>NC_065883.2:20104221-30104221 GCF_932274485.2 Patella vulgata
ACTGAAAGTTCTACAATATCTCGAAGGCGGGTGTAGTAAATTTATCGTAGGTACCAAATACTAAAATTTAACAATTTTTGTCACATATATTCAAGGGAATTTTACGAGTTGAAACACACATTGTTATAGAATTTATACGATGTCACGCTTCAGAGATTTGATATTTTCTCAATAAATCCAATGCCAATACACATTAAGCAGTCGCCAGTCGAATGGTGTAATTTGGTTGTATGTATTTCAGCATAGAACCTTTTATTACAAATTTTGATGAAACCTACAATGTATTCCTGCATAATTTCTTACATATTCATAAATTACAGTAAAATAATTATCCATACCCAGAAGTTCCATATTATATTATTATTCTGATGTAGTATTTACGGCGTAGTAATCTCTGCATGTTTTCACGATAACGTGTACATAGATTAGGTAGCCATTACAGTTTATAAAGGGATTTATATTTTAAGATTTGCGAGGTCAAAATAAAATAGGAGATTGGTCAAGATTTGTATCGTTTTCACCATTTATTAACTGATAATCTAAATCGTATATTATTAATTAGTAATACAACAAACAAATAAGTTCCCAAAAGAAGATTGTATTTTCAACCCTTTATAGAAGAGGCGGGAAATTGTCACGTGATTAGGCGAACATTGTCAAAGACGGGAAGCTATATTATCGGATGACGGGTGCCGATGAAATTATAGATTTATATTGTAATGAACAAAAACTCAAAGTCTCGATCATACTTTATTTAATCATACAACAAATAGTTAAGTTCTCAATGGGTGGTGTGTATTTTAAATCCGCAGGAAGCGTGAACCAATTATTCATTCCTTAAACATCTTGTTCGTGTTTGATTCCGGAGAAAAAATAGCACCCTGCGTTTCCGAACTGACACGTATCTACCCCAAGTATCATGACATTCAAGGCAATTTAATGGGTAACATTTTTATATCTGTGACAAATCAAAACCTATTTCGTTCATCAAACGAAAACTAAGCAAAGTTGTCCTGGCCCACGTCATGTGGATCGCAAAAAATATTAGTCAACAGAATAGACATTGTGCCAACTGCCAACCAAAATGTCCGACCCAAAATTTTAAATGTCAGGCAGAATGTTCATCCAGTCTGACATGGTGTCAGACACACATTCGAAAGTTATTTCCAGCATTGGTCAGATGAGTGGGTGGGTGGGTCGATACATGTATCTATCTGTGGGTTATTCCTTTGAATTCAAGTGTTGAAATTTTGTAACATCCATAGCTGTGCATTACAATTAATTAAGATATCCCTGATCTTTGATAAACGACCCAATTTAGTATAAATATTTGTTTTTCTTCCCTTTTTTGATGTTGATAAACACACAATGACAACAGGGCATGTTTGTTTAACAGGTTCAAATAGATGACATCCGAATCTGGAATCTTTTATTTATAGCAGGGACGTCTGATCAAACAGGGTTGACAATAGGTTGTTTAAGAAACTTTAACAAATCTACATATCTACATATAAATCATATCACAGTCTGAAGATATGTACACAAATAGGATGAGGAATATATACATGCAGACAAATCATGCAGTTTTAATACATAAATCAACTGTTTGTAGCATTTACTCTCAACTGAGGTACATGTAATATTATTTGGTATATTTTATTGTTGCTGGAATTTGGATACTGTTTTACGGTGTCCAATTTCTAACCTAGGACAGCCATAGTTACTTTAGTAACGTAATGTATCGGCTCTGCTCTCTATTACGTTACTGACGAGTTGTCTATACAACTAATATGAAAATAAGGCTTTTACCCCATCTCCGTTCTAAGGCTATTTTGAAATCCTTACTGTCTATTTTTCACTGTGATTCTTCGTTGATCGCCTAAATGGATCATTTCTTGCCACATCCGACACAAATTTATAAAAATCCAACACCATTTTCATGTAGAATTGTGCGATACAAAAACAAAAACAATTTTCATTTGAATTGGTCGCCATTATCAAACTCGTGCTCAACCAATATTCCAAATTTAGGAATTAAACTTTACCGTAAATGAAGATTTGTGCTGTACATGGGAATAACACATAGAATATTTAAAATATTTTATGAAGGCCAGTATAATGTATTGTTCAATTTTATACATTTTATTTAATAATTGTTTGTGTATGTTGAATGAAAAAACTTTAATGACCATCACCATGTACAGCACGAATTTTCGTTTACGGTACAATTTCATTCCCAAATTTGGAATTTTGGTTAAGCGTGAGTTTGATAATGGCGACCAATTCAAATGAAAGTTGTTTTTGTTTTCGTATCGCACAATTCTACATGAAAATAGTGTTGGATTTTTATAAAGTTGTGTCGGATATGGCAAGAAATGATTTATTTAGGCGTTCAAAGAAGAATCACGGTGAAAAATAGACGGTAAGGGTTCTGAAATAGCCTTAGGACTGAGATGGGGTAAAAGGACTATTTTCATATTAGTTGTATAGACAACTCGTCAGTAACGTAGTAGAGAGCAGAGTCGATAACTAGGACAGTCCATGATTTAATACAGTCAAAATGTTAAATCTTAGACTGTTAAATCATAGACTAGTTGATGTTTATCATCTTGAAGTTAAGGTCCTTTCATATGTTGCAACATAAACGCTTTAGATTTTAAATTATCTGGGAAAGATGATAAACAGAAGATAGGGATATATTATGATATAACACCAAATGATCAACATTTGAGGCTTACACACACAACATTAGTGACGGTTCAATGATTTGCAATCTCACAATGTTAATTAATTAACGAATAACACACTATTTTGTCCTTCGAAAGCAAAACAACATACAGATGTAGGAACTAGGAATATATCAGTCCAATTCCATTTGGCATTTACAAAGATACATGAAATTGAAATTTCGTTGATCTATGCTTCTTCAGTATGTAATAAGCTGGCCGCCATTTTGTTGTCTGCAAAAATTTATTGATAGAACTTTTTAAATCCGATTGAATCCAAGTCGGGATATTATCCAGCGTTAGTATTTTGATTTTATTTTCTTAAAGGGACACTATTCAAGAGCTTAATCTGCTTATTGCAGGTCTTTCTTTTTTCCTTAAATGTTATATAAATTATTAATTAGACCATAATCAACTGTTGATGCCATCAGATGGCTCCGATTTTAAGTAGATTAGAGCGGTTTGGTCATTTAATGATTTAATTTAGAAACCGTAGACTAGTAATTTACTTATTTAGGAAAATGTATGGTGTAGATCAGTTAATTAAAAGTGAAGTCAGGTGTATCATCTTCTAATACAAGGTGAACATCGGCCAAGTTATTTATAATGAAGCTTGGTGAATTGATCGACATGGTCTTAATAAAAGACATGCCATTAGTGGTGGACAGAAACAGGTTTCTAAAATTCCTGTAACTGTGGAATGATCAATCTCACATGTTCCACAAGAATTAAAACCAGCCTAATATTTATGATCTCATTTACACAGCTGTAAACAGGCTGCCAACATCCCATATTGTTATTCAAGTGAACCTCAGCAATTCTTGTGGAAGTTAAGACAAGAATTCTTGGAGTAAAACTCTTCTGTCAACCTTCATGATTAGATCCATGCTAACATGATAATTAGAATCACATGTAAATATTGTTATTATAAATTGTAAACATTATTTAGATAAGAAGCAGACTTCTACCTGAACATCTTTATCTATTATACATACATGTATTATACTCTATACAAAGAACATAATTACTCTCCCTGATTCTCTCGAAAATGTTAGGCACCATGCCATCAACATGAACATTATAACTGCAATGATTACATTATGTAATGTATATAAACAGAAGGTAATTAACAGACAACAGTTGATATATACAGGCACTTGTTACATTCCAGAAGAGATGTAGTACATGTTAGTGTAGGTACCATGCACTTGAAGATCTTGCAATTATACATGTATCTCAAGACAAAATTGTATTTTTTAGCACAACTGTCATTGGTCACACATTAATTTACTGACTTAAAACTACTAATTCTATTATCAAGAAGTTACTACCGGTAACTGTCATATTTAAATAGAGGTTGCCTGGCAACAAAGCTGTCACCCTCAGCGGTTTAGTCATCTGAACAGTAGTGTTGCAAAAATAAAAAGACTTACACTTACATGTACATATATGTAGATGGAGGATTGTCAGGTCCCCTAATTGGCCTATCAGCAGCAAAGTGTGCGTTCACTCTAAAAACCAATGTCAACTAATCCCACCTAACAAGGTTTTATTAACTAGCTACTTTTTTTTCAAAATAAGAATTCTGTAGAGAGAACAGTCCTGTATCATATTTACAAACTGCATGCAAAGTAAAATAAAGTTGGAGTGAACAGGTTTTGACCAATCAAATTGCTTATCACCACTTAGCCTAAGCAGCAATTTCACATCATCAAACTTAGTCTATAGAACCAAACTTATCATGTTCCAAAGTCTCAACCAATCAAATTGCTTATTTTTCCTTAGCCTTAGTGGCATGAACAAACCCTGTCAAGGCATTCACTTAATAGACACCTATACCAAGTTTGAAAATTCTGCCTCAATTTGAAGGAGAGTTATTGTGTTCCAAAGTCTCAACAATCAAATTGAAATCTCTACGTTGTCTCAGCAGAAAATTCTTAGCATCAAACTTCCTTAAGATATTAAGTAATGAAACTATACACAAAGTTTCACCACTATCACAAATTTAGAATCAAAGTTGTCAAGTTTTAAAGTCTCGACCAAGCAATTTGCTTATCGCTCTACTTACCCTGAGGTGAAAATGCTCATTATCAAACTTAGTCAAGGTATTGACACCAAGTTTCATCACTCTCACTTAATTAGAAATGAAATGAAATGGGGTTTAATTTCCTAACTCAACTGGACTGAGCTAATAAAGACAGCATATGCCATACAGTGTGCTATGAAGTAAATTTAGCCCTGACAGTGACACTATGGCCTACTCTTATATTGAATTCCAACTGCCAAGAGATTTCTTACATGCACACCAATGTGTACACTGGACGTTGGTGTTTCGTTCCATCCATACGTTTAAGACAACTGTCCTTCACAGACACTGCTTCCTGCAACGCTGACAAGGGGGAAACTACGCCGGAAAATCCTGATGAACTTTCTCGACCACCAGGAGTGAACCAGCAACCTCCAGGCTTGCAAGACAGCGTCTTACATACTTAGCCACAATGACTCTTCACTTAATTAGAGCCAAAGTTATCGTGTTCTTAAGCATCAACCAATCAAATTGCTTATCTCTGCTTACCTTAAGCAGAAAATACTCATCTTCGAACTCAATCAAGGTATTCACCTAATGAACCAAGTTTGAACATTATAAATCAATTAGAAGCATAGTTTAGTTGTTCCAAAGTCTCGACCAATCAAATTGTTTATCACCCTGCTCATCCTGAGCAGAAAATGCTCATTATCACACTTAATCAAGGTACTGATATAATGAAACTATACTGCACCATACATTTTGTATCAATGTATCATGGTAAATGACAAAAGTCTGTTTTGTGAAAATATCATTTATTTTTCACTAAAGCTAGGTTTCTATTTTTCTGTTTAAAGGTCACCAGAAAAGCTTCATAATTTTTGTAAATAATGCAAGGAATAAATATAAATGTGACCTGTCACACCCAATCAACTAAATTTATCATGCGTTCCTGACCCATGGCCAAAAGGGGAAGATTTTTAATTAGTTTCATAAGGGAATATCCGCCACTGCAATTAGATCCTGATCAGGACCCCTAAATGTAAATTTGGAAACTTACTGAGAAGTCCATACTAACTCAGAATATCGTAGCATGGTGTGCTATGCTCCACCATGAAGGATTTAAATTGAGCCATCTCATGGGTTACATGTAGGGCATTTGAGAGGTCAGATAGGGCCTCTATAAATGCAACAGGCATGAGTTAAAATGGCACCCCCGGGATGTGGACTAAATGAGTGCCAAGACCCCAGACATTCATATTTTCAAATCTAAATTAGAATCTCCCGGTCAATCAATGGGTCTTTTGATCTTGTATTCATCCGGCATGTGGGAGGTCAAATTGCCTTCCCCTGGCCGGATACAGGAAAGTCAAAGTATCGACTATCTGACCAGATTGACTATCCTGTGAACCCTACATGACATATCTACCACAGAATACAACAGGTATAGGGAGATTCATTATTAATTGTGTGAGATACATGTAGTTCACTTTAAATATTTGAACTACTAGCATAGGTAGATTCTTTCGATGCAAGGTTGTTATTTTTTTTTCGTAATTTCTAAATTCTACCCATCACCAAAGTCCACTCAGGGCCAAACTTATACCGTAATAATTGCAGAATTTTCTTGCAAAAAATGGCTACCAGCAACCATTTTTTTCCAAAATTGTCATTTTTGGGATTTTCGGACGTTTTGAGTATGACAGATCACTTAGAAATGTCAAGTATGGCTTGTAATGTACATGTATCTATCTTATGCTTTTCTTGGATGTAGAGTCCATTCCACCATCTTAAAAGATAGGTTGCCAGGCAACGAAACATACACCCACAGCAGCTAAATCGTCCGGGCAGTCAACAAGTGTTGTCGCATATTTTTACTTCTTTTGGTAATAAAACATTTATAATACACTAAAATCTGATTAACAGTAACTTACATGTACAACTGTTGAAGTAATTATCAGAAAACCATTAGAATTTGTTTGGTTTTTATACAGTTCTGCCCCATGCTAACGTTTAGTATACAAAACTTTTAATATCATGGATTTAGCTGTTCAAGTCATAAAAATTCATTGAAAATCAATATACTTGTTCGTCTCAAGCTCTTAAACTCTGTGTATTAATCTGAAGTCAACTCTGGCAGTAATTCTCGGAAATTGCTGAAAATCAATAGGCTTCTTCGTCTCATGACCTTAAACACTATGTATAAATTTAAAGTCAATCGGATATTAACTTTGGCCTTTAGAGCGTCCACAAGATTTTTTGAAGTGATCAAGGGCCATAACTCTAGAAGTAATTATCGAAAATCGCTGAAAATGAATAGACTTCTTTGTCTCATGACTGTAAACACTGTGTATAAATTTAAAGTCAATCGGATATAAACTTTAGCCTCTAGAGCGTCCACAAGATTTTTCAATGTGATCAAGGGCCATAACTCTGGCAGTAATTATCTGAATTCACTGAAAATCAATAGGCTTCATCGTCTCATGACCTTAAACACTGTGTATAAATTTTAAAGTCAATCGGGTATTAACTTTGACCTGTAGAGCGCCCACAAGATTTTTTTAAGTGATCAAGGGCCATAACTCTGGCAGTAATTATCGGAAATCGCTGAAAATCAATAGGATTCCTCGTCTCATGACCTTAAACACTGTGTATAAATTTAAAGTCAATCGGATATTAACTTTGGCCTGTAGAGCATCCACAAGATTTTTTGAAGTGATCAAGGGCCATAACTCTGGCAGTAATTATCAGAAATTGCTGAAAATCAATAGGCTTCTTCGTCTCATGACCTTTAACACTGTATATAAATTTAAAGTCAATCGGATATTAACTTTGGCCTTTAGAGGGTCCACAAGATTTTTTGAAGTGGTCAAGGGCCATAACTCTGGCAGTAATTTTCGGAAATCGCTGAAAATCAATAGGCTTCTTCGCTTTATGACCTTAAACACTGTGTATAAATTTAAAGTCAATCGGATATTAACTTTAGCCTCTAGAGCGTCCACAAGATATTTTGAAGTGATCAAGGACCATAACTCTGGCAGTAATTATTAGAAATCGCTGAAAATCAATAGGCTTCTTCGTTTCATGGCCTTAAACACTGTATATAAATTTAAAGTCAATCGGATATTAACTTTAGCCTCTAGAGCATCCACAAGCAATTGTGGACGCCGGACGGACGGACGGGGGGGGCGACGACAATATACGACCACATTTCAATGTGGGCGTATAAAAAGATTGGCAGAATCCAAGATGGTGGAAATCCAAGATGGTGCCCAAAATCGTCTATGTTCGTGACATGGAAAAACATTTTTGCACTCATAAAATTCATTATCATGGTCAAAATGATGTTCAAAATGACACTGATCTACCTTTGGTTGAAAATGGCAGAAGGTAATGAATGAAGGTGAAGCTCCAATTATGGAGTATACTTACCACTCTATTGATCTGGCAGAACCTGGAAATTGTGTATACAAAGGTTTTTTCTTTATGATTGATTAGTAGATTAGGGTGTCCTCGGTCACCCTTGAGCATTTTGAGAAATCAAAGATGGCGTTCAAGATGGCTGGAATTTCAATAACCGTATGTTTTTGTGGTCAAGGAATACACTAAAAACGTTCATTATGTTATGGGATGATTAGATGATAGTAAAATCCAAAATGCCAGACAATATGGCCTTTAACTTGTTGGTGGTGGTTGGGGATGATTATTTCACCAAACCAATTTATATCTAGAGACAAGCTACATGTATATATTTCTGGACATACATGTAGGAGCATATGAGTGATACGATAACACCACGTACATGTACATGCCTATCAGGAGCTCCAGGGCCACCTGACAGACTCTGAAGGAAGTTGGCCGGTTATAATGTTCTCGATTAAGTAGCCTTCACCCAGCAACACAGTTTGGAATCAAGTTCCCAACGGATTACAATCTTCCAGTGACCGCCACACAATAGCTCTTTTTATGTTCCCTGCAAATGCATCATTCGTTGAGCAAGACTACATGGTTTGGGTGGGATGATGACAATACATTTCCAGTTTTGGATGTCCATGTTTCAGACAGTGACCTGTGTAAGCACTTATTTCCCCACGACGTAATAGCATGAAACCGTGTCACATACAGTAAGAGCATGAGCTGGCAGGATTTCAATATGGTACTGAACATGTGTTCCTCAGTAGTTGAACCAAGGTCAACGGTTGTTCTTTCCTCGATTAGTGATTCCATTGCCAGCTTGTTATGGACAGAGCTCTTGTAAATCGATGCCTGAAACATGTGGAAGGTACATGTACATGTATAGACATCCAAATGGGAAATGTATCATCATCATCCCCACCTAAACCATGCAGTCTTGCTCCAAAGAATGATGTATGTGTAGGGAACGTAAAATGATGTCATCACCAAGCTAATGTGTGGCGTTGACTGGAAGATCGTAATCCGTCGGAACTTTATGTGGAATTACATGTACCTGTGTGTATTGTAGGTTAAAGACACAATCTGATTAAAACACCGATCCAATTTCGTTTCGTTTTTATAGTTCAAATTTTCGATTTTACTTGTCTCTACTACACTTGGATCTGGAAGCGTTGTTATTTAACTCGTGTTCTGCCTGAAATGAGGGGTCAGCCAATCAAATGGTCTGTCGAATCGAGCGTTTGACCTTTTTTGCGCGGAACTGTGGGTAGACATTAGCGGCAATAGAAATCAAAACAAAGCAAAAGTAGATCAAAAATACATGGCGGTCGCTAATTGGTTACTCGAATGACTGACGTAATCGGGTCAAATGTCACCTGACGTCATAGAACGTGAACTCCCATCAAAAGTATAAAAAACGAAACGAAATATAGATCTATATTTTAATTAGATTGGTTAAAGACACTAAATTGAGAACATTACAACGGGTCAACGTGCCCCAGAGTCTGACATGTGGCTCACCAGATGTGGATGCAAGAATGACAGCTCATGTACATATAGTATGCGTGCCTGTAGCTGCACTAGGGATGGCTTAGACTATACAGTATTTGCAGCAAGAAACACGACAAGGGGATTAAACTGAATATTACCTAGTTTTGTGGAGGCTACATGTATATTCGTGTTTTGTGGGTAGAATTAGTTTTGATAATCATGATGTGGTCAGGGCCGCATTTAGCGGGGGTGCAGGGGGTACATTGCACCCCCAGAAAAATAAGGCGCCCCGAGAAATTGCGCCCCCACCCCATCCCCCCCAAAAAAATTATTTGACAATCTTTCAATTATAAAATAATACACTTGATTATGATCACACAGTGATGCTCTTAAGGCACTGATCAGTCGATCGGTTTTAAGGGCACCCACACGCCAATGGGTTCGTTTGCCCTGATCGAAACTTTCTTATATCACATACGTGGAGGCTATGGCACCCCATCACTCTGCTGCACCTCCACTTTCAAAATCCTACATACGGCCCTGGATATGGTGTTATTGTATTACTCATATGCTCCTATGTCCAGAAATGTATAGTTTGTCTATACATGTACTTTGGCTAAATACTATGGGAGTTATTGGGGATTATTTGAAAAGGCAGCCATCTTGGACGCCATCTTGAATTTCTCAAAACGCTCAAGGGTGGCCAATGTTCACCGGCATATTCTAAAAGTGGACACCCAAGGCTACTAAAATCAATAAAAATTTTATGAGTGCAAAACTGGACAGTCTTTGAAAAATGCTTTTCCATGTCACGAAAATAGACGATTTGGGGTGCCATTTTGGATTCTGACAATCTCATTTAAGATGGGGGGAATGGACTCTACATCCCTGAAAAAGCATAAAATAGACACATTGCAAGCCATACCTGACCTTTCTAAGTGATTTGTCAAGCTCAAAACGTCCAAAAATCCGGAAAATGGCTGCTTTGGCAAGAAAATTCTGGAAATATTACGGTGTAAGTTTGAACCTGAGTGGACATCAGTGACGGGTAGAAACCTTAGAAATTACGTAAAAAGTGAAAAGTGAAACACACTAATGTGCTTGTCATATAACTTCTGATCTGGTGTAGCTTATAGTACATGTACATGTAGATCAGTTTGGAAATTATCAGCTTAGATGTTGACAAATTCATGTACGGTACTGTATTCTGCAGCTATATCTGTTGGCTGAATTCTTCAAACTTACCTACAGGTAATTAAATACATGTACACATATGTAACATCTACATTTATGTCTGTGTGGTATATATGTACATGTACCTTACTTCATACAATTCACTTTCACAAATACCTGTAACACTCTTTGGTAAATATTTAAATTTATTATATTTCTCTTCATATTCTTATTCTAGAGCTAACATACTTGTATATATATGGGAGCCACTGTGGCTCACTGAGTAAGACGTTGGCCCGCGAACCTGGACGGCCCATGTTCAATCACGTAGTTGGCTGAGAAAGTTCCTCATGATTTTCCGACGCAGTGTTGACAAGGGGCCTAACAAGTTGTTCAAATGGGATGGAAAACCGAGGTCCTTTGTACACATTGACATGCACTGAAAAGAACCCTTGACAGTTTGAATTTGAAATGTGAGTAGGTCGTAGTGATGCTGTCTGAGTATAATTTCCCTCATAGTATACTGCTTGGCTTATGCTCATCTTCATTAGCCCAGTCGGACGTTTCAGCTAGCATATAAACTGCATTTGTCCACAAACATATCGACTGTGCAGTCAATTACACCACATACATGTACAATGTATTTCATCGACTTATTCAGCAAGAAAAGCTAGCCAAGCCAGAAACATTGGGTTATTTTTGCTAAAGATGCACCATGACAGATTTTGAGAGAGATCTGACTGTTCTTACTATAATACATGTAGTTCCAAAATAGATGATGCAAAATGAATATATTGAAAATTTCATTAAAATTACTTTATTCTGAGAGAAGTTATCAGTGTTTTAACTTTTAATTGTACATATACGCGCGTACTTGTTAATCGAGACTCATCCTTAAAGGGACAATAACACTCTTGCTGACTTGACAGCTCCAGTAAATAAATATCAGCCTTATTCTAAGTATTAGATGTTTAAGTGTCCTACCTGTTGTGTAAATTAACCATTACATCATATTTTACTTGTCCAGAGGGTTTGAAAATATTTTTAAATCCAAGTCACATTTGAAAAGGTTTACGTTAGGCTTTTCAAATCATTTAGTTGAATTTTTCCAAATTTTAAATTAGGTATGTTAAGATGAAATTTGTATCATCAATTAATTGGAATACTGTAAAATAGTACAATCTGACCTACAGTTGACATTTATCTGGTCCAGTTAGAAATTGTTATTCAGTTTGTGACATTGTTTGTTTGTTATATGTATGTATACATGTATGTATATTTATAAATGCTTGTTGCTATGTGCAATGTATTTTGATATTGTAAATACATGTAATCATTTTAATTATGATGAAGATGAATAAATACAAATGTTATCTTAATCTTACATGAACATGTAGCTTTGTAGGCCTATTGATTACATGTACATGTAGGTCTACTGTGTCATCTCCTTGATTGCAATATGATTTCATTAATAATCTAATCATTATAGCTGGGGATGGGGCATGTTATGTACACAAACTAAGAAAATATTATCTTCAACTCGATCACATCAGATCTAAATTATCTAAACATTATAAAGTATGTAGAGCCCACAGGCACTTGAAGGGATTAAAATAAAACTTCTTACTACTGCTTGACTATATATTATAGTATATAAGAAGGTATTTACTCGAAATTTTCCTAGGAACTGGGTGATCCAGACTGCACCTGCGGTGCGGCCTCGCTTCGTAGGCTGGATCATTTACCGACGAAATTTCGAGTAACGGATAGGTTTATAAGGGACTGGGTGATACAGACTGCTACAAACAAATCTTATTTCCGCTCTGATGAAGACGAATATCGGCAAGTGACAGCGCTTCAAGTTTGATTTGTAATTAATAACGCTGTTAAATGGCCAATTTAATTACATTGGAAGCTGAATAATGATCAAATAAGGCCTCGTTGGCAATAAAAACGACGGGTAGTGTTAGAACTAGTGAGTATTGTGAGATGTTAGCAGACGAAATGCCTTGAAGACGTCAAAACAAAGATGGCGGCTGAAATACCTTCTTTTATACTATAATATTATAGTCAAGCAGTAGTAAGAAGTTTTATTTTAATCCCTTCAAGTGCCTGTGGTAGAGCCTAATGAAATGAAATGGGGTTTAACGTACTACTGTTCTGCTAATCAAGACAGACACCACCACAGTCTACTATGAGGGAAATTTTGCCCAGACAGCAGCGCACCAGCCTACTCTTATACTGAATTCCAATTACCAAGGGATCTTTATGTGTAGAGAAAGAGAGAGAGAAATGGGGTTTAACATCCACTTGACACAAACTACATGTACACTGTAAGTGTACCGGTAGGTCATTTCGAGACTAACATATTGTTCAATTTTATTTCAATAATTGAATTCACTTGCGCGTAGGGATTTTTAGAAGTGGGAGGAAACGGAAGGACCCAGAGAAAACCCACCAGGATAGACAGGTGACCCTACTCCTTGTCACGTACAACCGGGGAATCGAAATTACGGCAGTTGACTCAATGACAGACCTTAAGATACAGCGCGCACACGCTAACCATTCGGCCATCCATCCACCCACACCAATGTGTACACGGGACCTTGGTTTTTGGTCCCATCCAAACAATTAGACAGAAGTCCTTGTCAGGCCCTCCGTCTTGCTGTCTGCACCACTGACAACTACAAGGGGAAACCACGCCGGAAAATCTCGATAAACTTTCTTCGTCAAAAAAGCCTATATAAAGTAATTGATTTGTTAGTTGATAAAAACTCTAAATAATATCAGCAACTGCGACTGGTTCACATACCAGAGCACAACACTGATAATGGTTTTTATTGATTAAATCATTTTAGTTACAACAAGGCATGTATTATGATTGTACAGTGATTAATTTATCAGTCATAATTTTTGAAAGGTGTGACTTGTCTTTAATTTTTATGTATTTGAATTATCATACATTTCATTATTTTAAAAGAAATAAAGAATATGGAAACCAGAGAGAAATCATAATTAATTAAGTAATAAATAATTACCCGCATTTTCTTCATCAATTTTCAAGGCTTTGGATATGTATTCAAAAGCTTTCCTGTGGTGATGTTTTTGTTGTGCAAGGGCGGGGTCTGCTGGTCCAGGTGTATGCTTATTTTTGGTGCCATCCGTCATGGTCTCTACTGATTCTTCGTCACTCCTTTTCTGTCTTGGCCGTAAAGGAATTGCCTGTCGACTTTTACATGCAAGCAAAACTATGACAATCCACAGCTGATAAGCGAAAGTCCTAACCAAGGCGAACAAAAACAACAATGGTGTAGCGGCTACTCTTAAATTCCTTCCGTGAAATGTTCTGTGCTCTCTAGAGTTTGATTTCCCCTTCCCATCCCCCCTTTTACGACCAAAAAAGCGACCTACCCCGGGTCCTTTTCGATGCATATTGACAACATTCCGCCATTATATGAACCATGATCGATACTTGGCGCGGAACTGTGGGATATGAAGGGATTCCCCATGACGTGTATGGGGAATCTCCTGGAAACGATTTTGATTGGTAACCTATCCCGTCACGATTTATTCATAAAAGTAGTGTTTATTTCGCTGCGAGAGCAGAAGGGGTGTGTCATTTAGTGTTGGTCTGCCTGGTTGGCACACATAGCAAAAAAGGACGATGGATGGTTTCGATAATCACTTTAGACTTGTGTTGGGTGATAATCCTGCACATGTTAAAAGTTTGAAAGAACTTTGCAGATGCACGATTCTGAAAAATACATGTGGATCTTTGAAGCATATTGCACGAGTAGGAAAACTACCTTTACCAACGATCGTGAAGGAGTTTGTGACAACATTTTGCATACCGGAACATTTCGACTTAAACGGAACTTTTATGGATTATAATTTCAATTTCCCTTATCATCTGCAGCATAAAACACACCAGATATGTCCAGCAGTGTATCAGCTTGACGGATCACAAGTATTGATAAAAGTTTTTCGTGACTGGCAAAGTAGGGCAACTCATTTCGGTGCCTGTGCAATGTGCGGGACAGAAAGTGTCAAAAATGCAACATCGTCCTTGCAAGAGTTGGAAAAGTGGAGATCATTAGATCACAAAAATCTAATGAACTGCTTAGTTAGTTTCTCTGATGATTCTGCAGGAATAATGTGCTATGTCTTGGAATTTCCCTTGATGAATATCCATACTTACGTATACCAGTTATTTTTAAGTGGAAGACAATTGCCCGAACATCTAGCGTGGGAAACGCTCGTGAAATTGACATCGGTATTTCTATTTTTAGAAAGCAGGGGTGTCGTAGCGTGGGATTTTTGTATACCCGACCATGTTGTTATTGATCACCATGGAGAGGTCAAATTAGAGAATATGCTGCTGTACTTACCAAATGCACATAAACCCATACCTGACCCACCCCAAATTTCGTCACACCTGATGGCCCCTGAAGTCCGCTTTGGGGGTATGGCTGTACCCCAGACAACTGTATGGGGAGTTGGAACAATCATTACAGAACTAATAGCGCCTATTCCATCAGTAGTAAAATATGGAAATCTGAAGTATGCCATACCTATTTCGAATAAAATGTCTACCAAATATTATTCCACAGGATTAAAGAATGTTGCTGCAAATTGCACAATCGCAGATCCAAGACAACGACCATCTCTCTCCAAACTGAAATATATTGCCAAAAAATGTCTCAGTGAAATAAATGTGCAGCGAGGACCAACAAATCTTTTGCAATGCTTAAATCAATAGAACATTAAAATTAATAAAAATATAGGCTCTTACAGGACTTAACATATTTTGCCTTTGGTCCTCTAACTACATGTACTGACTGCTGAACAGTGCCTTCCTACAACTATTTCAAAATGTGCAGTGCCTTAAATAATTAAGCTTATATATTAAATATACATATTTTTCGTTACCCTTTATATTTCAGCTGCCAAAATAGATTTATCTAGATACTTATAAAAATATATAATTACTGAGTTGAAATTTATGGTGATTTATTTTATAGATTACAGATACAGCCATTCTAAAATTTTATGAATTTCTATAGCAAGCTTATACATTTATTTACTATGCAATATTATTATTCTAAATAGTAATTTTATAAATTATAGGTTTATTATATTTACTTTTTTGTTACCAAAGACTTGATAAAAAGATAATGCCCACTTAGACTGTTATGTCATTTATACAATAGACCTCTAAAAGGCTTTTTGTTCATATAACATGTTTCTGGTCATGGTCTATTAAGTGTGGTGTATAGTATTTCCCATTCCAACAAGTACATATACAATGTAATATATAATATTGTATTTGACCATGGTATTCACCAATTATAGTGCCTTATTATGTGAATATGAACTGCCTAATATTGTATAATGAATGAATTAGTGCCTGTGTATTCTTATATATTTTCTGACCTAGATATAGATTATGAAGTATATGTACTTGTATATTGCCTTAAACTTTTATATAGTGCCTTATTATCACTACATGTATACTTATAATGCATGATATTTTTTTCTAAGGGATTCCATTTACATGTATTAACATTTAAGGATGTGTGCTCGAATTCATGATTTTAAAACATGAAAACTTATTTTACACTAAAGGAGAATGACTTTAATATTACGGTTTGAGACCTGACCTACATGTTTATGATTTTTCAATCTACTTATTATTTTACAATTTCCTGTATATAACTACATGTAGAACTTGTAGCTTTTATTTACTTAATCTTGTATACTAAACTTTACACACATGTAAACTTCTAAACTAGCCCCAAGGCCAACTCTAAGTATTCTTTGATAGATGAAAAAGAGCCTCTATTGTAAATTGTAGCCCTAGGAAGTAAATCACTCACAAAGTACTTATCTGTGAACAATGAGGCAGTTATCAAAACTGTGACCTTTTCGGTTCGACATATTTATTGCATGGCATTAACATGTGGTGTAGTATTAAATGCAGATAACATTCAACTATTTTCCAACTGTGAGTTGAACTTTATTCAGTGTAATCAGGCTTACAGATTTATGTTCAATTTATTACCGATTATAAAATCTAAATAAATGTATAAATATTATTTTATATAATATTATATAAACTTGTGAAAACTTTACAAGTTTGCATACAATTCTTTTAAGAATGTGGTGGGGTTTGCTATTTCTCAAATCTATTTACCAGTTCCGATCTGTGTGCATCTTGAGGAATGCATTATTTTCTCTTTTATTATATTAACCAGATACTTTAAAAAAATATTACCCATATTGGTAGAATAGACACTTGTTGCATTTACAGGTTTCTGAATTTATGGATTTTTTTTGATTTTTTTTAAATTTTCATTTTCAGTTCTATTAAGTTTGAATAATTTTCGGGCTGAAAACAAAAAAAAGATCTTGATTTAGAAAAGAGAAGGATGAATCTAGCTAGGGGAGTACACTGTAGCCATAGGCAACAGTACAAATCCTAACAGTTTTCCTTACTGATATAGCTAGTAGTAATTTATATATTTATTTCAGTTATTAATTCTATGTACTTAATTTACAATTCTTTCATCCTTATTATTAAAGGAGATGGTCCACCTATTTATATAACAATTGATAGATAACGATGGTCGATACCATTGTTGAAATGTCATAAAATTGAAAAGGGTACATTTGTGACTAACAGTTAATTTCAAATTTTCCAAACCAAGTTTAAAAGCTTCACCATTTCTAAGCTTTCCGTGTCATTTTGGAAGCTCTATTAGTATTGGTAGGATAGCCCTTGATTGGAGCATATAGAATTTATCTAAATGATTTTCCCAGAGTAGTTAACAGACCATCTCCTTTAATGGCCACGGTACTATATAAAACTCATGGAAATCAAATTAAAATTGGGACTTCCAACTTTTATTTTACTTTATTATTAAAATTATTAATAATTTTAAAAGCATGTAATCAAAGTTTTGTTTATTATTTTTCTAATGCTTGCTGATTATTTTTGTATTGAATTATATTTTTTTTGGTTATACACAAGGAAATGTAAGCAGATTAAAGAGACATTAAGTTAAATAATTCATAAGTTCATTCTGACCCTATAAAAAATTTTAGGAAAGAATTTTGATAGTTTGCAATTATTTCCAGCAATCTGACTTTCAACCATGACTTTCACATGACTGGAATTGAAAACTGAATGTCAATTGATATTATTGGAGATTATCACTTTTTTGTTATTCCACAAAATGTCTCTTTAATTTCGTTTAGATTTCTTTAATATGTTATTGTAAATGTACACACAGATTTTTTTGTTCTGTTATATATTTTTTTGTTTCCATGATATAAGTTATATATATATTTTCCTTTTGTTGTTATTTTTGTTATATTTTACGTTTAGTTTATGTCTTAAATGGATTTATTTCCCCTATCACAAAATCAAATATATTTACATTAAATTAACACCCAAGATATAAAATGTAATATCTTTTATGATTTGATTATAAATGAAATAAAATATATAAGTTAGAAATTATGTTATAGTTGCTTTCATAATTCTGAAAGTGTTGGAATTGTGGTTGAGACACTGGAAATCTCGGACCTGGAAGTTGACCGTTGTCAGTGGTGTAGGACAGAGGGGCCTGGCAAGGGATAATGGATAGTCGTTTGGATGGTACGATAAACCGAGGTCCTATGTACACATTGGCGTGTACGTAAAAGAACCCTAGACAGTTGAAATTCGAAATTAGAGTAGGCCATGGCACTGCTGTCGGGGCAAAATTTCACTCATAGTACACTGTATGGCGTATGCCCGTCTTCATTAGCCCAGTCGGAGCAGTACAGTAGGACGTTAAACCCCATTTCATTTCAGAGTTGGAATCTCGATGTGGGTTGAGAAGAACCGCCAGGTTATAACTTGTCAGCAGCACCTGCAGTGTTCAGACAAGAAAGGAACGTCGAGTTGTACAGATGGGACTAAAACCCAATGCCATCAGTAGGAAAATGACATACGGTAAGTAAAGTTTTGACAAAAAATATTCCTTCACATGTGTGATATCCATGATAGGTTCACATGAAACAATAAGGCAACCTGCCTAACCTTGGGCTTCTTCCACTGATGATGGGTTGGGTGGCCGATTGGTTAACGTGTGTGCGATTGGTTAACGTGTGTGCGTTGCATCATAAGGTCTGTCATCAAGTCAAGTGGCATGGTTTCGATT
Source organism: Patella vulgata (assembly GCF_932274485.2). Lineage (NCBI taxonomy): Eukaryota > Metazoa > Mollusca > Gastropoda > Patellidae > Patella > Patella vulgata. Next base: position 20,123,259 of record NC_065883.2, read on the forward strand.
CGCCACTTGTACGTGACAAGGAGTAGGGTTGCCTGTTCAACCTGGTGTGTTTTCTCCAGGTCCTCCGGTTTCCTCCCACTGCTAAAGACCGATAAGTGCAAGCAAATTAATGAAATAAAACTGAACTAGGTTAGTCCCAAAATGACCTAGTTTGTGTCGAGTGGATGTTAAACCCCATTTCTCTCTCCCTTCCACTACTAAAAAAGCTTTCTGAACCCGGCTAGATCTAGATTTTGTCAAAGTCGCTAAGATGTAAATACGGTAAAGGTACGTGATTGTTGGTGAGATTGTAGGTTAGGGTTGGGATTAGCGCTAGCCCTGTCTACGTTGTGGCCTTTGACCAAACTTGAAGTTGGCCTTATGAAATAGATCTAAGCTTCTGAACCCATGAAATATTGAAAATGAAATGGAGTTTAACATCAAACTTTTCTACATCAACCAAGTAATAAAGGTGGGCAAGTGTAGTGTGTTACGTGGGAAAAGTGTTCTCTTTCGTGTACAGGGAACTTGGGGTTTTCATCCCATCCGTACGACTACATGCAGTTTTTGCAAGGCCCTCTTTACCACTGAAAGAACTTTTGACTGATTGAATGTGTTATCTCCTGGTTAGCCAACCAAACTGTACTCAATGAGCCACTGTGACTCGGTTAATATCTGGAAGGAAAGGTTTATAATACCAGCAGGTCCTTGTGTTGTCCGAGTATGTCCCTCAGCCTGGTTTCCCCTTGTCATTTGTATAAGACAGAAGGTTTTCAAAGGAACAGCATCTAGTCATTTGGATGTTATAAAAAAGGAAGATCCCTTGACAACTGGACTTCAATGAAGAGTCAGTCGTATTCCTATCTTCATTAGACCAGTTGGTCCTAAAAACACCATAACTGAATTTTATAATTTAATTTAAAGATACATTATGGGATGGGAGATTAGATAAAGAGCTGGTAGTTCTCACTATAATATAATAGTTAAAAATTTCAGTCAAATTGATACACCCTGAACCATGGGGTATTTAGTTGGGCCAAGCCTCGATCATCATTACTAAAGTCGGTACGATAAAAAACATAGTCTTGATTATCCATTTTTTGATTTAATCAGAAGCAGCAGACCGGGTTCTACTCCCGTAAATATTGCAGGCTAGCGATTCCATAAAGAGTTGATTATGGTCTGGATAAGTTAATTAATGTCTAATTAATAATTTAGATAACATTTCAGGTCTAAAGAAAGACCTGCAATTGGCAGATTTAGCTCTTGCATAATGTATGTTTAATAATTTTAGTTATTTATTTTATGTGGGTATATTGATTTTGTTATGTGCATGTGGACCAAAACTTTGTGATTAAAGTTGAAAATGAGCATACAGCAACCTAACAATAACAAAATTTGAGTAATTCTTCAGTTGTGTAAATACAAGATATAATGGCTCTTGGCCCAATATCCACTCTTACTGATCAATGAACAGTTAAAAATCAAAATTAAAACCACAAGGTTGTTATTTTAAGTGAACTCTAGACTTATTCTGGGTTAAAAATAACCTTTTGAAAAGATATATCATCTGGACAATTTCAGCGCCAAATTAATTACCCCCGTCTCCTCTTATCTAACAAACCATCTCTTGAACAGTTGGCTCATCAAAGGAATGTAAGCTTTAAGCTCGAAGTACGGTGGTTATTTGAACCGTACGCTCTCGTACGCTAATGCGTGTTTTTAAAATAGAGACAAAAAACAGATAGAAATTTGGTTCTGACAACAGAAGTGCTGTACGTCATAATAATTTGTGTACATGTAACTCATCAAAATAATTAATTAGGTCATTAACCATCTTTAGAATAGATCAAAGCGGAGACGTGGATTTGTGCAATGGATGTTCTGGTACTAGCGTTGGCTGATTGAAGTCTTATACAGACATTTTTAAATAGCTTTATGTAGTTTTCAAGGGCATGTTATGTATTAAGGAACTAATTATCAACCCCTAAAACATTATTTTAAATAACATTCGAAATTAAAAGCTCGAATTGGGATTCAATATTGTCCATTTCACTCCATATTGATGTTTAACTTGGCCTGAATATATAAGATCCTAATATCAAATATTAAAGACACACAGTCGTTGAATGAACATTTTAAAGTCACTACACCAGTCGTGTACTTGGTGGTTTCGGGCGCAATTTATGAATTACAATGAAAACCATAATCCTTTACAAGACAATTCGGAAGTATGCCTAATTATAGTAATGGCTGATTTACAAAAACGACAATGTAATACCGCAAAGAAAAAAAACGTGTAGAATGGACTTAGCAGGCGTAAAAATTTAATATAAGTCACTTTATATATACATTCATATTACATTAATATGTGTCTATTTTAAGGTTCCAAAGAATAGAGCCATACACGCCCTTTGAGATTTCTGTGGAAGTCTACTTTATTATATTTATACATGCCAATATACTCAAGTTTAAAACTCATTTCCCCTTCAGACACAGTCATGTTTATCATATGGTATTTTATATAGTACACCTTGCCTTCTTGTGTTTACATGTCCCTCGATTCACGAGCAAAGTTTAAGAGCCAGACACCCAGCTTAATGTCCATTTTGTATATTTACATAATTTCCTGGGGTAAGAATCTGTTTTTAAAGAACATAGACATCTTCATAAAAATATTTCCATATGTTAGTGCCTTGTTTTAGATATCGTTTGCATTAAGTGTGCTATCATACATTTAGGATAATAACTCGTATTAAAGATGCATTATGTAAGATTTAGATAAATAATACATTTCTTTCTATATTAGTTCAAAAATAAATAATGAAAAATTAATATATTGGAAATTTCATTCAACGGTACTTGACAACCAGGATTTAGCCACGATTGTCCATTTTATTGTTACGTTTTTAAATCTCGTGGATGTTTAAATCCATTTAAAGTCGCGGAATGGTCTAGATAGTTGATTATAGGCTTGTCACGTTATTACACGTTTAAATAATAATTTATACAACATTTGAAGCCAAAAGAAAGATCCACAAAAGGCAAATCTATAACTCTTACATAATGCACCTTTAAGCAATTGAAGATCACATTTGTATCACTTTTTTTTTGGTATTAATAAAAATTCATATTTATTTTAAAAAAAACATAAATAAGTATGGTTTACCGAAACACATAAAGAAATACAATATAAATTGGTTATTGGCCAAGCCACCATGGCTTCCCAAGTATTTTAGAGGAAATTAAATGGTATTTAAAAACACCCCGCGTTTCTAAACTGACCGGCTTATTGAAGACCGGCATAGACCCTGTTATACTGTGTGCTATGAGGAGAATTCTAATCTTATTTCGAATTCCAATTGTCAAGGCTTCTTTCATGTCCCATCCGAATGACTAGTCACCGTTCTGCATCACTGACAAGGGACAAACCGGGCCCGAATTTTCTCGGCCAACCTTAACACCGCGGCTCCGTATTTTCATGACAATATGTTTATCACATTGAACAACATGGCAGTCAGTTATGTTTGTATAATCATAATCTATAACAATCATGCATTGTGATAACAATAATTAAAACAGTATTTTTGGTAGGTCCTACTGGTGGTTGCTGAGGGTAAAAGTGTTATAAGCCCCTCGTCATGCGGGCGATTGATTATTAACTTTGGGTGTTTAATAATAATTATTTTATAATTTATTATAAATCATATTGACGGACAAGCTGCTCCGCGATGTTGCAGTTTATACCAAATGTATCCAACCCGCAAGACAAACGTTTGGATATCTTCCACTTGGACTTATCATGGAAGTCATAGTGGGTCAGTAAGTAGGGGGTCCCGGGTTTGATCACTGTGTGGGACCATAGGGACCCCCTCTTGTCACCGGTAAAGGCGGAATGCATAGAATAGCATCTATTATAGTCGTACGGATGGCGCGAAAACTGAGATCTTGTAATATAACACGTTGGCGTGCACGTAAAAGAACCATTGACAGTAATTGGTATTAGACAAAGATTTTGCGAAAAACTGTTCTCGGAGGAAAATTTCCGTCAAAGCACACACTATTTTCATTAGCACGACAGTCGGAGCAGAAGAAAAGTGGGACGTTAAACCCCATTTCATTTTAGACTTATTATGAAATCATTTCGCTATATGACCACCCGACTTCGTGCATCTGGAACCTGACCACCATTATATAATATGTATGATGACGTAAATCTACAACATTACGCTATATTTGTTTATGATAATCGTGATGTTTATTTATTTTATGTGTGGATATATACATCTTTTATATACATCTTTGACTGGTTTGTCTTTATTTATTCATGACCAATTACACGGTGAACGGCTGTCGACGGTGGAAGAAATACATCACTTGTAATAAGAACTGATACAACGCAAGATTGTTATCGTCTCACAAACGGAAATAACCATTTCACGTTTCCTAATCTTTTGACAAACGTTGCCACGTGTGCTTTATTTATTGACGATTATCTGTTTTCCCGCGGTTTTTCTCTCTCCATTTTTTTATGAAGATTTACATTAGCACTGTAATTAATTTATAGACTCACAAATGATATAATTGAATTCCACGAAGTATCCTATCTCAATGTCTAGTTTAACAACGCAGATGTAAGGCTCTGGGTCGTGGGCTGTTAATATGATAATATATATGCCGTTTTGTTCTAGGCATAAGGAGCCACGGTGGATCAGTGAGTAAGACGTTGGCTCGCCTAATAATAATAACAAAAGACGTTGGCTCGCTAATCTGGGGTTACCTTGTTGGATCCCTGCGTTCGCCGTGTAAGTTAATCGGGATTTTCCGGCGTGGTTCCCCCTTGTCGGTTGTGCAGGATGGGATGAAATACCGAGGTCCCGTGTACACATTGGCGGGCACGCAAAAGGTCCCTTGGCAGTTGTTTTTTGATATAATAGTAGGCCATAGTGCCGCTGTCTGGGCAAAATTTCTCTCACAGCACACTGTATGGTGTATGCTCGTCCTCATTCGCCCATGGCCGGAGCAGATTTGTAGGACGTTAAACCCCATTTCATTTCATTTTCTAGGTAAAGTACGTATTGCTGAACAGTTTGTAAGATATTTTGCTTTAATAAATGATACAGGACTTCAAGTATGCCCTTTTGCAGTTGCACCGACTATGTAGTTATTATTTTTAAAAGTATTCACTGAAAATTTATGCGAAAACGTATTATATATTCTGATCGTAGATATTTCTCTTCTCTCTAGAAATAAGTTTCATCTCATTCTGAAAAGAAAATCACGAGAAATGTCGTGTCTATTTCAGATGTTCTCCAACTTTACTGTTTACGAAATGACGTAAAAAATAAATCATAATTTTCTTTAAAAAATCAAGCACCATCTACACACCATATCCAAAATTTAAATTATACTATAAAAATGGTTTATCCAGTGTAAGCTATAATATAAAAAATGTTATATATTATGAAAATTATTTAAAATAAAAAATGGAAAAGATAGAAAAACACTGACACATCTGAGAATGATGTCACAGAAATTGAGAATTGAAACAGGAAGAAGATATATCAAATTAGATTGTTTTTTGCAATGTGGACCAGGAAGTAGAAGATGGAATGGACTAATTAGATTAATTCATAATACTGATACATAATAAAGATGTAGAAATATTCAAATGGTTAGGAGATTTTATATACCAATCATTTATGTCATTGTAAGTTTATATGTTATGTTATGTTATCTTATGCATGTATGTTTCATCTATAGTTTTTTTTTATTCGTATCATTTCTTGGAATAAACTTTCGACGGTTTGTTTATGATCACCGTGCCTTAATGTAAATTTTAGCCTTAGATTGTAAACACAAACATTGGGCTTTCGATTCGGTAAATCCAATTTTCAATTTTGTGTAGTGCCAATAACCTTCATTTAAATGTAAGTAGAATATGTGTAAAAAAATGTATGCACTAAAATGTAATCAATGTTTGGGGCTAAGTGCGGCGAGTTTTATAAAGGTATCCAAGAATTGCGAATAACTTAATGACCTTCTTGGTGTTCATGCATTAAATTCGCGAACGTTTCCGGTACTTCAGATTTTCACATTTAAATACAAATTGCTAAAGGTGATTAGATCTTCTAGGGAAATGTTTACCAAACATACATTAGTACTGAATTGCAAACAAGACCATGCTGTGGGATATTATGTGCCAATACCGAGCGCTAAAATGTCGGCGTACCGGTATGTAAAGAAACACGTCTAGATCAAACTCGATCCGACATTTCAAACAGAACCACCGTCCTATGATAAACACCAGCTTCATAATTTAATCAGCATGTTCACCATATTACCCACTAACATCACAGGATGACCTAAATGACACCCGAGGTTTGATGGATATTGAAACGATGCGGGATACCAGGGATAACTCACCTTACAGCCTACGTATAATGGACGATTTAACCCTTTCAGTCCAAATGAACTTCTTGGAGAACACTATATCATACAGAGCATAATATTGGTTTAGCACCGTTTCGTATGATAAAATTAACAACAAAATTGTGAAATAATTAAAAATGACTTTTTTTTAAAAAAACACACAGCGGAGAATAGTGAGTGGAATGGACGTTACAGAGGGAGTCATGTCGCACCCCCCCCCCCCCATATTTCCTTTATTAAAACAAAATATTGCATGTGTTCGTTTATATGAAATGAATTTCTTCAAACAACGACTTGCCTCAGAAACACACGATTAGACGATCGAGGGTAGATACAGGACGGAAGTGTGCATAGCTGGAGTAGAGCGGGAGCTACAAACGGAGTCCTGCCACATTTCCATAAATTCCTATGAGAAATGTATTCATACCTTTCAAACTACTGTATATTATGTATTGTTTTGAAGGAGGGCATTGTACACGCCTGAAAGAATAACAAGTAATTATACTGTATAGCAATTTGTGCGTACTTTAATCGTTCTCCAGTCAGCCGTAAAATGTTTTGCTAATGGCTTTCTGCTAACAAAATCGACAAGAATTAGGCAAAAAATGGAATCCAAGCTATATAGCTTTGGTTCGACAATGTTAAACAGAACAAAGCCAAGAACACAATCAGAATGGTACCATGACCTAGTAATAATAAATGTTGATTTCCCGCCATCTAAACGCTCTACGCCCGCATTCCCTGGCTTACTATCATATCTGACATTTACATACCCTAAGATTTTAAGTAGGGGTTACTGCCATGGTAATTGATAACGAAGATGATAACATTCATTGTAAATGCCAGATGACATGTTAACACCCTATGAAGTGTTCTATAACAAGGGCATCCTAGTATATTACCTTATAACTCATTGTTTTTGAGGTTATTGTGATAATATATAGTTAAAATAATAGAATACTGTATAGACGCAAACAAGCTTATACAGAGAGAGAGAGAGGGAGGGGGGGGTTAACGTCCACTCGAAACAAACTAGGTCATTTCGGGACTAATATAATTCCCTTGCGCGTAGGGGTTTTAGCAGTGGGAAGTAATCGGACAACCCGGGGGCGACCCTACACTTGTCACGTACAACCGGGGAATCGAAACCACGCCAGTTGACTCTATGATAGACCTTATGATACAGCGCGCATGCGCTAACTATTCGACCATCCAACCCGCAAAGAAAGAGTTAAAATACACCGCGGTAGCATGTAACAGTATCGACAGATCCAGTGGCACATGCATGATTTCCGAAAGGAGTCGGGGTGTGGCCAATTGATTAAATTGATATTAAATGTGTGTGGGTGGGGGGGGGGGCATGAGCCCTAGAGCTATAATGTATTCTATGGTCCATGATGTGGATATATGTGTGGAGAGAGAGAGATGGTTGGTGCAATAAAACAGCACTATATTGATTTATAACGTCAATGAATGAATGAAATGTGGTTTTATAGAACGTCAGCACCAACCTATAATATACTACAGGCGAGGATGAATGACATTGAACCGGGCTATATTGCGCCAAACACAGAGCTAGAGGGAGTTTAACGTCCTAAACATCTGCACCGACTGGGATAAATGCATAAACAACATAGCACCAAAATATTTATCCGATCTCCTCCAATTTTATAAATCTATAAGACAGCTCCGTTCCAGCTCAGACAAGTTCATATTAATTGAACGTAATGCCAAACAAGTTTCCTACGGCCTTTTCATTTAAAGCACCTAAACTATGGAACAAGCTGCCCCATCAATTACGATGTTGTAATTCTTTAACTGTTTTTAAATCAAAATTGCCTTTTATCACACTTCTTAACTTTCCTTTTAAATGCTTAGAGATTTGATTTTTAACATGTAGACCTCTTTTAAGTGTTGTACAATTTTTAATTTTATTTATTCATTTATTTATTTATTTATTTTTAATCTATTTAATTATTTTATTGTAAAGCACATCTGGGCACTTATGTGAAAGATGGGCTATAAAAAGTACCATAATAATAATAATAATAATAATAAATAAATAAAGATGGGAAGAATTTTGCCTGAGCTAAATCTGCCTATTTCAAGTTTTTATTTCAAGCTTCAAATATTTTATAAATCATTACTTTGATATTTATTCACATTATAAGCCCATTATCAACTCTCTAGACCATCGTGTCGCTGGGGTATTAAATGAATAAGACATGCACTAAAGTTTAACGTTTATTATCATAAACGTGTACATTTTAGGATGGAAATTAGATATTGTCGGCTTTAACACATGACATTTAATTTTCTTATCAAAATCTTATGAACGATTTCAAATTCTGGCCACAAATGGTTGTGACACACATAAACCTAACTGAACTTAAACTGAACTTTGCTACACTTCCTAAGTATATGTATATTGATCTTTTAGAGGCATTTAGTAACTGGATAAAGCAATAAACTATAACACATACTTATGGAAGAACAATTACTGATTTATTTGGGCGACGTTTCGAAGAGTGCTTGAAAACGTTGAGAGAATACTCTTCGAAACGTCGCCCAAATAAATCAGTAATTGTTCTTCCATAAGTATGTGTTATAGTTTTTTTACATGTATATTGAGAATAATATTAACAGTAATAGATATATTCCAACGCTTTCCTGGTTGTTATTCCGAATAAAAATCCTTAACAACCATGGGAATAGTTATCTACCTGACTTGCACATCGACACAAACTATAAAGATTATTACCCCAACTGCTACTTGCCTTGTATACTTGAATTCCAAAGAATGTGTTTAATGGGGGTTGATATCATATAATAATACCATCCAATCATGACTTTACAGAAGGTTGATATCAGGGAATATCCACCACAAACCACCAATTGTTGCCGTGAAAGACATAGTCTGGAGAGCTGGAAGGTAAATTAGTCACCTAAGAAAGACGGAGTTATTTCCCTTACATCGCTGGTCACCAACAAGGACAGGCGATAATTTTACACCAAGTACTTTTATTTGTTTGTCCATAGCCGTTCAATGCCTTAAGTTCAATGATGAGCAATTTCTGCTAAGTAGCAATAAGCAATGTGATTGATCAAGTCTTAAAATCACAATAGCCCTGGTAGAAAATGTTCAAACACCAGAAATTAATTCCTAATCTCCACATTCCACCATCTCTCTCTAGGTAAAATAGATTGCCAAACCAACAGCTATGTAACAGTATTAACATTGGTATACATTTAACGTTCTAATATGCTTCAAAAGGTCATGTAATGTCAACGTTTTATTAATCAAAAGGGGTGTGGTTTGATATCGTTGCAAAGCACCAATTTTTGAATTCAATAAGCTGGACAAATTAATTATCAATACTTGTTTTATAAAAACCGCTTGATAATTGTGACCACTATTCATAATCTTGAAGCAGTTGTTATAGGCATTATAATCTTTTTTTCCTGTGAAAAATAGTAGTTTTCGATTAGCCCGATTCAGGTTCCAATTTGACTTAAGAGGTGGGCATGGCAAGATACTCTTGCTAGAAATAGCATCCGCAGTTAATTTAGATCTTGTGTGCTTATAGACTTGATACATTCGCTTCTATAGTTCAGGGGCCTGTTTCACGAAATTTTAACTAAGATAAAATCTAAATTTTAGTAATTTGATTGGATAATGTTAGACTGATTGTAGTGCTTAGACAATCAAAATTGAAGTATCTACTAAAATTTGGATTTTATCTTTAGTTAAAATTTCGTGAAACAGGATCCAGATCTGCCATCGTAACCCGAAATTCTTCCAATTTTTCGGTTGCCCAAATTTGATTCATCGGCACTCGCCATCTTCCCGGCAATGTTTGGTTTGAGACGCGAAATTTCCACGACAAGGCTGCAGCATTCGTACAGACCTTTGCTTTTACATTGTTTATCTGTATAGACCAATGGTATCGCCAACATCTTATAGACTCGTCTGCTCTTTGGCAGCATCTGGCGACGAGCGTGAGGACATCTTTATTTGCAAGGTTTTACAGCTTTCGCGTTAAAGAGACCTTATGCGAGATTTAGAGAAAGTGATGGCCGTTCCTGCTACAATATAGATAATTTTAAATGAATATGTTGATAATTTTAGTCATATTACTTTACTCTGAACGAAGTTGACAAGAAAGAGACATTTGTAATGACCAATGCAAAACATATAACAACAGCTAGAAGTAACTAACAATGGCCGATTCACAAATCACCCCCCCCCCCCCCCACACACACACCCTCAACAAACCAAAACAACAAAGCAGAACAACAACAAATACACAAACAAACAAAAACCGTGTATGAGTGCCGTTCTATTTAGACTGTTTGCGTATTTCACCGAACATAATTGATTAGAAATTATACTAAAAGATGTAAAACTTGAATACAGATCACAATATATACGCTCATATTACATTAATTTGTGCTTTTCGACCCCTTTTCGTTTTAATTTAAGGTTCCAAGGAAAAGAGTTATATAATAGAGTTATACGCCATTTAAGACTATAGTGTCTGTAAGAAAGGCTTATGACAGTGACTGTACGTCTTGGCTGGAGGCCCCCTAGATCTTGAGGCGCTATCGGAAAATCAGCACTTATCTTTGGTAGAAACGTCGCTTAAATGGGATTGTACATTTAATAGCTTTTATTAATTAAATTAAGTCAATTTGTCAACAAATTTATTTCAGTGTAATCGAACGTCAGATATTCACTGGAAGCTATAAATACGAAACGATATAACACTATAAATCAAAACAATGAGAATTTCAAATCAAAAAGATCATAAGCCATTAAAAGCTGTGTAAGTGAACAATAATTGCGACAACTTACAACTATAACTTCGGCAAGTATATCATCGTTCGCCCTCAATTATCAAGTTCAATTCACAAACTATATATGGGATTTTCCCTCTATTAACAGATGAGCTTTAAGGTCATATACTTCTATCCTTTCTACAAAATAATATTACAAATATTGATAGTACTAGCGTCATGTGGTAAATGTGCCATGTCAAAACAAATGGAAAAAGAGACAAAATAACACAGTTAGTATCTCACATCTGCACCACAATTAATTGGTGTATGTGTTATCTGAGGCCATCATAGATGAAACTACCAGAAACCTAGGAAATATAGGTTGTCAGGCAACCACGCATTTTCACAGCAACATCTGAGTGGTTAAGTCTGCGCTTAATTGAATTCCATTCTTCACGGGTTTTTTTACGTGCACGCCAACATTTAAATCTGGGAAAACAAAGTTCAATTAAAATCTGAACTATCTGCATTTTGTTTTCTCTAACTACAGAGTATTTTTCACATTTTATCCTTGATGACGATGAATGCAATAAGTTAGCATTGTAAGAAACAAATCGGATGTTATACCCAATACAGGAAGAGACCCCCACTTGGATAACTTCTTCAAAAACATCATAACCCATCCAATCAAGTCAAACATAGTTCGTTCCACTATTTCCCGTGGTGAGCGTCAGAGTCTTAATAATATAATATTTAATTCTGCTATAATTATAAAAGAAGCCGATAAGGGTAGGGCAATAATAATAATAATTAATGTCTTTCTATAGGTCAAAAAGTCAAGATATTATGTTAAATGACTCGAACTATTATAAACCCACTAGTGAATATCAAAAACGTAGGATCAAGGGTAGAATAGTAATAGTACAATTTGCAGGCGAATATTCTGGGATTTTAACCGATAAAGAGAGCGATTACCTCATTAATTTTGAACCTGAAGGAGCGAACATTTATGGGTTACCTAAGGTTCATAAGAGTAAAATTATTCAGAACGCTGAATTCGAACAGGAAATCGAAATAATATTAATTCTTGATCCCGAAGACCTTAAATTTAGACCTGTTGTGAGGGGTCCTAACAATGGAAGCCAAAGACTAAGCAATATTATTGATATTATTTTAAGTTTTTTTTTTCAGGGGGGGGGGGGGGGAGAAATGACATTGACTTTTATTTAAATTACCGTCACATGTTCCAAACGAAAGCATTCTTATAAGTTTTGATGTGATTAATCTACACAGCAATATGTCGGCCATCGAATACGGGATTGATAAGCACTCCGATTTAATAGAGAAACGTTTTACAAAGAAATTTCTATTACGGGCATTAGAATTAGTAATTCAAAATACTATATTTCATTTTGATGGTCAATACTTCAAACAAATCAGGCAGGATACGCCCACATTTTGCAACAGATGGATAGAGAACACGCTAAACAAAAGGCGATTTTTCGTACAATCAGGGGCCATAATTCAGAAAGTTACGATCCGATATGCGCAAATATCGAAAGGAACCAAGATCGTTGGGTTATAAACTTACATTCCAAGTTTCATCAAAATCAGAAGAAAATTGTCACCTCTAGAGGGTTCACAACCTTGATATACCCTATTTTTTTTACGCTATTTGAGTACGAGGGACGGCCATTTTTTCTTTCAGTTTTGGTCCGATTTTCACGAAATTCGAACTCAATCCGCCTTAGGGTTTAAAGGAGATATATTCAAACATTTTTTTTAAAATCGGATAATAAGTGTGACCTCTACAGGGTCCACAACATTCATATACCTTGTTTTTACGTTATTTGAGTACGCGGGGCGGCCATTTGTCTGTCAGTTTTGGTCCGATTTTTACGAAATTTGAATTCAACCATTATTAGGGTGTAACGGTGATATATTCAAACGTTTTTTGAAATCGGATAAAAAATATGACCTCTATAGAATCCACAAGCTAAAAATGCGATTTTTCGTACAATCAGGGGCTATAATTCAGGAAGGTACGGTCCAATATCTGGAAATATCGAAAGGAACCAAGATCTTTGGGTTATAAACTTACATTTCAAGTTTCACCAAACTCAGAAGAAAATTGTGACCTCTAGAGAGTCCACAACCTTGATATATCATAATTTTTACGAAATGTGAGTACGAGGGGCAGCTATTTTGTCTGTCAGTTTTGGGCCGATTTTCACGAAATTCGAATTCAACCCCCCCTTAGGGTGTAACGGTAGTATAATAAAACGGTTTTTTAAATTGGATAAAAATTATGACCTCTATAGGGTCCACTAAAAACGCGATTTTTCGTACAATCAGGGGCCATAATTCAGGAAGTTACGATCCGATATGCGCGAAAATCGAAAGGAACCGAGATGTTTGGGTTATAAACTTACATATCTAGTTTCAACAAAATCGGATAAAAATTGTGACCTCTATAGGGTCCACAAGCTAACAACGTGATTTTTCGTACAATCAGTGGCCATAATCCATGAAGTTTCGATCCGATACATGCCAATATCGAAAGCAACCGAGATCTTTGGAGATAAACCTATATTTCAAGTTTCGTCAAAATCGGATAAGAATTTTGACCTGTAGAGTGTCCACAAACAATTGTGGACGGACGACGGCAATATACGTCCACATGAAAATGTGGGCGTATAAAAATCGTAATTTGTTTACATCGCGCTACTGAACATCAGCCATGTTTAATCTATCTGGAATAGTCGAAGAGGTGGGGGCGTTGGTTTGGCTTTGTGTTAATCTGATATATATGGGTACAATTTAAGAACAAGATAATTCAAGCATAAAGTTAATAAAAGATTCTATTCTCAGGTAAAAGTACATAGAAATATTAAGTTTTTATTAAAGTACATAAATTACACGGTAGATAAGCGCATAAACAAAATAAAAAAATACATCCAGGCAAAAAATTCACCACTTTACGCCATTCTGACATACTTTAAATCATATAAGCTAGCTGTCTGTCCTCTATAGGCGTTTTCGGGTATTAAAAATGTAAATAGGTGACTCGATTAGTATGCACTTTAGAAAAAGATCAGGTTGACATTCCGTTTGAACAAATATATACATGCATGAATTATCTTTTACAGAACAGAAACACACATAATATAGAGCTTGTATTATTATTGTTAGTCTTAAATACATGTAGAAATATTGATTGTACACTGTTTGAAAACTGGTTTCCCTTTATCATAACTAAGTCAAACATGACATATTGATAATTGAAATGATGAAATAAAGGTATCCGTTCTACATTAATGCGCCAAATGTTTCTAATGATTTTTTAACACCTCTAAAACTTGTAAATCATTGATGTTGTTATGAATACAGTTTTCAGCTATTTTATTGATAAAAATAACATCTCTGTTATTTTCAACCTGTCTTAAAGCAAAATGTTACGCTGTCCTAATCCTAATACGACCTTCTCATAGGTAGTCGGACTTTCTCATAGGTTACATGACTTGGGAGAATGCTTGTCCATCCGCACATTATGCCAAAGGTTTACGCTTTGTCTCGACACAGCAACATGGATATAAATTCTACATTCATTGATAATGTGATTAGTCCTGATATAACAGACTTGTATCATGCAAAATATTGTAAAGTTATTCTATTGGCGTAATTTACATATGCCATAAATGTTACATTACACTATTTATGCCAACGCAGTATCAGTTTGATCAAAGCACAACAACACAGTGAATGAATTGAAAATGTTTGTAGTGAAGTTATTTGAAATACAATAAACATATATATTAACAATACAAATTCTCTAATAATGTATTGATCAAAGATGGGGATCTGAACATTATTGACAGCACATTATATAGAATAGGTTCCACTGAACAAATAAGTGAACTGCGCCACAAGATGACACATTCCTAAACGGAATGAGATAATTATTATCGATATCTGATACACGAGCACAAAATCTTTGGAAATAAAATAGGGGTTTAACGTCCTACTGTTCTGCTCCTAAACTGGGCTAATGAAAACGGGCATATGCCAAACAGTGTGCTATGAGGGAAATTTTGCCCGGGCAGCGGCGCTACGGCCTACTCTTATACCGAATTCCAACTGCCAAGGGATCTTTTACGTGCACGCCAATGTGTACACGGGACCTCGTTTTTTCGTCCCATCCGAACGACTAGACAGCTGTCTTTGGTGTATTTTGTTCAGATAATGAAATCTGCAGTTGGTGCTACCAGTGCAGCTGAGCAAATACCACATCATGACAACTGAAAAAAAAACCCTTTCGACATAATCGAAATAACCAGTGTGAATCATAAGAGGCGGCGGAGAGTATTAATTAACATCCTGATGAGGAAGGTGATATTTTCTAGCCCTGAAACCATATATACAAATTGATCCATCAAATAAATGTTTCAATAGAGATATTGGAGCGTATAATCTAAATAGCATACAATTGGGACACAACGAATGCTGTTGACATCAAGACTTGCTATTTGGGAGTCACTTGAATTTCGAGTCAATACGATTGATTATGAGTTTTCTAAATCGGTTGTGGCGATAAACTCGGCTTCGAGGTTTGACTCTTCATCTGGTTCTTCACTCACATTATTTTCTTACGTGGATGGTCCTACCTCAACACTTCGTGTTGTATTGTTATTTTTAATGTTCGGTCAAGTGGCAGTTGTCCTGTCTCAGTAACTACTTACAATAACAATGAAGTCCTACTTTCACCAGCGATCGTTCTAGATCTATCATTGTCTCTTATGCAGAGAAGCTTCTTGTTGGATGGGATGATTTTAGATTCAAGTGTTGTTTAGTCTATTTGCCAGGGCTATTCATATGGATGTACTCTTGATATTCAATCTATATTTTAGGCATTAATCGTAACATACGGCATTTGATCAGCTATTTCAAGGGCACATAAAATAGTTGTTCCATGAACCCCTTTCTCGGGAAGGGCAACATGATCCTTCCAATGACTTTAGTAAATTTGCTAGGGGTATAGGTTTTTTTTCTCTTGGATATACTCTTGATATTCAACATTATATTTTAGGCATCAATCGTAACATGAGGCATTTGTTCAGCTATTTCAAGTGCACATTAAATAGCTGATCCTTTCAGAATTACGTCAAGGACATATTTGCCCCATACTGTATTCTCACTTCCGGCGATTTGTTCTACAGTAAATTGTCCTAGTATGACGAAAAGTTTGCGTAACTTTATCGCAGCGTAAACTCTAGAAAAAATCGCGTTTAACTTAAACTCAACATAAGAAAACCGCAACCTTTATCGTAAAATCTACGACAATTCCCACCCTGTCGTAAGTAGGAATGTCTTACGTATCTTTGACAAAATGGCCGCCTCTTATTTTAGCGGATCGCATGCGAAAACTACCTACATACGACAGGATGAGAGTTGTCGTAGACCTTACGATAAAAGTTACGATTATCCTAAGAAGTTTAGTGAAACGCGATTTTTTCATAAGTTTATGTTACCACAAAGTTACACTAATTGTTTTTATAGTGGCTTTGTGAAACTGCCCCCTGACCTAAATCTCATCATTTAGTATGAGGTGCCAATGCGCATTTTGTAGACCATTATTATCATTCTACTTGATTATATTAGTATCCAGGGACCAAGTATGGCTCGGTAAGGCGAATGTGCTCCGATGGCCCATCGGCCCCGATTGTGAATTCGACATTATTTTTGTACAAAATAAATGAATGAATGAAATGAAATGAAATGGGGTTGGGTTTAACGTCCTACTGTTCTGCTCCTAAACTGGGCTATTGAAGACGGGCTTACGCCATACAGTGTGCCATGAAGGAAATTTTGCCCGGACAGCGGCACTACGGCCTACTCTTATATCGAATTCCAACTGCCAAGAGATCTTTTACGTGTACGCCAATGTGTACACGGGACCTCGGTTTTTCGTCCCATCCGAACGACTCGACAGCTGTCCTTGTCAGGCCCTCCGTCCTGCATCACTGACAAGGGGAAACCACGCTGGAAAATCTGGATGAACTTTCTCGGCCAATGCAGGGATCGAACACCCGACCTCCAGGCTAGCGAGCCAGCGTCTTACCCACTTAGCCACGTGATCCCCTGTTAAAAAAAAATCGGAGGAGAAAATTATCCATAAATGTGGTGCGTGAAATGTAAACGTATGGGGGACCAGAGTTACCCCTGCCCGCTCCTGTTAGCTGATCAACTTACATGACCTTTTGTTAATCATCACTAACATTCTGATTGGTAGCATTTTGATCTCATTGGTGAACCTTTGTAACAATCTTTACATAAATTCAAATCACACTGAACTAAATTAGTCTGTCTACGATATCACCCTTGGTGGAAGTGGGCATAAACTCCAGGAACGAACGAACGAACAAATTAAATTAGCTCCAGCCTATCTGCGCTTGAACGGACATAATCTTTCAACCATACGCGTCACACTTCGTTTCTTCTTAACAATATTCGTTGATTATACCTGTGGCTGTGTGGGGAATATTCTATATTGTTGGGATCTTGTTAAAATATTCATACAAAGGTCTAAATAGCACACGGCCAACCTTCGGTAAATTTCCAACTGTCCGTCTCATCAAAGGTTTGTTTTTATTAAACAGTACAATTGTTAAATAATTGATGACCTGAATCATTATAAAGTTATAGCACATATTTTACGGGAAATACAGTTGACTGCTACAGACAGGTAAGATGTGCTTTCTTGTATCTTGTAATTAAACGTGCCTTGGAATTTTATTGCTGGGTGGCCGCCACCGGCCGGTGCCCCAAATACCGTTGTTCACCAAGCGAATTACTTCAATCAATGATTATCCAGAATCAATGATTATCCAGCAATAGCAACCAGAAATCAGTATGGGGGATCTGGGTGTTCAGAATCCATAGCGAACATTTTTCCAAAACGTAGTTTTGGGCACTTATTGTACACAATCATGACGACATAACATTTTATTCTACCGTAATATTTCTTGTTAATCACCCTGATTGTTTTCTTAACGTCTTAGATAATAAGGTCTGTCATCGATGCACGTGTCTCGATATGCTCTAAACAGACTGTTGGGCACGAAGCAGGGAGAGAGAGAGAGAGAGAGAGAGAGGATTTAACGTCCACTCGACACAAACTAAGTCATTTCGGGACTAACATAGTGTTAAACTTTATTTCAATAATTCGCTTGTGCGTAGGTGTCTTTAGCACTTTAGCAGTGAGAGGAAACCGGAGGACCCGGAGATAACCCACGAGGTTGGAAGGCGACCCTACTCCTTGCCATACAACGCACATGCGCTAAACATTCGCCCCCCCCCAACCGACATGAAGCAAAGTAAATAATAAATCTGTGAGTATTAATGCCACAATAATTTATTAATTTTGTACTACTCACTACTTACAATGCGATAGTTACGAACCCCTCCCAGACTCCGAAAGCCGCACCTTTATTTAAACGAATATTTTTGGCAGGAATTGTATCATGTATACTATGAAACATCTACTTAGGTAAACTTCACCGGTCACATTAAGGGACAATTTTCGCTATGAAATTATTTATTGTTATTTATTTGCCGAACAAAGGAAAGACACGCTTGTCAGTATACTGTGTATCTCATGTTACAAAAAAAAATGTTCAGATATTTTGGGTCATGTTATTATACGGGATGAACACGAAAACAAATCTTAACCCCTGTTGCGGAAAGGTACGATGTATAGAACCGGTTGACTTAGATATCATGACTGTTTATGTTTGTGGCCTGTACACAATCTCCCTGGTAATATACACCCACTCGATCAAAATACATTATGGGTTAGTCTCAATATGGGAGAAATATTGCTTATTGTTTCAGTTTTAGCTGTATTCCAGGAATTGTTTTTGAATATATCGAAGTAAACGGATGAAGAAGAAGAATAAGCAATAACTTGCAGGCGAGGGGGGGGGGGGGGTGTCGTCGTATATAGAATACCACCATTTTGATTTCCAGACAGACTAGGCCTGGCAATAAGGAATTTGAGTAAACACGACATTATTGTTTCTTTACAATTATAGCAGCATGGAATCTTTCATACTAGAAAAAAAAGACGCTGTAACAAAAGAAGAATCGCATAGAGGGCAGTGGAAAAATGGATGTGAATTTACCTTATCATTGATCGGATATGGAGTAGGCCTTGCTAACGTATGGAGATTTCCTTATTTATGTGCCAAGAATGGAGGAGGTACCGTAGTTTCTAACTTTTCATTTTTATGACCCAGCATATAATGCGCACGTTTATTGTCACCTTTGTACGTCTATAATTTCTCGTGAACACTCTACAGGGCATATTTTTCAATTATTTTTCAATTCATAAAGCATTCTCAAACTTAAGTTAAGAATTTACTCAACTTTCAATCACTGTTAATAAGAAATATCTTTGAATAAGAAACACAAAACTTTGCTCATAGTTTATTATAGATTATACAGGTCACAATTCTATGGAATACAATTACTGCTTTTTACTGAGCGACGTTTCGACTAGGCTTCTCTAGTCATTTCAATGCCATTGAAACAGTTTATTATAGATGTATTTAATACATTAAATCAAAAGAAATGTTATAAAGGGCTTTATTTTATGATCAGTAGTGGAATGCCGCGTTTTGTCAGTGAAATAAAAGTGTTATTCCACTGGCTAGCAGTAGTCCATGTTGTTTTTACCTAAAATGATTGTAAAATCATAAAATAAGTAGAACATTTGTCCTTTTGTCGTGAATAACATATTTTATTTCATCTCTAAGCAAGAAAACATTTATATTTTCACTCATGCCACGCATTCGTGAAAATATAATTTTTCTTGCTTCTCTATGAAATAAAATATGTTATTCACTCTAAAACGACAAATATCCTCTATATACTTTAGTCAATTCTTAAAAGTCTGAGAATGCTTTGTGAACTCGGGGCCGATCGATATTCAGGTTTCGATTTCAAATTTCAGAGTTTTCTATACCCATTTACGTTCGACCTAATCAATAAAGGAAAGACATCTTATATTCAAAACTTGTCGGAAATGTTCATTATTTCGGATTATAATTTCAAAGGCGAATTGCCACTTTACTTATATGGCCATACTTTGACTTTTAAAGCTTATAAAGAAGATCGCCCAAATTTGAAAGAAGAATAGGGAACAATAAATACACGATTTGAGATCGAAAGACTCAGAATCTCACAAGTCCCCCCACCCCAACCCTACACACACACACCCTTAGGCCCAAATGAACAATACTACCAAGTTTGAATAATAATATCGATTTAAGATCTATTCTATTTAACTGACTTCCCATGGTTTTTGAAACTCAATCAGACTGCTCGTTCTGGCATTAGAAAGAATCCTATTGAATTAGAAAAGTTTTGCCGAGTTATCTTTCCGTTTAGATTTTGACTGCTAAAGATCTAAATAAGTTGCAGTAAAACCTTTGCCGTGAATTCGATAAAACAAGTTTGTGGGATTCTTGATAGGGCATAAGGAGGAATTATCATTTTGGAATTAAGAACATTTCAATGGAATGTTTTGGAGTAGTCAATCATCGACATCACAAATTTCGAGCGCTGTATTTTCTGTCAATACTTTTAATGCTAGAGTTTATTGCAAAAGTTCTTAAGAGATTGTTAAAATAAGCTCTTAGCTGACAATGATTTTAGATTCAGCATTAGCGTCATTTAACGTCCACTCGACACAAACTAGGTCATTTCGGGACTAACACATGGTTTTACGTTTTATTTCAATAATTCGTTTGCGCGTAGGGTTCTTCAGCAGTGGGAGGAAACCGGGGGACCCAGAGAAAACCCTACTCCTTGTCACGCCAATTGACTCAATGACAGACTTTATGATACAGCGTGCACACGCTTACCATTCAGCCCCCCCCCCCCCATTTTGGTTCGAGGCAACATACAACAGTCCGCGAGGACTTTTCATCCTTTAATTTTCTTTCACTTTGATGGTTGAGAAGGCCTATTTTATTCAGTGTGATTTCACGTTTGTATAATATGCATGGCTATGTAAATGTAAGGCATATGTATTGAAAATTTGGTGACATGTATAAAGACGCTACCCCCACCCCACCAAACCAAAAATAAAAAAAGCAAAAAAAAAAAAGCAATCCAACAAATAAAACCCCCAAAGCAAGCCCCCCCCCCCCCCGGCCGCCAAAGAAAGAGAACAAACAACTAATGAACATTCGTTAATATCCTTAAAATCGACTTATTTATACAATTCATTAAACATACATTATGCAAGAGCTAAATCTGCCAATTGCAGGTCTTTCTTTAGGCCTGAAATGTTATCTAAATTATTAATCAGACATTAATTAACCTATCCAGACCATAATCAACTCTAGATGGCATCGCTAGCCTATGATCTTAAGTGGATTGTGAGCCGATTTACTGCATAATTTTCCTTCTCGATTAAACGATTAAATAGATAATCGAGACTATGCTGTTTATCGTACTGACTTTAGTAATGATGACCGAGGCTAGGCGGAAATTTCATTCGCTTAGTTTTCGGTTCATAGTGGATCAATTTGAATGAAATTTTCAGCAAATTGCCTTTACGTTATCTAGTTTTTAACTATTATAGTGAGAACTGCCAACTCGTTAGCGAATCTCCCATAATGTATCTCTAAGTCTAAACGTTGATATCTCAACGCTGCCGTAGACATTTGTCTTAAATTGTGCGTAAATCACGTCAACCCCGACAAAATATTCATTATTCATGTTTACGTTATTCAGGGGTAAGCTGCGTTTAATAACATAATATTTTGATAAAGAGTAAAGTAGTTTATAAAATACATAATACACCTATTGCCACTTTGTAAAGGGATTAGTTTATGAAATACATAGCATACTTGTTGAATAAAATACACTTTGTAAACTCCCCTAAAAGCGTTATATGAAAATATGCTGTAATAACCATAATATAAATATGCTGTAATAATCATATTTTTTATACTGTATACTAGGTAACAATGAATATTGTATTGGCATAAAAGTCTTACATATCTGCTTGTCTTAAGCGATGATCATTCGGTCCAAATACTATTACTTTATTGTTTCAGCTGTGTTTCTTATACCATATGCAGTCTTCTTGGTGTTGTTAGCGTTTCCCATGACACTTTTAGAATTATCAATTGGACAATATTCCGGTAAAGGTGCATATGATGTATGGAATATATGCCCTGCTTTCAGAGGTAAATAATGGTACAGACCCCCCCCCCCCCCAATGGACAATTCACTGTCCGTCTGTCTGCTCGTCCGCATCCTTTGACTTGAATTGTTTGTATGTTTTAACTATTGCTTTATGTGTAAACATATCATTTTTATTACAAAAAATTATTCACCGAGCTAGCCAGGGTATGCAATAAAAACAGTAAATGGGAACTTTGGTTTTTCGGTAAATTGAAAAAAGTCATATATTTTTGATGTTTTGCAAAGACAGAAGGGCTTTCTACCTAATTGCATATACATATAGCATACATGTATATGGAGATTTAGCGTTGTGCATAATCATATGAAGAATGCCATGAGCAGACCAAGTAGATCTTACCGGATAAATCATAATATTAAGTCTTACGAATGAAATATTAATAATATATCTATGTTTTCATTCTCAATATGTTAAAGATGCCCTCTTAGAGAATCGTATTTACCACTTCATGACAGCCACCAAAAAATGTTTGACTTGTAAATTGAACGTGAGAGAGAGAGAGAGAGAGAGAGAGAGAGAGAGAGAAATGGGGTTTAACGTCCACTCGATACAAACTAGGTCATTTCGGGACTAACATATGGATTAATTTTATTTACATAATTCGCTTGCGCGTAGGGGTCTTTAGCAGTGGGAGGAAACCGGAGGCCCCGGGGAAAACCCACGAGGTTGGACAGGCGACCCTACTCCTTGCCACGTACAACCGGGGATTCGAAACCACGCCAGTCGACTCAATGACAGACTTTATGATACAACGCGCACACGCTAACCATTCAGCCATCCAACCCCCCGTAAATTGAACGTACCTAGCACTATATTTTACTATATTATGTTTAGACAGATCACACCAAGCTCCGTTTTATATTTTTATACGCCCACATTTTCATGTGGAAGTATATTATCGTCGAGCCTGTCAATTCGTCCGTCTGCGATGTGTTTGTAGACACTCTACAGGTTCCAATTCTTATCCATTTTGACGAAACTTAAAATATAGGTGTATCTCTAAAAGACCTCGGTTCCTTTCGATATTTGCATGTATCGGATCGAAACTTCATAAATTATGACCCCTGAATAAACGAAAAATCATGATTTTAGCTTGTAGAATCTCTAGAGGTCACACTATTTGCCCGATTTAAAAAAAAAAAACAACGTTTAAATATATCAGTGTAGTAACCGAATGGCGGTTGAGTTCGAATTTCGTGAAAATCAGACCGAAACTGACCGACAAAATGGCCGCAGCTTGTACGCAAATAGTGTAAAAGTATGTAATACCAAGTCGTAGACCCTCTAGAGGTCAGAATTTTTATCTGATTTCGATGAAACTTAAAATGTATGTTTATATTCTACAGATTTCTATTCCTTTTGATGATCGGACAATAACTTTTTGGATTATGTCCCCTGATTGGACGAAAAATCATCCTTGCAAAATGTGGGCATATTTTGCATGACAACCACATCTTAGCTAACTTGTCAATTTGTAAATGTTCTAATTCATTCTTTGAATTTTATATTTTGATTAGTCCTATGCTAGTTGATAAATCTAAGTTTAATTTCTTACAGGTATTGGAGCGGGTATGATCGGTATTTCTTTCGTCTTTTGTTTATATGTTAATAATATATTCTCCTGGATTTTATATTACCTATATAATTCGTTTTTATCGCCATTACCATGGACAACGTGTGATAATTGGTGGAATACAGACACGTGTTTTGTTCGAAAAAAAATGATGAGCAATTTTTCGCGGTATCTTGTGAATATGACAAACAATATAGCGAACACCACCGATACTATGCATACAACAAATTATTCTCTGTTAACGAAGGCAGCAAATATAACAGGCAATTCCAGCCTAATACAGACATCTACAGAAGAATTTTGGAAGTAAGAATTTTTACTATAAATTCTGCATTATGGAGAACAATATTCGGATAGATATTTTTAATGTGTAAAATAATGTCACCATGCACGATCAAATGAAATGAAATGAAATAGGGTTTAACGACCTACTGTTCTGCTGACTGGGCTAATGAAGACAGGCACACGTCATACAGTGTGCTATAAGGGAAATTTTGCCCAGGCAGCGGCACTATGGCCTACTCTTATGTCGAATTCCAACTGCCAAGGGATCTTTTACGTGCACGCCAATGTATAGACGGGTTCTCTTTGTTTTTCGCCCGACCTGAACGACCTGACTACTGTCCTTGTCCTGCTCTGACTGGGCTAATGAAGACAGGCATACGTCAGTGTGCTATGAGGGACATTTTGCCCGGGCAGCAGCACTATGGCCTACTCTTATGTCGAATTCCAACTGCCAAGGAATATTTTACGTGCACGCCAATGTATACCCAGGACCTGTTTTTTTTTTTGTCGCACGGGAATCACTAGACTGCTGTCCTTGTTAGGCCCTCCGTCCTGAACTTTCTCGGCCAATGCAGGGATCGAACACGCGACCTCCTGACTAGAGAGGCAGCGTCTTACCCACTTAGCACGGTGGCTCCCATCCACGATCAAAGAAACTAAAATATACAATAAGAAAGTTAATATTATGTATAAAATATATATAGGTTATGGAATGTCCTTATTTGGCCTTAAAACTTTAAATTCGCCATGTCTTAGTCTCCAACCCAATATCATCCAAAGGGTTCGACTTTGAAAACACGAGTTATTTGTCAATTGAAATCAACATTGATGTTGTGATCCTACCGGGAAAAGATGGACTTCTGATATTCAATATTTAAGACAAAATAACCTGTTTACCATTGGTACACGAATCGCGTACCATAATGCGTTTCAGTGCCATTTGAAACAAGGGCTCGAAGAACGAGGCTAGATATATTCCACAAGTTATATCAAACGGTGACCTCATATTCTTAACTTGAAAGCATGCGCAATAAATACTATCCGCGTAGAATGGAACAGCCAGACGCTAGAGGCTGCCATTCGATTTAGACTTCTGGCGTATTTCGCCGAACTGATTAGAAATTATACTAAAAACAGAAACGACTGAATATAAGTCAGTTTATATACATTCATATTATATGCGTTGCGACCGATTTGTGTCAATTTCTAGGTCCTAAAAATTAACGATTTAGCTCCTTTAATGTATACTTTGTTTTTGTACCTCGCCTTTCGGAGAAGCAGGGGTCTACTTAAATGGGTTCGTCCGTCCACCTGACTAGGGTAAGCAGACACAAGCTCTATGAGTTAATCTACACGTTCTTGGTATCCAAGATATTATGACCTCGGAGGGACAGGAAGAGTGTTCTACTCTGTGAAGACTTTGGGTTTACCCCAAGACCTAACGGACGGGATCCATAAGTGATCATCCAGAGGGCTACTGCTAGTCGGACGTACCTACGTAAAGGGATGTCGGGAAGGCTTATGGCACGACAACGCATCGCCCGGTGAATGTTTGCTTGCATTCCCTGGAGCTAGGTCGGACAAGCGGCGGGTACAATTGACCCAGCTGTCAGTCAGATCTAACTACCTACCTTATATAAGATCTTAGCATTGACGGCACAGCTCGCCATATATACTTATCGTACCCGGAGCTTTCTCCTTTGGATGAATTCTACCTTGGACGTTATCCTGCAAAAGACTATGTGTCTTTAACATTTAAAAGAGATCGTCTCCATCCCAAGCTGGTCTTAGCCTACCTTTTGACTCCTTCTGGCAATTTTCCTAGGAAACATTTGTCAGCGATATCACCCAAAGAGGAATAGATACAATTTTATTATATCAATTATGAGCAGCATACATATTATTAAAACAAAATGGAATAGTACAAAAGAAAAAAAACAAAAACCCCAAAAAACATTTGATGTAGTAATGGACATTTCCTGCAAAGGCTAGACAGACATAAGCAATTTGATTTTGTCGTTGCTTTGAGACACTGATTCTAAATGAATAAAATTTAACTATATCAATGCCTTGATCATTTTCTGTGTAGCATGAGCCGAATTGTGAGCAATTTGATTGAACGAAACTTTGGAGCTCGATAACTTTGATTCTAAGTCAGTAAGAGTAATGAAACTTAGTGCTTTGACCCAACATCCTGTATCCCATGCTTGGTGTCATCTATCTATTTTGTGATTTTTTTTTTGTAAAGCTACAATGTGTTAAGGATATCGAGTGGTATAGATGATATTGGTGCTATGCAGTGGCACTTGGTTATATCATTAGTGATTGCATGGATCATGGTATTTCTCTGCATATTGAAAGGGGTAAAGTCAGTCGGAAAGGTTGGTGTGTATATAATATTATTCCTTGGCCATTGAATTGTTGATGTTGAATACATGTTTAGCGCAAATAAAAAGAGGCCAACTTAACTTAATAGGAAAAGTGATTAAGTTATTAGGAGGAGAAGCACGTGTATGCTCGACGCAAAAGTGGAGACCTAGTTAATTTCTTTCCCCGGACGACAAAATTCATAATTTTCAGTTATCTGCAATGCTCACACATTACACATATCCAGTCAATTTAGTTTAGACAAATATTTTTTCATTGTCGATTCTACGAGATTTCTTGAAGAATCTAGAGGTTACGTGTGACCGAAACATCTAGACATTTTGGAGTAGACTTTCAACATGTCTAAGAATGATCGCCGGTATTTTTAAAAAGGGATAATGCCATGCGTCTCAGTTGTGGAACTGGCGTAATAATTCTTGTAAGCCTGTCCAAATCACAGCCCTGTCTCCGCTAATCATCGAAAAGTTGAATGACAGTTTCTGTAGGTATTTGGATTTTGTAAATATCCCATTATATTATTTTAAATATTGTGGACATACTCTAATTAATTTCTTCCATTTTGTTTAGAACAAAACATTACGTTTTGATTTCTTTAATTGCGTCTGTAACATATGCATTACTCTTGTAAAACAGCATTTATATCGACCAACCACCATTCATGAGCGTAGAAAAGGACCCGATGGGTCAGATGAATAGATTTATATATATTTGCAATGGTTTCGAAGGAGGTAGACACATTAAAGTACCGTGTCAGCTTTACACTGTATTCTGTTGAGACTTATTGATATTTAGAAAGCTTTGTCTGGTTCAGTTATAATTTGTTTTAATCAGGTAGTGTATGTGACAGCTATAGCACCATATATTCTTGTTACAATCATCTTAATTAGAGCTGCTACCTTACCTGGTGCCATAGATGGCATCAAATTCTACATAATTCCTGATTTTAGTAAATTAGCTAATCCCCAGGTACTGTACAATTTTTGTGTAACAGATAATAATTCCTATAGTGGCAGTATTTTAGAGTACGTTTAGTGCAGGGGTGAACCGAAGAGGAGTCTGTGGACATTTTAGTCCCATTATAAGTTTTGTCCTCACGTAGTTTCGGGTGCTCATTTTTGTCAACAATTAACGTCGATTTTGATGAATTCGCAAGCAAAGAAGTCTCTGATGGTTTTGTACTCCGGATATACTCTGGCTGGAAAGCATCATATTCTCGTGGCCGGGGCAACTTATGGGACCAGGCTCAGGAGATTCCGGCCCACAGTTCGTCCTCGTATTTTAGAGATGTAAGCATAAATCTGTAATTCATATAAAAATTTCTAGGTTTTTATATTTATATTAACGTACGATATTGCGATTTGAAAGCAATATCGTGTATAAATTAACTAAGCGCTGGAAATGCCAAAATGTAATGTATAACGCGCTTGAAATGCTATGTTCTGTACATGATGTTTGTTTTTGCAGATCTGGGCTCAAGCTATGATGCAGATATTTTTTTCAATGGGAATGGGCTGGGGAGCTCTTATTACGATGGCTAGTTATAATAAATTTAACAACAATGTCATGAGGTACCCTAGACTTAAATAATTTTTGATGGTGACTGGATTTAAACCCCTCATTTTGTCACGTTTTTTCGTTTGGAAATAAATATTCCCCGTATCAGGGGGGGGGGGGGGGGCTATATCTAGACCAACCTTAAACATTAAACACGAAAGAAAGATCTAAATTGCCATCTCAATGCTCGACCTCACACAATGTCGGAACATTTATGCAGTTTTATAAATTTCCAAACCTCGATTAATATTCTTCATATTTGGTGACAACAATGTATATATATATATATAAAATAGATTGTAATTTTTAATATATATGTCTATATATATTTCAGAGATACTATTATATATTCTATTGTTTGTGAGGGTACTAGTTTTTACGCGGGGTTTGCTGTTTTCGCTGTACTTGGATTTATGTCCCACGAAACCGGTTTAGGTGTAGCTGAGATTGTCCGTACAGGTATATTATGTCAACTTGGGAAAAGTAGAAATAATACTAGAACTGCGATGCAATGGCCACTGCCTTTTAGCAAATAATTTAAAAACATGTAATACCAAGGTTCTGGACCCTCAAGAGATCACAATTTTGACCCCACTTTGGTGAAACCTAAAATATATAGATCCTTTCGATATTGGCCCATAACGCACGTTAACTTCCTTGAATATGCCCCTGATTGTACGAAAAATCACGTTTTTAACTTTTGGAGCCTCTAGAGACCTCATTTTGTTTTATCCGATTTTGATACAACTTGAAATGTTTATATCCCAAAGATCTCGATTCTTTTTGATATTGACGCATGTCGGTCCGTGACATCCTGGATTATGGACCCAGATTGTATGCAAAATAAGTGTTTGAGCTTGTTCTCTGTCCACTTCTTGCAAAATGTGAACGTATCTTGCATGGCAACCGATTGTTAGTGGATATCTGTACATTTGCATATAGATTACGACTTGTTATTGCTTCCTGTTAAAAGGTCCCTCTTCCAACCCATTTACATGGCAATTTGTGTTGACTTTATTTTCTAGATTCTTCGCATAGCTAACAACTTTTGATATATATTCACTCAGGACCACATTTGTTCCATTGACGCCATGTATCTTTTCCAAAGATAACTGAGCATTGGAAGGTCTTATTTCGTTTATGTTCTTTATTGCTTATCTTTCAAGGTCCTGGGTTGGCTTTTATAACTTATCCTGAAGCTCTCGCTCAGTTACCAGTACCACAGCTCTGGGCAGTACTCTTCTTTTTGATGATGGTATGTGTGGCTTTGGACTCCATGGTAAGGAATATTAGCTTACTTGCTATAATCATCTTTTATACGCGTGGTAATTATAAAATAATAGAAATACAACCTAAAGGGGTTCGAAGATCAACGATTGTTATCGTAAGATTTTATTAAGCACAAGCCTTCATTAATATGTCTTACTAATCATAAGTTGCAAACGCGGTATCAGTAT
This sequence comes from Patella vulgata, assembly GCF_932274485.2. Lineage (NCBI taxonomy): Eukaryota > Metazoa > Mollusca > Gastropoda > Patellidae > Patella > Patella vulgata. The sequence continues at coordinate 20,152,981 of NC_065883.2, forward strand.
AAAAATTCATGTAATCTTGTTATTAGTTCTTGGCCATCGCTTTTTTTGGGCGAATTTCAATAAATAAAAATATCGGGAGCTCTTTTGAGCGTGAATTAACCAAAGATAATCAGTAATACAATTACTGGTTATTACAGCCGTGCTTGATAAAAATTATAGAATCCTAGTGGAAGTTTGTCGGACAAGCCGAGAGAACGCTAATAGTCGAAAGGTTTTCTAAGTAATAAACATTACATATACATTGATTACTTGTGATTGCAGTCGTGCTTGATAAGCACAGAGTCGAACCCTGGTCTCAAAACGTCACTCAGTAATAAACAGTAATTGTATTTCACATATGTCCTTTGCCCTTTGTATTTCCATTTCAATTACTAAATGCAATATGAAACAATTTGCAAGTTAGACTTATGGAAGGTCTGAAAGGACTCCGAATGTTTACTTTCGGTAGTTGCCTTTGTGACTTTAAATTTAATAATAAATGTCAGACATGTACATGTACTATCTAAATGTGTTATGGAGAAGAATCTGTCTTCACCACTAGGATTACAAAACACCATTTTGCTATTAAAATGTACTTCCATTATAAAATATGTCAGACTGGCATTTTCCAGATCTTTTCTTCACATTTGCTTAGAAGGTATCTTTCAGAAGGTCGCGGTATCTGAACGCATTTTTATTATGGTGGTTTGAATTTAGTAAAGAATATTGATCAATAAAATTCGGTTAATCGAATGGGATCAAGAGAAAAGCGACCATCTGTACTCTTTGTTAATTATTCTATTAGATTTAAATAATTTTCATCATATCAGTTTGTTAGTGTCGAAGTTTGTGTTACAACTATAAATGATCTGATACCAAATGTGACACCAAGAAAACGATTGATGGTTACAGCATCTACCTGTTTTATTATGTGCTTGGCAACTTTAATTTACACAACGCAAGTAAGTTCAGAGAGAGAGAGAGAGAGAGAGAGAGAGAGTGTGTGAAATGGCGTTTACCGGCCTAGTTAAAACAGAATTTACTCAAAGGACAATATTGGTGTCAGTCATAATTACATATGTGATAAAACTGGTTAAATACATTCCAAATATAATTTTAACACAGAGATCATTGCTACGGGAGATGTGTAACAAGCACGTGAAGAAACGGGAAGTGACGCCAAACATGACAAACACGAGTTATCCTTCTATATAGCTGACAGAAGTAACGATCGATATCAGACAAACGATCGAATTTCATTTCACTGATAATTCCGTCGAAGTTGAAAAGTTATTATATGGGACGGTGAGAGGGTATCTCACAATTCAAAAATAGAATTGGCTGTCACTAGATAAGGGAAAACAAGAAAAATAGAAAAATCCCCCGTTTTTATTCATTCTGTTCTTAATAAAAACATGGTAATGCACGGACTTTTTCTAACTTGTTCGTTATCTTTTATCTAATGACAGCCAATTCTTTTTTTTAATTGTCAGATATCCTCTAACTGTCTCATATAATAACTTTTCATCTTCTACTGAATTATCAGTGAAATGAAATTCGATCGCGTGTCTGTTATCGCTCGTTACTTTCAATTACTATTTATCAGAAATATCGTTGATCCAGGAACACATAACTTAAAAAATAGTTTCTTATTAATGAGTAAATTCTTAAGTTTAATCTGAGAATGTTTTGTGAAACCGTGGCCAGGTCGTGACTAATTATGACTAGTTGTGCAACAATCAGATATTCTTGGTTGATCGCACGAAAGATCTCCCAAGTCTTGCGGCAAGTTGTTCTTTTATTTTGCAACAAGTCGCGGACGGGCCCGAGTCGTATAGTGTGACTACTTGACTGACACCACAGAAACAACCCTTCCGGGGCAGTTCGCTTAGGTCAAGACTATTTGCACGACCGTAATACGACTTTCACAACTGATCGTTTGGCTTGTGACGCATTGGCGAGAAAGGCATATAGCGTGTAGTTTGGGCAGCTTGAAAAACTTGTAGCACGACAAATGCACGACTTTATATTCTTAGTTTTACTTATTAATAGTAAACTCGGACCGTCTTGTTTCAGTGAGTTGGGCACTGACTCGCCCACCTTAAGGTCTCGCCTTCGACCCCGGTGTTTACAAATTTCGACAGGAACATGAATTCTCCTAAACTGTTTGATGTTTCTGGAGTGGTGCTACTGCTATGCAAATATTGGCCTAATGAATATTTCAAAGAAACCACAAATCTATATTGAAGTAGGCGCCTGGAAAACTGGTTATGAATCCACAATGCTTTTTGTAAAGTAACATATCCCCAATCACGTCGCACAATCTTAAATTCGCCTTAGCAAGCAAACAGAAGTTTAGATTCCCGAAAATAAATAAACGAAACACAACTGTTTTATATTGCAGGCAGGGGTATATATTTTTCAACTTGTAGATTGGTATATGACTTCAGTTACTGTATTTTTAACAACAGCTATTGAAGCAATTATTATTGGATGGATATACGGTAAATAACTTATTTACAGTAGGATATATGTATAGGATATTATCCTATCTGGGGTTGATATGATTGAGAACGAGGGCGAAGCCCAAGTGTTCTCTATCATATCAATCCGAGGGTTCATTATTGGCTTGCTGTGTGACTAAATGCTTATATAATAATGAAAATAACATTTGACGTCAGAAGAAAGACCATTCAGATATTTTAAACAGCGAAGGTATTCCAATCCAGGCAATATCTAAGCCACTTGATGATCTGGTGAGCTGGCTTGCAAAATGAATACATGTCTAAAATAACACTAGCAAGATACGCGGCCTCACACGGGGTCCAAATTTGCCGGGGTCCAAATTCGCCTGGCCTAAAACATTCACAGGGTTATGCTGGTTAATTTGATACGACATATGTGAGGGTGGAGCGCGGCGACAAATCATGATGAGCGAACATACACCCGAACATCTTTGATTTTATTTATACAGATATCAACCTAAATAAAAAAGAAAGATCTGCGATAGGCAGATTTAGTTCTTATATAATGCATTTGTCTGTGTTCTTATACTAAAAACTAAAAAGTATTTAAAACAAAATCATAACAACATAATACCAATATCTGAGGCACAACGACCATGCCCTAATTTCTTCATTTGTTGTCGTATTTCGATATTTGTACTCTAAAATTAACATTTGTATCTTAAAATCATTATTTGTTTTACAAATTAGACATTTGTCATATCAGATTAGAAAAATCTATTTTTGTTTAATTTAATTTGGTAAATCAAAAAAATAGTCTACATTTACATTTCATCATAGACATACAACGATAAACAAATCTCGAACAACAAATTTCTAAATACAAATTTCTAAATACAAATCTTGCAAAACATTTCTCCAAAAACATTTCTTCAATAACATTTCTCAAAAAACATTTCTCGAAATTCATCGAACCGGAAGATTATGACGACATGAGCGGAAATCAACCTGGCATACAATAAGTCACCATACAATAAAGGAGAATCCAGACAATAAAAAATATCGCTCGATGACCGTGACTTTAGTGAAATCTGAAATCGCCTGCGTGTTACATATATATATATATATATATATATATATATATATATATATATATTGTTAATCTGATCTAGCATTAAATAAAATAAATTAAAAGTAGTCTATGTTTAGTAATAAGGTAATTATTTGATAGCGACATATTTCTTCGGACAAACGAAAGAGGGCTTTATCTCTTCTAAATCATGTAATCATGAATGTGCCAGTAAAATAGCTAATACTCGTACATTCAAAGAGCGATAGACAAATACTTTCCGGCGAAGTATTTTACGATAACTGGAATTTCGTATTAAGACGCGTATTTTGACTTTTAAATACCCCCGCCCTCACTAAATAGAGTTCAGACGATCCAAATTATATTTGCCTTAACAAAGTACGTATGTATGAATATGTCAGAAAATATTTTACATTTTGAAAATGTATTCGGACCTTTTTCATGGTATGCATCCAGATATCTTGTATTTTGTGTTATAGCCCGTATTTTGACGTTAAATGCCCCCCCACCCCTCCTCATTTAATACATTTTAATGCCATTTCAATTTTGTTCTTTTTTCAAGGTATGTAATTACAAATGTGCAAGAAAATAATTTACATTTTGTAGCTAACAATAAACATACGTTCAGCTGTTTATGAAGGGATATCGAGAATTTATTATTAAATAGTTTTTTTATTTTAAATATCCCTCCCCTCACCTAATAAAGTTTAGTACCGTGGAACTTCGATCTCTTTTCAAGGTATATAAATATAAATGTGCCAGAAAATAACTTGAAAAGTTGTACGCTATTAAACTCTATTAATTGATTGGGAAGGGGTGGGTGGGGTCTTAAATGTCAAAATACGGGTCATACTACGACATTCCAGATATCACACAGAATACCACTGAAAAGAAGTTTCATTTACCTTTTCAGAAATGTAAATTATATTCTGGCACATTTAAATTTACATAGCTTGAAAAGGTATTACACTTGGGTGACGCTAAATACTATTAAGTAAGTGGGGTCACTGAGGGTTGGGGGTATATAAAAGTTAAAATACGGGTTATCGTGTAATGCATGAGCGGAAAGTATTTATTTATTTATCCGTATTTCAATTTATAACTTATCCCTGGCACATTCATGATTACATGATTTAGAAGAGATTAAACACTCTTTCGTTTGAGAAAAGAAATATGTCGCTATCAGACAAAACCAAATTTCTGAGAATAGATTACTTTCCATTTATTTTCTTTCTCGAAGGCCCGGCCCGATTAGCCATACTACGCTAGTGGTTTCACTAGAGTCGCAGTCATCGAGCGATTTGTCTTATTGTTTATATGCTTGCACGATTCCCCATTATTGTATGGTGACTTATTGTATGACAGGTTGATTTCAGATCATGTCTTCGTGATATTCCGGTTCTATGTATTTCGAGAAATGTTTTTGGAGAAATGTTATTGAAGAAATGTTTTTGGAGTAATGTTTTGTAAGATTTGTAGTTGGAGAAATATGTATTTAGAAGTTTTTTGTTTCAGATTTGTTTTTCGTTGTATTTCTCTGATGAAATGCAAATGTAGGCTACTTTTTGATTTTCTAAAATACATTTTATCTTTATATTAAAATACAATTAAGATACATTTCACAAATCTGATATGACAAATGCCTGATTTGTAAAACAAAAATTGAGTTTAAGATACAAATGTTAATTTTAGTGTACAAATGTCGAAATAAGACAACAAAATAAGAATTAAGGACTATGAATTAAGAAATAGTACTAAGAACATTGAATAAAAAGTTGTTTGGTCTTCCATAAACAAGACGCATGAAAACATCAAATTCAAGTTTGGCCTCGTGATGCGGCTTATTACAATACCTCTCACCACTTATCTCCTCTCCCCGTTGGCCAAATACTAGTAAGCCGATTCGTATATCAATTTTAATTTGAATCATCCGCATAATGTCAAAAAGCCAACCACAGCTACCCTAGCTCGCCGAGCCATGACGACAATTCCTTCGCCAATGACCACAACCACACAGAAAGCACCCTTACTAATCTGAACGACTACCCACACCGATTAGTTAAGAATACCATAAAGCAAACAAGATTGATAAGAAAACCGTTGCTGAACAGCCTAATCCAGAAAAAAGCCTATACGTTTTCACAAATTTTTAATCATTAAGTTATATTCCAATTTGTCAAGAAAGGACATTGCGAGCCAATTTAAGTTATATTCCAATTTGTAAAGAAAGGAGAGAGAGAGAGGGAGAAATGGGGTTTAACGTCCACTCGACACAACTAGGTCATTTCGGGACTAACATATGGTTTAATTTTATTTCAATAATTCGCTTGCGCATAGGGGTCTTTAGCAGTGGAAGGAAACCGGAGGACCCGGAGAAAACCCACGAGGTTGGACAGGCGACCCTACTCCTTGTCACGTACAACCGGGGATTCGAAACCACGCCAGTCGAATCAATGACAGACTTTATGATACAGCGCGCACGCTAACCATTCAGCCATCCACCCCCCGTAAAGAAAGGACATGGTAAGCCAATTTAAGGGAGCGTGCGTATTTAGGAGTCTGTGTGGGGCCTTTTTGTGTGCATTTTATTACTCGTATTTTATCCATTATCATTTCACTTAATAATCACTTAGTATATCCGGAATCATTTGTTAATCTTGTCGAGGCTTTGGGACAATATAGCTTTGATTCTATCTGATAGAGAGTGATGAAACTTAGTGTATGGTTGATAATCAGTTTGATTGCTTGATACCTTTGAAAAAAAATAAATGTCCGATTAATTAATATGTGTCATCTATTTATTTTGGGATTTCGGCGGGTGACATGTTGGCTTGTTTTCATGGCTTAATTGATAAGTGAATGAAGATTGTCACGTAGATGTCTATTTTAGGCGACTGTTTGCTGCCTACAGTGCACGAGCGAGCCCATGAGAGCACTTTTCTCATAAACGCTGTATTGATCCGCGTGACAACATGTTAAAACAGGCCAGTTTGTATAGTAATAGTACAAATAATTGAGGCTGTGGGCTGCTCTATTAATGTACTTGGCTTGCTTCAATTCTCTTGAAACATCGCCCACGTAAATCGGTAATTGTTCTTCTATAAGTGTGTGTTATAGTTTATTGCTTTACCCAGTTACTGAAATGAAATGAAATGAAATGGGGTTTAACGTCCTACTGTTCTGCTCCTATGCTGGGCTAATGAAGACGGGCATACACCATACAGTGTGCTATGAGGGAATTTTGCCCGGGCAGCGGCACTATCGCCTACTCTTATATCGAATTCCAGCTGCCAAGGGATCTTTTACGTGCATTCCAATGTATACACGGGACCTCGGTTTTTCGTCTCATCCGAAGGACTAGAAAGCTGTCCTTGTCAGGCCCTCCGTCCTGCATCACTGACAAGGGGGAACCACGTCGGAAAATCTGGATGAACTTTCTCGGCCAATGCAGGGATCGAACACCCGACCTCCGGGCTAGCGAGCCAGCGTCTTACCCACGTAGCCACGTGATCCCCTTACCCAGTTACTAAATGCCTCTAAAGATTTCCCCATTCCATTTCATTTCATTTCATTCTAAAGATTTCACACCCAGGTTGATGGCAGTAAATGTGTAGGTGTTCCGATATCATATAAATATAATCTCTTATCCACGAAAACTCGTCATGCACAGGTAATATTTAAAGCAAGACAAGAAAATCTGTAATTGTGCAGCTTATGAATGATAATATACGTTAATATTTTAATAGCAATACGCCCACTTTATTGTCAGTATTCGCATTGCATATTTTTTTTATTTTAGGCGCTGACCGTTTCATCGATGACATGGAAAAAATGCTAGGAAAGAGGCCCTCGGTGTTGTTTAAAATCCTTTGGCAATACGTTAATCCAACTTTGTTAATTGTAAGTATCAAGTATTCTTAAATGATAAAAATAATGATAACGATAATTGTTAAACAAATAATGAACGATTTGACAATCTACAATACACGAGAACATGGGAAATCTTGAACCTAGAACATTAAACGTCGAAAATGCAAAAAAACTGAGGTCATGACAGTTTGATAATTTAGACAAAAAAAGAGCATATAAAGAGATTAACAGAGCGCATGATAGTTTGATAATTCGGACTAACAAAGAACACGAAACATCGACATAAACGAAACCACATGTGGTAATTTACAATCTAAACTTAACAAAGGGTTTATTATGGTGTTCTATTTCAGCTACTTCTCGTGTCGCCTTTAAAAAAAATTAACAACAATTCTTAAAAATGGAGGTGCATTTTTGTACGTTTTTTGGTTTTGTTTTCATTATAAGTTATTATTTGATATTTATATCCTGATATAATGTTTTTCTCTGAAATTGTACATCAATAGCTGACTTTCGTTACCATATGTCATTCAATGATCATAGACTGTATGGCTAGGTTAAGAAGTCTTAATCTCATTTCTTCGGGGTTGTTAATATGTTCGTCGTAGGTATATCAAAAAAAAGAAAAAAAAAGAAGGAAGAAGCCCTTGTATTAATTCTGTCAATTCTGTCTGTAATAATGCCAAGGAATGTTCATACTATCATGTAATGAATACTACAAATGATGTAAATAACGGAAACCATACCCACATCGATATCATTACCCTATAAAATATAATATATACTATTCAAAAAAAGTAGGGGATATTTGATTTTTAAGTGTTATTAAAGTCACCTAATGAAACTGACGAAGAAACAAATGACAAAATGAAATGAAGTTCACATTCATCGATTTATTCCAAATGATCGTTAGACTAAGTAAGGCACAGACTGACCATTATAAGGGTAAAATGATACCCGGGGTCAAACAGCAAAGTTACCACAGCATCACAACCAAGTCAGTAACGGGTAAATCCTCCTCTGTTTGCCAAACAAGCATTGATCCGACGTGGCATACTCCTAATGAGACGTCTAAGGTCATTTTGGTCCAGATTGTCCCATTCCTGTTGCAACGCAGCAGCAAGTTCTTGGACATTGGCAGGACGTTGTTGACGTTGACGTAACCTCTGTCCAAGCATGTCCCAGACATGCTCGATGGGGGAGAGGTCGGGACTCAGTGCTGGCCAAGGTAATGTGGTGATGTTCTGTTGTTGGAGGTAACCTGTAACGATCCTGGCCTTGTGACATCTTGCGTTGTCATCCTGGAAGATGAAACGGCGGCCATGACGTCGTGCGAACGGCACAACATGGACTGCCAAGATGTTGTCCCGGTAGTACTGGCCTGTAACACGCCCTGCAACAACATGTAAAGTCGTTCTTCCAGCAACAGTGATGCCTCCCCACACCATAACAGAACCACCCCCAAATCGATCATGTCTGATGACGTTAACGTCTTGGAAGCGCTCGTTTCGACGACGCCACACCCTCCTACGTCTGTCCAAAAAATCAACAGTGAACCTTGACTCATCTGAAAACATCACATTGCTCCAGCGTCGATTATCCCAGTGTTGACGATCCCTACACCAACGACGTCTTGCCTGAATGTGATGATCTCTCAAACAAGGGATCACGCGAGGACGTCGGGCGCGAAGGTGACCCCTATGCAGTCGATTCCGAATCGTCTGGCCACTCACTCTCACACCAGTGTCTGTTTGAAGACGAGCGCTGATCTGATTTGCTGTGATGACACGATTTCTCAAGGCCAAGGTACGGATAAATCGATCCTGGGCTTGAGTTGTCGCCCTTGGTCGACCTGAGCGTGGTCTGTCCTGTACAGATTGTGTATCACGGTATCTGGACCATAGCCTGCTTATGACAGACTGAGAAACATTCATCGTCCGCGCCACAACCGCCTGTGTTGTGCCGATCTGTAGCATGCCAAGGGCACGTAACCTTTCATTTTGGGTAAGCCGACGCATATCAAAATTTGTTTTCTGGTCACTAAAACAATTAAACTGATGTTTCCACCCTGGAATTCAATGCCACAATGACTGTAACATTCAAAGTCAGAGTCGTGCAAATCTTGGGTTGGACCCCCATGATGATCCCAAGCATCACCTGCATTCCATGCGGTAGCTATTGGTGCGTTTGGGCGTAATATGTAACTGGAAATGTTTCTTCTGTTAGGTCCTATAGTGACTTTTTTCGTAGTCATTTGCATATTTTAGTATTATGCCCCCAAAATCAAATATCCCCTACTTTTTTTGAATAGTATATATAATCTGGATATTATAGAATTGTCGTATTATATAGAGGATATTATTGGCAGTTTTAGTACATGTGTCTAAGGATGTATATTGCTAGATCATCTCTGTATGGACAGAACATAAAATAATGCATTATGACATTTACGTGGTTATACAAACGGCCAAACAATAAAATTTATAAAACAATTTCATATCCAATATAATATATTCACCATTCACAGACGCCATCAAATGAAAATACAATGAATATACCCCCTTCAGTCCAATATAAATTACTGTATTGAAACGACAAATGAATTCTCCTTGTACCTGCGCATTTCATCATCAAAATTATATTATATCCGTTTAGAAAATGCGACGTGACCGAAATAGAACACCATAGTTTATAGATAAACTAGACTAACAGAGAGCATGTCAGTTTGACCATCTAGACCAGCAAATAATATTTACTATCGACAATCTAGACTAAAAAAGAATATGAGCCATCTGGACAAACGGAGCGTATGAAAATCGCATAATCCAAACTAACGGAGCGCGTGTAACATTGAAGACTAAAACTGAGCCATAGATGAACAAAGCCCGTGAGGAATGACGACACTCATAGACTGTTTAGACTAAACGCATACATAACAGGTTAGCAATCTAGACTAACGTTAAAATCTAGATTAATTAAAGTTGTATATTCCCATACATACAGTAAATGGTATGTATTTAAAATCATTTAATGTTTTTGATTTCAGGGGCTCCTGGTGTTTACTCTTGTTGAATATCAACCACCATCGTATGGAAATTATCAATATCCATCTTATGCTGGAGTTATTGGTTGGATAATTGCTTTGATAACGTCCGTACCCATCCCAATATTGATGGTAAAGGAGATTAAAAGCAGGAAAGGCTCAATAATACAGGTATAATGTCATTAACCCACTACGGCTTCACTTTATGTTGATATTAATGTATCGTAGCCACTTATAGTTAATATACACCGATTTTAATCGGTGACCGTTACATTCTCTAGACCATTCAAGGGCTCGTGATGGTTACGCAAATATGACCAAATATATAGCACCAAAGATTTGTTACTTCAAAGTCGATTCCTGAGCATTAATTCACTCCAAATCGTATTTACAATTTAAATATTCCATGGAATATTAAAGTTCAAAAATCAATTAATAGTATTATAGAACTATAGAGGAATTGTATAGCCACTCGATTTTAGGACACCAGATAACCGATAAATGTTTCTATGTTACTCCATGTTGCCCTTATCTACAGATCGTAATAATACAGCAATCCAAAATGTAGTGGGCAAAAATCAGTGTTAAAGTTACACGGTATGGCCTAATTTATTTTGGGGGAACATTAACAATCTGCAATATGATTTCCACAGCATGGAAATCTCATTCATTTTGTTCGTCCCCGTGTTGAAAAATCCCATTCACTTACATTATCATTATCAATGACAATGTCTTTGGTTTGTGAAAGGATATTAGATTTTGTTGTCCTGAACGTGTCTGTTATTACTACATTAATGAAATGCCACATCCTTTCTGGTGCGATGCTGTTTTAATTAATAGGTAATTATGACAAAGATGTTTTGGATATATACTCTTCAAAAAAAGTAGGTGGTATTGAAATGCAAATACCTATGCAGATTGTGATATGATAAATAGTCATGGACACAGATGGAGGGGTTCATTGTCAAATTTGACATTTCAAGGAAGAGTTGATGAAAACTGCCGCTTGCTGGTTTATCCTATCCATGTTTGCTTTCCCATTGGTTCTTGCATAAGATTTACGGTTAAGCGTATCTTTGCTTTAGTGTGTTACGTTTAATTTGATCGGGAGACGTGTTCGTCGACGTCAACGGACAACACTGCAAGAATTGGTCGTGGCACTGCACAGTTGATTAGGGGCATGCCACGACGAATTGCTGAATGTCTGAGGATTAGTGTAGCAATTACTCATTATTACGTCTAAAATCAAAAAACGTCCATTTCCACTTTCCACAGTGTATCTCTTTGCGAGTGAAATGGGGCCGTCAAATAAGCCACCCATATGAACTGTTTATGTTCATGTGTAGGCAATTGGCCTGTTATAAACATACACTGGTTACCTCTAATAAAAGCAGCAGTGCATTTCCGCTGTTTTGTATTGTTTCTGAATATCCCCTACTTTTTTTAAGAGTATATAATAATTTAAGTCAGATGAAATAATCTATACTAAGATCATATGTGTTTGGTTAAGAGTTTTTGACAATCAGTAATCAAACTTTCCAGACCCTGTGTTGACAGATTTAAAAAAAAGCCCCAAAATTGTTTTGAACAAACGTAATTTTTTATGTTACGAAGTTTTGCAAAAAATAATTAGCTATTGTTTTGTCATGTAATCTCCTTAGCTTTATGTACAATTATTTTATTTCTCAGAGAATCAAAACTTCCTTCCAGCCTAATGACAGATGGGGTCCTGCAAAAGGATACGGCCCCGTGGGTTAGATGTCAGATACCAAAATGTGTGGTTTTTAAAAATTGTCTTTACTGTGATGAAGGTGTTATATATTTTTTAAAAAAACGTTGAATCTCTTTAATCAATGTTAGAAATAAATTTCTTTCTTCTGTTTAAAACTGTGTTGTTTAATGTTTAACCATTATCGTTATCCGGATTGTGGTCTGGCAGAAAAAGAAATGTCTCTGGACATAAAAAAAACAAGTTCAATCTCTTTAATCAATGTTCTGTTTAAAACTGTGTTGTTAAATGTTTAACCAGGAGGCTGGTCTGGCAGAATAAGAAATGATTCTAGAAATTAATCATAATATGAAATGGTGTTTATAAAGTATACGTCAATCCCAAGACGGGTAATCAAATGTAATGTATTGAAGGAGTCTTTTTCTTTATGTGGAAAGATTAAACGGATGTCTATTGGTCTACAACAAGACCAACAAGCATGTATATCTTTAATACACAATCCCATATCGCCCCTATATGTTAAAACTACGTTTTCCAACAGAATAGACTATGTAGCATTATGTATAAAAGTCGGAGCAGTACAGTGGACTTTAAACTCCATTTCATTTCATTTCGGTATATATAAAATATAGAGCTGTCGATATTAAGGAGTAACAAAATCCAATTGATTTATGACAAAAGAAAGTATTCAACTGACTTGATCTGGTCAACGTGTTCAGTCGATTGGTTATGGAACACGGTCTACACAATTATAATCATATCTAAAGATTAAGCAGAATGCTGGTTATTTACAGTGGAAAACAGAATTGATTGTTCTTTACGCTTTCCTTACATCACACAAAACCAATCATCATCTAAGTGGTTGAGTCATTTACTATTATTATGCTACTGGTTCTTAATACTGTAGCTCAGCATAAGTTGTTGACCTGGTAATCTAAATCTTATGGATTCTCTTACTGGCGATTGGCTAAAGTAACAGATGCTACAGCTTCTTGATACTTTAGCTCAGCATTAAGCATTGGAACTAACATATGGTTAAATTTTATTTCAATAATTCGCTTGCGCGTAGGGGTCTTTAGCAGGTGTGGGTGTGTGTGTGATAGGGATGGGGTGGATGACTCGAAGAAAAGCCACGAGGTTGAACAGGAGTCGAAACCACGCACCCTCCAGTCTCACCCCACCCTTTAATGACCATAACTCCAATGAATGAAATGTCGACTGGCACGTAACTAGAGACGACTTATCTACAGCTGTCTACCACGTTTCTATATCTCACAGAACTGAGATAAAAATTTCGGGAAAATAAATTTTCAAAGCATATGGCCACAGATGACCAATGCTTTCCCCATTGACTTTAATGTTAATTCTTGTCTTTTAGACCGGCTCTCACTTTTTTTTTACCAAATTTTCTTTGGGTAGAAAGCTTTCTACCACAGACAGAGCAACATGTGGCAACCTCTTGCTCAAAAGCGCGTATGCCCAGTAAACATGCAATCCCCCCCCCCCCCACCTACATTTCGACCTAACCAACCTCTTAACTTTCGTATCCGCCCGTCTCAAAATCATGAATATTCACCAAAACATAACATAAAAATGTTTATTCAAACATACAAAAGGGGGGGAGGGGGAGGAAAGAGAGAGACAGACTAAAAGTAAATTTCACCCTTGTTTCGTCGGTAACCAGCGGAAGAGTAATTGGTGAGCTGGGCCCATATTAACAAAATAAAAATGGAAAGGGAAAAAAATGGTATATAAATTTTAATCATGTGGTACGTTTCTAAAGATATTGTTTATTGAGTGGCGGGATACCCACAATGACAATGATTATCAATACAGTGGTAGTCCGTTTGACAATTACAGTTATGTTGGTGAGCTTGCTGTATGCAATGGTCTCTGGTCCCACAGGTTGCTGGAAGAAAAACAAAATTAAGAGTTGAGTTACATTTGTATTTTTGTTCTCTGTTTCTGTGTTGTCTTTTCAAAATACATATAGATATTCAAATTCTCGAATATGGTATTTTTCGGTTATTATATACTCAACACTTATTTCTTACCTACGCCATTGGGACAGCGGGTCACACAGGTACAGATATTATGATAACATCTTAAGGTAGATGAATTACAACTTGTAGAAATACAATCGCTGGTATTCTGACAACTTTCACTCGCCGCTAGAGCTGCCCACATAAAAAAAGAAGAGAAGTTTCAGCTAAAATAAATATACTCTTCAAAAAAGAAACGCACAGCCCATTTTTCACCGTTCTTTTTATTTGAACAGGGTCGTTGTTTCCAAAAATCTTACTTGTTTTTAATGTCATTATGTAAGGATTTGTGACTGGTCATACTTTTTACCGAAATTTGTTTTCGCTTAATTGAACCAAGAAACATGAGTTTAACAGCTTCGCAAGCTTTTCGCATGAAACTAAATCTAAGGCCTTTAAAATCCCAGGGTTCTCGGTTTCAAAATCAGTTGCACATGCAAACTCTCAACCAACCAAGTGATGTCACATCGGAACGAAGAAAAACACCACAACGCTATCGGTCGGTTACAAGCAGGTGAATCCAAGACAGATGTAGCCATACTGCTAAAAGTTTCCTTCCCGGAGTAAGATTTCTCGCCTTTGGGATAGGTACCTACCGCGAAGTTCAACACGTAACCGCCCAAGCTCCGGTCAAACAAGAGTGACCCCACCTGCCCTGGATCGTCACATCAGGTTACGTCATTTGCGGTAACGGTTCTCAACAGTGACCTCTACTGCAGCAGCAATTTCTGGACGGCGTAAAATCTTAGACCAGACAGTCCGTAAACGCCTACGTCAAACCGGATTACGAGTCAGACGTCTCGCGGTTCCTGTTGCACCGAGGCGATGGCAGAGCAAGGGTATACCGACGACGAAATGTCACATTGCGTTTCTTTTCTGGAAGAGTATATAATATGCAACCTATTAAAAGTTCTATTTGGCAAATGTAGGCCATATCAGGAACTTCAAAAGTTTATATATAGATTTCAATTTAGTTGAATATATATTCATTATAGGACATTTATTGAAGTGATTTTCTAATACAACAGTGTCTTGTCATTTCCAAGTTACATTAATAGCAACCACTCGATGTTCTCTACATCGTTTTTAGATGTCGGCAGGTATGCGAGTGGTGTTGACGTGTGTGACAAATTGGGGATAATTCCTGTCTAGCCGAATATTGAAAATTGGGAAAATAAGGCATAATACTGACCTACACACAAAGCTAAAATTATTAAACTTCTCATCTTGTTAACACTACGTCTTTATCAACTAAATGGTTGTCTATACCTGAACCTGCATGCTTTTATAGCAAAGATAAGAATAAAACAGACATTCCACCGAAGAAAGTAATGATTGACTTATGATTGGCATACATAAATTTATCCATATCCATCTTATTATAATACAAGCATATATATATTTTAATTGACATGTTATTTTCCTTACAGGCGTATTATGTAAAACTTAAAAAGGAACTGGTCTTTCTTGCTGTCATAGTACATGTACAACAATAGATAATGAAAAATAAATATATTGCAAATTTCAGTGTTTGAAGTTTTAACAAGACAATTCCGATTGTCAAGTATGCCATTACTATATACAATTGCTACAATAATACAATAAAAAAGTTTCCATTAATCATTTTATTGTTTAATTATAAAATGACGAGAGGGTTCAAATCCATTCAATATCTAAGCCATCTCATATCCCAGAGGGTTGATTAAGGGCCTGACACGTGAATAAATGCCTAAATACCCAGTGGATAGGTGCACGGTAACTATACAAGTAACATCAACAATTGGTCTGCGTTGTTTTTTTAAAAAATGCCTACATGTTCGATATCTTCTACTTCGTGGCTTGCCTACCTTAGGAAAGGTTCCTTGACCCTATTAAAATATTGTTTGTGTATAACTTCCAGCTGTAGGGAAGGCAATTGCCAATTTATTGGAAGGCAATAAGGCTTGTCATTTTCAACAATACAGCTCTTTAATGTGCCATATGTTTAAACTCATTGATACATTCTGTAGGCCTTTATGTCAATCTGATTAAGATCTGGTCGGTTGTGGTGCGTGCGTGTGTGTGAGTGTGTGTGTGTGGGGGGATGTGTGGGTGTGTGTGGGGTGGGGTGGGGGGTCAGGAGTTATAGCCTGTCTTCTCATTTTGGCGATCGGTATCGTTCTGTGCCATTTGCTACTTACAGTCACGATAGATCGACTTTAATCGTTGACCGAAACATTGTACCGCACACTGATTAGCAGTGAATATTCGCTAGGCCTCTACAATAACTGATAAGGATGACATCAATGCGACTTAATGAGTCTCAAATATTAACTTTTTTCCACCGACAAATTAAATCTTAAAACATTCTTTTGATGTATTTGTAGGTAAACATTATTTCCTATTTAGTGTAAATGGGTATCAAAATGATTAAAATTCAGCATTCTGCCCGAAGCAGTAACGTCTTGTGTAAACAATGCACGCGCCATCCAGCCAATGATTGACGCCGCGTGCTGTGACGGCACGTGTTAAAGGCAGTCGTTTTTAACAGATATATTAGAGAAACAGATTGATTGTACCGATGAGGAAACCTTGTGTTTATATCTTGGTATTTGAGTGACTCATGGTATAAATATATATACCATCAAATGGCGGTATATTAGGTTCAAAAGTCTAAATTAATATCCTGCTATCATTTAAATTCTATTTATGTAATTTCTATATTAAGACACTGTATAATCCAATTTCTTTTTTGTTTGTTTGATCACTGTACATTTTAATTCTTTATCGTCTTATTTCTATTATTAAAACGAAGATGTTTTCTTCATTCGGGCTCGGGGGGATGGATGGCCGAATAGTTAGCGCGTGCGCGTTGTATCATAAAGCCGGTCATTGAGTCAACTGGTGTGGTTTCGAATCCCCGGTTGTACGTGACAAGGAGTAGGGTCGCCTGTCCAACCTTATGGGTTTTCTCCGGGTCTTCCCGTTTCCTCCCACTGCTAAAGACCTCTACGCACAAGCGAATTATTGAAATAAAAATTTAAACCATATGTTATTTTTAGTCCCGAAATGACCTAGTTTGTGTCGAGTGGACGCTAAACCCCATTTCCCCCTCGCTCTCTTTCATTCGGGCTCTATACGTTTAGCATGAACATCGAACAAATTTAGAATATTGACACCATATTATGGTGTCATGGTATCACGAAATTAACAAATTTAGAGTTTTGAATGTAATATACATTCAAAAGTTTATTACTTGGACACTTAATCAACACTAAATCTTATTTTCAATACAAACGTACACCCGGTAGAGTTAAGTACAATAATCTAGCTATGACAATATAGTACTACTGCTTGTAGTACACGAGATACCCGATAAATGCTTCTGTGCTAACTCACGATGTCCTTATATAGATTACAGAACGTACTGATAAAATAAACCATCATTTAAATGTACTGGAAATAGCTTCTATGTTACCTCACGATGTCTTTATATAAAAAGCCCAGAACGTGCTGATAAAGTTATCCATCAATGAAAAGTAGCGGAAACAGCTTCGAAATTCAAATAACTTTGTGCTTTCATGAAGTCTATAAAATGAACTTGTTTTACAGAAAGACAAAATCTCAATGTAAACGTGGATTACAAGGAATTGTTATAAATAATTATTGATGTTAGGTGTCCTAATCGGTACTATTTAAATCTGAATGTATGTAATACTTTCAGAAACGTGGTAATATGATTTACAAGAACAGAGATCTGAAATCTGTCCATGAATTAATGACAGTTACATTGTTGATAGACATGCTCCCGAAAGGTAGCAGTCATTGTTAGGAACTCTCAGGAAATAGTTATATTTTTTTTTTATATTTTTTTCAGATCTATTATAACATTATCAGAATTTTAATTTGTAGCAAATATAGTGCCAAGCGAGATTTCATAGCATCGGGGAGTGATTATTAAAATTCGTCTGAAACCAATAGATTACCTCCCTCCGCTCATTAGGACGAAACGAAACCTCTAGAAGAATCGGGGGGGGGGGGGCTGTATCATAAGACCTGTCATTGAGTCAACTGGCGTGGTTTCGAATCCCCAGTTGTACGTGACAAGGAGTAGGGTCGCCTGTCCAACCGCGTGGGTTTTCTCCGGGTTCTACGGTTTCCTCCCACTGCGAAAGACCCCTACGCGCAAGCGAATTATTGAAATAAAATTAAAAACCATGTTAGTCCCGAAATGACCTAGTTTGTGTCGAGTGGACGTTAAACCCCATTTCTCTCTCTCTCTATCTAGAAGAATCTAGGACGACAGATGGGCGACAGACACGTGTATATCATTAGATTACCGGTATGCTTGAAGAAACAAAGGTAGTGGTCCGACGCATTTATATACATTGTACAGGTCGCTTCTATAAACTAGGCACAAACCAGCAAAAATTTATCTTTGATTAGATAATGTTCATAACTTGAAAAAACTCCCAACAACAACCTTCATTGTGAACTGCATGAATATATTTTTTTAGAAAGCCTTGTTTTTTTTATACTATATTGAAGGAGATAAAAGACAGCAAAGTATTCTGATATATCACGCTTACAGATTAAGACTCCTGATTTCAAAACAAAAGCAAGACGCTGGCTCGCTAGCCTGGAGGTCGGGTGTTCGATCCCTGCATTGGCACAGAAAGTTCATCCAGATTTTCCGGCGTGGTTTCCCCTTGTCAGTGATGCAGGATGGAGGGCCTGACAAGGACAGCTGTCTAGTCGTTCGGATGGGACGAAAAACCGAGGTCCCGTGTACAAATTGGCGTGCAAGTAAAAGATCCCTTGCTAATCCCTCACATATAGAGGAGGTTTTAGGCAGTGATTTTCAACAAGTGTTTCTTGGCACACTGGTGTGCCGCGAGATCTTCCTAAATGTGCCGCGAAATTTTTAACGGCACACTAAGAAAATGCAAAAAATCACGTGATCCTAATTGAGTATACCAGCTGTCTACTGGTATGTTCAGAGCTGTGTTTTTCTTTATTTAGTTTGAGTCATTCTGTGTGTCTAGGACTAGTCTCTGTCTACAGTTGTATGCCGTCTGACTTACTATGTTTTTATTTTGCAAAATTCAAATAAGTTTCATGTATATTTAGCCAGGTGTGCCGCTAAATTTTCATGTGTTCCAAGGTGTGCCGTTTGCAAAAAAAGGTTGAGAACCACTGTTTTAGAGGATGGTGACGGATGTTGATGACTATGTCTGTAAGGCAAGTTTATATTATACAACTTGCCCCACCCCTCTTAGATCTTGAGGTCCTAGGCTTCAGTCTTCCAAGCCTATAGGTACATCCGCACTGATCTCTCAAGCTGGATTAATTAATTTAGCCAATCCAAGTAATGTGAAAATAATGTGAAACGAACATTTAGATATTAACTGTACACCGTAAATGCAAATGGATATAACAAAGTAAATCAATAACCGTAAGTTTATATCGTCGTTCGTCCTCAGTTATCAAGTTCAATTCACAAAATATATGAGCATTTAGGACATATCTTACTATCTTCTCTACAAAATAATATCATGAATATTGATAGTAATAGCGTCATGTGGTAAATTGTGTCATGCCAAAACAAATGGAAAAAAGAGACAAATGGAAAAAAGAGACAAATAAAACCTCAGTTCCTCTGCACCACGATTGTGGTACCTGTATATGCAGCCATCAAATATAATAAACACACAAAACCAAACACTAGGAAATATAGGTTGACAGGCAACCGAGCATTATCCCAGCAACAATTTTGTTGAAACAATGAAATCGAGTTTAACGTCCTACTTTTCGACATCTACCGCGGTAATGAACACGGTCATTTGTGTGGTTCAGCCTGTGCTTAATTGAATTCCAATTGCCAGTGGTTCATTTACGTGCACGCCACCATGTACACGGGTCATCCGTTTTCCATATATCGACTAAATTATATTCGTTTCCACTGACAAGGTAAACCACACTAGCGCCCTTCTCACTGACCTACCGCGCCTCCCCTCTGGGTATAAATTTCCGGACCTTGACTCAGTGGGGTTTAACAGTATCCATTGGTAGTTAAAAAAGGATCAATGCACCAGACAAACGTATAAAACGTCCACATTCAGTTTCTTTTTTAAGCAAATAAATACATGCATGAAATATCTTATACTGAGCAGAAACACACATAATATTTTTATAAATGACTACTCTTATATCGAATTCCAACTGCCAGGGGATCTTTTATGTGCACGCCAATGTGTCCAAAATTCATCCAAACGACTATACAGCTGCCCTCCGTCCGGTACCACTGGCAAGGGGAAACCACGCCCTAAAGTGCCGACGAACTTTCTCGGCCAACACCGGGAGCGAACCCGCCACCGCCAGACTAGCGAGCCAACGTCTTACTATAAGAGCTGGAGTATGTATTATTAATACCAACGATTTTCAACAAGGTTTCCATAATCTTAAATATATATTCAGAAAGAATCCCCTCTGTAACACAAGGAAAATGTTTTTGTAACCGAGAAATTATTATTTTTTTTATTAAAACCGGAAGTGGCGTATTTGGTTCAACACTCTCGCTAGTCTCTATAGTAAGAATGCAGATTTGGCATAGTTGGTGCTACCAGGCCCGTATCTAGACACCATTAAGCGGGGGGGGGGGGGAATTACCTTTCGGTAGGGGGGGGGGGGCGAACATTTTGAGGAAATTTTCGGAAAGGTCATTCTAACAGACTGTTGTAATCATCATGCTATGTAGTCACCTAGGCGGCTAATAAGCATTTTAAAATAAGTATTCAAACAAAAAAAAAATCGTGATTTTTTAAATTTATTTAAAACTATTTTAGATTAGTACAAAAAAAATGGTTTATAAAGTAATGAGATACCGTGGGATTAATATGCGTATAGTCGCCTGAATTTTTCCTCCTTCTGCTTAGGGAAGCGTAGTTTTTTTTAGGTTAATATAAGGAACTGTGTATACTTTAGTGATTTTTAACAATTTCTGAGCGGGGGGGGGGGGGAGCATTTCACGCGGGGGGGGGGGGGGGCATGCCCCCCGCGCCCCCCTGTAGATACGGGCCCGGGTGCTACTAGTGTTCCTGCAAGCAAATACCACATCATGGCAACGGAAAATACTTGGACATACTCGAAACAATTAGTTCCGTGACAACGTGAATCACAAGAGGCGATAGAGACTATTAATTAACAACATCCTGACGAGGAAGGTGATATCGTTTAACCCTGAAACCACATGGCCAAACGGATGCATCAAAATAATATTTGAATTGCGATATCGGAGCATATAATCTAAATAGCTTACAATTGGGACACAGCGAAACTGTCGACATCAAGACTTGCTATTTGCGATTCACTTGAGTTTAGAGTCAATATGATTGTTAAAGAGTTCTCTAAATCGGGTATGGTGCTGTTTATCAACTGGCTTACCGCGGTAATCTTGGCTTCGACTCGCATTATTTGACGTGGATGGTTCTACCTCGACACTTGTTTCTTATGCAGAGAAGCTTCTTGTTGGATAAGGTGATGCAGAGTTTAAGTTGAAGTTTCTACTTTAGACACATTTTCACAATAGGAATAATCTAACACACCGGAACGATTTGACAATTTTAGAGTCAAGTATTTTTTAGTCTGTTTATTTGTTCCAAAGTGTATTCTTACTTTAGACAATTTGTTCTACAGTAAATTGTTATAGTATGACATTTTTAAAATTATTAAAAGTATTGACATGCCAAAAGCCTATATGTCATAATGTAGCTATATTCATTTTGTTGAGGATACTTCAATCATTCTATATTACTAGTATCCAGGAGTGGACTACGCCTCGGACGGGCGAACGTTGTCCGAGGTCCCTATCGACAGGAATTGAACAAAAAACATCAATATCTTGTTTTGATGATCGATGAGAAAATTATCTATAAGTGGGATCATGGAAATGTGAATCAATCTACTTTTGTTTTCTCGACATGTCACGTATGGGGGTCTAAAGCTACCCAGTCCACCCCCGTTAGTATCTGATAGAATTACTGAATTCATCACCAACTTTCTGATTGGTGGCATTTTGATCTGATTGGCGGGTCTTAGTAACAATTATTACATAAATTCACAACACACTGAACTAAATTATCTCCAGCCTTTCTTCGCTTGAACGAACATGTTCTTTCAAACCCTACGTCACACTTCGTTTCTTTTTCTCAACAACATTCGTTGATTGTATCTGTTCTGGCCATATCACGCCTTTTGTATTCTTGACAATATATTGTTGCGATCTTGTTAAAATATGCATACAGTACTAGCCTAACGGTCTAGATAATAACCCGTCGACCTTTGTTAAATTTGCAACTGTCCCTCTCATCAAATCTATGTGTTTTTTTTATTAAACATTGCAATTATTAAATAATTGATGACCCGAACCATTATAAATCATAAAGTTACAACAAAACACATACTTATCGAAAACAGCTACTAGTGTCGTCGCCTTAAATACACTAGTAGCTGTTTTCCATAAGTAAGTGTTTTGTTGTTACTCTATCCAGTTACTAAATGCCATTTAAAAAACATTATAAAGTTATAGCTAATATTTTATGGGAAATACAATTGTACTACTACAGAAAGGTAAGTTGTGCTTTCTGGTATCTTATAACTAAACGTACCTTGTAATTTTCATCCTGGGTGGCCGAAATACTTCAATCAAAGCGAATAGTTCGCCGTGACGTATAGGCATTTCGTTTTTTACGGATAGGTTTGTAGGGAACAATTTAGGAGTCTATTCTAGCGTTCAGCGGTTAAACGCTTCGTCCTGAATATTGAACCCTTGATCTATGAATATCCAGTAATAGCATCCCGAAATCAATATAGGAAATCCGTGTGTTCGGAATGTCATAATTAACATTATCCCAAAACCTAGCTTTTCGCTTATTGTAAAGTATCATGCCGACTAACATTTTATCCTACTGTAATATCTCTTATTGATCACCGCCACTGTTCTCTTAACGTCTTAGATCATAAGGCTTGTCATCGATGCACGTGTCTTGATTTCCATTTCACACTTATTTTTGACAAGGGATACAGCCGTCTGCCTTTCTTCACTATACACCCAAGCTCGCAAACGAATTTTATTTTAATAAAAATTTCCAGGGTTCTTTCATTCGATTATTTTTATGAGATAACAATCTGACCGTAAGATGAAAAATGAGTAAACAAGACAACACCCTTTCAATCTTTCGAAATAGAACATTACTCGTGTAAAGCTTGCAACATCACTGATCGAAATCAATATAATTTAATTATTACCAAAATCAAAGAGGCTTAGCTCCTTTAAGATTCACAATGTACCGGAAGGACCTCGTTTCACTGTTATAATCGATTGCATGTACGCTAAATAGACCGTTTGACAGTTAGCAAAGTAAATAGGTCTTTTGTTGTCAAATATAATAAATATGTGGGTGTTAATGCCACAATAATTTATTTATTTGGTGTTTCTCACTATTCACTAATGCACGGGTTACAAATCTAAAGATGTCATATATAGCACACCATTATATTGTCTTTTAGGCAAGCAAGCCATGGATAAAAGGGATTTAAATAAACACGACCTAATTGTTTCTTTACAAATTATAGCAACAAGAAATCTTTGAAACTGGAAAACAACGAGATCTCAGAAGAGAAGAACCACACAAAGGACAGTGGCAAAATGAATGTGAAGGATATGGAGTGGTGCTTTGTAAAGCACGATAGTTTATAATGGTTAACGCGTGTGCTTTCGATCACGGGGTCTGTCATTGAGTCAAGCGGCGTGGTTTTAATTCCCCGCTTGTGCGTGACAAAGTGGGGGCGCTTGTCCAACCTCGTAGGTTTTCACCGGGTCCTCTAGTTTTCTCCTACTGCCAAAGACCCCTACGCCCAAACGAATTATTGAAATAAAATCGAACCATATGTTAGTCCCGAATTGACCTAGTTTGCGATGTTAAATCCTCTCACCCCCACCCCCTCTCCTTACTTCACCAAACGTTGTAAACGCGATACGGCCGTATTTTGAATATGAAATCTTGTAAACAAGATTACAGAAATTTGAACTAAATCAGGAAATAAATCCGCTATTTGAGATGGAAAGTGTTTGTCCTTAGTCGAAAATCAACAGTAGAACCAAGTTTAAATAACCCCGTCGATTTAAGACCTCATCTATTTAAACTCTCTTCTCACGATTTTATGAAACTTTATGAGGCTGCTCATTCTTGCATAAAAAAAATCTATAGAATTTCGAAAATTTTGCCGAGTTATCTTTCCATTTATATTTTGAGTGCTAAAGACCTAAACATGACGCAGTTAAATATTCGCAATGAAGTTGATAAAAAAAATAGTGAGAATTAAATGTTTATAAGAACAGAAGGATGAATATGCAATTCAGAATATTTCGATGGTATTTGCTGGCGTAATCATCCGTTTATTTTCAAATTCTTGACCTTTCTCACAGACATTAATTTTGTTAATAGTATGACTTTTTAAAGTTAGTGCAGGGGTGTTTAAATTTCTACGTGGGATTTGTTGACAATGATTTTAGATTTAGCACTAGTGTCAATGTCGCTGGTAAACATGTAGAGGACATTGTTTTGTGATATTTCTAAAATAAATCGTGATGCTTGGCTGGTGGCGTATAAAAATGCTTTTCATATATTTATTGTCCAACGCCTTTCGAAGAAAGTAGGGGGACTATTAAAATGGGTTCGTCCGTCTGTGTGTCACACATTTTGGGACACAATAACTCTTTTTCTAATAATGCTAGAATATTCAATCTTGGTGTAGGTGTTTATTAGGTCAATGCCTTGATGGAGTTCGAAGATGAGCATCTTCTGCATAGGGTAAGCAGATATAAGCAATTTGATTGGTTGATTCTTTGGGACACGATAACTTTAGTTCTAATTAAGTGAGAGTGATGAAACTTGGTGTATAGTTTTATTACATCAACACCTTGACTAAGATCGATAATGAACATTTTCTGCTCAGGGTAAGCAGAGCGATAAGCACTTTGATTGGTCGAGACGTTGGAACACGATAACTCTCATTCTAATTGATGTAGAATGTTCAAACTTGGTGTAGGCTTTCATTAGGTGAATGCCTTGATAGAGTTCGATTATGATCATTGTATGCTTAAGCAGAGATAAGCAATCTGGTTGGTTGATGCTTTGGGGCACGATAACTTTGGTTATGATGAAGTGGGACCGATGAAACTCCGAATATATATTCATTATATCATTACCTTTACTAAGTTCGATGGTGAGAATTTTCTGCTTAGGCTAAGGAGCGATAAGCAATTTGATTGGTCAAGACTTTGGAACATAACAAATCTGCTTTTAATTGAGTAAGATTGTTTAAACGTGATGTAGATGTTCATTAGGTGAATGTTTTGACTGAGTTCAATGATTAACATTTCAAGCTGAAGCTAAGAAGAGCTAATCAATTTCATTGGTCGATGCTTTGGGACAAGATAATCTTGATTTTTTGTACAGAAAACAATAAATGACGGGACGAAACGTTATATAACGAGTGCAAAATAAATACGTGCGAATGGAGACAAGCATATACATTTTATAGACACACAACACGAATATTTGACAAAACATACATAAATGTGGACGAACATATAGACAAAGAGACATAGTATGTATGTTTCTGTCGGTCTGGTCGATTTGTCTGGTTGAATGGCAGGGCAGTGCAACTCTTCCTTGGGGCTTGTTGTTGAGTGTAGGGCCTGTTCCATTCTTTTGTTATTGGTTCTCTGAAGGGGAATCCAGCGCCTGAAAAGAAAGGAGAGCGAAAAACGAGGGTATCTGGTCTTACAGTGGTTTTGGTTTCGTCTGATAAGGCTTCCGTGGGGGGTGGGGGTGAGACATGTTCATACGGTTGGAAAATAATTTTATGCAATTACAATACAGCATTTAAAGTAGTTACACCGCGGTACAATCAATTGTAATTTAAGAATATATTTCCTATAGTATAATAAAAGATACTCAAGATGGTTTGCGTTACCCTCTCTGGGGTCATTTTTGCGCTCCACCATGCTTAGGTTATTGTATTAGTTTTGCGCAGGACTGAACGTTTCCATCTTGGGGACAGTTTTGCGAACCACCCTGCTGTGTGTTTTAGTTGATTAGTTTTGCATATCATTATAAGCGATTTATCATATCTATTTTCTCAATGAAATCCCAGACAAGCTGAGAGGTCCAATACCTATCATCTGGGGGTGGGGAAAGGAGAGAATTCAGACAAAGTGTTTTAGCTCTCCCTATCAAAATGTCAATCATTAATTGAAGTTTATTCTTTCACTGATTGCAATCGATTAGTTTGGTGTGAAGGGGTTGCAAGTCTTTGATTACGTCTATTGTTTTGAGCCTCTTGTAAGCTTGCATACATTGATTGAGGGATGATTAATGTACACATGGTCTATAAGATTGCTATCTATTTGGTAGCGATGGTTGTTTTCTGGTTTTAGACGGGATTTCAATGCAATTTTGATCTTCTCTTTTGCTATGCTTGCAAATTCCTGACTGCTGTATTTTAAATTGTCCAGTTCATTTAGTGACACCCCCCCCCCCCCTTCGTTAGTTGGTCGGCTTGCTCGTGGCCGAAAATATTGATCCCCTCCCCCCACTGATTTTAATCTTTTGATTTAGGTCCCTAACTTCGTGGATTATGTCCTACCTTCTTTTGATTGCATAGATTTGATGCTACTCAGGGAGTCGGACAGGATTACGGCTTTTTGATGTATTTGCATAGCTAGCCATTCCAGTGCAGTTTTAATGCCCATCAGTTCTGCGGTGTACACAGAACAATGTTCTGGTAGCCTTTTCCTGATGTTTAGCTTTGCTTTGGGTATGTATATGCCATATCCTGTTGCTCCCTTTGCAGAATCTTTTGTTTATCTGAGTAAATTTTGAGATGTTCAGTCCATCTAGAGTCTATTAATTCCATTGCTAGTGCTCTAGCCTCTATGGGGTTGTTACGTTTATTTGTGACGTCACTTAGATACGTGTTGGTGATTGGATCACTTAATTGCCAAGTTGGTGTTTCGGGGAAGGTTTTTGTCTCTAAACACGTTCCTTTCTGTTTGTGCTTCTTTAAGATGTTTGATATTTGCCCAAATGTCATAGGCACGATTTATTTCTAAAGCCTATTCATTGAAATTGTTTGAGGAAGTGGTATGTCTTTTGTATGTTGTTGTATGCAGAACAGTAGGACGTTAAACCCCATTTCATTTCATTGCTTTTAAAGCACCTGGATATACTGATGAAGCCATTCCATCATTCAGCAGGTTTAATTTTGCTATACAAGTCGTCTTAAAGTGAAGTTTGTGATGCAGCAAAGGCAGTTCCATAAACAACACAGTGTTTAACATTATGTAGCAGCAATATTTTGTTACTGCAAGTCTTTTGCAGTAAGGTTTAAAGATTTAACAGCCTTTATATGTATTGATGACAAGCGCAAATTATCCATTTGAGAACCTGGATGCCCTATTGCCTCAGTTGAACGAGGAAAGCGCCTGCTTGTTTCGTTAAAGTCTACATTTCACGGCTGTCCTTAATTCCAACAGTTATATTAAAAACAAACACCTTCCGGACGAAGCAACTGGATCATGGTACCGTGGAAAACCATATGTGTTGATAAAATTAACTGCAACACAGCCTTCTTCCGCTCTGAGGAATGTGAAAGACGTTGCCAGCGTTACCTTTAATGTACACTTTGTTTTTGTACCCCGCCTTTCGAGGAACAGAGTCCAAGGTACTAGGTTAATGGGCTCATCTGTTCACTATCTTGCTGTCCTTAACACTAACATGGACAATGCTACTAATGGAGGTATAAAGTTCAAACTTGATGTAAATTGTTCCATAGATAGGATTTAAATAGGATAAGATATTATTTTACTGTATTAATACACCCATTACGAATAGCACAAAAGAAAAAAAACAATTTTAATGTAGTAATGGACATTTTCTGCTAAGGCTAAGCAGAGATAAGCAATTTGATTTTTTCTTTGCTTTGAGGCACTGATTCTAAT
Source organism: Patella vulgata (assembly GCF_932274485.2). Taxonomy (NCBI): domain Eukaryota; kingdom Metazoa; phylum Mollusca; class Gastropoda; family Patellidae; genus Patella; species Patella vulgata. The sequence goes on from NC_065883.2 coordinate 20,181,243, forward strand.
TGAGTATGATCAAGTTTAATAACGAACAGTTTCTGCGCAGCATGAACCGAATTATGAGCAATTTGATTGAACGAAACTTTTGAACTCGATAAATTTGATTCTAATTCAGTAAGTGTAATGAAATTCGGTGCATTGACCTAAGTTCGGCAATGTCATGCTTGGTGTCTTCTATTTATTATGTGATTTTTTTTGTAAAGCTACAATGTGTTAAGGATATCGAGTGGTATAGATCATTTTTGGTGCTATGCATTGGCACTTGGGTTTATCATTACCGATCGCATGGATCATTGTATTTCGGTGCATAGTAAAAGGGGTAAAATCTTTCGGAAAGGTTGGTATGTATAAAATATAATTCCTTAGCCATTGAATTGTTCATGATGAATACAAATATTTTGCAATATGAAAAGTGGCCAAAATATTAAGTTACTAGAAGTAACGGGTAGTAATAAAGTTATTAGGAGAAATCATTACGTTATTAGCAGGAGAAGTAATTCATTTAATAAAGTACTCAAGTTATTAGGAGAAGCTATTAAGTTATAGGCATAAGTCAATAAATAAGTTATAATGCTTTTTTTAAATATTAATATTATATAAATCAAATGAAATGGAATGGGGTTTAACGCCCTACTGTTCTGCTTCTAACTGGGCTAATGAAGACGGGCATACGCCATACAGTGTGCTATGAGGGAAATTTTGCCCGAATAGCGGCACTAAGGCCTACTCTTATATCGAATTCCAACTGTCAGGGGATCTTTTACGTGCACGCCAATGTTTACACGGGACATCGGTTTTCGTATTATCCGAACGACTAGACAACTGTTCTTGTCAGGCCCTCCGTCCTGGATCACTGACAAGGGGGAACCACGCCGGAAAATCTGGATGCAGGGATCGATCACCCGTCCTTCAGGCTAATTAATATTATAAATTCCACATGTATGTGTTTGTATTTTTACGAAGAGCCCATTTCAGCTGAATGAGCGTGTATCATTATACACTTTAGTATCCAAAGGGGTTTGTAGGTATTTCGAACAACGCGTTTGCTTTTTGCAAATATCCCGTTTTATTATTCCTAACATTGTGAAAATATCTTAAACATACATTATGCAAGAGCAAAATCTGCCTATTGCAGGTCTTTTTTTTTAGGCCTGAACTGTTATCTAAATTATTAATTAGACATTAATTAACAATCATTCAATAGATAATCGAGACTATGTGTTTTATCGTACAAACTTTAGTAATGATGATCGAGGCTAGGCCGAAAATTCAATCGCTAAAATCTCAGTTCAGAGTGGATCAATGTGACTGAAATTCCCTTTAAATTATCTAGTTTTTAACTATTATAGTGAGAACTGCCAGCGCTTTATCTAATTTCCCATAATGCATCTAAAATTAATTTCTTCCAACTTTTAGAACAAAACATTAGGTCGTGATTTCTTTAATAGCGCCTGGTTCATGTTCTTTATCAGGTAGTATATGTGACAGCTATAGCACCATATATCCTTGTCAAAAGCATGTAAATCAGAGCTGTTACATTAACTGGTGCCATAGATGGCACCAAATTCTACATAATTCCTGATTTTAGTAAATTAGCTAATCCTCAGGTACTGTACAATTTTCGTAATCGATATAATCTTACAAATAATTTAACTACTTTACTAAGCCACCTGACTAGCCAAATATACATATTCTGGTGTTAACAATATACTTATGTTCCGAACATTCATACATGTTCAATAAAATGCTTGCAAATTGTTTATCCACTAAACGTTGCTGTTTGTTTAGATATAGGAGCTGCGGTGGCTCAGTGAATAAGACAGTGACTCGCTAACCTGGAGGTACCTTGTTCGATCCCGTTGTTGGCATCTCTTAATTTAAGCTTATTGTAATATTTGATTAGTTGATTAAGCCTACTAACTTCTATCACGTTCTAACGCAAAGTTATAAAAATCTACACCACCGATAAAATCTGAATGACTGTCTTTCAATAAGGATGGTAATCCGTCGTTAGGAGAACTTTGTCTTATTGGCCTATACATATCACCGTTTTATTATGATTTTTCAAGAAGAAACATTAAGATTTTTAACTGTTAAAATGTCAAACAGGAAGTAAACAAAGTAGAAAAAGTCGTCTGTTCATAAGGGAAGTAAGTCCATTTGCTGATTAGATTATTTTGCCTATACCGTTTTTTGAGGACTTCGAATTTTGTCTAATGATTTTGATTGTTCGTACTTGGTTTTATTTTATTATTATTATCTCATTACACTAGGAGCGTTACATTCGCCTAACTGGTTTTGTCGACGAAAGTCGCCGTGGGTATTTAATGGTAACGTTGTAGGTGTCGACAAAAGTCGCAGTGAGTCAATTAAGAAATCAATGTTCTCACTTAGTGTTATAGTGTTAATATTTCATAATAAATCCAGTTCCTATTTTGTCCCATTGAAACCGTGTCACATTTCCAAAGATAACTGACCAATAAAAGCTCTTATTTCACTTATCTTGATTATTGCTCATCTTTCAAGGTCCTGAGTTGGCTTTTATAACTTATCCTGAAACTCTGGGTCAGTTACCAATACCATAGCTCTGGGCAGTACTCTTCTTTTACATGATGGTATGGGTGGCTTTGGACTCCATGGTAAGGAATATTAGCTTACTTGCTATAATCATCTTTATACGCTTGGTAATTATAAAATAATAGAAATACAACCTAAAGGGATTCGAAGATCAACGATTGTCACCCTAAGATTGTATCGGTACAATTATTCATGTAGTCTTGCTATTAGTTCTTGCCCATGGCCCATTTGGAGAAACATCGAGAGCTCTTTTCAGCGTTAATTAACCATGCCGCCACCCTGTAAACATCCCAAGATGTTACCTAATTGACTGAGCCCCAATTACCGATAATCAGTAACACAATTACTGGTTATTAAAGTCGTGCTCGATAACAATTAGAGAATCCTAGTCAAAGTGTGCTGGATAAACACCTGTTAACGACAGTGGCGGGCACTGGGCAGCAACTTGTGCCTCGCTGACCACCTCTGGGCGACGCCTGGTCGCAGGCCATCTCTCGACCGCGGGTCGGCCACCGGCACTTTCCCCAGCCTATCTTTGGCCGACGGCAGATTTCCCTTGTCTGTTGACGACGGCGGATGGCAGATTCGCGGGGTCGGCCACCCACCGACGGCTTGGCTGCCACAAGCCAGTTATCCCTGTGGTAATTTTTCTGACACCTCTTACGGGAAGCAGTAATATTGGGCTCTCCTACTGAAAGGCATCCTCAAGCCAGCATTTGCCCTTTCGCTCGACCAAGGGTTTCTGTCCCTTGTGAGACTGGGGCGCCCGCGCTATCGTTTCGCGGGCACACCGCCCCTCGAACACCCTCGCGAGGTAAAGGAATTCTTCGCTTATCACCGAGTGAGTCGAACGAGGAACGCAGTAGTGATCTTTCACTTGCGCCACAGGGCAGTCCCACCTAGGCTACACCTGCGCTCTCGCCCGACAAAGCCAATCGTGAGCCAAACTCAACAGGGTCTTCTTTCACCGCTGACAGCCCCGGACCCGTTCCTCCGGCTGTGGCTTCGCTAGATAGTAGATAGGGACAGTGGGAATCTCGTTAATCCATTCATGCGCGTCACTAATTACATGACGAGGCATTTGGCTACCTTAAGAGAGTCATAGTTACTCCCGCCGTTTACCCGCGCTTCCGTAAATTTCTTCACCGTGACATTCAGAGCACTGGGCAGAAATCACGTCCCGTCAACACCGATCTCCGGCCTTCGAGACGCTATGTTTTTATTAAACAGTCGGATTCCCCCGGACCGTGCCAGTTCTGAGCGAGCCGTCCTCGGCGCCCGTCCCGCGATTGGCCAAAGGGATACTGTTACCCCCGTACCGCTCACGTCCGCCTGCCGGGTGTAGGCTGCACGCTATAGCGCCATCCATTTTCAGGGCCCACCAATTCGGCAGGTGAGTTGTTACACACTCCTTGGCGGGTACCGACTTCCATGGTCACCGTCCTGCTGTCTTTACCGATGGACGCCTTTTGTGGGTTCTGATGAGCGTGACGATCGGGCGCCTTAACCCGGCGTGTGTTCATCCCACAGCGCCACTTCTGCTTACCAAAAGTGGCCCACTTGGCACTCGTACATTTCTGCGGGGGTCCAGCCTCTCAGATCGAGCGGAAGACCCCCCCTCGCCCGTTCAAAGTTTGATAATAGCTCCACGCCCTTTCAGCACGGACTGCTCTAGTCATTCGCTTTACCGGACGAAACTGTCGCGGCGAGCGCCAGCTATCCTGGGGGAAACTTCGGAGGGAACCAGCTACTAGATGGTTCGAATAGTCTTTCGCCCCTAAACCCAAGTATCGTGATTGATTTGCGCATCAGAACCACTTAGGACCTCCACCGACATTTCTGTCGGCTTCATCCCGCTCGTGCCTAGTTCACCATCTTTCGGGTCCCAACGCGAGCGCTCTCGGGCCGGTCCTGCGCCTCGCTCGCCCGAGAGAGGATCGGACCTCGTCGCTTTCACTGCGCCCAAGGGAGTGTTTTTCCCTGTGACTCGCGCTCACGTTAGACGGGTCGGGAAGAGTGCCGCCACGGCCAGCCGCGGACCCTCTAGACCGCCCTCCAATGCCCGCCGCCCCGCCAACGTCGATCGACAGACCGCACTTGCACTGTTAAGTCTACGAGAGACAGTCAAGGCGGCCGCGACGGCGCTGGGGGACTCGGTCGGGAGCGAGGACGGGGCCGTTCCTCGGCCCGGAGCTACGTTCGCCCTAGAACCGACCAGTGCAGACGGAGGGGTTTAGCGTCCCGAGAGACGCGGCCCTTGCCTGATTCCAGCCGAGACGAAGCACTCCGAGTCGGTCGCGACTCGCGACACAGCGGACGATACGTCGACGAGGATGAACCCTCTCGGTCGACCGAGCCCGTCCTCCGAGAAGAACAGGTCCCGAACGCACGAGCAGCCGCCAACCCGTCGAGCTGGATTCCGCTGATCGCACCGGCGGTTCCACCCGTTTGCCCGTAGGCGCTTTCACGGTCTCTTTAACTCTCTCTTCAAAGTTCTTTTCAACTTTCCCTCACGGTACTTGTTCGCTATCTGACTTGTGCCAGTATTTAGCCTTTGAGCTGCCATCCCAAGCAACCCGACTCTCGGGCACCGAATGCGCCAGGCCGAAGACCCAGGCCGAGGTAAAGGCCTCACATCCACTCTGGGAGCAGACCTGTCCCGCGGGACTTGCTCGGACAGTCAGACACCTGGCGAGTCGGGCCCTTACGCCACAGTTCCCGGACCACCGCTGACCGACGGGGGATTCGGCGATGGGCTCTTCCCGCTTCGCCCGCCGCTACTGAGGTAATCCGTGTTGGTTTCTGTTCCTCCGCTTACTGATATGCTTAAGTTCAGCGGGTGATCTCGCTCGATCCGAGGCCGATGAAAGAAAGAATTGGTGGAGAGGACGTACCCGGAAGGACGCTCGCCTATTGGCACTGCTGCCGCTCGTTCTGGCCAAGGTTCGTCCCAGGCGAGAGCTTGGCGTCGTGCTACCTTCCGTGCAGTCGCGGCACTTCCATCCGTCTGTCTGTCTTTGAGGAGACGGGTTCTCGCGGGTGACCGCGACTCCCAGTCTTGGGAAGTTTCACCTGCCGGCCCTCGGACGAACGTGGCCGCGGGAGAGCCCGCGACCGCCATGTGCGTTCGAGACGTACTCTATAAACTGCGCACCGCCGAACACGACGGTTCGCAATGACTGTGTCTCTTTCTTCGTGTGAAAATCAGTTGGGCGGCGGCCCGGTGCTGACGACTGGGGCTCTTTGAACGTGCCCGTCTCGCGTGGCAGAGCGCCTACCGCGAGAAGGTTCGTGAACACGTACCGATAGAAGAGAAGACGTGATGAGGCCATGTCGGGGTCCGACACTCCTCGCCGCAGACTGGCTTGCACGGGACGTGCCTCCTAACGTCTGTTGGTGCGCAATGACTGTGTCTCTTTCTTCGTGTGAAAATCAGTTGGGCGGCGGCCCGGTGCTGACGACCGGGGCTCTTTGAACGTCCCCGTCTCGCGTGGCAGAGCGCCTACCGCGAGAAGGTTCGTGAACACGTACCGATAGAAGAGAAGACGTGCTGAGGCCATGTCGGGGTCCGACACTCCTCGCCGCAGACTGGCTTGCACGGGACGTGCCTCCTAACGTCTGTTGGTGCGACCGTGAAACCGATGTGTTTCGGGGGAGTTCTCGTCTAGCCTCTCTCGAGGACGAGGAGGAGACCGGGTACGGCAATGATCCTTCCGCAGGTTCACCTACGGAAACCTTGTTACGACTTTTACTTCCTCTAAATGATTAAGCTCGACCGCCTTCCTGGGTCGTTGCAAAATGCAAGTCCCGAGTCCAACGACCTCGCTGAGCCATTCTATCGGAGGAATTCCTCGTTCACGTTGCTGAGTTGCAAGCCCCGATCCCCAGCACGAAGACGATTGGCACGGTTAACAGCCCCCCAACTTCCCCTCTCGGGGCGGGTCCCCGGCCTGACCAAACTTAGACCGTAGGCACTCGCGCTTTCGTCTTCAGTGTAGCGCGCGTGCGGCCCCGGACATCTAAGGGCATCACTGACCTGTTATTGATCTCTCTCACCTAGCTTAAGCTTGCTCGGGATCCCCCTAAGAAGTTGCTTCGACTCGCCCGATGTTCTCCCATGTCGCCCCGCAAGCGGGCGAGGACGACCGAGAACCACGAGTCGACTATTTAAGGGCGAGGCCTCGCCCGTTAGCGGAATAAACCAGACTTTTCACTTCACCAGCCACGAACGGCCATGCACCACCACCCATCGAATCGAGAAAGAACTGCACGAGCGTCTGTCAATCCTGACGATGTCCAGACCGGGTAAGTTGCCCCGTGTTGAGTCAAATTAAGCCGCAGGCTCCACTCCTTGTGGTGCCCTTCCGTCAATTCCTTCAAGTTTCAGCCTTGCGACCATACTACCCCCGGAACCCGTAAACTCTCAGGTTGCCCGAAGCCGCCACAGACGGGTCCATAACCGCTGTTGTGGATCCTCGTCCGCGGCCCGGTCGGCAGCGTTTACCGTCGGCACTACGACGGTATCTGATCGTCTTTGCTCTACCCACCTTCCTTCTGGATTAAGGAAGACGTCCGGGGCCAGCGCTTTCGCTTCGAGTCGTCTCGAGCGGATCACAAAATTTCACCTCTCCCCGCCCGGTACGCTCGCCCCCCCCCCACCGTTCCTCTCGAATCCTAGCTCTCCGGCGAGACCGACAGGGAGGCAACGTCAAACAAGTCGGCCGGACCGCCCTCAGGAATAGAGCTCCCCCGCTTATTCCATGCACGAAATATCCAGGCTCGGGGTTTTAGCCTGCCTTTAGCACTCTAATTCGTTCAAGGTAGACATAAATTGTGGCGGGATCTCTCCCGCGAAGGAGATAAGCTAGGCAGGAGTTAGGAGCGGCCAAGAAATCTCCGATCGGGCCCGCAGCGTATCGCACCCGACCGTGCCGTCTCCGAGATCCAACGACGAGCTTTTTAACCGCAGCAACTCCGATATAGGCTATTGGAGCTGGAATTACCGCGGCTGCTGGCACCAGGCTTGCTCTCCAATAGCTCCTCGCACACTTTTTAAAGTTGCGCCCATTCCGCCCGCGGCGACCACGAAAGGGCCCCGCCACGTTATTTTTCGTCACTACCTCCCCGTGTCGGGATTGGGTAAGTTGCACGCCTGCTGCCCTCCATGGAGGTGGTAGCCGTTTCGCAGACTCCCTCTCCGGAACCGAACCCTGATTCCCCGTTACCCGTTAGTACCGTGGTAGGCAGGTCGCCGACCATCCCGAATTGATGGGTCAGACACTTCATGGCCAAGTCGTCGGGGGCCCGGAAAGACCCCGAGATCGGCACAGTTATTCGGATTTCGACAGGGCGGCGGGGAACCTAATTCTGAACCCCGCGCGCCGGCCTCGTTTGCTGCGTAATCCCGGACGAGGAAGGAAGTCCCCGTGGCCAGCGGGACAGCCGGCCGAGAGTTCCCTCGCTACTAGGCGTACGGAAGAACCGAGATGAGCCGAGACGGGCCACGCAAGAGACGAGCTCTAGCGGGCGCGCCGAATCGGGATCTCCCCGCGGCGTTTGCCGCAGGGATGGTAGTCGAGACTCGCTGATTTAACAATCGGACGAGCCAGTCTGTCTCGCCGTGTAAGCGTGCACCGGAACTTTTCGGTTCTGCCAGGTGGGCCGAAAAATAAATCTCTGCACCAACGACCGTCACGAGCTGTGACCTGCGCCGAGATTATCGGCCTGCCTCGCTCCACCGTCTCCATCTCGTCTTGGATCGTACGAAAGTGCGCGGTGACTGGACGAGAGATCGGGCTAAACGATCCACCGCCTTCCGACCGCTTCGTTGCCTGAGAAAGAACCGGCGAAGAAGAGAGAAGAAAGAGCGCGCCGCGAGAGAACAGAGCGAGGACACGGTCTCGGGTGCCATCCTTCCCCTCAAGCAAGCGGCGCGACGACGTTGACGAGAAGGGTAACCGGGAGCTGCACGAACACACACCCCTAGCCTTCACTCAGCTGCCGTGTACGCACCGCGCAAGAGGAGACCGGTCAACCTTCCACCGCAAAGCGCTCGTCTCCAGAAATTCGCCCGACCAATTCTCCGCCGGTAACAATAATTGTAACGACCTCTTACAACTGGTATTTCGGCAAGTGTATATCGTCGTTATCAAGTTCAATTCACAAAATATATCTGGGATTTTCCCTTTAACTAACAGACGAGCATTTGGAACGTATACTACTATCTTCTCTGCAAAATAATATCACGAATATTGATAGTACTACCGTCATGTGGTAAATGTGCAACATAATACGTGTTATCTGAGGCAATCAAAGAAAACTACATCACACTTCTACCAAAATCCCTAGAAAATACAGGTTGACAGACAACCAAGCATTAGTCCAGAAACAATTTTGTTGTCAACAAAGAAATGGAGTATAACGTCCTACTTTTTGACAGAGGTAATGAATACGGTCATTTGGTCATTTGAGTGGTTCAGTCTACGCTTAATTGAAATCCAATCGTTAAGGGTTCATACACGTGCATGCCAACATGTACACGGGTCCCACGTTTTCCATACTATCTGGACGACTAAATTATGTTGTTTCCAGATCATCCGGCCTACACCACACTAGCGCCCTTCTGACTGAGCCACCGTGTCTCCTCTCTGGGTATAAATTTCCAGTAAACTTGAGATTTGTCTAATCCAGCCGGACTGTGACTCAGTGTGGCTGAACAGTGCCCATGACAGCATGTATACTCTTAAAAAAGTAGGGGATATTGAAATGCAAATACCTATGCAGGTTGTGATATGATAAATAGTTATGGACACTTGACATGCTTAGAGTATGTTCACAGATGAAAAACTTATCGGCCCAACAGAAGCACTGAGCTGCACATGCGACACGCAATAGCGCCATACACGTGGGAGGGGTTCATTGTCAAATTTGACATTTCAAGGAAGGGTTGATGAAAACTGACGCTTGCTGGTTTATCCTATTCATGTTTGCTTTCCTATCGATTCTTGCATAAGATTTACTGTTTAGCGCATCTTTGCTTTAGTGTGTTCGTCGACGTCATCTTCAGCCGACAACACTGCAAGTATTGGCCGTGGCACTGCAAGAGGAGTGGGTCATATTACCCCAAATCGTGATTGGATTAGGAGCATGCTGAATGTCTCAGGATTGGTGGAGCAATTACTCATTATTAAGACAAAAATCAAAAACGCCCATATTAACTTTTGACAGTGTATCTCTTTGCGAGTGAAATGGCGCCGTCAGATAAGTCGCCCATATGAACTGTTTCTGTTCAGGTGTAGGCAATTGGCCTGTTGTTACCTCTAATAAACACAGCAGTGCATTTCCGCAGTTTTGTATTCTTTCTGAATATCCCCTACCTTTTTTTGAAGAGCATATAAGGGTAACTCGTCGAGTTTTAGAAAAAAAATAAATGCACCAGACAAACCTATAATAGATCACATTCAGTTTATATTTGAGAAACTAAATACATGCATGAAATATCTTTTACAGAACAGAAACACACATAATACATTGATAAAGAGCTCGCATCAGTATGTATTGTTAGTCTTAAATAGACATACTGAATACACACTGAAACTAATTTTCCTTTATCATAATCAAGTCAATCATGACACACTGATAATTGAAAGATCGAAGTATGGTTAAACGTTCCACTTTGATTCACCAAACGTATCTATTATTTATTAACACCCCTAAAACTAGTAAGTCACTGGTCTTGTAATGGATAAAAATAGCGCCTTTGCTATTTTCAACCTGTCATAAAACATAATGTTACATTACCCTTGTCCTCATAGGTGACCTAGCTTTATTTCTCATAGGTGACTTGACATGGGAGAATGGTGTTTCATCCACACATTATGCCCAAGGGTTACTCATTGTCTCGACACAGCAACATGGAAATAGCTATACATAAAAACAATTGTAAAACAACAATGAGAAAAAATGTCACGGTCGTGTGCTTTATCCTTTATCATCAGATGGTAGGATTTCTCTCTTTAACCAGCGGCTGCCAGACAGGATTTGCTCACATTTTGCAAGAGATGGATGGAAAACAAACTAAAAACAAAAGCGATTTTTCGTACAATCAGGGGCCATAATCCAGAAAGTCAAGGTCTCAAATCGCAAATATCAAAAGGGACTGAGATCTTTGGGATATAAAGATATATTTTACGTTTCATCAAAATTGGATAAAAATTGTGACCTCTAGAGGGTCCACAACCTTCGTACTACATACTTTTACACAATTTGCGCACAAAGAGCGGCCATTTGGTCGTGCAGTTTCATTTCGATTTTCCAGAAATACGAATTCAACCACCATTATGGTGGAATGGTGATATATTTAAACGGTTTTTAAAATCGTATAATGCACAAGCTAAAAATGCGATTTTTCGTACAACCAGTGGCCATAATTCAGGTAGTTATGATCCGATATGCGCAAATATCGACAGAAACCAAGTTTCATCAAAATCAGATCAGAATTGTGACCTCTAGAGAGTCCACAACCTTGATATACCAGATGTTTACACTATTAGCGTACGAGGGGCGGTCATTTTCCCGACAGTTTTGGTCCGATTTTCACGAAATTCAAATTCAACTAACATTACGGTGTAACGGTGATATATTAGAACGTTTTTTTTTTAAATCGGATAATAATTGTGACCTCTAGAGGGATCACAAGCGAAAAACGCGATTTTTCCGTACAATCAGGGACCATGATTCTGGAAGTTATGATCCGATATGCGCGCATATCGACAGCAACCAAAATCTTTGGGTTATAAACATGCATTTTAAGTTTCATCAAAATCGGAATAAAATTGTGACCTCTAGAGGGTTTACTACCTTGATATACCATATTTTTTACACTATTAGCGTACAAGGGGCGGTCATTTTGTCCGGCAGTTTTGGTCCGATTTTCAAGAAATTCAAACTCAACTCTCATTACGGTGTAACGGTGATATATTCGAACCTTTTATTTTTAAATCGGATAATGATTGTGACCTCCTGAGGGACCACAAGCTAAAACGCGATTTTTCGTACAATCAGGGGCCATAATTCAGAAAGTTATAATCCGATATGCGGAAATATCGAAAGGAACCAAGAACTTTGGGTCATAAACACGCATTTCAAGTTTCATCAAAATCGGTTCAAATTTGTGACCTCTAGAGGATTCGCAAGCTAAAAACACAGTCAGAGGCCATAATCCATGCAGTTTCGATCCGATACATGCCAAAATCGAAAGCGACCGAGATCTTTAGGAGATAAACCTATATTTCAAGCTTTGTCAAAATCAGATAAGAATGATGACCTATTAAGTGCCGACAAACAATTGTGTACGGACGGACGGGTGGACAGGGGCGACGACAATATACGTGCACATGAAAATGTGGGCGTATAAATAGCTCAATTTGTATGTATGCCTATGTAATTTGGAGACGATGATGGCATCATGCATTGTCAACAATCAAATTTTCTTAACAGGAACCTGGTAACCCCCTCCTTCAAAAATTCCTGGATCCATCAAACAGATGTTTCAATTGAGATATATATAGAGAGAAATGGGGTTTAACGTCCACTCGACACAAGTTTCAATTGAGATATTGTAGCATGTAATAAAAATAGCTTACACTTGGGATATGGCGAACACTGTTGATATCAAGGCTTGTTATTTGGGATTCACTTGAGTCAATACGATTGATAAAGAGTTCACTATATCGGTGGTGGTGCTCCTTATAAAGTAGCTTACGGCGATAATCTTGGCTTCGACTCGTGACTCCTCATCTGGTTCTTCACTCACATTATTATCTTACGCCAATGACATACTTGCCCCATAGTGTATTCTCACTTTCGACAATATATTCTACAGTAAAAAGTCAAAGTCTGATATTTTTAATATTATTAAAAAGTACTGATATGACACAAACTTATATGTCATAATTTAGCTATGCCCATTTTGTTGAGGATACTAAAATCATTCTGCTTGATAATATTAGAATCCAGGGGTGGACTGATTCTCGGACCGGCGAACGTGGGCCGATGTCGGCCGTCTGAGGTCCCATCGGCCCGAATGAAAATTCGACTTTTTTTTGTTAAAATAACACCATCTGAGGAGAAAATGATCTATAAGTCGGGTGCCTGAAATGTGAATCAAGCTAGTTGTCACGTATGGGGGTCTAGAGCTACCCAGTTCGCACCGCACCGCCCCTTGTTAATATCTGATCGTCTTACTGGATCAGGGGGCTGTTTCACGAAATTTTAAATAGTTAAGATTTCGAGAAACAGGGCCCAGTTATTTTAATCATCACTAACCTTCTGACTGGTGGCATTTTGATCTGATTGGTGGGCATCAGTTGGTAACCGTACATAAATTCACTGTCACACTTCGTTGATTGTATCTATGGTGTCAACGTCATATATTGTTGCGATCTTGTCAAAAGTTTCATACAGTACCAGTTTAACGGTCTAGATAACACGTCCCGACCTTCGGTAAATTTCCAACTATCCAATGATTTAAATTATTGTACAGTTATAGCAAATATTTTATGGGAAATACAAATCTACTGCCACAGATATGTAAGTTGTGCTTTCTTGTATCTTATAATTAAAAGTACGTTGTCATGCTGTGTACCCCAAATACCGTTGTTCACTAATGGGACCGTCACACATTGACGTATAGCATCAGCGTATGCCGACGTATAAGAAATTTAGCAAACACGCTGGTGTACGTTGAATGCGTTATAGGTCCGTTTTTAACAAGTTACGATGGTTAAAGTTGTTGTACGCCGAACGCGGCCCAAAATTTTGTGCATGCATAAAATTTTCAGCGTATGCCGATGTATTAGGGTGCCCCGAGCTAAAAATAATCTCGAAAACTATTTACACTATATCTGATTAAACAACAACCCTAGATGGTCCTTTATTATAAACTATACACGCGTGCTATATTTCACAAGATATATCCATTCGACTGTGCGTTAAAATACACTGCTTTTGTATACCAGCGGCGGACATATTTATTTTGGGGTTTCAATGTTAACGGAGTTATGTTTTATTGGTCATTTAAAATTAAAGATTTCTTTTCCGAAATGAATGAACCACCACTATCATTCGGGACTATTCGTTTAAATCGTAATTTGCTATCTGACGAAATATGCTCCATGATTCGATTAAATTTAAGATCTCCGAGCATGCGCAACGCAGCTCAGTTTTTGAATCTGCCATTCCTGTGTACTTAATGTGTGTATTCCAATTTAAATTTATTTACGTTTTTGTAGATATATTAGACCAATCTATTTATATTTTCTGTATTTCATAGGTCTATTTATATTGGTATTTATATGTTAATATGCCTTTGTAAATTTATATTTGATGTCCCATTTAAGAAATAATGTTCGAAAGTATGTTTATTGAAGAAAAGTTTCATGGAATTATTAAGAGTATTAAATAAATAATGACAGACTATTTTAATCAATCCGAATGAAAATATGCAATAGCTGATCAAGTTATGTACAGATTTGAGATGTACATAGACAGTTTGAAGTTGGGTTTGAATAAGTGAATACAAACTTGAAGATACATAATTAAGAAAAAATTCAAATTCGGGATCACGTTCATTCTTGTATGATAGCATTCACACAAGAATAAATATGCTGATTATATTAATATGTATTTCCTATAACTTTATATAGGGACTGCAGAAAGCGATCGATAACATTAACAAAAACACATCTCATCGGGACCAACGCCCTGTAAATCAACATGCCTGTTGTAGCACTTTGGCCCTTGAGACAATTTTGGGTCTTTATAAAATGATCTCTTCAGTGTTGTCTATAAAGTCAAATCACACGTACTTAATGAACGTGGATATAGTTATTCGTAAAAAACAGTGATATTTTGGTCAAATTATAATCATTGTCAAAATATTCATCAAATTCTGGCTGTTTATTGACCTATGGTTGTTAGACCAAATAAGGTAATATCTATCTCTGTTAGTGGTGGGAAATAAACAAGTTTAGTACGTATTTTGAATGGAAAAGTACCAAGGACCTGCCGAAAAAAGACAGGTATAAATTGAAGGGTTAAAGTGAGTTTTAACTAGACTCTCACCAGATCATTCCAAGAAGCCATTATATATTTGAGAACCAGGAACCTGCAAAGTTATTTCCAGTTTATCAATATAAAGCTGTTAAACTATTATTACTGTAGTATTATTTACGATCACAAGGAAACACAACAATTAAAGAAGTCCATAGTACTACACTGTATGTCGTCTATTACAACACCCTTAAATCATATACATTCATATTATGTACAGAAGAACATCTGTCTTGGCAGATATGTTTTATAAAACAGTCAATATTATCATGTCAGCTATTATACGACAGCAATAGGTTAAAAATTAAGGTAATCAGCACAGGTGTATACATTTTATCAAACAAAGCATAACTCAAATCTTACCCAAAAACACGATCTGTTACGACATTTCACGAACCGATTGATAATAAATAATACATAGTCATTATTTATCAAACACAGATATGTAATTTAAAACTAATCTGTAATAAACATAATATGTTCTCAATTGTTCCCCTAGGGACAAAATAAAAAGTTTAGTTTTACTTAGTGTATGTCAAAGGCAACTTTTCGAACACGATATCAAAGCAGATGTACAGTAGTTGGCGTATTTTGTAAAATAAATTGCTACTCGAAAATTAACCGATTGATTTAAAGAAAACAGTTATTAAATAATGATTTGTTAAAATACTCTGAGAAGTGTTGGAATGTCGGTCTGCTGGGACGTCTGGATTGACAAATAAATTAGAAACGAAGAATGAAGAAATTGTATCTTTTATAACCGCTAAAAAGGGGCATTGAAAGTTTATTCCGGTTAGGTAGGATTAGCCAGGTCAATTAAATTTTGTAAATTTTCTTTTAAAACTGGAATCGAGTGTTCCTTACCGACGACAGAAAAATAAAATATAGACTTATTGGAAACTTGCTGATTTAAAACATACCTACAAAACTGGAGCTGTGCCTTCAGTGCCTCTTTCATTTCCCTACCTGTAAGTTGTAAAAGCCCATTTTCCATAACCTCTTTACTTTTCCAAAGACCCACCCCGACAATTTGTGTTGATAGGCGCTCTTTTTTCCTAATCTCACGTTTCCCCTTTTCTATTAATTCATTTTTTTTCGCAAAATGAACCTCTGCCTTTTTTCTTTCGATTTCTTCCCGCCTTTGCCTAAATTGTTTGTGAACAGTCTATCACCCTAAGATCTCGGTTCCTTTGATATTGGCATGTACCGGACTGTAACTTCATGGATTATGGCCCCTGATTGTACGAAAAATCACGTTTTTAGCTTGTGAACACTGTAGAGGTCACAATTTTTATCCGATTTGGTTTACTTTTACAAGTTTCTTAAAACAATTGTTGAGTTGGCTAAAGTGCTTATTTCTAAATTCAATTTCTTGTTCTAGCTTTCTGTTATGTTTCGTAAAAAAGTAGTCTTGATTATCCCCACCTGTCAATCAGACGTAGAATGGTCGATAGACTGGTTAAGCGAGACTAATTTCAAAACAAGGGCACGTAACCTATCTTTACTCAAAAGTGTCTGGATGTTATATACGACACTTGGAACTAGTTTTCAGTCTATTATTTATAGATGATTAATGGTGATAGCTTATTAAGTACAACACGATCGTTTATTTAGTGACTATAATTGTGTGATACTGATTTGAGGCTTGGCATATATATAAATATTGTGGCGTAATTGTCGAGATATTTGGAGATATTTATTTATGGTGGGTCACCCTACTATAGGCAACATACTTCTGACGTCTGTTTCAAAGCCCTATATAGGGAAAGTTACGACAATTCATTTCCAGGCGCCATTTTGCGTCCCAATTATGACGCCATAATATTTTTCTTGCAGTATTGAGTGCTAACGGTTTACCCTAAAAAATGCAAAAATGTTTTTGTTCAATGATAAATATGTCGGACAAAACCATACTCAAAATCGGAGAATTTTCTGAGAGCGATATCTCGTAATCAGTGTGTTTTACTATTTACTAGTGGGAGAATAAATTCCTCAAACACAGAGTGGTTATGCAAGCAAAATGTGCCAAAAAATCAAATTTGACAAACATCAATTAAAAAATGTATTTTTCATATGGTGCCGGTCATTTCTTTCATATTTGATAATATTATAATGCTATATATCGTGGTTATGCCCGCGAAATGTACGGACAAATCGAATTTGACAAACATCAATTAAAGAAATGTATTTTTCATATGGTGCCAAGGCATTTCTTTCAAAATGGCTGCCGAATTTGGTAATGTAATGCCATTTAAAAAACCCATAAATTTGGTAATAAAAGGGCATCTCGGAAGATATGACTTTTGCTATGTCTTTTATATGGTTTTTGATGTTTCTGAATTTGAAGATAAATTTTGAAAATACAAAATGGCAGTAACACAAATCGGCGGATATTAAATTAATCGTCATTTTTCCTGTTGTATATTAGATAGTGTCTCTAAAGCATGATGTACCCTGTAAGTCAGATTCTAAACCGGAATGTATCCTGTAGTTCGGATAAAGCCTCTCTAAATAATCACGTAAACTGTAGTTCAGATAGTCTCTAAACCATGATATACCCTGTAGTTCAGATACAGTTTCTAAACCGTGTTTACACTGTAATGCCGAAATAATAAAGTTTTGTCTTAAATGAATATATGGTAAACGCGCTTTAAATATCTGGGTGCGATAGACTTCGTGTAGAAAATTCAAGGTACAATAAAGGGGAAGACGAACGATTTTCAACAAGGTTTCCATAAATCTTAAATATATATTAATAAATAACCCATTTGATCAGATTTTTGGCCAAAGTACGACGCGTGAACACAATATAGCAGTAAACTTGTGCCAAATCTGTATGCTTACTATAGAGTCCAGTGAGTGTGTTCAACCAACTGTGTCACTTCCGGTTTAATAAAAATTAATTTCTCGCTTAGAAAAACTTTTTTGCTTGTGTTACAGAGGGGACTATTTATCAATATATATTTAAGATTTATGGAAACCTTGTTGAAAATCGTTGGTCTTCCCCTTTAAATAATTGGCAATAATAAAGATCCAATTTTAGGTTTTAGTTACACACTGTTAACCAACAATAGATGTTTTAATGACAATAAATCATATAATTTGTTCAGCTCGACGTGAAGACTTAAATATAAATAGATACAGTTGGTTTAACTTGAATAGAGATTTTAATTATCTATGCTGCATATATCACCTTACAGCCGAATCACATTATATATCTTTTTAGTTGATGTTCATATCGTCCGACGTATATTGTCAACATCAAGGCGAACTTGTTCTATTGCCCCATTAGCCTATTCAGACTTGTTACAACGAATTTACTCACCCCACCCTCGCATAGTTATGAATTTTCTTGTTTCACTTGACTAAAGAAACATTTTGTAGGAATGTATGCTTTTATAAATTGAACACTTGTTTGCGATATCATTTTCGGTGTAAACGGGCACTATACCTAAAGTATAAAGTTATGTCTGATCTAAATTATTTCTTTAAAGGAGCTAAATCGCTAATACTTGGGACTTAGAAATTGACCCAAATGGGTCGCAACGCATATAATAATGTAATCTGATTGTATATAAACTGATTTACATTCAATTGTTTCCGTTTTGACTCTAATTTCAAATCAGTTATATCCAGCGAAATAAGGCATGTGTCTCAACCCTATAGCAATTTCTAGCGTCTAGTTATTCAAGTCTATTCAGCAGGCCCTCCAGTTGAATATGTCTAGCCTCGTTCTTTCTGGTCACTTGTTGCAAATGACGCTAAAACGCACTATGGTACACGATTCGTGTACCAATGGTAAAATATTTATTTTGTCTTAAATATTGGATATCAGAAGCCTGCCTTTTCCTGGTAAGATCACAACATCAATGTTGATTTGAACTGACAAATAATTCGCATTTTCAACGTGTAAGACTTTGGATGATATTGAGTTAGAGACTTAGCTACTTTAAATACAGTAAAGCTTGAAATATGTCAGTTTTCACTCTTTAGAATGTTTTTGTAGACAAGTTTTTATTGTAGTTTCCGTGACGTATTCCCAATAAGCGTTAGAAACAAAGATATATACCCTTAAACCCGGTGCCGATAAATGTTGGGTTGTGTGGAACATGCTAGAGGCGATTTGTAACAAATCTCAGGTACGACATATGTTTGATACTGGTTGAGAACAGCATCAGAGCAACAGGGTTGTTTTCATTGGAGATGGGGCGCAAATATTCAAAGGGGTCAGACAAACTCTAAACTAACTGCGTCCCCTTCATTGAGCCCCTTCAAAAGGGCCTTGTCTATCTACCTGTGGAATAAACATGCTTTTGTATGTGTTAAATTGGTGTGGTACATATATGGATCGATAAACCAAGAAGTTTTGGAGAGCGATATTTCGTAATCAGTGTGTTTTAGAGGGGGGGGGGGGAAATAAATAATTCCTTTTTAAATTTTTCAAACACACACTGGTTATAGAGACGAAATGTGTCGAGAACCGAATTTGACAAATTACAAGCCAGCCGAAAAACGCGTTTTCTTGCCAGGCCGTGAAATTCCTGGCTCTGCTTTTATATCTGACGTCACATGGTCGCCGAAGAACGCTCCAACACGCTATGCATAAGTTAGACTAACGTTGTGCATGAGTTACGCATACGTCAAGAACGCTAAAAATTCGCTGGGCACACGCTGTCATATGCTTGTATAAGTTCTATTTACGTTGGGGATAAGTTATGAATAAGTTACTCATGTGTTAAACATATGTTACTCATATGTTAACGTTAGAAGTACGTTATATATGCGCCCAAAAGGAGCGTCCTCTTGATTCTTAAATTCAGCTTTAGCGTATGCCAGCGTGTTGGATAATTATTTCATACGTCGGAATAAGTTGTCTAAAACGTTATAGTGTGACAGGCCCATAAGCGAATTACTTCGATCCAAGTGAATAGTTCGTCGTGACGTATGGACATTGCATTCGTTGGGGGTATGTTTGGAGCGAACAACAGCCAAACGTTTGGTTCTGAATATTGACCCCACATAATCAATGATTATCCAGCAATAGCAACCGGAAACCATAGTGAACATTTTCTCAAAACGTAGTTTTGGGCTTAGTGTACAGTATCATGCCGACATAGCATTTTTTCCCACGGTAATCTCTTATTAATCACCATTTTTTGCTTTCTTAACGTCTTAGTTCATACGGTCCGCCATCTATGCATGTGTCTTGGGTTTCGATTTCATACTTATGTGCGACAAGGGATACAACCGCCTGCCTTTATACCCCTGCTCGCAAGCGAATTTTTACTTAGCCGATTGCTAGCTAAAAATGAATAAAGAAAACAACTTCCTTCAATCTGTCAAAATTATTAATCGTATAGAGCTTGCCCCATTACTAATATAAATCTATATTTAATTTTTACTAAAATCAAAGAGGTTTAAAGAGAATGACCTAATTTGTGGTAAATAGTCACTAAATCTCATTTCCCTCCCCCACTCGTTTATTGAACAAACGTGTTATGATCGATTGCATGTGTATTCTAAATAGACCGTTTAACAGTTAGGAACGTAAATGAATCTTGCGTGGCCATATATAATAAATATGTGTGTGGTAAGGCCACAATAATTTATTAATTTGGTATTTCTAACTACTCACTAATGCGATAGTTACAAATACATCCCAGAAAGTCGCACCTCATCTACTAGCATAAGATTGTCAGAAATTGTATCACGTATACTATGAAATGAACATGTACTTAAATAAGTGGCCATTTTCGCGATGATATTTGTTATTAATTTGCTAGACAACGGAAAGACGCACTGCACTTGCCCGTATGTAGCTTATGTTACAATACGATGTGTAGAACCGGTTGACGTAGATCATGACTGTTTATGTTATTTTTAAAAAATATATATATTCTTTGTTCTAGTTCTTTTGTGTGTCAAAAGCTCTCTGCTTGCATATTATTATCTAATCATTAAAAATAAATTCTAATTTAATCTCAAAATGGGAGAATTATTGCTTCAGTATTAGTTGTAGTTGAGGAATTTCTTTGTTATTCCACAAGTCCACATATACAATGATACATACCTTATTAGGTTATCCGAATAAGTAATGTTATCGTCCATTGTTAGATGTGCCTGTATTACCTTTATGTGTCCACAGGGCTTATACAGCAGACAATTAGTCTGGTATGCGGTATTAAATACTTAGTAGAGTCTAATTGTTCATTTTAACTTTGTTTCGTGTGGTACCTCCAATGTTTAATCCAGCTCAAAATTTGGGATCCTTCGGGACGTCTGGCGGGCACTTGCAGGCAGAGGAGAATTTGCCAGGCAGGACCTGTTTTGTACTCAGTGAGATGTATCTGTTCATTCCAACTTATTTCCGAGTAGTATCCTCAATGTTTGATTCAGCTCATTTTGGACATCCTCTTTGGGGCCCCATATGCCAGATGCAGCAACTGGGCCCCGGCAGACACCCATAGCTGAATTTGTTAGGTTAGAAAGTAAACGTTACGGTACCCGGACATTGGTACCTTGTTAATTTGACCAAAATGGTCTAAGCTGCTGATCAGTAAATCTAATGTTGTTATATAACCGTCTAAGGTGTCATCATGTTAGAAGTGAACCACTAAATCATTGCCATTTTGAATGATTCAAAAACATAAAATGATGTTGATTGGGATCAGAGTTCTTCACATTCGCAGTGACTGTAAGAAAGAACCTGATCGATATTCAAAATGTTTCGACCACGTTAATGTTCATTTTTTGCCAAACAAATTTGTTTTTATTAGTTAAGCCTGTTCAAGTCGAAGAACTCCCATAATATTGTTAATTATAATATGTGATTTTTTTTTTAAATAAAGGTGGTGTCATTTATAGCATACCACCATTTGTCGTATTTGCAAGCAATGCGTGGATATAAGGAATTTAAGTAAACACGCCTTAATTGTCTCTTTACATATGTTATAGCAACATGGAATCTTTAAAACTGGAAAAGAAAGAAGATCTTACAGGAGCAGAACCACATAGAGGACATTGGAAAAATGGCCGTGAATTTGTCTTATCATTAATAGGATACGGTGTAGGGCTTGGTAACGTCTGGAGATTTCCTTATTTATGTGCCAAGAACGGAGGGGGTAAAGTAGTTTCCAATTTTGCATTTTGATGTGCGCATTTCGTCGTTCATTGTCCCTCCAAAATTGCTCGTGAACACTCTACAGGTCATAGTCCCTTTCAAATTGGCACTGATTATAAGAAATAACCCAATTGGTATTCAGAATGTTTCGATTTCAAATTTCAGAGTTTAACGTCCAATGGACACAGACTAGGTCATTCCGGGACTAACATGTTCACTTTTATTATAATTCGCTTGAGGGGAAACCGGTGGACCCGGAAAAACCCCCACGAGGTTGGGCAGGCCACCCTATTTCTTGTCACGTACAACCTGGAAATCGAAACCCCGCCAGTTGACTCAATGACAGACCTTATGATACAACGCGCATGCGCTAACCATTCAGTCATCCAACCCCCCGAAACTTGATGAGACTGCTCGTAAATAACACTATAGAATTTAAAAAAAAAATTGCAGAGTTATCGTTCCGTTTACATTTTGACTGTAAACACGATGCAACAGAATTTTCGCAATGAATTTGATGGGATTGTTTGTAAGAACACAAGGAGGGATTACCATTCTGCAATTCAGAATATTTCAATTGTATGTGTGGCCGAATGGGTTTGTTGTTGTACATGCTTGTACACCCTGTCACTCACTAGTGGTCTGAACCCGTATGGAGAAGTCACGTGACAAGCGTGCGACTGACGACAGAGAGACGAGGGAGAATCAGAGAGATTACGAGACAAGCCGACAGCACTGCTGCATTGTTCTTTGTGATTTGCTTGCATAATAAACGTCTACAACCTGTAGTTTGAGTTGGCAATCCTTTCGATCCTACTGCTCGGTTACAATTGGCGTCGCCGATAGGATTGCCAACAAGTTTATGGTAAGAATTTTCCGGTTTTAATATTATCAAATTCGAGTATTTTCCAGAAGAGAAGATGGCGGCGGATTGTGAAGTCTATGTCACGTGTTTGATTAACGATTGTTTTGTGTTTTCTTTTTGTAAACTGTAATTTTTGATGTAGTTTTCAATTGAAGTATTAACTATTTATATAAATATTGTAGTACTGTGACGCGTATATATACTGTTATGAGCTTTTCGAAGCTGGATAAATTTATTACAAAACCATTACCTGAAATTAGTGGCAGACGACTGGCCGTCCCGATTTTATTGTCTGACAGTAAAGGCCTGTATTTAAGAAATCAGTACCGTCTTAATTCTGTTGACATTAGGTTCGAGTGTCATTCTGGTTTTACCACAGAAAGAGCTATTGAGTTATTTGAGGCAAACTTTCCAACTTATGTACGTGATTTTGGCTCGGTGAGTGTATATGTATGGTTAGCCACTTGCGATTTGTCAGTGAAGGAGGGGCGATATATTCACGCCGGTAATAAACTAAGAGACCCAGTTGCACTCGTGTTAAGACAGTACAGACGATTAATTTCTATTGTGAATAGTAAACCAGGCTGTTCAGTAAAGTTTTTGGAGATACCCCTAGTTTCTATTAGTAGATATAATCAATCGAAAGGACATTCAAACCCCGGAATCTTTGCAGAAGACGATTTCATCCTCAGTGGTTATATCAAGACAATAAATGGGGAGATTAATTTGTTGAATAATTCATTAAATCAACCAACTTTGGGGTTTTCCAACGACTTGTTGAGAGGTCACAAGGGTAAAGGAAGGAGATTGCGATATTCCTGGAATTTTAATCTAATGCTTGATGGTGTACATCCTGATAAAATATTGGCTAAATGCTGGTTACATCATTTGTTTTTTGACATCATTGTTTCTTGCTACTCCAAAATTAATCTAAAAATAGAAATTTAAACCTGGTGAAAAATAGGGGTATTGAAATTAAAATCTAATACTAATAGATTAAATAAACTAACATTTAATGCACATGTATAGTTTGGTACTTTTAGTGATAGCACTATTAGTTGATATTCCAGTTTTAGGTGTGCAATTTTGTGACACTGCAGGTTTGATAGCAGGCATGGCTGAGGGAGGCAAGCCCACGAATGTTTTGGCGGAAGAGTATAAACGCCAAATTGCAAACCTGGAAAACGAATTGTCGTTGATGTCTAGGAGAGTTTCAACACCACGCACCACCAATCAACCACCACCACGTCCAGCATTCATACCATCACCAGTCACCAGCAATCCAGTTGAAACTAATGCTGATAAGACAACACAACCGCAGTTCAGAAGTCCGATACCCAACTCCTCATCCTTATTGAATAACAGATCTGTAATTGTCGTGGGTAATGATCGCGAACCCAAGAAATATAAAGGTCGTGCGTGTACGGCAGAAGACCCAAAAATCCACGAGTGGATTGAGGATGTCAATAGTTGTCTGTCCACGTTACAGCTTAGTCCAAGTGAGCAGGCTAAATACGCTTATCGCTATCTTGAAGGTGATGCTAGAGAAGAAGTTAGGATCAGAAATGCACAAGGAGATGTGCATACTATCTTCAGTGTATTGAAAGAGGCGTTTGGCGAAATGCTATCTTTGTCTCAATTACAAAAGCAATTTTTTGAGCGACGTCAACGGCAGAACGAGTCCTTACGGAGTTTTTCTTATGCCTTGAGAAAATTTATGGATCGGATAATCCGGAAAGGTGGATCGAGGGCAGACCAGGATATAACGCTACGTGATCATTTCATAGATGGTGTGTACGATGCTAATATCCGCAAGGAGTTGAAGAGACAGGTGAGGGATAACAGTGATTTATCCTTTCTTGATATAAGAACGTTTGGCCTGGAGTGGTCTGAAGAGGATTCCTGTCCTTCCTTATTGGCGCATAACCAGCAAATTGAGTCATCGCCACCGGCAAGCTCATTCAGTCAATCGGAGGTTGAGACCTTAAAAACCATGGTAAAGGCACAGCAGCAACAATTAGCTCATTTGGAGGAGTTGGTTAAGCAACAGGCATCCAAAACCACACAAGAACGCGTATGCTTTAAGTGTCACCAACCCGGACATTTTCGCAGGAATTGTCCCACTAAAGCAAAGTCGGGAAACTAGCAGAACCCTTTTCTGCGAGCCAAGAGGAGGGTTTCACCAAGTCCAATAATGGCTCTACTCAAGAAGCAAGTTACCGAAATACTGTTGGTAATTGCCCGTCTATAACGTTGGATTTAGGTGGAAAGCCACTTAAGTTTATTGTGGACACTGGTTCGCAAGTGTCTACATTGACAGAGTCATGTTTTAGAGATGTATTTGAGCAGGATGATGTCCAGTTAAGTGATGTCGATTTCATTACGCTGAGAGCAGCAAATGGTTTGATTATTCCGTATGTGGGTATTTTTCTGGCGGACGTAAATGTGGCTGGAAAGCTTATAGCCAAACAGAGTGTTCTAGTCGTGCGCGACCCCATCGATCCCTCGACAAAGAATCACAAGAAAGAGTACCCGGGATTATTGGGAATGAACATTTTGCGCCATTGCTGGTCTTTGCTGGCAGATTTGGATTGTAGTACTTCCCAACATTGTGTACAACAGATAATGTCCTTGCGGAACACTAGTGTATCAGAAAAACCGGTTTCTGGATTTGCTAGACTAGCCAGTTCTACATCTGTTAAGTTACCCGCAGCAAGCGTTTCTGTACTTCCAGTCACGGGAAATGATAATTTTTCCAGTTCGGACACGGTTTGCATAGAAGAATTGTGTAATAGAACTCATTTACCCAACGACATTTTACTATGTAATACATTGGGTGTTAAATCGAACGGCCTGTTTCATGTGCAGGTAGCAAATATTTCGGAGGCAGACATTTGGCTTGCTCCTAAAACGCGATTGGCTAAACTTTCCAAAGCTGATGTCGATTCCGACAAATTGAGATTTGTTGTGCAAAATGACGAAATTTTTGTTGAGGAGACAATATCTCGTTCCGAACATCCGACAAAAGTTGGGGAGCATGACACACTACCACATGTATCTATTTCCGAGACACTTTCGGAGGATCAACGTGTTCAGTTGGAATCATTGCTGCGTCAGCACAGTGAAGTATTTAGTACGAGTGATTTAGACATAGGGTATACATCAACTGTCAAGCACCATATACATCTGACTGATGAAATTCCTGTGAAACAACCCTTTAGGCGTATTCCACCAGCAATACTAGAGGAGGTTAGACAACATATTAACAGATTAATTGAAGCAGACATTGTAGTTCCAAGTTATAGTCCGTACTCCTCTCCTATTGTTTTGGTTAGGAAGAAGTCAGGTGAATTGCGTATGTGTGTGGACTATAGGAATTTAAATCTGAAAACTGTCAAAGATTCGTACCCATTACCTAGGATTGAGGAAAGCCTTGATTCTATGTACGGTGCGAATGTTTTTAGTTCTCTGGACTTAGCCTCTGGCTATAACCAGATAGCTATGAGTAACGAAGATCAAATAAAAACTGCATTTACGACGCCATTTGGCCTTTTTGAATACAAAAGCATGCCGTTTGGTGTATGCAATGGACCAGCTACATTTCAGCGTTTAATGCAGGGTTGTTTTCGTGAAGATGTGTTTAGAATTCTTCTTGTTTATTTGGATGATATTATTGTGTTTGCTACGTCGTTTACCGAACATTTACACCGTTTAGATTCTGTTTTTACCACATTAGCGCACCATGGTCTAAAATTAAAACCCTCTAAATGCTCATTTTGTCAAGTTAAAGTCAAATTTTTAGGTCATGTCGTGTCTTCCCAGGGTGTATCTACCGACCCTGACAAAATTTCATCCGTGTTACATTGGCCGAAACCACAGACTGTTAAGCAGCTACGCACATTTTTGGGTTTTTGTGGTTTTTATCGCCGTTACGTTAAAGATTATGCTAAGATAATCGCTCCGTTACACGCATTATTACTACAGTTTAATGAGCCTAAAAGTCAGGATATCAGCAAAGGATGGTCCGACCATTCGGATAACGCTTTCCATTCTATAATTACAAAATTAACGACAGCTCCAATTCTAGGCTATGCCGATTTCAGTAAGCCTTTCGTTGTCGAGGTTGATTCCAGTTTTGATGGATTGGGTGCGGTTCTTTCCCAATATCAGGATGGTGAATTGCGTGTGATTTCCTACGCGAGTCGAGCCCTCCGTGGAGCGGAAAGGAACATGGATAATTATAGTTCCCGTAAGTTGGAATTGTTAGGCTTAAAGTGGGCATTGTGCGAGAAATTTCGGGATTATTTGTTAGGACAGAAGTGTGTGGTATATTCTGATAATAATCCCCTCTGCCATTCACTTAAAGCTAAATTGAGCGCCGTGGAACAAAGGTGGATGTCCGATTTGGCTGTCTTCGACTTCGAACTGAAATTTAAAAGCGGTAGCAGTAATAAAAATGCAGATGCATTATCGCGGAGATTACAGGATGACGTGTTTGTGGATGTGAAACCAAAGATTCAAGAAGTTACAAAGTCGAGTTTTTTGCCTCGAGGTCTTCAGTCTATAATTAATGAAGATTTGTCTATGGTAAAACCTGATCCAGTATATTCAGAATCCATAGCGATGCTTCCTTCGTATACGCCGACTCAACTAATTTCGCTACAACGATCTGATCCAACAATCAATACCTTCCAATCATTTTGGGATGTCAACAAGTATCCATCACGTAGGGAACGTAAGCAATTGAATAAACCTGTAATGACTCTCTTTCGGCAGAGGGACAAACTCTTTACAAAGGATAATGTGCTGTATCGTCGGATTTCTGATAGTGTCAGTGGTGAAGTTCATCAGCTTGTTCTACCCAGTTCCCTCAAGGACAAAGTTTTGGAGAATCTTCATGACAAGGCCGGTCATCAGGGAATCGAAAGAACATTCGATCTGGTAAGGTCCCGCTGTTATTGGCCTGGAATGTGGCATGATGTGGATTCTAAATGTAAGACATGCATTAGATGTGTAGTATCCAAGCCGTGTTTACCTAAACCACACCCTTCCATGAAAAATTTGTTAGCTAGGGCTCCGTTGGAAATCATTGCAATTGATTTTACGTTGTTGGAACGAGCTTCTAACGGAATGGAGAATGTACTTGTTATTACAGATGTTTTCTCGAAATTTACCGTGGCGGTTGCCACTAAAGACCAGAAAGCCTCCACAACTGCGAAATTATTGGTCAAAGAGTGGTTCGTTCGTTATGGTGTACCGCGGAGGATACATTCTGACCAAGGTCGTAACTTTGAGTCAAAGGTTATTGAGAATCTGTGTGCCATGTACGGAATTAAGAAAAGTCGAACGACCCCCTACCATCCACAGGGCAACGGTCAAACCGAGAGGTTCAATCGTACACTACACAATCTACTGAGGAGTCTTCCAGATGATATCAAGAAACGTTGGCCACATCACTTACAAGAGCTAACATTTGCATATAATACTTCGACGCATTCATCTTCTGGGTTCACACCCTATTTTCTATTATTTGGGAGGAATCCAGTACTCCCTATTGATGTGCTATTAGGATCAGAGTCCGATTCATCTGAAAATTGGGTAATTGAACATCAAAAGCGGTTAACAAGTGCTTATGAAACGGCGTACAAGAACCTAACCGAGTCTGCTGTTCAACGAAATGAGCGAGACAGGAAAGCGGAGGACGCATCTCTTAACGTCGGTCAACTTGTGTATGCTCGTGCACGTGGTATAATTGGTCGATCCAAGATTAATGACCATTGGTCACCCTTGGTATATCGTGTAAACCAACGGATATCTGACGATAATCACGTCTACGTGGTACAACTCGTTGATGATCCCGAGGTCACTAAAACGCTCCACCGCTCTGAGTTGAGACCATGCCCGATTACCACAGGTAATTGTGATTCTGGTGATAGCATCGGATCAGTTGATTTATCTAAGGGGTCTGGTGATGTGACAACATCGTATAGAGCTGATGACAGCATAGCTCTAGATACAGGCAGCAACATTGCAGATCTCCCACAGAATATTGATACAGAAGAATCGACTATCTTATATGGAGCTGATGATAGCATTGCTTCATTAGCAAGTCCACATGATGACGTAGATGATTTAGAGATCGACACTACCGGTTCTACTGTACGTGACAATAATTTGCTTGATGGTATTCGACGATCCAGTCGGACAAACAAAGGACAGCATGATAATATTCACAAAATCCCTAAATCTTCGGTGAATATTCAAACAGTTTCTGCTCAGCACATTGCGCCTTCGATTAACTATGCTGATACTTTGTTGAAGCTGGGAAATAGTTTAGTTGCGACAACGCTGCGTGAAATTGGTACATTGTTGCGACAGGAGCCAAATGTTTAAGACATTATTTTTTTCTTTTTCTCTTCTAAATGTGTTATATTATTTTGTCATGATCATTTATGTTTGTTGTATATGCGAGCAGTGCTATTGGTTTCATTATCTTTTCATTTATCACATATATGCGAGGACGCATTTCTCTCAAAGTTGGGGAGAGTGTGGCCGAATGGGTTTGTTGTTGTACATGCTTGTACACCCTGTCACTCACTAGTGGTCTGAACCCGTATGGAGAAGTCACGTGACAAGCGTGCGACTGACGACAGAGAGACGAGGGAGAATCAGAGAGATTACGAGACAAGCCGACAGCACTGTTGCATTGTTCTTTGTGATTTGCTTGCATAATAAACGTCTACAACCTGTAGTTTGAGTTGGCAATCCTTTCGATCCTACTGCTCGGTTACATATGTTTTGTGGTAATCATCCGTTTACTTTGAAATTCATGATAGTTCTCACTGACAACTTTTATTGGTAAATAGTTTGACGTTTAAAGCGTAATGCAGTAAAACGCTTGGCCCTTGTCACAGGTAGATAGGGAGAAATGGGGTTTAACGGCCACTAGACACAAACTAGGTCATTTCGGTACTAACATATGGTTCAATTTTACTTCAATAGTTTGCTTACAGGTAGGGGTCTTTAGCAGTGGGAGGAAACCGGAGGACCCGGAGAAACCCCATGAGATTGGACAGCCGACCCTACTCCTTCTCACGAAAAACCGGGGAATCGAAACCACGCCAGTTGACTCAATGACAGACCTCATGATACAGCGCGCACATACCCTCTTTACTGAATATTGGGATAATTTACATTAAAAAAAGTTTTGATATAAATCATATTCGTCCATTTCTCTTGTACAATTATAGTGATATCTATCATTTCAAGTCTACAGAATTTTGAGACAATGCCCATAAAAAGTACCCACATTCATCACCTTA
This sequence comes from Patella vulgata, assembly GCF_932274485.2. Lineage (NCBI taxonomy): Eukaryota > Metazoa > Mollusca > Gastropoda > Patellidae > Patella > Patella vulgata. The sequence continues at coordinate 20,211,232 of NC_065883.2, forward strand.
CCCGTAACAACCCCAAACCAATATTGCACTGTCTTAAAGGTCTTGCATATCTGCTTGTCATAGGCGATTATCATTCAATCAAAATATTATTGCTTTATTGCTTCAGCTGTGTTTCTTATACCATATGCAGTCTTCTTGGTGGTGTTAGCGTTTCCCATGATACTTTTAGAATTATCAATTGGACAATATTCCGGTAAAGGTGCCTACGATGTATGGGATATCTGTCCTGCTTTAAGAGGTAAATAATGATGCAACTTCCAAAATGAATTTTAGATGTCCGTTTGGATAGAGAGCTGACTGTTCTCGCTATATTTAAAAAAGGATAATGCAAGATAAATATATTGAAAATGTCGTTCAAATTACTTTATTTCGAACGAAGTTCTCAATGATTTTAGTTTTGACAAGATGTTGGCATTGATAGTAACCGCCGTACTTTCATTTGAGCCTTAGCCTCGCTTGTCCATTTTTACGCCTATACATACGGCGTCGCAATTGTTATCCGATTTTGACAAAACTTTAAATATAGCTTTATATACTATTCAAAAAAAGTAGGGGATATTTGATTTTGGGGGCATAATACTAAAATATGCAAATGACTACGAAAAAAGTCACTATAGAACCTAACAGAAGAAACATTTCCAGTTACATGTGACGCCCAAACGCACCAATAGCTACCGCATGGAATGCAGGTGATGCTTGGGATCATCATGGGGGTCCAACCCAAGATTTGCACGACTCTGACTTTGAATGTTACAGTCATTGTGGCATTGAATTCCAGGGTGGAAACATCAGTTTAATTGTTTTAGTGACCAGAAAACAAATTTTGATATGCGTCGGCTTACCCAAAATGAAAGGTTACGTGCCCTTGGCATGCTACAGATCGGCACAACACAGGCGGTTGTGGCGCGGGCGATGAATGTTTCTCAGTCTGTCATAAGCAGGCTATGGTCCAGACCACGCTCAGGTCGACCAAGGGCGACAACTCAAGCCCAGGATCGATTTATCCGTACCTTGGCCTTGAGAAATCGTGTCATCACAGCAAATCAGATCAGCGCTCGTCTTCAAACAGACACTGGTGTGAGAGTGAGTGGCCAGACGATTCGGAATCGACTGCATAGGGGTCACCTTCGCGCCCGACGTCCTCGCGTGATCCCTTGTTTGAGAGATCATCACATTCAGGCAAGACGTCGTTGGTGTAGGGATCGTCAACACTGGGATAATCGACGCTGGAGCAATGTGATGTTTTCAGATGAGTCAAGGTTCACTGTTGATTTTTTGGACAGACGTAGGAGGGTGTGGCGTCGTCGAAACGAGCGCTTCCAAGACGTTAACGTCATCAGACATGATCGATTTGGGGGTGGTTCTGTTATGGTGTGGGGAGGCATCACTGTTGCTGGAAGAACGACTTTACATGTTGTTGCAGGGCGTGTTACAGGCCAGTACTACCGGGACAACATCTTGGCAGTCCATGTTGTGCCGTTCGCACGACGTCATGGCCACCGTTTCATCTTCCAGGATGACAACGCAAGATGTCACAGGGCCAGGATCGTTACAGGTTACCTCCAACAACAGAACATCACCACATTACCTTGGCCAGCACTGAGTCCCGACCTCTCCCCCATCGAGCATGTCTGGGACATGCTTGGACAGAGGTTACGTCAACGTCAACAACGTCCTGCCAATGTCCAAGAACTTGCTGCTGCGTTGCAACAGGAATGGGACAATCTGGACCAAAATGACCTTAGACGTCTCATTAGGAGTATGCCACGTCGGATCAATGCTTGTTTGGCAAACAGAGGAGGATTTACCCGTTACTGACTTGGTTGTGATGCTGTGGTAACTTTGCTGTTTGACCCCGGGTATCATTTTACCCTTATAATGGTCAGTCTGTGCCTTACTTAGTCTAACGATCATTTGGAATAAATCGATGAATGTGAACTTCATTTCATTTTGTCATTTGTTTCTTCGTCAGTTTCATTAGGTGACTTTAATAACACTTAAAAATCAAATATCCCCTACTTTTTTTGAATAGTATATATCGGACCGTAACTTACTGGATCATTAACCTGATTGTACGAAGAATTGGGCTCTTAGCTTGTGATCCCAGTACAGGTCACAATTTTTATCCGATTAAAAAAAACTTGGAATATATCACCGTCACACCAAAATGATGGTTGAGTTCGCAAATAGGTGGTTGACCATGTCGAGTTCACATTTTTAAAATCCGATTTCAATGAAACTTTTGTTTATATCTCAGTGATCTGGGTTCCTTTTGACATTTACGCTTATCAGACTGTATCTTCCTGGACTATAGCCCCTAATTTTACGCGAAAACGCCCCTTTTTCAGCCTTTTCTCTGTCAATCTCTTGCAAAATATATATGTTTGTGCTCTCCGATGGCAATGAATGTTCATTATGAACTTGTTATGCAAGAGCTAAACCTGTATATTACAGGTCTTTGTGTAGGCCTGAAATTTTATATAAACTATTAATTAGACATTTATTATCAGGAAAATACCTTAAGCAACTCTCAATGCCATCTTATCTGTCGCATTTTCACTGGGTTTGAATCCGATCTGCTGTACAACGCTCATTGACGATTAAATTCATAAATGAATACTCGAGATTATGTTTTTTTTTATCGTACCGACTTTAGCAATGATGATCGAGGGTAGGCCTAAAATTCAATCATTATCATCACTGTTCAGAGTGGAGCAATTTGACTGAAATTTTCAGCATATTCTCTTTACATATAATGCCCCTTAAATAAATGTCTAGATAATAAGTTAACACTAGGACGTTAAACCCATTTCATTTCATTTCGTTTCTAATATATTAAAGATGATCTCTCAGAGAAACGTAAAAAGGACTGAAGTGCAACTCCATAATTATATTTTTAGCAATATTGTCAATTTCCAATTTCACTCTTCGAATTTTATATTTTTATTACTACAAGTCTTTTGCTGGTTGTAAAATCTGCTTTTAATTTCTTATAGGTATTGGGGCCGGTATGATTGGTGTTTCTCTCGTCTTTTGTTTATACACTAATAATATATTGTCATGGATTTTATATTTCCTATATAATTCGTGTTTATCACCATTGCCATGGACAACGTGTGATAATTGGTGGAATACAGACACGTGTTTTGTTCGAAACAAATTGATGGGCAATTTATCGCGGTATCTTGTGAACATGACAAACAATATAACGAACACCACCGATATAATGCATACAACAAATTATTCTCTGTCAGTGGTGGAAGCAAATAAAACAGACAATTCTAGGCTAATGCAGACTTCTACCGAAGAATTTTGGAAGTAAGAATTTTAACAATAAAATCTGCTTTGTGAACAACAATATTCAGATGCGTAAAATGATCTCACCATCCCCGATCAAAGAAACTAAAATTAATATTCAATAAGAAAATTAATACGATGTAGGGAATATAGTCTATGGAATGTTCTTATGTGGTCTTAAATGTACACTTTGTTTTTGTACTTTCGGAGAAGCAAGGGACTACTTAAATGGGTTCTTCCGTCCGCGTGTCCTTCACCCTGTCCTTGAACACAATAACTATGCTCCTAATGGAGGTATACACTCAAACGTGATCTTCATTATAGAAGATAAGATAGGATAGGATAAGATTTTACGCTTATTAAGAGCAGCATTCTTGTTATTAAAACAAAATGAAATAATACACCCCCCCCCCCCCAAAAAAAAAACAAAACAAAAAAAACCAAACAAAACAACCCCAAAACAAAACAAAAAATAAAAAAACAAAACAAAACAAAACAACCCAATGTTGTAATGGACATTATTATACTGCTAAGGCTAAGCAATTTCATTTTGTCGTTGCTTTGAGACACTGATTCTAATTGAATACGACTTGATCATACCAATGTCTCGATCAATTTTATTACTCGATCAATTTTATTAGATATAAACTATGAGCAATTTGATTGAAAGAAAATTTTGGAAGTCGATAACTTTTATTTTAATTCAGTAAGAGTAATGAAACATGGTACATTCTTTCATTAAGGCAATGCATTGACCCACGTTGGCTAATGTCATTTAGTGTCTTCGATCTATTCTGTGATTTTTTCTTTCCAAAGCTACAATGTGTTGAGGATATCGAGTGGTATAGATGATATTGGTGCTATGCAGTGGCACTTGATTATATCATTATTGATTGCATGGATCATGGTATTTCTCTGCATAGTGAAGGGGGTAAAATCTGTCGGAAAGGTTGGTATGTATAAAATATAATTCCTTGGTCATTAAACTAATTAAGTTATTAGGAAAGGTGATTAAAGATACTTTCTCGCGTAAGATCTGTGATTTGATGATATATTTGGACTAAAAACATATTCAAACTAATTAATCTATGAAAACTTCTTTTCAAATCCCCCTGAAAACTTTGTATTCCAGGGGAGAATATTCCAGGGGAGATACCCCAAGCTATAAATAAAATTGTTGTAAGAATCCATGTTTGTCACCAAATTTCATTGAGGGAGGGTCCATTTCTCATAATGTTTTTAATTACTCATTTATTTTACACTTACAATACATATTGAAGCCTAAGTAAATTCTTAATTATTTTTTTGTCAACTTCTTTTCCCGTAGTTAATACTCAGTGTTCTCAAAACCACCTAACAGTATGCTCATGAAATTACAACCGCTTCATCGGTCAAGTTAACACACAATAAGCTGACAGACAACAGTCGGTTTGCCAGTTAGTGATACTCTTGACATTTTTGCCCAGTGTCTGTCTGTGGGTGTTTTTCGGGTAATCCAGTATTTTTCTAGTAAGATTGCGCGTCTATACTTTCCAAATGTACCAAATGTGTAATACTTTTATTGGAAATAAACACCCGATAAATACTTTCGGGACAATGCATCTTTAAGTTGTTAGGAGGGTAATTCATATAATAAAGTAATTAATTCATTTATTAGGAGAAGCAATTATGCTATTGGCAGAAGCCATTAAATGATTTGTTTAAATGTTGATATATATATTCCAGATGTATGCTTGTATTTTTACGAAGAGCACATTTTAGCCGTGCATTTATCATTTTACACTTTATTATAGGATCAAACGCCACTGATATTTTTGAAATGTTTAATTATTTAGCTTTCGGTAAGGGATAATGTATGCCTTAAGTCACAGCCTTGTCTCCGCTAGCCATCGAAAGTTAAATATCAGCCTCTGTCGGTATTTTGATCTACCTGGTTTTTTTTTTGGTTTTGTTTTTGTAAATATTCCATTATATTATTTCAGATAACGTGGACATATCTTAATTAATTGCTTCTAGCATTTAAAACAAAACGTTAGCTCGTGATTTCTTTACTGCGTCTGTAAGATATGCATTACTCATGTAAACAGTACTAATCCACCCGTTCCAATATCATTATCGCTTGTGACATAATAGAAGTGGGGGGGGGGGTATTTTTGACCCGTTACCAGATGGGTATGCTAAGTTATGTAATGTCCACTGACTTGCAAAGTAATTTGTACAGAAAGCTTATCTGGCATTATAGTTATGTAGTTGCCCAGCTGAGTAAACTGTTGGATGTCACACATCCAACACCTTTATGTTGCAGGTTGGCTAACGCTTTCTACCCAATCTGAACATAGTCCATACTCGACAAAGGACTATACAGTGTGTGGGCATGGGGGCTGGCTTTTGGGGTATGACATTTGACCAATGCCCAAGGGGTTAAAACAGGAATCTGATTGATAGTTGTCCGTTAGGACCGAGTTATGGCCAGCGCACCGAGTTAGCATCAGGGCTCCCACAACACAAGCGAACTAAGGAGTCATTAACTAAGTGGTATTGTATATTATAAATGTATTGATGGAGCCGATATGAGTTGTATCTTGAAGAGCCAATAGTGTTAACGGCTAGAAGGGGATATTAATAACAAAATAAACCGGCCTAAACACACATAAACGGCAACCCGTTTTTCACCGTTCAGTAAATATTTATGACCTCCATATGGACATAAAGGCCTATTTTACACAATATGCGTATGTGTTATGTTCGGTTATCCATATCTTGAAATAGTCTTTCTTCCGGTGTAAGTTATCTCGACTGTCCTTAGACCTGTGTTTCGTTAGGGTCTTGTGAACTGATTGACCTATGTTTCGCTAGGGTTAGTATCTTGTCCACTGCCTCTATAACAAAAGTCCCGCGTTGGCCATGATGAAGGTCACAAATTTACCGAAAGTTAAAAACGGGTTGCCGTTAATCTCCTGATAGTACGACCTATTTCGTTATTATATCTCCTTCTATGCGGTAATAATATTGGACCGGGTGACTAATGGGTACTTTATATTAACCAACCACCATTCACCAAGAGTGGAAAAAACACTTGATGGGAAAGTTGAATAGATGGATATTTTTAGTACCTTAGAAGGGGGCAGAAACGTTAAAGTAATGTGTCAGAGCTTCACACTGTATTCTTTGGAAACTGATTGATATTTAGAAAGCTTTGCTTGGTTCATTTATAATTTGTTAATCAGGTAGTGTATGTGACGGCTATAGCACCTTATATCCTTGTCACAATCATCTTAATTAGAGCTGCTACCTTACCTGGTGCCATAGATGGCATAAAATTCTACACAATTCCTGATTTTAGTAAATTAGCTGATCCACAGGTAATACATTTCTAGACAATTTCAGTAATCGATATGATCTTACAAATGATCTAATTATATTTACTAATATACTTTCATTTTCTGATGTTAACAGTATGCTTATGTTCTGAATATACATACATGTACAATCAAATACTGGCAAATTGTACTTAATCCATATCTATAAAATTTGCAGTTTTTTTTAGATAAGGGAATAATGGTGGCTTAGTGAATAAGACAATAGCTCGCTAAAGTAGATAAACAAAGCACTCTCTGGAGGTTTGGTACTCTGAATATTCTCAAAAAAGAACCATTACTCTCGTGCCCACTTATGGTTCGAAACACAGGATCCGACCCCAGTTCGTCCCTGTATTTTAGGGATGTAAACATAAATCAATCATTAATAAAATAAAATCTGCGTTTTTAACCTTTAAATTACTGTCGATATTGCTATTTGAAAGCTACTACCTAAGCTCCGACAATTGTCCCAAAAATAATGTATAAGGCGTTTAAAATGCAATGTTCAGTACATGATGTTTGTTTTTTTGCAGATCTGGGCTCAGGCTATGATGCAGATATTTTTTTCAATGGGCATGGGCTGGGGAGCTCTTATTACTATGGCTAGTTATAATAAATTTAACAACAATGTCATGAGGTACCTTTGACTTAAATAGTTATTGATGGTGACTAGATTTTAACCCTAATTTTGTCATGTATGTTTATAAATAAATATACCCCGTATCTTGGGGGCTGTATTCATAAACACGAAAGAAAGAGAATTATTCATAATTGGAGGCAACAATGTATAGAAAAAACAGATTTTAATTCATAATAATAATGATTTCAGAGATACTATTATATATTCTATTGCTTGTGAGGGTACTAGTTTTTACGCGGGGTTTGCTGTTTTCGCTGTGCTTGGTTATATGTCCCAAGAAACCGGTTTAGGTGTAGCTGAGATTGTCCGTACAGGTATATTATGTCTTTTATCTTGAAGAACGACATCTTATCGCATGCATTTTTATACGCCCACATTTTCATGTGGACGTATATTTTCGTCGCCCCTGTCCGTCCGTCCGTTCACATTTTGTTTGTGGATACGCTACACAATGTCATAATTTTTATCCGATTTTAACGGAACTTGAAATATAGGTGTATTCCCCCAAACATCGCGGTTCCGTATCGGATCTACACTTTATGGATTATGGCCACTGGTTGCACGAAAAATCGCGTTATTAGCCTGTGGTCCCTCTAGAGGTCACATTTTTTTTACCCGATTTAAAAACCTGTTTAAATATACACCACCGTTACACCATAATGATGGTTTAGTTCGAAAAATGGCCGCTCCTCGTACGCAAATAGTGTAAAAGTATGGTGCATCAGGGTCTTGATCCTCTAGACGTCACAATTGGTATTCGATTTTAACGAAGCTTGAAATGTAGTCGTATGTCGTATCTCCCAAAGATTTCGGTTCCTTTCTGAATTGGCATGTATCGGACTGCCACTTCATGGATTATGGCCCATGATTGTACGAAAAATCACGTTTTTAGCTTATGAACACACTGGAGGTAACAATGTTTTCCGATTTTGATGATACTTGACATGATGTTTACAACCCAAAGATCTCGGTTCTTGTCGATATTTGCGCATATCGGACGGTGACTTCCTTGATTATGGCCCCTGATTGTACGAAAAATCGCGGCTCGTCAGATTAAAAAAAATCGTTTAAATATACCACCGTTACACCATAATGATGGTTGAGTTCGGACTGAAACTGGTGACAAAATGGCCCCTCCTCGTACGCAAATCGTGTAAAAGTATGGTGCATCAAGGTTGTCTATCTTCTAGAGGTCACTATTTTCATCCGATTTTGATGAAACTTGACATGTATGTTTATAACCCAACCATCCTGGTTCCTGTCGATAATCACGTTTTTAGCTTGGTGGTCCCTTGTAGAGGTTAAAAATTTTATCCGATTTAAAACAAACGTTCGAATATATCACCGTTACACCAAAATGACGGTTGAGTATGAATTTTGTGAAAATCGGACAGAAAATGCCGGACAAAATGGCTGTTCCTCGTACGCAAAAGTAGTAAAAATATGGTATATCAAGGTTGTGGATCCTCTCTTAGAGGTCATAATTTTTATCCGATTTCGATGAAAATTTATATTTATGGTTATATCACAAATATCTCGGCTCCTGTCGATAATCGCACATATCGGGACGTAACTTTCTGGATTATTGCCCTTGATTTTTGGGAAAATCACGTTTTTATCTTGTGCCCACCCCCCTTCCCCCAAGAAGTAACAATTTGAATTCAATTTTAAAAATCGTTTAAATATATCTCCGTTACACCTCAATGAAGATTGAATTCGAATTTCGTGAAACTGACCAACAAAATGGCTGCTACTTGTAGGCAAATAGTGTAAAATTATTTAGTACCAAAGTTGTGGACCCTTTTGGGATCATAATTTTTATCCGATCTTGACGAAACTTAAAATATAATATTATGTTTATATCCAATAGATCTTCGTTTCTGTCGATATTCGTGCATATCGGACTATAACTTCTTGCATTATGGCCCCTAATTGTACCAAAAGTTGTATTTTTTTTGGCTTGTTTTCTATCCATCTCTTGCAACAAATTTGGGCGTATCTTGCATGGCAACCGCTTGTCATGAATTAAATTCTAGCAAAATATATAGTCGCTGATGGAGAGACAAATTGTTGGCAAATATCATGTCCTCTTTGGAAAAGTAGAAATAATATAAATATACAGCGGTAAATCCTTCTATAAGCTGACATTTTATGTGGACTATTATGTCTGGCATCAGAATACGTATCGATTTAATTTGAATAGTCTTTAAAGGGATTTAGCGGATATTTATGAATTAGCATATGGAGGAATACTAGTCATCGGTTCCTCCGGTAAATGCATGTTCTCCGCTTAAGGCAATTCTTCCCCGTCCCTTTCACATTGTTTTTTTGTTGACTTTTTGTTCTAGAATGGAAGATCACATAGCTAACAAGCTATGTTATATTCAACCAGGAATTAAATTCATATCAGGATTACAAAATGAACATAAATCCCATAACAGATCTTATAACATTGATATTATTTGGTATTAATATTTCTTAATAAATATGTTTCCTATTGTCTTCATTGAAAACAAATACCACTTCTGGAGATAACTGACTTTGAAGGTATCGTTTTACTTATGTCTTGCACTGTTCATCTTTTAAGGCCCTGGGTTGGCTTTTATAGCTTATCCCGAAGCCCTGGGTCAGTTACCAGTACCACAGCTCTGGGCAGTAATCTTTTTTTTGATGATGGTATGTGTGGCTTTGGACTCCATGGTAAAAAAAATATTAACTTACTTCCTATAATTATTTTCTATACGCGATATAATTATAAAATAAAATAAAATATCCAACCTGAAGAGATTAAAAGATACTAAGATTTTATCAGACACACGTCTTCATTAATATTTGGTTTTTTTTATCATAATATACGAACGCGGAATCCGTATATTTATTCATGTAATCTTGTAATTAGTGACTTATCAACTCGCCATCTTGTCAACATAATAAGATCTTATCTGATTGAGTGAGCCACAACCAACGATAATCAGTAATACAATTACTAGCTATTCATGTTATTACAGACGTGCTTGATAAAAACTAGAGAATCGTATTCAAAATTTGCTGATTAACGACAAGTTAACCCCAGTCGACTACACGTGGCTCAGTAGTCAGTAATAAACATTAATTGTATTCCACTGAATTGTGTCCTGGTATTTCCATTTCAATTACTACAATCCACTACTAGGATTACAAAGCATCACGTTGCTTTTAAAAATAAATCAAAGCCGTTCGTACGCTCGAATGTGCTTCCATTATAAAATATTTCAGGGTTTTTAAGTCTCTCAGTTCTTATGGCATCTACAAGAATAATATTCCCGGGGTCATTTTCATGATAGCCCTTTATCCGAAAGAAATTTTATTATGGCTGATTGAAATATAGGCTAGCATAGAATTAGATCAATACATATCGGTTTAATCGTATCTGATCAAGATCCAAGCGGGCATTTGTACTCCTTGTGGTTTGGACTGTAAAGTTAATTATTATATTAGATTTATATCATTTTCATTATGTCAGTTTGTCAGTGTCGAAGTTTGTATTACAACTATAAATGATCTGATACCAAATGTGACACCAAGAAAACGTTTGATTGTTACAGCATCAACCTGTTTAATAATGTTCTTGGCAACCTTAATTTACACAACACAAGTAAGTTTGGATAGAGAAAGAGGGCGAAATGGCGTTCACGTCACCAGTCATAACCGAGTTACCATTTCGCACATACATGCCAGTTGCCTGACGTAGAGCGGTCATGGCCCGGTCGTCGTTCTTTTTTGCGAGATCGGGTCGTGACTGGTTATGACTCATCGTACGAAAATCTCTTCAAGTTTTTGTAGCAAGTAGCTCTGTCGTTCAGTCAGGAGCAATTGGTAGAACAGTCGGGTCAGGGTTTTTTCGCCTCATTTGTCTGACTGCTAGAATGACATCGCAGGAAATGCCCTTCTAAGGGCACGACTATTTGTATGACGGTCGTACAACTTTTCTTGAAACTACACGTGAATCACGGGTAGTCCTGTACAGTCGCACGACAACCACGAAAAACTTGTACCATGACAACGTCACGACTGTTTAAGATAAACCTTCGAAAAACTACGACCAGAGGGGTCATACAATATCCAATACCACCCAGGGCATTTCTACAGCACCTTCTGTTTTCATTCGTAGTTGGCCGTAATAGTGGGGTGGATATGTTAAATGGGCGTGCACTTCCGGAAAGAAGCATGAAAATTTGGCCATGGGGTTTTTGGGGTATGCTATTTCAAACATGGCGGGAACCACGACATCACTCCAGCCGTTCACGCCAAAAATTGAGAAATTCAAAATGGCCGCCATAAAAAACGTTCTCATCCATAAAATTTCTGTAGGTGCACTGATTTCAATTATCTTGATGTCTATACCCATGGTTTTGAGGTCACGGAATCCAGTAAAACACATACGAAGACTCATAATGTTCTCCTTCATAGTGTTTTCTAAAAATGGTCATAATTTTGCTAAACGGATATCAAGAATTCATTATGTTCCATTTCAGTGGAAATTAGCTATTTTTCATCAAACACAAAGAGTCCACATTTCATGTCAATCACCATGTTATATATGCACACCATAGTGTTGTAAAAATATTCAGTAAACGTCTGAACTTTCTTCATAAATCCGATATATTCAGTGAAAATACATTTAACAAGGTATCAGTATCCTTCTATTTTTCAGAAACAAGTGATGGCCATCTAGTCAGTCACCTACCATGCCCAAAAGACTTAAACCGCTCCTCGGGCATGTGCTACAGTTACATCTGTTCAACCGACCAACTGGAAAATTTGTGCTCTGTGTCAAGAACATGGTGGAACCCCTAAACCCATCAGCAACAGGTTACTCGTCTCTGGCCACTAATTTATCTGTCTTTCAGGAATTGAACAAAGTGCCCTTACATATCCCGACTAGATGATGGCAATAGCATTGAAAAAACGATAGTAAATCATAAAGTTAGATGGCATAAAAGTTGGTACGTCCTGTGTAATGCAGAAAAAGTGGAGAGAGCCAGGAAGCTGCAAGAAAAGGCTTGTATGAACACGACCCAATCACTGCATAAAAAAACACCTTCGTAGTTCAGCCACTTCAGCATGTCCCATGATTACAGACGAGCCACATCAGCCAGCTTGTCTTTTCTGTGATGGAACCACGGGAGATTTTCACAAAACAGAAACAATGTCCTTTGATACCCGTGTCCGTAAAATCGCTACAGAACTCCAAGACACAAAGGTGCTGGCATAATTATCAGCAGGAGACATGATCGCAATTGATGCTGTGTATCACTTTAAGTGCTTGACATCATTTTATAACAATCACAGAATGGAGGTTTTCAGTTGCGACACCACCTAATCTTTGTAGTCTTTCACTATACAATGTCTTGAGATCAGTGAGTTTGAAAATATGACTCCGGTCCCTACCTCATTGACCATATTCCTCAATATATGAAACCACCTCAGCAAATGCAAATGCGTCTGCATTAATTTGGTGACACTTCTCAGTCGAATATCTTTGTTGAGATCTATGTTTGTTATAAAATGATGTCAAGCACTTAAAATTATACACAACATCAATTGCGATCATGTCTCCTGCTGATAATTTGGCCAGCACCTTTGTGTCTTGGAGTTCTGTAGCGATTTTTCGGACACGGGTATCAAAGGACATTGTTTCTGCTTTGTGAAAATCTCCCGTGGTTCCATCACAGAAAAGACAAGCTGGTTGATGCGGCTCGTCTGTATCCATGGGATATGCTGAAGTGGTTGAACTACGAAGGTGTTTTATGCGGTGATTGGGTCGTGTTCATACAAGCCTTTTCTTGCAGCTTCCTGGCTCTCTCCACTTTTGCTGCATTACACATGATGTAACAACTTTTCTGCCATCTAGCTTTATGCTTTACAATCGTTTATTTTCATGCTATCACCACCATCTAGTCGGGATATGTATATGTAAGGCACTTTCTTCAATTCCTGAAAGACAGATAAATTAGTAGCCAGAGACGGGTAACCTGATGCTGATGGGTTTAGGGGTTCCATCAAGTTCTTGACACAGAGCACAAATTTCCCAGTTGGTCGGTTGAACAGATGTAACTTTAGCACATGCCCCAGGAGCGGTTTAAGTCTTTTGGACATGGTAGGTGATTGACCAGATGGCCATCACTTGTTTCTGAAAAATAGAAGTATACTGATACCTTGTTAAATGTATTTTCACTGAATATATCGGATTTATGAAGAAAGTTCAGACATTTACTGAATATTTTTACAACACTATGGTCTGCATATATAACATGGTGATTGACATGAAATGTAGACTGTTTGTCTTTGATAAGTAATAGCTAATTTCCACTGAAATGGAACATAATGAATTCTTGACATCCTTTTAGCAAAGAAGAAGGTGCAAATAATAATTATGACCGTTTTTAGAAAACACTATGAAGGAGAACAATATGAGTCTTCGTATGTCTTTTACTGGATTTCCTGACCTCAAAAACATAGGTATAGACATCAAGATCATTGAAATCGGTGCACTTACAGAAATTTTAAGGACGAGAACGTGTTTTATGGCGGCCATTTTGAATTTCTCGATTTTTGGCAGGAACGGCTGGAGCGACGTCGTGGTTCCCGCCATTTTTGAAATCAGCATACCCCAAAACCCCCATGGCCAAATTTTCATTCTTCTTTCCGGAAGTGCTCAACTCGACCAAAAAATGTTTCATATCCGCCCCACTATAATCAGTTGTAAGCTGTCTTATCTTGTAGTGAGACTTGGACTTCACCAACTCTTTCTACTAAGTCAGTTGTATAGCAGTGATTCTATTCTTAGTTTTAATTATTATTAGTAAACTTTTGGTTCAGTGAGTAAGGTACTGGCTCGCCAACCTGAAGGTATCGGGTTCCACCCCGTGTTTACAAATTTGGCCAGGAATGCGAAGTCACCTTAACTGATAATGGAATTTATCGGTATATATATGTTGCTACAGTGGTGCTACTGCAATGAAAATGTTCGTTTAATAAATATGTTAAAAAAAACATAAATCTATATTTAAAGTAGCTAAGTCTCCAACTCCATATCACCCAAAGTCTTTGACAGTGAAAAAACGAATTATTTGTCAATTTAAATCAACATTGATGTTGTGTTTTTACCGGGAAAAGATGGATTTATAATATCCAATATCTAAGACAAAATAAACATTTTACCATTGGTACACGAATCGCGTACCATAATGCGTTTCAGCCCCATTTGTAACAAGGGACTCGGAAGAACGAGGCTAGACATATATTCCACAAGTCATGTCAAACGGAGACGGACTATTCCTATCTGAAGAGTATGCACAATACGCAATAAATACTATTTTGACTGGAATAACCAGACGCTAGAGATTGCCATTCGATTGAGACTTCTGGCGTATTTCGTGGAACATAACAGATTTGATATTAGAGTAAAAACGGAAACCATTGAAAGTAAAACAGTTTATATAAATTCATATTACAGTATTATTTGCGTGGTGACCTATTTGTGTCAATTTCTAGGTCCAAATATTGGCGATTTAGCTCCTTTAAGTAGGCATCTGAAAATATGGCTATGAATCGACAATAAGGCACCCCCTTTCCATCCATTCTTAAACTCGTCTTACCAAACAAAAAGAAGTTTAGTTTCCAGATAATAAATGAACGAAACACAATTGTTTTATATTGCAGGCAGGAGTATATATTTTTCAACTTGTAGATTGGTATATGTCTTCAGTTACTGTGTTTTTGACAACGGCCATTGAAGCAATTATTATTGGATGGATATACGGTAGATAGCTAATTTACAGTTTTGTTGTAGGCAATATATTTCTACACAGATGAAATAAGTGTTTGAAGTTTTGATGATAGTCTTTATTGTCAAGTGCCATTACATGTGCTACGATAATAAACCACCTCTGATTTCACCTTAACCGATTGTGGTCTAATAAATTCAATATCGAAACCACCCTTTGATCTAGACAGCTGATTATGGACTTGGTATGTGAATAAATGTCGAAATAATAATGTATTTAGCATTTGACGCCAGAAGCAAGACCCGTAATATTCAGGTTTTTTTTTAAATGGTGAAGGTATTCTAAACCATTCAATATTTAAGCCACCCGATGGCTATGGCTTATCGTGTGAATAAATGTCCATATAACAATTTATATACCATTTGGAGCTAGAAAAAAAGACCCACAATAGGCAAAATTATATAGTTCTTACATAAGGTATGAGTATATAAAAAAATATGAACAGCATAATACAGGTGGTCTGATACCAAAATTAATCATACAAATATACAGTGCACTCTGTCACACCCGACATCTGATCATTCCGGCACCCCGTGAAATCCGACACCATTTTCATATCCCGATTTATTTCATTATTACTTCAGCCAAAAAATCTCTGGGTAATTCGACCTCTGAATATTCCGGATTAAAACATCAATCATCCGTTACGACACCGTATAATCCGACCTTCAATCGGTAGGTTTGAAGCAAACACTCGCCAATCAATTATCGGCGAGATTAAAACTCGATGGGCGTGAAGTCACAAAAGATTAACAAGCAATCACCAATCAATTATGTGTGGGATTAAAACTCGCCACCGTGGGTCTTTGTTGATTACTTTGATAATTTTAATCTCTTGTACGACAGTTGTGACAAATACACAAGAATATCCACGGATTACTAGCACCTGTTGGAAACATTCGTTGTGCATGCCGATTGAACCTAAATAACCTATATGTTTGGTCACCCTACGGATCTCTTCTAACCGTGTGGACGACGACCTGGGAATGCTCGATTCACAGTCCGGAACGTCCCGAATTGAGAGGATTGCAATCGAGTGACGCGGAATTCAGTCCTGTCACAGTTCTGTCAGTCCCGACGACGGAGGTGGTGTGAGTAGAATTGTGACGTAATTAAACACGACGAACAGGTTTCGGCTGCATGGTTGGATGCGATATCCAGTCGACGCATGCGTTGTAGCCCGAAGTACCGATTTTCACTAGATTGTCACTATTTGTGGGATTGAGAGAATTCAATTCTGGAACGTTCAATCGAGTACGCCCATTAGCAATGAACACGTGATAGCAAAGACAAGAGTGCGATCAACTGAAGACGGCGAAGAAGATAAATTAACGACAGACTAGACCTATTCAAAATGCCTACGCATGTTAAATGAAATAAAAATGCATGTAATAAAATTTTGAAGGTACAGAAAGGTTTATCATTTTTAAAGGGAATAACATTCTCGTGATTCGAAGCTACATTGTAATAATACTTCCGGTTTTCGAAGTTACAATATTTCCGGTTTTGAGAAAACTGGGTATTCCGACACTCGGTGTAATACGACATATTGTAACGATCCCGTACGATGTCGGATTTGACAGAGTCCACAGACAATATGACATACGCAAGAAAGCAAGCCAAGGTTAATGGCAGGAAACATACATCGATTAAAAATAATTCTATCATCTACGCAAACGCGTAATCTAGGTGTTGCAAAAGTCATATTTAAAGCCAAGACAACAAAATATGTAATTGTGCCCCTTTTAAATGAGAATACGCATTTATATTGTGGGCATTAATTTAATAACAATACTCCCAATTCATCGTCAACATCCGCAATCCCTATTTTTATTTTAGGCGCTGGTCGTTTTGTCGATGACATGGAAAAAATGCTAGGAAAGAGGCCCACTGTGTTATTTAATTTCCTTTGGAAATACGTTAATCCAACTTTGTTAATTGTAAGTATCAAGTATTCCTCGACAAATTCTTTATATTAGTACATGACAATGATTATCAAAAAAAAATAATGAATGATTTGACAATATACTATAAAGCAAAAGATCGACGATCATGAACATAGAATATTGTACGTCGACAATGATAACTAAATCAGGTCATGACAGTTTGATAATTTAGACAAATAAAAAGAGCATTAAACATCGACAATGCACATTGTTTGATAATCTGCAATAACAAAACATTAATGTCCGCCAGAAAACATCAAGCTCGAGTTGTTTGTAAGTTTATTATAATAATTCCACTGTCTAGTAACAGTACACATCGAAAGTAGGGTTCACTAGTGAAACTTTGATTACTAGTATAGTGTATAGTCATTCAGGAAAATACATTTTACACATCTGTTTTTTTTTCTCGTGACCGAATAACATATTTAGAAGATTTTGTTTATCACTATTGACCATTGTGTATTGTGTTAAGGGGATTGTGTTCATTTCTTTCAGAAATCTTCATGTCACTATTCCTTTTCGTAATAGAACATACTGTAAATTGCATCGACACTTCTGTAATTTAGTTAATTGATACCTCATTTGTGGAAACCGGTCTTCAGGGGGCAGATATATGATCAAATGAATTTACATGTAAGAAATCCAACCATTTTCAAGCGTGGTCCTATTCTTTTGGCCACGACTGTAAGTTCTCTCTTTGACGACACCAGTTTTCGAAAGATGGGGATTAAGTTTAACATCCACTGGACACAATTTAGGCCATGTCGGAATTAAAATATGGTTCAGTTTTATTTAAATAATTAGTTTGCGCGTAGGGGCTTAAGCAGTGGAGGAAACCAAATTACTGAGAGAAAACGCACTAAGTTGGACAGACGACAGGAATCGAAACCACACCACTTGACTCAATGACACCCCCTACACACGCATTAGATCATACGCACTCGCAGTCCCACCCCTTGATATTAAGTCTAATCACCATAAATCCAGTAAGTAAAAAGTCGACTGGGGCGTAACTAGAGACGACTAATTATCTACAGTTAACTACGACGTTTCAGTATCTCACAGCACATAGATAAAAATACAATTTCTAAAAATATAAAAAAAAGAAAGAAAAAATATGTTATATTAATTTTAATCACGTAGGTAATACATTTCTATATTGTTTATTACGTGCTGGGATACCCACAATGGCAATGGCTATCAATACAATGGTACTCCGATGCACAGTTACAACGATGGTGTTGAGCTGTTTCGATGCAGTTTTCTTTGGTTCGACATGTTGCTAAAAGAAAAACAAAATTAAGGATTGAGTTAATAGGGAATTTTAATTTTGTATTTTGTTTGTTTTTCTTCTTTTCTGTGTGGTTTTTTTTTTCAAAATATATATTTAAACTTTCGAATAAGGTATTTTTCGTGTATAATGAAATATATACCCCACACTTATTTCTTACCTGAGTCCTGGGTACAGCGGGTAGAACAGGTACAAAGACCATGATAACATCTTAAGGTAGCTGATTTACAACTTGTAGCTGTACAGTCGCTGATTGTCTGACAACTTTCACTCGCCGCTAGAGCTGCTCGCATAAAAAGGAAGAGAAGTTTCAGATAAAATGACTTATTCAACCTATTGGGCTTCTTATTATAGCTCTACTTGGTAAATATAGGCCAGGTCAGTTACTTCAAAAGATTATTTAGGGAGAAATAGATTTCATTTTAGTTGAATATCAAATCTTAATAGGACATTTATTTAAGAACTTTTAATATCTACTACGTGTATTTCTAATTATTTTTATAAATCTTATTATAGTCTGTCAAGCAGCATCACCCGATTATTACTTTGAATAATATCCCATAATGTTCTTCCACTAAACAGACCAATAAGAAATAAAAATGGCACTAAAAATTATTATGGTATAATATAACCGACAAAATCCCAAACTGCATACTACCAGTACTATTACTTTAAATATATCACTTTTACATGGGATGGATAATAGTATTTGGGGACATCCATATCTTCATCAACTTGATTACACGTCTTATTTACTATTCCTATTGTTTATTCACTATGAAATTATTGGTGCATCTTTTCTGCGCCCAGTCGCCCACCAAGAGAAATAAATGTGGCATGGCTGCTTAAATTCAATATCTCTTTTTTGTATACTTAAGTATCATACAAGAGAATGCAGGTGGAGATGAGATATATATATATATATATATATATATATATATATATATATAGCTGTAGTGAGTTGTTGTTCTAATGTACAGTATCATATATCATAGTATAAAATATATTTTATACTATGATATATATATATATATATATATTTCATCATATATATATATATATATATTTTAAATTACGGTTTGAAGCCAATGACCATCAGATGGAATACTTTTTAAAAAATTCTACCTCAAATAATATCGCTGATAATAAAGCTGCAGTGTTTTGTCATCCCCAGAGTACCATTCATGTTTTCGTACTCCGGGGTTTGGTGATGTATGACTTGGAGACAAGCGAATCGTAATAATTGGGAAAATAAAGCATAATACTGACCTACACACACAGCCAGGATTATAAAACTTCTCATCTTGTTTACACTACCGTCTCTTGTCAACTAAATGGTTGTCTATCCCTGGCACTGTAGGCTTTTATAGTAAACATAAAATTAAAATAGACATTCCACCGAAGAAAGTAATGATTGTCTTATGATTGAATTTTGAAAGTTTACAGATGTATAAACATAAATCCATATGTTACAGTATATATGCTGACAGCATTTATCTTTTTAATTGACATGTTATTCCCTTAAAGAAGCATTATGTATTATTAAGCTGGGATTTCGTGCCATTTTATTACCAAAAAAAAAAGACAATGAAAAATGAATATATTGCAAATTTCAGTCAAATTACTTTATTCTACTCGAAATTACGAGGGTTTGTATTTTTTCAAGTTTGACACGTTTCGGTTATTTAGTTATCGTTTAGTTATTAAGTGGCGCAATGGTTCTTTTCCATCCAATATCTAAGCCAGCTTACAGCCTAGCGAGTTGATTATGGGTTTGTCACTTGTATAAATGCCTAAATTATTATTTATATTACGTTTGAAGTGAAAAATAGCGTTTTGAAAAATTGCCCAGATGTCCGATATGCTGGAAATCACCGCTTGCCTAACTTAGGACAGGTTCCTGGACCCTATTAAAATATTGTCTGTATATAACTTCTTACAGTAGGTAAATTTAGTGTGTGACTTGACAGAGAGTGAGCAATTTATGTTTACTTAGTTTCAGATGTGGAAAGCAATATGTGTATGTTTTTTTCAACAAAACAACTCTTTAATGTGCCATATGTTTAAACTCAGATATGTTTAGGCCTTGATGTTAAACTGATTAAGATCTGACCGGTTTTAGCGGGATGGGAGATCGGGTCATAACCTGTCTTTTCATTATCGCAATCTGCGTCGTTCTTTAGGATTAGCCACTTACAGCCAAGATACACTGGTATTAATCTTGGACGGAAGCACTGGAAGGGAAGGGTTACACAAATATGACCAAATATATAGCATCAAAGATTGTACGTCTATGCATGTCCGTTATTCTATTCATGGACCAATAATCTGTAAGATCGATGGTCGTTGAGGATGATAGGTTGGACGGCCTGAGAATCTGACACTCGGTTGCACCGATTGTCCCTTAGTGCTACTCTCTGATAATCAAATGTTACCTTATTCCATGCATTTGAAAGACAGCTGATGGCACATAAATTCTTTCAACCTTTTATTCTTGTGGTCACTTTGTATTCTGCTATTCGATTGTCCTGTAGGTAGAATCTTTTTAAAAAATTATTCTATCCGATGGTTAAGGTATGATATTCTAGTTTTAAACAGAACAAGGCAATCAATGGCTTCCAACCGTAATTATAAAAAAACAAACAAAAAACATCTAACACAAATATTTTCATCATCTCCACTTGTATTCTCTTGTACAATACTTGCGTATAAAGAAAGAGATATTTAATTTAAACAGCCATGCCACATTTCTCTTGGTGGGCGACTGGGCGCAGAAAAGAGATGCACCAGTAAATGCACAGTGAATAAACAGTAGGAATAGTGATATATGTAGGGTAGTACTGGTAGTAGGCAGTTTGAGATTTTGTCGGTTATATTATACCATAATAATATTTAGTGTCTTTTTATTTCTTATTGATCTGTTTCGTGGAAGAACATGAGAAGTTTTTATATCCACTTTATCGACACCATATATGATATTACCTAAAGTAATCATCGGGTGATGCTGCTTGACAGACTAGAATTAGATTTACAGAAATTTCTTAGAAATGCACGTAGTAGATATCAAACGTTCTTAAATAAATGTCCTATTAAGTTTAGATATTCAACTAAAATTAATCTATTTTATCCCTAATTAACCGTTTGATGTAGCTGACATGGCTTATATTTACCAAGTAGAGCTATAATGAGAAGCTATAATTCATTTTATCTGAAACTTCTCTTCCCTTTTCATGTGAGCAGCTCTAGCGGCGAGTGAAAGTTGTCAGACAACCAGCGACTGTACTGCTACAAGTTGTAATTCAGCTAACTTAAGATGTTATCATAATCTCTGTACCTGTTCTACTCGATGTACCCAGGGCTCAGGTAAGAAATAAGTGTGGGGTATAAATTTCATTCTACACGAAAAATACCTTATTAGAAAATTTAAATATATATTTAGAAAAGAAGAAAAACAAACAAAATACAAAAAATAAAATTCCCTATTAATTCAATACTTAATTTTGTTTTTCTTTTAGCATCATGTTGAACCAAAGAAAACTATCGAAACAGCTCAACACCATCGTTGTAACTGTGATACGGTGTAACATTGTATTGATATCAGTGAAATTGTTGGGGTATCCCATCACGTAATAAACAATGTAGACATGTACTACCTACGTGTTTAAATTAATATAACATATATTATTTTTTATATATTTTTTTAGAAATTGTATTCTATGTGCTATGGGATACTGAAACATCGTAGTTAACTGTAGATAAGTCGTCTCTAGTTACAACCCACTTTTAGAAATTGTATTTTCATTTATGTGCTGTGAGATACTGAAATGTCGTAGTTAAATGTAGATAAATCGTCTCTAGTTACGCCCTAGTCGACTTTTCACTTACTGGATTTATGGTGATTAGACTTAAGATCAAGGGGTTGGACTGTGGGTGCCTATGATCTAATGCGTGTGTAAGGGGTGTCATTGAGTCAAGTCGCGTGGTTTCGATTCTTGTCGCCTGTCCAACCTCGTGCCTTTTCTCTCTAATTTGGTTTTTTACCACTGTCAATGACCCCTACGCATAACTTACACATACATGTAAGTGTAATAACAACACACTTTTAGCGTAACTTACACATACGTGTAATAACAACAAACTTTTAGCATAACTTACACACATACGTGTAATAACAACAACCTTATAGCATATAACTTACACGTAATAACAATAAACTTTGGGTGACGGCTTTTATGAATCTCTCCAATATTCTTTGAAATTATGCCAAGAAAACCAGCATTTTGAGTTGTGTCGAATGCAGAGGTAAATTGACACTGACTGCAACGAAATACAGTGCGGGTTTGTTTTACGGGAATTTCTTTGGCGTTTTCATGAGACTTCATATATACTATTCAAAAAAAGTAGGGGATATTTGATTTTGGGGGCATAATACTAAAATATGCAAATGACTACGAAAAAAGTCACTATAGAACCTAACAGAAGAAACATTTACAGTTACATGTGACGCCCAAACGCACCAATAGCTACCGCATGGAATGCAGGTGATGCTTGGGATCATCATGGGGGTCCAACCCAAGATTTGCACGACTCTGACTTTGAATGTTACAGTCATTGTGGCATTATATTCCAGGGTGGAAACATCAGTTTAATTGTTTTAGTGACCAGAAAACAAATTTTGATATGCGTCGGCTTACCCAAAATGAAAGGTTACGTGCCCTTGGCATGCTACAGATCGGCACAACACAGGCGGTTGTGGCGCGGACGATGAATGTTTCTCAGTCTGTCATAAGCAGGCTATGGTCCAGATACCGTGATACACAATCTGTACAGGACAGACCACGCTCAGGTCGACCAAGGGCGACAACTCAAGCCCAGGATCGATTTATCCGTATCTTGGCCTTGAGAAATCGTGTCATCACAGCAAATCAGATCAGCGCTCGTCTTCAAACAGACACTGGTGTGAGAGTGAGTGGCCAGACGATTCGGAATCGACTGCATAGGGGTCACCTTCGCGCCCGACGTCCTCGCGTGATCCCTTGTTTGAGAGATCATCACATTCAGGCAAGACGTCGTTGGTGTAGGGATCGTCAACACTGGGATAATCGACGCTGGAGCAATGTGATGTTTTCAGATGAGTCAAGGTTCACTGTTGATTTTTTGGACAGACGTAGGAGGGTGTGGCGTCGTCGAAACGAGCGCTTCCAAGACGTTAACGTCATCAGACATGATCGATTTGGGGGTGGTTCTGTTATGGTGTGGGGAGGCATCACTGTTGCTGGAAGAACGGCTTTACATGTTGTTGCAGGGCGGGTTACAGGCCAGTACTACCGGGACAACATCTTGGCAGTCCATGTTGTGCCGTTCGCACGACGTCATGGCCGCCGTTTCATCTTCCAGGATGACAACGCAAGATGTCACAGGGCCAGGATCGTTACAGGTTACCTCCAACAACAGAACATCACCACATTACCTTGGCCAGCACTGAGTCCCGACCTCTCCCCCATCGAGCATGTCTGGGACATGCTTGGACAGAGGTTACGTCAACGTCAACAACGTCCTGCCAATGTCCAAGAACTTGCTGCTGCGTTGCAACAGGAATGGGACAATCTGGACCAAAATGACCTTAGACGTCTCATTAGGAGTATGCCACGTCGGATCGATGCTTGTTTGGCAAACAGAGGAGGATTTACCCGTTACTGACTTGGTTGTGATGCAGTGGTAACTTTGCTGTTTGACCCCGGGTATCATTTTACCCTTATAATGGTCAGTCTGTGCCTTACTTAGTCTAACGATCATTTGGAATAAATCGATGAATGTGAACTTCATTTCATTTTGTCATTTGTTTCTTCGTCAGTTTCATTAGGTGACTTTAATAACACTTAAAAATCAAATATCCCCTACTTTTTTTGAATAGTATATTTTAATATCGGTTGTACTTTTCTGCACAAACTTTACACACGTTATATCCGGTTGCTGCCTCGGGTCTTTCTAGGCAATGGACACCTACATTTTGAAGCCGTTGTTCGACAAGTGATGAAGTATTCTTACGGTTTTTAACAATACTGTTACTCAGTGCGGGACTGGTAGGCCGAAGGCCCACATGTCAGGTTATTGACTAAGGCCCACACAAGTACGCGGCGAAGACGCGTCACGAGTGCGCAAAAGGCGCGCAAACGTCTGCCGGGGGGGGGGGGGCTCCCAGTTTCCCAGCATTTCAGACCAAAGCAGAGTAAGGCAATTTTTTGATTTCCTGATACAATTAGATAACAGAATGACCTAGGAGCACTATCATTAGATGAATTTGAGAATTCTCTTCAGTGTCAAAAACAAAAAATGAATTACACGTTCTCGGTATAATGAGGTCAAACTCATAAAGTTCTTTCCTTGTAGCACACTTCTTTTTTTGTGTTGTTTGTCAGTCATTTTGTTCCTATCCTTTCTTTTTCCTGTCCTGTGTCCTGTCCTCTCCTCCCTTCTTTCTTTTCTTTCCTCCCCTCTCCTTTCTTTCTCTTTTCTTTTTTCTTTCTCTTTTTTTCTTTATAGGCCTTTAGGCCCAGTCCGGCACTGCTGTTACTTCTCTGTTCCCCGATTAGACCAAGCAAAACATCATTCAAAAAGTGACCAAAGATACTATTCCGTTCGTGTGACGTTCTTCTACAAAAATTATTGTACAGTATAAAAGCCCAGAATATAAATTTCATCAAAGACGTCTCGGCCACCTGTAATGACGTATGCTTCTATTTTGACGAGTTAACTGGTCATTTTTACCAGTACCTCCCATGCATCTGTTGTACGTAGTCACCAATTCAGGACAATTAAGTTCCAAAAGTATTCCGTTTTTGGCTCTTCTGTTGATTACTGTAGTTTTTGTCGGGTCAGAAAATGTTGATAAAAACTTTATTGGTTCTGTGTCTTTCCAAACAACTGCAACCATATTATATGCGCGAAATAAATGTCCTCCTCGCTTCATTGTTTTCTTTTCTTTCGCAGTAAGCTTCAGGTCATCAGGAATGTGTTTCCTCGTACATACAGTAGTACATATAGCATAAATAGGCTACACCTTTCATTATACAAAAAGTCAAAATGTTTTACTAAAGTGTAGGATCTGTACATAACGATAACAAAATTTTTGTTTTCGAGATTTGGGCCCGAAACAAGTCTTATAACCACACTACCTGTACTTCCAAGTTCTTTAGACACAAATCCGGAGTCTGTCTTACCAGTATAAACTTCAGCGTTCAATAGATAGCCACTCTCGCTTTCACATAATAGGAAGGACTTTATTCTCCAGTTTATTGGTTTTATACGAATGTACTGTTTTATTGATAAGTGATATTTAGCAGGGATCATTCCTTCATCCAGATATAAATACTGTTTTGGTTCCATAAAATATTGAAACTTCTGTAAGAAATCATCCAAACCTGTCTCATCTGATCAATTTTATCTTCTTTGTTTCGGTCAGGATTATTTTGATCAACAACATGTAAGAATTTCCATATAGCCAAGAATCTGTCTCGAGCAAAAACAGAACGAAATCAAGATGTAAATGTTATAAAATCTGTTGACTCATAACTGAAATAATCGGCATACCTATGTTTGATAACACTATGTTCAATTATCACTCTTACTCCAATACTCCATCATTTCTTCGGGTGTGGCACTTCAGTCCATTTACCAGCATAATAATCGCTGACCTTTTCTCTTTTCACCTGCGAAGCTCCTAAGTTCTTCTTTAAATTGATTGTTCAAAAATAACTATAAATTCAAGGGGTGTAGCATGTTCCTGAAGGAACGACCGCGAGTTTTACAACATCTAGTCGTTGCTTCAATACTCAACAATTCCCGATTTTTTGCGCCCGTTGTGTTTACACGTGACTAATTAGCATTGTCCAATCAGAAGTCGTGGCACACAACACACTGTAAACAAATATGGCGGCCTCCATAGAAAAAGAAATAGACAAGTTTACAGCCTTTGTTGATCAACCATGATTTCCAGCAACCTTGACATTGATCGAACCTTGAACTTTGCAACTCGATTGTCACATCTAGACATTTTAGCTAGAAGCGCGAGACTTGATAATCGTAACCATATTTTTAACGAAGGCATCTGATAGGATCACAAGCTGGGCTTATACCCAATCGAAATTAGTGCTAAAATATGCAGGGTATTACCTGAAGGGCTTGATAAGATGTACGTAGTTAAGGCGAGATCAAGCATTCTATTGAAGATGGGGGTGTAGTTGATTCATTAATGTTTTCAGGCAAATGTTTGACACCAACAGACCTTTTATCGAAGGAAACGTCAGGAAAGTTGATATAATTTTCGCTCCACACGAATGATGATAATTTATTCGCGCTA
Source organism: Patella vulgata (assembly GCF_932274485.2). Lineage (NCBI taxonomy): Eukaryota > Metazoa > Mollusca > Gastropoda > Patellidae > Patella > Patella vulgata. The sequence goes on from NC_065883.2 coordinate 20,237,953, forward strand.
CTTCCAACATGGTTTGGTGAATGGAAATCATCGCCAATGTCTTCAAAATTATTCTCTGTGTCACTATTATCACTTTCTATCGAAAATTCAGACGATGGGTAATCCAAATCATCAGTAGCGTCGTCTAAAAGCCTGATAACTTAAGTAAGTTTCAGTCGCTTCTCCATGTTGGAAGTAGTGCGCGACCTCCACCTTATAATATGTTGGCACAGACGACCTTTTACAGCTAAAAATAGCGCTCTAACATGTCGCAGACAATACATAGACCCATCTAGTCCCCATTTAATGATTGGTCCTTGATTACCAACACAGGAATTCCCTACGTCATATTCATAATAAAAGCACATGGCTCTACGCAAATATATTGGCGTTACGGGTATGCCGTAAATAACGTTAACGCCAATATTTTTGCGTATCGGGTCGAGCTACTGAATTGTTTTGGGGAATACAGGGATGACGCTGGGTGCCTCTATTATAACTGATATAGCTGTCAGATTATCATCCTCGATACGATATCCCCAGTGCACTCATTCCGTTCTACTCCACTATACCCGGGGTTAATCCATAGGGTTTCCACAATTTCAAATTATCTGCCTTGTCCTTGATTGAAGATAAAGTGTACGAACCAATAAAAAAAAGAAAAAAAAGTTTACAAACCAGTCTTTTGGCCTTCGTTATTATATGGGTAATTACCATATTCATGTCCATTTACTGAATGATTTATGTAAATAATGTATATATCTCTAATTCATTTATATCTAATTGTATTATTAAAGTCTGTTCCGCTGATTTTAAATATATTTTACAGCTATATGTTTGACTTTTGTTATTATTATTACTATTCGGTCTTTGAAATATTTCATCCTGTTATGTTTATTACTATTATTGGACTTATACCTGGCAATTTGATCTCAAGTGTAAATATTTTAATTAAATCAACCTGTCCATAATATATTTCATGTATTGGACGTTAAATTTTTAATAAACAACAACAAACAACATTTTCAATAAAACTCCTGCACCTACATATGTATATAAACATCTGTCCGGTATTCATTAATATGTTTAGGATATTAACCTACCCGAGATTGGTATGATAGAGAACACGCGAAGCCCACGTGTTCTGTATTGTATCGTACCAATCCGAGGGAGAGAAGGTTTATATCCGACATATACAACGTCATAGTTTTAATCACCCTTAAATTAAATGTACCTTTCAATTGAAAGTCAACAATGATTGGATAGTTGCTCGATGGTTTCCGCCAAATAACGAATATTACCGAATTAATCACGTGAGTGCATTGTTTATAACATCGCCATTTTTGGAGTGAATATAGGTGCAATTGAATTGAAAGCAAAAAGAAAATGGATAGTAATACGTTATCAGACAAATAATCAGTTCTTTTTAGCCAACAGATTGACGGTGGAATAGATGTGAATGGAAATTCCGACGAGGATCTACTGCTAGTCAAAGGCTGAAGAAAATTTGGATCAAAAGACAATCTTTTCCGATAATTCTGACACTGAACCGTGAAGGTTCTCGGTATGTTCAGAGAAGGATTTGACCGACTGTGTTATGTGGACTGTACCCAAAACTACTTTACAAAGGAACTCTTGGGCTATAAATACTTTCAAGTCTTGGAATGTGTGGAGAAATAATCGAAATGCGGACGAAAAGAAAATTCTGAAAGATATCTTAGGCATGGATATCCGATCTAAATATGCCAATAAGTACGCCCTCTATTTCGGTGCTGAATGCCACAAACGGTCAATAAAATATGTTAATTGTCAAAAGAATAGAAATTTATTTGAGTGTTCTTTGTATTATTTCGGTCATCAGCGGTTGATATGAACCCAATATATAACCCAGGTTGATATAAGATATAACTGCTATGCACATCAAAGAAAAAAAACTACCGCCAGTTGTATATATTATAAAATAATTGTAATTTGTTGTTAATAACTATGCATTTAGTATAATTTGGACTTCTCTCATTTAGGCTACCTTCTGGCTAATTCCTAACCCTGTCTCTTGAAGGGGGGCCTTTGCGCTTTGCTTACTTTACCTGATGAGAGTTACTTCCCTTGCCAACGTGCCCCCCCCCCCTTTTAACCCAGAGGTTAGTGGAGTAGCGCCTTTGCTCACTTTACCTGATGAGAGTTACGTCCCTTGCCAACGTTCCCCGCACCCCCCGATTAACCCAGAGGTTAGTGTAGTAGAACGGGATGAGACCACTGGGGATACCGAGGACGTCAGAGTATGCAAACTGGGTTATAAAAACTTGTATGAAAAGGAATCCTCAGATTTTATTCTTCAATATCATGTTAAATTTAACAATTTTAAATTTATAATAATATTAATAACAATTATCTTCTTTATTAAATTAAAGACTCATATAAGACCATATAATACAACGATAATAATATTTGTAAATTACACTAATTTAAAACAATACATTAGAACTATGTCAGAGTATGCATTTTGGGTAATTAAAGGAGCTAAATCGCTAACATTTGGGACCTAGAAATTGACAAAAGTGGGTCGCAACTCATATAATACTGTAATATGAATGTATATAAAATGATTTACATTCAATGGTTTCCGTTTTTACTCCAATTTCAAATCAGTTATGTTCGGCGAAATAAGCCAGCAGTCTCAAGCGAGTGCAAATTTCTAGCGTCTGGTTATTCCAGTCTACATACGCCGTTTGATTTGGTGCAATGTTTCTAGCCTCGTCCCTCGAGCCTCTTGATACATCTGGGGCTGAAGCGCATTATGGTACACGATTCGTGTACCAATGGTACAACGTTTATTTTGTCTTAAATATTGGATATCAAAAGCCCATCTTTTTCCGGTAAGATCACAACATGAATGTTGATTTAATTTGACAAATAATTCGTGTTTTCAGTGTTGAAGATTTTGGATGATATTGAGTTAGAGACTTAGCTACTTTAAAATTAATATAAAGAATCCTCAGATTTTAATCTATTAGTAGTAAGATGTTAAAATATCTAACAACTTTAAATTTATAAGCTTATACCATAAAGGGCTCACATCGAGCATAATCCTACAACAATACATTAACAATAATATTTACATTATTTAAATTTAAAACAATACATTATAACTACTCGTTACGGCCTAGACCTACGCGTATATTAAAATGTAGCTATCAGAGTATGCAAATTGGGTTATAAAAATCCCCCGATTTTAATCTATTAGTAACATGTTAAAATATTTAACAATTTCACATGTATAATAATAATAACAATAATAATTCATTACCATAAGGTCCCACATAGGACAACAACATTACCCTACTAATACTTAGATTGATTTTAAACAATACTACATTAGTATTACTGGTTATGACGTAAACTACTACCTAACTATGCATTTTAATACCATACTTTCCCGAAACAGCACAATTATTGGTAACATTAAGACAAAAAAAAAAAAACAATAAAAAAAAAAACAAAAACAAACAACCAAACATTAAACAGGCATAATACAAGAACTAAATCTACCAATTGCAGGTCTTTCTTTGGGCCTTAAATGTTATATAAACTGTTCATTAGACATTTATTAATATGAAAAGATCATATCCGAATCTCAATGCCATCGGATAGGACAGATGATTTTAAGTAGATTAGAACGGTTCAGCCATTTAATGGTTAAGCTAGGCTAAGCTTCGAAGAACCAGTACGATGATTCCAGTCAATGCACACATCTTGTCAAACCTTCAAAGGCTAATATCTTCACTCAGAATAAATTGATTTGAATGACATTTTTAGTTTATTCATTATCTGTTTTTGAACTATTATATCTAAATCTTACGTAAATGATTTAATGAATAATGCAAAACATTGATTAGTTGTAAATACATGAAATTATGACTTATCAATAAGCTCACAGAAGAAATACAAATACATGTATAATTATTATACAATATGGGCTAATACTGAATAGAGTGAATATTGTTTTGTCTAATCCTCATTTGTTTTGCTAATGTTTTCTAATTTCTGCCTTTTATATGCAAGTTTGTAGTTCTCGGCAGTATGATACAGTTCAAAACAGAGGTCAAGTGTTTTATTACAATCATTGCATTGATATAAAGTCTCTCGACCAGGACGCTTTCTTTTTACTCCCTGTTGTACATCCATTTCTCTCTCCGTCGGAACACAGACAGCACAGGGTCTAGAGATATAGTCTTCTTAGTCACTGTTGGAACAATCTTTGGGGAAGGTGTCGTACTGTAAGTCTGGGTAATGGGGCGGCATTTTCACACGGGCGACCTCGTCGTACACGATTGGCAACAGCAGCAGACCCAGACTCAATGGCCAGTTTTGTTCTGAAAGTATGCTGCCTCATTTTCTGTTGGCTTTGGGTCTTCTATAGTAAATAAGTGTTTAGACAACAAAGCCCAATAATATGAAAACATATCCTTTTCCACCATAAGAGTTGACGTCGACGAAATCATTCATATTTAACCATTTGATCAGTCCCATCAACACCTCCCATCCATTTCGTGTATTCAATACATTCAGGTTTTTTCACCACTTTGTGGCAATGTCGACCCTTACCAAATTTTATCTTCATTACCATCATTGGTCCATTGTGCATGATGATTCGTTCATCCTTATCCTTTAGTTGTGAAGTATATAAGCTGGCAGGAACACCTTTACGACGTCTCATTGTGCCAATCGAAAAGGTATCATGTTTCAGAAGATCGCGAAACAAAACTGGGGATGTATAAAAGTTGTCACAGTAAATAGAGTATCCCAAGGTAACCTTCATTAGATCCATTACATTTTACAAGATCATAAACCTTCCCATTTGGTCCTGGAGCCACACCTGTATCACCTGTTTAAATTCTATATTTTACAAAGTAACCATTCGTTGAATCCTAAAGTTTGATACCCTACTTTCTTGTGGGGTGTGTATATTTCCGAAAAAGAATTACATATCAGTTTAAATGGTTCACCAAGTTTAAAGCGGGGATCGTGTCCATCATCACATGGAATGAAATTGGCATTTTCAGTGAGATGAAAAAATGTTAAGAAATCTGTCACGTGGCATGGCCGAACCAAAAACGGAACACTTGCGCCTGAATCAGTTGACCAATCAGAAATAGCTGGAAGCTTTATCAATCCTAAACAAATTAGTAAACCAATGAATACTCTCATTTCTTTATCAGACACATATTTCCACACTCGGCAAATCTCGGCAGATTCCGGTACCCTACATCTAACCTCGGCTGTATGATAGTAATTGATATGTACCTACGCCCATACATTTGCGATGCGGCTATCGGTTTACTTTAACAGGAAAACGTGCCGCTTTTACAAAAAAGTCCCGAAATGGCGTCTTTTGTCGAGTGTATATAACTAAACGAGTAGAGATATTATCTCAAGGCTGCTAGTTTGATATAATTCCCTGGTAATTCCCCAAACCCAATGACAAACTTGACGTTTGTTGATATAAAACACTCTCCACAGAAATCTCCATGGGCGCAGCCATTTTTCATCCAAGACCTTTAAAATAGTTCCAATATGGCGGAATGCGTCATACAGCCGAGATTAGATGCGTAGAATCTGTCGAGGTTTGCCGAATGATATTTCCACTTACGAAATCTTGATGAAAATGACAAGTTAGGATTTTTATCAAGGTAATCTTTAGCATAGCGGTTTGTCCCCACAGTCAAATCATGAAATATTTTATCACTAAAATACGGATTATAGAAATCTAATTTATTAGGCTCAGCAGGGAGTTCAATGTTATCTTTTAATCCAGAATTTTGATTAAATTTTCCGGCATCACATGTTCATTTCCAAGTGACCAGGAATTGTCATCCAAATTAAATTCATTATTACTGGTATTTAACACACCATCCCTCCCAGCAGAATTTGTCTAGGCCTATGTTATCATCACTGTCAAAATTATAGTCGAAAACTGTGATCAAATTTGCACCGAGTTCACTATCTTAATCGTTAAATAGTACGTCCAACGCTTCCTCGGCAGTTAGCCGTGACACAACGTCACGTTTTACTGAACATGTATCATCACATGAATCACCAAAATCTTCGGAAAATTAGCGAAAAAATGTAAGCAAAGCTACAAGAATGACGGCCGACGGCACTTCTTTCGTTTAGTGAAACGCCACCTATCGAACATCGGAGTTAAGACGCCGGGAAATAAAAACAATCGGTGATCACAGAAACGCCACCTCTCGAACATCGGAGTTAAAACGCTGGGAAATAAATACAATCGGTAATCACAGAATAGTCCTGGTGCCGTCTATGAAGGTTCATGCCGATACCGGAATAATCCGGGTAACGCAGGACAAAGGTTAACCTGTTCTATCACATGTGGTAATGCACTTCCCGTTTCTTCAAATCTTCATTACGCATCTATCGTAGCAATGAGCTATGTGATAAAATTATCTTTGGAATGTGTTTAACCAGTTCTATCAGATATGTGGTAATGACTGACACCAGCACTGTCATTTAAACCCAATTTCATTTTTTAAAATTTTATCTTTATGAATTTGGCTGCAAAAAATACATGACACGAAACTAGTCCGAAAATGAATTTTTGTTGGCCCGGGCAATGCGGCAACTTTGTAATGTCAAGCACTGACTTTGTTTAAAATATGGATATGGGGATTGTTCATAAACTAGAGGCGATTAAATTGTATATTTTTCTCACAACTCGGATCCCGTGTTTGAGACGAAAAATTTCCGATCTAAGAAGGTAACTTTTTTTTCAAATGGTTGAAATAACCACGCCACCCCAGTCAAGTTGTGCTTACCCTAACCCCTTAATGTTAACTACAATAATCAAAAAAGTGTCGACTTGGACAAAAGTAGACACGGTGTTTAAGTATCTCACAAATCTGATGGAAAATATCTTTTGTGATTCTGGGTAACTCCTGTAAGTTCAAAACATATAAAAAGAGAAAGCAAAACATGGTATTTTCAGTAGACTTTATTTATTTTCCATTGGGATAACCACAATAGCAATGATTATCAATACAATGGTATTCCGTTCTACAATTACAGTTATGTTGGTTAGCGTCCTCTATGCAGTTCTCTCTGTTCCTACAGGTTGCTGAAAGAAAAACAAAATAAAGAGTTGACCTAATTAGGAATTTCTATTTATTGTATTTGATCTGCTCCTTGTTTGTTTTCTTTTAAAAATAAATATTCATAATCTCCTATTTCTTACCTATGCCATCATCGCAGCGGGTCACACAGGTACAGAGATTTTCAACACATCTTAAAACACCTCCACTACAACTTGTTACTCTACAATCGTTGTTATTCTGACAATCTTCACTCGCCACAAGAGCTGCCCACGTGTAAAAAGGAGAGAAGGTTAAGATCAAATGAAATTGCATCAATTTGACGTCTCATTAAGACTCTATTGGGTAAATATAGGCTCATGTTAGCAAATTCAAACGTTTATTTATGAATCAAATATATTTCATTATAGTTAACTCTCTAATCTTTATAGGATATTTTTATCAATAACTTCTACATCTGCTTGAATGTGTTTTTCTTAGTATGTCTGTAAATTCAATTCTAGTCTGTCACGAAGCATCAACTGATGATTACTTTGAATATAATATACCGATCATTCAGAAATCACAAAAGCGGGCACTGCAAAATATTTTGGTATAACTACTAGTATTACATTTTTGATAAATGGACGCGACAGCGAATTATTAAAATAAAATTGAACTGGTTTGTGTCGAGTGGACGTTGAACTCAATTTCTCTCAAACACGTCATATTTATACAGGTCACAATTCTATGGAATACAATTACTGCTTTTCGATTAGATTTCTCTAGTCATTATCAAGCAATGATAATATGAACTATGTATATATATGTAATCAACAATACAACCAGAGACACCCTTCTAATACGGATATCCATGCATCGCATTAAGAAATGTACAGGTCACAATTCTACTAGGCTTGTCTAGTCATTCTCAAGCAATGATAAAATATGAAATATTCCAGTTCTGTTACTAAATGTCATTGAAACAAACGTCATGATTACTATTCCCATGGCCGATTCACTATTTTACACATGTAATTATTGTTTCAAATGTTTTCTCCTCCCACCACGAGATTCATGGCGGGACTGCGTAAATTAAATGCATCGTTGTTTATTACTTTAGAAGTGATGTTCTCTCTATTCTTTAAAGATGCCCGAATGCTATGCTAGTGAGGGTGGTAGTTTAACGAGTGTGAAAATGTTTGAATAACCGAATATTGACAAATAGGAAAGAGGCATAATACTGACCTGCACACACAGCTAGGATTATAAAACTTCTCATCTTGTTTACTCTCGCCACTTGTCCATGTCTGTACATGCACGCTTTTATAGTATAAATACAATTAAAAAAGACATTCCACCGAAGAAAGCTATGAATGTCTTATGATTGAGTTTTGAGTTTACAGATACATAAACATCTACCCATAATTATATTACAGTAAATATACTTGGAGTATTTATCTTTTTAATTGCCATTTTATTTCTATGAAAGATGCATTATGACTGTAATATTTAGAGAATTGAATATATTGCAATTATAATATTGTTACGATAATATAGTTGTTTCAATTATTGTTTACTTTATCCTTGAATTATTAAATGGCGAGGGGGGTCTAATCTGTTCAATAGCTAAACCATCCTATGCCCTAGAGAGGCGATTTTAGTCAAATTACTTTATTCTAATGGAAGTTATGTGTGTTTGAAGTTTTAATAAGTCTCGATTGTCAAGTATACCTTTGCTACGATAACATAGTTGTTTCAATTGTTATTCATATTATCCTTAAATTAAATATGGTGATGGGTTCTAATCCATTCAATAGCTAAGCCATCATATGCCTTAGAGAGGTGACTTTTGTCAAATTACTTAATTCTAATCGAAGTTATGGGTGTTAAATGTGTCCAAGTGTGTTGATTATGGACCTGTCATGTGCATAATTATCTATATAATAATTCAAATAACATTTGAAGCTATTGCAGATAATTGCACGGTAACTATACACTTGACATTAACCATCAACTACAATGGCTAGTGAAAATTAGCCTTGAAAATTAGACTTGCTAGTGAAAATTAGCCTTGTTAGTGAAAACTAGCCTTGCTATAGCCTTGCTAGTGAAAATTGGCGTTTTAAAAATTACATCAATGTTCGATACCTTGCCTAGTTTAGGAGACGTATTTGGACCCCATTAAAATACGTTTTGTGTATACACTGCTTACACAGCACGGAGGCAAATTTTAATGCGTGACTGGACAGATAATGGCCAATTTATATTTACATGGGATTCAGATGCGAAAGGCAACAGGATTTGCTATTTTCAACACAACATCTCTTTAATATGCCATATGTTTAAACTCAAGATATATGTAGGCCTTTATATCAATATGATTAAAATACAGGGCCCATATGCATAAAAAATCTTAAATCCAGGCTAATATTTACGTATAAGTGTAAGTTTTAAAAATGGTTTTCTCATAATAAAATCCTTTTCACTATAGGAAAGCCCACCTTAAGCTGTTATCCAGTTATTTGTCCATTATATGATCACTTGAGACTAGAATAATAAATTATTGCTTAATTAAATAGATTTGGTACTGTCAATGATTGACACTGACTGTAATAAAGAGACGAACATTAAATAAAATGGAATGAGATCGAGATGGAGGTACCATAAAACAAATTAACTGTCTAACTAAAGTTTGAATAATGAAATAACTTCAAACTGTCATATATATATATATATATATATATATATATTTAATATAAATTATTGGAGATTTGTATATTTTACATTCTGCAAACCTCAGAAGACTCCATTACTCTACATCTAACATCGGCTGTATGACTAATTCTGCCATATTGGAATGGATTAAAAATGGCGACGCCCACGAAGACGCGTGTGAAGAGTGTTTTACCTAAAGACTGAATTGTTTGAGAATATACATGTATGTGAAAGCTGTATTAATAAGAGCACACTCGCTATCAGTTTCAAGTAAACATATATTAATAACATGTGGACGCTTACGGCTAGCCCCTGGATCCATTCACTTTTTTTTAAATTGTCTGTATGTTTGTGTTTTCCGGAGTATGATGTCCTGTCCGTGTATTTGTTTTTGTGTAAATTTTGTGTGGTGCAGTCCCCAAGCACTTAATATTGATGAGTTTAATAACAAACATGGTCGTCAGAAATCAATGGCAACAACTCAACTGTCGTCCATTAGGATGTCGGTTGCCAGTCCTATTCAGAGGTCTGTGGAAAAGAAACACATGTCAACAACTCCATCGAACAACTCCATCGTCCATTAGTTCCTCGTCAAATTCAGCGTTCTGTGGAAAGGTTAAAATGTCTTTGTTTAAATGACACGGAACCAAAGAAGTCTAGACAGAGATTGAAATATCACACAGTAAAAAACCCAAAACAAAATATACCGTGCATGATAAAAACACAAACTTGTCCTTAATTACATGATCATCATGCATATGATCACTCTTACTCTACACCTGTGCTCACACCTACAGCAACCCCGTGTCCAGTTCTTAATCAGATCACGGTTATAGGAAATCACACAATAAATCACAAAGAAGTGAACATAATACCACCCACACATCTGCCGACGAATTCCTTAAACAGCTATGTTGTGACATATCACCAGTTATTGACAAATTTGTACAAACTGTTTCAAAATTTGGAAAAAGGTATTTTATTTGTGAAAGATCTAACATTTTAAAGTTAAACAATCTATTAATTTATTACTTAATAGTGATATGGTTAAGAAAATGCTAAATGATTATACATAGGTTGTTATTGTGGTTTATAAATAGGGATATGGTTCAATTGTTATGTTATAAGAGTATGATCAGAAGGAAGGAGGAGAGCGTAATCACCCCATTGATTATGCATATTATATACACATTAGTTAAATTACCATATTATTAGAAAACATGCTCAAAGACACTAACCAATTTATTTTTGTTTTGATAGTATGAAAGGGGTATCGATAGTATGATTTTTATTAAGCCTTGGTGGTGGCTTCAGTCCCAGATTTTATCTGTTAATAAGAGATCGAGATCTTGAAGTCATTTTCAAAGGTAAATGTTGTTGTTATAACTCTTAATTTATGTTATGTTTTTATTGTCTTACTCATGGATGTACTATAAAAGTAGGTTGTTATTCATTATTGATAATGATCTTGTCTGCGATATCGCCTCGGTGGAAGCGGACGTAAAATACAACTAACTAACAACAACATTATTAATCTTGTCTGCGATATCACCTCGGTGGAAGCGGACGTAATATACAACTAACAAACAACAACATTATTGATCATTGCTTGATAAAGATACCTGTACGAGTATTGAAACGTTTTATGTAATAAACCAAGAAGTAGTAAATCCATAAAGTTGTGTTATTATGAAAATGTATGACCTGTCAAAGTAATAAATGTGATATATTTGATAATATGTCCAGGTTGTAATAAAGAGTATATAGGCAAAACCGAATCACAACTGAACATAAGGATGAACTTACACAGATCCCACATTGCTAATCCCAAAAATAGAATTTTTCCACTAAGTGAACACTTAGATACATGTGGAAAGGGAAAATTTAGGGTATTCCCCTTATATAAACTCAACTGGTCGGAAAATAATTTGCTAGAAAATAAAGAACGGCATTTTATTAACAAGTATCACTCTAAATTAAATGCTGCATATTTTTATATTGTAATTTGATATTGTAAAATATTTATATTTGATATTATTATTGTCATGTACATATATGTATTAATAACACCATAACGTCGTGTAATTGTATACTATCTCATTATTAAATGCCTGATGATCCCCGTAGTGAGTGAAAGCGCTAGCTAAGATGAAATTAGTTTTTTTCTTTCTAAAAACCTCACTTTTCTATACATATAATTAATTGAGATTATTTTGACCTGGACACCCCCATACCCCTTCCACACCAACCAGTGCTTACAATGAATTACAAATAAACATCTTTGTATTTCAAATAACAAAAAAAAAGTCTTTGACTATATGACACTTAAACATGTCATTTCGTCATTACATTATTTAGGCCCATGCAGATTTTACTTTTACAGCTGGAAATATTCCCCTCCTGTCATTTGTTATGGACACACTGCAGAACCAAAACACCTTCTCCTGAAGACAAACATGAAATTTATGCAAACTATGTACAAGGAAAATGTCATCGATGAGCAAATACATGTTAAGTACTGTGGGTACTGTCGCTAAAGAAAATATATCAATAGATCAGTAATAACACAATCTAAAAAGATATGTTTAAGCGAAAGCATGGGGACATTAAATTTCATTTGTCTGTTCTTCACAAAATCTTTAACCTTGGTCGTAAATTTTGGACCGTAAGAGATAAGGAGGGCTTTCATATAATTTCGCATGTATATTCTTCGTAACAAAACCTTTTTGTCAGTACAAAAATTTTAACCTTGATCATAACCTTTAAAATCAAATGGGGTTCAACGCCCAGGCCCTCCGTCCTGCACCACTAACAAGGGGGAATCTCAGCCAACGCAGGGAACAAACATGCGACCGCCAGGTTAGCGAGCCAACGCCTTACGATGCTCCCCCATATATATATATATATATTTTTTAATCCTAATAGTTAGGGTTTCCATATTCCACATGTGCATTACCTGCAACAATGTCTGTCCAAATGTACTATATTTTTTTTACCTTCACCTCGAAGTTTATAAGACCTTGTAAGCGGGTGACTACAATTCTCTCTATTTGTTTTTTTTTTCTGGAATAAAATCTAATACTATTTATAAGAACCTGAAGTTTTACTGAATGTGGGAGAGCCACGGTGGCTAAATGGGTATAGTCACTATCACAAACTCAGCACCTGTCATTCAGGATGTTGTTAATAATTTTGATAGAATGACCTATATACATGACAAACATAGCATATAAAGCGTTCATTAGAAAGAGATGTCATTTGTATTCTGAAGGAACTTGTCCCTTTAAAAATTCAAAAGTCTCAATTTCATGTTGACTGAGTAAATTTCAAAGAAATTGTCATGGCGAAATTTGCAGGACTGTAAAAGGAATTGCTATTCCCTCAGAGAGTGGAGATGAATCACTTTCAGAAAATGTAGTTTATCTGGCTGTACAAAAGGTATCTACAGTTTGTCATGTATTGTGGTGTACTATGGACTAGAGGTCTGGATTATACTACAATAAAGTGATTATTATTATAGCCACCTGTTCCGACGATTTAATTCAGTAATAAAAGGCAAAACTATTCACACGTTGATTGTACATGGTTGAAACTATTTAAAGATGCATTATGCGACTTGTTTATTCTCGCTCCATGGTTATTTAAATTATTATTTGGTCACTTCCTTTTACATAAGTAACTAGGTCATCGGAAGTCAGGGATATTTTGTGGATTAGACCTTGCACGTCAAATAATCGGTTAACCTTATAATAGACGTAATTCAATAAAAAGGGTCTGATGTTTATTATCGTGGCGGTGCAATGGTACCTGGCAGTTGGCTATTTCTTGACAAACCTTCAAACACCCATAACTTCAAACGCTCTTTTGACTGAAATTTTCAATATATTCGTCTTTATCTTACAACATTCCTCTTTAAATACTAGATGGTAAGTAAAATATAAAGAAATCGTCACTGGCTTTGGTCCTCTTTTAAGATACGATACATATTTCATTTATATAAAACCTGTAGTAAAACCAATAAAACAAGATAGCAACACAATTCGTCTTCGTCTTCAGTATATTATTAATTAACATCTGTTTAGTAACAATATAAATTGTATATTAATAAAAAAAAAGACCTGTAATATTACTGAATAACTTTTTTATTAACGACACTGTTCTGTTAATTCACAATATTATACTGCTGGATTCAGTAAACGCAGTTTTTTGACAATGTATTATATTGCAGGAGGATAACACTATACGCAAAACAAAACCGATAAGGCAGCCCTGCGGAGAAGGAAACTACAAATAGACATTGCAAGAAATAAACAGCAAATATCAAATTATGTGAATAGATACGCCCACATTTTGCAAGAGATTGATAGAGAACAATATAAAAAGTATTTTAAAGCAACAAAATTTATGTCTGTCGTTCCGTCACGTTAAAAACTTTGCTTTAAAAAATCTACAAGCAAAACATTTGGTTCCACAATCCACACTGACTTTCTTCCAGGTGATTCAACTATCTTCCAGTTAATAGATTTACATTACTTTTTTGTCACGCCATTGATAACAACAAATATAGCCGGGTCGTCTTTTGTGACATAAGCAAGGCTTTTGACAGAGTCTGGCATGTCAGACTCTGCTACAAGGTGGAAGCTGCTGGGGTCCGAGGAGGACTGTTGTCCGATGCTCTGACCTGCAGGGTTACAAATTTCTACGACATGTTGCTGCCAGTCCAGCATGCCTCTGCGGTCATATATTTGAAGACCCCGAACATTACCTCCTGCGTTTCTCTTTACATTCAAATGCATGAACAGAAACCCCTACACAAACTACAACATGATTTTAAAAACATAAACTGTCTTCTATTCGGTTCCACTAATTACAGTCTAATGTTAACACACTAATAGTTTTAATCAAGTTTATAAGTTTATTGATATTTCAAAAAGATTTTAATGTCGATCAATAGTATTTTGCGATTTATTAAATGTACAATTTTGACATTTCCGCTGTTTATAAAAAATGTCGATTATGCTTGTCTATTAACTATGACTTTTTACGAGTATATATATATACATATATATATTGTACATTTTCATCCATTCTAATGTATATGTTTATATCCAAAGGATCTCGCATATCAGACCGCAACTTCCTGGATTATTTCGTTTTCTTTAGCTCGTCCTCTGTCCATCTTGTGCATAATCTGGGCGTATCTTGCATGACAACCGCTTGTTGTTTCAAGCGAAGAAATATATGGCACGGTGCGAACACTGCGAAATATTGATTAGCTTCTACATATGTAGGTAAAATTTAAATTGATTTTTAAGAATATTTTCTTCGCAGGTCTAATTTACACTAAAACGCTGCTCAGTCTCTTGAACCAGGTCTCGGGTTTGCTCCCGGTGTTGGCTCAGAAAGTTCCTCAATATTCTCTGGCGCAGTTTCCCCGTTGTTTGTGGTGCAGGGCGAAGAACAGTGTATAGTCCGGTGTACACATTGGGGTAAGATTTAATAACACTTGACATTTGGAATTGGATATAAGAGTAGGTTCTATTCGCCAAAACCTGGCAAAAAATGTATATTCAAACCCTTTTCATCGATTCTACGCCAAAAAGTCAACAAAGAGAAAGACTAGAAATAACTTTCGCCCTTGTTTTGTGAGTAATCAGCGAAGGAATAATTGGTGTGCTAGGTCCATATAACTGACTACAGGAACGAGCGATAACAGATACACGGTCGAATTTCAGCGCACTGATATACGAGACTGTGAGAGGATATCCGACAAATCATAAAAAGATCTGACTGCCACTAGTGCATTCACTTGTTTTTGTTTATCGTCTCCTTAATAAAAACCTGATAATGCACGGGTCTTTTCTATTTTATTTTTTTTATCGTTGTCTCTTTATCTAGTGACAGTGAATTCTTTTCATGAATTGTCAGATATCGTCTCACAGTCTCACGTAACAACTTTTTGTCTTCGATGGATTTATCTTTGAGCTCAAATTCGACTGCGTTTCTGTTATCGCTCGTTATTTCAGTCAGTTTTATATAAGGATAACTCGAGTTTTCAATTGTTTTGCGTCACTTCCCGCTTCTTTAAATCTTCGGTACGCATCTAACTCTTGTGTTAAAATTATCTTTGAAATGTATTTAACCAGTTCTATCACATGTGGTAATGCACAGGGCCAGGGTACCAAAAGATAGTGTGTGTGTGGGGGGGGGGGGGGTCCCCCGGGCCTCTAGAAAATTTTGAAATTTGTTAATTCTGAGAACGCTGTTTAGATAAAACCCTTTAAAATACCTGATAATGAAAGAGACAAAGCCTGATTATTCACAAATGAATAGAGTGGACATTAAACCCCATCTCTCTCTCTCTCTCTCTCTCTCTCTCTCTCTCTCTCACATATGTGGTAATGCCTGATGTCAACATTGTCTTTTAAACCCAATTTCAATTTATAAAGTTTTATCCTTCCGAATTTGGCTATGTTTGGCGCAATATAGCCCGGTAGGAGCCGACGTGTCATTAAACAACATTTCATTTCATTTCATTTTCATGGCTGGAAAAAATACATGACACGAAAATCCGGGTAATACGGATTGTTTAAGATATGGATATAGGAATTGTTCATAAACTAGAGGCAATTAAATTGTATATTTTTCTCACTAACTCAGATGACAAGAAATTATCCGATCTAAGAAGATAATTTTGTTTTCAGATGGTTGAGCTTTTGATGAAGATGGGCGAATGATGGAAATACAGAGAAATAACAAGTGCTGTATATTTGGTAATGTATATAAATCGGACATTGGCAGTAATGGTTGGCTTGTAGTGTGGGGGAACTGGGTGCTCGAAAAAAACCTAAGAGGTTGGACATAAGATCAGAATCCGCGCCACGCCACCTTAGTCAAGTTGCCCTTACCCCAATCCATTAATGTGGGAAAACATGTTATTTTTCCATAGACATTGTTTATTTACTGTTGGGAAAACCACAAAAGCAATGATTATCAATACAATGGTAGTCCGTTCTACAATTACAGCTATCTTGGTGAGCGTCTTCTAGGCAGTTTTCTCTGTTCCTACAGGTTGCTGAAAGAAAAACAAAATAAAGGGTTGACTTAATTAGGAATTTCTATTTATTATATTTGGTCTGTTCCTTGTTTGTTTTCTTTTAAAAATAGATATTCATATTCTCCTATTTCTTACCTATGCCATCGGGGCAGCGGGTCACACAGCTGGTAGATATATTTTGAATACATCTTAAAACAGCTCCACTACAACTTGTTACTCTACAATCGTTGGCATTCTGACAATCGTCACTCGCCACATGAGCTGCCCACGTGTAAAAAGAAGAGAAAGATAAGATCAAATAAATTTATATCAATTTAGCGTCTCATTAAGACTCTATTGTAAATATAGGCTCATGTCAGCAAATTCAAACGTTTATTTATGAATCAAATATATTTCATTATAGTTAAATCTCTAATCTTTATAGGATATTTATTTCAGTAGATTCTACATCCGCTTGTACGTGTATTTCTAATTAATTCTGTAATTTTAATTCTAGTCTGTCACGAAATATCAACTGATGATTACTTTGAATATAATAACGGTCACTTCCAAATATTTTGATATAACGTACAGGACACAATCTCAAGCTACTACTACTGCTACTATACATATTTGATAAATAGACGCCACAGTGAATTATTAAAATAAAATTGAACAGGTTTGTGTCGAGTGGACGTTAACTTTCTCTAGTCATTATCTAGCAATGTTAAAATATGTAAACAACAATACAACCAGAGACACCCTTCTAATACCGGCATCCATGCATCGCATTAGGAAAGAAGATTGTTATATATAGTAAGCAGCAAAATAAACGTCGGGTTGGTATGTTACTCTGAATAGACGCATTGCATAAAACTTGACAAATGTTTTTATTGTATATTTTTGACCACATCTCCAACTTTACCTGAGCAATAAGGCTCATTCCCAAACACAAAATTGAACCCAGGAAATGTTCTCAAAAACGCAATCTGACCTCTGGGATGGTAATGTGTTCTCTATGATTTCCATGTTATTCACGTGCTGTTAACCGGGACCAGCCCTATAAAATGCACCCCCATACCTGTTTGAATTATTCACACTCCAACGTCAGCAGCATGCCACGACTCACGACAGCTCAGAAGAACCAGGCGCTTGGAAGACTCGACGCTGGCCACAGTGCCCAAGCCGTTGACAATCACTCCCAGGTCCATGTTCGGACCATCTACAGGCTTCAGCAACACTATCGGGTCAACAACACCACGGATGATCGCCCCCGAACTGGTAGACCAAGGGTTACCACAAGGCGACAAAATCGCCATGTTGTGCGAGAGCACGTGCAGAATCCTTTCACACAGGCATCTGAGACAGCACGTCAGACAGTCGGAACTACACGGAAGACCCATCAGTACCGATACAGTGCGCCGACGTCTCACCAGAAAGTAGTGTGTACCAAAGTTAAGGGCAGTTAACTCTGTTTGGCTTAATATTTGGTCCAAAAAACTGGTTATGATTTTAAGCGGAAAAGTGGGTATCGAAAACGTCTGACCGTACCTTTATTTGTATTGGCGGATGGTGTAACTTGGCGGCAGATGTTTCGGAGAATGTTAGGCCTGTAGAATATGACAATTGGACCCGTATCGGTTGAGTTGAACGATTTTTTCTAGAATTTTAAAAAATTCAAATATTTTCCATTTCTTTATGTATGAATATTCCAACATAATTTTACGATTTTATGACACTTTAGAAAATATTCTAGTCATAAAAAATTAAAAATCGAATTTTCATGGTCGAAATCATGCGTTAAATTGAGAATTAAGACAAAATGCATCAAATAACGGTACATGGCGATAAACCGGAAGTTGAATATCCATCATGGATGCCTATGACGAGCGCTGTAGCTATTTGGACACAGATCACTAAAGATTGCCCCATTGACTCCAATGTTAATTCTCGTATCTTAGACCGGCTCTAACTTTTTCCCAAATTTTCGTTGGGAAGAACGCTTTCTACCACAGATGGAGCAACATGTGGCAACCACTTGCCCAAAAGCACGTATGAGGTTCTTCATGAAAAACTTGAGATACACAAGCTGGAAGTAGAGACAAGTAAACATGCAATTTCAGGCCCTACATTTCAACGTAACCAACCTCTCAACTCTTGTATCCTTCCGCATCAAAATTATGAATATTCACCAAAACCTGGCAGAAAATGTATTTTCAAACCCTTTTCCTCAATTCTACACCAAAAAGTCAACAAAAATCGCCATGCAAAAGGGGGAAAAAGGAAAAGGGAGAGGAAGACTAAAAATAGCTTTGGCCCTTGTTTCGTGGGTGACGGCGTAGGAATATTTGGTGATCTGTGTCCTATATAGGGGTGAAACTTCAGGTATCACCAAAAGGCCTTTTTTATTTCCTTCCCATGTGTTCTGGCAACATGCCGGTGAAAGAAAATCAAAATCAAAGAATAACTGTAAAAATGATGGCCCTTTAAGTACACATGCTGCTTTATGTACACTAGTGCATCTCAGGTCCATAGGCCTTGTGTGCTAAAATTTAAAAATCTTTCTTATTAAAGGCAGTATCTGAGTTCTGTGAAAAATTTAGACAAGTTACAAAGAAACTACATAGAAAACACTCATAATTTGGAATTTTTTTCAAAAATATAATTTTTTACTGCCATGTGATGAAAAATGTACAAATTTTACATGTAGCATCTCTCAAAATACCAATAATTTTCCACTTTTTTAAATATCCGGACGGACAAGAAATATATTTTTAGAATCTGTGGACAATATGCAAACAGAAAAAATGCAAACCAGTTGCAATGATTGTAATATTAGAGATCTATACTGAAACATGTATGCCTACCCCCTGAACATGCCACTGATTGAATTAATCTAATCTATGGTTGCAGAACTTACATTACCAAAGGAATCTGTCTAACAGCTATGTTTTACCATCCCTGGCTAACATATGCACATATAAACTAAAATAGGTGCAATAAATATGAATTATGGTTAAAAATAGGCCTTGATGAATGAAAAAAATGCCATATTTGGTCTATGATCACCCCTCTCTAACAGAAGGGTCACAGAATACACAATTTTCACAAATTTGGGAATATTTCAATGTTTCCAACATCTCAAACCTCAGAGGCATGTTACAAATTTGTATTGCAATCCTTGTGCTGAAGCAAGATGTCTGGAACTTTACTTTAATTTCCTGAAAAAATGAAGTCAAAAAAGTAGCCATGACAGACTTGACAACATAAAAAGAGGCCTGAAAAGGAGAAAAATTAACATTTTATTGTTTTATAGGCAACATAAATGCAGCAAACACCACAAATGCTGGATTTTGATAAGAAAATATTAAACATTAAACTGACATTTACACATCTACACCAGTTTTATATCTGGGTCTGGTCTCATTGGCCTGAAATGCCTCAGGGTTCTACGTTTGACTCTGAACAAATAAGGGTTAGAAATCCTTGAAATGCACAAAAAAAATATTTTTGGGTGAAAAATAACATTCTTAGCTGTAATTCAACCACAAATTCCAATTAAGATCATTTTCATGTCAATACAGGTGCATTTAAATCCCTCAAAACACATTAATAGAAAAGGGTGGGGTGGGGCATTTATTGCCTCTCTAAACAGAATGATGGAGTAAAAAATGTCTAGAAAGGCTGGGATATTGCTTCCTACATGAAGGAAATGCAAGAATTTAATGTTTCAAAGGAGAAAAAAATGCTTATTCTGGGTAAAATAGTGGCAAAATTGAGCCAACCCCTGTTTTGAACATTTTGTACAAACCCATCTGCTGTACATTATTAACTCAGTGTTACCAATTTTAAATTTTCTGTAGGAAAGCTGGAGCTATTTCTGAACCTGACAAACATGTAGATCCCATCTAAGTTATATTAGCAAAGAAAATATGGGCATTTTTAGACATTTTGACTCATTTTAGTAGTCATGAAAATATTAATTTCTACATCCAAATGGGGGGAATCTCAAGATTTTTTGTGAATATTCCTGATTTTTAGACAAAATTTGGTGAAATTTCAATACTGTTCACTTTATCTGTGCTTTCTGAGACTGAATAAGCCAACATTGGGCATTAGAATATTTTACTTACTGTTAAAAATTCAATAAAAATTGAAAATTGAGAAATTTGCAGTAAAATTACAATTTTTCTTCAAAACTTTTTTTTTTTTTTTTTCATTAACTTTTTTTAGTTTTTCTGTAGCCAAACTATTTTATTCATATTTTCTGAGAATTTAATCTTCATATTTTCAAAACTAAGGCATATCAGTGACAGCCTTATCACACACAGACAGGACACAGATCACTAAAGATTGCCCCATTGACTCCAATGTTAATTCTCGTATCTTAGACCGGCTCTAACTTTTTCCCAAATTTTCGTTGGGTAGAACGCTTTCTACCACAGATGGAGCAACATGTGGCAACCACTTGCCCAAAAGCACGTATGAGGTTCTTCATGAAAAACTTGAGATACACAAGCTGGAAGTAGAGACAAGTAAACATGCAATTTCAGGCCCTACATTTCAACGTAACCAACCTCTCAACTCTTGTATCCTTCCGCATCAAAATTATGAATATTCACCAAAACCTGGCAGAAAATGTATTTTCAAACCCTTTTCCTCAATTCTACACCAAAAAGTCAACAAAAATCGCCATGCAAAAGGGGGAAAAAGGAAAAGGGAGAGGAAGACTAAAAATAGCTTTGGCCCTTGTTTCGTGGGTGACGGCGTAGGAATATTTGGTGATCTGTGTCCATTTGTTTTCATTCCTTAAAAGCATGTTTATTCTGCCTCTTTTTCATAGATCGGTTACAACATGACTTAAAAAATAAAACTACCCATTATTATAATATATTAATGATTACATTTTAGCCGATATTATTCGATCTGTACAAAATGGACCGAAACCAACCCGAAGAAACGGCATTATTATTGACAGATATAAATAACAGTATGAACGCACGTTTTTTAAAAGCAGAATTATATATTGTTATTGTATCAACAAAGAATAATTCACATAGTCTGACATAGAAACTAAAGTGAAATGTTAGGCCAATTTATTATCACTGACATACGCCATAATAATGGCATGCGATATTGTGAGTAGGCTGTCTTTTTTAAATTGTAAAAATAATGTTTGTCACTAGTAGTGTCAGATTAGATGGGGGTATGAAAACTAATCTTTAGCGCTGGTTTGTTTAGTTTAGTTTATTTCATTTTATTTATTTTTTCTATGCAAACTGTTGACGATACACTCTGAAGCAGGGGCATCATGCATTCAGTGACCAGACTATCTGTCAGATCAAAAGATGTTACCCTTCCCTTAGTACTAGTTGATAAACAAAAATATACAACTAGCAAAAACAATTACTGTTTGAACCCTTCCAAATATTATTATAAAATACCATATATTGTTAGTATTTTATATAAAGAATCAATATATATTTATTTTATTTAATTATGAATTAAATTGAATTGAATTGAATATTTCGTAGGTTGAAACCTTAAAAGCAAAAAAACACCCAATTATTGTTTGAAACCTTCCAAATATTATTATATAATACTGTAGCGAAGCAGAATTTTAATATTTTTATAGGTTTTATTATGTCAAGTAATATAGTGTATTGAGTGAGTGCACCTTTAAACTAACAAACTGTTACTCATTTTACTTCCAACTGGTCTATAACAACATCTCTCCTTTAACTTGGCTTGTTCACCTTACTGTTTTCTTAGAGCCCAAATCTTAGGGTGAGTACAATTCTACTCCCTTGGTTACAAGCAAGTTTTCTTTTTAACTAAACCTCACTTTGGACATCGGGCATTAGATAGATTTCGAAGTTTAAGGACATTTTGGTACCTTTAATCAAATTGTTTAACTTTATTTTCAAATCTAGTTAGGTTATTTTCAGAGAATTGTTTCAGTTATACTACTTCAGTATTACAGGTATATGTGCTAATTCTCTTATTTTGGGTAATTGGGTTTAGATGGAGCGGATGTAGGAATGGTAGAAATTGCAATATTAAGCAGCCAATTTATTTAAATAGATAGAAAATAACATGTAAAGATCATTAGTTTTTCATATATAGTAGATTGAAAGTATATTGTATATATAATCAGAATAATGTTATTTTCCAGAATATAGTTATCTGAAGATTTTGTTTACCATCTTGGTAGTCTTCTTTAAAAAACCCTTATTTGGGTATGTGATCAGTTACTTATGTATTACATTTAGTATAAACTTAAGGCATATTTAATATATTTAACTTAATTAGTGATGTATTTTAGTGTGTAAATTATTGATATATTTCATCATTAAGTACGCATGCCTTACTATTATTTTATTTTATATTACTCAACTGTATATTAATTTTGATGTATATATTTTCAGGGTTTTTAATTAAGGTTTAAAAAAGAAACACCTTAGTTTTTATTGTGAATTTACACCCCCCCCCCCCCGTTACAATACCATATATTGATATTATTTTATATAAATAATCAATATCTATTTATTTTATTAAGAATTAAATTGAATTGAATTGAATATTTGGTAGGATGAAACCTTAAAAGCCTTGTTGCAATTTTACTATTTTATATCTATTTCAGGTAATGGTATAACAAATCAGTTGCATTAGGAACAAATTTTACTTTCATATAATTTCATGTTTCATGAATGTACATTTTTGTTCTTTCTTTTTTTTTCAATTAAAAAAAATGTTCGTTCTTTCTTTTTTTTTCAATTAAAAAAAAGGTTAACTTTTAAATAAATCATATTAAAAGTATTATGTGTTTAGATTCAGTTTCCAAGAAGTAGGGTCAACTGTCCAACCTCATGGGCTTTCTCTGTGGCATCCTCTTACTACGGTGGTGTATGTTAGTCCCAAAAAGACCTAGTCTGTGTAAAGTGGAGTTAAAACCCTCTCTCCACATCCTTCTTTCTATTTCTCCGTATCTTCCTTTTCCCCCCTGCTTAAATTGCATATTTTAGGATTTGTGTGATGGGAGGATATGTTTAAAAAGGAGAAATGGCAATCGTCAAATTTAAGCCGGACTCTGTTCATTGATAACCATTTTTCCTGCAAAAAGATCTGAATGATTGTGAATTTAATAAGGTGTAACCAAACTGTTATTCTACCAAGTTTCATGTTTATTCATTGAAAAACAATTTTTTTTACATTGCACTGAAGTGAAATTAGCACTTTTTGGACCAGATTTCGATTTCAGACTGAAAAAACAAAATTAATAAAAATTGAAAATAAAAGAAAGTATAAGTCCAATTCTAAAAATTTAAACGGTTTTTAAATTCTAATATTTGGACAATAATTTCTGCCAGGTTTCAAAGCAATTGCTCAAAAATAAAATTTGGTTGGTACATGCTTCAAAGAGAACATCCATTGCCGTGGACCGATCCTCACCCCTCGCCCGGTTGGAGCTGACGTGCCATAAAACCACATTTCATTTCATTTCATTTCCCACCCTTGCCATCGACGTCGACTTCTACAGTTTGCCCAACAACACCAGAACTGTCGACACTGGCAATTGAGAACTGTTCTGATCACAGATGGGAGTCCGTATTGCGTATCTACTGCAGATGGCAGGACCAGAATATGGCGTTCGGCGTGGCCAGCGTTACTCTGACCAATGTGTCATGGAACGAGACTCATGGGGAGGTCCAAGCATAATGGTTCGGGATGGAATCGGCCTGAACCAGAGACTGGGTCCTGTGGTGTTCCAAAATCTTGATCCAGGGAGAGAAGGTGGCATAAAAGCAGTGTGCTACATCGATCACGCTCTCAGACCCCACGTCATACCACATTTCGCACGTCATCGAAACAACGTTTTCCAGCATGACAACGCCCGTGCCCACACCGCCAGGGTTACTCGGGACTTTCTACAGCAGAACGGTGTCAAAGTTATTCACTGCCCAGCCCATAGTCCGGACTTAAACCCGATTGAACATCTTTGGGATGAAATTCAGAGGTGACTTTATAACGTCCTACCGAGACCAAACACAACCGAAGGATTGCGCCAGGAGTTTCTGGAGAGTGTGGCTCCAGGGTGCCAATGGCGTTCATCAATCATCTGGTTCACTCCATGTACAGACGCTGCGCTACTGTTATTGACACGCGCGGTGGACACACCAGATACTGATGTATAGACTGTGTACAGACTAAACCTTCTCGTAATGTCTTGGAGCCTATCATGATTTCAGTTTTGAAAGTTTATAGATACATAAACATCTACCCATAATTATATTACAGTAAATATACTTGGAGTATTTATCTTTTTAATTGCCATTTTATTTCTATGAAAGATGCATTATGAATAATATTTAGATAAAGAGTTGGCCTTTCTAGATCTGTTATAATTAGTTCACAAATATATAAGAAATAAATATATTGCAATTATAATACTGTTACGATAATATAGTTGTTTCAATTATTGTTTACTTTATCCTTGAATCCGTTCAATAGCTAAACTATCCTATGCCCTAGAGAGGCGATTTTAGTCAAATTACTTTATTCGAATGGAAGTTATGTGTGTTTGAAGTTTTAATAAATATCGATTGTCAAGTACACCATTTCTCGTATTAAAATCCTTTTCTCAATCTAACCACACATTAAGCTGTTATCCTGTTATATTCCATTATATAATCACTGAGACTAGAATTATTGCCTAAATTAAATATTTTTGATATACATAAAGTTGATACTTTTAATGATTGGCATTCACTGCAATAAAGTGACTAACTCTAAACATAATGGAATGAGATGAAGATACCATAAAATATTAACCGTCTAAGTAAAGTTTAATAATGAAATAGGTTCAAACTGTCATATATATATTTAATATAAATTATTTGAGATTTGTATATATTAAATTTGCTATACCTCGACGGACTCCGTTACCCTACATCGAACATCGGCTGTAGGACTAATTCTGCCATATTGGAACTACACTCAAGTTCTTGGATTAAAAATGGCGGCGCCCATGAAGATGATATTGAAGAATGTTTTATTTCAAGAATCTGTATATTGTTTGTTATATATTTACTACTAATAGCAAACACTTACATTGCGTGACTAAATAAAAAGCTAGGAATGGTAAATATACTCAGCCAAATTAAAAACTTGACACTGATGAATTTCAACAATTTTTTTTTCTGGCAAGTCAAATAAATTTTAAAGTGTTTCTAGCTCTATGCTGGTCAGTCTGTGGTCACTGTTGCAAGAGCCTTTAATTGTTCACGCCAGACACTAATTAATCTTAGAATGAAAGTGCTTCAAACTGGGGGGGGGGGGGGATCACGGTGGGTAAGGCGCTGGCTCGCGATCCCTGCATTGGCCGAGAAAGTTCATCCCGATTTTCCGGCGTGGTTCTCCCTTGTCAGTGATGCAGGACGGAGGGCTGACAAGGACAGCTGTCTAGTCGTTCGGATGGGACGAAAATCGAGGTCCCGTGTACTCATTGGCGGGCACGTAAAAGATCCCTTGACAGTTGGAATTCGATATAAGAGTAGGCCGTAGTGCCGCTGTCCGGGCAAAATTGTCCCTCATAGCACAATGTATGGCGTATGCCCGTCTTCATTAGCCCAGTTCGGAGCAAAACAGTAGGACGTTAAAGCCCATTTCATTTCATTTCATTTGCTTCAAACTGGAACTATTGCCGACCGCCCAATGGCGGGAGCGCCACGTATGACGTCACTCCAGGAAGATCAAGCAATATGATTACGTCATCTTAGAAACAGATTTGTCACTGCAACCTCCACAACTTCGAGCTCGGAGGCCCTATAATGGACCAATATTGACACCTCTTCATCGCCGTAACCGACTTGTGTGGGCCACAAGACACATAAGATTTACTCAAAGACAGTGGAATTCGGTTGTCTTTAGTGACGAATCTCGATTCACTTTGAGATTTGCCGATGGCAGGGTCCGAGTGTACCGTAGACGAGGTGAACGTTACGCTCAAGTATGCGTCAGAAAAGTTGACCGATTTCGTGGCGGCAGCGTCATGGTTTGGGGTTCTTTTTGTGCACATAGACGTTCTCCTCTTGTTGTCCAAGGGAACTTGCTGTCCAGTACAGGGATCAGATTTTGCAACCTGTTCTTCTTCCGTTTATGAGAGACATGGGCCTGGACTAACGTTTCAACAAGACAATGCTCGACCCCATACAGCAATTGCTACCCAGAATTTTTTTAAGAAATGCCGGTGTCCAAGTCCTGGATTGGCCGTCGCTTAGCCCCGACCTTAATCCTATTGAACACATCTGGGACGAACTGGGTAGACGTGTTCGTCAACAATTGAATCCACCACTGACGTTGCAGGACCTCCAACATGCTCTTGCTGAGCAGTGACGACGTCTTCCTCGGGTAGTGTTTACTAATGTTCTGAGATCCATGAGAAGACGTTGTGTGACAGTACGAGACGCTAAAGGAGGCCACAACCGTTACTAAACACTTTATTCCGATTGTTCTCCAAGTCTGTGAATTTCATTTTGGGGGGTACTGTGACATCACGAACGTTATCAATGTCAAGGACTTTCGGCGAGACGTATTCTTGCTTTCTGTTGATGTCAAGGTCGTCTGTGCACAACATAACATTAAAATAGTTGGCTTAAACCAAATATTAAAAATCTAGTCCCAAAAATCCCGATGCCTTCTATGAAGGCTCATGCCGATACCGGAATAATCCGGGTAACGCAGGACAAAGGTTAACCTGTTCTATCACATGTGGTAATGCACTTTCCGTTTCTTCAAATCTTCATTACGCATCTATCGTAGCAATGAGCTATGTGATAAAATTATCTTTGGAATGTGTTTAACCAGTTCTATCAGATATGTGGTAATGACTGACGCCAGAACTGTCTTTTAAACCCAATTTCATTTTTTAAAATTTTATCTTTATGAATTTGGCTGCAAAAATACATGACACGAAACTAGTCCGAAAATGAATTTTTGTTGGCCCGGGCAATGCGGCAACTTTGTAATGTCAAGCACAGACTTTGTTTAAAATATGGATATGGGGATTGTTCATAAACTAGAGGCAATTAAATTGTATATTTTTCTCACAACTCGGATCCCGTGTTCGAGACGAAAAATTTCCGATCTAAGAAGGTAACTTTTTTTTCAAATGGTTGAAAAAACCACGCCACCCTAGTGAAGTTGCGCTTACCCTAACCCCTTAATGTTAACTACAATAATCAAAAAAGTGTCGACTTGGACAAAAGTAGACACGGTGTTTAAGTATCTCACAAATCTGATGGAAAATATCTTTTGTGATTCTGGGTAACTCCTGAGATCCATGAGAAGACGTTGTGTGACAGTACGAGACGCTAAAAGAGGCCACAACCGTTACTAAACACTTTATTCCGATTGTTCTCCAAGTCTGTGAATTTCATTTTGGGGGGTACTGTGACATCACGAACGTTATCAATGTCAAGGACTTTCGGCGAGACGTATTCTTGCTTTCTGTTGATGTCAAGGTCGTCTGTGCACAACATAACATTAAAATAGTTGGCTTAAACCAAATATTAAAAATCTAGTCCCAAAAATCCCGAGTGTCAAGATTTTAATTTGGCTGAGTATATGTTGGTGTTATTGAAAGTTTACAGGAGTTAAAACTCCAGACTGAATTGTTTGGGAATATGCATTTATGTGAAAGCTGTATTAATAAAAGTACTGTCGGTATATGTTTCAAGCAAACATATATTAATAACATTGATGAGTTTAATAACAAACATAAACGTCAGAAACGAATGGGAACAACCCCATTGTCGTCCATTAGGATGTCAATCGCCAGTCGAATTCAGAGTTCTGTCGAAAGGAAACAAATGTCAACAACTCCATCGTCCATTAAAATGTCAGTTGCCAGTCAAATTCAGGGTTTTATGGAAAAGTTACAACGTCTTTGTTTAAATGACACGGATCTAAAGAAGTCTGGGCAGAGATTGAGATTTGACAGCTACATATATACTCTTAAAAACAAAAAGTAGGGGATATTCAGAAACAATACAAAAGTGCGGAAATGCACTGCTTTTTTTTATTAGAAGTAACCAGTCTATGTTAATAACAAGCCATATGAGCGGCTTATCTGACGGCCCCATTTCACTCGCAAAGAGATACACTGTCAAACGTGAAAATGGACGTTTTTGATTTTTGTCTTAATAATGAGTAATTGCTCCACCAATCCTCAGACATTCATCAATTCTTCGTGGCATGCTCCTAATCAACCGTCCAATCACGATTTGGGGCAACCTGACCCACTCCTCTTGCAGTGCCACGGTCAATTCTTGCAGTGTTGTCTGTTGACGTCGACGAACACGTCTCCCGATCAAATTAAACGTAACACACTAAAGCAAAGATACGCTAAACAGTAAATCTTATGCAAGAACCGATAGGAAAGCAAACATGGATAGGATAAACCAGCAAGCGGCAGTTTTCATCAACCAGGCCCTGAAGTGTCAAATTTGACAATGAACCCCCCACGTGAATGGCGCTATTGCGTGTCACACATGCAGCTCAGTGGTTCTGTTGGGGCGATAAGTTCTGCCTTTTATATGCAAGTTTGTAGTTCTCGGCAGTATGATACAGTTCAAAACAGAGGTCAAGTGTTTTATTACAATCATTGCAATGATATAAAGTCTCTCGACCAGGACGCTTTCTTTTTACTCCCTGTTGTACATCCATTTCTCTCTCCGTCGGAACACAGACAGCACAGGGTCTAGAGATATAGTCTTCTTAGTCACTGTTGGAACAATCTTTGGAGAAAGTGTCGTACTGTAAGTCTGGGTAATGGGACGGCATTTTCACACGGGCGACCTCGTCGTACACGATTGGCAACAGCAGCAGACCCAGACTCAATGGCCAGTTTTGTTCTGAAAGTATGCTGCCTCATTTTCTGTTGGCTTTGGGTCTTCTATAGTAAATAAGTGTTTAGACAACAAAGCCCAATAATATGAAAACATATCCTTTTCCACCATAAGAGCCCAATAATATGAAAACATATCCTTTGACGTCGACGAAGTCATTCATACTTAACCATTTGATCAGTCCCATCAACACCTCCCATCCACTTCGTGTATTCAATACATTCAGGTTTTTTCACCACTTTGTGGCACTGTCGACCCTTACCAAATTTTATCTTCATTACCATCATTGGTCCATTGTGCATGATGATTCGTTCATCCTTATCCTTTAATTGTGAAGTATATAAGCTGGCAGGAAGACCTTTACGACGTCTCATTGTGCCAGTCGAAAAGGTATCATGTATAAAAGTTGTCACAGTAAATAGAGTATCCCAAGGTAACCCTCATTAGATCCATTACATTTTACAAGATCATAAATCTTCCCATTTGGTCCTAGAGCCACACCTGTATCCCCTGTTTAAATTCTATATTTTATAAATTAACAATTCGTTGTATCCTAAAGTTCGTAAGATTTGATACCCTACTTATCAGGTTTATTCGGATTATATGTTTTGAATCGTAACTTGCCGCGTCGTGGAATTACTCCTTCGTCTATTGCTAGTTTCTTGTGGGGTGTGTATATTTCCGAAAAAGAATTACATATCAGTTTAAATGGTTCACCAAGTTCAAAGCGGGGATCGTGTCCATCATCACATGGAATGAAATTGGCATTTTCAGTGAGATGAAAAAATGTTAAGAAATCTGTCACGTGGCATGGCCGAACCAAAAACGGAACACTTGCGCCTGAATCAGTTGACCAATAATCAGAAATATCTGGAAGCTTTATCAATCCTAAACAAATTAGTAAACCAATGAATACTCTCATTTCGTCATCAGACACATATTTCCACTTACGAAATCTTGATGAAAATGACAAGTTAGGATTTTTATCAAGGTAATCTTTAGCATAGCGGTTCGTCCCCACAGTCAAACCATGAAATATTTTATCACTAAAATACGGATAATAGAAATCTAATTTTTTAGGCTCAGCAGGGAGTTCAATGTTATCTTTTAATCCAGAATTTTGATTAAATTTTCCGGCATCACATGTTGATTTCCAAGTGACCAGGAATTGTCATCCAAATTAAATTCATTATCACTGGTATTTAACAAACCATCCCTCCCAGCAGAATTTGTCTAGGCCTATGTTATCATCACTGTCAAAATTATAGTCGAAAACTGTGATCAAATTTGCACCGAGTTCAATATCTTAATCGTTAAATAGTACGTCCAACGCTTCCTCGGCAGTTAGCCGTGACACAACGTCACGTTTTACTGAACATGTATCTTCACATGAATCACCAAAATCTTCGGAAAATTAGCGAAAAAATGTAAGCAAAGCTACAAGAATGACGGCCGATGGCACTTCTTTCGTTTAGTGAAACGCCACCTATCGAACATCGGAGTTAAGACGCCGGGAAATAAAAACAATCGGTGATCACAGAAACGCCACCTCTCGAACATCGGAGTGAAAACGCCGGGAAATAAATACAATCGGTAATCACAGAATATTACCGATGCCTTCTATGAAGGCTCATGCCGATACCGGAATAATCCGGGTAACGCAGGACAAAGGTTAACCTGTTCTATCACATGTGGTAATGCACTTTCCGTTTCTTCAAATCTTCATTACGCATCTATCGTAGCAATGAGCTATGTGATAAAATTATCTTTGGAATGTGTTTAACCAGTTCTATCAGATATGTGGTAATGACTGACGCCAGAACTGTCTTTTAAACCCAATTTCATTTTTTTAAATTTTATCTTTATGAATTTGGCTGCAAAAATACATGACACGAAACTAGTCCGAAAATGAATTTTTGTTGGCCCGGGCAATGCGGCAACTTTGTAATGTCAAGCACAGACTTTGTTTAAAATATGGATATGGGGATTGTTCATAAACTAGAGGCAATTAAATTGTATATTTTTCTCACAACTCGGATCCCGTGTTCGAGACGAAAAATTTCCGATCTAAGAAGGTAACTTTTTTTTCAAATGGTTGAAAAAACCACGCCACCCTAGTCAAGTTGCGCTTACCCTAACCCCTTAATGTTAACTACAATAATCAAAAAAGTGTCGACTTGGACAAAAGTAGACACGGTGTTTAAGTATCTCACAAATCTGATGGAAAATATCTTTTGTGATTCTGGGTAACTCCTGTAAGTTCAAAACATATAAAAAGAGAAAGCAAAACATGGTATTTTCAGTAGACTTTATTTATTTTCCATTGGGATAACCACAATAGCAATGATTATCAATACAATGGTATTGCGTTCTACAATCACAGTTATGTTGGTGAGCGTCGTCTATGCAGTTCTCTCTGTTCCTACAGGTTGCTGAAAGAAAAACAAAATAAAGAGTTGACCTAATTAGGAATTTCTATTTATTGTATTTAGTCTGCTCCTTGTTTGTTTTCTTTTAAAAATAAATATTCATAATCTCCTATTTCTTACCTATGCCATCGGGGCAGCGGGTCACACAGGTACAGAGATTTTCAACACATCTTAAAACACCTCCACTACAACTTGTTACTCTACAATCGTTGTTATTCTGACAATCTTCACTCGCCACAAGAGCTACCACGTGTAAAAAGGAGAGAAGGTTAAGATCAAATGAAATTGCATCAATTTGGCGTCTCATTAAGACTCTATTTGGTAAATATAGGCTCATGTTAGCAAATTCAAACGTTTATTTATGAATCAAATATATTTCATTATAGTTAACTCTCTAATCTTTATAGGATATTTTTTTCAATAACTTCTACATCTGCTTGTATGTGTTTTTCTTATTATGTCTATAAATTCAATTCTAGTCTGTCACGAAGCATCAACTGATGATTGCTTTGAATATAATATACCGATCATTCAGAAATCACAAAAGCGGGCACTGCAAAATATTTTGGTATAACTAGTCATTATCAAGCAATGATAAAATATGAACTATAACAAGACAATATATACATGTAATCAACAATACAACCAGAGACACCCTTCTAATACGGATATCCATGCATCGCATTAAGAAATGTACAGGTCACAATTCTACTAGGCTTGTCTTAGTCATTCTCAAGCAATGATAAAATATGAAATATTCCAGTTCTGTTACTAAATGTCATTGAAACAAACGTCATGATTACTATTCCCATGGCCGATTCACTATTTTACACATGTAATTATTGTTTCAAATGTTTCTCCTCCCACCACGAGATTCATGGCGGGACTGCGTAAATTAAATGCATCGTTGTTTATTACTTTAGAAGTGAAGAATTTGTCATGATGGCAGCACAATCCATAGCTTGCTTAAAATGATTTGTGTTATTATTGGAAGCATATGGTTTGCCTTTAAAACGACAGTGTCCTTATCAATGCAGATATTTCTTATTAAAAATAGAATATTATACCTTAACCATCAGATGGAGAATTTTTCCAAAATAAAAAGATGCATTTTCTAATACTACAGTGTTTTGTCATTTACAAAAGTAAGAATAATAACAACCACTCGATGTTCTCTCTATTTTTTAAAGATGCCCGAATGTTGTGCTAGTGAGGGTGGTAGTTTAACGAGTGTGAAAATGTTTGAATAACCGAATATTGACAAATAGGAAAGAGGCATAATACTGACCTGCACACACAGCTAGGATTATAAAACTTTTCATCTTGTTTACTCCTCGCCACTTGTCCATATCTGTATATGCACGCTTTTATAGTATAAATACAATTAAAACAGACATTCCACCGAAGAAAGCTATGAATGTACTATGATTGAGTTTTGAGTTTACAGATACATAAACATCTACCCATAATTATATTACAGTAAATATACATGGAGTATTTATCTTTTTAATTGCCATTTTATTTCTATGAAAGATGCATTATGACTGTAATATTTAGAGAATTGAGTATATTGCAATTATAATATTGTTACGATAATATAGTTTTTTACTTTATCCTTGAATTATTAAATGGCGAGAGGGGTCTAATCCGTCCAATAGCTAAACCATCCTATGCCCTAGAGAGGCGATTTTAGGTCAAATTACTTTATTCTAATGGAAGTTATGTGTGTTTGAAGTTTTAATAAGTCTCGATTGTCAAGTATACCTTTGCTACGATAACATAGTTGTTTCAATTGTTATTCATATTATCCTTAAATTTAAAATGGTGATGGGTTCTAATCCATTCAATAGCTAAGCCATCATATGCCTTAGAGAGGTGACTTTTGTCAAATTACTTTATTTTAATCGAAGTTATGGGTGTTAAATGTGTCCAAGTGTGTTGATTATGGACCTGCCATGTGCATAATTATCTATATAATAATTCAAATAACATTTGAAGCTATTGCAGATAATTGCACGGTAACTATACACTTGACATTAACCATCAACTACAATGGCTCGATGACCCATCCCTCATCGTTGCTAGTGAAAATTAGCCTTGTTAGTGAAAATTAGCCTTGTTAGTGAAAACTAGCCTTGCTAGTGAAAATTAGCGTTTTTAAAAATTACATCAATGTTCGATACCTTGCCTAGTTTAGGAGACGTATTTGGACCCTTACACAGCACGGAGGCAAATTTTAATGCGTGACTGGACAGATAATGGCCAATTTATATTTACATGGGATTCAGATGCGAAAGGCAACAGGATTTGCTATTTTCAACACAACATCTCTTTAATATGCCATATGTTTAAACTCAAGATATATGTAGGCCTTTATATCAATATGATTAAAATACAGGGCCCATATGCATACAAATCTTAAATCCAGGCTAATATTTACGTATAAGTGTAAGTTTTAAAAATGGTTTTCTCATAATACAATCCTTTTCACTATAGGAAAGCCCACCTTAAGCTGTTATCCAGTTATTTGTCCATTATATGATCACTTGAGACTAGAATAATAAATTATTGCTTAATTAAATAGATTTGGTACTGTCAATGATTGACACTGACTGTAATAAAGAGACGAACATTAAATAAAATGGAATGAGATCGCGATGGAGGTACCATAAAACAAATTAACTGTCTAACTAAAGTTTGAATAATGAAATAACTTCAAACTGTCATATATATATATATATTTAATATAAATTATTTGAGATTTGTATATTTTACATTCTGCAAACCTCAGAAGACTCCATTACTCTACATCTAACATCGGCTGTATGACTAATTCTGCCATATTGGAATGGATTAAAAATGGCGACGCCCACGAAGACGCGTGTGAAGAGTGTTTTACCTGAAGACTGAATTGTTTGAGAATATGCATGTATGTGAAAGCTGTATTAATAAGAGCACACTCGCTATCAGTTTCAAGTAAACATATATTAATTACATGTGGACGCTTACGGCTAGCCCCCGGATCCATTCACTTTTTTTTAAATTGTCTGTATGTTTGTGTTTTCCGGAGTATGATGTCCTGTCCGTGTATTTGTTTTTGTGTAAATTTTGTGTGGTGCAGTCCCCAAGCACTTAATATTGATGAGTTTAATAACAAACATAATCGTCAGAAATCAATGGCAACAACTCAACTGTCGTCCATTAGGATGTCGGTTGCCAGTCCTATTCAGAGGTCTGTGGAAAAGAAACACATGTCAACAACTCCATCGAACAACTCCATCGTCCATTAGTTCCTCGTCAAATTCAGCGTTCTGCCGAAAGGTTAAAATGTCTTTGTTTAAATGACACGGAACCAAAGAAGTCTGGACAGAGATTGAAATATCACACAGTAAAAAACCCAAAACAAAATATACCGTGCATGATAAAAACACAAACTTGTCCTTAATTACATGATCATCATGCATATGATCACTCTTACTCTACACCTGTGCTCACACCTACAGCAACCCCGTGTCCAGTTCTTAATCAGATCACGGTTATAGGAAATCACACAATACATCACAAAGAAGTGAACATAATACCACCCACACATCTGCCGACGAATTGCTTAAACAGCTATGTTGTGACATATCACCAGTTATTGACAAATTTGTACAAACTGTTTCAAAATATGGAAAAAGGTATTTTATTTGTGAAAGATCTAACATTTTAAAGTTAAACAATCTATTAATTTATTAATTAATAGTGATATGGTTAAGAAAATGCTAAATGATTATACATAGGTTGTTATTGTGGTTTATAAATAGGGATATGGTTCAATTGTTATGTTATAAGAGTATGATGAGAAGGAAGGAGGAGAGCGTAATCACCCCATTGATTATGCATATTATATACACATTAGTTAAATTACCATATTATTAGAAAACATGCTCAAAGACACTAACCAAATTATTTTTGTTTTGATAGTATGAAAGGGGTATCGATAGTATGATTTTTATTAAGCCTTGGTGGTGGCTTCAGTCCCAGGTTTTATCTGTTAATAAGAGAGATCGAGATCGTGAAGTCATTTTCAAAGGTAAATGTTGTTGTTATAACTCGTAATTAATGTTATGTTTTTATTGTCTTACTCATGGATGTACTATAAATGTAGGTTGTTATTCATTATTGATAATGATCTTGTCTGCGATATCGCCTCGGTGGAAGCGGACGTAAAATACAACTAACTAACAACAACATTATTAATCTTGTCTGCAATATCACCTCGGTGGAAGCGGACGTAATATACAACTAACAAACAACAACATTATTGATCATTGCTTGATAAAGATACCTGTACGAGTATTGAAACGTTTTATGTAATAAACCGAGAAGTAGTAAATCCATAAAGTTGTGTTATTATGAAAATCTATGACCTGTAAAAGTAAAAATGTGATATATTTGATAATATGTCCAGGTTGTAATAAAGAGTATATAGGCAAAACCGAATCACAACTGAACATAAGGATGAACTTACACAGATCCCACATTGCTAATCCCAAAAATAGAATTTTTCCACTAAGTGAACACTTAGATACATGTGGAAAGTGAAAATTTAGGGTATTCCCCTTATATAAACTCAACTGGTCGGAAAATAATTTGCTAGAAAATAAAGAACGGCATTTTATTAACAAGTATCACTCTAAATTAAATGCTGCATATTTTTATATTGTAATTTGATATTGTAAAATATTTATATTTGATATTATTATTGTCATGTACATATATGTATTAATAACACCATAACGTCGTGTAATTGTATACTATCTCATTATTAAATGCCTGATGATCCCCGTAGTGAGTGAAAGCGCTAGCTAAGATGAAATTAGTTTTTTTCTTTCTAAAAACCTCACTTTTCTATATATATAATTAATTGAGATTATTTTGACCTGGACACCCCCATACCCCTTCCACACCAACCAGTGCTTACAATGAATTACAAAAAAACCATCTTTGTATTTCAAATAACAAAAAAAAAAGTCTTTGACTATATGACACTTAAACATGTCATTTCGTCATTACATTATTTAGGCCCATGCAGATTTTACTTTTACAGCTGGAAATATTCCCCTCCTGTCATTTGCTATGGACACACTGCAGAACCAAAACACCTTCTCCTGAAGACAAACATGAAATTGATGCAAACTATGTACAAGGAAAATGTCATCGATGAGCAAATACATGTTAAGTACTGTGGGTACTGTCGCTAAAGAAAATATATCAATAGATCAGTAATAACACAATCTAAAAAGAAATGTTTTAGCGAAAGCATGGGGACATTAAATTTCATTTGTCTGTTCTTCACAAAATCTTTAACCTTGGTCGTAAATTTTGGACCGTAAGAGATAAGGAGGGCTTTCATATAATTTCGCATGTATATTCTTTGTAACAAAACCTTTTTGTCAGTACAAAAATTTTAACCTTGATCATAACCTTTAAAATCAAATGGGGTTTAACGGACCACTGTTCTGCTCTGACTAGGATTATGAAGATGAGCATACGCCATACAGTGTGCTCTTAGAGAAATTTTGTCTGGGCACGCCAATGTATACAGGGGACCTCCGTCCTGCACCACTAACAAGGGGGAATCTCAGCCAACGCAGGGAACAAACATGCGACCGCCAGGTTAGCGAGCCAACGCCTTACGTGGCTCCATATATATATATATATATATTTTTTAATCCTAATAGTTAGGGTTTCCATATTCCACATGTGCATTACCTGCAACAATGTCTGTCCAAATGTACTATATTTTTTTTTTACCTTCACCTCGAAGTTTATAAGACCTTGTAAGCGGGTGACTACAATTCTCTCTATTTGTTTTTTTTTTCTGGAATAAAATCCAATACTATTTATAAGAACCTGAAGTTTTACTGAATGTGGGAGAGCCACGGTGGCTAAATGGGTATAGTCACTATCACAAACTCAGCACCTGTCATTCAGGATGTTGTTAATAATTTTGATAGAATGACCTATATTCTTGACAAACATAGCACATAAAGCGTTCATTTAAAGAGATGTCATTTGTATTCTGAAGGAACTTGTCCCTTTAAAAATTCAAAAGTCTCAATTTCATGTTGACTGAATAAATTTCAAAGAAATTGTCATGGCGAAATTTGCAGGACTGTAAAAGGAATTGCTATTCCCTCAGAGAGTGGAGATGAATCACTTTCAGAAAATGTAGTTTATCTGGCTGTACAAAAAATATCTACAGTTTGTCATGTATTGTGGTGTACTATGGACTAGAGGTCTGGATTATACTACAATAAGATTATTATTATAGCCACCTGTTCCGACGATTTAATTCAGTAATAAAAGGCAAAACTTCACACGTTGATTGCACATGGTTGAAACTATTTAAAGATGCATTATGCGACTTGTTTATTCTCGCTCCATGGT
Source organism: Patella vulgata (assembly GCF_932274485.2). Classification (NCBI taxonomy): domain Eukaryota; kingdom Metazoa; phylum Mollusca; class Gastropoda; family Patellidae; genus Patella; species Patella vulgata. Next base: position 20,276,543 of record NC_065883.2, read on the forward strand.
TATTTAAATTATTAATTGGTCACTTACTTTTACATAAGTAACTAGGTCATCGGAAGTCAGGGATATTTTGTGGATTAGACCTTGCACGTCAAATAATCGGTTAACCTTATAATAGACGTAATTCAATAAAAAGGGTCTGATGTTTATTATCGTGGCGGTGCAATGGTACCTGGCAGTTGGCTATTTCTTGACAAACCTTCAAACACCCATAACTTCAAACGCTCTTTCGACTGAAATTTTCAATATATTCGTCTTTATCTTACAACATTCCTCTTTAAATACTAGATGGTAAGTAAAATATAAAGAAATCGTCACTGGCCTTGGTCCTCTTTTAAGATACGATACATATTTCATTTATATAAAACCTGTAGTAAAACCAATAAAACAAGATAGCAACACAATTCGTCTTCGTCGCCTCATATAAAAGCCTAATACATAAATAAACAGAAACCCATAAGTGCTGTTGTGTTAGTTGCTTTCTTTATTTGGACAAAAACTAGTATATTTACATACTTTTCAGTATATTATTAATTAACATCTGTTTAGTAACAATATAAATTGTATATTAATAAAAAAAAAGACCTGTAATGTTACTGAATAACTTTATATTAACGGCACTGTTCTGTTAATTCACAATATTATACTGCTGGATTCAGTAAACGCAGTTTTTTGACAATGTATTATATTGCAGGAGGATCACACTACACGCAAAACAAAACCGATAAGACAGCCCTGCGGAGAAGGAAACTACAAATAGACATTGCAAGAAATAAACAGCAAATATCAAATTATGTGAATAGATACGCCCACATTTTGCAAGAGATTGATAGAGAACAATATAAAAAGTATTTTAAAGCAACAAAATTTATGTCTGTCGTTCCGTCACGTTAAAAACTTTGCTTTAAAAAATCTACAAGCAAAACATTTGGTTCCACAATCCACAGTGACTTTCTTCCAGGTGATTCAACTATCTTCCCCGTTGTTATATTCAAACCCTTTTCATCGATTCTACGCCAAAAAGTCAACAAAGATCGCTACACAAAAGGGGGAGAGTGAGAGAAAGAGAAAGACTAGAAATAACTTTCGCCCTTGTTTTGTGAGTAATCAGCGAAGGAATAATTGGTGAGCTAGGTCCATATAACTGACTACAGGAACGAGCGATAACAGATACACGGTCGAATTTCAGCGCAATGATATACGAGACTGTGAGAGGATATCCGACAAATCATAAAAAGATCTGACTGCCACTAGTGCATTCACTTGTTTTTGTTTATCGTCTCCTTAATAAAAACCTGATAATGCACGGGTCTTTTCTATTTTATTTTTTTTATCGTTTTCTCTTTATCTAGTGACAGTGAATTCTTTTCATGAATTGTCAGATATCGTCTCACAGTCTCACGTAACAACTTTTTGTCTTCGATGGATTTATCATTGAGCTCAAATTCGACTGCGTTTCTGTTATCGCTCGTTATTTCAGTCAGTTTTATATAAGGATAACTCGAGTTATCAATTGTTTTGCGTCACTTTCCGCTTCTTTAAATCTTCGGTACGCATCTAACTCTTGTGTTAAAATTATCTTTGAAATGTATTTAACCAGTTCTATCACATGTGGTAATGCACAGGGCCAGGGTACCAAAAGATAGTGTGGGGGGGGGGGGGGTCCCCCGGGCCTCTAGAAAATTTTGAAATTTGTTAATTCTGAGAACGCTGTTTAGATAAAACCCTTTAAAATACCTGATAATGAAAGAGACAAAGCCTGATTATTCACAAATGAATAGACTAGTAAAAAGGTTGAAAACTTTCATCATTAGGGCATGGGTATACATGTATACCTCAGAAAAGGGCAGGGTAACATTTGCATACCCTGGTATCCGGGCCCCGGCGCCCCTGGTGATGCGCTTCCCGTTCTCCAAATCTGTCGTACCAATCTCTGTGTTAAAATTATCATTGGAATGGGTTTAACCAGTTCTATCACATATGGGGGGGGGGGGGTGAATGATTAGCGTGCGCGCGCTGTATCATAAAGTCTGTCATCGAGTCGACTGGCGTGGTTTCGAATCCCCAGTTGTACGTGACAAGTAGGGTCGCCTGTCCAACCTCGTGGGTTTTCTCCGGGTCCTCCGGTTTCCTCCCACTGCTAAAGACCCTTACGCGCAAGCAAATTATGTAAATAAAATAAAACCATATGTTAGTCCCGAAATGACCTACATGTAGTTTGTGTCGAGTGGACATTAAACCCCATTTCTCTCTCTCTCTCTCTCTCTCTCTCTCTCTCTCTCTCTCTATCACATATGTGGTAATGCCTGATGTCAACATTGTCTTTTAAACCCAATTTCAATTTATAAAGTTTTATCCTTCCGAATTTGGCTATGTTTGGCGCAATATAGCCCGGTAGGAGCCGACGTGTCATTAAACAACATTTCATTTCATTTCATTTCATTTTCCGAATTTGGCTGGAAAAAATACATGACACGAAAATCCGGGTAATACGGATTGTTTAAGATATGGATATAGGAATTGTTCATAAACTAGAGGCAATTAAATTGTATATTTTTCTCACTAACTCAGATGACAAGAAAATATCCGATCTAAGAAGATAATTTTGTTTTCAGATGGTTGAGCTTTTGATGAAGATGGGCGAATGATGGAAATACAGAGAAATAACAAGTGCTGTATATTTGGTAATGTATTTAAATCGGACATTGGCAGTAATGGTTGGCTTGCAGTGTGGGGGAACTGGGTGCTCGAAAAAAACCTAAGAGGTTGGACATAAGACCCGAATCCGCGCCACGCCACCTTAGTCAAGTTGCCCTTACCCCAATCCATTAATGTGGGAAAACATGTTATGTTTCCATAGACATTGTTTATTTACTGTTGGGAAAACCACAAAAGCAATGATTATCAATACAATGGTAGCCCGTTCTACAATTACAGTTATCTTGGTGAGCGTCTTCTAGGCAGTTTTCTCTGTTCCTACAGGTTGCTGAAAGAAAAACAAAATAAAGGGTTGACTTAATTAGGAATTTCTTTTTATTGTATTTGGTCTGTTCCTTGTTTGTTTTCTTTTAAAAATAGATATTCATATTCTCCTATTTCTTACCTATGGCAGCGGGTCACACAGCTGGTAGATATATTTTGAATACATCTTAAAACAGCTCCACTACAACTTGTTACTCTACAATCGTTGGCATTCTGACAATCGTCACTCGCCACATGAGCTGCCCACGTGTAAAAAGAAGAGAAAGATAAGATCAAATAAATTTATATCAATTTAGCGTCTCATTAAGACTCTATTGTAAATATAGGCTCATGTCAGCAAATTCAAACGTTTATTTATGAATCAAATATATTTCATTATAGTTAAATCTCTAATCTTTATAGGATATTTATTTCAGTAGATTCTACATCCGCTTGTACGTGTATTTCTAATTAATTCTGTAATTTTAATTCTAGTCTGTCACGAAATATCAACTGATGATTACTTTGAATATAATATACCGATCATTCAGAAATCAAAGAACGGCCACTGCCAAATATTTTGTTATAACGTACAGGACACAATCTCAAGCTACTACTACTGCTACTATACATATTTGATAAATAGACGCCACAGTGAATTATTAAAATAAAATTGAACAGGTTTGTGTCGAGTGGACGTTAACCTTCTCTAGTCATTATCTAGCAATGTTAAAATATGAACTGTAAGTAGACGATATATACATGTAAACAACAATACAACCAGAGACACCCTTGTAATACCGGCATCCATGCATCGCATTAGGAAAGAAGATTGTTATATATAGTAAGCAGCAAAATAAACGTCGGGTTGGTATGTTACTCTGAATAGACGCATTGCATAAAACTTGACAAATGTTTTTATTGTATATTTTTGACCACATCTCCAACTTTACCTGAGCAATAAGGCTCATTCCCAAACACAGAATTGAACCCAGGAAATGTTCTCAAAAACGCAATCTGACTTCTGGGATGGTAATGTTATCTCTATGATTTCCATGTTACTCACGTGCTGTTAACCGGGACCAGCCCTATAAAATGCACCCCCATACCTGGTTGAATTATTCACACTCCAACGTCAGCAGCATGCCACGACTCACGACAGCTCAGAAGAACCAGGCGCTTGGAAGACTCGACGCTGGCCACAGTGCCCAAGCCGTTGACAATCTCTCCCAGGTCCATGTTCGGACCATCTACAGGCTTCAGCAACACTATCGGGTCAACAACACCACGGATGATCGCCCCCGAACTGGTAAACCAAGGGTTACCACAAGGCGACAATATCGCCATGTTGTGCGACAGCACGTGCAGAATCCTTTCACACAGGCATCTGAGACAGCACGTCAGACAGTCGGAACTACACGGAAGACCCATCAGTACCGATACAGTGCGCCGACGTCTCACCAGAGAGTAGTGTGTACCAAAGTTAAGGGCAGTTAACTCTGTTTGGCTTAATATTTGGTCCAAAAAACTGGTTATGATTTTAGTCGGAAAAGTGGGTATCGAAAACGTCTGACCGTACCTTTATTTGTATTGGCGGATGGTGTAACTTGGCGGCAGATGTTTCGGAGAATGTTAGGCCTGTAGAATATGACAATTGGACCCGTATCGGTTGAGTTGAACGATTTTTTTCTAGAATTTTAAAAAATTCAAATATTTTCCATTTCTTTATGTATGAATATTCCAACATAATTTTACGATTTTATGACACTTTAGAAAATATTCTAGTCATAAAAAATTAAAAATCGAATTTTCATGGTCGAAATCATGCGTTAAATTGAGAATTAAGACAAAATGCATCAAATAACGGTACATGGCGATAAACCGGAAGTTGAATATCCATCATGGATGCCTATGACGAGCGCTGTAGCTATTTGTTTTCATTCCTTAAAAGCATGTTTATTCTGCCTTTTTTTCATAGATTGGTTACAACATGACTTAAAAAATAAAACTACCCATTATTATAATATATTAATGATTACATTTTAGCCGATATTATTCGATCTGTACAAAATGGACCGAAACCAACCCGAAGAAACGGCATTATTATTGACAGATATAAATAACAGTATGAACGCACGTTTTTTAAAAGCAGAATTATATATTGTTATTGTATCAACAAAGAATAATTCACATAGTCTGACATAGAAACTAAAGTGAAATGTTAGGCCAATTTAATATCACTGACATACGCCATAATAATGGCATGCGATATTGTGAGTAGGCTGTTTTTTTAAATTGTAAAAATAATGTTTGTCACTAGTAGTGTCAGATTAGATGGGGGTATGAAAACTAATCTTTAGCGCTGGTTTGTTTAGTTTATTTCTTTTTTCTATGCAAACTATGCAAACCTTCCAAATATTATTATATAATACTGTAGCGAAGCAGAATTTTAATATTTTTATAGGCTTTATTATGTCAAGTAATATAGTGTATTGAGTGAGTGCACCTTTAAACTAACAAACTGTTACTAATTTTACTTCCAACTGGTCTATAACACTATCTCTCCTTTAACTTGGCTTGTTAACCTTACTGTTTTCTTAGAGCCCAAATCTTGGGGTGAGTACAATTCTACTCCCTTGATTACAAGCAAGTTTTCTTTTTAACTAAACCTCACTTTGGACATCAAGCATTAGATAGATTTCGAAGTGTAAGGACATTTTGGTACCTTTAATCAAATTGTTTAACTTTATTTTCAAATCTAGTTAGGTTATTTTCAGAGAATCGTTCCAGTTATACTACTTCAGTATTACAGGTATATGTGCTAATTCTCTTATTTTGGGTAATTGGGGTTTAGATGGAGCGGATGTAGGAATGGTAGAAATTGCAATATTAAGCAGCCAATTTATTTAAATAGATAGAAAATAACATGTAAAGATCATTAGTTTTTCATATATAGTAGATTGAAAGTATATTCTATATATTATCAGAATAATGTTATTTTCCAGAATATAGTTATCTGAAGATTTTGTTTACCATCTTGGTAGTCTTCTTTAAAAAAAAACTTATTTGGGTATGTGATCAGTTACTTATGTATTACATTTAGTATAAACTAATGGCATATTTAATATATTTAACTTAATTAGTGATGTATTTTAGTGTGTAAATTATTGATGTATTTCATCATTAAGTACGCATGCCTTACTATAATTTTATTTTATATTACTCAACTGTATATTAATTTTGATGTATATATTTTCAGGGTTTTTAATTAAGGTTTAAAAAAGAAACACCTTAGTTTTTATTGTGAATTTACACCCCCCCCCCCCGTTACAATACCATATATTGTTATTATTTTATATAAATAATCAATATCTATTTATTTTATTAAGAATTAAATTGAAACCTTAAAAGCCTTGTTGCAATTTTACTATTTTATATCTATTTCAGGTAATGGTATAACAAATCAGTTGCATTAGGAACACATTTTACTTTCATATAATTTCATGTTTCATGAATGTACATTTTCGTTCTTTCTTTTTTTTTCAATTAAAAAAAATGTTCGTTCTTTCTTTTTTTTCAATTAAAAAAAAAGTTAACTTTTAAATAAATCATATTAAAAGTATTATGTGTTTAGATTCAGTTTCCAAGAAGTAGGGTCAATTGTCCAACCTCATGGGCTTTCTCTGTGGCATCCTCTTACTACGGTGGTGTATGTTAGTCCCAAAATGACCTAGTCTGTGTAAAGTGGAGTTAAAACCCTCTCTCCACATCCCTCTTTCTATTTCTCCGTATCTTCCTTTTCCCCCCTGCTTAAATTGCATATTTTAGGATTTGTGTGATGGGAGGATATGTTTAAAAAGGAGAAATGGCAATCGTCAAATTTAAGCCGGACTCTGTTCATTGATAACCATTTTTCCTGCAAAAAGATCTGAATGATTGTGAATTTAATACGGTGTAACCAAACTGTTATTCTACCAAGTTTCATGTTTATTCATTGAAAAATAATTTTTTTACATTACACTGAAGTGAAATTAGCACTTTTTGGACCAGATTTCGATTTCAGACTGAAAAAACAAAATTAATAAAAATTGAAAATAAAAGGAAGTATAAGTCCGATTCTAAAAATTTAAACGGTTTTTAAATTCTAATATTTGGACAATAATTTCTGCCAGGTTTCAAAGCAATTGCTCAAAAATAAAATTTGGTTGGTACATGCTTCAAAGAGAACATCCATTGCCGTAGACCTAACCGTGGACCGATCCTCACCCCTCGCCCGGTTGGACCTGACGTGCCATAAAACCACATTTCATTTCCCACCCTTGCCATCGACGTGAACTTCTACAGTTTGCCCAACAACACCAGAACTGTCGACACTAGCAATTGAGAACTGTTCTGATCACAGATGGGAGTCCGTATTGCGTATCTACTGCAGATGGCAGGACCAGAATATGGCGTTCGGCGTGGCCAGCGTTACTCTGACCAATGTGTCATGGAACGAGACTCATGGGGAGGTCCAAGCATAATGGTTCGGGATGGAATCGGCCTTAAACAGAGACTGGGTCCTGTGGTGTTCCAAAATCTTGATCCAGGGAGAGAAGGTGGCATAAAAGCAGTGTGCTACATCGATCACGCTCTCAGACCCCACGTCATACCACATTTCGCACGTCATCGAAACAACGTTTTCCAGCATGACAACGCCCGTGCCCACACCGCCAGGGTTACTCGGGACTTTCTACAGCAGAACGGTGTCAAAGTTATTCACTGCCCAGCCCACAGTCCGGACTTAAACCCGATTGAACATCTTTGGGATGAAATTCAGAGGTGACTTTATAACGTCCTACCGAGACCAAACACAACCGAAGGATTGCGCCAGGAGTTTCTGGAGAGTGTGGCTCCAGGGTGCCAATGGCGTTCATCAATCATCTGGTTCACTCCATGTACAGACGCTGCGCTACTGTTATTGACACGCGCGGTGGACACACCAGATACTGATGTATAGACCGTGTACAGACTAAACCTTCTCGTAATGTCTTGGAGCCTATCATGATTTCAGTTTTGAAAGTTTATAGATACATAAACATCTACCCATAACTATATTACAGTAAATATACTTGGAGTATTTATCTTTTTTAATTGCCATTTTATTTCTATGAAAGATGCATTATGAATAATATTTAGATAAAGAGTTGGCCTTTCTAGATCTGTTATAATTAGTTCAAAAATATATAAGAAATAAATATATTGCAATTATAATACTGTTACGATAATATAGTTGTTTCAATTATTGTTTACTTTATCCTTGAATCCGTTCAATAGCTAAACTATCCTATGCCCTAGAGAGGCGATTTTAGTCAAATTACTTTATTCGAATGGAAGTTATGTGTGTTTGAAGTTTTAATAAATATCGATTGTCAAGTACACCATTTCTCGTAGTAAAATCCTTTTCTCTAGCTAACCACACATTAAGCTGTTATCCTGTTATATTCCAATATATAATCACTCGAGGCTAGAATTATTGCCTAAATTAAATATTTTTGATATAAATATTAAGTTGATACTTTTAATGATTGACATTCACTGCAATAAAGTGACTAACTCTAAACATAATGGAATGAGATGAAGATACCATAAAATATTAACTGTCTAAGTAAAGTTTAATAATGAAATAGGTTCAAACTGTCATATATATATTTAATATAAATTATTTGAGATTTGTATATATTAAATTTGCTATACCTCGACGGACTCCGTTACCCTACATCTAGCATCGGCTGTAGGACCAATTCTGCCATATTGGAACTACTTTCAAGTTCTTGGATTAAAAATGGCGGCGCCCATGAAGATGATATTGAAGAATGTTTTATTTCAAGAATCTGTATATTGTTTGTTATATATTTACTACTAATAGCAAACACTTACATTGCGTGACTAAATAAAAAGCTAGGAATGGTAAATATACTCAGCCAAATTAAAAACTTGACACTGATGAATTTCAATAATTTTTTTTTTCTGGCAAGTCAAATAAATTTTAAAGTGTTTCTAACGATAGTAAGTAGTAAGAAGCCTTTAATTTCATAAAATTGTAAAGTCACGTGGATCACGTGACTTTTGAGCATATAAAGATGAAAAACCTGAAAAACACGTGCAAACACAAACTCGTGAGGTCAATCGATGCAAGTTTGCTTAAACTGAAGACGCACACGTCACTTGAACTGGAAAAACAAATTAAAATTGTTATTTTCATCTTTGTTAGAAAATGCCGCGCCTTTCAAATGTAGAACGTCTACGTGCTATAGGTAGACTCTATGCTGGTCAGTCTGTGGTCACTGTTGCAAGAGCCTTTAATTGTTCACGCCAGACACTAATTAATCTTAGAATGAGAGTGCTTCAAACTGGGGAGGGGGGGGGGGGTAAGGCGCTGGCTCGCGATCCCTGCAATGGCCGAGAAAGTTCATCCCGATTTTCCGGCGTGGTTCTCCCTTGTCAGTGATGCAGGACGGAGGGCGGACAAGGACAGCTGTCTAGTCGTTCGGATGGGACGAAAAACCGAGGTCCCGTGTACTCATTGGCGTGCACGTAAAAGATCCCTTGACAGTTGGAATTCGATATAAGAGTAGGCCGTAGTGCCGCTGTCCGGGCAAAATTGTCTCTCATAGCACAATGTATGGCGTATGCCCGTCTTCATTAGCCCAGTTCGGAGCAGAACAGTAGGACGTTAAACCCCATTTCATTTCATTTCATTTCATTTGCTTCAAACTGGAACTATTGCCGACCGCCCAATGGCGGGAGCGCCACGTATGACGTCACTCCAGGAAGATCAAGCAATATGATTACGTCATCTTAGAAACAGATTTGTCACTGCAACCTCCACAACCTCGAGCTCGGAGGCCTTATAATGGACCAATATTGACACCTCTTCATCGCCGTAACCGACTTGTGTGGGCCACAAGACACATAAGATTTACTCAAAGACAGTGGAATTCGGTTGTCTTTAGTGACGAATCTCGATTCACTTTGAGATTTGCCGATGGCAGGGTCCGAGTGTACCGTAGACGAGGTGAACGTTACGCTCAAGTATGCGTCAGAGAAGTTGACCGATTTGGTGGCGGCAGCGTCATGGTTTGGGGTTCTTTTTGTGCACATAGACGTTCTCCTCTTGTTGTCCAAGGGAACTTGCTGCCCAGTACAGGGATCAGATTTTGCAACCTGTTCTTCTTCCGTTTATGCAGAGACATGGGCCTGGACTAACGTTTCAACAAGACAATGCTCGACCCCATACAGTAATTGCTACCCATAATTTTTTTAAGAAATGCCGGTGTCCAAGTCCAGGATTGGCCGTCGCTTAGTCCCGACCTTAATCCTATTGAACACATCTGGGACGAACTGGGTCGACGTGTTCGTCAGTAATTGAATCCACCACTGACGTTGCAGGACCTCCAACATGCTCTTGCTGAGCAGTGACGACGTCTTCCTCGGGTAGTGTTTACTAATGTTCTGAGATCCATGAGAAGACGTTGTGTGACAGTACGAGACGCTAAAGGAGGCCACAACCGTTACTAAACACTTTATTCCGATTGTTCTCCAAGTCTGTGAATTTCATTTTGGGGGGTACTGTGACATCACGAACGTTATCAATGTCAAGGACTTTCGGCGAGACGTATTCTTGCTTTCTTTTGATGTCAAGGTCGTCTGAGCACAACATAACATTAAAATAGTTGGCTTAAACCAAATATTTAAAATCTAGTCCCAAAAGTCCCGAGTGTCAAGATTTTAATTTGGCTGAGTATATGTTGGTGTTATTAAAAGTTTACAGGAGTTAAAACTCCAGACTGAATTGTTTGGGAATATGCATTTATGTGAAAGCTGTATTAATAAAAGTACTGTCGGTATATGTTTCAAGCAAACATATATTAATAACATTGATGAGTTTAATAACAAACATAAACGTCAGAAACGAATGGGAACAACCCCACTGTCGTCCATTAGGATGTCAATCGCCAGTCGAATTCAGAGTTCTGTCGAAAGGAAACAAATGTCAACAACTCCATCGTCCATTAAAATGTCAGTTGCCAGTCAAATTCAGGGTTTTATGGAAAAGTTACAACGTCTTTGTTTAAATGACACGGATCTAAAGAAGTCTGGGCAGAGATTGAGATTTGACAGCTACATATATACTCTTAAAAACAAAAAGTAGGGGATATTCAGAAACAATACAAAAGTGCGGAAATGCACTGCTTTTTTTTATTAGAAGTAACCAGTCTATGTTAATAACAAGCCATTTGAGCGGCTTATCTGACGGCCCCATTTCACTCGCAAAAAGATACACTGTCAAAAGTGAAAATGGACGTTTTTGATTTTTGTCTTAATAATGAGTAATTGCTCCACCAATCCTCAGACATTCATCAATTCTTCGTGGCATGCTCCTAATCAACCGTCCAATCACGATTTGGGGCAACCTGACCCACTCCTCTTGCAGTGCCACGGTCAATTCTTGCAGTGTTGTCTGTTGACGTCGACGAACACGTCTCCCGATCAAATTAAACGTAACACACTAAAGCAAAGATACGCTAAACAGTAAATCTCATGCAAGAACCGATAGGAAAGCAAACATGGATAGGATAAACCAGCAAGCGGCAGTTTTCATCAACCCTTCCCTGAAGTGTCAAATTTGACAATGAACCCCCCACGTGAATGGCGCTATTGCGTGTCACACATGCAGCTCAGTGGTTCTGTTGGGGCGATAAGTTCTTGATCTGTGACCATACTCTCAAAGCATGTCAAGTGTCCATGACTATTTATCATATCACAACCCGCATATGTATTAATTGCCTTTCAATATCCCCTACTTTTTTTTTTGAAGAGTATATATGTAATTAATTGGAATTACTTTGACCTGGATATCCCAGACCCCTTCCACACCAAACATTGCTTACAATGAATTACAAAGACGTTAATCTTTGTCTTTCAAATAACAAAACAGTCACCGACCATGACACTTAAACATGTTGGCCCATGAAGATTTTACTTTTACAACTGGTAATATTCACCTCTTGTCATTTGTTATGGACACACTGCAGAACCAAAACACCTTCTCCTGAAGACAAACATGAAATTTATGCAAGCTATGTACAAGGAAAATGTCTTTCACAGCATCATGGATGAAATAATACAGGGGCTTGTGTGCACTTTTCCAGAGGAGATACATGTAAACAAAAATTTGTAAAATGTGAAGTACTGTTGCTAAAGAGAATTTTCAATAGATTAGTAATAACACATATATATTCTTTGCAGCAATACCTTTTTTCAGGACAAAAACTCATAACCTTTGAAGCGAAATGGGGTTTAACGTCCTACCGCGTGCTTTGATGGAATTTTTGTCCAGACAGTGGCACTACAGCCTACACTTAAATCGAATTCCAACTGCCATGGGATATTTTATATGTATGCCAATGTGTACACGGGACGTCGTTTTTTGACCCATCGAAACGACTATACTTTTCCCTTGCACCACTCCGGAAAATCCCGATTAACTTTATCTGCCAATGCAGGGAACGAACACGCGACCGCTAGGTTAACGAGCCAACGTCTTACCCGCGGAGCCCCCGTGGCTGCCCCATAATTTTTTGAACCCTTATAGTTAAGGCTTCCACGAGAAATAACGGAAATCTATGATGTTATGATACATGAATTGAACTAAAGGTTAATTGGCACATTTATCATATACCATCTTCATGGTCAGGAATAGAATTTGTCTGTTGACCACATTTAGTAATAAGTCCCTACCAGGGTGCAAGGTATGGGGTATGTCTATTCCGATATTACCTGTAACAATGCCTTTCCATATGTACTATATTTTTGACCTACGTTTCAAACCAATTAAAGACCCCGTAATCGGGTGACCACAATTCTCTCACTTTGTTTGCTTTTGTTTCTTTTTTCTGGAATAAAACTCTATACTATTTACAGGAACCTGGAGGTTTACAGAATGTGGGAGAGCCACGGTGAGCAAGTGGGTAGGACGCTGGTTCGCTAGCCTTGAGGTCGCGTGTTCGATCCCTGCATTGACCGAGAAACTTCATCGGGATTTTCCGACGTGATTTCCCCTTCTCGGTGGTGCAGGGCCCGCGAAGCGCTGCCCGCCAAACTTTCACTCATAATAATAGGAGCAGAAAAGTAGGATAAACCCGATGTCATTTCTGAATGTGGATATCCTGAACACCCACTCTCAAGTTTGAATTGAACATTAACAACAACCTTAATGTTACACCTGAACAAGCTAAACATGGAGTGACAGTCGATATTTGTGTTCAAATCAGAAGATCCCAGTCAAAACTTTAAAAGACGATGGAGCAGGAGGAACTGATGATTTACGTAATTATGTTATGCAGTTCCTTCGGTGGCACTTTTTGATTTTAACCTTCAAAGATGCCATTAAGGAGGGGGTTCAGAGTGAACGAATATGACATTGAAATTTTTCATTACAATGTCCTTCAGCCATTCAATTTTGTCAAAGTACCTTGATGAAAGCATTAACTACATCCTGAAAACGGAAATTATACTCTCTGACAAAATGGCAATGGAAGTTAAGTATAAATCTTATGTAAACATGACTTAAGACACAAAGGTGACACCAAGGCTATGGATCTATAAAAAAGAGAATGAAATATCGGTATTGAAGGAACTGATTCGAGATCTGGGTTCAAACTGAAAAATCTATAGTCACCATCACAAAAGCAGAATCTGTCTTCGTGATGCTGTTAATAGTTTTGATAAATGACAAATATCCATGACAAACATACACAGTAAGCGTTCATTAGAAAGAGATGCCAGGTATTATCTGTCAGTAATTGTCATGGGGAAAGTTGCAAGACTGGAGAAAGGAATTTCTATTCCCTCTTCTAAACCTATAACGATAAATCTCTTTGAACTTTGTGGTATATTCTATGCCCAGAATAACTTGCGGTCTGAAATTCGAGGCGGCTTTGGATATATAAAGGTAGAAGGGGTGGGGTCGGTATCCTTTTCAAGACTAATTTCTCTATTACAGCAGTATAAATGATTTGAATACATAGGGGTAACTTGTAAATCAACCGCAGAAACCATAAGATTTGTCGTTATATATCGGCCCCCATTGATAAAGAAAAACAAAACTATAAGACCCGGTAAACTCTTAATAGCTGGTGTCTTCAACATTCTTGTCGACAATCAGTAGATCCCAGTGCAATACAATTTTCTAAGTTAATCGGTTCATTCGGTTTGAGTCAATATGTCAACGTACCAACCCACATATTAGGCCATACTCTTGATTTAATACTAACAAGATCTGTTGAAATTTATATTAATGACTTTGATGCTTTAGATTCTCATCTTAGTGACCACCTTGCTCTTCATTTTACAGTTCCATTTGTTAAAACCTGCACTATGAAATGCAGAAAATACAAAAGCATTAATTCAAATGTTTTTCCGGAGTGCTAAATTCACCATCAGCAGACGCTGATATACTAATATAATACAGCTATACACATGCACCTGTAATATCTCGATTAAACATAACTGTCCCTGGTTCAATGGCGAGATACGCGTTGCTAGGAAACGAAGGCGCAAGGCAGAGAAGTTGTGCAAGAAAACAAGACTCCATATCCATAAACAGATCTGTCTACAAGAAGTAAAAGCTGTTTCTAATCTGGTTAAGAAATCAAAAAAAAGAATTCTATAATATGAAAGTGCGGAAAAGATCACAAAAAATTATTTAAGACTGTAAAACAACTTATCAACTCATCTAATAACAACAATATTCTCCCGGACTACGACTCTCCTGTTCAGCTGGTAGACAAGTTTTCAAACTATTTCAATGACAAAATTGCCAATATTAGACTGCATATCCTCGAAAAGCAGAAGATAATCGGAAGCACTGTACCATCATATAAATACAACTCTTTTTCTGTCTTAGAATCTTTTGAACGGTAGGACACCAAAACTTTGAAGGAAGTTGTTAGGAAGACAAAGTCATGCTCTCTTGATCCGCTGCCGAACTTGATGCTGTAAGAACACATTGATGTCTTTCTTCCATCCTTGCTTTCAATTGTATATAATTTTGAAATAAAATAACATCACCACAAACTCGGCAAGAGACTTTGTTCTTTTTTCCACTTGATACTCGATTGGAAGCCATCGTTATAGAATTATCAGGTGTAAGTGTGATTACTACACGGTACTGGTGTTTAGGGGTTGCCGAGGTCACAGGTGATAGTTCATACGTCGCGTGCTATTCTTATAATCATCGACTGGCATTCTACTAGAATTGTCACTAAATTAAGCAGAGGTCACAGGTGGAATCGCTAACGTCGCGTGATGTTTTTATCATCGACTAGCTTATTCTAGTAAATTATTATACGGTAATCAAAGTAAACAAAAAAAACAACAACAATAAAAATGAAAGGATTCTTTATTTTACATGATTTACGTGACAGTAATAATTTTTAAAAATGTGCCTGCAAAAAAGTTTTTTAAAGCAAATGTGCCTGCGTGCGCATGTGCGCGGAAATATCGAGGTTATTAACCTAAAGATCTTGGTTCCTTTCGATATTGTCGCATATCAGATCGTAACTTCCTGAATTATGGCCCCTGATTATACGAAAAATCCCTTTTTTTTTTAGCTCGTGGTCCCTCTGAAGGTCACAGTTATTATCTGATTTTAAAAATTGTTTGAATCCGTAACACCATAATAAAGGTTGAGTTCAAATTTCCTGAAAATCTAACCAACTGTCGGACAAAATGGCCGCCGCTTGTGCGCGAAAGGTATAAAAATATGGCATATCAAGGTTGTGGACCCTGTAGAGGTCACAATTTTAATCCGATTGTTATCAAACTTGAAATGCATGTTTATATCCCAAAGATCTAAGTTCCTTTCGATATTTGCGCATATCGAATTGTAACTTCATGAATTATGGCCCTTGATTGTAGGAAAATCCCTTTCTTTTTAGCTTGTTCTCTATCCATCTCTCGAAAATGTGGGCGTATCCTGCGAGGCAGCCGCTGGAAAGTGTTTTTACGTGTTTCGGACTTTCGATCGAAACACTTATTGTTTCTGTAAGTATTTATATATATATATATATATATATATATATATATATATATTTGTGTATGTGTTGGGTGGGGGGGGGGAGTCAAGAGTTTTCAGGCAGCAAAAACTGTGCATGGTCCAAACATTCTGCCAATGTAGATGTGGATGGTCTCATTGGATCTATTTATGGAATATAAATTGGGTCATGTTTGACAAACAGAAAATGTTTTACGGTTGGGACAAAAATAATCCCAGATTGCTCATATCTCCTTTTATTTCTTAACATATCTTCGTCGGGTTTTCATTTTTTGATTCTTTGCTCGATTAGTTTTATCATCAGAGACTTGCAAAACTTTTCTTCAGCACCTTTTCGATATTCAAGATGGCATATTTGAGGTATCAAGTTGAAACTTTGCAGGAATGTGGAACACATTGATGCCTTCAAAATGGCAGATTAATAATTTTTAAGGGAGCCGATTTTTGTATATCAATTTAGTTTACTTCCGGACTTTTAAGCTTCTATCTGATGACCTAAACTTTTAATGGCCCTCGACCTTTGTATGTATAATGACCCTCATGTCTACTACCAATTCATAACAAAATGTTTGGTCTTGAAGTATAACTTCCAGTTTTATTAAGAGTTCAAAATGACAGGTGTTTTTCCTCTTTAACAGGTATTGGTTCTTACTAATGCATGGTTTAACTTGACTGTTGACGTGACAAGGCGTGGCGTATCTAACACACGTCAGTAGGTTACTCTTTGTTCCCTCAATAATAGGGCCGATAAGTAAATCGCGCGAGATTTCACCAGAAATTGAACTTCCGGTGACATGTGTCAATATCACGCGATTTTGTTAGCCTGATAATGTTGAAAGCAAGCGAGTGAAGTGGGTTAAATATTTATTCATTTGTGCCTTACTTCAAACAATGTTGTGATCTTCGCTCACCAGTTACTATTTATATGAAAAACAATGTCATAAATTATGCAAGAGGGAGAGTTGTGGAGATTCATTAGCTGTAAAAATGACGAAGCGACGATCGACTGACTGCCAGTACGATAAAACTCCGTCGAGTCCTTAAAGGGACTATCCCGATATCAAGAGAGTCTCAAAAATAAAAGTCGGAGTACGTATGAAATTTAAGCGCCAAAATATAGAGGAATGGGGTATTTACCTTCTCTCAAAATTCCAGCTCAAAATATTGAGTCGTTTGGACGTGAGTGTCAAAATTGCTTATCAGGACACGTAACCCGTTTAAGATTTCGGGTCATTTTATTCGTTGGGTGACCTGATAATCGATTAACGTTCCTTGAGAGATCTATGTAGTGAATGACCCATGTGCTGTACTTGATAACGAAAGTTAAATTTCAACTACACGTTATTTTTATAAAATAAAAGTCTGGTTTTATCCAGACATCGCATAATACAGCTTGGGACACCCATCTCCATTTCCAGATGAAGACTGACGGGTTTAAGTTGTTTGAAAACTTATCACAAATATTGAGTTAGTTGTTCGGCCCTCAGCTTGAGGATTTTAAGAGATTTTAAAACAAAATTAAGCAGTTTTATTCTCAACAAAATATCGGGATTAGCCCTTTAAGCAGGTATGTTGAAAATCCATTATCATTACATGTAGTTAGGCCTATAAATTGTACAATCTAGTCAGTCATCGTTCCATTTATTTGAGAAAATATAAATCAAGCGATTGAAAAATAATAATTTAGTGACTGGTTAATTGCGCGAGGACACTTGCCAGAAAACAGTGCTGGACTTGGGCTGTCACATTGACTCACCTACGGAAATACCAAACCCTTGTTTACTGTATTCATACACGTATAATATATACTATTCAAAAAAAGTAGGGGATATTTGATTTTTAAGTGTTATTAAAGTCACCTAATGAAACTGACGAAGAAACAAATGACAAAATGAAATGAAGTTCACATTCATCGATTTATTCCAAATGATCGTTAGACTAAGTAAGGCACAGACTGACCATTATAAGGGTAAAATGATACCCGGGGTCAAACGGCAAAGTTACCACAGCATCACAACCAAGTCAGTAACGGGTAAATCCTCCTCTGTTTGCCAAACAAGCATTGATCCGACGTGGCATACTCCTAATGAGACGTCTAAGGTCATTTTGGTCCAGATTGTCCCATTCCTGTTGCAACGCAGCAGCAAGTTCTTGGACATTGGCAGGACGTTGTTGACGTTGACATAACCTCTGTCCAAGCATGTCCCAGGTCGGGACTCAGTGCTGGCCAAGGTAATGTGGTGATGTTCTGTTGTTGGAGGAACCTGTAACGATCCTGGCCCTGTGACATCTTGCGTTGTCATCCTGGAAGATGAAACGGCGGCCATGACGTCGTGCGAACGGCACAACATGGACTGCCAAGATGTTGTCCCGGTAGTACTGGCCTGTAACACGCCCTGCAACAACATGTAAAGCCGTTCTTCCAGCAACAGTGATGCCTCCCCACACCATAACAGAACCACCCCCAAATCGATCATGTCTGATGACGTTAACGTCTTGGAAGCGCTCGTTTCGACGACGCCACACCCTCCTACGTCTGTCCAAAAAATCAACAGTGAACCTTGACTCATCTGAAAACATCACATTGCTCCAGCGTCGATTATCCCAGTGTTGACGATCCCTACACCAACGACGTCTTGCCTGAATGTGATGATCTCTCAAACAAGGGATCACGCGAGGATGTCGGGCGCGAAGGTGACCCCTATGCAGTCGATTCCGAATCGTCTGGCCACTCACTCTCACACCAGTGTCTGTTTGAAGACGAGCGCTGATCTGATTTGCTGTGATGACACGATTTCTCAAGGCCAAGGTACGGATAAATCGATCCTGGGCTTGAGTTGTCGCCCTTGGTCGACCTGAGCGTGGTCTGTCCTGTACAGATTGTGTATCATAGCCTGCTTATGACAGACTGAGAAACATTCATCGTCCGCGCCACAACCGCCTGTGTTGTGCCGATCTGTAGCATGCCAAGGGCACGTAACCTTTCATTTTGGGTAAGCCGACGCATATCAAAATTTGTTTTCTGGTCACTAAAACAATTAAAATGATGTTTCCACCCTGGAATTCAATGCCACAGTGACTGTAACATTCAAAGTCAGAGTCGTGCAAATCTTGGGTTGGACCCCCATGATGATCCCAAGCATCACCTGCATTCCATGCGGTAGCTATTGCTGCGTTTGGGCGTCACATGTAACTGGAAATGTTTCTTCTGTTCGGTTCTATAGTGACTTTTTTCGTAGTCATTTGCATATTTTAGTATTATGCCCCCAAAATCAAATATCCCCTACTTTTTTTGAATAGTATATTACGGATTATCTTTTGACTTGGAATAGACATACACATATTCACCCACTTCCCTAACCAGTGAACTTCGAAAAGTAATATATTGAAGTGAGCGCCCTTTATACTTCTTATTTTACAAAGTTTTGGAATCAATAAAAATTAAAAAGGAAAAAAAAATGAGATGTAGATCTAGCTGAATATTTTGTTTTTAAATTTAAATAATCTTATCCCATTGGAGAATAATGTGCAGCTATGAGCTAAGCAGAAGATCAGTGGAATTTGGCATAGTATTTCTTTGTGAGAAGAATCACATTATAATCATGAAGATATGAATATCAGATTGGTGTCATGAAAAGTGTAGATTTGTACATAAATGAGAGCCTTTTGGGAAAATTAAAAGATGCTGGTTGAAGCCTAAAGAGAGAGAGAGAGAGAGAGAGAGAGAGAGAAATGGGGTTTAAGCCCACTCAACACAAACTAGGTCATTTCGGGACTAACACATGGTTTAATTTTATTTCAATAATTTGCTTGCGCGTAGGGGTCTTTAGCAGTGGGAGGAAACCGGAAGACCCGGAGAAAACCCACGAGGCTGGACAGGCGACCCTACTCCTTGTCACGTACAACCAGGGATTCGAAACCATGCCAGTTGACTCAATGACAGACCTTGTGATACAGCACGCACTTGCTAACCATTCGGCCATCCAACCCCCCTTGAAGCCTAAAGGAACTCTTTAAAAACCCTTTTCAAAGTCTTGTGAAAATTCCAACTACCTGAACTCAGTGGTACATGTACTTCCTTGGCACCGAGTTTGATTTGATTATAAACCCATCTGTGAAGTCTTAGCCAGTGAAATCTGAGAACTGCCTTTTAATTTAGGCATAACTTATAACAAAAACTGCATTTTTATTAATTCAGGTGTAAAAATTATTTGTGGACAATGCTATCGCCTGAAGAAATATTATGTTCAAACATACTAATATGTATTTTTTATTTTTTTCAGCCCACCAATATAGAAGCCTCTGTATTTACTTTTATGAAAAATCTTCATTTGATGACCACAGGAATTTTTAAACTGATAGATTTCTAACATGTAAGGACAATGTATAACCACCGACTGAGCGATTGATTCATCCATAAATCCTAATTTTAAAACAGTTGTTTGCATTGAACATAAGCAGGCTTGTTATTTGAGTGCCTGAATGACTTTGAAATGCATATTTCTTGTAAAGAATTGGAATACACTTAACTCTCAACTGTACATTAGCCACTTTTAGTTACACATTTTTTTGTTTTGAAATAATTTCAATAAATATATTAAATGAAATTGTTGGATTATTGTGAAATATTTCTATCTAACTGAATATTGGGAGAATGTACTAGGTATAGAGACTATCTACTCATGAAATTATGAATTTTCCTCACTCAATGAAATTAACCTGATATTTGTATAAAAGTCAATTTCTATTATACATAGCTCTCATGTGTACATGTGTAAACTGAAAAAATTAACAATTTTGAATTGAATTTGACTCGCAAACCCCTTTATGTTGGCATAAAACCATTTATTGTAACTTTTATACACAGATCACAATTTTCAAAATATTTTTTGGGATTTATTCATATAAGATATTTTCTCATTTCGCCACATTTATCAATAGGTTCATGAAATATTAAAGTGGAATTCCATAAATAGGTTACATAACCCCTTTCAAATGGCAAAGTGTATTGAGCTGAAACTTTCCGACATGTTATGTGGGCTATTTCTTTAATTTGTCTATCAACAGGTATCCTGTGAACTCTCAGAATTTTCCTTTAATTAAATGAACATTTATTTTTGCCTTTAAATGTAGGTAAGACTTGCATGTACGTACATGTTAATCAAACATTTTACAATGCAACTCTTTTAAATTTATGTGTATGTAGCTTTATGTCCCTTTTAATTTTAAACGTACACTAACAAATGTATGATATTACTACCATACTGTAACAAGAAACGTATTGGGCTACATAAATGCATTGTTAAGTTAAATTTATCCAACCATGGCAATGAAATCTAAACATGTAGCCTACACAGTGAATGTAAATATGTCATACTTTATTTTCGCCATGTAAATGAAATGGGATTTAACGTCCTACTGTTTGCACCGAACTGGGCTAATGAAGACGGGCATACGCCATACAGTGTGCTATGAGGGAAAGTTTGCCCGGACAGCGGCATTATGGCCTACGCTTATATCGAATTCCAAATGTCAAGGGATCTTTTACGTGCACGCCATGTACACAGTGAAGGAAAATATTTCATACTTTATTTTCGCCATGTATCTGGTAATGTTTCTCTTTGATCATGTAAATTACTAAATGTGTGAAACATTTCTTCCCATATAAATCTATACAAATTTAAGGTGCAATGTGAATGCAACTATGGTATATTTTCTTGAGCAAATTTTCGAAGTCACAAAAAGTTTAGCATAGTAATGTCTTTGGGTTTTGTGGGTCTATTATATTGCAAATGTAAATACACATATAAGCTTTCAAATCCACAACTATTCACATTTCAAATTTATTATGTCCACTAAAAAACAAAATTAATTATTTCGTTATGATTCGCAGACCGACAAATGTTCTTGGTAGTCAATGAGGAATAGTCTTGATATCTAATTCACTCTCTATTTTAAAATAGGCTTCTTTTCACACATCAGTTTGTTTGTAGCTTCCATAATATTTACAATGCTACCTGAAATGTAGAAAATTGAAATGAAATAAAATTAAGAATATTTGACTGAACAGCACCTCTTATTTCGAATGCAAAATGTCATTGGTTCTTTTATATGCATGCCAACAGACCCATGATTTTTCATCCCATCAGAATGAGTAGACATTGTTCCTAGCCGGACGCGCCGTCCTGCACCACTGACAAATGGTGAAGCCAGGAAATTTTCTCGAACACCGGAATCAAACTCCAAATTTCCTTGTTAGTGAGCGAAATGAAATGAGGTTTACGTCTTACTGTTCTGCTCCGAACTGGGCTAATGAAGACAGGCATATGCCATAAGGTATGCTATGAGGGAAATTTTGACCGGAGAGCCACAGTACAGCCTACTCAAGGGACCTTTTACGTGCATGCCAATGTTAGACGGGACCTCGGTTTATCGTCCCATCCAAATGACTATACAACTGTCCTTTTCAGGCCCTCTGTACTGCATCACTGACAAGGGGGAACCACGACGGAAAATCTGGATGAACTCTCGGCCAAATGCAGGAATCAAACACCCGACCGCCAGGCTAGCGAGCCAGCATCTTACCCACCGTGACCCATTACTGAGCGAACATCTTACTCACTGTAAATGTCATTTAGTGTAAAACATGAAATTTTGCATCAATTGTTGATTGAGAACCATCAGCAGTGGAAATGAATGTGTTCTGAATTAAATGAACAACCATAGGCAATCATGATGAAATGTCTTATTCCGACTGGGCTAATGAAGACAGACTTACGCCATACAGTGTGCTATGAGGAAAATTTTGCTACAGCCTACTCTTATACCGAATTCTAACTGCCAAAGGAATCTTTTACGTATTCACCAATGAGTAGACTGGACCCATGACCTCTCGGCTAGCAAGCCAGTGTCTTACTCACTTAGCTACAGTGGTTCCCCAATCATGTTAGATAATTACATGATGGCACTGTTATATAGGGAAAGGAATCATGTGAGAGGTATTTTATTTTAAATTTAGTTTACAAATCTTCATAAAATGCTGTGAGAATTCGGCCTGCATATTGTGACCTTTTTTTTTTGACAGCTGATCACGTTTTTTTAGAAATAGTTAGGCCTATATCATGAGATGAGGCCTAGTAGTCCTATATTATTTTAACTTTACAAATCCTCACAAAATGCAGGGAGATGCCTACTTATCAGGACTTTTTTGAGAGAGCTGATCATTTTTTTAAAAATAGGTAGGCCTAGATCGTGAGGACTAATATTTAAACTTTACAAATCTTCACAAAATGCAAAATCTTCATGAGGCCTAGTATTATTTTATTTTTACAAATCTTTGGAAAATGCTGTGAGATCGGTCTGTCAAGTAAAACCATAAAATGCAAAAAGGTACTAAATTATACTGAATATAGGCCTAAGTAAATTTAAATATTTTAACATTCATCCATATTCTTTATTTGACAAATTACCTACTTGTACTTTTTGAATCAGAACACCTTCCACGTGTGCTACGGCCGTTTTTCGCCCATCCTCTCTGTGATAAAAATTGAATATTTCCCCACCGTCATGTTATAATCCATCAATCTGGTGAAATAAGACACATGGTAAACTTGTAAAGTTTTTAACTTGTCGAAAAATTCAAGGGAGATCGTGATACGCTAGCGTACGTAGTCAAATTTTTTAGGGTTTTTTTTTTATTTTAAAGGCTCAATACCACTCTTGTTGTGACTGAATAATATGTCCCAATCTTTATTCTGGTCAACAAATTGTACTATTTTAGAATATTTCAATTAATTGATGTTACAAATTTCATCTTAACACACCTTATTCAAAAATTTTGAAAAATTCAACACAATGGTTTGAAACGTCTAACGTAAACCTTTTCAAATGAAACTTCGATTTAAAAATATTTTCGAACCCTCTGGACAAGTAAAATAAGATGTAATGGATAATTTACACAACAGGTAGGACACTTAAACATCTAGTACTTAGATTGAGATATTATTTGTTTTCTGGAGCTTTCAAGCCAGCAAGAGTGTTATTGTCCCTTTAAAACAACAGTGGGCCTACTACTATACATTAATTAGGTCTATCTAGGCCTATAGCATTTTTTCCAGTTGACATTGTTGTTGGTACTTGGGATTATAACCCATGTGAATAATTCTTTAATTTATATAACCATTAAGACATTAAAATGTAAATTTCACGCAGCACTAAATGTGCAGGCGGAGGAATAATGTACCGGTAATGGGGTTTGTTTGTAAACAAATCTAAGCCAGACCACTAGGCCTACCTGTCGCAAAAGGCTAAAACTGTGAAACCAAGGCTTGGGCTCCTATTTCGAGATTAATATGAAACATTTTATTAACAGATAATGTTTAAATAATTGATTTACATACCTTGATAAACAAACTAAAATATCTGTTATTTTTCTTTTGTAAAATTAAAGTAATTGGTGCCGATAACGCTTCATTGATTCCCACTCAATGCCTTGCGAAGCATCGTATTTTCCGCTATTTCTCGGTACATGTCACCGGAAGTACATTACCGACGAAATCGCCGCGAGACTTAGCGGCCCTATTGTTAAATTTATGACACATGAAACGATTTCGTTTATAAAGATAAAATCAGTCTTTGAGCCTTTTGTAAAGTAACACAATGGGACGTATTTGCCTTATATGGACCTCCGTGCACTTACATAACACCAACCAATTATAATGAATGGAACACTTAATGAGGGTAACGTTTTATTATAAAATTATATGATACATGAACAATACTACATAATATATACTTAAGATCAAATCTACGAGAGAAGTATTGTTAATCCCCTGTATACCCCACATCATTAAATTATATACACAGATCACCGGTCTAAATTTCAAAGAAATACAATCTGATTAAAAAAACAGATCCTATTTCATTTCGTTTTTTATAGTTCAAAATTTCGTTTCGTATAAATGTAGATCTGTATTTTATTCAGATTGAAAGAATGTAATGCAAGGAAGTTATTTGTCACCACACTTTGATATTTGTAGCTACAATTCCCAATTACATGTATCCGTGGGTTCTTTCTCGTGTATTTAACCTAATTACACGACCACATTATTGGCGCATAAAAATAGATTTTTTAAAGTATCCTGACATTTCGTGAATAAGGCCTCTAGTCTATTAAACTTTCTATTGTTGTTGTTGCAAGTTAGTAACCAGGTTAGTTTTAATACTTTTGTCTGATCCATTAAGCGTATTTATTTTACACATTTTTAAAAGTACAATGATATTGAACATACATGAAAAATACAAAACAGCAACCAACCAGAATGCTTCTGATCACATTTTCCAACATTATGTTTTTTACATGATACGCAAAAACTATAGCAAACATAAATCTAAAAGCTGTGTCTGAATTTGAATAATATCTAAAATTTAAAATGCTTCACTTGGTCGTGTTTTTTGATAAATCTACTAAAACACCGTTTTACACATATTGAGGAAAAACAAAATGAGGTACGACATTTTATCTTCCAATAACACTGACAAGCGGTAGTCTTTAAGGCCATAATCTCTTTTAATGAAAAATAAAATGTCGATTTGATTAAATAGTTCTCCGTATAAATCGATTATCATTCTACGTATCCATTTAATTCATTTTAAGAGGGTGACAGTACTTTGATTTAACTAAGCCTGTTTTCAAATCTGCATTCTCACGATCTCTGAAAACACAGTACATTGTAGTTGATAAATACATCTGATTTCAGTGGTTTGACATAACCAAATATAGCAAACTGTCTGGCTTGGTTGAACACATTGATACAACACTTTAACAATACATGAAATAATAATTGCTCGTTTAAGTTCCCTTATTTTTAAATCACTGCCTTCAACGTTCCAATTTAATGCGTCCGTTTTCATTACTGACTGGTCATGTTTTGATTGAAATGGTATGTTGTATTCCCTCCACCGTTAATTATTGGATAAGAACGCGTATAATCTATTTGACGTTGGTACATTAAATGAAAAGCTGTACTACTTCAACAAAGACAAAAATATAGCTGAATTTAACAACATTTTGTTATTTTCAGAACTGCTTTTGTGATTAGAAACACGGATATTTTCAAACGTCAGTGGTTGAAGAATGTATTGAACATTACAAAATGAGGAGTATCACTGTGAATAAACGACAGCTTGATGCCGCTGGGATGGTTAATAGTTGTCAATATACATATATGCTAAACCACACTTTAAAATATCAAGAGTGTTAATATTGCAAATACTTATAGATACATCATTAACACACACTTTAACGACTGGAGAGTGTAAATTATTCCTATTGTCACCACATAGACATATCGTTTACACCTTAATGGCTGGTTTAAAGTGTTAATATTTCCCTCCCATACACGTTTTATCTATACACATGAGACTGTTCTCGCGTGACGAGTCCACTTGCTATCTTTATATTATACCTCCTCCAACAAATGACAAGAGTAAGCAGCGACAAGTCAGTGAATTCATCCATATTATCAGAAATCCCAATGCTACAAGACGAACATAATTATGTCTATATACGTTTTTCAAGAATCTATCTTGTTGAGCAAAGCGAAGCAGATCACTGAAAGGTTTTTTAAGGTTGATTGTCTTTCCCCTGTATGTAAACAAAACCGATGAGCTTGGTCTGCATAAATCCTACGAGTTCTTGTATATTATTGCGTCTGTAATTTTATTTACTGTCTCGGGTATTGATATTGTAAACAACCCAGTTTGTGAAAAACCCGATGAGCTTGATCTGCATTAATCCTTCGAGTTCTAATATATTTATTGTAGATCACTTTCCATAGAAACAGATGCTTCACTAAGGTTCGTAACTTGGGTAGAAGATTTTCCCAGTAATCGATGATTAGCCTCAAGATCACAACAAGATTCATCCGAATCGCTCATGGAAAAGTCATCCTGACTGGATATTGGGGCATTTAAAGGAATAAGAGGTTCTAAATAATTGGGCGATGTATCAAGGCACACTCCTGAATGAACAGCTGATATTGTTGTAGATACTGGGCTATTGGGTAACCGAAGACCCTGAGTTCCCGGAACTGCGGGTTGATAGAAGGCCGGTAGACCACGACTAGCAACATCATCATCCTGTTGAGAAAATAATTTGAAAACATTGTTTTATGAGTTATACCAAATATAAATAAAATATTTGAGTTTCCCTGTCAATTAGGAAATTTAACTAAACTGGATTTAGCAGTAGCACCTTACTTTTCTGTACTAGGGAGAAATTGGGTTTAACGTCCACTCGACACAACCTAGGTCATTTCGGGACTAACATATGGTTTAATTTTACTTACATAATTCGCTTGCGCGTATGGGTCTTTAGCAGTGGGAGGAAACCGGATGACCCGGAGAAAACCCACGAGGTTGGACAGGCGACCCTACTCCTTGCTACGTACAACCGGGGATTCGAAACCACGCCAGTCGACTCAATGACAGACTTTATGATACAGCGCGCGCAGGCTAACCATTCAGCCATCCACCCCCCCCCCCCCCGTTTCTGTACTAACCGGGATAAGGATACACACCATGCAGTGTGCCACTTCGAATTCCAACTGCCAAGGGTTATCTTAAGTCTTAATATTGAGTACAACGGACGTAGTTTGTTCGGCCCACCCAAAAGATTAAACGTTGTTCCTTGCTAGGCAGTCCACCCTGTACCACTGAAAGGCTAAGGGCGGGTGGGGGGGGCGACAGGAAAGAAATACCGGATGAATTGCTTTGCTAACACCGTGATCGAACATAGGTTTAATTTATAGGCGTGCATATTTTTGTGCTGCAGAAAAGTAAGAGGTTTCCTTGAAGAGTGATCAACAATTGTGTTGAGACTTGACACTGTACAGCATAGAATATGATCGTCCTACGACATGTTAGCTCTTTTAATGCTTACTGTCTCTATGATGTCGATACGTTTGTTGGCGATAAGGTCCTACTAATGGGTACCACGGGACCTCGTTTATTCGTGACATCCTAACGACTATAAGTTGTCCCTTCACAGGTCTGCAGCACAGACAAGGGGGATCTGACACGCGACCTCTAGGTTTGCGATCCAACTTCTTACTGACTGAGTCATGACGGCTCCCACCTCAAAATAATAAAGATGTCACAGTAATAATAGCATGGTCTATACAATGATTTACTCTGCCAATTAGTATGTACATGTAATTCTCCTGACCCATAACCCCTTGAAATTAAAAATACGAGATGTGCGATAAATACCTCAAGACACTTCTCTACACTAGAAACCAAAGTTGAAAATGTTGGCCTCTCCTCGGCCAAACCGCTCCAACAATAATTCATAATTTCATATCTGCAAATAATTCATATGATTGCATTTTCAAAACACAGAGTGAGAGAGAGAGAGAGAGAGAGAGTTCAATGTCCACTAGACACAAACTAGATCATTACGGGACTAATTTATGGTTCAATTTTATTTCAGTATTTATGGTGTCTTTAGTAGTGGGAGGAAACCAGAGGACCCGGAGAAAACCCACGGGGTTGGACAGGCGACCCTACTCCTTGTCACGTACAACCATGCCAGTTGACCCTATGACATCCACCATACCCCCACCACCATTTTCAAAACATCAACCAAAAGGGACAAATGATGAGACAATAGAAAACCCACGGGGTTGGACAGGCGACCCTACTCCTTGTCACGTACAACCACGCCAGTTGACCCAATGACATCTACCCCACCCCACCCCCCATTTTCACAACATCGACCCAAAGGGACAGATGATGAGACAATCATAAGTCACGGAGTTCTATCTTCAAAACATCAAACAAAACGGACAAAAGTTGAGACAATCATACGGGAAAGTGAAAAAAAGACAATGATTAAAAAATAGATCTCTATTTCGTTTCGTTTTTTATATACTTTCGATGGACTACAATACATGAAGATCTGACAAGTTGTACTCGAAGGTCGTGTCAGAGGTCGTAAGAGTGGCTTTTGACCTTGACGTCAGACATTGATTAATCAGCGTTGACATTCTAGTGGTTTACCAACAGTTCCGTGCATAGTACGCCAAGAAGTCGCCGTAACAGACCGTTTCATTGACTTATCCCTCACTTCAACCAAAACACCGGTAATTTAACAACTCTTCCAGATCCTAGTGTAGTAAAGACAAGTAAAACGACATTTTGAACTATAAAAAAAGAAACGAAATAAGATTTGTGTTATAATCAAATTGGAAAAGAGACACACATGGATATAGACAACAATTAATTTCCCTCATTAGGTCAATGCAGTTTCCATTTCGTGTAATCTATTTTCCCCAGTTAGTCCAATTACATGAGGGTATTTATTTTCATTTTGGTGCAGAATAGACGAAACGGGTTTTAATTTGCGTTTTCAGTTAATAACCACGGTTTCGAAAAGGACAGATACTACAACTACGGTTACGTTGAAATGAAAAGTGGATAGTTATATTTGACTATGGATATGCCACTTCCAGTTTGTGTATTTCAAGATCTGGAAGATGACCCTCATACGCGTGTTTGAGCAAGAGGTTGCAACATATTGCTCTATCTATGGAAAAAAGGCGTTCAACCCAACGATAATTTGAATAAAAGCTAGAGCTAGTCATTGAAACGAGAATCAACATGATAGTCAATAGAAGAATCAAAGATGACCAGCGACAAAAAACGGAAAATCTCAGTTGGTTATCTCTCCTTGTCAGGTGGCGCCGTATGTTTCGATCTAAACAAAATCAGGAATGCGATCTGTTAGTCAGCATAATACTTTATGCGGATCACCTATAGTGCTTAAGGATCACGTTGTGAAAGCTATTGAAGGTATAATTTCCAGTTTGGCTTGATATTAGTATACAGTACCACCCATAGTATTCAATGCAAAACTTGAGATATGTCTGTCAATCCACGCTTAGCCCTTCCTTCAGATTCAACAGAACTAAGTCGAACATCATTAGTCTAAGTAGGTGATTCTTGTATCAGAATAATGAACAATCAATAACATTTATTTTCTTGCTGAAATGATATTACCATCTTAACAATGAAACTTGGTTGACAAAACGTATATGAATGATGGATAATCTTTAAGTGGCATTTAGCGATTGGAAAACACATTAATAGAACACAATTTTTATGGGAAACAATCACTGGTTTATTCTAAAAGCACGACGTTTCGACAAGTATCCTCTTATCGTTATCAAGCACAATGACATTTCATAAACTTCAGATGAATATATAAGAGTGGACGTGGTGAAACCTTATAAGATAAAATAACAATAACAATAAAGATAAAGGATTAAACAAATTAGACATAAGATAAGTAGGGTAGTTAATTAGACAATCAACAACAAATGGAAAACATTTAGCTAATTATGAAGACCATCAAAGGGAGCCGTTGGATGCTGTTATGTTGTTTCAATGAGGTAATAGGGATGAAACCATTTACTAAGATATGGATAACACTTATAATAAATTAATGTAGGCATTGCATAGTCCATTAACAGAAGGCTAAATAAACAAGATAGGTGATAATATGTATGGTAGATGAGCAAGTGGTTATGACAATGAAAAAATTAAGAGTGTGAAAGCTCAAAAGAAATGACAAATGAAGTTAATAGCCTAATAAGTTAAACAGTCCAGAAAAAAGCCATAGGTTGGAAACATATTGTAATAAATGGGGTGATAAAGGGGGGGGGGACCTAACATATCAAGTGAGTAATTTACTTAAGAAGTACAACATTGACACTACTTTCTCTGTTCCCACAACCTTGAAACAGATACTTAAAGCTAATGGCAAACAAAAACCAACCCTTCCTGTTCAGCCTAAAGGAGTTGTATACAAAGTGAATTGTTCGTGTGATTTTCCATATATTGGCGAAACTAAACGTCCACTTGATAAGCGAATATCAGAACACCGGTCCAAAACTGCCACCAACAACTCGGCCGTAGCGGAGCACTTACAGAACCACCCGCAGCACAAAGTCGATTGGAATGGGGTGCAGATATTAACAACCAACCAACTGAATAGAAAAACAAGGAAAATCCTAGAAGCGATTAACATTAGGCGCTATTCACCCCAACTAAACAGGGACGCGGGGCTGCATATTTCAAGGGCATACGATCAGGTCATCAAAATGAACAATTCAACTTAAGTTACAACCCATTAATCACAAACTTTAACTGTTTAGTTAGTCTGAGAGAATTGGCAGTGTGTACTTGCTTTCTTACTATTAGTATGTATGTATTAGTAAGTTAAATGGTCCCCCCCCCCTTTATTACAATATGTTTCCAACCTATGGCCTTTTTCTGGACTGTTTAATTTATTAGGCTATTAACTTCATTTGTCATTTCTTTTTTGAGCGTTCACATACTATTAGTATGTATGTAATAGTAAGTTAAATGGTCCCCCCCCCCCCCTTTATCACCCCATTTATTACAATATGTTTCCAACCTATGGCTTTTTTCTGGACTGTTTAACTTATTAGGCTATTAACTTCATTTGTCATTTCTTTTGAGCTTTCACACTCTTAATTTTTTCATTGTCATAACCACTTGCTCATCTACCATACATATTATCACCTATCTTGTTTATTTAGCCTTCTGTTAATGGACTATGCAATGCCTACATTAATTTATTATAAGTGTTATCCATATCTTAGTAAATGGTTTCATCCCTATTACCTCATTGAAACAACATAACAGCATCCAACGGCTCCCTTTGATGGTCTTCATAATTAGCTAAATGTTTTCCATTTGTTGTTGATTGTCTAATTAACTACCCTACTTATCTTATGTCTAATTTGTTTAATCCTTTATCTTTATTGTTATTGTTATTTTATCTTATAAGGTTTCACCACGTCCACTCTTATATATTCATCTGAAGTTTATGAAATGTCATTGTGCTTGATAACGATAAGAGGATACTTGTCGAAACGTCGTGCTTTTAGAATAAACCAGTGATTGTTTCCCATAAAAATTGTGTTCTATGAATGATGGAGATTAGTATTTGATTAATATATGGGTTCATTTAGGATAAGTCGTGTCTTTCTATAACTCACTAGCCCAGGAAGTACATATTCAATGAGTCAGCACAGGTAAATATTTTAGGTTAATTGGGTCATTTATCCCGTACTTCCATGTATTTTTCAGAAAGAAGTGGAAAAACACACGAACTTACACAGCTGCTGGACAACCTTCTGGTGGTGTTAGTCGACCACCCATTGTAACTGACTGCATGACTTCTTCATTTGAACAACCTGGGTAAGGCATGTGACCTAGTGAAAATATTTCCCACAATAAAATTCCATAGGACCTGAAACAAAGCCACTCGATTGAAATAAACATTTAATGGCTTCGGATTTGAGAATCAAATACAGGTTATAAAGTTTTTCTCGGTAAGCATGCAAACGATTAATAAAAAATGTTAGCTATGTGAACTTTTGTTTATGACATTGTTTAGAAGATATTAACTTTCGAAGAATATGAAACAGTGCTCAATTGCTTACCATATGTCTGTTTTTGCTGTAAAAATGCCATCTAAAAATGCTTCTGGTGGCATCCATTTTACCGGTAGTAAAGCCTTTCCCGCCTTTTTATAATAGTCAGATCTGTAAATCAAGACATACTTTTAAATCAAGATGTTTGATATTAAGAAATTTAATATTTTAATTTGTTTATTTGGATGTCATATTATTGTTATAGTGAACTGTTTCAGGTTTTTATCATAGAAAATGAAAGTATGCTATACATATATGTATAACATAATAAAACATATTCCATTTTCGGCTAAATCATTGCTAATTAATTTGTTATGTTTTTGAGAGATGTCGGTGCAGAGTTGAGGAGGGGGCGGATTTCATTTCACGTACCTGTATATATCTCTAGCCATTCCAAAATCAGCAATTTTAGCTTTTCTTAATGGCCCCTTTGTGGTCAGTAAACAATTTCTAGCAGCAATATCTCTGTAAAATCCAAAAATAAAAATATTTACTAGACCACGATTGATATAAAAAAATATTATTCAAACCAGGACCTCTTGTCATCAAAATGTTCAACACAATTTCACCGATTAAACTGTTCGATACAAGAATTACCGGAAATGTTAGATCATTAACGGAATTCTTTAACACACAACATGGGGTGTGTTTATTGTTTCTTCAGTTAAGTAAATATGATAATAATGGTACCTTTACAAAAAAGGGGATGGGGTGGGGCAATAGTCTAATGCACACACTTTAGACCATAAGGCCTGTCATTCAGTCAGGTGGCGTGATTTCGATCCCAGCTTATACGAGACAAGTAGTTTGGTTGCCTGTCTAACAACTTGGTATTCTCCGGGTCTTCCGGCTTCCTTTCCACTTCTAAATACTTCTACGCACAAGCGAATTATTAAAATATAATCGAACCATATGTTAGTACCGAAATAACCTAGTTAGCCGCTCTCTCTCCATCTTCTCCCCGTCTCCCCCAATAGCCGTTTGTCTGGTAAATAGATAAGAAATAAATAAACCACCGAGAAAAGGGATACTTTTTAAGGAAGTTGGGTTTAACAGGGGTAGAGCGAAATAGTTATTGTTGTCCGATAATTATACCTCTCTATAAACCGTGCGTACTCAACCTAGTTGCGTCAAATCCAATTCCAATTCCAATTCTAAAATTTGGTGTATCTGGGACAAATTTAAGCACAAATGAGTTATATGCAAAGAATAATAGTTTCCATTTTCGTCATCAACTCGACTTATAACTATTTCAAACAGTTACTTACCTGTGTATAAAATGTTTATCTTCTAAGTGGTGGCAGGCTCGTGCTATATCTAGACATAATCCTAGTAAATCTCTTATCGTTAAATCAGGACATCTTGACTGTAATATATACAATGGATCCTAAGTATAAATTAAGCTTTATCAAGATTAAAAACAGTATTAATCCTTAAAGGTGGATTCCTGACACAAAGGCAAACTGATTATATTTTCTAAAATCAAAATATAAAAAATACATCATTGTAGCTGGTTATTATTATTTATTTTTTTTTATCATGAATCAAATCAAAGATTTTCGGAAATTTAGCCACTAATGAAAAACACGCCTCCACAATCTTCGGGGTGAGGGGCACAGACTTGCTGGGGCTCCTGAAAGAGGGTAGGCAGTCTCAACTTAGGACACTTTAGCGGGAGGTGGACAGCGCCTGGAAATGTTTGGTCCTGGAGCGTATATCTGAGCTATGGCATACCATTGCTAACTATGTTCATGTTTTGATCTTCAGGACTTAATCATGATCCCTCAAATAAGTTTCAATACAAAAAAACTAAGACAGTTTAATTGATTCTGAATATTATGGAAATATTAATTCGACTGTGAAAATCAAGGCCGTATTGAACTTGCATGGGGCAAATGTTTCAACAGTGAAAACGGGCATATTCTGGGCATTATCCGTCACACAAACACATGCAATTTGTATATCAGGATGGTTGATAGATTTATTTGACACAGTAGAACTATAATTTGGTTCCCCTTTAACATTGGGGCCTCTGGCAGAATCCTGGTCAGCACCCCGCTTAATCCGGGCTGGTGGAAATGGACTGGATGTTGGACTGGATGTTGGATCCCAAAATAAAATTTTAAAAGATATCTCAAAATATTAGCCCGCGTCGTTTTGTCCAGCCATTTGTGCCTAACTCCGACATTGTTTGGTCCAGGGCAAGTTGCTCTAATGATAAACACTTATCTGTTTTCAGGGGGTAAATTGGACCAGCAAGACTGAAATTTATATTGGTCTGAAGCCGAGGAGTTAATTGAGGAGCAGAAATAGTGAATCAAACTAGTTCTCTTTCATCATTCCACTAATTCTTAACCACAATGGGGGTCCAGCAAAGTCTTTTAAAATCGGTGCCGTAATCAGAGAAAAATTAATACCAGCAGCGTTAACCTTTTTACTGTCACACCGAGGCTGAGAATCAACAAACTCGGAGATTGGTCGATGATGTATGTACGTACATTGACCCAATTAGTTTTAGTATCTCTGGTACAATGTGAATATTATGGCATTGAAGTGGGCATTTCCTTAAAGGGACAATAACACTCTTGCTGGCTTGACAGCTCCAGAAAATAAAAAATAGCCTTATTCTAAGTACTAGATGTTTAAGTGTCCTACCTGTTGTGTAAATTATCCATTACATCCTATTTTACTTGTCCAGAGGGTTCAAAGATATTTTTAAATCGAAGTTGCATTTGAAAAAGTTTACGTTAGACGTTTCAAACCATTATGTTGAATTTTTTAAAATTTTTAAAAAAGGTGTGTTAAGATGAAATTTGTATCATCAATTAATTGAAATATTCTAAAATAGTACAATTTGTTGACCAGAATAAAGATTGGGACATATTATTCAGTTACAACAAGAGTGGTATTGAGCCTTTAAGTATATGTGGTAACTCTTTCGAAATTCGAGGATACCTTTTCAGACGAGAGGGCATATTTTTGGAAGGGCGGGCACATAGCCACACATACCCTTTTTGGTAAGAAATCTCATCGGATTCAAGCGTTTTCCAGTTTCTGGGGAGGTTGTGTCTTGGTTTCGATCCCTTGTGTGATCGCACGCGTCTTTGAGATATCGGTGCCTTCTCAACTTCGTGGGTTTACTCAGGTTTATAAACGCTCACATGAAAGATACCTTATTATGCGCTGAATATATTAAAATAAGACAATTTGTCTGCGACGTTATAAACCCTACGAACAACGACGACGATGGCTCAATCTCTAATTATACGAGTAGCTATGGTGTTGTAAGGGCCTAAACATTTTTAAATGTAATTGAGTTGTTACAGTAGTTAAGCTGAAAGACAAGCGACGTGGGTTAATCTAATTCAAATAATATATATATATATATATATATATATATATATATTTCATCTTTAAGATTCCGACTATTACACTGCATTATACTATCTAACACGTGTCCAGAACGGCTGCTTTTTCGCGGGTGTGGATGCTGGGGGTGGAGGGCTGTCGACGCATGCATTAGGAATGAATCAAATGGCATTTCACGTTCTACTTTTCTACGCCCCCTGGGCAAATGTAAACGACGTACAGTACTTTAGCAAGTTCAAAAATACATAGTTAATATAAATTTAGCCCCCACCCTCCCGACAAGTAAAACACAATAAAGTCATTACATGTAATATCCTAAATTACAGGATATAAATTATATTTAGTTTAACAGGATTTGAAACCTGTTTTTGCTTTCAACGATAAATGTTATATTTAATTGCACAATACTTTGAGGGGTTGGATGGCCGAATGGTTAGCGTGTGTGCGCTGTTTAAGGTCTGTCATTGAGTCAACTGGCGTGGTTTCCACTCCGCGGTTGTACGTGACAAGCAGTAGGGATGCCTGTCCAACCTCGTGGGTTTTCTCCGGGTCCGGAATTATAAATAACATTGAACCATATGTCAGTCCCGAAATGACCTAGTTTGTGTCGAGTGGGCGTTAAAGGCTATCTCTCTATCGCTTGCTATCGCTTGCTATCGCTCTCTCTTTCTCTCTCTCGCTCCTCTCTCTATCTCGCTCTCTCTCTCTCTCTCTCAAGAGAAAGCTATGAAAGCATATCTATTTAGTTTCATTTAGCGCAAAAGGATATCATACATTTGTAATAGATACTAAATGTATTAAGATACATTATGTACGAGCTAAAGCTTTTTAATGGATTGAAACACGGTCGCCATTCAATAATTTAACATAAAAATGTATAACCGAGGCTTTCATTATTATCGTAGCAATAGTCATTGACAATTGAGAGTACTGTCGAAACATCAAGCTCTCATGACTTTGCTAAAAATAAAGTAATTTATAGTTATCTATTTTGGAACTATTATAGCAATAAAGGACAGCTACTTATCTAAATCTTTCATTACGCACTTTAAGGTTGTAAACACATTTGCACAAGGACCACTATGGCATTTCTGATACTTAATTACAGCCAAATTTTGCGTTTTAAGCCTGTTTAATACATCTGGATCAAAACCTTGCCGACATATGAGATGTGAAGTTCTTTTTGAAAGTAAGTATGTTTGTAAATAAGATTAAGTAGTTGGCATGGAGTTTAAATTTGAACTAGTAAACAGGATAAGGGAGTCAAATGTCTGACTGTTAACAGATTT
Source organism: Patella vulgata (assembly GCF_932274485.2). Lineage (NCBI taxonomy): Eukaryota > Metazoa > Mollusca > Gastropoda > Patellidae > Patella > Patella vulgata. The sequence continues at coordinate 20,313,781 of NC_065883.2, forward strand.
ATTCATAGTTTTCCGAGAATTCCTCCCCTCTCGTCTTAGTCCAAGAAATTGGACACATAATTTCCACATTTTACAATGTACATGTCAAGAAGTATATGATGATAGGGTTTCCGAGATTACGTAAAAGTATTTTGGTCGTTCCCGAAACCATTTCAGCTCATCTTAATACCCCCCACACCCTTTCCTGTTTCATCCAGTGAGGCATAAAATAACCAAAATGTTTACCGCTGTTGGTCTTGACTCTCGTAGAAATAGTTTTAAGTCTCCGCCTTCCAGTACCTCCAATATTATATACCTAGGATGACTCTCAAAGCACACGCCGATCAGCTTTACGATATTTGGGTGATTAAACTTACTGGAAAAAAATGAAACGAAAAAAAACCTTCTGATCAATGTACCATAAACACAATTATAATCCCATAATATCTTCATAAGAAGTTTAATGCCGTTGGGCATTTCAATAGATGTTATGCAGATTAAGGTTATTGATCGCTTCACACCAAATATGAAGGTGATTGTTCTACAAACATGATAAATATATAAAATAACCCCATATTTGCTTAAAACGTTCTTAACAATATCCCACCGTGTAAAGATTAAATCAAATTATCGAGAAATAGACCAATATACCATAAATATTATACTTTATGTGAATAATCTATATAATTAATAAAAAAAATCGAGGCCATGCCAGACACGGTATTTTTTTTATAATCACTTCCGGTGATAGTTAAAATCCCGTAATGGAACAAGGGTAACATTAAGTAACATGTATTCCATATAATTGTGTAATTTTTTAATCCCCTCCAGTTACAAAATGCTGCTTAAACAATTTAACTGGGAGCTGCCAGGTAACGAAATAAGAGCTAAGTTATCACTGTTTGAAATTTTGACAAGATGTGGCATAGATTGTTTATTATTGTAACAATGGTACTTGTTACTCGAGACTTATCTTCGCTTCGACATTTTTATACGCCCACATTTTCATGTATGATTGTACGAAAAATCGCGTTTTTAGCTTGTGGACCCTATAGAGGTCATAATATTTATCCGATTTAAAAAAACGTTTTAATATATCACCGTTACACCTTAAAGATGGCTGTGTTCGAATTTCGTGAAAATCGGACCAAAACTGACAGACAAAATGGCCGCCGCTCGTTCTCAAATAGCGTTAAACTATGGTATATCAAGGTTGTGGACCCTCTAGAAGTGGCAATTTTCTTCTGATTTTGATGATACTTGAAATGTAAGTTTAAAACCCAAATATCTCGGTTCTTGTCGATATTCGCGCATATCAGACCGTAACTTTCTAAATTATGGCCCCTGATTGTACGAAAAATCGCGTTTTTAGCTCGTGGACACTATAGAGGTCATAATTTTTATCCGAATTAGAAAAAAACGTTTTAGTATATCACCGTTACACCCTAAGGGTGGTTGAGTTCGAATTTCGTGACAATCGGACCAAAACTGACATACAAAATGACCGCCCCTCGTTCTGAAATAGCGTAAAAATATGGTATATCAAGGTTGTGGACCCTCTAGGGGTCACAATTTTCTTCTGATTTTGATGAAACTTGAAATGTAAGTTTATAACCCAAAGATCTCGGTTCCTGTCGATATTCGTGCATATTGGACCGTAACTTCCTGAATTATGGCCCTCGATTGTAGGAAAAAACCACGTTTTTTGCTTGTGGACTCTCTAGCGGTCATAATTTTTATCTGATTTAAAAATAAAAACGTTTGAATATATCACCGTTACACCCTAAGGATGGTTAAGTTCGAATTTCGTAAAAATCGAACCAAAACTGACAAACAAAATGGCCGCTCCTCGTACTCAAATAGCGTAAAAATATGGTATATCAATGTTGTGGACCCTCTAGAGGTCACAATTTTCTTCTGATTTTGATGAAACCTGAAATGCGTGTTTATAACCCGAAGATTTTGGTACTTTTCGATATTCAGGCATATCGGGAAGTAACTTCCCGAATTATGGCCCCTGATTGTATGAAAAATCATGTTTTTAGCTTTAGAGGTCACAATGTTTATCCGATTTTAAAAAAAACAACATGTGAATATATCACCATTACACACTAAGATATTGGTTCCTTTTGATAATCGCGTATATCCGAACGTAACTTCCTGTATTATGGATCCTGATTGTTCGATTTTTTTTCCCGATTTTAAAAACCGTTTAAATATTCACCATTCCACCATAATGAAGGTTGAATTCGAATTTCAGGAAAATCGAAATTGTGTAAAAGTATGCAATACAAAGGGTGTGGACCCTCTTGAGGTCACAATTTTTATCCGATTCTGATATATTAAAATATATCTTTATATCCCAAAGATCTCAGTCCCTTTTGATATTTGCGCCATTCAGACCAAAATTTTCTGGATTGTACAAAAAATCACGTTTGTTTTTAGCTTGTTCCCTATCCATCTCTTGCAAAATGTGGGCGTATCCTGTCTGGCAGCCGCTGTCGAAATTAAATTATTAAGTGGAAAACCGTGTTTAGTCCGTTTAAATCTTCACCATTCGATGATCTAGAAGCCAAAATAAAGCCCTTCAATTGTCTTATTTAGCTGTTAGATAATACATCTTTAATTAATGCAAACAAGGAAATCGGGTATAACATTTATACATATTCCACTTAAATAATCACCAACCTTAGAATCACAGCTTCCATTAGAAAATCTAATTCTGTCTGATCTGTACATAATGCCGGCAGTGTCTACAGAAGAACATGAAATACAACGGGGTACAATAAATTATTGTTCATTGAATTAAAATTGTAAAAAGGAATATTTTGATAAAATCGATAACAGCATCAGTGATTGCAATAACTTTTAAAGTAACAACAATACACAATCGTGATAATATTATGGCCTAAACTAATTATTGTTTATAAATTCACAGACAAGCAAAATAGCACGAGAAATAACCGAAATCTGTGATGTTATGATACATGAATTGAACTAAAGGTTAATTGGCACATTTATCAAATACCATCTTCATGGTCAGGAATGGAAAGTGTCTGTTGACCACATTTAGTAAGAAGTCCCTACCAGGGTTCAAGGTATGGGGTATGTCTATTCCATATTTGGAATCTAGGACTGTGGTCAGCAGGGGCGTGCTGGCAGGGAGTTTAGGAGGACGGTGTCCTCCCAGGCCCCCATTACAATAAGTCCACCCGTATAAACGGGCCCCCTGAGAGCTCTAATTTTCATTAGCATTATATTAAGCAGACCTGTCATGAGTGTCTTGTGTAGTACAGTAGTATGTCTTATAGTCAAAATAGCAGCATAAATTTGGAAAATATGATACCTAGATTTCTCCCAGAAGTGCTTGCAAAACGCGTTTCCCGTTGTCAAATTTCAAAAGTTTTCTGTGGGGAGACCCCCCCCCCCCAGCGTCGCGCCCTTCAGCGACCGACGGGCCTCTTCGGAGCCCCTCCTCCCGGGCCCCTTCGGGGCCAGCACGCCCCTGGTGATCAGTCTATGATGTAAACCAATCGGGGGTGGGCACTGGGTACTATAAAAGAGAGTCGGGGAATATCATTCGGGAGAACTCACACCACTTGTCATATCAGCCATATACTTATTTGAGAACGAGGAAGATTTGTGACTAACGCTTACAGTTTATTCAAACAAAATATAAAAAAAAGAACCTAAAATGTAGTTATAGTTTTAGTCACCGAAGAGAATACAGTGTGAAGATCCAATAGTGCTACACAATTTCAGATACAACTAGAACTGTGATCACGGGTTTCACTGATGCCACGTTACCCTTGAACTGATGTCATTTCCCGTACCAATGGAAACGCTGAACATATTTCCACATGGGCATTGGACTCGTGTTATAATCTGGACGCAGATTTAGCCAATAAGTCATTTTCATGTATACATTTGCTGCACATGTTATAAAAGAAAATCACATCAAACAAATACTCGACACGGTGACATCACTCCCGCTATCAACTAAATATTTAAATTGGGTTACAGAAATAACCGAATAACCGATTCGATTGTCCTCTTTGCATGACTGAAAATCGATTAAAAATTAAACAGAAATTCACATTTATAACGCCTTTTTAAAAAGCGAAAATCCTTAAAAAGTGATCCTGACTAAATTGGTTATTAGTATCTAATTGATCGTATTGATTCACTCTTTTTGCCCATTGAAATCAAATATCTAATTTTATAAGAATAATGAATATCGCTCACTTCAAACACATATTTATTTTGGAGGCTAAAATATACACTTTTTGCCAAAATGACAGTTCTTCCGGTGATAGTGAAAATGTTAAATCAGTTTTATGAAATCATAAATGACATTAGGCATCACATGATGAAAATATAATGAAAATCGAATAAAAATTGACACTTTTATGAACTAGAAACCATGAAAAGTGACTTTTAGAAAATCGTCTATTTACCCGCAACTGAACAAGTTATAAACAATTTTGTGACATCTATATGACCGCATGGTTTCATTATATTTGTTGATTTGAATCAAATGTCTTAGATATAAACAAATAACAAATACGACTCGGTTGAATAAAATCTTTGTTTTGAAGGCTAAAAATACAGTTTTTGCCAAAATGATGCCATTTCCGGTGACAGTGAACCCGTTTGGTCTAGTCCAAAGTGACATAATGCATCACTTTTATGTAAATCCAAAAATAATACGCTTTTACATGCAAAACAACATGAAACGTGACTCATGCAAATTACCTATTTCTCGACAACTGATAATATTACCAACTTTTTTAATATACACTGGCCTCGTGTGGGTTAAGTCTACAAGTTTATGAAAGTTACGAAAAAATATTTCAAAATATGAAAAGCCTGAATGCATTGTAAATGGGTTATTTTTACACCCTTTTTCACCCTGAAATCGAAATGATGCAAATACAAAACCGAAATTAAAAATACTGAGCGCAATGTATTTTGCGCTTTTACTGTTTAGTAGCTGCATTCATCTTGATCTATCAGATTTGTAAAACTTAATATTTGCTTACGAAAATTTTAGAAAATCGTCTATTTCTCCTCAACTGAACAAGTTAGAAACCATTTTGTGATATCTATATGACCGTATGGGTTACATCTAGTTGTTGATTGGAATCAAATATCTTGATTATATACAAATAACAAATACGACTCAATTAAATAAAATATTTGTTTTGAAGGCTAAAAATACAGTTTTTGCCCAAATAACGCCATTTCGAGTGCCAGCGAAAACTGTTACATTGGTTTGACCTAGTCATAATTTGCATTAGGCATCAAATGGTAGATACAAAATGTAAACCCATTAATAATTGAAACTTTTACAAGCAAAATAACGTGGAAAAGACTCATGAAAAATTGCCTAGTTCTCGGCAACGGCTCATATTACAAACCCATTTTGACATATATTTTCATCGTATGCATTAAAGCTACAAGTTTTTGAAAGTAGCGAAGAAATATCTTCACTTTTAATTGAAAATGGCGCAAATACAAATCCGAAATTAAAAATAAACTGCGCAAGACGTACTTTGCGCCTTTAATAAGAGCATTCCTCTTGATTTATTAGATTTGTAAACATTAATATTTGTTTTTGAAACGACCTCCTGACCGGTCAAGATTGAAGTTGTAGCCAAAATTACGCCACTTCCGGTGCCGACAGAAAACTTTATCCGTAGAAACATATGAGCTTTTCTTTTATTTAAACCAGGCAAATCGTGTTTAACCTAGAACCCATAAAATGAAATTGAAATGCGAAAAATCTGGTTATTTTCTCGGCAAGGGAAGATGTTAGAAACATATTGATTCATTCTATTTGTCCACTGGAATCATTTATCATAATTTTATACGAATAATGAAAATTTATTCATTTCAAAAAATATTTGTTTTGGGGGCTAAAAATACAGTTTTTGCCAAAATGACATTACTTCCGGTGATATTGAAAATGTTAAGTTAGTTTTATGAAATCATACATGACATTAGGCATCACATGGTGAACATCTTATAAATATCGAATAATAATTGACACTTTTATGGACCGAAAACCTTGAAAAGTGACTTGTAGAAAATCGTCAATTTCTCGGAACTTTGTGATATCTATATGATCGCATGTGTTCATTCTATTTGCTGATTGGAATCAAAAATCATTAATTATAAACAAATAATAAATATGACTGTCAATAACTGAAACTTTTATAGGCAAAAGAAACCGCTCAATTTGCAAACTAATTTACGTATGGCTACAAGTTTATAAAAGATGCGAAGAAATATTTTAAAATATGAAGACGCTGGATGGGTTGTAAATAGCTTAATTTTACACCCTTTTTCACCTATATTCGAATGGCCCGAAAATGAAATCGAAGTTAAAAAAAACTGAGCGCGAGATTCTAGGCGCCTTTACAGGGCACACCCTTATAGTCATATCAGATTTTTAAAAAATAATATTTCCTTTCAAAAAGTGATATCCAACTATCAAAATTGTAGTTTTTGGTAAAATTACGCCACTTCCGGTGCCGACAGGAAACTTATCGGTAACAAAAAAAATGACATTTGGGACCACTTTGTTTTATACAAATCTAATAATATATATTTTAATATAGGGTCGAAAAACTGAATTAGCTAATTGCGGCTAACGTAAGTTACTGAAACAAAAATTATTCACATTTTTGCTCAAGTGAGACGACCCTTTAACCCTGTGCAAAATACCACCAAAAATATTTAAAAATAAAAAAGTTTCTTTGTAAAAATTTTAATTTTTTAAATTTGGCGCCTAATATCTCCGAGGATTTGCCGAAAATAAAAGATCAAAAGTAGCGTAGCTATGTGCCATGTCTCCGGCTATGCCAAAATGTACCGACAGTTAAAATCTGACCAATCTGATTAAAACACAGGTCCTATTTCGTTTCGTTTTTTATAGTTCAAATTTTCGTTTAACTTGTCTTTACTATACTAGCGTTTTGGTTGAAGGCAATGATAAGCCAATGAAACAGTCTGTTACGGCGACTTCTGGTCGTGCCATGCAGATTGATATGTCTGGCGTCATAGGTTCAAAAGCCGCTCGTACGACCACTGACACGACCTTCGAGTACAACTTGTCAGATCGTCATGTAGTGTAGGCCATCGAATGTACAAAAATACGAAACGAAATATAGGTCTGTATTATAATCAGATTGAAATCTGACGATTATTGTTAAATTACGGCAATATTTTTAAAAATGACAACTTCTGTGCTTTCGGACATTTCGCATTGTCGCTGAACGTTTAAAATAGCCTTTATCCTCTAAGTCGCACACTCTTTCCCAGTAAATCCGAAGAAGTCGTAATGATGCGACAAGTTCCACGTTACCCTTAACCTTATGTCACATATGGTACCAATGAAACCGTAACAGAATTCCACATAAGCAATGCACACGTATTATAAAATAGACGAGAATCAACCAAATCCAGCAATATCAATTCCATTTATACATGTGTTACAAATGTCAAGAAAGTAAACTGATCCTGACAAAATTTGTTACTAATTTACCCGTTAAGTTAGCTAACTTTCTACTGGGAAATTTCTCGTCAAGGGAAGATGCTAGAAGCAATTTTTGGACATCTAGATGACCGTGTTGATCCAATCTGTATGTCCATTGGAATCAAATATCATAATGTTAAACGAATACTAATTTGTTTTCGAAAAGAGGTATCGAACTGTCAAAATGGTAGTTTTTGGCAAAATTCTGTCACTTCAGTTGCCGACAGAAAACTTTATCGGTAACAACAAAAATGACACATAGGACTACAAAGCATAAGACTTTTTGTTTTATACAAATCGAGCAATAAATAATAAATCTAGGGCCGAAAAACTGAATTAGTCAATGGCGGCTGAATTAAATTACTGAGACAATTTTCTTTCCACATTTTCGCTTAAGTCAGATGACCCTTTAATCCTGTGTAAAATGCCATAAATATGTTAATAAATAGAAATATTTGTTTGTAAAAATTTAAATTCTCTAATTTTGGCGCCTCATATCTACAAAGATTTGCCGAAAATCAAACATTTAAAGTAGCGTAGCTGTGTGCACTGTCTCTGGTTATGCCAAAATGTATCGAAAGTTAAAATCCAACCACTATTGTTAAAATTAAGGCAATATTTTTAAAAACGACAACGGTGATTTTGGACATTTCCCATTGTCGCAGAACGTTCCAAATACCTTCATTCTCTATGTCACACCCACTTTCCCAGTAAAACCGAACATGTCGGAACGATGAGACAAGTAGATGCTGAGATCTAAGTAATAATAATAATAATTAATCTGAACAAAAACAATAGTGTTTCACACAAGCTACGCAGTGTGAAACCCTAATTATCTTCAATTACATCAATGTAATATACAACAGGAGCATCGCTAACGCTGCAATATACGTCTACGTCCACATTCCTGCTTTGATTGATATGCTACTTAAAATGAAGACAATATAGCTGTAATATGACAAGAGGCAAAGAACTCTAGGCGTTGGGTTTATTTTGCCAAATTTACAGACAAAATATTAACAAAAAAGTGGGTGTGACACTGCCCCAGGGGATTGGGGCTTGCACCAAAATAAATAGTTGCTGTCTTTATGGTAAAAGGAATAAATATGCAAAGTTCCAAGTTAATCCATTCAAAATTGCAGCCTGTAGACGGTAAATACAAAACCTGGGCGTGGCTCTGCCCCTGGGGGTTGGATATGGAACAATTTAAATAGGTACTACCCTGTTATTGAAATGATTGATATGCTGAATTTGAACACAACCTGTAGAGTAATTACCGATAAAAACTAACAGAAAAGTGGGTGTGGTACCACACCCCTAGGGGTCGGGACATGCACCAAAATAAATAGTTGCTATCCTTACAGTATACGGAATAAATAAGCAAAGTTCCAAGATGATCCATTTACAATTCCAGCCTGTAAACAAAAAACACAAAAATTGGGCGTCCATTCAGAATTGTGGCCATCGGGCGCTAAAGGCAAAAATCCGCATGGCTCTGTCCCTGGGGGTCGAGGCATTCACCAAAATCAATAGTTGACGTCCTTACGCTATAAGGAATACATATGCTGATCCAGTCTGCATTCAGAATTGCGGATTGTAAACGATAAACACAAAACTTGGGTGTGGCTTTGCCCCTGGGGTTCGAGACATGCAGTTGTTGTCCTTAGGCTATAAGGAACACATATGTCAAGTTCAAAGACGATCCATTAAGAATCGTGGCCTATAGGCAACATACAGAGACAACTGGGGTTGGTCAATCACCAAAAAACAATAGGGGTTATCCTTAGGGTATCAGGATTAGGTATGCAAAGTTTCAAAATGATCTGTTAAGAATTGCGGCCTGTAGGCTAAACACAAGACATACAAACAACATTGGGCGTGGCTCCGTCCCGGGGGGGGGGGGGGCGGGCATGCACCAAAAATAATAGAGGTCAGCCTTAGGGTAAAAGGAATAAGTATAAAAAAGTTTTCAAGACGATCTATTAAGAATTGTGGGCTGTAAGTGACACCTAGACACACAAAAAGGAAATGGGCGTGGTTCTGCTTCTGGGGGAGGTGGGGGGGGGGCGGCAATCAGCACAAACAATAGGGATGCTCCTTCGCTTAGAACGAATAAGTATGCAAATGTTCAAGGTGATACGTTAAGAAATACGGTCTGTAGATGACAAACAAATAAATACAAGAAATGAGCGTGCACCAAAAATAATAGGGATCATCCTTAGGGTATAAGGAATTCATATGAAAGTTTTTCAAGACGATCAATTAAGAATTGTGGCCTGTAGGCGACAAACAGACACACAAAAAGAAAAAGGGCCTGGCTCCGCCCCTGGGTGGTTGGCATACACCCCAAACGATAGGGATGTTCCTAAGAATACGTATGCGAAGTTTCAAGATGATACGTTAAGAAATGCGGCCTTTAGACGACAAACAAACAAATACAAGAAATGGGCCTTCCAGGTGGTACGCGAGCACTTTCGGGGTCATGTACGATTTTTAGTTATTTTTTACTTCACAAAAATGTTTACTTCCTAACACATGATAATACCCATTATTTTCTCAGTGTGCATGTTACTATACTTATTATTTTGTATACTTATTCTTATTATTATTTTGTATACTTCTTTATTTATTTCTTGATTGATAAATCTTGTTTTACTTTATTTTCTAATCGATATTTGATCGAATTGTGTTTCTCTGGAACCAGGTGGTACGCGGCGACTGTAGGGGACCTCCAAGTGGTACTCTATCACAAAAAGGTTGGGAACCACTGTTATAAATGAATAAATATGTAGACTTTCAAGATGATCACTTAAGATTTTGGTCCTAAAAGGGTTTTTGGTCCTCAGGTAAAAGCTGTGTTTTCTGATGAAGGTCCTCAAATAACTTCCCATGCGTAGGCACCCACACACACACACACACAGACAGGGGCGACAGCAATGTACGTCCACATTATGAATGTGGATGTATAAAAACAATATAGTAAATTTTATTTGTTTTTGTCTTTCTTGTAGTGAATGGTATATAAAACCACACATATCTTTGGCTATAACATGATGCGGATCCAGCATTGGTACACGTGATAGTGGAATGTCAGGATGAGAATGGAAAACAGGATACATATGTAATACTGGTGGATACCGACATTGTTCATATAAACAATTTAATTTAATGACTAAATGACGACACTGCGAGCCAAAATAGCAACTAAAATCAATAGATAACCGGACTTCCGTGTAATAGTTAACATATAATGCATTTAATGTTTGTTACAGATAACACTTTATCTGTAAAATATCGAATCAATTCAATTCAATGTTTTGTCATTTTTTTGACATGATTTAAATCAATTTAGCGGTATTAAATTCATTTAGGTTATTGTAATGCGGATACAATTCGTGCATTTATTCATTTGCCCTTTTTTACCCCTTCATTCATTTAATGTCTAATGTTTAATGTTGTTTTAATAAGTTATTTAAATTTTGATAGATTTCTTTTAAATTATACTTTGTGCCATTATTCTTATATGACTAAATGCTAGGTAACTGATGGTGGACAGTCAACTCATTAATAGTTTTAATTGAATGATAAGTTTAATCCGTACTAGTTATACTATTGGTATTGTCCTTTATATCTTAGGTTCACCTATACGTTTATTAATTATGTAAATTTAGTCTAATCCTTAGATAATAAGCTTCTTTAGGTACCGAATTGTACATCCATTCAAGATTCTAGGTTTTATCTCGTTTCGAGGACAGTCAGTCTGCCTGAGGACGTGATGTTCTGTTTATATATTTGATGTTTTCCGGTATTAAAGAGTTTAAAGGATAATTGCAGTGTATAATTATTATGCGTTGCTTGGGGATATGTTTACGTCAAGTAACAGAACCGATAGGAAATGACATCAATGAGGTTTCGCGACCTACGGTTCTGCACCAACAAGGCTAATAAAGACAGACATGCGCCATGCCATGTGTTATGCGGTAAATGAACTTTCTCGATAAACTGTCTTGGTGGTAGCCAGGTTAGCGAATCAAACGTCTTATTCACTGACTCACCGAAGCTAACAAAACCGATAGGGAATATATGAATAATATTAGAACAAACATGCGGCAGCGATCTGTATGTCCTTTAATGTTGAAACATGCCATTATGAAATTCTTTTAGACAATGTTTTGTAAATTTGTTCTATTCATAAACTATCGATTAAAGAACTTTCTATGAAAATTTCACCATTTTGATCAAATGTTATCATATGTTTATTAATCAATGACAGTGGTTCTAAAAACAATAGGTCGATCTGCTCAGATCATCATGGGTGGTGTCTTTGTTGTTCAAAGGGTTTGATGTATTTTTTACAAAAACGAAGCCTCTGCTGACTACACATATGTTTGTTTCATTTACTTTTGTCTGAAAACAATCAAATGGTTGTAAGCATGCACACAGCCATCTAAACATGTTTAGCCTTTCGAATATAACGGTAGTACAAAGCCTAATTATTTCCGTTAATATATTCTCTAAAGGTTAAAATCAAATTGAATGCTTCCAAACATCAATTGACAAGTAGTCTATAGGTAATTCCCATAACGGAGATTGGTGTTATCTCTTAAAACATTTTTCCACACAATAAGGGTCAACAACTCTAATAGTTACTGGGCAGTATGCATATATAGTGAAATTGTTCTTATTCTTACGATGAATGCTGTTAAAAGTCATCGAGTGTTATTTGAGTGATACAGGAATCGCTTTCAAACTACAATATTTCAAAAGCTGAATCTATTATAGGAATATCAGTCCTTACACAGGTATGATGCTCCCTATGCACAAAAAAAACCAAAAAAAAACCACCACCATCTCTATATTTCGCGATATGTAATTGATGGGCCTATTTTAAATATTTAATTCAAGCCGGGTACTTATCTAGCGTTGATATTTTGTTTTCTTAATCAAATGTTACATAATCAATCTAAGTATATATTTGCGTGGAATAAGACGTGATAAATTGATATTTTTCAGGCCCGGGACTATATACAGCGCAGTGGTCACTTATGGTTGGCCCCCAGATCCATTCACTTGATTTGATATCAAATTCCTGTGTTTTGAATTGGTCGCACATTAAAGATATCCAGATAGTGGAAATCGACATAAGAGTGGACCGACCGTAGCGCCGCTGAGCAGTCTAAATGGCAAATTTATTCATAGTACACTACATGGCGAAATTATTACGTGTATGTCAACGTGTACACGGGGCCTCGGGTTTTCGTCCCATTTAATCCACTAGACGCTTCTCTTTGCTATTGGGGTAATGCCAGTGTAAATTCCGGGGAATATTCTCGGCCAACAACGGGGTCTAACCCAGAAACCAGAGATAAATTGTATTAGAGATGAGGCTACAATATTTTAGCTATGGTGATTCAGTCTACTTAAGGGTACGGACTCCTCTATTTTAGGGGCCATCCATTGTATAATTTCATCAAGAGTGAATGTAGACATTTGGGGTAAGATAGTATTAGTTGTTCGTTGTAGCCATTTGGGGTAAGATGGTATTAGTTGTTCGGGGTCAAATATTGTGTCAGTCCATGTCGGAAGAAAAAAAAACACCCAAAGGATTTGACTAAATTTGAACATTGTTCGGGGGTTTATCTGAAATAACTTCAGTAAGAGGAAGTTTATTATTGCAAACATTTTTCAATAAAAATTAATTATGGATTAAATAAATTAGTATGAATTATTTTCCTAGTTAAGGGCGTTGAACAGTCTAAAATGCACACTTTAAAGCTAGCACTGTAATTAATCTTTGTTGATAAGATATGACATTTTTTGTTATTTTGGGTGGTAAACTACATATTAATCACCAACCAATTTTTTTTACCAACTATGTTCCAAACTTGGCCCAAAAGCATGATAATAAAGGTGCCGATGACAATAAAAGTCAAATTCTATTAGTACATGCTAAAAAGAGATATCGATAATCACACCAGTAGATGGGAAGTAGAGGTTATAAGCTACATTTCGATACCTAAAACGATGGACAATATCAACTCAAAGTATTTTAAAAACGTTCTCATTATTTACCTTCAAACGGGATTTTATGACTTTGGGTTAATTCTTTGAATACGTCCACAACAAGTTTTAAAATACAACAATTCGGACGTAAAAAGTAAATATTTACTTCAGTGCACTACTCGGCCGCTCTAAAAATCATTTTATACATTCAAAAATAGCAGTCTTCGGCCATCAAAAAATGATATTCCGCTACGTTCCAATCGCGATAGTTGGTAGACCTGGATAATCGCGTCTTAGAAGGAATTCCTTCTGCCGTCATACCTAGATAGACATGAATGATCCAGTGTGAAACAACTGCTGGACACGGCCATGGTTGTTTACAGCGGATGACGTGAACGGTGTATACGACGTCATAGTTTATTCAAGAACTGATATAGGTCGGGGAAACCTTCTCAATTGCTATAAATAGTTTTTTTTTCGGCTTTTACCTCCATGGCATTAGTACACAAACGGTCAGACTGTTATGTGTCCTCTGGGTCATTTTACACTTGGAACAAGTCAGCAAAGCCTTAATAAGATTGGTGTTGAAAAGTTAGTGCGTATCTTAGACTACTCAACGCCCTTAATACATAAGACTGAACACGTGGTGATCACACAGACTTCTTTCATGTATTAATAGATATACATTCTTCCATCAAAACGTCGCCTATAATGTACTTGGTCGTAAAATTGACAGCGCCGTGTATTTTATTATTAACATAATCAAGTTGAAAGAATTCATTTAAAAGAGAATAGAGATCGATCTAGAGAGCAATATTCTATCGTTCAGACTTATAGGCTATAACACTTGATCCCGTATATCAATTGTTGAAATCAGAAATGTTCATTTTCCGTAAGTAATCCCAAAAAAGACGAAGGGAACTGAAGCGAATTGTGTATGTATGTGTTAAAACAACATAGGATTCGACTTAATGTTCCGAATAAAATAATAAAAATCAAAAATAAATCTAATAGCTAATGTTTGAAGTTTAATATAAAGTTCTGTGTATATTGACATGATCTTTATTGTCGAGTGCAATATTCGAAAGGAAATTACTTTTTTTTCTGAAAGCCGATTTCATTAAAAACTAACTAATAAAGGCAACAGTAACAGTTGTTCCACACTTTCTATTATAACAGCCAAACAAATCCAACAGATTTTAAAAAAATACATCTCTAAAACACAATTTGAAAGTATCAGCGAAAAGAGTAATTACTCTTATGGATAAGGGGATACTTTGAGAATGAAACCAGTGATTCATCCCCCATAAAAAAATGTGTTATGTTTAGAATACTGCTGCTTTGTTATAAAGAGTACGCCGAAACACCAGTAATCCACACATATTTTCCACGTCTAATCGTTTTGATTTATTGGGTGAAACTAAGTGTCGTGATGTTGGGGATGATCTTACGGTGCTCACTACATTTTTTCGCACTTTTAGCTCTAAGCGTTTGAATTTATATTCTTAAATTCCCAGTCTTTGTAAGCTTTGAACCTGATACTCTGTAAACAAATATCTATTTTTAATATTCCTATTTTTGTTATTTGAAGGAAATTATCCGTAGTATCACAGAAATATCTGTGATTTGAGGTAAAAAAAATCGTATTTTTACAATAAAATTAGTTGTTTTGGTTGCATTTCTGTTTTTGGACAGAAACGTCTGTATTTTTACACACTTTTCAGTATATAACCTGAAAGAATCTGTTTATTAACTATATAAATCTTATCATTAATCAAAAGACCTGCAATATTCCAGAATAACTTGTATATTAAGGGCATTTTTCTGTTAATTCACAAAGTTATACTGTTGGATTTGGTTAACGCATGCGCGTCGCAGACTTAACTTATGGCGGTGAATGTTTGAAAGTGTGCTGACCATAAAGAATAAAGAACAGGGGAAAACCAACAATAGGATGTAAAGGTAAGTCTTCCTAATAATATGTAAGTGTGAAGGCAAATTTACAACATAGGTAGATACTGAGTATGTTATTGATTTTAAAGACACAGCCTCTGTACTGTCTGTTCAGTTTGCTCCTTTTTTATGTTTAGAATCTATGATCAATACACATAGTGGCCATGCAAATGTATGTTGTATTGTGAATTTGAAATCGACCATGTAAACAATATTAAAGTGTAAGAAACGCGATGGTTCAGAGAATATGATGCTGGATTATTAACCATTAGCCAAGAAAGCTACCCGTGCTTATTTTGCAACTTGCCCATGACATTTAACACCTTTCGATTTCATGTCCTGTATGCGCTTCATCATTTTATTTCAGGTTTGTATTGAAGGTAACAAAATTTGCAAGAAGACAAAAAGACGACAGAAAGTAGTAAACCTTGCCTTCAGAAATCACAAAATTTGAAGCCATTCATGATTTCTTGTTCTAAATTTCTGTTCATTTTTAATATTTTTGTACATGCATGACTGAAAAATTACATTTACAGACAATAAATTATTATTTACAATGATTTTGTTTTATATTTAACCAACATAATTATGTTAAAGAACAGAAAATCTTCTGGCAGAAGTCCTAATTTAACAGGGAATAATTCTGTAAACCAACAGAAAAAGTTCTGGCAGATGGTTTACCAGATTTTTTCTCTGCATATTCCCTGTTAAAAAACAGAATAAAAGAAACAGAAAAAAAATTCTGGTAAACCAGCTGCCAGAACATTTTCTAACAGAATTATTTCTTACAGTGTACATTATGATTTTATTTTTCTTGAATTTCGAGATAGGTTTATTTAAATAACCTTGTTTGGTGTTTAGACGTTTGTGTTTTTTTCTAATAAATGTAAGAAACAACCAAATGTCTGAACTACCATTCATTATGAGGATCACGTGTCTTTCCATTAAACGATATCTTACCTTCACAGCCACTTTCAGAATTTCGGTAAATTGACACCCAGTTGCTAATGTTCCTCGATACACTTCTCCAAAAGCTCCATGGCCCAACAGACTGAAAGTGGGAGCAGACTTGGTTTAAGAAATAAGATCGGTTGTAATTGGGGATGAAGAATCAAGTAAGTGTGATTTTTTAAATGTATTCCAATATCATGTCTATGATATATACTTACATTTTATTCTAAATAAAGATTTGGCCGTTTGAAATACCAACAACAACTCTAATATTATGTTCATTAGTGTTTCGCAATAACAGAGATCGAAACACCATTATTCCATATTTTCCATAAAATTCGAAATTACAAACACGAATTAAAATTCAATATTGGTCTATTTCAGTCAATATTGATGTTATTATCTTGCCGTGAAAGTATGAGATCCTAATATTTGAGATATAATGAACAATTTAAAATCAGTAAAAGCGTCGTGTATGTTATTTGTTCGGGCGCCAATTGTAATGAACCAAAACAAATCATATGCTACAAGATTAACATCTGACACACAATTAAGGTGTCCTAAAAGCCCCTCGATTTCCGTAAACTCCTTTGATACTGCGGATGGAGTCTTTAATGATAGAGTCGATCTAATTATTCTAAAGTTTAAAAACACTAATGTTCAGACTAGTAATAGCCGGCTTAGACAAGTATCACTTTGGTTAAGTTTCGATTCCGATGGAATTCTATATTTCTGGACGGTTTCCAAGTGTTAACCTTCCGTTATGAAACACATTCTCGAGTCTTACCTTGTTAATTTCAGGTGACGTCTTGGAAGCTCTTTAAGTTGCTGTTCTGGACACTTGGCAATTACTACGTCATAGTTGGGGTTAAATTGCATCACAGCAGTAGTGTGGTTTATATTACCTGCTGTCGTTTGTCTTCTTCGGTGTCTTGTAAATACATTTCCATTCTGGCGAATGGTCATAATTCGATCCAAACTTATTAAATTACTCTGTGTTTTTCGGTTTCGCCTCTTATCTACGTAAAAGAAATATGTAGGCTACTATTCAAACCCAAAGGAAATAAATATGGGAAAAAAACATATAAATCTAATTACAGTTTCATATTTCAAGGAACATGTCATCCAATACTCATTCATATATTTCCAGAATCCAAATCTCTATTATCTCTTTTGTTATTGTCTGGAAAACACAAATCTTATTAACGGCAGACACAACTCATCACAAACTCACAACTCGATTCAAATCATGTCAGTTGCGTTATTCTTAATGTTTATGTAGTGTTTTGTACTGTTCTAGCAGGATACACAGTTGATGTGGATTTGTCATGTGAATAAATATCGACTTAATAATTCATATAACATTTGAAGCCAAAAGAAAGGTCTATAATGGGCAGATTCAATTCTTACATAATGCATTTAGTCCCACATATATGTACTTTGCACTGAAAGCAGAGTTCTCGGTAAAATGTGTTAGATATAACCGAGAACTCGACTTTCAGTGCTGGAGATGAGTTTTGCAGTATACATTATGTCCTTTAATCTGGAATGGTGAGTCGGTAAGTGAGATATAGACAGTGTGGAGGTTTTTGATAATAGAGTAGCTATGATATGTGTTTATGTGTCGCAGGCTTGTCGTGACGGTACGATCCTCTGTGACAATTAATAACAAGGCATTCGACCTTGGGCTTTAATCGTATAAAATGTATTTATTATTTAAAGTATTAAGCGATGCGTTGGAAGTATATCTAAATAAAAAATATTTCCTATTTATTGTAAATGGATACATAAAATAATACGCTAAAGCGTAAAATGAGTAAAAGGCACGAATTCTGCCCGGACCAATCTATGTTACTACGTCGGTACCACCGCCGATGTAAACAATGTACGTGCTGTCGACGCTGTATGATATGACGTCACACGTAGACCTTTCTGTGCGTGAACATAAAGCTCAGTCATCTTGCACAGAGTTGCAAAGGGGCGTTTGCATTATCTCTGTAGAACAGATTGTCACTAAGGCAATGTTGTTGCACTGAAGTGAATGAACCTGTTTTATTTGGTTTATATTCCACACCTAAAGATGACAAACCCCGGTGGACGCTTACGACTAGCCGTCGGATCCATTCACCTCATTTGATATTTACGTTTGTTTGTGATTTCTGCGTATTGTGTCTTGTCCGTAGATTTGTTATGTGTAAATTATGTGTGGTGCAGTTCTCTGCACTTACTATTTGAATTATAAAAAATAACCTGTGTGCAATATGGTTAAAAGAGCTAAACGTTTGACTCAGTATTTTCCATAATAGTCGAAATTAAATACACGAATTAGAATTTCATATTGGCCCATTTCCATCAATATTGATGTTGACATCTTGCCATGAAAATATGGGATCCTAATATCCAATATTTAAGACACGATAAATATTTTATAATCAGTACACGAATCGGGTGTCATTTGTAAGACAATGAGGAAGTCATCCGTAATTGGTGATTCACATACGACAAAAATAATAATAAAAGACCTGCAGAATAGAAGCAGGCATAAACAACCGTCGTTCAATGTGGGCTGTTTACATCTTTCACCGAACATAATTGATTACGAATTATAATAATTGTTTTGAAAATAGAATATAAATTGATTTGTATGCATTCATTCATGTTATATTAATATGAACCATTAGACCCATTCTCGTCTAGCTTAAGGTTCCAAAGCATAGAGTCACGCACCCTTTAAATATACTTACATACAAATAGAAGACATGTTACTAATGTTATTAGAATGGCAACTGGAAGGAAGATGGCTATCCATTGACCTATTTGAAGACCAGCCACTGACGATATGGCAAACGATTTTTGACGCATCGATGATGTAGCTAAAATAGAAATTAAACACATAAGTAATATAATGTTTGGAGCAAGCAGGCGTAAACGACTGTCGTTCAATTTGAACTGTTCACGTATTGCACTGAAAATAAATGATTAGAAATTACAATAATTGTTTAAAATATTCAATACAAATTATGGCGTATTTTTTTAAACAAATAAATCACACTCAAATACACACTGTAACAACAAATCCTTGAAAAAACGTTAAAAGTTCCGGAAACAATTATTACCAGAAAAATCTTTACCGTATTTGTTTTTCCTGTAATTTACAGAAATTTCATTTTCAAATACGGAAAATAAATTGCTGGTAATTATATTTCCAGAACACAACCCTGCCGTATTTTAACACTCAAATATACTCTGTAACAAAAAACCCTTGAAAAAACGTTAAAAGTTCGGCAAAGAAATACTACCAGGAAAATCTAACCCGTATTTGTTTTTTTCTGTAATTTACAGAAATTCCATTTTAAAATATGGAAAATAAATTCCTGGTAATTTTGTTTCCAGAAAATTTTCCCCGTTCTTCAACTTTCATACACCACAAAATAGCCATGAATAAAACAATTACGATGACACAAATAGGAAATAGCCCTAAATAAAACAATTATTAGGACAAGTAGGCCTATCACATGTGTTTATCTTTAAAGCATTTGAAGAGATGATTCTTAGAAAAAACCCAGCATGCACTGGAAATGGTAGATTGTAAGAGAGCAAAAGAAAATCATCTCAAATATTTGATACTGCAGGAGTAGACATTAAAGGCGTGATATAACCTACAGCTTGAATATAGTAACTTCGGACAATTCATTCACTTTTCAACTGAATAAGCTTCATTTAACACCACTTTTCGTTGGAAAATCCTATGCAAAATACAGGTGACAGCACGAAATCGATTAAAAACCCCAATGTAAATTTCAAATGACTATTACTTCATTCATAATTGAATTGGATAGACTCTGTCTTTGTTTGGCCAAGGGACCTAAACACTCTCACTAAGAATATAAATGTGCTGCATTTTATATAATAACATTCAAAATAACTCCAAACTCAACTTATTTTCAAATATCCAAGACCTATTAAATTTTAGATTAATAATTGTATTTTTCCCGTTAAGTTAAACACTTTGAAAATCAGTTTTTGTTGGGTCTGACTAAATGATGCCGATAGTAATTAGTAGGATGGTCAAAAAATGTCATTTCAGAAATAACTTTTTATCCATTCTCATTTAATGCAATTTAATAGGGCATACCTATGCAGTGAATTCCATCCGCATCTAATGTTGTATTGCTTGAACATAGGCAATGGTATTTATTTAATGTAATGTCATCCCATATACAATAATAAGTACACGGACAAAACTTTGGTAGGACTATTTCCACCCATCCGCTTTCAGCTCCAATTCCTGAGAGATACAGAATGATAAAAGGAAAATATTATTTAGGCATAATCTAATTACGCATTCTATAATATGTACCATTATTTAACTATAACCAGGTGCTTGGACTTGTTGATAACAGTAGTCTCGGTTGTCCCTTACTGGCCGCGAATAATCTTTCTGAGAGAGATGTTGTTTAATGTCCACTCGACACAAATTAGATCATTTCGGGACTAACATAATATATGGTTCAATTTTATTTAAATAATTCGCTTGTGCGTATGGGTCTTTAGCAGTGAAAGGAATCTATTGCAGGTCTTTGTGTTGGCTTTAAAAGTTACATAAATTATTATTTAGACATGTATATTCAACTCTCTAGACCATAGATTGGCGTAGATTTAAATGGACTAGAACACGCGTAAGATTAAAAAAAATAACGATTAAATAGATAATCGAGGCTTATACCCGATTGTCAGGTACCGTTGTTACGATAATGAACAATCTACGCTCGATCTTGTCAAAACGTCCAACACTCTCATAACTTCGCTCAGAATAAAGTAATCTGAATGAAATATTCAATATATTCAATTTTCAGTATCCATTTTTCAACTATTACAGTAAGATCGGTCTATACTAATGTCCAAAAGAAAGTATACGCACTAAAAATACGACTAAGTTTTATTTAGATTAAAAACATTTGATAAAACATTACTGAGTTTTGTCTCTTGCGTCAAAACTCAACATTTCTAAGCAAAATAAAAAAGCGAAACAAAAAGACATTGTACCCAAATGCCGCATACGATGGAAAACGACTTTGGTTGATGCAGCACGAAATGCACAGTGTATACTTTCTTTTGGACATTAGTATAGTTCTATATCCAAATCTTACATACTGCATCGTTAACAATTTTCTAACCTGGTCTAAATTCAACTTCAGTGGCTGTTTTAATAGCATACGATGTTCCATTATTGCCGGGATAGTAAGGATTATCGCTCTCATTACTTCTCCCACCTATCGGGCGTACATGGAAATAAATATGGAATTTCAAAAATATAAGATACCAATAAGATATTTAATACCCCTAAAAAAAGGCTGAGACCGGATATAAAGTGAAATGAAATGGGGTTTAGCGTTTTACGTTTCTGCACCAACCAGGATATGAAGACTGAGGTCGGCATTTTAGGGTATCCTTCGTTGATAAAGTGATGACATGGAGCAATGACATATTATAGTCGTAGCTCCTTCACTTTCAAAATTGTTCCTGCTCCGATTGTGTTTGTTTCATAATTCCCATCCGCGGAATAAGCTTTATTCTGAAGGTTTTGGTGTTTAATGATAAAAAACCAATGTTGACATTTTTTCTGAGTAGGTCTTTATAGTATTTGAGGGTAGCCATAATGTTATCGACATATCAAGTGTGATTTGGCAATGTATTAATATTGGCAGGGGTCGTGATAATATTTCAGATTTTTTTCCATCACTTCATGTAGATATTTCCAAGATGGTGATCATTTTTGGCGGGAAAATTGAACGATGTGCTTATTTCGATTAAGTAGTAGAGTTTGGTGCCAATAAATAATTATGTTTTCAGGGGCACAGATTCCATTTCTACCAGTTACAACTGTGTAAAATGATCACATACAGATCTATGTTGCAGATTTCAAAAATGAGGTCCATTTTTGTCGGGAAAATGGGACGATGTGCTGATATTTATTAAGTCGTCGTCTTTGGTGCCAATATATATCTTTTCAGGGGCACAGATTCCATTTCTTCCAGTTACAACTGTGTAAAATGATCACATATTCACCTGTTTTGCATATTTCCATGATGGTGGCCATTTTTGGCAGGGAAATGGGGCGATGTGCTGATATAGGTCTGGGTAGGTCTTCATGGTATGGGAGGCCATTATTTGAGGGTAGCCATTTTGCGATAATATTCCAAGTTATTTTTTTTTATTTTCACCTTACTTATAATGTTATTGACATATCAAGTGTGATTTGGCAATGTATTAATATTGGCAGGGGTCGTGATAATATTTCAGATTTTTTCTCCATCACTTCATAAAGATATTTTCAAGATGGCGATCATTTTTGGCAGGAAAATCGGACGATGTACTTATTTCGATTAAGTAGTAGTGTTTGGTGTCAATAAATAGGTTTTCGGAGGCACAGATTCCATTTCTGCCAGTTATAACTGTGTAAAATGATCACACGTAGACCTATTTTGCAGATTTCTAAGATGGCGTCCATTTTTGGCGGGACAATAGGACGATGTGCTGATATTTATTAAGTGGTCGTCTTTGGTGCCAATATATATCTTTTCAGGGGCACAGATTCCATTTCTTCCAGTTACAACTGTGTAAAATGATCACATATTCTCCGATTTTGCATATTTCCAATATGGTGGCCATTTTTGGCAGGTGAATGGGACGATGTGCTGATATTGATTAAGTAGTTGTCTTTGGTGTAAACAATCCTATTTCGAGGCGCATGTTCCTGGAATCCATTGTCGTGCTGGTTTATCTATCTAGGTTTGCTTTCCTATCGGTTCTTGCATAAGATTTACTGTTTAGCGTATCTTTGCTTTAGTGTGTTACGTTTAATTTGATCGGGAGACGTGTTCGTCGAGTCAACGTCAAACGACAACACTGCAAGAATTTGCCGTGGCACTGCAAGAGGAGTGGGTCAGTTTGTCCCAAATCGTGATTGGGCGGTTGATTAGGAGCATGCCACGACGAATTGCTGAATGTCTGAGGATTGGTGGAGCAATTACTCATTATTAAGACAAAAATCAAAAACGTCCATTTTCACTTTTGACGGTGTATCGCTTTGCGAGTGAAATGGGGCCGTCAGATAAGCCGACCATATGAACTGTTTATGTTTATGTGTAGGCAATTGGTCTGTTATTAACATACACTGCTTACCTCTAATAAAAACAGCAGTGCATTTCCACAGTTTTGTATTGTTTCTGAAAGTATCCTACTTTTTTTTGAAGAGTATATATTGACACCAAAGACGACTACTTAATAGAAATCAGCACATCGTCCGATTTTCCCGCCATGTGTGGCAGCAATATTGGAAATAGGCTAAATATGTGAATGTGATTATTTTACAGGGTTGTAAATGTCAGAAATGGAATCTGCGCCCCCGAAAACATATATATTTGACACTCGGGTTTTTGGGAACTAGATTTTTAATATTTGTTTTAAGGCAACTATTTTAGTGTTATGTTGTGCACAGACGACCTTGACATCAACAGAAAGCAAGAATACGTCTCGCCGAAAGTCCTTGACATTGAAAACGTTCGTGAAGTCACTGTACCCCCCAAAAAGAAATTCGCAGACTTGGAGAACAACCGGAATAAAGTGTTTAGTAACGGTTATGGCCTCCTCTAGCGTCTCGTACTGCCACACAACGTCTTCTCATGGATCTCAGAACATTAGTAAACACTACCCGAGGAAGACGTCGCCACTGCTCAGCAAGAGCATGTTGAAGGTCCTGCAACGTCAGTGGTGGATTCACTTGCTGACGAACACGTCGACCCAGTTCTTCCCAGATGTGTTCAATAGGATTAAGGTCGGGGCTAAGCGACGGCCAATCCAGGACTTGGACACCGACATTTCTTAAAAAATTCTGGGTAGCAATTGCTGTATGGGGTCGAGCATTGTCTTGTTGAAACGTTAGTCCAGGCCCATGTCTCTGCATAAACGGAAGAAGAACAGGTTGCAAAATCTGATCCCTGTACTGGCGAGCATTTAAGTTCCCTTGGACAACAACAAAAGAGAACGTCCATGTGCACACAAAGAACCCCAAACCATGACGCTGCCGCCATCACATCGGTCAACTTCTCTGATGCATACTTGCGCGTAGCGTTCACCTCGTCTGCGGTACACTCAGACCCTGCCATCGGCAAATCTCAAAGTGAATCGAGATTCGTCACTAAAGACAATCGAATTCCACTGTCTTTGAGTAAATCTTATGTGTCTTGTGGCCCACACAAGTCGGTTACGGCGATGAAGAGGTGTCAATATTGGTCCATTATAGGGCCTCCGAGCTCGAAGACCAGCAGCCTGCAAGCGATTTCGAACAGTTTGTGCAGTTACCCTTCCACCAAACATCTCTCTACTTGTGGAGGTTGCAGTGACAAATCTGTTTCTAAGATGACGTAATCGTATTGCTTGATCTTCCTGGAGTGACGTCACACGTGGCACTCCTCCCGCCCTTGGGCGGTCGGCAATAGTTCCAGTTTGAAGCACTCTCATTCTAAGATTAATTATTGTCTGGCGTGAACAATTAAAGGCTCTTGCAACAGTGACCACAGACTGACCAGCATAGAGCCTACCTATAGCACGTCGACGTTCTACATTTGAAAGGCGCGGCATTTTCTAACAAAGATGAAAAAACAATTTTAATTTGTTTTTCCAGTTCAAGTTACGTGTGCGTGTTCAGTTTAAGCAAACTTGCATCGATTGACCTCACGAGTTTGTGTTTACACGTGTTTTTCAGGTTTTTCATCTTTATATACAATTTTATGAAATGAAAGGCTTCTTACTACTTACTATCGTTAGAAACACTTTAAAATTTATTTGACTTACCAGAAAAAAATTTTTTGTTGAAATTCATCAGTGTCAAGTTTTTAATTTGGCTGAGTATACATTGACACCAAACACTACTGCTAAATCAAAATCTGCACTTCGTCCCATTTCCCGCCAAAAAATGACAGCCATCCCGGAAATACGCTAAGTATGTGAACATGTTATCAATTTCAAGGTAGTAAATGTCAGAAATAGAATTTACAACCCCGAAAACATATATATTGACACCAAACACTACTACTTAATCATAATCTGCACATCGTCCCATTGTCTCACCCAAAATGGCCGTCATCTTTGGAATACATGTATGCCAATTATGTGATTATGTGATTATCAAAAATGTCAAAATTGGAACCTGCGATCCCGAAAACATATATATTGACACCAAACACTACTAAATAATCGAAATAAGCAGATCGTCCAATTTTCCCGCCAAAAATATCTTTATGCAGTGATGGGAAAAATTCTGAAATATAGTTATGACCCCTGTCAATACTAATACAGTGCCAAATCATAAAGGATATCTGGATAACATTATAAATAAGGTGAAAATAAAAAAATAAGTTGGAATATTATCGCAAAATGGTAACCCTCAGATAATGGCCTCCCATGCTATGAAGACCTACTTAGAAAAAATGTCAACATCGTTTTTTGTCATCAAACATCGAAACCTTCTTAATAAAGCTTATTCCACGATTTCTACCCGAAAGGCCGACGGATTTACAGTAAGGATCGGACTGCTACGGCTAAACCATCGTTCTAGATATCTTTAACCAGGCGCGGTGTCTTGTAATAAGCAGCATATGCTTACAGTTTCTAGAACACCTGATAACCTCAATCGATCTTAACCATTGAGTATCGACAGCAAGCTGGCTGACCACAAATCACCAATCATCAATATCCAAAGAAAACCATTGCCGCAAGATTAGAAATAAAATCAACAATCGGTTTAATTTCACAAGACACGTTAATTCTTCACATACTAAAAGTGTCTTGATATAAAGAATATAATTATCTAATTGCCTTCTCTAAAAGTAGGATCATTTGCCGCTATCATAATTCCAAATAAATATGAAGCATTGGTGATGAAATCTGGTATCCAACCACACATGGAATTACACAGTGGTATTTACTACAATATACGTACTTCGCAGCCGATCCGGGGAAGTATAACTTTACTACAAAACATATAAACAGTGATATCTTAACACGGAATTCAAATTAAATATGTTCGAAAGATAAAGCCAACCTATAAATCCTCCTCCACCACCTCCAGATAAACAGGGTCCTCCACCCCCTCCAAATCCGCCAGTCGTTTCCCAAAAAAAATCATCACGGCATGACTGTCCTCCTACGGCAAGATTAAGCAACGATCCGCCATCTTGGATTAGTAGACCGGATGCATTTATAGAACCGCCAGCTCCTACAAAATAAACGTTAACAGTTTTCAAAGTTTTCAGCACCAATACCCCAATACACTAAATGGAATGGCGATTAACATCTTATTTTTCTGCACTGACTTGGCTAATGAAGACGGACATGCGCCATGCAGTGTGCTATGGGGGAAATTTGGCACTGACACCGACGGTGCGGTCTACTCCTATATTAGTTTTTCGTCACATCGGAACGACCCGACGGGGGGGGGGATTGGGAAATTCTAAGGAGAGCTCCCGGCTAGTGAGCCAGCGTCTTACTCACTAAGCCACCGCGGCTCCAAAATACCTCTGTGCAGATTGCATATAGAGATATCACATCTGTAGTATCTCGAACAAAACTGGAGAGTAAATGTGTGAGTGTGTTGTTTTGTTTCTTGGTATTGTTCGTTTCAAATTCGTATCAATTAGAAAAGGGAACAGGACCCTGTTTCACGAAATTTTAACTAAAGATAAAATCCAAATTTTAGTAGATACTTCAATTTTGATTGGCTAAGCACTAAAATCAATCTAATATTATTCAATCAATTTCCGTGAAACAGGCCCCAGATCTTTGAAAAATCCTAAAAGGCGATTGTAATTGTCACCTCAGTGTGTACTGTCTAAAACAACACTGAGTATGAATTAAATGATAGACAAATTGTTTTAAAGCTTTGGCATATAAGTGTTCTGGTGTGAAATGGCACCACACTCACGTTTGTGATTGTAGTGACAAAATATAATTAAGAAAGTTTATATTCTGATAAGCAGCTGTTTCTCCGAAAAATTGGTAATCATAAAAATCTCTAGTTGATTAAGTATAATGTCTCACAGGATTGCAATGTCAGTCGTTGGGAAAAGAGAGTCCGTCAATGGAAATGGATTAATCAGCATTTTCGACATAAAGAAATCATTGGAAATAGGATATAAATTTTCGGGTCATAACATAAGTCGGTTAAACGATACATTAAGTCCTGTATATAGGAATTTCATAACAAATGCTGTATTCGCAACTGCCTACAACTAACCGGGTGTATAGTGGGGAAGTAGGGTTCATCGGTAATAACACACACCTTAATGTTCAGAAGTACTTTTATTATTAACTTCTGACGAAACAGATAACCGAGATCACATGTACACGTGGGGTCTTCCCATATCGCCGACTCACTAGAATTTGGAAAGTCGACCGCGGCACTCTTTGATGGGTTAAAACGGATTAAAAGCGTTAATGAGGCAGGGACCAGTTATTATTTATATAGTTCACTTAAATTGATTTTTTATCAGAATTCAACTCACTCAGTAATTAATAAAATGAATATAGTTCACTTAAATTACATGAACTTGAATTTTGTCAGAATTCAACCCACTCATCAATTAATAAAATAATAGGCTACAGTTCAACATGATAATTGTTTTCATTATGACAAAGTGAGAAGATGACCCGCCCACTCTTCTTACCACAGCGTTTTTAAAACCGTGTTTTAAAGTGATTTTTAGATATACAAGAACGTTTTATTTATTTAAAACCTGTTTTAAAGTGACTTTTAGATCTACAAGAACTTTTTACTATTTAGTGTTTTTTTACCTATCTTCTATATTATATTTTACTCATTCAGATGTAAATAACTTAATTAAATCAATCCGTCCATAATATCATGCATTATGTATTGGATGTTAAATTTGTAATAAACAACAAGACATTTCATATTCATTTCTGGACTATGTTGTACACTTTATGCATGCAAAAAGTTAAAATTATGTATTTTAAAAAAATAAATGCTACCAAAAATATCTGCTTAATTAGTTTTATCCTTCAGCTTGGGTCTATTCTTCTTGGTCACTCAACCCCTTAACGCCGACCAAAATTTTTCACCTAAAACTCGTCGAGTCGGCGATATGGGAATGAACCGTACACGTTGCCGTAGAAGATTATTATGCATTCTCACGGAGGTATTTTTTGGGTAGTTATTTCCAATAAAAGTAGTGCAAATGTGGTATAAATGGAAAGTAGAGACGCCCAACCTTTCTAGAAAAATACCGGATTCCCTGATAAACACTTACAAGGCAAACACTGGGCAAAAATGTAAGGGTATCGCTAACTGGCAACCCGACGGCTTATTGTCTGCCAGCTTGACTTAGGGATTATTTATTATTTCTTGATCAAATGGTTAGGCGGTTTAAACATACAAGCGACTACAATTAAACTCTGGATAAAGTTGGCAGAAGATAATCCAAGAATTTACTTTAAGGGAATCAATGCGTATGACAAATGGACAGTAAGTAACGACAAATACAGTCATGGCTTCTTAAAATAGATTTTTATATCTTAGGTATCTCCTCGCAATTAAAATGTTATGATAGATTAATTAGTTTAGATATGTTTTTAGTCGATAATAGATTTTTATATTCTTGGTTTTTACTCGCAAATACAATGTTATGAGAATGCTGTGGAATGTTGAAAATAACACTTTAGGTTTTGATGTTGTCGACCTGCAAAATCCTAATACGATGCGTTAATGGGTTGACCCACTGAGTATAATTGCGCCAGTACTGCTACCTGCAAACCTGATAATGCAGGAACTGTGAAGAAAATAGTTTCCCCGCGAAGAAACGCTATCAATTATTCGTGAAGAAATTTAGATTGTGGGGGTAGGGCAGTTGTATCAGAGACAGTCGGCTCGTGTTTAGTTTGTAAAAATGAGACAACAAATGTGTGAATTACCTAGTTCGAGATTAACACCCTTTGAAACCTGTTTTACGTATACCGGAGCAGACTTATTCGGACCGATCCTAGTTAAACGTGGACGAGTAATGGATAAATGTTGGGATGTATTGTTCCGTGTATAAACTCATAGGCAGTGCATTTAGAAGTATAGCTCGTTCGCTTGAAACGGATGACTTCATCCTGACTTTAATTAGATTTATAAATCGAAGAGGACATGTAAAGGACCGGCAATGGATCTAATTTTGTTGGTGCCGATAAGGAATGGCGTGAATTATGTAGAAATTTGAAAAATGAACAGATTGAAAGATACTTAAGCAAACGCGGTGTAAAATGGATTTTCCATAGGCCTTTAGCTCCTCACACGTCAGGAGTAAAGAAGAGCTTGGTGAAAGTGGTAAACAGGAGTTTAAAAACTCTTATAAAGGAACCAGTAACAGAATACATCGCAAACAATCGACCTTTAACAAAGAAACCAATGACCCCAAATCATTTTCTAAACGTAAGTCCCTCTTTAAATATTCCTCCAGGAAGAGTAAGTCAGACATACCGATTTCATAAAAAGCCATAGAGACAGGCTCAACTACTTTCGGAGCAATTATTGGAAGCGATGGCTAAAGGAGTACATACCTTCGCTACAAAATTGACAAAAATGGCATCAAGTCAAAGAAAATTTGTGCAAATAGACCTAGTACTTTTAGTCAGTGAAAATTTGCTCCTTGGACGTATTGAAAATATTTTTAAAGGACCCGATGAGCTTGTCAGGTCAGCAGACGTGAAAACAGAAAATGGCATTTATAAGAGACCAATAACGAGATTGTGTTTTTAGAAGCTCATAAATCTGATTTTTAGAAAGAGAAATTGTTGAATTATAATGTTGAAAGTTTGAAAGATTTGTTTGAATGCGCATGCAATGTGAACGCAGCTATAAATGGATCAATGGCTTTATTGCGTATTATTCGTTTCGAAATATATGGTTGGGTTGGCCTTGATCTTGCATGCTGCTTTTGTGGACTTGGCATTTGATTTTTCGCAGGCTTCAACAGAAATAATGCGTACCGATTTATTAAATAGCTTGAATTTCGTAGTTTTATGGTATTTTGGATAACAAAAACTATATATTGAGGATTGTCATTGACAAACATGATATTTGTGGATGTGTTTCAGGAATTTATAAAGCATAATTAATTTTTTGGAAAGATGAATAAGCGGAGCTAGCAATGCAAGGTCCTGCTCAACGAAGGCAATTGTCACGTTTTACGGACTAATATACGCTGTAAATTATTGTTCAATTTCAAAGTATTTAACAACTTTGTAACTAATCCACCAAATAACGATTGTTCCGATGCCTAGAGTTGAAATGTAATCCCCATTTACCATATTAAGGATACTTCGAAAATACCAAAGTGCCACACTCCTTATTGGGTAAGTCCTATCTATAAAATAAAACCAAGTATGAACAAGCCAAACCATCAGACAAAATTCGAAGTCCTAAAAAAACGGTATAGGCAATATGGTGTAATCAGCAAATGGATGTTCACCGTGTATAAAATACACGACAAACAGTGGTAACAGGTGTCTGGAAGATTAAGCTTACCCTGCCTGGCGCCGCACTCGCCATAGCTGCATCCAAGACGAAATCTCGGTAAAATAGTGTGATTGGCCAATGGACTATCCGTATGCAAAATGCACGTGATGAACAGTGTTAACGATGTAGTAGACATAATCAGGGAAATAGTATACGCGTCAATTAAATATATCTAGAATAATAGCCGAAAGAGATATGTTATATTTACCAACCACGTCAATATGACGGCCATAAAACGTTTTATAGGTTTTTGTAAGTTTAGTGGGTAAGTGTCCCTGTAGTTGAGTCTTAGATGACAAACGACTCGATCTACTTAAAAAAATCAGAATAAAAGGAACAAGCTCTCTCGTAACGAAATAAATATATCTAGAATAATAGCCGACAGAGACGTGTTATATTTACCAATCAAGTCAATATGACGGCCATAAAACTTTTTAAAGGTTTTTGTAAGTTTAGTGGGCAAGTATCCCTGTAGTTGAGGCTTAGATGACAAATACCTTGATCTACTTCAAAAAATCAGAATAAAAGGAACAAGCTCTCTATTAACGAATTAGCTGAGACACAAACACTCCATAAGCTGGTGATATTGGAATGTTACTACTAATGGATGGAAAGTTAACAATCGGAAAGTCAAAGTCATTACAATTTAACACTAAGTGTATGGCAATTGTCAAAATCGAGACGCAGATCAAAGTAGGAAGCGTAATTGTCACTGTCAGTAGTGTTTTAAATTTCGAGCTCATCAGGATATATGAATTCTACATAATCACTAAATTTGGAATTATTCAGTGATAGAACATCTTCGATATATCGATAAGTGATGTTAAAATGTCTGACTTATCTTTTATTTGTGTTTACGAGTGCCTGTATATAATCAAATGATTTCTTCCCAAGAAAAAATACCGTTGGCTCCTAAAACTTCACACTGTGTGCTTCTCTGATTTATGTTGTGTTATTAACGTATGCCTTCATTACGAAATAGTAATAACTTTTATTTCAAATAGGCCTATAACATTTTTCAATAAACACATTTGAGATTATTGATTTATTTTTTTCTTACAAATAATCTTAACCCAAAACCACATAAGAGTACATACTCTGCATATGCCATGTCTTGTGTTCTATGCATTTATGCCATCTTATACCAGGAAATTGGCCATTTTAAACCATTGTACACGATACGCGGATATATTTTTTTTAATAAATTCAAGTGCTCTTCAATCCATGCCATTATATACTCTTCAAAAGAAGTAGGGGATATTGTAATGGAAATACCTATGCAGGTTGTGATATGATAAATAGTCATGGACACTTGACATGCTTTGAGAGTATGTTCACATATGAAGAACTTATCGCCCCAACAGAACCACTGAGCTGCATGTGAGACAGGCCATAGCGCCATACACGTGTGAGGGGTTCATTATCAAATTTGACACTACAAGGAAGGGTTGATGAAAACTGCCGCTTGCTGGTTTATCCTATCCATGTTTTCTTTCCTATCGGTTCGTGCATAAGATTTAATGTTAGCGTATATTTGCTTTAGTGTGTTACGTTTAATTTGATCGGGAGACGTATTCGTCGACGTCAAACGACAACACTGCAAGGATTGGCCGTGGCACTGCAAGAGGAGTGGGCCAGATTGCCCCAAAGCGTGATTGGACGGTTGATTAATTATGAGCATGCCACGACAAATTGCTGAATGTCTGAGGATTGGTGGTCTATTACTCATTATTAAGACAAAAATCAAAAACGTCCATTTTCACTTTTGACAGTGTATCTCTTTGCGAGTGAAATGGGGCCGTCAGATAAGCCGCCCATATCGACTGTTTATGTTCATGTGTAGGCAATTGGCCCGTTATTATCATACACTGGTTTCCTCTAATAAAAACAGCAGTGCATTTCCGCAGTTTTGTATTGTTTCTGAATATCCCCCACTTTTTTTGAAGAGTAAATATGAAGTGACTTCAGATTGGAAGGTTTTTTATTTGTTGTTTTTATTATCCGTTAATTCAAAAATAGTATAATGTAAAACGGTAACAAAGGGTTTTGTTTAATGGAGGTTTGAGTCGGCAATATGAATGTCAAGTGATGTTTCCTTGCGCCGGTCGCTTTACAAAGATCCAAGATGGCGGCCAAAACTCGCGTTACTTCAGAAAGTTCGCGTATTTTAAGCTCTTATCGCCGAATCACCCACATTGCACGCTAAAAAGAGTTTCGGGTAATCATCAAATCGGTTGTCTTCGAATGAATTTTTGATGTCAAGATGTGGGAAATGTTCCAAGGATCATTAATATGTAACTCATGCGACGAAACGATGCCTAATTTTCAAGAAATCGGCAGCATTCCATGCAAACAAAACCAGCCAATCAAGAGCCACTGCGGGAGGCCCGTAGGGACTGAATTAAGGCAGATTAAAGGTCGGTGAGTTTTCCCAGATATAAACGAACGGTAAACTTCTCTCTGGAGCCGAGATTATATTGGCTTGCTAACCAGCGGAAATTTAAGGTGTCATGGTTTCTTCACATGTAATTGTTGTAAAGCGGAGGGACTTGGCAAAGAACAGCGTACATGTAAAAGAAGCCTTGACAGTTAGAATTCGAAATAAGTGTTGGTTATTGTGTCTCTGTGCAAAATTTCGATCATCAGGCTACATAGAGCATACCCGTCTCCATTGTCCTGCAGAAAATTAAGACACCAGACTCCATTTCATTTCACATTATTCTGCCCACTGAGAAAACTCTATTTTGCAATAATGGTTCACCTTGCACAAAATATCCATAACCCCGGCTTATATAAAGTTTTGTTTGGTGAGTCAATACATGATCACATGTGACATAATATTGTAAATGAAAGAAACATACTAGAACTTTCGTCGGTACGCTCTTCAATAAAATCTATATTCAGTACTAAACTAAGCCCCTTTTTTCTTAAAAAATAATTTCATAGCCGTTTTTTACGCTATTATAGATGCTACAGGCCCGGACGTGCCCCGAAATGAAATGCTTCAAAAATCCTAGATCCGTGCTTCAAAAATCCTAGATCCGTGTGTGACAAAGTTTGTGAGCTTTCTAGTGTGATGAATTGGGAAGCGATAGAGTCTAACGTTTCAGCGAGAGGCAGCATGGTCTCATAGGGAAGCAGCTTGCCGTCCCCTTCCTTCCACCAATAACTGGGCTGTTGAATCAAAGCAACATTGGTCGGGGGAATTTTCTCCACGTCCCTTGTCTTCTGTGAGAACAACCTCAATCGGACGAGGTCAACATCATCGTGGACTGTTGCCCATGCTCGCATGGAAGACACTCCTAATGAGATGTTGATCCAAAGTATCACTAGTCGGGGGAATTGTCTCCCCATCCCTAGTCTTCTGTGAGAAAAACATCATTCGGGCGAGGTCAACGTCATTGTCCTCGTTAAATTCATTTGAGTACAGTCAAGAAATTTTTAAAATAGGTCCTGATTAACCCTTGCAATTTAGGTATCACGGTTAGTTAGTTATATAGATGATTTAATATGTTTTTATTGTTTAATTGTCGTCAGAGATTTATTGATTTATTTAATCTGAATTGAAAACGCAGGGCACCGAGTTAAGATTAAGAAGACGATCGTGAGTTCGTGATACACATGACTTCACCATGAATGTTGATTTACGAGACATTAAGCCACATTCTTGTTGAGAATGGTGAAGTCTACTTTAACAATAAGTCAATAATTATAGTCCATATATCATTGATTATACATTATACATTATCAATAATTCGTGATTTAGAGATGTTTTTATCAGTCAATTTAATAGGTTAAAACAATAAACGGGTTATGTTTCAGATGGCGTAGTAGAAGTATTACAAAATAATGGGAAGACTACTGGTTAATGTCAGGAAATTAGTATTTGCCGTTTAATCAAGAATATTATATTTTAACATCATTTCAAAGTTTTAAAGAAAAGTGAATATTGTGAATTTTCAAAAACGACACAGTTCTGTACTTAATACAAATATAGGGATGGGGGTCTGTTCCCCGATTTTTCATTCATTGATAGTGAATAAAATATCTCTTTTAAAAATATTATGCTGTTAACGCCTTACGAAAAACCATATTGGTTCGATTGCACACTGACAATTTGAGTAAGGAAAGATTAGTGATTATTGGCCTTCTGTCACATTGAGGGTGTAAATCTGTAAATAAGGAAAGAGCGTCCCTACCTGCTCTTAACGTCTGTTCCAGGTTAAGAGTGTTAGTTGATAGTTGAGTAGAGTTAGTGAGCAAAAAAGAAGGGAGACCACCCCCACCTCCTGCTACAACTAATACAACTGGTAAATTGGTCACATTATCAATCTGTAATAAATAATACAGCATAGTCTTATATCTTAGAATAACGAAATAGATAAACAAAGAAATAGATAAATAAAGAAATATAATTAGCTTATAAATCAAACTTTTATGATCTATAATTCCCGGTGCTGGTTCTGTGAAGGAAGTATTTAGTTTTGTTTCATTACTTTTTATTGATATTACAGCATAATTAAAGGAAACTTCTTTCTTCAAATTTATTAAATATCATAAATCATAGTACTGCAATATAAATGTAAATTCTGCGATAAACAACCGTTAACAGTCTGTAAAAATAAATTAGGTTTTAGCAGTTTTACATAGTTCTAGTTTACTACCCCGGCATTGCACCGATGAGACTTGTATAGCTGGGGGGTTGGATGACCGAATGGTTAACACGTGCGCACAGTATCATAAGGTCTGTCATTGAGTCAACTGGCGGGGTTTCGATTCCCCGGTTGTACATGACAAGTAGTAGGATCGGTGTTCCTCCCACTGCTAAAGACCCCTACGCGCAAACGAATTGTTGGAATAAAACTGAACCATGTGTTAGTCCCGAAATGAAGTAGTTTGTGTCGAGTGGACGTTAAACCCTATCTCTCGCTCTGATATCCTTATTTTAATCATTGTCATTTCCTCATTAAATACAAAATAAATAGGACCATTAAATGTCTTGAAAAAAATCTGGTTATTATAAAGTCCTATAGCGAACACCATAACAAACAAACGTCCTCTTCTATACATAGTTATATAATAATTAATTTACATGATTACTAATATCCAAAGTATCATTTGCTCATAATACAGGAGATAACGTTCTTATACAGAAAGGAACTTTATACCCTAAACGTGGTGCCTAAACACTAAAACATTTAACCATGGCATTATACAAAACTAATTAACCCATTTCGTTTTCTTAACGAGTTATTAATTTGTCGAACGGGAACGTTCATTAGTTCCTTGAGTTTTGTGTCCACTTCCACCTACAGCGACATCGCAGACAAGACGGAAACAATTTCATATCCAATTTATAGCAGAGGCTGTACTTTATTATAAAATATTTTAACATGGAAAAAAATACATTATATATACTCTTCAAAAAAGGTACGGGAAATATTCAGATGCAAATACCTATGCAGGTTGCGATATGATAAATAGTCATGGACACTTGACATGCTTTGAGAGTATGTTCACAGATTAAGAACTTGTCGCCCAACAGAACCACTGAGCTGCACATGCGACACGCAATAGCGCCATACACGCGGGAGGGATTCATTATCAAATTTGACACTTCAAGGAAGGGTTGATGAAAACTGCCGCTTGCTGGTTTATCCTATCCATGTTTGCTTTCCTATCGGTTCTTGTATAATAATTACTGTTTAGCGTATCTTTCCTTTGGTGTGTTACGTTTAATTTGCAATGAGACGTCTTTCAACATGATGAATGTCTACGTGCTATTTGCATGCTTCAAATGGGTTCTACACAGCGAGAAGTAGCCAACATGCTTAATGTGTCACAGTCTGCTGCTCACAGACTGTGGAACCGTTACCAACAAACACACAATGCTGATGATAGACCTCGTTCAGGTCGTCCTAGAGCCATTACACAAGCCCAGGATCGATACATTCGTACAAAGGTCCTGCGAATTCGAGAACAAACGGCCAATCAGCTTTCTGTAAGCTTGTACCAAGTTACAGGAATTCGAGTAACACCCCAAACGATTAGAAATCGGCTACATGCAGCTCGACGACGACGCGTTGTGCACGCATTAACTCGCCAGCACATGGCAAACAGGCGTAAATGTTGTAGGCAGCGTAGAAATTGGGGTAATCGTCGATGGACGCGTGTAATGTTCTCAGATGAGTCCAGATTTACTCTAGATTTCACCGATAGACGTGCTCGCGTTTGGAGGCGTATAAATGAGCGTCATGCTAACGTTGACACATTCGGGCGTGGGTCTGTTATGGTGTGGGGAGGAATCACCATGACTGGCAGAGCGGACTTGCATGTCTGGGACATGATCGGGAGACGTGTTCGTGGACGTCGACCGACACGACAACACTGCCAGAATTGGCCGTGGCACTGCAAGAGGAGTGGGTCAGCTTGCCACAAATCGTGATTGGACGGTTGATAAGGAGCATGCCACGACGAATTGCAGAATGTCTGAGGATTGGATGAGCAAATATACTCATTATTAAGACAAAAATCAAAACCGTCCATTTTCACTTTTGACAGCGTATCTCTTTGCGAGTGAAATGGGGACGCCAGATAAGCCGCCCATATGAACTGTTATGTTAATGTGTAGGCAATTGGCCTGTTATCAACATACACTACATATTGTTTCTGAATATCCCCTACTTTTCTTAAGAGTATATATATTTGAAAAGTTTATACATATTGTATTCTGTTATACACTGGTACTGGTAGCCAAACAGGCTACTGGATTCTCTTAACCAGCTTCAAATTTAATTAAAATCTCATGGTTAAACAAGTTGTTTCACACTTAAAGATCTTCTATAAATTGGCACCATTACTCAAGTGGCATCTCGTGAATTGAAATTACGCACTATAACAGTGGTGGGTTTTAAACAGAAAATTAAAGCAATACTATAGTATAATAGTTATCGACCGACTAAAGAGGTTATTGTTATTATTTGGGGCCTATACCAACACATACGATTATACCTAAATTAAAGCACTTTACGTATTCCAACTTAAACAAGGGGGTTTAGTATGCCAACCTCGGGGACTAGTATGTATTAAGTGTAGTCTTATTAAAAACAGGATTCAAATTGACGGCTTACAATTACACTTATAGACATTTTCATCGTTTCTGAATTCGTGAGATTTCCAAATCAATTTTTAGCAAAGCGATTTACCACTTCAACCTCTCCACAAATTCTAATGAGATACTCATAGAAATAACCTTCTTGCCATTGGGATTTGCCGAATTTGGGTCAAAACTCGTTAAATAGAGTATCATTTTTCTATAGAGGTGACAATGTTGTAGGTTGTGTGAACTAATATAAATATTCCTATCTTTTGAAATTCTAATACGAAAGATACCCAAGAAGCACACACACTAAGTGCCTACACTTGATTAATCCGTCTCAAAATACTGTTACAAAAATACAAATCTCTGGATGATTAAACATCCTTCTACATAAAAAAACCCAATCTGGTTAAATATGCCTTTTCCAAAAGTTCTAATCCACAGAATACAAGTACAACTACAAATATTAACAGGATTGTCTTTAGGACTCAAAACGGCCTAAACTTTACATATACATTTGTAAAAACGCGCACTTACTTTGCTTCAGCAAGATTATGGATAAGAAGCATGTACTTAAAGGAGCTAAATCGCTAACATTTTGGACCTAGAAATTCACAAAAGTTGGTCGCAACGCATATAATACTGTAATATGAATGTATATAAACTGATTTACATTTAATGGTTTCCGTTTTTACTCCAATTTCAAATCAGTTATGTTCGGCGAAATAAGTCAGCAATCTCAATCGAGTGCAAATTTCTAGCGTCTAGTTATTCTAGTCTACATAACTCCATTTGATTTGGTGCTATGTGTCTAGCCTCGTCCCTCGAGTCTCTCAATACAACTGGGGCTGAAGCGCATTATGGTACACGATTCGTGTACCAATGTTAAAAAAAATATTTTATCTTAAATATCGGATATCAGAAGCTCATCTTTTCCCGGTAAGTTTACATCATCAATATTGATTTAAATTGACCAATAATTCGTGTTTTCGATGTCGAAGATTTTGAGTTACGGACTTAGGTCCTTTAATCGAAGAGCATACATAACTTTTGTAGACTAGAAATTGGGCTATTTTAGCACGACTCTCTATGCAACTTAAGCATATGTACTTAATCGAACTTAGAAAGCGCATACATAACTTCTGTAGGAATTGGGCTATATTAACGCGACTCTGTGCAACTTGCGCAACACAAATTTAAGTTGTTATTTAAGATTGAGTATATGGAATGAATACGAGTCTATCCCGATCTTAAATTTGAAATTTTAATTTTTACTGCATAGATTTATAGTGAATATTAATTTCTAGGACTTGCCACTGTTGGCCTAAGATAACTTATAGGTTGGATAACAACCTGAAATATATTCTACAGTTTGTGACGCCGTCATTTTATATCTGGCGAAACTTGGATAACACCTTCACAGTCATATATCTAATTTCAAACACCGATGTCACCCATGTCATTCATCAACCTGATTTATCAATTTTTTGATAGAGAATCGATTTAAATAAAGCTGGGAGAAAACCTGCATTATTAAGTCATTGACGCCAACATCAGACACACATATTCAATTGGCCCATTGCAATCTATTTGGTCGAATCTTTTAAATACAGTAATTTTACTTCTTGTAAATGGCACGAATAAAACTTTGGAATATTTTACAATCTAGTGCATTCTGAGGTGACCATCGAACAATTGCAAGGCTCTTAAAGTGGCAACATATCTATCAAGTCAGATTAATTTGTCATCTGTAATTGCCATCTAATTATACTAATTGTTGAATATGTATATTAATTTGAAACTTTTAACTCTAGTGATTGCAATGTTAGCATCTTAGGAGGGTAAAGATAACAATATGAGAGGGGGGCTAGAACAAACTGCAACAGAAATCATTTCTTTGGGAACTTTTCAGGTATGGTCCCTAATTAACATAAATCCAAGCTGACCGCCAGTGGACCAGAAAATCGACGAAATCTCCGAAACGGCTGACTTTAGTGCACATAAATATATTACCAACCTATAGGAAATCGATACCCGCGAGTTGTAATATGCCGACATTTTTTTCCTACGACCTTATTGTCACGTACAATCAGGGAATCGAAACCACGCCAGTTACCTCAATGACGAAGCTTATGACATAACGCGCACGCGCTAATCATTCGGCTATATCTCCTCACCGTATAGGTGAAGAACTTGTCATTTCTTTCTTTGACCACTTCCTGCAACGCAGTATGTTCAAACTTTCATTTTTTCCCCACCATAAGTCAATACGGGTACTTTCTCACCTGCAATCTCAAATCCTGTAGCTGAACTCTTAGTAAATACGTTACCAAGTTGACGAAACTTTGACGATAAGAGAGACAGAGAGCTTTCTTCAGTATTGTGCCTTTCCCAATACCACACAATCTTGAATTAGTACCACACCAGCGGATGGCATTAATAGAGGGAAGGATTTGACACATTTATGTTCCAGGCTTGGTTATGATGCTACTATGTTTATGGATCGGTGACCGGATTTCATAATTAGAATACCAGGCTCCAGATTACCAGCCTGATGACATAGCGATATTAAAACATCTGTATCTTCTGCCAGGACCTGCGTTGGCCCGGAGCGCGCTAATTCTAAGTATTAAAACATCAGTATCTGCTCGAGCATTCTCAACTTCGATATTATGTTCCCTCATCACTTCAGCTAGTAGGTCAACGAAATTAGACTTGTTTACTTCGTTTGATAAAAAAACCTCTTTCTTAGCTTTGGGTTGTTTTTAGCGGATAAGTAAAAAAAGCCCTGAGGATCTTATACTGCTTTTGTTTCGATGACAGTGTGTGGTGTCCTTAGTGGAGGGGCCATTATAGTTATAGCCGTCGAAAACTACGACCGGGTTGGTATGTTGTAAAATGTGGCGTGTTTATTGCAAAGAAATTAACCCAAAAGTCGTATCTTCTCCCAGTTCACGTAACCATGGAGTAGTGAACGCCTATTGACAACTGTATGTATTGGCATAAACGAATTCGTCACACACAGTATTATTCATCTGCGTTAGTGCATCAGCAATCTGTGAATTTGACCAAACTCATCGAATAGAAAAATTGTCAGTAGGATTTTGTTTATTCCATTTGCGCCAAACTGTGTGATAGAAATGGTTTCATCGCCATTAGCTAATGGCCACTACATCGTGAAGTCCAATGACGCCGGAAATGTCATAATATTCGTCATTTTCTAGAGCAAGGATCAAACCCGGAACCCACAGGTAAGCGAACCAACCTCTTACCCATTGAACCACCGTGGCTCCCGGCTATAGATTAACGATGATATAAAGTTTCAGTTTGGGTGAAGATGTGTTCTTTTATACAAATTGTACAGCGGTTCGTGTTTTCCGGCAGTTTTCCGAGCGCAGTTACAATACATTTTGATAATGAAGTCACAATAAGAACGACGTAATGCCGTCAAAATTACGTTACGACGTCATAATAAGTTCGTAGGTAAAAAATGTTGGCATTATTGAACTCACGAGTATCGATTTTATATAGGTCGATAATACATTTATTTGTACTTAAGTCAACCATATCGCAGATTTCAGTGAGTTTATGGTCCACTGGCGGCCATCTTGGATTTATGTTAATTATGCATATTTCCCCATGACCGTTTTTGTTATGGTTGTGCTAAAGACGATACCTGAACAGTTCTGAAAGTAATTTCTGTTGCAGTTTGTTCTAGGTGCAATTTTATCTATACCAGCTTAACGTCAATTAAGAGTTTCAAGGCATTGTATACAAGAAATGTGGAGGTTTGCACGATTTCAATAAGTCTGTAGATGATCATTATAACTAGTATATGCTAACTTTTCGTAAAACCTGGGTGGCGTTTATTAAATAATCGTGTGAAATGAAATGAAATGGGGTTTAACGTCCTACTGTTCTGCTCCGAACTGGGATAATGAAGACCGGCATACGCCATACAGTGTGCTATGAGGAAAATTTTGCCCGGACAGCGGCACTACGGCCTACTCTTATATCGAATTCCAACTGTCAAGGGAACTTTTACGTGAACGTCAATGTGTACAGGGGATCTCAGTTGTTCGTCCCAACCGAACGATTAGACAGCTGTCCTTGTCAGTCCCTACGTTC
The DNA here is from genome assembly GCF_932274485.2 of Patella vulgata. NCBI lineage: Eukaryota > Metazoa > Mollusca > Gastropoda > Patellidae > Patella > Patella vulgata. The sequence goes on from NC_065883.2 coordinate 20,356,012, forward strand.
TGCACCCCTGGCAAGGGCAAACCACGTCGGAAAATCCCGATGAACTTTCTCGGCCAATGCTTATCAAGATGTAAAGCTACGGCTAACAAAATGTCTAGCACACCAATATTATAATATTACTATGTAAAGTCCATTCTCAAAGGGCATAATCATGACAATTCTGAGATTATAAGCTTGGTTGGGGTGAATCTATATGAACTAATCAAATATCATTAATAAATTGAGACAAAAAGTCTATAATGGCGTAGTTGTGGACGACGACGACACAGCGGATATTCGGGTACAACCCCCAGGCATGTGTTTGTTGTATGTTTCTGACCGAAATATGAATGTGTGGGAAAGGCAATTACAACGGAAATATACTAAAGACCATTATTCCACCGTTGATTTTACATAATATATATATAGGATTTTAATTTGGAAACAAATTCACATTTCGCACTAATTTATCCACATTTCCACTGCATTACCAGAGATTATATCCATATGGTTCTAGTGATACATAATAATAATAATAATAATACTTTATTCAGTGATACAAGATCATAGACCCATAGTACCTAGAATATAACAGACATATATATATATATATATATATGTCTATAATAAATATTATTATTCTGTTATTGAGTATATACATGTATATATCAATAGGTAATAACAAGATGGGGTGCCATTGGAGTTAATAACGAATAACAACTATACCTGTCTAGAACACAACGCCTCCTCTATTACAGTGCTATAGATATCAATAATGATCTATCTCTAACAGTGCATAACTTATATAGAAGATTTACATCATAATAGTCTCTAATGTAGTCTGGTGGAAGGTATTTAACTCTTAAATCGATCAGATTGTTACAAGTAAACATAAAATGGTATAAGTTTTCATTCCCTTCATTACATAAAGGACATATTTGGTTCTTAAGAATACCTCTTTTAAATAAATTTGCTGAGAGTGGTAACAGGTTTAAGCGTAATCGTGTGATATTACGCCTCAGCTTTATTCCCACATTACAAGATAAATAGTGCTCTTGTCTAAGCTCAAGTTTAAAATTACTGTATTCAGTAAGACTATCATGTGATATTAACTTAGCTGACCAATCTTGAATATCAATATCCTTAAGCCTTAATTTCACTGATTGTATAAATTTTCTTACATTACCAATACTTTCAGAGTAGAATATAAAACTAAAACCAAGTGAGAATAACATCATTCTCAAATGAGTAACCCATGTTTCCCGGCCCAAATTATAATCTAGATTTTTTAACATTAGATACACCTGTTTTGGATAACGGTCTATATTCATATTGATTAAAGTGCACCAATATTTTATACAAGACAGTATGTAATAAACACTGAGGCTATGTCGTCCACATTCTCCTACTGCTCCAGCACTGGTGGAAGATTTATGTATACCTAACACAAACTTACAAAAGTTCGTATGAACACGTTCTATATCAGGTCTGTACTGAAATCACCAAAGCTGTGAACCGTACAGTAGAACCGGCTTGATTATAGCATCAAATATTTTAAAGGATACCTTCGGATGAGGGTGACCTGTTTTTGCAATGAAAGACTTAATAGGAATAAGAGCTTTTTCGGCTTTAAGTGACAAGTTCAGAAGACATTTACCCCAGTGCAACCTGGAAGAAAACAAGAGACCTAAGTAACTGTAATATGTGACACAATCAACCTTTGTCCCTTTAAAGTACCACTTTTCACTTTTCTTTATTATGCCCCCATTTCGGAAAACAATAATTTTTGTTTTATCAATATTTACAGACAGTTCAGAGTACTCACAAAAATTTTCTAAGACATTGATTTTCTTTTGAAGGTCACCAATTGTGTCAGCCACAAGACTGAGGTCATCTGCATATAAAAGTGCTAGAATATCATTCACGTCACTAACAGTGAATATTCCTGGTACATTACTTTTCTCAAGCAATTCTAATAACTGATTTATATAGAAGCAGAATAGGATTGGGCTTAAAACACACCCCTGCCTGACACCAGTATGACAGTCAAAAGAATATGTGGTTTCACTGCCTAACTTGACAGATGAGGTCACTGATTTATACATATTGCATAGCGCTTTATGCATATTACCTCGAATGTCCTTCTTGAGAAGTAAATTCATCAATTTGACCCGATTTACGCAGTCAAAAGCTTTAGAAAAGTCCACGAACATGCAGTAAAATCTGCCCTTGGATTTGGAAAGATACTTCTCAATTAGGCCATTCAATGTAAATATGTGATCAACAGTTGAGTAATGTGGTCTGTATCCAGCTTGCGCTTCCTCATACTTATCAAAACACTCCGACCAGTCCTTTAACCTACAATTCAAAACTGATGCATAAATTTTACCAATATTATCTAATAGGGATATACCCCTGTAATTACTGGTTACAGATTTGCTACCTTTCTTATGTAAGGGAACTATCAAAGCATTTGACCAAGAACTTGGAAAATATGAATCTGAATTAAATACAAAGTTGAACAGATTTGTCAAAATATCTGAGAACAATAATGGACATGACTTAATTAAATCAATACAGATCCCATCTGGTCCAGGGGCTTTCCCTGACTTCATTTGCTGAATACATCTGAACACCTCATCTTTAGTGATAGGCTCATTCAATACCTCATAACCATCATTATTCCTATCAACGTCATAGTCAAGGTCATAATGACCTCTATCATGGGTATCACCAGCATTATTATTTAGTAATTTTTCAAAATATTGAAACTATTGTACACACACAGAGATTGGTCTGTGTTCCGGAGTCTAAATTTATTAAGACAATCATACTTTATAGCTTTAAGATCATTACACTCCCGGTCGAACCATACAGGCTGTTTCCTCTGATATTTTACCTTAGTGTCACCTGGAGGGTTATGTTCAACACAGTTGTTAATATGGTGTTCTAGAAACAAGACTGCATCATCCGCATTTCTCTGTAGATGCTCTGAAAAATCTGTATTAAATTTATCAAATCCTATTGTGAACCAGTGGATAAACTGTTTAGACACATTCTGATTACATTTAATTTTTTGATAAGGGGTTGTTTTAATGTCATCACGGTCAGTCTCATTCCCATGCAGTATATGGCAGGTGGTCTGACTCCGTACGAAGACCAACACGAAAGTTTGTAATATTTATGAAAAATTCTGAAGAGACTATTACATAATCGACTACGCTAGCTCCGTTGTATCGAATACAGGTAAATTCGCCGTTTGAATCGCTATTACACCTACCGTTAACAATGTGAATGTTGTTGTAAGCACACAAAGACAACAGTTTCCTACCATATTTATTTACTTCGGTATCTTTAGATATTCTACCCTGACTAAACGAATCTACATTGTAGTCCGCATCATCAAGTCCGGGAATATATTTTACAGAGTCATCATACACAAAATCGTGTAATGTACCGTTACCTGTCCGAGCGTTGAAATCACCTGTTTCAACCAGATAATCACTGCGTACCTTTAATAAATCTTCTTCCAGTAAATCAAATCCGTCGATTTCCTTATGTATAGGTGAACATTCAGGTGCGATATAAACAACACCAAGCACAACATCTTCATTCCAGCCGAAAAAAGTTCTGTCAAATTTAAGGAATATTTTTTCACGAAATTTGTAGCTTAGTTTCAGAATACCACATCCTATTCTATGTTGAAATAAAACACATATACCACCCCTATTACGCCCACTATCCCTCACACACCAAACTGCAGAGTAATTTGAGAAAATAGACACTAAATCGGCCTCGCTGATACATGTAATTTGTGAAGCAAATTAGTTTTGACTAAAATGTGCGATGCTTTTGTCATCTAAAACATAAACCCTAATAGCAATCCCTGAGTGACCACAAGAAAAACATAGACAAGAACCGTCTTGATACATGACTTTCCATAAAACACAACCCAACAAACGCTAGTTCTTATTTAAAAGAAAGACTAGCCAATGACGTGGAGAAAAAAAACATATGCTGTTACAAATTATATATGTTACAGGTTTGCTGCAGGAATTAATGTCATGTGATAAAGTATAACAATACTGCTGAATACAGTTTAGTCTGTTTTCATAACTTTTATAACAGTACTGTTCAAATACTGATCGGTCTTGGGTAATCTCCTGACTCTTGATGGATAGTTGTTTTCATTTTACATTATCTATTTTTGAGCTACTATAGTATAGCAATGGTCAGCTCTTCATCTAAATCTTACATAATGTATCTTTAAGTGACCATCTTAGACTTAGTATATCCTTTGAATACGGACCATGATCTTCAGGGCTCAATTGCAAATTCTACCAAATTAAATTCGGCTTTATGGCAGACAAAGAAAATGTTGTCTGTCGGTAAGATATGATGCAGTCCATGGAAGAAATGTCGCATAATAATTGTATCTATAGCTAATTATGTCTTTTAAGTAACATCCAACCCACGCATGTCCTCTCGTTGTAATAAAGTGACGTGAACCCTAGCACGTCTATCACACCAAAAACATTATACAAATTATTATCAAAGAATTTAGTCTTTCGTTCATAATTCGGTTAGTTTTCAACAAAATAGTACCTGTATATACATAAATGAATAAGTCAAGTGGGCCAGATGCAACTCATGCATCTACAAAAATCATAACTGCATTGCAAAGGTGGATTTATTAATTAAAACCAAGTACGGGTATATTATATGAACCAGGATCCGAACACGACGTCATCACCGCCATCTGTATTGCATACAAAGAAAATGTCTGTCAGTAACATATGATGCAATTCAAAGCCGAAGCATGCCGGGGGTGGAAAAGGACACAATGTTGAATCTCAAAGTGAGTTTTCTAGATTAATCGTTTATAGAGGATAACCACCAAAGGCGAGATTACTAAAATAGTTTTCATAAGTTTTACTATAATTACTGCAGATAAACAATACAACGTGGTTTTAGAAGTAATGCTTTTCTGATGATATTCCTTTTTTCAAATTTGGACTTTAATAATCTTGTCATAAACGAAAAAAGAAAATTGTACAAGGTTGTTAACAATGATATTTCAAGACTAGAATCTTCTGTAAATGTCACTTTTTATATACAAGATAAATTGTTAATAAAGGAAGCAAAGAATTCATACAATGTTGCTGTATGGATATTTCAAAACATAAAATCCTCTGTAAATATCACCGTATACAATGATAAATCGATTTCCTAATCCCATATTGTTATAACACCAAAATTATATAGACTCGTTTTTCAGTTCTTTTTGTTGAACTCGCGTACAAAACATATAACGTTTAATTGAACAAAAACTGATCATTTAGTAAAAATATATTTTAAAATTGATCTCAGAAATAACAATTATTTCCCTTTTCTTTTTTAAGGATCGCATTATCGCAGCTTAACTATAAAGGGAGATTCTATATTCTACAGTTCATCAATCCATAATTCTAATTCTGCAAACCAATAGCCTAATTAGGCAATAGTCTCCTTATTGTCTTTTTCAAGTTACCACTTTTGCGACGTGTGTTCCAATCCCGGGGTTGGCAGATAAAAATCGAGGTGATGTTTTAAGCCTGTCTCCCAGTTGTTATGGAGGACGGCTGTGAGGCTTGCAAGGAAAGTGAGGCTAATCGTTCAGATATATGTTCAGAAGATTTCCTGGACGGCGGAAATGGAAGAAATGTCGCAGAATTATTTTATCTATAGCTAATTATGTCTTTTAAGTAAATCCAACCCACGCATGTCCTCCCGTTATAATAAAGTAAACCCTAGCACGTCTATCACACCAAAAACATTATACATATTATTATTCAAGAATTTAGTCCTTCGTTCATAATTCGGTTAGTACCTGTAATAGTAATAGTTAGTAATAGTACCTGTATACATAAATGAATACGTCAGGTGGGCCAGGTGCAACTTAATTATGCATCTGCAAAAATCATAATTACATGACAAAGATAAAGTGGATTTATTAATTAAAACCAAGTACGGGTATACTATATGGACCAGGGACCGAACACGACGTCATCACCGCCATCCATTTTGGAATTGTGGCGTCATATTAACAAACCAAGTTCGTCAATCGGTGCTTTGTTACTCCATTATGTCCGAACGTGAACAAAACAAAATGAAATGAAATTGAGTTTATCGTCCTACTGTTCTGCTCCGAACTGGCCTAATGCAGACGGGCATACGCCATACAGTGTGCTATGAGAGACATTTTGTCCGGACAACGGCACTACGGCCTACTCTTATATCGAATTCCAACTGTCATGGGATCTTTTACCTGCACGCCAATGTGTACCCGGGACCTCGTTTTTTCGTAACATCCGAACGACTAGACAGTGCTGTCCTTGTCAGGCCCTCCGTCCTCCATCACTGGCAATGCAGGGATCGAACACTTAGCCACCGTGATCCCAGAGAACAAAACAGTCGTGTATGAAATACTGATGTCGGCGGAACAAGATTACTGAGGTTTTTCGGAGCGTGTCTCCACCAAGAAGCACATCACTTTCTAGTGAAAGAAGTCGCCGTAACAGACTGTTTCATTGGCTTATCGCCGGTAAAGACAAGTAAAACGAAATTTTGAACTATAAAAAACGAAACGAAATAGGATCTGTGTTTTAATCAGATTGACATATCGGCTACTCCTCGCAGTGTTTCTTTAGATTAGACCTAATCCAACTCAAACACTACCATACTCAACGCAAATTTCTGTTCCAAATTGTGATCGGTTAACTGTGCTACCAACAACCCGTACATAACGACGTAACAAAATCAATCGGGATTAACCAGAATTCTAACTATGTCACGGTAAAGTGTCTTGTTACAAACGCGGCTACATTACGCCAGAACGCGCGAAATATATTACGCTCAATTAACTATTACATAACAGAATATTGCAGAGAAACTAATTGTGTGATAAACGAGGCTGTCCAAAATAGCTACATTGTAAACATTTGCTAATCGCCCCTGTCATGTTACGTCTTGTGTTTTAACAAACTGGATAGTAATACGACATGTGCTTTTTGATAAAATAAATAATTCATGGATTTCCTTCACAAAAATGGATAAATATTATCGAATATTAATAGGTAGGCCGTAATAATTGGTACACGTTTACAGAATTTATATCGGAGATTTGAGTGAAAGAATTTTCGTTCCATGAGCCAGTTTCAGCGACGGTCAACTGTATCGATGTTTGTTCCCGTCGATGCACCCAAGGGTAAACATTTTCTTGAAATCAGTACTAACAAACACTAGGATTTTTTTGAAAGAGGTCGCCGCGGTTAATTCATGACAATTCCCTGTATTTTACTCAGGAGAGATTTGATTGGACGATGAAAAAGTGCAGTCTCAATACAGCAGTCGCTAGAGAGGGATTTCTCGGACCATTCTTTCAGGAATATGAGGTCCCACTGGGCATTTTTTTGCCTCGGGGATGTATCGATGGACAATGATGAGCCCCGATAGGCGTCGGGAACAGGTTCCCCAGTGACCCGGAGAGGCTTCTGGATCGCCTCGAGCCATGTTGAACCATCCCGAGGCATCGGGGAAAAAATTGGTTAATTTCTACATCACCGATGATTTTCCCCAGCGTGACTTAGAGAATGGTTATTATTTTTTTTTTTTTTTAAAAGTTTCTAATAGCTATAGACATGAACATATTTTAATTTTTGCATAGGATGTGTATGTTAATGTGGCAATTCCGGGTATCAAACGCTGTCATGGGAACGCAGCCAATTACTTTGGAATATTCTCTTATATTGTGCTTGTTCTATGAAAACTTTATATTACCGATGGAAATTGATGAGTCTCGGGAGGCGTCGGGAACAGGTTCACCCCAGTGAACCGGTAAGGCTTCGGAATTGCCGCGAGCCATGTCAAACAGTCGCGAGGCCTCGGGAGAAAATTTTTTTGCCTCGGGGATGTATCGATGGACAATGATGAGCCCCGATAGGCGTCGGGAACAGGTTCCCCAGTGACCCGGAGAGGCTTCTGGATCGCCTCGAGCCATGTTGAACCATCCCGAGGCATCGGGGAAAAAATTGGTTAATTTCTACATCACCGATGATTTTCCCCAGTGGGACCTAGAGATTGGTTAAGATTTTTTTTTAAAATTTTCTAATAGCTACAGACATGAACATTTTATTAATTTTTGCATAGGATGTGAATGTTATTGTGGCAATTACGGGTATCAAACGCTGTCTGGTAACGCAACCAATTACTTTGGAATATTCTCTTATATTGTCTTTGTTCTATTAAGACTTTGCATTAGCGATAGAAATTGATGAGTCTCGAGGGGTTTCGGGAACAGGTTCCCCTCAGTGAACCGGAGAGGCTTTGGGATCGCTGCGAGCCATGTAGAACCATCACGAGGCCTCGGGAGAAAATTTGTTTATTTCTACATCACCTAGAGAATGGTTTTAAAAAAAATTCTTCTTAATTTTCAAATAGCTATAGACATGAACATTTTATTAAGTTTTGCATACGATGTGAATGTTATTGTGGCAATTACGGGTATCAAACGCTGTCATGGAAACGCAATTAATTACTTTTGAATATTTCGCTTATATTGTGCTTGTTCTATTAAGACGTTTTTGTTGTTTTGTATTATAAGCTTTGAGTCGAAGCTGTTATCTATTATTTTTACTTATAACGATCATACTTTTTAAATCTATAAATCAATGTAAGAGCTAAATCTGCATTTTGCAAATCTTTCTTTAGGCCTTAAATGGTATCTAAATTATTAATTAGATATTAAGTAACTTAGCAAGAGCATAAGCAACTCGATGCCATCGGATGTCTGTGATATTTAGTGGATTCAAATTCGTTTTCTAGTGGATACGGTTACCGTAAAATGGATAATCGAGACGTTGTTTATTATCTTGACAACAGTAGTAATGACGATCGATGCTAGCCTATAATTATATCACTAAATTCTCGGCTAGGGTGTTGTGATTTGAAATTTTCAGCATATTCTCTTTTCATTATCTAATATTTTTTTTTAACTATTATAGCGATAACTGTCAACTCTTTATATTATCTTTCCTAATGCTGCTTTAAATGTTGAGAAGTATATACTAAACAATATACATTATGTGTTTGACTTACAGCTTTATATGAAAAAAAATGTCTTTTTTTAGCAAATATACAACATATATGAGTAAAAAAATATTTTAAGCTCTATAAAATAACCAGTGCTTTATACTAATAAGAGCTGAGATTTATTTAGGGTTATGATGATTGTGGAGTACTGACATAAATGCATCGATTTGTCTCGGGTTATTGTCCTCGTCACCACAACTTACCTGGTTTCATGTCTGTGTTTCGATTGGATAATTTCCGACCACTACTGCCATTGAGATAGTATTCGAGTCTATTTTCCAAGCATGTCTTATTTCGTATGTGACTTATATTAACATTTGCACTAAGACTGCAAGTGTGCAACCAGATTCCAAGCGAACGTTGTCAATATTGTAACAATTTATCTACCACATGCACATCACCACAACAATTTTACTACCAGTTATGATAAAATCGTTTAACTTACCTTAAAGACTACACTGGCCCCACCTCCTCCTCCGCCGCCACCAATCAAGGATTTAACAATTTGTGATGTGACCAGTGCTCCGTTCGTTTTATTGACTGGTTGCAAAAGACAATGCTTTTGCAAATCTGGGTGATCCTACAAAACAAAAAGTCAATAATTTCCAAAAAAAAAACCATAGTATAAATTGCCCCGTTTATTGGAATTTTGTCGCAATCCCAGTTGGAGATTCATTATAATATTCGTTATGTGTTTACGGTGCAACTGGCACTGTTTATATATGTTATGATGTGCAAATGGTATTAGTAAGGTTTTAACGCTTATTCTCACCGAAGCCTGTTCCCAAAGAGCGATTTGTCAATGTGAGCCAGATCTAATCCTTTAATAATTCGGCTTTATTTAACGCCATGTTGCATGCAAATATAACCCAGATTATCCATGAAATATCTGGGTGGTGCAATTAGCGTCATTTTAATATTTTAAAATAAGTTTGCTGATAACTTTGGAGAAGGGAATATTTAGAAACCAAATTTACAAGGCGTGTAGATATAGATATATCATCACTTGGTTATTCTGCGGAATCTGAAATAAATAGTTAAATATCCCACGGACACCAAATTTGGCACTTCTAATTTAAATATAATAGAGGGTGATTATAATAACTGTCTTAATCGGTTTTGAGGTTAATGGTCGCCATTAGTCAGGCCATTGTTATACGTTATAATGTCGTACCGTTTACAATCACGCAAATAGTGTTGAATGAGTCATGTTGCAGTGGCTCAATCTGACTTAACAAATGAACTGAGCAACGTAGACCACCGGCAGTTTCGCCCATGCGGCCCCATAAGACGCTAGTTAGTAACTCCTTTTGTTGGCCGTTGCATAGATAACCTCTAATCCCGTAAGGAAAGTCTGTCCTGACACCATGCAATTACCCCCCCCCCACACACACACCCTTTTTTCTGAGAGGCTGAAACATTTGCAATTTTTAACATTGTGGGGAATTTAAAGCTTTTGGGAGATAAGTTTAAAATACAATAACGTGGTTTATAAATCAGTGTTGGAATATGGTATCACATAATTTTGATAAAAAAAAAATCGACGTTATTTTAGAGAATAATGTCAATAATTAAATCAAAATGCGCAAACCTACATATTGGACATCAAATGATAAATATTTTTTTATTATAGTTTCCACTTTAAGTTTTGCTGAAGGTAGTGTGCCAGTCTAGATAAGTAGCAAATTTAAATTTCTTGTAAATAACTGGTTCTTTTGTAGCTATTTTTAAGTTTGTAAACTTATCCGTTAGGTTTTCTATCCGCAAATAAACTAACCTCCTCTTCTAGATATAGACCTACTGATTCATACATGGCGTCATTTTTATACGTCCACATTCATAATGTGGACGTATATTGCCGTCGCCCTGTGTGTGTGGGTGTGTGTCGCCTACAGGCCACAATTCTTAAGTGATCATCTTGAAACTTTACATAATTCTTCTTTATACCCTAAGGATGACCCCTATTGTTTTTGGTGCATGACACGACCCCAGTGACAGAGTCACGCCCATTTTTGTATTTATGTGTTTGTCATCTATAGACCGCATTTCTTAACATATCACCCTGAAACTTTGCATACTTATTCCTCCTATCCTAAGGAACATCCCTATTGTGGTGGATGCCTAACTCCAGGGGCAGAGCCACGCCCATTTTCTTTTTGTGTGTCTGTATGTCACTTACAGCCCGCAATTCTTAATCGATCTTCTTGAAAACTTTTTTTAAAACTTATTCCTTATAGACTAAGGTTGACCTCTATTATTTTATTCTTTATACCGTAAAGACAACTATTTATTTTGGTGCATGCCTCGGCCTCCTGGGTCAGTGTCACACCCACTTTTTTGTTAATATTTTGTCTGAAACTTTGCAATCAAACCCAACGCCTAGCCGTCTTTGCCTCTTGTCATATTTCATTCAATTCATTTTAAAAAGTACCATATCAATCAAAAGGGGATTGTGGACGTATATTGCAGCGTTAGCAATGCTCTTGTTATATCAATACAAAAAATAATCAAAATAAACCATATGTTCATTATTCGAACTAATTCAAAATCAACGAACATTTACAAAAGACAACAATTCTACGACTTGAACCTCGCCATGTTACAGATATGCGTTATTTTAACTCCTTTTCAGGGACCAATTCATGTTCATGGGTGCCCCCTTCATTTAGTCAAGATATCTAAAAATAATAAAATAACAATCTAAGTGGACTATGTTTGCGAGTATATGGTGGTCAAGATTTTTGATAAAAAGTAAACAAACCGTTTTGACAAACGGCTGCTATCTATAGGGGATTTTGAATCACAACGAATCCATTATAGCACACCAGTATTGAATAACACTGAAAGATCCATTTAGATGACAGATGAAACCAAGAGAAATGAAACATCTTTAACTTCTCCAAGCATGGGCTTTTGTGGTTTAATGGGGGGGGGGGGGGAGACAGTCAATTGAAAAACGACGCAATACATTCTGAGAAATCTCCGACGAGACGAAAATAACAGTTAGCAAGGTCGACAGCCAAATCGATAGCAAATACAATAGGAAAAATTGATCTCAGTCGCTTGGAAAATGTATGTGTTGGTGTAATGATTCAATGGATAACGTAGCAGAAAGTCATGGATATATCATAGCCCACAAGCTTTACATGGGATAATTAAGTTTTCATTCTATATCGATCAGTACATTAGACAATTGTGAAACAAGTAGAAAATAATAAAGTATAAATAAATTTGTTGTCGTTGTCAGGGACGTCAAGCTAGGTTTTGTTTGTAACTTGAACACGATATACATATCAAGACGTAAAGCTATCTAACTGGTATTCCAGTTAGCTACTTAATGACGGATGTCATGCACAAGGCAGGATATGCTTACTCGTTCTAAATCTCATATAAAGCCAGTAGAGTTTTGTTGTAATTATGTACTTAATATTTGTAATTCCTCAGCACAAGAATTTAGTAACAGAAAAAGAAGAATTTAAAGTGTGAGATGTTGTACATTTACATCGTCAATAATAGTGGTTTATGGATATGAGACACTAGATATTTATATCGGAAAAAGGGGTCTAACTCCAAAATGGAAGATCACGGAACGCTGGATATCGACGGGGTTCGCCATGTGGTCACCACAATGCTTCACAAGAAATTTGCAAAAAAAATGTTAAAAACAGTAACCTCTATCGTTTTCACAAGGTTTTAGGCAAAGAGGGATACAAACTATTGCTCCTATCGAGCTTACAAGGTGGTGGTGTAACTCTGCAAAGGAAGGTTGCAGAAAGATAATTATAGTCCGTCCTCTTGTGAACGTAAGGCAGCACACCAAATTTAAAAAAAGAAAACCGTTATACAGTAGCCTACATCGCATGTTCAAGCCCATTGTTGACGGGCGGACCGCCGGCATAATGTGCCCACACTCAAAATTGCGAATCCACCTGACACTCAATTAAATATTGGGAATCAGTTTCAATTTGCAAGGGACATAAATCGACAACTATTAAGTGGTGTGAGGGGATAATTGTATCTTAGTTTTTCGTTCATTAGGTAATAGTAATTTAACATAAAGACCATACTGAAACCAATTATGTGTTGAAATAATATGTTAAGACATTTATTTAAGAATATCACACAAAACGCGATGTAACATGAAACCGAATTTATTTTAGATGTTGAAGTATATCAAACGGTTAAGAAAGAGCATAAATGAACCACCATACTTAAATCGATCAAATATAAACCATTTAGATTTAGTTGTTTTGTACGCTATTTGAATTGATATCTACTTAATTCTTGTCATTAGATTATGTAACCTGTTTTTGATTCCCATTACACCATTGTTGGTATAATATTAATTTTACAAAATATAATGCAAAACGAAAAGAAGAGAAAACCCAACCAAACAAATAAAATTGAGTTTGGAAAGAATTTGCATTGGTTTCCAGATAGGTTATGTAATCTGTTTTTGTTTAACTTTACATTTCTTATTGTGGTAATACTTTTACATTCAAGCTATAATTAAAATTTTTCTGTAATTTGAGAAATATTTATTTTTCGACTACATTTTTACGAAGGAAGCTTGAAAAAGGAAAAAGTCAATTAGTGGATTGAGAACTTTCTTGTATGTTTAGATTGTTTCTGAAATAAAACATTTTTGATCAAAATACTCAATATTATCTTATATTTTACACATTGATATTAATTCGTAATTGTTTTTCTTTTCTATATATTAAATGAATTATTAAGATTGCACTAATAAAAAATGAACTGTAGACAAAAATGAATTTTAGTGCCACGGACCGTCTAGACCTTGGTACAGGCCCCTCCACTTCAATTTCGTTACAACATACGCCTGCGTCGCTACCGCAGTGAGACATTCCAAATGAAATTTACTTGATACTGGATGAATGGCATTGTATTAGTATCATTAATCTCCAATCCCTAATCGGAAATCTAAATCCCTAATTTGAATTTCTCCTATATTGACACAGGGGAATCACTTAATCACTAAAATGTGTACAAAAATCGATACAGCTACCTCGAAAACGTATATTTTGACACCAAATTTGATCCTTATATGTAAAATTCGAATTTTCCCGCCAAAACTGACCACCATCTTGAATAAGTCCCAATATTGATTCTGCGGTAACACCTATCACAAAAGTATGTATGGATATTAATTCAGTTACCCCGAAAATGTATGTTTTGATACCAAACTCATATGATAATTGGGTGGAAATTGGAATTTACAAGCTAAAACCGCGGCCATTTTCCCTTTGGCCAATTGATGGGGCTTTTTTTCTGTAACACTACTGGGTGTAATCTATCATTTAAAACCGAGAAAGCTTAGTTTGCACATTTCTGCCACAAACGTGAGATGCAGGCCTAATTCTTGCAGCCTATTGTTTACCATCAAATAAAAACTTAATTTCCATTATGGGGTTCGTCCGTCCGTCCGTCCGTTTTCGTTTCCGGAGCATATCTCATAAACCGTTCAAGATATATTTCTGAAACTTTGCACACATATCAAACTATTACAGTAGTTGTGCCTTTTGCTATTTAGGAATTTCTGGGATTTATATATTTTGTGTTTCCATGGAAACAAATTTGACTTAGTTTTTGGTGTATAATTCTGTTTCCGGAGCATATCTCATAAACCGTTCAAGATATCTTTCTGAAACTTTGCACATACATCAACCTATTACAGTAGTTGTGCCTTTTGCTATTTAGGAATTTCTGAGATTTATATTTTTTGTGTTTCCATGGAAACAAATTTGACTTAGTTTTTGGTGTACAATTTTGTTTCCGGAGCATATCTCATAAACCGTTCAAGATATCTTTCTGAAACTTTGCACACACATCAACCCGTTACAGTAGTTGTGCCTTTTGCCATTTAGGAATTTCTGGGATTGATATTTTGTGTGTTTCCATGGAAACAAAAATGACTTAGTTTTTGGTGTACAATTTTGTTTCCGGGGCATATCTCATAAACCGTTCAAGATATCTTTCTGAAACTTTGCACACACATCAACCTATTACAGTAGTTATGCCTTTTGCTATTTAGGAATTTCTGGGATTGATATTTTGTGTGTTTCCATGGAAACAAATTTTACTTAGTTTTTGGTGTACAATTTTGTTTCTGGAGCATGTCTCATAAACCGTTCAAGATATCTTTTTGAAACTTTGCACACACATCAACCCGTTACAGTAGTTGTGCCTTTTGCTATTTAGGAATTTCTGGGAATGATATTTTGTGTGTTTCCATGGAAACAAATTTTACTTAGTTTTTGGTGTACAATTTTGTTTCTGGAGCATATCTCATAAATCGTTCAAGATATCTTCATGGCACTTATTTTGAATTTCTCAGATTTGATAATTTTATGTGTTTCCATGGAAACACATTTGACTGTTCAAGATACCTTTAAAATAATTTTACCCATTATTTTATTTTCTGAAATCCAGCCTTCCATCCTGATTTTGTTTCTGGAGCATATTTTATTATCTGTTCAAGAAATCTTTTTGAAACTTTGTACAAACATTAACCTATTATAGTATTTTATTTTCTGATGTATAAGTTTATTGTTTAACATACAGCAGCTAATTGAGGTAGGCAAAGGTTGTTGTGCAAACCTTACAGGGAGTAGCAACCCGGCCTTGCCGAGCTACTGTGATCAGAGTATGAAATTCTGTGAATTGATATTCCGTGTGTCGGAATATGAGATTTGTCTAAAGCTCCAGTTCCCTCCACTTGCAAAATATCTCTATTTTCTATGTAGTCATGTTTAATTTTTAAAACCAGAGCTCAATGTCATAAATTATCTCAAATCTTCTAGTAAATATCAATCAGTCATTTGTTTTCAGGAATAGAGAGCAATATCTACTAAACAGGGCCACAATATTAGGTCCAGTGACACTGTTTGCGAAATCTGATACATTTTTATATTGATTGCCAATAGCATAAACAAGTTATTTTCCTTATTTCTTCCAAACAAGTGCAAGGGCGCGGGATGTTGATGACTAGTCATCTTGTTATGATTTTTTTTGGAAGATCTTATTAGAGAAATATATATTCAAATTATTTTTTATTCTTAAACATTTAAATCAATCAACTAAAAATTCATTTCTTTTTGTATTAACAACTAGTTCCTATTATACAGGGCATTTAACTAAATAAACGCGTTGCATTAATATTTATTACTTAATTATGTGCATGGTTATTCTAACAGTTTCCAATTATGAAGTATAATGAAGTTAGGAGCCACTTATGAAAAGTATACGCTATATGGAAGTCAGCGACAATAAAGGCTACACAGATATCTTCTATTATAAAACAGTTAAACGAGAGAAACGCATGTTCCATTAGATTATTCCTCAGATATCTGCAAATCACTCCCCATACTACAGGGTTTTAGATTATATTATGTATAAAATTGAAGCTGTACCAATTTTTTAAATAATCGTTGCCCGTCAATGGAAAGGCTACAAAGCATCCATCCAGATTCTATTTCTAATGAGTGTAAAAGAGTTCAAGTTTCAAGTGGATGGGTAATTGCGCAAGTTTGAAACTCGATAGGATTCATCTATATGTAATATCTAAAACTCCAATCCAAGAAAGTTACACAGACAAGTGAACGTGAAGCAACTTTTAATTTCACTAGATTTCATCCGTGTGATTGGTGGAATACTCTTTAAAGGTTTTACACACCTTTTCTGTGTGGTTTCTTAATCAAAAATATAACGAATACTAACCTTCAAAGACACTTTACTACAAGCACTTCCACCAGGTTGTCCTATCAAGATATAAACCTTCTCCCCTTTCGTAAAATTCACTTTAGCATGAACATAGGCACCATGCTGTGGCAGCTTTCTGTTCTGAGCTCCAAGGCCACCCCTTGCACCAGCGGCAGTTATACTGGAACATTAAAACAATATCAATAAAAAAACTCTCTATTACCTACTAATCATAGTGCTAATATGACCGATACACAAAATTATTTTATGTGTCATTTCACATGGCCATTGGAATGCCATAAATCTTTCTCTGTGGGGACTACTGTATATGCATTATTATATTTATGCGGATAGATGACTGCCATAAACTGCACACGAATGTGTTCTGTTCTAAGAATTCAGCATACGAGTGTTGCGACCGGGACTAAACAAGTTACGTGTGGCAACAATTACTAAATGAAGGAACTGCTAGGGTGACCACGTGGCGTTCGCGATTAAGGGGAAAGGGGTCGGATATAGGTAGGCGGAGGAACGGTGAAAACACCGGTCGGACTGGAATCTAACAAGGTTAAACCGTCAAAAAAGAGGAGCGAAGTTAAAAAAAGGTCAAGGCCAAAAAAGTCATCTGCGCCTGCCCCGAGCCAAATACACCTGCATGTATCATAACAGAGAAGTTTGAAGCTGCAATAGCAATTGCTCTTTCGTCACACGACACAAGATTGTCATTCTTCTGCTGAAGAAGAACAGCTCATTTGAAGAACGTCATCAAATTGTTTAAATATTTTTAACCAGTTCTTTTTTCAGCGTTATTTATAGCATCGATTTTTTCTAATTATTGTAAGGCTTTGATTTATTTTTTATAGCTGGGGGTTATATAGAAATGTGTGTTTGGTATAATATGCATACGACATAATTACAATCATTCCAAACGGATGTGCTTTTCAGCGACCAAAAAAACTATTGGTCACATTATTGCGTTGTCATTTTTATCCACAAGCCACAGTGCTCAAGTTACGATTAATAGTGCAATTAGAAAAGGTCTTCCTTCATACTAAGTGAATCACATGAAGCAACCTTCTCGAGATTCGCATGTTAATTAAACATGTTATCCTGGGTATTGGAACGTGTTCAACCCTCTAAAGCCGATAATACCATGAAATATGACCTTAATCAGGCGCGACGCCATTCTTTATAAGCATCTCCGTAGAGCACCCAATTACACCCCTTCAATAGAGATCTTGGCGTGTTCCGATAAGTACCTTTAAGATGATTTACATTTCTCTGAGATCTCATGGGTTGCACCTGTGATGTTGCCAAGGAGAGTGTGTATGAATGGTACGATACCCCCATTATATAGGCGACATTATTATCCAAACTGATCGGCAGTAAATATTCGCTTGGCGGCTACTATCACTGAAATGGATCACTCCGGGCGAGTTATTTAGCCCTCAATATTAACTTTTTTTCTGCAAATTAACCAAAAAATCCCAATGTGTTGGAAGTATATCTGGATAAAAAATAGTTCCAATAGTGTCAATGGGTACATAAAATTGTACGCCAAAGCGGTAAGGTGGTAAAAGGTACCAATTCTGTTCAGACCAGCTTGTGTTACTACGTCCTATTTAAACAAAACACGTGCTATTCCATTCTACGCTAAACAATGTTTAATCTGGTCGCATCCTACCAGCAATAATTTATGTAAAGACCGCTACAGTTTGCATCCAGGATATAAAATACAATATACCCACCTATAAACGCTGGTCTCTTGTACTGTCCAAACTTGAACTCCTGTATACGGACCAGTTTCAATAACTTGTACATCTAAGTCTTGATCATAGATCAAATCACACAGTCTCTGGTTTGGACCTTGTGCACCCTGAGCTCCACAAGAAGTAAAGGTATATGCTGAAATGGCAAGAAAGAAAAATATTTGATCAAAATTTTTGTATAGGCTTTCTGTATATAATTTTGCTATGCTAACATTTACCCATGTCGGCGTAATTATTGTCGTGGTGATCAGGTCTCGTATTCCCGTTTTGTTCAACCATACACCGACAAAATATCAAAAGGTCTTCATACATACTACAGCGAAATAATATATACAGTATACAAATAAATTAACAAGTGAATATAGCTAATGCATAGTGTACATAAATAAACAGGTAATAATAAATAAATATAATAATACAAATTATATCATATTATATCAGCTTTGAATAGAAAGTTACAAAAGTACGATGGAAATAAGGTCAAGAAATACAATAATATGAGATTGGATATAACAAGAAAGGAAAATGTTATGCACCGATAAATTTCATTTTAACTTTTTTAAAAGTTTTATAAAATAAAGTATAAAGACCCGTTTTAAGTTAACGGCCCTATTTTCCACTTAGGTGAGGTATTTACCTCATATTGCTATTCAATTAAAAAGTGATAAACATGCATTATACAAGAACTAAATCTGTCTATTGCAGGTCTTTCTTTAGGCCCGAAATGTCATATAAACTATTAATTAGACATTAATTTATTAACATGACAAGACCATAAACATCTCTCGATGCTATCGGATATCTTCGATATTAAACAGATTAGAACGGTTCAGCCATATTTTGATTTAATCTTAGCTTCGAACAACCAGTACGGTGGTTGCAATTAATGCACACGTCTTGTCAAACAATCAAAGGCTAATATCTTCGCTCGCTATAGAGTAATTTGAATGATATTTTAAAATTATTCATTTTACATTATCTATTTTCGAACTACATTATAGCAAAAATGGCTAGCTCTTTATCTAAATCTTACATAATGATATTTAAGGAACATTAGTTTCCTCCGAATGATCTCGCTCACTGTTGATATTGGCATGTATCGAACCAAAACGTGTACTAAAAATGACATTTTTAGCTTGTGGACACTCGAGAGGTCAGAATTTTCATCTGATTTTGATAAAACGCGAAATGCATGATTATATAACCCAAAGATATTGGTTTCTTTCGATATTTGCGCATATCGGATCGTAACTTACTGAATTATGATCATTTGTACGAAACAACACGTTTTTAGCTTGTGGTTCCTCTAGAGGTAACAATTTTTATCCGATTTAAACAACTGCTTGCATATATCATCGTTACACCTTAGCTTATGATGGTTGAGTTCGAATGTGATGAATTTTGATGGAACTTTAAATTTATGTTTATATCACACAGAACATATCCAAACGTAACTTCCTGGATTATTGCCCCTGATTGTGCTAGAAGTTACAATTTGTATTCTGTTTTAAAAAAAACGCTTAAATATATCACAGTTATACATCAATGACGGTTGATTCGAATTTCGTGAAAATCGGACCGAAACTGCTAGACAAAATGGCAGCTCCTTGTACGCAAATAGTGTAAAAGTACGTTAAAGTCACAATTTTTATCCGATTTTGATGAAACTTAAAATGTATCTTTATATCCCAAATATCTCAGTCCATTTCGATATTCGCGCATTTCAGTCCATAACTTCCTGGATTATGGCCCTTGATTGTACGAAGAATCGCTTTTTTTTTAGCTTATTCTCTATCCATCTCTTGCAAAATGTGGGCTATCTTGGCTGGCAATCGCTGGTTAAAATCATCGGATAACAATTGTGACTTCTAGAGGGTCCACAAGTTGAAACCACGATTTTGTCGGACAATCAGGGGCCATAATCCAGAAAGTTACAGTTCGATATGCGTGAATATCGACAGAAACCGAGACATTTGCGATTTAAGTATGTTTTAAGTGTCATCAAAATCGTATCAACATTGTGACCTCTAGAGATGGTCCACAGCCTTGATATTGCATACTATAACACTATTAGCGTACAGGGAGTGGCAATTTTGTCGGGCAGTTTCGCTTTTTTAATTTGTCCTCTATTATATATTGTTCGGTTAGGTATGGTTTGGTTAGGATAGATTTCTTGTGATTATCACAGTTGGCTTACATCTCTCAGTATAAATCCACAATCCCGCGCGTGCGGGCACGTGTTATAAAGTGTACTAAGCATTTAATGTTTCGTATACTAAGCATTTAATGTTCCAAAAACCATGCATTAATTTCACAACATATGCTCAAATATGTAACACTTTTGTATGTGTTTAATACTTGGAGATTAAATGTTCAAAGCTAGTTACACATGGCACGATAAAAAAACCCCATCAAAACACTTTTCAAATCAAGAAAACGAATAATGCTTAAAATATGTATTTGTAATACACCCAAATCAGGTGTTTTTCTTTGTGTTTCTTTTCATATACCGTATTTAATATTTTACCGGAATCTGTATTACTTAACATCGAAACGAACAAAGGTTACAATTTAATAAAATTGATCAGGGAAACACACGAATATTAATACTGATAATCCACCTGACCTGCGTTCAGTTTGTCTTTGCGAATCAAAGTTCTGATGATGCCAATTATTATACAACTAACACATTTAAAGATACTTTATGGGAGATTTTAATAGGGATAGGGCCATTCTTGCTATAACAGTTCAAAAATAGATGATGAAAGAATATATTGAAAATTTCAGTCAAATTACTTTATTCTGAACAAAGTTATCACCATTGTAATTTTTGACTAGACATAGGAGTCAACTCTCTCTTCACCGTCTCCGAGAATGGCCGATCGTTTGATTGACAGGCGTTTACTCATACATAATCTCGATTATCAAGTAACGTTTTCAATGGCTGTGGTACCGTTAGCCTATTCGGTTTGAGACGGAGTTGCAATTCAATTCGTATCACATTTATTTTTACTACAATTTAAAAAAAAAAGACTTTTAATATATTTTTAATATATAGAAAAGAAGCGAAAATTTGAAAAGAATGGACCAAATCAAAGAGGCATAATTATAGCCGACTTCTTGTTAGCCTGTGTGTACTCTTGTACTGTAACTGGTGTAACTCGTAGGCCTGCGTAACTCCCGAAGCAGACAAATATCAAACAGTGATCCACTGGGTCTGCAATTCAACTGGGGTGAATTTAGCTGCGATGTTAAAACTCTCATTTTAACCACAACTAAACATAATACCAAGGCCGTATATATCGAACTTTCAATCAAATTGACTGACATGCGGCCTCGGCCATCAGCGGCCTCGCTTCGTACACGCTATCATTTCCGAGAATATGGCTTCAACGTAACGGTTAATCTCGGCTTACGACGCCATTTAAAAATTTAATCAATGAAATCCTGTTTAAATCCAAGTCATCCGGGGGTCTACAGAGTTGATTTTGTGCTTGTGTAAATAAAGATCTAATTTATAATTTCTATGACATCTGAAGTTTACATAAAGACTTGCAATAATCAGATTTAGATTTTGCATATTGTATGTTTAACCCTTGACATAACCGAATAAAAGAGAGATTAAAGGAATACACACTAAATGGTACTGTTAATACAAAAACAACATTTTGGAGGATAGCATACGCAAATCGATCAATTCTATTGACTTTACACACATGTATTAGACAAATATAGTAATAATAAATCCATCGTGTTCGTACGAGGCAGTTCAATTTTCTTAAAAGTTTTTTTTAATACTCGATAGTGCTTTACAACAATGATTTCATTGGTATTACATAAATGGATATGACTATTTGCATGGTCCTTTTGTATTTCAACAATCTGTTCAAAAATTACGTGACTGTGTTACCCAAGTTGTCTAATTGACAAACCGGGAGCCCGGTGTGATAGTTTGAGTTGACTCCTGGTGTGTATTTTCTCCTGCGCATGTCCGAAACTGATGATTGCCTTAACAACGAAACTATATCTACTTCCTGCGGTGAGAGTTGGTTCCTGGTCAGACAGTCCAGGAAAAAGTATATCATGTACTTGATTAGAGTTTTGTCATTAATAAACATACTTGTTATCGCGATTAGCTGTTGTTTTAGTGATGAGTAGTTACACGATCAACGGAATCGGCTTGAAATTGATACTTCTATCGTTCGTGATTTGTTGCCGTTGTTTTGTTTTTAGTGATTAGTCGTTCTACACCCGTACGATCAGTGGAAACCATACAAATTGATGATTGGCTTGAAATTATCAATTAATACACCTCCAAAGGAAGATTAAGACCTTTGATATTTCGTGGCTTCATTTATCACAAATATAAAAGTATGGAATTTCTTATTCCGATTTTTTTGTCTGCGATGTCACTTATGTGGAAGCAGACGTTAAACACCAAGAACTACTACTATTCCGATTTCTTGAACATAAATATAGATTTATTATACCATCCCATACATTCAAACATGCATGTAGACAGCCCAAATACAAGAGAGAATGTTCGCATTGTGGACGGGTATATATACTAAATAATAATAATAAAGATCGTCAATTCGCATCCTCTCGTGGTGGTAATACTGTAAATATCGGTACATAATAGTCTGATTTGACCGCAAGAAAATCGTAGGGGAAATCCTATCACGAGGAGTCAATGCACACCGCGACTGTAACGGTGTGAGTTGACTCCTACAACTGCGCATGCGCCAAACGGTAATCACACACCAGGAACCATCTGAAACTGCCACACCGGAACGAGGAAAGTATGCCATTACAGAGATTGAACTGTATGTTGTCAAATATTTGTGGTATACATGTTGTGGGGAAACGTGTATGTAAACATATTTTAATCCGTTCATTAATCGGAATTTAAATACAATTAATGCGGTCAAAAACATCTACAAAGAAGTTATTTTAATTTTAGCATCATATAATGTTTGAATTTGTTTTACGGTTTATTAACGGTTATTTTGAAGTACATATTATGTGATACCACCTTGTCTGTGCTAAGGACACGTGAACGTCATAATCCGCCACTGATTTCAGTTAGTCAATAAACATAATTATAAAAGTGTATCGTCTGGACTTAATTCGATGGTATTATTTAATAAAGACGACCCGTAGACTATAACCTTTTATTCTTGGAAGGAATCACACGGAGTTTAACGCTCTGGCTATTTCCTACATTATGACATATATTTTGTATTCAACTACAACATAAAAGATGGATCATCAATATATTTAGAAATGAAATTTTTTATCATATCTGAAGACCACCCCACCCACCCATGAGGTTAATTGTGTCATTTATTTAAAACCCCTTTAACGCGGAGGTCAAATGCAACAATAAAGAGGCCTAATCACTGTACTACCCACGTTTGAACAGTCTACCTCAATTAGAGAGAGAGAAATGGGGTTTAACACAAACTAGGTCATTTCGGGACTAACTCATGGTACAATTTTATTTCAATAATTCACTTGAGCGTAGGGATCTTTAGCATTGTGAGGAACCGGAGAAAAGCACCAGGTTGGACAGGCGACCCTACTACTTGTCACGTGCAACCGGGAAATCGAAACCGCACCAGTTGACTCAATGACAGACCTTACCTTATGATACACCGCACACTTGCTAACCATTCGGCCACCCAATCCCCCTCCCCTCTACCTCAATTAGAAGGAGAGTTATTGTGTTCTAAAGTCTCGACCAATCAAATCGCTTATCGCTCTGATTACCCCGAGCAGATAATGCTCATTATCGAATTTAGTCAAGGTATTGATGTAATGAAACTATACACTAAGTTTCATGACTCACTTAATTAGAACTAAAGTTATCGTGTCCCAAATGATCAACAAATCAAATTGCTACCCTAAGCAGAAAATGCACATCTTCGAACTCCGTCAAGGCACTCACCTAATAAACACCCACACCAAGTTTGAACATTCTGTCTCAATTAGGAAAGTCATTGTTTCCAAAAAAGTGCGACCGGCAATAATATAATCCCTTTGACAATAGCATAAAGTTTCGAGTGTGTGAAATGTGTGTGTGTGATATCTTATAACCAAAGCAGCCAAGTGCATTCTATCCTGTTTGTTTCAAGTACAGGGTAATTTACAAATTTTATAGCCCAGAAGTAGAAGAATGTATTAATTATACCGGGCTAAAAGTGCCGAGATACCTGCTTTAAATGAGGCAAGTTGCTAACACAATTAATATCAGCCACAGTCTTCGACTTACTGATTCTGATATCCAGTATTTAAGACAAAAGGAACATTCTAAAATTGGCACCCGAATCGCGTGCCAGAATGCTTTTGAGTGCTATTTGTAACAAAGCGACTCGATGAACTTACCCCACAGGAGAATATTGCTGGTGTATATTGAAATAACCAGATTCCAAAGCTAAGACTGTCATATCAATTGGGATTCTTCGCCTATTTCGCCGTCCATAACTGATTTGAAATTACAGTAAAAACAGAAACGATTGAATATAATTCAGTTTCTATACCTTCATATTACATTACTATGCGTCACTACCCATTTGTGTCCATTTCTAGCTGCCAAAGAATAACGATTTAGCTCCTTTAAACGGTTTACTCGCAAGTCAATTGCATCGGTTTACCATGCAACTTTAATTCTTTGTGACCACTGCTCATTGGCATCGCCACTGACTGAGGAGAATGTTTGCGAGTTCCTTATAAACCAATGTTGCGTTGTTATTTATCTTAATAACTGTAGATTTATAACATGGGTTTGCCCGCTTTCCTGCCTGTTGACGAAAACAATTGGAACAAAGCCGTTACTTCTTATTAGGTGTAGATATTCATTATATAGATGAATAAGCAGTGATATGTAATGAAATAAAATGGAGTTTAACGTCCTAATGTTCTGCTCCGACTGGGGTAATAAAGACGGTAAGCATTGATAACCAATTTAATTTACTGGTGCCCTTTCCAGGATAACACTTGCATCTTATTGGGTGTGAGTAGTTAAATTGGGTGTATAGATTCATTAGATCATTTCCATGAGTGGGTTCGGTCATAAGTGATCAGAAGGAAAAGCAGTTTGGCTGTATTAAAGAAAGATAAATATACCAGTGTCTTGTTTAAAGTTAGTTCGCCAACCATGATACATGATGCTGTATTTTATTTAGTCGTTAATTTTAAATGAATAATATCAAGAAAGTAACAATAGCTACTAATTGTAATTATTAATTTGATGCGTGGTTTGTGCATTATTCAACGCCAATACGGCAACAAGATTCATCCTCCGAAGTAATTTAATATCCGGTACAGTTTTATTTATAAATTAGAAACAGAAGTAGACTCATGTCATGTAATTATATTGATTACGTAATAACACATCAACTGCGTTGCGAAACTGCATATGAATTGACTAAATTACTACTCGCTTGGCGCCATGCAATATCAAATTGTTGATAGCGGTTATCATTCTGTTGCAATCCGTAAATTATTGAAAGACTGTCATTTGATCCACTTTATGTTGTTACATAACGGTAGTTCAACCTATAATTATACTTTCTTTTTATTATTTTTTTCTTAAAGAAATTTTGTTTTCACTATATATGAATAATATGATCAGGGAACAGGTAAAATGTCCATGTCAGACCTCTGTTCCTATTTACCATGCAATGTTTTATAATAATGAAAATTAATATCTCCCCACCCAACATTTCAAATATATAGAATACAACCCTGAGAGCAAAGCATCACGTATTATACACCAAAATAACAAAAGGGAAATGTTACATAATTTTAAATCAACACAGAAGTCTAATTATTTGAAGTTTCGCATACTCCTCGCAATGTTACATTTGTTTCATTAGACCGATGTCGACTCGAACACTGCTAGACTGACAGTCGGGTTAACAACCAGTCCATTACAGCATACCAAATACATCGCGATTAACAAGAGGTCTAACGTAAAGGTGTATGATAGCAATCGCGACTACATTCGGTCACAAACCCCAAAATTCATTTGGGTTAATCGGGGAATAGCAGGATATTGCGGGAAATCTATATGTTGGATAGATGAAGCGGCTATACAAAATGTCGCAAACGTAAACATTGCCATGTCATGTAGAACCTGTTCATTATCATTATGTTAGACCACGCGGCAGATGGAACAATTATGTGATATGATAGCCGGGAAAGGTTTGATTTGAAGATTGACTCCATCCAAAAACCCAACATTCGTCTCAAAGTGCAGCAATGACTACGAGAGCGAAGTTTCGTAGCAAACCGATATTTTGAATTTTATATCTGGTGAAGACCGCAACATTTGTTAACGTAACACATCCTCGTTGCCATGGCGTTGTGATCCGACTACCCACCGAATCACATACTTTTACCTTTCGAAACAATGTGAAATTTATATTACAAAGACCATTTGATTAATTTATCAGACAATCCTGCTAAGATTACTTCTAGCAACTTTCATTGCCGCAATATTCACAGTGGGTCATTTCCTAATAATGTCATGAACAGCAGTCAATTTCAATTCTAAATAAACAAATGGACAACATCCTTTAAATGAAGACTAGCTGTTTTATATAGGCTTCTAAAAACTAGACTCAAACCATTACTCTTTCTCTATTTATGAGGGGTGTTATTGTATTTTAAAATAATTAGATCTCTAAAATTTAAATAATCCCTGCAAGACCGAAGAACGAATAGTCAGATACGGTTTCTAGAGTATACTGTGCAACAAAGTATTCGTATGGCTAGCTGAATACGCCAAATAAAAATTACCACTTTAATCATCTGCACTACCGGACATAGTACTATGAGCGAAATACGCGCCTTGGACAGCGGATGATTACGCTTCCTCCTGCTTTCCGTCTGTTTAGACATCATAAAATGACAATATTGGTGTCAGCCATGATTACATATGTGATAGAACTTGTTAAACACGTTCCAAATATAATTTTAACACATCGATCATTGCTACGATATATGCGTAACGAAGATTTGAAAAAAACGGACGTGACGAAAGCAAAAGGAGACCACGAGTTATCTAGGTATATCCTTCGTAGTGTTGTAATTACGGTGTCTATTAGCCGGGGACCTGCTTCAACGACCGGGACTATAACACAATAAAAACCTAATTAAACTATACCACACCACACCAAAGTTCCCGAATTACTACGCTGTTATATAAATAGATTGATCACTGCCAATCGGAAGCAGAAGTTAAAGCACCAGAGAGAGAGAGAGAGAGAGCCAATCGGTCTTCTGTTTTTCAACTACGGAAAAGCCAACGGTGCACAGAGAGAATTACGGTAATTCGATTACTTTGTTATGCGCATAACTCGGCATACAAGGTGACTGAAAATACAACATTGGTAGTACAGATAAAAATTTAAATCAATTGTTAAATTTATTTGAATAATTTGTCCAAAATATAGAGTGAGAGGGAATTAGGATATTTGAAATAAAAGTTAGAAGTTGCTTTATCTAATTGTTTTTGGCAATTTTATTGTGAAGGGTTGTGTTTCCGAGCATGTTCCGAATACAATTCATTAGCTCACTGTTGATAAATTTATACAGTCGCAGTCCACGTGCGTTGTGGGGGTGGGTATTATTTGACTGCACGTGCTCCCAGCACGCTGTCTTCCCAAGAGCAGTCCTTTATAGGGTTATATAATTTAGTAATTGATTTATGATAGAACACTAGAACACTTAGTATGGACACAATCACTTGGTTTATTATAATGCAACGTTTCAACAAGATTTTACAAAACAGGTGACAAAGATTACTTTACTGTTTGGATAAGAATATAAGTCTACTTGGAGTAAGTTTGTTGGTTATTATCATAATATAAAAACCTTAAGTTCACCCAGAGTGATATTTAAGAGCGTGTCCGCGAGAGCACCATGCAGGG
Organism: Patella vulgata; assembly: GCF_932274485.2. Lineage (NCBI taxonomy): Eukaryota > Metazoa > Mollusca > Gastropoda > Patellidae > Patella > Patella vulgata. Next base: position 20,384,549 of record NC_065883.2, read on the forward strand.
GGTGATAACCCTTGGGTCAGGGATTTGGACCAAATTTTTTCTTTGAGATGGGTTAGTACCCAGATACATCCCCACAAAATATTAGATTGATTCAGTTGATACCGACCTAGAAAATTGGAAAAGTATTTTTTAATCGAAAAATAAGCCAAAAATAGGCAATTTTGGATCCAAATTTGAATGACCTGCTATTCGGACAATAATTGATTTGGATAGACAAAATTTTGGGCATTAGTAGGACCACTCAGGTCCCTCCTTCACACTGAGTTTGAAGTTTCTACTGCTAATGCTACCTTGGTACTGGCCGGATACCCAACTCTCTCTGAAAATTGAATTTAATGAAAACCAATGTTTAAGAGGCTATAGCTCGTTCTTTGCAGGGACTAGGACCAAAGTTGAATGTTACCCACAACTAGCAACCTTCCTACTAACAAAATAAAAAATAAAAATGACCGCAACAGTCATAATAAAAACAGGAGAAATATATTAAAAACACCAAAAATTAGGATAAAATGTCCCGTCTATCAATACCCCAGATGAAGTATATGTATGGACATCTTTACAAATTTAATATATTCCATTTAGTCGTTAGCAAGGATGATTTAGACATGAGAGGAACAAAGTAAAATGAGATTTAAAGTCCATTGGACACAAACTAGGTCATTTTGGGACTAGCATAATATGGTGATGCACACTGTATCTATGGACATCATCACAAAGTTAATATATTCGTTAGCAAGGGTGATTTTGACTTAAGAGAGATAAATGGGGTTTAAGGTCCACTCAACACAAACTAGGTCATTTTGGGACTAACATATGGTACAATTTTACTTCAATAATACACTTGTGGGAAAAGAGAATATCTATGAGGTTGAACAAACAACACCACACCATGTCACCGGCATGCTGTCACGCCATTTAACTCAATGACAGACCTTAGGATCTAAAGTCTATGTGTTAGACCAGGGACAAGTTTCATGAATGTCCAATGCAATTTAAACAGAACAAATCGTCTTCTATAAATATGATATAATGAAAGGTGAAATATGATACACGATTCAGTGTAAGCATATTTTAGCTCTTGGGTAAAAGAAGTGTTTCTGAGGGATGTACATGTTCGCTCTTGTAACAGGTTTTAAGGACGAGGGGATTGTAGATGATCCAGTGACAGTAAGTCGTAGTCACACAATCAGCAAGACGACCATACAACACCTTTTCTGCCAATGTTCCTTGTGCCAAAAAGGTTATTTTGGTCAAACATATTTTAGGAATCAGACCAGCTTATTCCCATCTGTATTTAGGAGCCGATCATTGTATGGGAACATTTGGACGTTTTCATGGAGAGGCATTACAGATCAGGAGGCTATGATAATTCCATATTGAAATCCCTGAAGGAGAAGAGGTCAAAAACAGTACTACAAAATAAAACAGTACTCTGTGGTCCAAAAACCTTGAAGGAAGGTCAGAGAGCATTTACACTCGAACGTAGGAATCTAAGTAAGTGAGCACTTCTGCTCGAACGTAGGTATATGTTGGAGTTTGGCACATGCGGTCAACATTATCCTGGAGTGCCATAAATCCTGTTTTGATCTATGCCATGATTCAGAGATTTCAATACCAGACATTAAATGTCCCTACATGAACACTTCTGAATGTTTCTTCTTATGATTCTTCTTTACATGAGCAGGTGTACTAATTAATTATTAAGTTCATGATAGTCATGTCAGTCAAATTTATACGATGATCTGCTCATGAATACAGATCTTAATAACAGTGGTCTGATCCCTGCAAAACTACACACCAATTATGACCCTTTCTATGGCTATCAAGCAAGCGTGAAAGTCAGATTTTGTCACAAAAGTATTATGATTTTAAACAAAATGATCTATTTGACACGATTCACGTTGAAATTACGAAATATTACAAGTAATGGTGATGATCAGTAGTCATTTGAAGATAATTGTTGGTCATTGCTGAAAAGGTGCTGCTTTGGTTAAATTGTGCTAATATAAAAGCTTGCTATGCCAGTCCTTACATTTATGCACTTCCGTGCTACTAACTACTGAATACAGGTGAGAATAAACGTTGCCTGATCCTGCAAAATTATACACCAGTTAAGCCCCTTTCCTACGATGATCGCGAACGTCTGATTTTGTCACAAAAACTTCATGATTTTTAACCAAGATAGTATATTTGGCACAAGGAACGTTCAAGTAACAAAAAATAGTACTAATGTTCATAATCAACGGTCATTTGAACTCTTGAAAATAGTATTCGGTCATCAGTGAAAAGACGAATTTCGTGGAAAATACCGTTTTTACACATTTTCAGAATATTACAGCACTCTAGTGGGTTGCGTTCCGGTCAGTTTTTGTCTTTTGACATTTACTTTGAGAAATGCCCTTCACAACCACACCAAGCAATTCTATGTCAGACCTGCAAAGAAGCAGCTACATGCGTTTTAGGATAGCATAGTTTTATACATATGTAAAATGACCACTTTATGATCACTCACAGAAAATTCCACACGATTCATTCATTCCCAAACGACTGCAGGATTTTTAGACGACTACTAGGCCTATCATACCTGACCAATATCAAAAATTTAGAGACACAACTTTTCGGGTAGGAGCGTTTTGAAATTAGGGTAACAAATTGGTCGAAATATGTCAACTTTTGCCCCAAAACAACAATTTCCAGTTATACCGGAAGTTGTCCGTTCAAAATTTTTTCACTCCATCATGTGACTTCTGTCGCCTAGGGGTCCCCATAGACCAAGTATGGTTGAAATTTGCTGACCCCCCGGGTTATCGTTATACAAAATTACTGTTTGTATTGGTGACCGTGACTTTAAATGATCTGGTGGTAGGCTCTGTGGAGGTATACAAGTTTTATACCTTTTAGTGGCTAATTATTTCAGGTTTATAACTTAGTAGACGGATCAACGGGACGTTATGACACACAGAGTAAACGTCAACACGTGCACTATGGATGAATTGTTGGGTCTGGGTGTAAGCCAAGTGGCCAAAGATAGAATGTTGGGCACCGTAAGGCCCCCGTAAAACTCAACAAGCAAGAATTATTGAAAATCCCAGAGGTTATGGACTTGTCAGCATCTTTTGTAAGGAGGCGACGCTGTCGCTCTCCGGTGCAACTAAAAATACCATCTAAATGGGGTAATGTGCAACAAAACCTAAGACAACGCTGTCCTGCGATGGTAAATACAACTGGCAAGCTTTTGCAAACAAGTTTACAAGGTACGCGACTAGGAATACTTGGTCCGACCAGGAGTGTCGAGATCAACTATGCTTTTGTCTGGAAAGCCAAGGGTCTTATGATTTAGAGGCTGGACCGTAAACCTGTAATTCTCGCCTGAAAATAGTTGAAGTAGCAATTCAAGCAATTAAATGGCACAAGCATAACAGTATTGTAATTTTTGGTCGTTCAGGCCGACATCAGCCGCGTAGTCCTATCAGAGAGTACAAGTCTATTCGTGTACGAGCGATAAATACACCCCAATTTAAAGAGACAGTTTCGCTTACGTCTGAAGAAATGGAAACTCGTATTCAATGTGATGAAAACCGTTAAACACTTTAATGGTGAAATTTGACGATTTAACTGTACGTTTTAATAAACTCGCAAACATTATTATAACTGTGGTAAAATTGGCCACTGGAAGCGGGATTGTCAGAGTTAAGGGGCCTAAACATAGTGCCTCTGTACCCGGAAAGGATCTTTTTGAGCAAATGCCTGTGGGCTTTGCTGGCAATGACGAAATGAGGTCTTTTAAACTTAACAGATCGATCGAATAGGCGAGCGTTCGGTCAAAAGTGTGTCAAGTAATTCGCTTTTGTTAATGGTTAAGACGTCGAAAGGGTCGAATAATTGTGAGATGATCGCCGGATTGGAACGCGTCAGTCGCGCGGACGGTTCCGCTACTGTATCCAACGGTGGTTTAACATTATATCACCACCCCGAGGGTTATCAAAAGTTCAAGGATACTGGTTTAAGGGTGTCATTACACGAATCGACTCATTCGAGCAGAGAGAGGGACGTAGAGACCGACGGATTGACTCACTCGAGTTCGGCCGCTGCCTTGGCAGAGGGGAGGAATGGTGGATTTAATATTGCTATGTGTTCCTGTAGAAGTCTAGTTCCCGATGTAGTTTAGTTCATGTTGTATGTATGTAGCTGTTTTATATACCTGATGTAAATAAATCATTATTATTAATTACTAAACTGATCTCTGTTATCACTAAGATAGTGTTACACTTGGGGTACATGTAAGATCAATAAAAATACGCAGGCAAAAGCTCGTTATCAATTTAAAGCCCCTAGATTTCTTTGGCATTACCCGTTACGCAGGCTGGGAACGGGTATATCTTGATGATGGTTGACCAATTTCCAAAGTTGGTTCAATGTATCACTCTGCCGTCGCAGACTTCGGGTGTTACTGCCAAGGCAGCAGCGAACGAATTCTTTTCGCGTTTTGGCTGCCCGTTTCAAGTCTTTACGGACCAAAGGAGAAACTTCGAAAACAATTTATTCACCGCGTTATGCAGTCTTACAAATAGATAAGGGTCGCACTACACCTTAGAGACTGTCATCTAACCGACAAGTTGAGCGCTATAATCGCACACTAATAGAAGCGATGTGGTGCTACATTGACGGTTGTATTTATTTACCGCAACTTGCAAGTGCTTTACAAGCTAGTGTAAATAGACAGGCTGGTTATACAGCTAATATGTTAGGTCGAAAAGTGAAAACGGGAAAAGAAGACAGTAGCGAATATCCCTCCAAATCATTATGTCAAACAGTCGTTCTAATCCAGATATTGCAAAATAATACAAGGATCTAACAAACTTAAATTCAACATTGGTGCACGCAGCAGTGAAGATGATGGATCGAAAATATTTGTATAATTTAAATATTGATGTAAACTGAATTAAATTTACTTGAAAATGTCCATTGTTTCTTTTAGCGTCTAGTAATACCAACGAATAGTTTGAATTTGTTTCGTTTGTATTAGACTTGGTCTTAAACAAAAGTAGTAGACAGACGAGGGTCACGAGGCGTACTGGTATAACTAACGTTTCGGTTGGTTATACCACGGGCAAGGACAAAGAGACCATGGTCTAACTTTACTTATTAATTTAGAATTGCCTTTACTTGTGTAATATTCATTTAAGTAATTATAACCCCGTATTTTTAAGTATTCATTGAGCTAATTATAATTCTATATTTGTGTAATATTCATTGAACTAATTATAACCCAATATAGTGTGTGTAACATTTAGTATTTGCTTTCGATTGTAGTCTGCAGTTGCATATGAAATCATTACCAGGGAATTCATCTGCCTGCACCGGGGTTAAACTGTTTAGTAAGCCAGTGTCGTATTCATGCAGTAACTTACTACGAGCCACGTCACGCAATGTAGGATCACTTAAAGGTAAGTTCTCCTAAAATGTAGTTAACCTTCATTCAGTAACTTACAATGAGTCACGTCACGCAATGCAGGAAGATATAATCAATCACTTAGTGATAAGTCGTTCTAAAAGGTTTATCAATCTTTAGAGAGTTCTTGTTCGTCCTTTGGTACTATCTCCTCTTTGTGTTATATGGAGAATCTCCCACGAGTATTTTTTGATATCAAAACCCGAGGCTTTTTATTACTTTATCGACGAGTGTTGACATTTTGTATATCAAAAGACGAGTAGGAGATTTTATTTATCACCAAACTAGGCTGTGATTTTTGAGCCCCGAAAATCGTTTCATCTCGTCCCAGCAAATTTCAGACGAAAATCTGAAGCTTTGTTGCTTAAGTAAACCAGTAGGCACAATGCACAATAAGTGTAGCAATCGACTTACGCCCCTGACCATATTTATCAAGTGTAATCATAATATGGTGAAAGAATCAAATTCTAAGCCAATCAAAAACCATAAAAGCAAAAGTCATAGGGTCACGGGGCAATAGTCATAAATAGCTCAGGGAATACCTTTTACGAGACGGAACATGTTGGTTTATTCACATTTGTCAGAGAGAAATTCTCTGCAAATATATATGCCGGTATTCCGCGACAATAACATAGATAAATGTTGCGTTGACACGATGAACAGGGCTAAACCCCGATTTGTTGCATAAATATGGTCAAAAGGGAAATCGCACCATTGAAGGAGATTTCCTTTTGGAGACAAGTATATTTCGAATTTATTTCAGTGAAACAATATCCAAGAGAAATATATACATAATGCAGACGAAAACGATTTTGGCATGATTGAAATACTGGTTCGGTATTAGAATTACATATAATGTTGAGAAAAAAACAAATATAATAATATCATCTGATCTGAACGATACAACTAAATTAAAAATAATTCACCTTCATCAATTATAGATTTGTTTAAAAGAAAATAATAGACTAACTATATTACTTTAAAAATGTATATAATAACATAAGTGACAAAATATAATATGAAAATTATTGACATGTACAGTACAATTAAGTAAAATGTGTTTAAAATATGTAATATTTGAAAACCGCTTACAAAAATACATGTTTACAGGTGTAGGCCTACTCATAAAAACCTTTCACACTACACGACCTTTTTAACAGCTATGTCACGTGATCTGTTAAAACCAAATCACCGCGAAATTCAAATACCATCGCACATTGATAAGTAAGTCAGTATTCATTTCACGTTTTCTGTCAAATGTCAAAGAATAGATAAAAGAAAAGTCGTGTGGCAATATAAGAAATACTAAAAAAATTATATGATGTACTTTTCTTTTCACTTAACACTTGCTGGCACGCAGAAGCAAGCTAGCTAGAAATTTCACACCACGGCCTAAACCCTTTCTTACCCACACAAATAAAAAAAAATATAATTCTTTGGTAGAGCACAAATTATCCTGAGACTAAACGGTGACAAGATTGAAGCGATAGTCATTGGACCACAGACTCGTGTGAACAAACAGAATTTTAACAATATAGTAGTCGAAGAATCCGAAATTACTCTCTCCCCGTCAGTCAGAAATTTAGGTGTCCTCATACATTCCAACTTAAGTATGAACAGTCATATCAATGATCTAACCAGGAAATGTTACTTTCACCTAAAAAATATCAGAGATTATCTGACATTTGTAATAGCCTTCTTGGTGCTGTGTCAAAAGAGTCCATCAAGAAGTTACAAAAGATACAAAACACTGCCGCTCGGGTAGTATCTCGTGCCCCACAAACATCTCATGTAACACCAATATTAAACTCTTTGCACTGGCTTGATTTCAAGATTCTATCGCTGTCCTATAAATGTGTTAATAAACTAGCACCATCTTATTTAACTGAGCTATTTCAAAGTTAAGAGCCTTCCCGGAGATTACGCCAATGTGACCAAATACAGTTGGTAACCCCAAGTTGGAGAATGAAAACATTTGGGGTAAGAGCTTTCGGTTTTCTTGCTCCATCAAAATAGAACTATCTTCCTGTGTTCCTTCTATTGAGTGTTTCAAATCAAGACTGAAAACGTACCTATACTCTTCAAAAAAAAAGTAGGGGATATTCAGAAACAATACAAAACTGCTGTTCTTCTTAGAGGTAACCAGTGTACGATAATAACAGGCCAATTGCCTACACATGAACATAAACAGTTCATATGGGCGGCTTATCTGACGGCCCCATTTCACTCGCAAAGAGATACACTGTCAACAAGTGAAAATGGGCGTTTTTGTTTTTTGTCTGAATAATGAGTAATTACTCCACCAATCCGCAGACATTCAGCAATTCGTCGTGGCGTGTTCCTGATCACGATTCGGGGCAATCTGACCCACTCCTCTTGCAGTGTTGTCGGTGTGACGTTGACGAACACGTCTCCCGATCCAATTAAACGTAACACACTAGAGCAAAGATACGCTTAACAGTAAATCTTATGCAAGAACCGATAGGAAAGCAACCATGGGTTGGATAAACCAGCAAGCGGCAGTTTCCATCAACCCTTCCTCGAAGTGTCAAATTTGACAATGAACCCCTCCCACGTGTTTGGCGCTATTGCGCGTTCCGTGTGCAGCTCCGTGGTTCTATAGTGTCCAATCAACTGACGAAAACAGTAACAGTTTCTTTTGGGATTTACTCTCTCTGATTCCTGTGGTAACTTTTGACTTTAAAACCCCACGTGCAATGTAAGCGATAGTCGAGTTTATCAAATAAGTCAACATTTGTACTTGGAGAATATTAATCACCCTTTAATGTCAACATAACTCAAGAACGATTTATGTGGTGGAAGCGCTGATACATTTCAAAGAATAGGAAACTGGTAATATGAAGAGGCGGAATATTAGATTGCCTTTGTTATTTCACAATTTAGATTGATGTTTATAAAGATGTACTACATGGTATGTATATGTTCTGATATAATTATCGAAGATAAAACAGATAATGATAACATCCGTTACTTCGAACTTACATTAGTCTAGTAATGGTTTTCTCTGGAAACAATTTGACTAGTTTTTGATGCACCAGTTATTTTTGTTTTTCCACGGTAACAAATTAGACATAGCTTTTGGTAAATACTTATATCTTCGGATATCTAAAATATTCGAGGGGATCACGGTGGCTAAGTGGGAAAGGCGCTGGCTCGCTAGCCTGGAGGTCGGGTGTTCGATCCCTGCATTGGCCGAGAAAGTTCATCCAGATTTTCCGGCGTGGTTCCCCCTTGTCAGTGATGCAGGACGGAGGGCCTGACAAGGACAGCTGTCTAGTCATTCGGATGAGAATGACTTTGTTTGGTGTAGCACTAAAATATCATCCATAACTGGTTTTATTTCAATATTAAAGAACCTAAACATCTTTAAGGGCGTTTAGCTCTATTCTTTGGAACATTAAAATAGACGAAAATTGATTTAAAAGCACATATTAAGATAATATGAATACATGTAAAGTGATTTATTTTCTGATATTTTAAAAACAATATTAGAAATTCTAATCAATCATGTGCGGTAAAATACGTGAACAGTACAAATTGAATCACAGTCCTCTACCGTTTTTTTTATTATCAGCCTTTTACTCCGTACGTCTTGTAGGATATGTACTACTTTGTTCATATCAAATAGCGCCTAAACCATAGAATACACGGCTCGTGTGCTGATATTAAAATGACCATTGTGTCTTAAATATTTTTACGGCAAGATAGCAACATCAATATTGATTGAAATGGACCAATATTGAATTTTTAATTTCGAATTTTATGGAAAATATTACGTTATAGGTTTTGCTCCTTTAATTGAAACAAATAAATGCAAAGGTGGCCTCTTATATTGAGTGCGTGTACCTGTATAATAGCCACATTTAGTCATCAAATTTATTATTTTGTCTTCCTCTGTAAAGACATTCTGGTTCTACAAGTATGAAAGTAGCATCCCAACGGTACCCCTATCGACATATCTACAAGTGCCAATCAACTGACAGAAACAGTGTTAGTTGTTTTGAGGACATTCTATCTTTGACGCCTGGGGTGGCTTTCTACTTTAAAAACCACCGATCAGTTTAAACTTTATGACAGCTTGTCAATCCAGACAACTTTTTTACTTGCAGAATGTCGCCCTTCCTTCAATTTCAACTCGGATATACATTTTATATTTCGTGGAAGTATAGATTAATTATCTTTCAATCGAGAAAACATTTTTTTTACAAAATGGGAATGACGATATGAAGAGGCGAAATATTAGATTTCTTCTGTTATATCACAATTTATAAAGATAATATCTTGTATGTTAATGTTGTGATATAATTTTAGAGTTACTAAAGATAAACAGATGATAACATCCCTTCTACTACGTTAAACATACACCAACCTATTAATTGTTTTTCACATTTTTCCTTAATTTTGGTGCATCATTGTATACTCTTCAAAAAAGTAGGGGATATTCAGAAATGATACAAAACTGTGGAAATGCACTGCTGTTTTTATTAGAGGTAACCAGTGTATGTTAATACCAGGTCTTTTGCCTACACATGAACGTAAACGGTTCACATGGGAGGCTTATCTGACGGTCTCCTGTCACTCGCAAAGAGATACACTATCAACAGTGAAAGTGGACGTTTTTGATTTTTGTCTTAATAATGAGTAATTTCTCCACCAATCCTCACATTCGTCGTGACATGCTCCTAATCAACCGTCCAATCACGATTTGGGGCAATCTGACCTACCCCTCTTGCAGTGCCACGGCCAATTCTTGCAGTGTTGTTCATTGATGTTGACGTCGACGAACACGTCTCCTGATCAAATTAATTGCAACACACTAAAGCAAAGATACGCTAAACAGTGAATCTTATACAAGAGCCGACAGGAAAGCAAACATGGATAGATAAACCAGCACAGGGCAGTTTTCATCAACCCTTCCTTGAAGTGTCAAATTTGACAATGAACCCCTCCCACGTATATGGCGCTATTGCGTGTCGCATGTGCAGCTCAGTGGTTCTGTTGGGGCGATAAATTCTTCATTTGTGAACATACTCTCAAAGCATGTAAAGTGTCCATGGCTATTTATCATATCACAACCTGCATAGGTATTTGCATTTCAATATCCCCTACTTTTTTTTTGAAGAGTATAATTACGAAGCATATTTCAGAAACCGCTCAAGATACATCTATACAAAATATTGTATACACAACACAGGACACACCAATTTAGAGCTATATATTTTGTAACATCTTGGTTATATGAATTTTGTGTTTCCATGTATGGTATTATTAACATCAACATTTTGGGAAACTTATTTACTACCACATTAACAGAAATTGGTAGAGCTGATCGCATTACCCCAATTTCCTGAGCATGTGGTCAGTAAAGTTAATTAGTGTTTAATCTATTTAAGACATAAAATTAGCCTTTTCATAATATTCATACGTTGTATTAAAGTTACAATTTCATATTTTCTAAGAAATTCAAATCATAATTATTTCTTTGTCTTTTGCTCAATAGGTTGTCAACTCACTATTATACGATCATAGGCTATCTTTCTCACACTTACAAATCTTCACACCTGAAATAATAACACATTTACCTCCATTGTTTTCCTATTCCCCACCATGGAATAGCTATCTTCAAACGTTTGAATTTTAAGTTGAAAATGATATTTTTGCCAATTTCTCAACTGACAATAGTGAATTATAGGATTATTCTTTAACAAGGTAGGACTGTTTATAAACACCATCTATTTTAGGGCTTTATTTTTAATACATTTTAAAAATATAACTTAAAATATGAAATTGTAATTTTTAATTCATTAATGTTGGTCTATTTTTAAAAATTAGACCCCACCTATGGCCCACATTCTAATTAATTACGGATTATCTATATGTGGTTAGTAAACGTTTATTGGTGTTAACAGTATATAAAAATAATCTATTTCAAACATAATATAAGCTTTTTAATAATAATTATCTATTGTATGTATTAGGTTATTAATGTTTCTCTATTTTTAAAACATAAACCTTGGCCTACAGTATATATTCTAATTAATTAGTAGAGGAGAGGGGGTGATGTGTGCTACTTGCCACAAACACTGTTCTCGGGTCATAATTTGCTTCCAGAATTGGCTTCACTGCTTAGTTTAAGAAGTTGTTGATCATTAGCAAGCATTATCCTGTCAAATTACTATGACAAAATAAAATGGTGGGGTCCCAAAAATAGTTTTGGTCAAATGGCACAATTTACCCCGAGGGTGGGATAAGTTGTTCTACCATATGTAGGCAGTTGAGTCCAGTCAGTGTAATGAAGACGTATTGCTTTATTTAAAAAAAAAAGAAATATTTATTCTTGTTTTTGTTCCAATTGTTCATTTGGCATTACACTGAAATGAAATGGGGTTTAACGTCCTACTGTTCTGCTCCTAACCTGGGCTAATGAAGACAGGCATACGCCATACAGTGTGCTATGAGGGAAATTTTGCCCGGGCAGCGGCATATCGAATTCCAACTGCCAAAGGATCTTTTACGTGCATGCCAATGATGAACACGGGACATCGGTTTTCGTACCGTCCGAACGACTAGATAGCTGTCCTTGTCAGGTCCTGCATCGCTGACAAGGGGGAACCACGTCTGAAAATCTGGATGAACTTTCTCGGCCAATGCAGGGATCGAACACCCCACCTCCAGGCTAGTGAGCCAGCGCCTTACCCACACTTAGCCACGTAATCCCCTTGGCATTATATTAATATGTATAAACAAAATTATAACATTCCCTTGCAATTTACCCATGTTAAGAGCACCTACTAAAATAAATGACCAGGCTATAGATTTAGCACAGTCTGATTAAAACACAGATCCTGTTTAGTTTCGTTTTTTGTAGTTGTTATATAACCCGCGTTCTGGATGTGAGGGATTAGCCAATGAAAGGGTCTGTAACGACAATCATTTGGCGCGTGCCACACGGAACTGTGGGTAATCCACTAGAAACATCAATGCTGATTGGTTAACCAAATGTCCGACGTCATATTGTCAAAAGCTGCTCGTATGACCTCTGACGCGACCTCACAAAACAACTGGTGAGATCTTCATGTAGTGTAGGCCATCGAAAGTATAAAAAATCGAAACGAAATATAGATCTGTATTTCAATCAGGCTGAATTCAGCAGCTCGGATTTGTCGTTATCACCGCACTGAAAATATTGAAAATGAACGCATTCTACAGAACGGCTGTCTTCAGCAGAATTCATGTACATTAAGTTTTGCATATTAAACAGCTGATGAGGATATCAGCATTAATATTATCCAGATATACATTGTAAATGCTGTATAGGCTATAGCCCATTAGCCTCAAAGGTCATCTTTTTATGCAGTATAAATCAACGGATTAAGTTCTGCCAGGGGTCAGTCAACTTGCCCCAATTGAAATTAACAATTAAGTAGTCCTCAGCATCTTCACACATCAACACCAAAACAAGATGCGAGAATTACAACCAATTTGCCTCTAAAGAATGTCTACACGGTTAATGAAATAGAAAACGATAATTCTGTTTTCAAGAAATTCCCTGTGGGATTAAAAATTTTGATTTTTGTGCGTAGCTCCGTTGTTCTTGATGAAATTTACTCGTCCTTTTCACCAATAACTATCATGTATTAGACTTTTTTTATAGATGGCACTACCATTCGTGAATATTTACCCATACAGGCTGGAGAAGGGGTGGCTAAGTTTACCTCCCCACTCTCCCCTAATTATCCATATGATAATTATTAAACTTCCAACGCACAAATAGGATGCACTGTCGAATACTTCGCCTGCCAGACCATCTGTTATGCACCACTGACAAGGGGAACCACGCCGGAATTTCCATTGAAATTTATCGGCCAAGGCAGGGATCGAACACGGGAACTCCGGGTTTGCGAGCCAATGTCTTACTCCCCGAAGGCAAGAAGGAGTGAGATTTGATCCATTTGTCGCGGCTTATTGGCTTTGCCTTCAAAGGCGCAAAGACAAGAAGCAACGAAAGGGTAGTTACCGGCTGTCAACCTATTATATTACAGTAGGCCTAATATGTACCCTGAGCTATTTGGATTGAATAATTTTATGTAGCTCAGTATTTTCCCAAAAATTCAATATTGGTCCATTTTAATCAATATTTATTTTCTTATCTTGCCGAAAGATATAGGATACTAATATCCAATAATTAAGACATAGTGAACATTTTTTATAATCAGTACACGAGTCGTGTATTCCATAGTTTCGGGCGGAATGTGTAATAAACAAAGAAAAACATATCCCACGAGACAACACGGTCCTAATAAAATAAACTTGTGGACTGGACTAAGCAGACGGAAACAAATGTCATTCATAATTGATTATAAGTTACAATATTGTTTTTAACAATTGAATATAAATGACTATCAATTCAAATTACATGCTTTTAGTCCCATTTTCGTCTATTTTAAAGTTTCAAAGAATTGAGCTTATTGTCTGGTGCATATACATGTATATATTACTTTATAATTGGGACTATTTTCTTACTGTATTGTCCTAGATGAATCATCCATGTGTTTTTATGTAAATCAATTTTGTCTTGGTTTTTATTTAGACAATCTCGGGTAAATCATTAAATGTCGGAGTCACGGCGGCTCAGTGGGTAGATGCTGGCTCTCTAACCTGGAGGGCCAGTGTTTGATCCCTGTGTTGGTCGAGACAGTTCCTTCTTGTGATGCAGGACCGAGGGCCTGGCAAGGGACAACGTATAGTCGTTCGGATGGGACGAAAAACTGAGGTCCTGTGTTCAATAAACGTAAAATACCCCTTGCCAGTATAGGTATGTCCGTCTTCATTAGTCCGGTAGGGGTTAAATCCCATTTCATTTCATTTCATTAAATGTTTTTATGAAACTTTATAAAAATATCATTCTTCTACTTTGAGAATAAATGGTAGCCATATTCAAAAAAGAGTACACTATTATATCATGCGGTTCTAATCTGTTTTCATACAAATACAGATTAAGTAAAGATATCTAATTCCATTAAATGGAAGCGGAATATTCTCGAAGTATACTTAGTGTTTTGGACGAAAATCGTCGATGCAGGAATTAAAATATCGGTCAACTAACTTTGTGTCTGTTCTCACGAGAAGCTAATTGTGGACAGACAGTGTAAGTCTCGTATGTACACATATCAGCCCAGTGTGCTCGTATATATTCATCAATTTCTTACGATAGTTTGACTTGGCTTGTTTGATATTTTCCTGTCTTTTTTTTCTATATTTCTAAAAAATGATACTGATGATCAAGGCAACTGGCTCTTTTCCCCCATGAAGTGAGCGCATGCGGGAGTTTACGTTCTGGCGTACAAACAGGAGTGTACGTTCTGGCGTACAAACAGGAGTTCGATTCCACCAAGTCAATCAACCAACCAATCTTCTTTCCGCAAATTCAGCTTGCAACTGACAAATTTACATGATGTTTGTTATTTTTCTGTAAAGAAAAAAACAATCCTCACATGGTATTCCCCAAATGTTTCAACGGGTTTTCTGCACACCTCTAACTCAGTATTATCCAGAGTTCAACATTACAATCACGAATTATTGGTCAATTCTAATCAATAGTGATGTTGTTATCTTATCATGAAAATATGGTCCCCTGAAATCTAGTATATAAAAACAGTAAACAATTTTAAAATCAGTAGACACGGGCGTGAAATCTTTGCCCCCTAAAGCAATTTGTAATTAGGCGCCTAAACGTCAGTGAGTTATTGAAATGTCAAACTGGACTTACTATATGTAGAATGGGCTAACCAAATACGAGCGTCATTTTGGACTGCTCAATTATTACGACGAACAAAGCTGATTAGAAATTAGAATAAAAGTTTTAAAAATGGAATGTACATCACTTTATATGCAATGAAATTACATTAATATGAAAGTTTCGACGCATTTTAGTCTACTTTAGGTTCCAAAGAATAGAGATAGATGTACCTCCTTTGATTCCGTCAGTTTAGACGTGTTTGTGCCAGTAGGCCTGAGTAAAATCCTCGAAAGGACCATTATATAGTTACAATTACATTAACTCGAATTCATTGGTGCTAACCCTGTGACGTACCACAGGCCTCAATTACTTCCTTATCAATTGGGAATTGGTTGTCTCAATTGCGAAGATAACAACTTGTTATCACATGATCAAGTGACGCCTGCATACTTACGATTAACAAAACAGTACCCTTTTTTTAAGAAAATAAACGCATTCGATCAATGACTTTTAAATTCATCAAAAGGGACATTCTTTTATAAAATATAGATTTAGATAGATTGCTTAAATAAAAAAAAATGCATGAGAATATATTCAATACAAACACGTTACTTTCGGTACGAAACATTCATGTTGATATGTATTTATGAATACAAATCAAATCAATTTATCATGATTTTATGTAGGCGTCAGTAAATTGGTTTGTAACAGATATTATCGCCTAATAAATTTACGGTTGAAGAGGATTAGAGCCACAAGAATAATGTTCAGTTTGACCTGTCATGAACTATATTTTTAAATACCTTGTAAACACAACTGCTTCATTTTTTAGACTAACATATAGAAATTGTTTATCTATGCTTCCAAATTTAATGCCAGTGGAAGAATAACCGCCAACTTCATCTACGGGCAGATTTTTTTTTTCTGGCTTCTAATGTTATATAAATTATTATTTAGACAACTATTCACTCACATGACAACCGCTTAATCAACTCTTCCATCCGATGGCTAAGCTATTAAGTGGTTTTAACGACAACAGACAATTTCCCCAAACAAATCCACCCAAAACATAGTACAATGGGATAAGTAATACATGTATTTGCTCAAATAAGTAAATATGATAAATTCGTTCCAGTAAGCCAGGGTGAACATTTCTGATTTTTAACGAAACCTACAATGTCGATCAAAAAGACACAATTTTGGCAGGTGGTCGTTTTAGCAATTTGGCAAAACGAACCCACCGCGAAAAGTCCATGGGAATTAATTGCAAGATACAAGTATCCCTTGCAAACAGTATGGTAAAAGGTGAATTTCTAATAGCAATATCAGTCCACAAGTGACTCAGTTCCGTTCAGTATTGACAAAAGATATGCATCGATCCATTGTAACACTACAGATAACAGACCATCGGCATAATGATAGTAATTATATTACGAACATGAAATAGAAATAAATCGAAGAAACGCTATTCCAAGTCTGTTTTACTGTCAGTAGATCCTCACGTGACATTTCCAATGATGACGGAGTATGATGTATTCAATTTATTCTTCATTAAGACAGCGAACAGCGAGGTGAACAGATCTTGTTTCATTAAACGGTAATAGATTTATTTTTACTTGAAAATACCTTGGTGGTATATTGATTTGGCTTAGGTAGCCAATAACCTTGGTGGCTTATTGATTTTGGTTTAGGTAGCCAATAGCCTTTATGGGATATTGATTTTGGCTTAGGTAGCCAATTGCCTTTGTGGCATATTGATTTTGGCTTAGGTAGCCAATAGCTTTGGTGGCTTCAGGTTTAAAAATCCTAATAGAAAAAGGAAAGCCTTGGTGGCGTGAAATTATTTGTGCAGCAGAAATAGTAATTTTCGATAGAGAAATATTTTATTGGTAAATGTTAATAGTAGTAATATCATCTTAGATCGACGCAATTGATTATTTAAGAGAAATTGAATGCACAGCGACTAACTAAGCGTTTTATTTTTGTGTAAATTGTTTACGTGTGGATAAGTAGGTCAGCGCACGTGTTTGTATTGAATTGTAGGGAGATTCATCAGCTATGATCAGGGGTTTAAACAAGTGGGTTGTGACAATTAATGTTGCGTGATCACTTTGTCCCATTTTTCGTGTTTCTGTTTTGTTGTTTACATTATGGGTGCATTAGTATGTTTCTAGATGGGATTTTTCTTACCACTGATCCGAGGGACACTGATGCCTTACTGTCTGAACCATCGTAAAATGTAAACACGCATTTCTTCAATTATCATCAAACTACTCAACTTTCGTTATTATAAACTTACCTGTGTGTTTGAAATCAACTCCCGTTCAATAAAATCCTAAAACTAAACATACCAACGTATAAAAAAGTTCTCTCTTAGCAAATTTGACTATTCACTTGTATTTTCGACTGAGTAGAAGACAACAATGACTTCGTCACGTGTTGGACGACCCCATTGCAGCTGTTGCAGGGGTGGTTTAATTTTGACAGATAGTTTGATAACCACGTGTTGCAATCAAAACAAAGCACGATCGTTTGAGTTTGGGCGACGGAAAATATCAACTGAAGATTTATAGTGAAACCATGGACCGTATATTGCCCCGTTGGCTGGATTCTCTGCCGCTCGCTGGAGACAAGACAAGATCTCGATGGGATATTTGACATAGCGGGATTTTATACAGATTAATTTCTCAATTCTTATAGTTACATGTTAATTTTTCAACCCAATAAGTATTCCTATCCAGCTGTGACGAATTTCTGCAGTTTAGAACTTTCCAAATGCAGCAGTTGAAATTTGTGGAATGATCGATTTCAATTTTTTCGTAGTTTTTATAAGCATTTTGGTTTTACTAAATACTCCAAAATTATGAAAATAAAGTACAGGTATAATACTGTCCGGAATGATGATTAATTGTGCAGAAGTAAAAATTAAAAGAATGTTTTAGTAGGTTTAACGAAAACTCGACCTGTCTTTTTCGAATTCACATGGGCACGTCCGAAGTAAACAAAGGCGATGTGTTGATACATTTACTGCAGTTATAGTATTCTATCTATGTATGGGTGGCAAAGGAAAAAAGAGTAGCAAGAAAAATAAAAAAATATTATGAATTGATTTATGTTTCTTTGCTTTTAAACTTAATACTGGTAATTGTGCTAAAGGGGGGGGGGGATTTTAGTCACGATTGTCCGGGCTTCGTGGACGTTTCCTGTCCATCTATATACACGGTCCATGTTGAAACCATTGATAGCCAGTCTATCAAATTTTATTCACAATGAAAATATCACTGATACTCGTAAAAATAAAGTCATATATAAACTAAAAATATGTTATTAATTTATCATATTAAAGATAATCATGGGTAATATTTAAGGCCCGTAAAACAAATGTAATGTGTCTTCAAAAGAAAATTATCTCATCCGAGTAGCTAATCAAATAATTAAAACAAAATATTTCAAAAGGTAAAGTTATAAAGATTGCAGAGATTTTACTAGAATGTAAAAGACGGCAACAAAATAAAAGAATACTGATAGTTATGTGTGTGAACGCCCAAAAGTCAATGCCAAGCCGAGATTTGTAGCTTTTTCTTAAACCAAACTTGAGTTGTCGTAAATGTGCCGATTTGCTATGCTGTCACCCCTTATACGAAATGAGCTTCCATGTTGGTATTTTTCTGTGTCAAAGTTTGTGGGAATTCAATTTTCAAGTGAGAACTTTTTTATTCGTTGGGATAATTAGTTGTGCAGTGGATTTTATTTAACGGGAGTTGATTTCAAACACACAGGTAAGTTTATAATAACCATAGTTAAGTAGTTGGTTCATAATCGAAGAAATCCGTTTTAAATTTACGATGGTTTAGACAGTAAGTGGATTTCTTATTCACGTGGGTCAGGGGTTAGAGAGTCCTGTCTCCTTGTGTGATTTGATCTGTTTTAGTACTAGTATTTTCAAATGTTTTATAGAATGAAATTTATTATCACTTCAGGGAAAGTATTTACAGTATCTGTGTTTATTTGTACCAGAATGGGAGAGAAGTACTTTCGGCTCTACTTTGAGTTCAGTCCGAACTAAGCCAGAGTGGATTACAATGGGAACAGTGCTTCCTCATCGCTGACTTACTACTGAACAAGTGTTGCTGAACAAAGATTATTTCACTTATTTTTATAATTATTTAATTATTCTTGATCTATTTGCGATGGAATAAAGAGATTTTTGTGATGTTTTTGATATATTTTTTTTTAATTTTGGGTATAGGGAATAGAGAGTAATGATTTGCTGGCCTAATGCGTTTGAAGGTGGTTCGGGGAGATAGAATATTTAATACATTATTGCTCCCCAATACTTAATACTTCTGGAAGCTGGAGGAATTGACATGCTGAGGATTAGTCTATAATCGTGGTTATATAGCGTCCGACAATAGGGAAAGTAGTGGATACACACATCTAGGTATCAAGATACAAGGCCGTCATTATGTTATCGTACCTGATTCCTTTGAAGAAATATCCAGGCTGTACAAAGATCATATTTAGTTTGTCAATAACGTGCAATTTATTAAGTCTGCAATTTGATGGAAGTTATGGAACACCATGTTGCCTCTAATGTGAATGGTAGGCCCTACAGTTTACTGTTACCTCTTTCTCGCTTCTTTTATTTGACAAATTATGTCAATAAAAAATAACTACATTTCGATTTATTCGGGTACCTGTGTGTTATGTGTCTTCATTCTTCTTTGAGTATTTTAAATGAAATATCAACATTGTCTGGAGATAAATATATTGTTTGCTGTGTGAACACTTTAAATAAACAGAATGGCTACAGGCAGTATGAATCTATTCTATTAATATCGAGACATAAATAAAATCATACCAAAGACACACGAGCATCAAACGTTATTTATTGCGGGCAGACCAGTCGGCGCACATCACAACGATTTTCCGTCGAAAACCTTTAATCGCCTGCAATATGTCGTCTATCATAATCCCCCATCTACGTTATGGTTATGGTAATGCGTCCATGCCCTTCACTCAGGTGTGGCGTATTCAAAGTCAAATATTGCAACCTACAAACCCCTAATCAATTTGATCTTTAAAGCCGTGGATTTTAAAATGTCCCATAACGTGCATGTCACATAATTACTATTTCTTTCTGCTAGGAGGCTACCGTGTCTCAGTAAGAAAGACGTTGACTCGCTCAGGGACCGTACACAGTTTTTTGTCAAAAAATTATATTTTTATGAAAGCTTCTGGTGGAATTTTATGATATTTATTAATCAAATTTTATGATTATTCTATGATGATTTTATCAACTTTTTTGATATTTGTATAATGTTTTTATCACATTTCATGACTTTTTTTTTATGTTTTTATCATTATCAAATATTATGATTTTTTTTACATAACTGTACTGACAATAAATGGCTTTTCTCTGGTCCATGAAACTGTTCAGTCAGTGTTATGCGGATAAGAACGTCCCAGCAGTAATTCTGGTGGTGTTGATGGTCACAGTTATCTTCTATGTTCATTTACACACATACCATTGACTGAACACTGTTAAATAGAAAACACAAGAGAGCAGCAAGCTGGGGGGCATAAAATGCCTGGATGATTGTCCTATTCACATCCGGATTTATTAGGATAGAAAAATTTATTGGCCTTAGGGATCTTTTACGTGCATGCCAATGTATACACGGGACCTCGGTTTTCCGTCCCATCCGAACGACTAGACAGCTGTCCTTGTCGGGCCCTCTGTCCTGCATCACTGACAGGGATAACCACGCCGGAAAATCGGGGTGAACTTCCTCAGCCAATGCAGGGATCGAACACCCGACCTCCAGGCGAAATGGTGCTTAACGTCCACTCGACATAAACTAGGTCATTTCGGGACTAACATTGTTTTTAATGTTATTTCAATAATTCGCTTGCGCGTAGGGTTCTTTAGCAGTGGGAGGAAACCGGAGTACCCGGAGAAAACCCATAAGGTTGGACAGGCGACCATACTCCTTGCCACGTACAACCGGGGATTCGAAACCACGCCAGTTGACTCAATGACAGACCTTATGATACAGCACGCGCACTTGCTAACCATTCGGCCATCCAACCCCCCAGTCTTCTTTAGCAACTCGGTGCAAAATAGAAGGACATTAAATCCCATTTTATTTCATTTCATTTATGTCTGCTGTGTTTCTGACTATTTCCCCTTCCACCAAACAACCGAAAAATCATACTTTTCGACTGGGCACCGAATCGTCTACAAAAACTTTAAACCGATGTTGTTGCGTTCCATCCTTCTGTCTGGCACCACTACACAGATCAAAGTAGTTTTTATTCCTTAATCTCTTCAAGGTAATCCTCTGAGGTCGCGTGTATATATTAACATGCAAGTTGACCTTGACTTTAATTGGATGTCAATATATGGGTAAGCCACAGTGCCGGTGTCCGGGTAAGATTTCCCTCATAGTATGACGAATGCCTGTCTGCATAGCCATGTTCGTGTAGAGCAATAGGGCGCTAAACCCAATTTCATTCCATTTCAGTTCTTTAGTAGTTTTCGACTGAACAATAAAATATGTACAAACAACGTTAACCGGATGATGTTGGGTTCCACGCTTTTGGCTAGCATCCCCGCACGCACTTCTTCCAAACTCTGCATCAAGGAAATCCTCCAACAAAGACACTATAAATGAGTTGAGTTATTTATCAGGAATTTGACTACGGGACTGCGCTATTGAGATGGCCTGCATCTTCAACCCACGTTCTACAGCAAACGGAGCTGCAATATTTGCAATCGAGCTTTGAATAACTTGTTTTTATACGCCCACATTTTCATGTGGACGTATATTGTTGTCGCTCCTGTCCGTCCGGACGTCTATCCGTCCACAATTTGTTTGTGGACACTCTACGGGTCACAATTCTTATCCGATTTTGACGAAACTTGAAATATAGGTTTATCTCCAAAAGATCTCGGTTCCTTTCGATATTGGCATGTATTGGATCGAAACTTCATGGATTATGGCCGTTTGTACGACAAATCGCGTTTTTAGCTTGTGGACACTATAGAGGTCACTATTTTTATCCGATTTTGTTGAAACTTTAAATCTAAGTTGATAATCCAAAGATCTCGGTTCCTTTCGATATTCGCGCATATCGGACCGTAACCTCCTGAATTATGGCCCCTGATTGTACGAAAAATCGTGGTTTTAGCTTGTGGATCCTATACAGGTCATAATTTTTATCCGATTTAAAAAAAAACGTATTATTATATCACCGATACACCATAAGGATGGCTGAGTTTGAATTTCGTGAAAATCGGCCCGAAATTGACAGACAATATGGCCGCCGTTCGTTCTCAAATAGCGTAAACATATGGTATATCAAGGTTGTGGACCCTATAGAGGTCACAATTTTTATCCGATTTGTTGAAACTTGAAATGTAAGTTTATAACCCAAAGATCTTGGTTCCTTTCGATATTCGCGCATATCGGACAGTAACATCCTGAATTATGGCCCCTGATTGTACGAAAAAATCGCGTTTTTAGATTGTGGACCCTATAGAAGTCATAATTTTTATCCGATTTAAAAAAAAACGTACTATTATATCACCGTTCAAAAATTGACAGACAAAATGGCGGCCGTTCTTTCTCAAATAGCGTAAAAATATGGTATATCAAGGTTGTGGACCCTATAGAGGTCACAATTTTTATCCGATTTTGTTAAAACTTGAAATGTAAGTTTATAACCCGAAGATCTCAGATCCTTTCGATATTCGCGCATATCGGACAGTAACATCCTGAATTATGGCCCCTGATTGTACGAAAAAATCGCGTTTTGAGATTGTGGACCCTATAGAAGTCATAATTTTTATCCGATTTAAAAAAAAAACGTACTATACTATTCAAAAAAAGTAGGGGATATTTGATTTTGGGGGCATAATACTAAAATATGCAAATGACTACGAAAAAAGTCACTATAGAACCTAACAGAAGAAACATTTCCAGTTACATGTGACGCCCAAACGCACCAATAGCTACCGCATGGAATGCAGGTGATGCTTGGGATCATCATGGGGGTCCAACCCAAGATTTGCACGACTCTGACTTTGAATGTTACAGTCATTGTGGCATTGAATTCCAGGGTGGAAACATCAGTTTAATTGTTTTAGTGACCAGAAAACAAATTTTGATATGCGTCGGCTTACCCAAAATGAAAGGTTACGTGCCCTTGGCATGCTACAGATCGGCACAACACAGTCGGTTGTGGCGCGGACGATGAATGTTTCTCAGTCTGTCATAAGCAGGCTATGGTCCAGATACCGTGATACACAATCTGTACAGGACAGACCACGCTCAGGTCGACCAAGGGCGACAACTCAAGCCCAGGATCGATTTATCCGTACCTTGGCCTTGAGAAATCGTGTCATCACAGCAAATCAGATCAGCGCTCGTCTTCAAACAGACACTGGGGTGAGAGTGAGTGGCCAGACGATTCGGAATCGACTGCATAGGGGTCACCTTCGCGCCCGACGTCCTCGCGTAATCCCTTGTTTGAGAGATCATCACATTCAGGCAAGACGTCGTTGGTGTAGGGATCGTCAACACTGGGATAATCGACGCTGGAGCAATGTGATGTTTTCAGATGAGTCAAGGTTCACTGTTGATTTTTTGGACAGACGTAGGAGGGTGTGGCGTCGTCGAAACGAGCGCTTCCAAGACGTTAACGTCATCAGACATGATCGATTTGGGGATGGTTCTGTTATGGTGTGGGGAGGCATCACTGTTGCTGGAAGAACGGCTTTACATGTTGTTGCAGGGCGTGTTACAGGCCAGTACTACCGGGACAACATCTTGGCAGTCCATGTTGTGCCGTTCGCACGACGTCATGGCCGCCGTTTCATCTTCCAGGATGACAACGCAAGATGTCACAGGGCCAGGATCGTTACAGGTTACCTCCAACAACAGAACATCACCACATTACCTTGGCCAGCACTGAGTCCCGACCTCTCCCCCATCGAGCATGTCTGGGACATGCTTGGACAGAGGTTACGTCAACGTCAACAACGTCCTGCCAATGTCCAAGAACTTGCTGCTGCGTTGCAACAGGAATGGGACAATCTGGACCAAAATGACCTTAGACGTCTCATTAAAAGTATGCCACGTCGGATCAATGCTTGTTTGGCAAACAGAGGAGGATTTACCCGTTACTGACTTGGTTGTGATGCTGTGGTAACTTTGCTGTTTGACCCCGGGTATCATTTTACCCTTATAATGGTCAGTCTGTGCCTTACTTAGTCTAACGATCATTTGGAATAAATCGATGAATGTGAACTTCATTTCATTTTGTCATTTGTTTCTTCGTCAGTTTCATTAGGTGACTTTAATAACACTTAAAAATCAAATATCCCCTACTTTTTTTGAATAGTATATTATATCACCGTTCAAAAATTGACAGACAAAATGGCGGCCGTTCTTTCTCAAATAGCGTAAAAATATGGTATATCAAGGTTGTGGACCCTATAGAGGTCACAATTTTTATCCGATTTTGTTAAAACTTGAAATGTAAGTTTATAACCCGAAGATCTCAGATCCTTTCGATATTCGCGCATATCGGACTCTAACTTCCTGAATTAAAATTATGGCCCTGATTGTACGAAAAATCGCGTTTTTAGCTTGTGGACCCTATAGAGGCCATAATTTTATTCCGATTTAAAAATCATATTATTATATCACCGTTACACACTAAGGACGGCTGAGTTCGAATTTCGTGAAAATCGACCCAAAACTGACAGACAAAATGGCCGCCGTTCGTTCTCAAATAGCGTAAAAATATGATATATCAAGGTTGTGGACCCTGTAGAGGTCACAATTTTTATCCGATTTTGTTGAAATTTGAAATGTAAGTTTATAACACAAAGATCTCGGTTCCTTTCGATATTTGCGCATATCGAATTGTAATTTCCTGAATTATGGCCCTTGATTGTAGGAAAAATCACTTTCTTTTTAGCTTGTTCTCTATCCATCTCTCGAAAATGTGGGCGTATCCTGCCTGGCAGCCGCTGGTTCAGTAATATTTTCAAACCACCAAGATAATAATTTTGTTTGGGAGGAACAATGAATTTAATTTAGAATAAATCGTCGATCAATTATCGTTTTCAAATGACACGCAGATATTACGCCATGCATTAAATTAGCGTCTACGTTCGTTAATGTATAGGACTACTATACCTCGAGATATCCTGTGATTTAGTCACTGTATCCCACTGGCTACCAATTTACTTATTGGCAGACATGAATAAAAGTGAATTAAAAAATTGTATTAAACAACGGGTACAAGGAAGAAATTGACATAACAGCCGTGCTGTCCAATAGCCAACCCTCTTCTGTCCACCGGTCAGCCCACCATAAAGTGTGCTAAAACATACTTTATTTGATGGAGAGAACAACAGTTCTATTGCTGCTTTGGGCACATTTTGGAGCGACAATACTAGACTTTATGACGCAGAAAATTATTTGGTGTTTATACTTTGCTGTGCAACGTTGTTATTGCCGGGGTTAAGGCAGCTTTACTCTTATTTTTAGTGAGGTTGGATGGCTGAATGGATAGCGCGTGCGCCTTGTATCATACGATCTGTCATTAAGTCAATGGGCGTGATTTCGATTCCCCGGTTGTATGTGACAAGGAGTAGGGTCGCCTTTCCAACCCCGTGGGTTTTCTCTGGGTCTTTCGGTTTCCTCACTGATAAAGATTCCTGCGCGCAAGCGAATTATTGAAATTAAATTTAACCGTATGTTAGTCCCGAAATGAAATAGTTTGTGTCGAGTGGACGTTAAACTCTCTCTCTCTATTTCATTTTTAGTGCAAAAGTACATCGTGGTTGACATATTATCTAATTAGTAAAATAATATGTACCTGATCAGACATAATAACTGTGTAGTAATAATATTTTCAGTTACCTGATAGTGGTAACAACGTCAATCAGTCGAGCGTGTAGTAGGTAATACGCCTAAATCAGTTGCCATGTTTGTTCTATAAAGTATGGCGACTGTATATGGTGTTATTTATTTATTTTATTATTTCAGCTTTACTTTACTTATTTATACGGTGGCCAATTGGTGCAATTCTTTAGTTTATAAACTTTTCTAGCAATTTACCTCATATGAAAACGATTCATCCTGCAATACAATGAATATAAACAAATACATGAAAAACCGTCCCCTATCGTGTATTATAATTATACTGAATGTACATCGATAGAGTTCATTCCGACTTATGTCAATTTTATGTTCGTAACAAAGTTCGTTTCATTCTGCTGTTGTTCTGATCTGTAGTGTTACATAAACTGTGCGCATTTATTTTAAGCAGCCTTGTTTGTCATGGTACTTGAGTGTCGCAAAAACAAAATCCAGTTAATTTTAAGAATGTGTACGTTTTTCACCGCTGTTCATTGACCATACCGATCAAGCCTAAGTAAATCTTGGGATTATCATGTGCCCACGTACATTTAAGTCTCTTTCGGCCCTCTCTTTTTCTTAAATCTACACACCACAGACTAATGCCCTATTTAATAATAATTGTCGCATAATATTAACTGACATTTATACTTGTATTTTTATATACAGAATGTGAAAACATAAATCCTATTAAGATATTTACGTCATTTAAATAACACACTGAACCAAAGCACATTTTTTATAATCAATACAATCACTTCGCCCACTTGGGTGGCGTTTAACGATGACGGCAATTATTTTATTTATGTCTCACCGCGTCGGCTCACTTTTACGATAAACCAGAAAACAATAATTAAATTCACTAAGATTTAATTTCGAACGACTCTCCAACTTTGTATTAATTAGAATTTACCTCTTTGATTCGGGTTAAAATTAAAATGAAATTGACGATTTCGGTAGATTTAATATGCGAATTTACTTTGTGACATTTCACTCTGTCTTTGCAGTAATTATTCACTCTAAGATAAGTCAGTATTCCCATATAACCAATTGTGCGTGCAGATAGTCATACGGTAAGCTAAAATTAGTAAAATAGCCAATATTAAACTTAAATGAGTAAACTATGGAAGCTTTCCACCTACAAGTAGAAATAACCAAAATCCATCTCATACTTTATATTGACCGAGATATGTAGTTTAAGCCATTATTTTGATTGCCATCTACCTCAGCGACCTGGATGAACAAGCTGCATTACTACCAAATCACTGGTTTTTACATTAATTATCAAACAACACCACAAAGAGGTAATATCGATAAAATAATAAAAACCGTCCCAATTGAAAGGAGGTAAATTAAATGTACTTATGAAAGGTTAGTTCATTGAAATGGAAAGTCGTATCATGTCCATTAAAGATTACGAATGGATTTGCCATTGAAGAGAATTACCAGAAGCTGATTATATGCTTAAGATTAGTTCAGGTAAAACATTTCTGGAAGTATAGTTTGAGCATCAATTTTCATGAAATGTTCAAATAAATGCAGGTATTTATTCTTTACCCATGTAATTTGAATGCTGCTCTTCTACAATTTAAACTTCTTTATTGTTCTAGAATTAGTCAAATGTACAGCCCATCATAGCACACAGCACCACTCCGCGCCATAGACTTCAGCACCACGGAAATCTACAGTATGGTTAAAAGACAGGTCAATTCATTCTAGGAATTAAAACTCATTGAACTTGACACATACAGATTCCGACTGGATGACAAAATCTACACGAAGACAGCGATCAATCACCCTAGAAGAGATATATGCAGACTTATATCAAACTAAGGGTGAAAAAGCGGCTGCAAGACTACAAACACCAAGTCATCGTCTGTGAGTGCGGAGAAGAATGTACCACCACCCACGTCCTGGTAGACTGTGAGGTATACAAGAAGGAGAGAAGGGAACTAGTGAGAATGATGGAGATTAACAACATACCATTCAACACTAAGAACTTACTCTTCCCGAGACCAGATCTGAAACTGCAAATCTTCGAACAAATCCACGCCTTAATGGACATAGTTGGACTAAGTAAAATAGTGAAGTAAGAGGGGGCCACGGTTAGACGGGCTCGGCATCTAAACACTAAACTACATAGGGGATTTATACCAAACTGGCAGGATAGTGGAGTAAGGGAGAGTCACGATCAGACGGACTCGGCATCTAAACACTATTCCGGCAAAAAATAGACATCAATCGTACAGAGTGGGATAGTGGATTAAGGGGAGGTCACGATAAGACGGGCCTGGCACCTAAACACAAATCCCACAAAGATGACATCTACCAAGCTAGCAGGATAGGGGAGTTACGGTCAGACGGACTCGGGACCTAAACACTATTCCGCAAAAGAAACAGATACCAAACCCATAGAGTGGGATTGTGGAGTAAGGGGAGGTCACGATAAGACGGGCCTGGCACCTAAACACTAATCCCACAACGAAGACATCTACCAATCCAGAGGCAGAAGAAAACATCTACCAAACGATATATTTTTTTTATTAAATAAAAGGAAGAACTTCCCACAAAACCCAATCCATGGCCTAAGGCCGAAAATGGAAAGATTGCAAAATCATATTCTAAAAACAGGAAGCAGCTTCGGCTCTCCTATTTCTTGTCTGCGATATCACTTATGTGGAAGCAGACGTAAAACACCAGGATACTACTACTACTCCTCGAAATGTGTGGGGACAGGAGAGAATGTCTAAAACTTTCCATGAGTGCTGACAATTTAACTTGTACGGGTAAAGGTAGAACTTCCCTGTGATATTGATCAGAGCGGCAAAAGATAATCTCCTAGAAAAGTTCTTGAAAGACCTATCCATAAACTTGTACTTATTCCAGTCTATAAGCAGGGAGATCCTGGAATACCCCGTCGAGGAGCATTAATATATGCATTGTTTGTTTAAAAGTAATGTTTTAGTCAGTAAACTTGTAACTCCTTACCAATTATTTTCGACGAAACAGTCCAAATTGAATGGCCGTCGTTAACGCCTGTTTAGGTCATTCTACTCGGTTATTATTTTGTCCTTTGTGAATCAAACGTAATTGGATATGTTGATATTGTTCATTTCAAATAGCGCCTGAATTTATTTATTTATTACATTATACTTGATATTAAACTATCTTAGTTATGCGGTTGTGCACTGTTTTTTGTCATTAATGGTCAATTCCATCATTAAAGGGGCATTATGGGAGATTAGATAAAGAGCTGACAGTTTTCACCATAATAGTTAAAATCTAGAAAATGTAAAGGGAATTTGCTGAAAATTTCAGTCAAATTGATCCACCTAGCCTCGATCACCATTACTAAAGTCGTTAAGATAAAAAAGATAGTCTCGATTATCCATTTTTGGATTTTATCTTCAATGAGCGTTGAGCAGCAAATCCCGTACATATTGCAGGCTAGCGATGACACCGATCGTTGATTATAGTCCGGATCAGTTAATAGTGACTAATTAATAATTTAGTTAACATTTCAGGCCTAAAGAAAGATCTGCAATAGGCAGAATTAGTTCTTCCATAATGTATGTTTAAATACTGCACCATAAGTTAATTAGTGTCTAATTAATAATTTAGATAATATTTTGGACCTAAAGAAAGACCAGCAATAGGCAGATTTAGTTCTTGCATAATGTATATTTAAATACCACACCAAAAAAAATGATTTTTATGACGTGATGATAAAACTGACAAGTTGAACTGTGGTTTCTTATTGCGAACACCAAAACAAATACACCTACCTTAAATGAATGCAAATTTTTTAATACTTTAGCTAAAAATAAAAAAAAACAAAAAAAAACGTTGCAATATTTGAAATTTTGGGACACGTCCCTTAAATCCAAGAAAATGCCAATAAAAGAAACTGAAGCAGTACAATGTTTCATTTTATGAAAAGGGATTTGATCGACATGTTCTAAATGTTACTGCAAAAACACACAAAGTTTCATGACTACAAAAATTGTACAAAAATCTGTCCGGAATTATCTCAGACATGTCAGGAATGATGTTTCCTTTTTGTCATTCTTTGTCAGTGTTTGATAATGCTTCTTGTAACAATCTTTCCTGTAGGCTCTACAAATATGCACTGGTATATAATTTGTTTGTTTCAGAATTACTCACACACATACACTGTGAGCCAATAATAGAACTTAACTTGTAGTCTTGTTCGAAATATGTCTCTTAAATTGAAAGCCTACAGGCTTAAAAACTATTAACCTCGAAATTTAAATTAACAATGAACATTAACAGACGACACTGCCAGCTTTTCAATCTTAATTTAATTTTGCTGTATAGGCCTATAACACTAGGAATAATCAATCCTGTTACATTTACCGGTACAAGAAATGCATTATTCTGTGGAAATTGACAATTCGAATATCAAGGACAGCATCGGTGGCTGGCTGGTTAAGGCGCTGACTGAGTAACCAGGGGGTCAAGGGTGTGATTCCTGTGTTGGCCGAGAAATTCCCAGAATTTCCACTCGCCGTTTCCCTTTTCCAGGGGTGCGAGACGGAGGGCTTGGTAATGACCGACGTTGGGATCGGACGAAAATCAGAGGTTGCTTGAACATATAAACCAACCCCTCACTCCCTATAGCCGATTGCATGACAAATGCCTGTCTTCATAAGTCCAATCGGAGTAGAAAAACAGGTCATTAAACCCCACTTCATTTCATAAATCGATTCGACAGGACTGCCGGACCATGTAATTCAATTAACCAATCGATATAGCTGTGATCAGTTAACGTACATAATCATTGATTCCCGCAATAAGATGCTCGACATGTATCATATGTCAAAGAAATCCAGTAGTAGCAGAACTAAACAACAGTTCATTGAACTATTACGTAGTGGGACTCGATCGTCTCACATCTTAACAGTTCGTAACTTTCCTACCATCTGGGTTAGCATTTCCGCCTGCACAATATCAGAGTATGAACTACGAAGGAAATTACCGGAATATATCGATGAATACTAATTCCTTAGAAAGGTGTATTCCTACTTACGGAATAAAGGCACTGTTTTATTGATACCGGATCTTTGATCAATCTTATTAAGTAGATTGGTCTATAACATCTATCAAAATATATTTAATTTATCAAAGACATGATCTTTTCAGACGCCTGTCTACTTAGTAGATAGAAAGGGACTGAATAAAACCTGGATTACTTTTATTACTCTATACCGTGGTATATATTGTTATATAACACCCCGACACTTACTGGTCCACATAAATTCGGCCAGTGTATTAAAATGGTTTCTTTAGCGATGTTTCGGGGTGAAGGCGATACTAAAAGAAAATAACAATGGTGGAATTTCAAAGGAACTCTTAATGACGAATACACCAATGTCTAGTCATATGGAAGGCTCCTTGGGACGCCTGATTCGGTCGGTCAGAAACATATTGGATCATGAGACGCTTTTAACTTCGGTAATTAATAATAGACCCTTTGCAGTCAATGCTATAAATGACCCAGATTATCCTTCGCCAATTACTCCTTATCATTTGTTAACCATGAAAGGTCAATTAGTGTTACCCCACTCCCCACATTTGTCCCTGAGAAATGTACCTCAGACGTTTCGTCCAGTTCTTAGCCGACGAGTTCTGGAAGTGCTGGCGTCATGCGCACTACTTGCAATCACTGTAAGTTCGACAGAAGTGGCTGAAGCCAGTTAATAATTTGAATTTTAATGATATTGCTTTAAATAATGATGACAAGCTTCCTCGAAATGTGTGGGAACTGGAGAGAATGTCTTAAACTTTCCCCGAGGGCTGACAATTTAAGGTGTAAAGGTGAAGGTAGAACTACCTTGTGATACGATAAGAACGGCAAAAAACAAATCTCCCAGAAAAGTGCTTGAAAGACCTATCAATAAACTTGTACTTATCTAGTCCATAAGCAGGGAGATCCTGGAATACCATGTCGAGGAGCCATAATGCATTGTAAATTGATCATTAATGTGTCACTCATATGCTCAATTTAGAGAAGACATGTATTCAATAGGAATGTAAATAAAGTAATTTGCATTCAATGTTTAAAAAAAAATAATTGTAATTTCTTAACAAATATTTTCGGTGAAATACAGACAGACAGACAAGCGACAGTCACAAATATATATATAGATATATTTACAACAGTTTATAAACATGACAATTCACAGTCCAACAAAATTCATAATTGCATTGAGGTATTCAATTGGGGTCTTGGCACCTGTTATTAATAAATTCTTCTCTTCTGCGATTCTCTCATCAAGACGGCGGTACTTTCTTCTTTTGGGAGCAAGTCTTCCCCCAGATTCTAATTGTCTGATGGTTAGTTCTACATCTTCTTGTTCAGTGTTAATTAAGTCCAGGAACTTGTATATATTTGGATGGCCCGGACCAAGCTTCTTTAGTTTACAGTGCCAGCCTTCCAAATGATTTGTTGTTTTTGGCCCCACAGTGGCGAAAAGGTTCCATATTTCTCTGTCACCATCGAACCACTGCTCTGTAAAATAGTCGTCAAACTGGATGATTCGGGGATCGTCCGATTCGGATTCTTCTATCGCATAAAACCAGGCATCTTCTATGTCACGTGGTCGAACCAGGGCAAGGGCACAGGCACGCTTGATGAAGAGGGTGACAGATGGGTCAGTTTTAAACAAATCCTGGAGGCCGTTCTTCTGTGCATTTCGTCACACTGCCTAGCGGAAATGGAAAAGGCAGCCTTTTAAATCACAAGCAAATGAAGTACGGGCGGCTACTTCGAAGTCGGTGACGATTGTTGTGGGGGCAAGGATGATGTTGTTCTCCGCAGCCTTCTCTTTGATGGTGTCGAAGAAAGTAAGGTATGTGGACTGCTTCTTGTCAGGGAGTAGGCCGTAGACTAGGGGACACATCTTATCGTTAATAAAGGCATGGATCGTGTAGAGCTGATAAAACAGGCTAGGGCTGGTGTGGAAGGTGCCATCACAGAAGTAGGTATCAGCTCTTGACAGGTTGTCTGGTGTAGCAAAACTTAGCATCTTCTCTTGCTGGGCCAGGAGGAACGGTTATTGGGAAGATGTCAATTTGTAGGCTGGTGGGAGGTTGTTTCTGACGGTCTTAGCGGAAGAGGTGGGACGTCCTTGGCACGGGACCGGTATAGACTGGCTTTTAAGCTGTATAGTGTAGGGACTGTTGCCGCCATTTCATGTCCTTCGCGGTGGTTGAAGGCTGAAACAATAAAAAGGGAATATATTAAAATCTAATATAATATTATAATAATATTAAAAGAAACTAATTGTCTTACTAGATTCTCAATGAAAGGATAACTAAATAATGAAAGTACACTTCACTTAACCTTTTACATAAGCTTTTTCAGATCCAATAATTCCGTGATTGTAAATGCAAAATCTATAAACCTTCATAATAAATATTGTTTCAAACAAAAGATTATAATTTTACCTCGAAGCTCTTCTTTGTACAACGAAGGTATAGCTCTGACCTTCATCTTCTCTACAAGCTCTAGGACTGCTATCTTGTTCTCCTCTGAAGGGTGATAATTATGAGGA
Organism: Patella vulgata; assembly: GCF_932274485.2. Taxonomy (NCBI): domain Eukaryota; kingdom Metazoa; phylum Mollusca; class Gastropoda; family Patellidae; genus Patella; species Patella vulgata. The sequence continues at coordinate 20,418,275 of NC_065883.2, forward strand.
AGAGGAGATGCTAGAATACCATCGCGAATGGTAGCCCTAGCTGTACAGTACTTTTTGCAACATTCCCAGTATATGATAGTATTACGTCTAGACTTAACTCTGAATTTAAAACCATCTAGCACTAAATTCTGACCACCTTTAGTATTAGCAATGTATTTAAAGGTAACCAGAGCGTTCGCCATTTTGGAATAACCATTTGTGATTCAGATGAGCTATCAACTGATAAGCTGTGATTAAATATCAGTAGTTGAATTGGTTTTATTTCAAATTAATTATTACATCAAAACAGCTTACAATGTAAATTTATTAGTAAACTGATTTCACTAATTTGCCCAATCTACTGATAGTGGGAAGTGTTCACCAGTAACAATAATTCGAGTGAGAAGTTTACACCAGTCATACTAATTAATTAAAACAGACTATAGTCCTACACCCATGGTCTACTAACCTCCTAATCCTTTATCAAAACATTCAAATGTTTGGAAAGCGAGGTTAAACCTCTGAGACTACACACCAAGTAAATGCCCGTGTGGACTTATTGCAACCACAATCGACTGCAATCAACTAAAGAAAGAACGCCTTTCAATGTTTGACAAATTGATAGAATGGGGAAGAACACTTTCTCTCAAATCTCTCTTTTCTCCACTGCCAGACGATAGATACTGGACATCTCAGCTTGTCTGGGATGTCATTGAGGAAATAGGTATGACCAAACACATATAATGACAAAACTAATTAATTAAAATACACTCAGTAGGGCGGAGCGAAAAAGGGCCCCCTCGAGGGTAAAGTAAACCGCCCTACACTACTAATAAAACTTTAACAAAACAAACGTGAAATGAAATGGAGTTTTATGGCACGTCAGCTCCAACCGGGCTATATGGTGCTAAACACATGGTGACTTTGACCAGACAAATTAAATCAATATCACATAAATATATACGTAATGATATCCGTACGCAACAATGTCTCCTAGAGAGAAGCGTAACCCGTATGGCAACTAAACTAACTAATTAAAAACATGGAGCATGACAGGATGCAAAAAGGTCCCCACGAGGGAAACGTTCCGCCCTGCACAAACCAATTAAATTAACCCAAGCAGGGTGGAGCGCAATAATGTCCCCAAAAGAGGATAACGCAAACCACCTTGCACCCCATATTATTATATCAAATATATACTTAAATAACGATTGATTGTACATCCATGTAATTTATTATAATGTTATATTGTACTCACAAATGAAATTGAAATAAAGAACTTTTTATACATACTTATACATACGATCAACCGTATAAATATACGATTAAGAATGCTATATTACTTTACTTTACCTATTTTAATTTTTACTTTGCTTTATCTTACCATTTTCTTTTTTAAAACCTTAGTTTATTTATTACCCCCCCCCCCCCCCCCCCATCACCGAAGCATTACTAGACGAAACATAATCATTATAAGACCAGATACTCTCTTTCTTCTTTCTTTCTTTTCAGGTGCTGGATTCTTCCTTCAGAGAACCAAGAAACAAAAGGAACGAATAACAAAATAAAGACGAAATCAACCGCCATACCGGACAACAAAACCAAACGGAGGGAAGAATGGTCCAGGCCATACACTCACCAACAAGCCCCAAGGAAGAGTTGCAGCGCCCTGCCATTTTCAACCGGACAAATCGACCAAATATATATATGTCTAAATGTTCGCCAAAATGTATCTCTGTTTTGTCAAATGTCCGTAATGCGTGCATGTTTCTGAATGTTTGTCCTTGTATAAATGTTCGTCCATATTCATGTCTGTTTTGTCACAAATTCGTCTGTTTGTCATTGTCTACTGGCACTTCTTTATTCTTTGCACCTGTTATCTATTGTCCTCTGTACTTACATATAAAAACCTAATTATCCTTTTCCCACTAATCACATTGTAAATATTTCACTATGTATATATAACATGTAATTGTCTGCGATATCACCTCGGTGGAAGCGGACGTTAAATCAAGCTATTTCACACACATAAAGAGGTTTCTTCAGTGAGTAAGACGCTGGCTCACTGCCAGGAGTTTTCGAGGGTGAAAGCCCTTCCTAATTCCCCTCGTCAATGGCGTATGGTCGTAGTACTGACAAGGACGGCGTCCCTATTTAATGTCTGCCTGCACAGGTGAACAAGACAAGGAATACGTAATTTCTCCCATGTCTGGTAACTAGTTATCAGTAATTCACACTGACCATAATAGCCATGGTTACTCCGTACTAAGTAGCAAAGGAACTTCATGTTCTTGTATTAGCCCAGTGTAAGGCCACGGGTTAGACCCCTTATATTTAGTATGTTACCCAAAGAGATCCTCGCGTTACATTTCCGATGAAGGCGTAGTATGGTGTTGTCAATTCATTCTTCATTAAGACAGCGAGGTGGACAGGCGTGTTCTTGTTTCATTAAAAGTTAATAGATATTATTTTTACTTGATGATACATTGGTGGCATATTGATTTTGGCTTAGGTAGTCAATAGCCTTGGAAATGAAATGAAATGGAGTTTAACGTCCTACTGTTCTGCTCCTAACCTGGGCTAATGAAGACGGGCATACGCCATACAGTGTGCTATGAGGGAAATTTTTCCCGGACAGCGGCACTACGGCCTACTCTTATATCGAATTCCAACTGCCAAGGGATCTTTTACGTGCACGCCAATGTTTACACGGGACCTCGGTTTTTCGTCCCATCCGAACGACTAGACAGCTTTCCTTGTCAGCCCCTCCGTCCTGCATCACTGACAAGGGAGAACCACGCCGGAAAATCTGGATGAACTTTCTCGGCCAATGCAGGGATCGAACACCCGACCTCCAGGCTAGCGAGCTAGCGTCTTACCCACTAAGCGACGTGATCCCCCAATAGCCTTGGTGGCTTCGAGTTATATCTTGGTGGTATTCCCCTTTTAATTAAGTCCTGATGGAAATAGGAAAGCCTTGGTGGCATGAAATTATTTGTGCGGTAGAATTAGTAAATTTAAGTGGAGAAATTATTTATTCGGCAGAATTAGTAATTTTCAATGGCGAAATTTATTGGTGAATGTTATTTGCAGCAATATTATCTTAGATCGACGCAATTGATTAATTAAGAGAAACTGAATGACTAACCGTCTGATTTTTGTGTAAATTGTTTACATGCTTGATTGTGGATAAGTAGGTCAGCGCACGTGTTTGTATCGAATTGTAGTGAGTGTCATCAGCTGTGATCGGGGGTTTAGACACGTGGGTTGTGACAATGCGGTGTGGTCACTTTGTCCCATTCACATGATGGGTGTAACGATTTGTATGTTTCTAGATGGGATCTTTCTAACTACTGACCCGAGGGACACTAATGCCTTAAGTGGACTTCTTATCCACGTGGGTCAGGGGCGAGGGAGTCCGGTCTCCTTGTGTTGATCTGGATTAGTACTAGTATTTTCAAATGTTTTATACAATGAAATTTATTATCACTTCGGGGAAAGTATTTACAGTATCCGGGTTTATCTGTACCAGAATAGGAGAGAAGTCGTTCGAACTAAGCCAGAGTACAGTGGGGGCAGTGCTCCCTTATCACCGGACAGCCGAGCAAGTGTTACTTAACAAAGATTATTTCAGTTTATAATTATTTAATTATTTTTGATTTACTTGCGATGGAATAAAGAGATTTTTGTGATGTATTGATATTTTTGTTTTGGGTATTGGGAATAGAGGGTAATGATATGTTTGCTACCCAATAAATAATACGTCTCGAAGCTGGAGGAATTAACATGCCGAGGATTGGTGTAGATCATCACGCGACATTTTAGATGATGACGTAGTATGATGTATTCAATCCATTCTTCATTAAAACAGCGAGAGTGGTAGTCAGTTGTAAGGGTGGGCATGAGATATGCACACGATGTCCCTCGTTTTAGTCGATTTTCCCACCCACGGTCTTTCAGTTGTGTTGATACTCTTGCATTCAGATTTAGTGCATTATTGCTCCACGATACTTAATACTTCTGGAAGCTGGGGGAATTGACAATCTGAGAATGGGTGTATATCGTGAATTAAAAATGTGACAAATACGGATCGAAAGATATTTTATATGGAAGGTCGTATTCCTTGAAAACCTGGATGGTTAATTGAATAGAATTTAGTCAGACATCATTCAGAATGCAGATATTATGAAGTTTATTTCGCGAATAGTCTGTTGGCGGTTGGTGTTGCATTTGATACTATTCGAATTATTAATGTTATCTGTTTATTTACGTTGATATATTAATACAGATGTGTTCTATAATGAAAGGTTTGCAATACCAATCTGTTTGTATATTGATAAGTTTTGGGGCAGATAATATAACGGGTCGAAGCATGATGTATTTTATACTTAAAACCTTTTGTTATCTATAATTAAATAGTCCATGTAACCGTTATAACATTCTTTGAGGCCTATTATGTGCAGCCGGTGGCTTATCATTAGGTGTTAATCAGAATTAAGACGTACCAGTGGATATTGCTGAAGCATACGGGTCTCCACAGTTTAGAATTTATTCATTTGCAACGTGACACGATTGCTCTTTAATATGCGTAATTCTCCAAACGGGATGAAATTCCCTTATGCCACATTAATAAAATGTTTTGTGACAATCGATATCATCGAGTTGACGTTCAAGACATCGACATCAAAGACAGAGGACAAATAAATTGTTTTACCCGAGTGTGGAGGCACACTACGTCGTGTACTCGTAGGCTTTCCACGTGGTTCCAAGCCGAAAATGGTCACGACCGAACTCAGTCAAGGTTTTGAAGTACCTGATAGTGAAACTATACACTACGTTTCATCACTTTCCATCAGTTAGAATCAAAGTTCATTGACCAGTGAAATTGCTTAGCTTTAGCGGAAAATGTTAATCATTGAACTCAGTCAAGACATTCACCTAAAGAACATCTACATCAAGTTTAAACATTCTACCTCTATTAAAAGCCGAGCTGTTACTGTCCAAAGTCTTGGCCAATCAAATTGCTTTTCACTACTTAACCTAAGCAGAAAATTCTCATCATCGAATTTAGTCAAAGTATTGCTTTAATGAATCTGTACTTTGAGTTTCGTCACTATCACCCAATTAGAACCAAAGTTATCAAATTACTTATCTTTGCTTAGCCTTAGTGGAAAATGCACATGATTGAACACTCTCAAGGCAGTCACCCTATAAACACTTACTCTGGACATTCTACCTCAATTCGTAGGAGAGTTGTTGTGTTCCAAAGTCTCGAGCAATCAGAAAATGCTGATCATTGAACGTAGTCAAGGCAATGCGGTAATGAAACTATACACGAAGTCGCATTCAATAAGAAACAAAGTTGAGCTCTAATCAAATTGCTTATCACTCTGCTTACCCCGAGCAGAAAATGCTCATTATCTAACTTGTCAAGGTATTGATATAATGAAACCATACACCAGGTTTCATCACTCTCACTTAAATTAGCCTAGGCAGAAATTTTTAATAGCCGACACCAATAAAAATCGAGAGATTTTAGCCAACAACAAATATCACACCTTTACCGATGTTTTAAGTGTGTTCTTCTTGGTGATTTTGTGTAAAGTTGTTGTATACAACATGACCATAGCCACTTTCTGTAAATACTTTACGGACAAATTGTACATAAGTCATGTACACATAATTGTAGCCTAGACGCAATCGTAAGATCTATTTATGTAACAATGTAGCCTACTACATTATGAAACAAAGCGTACAGATCTTTACAAAACCATCCCTCTTCTATTTTCCGAATAATTGCTGCATTGAGAACACAGCTGGTATTTTGTTTCTGACCTTAGCTGAAGGCGACGGAAGAAACATCTAATTGTATACGATTAATAGCTATTTATATAGCTCGGTGTTTAAATGGCAACTTCAATTCGTTAAAATAGGGGTGGGCTATAAAAGTGAAGGTTTTCAAATACCATCTCTGCATAGCTAAATTTGTGCAGAATTCATTTCTGGTCATTTTGGTACCAATTATATTGAAATCGGATGAAAATTGAGAAGGTGCAGGCAAATTTAGTGACCTAGGGGCGGGGATCGCGGTTTTTCGGTATAATATAGCATATTATGTGGGTTTTTTCATATCTTGGTCAATTTTCAACATATTTTGATAATTTTTGTGGCTATTTTAATGTATTTTATGTCAGAGAATAGAATGAGAGTGTTAATTTTTACTTTTGGGTGCAATTTATCTCTGTAATTTGTCAAAATTGTAATTTTTAGGATCGAAATGAAAATTTTTCAAAGCTACACACCCCTCGATTGAATAATTAATTTAATGATATTATGAACAATTATTATCGAACATAAAAAACAGGTGAACATAAATATACTATTCAAAAAAAGTAGGGGATATTTGATTTTGGGGGCATAATACTCAAATATGCAAATGACTACGAAAAAAGTCACTATAGAACCTAACAGAAGAAACATTTCCAGTTACATGTAACGCACCAATAGCTACCGCATGGAATGCAGGTGATGCTTGGGATCATCATGGAGGTCCAACCCAAGATTTGCACGACTCTGACTTTGAATGTTACAGTCATTGTGGCATTGAATTCCAGGGTGGAAACATCAGTTTAATTGTTTTAGTGACCAGAAAACAAATTTTGATATGCGTCGGCTTACCCAAAATGAAAGGTTACGTGCCTTGGCCTTGATAAATCGTGTCATCACAGCAAATCAGATCAGCGCTCGTCTTCAAACAGACACTGGTGTGAGAGTGAGTGGCCAGACGATTCGGAATCGACTGCATAGGGGTCACCTTCGCGCCCGACGTCCTCGCGTGATCCCTTGTTTGAGAGATCATCACATTCAGGCAAGACGTCGTTGGTGTAGGGATCGTCAACACTGGGATAATCGACGCTGGAGCAATGTGATGTTTTCAGATGAGTCAAGGTTCACTGTTGATTTTTTGGACAGACGTAGGAGGGTGTGGCGTCGTCGAAACGAGCGCTTCCAAGACGTTAACGTCATCAGACATGATCGATTTGGGGGTGGTTCTGTTATGGTGTGGGGAGGCATCACTGTTGCTGGAAGAACGGCTTTACATGTTGTTGCAGGGCGTGTTACAGGCCAGTACTACCGGGACAACATCTTGGCAGTCCATGTTGTGCCGTTCGCACGACGTTATGGCCGCCGTTTCATCTTCCAGGATGACAACGCAAGATGTCACAGGGCCAGGATCGTTACAGGTTACCTCCAACAACAGAACATCACCACATTACCTTGGCCAGCACTGAGTCCCGACCTCTCCCCCATCGAGCATGTCTGGGACATGCTTGGACAGAGGTTACGTCAACGTCAACAACGTCCTGCCAATGTCCAAGAACTTGCTGCTGCGTTGCAACAGGAATGGGACAATCTGGACCAAAATGACCTTAGACGTCTCATTAGGAGTATGCCACGTCGGATCAATGCTTGTTTGGCAAACAGAGGAGGATTTACCCGTTACTGACTTGGTTGTGATGCTGTGGTAACTTTGCTGTTTGACCCCGGGTATCATTTTACCCTTATAATGGTCAGTCTGTGCCTTACTTAGTCTATTGATCATTTGGAATAAATCGATGAATGTGAACTTCATTTCATTTTGTCATTTGTTTCTTCGTCAGTTTCATTAGGTGACTTTAATAACACTTAAAAATCAAATATCCCCTACTTTTTTTGAATAGTATACTTGAAAATACAATAACATTTTCTTTTGAAAATGACTTATGCCATAACTCTTCAATCTGATAGCTAAATGCCCAAGCAGCTTATTGCTGTTGTCTAGAACCATAGGTAGGAGCATAAGATATTATACATGAAATACACTCAGACACAGTTGGTAATGTATCCATAAATACAAAAACAGGTGTATTCGACGTCATTTCAATTTTAACAAGGGTCCAGTCAAACTCTAAGTCAAAAAATTTTGGAGGGAGGCCATTTTGAAAGAAACTGGTCATAAAGGGACATTACTCCGAATAATCATATAATAATGTAGGCCTATACAAATTTTTCTTGGTAAGCTGAAATTTATTTTACGCCCCCCCCCCCAAGGTTATTTTCTGTAATTTCATAGTGAATCTGCACCCAAAAGTAAAAATTAACAATCTCATTGTATTCTCTGACATAAAATACATTAAAATAGCCACTAAAATTATCAAAATATGTTGAAAATTGACCAAGATATGAAAAAAACACATAATATGCTATATTATACCGAAAAACCGCGATCCCCGCCCCTAGGTCACTTAATTTGCCTGCACCTTGTCAATGTTCATCCGATTTCAATATAATTGGTACCAAAATGATCATGCAGAGATGGTATTTGAAAACCTTCACTTGTTTGCCCCCGTATAGCCCACCCCTAGTTAAAATGATTGAATCAAATCCTTTATGGTAATGATAATTTTGCAGGTTGTTTATGAAGGGATAAAGCCACAGAGTTTTATATTATTTGATGCCGGCATTAGAAAATTAGGGCTGTTATGGATGTCAACCTTAGTGTTCGCCTATATCTTTGCATAAAATTTGAAATATGTATACCTCGTAAATGTCAAATGTTTAATATGAATCAGACGATTAGCTACAAAACATTTTTATATCTATTTTCTGTCTATCACCCTTAGTTTGACGTTATACATAAGATTTAAAAAGACAACACTGGTCGTGGCGGTTGTCATAGCTTTCATATAAACTTCAAATAAGTTTGAATCATAATGAATTATTTTCTTTATTAGTCTTGCAGGCGTAAAAAATAAAACGCTTAACCGCATTTAATTTCCAACATGAGCTAGACACTCGCCAATCGCTCAGTTAAAGATATATTATGTAAGGGCTAAATCTGCCCATTGCAGGTCTTTCGTTTGACTGCAAATGTTATATAAATTATTATTTAGACATTACATTTGTTAACATGTCAAACCTATAATCAACACCTTGGAGCATCGGATGGTCTAGATTTAATCGACACCTATGTTAGGCATCGGGGGTGGTCCTACGAACGTTCACTGATGCTTCGGCTATGGGCACAAAGCTTCTGGGAATATCCCCACAACAATTGCCATGAATCACCGGAAATGACTCCCAATAACCGGGAAAGCTCCGGGGTACCTTCGCCGATAAAATTAACATCATCCGGTGAATATTCTTGTTGGCATATCAGCGGCACTTATGCTTAGGCCCCACTGGGCATTTTTTGCCTCGGCGATGTACTATCGATGAAAATTGATGAGCCTCGGGGACAGGTTCTACAGTGTCCCGGGAAGCTTCGTAAGCATTGCTAGTCATGTGGAACCAGTGGCCGTTATTTATGGTTACTAGAATAGGACACTACTGTTATTATCCCCTTTGTCAGTAAATTTCACTTTTGACCAACCGAACGTTTATTTTTAATCATATCCTGACAATTGTTTTGAGGCAAAGAAAACTAATTTGGAACAAAATACTTTAAAACTCTTCCTGCTCGGCATCTGCTATTATTATGTCATGTGTATTTTCTTGACATTTTACAAGAACCTTGTGTGTGTTTTTCCTGTCCTTTCTAATTGAATTATCCATACCACTTTAAACTGTTTTAGTTCACGACATTCTGAGTTTACGATTCAACAATTTGTCAATTGGCTCTCAACAAATGCAAATAAGGTACTTGAGGCAACCAAATTAATTCAATAAATTTCACTGTTCCTTCAGACATGAAAAGCAACATATATCTCAAGAAAAAAAAACATTTATTAGAGTACCAGACAATGTAACATGTAAGGATTCGAATAGAGAATTTTTTTAGATTACTAATAGTTTGACGGCCTTATAAGACAATTTAACGTTGTTAATTGTATCTATATCAATGATGAGAAGTAGCAGTACACAAAATGTTAAATTGTTCTGTGTTGGAGAACGCCGAACTACAAGAATCTTCCCCGTGTACCAAGCACGACTATACTATGGACCGGGAACTTCGTCTCACGTGTTAGAATTGTGACGTCATATAAAATATTAAATTGGCAGAGCTTGAGGTTTTTTTTTCAAAGATCGTTGCCCCCAAGAAAGACAAGAGTAGCGGTTGCGGTTCGGGACCATTGGTACTCCTCGCTTTCCTGATACTTGATATTTTCCATAACATAATATCTAAATACTTCTGGCTTCAGCTTTTATAGGATGTTACCATTTTTAACTGAACGCAAATAGTAGGCTAGATTTTGTAGTGATTGCGTGGACCTATATTAATAGCTTGATAAAGCTCTATTGCATGTACAAATCTAAAGAATTCAATTGGAAATAGGAAGAAACCCCGTTGCTTTAACATAGACAGCGAATAAACTTTCAATGGCTGTTTACAAGCCTTTCAGAAGGAATCTTTATATCTCTACATAAATCGCCATTCAGAAGGAATCATCCCCAAGTGGAATATTTGAAAAATGAATTATTATAATTTCTTTAAAATGCAATTCACTATCAATGGGTCTCTGTAGTTCATTCCATTGTTAAAACTGATTTATTTGTTCCTTCCCCTGTTGGTTCTGGTTTACATGTATTCTACTTGTTTATTATTATCTTATGGTCACAATTTAGTATTTATTTCTTGGTTACGACAAAGCCATCTTGTGGCATCGAATTGGTATCTCGTGGTCACAATTTAGTATTTTAAATTAATAATGAATAATCCTACTCAGATATGGTTTTAGGAAAAAAGAAGGTATAGATTCCCGGGTGTATCACAATCCAATCTTAAAGTAATATCGCGGCAGCAGACCTGATAAAATGGACTGTGATAATGAATTTATTGTTTTTTTACTAGAAGGTTAATGTGTTTCAAAGGGTAGCACGCAAGGACACTAACATGACGACGTACCCAATTTAATACCTTTGTTGTATAAAACTGTACCATATTTATATCCGCCCACACTTCAGTGAAGCATTAGGGCAATGAAATGACGAAACTTTTCGATATTCACAGTTTCGGGAGTCTCCATTCTGGAGTTACCCCCCGGCCCCTTTCCGAAACCCCTGTGAACGCGATAGAGACTACATTTTTAACGGGTTTTTATCAAGCTTGTCAACATGATAAATATATTTCTTGAAGGCTTAATGGTCATTATTACCTTTGGTCATATTACAAATTTTCCTTTCGGATGCGTTGCTGTCTTGGGCTATCGCTTTTTCCAGAATTGCTGTGTGGGTAGGAGATTTCCACGCCAATGCACCAATATCCCGTGATCTGGTGAAAATTCTATCATGAACTACACAACATATCGGATGTATAGTCACTTTAAATCATGAGTTATTGAAGTAGTCCAATGTGGACAGGCAAATCAGATTAAATTTAACCAGACTATAATTATGTTTACTCGAAGCCTTAGGTAGCGAACTAATCGTCTGTTTAACACAATTTAACCCAATGAATAACATAACTAACAGATTTTTTGAATACACGTATGGTAGTCTGAGGCCATTTTAACATCATAATTAATATTGCATTGGATGCAATATCAACATTATTGCATCAAAATGAAAGATGTAAGCCAGGAAGAAATGAGTCTATTGAAGCAAAAAAAATAATTGATGTTAAAACATATTAATTGTTAAAAATACAAGTAATAAATTCCAGTACATGCAAACGTGTTAGACAAGGAAAAGGGTCGCCTGTCTAACCTTATTTGTTGTCTCCGGGTCCTCAGGTGTCATCCCATTGCTAAAGAACCCTACGCGCAAGCGAATTGTTGAAATAAAATTGAACCATGTGTTTGTCCCGAAATGACCTAGTTTGTGTCGAGTTAAACTCGAAACAAGCTTCCTTGTGATGAATCGAGTAATGTACAAGTATAACCCCTATTTAAATTCCAACATGTCAGAATAAAAGTTCAATACATATATAGACAAAACGCAAATATTATTTAATCAGATCAGTTCTAATTTTAGTTGGTTTGTGTCGAGTGGACATTAACCCCCCCCCCCTCTCTCTCTCTCTCTCTCTCTCTTCTCTCTCTCTCTCGTGCGATTTGCAATTGGAGTAAATCTCCATGTCTGAATAAGCGAGGTAACTGTTTCAAATAGTTAGCTTTATATTTAAAGGAGCTAAATCGCTAACATTTGGGATCTAGAAATTGACAAAGGTGGGTCGCAACACATATAATACTGTAATATGAATGTATATAAACTGATTTACATTCAATGGTTTCCGATTTTACTCCAATTTCAAATCAGTTATGTTCGGCGAAATAAGCCAGCAGTCTCAATCGAGTGCAAATTTCTAGCGTTTGGTTATTCCAGTCTACATACGCCGTTCGATTTGGTGCAATGTGTCTAGCCTCGTCCCTCGAGTCTCTTTTTACAACTGGGGCTGAAGCGCATTATGGTACACGATTCGTGTACCAATGGTAAAATGTTTATTTTGTCTTAAATATTGCATATCAAAACGTCCATCTTATTCCGGTAAGATCACAACATGAATGTTGATTTAATTTGACAAATAAATTGTGTTTTCAATGTTGAAGATTTTGGATGATATTGAGTTAGAGACTTAGCTACTTTAAGACCAGTTTCTATTACGCGTCTAGTTGATTTCCAACTCTGCTGGTGTAACAAGTTTACACTGATCAATTCTTTTTCAGGTAGCTTTGAAATAAACAACATTCTGAAACCAAATTTGCAAGGCTAATCTACTTTAGCAATAAAAGGTAATTCTTGCTCAATCATTCATTTTAGAAAACAAAGTCACAACTAGTTTTTCAACTGTTCTTTTAAAAAATCAAAACCGATGTGTTCATGGTTCATATTAATGCTGCCTTCCGTCCGTATACCTTTGATGTATTTAGTTAATCTAATTCGTCAAAACCGCAGATAATTTTTTTAAAAAAAGGATTTTCTAGTAATCTAAAATGTCACGATATCAAAGACAACGTTGGAAATAATGACTCCCAGCTTTGAATCTTGCTAAACCAGATCAAATACATTGATGAGGACCGTTAACATTGCAAAATGCCAGAAATTGAATAAAATTGTAAACTGAACACAGTGGTTTCTTTAGTTATTGTTTTTGTTTTTTTTAAATGAAACGTGTTGACTTACCTTTTCCACTTTCATATTTAACACCCAATATTCCAGTTATATGAGAAAACATCGCAAAATGTACTAAGGTTTGACAATGGGAAATGCCGCCTTTCCCTGTCATTATTGGTAAAAGTTTGAAACTACATCTATGGAGTCCATGTACTATAGTTTTAAAAGGACGATGCGAAGTCTCGTGTGTTGTACTATATCGATTGATTTTTAACACCGTTATTGTTTTATTCATGTATTTTTATATCGATTGATTTTTAACACCGTTATTGTCTTATTCATGTATTTTTATATATGTATTTCGAACGCCATCATTTCTAAGACGATTCGCTCGATACATTTGGCAAACAAACGTGTCAATTAAATCTACGGAAATGTTCTACTAAATACAAGACACCTTTGTGGGTCCAACATTTATTGGTATTTTGACTCCATTACACCACGCTGGAGCAAATCATGCGTATGTGTTTGCTGATCGGCGACATTTACTCACCCGTAAATTTTGTCAGAATGCTGAATGAGGTTTAGGTTTAACGTCCTACTCCGAACTGGACTAATGAAGACGGGCATCCGCATATAGTGTGCTATGAGGAAACGTTTGCCCGGACAGCGGCACTACGGCCTACTCTTATATATCGAATTCCAACTGACAAGGGATCTTTTACGTGCACGCCAATTTGTAACGGGTGCTCGGTATTTCGTCCCATCCGAACGACTAGAGAGCTGTCCTTGTCAGGTCGGAATATCGAATACCCGACCTCCAGGCTAGCGAGCCAACGTTTTACCCACTTAGCCACCGTGACCCCCGCTGAGTTTTATCAAAAAATAAATGTAACATTACATTCCAAGAAATCTATATTATGTCTAAATATATATGTCCACCATTGTTTGTTGTAAATATAATATTTAACTAGTTTATATTTTTGGAGATAGCTTATATAGTTTTTTTACCCTCTGTTCAATCCGATTCAGTTTATTAAATAAAATATTGTTTGACCATAGGTATGCGTAAATCACAGGAATATTGTAAACTACTTAAAACTGTATGTAAACTATTACGCCCCCAGCTTTCTACGCATGTTTACCGAAAGGCTACAACGATTATATTAACCTTTTAAACTAGGTAAGATTGAGTTTTAAACATGCAAATGGCTCTTTAAAGCCGCCACTAGAAAATAATCTTTGGAAAAATTTAAAAGAAAGTAAATTAATAATACAACATCGCTTTATATATCTTGCCCTGTTGAATCCGTCTTTGATTCATAGAAGTACATCTGACTTTGAGATTTCTATCGATAAAATAGAACCAGAAATGCCCGATACGTTCCATAAAAATAACAATTACGTCCTTTGGGGATTTCTCATAGCTTTGCTATCAGCAAAAGCCAAACCAAACACAAATAACTCGATCCGCCCGGAGAGACCATATTATATATCCGATTGTCATTCACGCTATATGTCTTTAGAATAAATTGCCCGACCAATACAGTACCATTTGAAACATTAGCGGTTATAAATCATAATAAAGATCCCAGGGAAAGAAACTAATATGACGGTAACCAAGATTATAATGAACTGCTTACTGCGCCCATCATCTTCGTGTTGGTCATATGTTACAGTTCACCGATCGTGAGTCTGAATATATCAGGAATAATATACCGTTTAGTTCCAATTTAGAAGTTGATAAGAATGTTATGTTTTATGCTGGTATTTACACTAATCACTTGACGCCATGTAATTTCGACTATCGCGTCACCTGTTCTAATGATTCTAGCATGGCTATATGGACAATAAACCCCCTCTAAATACAAAACAGGAAGTCTTTATCTCCTAACTAGTTTTATATATTAAAGCTTGCAGTGTATATTCCTCGTGGAGAAAATGTCTGTCATATTTAATGTTTCTGATCTTTTAAAAGTTACGCGCCAACCACTCGGCCAACCCCCCTCCCCCCCATCTTTCATACGTGTAAAAAGAATCGGGACTCTTATATTTTGACAAGTGAGTGATCTTATATTTATGGCAAGATGATAGACATACATTGTATGTTCTAGTCTTTCCGTGTTTCCACCCTTTATTTCGATTTGGCATTTACAATATAAGACCAATATACACATGGAGTTAATTTGGTGTCGTGTTGCGTGTCATGGCGAGACGATGTGAAAAGTGTCTGAAATTCAACGCGGAAGTCATTGGTTACATATTGATTCAATTTCACATTTTTATTTAAAAGTAGGCGACTGACTTTAATTGAAAATGACCACTACAAGTACATTGCCAATGACTTGTCTACTCTGATTTATATTAAAAATTAATTGAGTAGACACAATTTTCCAATTTTGCTCATTTTTAATTAATCAAATTATATGAAATTGAAATATAAATTATAGTACTGGTAGTAACAAAATCAAACAAGCTGGTTGCCACATGTTAATAATTATTTCGCTATTTTTCACAAAGGATTGTAAATTAATTTCCGTTTTCTTATAACGGCGCAATTTTTATTACAGCCAACACTAAGTCTTGTTATAGTCGTTACTTAACTTTTTCTTCGGGCCAACGCTCACATGTACGATCCGAACTTAACATGAGTGTTCCTTAGACAACTGTACATCGCTTGTTCAAGGTGGTTTATGGTGTTATTTTTGCGCTTTTATTTAGCTATTATTAGTGCACACCTTAGATTTGTTTTTTTTTATTATTTTTTGTGGGTGTTTTATTTTTACTGAATACTAATATGCCTATTAGGTACTATTTTATTGTATATTATGTAGGCCTAACAATTTTGTTGCAAAAACCACAACTGGCAGACTATCGACATTCAGGAGACGACCACCGCCAAGGCCGGTCGCATTTTATCTACTAAGTCATTAATGGTTTTGTTTTTCATTTTGAGTGAAGCTGGAGTATTTTAACAGGAAGTGGATGCTCACTGCTGGCCACCAGACCCATTCACTGCATTTGATTTAGTTGTATATTTCTGTATATTTCTTTCAATGTCTGTGTAGTTTGTCTTGTTAGTAGGCCTGTCTTATCGGATTTATTTTGCGTGTAGTGTGGTCCTCATGCAATTACTATTAAGGTAGAGGAAATTATTGTTATCATGTTCTTTTGAAAACATATTTGTGTATATAAACAATCTCCGTGAAAAATGGACTGCCTTGTACGAAAATACATTATTACATTATTTGTCTAAGACACATAAATATCGCTGTGTGAAATCTGTTGAAACTAATGAGAGAGAGAGAGAGAGAGAGAGAGAGAGGCGGGGGGGGGGAGTTAAAGTCCACTAGACACAAACCAACTAAAATTAGAACTGATCGGATTAAATAATATTTACGTTTTGTCTATAAATGTATTTAACTTTTATTCTGACATGTTGGACTTTAAATAGGGATTATACTTGTACCGATCGGGTTAAATAATATATGTGTATGGCCTATAAATGTATTTTAACTTTTATTTTTGTTGGAATTTGAATAGGGATTATACTTAAACATTGTAAAAAAAGAAACTTCATTTAAAGATTACTTTGCGATGGGCCAGATTTAAGGATGATTATGAAGAAGCTGTGGTCAGATGCAAAAATAATCAATATTTAAAAAGGTCACGTTTGCTGTGATTGTTAGAGTCTTAGACATACACATCGTACAGTTCAACTTAATGATTATACATATTCTGTCTATGCATTGCTAGAATAAACCTTCTGTGGATTGTTATAATATTGAAAAGACAAGGAACATATCACGTTAAACTGTCGTCTGATCAGATAGTTCTTTTAAAATGTATAATGCGCGCAGGTCGCGAAACATCATTTTGTGAATTACCACTACCCCCACCGCATCTCCACCCAAAAATAATTCAACCAGTTATATTTCTTTATAGTCATGTCACACCGCGTGATTCCACTCAAGCCACGTAGCGTTTTTCCTCAAATTTTTCCATTGATATTTCGGAGTTTAATTTTCAGTTCTTGCCGGCAGTTGGACCATGCTCTTGATTTTGAGGCGGAATTTATTACAGTGGTAGTTTCAGGTTATGTACTCCTATCACAAGCCTGGTGGCTATAAGAGACAGAGCCCTGTTTCTCGAAATCTTAACTAAAGATAAAATTCAAATTTTAGTAGATACTTCATTTCTGATTGGCTTAGCACTAAAATCAACCTAATATTATCCAATCAAATTACTAAAATCTGGATATTATCTTAGTTAAAATTTCGTGAAACAGGCCCCTGAACATTGAAGATCACTAGAGCGGCATCTGAACGTATGAAGTCGTATCCCATAGTTTTATCTAATGGTAATTTCCTCTCTTAAAGTTTAAACAAAGTATGTTTTAGACGATTAAATATAAAAAAACTAGGTCACCATACTAGCGGCGTATTGCCCTATAACTTTATGTCCAATTAACCAAACAGCGTCGGTATTTAAGTGGGTATTCGGAAATACTTGCTAATGCCTACGCCGATAGACCATTTCATTGGCTAATTATCAACATTTAACAATTCTTCATGACCATAGTTTAGTGTAGACAAGTAAAACGAAATTTTGAACTATAAGAAACGAAACCAAATAGGATCTGTGTTTTTTGCCAGGTTACCTAGATGTTTACGGATAGAAACGGATTGTTCTACAGTTGTTGAATGACGTAGTAAAACTGAATGGACTCAAAATCTATATATTTCTTTGAACTTATCGCCTGGTTTTAACCGAATACCGCATATGTCTTTCAATACTTTCAACTTTTTTACAGCAGTAAAAATGCTATGTTCAATAAATAATATAAACATTACCCTTCTTCCTTGGTTGGCAGCTTCTGCAAGAGGGTAAATAATACAATCAAAGTTAATCTTACCTTTCGGACAAACAAATTCGGGCGATTTCCGCCACAAACTGAGGTCAGTTTCATCTAAAAATAAACAATTTGAATTCTTAATGACAACAGTGTAATCCAAAAATTAGAACATCAGTAGGATTACGTCAAAACCCTAATTATTGTCCCGTGATTTTATTTTAAATAATTTCTCGTTTACTCATTCAGTTTAATTAAAAATGTGAATTTATTTCATTTCTTCGTTGCAGTTCCTACTGTTCTACACTACATATGATTAAATATTTTGAGGGCTGTTATACGTGAGACTTCGGCTAGTTAATAAATATATCAGTGGAAATGAAATGAAATATGGTTTAACGTCCTGCTCCGACTGGGATATTGAAGTCGGATAGATCAGTGGACAATGTATTGGCGTGACTGAAAAGGCCGCGTTTTTGTTGACGAGATTTGTCAGATGTAAAGTAAAATAAAACAGATAGAAACTTAAATTAGAAAATATAAAAACTTAAATATATATTATAGAAGATTATATAAACTAAAACATATAAAAACTTAAATTTAAAAGCGACAGAAAAAGAAGTGAAATGTGTCCAATTTTAATCAGATTGATCCTCATGGCTACGCGAACAATCTCCTCATGTTTCTAAAACATAAAATGATCTATTTGTTAAACATTTGCAATGTTCAGTCACAGAGGAAGCAATTTTTCAGAAATCCCATAGTGCCTATGATCCTGAAGGGTCCTAAACCGCCTCTGGTATTAACCATTTTGTAACCAATTGCTACAAATTTGCCTAAAAAACGAAACAGGAAAAGCAAAAGGTTATATATAGGACTTATAGCAATTCCCTTTGCTTTATGTGCATTAGTTCTTGAAAGGAAAAACTATTTTTCTTTGTATAAGTCCGGCCCATAGTGACGCATCGTGGGACCAGGTTAAAACTAAGAAGATATTCCGATCCCAGGGTTACACAGTTATTTTGCGTGATCTATGTGGGTTAATTAGAAAATGAAATGAAATGGGGTTTAACCTCCTACCATTCTGCTCCTTACTGGCTTAATGGGGCTATCACACATTGACGTATGAGAAATTTAGCAAACACGCTGGTATACGTTATGGATACGTTTTTAACAAGTTACGAGCACGCTGGAATACGATGGTATAAGTTGTTATACGCCGAACGCGGCCCAAAATGTTGTGCATGCATACAATTTTCAGCGTATGCTGACGTATTGCTTACAGGTTAGGCGTAAGTTAGAAGTACGCGACAGGTAAGTTATGCACGCGGTCACGCACGTTACATTTAAGTTACTCATAAGTTGACATTCGTCGGCTACCAGAAGGGCAACTGAGCAGTGTACGCGTAACTTATTTCTAACCCATAGGCCACGTAATTCTGGCGTCCTTCGAACTTACTGAACGTGTGTAAAGATGAGCATATGCAGAAGTCTACAATCATGGCGGACCCTGAGAGGCTGCAATGAGAGTACCAAATAGCCGTTTGAGGCTTGAGAGGAAGTCGGGGCCTGCTTTTCATTAAAGTCTTGAGAGGACGTCAAGGCCTCAGATTCCACCAGATACTATCGTGGGTGCATTGGATCCGCGCGAGGGCGATATTGGCTATCATTGTCAGAATGGTGGTCAGATGAAAATGGGGACGAGGTTGGGCGTGGAGGTCGTATGGATGAAGATTGCTTAGGTCGGCCCCTTCCTGCATCTTTCCTTGATGTTTTATGGAGGCATGTTGATCGATCGACGTCCACTTCAATAATGACTTGTGGTTCTAGAGAGCCTCCGCTTCAAAGCCCTATTATCTATATACGACTTTGCTCCGCTTTTATATCTGACATCACACGCTATGTATAAGTTAGACTAACGTTAAACGTTGTGCATGAGTTCCGCATAAGTGAAGAATGCTAAAAATTCGCTGGGTACACGCTGTCATATGTTTGTATAAGTTATGTTTACGTTGGGGATAAGTTATGAATAAGTTACTCATATATTCGTTCAGCGCGTTGGAAGTAGGTTATATATGCGTCCAAAAGGAGCGTCCTCTTAATTTTTTAAATTCAGTTTAGCGTATGCCAGCATGTTGGATAATTATTTCATACGTCGGAATAAGTTGTCTAAAACGTTATAGTGTGACAGGCCCATAATGAAGACGGAGAACCACGGCGGAAAATCGGGATGAATTTTCTCGGCCAATGCAGGGAACGAACACCCGACCTCCAGGCTAGCTAGCCAGCGTTTTACCCACTTAGCCACCCCGGCTTAGTTAGAAATCGTTTATTGTTTTCATAGAACTCGACAGTTTCTGTTAATAAATAGTGTCATGGTGGGAACTATGTTTCAATCAAATATGGGAAATGTATCAGTCATTGCAATTGAATACAAGTACATAGAACTCGACAGTTTCTGTTAATATATAGTGTCATGGTGGGAACTATGTTTCAATCAAATATGGGAAATGTATCGGTCATTGCAACTGAATACAAATACATAAAGGATCTTTTGCGTGAAAGCTAACTTTAAAAATCCGCCCCATTGTCTCAAGATACAGGTTATAATTCAGGGGGAACAACTCTACTGAGAAAGCTTGGCACCGGGATAGCGTATTACAATCTGTAACCAGCGGCTGCCAGGCAGGATACGCCCACATTTTCGAGAGATGGATAGAGAACAGGCTAAAAAGAAAGTGATATTTCCTACAATCAAGGGCCATAATTCAGGAAATTACAATTCGATATGCGCAAACATCCAAAGGAACCGAGATCTTTGTGTTATAAACTTACAAATAAAAATTGTGACCTCTATAGGGTCCACAACCTTGATATACCATATTTTTAGGCTATTTGAGAACGAAGGCCGTTCATTTTGTCTGTCAGTTTTGGGCCGATTTTCACGAAATTCGAACTCAGATGTCCTTCAGGTGTAACGGTGATATAATAATACGTTTTTTTTTTAAATCGGATAAAAACTATGACCTCTATAGGGTCCACAAGCTAAAAACGCGATTTTTCGTAAAATCAGGGGCCATAATATCGAAAGGAACCGGGATCTTTGGGTTATTAACTTACATTTGAAGTTTCAACAATAACGGATAAAAATTGTGACCTCTATCGGGTCCACAACCTTGATATATTTTTACGCTATTTGACAACGAACGGCGACCATTTTGTCCGTCAATTTTGGGCCGATTTTTACGAAATTCGAACTCAGCCGTCCTTAGGGTGTAACGGTGATATAATAATACGGTTTTTAAAATCGGATAAAAATTATGACCTTTATAGGGTCCATAAGCTAAAAACGCGATTTTTCGTACAATCAGGGGCCATAATTCAAGACGTTACGGTCCGATATGCGCGAATATCGACAGGAACCGAGATCTTTGTGTCATAAACTTACATTTCAAGTTTCAACAAAATCGGATAAAAATTGTGACCTCTATAGGGTTCACAACCTTGATATACCATATTTTTACGCTATTTCAGAACGAGGGGCGGTCATTTTGTCTGTCAGTTTTGGGCCGATTTTCACGAAATTCGAACTCAGCCGTCCTTATGGTGTAACGGTGATATAATAATAGGTTTGTTTTTTTTAAATCGGATAAAAACTATGACCTCTATAGGGGCCACAAGCTAAAAACGCGATTTTTCGTACAATCAGGGGCCATAATTCAGGAAGTTACCGTCCGATATGCGCGAATATCGAAAGGAACCGAGATCGTATGGTTATTAACTTTCATTTCAAGTTTCAACAAAATCGGATAAAAATTGTGACCTCTATTGGCTCCACAAGCTAAAAACGTGATTTTTCGTACAAACAGGGGCCATAATCCATGAAGTTTCGATCCGATACATGCCAATATCGACAGCAGCCGAGATCTTTTGGAGATAAACCTATATTTCAAGTTTCGTCAAAATCGGATAAGAATTGTGACCTGTAGAGTGTCCACAAACAAATTGTGGACGTCCGGACATCAGGGGCGACGACAATATACGTCCACATGAAAATGTGGGCGTATAAAAATATATACTGTATATTATTCTCTATCATATTCACAAGACCACAGTAATCCGGTGTAGCTTCAGAACTGAAAGTCATGGAAACAAAATCTGAACCAGCGGCTGCCAGGTAGGATACGCCCACATTTTCGAGTGATGGATAGAGAACAAGCTAAAAAGAAAGTGATTTTTCCTACAATCAAGTGCCATAATTCAGGAAATTACAATTCGATATGCGCAAATATCGAAAGGAACCAAGATCTTTGGGTTATAAACTATAATTTGAAGTTTCAACAAAATCGGATAAAAATTGTGACCTCTATAGGGTCCACAACCTTGATATACCATATTTTTACACTATTTGAGAACGAACGGCGGCCATTTTGTCTGTCAATTTTGGGCCGATTTTCACGAAATTCGAACTCCGTCGTCCTTATGGTGTAACGGTGATATAATTATACGGTTTTTTAAATCGGATAAAAATTATGACCTCTATAGGGTCCACAAGCTAAAAACACGATTTTTCGTACAATCAGGGGCCATAATTCAGGAAGTTAAGGTCCGATATGCGCAAATATCGAAAGGAACCGAGTTCGTTGGGTTATAAACTTACATCTCAAGTTTCAACAAAATCGGATAAAAATTGTGACCTCTATAGGGTCCACAACCTTGATATACCATATTATTACGCTATTTGAGAACGAACGGCGGCCATTTTGTCTGTCAATTTTGGGCCGATTTTCACGAAATTCGAACTCAGTCGTCCTTATGGTGTAACGGTGATATAATAATACCTTTTTTTATATCGGATAAAAATTTTGACCTCGATAGGGTCCACAAGCTAAAAACGCGATTTTTCGTACAATCAGGGGCCATAATTCAGGAAGTTATGGTCCGATATGCGCGAATATCAAAGGAACTGAGATCTTTGGGTTATAAACTTACATTTCAATTTCAACAAAATCGGATAAAAATTGTGACCTCTATAGAGTCCACAACCTTGATATACTATATTTTTACGCTATTTGAGAACGAACGGCGGCCATTTTGTCTGTCAATTTTGGGCCGATTTTCATGAAATTCGAACTCAGTCGCCCTTATGGTGTAACGGTGATATAATAATACGCTTTTTTAAATCGGATAAAAATTATGACCTCTATAGGGTCCACAAGCTAAAAACGCGATTTTTCGTACAATCAGGGGCCATAATTCAGGAAGTTAAGGTCCGATATGCGCGAATATCGAAAGGAACCGAGATCTTTGGGTTATAAACTTACATTTCAAGTTTCAACAAAATCGGATAAAAATTGTGACCTCTAAAGGGTCCACAAGCCAAAACCGTGATTTTTCGTACAAACAGGGGCCATAATCCATGAAGTTTCGATCCGATACATGCCAATATCGAAAGCAGCCGAGATCTTTTGGAGATACACCTATATTTCAAGTTTCGTTAAAATCGGATAAGAATTGTGACCTGTAGAGTGTCCACAAACAAATTGTGGACGGACGGACTTCCGGACGAACAGGGGCGACGGCATAATACGTCCACATGAAAATGTGGGCGTATAAAAATGGATCACCAAAACTTTGTATATTATCGTAACAACGATAGCAGTGAAAATCTTCAGTCATAGCTTCGCTCAGAATGAAGTAATTATGACTGTTCCTTTTTTATTATCTATCTTTTAACTATTATAGCGAGAACTGTCAGCTCGTTATCTGACTCTTAGATCTTTATATTTTTTTAGAAACATGAGGAGATTGTTCAAGTAGTCAGGAGAATCAATCTGATTAAAAATCGGATATGTTTCACTTCCCTTTCTTTCATTTTTAAATTTAAGTTTTTATATGTTTTAGTTTAGACATACAGTATGCAAGAGCTAAATCTGTCTATTGCTGGTCTTTCTTTAGGCCCGAAATGTTATCTAAACTATTAGACTTGAAAAGACCATAATCATCTCTCGATGCCATCCTATGTGTCCTATTTTCATTGGATTTGAATCCAATCAGCTGTTCAATTGCCATGGATAATCGAGACTTTGTTAATTATCTTGACAGCGGTAACAATGACAATCGAGGTTACAATGATTTTATTAAAAAAAAAAGGTTTTCTCGTTTTAGATTGAGATTTTCAATGTGTTCCTTTTTTATTATCTATTTTTAAACTATTATGATGATAACTGTTAGCTCGTTATCCAACACTTACGTAATGCACATTTAAAGGTCCATAAATCCGGACAGAAATAAAGCAATTGCTATCAAATTAAATCCTAATTGTGGTCTACCAATAAGATTCATTATCCCAAAGGGTCATAACTGGGTATGAAAAGCGATTGCGCTCAAATTCAACAACAATTATCTCTATTCATCAGAATCATTATCCAAAATTTTTAAAAAAGATTCGTCAAAAATGGTGGCAACTAGAAAGCAGACAGAGGAACTATATTACATAACCATACTGAGTGTGGGTGTATAATAACAAAAAACATATTAGGAATAGCACAATAAGGTTTAACATGGGTTCCCGCGTACAAACTGGGTGGTTTAATGGTATATATGGACCAAAAACATATTCAAACTAATTAATTCGTCATTGTAATTGCGAAGGAATGCCCTGCTATTAAAATTCGATCAAACCTGGGGCCTGTTTCACGAAATTTTAACTAAGATAAAATCCAAATTTTAGTAATTTGATTGGATAATATTAGATTGATTTTAGTGCTTAGCCAATCAAAATTGAAGTATCTACTAAAATTTGGATTTCATCTTTAGTTAAAATTTCGTGAAACCGGGCCCAGGTCATGTTTACGTCACGTCCTGGGAGTCAGAGGAGAATTCATTGCATACATAAGACGATGTTGTCTTTAATCGCTCACTATTTATTACAAATATCGAATCCTAATTAAATTCTCGGATTATCCACTACCCGCGCCTTTTTCCGTCACTTTTATCTCAGAAAGTATTGTACGTCTAACTCTTCATAAAGTTTATCAACTTGTACATCGAGCTCTCAATGTTCGCTTGTGACCTTTGACATCATGCGTGCAGAAGTTCCTAATCGTCGGGCTGTTGATTAGGGGGACCCTTACATTTTTGTCCTGTATACGCTCCATTGGTGTTTTTCGGGGAATCCAGTATTTTTCTAGTAAGATTCGATATCTCCGCTTTCCATATATACCAGGCAATGTTAGACCTAGCATGCCTGTTAATAACAATGCATGTTAAGATGAAGTTGTTTCCCTTTAACCTTCACATTGGTGTCTTAAACATTGTGATTTACAGAAGTATATAATCTTTATTTTAAATTTAAATTTCTAACATGACGTCATTGCAGCCATCTTGGAATTGTAACGTCATATCACAAGTTAGTCAATCAATGCGCAACTGCCCTGTGAACAAGCATGTCAAATTCCATATAGATCTTACTTGTATGCCACCTAAGAACAACAATATGTCTTAAAAATGAACAAAACTTGGTCCCGTATGCACTTCGTCCCTTTAATACATAACTCAGCCTAATGATTACCTGAACTAAAACATTCTGGACTTAAGGATATGTCATCAACAGCTATATCACCTTTTTCTGTTAAGTAGCCAACAAACGCAGTAAATCTCAAAACAAAACTGAAAATATAAAAACAGTTTCTTACTATCGTTGTGCTCATTGTCACAGAAATGTTTGATGAAAAGGCAATATCAGTCCTGCATTAAATGACCTTCATTGGCTTCGGGTGAAAGAAAGGATAAATATATATATATAAAAGCATAACTGGCGATTTCGGCGTTCATCGTATATTATCTTCACAAAACGTTTTCGCTCCGTGGAGCTCCTCAGTGTGTATACAATGATGTTGTTTATTGCTTGCAATATCTGTATAATCTGTGTAGGGTAGTCCGATCGTTAATGTAAATCCGTCGGCTTTTCGGGTAGAAATCGTGGAATAAGCTTTATTTTGTAGGTTTTGATATTTGATTACAAAAAACCAGTATGGATGGCCATTATTTGAGGGTAGCCATTTTGCGATAATATTCCAAATTATTTTTTTATTTTCACCGTATTTATAATTTTATCGACATATCAACTGTGATTTGGCAATGTATTAATATTGGCGGCATTCATGACTATATCTCAGATTGTTTTTCATCATTTCATGATGATATTTCCAAGATGGCGCCCATTTTTAGCGGGAAAATCGGTCGATGTGCTGATTTCGATTAAGTAGTAGTGTTCGGTGCCAATATATATGTTTTCGGGGTCACATTCCTGACATTTACAACCTTGTAAAATGATCACATGTTCATATACTTAACATATTACCAAGATGGCGGGCATTTTTGGCGGGAAAATGAGACGATGTGCAGATTTTGATTAAGTGGTAGTGTTTAGAGTCAATATATATGTTTACGGGGGCGCAGAATCAATTTCTGACATTTACAACCTTGTAAAATGATCACATGTTCACATATTTAATATATTTCCAATATTGCTGCCACTAGTGGCGGGAAAATCGGACGATGGGTTGATTTCGATTAAGTAGTTGTCTTTGGTGACAATATATATGTTTTCGGGGAGGCAGATTCGATTTCTGTCATATACAACTACGTAAAATGGTCGCATGTTCACCAATTTAGCATATTTCCAAGATGGTGGAACGTTTTCTAAACACATTATTAGCATTTATTTATCATCGATTTTCCTGGGAAAGTAAAGCCTATTCCTGGCATGAAGGCAAAAAGAGCATAGCGGCAGCGTGGCCCTTACGCCACGTGCCCATCATGCGCCTGCAGCGACCACACCAAGCGCTTACTACAAGATCTTTTTACGCTCATTGCCAAGATCTGGCTGCGCGAAAAGTGTTCCCACCATGATCTCACGGTTACCAGTCAGACCGGGATACTTTCGCACCACACTCCAGTGACATGCCTACCAGGCATAAGGCGTTCTCTCGTCACGCCTATAGAGATTGTGCCATGCTCACCCGTCCTCATTCACTTTCAAAGCAGAAAACAACCAATAGTCAAGCAATCAAGAACATTTCATAGTTTTCTTGAGGTTTCCTCTTTGGGTGCAAGACTGGAGCTGATGGGCGAGGCTCAGTATCTTCCCTATATATACATAAAGGTCGTAGCAAGCGTATGGCCAGGGGCTTCGTTCCAGCCTGGCAGCAACGTGGATGATAGTGGTGGGGACGTGGCTGTAAATGAAATACTTGCTAAGAAGCCCTCATAGCATAGATTATGTTATCAACTGACTTCCAAGATGAATGTAGAACGGAATGATATTGCGCTGGAGTTCAACTACTACATTGTTGGATATTATACCTAATGGGTAAACTCGGCACAGGCTTCCAGGAACATACTACAAGCTTATACATAGCAGAATTGGATTCAGAAACCTTTACAGTAATGTGTTTAGAAAACGTCCTGCTACAAACAAAAATAAGCTGAAAGTGTGATCATACCACCGTTTCACGCAGTTGTAAATGGCAGAAATCGAATCTGCGCCCCCGAAAAACAAATATTGACACTAAAACGCGACTACGTAATCAAAATAAGCACATCGTCCCAATTTCCCGCCTGACATGAAAGCCATATAGGGAATATGCTAAATATGTGAACATGTGATAATTTTACACAGTTGTAAACGGCAAAAATGGAATCTGCTCCCCCCAAAATATATCCTGGTACCATAGACGACTACTTATTCAATATCCGCACGTCGGTCCATCTTCCCGCCAAAAATGGCCGTCATATTGTAAATGTGCAAAATAATCATTTTACACATTTGTTACTGACCGAAATGGATTCTGTGCCCTTGAAAATCTATATATATTGAGACCAACGACGACTACTTAATCAATATCACCACATCGTCCTATTTTCCCGCCAAAAAATGACCGCCATCTTGAAAATATACTAAGTATATGAACATTAGATCATTTTACAAGGTTGTAAATGTCAGGAATGGAATCTGTGGCCCCGAAAACATATATTTTGACACCAAGCACTACTACTTAATCGAAATCTGCACATCGTCCGATTTTCCCGCTAAAAAGGGTCGCCATCTTGGAAATATCATACTGAAATGATGGAAAACAATCTGAAGTATAGTCATGAACCCTGCCAATATTAATACATTGCCAAATCGTGGGCTGAGGATTAACTGGTTCTATGTCCACTTTTTGTTAAATTAAGAAAAATGGGTGTGAAGTTTGGCATCTCTGTAATTTGAAATTTTATGAATTCTTACCAAATTTTCACAGTTGTTGAAGCTATCAATATATGACGCTAGCAGAGTGTGTGGTGTTTCTTGGCGCAGTGTGATTTAATTTGGTCTAACTGAAATACGATAAATGGAGATAGGTCTTTGTGGTTTACAAAATGTAACGAATTTGTCAGAAACATGGAGATAGAACTTTGTGTCCCAAGAAGGTCTGAATCACATAGTTGTAAAAGAGGTGTTTTTCATAAATCTAATAACATGTTGATAAATATCACGACTTTTCGGACGAAAACAACGTTTGTGGCCCCATTTCATGCCAATTTGCGAAAATTCTGAAAGAAAACGGAAGTAAAAAGGCAAAATGAGAGTCAGCGGTAGTCGGAACTAAACGCACAGCCTTTGCAGTTAAAAATAACTCATGTCGAAAACTCTCGGCGTCTGGCATTCTAATGGAAATAACATGTGTCGAGGACTTTCGACGTCCGGCACCGAAATGCAATCCATCTCCATAAACTGTGTACATTTTACATGTACATACAATACATGTTTGAACGAGAATTAACTAGTACTATCTCAAACGACCCCTTAAAACCAAATAAAAAAAAATTTCAACCAAAAATTAAATCGTCTTAAGGTGCCTAACAAGATTTCATTGTCGGACAATATTCTAAGCGGCTACCGATGACTTTTCTGCCCTGTACACCCAGCCATGCTATTTTCCTTTTCGGCCATTTTGTAACTAGGTCACATGGCACAGATCCAGGAATTCTATTGGTGAAAGTGGACATAGAACTTTGTGAGTGGGAATCGACTTAAACTTTAAACAAAGGCCTATGTGTTTTTTGGCAATTTAACCTAGAGGGCGCCTCTGTATTAAATCATGCTCACAGGACATAACACCTGTTGATTCACAGATTATGTTTATGCAAATATCTCACTTTTACTGAAAAGTGGACATAGAACCAGTTAATCCTCAGCCCACGAAATCACAGTTGATATGCCGATAACATCATAAATAAGGTGAAAATAATAAAATAAGTTTCAATATTATCGCAAAATGGCTACCCTCAAATAATGGCATCCCATACTATGAAGACCTACTCAGAAAAAATGTCAACATTGGTTTTTTGTAATCAAACATCAAAACCTACAAAATAAAGCTTATTCCATGATTTCTACCCGAAAAGCCGACGGATGGGAATTATGTAACAAACCGAATCCGACTAGCAGTACTCCTACACCTACTACTAACATTGCATTTTGTAGGTTTCTAATTTATCATGGGCGACATGTTTTAAAAATTATTTGATATGTCACTTATTTTAAAGAATTATAGGTTTCGTGTTCTATAGCTACAGAATACACGTGATTTAAACAGTACTGTTGTTGTGTATAGCAATTTTAATGGTTATGGTATTAGGACATGTTGATTTAATTAAGATCATTTTTTGTATTGGGCTATACATACCTTCCGCTTATATTAACAAGTGGCACCACGTAAAATATCCATTCGTTTCGTTTTACTCGACGAAATCTATTCCATTTGATGGTTCTTGATACATTAGCCTCTTTACACACTTCTCTAACGTCCAACTGTAATCTGAATACGTGTTTCCCATACATATGGTAGAAGAATCGAACCTATAAATGGTCAGCAAAATGTGTTTCATGGGGATTTAATTCTGCTTACCTGAAGACGCGGTTATTTAACGCGCTACGACAGTACAGAACTAACATATTCAAGGAATAACGTTGGTGACCTTCAGTTTTACATATTTGATAGTGATAGTTTTAATTCCAAATTCCATTTAAATAATGAAATCCTACCCTATGGTTGTTCGGTAACAACGATTTAAAGTTTCGGGAAGTGGTGCAAATCAGTTACTGTTACCGACTGAAGCAGATAGTGGTGCAAATCAGTTATTGTTACCGACTGAAGCAGATAACACCAATGGCTACAACGACTATGCGAGGATATAGTAATTTCGTATCGGAAACTACAAACCAGACAATGTATATTTATCACATATTGTATTTATATACAAAGGTACAACAAAAAATGGTTAAGTATGTGAATTCGTGAAACGGTAAGTTGTAGGGGCTATTTTAGTAAGACACCGATGACTTCTTAGAGCCAGACGTGGATTTCACAAGACCTTGTGCGGGGGCAAACCCTGAATGTTCGCCTGCACGTATATATTTAAGCTGGTTGCTTTAAAAATGGCAGTTGCTTGGCGCAAAGCTATTGAACAGCTAAATAAACACCCACTGTAAGCCAGAATAGCAGATTTGTGTAGTATGGTCATGCCCTTATACATGTATACTTTACGAAAGACTATTTCAATTAAATAAATCTCAGCATTTCAAAATATTTTACTTTTTACCTTACACTGCCCATTGCTAAAAGGTGGAACTCGAAAAACGGAGCTTTCCAAAATTGCGATATTTCCTGTGGATTGCCCAGATGACTGCATATACACATAATGACCTTTAAAAAACAGAAATATTATATTTAGAGGGATATTGTTTTTTAGGACATGATGTTGATATGGTACTATAATAGACACGTACACTACTAAAATGCCAGGCACCCCACAAGATATACGTTTATAAAAAAACAAAAACACATAATTATAGAAAACCGCTACTGTGTATATTAATGCGTCATTTCGAAGGGTATTATTTCAACGTTATCAAGTTAATACACCAATACAGATATGAAGCAATTTATAGACAAACTGTAACAACATGACCTAGACCATACATGACAACTTTTTTTATGGGACAACAATCACTGGTTTATTATACACAAGCACAACGTTTCGATAAATATTCTTTTTTTTAAAAAATAGTTTATTTACAAAATTCATAGGTACACTCATTTATGCATAATAATATTTACAATGCAATTGGTAATTTAATTTATTGACTCGTTATTATTATTTTCTACCCTATTTTATTCATGTTTATAAGTGCCCAGTTAAATCCATATATGAATTCCGTACCCAATTATAATCCTATCACATAATTAGTTGTCATGTGTAATTAAATACCGGATATAACACTAGTTATCTTTTATTTGGCCATAAACACCTTCCTACTTGTTATATATATACTATTCAAAAAAAGTAGGGGATATTTGATTTTTAAGTGTTATTAAAGTCACCTAATGAAACTGACGAAGAAACAAATGACAAAATGAAATGAAGTTCACATTCATCGATTTATTCCAAATGATCGTTAGACTAAGTAAGGCACAGACTGACCATTATAAGGGTAAAATGATACCCGGGGTCAAACAGCAAAGTTACCACAGCATCACAACCAAGTCAGTAACGGGTAAATCCTCCTCTGTTTGCCAAACAAGCATTGATCCGACGTGGCATACTCCTAATGAGACGTCTAAGGTCATTTTGGTCCAGATTGTCCCATTCCTGTTGCAACGCAGCAGCAAGTTCTTGGACATTGGCAGGACGTTGTTGACGTTGGCGTAACCTCTGTCCAAGCATGTCCCAGACATGCTCGATGGGGGAGAGGTAGGGACTCAGTGCTGGCCAAGGTAATGTGGTGATGTTCTGTTGTTGGAGGTAACCTGTAACGATCCTGGCCCTGTGACATCTTGCGTTGTCATCCTGGAAGATGAAACGGCGGCCATGACGTCGTGCGAACGGCACAACATGGACTGCCAAGATGTTGTCCCGGTAGTACTGGCCTGTAACACGCCCTGCAACAACATGTAAAGCCGTTCTTCCAGCAACAGTGATGCCTCCCCACACCATAACAGAACCACCCCCAAATCGATCATGTCTGATGACGTTAACGTCTTGGAAGCGCTCGTTTCGACGACGCAACACCCTCCTACGTCTGTCCAAAAAATCAACAGTGAACCTTGACTCATCTGAAAACATCACATTGCTCCAGCGTCGATTATCCCAGTGTTGACGACCCCTACACCAACGACGTCTTGCCTGAATGTGATGATCTCTCAAACAAGGGATCACGCGAGGACGTCGGGCGCGAAGGTGACCCCTATGCAGTCGATTCCGAATCGTCTGGCCACTCACTCTCACACCAGTGTCTGTTTGAAGACGAGCGCTGATCTGATTTGCTGTGATGACACGATTTCTCAAGGCCAAGGTACGGATAAATCGATCCTGGGCTTGAGTTGTCGCCCTTGGTCGACCTGAGCGTGGTCTGTCCTGTACAGATTGTGTATCACGGTATCTGGACCATAGCCTGCTTATGACAGACTGAGAAACATTCATCGTCCGCGCCACAACCGCCTGTGTTGTGCCGATCTGTAGCATGCCAAGGGCACGTAACCTTTCATTTTGGGTAAGCCGACGCATATCAAAATTTGTTTTCTGGTCACTAAAACAATTAAACTGATGTTTCCACCCTGGAATTCAATGCCACAATGACTGTAACATTCAAAGTCAGAGTCGTGCAAATCTTGGGTTGGACCCCCATGATGATCCCAAGCATCACCTGCATTCCATGCGGTAGCTATTGGTGCGTTTGGGCGTCACATGTAACTGGAAATGTTTCTTCTGTTAGGTTCTATAGTGACTTTTTTGTAGTCATTTGCATATTTTAGTATTATGCCCCCAAAATCAAATATCCCCTACTTTTTTTGAATAGTATATTACTCACATGCTGTATTGTGTTAACAGACAATGCAAATACGCAATGTCTTCACAGTTTGGCGTTTCGTTTGCACACGTTTTTAAAGACCCAACATTTTATTTTTAGGAGACCCAATGACTTTTCTTTAGGTATACATTACCCACTTTAAAAGATCCCCGTAGTGGGTGAAAGCGCTAGCAAAGATGAAACCAGTTATCTTTCTAAAAAACCCACATTTCTATATACTTTTACCTGAGATGAAATTATTTTTTTCTTCTAAAAAGCTATATATATTGCATGATGTATTCATACAATTACACAAACTATGTCTTAAATTTTAATTACATTTAAATACATTAAACAGGAAACGCGTGTTTGTAATTAAATCTTCTGTAAACGATTTTTTTAAATAAATATATATATATATATATAAGAAAATTAAAAAAAAAATACAAGCAGACATGAAAAAGTTTCACTAATTATATCAACTCTGTTTTATGCCTTTAGGAATCTTTTTTACGATGTTAGAATGATCTTATAGATTTATAAAATCACACCGGGGAACGTATTATTATAATTAATTGGTGCAAGTCTAGTACTGGTAATAATTGGACGAACAATTTTCGTACAATTGATCATTAGCAAGTCTGGACAACAAGATTGTTCACATTCGTTTAAAACGGGATTTCCTTATTGTCGACAACAGAGATAAATCTCGGCTATCATTCTTTACGTATATTAAAATTCAATTTTATTTAAAGTCCCTGTCCCATTTTCAGCAATAGAGATCACTTGCAAACTACACTATTTAGAAAGGTGAATATCTAATAAAAATATCAGTCCAAAAATGGCCCAATTCAGTTCAGTATTTACAAAGATAATAGTGAAATTGACATGTCATCGATCGACGCCGACAGCTTTTATTGGTAGCAGAGAAACCCGATGGGCCTAATTTAAATCTGATGGAATCCAAGCCGGGACATAATCTAGCTTTGGTATTGTGCTTTTTGTTTTCTTAATTAAATGTAATAATCAATCTGGGTGATTGGATATTTTAGCGATAAATGCCAATGGCGCATCGGGACTTTAATACAATGGGAGAATTATTCAATGGTTCTACGACGAGTTACTAGTTTCGGTAGGACAGTTAGGTAGAGTCGAACGTCATTAAAATTTACGAAGCAATCGGTTATCTCATCACGTGGTTTTAAATCGTCCACATTTGTATTCCCATTTACGACTGTGCGTTCACACACGTCAATGTCATTCTGTCGCATCTTGCTTGCTGCGAGTGATTTTCTTTCAGATCATGTCGTATTTTAGTAGTTTAAAATTGATAGCAACACATGGAGTTAAGCATTTAACAAACACACTGGGGGGCTTAATTGACCACCCCAGACACATCACTTCCAAATGTACAGATTTAATAATGGCCTGCACCTATTAGCCTGAATAGCAATATTATAAACGTTTAAACCGGAATAGGATATAATCAATTTAGTTTACAAAATCGGAATAATGGTTGCCCAATAAATATTATCAAACAAAGCTATTTTGGGAATATTCAAGTTATTTCAGAGAAGAGGCATATGCATCGAAAAAGATTTACTACACATTGGGCTAAACGCGAGATAAATAATGTATTGGACTGCAGTTGTTCATGGAGACATCCAATATTAATACAAATATGACACTTACAATATTATTGTCAAAAAAGGAGGTTGTTGTGGGGAGGAAGAAGGAATATTATTGATAATACCTATCGCGTTATGGTGGGTTTAGTTATTGTTATATAACTGATGATACATATCCTGTCCTGATACATATTGGTGACACTTATCGTGTCCTAATGATACTTATCGTGCCCTGCTGGTTTAAATTGTCGTCTCCTCATTAATTATACATAGCATGTCATGGTGAGTTTTACTTACCGTCACCTGTTTTTTGTTTTTTTTTATTTATTGTTCCCTGATTGATAATCCGTCCATGTCCTGATACTTAACGATTGACGATACTCATCCTGTTCTGCTGGTCTTATTTACAGCACCCCGTTGTATTCACCTACTGTCTCTTGACTGTTGATACTTATCGTGTCCTGCTGATTCTACTAACACCATCTTGCTCGAATGGTGACAATTAATATGTCCTGCTGGTTCTTCTACTTACCGCCTTTTGAATGATGATACTTATAGTTTTCATTTGGTTTTATCTACCGTTTACTTCAGAATTTCTCTCTCTCTCTCCCCCATCCACAATTTTGGGTTCGCACACCTCCCCACTACTATCAACATCATCAAATAATTGCTTCGCTAACCACATTACATTACACTACATTACATTACATTACTTTCTGTATATTAACCCCCTTTGTACTTAAACTACGATATGTCCGATATAATATTGCAACATTCAGAGTATACATTTTTTTCCTTGTAAATTTAAACCGTTATATAATTTATGATTATAATTTCAAACACTGTATTTATATTGTTGTAAATAGGGAGATGAATTTATATAAGTCCCGGCTTGTTTTCAGATCCCAGATTTATATATATTATATTTATATTATGTAAATATTTATTGAATAAATAGTGTTAGAAAAAAAAAAGAAGAAGGAATATACGCTAAGACCCAAGTAAAACAATATGATGACCCTACCACTTTTGTCATACTCTTCGGTCGTGTGGTCGTGTAAAGGTCCCATCTTAGAGGGTGCAGCACCAGTACCCAACACCCAATCAAAGTCATCTGACTGTACATTATGCCAACCGCAGCTGCCACTTTGGTAATCACAATTCTCAAAGGTAGATCTTCCTGATTCTGGTATTTGATCTGTGTTAATAAAATATAATTCGAATCTTGCGTGTGACCATAACAACGTCCACCAGTCCCCGGTTATCAAAAGTTTATCAAGTTTTAAATACACGTTTATTCCGTTTACATGGAGAGCTGACAATAAAACGTAATATAATAATGAGCTGCCAAATACATACATTCCCAATCATAATAATTATTCGTTTTTATACAAACTAGCAGTTGCCAGGCAAGATACGCCCACATTTTGCAAGAGATGGAGAGAACAAGCTAAAAAAAAAACAACCGCGATGTTTCGTACAACCAGGGTCCATAATCCAGGAAGTTACTGTCCCATATGTTCAAATTTGGTAAAGAACCAAATATTTCAAGTTTCGTTAACATGGGATAAAAATTGTGACCTGTATAGTGTCCACAAACAAATTGTGGACAAACTAACGGATGCATGGACGTCCGCACGGACAGGGACGACGACGATATACGTCCACATGAAAATGAATGGTAAAGAAGTACTGCAGTTACAATGAACAGTACGTCTCACCCCCCAATAATATACATATAAGTAAACAGACTAGCGAACAAAACATGTTTGCGTCCTTTTAACCAGGAAAAACTATTTAGAATGTAATTTAGAACATAACGAACAAGGTTTCTCAAAACACGTATATAAAGCAAAACACACATATAAAGTTAACGTTATCTTGTTTACGTTTATAGATCTTACCACATTCTGGCAGTGTTTCATCTTCCCCATCCAGACAATCATGGTGTAGATTACACACCCGATCTTTACTAATACATAGTGACGATGGGCAGCGGAATTCATCAGTACCACAACCTGTTTTCGTATCATTTCCTAAAACTAAGACAAAGCAGTGAAAATTATCGGAAATTAATATGAATAGCTACAATTTTTTACATATCATGACTTGCACTAGAATCAGACAGCGGATGGGAAATATTCACCCTCTTTATTTTGAGTTTGTTTTCGTTTTCAGTTTGAGGAGAATTAGAGTC
Source organism: Patella vulgata (assembly GCF_932274485.2). NCBI lineage: Eukaryota > Metazoa > Mollusca > Gastropoda > Patellidae > Patella > Patella vulgata. The sequence goes on from NC_065883.2 coordinate 20,454,865, forward strand.
TGGCACCCGGATACATTCAATTGATCTGATATATATGTTTGTGTATTGCTTGCAATGTTAGTGTTTATTGTGGTGCGGTCCTCTTGCACTTACTAGTAGGCTGTCCATAAACACAATATTAGCCCACACCAGGCCTGTAGTTCATGTCACTATTGATAATACATGGGTATTAAACTTCGTCAACACAATTTGGGACTAACAGTCATCGCCGGTGATCATCATTTTAAATCGGCTATTATACCTTCCATTCGATAATATGTCTTAATTACATAATTATAAAAGAGCAGATAGGTCTAAAGTACTGAGTAGATTATGATTTTAAGACGAGTGACTTAGCACAGGGGGAAACATGCAGACATCATGAAATTGTTTCAATGACATTTATAAACTGTGATTGTATTCTATAGAATTGTGTCCTGAGAATGTTTACTATAGTTTTCCAGTTTAAATGATGAGCTAATGTATAAAACCCGTCTACACAAGATTCTGTCACTAAATCGAATGTTGGAAAGTGCACTCTTACTGTTGGTGGCAATGCCATACTAATTGTATACGTGATAACGATCTAACTTCCAATATAATTTAATAAATATAGACGATGTGATTAAAGACTTAGTCTCCGTTGTATGGTACCTTTGCTACGATAACATACTATCTATGCTACATCTTCAAACAGTCATAACTTCGCCCAAAATAAAAGAATTTGTCTGAAATTTTCAATATATTCATTTTGCGTTATCGATATTCGTACTATTATAGCAAAAACGGTCAGCTTTTTATATAATTCTTACATACTGCATCTTTAATCAGACAATTAGTTATAAAACTTTTTTTTTTATAATCATTATCTACTGTGGACTATCACCCTTAGTTTACCGATATAACACAGACTATGGTGGTTACCATATATAATATATAAACCATAAACTCTAGATATTTCTTTGTTCTGGAGTTTGAATCCTTATGAATATTTAGTTTGAATATGAGCTGCCGTTCTTCATTGTGTAAAAGCTAAATCTGTCTATTGCAGATCTTTCTGTTGGCTTCAAATGTTATATAAATTACTATTTAGAAATTTATTTACATGCCCCATAATCAGCCGTGATTTTGGACAGACGGACATGCGGTTTGTCACCAACGAAACTGCCTTTCTTGTGAACAATCCAGCAATATCCCATTCCGAAATCCGTGCACCCTCCACCCCAATCTATGTAGATGTATACGATCCTGATATTATGCGTATCTTACACAATATGATTAACATGAAGTTCTAAGTGTTCATATCTCCAGGAACTTATGAGATAAGACTAAATCTGTTTCCATTAATTGCTATGGATTAAAGTCAATTCAGGATTTGACATAATGTGTCCAAACAGTTCCTATATAAAAGATTCTAAAAGAAAATAATAGAGCAATGAATGTCACGATAGGCGTCAAACGAGTTGCCGTCTAAAGTGGCATTTATTAACCAATATAAAATTACGCACGTCACATCATTGTCACATTAATATATTTTATGGAGGGAATATCAGTTTTATTGCTGCTTTGGATACATCTGGCAAATTATTTGGTGTTTCCACGTTGTTGTGCAAAACATTTCACGAAATAACAAGAAATAGTTAGCGTTGATAGAGTTGTTACTTTTGGGGGTAAGACTTTTTTTTTCTGGACAGTTAACAGGTCACAATTTGTATTCGATTTTGACGTAACTTAAAATATAGATCTATTTCCCCAAAATCTTGGTTCATTTCGATACTGGCATATATCTGACCATAACTTCATGGATTATGACCCCTGATTGTACGTGAAATCACGTTCTTAGATTGTGGACACTCTTGAGATCTAAAACGAAAGTGATTTTTCCTACAATTAAGGGCCATAATTCAGGAAATTACAATTCGATATGCGCAAATATCGAACGGAACCTAGATCTTTGGGTTATCAACTTACATTTCAAGTTTCAACAACATCGGATAGAAATTGTGACCTCTATAGGGTCCACAACCTTGATATACCATATTTTTACGCTATTTGAGAACGAAGGGCGGCCATTTTGTCTGTCAGTTTTGGGCCGATTTTCACGAAATTCGAACTCAGTCGTCCTTAGGGTGTAACGGTGATATAATAATATGTTTTTTTAAATCGGATAAAAATTATGACCTCTATAGGGTCCACAAGCTAAAAACGCAATTTTTCGTACAATCAGGGGCCATAATTTAGGAAGTTACGTTCTGATATGCGCAAATATCGAAAGGAACCGAGATCTTTGGGTTATAAACTTACATTTCAAGTTTCATCAAAACAGGATTAAAATTGTGACCTCTATAGGTTCCACAACCTTGATATACCCTATTTTACGCTATTTGAGAACGAAGGGCGGCCATTTTATCTGTCAGTTGTGGGCCGATTTTCACGAAATTCGAACTCAGCCGACCTTAGGGTGTAACGGTGATATAATAATACGATATTTTAAATCGGATAAAAATTATGACCTCTATAGGGTTCACAGGCTAAAAACGCGATTTTTCGTACAATCAGGGGCCATAATTCAGGAAGTTACGGTCCTATATGCGCGAATATCGAAAGGAACCGGGATCTTTGGGTTATAAACTTAGATTTCAAGTTTCAACAAAATCGGATAAAAATTGTGACCTCTATAGGGTCCACAACCTTGATATACCATATTTTTACGCTATTTGAGAACGAACGGCGGCCATTTTGTCTGTCAGTTTGGCCCGATTTTCACGAAATTCGAACTCAGTCGACCTTAGGGTGAAACAGTGATATAATAATACGTTTTTTTTTAAATCAGATACAAATTATGACCTCTATAGGGTCCACAAGCTAAAAACATGATTTTTCGTACAATCAGGGGCCACAATTCAGGAAGTTACGGTCCGATATGCGCGAATATCGAAAGGAACCGAGATCTGTGGGTTATAGGCATACATTTCAAGTTTAAACCAAATCGGATACCAATTGTGACCTATACAGTGTTCACAAGCTAAAAACGCGATTTTTCGTGCAATCAGGGGCCATAATCCATGAAGTTACGGTCCGATACATGCCAATATCAAAAGGAACCGAGATCTTAGTGTGATAAACCTATATTTCAAGTTTCATTGAAATCGGATAAAAATTGTGACCTGTAGACTGTTCACAAACAAATGTGGACGGACGGACGGACGGAAAGGGCGACGACAATATACGTCCACATGAAAATTTGGGCGTATAAAAATAAAATCATATTATAGTCTAACATGTTTATGGGTTTTACTGCATTAAAATCTGAATATTCTTCTTAAGATAGTTTACGTATAAAAACGTTTGAATATGTCACCGTTACATATCGGATCATAACTGCCTGAATTATGGCCCTTGATTGTACGAAAAGTTGCGAAGTAAGCTTGTGGTACGACAGAGGTCACAATTTTTATCCGATTTAAAAAAAAACCGTTTGAATATATCATCCTTACTCCCCAATGATGGTTGAGTTCGAATTTCGTGAAAATCGGCCCAAACCTGCCGGAGAAAATGGCCACCCCTCGTACGCAAATAGTGTATATATAGAGAGAGAGAAATGGGGTTTAACGTCCACTCGACACAAACTAGGTCATTTCGGGACTAACATATGGTTTAATTTTATTTCAATAATTCGCTTGCGCGTAGGGGTCTTTAGCAGTGGGAGGAAACCGGAGGACCCGGAGAAAACCCACGAGGTTGGACAGGCGACCCTATTCCTTGTCACGTACAACCGGTGATTTGAAACCACGCCAGTCGACTCAATGACAGACTTTATGATACAGCGCGCGGGCACGCTAACCATTCAGCCATCCAACCCCCCTAGTGTATATATCAAAGTTGTGGACCCTCTAGAGGCAGTATGTTTTGGCAAGATGTTTTATCATTTAAAATTCACAAATTGTTTGGCCATGCTGTTGTAGTCTTTGTTCCTATTTTGATCTATTGCTTGTCCTGATTTTCGTAGTTCTTCTGTGTACTTTTATTTAAATTAATACTTTGGAATAGAAGGACGGTAAGATAATCATTATCATAAAAATAACTCACACTTAAACCAGACATAGACATAATCTCAATCTCAGATTGATTCAGAAAAAAATATTTATAATGATAAATGAAATGCCAATGGTAGTCATGCAGGAACATGTACCGGTAGGCCTACAGTGAACAGAATTTTCAGTAGGGATCCTGCTTAGAATTAAATTCAAATTGTTACACTGCATAAATAAATAGTATATTTTAGAGAATTTTTGGACATTTTTTTAAGTTTGTAAAATTAATGTGGTCTGTGCCATTGATTAAAAGTCTGAAATATATACTAACCAAATATAAACCGGAACGAGGGTACGTTTCTGAAATACTATCACATATTCACCGGTACTACATATGTACATGTAGGCCTACTAGGTAGACTGGTCAAGTCGGAAAGGTCAAATTTAGCTAGCCCTAAACCAAATTAAGACCATTCCCACCTAATTTTTGTAGTTCTTACGGGTGGGAAGAAATTGGTGGACATATATGTATACCCCTTGAGATGGATACTGTGAAAACATGGCCGCCTTGGGTCTCTGACGTTTTTGCTTAGATTATACTAGAACATTTTGATATTTGTAAGCTTATTAGCTTTTTTTATAGTTATGACAGTAAATATAAAAATTAACCGTGAGCCTTGGTGTGCCATAGCTAAGTGGATAGAGTATTTCTTTCATTAGCATATATTTCGGGTTTTACGCTTACTTTATCAATAAATGATTAATAAAATGTAAAAATAATCCAATTTTACAAGTTTGTTTCACAGTATGCGCAAAAATACCTTAAGAATTGATATTTATTAAAGCCTAAATTTAGCTTAGAAAGATTTATTCTGTTGCCATTTGTGTTCCAGTAAGATATGTCTGGGCAAGAATTCCAGAAAACCGTTTTTTGGCCTGTGAAAATTGTTGGTAAAGATGAAGAAAAATATGAATACCTCGTAAGTAATATTTACTCTAATAATTTACAAAATAATATTTGGAACGTGTTTAACCAGCTCTATCATATATGTGATAATGACTGGCACCAACATTGTCCTTTAAAGTATTAATTTAGCTACACAACCTTTAAGACTGACCAGTTATATGGGTTGGACAATGTCCAATAGGTCACACCTTCAGCTTCAGATTAGATTTAATGCACGCATTCATTTAGTGGTATTTTTGCCACAGTGAAAATATTTAAATTCATTAGACCATCACAGAAAATCAAATAAGAATTGTTATAAAAATGTTAAGAATTGGATGAGTTAAGAACAAAATCTGAAAATCATACTAATGCTTCTGTTGACATAATTCATTTATCCAACTGTGTTTTCATTCATAACTCCGGCAACTTTCTACATTGATTCAAATGCTTTTTTTGTCCCCCGCCTTTTGAAGAAAGCAGGGGACTATTAAAATGGGTTCGTCTGTCACACTTTATGGACACAATAACGCTCTTTCTAATTGAGCTAGAATGTTCAAACTTGGTGTAGGTGTTTATAAGGCCAATGCCTTGATGGAAATCAAACATGAGCATTTTATTTTGATACACAATCTCATTGAAAATATTACGTCATTTAGTCAGAATCTGAAAAAAAGGGGTATAGGTATAAATGTGTTTATTAAGTCGTTACAATTATTATTTTAGTTAAATTAATTCACTTGATTACTAGTTCTAGTTAATAGTGGTCCTGTAAGACATAATTTTCCATTTATGTTATGAAAACTGTTTATGTTTAAACTTGATCTTTGAATGGTTTGATAGACTTGAGTGTCTGGTTAGGAAATTGTGAGTGTCTTGTTATGTGGGACTAGATCATATGTATGTAATTCAAGATTTTACAAAGCCACTATGCCTGAAATTTAAAAAAAAATACTCTTAAATTCAAAACATGTACATTTTTGTCAACCAATTTAGATTATAACGACATTGTATTTCAAACATTATTGAAAAACATTAATGCCACAATCGCCCTTTCAATTATCATCGGATTTTAACATTTGATACATTTTGACATGGCCTGAGACAAGACAAATATCTACGGTTCTTTAGATTTCTTTCATTTCGACGAATCGTCGAAGATATTAAAGGCGCCAAAATTTGAAAATTTAAATTTTAACAAAAAACTTTTTTTTATTTATAAATTTTTTTTTTATGGCGTTTTACCCAGAATAAAAGAGACATGTGATTTGGGCAAATATAAGAACGATGTTTGTCTCGATGATTTTCCTTGACCGCTATTGGCTAATTCGATCAGTTTATGGGTTAGATTAATTATTTATTGTTCGATTTGTATAAAACAAAGTTCATATGCTCCGTGGTCCAAAATGTCTTTTTTTTTTTTTGTTACCGGCGAAGTTTCAATTCGGCACCGGAAGTGACGTAAATTTAGCAAAAACTACAATTTTGACAGTTCGGTACATAAGCTAATTCGATCATTTTATGGGTTATAGATTAATTATTTATTGTTTGATTGGTATAAAACAAAGTTCATATGCTCCGTGGTCCAAAATGTCATTTTTTGGTTACCCGCGAAGTTTCCTATTCTAAATATTTCTAAATATTTCTTCGTAACTTTCATAAACTCATAGCAATTACGAGGAGAATGTATGTCTAAATTAGCAATTGCCGAGAAATAAGCAATTTAGCATGAGTTACTTTTCACGTTATTTTGCCGGTAAAAGAATCAACTGTTATTCGACGTAAATTTAGCAAAAACTACCATTTTGACAGTTCGGCACAACCTTTTGAAAGCAAATATTATTTTTTTTCAAATTTGGTATAACTGAAAGGGTGTGCCCTGTAAAGGCGCACAAAACATCGGGCTCAGTTTTTTTTTAAATTCGATTTCGTTTTCATGCCATTTCGATTAAAAGGTGAAAAAGGGGTAAAAAAATTAAGCTATTTACAACCCATCCAGCGTCTTCATATTTTAAAATATTTCTGTTATTCGACGTAAATTTAGCAAAAACTACCATTTTGACAGTTCGGCACAACTTTTTGAAAGCAAATATTATTTTTTTTCAAATTTGGTATAACTGAAAGGGTGTGCCCTGTAAAGGCGCACAAAACATCGGGCTCAGTTTTTTTTTAAATTCGATTTCGTTTTCATGCCATTTCGATTAAAAGGTGAAAAAGGGGTAAAAAAATTAAGCTATTTACAACCCATCCAGCGTCTTCATATTTTAAAATATTTCTTCGTAAATTACATAAACTCATACCAATTACGAAGAGAATGTATGTCAACATTAGCAATTGCCGATAAATAAGCAATTTAGCATGAGTTACTTTTCACGTTATTTTGCCGGTAAAAGAATCAATTGTTATTCGATTTTCAATTTTCTTTCACCATTTGATGCCTAATGCTATCGACCTTGAACGGTTGCAGAGAAATCGACGATTTTCTACTGAGCAACTTTGGCTAAAATAAGCGCCAATCTCAGTTTGCTGGGCTATAAAACGCTATAGTTTGCATCACATTCACAGGACCTTAAGGTAATGCCAGTAGCGGATCTAGAAGCTGTGAATAGGGTGGGGCGGTTCCAAATCCACACTGCCATACATAACCCCAACCCAGAATGGGCATACATCCCCACCTACAAAGAGCATAGATCGTATTGCCTATATAGTTGTTCGCGGTTCGTTATCTTGCCCGGAAGCAGTTTTATTCAAGTTGATATAAATTTCATGTAATATAATTGTTATTGATTTTTATTGTTATTTTTCTGGTGAACCATAATCCGTATGGAGATCATTGTTGAGCAAATTCTTATGAACGAGAGGATCGGAAATGGTAGTCCGTGGGACAGAATCTCGAGATTTGTGAGAGTTGACAGGCCAATTCTACAGTCTAACGATAATAGTAGTAAGAAGCCTTTAATGTAATAAAATTGTAAAGTCACGTGGATCACGCGCAAACACAAACTCGTGAGGTCAATCGATGCAAGTTTTTTTAAACTGAACACGCACACGTAACTTGAACTGGAAAAACAAATTAAAATTGTTATTTTCATCTTTGTTAGAAAATGCCGCGCCTTTCAAATGTAGAACGTCTAGGCTCTATGCTGGTCAGTCTGTGGTCACTGTTGCAAGAGCCTTTAATTGTTCACGCCAGACAATAATTAATCTTAGAATGAGAGTGCTTCAAACTGGAACTATTTCCGACCGCCCAAGGGCGGGAGCGCCACGTGTGACGTCACTCCAGGAAGATCAAGCAATACGATTACGTCATCTTAGAAACAGATTTGTCACTGCAACCTCCACAAGTAGAAACATGCTTGGTGGAAGGGTAACTGCTGGTCTTCGAGCTCGGAGGCCCTATAATGGACCAATATTGACACCTCTTCATCGCCGTAACCGACTTGTGTGGGCCACAAGACACATAAGATTTACTCAAATACAGTGGAATTCGGTTGTCTTTAGTGACGAATCTCGATTCACTTTGAGATTTGCCGATGGCAGGGTCCGAGTGTATCGCAGACGAGGTGAACGTTACGCTCAAGTATGCGTCAGAGAAGTTGACCGATTTGGTGCCGGCAGCGTGATGATTTGGGGTTTTTTTTGTGCACATGGACGTTCTCCTCTTGTTGTTGTCCAAGGGGACTTAAATGCTGTCCAGTACAGGGATCAGATTTTGAAACCTGTTCTTCTTCCGTTTATGCAGAAACATGGGCCTGGACTAACGTTTCAACAAGACAATGCTCGACCCCATACATCAATTGCTACCCAGAATTTTTTAAGAAATGCCGGTGTCCAAGTCCTGGATTGGCAGTCGCTTAGCCCCGACCATAATTCTATTGAACACACCTGGGACGAACTGGGTAGACGTGTTCGTCAGCAAGTGAATCCACCACTGACGTTGGAGGACCTTCAGCATGCTCTTGCTGAACAGTGGCGACGTCTTCCTCGGGTAGTGTTTACTAATGTTCTGAGATCCATGAGAAGACGTTGTGTGGCAGTACGAGACGCCCGAGGAGGCCACAACCGTTACTAAACACTTTATTCCGATTGTTCTCCAAGTCTGTGAATTTCATTTTTGGGGGTACTGTGAGATCACGAACGTTACCAATGTCAAGGACTTTCGGCGAGACGTATTCTTGCTTTCTGTTGATGTCAAGGTCGTCTGTACACAACAGTTGCCTTAAACCAAATATTAAAAATCCAAGTCTAAACATGAAGCGACTTCATTAAACGATTGTCTCCTGTCCGGACACCCATTGACTAATCATATCATTGACATTCTCCTTAGATATTGCAGACATAGATGCACTTTATTCCGATTGTTCTCCAAGTCTGTGAATTTCATTTTGGGGGGTACTGTGAGATCACGAACGTTATCAATGTCAAGGACTTTCGGCGAGACGTATTCTTGCTTTCTGTTGATGTCAAGGTCGTCTGTACACAACAGTTGCCTTAAACCAAATATTAAAAATCTAGTCCCAAAAATCCCAAGTGTCAAGTTTTTAATTTGGCTGAGTATAGTCTACGATGCTTCTCCAAGTCTAAACATGAAGCGACTTCATTAAACGATTGTCTCCTGTCCGGACACCCATTGACTAATCATATCATTGACATTCTCCTTAGATATTGCAGACATAGATGCACTGACAGACGATGTAGGTAAGGGGTTCCTAATGATATCAATCGCAAAGATAGATCATGATATACTTCTTTTCTTGTGGGTAAAATATATCATAGATAAACATCCAGAGACTGTTGTATTACGCTTCCTCAAAGTTGTCTTCGAAGTTACCTCCAGTCCGTTCTTACTTAACGCCATGATTAAGTTCCACATTGAACGATACAGGGAAGAGGACCCAAAGTTTATTCAGAAAATTGACAATCATATTTATGTAGATGACCTCAGCACAGGTGCTGATTATAGTGTAGATGAAGCCGATTTGAAAGCCAAATCCAGATTGGGTGGTTTCAACAATTGTAAATTAGCGTCAAATTCTGCTGAGTTGATGACTAGAATCCAAGCTAATGAACATAATGATAATCCCCAGATTCAGTCACATACCACATACGATGATGAAACCTTTGCTAAGGTTAACCTAGGTAATTCAGAATTCCATTATGATCAAAAACAGAAAATCCTAGGAGTCCCATAGAACATACAAGATTAATTATTCATTTTTTATTTAAACCACATATCTAAAGATGCAGGGGAGTCGCTACCAAACGAAGGATAATGTAGTCCGTATCGCACCAAAGATTTACGACCCTCTTGGTTATCTGTCATCAATTACTATAATGGTCAAACTTCTGTTCCATGAGCTATACAAACTGAAGGTAGAATGGGATAGTGAACTTTCTGGAGACTCATTGATAAAATTGAAAGACTTGTTGCAGCATTAATTACAGGTTATAAAGATTTTCACGACGCCCACAGCTTGCTTTGTGAGATTCAGTAAGTAAGCCTACATGGATTATGTGATGCCTTACAGCGAGCTAATGGTACAGTGATTTACTTACACATATCATCAACCAACGGATCATATTCACGATTTGTTGTATAAAGACTCGAGTAGCACCCACTTCGCAACAGACTATTGCCAGATTTGAATTATAGTCAGGCCTGATCTTGGACAGATTAATTGATACAGTTCAACGAGCTTTACGCAATGAAATGACAATACACAAAACATACTGTTGGACTTATTCGAAAGTCACGCTATTCTGGATTAAGGAAAAAAAGAGAGAATGGAAACAGTTTGTACAGAATAGAATAAGTGAGATTAGAAAACGTACATCCACTGCATCTTGGTGTCATTTTCCAGGAAACGAAATTCCTGCGCATTTACCCAGTAGGGGGATGTCACGCTATGAACTCTGAAGAAACAAGTTTTAAAAGGTGGGTCCAATAATGGCAATATGGTTGATTAATCGAAAAACCCACCCTAGTGAATATTTAGATTCAACTTGTATTCCATGCGAATGCCTAGATGAAATGAAAATCAAAGATAAAGATAACCCTCAGACTAGTAGATCAGAAACATCATCAGTTTTTCTGAATTATGTAGAAAGCCAGAGTTTGAACAGCATCATCAATTGCCAGATGTGTAGTGATGCAAGAAAACCTTACAGAATCACTGCATATGTGTTGAAATATATAGAATTATTAAAATCAAAGAAATCTCTTACAGCAGAATTTGATATTCATCGTGGTGAAATTGTATGGTTAAAGGATATCTAGTCTTTTTTTTAGAACTAATCCTTAGTATAGCCAGTGGGAAAAACAATTTGGTTTATTCACTGATTAAGAAGGTATTATTCGTTGTAACTTATGTGTCAACGGAGAAGACAGATGAATCATTTTAAAACCGTCGCATCTGATTCATGGATGCAGATTACAAGGATTTCCAGAATTTCAAGAATTATTAGTTACAGAATACAAACTTTAATCATATGAATATACTTCTTTTTCATTTTTGGAAACGAAAGAAAACAGGCTTTTTACTTAAACTTAAACTCAGAAATAATCAGAAAAGCAAAACCGCGTGTGACGATAGGTGTATTTCAGTAGGTGATATTGTTGTAGTGAATAATAAAAACATCAAATGGTGTTTGTGGTGAAGATAATATTAATCGAGGTTCTGTAGTGCGCGTTAATTCGAATGGAAAATCATTTCGTCTCCGTCGACCCATTCAGTTACTGTATCCATTAGAAGTGAAATCTCAAACGCAAGTCACAGAACACCAAATTTTTGTTAACAATGCGGATGATTGAAATAAACACATTAGTTCAGCTCATAATACGAATATCCCTTTCAATGTGCACGCATCACGTCCCAAGAGACATGCCGCGACGATAGCTGTTCAAGCGAAACAAATTGGATTAAACAAAAGAACTCTGAAATAATAGACAACCTTTAATTATTTTCCAGTTATTAATACATTTCAATGTATAGTTTGGCAAGAATTTAGGTGTCAATTTTAACATAGTTTAATTTCGATATTCATTTATTTTGAAATATTTGTTAACTGATTATCATACTAACTACTTTACCTAATTTGTCGATCTTACTATAACACATTTATTCTTCTTGATGGCCAACTGGGGGGAGTGTGCGAGAGTGATTGTCAGTGTATTGTTGAGTGCCTGACCAGAGAAGTCTATTTGGCGCTCTTTCTTGTACGTTTACTGGTTATTCTAATATGTGTATGTCCAATTGTTACTTAAATTGAGTCTAGTTAATAGAGTCTATTCAATTTGATTCGTAGGTAATGCACGGGCCTTACTGGCACTGTAAAATTTGTAAACATGCCGATGTAGTGTTGATGTGAAATCCAGAATAAAGAAGATACACTTCAATAAGAAAAGAGTCAATAACTTACAAAATCAATAACCTATATCGGATATCGAATACAGGTCGGATGCCCATTTGCTAAACCAACCAGTACATTTTGGTAGTTAATGGCAAACAATTGGTCCTCGGCTTTGTAAGAAAATAAACATGACGTGTTCGTTACAGGGTGGGAATTATTTTATTGGTGGTTTATGTATACATACATGTGAAGTATTTCATTTTTTCTCATTGGTTGTTTTATGGGGGGCGGGGGTGTATATATAGGGAGATTTATATTTTGTTATTACTGTTTGTACATATAGTGCAGTTTTATGTTTTCAAATACATTATACGTGGTGCAATATTATTTTACTCACCTAAATGGCAGTTACCAATAGTGACGTCATCCAGCGCTATAAACGAATCATCCATGGGCACTTCCGCAAAAAGTACTATATGAAAGCGATCTTGACGTTCTGATATGTCGACAGTATGTCTTTTCCACCTAGATGAAAAAATAATTAAATCTAATGTACAAAGCATTGTCATCCCACCAACCTCTTTCACATACACCTTTGTAAACATCACCCTCACCCCTTAGAAAAGCAAACCAGTTGTCCCGATGCATCCTATAGGCTTGTTTCTAGAGATGCACAGTGCTAGGATTTACTGTTTAAATAATCTAAAAGATGATCAAGACCATTTTCGAAAAATGTGGGTTTTGTTACCCGAAATACACAATGGACCCGTACAGCATCCTACACGCTTATTTAGAGATGTGCAATGCTAGAAATTACATCCCACTTCTACTCGTTGCCACCGGCAACCTTTGATAAAACTGTCCTGTTTATTTGCAATACATGCATAAAAGTATCCGTGTATCAGAAATGTACAGAGAGAGAGTACTGTTCATTTCTGATACACGGATACTTTTATACCGTTTAATATACCTATCAAGCATTAAGTAGCGGACGTTTAGTCCGACCCAGATCGCAATTGATAAGGATAGCTCTATACAATGTACATGAAACAACTAGTCAAAGTAACAAAACAAAATGGGGGGGGGGGACTACATGGCAGTTCAAAAACATATACAATGACATTAAATTAACATAACAACATATTACAAAAATCAATTATTATACATATCAATTGGCATCTATTTCATAATTTGGTTTGATTTATATTAATATGCAAAATATATAGATTAGAATATTGAATAATTATTTTAATTAATTGTGATGATAGAAGGCGCAGTTCTCTTGCTGGACACTTCACAGGCAGTGAAAATAAGCAGGATGAAAAAAAACGCCTAGAAAGTGATAAACTTTATTACACTACATTTAATAATATCGCAGTCCTCTACGCCATAGACAAGTTGTTTTGACGATGTGGTCTAAACAAACACGTGATTGTTTTACGCTCAGAGTATAATAGCAAGATGCACGTGTAAATACTACTCAGGTCGTCTCTCCACTGCGAAATCATTCTACCGTGAAATGTAACCTGAGGCTCAGAAAGGGATAAATAATGAAAGAGCAGAAAGTATTTGTCACTTTTCGGTTGAAGCGAATCGGCGCCGCCTCGGCTGGGCCCCTCGACCAAAACTGTCCTGATATTCACCGATACACATCGGAAAGTGTGCTAATAACTACTACTTACTGTTTTACTAATCTTCAACATGATCATCATTAATATCACGGCCATTAACACATTTCTACCAATTTTCCGATTCCTGAAGCAATAGCCCGAGAAATCCCTCACTAGCCATTCCGGTTAAAATAATTTCGTTTGGTTTTTCTTATACTTTCGATGGCCTACACTACATGAAGATCTATGACGTCCGACATTGATTAATCAATCAACGTTGACGTTTCTGGCTAATTTTGAACCAAGTGGTTTCTGTCCCCAAAATTACACCCCGACCCTCCCCATACAATGGGAATCTTACACCCATACATAGAGGTATGCAGCGGAATTAAAAAGTAATGTTTTTACCAAGCCCTAAGAAAATCATCATTTCCCGCCAATGTACCCCCCCCCCCTTCCATACACGCTCACCTGCTACTCCCCACAAATCAAAACAGTTGTCCAAGGGCATCATACAAACTTCTTTAAAGATGGACAGTCCTATAAATTTATGTTTTATTAATATATAACATGATAATCATTTATGTCAACATAATGACATTGACCCCCAATTGTTGACATTGGACGCCCTATATCTCGAAAACGCCCCCTCAAACCCCTGATTACCACCCATATACGGAATCTACGCAAAAAACTGGTCTAGAAAATCTTGGTCTCAAGAATTCACAGCTCGGGTGGCGATTCCCCCCCCCCCCCTTCAGCTACCGGACTAATAATGATTTCTGGTGATCTATAAAAAGAGCCCTCTCCTCATTGTCTTTTAAACATTATCACAACTGAATCTGTATCAGTTTCCCCCTTTTGGGTTACTGTGACCGGAGATCGGCCGACATTTAAAGATGGTATTATTGATGAACTCATAGACGTGCTTAATAGGAAGACATATACATGTATATCGATAATCTACCCATGGCTATAATATATACCTATTTAAGTTCTGGACATGAAATTCCTTTGGTTTCTTATTGCTTCTTATACATGTATTAAAAGGAATTTTGTAGCCTAAGGGCTTCCAGTTCATTTGGCATAATTAAAATGAATAAACCCCGAGCATTATCATAAAATAACTAGTAAATATTGAATATTCCATAAGAAATGTGTACGAATTATTATGTTTATTATTATATTCAATATTTGTCCAGTAGAAGCGAGCACTTATGTCATCGCGAGCCATGCCTTAGTAACATACATGTATTCTGTATTAGAACCTATAACAGGGAATCATGCCTTGAGCAGATAACCCCATATTCAGTCACTGTTAAGTTAATCACAGACAATATACTGTAACCCCAATGAAGACGATAACCGTCTCGTGTACAGAAGGCTTTAATACAACTAATATAAGTAGGTGTCATACCAAAACCTGCCGACAGTAAAATTACATTCATAAATCTCAGTTCTAAAAAGAAGGAAACAAAATCGAAAAATTAAAGAAGAAATACAATCATTCACTATTATACTAAACAGCAAAAAAAAAAACGTCAGTACGACTTCAAAATCAGAGAGGAACTTTAATCAAATCATTCTAGAAAACGACTTACTGAATGGATCAAAGCAATTTTTTGTGAACAGTATGTTGACAAATTAGTGGTTACACATGTGCGCTGTATTATAAGGCCTGTCATTGAGTCAACTGGCATTGTTTCAAATCCCCGGTTGTACGTGACAAGACCCCTACGCGCAAGCGAATTATTGAAATAAAATTAAACCATATGTTAGTCCCAAAATGACCTAATCTGTGTCGAGTGGACGTTAAACCCCATTTCTCTCTCTCCCTCTCTGTTGAGACGTCGGCACACTGTATCGGTACTGATGGGTCTTCCGTGTGTTCCCACTGTCTGACGTGCTGTCTCAGATCGCTGTGTGAAGGGAGTATGAACGTGCTGCCGACATGGCGGTCTTGTCGCCTTGTGGTAACTCTTGGTCTACCAGATCGGGGGCGATCATCCGTGGTGTTGGTGGCCCGAAAGCGTTGCTGAAGCGTGAAGATGGTACGAACATTGACCGGAAGGTGATTGGCAACGGCTTGGGCAATGTGGCCAGCGTCGAGTCTTCCAAGCGCCTGGTTCCGCTGAGCTGTCGTTGGTCGTGGCATGCTGCTGACGTTGTAGTGTGAATGATTCCACCAGGTATGGGGATGCATTGTATAGGGCTGGTGAACAGCACGTGCGGATGAGTTACATGAAAATCATAGAGAACACTTTACCATCTCAGAAATCAGGTTGCGTTTTCGAGAACATTTCCTGGGTTCAATTCTGTGTTTGGGAAGGAGCATTATTGCTCAGGTAAAGTTGGAGATGTGGTCACAAATATACAATAAAAATATTTGGCAAGTTTTATGCAATGCGTCTATTCAGAGTAACATACCAACCTGGCGTTTCTTTTGATGCTTAGTATATTTACTAAAGTGTTGACATTCGCCGAAAATTATGGCCTTAACAAGTCAATATATTTCTAAAATTTGACAGCTGAACTCAGACTAACAAAGTATATTCTCTATTTCAAACAAGACTTATATTCAATAAGATATACAGAAAACATATTAAATGGCTTAATTAGGACAGTATACATAGTACCAAAATATATTTCAAAGATTTACATTTTAATTTATCCAGGCAGGGTAAACTAGCATCTACATGTATCTTTTAAAACAAATACTATAATCTGACTCTATTACTAAAGAGCTTACATACAAGGGAACACCCCAACCCCAACATAAATATAAAACAAAACAAAATAAAACCAGACAGAATTCGAAGTCCTAAAAAAACGGTACAGGCAAAATAGAGTAATCAGGCAAAATAGTGTAATCATCATATGGACTGTTCACCCACAGGATATCATAAACCAAACTCCAGTGTAGACACAAAAGCTAAACTGGAACAAATAATGTGTTTACACACTTAGTATACATGCAGACAATAAAATTAGATAATATTTTACATGAAATATTAGTACTACCCAGGTACTATTAAAAGCAATATGTCAAATCTGTAGTCCAAAACAGAAAGTTTATGAATTATGAAAAACTTGGAACCGAACACATAAGGTTTGTCTATTAAACTGGGATTAATAAATCAACATTGTTTGAAGTCTCTTATTGATCATCTTTCTACTTTCGACGTTCTTGAAGCATCTGCAGGAATTCATTCCGCCATCGCTTCCAAAACATATCTGCGAGTAGTTGAACTCGCTTCCACTGCCCTCTGTTAAGTCCCGGACATCTGAAGGGATGACAATTAACTCTTTTATTTGTGTATACGTGAAGGACTGAGAGGGAATGGGTGTTCTGGATCTGTTCTGGGGTTCAGGTACCGAAGGTCTTCAGTGTCCACCAGATTTGTCTAGCAGGAGCGAGTCCAGGATTCTTCTCGTGTTATTCCTATAATTATCTTCCACAATCCTCCTATATGTGAGGCTTGTGGCGGATTAAATATCCACTTTGCACTAGAGTGCAGTAAGAACCCCTGAATTTCAGCACTTTCAATACTAATACCAGTCTTTTCTGTCGAGCCAACAAAGTTTGTGCCATGGTCAGGCCTGAAAAGTTGTACCTTGCCCCCGATTGAAATAAACCCACGAAGCACGTTTAAGAAAGACAAAGTACTCATTTCTTCAATAACTTCTATATAGGCTGCTCTAAATGCCATGAACCACAGCAGTCTACACAAACCGAAGTAAAAGAAGGCCCAGGAGTAATTCTATCAGGAGGAAAGTCCGATATTTGTTTGCATTCCCAATTTTCCTCTAACCTTTTTTTACAGGTGACAGTCATGAACTACCGACGAAACTAATCTCTTGCCGCCTTTTATCCAATAGCCAGCGAAGAGCTGTCCCCAAATAGTGCTGGAGATAGATATCGTGTCCCATGGTCAGCAGGGTTCTCGTTAGTGGGTATGTAATGCCACTGTCTAGGCTTTGAAAATGTCAGAATTCTCGAACTCGATTGGTAACATAGACAAAAAACTAGGGTAGGCTAGGACCACTTTACTGTCTGTGAAATACGATACTGCATCAGGCGAGAACATCAGTTCTTGAGTCACGATTTCCGCCACATAGGTGGCTAAAACAGATGCACACAGTTCAAGGCGCGGTATAGTATGTCCCTGCTTGGGAGCCACCTTAGATTTTCCGAAGAGGAATCCAAAATTAAGGTTGCCTTTAATGTCCTCCATCCGTATGAAGGCCACTGCTGCTTTTGCATTATCCGATGCGTGACAGTACACAAACAGCTCTGATTTCACAACTTCCTGATTAGGTGTTTTGTGATATTCCCTGGGTATCTAACAGCATCAAGATCTTTTAGACCCTTATCCCATAAGTCCTAGTCAAATTTAAAATGATATGGCAGGGATTTATCCCAATCTGTGGCTGTAGCTGTCTTTTTTCGAACTTGTCCTTTTGTGGTGACTGGTGCCGCAAATCCCAGCGGGGCGTACGAACTATTAATAGTTGATAACACTCCACGACGCGTGTCGGGTCGTGATTTAGAATCTAAGGTGAATGTAAATGAGCTTTCCCGTAATTTCCTGTGATCTTCTCTATCGCCAAAACAGTAAAACATCTGTTCAGTGTCACAGCTGATCGCTACAGTTGCTTGTCTAAAACTAATCAAAACACCCAGAAGGCTGTTTGTGAGATCTGGGCCTTTCAGAAGCATTTCATTTAAAGAGACCCCATCGTAGACCACAACGAGTCAAACACCCCTCGAATTGTATCCTTTTTAGAATGGTGTAGAGGGGCAAATACCAACATTCGTCTCCAAGATCGGCGCTATCTCGGCATGACCATCTTCAGTTTTGCCTTCATAAGTATCTGTGCTGTCTTCCACGCCTGGTGTCGATTGTTAGGTAGTCGTTGTCGTAGTGATTTAAATTGAAGGTGTGCAGTCCATTTACATTGAGAATCTGGCTTAAATGTCGCCTCCATCAGATGAAAAAACTAAAAATCTTCGATAGACCTGCCTGGTCTCTCATTGCTCTCACTGTCTAGACTTCACTCGAAAATGTCCTGCGAGTACACTAAAAGGTTTTGCTTTCGGCCTGCTTAAGATTAAACTGATACGTACAAGGTGGTAACAGCGAAGGTCTTCCATTGCGGTGTAAATGGGTCTTGAACGTAGACACAATTGCTTCAGGACGATGCTTCACCTTTGCATGTCTCTCCTATCACTACCCATCCTAGATGACCTGGCGCCTGGTACGTTCGGGCATTTTTATGCGCGAACTCTTAGTTTTTTTTTTACTGGCATGCGCACAATTACTATTTCTTTTTCTTTTAACAAGTACCCAAATCGGAGATTTCGTGCGGAGGTAGTTCGGAGGTAAACAGTCTGTGAAGTACAACACTTGCCACTGTACATGTGTATCGCTAATTATAAACCGAATGTGTGAAGACAGTTCATACATATCACTCAAAATTTTTTCAGTACAAACTCGGTTGATTCACGCTCGATTTGTTACTAAACAAACCCATCAGTTTATTTTCTCAACAGTGTGACCCGAAGTGACCGCGGATTTATTGACCTTGTATGAACTTATCCATAGCTATATCCTTACACCGAGAGAAATTATCTAGTCTCGGTGAAAAGAACCATGGTCATCTGGTAGAAAGTTACTTTTGTATTTTTTGGAACGGAAAACAGTGTTTTTAGAAGCAAACTAACCTGCCGCACATGAGGAAGTCATTATACTAATAATAAAAGGCGAGACCTCTTTTTGCGGCGCAGGCTTATCACTGAGTAGTAAACCGTCCACAAACAATAATATAGGAAGCCTAGTGACAAGTGTAGTAAGTAGGCTATAGACTATAGGTTTGAGTCGAGATTACTCGCTTTCAGTTTACTCATTTTTTTGCGATAACCAATTATGTGAGAAATACCATACTGACATTCGGTTTTTAAAAGTTGTACGCGAACTAAATGCGTTTGTTAGATACTGACAGAGCAGCCCCGAGTCGAACAATCGCCGCCCGAGCTGTCTTCGTCAGCTAGTTTCACAATATCGTGCAATAGGTGTATTAATGTGATTTTTAGGTTTAACCCCGCAAACAATGCCAAAATAGTGTTTTCACTGCTTACAGAAAACTGAAATTTAAAAAAAAATTTTTTATGAGGGTGACCCTCCCACACACTCCCTATCGAGCTGCCGCTCGGTCTGCGCAACCTCATGCCTGGCACATACTGTCAACATTGTATATTTTTCCGTTTCCGCCCTTCCCCCCCCCCCCACAATATATATTTCACGGCTACGTTGCGACGGTACCAGCATACCCAGTTGTTGACACCCATTACATCACTCCTGTCTAACAAATCATAAAGCTGTGGTGTTACGGTGGCGGCATAGTATTTCACCGTAACACCACAGCCACTCTAACCATTCATAATACATCTAACTATCCCTTTACAGCACTTCACTCCCTACACATTTCCCCTCGTCCTACTTTCCCAAACGTCAACAACACATCTCATACATCCAGTTCGCTGATTAACCCTTGTACCACGTCTACTGGATTCAGTCTTTGAACGTAGGGAGAAGCCTTACCTCTGATTATTTCTTCGTTAACATGATGAACTTCGACGATGTCTCTCCCTAGTCATAGCAAAATATCAAAATTTGGACCCAATGGATTGATATCTTTGGCGATGTCACTTACATGTGGGTAATAACGTGCAACATCATGTGTGGGAATTTAATCTTTATCCTGGGGAATTTGACTACATTCAGTAGGTAAATCAAGTATTATTGATTTGTCCAAGCTCTAATTCACAAACCCATCATATGTCCTCCAGGAGTTTGTGACCCCTGCACATGCTGTCAACGAATACTGCACTTCAGGAAATGTACAGATATCAATAAATATGTTTAAGAGCTCCGGTTTTACAAGTGATTTATTACTCTGATCATTGATCAATGAGTAAACCTTCAGTCGTGTATCTAGACACTTGCCATGCCAGATCCAGACAGGAACGATTTTGGAACAAGATTTACTTTTAATAAAACTATTTCCACATATTTGAGCACAGACTGAAGTGACTGACAGCCCAAGTTCGGTTAACTCTTTAACGTGTACACGCATGGCTGTGCTGTGTTTATTACTACAGTAATCGTCATATTTGACTGTATTCTTACAATCGCTAAATGAATGTCCAGAGAAACAGCATCGGAAACATAACTTGCGGTCTTGTAAAAATCTCCTTCTAACGTCTATGTTTAGAATTAAACTGTTTACATTTTAAGAGCGAATGGTTTAGTGTTGCGAACCGGAAATATTTCTGTCATACCATTGTTTATCGTTGAAACAGCACTATCTTTCATGTTCGATATGTTTTTTTGTTTTGTTTTTAGAATATGTGACAACTTACTAACCACGGGGCTGAAAGAATATCAGCAAGCTCGTACAATTTCTGTGTGTCCTTGAGGAAAATTTTATTTTATGTCTAACGCCGCATTTCCGCGTCCGGTAGTTTTCTGGAGAGGCGTTGAACTTGAAGGTTGAGAGACTTGCGAATAATTAAAACTTTTTCAGCAGTAGTTCCAATGCAAAGAATTTGTATTTCCACTGATTTGTGGACTAAAAGGTGGTGCACTTGGATTCAAAGTAACTCTTTCCGCAAAATGTACATCTTGCTGTGATACAGGGGAACTATGTCTTTTTTGTGACTGTATGGTTTCCACATAATGTTTAGTGAGCATCGATTTGTCTTCTGCAGGGAGCGCGATGACCGAGCTTCGTGATACCGTGATGATCCATACACATTAAGAGCTTCTGCCGCAGCATCCTTCGCTACAGCTATGCCATCTTACTCTATGGTAGCCTTTTGTTGTTTAAGTTTAGCTTCCTTTTCCATAAACTATAAGCGAGCCTTAGCTGCTTCGGCCTTAGCACGTGCATGTGCTGCTTTACTCTGTGTTCTACTACCATACGAAGAATTTGGTGAAATTTCTGAAACTGAAGCGGGCATATTGAGCTTGTATAACGTTAACTCAACCAATTGTTCATTTTAAGGTCCAAGGCTTTCTTCCGTTCGTGTTCTTTCAAGAGGCTTCTGACCTGACCGGAAGTGGATTCCAATGGGCCGATTCGGGGGAGGGGGTGTAGCGCCCACTTCTGGGGCCCTTGCCTCTTTCCTGAACTTTGACCTGGAAAAAGGAGTTGCAGAGCAATTTTTGCTGTCTTTTTCGACAAAATTCCAGAAAGGATGTGTGAGAGGTTTGAAATTCGGGGCTGTGGGTTAAAACGGTCCCACGAACTGCGCCCCATAGTTCAAAGCTACCAATCTCGGCCCCTTGGGGCTGCGTTGCCCCCAAACGTCCTATTTCAATCATTTTTTTCTTTTTTTTCCAGGTCTTCCGGGGAACTAGTCCTCGCGGCAATCAACCCAAAAAATTATTTTTTGTTTTAAATTACCCTTGCGCGTCGCTTGGTGCCCTTGGAACTTTTTACGGCGGACGGAAGTTGGTCAAAATGACGCATAATGGTCATTTGACTTTGATCTCTGAGGGTCAAACCAAGGTCCCCACGCGACTCCCAGGGGTCGATTTAGTTTAAGAGGCTGCGACCTCAAGGTCGTCGGATCCGGTTCGGGATGGCCGAGTTATCTTCCCTTTGAACACACCAGTAAAAACTAGGCTATTTGAATTACCTATGGAAATTTGCCTAAAAGTGTCTTCCGACCGGCCCGGGATTTGGTGACCCGATAATAAACCGACCCCACATTTGTTCTTAATTTTATTTAAATCAACCACGAAGTCATGGCCATCTCGGCCTGGTAGGTCAAGGTTATCTAAAATGGTCATGATCACCGATATATAGCTACTAACCCATGCCCCCCCCCCCCCCCTTTGTCGTTCTTATCTGGGATAGAAGGGGATTCCGCGTTCTTAAGTTAGTGTTATGTTCTAGCGGACAAAGTGAAACTTTTAACGTCAAAAAATAATGTTGTACACGGAAGTCGAATTTTAAAACTCATTTCTCAGGGGTGTTCTAAAGGGGGGAAGAGTCTGGGGTCCTCTTAAGCAGTGTTTTTGGAGACATCTGAAGTTGGCTGACTTACTCATGAAAGTTGATTGTTGTACGGTCAAGTCGAATTAAACTTGAAATTTCGACGTTTTGTCGCCCCACCTCAACCCCCCTAGGGAAGGGGACCCGCAAATTTCAGTCGAATTGATCCACTCTGAACCGATTATTTAGCGATTGAATTTTGGGCCTATATAGCCTCGATAAAAAGAGTCTCGATTATCCGGGTTTTTTTAAAATTTAATCAGAAGCAGCAGACTGGGTTCTAATCCAGTAAATATCGCAGGCTAGCGATGCCATCGAGAGTTGATTATGGTCTGGATAAATTAATTAATGTCTGATTAATAATTTGGATAACATTTCAGGCCTAAAGAAAGACCTGCAATTGGCAGATTTAGCTCTTGCAATATGTACGTTTAATCTTTAGGTGGCATTTAGCGATCGGAAACACATTAACAGAGTATCGGGCACGGGTGTTGTCTGCTCTTCTAACATAGTTGAAATTTTGTACCCGATTTTCGAAACAACCTGATCCTAGCTCCCTTACTAATATGCAATAGATTCAAACAATGAAAGATGTAACAAAAACAGAAAACAACGAAAGGATTAGTGACATGTTGATGGGTTGTTGCCCAATCTAACTTCCAATCGACTAAGATGAATAATCACACTCCAATAATATATAATATGAAAATATTTGGCATCCGGACACAATAATTAGAAAGAACTAAATCCTATATAAAAATACAATCTTTACAATGTCCCAAATCAGCAGTTTAAGCTATAATGGTCTGCTTTAGAAAAGAGTCTTAACATTATTCCCGAAAGGTTTATACACCGGAAACGCAGTGATACACGTTAATTTGTTCTGCTTACTGAGAGAATACAAAGGCTGTTTTGTGTCCACATATGACATCACCTCTGGATTAATGTCTATGATAACTCTGAAATAATTTTAAATCGAATGAAAACAACGTCATTTTGGTGCAGATAGGTATAGTACATTAAACCCCCATGTCATTCAACCCAGCCTGCCAATCCGAAATTCATAAAAATTAGACACGTTGCAGGATTGCGTGAACAGCAAATTAAGATGAATGTGTTAATATATCAACTCATTTAAATCTAAAAGGGTGTGAAAATTCCTGTCAATTTTATTGTAATAATCTCATTAGTGAGAGATGAGGGATAGACAAATGAACTTGAATCGCAGTAACTCACTAATATATAATATTAGATTCGTTTAACTAATTTCATTTATCGTGTATGGTATTCCGGTGTTATTTTGCAAGCACATCGCGTGAGAGAACAGATTGTGCCGCAGCACCCCTGCATAACATTTTGATAAATGTCTTCATTCAGTAATTGCCTAGTTTGATTTATTACATATGATATTGGTGTGGTCTTGGGAGATCGTGACGTAAAGCAAATCGTGTGGGAGAGTAGATCGTGTGGTAAATGCAAACTAGTCTTTGGCTTTCGATAACATCAATTTTACAAATGGTGACAAAGGCTGGTAGGACATGTGATATATATATCTTAATAAAACATAGATATATCATATTGTTCATTAAGTATCGAGTTTCTCTGATTTCTGTCGATTCACCGAGACATGCTTTATTGAGTATTTCCCCAATTAATCTCTCTTTCTAAATCAATATAATGAACAAAATCGAAGAGTTCTGTCAAGGAGTAATATCAAATATTGTCTTATCTGTAGATTTTAATGGATTGGTCGCAATGTTGACGGAACGATGGGTCCTACACGTCATTTAATCATTTCCTTGTTAGTTTGGTCAGGAAATAATCCATATATAATATTAAAGACTTGTGTGTGAGTAAGGACGAAGTTAGGGAAAACATGTCCTGCTTTATTTTTTATATGTTGTCAAACAGAAAATTTGTACTTAAATAGTTATTTTTGTGACAAACAATTTTTTTTTATAAAATTTCAGAACACTTTAATAATTGTTTTTAAGCCAAAAAGAAATTAAACAAAAACCAAATTGAGAAATATCTTTTTCCATGTCAAACAGGAAAGTGCTTAAAGTAGCTAAATCTCTACTTCGATATCATCCAAAATCTTCAACATTGAAAACACGATTTATTTGTCAAATTAAATCAACATTGATGTTGTGATCTTACCGGGAAAAGATGGGCTTTTGATATCCAATATTTAAGACAAAATAAACATTTTACCATTGGTACACGATGAATCGTGTACCATAATGCGCTTCAGCCCCAGTTGTATCAAGAGACTCGAGGGAAGAGGCTAGGCACATTGCACCAAATCAAACAGCATATGTAGACTGGAATAACCAGACGCTAGAAATTTGCACTCGCTTGAGACTGCTGGCTTATTTCGCCGAACATAACTGATTTGAAATAGGAGTAAAAACGGAAACCATTGAATGTAAATCAGTTTATATACATTCATACTACAGTATTATATGCGTTGCGACCCACTTTTGTCAATTTCTAGGTGCCAAATGTTAGCGATTTAGCTCCTTTAATATTTATTTTTACGCCAAACAGAAAATTCAATAAATTAACAAAATACACCATGATAACTAATTAGTCAATTATATTCCATTTTGTCTTTCAGAAAAGAAAGATGGCAGTATTATTTATAGGATGCTGCGATGAAAACAAAATGAAGTCACCAGTTTCTGAATAAGCAATTTCTCCTTAGCTTATATGTTGCGCAAAGTTATGTTATAATCGTCCCATCAAAATTTAAGATCGGTTTTTGAGATCCTTTTAAACAATACGGTACATGGCAATGACTTACTTTATTAAAATCATATTTTTGATTTTACATTTGTCCACAGAGCTCAAAATATTTAAATTAAAATCGTTTTGTATAATAACAGAATAAACAATCCAAAACATCAACGAGAATGTCAAGGTGCTTTTCAGCACCAATCTCGGTTCCCAGAGATACGTTTACCCTTTGTTTTTCTCTGGGAAAACTTGCCGCCAATATGGAATTCACGTGATGTATCCTTCCGTTGGTCATGTCACAAGAATCCAAGATGGTGGCTCAAAATCGTGTTTCTTCAGATATTTCACGTATTTAGCCGAATCACTCACATTGTGCTCTAAAAATATAGTTCCCGGTAAATTATCAACTGGCCTGATTTCGAATGTCAAGATTTGGAAAAAGTTCCAATGACCATTAATATGTAACTTATGCAACGAACAGATGCATAATTGTGTGGTAAGTTTTCAACTGAATGCCACAAAAAATACAAACTATGGAACAAAAAACCCCCCTCTCATAATTGGGTCCAGTGAGAAATGGTATCAAGAACCCTTGGAAACTACATGATACCTGTCATAATTGTTATCCGTGTGGTCAAAGCTGGTCAGAATTTCTGGAGGCAATGTCATAGCCGAACTGAACAATGCGAAGAATGCACAGTACGAAAGCCTTCGCAATAAACATATAGAATAAACAAGTATTGCCAAATCAATTTCAAAGTCATTACCAAGAACATAAGTAGGCAATTTTCATTGCAAATGGAACCCATAATTGGAAGAATTACTAGGACGACATGTCTTAGGGATCGACGTGCTACCCAACCAAAGCATTGCCATTCTAACGGACAGGCACGTTGTTGCACAGCCTACTCCATAAATGAGATAAAGTTTAACGTATATCTAACATATCTAAATAATACTTGTTCGCTACAAATAAATGCTAATTCTATAATTGAGATTTTGTCAATTTCACACATGACATCGTATCTGTGAATATAAAACTTGAGAAATGTTATGCAAGCTACTTAGTAACATAATCAAGAACATATAATGCAATATAAAATTAGATCATTTTCCCGGGAATAACCACTTCTGCACAACCTCCCCGTATAAACATGAATTTAACAGTATCCAAATGGCAAACACAGGGAGAGAAATGGGATTTAACGTCCACTCGACACAAATTAGGTCATTTCGGGACTAATATATGGTTTAATTTTATTTCAATAATTCGCTTGTGCGTAAGGGTCTTTTGCATTGAGAGGAAACCGGAGGACCCGGAGAAACCCCACGAAGTTGGACAGGCGACCCTACTCCTTGTCACGTACAACCGGGGATTCGAAGTCACGCCAGTTGACTCAATGACAGGCCTTATGATACAGCGCGCACGTGCTCACCATTCAGCCATCCACCCCCCCCCCCAATGGCAAACAAAGTAAGGGGTTATTAATTACCCAATGAGAAAATATTCCCTATAGCTGCCGAAATTAATTCTGTTGATTCGTGGACCAAAAAGAAAACAAAATGTTAAAATTGAGGACTCGCATTGTAGTAGCGTCCTGCACAAGTCAAGACCATTCTTACGTAAACACAAGTCAAGTATAAGTCTATGCACATTGTGACTGGTAAAGTTTACCATAAACTGAGACTACGATGCTCTTTAACGTCATAAAAACAACTTTGGTATGCGAATTACGTCATAAATTTGTCGTCTTCTTCATTGAAGTCATATATATATGGTTGATTTAGATGCATTTGACATGTTCCCTATACACATATAAAATGTGCCACAAGATAAAAAAAACCGCAGACACATACAAACTAACTGAATAATTGTGAGAGCGCCTGATCTTAAAGTAGCCTGTGTGTTGGTAGCCTATTGTTTACTAATTGGCAAATAATTTTAATAAAGTGGTTTCAGGGTAGAAGCGAAATTTTCTATAGCATTCTTAATTTCTTCTGGGGAAGGATTTTCTGTCTCTTTGCTATCAAAAGGTGTCGGAAATGCCGTCGAATAACTCTACGGTCAGCCATCTTTTTGAAGCAGAAACAGACTTAAGGTTGGTAAGCAAGCCGTATACCTTGCTTTGGACTTGTGCTTAGATTGACTATGTTTAAGAACGAACTTGTGCTTAAGTTTTTTCTTGGAACGCATAATAACGTTCTTGTGCTTACAATGAAGTCTACTTAACACAAAATAAGGTAAGTTTACTTAAATGCAAAGTCTACTTAAAATCTAATCACAAGAACGTGCTTAAGAATTTTCTAGGAATCGGGCCCAGTTATATCATAAAGTTAACGTCTGTCTAAGAAAGTGAGAATTTAGTGTAGCCAACTCCATCCGACTTGAATTAACGTCATGTCCGCTTCCAAAATAAGTCACATCGCAGACAAATTCTTATCAGAACTCAATGAAATGAAATGGGGTTTAACGTCCTACTGGGCTAATGAATACAGGAGAACTCTATGAAGACTTTCTAGTAAAGCCAAAGTAGGACATGGTAGGTCTACAAATAAACTGGCACAGTGATGTCAAAATGTCTGGTACCCCCCTATTTGGTCACTCACCATTAGTCCCTTTGCAAGTGACCATTCAAGTAACCACGTGTCTGGTCAAGAGGGAGAACCAGTGTTTAAAAGAGTCGAGAGGGTTCCGAATTCTCCCGACCCCAGTTCCATATGGGGGTGGGGGGAAAATGGTTTGACGCGTGCATTTCAAATAACGAGGTCTGTGGCGTAGTTGTTTCGTTTCCCTGCTTATACGTGACAAAACCTATGTGCATGCGAATTATGGAAATAAAATTGAACCGTACGCTAGTCCCGAAATTACCTAATTTTTGTTCAGTTGACGTCCATCTGCATGTCATTCTGTGTGTGTGTGTGTGTGTGTGTCTCTCTCTCTCTCTCTCTCTGTGGTTTTCATAATCAGCCGGCCCCAGCGAGCGGATTGAGACAGCCAGACGACATTAATCCACGGTGATGGTATCTTAGAATTGGTTTTCCCACTAGCTGGGTGTAGCTGAATTTATTACGATATATGACTTAAATTACAAGCATGTACTATTTAATTTGTAGTTTCTTATGTAAATAGAATTTTAGAACAATTGTTCAAGAGTTTGAAGCGTTGCTGTGACATAGAATACAATTACATAGTTCTTGTTTTTGACTGCTGTCACATTGTTTATTTAGCTGATGTCGCCAACAATAGTGTCTCACATGTCCCTTTTATTTGGTCCCATGATACAGGACAGTCATTTGTCCCACAATAGTGTCATATCTATTATTCAGTGTCGTGCCTCAGGATAGTATCATTTTAACTGGAAGCCATCTTTTGAAGGCCGCGACATTGGACGATAGTATCACAAACACGGCAAAAACATATCTGGTTTTAATATTTTGTCTTGGACATCGGAGTTAAGATTATTGAATTCGTTTGATCAAATTAGATGAAATAGAGATGAGTTGGGTATTTCCGTTGAAAGTTGATTAACGTTTTCTGGAAATGTACAGATCAGCATGCGTCCACTGCAGTTCTGGTTCAACAAGATTAAGAAAGAATCGCAAATACCACTAGATGGATTACAATATCTGCGCGACTAGTGCAAACAATTAATGCACAGCTGTGAATTTTAATAAGATTATTTTGTATTTATGATGATTCATACAATCTCTGTAAGAGGTCATTATACATCTTTATACATACTGTGCCACGTGAAAGTTGACAATTTCATTGAGCTACTACCAATAATTTGTTAGCTAAGCTATGTATTTAAGAAGTAGTACATTCAGTATAGCATTCCAATACCACTTGCAGTCTGGTAGTTATAATATATTCCGTCTTCATTAGCTCGGTTGGAGTAGAACAGTAGGGTGTTAAACATTTCATTTCAGTTACAATATTAAAAGTACAGCTAACCTATGTTAGCTATATAAACTATTCAAATGTTGTTAGCTATGTAAACTATTCAAATGTTGTCAATTGTTCTAAACAAGGGTAGGTTCGTCTAAAGTGCTTTATAGTTGATATTATAAAACTCTGGAAAACGAAATTTAATTTTCTGGAAACGGTATGGAAATTAGATTGGATATTAAGTCGATGACATTGAAGAGAACGGAATACCGAGCACGTACAAGGAAACGTGATAAATGTGTTGGTGTTTGTAAATTATTAACACGTCGTCAACTCTATTTTCCTATTTTTGTTAGGGTTGAAATTGGAATGAAAAATTGGAAAAAAATACAACTCCCAACATAATCGATATGAGACGAGAATACGTTAGCTAACATCAATATGAGTATTTTCTATCGCTAAGAATTCACACAACAGCCATATAGAAATACTCGAGGTAAGAATAAAAGATCACAACTGATGAATATATCAACTTTTCTGATGATAATAACAACTGATCAACTTTTATGTTCTTCCACTCAATTAATGTAATAATCTTACCCCTTGATCTGCTCGTTTCGAATTAAACCAATTTCTTCGATTGGGTCTGTCAGTGAGCAGTTGTTTTGGATAATCATGGTCATTCTCTCCTGGCTAGATAAACCGTGTATCACGTAACTAAATTCCAGATAACACCCGGGACCGCTGGACCCAAAGCATGGACTTAACATTATTCTCGATGGATCATAGCCTTTATCTGCAACCGCCAAAGCATAGTGACCTATAATGGAATGTTTTGAAAAAAAATGTATAAGAAATATGATAAAGATTCCTGTACATCAACAAGCTCGGGTATATAGGTTTAAATACCTATCGATATTTGGGTTATACGTAACTTACGTAAGGGATTGAACATGGCTTTGAGGTCATCCTCGGGTTCGTAATCACCTGCATGAGTTCATACGATCATATTTTCATGCTGCTGACTCCGAAAAGAAACCACTCTGAGTAAAGGTAGGGTCTTATGCAGTGCAAATAAAAAGAAAAATCAGGCCCATAAAAACCAAACGATATCAGGGATATCAAATTATGTAAAGATTAATTGGACATCCATACATTAGTTATCTAGAACATTATCCAAATATCGTCTATAATAAAAAAAACCCAAACAACAACAACGAAACATAGTTAACCATTTACATATTCTGATCAATCCAATAAACCTATCTAAAACACACACGAAACATTCGGATAATGTTTAAAAGGCCAATAAATTAAAGATACATTAGTTTAGAGTTTAATAAAGAGTTGACCATTCTTGCTATACTAATTCAAAAATAGATGATAAAAAAAGAAAATATTGAAAATTTCATTCAAATTACTTCATTCTCAGCCAAGTTATCATTGTTTGTAGTTTTTACAAGATGTATGCACAGTGGTAACCAGGGCCTTCCTATTTTTAAATTAAATTTTTAAATGGCGATCCGTTTTAATCTAGTTAAACTCTCGAGTATCTGATGCCATCGAGAGTCGATTATGTCTTGTTTTGTTAATAAATGTCTAATTAATAGTTTATATAACATTTCAGGCCTAAAGAAAGACCTGCAATAGTCAGATTTAGCTCTTGCATAATGTATGTTTAAGTTTAGTGATGTGTAATACAAACGTAATTTGAGGTCGTATTTGTATTCGGATAGGCAAAAGGTGAAGTTCTCTATTTTCGAAGATTACACAATTAATGATTCTGGGGTAATTAGCATAGGTCTAGACTGCTATTTATTTATTCTTTACAGCATATTACGCGTTTGAACCTAAACTCCTGAACGATATAAGAAATAGAACACAAAAAACACTTGAAAATCTCTTGCAATAATTTATTTACATATTAACG
This sequence comes from Patella vulgata, assembly GCF_932274485.2. Classification (NCBI taxonomy): domain Eukaryota; kingdom Metazoa; phylum Mollusca; class Gastropoda; family Patellidae; genus Patella; species Patella vulgata. The sequence goes on from NC_065883.2 coordinate 20,486,405, forward strand.
AATTGATAAAAGATTTAGTCTGTCAATATAAACTTGTGTTTATGATCGGCACTCGTCACAGGCTCATGGGTTGGTTATATGGGTAGCCTTCGGGTGCTCTTATATGGTCACGACTAGGCGACAAAGGATAGTTCACTACAACCGAACGGAAGCTAGATCAAAATGGACGCCGCTCTCTTCAATGAGTTTGCTTCAATATAAACTTGTGTTTATGATCGGCACTCGTCACAGGCTCATGGGTTGGTTATATGGGTAGCCTTCGGGTGCTCTTATATGGTCACGACTAGACGACAAAGGATAGTTCACTACAACCGAACGGAAGCTAGATCAAAATGGACGCCGCTCTCTTCAATGAGTTTGCTTCCTGAAAACTATGACATGACCACATCATTCTTTGAAGACAAAATCCCGGAACGATCGCCAAAAGTTTCTGACTATGCTGACAAAAACTGTACTAGAAGTGGAATATGATAATGACGATTTCAAGAAATTTACTCACAGTTGTGTTAGTGACCGTGTTATCCCAAGACCATAAAATAAACAAACCAGTCAAATATCCAGAGTTTATTTACAATTACATAATTTATATTTACAATGTATACCAAACTGATGTATTTAATGAACAAAATCGTTTGTTTGTGTTACTGCTTTTCCAAAATAAAATTCACAAATGTCCCTTTCGCAATTTCTATTCAACATCAGCCTTGGTCGAATTGAATGACAAAACATGATTATCCACTGTATATTGAATGGAAACTACTTAAATATGTTATCTGAATTTAAACAGTTTGCATGGAAACTACTTATAATATGTTATCTGAATTTAAATAACTATTGGGATCTGGGCCGACATTTTTAATCTGACTTGACCAGCCTCAGCCGAACTCGAAAGGTGGGTTAACCATAGTCGCGACTATAGTCTAACCATTTCATGTTCGGTGCGCATGGTGGAGACCTAGTTGAACCATGGTTGAACAATTGGACGAACCGAAGGCGGCCCTGGCAACACAGATCTCTATTCATCTAACCCACGGTAAAGATTGGGGTGATGATCAAGGCTAGCCGGAAATTTCAAACGCTTAGTTCTCGGTTCATAGTGGATCAATTTGAATGAAATTTTCACCGAATTGCCTTTAAATTATCTAGTTTTTAACTATTATAGTGAGAACTGCCAACTCGTTATCGAATCTCCCATAATATATCTTTAATAGGCTGTCATCATTATTATACAATCAAAGGAATCATTCATTCTAGCACTTAAAAAAACATTCACGTAAATATTTGAAATATTTTCTACTCTCCTACGGTACTTGTTCCATAGTTCAATGGAAAACTAAGTCTACATACTGGAAGTGGTCGATTGTTCATGTCTGTGGCTATATTGACACTTTCAAAATCAAACGTTTTGCTTTTAATTTCTCAATTGACACTAGTGAATTAATTATAGGATTGTTCTTTGCATCGTATTTGAAGGCTTTATTTTAACATATGACGTAAAAATATGGTTGCTTTAATAAGAATGGGGCAAACTCTTATCATCTGATTTTTGTTTTCCTGTTTCTCCTTGTTACGAGGTGGCGACATTGTGGGGTCTCATGGGGGCTTGCGTCGACAGTTGATATTCGACGAAGAGTGAGTAGAAACGCTGCCGTCCGGATCTGACTCTAAAACAATTGGAAGTCAACATTCATACGGATATTAACAGATAAACCAACTTTTAATGATGAGGTCGATATAATTGCATTATAAAAATATCCACACACGCGGGTTGTGGCTGAGTGCATACAAACTATGGTCATTTACACGTCATTAAAACGCGATAACAGCTCACATTCTGATGTGTGACAAACATTTGTCTGCGATATCACGCTCCGTGGAAGCGGAAGTTAGTAGACGGAGTACGTGGCAGCTTTAGAAGTTCTGTATAAAAATTTGTAAAGTAGAGAAATATGCATTGAACTCCGTAATTGGCTGCTAGTGTATAGTGTGCATTGGACTAAATGTCACAGGGTTTTTTAATGTCTGGACGCTATTTTTTAAATGTGTTATGAGCACTTAGACCCAATGTAAACATTTTAATCAACTGATAACCCCCATTCAATTCCTGTCGTTTTTCTGCACTGCTATCTCTTTAAATAATCAGACTACGCAAATCAGTGAATGGATTGCTTAAATGAGATAAAAGACAGAAAAGACAACGGCGTTGTTCTTATAACCCTTAAAAGTATTAAAATGATGACTTTGAAAGCCGCTAGTTGCAAGAAGTTCTTAAGTAATAAAACACTTCATGATGTAGGAAAATGATATAAATCAAGTTCTTTGTTTAAGGAAAACAGTTTGTGAATTTCCTCCGTCCGAATGATCATGGAGTGGGGATGAAATATTTGACTTGATCACAATCGGAAACCCATTTCCTGGTTAGTGGCTTGTCGTGAGTTGAATGGTTATATAAGATCAGCTGACATGACTTTGATTGGATTGACATTCCGTCCGATCGTGGCTAATCAAGAGTCTTGTGTCAAGACATGGCTTCTTTTTTGAATACTGTAATCAAGACCACAAAATAAAAACGCAATCTCCTGGGTAATGCCAATTTCATTTCTTTTTCGAATGGTTGGTTGTTAAAAATCGTGTGAAATGTATTTCATTAAAAGGGGGTGAAATGGGCTTCAATGAGGTCAAGTTAACATAAAAATATCTTCGACATGTTGAGTAGGCGGAAACGCCACTGCCCGGGGGAAAAGTGCCCTCATAACACATTGCATTACGTATGTCCGTCTTCATTCGCCGACTCGGAGAATAAAAGTAGTACCTTAAACACTATTTCATATATCTGCTAATAGACCGGACCATGCCAGGCAAAAATGGCTGCCTAATAACCATAATAGCTGTCAGAACAGCTATAACGCTGCTTCTCTGAGGTTTTTTTTTACCTATTGATGAACTTTTTTCCACTGATTGTGCCGTATTATGTTCAAGACAAACAATTCAGTCATAAAAAATAACAGTTGGTACTTTATTAACACTCAAATCCAAAATGGCCGCCGTAGCAACTTTCGTATTACGTAAATTGCTATCCAGCATTGCTTTGGGCGATCACTTTAATCTCAGGATAGTGGACAAGAGATATTGATTAAATTTTAATCAATAGGATACATTGAATTAATAGAGAGACATAAATGAAATGAAATTGGGTTTAACGTCCTACTGTTCTGCTCCGAACTGGGCTAATGAAGACGGGCATACCCCATACAGTGTGTTATGAGGGAAATTTTGCCCGGACAACGGCACTACGGCCTACTCTTATATCGAATTCCAACTGTCAAGGGATCTTTAACGTGCACGCCAATGTTTACACGGGACCTCGGTTTTTTTGGTCCCATCCGAACGACTAGACACCTGTTCTTGTCAGGCCCACCGTCTTGCATCACTGACAGTATCAACCAAACAAATTGCTTATCTATGCTTTAAAGAAGAAAATGCTCGTCTCCGAACTGCATCGAGGCATTCGCCTGATAAACACCTACACCAAGGTTGAACATTCTAGCTCAGTTAGAAGGAGAGTTAAAGTTATCGTGTCCAAAAGCATCAACCAATCAAGTGGCTTATCTCTGCTTCAAAGAAGAAAATGCTCGTCTCCGAACTCCATCTCGGCATTCGCCTGATAAACACCTACACCAAGGTTGAACATTCTAGCTCAATTAGAAGGAGTGTTATTGTGTCGCAAAAATATGACGGACAGATAGACGGACGGACAAACTTATTTTAATAATAATCAGCGGCTGCCAGGCAAGATACGCCCACATTTTCGATAGATGGATAGATAACAAGCTAAAAAAATAGTGATTTTTCGTACAATCAGGGGCCGTAATTCAGGAAGTTATGCGCGAATATCGAAAGGAACCGAGATCTTTGGGTAAACTTACATTTCAAGTTTCATCAAAATAGGATTAAAATTGTGACGTCTATAGAGTCCACAACCTTGATATACCATATTTTTACGCTATTTGAGAACGAAGGGCGGCCATTTTGTCTGTCATTTTTTGGATCAATTTTCACGAAATTCGAACTCAGCCACCCTTAGGGAGTAATGGTGATATAATAATACGGTTTTTTAAATCAGATAAAAATTATGACCTCTATAGGGGCCACAAGCTAAAAACGCGATTTTTCGTACAATCAGGGGCCATAATTCAGGCAGTTACCGTCCGATATGCGCGAATATCGAAAGGAACCAAGATATTTGGATTATAAACTTACATTTTAAGTTTCAACAAAATCGGATAAAAATTGTGACCTCTATAGGGTCCACAACCTTGATATACCATATGTTTACGCTATTTGAGAACGAACGGCGGTCATTTTGGGCCGATTTTCACGAAATTCGAACTCAGCCGTCTTTAGGGTGTAACGGTGATTATAATAATACGGTTTTTTTTTAAAATCAGTTAAAAATTGTGACCTCTATAGGGCCCACAAGCTAAAAATGTGATTTTTCGTACAATCAGGGGCTATAATTCAGGAAGTGATATGCGCAAATATCGAAAAGAACCGAGATCTTAGGGTTATAAACTTACATTTCAAGTTTCATCAAAATAGGATTAAAATTGTGACGTCTATAGAGTCCACAACTTTGATATACCATATTTTTACGCTATTTGAAAACGAAGGGCGGCCATTTTGTCCGTCAGTTTTGGGCCGATTTTTACGAGATTCGAACTCGGCCGTCCTTAGGGTGTAACGGTGATATAATAATACGTTTTGTTTTTAAATCGGATAAAAATTATGACCTCTACAAGGTCCACAAGCTAAAAACGCGATTTTTCGTACAATCAGGGGCCATAATTCAGGAAGTTACGCTCCGATATGCGCGAATATCGAAAAGAACCGAGATCTTTGGGTTATAATCATACATTTCAAGTTTAAACTAAATCGGATAAAAATTGTGACCTCTACAGTGTTCACAAGCTAAAAACGTGATTTTTCGTACAATGAGGGGCCATAATCCATGAAGTTACAGTCCGATACATGCCAATATCGAAATGAACCGAGATCTTAGGGTGATAAACCTATATTTCAAGTTTCATTAAAATCGGTTAAAAATTGTGACCTGTAGACTGTTCACAAACAATTGTGGACGGACGGACAGGGGCGACGACAATATAGGTCCACATGAAAATGTGGGCGTATAAAAATGCCATGGGTTATATTACCCCAGTTTACATACACATTACACCAAACATACTTGTTGATAACAAATTACAATACATATTTCAAAATTCAATGTAAATCGCTTTATATACAATTATATTAATGTGTGCTTTTAGACCCATTTAAGTCTATATTTAGGTTGTAAAGTATAAAGACATACGCCCTTGAAAGTGGCAAATGTTATGCACGAAGCAGGGTGTTCTTTTACGTAGTTAACATTGGTTTGTGTTCGCCTATACATTATTAGACCTATATGTCAAACAAAGTGTATCCGTTGCCATACATAAGCTCATACTCTGACGTCGAACACCCGTCTGTGTCAGGCCGTGAACAGTCTGACAAAAGTTGTCGACAAGTTTCTTCATCATGTCGGCACAATTTATTGTCGAAATTCGCCAGTCTCTCCTATCTGTCTATTTATTTACAAAGGACGTCGTCTTCGCTTCAGGGCGTTTAAATATTTAATGTAGTTATTAAAGTGTCATAGCCAAATAATTAGGGATGGGAAGGGTGGGTGGGGCATTCTGAGTTATCTCCCCTTGTTCTGAGAATTTCGCCACTTTCATGGACAGCTAACTTAAGTCTTTATCTTTTCATTAATCGAAAACTGTTGTTTGCTCCAAACGTATTGATTACCCCGTTTTAACAAAGTTGTTGTTATTACATTAAGTCACCGAATTATAATTTTTTAAACTTGAATTAAATTTGCTAAAACATATCAGGTTTAGACATTTACTCAAAAGGTAATGTGTACAAATTCCAGCACTCCTCAAGTGTATATCACATTTATTTACAGTTGTTTATTCCATGAAATTTGTAGTCAAGACCCAAAACGAATGTATAATGTGCCTGATTTCCCTATGGAAACTTAGAGTTTTGAGCTTGAAAAAAGCAATTATGATGCTTCCTTTGACAATGTCACCATCATATACACAGTCAAGATTTCAGTTAAGAAAATACAATTCCATTAAGATTTATATAAGTAATGTTATTACAGACCGGAGCAAATGACCATCTTTCTATTTCATTAGAGATCAGTAATTATATATCACATTGTTTTGCTAGGATAAGTCTGGCTTCATTTTATGGTTTATTCAGTGGGGACGAGACGTGATTGTAATGTCCCGACTGTTGAGATGTGTATTAGACAATGGATGGTGTCCGAATGACGACCATTATTGATTAACGGAAATAACACCGTTGCAATATAATTGCATAACGTATCCATTAGAAAATTATCCAGGGATTGATGGTGTCTTGTGTCAACTTTCTAGACTTTTAACAAACCTTAGGCAATGGTCGCAATTTTCTTGAAATTGATTTGTTAGCTTGAATGCATCTTCATTATTCAGGGGAAATAATTGTGTATTTTAAAATTATTTTTATTCAGAAATCAAAACTGAATTTCCCTTTACCCTGTCGGCTATTTAATAAAATGACGAATTTGGTGATATATACATTCAAGAAACAATGCACATTATACAACACCGTACATGTACGTAATCGTAAATGACCGATGTCTGCCTGTATAATTATTTCAAAGAAATTGGATAAATTTGCTTTTGGAATATCGGGAGTCAAACGACAAGTCATCTCCGATGGACCATTCTCGATTTATTCCGGTGTCTCTGAAATATGATTGGCCTGTATAATTGTTTGCCTGTATAATTATTTCAAGGAAATTAGATAAAATTACTCTTGGATATGGTGGCTGAAAGCGTCCATTTAGATCGGCGTGTTTCTAGATACAACGCGAGAGTCGCCGTTAAGCCAGCACGACGAAAAGGGCGCCGATCGGCGACTTTTTCGTCGTACTGGTTTAACGGCGACCCGCGACTTTCATAACACGAGAGTCACCGTTAAGCCACGCAACGAAAAAGTCGCCGAAAAAGGCGCTGATTTTTTCGGCAACTCTTCGTCGCACTGGCTTAACGGCGACTCTCGTGTTGTGAAAGTCGCGGATCGCCGTTGATCTAGTACGACGAAAAAGTCGCCGATCGGCGCCCTTTACGTCGTGCTGGCTTAACGGCGACTGTCGCGTTGTATCTAGAAACACGACGATCTAAATGGACGGTTTCAGCCACCATACTTGGAAGCTCGGGAGTCAAACGACAAACCATCTCCGATGGACCGTATAAACTTTGTAATCGGCATTTCTCGATCTATTCCGGTTATTTCCGGTCAGCCATAATGCTGGTGGAAAGGTTTCGAGCGCATAACGGTCGCGTAATGAGATCTAATTTCCGCAATGTCTTTAAATAATATACGTTAGTTCAACGATATGTCGTTTACTTCTTTTTCTTTAAAATATGCTTCAAATACCGACCTTGAAAGAAGGTCAAGTCGAATCAACTACAAGAAATATTCAAATATGCTCATATATAAACTAGTAGAAAATGGCCCTTCGAGCTTATGGCGTGAGAGGAGACACCAACCCACTCGACTGAGTGCCTATTCAAATAATATTATGCCCAAATCACGCCCCTGATAAAGTTACGTCGTGTATATGTATTCAAAATCTATGACCTATCCGGCTTGTCATCACTGAAATATAACTTTTAACTAATATTTTAGAATCTCACAAACTATTTAGTTTTCATAGAGTATAATAAACATTAATTCAAAAGCTTGGATTTCATTAATTAGAAGAGTTTATACTATTTTTAAAGTTCGAAAGCATTGAACATTAATTAAAATTACTTTCTTGGTGAGAATAATGATGCCCTTTAAATGGAAAAACATACACACAAAGAGTCATAAACAGGAACGAAAACAAGGATATCTGTTAGAATAAGTTTAATTGGGGCCTCCGGGGAATTTTTGTAAGTTTTCGCATTGGGTAATGGATAACGGTTTCTTTTTTAAATAGATTTGCGCTTCGGTTTCTTTGATATTATTCCTGGGGGGATTGCGTTATCGTATAATTGATATCTAAAATGACATTGTCGAAATAAACATCTTTCATTTATTTAAATTATTTACAAATTAACTCTATATAGGCAAGTTTGGTACAAATGTAAATAAACATGGGGGTTGAGTGTTGTTTTTGTGTTATTTATATCTTTTTTCGACTTATTCTTTGCTTTATATTATGTGAAGGCAGGGGCAAATTCTGCGCCCATGAATTCATTTCGTTCCCCGTTCGTCCATTATCCTTTTGTCTATTCGTACCCTTCCAGTAGTATACTTTCTACGCATATAAACCAGTACAGACTCTACGTCATTCCATTACCATCACGTACTTTTTAACGGAATATCCATAACGGAAAATAAATCATGGCTAACTAATTGTAGAAAAAGAACTATGAAACTGTTATGGGATCCTACACTGTGAGAACCCCTGAGACAATATAATTATTTTAGGGAATTATTCATAACATCAACACCATATAAATGTGACAGAGTGATATTTTTAATATATATAGTTGGTTTTTAGTCATTTTAATCTGCACTTAATATAAACTAATAGTGGTTGTACTATCCCTTTAAACCTATTCTATACTATCCACTCTGTACCTGGTCTGTAGTGAGTTCCACTCACCATATCTTCAACTTTAACCTTTCCTATTTGTCTAGTGAGTTGTTGTACGAAAGTTTCCTTGGAGACATTCGTCCTATAGTTTTGATAGGCAAAGGTAGACACTTTCCCTCTCCTTAGTCATATAAAGTTTATTGTATATGGTATTGCTATTTATTAGTACATAAGTTCCAGCTAAATGTAAATATTGAAGCTTCTTCAATAGTGGTTTGGCAGTTTATTTATCAGGTATGTTTATAATTATATTTATGGAATTAGTCTTTGTTTTAAAGTGGCAGCCATGCTGAATTTCTTTAAAGTATAAGTTGATAGTTTGAAATGGGGAAAGATTACATCATTATATAGTTAAAACATTTTTAAAAGTATTTACATCACATTTATATTTTATTTACAGTGTTCCAACGTTTAAAGGTATTTCACTTTTATACCAATTGGTAGTAATTATAAAACCCCTCTTTAGGGTAAGCAATATTAGTTTTATTCTCAAGATCTAATTATTAGTATTAATTAGTATTATTATTATTATTATTATTTACGCTGCGATAATAAGTATATTTCATACTTTTACGAGTATATCTGTATTTCATAGTTTAAGTCACTTAAGAGAAGAGTTACATGTATATTATACATATGATTTTATATTATCGTTATTATTACTTTTAAACCATGCTTTAATACTGTTTTTATGCATTGTATTTATTATATTACTTGTATATTTGCAGGGTTTCTTTTTATAGCTAATAAAGAATTTTCAAGGAATGAACCCTTGTGTGTGGTCATTTTAGCCCCGGCATTTGACCCCCTTCAACATTTGGAGCTGAGGAGGAGCTGAGGAGATTTCTTGGGTTTGTAGGATACTACAGGCGTTTTGTGAAAGATTTTTCAACTATAGCCAAACCCTTGAATGATCTGCTGATAGGAGTTGGAGGACCAACTAAGAAAAAAAGGGGAAGAAAGGTGCAGAACAAGAACTCTGTGAGAGAATGGGCTTGGAAGCAACTACAAGAAGAAGCCTTTGTGAAACTGAAATGTTGCCTAGTAAATCCACCCATACTAGGATATGCAGATTTTACCAAACCATTTACAGTGCACACTGATGCTAGTGGGCAAGGATTAGGCGCTGTGCTTTATCAGGAACAGGACGATAAGCAACGAGTCATCTGTTATGCCAGTAGAGGACTATCTAAAGCCGAGAGGAACTATCCTGCGCATAAACTGGAGTTTTTGGCTTTAAAGTGGGCTGTCACAGAAAAATTCCATCAGTATCTTTACAGCAACAGCTTTACTGTGTTTACAGATAACAACCCCTTAACTTACATTCTTACCACAGCTAAGTTAGATGCCACAGGCCATCGCTGGTTAGCAGCACTTACCAACTACAATTTTTCCATCAAATACAGACCTGGCAAGAAAAGTGGAGATGTCGATGCCCTAAGTAGATTAGGAGATACCAACAGCGCGGAAAAAGATAGATTTATTGAGGTGAACGAAGAGATTATAGGAGCATTGAAAGATATCGAAACTGCCAGTGGGTACATTCATTCCATCAGTATGTCCCAACAAGTGATTCCGGATGCCATCAAGAATTCTTCGCCAATGGTTGACACCAAGACTTGGAGACAAAATCAGCTTGAAGATCCTTTGCTAAAGTTTGTTTTAAATGACACAGAGAAGAATATAAGACCAAGCCGAAAGCCTACATGTCCTGAAGAAGCAGGTCTGCAGAGGGAATATGGACACTTCGTCCTTAGATCCGGAACTCTTTTTCGACGGACGGTATACAAAGATCAAGAGAGGCTGCAGCTTGTTCTTCCCAGAGCATACAGAGGTGAAGCACTCCAAGGAGTACACGATCATCTTGGACATCAAGGAAGAGATCGTACTGTTAGTTTGGCGAAAGACAGATTTTATTGGCCTAGAATGACAACCGACATTGAAGAATACATCCAACAGTGTCCAAGATGTCTTAGGAGAAAGGCAACAGCAACAACATGTCCTCTAGTGAACATCACATCCAGTCAACCATTAGAGTTAGTGTGCATGGACTATGTGTGTATTGAAGAGTCCAAAGGAGGATACGACAACATCTTAGTAGTTACAGATCATTTTACCAGATATGTTCAAGCCTTTCCTGTACGTAACACCACAGCAAAAACAACAGCGAAAGCGTTTTTTGATGGTTTTATTGTTCACTATGGCATTCCCCAAAGAATTCACAGTGATCAAGGTCAACAATTCGAAGGAAAGATCATCAAAGAATTGTGTCAACTAACAGGTATGGATAAATCAAGAACCACACCCTATCATCCCCAAGGCAATGGACAGTGTGAAAGATTCAACAGCACACTACTCAATATGCTAGGAACGCTGCAACCAGAACAAAAGAGAGATTGGAAGACCTATGTCGCACCACTTGTACATGCGTACAACTCCACTAGGCATTCAGCTACCGGATACTCTCCTTTTGAACTGATGTTTGGCCGTAAACCAACCCTAGCGATTGATGTCATACTTGGACTTGTCAATAATGACGATGAGGGTAAATCCTATAACACCTATGTGGATGACTTGAAAGATAAGCTTGAATATGCATACAAGACAGCTTCTGCAGAAGTTAACAAAGGCCAGGAAACTCAACAGCGGCAGTATAACAACAGAGCCAGAAACATCAAGATAGAACCTGGTACGACGATTAGCGTTCAAAGAGGGAAGACACAAGATTTCGGATAAATGGGAAGACATCGCCTACAAAGTGCTGAGCCAACCGAATCTGGATATTCCTGTTTACAAGGTTAAAAGTGAAGATGGTGGAAAGCGTGTACGTACTCTCCACAGGAACCATCTTTTACCAATTAGCGCCATACCAGAATGCATATCTCCAACAGCATCATTGAAACATCCAGTAGCTAAACCAAGGAAGACCAGAGGTAATGTTGGTCTGTAGTGAGTTCCACTCACCATATCTTCAACTTTAACCTTTCCTATTTGTCTAGTGAGTTGTTGTACGAAAGTTTCCTTGGAGACATTCGTCCTATAGTTTTGATAGGCAAAGGTAGACACTTTCCCTCTCCTTAGTCATATAAAGTTTATTGTATATGGTATTGCTATTTATTAGTACATAAGTTCCAGCTAAATGTAAATATTGAAGCTTCTTCAATAGTGGTTTGGCAGTTTATTTATCAGGTATGTTTATAATTATATTTATAGAATTAGTTTTTGTTTTAAAGTGGCAGCCATGCTGAATTTCTTTAAAGTATAAGTTGATAGTTTGAAATGGGGAAAGATTACATCATTATATAGTTAAAACATTATTTAAAGTATTTCACTTTAAATATACACTTACAGTCATTTACATCACATTTATATTTTATTTACAGTGTTCCAACGTTTAAAGGTATTTCACTTTTATACCAATTGGTAGTAATTATAAAACCCCTCTTTAGGGTAAGCAATATTAGTTTTATTCTCAAGATCTAATTATTAGTATTAATTAGTATTATTATTATTATTATTATTTACGCTGCGATAATAAGTATATTTCATACTTTTACGAGTATATCTGTATTTCATAGTTTAAGTCACTTAAGAGAAGAGTTACATGTATATTATACATATGATTTTATATTATCGTTATTATTACTTTTAAACCATGCTTTAATACTGTTTTTATGCATTGTATTTATTATATTACTTGTATATTTGCAGGGTTTCTTTTTATAGCTAATAAAGAATTTTCAAGGAATGAACCCTTGTGTGTGGTCATTTTAGCCCCGGCATTTGACCCCCTTCAACATAAACGTCTGTTAGTAGCCACTGAATCTGTTATCATTATTAAAAGGACGCGTCAAATATTTAATTCGTCAAACGAATATAAATTACGATTTTAAAATCAATGGTATTCATGTTAAACGAAAACACACGATGAGTCAGAGAACAGATATCGTACGAAAATATCACAGTTTAGCTTTAATTCTACGGATTGTCATATCAATGGTATTCATGTTAAATGAAAACGCACGATGAGCCCGAGAACAATTATCAACTGTCGTACGAAAGATCAGAGTTTAGCTTTTATTCTACGGATTGTCATATAGCAAATTAAGATGAAAATTTTAAATGGTTGTTAGTTATTAGGTGTCCCAAAACAGTAAACACATGCCTCGTGCATAAAAATAAAACGGTTTTACAACGTGGTTTATATTAGAAGACTTAAATATTAAAAAACAGTGTTTTAGAGTAATCTTAATGACCATCTGCTAATAATTTTATTCATTTTTTATTTCAAGACATCGATTTTGACAAAAACATAAGGGAATATTGCCCTTGGCTAGACTGTAGATTGTACAGGCATACTAATAGGTATAAAAGCATATCCTTAGACGTTAATTATTTGAATTTAATTACCGTAAAATCTATAACAAATCTCTTTAAGAGAACCCACTACAATTTAAAGATAATCTATTTTCTAAATATCAATTATTGGCCTCCTGAAATCCGATTTCTAACAACCGTTCCATTTAGCCATAAAGACCAGATAGGCGGAGAGAAATTGGGATTTAACGTCTATTTCACACCAACTATAGGGTCATTTCAGGTTTATGATATGGTAGAATTTTATTTCAATAATACGATGGCGAATAGGGGTCTTTAGCAGTGAGATAAAACCGAAGAAACTCACGAGGTTGGGCAGGAAACCCTACGCGCTTGGAAGCGAAACCAATCCACTTGACTCAATAGCAGATGTTGGAACCCACGCCCACCACCATATGGACACAGATCATCAAATATTCCAACTCCGTCATGAAAAGGGGCCAAAGCTATTTTAGTCTTCCTCTCCCTATTCCCCTTTTGCATGGCGATTTTTGTTCGAAGAACAGGGTTTGAAAATACATTTTCTGCCAGGTTTTGGTGAATATTCATAATTTTGATGCGGAAGGATACAAGTGTTGACAGTTTAGTTAGGTTGAAATGTAGGGCCGAAAATTGCATGTTTACTTGTCTCTACTTCCAGCTTGTGTATCTCAAGTTTTTCATGAAGAACCTCATACGTGCTTTTGGGCAAGAGGTTGCCACATGTTGCTCCATCTGTAGTAGCAAGCGGTCTACCCAACGAAAATTTGGGAAAAAGTTAGAGCCGGTCTAAGATACGAGAATTAACATAAAAGTCAATGGGTAAATCTATAGTGATCTGTGGCCATCTAGCCATAAGCTGTGAGTAGTAACAGGTGATGTACATGTAATTGGTGTATGCATTTATCTGTCTACATGTAATTAGAATGTGTATTACCTGCACAAATTAATAGAAAAATGGTATAACTGATCTCTGCCGCGATCGAAATGAATGTTGGTCTTACATTTATTTATAACATATGCGAGGGGAGTGTTATCTCTCACTCGCAAATCGCAAATGCTTATTAAATATTGTAACGTCATCAAGGTCCAAAAGTGTAAACGATAAATAAATCGCGATATGAATCATAAATACAAAAAAATCACCGGTTAGTCAGAGAAAACTACACTACGTTTAAACAGACATATTGCAATCGATAATAGATATAATGACGCAAAGATTGATTTAGACAATTAACAATACATAATAATTTATTTGGATTGGGAGTCTCCTAAATAATAAAACAAAATAAAATAAAAAGAATGAAATGAAATGGGGTTTAACGTCCTACTATTTCTCTCCGAACTGGGCAAATGAAGACCGGCATACGTCATACAGTGTGCTATGAGGGAAATTTTGCCCGGACAGCGGCACTACGGCCTACCCTTATACCGAATTCAATCTGTCAATGAGTACGCGGGACCTCGGTTTTTCGTCCTATCAACCGTGTTAAAAAGAACGAAAAGAAATTTTCATGTCTAAATTGCATGAAATAATAATAATATGTCGTAAATCTAAGTGCATGTATAATATCGTGTCATTACTGTCACCGTGAGATGATTGTGTTCATCGTGTGTCAACATCAACATTTTCGTGGGGGGGGGGGGGGAGTATAGACGTTTTTAGTCAATTCGATTAAAACACAGATCCTATTTCGTTTTGTTTTTTATAGTTCAAAATTTTTGTTTTATTATCTTTACTACACTAAGATCTGATTGATATTGATCCACGGACACAAAACAGGATCAAACTTTTCTAGAGTAAAAGTTTGCGTAGAATACGATGCCGGGTGGTAATCAGACCGCCGTTGGGGCGTTTTCGAGATATTCGGGGTCACAAGTCAAATGAGTTCATTTGCACTGAAAGTGAATGCACAGCCATTATTGTATCATGAAACTAAGCTGAAAATGATCGAAAGTAAATCACCCTTTCAATAAAAATGTGAACTTGCTAAATTCACCTTTGTTTTTGTGACCCCCGAGGTCAAAAGTTTTTAGCACTAGGAACATTTAAAGCAATAGATGTCAGCGTACAATATAACCAGCGGCTGCCAGGCAGTGTGTAATGGTGATATATTCACACGTTTTTTCTAAATCGGATAAAAATTGTGACCTCTAGAGGGTCCACAACTTTGATTTACCAGATGTTTACACTATTTGCGTACGAGGGGCGGCCATTTTGTCCGGCAATTTTTGGCCCGATTTTCACGAAATACGAACTCAACAAACATTACGGCGTAACGGTGATATATTCGAACGTTTTTTTTTAAATCGAATAATAATTGTGACCTCTAGAGGATCCACAAGCTAAAAATGCGATTTTTCGTAAAATCAGGAGCATAATTCAGGAAGTTACGATCTGATATGCGCCAAAACAATATAAAGGAACCAAGATATTTGGGTTATAAACATGCATTTCAAATTTCATCAATATCAGATGACAATTGTGACCTCCAGAGGTACCACAACCCTGATACACAATATTTTGACACTATTTGGGAATGAGGGGCGGCCATTTTGTCAGTCAGTTTCGATCAGATTTTTACGAAATTCGAACTCAACCATCCTTAGGGTGTAACGGTGATATATTCAAACGTTTTTTTAAATCGGATAAAAATTGTGACCTTTATGGGGTCCACAAGCTAAAACCGCGATTGTTCGCACAATCATGGGGCCATAATTCAGGAAGTTACAGTCCGATATGCGCGAATATCGACAGGAACCGAGATCTGTGGGTTATAAACATGCATTTAAAGTTCCATCAAAATCAGATGAAAATTGTGACCTCCAGAGGGTCCACAACCCTGATACGCAATATTTTGACACCATTTGCGGACGAGGGGCGGCCATTTTGTCCGTCAGTTTCGGTCAGATTTTTACGACATTCAACCTCAACCATCCTTAGGGTGTAACGGTGATATATTTTTTAAATCGGATAAACATTGTGACCTCTATGGTGTCCACAAGCTAAAAACGCGATTTTTTGTACAATCAGGGGCCATAATTCAGGAAGTTATGATCCGATATGCGCGAATATCGAAAGGAACCGAGATCTGTGGGTTATAAACAAACATTTCAATTTCAAACCAAATCAGATAACAATTGTGACCTCTACAGTGTTCACAAGCTAAACACGCGATTTTTCGTACCATGAGGGGCCATAATCCATGAAGTTACGGTCCAATACATGCCAATATCGAAAGGAACCGAGATCTTGGGGAGATAAACCTATATTCAAGTTTCGTTGAAATCGGATAATAATTGTGACCTTTAGACTGTTCACAAACAATTGTGAACGTCCGGGCGGATAGGGGCGACGACAATATACGTCCACGTGAAAACGTGGGACTTGTTTATTATGTGTGGATAGATGTTGTTTAAATGTTTTAACTGAAGAGGAATCTTTAACATTGGCAGGTAGTTCATTCCAATCGCGAACTGTTAGTGGGGCAAAGGAAGATTTAAAGGTTTCGGTGTAACAATGGACAGATCTTAGAGAGTTGGTGTCGCGCAGAAAATAAGGATTAATGTCACATTTTAGGTGAGACAAGAAGACACAAGTTGTTGGGTTGTTTTTTTTTTTGTTGGCTAAACACGCGATTTTTCGTACCATCAGGGGCCATAATCCATGAGGTTACGGTCCAATACATGCCAATATCGAAAGGAACCGAGATCTTGGGGAGATAAACCTATATTCAAGTTTCGTTGAAATCGGATATTAATTGTGACCTATAGACTGTTCACAAACAATTGTGAACGTCCGGGCGGATAGGGGCGACGACAATATACGTCCACGTGAAAACGTGGGCGTATAAAAATGTAATGGGACTTGTTTATTATGTGTGGATAGATGTTGTTTAAATGTTTTAACTGAAGAGGAATCTTTAACATTGGCAGGTAGTTCATTCCAATCGCGAACTGTTAGTGGGGCAAAGGAAGATTTAAAGGTTTCGGTGTAACAATGGACAGATCTTAGAGAGTTGGTGTCGCGCAGAAAATAAGGATTAATGTCATATTTTAGGTGAGACAAGAAGACACAAGTTGTTGGGGGTTTTTTTTGTTGGTTGTTTTTTTTTTGGGGGGGGGGGGGCAATTTGTTTACTAGTTTGTAAGATGTGGTTAATCTATGTCTATATATTCGTTGTTTCAGAGAGGTGGGGCTTGATTTAATGTATAGAATTGTGTGGGATGTACCTTTAACCAAACCCGTTATAGCTCTAAGGGCATCAAGGCGGATATTTTTAATTTTTTGACTGTCAGGTTTACTACAATTATCATAAACCACATCAGCGTAATCAAATATAGGGAGAATGAGGGATTTGTATATAATCTCTATTGATTTCCTTGACAATTTATATTTGAGATTTCTAAGAACATCCACAAATTTACCAATTTTAGTAATTATGGAGTTAATATGAACGGTCCACTGTCCGGAGGAATGGAATATTAGCCCAAGGTGTTAGTGGTCAGCTGTATCTATTATGTCCGTATTGTTAAAATTCACATGAAACGAAGAGTGGTTTGTTTGTTTTTTTTCGTGAAAAGGTCATGCTTTCGGGTTTATTAAAATTAACTTTCCAATCAATTGACCAGGTAGATATATCATAGAAAGGTCATCATTAAGACTGAATTGGTATAAAATCTGGGTTCTCAATAATGACATACAAAGAGGTACGATCAGCAAACAGTTTAAGTTATTGATGACGTCGTTATTGATGACGTCGTTAGTGTAAATACGAAACAATGTTGGGCCTAGGTCTGAGCCCTGGGAACTCTCGCTTCCACTGTTTTAATTTAGATTTATCTGTAAGCCACAAATCTAAGGTGGCCTATACTGAATAATACCATGTACCGTATGTAGAAACATATGTATGGTAAATAAAACTAGAACAGACTTTTAAGTCTTGGAGTGCATTCGTTGGCGCATTAAACCACCGTTTTACCGCCATTAACCACATTATAAACGGATTTGAACTTTGAGAAAATCCTTTTGCGATTAGCTTTAACTGGGTGAAACCAGCGGCTCTCAAGCGATTTAAGAGAACACCACAATACTTTTTGCTGTACACATTTTAAAGCATTGTTTAGCTCTTTTGTTCGTAAGAGGTCAGACCAGAACCCAAGCTCGTATCATCACTATTCTTCGTAATACGCAAACTGTGAACAGTGTTCAAGTATTGTCGTGAGATCTGACGAAAACGCAGCAATTGAATGGTCAGTATATGTTTGAAATGATAAACAAAAATAAAATGGGGTTTAACATCCTACTGTTCTGTTCCGACTGGGCTGATGAAGACGGGTATTATGTTTGGGGCTCTAAGTTTATAAGTACAGTGTGTCTGTCATTGCTTTCTCGGTAGTACTGGCACGTTGCCCGGTAATCAGCCCTCGGCTGTAGATGACCCTCGTTATACAAAAACATCGCTTTCACAACTGACATTTAATTTAAAGAATGGTGAAATTCCGGCTACTAAAGTATTGCTATTAACATTTCCTTGGAATCACTTATAACAAACTTCATCGTTGTCCTTGATCAATATTAAAGAACCGAAATTATATACTGTATTCTCGATTGAAATGGAAATAATTATAAAGTTTTTTTTATACACACGTTATAATTAAAATTTTGTGAAGAATACAAACAGGCAAGTGTTTAAAAAAGGGGGTATGAAGGAAACTCGCATATTTTATTATTTTTCTCCCCCAAGAGGACAATATGAAGTAAACAAGAATCTGTCCAATTGTCTTAGGAAGTCAGCACGACTACGCGAATACCTCGCAATGACGACGTGTAGCTATCGTACTATAAAAAAGTACGATGACATCGAGATGGGACTACGGTGTCAGAGAACATGATGAGTACCTCCTACAATCTCATCAGACTGAGATGTCAAACCAACCTGATGGACTTGGGAGGGCCAGAACCAGAATGTCATCCCATGGGCATGGAGAAATGGCAAAGTACTTCCGGACGTTTACAATGAGAGGGCAAGGAACACTGGAACCCAGGAGGGGAGGTAAATTAGAAGATACCCGAGCCACCAGTTTCCCTCAAAGGCTGGTTTGGTGCCATGCTAAGATATGATGATTATCTAATTATTCCTACAAAGCATTGACAGTAAAACGAATACATAGACACTATACAATTCATTGCATTGTAACTTAATGCAAAATGTGTATGGATTAATAAATATTGTTCCTGAAATTTTAATTTAAAATACTTTTTTCCCACTTATTAATAAAATGAAAGCCCAACATTTAGATGTATTTAAAAATCTCATGTTTCCAAAATCTAAAGCCCTATACTACTTTAACATAGAAATTCGTGACGTGGTTGCAAGAAAGTCGCAATTAGAAGTTAACAAATATATGTTCAAAAGAGACAAAATGCCGATAAACATTTTCAACCAGAAAAGACATTGTCTTCTCTCAGAGAATATCTTCAAGTCCTGAAAATAGTAAGGCGCTTTATTCCTTCACGGTTGTCTTAAAGGAAAATCGAGAGATGTTTCACTCCCATATACGTACCAGTGACAATTCTGTTTTAGTTAATAATTTCAACATTTACATCCGCGAACAATTCGAAATTCCGCGCAGAACAGTGGGGCGTTACACCCAATTTCATGTTACATATTTAACACACGCTTCTTGATCAAAAAGCCATCAATAGATTTGTGCTGAATTTTACCTTTATTTCTTAGACAAAGCAGTAAATCTTTGAACTTCTAAATCAACAAAATCTATTGCATTAATTTTAACCCGGATGCGATCTATGTGTTACAGGGATATTATAAATATCATTAATTTTATTTTCCTCATCACCATTAGTTCTTCTGGATGTATCGATCGCATACCCCACGGTCTGTATTACATTGTGGAATTCCCCGTGGTTCAGTAATGGGCCCCTCGCCGTTTACCTGTACACAAGTAGTACGAAACTCTACTGAAATCCTTGTCCGCTAAGCAGTAATTCTACACTGAAAACTCTAAACCTTTTGATTCATTTATTCCAGGCATAATTTAGACAGAAACATAACATCTTAAATATTAATCTTTGATGGACCGAAATATCCTCAAGTTAAAAGAAGATACTTAATAAAGGCCCATAATCACTACTTAACCATTCGCCTACAATCTTAACATCCCATTTTCTTTCTCCAGTCCTAAATATACGTGTGTTAATTGATCCAAGTTACCCTATGAATACTACATTATTGATTTTTGCAAAGGATGTTTTTTTGACCGAAAAAAATATTGGCACTATTTGATATCTCATTATCGAGTCCTGGTCATTGATATTTACTAGACCTAACTATTGCAGTGGGCGTTCTAAACAAATTAACTTCAGAGCATCCAAAATACAGTACATCTCACACATAACTCCATTATTGAAAACAGTACACTGTATACAAAATAACCACTAATTAATTACCAACCATCCAAGCAATGACCTACAGCATTGTAATCGAGTGAACAATTAATCTTGCTTTTTACGCATCTTTAAACATAAAACCTTGTGATTCTGAAAATCTTAAGAGACACCAGAGAGATTATAATAATGTGTTTAACGTGAGCAGATTTGAGCGCCTGTTGTTCCGTAAGAAGATTTAAACTTGGTTTGATTTTTAAGAAAAACATGTGTTTTAATATGTTTGCAATGGCTTCATCCTTTGAGATAGCTCGTCAAAATCTTCAAATGTGCATTCTTAATAACCCTTTAAATAAGGATTATGTGCCTCGTTGAAGAACTCGAGATCTTTGCCTCCCAACCACTTTCATACTCGGTATCATTGGTTGGATTTCAGAACATTCGTTTTGATTTGGTACGGAATAATTTGTTTCGTAATTTATTTTAATTTAAGATTCAATTTAGAATTCGTTTTATAAACTTTACTTTCGCAATCTGAAAGTCGAGCCATGGGCGCTGTCATTTCAAAAATACATTCTTATAAAACATATCAAAAAATGTATGAAGGTTATGTTGTTCCTATAACTGATTACTGTCCTGGTGTTTGGGGATTCAGACAATTTAACAAGATTTATCAAACACAAAACGGAGCAATACGTTATTTCTTGGGACTCCACAGGTTTGCGCCCAAGGTGGACTATAAGGGCGATATAGATTGGATGCCATGCTTTATACGACGCTGGATCAATATAGGGAAATTGTAGAACAATTGTGTGCTTGAAGCTGATTATAGTAACACAAATGGGAACTGGTGCTCCAAAGTAAATTCCGTGCTCAATGGTGTTCAAATGGGTCACATTTTCAGTACCAAACAACAATGCAATATAAAAGAAATATAACAAAAACTTATAAGTACTTATAAGAATGGTCGAACGAAATAAAATCGTTCTCCAAACATACATAAAATTTAAGGATACATTTAATAGAGACTTATGCCACCACCACTCTTAACAAAGTTGGAAGATCACACTTAGCCCAGTTCAGATGTGGTATTCTACCCTTGAGAAATGAGACTGGACGTTATACTAGTCAAAGATCGAGGATAGATTGTGTGTAATGTATCATTCTGGAAGTATTGAAGAATAGTGCCAGCACTTCCTTCTTCATAGTCTAAAATACAATGACGAAAGAAGAAAAATGTACGAAAAATGGACAAAACTGGAACTTGATTTCGAAAACTTAAATGGCAATGCCAAAATTATTAAATTAATGAATTACCCTCGATATTGTGCAAAAGACATTACAAAGTTGTTTAATATAAGACGAGAATCCTTATTTAATCCTAACTAATTGTACATAAATAATCTCTCGACAAATTAACTACTAATATTTAAATTATTGCATGTACTCATTTACTTTATTATAAATTATATTTAAAGTGACTAGTAGGCCCAAGCGGCCGGAAGTTTGAACTACAGTGTATGTAATAAATGATATTGTATATAACATTACATATGGCATTATAACAAACAATTTATCGCTCTAATCAATGCCGACTAAAAGTTGCACAGACAAAGGATCAGGTAATTATCTTTTGTATATCGGCCAGATCAAAGATATAGGTTCATTTGTTTTACTTTGCAACGTGATGAATACGAATTAAGTCTTACATGGACTAATTGTACATCAAATACAAACCTGGCGTTGTGGTCAGGTATATCTGTCCTACCGTGTCCTCTCACTGTTATACCTGTCTCATTTAATCTGACACCGGCAATGTAATCGGCTGGGATTCTTTCTATTCTAAATTAATAGCTGGGTGTAATATAGTTGGTTGGTGATTTATGTTGGCTGCAGCAAACGGTATGTTCATGATCGAGAATGTCTTTTCTTTGGGCGGAAGAGAATCGACGGCACATTATGTACCCTTTCTTTGCTGGAATTGCCACAAATCTCAACAACACAAAGCTAATGTGTCATTTTTAAATTCACTCTAACATATTCCAGTCACAAGTATATAATCTATTACATATCAAGACGAGAAAGGCCAGCTCTTAAAAAATGCTTTTTTGGTAGTATCCGTTCATGTTTCGTATTTAGAGGGGGTTTATTGTCTATTTAACCATACTTGAATTATCCATTAGAAAACCGTCGAGTTGTTCTAATGAATAAGATAGTTCAAGTATGGTTAAATGGACAATAAACCCCCTCTAAATACGAAACAGGAAATGTTTATCTCCGAAATATATTGCCGGAAAATAAAGACAAGAAATCGGCAGTTTTGGTCCGATTTTCATAAAATTCGAACTCAACCGAAATTACGGTGATATATTAGAACGTTTTTGGGTGTTTTTTTTTAAATCGAATAATAATTGTGCTAGAAATGTGATTTTTCGTACAATCAGGCGCCATAAATTCAGGACGTCAGTATACAATAAGCGCGAATAACGAAAGGGACCAAGATCTTTGAGTTATAAACATGCATTTCAAGCTTCATCAAAATCAGGTGAAAAATGTGACTTCTTGAGCGTCCACAAGCTAAAACGACTTGATTTTTCGTTCAATCAGGGGCCATAATCCACGAAGTTATAGTCCGATACATGCCAATATCGAAAAGAACCGAACTCTTTGGGAGATAGAACTATATATCAAGTTTCGTCAGAATCAGGTAAATAGTGTGACCTGTATGTCCACAACAACTTGTGGACGGACAGGGACGACAGCATAATACGTCCACACGAAAATATGAACGTATAAAAATTGACGTCAAACGGTGTCTTTCATTTCTCTCTTTAAAAAGCTCAGTGTATATATGTATGCCTAGGTAATTTGGAGACGATGATGGCACCCTGCCAAAATTCCTGGATCCGCCCCTAAGATCCGCGTGCGAATATTAGTGTTTTAGAGTCACATTTTGATATACAAAAACTTGTTCTTTTTTTATGTTTTTACCCTATCATCGAAACGCCAACCGAGATGTAAAATACCAACTACATGCAAGTCTCGCTCTTAAACATGTACCTTTCCTGCCTCGACCTGTGTGTCACTGTTCACGGGATTTTCAAACATAATCTTGTTTAACTTTAATATTTGAATTTATTGTATAGGCTCAGTCGATATTAGGATAACAAACCCACGTGGTTTAATAACACGTGTATATCCAGGAGGGGGGGGGCAGTGGGGACTTTATGCACCCGCCCCCGATATTGCATGATAGTAATTATGCCGTTAGATACGAGGTCTGATTTTAACATAGAAGTGAAACTTCTAGAACCCTGTTATGTTTTATACTGTACTGATCCTTGCATGAAGAGGCTCCCAGTTGCGATTGGTTAACAAACGACAGGATAGAGTTTTTTCTCACACTCCTTTCCCTGTGCCCCTTATATATTGAAGATGGGTTCCCGCGTACAAACTGGGTGATTTAATGGTATATATGGACTAAAATCATATTCAAACTAATTAATTTGTCATAATTATGCTTCAAATCCTTCTCAAACATTGTAATTGCGAAGGAATGCCCTGCTATTGAAATTCGATTGAAGCAGGTCATGTTTACGTCACGTCTTGGAAGTCACAGGAGAATTCATTGCATACATAAGACGATGTTGTCTTTAATCGCTTACTATTTATTACAAATACCGAATTCTAATTAAATTCTCTGATTATCCACTACCCGCGTCTTTTTTATCTCAGAAAGTGTTGTACGTCTAACTCTTCATAACGTTTATCAACTTGTACATCAATCGCTCAATGTTCGCGTGTGACCTTTGACATCACGCGTGCAGAAATTCTTAATCGTCGGGCTGTTCATATGGGGAACCCTTACATTTTTGTCCTGTATACGCTCTATGAGTGTTTTTCGGGGAATCCAGTATTTTTCTAGTAAGATTGAATATCTCTACTTTCCATATATACCAAAATTGCCATACTTTTATTGGAAATAACCACCCGATAAATACTTTTCTGGGAACCCATCTTTAAATAATTTACAGCTATCAGTTAAGACAAGCGGTAGTCATGCAAGATGCGCCCACAGTTTACACGAAATGTGTGGGGAAGAGGTCCAATCAATAGGATTCACCATCCTTAAAATATTCGTTAAGTTTCATAAGAATGAGACAACAATTGTAGCCACTCTGGAGGGCCTAAAAATTCATGCATATTTCACATTTTGCGTAAAAAGCAGGGGCTGTAGATAGGTCTGATGCGTACCAAAGTCGAACTCATCCAAGACCTTTTGATCCCTAACACACAGTTTAAGTTTCATCTCATGAATCGGACACAAAAATCATTGCCTCAGGAAGGTTCACAAACTTCATTCATAGTTCACGTAATAGGCAGTCGGTCAATGCGCACCAAAATTGAACTCACCCAAAAGCTAGTGATAGTCGTTTCAAGTTCATCTAAATCGGATAAATATTCTGACCTGGAGATGGTCCACAACCTTGACATTACATGATTTTACAATATTGGAATTTGACTGAAAGTTTCTGCCTAATTTCCTGGAAATTCGGACTCAACCATAATTATGATGTAACGGTGATATATTTAAACAGTTTTAAAAATAAGATAAAAATGGAGACCTCTAAAACAACGATTTATTATTGTTGTTTATCATATAATCCTGCATTCTTTCGCGAAAGAGTTCTTTTTATATTTCTTAATGTAAATACTAATTTCTTATTTCATTAACGTGACAGAAATAAATATATTATCTTATTTCATTGAGGTGAGGAATAAATATATTATCTATTATTGTCTATCAAAATCAAGAATCTTAGTGCGTAGTTAAATGAGCCGTTCTCAGTGGTTAAAATACCGATGCTACAAAATCCTTTGAAGTTGGAGTACTATTATTTCAAAAAATTGAAGGGGAAACATGCCAATTAATCGTACATTATTTATACTAGTGTCTGTATTTTAGGTTTTTTACTGGTCACAAGCATGACAATGAGTAATATGTCGAAACAACACTCTGTCTTAACGTCCTAGTGCAGTATCAATATAAGACAAGTAAAATGATTACTAAAATTATGTGTCACAGGGTAAACGTAGGCTAACTAGTACCAGTGAACTTTTATTGCCATAGAGCAAAAGGCTTATTATTTACAAGACAGGAAGTAGATTTTGTTTTCAATGCGCTTGGTAGTAAATAAAGAGATTATGGCCATCGATTATGTGTTTCATAAAGAATGATAGATAACCTAATGGAAGACAACCACAGAAAACCCGCTGCCAGGAGGGTGGCAGGCCGAGAAGTTTAAAAATTAAAAGTACAATAGAAATGGCTAATTAGGTATGGGAAACAATGAGAATACAAAACAAAGTTTACCTTCTTCGGTTCCTTCGGTCGTATCTGTGGACGGGAATCCTTTAGTTCGCCCCTCTTTCGCTTTTTGGATTTCAAATCCTTTGTTGCCGACTGTTGTCCATGGACACGACTCATTTTCAAAATCACACGTAAATGCAACAATTGTCTGCACTAAGGGCATCAATATCATAATTTGATACATTAGTGCGAGTTTTGTTCTGAATTATTGA
Organism: Patella vulgata; assembly: GCF_932274485.2. Lineage (NCBI taxonomy): Eukaryota > Metazoa > Mollusca > Gastropoda > Patellidae > Patella > Patella vulgata. The sequence continues at coordinate 20,512,495 of NC_065883.2, forward strand.
ATCACGTTTTATCGTATATCGTTAACTAAGATAATCGGAAAAATATCGTTATGCACCCTGCACTCGATTCAGTTTCCCGAACTGTCCATTCAAGTTAGAGTACTTGGGATGGTCATTTTTTATGATTTCTAATTATAGGTCCTTCGATTTCTGCTTCTAACTAAGATAATCACAAAATGATCGTTGTGCATACTGCTCCCGATTGAAATTCTGTTAATTCAAGTCCCACATTGCACTCAAAGATTATTTGGTATCTTCATTTTTATAATTCCTGGGCATGTCATTCGGTTGGTTGCTGCTTCTCACTAATTTTCAAATTTTCTACTTCTTAAGTTAAACTAACCTGTCTCCCCATCCTCTATATTATCACATCGTGATAAGAAGATAATGATGCAAAGACCTGTAGTAAACACAATTCTTTTCTCTTTTTTTAAAAAATTATCTTATTTTGTTAATAAGCATGGGAATGTTCTGATTTGCTCACTGTCTTACCAGTTAAAATATAAACTCCACCTCCAAGAAACAAAAGATCAATACATACACATTGTATCCCACAGTAAAAAACTTTATACGTAATTCAATACACTATAAACTGACGCAACATTTGTATAATTATCGCTTTTAATTCAGCTCTCAGGGCGTTTTGGACTACGATACGTGCACATTTATTCCAAGTTCACACAACCATGAATTCTTTGAAAAAGTTCGAACGTCCCCAGAGAACAATTTCCCCATTCATAACGGAAAGGGCTATTGAAACAAAACTGGCGTAATGAGTATTTTAAATGTATCGATTCCAGCAACATACAATATTTTTGTGTAAGGTAGCACCACAAGTTAATTGAATAGCTCAGAGGATTACATTGCCATCAATTCAGTGTCTATGAAGAAACAAACCTAAATGCCTAAACTGATGATGGTTATAAGGTTAGATGAATCCACCGATTGAATAGCCACATGCAAACTGTTGAAAAACGTGTTTAAAATACCAATAAGACTTATCGTGATATTCACCACGCGGTTGACCAAATTCTTAAATATACGTCTTCGCGATTGTCCATCATTTGTGGATCGATACCTTCGTTGGCTCTTATTAAAGCTAAACCGAAATTTGCAGCTTGCCGTCATCTGGTTTAAGGCCGTTAAAATAAGTTAATATAATAGTTTTTCTTTTAAAACGCATTTTGTATGGAACCCGGACAAACGTTAAATGACTCAATTTACAAATTAACACATCGAGTTCCTTGATCATTAATGTCGTTAACGAGAACATGTTATCATATCTTAATCTTTATGTAAATCGACATCTAACTTATAGCGGAAATACACACCCGTGTTAGAGAATTCCCATTAATCCAATGGCATGGAATTATACTCCTATGGAGGATATTACAGTGTCATGGCAAAGTAATTCCCACAGCTCACCACATCCGCCTGTACAGTAGATGGTTGATAAGAATACAAAAATCAACGGATTGATATTTTATCCATCTAATATTCATAAATGATTGTAATGACGTTAAAACAGCAATATGGAAGGGTAAATTATAGAGATATAAAGACAATATACAATCGAACTACTGTATTAAAGAAAATTTTAGTTTAAAAAGATTTTTTTGCAAAGTAATCAATTACAACTGAATTGTGGCCATTTAAAGTTTATATTGGTTACTATTGATTTCACACCGCCATCTTTTTGTATTAAAGATTTAGACAAATATGTTGATAATAAAGTGAAAGGGTTTTGTTAATGTGTCTTAATTCAATTAAAATGGTACATAGTTCTGTCATCTGCCGTTCCGATTGAGAGTATTGAAACTAAATGTGTATACTTTCATTACATCAAAACCATGACTATGTTCGATAATGGGCATTTTCTGCTCGGGTTAAACAGGCTGATAAGCTATTTAATTAATCGAGCCTTGGAAGATTCTAATTAAGTGAGGATGATGAATCTTGATGTATAGTTTTATTACATCAATTCCTTACTTTCACTATACGTTCATGGATGAGCAATTTCTGCCAGGGCTAGCATACCACAAATTATTTATTCTGCATTTAAATTAAACAGAAACTGAAAATTTTTACTAGGACACTTCTCAGAACATTGACGCCAACACACTAGTTTGATCTTGATAAAAAAGGCGGAAAATCAAATATATTGCAAATCATTAAAGATGCTTGCATATTAAAGGCGGTTAATTAAATATATTTCAAATGTTTGAAGAGACATGCATACTAGAGGCGGCAAAATCAAATGGTTACAGAGGCATGCATATTAGAGGCGGCAAATCAAATATGTTTAAAGAGACGTGTATATTACAGTGGTGAAATCAAACATATACTCTTAAAAAAAAGTAGGGGGTATTAAAGAGCAAATATCTATGCAAGTTGTGATATGACACTTGACATGTGTTGAGAGTATGTTCACAGATGAAGAACTTGTCGCCCCAACAGAAACACACTTGCGACACGCAATAGCGCCATAAACATGGGAGGGGTTCATTGTCATATTTGACACTTCAAGGAAGGGTTGATGGAAACTGCCGCGTGCTGGTTTATCCTATCCATGTTTGCTTTCCTATCGGTTCTTGCATAAGATTTACTGTTTAGCGTATCTTTGCTGTAGTTTGTTACGTTTAATTTGCAATAAGACCTCTTCAACATGATGAACATCTACGTGTTATTGGCATGCTTCAAATGGGTTCTACACAGCCAGCAGTAGCCAACATGCTTAATGTGTCACAGTCTGTGATAAGCAGACTGTGGAACCGCTACCAACAAACACACAATGCTGATGATATACCACGTCCAGGTTGTCCTAGAGCCACTACACAAGCCCAGAATCAATACATTCGTACACAGGTACTGAGAAACCGAGGAAAAACGGCCAATCAGCTTTCTGTAAATTTGTACCAAGTTACAGGAATTCGAGTTACACCCCAAACGATTAGAAATCGGCTACATGCAGCCCATTCCCAGGCTCAACAGTTGTCAGTGGTGTAGGCAGCGTAGAAATTTGGGTCATCGTCGATGGGCGCGTGTAATGTTCTCAGATGAGTCCAGATTTACTCTGGATTTCACCGATAGACGTGCTCGCGTTCGGAGGCGTGTAAATGAGCGTCATGCTAACGTTAACGTCATACAGCATGACAGATTCGGGCGTGGGTCTGTTATGGTGTGGGGAGCAATCACCATGACTGGCAGAACGGACTTGCATATTGTTCAAGTAAAGGTCACTGTTGTGTACTATCGTGACCACATCCTGGCACCGATAGTTCTGCCCTTTGCTCAACGTGAAGATGATAATGCCCGTGCCCACCGCGCTCGTGTCGTGGATGACTACCCCCTCCAGCGTCACCAAATTGTCCATATGCCTTGGCCAGCCATGAGTCCTGAGCTTTCCCTTATAGAGCATGTCTGGGACATGATCGGGAGACCTGTTCGTCGACGTCAACGTCGACCGACAACACTGCAAGAATGTTTACAGAGGCATGCATATAAGAGGCGGCAAATCAAATATATTTCAAATGTTTGTATATTAGTAGTTAAGTTTTCTTTATATACGACTCTTTAATAAAGAAAGTAACAGCATTAAAGGGAAACCCCGTAAAGGACACGAGTAATAAAATGTGCAAATATAAAGGAATACAAAGTAGAGTTTATAATAACAATTGTCTTAATATTGTGAGCTTAGAATTGAATTAATAAACACCAACTGATAAATTACAAGAACATAGTTCTATATTTGCCCAGTTCTATTGTTGCTTAAATCGTTCCAATAACTTATAAATTTAATTTTTCTTCGTTTAGTGTCACCGGTTTCGACATCAATTTACGCGAAATTCTTTTGTTGTATCGTTAGGTGTTGGCCATTAGTACATATAGTTACCGTGCATCCACAATCTTAGATTTCAGGTTGTTTTAAATAGTCATTTACCCAACCAATGTGCAGCAGCTGTGTATCTTGCTTATACGAACAACTAGGAACTGGAAATAAAAACAGTTCCATCAATTACCGTTTCTTTTGTATTTAAAAATCGATTTTCTTTGTGGATGGACTTAATTCTGTTCTGTCATCAGCAGCCTGTCCATAACGATATATAGTAAGAAAGGAAAGGGTGTCTCAGAGGTTTGAACTGACATGTCGATTTACAAGTCGTATCCAATTTAAAGCACTCGTTCTATGGGATCACTTTATATAGCTCCTCGAACCGTGATACTTTATGCTATATTACTCTGTCGGCTAGCGAACAATTTTCTAGCCATAATTATCATTTATAATCCGCCTGTTACGTGGAGGTGTGGATCGAAACCACACCACTTGATTCAATGACAGCCCTTTGTTCTAAAGTGCAAGCTTTAGATTATTTTGTTATCCCCCCGCCCATGCTAGAAAGAAATTAGCAAATTGACGTAATTTTGTATGGAACTATGGCATGGTTATTGACCAACTAGGCTAGAGACTCGTTATTTCTGATATTGGTTTTCTACGTACATTAGTCAACCCCAATTACAGTTAAAAGGACATAAGGTCTTTGATTTAAGACAACGTAAAGTGTTGAATTGGATTAATCTGAAGCGACATTTCGATCAGACATGAGGCAAGATCTGTTTCATTAAATATCTTATTTTGTCCAGTTATACGAGGTGTGTTTACACATTTTACTCATCGACAGGTTCACTTTTAACCTAGATCAAAAAGAAAGTTTCCTTCTAAGTCTTATCCGAATAAAACTAATGGACGTGCATTCTCAGCATAGGGTTCTCCCAGGGGAGACTTCTGGTTAAGCTCACCCTTTATAGTACACATTTTAACATGAGTATCGTTATGACTGACATGGGATAGGCTGCTTTTGGTTTCCATAATAACAGCACGTGCGGATATACCAGTAATAAAAATATTATGAATTCATGGAATTTGAGCGTAATATAAATTTGGTTTAGAGCCATGAAGGGGCAATTTAATTACGACATCTACAGAACATATCTTTGATGTATCCATTTTAAACTTAAAACAGGGCACAGATAAATATATAACACTCATTGGTTTCCTGCATATTAACTTTTGATAAATGGCCGAACTCTGCTTAACCGGAGTAGACGACACCCATTATGGAACGTAGTCAAGTTTACCGTGCCACATGGCATCATCGAATAAAATTGCTTATATCTGCTTAGCTTAATCAGAAAATTAAATCCCCGGTTCGTGTTACAATTATATTGCTTAGCTATGCTTAGTCGACGCAGTAAATGCGTATCATCTAACATAGTGAAGGTATTAATGTAATGAAACTAAGTGTCATCGCACTCCTTCAGAACCAACGTTATCATGCCCCCCCCCCCCAAAGCATCAGCAAATCAAACTGCCTACCTTCACATATCTTTAGCAGAACATGCTCAGCAACGAACCCAGTCAATACATTCACCTAAAGAAACTCTACACCATGTTAAAACATTCTGTCCGCAATTAGAAGCACAGCTAGTGTGTCTTAAAATGTGTGACGGGCTGATAGATGGAAGAACCCATTTTAATAGTCATTTCTTTTCTTCGAAATACAAGGGACAACAAAAGCCTGATACTTGTCATTGCTCGATTTGCTCAAACATTATTTGTTCTGGTTTGCAACACTGATCTTTGAAATTAAAAAAGGGGGTTTAGAAATGTGTCAAAATATAATTTCAAAGTAAGTTTATCGTCTGACATTATTTCATGTATGATTATCTGTTCGACAACTGATCTGTTGGCGCCGGTTTACTGTATCATTCTGGTGCTATATATTACACGAAAATACTTACAAATGACAGAAACCCAATGGCGATTTCATATTGCCTTACATTTTACCCATTAATTGCAGCAGTTTAAAGACGAGAAATTGATGGTGCAGAGACAGACATATTAAATGCGGTATTTCAATCGGATTATTGCAGATTATTTGACTTTCTGGTCTGAAAGAAAATAGTAATGGCCGTTGACGAGAGTTTGTGGATAAATATAGTGGCATGTCGTAATTCTCTATTGCTCAAAATGTACAATTAACTAAGCTGGGTTCATTATAAAGTAATTTCAATGAAATTTTCAATATATTAATTGAAAGAAAATAGTAATGGCCGTTGACGAGAGTTTGTGGATAAATATAGTGGCATATCGTAATTCTCTATTGCTCAAAATGTACAATTAACTAAGCTGGATTCATTATAAAGTAATTTCAATGAAATTTTCAATATATTAATTTTGAATTATCTATTTTTAGCAAGTACGGTAAGCTCTTCATCTAATATCTGAATCTTACATAATACATCTTTAATGTCACCATAGTCATTCGACGCAACCAGTAACGCGCCCCAAAACAAGAATTATTTGAAATATTTAGGCCTTTCCCCCACCTGTATAATATACAGAAAAAAAAAGGATTTGAATATAGCTAGTGCTAATGTTTAATAAGATATGTTAGCTATTATACGTTCTGGGGGGTATTCTATCTTCCCGGGCTGTCTAGGGGAAACATCGAACCCGCAAAGAAAGTCAATAAATTAAGTTTAAACATACATTATGCAAGAGCTAAATCCGCCTATTGCAGGTCTTTCATTAGGCCTGAAATGTTATCTAAATTATTAATTAGACATAATCAACTCTCGATGGCATCTCTAGCTTGCAATGTTTATTGGATTAGGTTCCGATTTCATGTTCGACTTCCATTCATAATTTAATCATTAAATGGATAATCGAGGCTATGTTTTTTTATCCTACCGACTTTAGTAATGACGATCGAGGCTAGGTAAAAAATTCAATCGCTATCGCTAAAATCTCGGTTCATAGTGGATCAATTTGACTGACATTTTCAGCAAATTCACTTTACATTATCTAGTCTTTAACTATTATAATGCGAACTGCCAGCTCTTTATCTAATCTTCCATAAGGTATCTTTAAGTAGCAGATTTATTGTGATTCTCTTTAGGCCGACAATGGGTGAAACCAGGTCCAAACAACTATGACTGTACGGGTCAATAGGAAATCCTACATTCCATTTTTTGTATTTTGGGCGACATGGGTCCGGCTTTTTTAAGCTGGTATTTTAGGAAAATGAAGTAAATCATCAAAACTAAAATTGCCTTGAATTTATCAAGATCATCCAGACACATTCTTAAGGCGGATAAACTGTCATTATATTATACCTGCACTTGCAACCCACGTATTTACAAGTTATATTTATAGCACGGCTTTCATGAGTTAACAGGTTTAACCAGAGGCCGAGGGGGTTAAACCTGTTAACGAATGAAGCGTGCTATAAATGACTTGTAACATTGACAACTGCTCACCATGCATATTGTTATTGCACAGAAAACCTACGCCACTTCTCTATATGATTCCTACTAAAACTAGTGTAAACCAGCAAAAGTGTGCAATAACATTGAACATGTCTAGTTATTGCACGGTTACGCTCCACCCAATCTACTTATTCAACGAAAAGAACAAAGGAAGATTTCCTATCCATGTTACAAGACTATTTGACGTAACATTTTCGATCTTCGCATTGTATTCACCGCATCATGACAAAGCTATGGCATTATCTTTCCGTTTTATATGACACTCAGTTTGGACTTAATCTTTGTATTTCGATGTTATTTCTTTACTCTAGTTGGCATACTGTATGTGTATAGTGTTGTAAACGTAGTGTAGGTATCTCTCTTAAACCTTTTCTTGTATTGTTAAATACCATAGACTATACGATCTTTATCCGTTGGGTCTCATTGCCTATAGTTTATGTGTGGTACTGCTGATTGGCGCTAAATAAAATTAAATCCGTCAAAGATTGTTTTATTTGTACACGTGTGGATCTCTATTTTTCGTCCAATTTTAACGGGAGTCAAACTTGAGACATTCTAGTGTGTGTAAAAAAGTCCCAGTCTACCTGTAGCCAGCACTTTAAATATTCAAGCCATTCCGTATAGTCGTGGAGCTAGGTGGGTTTTGTTCAACATGGAAGGTTTATCATGCTAGTGGTGTATGGCTGGGTTGGGAGACCCCAGAAACCCTATTCTAATTACCGATGGGGGTCGAGTGATATTTTCATTATTTTTGAGATTATGTCATACTTTTAGCTAAAACTTCATTTATTTTATGTCTCAGATTTTTGCTCCGAGCAATATCAAAAATGTCCATGTAGTTTTGTGCAATACACTTGGAATAGAGCACAAGATAATGGAAAGATCGTTTTCAGTAAAATCGAAAAATTGTTAATTAGTGACCTTTGACCTCTTCTTAAGTGGCCTTTCCACCAAAAATCACATTCTTAAGTTATATTTCCTAATTCAGGGCACATTCCTCTATCAAATGCCATTGAAGTGGAACTTGCACCTTCCATGTTGAATAAACCCATTTTTGTAGGGGGGGGGGGGGTACTATGGGTGGCTCCTCCTACCACACCCACCACTGGCGCAACTTAAGAATTGGGTTTCTGGGGTTTCCTAACACAGCCATACACCACTAACATGCCAAACCTTCCGCACCTTCCATGTTGAACAAACCCCACCTAGCTCCCGGACTAGTATATACATGTAGATAGACTATTTATGCTTTGAAAATAAGACAAGGATGTTTCTTTAGGAAACCTTCTAGCTACGTCACAATGTTATGATTGTGTCAATCTATTGATTTGAGCAAACAAATCCAATAAATTTATCCGTAGGCCGACCGTAAGCGGTTTTATACGGGGCATCAATACTTCCGATTAAAGAAGGGTGATTATTATACCCATATTTGGACAGGGCAGTAGTACTTGAAAACATTATCCGCACAAACATTGCCGCTGTTTTAGATCTAACGTGGCCTAATTTGAATAAATACTACAAACCATTGATCGTTTTGTGTGTAGTAGATTTAATAGGTCTGTAATATTTTTTTTTTGTTTTTAACATGAATAAATTTATAATTAATTGTCTCATATGATGTAATTATATCCAAAACGTGGCCAACATATTCTGTAAATCAATTTTTTTTTCTGAATGTATGTCTAGATAGTGTATGGTACACACGTTCTAAATTAATCTATATCTTGTATAACTTCCATAACAGCATTCTATTATTCACTAATGTCTACATTTACTTACAGCTATTGTGGTATTTCTATACAAAAACGGAAATTACGTTCCTATTCATGGGCTCAATTTCCGGATGGCAAGGGACTTTGTTAAGTTGAGGGGGGGGGGGCATGCAAGGGGACATAAGTCGACAAGGGTTTACAGTTCACTTGAGTTATTTGTTATGTGCAAAACCAGCACCAATTATCAGGAAATTGACGATAAGAGTTGATACACATTATGGTCCATGATATATCCAAAGTGACTATCGAATACATGACTTCTGAAAAAGCCTGTTTGCGTGGAGATGGGGGTAGAAGACATACACTGACCATAAATTAATAACTTCGTTCGTAAGTAACCTTGGCCCTCCTTAAAGACCCATTGTTTTAAGACCCTCCATTTTGATCACCGAGGGTGATTACGTAGGCAATCGTCATCCCGTGCATCATCAGGTCTTCGAAACAATGTTGGTTGTTTTTCAGAAAGTCAACTTTCACAATATTGAAGTTTGAAAGGGGGTTCGAAACCCGGCAAATGGGTATGCTAGTATTGTTGATGAATAGTCAATAATTTCTATACCACCGCCTTATTTAGACATTTTCTAGGGCAATCTAGATATAAGTGTGATGCCCAAAGCTATGTCCCACGGTTATACAATTAGACAAGCTAACTGTTGCTTCCTTTGCTCACAAGGGACCTATCGATCCTATAATGTCCCAGACAATAAATTTCCCTGCTACAAATGCTCAGAAATTATTTCGCGATAAAACCGTCTGCATTTTCCCCCAAATTTTAAATCTTATCTTTTATTACCATGGATAAATTGTAGGGGCCACTGTCACTAAGAGCCCCTGGAGATTTTCCGACCTGATTTCGCATTTTCATTGGTACAAGACGGAAGGCCAGGAAACGAAATGCGTCTAGTGTTTAGGATGCCCGGTGTCCACCCAGGTACTCGTGACAGTTGGCATTCGATGAAACTTCCCTCAAAGCGCAATCGTATTCATGTCTACATTAGCCCGTACTTATCACGAAGCGGATGACGCTGCTTTTCATAACCCATATGTCGATCTTTTCTAATTCATTTTACGAACCAGAAATATGATAAATTATCCGAGAGCTTTTCTTTTAGCGTCTTTTTTATGGTTATTATATTTTCATTTCTTTAAAGGGACAATAACATTCTTGCTGGCTTTACAGCTCCAGAAAATAAATAATAGCCTTATTCTAAGTATTAGATGTTTAAGTATCCTACCTGTTGTGTAAATTATCCATTAAATCCTATTTTACTTGTCCAGAGGGGTTGAAAATATTTTTAAATCCAAGTCACATTTGAAAAGCTAAACGTTAGGCTTTTCAAATCATTTAGTTGAATTTTTCCAATTTTTTAAATTAGGTGTGTTTAGATGAAATCTGTATCATCAATTAATTGGAATATTGTAAAATAGTACAATTTGTTGACCAGAATAAAGATTGGGGCATATTATTCAGTTACAAGAGTGGTATTGAGCCTTTAAAGAATTAACTAACCTTGGATTTTAATCAAAACTGAGACTTAAAAAAACCCACGCCAATCTAACTGTACAAATTAATCGGTATGTTTCCAATTATATGCCTAACATTAAAGTATGTTCTTAAAGGAGAGCTCAGAAACTTTGATCTTCAGAGTATATGGAGTTATTTCAGACAGACTTCTTCTCAATTAGCAGATGTGATGATTTACAAATTGACAAAGCTCAATTAGGTAACAGGCACCTGAGACACAAGCGATTATTATAAATCTGTTGAGTACTCAGCAAACCCAGATTAACATAAGAAATCATGGTGTTAAAGATATATTATATTCCCTGGACAGCCAAGATATTAATGTAAATAATTGAAGTCTATACCTAAATAATGGGGGATATGATGAGTATCCTTAATATAAATTAAATGGTTTAATTGTATATACATGTATGTAACCCGTCTTCTTTCATTTTAATTGTTTATATTCATAAAGTATTTGATATTTATTTTTAATTTTATATATTATCTGTGATACTTGTTTTCATTTATGGATATAAATATATTTCTGTGATTTCATTTATTTTGTCTCGAATAATTTCACTATATGTTTGGCGCAATATAGCCAAGTTGCAGCTGACGTGCCATAAAACCACATTTCATTTCATTTCATTTTTTTAAAATAGCAGCCATTTGTGTTTCATATCCATATAGTTCATCACAGTTTACGGTTTTATGTTTATGTTTCAGAAAAAAAATACGTTATAGGGCTATGTTAGCTACAGGTGTCCACGTAATCCCCAGAGAAAACTAAATTCAAGAACAATTGAACATGACATCGATCCGTTTTCTTGTTTGGCATATTGATTGCGAAAATACATTCAGATGTTATCCATCAACGTTTATCTGATACGTGTAATGATGCACGATGTACAGCATACATGGTATTAAAATATAATAAAGTTTATTGAAGAATTGAACATTGTCGAAAGAAATGATTTACCCTATTTTGCAATCAAAGTTTATAGATGCTCTGGGGTATTACTTAGTTACTAAATCCCATCAAGTAAGCACAAATTTATTTCCGACTTACAGAATGGTAGTCCAGTAAATCCGTCGTTAATTGCAATTAACTGAAATGTAGGGCGGATAGTTACGGGTTTATAAGTATGTTACTTTCAATTTGAGAATTACAATGGTGAACTACATACGTGCTTTTTAAGCCCCAATCACACCAGACTCGTCACTACGTTCTGGAAAATGTTGCAAAACGGGCTCAAACTGTGTGAACGTAGTAGTAACTGTGTACGATCTGCTTATGAACTTCATAATTAGGAGTAACAACGTACTTAGAACGAGATGGGCGTGCTACGGACGGAATTGCCGCGCTATGACTTTTGATCAGACTCGGAACGTGTTACATCGTAGCCTAGTCGAGCATCAATCAACAGCCCACCCGGATCAGTTTGTAGCTTTACCGCATTACGACCTTCGTACGTTTCTACCTCGTTCTAAAAGTTTCCAGAAGGTTTTCAGTAAGTTCTACTCATTTTGACTTCGATCGGACAAGGTAGGGTATAAATATGGATTATCTCCTCACTGGTTTATCATTTGGCTCGAAATTGCTTGCAGTGCACATTAATTCAATATTTAAAACAAAAATGAACAGAATCACAGCCCTTGTTGAAAGCAGAGAATGTGTACAATAAGATGATAGAACAAGGAAGAGGAAGGGCGATGAACTGGCTGATACGTGCGAGGAGAATAGCCGTGGGACATTATCATTAGATAATGCAGGAACTCCACCTGGCTGTTCAAGAGTCCTTCTACAACTTCTTGAGAATGACCCGACCCTTTTTTGACTAACTTCTTGAACGCAACACTCCCTTCAAAAACAATATACCAACTACAGAAGGCTCTGGAAACAAGGATGGGGCTGGCAATTACACTGAGTCATCTGGCCACAGAAGATTCATATGCTACCATGCATTATGGTTTGCGGGTAGCAAGAAACAACATTTGCTTGTTTGTGATGCCTTGGTGATGGAGCCCAGGCAGGTTCGGAGCAAAACAGTAGAACGTTAAACCCCATTTCATTTCAAGAATGGTGTAATTTCCTACCTTGTTGGCAGAGACACATGGAAATGAGCTGCTGAGGAATTCATGGTGCCCTGCAATGTCACACATGCTATGGCTCTCTGGATGGGGAACATGTAGCCATCAGAAAGCCTCCCAAGACTGGAGCCATGTACCGCAAACTACAGAGGTTTCGGCTCCATAGTGTTAATGGCCTTGGTAGATGCAGATTACAAATTAACATGGATGGATGTTGGTGGTTTTCGAGGCCAGTCTGATGCTCATATCTACAACCAGTCAGAACTGAAAGAATGCTTAGAAGATGGCTCCATTGGACTTCCTCCACCTTCACCCTTGCCAAATGACGTATAGGACTTTCCCTATTACATGCTGCCAGATGACGCTTTTGGCTTTCGCCCACATTCTATGAAGCCATATTCAGGCCGTAACCTAACGAGAAGAAATGATAGCCAACTACAGTATCTCTAGTGCCGGAAGTGTGGTCGAAAATGCATTTGGCAGTATGGCCCAGAGATGAAGAATACTCTTGTCAACAATGTACAAATCATAGTTGGGCTTGTGTGAGCCTTCATAACTTATCCGTCTTCGAAACACAATCATTCAGAACATTCAACCTGGTGGCTGGAGACTAAATGTCAAACTTCCTAGACCTGGATGTCCCACAGGGAGGACACCGAGATAGTTTTTGCCAAGAGAAAAAGGGACTATTTAAGAGATTACTTCAACAACTCAGCAGGACGTGTACCATGGCAGTACAGGATATTTGATGTATGAGTGCCATACAGAGGATGATTGATGGACATTGATGTTTAATTTTATCTAAAGACTATTTATCACAGGCACTTGAAGGGATTGAAATAAAATGTCTTGCTACTGCTTGATATACTTCAATAACAACACCCGCCATATTGTTTTGATTCGTTGAAGACATCTCGTATGCTATCATCACACTACCTCTAACTCTTCACGTTGTTTTTAGTGCCAAGGAGACTTTATTTGACAATTGAACTGATACCATTGTAATTAAATTTGTCATTTTACAGCGTTGTTAATTACAAATCAAAACTTGAATCGCTGTCACTTGGTGATTGGTATCTTAGTCGAAGGACTACACTTCCGTTTTGTAGGTTATGTTATTTGATTAAAAAGACCGAATCTCGATCTATTCACATGTGAATGGACGACCTAAAATAATAATTTCTTATATTCTTTAGAGGGGAATACGCAGATTTATTAAAGTCGAAAAAAGTCATGTCCATATGTAACCTTGTACTTGAAAATAATAAAACGTGTAAATGTCTCATGCAGTATTAATGCCAAATTGAAACAAAGTTAGAGCCAATCTGTTCCTGGTCTTCAGTCTCCCGTTCAGCCTCGTGCTACTAACCCTGTTCACCCAGAGGGGAAGATTGTGAGAAGCCAATGGTGCTTAGTGTTACTGTGGCATTTCCCTACGTTCACACATAGTTTAAACCCGTTTGACAACATTTTCCAGAACAAGTTTGGTGTGACAGGGGCTTGATTAGCACAGCCCGAAGCATTCAACGAGAATGAGGTATGACAAGAACGTGCTGGGTTTTGATAGCCCTCGAGCTCGGATCAGATTGAACACACAATAGGAGCACGTTCGAACGCGGTATTGGGTATGAGGTAGAACTATAGTTACAAACGGGTTTAAACTGACTACGAACCGACTTGGACTGCTGAGCAATGGTACATTTACCCTTTCTGAACTTGGTATGAACTGAATATGGAAATGAAACGGGGTTTAACGTCCTACTGTTCTGCTCCTAAAACTGAATATGGACGGGGTACGAATGAGATAGACGTATTGGGGACTGTGTATGGACTAAAAATGGGATCGTAGTATGGCAAATTTACCCGATCTGAACTTGATATGAACTGATTATGGACGGGGGTACAAACGAGATAGACGTATTGAGTGAACGAAATGGGATCGTAGTATATACATTATTTGACTTAGTCTACCCCGACCACATCAAGTTTTGCGATTTTCTAGGTCCATTTTAAGAACTTGTTTAAACTTGTTTGGTGTGACGTAAACCTTAACAAGGTCTTTGTAGCAAGCGTTCAATCCAGCGACAATTTGGGAAATGTTAGAGTCGATCAATGAGACGAGAATTATCTTTAAAGTCTATGAGAGACACAAATGATGGCAGCCAACATGTAGATAGTAAAATATCAACGTCCCTTTACAATTTTTTAAAACTCCATTTAACCCACAACTGCATAGCACCAGGGGTGCGGGTTGGGGCTGCAAAATTATTATTGTAAACATAAGTAAAATATTTCTATCTAGAAATATATAAATAATATCTCAGGCCTGTAAATAAGTCATAAGGTCACATCCCTGGTAATATAGATTCATACATGATTGATAACCGCGGAAGAGCGACTATTGAATATCTATTATCCGATATTGTTTTTGTTGGTTTTTTGTAATGATGACACTATAGACATAATTACAAAATGAAAAACACATCGTAACTTATTTTAATATTTTATATACGATATTGGGGTATTGTAATGAGAAACACTATTGACATAACTACAAAATAGAAAACACATCGTAATTTTATTTTTAGCATCGTGTCCCTTTGAAAATATAGTTATTGATTATTTTTTTGTTATATTATTGTAAACTTCTAAGGACCGAATTGGTGTAGATCATTTGGGTGAAGGCACGTTTTCATAATTAATATACTATCGTTGGGTAGAGCCTAACAACTTTCTTTCGATAAACACCTACAACATTTTCTGAAGAATCGCGCACCCATTGCCGCTGTAGAAAGAAATGTTCTAAAAAAAACGAACTTATTTTATGAAGTCTCTTTATGCAAGTAAGTAGTCTAAAACTTCATCAGGACGATATTTACCGAAAGGAAATCAAACAATCTCATCGGGCAAACATTGGCTCAATGTAAACGAAAGATATAACCGCATCTGGAAATCGAATATCTTGATGTTCCAAAGGGTTTAATCACTCTGATATACGTGTATGTGATTACCATTTAGATGTAAAGGTTAAATAAATGCTTAAGATTGGAGTGAATACATATTTGAACATATTAATTTCGTGTGGAATATTAACATAGAGATTATTAAAACAACTTTGAAGTTGGCTTGATTATTCATTAATTAACAATTACAAGCTTAAAACAGAATTTGTTCTTTAAGTCTGGATTGAGTCTACTTAGTAAACACTTTTGGAAATACTCGGTTGTATTTATATGGCATAATATGATCCAGATAAATATTGTCATGTTAGTTTGGAACTGAAGTAGATTGTATAGGGCACAGTTAAAGGGTGGCTCGAAAACACCGTCGCTCTTTTCACAAATGACTTTCTTATTATCAAGACTCTTGAAACAGGAAGTCGCGGAAAGGTTCCACTTTTCTTAATAAGCGAATCTAATGACAGACTATTTAAAATGTCGGTCTGAAAGACAATATACTGAAAAGAATACATCTGTCGGAATAACAATTTTGAAATGTAGATGGACACATTATTCTCATAATTCCTGACTCCATCAATAAGGCGGGGGACTATCAGTATGGACCTGTCCGCCCGTCGTTCTGTCCGTTACACATTTTTGGCCACAAGAACTCTTTTACTTGAGCTAGAATGCTCCAACTTGCTGTAGCTGTTTACTAGACGAATATCTTGATGAAGATATGCAAATTTGATTGGTTGAAAATTTGGGACACGATAACTTTGATTCTAATGAAACTTGGTGTATAGTTTCATTACATCAATACCTTGACTAAGTTCGATAATGAGCATGTTCTGCTCCGGGTAAGCAGAGTGATACGCTAATTGTTGGGTCGAGAATTTTGAGCTAAATAACTGTGAGTCAAATTGAGTGTGAGTGGTGAAACTTTGTGTATAGATTCATTACTTCAATACCTTGATTATGTCCGATGATGGGCACTTTCTGCTTAGGCTACGTGGGGAATTCAATCGAGATTTTGGAACACGATAACTCTCCTTCCATTTTAGGCAGAATATTCAGACTTTGAGTAGGTGTTCATTAGGCGAATGTTCTGACATGCAGTTTTCAATCAGGCGAATTTTCACTAAGGCTAAGCAAAGTAATTTAATTGATTAAGACTTTTGTTCTAAGAGTGATGAAATTCGGAGTGAAAGAATAATTATATCCATACCTTGATTAAGTTCCGTGGTGGGAGTTTTCGATGTTACGCTAAGTAATTTAACAACTCTGCTATTAATTGGGGCAGAATGTTTTAAACTCTGTGTAGAT
This sequence comes from Patella vulgata, assembly GCF_932274485.2. Taxonomy (NCBI): domain Eukaryota; kingdom Metazoa; phylum Mollusca; class Gastropoda; family Patellidae; genus Patella; species Patella vulgata. The sequence continues at coordinate 20,529,462 of NC_065883.2, forward strand.
GTTCAATAGGCAATGACTTGACTGAGTACTGTGATGAACATTTTCCACTACAGCTAAGCAGAGCTAAGTAATTTCATTGGTCGATGCTTTGGGAAACGCTAACCTTGACATTTAGTGTATATAGTTTCACTACCAGGTACTTCAAAACCTTGACTGACTTCTATCGTGAACATTTTCTACTTAGACTAAGTATAGATAATCAGTTTGATTGATTGATATTTTTCAAAAAGATAAATGTGCAATTAATTAACATCTGTCATCTATTTATTTGGGGATTGCAGCTGGGGACATGAGCCTCACTGTTGGCTTGTGTTTGTTTTTGGCAGATATGTCTATCCATACGGCAAAGGCTAAAACGGTCGCCTTTCTGCTCTTCTAAAGGGAGAAATAATATAGAGTAATCTTTCATGTTTTAATATTTTTTGTCTTAAGCTGAACGGGAACTGTAAGCTTATCATTCCTGATTGACAGATATCAAGTGTAAGTTTTATTTTGAAAATACAAAACATATTTTAAGGTGGAAAGATGCAACAAGTTAAATCCGGGAAAATAAAGCAAATGGAGGATTTTCCTCGGACGAATCATAGTAAAAATCTTTAATAAAATTCAGGAGATCACTACCCTTTCTCTTTTGTAATGAACAAAGAAAAACATAAACTACAAGAAGTAATTAGTAATATTTGATTCCCTAACATCAAAATAAATATAAAGAAGAGTAGAATTTACAATTTACAAAGCAGACATAATTGGTTAGAAATTACAATATTTTTTATATACATTCATATTTCTAGACCCTTTTTGTCTATTTTAATGTTCCAAAGAATACAGCAATACGCCTTTAAGAACATAAGCTGTAAGGTAATGGTTTAATACCATCCTATCTTTGTAAGACCAATGTTTCAGGGATATCAATAAAATATGCTGGTGTGTAACGCGGTTAATCAATTCAGGTTAATACCATTTTACGATTCTAACATCCAGTTCGGACAGATTGTTTTCGTGACATAAACTAATCTACTCAGATTAATAAAAACAGCGGGGTTACTAGTCTCAAAGCTGTTCAACCACACTAGTAAAAGGAAATTAAATGGATTTAACGTCTTCCATTTCTGCACAAAATGGGCTAATGAAGACGGGTATACGCCTCGCAGTGTACCGGGGGATATTTTATCCCGACAGTGGATCCGCGACCTACTCATATGTTGAATTTCAACCGCAAATACCAACATGTGCACGAGACTCCAGGTTTTCGTCCCTGTAAAGTAGTTTTAAAAAAAGAGAGAGAGAGAGAGAAAAAAAATGGGGTTTAACGTCCACTCGACACAAACTAGGTCATTTCGGGACTAATATATGGTTTAATTTTATTTCAAAGGGAGGAAACTGGTGGACCTGGAGAAAACCCAAGAGGTTGAACAGGCGACCCTACTCCTTGTCACGTACAACCGGGGATTCGAAACCACGCCAGTTGATTCAATGACAGGCCTTATGATACAGCGCGCACGTGCTAACCATTCGGCCATCCACCCCCCTAGTTCAAATATGTCCAACAACAATAGTAAAGCAAAATATATTTTATCGAAACTGTCAATGGCCGTGTGAGAATATAATGCTCGTCTTTCCACAATTTAAGGATTATTAAAGACTTAGTTATATGTAAGGTTTAAATATTGAAGTCGTTATAATGAAGGCAACCTTGAAAATTGACGAACGCACACAAACATAGCTTTATCAGTGCTGTTAATGTTCGTTAAGATTTCAGGTATTTTTTATGGCTACACCGTCAACGGCCCTGCTTTAGTTTCGACATAAAGACGCTTAATCATCCAAATTAATGCTACTTTGTTCGAATTTAATTATAGATGCAAATCACCAATTAATGCTCTTTTGGTGTATTGAATTCAAAACAATTGAAGAGCCCTGGGGAAGAGCGATCTAAGTCACTTTTTCAACGAACTACAGTTAATGGCTCCATCTGGTAGCTAATTGTATAAGCTTTCTGTGGAACAATCAATTTCAGGTAAAAACGATCGGAATAACATCGAACCAAGGCCCCTCTGAAATGAACTCCCGGACATCGTACCTTTTATTTGATCTTAATTTGGTTGATAAGTGGAAGTCAGTTATACTGGTAATTATGATTCGTATTTTGGAGTTGTAATTAAACAGTACAGTTCGTGTCAAGCATTCTCGTCCGGAAGTCTGTTTTGCCTTTTATGCGAAAAGACAAAAAAGTGACTTAGATCGTTCTTCCCCTGGACTCTTCAATTGCTTTGCAAGTGACACACCCACCTACTCTTATATCAAATTCTAACTGGCAGGGGTTCTTTTACGTGCACTCCAATGCATATACGTGACTTCGGTTTTTCGTCCCATCTTAACAAGCTTTCTCGGTCAATAGCGGGGGGGGGGACCCAAGAACCCCAGGTTTTATTCGCTGAACCACCGCGTCTCCCGAAAAAGAACTGATGGTACACAACCCTTAGTATCATCTAGATGAAGCTAGGCAATAACAATTTGCTCCCATTGTTACCACTAATCTACATTTAGCACACAAAATATATATAAATGATAATTTAGAAAGGAACCAACATATAGACCATGACTGATAGATTGTTCGTGAGACTCCAAGTTCCAATATTATGGACTAAATTATGATTGATTTTATCAGTAACGGCAGTGCTGATTATTTTGACGTACGATCTTTAAGCTACGGGTGCCAAATGAATTTATCGACATCCTAGACAGTATTATTAAGTTATAGTAATGGTTTGCCTACTCGGCTGTGACGTTATATAAAGCTCCTCTCTACACCCAATCTACAAATTCTTATGCTCTAGTCAGATATTCCAATATTTTCCATTTCTTGAAAACAAACCTTTAAGATCGTCGACTCATAAAATAACAAACCATTATAATAGATAGTATTCCTATTAATATTCCCATTATATACAGGGTATTTTCTTAGTAAGACCAACCATACAAGCAGAAACATTATCAACAGAAAAGTTACTGGGTAAATATTGACTATGATTGAACGTGAAGTACATGTATTGTGTCATTAGGTATGACTAAATGACGCCATGCTGTCATTTAACGATATTTATTATCAGATTAGACTCAGCTCTTTAAGGGTAAATTTTCTTGAATTTTCGTTAAATACGGGATGAAATTTATTTAAGATTCACGAAACAACGTTGGGCTAAGATGGCATTTAAATGGTTGTACGTGTACATGAAATAAAATGAGGTTTAACGTACTATTTTTCTGCGCAGGCTGAGCTAATAGAGACGGACGTTAGCCATGCTATGATCCGAGACAGTGACGTTAGGGAATACTCTTGGTCCAAACTGGATTTTTGGCTTCGGCACATAAAATGCAATCAACACAATGTCATGTAGCTATTATTATGTCAGGGATAACATTAAATACCACTCTAAAACCATGCCGTCGATAGACATATCATGTCGTCAAAATGTAAAGAGGGTTTTGAAAGGTTTCGGACACTGGTTTTTGTCTATCGGAATAGCATGAACTACAGACAAAGGTTAAGAAAGAATATCTGTACTTGTAAAGATATCAAAGCCGCGGCAGCAGGAATAGTATTTTAAATCATTGATTCCCGAGTGTTGGCAATATGGTGGAATTAAAATTATTCGCGTCTCTGCCTATGCTGATTCTTTTGGAAATATTTTGTAGAACTGCCTAATGTAGAAACGATCCATCACATTGGTCACTGAACTGACAATACTCTAATTCTGTATGCTGATCACAATGTTCGAGCATTTTATGTTGTCATGATGATTTATTATGTCCTTCGACAGCTCAACATAATACATGTCGATATGAGAGTAATAGAAAGTGCACTAAATTATTTTACGTTTTTTCTGAAATAAGTCACTGTCCTTCAGGTGATTCTTCAGTGAATAAATGAAATTAACATGCTCCCTGTGTGTAAATAACGCAAGGACAATCGGTAATTTTATGATATTTTTCAGGCAAATCAACTCACGTGTCAGTTATGTCAGTCATCTTTGAACTATCGCGACGGTCCCCTTAGCATGGTACGGCTGGTCACGACCACAGGTTGAAATAAATGGCATTCGCAGAAAGTTCGACTATTGTACGAAAATCTGTGGAACCGAAGTTCGCCCTTGGTTGACCCCACTGTATTTATAAAATTAGAGCCTCAAACATATAGTGTTCAATCGATTGCCGACAATATTTCCACAGTTCCCGTCTTATAGTATAACAACTTTTCTTACAAAGAATAGTGATATTTACTTGCTTGGATTCTGAACTTTTACGAACAAAACAACTAGAGAGAGTAACATATGTAACATTTATTTAAATTTCAATATTTCGCTTGTGTGTAGGGGTGTTTAGCAGTGGTAGGTTGGGAGGTATATTTTTTATTCTGTTCTGCTCCGACTGGGCTAATGAAGGCGGTCACTCAAACACACTTACAGTACCCACTAGAGACAACCCACTAAATTTGAATGTATGTCATACTATACTATTCAAAAAAAGTAGGGGATATTTGATTTTTAAGTGTTATTAAAGTCACCTAATGAAACTGACGAAGAAACAAATGACAAAATAAAATGAAGTTCACATTCATCGATTTATTCCAAATGATCATTAGACTAAGTAAGGCACAGACTGACCATTATAAGGGTAAAATGATACCCGGGGTCAAACAGCAAAGTTACCACAGCATCACAACCAAGTCAGTAACGGGTAAATCCTCCTCTGTTTGCCAAACAAGCATTGATCCGACATGGCATACTCCTAATGAGACGTCTAAGGTCATTTTGGTCCAGATTGTCCCATTCCTGTTGCAACGCAGCAGCAAGTTCTTGGACATTGGCAGGACGTTGTTGACGTTGACGTAACCTCTGTCCAAGCATGTCCCAGACATGCTCGATGGGGGAGAGGTCGGGACTCAGTGCTGGCCAAGGTAATGTGGTGATGTTCTGTTGTTGGAGGTAACCTGTAACGATCCTGGCCCTGTGACATCTTGCGTTGTCATCCTGGAAGATGAAACGGCGGCCATGACGTCGTGCGAACGGCACAACATGGACTGCCAAGATGTTGTCCCGGTAGTACTGGCCTGTAACACGCCCTGCAACAACATGTAAAGCCGTTCTTCCAGCAACAGTGATGCCTCCCCACACCATAACAGAACCACCCCCAAATCGATCATGTCTGATGACGTTAACGTCTTGGAAGCGCTCGTTTCGACGACGCCACACCCTCCTACGTCTGTCCAAAAAATCAACAGTGAACCTTGACTAATCTGAAAACATCACATTGCTCCAGCGTCGATTATCCCAGTGTTGGCGATCCCTACACCAACGACGTCTTGCCTGAATGTGATGATCTCTCAAACAAGGGATCACGCGAGGACGTCGGGCGCGAAGGTGACCCCTATGCAGTCGATTCCGAATCGTCTGGCCACTCACTCTCACACCAGTGTCTGTTTGAAGACGAGCGCTGATCTGATTTGCTGTGATGACACGATTTCTCAAGGCCAAGGTACGGATAAATCGATCCTGGGCTTGGGTTGTCGCCCTTGGTCGACCTGAGCGTGGTCTGTCCTGTACAGATTGTGTATCACGGTATCTGGACCATAGCCTGCTTATGACAGACTGAGAAACATTCATCGTCCGCGCCACAACCGCCTGTGTTGTGCCGATCTGTAGCATGCCAAGGGCACGTAACCTTTCATTTTGGGTAAGCCGACGCATATCAAAATTTGTTTTCTGGTCACTAAAACAATTAAACTGATGTTTCCACCCTGGAATTCAATGCCACAATGACTGTAACATTCAAAGTCAGAGTCGTGCAAATCTTGGGTTGGACGCCCATGATGATCCCAAGCATCACCTGCATTCCATGCGGTAGCTATTGGTGCGTTTGGGCGTCACATAGTCTAAAGTGTGTGATGGTTACCGCTATCTGGGAAATATTGCCCTGACAACTACGTTTCCCACTAACTTTTACGTGCACGTTTTTCAACCCATTCAAACACAAGACACTGTTGTGAAAAGCAATTTGAATTTGACAAATTTTAAAAGCTATCTGGACACCGAAAGGATGCCTTATTGATATGTTTTGATATAATTGTACACGATTCTAAATAGAAAAAAGAATCCAGCGTACGGTTGTTTGCTTGGGAACTCTGTTAGTGTCAGCTACTACCGTCGCTGGGTGATCATTACAAAATATTGCTGCGACCGTCCTACCACATTAAGGTTATCGAAGTTAATGAGGACCAAACAGGTATTAATTATCATGAAAGTGATCCAAATAAACTAATGCACCCATCAACTGCTTAGGGACAATTCCTTAATAATTGTTTCTTTAAAGATACATTATGGGAGATTCGATAACGAGTTGGCAATTCTCACTATAATAGTTAAAAACTATATAATGTAAAGGCAATTTGCTGAAAATTTCATTCAAATTGATCCACTATCAACCGAGAACTAAGTGGTTGAAATTTCCGCCTAGCCTCGATCATCATTACTAAAGTCAGTACGATAAACATCATAGTCTCGATTATCCACTTAATCGTTAAATTGTAAAGGAAAGTTATGCAGTAAATCGGCTCATATCCACTTAAGATCGCGGGCTAGCATAACCATCTACAGTTGATTATGGTCTGGATAGGTTAATTAATATATAATTAATAATTTTTAGATAACATTTCAGGCCTAAAGAAAGACCTTCAATAGACAGATTTAGCTCTTGCATAATGTATGTTTAATAAACAATAATTGTATTACGATATATTCCGAAAAGTTATTTGAGAACCTGTTAAGCCGTCCTGTTATATTCTATAGGCTTCCGTGGTCTAGCACGCACACTATGTACGCTGGCCATTTAGCAGTTAATACAGACATATTTCTTCATGAATGCATAAGGATTCTATTTACCACTGATATTTGCAGGATTTCCTTGACATGTAACCAAGTATGTAATCCAGGGTCATCAGAAAAACCTAAACCCTTACGAATTGTGATGACTGTTGTGTAATAAATATCAATGGAACTGGCTAGACCAGACAATTAAACGTTCAAGACGTATCTCTGTTTTTTTAAAAAATAACTCTCGGAACACTAAACTACTACACTGATTCTAGAAAAAATGAAAGTATCCACAGCAAACTACGACTTTCGTGCAATAACTTAAATGGTCAAGTGTATTTTAGACAGTATCTACTGCTTTTCATTATAATTATTGATGTGTATATGGGTATGACATAGACATTTTCCTGTTCCCCGATCTCCCATTCATTTATAATGAATGAAAATATACCTTAGAAAGCAGTAAATAGCAAATACTCGTTTCGATATTCACACATATCGGATCATAACTTTCTGAATTATGGCCCCTGATTTAAGAAAATGTTTGAACGTGTCACCATTACACCCTAATGATGGTTGAGTTCGAATTTCGTGAAAATCAGACTAAAACTGCTGGACAAAATGACCACCCCTCGTCCGCAAATAGTGTAAAGTATATCAAGGTTGTGGACCCTCTAGAGGCCACAATTTTGATCCGACTTGATTAAACTTTAAATTTATGTTTATATCGCAAAGATCTGGTTTCCTGTCGATAATCGCGCATATCCAAATGTAACTTTATGGATTATGGCCCCTGATTGTTCGAAAAATCGCATTTTTTAAAAAAAACAATTAAATACATGTATATCACCGTTACACATCAATGAAAGTTGAGTTAAACTTTCGTAAAAATCTGACCCCAACTGCCGGACAAAATGGCTGCTTCTGGTAGGCAAATAGTGTAAAACCTAAAGATCTTGGTTCCTTTCGATATTCGCAAAATATCGGACCGTAACTTCCTAAATTATGGCCCTTGATTGTACGAAAAATCGCGTTTTTAGTTTGTGGTCCCTTTAGAGTTCACAATTATTATCCGATTTAAAAAAACGTTCGAATATATCACTGTTACACCATGATGCCGGATGAGTAAGAATTTCGTAGAAATCGAACTCGTGCCGGACAAAATGGTCGCCCCTCGTACGCAAATAGTGTAAACATCTGGTATTTCCAGGTTGTGGACCTTCTAGAGGTCACAATTTTGATCAGATTTTGATGAAACCTGAAATACATGTTTATAATCCAAAAATCTCGGTTCCTGTTGATGTTCGCGCATATCGGATCGTAACTTCCTGAATTATGGTCCTTGACTGTACGACATATCGCGGTTTTAGCTTGTGGTCCCTGTAGAGGTCACAATTTCTCTCAGATTAAAAAAAATGCGTATGAACGTATCACCATTACACACTTAAGATCTTGGTTCCTTTTGATAATCGCGCATATCTGAACGTAACTTCCTGAATTATGGCCACTGATTGTTGAATGAAGGTTGAATTCGAATTTCGGGAAATGGCCGCTCTTTCTACGCAAATTGTGTAAAAGTATGTAATACGAAGGTTGTGGACCCGCTAGAGGCCACAATGTTTATCCGATTTTGATGAAACTTAACACATCCCAAAGATTCCAGTCCCATTTGATATTTGCGCATTTCGGACTAAAACTTTCTGGATTATGACCCCTGATTGTACAAAAAATCGCTTTTGTTTTTAGCTTGTTCTATATCCATCTTTTTGAAAATGTGGGCGTATCTTGCCTGGCAGCAGCTGGTTAGGATTATTATTAGGTTTTCTTATAGCATTTTTACACAGGATTAAAGGGTCATCTGAATGGAGTGAAAATTTTTGTCGCAGTAATTTGCGTTAGCCGCCATTGGCTAGTTCAGTTTTTCGACCCTAGATTAATTATTTATTGTTCGATATGTATAAAACAAAATTATTATGCTCCGTTTTCCAAAATGTCATTATTTTTTTTTATTTTTTATTATTTTTTGTTACCGATAAAGTGACGTAATTTTACCAAAAACTACATTTTTGACAGTTCAGTACCATTTTTTGAAAATAATTTTTTTTTTCAAATCTGGTATAACTGAAAGGGTGTGCCCTTTAAAGGCGCACAAAACATCGATTTCGATTTAAAGGTGAAAAGGGGTTTAAAATTAAACTATTTACAACCCATTCAGCGTCTTCATATTTTAAAATATTTCCTCGTAGCTTTCATAAATGCGTAGCAATAATCCATACAAAGAGAATGTATGCGAAAATTAGTTTGTAATATTATGAGTAGTTGCCAAGAAATAGGCAATTTTGCATGCGTCACTTTTCACGTTATTTTCTGTAAAAGAGTCAGTTATTATTCCACTTTCGATTTGTTTGTACCATTTGACGACTAATGCCAATTTTGACTAGGTCAAACCTATTTATCATTTTCACTGTCTCCGGAAATGGCGTTATTCGGGCAAAAGCTGTATTTTTAGCCTTCAAAACAGGTATTTTATTCAAATGACTCTGATTTGTAATGTTTTTAAAATTATGATATTTGATTCAAATCAACAAAATGGTTTCTAACGTGTACTGTTTCTAACGTGTAAGGTTTTTGGTCTATTAAAGTGTCAATTATTACTTTCATAAAATTTTCACCGTGTGATGCCTTATGCCTTTTGTGATTTCATAGAACTAATTTAACATTTTTATTATCACCGGAAGTAATGTCATTTTGGCAAAAATGTATTTTTAGCCTTCAAAACATATTTTTCGAAGTGAGTTATAGTTATCATTCGTTTAACATTATATTTGATTCCAATGGACATATAGATTGGATCAATACGAACATACAGATGTCCAAAAATTGTTTCTAGCATCATTCCTTGTTGAGAAATAACCAATTTTGTCAGGATCACTTTTTCAGATTTGTTTCGCATTTTAATTTCCCATTAGAAAGTCATCTTACTTAGCGATAAGTTAGAAACAAATTTTGTCAGGATCCCGTTTTTCAATTTAACACATCGTAACAAATGTAAAAATGGAGTTGATATTGCTGGATTTCGTTGTTTCTATGTCCATTTTATAACATGTGTGCAGTGTTTATGTGGAAATCTGTTTAACGGTTTTATTGGTACAGGAAGTGACTTAAGTTCAAGGGTAACCTGGGACCGAAAGTGACACAAGTTCAAGGGTAATGTGGCGCCGGTGAAACCAGTCATCACTTCATCGGCGTTCTTGTGATTATTATTGTTATACACAAAACATTTACATCAATTTGATAATGTCGGTTTATATTTGAAAAAGTAAATAAATCATTATACAATAGAAATGCCTTGGAGATGATCGTTTTATAAAATTGGTCATCAGCTCTTACCCCTGTTTAGTTATGTTATCTCCCTTTGTCTTTTCTGATAACTACTTCATGGATATCTTAAACGGCCCCATTACCTACAAAATAAATTAAATTGAATGGGGTTTTAAGTCCAACTGTTCTGCACCGACCGGTAATTATATCGAATTACAGCTGCCAAGGGATCTTTTACGTGCACGTTAATGTGTCAACGGGACCTCGGTTTTTGCTCCATCCGAACGACTAGACAGCTATCTTTGTCAGGCCCACCGTCCTACAACATTGACAAGCAACGAGAAACCACGCCAGAAAATCCCGATGAACATTCTCGGCCATAACTGGGATCGAAACCGCGACATCTAGGCAAGCCAGCGTCTTACTCAATTAGACGCCGTGACTCCATATAGGTTATGCCTGTTCCCCTATATTTATAAATAGCGAATTCCACCCGAACAACCATTCGCTGTCAATCGCCAGACCCTCTGTTCTGTGCCACTGACAAGGAGAATCCACGCCAGAAAATTTCGATAAACGCTGACAGAATTCGTGCAGGGGACCACCCCCTCCCCCTACAGGTTGGCGAGCCAACGTCTCACACACTGAGCCCCCGCACTCCTCGCGTGTGATCGTATGTGTCCTTGACTGGAAACCAGGACCGGGATCGAACACGGGTTCTCCAGGATACTGAGCCCCCCCCCCCCCCCCCAGCACACAACCACCCATAACAAGATATGTAATACTATAGGGTTTATTTTAGTTATAAGAAAGGTGTTCTGTTTAAAATAGAAATTCTTTACCTACATGATGTGTGACGAAAACTAGAGTAAAGAAGTAGCTTGCATTATTCTACTTCTTAGACTAACTCACCGACAGTTATGTCAGTATCCATTGCTAGAAGTAGGGTACTATAGTCCAGTCATCTCGTGCACGGATTAATACAATTAACTAGAATTGTGTTGACGTTAAACGGTGCCTATACGAAACACTTACCCAAAGATGGTAATTGTCCCGTCCTAATAGCTGACGCATTATACTTCTGTATATGAGAGAACTGGTTTGATTTACCCTCAGACCATCATTCAGAGCTCAGGGGAACATACCCATAGCCTCCTCGACTTAGAGGCCAAGGTGAACACATCATGCTAGCGCGAGCCTTATGTAGAACTATCTAGAAGTATGTGGCTCTTGCCACGTTTAAGCCGTTAGGTCTGAGTTAGAAAGGATTTTAAACTCTGACCATGGATATTTTAATAACTCGAAAAGTACTATCATAGATATAGTAGTTTCCTGTAGTTAACCTTTTTAGTTGGCTGTATTTGTTATATAAACTTAGTAACAATATACACGGTGTTCCAGACTTAATTGTTCATTGGAAAAAGTTATCGTATCTACCCCGTAGTGCCACAGATATACGTGACCTTTGTGGACTGCGAGGGCGACGTAGCTGTGCTCATCTGTGTTTGCCTTGCACTTTTCCCTTGCACATTATCTTTATGGTCCGTTAACATGGCAAATCTCGTATGAATATAGAGATGTAAGTTAACTTGCTTGTCCAAAAACGTATAGGACGGAATAACCACATCAGGCGGGTATGAAACGCATTAAAATGGATGAAATGAAGCTAACATTTTATCAACACAACACTTCGGTTATTTTAAGACTGTGTTATGGTATATTTTATTTTCTATGGTTATGTTAGATATTCTGTACAGGTAATTGTATCCAAACAATGACGTTTCCGCCTCATTTCTGTCTGGCTTCTGCTTTTCATCCAACTCGAACGCCCTAGATTTTCCGTTCCTTGCCAACTCTGAACAGATAACAGCAGCCTTACAAAAACAAAGCTACAATACACAGGATTTAGTTCTTAGAATGAGCAGAGCCAATTGAACCTTGTGGGAGAGAACAAATGAATTGCATGGGGGCTGAATTGATAAGTGCAGGGTGAAGTCTCCCGATAATTGTGAAAAATTATAGATTCGATTTTGGTGCATTCTGAGGTTTGTATTAGAACTTAAAGGGACTATCCCGATTTGAACAGAGTCTCAAAAATACATGTCGGAGTACGTATAAAATTTAAGCTCCAAAATATAGAGGAATGGTGTATTTACCTTGTCTCAAAATTCCAGCTCAAAATATTTAATCGTTTGGACGTGAACGTCAAAACTGCCTATTGGGACACTAACCCTTATACGATTTCGGGTAAATTTTTCGTTGGGTGACCTGATAATCGATTCCCGTTCCTTCATAACGAAAGGTAAATTTCACCTACACTTTATTTTTATAAAATAAAAGTCTGGTTTTTTCCAGACTCCGCCTTATACAGCTTGGGTCACCGGTCTCCATTTCCAGATGAAGACTGACGGGTTTAAGTTGTTTGAAAACGGACCACAAAAATTGAGTTAGTTCCTCGGCCCTTAGGTTAAGGATTTTAACACAAAATTAAGCAGTTTTATTCTCCCAAAAATTGTCGGGATTGTCCCTTTAAGATTCTAACTTCAATCAAAGCACGAATCCCAGCCAGTCCTTTTTAAAGACAAACAGTCACTAATGTATGGATGATTTAAGATTCTAACTTCAATCAAAGCACGAATCCCAGCCAGTCCTTTTTAAAGACAAACAGTCACTAATGTATAGATGATTTGTTTAAACAATATTTCATTCATTTAAATTTACAAAATTTATATAAAAAATACAGAATATGATAACAAGCTTTATCAGCTTATATAAAATCGCTTCCCTAAAATGGATCTTTAACAGATTTGCAACTGGCAGTCATAATAATAACACAAATATAAAGTATAAAACATATGTACAATTTAGGATTTCTTAAAGGGACATTCTCATGGGTGAAATACTAAAATGTCTATTTTATTTAAGGATTACATCTTTGTTTATTTGTATGGATGATGTCACACTTCTTGGCGGCACTATAAAAATATAGATGTCAAAACCAAAATTATCCACGCGGTACTTGTTGGTGTAAAATGAGCACTGTCGAATACAACAGCTAAGTGTGTAAATGGGGCCCCGATTGTGAACCGAATGAGAGCCCAGAGAATGACCATCATGTTTTAAAAATCTAATTAGAATTACTCTGTCAGCCAATGGAACTTTTACGCTTGTACTCAATCAAAAATTTAGTTGGCCTGGTACTTTGCCTTTCTTACATTCAGTACTGAGAATAAGGATAAAAACGTGCCCATTATAGAAATTACCGTGAAATGACATGGGAATTGTATAATGACCGATAATGGTTTTCTAAAATCTCACAATTCTAACCCGACAACACATCATTATTTTAAGAAAACAAACAATATTATCTATATTTATCTATTTAGCTTCTTATGCAATTGGTTCCAATTATGGACTTTTGCCTCTTGCAGACAGAGACTAAGGCGACGAGTCTATAACACAACATTCACGCGATAACATCTTAAGTTAAATTTGTCATGTCATCGCCCTTACACTGCTGTGATGTTTTGGTGTACAGTTTTTAAGAACATCACACTGTATGGTGTATGCCCGTACTCATTAGCCCAATCGGCGCAGAACATTTGATTCACGCAGTTTTATATGATTACCAACAGCCCCCATAGAATTATCATAGACCGTAAGTAAGTTGTCAGTCGAATTCGGGGATGCTCGATTGGTAGTCCGGAATTGACAGAATTGCATTCGGGTGACACGGAATTTAGTCATGTCACAGTTCTATCAGTCCCAACAACGGAGGTGGTGTGAGTAGAATCGTGACGTTATTAAACATAATGAATATGTTTCAGCTGTCATGGTTGATTGAAATATTTTCTGATGCAGTCGGAGCATGCGTTGTAGCCCGAAATTCTCCGTTTCACCGGCTTGTCACTATTTTTGGGATTGAGAGAATTCAATTCCGGAACGTTCAAACCAGAATCCCCAATCTCAGTTGCCAGGACTGACAGAACTGTGACAAGACTGAATTCCACGCTACTCGATTGCAATTCCGTCAATTCGGGGCGTTCCGGACTGATCATGGAGCATGCCCATCCATAAAACTTGCATGTGCCGCGAACGATAGTCCAATCGAACGCAACTTCGTATACTGCGCACGTGCATAGCATTCGCTGTTTTGAGATCTTTACTCTCACAAAAGTAAGTTGGCTGATAATGACACCGATGTAAAGAAGAAAAGTTCTTATGAACACGATTCAAGGGAATAACAGACTTCAAAGTAGTTTCTTTACAGCAGAGGATATTGACATGGGTGGTAATGGGAACACGATTCAAGAGAATGAAAGACTTGAATATAGTTTCATTACAGAAGAGGACATTGATATGGATGGTAATAGCTGATTATTTACTGGAGGTCTTAAATAGATAAAACAAAAGGGCGATTCAAATTGATTGATGATTTAGTTTGTCTATTCTTATCACTGACATCTCGTCAGTTATAAATGAGTTAGTTGCATTTGGGAACTCTTTGAGATACCTCCAAATAAATGTCAATTTTATTGCATTTAATGTGTTATTCGATCAATGACCTGCTTGTTGCCCCACAACTGACGTTTTATCTGTAACGTTCCAGAAAATAGATAATTTGGGATTGATTTAAATTTGCCCACGCATAGTCACGCACATTTGAGCTCAATCCTATCAGTCGCCTTATTGTGTTGCAGTGTAAAATAAAATTAGCTGTGGGGAAACGGAATGAAAGTATTTGGGAACTTCTGGGTTTGATGGCGATATGGAGGAAGTTTGACATAATCTGAAAATTGCTCAAACAGTGAATTCATCACCAAATTGTTTATTTACAGAAAGGGCGACAACTCCGATTAATATCCAGTTGGATTAAGACAAATAATTCTCAGCCCATTGGTTTCAAATTTACTTTCTTGACATTTTCTGGTCTGTAACATTTTGTTAACATTCCAATAAACTTAAGGGCGTTGAGCAGTCTAAAATGCACATTTTAAAGCTAGCACTGTAATTTTTGTTGATAAGATATGACATTTTTTGTTATTTTGGCTGGTAAACTACATTTCAATCACCCAAGAAATACGAATTTTATTTACTAACTACGTTTCAAACTTGGCCCAAAAGCATGATAATAAAGGGTGCCGATGACAATAAAAGTCAAATTTTCTCAGTCATGACTGCATGGATTTTCTTTAGATTTGATATGAACAATGCTAATAGCAAGTCAAAAAGCCACTGGTCAATTTTTTACTATAGGCTGTAGTTTGTCTGGTATCCATGGAAACGCAAAAAAATTATAAGTTTTCTTGTAAATTCTAATAATACATGCTAAAACGAAATATCGATAATCACACCTGTAGATGGTAAGAATAGGTTATAAGCTACATTTCGACACCAAAAACGTTGGAAAATATCAACTCAAAGTATTTTAAAATCATTCTTCATTATTTACCTTAAAAACGGGATTTTGTGATTTTGGGTTAATTCTTTGAATACGTCCACAACAACTTTTAAAATACAACAATTCAGACGTAAAAAGTAAATATCGACTTCAGTGCACTACTCGGCCGTTCTAAAAATCATTTTATACATTCAAAAATAGCAGTGTTCGACCATCAATAAAAAAATGAAATTCAGCCACGTTCCAATAGCGATAGATGGTAGACCTGGATAATCGCGTCATATATAGATAGACGTGAATGATCCAGTATGAAACTACTGCTGGACGCGGCCATGATTGTTTACAGCGGATGACGTTAACGGTGTATACGACGTCATAATTTATTCAAGAACTGATCTAGGTTGGGGAAACCTTCTCGTTTGCTATAAATAGTTTTTTTCTTTCCGCTTGTACCTCCATTATTACACAACAAACGGTTGGACTGTTATGTGTTCTCTGGGTTATTTTACACATGGAACAAGTTTGCAAAGTTCTAATAAGATTGGTGTTGAAAAGTTACTGCGTATCTTAGACTACCCAACGCCCTTAATCGAGTTATCACAAACAGCCTTTACATGTCACAATCTTGCATACATGTTTATTTCGTTATTATTCCACCTTATTCACAAAATTATGAAGTTAATGTCAATTCAAATCCCATCCTTCGATTCTAGACCATAAAGTCAAAATTGACATTTAAAATCCACAAAAGGGAGAAAGAAAGACTTGCTATAAATATTGTGTTGACTATATATATAACTTTATTCTTTAACAGATAAAGGAGAAACATGGAAAAGAATATGTCAAACCCTCAATATGCAGAATCTGATGATGAAAAAACATGTTCTTGAATTCCGGAAAAAATGGGGAACATCTTTGAGTAACAAAATCAGAAGAACCAAACGAACTAGTAAGATTTCTTTTTTTTTTTTTTTTTTTTTTTTTGTCGTCCCCCGCTTTCGAAAAACGAATTGGAATATTAAAATTGGTTCTGTATTGATTGTCCGTCATACCCGCGCTTCTAATATGGTATAGTTGTTTATTTGGTCAGTGTCCTGAGTGAGTTCGATGATGAATTGTCTGCTTCGACTGGCCAAAATTGAGCAATGTAATTGGTGAAGTAATTTGTGACACAGCTCAGCTTCTAATTATGGTAGAATGTTCAAACTTGTTGGCCTATACTTGTGTCATCGTGTTGTTATATCGTTTGAACGACTGAAAATTGTTCGAATGTGGACCTCCGTCATTCACCGCTGACAACTAGGGTGGGGGGTGTCTTCGAAATAGGGAAATGTTTTAAGAGGTCCCGATAGATGTATGTATGTATATGAAACGTCAGCTCTAGTTGCACATAATCTGTGCATATTCTTAAAATAAGTATTATTTTGCCTTTAATTACAGGTGAGATCTTGTCTTCGGATAGACTGCAACTGTCGACAGAGTCGGTTCTGTCGTCCACAGACCAATCAGATGACGTTCAAGAAAAAAAGTCAGACGAGCCAGAATCCACTACGTCGTTCTTTAGTTCTTCTACATCACCTTCATCAGAGTCGGGAATAGAAGACGATCATTTGGAACCAAACAAAATGATATCTATAAAGGAGAAGCTGAAATTGAAAACACACGCTGCAAAAGGTATCGCATACTATTTATAATAGGTTTATGCCGTTTTTCTTTAGATGAACCAAATGATATATGGCTGGATGTGTTAGGGCCTGGCTGTCTTAAAGTAGTGGCCGAGAAATGTCCCAGATGATTTTTCAGCGTAGTTTCTTTAAGATGTGCAGGACGTAGGGCCTGGCGAGGAACAGTGTCTAGTCGCTCGGGTTGTACGAAAAACTGTACACACTGACATGCACATAAACGACCCTTGAAATATGAAATTCGGTGAAGGTAGTTGAAAATGCCATTGTCTGAGCAAAATGTTTCTCATAGCACACTGCATGAAGTGTGTCCGTCCTTATTGGCCTCGCTGGTGCAGAAAAGCAGGACGTTAATCCTATTTTCATTTCCAAATGATTCAATGCTATTAAGGCGTGTACACATCAATGATTATTTGTTACCAATAGTCTGATTTTACAACGTCAACAGTATGTCATAAAAAAAACTCGACGCGCGTCATACAGGATTCTTCGAAGATGGTATGGTGTGTCGTGTCTTCATCTATAACATTTTTGGTGTAGGGGTAGTGACCTTGGTCGAAGGCGAAACCCGATTTGACGACGGCTGCTACGTTTAGAAATAGATTTTATCCAGCTCGATCGTTTATCTACGATGGATTGGCTGACCGTAGCACACATGTAACCGACGAAAAATTTGAATAGGATTTACTACTGGTTTCCACCGTTATGTTCTTCATCCCATTAATGTTTACTGTTCTCCCTGACCATTGGATGGCAGTTTGAAAGCTTTACCCAAGTACACCACGGTACGATAATTAACCTATTTATTTGGTGATATGATGTTCGTATATGTAATTTCTTATTTTGTGAATTTTAGGAGAATCTGCCACCAATTTGTCAAATAAATCAAATCCGAAAGATACAACTGTTTCAATGTCGACTTCTCGCCTAACACTGCGTTTGAAGAATAGACTACATGACAGTCTACCTCAGGCCAATTTGACCAAAACCGTAAACGGTTTACATAATCGTATGCATTTTTATGTCGGCTTTGATGATACGTTGTCTAGCAACTCTGAAGTTGGATATGAAGTATTACCCAAGCACCGTGAGAGAACATCTTTTAATAAAGTACCAATGGCATCGTCTTCACCAGCAAACAGTCTTAGTGATGGATCGGATGAGTAGGTATCTTAGTATTTGTCTTGGTAAATCGTGTACACATTGGTATTACACATTAAAACCTCTTGGGATGAAAAGTCGACGACACTATTCGGAAACACCGCTGGCAATGGAAATGTATATCGACACTGGGCGTGCACTTAACATAAATGAATGTTAGTATAAAAATTATTGACGACGTGTTGATAGACATGACAACCAACCCCTCTTTTTTTTCTAAAGTAGTCGAGGGTGATGATTGTGAGCAGGTTATTTGACTATTGACAAGAAATACCAGGTTCATAACCCGGAGTAGGTATTTTTCATTCCCATCATTCATTTACCGACAGTTGGAACTATGAGGAAAAACCGCTGCCCAGGCAAACTTCTCCCACCTCTCAGAAACAAAAGTGATCGAAGTATTGTCGCCATGAGACTAGCAACCCATTTTATTTTTAGATTTGGTATCGTTACATGGTCTATTTGCATGAGGGAGTAGCGGTAGCTCACTGAGACACGTGCTCGGTAGCCAGGAGATCACTGCTTCGCTTCCAGTGTTGAAGGAGAAAGTTCGTCTGAATTTTACGGCGTGATTTCCTTTTGTCAGTAGTGCAGGACGGATGACCTGGCCGGGAACAGAGTGTAATCGTTCGGATATGCTCTAATCGAGGTCCCGTGTACACGTTTCCGTGCACGTAAAAAGAGCCCTTCGTATTTGTAATTCGAATTAAAGAGTGGGTCATGTAGTCACTGTCCAGAATCATATCATATTGCATGACGCATGCCCAGCTTCGTTAGCCCGGTTGATCCGGAAAAATAGTAAGTTCAACCACATTTGATTTATTATGTGATTTGTGGGTGGATATAGGTTGTTCTCAATCCTTGTAATTTTTTTTTTACTTTTTATAGAGTTTTGTCTGTTAAATCATCATCTAGTTTTCTAGAACACAGTACACTGCCATCATCCATCAGTTTCTCTGACGACACTAGTGATATTTCTAATGAAGTTCTTAAGAGGGAACGCGAAACGTTACTAATGGAAATTGCTCAACCAAGGGAAGAGGAGGGATTATATTTAACATTACTGAAGGCACAGCTAGGTAGAGGTAAATTGGCTGAGCAAAGGGAGCTCCTTGCGATGCAGCTCCGTGAACTTGAAATGCAAATTCAGACGATGAAATATGACTACACCCCGTCGACCCGAGGTAACTGTGGCTGCTCTTACGGTCGAACAGTGCCGTGAGGAAAGACTTTTTCTGTAGTCTGCCTTTACATAGTTTGGCTTGAATAGGCTTCATAATGTAAATATTATATGGAACGTAATATTACTTACTCCTTTGTCCATGTGTGTAAATATACAACTTAAATTGTGTTTGATTCCACGGATGTCTAGGGACTAACGGGGAGTATTTGCTATGCATGGATACAAATTGGATGTTGTCTTGCTATTATAAATGATAAATGATTTTGCTATTTTTGATGAATATAAATTGAATATAATTTTGCTGTTATAGTTGATAAATATAAATTATATGAAGTTTTACTATTATAGACCAATATTAATTATTGTAGTTTTGCTAATATAGATGGATATAATTAAATTAAATGTAGTTTTGCTATTACCGTTGCATATAAAATAGACGAAGTTTTGCTATTGCGGATAATTATAAAATAATTGAAATTTTGCTATTGCGGATAATTATAAAATAATTGAAATTTTGCTATTATGATTATAAATTAAATGAAGTGTTGCTATTAAATATGGATATAAATTAAATGTAGTTTTGCTAATATAGATGAATGTAAATTAAATGAAGTTTTTCTAGATGATTATTATAAATTAACCGAAATTGTGCTATTATAGATGCTAAATATAAATTAAATGTAGTTTTTCTATTAAATATGACTATAAATTAAATGAATTTTGGCTATTATAGTTGATTAATATTGGATATAAATTATATGTAGTTTTGTTATTAAATATGGATATAATTTTATAGTTGATATAAATTAAATGAAGTTTTGCTGTTCTAGATGATAAATATAAATTACATGAACTTTTTCCATTACAGATGGGTATAAATTAAATAAGTTTTGCTATTACAGATGAATATAAATTAAATGAAGTTTTGCTATTATAGATGATGCATATGAATTGAAGTTTTGCTATGGGGTATAAATGTAAATGGTGTTGAGTAATTTCAGCGCATAGTGTAAATATATTATTACACTCCATGTTCTTATTAACGCTCGAAAATATATCATTGTCATTTAAGTATTTATTTAATGATTTAAATTTTAAAAAAAGATGAAAAAAATACACTTTAGTTAAATGTTCATTGTTCTGCATAATAAATATTTTCTAATCAACGGGTCTGTTTTATTTGAAAATTTCATTACGGTTTCCTCTTCTACCTATTACGACCATGTATATATATTTATATACATATAGATATCTTAGAAGAATAGCTCTCACAAATTCCGAACCAAACCTCAATACAATTCAGATACTTGAATAAAATATGTTAGTTTTAAATAGTATTGTTTTCAATAAATGTCACGCAACTCAAATAATATTTAACAATGGGCCCGGTGCCGCGTCGTTAAACAAAATACCTGCATATTTCCCTTGCGATTTTTTTTTGTTTTGCACGCGAACGCAGTTGGTAAACACTTCATGCCATGATTGAAAACATCTTTAGTATATTTTTAGTTCGGTTTTACATCATAAAAATCGATTTTTTAAACTTAAATTTACTTTTTTATTGGAAAATTATCATAAATCACGAAAAGTTTGTAAAATGGGGTACTCTTTTAAGACTAGACCAGTAGAATAAAACATGAATATTCCCCGCTGGTCTGGTTTACCTCAATACATGACAATTCCCAATATAAACAATATCTTATTTAAAAATAGAAACTTTATTTAGGCCCAGTAGCGTAAACACAAATAGAACCTGCCAAGTATACATTTATTTTGACATTTTGATGTACTGTCTATGCCAATGCTGTACTAATAACAATGCTAAATTTAGTCTCTGGGCCGCCATGGCTCATTGATTAAGGCATTGGATAATTAACATGGCAAGGAAGGGCACCTAGTCGTCTGTATGCGAAAAACCGAGGTCCCATCCCCGTCTTCAATAGTCCGAATGGATCAGAAAAGTAGTGTTAATCCCCAGGTTTGATTTCATTTCTATTTCTCGACAAAGCAGAACAGTAGTACGTTAAACCCAATTGCAATTCATTGCCATATCTCGACAAAAGTTCGGTCTGGCAACATTGTTCTAAAGAATAGTCTGGTCAATAGTCTATAATATGGAGCAGAAAAGTAGTGTTAATCCCCAGGTTTTGATTTCATTTCTATTTCTCGGCAAAGCAGAACAGTAGGACGTTAAACTCCATTGCATGTCATTGCTATTTCTCGACAAACGTTCGGTCTGGGAACATTGTTCTAAGGACTTAACACATTTGTCCGTTATATGACCAATAGATGGGGTGACAAGCTGGTCAAAGACTTTTTAACAGATCTGCGTTATCTTATTTGGCTCTGGTCTGGTCGCTAGATTTCTTCAACCTGTTTTATATGTCTACCTTTAAAGGTTGCTAAATTAACCTTTTATCCATAAATATGTAACTGTTGTTGGCTTAATCAGTACAAATCGGCACACTTCAAATATTATTATCGTTATTTACTTGAAACCGTTATTTATTATATATTATAATATGTACATCTGTTAACCATTCCAAGGCGGCTGTGATGACGTCGTTGTAGGTTCCTGGTCCATATACTACGCTTTTACTTGTTTTATACACTTTGTGAAAGTATTCATTCAGCAAAGGAAGAAATTATAGTTTCTTGTAAGAGAATGCAGTGATACGCAAATCAATAGTTTCGATCATTCGGCCCAGCATAAGATGATTGTGGTCGTTCTAAAATTAAGAGTCATCCTTTTATGATTTGAATGTGCATGCAAGCCCACAGTGATTTACTAAGAAAACCAAGCAGTATGTCGGAGATAAGATTGTGAATTTTATTTTTAAAATAAATTTAAGTAATCATATAAGCTTCTTTATTTTTATTACAGATATACGGCTGTGTTCAGAGATGTTTTTCAATCTGTTGATATCGGTTCACTGGAAACTTAACTTAAGAAATAGGTGTTGAAATGATAATCGCATTTATCACCATGTATGTTTTATAATATTTAATAGGATTTCGTATTTTGCTGATGTATTTTGATTCTATTTATATGCCACTAAATCCCTATGTCACATTTATTGTTAAACATATTTTTCCTTATGACGTTGATTCTCTGGAAACTGGAAAATCATATTAAAATAAAAGCCACGTAAGTTATAATACGAGGCCAATCCCACCTGTATACGGAACATTGTTTTCTATACTACATTCAGTGTCTGAAAGTCATATGAACAAATAACCACAGTAAGTTATAAAAAGTCTTCTGTACCACCTCCACTCCACATGGAAAGAAAAAATGAAGTTCCATGGCAACCATACACAAGGACCCCAACCTTTAATGACAGTCTTAGATAAACCATGAAAAGAAATAATTACGGACAGTAAAATAATGAATCCATACTTAGCCCATCGGCTTTAATCCAAGTCGAAAGAAAGACAACTATGCCAATTAATGTCCATGAAGACAGACAACTGTGTTGTCAGTGACAACTGGTAGTATTTGTTAACGCCAGATCAAATATAGTGACATATTAATTATTGACAGAAAACCGTTTACTTGATATCATTGAAATTTGCCTACAGATCTCTTCCTTCCATTATTTGTTTATTCAAGACAAAAATCATACATTTCCTACAATTTCTTGACCAAAGAACATCAGAAACCATGGAACTGGTAAGTCTATTATGCACTTGTGTTCCATTTATTGAGAATTTTGCTAATAATTATACGGAGGGAGATAAAGTTGAAGTATTAAAAGATCTATGACATAAAAATCCTAAATAAAACCAGCCGTTATAAGAACCGTATAACTGTAATTCAACACTTGGCTTAAAGAGTTGTCTTCCCATCTGAGAATATATAGCATAAATCACTTGCTGGTCACTATTCATTAAAGATTTCTCAAGAAATATTTCTACGGCCTCCATGTAAAGGTGAATAAAGTTCTTAAAAACACCCTTACTTGCTAATATTATTCCGCCGCCAACCCACACTTGATTTTTTAAAAATATATCAGAAATTGAAATGGTTGGCAGAGCATTATAAACTTGTGTAAATGAAATCCTGTTTTTATTAAAATTATCTGGTAACACTAATTTAAAATTATAGGCACATTGAACTATTTCGCGGAAATATCCAATATCCAGCCAAGAGTAATGCACGTGGCGACTTGAAAAGTAGTCCACTTGAATTGCCCTCTGTACACATTCATATTTAGCATGTTGAACGCAAGAATAATCTGGAAACACGGTGTTAGGGTGGAATTTTGGATATGTTGCATTAGAAAATATGTTTGCTATTTTTTTGTGGAGTCCAAATGACCACAATTTGGTTCGGTCCAACGCAATGATTTTGGTCATGCTTTTCAGATCTTTTCTCAACATTTTAAACAGTTCAGCTACTTCTTGATCATCAACGTACACAATTAGGGGGTTGTGCAAATACTGGAATGTTTTCATCCATGTCTTGTAAAGTTTTGGATCAAATTTTGTATCTTGACCTTTGCGAAAACTGCCAATATTAAAGTATGCCGTTACGACAGTGATTTCATTTTCTGGCGTCGATCTGGTGGTGGTTTTAGGATTTGGACAAAACTCCTGGAAAACAATGTGTGTATTGTTATATTTTTTACATATAATTTTAGCATTAACAAGTGTATCAGGAGAAGGATTTTACATACGCCCATTTATAGCCTACTTATATATATATATAAATATCCATCATATTCATTTTCTCCCAAGAATAACATTTCATATTTCTAAGAAATCGTGTTAACTGACTGAATATTCGTTTTGGTGCTTTATCGTTGCACATTTATTGTTGTGAAATGAGCTGTATTTGAAGGCAAAGAAATTATTCTACTAATCTTCAGTTCGTCAGTGATTGGAACTAGTAATCTGTGAATGAATTCGCCGTGTTTTACTACACCACAACTTCAAGCATATTAATAAAATGAGATATTGATGTGGAACATTATGAATATAAAATTGTGGTTTGGACTTTTTGAAATCCAGCAAATAAACACCATACCTTTCGTAAAAGATCAGGTTTGAGTTCAGTTAAGTTGGACATGACAGTCGGTGATGACGTGACACGGTCTTTGCTTTTCATCTCTACAGTTTTCAGAGGTTCATACCATAATTTCTAAAGAAATTGTTTAGATTAAAAATGCATTATTTTGACCTCAAATGTTGTATGATTTATTAATTACACATTTGTTCACATACAAACCCAACTCTCAAGACCGTCGGATGATCGTGATTTATATGGACTGAAACACATTGCCATTTAATAATTTATTTTAAAACTGAACAATCCAGACTTTGTTTAATATCGTTACAATGGTAGAAATGAAAATCCAGACTACAGAAATCCAACACAGATAATGACTCAGAATATAGTAATTTGGCTGGGATTTTTAATGTATTCCCTTTTCATTATCTAATTTAAACTACTATCGAAAGAACTGTCCGCTATTTATCTAAATTTTACATAATGCATCTTTAATACATGTATTATTTAACACATACAGATCATCTTGACATCAGAAAACATGGCCTACTCACTATCATCTTCCGCCATATCCTGATTAGACATTTTATTATTTGGCATTAAACAAAAAGACTATGTTTTCCTTTATGTAAATCATGTATGAAAAGGAAATATTTTAGTTTACTACATGTAGTTATGTGTGTGTTCCTAGCTATGTTCGAATTATAGGTAAGCATATCCCTTTTGATCGGTCTTTTCTCCAAGAAGTTGCAATTTCGTCTATCAATCCTTTCATTCCACCCAGGGGTTAGTCGTTTGGGTGGTATGTAAACCCAATGTCCCGTATACTCGTTGGTGTGTACGGAAAAGAAACAGCAAAGGCTTGAATCCGAAATAAGAGGAGACCGTGACGCCGCTGTTTGGGCACAATTTCATCACAGTACACTGCACGATGTATGTCCGTCTTCATTAGTCAAGTCGGCGCAGACAAATTAGAAGATAAGCCCAATTTCATTTCATTTTCTTTTCACCTGGCAAAGCCTAAACAAGCACTCGTCCATTATCATTTCATCCGAATAACTCGACTCATGCCTTTGAGTAATTGCGGGGCACATAACCACGAGTAGCTGACACCCATCCCCTCCACCCGGGAATAGAAAGAAACACTCGGTCTTCAAAAAAGACGAAGCCATCGTAAGAAGGCGCTATCTATGAAGAGGAGTTCTGCGGGCGTATATTCAACTTAAACGAGTCTATCACGGGAAGGATTGTGCTTTAGTTTAGAGTTTAGCCACCTACTATGGCATGACAACCAAATTACTTATTACGTGTACCCAGGAATATATAATACCCTATTCATTGGAACAAGATGTGCATAATAAATAATTTGTGAGGTTTCTTACCTCTGAATGCTGAGCATTGATCTGCATCTCTATTGCAGGATGTGCTGCAGTCTTGTGCTGAAGTAAATAAAGGGGCTAGTATAATGGAGTAAGTAACGAGATATATATATATATATATATATATATATATATATATATATAATATAAATTGTTTTGAATACATCAAAGCAGGCACATTATCTTATGAAGATCGGTATTTTACATGCCTACTTAAAGATGCATTATGTAAGAGCTAAATCTTCCTATTAAATGCGAGTCTTTATTTTGGATTCAAATCCTGTATAGACTAGGGAGCCACGGTGGCTAGCCTGGAGGTCGCGGGTAAGATCCCGGTGAGGGCCTGACAAGGCCAGCTGTTTAGTCGTTCGGATAGGACGAAAACTCGAGATTCCGTGCACACATTGGCGTGCACATAAAATTGGCAGTTGGCATTCGATATAAGGGTAGGCCGTAGCGTCACTGCCTGGGCATCATTTCCCTCATAGCATACAGTATGTCGTATTCCCATCTTCACTATAGCTCAGTGGGATCAGAACAGTAGGGCGTTAAATTCTATTCCATAGCATTTCCATATAGACTATTAATAAAACGTTTATTCACATGGCAAGCCTATAACCAACGATATAAGAGTAGGCCGTAGCGCCACTGCCTAGGCAAAATTGCCCTCATAGTACATTGTATGGCTTATGCCCGGCGTCATTAGCCCTGTGGGATCAGAACAGTAGGACGTTAAACACTATTCCATAACATTTCTATATAGAGTATTATTCAGATAGCAAGCCTATAACCAACTCTTTAGATCATCGGATCTAAAAATGGTGAAACGATACTTAGTTTCGATTGTCAAGTACCGTTGCTACGATAATAAACAATTTATGCTACATCTTGTCAAAACTTCAAACACTGATAACTTCGCTCAGAGAAAAGTAAACTGAATGAAATTTTCAATATCTATTTTTTAATTTCTCCTGGCTTCAAATGTTATATAAAGTATTATTTAAACATTTATAAACATGACAATGTCATAATGAACTCTCTGGACCATCAAATGACAATTGGGTGGATTAGACAGTGTCGGTCATGTCTACGTTAAACAGTAAGTGTGGCACTTACGGTGACGGCCAATTGGAGGACTAAAAATCGAGACTTCTTTGCTATAGTTGTAATGCGACAATTGAGAATGTGAAATGTCAATCGCGATCATCGGACAGAATTTAGTCTATATATTGTCAAAACTTTAAACGTTCATAACTTTAATCAAAATAAAGTAAATAGACTAAATTTCTAATATGTCCATTTTTCCTTATCTATTTGTGAACCATTATAACAGGAACCCCCTTTCCTTCATTTAATTGACGCTATCGGGATTCTCCATAGATTGCTATCTTGTAATAACGAGACAGTTATCTTATAATAAAGAGATAGCTTTGTTGTAATAACGAGATAGCCGAAATAGCTTTCTTGTAATAACGAGATAGCTTTCTTGTTATAACGAGATAGCCATGTTATAATTACAAGATAATTGGAATATATTTTATCATTTGATTGACCCTAATGGTCTTCCGTAGAATTCTAAGTCTCTGGAGTAATGATGATTGTTCAGCTGAATTTCCTTCTTAATAATCGTTTATTTCATTATTTTATCAGCTGTTTGTACGATTTGTTCAGCTGTCTAACTCCACAGCCAGGATACAGATTAGCAAACATTATCATGCATTATTTCCAATAAAACGACATTTTAAAAAATATACATACAAACAATTAAATCTATAAAATCTCATTATTAGATGGTAAATGTGGTAAACAAATTTCTCAGTACACCTTGATAATATAATTATGATAGTTTTTTTTTACTATAACTACTGTTAAATATTTTAATTGACTGTACAGGTGTTTTGTGGTTAATGAACAGTGTCGTTAATATGCAAAGGTACTACACGTGTGGGTTAGCTATAGTATCAGGTGCTATGTAAATAGTTAGCATACCCTTCCCCATTGACGACACCGGTCACTATTTATAACCAACTGAAGCGAAGGTACAGACCTAGATTTCAGTAATCGGCGGCAATATGATTTACGATCGGGGCCATCAAGTAGTTAAAATATAAAGCCATTAAAATTGCTGTTAGCTATGTGCACAGCTTAAGTTGAAAGTGTTGTGTCATATGTTCCAGAAAGGGTTAGCCTGCCCGACTTCGTGCCCCACAGTCGCAACTGATTATAGTCAAAAGTGTGACAAAGTGTTCCATGACTTTTATCAAATTTAGACTATATTCTATTATATTAGAAAATACTAACATTTATTTAGGTACGCTAATACACCTGAACCTCACAGCTTATTGATAGTATATACGATATAGGCTTCTGACCTCTTCATAAGCACGTATCTGCTGTGTTTTAAATACAGACTTAATAATTCCTACATGTTATTGGCAATGTCGTTTATTAATTAGAATTCGCATCGATCAGCTAATGCCATACAATAACATGACGTGGTATCAAAAAACTCCATATATAATGATGACTTTGTGTTTTGAGATCCAGTTCCTTATAAGATCTTGCTATCTCGTTATATATAACAACGAGTTTTTTCGGACATATTTCAATTTCATGTTTGAAATAAAGTTCCTATCATTATACCGATGTTCTGTTATCTGTAGTGTTACGAATCAATCAATGGTTTGAACTACATTTTCAGAAGTCAATGGCTACTGGGTTTAAAAGACACTTCGCTCTATATTTAAAAGGGTTGTCCTAGTTTTCAAAGTACACTAAAAGTGGACAGCAGTATGCAATGTAATAATAAAATAAAACCCAAGTACAAACAATACAAACAATTAGACAAAATTGGATATCCTAAAATCGGTATCGGCAAAATAGTGTAATCAGCAAATGGACTGTTCACCATGTACAAAATACATGATGAACAGCGGTAAGAGGTGTCTGTAAGAGTAAGCTTACCCTGCCCAGCACTATACCGAATTGTGAAGATATTGCCCAATTACTTTGACTGGAAATTCCAGGTCACAATATGGAGCCTTTCAAAAATGAAAGCTAGATTTCCTTAACTGGGTCGCGACTTGAGTTTCATTCCTCGGTTGTATGTGTGTATATGGCGTGCAATGTAAGTAGTAAGGCCAAACCTATCATTTCCATCAAAAGTTTGCATTTCTTCGACGGAGTATCACAGAACATTAGATGGTGGTTACACATGACAAGGATGAAGGACTTTAGTCGTTTTTCAAACAGAAATAGCCAATTTTATTTAGTAAAATATATTGGAGACTGTTCCTTTAAATGCTAAAGCTCGGCTACTCTTTATCGAAGTCTGTCTGCCAAGGGTTCTTTTTACGTGCATACCAACATGTAATCCGATGTTTTCTTCAATTCCCAACCAGGGCTGGGGCCATTACATTACCAATGTAATTAATTACACTGACATTACTTTTTAAATGTAATCATTACAATTACTTTCTCATTTTTAGCAATGTAATTAATTACCATTACCCATTACATTGAAAGTAATTAATTACCATTGCCCATTACTTTATGACTATATAAATAAAAAACATTTTTCATAGAGATTAAAAAGACAACCTTATTTTCTGCCATGAAGCGCCTTGATTCACTTAATAGATATTTGTTTATGAATTGTCATTTCTAGCAACTAAAACATCAAGACAAATTTTATAGTGAGGGGCAGTGGTGACAAAAACTGACATTTTCACTGTACGACTTGAAAAATTAATCAAAAGTATAGTTAATTAACTGTATTTTCTTTTAAGTATTTTTTTAAAACTTTTAATTAATCCAAATAGTTCGTCTATAATATATTGTATAATAACTGGTAAATTATTCAGCATGACTCTAAAACAAAATATATATTAGTTTTAAGTAACCATAAAATGATGAGATACCTGAAGGTCATTGTTTGATTTGTCGCTTGTTACCTTCAGCTTAAGATTAAAGTGTAGCAAGATTATTTAGTATAATGTAACTGACTGATTGATTGATTGACTGAGTGATTGGTTGCAAATTAGTACTAATTTTTGATTACAATATACATCTATTCAGAAATCCTCTTTTTATGTTACATGTTTTAAAAAAGGGTCCTACATAAAAAGTAATAAAGGAAAACGTTTAATGCCTTCTTATTCTTCTTATATTTTGTTAAATCTGATTTAAATATTTTTTTAAAAATTATAATGAATTGGATTTGTGTCAGATACACTTAATTATTTCTTTGGTGCTATAAAATTTGAGGCTTGTCATATTGGAAATATTTATATGTGCCATAAAATGTAATTGAAAAGTAATTGAAATGTAATTGACCATTACATGATTTTTGAAATGTAATTAATTACATTTCCATTACTCATTACTTTTGAAATCAAATCTTCCATTACTCATTACATAGCCGTTACTTAAAAAATGTGACAAATATAAATTTGTCTCAGTATAATGGCTGGTGTAACGGTGTTCCAACGTCAAACGAAATCGCAATTTATCTTTTCAAGTCATCTACCATCGTAAAATTCCTGCCACCTAAAGGACAATATTCGCCCATACACTAAACAGTTGATAAATAAATGGTATTTAACTATAGGTCTAAACTGTTGTGCATCTTTATTTAAACAATTTTAGTGTTGATGGGAACGCACAATGTGGACCGACTTGATGGTTATCCATTTAGCAAGTATTTACTTGGTTTTATCTCTTGTTTTATGGATGCTTAGCTTATGCTAGGTTCCCACTATTACGATTTGCGCTACGATTGAAATTGTGGTTTTAATCGTGGAGTAATCGTGGTGATCCTATCAGGTCTTATCATATACTGTGGTCAGTCGTAGCAATCATATTCGTCGTATCGAAACGTATCCGAACGATTCTGCACGTACCAGATCATGGACTCAATAGGGACATTCCTATCGTAACTCATTGGACGACAGTGGGAACCTATGTAACAAAGTAGTCTTTAAGTTTCAAATTGAACGGTCATCTAGGTGCTAAGAACTTTATGACCTCAGCTGATTTTTGATAATATTATATGATATTGACTTTATTCAACTCTGTATAAACTCTGTAAGGCACGGACTGGCGATGATCTAATTAAACATGTAATTAATCCCGTATGTCATTTACAAACTATATATGCTTTGTGTACAAGATCCACATGACTTCAAAGGAATATGCACTGGTCAGTAGGCATGCCGTGACGAGATAAAAGAGACAATTGCATGTATGACCATGTGCCCGAAGGTATATACCGAGGAGTTTGCTGACAGTTAGGCAGACAACTAAAGACAAGTACGGACGACTAGATAGGCGCTTGGATTGGAGTTCAGCTGGTGCTTTTGCAGGGGGCAGAATGGTGGATTTATTATTGTTAGATGTGTTCACTATGTATGCAGCTGTAGTTGTTATATATACCTGATGTAATTAAATCCTATATTTAAGTATTAAACTGGTCTAATGTTATCACTAAGATAGTGTTACACCTAGCATTGTCCACTAGACTTTATTATACACAGTAGTTATATTATTAAAAATATACTCACGGTGTGCTTATTAATCCACCAAAAAAGAAATGCTAGTATTATCATAAACAGAAGTATTTGATATATCGACCTCTTTGCTATCTTCATTATTTTGTCCTGGTCAGGTTCAGGACTGAAAGATAAATAATGACCAGAACAAGTGAAATACTTTAGTATCTCAGTTATCCTCACTATCTCGACAGATAACCTGATATCACGTGCCTAGCGATGTTGTGTTATAACAATTAGAAATATAATGCTCCACCCCCACTAAAAAAGTCGAATTGTTTTACTACCTTTTTTTCAATCCTAGCACAATTATGGCTGTTTAACTTCGAACATCCACGCCCCAAAAAGGAAATTGGACGATGAAAGGACCAATTGAAAATGAAACATTCGGCTAGTACGTGGTGGGTAATTTCCTATTAATTTATTTACCGTTCGCATTTAGCCGGGCACTGTTGTTTATAGCAACATATTGTAATTTCAATTTCCAGAGAAAACACACGTGCATATTCATACAATATAGAATAATGGACTACTGAAATAGTATGTATTCGCTGTTGTTGGCAATTGTGAATTAAGGTTATGACTGTCGTCTTAGAATTTATATTTCAGTAGTAACAAATACATCATTTCCTCCTTGAGGAATGTATACAGCATTTTAAAACGCTGAATTTTAATGTCGTACATCACTTATCTACTGTCACAGTTTACGCCGGAATACTGGCCGAAGATTCCTTATCAAACCGAAATCTGATAACGGTAGACAGTTATATTAATATGCTTTGACCCTGTTAGATAATAATTCATATTTATGACTAATTAGTGGGGGGGGGGGGATTTACATAGATGAAATATTATTAGACTCATTTTGGATTACAAATGATATTTACTACTAGTGGAGGAAAGAAATTATTGAGATTTAATATCGTTATACTATTTTTGGATAATAACTAATATGTATGACTAAGTGTTGGACAACGATTTCTTAGCTGAAATATTAATATAAGGGATGATCTCTGTCTAATAATCAGTCTCTATACTATACGGGGATAGAACTAATAGTAAGTGCAGGGGGATTGCACCACACAAAATTTACATAAAAAAACAAATACACGGACAAGACATCATACTCAGGAAAACACAAACAGACAATTCAAAAAAAGGTGAATGGATCCGGGGGCTAGCCGTAAGCGTCCACTGCGCTGTACAGTCCCGGGTCTGTAGTGACACAGACTTCACTCAAATTTGAAAATACGAGAACAACTGGTCAGGTTTCTAATAAGTTTATAGTTAGTAAACGTAACTAAAGAACTGACTGTTTCTTGGGTTTATATAATATTATCTTTGCCGTCTTCATTAGCCCAGTTTAGGAGCAGAACAGTAGGACGTTAAGCCCCATTTCATTTCATTTATATATCTTTGAGTTGTTAAGTTCCCACGAACTTAAAAGAGAGCAGTAGTTATAATACCTAAATATGCAAATTTCAATAAAGCCTTTTCGGGTGAAAATGTACAATATTAATTAATATTTGACCAAGTGGAGGAAAATTTACTTAGATGTAATTTTGGAAATTAATTAATATTTATGAGTACATGGCGGAAAACAATTTCTTAGATGTCATATTATTAGACTTTTTTTGGATAATAATTAATATTCATGGCGGAAAACAATTATTTGGATGTAATATCCCTAGACTCTTTTTTGGGTAATAATTTATATTACGACTAAGTGGTGGAAAACAATTATTTAAATGTAATATTAGACACTATTTGGATAATAATTAATATTAATGGGGAATACACGGTTACTAATTAGATGTAATATTATTAGACTCTTTTTGGATAACAACTAATATTTATGACTAAGTGGTGGACAACAATTATTTAGATGCAATATCTTTAGAGAGAGAGAAAAAAAATGGGGGTTAACGTCCACTCGACACAAACTAGGTCATTTCATGACTAATACATGGTTCAATTGTATTTCAATAATTCGCTTGCGCGTAGGGGTCTTTAGCAGTGGGAGGAAACCAGAGGACCCAGAGAAAACCCAAGAGGTTGGACAGGTGACCTTACTCCTTGTGACGTACCCGGGGAATATGGAAGGGTATCGCTGCCAATATTAAATGCTCTGCGACAATGTCGTTTCCATTGATTATATGTAAAAAGTACAATGTACAAAGTCCTAATACCTATATTGATAAAGTCAAAATACATCTAAGGCAAGAGTTAAATGTAAAACGTCAAATGTGAAGTGTTAAATGACAAATGTTTTGTGGAAAAATGCTTTTTTTGACGTGTCTACATTTTACATTTCTCTCATTACATTTTACATTTGCTCTCTGCCACATCCCATTTGTCCTTCACGCATTCTACATAGCATGTTTCGCACAGCATCAACATGCATATGCAAATGTCGGATATCACGTGACTTATTAACATATACGGAAACCTGGCACACTTTAAGCCAGAACAAGGATATTGATGACACTATAACAAGAAATCAGCATAGCACACAATAAAAAATTACTCACCTTGACACATTAAATGGCACTTTATGATGATTACGCGGGGGGGGGGGGGGCTGTACAATGTCCAAATACGAAATTTCAGGTATCATGTTACATATTCGTGAAAATCACATTCATTTCTGTTTGTAAATATGTTAATCGTTTTCTGGTACAATCGTATCTTCATAATTTAAATCCAATAAATATCACACTATTAAACTTAAAGGGATATTCAAGTAAAAATACTGGTCTGAATACGAAATTCCAGATACCATGTTAAGTATAACTGATTGCTCTTTTCAAATATGCAAATAATTTTCTGGCATATTCATATTTGCTTAACTTTACAAAATAAGATTCAAGTTGAAGTGAAAAAAAGGGGGGGGGGGACTAAACTAAAATAAAGATACGGGCCTTAATCAAAATTTATCTATGTCCATACTAAAAGATGTATATTCATTCCTCTCTTTAAATATATTATGTATTCGTTGGGCACAAAGCTTAGATATTGTTGTTTTTTTTTTAATGGATCAAAGTAGGCTACTCAACTGTTTATAGAGAGACCGGAAAGAATGTGGGTGTTTAAAATATAAAAATACGGGTATTAATACGAAATTCCAGTTATTGTGTTATAAATTACCCGAAAGTATGTTACTTTGGCTGCTTGAATCTATCAATTACTTCCTGGCACATTCAAAATTACGCACGGTCGTCTAGATAGTTTCTTATGGTGTGCCAGCTTGATTTCTTTTGTCGTGTGGTGAATATCGTCAATATCCTTGTTCTGGCTTATAGTGTGCCAGGTTTCCGTATATGTTAATAAGTCACGTGATATCCTACATTTGCATATGCAAGTTGATGCTGTGCGAAAGTTGCTATGTAGAAAGCGTGAAGGGCAAATGGGATGTGACAAAGCGCAAATGTAAAATGTAATGATAGAAATGTAAAATGTAGACACGTCAAAAAAAGCATTTTCCCACAAAATATTTGTCATTTAACACTTAACATTTGACGTTTTACATTTTACTCTTGCCTTAGATGTATTTTGACTTTATCAATATCGGTATTAGGACTTTGTACATTATACATTTTACATATAATCAATGGAAACGACATTGTCGCAGAGCATTTAATATTGGCAGCGATACCCTTCCATAGGGGAATCCAAACCACGCCAGTTGACTCAGTGATAGACCTTATCATACAGCGCGTACGTCCTAACGATTCGGCCATTCAAATCCCACGCCCCCAATATTTTTAGACCCCTTTTGATAATAATTAGTATTTATGACTAATATCGTCAAGGATGTATTACATTACATACTATGAAGTAGATAATGCCTTAGTTTATGAGACCCCGAAGCAAGGGGCAAATAACAATAATATCCATACATATGTTTTGGGGTCATGTTAGCGTGTAATATATTTATAACTGACATAATCAAATTAAAACAACTACTTACATGAACTTTGGTTGGTGAGATGCAGAAATATAGTTTGGAAAGGTAAATCACACCGATGCTAGGATAGGTTTACTAAATGTTACCGAGGTAACAACGTCAAACTGTTAAAAGGTATTCTAAAGAAAAGCTCAATGCGAAAAACAGTCTAATTACAAGAAAATAAATTATGTTACAATTATTTGGCCTTAGACCACTGGAACTAGATATGATTGGTGAAGACAGGCAAGGCAAAACAAAAGTAAGGCGCTCTAGCTCGCTAACCTGGGGGCACCGGGTTCGATCCCAGTCATGGCTGATAAAGTTTCTTCAGATTTTCCGGCTTAGTTTCTATGGTGCAGGAAGGGTAGGGTACATAAAGGGTGCCTGACAATGACCAAGGTCCCGTGTACACAATGGCTTGCACCTAAATGAAACCTTGGCAGTTAGAATTCGAAATAAGAGTGGGTCGTAGCACCGTGCAAAATTTGCCCAGTAACACATTACATGGCGAATGCCCTTCTATATTAATTTAATCCCATTTCATTAAATTTCATTTTCATTTTGTCAATGTACTTTTTTTGCAAATGAGATTATATATAAACAAGTGGGATATTCCTAGGCAAGATAAACTAGCGCGTTTTATTTTTTGCTCTCTGACCTGAATATTTGTCACTTCGATCACATCACCATTAGCTCATATGTCCGATAAAAATGGTTAAAGCGACATTGCTAACATTGGATAGAGTTCTCGCTATAATAGTTAAAATCGATAATTAAAAGATAATATTTTGAAAATTTCTGTCAAATTTCTTTACTCTGAGCCAAGGCATTAATACCATTGTTACTATAATAAACACAGTCTCGATTATCCATTTTTACGGTAACCGCATCCAGCTCAAAACGTATTTGAATGCACTAAATATCGCAGGCATCCGATGGCACCGAGAGTTGATTATGATCTCGGTAAGTTAATTAATATATAATTAATAATTTAGATAACATTTTAAGCCTAAATGCATGTTTAATGTATGGGAAATTATACTATTTTTAATGATTAGTGAGGTCGGACGCATATAAACTAGCCCTTGCAATTTGATTAAAAGTAGGCGGAAACGTCACTGTCCGGGCAAAAGTTCCATAAAAACTTGTTGCATGGTATATGCCCGTCTTTATTAGTCGGGTTGTTTTCGAAAAGTCGGACCTTAAACCCCATCATTTCTTTTCGCGCAGTGACAATCAGTTAAAATGTTGTGTTTGATTTGGCAAATCAATCAGTTACCAAGTTTTGGTGGGGTTGGCACCATCAATCAAATAAAATGTTACGTACCGTTTTCAAAACATAATACTATCTCGAGATATTAAAAAAATATTTAATTGTTGATAAAAAAAATTAATTGTTGTTAAAAAAAATAGTTAATTGTAAAAGAAATATTTAATTGTTATATATAAAATAGAAATATTTATGGCGGTGGAAGAAAAAGATGGGAACGCAGCCTTTGATTTTGTTTCAACGTTAACTCGAACATAATATTTGACCAAAACCTACCTTTGAGTTATAACTTTAATTTGGTGGCCAAAACACACGTATGATCACGGTATGTCAGTCTGCAGGGTTGTAATGTAAGTTTACCTCCATGACAAATTAGGAATGCGCTATCGTTGACAGCATATATTATATAAATATATAATGTATTGATTTGATAATCAATGATTAAGGCCTGCCTCGTCTTTTCATTGGCTAGACGTATTTTGGCATGTGGAGGATATGTGTTCATGACAAGAGTACGGTCGCCTGTCTAACCTCGTTAACTTTCTCGGGGTCCTCTGCCCCCCCCCCACCACTGCTAAAAGACCGAAAGATAATTATTGAAATAAAATTGCGCCATAGTTTACTCCCGAAATGCCCTAGTAGACATTAAACCATCTCTCTCTCTCTCTCTCTCTCTCTACCTCGCTCTCTCTCCCTCTCCAATTTCTCTTTTCCCCCTTTTGCATGGCGATATATTTAGACTTTTTGCTGTAGAATTGAAGAAAAGTGTTTGAATATACATTTTCTGCCAGGTTTTGGTGAATATTTATGATTTTGAGGCGGAAGGATACTAGTGTTAAGAGGTTGGTTAGGTTGAAATGTAGAGTCGAAAATTGCATGTTTATTTGTCTCTACTGCCAGCTTGTGTATCTCAAGTTTTTCATGATAAACCTCATATGTGCTTGTGGGCAAGAGGTTGCCACATGTTGCTCCATCTGTGGTAGAAAGCGTTCCACCCAACGAAATTTTGAGAAAAGTTAGAGCCGGTCTAACAGACGCGAATTAACATTAAAAACAATGGGGAAATCACTGGTGATCTGTGGCCTGTCTCTGTGTGACTGATATGGCTTAGTTTTGAAGATATGAACACCAAATTCTCAGAAAATATGTACAGTATAAGATATTTTGACTACAGAAAAACTAAAGTCCAATTTAAAAAAAAATCGAAGTTTGGAGAAAAAAAGGTGATTTTACTGCAAATTTTTAAATTTTCAGTTTTTGGCTTATTCAGCCTCAGAAAGTATAGATAGAGTGAGCAGTTTTGTATTTTCACAAAATTTCGTCAAAAAGTTAGAAATATTCACAGAAAATCTCTAGATTCTCCCCCAATTTGATGTAGAAATTAATCCTTTCATGACTAAAAAAATGGGTCAAAATGTCTAAAAGCGTCTTTATTTTTATTGCTAATATAACTTAGATGGGATATATAACTTTGTCAGTAGAAAATACCCCAGGTGTCAAGCAGGAAATTGAAAATTGGTAACATTGTGCTTATAATGGGCAGCAGATGGGTTTGAAGAAAATGTCCAAAACAGGGGTTGGCACAATTTGCCACAGTTTTACCCAGGCAATCATTTTTTTAAATTATTTTTTCATGTTTGAAATATTAAATTCTTGCATTTCGTTAATGTGGAAAGCAAAATTCAAGCCTTTCTAAACATTTTTCACTCTGCCATTCCATTAAGGGAGGCTATAAACACCCTGCCCCACCCTTTTTTTAAAATGTGTTTTGAGAGATTTAATTTTGTTAACATTTAAATGATAGTAATTGGATTTTGTGGTTGAATTACAGCCAAGAATAATATGTTTCACCAATAAATAGTTACTTTGCACATTTCAAAGATTTCTAACACTTTTTGTCTAGAGTCAAACCAAATATCAGCTTAATGTTCAACATTTTCTTATCAAAATACTGTAAAGTGTTAATTTTCAGGCCTTTTATGACTTCATTTTTCCAGGAAATTGATGCAAATATCCAGACAGCTTGCTTCAGCACAAGGATTACAATAAAAATTTGAATGATACTTCTAAGGTTTGAAATGATGGAAACATTGAAATATTCCCAAATATTTCAACATTGTGTATTCTGTGACCCTTTTGTTACAGTGGGGTGATTATCGACCAAATGTGGCATTTTTTGTATTTATCAAGGCCTGGTTTTTTTTTTACCATTATTCATATTTATTGCAAGTATTCCGGTTTTTATGTACGCCAGGGATGGTAAAACATGGCTGTTTAGTAGTGTTAGTTCTGCAACCAAAGGTTACATTGAATCAGTCAGTGACATGTCTTGGGAGTAGGGATACATGTTTCAGAATATATCTCTAATACTACAGTCAATGCAACTGATCGGTAATTTTTCTGTTTGCATATTTTCCAAAGTTTCTAAATATATATTCCTTTCCAGTCTGGCTATATAAAAAGTGGACAATTATTGACATTTTGAAAGATATTACATGTAAATTTTGTACATTTTTCGTGACATGGTAATAAAAAATTATATTTTTGAAAAAAAATCCAAACCATGAGTATTTTCTATGCAGTTGTGTGCAACTTGTCCAAGTTTTTCACAGAACTCAAATATAGCCTTTGATGAAGAGATTTTTAAATTCTAGCATAAAAGGCCCATGGACCTGGGTTGCATCACTGTACATATTGCAGCATGTATACTAAAAGGGCCATCATTTTTGCAGTTATCGTTTGATTTTGATTTGCTTTCGCCGGCATGTTGTCAGAATACATGGAAAGCAAATAAAAAAGGTCCTTCGCTGATACTTGAAGTTTCACACCTATATAGCACACATCCACCAATTATTTCTACGCCGTCACGAAACAAGGACGAGGGCTATTTTGCTGACTTTTTGGTGTAGAATTGAAGAAAGGGGTTTGAATATACATTTTCTGCCAGGTTTTGGTGGATATTCATGATTTTAAGGCGAACTGATACAAGGGTTAAGAGGTATGTTTACTTGTCTCTACTTTTAGTCGGTGTATCTCAAGTTTTTCATGATGAACCTCATACGTGCTTTGGGCAAAATGTTGCTCCATGTGTGGTAGAAAGCGTTGTACCCAGCGAAAATTTGAAAAAAAAGTTAGAGCCGGCCTGACTTTGGTGATCAGTGGCCATTTAATTTATCATTATTCGGTTTGCAAAATTAGAGTAGCCTCCCTTATATTGTCAAACCGTTAATTATTGTACAGAAAGTCAAACGTCAATAGCCATTATTGACAATAACTGTACTACAGTGTAAAAATTGGTCGGGTGTTAGTATCTGGGATAATAGCAAAGCTTTGGAGATATTTGCATATTAAAATAGTATTGCTGTAAAAGTTTACCCTTTAATCCCATTACCACATAAATGCATTTCATTGATATTGGGCCATCTTCATTAGCCCAGTCGGATCAGAACAGTAGGACGTTAAACCCCATTTCATTTCATTGATATTTTGGGAGGCGCGGTTCCCTCTCGATCTTGACCGAGAAAGTTCCTTGGTTTTTTCCGGCCTTGTTTCCCCTTGATAGTTGTAATTCGAAATAAGAGCAGGCCATGGCGCCGGTGTCCGGGCAAAATTTCCCTCATAGCACACTGTATGTCAATCTTCAGTAGTCCACACGGTGCAGAAAAGTAACATGTTAAACCCCATTTCATTTTAATTCGCTGGTAAGCTGATAAGCGGCTATATGAACTCCTAAATGGGAAATAATGTCACCATCCACAACTATAGAAGTCAATTAATTATCTTAGTAAATTACTAGAAACTAATTGTCAATGAAAAGAGTTCTGTGATGATAAAATACATCTTAATAGCCTGTTGGTCACGGCTTTGGAAGTTATCGAATGTAGATTTAGACCCAAGTATGGACATTCTCCTTCAAAAATAAGATTACGTTGCGGCTAAGTATTATGCCTAAGTCTATTACGTTTATACTAACTGATCTAAATTGTGTCTCTATGGGCAGAAATATCGATGGATGAGTAAGATCACCACCTCCTTTTTTCTTTAATTTTCTCCAATATCCTATTCTCTGGGATTAATGTACTTTCTAAGACGAATGTTCCCACTACCGAAAATACGAAGCGGTAATGAAACAATTTCCATGTTTTGGGCGAAAAGTGGTATTATTTCTTTTACCCGTTGCACAAAGAAATACAGACATGAATCAGAAAGCAGGCGGGCACGTATGGTTATTAATTATCGATTACGAATCTAACAGATCGTTTTTTATATGTACTTCTGTTTGTCATTTGTGATTCTGAACAAAATATGTTGAATTGCATAATACGACGATGTATATTTTGTATCCTCAGGTATTTAAATCCGGTTTTCAATTAGTCATAAGGAAATTATATTGTTAAATAATCAAATGTTCTGGACCCGTGTTCTAGATTTTCAGTGATACAGACCATGTCTCCGATTCGTATGGATTAAAGTCCGCTTCCATCGAGAGATATACCACAGAAAAATCTATTACGGGAATAAGTGTATCACCTTCACCGAATTGTTGAAAGGAAATGGTACCTACATACGAAATATTATCATTTCATTCATGTGAAATCTAAGTGCACAGTTTTCGTCGTATTTAACACTATTTACGTTTCCACTGAAATGCAGTGTTCATATTATAACTGTTGGAATGGTGGTGTCAGCTATAATATTATACTTGTAACCGGATACAGTTGGTGATCGGGTACACAGGATTATACATTTTTTAAAAATAAAATATTCCAATTTTCATAAATGTCAAGACATCGCACAAGACATCATTTCCTCACCATATTTACAGCTCTTAAGTCTAGAAAGATCAACACAACTGTAAGGGCAATGGGGTCGCTAATCCCTTTATCATCAAACGATCTATAACGACCAACCCTTCAATTGTTGTGTTTAAATATAATGGATTAAATACAGACAGATACGCTTTATCTTGAGATCTAATCAGTGTCCCACCCAATACCAAG
The DNA here is from genome assembly GCF_932274485.2 of Patella vulgata. Classification (NCBI taxonomy): domain Eukaryota; kingdom Metazoa; phylum Mollusca; class Gastropoda; family Patellidae; genus Patella; species Patella vulgata. The sequence goes on from NC_065883.2 coordinate 20,571,237, forward strand.
TTACCCCTGTTCTTGCGTTCCCTTTCTACACCTAACCCCTATCATTCTTCTCGGGAACCCCTTGTTTGTATTAGAGATAGGGATCATCACTTAATCCATTAGTTGGACAATAGTTCAGTAATCGGCCTGTCATGACCATGTAACGCCCTCTCAACATAGAAACTCACTGGCGATCTGTATGATGGTGTTTTGTTACAAGTTACTATCGCACATTTTGGTGTTAATAAATGGAAGATGAATTATTTTCATCAATAGGTGTGTACTTCAACCTTTTTGAACGTCGTAAAGCATTAATCCAGACGGCACATTCCGTTTTATGCCACTTCACATAAAAACGGTATAATATGTTTATTATAACTATTGTACAGAAATATATAAATATATGATGACATTGGTATTAGTACGGACCTTGACGAAAAAATTGACACCCAGGTATAATATGTTTATTATATATAACTACGGTACAGAAATATATAAATATACGAGGACATTCGTATTAGTACGGAACTTGACGAAAAAAATCAACACCCGGTGTACAGATTGGCCTGTACGTAAAATAAGCCCTGGCAGTTGGAATTCAACTGCTGCCCGGCCAAAATTTCCATCATAGCATATTACATGGTGCATGTCTGGAGCAGAAAAATAGGATGTTAAACCCCATTCAATTCATCCATTCCATGAGACCCACTCACTAAGCGGACTAACTGTTTCAAATGTTCAAAGATGCTGTATGTCCTTACAGTCTCATATGTTCCCCTAAACTAGCTACTGGACTACTGTATTTCAATTAATGTGTCCACCTTTATATTATGAATGTCACTTGCTGGTATAATTAGTTTCTATGTGATATACGGCAACTATTAAACTATCATGAAGCGCTTGTATACTCCAATATATGTTATGTTATTACGTGACACCTATAGTAGATTTTCAAATCGCATAGGCCTACGGTTCTCGTATTTTTGAAAACAAATATGTTAAGAAAATTCTTAGGGCATTAGATTTATCCCCCCCCCCTTCATTGCATTATTCCGGCCAATAGCGGACAAGTGATGTTAATATATTAGTGAGTATTATTTTTGCCTTAAGGATCTGTTGTTTGTATATATAAACAGATGTGTTGTAAGTTCAATCATACGTCAACAACAATCCGTTATCATTCTATATGGAGACTAAATGTCCAGTCGAGATTAAACACGGGTCAGTATTAATCCCTTTTTATGTATTTTTCATTGTTTTGTAGCCCGGAAGCACATGTTTGTGATACGAATACAGGCTTGATACCTCCAGGGATATTTTTCTGGCACCAGTGTCTGTTTGGACAAAACTTAAAGTGGATGTCCCATCTTTTACATGATATTAAAATAAAAGACTGTTTAAGTCAACGCAAACGCCAAAGTGCAGAGAAATCGACAATGACTATTTAAGTTGTCTAAAGTCTTTGTTTAAAATATTCTCCAAAACGTTTATAGGGCTTACGCAGGGCGACGACCACTGTTGTTACACTGACGTATGAACAGCTATTCGTTTCTCGGTCGTTAAATCACTGCAATAACAATCAAAAGTCTATTACTCCCTGGAACACAAGCACCATAGATACTCGACAATATTGCGAAAGGGTGTTGATCTCCGGTGTATGGGTGTCTTTGAAAACGATCCACAAAGCTTTGTTGAATTGTGTAGACCTAGAATATAGGATTTTATGAGGCTTCTTCGTGGCACCAACCATTCGCATTCGCTGAATTACATCTAAGGGTTTCCCCTTTAAGATTCTTCTTAACAGATACCCTATTATAACCTTTAGTCATAAGACAGAGATTATTTCTTCTGATGCGTAAAACGTATATGACTGACAAACGATAGATATTTAAATATTTGTTATGACCTGGATAATTTATACAATCCTTAAACACCCCAAGGGCAACCTTGTCGGCACCCATCGTAGTCTTCTTTTTTGAAGCCAGATTAGACAAAGCGTCTGATAATGTCTACGGAGATATATCTTGAGTCCAAACCTAATCTGTTTTACAGTGATAAATTTTAGAAACATCGTGTGTTTTTCCATTCGTTTTTCCTTTTCTTACCTTTATCTTACTTAACGTCTGGCAATTTTTATAGTCGTTAGTACAGCAGCCACCATGAATAATTATGTCACATCGCCCGTGCTGTCCGGAAACTGAACCATAAAAATAAAACGAAATAAAATAAAACTCAAGTGCACTTCGTTTAATTGCATAAAACTTGCTTTTATAAAAAAAATATTATCACCTACAACTTGATATCACAATGTTATCGTTGCTGCCTTTGCCTTTTTTACAATTCTGATATTTTTAGATGAATAAATTTGGAGATAACAGGGGTCTGTGGGCATTGAATTTCATATAGAAGTGTTAACAGAGAAATGCATTGCACGGACATAGATTAATGCAGTTCGGGTTGTATTAGAGCAAACCTTTTAAACGCCCATATGTTATGAAATGAAATGAGATTTAACGTCACCGCTACGGCCTACTGTTATTTCGAATTACAATCGTTATGGTTTCTTTGATATACACGGCAACGTGTATATGAGATTTCGGGTTCCGCCCCATCCAACCGACTGCTAGACATTGTTCATTGCGAGGCCACCCGCCCTCCACCACTGGAAAATTTTAAGGAACTTGTGTAAGACATGCAATAGTAAAATAAATCTACAGTTAAGGTTTTATCTAATCCCAACAGTACTGGTGTCATTGGGTGTACCGCATACTAATTCATTACATGACCTTCCGCTATACTCATGCGTACATGTCCTGCCTAGTGTATACGACGCCTCAGATGTGTCGAAACTCTTCATTCCGTGTTTAATCACTGCCAAGCAAAGATTTTACATTAACTTTGATTGCTGTATAGCGGGGAAGCTTATCCTATTATCGCCATTAAAGAGACGAGCATCGTCAAGACCGGTCGCATTATTTCTATTACGTCTTTCTTGGAAATCATTTTTCATTTTTAGTGAAATCATTACAGGCCAAGGACTGTACAACGCAGTAGATGCTTACAGTTGCCCCCACCCCCACCCGTCGGATCCATTCACTTGTCTACAGCCTAGCGTACAACCTGCTATTCCGGGCACTTTACAGAGGGAATTTTTAGTAAACCTGTGCATGATATTTACGCGTCACTTGCGGGAGTTCGGTACCGTAAAATATCGCAGAATGGTCGTAGAGACTTTTGGTCCTACACCCGGTCTGTGAGCTACCAAACTATACGATCCGAGCGTGTCAAACCACGTACAGCGGGTTGTGAGCTAGGCTTTATCCGCAGGTTTGTCTTGTCGGATTTGTTTGGCGTGTAGTGTGGTTCTCCTGCACTTACTATTAGTCACTATATAGGTCAGATTATGACTATGTTTGCTAAAATTGAACCCTTTATAATCACAGAGATCAGAGTTATTTGCCTTATCGCATTTCAAACTCAGTCAGTGCATTAGTCTATTATTTTCACTTTGACACTAAGATGCCTTTTGTAATAAACCCGATGATAGATGTTAGCAACAATAGGAAAACATCCTTTATAGATATATCCGAGTTTTGTAAATGATTACTTATAATATTCAATACGAAATGCTGAATGTAAATCGAATTTTTTAACAAATGTATTGCTAGTCACCACCCTATATAGATTATTCAAGTTCATCCCTTACTTAGGATGCTATTATGTACTTAAAGACCATTGTAGGCTATTGGCTATACACACTGAGCAATTGAAGCTTATTGGAGTTTTCATTCATTTGCTTTGACATAGTCATCTAAAATTTTGGTTTTAACTGATGACGCCTAGAATATTATCTATGGTCGCGTATTTAAGTCTACAACGAATGTAGTGCGAGTTATAAATAGACAATTTTTCCCTTAATTTTTTTCTCCCCTCTTCCTGCATTTTTGGGTTGACTTTTTGGTCTAGAATTGGAGAAAAGGGATCAAATTTGCAATTTCATAGCAGTTTTGGGTAATACTGATGATATTACAGCGGAGGGATAGGGGGTGTAAAGTGTCTTTCTGCAGAGCAGTCATTGTGTCGGAAGTGAGATTTTCACCCCAGTCAACTTCAAATCCGTGTAGCAAAAAATCTAAATGGTCAACCCCCTACAAAATTATGATGAGGAGATTGCCAAATGTTGTCCCCATTGTGCCTATAAAGATTGGAACCAACGGAATGTTGCGAAAAAAGCTACAGCCTGTGATGTTACAGCCATTTAACATTGAAGTCAATGGGCAAATAATTGCTAGTCTGAGTCCTGATGAGATAAAGAAACATGGCCGACTCGGGATGTTGATATTTTTTCAAAGGCTTATTTCCTGAAATTTTGAATGGAAAGTGTCAGAAATGGTAAGAATACTGCTTTTTTATTGCCCAGCAGTAAGTTTTTTGATTATTTGGTATCAAAATAGCCATGATTGGGGGTATCCGTTGGCCGAGTGTGAATTTTGGGTTGTAAATGTGTAACATTTTGTTCACAATGATATCAAAACATGGTTAGGTCTAAATATTAAGGCCAACTCAACTGCAGATTTGGTCTAAAGTCACGAGATGTAAACAGGGCTGACCCTAACCCTAACCCAAGACCCAGTCCTTACCCTAACCCTAACCCACAATCTTTTCAAAAAGCATGTAGCCTAGAGGCCTAAGCCAAGACCTAGTCCTGACCCTAGCCCTAACCCACAATTGTGTCAAAAAATCATGTGCCCTAACCCTATTTACATGTTGTGACCTTGAACCAAGTCTGCAGTTGGCCTTAATATTTAGACCTAACATGTTTTTGACAGCATACAATGAAATGTTAACATGTACACTCCAAAATTCACACCTGTGTGACTTTTGACTAAACCTGCAGTTGGCCTTAATATTTAGACCAAACCTGGAAACATGGTGTCTACCTTTGAGATTGGCTTAGACTTATGTGACACTCAAGGTTTACTTATTTACTGACTGTTAACTGGTTTCTTGTTGGGGGGGGGGGGCACTGAAGGGATGTTCGCTAGAAATAAAGAGGCATATTATTTCTATTTCCAGTTGAAACCACGAGGAGGTCTCCCTTCTTATTCAACCACATATTTTTTTTTTTTATTATTATTATTTTCTTACTTTTTTTTTTATTGCATATTTATTTCCATCTTTCTTTCATTTCAGGTGTCAGGTTACTGTGCAAGAGTGGTATGATTGACCTCAACACAAGTATTAAGGCAAAAGGTGGGTATATGACAATGGCTTGCATATGTCTGTCTTGCTTATTTACTATAGCTGTGATCCTGTAAAGTGTCATCTGCTGTTGATGGCTGGTCTAAATGGCCCTTTTTGTAGCCGGATTCAACTGCACAGTAATTCTTGTACTCGCGGAATTCATAAAGCTTTCGTCCACGCAGCAGAAGTGCTTGTCTTTGCACTTCGGGTCTGGATTGGTATTCTCTGTGGTACAGACTTTCTCTTTCTATTTGCCGCAGGGAATATCTTGTCTTTGGAGAAAGAGGGGCCCCAAGGAGTTTAGCTTTCTGCTCAGTGGCACTCTTTATTCCATCATTGCTTCTCAATATTGTTGAGGAAAGTCTACCCATCGCATTTCTTCCGTAATTTACATTCTTTGGAAGTGAAACACTCAACGAGCGGTTGATTGCTTCACATTTCTGTGTATTTGTTTGGAATTTGGTTTTTTCTAAAGCTGCTTCACTTATTCGGATTTTTAAAATTTCACTTAGAATTGATTTGTCATTTTCATTCATTTTCAGGGAATCAACTTTATTTGAGGCCAGATACATGGAACGGTTCCACCAGTTATTTGTTATCCCACCCCGGCACACAACAGAATGAAGGCGGCACTTTGAGCAGTCGCCATCGTAACACATGATAGTGGACTCTAGGACTTTTGGTAGGCGTTTTCTCATCTCCTCAGTATTACCACAGTGATTTTCAAACAATGTAGTCATGATTAGACTGCATCTAGCTTTTACATCTTGGCTCAGTATTTTCTTGATCTTGCCCTTATCCAGTCTGGTTTTACCAGGAAACATCTCCTCGCTGAATTTTGCATTATAGCAGTGCCTAAATTGAGTGGCAGCCAGGTGTGAAGGGTCAGCTAGTCGCTCCACACTCCACATCGGATGCAAAATTTTTAAACTATCTTCAATTCCAGCAGCTGATCGTCCATCTCCATCTGTTGTTGCATATTTGATGAGGACGTTTTGGAGAGCTAGTTCTGTGCCAATGCTTTTCCCCATGTCATACTCAGATAATGGTGCGTGAACTGGTAAATTTGCAGTACAGCCTTCATGTCCCCCAGGGCAGTTGACAGTAAAACCTTTTCCCTTAAGCCAGGCACCTTGCCAGCACAGTTTATTTTGCATCACAGCACTCAGGATATATTTGTGCTTTGTGTTTGTCTCGCATGCAATTCCAATGGCTTGCGAGGCTGCTTGCCCTGGCTTTTTACTGTGGCCTATGGTTATGCTGTTGTAACGCCCATCCACTGCAACATTTATTATATTTGGGTTTACTGACCCTCCCTTCTGATTAAAAGATTTGACTGCTTCTATTTTTTCCCTCATGTTAATAGTGTTCAACCTTGTCATTTTAGCACTAACTTGGTTAGAAAGAGTCTGCATGCCACTGCGAGAGGGCGGTGGAATATCCAAATCTGTCAACAGCAGCCGAGCTCTGGTGTTTCCAACCGGCATATCTAACAGTCCAGATTGTAGGGTCAGATTAATAGCGGCTGCCTTTCTTCCTGGTTTGCCAGTTGGAATCTCTTTATACAACTTGTAGACAGGTGAGATAAATGTACATTTTGTACACTTTACAGAGTACATCCAACCCGCTCCCCACTTCTGCTCACTAACAGGCTGGAAATTTGGTACTGCACAGGCCTTTCTTCTCCCCTGGGCATGTAACCGAATGACAGAATTCCACATTTCAATCATTTTCTGGATGTCTATAATCCTGTTTCCCTGGATAGTATTCGCCTCAGAATTCTCAGTCTCATCCAAATTTAACATTTCAGGTCTACATCTCAAAACCCGATGACTTCCCGGACTGGCATTAGTAGAAAGATGATGCATATGAATTTCATCCCTGATCTCTGTGACACCTGTGGAAGTTGAGGGCAAATCATAATCAGTTTGGGTTCCAGCCGAGGACCCCTGTAAACGTTGCTGTTTAGTGTTGACTTCATGTCCGAGCTTGAAAAAGACAGCCTTGCGTTTATTATGGCCTCTCATATTGGAAGATAACATAAATGGCTTGTATGTTGACTGTTGTGCATATCTCTGGGTCAGGAAAGTTGTAGGTACCATCAACATTGTAAATCATTTGACAGACCAGAATGGAGAGTGAGAACTATGATTGGTCAGCCATGTATCAGATTCCATACTAGGGGGTGGGGATCATAAAACTGTTGTAGGGTTACATAATCAGATTATCTGAACTTAATTGTCCTATGTAAATACAGCTATGTAGGAGACATTTTAAAATTTATAGGCACTGCATGTTTCAACATCTTAGATTTGACCACAATTTGGCTCTTGAAACTGCGTTAAGAGAGAAAAACTAAGATCTTTTCCACGAAAATGTTAAAAAAATCTAATATTACATGATAATTACTGTTTTAAAGGATTTTCTTGTTTGATTTATATTGAATTTTTGTTATCTTTTTACAGAATGCATTTATGTTCAAAAATAAAAATGTTCTGTTTAATTCAAAATTCATGTGCTTTTAAATTTCTGTCTGAAATTCCGCAGTTTTCTGATGTATTGTAGTGTTTGCAGAATGCTGCACAGCTCATCTGAAAATGCATAGATTTTCATAATCTTTGGCCAGGGAATTGCATATATGTTTGTTTATTAGATAACAACAGATTTGTTTAAACTGCAGAAACATGTGAGGTATATAGGACTAAGACTAGTAATTATTTCCCTTTATTTCATGATGGACGAATGTAGTGCGAGTTATAAATAGACAATTTTTCCCTTAATTTTTTTCTCCCCTCTTCCTGCATTTTTGGGTTGACTTTTTGGTCTAGAATTGGAGAAAAGGGATCAAATTTGCAATTTCATAGCAGTTTTGGGTAATACTGATGATATTACAGCGGAGGGATAGGGGGTGTAAAGTGTCTTTCTGCAGAGCAGTCATTGTGTCGGAAGTGAGATTTTCACCCCAGTCAACTTCAAATCCGTGTAGCAAAAAATCTAAATGGTCAACCCCCTACAAAATTATGATGAGGAGATTGCCAAATGTTGTCCCCATTGTGCCTATAAAGATTGGAACCAACGGAATGTTGAGAAAAAAGCTACAGCCTGTGATGTTACAGCCATTTAACATTGAAGTCAATGGGCAAATAATTGCTAGTCTGAGTCCTGATGTGGAAGGACTAACGCTACTGATTATTTCCCCTGAATGCAATCCGTCTATTTATAGCTCACCCCACCCCCCAGCGTTTTGGTCTTTTTGGTCATGAACGTTTGTCTTTGCATTTTCTGCCAGGTTTTGGTAAATATAGATGATGTGTAGGCAGGAAGGCCACGAAGTAAATATACAGGAATGACGACACAGCCTATACTTTCTCTTTGTGGTTATAAAGATTAAGGTAAAGGACATGTTACAGGCCAAGTTATGTCCTGGATTTAAGACGGGAGTCAATAGGGAGAGAATTATCAGCCTTAGACCAGTAACAAGAGGTCACGAGAACTAGTTCCATACTTTATAAAATGTACGAGCTTTGATAATTTGGCCATGGCCTTCTCGGCGTATACTACACCTGGTTAACTATGGAGATTACCGGTATATGCCATAGTCGAAACGCCGCTCAGTAGCAGTGTTCCATAGAGTTGTGACCTGTATATTCCAGTCCAATTACTAAAACTATCATTGAAACAATTTATATGCCATATTTGCATTTGATTACTCAGATTTCTTGGTTAAAATATACGATAAATAGCTCAACCTGATTTCATTGACATCCCTGCAGCAAGACGTTTACGATAGCCACCTTGTTTTCCGCGCCCCATTTTTCCGGAAACTCCGATGATCGTTGCAGTCATCTCAAAATAGATACTGGTTTACAATTTTTGGGAGAATCCTTCTTCATCGTAGTTTGCCTCGTCGTAACATGGATATTAGGTGTATTTTCTTGCTTTCAGCATAAATTAACCATGTTAATCTTCAGCTTATTTTAATGCTTTATAAATTATATTAATTGACATAAAAGAAACATTACTTGGGTACAGCTAGAGGCAACTCACATTTTGTTTTATGTTTCCCATATCACCATTATTTACGTCACGATTAAACTCACGACAGATTTATTAAGTGTACATTAGTTCTTATTGGTAGAGAGAGAGAGAAATGGGGTGTAACGTCCACCCGACACAAACCAGGTCATTTCGGTACTAACATATGGTTCCTGCAGTTTTATAATTCGCTTGCTAGCAGGAGGGGGGGGGGGGTGCCGGACGACCCGTAAAAAAACCCACGAGGTTGGACAGGCGACCCTAATTCTTGTCACGTACAAGCTGGGAATCGAACCCACGCCATTTTACTCAGCGACAGATCGTATGATCTAAAGTGCAGAAGTTAGACCATTTTGGGTTCACCCCCCACCCCCACCCCGGGTCTAGAAGGGGATATTTATGGTTAAAGTAGATGTACAGATAGTGAACTGATTTCGTGCCAGGTTCACCCCAACAATACAATCATACTTTATCGGTTTAATTTACAAAGAATAAAATAAAGAAGAAAGGCAAATGCTTCTCCACATGGTAAAACGAGTGGCTTGTATTTGGCATAGCGATATTTGGTGCGTACCAAATTAGGGACGTATTCAGGAATTTGTGCAGGGACGTGAGTGCGGTCTAGGGAAAAACAAGAGAATTTTATGAAATCAAAAGCTCTAGGACCATATTTGAGGTGCATACATGTGTATGATTAGAATGGAATGCACGTCAAAACGGCGGCAACGCTTCGCACGTTTGTTTGTTTGACGTTATTTCAATGAACCTAGGAGAAACGGGTATATTTTGCGCGAGCCCAGTCGGAGCACAACAGTAGGACGTTAAACCCCATTTCATATTATTTCATTTACAAACAAGGATTAAGATACGAAATATATGGACCGACATGAAGCATACGTTACCTTAGAATAAAATAATATTAAAGGATACAAACTGCTTTCACTGGGACATAAATATACAGCCATCTGGAAGCAATCCAGTTTATGCACTAGGTAGTGAGACATGTGTTAAATATCAATAATTATTTTTGATGATATATAAATTTTGGATACTGTATAGAATGTGCATATTCCTTTGCAATATGTTGGACGCTTTTGAAAAAAGAGAAGGGTTCTGGTCGGTGATTTTTATAATTACATTCCAACTGTAATGCCCAACAGAATTCGAATGGTGTAAACAAGGGCAACAAGTGCTGAATAGCCATGATTTCATAAGAATGCCGCCAGGAATACTAACTGACTGCCTATAATTGGGTTAATCATGGGTGTTTCCCTGGTGCTTTATTACTGTGTGCGTGTGTGAAATCGTTTTATTTAACGTCCACTTTCATCACTTTGGTGGAAACGGACGTCAAATTATTAACCCAACTATAGACATTCTTAATACGTTATGACCTATCCACGTGTGCGTGCACGTAAGAGAAACCTTGACATCTTGAATTCAATTGCTGTTTGGGCAAAATTTTCCTCAGAACACACTGCATGACGTATGCCCAGTCGGTGCAGAAAAGTTCATTTCATTTATTCACGTTGTGTTACGCGTACCTTAGATACATATTTCGAAAACTAGATTCCTGACATTTATATACTACATAATATAATTTTAACAAGTGAAGAACAGATAATAGTTTACAATTACAAATTAATGTATCTATGTAATAGTAATATGAACATGTTCTTTACGTTTGTTGTAAATAGCAGTGTTTTATATGGAATAGCCCCGGGCTGGTGACACATTTCGGGGTAATCTCCGAAAGACAATATAAAATAAATCTAGTTTATATACATTTTATTATTTCTACTACCACTCAAACTTATTTTTAGAAAAAGAGATGGCCTTAAAACTAGGTCACGTTCATTAAATATCTAATGGATTGCATTTAAAGAACAATATTATGGATTTCTTCACCTTCTCGAACTTTATGGGAACAAGAGTCCTAGTTTTATTGAGGGTTTGGGTGACCGAAGTTACGTGGTTTCGAGTCTACATTTGTACGACAAGAACTAGTGTCACCTGTCCAACCTCGTGGGTTTTCTGCCGGCACATCGGTTTCTTCCAACAACTTAAGACGAATTATTGAAATAAAATTGAACCATGAAATGTTACTCCCGAAATGACCCGGTGTGTGTGGCGTGGACTTTAAACCCCATACTATGGTGGCACATTAACAAATTATTATTTTTTTTTATTTAGAGCCATGTTTATTCTTTCTCTTTTCATAGACTTACTAGAATTATTTATATATAGAATCGTGTTACAATATTTCCCGATTTGTCAATCTACAAGATCCAAAGCTAAACATATAACCCATTGTTGCTGTTCACCTACTTACTTTTAGAGCAATTCCGATCAATCAAAATCGAACACAATTTAGTGTTTATTGAACAGAGAACGAACATAGATAAAATTGAAATGATATTCCATTTTATTTTTAAAATCAATATCTGGTTAATTAAATACATTTTGTTGATGTGGTCTTTACAAATACACAAGATTAACATTGTAAAAAAATATTGTGCAATTAAAAGAAAAATAATCTCTGGTTAATCAAATACATTTTGTTGTTGTGGTCTTTACAAATACAGAAGATTAACATTGTAAACAATATTGTGCAATTAAAGAAAGATAATGCTATTGATTTTAACGCGACATTTGGCACAATTCGGTTTGATTATTGTCTGCTTTAAAGCCCACAAAACATTAACGGTTGAGAATATTTTAAACTGAATAAAACTAAAACATACATACAAAATAAAATCCGAACACGTATTATGTCTGATCAAAATTCAATCAATACAATCACACACTTGATACTTTGGTGAAAATATATTCCAATAGCTCCCCATTCACTGTCGGTGACATCTCCTCTTTAAGTTTATAATCTCTATGTCTATATCATTACTTATACAAAGCCATTATGCCCTAATTCGTTTGATCACACACAATTATATATATATATATATGTATGTATGTATTATACCTACATAAATATACAAACATACATAAATTACATCATCATTATATAAACGAGAACTTTCATTTTAGATTCCACAGTTTGAGATTAGCAATTCGGCAATGCTCGTCAACTCGGAACATTTGATAACCATAACACGGGTCCTTAAAGGTCAATCAATGAGATAATTGAAATCTCTTGCTGATTTTTTTTCTTTGGGGCGGGGGCGGGGGGGGGGGGGGGGCAGGGGGTGTCATAGCAGATGATTGAAGTATATCCATCACAAATATAAAGAGGACAACATATAATTTCAACATTTCTTCTGTCTGATATTGCTTCGCAAGAGATACTCAGTTTTATTATAATAAACATGATATCAAAAACTTAAACGGGCTTTACTCGAAGGTCTTACAGGAAAATTTGTGACCATTTACCTAAGACACAATTAATTGCGATTTATATAATACGTTTATAATCCTGCATAGAGTTTAGTAGCACACACCGAATTTCAAATCTCAAATGGCATGGCGAGAAACATAATTTGATTGCAGATATGCAAACACATATCTAGACACTGATTTACAGAGAAAAAAAACATATTATCTTTTTCGTCTCGATCTCCTGTTCATAAGAATACGATCCATATTATAAAGATACAAGGTTTATAAAGATACAAGGTCAGGAAATAAGGTCGCTAACTCTCCAACTTAATGTGAAAATAAGGAGTCATTCGATAATAGGCCATGTTGATATAAGGATAACAATATATTTTCTACATTTATGAAATTACATGTTTGTTGCACATTTTAATAGTTAATTCAAATACCTTTGTCTATTCTTCTAAACGGGTGCCGCCCCCCCCCCCCCTCTTTAATAGACGATTACCGCGAGACTTTTATATTTTTGCGAGGGAATGATAAGATTCTCATCTTTGATGGTTTGATTGGAAATTTCTCAAAGTATTTCAAATCTAACATAGTATAATGAATCAAGATCATACGAGGGTAAACCGATGAATGTGCCACAGTGGTTTCGGCTGAAACGTCGTGCATCAGGAGACACCGTTGGCGTGTTCCTCCAAACCTACACACGGCATTAACTTGTCTATATGCGGGGGGTGGGGGGGTCACGGTGGCTTAGTTGCTAAGACGCTGGCTTGCTAGCCTGGAGCTCGGGTGTTCGATCCCTGCATTGGCCGAGAAAGTTCATCCAGATTTTCCGGCGTGGTTCCCCCTTGTCAGTGATGCAGGACAGAGTAGGCCGTAGTGCCGCTGTTGGGGCAAAATTTCCCTCATAGCACGCTGTATGGCGTATACCCGTCTTCCTTAGCCCAGTTCGTAGCAAAACAGTAGGACGTTAAACCCCATTTCATTTTGTCTATATTCAATATACCCACATCAGTGCTTAAATGTCCCGGATACCTTGTGGTGATAAACTGATTCACAAACGCACATGAAAGATTCCCTTTCTGGGCATTTAAAAGCGATTTGCAGCTACATCCATAACATCTCTTTTTTTATTTTTTTCATTTTCACAAACTGAAAATATAAATAATTATTAATTAATCAATTGGGGTAACTTGGTCATTCTCAGTGACAGTATAGATAAATACGGTGTTATAATGCTATGAAATAACAATGACATCTTGTGACGATTTGACGTCACAGACCAAGCTGTCAGACCTTGGTGACTATAATATATCTTTTCACCGAAGGAATAGGTCAATTAAATGACCATTTATAACGGCACGCCACACGTTACGAATACAAAAGGTATATTCATGATAGGGTGCCCCACACAGCCAAAATTTGCTGTTAAAAGGTTACACGCCACAGCGAATGTGCACCATTCAGTGACTAGTTCCGAACTGATTTCTTGCTAAGCACCCAGTGCGAGAATACACAGCAGTATAGTCAATGAGGCCATAAATAGCCACCGCACGTGAAATTGTCAACACATCTATCGACTGTTAAAGCCGTACAAAATCTATTCTGTAGAACAATAATATTTAGCTGATTCCTTGTTACAACAGCTTTAGAAAATAACGTTCGTTTTTTTTTTTTTTTTAATTTGCTTTATTATGAACTATAACGTTAGGAGCGGCATCTTTTGGTTTAGTAAAATTTCCAGAGCTCCTTTGTTAGGCAAGAATAGCATACTAGTAGTAATTTGCATTTGCCTTTACAAGGTTCTCAAAACAATCGTTGAGTTGCCTAACGTGTGAGTTTCTAAATCAGATTTATTGGTCGAACTTTCTGTAATGTTTCGTAGAAAATAGTCTTATTATCCCGGCCATTCAATCAGCCGGCAAACGGTCTGTACACTGGTTAAGAGGGACTAATTTCAAATCACGAGCAGATAACCTATTTTGCGCACAAAAATTCCCGAATGTAATGACGTCGGCTTGTCAAATTGTCTATATTCTTATTGATGTGAAATGGTTGGAACTTGTTAAATACAACACGATCGTTTATTTAATCACTATAAATATGAGATGGTAAGTTAAGACTTGTTATATATAATTGTCGAAATATTTGGGGATATTGGGAGATATTTATTTATGGTGGGGCATCTTATATTATGGTGACCGTTTAAAGTAAATTAGATCCCATAAACATTTAGTAGTTTAAATAGAAACATTTGCCTATACAATATCGTGTCTTATATAAATAAACATTCTACGTTGGCATTAATTATTACCTTATGATGGGGGTGTATGTTTTTGGTGGTGTGTTAAAAGGTCGTTATATATAATTCAGTGTAGTGCGTATTAATGATTTGTCTATAGGGCGGTGTGACACGGTGTTTTTCTATACAAAATGGTCTTGCTGTAACACCCACTAGGTTACGTTAAGACGTTACGTATTATAAAACCGCACGGGTGTGTCTTAATAATGACATGATGAATAAAACGTTGTTGTTTCTTTATTCAAATGTATTAGCAATTACCCCATGGAAGAATATATTATATTAGGTGTTTTCAACAACAAAAGGCTAAGCAGAGATACTGCCTATGGTATTAACTGAAATGGGGTTTAACGTCTTGCTGTTCTGCTCCGGCTGGGCTAATGCAGACGGGCATGCGCCATACAGTGTGTTATGGAGGACATTTTCCGGGGACAGTGGCGCTACTGCCTACTCATATATTGAATTCCAACTGCCAATGATCTTTTACGGGCACGCAAATGTGTACACGGGACCTCGTTTGTTTTCGTGTCATCCGAACGACTATAGATATACTACCTATACACGAAATTATATGGATAAAATGTTTGACCTCGGAATTCAGAAGCCAGGGCCACTTTACGCAGGGGAAATTGGGGGTAGTAAACTATGAGCAGGTTAAAATTGCTGAAAAATTCAAAATTGGCCAGTAGCGTCTGCACGCTGAATCAGATGCATCAGAAGTTGTAAACATATCGTACACCACACAGGACAACCACAGTTGAATTTAACGACACATATTTGAGTGGAACCAGCAGTCTAAAGAAAACGAACAAATTAGAAAACGTCCGTGCATTACCATGTTTTTATTAAGTACAGAAGGAAAAAAACAAGGGAATGCACAGGCCTTTTCTATTTTTCTCGTTTTCTTTTATCTTGTAACAGTCAATTCTCTTTTTTATTTTTGAATTGCCAGATATCCCCTCATAGTCTCATATTTATAACTCGTTTTCGCCTTCAACAGAATTATCAGTGAAATGAAATTCGACCACGTGTCGCTCCTTACATCAGTCAGTTATATAGAAGGTTAGCTCGTGTTTGTCATTTTTGGCGTCACTTCCGGTTTGTTCAAATGTTCGTTACACATCTACCGTAGCAATGATCTCTGTGTTAAAATTATATTTAGAAGGTGTTCAACCAATTCTGTTACACATGTAATAATGACTAACACCAATATTGTCCTTTAACAAAAAAAAAGTATTTCTTTATTAGTTCATTGGGGTTCTATTTAAAGGAAATTGTATAAGAGACGTTAACCCCGAAAGAGTGGAAAATGCGCAGTTAACCAAATAGGCGGACCATGATATTACCCTCCACTCATGGTCACCGTGTGCCACGTAGTTGAACTTCTCGTAGACATTCATTATACTTGGTGACAAGGTGCTACAAACACAGGTATAATGTAATTAATTTAAAACAGGACGTCTGATTTTATTGTTATAAATAACAAATAAGATGTTAAAAAGATAATAAAACCGACTTTAAACGACTTAAATGGGACAAGCTTAAGACATTTATAAATTTAAACAGCCTTAATTTATTCTTTAAGAGTGCGAAAGTCTGCGACGCCATATTGAAAGGCATGCTGAGATCACGTGATGTAATATTATCCAATAGTTAACCTTGCAATTGTAATGATTAATGGCGCATTAGTTATCACATAAAGATGGCATTACTTCATATGCAAATTAGATACTATGTTATTGTTACGGCATGAAATACGACGAGGGTATGTATTTGACATATGCGATTCATAACTTATTTCAAATTCGGATATACATAATTTATGACTTTTAAAAGGTACAGAATCGAGTTGATTAAAGCCGTTTATGTTAATATGAGTGATAACCACAACTGTGTTTATTTTGACCTCGACATTGCTAAGACGTCATTGCTTTCACTATTCCAATTAAATACATAATATTATAAGTATAAAACTTTAAATATTGAACAACATTTCTCTATCTAAGCAGCCAGATTTATGAAAAATTTTATGCACATCCTCCAATATCAACTAGAAAGGGGTTGTTGTCAATATCTACACAAACGCTAGGTTTTCCCTTTCATCCATCCAGACATAGAAACTAAACACACTGTAGCAATACTAGATTCGAGTAGTTTAGTTTTGACATCAAAGCCCGAAAAGACACGTTTGGATGATGAGCTTATATCAGGTCCACCTTCTTTTTAAAGCCAAGTTGCAATAGACATTATTGTTTGCAAGATTCAATGTATATATTTATATCTTTGAAACCTTAATCAATACGACATAATAGTAGGGATAACCCAGGATTTAACGTCTTCTCAACACAATTCTTCAGTTATTGTGATACATATGGTAACTTGTTTTTCTAAAGGTGCGTGTGAAATGGCGGGAATTTTGGCCGAATACTGGAGTTTCTAGCTACTCGTCATCGAATTCCAAATTTACGTGTACCCCAATGTGTACATGAATGGACCTCGGTTTTTCGTATCATCCAAACGATTAGACACACATTTCTTGTCAGCCCGACAGGAGCTATTCTGACAAGTCGGTGACAAGTTGCAACCGGGCTTGACAAATCTGAACCCGGGATATTCAAATCTAGAGTCTTTTGCCCCGACCGTTCGACTATCGGGTCTCCAATATTTAACACTAGGGCCCATGGTTTTCCTAAAGACACTGTGTGCTATTATTTTTTTAAACGAAGTAAAGTATCCTTAATATTTGAATGTAATATTACCTGTATATAGTAAACTGATATATACCCATTATAAGTTGTGGTATATAAATGGTAAGACTTTAGTTTAATAGCAATCTGTGTGGTGAATCTCTACGGGTCACAGAATCTCTATACAGCATGTTGAGATAGCATCAGTAGGTCTCACGTTTATGTACCACCGTGATGTATAAAATAAAGTGGCACAATATATATTTCTCTAGATATACACTGTTGTATATGTACTTGTTGAGATAGTGAAAATAGTATGTTTATGCACCACCATGGTGTACAAAATAGAAAGGCTCAAAATATATAGTTGTGTATAAATTATACACTTATGTAATTTGTTGAGATATACATGTAGTCTTATGTTTATGTGCCACCATGATGTATAAAATAAAGTGGCACTAAATAATTGTCTTTATATACACAGTTGTGTACACTTGTAATTGAAATAAAGTCTTATGTTCATTTGCATATGCCACCATGATTTATGAAAAAAAAGTATACA
The DNA here is from genome assembly GCF_932274485.2 of Patella vulgata. Classification (NCBI taxonomy): domain Eukaryota; kingdom Metazoa; phylum Mollusca; class Gastropoda; family Patellidae; genus Patella; species Patella vulgata. The sequence goes on from NC_065883.2 coordinate 20,589,385, forward strand.
CGTGTTGAAATAGATATAGTCTTATGTTTATGTGCCACAATGGTGTATAAAATAAAGTGGCACTAAATACATTGCTCTACATCTACACAGTTGTACACACTTGTTGAGATAAGAGCAAAAGGTCTCATATTATGTGCCACCACGGTGTATAAAATACAGTGACACTAAATACGTTGTGTACACTTGTTGAGATAACAGCAAAAGGTCTCATGTTATGTGCCACCATGCTGTATAAAGTACAGTGACACTAAATACGTTGTATATACTTGTTGAGATAGTATCAGAAGGTCTCATGTTTACGTGCCACCAACATAAGTGACACAAAATATTTTCTCTACACGGTTGCAAACACTTCGTGAGACAGCGCAAAGATGTCGCACGTTTGTATGCCACCATTGTTTACAAAATAAAGTGGGACTAAATATATTTCTCTACATATACACAGTTGTATACACTTCAGTTATAGACTTCAGTATTTGTCTGATTCCTTGCTGGAATAAATGGCACAGTATACTATACAGACTGATATACTGCTAACTTAGTATTATAATTTGTATAAATAAAATATAAAAACTTGCACTGATAGTATTTTTATAGTTTCTATGTGATAACTTTGTTTATGCATATAATTAAAATACGCTATGCTGTTTGAATTGGTTGCCTTTAAGAAACAATGTTATGTCAAACGCGACATGAATGTATTACACAGATGAAACATACGGCTTGTGTGTACGTGAACATACCAATAACTTGTCCCACAATTCTCCAATTTCATACAGTAGGTACAGAAACGAGGGACGATAAACCCCATTTCATGTCCAATTCCATGCCTGTTTCATACAGACCACGTAACAACACTGAGGAATCATCAACTCGTTAATCCAAACGTTGGTATTTCACATAATTTATTTGCTTTGATGTGTTCGATTACATCTTTACAAGCAAACGCGACAGAAAGATCACGGACGTTCGATTGCGGTGTTGTGTTCTCTATTTCCGGTTGTAAACTGTCGCAGAACTGAGTAAATTGCGTTTCACAATGGATATAAATATAGACAGCGTGACACATTTTTCATGCATTTTGTGTACTTTCGTTCCCCAATAGTTCCGTTGATTTTTCGCTTAAATAGCATGGACTCGAACAAGAATTTGATCCTTCTTCCGAAGAACTATTGTCCGTTGCTAAACTGTTACTGTCACCGTCTGAGTTCAACCCTTGATTCTCCTCATACCCCAATACACCCCGTAAAGCTCTGATATAGTTTAAAGCTAGTTGAAGTATTGTTTGCTTGGGGAGTTTACTCTTATTATCAGGGACCGTCATTTCAGGTAGGGCTAATCTCAACTCCTCATAAGCGGTATTCATGTCATTAATTCGAGTCCTTTCACGCAAGTTTGCGGATTTTCTACGATATTTACTCAGTGGCTGCGGTCTGGATTTAATTTTCGGTTTCTCTACTTTGGTCATCTTCTGTTTCTCCTCCACGCGTATTCGCTTGATAACCGAACTTTTTCTAAAGTTGTATTTTTGTTCATTCCTCCTTTCAATGTCACCCGTACTGCTTATTTCACCTAAATCCTGTACATCCATTTTACCTTGATTAATATTTAATTATTTTCCTCCTTAAACTAAACAGAGTGTATTATGAAACTTTATGCACTGTACACGCAATTAATGTCCCTTCATACACGTTTTTAAATCATACAAACAGAAATACCCAGTTTTAACTTTTAAAAAGTGTACAATATCGTTAAAGCCAGCCTAGTACCTTATAAAAGTGTCTAATGTCTTGGTATAACGAGTTTTCCCTAGGTTTATATCTCCCACATGTAACTATAGCTTCGCATATCACGAACATTCCTCGTTATAACAGCCCCGTCATATAAAAGCGATAAAAGTAGTGTTACAGTCACGACACTACGAACATGGATATCTAAAGATATAGACAATAAACACCGTCCCCGTCTCCTTTTTGTGTTCAACTACGAGAAATGGTCTTTAGATAACGCTAGAAGTTCAATAATGTACACTAATTAAAATGTTCAACCTGTTGTTCTGGCTGGAGAGTCTACTCATAACGCAGGCGTACACAAATCACTATATATAAAATACGTTATCTCAATCCAGCTGGTCCTATAATTCTAAAGCATAAATCTGGCTTGTCCAGTCATCTGCTTGTCCACAATGACATCTAAAACATGAGTAAGGTATGTTCATGCGGACTCGTGTAAGTACATAACAACAGCCCTTTGCACCTGTATATCATACACATTTCTAATCAACAAGTAAACAAACTAGAATACTATATGATGAATTGCTTCACGACTGTCACCTATGTCCTCCAAAGTTGTCGTCTTGGCCAAAATCACAACCATAAAATAACACCAACCACAACAAGAAGTGTACCTGTTGTCAAATTTGTAAAATTTAGTTCCACTTGTGCTGTAATACAAAATAAAATCTTTTAAAGCACTTGTCTTGATTTAATTAGAAGCGAAGCTACATAGAAAGGTTCAGTTGTGAAACTATACAGTAATTACTATTAAACTTCTAATAAATGTAAATGTGGACTCTAAATTTAGAAACCATACGTCCTTAGAGCACTTCGCAGTTGTATACGTAAGTATTCTCCGTCTCCAACCACGTGGCACAAATGTCTTAATTAGAATGTTTTAAATACCTCGCCTACGATTCAAAATAAAACAAAATATACACACAAGTATCTAATTTAAAAACAGAAAGTCCTTCTAGTGGTCCACACGTGTCTCCTGTTCGTCTACATCAACTTGTAATGTAAAGTAGATAATGTTAACCAAATGCTTGAAGCGATATAAACAAACTCCAGCCATGACATGTAGCGTGGTTTTAACTAACTCAAGGTTCACAGATAGACGACATCAAGCCACGCCCTCACCTCTTGTTTAATTTAAAGTGTTTACACCCTTCAGTGGTCACGCTTGACCAGTAAGAGGGTCCTTTGTAGCTATTCGACATTCAAAGAACCGTTGAAGTTGACGGTAAATAGATGGTCTTCCATACATCAGAATAAATACAAGTTTTATTGATATTAAAAGGGGGTTTTAGAGAGAGGGAGAAATGAGTTTAGTTCTTTGATTTTGTGGTAGACGCTGAAGGTCGGAGTTTGACAAGTATTGATGGGTTATTAATATGTCAGAAATATTGGTCTTTATTCACGAACATACCGACAATAGTCCATACATATGTTTTATGCTTTAAGGACTGTCATGCTTTAGATTTCTTTTCATGAATACAAGAAAGCGCATGTCATAGGGTTGGCTATTGACCTTGCGGGGTTGAATAAAGAACATAAATACTCTCAGTATTTCCCTTGATATATATTCAAATCATTCACGCTCTTTCCCTTGATAGGCCTAAATTCAAATCATTCACGCTTTTTCCCTTGATTGACCCATAATCAAACCATTCACGCCTTTTCCGTAGCTACAAATGACGCTGCAGTTCCAAACGTTAATAAACATACAGATTAACAGAACTCGGGATAAACCAGTCATAAGTTTTAATAGCAAACGATTGGCGTTCCAGATCCCCCCAAAAGTATAAGTTTGCAGTTTACAGAACGTGGCAACACGGTCTTAATGGCTGAAAAATAAACCCTGAAAAATACCAATGTGAATAAGCTGACAAAAGAGATGATATGAGGTGTTTTACTGTGTTGTTCTGTAAATAGTAAGAATATTCTGCTATCTGCACAACACCCACCAATACTGTACATGGCCAAAGATGACAACAAACTACAACAGTATATGATTAGTTAACAGAATATAAAGTGAAGGAAGGACAATATGTCCAATAAGGTGTAAATGGCTACACAGGGGTGCTTCTTTTATTTAGATTAAGGTCTGATACACCCTACCGGTAGAATATTACAGATATTGCATGGAATGGGAGTTTTATTGAAGGCTTGGCACCCATCCTTGTGGTCGAGTGTTATAAAGATTTATTCGTTTAACGATTGTTAGTTTTGTCAAATCAGAATACGCTTACTCGTGATTTTGTTACTGATCTAAGATGAAAGCAAGGCTAAACTATATTTATCTCATCAGCAAATACACGAAATGTTGCCTAAACAGATGTGTCAACTAAATTTGAAAATGTTATACATTGTACATGTTCTGATCTGGAGTGCCTATTGCAAAAAATATGCAAAGAGCGTATGTATGAAAATCAAATCGCGTACCTTATTTTGTGGTTCTGGTTGCAAATAATCTGCATAATCGTATATATATATATATAAACAAACTTTAATATAGTCGAAATCAAAAATCAGAACGAACCGTTCGGGGGAGAGGGGAGAGGCGTTTTTCACAGGACGATGACTTTTCAGATTTCAACAATAACACTTGATATATCCTGGCTTTTTTTTTGTTATGGTCATCTTTTGAAGGATACCCAAGGGCTAGATAAATCTACTGATAAGTTGAACAAACATTAATTACAAATCAAACCACCCGCGTTACACGTCTTCAAAATACAGTGTTCTAAAGAGACTGTCAGGAGAAGACATCTTCAAGATGACAGATTGACAGGCTCTTTTCATTGGTATGTTACTACAAGTAGACATTATCTTACCCGACCAGTTAAACACAAGTATTGAACAGGTAACAGTTTGAAAAGGTCGAAGCAAAGCATCTGCGTAATTAAAGGAGAACCACGTCCTTTAACTTGTCCAATGACCATAGGCGTTTCAAAACTAAATGTCCTACTCTACTCCAGCAAGGAATCCCATACTCAATATACTGACTGTGGTCCCACTAACAATGAATCGTCTGGCACCAATAGCAGTGTGCAATATATCGAGCAACCACATATCCGAAAAAAGACACCCCCACCCCCCAAAACCCACCTGATAAGCCCTTTAAGTGAATAAGAAAAATGAAAATAGTCCTTGTTTCGTGTTATTATTCTATACAGTGAATGATCACAGGGTGAGTCAGAGATAAACTGAGAGATAAACCAATTGTCCAATTAAATCCTTTGATACGATGAGAATAATACAAATTACATATCATTTAAAGATATAGATCGGATATTGTGCATCGCAGCAGGAGTTGTTTATAAGCTTAATTCAAAAAATCTTGTTATTCAAGATGATCATTGTCTTGGTTGTGAGGTTTCATAGACCGATAGGTCACTAAAGTTCAGTTCTGATTCTCGCTAATTTGGTTATCAGGCTGCATGTTGCTAGTAGTGTAATATGTGTGCTGCTTACCGATGGTATATCATTACAACATATGGCAAAAACTTGCAAGAAACATAGAAATCTCGGTTTACAATCTTCGTCTTCAAAGGAATTGTTGACGATTGACGAGTTACCGCTGTCTGATTCAAGGCTCCTTCTTATGCGGACAGCCCCAGCATAATTTGAACGAATTAGTATCTCGTTTGAATGAATTAGTTAGTGAGGTTCCACAGGCAGTACGAACTACGAACTACGAAGTGTTTATGTGCTGACGTCATCACTTCGTGTGATGTCTTGACATAAGCGGCGTTCGGTTCGTCCAATTTCTACGAAGAAATCGGGAAAAGGTCGTGGTTAAAAAACGAAATACGACATCGTGATTTTCTCGCTGATTTGTGGATGAAATTCGTATTTGTGCGGTTTTATAGAAAGATTGGACATTTACACTTTAGTAGAAGGTTGATCAGCGTCAAAGTGATCGGCAATTGTTCTGATTTTGTGCAAATCTGCCACAAACGAAGTACGAAGTACGGAGCCGTGTTCGTAGTTCGGACTTCGTACTTCGTACTGGTTGCGGAACCTCTCTTATCTCGTTTGAACGAATTAGTATCTCGTTTAAACGAATTAATTATCTCGTTTAAACGAGTTAGCATCTCGTTTAAAGTTGCAATTTCATATTTTTAAGTTATATTTTTAAAATTTATTAAAATAAAGCCTTAAAATAGATGGTATCTATAAACAGTCCTACCTTGTTAAAGAATAATCCTATTAATCCTATAATTCACTATTGCCAGTTGAGAAATTGGCAAAATTATCATTTTCATCTTCAAATTCCAACGTTTGAAGATAGCTACTCCATGGTGGAGAATAGAAAACAAGGGGGGTAATTGGGAGGTAATTGTGTTATTTCCGGTGTAAATGAGTTTTAAGTGTAAGAATGACACCTATGATCGTATAATAGTGAGTTGACAACCTATTGAGCAAAAGGCATAGAAATAATTATGTTTTGACTTTCTTAGAAAATATGAAATTGTAACTTTAAATGAGTTAGTATCTCGTTTAAACGACTTAGTATCTCGTTTGAACGAATTAATTATCTCGTTTGAACGAATTAATCATCTCGTTTGAACGAATTAAGATTTCGATTGTACAGAAGCGTGGGAGGGACATGCAGAAATTGTGTTTTAAGTAAGATGTCATTTAATACGTAAGTTCTTTACTATTTCTAGCGTTACCGCCAGTAGAAGAAACTACATTTATGAGAATTAGTATAGAATATGTTGGAAGTTATCCGCGTTTTAAAAGCCGAATATGTTTAATATTAGCGTGAATTAGCCACAACATCGTGGTGAAGTCATTGTTTTATGACATGTATATGCTTAAACAGGCATTATGCCTTACTAGACATTTATTAACATACTTAAGTAGATAAGAACGGTTCGGCCATTTAATAATTTAATTGAGAAATGATAAAGAGGGGTTAAACCTCGAACAACCAGTACGGTGGTTACATTCCGTGTACACATCGTGGCAAATCTTCAAAGGCTGATATCGTCGCTCAGAATAAAGTAATTTAATGAAAATTTCAATATATTTATTTTGCATTATCTGTTTTTGAACTATTATAGCATGAACGACCAGCTCTTTATCTAAATCTTACATAATGTATCTTTAATAGTGTAGTTCCTTCTACTGGCGCTAACGCTAGAAATAGTAAAGAACATACGCGTATTAAATCATATTATCTTTACTTGAAATACAATGCATGTCCCTTCCATGCTTCTGTACAATCGAAATATTAATTCATTCAAACGAGATAATTAATTCGTTCAAACGAGATACCAACTCGTTTAAACAAAGGCCCATTGTTTGGCACTAATGGGCCTTTGTAGAAAACAATAACTTCAAATTTAATTCATATGCGACTCTAAATTTCGATAATGGTCCGTCTTAGGACTATCCGAAAAATCCGTGCAATTTAAAAAGAAAATCCATACTAAATCTGACTGACCAGGGCATTGCGTCTACGAAACACCGTTGTGCATGGCTCAATCCTTGTTAAAAGTCGAACATCTACAGTAAGTTTGAAATTCTTGTTACAAACCGACGAACACTGGCAAACATGGGTGACGACAATACGCTCACATACTTAAAAAAACATGTGGTTGTATACAAATGAATGCAGTATTGGGTTAATGGATTATTCATTATACTACTACTTTGCAAAAATGAAATCCGTGCTAGGTCAATTAATTCACAAGTGAAATATTGCCTGGAGTAAAGCAAAAATTCAAAGAAACCCGTCAACGGGGTTAATATGTAACTCGATCCACGATGAATAGGCGAAAACATAATCTATACGAAGAACGTAAACATACAGATACCTCAAGATATCGAATTGTTAAGATGGCCTCCTTACTGGACACTAAACACTGTTATATAAATATTATGCGATGACCAGCCCAGTGAATACCACAGATTATTAGACAATGCGGTGTTTGGTTGAAGAAGACAAACTTCGCTTAACACTCTATTCAGTCAATTTTTATAAGTCTGTGAGAACCACTTCACTAACATATTAACCCAGTAGATGAATTATTATAGAGTATAATATAATAACTTGAATATTAGTGTATAAATAATAATACCCCCAGTTGGTTTTGTACGTATAATGTTACTCTAATCTATATATTTTAGAACTTTGTATATAAAGTATATTCGAAAAATTGGTGTTTACCGAGAAATAAAAGCAACACGGTTTATATTACTTGTGGGGTCAGAACCCCTTTTCACGCCTTTATCTACACAAGAGGGCGATGTTTCTCAAAGTGACTGCTACGTCACCAAATGGACTAATCGATTTACACATCCTATTATGGACTGTTTATGCAGAGCGCGAATGCCAACGTGATTTTGAACTACTGTTTGAATGACGTCGTTTATGCTAACTGCGAACGCGAACGCGACTGATTTTTTTGGTTTGCGCGGTCTCCAGGGCGAATACTCGTGGAACAGTTCGCGCGAATGATTTTCATTAGCTGGTCTGAGTGCGAGTTCAAAAGGTATACTTGATCCAATCGTAAAACGCCAGTTTCAGTTTCTGTATGAAAGATGAATTGTGCGGATATTCATAGTGGGTGGGTTTTCGATCAGTATAGTGATCCGGGCTGTTTACATACACACATCTAGACCTCTAGAGACGTAATACAGCTTTTTGTGTTCGAAGTATAAACTACGACCGCGACCGCGGCGATCGCATTCGATTGCTTCACTAATATTTTAATGAAGTCGTTTATACTGATAGCGAGCGTGAACGCGGCCGGATTTTGGTTGGGTGGTGGGGGGGGGCAGAGATTGGCTCCAGGGCGAATATTTGGAAAGTTCGCGCGAACGACTGTCATTAGCTGACTCGAAACGGCTTCGCGGCCACTTTCATCTGCGCATTTTTGTGCATAGTGTCGCCTTCAAAACAAAAATTCTGCGGTGTTCACGTTCGCTATGAGTATACATGACTTCATTGAAATATCAGTTAAGCAATCAATTGCCGTCGCCGAGTTCATGGTAGCGGTCGTGCACAGTGTAAACAGCCCTTAAGTGTATGTTGGCGCACTAATTTTCTAACTAGAGTTCTCCGCAATATTTTAATTCTTAGTAAGGCTGGTCTCAAAAGTATTATCTAAAGTGGAATCCTATTTTACACCATAACAAGGTGTACTACAGAACCCTATATCTCAGATAAAACACTTGTCGATGATTTCGCGCATACAATAACATTTAAACCAAACACAAATTTGAATGACGTTATATATATTGTATTGTTGCTATCTGTACTGCTTAAGTGCCAATTCAATGACGTTATGCACATATCCTTTGAGTGCTATGTTTACCAAGTTGGGTGTGTTTGATCGATGGAACGTGCTTCTATTTAAAAAGTTGTGAGATAAAAATTGCATTAAATTTTAGTCCATAGCTGTATCAGGTTTCTTTGTCACATTTGACACCTTGGTGGGAAATATGCCGAAAATGCATGTGATAAATGCAGACCTGCCTATGTTTAAAAAAGTAAATCGGAACTCCCGTATATCCGTGACGAATAGGTTTCAATATTCGCTATTGTTTCTTTTACATCGGCGTTGTTCGCGTTTAATAGACAATGACGTGAATATATAGCACCAATTCTTCCCATAATAGGCAAGCTCGCATGCCACCATCGGAATTGCTTTTCAATCTGTTTGGTTTTAACCTACTGGATGAACTATCAACTACATGTGATCGATTATATGTCCAAGTTCATGCAGGTTCGATTCCGGTGTTGACCGAGAGTGTTTCTAGTGACTTTACATCGGCGTTGTTTGCGTTTAATAGGCAATGACGTGCATAGCACCAATTCTTCCGATAATAGGCAAGATCGCATGCCACCATCGGAATTGCTTTTCAATCTTTTTTTGTTTTAACCTACTGGATGAACTATCAACTACATGTGATCGATTATATGTCCACGTTCGTACAGGTTCGATTCCGGTGTTGACCGAGAGTGTTTCTAGTGACTTTCCAACCTGCCCGAAGTATGCTCGGTTGGTGAAGAAAAGCAGGACGTTAAACCCTAGTTCATTTCATTTCCCGAACGATATCAACTAATAACCCCTTGCTCCACATACTATGTTGTTGTTAATCCTGGTATCTTTGCTCGGTTCCAACTTTACCCTACCCCAGTTGAATGTCCTCCACCACAAATAGAGCAACAGCTGGTAATTGTCTTGCTCAAAAACTTGTATAGGGTTGGTCATGGAAGTTTTAAGACACACAATATTGGTCTGTTATACGAGTAAACATGTTTCAATCGGTCGTACATATAAGTCTTTTCTTGGAATTCTGACCCACGTGCCCTACCATATGTAACCTGGAAAGTATCAATGGTTAATAGGATGATAATGCTCGCTGTCATTAATCTGGAATATTACGCCCACTACCTGAATTGTTCAATTTTAAATGATTTAAATGCTACAACTTGGAACTAGCAAGTAATGCTCTTTTCTTGTAGTTACAGCAATCAAGTAGCGGGTGTTAGACACAATGCAGAGTATGTTGAGTATTTCTAGAACATCCTTTGCTAGCTCTTGTGGAAGCTTCGCGTGTCGCTAACAATTATCTACGCTGTTTGATATCAGTGGTGTTTCTATAAATGATATTGTATACAACTAGACAAACAATCGACAAACAAGTGACAAACGCGGGGATACCACAGACCGGATATATGGTTAGCTAGATGAACATATGGTAAATATAGTGTTACAGACAACGTAAGTTTATCTGACGCGTGTACGGCACCGAAACGACTTACAACTATGTTTGGATTTAGATTTTGGAAGCTAACGATGGCAGGGAGACGATAACCTCGGTGTCATAATGCTAAAACTTGGTGAGGAGCTCGACCTGAAACCAGCCCCAAGCCATATAGTTAAATTTATGAACTCTATTATGACACCGAGCTATGGATGATATAGGGGTTACTATAAGGGCCCGCTATAGAAATATATATCTTATCTTGTGTTTGCAGTTGGGTTGAATTTATGTCCCCTTTTATAAGATTTGAAGTAAGTGTAAATATGGCCACTTGAAAGTGTGAATTATTACGGCTTAGTGAGATGATAATACACGACTTACATGTGAAGTTTTAGACTTTCAAGTTTGAAAGGTACTTGTCGTCTCCTGATTCATGTTATTAAATATCTTGGCCCTTTTGTTTGGCCTTACAACCATCTTGACAGATCCATGAGAAATAGTATTAATACTTGTATCAGATATATTTAAATCGGTAAAACAGTTTGTATTTATTAAAAATAAAACAGAGATCGGGTGACCTGATGGTAAAAATTTAGGTTTCACGATATTTTTGAATAAAAATGAATACAATAAGTCCTATATCATAATCTGACATGCCACCTAACTATTTAAACTCAGAAATATGTGTTATTGGTTTTTAATTTCAAGATAAATGGGGACAGTTAAAGAGGGGTTTACAATTGGTTGGTCAATATTTACCTAATTATATGGAGATGGGAAACAAACGATTCATGTTTACTGTCTGTAGTGGACATTACATAAATCATATATAATGACCGCAAGGTCAAATCATAAATATTGTATAATGACCAGGGTGAGACAGTTTAGTCAACAGTTGATTTGAGTTAGATCCATCATTAATAAGGGCTGTAAAGAGTAATTATAGTTATCTAAGAGGATCATATATTATTACATTAACAAATGTTGGAGAAGGGTAGAATTGTGGGATGTATAAACTCAAAGAACTGAAAACACTAATCATGTACGATTACGGTGTTGGCTGAGAAGGTTTCCAGAGATTTTCTAGTGTAGTTCCATCTTGTTACTGTTGCCAAGGTTTTATGCACATGTAGGCGTGCACTTAAAAAGCAAACACTGACAAAATTCAATTGCTGTCCAAATATGGCAGATTTTGACCCATAGCACAATAAATGACGTATGCCCGTCTTCGTTAGCCTAGTTGATGCAGACAAAGTAGGACGTTAATCCCGATCTCATTTATTCAGTGTTTAAGGAAAATATAGTCGAGCTTAAAACACATATTAATTTCATCTATATATACATAAGTAAAATACCTCAAAAGAATATTATCGTCATCAGTATGCAGATGTGGCAGTATTCTCTATCAATACAATTAACAGTATGCCACTTAAAGAATATTACCTCAAAAGTAATGTGAATCCAGGTGGTTAAAGAAAGCGTAAACATACCTGCCATTTGTATATGAATTAAATTAAGAAACGATAACGGGTCTTCCAGTAAAAGTACACATCTCTCATCAGCTGAAATTTTCTAGTATTGTTATCGTCAGCATTGAAAAGTAAGCGCGTTAGACTGAATAAAATGTATTGCTGTCTCAATGATGTGCCTCATTCACGACAGATATTACCATTAATTGTGAGGACATAGATTTCAGAAGCCCATAAGTTATTGTTATAGCGGGTAACCTCGGAGAAAATGTATTATATTACCAATAAACGGTTGTTATCCAAATATACCAGTTTCACAATTAATACCAGTTAACCCCAATATAAACTCTAACTTAAAATATTTAATACCAGATCAAATTATAATACCGGTCAAATATCACTTAAAGAGAGGGGTCATACGATTGATAAGAGGGTCTGGCAAGGACATCTGGCGTGTACGTAAAAGAACCCTTGACAGTTGGGATTCGAAATAAGAGTAGGCCGAAGCGCCGCTGTCCTGGCAACATTTACCTCCTACCAAACTGTCCGTCTTCATTATAGCCTTGTCGGTGCAGAAAAAATGGGACGTTAAACTTCATATCATTTCATTTTCATTTGTGTCAATCCGAGTTAGAATCCTGATAGAATGGTATCTTACTTATTTATGTATAAATTACGAGTTAAGGGTCCTTTACGGGATATGCAATTACGAATTGGAAGCCTATTGCGATAATGATCTAGACTCAAGGTCCGTATGTGAATTAAAAGGCAAACGTTTTGTACAATTACGTGGTAATCGCGAGATGGAACCCTTTTGTGAGAGACGGATATAGAGTATTTGGGATCCGTTATGAGAATGGTATGGTAATTAACGGTAATTAACGGCCAAACGCTTTGGTGAAGTGAAATGATGCAATAATCACGAAATGGAATACTTATGGGACTGATGTGGTAATTACAATTGGCAAAAACTTTTTGGTGAAGACGGATATATAGGATATAGGAACTGCTTAATGGGAATGGTGTTATATTTTGATTTAATTGGAATGTTTCGGGTGTCTTTATTCGGACGAATAAATGCAAAGAAACAGTTGGATTCAGCATTCGCAATATCAGTAAAATAATAGCCATTAATTAACTGTTCAATTCCTTTAACTTTCACGAGCTACGGTGACTCACTGAGCAGGATAATGGCTCGCATGGCAAGGGACAAAGTATTTTCGTCCAGATGGAATGAAAAACCAAGGCCCCGCGTGCACATTGGCATGAATGTAAAAGCACCCCTGACAGTTGAGATTCGATATAAGAGTAAGTCGTACAGCCGCTGTCCGGGTAATATGTCCTCCCTCATAGTAGACTGTATGGTGTATACCCTTCTTCATTAGACCAGTCGGATTAGAACAGTAGGACATTAAACCTCATTTCATTTCATTTCCTTTAAGTTTAACTATGTACCCTGTACAATTTAAAGCTGTTGGTAGCAATCCTTCGATTCAATACAAATCTTATTATATCAAAGGTGTCCATGCCGTGAAATAAAATCACCCCCAGTTTAGAGTGCACAATTCCTTTAAGTGTAAGCCTATTTAACTATTTAGGTCTCGTCTAGATTACAATCATCACAAATTAAACGATAACAAAATCATCTCGACAGTTTGTATGGGACTCAATGTAAATGATCTGTCCGGGAGTAGATCATTAAAGGGTCAATTTCAGTCTGAAAGGGGTCACGAATAGGGGATTATCTAGTGTGCATCTGAATCGGTCAGCCCTCGGACATCATCAATAAAAGAACACGCTCATTGACCATTCAACAATAACTGCCTAACAGCACGTTTTACACGGAACTAAAGACGCGCGGTCCGTTACGTGTCATAGGTGGGTCGCATTCACGTGCATAACATGCCACAGGCAGGTCGTATTCTCGTCTTTTATTGACGAGTAACATGTTTTATTATCAAGGGATTACTAGGGATAAATACCCCAAGTTAAACCAGTGTCCACCTTAATTGATTGATACATAGGATTTTGTGACATTGACGGGCAAATTGATAGATCGACAAGTTAAAAATCAGATTATCATAAAGCGCAACGTGAATATGTCAAAATGTATTTCCCCCAAAATTAATAGTATTCCATTAATAGTATAGCATTTTCTTTCTCTGTCTTAGTGTCATGCTTCCTTTGAGGTGGCAGCGGAGCAAGATGGTGGCTTACAAACCAGGCGATACGTGGTACAATCCATGTGATGGTCGAGAACGTTCCCGAAGATTTTCCATCGTGGTTTCCATCATGTTAAAGTTACAATTTCATATTTTCTAAGAAAGTCAAAACATAATTATTTCTATGTCTTTTGCTCAATAGGTTGTCAACCCACTATTATATGATCATTGATTATCTATCTCACACTTAGAAATCTTCACACCGGAAATAATAACACAATTACCTCCCAATTACCTCCCTTGTTTTCCCATTCCTCACAATGGGATAGCTATCTTCAAACGTTTGAATTTGAAGTTGAAAATGATATTTTTGCCAATTTCTCAACTGGCAATAGTGAATTATAGGATTAATAGGATTATTCTTTAACAAGGTTTTATTTTAATACATTTTAAAAATATAACTTAAAAATATGAAATTGTAACTTTAAAAAGTGATACGTTAAACCCCATTGAATTTTGAATTATTCAAAGCATGACTGGTTCACTAAATTTTGTTTTTAACAGTCCCGCCTCTTATCTGATTTCTGTAATGTGTCTGCGCATATTAAGGACACATTAGTTAAGAGCTAAAAATGTCTGTTGCAAGTCTTTCTGTAGGCTTCAAATGCAATAGAAATTATTAATAATATCATTATTTACATAACAAGCCCGAAATCAAAAATTTAGACCCTCGGATGGCTTGGATACAGTTTGGATTTAAACAGTTTGGATTTAATAATTCAATCATTAAATGGCTGACCAAGCTAACATTTACCGTTAATCACTGACGTCACTCCTAGAGACTGTCGATGGAAGGTCTGATAATCGAGGGTAACCTAGGCATTAATAATGTTACTTGATCACCAAGAATATGTGGGCAGAGTTATCATCTGTCAATCAAACGATTGGCAATTCTCGGAGACGGCGCGGAGACATTTGATGCCTATTTCTAGGCCAAACTTCCAACAGTGAAAACTTCGTTCAGAATAAAGTAATTTAACTGAAATTTTCATTATTATTTTTTTTTTATCATCTATTTTTGAACTGTTATATCAAGAATGACTAACTTTTTATTTAAATCTTTAAAAACTAATGTATCTTTATCATCTTTAATAAACAATCTTCGATACGTATAGCTTACTTATATTTGATGCATATTATCTCTGAAAGATATACATGTAACGAATCATACCTTTAGCAGTTTACATAAAGCTTGATCAATTATGTTTATATTTAAATCTGACGTATTTTGTATCAAAGATGATGTTCAAATCTTACCGATTGATGAACAATGCTTCGTTTTGTTGTATATTATGAGAATAATATATTTAGTGTGAAAATCAAAAAAAAATAAACAAAACGAAACAAAATTGAAATCTATTTTTAATTGTTTTGCTGAAAACCGCATTTTTATTGACATTTCCTATCAGATTAATCAGCGTCATGGGCATAAGTAAGATAAATCTTTAGATGCATCGCATGGCTAAGGTGTCAAACTTCATCCTATTATAATATCTTGTCGTGGGTTCACGGGGCTCACAGCTTGATTCATATTGATATATTGGATTGTTTAAATCTCCATTTTTGGCCCGTTTTTCAAAAAATAAGTATTACAAAAGAAGACTGTTTGTCGAATGCAAGATTATACCAAAGACTTGTCGGTAATGAGATAAATATTAATGATACAAATATATATTTTTAAATCCCTAAAAGGTAGACCATAATCATAGATTTTTTTATTTATTTTTTTTTATACTTCCCTACTGACAAATTACAAAATCAAATAAACGAGGTTTGTGTGTGTTTGTGTGTGTGTGTGTGTGTGGGGGGGGGGGGTGTATGTGTGAAACGTCAAAATATGTGGGCGTAATAAATACGACTACAAGCATCGCAGTGAATGTCTACGTGTATCCGGACGTATAACTGTATAAATAATTTCATTCCACTTCCTATTGTTTGGCGCTGTTCAATTTACCATACTAGTCTTCAAATCGTACTTGGAAAATGTTTTTGCTAAACAAATGATCAAAATGCTCAGTTTAAATCGCCATATTTAAAGGGCATGGTAATTGGTTCTCACATATTTTAACAAACGATTTGACCCCAAATTTTTAATGTTGACCCTTATGTGAAACTTGACCTGATTGAATGTACAATTTATCTGCCTGGATACGGGGTTAAAATAGGGATTTATTTCAATTTGTCCACCTGATTGTGTCAGCCGTGTGGTTTATTTGGTCATTTAATCTTCGGGACAACAGGGTATACCATGGTCGATAATAACTTTACTTAAAGGGACTCCGCGGGACGTTTTACTTCTCCTAAAGGTCTTGTCTGTGATGTCACTGTTCTGGAAGCAGACGTTAAACTACCCGCTACTACTTGATAGCGATCATGAAAATAAAAACTTACAGGTTAAAGTATCTGATATTTACTATCTACCACTCGCAGCAAATGATATAAATGACAGCTAAATATGACCATATATGGTAAGCACACGTTTCTAAATCTTTCCTAAAACCGAGACAAGTGAGGTGCCAGTCACAACTGATATTACAGTTCTACAAAGGTGGATAGGCCACCCCTTTAAGTTTAGTCTATATGTCTATACGTAGATAGACATTATGGGATTACGCAGTCAAACATATTGGGTGTGAAAATATTAATAAAGTTGATATAGAAATGATACAATCAGATAATAACATGTCTTTTTATAAGATTTATAAGATTTATTGAACTTCGTGTTATTGTGCATGCTAATCTTTTTCTTTTATCCCTTTATGGCTCTTTAATACAGGGGGGATGGATGGCCGAATGGTTAGCACGTGCGTGCTGTATCATAAAGCCTGTCATTGAGTCAATTGGCGTGGTTTCGAATCCCCGGTTGTACGTGACAAGGAGTAGGGTCGCCTGTCCAATCTCGTGGGTTTTCTCCGGGTACTCCGGTTTCCTCCCACAGCTAAACACCCCTACACGCAAGCGAATTATTGAAATAAAATTAAACCATATGTTAGTCCCGAAATGACCTAGTTTGTGTCGAGTGGACGTTAAACCCCATCTCTCTCTCTCTCTCTCTCTCTTTAATACATTCTTCTCCAAGTTGTGCCACGAATCTTATTCAGAAGGGGGTGGGGCGAATGGTTTAACGCGTGTGCTTTAGATGATAAGGATTGTCATTGGTAGAGTTGTGTGGTTTTCATCCCGCACTTGTACGTGACTAGTAGTAGGGTTGTCAGCCTAACCTCGTGGGTTCTATTCATGTCCTCGTGTTTCCCTCACTGATACCATATGTTTGTGATGAGTGGACGTTAAAAAGATTTAATGAAGCTGTCATCGGGAAATAGAAAGCCCCTTATGAAAAAGGAACAACATAGTTTTATGATCCATAGTCTTGATTACTACTTCTCGGCACTTCAAAGGAATATTTATATTAAATATAATCAGCAAGAGACTTTTAATGCTTTAATTCAAATTTTGTTGAATTTGTAAGAGTATTCTTGTACCTTATTAAAATATATCGGAAGCCCAACTAAAGAAGGAAAATCGACTTGCAAGAAAGCAATTCAGGTCTCAGCAGGAACAATAATTAACTTTTTTGTAAAATTTTGAATCACACTCACTTTTAATTTGTGGTTCTGTGTGGTTGATTTTAGTTATTCAGATTCAAATTGTACAATTTTTAATATCCCGCTGTTGAGAACTATTTGCATTAAAATAACAGTTGGCGGTATGTATGATACATATAGGAGAATACATTCTCCCAGGTAACCAGATTAAAAACTGTTACTTTAGTACTTTTAGTCGACCCCAGTGGCGGTTTACACGAATTCTTAAAAGTCTCAATTGATTGAGTGAATTTTAATCCCTTGCAAACTACAATATTGCGATTTGGGAATCTAATTCAGTGCAGCGTTTACAACGATGTGATGAATTGGCAGTTTTACAATTTTTTTGGAATACTTTGGAGACGATCTAAACAAGCACCATCTAGAAGTGTTTGGCAAAATCATTTCTATGAACCTTTTCAGTCTAATTGAATCGAAAACAGGAAAATGTCGACCGTTGATATGCTGCTTTTGTTTTCTAAATTAAATATTAAATGACCAATTGATTTTACCGTGGATATTACATTTATAACCGCGGGGAAGAAGTATTTAAGTTGCCTTGTTTTGTTTGAGGGATCAAGAGGTAACTAAACGTTTAGTTCGCTTACAGCTTAAAGGTAAATTTTAAGTCAAATGTATCCAAGCGAGATGTTTTATATTTCGACAAAACACCTTGGGTCCTGTACATTTCTGAATATACTGAGTTTTATATTAGTTAGAGTGAAGCTTATTTTTTACGTGTTACATTACACTTTACATTACAATACGTACATGTAAATTAAAGAGCACATAAAATGACCATATAAAAGTGATATTTACTTGCTTGACGTTAGTGTGAGTAGTTTCATTCAAATCCATTTATAATCTATTGATACATCTTCACTAAAACCATAGATTTATTTCTATGCTAAAACCAATAAAACGAATTTTCTAATTGTCTACAATACATTGTCCAGACCGTACCAGTGGGAAGGGGTCTTTAACAGTGCCAGACAACCGGAGGACCCAGTGAAAACGAACGATGTCACTGGATGTAGAATGCTTCCCTTCCGAAAAATCTACATACACCCAGCGGCATTTACTTGAAAGTTTATTATTTCTTAACTTCATTCAATGCATAAAGTTAGTTCTTCATTCGATCCCTTCAGCGAAATTCCCTGCATATATCGGTATCTTTTTATCATTTATCTAGAAAAAAGGAGTGGGTGTATGTGTAGGCTGTATTTTTCTTCTTAAATAAAGTGGTGTTCAATAACAAGATATCTTTTATCAGTGAGGGATTGTTTAAACAACATTTGGATATGTAAAGTCTGCATACAATCCATGTGCGTCAAAGATATTCGGGACTTTTGGTTCAGTCAGTGACACGACTTAAGTCAATGAAAAAAAATATATGAATCATTATCGCAGTTGACAGTTCTGTATTTTACTTTGTACTTCTATTTGGTGCAATATTCTTAATGACTTTCCCTTTTATTTCTTTATTAACTGCGACAGACCCTAAAACGACGCCTAAACATCAACTCAAATTACTGTGGGCCTTTTAAAAACTTAATCGTCAACGGCAGATAAGGTTGGTCGCGATTATAGACAACTATTAAATATTTGAAAGGTTTATTCATATCTTTGAATAGCGGTAATATTAATACTTTCAACAGACTTAAGGGTTTCGTGGTCCACTTACTATGCCCAATAAATTTCCTAATGGCGACAGCATACGAAATGGGAGCACCGCCGTGGTCTTCTTGTCGTTTTAATTACCCCGATGTCTGTTATCACGAAATTGTGTCGCCTACTAAAGGTAATATCTATATATCGTATTTAATTAATTTAAGAATTCAGATGAGGCATTATGAGCAAACAAATTAAAATGAAAACTCTCCGAACCTCTAACCGTATTTTAATTTGAAATTTATCATTTTACATTTCCAAATAAGCTCACAGTGTACTAAATCAATAATTATTACATAACGTCACGCGTGAACTCGTCCGTTTTCTTGTCTGCGATATCACACTTCATGGAAGTGGATGTAAAACTTCGAGGGGGTCAAGTGGTCTAACGCGTACACTTTAGCTCATAAGGTCTGTCATTGTGACAAATGACGTGATTTCGATCTCAAGCTTGCACTGGCAATACTTCAGAATTGGGATTGCCTGCCCGATTCCATTGGTTTTCTCCGGGTTTCCGCCCCACCCCCGGTCCCCGCCCCGCTATTTATCTTTCTTACATAATGTCGGCTATGTTAAATTTATCAAAGAAATTCATGTAATTTTACTGTAATTGAAGTATTTTTACTAAGACATTTAAATGTATGTTAATAAATCCATTCCTTTCGTTTCGCTATCATCTATTTTGTACTGCATTAGAAACCCTCTTTTGAATTTTCCAGTAAGAATTTAACATGATAAGTGACACATATTTAATATTTATTGGTATATGTCCTTGGGTGTTTTTTTACTCATGTAAGTCGGTGATGGAAAACTATCACTGTCTCTCTCGCAATTGCGTTTCTTATATTAAACCATTCATGGAAATATTTACCATAAATAGGTCAACTTTAACCCGGGGTATTATCTTCACCAAGACAGAGATAGAAAAACACAAAACTGTCAACACAACGTCTATTTCTAGACATGTTTATTGTTAATTGTAGTTGAGTAAAGGCCTGGCAAGGAACAGTGACACGTCGTTCGGATGGGTCGAACATACCGAGGTCCCGTGTACACGTAGGCGGGCGCATTGATTGTTGGAATTCGAAATAATCGTAGGCCGTAGTACACGATCCGGACTCACTACATGGCGTATTCCCGTCTTCATTGATCCGGTTATTGGAGAGAAGTAGAATGTTAAACCCCCATTTTATTTCTTTCCTCAATGCAAATGGAACAGAAATCCACGAAAATGTAGACGGACGAACTTACGCGTTGCTATGTAGAAATTTTGAGTGTTAAAAAAATACTACTCGAGTTGTAAACGACTCGCACAAAGTAAAAAATATAACTCTTTAGACCAAGCGCATGCCTTTCTATATTTATGATCTGTTACATCATATTTACCCTACACAGTGTCCAGTGTTTGTTGTTGTAGGGTATTAAAGATGCATTATGTAAGATTTAAATAAAGATAACTATATAGCTAAAAAGGGAATATGTTGATAATTTCAGTAAAATTACTTCATTCGGAGCGGAGTTATCGTCGATTACAGAACAGCGTAGTTACGATTGTCAAAGCTACCGTTACTACAATAATATACAAAGTCTCGATTATTCATTTTTAAATTAAATCATTAACTGCAAATCGTATTTAAATCTGTTGAATATCTAGAGCATCCGATGACTCCGAGAGTTGATTATGGTCATAAATGTCGAACTAATAATTTATATAACATTTCAGGCCTAAAGAAATGCCTGTAATATGCAGTTTAGCTCTTGAATAATAATGCCCCTTTCATTAACGAATTATAGTGACATTGTTGACTGAATCTCCTATAATAAGTATGAATACGCACACTCAAGCCGTGTAAATGGCAGAGGCGGCGGTATCTCTTTACTGGATAAAAATAAACAATGTGAAACAGTATGTGACGGTAATTCTCTCGAATGAAAAGATTAAACCAAATTCAGATATTTATACTACACCTTGACACTAAGAGTGTATTTTCATTGGCTGAAAATCATGTCAACGAATAAACGAAGCTTTTGGGAAATCCCATTGACTATCCTCGAGCATGATTTCATATGGGCGTTTTAAAATCACAATGTCTCTCTTAATCATTGGTCCGAATAATAGTGATTATTCCTATCCAATAAGAGAAAAGGGAAACAATATGCCCCAAATTTTCTTAAATATGTATATATGTTGATATGTAGTGGCGCGTGGTTATCGTTTTAATATAGTAAACGCACTCACTACGGGAATATCAGTAGAGGCAGCGTCGTACTCAACGAATAGTTGACAGTGACTTAAGATTTTGTGTAGACTAGTAATTTGTTAGTTTGAACGGGTATCGACGAGTTTGAGGGACAACTCAACTACATATTCTTTTTATTTGTGCAGAGATTTATAAACAATCATTAACCGTTATAATAACGTTAATCAGTTATATAACACCGATGTTCGATAGTTTCTGAAGAAAGTCTTCCCGATTCCAAATGATTAACTCGGGACTAATTGTTACAGAGCTGCTTTTGATATAAGTTTTCAATATAACAGGCACCTGTTGACAAGAGTATAACACAGATTTATCCGTAATTACGGCGACCAACATCATGGACGGTCCACCCTCGAACAACATCACCAAACCAACAAGATACCTCAGCGATACTTGTGAAAATTTAACGAACGAAGAAAAATATAATTTGCGGAGGAGTTCTTTGGTTAACCGAGTTCAAAGCGAAAGAAAGAGAAACTCACCCAAACAACCAAAGCCGAAAACAAGACCACCACCATTGAGTAAATATCGAAGAAAAACGGCAAATCACCGAGAGCGAGAACGAATGAAGGATATGAACGATGCTTTTGAATTATTGAGAAAATCTGTGCCGTTGTCAGAGGAGTCTGACCCAAAACAAACAAAAGTAACCACTTTAAAACAAGCTATGAATTATATCACTGCCCTGCGGAGGGTTTTGGGTTACGAACATGGACAAGTTGATTCGGACGGTGCCAGTTCGTCCCGTGGGTCCGAGTGTTCAACCTCCTCCAGTAATTCGCAATGTGCACCAATGCCGTGTCATGAGCAATTTAACTCTGATGGCGAATCGTCCAGTCCGTCTTTTTGTGGTATTTCATCTGGAGACGAATCGCCTTGTCACAATGATCCTTTAGATCTGATATCATCTTTCGATCTAGAAGACGATTTGTGTTTGGATTTTGATGTTGACGGTACTTTAATGTTATAGTTGTGTTTTCACTATTTTTGCTACAGATAATAGATTATCGACAGCTTTAGCGCAATTTAGCTCAAATCTATAAACAAAAAAAATCCAAACAAAACTATTGTCATTACAACAAATATGTTCTGTCTTTGTTTAATTTTAAAATCAAAAACGATTTAGATGCATGGTCGAGTGAGAAATAAATGACTTGTGCATGGTGAAAGTGTGTTCTATCGAAAGAAGACGATTGACTGAAAGACAGTCGATTAAAAAAATAATCAAATGATATTCATTTTATAAGCAAAGATATTACTATAAATCCAGTATTTGAAACTTTCATTTGTGTGGAATTTGTGTGTCATAGACTCAATGACTGGTGGGTAAATTAACACTTTCTGCAGCTACAATTAACTGTCTGCCATCACCTTCGGTAGAAGCGGGCGAACGATGCTACGATTAAGTGATACATTGACTTACCTAACAATAATGTATTACGACATTGGCAAACAAATGTGCTACACATTCGCTTTTATATATTTAGAGTCTATTTTTGTTAAAACAATTGTGCATAGTTTAAAAACCTTTGGATTTTATATATTATGAAAACGCAGGTTAGTTTTTTTAAAAAGATAAAACTAAGACTTTTTAATCTACCTCAAATTATATTGTAAATAAAAGAATACATTTTATATATTTTTAAATAAATTTTGTAAATAATTTGTTTATATTTTGTTCAATTTTGAAAATAAATCAAAATTTAAAAGGTTTATTTCTGTTATTTATAAACATAAGGTCTGTGTAAGCCTAAAACATTTGTTAGAAGAGGGGAGATTTAATGTTCTTACCTATATCTAGGCTACGTTGGTGCTTATGGTAATAATACAAGTGTTCAAGAAACGTTCAGAAGATACGTAAACCCATCACACTAGAAGTAGCATCGGGTGTGTTCTTAAATGACTAAGTATACCCCACCCTGGGTACGACACCAGTCACTATGTTTAGCTGCATAAAATTGGCGATCGATTGTATGATTGTTGTACTCAACGATTGACGTTAATGTGTCACATATGAGACTTCGCTGAAGCTGGTGTATTTCTTGTTTTTTAAAAAAAACAAAAAAACAACATTAATGCAGGAATATTTCAAAACTGCATAGAAATGTGAAGTGGATAGATGAAATGAAGAGTCAGTTATAAAGAAACCATGTTTTTCTTCTTTCATATCCAAAAAGAAATCAGAAGTCAAAGAAATTTCTTTTTGTCTAGTCCAAACTATACTACATTTATATATTTTCCTTGTTCATACGCTTCATTAATATATGTTTCCGGGTGATTTAATCTGTGGATTGAATAAAACCAAAGCCAAGCGATATCTTCGATCTATAGATCTATTGATCCTGATCAACGATGAGTTGTCAAAGAAATAAAGTATTATATTCTTGTGATCTCTTTCCCTTAAATAAGGTTTAAAGCTTGTTATAAATGTCCTTGAGCCTTACAACCAATTTCAGTTTGATATGTTTTTGGGGAAAGTCTACATTGTTTTGGATTTTTTATTCGTTTTAAATTTGATTTAACCCACTATTCTATTGCTGTTTTCTAATATTAGTATTTCTTAAAATTCTATAGTGTAGATGGTCTTGTTAAGTACAACGGTAAAAGAAGCTGCGGGTATATTAAAAGAAGTCACCCTTGACTAAATTTTTAAAATGAGGACATCTAAAAACATAGTGCAGGTATTTTCTAACGTGTTGTTTTGTATATACGGGTATGTATAAATAGGGTAGTAGACTAGTATAACATGAGCCCCTTTAAGTAAAGTATATTATCACCACACAACTAGCTTGATTTTATGCCTTTGACCTACTCTCTCGTCTACAGGTATATGTATAGCATAATGTTGTATACTCTTGTACTTATATCATGTACATTATATATATCCATAATATATAATGCTGTATAGACAAATGTATACATATACTGAATCAATCTGAGAATAATGGAGTGCCAGGAACATACTTGCGTATATAATGTAAAAGTTTACACAAACCAAGATATATATCATGTATAAACGTATAATATACTATTCAAAAAAAGTAGGGGATATTTGATTTTGGGGGCATAATACTAAAATATGCAAATGACTACGAAAAAAGTCACTATAGAACCTAACAGAAGAAACATTTCCAGTTACATGTGACGCCCAAACGCACCAATAGCTACCGCATGGAATGCAGGTGATGCTTGGGATCATCATGGGGGTCCAACCCAAGATTTGCACGACTCTGACTTTGAATGTTACAGTCATTGTGGCATTGAATTCCAGGGTGGAAACATCAGTTTAATTGTTTTAGTGACCAGAAAACAAATTTTGATATGCGTCGGCTTACCCAAAATGAAAGGTTACGTGCCCTTGGCATGCTACAGATCGGCACAACACAGGCGGTTGTGGCGCGGACGATGAATGTTTCTCAGTCTGTCATAAGCAGGCTATGGTCCAGATACCGTGATACACAATCTGTACAGGACAGACCACGCTCAGGTCGACCAAGGGCGACAACTCAAGCCCAGGATCGATTTATCCGTACCTTGGCCTTGAGAAATCGTGTCATCACAGCAAATCAGATCACCGCTCGTCTTCAAACAGACACTGGTGTGAGAGTGAGTGGCCAGACGATTCGGAATCGACTGCATAGGGGTCACCTTCGCGCCCAACGTCCTCGCGTGATCCCTTGTTTGAGAGATCATCACATTCAGGCAAGATGTCGTTGGTGTAGGGATCGTCAACACTGGGATAATCGACGCTGGAGCAATGTGATGTTTTCAGATGAGTCTAGGTTCACTGTTGATTTTTTGGACAGACGTAGGAGGGTGTGGCGTCGTCGAAACGAGCGCTTCCAAGACGTTAACGTCATCAGACATGATCGATTTGGGGGTGGTTCTGTTATGGTGTGGGGAGGCATCACTGTTGCTGGAAGAACGGCTTTACATGTTGTTGCAGGGCGTGTTACAGGCCAGTACTACCGGGAAAACATCTTGGCAGTCCATGTTGTGCCGTTCGCACGACGTCATGGCCGCCGTTTCATCTTCCAGGATGACAACGCAAGATGTCACAGGGCCAGGATCGTTACAGGTTACCTCCAACAACAGAACATCACCACATTACCTTGGCCAGCACTGAGTCCCGACCTCTCCCCCATCGAGCATGTCTGGGACATGCTTGGACAGAGGTTACGTCAACGTCAACAACGTCCTGCCAATGTCCAAGAACTTGCTGCTGCGTTGCAACAGGAATGGGACAATCTGGACCAAAATGACCTTAGACGTCTCATTAGGAGTATGCCACGTCGGATCAATGCTTGTTTGGCAAACAGCGGAGGATTTACCCGTTACTGACTTGGTTGTGATGCTGTGGTAACTTTGCTGTTTGACCCCGGGTATCATTTTACCCTTATAATGGTCAGTCTGTGCCTTACTTAGTCTAACGATCATTTGGAATAAATCGATGAATGTGAACTTCATTTCATTTTGTCATTTGTTTCTTCGTCAGTTTCATTAGGTGACTTTAATAACACTTAAAAATCAAATATCCCCTACTTTTTTTGAATAGTATATATGGAAGGTTACTGTATTGCAAAATTGCAAATTACGAAACAAGACTAATGCGTATTAGTTATAATTGCTATATAAAATGATCTTAGAAATGAACAATTGTAAAAAAATAATGTAGCATGGAGACACAAAGGACAAGACATAGACACCAACACCTTCGCAAATAAAAATAATATAATGTCATCTTAGGTAGTTCTGTACCCAGGTCTGATGATTCTATAAAACACACTTTTCAGTTGTTGCCACCATCTGCTACACAACTTTTACCTTGTACTATCTATCAATACCCAGTCTGGTGTATCGAACACGGGGGTAAATATTCTCCACATTAGCATCTCTATTGGTGCCTTATTTACCAGAAATGATTTCAGATGATTTTGTTTGCGTTTTCAAGAGCCGTCGTGGTTCAATGACAACCGCGATGGGAAGTCTAACATTATCTACATGTAAGTATAAAAAGATCAGCGTGTAAAATTCATTGGTTTGTACGAAAGTAATAGCACCATTATTATAACTATTATTGTCTAAGAGAGATATTGATGGCGGAGTGAAATCAATAGAAACTTCTCCGACTAATGAAGACGGGCAAAGCCCACGCTATTCGGTGTGCTTCGACTTATATCTAATTCCAACTGTCAAGGGTTCTTTAACTAATGCCAACTGTCAAGGGTTCTTTAACGTATAAGCCAATGTGTACACGGCACCTCGGCTTTTCGTTCCACCCGAACGACTAGACGACTACAACGAAAGTTATAAAATAGTATATATATTGTATTAAACTAAGTCTATTTTATGCTATGATATATTATTATACCTGAAGCGTAGTGAAAAATAAAATGAATTCAGATAACCCAGATACGTGGTTTCACTTCGAGATTAAATCACTTGAACATAATCCTTAAATTGAAGGATTCAAATTATAAATTACACTTGAACTTGTGGCAACCAGATCCAAAGATATGTAAGATATTGTATGGTTGCCCGGGGCAGTTCTCGACGGGGTACCATTACATTTTTACACATACAGTTGTTGACATTATAATACAATATATAATTTACGATGACACAAAAAGATGTCATACGAGGTAGGGTATGATGTTTATTGTTCTCACAGAACATCTAATAACACTTATTGTTTGAGTCCGCATATAGCACACTAAAGGAATTTATCTAGATTTACCTGAGAACTGTTTATTTTTCTTATATTTCCGAGTCCAAGGCGTGTGCGTGTAATAGTAGAGCAGTTTCTATAACTCAAGGTTTGTGTCGAGTGGACGTTAAACCACATCTCTCTCTCGCGTTTTGTTGTCATTGGACATATTTGCTGATTTTCAACGTACATTTCACTTAAGACTGTAACCTATAGCTACTTTTCGTGGTATTGAATTAGGTTTCAAAGTAAACAAAGAAGATGCATTTTAAAAGATCTATTCCATTTTATATCAACGAATCACTGTCTGAAACAGCCATAAAGATGAAGTCAGTGCGTTAAAAATGAATAGCCCCGGGTTTAAATCTAATGTATAACTCAATAATTGAATTAATTGTCCTAAGGCTGTGTTTTAAATACGGGAGGTGTCATTTATGCAAATAACTCATCCGCTTACTGAATAAATTATAATTATGCAGATATATTATGTTAGCGGGAAATAATATGCAGCGTAGCTAACAGTATCATCAAGGTCATCTTTTAAACCTTTATGTAATAGCCCATGATCATTTTTTTTTCGTGAACCTTTAACTTATCGCATCTGATGAGTTTCGAAAGTGATCAGCGCAGTGGGTGTACTTAAAGGAGCTAAATCGCTAATATTTTGGGCCTAGAAATTGGCACAAATGGGTCGCAACACGTATAATAATGTTCTCCAAATAAGAATATGGCAGCACCGTTTGACATGACTTGTGGAATATGTCTAGCCTCATCCTTTGAGCACCTAGTTACAAATGGCGCTGAAGCGCATTATGTACCAATGGTAAAATGTTTATTTTGTCTTAAATATTGGATATCAGAAGCCCATCTTTTCCAGGTAAGACCACAACACCAATGCTGATTTAAATTGCAAAAAAATCTTGTTGTCAATGTCGAAGTTTTTGGATGATATTGAGTTACGGACTTAGCTACTTTAACAATCCCAATGTGGAAATCTCAAAATATTCAGAGGCATAATCATGGTTCGTCGTGTCCCATTCAAATAGCGGCCAGTTGTAGCACCGTGCTTACAAAGGTATTCGCTTCAACGTTAAATATAATTGTAAAATATGTATCCTTAAACTTATTTTTATCCGATTCAAACATAAAAAACACCCTGACAATGACAGCTGTCTAGTCGTTCGGATGGGGCGAAAAACCGAGGTCCCGTGTACACATTGGCGTGCACATAAAATATCCCTTGACAGTTAGAATTCTATATAAGAGTAAGCCATAGTGCCGTTGTCCGGGCAGGCAAAATTTCCCTCATAGCGTATGCCCGTCTTCATTAGCCCAGTTCGGAGCAGTACAGTAGGACGTTAAACCCCATTTTTCATTTCATTTCATTCCAAAAGAACACCCCCCTGTTCTTCTGGTTTTCCCACGTAATACACCTAAAGACAAAGAAAAGGTGACCCAGTAAAAATGGCGTCTTTAATTTGAGGTTGACTAAATTTTACCTTCATTTAATTTGATCGAACTGTATTGAACCCCTGGTTTTATATTCGGATATCTATTTGAGCAGACACTTTAAGGAGCTTTAAAACCTTAAAGGATAAACGAAAGGGGTTTGTTGAAGAAAAGACTTATAGACAGGGCACAATGCCGCTTAATATTTCTAGTCAATATCATCCAGATATAACTTAGTGTAAATCAATCGAATTCTCGTTTAACGCCAACCTTTACACCTTTCCATACAATAAAGATATACGTTTTACTTTATATACATATTAAGATCTTGTTCTTAAAGGAAATGTTCGTGGGAGAAGGAATTTAGATGTTTATATTGTTATATTATATTTGTATGTATATAGGTGTTCCTTGTAATACATTGTATTTTATTTTGCATTGTTCTTTGTAAAAAAAAACGAAAGATATATTGTAGTTACCTCAATTACATAGTCGTTTCAGATATGCGCAGAATGAATTCGAGCATGGGAATCGATCCCTATAGCAATTAAAAAACTTATAAATTGCATGTTTTGATATGTTATTTTTCGGGCTCGTAAAGTTCCTAACACCAGCTTTGTCTCCTTGGTCAATTGTATGCATTATTGTGGCTGAAATATTTGGCAGTATCCCTTTATCTTCAGTTGCTACCCTTGTTGTGTTTGAAGATGGGGTACAGCTGGTAAATCCCACGTTCGACTACGTCTAGAACAACCCCAGCGAGCTTCGTCCAGTTCTAGTTATGAACTACTGATTCCGGGCACGAATGTTTGATTCCAGTGATGCACAAACAGTAAAAAAGAAGAAGAAGAGGAAGAAGAATAAAAAGATGGCGGAGGAGAAGACCCCGTCTAGTGCTAGCATCACCGTATAATACTATCTCAGATCTCTGATTGCAATACTATATCAATGTCGGATTTAAGGGGTCCCGCCCTTAACTTTTACACATATAACTACAAATTGCATTCTGTTAAAAATATATATACATGTGTGTATCAAGGACATATTAATTCCCCGTGTTTTTCATCTTTAACTGCTTACTAAATAATGTATTACAGATGAATAGCTTTGAATATTTTTTAATGATGGGCGAAGCAGGTTACGTGTATCTTCTATTTAACCCAGCAATTAAATATACATTTAAAATTCGCATGTTAAGTTGGTACATGTAGATATATTCATGATAAAGGGCTTATATACACGATGTTGTATTATCTAGTGCTTGTAATTATGATCAGAAAGAGGTTAACATTAAACTTTATTATAAGGTAAAGAAATTATAATTTGACATGATTACTCCAATCATGTATTGTTATTAAATTTATGATCAGATTTTTCTTTCAAAAACCTATATCACACTATAATATCACTAACTTGTTACTCGAAGACTTTCTTTTCGCGTGTTTCTTCTTACTCTTCAAAGGACAAATAGTTGGGTAGACATACGTTGGATGGCTAATTCAGACTGGTTGTTTTTAAGCAGGTCACGCGTCATGTTTCATCAGAACGATATCTTGAACAAAAAACTAAAAAAAAACCCTATGATTATATAATGCATGCAGCTCAACTGCTCTTTTGACCATAAGATCTAGTGATAGTATGTTCCGTAGTTGCATGTGCTACGTCATTTTCCATGTACAGGTATTAATGAAATCTAATAACTAATGATTATATTGATATATTCTTGTCAATCTGTCACATATGGTTAAATGATATCTAAAATTTAGTGCAGAAATTCGCACAATATTGCACAACTGCCAAAAATTCAACAAACCATCCGTGTACATTTAAATTCCGATGTATCATATTATACCCTTGATTTCATAAAGGTCATAAGTCACCCTAGTTATTGCCAAAATGTTAAATTTCCCAAGACCATTGAAGAAAATGAAATGAAATGGGGTTTAACGTCCTAATGTTCTGCTCCTATACTGGGCTAATGAAGACGGGCATACGCCATACAGTGTGCTATGAAGGAAATTTTGCCCGGGCAGCTGCATTATCGCCTACTCTTATATCGAATTCCAACTGCCAAGGGATATTTTACGTGCATTCCAATGTATACACTGGACCTCGGTTTTTCGTCTCATCCGAAGGACTAGGCAGCTGTCCTTGTCAGGCCCTCCGTTCTGCACCACTGACAAGGGGAAACCACGTCAGAAAATCGGGATGAACATTCTCGGCCAATGCAGGGATCGAACACCCGACCTCCAGGCTAGCGAGCCAGCCATTGAAGAAAGCATATTGGAAAATCACAGTATCTGAAAAGTCAAAGCATCTGAAACATTCGAGAAACGGTGAAACTTTTACCCCATTAGCAGGCCTTATCGGTATTTGATCGTTGCCAAAATTGTGCTTTGCTTACCGACGTGTAAGATTTGAATTATTTCCAGACTTTCGTGGAAGAAAATCAAAATGCACATGAAAGCTATCACTGACTAAATACTAAATATATGGAAATTCTCCGGCTGTAAACGCAACAACCAAACCAATTATCCTATACATACCCATTAAACAATTAAACTCACAGTGATGTCCCTTAAAAATTTGTTCTATATGATTTAAAAGCGGATTAATTACCAGTACTTAATATGATCTCATTTACGTCACAGGGTTATTCCCAGAATTAGGTGCAAAAGGATCCAAAGGTTGTTTTTTAGGGTTTTTTCAGCAGATGGTCATTTTACACCAAATTATGAAATAACATGTCACATTCCTAATTGTGTTAAGTGAACAAAATATCAGCTGAGTACAACTAGATGATACACTATGACCTTCTCTTTATACTTCAGTCGATGTTGTTTAAAGTGTCGGATTAGAATGTACAAATTCATCCTACTTTATCTGGTATTATTTAGTGCAAATCTAATGATAAACTACTCTCTTTGTGGGTGGCAAGGAAAATTAACCCAATGTGCAGACAGTGTAAGAAAGAAAAGGCCTCGCGGACCTAGTTCACTGATTTTTATACATTTAGTGTTCTCGGAAAGGTTTTGAAATCAGTCCATTAGTCTGTTTTCTATTTTTCTGTCCCCACCACCCACCCGCCACACACACCCACCCCACACACCCAGAGCAGAATAGCATGTTAATCTTATCATGATTTAGTGAGTAAGACACTGGCTCGCTAACCAGGGGCTCCCAGATTCGATCCTTATATTGAACGAGAAAGTTCTTAAGGTTTTCCTGCGTGGTGTTTAGCGTAGAATTAATGGCCAGGTAAGAAACAGTGTCTAGCACCGCTACAGTTGGATTATATTATTAGTGGTAAGGCTTGTGTCTGGTGAGGTTTGTAGATGCTCATTTCTCTTTTAACAGAATCAACGGTGATGTACCAAGTGTTGCCAAGAGACCGTATGGCGTGTCGGCTGCTTTGTAGTAGACCAAATCTTGGGAACAAACCAACAAGTACGGCGTGACAATTTTGTGATTTTATGGCGGTACGTGCATGCAGAAGGTTGTCTTCGTTGAGAGGGTTTCAGATTGTGGTAGAGTGCCGGTGTGAACGTGATCCGGGGTTGTATTTTGTTGGTCTTTTTGTCTGAATTATGTGTGAAGTTTTCATGGGGTCTTTTCTGGTTGCCGCGATGATTTGTCGGAGCCATTAGTGATAGGTGTGGTTTCCTAATTGATATATCAACAGTGTTTAACAAAAATAATGAATAGTTATAAACTAAGATTAAAAGATAATCAACCTACACACTAGTCTTTCTACATGAATGTCGAGTAGATCTTGCGATAACATGCTTGCAGCATACATTAACGTTATAGTTCCGCTTTTTAAGCCTTTTCTATGTTTATTTTTGAAAGGGTGTTGTTGGTAAGATATTCGCGTTTCAGTTGACTTTTTCTAGTCAAATTGTAAAATATCTGTGAAAAAGAAGACGCATTTTAATAACAGACATTGTTCCTGAATATTTTAATTTAAAAAATAGACGTAAATAAATACATATATATATATATATACATATATGTATATTATCAAACTGTCAATCAACGATAGGATTTTTCTTTTGCAAAAATAAGATGCTGCACACCTGTTTTAGATGTAAAAGATTGTACGGGCCTGGGTTAAAATAATGGCGAAATTCTAATTTTAGATCCAGGTTTTATCACACCTTTGGTTAAGATCATGTCTTGTGTGACTGCCTTGACGTTATGTAATTTAAAGGGATGTCTTCGTTCGATAAGAAATGATTTAGAATGTATAAAAGTATCTGCCTAATATTGTTGCCCGAATCGGTCCTAAAACGTAACTAGTCGAAACAACAAAATCCACTGGACGAATAAAACAAACATTAGCAGGCCATAACAATTGCATCTGAAATTTGTACGTTAGGCAAATACCCCCACCCCTTTGGCCTTAACAGATCAGTACTAACAGTAACATAGGCCGTATTATAAGGTCCATGGTACTAATCATCAGTCATATAGGCACCCGACACTTTGGTCTCTGTAAGGTAACCAAGATAGGCATATCTAAAACTGAGCACCTGTCTAAATCCTGCATTAGTCAGGTTGCTAAAAATCCAATACTTTTATTGTCTCTATATAAAGAAGTACTTCTTCCAATTTTTTACTTTCCCAAGATTCTTGATATGTCGCAGGCGCCTTTGTAATAATTTATAAAAGGGTATCACTAACAGCCACCTTAGACAGACTAACTAGCGAGTAATCGGTCCCTCTACCCTGGAGGTCCCGTCCTTTGTCATTTCTTCAAACTATGTTTTTCTTTATTGGTCAGTGTCCTGTGTAATTTACTATACAATCTCACAGAAGAAAAACAATTAGAGATGAATCGATACATTCTTCCTTTTTATTTTACTGTCAACACTGGATGGCGCCATACTGGACGGACACCATATACTACAAACACGTGCGTCAATCAATCTAGTATTCTTATTGGCTAATTTAAACCGACACTTAATAAATATTATGGTATGGATATTGTTCTTGTATTTACACATACGTGTCTGGTATAAAACATTGTTAGTGTATCTGATACTTGTTTTATTGGTAGGTTTGCTTTTTCTGACACCATTTATAGGATTTGGACCACTCTAAAGAGAGTTAATCCTTATTATAGTATCTGATGAGTCACTTGATCTCTAATCACACATAACCGTCTATCTTAAATGGTCTACGCACAGTTCTGTGAATTATCTTATTCGACATAGCCGGTCTAAATTTTCCCAAAGGTAACACTTGTAAAATCTGGCTATTATACTCTCTGTACCATTAAACTTCGCTACTGGGGTGATCAAAATAGTATACTTTCCTCTGAATTACCGTCTTGCCTATAGATGTAAGTATTGCAGGCACAGTGCTTCTATACTGTGAGGAGTCCTATAGGCAAAACACCCCCCCCCCTCTTTTTTTTCTTTTTTTTTTGATTACCTTACTTGTGAGGGGTACACTACTGACAAATGACACAACCCGATCCTTATTTGGCATTATCTTACTAACTACCATGTCGGCTGCCAGAAAGGAGGGGTTAAACACGGCTTTAAGCCACTGTATTCTACTCGTGCCCTTCACATATACTGCCCCCCAGTGTTTCAGACAAAGTAACAATTCTGACACTTCCCTCTTACGGCAAGGGCCGGTAACTCAGTGAATAGTATACTTTCCTCTGAATTACCGTCTTGCCTATAGATGTAAGTATTGCAGGCACAGTGCTTCTGCTACGGAATCATTTTATGAATATCAAAACTAAGACAATGACAACAATATGAACTTTATTAACATCCAATACTAACTCAACTCACCACACACTTCGCCCCATAACACACTTCACTTCGCCCCATAACACACTTCATCCCACCACATATTTTCCCCGTTTAACCAATTTTTGGTAATCTCGGTCAATTATTCCGTACATAAGGCTTTGAACTTTTATACATTCTGTTCCCATTTTGGAGTATCTTCGTGGTTTCAGTCCCGATAAATTAACCCCTATGATTCTAGCTAAATTTTAATGCCCCAGATTAAAAAGGTCATAATGGCTATTATAGATGACTACCCAAATCCCAAATTGCTTTGCAACTTTTCTTTGATTCCACACCGGTAATCCCCTATTCGCTTCCACACAGGTAAGCCATCTGAACTTTGCTTTCACACTGGTGAGCCTCTTAATCTGCTTCCACTTAGTTAAGCCCCCTTAATTTGCTTCGACACAGTTAAGCCAACTAAACTATGCTTCCACACAGGTAAGCCCACTTACAGACAAGTGACAGACAAGACATCTAAACTATGCTTCCACACAGGTAAGCCTCTTAATCTGCGTGTACACAGGTAAGCCCCCTTAATTTGCTTCCACACAGGTAAGCCAACTAAACTATGCTTCCACACAGGTAAGCCTCTTAATTTGCTTCCACACAGGTAAGCCCCCTTAATTTGCTTCCACACAGGTAAGCCAACTAAACTATGCTTCCACACAGGTAAGCCCACTTACTTTGCTTCCACGTGATAGGCAAGCCATCTAAACTATGCTTCCACACAGGTAAGCCTCTTAATTCGCTTCCACACAGGTAAGCCCCCTTAATTTGCTTCCTCATAATAATAAGGCTGAACAGTCTCACTCAAAGTTATTAAAGAAAAAAAACATTCACTTTACTACTTGCCGACACAGTATAAATAACTTAAAACAACCTTAGTGTATGTTCCATGTTAGATTGCGGAACAACAAGGCTGAAAAGTTTCACCCTAAATTAAATTAAAACAACCTAAGTATCTGTCCCATGTTAGATTGCGGAACAACAAGGCCGAACAGGTTCACCCAAAATTATTAAAGAAAACATCCGCTTTACTACTTGCCTGCACACAGGTAAGCCCATTAACTTTGCTTGCACACAGGTAAAGCCCTTTTATATACTCAAAAAGAGGTCAACCTCAGCGTATGTTCCATGTTAGATTGAGGAACAACAAGGCTGAACAGTCTCTCCTAAAATTATTAAAGAAAAACATTCAGTTTACTACTTGCCGTCACAGTAGAAATAAATTAACACAACCTTATTGTATGTCCCATGTTAGATTGCGGAACAACAAGCCTTACAAGGCTGGACAGTTTCACCCTAAATTATTAAAGAAAACATTTACTTTACTACTTGCCGACACAGTTGCAATAAATTAAGATAACCTTATTTTGTGCTCCATGTTAGATCGCGGAACAACAAGGTTGAGCACGACTCACCCAAAATTATTGAAGAAAACATTCACTACTTTGTCTACACAGTAGAAATAAATAAGACAACCTTTGGTGGATTCTCTATGTTATAATTATATTGCGGAACAACAAAGCCGAACAGGCTCACCCAAAATTATTAATAAAGACAAACGGACATTTATTACATCCTAATCAATCGACCACAGCTAAACACAAGTCACGCGTGACCCATATCAACGTCTTTCTTCAAATACTGATTTACATATAATATGCTATTACTATACCTTCTACATTCATATTCAGATACTTTCATGTCTGACACTTTAATAGCCAAGAACTAATGCCAGATAATCCTCCATTCTAGCATCCAAGATTTTCTCTGGCCCGTTCATTATTAAAGTTTATGTCAGTCGCAAACCTTTTTCGATCTACATGTATTGCATTGAAAGTTTCGATATTTACACCAGGTACAATATTGGTCAATTTCTTCGGGGTGAACCACTAAACGCCTTCAGAGATTTATTTGCAAAGGGTTTACTTTCCCGTTTAACGCTGTTTGCGACATTTTAACATATCGTGAACTTGACTTGACGACTCGAGTGTTTCAGACAAAGAAACAATTCTGACACTTCCCTCTTACGGCAAGGGCCGGTAACTCAGTGAATAGTGAAACCATCCCAGCTGTCCTTCTATTCGGAAAGTCCGATCTTGCAGTCTATAAATATTGGTCAATTTCTTCGGGGTGAACCACTAAACGCCTTCAGAGATTTATTTGCAAAGGGTTTACTTTCCCGTTTAACGCTGTTTGCGACATTTTAACATATCGTGAACTTGACTTGACGACTCGAGTGTTTCAGACAAAGTAACAATTCTGAAACTTCCCTCTTACGGCAAGGGCCGGTAACTCAGTGAATAGTGAAACCATCCCAGCTGTCTTTCTATTCGGAAAGTCCGATCTTGCAGTCTAAAAAGCAACGCAACTTATGAGCTTAGAAGTTTGGACCTCTTTCTAGTCAAATTATGTTTCGGTCAATTTATATATTATGCTGAGTGGATTCTAGTTTAGGATCTCACTTCAATATGAACAACACTAAATTTGCCGCCCGATCACGTAAGTATGTACCGACAATATTTCCCTCGTGACACATTACATTATTTCTGATCGCCTTCATGGGCACTATTTGAGCAGAAAAGTGGGTTGTAAAACCCGTTTTCAGTTGCAATACGTGTTTCAGTAATGTATTAATTGCAGTGATTTGGGACACATAAAAGCTGTCACTTGGTAATTCTGAATCTGATGTCATGTCGACACGTCGAGGTACCTTTCAAATAAAGACTTCCTTGGGAGTTGATATGATTGCTACAGATCGCTTATAAGGTAAGCTTCACCCTGCTGTCAATAACCACTCCGCTCGGCGTTTTTCTATGTCAACACAACCCTTCAAATATTTTATTAAATATGATTTTAAAAGTCTCGAATCCTTTTTACTAAAATTAATTTCGACTTATCATTTGCATTTCTTTTTAAATAAAAAAGGAAAACTCTCAAGAATATAGAAAGGAAGCTGTTGTGTAATGTCATCAACACAATTGACACATCGAACTATACAAAACATATCGAAATTAGAATTATTTAACTAGTTATCGCGTCGATAATTCTGAAGACAAAAAACGTTGTTTCTCACGAACAAATAGAGAGCTTACACATAATTCCAATCTATTTAACGTCACACGTTCCATATTATTACACTCATATTATGGAGCTTTCTTGGGTATTATTGGGTAACATTCCAGCCTGGTTATCACCGGTAAGCGGTAATTTATGCATATTCGTTAGAATGGGAAGAAACCCCGAGATCCCTTGCACATAGTTGTAGTCTCCGTAAAATATCCATAAAAAATTACGATTCGAAGAAGAGTTTCCTTACATGTAACTGTCGGGTTAAAAATTCATTTCGATTTCGTTCTATCAGAATATATGCACACGTGTCTTAAGAAGTACATGTATGGGGAAAACGGGTGGGGTTTGACGTCCACCCAACACAAACTAGATCATTTTGGGATGAAATATATCTTTAATTTGTTTGCGTGCAGCGCGCAGTTTTCTGTAGCAGTGTGGGTTGGGCAGATGACCTACTCTTTGTCACGTACTAGCCAGGGGTCCAAACTCAGACATATGACTTGATGACCGACCTTGTGACCAAAAGCACACACCATAGTCGACTCGGCCCTCTAACCATCACTAACTCTGGGCACCTTAAGTACATGGTAACACTTCTCATTCGACAAACGTGAAAAAGATATCCTCGGAGAAATTTACATTATTAATATATGGCTCTTTTTGTAATTTTAAACAGAAGTATAAATGAACCTGTTTAGGGTTCAATAATTATTTTGAAAATAAAAAGTTTTGCATGAAGAATTTTATAAAAATACAAAACCATAAATGATAACTGTTGCCAACACGTCTACCATATGACTGTAATTATTACTATGTTTCTTTTTTCACTTTATGGGAAAGTTTTAAACTGTGGGAATACATTTAATATGTCCTATTAATTTGATTTAGCATGATTTCTAAAGGTATTGTTGGTTACGAGGAAGCTCGTTGTTTTCAAATTGCAGTATAATAGACTATATAATAAAGGCGACAAAAATATTATATGTTTGTCCATCGTTTATCCATAGATAAAAATGGAGTCTGTTCAAGCATAGTTTTCTATCTTGGTTTACAACCGACCGTGTTAACTGTTAGTGAATACAATTTGCAACGGTTTTTCGTGCCACCCGAACAACTACGGAACATTATCAAATAACATGGTTCTTCGCAGAATTGAATAGAATAATACGTTGCATTGCGGTGCAGTTCGATTGATGTCGGATTCTTAAGCTAAATATCATTATGAATCGGGCTTGAGGGTGTTTGTTACAAAACAGTAAACACTCTGGTGCTTACCACCAACGAATTAAGTTAATGTGAAATTATAACGTTTATGTCCATCTTTAAGCTATAGGAAAGCGATATTCATTCAAAGCACCTAATCATGGGGAAATTTCATTTCTCAAGTACTCAAGTACTTGCATGTCTACATCATGTTAAAAATATCCACTATCTACAAAATACTTGATTTGCCCGGCCATTATTTGCACATCAATATGTCTGCCAAAAACGGAAAAAAATTCTAGGTGCGGTATCAAGGCATCATTCATAAAAGATTGAATTTCCAAATCAAGTCCGCTATTGTTCACGGAGTTGGTGACGTCAGACAATATATACATCTATTGATTCAGATGAGCAAAACTTGTTCTAACGTCCAAGTGTTACATTTTACATTTTATTTGTGAATGTTTGAGCTCTTACAATTCATATTTCATATCTGGAATTTCATTCTTTATCAACAGAAGGTTCTAAAGATGCATTTCTTACTGTTGGGTGTTATTTAATTAGAATATTCCCGTTTGAGAAAACGGTTAAATTTAAATACAATAT
Source organism: Patella vulgata (assembly GCF_932274485.2). Lineage (NCBI taxonomy): Eukaryota > Metazoa > Mollusca > Gastropoda > Patellidae > Patella > Patella vulgata. The sequence goes on from NC_065883.2 coordinate 20,628,947, forward strand.
AGCCATTATAAAATAAATCATGGCTGCATGTTTAGAGAGACGCCCACGGCAACAAATCAGTTTACTCTGTCTTTTTAGTTCAATTTATTTCACTGACTGAAATATAATTATCTTGCATGATATGAATATCAGTTAACACTTTGTCAACATTTGTTTTAAAAGATACAAGTATGGTTTGGGATGTATTATGTCCAAGTACATATCGGTAAGTAACTTCAAAACATTCTAATGACCAAGACCGGTGTTTTTTCAATTCTTTTTTTCTGTCGTTTCATATTCCGTATTTTATGTTTTACGTTATTTTTGACAAGGTGTCGTGTTATAACTTGTGCAGTCTAAGCGTCCAGTGACGCTTCCTATCCAACCAAGATATTGTCCGCTGCTCTTTGAGCTAAGGTGGTTCAGTTAGTAGAGCACCGACTCAATAACCATGAGATCTAGTTTTCGAACCTGTTGTTGTCCGAGGATTTTCCACAGAATTTTCCATCCTTACCGGCGGTGCAGAAGTGGGTGCTTGCGATCCCCCCGTTTATTCGTTGGCTTAAAAGAGCCCTTGATAACTGGAAACGCCACAGTCTCAGCAAATGTTGGTGAGTATTGACTGACTTCACGACAATGCACAATATAGCAAGTTTTTTTGTCTAAACAAAAATGTATATAAATTGTTCAGTTAAGATGCTATATGAAATACACGCAAAATAAATAATTATACTACTCGGCTGTGACATTCGCATACCCTTTAAAAAAATCCTATGTTCTTTTTTACTTCACATCACATAATTGATAGTTACAGTATCAATCACGCAAAACGTATGCACTTCAAACAGTTTGCATTAAGCATAGAAATTAAGAAAGGAAATTTATGAAGAGGGTTTGGATTTTCGTTAATGATAAAAATTGCATAAAAGAGAATCACAATTTGCGCAAATATTAAATTTTGTATCAAAGAAAACAAAATGTAAAATGAAGAGGGATTTTACGTCTTATTTTATGCATCAACTAGCCTGATGAAGACGGCCATAAAAGAAATGAAATGAAATGAAATGGGGTTTAACGTCCTATTGTTCCGCTCCTAAACTGGGCTAATGAAGACGGGCATACGTCATACAGTGTGCTATGAGAGAAATTTCGCCCGGGTTAGCGGCACTATCGCCTACTCTTATATCGAATTCCAACTGCCAAGGGATCTTTTACGTGCATTCCAATGTATACACAGGACCTCGGTTTTTCGTCTCATCCGAAGGACTAGACAGCAGTCCTTGTTAGTCCCTCCGTTCTGCACCACTGGCAAGGGGAAACCACGTCGGAAAATACAGATGCAGCCATAAGAGACATTTGAAAGTGGCGATACGGCCTTATCTTATTAAATCTTCAACAAAATGTAACTGGATTTTTAACGTGTAGCAAAATGATATTCAAAAGATCTCATGTTTTCGTCAGATTCAAATGACACCAGTGGGAAGCGGATCCCAGCAGGACAATCCAGAAGGACTGACATGACCAAAAGTGGGATCGAACACAGGACAACGAGCCATTCCTTTCCACTATCGCCCATTACACAAGATAGCTCTACCTATATGTTTCATCGTAGTGTGGTGGCTTGTTGTTCCCTTTGTTAGTTAGATTAACTTAGATGTGACCAACAATCTGATTAAAATACAGATTTATATGAAGATCTGAACGGTTGTAGTGCAATGTCGCGTCAGGGGTCATACGAGCGGCTTTTGACCTATGACGTCAGTCACTTGATTAACCAATCAGCGTTAATGTTTATAGTGGGTTACCCACAGTTCCGTGCACCTCACCGTAACAGACCGTTTCATTGGCTAATCTCTCACATGCGGGTTATATAACAACTCTGTCCGATTCTAGTGTAGTAAAGACAAGTAAACGAATTTTTTAACTAAAAAAAACGAAACGAAATAGGATCTATGTTTTAATCAGATTGTGTGACCAATTGATTTGTCCGTAACTTTGCTGCAGAAACTGTTGGTGTATTGCATCATGATACAGCAAAAATAAAAAGGAGCCGTATCAAGTGCGCAGTAACAAGCACTATTACCAGTGCTGTACATACATGCAGATGTAAACGGGTACATAGGAATAAAATATACTCTTCAAAAAAGTAGGGGATATTCAGAAACAATACAAAACTGCGGAAATGCACTGCTGTTTTTATTAGAGGTAACCAGTGTATGTTAATAACAGGCCAATTGCCTACACATGAACATATACAGACTTATCTGACGGCCCCATTTCACTCGCAAAGAGATACACTGTCAAAAGTGAAAATGGACGTTTTTGATTTTTGTCTTAATAATGAGTAATTGCTTCACCAATCCTCAGACATTCAGCAATTCGTCGTGGCATGCCCCTAATCAACCGTCCAATCACGATTTGGGGCAATCTGGCCCTCTCCTCTTGCAGTGCCACGGCCAATTCTTGCAGTGTTGTCGGTTGTCGGTTGACGTTGACGTCGACGAACACGTATACCGATTAAATTAAACGTAACACACTACAGCAAAGATACGCTAAACAGTAAATCTTATGCAAGAACCGATAGGAAAGCAAACATGGATAGGATAAACCAACGAGCGGCAGTTTTCATCAACCCTTCCTTGAAGTGTCAAATGTGCGTGTCGCACATGCAGCTCAGTGGTTCTGTTGGGGCGATAAGTTCTTCATCTGTGAACATGCGTTGAGAGTATGTTCACAGATGAAGAACTTATCGCCCCAACAGATAAGTGGCCATGACTAATTATCATATCACAACCTACACAGGTATTTGCATTTCAATACCCTACGTTTTTTTTTAAGAGTTTATAAAGTGAGCAATCCTTTACTAACTAACCATACAAAACCTGTCCATTCCGCAACTGATATCTGCTCGGGATGCATATGATCTGTTCGAGATCCTAGTAGGGTACCTACTAAAATATCTTCATCACTGTTTCACAAATCATTAAATAAATTGATTTCCGATGTAAGGGTTTTCATACCATCTATCCCTTCTTTGTATAGCTTAATACAGCTCAACATAAAATGCTTTGTCACACGTTTTATTGCACAATTTACACCTCACGTCTCCATCAGTTTAAGATAGTCAGAATTGTAGATTGGTGTAATGATTGCTGGCACATGTTGGTTCGTGTTTGTGGGATATGTCGTTGTAATGAACTTTATTTTGTCTGTCTTTACAGCCGCGAACGCGTACACGTCGACCCACAGAACTTTGTATAGTTGCATTTATTGTGATACTAGACGATGATGGGAGAGAGGGCATACTCTTTTAAAACTACGTTCATCAATTATATAATTAAAACTCTAACCTTCATTTATTACAAGCACGATATCGTCAATGAATATTTTTCAAGTGTATGTCGTGTATGTATTCAATTGTATCTCGAGTTAAACAAGTGTCCATAATATCGAATTAAACAACTCCTTCGTCGTTGAAAAAGTTTTACGGCAGTCACAGATTGCTACGTTACACAACTTCGTCATGATTCCACGTGTTTAAGTGGTGTCTTTTATCTAAAGCATTATTTTCTTTCAATAATGTTATATCCATTTCTAGTGCGGAACTCCTGTGGTGGCCAGGGTAAATTTCTTCCTTGCACTGTTATAATTCATTTGCATTTGGAAGACAACCCGTGTACATAAGCATGTTTCAGTGCACAGACACGTTAACGATATCATATAACACGCTAGTAAAATATCAAATGTAAGCAACTTTAAACGAAATTTAAATGAAATGAAATGGCATGGGGTTTAACGTCCTACTGTTCTGCACCGACTGGGCTAATGAACACTTACATACGCCATACAGTCTTCTGAGGAGAAAATTTTGCCCGGAAAGCGGCACAACTGCCAAGGGTTCTTTTCCGTGCAAGCCAAAGTGTACACCGTACGGGACCTCGGTTTTTCGTTCCATCCGAACGACTATAGGTTACGTTCTTCGTTGCCTGACCCCGGTCCTGTACCACTGACAGTTCGGAGCCACGTCAGAAAAGCCCGATAAACTTTCCGGGCCAACTAGGGGATCAAACGCGTGACCTCTAGGCCTTACTCAATGAGCCACCGCAGATCCCGCAACTTTAAACAGAGCATGTTAAAATTAATATACCATATAGCAGACTGGTTGGGATGAATCGGATTTATATGTTAGGCTATTGCCCTTGGGCGTGTTTTTTATGTCTGAGGGGGTGGGGGGCAATATCATCACAATTCGATCTACCAGTCCTAGGAACGATTTTATTTCAAATTTACTTGGGCTCGGATTAGGTTTTCGTGGAGTTCGGGGTCTAGTTTATAGACCTTTGGACGGTTCGACGATGGAAACAAGAGGACAACGCGTTCAAAGGATAGAAAATTACTGCCACTTACAACTAATAAAATAAGCATGGTCATGCATGCACTCGACATTCACGAATTGTTGAAGAGTTCGTAAATGCAAAAGCTAGCGAGTTATGAACACCTGTTTATATGAGGTAAATAAATGCCAAGTTCTTATCTCGCCTTTTTAAAGATTTAAACTTTAAAACATCAATACCCTATAATTATTATGAACACCTGTGTATATGAGGTAAGTTAACAAAAAGTTCTTTCTTCGCTTTCTAAAGATTTAAACTTTAAAACATTAATACCCTATAATTATTATATACTATAATATATACACAGGTCATTACGGGTCAAACTGTACGCTTACACTTCTAATTATATGTATATTTAAATCAACAATTGAATGTATCTTTTCAGCAAAATTATTCTTTGATTAGCAAAATTATCATATATTGCACGAGTAACAGAGTGCCAATCTTTAATCTATAATTTACCCTTTTCGAAAAGATATACAAAGAAGAAATTTACTTCTATGTTGATATTACCCATAGACATTTTGAAAATTATTAATTTCCATAGTAATATATTAATTGACATTTGTATTGTACTATATATATATAAAAAAAAATTGAAATGTAAGCGCCTTTTCATGTGCTTTACAAACAATAGGGTGACTTTGTTAGTGAGTCAAGTTGCACGCTATGAATTTTAAGAAATGTTGATCTGTCGGTATTCCAAGATTATATAGGGAGAAAAATAAATGCATCTGATTGTATAGTACAGTATTGTATGTGTTCATATGTGTGTTTCAAATTCCTGAGAAAAGGTTATGTTTACGGTATTCAGCGCTTGAGGTGGTGCCTATCTCTAAGGAAAACTGATAAAAATGATCCACAGCGAGGGGGGGGGGGGGTGGATGGGGCGTTGCGGGGAAGAATGTTGTATTCTGAATTTTATTACATTTGTATATATAACCACCACGGTTATATCATAGAAACATATAGAAAGCTACACAATCATAATAATTAGTACCAATTGGTGTGCCTCTAGGCTGCATATTATGACCTTTTCCTTATTACTATAATGCAGATAGTATTCTTATACTTAATCCTAAATATTTCTTTAAACACTTTATATCTATTACGACCAGTTTACGTAGTTGGATAAGTTATTTTATCCAAATAAAAGAAATATGATGCGTTGTACGTGGGTGGTGTTGGTTTAATATCGTGGACATCCTCAAATCTCTTAGATTATCCTTCGTCCTAGGGATTCACATAGCACAATACAAAACGGGCGGTGTTGCTTGTTGATGATACTAATTCCACCTGAGGCAAGATCTCATAATATTACCGTTGATCTGACCACACAAGTCACTGTCTGGTATATTAAAGACTAAGGCGGGGGATTAAATGTTAGGGTTTTATGGATTAAGTGTTAGGGGTTTTAGCTGTTAAAAGGTTAGAAGTGATTGATAAGAGATGATTTATTAAATGAAATCAAACCTCGGAGAATTAAAGAGTTAAGAAACGTGTCAATAACAAACAGTTTAAGTTTCTACCAGATACTCCTTTAGATTTTATAAGAGGTCAGTTTGTCATATATCTAGCATTGGCTAAGGTTCAAAGGTTCTTTGGACACAGTTTACCTCGTCACATATTGTCTAAATTTTACATGTATATCTGAAAACCTGAAAGTTGTTTTTTGTTTTTGGTTCTAAAAGACCTTTTTTACATTTCGCAACAGGTTTATTTTATTCTTTTCATTTCTTGTGTTACTGGATATCGTATATATTATTAAATCAAAATGCATGATTGCTTTGTGGTGTATGTTCCTTTACTACTAATTTTGATAAAGAAATTAAATCCATATTCGTCTTTATTCAGTGTTATTTGTACACCAGTTGTCCTCCGCCCCCGCTTATTATTTAATTATTATCATACCTTCGTAGGGCTCACTATTTGAAATCTCGAAGGGAACCGCGGGTGAGCTGTCTAGGCGTTCGGATGTGATGCTGAAAAGGGCACACATGAACTAACTTCGAAGTGTATCAAAACTTTGCAAACGGCTGTCCATGAACCGTGACGTTCGAAATATAGATTGCTACCTATTTTTGCTATTGAACATGTTTTATATTGGCTGCTATTATAGGAGAAGAACTTTAAAAAAATAAACCTACACGAATCCTGCAATAAATTGACCAGCAAAACCCTAAATCGATCAGATTTATGAAATATCACGAATACTTGAAAACTAATACGCGATAAAATAAAATGAGTATTTACATTGATAACTGTTAATCAGAGACAGGTATTTAGTTCGAATAGTTGTTGCAAGAACTTTAACCTTTTGAGAGAAAACAGCATCAAGTTACAGGCCTACGCACCTCAAGCTTTTGTAATGATTTAGTTGACTGACGTAATGGTTTTCTTTATGTGATTCAGAGAGGGAGGGGGATGTAAATTCTTTCAATTGAACGTCATGATTTATAGAATACAATTTGTCCCCTTGTTTGTTCTAGGGATTCATATAATACGTCTGTCAAACGTTGAACATATTTCGGCGAAAGCCAAAATCCATTTTGTTTTTGTTACTTTTAAATGAAATGAAATGAAATGGGGTTTAACGTCCTACTGTTCTGCTCCTATACTGGGCTAATGAAGACGGGCATGTGCCATATACAGTGTGCTATGAGGGAAATTTTGCCCGGGCAGCGGCACTATCGCCTACCGAATTCCAACTTCCAAGGGATCTTTTACGTGCTTTCCAATGTATACACGGGACCTCGGTTTTTCGTCTCATCCGAAGGACTAGACAGCTGTCCTTGTCAGGCCTTGTTACTTTTAAAAACTCGGAGTCTGTCGTTATGAGCTTATGGAATCCCATTGAAACTTATAAGTAAATTAGATTTTTAAGAAAGAAAAATGATGAGCCGCGTTCTGTAATGTTTTTTTTTCAACATTTTTATTTCCACAAAATTACCGATGGGACAGCATGTACATCGTGATGCGCTGTTTTCTTTCTTTGAGTCAGTTGTCGAGCTCCAATATTATGTCAGCTATTGGTAAAAAATGAGAACTTTTCTTTAAAATTATGATTCTAGTATAATATACAGAAAACATTGAAAACTTTGAAGGTTGTCACTAAAGTCTGTATCTTAAAAAAACCCATTAAATTTAAACCAAGACTGCAGATAACGAATAAACTGAAAGGTCTGGAAACTAGTCTAAAAAGGGTGGGTGTAGAAAAGGTTATATTTCACGATGGACATAAGTGATATCTATATACGGATGACAGAACAGAGACATGGTTTGAATCAAAGAAAAAGTTCAGGCCGAGTTGTAAAAAAGACATATATTACTCGTATTTACAAGATGAACACAAGTGATATCTATACAGATGAAGAGTTGAGGTGTCAACATACATGCCCCCTGGTGTTGGCCATGTCTTGTCCGCCATCACGGTTCACATGTCCACGTCTTGTCCGCCATCACGGTTCACGTGTTACATGGTTTGATTTACACCCTGGTACGGTCGACACGAAATATATTAAAGGGTAAATAACAACAAATACTTGTCGTAAAATAATATCAATCATATTGACGGGGCAGTGGTTAAAAGAACATATAAACCTATCAATATGCTATCTATATAATGAGAAGGATTAGTATATATTATCATGTTTAGTACTTATAGCTATTTGATACGCGACAAGATCCACCTTCTTTTTAAATCGAAGTCGACCACGTGAAAACGTCATTAATCACATACGTATTAAACTTGGCGCGTGATCCGATGACCCCCGGGGCACGTAACGCCGTTCTTTTGACCACGTAGCAAAACACAATATCGGATTTGTGAAGTTTTTAAATGAACCGTCATCTACTTCGTCCAGTATTCTAATCGCGTGGAAAACATCCAAACATAATTAAGCCTCCAGAACAGTAATGCGATTAGGCAGCTATAAATTGTACATTCTTCAGTCTGTCAGTCGTTAAGGTCAAGTGTAATTCTAATACATTTTCAATTATAATCATGTACAGTAGAAGAAGGTGGGGATTTGGAAGAATATTTTTGATCGTTCATCTTTACCTTATGCAACAACACACCGATATGGATTTTAGCAATATGCAATATTTATTAAAATACGCTTGCACAATTACTTGATATATCGCAATCAAACCATGCAGTTCTATCATGCCGATTCTTAAAATACTTTATGGAAAATTGGGGAGATAGCCAGCCTATCAGTGTATTAAAGAGGGGTAGAACATGTTAAAATTGAACTAAATAAGGGCGCATAGATATAAATGTAGTGATACCAAGTGTTTTAGAAACAATACATTGTCTAATGTTTGTTGGTTATATTAAGTGATCTTTTAAATTGAAAGACAAGTGCATCAGAAAAGATGTAGCTAGAATGCATGTACAGTATTTTAGTCTCAAAATAGCAAAATCGCAAAATCAGAAATTAAATTCTTCCAAGAAATACAGCTGTATCAGCATTTTGTCTCACCAAAAACAATGAAATAAGAGTTTCGCGAGAAAACAATGTCGACTTTAAAGAGAACACTGACACGAGTAACGAGTACGATGCAATTTATTGGTTTTTAAGTCCGCTTTATGTAGATGGCTTATCTCATGGTCTATAAAGTGCACATAGGACACTATGTAAACAATGGACTACTGTTGTCAACTTAAATACAATTCTTCTTTTATTACAAACCTCATGAAAAACTCAATTTCAATCAGTATTTTATTTCTACATTTTTATTTCTTTGATAACAGATCATCAATTTTTCACTTAAAAACCATTAAAACAGGCGTCAGACTATTCGAGGTTTCATTAAGAAAAGTCAAAAAGATAGTAATGTAAAGAATTCAACATAAAAAAAAGAACCCAATAATGATGCCAGTTGTTAAAAGTGTTATTGATAGCTTACAACTGCAGATCATTTTAAAAGGTAAAAACAGTTTAGAGGATGAAAAAGAGTATAAATGTACAATAATGTTCACCTTGTTGATATAAAATCTAAGTCAGCAAGCATGAAACCCTTATCTATAAACAGCCTACAGAGTTTCAACAGTCGAAACAAAAAAAAATCAGCTTAGGGTCCTATCCTATCAGAAGTTTTTATAGAAATTATTCCAACTAACACTAGAATTGCCTATAGAACTTAACAGATCTTTACTCGTTAGCCACGCCATCATAAAAAAACAATTAGAAAGACAAATCAGCTGTCAAGACAAAAACACATGACACACGGACACCGAGTTAAGCGTCCACTGCGTTGTACAGTGCCAAAACATGAAATGGAGAGTATTTCCTAAAACGGGGGGGAGGGGGGCTTGTGGTTTGACTGAACCGCCGATATAAAAAATAATGCGAGTTTTTCTCGACCCACTCCAATCCCTTCTCTTCCCTTTAGATAATATGTTGTATATACATATATACATAACTGTTAAACATTGATAGCCAACTAAACGTGGATGAACAAAAAAAAAATTAAAATTAAATTTATCAAGATTTTCTTGTCAACCTAAGATTGTCTTGAGAGAAAAAAAAAGGTTAATGTAAAATTCCGAAATGTTGCTTTTTTATATGAGTTTGCATTTAAATCTGTTTGAGATAAACCCCAAACAATAGTTTCATTGTAACGCAGAACAAGTTTCATTTTGGGGTTAGGCAAGGGTGTCAGATGAAACGGCTATATTTTATATACGTTTAACAAGATATTTATGTTTAATTGTTGATGGTCTGACGAAAAGAATTTAAAACTATTTTTCTATTGTGAGTTTCAGTGTGAAAGGGACTTAATTCGCATCAAAATATCAAATTTTTATCTAGACAATTTTTAATCCTTTTAATAGAAACATTCAAATGGGGGCCATTTTATGTAAATTCAAACATCAGATCCGGAGTGTCATATATTAGCCATCATCGCCTTAAAGGGGGTTCTGGGGAGGTGTTTTATGTAATAGTTGTTTGAAGAAGGCTAACCTATCACGAACATAGTTTATACAAAATCTGATGTCACTTCTCATGTAGTTTGAAAGGAGCTAACCTATCACGAAAATAGTTTATATAATATCCGATGTCACTTCTCATGTAGTTTGAAGGGGGCTAACATATCACGAAAATAGTTTATACAAAATATGATGTCACTTCTCATGTAGTTTGAAAGGAGCTAACCTATCACGAAAATAGTTTATATAATATCCGATGTCACTTCTCATGTAGTTTGAAGGGAGCTAACATATCACGAAAATAGTTTATACAATATCTGATGTCACTTCTCATGTAGTTTGAAGGGAGCTAACCTATCATGAAAATAGTTTATACAATATCTGATGTCACTTCTCATGTGGTTTGAAGGAGGCTAACCTATCACGAACATAGTTTAGACGAAGTATCTATACACTATGCGATGTCACTTCTCATGTAGTTTATGACGTCACAAATAGTCTACTAGACGATTATAAGCTGTGGCACAGGTTGAACCATGTGACGCTACATTGTAGTTGCTTCGTTAAACCGAAAGTAATATAATCAGCGCCACCAGACATATGTCCCTCCCATGCTTCAGCTGCCCTTATAATCCTAATATACTCAGGAACAGTCAAATTATTTTATTTAAATTGGATCCATTAATTGAATACTAAAAGTATATAAACTGTACAATATATTGGTTTAATTTATAGATTTTATATACATCTCAAATAAAAAGAATGCCACAAAAGTTGAGGATGGAAACCTTTTTAAAATATACCATTGTTGAAGTTAAACCAAACTTCTGTGTTTTACCATTGGAAGCACGTTAAAGATTCCCTGCCAGTTAGAAAACGGAATAAGAGTATGTCAGGAAAAGGGCCCCTTATAGCACACAGCCGTTCGCGACAAAAATGCAAGACTTGATTTCATTTCATGTCTTTGAAGCGTGTAAAGAAAAGAAGTAACAGTCATAATATAATATGTAGGGTTGATCTAACAACCACAAAATATTTACAATAAATATTTGCGTATATTTGCATGTCTGTTAAATGACATAGTAAAAAGGAATTCTAATAATTAACAATTACATATAAATAATGTGTTTGCTACATAACAAAAAAAAACTTTAACAAACTGAGACTACTATAGAATTTTATTTACCCTGGGTTGTTTTTGATCTGTAATGTTGATGACTTACAAGCATATTTCAAGTAGATAAACTCGTGATGAGCACAAAAAAAAAACATTCTTCGAGGGGACATTTCGTCGACAATCAAGAACACGTGTTGACGACACGTTCAAGTGTTCACTTTGTACACTGCACAAGGAAAAGTAGACATACAATATTTGAAAATGAAATGAAATGGGGTTTAACGTCCTACTGTTTTGCTCCGACTGGGGTAATGAAAATCGGCATAGCCATACAGTCTTCTATGAAGTCAATTTTGCCTGGACGTGCACGCCATTGTCTACACGGGACCTTGGGTTTTCGTCTCATCCGAATGATAATATTCTGTCCCTAGCCATGTCCTCCATATGGCTCCACTGAAAAGGGGTGGGGGGAGGGACCACGTCGGAAAATCCCGATGAACTTTCTCGGCGGATAAAGGGATCGAACATGGGACCACCAGGTTAGTGAGCAAACGTCTTCCTCACTGAGCCACCGCATTTGAATAGAAAAATTCAGTAAATTGTAATGTGTTCTTCAGTCTAATAAGGCTTTGGCTCCTCTTTCGTTTCCCCTTTGTTTTAGTACAACCTAAAAACATATTTAAGAGACTTGTGTTCATTTGGTAAATCAGAAAAAAGAGGTTTTAACCAACCAGAATGACTCAAATCAGATTCCTAATAACTGAGAGGGCAGTAGTTAGTTTTTCCTATACATGTATTTAAATAGTAACGAAATAAAGTGGGTTTTTTTCAGACTGGGCGTTTAGTACAAAATGGTTTGCGCATGACCCACTACAAATTTCTAGGTATCTGCAAAACCATCGTTTTAATTCTCGACAATATGTCCCTTTTTATTCAATGTTAGAAGTTTTAACAAATTGCATTTAACTGTGACTGAATGGTGTTTAAGTGTTCTGATTGTTGGTTTGATTACATTTGGATGTTTTGTGGACATGCCTCGAGGACAAGTTAAACCAAACAACGGTATATAATACATACATTGAAAGCAGGTAAATAGAAATTGAAATAGTGAAAAGGAGGTAAATATTACCTAGCTGTCTAATCATGTTAAATGACACAACTTTATTTTATAAAACTTGGTACAGTGAGATACCGTTTGATCGCCAGGACACCCCTTTACTGAAACTCAAGACAGAATATGTTCTAACAATGTTATTCAAATAGAAAATGAAGAGAAGGCGTAACATGTCATACACCCATTTTTTCGAACAAACTGTGTCCTTTATTCTAGATAATATTCAAATATGTGTATAATAAAAAATCTAAGAGAAGTTACCCTTTATATGATACCATGTTTAATTGAAAACACGCGATAAGATATGCCTTGCTATTTTCTAAAAGGAAAAGAAAATGTTTTAAGAGATTTGTATTTTTGTTTGTTTGTTTTTTGTTTATAATAAATATATGGTGATTGATAATATATTTTATATTTCCTAGTGTGACAAACATATTTATCAAGTTTAAAGATGTATCATATAAAAGTTCATTATTGCAGTTCTTTCTGTTGGCCGCAAATTTTATATAAATTATTATTTAGACATTTATTCACGGGAAAAGCCTATAATCATCTCTCTAGATCATCGGATGGCCGAGCTTAAATATATTTGAACATCCGCCAGATTAAAAAACTTAACTATAAAATGGACAATCGAGGCTTAGTCTCGGTTGCCACGTAACCTTGCTCCGATAATGAACGACCTACGCTTTATCGTCAATATATTAATTTTTTATTAACTATTTTGGAACTATTATAGCAACAATACGCTGCTGTCCAGGCAAAATCTTCCCTATCACTGCAGAGGTAATGTGTGGTGGATAAAATTAATATTATATAACTATCATGTATGTGGGGATAATATTAATATTATATAACTACCATGTATGTGTAAAACATTTGGCCGAGGAGGTTCATCGAGATTTTGGGGCGTGGTTTCTACTTGCCAGTGGTGTAGGACTGAGTACCTGGTAAGGGACAACGTACATTTATTCGGATGGGAGGAAAACCCGAGGCCACGTGTAGATAGTTGCCTGCACGTAAAAAAACCCTTGACAATTGAAATTCGAAATAAGAAAGTTCATCGGATCATCATCAGTGGTGCAGGACGTAGAACCTGGTATTGGACAACATACATTTATTCGGATGGGGCGACAACCCGAGGCCACGTGTACATATTTGCGTGGACGTAAATTAAACCTTGACAATTGAAATTCGAAATTAGAATAGCCCGGGCAAACTTTCCAGGGCATGCGTGTCTTCTTTAATCCGGTCAGTGCTGAACAGTAGAACGTTAAACCCCATTTCATTTCATTTGTATGAAGAAGTGGTAGGGGCATTCATTTTAATAGTTTTTTACTATTTTTAACCATTTACTACCACCCTAAAGTAGATCTGTTTTATTTTGTGGTTTGAAACTGACCTGATATTGGATCCCAATCTGTATACTCGTGACAAATAGTTTAAGAGACAAATCAATCCATTAAGGTGGTATGGAAGCGTATAGGGGTCAATAGCGCGATAAATACCACAATATTAATTTGGTAATATGTCAACATATTGTGATTGTTTTGATGATTTTATCACTGAAAAAACTATTTTTGCCGAGTTAATTGAATAACTCTCTATGTTGTATGTCGTCATTTCGTTTTAAATGCACACGTCGACATAGCGATTGGCGATATTTTGCGAAAATGTCGACATATGCTACGGCGATATGGAATATGTCGACAAAGCTTCAGAATAACATAACGCAAACGTGCACATTTAAAACGAAATGGGGACATCTAACATAGCGCGTTGACTCAATTAACTCAGCAAAAATTGTCTTTTCAGAAATAAAATCATCAGAACAATCACCATATATTGACATATTACCAACTTAATATTGCGGTATCTATCGCGCTATTGACCCCTATACGCTTCCATAGGGTGGTGTCCCCAATATACGATTCTTAATTTACGATACATCGACATATTTTACCAAAATGTGGTGAATTGTGTTACAATGTATGACGGCAATAAACACAATTAAATATACTGATATTATATTTATAAAGGGAAATACTCGTTATTATTGCGAAATGTAATTAACCCTTGCGCAAACACGTCACACGAAAAACCTTGTCGGCAACAAGGGCTAATCTAAGAAACCAGAGATTAATAGGTTTTTGGATGCATAATTTTATTCAAATATGCTCGAACTAGAGCTTTATGTAAAGACTAAAGAATAATCGATCAAAATAATAAAAAATATGAGGTAATAACAGTGAAGTATTTTTGAAATCATCAAAATCTGCAAATAACATTTGTCATTTCCATGAATAATCGTCTTGTAACGGAGTTAGTAGAGCTCCTATAGATTTGTTTTCATATCTAGATTATTACGATGATTAACACAATATCATCAGTGAGCAAGATTCCAAATCCAAAGTTTGCACTGGGCGCAGAACAGATTAGGTACTTGTAACCAGTAAAATGTTTAGAGGGGAAGCGGACTGTTTCTGATAATGTAATACTTTTAGTTTCTTGTCAAATAGTGAATGTCGCCACTGCTTTACTTCCGCTCTATTTCCAGCAGTTCCCCACATAAATATTAAAGGGACTATCCCGATTTGAACAGAGACTCAAAAATAAATGTCCGAGTACGTATGAAATTTAAGCGCCAAATATAGAGGAGTGGTGTATTTACCTTGTCTCAAAATTTTAGCTCAAAATATTTAGTCGTTTGGACGTGAACATCAAAACTGCTTATCCGAGCACGTAACCCTTTTAAGATTTCAGCTAAATTTTTTCGTTGGGTGACTTGATGATCGATTCCCGTTCCTTGAGAGGTCTATACAGTGCATGACCCCATGTGCTGTACTTGACAACGAAAGGTAAATTTCACCAACACATTATTTTTATAAAAACAAAATCTTATTTTATCAAGATACCGCATAATACATCTTGAGACACCGTTCTCCATTTCCAGATGATGACTGACGGGTTTAAGTTGTTTGAAAACGTATCACAAAATTAGGTAGACAATTTTAAGGGATTTTAACACAAAATTAAGCTGTTTATTCTCCAAAAAATTATCGGGATTGGCCCTTTAAGGATATGTTCGCGGGGTCGCAATCCCTTGTATCCGCACATTGGCTAAAAATGGGGTTTAACGTCCTTTATTTTTTCTCCACCTGTTGGGCAAATGAAGAAATGGGAAAACTTTGAGATTGAAAGTCTTAGCGGTATATATGTTTGTATTAGGAAGACGCCCCCCCCCCCCACACCGAACAGGTCTCATGTAATTAAGAACCATAGGTATATGAATGTAACCGGGCAAATTAGTTGCGGAGGGGGGGGGGCAATCTGATTTCTACAGGAGAAGTCCCTGTTTTACTAGGTCCTCGGAAGTAGTTCGCAAAAATATAACAAAATAGTATGTTTTACTCTGTCTTAAAGTGTCAGCACAATAAATTCAACAGTTTGGAAATTATAGTCAAAACAGTTTGCCTTCATCTTCCATTGATTGACTTTGACTTATTCAGGTAATTAGTAGCAGTAAAATAATCTGACAAATTGTATTATTCGCTGGAAAACGGATCCCATCGGACTATGAGATTGCGGTTTTGTGCTCTATAAATCGTATTACTAGCTTCAGATAGTCTCTTAAGATTAAATAAAATTGTTCTAAGAGCCTTTCATACATAATTAACCAGTAACATTCACTGGTATATATCCGGTGGCATTACTCTTTAAGCAGACGTTACAGAGCTTCAGAATAAAATAAATTGTTCTAAGCACTTTCCATACAGAATTAACCAGTTATATTCACTGACAATTATCTGGTGGCTTTAATCTTTAAACATACGTAAAGCGTATTATGGAGCTTCATATAATCGTTGTATTAACTGAAGGATCAAATAAATTGTTCTAAGAGGCTTCTATACAGAATTAACAGTTGTATTCACTGAAATATATCCGGTGACATTACTCTTTAAACAGATGTAAAATGTATTACAGAGCCTCAGATAGGCTGGCGACAATACTCTTTAAACACACTTAAACATACATTATGCAAGAGCTTAATCTGCCTATTGCCTGAAATGTTATCTAAATTATTAATTAGACATTAATTAACTTATCCAGATCATAATCAACTCTCGATGACATCGCTAGGCTGCGATGTTTATTGGATTAGGTTCCAATTTGCTGTTCGACTTCCAAAATTAAATCATGAACTGGATAATCGAGACTATGTTTTTTATCCTACCGACTTAAGTAATGATGATCGAGGCTAGGCCGAACATTCAATCGCTGAAATCTTTTTTCATAGTGAATCAATTTGACTGAAGTTTTCAGCAAATTCCCTTTACAGTATCTAGTTTTTAAGTATTATAGTGAGAACTGCAAGCTCTTTATCTAATGTCCCATAATTTATCTTTAAATACAGGGAAATAACCTTGAAAGAAGATAATACTTATTTATTCTAAAACATTAATTTAAATGGTAATTTCTACAATTTTGATTTATGTTTTGAATGAAAAAGAGATAAATTAATGCTTTAAAAAGCTTATTCTTATTGCACCGTTTGCGGTCTTTGACCTTAATGACAAGGTCACCGCGGAAGATGGCAGACGTCATTCTTAGCGCGGATTAGAAACTCGTAAGCGTCTTAGCTTAAAATTTCTTTTAGCTAAACCTGGTCAGTTGAAATAAAACTTATCTTATTTTAAATGACTTTTCGCTACAATAAATGGCTACAAGAAGCTGTCCCGTAGAGCTATTCTTATTAGTTATTATCCGGCCAGTTTACCACCGACAAAAGATCTAATAAATGGCTGCTCGTGGTAAATAACGTGAGAGTATTTATCAATATAATAACAGAATAATACCTTCAATAACATTTTTCACGGAATTCCTTTATAAATAATCAAAGAAAACCTACAAAAACGACTTATTTTTCAATCCCTTTCTTATAATGTTGATAATCTTGTACATCTTACAAGCGGGATGTAAACACGCGTTACTTTCATCTTTTTATTTGTACAAATTTCATTTGCCTTTTCTATTGTCAAATACACAAATTTACAAGCTCGAGGGTAACTTGTTAAATAGATTTTTTGTATTGTATACCGACGGCCATGTTGTTGACTCCGTTAACCAAGAATGACGTTTTGAGATGTTCATTTGCAGTTCACAGAAGTCACAATTTTGGAAATTGCAAAAAAAATTATGGGTCCCTGTTTTGCATTGGCGATGTACATAAATAACAATTACTCTCAAAAAATGTATCCTGCCATTTGTTGATTAGGTTCATTATTGATTATAAAGAACAACTGGTTGCGCGTTCCTGTTGTTCCTTGTGGCTCAGTGAGTAGGACGTTGGCTCGCTAACCTGGTCGAGAAAGTTCATTTGTACCATATGTTAGTCCCGAAATGACCTGGTTTGTTTCGAGTGGACGGTAATAACTCTGAGCTCTTCCAATTACTATAGAATACAAAGCACAAGACAATCAAGGTTTTAGCAAAATAACATGTATTAGTCCCGAAATAACCTGGTTATGTTCCATGAACATATTTTGATAGTTTATAAAACGATTTTCAGTTTCCTTAAACATACATTACGGAAGAGCTAAATCTGCCTATTGCATGTCTTTCTTTAGGCTCGAAATGTTAGCTAAATTATCAATTATACATCCAGACCATAATCAACTCTCGATGCCA
The DNA here is from genome assembly GCF_932274485.2 of Patella vulgata. Lineage (NCBI taxonomy): Eukaryota > Metazoa > Mollusca > Gastropoda > Patellidae > Patella > Patella vulgata. Next base: position 20,647,174 of record NC_065883.2, read on the forward strand.
TCGTTAGCCTGTGATCTTTAGTGGATAAGAATACATTTTGTGATGGATAATTTAACGTAAAATGGATAATAGAGACTTTGTTCATTATAGTAGCAACGTTAGTAATGATGAAAGAGGCTAGCCAAGAATTGAATCTTTAATATCTCGGTTCAGAGTGAAGCAATTTGACTGAAATTGTCAGCATTTTCTGTTTTCATTATCTGTTTTAACTATTATAGCGAAAACTGTCAGCTCTTTATCTAATCTTACCTAATGCCCCTTTAATTAAATTGTTCCAGTGGCATTTAGTAATTGAAATGGAAATAGACACGATACAGTACTATGGAATACAATTACTGTTTATTACTGGGTTTCGAATCCCCGGTTGTACGTGGCAAGGAGTAAGGTCGCCTGCCCAACCTCGTGGGTTTTCTCCGGGGCCTCCGGTTTCCTCCCACTGCTAAAGACCCCTACGCGCAAGCGAATTATGTAAATAAAATTAAACCATATGTTAGTCCCGAAATGACCTAGTTTGTGTCGAGTGGACGTTAAACCCCATTTCTCTCTCTCTCTCTCTCTCTCTCTTGTTTATTACTGGGAAGCCTAGTCGCTCAGTGATAAACAGTAGTTATATTCCATAGTATTGTGTCATGTTTGTTATCCGTAATTAACCAATGTTAATTTTAATTCTACCTATAAGTAAACATCTTTAGAAATCATAATTCACTATTTATATAATTTGAAAAATGCTTATATAATCCGTACCTACTACGTCTCATTAAAACCCGTCAAATCCAGTTCAACCATGTGACAAATTAAATGTTTACAGGCTAAAGATGTTGACATTTAAGACGAATTAAAGTAGGTATTGACTAAAAACCTTTCGCATAAATACAGGGACAGTAGGGGTTACTCCTAGTGAGTGAACTCGAGCTGAAATAAGTATAAATGGTTGTTTATTTACAAAGAAAGCTGCCGAATCGTAAGATACAAATAACACAGGTGGTTTAAATAATGGTTATGTCAGTGAGTTCAGGTGAACTGAGAATCAAGTCGTCAATATTTGAAAATTTGAAAAAAAGAATAGCACAAATTTTTTTTATTTTTTTTTAAATTCAACTACCGAAATACATTCAGACTCGGTGAGATTACCGATGAAAGTTAAAAGCTGTTTTAAAAAATGAAATGGGGTTTAACGTCCTACTGTTCTGCACTGACTCGGTCAACGAAGACTGGGATATGCCCTACAGTGTGCTATGACAGCGATTTTACCTGCACCGCGGCGCTACGGGTTCCATCGTTTTCATCCTGATGACAACAGAATGTGGACAGCAGAAGAAAGTCTGTGACGATAATAATCGAATACACAACATATTGGAAATTGCAGTTATAGAATACATTTCACTCCAACCTAGCTCCAGCTAGAACCCTCTTTATTGGTAATACAAATAGGCCGTGTCATACATGTACATTCAGGAATCTCATACACCCCAGTTCGCTTTATTTGTGAAATGGAAAATATGAAAAACCCTTATAAACACCCTGGGGGATATTATGTATGTGTTAAAACTAGGTCCCATTACTATTAGTAAATGCTTTGTATTAAAACTCGCATCTATTCTGGCGGACCGCTTACTGTTTGAGAACTTATACGTGTACGCCAATGTGTACACGGGACCTCGGTTTTTCTTCCCATCAGAACAACTGACAAGGGAGAACCACGCCGGAAATTCTGGATGAACTTTATCGGCCAATGCAGGGACCTCCAGACTAGCGAGTCAGCGTCTTACCCTTTTAGCCACCTTGAGAACTTATAACGTGTTGCATTAACCTATTTGCATCATTAAGATTACACTTGATAATTTGGATTATTGTTAGCCAGCCAAAGATTAAAAAAGGGTACATTTGAAGGTTTAGCCAAGTGACATAAACCCTATATAATTTCGAGGTTGAGTTTGTTAAATATTAAAGCATACTGGTAAAAAATTATTAAAATCTATCAATAACATAAGTTATGACCTTTAATCTCCGCGTTAATTTACATCGATTTCAAGTCGCCATCCTTAATACCTTGTAATCCTCTGTCGACGTCTACTAAAGCGTTTCTATCCAGACACATCGGGGCAGGAGTGGTATTAAGGTTTTTGTTTCAGTCGCATAAATTACTATCTTGTGGGCCTTCTATCGCGTTGCATCTAATAGTAAGTGCAGGCCTGTACCACAAACACAAGCCAAACGGAACAGACAGACCCTAACCGTTGTAAGCCATTTCTAAATCAAACGAATTACGTTCTGATCTCTTCCCGGACATCCAGTCATTGTTTTTACAAATTCGCAAGTCATTATATGGGGACGAACATGAACATCCCGAAAATTGGGATTGTAACGACCGTGATAATAAGAAAGCACGACTGAAATCTATCGTTGGTAATGTACAGTGTGTTGTGCCCGAAGTGTATCAACAATATTATCATTTAATACCACAACAATATGTCGTCACATTCCACTAATAAAAGTCTGTAAATACCTGACTAATATACCGTAAATAAACCTAATCCCAGCCTATTAAAATACAGACATAACTAGTCAAAATATCTATTAGTCTGAAACGCCCACAGCTCTATCCACATGTACACATACTATACATTCTGTTTAAATGGGCGATCTCACTTATAATAATACATTTAAAGGCAACACAGCTGGGTAAATCAGCGCGCATTTACAACAGAGTTAACAGAGAAGTCCCAAAACTATTTTTCTTTTGCATCAGTAACTGGGTCCCAAGTGCTACTCATCTTGTTGTTCTTGTTCACGTGGGGCGACGTTCTTCGAAATAAGCCCATGTCACCACCAATTCATGTACGCTCGATACAACTTGGAATGCTTGTGCCTTGGACATCTGCGCACCGATTTGTGATATGACGTTACAATTCCAAGACTGTGGTTGTGAGGACATGCTCGGTTATTTATTAGAAACCATAATCCTAGTCGATTCAATTTATCTTTAATTCCCGTATAGAGAAATACAATTTGGTTTCATGAGTGTGGTTGGTGATAATTCTGGATCAATAATCATGTCTGTTAATCAGCCGGAGATAAAAGTATAGGGATGATCGCGTTAGTGAACTCATCCACATAAATAAACCATAAAAGAATCATTTATCCTAGTTGCGAGAAAACACGTTAAGTAACGTTTGTGACGATTCCTTTCGTGCTTCATTTGTCTGTTAAAAACTGAAAGCTCTTTTGAATTGATTAGGTTAAGATGGCAACCATGTCTTAATCAGCACCTGGCAGGTACCAATCTTACATCTATATGACCCAAAAATATGCCCATTACTGTTTGTCAAAATTAACCAAACACTTTACGATATGATATATATATATTTTTTAAAAGTAAATAGAAACAAATGGTCATGTTTTGTTGCGGTTTTTTGTTGTTTATTTTTTTTTCAAATCCTCAATAAGCGCAACCCACGCCTTACTATCCCCACATTAATTATAAAGACATCCATAAAAAAAGGTCAACAAAAAATTTAAAAAAAGGAAAAATGACGTATGTGCAGCTGATACGATGGACGAATGGCCAACGAAACACATCCATCATATGTTAGTTTAAGCTAAACAAGTGATCGAATTTGTCTAGATAAACAAAAGAACAATATACTTATAATCCTTCATTCATTTTGGATTAAGTTGATACGATAATTTATACATCAACAATAATTTGATATTGGATATCCATTAATTTAAGAATAAACGAGACATATCAATCATTTTTTATATATATATTATATAAAACCTTTTATACACTAACAAATATCACATTTTGTCTTTCATGAAATTTGATATATTCAGAGATAATTACTCCATTATTAAATCTTTTATAATATAGTACCTGATATTAACCATCTTTGAATATTTATTTAAATATCAACTTAAATTCGACATATAATCTTATATACAAATAATAGATATTATACACTACTCGAGATAAAGGGGTATCCTGAAAATGTGCCCCAATTTTTTCATAAACATTTTTTATGCCAGATACAGTAGCGCCATTCTTATTTAAGTCTGGATTTTCTAATATTGCAAAGAGAAATGATAGCGTTGAACCAAGCTAAACTATGTTTATTGTGTTAAGTTACCATCTTCGGATCAACCCCTTAAATATTATTGAGAATGGCGATCCAGATGTGTGGAGAAATAGAATTTGTCAAATATCAGTTATGAAATTTGGTGTAAGAGACGCCTCCTCGCCCGCCCCCACCCTTAACTCCCGCGTCAACTAGACATTTGATAATTGAATTGGTAACCTTATTGTGTAGGTCCACAGTCTGAAAACCGATGAACTGAATGGGAATTAAAAAAAACAACAAATGGCATAGCTTGTCAGCATAGTTCATAAGATATGCATCTTTGAATAACATATCAAAGAATAATATATAGCAACGATGGAATTTAAAATGATTATTTTAAAAGTACTCGAAATTATTTTTAAAAAATGATTAAAAGTCCTTTAATAAAATGTCATTTTAGCATGTCGGACAATGCGAGCATAGTTGATAAGATATACATCTTTGAATAACACATCAAAGAATAATATATAGCAATGATGGAATTTAAAATGATCACTTTAAAAGTACTCGAAATTATTTTTAAAAAATGATTAAAAGTCCTTTAATAAAATGTCATTTTAGCATGTCGGACAATGCGGTACGTTTATGTAGTGTCTATTTTTATAAAACCAACAACTCTTTAAAATGGAAATAATCACTGAGACATTCGAATAATCGGGGGGGGGGGGGCGTGTCGAGATGATTTTTTTAGCATTATTTCTAAAAGATCACTAGTAATTTCTACTTAATCCAAAAATAAATATAAGATATCCCATACCGCTATTTAAAATATCACGTATCATCAATCTCTTTTGATATTTTTATTTCAGTTCTATTACATTCTCTTCATGTATATATTTTTTTTCTGATCCGATATTTGATATATTTGACAATACTTACTCCACATCCTTTGCCTTTAGAGAAAAAATACGCCCTATTAATCATATTAGACGGAAAATGGAAGAAAATATGTTTTACTTATTTTGTTCAATTATTTTACCGAAATCTAATATCCTATACAAATAGTATATCTTTTATTCTGATATTTAAAATGGCATTCAATAGCTAAATTGTTGTCCCCACATTCAACAGAATATATCATACACAATATTAAAAAAAAGTGCGGATTATATATTTTTTTATTTTTATAAGCATGATACTGAATATATTTACCATTGTTGTTGCTGGTGTATTTTTGCCCCAGCTTTCATTTATGTTAGATGTACGACGTATCAGCCACATAAGTTCTTTAAATTTAACCCTGACCCTAACCCCCTAAATTAACACTAATAGGTTAGAACAATTTTTAGCCTCTGTGAGATCGAAATGTCGGTAGCCGAAACGTCGTTTTACCTTCCTTCGGAGTCAGGGTGCGGGTCCCATTCAGTAAACTGTGCGTAGTGCTGGAGCTTGCGTTCTTTGTTCTGTTCTTTAGACTCTCACCTGAAACATGAAGATATGAGTTACTCTATTTATATTTCGCTTTATTGTGATAATCTGCACTTCTCTTACACTCTAGGCCCTTTGGTCGCATTCGTTCCACTACCTCCACTGCCCTAGGTTTAGAGGACGTTTTTATTAAATCTTTACTGGATTTCCATGTCCTTTGGTACCACCATCTTACCGAATCAACGGTAAAGGATGTCCATTATATATTTCGCGTGCAATTGGGAATGCCAATTCTTTCCAGAACTACAGGTATGTCTTGTACTTTGCGTATCTATGCATGTCCATGTGGCAAACGATCGGACCTACATAGAATACCTTCAAACGATAATCCATGGATAATCTCCCATACAAACCTATACAAGAAATTGTAAATAAAATGAAATGAAATGGGGTTTAACATCCTACTGTTCTGCTCCGAACTGGGCTAATGAAGACGGGCATACAGTGTGCTATGTGTGCTATGAACTATATCGAATTCCAACTGTCAAGGGATCTTTTACGTGCAATGTGTACACGGGACCTCGGTTTTTCGTCCCATCCGAACGACTAGACAGCTGTCCTTGTCAGGCTCTCCCTCCTGCATCACTGACAAGGGGGAAGCAAGAAATTGCATCCAATTACATCTGTATATTAAAATTATACATCGTGGATTTGAACTTTATATACTTGCACTTATATAAACCATGGCAACTTGTATAAAATATTAGTTTTTAAAAGGATGAAGATTAATATATGTTAACCTACAATACAACACGAGCCCTATATTTCACAGTCTTAACACCAACACATGATAATAACATCAAAATAATAGCCATTTTATGGCTTAAAACCCCCAGAGGAAACATTTAAATGGGCATAATTTATTATCGCTAAGTTTTATCATGTCTTCATGAGTCAACTTTACCTTTTTTTTTGCATTATTAAATTGTTTTGGGCTTTTTTTATTATTGTTTATTATCCTAAATTATACAATGGCTTTATTAAAGAAGACATCGTGCACGTGGGGAGCTTGTCACTGTCCAAAAAGCAGATACGGTTTATACAATACAATGTGTTAGCTGCATATGTGTCGATTCCCAAAGCAAATGAGAAGTGGCGTCAGATGTTCAAGAACCACTAAGCATAATCTGCCTAGCTGATGTTGAAGTTTGAAGTTGGGTTTAAAGTAGCTAAGTTTCTAACTCAATATCATCCAAAGTCTTACACGTTGAAAATACGAATTATTTGTCAATTCAAATCAACATTGATGTTGTGATCTTACCAGGAAAAGGCAGGCTTCTGATATCCAATATTTAAGACAAAATAAACATTTTACCATTGGTACTTCGTGTACCATAGTGCGTTTTAGCGTCATTTGCAACAAGTGACCAGAAAGAACGAGGCTAGACATATTCAACTAGAGAGCCTGCTTAATAGACTGGAATAACCAGACGCTAGAAATTGCTATAGTGTTGAGACACATGCTGTATTTCGCTGGACATAACTGATTTGAAATTATAGTCAAAAAGGAAACAAATGAATTTAAATCAGTTTATATACAATCAGATTATATGCGTTTCGACCCATTTGGGTCAATTTCTAGTTCCCAAATATTAGCGATTTAGCTCCTTTAAGCAACCCTAGCCAGGATCATTTTACCAAGGTAAACCTCTTGAATTCGAGATGACGAGTCATGTTGCAGGAGTCTCATCCTGGCCATCAACACCACCATATTAATTTATGATAAAGTTTTAAAGCATATACAACTTTAGTGAATTCCTCGGTAGCACTTTAATGTGTAATCTGCAGATCCAGAATTTTGAGAGCAGAAAATCTTCCCTTTCTAATTACCTTCTACAGAATTACCTTGTTCGATCTGATTAAAGCCGGTAGCAATTAATAGTTTTCGAGGAAAATATTGCATTTAGCAATTGCCTTCTTAAAAGACGACTTGAAAGATATTTTGTATCCCGATAAATGGTAATACATCATCACGAATTGGTAAACACCATCGTCGCAGATCTGTGTAGACTTCGACGTGCACTATTATGAGTGCCATGACAGGAATTTGCTAGACGTAGATGGAACGTGTTCCGGATTGTGGGGTATGCGTGCGCTTTAGATCATAAGGTCTGTCATTGTGTCAAATAAAGTGGTTGTGATTCCGCACCTGTTAGTGACACAAGATATAGTCGCCTGTCCATCCGTGTGGGTTTTCTTCGGGTCGAGAAAATGCATCTGGATTTCCCGACGTGGTTCCCCCACCCCCCCTTTGTCATTGGTGTAGGACGTCGAGGACCTGGCAAGGAACAGCGTCTAATCGTTTCGATGTAAAGAAAAACCGGAGTCCCGTGTGCACGAACCCTTTACGGTTGGATTCGAAATGGTAGTAGGCCGTAGTGCCGCCGTATGGGCAAAATTTCACTTATAACCATTGTGTGACAGGCGTATGAACGTCTTCATTTGCCTAGGCGATGCAGAACAGTGGGAAATTAAACCCCTTTTCATTTCATTAGTATATAGTTTAATTCAGTCGTAGTAATAAAACAAATACATTGTAAACTGTAATAACCGAGTAGACAAGACAACCGACATGGCGTCTATACGTGTAGAATGTAAACATGTTTAACATTTGTCTTGTGTTTTTATAGTTTATTGTTATTATCAGCGCTATTTTATGTTTATTACGGGGACTGTCAGTTCAACGACTCAGTAACACACACTATCAGCGAAGCGATAATACAAGTCATCAGGGCTACACCATAAATAACAGAGGAAGAAATGAGGTTTAACGTCCACTCGACACAAACTAGGTCATATCGGGACCAACATGGTTCAATGCTAATTCAAATAATTCGCTTGTGTGTAAGGGTATTTAGTAAGAGATAATCCACGAGGTTGGACAGGCAACCCTACTACTTGTCATGTACAGGCGGTGAATCGAAACCACGAGTTAACCGCCCACCCCCACACACCCTCGTACATATTGTTTTACTGGACGATCGTGATGAGTTGTTCTATGGTACTTTCAATCATATGTTATTGTATTACATGGCCATCCAGATATAAAACGTTTATGATTCCATGATAACCAATGTTGGCTAACCCAGTTCTGGACGGACGAGTATCCAAGGTGATTTTTTCATGCTATATTCATATTCTGATACAGGGTCCATGCAAACCAATGTGCTACATAGATATATTATTAGAAGTGGTTTCCGCAGGGATAGTTTATGTGTCCATTCATACAAAAGCAATGTAACCATAGAAAATATTCATTAGCCCAGTCGGTGCAGAAAGGTAGGACATTAAACTAAGCACTATTAAATTTCGTACTTAGCGGATAATCCCGGGACGGATATATTAGGTAAGGTTCCCGGTAATTTTATGGGGCCCATTTTTGGGGGACCACGTTCAACTGCAGTACCTGTACCATGCTAAATACAGTGCTGGAGAAAACTCCTTTGGTCTCCTAAACACGTGGTTATTTTTTTTAACATAAAGAATATGTTTATTCAGATTTGTATCTGAATAGGGATTGGGGAACGTACATAGCCTATACCCCCCCCCCCCCCCGCACAGCCCCACACCCACACACCCACACACACCCACACACACCCACACACACCGTCCACTCCCTGTCAAATATAGATACATGCATTTACATTGTATAATTAAATAAACAATGTACAAGTGAAAATATAATTAGCCTGCATAACAATGAGTGTTTTATAGTTGCCCTCGGAACCTTCTGGTGACTTGGAAAAACGAGTCAATTCCGTGCAGTTAAATATTCGTGTTTCGATGAGTAGACGGTAGATTATTTATGGTATTATTTTGGGCATCTTGCTTTTAAGCTGGTTATCTGGGGTTTTATATTGCTATAGACGAAATTATTTTAGTTGATTTATGCCGACTTTATCTCTGTCTACATAGCCGCATTAACCTACCACTCTACTTGTTCAAAATATGAATAATAAATGAATAATATTATATTTATAGTGAGTGACAGGAGGGGGTAATTATTGGGGTCGGCGATATAAGGCGAAAACCTTTGATCAGGCCGCCAGTATACCGTATATAAATACAAACAAATAAAATATACATTGTTCAATCAAATAAATATCGTTTTATGTCCAAGTCGCGAGATAGCAAAGACACATTAAAGTCACCCACGTGTAAGAAAGTTTAGAAAGCTTCAATTCTTATAACTTACGCTTCGTTTCATCAACATAAATTAACTCAAATTTTCAAATTAAAATGTAAATTACCCCCAATTTACCTCATTTTTATTCATGATATATTTATGTATAATATCACTATAATATAGTAGGATAGGTTTCACTGCAAATTAGTCTAGAATGCCTCATGATAGAGGAGACCGTAGAAGGGCGATCAGGGCACAGGGCCATGACTATAATGCCCTGATTTCGCAGTCTGGCGAGGTACCTGATTTGGATTTGGATCAGTTACATAGGTAGTTGGTTCCATATAATATATTTTATAACATCCGACAATTAATTTGCCACGTTGTTTCATCTATTTGCTTTACACTCTACAACTAAAGTCATTTTCAAATTTTAAACCAGGAACTGGACCCCAACCGCTACTCATATTGTTGTTTCTGTTCTTGAGGGCGACGCTCTTCGAAACTTGGCATGCTTGTTCCTTGGACAAATGCGCATCGATTTGGGCTTCAAATATGTTAATATGATGACACAATTCCAAGATGGCGACGAAGACGTCATACCCAGTCCCTGACCCAAAGTACGCTGGTACGTGTTTAATTAGTACCTAGTACCCGTCTTGATTTGGTCTTTCTCACAATTTACTTCTATAGTATTTTATTAGTCTTGCTTCCGTCTCTGGGGGGCGGGGGTGGGGGGTGACCGAGTGGTATAACGCGTGCGATCAGAAAGTCTATCACTGAGTCAAGTTTCGATTCCCCGCATGTACGTGACAAAGAATTGGGTGGCCTGTCGAACCTCGTGGGTTTTCTCCGGGTATTGAAGTATTGAAATAAATGTTAGTTCCGAAAAGATTTATTTAGTGTCGAGTGGACCTTAAACTCTCTCTCTCTCTCTCTCTCTCTCTCTCTCTCTCTCCGCCGCAGTTCCTTTTGTCTCATGTTAAAGTCTTTGAAAAACATCTGTGCATAGAAGTGGTTGTAAATCTGAAACAGAACTCGACGAGACATAATATTATTAGAGATGATCATACTGAATATTCGAACTACGGCACGGCCTGTGATGCTTTAATTGATTTAGGAGAATTGATTGAGAAACAACATATTCATATTAGCACATGAATTTCGTTTTATGATTATTACCCGATGTTATATTTTTTTATGACCAAGAAGTCCCATAAATACAATTGACTTAAGCTCATCAGACAGGTGTCCAGTGCCTATTATTAAAAACATTTTGTATTTATATGTGTAGTAAATTAAGTATAACTATTGATTAAGGATTTCCTGATATGATTAATCAGACATTTCTGCATATTTACGATCTGTAAAAATAATTATTATGTCACCTTAAATTTAAATTTGAGCTACACGATGGAAACAATAGATCATATTATTCGACGTGAATTATCTTGACGAGTATTATCAAACTTTCATTATTGTACAACTTTATCTGATTTATACTTTTGGACTGTGTTCTGATCGTGGTTATTTCTATTTATATACACTTTCCATAATGCAGGAGGGGGGTGTGGGGGGTCCTTTGATTTTGTATTACGGAAGCGTTAGGCTATACTGGAGTAAAATTTAAAGGACAATATTGGTGTCCGTCATAATTACATATGTTATAGAACTGGTTAAATACATTCCAAACATAATTTTAACACAGAGATCATTGCTACGGGAGATGTGTAACAAGCACGTGAAGAAACGGGAAGTGACGCCAAACATGACAAACACGAGTTATCCTTCTATATATCTGACTGAAGTAAGGAGCGATAACAGACAAACGGTCGAATTTCATTTCACTGCTAATTCCGTTGAAGTTGAAAAGTTATTATATGGGACGGTGAGAGGGTATCTCACAATTCAAAAATAGAATTGGCTGTAAACTTTCATAACTCTAATTTTCAAACTGTTTAATAAGAACTATAATGACTACCTACTGTTTCTTATCTTTGCTGGAGGATTAACTGAATTTAATATAATCCTGAAAAGTTTTTTATGTAAATATTTTGGTATTCGCATTATAAACTTTATTTCCTTGAGATGTATTTCTGTAGGATGGTCTTGGATTTATGTAGTTTTATGTAGTTGTCAGCAGTCCATTAAAAATAAACATCTTCGAGTTCACCCAATCCCAGTAGGCCTATCCTCCAGGACTAAGGCCTTTTGTTATAAAGGGAAACGACTTTTTTTTTCTTTTTTTTTTGCATTTTTATTTTTTTGAATAATATTTTATTCAGGATGACTGAATGGGATTGGGGAACAGGCCTCGCCTATGTAAAATATACATAATATATTAATACATACACCCGCCCCACCCTCTTTAAAATGTTATATAAATCGTTACTTGGTATGACAAGATCATAATTGCTTAGAATGAAGTAATTTGACTGAAATTTGCAATAATATATTCATTTTCCATCATCCATTTGTAAGCTATTATAGCGAGAACTGCCAGCTCTTTCTTAATCTAAATCTGACACAATGTATCTTTAAGCAAGATGATTTTTAAAAAGCGGTCAGACCACATTTAACTAATTAGTATTGAACTACTTTGTAAAAGCAGTATATATGACACGACATTATATAACAATCTTTTGTTAACTTCGTACGATGGTATCAGTTCCTAATTTAGTTTAATGTGGGGGTAATTTTCATGTCTTATTCAATTAAAAAGCAACTGCACAATTTTAAACATAAAATAGAAATATAAAAAGTGTAGCTGGTATTATTACCATGATTATATGATAAATTGTAACAAATACAGCTTAGAGATATCCATCTAGCATACCGTTTAATCAGAATGTATCTTGATAATTGAGCAATTTAAAAGGCGAAGGGTAGACACAAGCTCAATCTTTCTTTGTCATATACATATATGCATTTAATATTTGTAAATCGAGTCGGGGATGTTCTATGGTGTTATATAATCTACCCCTGTTGCTATAGCTGACAAAAATAATGATTTAAATTTATGGTTCATCTACACGGCATTATATAGTACATCATATGATTCATATACTAAAGAAACGTTTAATTTGTACCTCGTTCGAGTCCTCCAGGGGGTCACGGCGGCTAAGTGGGTAGGACGCTGGCTCGCTAGTCTGGAGGTCTGGTTTTCGATCTCTGCATTGGCCTTTATCAGTGATGCAGGACAGCTGTCTAGTCGTTTGGATGGGACGAATAACCGAGGTCCAGTGTACACATTGGAATTCAATAAAAGAGTAAGCCGTAGTGCCGCTGTCCGGGCCAAATTTCCGTCTTCATTAGCCCAGTCCGGAGCAGAACAGTAGGACGTTAAATCCTATTTCATTTCATTTCATTTCGAGTACACCAGGGAGGGGAAATCTTAAGATATTTATCAGCTGGAAGAAATGAAACGGGTGTCAATCAAGTCAACATCGTCACCCATCAACCTGTCCCCCATCAACCTGTGCCCAGGTTACCTTTTAAATATACTTTCATTTTTACCAGTTTGTAAAATAAGATTGTATCTCGTTGTAACTGGTGCCTTAACTCATAATGTTACCAACTGTATTGAAGGGCTAGCCGGTTCGATGCCGGTGTTGGTCGAGAAAGTTCCATGGGGTTTTTCAGAGGGGTTTCAGGTCGTCAGTGTCTGATCACTCCAATTTAAAAAACGAGGTCTCGTGTTAGCGTTGATGAGCACGTAAAAGAACCCTTGACAGTTGAAATTCGAAGAAGAATAGGCGGATACGCCGCTGTTCGGGCAAACGTTTCATCATAGCACATTGCCCATCTTCATTAACTCGGTTGGCGCAAAACAGTAGGGCGTTAAACCCCTTTTTATTTCATACATTGTGAATATAACTGAAGTTATAAACATGGGCCGTTAGTTCTGTTAAATAACCAGTCTTGCTCAGTCAGAATATTCTATGTTTCCCAATCCACATTTTATCATACTAACTATTGAATATGCATATTCATTTCGAAATTCTAACAACTTAATCTCCGGTAATTGCAATATTCTTTTGGAATGGCCATTGTTTTCAAGTGTTGTATTTGAGAACCACTGAGGTTTGTAAGATTCGATGAGTTAATAGATATATATAATACATCATCAACAAGCGACAACTAGACGTGGTTGATTTTTTTATAAATTATGTTCAGTCTTGCTACTTTATTAAACACTAATTGGTATCAAATCATCAAATATGTTTGAGGTTTTTTTTACCACAGTATATGCCAATCCCTAGTTTATCAATGCTTGCAACAGAAACAAACTTGAGAGGGTTCATTGCTCTTTACTATTACACAATAAGCTAACTAAGAACGCTAAAAATCTCTTTCACAGAGAATACATGTTGTACATGTACATATTATAAAGTATGCCCTATCCTAGTTTTATTATTAAAACCAGTCAGACTGGAAATCATGGTTTTAACCCAGAATTAAAGAGTTAATCCTTACAAAACCACAAATATTTAGTCAGGTGATCTGCCCTGTTTTAATGGTACATGACGTAACACAATTGAATTAAAGTGATTGTGTTTCGGGAATAATAATACCCCCAAATGAACAATCGTGGATAAGAAAATATCATTTTCTGTGTGAATAACTTGTAGTGTTTTATCTTATTACTGTATTATCCTCGTACTGTTATAGTCAGGGGCGAATACTAAATTTTCGTAAAAGGGGGTGACGGTGAGGGCAAAATAATTTTTTTTTTAGTTTTTAAATGTTTTTTTTTTCGGAAAAACAACATACAGCAAACTCGACTACTGGAAGTAAGTTATTATGTTACGTTACATTATTTCCGTTTCGTAATGTTTACCAGGGTGTCCGGGGTTGATCCCGTTGTTGGTGAAGAACGCTCCTAGAGATTTTCCAGTGTAGTTCCCCCATATCAGTTATGCAGAACAAAGGGTCTGGCAAAGAACAGTGTCTGTGGGTGGCTAGGTGGTTAAGACGCTGGCTCAATAGCCTGGAGGTCGCGTGTTCGATCCCTGCATTCGCCGAGAAAGTTCATCCTGATTTTCCGACGTGGTTTCCTCTTGTCAGTGGTGCAGAACGGAGGGCCTGACAAGGACAGCTGTCTAGTCCCTCGGATGAGACGAAAAACGGAGGTCCCATGTATACATTAGAATGCACGTAAAAGATCCCTTGGCAGTTGGAATTCGATATGAGAGTAGGCGATAGTGCCGCTGCCCGGGCAAAATTTCCCTCATAGAACACTGTATGGCGTATGTCCGTCTTCATCACCCGATTAGGTTTTATTACATACTTCGATAAACTACTAGAAGGTTTTATTACTCAACAAATACCTTCTCGAAGTATGTAATAAAATCTAATCGGGTGTCTTCATTAACCCAGTATAGGAGCAGAACAGTAGGACGTTAAAACCCATTTCATTTAATTTCATTTCGTTTGGATTGCACGAAGATCTGAGTTCCCGAGGTCCCGTGTACACGTGGACATGTAGTAAAGTGTACATTTCTTGTGTCCTGACAGGCCGACCAATGTTAGTATATACACCAGACAATTAAACTTCTTGATTCAGATGCAAATGGTGAAAATTTTTGTCAATTCTCAAAGTAATCATTACATTCTAATCATTCTAAAAGTCACAATAAGTCCCCCAGAGCCAAGATTGTTTGGAAATGTTTAATATGGCACGGGGTCTGGATATATGGATATTTCAATTTTTTTACTGAAATCTGGGTATTAATTGTAAATAAACTGGAGATAACTGTATATAATAAAATTATATATTGTAAACAATGTTAAACCCGAGATCATAGTATTCATTTCAGTTATGCTGTGGGCGCCTCAGTCTTATGAAATGAAATGAAATTGGGCTTAGTGTCCTGTTGTGCTGTTCAGACTGAGTTAATGAAGATGGGCGTAGGCTATGCCATACAGTGTGCTAAGAGGACCATTTAGCTCGGACAGCGGCACAACTGCCTACTCTTATTTCGAATTCCAACTGTCAAGGGCTCTTTTATGTGAACGCCCTCCACCCTGCACTACTAACAAGACCGTAAAAACCCGAGTACATTCTCGGCTAACACCGAGATCGAACCCGGGACCTCCAGGTTATCGAGTCAACATCTTACTCACTAGGCCCCCTCCCTCCCCCTCCCTCAGTCTTATGATATTAGTAGTCAGATTTTAATATAATCTAGCTGAGTTATCCGACGTTGCACGACTAATATTCAGAACCCACAAATAAACAAACTTTCTCTTTTATATAATGAATATCGTGTGTTAGTCTCAGAATGACCCGAGTAAACTGTCGACGTGACCTTAAACCCCATTCCTTTCGCACCATGCAAGTCTAATTTTAAATTCATCAAGTCACATCAAACGTTGATGAAGGGGGTGATGGTTAGCGCGTGCGTTGCATCATAAGGTCTGTCATTGAGTCAACGGCTGTACATGACCAGGGTCGCCTGTCCAACCTCGTGGGGTTTCTCCGGGTCCTCCGGTTTCCTCCCACTGCTAAGGATCGCTACGCGCAAACGAATTATTGAAATATAATTGAACTATATGTTAGTCCCAGCAGAATGATCCAGTTAAACCCCTCTCTCTCTCGCCCCATCTCTCTCTCTCTCTCTCTCTCTCTCTCTCACACACACACACACACACACACACACATCAAACGTTGGTAGAATAGATATATGATTTTCTTGCAAGCGACAATGAGCATGTCTCTTAAATGTATTTGTTATTATGGACTGATTTATGCTGCCTTTAAACACTTCATAAGTCATAATATATAAATAAATCACATTGAACTTTAAAGGTGAATGAAGGGGTCATTTAAGGCTTTAGTACTTAAATAACCTTCAGATAAAAATTATAGGGTCGAGCTCCCAGAAAAAAAGGATGGTTTTAGTGGTTTAGGGGGTAAAATAGCTCTCACAGTGGGTGATATATTTTGACATATTTTCATTCATTATAATAAAATCCGGGTAAAAAAACACATTCATTGATAATTTTTTTAATTCTATGTTTAAGGATTGGCTGTAACGGTTGTCCGTTAACAACCAGTTGTTCATCACAGTCCACGTCCTTGACCCCAATTAAACTATCCAAACTCTAATTATGTGCTTTATTCAACTATCTATCAAGATAACATTAGAAAATATTTCATTCTGTTTTTGACTATTTTGATAACTTATGGATGAAGGATTCACAATGGCGAAACGTTCTGTCACGGTCCACATAGCTATTACTTACCTATCTAATCTTTGGTCTGATCAAAATATGACGCTGTATTAACAAAAATAATACAAATGTGCTTTAGTTATACATTAAAGAAAATCTTCTGCTTTCAATTCAAGAACGCTTCGATAAGTTTCGAGCATATAGCCCATTTAACACGACGGAAGATCTACATACTAATTATTGATATGTATTTTAATGAATAGCAAATACATTTTAAAATGTAACAGTGTGGCGCCAGGGATCAAATTATGATAATTATCTATATATTTTTAATGAATAGAAAAGAAAACAACATCATTAATTAAATAGAAAAAGTGCAATTTAGTTGAAAATGTTAGCCTTTGATTCTTAAGCATGTAAACAGAGTAATTAGTGTCAAGCAATGGAAATATAAGTCTCGATTGAAATCATATTAATATAGTATTCTTCTTTGATCATGTCATTATTGTTTTTTCTGTAGTTTTAATATGGAGTTGAAAATTAAATTGTAGACATAATTTAATAGTTCTCTTCTATGTATAGTAATGAAAATTAAATGGGGTTTAACGTCCTGCCGTTCTGCTTCGACTGGGCGAATGACGACGGATGTATAGTAGTAGTTATTAGTAGCTGGAGGTTTCAACGTCTTTTTTCACAGTAGTGTTAGCACAGACTCTTTTCAGTTGTTCTATAGACTCGTGCGAGGCGTGAACCAACCATTTGTAAGTCCACATAAGCGTTGCCTTGGTGCTGTAAAACCATCGGGTCCCATATAATTCCATTTTATTGATTTTAACAATCACATGTGATTGTGTGTGGGGTGGGGGTGAAAGAGATCGAGGTGTGTGTGTGAGAGAGTGAGAGAGAGAGAGAAGAGGGGGGTGCACGTACACTCTACATAAACGATGTCATTTGTGACTATTGTACGCTACAATTTTATTTAAATAATTAGCTCACGCCTATGGGTCTTTAGCTGAAGTAGGAAACTATCGGACCCAGAGAAAATCCACGAATTTGTACACTCCCTATTCCTTTTACGTACAAGCTTTGGATTGAAAGCGCGCAACCATAAGGCCACTCGAAATACAATGAGCCACTTTACTGGCAAATACTATATTGCACAAATGCTTGTTATATGGACCTCGACTGCTATTAAACGTACTGACATTTAAAATACATTGATATTGGATTGTTGTTCAGAAAAAATATAGAACACAACAATTTAGATTACGTTATAAACGGTTTAATATCTCCATTATTTTCAATAACTTGCAGCACGCTGGCTAAACAAGGTCTTGACGAGGGACGATCATCCAGGCAGTTTTCTACTATTGTTACTAAATCTGAATCTGTGATGCTATATTCTTCAAGAACAGACCTCATCAGATAACCGAGACTATAAATATCTGACGTGAAGGAGGTTGGAAAACCATCCCTAACTTCGGGTGCTAAATAAGCAAATAGACTTGACTTACGAGCCACGCGAAATATTCTGCCCTTTCCAAAAGTGGCCACACCAAAGTCTATAAATGCAATTCGGTTTTTATTATGAACGTCAATTAAAATATTATTAACTTTTAGATCGTTCCATAAGATATTTTTAAGGTGGACTTTTCTCAAGCCTTTGGTCAAATCAATTAAAAGTTGTAATACTTCCATTTTACTCCACCGTAAACTTTTATCATAGAGTCTTTCTTTGAGCGTCTCCCCGTTTCCATAATAATCTTGAACCAAAGAAATTTCGTAGGGATTTAATTTATTATGTATAATGCCTAGAAGTTCTGGAACAATACCTTCATCTTGTAGATAACACAGAATCTTAGCTTCTTGGGTAGCTGCCTCTGGTGAAGTGGATTCAGGATAAAATTCTTTAACGCACACGAGGCCGTTATGGTCGTCAACATGCGCTAAATAAACGCACCCATATGTGCCTTTTCCTACTAACAAAAAGTCGTCACTCGCCGTTTTAATGAATCTAACCGAATCGACGTCAAGTAGGGGTACCTGTATATCTTCAAAGAAATCGAAATTGCTTTCAAATTCTCCTGAACTTAGTATAGGTGTGATAAATGGTGTTGATCCGGAAGTAGATTTTGTGTCAAAAATTACAGGCGTAAAGAAGTATATTGCATCCCTTTCCGTGTTCAGAGGCGTGAAATAATCGTAATTTTCAACAGACTGATTATCAGCTCCAAAATATAACAAATATTTTTTAATGTCATTTAATTTTCCTCGTAGATTTCTTATGTGTCTAGGTGTAGAATGGCATAAAATAGCAGGAGCTGAAACACACGGTCTTTGACGACTGCTGATCGAAAATTCTCCATCGTCCATGACGTCAATTTCTGTGTTGTCATGGAGTTGTCTTCCCTTGTTATTGGATGATTGGTTATCATCTTTTACTGCCAACGCTTCCGACTTCATCATATCCGTAATGTTTTCTGTTTTTTTACAATCAAAGCTTCGAGCAGGTTCTCGTTTACCAAAAACTCCGCTCTTGTTAATTCCCAGAACTTTTTGCAAACGTTTTGCATTTTCTTTGTAACGCCAAAACTTTTCTTGTATTGTATTGCCTCTGCCAATAATATCAATACTCCCACTGAATTTGGGTTTATTTCTTGACAGTACGTCCTTTTGAAAAATTGTATTATCCAGAAAATTCATCTTGGTATGCATTTTGAAATAAGCATGCTTGTTGTTACTAATTTCTGCTAAACGACTTACTTCCCGATAATTTAATATTTGAGAACATTTCGTATCTTCCATAATCTTCGGAATTTCTTGTCTTCGAGCGAATTCTTCGCGAAGGTTACAGAGCTGAAATTTTGCAGTCTACAAAGTAAAAGATAATATTGACTAAACATTTTCACGTTTGAATAGATTCCACAAACATAATATAATGCTATCAAAACAATAATGTAGACGCGATATTGGTATGTTGTTATGGCATACATTTTGACTTTTTGTTGAATATACTTAAAATTACTATCTGATTAACAGAAGGTTTCATATATCAGCAAGGTCAATTGATTTCAGGCTGCTATTTGGTTGATATTTTGTTTTGGATTTTCCGAGTGGTGTCAATTAGGGTAGTTTTCGGTTTTTGTCTATGTTTTTCATTTTTCTTTTGCTTTAGGAGTGGGAGCGGTATTTTAAAGTAAAATATAACTATCCCACATATTCAAACATTGGAGTGGTATCAGGTGTATGACAGGCTGTACATAGGCCTTTTACAGCTAGGCTTTAAAATGTGTCCAGTGTCCACCACTCACGCTAATCGTTGGGCGATGTACAGTAAGGTAAGGTACGGTGTTAAAAAGAAACAAAATGGTGGATGGGTTCTACTATCGTTTGCGCTACACAGAATTACAAATATTACCGTAATGATGTGTTTTATAGCGGGAACAATGTTTCTTCTTGCTGTTTCAACGTCCTTTAAAATATTTTCAATATCATAACCGTTGATATTAAAATCCATTTCAATTTGTCTAAAATACGGCTACACGGTAAAAGTTTTCTGGGTATAATAAATGAAACAATACATTGACGTCATTGTGAATATGACGTCACAATGCTTTAATCAAGGAGCTTTACCTTTTTAAACCAAGTCTAAATTTCTAGCCTTTATGCTGACATACATTGAAATATTAGCTGATCCGACACTGTCAACCACTGCAAAGCACATATATTTTCGTTAATTTTTACTGTATTTTTTCTCTGTATCTAATTTCCATCTTCCGTGTTGTGTATTCTTGTATCGCTCTGTCTTGCTAGGTATCTTTTACAGTATTCCTTTATTATGTAACATACTACCTTTAATTGGTTAAAGTTGCATTAGGTAAGATTAGATAAAGAGCTGAAAGTTCTCGCTATAATAGTTTAAAAAATAGATAATAAAACATGAATATGTTGAAAATATCAGTCAAATTACTGCACTCGGAGCCTAGATATCGACGATACAATAACAATGTAGCCTCGATTGTCATTGCTACCGTTGTTACGATAATAAGCAAAGTCTCAGTTATCCATTTTACGGTTATTTCATCAATCGCAAAACGTATTTAAATCCACTTAATATTGGAGGCATCCGATGGCATCGAGTCTTGATTATGGTTTTAGTAAGTTATTTTATGTCTAATTAATAATTTATATCACATTTAAGGACCAAAGAAAGACCTGCAATTTATTGGCAGAATTAGCCCTTGCATGATGCCTGTTTAATTAGACCACATTAAGATTGGGAAAAGGCAGGGGTATTATATAATATATATTATATATGATCACGCATTTTCTTTGTAAAATATCTCTCTTAAATATCAAAGTTCGAATTATGGAACAATTTTGTGAATCCTTTTGTACAGTCGATATTTCCTTCGTGTGTATGGAATATCTACTTTGTCATTGGGGGTTCTCGGTTGTCGAGCCCTGCTCTCGCGTGTCACGGGTGGCACCTGCGAGGTTGTCAAGAAAAATGTGACGATCAACCTAGCGAGGAACATTCATTTACACAATGGCATTCCATTAAAGAACCCTTGACATCACGCTGATCTCTTAGCAAAATTATCAGGCATTGAAGACGTAACAAAATACATGAAAAACTACCAAATGTTAGTCTCAAGATTACCAAAGCATTGTGTTGACGAGACTTTAAACTCCATTCGATTTCATGTTGTCAAAAATATAGATAATAGCTGGAATTTGCTTTAGTTTTATGAGAGTTATGGAGGGTGGGCTCCTGCGCATTACGCTTTTCAAATTTTGTGTTGGTATCCTGCTTCGGAATTGTCGAAATCCAACTAAAGAAACACCATTTAGCTTTTAATTTTATACAGAGAAAAGAGCCGAGCTACGTTGTAATCTATAAAGAAATGTGACAAAATCAAAAATTTTAAATCTTTTCAAGGTTTAAAACAGTGATTTTTGGGTTCAGGAATACGGAATTCTCGAGAATTACTGAATCGTAAGGGCCGTCTGTTATTGTACTTCACTTGAAGTATTTCCAATGAAAATTCTAGGCACCATTAGATCATAAATTACTATGTTATGTGGAGTATATCATCTTTAATGGCTATTAAAATTATGATGTGTCGGAATTATACGACTGGATAGCGATCAAAATATTTTAAGATATTCATAAAACTCTATTTACGATGGCTTCTATGAATTATTCAAGGTGTTATAATTATGTCATGGCCACTTTGACTCGATATAAATTGTTTGCCATGGTTCAGCAATTTTTCTTTCGTTTGGAATAATTTCCCCATGATCATGTGTGATAAAATGACTTAAAGGGACATATGGCCAACACCTAATTTGATGTGTTCCCTCTTTTATAGGTATTTCAATAATAATTAGTTGCTTGTTTGACATAATAACGGAACAGAAGATGCCCGAAAAGAAGCTTAGCATTTACTATTTAAACTTGCGGTCTGCTTTTAAACGGTGAGCTAGCAACAATACCAACGAGGTCAAACGGCTAGCGCTTTCAAATAATTGAGCATCGCCCCTATGCCTCTATCAGCGTTGAGTCTTTTTTTTCAATGATGATCTTTTTATGAAAATCTTCCACAAAGTGTCAAAACTATGACGAAAAGGGAACCTCATACCCATAAATAAAACTAATCAGGGTTTATGTCCTACCGCTCTACTCCGATGGGGCTAATGAAGACGGGATACGCCATCAAGTGTGCTATGTGAGAGAACTATTGAATTTCAACTGTCAAGGATTCTTTTACGTAAACACCAACATGTTACATGGAACCTTGGTTTTTCGTTCCACCCGAACGACTATACGTTGTCCCTTGCCAGGCCACCTGTCCTGCACCACTGACAAGGGGGAACCACGCCGAGAAATTAAGATGAACATTCTCAGCCAACATCGGGATCGAACACGGGACCTCCAGATTAGGAAGCCAACGTCTTACTCACTGAGCCACAGCGGCTCCACCTCGTAACCCGAATGTTCTCCTTGGGATTGCCTCGCAGTACGTAGGCTATATATTTTGATGATGAATGACCCATTTCAAATTAAACAATTTTCTCAAAAATTATTTATTTAAATCTTTCTAAGCACAAACAGTAAAAAATAATAAATTTGAGAAGTTATGGTAAAATGTTGAACGTGATGACACTAGCACACCTGGGAGCCGTCTATTATGACACCGCCTGAATCTATAAATATGGATATATTATAAATATAGACTGGTGGGTACCCAGGGAACTTTCCACATGGTAACAAAAGAAGCCTTGTAACCGCCGCTATGATGTATGTATTAACTTTGGTCCTGTCTCAGTGAGACTGACACTAATTGTAGCCGCCGTGTAACACTCCCAGTGTGAGAAGGCTGGACTCGAACATACTACTTGACATAAAATATACCCATATCTCATGAATTATTGAACAGAAGTTGTAATATTTACTTTGACAGAAATCATAAACTGAACATCATACCCTGACGAAACTTCATGATAAATGAAATGAAATTGGGTTTAACATCCTACTGTTATGCTCCGACTGGGCCAATAAAGCCATTTAGTGTGCTATAAGGGAAAATTTGCCCGGACAGCAGCGTTGCGGTCTCCTCTTCTATCGAATTCCAACTGCCAATGCAACACGTCAATGTAACACGGGACCTCGTCCTATCCGAACGACTGTACGATGTCCCTTGTCGGGCACTCTGTCTTGTAGATAACAAACCTCATCTCTCAACCCTCCGTGTTTCGAGATAAGAGATGGTGTTATTCCACGTAGCAAAGAGAAACGCAAATCACATCGGACATCAGTAAGCAAAATTGACAATATTTTTTTTATCAAAACAACGATTGGTTATTGTTATTTATAATATTTCTGCCACATCCAACTACAATTAAAGTTACAATTTCATATTTTCTAAGAAAGTCAAAACATAATTATTTCTATGTCTTTTGCTCAATAGGTTGTCAACTCACTACGATCATAGGTGTCATTCTCACACTTAAAACTCATTTACACCGGAAATAATAACACAATTACCTCCCTTGTTTTCTATTCTCCACCAGTAGTTATCTTCAAACGTTGGAATTTGAAGATGAAAATGATATTTTTGACAATTTCTCAACTGGCAATAGTGAATTATAGGATTAATAGGATTATTCTTTAACAAGGTAGGACTGTTTATAGATACCATCTAGTTTAAGGCTTTATTTTAATAATTTTTAAAAATATAACTTAAAAATATGAAATTGCAACTTTAAGCATATAATCCTATCTGAAACGAGTATAAATCATCGTATTTAAAATCAAGGCGTTACTAGGAATGCCATTTTAAACGGGAGATGTATGGCGGTGTATGTCGGATAAAAACAACGCTTCACTACATTGGCCTCTGTAAGTTTAATTAGTCATAATAGTATAAAAGTATCTTATTTTACATGTTACATTAATAAAGAAACTGAGTTTGCCACTTGGAACTAAAGGCACCCAATCGTAGCTAAAAACAAGCACATATCAGTATATCTCAACGTTTTTAGCTACGTTGTCGTAGCTATCTGTCTTGCGCCACTGACAACGGGGGCAACGCTGGATAACACGAACAACACCGGGATCGAACACGGAACCTCCAGGTTAGCGAGGCAACGTCTGACACACTGAGCCACAACGGCTCCCCAAAAACTTCATGACAACTAACGGCTGCTTCAGCTCGAACTGTGTCCTAATATCTATCACTTTCACAATATTGTAGTTTGTAAAGTATTAGCAATCCCTCAAATGACGGTCACCACAGTGGGTAAGACGCTGGCTCACTAGCCTGGAGGTCGCGAGAATGTCGACCCTTTATCTGACCTTCTATAATGCCACTTTTAACATACAGACAGGATCATAATTACGATCACGAATTTCAAAAGAATCACGCTTTTATTACTTGGGTATTTGTACTTTTTGTGTGTTGGTTTACGGGTGAAGGTTGTGGTTTATCTCAGCTCCAAATAATTACAATCGAAGGTATGATCTAGATTTACGACTCGCGCAACCGCTTTGTGTATTTTATTTATGAATGGAAGTCCAAACTCCTATCTTGTTTTTATCGTCCATCTTGTTGTAATGAATGAATCTAATTTAAAAATCAATTTTATCAGGTCATCTATTTGTAAAGAA
Source organism: Patella vulgata (assembly GCF_932274485.2). NCBI lineage: Eukaryota > Metazoa > Mollusca > Gastropoda > Patellidae > Patella > Patella vulgata. The sequence goes on from NC_065883.2 coordinate 20,672,198, forward strand.
GTGGGTCAAATCGATTTCCTGTTCAAATGTATAAAACTAGAAAATGAAATTTGGATTGATTTAAATATTCATAAAGATACATTTAAAGTATCAAATTTCTCAGGTCATTGTTAAAAATACAATGTAATTTATTTGGGAAAACGTATTATCAAAACACACTTGTACACAAATCAGGTACGATTTGAGTCAAAAAATTTTCTTTGGAATAGCGAGTTTCGGCAATGGCCAAATTTACCAATGCGAGTGTCGACGTTTGCTCACCATGCGTAAAATATAAGCACTAACAAATACTTATATTTTAGTCATAACAATTCCCTTGAAAGGCTGCTGAAAATAGATTCTACTGTACTATCTAGTTTGAAGTATTAATTGTCATCAACAGTCAATAACAATTTCTGAAAGCACCGCCATTGGATACCACTTCCCGCGCTTTCGTTTACAAGACATTCACCTTTGTGACCTTATCAAAGAGGATTTGACTTTAACAGTGGGCTATAACCATGTTTTATATGCTAATGGACATTAATGGCTACTGTAGCAAGTGTACGTTGACAGCAGTCTGATTACGTTGACAGTAGTAGCGATCTTTCTGAAAGTCAACCTCATTAACTTTCCCAACTTGTCATTAGGACTGAAGATACTGAATAGGCGCAAAACCATTGAGAATCTCTATAAATGCCTCAACATATTATCATACTTTCACAACCATGATATGAGACAATTTTGTTCCCATGGGTTCAATACTAATCTTTTTATTATTTCCACTTAAATCCACACCAAACACTTCAATCATTTTTATTTGTCGAATTAGTTTAAGTTATACATATCCACAGTTCAAATAAATGTGAAAACACTCAGTTTGTATCTGTATAAATACTATACACTATCAGATGTGATTTCCATTCATATACAGGCACGTCTAGAAATCCTCGAATAAGCAAAAGGAACTAGAAGGGGGTTTGAGGTGTAATTCGCATAGATTATTGTGAGATGACTGGGATGACCACACCCTCAATAACATTTCCTTCTAACAAATGAGAGCGTTTAATATCAAAAGGCCCCTTGTATTATATTCGTGTGTAGTTTCATCTGTCGGTATGTAAAGAATAAATGGCAATTTACGTGAGGTATTATATTAACAGCCGACAAATTGTATTGATGTCACTGAGAGAATAATTTGCGATAATTAACGAAAAAATATTTGAGCTCGGCCAAACGATATTCATTCTATAAACATACCGAAGTATCAGTCGTTGGCGAAAACACGACTTGCTTGCAGCCTTACGGTTATTATGTCGTATTACAAGTATCTGATCAATATAAATACCATTTATTCACCCAAAATAAGAAAAGTACAATGGATACGTGAGATTCGTTTTAGTAAACGAGACTTACTCATCATCTTATTGATTTGCAAACTTTCTCAACTCGGCTTGTTTAAAACAACGAGACAGAAAAAGATCTTGCTTGCATTTAGATTTATCGCTCTGCACTCGGGTGTTATTTGGTCATTTTCAGCACATCTTTCGTTATCTCCTTTTATTAGTATCGTGTAAAGTGTTTTTAAGGCATGAGATAGGGATCTCTATAGTGGTTGAATAGAATTGAGTGTGGAAAATTTGTAAAACTAACGATGATTCTTTACAGATGCTTATAATAATTTATTGTGTTTTACTATTCATTACCATGACAATTGGCGAACCGGCTGGTGGAGAAACGCCACCAAACCAAAACCACACCTAAAGATTCTGATATTCCTCAGAAAGCTAACGGGAAAATCACCAGGCAGGATCGATCCCGGGATCCCCATTTTAGCCAGCCAGCGCTTTACCCAATGAGCCACCGCGTGTCGCTAAAAATGGTTCTTAAAGGAAGTGTTGCTTTAAACTGAAAGTGACACAAATCTATTTCTGTTCCTGATGTTGACACGATATATGACAGCATTCACTGCGAATTTCTTAATCCGACCTAGTGTTGAATATGGATTAAAGATCCAGGCAATCAACTGAAAAGAACATATACGTCAGCAATACCGATGAATCAACTAAAACTCTGTATTCATAAATTGGATTCGTGACTCTATGAAAGCCAGAGATTCAGGAGAAAGCGTCACGCCTACTCAATGATAGTAAAATAAATATTGAATGAAATATTTGTTGTTACTCACTCGTTTACCTGTATAAAATTAAAAGTGACCATACAGGGATAATAGCAAATGTAGTACAACTGGTCATCGACGCTAGTCAGGTATTCCGTATAAGGGTTCAACTATAAACTGAGTGTGCTGGTGAGTATGTGAAGAGAAAAGGGTGTTAAGATGTGGAAATAAATTTGTCATGAAATGATTAAGTCGTAAGCTACGGCTTATTTTATTGTCGTTACTACTTCTGCTGCTGTTACAGTGGTCGATGCTGCTGTTGTTGTTAGAGATGGGATTGTGGCTGCCAGGGTTGGGATTGTTGTTACTGTTAGTATTGCTGAAGTCTAAACCCAAGAATCGTAGTATAAGTTGGTATTTCCAACGTAGTAAGTTCTTTTTGTACCGAGGACTGTTTACATAAATCTTCATCTATAGTACACCTTTCACTACCAGGACCAGATATGTTTATATTCGCAAAGAGTTGATAATAGCTTATAACAAACCGTCAAAAATAACAACCCGAAACCAGATACATTTTGCATCTAATTGTGTGGTTAATTAACATACTTTATTTACCTCTAAATTATTCTCAAGAAAGTGCGATAGCCTTTATAATTACTAGCAATACATCTAATGAATCCCGTGAAACGCGAATTTCACACCTGATGGGATGATATGATATGAAATCACCGACATTTGTCGGATGATGATATAACAGATAGCCGTATAGGATGGGTGTATAGGATGAAAATCTTCGGCTTTCTTTGCTGAACGCCTCTTGTTATAATAAGCCAAATAAAGGTGTTAAGACGCTCACGAATTTGTTAGAATTTACTTGGTGGACGTCTACAATTTGAAAATGCGTTCACTTGCCAAATAACAGCTTTTAATCTACAACACATTTACATTAGAATATTTATGTATCGTTGTAGTAAGAAAAAGTTAAATGGAGTATGCGCATACTGCTTCTCACTACAATATATTGCAATATTTATTGTAATTTTGTAAATATGTATTATAATATAAAATACAGCTCATTTAAAGGAGCTAAACGTCCAAATCAATATTTTTCCTGAAATTTGAAATTAAAAAATCAATATGGGTCCATTTCAATCAATATTGATGTTTTTTTTATCTTTTCAGGAGAATATGGGATCCTATTATCCAAAATTTAAGACATAATGAACATTTTAAAATCACCATACACGTACTGTATGTTTTTGTTTTTCGGTGCCATTTTAATGAATAAAGAAAAATATATCCTACAAGACAATGTAGAAATAATTAGTAATGGTTGATTCACAAATGACAAAATAATAATTTTAAAACGGTGTAAACGACTGTCGTTCAAATTGGACTGTTCACGTATTTCACCGAACATAATTAATGATTAGAAATTACAATCACTTTATATACATTCATATTAGATTAATGTATGCTGTTAGACCCATGTTCGCCCTTTTCAAGGTTCGAATGAATAAAGTACCTGCAATCACACATACTAATAGCTAAACTCTCAATTTCGCAAGAAGTAATACGTTTTGTGGTTTTAGACCAGTGTGCCGCGGCACACAGGTGTGCCGCAAGATCTACCTAAGTGTGCCGCGAAATTTTGAACGGCACACTAATAAAATGCGAAAAACCACATGATCCCAATTGAGTATTCACTGGTGTCTACTGATATTTAGTTTGAGTCATTCTATGTTTCTATGACTACTCTTTGTCTACGGTTGTATGCCGTCTGACTTACCATGTTTTTATTTTGCCGCTAATTTGTCATGTGTTCCAAGGTGTGCCGTTGGTCAAAAAAGGCTGAGAACCACTGTTTTAGACCGTTACGGTCGCTAATCGCGACAATAAGCGAAGTGACCAACAGAAAGATACTTAGTTGTTATAGCATCATTGGTAAATCCAAGACGAAGACCAAAGAACTATCGGGATTTCATTTGCTATATGCAGCATAGCTATAAACGATGGATATATATGGTGGGGATGCCCTAGTTACCCAGTTATTAAAACTTAATTTGAAATGAACAACTTGTCAGACCTATCGAGTTCGTATTGAACCGGGGTTACAACCTCCCCATCCGCCCTTTTAAATACGTTTAAAGTAATAGCGAGGCTAACTTTCTAATAACATATGTATATCTATTTAAGATGGCATACGTAATATACAGATCATCGAAACTTGATCTTTCTCTTACCTTTGACCAAAACAATTTATTTTATGGGAAAACATTATTTTTAGAAAATTGTAGGTTAAATTCAAAACGTTCCTGTTGAGTGATTTTTTTATTACAAAAATACGTGGAGTGTTGTGATATCACGGAACGTATACCTTTAAAAACTTTTAAAAATAAACTTTTAACATAATTTCCGCCCGAAAAGAAAGGTGATTCGCGTATTAATCGACACTTGTATAGAGATGTAGTACCACGTGAACTTCATAAGATGTGGAGCATACCATTTCACGCATATATTTCTTGAGTGGCATTTAGCGATTGAGCACATTAAAAAAAACACAACATAATTTATATGGAAAACAATAACAGGTTTATACACACTTTTTTATTTCACGCATAAATGAAATGGTGTTTAATGTCACGGTAGCACCATACGGGCTATAGTGCTTCAATCCACACACACGCACGCACACACACACACACACAGATGGCGGTTTAACGTCCACTTGACACAAACTAGGTTATTTCATGACTAACATGTTTCAATTTTTATTTCAACAATTCGCTTGTGCGTAGGTGTCTTTAGCAGTGGGAGGAAACCAGAGAACCAGGAGAAAACCCACAAGGTTGGACAGGCGACCCTACTTCTTGTCACGTACAACCGGGGAATAGAAACCACACCAGTTGACTCAATGACAGACTTTATGATACAGCACGCACGTGATTTTCTCTATGTCTTTTTGGAATTTTGATTATATTAGATCAGTTTGTTAGTACCATACTATTTCAGTGACTTTAGATATTTCACCACGATTGATACAGCCAAATCCCTAATACGGGCCCTAGTCGTCTATCCAAAATACACTATTTGCAACTACACGTATTTTACACTCTGGAATAAACCAAGCCAATCTCTGCAAACTACACCTGTCCTAAATTCTTGAAGATAGCTGATAATCCACCATCACATCTTGTACCAAGCTACTTATCTGAACTACCAGTACCATATCAACCTAATCGGTACGTGCGATCTCACAACTACAACACTCGGATCGGCCCACAATCCACGGACGTTTCAGTGTAGTTGCTTATAAATTGTGGAATCATTTACTTTACCTCTAAAACATTGCTTTCAAATCACAACTGACTCACTTTTTTTCGGGAACGCTACGACAATTAGACTTTCTACTCAAAGTGTATGTAATCCAATGGTCATTTAGCATGTTTTAGGGAGGATCATTCACTCTACAAGTTATTAGTATTATTTTATTAATTGTGGAGGAAGCGATAGTCAATGGGTCTAAGCCTTGCGCAGTGAATCATAGGTCTGTCACTCATGCATTGTTATAGCTTATATAAATGTACACGATGAAGCCCTATATAATGAGATTTTCTAAAAACAAAAATGTGTCCTATACTAGCCCGTTCAGACGCTTAAGTTGCACTGGTTTAAAATCCCCGGGGATCGTTAAACCAGTTTAACTTAAGCGTCTGAACGCACATGTGGGGCAAATAAACCAGTTTAAAAACCCCAGCTCGCGACCTGTCTTCGAGAAGGCTTTTTATTTTAAACCGGTTCATCTTAGCCGTCTGAACGGGTTGGCTTAAAAACCCCAGTTCCAGCTTGCGTTGAGCATGCGCAGTACGCAGTAAGTTACATTCCTGTGAAAATATCGGGGTCAGACTGTGCCAATGTTATCTAAAGCGTGCGAGAACCGAATAAAGAATATGAAGCTACCCATGCGCAATTAACTCTAACCTCCGTCCGAAGAGGTCAGAATAGTTAAACTAGTTAGTACGTGTGAACGCAACACGATGCTGTCTTAAAAACCCCAGCGATTATGAAGTGGTTTAAAAATAAGCGTCTGAACGGGATATAAGTTACGAAATAGGCTAGTTGTTTTGGCTGGATGTTACACCCGCGTTGGATAGTTAAAAAAGAAGATTTGTGCTGTTGAATAATATACCGAGTGGCTTACATGCCAAGGAATAAATTTAACGAATAAATACATAACTTAAAAGGTGCATTATTATGAAAAGTACTTCTAACCTAAGATCTTTTATTATAAAGCTAGAATTCTTTTTTTACAGAAAGGTGACGAGGCCCATGGGGTATAAACTGAAACCGTACTCTATAATAGCGTATTTTACACGTATATGCTAATTTAAAAACTTAACTTTGATATACCTTATGATATTGTACGCTAATATAAATGATGGGTTGCATATATATGTTAGGACGTAAACATATGTATGTGCACGGTTTTTGTTATGTGAAACAGCTATTGTTACACCTGTCTAACCTTATTGTAACATGTGTATGATATTCTCCAGTGACGATATGGGAGATCTCCACGCATTATCCTTGTTTTGGTTGTTTGTTTGTTGTTTTCTTTCGGGGGGGGGGGGGGGTAACGTCCTACGTTTCTGCGCCAACTGGGCTAATGATGAGGGACATTTTGCCTGGACCACAACGTTTACATCTACACACCATCGAATTCTAGCTGTTAAAAGAGGCAAGTCTCTTACTCCGTATCATCCAGTCTTCGACATTGCAAACACGACATCGCGTGCCATAATGCTTTCAAGCGCCATTTGTAATAAAGTGACTTGGTCTGCGAGGCTAAAAATATCCCGCAGGAGAATACTACCGGTGTAGACTGTAATACCCAGAAGCCAAAGACTGCCATTCAATTTGGACTCTTCGCATATTTCGCAGAACATAACTGATTAAAAATTACAGTAGAAAAAGAAATGTAAATCAGTTTACATACACAAATATTACAGTATTACATGCGTTATATGTGCCAAAGAATAAAGATTTAGCTCCTTTAAGGGTTATTTTACGAACACGCCCTCGGGTATATACGGGTGGATATCTCTCTGCTTTTCGTCTAATCCTGAAGGCTAGGCGGGGGGGGGGGGCACTATCGAGAAGAGGATTCAACACTGGAAAATCCCCGAGGATACTTCCCAGTTTTCCCAGGTTAGTGAGTCTGAGCCATCACTGAACCGTTGTGGTTTCCTGTTGTATCGAATCTGTTGGCACAGACGATCAATCCCTCGTTTCGCATGGTCAACGCTTTGTGGAATATTTTGAGTGCACATTAATTTCAAGTGGTTTAATTTCAATGGCTCAAATTCTAAATGCAAAGGGAAAATTCAGGAGCACAAAGAAAATATGTGCACGGGATCTCAAACTACGCAGCATTAAACCCTGAACTTAGAAATCTTACCAACTAAGAGCTAATGGAATGTATTACATTTCAGTTGGGCAATATGAAAACCCCACATCAATTTGTAACATGTTTGCTGTGATATTTCAAGGCAAAATAAAAGTAATTTATGACAGCACACGAACCAGGGAAATAAAATGCTTAACAGCTTTTTAGAAACCCTCGACACTCCATTAACAGTTTCAACACCACTTCTATAATATATATCTAGAGAGATATTAGCAATGAAGTGTGAATTCAACCGCGTTTAAAATTTCATTACATAGCACATACTGATGATATTAGTAATGAGGTGTAAACTAAATAACGTTTAATATATCATAAGTATTTAATCTAAAGAATCCATACATAATAAACTGCAGATTTGATGGATTAAAAAATGGTATAAGATTGGGTTTATCGCCCTACTGATCTGTACCGACTGGGCTAATTAAGATGGGCATAAAGTTTTCCCGGCCAGCGTCACTACGCCCACTCTTGTTTCAATTCCCAATCTCTTTTACATGCATGCCAATGTGTACACGGGACCGCGGTTTTTCGCCCATCCCACTCGCACGGCTAACCGTTGTCCGTTACCAGGCACACTATACTGCACCACTGACAACGGGAACCATGTCGGAAAATCCAGATGAACCATCTCGGCCGGAGTCGAGATCGAACACGGGAGCAGCAGGTTAGCGAGCAACGTATTAGTCACTCCCCACCGTGGCTTGCCTCTGTGGGTAGACAATCCATTTGAAGTCTTAATTCACGAACATCAGCCAATGTAGCTTGATGGATCTTGACAGTGATATTTTGGAACATTCCTAAAGCATTAACGGGGACGGAAATGAATCCAACCCCGGTTCGAGTGCTGTTTCTCAGTAGTTTGCGAATGGCACTTGATGAGCTCGCTGGAAAACAACTTGTTTACCCTGGAACTATGTACTGCCTATTTTCCCATTAAACTCTTGGAAGTCCAAGCTATACCCCCGGTTATACAATGACATGTACTGACGGATACCAGCATACAAAAGAACAGCTTTGTGATCTGATCTTATAGTGACTGCATGAAGCTGGGACCACTTCGCGTTTAAGACGTTTACATAGTAGAATGTCTTCGTACCTTGCTTCCATATCCACTTACTTGATATATTTAAAACACTTCTGTAATGGATTACCTTCAAAATGTATCAGATTGCTTGGCTGAATGGTTTCAAAATTTCATAAAATGGTGAGTAGAGGGCGCCTTCTTTTAAAGAGTAATATCACAAATCCTTCCGTTTAATAAAAGAGGAACGCGGCCAATATTTCCGTATTCATTAAAATGACAGGCCGTGACCGTGGAGATTTAATCTTGGCTGTTTTCTTTCATATAGATCCTACATAACCCAGACATCGGCTGTACATTTTAAATCTTATCATCTTACAGCATCAGTATTTCTTTCCCTTTCAAATCAGAATATTTGAGGGTAATTCTACAATGGTTTCAGTACGGTTCGTGGATTTTTGATTACAACTATAATCGTGTGAACCCTATCCTTGGTAACCAAAGTAAAGATTTTCATCCATTCCCGCATGGTGGTCTAAAATCAATTCATCCTTCCGGCAGTCACATCAAAATATGTTAGATAAAATTCGCTTACGGGTTACTTAATTAGTGTTAATCAGCGTGGGTCTTGTGCTTTGCAATTCTACAAAATAGCTTGCACGGTGAATATGGTCTGATTCCAGTGAATCGTTATGTTCACCAAATATTATAAGTCTGTGAGTAACCGGATTTGACCTCACAGTGAAGGGTCGCCTGTCAAACCTCGCGTTTTTTCTCCAGGTCTTCCGGTTTCCTCCCACTGCTAAAAACCCCTACGTGCAAGCCAATTATTGAAATAAAATTCAAGCATGAATTAGTCCCGAAATTACCTAGTTTGTGTCGATTGGCGGTTAAACCCCATCTCTCTTTCTCTCTCTCTCTCTCTCTCTCTTGACCTCACAGATAACTCAATTTACAGCGTTGTAGTAGTCAAGAACTGCCAGCTATAGGACATGTTCGCCAAAATGTCTTTGGGGCGTTAGCCCTTCCTCACCGTGGGATGTAAGATAATTAATGTCGACAGGGGACATTATAACCTGAAAGAAACCGCGAGACGGCCAGGGAACAGACTTCCTACTCAATTCATAATTTTATATTAGTGTTATTATCGTAATATCAGCCATAAATGTTTTTAAGTTTACGATACAGAAATTAACAACAGATGCTAACACTAGCGATATTAAAAATCTCTCACACACACACACAAAATATTAAACTTGAACAGCGTCACTGACGCAGAAACAGTAGATCAGAGGATTAGCAAAAAATTATGATGAAACCATTGAATTTGTAAAAGTCAAGATCAGATTGGTTACTTTGTCGACGGAATTCATTGGCTTATTATTAGCTGATATGTTACGTTTTCGTGCAGTGGGGTGACTCCAAAAGAAAAAAAAATATTTATATATTATTTTAATAAGAAAAAGACCGGTATCAAGCTGGGTTTTAAGTCGGTCAGTTGTAAAAATATTCATAAAAGGTCATATAATTGAAAATAAATATTATGCATTAAAGCAATAATAGTTTAAAGAATTCGGCAAATTATAAGCTGGGGCCGCCTTATGTTAAAGAATAATATCACAAAGCCATGCGTTTAATAACATTTTCAGTGTGTAATAAAGATATTACGAATGAAACCATAACGCAGCCACTTTCGAAAGAATAATTTATAAAAAGGAGTATCGTTTAGCACTGAGATGTCCAAAAAAGCAAATTAACAAAGAGTTCAAGAAAGTAACACTTAAATGAGATAATACGTCGTGGGGGAATACGATATAAAAATAAAATACGCACAAAAGCACTTCAAAAACAGAGGGAAAAGGTTGGTAGCTTTTAACAGTATGTATATAAAAATGTGAACTGCTATCTAAAATGTTAAAAGAATTTCGATATTCGACCGGAATTCACTCTTAATGACATTTGATCTTTAAAAGGCGCCAAGTAGTTTTGAGAACGATATGAATCTTAATACTGAGCAACTTATACCATTCTTTGATTTAAATGATATCGGATTAGTGTTTATGAAAAATGGCTGACTCTTGTGACATCATTAATAGATTCTAGTAATCCTGTGAAATAAGTTAAGTGTGGTGAATAATAATGAAGGGATAATATAGAATTACTATTACTATACGCCTAGTAACATTACACGTTCAGAATATAACCAACTAAATTGGGGTTTTCAGGGGTGACACCGCTACAGTTACTTTTGTATTCGCTAAGAAGTTTTTAAACCTAATAACAATAGTATATTAAGAAGAGAAACATTTTTCGTCCGTGAAGTGCTACTGCATGCTGTACTATTTTGGGGATTTTGTGTATTTTTTATGGAGATGGGAGTAGAAATTAGAAATTATTTTACATAGTCGTGAAAATACAAATGCTTCTATATATTTTCTTTCCAAGATAAAACGGACCACTCACTTTTGATCCTAGTAAGAATATCCAATATTGATCCGTATATATTAGTTATCTAAATTAGAATTTTATTGCTATAAATAATAAACTTACACCCTGTTGACAGATTTTCAATTTCTCATAACTTTGTAAATAATAAAGGGAATTAAGCCATTTTAGACCCATCGTGCTTCTAGAGATTCAACTTCCACACTATGCACAAGGATAGGTTGAGAAACTTTTCTTTGGAATATAACGGAATTGAACCATTTTTAGACCCATCGTCCTTCTAGAGATTCAACTTCCACACTATGCACAAGAATAGGTTGAGAAACATTTCTTTGGAATATAACTATTTTACAGATTCTAAATGGTGACGCATAAAGCAATCCTACAAATCCCGGGATCCGTGGACAACCGTTAAACTTTAAGTCAACAAAACCCATATTTACTTATAAATTGCAATTAATACAAAATAACAAATCAACTGTAAAGTCATTTAATAGCTACTACAGGTGTTCTGGTCATGTTAGTATCATTGTTTATCTTGTTATTTATATAAAACCACTGATAATGAGAGCTGGATTGTTTCTTAATAGACTTAAATAGGGAATATTTGGTCAAACTATTGTAACGCTTTCTCTCGCCACGCCTCGAAACTATCTAATAGTATATCTTACTATAGGTCCACGTTATTTGATACAATGTCAATGTTAGCTTGCTGGATAAGTCTGCTATATCTTCTCAAATCTGTAATCAAAATCCCCGGATTTCAGCTTACTAAGATCGTATGAATAGCGCTAAAGTTACACGGCTTTGACACAAGGCTGAGATAAAGCCGGGGATCATTGCCAACTAGAGTTACCCGATCTTGCAGCATTTCTTCAATGAAGAAGACACGAAATGGTTACTATGTGAAATTGTGACAATTTAAGGTTAGAGACAAACGTAATCAAGGGATGTTGTATTACAGGATGAAGGTCTGTCTCTGTCTAAACAAACTTAATGTACTCTTTTAACTTCGTCCCTGTATGAATATACGATCTAGTGAAATCTCAAGCAAGGATAGTGAGGAAACTTCTACTTCTACAAGTATCACATATTTGATTCACCCCGTCTTCATTATCCCAGTCGGCGCAGAACAGTAGGACGTTAAACCCCATTTTATTTTATGTATTTGCTTCAGGTAGAGATGTTCTCTGAAAGGTCAACTAGTGACATTGTGATTTTATTTTTAAAAGAAAAACAAACGAATGCATATTCTAAAAAGGGGCTTAGTACTGAATTACGTATTTCATCATTGTAATCAAATTGTATCCTACCCGGTCTCGCCTCACTGACGATCTTTAAATTCAGCCAATTCGTGGGAACCCTAACAACTCTAACCTTTGCTTCTAGTACAATACTACGTAGGATTCACATCCGCTTTTTGTAGGGCGATATCGCAGACTGATGTTTTCGTCGAAACTTGTCAGATGATGTCACTGATAAATGTTAATCTTAAATCATATTTATCATACTGACATTGATGATAATCATGAATGGGTTTATAGCTAGTTACTTTAAGCACAGGTCTTTGTTACAGTAACAGTTGGAGAGACAGCTCATTTTGTCCAGCTAGAGAATGCAAATTTATGATTTTATGACACTATATTTTAAAAATATATAGTATCATCCACATAAATTTTGATCTTGTATTTTGTTTTAATATGTTTGTCTTTTATTTTTAAACGCCCTTCAAAGATTTTATAACACCCTATTTTAGCTATGTTGGAGTGTTCTTTTAATGTTGAATATTTCTCCTTAAAAGTTATTGGAAACAGATAACTTTCAAATGGCGATATCCTATGAATGAAAATATACACATCGTGATATATGACAATGCGCACGAGATTACGGATTTACGTAAGTAACACCGTTATATAATCTTAGTTGTGGCCCTTTTGATCCTACTAACCACAATTCTAATAAATATAATCTCTTTTAAATGGGTGGTCCTACCCTGTTTTTAATACCGCTGATCGTCTGTTGAGAAATTTACTAACATGGTTGATGAAGCCACTGATCATTGGGGGGATTTTGATTACTTTGCAAACTACAATACTGGGAAAGTTGATTCCATAAATTGATATCAGTCGCATCATTCGGGGGGAATATTCTGAACTCAAGCGAGGAGATTATCCAGCGTTGCTATTTTGATTTTGAATTTTCTTAACTAAAAGTTAAATAATCAATAATTTGAGCCCATTTTAGCGTGGATAAGGTCGTGAAAAAATATATATTTTCCGAAAAATGAAACCACGAGCAGCTGCTTTAAAGGCGCGGATAAGAGATTGCATGTAAAATAGATTAATCTTAATATTATGTATCCGTTCGACAGGTGAATATGTACAAACCATTTATCAGATAAAAAAATATTTAATGGTTTAAACAATCACCAAGCCCATAATAAAATATAAAATACAAATCAACCTTGACCTAATTGGTGCGAACACTTAACCCCGTTTCGTTTATTTTAGATCACGTATAAAGATACATGCTTGCTATCTTGTAAAACGAAGTCGAGTCATTTTCTCAACGTTGAATTGAGTTCTTGTACACACTTGAAACGTGCTCAACTTAATTTATTCTCCAACGCTTCTCATCTTGTGGAGGTCGGGTGTTCGATCCCTGCTTTGGCCGAGAATGTTCATCCCGATAGTCCAGCGTGATTCCCCCTGTCAGTGATGCAGGACGGAGAGTCTGACAAGGACAGTTGTCAAGTCATTCGGATGGGACGAAAAACCGAGGTCCCGTGTACACATTGCCGTGCACGTAAAAGATCCCCTGTATACCCGTTTTCATTAGCCCAGTTCGGACCAAAACAGTAGGACGTTAAACCCCATTTCATTTCATTTCTCATCTTGTTCTTCTTCTTAGAGGCGACGCTCTTCGAAAAAAGCCCAAGGTTCCGCAACTCAACTGGCATGAAACCTGGCATGCTTGTTCCATGGACAAATTGACGGATCTTGATGTGGCGTCGCAATTTCAAGATGACTGCGATAACATCAAACCCGGTTCCTGGTCCATAGTCCGCATGTGCTATTTTAGATATTCGAATACTTTGACTCGTTGGTCTGTTTTTATTGTTAAACATCGACATAATGCCCCGTAACTTCACTATGTATTCAGTCGACATCAGTTATGAGGGTTCGCTTCCCGTTTCACAGGATCAGTTGTGGGCTTAAGTATCTAAATCAATAGGCAAAATGTGGTGTTATAACCTTCTTGCCGAGTCAGAAAATATAGCGCCGTTCGGACATGATTGCTGAACGTTGTTACGTAACTCTTTAAGGATATTCACTCATTAATTTTGTGAGTAATTTGATAATCATGACGATCACTTAACACCATAACGTAAGCAACCATAAACATCGTTGTCATTGGAGGCTCCTACACATCGAGGACATCCCCGCGTTGAAACTAGAGTTCGTATTTCTGTGAAAAATTCTCTCACGAGAGCTCCACAGGAGATAAAAAAGGGCTTGCAAGATTATTTTGCCGCAAATAAACTAGTTGTATTCACTAAAACATATCTGGGACTTATCTTTTAAACTAGATAGGGGGATTGGATGGTCGAATAGTTAGCACGTGCGTGCTGTATCATAAGGCCTGTCATTGAGTCAACTGGCGCGTTTTCGAATCCCCGGTTGTACGTGACAAGGAGTAGGGTCGCTTGTCCAACCTCGTGGGTTTTCTCCGGGTCCTCCCGTTTCCTCCAACCATATGTTATTCCCGAAATGACCTAGTTTGTGTCGAGTGGACGTTAAACCCCATCTCTCTCTCTCTCTCTCTCTCTCTCTCTCTCTCTCTCTTTAAACTAGATAAACATAATGAATTTTGGTTAAAAGCATGTTTAAATTAACCAGATATATTTCAAGATTAAAATCTAACCCACGAAAATCGTCATCACTGCACTGTAATGCATTTAAGACCTTTTGTGGACATTAGCAGAAACGTCATGTTTGACTCCAGGTCAAATACGTGTTAAACAACACACACGACATATTAAACTGTAATTATATTATCATTTTGGGTGTTACGCGGGTTCGAGATAACAGACTGCCGAACATACCTCATTGTTTGCTATTTACAAACAGTTTATTAAAATGATGACAAAAACGATTCATAACTCACGTAACCAATATCTAAATAAATAGTCATCTTTTTTTTTCTTTCTTTGAATCAAATATCTTTTCAATTCAATTATTATCGACAATTTTACAAGGATAAAACGACAACAGGATGTCCCATAACAAATATCTTATGTTACAAGGTGTTGCGTGACAAAAATCGTTTTTCGATGTTTTGTCAATGCGAAGACTATATTCTTACCTGAAAAAGTTAATATTTCTTTTTAAAAAAGAAAAATGTCAGATTTTGCTCTAAGGCATGTAGTACAGAATGTTGGTTGACCAAATGATCCCAGATGATATGCATGTCTCTGGGCAATGTTAACATACCAGTTTGAAAATAAGCCAGTTTCATATTTCTGTATTTCAGCTTTGTCATTAAACGTTGACTTGAAGCTGCTGATCGCTATTTTCATTTTGTGCATATGTAATTTTCTCGATCTAATCCACGTTCAAAATGTACTCATTTTGATTATTTAGAATTAAATTAGGAAAAAAATCAAAATTTCAACCGAAGATAATCTCCCTGTCCATGTGGCCCATCACCAGATATTAACATTTTTTTTTTATATAGCTCTGGCATTTCTTGACTCTAGCGGGGGGGGGGGGCGGATCACGTGGCTAAGTGGGTAAGACGTTGGCTCGCTAGCTGGAGGTCGGGTGTTCGATCCCTGCATTGGCCGAGAAATTCAGATTTTCCGGCGAGGTTTCCCCTTGTCAGTGATGCAAGACTGGGGGCCGGACAAGGACAGCTGTCTAGTCGTTCGGATGGGACGAAAAACGTGTACATATTGGCGTGCACGTAAAAGATCCCTTGGCAGTTGGAATTCGATATAAGAGTAGGCAAAATTTCCCTCATAGCACACTGTATGGCTTATGCCCGTTTTCATTAGCCCAGTTTAGGAGCAGAACAGTAGGACGTTAAACCCCATTTCATTTCATTTCTTGACTCTGGCATATTCCGTTTATCTCGTCACTGATCATGTACGTTTGTAAATGGTGAACGGAATCAAACTATTTATGAAAGCATATATTGGCCAATAGTGCGAAAAATACCGCGATATTACTAAGGTATAATTTTTCTTGCCGAGTTAATTGTATCAACGCGCTATGTCACATGTCGTAATTGTTTTAAATGTCCAAACGTTTGAGTTAAAATATTGTTCCCCCGAAGCTTTGTCAACATATTCTATTTCGCCGTATTTTATGTTGACACAGCGCAAGGCAATAAATGTAATATATTGACAAATCTTAAGAATATCAATACCGTAACGCAAACGTGTGCATTTAAAACAAAATTACGTCATACAACATAGCGCGTTGATGGAATTAACTATGCAAAAGTTATATTTTGATTGGTAAAATCATCGCAACGATATGTGGACATATTACTTTTATTAATTCCGCGGTATCCTTCGCGCTATAGGCCCTTATACGCTTCCATAGTCACTTCCATCATCAGCGTCGTCGACATCACTATGTTATTATCATAATCATAATTAACACTTCCATCATCAGCGTCGTCGACATCACCATGTTATTATCATAATCATAATTTCCACTTCCACGTTTAATGTTGTCACAACACCATGACATTACGATCTAGACCACTTCCGCCATCGGTATAACCAAGCAACAGCAGAGGAAGCATGATATACCTCATGCATCAGTAGATGGTTCATGCAATATCCCGAAATTAATGTCTATTTATAGTGATATAAGATCCATAAGATTTGATCTGAGTATTAATAGAAAAAATGGATTTCATGTGGTCATGTATGACATACGACCAAGGCATGTAAGGTTATCACCCTTTGATGTTAGATCGAGTTTACTGTGTTAGAAGACGTTCAGCTTATCATATTTATACTAGGTCTACCTATATTCCAGACTACAGAAATAGATATCGAGATTCCTTTATGATATTAAGAAGCTAAAGACTGAAAATAATATTGTCTTGATTCCTCACAGACCATAACATTTCTAATAAAATCAAATACTACGCCCGTATGTCACATAAACCCTGGGCAAAGAGATATTATAAAATCAAATATTTTCGCACTATGGAGTTAATTTAACTTAGAGATATATCACTCCTAATATAAAGCTTTTATCAGCTTATGGTCAATACCTCCCTGACCCATGGTCGCCATATCGAGATTTAGCTACTGACTAAACACAAAACCATTAAAATACACGACAAAGCCTTTCTGTTCTTGTATATATTTCACTAAAAGGATTTCCATTCTCGTGTCTATCTGTTGTCGCCGAGATGTCGCGATTAACCTCACTGACACAGTAACAGCTTAGATTAAAAGAAGGTCAAACAATGTTTTTCAGATAATGACCACAAATTGCTTTTAAACAGGTAAGACAATAACCTGGTCATTAAACGGTATACTTAACCAAAAAAAGTCGGTCAAAATGTCATAAATCAACTCAAATCACTAATCATACTATACAGAGATAACTACAGCTTTGATTTGTGACCAATTTTGTTTTAAATCTTCTGTTTATGCTGGTTATCTTTAGGAAGGGCCGATGCATATATTCAAATTTTAAAATATTGCATTATTTAGTGCGATGTTCTGTAGTATATGTGAATGACGTGAATGGAATCACAACTTAAATTTCATTTTAATATTTGTCAATTTGGTTATCTTTTTGAAAGGACGGTTCGTGTACTCAAACTTCAAAATATTGGGTTTACATTATTTAGTGTGAATCCTGCATAGATTTCATTTGTGGATAAGTGCTAAAGATCAGTAATTATTGTTCTTTGGCTTTTCCAACCAATTCTCTCGTAATCTTTCAAGAAACAGGGCACTCGCTCAATTATTGCCTATTTTCGTGTACCTATATTCCTCTAAGCTCATTATTCCAGGGGGATCACGTGGCTAAGTGGGTAAGTGGCTCGCTAGCCTGGAGGTTGGGTGTTCGATCCCTGCATTGGCCGAGAAAGTTCATCCAGATTTTCCGGCGTGGTTTCCCCTTATCAGTCATGCAGGACGGAGGGCCTGACAAGGACAGCTGTCTAGTCGTTCGGATGGGACGAAAAACCGAGGTCCCGTATACATATTGGGGTACACGTAAAAGATCCCTTGGCAGTTGGAATTCGATATAAGAGTAGGCGTATGGCGTATGCCCGTCTTCATTAGCCCAGTTTAGGAGCAGAACAGTGGGACGTTAAACCCCATTTCATTTCATTTCCTTATTCCAGTGACTGTTCTGATATGTAGACATTTATTCTTATTTTAATACATATGTATTTTATATCTGAATATTTAATATACTTCGGATAGGGTTATTCCCACCTTTATAATTGTGCGTTACTTCCCTTCCCTATTGCCAAAGCGCAGAGAGTTAAGTGTACTCAATTTTATCAGATCACGTATTCTTGAGTTTTAGGCCTATAGAGATGACATTCTTCACAATTTGTAAATTTCAAAACTTGTCAGCATTGCTAAAATTTTCTTAAGAGAGTTGCAACTACTAAAAAATTTGTTACCGAAGCCCACGATTTGCTACTAAGTAGATGAATTCAAGAGAAAGTGAGCTGGACCTTAAAAGTAAAAAGGACAGGATCATGATTAGCTACAGCATTGAATTTATATTATTGTTTTTAAGTTGGCACTATTTGTCATTGGAAATGCACCTTGACCGAACGATTTTAGACACATAAAAATATAAGAGTGAATAATTAGACGAGACTAATAATATATGTTGTGCTGAAAAGTGTGGAATTACCCAGAGTCCTTTAAAATGGATTGGTTTAGTAAATGAAATATTGTCAAAATTTAATTCGAATGCGTACCCAAATCAAAAGGTGTCCAAGCAATGTTCACTTATTTTCCAACGAATTCATATCGACACTCGAATACTATCTATTATCGTAAATTAAAAAAGAACCACGGTTGATTTGGGTAAAAATATGTCTGAAAAATTAAATTCCTCTTGCCAAGTGAGAATTCGTAGGGTGGGCCACGAGATATAACTGATATATATAGTTTTCAACAGTCGAAGGAAACGAAACTAACAATAGACAAAATTTGTTGGCATT
The DNA here is from genome assembly GCF_932274485.2 of Patella vulgata. NCBI lineage: Eukaryota > Metazoa > Mollusca > Gastropoda > Patellidae > Patella > Patella vulgata. Next base: position 20,691,455 of record NC_065883.2, read on the forward strand.
CAATGAAAAACTAAGCACATGTATTGCTCGTTCCACCCCTAATCGAAATAGCCCACCAGAGCAACATAATTCATACGTTTATTTTCCCCCATAATCAAAGGTGGTTTAGTACCTTTAATTAAAGAAATTTCATCTCTATTATAGCTCAAGCAAACAAATCAAATGTCTACATGCATCCGAAAATGGCATGCCTTAATAATGGCGTCTTTACGTATTACGTGATTTTATAAAAAGGATTTTGTTTTTCCATTTCCATTCTTTGATTCTTCTTTTTAACTAATATTATCAGAAATAGAAACTAAATTGGACACCTCCCTCGTTCTGGTCGACACCTTTCATGATAACTAAATAAATACTATTATACATTTCTTAGAATTTACGTCAAGAAAGGTCTAAATATATTCCCCAAAATAGTTGAGCAAACAGAAATTATTCTCTCAATAATATCAGATATATGTTACCCGTGTCTTTAAGGGGTTGGAAGGGTTTTAACACTGCGATGTTACGCCGAGGTTAGACCCTAACTATTGTTGACCGTGATGACTCGCTAGGATAAAGAAACGAAAGTCAGACTTTATATAGAGTCTCGAGTTGGAGAGGCCAGGATCTTTTCACATCTAAAATAACAACCATCTCCTTTCCGCAGAACTCTGTCAACATTCAACTGGGTTTTGTATTACAAATTAAACACGGGTATATTAAAAATACAAAACCAGAATACAAGGGTACAAAAGATGGCGAATGGTCCTCAAGGTTTACTTGTTGATTTTTATTACTTTCATCAAAAAAGAGCTCAATGGCACTTGCTAGATATTGTTATCCAATTAAATGCAAGTTTGTCACGAAATTAATGATACATATTTTTTATTAAAGAAATAATTTTCGATGAAAGTTAAAATATGATCTGTGAAATTATTATTTCATTTAAGTATGGGCACGTTTGCAATACGATTTTGGTGTATCCATTACAACGAATTTTAAGTGAGATCTATCAAATCTTTATCTTCTTTCTCTGATTGCAATAACTATGTTTGTATTTCGTTTGTCAAGGGTGTTCATTGCATACCATCGACGGAAAAAAAAATTTTTAGTTAAAAATTTGAACTGGATAATATACTATTTCTATATTTTTTCGGTAAAATAAAAAATATATTTGTAGTTTGATTTCCGTACCTTTGAATTTGTTTTTCTTTATAAACCTTTATTTATACGTTTTGTAAGCGTACCTTATACCACAAAATACGGTTTATTTAAAATAATTTTATTTCAACTAATTTCTTTCATAGCCCCTTTTTATCACATTTACACCACCGCAGCCAAGTCTCAAAAATGTTAAACTGTTGACATTATCGACTGTCCTAAACTTCAGTCATTTCAAATAAGTTTAAAACAATTTCATAGATTGCAACGTGGTGTGTTTCCGCACTGTCTTTAATACACTCAAGGCAGGATATGCTTACTGCTCCTAGAATAGGTGATAATAATTCCAATTTGAAGATTTGAAACAAAAACATTGCTGTAAGTCACATACAGAACCAAACAGAATTTAATTAATACTTTTAATATTGAAGATATATTCAATGAAACCCGAGTGTATGGTTTACCGTTTGATATATGTATCTACGTCCATTAGATTACCAATAAACGTACATATATTTCGTTTTTGCGAGGTTCCAGTGTTGAGGTACACATTTATATGTCCTTTTATTTTGCTGGGTTGTATCGTTAAGAATCAATGCTATATCTTACACTAGTACTTCTGAATTCTTTTAGGATAACATGATGCTTGCCAGAAATCCCAACTGTAAATGTCTTGTTGGTAGTCCGTCAGACTGTTCACTTAAATCCTTTGTAATTTAGAATTGTAGCATTTGGACCTCTGGAACTGATGTTTTATATGTATGTATTATGTGTATCCAGCATTTTTGCTTATGTCTATATTTGGTAATGTAAGCATTTTGTACCCTCTATTGTCCATATAGAGTTATCATATAATGATTGTCTCCATAAACTCTTCCCAGACTCGATGTCGCAGCTGCAGGTTGTAAACGCTCTCGTACACTTGACAGGACATGTTCACCATTCCTACGTGCCATTTACTACAGTTCTAGTTTGCAATAGAGATTTTGTCGTAGGTTTTTCTATCTAACAGTTGTGCTCTCATTCCGATTCAGAATTCCCCGGTGATGATATTCTGCACCGACTGTTTGCATATGGAGTTTTGTGTGTTTCATAATACTTGTTATTGATTTGACAGTATTCATGTATAGAAGCCAATTCATTTAATCGCCTACCTTGTCTCTATCGGTTGATTCTTAAAGGGGGTGTGTGCTTTTTTTTTTGGATTATATTTTAAAAAACTCCAACAAACTATAAAATGTATTCGGTTCATTAGTTTACAATATGCATATCTTACGTCACTGTTTCAATGGTGCTTGAAGTGAATGGAAGGCTAACATAATTAAGTAAGGATGAACATATACGCATCGTGCCTCCAACTAAATATGATTGCATAAAACCTTATATATGGGGTTACAGGGAACATATGATTTAAAGTGATACCCTGAGAAGAAAGGGGAAGATGTTTTGTTTCCAGTCATATCATTTAAATTAAAACAAAGACCTTATAGAAGCGACATATGGTTACGATCCTGGCTAGATCACATTGGCTCTGTACGAGTCGGACTAGTATACTCAAATAGGGACCACCTATAGTTCAGGTACATGAATCTGTACATTGATCTGAAATTAATTTTATACGTTTGTTTGTGGTGGAAAGTGTCTTATAACTTATAGGTAAGCCCTACATGAAAATTCAAGTCCAAACTATCAATGTATCTAGATATTTAGTTACTGGTCTCGTGCACTAACAGAACACCAGATATCACTTTTATTTATTTGCTGCACAGTTTTATGCAAACAACATGGCCGGTAGCCAATGTCCAGTGATTAACTTCTAGCTTCCACCATAGAGCTTTGGTTTGTTAAGTCCAACATATCATGCTTGCTTGGTGATTGGTGTTTAACGTCTGCCTCCACAACAGTGATATCGGAGATAATTCATCCCGTAATCCTAACTGCATGGCTTTAAATAGTAAGAATGTGTGCATACTTGTTCTAGAACACGTTATACCACATCTCAAGATTGTCTCATTTATATTATTCACAACTGGCTGCTGGTGGCTATTTCCCAGAAGTTACTTGTATCATATTATTTAAATGTAGGTGTCTTTATAACAATAATCAAATTCGGAATTCACTCTTTTACCGATTGGCTACCATAGAGTAACCCTTTAAGAAGATTTATTTCACGCCCTGATAAACGGCATATAATTATTATATTAAGACTACTTCTTCCTTCAATGGAAACACATCACTCGCCGATTACAGTTTCATAAAAACGACCAATAGAAGTTGTATGAACATCTAATTAAATGCATGCCTCAATGCATACCTATGCATCAATTGTAAATAACCAAATCAAATAAATGCATTAATTACAAATATTTTATCACTTTAAATAAACTAAAGTTTACTTTAGACGTCTCTTTTACTGTGTAATGAACCAAGGTCTATAAGATTAAAATCTATACACAATGGGTACCGCCTTCACAAAGGTACCCATTCATTTTTTTAAAAAAAAATGTTTTAAAAAATGGAACTTTACAAACATTATGGGTTTTTTAAGTAAAGAAAATTACAATTGAAACGTGGATACAGAAAACATATTTCAGGACTTGACAAATGCATTTTTTATACTGTATAACCACAAGCAAATCATCTGAAAGAAATTGTAGTTTACCCCTAAAATTAAAGAATAACATAACAGCAGAACGTTTTATATAATCCTACAGCAAGCAGCATGATTCAATTTAAGGGGACATAAAATGCACGCAGGACCACCCTCAGATGATTGGGTATAATATTTGCGTGCTTAAACCAATTTGTATTAAACGATGCCAACTCTATGCTGTGGGTTATCATTAGCTTGAGTTACCGAAAAGCCCTAGTCCATCTACTTACAAGACGATAAGAGGAAAGGTGTGTTAACTCTTTGATACGTTCACTTACCTAAACAAACCTTTGTATGTCAAACCAGCAACAGTAATACTTGTTGACCGCGATTTTTTTTTCTAACTTTTTTAACTGAAAACTTATACAGTAATTTATTGTAATTTCCTCATTGACTATATTTCTAAAACATATTTACTATGTTATTCTTTGAAAACAAATTAATCGGTGCTATTTTTCTGACACGTAAAAAGGTTGTATTATTATTGAAAATTAGCTGGGCGGAAAACTTTACTGTAAGAAGAACGACATTACCTTGAGATGCAAATTTCGGGTGATTGACATGGAAAATTGATTATGTTAATACAACGTTTTCACAAATACACAACCTCATAGTCACTATATTATTTATTCAAATTGATTTAAATTGCATTATACATGTGATATGGAGTGAACAGACTTTAAAATATAAATTCTTAATCAGTGTACGTACACTAAGAAAGCACTGGGTAGTTAGTTAGTTTAAACCCATCACCGTAAAACCAGGAGATTTCACCACTTGCTGCCCTGGTATAATTCCTCCGTTTTCTGGAAGTATTAGTCTACTAATGTTGTAATAACGATACATATCTAGGTCTCATTAAAACCACAGTTATTCAGAATGTCCGTCTTGCATATTTTGGAACTGGTCTCTAAGCGTTACTCACCTTGTTGTTGCTCCTGGGGTGACGCTTTTTGAAGAAAGCCCAAATCTCCACCAATACAAATAAGATCGACATGAGACAATAAGAGATATTCATCAGTTGTGTCCCTTTATAGGGACCCTGATGGAGCTTTGATTGACGGGGTTTGATATGACACCACAAGTCTCAACATGGTTGCAATGGTTTCATACCCGGTACCTGATTTCTATAGTACTATCGCATACAAAATAAACAAAGTACGACTAGCTCAATGGTATTATGATGCTATGATCGAACTGAGAGAGAGAAATTGGGTTGAACGTCCACTCGACACAAACTAGGTCATTTCTGGACTAACATGTTTCAATTTTATTCCAAAAATTCGCTTGCGCGTAGGGGTCTTCAGCAGTGGGAGGAAACCGTAGGACCCGGAAAAACCCCACGAGGTTGGACAGTCGACCCTACTCCTTGTCACGTACAACCGGGGAATCGAAACCACGCCAGTTGACTCAATAACAGACCTTATGATACAGCGCGCACGTGCTAACCATTCGGCCACCCAACCCCCGTATGATCGAACTATTACAACTGTCAATTACAATATATGTGGAGAGGGCATCGGTAATTTTGGTCCCAATCTGTTTGTAGGCCTACTGTATTTATGTTCTAGTACTATAAACTGTGTTTAAACCAAACCAAACCAACAGAAATTGAACGAATTTAATCAGGTCAACAACATACCTTTTCAATAGCCCTGGATATGCGAGAATGGATTATATCGCTGTTCGTGTCTGCTTTATGGACCCATGATAACCTAGTCTAGGTTTTGAAGCGCATGAAATATGTACACATAGGTCCATGAATTTTTCGCACTGCTTTTGCGAATTTTTGTGAAAGGAACTAAGCTAAAGTGTTTCGAAAGATAAAGTGGGAGTAGATTTCTTCCATAATTTTAGTTTCATGCTTTCCTTAACTTGTCGACTCAAGAATACAAAACGGCAACATTGGCTTTATCCACAGGTACCCGAAGAGATTAAAAACAAAATCACGTGCATTATCTATAGGTATATTACAGTATGGACAAGCTATATAACCTGTCATTTTATATTGAAGACATTTCTGCCTCGATCATCTCATAATACTCACTACATATACTCACTTTTCATATTGCAGACTTTATTTATTTTTATACCACCAGAAATATCACCAAATTCGTCATTATATCATTATTATTTTCAAATCCAACTTCAAGCGATATGAATTTCTGAATACCAAATTTGTTGTACTGAGGGTGACACGAACCACTGCAGTTAAGACAAAAGGAAGGGATATATCTTGCCTCTACTGTAACAAACTGAGAAGATTTGTTTTTAATCCCTTCAACTGCCGTGGGTTTATGTATGTAGAGGCATATGTTTTAAACGAAGACAGATCGTCATCTGATCAAACAAAATCAACATAGACCATCCAATGAAATCAATAATTTTATTTTCGGACCCATATGAATCTACTGGGGATCATTATAGAATTGGGCTTATTTTCTATAACCAATTCGTATCTGGAAATATCAATTTCAAACTATCTCGACACAATTTACCTATGTAACATTATATAACACGCTCGACACCAACGCCATGACGCAGAGTATAGTGTTTTCGCACTTCAATGGTTTTGAAAGAGGGGGTATAGGTTTCAACTGAAATTTGCGATGCAAAATTACTGCATAAATTACTAGCTATATGGAATTTCCGAATAGTTATTAGACGGAATAAACATACCCTTCGAGTGTATATGGGAGCCAAGGTCGCTGGTCAGTGGTGCAGGACGGAGGTTCTAGCAAGGAATAGCCGAGCATGACGAACACAGGAGGTCTCGTGTACAGCTTGGCGTACATGTAAAATAATTCTAAACTGTAGGAATTAAATTGCTGTACCGGCAAAATTCCTTTCATAGCACACTACATGGCGTATGTCCGTCTTTAGTATCCCGGTTGGAGCAGAAAATTGGACGTTAACCCCCATTTTATTTATTCTTTTCGACAGCAAAGGCATTACCAGAACGAAATAATGAGATATTGATCAATTTATAACAGGGCTTCAGTTTGAAAAAAAATGCATTTAATTCATAGATATACAAGAGTGATAAATTGAATGTGTCAGTATCCCGTACAATACAGTAATTAGGTTTACCTTACCACTACAGAGGTCAAAGGTTGAAAATAAAGAGATATTGGTTGTTAGTGGTTTCTAATGCTGACCCTAAAAAAATTTTCAACCTGACACTAATATAGATATTTAAATGAATACGTCAATTTAAAGTCTTTATAACGAGGACTTTGTTATGTAAACAAAAAGGGCGCGAGGTCAAACGAATGAATCTTAATTTATTTGGCGGCCACGGTGGTTCAGTGAGTAAGAACTTGACTCGCTAACCAGGAAATCCCTTGTTCGACCCCTGCGCTGAGCGAGAAAGTTCACTGGCAGTTTCCTGCGTGATTTGACAAGGGACAACTTATAGTCCTTCGGATGGGACGAAAAGCTCTTAAAAGAACTCTTCACAGTTGGAATTCAACATAAGAGCAGGCAGTAGTACCACTGTCGGACAAAATTCCTCTCATAACCACACACTGTATGGCGTAAGCTCGTCTTGATTAACACTGCCGGTTCAGAACAGTATGACATTAAACCCCATTTCACCTCAAGTCTGTGGTTTTCTGAAAGTTTGTCTTGGTGTTTACTATAAATTTATCGATTGTAAATTGTTGGGGTTTGCAAATGGATTAATGGCTATATTTGGATAAATTCCATTTACAGTCTAAAAAGTATGGGGGCGGGGGGGGTGGGGTGCGATGCAGAAAACAGCTAATAGTTAATGAAGATTACTATCCTTTCGTAGGATTTCTATAGACACACGCCCACCTTATTCTATTTCAGGTAAAACAATATCAGTATATCTCTCTAAAATAAATATATACCCGGTACCTAACACTGCGGGGGGCAAGATGACTCGGTGATGGCTCACTATAACAAGGACCTTCTGAGAAAGTGCCCCTTGTGTCAGTGGTGCAGGACAGCGAACCTGGCAAGGAACGGCGTCTAGTCGTTCGGGAAAATAACTTTATAACCCAACGTATGGCACATGTCTTTTTTTTAATTATCCCGGTTGATGCAGAAAAGTAGGGTGTTAAACCCCCATTTAATTTCACCAAACACCATATATTATGTAACATCAGGTATTACAGGGTTAAATTTATCAACATGTTCATGGGTAATTCTTGTACAAATCTTATTGTTGATCTGGCAAATCCTAGCCATCTATTTAACCTATTAGTCTATTAGTCAGATAAAAGTTGGACAAATCTATTTACATATTGTATAAATCTAGCAATCCATCTTCTGTCATTATAGCACTGTTGGTATTACTCTTACAGACTAACAAATGGGGTAAGACAGATGTCATCTCTGATGTCACAGATTAAACTACTCGCCTAATAACAATGATATCAGTTTTATAATAGGCCTAGCTGAGTTTTAGTGTTCAGTTGGATTTGACTACCTTAGATTTCATTGCCACAGATACGTCTGTTAAATAAAGATATCAACATACGTTTAACGCGTGTGTATTAAGCTTTGATCAATTTAGAGACAGACTTGAAGGCATTGATCGACACACGTTATCATTACAGTGTTGACAATTTGATATTTGGTGAAAATTATGAAAACGAACATTTAATACGACACTAAAAAAAGTAACATTCATTTTGTTTATTGAAGGCGTTTTATTGTCTTACTGTGGAAATCTTTATCTTACATTAAAGAGAGGATTATTGTCAAGGACGATAACTCCGGTGATAAAACAATACCACCTACGATGGTCGTTAGCTTTGAAGATGTTAGCCTAGCGCCTAAAGTGATATAAATTACACCCAATGATCAAACCGCTAACAAAATTAGCACGGTTGTCTGAGCTTTCATAATTAAATCTCCATGATGCGGATACTTCTAGGCGTGACTAGATATCGAGAAAACTATATGATCTGTTTAAAACTTAAAGGAAAAGATATCTTTGAAGTTAATTCAAGCTCGCACAGATGCATTGTAAGAAGGCTCTCGTTCGTTAAGTGCAAAGAGAACGGGGAAGAATAATCCATCTTCCCAAAGGCGACAGCATCTTGTTGCTCTACTAGGCTAGATATCTTAAAGTTTGCTAATGTTACCAAACCAGAATAGCTATAAGAAAGGGGAGAAAAAGATCGCACTCCCAAGATTTTATTTGGTAGACAACACCGCCTACATAGATGGCATACTAGTCACTGACTTGTAAAATATCTGAGGCGAGATGGTGGTTTCTCTTTTTATATTCATTTCAATTTAGTCGAGGTCGAATGATAACTTACTATTGGTTCACGGGGCGAGAATACATAGCAACCGAAAATCGTCATACTGTGTACAACTGTACATTCTCTATTCACAGTCGGGAGAAAGGGCCACCCGAACAGCCAATTCTTGAATTCTGATCTTGGATTTGAAACGTCTTGTTATTTTATTCGGCCACAGTTCATCAACTGTGTAATTCAGATAACGTTATTGTTTACTTGTTAGCCGGTCAGCAAGTTGCCAGCACCGCCATTGTTAAAATGGCGACAAACGTATTGCTTCCTAGGTAGTTTTATGGCATGTTACAAATTGAACAATGGCGGTGATAGTGATGGTGTCCGACTTCCTCCTGTTTTTGTTTGTTTATATTAAACATATTTATATCATTTATCTATATTATATTTCTATTTACGATGACGATTTACGTATTTTATAGCACAACAATAAACTTGTTTATTTCGTATGAACCTAATCTGTCGTGGATGTCTACAAGTTGAAAGATATCCCGCTAGAAGACAATAAACAAAAATATGGTTAAAATAACAAACAACAGACAATAGAGTCGAAAGGTACTTAAATGCTGTACATGACCAAGGCAGCGTGTTATTCACATAAAAAAGCCCTCACCGCTCAATGATTTAGTCAATCGGTAGCTGTGTTTTTATAAATCTCAAAGATAAAAGTTATCGTCAAATACATCTAACAATACCGGGTTTTTTTTCAATATAGACACAGAGCATATTGCACGGATAAGGTAGGGATTTCTGAAGTTTACGGTTTCAAAAGATGCAAAAGATGACAGTTGAAGCAATAGAAACATACAAACATACAATATAAACGTCAACAACTGGTAGTGTGGGTATGGTTTTCATAATTCCTATATTTATTCGAATATAGCGAAATCGCTGAATCGTTTCACAGTTTAAACATAAAATTCCCCATACTCCATATATGTCAGATCTGTAAGTATAAATGTTGAGAAACCTTAACGAAATAAAAACACAAGCCTTATAATAAAATGTTTTTTTAATTGGTAGATCTACGTTTCGGTCTCAAAGGTTTAATAGAAGCTAGCTTCTTAGGGTTAGGGTTAAAAGCACCTTTTGCCGGAACGCCATACGTTTGTTTAATTACAATATGTTCCAGCGTCCAGAATCTCTGAATATTCTGCAATTTATTTCAACATTTGTCCAGATCATTTTCCGAATTCAGTCACGGCCAAAAACCAATAACCACGTGGAAATAATCTCCAGGTTATATCTTTAAAGGGCGAAAAGCTCTACGGGGCTGACTGAAAAGTTCTAAAAACCTAAAAAGGATAGATCAATTGGGGTTTTGCCACCAACACGTATAATCATGTGTTATTATTATTGTCTTCGCACCAAACCACCCTGTGAACTACCCATTGAAATCACCAGATATGGACAAATCTGACTATAGGGCAGTCATCACGTACCTGCATCTGAAAGGACTAACCCAAACACACATACAAGCCGACATGGTCTCCACTGGAGGGGACTAACATATGGTTTAATTTTATTTCAATAATTCGCTTGCGCGTAGGGGCCTTTAACAGTTGGGGTTGACTCAATGACAGGCCTTATGATACAGCGTGCACGTGCTAACCATTCGGCCATCCAACCCCCCGGACTATGTAGAAAAATAAATTGAAACCATCGACTTTGTAGAGGTCTGTCGTAGATATGGTTATAACTTTTCAGACAGTCCTCGAAAGATAACAAGAATCTTCGACATTACAAACACGAATTATTGATCCGCCCCAAAATTATTATCTTACCGTAAAAAAATATGAGCTCCTGGTGTCCAATGTTTTAGACACGAAGAACAATTTAAAACCTAGTACACAACAACGAGTTTTCATTGCTATCGAGGACCATTTGTAATGCGGCGCTTTGATGAACGACGCCAAACGTCAGCGCGTAAGTGCAATGTCAAACAGTACTCCCGATGGTGTATACTGGACTAACCAGACGCGAGCGACAACCGGTCGCGTATTTACACGACCATAACTGATTAGAATTAAAATAAATTAAAACAATGAATGTAAATCATTTTATATACATCCATATTCGATTAATATGTGCTTGTTCACCCATTTTCATACATTTCGGATCCATAGAGTAAGGAATTTGGCTTCTTTAATTGTTTTGTGGGAGTTTGGTTTGTCGTAAAGAATGTTTTGTGGGGCCTGGTCTGTAGTAAGAAATGTTTTAGTGAGAGATGTCGTTAAAACAATGAATGTAAATCATTTTATATACATCCATATTCGATTAATATGTGCTTGATCACCCATTTTCATACATTTCGGATCCAAAGAGTAAGGGATTTGGCTTATTTAATTGTTTTGTGGGAGTTTGGTTTGTCGTAAAGAATGTTTTGTGGAGCCTGGTCTGTAGTAAGAAATGTTTTAGTGAGAGATGTCGTTAAAGAGGTGCATCATGGTTTAAATGATCCGGAATAAATATATAAATATAATCACTCAACTGGGACGGATTACATTCTTAACCATTAATCTGTAATTATTCAAGGAGAACGGGTTTGGATTACATGACAAAATATATTATCACAAAATATTTAAGTGGGTCAGGCATCTTGAGTGCAACTGCTCTACTAGTAAAGTCTAGTGTTGGTATTCAATATTCATATTGCCTAAATGTATGAGGCATGTTCAATTTCTATTCGATTTGTAAATAGAAAATCTCAAAATGACCAAGAACTCGCTTGATTATTAACAACTCCATTAATGTCGTATATCTGATTTTAAACATTCTTTTAATATACCTGTGTGTATATGGACATGAACGTGGATTGGATTGGACAAAACATTTCTTACCAAAACATTTTTACTTTCGACATACTTCAAGAGAGGTTATTTTTAACAATTATGAAAATTTTAACGTAAGGATATGAGAGCCGAACAGTGGATGAGCACTAACGTTACTATCAATGTTTATTGTGGGAATGTTAGTGAATTTAAGTCTGCAATTTTATTTTTCTAGGTCATTACAAATAGCATAATTTCTGATAGGAATAAGTTAAGACGGTCGAACGGATGAAATATATCTATTAGTGGATTAAAGTAATTTCTGTCGAGCCTGTCAAGCGTAATGGAATGCTACTATTCAATTTTATTTTCATATATATCGTAGATAATAAACACAGAAACATAATATGGAACACAATTTCTATTTTAATTAAAGGGTTCTCGGAGCGTTATCAAGCAAATGAATATGAGGCATGGTAGCCAGAACATCTTAGGTCGAAGTTAATATGGAAATCAATAATAATAATAATAATAATATGAACACATGTATAGCGCTAATTCCATATTTAAAGTATGCTCTAGGCTCTTGCTACACACAATTTTAAATTAGATGACGTTAAAATATTATGTTTGATTGCAATCTCAATATATATATATATATATATAAAGCCCACAGGTGTCTTATCCCACAAAACCTTGGGTGCATCAGAATGTATGTCTCGACTAGGATACGAGTGTGTCCGTTAATTCTATCCAAAATAGATTATTCTAAAAGTTTACTGGACGGTGCACCGTCATCTCTTGTTTTGTTACCGATGTTATGTGACTGTAAGAAGGGATTTTAACCTGTCCTATTCTGGGTGACTTACGTGTATTATGTAAGAACTAAATTTGCCTATTGCATGTCTATCATTTAGCTTCAAATGGTTGATGTCACATGTATAGTTACCGAGCAATTACCTACGATAGTTTCAAGTGTTATATAAATTATTAATTAGACATGTATGCAATTGTTAAGCCCATAACCAACTTTCTGGAACATCTGGTGGCCGTGATTTTAACGGATTAAAGCACAATCGCGATTTAATAATTTGACTGAAATTTCCAATATATTAATTTTTCATTATCTATTTTTGAAATATTATAGCAAGAATGACCAGTTCTTTATTTAAATCTTACATAATGCATCATTTCCTTCTGTTAATTACACAATCAAATTTAAAACACTGTGCTATACATTTAGACGTTTCCAAAAAATACCTACAATTCTATTTCTATGATGTTTCAAGGAGATCTGTAAATAAGGAACTCCTGGTTGTGTCTGAGCCCAAAACATCCCGTTTTGGTCAAATTTTCATACTCAGCCTCGACAGATCTGATATTGGAAAAAAAGAACTCTTCAGATAGTGTTGTGTTTAGATCCAAATCCGGAATGTATATGTTTTGGGACAGTTGTGGTCGTTTTTTTAATTGTGCAATATAGACAGACTGAATTAAAAATACACAATATAAGGAGCACTTTTGATAATACAAGAAGGGCGTTCCATTTTGACGTGGCAAGAAAACTTAAAGCTCTTTCACCTTTGGATTATCAACTGAATTTGATCACCCCGAGAAGCCACATAAAAGCAGCTGTATTTCCAAATATTAGCAACCAAAGAAATACGTAATTATGACGTATAGCACAAGGCAGGCCTCACTAGAGGGGTGTGCAGCTTGTGCGCCACCCCAGGGCCCATGAATATCAAAGTTTGAAATAGGCAATTACGCATGAGTTTTTATTGTTCTTTTGAAGCTTTCATAAGCACGTACAAAAGTTGTCGCTTTATCGCAACCTGCTAGTGAATCATCTAGATATGACTAGTGTTGGAAAAGAGGGTGGAGGCTCAAAAAAGGTCTAACCCCAGCACATTTTTTTCCTCTCAAGTGCCCTGGCATAAGGCTCACAAAGAAGATATTTTCCCCTGCAAAAACATTAACAAAAGCATATCTTGCATTGTTAAAATTGGTTAAATACAATATTCTGCCAGGATAGTAATTAGCAATACTGTCTGGTAGCAGTCCCGGATATAGTGTTAAATAGTTACTTTAAGTATATAAAACCCCGTTTGATAAAAATATATGGTTCTCTAGATTGCGTAAAAATTTGTAAATTAGTCCTGTATAATCCAATCATCTTTTCAATTAGACAATTTGACCAAAGTTAAGAAGTTCAGATCCGAATCTATACTGAAGTCATTATAGGCGGGGCTACAGTCGATTTTGTGACAAATATCGAGTACAACGGGTTTTTTTTTTAAATTCATACAAGATAACACAGGCATTGTCCATTGTATCTTCGAGGAATTCTGTCTACACATAAACCCGTAGTGTTAGATAATCGTTTTGCACCATTTGTAATATATTAAATTCAGTTCTTGATACACCAGAATCGTAATAACCACTTTCCCGTTCAAAGTTAATATCAGCAATATTGTAGTGTTTAAAATATCTTTTCACTATCAGATAAACATCTACCAACAAATTAAATGTCAAATTTTCTTTTTAAAAAGCCAGCCCAATTTGTTTTTAATTTTTGATGGATGTTCGGATTGTTTTGTTTATGTTTTTATTTGGTTTGTCACCTCTGTTACTTTCAATAACTCCAATTTGTTTCAGATTTTATCAGTTTAAATTGAAATTTTCCCTGGCGTTCACAGAGTGCAGCTGTTTGAAATAACCCGAATGACTTTTACTTATTTTGAATAAAAAAAACCATTTCCTCGGTGACTTTCTCCAGGCTATACTAATTTTACAAAACTAAAACAGTTATATGGGACAACATTTGTGCGCACTTTCATGTCAGATAATGATACCTATCGAAACACCGTGCCTGTGTATAATAAACTGCAGTGATTGTTGCCCTATGTCGCTAAAGGATAATATTATATTAAGTTAATAGAACAAGACTGCTATCAGAAGGCTGCCGTAAATCGTTGTTTAAAAGGGGTTTTTCATTATGTTCGATACGATTTAAGATGGATCAAAAACATGCAAATATCTACGTGAACGGATTGTAATATATGAAATACAGGTAATATTTACAAAACAGGTGTTTCAAGATTATGGGAATTTATAAAGTATATTTTTTTTAGCAATTTACAATATATCCTTACCTTGTCTTAATAATGTTACTCTACAATATAATAAACAAAACAGATAAATAGCAATTTACAATAATTCGTAAAATTAAGTTCTTGTTGGCTGGATGGACAAAACTGGTGAATTTTACGCAATATGATAATCATAAATAAACTAGAGCTTCAGTAAATAAAAAAAAATGACCAAAACTTGACAGCAATATTAAATTCATAAATATGGATATATAATTTACAAAAATGATAATGTAGATTAACTGTTTATTGTTTATGAAGGAATATATGAATGCGCGTTTATATCTTAATTACAAAGAAAACACATCAATAACAAAAGATTTTTCGTATCTTTAAATAGTAGTTTGTCGCACAATGTTCGATATTTGTAAACATTGTCAATATTCTAATAAAATACTTCATCCGCAATTACCTTAGTAATAATCTAATTAATAAAATTAATTAAATTTCACAATAAGAGTAAAACAGATGTTGAAATACTCTGTGAATATTCATTGCTGAAAATTAAAATTAAAATATATTAAAGAAATCGATCGTCGTTAGTAATACAAACTTTAGAAATAATTAAAGCGTCTTCTAATTTAATTTAATAAACGGCTACCGATGGTACCCAGAATTAAATAACATCCATCCTTTTCATTCCCGTCATTTATATTATTTAAAATGGCTTTAGTTTGTGATAATATGATGGAGATGCCGACGGGGTAATTATATAGTACTAGACACAATAATAACCAGGTAATGATGGATCAGGGAGTCAGTTTATAATTCAAGGTAAAAATTACAATCACGGGTCAATCTGGACATTTTCATCAATCACGGTAAGATATAATAAAAGTTTCTATATGACCAGTGTTACCTTTTATGTACAAGTGCTCAATTTTCGTACTTATGTTATATGTTAAAAACATATTTTAACCAAAGGTTTGATATTTTACTCCTTGTTTTTCTTCTGCCATGTGGATATTGCTTATCTTGGCAACAGGGAATTGTAAGTTTTAAAAAAAAATGAGTTCATCGAAGATATGTTTTAAGATACCGAGCCCCAATTTGGTATTCAATTTATGATCTGAAAAATATTGTGTTGTATATTACAAGATGCATAAATATAATAATCAAGGAAAATGAGGGTCGATCAATCAAATACAAAGATTAATTTTACGTGTTTTTTTATAATATATTCCGTGCGTTATCCAGTACATTTCTTGAAATAGAGGAGTTTGTAAAATATACAGTGGTAGTAGGGCCAAAATAAACCCCGCTTTCGGTAATGTAAATTCGGACAGCAAGTTTTGGCTTTTAAGCGCAGGGGAATAGATTTGGTTCTATAATGCATACATGATTGAAATTAGAAGAGTGAATGATGTGAGAGTTTTTAAGGAATTATATTAAGGCGACAGTGTCGTTTGAGCTCCCAGATTATGCATAATTGGATTAATCAATTTTATAGATAATAAGAAATTACGGTAGAAATCAAATATTTGTTTGGAATTTCCAAACATCTATTACAAACACCATTGTGTGGGATATAATTATGTAAATGTCCATTTTCATGTTTATTCAGTTACGATTACATTATTTTAAGACTTTCAGACACGATCTGAAATTTTCAAAAACGAAATTTGGAATATTTTAAGAAAACTATAGTACAGTTTAATTATTTTAATACCCACGGAAAATTAAAAAAATGAAATTTGTGGATTTTGTCCTAAATTTCTGTATTGATAGAATGTAAACCGGACTATAAAAATATCATTTTCGGAATTTTTCTGCTCAAATTTTCTTTTTTCTGAAATATGGGAACTGTAAATGAATTATATAGATATTTTAAACATGAATGTGACAGCAGATTTCACACGGCTTTTAATTTCTACAAAATTGGAATACAAAACTAAAACAAATACTTGTTACCTGTGTGAATTCCTCAAAATATTAAAAAGTGGATGTGTTAAAGTACATGGATGGGATTGCGGTCAATGGATACATAGACCAGAATAGTGAGTTTCCTTGTATTTAACTGTGATAAATGAAATTTTACTAACATTAGTAAATGTCTTAACTTTCCCTTTAATGACGTCCGTATATTCGTCTATGACCAGTATAATAAAATGAAGTACATTCGATATACCCCTAATAATAACTGTTTCGTTCAGTGCGATTGCTTGCAACTTTTCTTCTCATTTTAATAGATTGTTGTCGAGGTAACCGTAAATCTAGTTTGACGAGGATATTAAAAACTTTGGCACATTGGCAAACCTGAATATTTCATACAGATATTGACTGTAATCTGAGTTGAAATGTAAAACAATTGGTACTAAGGTAGAGAGGGTTTTTAACGTCCACTTATCGGGACTAAAATATGGTCAATTACATTTCAATAATTTGCGCGCGGGGGGGGGGGGGGGGGGCGACACATCTCCTTTTGACGTACAATCGTGGGGTCAAAACGACGCCACTTTACCCAAATGACAGATCTTATAAACTAAAGCTCTCCGGTTAGACCATTCGACCTCTAAACTCCAAATATGGTAGTAAAATTATTTCATTCAAAAAGATAATATAGTATTTATAATACATAGTTTTAGATGTTTACTTATGGCTGTGAAATTCTGGTTTGACGAGAATATTAAACAAGTAATAAACAAGTTTAACATATTTTGATAACTAATAAGAAATATTTGTGGAACATCTAAATGATGATTTTACGTATGACTCGTCTTGGTACACGAAATTTTCGTATATATTTCCACGTTTACACATACGTTAGAACGTTTACCGTTTGGATATAAAAAAGGTCGCCATTTCACAACGCTCATCTTTTCCATTCTGAATTCAAACAATCATAAAGTTAGGATCGGTCGAGTTCAAAATTTAATTGGTTGCAATCCTTTGTGTTAGTTCGCATTATTGCTACTTAAATGGGAAACTTTAGACATTAGAGGTCTTAAAATTACGAACTGGTCGTGATATTATTATATTAATGATTAAAAATTAAGTGCGGATCGCTTTTATTTCCTACAAAAAATCTCATAAGTAATGGCCTTTGGGTAGACGCCTAGGCTTTAATTCCTAGGCATATTGTGTTGGAATTCAGACGCCCAATAGAATGCATTGCTGTGTTGATTTTTAGAAATATTTAACCACGATACAATACCTTTATAGTCGCTAATAGTTTTTAGCATTTTCCAAAATACTACCTTGTACGGCTTAGTCCGCGCTTAACATTTAGGACCGTGGGGGAATGCTCATTAGTCCGCGGGTGCACTAGTCCGTCGATATCTATTATTGCCATTGATGATTACATGTAAATGCACACCCATAACGAACTCTGACAATAATACTAACGCACCCACCCTAATAATGAAATGTAAAGAATCAACCCCGACCGACACACACAGGGGATTATGATTTTGCCCCATCTACACAACTAGACACTGTTCTTTTCCAGAACCCTTCGCCCTGCACTACTGAAAGGGTGAAGCCACGCTGCAAAATCTCAGGGAACTTACTTGACCAACACCAGGATCAGTATACATAATTGACCAACACCAGGATCAGTGTTCGTTCGTTCGTTCGTTTCTGGTGTTAACGTCCACTTCCACCTAAGGTGATATCGTAGACAAAAGGATCAGTGTACATAATCAAACTATATATTGAGAGGAACATGGCCGACAACCCGACGTTTAATGTCTGTCGTATTTTAGGGTAAAAATGCCGTGTTGTCGGGTTAAAATGTCGTGATGTCGGGTTGTCGCCTTATGAAGGGCGACCTCACGACATCATATGATACGATACCAATCAGCCATCATACCTGCTGGGGTGTTTTTATACCCATATTTATAGTGTTTTTATAGCGGCGGAATAGTGCATCCGCGGACTAGTGCATCCGCGGACTAGTGCACCCACGGGCTAGTAATCCCATCTCAGGACAGGAAACACAATGGTAGGTAACCCCCTACCTTGAATTTCCCATTTCCCCATTGACTTCAATGTTAATTCTGGTCTCTTGGCCTTGCTCATTTATATGTTTAGTCAGTTGACAAGCCAATAATCGACTCTGTCCATCGAATGACTAAGATATTGAGTGGATTAGACAACGTCCGCCATATCTTTGTTAATCATTACCATGGACGATACACCGAGACATCCGATTGAAGGACTGGAAATCGAGACTTCATTTCTTATCGTTACAAAGTACTTGACATAAGATACTATTTAGGCTAGATCTTGTCAAAACGTCAAACACTGATAACTTCGCTCAGAATAAAGTAATTTGACATTTTCAATTTATTCTTTTTTTTTTTTACATTATCTGTATTTGAACAAGTATAGCAAGGACGACCAGCTCTTTATCTAAATCTTAAATAATGTATCTTTAACAGTAATCTAATATATTAGGAGATGACATTGAATGACAGTTGCTTTAACAGGTGTGACGCAAAATAATTATATTACATGTGTTGTTCTCTTTACGACATTTATTAATAATAACTGTACAACCAAACATGTGTTCCTGGCTCGGAACTTTTAATATGTTGACTGCTGAGTTTGAGCTTAGTCAGTGTTACGTCCCTTGCTTGTCATTTGTCGGCAAATATACCAATACTTGATAAAGAGCTGGCAGTTCTCGCTATAATAGTTAAAACCTAGATAATGTAAAGGGAATTTGCTGAAAATTTCAGTCAAATTGATCCACACTGAACCCTAATTTTAGCGATTGACTTTTCGGCCTAGCCTCGATCACCATTACAAAAGTCGATACGATAAAAAAACATAGTCTCGATTATACATTCTATGATTAATTTATGAATGAAACTCGAACAGACTAGCGATGAAATGAAATGGGGTTTAACGTCCTACTGTTCTGCTCCGAACTGGGCTAATGAAGACGGGCATACGCCATACAGTGTGCTATGAGAGAAATTTTGCCCGGACAGCGACACCACGGTCGACTATTATATCGAATTCCAATTGTCAAGGGATCTTTTACGTGCACGCCAATGTGTACACGGGGAACTACGCCGGAAAATCTGGATGAACTTTTTCAGCCAATCGGGGATCGAACACCCGACCTCCAGGCTAGCAACCCAGCGTCTTTACCCACCGTGACCCCCCCACCCCCCGGTTAGCGATGACATCAACAGATGATTATGGTCTGGATAAGTTATATAATTAATGTCTAATTAATAATTTAAATAACATTTCAGGCCTAAAGAAAGACCTGCAATAGACAGATTTAGCTCTTGCATAATGTATGTTTAATTTGTAGCCTACAGGGGTTTTGTTTTGTTTTGTTTTTTATTATTAATCATGATCAGTGATCGTCTTGAATTTGTTTATGGCCATACAAGGGACATTTTCAGCTAAGTGAATTGCACAGAGTAAAAAAGGCCAACGGAGCTGGATATAGCCAAGTATCAATTTCCATCTCATTAAAAATCACCTTTCAGGTGCTTAGTGTTTAGTTACACTACTAAACCAAAGAAATCACGATGGTTCACTGAAGCATGCTCACCATCTTAAAATAACAATTTTATATCAAATTGCTTTACCCAACAAAACGTTTTGTCTCTCTTACATTTAAGAATTTTGCATTTTACGCTTCATATTCAAAATGTTCAAAGTTATTTAAACAGGCTTAATTTCATACATACGTATACAATATTACAGTTTTTCAGTCAGTCGCAACATCTGGGACACTACTTTACGCCTGTTTTCCATCTATTTCAGCATTAAAGACACTTAATAATTTAATGTACCTACAGAAAGCCCATAAAATGTCAACAAATAAAGATGACAAAACCAACAGTATGTCTTATTATTTAATTTCCGGAAATGGCGGGATGCTATACGTATATTCCGGTACAAAAGACTTTTAATGGATTTAAACCATGGAATTAGTATTCTGATTACATGCTATTTGAAGCATCAGAGTTGCCATTGAAGATTCGTGTATACAGCCGTGTGTTTATGTATCGGATTAGTAGAATCTAGATGTAGGAGGATTGCTGATTTGGGATGAAGTGGCAAATAGAACGATAGGTGGTGGGTTAGGGTTAGGGCGAATGGTTTAACGCGTCTAATAGTGAGTCAAGTGGCATGGTTTCGATTCCGCGCTTGCACGTGGCAATGACTATATAGGGTCGTCTGTCCAACCTCGTGGGTTTCCTCTAACAGCTCGAGACCCTATTCGCTAGCGGTTATTGAAATAAAATTGTACCATGTGTTAGTCCCAAATGACATGGTTTGACTATAGTGGACGTATAACCCTCCCCCCCCCCCCTCTCTCTCTCTCTGTGACAATATCAAAGTGAAAAACATATTGCAACAAAACTTACATATAAACAGCATTGTATTATTTTCAGAAAAATAGACATTTTGTATCATATATATTGTGGCATTACCTTCTGGTAAAGTTCTGTAGACGGGAGGCACACCTGTGCTGGCTCACTATAACAAGGAGTTCCCGGGTTCGATATCAGTATTGACCGAGGGGGGGTTCTCGGAATTTTCCAGTCTACTTTTGTCTTATCCATGATAAATGACTGGCGACATGGTCATCAAGACGTTTAGTCGTTGTGGCGTGGTTGTATAAAACACCGACGGCCCGTGAATATCGTTGACAGCACGTTAAAGACCCCTTTGCAGATAAAAATCGACATAAGAGCAGACATGGGGTTGGTCCAGAAAAGTAAGACCTTGCACACAATTTCATTTCCTTAAAGAGACGTTTAGTTTCAAGAAGTTCAACGTTATGATTAAAAGCATCCAGTCTTCGATTTGTGTTCAATATCAATTTAAGAAATATTAAATTGTGTGCCCCTGATCCATTTAATGAAATTCTGTATACACCATTATTCTCACAAGGAATAAAGCTCCCATAATTTTGTCCTTTATATTTTGTATCATTTTTAGATTGCCTCACATTTTTATTAACTAGTTGCCTTGAAAATATTTCGCTATACGGTTAAATTTTACAAAATGTCTGAATGCTTTGACATTGCTCTATTGTAAGTATATAATTGAGATTTTATTTTTCTCAATTCTTATCATGATAAACCTTTGTGAATCACTGAGCTCACGATTTTCTTATAAAACCATCACCCCCTGGTGTAAGTCGAATAACTTTCTCCCCGTTTTCTTATCTACGTTTGTATATAAATAATTAAACTGTTTAAGTAACCCCACCGAGAAGATAAATTGAAGGAGTCGACCCCGAGCAGTGAATTGTCGTGATGAATAGCATAATTTCTGAAACTTTGGTCCGTATTTTAACACAAAGTCCAAATTAAATACAAAAATTTGGAGCACATCAACGATAATTTCTCTTTCAAGTTTCCAGTTAGATTGATGTAGGTTCGAATTAACAATAACATTAAATTCTTGAAACTCTTTAAGTGAATTCTGACAAAGAAAGGTGAGTTTATGTAACCAGTAAGGTGCAAAAAGAAACATATGTAGGCTTAGGTCTCTGCTGTTTGCGGATAAGCATTTTTTTAATTGCAATGTAGAGATTGGGAGGGACATGCTAAAACAACGGAACCGTAGCCCAGATGTTGCGGCGTGTCCGTCGCGATGCAAATTGCAAACCCCTTTAAATTCTTTACTTAAAATAAGGAGCTTCGATTATAGCTTTAATTCCAGTAGATTAACAGTATCTCAATCTGAGGTAACACATGTTTATCCCCATAATGTTAGTAACACAAACCTACACCCAGATAATAATAGTATATTTCCCTGTGACTCCAACCCCCCCCCCCCCCCCTTCGATGACCCCAAACACACCCACAGTATTTCCAAGCTGACAAAGTTGTAGAAGAGATGACCTATCTGAGGAGCGTGGTGGTCGTTGATTCTGCATTAGAAGGGCCCATATACCCTAGCGCGGGTGAATTTTAAGCTGTGTGGAACATACGAGAGTAGGTCTACGGTATATGTTTGACACTGGTTCGAGACTATGAATATAGCGCTAAAAACTGCACTGAAACCGGGTTATATCTAATCATTTGACACGGGGTGCAAAAGCTCTAGACCTATAACGCAAAGCTCACAACTGATTCCCCTTCACTTAGCCCCTGACTTATCCGAAACCCGGAAATAATGCAATCATTGCAATCCAATAAAGATTAGATTTTATCTGATATTCCAGTGAAAAATAAAGAAATATACATTTGAAAATACTTTAATATATATTATTAAAATAAACTTGAACTTTTGATTTTACATGATAATATACATTTATATGATTTTGATTATGCTAAAAATTCCCTGCAATAAAATACTATATTCTATATTATTTGGCACATTTAGCATATTTATTTTTATGTACATGTAGGGTTAAATTCAGTACGTAATATTGATTGAACCAAGCTTCCTGTTGGTAATGATAAAAAGCTTTCAATATTCAATAATTTGACACCAACAGTGTCTTGGTAATAGAGGTAAGTGGTGGTGGTGCCTTGGCATTGACGTTTCAGCAAGTTTAGGTGATTAAACATAATTTTAGCTTTAACAAATTGTAATTATATAACACAAAATTAGCATTCCATCTAAACAAAAAAGCGTGTTGAATTTAACAAATTATAGATGTAAATACATTAGATTCTACAATAATTCTATGAACACAGCCATATAATATCAATAATCCGAATTAGTGGATGTTGGGCTCTAAGGATTCGCGAATGTGAATATAGAACTGCTAAAGCATATATTTCTAAACAAAGTAACATGTTTTGTTTTTTTCTGCAATGATGTTGTCATCAAATTTTACTTTGTGGGATATTATGACATATTTATTGACCAAATTCAAAATTAACTGAAATGATTATAACTGGCTGCGAATGTACAAAAATGATTAAATTAAATTGTAGTGATATCCATGAGATTTTGCAGATATATATGCCCAATCATGTATTTCTCATTGACCAAAAAGGTTAATTCTGATATAAGGCTTGTCAGAACTGTGCCCCTGGTGTGAAGTTAACTGCGTGTCAGTACTTCATGCATGTCGTCATTGCAGTTGCCCAAGCAAAATGCTCATCATGATCGTTCGCGTATCTTGATTTAAATAATATAAATATTTATATCTTGATTATCTTTAACAATTCTAAAATCAGACATCACTTTGTTCATTATGTTATCAGGTAGTATAAACTATTACCCGGAATCACGGTTGTAAGACTTGGCATCTGACTGTTAAATCTGAAATAGATGGAAAATATATTTACAAAAGAATACCGGGAGAATCAAAATATTCTCTAAAATGATTACAATGCATCCAAATGAGCTCCTGGGTTGTTTTATTTGTTTGTCATACGACGCTTTATATCGTCATCATCCAGGAAGACTATTCGTTACTGGGGTATTTCTTATTTTGTTCTTTCATGTTGTTATTTGTGTCAAGTGAGATTGGATTCAATAAGGATTTCAAGTAATTTTCAATTTTATTTTAAAACTTCAGCAAGGAACGATGGTGACCATAGCATGAACACGTTAATTAGTTGTTCCTTGCAAAATGTCAGCCTGTTTGTTACTAGATTTAACTCACAGTGGAGTTTAGTGAAGTACGCTACCCTTTTTATATAAACAGTAGCTATAAAAGGCTCATTCAAAAGGTGATTATATAACAAGAAATAAAAGACGTATGTAAACGATCTCTCTTGAATAAATTGGAAACTTACTGTATTTTATGTTTTTCTAAAACTACCTCCTTGATGACTTTTATTTATATAAAAGAAGTAATGAATCTTGGTGAAGAAGGTGTTTCTTTGATTTGATAAAATGGCTAATTGAGATATCTTTACTTGGCGTGTCAAAATAACTATAAACTACTTAACTCAATCTGATAATGGGAGAAAAACAATCTCTAGCAGCTGCTTACCTTTTGCTAAACGGTCAACTATATCCGTAAGTTAGGTGTTGACGATTGTCTGTTGGTCTGGAGTCTGTACCCTAAGAGGATTTCGTGTATAGTCTGGGCTGAAACGGGTCCTGACTGCCGATGCTCATTTCCCACACACAATCTCTATGTTCACTATTCAGATTACAGCTAGCTATTTCGTTCACAGTTCCCTATACATGTTTCCGTTATAGTTAGCGCTTGTCCTACCTGGTTGAGCTCAGTATCGTTAAAGAAAGCACATCAAAATCAGTTACAATTGGGTCACAACAAAATAATGTTGGTTTAATGGTAAACCCACGAGCTACACATATTTCCGATTCTCGAGAACTACGGGATCATCTCTGATGAAAAGTTAATGTGCTTTACAAATTAAGTTCGTGAAGCTGGTACCGTTCTTCATACACTCAAAACTACCTTTGATGTAGAACAAAGTATATCAAGAGTCACATTTCAATTGCACATTGTGTTATTGCACTTGTTTCAAATATTTGTTTAACAAACTGTATTAAGGTAAAAGTTCGTCTAAATTTAAGTTCATCAAATCGTCTGTGCACCCATCTGATAACAGGAAATCCGAAACTGGACTGAACGAATTTTCATCTCCAGAAGAACTACTGTATGTTGATCCACCACTTGATTCAAAGCTCAATGGATTATTTTCGCTGTAACCTAAAACCTCTCTCAACGAATTTATGTAGTTCATAGCAAGTCGTAATAATGTTAGTTTGGTCACTTTACTGGGGTCTAACGCTGGTAGAGCTTCTCGCAATCGTTCAAATCCTACATTCATTTCATTCATACGAGTTCTCTCGCGAGCATTCGCTGATTTCCTTCTGTATTTACTTAAAGGAGGTGGTTTAGTTTTCGGCTTCTGTTCTCTCGGCTGTTTGCGTTTTTCTTCCACTTCGATCCGTTTGACCAGTGAACTTCGTCTTAAATTGTATTTTTCCACTTTGCTTCGTTTTGAATCAGAGCTGACTGAATCTGTGGACTGAGAGTCGTCACTGCTTCCTGGAAGAACTTGCTGGTCTGTTGCTTCAGTACAGTTTGGTAAACTTGCAGGAACTTTTGAGTCCGTTGCTTCTTCCATATTGGTCGTCACTAGAGTAAACTTAGAATCCTTTTGGGCTTTTAACAATTAAAAGTTAACGAAAACAAAATGTGCATATATAACGTCGCGTGTCTTGCACTACTAAATCTACACAAAAAATAACATAATACACTTTATATATACACTTGCTTTATTTACCTTTATATCAACCAATGGGAGTACTGGTAGTCGTTTATGTCACGCTCAAATTCACCTGTCACTCTAGATACTGTCTGTGTTAAAGGGGTCCTAGTAGGCAACTAAATACGTATACACGCAAACTGCGTAGTAGGCTTGTGATAAAATATTTTATCATCTAAGGATTGATTTCCCTAAAAGGAGACTATGAGGCTATGCATAGTTTGCAGTAATTCCCTCTTTAGCGTTCCATAAGCCGATGCTTGGGAGTTTAGTAAGACTTTTACAAAAGGTATAATCCCAAATTACCATTCTCGCGTCATCTGTTTAATAGATATAATACATATAAAAACGCTTGATTCCCAACGTTTCGGGCTGCTTTATGTAAGGACCTTCGGGGCAATGAAGTTCATAAATCGTTTTCGACCAGAAATTTATTGGAATTAACTATTTATGGTTTAAAAAAACTCCTGGCATTACCCCTTGCAAACTCATATCCCCACAGACCGTCCAAAACAAAGTGATTCTTTACTGTCGTTCCTCCCTACATCTTAAATCGGATTCGTGTTCATAGTAATACTATCTTTCTCGATTTTTATAGCCTTTAAACTGCTCTTTATACGTTTTTTTTTCTCCAGATTTGTAGAATTCTAGTCCACGCATCGCACCCATTTATGTTAATGGGGAGAAGTTTTAAATGGCTTAAACCATGAATGAATGCAAATAGTTGAAGTTTATTTTTGGTAATTTGGTAATCTATTGCAATTGTTGTGGTTTTAAGTAATGCAAGGGGGTCTTTCTATAACGCAAGTTGTGATAAAACAGGTTAAGCTATATGTAAAGCATAGTTATTTGAAGTTCATTTATTTCAGTCTCATCAATTTATGTTGGCTGTTTTCGACGGAGAGTGCGTGTTTAGCTTTTAAATAAAAGTTAATTTTAATGCATAAATCTTATTCATTAGAATAACATTCATGATACGAATGTGTTTATTAGAGGTGATGAGTGAGGGGTATATAACAGCTAAATGGGGATCACCCACTTAAAAATCCTACTGAACTCGTTCATCTTCGATCGTGGTTTTACTGTGGGTCCCCCGCTTTCCTTCCACAGCTATAGATCCCTACGCGTTACACTCCTCTCTATATGGACAACGCCAAAGATAACGACTTAATTTTACAATCGGTATGCATGAAGACCTACATATGAAACGGGTATAAAACCACATTGAAAATATCGCCCACGGCTCTACATGTGCGTTTCCTTTCAAGTAAAGCTTAAAAGATTTTTATGTCTAGGAATCTAAATACTAGATGTGATTTCATTGATAAAACTGGTTGAAGTGCGGGTTGGTGGGAGATATAATATATAACGTGGACACGAAGGTCGCCAGTCTAGTCCAGTTCAACTATAAATGAAATACAGTTTAACGTCATTCTTTTCTGCATTGCCTGGGCTAATGAAGACAGGTATACAGGCTCGGGGGCAGTTGTCTGCTCTTATTTCGAATTCCAACTGTGAAGAATTCTTTTATGTGCACACTAATGTGTATCCGGTTTTTGTCCCACCCGAACCCTAAACAAGGGAAACCACGCAGGAACTTTCTCCACCATCACCGGGAGCGAGCACGAGACCTGCTGGTTAGCGAGCCCGTGCTTTACTCACTGTTGATTAATATTTACGTCACGAGGTTATAAATAAGGAAGTAAATAAAACAGAATAAACGCAATAGAGCGTTGGTCCTTTACATTAAAATATATAATCCTAATGTAAATTTAATCCCCCGACTTTTTTGTACTAATGTTTGAAAATTGAAACCTTCTATTTTTCCATTGACCTAATTTTATTCCTAAGCCCAAATACTTTAAATGACAATGGCGCTCCTCTAGCCTACTTCATAGATACTTTGAATATTTTGTGGTCAGTTGACATCGTAATGTAGATAGTAGTTACACTACCGTTGTTGAAGTCGTAAAATAAAAAAAATCTTGTATGACAGTTGTGTTAAATTGTGTTGTAATTTGCTATTAGCTCGAGGGCACCACGTGGATAAACGAAGGTGTGGAAAGGCACGTGACCTTGATAACCCACCAATTATCAAATTATTTTACATATAATATAGTTGACACTTCTATATTTATGTACTTTGGCAGATATATAGATAGGAGAAACGTATCTTTCCCAGAAATTTACTTTTTCCGTAATTACGTATTATCATACACACACTCCTTTGTCAATGCAATCTGCTCGCGATAAAATTGGAAACCATTGTGCACCACCACTATTTATGAACGCGGACTGTGAACCCCTTTAAATAACACGGATATAACTGCAGTATATTAAATACATAAGGGCAAGTTCTTTAAGCGCAAAGTTTGGGCAAGGATCCAGGCGTGGCAATTTCAAGAGGGTGTGTGTCGTGGGTGGGGGGCAGCATGAGATCAAGAAAGTGCCCCCTAAGATACACAAGAAAAAACAATAACAATCATAATATGACATAAACTTTATGTCAACTTGAATAAAACTGCTTTCCGGTGGTATAAAGATCGGCGAACAACTATATAAGCAATATATTTTGTTGGCATTCATTATGGATGGCGCCCTAGATTTGAAACCTCCCCTTACCCCCCATTCACAGATTCTAGATCGCTACAGCAAGGACTATATCATATCTTCAGATATTTTATTTGCTTTCGTTCACAATATTAACGAGATAGGGGAATCACCTTACATTACACGTACCTTGGCTGTTTACGTGGAGAATCAAGTCAGTTTCGCATCATGAATGTTATTCGAATGAATAAGATTTATGCATTAAAGTCAGTTAGACAGTTTCTGGTATTCAAATCTGATTAAAATACAGATATATATTTCGCTTCGTTTTTTATACTTTCGATGGCCTACACTACATGAAGATCTGACCGGTTGTAGTAAAAGGTCGCGTCAGAGGTCATATAAACGGCTTTTGACCCTCTAACGTCAGACATTGATTAATCAATCAGCGTTCACGTTTCTAGTGGTTTACCCACAAATCCGTGCATCGCACTCCAAGAAATCTTCGTAACAGATGGTTTCATTGGCTAATCCTTCACGACGTTCAGACCTCAGGTTATGTAACAACTCTTCCAGATCTTAGTGTAATACAGACAAACGAAACGAAATTTTGAACTATAAAAACCGAAACGAAATAGGATCTGTGTTTTAGTCAGATTGGTAGGTAGTTTTTCCATAAATGATTTCGAGTACCCTGCAATTTGTAATATATAACATACAACCATAAAAACGTACCCGATTTACACAATTGCACGAACGAATTTTGCATTCTAACTACCGTATTGGGACCTTTGTACGCGCCTTTACTTTCGTAGAAATATTACAATCTCTCGGTTACGCCATGCCTTATGAAGAACACGCTAAATGTTAACTTAAGCCCACGAATAATGACTTTTAAGAGATATCATTTATTGTTAAATCTAAAAGAAGATATATCAGCCAAAGGTTAAAACCAATTCATGGATTTTAATGGAGCCTTACAGAATCTCTATAAAATGTAATTATTATATATGATTATAATTATAATGCATTCCATTCTGCACGAAACACGATTGTTCCAGGTGACCGACTTCTACGGTCTTATGATCATCATAAATTATGAAGTAAGGCAAAATGATAATAAAACATTATTAACCAAAGAGAGATGGAGCGTTACATAAATTATTGCTCATAGAATAATGAAAAGCGTCCAGAGAAGATGAGAATTATGACCGAAAATATTAAAATGGTATTTTGGGGATTGTCTTTAACTAAAAGTACACTAGGTCGTTGATGTCTGCAATATCACTATTGTAGGTGAAGACGTTAACCCTTGTCGGTTCACGTGGGGTCTCCGTGGACGCCATGCACATGTTTTATAGTGTTTTGTAACAACTACTGGGTACAACTTTCCGAAATTTAGTGATTTTGTCTCCAATACATTTTTACACGTAGCAAAGAGATCGGTATTCATATGCTTCCCACATGCAGAGTTATGTCACATGCAAATCAGGCCCAACGCTTGAAGGGAACAAGGGGTCCAACCCGACCCCTAACTTATAACTCACAGTAGTGATTTTGCTAATGTGTTTGCTGCCTGAAACAATATTGCGTATTGCAGAGTATTTCCTCTTTTAGCATCTGCATGTTACAAATAACAAAAATTAAATGATGAATTCCAAATATTGAATGGTTTTTGTATCAAGCTTGAATTGCCATTTAACCTCTTTATCACATAGTGCACAAAGTAGCAATCTGGTGAGAGTTATTAAATCTTTTCCATATGCCACTAAAATGTTTTTTGGATAATAATTTAGTTGTTTTTCAGATGTCAAATATGAATGCAAATAAAAACCAAACCGCTGCCTTTTAATTCAAATATATTTGTACGTAAAAACTTGAATTATAACTCGGGTCCAATGGACCCCATAAAACCTGCTATGTGATTCTCACAACGTGAACCCACAAGGGTTAAAAATCAACCAGCCAGTCATTTCGCTGTATTAAAGATTCAACCCCTCGTTTTCAAGATCTGTAATATATTTATGCATCTCTGCTTGATCCTAGAATAAAAAACACCAAACAGAGAATGTGAAATGGGATCGTTGTATAGGAGATAATGTGCTTTTAGCACTAGTGAATATATGTAGCTGACACCTTCTCAGAAGACCCACAGCGGTTCAGTCAGTACATTTAAGTAGCTATCTCACTAACCAGGAGGTCTGAAGTCCAATGTCTGTTTTGGCCGTGAAAGTTCCATGGGAATTTTCAGCGTGGTTTCATCTTATCACTTCACTGGTGCATGAGTTAGTGCTAAATGATAAGGCCAGCTCAATTTTTCGTCATAAGTCAAGAGATGTAAACAGAGCTAGCGCAAATCCCAACCCTAACCCTAGACCTAGCGCCAATGCTTACCCTAACCCTACAATCTCGGCAATAATCACGAGCCCTAACCTTATTTACATCCCA
This sequence comes from Patella vulgata, assembly GCF_932274485.2. Taxonomy (NCBI): domain Eukaryota; kingdom Metazoa; phylum Mollusca; class Gastropoda; family Patellidae; genus Patella; species Patella vulgata. Next base: position 20,722,592 of record NC_065883.2, read on the forward strand.
GCGACCTTGACAAAATTGAGCTGGCCTTAACAAGTAGATTTAGCCCGGGTGCATGTTAGAGGAATTTGCTAGTGACGTCGTTTAGTCGTTCGGATGGACGATAAACCGAGGTCCCTAGTACATATCGGCGTGCATGTAAAAGAACACTCGGGAGTATGACAAATGCCCGTCTTCATTAGCCCAGTTGGTGCAGAAAGGTGGGACGTTAAATCCCTTCCCAGAAACTCACGCCATGTAGATAAGATGTTCCCAGGAGCTCACACATCTTCTCAAAAACAATCCGGTTGCATTTTAGTACGTGCAGAAAATCTCTATTTGTGCACTGTAATGCAATAAACCTGTCGACCCCCGATACATTGTCTACTTGGTTTGAGTGGTATCCGGTAATCCATGACATACAAATCGTTGACAAATATATTTCATCTTATTCAATTTAAATCTCTGTTACACATAGACCCTCTCACAATTCCGTACCCCATATAATCTTTAGGGATTTAAATAACCTTAGGATTTCGGTTATTTCTCTATTACAGTTTAACTTGGCCGTATTCTCCAACTCAGATAATCTGGGGGATTTAAGAAAATCAATTTATTTAAGATATGTGATGTTGAAGTGCTGTATTTGATCACGCCCAGACTATGATAACTCAATAGCAGGTTTATAATTAATCCGCTATATTATGTTATCTTGTTCTTATCTCAACAAGAGGCAAACAGTACAAGGGGGTTTAAAGGGAAAGGAAATGGGGTTTAACGCCCTGCTGTTCTGCCCCGAAAGGGCTAAAGACTAGGCATACGCCATACAGTAAGAGGGCAATTTTTGCCAGGACAACGGCGCTATGCTCACTTGTATATCGATTCCAACTGCTAATGGATCTGTCCAATGCCAGGCCCTCAAATTTCAAAGTCACAGTAACACAAATAAACATTATACATGGGTAATTTTCAGACTAACATAGGTTTTATCTTAAAATCAGTACAAAAACTTTTATAGGCACACGAAGACGTCCACATTATAGGCTACTTAGATTAGACTAACAAGAATCCAATTAGCAAGCAAGGTGGTCTCCATTTAAAGGAACCATTTAATCATTAGACAACTTGGATATCTGAATGAATTGCAAATGGTGAACTTTTTCATATTTAACACAGACATCTTCGGCTTTCTAGACCTGATAAAATTCACTGAACACCTTTAATGATGTTATCATGCGCTTTCGATGTCTAGCTTAGTTGTAGACTTGTCACAGTGGGATTAAGATCTTGGTCTCCGGTACTGCAAGGCCCCCGTAAAGTCAGTTATACGTCAATAATCTAGGAAATGTTTAGTCACAAGTCGACCCTGATATACAGTTCATTGGTGCTTGTTGTCGGAATTAGTTTACTATAACAACATATATAGGATATTAATGAATCATTTTTTGTTCAAATGGATAAGTTCACTTAATCTCTAGAGGCTCGCCATCTGTTGGATATCCCTGAGCTAAAGTTCTTACAATCCATGCCATAATTCGACTCCGAGTCATGCAGGTTTAAGAAACTTATTTAAATCAGTCGATGTCATGCATATTGATGTAAATATGTGGTAATTATAATCACTTTAATACAATAAAATAAAAACAATAATATCTCAATAATAAACCAGTTAATCGTCACCAGGACATCGTTCGTATAAATTAAGAAATCTATGATAAGAAATAATCATCAAATATATGCATAAATGGTACAATAACAAGATGCCACGCTAAAAACAGAGGCGTTACCAGGCAACATAATCTCTACAATGATTATAGAAAATTTATGATGCCGTGAATGGGTCATCTGTGATCTATTGAGTGTGAAAATGATGATGTTAAGATTTACAGAGGGATTTGTGCATGTAAATAAATATCACATTTACTATGATACATGATTATTTCATCTATCAGCGCTTTTTTATTTACATATTTATATATTTCAATTCGGTACTTTCTTGGAATTTGTATTAATTTTGAAAGACAGATAACCCGACATCAGTTCCGTTTCGACAGTACCGGTTGATAAGTCATGTCCGCATTTGGGTAGTCAAAGCAACACTTAATATTTATCGTTTTATGTTTGAATAACAAACATTAATTTTTGTGTCTTTCTTTGATTTTGGTTTGTTATGTGTTTGTTTTTCCAATTAAATTGCTATAAGATATAAGTATTTACATATTTATATTTGTCATCACTGATCCCCGCCAGATAAATTGATGAATTCCATGATGTCAATGTGAGTAAGTAGTCACAGATAATTATAAAAACGTGTTTGCGATCGTGTGATCGAAACCAAAAATGATAGAGAAAATAATATACCATGTTGATTCCGTTCACATTACGGAATCATAGATTGTTAGAAGATATTCGTGACAATAAACTGAAACTGAAATGGAGTTTAACGTCCGATTGTTCTACGTCGACTGGGCTAATGAAGACGGGCATACGCCATACAGTGTGCTATGAGGAAATTTTTTCCCGGGCGGCGGCACTATGGCCTACTCTTATATCGAATTCCAACTGCCAAGAGATCTCTTACGTGTACGCCATTGTATAACGAGACCTCGGTTTTTCGTCCCATCCAAACGACTAGACAGTTGTCTTTGTCAGGCCCTTTGTCCTGCGCCACTCTCTTCTTGGCAATGAACTTTTGTCATATTTCCATACCATATACGATTGGCCTGGCTGTTCATAACTGACTTCACTTTACAAACGATCTACCCAATTCCGGTAAATCAATGAAAACTTCGAACCATTATCCTTTTATGCCAAAGATTACACGTAACATGTAAATTGAAACGGAGTCTTACTTTTCTACACCAACCGGGAAAATGAAAGGGAGCATTCGCCATGCAGTTTGCTAAAAGGGAAATTATGCCTGGACAAAGGCCGTACGGCATAACTTTACTTTCATTCACAACTGTCAAGGTATCATTAACGTACTGCCAATAGTACACAATGAATAGATAATATACTTCAGGAGGGGACGGGGAGTGATTTTATCTTATTATAAAAAGAAAAGTGGCGTGAACTTTATAAACTTTCCGAATGATATGTTATCACAATTAGTTGAAAGAAAGTAATAAAAAAGTTTAACCTAGGTGCACTCTGCAGAGAATCAATAATATTACGTCAATACAAATGCTATTTTATTTAATAGAAAATTGTCTGAAATTCAATTGATGAAGTTAGAATACAAGATGAGCACCAAAGTTGTATAATGTTTTGTACAATCCAATTTTAAACTCTCTAACATAAAAAAATTGTGAGTTTTTGGATTAAACTATATAAAGTATAACTAGAGTAGGGTGTGCTATAACTTTTCAACTTTTTGAACTTTGAATCATTTTATTATTGAAAGTGACAAAAATCTAGGTAGCGGAACTAAGTCTAGGTTATATATTTGTTACGGTAAACTGACCTCCTTAACAGATAAAATCTTACAATTCTTAACCTTATTAACATTAACCCATGCGGGGTTCCTACATGGAGACGGGTGTCAATTTTCTAAATTGGTCCCTTTCTGCCCATTCAAATTCTGCTGTAGGTATTTAATGTAAAAATGATTCTTTAAAAATAGGCTAATACAACTGTAAAATGTTTGAAAAATTTTAATAATTTTAATATTATATTAATGAAATTTTTTTTCTATCCCATGACAATCAGCAGTTCTTGAATTATCTGTGGGTGACGAACTGGCAAACACATACATATAATAAAATAGATGAAAATGTATAGAAGATTTTATTTTTTATTATTATTAAGTATGGTTTCACATTGTACAATATATATATAGACCCTCAAGTTTACTAATGTCATTGTGCTTGATAACGATAAGAGGATACTTATCGAAACGTTGTGCTAGTGTATAATAAACCAGTGATTGTTGTCCCATATAGCTGTGTCAGTTTTGTTATATTTCGAATAGCTAAATGACACTAAAGGATTAAGATTTTATAGGTTATAGCCATACATACGCACGCATACCAGTATGCTACTTTATCACCCAATAATACATTCTACAGTAGATATCGGGATCTTCAAATATGTGACCGCAGAGGCATGTGTGACCGCAGAGGCATGCGGAACTGTCAGCAACATATCTAAGGAATTTGTGACCCAGCAGGTCAAAGCATCGGAGTCTAAGTTTACTATACATATATAAATTATTTGGAACTTGCGCTGACCATTATAGCAAAACGGTGGAACTTTTATACCTGATTTGGAGAGAAGGTCGGAGAATGTTTTAAGAATTCTTGAGTTTCTTGCAGAGGTACAGCGTTTATTGCACTCTCTACATTTCACCGATGTGGTTTCTTGTATAGTTGAATTTTACTACATATGCTTACATTCGTATTTCGTGTAGCATATAGCAGATCATGACTCATGCTGGTATTACACAATGTGTCACTACAGACCCGGGACTGTACAGCGCAGTGGACGCTTAAGGCTAGCCCCCGGATCCATTCACTTTTTTTGAATTGTCTGTATGTTTGTGTTTCCTGAGTATGATGTCCTGTCCGTGTATTTGTTTTTGTGTAAATTTTGTGTGGTGCAGTCCCCCTGCACTTACTATTATACTAAAAACGTTCAGTACGACCTCGTATTTCTTTTGCTTTGTCTTCGTTTCAAAGGGAATATGTATTCGTTGGTTCAAGATTTATAAGAGGCTTGAGGTAAGGAGGAGTCAGATTATTGGTAAAGTTGCATAGTAGTTTTAATTTGTGTCTATTTCGTCTTTCTTTGAGTTGAATAGACTGAGTTTCTGCATAGAGGGAAGCATGGCTAGCACCATCAACTGCCCCAAAGGTATTCGAGATTATTACATAAGTAGTCAGTGCACCCGTCCCAAATAACATCGCCACAACATGTAACGAAATGATGCTGAAATTATGAGTGAAATATCTAACTTTTGACATTCAAACATCTATAATTTTGTAGTATTATGGTTTATAAACGTCAAATTATTCCGAATCATCATTGTTGTGTTGTGTTCATGATAATTACCATGATATTAGATACATGCTTGTAGTCAGTTCCTTCGTCTGACTGATATTTGAGTAAATTATAAGCGAAAGAGGGAAGAAGGAAAATTCATTTGATCGGTTATGCAATTATACGTTAACCATCTATTATAAAAAAAACACATCTTTTTTAGTTTTATCTACAATAAAAAGCTAGTTGTCTTGAGCTGATGTGGACAAAAATTGAAACCATTTTTAAATAAAAAACGAAAGGAAAAGTGGCTATATCCTTAATTATAAAAGTATGATATTTCTTATGACGAGGAAGAGTTAAATCATTTAGACTAAATCACACAACAAAACAATTGCCGTGTGACGTGTGGTAGGGTGGGGTGGTGGTATGGGTGGAGTTGTCTAGATTCTTATGTTTCGCTCAATGCTATTAAATATCTTTATTCCCGAGCATTTTTGTATTGTGTATTTGAACTAATATTTGTTGTTGTTCCAAAATGAAGTCGTTGTGAGAAATGGGCGTTAAGCTTAATGTTCTCCGAAAAAGAAAAAAAGTCTGCTAACAATTTATATTTTTTGTCGAATTCGTGCATAACTTTTTTTTATGTTGGTATGCCTGTTAAAACTGATTTTTAATTCGCTTTCATCATATCGTGATATGATTGAGTCGTATTACAGTCAATAAAATATGATCTTTATCTTCAATTAAATTCTGTGTTTTATGACACCTCGATGAAAATTTACACCTTCAATGTAATCTACACACAATACCTTCCATGTTCTTCTAAACACCTCACATATACAATATATTATTATCTAATCATATTTATACTCGTTTTTATTGTCCGCCCAAAAATCTGTCGAATATCCTCATTTGCATATTAATACTATATTATGATAAACCATCTAATCCCGTATATAGACATTCCTGCTCGCTCTGTATAGAATATTCTATTGTTATTTGTTTATAATTCACTTTACTTATCTCACCTCTGTTACTCAAATTACTAAATATAATAACAAACCTAATACTGTACTCTCAGTGTTATTATACCTGCCTCTAATATTACTAAATATCACAATAATCCACATAATAGGCTGAACCGTATAATTTTCCGGATCGGATCTTTGCCGACTTTTTTGGAGGGTAGATAAATGAGATGGGTTGGCTTCGCTTTCTGAAATACAAGTCGATCGTGACATGTATCGTGTACGATGCAGTTATGTGTACTATCCAGAACAGCTGATATAATTCTCATTAAATTGGAAGGTTCGCATACCTAACACTTTCTGTTTTAACTTTTTGTTGAAAGGAAGTTAAACCTTTGTCCTAAGCGATGTGTTAAGACATGTCCGTTTTTGTTATCACGTTGTGTTTGCCAACTGACAATGGATGCGATTGAATTGCTACTGCCAGAGAACATAGAGGACAGGCCATGGCTTGTCTCAACCGAATGGAATACAGTGACTTAAGTCTTGCCCATGACAGAGTGGAATTGGACATGAAAATATAATAAAGAAAACAACTAGAGTCAACATACACGTAACCAGAATAACGGTTAAATATAGACGAGTTTAAAACCATACAAAATCAAAGGTCCCTATTTTTAAAAACAAGTTTATCCATTCTAACATAAATTAGGACCATTTAAATTTCATGTTTGTTTCTATTAATGTCAAACCGCCATATTTATATGTCATAGACAAATAAAATAGTAATAATTTTGCTGTCTTTAAATTAACATAATGTGAACAATGTGACATAGTGTACCTTTATTGACGATGTCTGTGCTTTCTAAAGATGAATAAAAATTCACTTCTGGAACATACAGGATCGCCTAATTTCATTTAATTTTGATGGTAATAGATATTTTATTGTTTTGAACAAGGTGTACCTTTCCTTACCAAGTCGGTAATATTATGTTTAATACCACAGAGGCTTATATGTATATACAAAAATATACGTACCATACTTAATGTTCAAATTTTATCACTTTATAGTAAGCACTATCATGCACACTGTGACATATAATTAAACAAAAGGATTACGTAAGATAACAAGAAACCATAATACATGTACATTGTATTCTGTCATAGTGAAAAACATTCCGTCGCGCTATAGGCCTCGCTAAACCCGCTAAAACAAAACGTTCGGATGTTTGACCATTTTTAAAGCGGGTTTGTAAATCAAGACCGGATGAAAGAGACATCGGTGTAAGGGAGATAACATAATTAGTGACGTCAGGATATAGACCGCCAACTATTCATTTTTCTTTGTCCAAATTTTCATAGGGCGGGACGCTCTCCACCACAGATCAACACAGATACTTTGAGACAAATTTGAAATAACGTAATAACTACAGAAATGTAGGTATAATAACCCGAAGGCTTTTAATAAGACAAGCTCTCTGGGTCAAGTTTCAATAAAGATTTTTAAACAAACTTGGGATAATAAACTATGGACTTGGACCAAGAATATCAAGATTTATGCCAATGAGGATGACAACTGTGCCAGACCACCAAAAATGCACCCAGATGAACTCCAGAACGATTCATGTGTGAAATTTTATAAATACAATGTAATGCTTAGAACAATTTATAATTGTCGATCTTTTGCGTTACATAAGAAAAACGAATCATCTTATTGATCATATTAATTCATTTAAGGGACGTTACTTCGGCTGACCAGCCACCTCAAACCCTCTCCATGGACCTGTCCAGATGTTAAGGGTCAGGAATTGTTTTATATATAGATTTGTATACATGGAGGTCCCAACAATTAACACTAGGGTCGGGTATTTGAGTTTTTAAAGTATGGGTGTATATTATACATCTTGAAACATTCTAAATGTTGTCAGCCTACCCCGCCTTCTATATTTCTTATATCGCGAATTCCCGCCTACAATACCGGAAGTTACCTTTCGCGTCCTGGGTGGTACCACGTGCATTAACATTGGATGAACCTTGTTGAGACAGTTAGTTGGTGACGTAGAGAAGACAGAAGCACAGCAATATTTCCACAAACAGATACATGTGGCTATTAACATTATACAAGCAGTTAAACCACAGCCAAGACCTAGCATTATGTTGTTCATTATTTCTTTCTCTCGTATCTGCTGTTGCTGTTGTTGTTCCTCCTCCTCCTCCTCCTGCTCCATCCCCTTAAATCGCTACAAAAAAATAACACTATATCCAATAATGCACAAATTCTTTTTATTACATGACTTCTTAGTTGGCGAATAATAAGCTAGTCAGTATCTAGATAATGGTGGGTATTCACGTGGCCCCTCCCTCGACCCGCCACCCCTAGCTAACATAGAAAATAGCCAGGCTATTTTAGCATCGAGGTCATATCCGACCTTTGATTGACTTTTTCAGACCGAAAGTTATGTGGTAGGTTGTAATAAAAATTGTGGCACGTGGTTAGTTCGGATCATCTCCATCATTACGTCACCACGGTAGCTAACGGAAGATAACTTTAGTAGGTGGTTTGTTGTATATTAAGCACAACTTTCAACGTCTGTGTGCATCTATAACGGCATTTGTATGACAATAATTAAACACCCTTGTACCGTGATAGATTAGGAAACAAATTCAAAAATAACCATGGTCTAGCTTTTCAATCTTTCAATCAACAGAATTACCATGGAAGGGCAAGAGAAAATTATCAGCCCTGAATGTCCGACTGTTCCATTCTAAATGTGTACCAAGAAAGCAAGTAAGGGCTTACCTGATCAGACCATTCGGATTCACCATTCTTTTTGTCGGTAAAACTACTAACTGACGCCTCTATTAATGAAGTTTTTAAATCATTGTTAAGGGTGATTTCTTTTTGGGAAAGTAAAATCTTTGAGGCTGGTGAGATAAATACTTCTTTATCCTTATACTCATCAAAAATAGTTTTTGTCGTCATAATGGTGCCATTACTCAAACTAGACGGTATTAACTCTTTACGCTCTTCCTTCAATGATTGTACCTCGTATGAAAATAACATTGACGTCGGGGTTACTGATAATGGAGGCGTTCCAGTGCCGGATGCTGAAGATAATGAAGTTGACCTCAACGATGAAAAAGATACATGCGACGGTGTTGTTGTAAACACAAATTTGTTTGAAAGTGTTGCGTCTCGTTTAAACTCGTTCGCATACAATTCAGTAACATTAGAAGCAGCAACAACACTATGTCTATTCTCATTCGAACTCAATGTTTGGGTCTTGGTGATAAAGGTTTCATCGGAAAGATCTAATTTAATGCTAGTATACGCCACATACGTATTACTGTTGTGGTTGACTTCTAAAACTGTTGTTATTGTTGTTTTAGTGAGTGGTTCTTCATACGACACTTCCGGTCCACTGTCGACAGGTAATGGTTCAATAGGAGCCGTTGATGAAAAAATAATAGGACTTTTGTATGAACATGAACATATAGTCGATTTTATGACCGAGATTTGCATACTAGCCTCTAATGACACAGAATCAACTGATGTAAGCTGAATTAAAATTAATCCACATATAATAAAACGAGAACACATCTTGAACTATACTATTACTCTCTGGTAGCAATTTATTCTACGTATTCTTGTCTATTCAGGTTGTTTTTATGGAACTATTCATTTTGACACTTCGCATTGGTTGCTTCCTCAAAAAGTTGGATACCAATAAGATACAATCGGTGATGATATTGCTGCCGAAACGGTGTCTTGGGCCATGAATACAGGAATGTATAGAAATAAGTCCTCCAGTCTACATTTCTCTACTAATTATGTCAAATAAAAGATAAATTGTGCACTCGCCTTTGTGGTTTGTGTCAAAAAAAAAGCATCACTTCACGATGGCATCGATTCCTGTTGTAACTATATATAAATAATGCCAGGCCAGCTGTTAATGTTTAGTTGTTTCTCTTAGGAGTGACGTCTGTTAACAAGTTTGCTGTAGACAGTATTACTTTTGTTCGTGACATGTCACCGGTTATTAGAAGTTTCAATAAGGCGCTAACCTCACCAGGTTAGTATTCCCATAAATTAGATAACTTCCCCTAACTCGAGAATGTGCTATAAATTGTTCATATTGACCGGTGACCTAATCGAACCATCCTTATTTTATTTAATAAAATAGATAAATGATCGCTAGGGAAATGGTATTAGGGGTCTATTAATTCCTATACCGCTCTCTAAAATTTATCCTATATTATAGCACACGGCATGACGTCTGACCATCATTTTATCCCGATTGTTTCAGCAGAGTAGAGCGTTGTTCTTTTTGTATAGCATGATTAAGTAAAATATAAATTATAAATAACAGTAAATTCACAGTTAGAGTTAAGCCTAGCTAACAACGCGCCATAGGTGTTTTGACACCTACGGGCAGTAGGGTTTGGTAACTCGCAGAACAGCCGCAAGAAACCGGGTGAAAATTTTCTACGGTGCAGAAAACACGCAAGAGGTACGTAAGTCTCACGCACGGTTTATTAATTTTTCCCCTGTAGTCTCTCTCTCTCTCTCTCTCTCTCTCTCTCTCTTTCTCTCTCTTTAACCTCGTTAGTGCCAATGGCTAAGCGAGAGGGACGCAATGACCAGCTTTGCGTCATGGTTATGAGTTTGCGCCCCCTTGAGTTTTTGCGCCCCCTCGCAAATGGCAAAAAATCATGCGGTTTCAAAGCGTTTTTCAACATTATAATCATAATCATATACTCAACCAGTGTCAAACATATACCGTGGGTCAGATATGCTACAAATCGACTCTACCAGGTTCCACACAGTCCGATATTACCCGGTGGCACTGGGAGGGACTGCCACCTCACTCTCTCCCCCGCACACACATATAGATATTGTTTTTTGGAGTCCGGACGGGATCTTGTTCCTCATGTAAAATCATGGGTCACAACAGCCCCTGGTTGGTGCAGAAAAGTAGACCGTTTTTATAATTTTATTTAGTTAATAAAGAAATAACTTTGAAGCATGATTAATTAAAAAATAAATTATAAATAGCAGTAAATAATAAAAGAGTATAATTCATTGTGAGATATGTTTGTTAGTTTACGTTTTATGGCTTTGGCTGTGAAATACCTGAACCTTGTTTCTCACATTTCCACATTATTTTTGTTAAAGCAGCCACGTCACTTGAACTTTTTATTATTTTTTTTGGATAAATTTTGAATATAAAGAGCAGTCTCTTATTACAATTAAAGTTCTTTTTATATAACGAATGAACTCTGTACACTTGACTTACGGTGGTGGATTTTCATTGAACCATAACAAGTTTTTATTTTAATTTTCCCACAGAAGCAAACAATAATTATGGTTACCTTAGAGCACTTATGACTGTCAGCATAAACACAATTATGTTTACGTTATAGGTAAAACATACCAAAGCAACCAATAACTTTTTTTTAAAAAAAAACATAAGCAATCATTAATCATGTGATTTTTTTGTAAAAATGTGCATTAATGTGCACTCCCCAACTGACTTACAGTTAGTATCTCCCTATGCAGTTCGTACGCTTGTGTCGACTGTTTTGATAAGTCTACCATCAAACTTATAATTAGTGGACAAATGAAACTAATTGCCCTATAGGTGTGCTCAAAGTTACCAGAAAAGGTGCCAATTCAACCTATATAGAACAACCATGACTAAGATGCTATACCAAAAGCTACCAAAGGGCCATACAAATTTTGGATATGATGTGTGAAATATGCATCTATAATATGCATCGGTCACTTTTTGCAATAATTTGAGCGTTATTCACAAAGAACCCTGCTCTTGTCGGTGATTAATAGGACCGCTGCTTAGCGATGAGTTAGTGGATATGTGGGTCCACCTTTAAAATTGTTGCTGGTATGATAAAGAGCTTGTCACCCGAATGCACTCCGCCGACGAAGATGAGTCTGTATTTTTATATTAAATAGGGTTAAACGGGACTGATTTACTGTTACCCGTGATTAGAGCAGGTGCAAAGAAATCAATGTACTGAATGATTCAGAAGATTGCTGATAGCTACCTAGTCTTGTATATCTGATAAAGGAATACATGTAGCTTAAAAGTATGGATATAGACTGAACGTTTCCGATTGTTTAGGATCGTTTTTCGTTTCGCTTTAATTAAGTTATCACATAAATCTTGCCACCCTGCGAAAAAAGGGCAAAAATCGAATTAAAGTAAAAAAAATGATCAACTAATATTATCTATGGAACGAATAATAGTGGATAATAGTCAAACTATAAGTAAAACGAGAGTAAATATATATTTGTACATTCATTAAAGAATAGCAAAATAGCATTGAATGTAAAACTCTCGCTATTTCATTCTTTTAACACCTAAACACACGGTACGGGCGGCCTATATATAGTACGTAGCGAGTATTAGGGGGTATCTCCGGGCTCTCTTGTTGCTAACAATAACCCTGTACGCAAGCGAACTATTCCAAAACAAGTTATATCATACTTAGACCCGATGTATATATATCAACCAATCTGGTACCTCCCGTACGAACGTATGTCAACATCTTGTAACACACAATAGGATATTATCTAATTTTACACATGAGAAATAAAAAAAAAAACACTCTTAATAACCACACGTCACAATAATACCTAAAGAATGGACTATAAATTATATAACAATATATTAATCCTCTTCTTCAATACATTAATCCTCTTATACCAATCTCACTTAATCCAGTTTGCCCTCGACCTTTTCAGCTGGAGACACGGGTACACGATATCGCTTACAAACCAATGGAAATTGTTTACACAGAGCCTCTGAGAAATGGTGATACAACACTTAAGGTAAAAGGATCTTTTTCGAAACATTCGCTCTTCCAATGAGAGGGGACAGTGGGGAAATGAGATGATCTATATTTTAACATGGATTTCTGAAGACGAGATTTTTATAGTTTATCACCAGTAGTGCTTATTATCGATCGAAATGACCCTACGAAACTCTGTTTACCTGTAATTTTGGACAGTCAATTGACAATTTACCCTGGTCAAGTTCATGTTCGTTTACACTAATCAGTCGTTTTGTATTTATGTACTTTGAGTTGTTGTACCACGATTCATTTTACACCAATTACGGAGCATAAAAAAAATATGAAATGGGGAAAATCTTAATTGTCGTTTCAAAATTTCTGAGACTGTTACGCGACCTTTAGTGGAAATTCTGGTATAATATTTTGGAAGTTGGAAAATAATTGATAAAAAGTTATGTCGTTGCAGTATAAATATTTAAAGTTTAATATTACTTTTAATTTAATATTGTTTTACAGGTATATCGGCCGAATTAAAGTACAACACCTCAGTGATATTTTGTGTAAGTGATCAATTTTGAAATTATTATCCTAGTCAAAAAGGGAACCAAACAGTTGTATTTTTCAAATTACCGGATGGAGAAAAACATAAATTCGGAAAATACTCATATCATCCAAGCCGCCAATGATGACAAAGTACAACAGGCTGAGGTTTCAAGCGACGGGCATATCCCTTGTGTACCCCCTCTAGAAATAAACCAACCAAAAACCTCGGCCCATATGCCTTTTGTGTATTTTGTGGTGGCTGAAAACAAAATGCCAGTACAAGTAAGTCTATTGGACGGTACCAGTCAAGCATGTAATCACGCCATTAGAGCGCGGAAACAGTTCATTAACGACAAGAAAAGACAAGCCAAACGGTGTCAAGAGGTGAGAAATATAATCAAAGAACAGAACTCTATGCTCGGTCTGTGTCTCGGACCGGTGAAAGATAGCGACGGAAACACAGCAACAGCGTTAACAAATAATCTTTATCCTCTTTGTAACAGTTCAAGTAACGGCAAGTCATCGAGTGAAAAATCAGATTATTCTAAGAAACACACTCGGTTTTATGGACTGTCCGATTACGAACAAGAGTTTGATTCGGATCCAAGTGTTATAGAAAGTGTAAAAAAATCCAACAGTATCATCAATTTGGAACTTTCGGTTTCAGAGAGTAAGGACAAAGCGATAAGGATTCCTTCGGCGCAGATCCCAATAGACCGTGATCATCCAAAACGGGTTCAGTTCTCAGAATATTCTTCTGATGGAACACATCCAAAAAGATGCTCGTCGAAATCATCAGCTGCCTCGAGCCGATTTCCTAGCAGATTGTCGATGTATAGCACCCGTAGTGAACCTCGTTATCCTAGTCCAGATAAACCCAACCCTAGCAACGGAGCCATGGCCTCCTCCAGATCCCATATAGGTAACAAATCAGAAATGGCATTACCTAAGATAGATCTGATGGGTGATATGTACGATGAAGTTATCATCAAAGCAATCGACACCTTCATGACATCCAGGAAGATCTCTGCTAAACGGCGACCCCAAATGGAACGAAGATTGATTTCTCGGTTAGCCATGGCCAGAAAATACCAAATGGAAGTCGACGCTAAAATCAGAAATAATTCAGCGACAACATGCCACAGCCGCACGTCTGTTCATCCGGATACGACATCATTAGAGACCGAAGATGAACAACCAAGTAAATCAATTCTTTTAAAGCCAACAGCCTTTTGCATGGTTTCACCGGGTATGCAGATAACCCGATAAACTTTTAAGAACTTTATTAACATTATTGTAACTAACTATATTTATCTATTAGCATTGTATTCTAATCACAAATAAAAGTCTAATTATATCCTATGATTTGCGTCTGGCCGTTGGGGCCACTTTATTTCAACCATTATATAGCGTAGTTAAATGCTGACAATAGGGTCGTCTCCCTACAATGTACGGCTAGGTGTTGTCAGGTCCCTAGGCTAGAATATAAGGTTACAATTGGAAACTGAGCCGCCATTTTAAATGGATCTTTACGTCTTTTGCAATCGGTGCTAATTGCGTATCATTGGTGTGTGGGTATAAACATCTGCATAATAATATTAGCATTTTGTGGCCAGCAAAAATATAATTTACTAACTTAGATGTCAGCCCTAAATGAAAGCTGAGATCAACCACTATTTGTATTAGTAGCACACAGGATTTCGATACGGGTTAAAGCTACCACAATAACTTGATTAAATATAGATTGCCAGGCAATGAAACATCGCCCACAGCAACGTAGTCACCCACAAAGATTGTCGAGTACTTCGTTTGTAGGGACATTTAAAGACACTAAAACTGACCAAGAATAACAATTTATGATGCATTATCAGATATAATTAAAATGTGATTGGCTTCTAGTTATTCCCCGTGCTAACATTTATTATACAAATCATTTACCGGCAATCGAAATGTTCGCGTTACAAAAAAATCAACATAATTCTTCATCCCACCAACATAAACCCTGTACAAAGTTCAAATCGTTCTGAAAATAACTATGTAACTATAGCCACAAGAGGTTGAATAAGATTTTTTTAGAAAGTGATCAAAGGCAATAACTTCGAAATAATTATTATTATTATTATTATTATTATTACAGCATATTTATAGTGTACCCTTTCATATAACATGTTCAGGGGCACTTTACAAAGTGACAATGTAAATCACACATAAACAACAAGATTATGGGTATGTTAACGATTGTATACAGAGTCAGTTAAAAGCCTGATTAAATAAATGTGTTTCAAGTTGTTTTTTAAAAGAATATAGAGATGCACAACATCTTAAACTAAATGGTAGATTATTCCATAAAACAGGTGCTTGATAACTAAAAGAGCGCTGACCATAAGAGACTAGTTGAACAGTTTTGGGCTTTAAAAGTAGTTTATCTGATGTACGTAATGTTCGGCCAGGTGTATAAAGTTCTAAAAGATCTGAGAGGTAAACAGGAGCTAAATTATTCAAACATTTAAAAGTAAGTAATAAAATCTTAAAATCAATTCGATATTTAACAGGTTACCAGTGTAAATTATATAAAACAGGAGTTATGTAGTCACATTTCTTAGTTAAAGTAACAAGTCTAGCCGCAGTATTCTGTACTTTTTGTAATTTATCTATAAGCTTTAAAGGTAAACCAACTAAAGGTGAATTAAAGTTATCTAACCGAGAAGTGACCAGAGAATTAACAAGTGACTTAGTGGCCTCTACAGTTACACATTTACGTATTTTACCTATATTTCTAATATTAAAATAGCACAATTTACAAATATTATTTACTTGAGCTTCCATAAGCATAAAACTATCCAAGATAGCGCCAATATTACGAGCAGAATAAGATGAAAATATATCACAATTACCAATTACAACAGGGGAGTTATCTTGTGCAGATTTACTTAATTGATGCCTTGAGCCTAATAACAAATATTCGGTTTTATCATCATTAAATTTTAGAAAGTTCTTTGACATCCATTTTCTAATTTCACTAATAGTTCTCAAGTTGCAATTTTGATAAATTGAAAGAAGATGGACAATTAGGTGTAAATGAAATATATAATTGAGTATCATCGGCATACAAATGAAAGCTGAGACCATATTTTTTGACAATATCTCCTAATGGTGACGTATAGAGGGTAAATAAAATCGGACCAAGAACAGAACCCTGGGGAACCCCAGATGACAAAACAGATTCAGACGACGATTTGCAATTAACTAAAATACACTGTTTTCTACCCACAAGATAGCTCTCTAAAAGATTTAATGCAGAGCCACAAATACTGAATTTAAATTGAAGTCTACGTAGAAGAATGGAAGGGTCCACCGTGTCGAAAGCAGCAGATAAATCTAATAAAATTAAAAATGTACATTTTCTATTATCAATTTCCATTAAAATATCATTTGAAACCCGGGTTAAAGCTGCTTCGGTACTGTGAAATTGTTTATAAGCACTTTGAAATGGTTATCATCTAGATGGGCCTTTATCTGAGAAGCAATACATTTCTCCAATATTTTAGAAATAAAACTTAAGTTAGAGACTGGCCTGTAATTTTTAAAAACATAAGGATCCAGTGTAGACTTTTTAATTAAAAGGGTAACATAAGCTCGTTTGAAAACGTTGGGAATAGTAGCGGATGATATACAAGAATTAATAATATTGGTAAAAACTGGAATAACTTCGTCTGGACAGTCCTTAAGAACAGAAGTCGGAACAGGATCTAATGAACAAGATTTAGGAGCAGACGATTTAATTAGCTTTAAAACAAAAGATTCACTAACCAAGTTAAAATTTTCTAAATAAACAGAATTTTCTAAATTATCACCTTTTTCGTTGATCAACATAAACACTGTGTATAATTTTACATTAATCGGATGATAACTCCCGACAGTAACTATCAGAAAACGTTGGACATCGTATAAACAAGTCAATCGGATAATAACTAAAGCCGCGGAAGCTTCCACAGTAATTAGCAAAATGACAAAGGGCTTCTTTGAAATGAAATAAACTGGGTTTAACGTCCTACCTTTTTGCACCGACTGTGCTAATGAAGACGGATATACGTCATGCAGTGTACTATGAGGGAATATAGCCAGAACTCTAATTTCGAATTTTAACTGTAAGGAGTTAAACTTTCACCTGCCCGTCAATGAGTACTCATGACCTCGGTTTTTCGTCCCATCCGAACGACTAGACACTGTTCCTTGTCAGGCACTCCGTCCTGAACCACTGACCCGGGGAAACCACGCCGGAAAATCTCGAGAAACTTTCTTGGCCAACACTGGGAGCAAACCTCAAGGTTAGTGAGCCAGTGTCTTGCTTGTGGCATGAATATAAATACCGTGTATAAGTTTAAAATAGTCAGATGATAACTTTAGCCTATAGAGTGATCAGCGGGCAATTGTTGACGTACAAAGGAAGGACCAACGAAAAAAGAAAGAACGAGAGTGGATCAGTGTTGTAACTTTAAGCCTAATCTCGAGAAATTTGGAAATGGGGCTGTTTAAAAAAAAATAACGTAGAATGCGGATTATCCATAATTATGATAAAACCAAAAGACACCTAAATAACTAAAGAAAAACATTTATTACACAATTTTATAATCAACACAAATATGCTATAAAAATAGAACTGTCCTATTATTTAAGTGCAATATTTTAAAACTAATTACTTTGGGTTATTTACGTGGCTATAATAGTAATTCAGAATCCTCTTCAATGACCATCTCTACTTTTAAAGATAGGTTCCGGAGCGAAGTCGTCTGTACAGTCGCAGTGTAATTTCTTTTTACCAGACACTAAAACGTGGTCAAGGACAACAACTAATGATGCAATGAGCGAAAATCGCATATGCGGGCATACAGACATGGGTGACGAGAATATACAACCAGTATTATGTGTTCGTACAAAAACGGACAAGATCAATGACCTTGGTTGTTGTGGCGTATATATATACAAAGGTGTATTAGTACATGTTTCTCGCCAAATATACTGCAATTACCATGATCACAGACCTTATCCCCTTCAATATTTGAGAGAATTACTTAATAGAAAGCATGGATTGTTAGAATGATTGTTACGTAACTTTGTTTTGAAATTTACAAGTAAAACAATCAATGAATAAAATGAAAAATAAACAAATATTGGCCACAAAGGAATTAAATATTCCAGAAAGTAATATCGAAATGTGGGGAATGAAAATGTTTCCCTGGTTAAGTAAGATCGATCCGTATATGGTAAGTTATAAGGTGGGTATATTGTTCCCAAAACTATATAAAAAAAAGACATCTGGGGAAAAAAATACAGAAAAACAACAAACACCTTTCCATGTATTATGAAAAAATTTGTTATACACTCAACAAAAAAGTTACCTACTTTTAATAAACCACCGGAGAAAATAAACGCCAAAGTCAACAAATTCAGACAAAACCAGATGTAATGTTATAACACAACCACCGTAATGGTGGACTTTATATAGATCTAACTATTCTCATCTGAAACAGTCTCTGCACAGAAGTCGTTTATATTTCAAATACCGCATGTGCGGAAACTGTTCCAGTTGAGCATGTGCGCCTTAACTATACATCTATTTGTATTACATAAAATATATTTTAATTAAGTGCAGTCTTGAATTTACAATGAAAGTTGTGAATCGCTCAAGTTTGACTGTTGCCTTCGGATTAAATGTTCTTCAAAGGATAGAAAGTGAAATAATGCAGTTTTCTATCCGCTGCAATAACGATGACAGCAACCAAAGTAATTTTTAACTCAATTTAATGGAAGTTGCCACCGTTGGATAACGTTTCTTCACATTGTATTTCATCTTTCCAACCGGTTCTGGGAAAACGAAAAGTAGGATACATCAAACCAGATATTGCAAACAGCCAAGTTACATTCATTGAATTCAGCGATTTTGTAACCCTTGCACTCACTCATCGTTATAATGTGTTCTTGTTTTTTTTTGTTGTTTTTTATTTAGCATAAGGGTAAAACAACTCCCCAATGTTGGAGAGACTGGTACTATCTGAGACCCATGGTGGAAACTAGTGTTAGTTTATGACAATGCATATAGGTCTATCCACAAATGTTTATAAAATATTGAGTATGTTCGGGCAAATGCTTGTGTTTGGATTTGTTTGGGGTTTTTTTTTTGTTTGACATTGGCTAAAAATGGAATTATATCATACATCTACTGGTGTATTTATTTATATTTTAAGGGAATGTTTGAACAAAAAACGAATAGACACAAAACACAACAAAATTGTGTCTGTAGCAAAACTTTTGTGAATGTACATAAACAAGAAGTATTAACAACATTACAATTAGGTAAATTAAATCAAATTAGTCAACATAAATTACATATAACTAAATCAAATAAATCGTTATAACTTCAAAACATAAATTTCAAAAATATATAGACTATAAAAATCTAATGATTACATCTAAATTACTCTCTTTTGACAAAATGGACCATTAAATAAAAACGTAGGTATGATGCTATCTTGGCCTTGATAATAATATTTAAATCAAATTAATCATTATAACTTCAAAACATAAATTACATAATCATATTTTAATCCAAATAAATGTTATAAATTACATTATTTAATCAAATTATTCTGTTTAACTTCAAAACATAAATTACATAATTATATTTAAATGAAATAAATTGTTATAAATTACATAATGAAATCAAATTAATCTGTATAACTTCAAAACATAAATTACATATAACTAAATCAAATTAATCCAAATAACTTGAAAACAGAAACTACATATAATTATATTTAATTTAAACCCAAATTAATCCTTATTACTTCAAAACATAAATTACATTACTAAATTTAAATCAAATTAATCCTTATAACTTCAAAACGTAAATTACATATAATGAAATAAAATTATTCCTTATAACTTCGAAATGTAAATTTCAAAAATATATAGACTATAAAAATCTAATTAATACATCTAAATTACTGACTCTCTTTTGACAAAATGGACCTTTAAATAAAAACGTAGGTTTGATGCTATTATCCTTGAAAAGTTGAAAAATGATTACTAAGAAATAAAGATGGCATAATAAAATTAAAGGAAAGGAATGTGAAACATAGTGACCATAACTTACTTTGAGATTTTGAGATTGATTGATTTGGATAAATGTTTTTGGGCTAATGCTGCTTTTTGGTAAGACACCTTTTCAATGTGTATAATCTGAGTGTCTATATTTGCCGTTTATTATGGAATAATGAATGGGTCAAAGGCTTCATTTTACCATACCCTTATATAGATAGAAAAACAGCATAATTCTACTGAATTTAATTGACAGTTTATAAACACTTGAGTATTGGAATGATAAAATACCTAATTATAGTTTGTCTATATAACCAGGAATGAAAGTACTAGATGTAGATATGGTGTGTTCCCACTTAGCCGGCAGACTGTTAATCCTTTGATTGATCTTAAAACTATAGTCTGTTTAAAAGTAGTCACTCAAGAACTGTTCACTAGTGTTCAGCGTTAATGAGCTCTTAATAAAATTTATTAACCAACTAATTAATGACATTTTGAACTTTTGGCATTCTAAGTTGAATAAAATGACAGCATGCCATCCTAATATTTACAAGTTCATTAACTTAATAAAACAAGAACAATCCTATGTCGAAATCACCATTTCACAGATATTATTTGGTGGTACCAAAAGGCCTCGAGTTAAGAAATATCGACAACTTGATACAAGAATTGAATATTTGAAAACACAGTTATTAAATGGCTCTTTAAGTGTAAATCGGTATGGAACAAATATTTCCTATTTAGTGGGGCTGTAAAATGATTGTTATGTTGTAAGGCATTTATTTATAAATTATATAATGCTATTTAATAAAAGTTAAATGTGTAAATTGTAATGCATTTTTATATGTGTAAATTATGTTATTTAATAAATGTTAAATTTGTTAAAATCAATATATTTTTATATGTGTAAGCTATTTAATGTTATTTAATAAAAGTTAAATTTGTTAAAATCAATACAGTTTTAGTCTTAAAAAAGATATGGACTATAGTTTATAACACCATTGTTCTAGGATTAACTCTGGATTAGCGGCAAAATTTGACATCAAAGCCTGCCGGCTAAGTGGGAACACCCCGTAGATATACATATTAATATAAACAAAATAAACAATAAACTACTTTCGCAGTAGAACATATTAACACAATCAAACATAATGGAAATTACTGGGAACTGGAATATATAGACATAATCAAATAAAATGGAAATTACTAGAACTGGAATTTTAAGTGAATTAACTCAAAATATATCTGGGCCCTATTTGTGAAAACTCACAGAATAATATTTCAAAACCACCTAATTTTCATTGGTTTAGAGCATGTATAAGTCAATAAATGCTGTTTCCATTAAGTATTAAAATTAAGGAATTAATAATGTTTTCAACCTTGAAGTACGTCTCCAGTCATTTGTCATCTGCTTATATTTTATGCAATATATAATATCAAACTAGTTTAAATATGCATAATGAAAAAACAAATCATTTCGATTTTATTCGGCAAATTAAATTAAAACAAAGCCTATGATGTACAGATGGCATCATAATTTGTGAATTAAAGTTGAAAGCATTTGTATTTTTGGTTGCACATTTTTGAACATAATTTAATATTAAATAATGCATAAAATACTAACACATGAAGTGGCTACAAATCTTCTTTAACATAGTTTCTTCATGAATTGAATTCAGATCAACATTTAAGAGATAAAATAATATTAAATTTAAATACAAGTAAATTGATTTAAAAAGACGGGAATGCTAAATTATAATTGGGGAGTTTGGCAAAAGTGGAATCGAACTAATTTCTATGTGACAAAATAAACATAGAACAAATTAATGGAATTTTCTTAACTTTTGGTACTTGTGGAATATAACGGATTGGCATGGGAACTAACTCTTAATGGAATCATACAATCCTTAAAATCAGATTTCCAATTCTCTTTTCTGAGCGATAAATAAAGTTTGGAAGCTCATAAGCAGTGTGGATAACACACAGTTTCTGGTATAAATGTCATGGAATTTATTTTTCCCCATTGTTGACTTCCACAGGGCTCTCGGTAGCCAATCAAACCATCTACCTATTAGGGCATTTGGATAGGTAGCTACCAATTTGAAATCAATTAATTTTTTTCAGAGGCACCTACTCATAGACAATCAAACAAATATTAACTTGAAGTTGTTTTGTGACAAATATATCATATAGTCATTTATCTATTGATGCAATGTAGGGGGAGGATTTTGCTAAGGGAGTGGCTCCTTTTCTACCGGTAACTGTTAAGAAATCTTTTATGTGCCTTAATAATATAAACACAACAGAGGACATCAGTATTTCAGCCCTGGTCATACTATTCATGCCATAGGGGGGGGGGTAGTAGAATATACTTATTCTATCGGAATGGGTTACAAAGTTCACCGTTATAAACATGATAAATGTAGAAATATGATTAATTAATTAATATAATATGTAAATATAAATATATTCTCTATATAGGTGGATTGTTGTTAAATATATATAAACTAAGTATATTTCTTCTTCATCTTAAGTAAAATTGGGTAATGGATATTTTCATCGTATAAACTATCTTCCTTGAACTGAAATGCATAGAAAAATAAATGTTTTATATCTTGGGAGGGATTATTTCTGACAAACTGACAAACATACAACAAGGAAGAAAAAGACAGGGTAGTAATTTGTTTCAAAATTCTGCTAGTTGAGCATTTAATAAGATTAGGTTCAAGAACTGCTGACATGTTTGAAGGGATATAACTCTTTCACTCATTCAGTCTGACCAGTACTACTATTCAACTACATACATACACTCTCAAGTGAGAATTAAACTTTTAAGTCTCTGATCAGCATTTGAGTGAATTGGATCTCTAAAATTAGTATTAAATGCATATGATATTATATAAGATATGCTCAAAAACCTATAATTTTCGCCCAAATCTTATGATGCTTTTTAATCCAGCTGAATGCAAGCAGAGAGATCATCTAACTTTGATTTTTCGAATTAGTTTTCTTAAACATGCATTATGCAAGAGATAAATCTGCCCTTTGAAGGTCTTTCTTTAGGATTGAAATGTTATATATAAATTATTAATTAGACATTAGTTAACTTACCAAGACCACAATCAACCCTTGGTGCCTGCGATATTTAGTAGATTTAAATATGTTTTGTGATGGATAATCAAGACTGTGTTTTTTAATCTTAACGTTAGTAATGACAATCGAGGCTAGCCTATAATTGTATCGTTAATATCTAGGCTCTGAGTGAAGTAATTTGACTGAAATTTTCTGCATATTCTCTTTCTATTATCCATTATTTAACTATTATAGCGAGAACTGTCAGCTCTTTATCTAATATTACCTAATGCTGCTTTAATCAAATGTTAAATAATAAGTTTTCAACTATACAGATTTTACTATTAGAAACAACTGTATATTTTGGTCAATCCTGTGGCATAGACCTCAAATGTCTCACTCAATACAAAATGAATAAACTAGGTCCAATTTTATAACCATGTCTATAATTTGACTATATAAAACTACTAATTACTAACCTTTGAATGTAATTTCCAGATTGTTGCATTGTAATTGGTTTTGATTTCTGTGTGGAATTTTTCCTGAGCTAGCTGCATGAAATTATTAAACGTTTCTCCTCTTCTTGGTGCAAATACTATCACCTCCCCCTGAAAGCAATTTAAACATTAAAGTTGCTTTGTAAATACTAACACCTCCTACCGATATTAATAAGATAAATGTTATTATATGGCATAGATAATAATATTTGGGAAGTGGAACAGATGACCTATTATCTCTGATTGTATCTTTTTGGAAGTGTAGTTAGCTGTATTAGTAAGTATGGGAGGACCACACTACACACAATGCACAATCAAAACTCATAGAACAAATCCTGGACAAGGCACACAAATAAAAGCAGTGATGGTTGTAGTACATTAGTCAGAATATGGCTAATGTTTCTGGAACCTTGATACAATTTTGTATTTGTGCATGCAATGTACATTAAACATACATATGCAAGAGCTAAATCTGCCTATTGCAATTCTTTATTTAGGCTTCAGATGTTATAGAAATTATTAATTATACCCTTATTTACATGTCAAGCTCAAAAAAACTCTGTAGACCCCCGGATGGCTTGGATACAGCTTTGATTTAAACAGTCGTCCATTTAAAATTAAATCAAGAAATGGCCAACCAAGCTAACGTTTACCATTAGTCACCGACCTCACTACCAGAAACTGGTGATGAAAGGCCTACCAAACGAGGGTACCATAGCCATTCAGAATGTTACTTGATAATCAAGAATATGTCGGTGGAGTTATCATATGTCAATCAAATGATCGGCAATTCTCGTAGACGGTGCAGACACAGTTGATACCTATTTCTAGTCGAAACTTCCAACAGTGACAACTCCATTCAGAATATAGTAATTTGACTGAAATTTTCAATATTTTCTTATTTTATCATCTAGTTTTGAATTATTATAGCAAGAAAATCCAACTCTTTATTAAACTCTTAACTAATGTATCTTTAAAACATATAATAAATTGTAAGACTAATTAGCGTACCTGAGGTTTCTATTATTTATACATTCATTTCGTCCTACTTTTAGCATTTTCAATAAAAAAATATATAAAAGATTTAATGAACCATGCATTTATTTTGTTCTAATTTTAGCATTTTAGATAAAAAAATATAAAAAAAAGTTTCAATAAATAATGCATTCATTTTGATCTACTTCTACCATCTTTGATAAAATGCAGAATAAAACATAAAAAAGGTTACATTAAATCATAAATTTATTTCGTTCTACTTTTAGTATTTTATATGAAAATATAAAAGTTTCAATAAATCATGCATTCATTTTGTTCTACTTTTGCAATTGAGATAAAAGACAGATTGAATTGAAATATAGTTTAACAGTAATCGGCATACTTAAGGGTTTAATAAATCATAAATTCATTTTGTTCTACTTCTGCATTTGAGATAAAACAAAAAAAAACAGAATAAAATGGAAAAAAAGACTTATGAGAAATCAGCATACCTGAGGTTTTAATAAATTATACATTGATTTGATTAGATCTTTTCTACCCTCTTCAAAAAACAAACTGAAAAAACAAAAAAAACATGGTTTTAATTGCACATTTAAAATAAATGTTTGTGTTTTTCCCTAATAAAATGGATTATAATTTAACTGTATTTCTTGTGCATAGAAAAGATATGCACTCTTCTGGAAACAGATACAACTTCTAGCTCTGGTATCAACTGTCAATCTAAGAATTGACCTTCTTTAAATTATACAAGTATGCTGGTTCATATGTCACAATACCGGAATAGCTAAACAGAATATCTGCAAAACATTATTTACTGTAATGTTTGGCATGTGAGTTACTGCGGTATATGACCCAATAGAGCATCGAAAATCAATTCTTACATATACAGTTCATATACTTGAAACATGAATGTAATTGAATTAACATTTTATTTTTGTTAAATATGGCTATTTAGGTCATAACAGGTCTTGGTCAGGGATCGGATGTGTCAAGAATGAGCTCCGAAGTATGCCATCAAAGCTACTGAGTTTATGATTTACTTTTGTCACTGTGCAAAATATTTAAAGGAGCTAAATCACTAATATTTGGGTCCTAGAAATTGACCCTAATGGGTTGCAACACATATAATAATGTAATCTGATTGTATATAAACTGATTTACATTCAATTGTTTCTGTTTTTACTCTAATTTCAAATCAGTTTTGTCCAGCGAAATACGACATGAGTAACAATTTCTAGCGTCTGGTTATTCCAGTTTATTGCGCATGCTCTCCAGATAAGATATGGCGTCACTGTTTGACAGGAGTTGTGGAATATGTCTAACCTCGTTCTTTCTGGTCACTTGTTACAAATGACGCTGAAATGAAATTGATAAATAATTCGTGTTTTCAACGTATAGGACTTTGGATGTTATTGAGTTAGAGACTTAGCTACTTAAAGACTGGCCTAGTCATTTTCTACTCAAGTTGTCTAAACCAAAAACTGTTTCTAATTTCAGATTTATATTGACAACAAAAACTTACCAATCAGAACATAAAACAACATCAAAATTTTCTTGAAGATTTCCCTCTAATTTATCTGATCCCCAACGAAATAAACTAAAAGTAAAAATATTTAAAAGTTGCTTCAAATGATGTGTAGACTACATGTAGAGAGAGAGAGAGAGAGAGAGAGAGAGAGAGAGAGATAGAGATGGGGTTTAACGTCCACTCGACACAAACTAGGTCATTTCGGGACTAAAATATGGTTTAATTTTTTTATGGGGTCTTTAGCAGTGGGAGGAAAACGGAGGACCCGGAGAAAACCCACAAGGTTGGACAGGCGACCCTACTCCTTGTCACGTACAACTGGGGATTCGAAACCACGCCAGTTGACTCAATGACAGTCCTTATGATACAGCGCGCACATGCTAACCATTCGGCCATCCTACCTTCCTACATGTATGTAGGGTATTTTATCAAATTAAATTCAGAGTAAGCACATAACTTGGATTCAAATCAATATTAGCTTTTAAATAAAAAATTCTAAGGCTTGACCTCTTGATATCAGACTGATTACAGTGTTCAGTAGAAACATTCTGCACACAGAGAACTATCTACTTTGAGAATAGATCTCTACCCTGAAGGGTCACCACATTGAAAAATTAGTGTACTATTTTGTTATGCGGTTATAATCCACTTTATGTCTTTTATACACACAAAGACTAAATAAACAGATTCAATTCCAGTGGAATAAATATATCTCAATATTCTCGAAGTATACGTAGTTTTTCGAATTAAAATTGTTGAATTATGAATTAAAATGTCAGTGAACTAGTTTCCAGTCTTTTCTCAAACAGAGCTAATTGTAGATAGACAGCATAACTTTTGTATGCAGCAGAATAGTGGGCCTACAGTACAACCATATTCTACATGTTCTACATATCATTGTCCAAGAGAGAGAGAGAGAGAGAGAGAGAGAGAGAGGGATGGGGTTTAACCTCCACTCGACACAAACTAGGTCATTTTGGGACTAACATATGGTTAATTTTATTTCAATAATTTGCTTGTGCGTAGGGGTCTTTAGCAGTGGGAGGAAACCGGAGGACCCGGAGAAAACCCACAAGGTTGGATAGGCGACCCTACTCCTTGTCACATACAACCGTGGATTCGAAACCATGCCAGTTGACTCAATGACAGGCCTTATGATACAGCACACACGTATTAACCATTCGGCCATCCAACGCCCCATGATTTCCAAACCTCTGTGGATCATCGATTGATGTTCAACCATACATAAGCAAATGATCAGTGATTCTTTCACTGAGAACTGTAATTACATAAATAAGTTAGATGTGATTTAAATAGAAAACACAACAGAATTGTCATCTGTACAAAATCTTTCTTCGGATTCGACCCTCTGCTGATGTTTAGCTGATCAGTGATCGATGATTGGCCAAGAATTAAACAATCATGCATTAACCATGAGACAGATAGGATGTAGCCATACTATATATAGTTCTAAATTATCACAGCTACAGGATTCTAATGATTCTGACTGGATGACAACTCTGAACTCACCTTGATTCAACTTGGGTTTGGCCATAATTTTCTTTATTTCTCTTTCTCATAATCTCCAGATCTAAATTAAATAGACATTTTTTTTTACTAATATTTAACTGGACACTTTCCTCAAATTAATGATATTTAAAGATACATTATGTAAGATTTAGATAAAGAGCTGATCGTTCTTGCTATAATAGCTCAAAAATAGATAATGTAAAATAAAAATATTCAAAATTTCATTCAAATTACTTCATTCCGAGCAACGTTAGCACTGTTTGTAGTTTTGACAAGAAGTGGGCATAGTGGTAACCAGGGTACTGGTGTATTCAAGATTTAGCCTCGCTTTCCCATTTTTAAATTAAATTTTTAAATGGCGAACCGTTCTAATCTAGTTAAAATCTACAGTATTCAATGCCATCGAGAGTTGATTATGGTCTTGTTTTGTAAATAAATTTCTAATTAATGGTTTATATAACATTTCAGGCCTAAAGAAATACCTGCAACAGGCAGATTTAGCTCTTGCATAATGTATGTTTAAGACAATAACCAATAAGCACACTGAAACTCACTATTTAGATTATCCCATTAACTAGAGTTACTAACCACACATTCCTAGGCGCTACCCGTGATAAAGAGCAAATGGCTGTAAAATAATTGTGAAGATAAATCTTACTTTTAACAGAGTCTTCATTTCCATCAGTGATTTGAACCTGTTCTGCCTCGGTGCCCACTGCTATCTATAAATACAATATATAAAAGAATAATTATCTTAATATAAGATATAGATGGATTTCTACTTTGGTAGATCAAACTAACAGTACAAGAAATCAGTCTTGATTTATTTTATAAATAAATTTTTCTATAAATTCTTCAAATTTAATTCATATATATTCAAGATATCTGTATTTGTCAGAACCACTGTTCTCAATCTCCTTCATGCTCCATATAAGGGTCAGTTTGATCCCTCTTGGCTTTGTATACAAAATGATATGAATTAGACTATGGGTATAGGAAGACAATTGTTTATCACCCAATAATACATTCTACAGTAGATATCGCTTGTGTGATATATTTCATAATCTACTGCGATATCTCCTTATGAGATATCGCTTTACATAAATTTGATTGGTCAATTGAAAAGGAACTACTTTTTTTTATTTTCAAAGAACAGCTCATTAAAAGTAACTTTTTTTTATTAAAAATGAACTATTGGTATTCAATTGACCTTGATGGAAACACTGGGTCAATATAAAGGACTTTGCAATGGTTGAATTGCTGTCAAAAAATGATGTATCACTACGCGTAATGTTCAGTAAAAGTGAAATCTACAGCAAAGAATTATATTTATCTATACTATTCAAAAAAAGTAGGGGATATTTGATTTTGGGGGCATAATACTAAAATATGCAAATGACTACGAAAAAAGTCACTATAGAACCTAACAGAAGAAACATTTCCAGTTACATGTGACGCCCAAACGCACCAATAGCTACCGCATGGAATGCAGGTGATGCTTGGGATCATCATGGGGGTCCAACCCAAGATTTGCACGACTCTGACTTTGAATGTTACAGTCATTGTGGCATTGAATTCCAGGGTGGAAACATCAGTTTAATTGTTTTAGTGACCAGAAAACAAATTATGATATGCGTCGGCTTACCCAAAATGAAAGGTTACGTGCCCTTGGCATGCTACAGATCGGCACAACACAGGCGGTTGTGGCGCGGACGATGAATGTTTCTCAGTCTGTCATAAGCAGGCTATGGTCCAGATACCGTGATACACAATCTGTACAGGACAGACCACGCTCAGGTCGACCAAGGGCGACAACTCAAGCCCAGGATCGATTTATCCGTACCTTGCCCTTGAGAAATCGTGTCATCACAGCAAATCAGATCAGCGCTCGTCTTCAAACAGACACTGGTGTGAGAGTGAGTGGCCAGACGATTCGGAATCGACTGCATAGGGGTCACCTTCGCGCCCGACGTCCTCGCGTGATCCCTTGTTTGAGAGATCATCACATTCAGACAAGACGTCGTTGGTGTAGGGATCGTCAACACTGGGATAATCGACGCTGGAGCAATGTGATGTTTTCAGATGAGTCAAGGTTCACTGTTGATTTTTTGGACAGACGTAGGAGGGTGTGGCGTCGTCGAAACGAGCGCTTCCAAGACGTTAACGTCATCAGACATGATCGATTTGGGGGTGGTTCTGTTATGGTGTGGGGAGGCATCACTGTTGCTGGAAGAACGGCTTTACATGTTGTTGCAGGGCGTGTTACAGGCCAGTACTACCGGGACAACATCTTGGCAGTCCATGTTGTGCCGTTCGCACGACGTCATGGCCGCCGTTTCATCTTCCAGGATGACAACGCAAGATGTCACAGGGCCAGGATCGTTACAGGTTACCACCAACAACAGAACATCACCACATTACCTTGGCCAGCACTGAGTCCCGACCTCTCCCCCATCGAGCATGTCTTGGACATGCTTGGACAGAGGTTACGTCAACGTCAACAACGTCCTGCCAATGTCCAAGAACTTGCTGCTGCGTTGCAACAGGAATGGGACAATCTGGACCAAAATGACCTTAGACGTCTCATTAGGAGTATGCCACGTCGGATCAATGCTTGTTTGGCAAACAGAGGAGGATTTACCCGTTACTGACTTGGTTGTGATGCTGTGGTAACTTTGCTGTTTGACCCCGGGTATCATTTTACCCTTATAATGGTCAGTCTGTGCCTTACTTAGTCTAACGATCATTTGGAATAAATCGATGAATGTGAACTTCATTTCATTTTGTCATTTGTTTCTTCGTCAGTTTCATTAGGTGACTTTAATAACACTTAAAAATCAAATATCCCCTACTTTTTTTGAATAGTATATTTGTGCATGTAAGAAGGGATTGGGTGATAAATAAAATCTCATACTCGTCTTTTTTTATATCAAAAAAGACTGGTAGGAGATTCTCTCTATCTACAATATGAGTTAGGTTAATATATATACAAAATATGAATGAACTTACTGAAAAGCCTGCCAGACAAGTCATACCACCACCAATTTCTATCACTGATTTATTTCTGAAATTATTGTTGTTAAAAAAACACTATCATATTCTACTAATTCTCTTAAATTGGACATGCTTAGAAATTGTCTTCTAAAATTTGAAGGTATATAACGTACATGTACCACTTAGTAAAAATACTTTTAAAAAAATACCTTCTCGGGCTACTATTCAAGCAATTTAATTATTTAACTTAAACACAACAGATTTGATTTCTCTTTAAAACTTACCGAAAGTATGCTGCATTTAACAAACAGTAATAAGACATTATTTCTTCTGCTGGCCAAATACCTTGAACAGAAAAATAATTGTACTCTAGATATGTGCAGCTATGAAGTACATGTACATGTACATGGTATTAATATATGTGATACAACGTTTACATGAATAGTACTTTAAAAAATTTGTAAGGTTTGTAAAGTTCACAAAAAGAAATAAACTGGTATCAGGTGTTCTAGAACAAGTACTGTATTGACTATATAAAGTTCCACTCTCCCTCATGCACAATCAAATTTTACAGCCTTGTACCAATTTTGCAACAAAAGCTTTTTTGATGTTTGGACTTTCTAAGCATGTAAAATATTTGAAGATTAAAAATCAGAACTTACAAACATTGCCTGTGTTATTAAAACCTTGTAATTTATCAGCTCTTAAACATCCACATAATTGTCTAAAATAAAATAAAAATATATCATAAATATCTAGTATTACTGTATTATAATATACTTAATCCAGACTAAAATGTACCAAACTTGATTATTTAACATTTACATGTAATTAAGAAAACAAAATCAACTTTTAACTGTAGATAATATCCCAGTCAGGATTCAGTAATTTAAAAAAGGGGCTTACTGAGTGGAACTAAACAATTTTTGGACTGATATTCCTTTCAGAGGTTCAACTTTCATAATACTGAGATGTAGAAAACGATTCCTCCATCCATCCAATTATGTTCAGAGACTTTAAAGATAAATGAGGTGAACATCTCAGCATATAAAACATGGTCAATGCAACCATTCAAAAATAGTGCTTTATATAAAGTCTTCAGCTTGACATTAAGGTTGAGAATTCATGTAATATAAGTATAATGACATTTATAGTATGAGAATGTTGCTACCTTTTAACTGGATAATTTATCAAGGTATATGACCATATTTTAAACGGTTTGGTCCATGTCTTTGGTTTTGACGCTTATTCAAAGTGTGGTGTAGTTTCCCATTTTTTTGTCTAGGCTCAAGCAGACGGCTTCACTTGAGTTGGAATTTTAGAAGGTCTTGTCAAGTCTGAGACACAGGGTTTACAAACTACGTGAAAATCAAACTACTGACATGACAAGTATGCCTTGCGGTATTACTGCGGTGGCGTTTTCATTGAGAGCCCATCACCAGCCTATTACCTTTGTTATTATTGAACTTTGTTTACTTGGCATTTGGAATCGGAACAAATGCAGATTGAATTGATGTAATTGACATTGTTTGTAAGCCTTTCATATCACCTGATCAGTGATGATTTCAGTTTAATAAACTGCTGAAAATTTGGTGAAATTCATTTGGTGAAATTTGTATTGATAAACAATCCAGTGTGACTTATATCACAGAGAATTATATGGTTTATTTACCTGACAATGAGGGTAAAGTTGTTGATTAAATCTGTTTTATATTCCCACCATTTACACTCCTCTTCTTCAGATATAACATCAACACGAAACAAACCAAAACTCTCAAATCTTCGAATGGAAATCACATTTTTACAAATATCTTTCCTTCGATCACCATTGCTAATAATCTGTTTATAATAAAACAAAGAACTACATGTATACAGTTACAGACCCATATCTTTCTGTTGCTCAACATGGTCATAATCCTGAAGCAATGGCCCGAGAAATCCCTCTCTGGCCATTGCTGGATTGGCTTCGGATACATGAGCTTTTGGGGGAGTGTGTCTATTCTTCCCATTCAATCAAGTACAGCAACATGACAGCCCTTCGTTTAATCTGGGATCTTCCCTAAAACTTTGGACAGTGATTTAAGGTATTAAAAATGGTGAAAGTATTGTTCGTCTCCAAACTGTATTGTTTACATTGTATCCATGTTGATAGCCTCGTTTGTCACAAAATTAGTCACTGGTTAATTGGGCATAATAAAATCGTGAGTCATGACGTAACGTTATGTAAACATATTTGGTCTAATTTGGAGCTCTGTTTAAAGCGTAACGATATTGTTACGCAGTTAGCGACCCAAATCATAAATAGATCACAACGAACATACATGGTCATGGACTTTATTGACAATTCTATTAACGGTACCGGGTATTTACGTTAAAATCAACGGGTGCAATAATCATAATGGTCCTGGTAAATCCATAGGCAAATATTCTACAGGCTAAAAATGCTACAAAAATCAAGTCAAAATCGTCTGGCGATGAAAGCACTGCACACCAGCACTACACACCAGCACCAGGCAACGGGAATCAGGGGGGAGTCGGAGTCTGAATCTCAATTAACCTCCCTAAAAAAAAAACATTCTATCTTTACGATACAAACCTGTGCCAATAAACTCCATCTTTGCCTGGCTATTCTAGGTTTCGAAACAATACAGGAAG
This sequence comes from Patella vulgata, assembly GCF_932274485.2. Lineage (NCBI taxonomy): Eukaryota > Metazoa > Mollusca > Gastropoda > Patellidae > Patella > Patella vulgata. The sequence goes on from NC_065883.2 coordinate 20,756,245, forward strand.
TGATGTGGTCCGTTTCATCAGAAAGCATCTTCGCTACTTCCACTCATCGAAGCCAGCTCTTTACAACAAACCGTTACCAAATAAACTTGAAATGGATTTTTGTTTGTTTACATATTTCTGACTTTATCCATTTCCGAAAAATGAAGGTGATAAGAGGGAGGTAACTCTAAAAGTAAATCGACGGTGTCAGACAGCAACATTTATCGCATTAACAAACTATCACACTTTCATGCGGCCGCCTTCAAGTCGATAAATAGACATTGTAAATCACTCCCTCCCCTTGTCTGCGATATCACCTCCGTGGAAGCCGACGTTAAAAATAAAGCTATTTCATATACTTTTTTTAAAGAACACGTCATCAAAAGCAAATAAAGGCAATACCTTTGAAAATAAAGATATTATTATTATTATCATATATTATAATAATAACTCAGATATTATCGGATTACCGGTACATTAAATTACCACTAAATGCCTATCGGTTATTTAAAGAGAATAAAATTTAGGGGTAGGTCAGATAATCCCTTGAAAGCAATGCTAATTGTTTGATATAATATGTAAAGCTAATACATTTTATATTACTAATATCTGTATAGGCTACAGCTTTAATTAACCATTACTTAGCTGTAAGTAAGATCCATGGTATTATAGTTTTATAACATATTAATCCACGTCAATATGCACTTAGACTGACTTTATAATATTTAAGAATATAAAATCAAAATAGATTCAATCTGATTAAAAATATGCCCATTGGCTTCTATTGACCCTATCCCATCTATATTGATTGAATAGGATGCTGAATATTGACAAATTTTCAATTGATCATATTATCTTTGTGCTGGTAAACGGAATTGATTCATTTTTGAACTGATATTTCGTTTACAGTTTACAATTATGTTGCTTGCAATGGATTAAAACCATGACAAATGGGTTATCTGCGGTCACAATCGACATATTGGGGTTTTTTTTTGCAATGGATTTAATAATAAAAATTACTCATATGATGATCAAAACTGTAATAGTTTAGAGTACAGGAAATGGATTAACTGCAGTCACCATCCATATTGTTGTTTGCTTTGGATTTAAAAAAAACAAAAAAACAATTCATATAACGATCATAGACTTTTTAGATACATTAAAATAGCTTAAGAGTCCGGGAAATGGGTTAACTGCGGTCACGATGTCCTAAGAATATGACTTCGTCATAAACATCCTGCATACTTGGAAGGCATATTAGAAACAATGTAGGCGTATAAAAAAAACAAAAATACTTCATACGAGGATCACAGACTTTAATAGTTCAGTGTCCACGAAATGGGTCAACTCCTGTCATGATGTCCTAGAATATGACCAAGCCATAAACATCCTGCATACATGTACTTGGAAGGCATGAAAACAAAATCTCTTAATATTATTGGTAACCAACAGTAAAATGCTAGTACTAAATATATGCGTATACATATGTAGCACATAAGTCATGTATTTAAATTTTAACACCTTATTCTAGTGGACAATTATAAACGTCTGTGTGTTATTTTTAAGTATTCTTCTACCGGGCAGTAAATTTCTCTGAAATCTTGAGAACGTGGTATTCAGTCTTGTTCGTAAGTGTTTTTAATATTATGTGGTTGGCCTCCGTGGATCTATTTATTAAATAGGAACTGTTATACGGATGGGACAAACAATAATCGATTATTTCTCAACGGATCGTCTTCGGGTTTTCATTTCGCTTGAATTGATTCAATTTAAGTATAAAAGATTTGCCAGTTTTTTTCATCATTTTTTCGACATTCAAGATGGCGTATCTCCGTCAATATTTGAGGTATCAAGTTGAAACTTGGTAGGAAATTAGGAATAAGGAACATATCGACGCCTTCGTAATGGCATAATCAAAAAAATTGTTACCGCTTCCGGAAATTACCGAGGCTTTCCGATTTTTCCAGAACATGAATAGTTCTCTCCATTTTAAAGATAAACCAAAAATGACATGTGGTGGTGTAAACCCCAGATATTATCTTTCATTTACAGAGACCGTTATAGTCGATAACATTTTCAACCGTTTGGCCGCCATATTGGATTTAAAAAAATCTTCAAATCGATATTCAGCAGCCATTTTGATTCCGATTTTCGAAAACTTGTTTTTGTTTTAAACCTACTCCAAATGACAACAATCATTTGGGAGCCGATTTTTGAATTTTGATTCCGTTTACTTCCGGTTTCACTTTGAATTTTCTTCCGACTTTTCAACTTCTATCTCGTGACCACCTTTTAATGACCTTTTCATATATGATGGTATCGACTAACAATTAATATCAATCAAAATGTTCGGTCTTAATTGGTATTGGATCCTACTATACTCAATAATGCATGGTGTAACTTGATTATTCTTCCTATAGTTGCACTGTAAATCTCAACATATTTACTGTTAGGAAACTACAATGGAAAAGCAGCAACCTGGCAGCAATCAGATGGATTATTGGTTGACAACAACCCCATTTGTCATTGGTGGCTGTCTATCTTATGATTGCAAACCTTAAACAGTACTTCATCATTTCTTCTTAGCAAATAAGAGCTTTTAAGAATATAAGAAGTTTGTTCAGTGAAATGACAGAAATTTTCGGGTAATGACATGGCGTGCACGAAACTAATCAGTAGTTCGATCTATTAGTTCTTCGAATGTTCTTAGCAGATAAGGGCTTTAAAGAATACTTGGTAATAGAAGTTTGATACAGTTGTTTAGGAAAATAAAGGAAATTTAGCGGATATATGATGTTATCTGTGCATTTCTTAGTTTAGGAATTCACACAGCTAGTTATGATTTTGTTGTATATACATATAATATCATATATAAAGTAAACATTATCAAATGGAACTGTATAACACATACTGAAGAGTTTATTGCACAAGTTATGGTATTTACAAAAATTATTGAGCTGCCAAGCAATGGCAATTGAAATATTTTGTAACAAATTTTTATTTTCCCAGTTTTCTCTGGAGACAGTTGCATTCAAGGAGAGGCTGTCTGCACCCATAACATACCATTTTGTGTTACATATTGAATTTAATTTTCTCTGTCAAGCTAAATATATCTGTGTCTTATTGAGTCTAATCAGTAACAATTAATGTCCATAAAACATGACAAGAAAAGATCACAATCAGAAGTTAAATGGGGTTTAATGTCCTACTTTTCTGTACCAATTGGGATATTAAATTTGTGGATAGAGAGAGAAATGGGGTTTAATGTCCACTTGAGACAAACTAGGTAATTTCAGGACTAACATAGGGGTCTTTAGCAGTGTGAGGAAACCAGGGCACACAGAGAAAACCCACGAGGTTGGACAAACGACCCTACTCCTTGTCACGTACAACTGGGGAATCGAAACAACGCCAGTTGACTCAATGACAGACCTTATGATTGAAAACGCACACGCTAACCATTCGACCATCCAACCCCCTTGATTTGTTGATATATGTAGGTTAAAGTTGAAGAATGTCTTTACCGTAGGAATATTTGATGTTAAATCCAATGGTAAGACTGTCTGTATAGGAATATTGACTCTTTTTATAACATTAATAACATTACAGGGGTAAATTCCTACAGCCACATGGCTACAGTTTAATTGTTACTCTATCAAACTATTTGTTGACCCAAAACTATATTTTGACTGGCTTAATTATTAAACTATATTTTCTGTGTCAGTTGGGAACTCAAATCAATAATAGGAGATAAAATATTGTTTATTCTATTTACAATTTCTATAAGACAAGTTGTTGAAAACTTATAATCAGCAATGCTCTTACTTATACATCTAAATCAAGAATAATGTCTCGTTCAAATTATGTTGATCTTGTACTAGAGGAAGTTTTTTTATGTTTTAAATTGTCTTTTTAAACCAACAGAATAATCAAATAATTTTGAATTATGGAAAACTCCATTCTTATCCAAAAGAAAGTAGAACCATTTTCCTTTAATCTTCATAGGAATCTGGACTCCTGACTCGTTCCGGGCACGTATACAGTTAATATGTTCAACTGGGATAATAAAACTCTTGTACTTTTTTGAAAATCCATATGTTGATATACCGACCCTCTTCCCTCCTTTCATTAACCAAAGCTGACGTATAGTTCGTGTTGGATACAGAACACTCACATTAAAGATTATATAACCTGAAAATAAAAGAAAAGCATTTTAAAGTTACAATTTCATATTTTTAAGTTATATTTTTAAAATGTATTAAAATAAAGCCCTAAAATAGATGGTAGCTATAGACAGTCCTACCTTGTTAAAGAATAATCCTATTAATCCTATAATTCCCTATTGCCAGTTGAGAAATAGGCAAAAATATCATTTTCAACTTCAAATCCAAAAGTTGAAGATAACTATTCCATGGTGGGGAATAAGAAAACAAGGCAGGTAATTGGGAGGTAACTGTGTTATTATTTCCGGTGTGAAGATTTTTAAGTGTGAGAAAGATAACCTATGATCGTATAATAGTGAGTTGACAACCTATTGAGCAAAAAACATAGAAATAATTATGTTTTGACTTTCTTAGAAAATATGAAATTGTAACTTTAATATGAAGGTAATTTGAGAATAACATTTGAGTTTTGTTGTGTATTAGTCAATGACAATGATATAAGAATATTTCCACCAATTTTTTAACATTATGCAATACACCTTGTGGGTGGCCTTACCAGAGGTAAGTTAAATGTTCAATGTACGTATGTTGTCAATACAGCTATAGCATTGGCAGTGGAACGGGCCAGATTACCTAGGAGGTGAGTGGAGACCCAGAGCTTGAAAAGAAAATAGAGGATTTTTAGGAATAACTTTATAGAATTATCAAAAAGTCCCATTTACACTATGTTGACATAACCCCTTCTATCTTTCGCTTCAGGCAGCATATGCATCTGGACTGCAAATATCCTAGAAAAATACATGCAAATATTTGCATTGCTCTAGATATTTGCTACCCTTATATAACCAGTAATAACCACTCCCTTTTATCATAAGTCATACATAATTCAATCAAATTTGGAAAATTAAATTGATTTTACCTAGAGAAAAAAATAACAAACTGAGCGCATTTTTATAATGCATTTGAAATGCATTGATGACACTTATCCATGAATCAGCAGGTATTTCAATTTTGGACGGTGACTTGTCTTCTTTGAAATTTTGATAAACGAATAATGCCAAATATCCCCAAAACACAAACTGTCCTATCCCAAAGTATGGTACAAATTTTAAAAAAGTTTTATTTTCATTTGAATAAATCAGCACGTTTTTCGGTACGTTAGAGTTTATTTCATATGGCCGCGTAGGCTTTGTGGTGTAGTATGATAATATTTTCCTGTAACCGTTTTGGTACCTTGAACAATAACCGATCTGATAACCGAATACTATTCGACTACAAGTGAAACCAGTTTGGGTAGTAGAACTAGAACTAAATAAAAGTCTTTTGGGGGTCAATTGCACAGATTGTGATAGAATACGCGTCAAGTGATGTACATGTAAGTGAGTTTTTAAAAAGGGTAATGTCACTTTTAATGCCATAATTGTCTATTAAATAACAAACAATAAGTTTAACAAACACAGTTCCAAACTTTCCAGTTACTGTTATCTGAATAAACACCTCAAAACAAGTTCCATAATAAGTGACCAAATTTTACGTCACTGTTTTTAGCAAAACGCAACGGGAAATGAAAACTCTAAATCTTATGTAAAATTTGATTAATTTGAAATTATGTTGGTGCAAATAAAATGTATTAGTGCATCTCTAAATAAATTTTACATAACATTCCAAAAGTAATATTTAGAGTATTTCGTTCCGTTTCCCACATATGGCAGTTTTAAATATCTACAAAACCGTCATCTTTATTAACTTCATTTGTAAAGATTATGGGAGAAATTAGGGAATATATACATTATTAGAATTATATTTTATCTTTAATACATCTTTAACAGTAATGTAACCAATACGTTAAACCATTTATATAGACAATCTATTTTCAATTACATTATTTAAATATTTCACATGAAATAAGAGGTCTGATAGAGATATATTCATTGCGTAAAAATCCAAAAATGAATGATCCCCATGGGACATTCCTCTGCAAGAAGACTGTAAACAAACAAATCACTGAAAAGGTGAAAGAAAATTGAATTCTGTTTTCGTGAGACAGAAAAAGCAAGTGGTCATTTACGCAGCAAGAAAATGGAAGAGGAAACATTTGATTTAGGGCAAACAAAAGCGAGGGTAACTATGAATTAAATTATCTTACACTAGTTACAGTTAATCTGGATGGATAATCAAGTAATTCTGTAATTAAATATATGATTTCATTTGAAAACGCACAAGCAACTTTTTTGCTGAATGGTTTCAAACGAACAAGCAAAAAGTGGATACTGAAGAACTTGTGATGTAACAATAAATTTAATATGTAGCAGGTATTGGCTGAGTAGAGTGAAGCTGGTGTGATAGTTGTTATATAAAACCTTCATAATTAAAATTAAGTTTCTCAACTCAAGTGACACAAAACAAATGATTTTAAATAATTTTCTGTTTCTGAATTGATTTTAATTTAGATCTAAATTGTATGATTAATTTTGTTTAAAAAAAAAAGAACAAAAAAGTGTGAGAATTATTTTTATTTGCGTCAAGAATATATGATGTCATTGATAACACACGTCACAGAAATATTTACACGAGACGCGAAGAGAGATTTGGTAAGTTGACATGCGCATTACCAGCTTTGCCCAGTGTATCTGGTTCCAGTTTGAATTGTTTTAATCAACACTGTGGGTGATAGTTTTAGTTACGCTCTTGTGTTACTGGAAAAGAGCTTTTTACAAGCCCCACGCCTCGCGGGAAGCTTTAGAGCTTGGCTCTGTATTACTATTAGTTATTTTCAGAACAGTCTCTTCGTGTACATTGCCTTCAACTTTTATGAATGAATGAATGACTGGGTGTTTAAGGTTAGGAATGTTATTTGTTAAGTTGGCCAATTATCACCTTCAATTAGGATTATATTTTCACACAGTAGTTAATGGGAGTGTGGTATTATGTCAAATATATAGGGTTCATATATACAAGATTTAATGGGGTATGTTTATTTTTTTAATATAGGCCCCCTACAGTCCCTGCTTAAATCTGGGCCTGCTTAAACATGCATTATGCAAGAGCAAAATCTGCTTATTACAAGTCTTTCTTTAGGCCTGAAATGTTATCTAAATTATCAATTAGACATTAATTAACTTATCCAGACCATAATAAACTCTCGATGTCAAGGCTAGCCTTCGATGTTGGCTGGATTAGATTCCTATATGCCGCTAACGGCCGTTGATAATTAAATCAGAAAAAGTGGATAATCGTGACTATGCTCTTTATATTAATGATTTTAGTAATGATGACCGAGACTATGCAAAAATTTCACCCGCTTCTTTCTCGTCTCATAGTGGATCAATTTGACTGAAATTTTCAGCAAATTACCTTTACACTATCTAGTTTTTAACTATTATAGCGAGAACTGCCATCTCTTTATCTTATCTCCCATAATGTATCTTTAATTACTCCACAACAGTATTAATTTCTTTTCACTTTTCAACAGAATGCAAAGCAGGGTCGACGGGCCAGAAACAGAAAAGAACCAACCCAAGTCGATGAAGATGAGACACAAGAAGAGCAGATGCCTCCAATTTCAAGTGATAACGTAATAAGTTAAAACTCATTCTACTGCTACTTGTGCCCAATAGACAATTAATCTTAAATTGTTTGAGAAATGGGTTCTGATTACATACAATCCAATTTGAATATTTGTGATTAGTGCTGGCGATATATCGATGTATCATGATTCACCTTCTCGTGATTTACATATTGAATCGAGAGATGCTGAATCGATGTATCGTCATTTTTTTTTTTAAATTTTGTCGCTTCAGTACGTAACCTGTCACTCTTAATTATCCATGTCACACATTATCAATAAGTACACACACACTCTTAAATTGTTTTGGTCCTTATTTTGATCTACATCAATATCATGTTATAAAACAGTTTTTCAACATTGGCAGGACTAAAAATATCAATTATTCATTTATCCTGTTGTTTTTTGGTAAATATTGACCTGGTTATGAATTGTGATACAAATCGTATTGTAGCACCAGAATCGCAATACATATTGTATTGTGACTGCAGTGGCAATATCCAGCACTATTTCTGATACAGTTCTCTAGACCTAGCTAAATCAAGACAAATCCAAAATTAAATTTTTACCATCTAACACAGATTGCTGATGCCTCTTTACAACTATAATTTGGCTCAACTCAAATAAATATATATTCCAATCACACCTTTTAATGTCATAATTGTAGACTGCCCAATCAATGTTCCCTGCAGCATTTCTAACTCAACAAGAAAATTGCTGCTTACTGCATTTGAACAGTGCAATATTTATGTCAAATTTAAAACGGATCAGATAGCCAAACAGAACAGGTATATAATCAAATGAAATGAAATGGGGTTTAACGTCCTACTGTTCTGCTCCTATGCTGGGCTAATGAAGACGGGCATACGTCATACAGTGTGCTATGAGGGAAATTTTGCCCGGGCAGCGGCACTATCGCCTACTCTTATATCGAATTCCAACTGCCAAGGGATCTTTTATGTGCATTCCAATGTATCACAGGACCTCGGTTTTTCGCCTCATTCACAGGACTAGACAGCTGTCCTTGTTAGGCCCTCCATCCTGCATCACTGACAAGGGGGAACTACGCCGGAAAATCTGGATGAACTTTCTCGGCCAATGCAGGGATCGAACACCCGACCTCCAGGCTAGCGAGTCAGCGCCTTAGCCACGTGATCCCCAGGTATATAATCGCTTGGCAGCCAATATCACTGATTGTCTGCGATGTCACCTTGGTGAAAGCAGACGTTAGATAAAACTATTTTACACACACAATATCACTTAGAGCATTTAGTTTTAGACTACCTGGGTTTTTTTAATACATTTCACCAATGTGGTTACTTGTATAGTTAAATTTTACTTCAATATGCTTATACTCATATTTCTTGTAACATATAGCAGATCATGGCCCATGCTGGCGTTACACAGAGGTTTCTCTGGGGTTTTTTCCTGATTGTTTTGAAATTTGAGTGAAGCCTGTGTCACTACAGGCCCGGGTCTATATAGTGCAGTGGACGCTTACGGCTAGCCCCTGGATCCATTCACTTTATTTGAATTGTTTGTTTGTTTGTGATTTCTGCATAATTTTTCTTGTCCATATATTTGGTTTTTGTGTAAATTATGTGTTTTGCAGTCCCCCTGCACTTACTATTAGTGACTCTTGTGAAGTTGTGTTCTGTAAAAGTTTGTTCGAATATACCTTAGATATTTTCTTTTTCTAGTTAGAAACTTCTGGTCCTCCTGGTAGACCAGCTAAAGCTGTATCAGGTTGGGGAGAGGAAACACCCAGACGTCCACGGTAAAAAAAAATTATATTTATTTCTTGTAATGTAACTTATAAAACGATTGTTGACTGGATTTAACATCAAGTTGAATTAAATATGATAAAAACCGTAAACATATTATGGGGAGCTTTTTCAGTTGCATGAAGATTTGATTTGTGTTTTTATTATATATGCATGAATCGATGACCCTCCATTTAATAATACTAACTATTCTACAGTGTTGCTGAATGGAGTAATGTAATTGTAAATATTAATACCATAATACCAGTACACTAAAAGCATGACTGTATGTCAAACCTTGACATATAATATCTAAATGTATATATATATATATACCTTTAATCCCCATTCTACAGAACACGTCAACTAGGAGAAGGGCTTGAGGTCTATGAAGAGTGAGTTAAAAATATATTATCACTGAGTTTAGAAATCTATCATTTTGCTACTCTATATCATATTAATAGCTTGTTTTATTTCGATTTTTTAAAATATCTTTCATTTTGTCATTAAAGATGGGTTCCCGCGTACAAACTGGGTGATTTAATGGTTTAATTTGTCATAATTATGCTTCAAATCCTTCTCAAACATTGTAATTGCGAAGGAATGCCCTGCTATTAAAATTCGATCAAACCAGGTCATGTTTTCGTCACATCTTGGGAGTCAGAGGAGAAATCATTGCATACATAAGACGATGTTGTCTTTAATCGCTTACTATTTATTACAAATATCGAATCCTAATTAAATTCTCGGATTATCCACTACCCGCGTCTTTTTCCGTCATTTTTATCTCAGAAAGTATTGTACGTCTAACTCTTCATAAAGTTTATCAACTTGTACATCAAGCGCTCAATGTTCGCTTGTGACCTTTGACATCGTGCGTGCAGAAGGTCATAATCGTCGGGCTGTTTATTAGGGGAACCCTTACATTTTTGTCCTGTATACGCTCCATGAGTGTTTTTTGTGGAATCCAGTATTTTTCTAGTAAGATTGGATATCTCTACTTTCCATATATACCAAAATTGCCATACTTTTATTGGAAATAACCACCCGATAAATACTTTTCTGGGAACCCATCTTTAATTCTTAGCCCTTTCAGTGTGACATTTATACCTTACTTTTATTATTTTTATTTGGCATGTTGAGATTTATGTTTGTTGTAGTGTAGTGTAAGATTTGATCAATTGGAAAACTTTACGGAACTAAACCTCTTTGATTTAGGTTGAAATAGAATGTTAACCTCCAAGGGGTGATCTGACGTGTTTGGATTAGTAATGGGACATGATTTATACTATTAATTTGTTTCGAAATATTAAAGGGGCATTATGTAAGATTTAGATAAAGAGTTGGCCATTCTCGCTTTAATATTTCAAAAAATACATGTAGATTATATATAATGCAAAATGAATATATTGTAAATTTCATTCAAATTACTTTATTTTGAGCAAAGTTATCAATGGTTGTAGTTTTGACAAGATGTATGCATTGACCACTGTACTGGTCATTTGAGTCTTAGTCTTGCCTCTCCATGTTTGAATGAAATCATTAAATGGCCGAACTATTCTAATCTACTGAAAATTGGTGCCATCAGATGGCAACGAGAGTTGATTATGGTCTTGTCATGTTAAATAATCATTAAATGGCTGAACTGTTCTAATTACTTAAAATTAGTGCCTTCCGCTGGCATCAAGAGTTGATTATGGTCTTGTCATGTTAATAAATGTCTAATTAACATTTAAGGCCCAAAGAAAGACCTGTAATAGGCAGATTTAGCTCTTACATAATGCCTGTTTAAGTGGAAGTCAATTTGTTTACTGATTTAAGTTTCATTTTTGGCTTAATCAGTAATATTTCAACATTGACATTTTAATTATTACCAAAATCCAAGAGGTTTACTTATATTAAGTTTGAAATATATATATATGTATCAAGTACATCCATGTTTAGGGATTAGGGATGGGAGATTTAGTTATATGAATACATGTATAAATACAGATGTAGAAAAATTGGATTATAAAATAACTGATTGACAACGTTTAATATAAAAATAGCTGACTGTTTACATGAGAAAGTCAGTTTAGAAATGTGTAATATACTTTAAAATAGTGTGCATAACAGAAATAATTGTTTCTGTTCTGTGACATGGGAGTGACATATAATCATTAAATTAATGTGTGCACTTATGCATACAGCATTGTTATGCCAGCTGCCATTATAATCTACACAATTGTGATCACCCATACAATAGAAAGATGTAAAATGAACTTCACAGAAAATCTCAGGCAAAAATTAGACTTTTGAATAGATGGTTTGTATATAATTTCTAGTCACGGTTATGCATTAAGGATCTTCGTTCTTAAGGAAATATATCTTTAATAAGTAGTTAGATTTTTTTAAAAGCATTCTGCTAGATAGAAAGTGTGTTGTATTTAATTAGTCAAGTGTGTTAATACTACATTATTTATCCATATTACTTTTCCAAAATGGAATAACTTTTTTTTTTCAAAAGCATTCATTAATTCTTTACAAGTTTCTCACAAACATAATTTGTAAAAGCATCCATGATGAAAATGGTTTTGTCTCTGGTATCCATAGAAAGTTACCTTAGATCATTAATAAGGTGTGTTTTGAAAATTATGTTTGGTAATATTTAGTAAGCAACTTTTAGAGCATTATTAATGTAGTTATATTTCTTTACATCCATAGAACATTTTCTGAAATATCTGAAGCACAATTAATTTTTTGTTTTCCGTATGTCTATTTTGTTTCGTCTCCTGTATATCCATCTGCAGTGTTATGATGTATTGTTATTTCACAGCATAAATTCTCTCTCTCACAGAATCTCTTCCAAAGGGTCAGAGACTTCACAGAGATGCTATCTTATGCACTCAATTTTTAGTTTAAGACTCTTCACAATAATTTTGAAAATTGCTGGTAATATCAGAACAATATAATCAGTGAACTTGAAGGAACATTGAAGTTTTATTAATAAGTGCAACAAACCTTTATGGCTAAGTTTAAGGGGTTTATTTCAAGGTTTGTAATTCATTGAGAACAAATTCAGTAAGTAATATTCTGACTTTTTGAAAGGACAAAGCTTTTGCAACAGGACAATAAAACCCTCCAAAAAACCCAATGACATCAGCTGATCTATGATTATTGAAACACATATTATTTATTTGTAGAGTTGGTCTGTTTTACCAGAATGTAAGGAACATACTATTACTTAAATAGCTAATATCATGAAAATCATTAGTAATTTAGATCCATTTTGTAATATTTCAGTGAGAGATTACGACCTAGAAGTCCTGCAATTGATAATGATGAATCTGATAACGGTTAGTAATATTCAATGTGATTTTACCTCACCCAGCAGACAGTAATATATATGAACTTGCAGATAATGTTTAGTCCACATTTCTGTTTAATATGTGATATATTAGAACTTTTTAGAAGCCATTTTATATACGAATAATACATATATTATAAAACCTCTCAAATTGTTATAAATTGTATGTCATTATACTTATTAGTCCGCATTTCTATTTAATATGTGATTCATTAGAACTTTTAAGAGGTTATTTTATGTACGAATAATACATGTATTGTATGTCATTATACTCATCAGATATACCAATAATACCGGAGTTAGAAGACCAACAAGATGAAGATATGACATCAGCTGTAGCTTCGGCACCAAAGTTAGTTCCTGTTATTTTATCTTGTTCAGAGTTGTTTACATAAAGTTACTGGCTCCCATTAAAGATTTGAATGCTTTTTAAAACCTGATCCATTGCACAGATTTACTAGATCAACATTTTGAAATTTCACTATGAATTCCAAACTTTCAGATAAATCGCTCTGCTTAACGTCACAATATTTTAGATAAATAAAATGAAATGAAATGGGGTCTAACATCTTACTTTCTGCACCAACAAATTAAAGCTAATGAAGACAGGCATACGCTATGCACTGTGTTATTAGGACATTTAGACTTGACAGAGCCTCTGTGGCCTACTCTTACTGTCATTTCAAAATGTAAGGGGATCTGTCATGAGAATGGAAAATCCCAAGGAACTTTTTCCAGTTTTGTGACTCACTCAGCCCCCATGGCTCCCTATGCCCTATATGTATTGATTTGGATGAATGTTATTAATTATCTAAATCATTGCTGATGTTTTGATATTTCAGTGTAGCTGTAAATCGTGTGGCAACATTCCGTGAACTTGATGATGATTTATTACGACAGGCAGCTTTCCTTACTTTAGTAAGTTTAGTTTTACTCATCATACATTCCATTACAAATCCTAATTTCTCAAGCAGCGATGTCTCTGGCAAATTGTCTTATTAGCATGGATAATATAATGTTTATATGTAAGACAAAACCATGTAGACAATTTGAAATTTTTAAAATGGAAAGCAATGACAAGCTTTTGACAAAATTATCCTCTGCCATCAGAATTTATTGCAGGATTCTAATTGGTTGTATGTGGGCTGGATTATGCCCATCATGTTTTTGATCATAATGTAAATAATTCCCCTTTAGAAAATGCTTGTTAGTCATCCCAGGAATACAATGATAATTTGTTAGTCATCCCAGAAATACAGTGATAATTTCTTAGTCTAAAGAGAGAAAGAGAGAGAAATAGGGTTTAATGTCCATTCGACAAATACTAGGTCATTTCGGGACTAACAGATGGTTCAATTTTATTTCAATAGTTCGCTTGCGTTCAGGGGTCTTTAGCTGTGGGAGGAAACTGAAGTACCTGGAGAAAACCCATGAGGTTGGACAGGCGACCCTGCTCCTGGTCACACTCAAGCAGGGAATCAAAACCATGCCACTTGATTCAATGACAGACCTGGTGATCTAACGCGCATGCGTTAACCATTCAGCCAATCAATCCCCCTTCAGTTTCTCAGGTGATGACACAGATTAGTTTTTCTAGGCATACAAGCTGATCAAAATAATTGAGAAAGTGAAATTGTTATTAAATGATTTTTACTTACAGGATAATGAAATTGATTTAAAACTTTTAACCAAATCTTTATCACCCAAAGAAGACCTTATTGAGGTAATACTTTTTTTTTTCTGTCAGTCCGACTTTGCTACACATCTTTGGTGCGTCAGTCAAATGTTTCCTGTGATTCCTCTACACACTACAGTTCTTGTTAGTTTTCAAATTCACAGAGATTATTCATTAGGGGATAATGAAGAACCGTGTTGAAAGTCAAAATATTATCTCCTGATTTACATTCAGGGATATAAATATGATACAAAGCAAATTTTTCGTATAATTTTTTTATAGTTTAAACTTATTTCATTACATCAACATTTCAATGTACAATACAAAAGTTATAACAACTTATAAACGTCTTCTCCTTATAAATACGTAATTAATTGACGAGAATATTTCAATTTGTTGATTAGGATATTAATGGAATTTTGTGATTGTGTTTTCAAGAGAATTTTTTAAAACTCATTAAAGCTGTGGCAGAAGTAAGAACCTTCAAATACAAAAGTTTTTTCGGATTGTAAGCTTCTGAACATGATACATACAGTAAAACATTATCTATGGAATTTATTAAAACTTGGTGATAATGTTCATAGGGTCCCAATGTGGTACCTTATAGAAATTCAGAATTTTTTAAAGATATATTTGAGAGTTATCACCTGTTTGCTTTCAAATTCATGAAATCTTGTGAAAGCGATACAAGGTAGATTTCTCGAAAGTATTATTTAAACTTGATGGGTTTACTCATTGTCACATAAGAAAAACCTCTATCAAATTTCGAAAGTAAATTTGTTATGGCCTCTGAGAGTCGTTAATTTCTATTGTGTGGGTAAATATTCTGCCTACAATCATGCCAAAAATCATATCACAGTGGCATGTTTTCATTGCATTTCTGTATAAATAGAATTGATAACTTCATAGTTTCTAGAAATCTAAAAATGCGTCAAAAACAGTTCATAAATTGATGGTTTTAATTGGTTCGTTAATTTAGAACACCCAAATAGTAAAATGAAAATTAATTATCTTTTTAAGCTTAAAATAAGCTAAATATAGTATTGATTTTGATTCTATTTTATGTTGCATTGAAATATTTTTGCTTTGTTTGCTCTTAGGATGATAAACCATGGGACTGGGATAGATTATTTACAGAAGTTACATCAGACCTCATAACAGAATGGGAGAAAAATGAAAGCACAGAAGCAAAAGAGGAATAACTCTGATAATTTTATTTAATATATTTATTTATATCTTCATGGTATACACATATCCGTCCGTTTGTTTCATGTTTTAATATTAAACACTATCACATCAATATATCTTAATTTATTTATTCCTGGAGGGGTTGGCGCCAATATTCTTTTGATCTGCAAACAGAAAGAAAATTAACTAACACTGCATGATACGTCCACATTCCTGCTTTGATTTAAATGGCATAATATATACCAAGTTTCAAGCAGGTAGCAGGTCATTCAAAAATTGTGACCTTTAGGTGATTCAGAAGATTTAGGAATCTGGGATCATAACTACCTAACGTGTTAGGTCATGTAGGAGCCACGGTGGCTAGGTGGTTAAGACGCTGGCTGGAGGTTGAGTGTTCGATCCCTGCATTGGCCGAGAAAGTTCATCCAGATTTTCCGACATGGTTTCCCCTTGTCAGTAGTGCAGAATGGAGGGGCTGACAAGGACAGATGTCTAGTCCTTCAGATGAGACGAAAAACTGAGGTCCCGTGTATATATTGGAATGCATGTAAAAGATCTCCTGGCAGTTGGAATTCGATATAAGAGTAGGCGATAGTGCTGCTGCCCTGGCAAAATTTCCCTCATAGCACACTGTATGGCGTATGCCCGTCTTCATTAGCCCAGTATATGAGCAGAACAGTAGGACGTTAAACCCCATTTCATTTCATTTCATTTAGGTCATGTAGACCAAAATCAGGGGGAATCATCCTTCGAGCAAAATGGTTAAGTATGCAGAGGTTCAAATTGATGGGGGATCACGGTGGCTAAGTGGGTAAGACACTGGCTCGCTAGCCTTGAGGTCGGGTGTTCAATCCCTGCATGGGCCACAAAAATTCATCGGGATTTTCCGACGTGGTTCCCACCGTGTCAGTGATGCAGGACGGAGGGCCTGAAAAGGACAACTGTCTAGTCATTCAGATGGGATGAAAACCGAGGTCCCGTGTACACATTGGCGTGCACGTAAAAGATCCCTTGACAGTTGGAATTCGATTCAAGAGTAGGATGTTGACCCCATTTCATTTCATTTCAAATTGATCCATTCAAAATAGTGGCCTGTAGAGGATAGTCTGTCATTGAGTCGACTGGCGTGGTTTCGAATCCCCGGTTGTACGTGACAAGGAGTAGGGTCGCCTGTCCAACCTCGTGGGTTTTCTCTGGGTCCTCCGGTTTCCTCCCACTGCTAAAGACCCCTAGCGCAAGCGAATTATTGAAATAAAATTAAACCATATGTTAGACCGGAAATGACCTAGTTTGTGTCGAGTGAATGTTAAACCCCATTTCTCTCTCTCTCTGTAGAGGAATCACAAGATTTGGGATTCAGGGGCCATAACTCTGTAAGTAACAAATTCAATGCACATAAACTTTAGCGCATAACTATTATATATTGCTAGACTATTCATCTGTTTCAATATGAATCTAAACTTCATATTTATATTCAGTATTTTAGAAAATGTTTTTAAACCCATTCCATTTTGATAAAGTGATTTTTATACACCCAACTGATGTTGGCCTGTCTGTCGTGCACAAGATCATGTGAAGACTTCACAGACTACATTTAACATACTAACTTAAAAATTGTATATATACTATTCAAAAAAAGTAGGGGATATTTGATTTTGGGGGCATAATACTAAAATATGCAAATGACTACGAAAAAAGTCACTATAGAACCTAACAGAAGAAACATTTCCAGTTACATGTGACGCCCAAACGCATCAATAGCTACCGCATGGAATGCAGGTGATGCTTGGGATCATCATGGGGGTCCAACCCAAGATTTGCACGACTCTGACTTTGAATGTTACAGTCATTGTGGCATTGAATTCCAGGGTGGAAACATCAGTTTAATTGTTTTAGTGACCAGAAAACAAATTTTGATATGCATCGGCTTACCCAAAATGAAAGGTTACGTGCCCTTGGCATGCTACAGATCGGCACAACACAGGCGGTTGTGGCGCGGACGATGAATGTTTCTCAGTCTGTCATAAGCAGGCTATGGTCCAGATACCGTGATACACAATCTGTACAGGACAGACCACGCTCAGGTCGACCAAGGGCGACAACTCAAGCCCAGGATCGATTTATCCGTACCTTGGCCTTGAGAAATCGTGTCATCAAAGCAAATCAGATCAGCGCTCGTCTTCAAACAGACACTGGTGTGAGAGTGAGTGGCCAGACGATTCGGAATCGACTGCATAGGGGTCACCTTCGCGCCCGACGTCCTCGCGTGATCCCTTGTTTGAGAGATCATCACATTCAGCCAAGACGTCGTTGGTGTAGGGATCGTCAACACTGGGATAATCGACGCTGGAGCAATGTGATGTTTTCAGATGAGTCAAGGTTCACTGTTGATTTTTTGGACAGACGTAGGAGGGTGTGGCGTCGTCGAAACGAGCGCTTCCAAGACGTTAACGTCATCAGACATGATCGATTTGGGGGTGGTTCTGTTATGGTGTGGGGAGGCATCACTGTTGCTGGAAGAACGGCTTTACATGTTGTTGCAGGGCGTGTTACAGGCCAGTACTACCGGGACAACATCTTGGCAGTCCATGTTGTGCCGTTCGCACGACGTCATGGCCGCCGTTTCATCTTCCAGGATGACAACGCAAGATGTCACAATGCCAGGATCGTTACAGGTTACCTCCAACAACAGAACATCACCACATTACCTTGGCCAGCACTGAGTCCCGACCTCTCCCCCATCGAGCATGTCTGGGACATGCTTGGACAGAGGTTATGTCAACGTCAACAACGTCCTGCCAATGTCCAAGAACTTGCTGCTGCGTTGCAACAGGAATGGGACAATCTGGACCAAAATGACCTTAGACGTCTCATTAGGAGTATGCCACGTCGGATCAATGCTTGTTTGGCAAACAGAGGAGGATTTACCCGTTACTGACTTGGTTGTGATGCTGTGGTAACTTTGCTGTTTGACCCCGGGTATCATTTTACCCTTATAATGGTCAGTCTGTGCCTTACTTAGTCTAACGATCATTTGGAATAAATCGATGAATGTGAACTTCATTTCATTTTGTCATTTGTTTCTTCGTCAGTTTCATTAGGTGACTTTAATAACAATCGATACCCGGCATCTCCACCATGTGTATTGGGATCCATTAAACCGGTCATCAATTCCGATGCTATCGGATTGAGCAAACTCGCTAAAGCAAAATAATTAACAGAGCCATTGTGCAGTTCACCCACACACCAGAAGGTGTGGGACCCGAAGGTCAAGGTCCTTTATTAACCGGAAATAACTCTAATACAAAAGAATGAACAAAAGGGAAATAACTCCAATATTGTTAGAGTAAACTAGTAATTATACGACAATATGAACTTTCCAAGTTATTGCCCTTGATCATTTTGTAGAATCTTGTGAACAATCTAGCAAAAAAAAGTTATCATCCGATCTGCTTGAAATGTGTATGCATTATTCAGATTAGTGAAACAAGAAAGGCTTATGATATCTAGCGTTATAGCCCTTGTGAATGCATTAACAGCGAAAGTCATCCTCAGATGTACTTTAAATTTTTGTGGTTTTAATTACTGCAATGTATAACAAGTACAATCATTTCTGAGTTATTGCCCATACTTGTTTATGCCAAAGAATCGCCAATGATGTATTAGAGTTTAAATATTTTGCTTTTTATTCACAGTGCAGTTTCATTGCCTGGACACCTATCTTAATAACAGACAAACAATATTTGCTGTGTGGATATCTCCATTGTAATAGATATGCAAGATGAAAGCTTCCAGGCTTTAAATAAACACACGCAACCAAGCATAAGAAACAGAAGACAAATACTAGAATGGATTAATAATTTATTTGATGACATTCTGGAATAGAATATATGATGCGAGGAGGTTTTCAATTTGATTATACCTGTTAGGGTTGAAAGGTCACCAGTTAGAGGTTAGTGTTTCAGCCCCAGGAATTTATAAACAGAACGTGCCTTATGACATTGTGGTCTGGTGTGGTATACTGTATAGATAAAAGGAATTATATAATGTATACACATAATTATATCACATAATTTATACTAAAATTACAATATATACTTTTGAAAAATTAAACATTTCAAACGATTAGAGATAATTTATACATGTCCAAACATCTGACTTTAAGACACAAACAATTGGAGATAATTTATACATGTCCACATATCTGACTTTCAAGATACAAGCAATCGGCACATACTTAAGATTGGGTGAATGTTTCTGCTGTTCAAATTTGAAAGAAAATGTCATGTGATGTTTCTCCGTAATTAATGTAAAACAGCACAATCTTAGAATGGCTACCCACTAAAATCATTTGTGAATAATATGGAACCCAATCTGAATTCATACTTTTTGTAAAACACAAACCGCTGTTCCTTCCTACCAATGGCAATAAAAAAAAAAAAATTATATGAAGCTTAAACAGATCAAATCTAAAGAATTAAAGACACTTTCAAACTTAAAATACAACTATTTGCAAGCTTCACATGAAAACCATTTTATACAAATATTGCTCTTTGAAATATAGACAGTATAAGTAAACACTAGTGAGAAATAGAAACTTTTAATAATTTCTTTAAATAAAGTGGCACAATAGGGTTAAAAGTTATTCTGAATATAAACTGCACACAGTAGTTCAATATTTGGGATTTTACACTTGGGCAAGTCCAATATTATTTGGTTTAATATATGCAATTTCTATTTCCTGATGATGTCTCCTTTAGATCAATTCAAATGTGGAATAGCAAAATGGTACATATCTATAATTTCAAGAAATCAGCCCTGTTATATGACTTTGCCCCCTTTAATTTACACATTTTTCAGTCCAATACCTTTTGCTAGATAGATTACTTTCACAGCCACTGCAAATTACTGACTGACTAATGTAAAACTTTTTTACATTTCAAAATTCATCCCAAAAGACATGTTATGGAACAATACTGTCCCGTCCCTTTAAAATTGATTTCATTATTCTTCATTTTGGTTTTACAAACAATAACAATTTATACATCAAATACATTTATACAGTTAGATTATCACAGATTTTATACAATTTTATAACAATAATAAAACAAAAAACACACCTTATTTTAAAAAAAAAAGTTGTGTTTACCAGTATAAACCAGATTTAAACAATAAAAGGGTCATTTCATTTTCCACACTTTCTGTGATTGTGTACAATTCATCACACCTGGCCTTGCGAGTAAGTATCATTTAATTTATCAAAAACAGGTATTGGAGGCACCAGGGTTTTAAATGGCTGAAAGTAAAAAAAATACAAAACTACTATACGATATGTTAAAAGCCACTGTTTTGCATTTGGGTGATTTTGAATATGGTGAATGTGAAATCTCTCAAAGAAAGATCAGACCAAAATGGTCCAGTTCCATTGAGTATGATGAATTCAAAATTTCCCAACATTTAGCGATCAGCATCCTGTGTAGAATGATATAAATAAGCCAGCACCACATTGGATCCAAGTCTGGAGATTATTTATTGTTTATGTTTTGATTTTGTTTTCTAAAGTAAATGTTAACTAAGGCCACATAAAAAAAAAATTCAGGTCCCCAGATAATCCTGCGTTACTTCAAAAGGGTCGCATGACCTGCTTTTATTTTTAAAAAACTAAAAACTAAATACAGGCTCATTAATGTAAATATTTTATCCCAGTTACAGGAAATAAATCTATAATTAATTTGAATGAATCCATAGGCTCATTTATCAAGTACACAACCCCGATAAATGTTAATGACAATTATAAATGATACTGGATAATCGTCCATTCCTATAAACAACAAATTGATTTGTATAGAAGTCATATAAGGAAGTAGTGATCTTCACAAAATAAAAACCTCCCTCCCACATCAGATTTTTTTAAAGGATTGTCTAAGCCGTAAAAATTAAATGTCTGAAAAAAGTCAATGACAATTAGGTGCTTTAATGTCTAAGTAATTGGAGCCATTTCAGAGTTGAAGAATATCGTAAAATAAGAAATATTCTCTGCCAACACCGGGATTGAACCCCAGGTTTCCAGGTAAGTGAGCCAGCGCCTTATTCGCTGTGTCACTTAGAAAATATGATTTGTGTTAAAAACAGACAATGTATTATATAATACAAATGTGAAATTTATCAAAAAGGTTTCAATAAGCAATAACCTACCATTGGTGTTATATGTTTGTCAAGAAATTCTTCACGGAAATATTTAGTTCCATAAGGTAGATGACCATATTTAGATGTTGTATAAAGAAGCTTTTGATATTGTGGATCCCTAGGTTTAACTGGGAAAAATCTGTAAGAAAAGAATTATATATATCTTAACTCATTAAAATGATTAAAATTAAATAATTTTCAAAACATTCAGTTAAAAATGATGTGGCGGATTTAATCCAACAATGCATCCTTGTATTATACCTATTAAACTATATGTTAAAGTTTGGTTGATAGAGACCATATGTAAACTATTCAACTTACATATCATCATTAATTCTAGCCACCCATTCCTCAGCTTTCATCTGTTTTCTGGCCTCGTCTAGAGAATAATAGTTTGTAGCAACACGTAGAGATGGTTTAAAACCTTTATATCTCTGTTCCTGTACTTCCTGTGGTTCTCGGAATGGACCCTAGAAAAGATCAATGACTGAATATTAAATACTAGTAATAATAATCATTGAATCTTCTGCTTTACAAAGTTTGTAACATAGACAACAACAAGCACAAGTGAACACAGTGATAAAACAAAGAAAAACATAACACATTTTACACACAAAGATTACATGAATTTAATTTTGATAATATAAACTAAAAGATTCTTGTTTAAGACTAGACCTGGAAATAACAGTTTTAGATGTACCTGACAAAATGTCAGGCACTAATGAAATAGTACCTGAATGTTCCAACTTAGTGCCGGACATGTATTAATAATATCAATAAAAAAAAGACAAATCAGTGCGGGACAAAATGACAGGCACCAGAGGTTTTGTGTCTGAAAAGGCCTGATTCTGTGCCTGACAGTGTCTGTGACAGGTGCCTTATTTCCAGGCTTAAGACATTTCTTAGAACTATTTTTGACAGCTGTTGGTATTCTATTCTAATCTTCATGAGCAGCATATTTAAAAAAAAACAATTTTAAACAAAATCACTGATTGTGAGACAACAAGGGATGTATAAATATAAGTTGGACCACTTTCTATTACAAGAGTATTGTATATACTTTACCTGTGGTTTAGAAACCAAGGGAGGAAGCTTTTCTTGACGGGGTAAATCGTAACTTTTCCATGCAGGATCAAACCGATTTGATTTATCTCCCTTTTTCCTTCGAATACCTAATGGTTTTACACTTCGTAATTCATATTCTTGTTCTGATGGGAAACTGAAAAGATATATCATGAAAGAGATGGTTCAAAATGGTATACAAGAAGTATAGACAGTGTCAGATATAAAGACAATAAAGTGTCATCAGCAATATTTTTAGTGGTGCAGAGGGCCTAACAAGGACAACTGACTAGTTGTTGGGATAGGACAACAAACCAAGGTGTTCACATTGACACGCATGTAAAAGAACCCTTGACAGTCGAAATTCAAAATAAGAGTAAGACATAGCACTGTTATCCGGGCAAACATTGCCCATAGCACACTGCATGGCATATGCCCGTCTTCATTAGCCCAGTTGTTGCAGTAAAGTAGCATGTTAAACCCCATTTAATCGCATTTCTCATTGCTGCATAGGTTAAAATATGTGTTATTATAATATTCCTGCTAAGTTAATATTTTACTTACGGTAAGAAAGGAGAGTTGTAGATACCCGGTATAACTTCTGTACTAACAAGGTGATGATTTTTCCGTGCTGCATAAATTTTATTATGCCGCTCCTGCTCGTCCGCCATTCGCTGTTGGATCTGTGCTTGTTGTTCAGCATATTCATCCAACTCAGATCTGTTCAATAAATAATTAAACAGGAACTGTAAGCTTATGTAGGATGTTTTAATGTGATATTGGAGGCTAATTTAAGTCTGTTTTTATGTTATGGATCTTACATTATACTCCTGATTCCTTCATTCTGTGTTTTGTGTCCAAAACACAACAAACATATATCTAGACTTATCACATTTTCAAAGTGATAAAGAAACTACAACAAATTAACTGTCATACATTTATGGTCCCCATTATGGACTATTAATTTTGATTAAATATATTCCAATTAACAATCTTACTGGTAATTTTAGTTTAAAGATTGTTGCTCATCATTCATATTACCGGTAAATGACTAATTTAGATGTGAATTACATAAAAATGTATTACTTAACCATACCTGACAATTTCATTTTTGATTTGGAGAGCTTCTAGATATCGTCATTCATATTACCGGTAAATGACTAATTTAGATGTGAATTACATAAAAATATATTACTTAACCATACCTGACAATTTCATTTTTGATTTGGAGAGCTTCTAGATATCGTCATTCATATTACCGGTAAATGACTAATTTAGATGTGAATTACATAAAAATATATTACTTAACCATACCTGACAATTTCATTTTTGATTTGGAGAGCTTCTAGATATCGTTTTCTACTGTAGTAATTAAATATATATTTTCTGATGTAATAACCTCGCCAAACTTTTTGGATCTGTTCAAAGAAAAATAACATAAATTCTGATATTGTCTTTAAACATACATTATGCAAGAGCTAAATCTGTCTATGGCAAGTCTTTCTTTAGGCCTGAAATGTTATCTAAATTATTGATTAGACATTAATTAACCTATCCAGACCATAATCAACTCTAGATGGCATCAGTAGCCTGCAATCTTAAGAGGATTATTAGCCGATTTACTGCATAACTTTCCTTCACGATTTAACAATTAAATGGATATCGAGACTATGCTGTTTATCGTACTGACTTTAGTAATGATGATCAAGGCTAGCCGGAAATTTCAACCGCTTAGTTCTCGGTTCATAGTGGATCAATTTGAATGAAATTTTCAGCAAATTTCCTTTACGTTATCTAGTTTTTAACTATTATAGTGAGAACTGCCAACTCGTTATCGAATCTCCCATAATGTATCTTTAAAGAATACTATGCAGGAATTAATTTTTGATGTCAGACCATTCTTTTGTAGTTACCCTTTTGAAAAGTTTCAGATCCTACTATAATGTGATTAATTACACACAAATATGACTTTAGTTCAACATATCAAAAAAATGAAAAAATCATCAGCGATTATTTTCCCCCTTTGTTCACATCTATTAACTAACGCTATGAATGCAACTGCTTGTTTTTGTTTGCTCCTTCAATTGGGTCTTACCTAGCTAGTGTAGTTACTGTAATAACACACTGACACTAGGATAACAAACTGACACCCGGTATGACAAGGTCTTAATAGTCACTCTTATCTTATCTCTTATACAATATTACGATAATCAAAACTGGCTTATTTAAACTTCAATAATGTACAATGGGAAGCCCCAGAATAATGTATAATTGCAAATAAATAATTTATTCTACTGGATAAATTTAGTGTATTGATAATTTACTTACCTTTGATGCCATAGAATTATAATAATTTAATTTGAGTATAAATACACTGTTCTGAAATAAAAAATCATAAATAATCTATTAAAGTTATGCAAGAGCTAAAACTGTCTATTGCAGGTCTTTTTCTGAATATAATGGCACCTAATTTAAAGAAACATATTAGTATGGTAATAGTGAAAGGTGAATCTCTAATATTTACGAATACCAGTCCAAAAATGGTTCTATCCCTTTCAGTATTTACAAAGATATGTGGAATTTAAATTTCCTTGATCTATGCTGCATGCAATACAATAAGCCCTCCATCATTTTGTTGTTGACAAAAACTCAATGATAGGCCTGTTTTAAATTCGACTGAATCGAAGCAGAGACATTATATAGTGTTGGTATTTTGATTCTGTTTTCTCAATTACCATAAATGTTAAGCGTGTATTAAGCTATGAGTTAATTTGATATGTTAGGGACAAATGCCAATGGTGCGTCATTACTTTTAATGGATATCGATGCAAAATGTAGTACTTTTTAATTCAACCAAGAACAGGAGATGGGAGATTGATTGTAAAAGAAAAAGACCAATTTACAACCTGAATAAGGATTCTGAAGCATTTCCTTCCTAAAAATCCTCTCCATTTTCTTTGTATGTTTACAGCAGAACTGTTTAAATGTCTGAAAAGCAAAATATTTTTTAAATTGTTGGATTTGCTCAATTCTTTCAAATTCACAATAATAAGCTTATTAATAATTAATCTAATATCTACAACAAACTGAATTAAATTGCTCTTATTTTCAGCCTATTTGCGGAGAAAATGTAAAAATTTATCATTACTAAAATTTGCACGTGCCACGATTCACTCGTTAAACTTATTCAATAACTTTGCATGAACAGTATAAGCTTTAGAAGTTAGATTGTGTTTTTCTACAATATTTTAGTTGAATGATGTTTTTGCATTATTATAACCTCATAGTCATAATTATATTTAGCATACAATGAAGATAAAATGATTTACTTTAAATAGGATCGACATCTTGTCGCCCGAAACCATGACTGAATTTTAACAGCAGAAACATATTCTGGATTTCTGCTCTCCTCGGCCTCACTGAAATAAAATAGCAAAATTAGTAATTAAATTAGTTAAATGAAAGATTTATCTAGAAAAGTAGAAATCTCATTTTTCAGCAAAATACAAGCCACCTGAGACCCTACTACATCCTTAAATGCATAATGTTATTATGATTTGGACAGGCGACCTTACTCTATTTCACATACAAGCGGGGAATCGAAACCATGCCACTTGACTCAATGAAAGATCTTCCATATTTATATTATTTTATTAATGTAGCATGTACCAACCAAATTTTATTTTTTGAGCAATTGCTTTGAAACATGGCAGAAATATTTGCCCAAACATTAGAATTTCAAAACCGTTTAAATTTTTAGAATCGGACTTATACTTTTTATAATATTCAATTTTTATTGATTTTGTTTTTTCGGTCCGAAATCGAAATCTGGTCCAAAAAGTGGTAATTTGACTTCAGTGCAATATAAAAAAATTATTTTTCTATGAATTAACATGAAACTTGGTAGAATAACAGTTTGGTTGCTCCTTATTAAATTCACAATAATTCAGATAACAAATAAGACCCCTTTTTTCAGGAAAAGTGGTTACCAATGAACAGGGTTAGGCTTAAATTTGACGATTATTTGCTATTTCTCCTTTTTAAACATTTGCTCCCATCACACAAAGCAGGGGAAAAGAAGATATACTGAGAAATAGAAAGAAGGATGCGGAGAGAGGGTTTAACTCCACTTGACTCAGACTAGGTCATTTTGGGACTAACATACACCACTGTTTTAATTCAATAATTTTCTTGTCAGTAAGGGTCTTTAGCAGTGGGGATTCCGCAGAGAAAACCCATGAGGTTGGGCAGTTGACCCTACTCCTTGGAAACTGAATCTAAACACATAATACTTTTAATATGATTTATTTAAAGTTAACAATTTTTTTTTTAATTGAAAAAAAAGAAAGAAAAAAATGTACATTTATGAAACATGAAATTGTAAGAAAGTAAAATTTGTTTCTAATGCAACTGATTCGTTATACCAGTAGGCCTACCTGAAAATAGATATAAAATAGTAAAATTACAACAAGGCTTTTAAGATTTCATCCTACGAAATATTCAATTAAATTCAATTTAATTCTTAATAAATAAATAAAAAAATAAATAAATAAAATAAATAGATATTGGTTATTTATATAAAATGATAACAATACATGGTATTATATAATAATAAATAAATAAATAGATATTTTTTATATATATAAAATAATAACAATATATGGTATTATATAATAATATTTGAAAAGTTTCAAACAACAATTGTTTTTTGCTAGCTGTTTCTTTTTGTTTATCAACTAGTTGGGGTAACAATTTTTGATATGACAGATAGTCTTGTCACTGAACGCATGAGGCCTCTGCTTCAGAGTCTATCGCAAAATAGAAAAAAACAAACAAAATTAAATAAACTAAACAAACCAGTGCAAAGGATTAGTTTTCCATACCCACCAAATCTGATACTACTAAGTCTACTTACTAGTGACAAACATTATTTTTGAAATTTAAAAAAGACAGCCTACTCGCAATATCGCATGACATTATGTCATATATCTGTGATAATAAATTGGCCTAAAATTTCACTTTAGTTTCTATGTGAATTATTCTTTGTAAATAAAAATTATGCTTTTAAAAACGTGCGTTATACTGTTTTATTTATGTCTGTCAATAATGAATAATGCCGTTTCTTCGGGTCGGTTTCGGTCCATTTCCTACAGATCGAATAATATCGGCTAAAATTTGACCATTAATATATTATAAACATGGGTAGTTTTATTTTCTAAGTCATGTTGTAACCGATCTATGTAAAAAAAAAGACAGAATCAGCACATTTTTACGGAATGAAAACAAATAGCTACAGCGCTCGCCATAGGCTTCCATCGATGGATATTCAACTTCCGGTTTATCGCCATGTACCATTATTTGCTGAATTTTTACTTAATTCTCAATTTAACGCATGATTACATCCATGACAATTTGGTTTTTAATTTTTTATGAATAGAATATTCTCTAAAGTGTCATAAAATCGTAAAATTAGGTTGGAATATTGTTACGTAAAGAAATGGAAAATATTTGAACTTTTTAAAATTCTAGAAAAAATCGTTCCACTCACCTGATACGGGTCCAATTGTCATATTCCACAGACCCAACATTCTCCCGAACATCTCCCGCCAAGTTACACCACCCACCAACAAAAGTAAAGGTACGGTCAAACGTAATTCGATAGCTAATTTTCTGCTTAAAATCATAACCAGTTTTTGGACCAAACATTAAGCCCAACAGAGTTAACAGTCCTTGAGCTTGGTACACGCTAATTAATGCCTTATACTCATAGGCCTATACTTATGACAACGCGCACACATTAACCATTCCCCCTAGCCAGGTCAGGGACAACCTGCTGTGCAAGGTAGTCCGACACGCCTGGTTCTTTTACTAGATCTTTTTGTGACTAACTATTTTTATGGCTGATCCCCAAGACTGCAAGAGAGAGCTGTGGAATCATGACATGAATTGAGACGTAGCCTACATAAAAATGTTAAAAATTTACCGACCACTGAACCAGATTACACGTTTTACGCATTAATTCTTTTTATTTCAGACAGCTATATAACTGCTGAATAAATCGTTAAAACCATTGAATAAATTCTTACTTTTTTCGGGCATAAGTTTCCTCGACAAGGCTGTTGATTTGATGTTGAAGTCTTACCATCGCCGCCATGATGTTTATTGTTGTCAAGTACAAGAACATGGAGTAAGGACTACTTCCGGTTCCGTTACTTGTGGCAACTGCGTGTAAACAACATGGCGGCCACCACTGTGCGTAATTTTAGAAATAAACAATAATTGGCAACTGCTAGTTACTGAGACTAAGGATCGGGTTATAAGTTAATAGAGAAAAAAAATGGCAATTTATATGCCACCACTTTCACGAAAGAAAAAAGTACCAGATCACTTTCAGTAAGTTTTAAAGGCAGATTCAGAGATTGGTGGCAGTAAAAATAAGAATAGGCCTAGTATATAGCTTAGATATCCTATAGGCCTACTCATATATAGGCCTACTACTATAATATGTAACAGGCATTGCCTGAGTAGAGCAAAGCTGGTATGATTGTTGTTAAATATAAAACCTTCATAATTAAGTTTTTCAAGTGATACAAGTAATGTTAAATAATCTCGTTTTTCTGAATTGAATTTAATTTAGAACTAAATTGTATGATTAATTTTGTTTAAAAAAAAAAAAGAACAAAAAAGTATCAGAATTATTTTCATTGATGTCAGAAATATATGACGTCATTGATTAAACGCGTCATAAAAATATATCTATGGGTCGCGTAATCTCGCTTTGGCGAGATTTGGTAAGTTGGCATGCGCATTGCTATTTTTCACCAGTGTATCCGGTTCCGGTCTGAATTTTTTTTAATCAACAGTCTGTGGGGCAGATTTAGTTACGCTCCTGTGTTACCGGAAAAGAGCTTCGCTCAAGCACTGCGCTTCGCGCGATGCTTTAGAGCTTCGCTCTATATAATATGTAGGCCTAACAGGCATTGCCTGAGTAGAGCGAAGCTGATGTGATTGTTGTTAAATATAAACCTTCATAATTAAAGGAGCTAAATCACTAAGTAATATTTGGGACCTAGAAATTCAAATTGACACAAATGAGTGGCAACGCATATAAAAATGTAATATGAATGTATATAAACTGATTTACATTCAATCGTTTCCGTTTTTACTCTAATTTCAAATCAGGTATGTTCGGCAAAATACGCCAGAATTTAAGTGTCAATCAAATGGCAATCTCTAGCGTCTGGTTATTCCAGTCTACACCGATAGTATTTGTTGCGCATGCTCTCCAGATAAGAATATGGCCTCACCATTTGACATGACTTGTGGAATATGTCTAGTCTCGTTCCTCGAGTCCCTTATTATAAATGGCGCTGAATAAAACGCATTATGGTACACGATTCGTGTACCAATGGTAAAATGTTTATTATGTCTTAAATATTGGATATCAGAAGCCCATCTTTTCATGATACGATAACAACACCAATGTTGATTTAAATTGACAAAAATTTGTGTTCTCAAATGTCGAAGACTTTTGTCGAAGACTTTGGATGATATTGAGTTAGAGACTTAGATAATTTAAGTGTCTCAAGTGATACAAATAATGTTAAATAATTTTGTTTTTCCAAATTGATTTTAATTTGGAACTGAATTGTATGATTAATTTTGTTTTTAAAAAAAATCAAAAAAAATCTGAGAATTATTTTCATTGACATCAAAAATATGTGATGTCATTGATTAGACGCGTCATAGAAATATTTCTATGACTATGAGATGCATAATCTCGCTTTGTAAGTTAGCATGAGCATTACCAGTTTTGCTCAGTTCCGGTCTGAATTTTTTTTAATCAACAGTCTGTGGGTGACAGTTATAGTTACGGTTCAGTGTTACTGGAAAAAAGCTTTGCTCAAGCACCGTGCTTCGCTCTATGCTATATACTAGGCCTATAGATAGGGCCTAGGCCAAAAAATTTGTTTTGTATTTAAAATAGTAACTTGTCAGACAATGAGATTAGATTGCCAGGTTATCTCCATCTGGCTACAAAGTCAGTGGTCATGTGATTTCGTTTGAAATACAAAATCTTCAAAATAAGAAAAAAGGCTAGCTGTAGCCTACATCTAAACATGGTTAAAGGAGCCAAGTCTTTTTAAAAACTCAGTATCATCCACAGTCATCGACATTGCTAACATGACTTATTGGTCAATTTAAATCAACACTGATGTTATTATCTTAGTCTTACCATGAAAAGTAGGGGTTCTGATATCCAATATTTAAGACACAATGTTTTCGAGCACAATTTATATGAACTCAAAGCGACTCGATGACCAAGGCTAAACTTATCCCTTTGTATAAATACTACCACTGTAGACTGGAATAAGCAGATGCCAAAGACTGCCATTCATTTCGGACTTTTTGTGTGTTTCGCCGAACATAACTGACTAGAAATTACAGTAAAAGCAAAAAACAATTGAATGTAAAGCAGTTTATATTGCTACATTCATATTACATTATTATATGCAATGCAACCATTTGTGTCCATTTCTAGGTGTCAAAGAATAGCGATTTAGCTCCTTTAAGTTTCAGTGGTTTCATTATTTTTCATCGCAATCGTAACACCGAATCAGTATCGTAGAAAAATAGTTTTCAGTTTACCTTAAATATTAACAATTCAGCTTATACAGAGTGTGTTCTAATTATAACTAAAGTAGGCCTACATGTACATCCCAAATTTAAGACATATATTCCAAATCGTAGATAATAAGGGTATGATAATATGACTGTGCTTTGAACTTTTCATGGACATGGATTTATCAATAATTATTCTATAACCTATAGTTAATTTGAATAATATTTATAAAATAGAATTATATGATTTTAGAAAAATACATATTTGTAAGCTTAAGATGAGTTGACCAAAAAGTAGTCTGTTTTGGAAAGTGACAGTAATTGTCGAAGACTATAAGCTTAAGCTTACACCTTCAAGGCCTAATTAGATGTAAATGATTAAAGGGTAGTTAATGTATTTAATTAAAATGATCTCGTAATCTGACTGATTGATAAACACATTGCCGAAATGTGTGTCAATATATTGGAGGGGAGGAATGTTTATCATATGAGATTCTTACAAGATTTGTGGTAACTTTTGCTAGTGTAAAATTCAACATGAATTTTCCATTGATCAAATATGAAGAAGGTTATGCAAGAACTGCACTCACTATCATACATAATTAGTTTATAAATGTGAAACCACAGAAAAGTATATATTAGGAATCATGATCATCTTATTCATAAAAATACCCTGCTTATTTAAATAATTTCATGCCATAATCCAATTCAATCAAATTCAGATTGTAAAATGGACCTGCTGTCATAACAGTTCTTTTGTATAAAAAAAATTCATGTTTTGTTCTTTCTGTATTGCAGTCCTGATTCTTTTCGAGTTATAAGTCGAGAAGCCGAAGAAAATCATGAACATTTTCCAAGTTCCTGTTTTCATGGACTCGGTCGACGACCCTGGTCACAGTCAAACATATTACCTAACATACTTGGAAGAGAAACTCGAGTTTTACCTCATGTAATGCCAGATTATCGAGCAAATAAACCACAACCAAGCACGTGTAACTTTTTAACGCATAATGTTCGACTTCTTAACGAGCCTGTTTGCACAGTTACAACCCAGAAAACACTGTCAGAGCAACCGTATTGGTGGTGCGCCGACAAGCCAGAAGAATGTAATAACAAACCATCTTATAGTTTAGATACCTTATATAGAAATGATTTCCAAAATCTAAGTGAACAACGGCTTCACCTTTCTTCCAGACATTCATCAAATCCAAACAAAGATCCAGCTTATGGAATAAGTAAGTATCATTAGAGGTGTTTTTACTAGAAACCGATTATTGCTAATCGATTTGCAAATCCTATTCAAACACATTTACGGCAAAAATTAGCCTAATCGATTATACCTAATTGTCATATTTACCACGATTTGCCAAATCAATTATGCAAATCTTCCAACTTGCTCGCTTGCCGGATTGACGCTTCAATTTCCAAGATAACGTTCCCCACAAGCGACACGACATACCTGACATTAGTTCATTTTCTAATGAAATTCATGTTAAGATATGAATTTCATGGACATTCCTAATACGAATACGGGACATGTGGTTCAACTTCTCGCTTTTATTTTTAGACGGTGTCTTCAAGAACAGAATAAAGAAAAATGAATTTTTTTTAACATTTTTCCTTGATTCTTCAGCCTTCAGTCATCTTACGAGACAACTTGTCGTGTTTATGTGAACCGATTTGAATACCAACTCCACATTTATGTCATATACAAAATGAGATAGGTAATCGAAACCGATTTGTTTTCTCGTAAAAGCGCCTTAAATATTACTACAAATTGTGGTGACAGAGTGACAAGTCTAAAGCCTAACCTTTTTTCAGTTGGGCTTAATTAATTGGCTGTGAATATTTTTCCTATAATTATAGTTAGCAACAATCAATGTAAAATAACATTTTGAGAATTATGCACATGATCTAAGAACATAATTATTTTAAAGAATCTGTTTTCCTTATAATTACTGATTTAGATCGCCATTTGGTGTAAGAACAATAAATATATCAATTGGATCATAAGCACTGATGAAATATCTGAAAAGAACAAAGAAATTTGAAATATAAAAATACTTTTTTATTGACTTGAATTCAAGAATTTTTCTCATGTATATTTTTAAATCCTCTGGACTAAGAAAAACATTAAGGCGATCTCTTATTTCTAGTCCATTGTTTAAAGTCAACACAGTAATAGCTTATTGTACTGTACTTTATTCTTTCTAAGTTCTGTTTTTTTTTCTTTCCAGTACCAATCAATCAACTTGGTGGTCGTAAACATAAACATCGATTATATGCAGAGAAAATGTCATATGAACATGAATATAATAGTCGTAAAGATCCTAATTATCCTATTCGTAGCAGAGTGAGTACATATTGTTTATTTTATCTAATTACTTGGGTAGTAACTTAAAAATATGTAAGGAAATGAAATGGGGTTTAATGTCAGATTGGGCTAATGAAGACAGGCATGTACGCCATGCAGTGTGCTATGAGGGAAATTTTATCTCTGGATAGTGGCACTTCGCCCCACTCTAATATTGAATTCCAACTGTCAAGGGTTTTCTTTTACGTGCATGCCAATGTGTACACAGGACCTTTTTTTTTTTCTGTCCATTCGCACGACACTACATTGTCCCTTGCCAAGGCCTCCATCCTACACAACTGACAAGGGGGAACCACACCAGTAAATTCCAATGAACTTTTATCAGCCAACGCAGGGATCGAACACTGGAACTCAAGGTTAGCGAGCCAACATCTTACTCATTGAACCAGCTTGACTCCCAATATGTAAGAAATAGACGAGGCATTGGCTCTCTTCAGATCTTTGCCCATGGGTACTAAAAATAGATTCTTATATGCCATTTTTAGTATGTAGATTTGAAACAATTATGTCAGTGCATAACTGAGAAAAAAATATTTCAACGATTAATTTACAAGGTGTACATTATTTTTTTTAGTCTTCAAGGAGTTAAACAAAGGATTACACAAAATTCATTACTCTATGTAGACTAGCAAAAGAAGTGACTTATCTACATTCATGTTCTTTTAGAAATTGATAACAGCTTTGTCTTATTTAAGATTAATGTGCACAAGCAAATTTAAAATAATGTCTCCATACAGTTGTTAAAAGATCCATGACCAGCATAAGTTGTAATTGGATCGAGGGGAAGGTTTAAATGATAATCAAATTCATTTATTGTATGATTAATTTTTGTTGTTATAGCGACAGGGAAACTTTGTTTGGAATGAAATGAAGCCAGACAAATTAAAGGAATTTATTGATTATCATCAGAGTTTGAATGAATATCAAGATCCACAGAAATCAAATTATCCATCTTCAGTATTAACACCGCTTCGCCAAAATTCAAGTCCTGTGACTGAGGTACCTGAACTATTACCTTCTGGTATGCAAGGGAAACCACAACAGATTGAATATGATATAAATGGAGCTGATGATTGCACTAGACAAGTAGAAATTAACGATGAAAACATATCTAATAATTGTCTAACATCACAACCACAGTTTAGTACAGATTTACCACAAAAAGAAAATAGCCAAATAGATTTGGAAACAAGTACAGATTAAAGCACTTTAACTGTAATCTTATCTTTAAATTTTTTTAAAAAGCACATCACTCTTCCCTTTATTATTGTCAATAGAAACAAACATTTTATGCATGTAGTCTTTCTTAAACTGAATCTAATTTAATAGGCACCGGATCACTATTTCTTTATTACGTCCATGTTTCTTTAGCTTCAAGGTAATATGACATCTACCAAACCAGCGCCTGTCGGCTGTTGCTTAAATATGTTTTAATTTTTTTACTTACCTCAGATTTATTTTTAGATGTTTAAACTTAATCAGAGTTTTAATCCTGCTCATGCTAGATTTTAAAGAAACATTAAACTGTTTGATTTAGGTCAATATAAACTGAATATGTGACCTAACTTGTAATTCAAAAAACAGAAATCCAGTTTATGCTTAGAATATCTTATTTTAAATAGTTTTAATGGAAATGTGTCCCAGGATTATAATATATATTTGTAAGAATTTTATAAATAATTGTTGTAAACTGCATTATAAAAAGTGTCTTATTTTATAACTTGTGGCTTATTTATACATTGTTTTATATACAACATTTTATATTCATCTATATTTATTGTTATTACTATTAAATATTGTTCTATTTACAAGGAGTAAAATTGATTGTAATGTTTTTGTTACAAACTATGTTTGTGAAGTTTTTGTACTCTGTGAAATGTATGTGTAAGATCTACTGGGTGTTTATTTAATCTCATCAAATGTAGGGGGTATTATAGATATCATAAAAATGGCCCTGCTTTAAGACTTTTTAACATGGTAGAATCAAACATGGTTGCGTCAAGTCAGGGCCATCTATTTACTCTGCCTGTCTCTAACTGTGATATAATTGTTAATGATATTTTTGTTATGATTGTTGCTTGCCTATGTTTATTGTGGATTTATCATTCTCATGAATAGCATCCTCTGCAAACAATTTCTTATGAGCTTGTTACAGAAGAGAGTTCTCAAAAATACTTTATTTTTCAAATATCCAAGGAATATGGTGTTATTCGTTCATGTGGAAAAAAACTATCAAAGCACACACTTGTCTCTTAATCTATGTTTGTGGTAATCGTCTGGCAAACTTCTAGCTGCCTGTATATATTTATTTTGCCAAGTGTTGATGTTATGTATCAAATTCTTGGAGGTAATTATTTAAATTATTTACAGTTCAAATGTCTCAATTGTATGAAGATGTCTTATTGTTGGACAAGGGTAAGATCAGGCAATATTTTAAAAATATTGATGTAAAAATGAACTTCAGAGCATTAGTCCGTTTTGCCAAGGGTGTTTAAAGTTACATGTTTGTTCAATAGACTTATTTAATCAAAATGTTTTATTTTCATGTGAATCAGTACCTATTAATCTAGATTAACTAAGATATTGGAAAATATATTTCGTAACAGCTGTAAACTAGAAAGAATTGCCCATTGTTATATTATAATCATACTTAATTTTTGTAAAGGCAAAGCACCTGACAATATTCCTCAGTTGTGCGGGGAAGTCAACATATTAGGTAAAGTGTGTTTATCTGGAAGGGTTTATAATGTATTGTCTGTGATATATAGGTCTGATGGTCATATTTATATACTGTGATATATACTGGTTCTGCTTATACTAATCTTTTGACATGTAAAAAAAAAAGAAATATACACATTATTAACCTTCATCTGAGTTTTTATTTAGTATTATGGTCATAAAAGATAATAAGAATGAGGACATTGATTTATAATAATGTGCTAAATTCCACCCCACTGAAGCACTGCACATATATAACCCATTTTCTATGATCTTGGTAAAACCAGAGGATTACCCCCCTTCCCCGTTTTGCCTCTGATGTTTTTCTGTCAATCCACCTGTGCTAGGGTGCAGCATGTTGAAAACTTAAACTAAGATACAATCGAAATTTTAAGAAATACTGCAATTCGATTGTCTGACCAATATGCAAATTGGATATATGCAAATTGATTTTACTGGTCAGCCAATCGAATTGCAGTATTTCTTAAAATTTCGATTGTATCTTAGTTTAAGTTTTCGTGAATAAGGGCCCTGTATAAGAACATACCATCCATTTATCTGTCTCCATATGTAGAGTACCGGTACATATATTTCTTTGAGTCTAGTAAAGTCATTTTGTTCACTGTATGTGTGATGCACCAGTTGTCACCATATTATAAATGATTGTCAAACAGGAAATTAGGCCCCTTGTCTGCGATATCACTTCAGTGGAAGCGGACGTTAAATAAAGCTATTTCACACAGAGGATAGGCCTACTCAAAGTTCTAACTGGGGGTGTATCATATCACAGATTGATAATTGTCGAAAACACACAAAATCAAAATATAACAGAAATTACCAAATGATTTAATACATGCCTAAATGTATCATTCACGGATTACATTGCTGATAAGCTCTCTAAATTTTGTTCAATGAAATCATTAGATTACTCTAATGAGTTATCTCCCTTGACACACTACTAAATTGTCTCACCCAGTAATTTCTGTGTTATTCATAGATTTAAATGCATGTTCTATGTTTTGCAAAGTTTAGTTTCCCATGTAATTTATTTTGAGAATATATTTTATCATATCATTATACACAGTTGTAATAAAACAGATATTTTGAAAGACGGTTTATTTTCAAGAGTTATCTCCCGTTAGATGACTTCAAGGACAGCATTCTTTCATTTAGTAAAATATTGTTTGCCACTGTAATAAAATTATCCAAATGGCATCAAATCGGGTTTCTACCGATAAGTTTAAAACTAGGGGCTCAAACGTAATAAATAGGCCAAGAAGTTTAGCCGAATTATGGGGGGGGGGGGGGGGCAACTCAATTTATTCGCTGTCAAAGTTTCATGTCAATGAAGGTAGATAAGGTACAATTGACAAAATAAACTTTCACTTTAGCTTTCAAGGTTTTTATGTTTGGATGAAGTTAAATGATGTCTTTTCAAATATTACCTAAATTGTAACTGACAATAATAATACTCCAAAGATGAATGTCTGTGGAATACAATCAAGGTTAAGAATATCACAGTATCTGAAGGCGTTAAAATCTAGAAATTCGCCGTACTTGAAACTCTTCCAGTCTTATTTTGTTAGTAGACATTATAGTGACGATCCTTTAGACAATAATGACCCCAAAAATGATAGTTTGAAATTCCCACGTAGGAAATCTCTTTCTCCGTCAGATAGGCTACAATCTATGTTTCATCAATCTTCAGAAACATTATCTGATAAGAGTCCAGAAGAAAGAAATAAACCCAAGGAAATCAAAATTCCCAGCAAGGATAACACTTTAACAAGGAATAAACCGGATTACTTTAAGCGAAGAAGTTTATCACCTCTACAACGCTATAGCGATATTTTAATAACTGAAGATGAGAATTCGACTGGCAATAGGTCGTTCAAAGATTTGAAGAAACTCGATGAAGATTTGAAAGATACCAAGCATGAGAAAGATTGAACTAACATAAAAATGTCTTATAATATAGTAAGAGCCAAGCTAAAAAGAGTTCTACTGTTCATTTCAAGACGTTTCCTTGACCATAGAGTCTGTGTGGACAGTTTAGACATGCCCACAGCACAGGACATCATGTACTGTATTCCCAAGAGACATTTGGAGGCTATTTCTTAGTGAGCCTTCAATATTTAAACAGATTCTATATATCATTTAATATTTGAATTAGAAATCTGTGTTCATTTACAACCATGATGCATAGTTTCATTTTCTAATGGTCACATGCTTTTACCCGGATTATGTTGGCATAATATTCAAATTTAACATAACTATGCCTGATGTGATCGTAGCATTACTAACAACATTGATAAAGACCACTGACTGTAAACTAGACTGTTACTGGTTGAAAATACAGAATTGACAATTCTGGAGTGAAATTGATATTGGTAATTTGAAATGGTAATATTATATATATATATATATATATATATATCCTAGCAAAGTATTAATAATAGTATATCCTGTCAAAGGAGGATGTGTTAGTTAGATGCAA
Source organism: Patella vulgata (assembly GCF_932274485.2). NCBI lineage: Eukaryota > Metazoa > Mollusca > Gastropoda > Patellidae > Patella > Patella vulgata. The sequence continues at coordinate 20,795,383 of NC_065883.2, forward strand.
TACTGGAACTCTAACCCTTGTTCACTACACTTGCAATACTGACGGGAGTGGTGGTGGATAATAGGTTCTGGTCAAAAAACCATTAGCTGACCAATGTAGCAACAGCACAGGATATCATTGTGCTAATTTGCAGACAGATAATATAGCCCAAGATAAATCAATTCGCCTGGACCTCAAATAATCTTACTCAGCCCCTGGTAGCAGGTGTAGTCTGTTTTATAAATCCAGTGGAGAATGTCAGCAATCTTGTCTTGTGGTACTTTAGCTCTCCAATCTCCAAATTTAGTCTTAAATTTAATCTAGTGACAGTCAATTTTTTATGAATTGTCTGATATCCTTTTACAGTCTCATATAACAACTTTTGGTCTTCGAAGAAATTATTAGTGAGCAGAAATTCGCCCATGTGTCTGTCATCACTCGTCACTTCAGTCAGTTATAGAGAGGGATAACTCGTGTTTTCCTTTTGCGTTGGTCACTTCCGATTGTTGAAGGATTGATTACGCATCTATTGTAGCAATGATCTCTGTGATAAAATAATATTTGGAACGTGTTTAACCAGTTCTATCACATATGTGATAATGACTGGCACCAATATTGTCCTTTCAGTCATGTGATTGTCCAAAATGCTACCATGAGTTGAAAGCATACACTACACTATATATAGTGTATAATGTTGTATTTTGCCCAATAAATGAAACACAATAAAATATTTCTGTAATTTTTTCATCATTAAGTTTATCAATGGATTATATACATAACAATAAACAATGTTATTAAATTGAGCTAATCACCATCCTTATATATAAGTTAAATTATTTGAATAAACTATGTACAAATATCACAGTCTTGCTTTAGTATTATTTAATTATAAACAACAAACTGAAATCCTAAAAAAAACACAGTTCTGAACTTGTTGTATAGTGGGCTTAAATGTTTCTGTCAGGTGGGAAGATTTTAAATACTGAATTCACCAAGCTGTGTTTTTTAATAACTATTATTTGATTTCATGAATTAAATTGAATTTTTACATTACTTTCCTGTACACATAACACTGTATTGTCAGGTTTTATTGTATAATATGTAAGCGCTACATCTGCTTATTGCAGCTCTTTTTTTCTGTCTTGAATGTCACATAAATTATTATTTAGACATTTATTCACATAACAAGCCCATAATGTCTACCATATCTTCGTTAAATGTTAAAGTGGAAAATCAAGACTTTAGGCTATTTATTGTCAAAGATTCAAACATTCCTAACTTTGCTCAGAATAAAGTCCATTTGACTGGAATTTTGAATATATTAAATGTTAAAGTGGAAAATCAAGACTTTAGGCTATTTATTGTCAAAGATTCAAACATTCCTAACTTTGCTCAGAATAAAGTCCATTTGACTGGAATTTTGAATATATTAATTTTTCATTATATATTAGCTCATCTAAATCTTATAGTTTACACAATGCATATTTAAGGCATTTAGTTTTAATTTCTATTGACCAATTTTCGTGTACCAAAGCAGAATAATTTAATACTATATATGAAACCAGGGAGTTACAATCACCCTTTGAAATATGCAAGTTCTACAAATGTCATAAGATGTGTATAACACTCAATGTTATGAAATATTTTATTCTTCTGACTTCTATAATAAAGTATATACAGTGAGTTCTAGCTCAGTTTTCTTTCATCATATTTATATAATGTAATATTATTAAATATTGTGAACAATTAACATTGTAATATATTAAATTTATCACTTGTTATAAATAAATACTGTCACAGACTTTCCAAAAATTGTCACAGACTTTAGATATAAATATATATATGTATATACTTGATCTACTTATATATATAATATATACACTTGACTTAAAATAATATATTTACATAAATGGTTGGCTTACATACTTATTTATTACAAGCTTATCTTAAAATTTAATTCTGATTAAAATATAATAAACCAGTGTTGGAGGTATGGTGGCAGCAATTTTTGAGCCCCCTTTGAAAAAATCAACAAGAACTACATGTATTCTATTTTAACATGTTTTCAAGCCATAGTAAATAATCATGGAGATGCATGGAAAAAATCTTTATCCAAATTAAGGGATAATTGCAATTATATCTGAAGGGTGCAATATATATTTAGTTGGTGTTTTACTGTTTGTCTGTTGGGCTTTATGTCATTCTTCTATACTAGAAGATGGCCAAACATCTTCTCCCTCAACTTTAGACAATGGTAGAGTTTTCTTTAATCCTAGAAAAAAAACCACGAAAATCGATCACACCACCTGGCCATTTCTGATAATTAGAAAGAAACGTTGGCGTTTTCAGGACTTTAAAATTTGAACGTTAACTGGGAGATAACTCCGTAATTTTCTCCTTAGACGCCACTACGATTCCCACTAAATTAATTTTTGTAAAAATTCTACTAAAGCTCCGTTCCAAGGTATTACCATGGACCTTGTATTATAAGGTCCATGGTATCACGTAAATTAACGTTCACAAACATTCATCAGTTGACAACCCAATCAATAATCCGTTGAAATTTGAAAGAAATTAGTCAAGAATGATCGTGGAATGATGACATACTGGTTGCACCCTGGTTGCAAACGACTAGACATTTTTTGTGATATGCATATAATTTTTTTTTTAAATTTAATATTTATAATATTATATATTCTTATTATAACTGTTTATCTGTTAAATAATTTAATATCACTTTTTTTTGTAAATATTCCATGAGCCTTTGTCGCTAAAATAAAAAAAAATTTCATTGGCTTAATCCACGCTAACTTGTACACTCAGTTGGATTATTACATTTATAAGAAGACAGAATCAAAATACCAACTCTAGATAATGCCCCGGCTTGGATTCAATCGGATTAAAACAGACCTATCATTAAATTTTCGTGGTCAACAAAATGACAGACGGCTTACTGCATAGCGAGTAGCATAGATCGTTTGAAATTTCAATTCCACATATCTTTGCAAATACAGAACGGCATTGAACCGTTATATACTGAAATGGTACCTATAGTAGAGATTCATCTTTCGCAACATTGTAGTTTACAAGTGTTTCCTATTGCTTAAAATGGCCCAGCGGGACTTTAAGCACACTGTGATTTTATCAAATAGACCTATTTCACACATGGCAAATACCTCCACTAGTGCAGAACGCTGGATATCGATAGAATTCGTCCTTTCGTGACCACAACGCTTTCACAATATTTTTTCTTAAGGGGAATACCTTCGGAACTGGAAGTCGCGGAACACTGAAAATCGATAGGGTTCATCCTCTCATGGCCCCCAATGCTTCCCAAGAAATTTGAAAAACATCTGTAAAAAAATATAGTTTTTATCGCTTTCACAAGGTTTTAGGCCAAGCGGGAATAACTTTTGTACGAACGGTCGTGGGATGTTGATATTGTTGACAAATTTCAAAACAATCTGTTAAAAACTATAGCCTCTTTTCCGTTCACAATGTTTTCGGAAATTTCAAAACAATCCGTTAGAAACTATAGCCTCTTTTCCGTTCACAATGATTTCGGAAAAGGGAGGGATAACTTTGAAACGGAAAGTCGTGGAATGCTAACTATCGAAAGGGTTCGTCCTCTCTTGGCGCTAATCCCTCAAACCAAATTAATCCGCCAAAGGACAGGCTGACATAAATACGCCCAAACTGACATAAAATGGTAGAATCGAAGGCCCATTTTCTAGGTCATATCTGAGAATTTTTCTAAATGGTAATGTCATTCTTTGTTCAGCCTAATAAATCCACCCACCTTTGAATCTGCTTACAACGTAAACTGTCAAAATCTATGACATAATTTTCGTTGCGCAGAAGTTACTGATAAACCTCTGTTTTACCCCACCCTCAGATCTCGATTGACATTCTGAAAACTCCTCCGATTCGGCTGACTATTTTCCTTTCTAAATTCAGGTGGAAAATATAATCCCTGCTTGCAAAATACCATGTTCACGACTGTGTGTGTGTGTGTGTGTCAGAAGGACAGGACTGGCAATATTACGTTCATTTATCGTAATATAGAGCTGTGTTATACCTTGCATGTTAAAGAATATATCTGACTGATCATGTTCTCTGGTATGATTTTTACGTTCTGGAGACGATTCGTTAGAAGAAATGTACCAAGCCGTATCAGTTGGACTGGCGGAATCATATTGACTGTCCGTCACATCACATTCACGACATGATCTCGGTGACGCTTCGGGTCCTCTAGGATAACCGTCATCTTCTGGGTATCTCATATAGTTCCTGAGAGCTCCAGCGTGGTGTAGCGGACGCACACGCCTCCAATATATATTACTAGGGGTCAGCGCCATAATCTGAAATGAATATATGACATACACAGCAAAGTTTCCTCCTTATGCCCCTTAAAGGGACAATAACACTCTTGCTGGCTTGAAAGCTCCAGAAAATAAATAATATCTCTATCTAAGTACTAGATGTTTAAGTATACTACCTGTTGTGTAAATTATCCATTACATCCTATTTTACTTGTCCAGAGGGTTCGAAAATATTTTTAAATCGAAGTTTCATTTGAAAAGGTATACGTTAGACGTTTCAAACCATTATGTTGAATTTTTCAAAATTTTTAAATAAGGTGTGTTAAGATGAAATTTGTATCATCAATTAATTGAAATATTCTAAAATAGTACAATTTGTTGACTAGAATAAAGATTGGGACATATTATTCAGTTACAACAAGAGTGGTATTGAGCCTTTAAACAATCACCACAAAATATAAAAACAATTATCGAGTCCCCAAGCTTCAAAAGCTTGTCAGTAGTACATTGTCTAGTCGTTCGGTTTTGACGAAAAACCAAGGTCCCGTGTACATATTGGCGTGCACGTAAAAAAAACTCTTGACGATGAATTCGGAATAAGAAGAGTAGACCGTAACTCCAATGTCCGGGCACAATTTCCCTCATTAGTCCAGCTGATGCAGAAAAGTGGGACGTTAAACCCCACGTCATTTCATTTATTTCCTATGGAACAATCCCAATAGGTTTGAAAATAATTCAACGAGCACTGTGCCCGTACCGGTAATTTGAACATAACCGAAATAGAACTAAAGGATTTTCTATCGAAATATTCTCATTTTAGATTTGGTTCTTGTTCCCTTTACAGGGCGTATAAAAGGATATTGTCACTGTCAGGGAGCAGTGCCATATGGGGGTTTGTAGCCTAGTGGTCTAGGGTGTCGCGCTTCGAACTCTATGGTTGGCCAGACGCCACTGGCTTGTGGTCGTGGTTTCGGTCCCTGATGGCTTGGAGATAGGGGCGACTTCTCAACCTCGTGGGTTTACTATGGGTACTCCATTTTCCTCCCGCAGGAAAGGCTACGAAGATGATGAAAATAGAACAACTTGTCTCCGCTCAGTTCAACACTATAAGAAGCAGTGCTATAATCTAAAATATAGGACCATTAATAACAAGTCAGCCCCGATGCGTTTCCGCGCGCTTTTTTTTTTTTTGTATTTCCATGTGGATAGAAAAATCGCTGAAGAGTTTGGGGAATACCATGTAAATGACGTCATAAGTGAACCCGATATCGTTAACGTTCAGTCGCCGCTCTTTCGTAATAATATAATAAGACCGTGTCCAAAACATCTGCCATTTGCAAGCTAACGACAAGAGTCGTAGATTGACTTAATGGAAGAGAACCCGTGTTTGTACGTCAGAACGTAAACATCCGCATGCACACACTTCACGTGAGAACAAATGCCAGCGAAAAAAAACACTCATCGATACGGTCCCATTACAATTACGTTTGTATTATACCGATTTTTCGCTGGCGGAAACGTATACGTAGAAAGCTGGCCTAACTCCTGGGATTGTAAAAGGGCAAATATGTGAGAACGGGTTCGGGGCTGATATTGCTGAAATGCCGATTCAGTTGTGAAACTGGACATGTCGGTGCCGCAAAAATTCTTTGAAATTACTGTGCCACGTTTTCCATTTACGCGTTTTCGCGCGCGTTTTTAAAATTCCGTCTAATGCAAATGTAATGGGACCGTTTCCATGTAACTGGCGAAAACATGTTCGGAAACGCGTACATGGAAAACGGGTCTAAGGCGTTTTCGTGGCGTTTCCCCGCGCGTTTTGGCCGGCGAAAACGTCTCTAATGTAATTGTAAATCTAATAAGACCGTTTCAGTGTAACCGGCGAAAACGCGTACGTACATAGAAAACGGGCTTAAGAAGTACCTCATCACAGCACCGTCTACTAACAATAGCTCTATATCCAATCCTTTTAAACAGTCGATCTCTCTTTAACAAAAACTGGGGATATTTATCTTTCCATTTTCTACCAAGAGCCCATGGAAATATTTCATATTTTAAATCTTCATCATCTTCTTCTATGTCATTAGCTAAATAACTGAAATGAAAATGGGGTATTCATTTTCAGTGTTCCCTAATGGTGTGAACAATAGTCAAAAGCGAATATAAAGTTGTTCTAAAACATTTAGGGGGTAGGTGGCCCAATGGTATAAAGTGTGCGCTTTAGATTATAAGGTCTGTAATTGAGTCAAGTGGCGTGGTTTCAAATCGCCTGTCAACCTCGTGGTTTAATTATCCGGGTCCTCCGGTTTCGACCCCCCCCCCCCCCCGGCCCACCCCCACTGCAAAACCCATACCCTCAAGCGAATTATTGAAATGAAATCGAACAACATGACCTAGTTTGTGTCGAGTGAACGTTAAACCACATTTTTATTTCTTTCTCTAAAACCTCTCGGATACAGGAATAACAGTAACAAACAAGGATGGGGGATTGCCACGTGAAGCTCATTTATACGACCATCATGGGCAAAATTAAGGAATCACGTTTTAAAATCCGATTTCTTTGAGCCCAATGAAAGCAAATTACTTTGTAAAAGTTTGCAATAAACGTGCCTGCTCGTGCTTGCACTGCAAACTGCTTTATGGGGGAGTCGAGGAGTGACCAGATAATTAATGGCACTATTATTTTATGTAAATGGGGATTATAAAATACGATGCATCCCTCTTGGCTGCAGATTTTGAGAGACCATTGTCAAGATAAATTAAAACATGTTATTTCATGTGAGACGTACAGTTTTTTATTACCATAAAAATAATGCACGTTCTTTTAACAAGTATTTTATAAACTAAAATATGTTCATTGTTTATCAAGTATACTTACAGTGCAACAAAAAAGTTCGTTCTCGTGTATTCTCGTATAGAAAAACTGGCTCGTTTAAAATAGGCAAATACCATAGCCAGCAGGTACTGAAATAACAATTAACGATATTTATCTTTTAAATTTTATAAAACATTATTAGCTTTTTTAAAATCTTATATAATAAATAAATATAATCGAAAATGAAACGTCAAAAACTTGTTAGTTATGAGCCTTTTATTGCAAACTTGATCAGCATTTCAAACAAATATTATCTGTCCCGTGGCAATCTATAATCTGGATACATGTTGAAGCAAAGTAATTCATCACAATCTAGACAGCATTGGCTCCCCGCTTTTGTTCTTGTATTAACTAATGCAACGAATAGATGAGGTGTTGCTTAAAATGACGCAATGGCGTTAGCTCACGGATAGCCTTAGTTCATTTCATTTGTCTGTGGTATCCTTTTACTAGCCTCCTTCTTTTTTTTTCTTTTATCGATACATACATCTATTGATAGATAGGACACAATTGAAAAAGATTCTATCTAACTTACTTTATCAGATATCTTAATACAACTGTCAACTTCTAAAAAATCTTGAATCAGTTCATCAGCTGAAGATTTTAAAAACAAAGCAGAAACGTTTTAACAATTTCAAGCTGTCGCATCTGCACAGCACTAAATATTTATTTTAGGTGGGTATACACCGTTAGTCTATTTATATGTGGTCTGGGTAGCTTTAAACAAGCATCAACATCAAGGAATGAATGGGGTTAACATTAAGCTATAAGTGCGAGTCCGGGGTGTGGGTGGGGTTATCCTGACAAAACCGAGTTTTTTCTACTCTTCTTCGATTTTTAACTGTCAAAGGTGCATTTTAGTATGTACACGAGTGGACCTCGCCTTTTTGTACCATCCAAACAACTAGACATATTTGCTTTGTCAACCTCACGGGCACTAGCTGACAAGTTAAGATTGGATTTTAAAAATCCTGAAGGTTGTCGTCTCACGCCTGCATTGGAATCTGGGATAAGTAATTTGAGCTATATTTGAATTTTTAAATAAGGAATTGGTTTGTTATTAAGATAACGGATTTAAAACCCCAAGTGTATGCCCTACTTTAGGGTACAAAAGAGCTTTCGGATGTTCTTGAAATTGTAAGGCATACCTTGACAGTTGACACCCGTCACTGCTGCTAATAAATAACTGGAACAGATTGAGAAACCGAGGGCTACCGGCTTTGTATTAAGCTCGGAGCCAAAATCCATCTGCGGTCGGCGCCTCGGCGACCCTGTGGTTTAAAATTCAAATGTAGAGCACACAATGTGTGTCAATTAGTCAGTCTTTATATTTCGGGAGAGCTAAGTGGGTGGCGGAGGTCTAAGGAAAGGGGAGTTAAAACTGTATTCTACCTAGTAAACCAAAAAATGCCCGCATTTCTTTGGGCTTCACAATAAAACTCGATTTCTTGGCCCTTTTTGCAGGAACAACGGGAAGCTCTATCTTGACAAATTCATTCTTTTTAGCTGTTATGTTTTGCAAGTTAGAAACGGTTCTTAAGCGCTTCATTCCACGTCCTTGAATGCTAAAGGGTCTTGACAGATGGTAATTTGAAAATTGTTGAATTGCTTGAGGTCCTGATCCTGGATAAATAACTGGAATATTTGAGTAGTCACCACACCAAGGTACAACAAAGTCTCTCCGGTACGGGTATTCAAGCCAAGGAGTCGCTTCTTGCCAACAATTTTGATGATTAATTCTTGGCTGTACAAAAGTCTCTGAGAAGCTTGGCAGGCGAAATGACATTTGAGACGCGTTTACGATCTTGCTTTTAAGCAAACTAATTACAACCCATACAGGAATGTTTTATTAAGATTTGTTTTAATATCCTATCTAACAGGTGGGATAATAACAGTCGCACACTTAATTAGCACACGTCCTCAATTGACCTGCAATTTCTTTCTGTATTGCATCTTTTGCCTGAAGTAAAACAAGACTGATTTAAATACAACATTGAAGACAGGGCCCATAAGAACTTAATCTGTGTTAAAACGAGGGGTCTTGCCCTTGCCTTGGTGACGTCTGGGAAAGGGGTATAAAGAAAAATTAATATGTTAGCCAGTTCTTACTGTCTTAATTGTCAAAATCTGGATTATTTGCAAGGAGCCTGAACATAAGACCTGTTCTTAGCTGTAGGCCAGTACTCTAGTAGCATACTGCACGCAGCGACCCATCTACGTCATACTTCCCATACTGCACGCAGCGACCCATCTACGTCATACTTCCCAGAATGTGACACTGCACTGATTATCCGCCATTTAAAACGCTCATGTGATCATTTTGGGGCGGGACTTATCGACTCGAGACTGCTTTGTTTAGACAACAGAGTAAAAATAACCCACGCACGTGTGTTTTATGTAAACACGGTATGTCGCTGACACTCGCGTAAAAGCGATATATAATATGTGCTATGGGTAATATTGCAATAAATTCTTTACCATTGTAAACTGTCTTTAGAGTTTCAATCTGTTTATCTTTCAAAACAAGGTTAGATACTCCTAAATTTGTTTTCGCAAATAAAACCGCCTCTGTGAAATTATGTTTCATGGGCGCTGCCATATTAAATAATTAGAGGACTATTTTGTGATTCGGCTTTGGTTAGTTTGACATTTTTCATACACACAGCGGCTAAATAAACATATTTAATTTCATTCAATATGACAATAGAAGAGAAATAAATACTTTTAAAAATTTCTAAAAGCATACTCAGTGTTTTCGACTAAAATCGTCGATGTAGGAATTTAAATGTCGGTTAATTAGCTGAGGGCCTATTCTCAGCCGGAGCTAGCTGTAGATAAGCAGCCTAAGTTTGGGATGCTCTAGTAGTAGTACACTAGCTGTAGTATTAGTGTGGGTAGAGTTCCGGTGTTACACTAGCACTGCCACTGTTCAGTTGCCTAGCTTATTTTAGAGTTACATTTAGAGTAACTCTAACCTAGCCTCCTACTAGATTTAGTGTGTATAAATAATAGTATAGTTTTACTTTTGCTAATTTTGGCATAAAATTAATTAAAATAGACAACTGGACTAGGTCTAGCCACCAGACGTGATATTTATTATAAAAAAAGTATTAAGCTTATATGAGTTATGACTGTCTGATAATATCAGACATGATATCATCAAAATTGGAAAAGTAGGCCTCTTAGACTACAGTCGTGACCTTACTTACAGAACATACATTACAATTTGACTGTGTAGTTAATGAAACACTGAGAGAATAATGAGTGAATGATCACAGACCAGTCTAAGTTCTTGGCTGACCTGTTGCAAAGCAACATTTATACTATAAACTATAACAGTCCCTACTTTAGTACATAGGCTAGCTAAGCTAGCCTGGCTAGATCTATGCCTATAATTATTTTTTATACTTACGTCTCGTTTACCGTGCGTCATGTTATTAAAATTGACATAATTTCAATTTGACCCATTGCGTAGCCTACCTTACTATCTACTCCTACTACTAGTATTACTGTCACTAGGCCTCCCTAGTAGTAAGTCTATCATCACTCATTCAGTGCATCATCAGTGTCGTTTCCCTATAGCCGCACTATTGTAGAACCCTGATATTAAAAACAAAAATAAATGGGCCTATTTACAAAATGAAAAAGGGGGAAGAGACGTGATCCCGTCACCGTCGGCTGCGTCATACAAGCACGTGTCGTCTGCTATTGCTAAACACTACAGTGCCACCTTTCCTACAGAAAAAATTGCAAGAGTTATCGCTCACTAGTGATAATTTCCATCGATTGCTCTGAATGATGTAAAAATAGATATCAATGAGTAATTTCGTAAACTTTGTTCGAATTTAATCTACATTTAAATCAAAATAGTATTCATCTGGATAATAACAGGTTTTCTCACAATTCCCTTCATCAAAGCATACTAATGGCTGATTGTAAAATGAAAGTAGTTTTCTATCCAATGACACGAGGCCACGAAAGGTTTATTTATAGAGACATTAGGCAGACCGAATTCTGTTCCATGTTCATCCAGACGGATTTTGAAACGACAAATTATAATGAACTGGATAATGTAGACTTTTTGATGTGGTGGCGGCCATATTGCTGATTCGCTTTCGTAAACAAGAAAGTCAGTTTGTGTGAAAACGGCTTCCAAACCAAATCATGAGGTCGTTTTTGATTACGGGGGCGAGTTTTGTCCTCTCAGGAATGGTAATATGCAATGCATACTATCAGAAGAAGCAATTTTACCCGTCCGTTGTGTATATAACTAAATCCAATCCCAGTATGGCTGTAAGTTTGATGAATTGTATTTAATTGTTATTTTTTTAAGACTCATGATTTGACTTATGACGGCTGCCACGATGACATGTGTTTTGACTGCCATGCAGAAACATTTTTGTAGTGTTGTCACGTCAGTAAGCTTGTTATACACCAACAATAATACATGCACCAGTGAATTTTAGGAAAGAATTGAGCTACCCAGGTTTCAACTTTTCAAGCCTGGTGAAGTGAGCATTGAATCAATGTGAATGTCACATGTGTCAAAATATTCTCTACATTATACAACAAGAAGACAACCTATTTTGTTATTACTATATTACCTAGGGAATTTGGCGCTAATGCACTTTCGTACACCTAGTACTTGCCATGGTCCCAGAGACTTCAAATTTGCTGAGGGTGTTACAGGGTGTTATCTATGATCTCACACTAGGTGTACGAAAGTGCATTAGCGCCGGGAATTTGCGTCTTTTTGCTGCCAATATCCATGTAAGACATTTTAATTACCCCGAAACAGTTACTAAATGGTCCTAAACATGTAAAGTCTACATTATACATGTCATGTAGGCTGCTCTACTACTTCTAGCTAGAGGAACGGTCTCTGATCTATGGCAAGTCAAAGCGGAATTAATTGCAAGACCGTTTTTCTGTATGGAAAGAGAAAAAATCGAGTATATAACAATTTTTTCATCACCTTCCAAGCATTTTTTTCTGTACAAAACGACGTATATCAATAAAGATTTTTTTTTTCCACTGCTGCTCTTGTATTTTGTTATAGTCATGTCAATTATACTATTCACAGAAATATTTTATCACTATATTCGGTTTTTATAAACAATTCAACAAAAAAATACACATGTCAAGACGAAAAAATTCACATGCCAACACTAAAAAATTCACATATCAAGTAGTGTTGAAACTACTATTCGGATATCCGTTAACGGATACAAAATAAGGGTTATCCGAATCATTTTACTATCCGTTACAGTCTTCTGACATTCCGTATGCTCTATATTAGCCATTTTTACATCTGATTACTTTGAAATTTTCCCCAATGCTATTGATCACATACGCAGCTTTGAGCATAAATGTTAATATCACGCATATTATTTAGCGATAGTAACTAATAAAAATATTAATGCAGTTCAACGAAAACAGTAGTCTAAATAAAAAAATATTCATTCATTCCTCGCGCTCGTTTACGCTAGATAGAAGCTACTTCTTGGGTTTACAGGATACAAGTTAACACTCTGTTTAGACTTTCCGCAATGAAATTTATTCATAACGACCTAGGTCACGTATATATTGTCACTTACTGATTGGTTCAATAGCAGTAGATTATCAGAATGAGGCAAACGACCTTGGCGGAATAAATTAGTCAAATTAGTTTATTCTGAACATAGTTATCACCTGTGTAATTTTTTACCAGAAATGGCATTGAATTCCATCTTCACTGATTCTTAGTATGGCACGATCGTTTGATTGACAGGCGTTAACTCCACCTACATAATCTCTGCTGTCATCATATCCGAATTTGTGTTTTACCTTTTTGGATTTTTAAAACAATTGAACAAAATGAGTGAGAAGGTAAATTTTCATTCTTACTTGTATTTTGGGCATGCATTAAATCAAATGAATATAGGACATAATATTATAATACAATTATGATAAATCTATAGCCTATAGGTATGTATACACCAGTGGCGTCGTGCCTATTGGGGAAATAAAAATATTTTTATTGATATTATTACATGTAGGACAGAAGACCTGTCCGTCTGTATTAGTCATCACACGGTCTCCAGGAATTGTATAATTTGTCATTATCTGTGTTTAGTTTATTGCACTTTAAATAGTTTAGATGTCATTTGTTAAGGCATCGCTCAACAGCGGCCTCGCTTCGTACACTCTGTCATTTAGCCTCGATCCGGGAGTATGACGTCAACGTAACGGTTAATCTCCGCTCACGACGCCATTTAAAATTAAATCAGTCAACGAAATCCCGTCTACAGAGTTGATTTTGTGCTTGTTGTGTAAATAAAGATCTAATTTATAATTTCTATGACATCTGAAGCCTAAATAAAGACTTGCAATAATCAGATTTAACTCTTGCGTAATGTATGTTTAATTGATAACATTTCGAAATGTTGTCAAAATAAATTATTTACTGTTTTCCATAAGTTTCTGTTATATTGCTCTATCCACTCCAGTTATTGAATACCTCTAAAAGATTACTTTATGTAGACCTACATGTACAGGTAGCACAACATTTCAGTGCTGCGACTTTTTGGACTCGGCACAAACGACGGTTCGGACTCAGTTTGACGACGGTTCAGACTTACTTGATGAATAATAAAAAAAACTGTTGAAAATTAGTATGTATATATTAGTAAAGCTAATGAGGCTGATGACAGTTTATTAGGGCTGTACGATATTCTCGATATAGTCATTTATCGCGATATGGTATTTTCAGACCCAACTACGATATCATGTACCCAAAAATCGTCGATATAGTGGTTTATCAAATATCGCCAAAAACTTCAAATATCGAAAAAAATTATCATAAAAATAGATAATAAATACACTATACAGCAGTGGAAATCAGCCGACGGCAATAAACTATAATAAAACTAATGTTTTGAGAATCGTTAAATGTTGAAAACACTTGCGCAGTGACCGCAGCCGTTTTTCACTGCATCGTGTATGCGTTACTTGTAACTTTTACCTTGTTTTTAGTCGACAATAAATTGTCGTGTATGCGTTACTTGTAACTTTTACCTTGTTTTTAGTCGACAATAAATTGTCAGTTGTTACTACATGTAAAGCTTAGGCCTACTAAACGGCTGAAATTTCCCACTACCGCGGCTAATTACCAGGCTATAAATAGGTTGTCATATTTTTAAAAAAACAAGCATTTTTGGAAAACTCTGCGAAACGATCTATAGATAGATTACTGTCACCGTGAGGTCAGGAATACCGCAGCCAATGGAATGCTTGAATGGAAGATAGTCCGGATCATTTATTATTTGTTAAACTGTTTGAACTTACAATACAAGACTTGAACACCGCATCTAATTACTTCCGCTGCACGTGATATTTGAGAATTTTCTTACACAAGGTCACAAGCAGACGCTTTTTAAACATCAGCGGTTGTATTTAATTTTTACCCAAAAAGGATGTTGTTTGGTTCATTTTAATAAATCTATATAATAAAAAAGCAAAGTTTAAAGTGTATGAATAAAGCAATTCTTACCCACAATTCTTACTCACACTGTAGTCAGCTTTAATGCATTTATATTTTATTTATTTAATAGCAAAGTGACATTATTATTAAATATCGCGATATTTAGCTATATCGTTGAAAAAAAAATGCCAATATCGATAGCGTCCCTTTTGGCAATATCGTACAGCCCTACAGTTTATTAACAATAATAAAGAAATATGAAATTGTTATTTGTCTTTTATTTATTAATAACTGCTAGTAAAAGATTGAAAACAAAAACTAACAATCCAACATTGCTAGTTGACTTTTGTTTTATTTAATTAATCGGTGATTGTTGAGAACGTTAAAAAAATATTAACACTGCTAGCTGTCTTTTGTTTAATAGGCGACTACTTATTTTAATAGAGAATTCTTCTATTATTGTATTGTATGGTTTTATTTTCAGGTATTATATTTACAAGCTTTTGTTTTTATTATATTGTTGGGAAAACTCATGAGGAAGATATTTTTTGGTCAACTCAGAGCAGCAGAAATGGAGGTAAATTACTAGTTATAATATTAACAGTAGGACTTTTCCTTAGAGACTCATCCAGTAGTTAAAAAGCATTTGATGGCTGCTAATCTTGCTTCTTGAAATGAAAACTGAAAATAATTTCAAAAGTGCCCGTGACAGGTTGCAATATATATTAATAGTTCCATGCTAAATTACCATTATCTGCTTGAGGATGTACCAGATTGGTCGATTCTGTATATTAACCAATATAGTCTACAATCTACTTATTATCCTCTGTATTTTCTATCAGTGTTGTTGGATCAAAGCAGACAGACTTTTCTATGTTAAATTTGAATAATATGTCATGATAATCCCAATCTGATTAAAACACAGATCGTATTTCGTTTCGTTTTTTATAGTTCAAAATTTCGTTTGACTTCATTGTCTTTACTACACTAGGATCTGGAAGAGTTGTTATATAACCCGCATTCTGGTTTATGTAAGGAATTAGCCAATGAAATGGTCTGTTACAGCAAGTTCTTGGCGTACGGTGCACAGAATAACGAATTGGGGGTACCGCTCTAGAAAAATCAACACTGATTGATTAATCAAATGTCTGACAGCATAGTGTCAGACCTTCCTTTAGTGGAGGCCATCGAAAGTATAAAAAAACGAAACGAAATATAGTTCTGTATTTTAATCAGATTGCGTGATAATCAAGATTGAACCACTTGACCAAAAAATAGGCTTATTCTATAGGTTCTTTGTTTCTCCTTCACACAATCAAATGTAATGTTTGGACATTTTTTTCAGCATTTAATAGAGAAATCCTGGTATGCTGTTACTGAAACATGTCTGGCATTTACAGTATTTCGCGATGATTTTAGTCCCAGATTCGTGGCCATGTTTACGTTGTTATTATTTTTAAAATGTTTTCATTGGCTAGCAGAGGACAGAGTGGACTACGTATGTATTTATATTACTATGCACACCCAAAAAGTTATATTTAATAAACAGTTTTAACTGAGATTAAGCAATGTATCATGAAATAGACTATTTAAAACTTCTTCTTTTTTTTTTTTTAAATTGAATCAACTTCTGTATTAACAACATGCTCAACATGTACAAAAGTTGATTATTTTGTTTACGTTTTTGCTTTGTATTGTCTTTATATACCAAAAGAGGAGTTGAGTGGTCGAGTGTTTAAACGCATGTGTTTTAGATAATAAGGTCCATCATTGAGTCAAGTGCATGGTTTCGATCTCCATCTTGTACGTAACAAGGAGTAGGGTTGTCTACCCAATGTCATCAGTTTTCTCTGGATCCCCCTACTGCTAAAGACCACTTACCTCAAGCAAATTATTGAAATAAAATTGGAAGATGTTAGTCATAAAATGACATAATTTGTGTCAAGTTGAAATTTTGCTGTATATAGATTTTGCCAAGTTGGCGACTCGGACGACTTACATGTAGCTGCTGTGATTGTATGTTTCGATGACTGGTAATCTATATGTTAATCTTCATATTTATATATTTGTTTTATTTTTTGTTTAACAGATGGAGAGGAGTCCAGTCATATCATTTTTATTTCACACCCGAGTTTTGTGTAAGTATAGATTATTCTGTTAGTAATTTGGGAGGCTTCAGAAATGTCTCACAGTGACTTAAATCAAATCAATAAGAACCAAATTGTTTTTCTTCAAGCTCACTTTTGCAACAAGTCTTAAACTATAGTATGCTGTTTAGATGTAGGAATACAAGATCAGTGGGCAGTAAATTCTTATAACAAAATCACAAATTGGAAGTTGAACACAAACCATATGTTAGTCTGAAAATGGTGTATATAAATAAACACAGAGTTGCCAAGATGTTTAGTAAAACAGTTCGTCAGTGGCCATTTTATGTTTTTAATTATGTTTTCTTTCTTTTCAGCCCTATTAGTAGGTCTTGGTGCTGTAGATCTATATTTTATAAACCATGCTTACTACAGTACTTTATTACGTGGTGCTTCAGTGCAACTTGTCTTTGGCTTTGAGGTGAGTAAAGATTATTACACTAGCTTTATACGTCTTTCCTACAACACTATTTATAACAATGCTAACACTGTGAAGCTAACTATAATATGAGAGTCCAGTGAAAGTGTACAGACAATTGAATATGATAATAAAATTAAATTGACATCCTTCAGATCATGTCAGCTTTATTCACCGTTCCCCAACGTGTACACAGTACCTCAGTTTTTCCAAGAGAGCATGCTGAATAATCCTGAGGTACTTTCTCAGCCAACCCAGGACCTCCCTGGTTTGTGAGAAAGCGCCTTACTGAGTCAGAACAACTGATCAGTTTTGTGTAATAATTGTTTTTATCATATTCCAGTATGCCATTCTTCTAACAGTAGTATTGATGACATTTTTCAAATATCTTCTGCATTCTGTGGATCTACAGAGTGAAAACCCATGGGAAGGAAAAGCAGTTTATCTTTTATATACAGAATTATTTATGGGTAAGTGCGGCTAAGGACTAAGACTGAAATGAATTTGATACATGTATTTTTTATGATAAACTGGTTTTTCTTTTTTGTTCTAGTGTTGTAGAAAAAAAAATCTGTGTTTATTGATGATGAAAATATTTGATTGAATTGTTTTTGAGTTCTTTTCATGGTAAATTAAACATACATTATGCAATAGCTAAATCTGCCAATTGCAGGTATTTCTATAGGCCTGAAACAAACCTTAAAGATACATTATGTAAGATTTAGATAAAGAGCTAGCCATTCTTGCTATAATAGTTCGAAAATAGATAATGTGAAATGAATAATTTGAAAATTTCATTCAAATTACTCTATTGCGAGCAAAGATATTAGCCTTTGAAGGTTTGACAAGACGTGTGTAATAATTTTAACCGCCGTACTGGTTGTTTGAAGCTAAGTCTCGCTCCTCCATTTTTAGCTGAAATCAAAATATGGCCGAACTGTTCTAATCTATTTAATATCGGAGTAATCCGATGCCACCAAGAGTTGATTATGGCCTGGATAACTTAATTAATGTCTAATTAATAATGTAGAAAACATTTCAGGCCTAAAGAAAGACCTGCAATAGGCAGATTTAGCTCCAATCTGGTTAAAACACAGATCCTATTTCGTTTCGTTTTTATAGTTCAAAATTTCGTTTTACTTGTCTTTACTACACTTGGATCTGGAAGACTTGTTATTTAACTCAGGTTCTGCTTGAAATGAGGGGTCAGCCTAGAAAATGGACTGTCGAATCGAGTGTTTGTCCTTTTTTGCCCGGAACTGTGGGTAATCCACTAGTAACATCAATGCTGATTGGTTAATCAAATGTCTGACGTCATAGGCCAAAAGTCGGTCTTTTGACCCCTGACGTGACCTATCGCTATAACTTGTCAGATCTTCATGTAGTGTAGGCCATCGAAAGTAAAAGTATGGTTATAATTATTGGTGATACTGCATGCGTTATTTATACCTACATGGGTAATATAGGTGATGTTTTATTTGTATTGACATGGTCAGTAATAGTGGTAAAGTAGGGGTGATACTGTATGTGGGTTTTTATTAATTAACATGGTTAATATGGGTAATATTGCATGTGTTATTTATATTTACAGGGTTAATAAGAGTGATATTATATGTGGTGTTTATGTTTATTATGATCAAAGTTCACACCTTCCCTCTGTTTGCTGTTAGACCAATGTATTTAGCTATGAGGTATGTTTATATTATCAATATTTTGAAAACAATTTGTAATACTGATATGAATCATTTTGTTGATATAGGCTTACACCCTTTAATAACCCTAGATGTTGGTCTTGGTAGGCTGTAAACTTAAAACCTTCTGCTAATGTCAAATCTACAATTATTTGGGATATTAAATAAATGTGCAAATTACATATGTAGACTTCATACCAGCTTACTTTTATTTTCTTTGATTTATATTTGACTTAATTTATTGTAATTTCCTCAGTTATGTTAACAGTTATGTTAGATTGTCTTAATGATTTTGTTTTATTTTTAGGGCTTTTAAGAAAGCATTACATGATGTAATAATGTCAAGACGTGCCATCAGAAATATGAATACATTGTAAGTACTAATAAATAGTTAGTGGATCAATTTGAGAAGATAAATCTATTATTGGATATCACTGATATGATACAACTTAATACATGTAGCTACTACTGATTAATGATTGATTGAAACAGATCTTTTTCTATTTGCTGAGATTATGAGTGTCTCAAATGAGACGATAAAAGTGATCTTACTTTGATCTTATTTGCCAGTCCTGACTGGCAGTGAAATTGACTGAAATTTGTGACAGCCAGACAATTTTCTAGCTGTAACAGTGTAAAACAACATAAATAGAGTTATTATTTTAATAGTAATACACCTACATTGGAATTTGGTTGCATATTGTTGTAACTCATGTCTGTCTGTCATACTATTTCTTTGCCATCTTTGAAATTACTGTAATATTTCTATTTAAGATATCCTGATGCGACGGCTGAAGATTTAGCGAGTAGCGATAATGTTTGTATTATCTGTCGGGAAGAGATGGACACCAATTGCAAAAAACTTCCATGTAATCATATCTTCCATACATCATGTCTCCGAACGTGGTTCCAACGTCAACAAACATGTCCGACCTGTAGAATGGATGTTTTACGTCTTCCCCGACCACAACCACCTACTCCACCACCTGCTCAACCTGCTCAACCACCTATGCCACCAAACAGTAAGCTCAAAATTCAGTTAATTCATTTCCACAAAAAAAAAAGATTTATTCATATCAGATTTTATCGCCCCCAAAGAAATATCTTATTCTTTTATTTATGCTGCATTGGTGTTTTTTGAATGCTTATAATTTTGAGAACAATTTATTGGTCTGGAAAATTCTTTGGACAGAGTACTTATTCAAGGCAAGAGATAACTGACTTTAAGACATGGATGGAATTAAGAATAAGATTATATTTTTTTATATTTCAGTGTTTCAAGGTTTTCAATATGGCTGGCTGCCAAATCAACAACCACAAACAGGTAAGAATTTTAATTTTACTTTAATAAAAAGGTAAGGCGCTGGCTCGCTAGCCTGGAGGTCGGGTGTTCGATCCCTGCATTGGCCGAGAAAGTTCATCCAGATTTTCCGGCGTGGTTCCCCCTTGTCAGTGATGCAGGACGGAGGGCCTGACAAGGACAGCTGTCTAGTCCTTCGGATGAGACGAAAAAACGAGGTCCCGTGTATATATTGGAATGCACGTAAAAGATCCCCTGGCAGTTGGAATTCGATATAAGAGTAGGCGATAGTTGGAATTCGATATAAGAGTAGGCGATAGTGCCGCTGCCCGGGCAAAATTTCCCTCATAGCACACTGTATGGCGTATGCCCGTCTTCATTAGCCCAGGTTAGGAGCAGAACAGTAGGACGTTAAACCCCATTTCATTTCATTTCTTTAATAAAAAGATTTTAATAAATAGCCACTTAAATTTAACAGACTCAATCAACTGGCATTGGTCAACTAATGGTCAGTCTGTTGCATGCAGAACAAGAGGCTAAGCTTAAGTGCAATAATGAAATGGGATTTAATGTCCTACTGTTTAGCTCCGACTGGGCTAATGAAGACAGACTTATGCCACACAACGTGCCATGAGGGAAATTTTGCCTGGATAGCAGTACTGCGGTCTACCGATATTTTGAATTCCAACTGTTAGGGGTTCTTGTACGTGAATGTGTATACAGGATCTTGTTTTTTGTCCCATCCAAATGACTATACATTGTCCCTTCCCTTCGTCTTGCACCACTGACAAGGGGAACCATGCCAGAAAACAATGTTATGGTTTACAATAGATTGAGGTCTTGTTACATTTTGTTTGTTTCAGAAGTTCAACCTGGACCGGGTTCATCAACAGCTTCTTCTACAGCACCAACAACATCTACTACAACCACACCTTTATCATCTCCTCCTTCACCACCATTCTTACCTCCCATGATGCCACCTTCACCATTCATGCCATTTAGTAAGTTTGGTTTTACTCGTTGGCAAGTAAATGATATCTCTAGTCAAGTCCAATCCTAAGGATATATATGGTCAAGAAATTGCAACAGAATTCTACATATAAATTTCAAACAATTTTTTTCATTTATCAAATAAATCTATGCAATTGCTTTTGAAATATTTGGATAAAAATCTTTTGGATGCTATTTGTATGTCCTATCTATCTATAAAATGTATATGTTTATTACAGTGTATCCCTAGCATTATGTCCTGTCTATATATATAAAATGTACATGCTTATTACAGTGTATCCACAGCCACCTAGCAGTATGTCTGGTCTATCTATAGATGAATTACATACTATGGAAGGAGAAGAGAGAAGTAATATAGAGGCTAGAATACAGTGGTTACGTGATATACAGTCATTATTAGATGGTGCTATGTTATTAATACATCAATATAATACAGTAGCTACACAGTGCAGGTATGTTAATGTTAATTTCTGCTTAGTCTCTAAAAGGCATATATAAAGTAGTTAAAAAATATTAATGTATCATCTAGATATTGTTGAATTCATATTGTATAAATAGAATTGAAGCGATTGGTTCAGGGAGATAGCTATAGGCTCTTCAATTCATGCATCTAGGTGAAGGGGATTGTCTGTTAATACACAATGAAAATGTATGGTCATTAGCAAATCACAAAGGAAGAAAATTGTAAAGGCTAGTGCTAGGTCAGGGCAGTACTGTAATGATTTTCAATATATTTGTATTGTAAATATTGTAAATTTCAAACTTGCTTTGCTGAATCATCTTTCAAGTCATATTTTGTCCTTTAAATCTTGTGAATGCTATACAGGAAAAAGTCATTGATCAAATTGTTGAATTGGGCTTATCAAACAAACTTTATTTCCCTGTTTATGTTCAAATTTATGCAATGTTATCACTTCATCAATCAGAAAACTTTGCATTGATTGCTAAAACTATTATACAAATGGTGCTGTCATGGCACAGATTTAAATTTAGCCAGGCTGTATGGGTAGATTATAGGTTGAGTTAGTTTGTACTCGTAATTAAGAGCGATAACTCCCAATAAATTCAAATTCAAATCAAATGATTTTGTATATATATATATTTGATGATGGGAGATATTTCTGTTTTTATACGCCCACATTTTCATGTGGATGTATATTGTCGTCGCCCCTGTCCGTCCACAATTGTTTGTGAACAGTCTACAGGTCACAATTTTTATCCGATTTCAATGAAACTTGAAATATAGGTTTATCACCCTAAGATCTCGGTTCCTTTCGATATTGGCATCTATCAGACCGTAACTTCATGGATTATGGCCCCTGATTGCACGAAAAATCACGTTTTTGGCTTGTGAACACTGTAGAGGTCACAATTTTTATCCGATTTTGTTGAAACTTGAAATGTAAGTTTATAACCCAAAGATCTTGGTTCCTTTCGATATTCGCGCATATCGGACCATAACTTCCTGAATTATGGCCCCTGATTGTACGTAAAAACGCGTTTTTTGGCTTGTGGACCCTATAGAGGTCATAATTTTTATCCAATTTGAAAAAAACGTATTATTATATCCCCGTTAAACCCTAAGGATGACTGAGTTCGAATTTCGTGAAAATTGGCCCAAAACTGACAGACAAAATGGCCGCCGTTCGTTCTCAAATAGCGTAAAAATATGGTATATCAAGGTTGTGGACCGTATAGAGGTCACAATTTTTATCCGATTTTGTTGAAACTTGAAATGTAAGTTTATAACCCAAAGATCTTGGTTCCTTTCGATATTCGCGCGTATCGGACCGTAACTTCCTGAATTATAGCCCCCTGATTGTACGAAAAATCACGTTTTTAGCTTGTGGACCCTATAGAGGTCATAAATTTTATCCGATTTAAAAAAAAGTATTATTATATCACCGTTACACCCTAAGGACGACTGAGTTCGAATTTCGTGAAAATTGGCCCAAAACTGACTGATAAAATGGCCGCCCCTTGTTCTCAAATAGCGTAAAAATATGGTATATCCGATTTTGTTGAAACTTGAAATGTAAGTTTATAACTCAAAGATCTTGGTTCCTTTCAATATTTGCGCATATCGAATTGTAATTTCCTGAATTATGGCCCTTGATTGTAGGAAAAATCACTTTCGTTTAGATGGTTTTCTATCCATCCCTCGAAAATGTGGGCGTATACTGCCTGGCAGCCGCTGGTTCTGTATATATGACATATTTAGTGTTTATATTTTTTTTTTAGTATGCCTGGTGTGAGAATACCTAATCCTAGTAACACGTCCCATAGTAATAATAATACATCACAACAAACTGATACTAAAAATACAGCTGATGTAACATTAAACAGCGGGTCATTAGGAGGTGCTCGACCTAAAACAACATCTTTATCTAATAATACTAAAGAATCTTCTAGTCCAGTTAAAACAGAAAATTTAGGTACAGTATACATTTTATTTCCTTGATTTTCTATATAGTGGAAGGTAGCTGTCCCAGATTTCTCTCGTTAAACTACTTAGTTTTCTTTCACTTCCTTATTCATTTGTAATCATTGCGGCCTTAACTCTTCCAGATGTTGAAATCATTTGTTGATATATGGTGATGTCAGACAAACGTCGAATAGGAGATTATGTGTACATTGTTATGGTTCTGTGACTGTACAATACTGTTTAAATACAGTTATGTCTTGGAATCAACGTTGTTAGGCAGACAAACATTGATAAACATTATTGCTGACTAATCCTTGAGTCGCAGTTAGTGATTTAGCACATCAATCTGATTCAAACACAGGAACTATTTCATTTTTTTTATGACGTTCAAATTTTCGTTTTACTTGTCTTCACTACACAAGGATCTGGAAGTGTTAAATAAGCTGCGTTCTTGTTGATGTGAGGGACTAGCCAATCAAATGATCTGTTGGCTCGAGTTCTTAGGCTGTGGTGCATGGAACTGTGGGTAGACATTAGCAGCGATAGCAGACAAATCGAAGCAAAAGTTGTATTTCCAAATACCCAATGAAAACACTGATTGGGTAATCAAATGACTGAAGCCATTGACGTGATCTCCTGGAGGACATTGAAAATATAAAAATACAAAACAATCTGTGTTTTAATCAGACTGTTTAACAATAAGAATCGTTAGTTATAGGCCAATAGGGTCTACAGGTACATGAACCAGTTGCGTTATCTATGCTCAGCTGAAGTACTATGGTCTTTACGACGCACATCACTCAACGCCAAACATCCCAAAGCAATGGGTTATAAAATTTATATTAATATATATTAATCCTTTTTTTTGTAGGTGATTTATCAAATTTAGGTGCAACAGGTTTTACTGCACCTAAGGAAGAAAAAATTCCTGAGTGGCATGATCCCAGGAAAGAGGAAGAGGAAGAAGATTTACATGAAGTCAGAAAAAGACGTTTACAGAAATTTTCTTCCACAGAGAAGACAAGAGCAGATAATATAGATCTAGACTGATAAATTACTAAAAGTTATTATGTGCGTAAAACGGCAACCAAATAGTTTTTGTGAGATTATCATACTGTTATTATGGACTAAGATATGTGAAGTATAAACTTATGCAAAGTTATTACATAAATTAATCAATGAAATATATGTGACCAAAGGTAATATTATATACAGTGATAAGTGGTTGACTCTTGTTTGTTGAATGAATTAATGTATATTAAATAGTCAATTTGGCACCTTATACATATACCATCTGATCTGAAGGACATTAATTAATTGTATCAAGAATATAGACATGAAATATATATTCATTGATACTGTAAAAAAAAAAAAGTTTTATTTTGGAAGGTAACATAAGGTTATTATAAAATATAATAATGTGTTTTCTATAAACTTATTTGCATCTGGGCAGGCATTCTGGGGTTATGCCTTATAAAATTGATTTCTTCTGCAAATGCAGATTTAACACTAGTCATAATATCTGGAATAATTGTCTTTACACTGGTACTGCCATCACAACTAAATTCTATTTGATTGATTTTGATGAATAATACATTTTATTAGTGATGGATCTATTTGCTATTGGAATAACTTACTGTAGTGAAACTCTAACCTTCATAGATTAAACCAAGGTTAAAGATATAGGAAACTTCTGTTTCAACAGAATAAAACTAGATTTATCAAATATCAAACCAATTCAACACTTTATTTTCGCTTATGGTGATATGAAGGTTGGGTGTTATTCACCATTTGTTTGGTATCATTATTGACAAACTATGTCAAAACTGGAGCAAATTTTCTTTTTATTTACCCTACATGTGGGTGATGGTACTATGAGGTTTAAATCTTAAAGTGAAAAAAAAAAATTTAAAGCTTGAAAATTTTATTTGTTAACAATTGTCCTGCCACGGTTAAAGATTGGGAGTCGAAAACATTTTTTTACTAAGTTTAATTTTTACTTAAATTTCCAATTATTCCTATGCATAAAATTTTGTAAATTTAAAAATTCTATGCTATTATGTCAGTAGATCTGTATTTGTATCATTTTGGATGTGGTTGAAATTTAAGTGGAAACCCTGAGTATAAAAATGTTTTGCCGAAAATTAAGATGGTTTGAAGATAATATAAAAATGTGTTTGTTAAAGATTGTAATATATATTATATATTGTACATAGTAAATGATGTGTAGATTGGTGCATTTTGGGAACCCATCATCAGTCACTGACACCTTAATTCTTTGCAACATAATGTGAAATAAGCTTTGGTATAGAACTCTATATCCAATAAAAGGGCTGTTTTTAGAGTTTTTAGTTTAAGAGTTGATAGAATTGAATGTCATCACTAGACTCTTTTGTATATCTAAATGCTTTACTAGTCAATTTGGAAAAAGGTTGTTGGTAGTAGATGATAGGTTTCTATGAATGAGAATGATAAATCTATTTTATCTATAATGACATCATCTTTTTATCATTTTGTCTGTTTATTTATAATAAAAAAACCAGACAGACAACGAAACCTCTTGTTTTTCATTCCTGTAGAATATAAAAAACGGATAGCATGTTATTTAGAATGTTAAACATCACATTGCCCAATCACTGTTGTTCAGGTTGAACAATCACTGCATATATAGGTCTATTTTCTTCCAATTCACTTACCACTCTTATCTGGTCTGCAAGCTGAGCTGTCATTTCGGGGACGGTTCTCTATAGCCAACACCAATAATGGGGAGATATGTTTTTTGGAGGGGGAAAAAATCTGTTTCTTCCGGCACAGGTGGGCAAGAGATTTTTATGTCATAGATAGTTCTGGGAAATTGCAACCTTCCTGTTGAAGTGCCTCATAATCGTCTGAAAATCAGCATATAAAACGAAAAATATGCCCCAATAAATAATCCCACGAATTTTTGATTGAGAATTTTTGATTGAGAACTTCGGAAGAATTCTATGGCCCTGTGAACAACTCCATGAATTGTAGACCTTACTGTTTGTTGTCAGTATAGTGCAAGGAGACGTTAAACTACCATCATCTACCATTGAAGAGTACACTGTAACAAAAATTTCCGTAAAAAATTCCGGAAACAAAAATTACCAGGAAAATTTATCCGTATTTGTTTTTCCTGTAAT
The DNA here is from genome assembly GCF_932274485.2 of Patella vulgata. NCBI lineage: Eukaryota > Metazoa > Mollusca > Gastropoda > Patellidae > Patella > Patella vulgata. The sequence goes on from NC_065883.2 coordinate 20,822,177, forward strand.
TTACAGAAATTCCTTCAATTAACATAAATTCCATTTTCAAATACAGAAAAAAAAAATCCTGGTAAATTTTGTTTCCTGACCATGAAGGTGATAAAAATTTCATTGAATTAACCATTGACTTTATACGCGTGCGTGAAATAGCTTTATTTAACGTCCGCTTCCACCGAAGTGATATCGCAAATAATTTTTAAACGTAACCTCTTTTCGCTATTATAAGAATCGAGAGCAAGGTATCACAAACCGCTACTCGTCAGTGGTTGGAGGCTTTCAGATGTAAGTTTGCGGTATTATCAATTCGCAGGTATGCAGACTCTGCCATAGAGACAAACCGACTTACATTGGCCAACCGGTTGTACTATCCGGACTTTAGCGTGCTTGATTACCAGATATTACAACCTTAGCACCCGCAGCATTAAAACATACTTTTACATATTTATGAAAATACTTACAATCTGATTACCGTATGATGAATAACAATACACTTTATAGATCTTATAAATAATGGAAATTAGATATACATGTCAATTGATATACCAAACGTTACAAAATATGATTCTTCATATTATGGTTAATAAATTGAAATGAATACTATAACATGATGATTATTAGGAATGATTATATATGTATACGATTACTTATCGTTGCACCGTTTATCCCGTAAAACAACAGAATTAAGTCCATTACAGAACGGAATAAAACATTTTATCCCTAAATTTCACGGAACTTCCTTGTCATTCCACCGTTTATTCCGTAAAATAACAGAATTAAGTCCGTTATAGAAGGGAATAAAACATTTTATCCCTAAATTTCACGGAAATTTCCTGTTTAATACTGAATATTCCACAGAAATACATAAAACACGTAATTTGAAGAAATAATTCAGACAATTAACACAATTTCTCCAAAAAATCCATCGATTAACAGAAAAAAGGTGTTAAATTACGGAATTCGGCCACATAAAAAATGGATATTTTTTACAGTGTATAGTCAAAATAATTTTGATTACAAGGGCATGATCGGTCAATGGACACATATATGTAGCACACATCCATGTACCATATAAGAAAATGTTTTTCATTTCAATTTTTTTTTATAAACCTGAATTATTTATTACATTATTTTTGCACATTTCAAAAATAGGAAGATAATTTTCATTTTCGTTTTTATGCTCCAGCTTTTCGTTTACATATCAATAATATCCGGCTTCTTGCTTCTCATCTGAAGAATACAATCGTGACATTCTGTATGGCAAAATTGAAACTTTCCACAAAAAAATACTCTTCAAAAAAAGAAGGAAGTATTCAGAAACAATACAAAACTGCAGAAATGAACATAAGCATTTCATATGGGCGGCTTATCTGAAGGCCCCATTTTACTCGCAAAGGGATACACCGTCAAAAGTGAAAATGGAAGTTTTTGATTTTTGTCTTAATAATGAGTAATTGCTCCACCAATCCTCAGACATTCAGCAATTCGTCGTGGCATGCTCATAATCAACCGTCCAATCACGATTTGGGGCAATCTGACCCACTCCTCTTGCAGTGCCACGGCCAATTCTTGCAGGGTTGACGTTCACGTCGACGAACACGTCTCCCGATTAAATTGAACGTAACACACTAAAGCAGAGATACGCTAAACAGTAAATTTTATGCAAGAACCGATAGGAAAGCAAACATGGATAGATAAACCATCACGCGGCAGTTTTCATCAACCCCTCCTTGAAGTGTCAAATTTGACAATGAACCCCTCCCACATGTATGGCGCTATTGCGTGTCACATGTGCAGCTCAGTGGTTCTGTTGGAGCGATAAGTTCTTCGTCTGTGAACATGCTCTCAAAGCATGTCAAGTGTCCATAACTATTTATCATATCACAACCTACATAGGTATTTGCATTTCAATATCCCCTATTTTTTTTAAGAGTATAGTAGGGATAAAAAAACCTATTATAAAGTCATCGAGCGACCGCGCTCGACTAGAAGCCTTTAAAATATTGTGACGATGTCGCTGACGATAAACCCATGTTCTGGTGAATAATCATGATATTTATCTCGTTCTCATACCAGGTCCTACTAAAAAAAATAATTTCAAAAGCACCCTGCGATTTACGAACACATTTTCCATGAACTAAAATATTAACATAGTTGGTATTTTAAAGAAGGAAACAGACTTATAATGTTATAATTGATCATTGACATGTTTTGATTCTTGTCTGTGATATCCTAAATTGACGAAACCAACAAATTACTTCTTCCACATCCAATATGTTCTAATGAGTTTTGAAATTATCTTTCTAATAATTATGACATTATTATGGTAGTTCTTATTTATGTAAGATTTCAGAAACTAAAAGTGCTCAAAAACGTGGCGTAAAGCCCAAGACTGGCCGATGCTAAGTAATCTTTGAAAGGGATACCCCACTTCCTCTACCAGGGGTTTTAGGCTTCCTGAAATCGTAGGTCCATCTGCCCCTCCCACCCGCTGTGTTCTTATGAGAAGATAGTAGCTAATTAGAATCGATATTAGAAGAACGAACCTTTTGACTTTGGTTTTTTGGGGATTCCTCTTCCAAAACTGCAACTTCTTGTAAATAAAAATGATTGTCATATCATGAACATGTAGGCTACCCTATATCCCCTAACTAAAGAGACTAACCAGTTGTGAAGCGTCGTATTCCATGGCAAACCCTCTCTTAGCAGCACCACCCCCGTTCATGTATAAATTTGACGTCATTGTATTGTTTATAATTTGAATCCTCTTCGGTGTTAATTATATAATGTTTCATAGCATATTACGCTCCAACGTTCATAAAGCCGTTTCTCAATATTAGACAACAATCGTCGAGACATTGACTTTTATGGAGTTTCTTTTATGAACAACCTTACTTTTCCATTAAAATATTTGATATTCATAAAACATGGGCTATTTTTGTCAAATTTCAACTTCTAAATGTCATTCAAAACTTGGTGTAATAATGTTTTACATTTTATGATGAATTTAAGGCGTAATTAGTGCTGAATTGTTTTCCTTCAATAAAAAGAAAAGTTGTCACAAGACTATAACCTAATACGTGTACATTAGACATGTACTTTTAAAATTAGGATCTGGAATAGCCAAATTATGGCCCTTGTTACCAAAATATGTTCACACCAAGACTCCATACTAAAGTACATTAGCTTACCGATAAAAGATGAGAGCCAAGACTTCGTTTAGTTGTTTTCGAGTCTTCTTGAAATGTTTCTGATATGTTTGCGTCAGTTTGCTGGAAACTTTGTATCCTGACATCGTATTTTGCAATGGCTAGGTTCAAGGCTTCATTTCTTTTCTCGAAATATAACTTAAAGGAATCGTCGGCGCCTATTGTGCGTTTCAGCATCGACTGTCGACATTTGTCTAGTTCCGCGCTTGATTTATTTAAATATTCCATAAGTGGATTTTTCAACCCTGGTTTATCGCCGACATCATCGGTGCAACTGCTTCCACTAGCCGCTATACATTTTGTCCCTTTCTTTGTGTCTTTCAATACCGGAGTTTCCAGTTCACGTCGCCTTCTTATAGAAATATGTTTATGAATTTTTCCAGAAATATCTATGATTTGATCTTGAGCATCATCGGTCGTGAAATTTTCTCCTAAAGCACTTAAAATAACATTTTCTTTCCAAGCATTAGTTGTGGAATTTTCTTTCAAGGCATTGGTCGTACTTTCTTTGGACTCTTCAGAACATATGTTTTTTGAATTTTTCACGTTTATCTCTGTAAAATCGCCATTACAGGTCATGGTATTTTCTCTCAAAGAATTGGTTGCTGTACTTTCTTCAGACCTGTCAGAGCACATGGTTTTTGGATTTTCCATTTCATTCTCTGCATAATCGCCATGACCTGAAATTTTACAGTACAGATCCGTTGATGGCGATTGTGTTTCAGTAACTTGTATTCCATCACAATATCCACCTGTTGCCTGTTTATTGACTTCTCTGTTTTTTAACTTTCTTTTTACCGAGGACTTCATTTTTCAGTGTTCGGTGAAGAAATCTGAATAAATTTGCCTTTCTTAGAAGAAAAACGATGTGCCACCTCAAGATATTATCAGTAAAGTTATAATCCTATTGTGACGTAATTCTATAGTTTCACGTTGCAGAGAGTTATTACGTTTATAATAATCATGCACAATCAGTATTGAACAGTTCATGTAGTGGTCAAAATATAATGGACGAATTCGGCAAAATCGAGTAACGGCAAGTGGACTTGCCACGAAAAAATTGTCGTCCTTTTTAAGACGTAAAGGCGTTGGCTCGCTAACCTGGAGGTCTCGTGTTCGATCCCTACTTTGGCCGAAAAAGTTCATCCGGGATTTTCCGCGTGCCCCCACCCCCGGACAAGGGACAACGTATAGTCGCTCGGATGGGACGAAAACCCGAGGTCCCATGTTCCTATTGGCGTGTACGTAAAAGGTCACTTGGCAGTTGGAATTCAATATAAAAGTAAGCCATAGCGCCGTTGTCGGAACAAAATTTCCCTCATAGCACACTGTATAGCGTATGCCAATCTTCTTTACCCCAATTAGAGCAGAAAAGAAGGACGCTAAACCCCATTTCATTCATTTCGTTTAAATTCCGTAGACAAACATGAAATGAAATAAGGTTTAACATCCTACTGTCCTGCTCGTACTGGGCAAATGAAGACGGGCATGCGCCATACAGTGTGCTATGAGGGAAATGTTTCCCGGGAATTGGAACCATGGCGCCCTCTTTAATCGAATTTCAACTGCCATGGGATCTTTTACGTGCACGCCAATGTATACCCGGGTCCTCGTCCCATCCGAATGACTAGACAGCTGTCCTTGTCAGGCCCTCCGTTCTGCACCACTGACAAGGGGAAACCACGCCGTAAAATCCCGATGAACTTTCTCGGCCAGTGAAGGTATCACACACGCGACCTTCGGGCTAGCGAGACAACATCTTACCCACTTAACCTCTGTGGCTACGTCGAGCAAACAACACTCGGCGCACAATTTACTGAATTCTCGTCATAGACGTTTCATCTCAGATGGTTTGTCGTGCACGTTAATTCTATGATGGTTTGACGGTAATGTATTGTCTGTGAGTTTCGCACAACCGACAAATCGTTGGAAACAATCTGTCAGGATGTATAAATCTTGGAAGGGCGATCTTTGGTGTGTGTGCAGTGATTTGGTCATAAAGAGTTTCCAATTGAACACTTCATGTTTCGGGGTTTTGTTTCCCCACTGACCATCTCAATGTAATAATATTCTCTCATTTACGAAGGGCGTTGGGATGCAATTGTTTTGACTTTAAATACCGGAATCCCCTTTGGAAACAGTAAAACGAAAGAACAGATTTATATTTCATCATAAAATATGAAGACTACGGTCTATTTTGCCGTAGTATATTGACGTATACAATCATATGTAAGTCTCACAACTCTCATTTAGCTACAAAGACAAGCCATAAACTGGTATCACAAATTCATTAATCATATCTACTAACTCGTAAATAATTCATTAATAGCATTAACAAAAGTTACGTGTTTAATAAATAAAATATTTACAACGGTCATAAATTATTTTACAGTGAAATATACTGGAAAAGGTGGTATATACATTTGTTTCCTTCTATTTGACAAACAAAACTGCTTGAATACAACAAAAATGTGGACATTGTCATAAATCCTGCAACAGGGAATAATAAGAACCTTAACGTCGGTTTCGACCGCTCCATCCCAGATAATAATGAACACACCATACTAGAAAAAATCATCATTATTAATCTCTAACTTCTTCACAAAACACAAACTTTTCGTCCTCAATGTCTAATCACACCAAACTCTGCTTGAATACAACAAAAATGTGGACATTGTCATAAATCCTGCAACAGGGAATAATAAGAACCTTAACGTCGGTTTCGACCGCTCCATCCCAGATAATAATGAACACACCATACTAGAAAAAATCATCATTATTAATCTCTAACTTCTTCACAAAACACAAACTTTTCGTCCTCAATGTCTAATCACACCAAACTCTTTAAACTCTAATTTATCTATAGTTCTCTCATTTTTAAAAACACAATTTTTAATGACTGATTTTGGACTTCCCTTTGTCTTTAACCAATTTTTCCTGAAACACAATTTAAAAATAAAAAAACAACACAATCAAATAAAATACTATAACCATTTTGACCATTACATTCACCTAAATATGGAGATTATCTTCTACTTTCAATTAACTATATGGGGATTATCCCTTCGTTACTTGTAATATACTACCATACATCGTAAACTTCAAATTGGTCAGATAGGGGGTGTGGGTGGAGGAGTAGCCCACGTGTGCACTATAATATAGATCATAAGATTTTTGTCATTGAGGTTATCTCGCCCCTAAAAATCGTCATCATAAATGGGTACAATCAGTTTTCAAATCGACGATGTTAATGCAACTTTTTACAATCGCCAGATTGGGGTGCACTTGGTTCTAGAGAATACGCCATTGTCGTTTCCATGTTCTACGTCAATACGTCTTGCAGAACAGTGCTTCTTTAAATGCATAGTGAACTACCTGGTAGGCCGGTCGGATCTGGGGGACTGGGGGAGGGGGCAAATATGTGGGGTTTCTTTGTTTAAATTTTTTCCGGGATCCCATTTTGACTCATAACGCTCCCCCCTCTACAAATTATATGAAGTTCGTACCGACGGGCCTGCCAAGTCGATAGCGCCATTATCAATGTGTGAAAACGGGCGTTAAACCACTTGTATTATGGTAGCAGTCCCTCTGTAGTCTCGACTACCGCATCGAACCCCAGGTATAGAAGTTGCATTCATAGATTTACACTCGAGGTCTTTTCTCTATCGGATTACGGAAGAATGTTGATTTGAAATTACAGCAATGTTACTTACATAATTTGTATTTTATCTTCAGGTCCCTGTATCACGCCAACCACTGTTTTGTTTGGAGTATTTTTAACCCAACCAACTAACCCATGACCGACAGCTGTCTTTTTAGTGTACTGAATTACAAAATAATATTTTATAGAAAGGGAATTATTACGTAAATTACCGGAAACATTTTTAAAGATAGGTTGCCAGGCAACGAAACATACGCCCACAGCAGCTAAATCGTTCTAGCAGTCAACAAGAGTTGTCGCATATTTTTGACTTATAACGGTAATAAAACATTTATAATACACTAAAATCTGATTAAGAGTAACGAAAATCATGAGAATTTGTTTGGCCCATGCTAACGTTTAGTATACAAAACATTTAATAGCAGTTCAAGTTAAGTTATCAAAAATCATTGAAAATCAATATACCTGTTGGTCTCAAGACCTTAAACTCTGTGTATCAATCTAATGTCAATCGAAACGATTATATATAGGCGTAAACACTGTGTATAAATATAAAATCAATTAGATGATAACTATAGTCTCTAAAACATCCACAAGATTTTTCAAAGTGATAAAGGGCCATAACTCTGGTAGTACTTATCGGAAATCGTTGCAAATCAATAGGATTCTTCGTCTGATGACCTTAAACACTGAGTATAAATTAAAAGTCAATGGATACTAACGCTAGCCTCTAGAGTGGTCGCAAGATTTTTTAATGTGACCAAGGGCCTTAATGATAATTATCGGAAATCGTTGAAAATCAATAGACCTCTTTATCTGATGCCCTTAAACACTGTGTATAAATTTAAAGTCGATCATTAACTTTAGCCTCTAGAGCGTCCACAAGATTTTTCAAAGTGATCAAGGGCCATAACTCTGGCCATAACTATCGGAAATCATTGAGAATCAATAGGATTCTGCATCTTATGAACTTAAACACTGTATAAATTCAGAAGCAATTGTAGACGCCGGAAGGACGGACGGACGGGGTCGACGACAATAGGCTATACGACCACATTTCAATGTGGGCGTATAAAAGCGAATTTTTATCCTAAAAGAAGCCGCCCGAAAAAGTTCTTCTGGATTTTCCAACCTGGTTTCTCTTTGTCCATGGCGCAGACGGACGGAAAAACCGAGGTCCATCCGTGTATTTAATACCACTGCACGACCTAGGACTATGTCCGGTTGATACAGAAATGTAGGACATTAAGCCAATTCCAATTCATTCAGAAACTTTGAAAGGATTACATTCTGTACAGAGCAACCATGATGAAACATGCTCAGTCGAAATTAGACTACATCTAGGATCTTGGCCACGTACCTTTCTGAAAAACACACCTGAAAAGATAAAAAAAAAACCAGTTTACTTTACACTGCAATCAATGGGTAGAAAGGCGCTTTATCTTCGAGACCATTATCAGCACAATCGTGAAATTGTAAAAATCGACAAGGTATAAAATCCGTATAGCATGGTTTCCTTTGTCAGTTGTGCAGGACAGGGGACTCGTCGTATGGTACGAAAGCAAATGAAATGAAATGGGGTTTAACGTTCTACTGTTCTGCTCCGACTGGGTTAATGAAGACGACTATACGCGGGCAGTGGCACTATGACATACTCTTATAACGAATTCCAACTAACAGGGTTCTTTTACTTGCATACCAATGTGTACACGGGACCTCGGTTTTTCGCACAATCCGAACGACTAGACAGCTGTCCTAAATATTAGGCCCTCCGTCCTGCACCACTGACACGGGGAAACCACGTCGGAAAATCCCGATGAACTTTCTCGGCCAATGCACGGATCGAACACGCGACCTCCAGGCTGGCGAGCCAGCGTCTTACCCACTTTTCCAACGTGACTCGTGGTACGAAAACACGAGGTCCTGTTGGTGTAAACGTAAAAGAACCCTTCATAAGTTCATAGATGGAATTCAATAGCACAATGTATGGATAATGCCTTTCTTAAAGGAGCTAAATCGCTAATTGGGACCTAGAAATTGACAGAAGTGGGTCGCAACTCATAGAATACTGTAATATGAATGTATATAAACTGATTTACATTCAATTGTTTCCGTTTTTACTCTAATTTCAAATCAGTTATGTTCCGCGAAATAAGCCAGCAGTCTCAATCGAATGCAAATTTCTAGCGTCTGGTTATTCCAGTCTACATACGCCGTTTGGTTTGGTGCAATATGTCTAGCCTCGTTCCTCGAGTCTCTTGCTAGTACTGGGGCTGAAACGCGTTATGGTACACGATTTTTGTACCCGGTTAGATCACAGCATCAATGTTGATTTAAATTGACAAATAATTCGTGTTTTCAATGTTGAAGATTTTGGATGACATTGAGTTAGAGACTTAGCTACTTTAATTAACTATCCCGGTTGATAGGCTTTTAAACTCCATTTCATACACTATATTTCCTCTGACGTCAGAGGGGCTGTTTCAGACGAATTATTTGCCCATGAACATGAAAGACTCTTAGCATTCCAGCAAAGTGCCACCGAGTAATGCTGGGCTGTGTGCAGGGGAACCATGAGTAATGAGTATGCGATGTGTGGAACAATATAGAGTCGATCTGTAGCATATCTGACACACGTACGGTAGATGTTTGACACTGGGGCGCAAAAACTCATGAGGGCACAAAAACTTAAAACCATGACGCAGAGCTCAGCTAGTCATTGAGTCCCTCTCACTTAGTCCCCGCAAAAAGCGTCCCTGTGATACCTCTCACTCAGTCCAGTCACCTGAGTGAGTGACACCGTTGGCGTTAAAATGAAAGTAAAACACTTTATTGTACTAATTGTAGGCTATTATAAATCTATACTTGTACATTACATGTTTGGCTATTACGTTGAAGAAATTTCTGACTGGAATAGAAGAGAAAAATGACAGTTTTTAGTACAAATACATATGATTTACCTTGAACTGTGCCAAAAACTTCATAATCAACCGAAAGTAGTCTTCTAGCAGCCGCCATGACAGCTTGTTTACGTGTTGTTAAGAATATCACCCCGGTTCTCATTGGCTTAATAATTTACAATAACCAATCATATTGCATATCAAAATGAAGCGCTACTGTACGGGAGATAACACATGTTCTATTTTATGGATTTAGACCACAATAGCCGTGCAAATTACATTCATGAAATACGACACAATATAACATACAAATCCACACATCTTGTAGGCTTTTCTGAGAGCAGTGAGTCTAAAGTGTACAACACATAATAATTGCCAAAACATTCACCAGAAATGGACCATATTCCCCTCTAATCTTCAGTAAATGTTGATTGTTAAAGGGACAATAACACTCTTGCTGGCTTGACAGCTCCAGAAAATAAAAAAAATAGCCTTATTCTAAGTACTAGATGTGTTAGTGTCTTACCTGTTGTGTAAATTATCCATTAAATCCTATTTTACTTGTCCAGAGGGTTCAAAAATATTTTTAAATCCAAGTCACATTTGAAAAGCTTTACGTTGAATTTTTCCAATTTTTTAAATTAGGTGTGTTAAGATGAAATTTGTATCATCAATTAATTGGAATATTGTAAAATAGTACAATTTGTTGACCAGAATAAAGATTGGGACATATTATTCAGTTACAACAAGAGTGGTATTGAGACTTTAAGTTATGTTATACTCACATCAATTTGAGGAAACTGGCAGAAAACGTTAAAACAAACACTTTTCAAAAGATATTGATCAAAATGTCACGAAAATTTGAAAAACAACTAGTTCTGCAAACTCAAACTTCAGACCATTTGGTAACTCAAGCTGTTATAAATGAAATGGAATGGGGTTTAACGTCCTACTCCGTCTGGGCTAATGAAGATGGGCATACGCCATGCAGTGTGCTATAAGGGAAATTTTGCCCGGGCAGCAGCAGTATGGCCTACTCTTAGATCGAATTCCAACTGCCAAGGGATCTTTTATGTGCACGCCAATGTACACACAGGACCTCGGTTTTCCATCCCATCCAATAGACTAGACAACTGTCCTTGTCAGGCCCTCCGTCCTGCACCACTGACAAGGGGAAACCACGTCAGAAAATCCCAATGAACTTTCTCGGCCAATGCAGGGATCGAACATGTCACCTTCAGGCTAGCGAGCCAGTGTCTTACCCACTTAGCCAATGTGGCTCCCCAAGCTGTTATAAGAGCCAGGTCATGGTGTATCTGGTACCATAATGAAGACAAACATACTATAGGCTTAATAAAAACAGCATTTGATTTATTTCTTATAATTATTAAAGTGATTATTATTTTTAATATAAAACAATATTTTTCGATCTATTTACTAATCTACATCTGACAATATCTTTAAGCCACATTGTGATTTGGACAGGAAATGATGGCAAGCATTAACATTAACAATAATCTATTTAACTACTTGTACCACAGAATCATTTAACAATAACATAACATACGTCAACACTCAACAGATTTGAGACTTAATGAAAAATTATAATGATATTATCCATTTTTTTAAAGGAAAGAAAATCAGGATAATTATCACTTTTAAGATAAAAAAAATACCCAAGTTTACCCCACAAAAACGACCCATATTGTTTAAGGTGACCTATCACATAGTTAGGCCATATAAAAATGTATCTACATTCTACTTTTTATGTTACATATTAGGTATCATGGCTACATCTACTTTTTTTTTATTTATTGTAGAAACAAAATGGGGCACCTGCAGTAAATGTAAATGTTAGGATATGTGAATAACAACTGACTTAAGTTAACAATTTATAATTAACACCCTTAAAAGGCACACACTATGATTTATTTATGGATGGACATTCTTAGTAGGTATTAGGGATTCATAAATTGCAAATGGAATGCACAAAAACAACTTGTAAAAATCTAATAAATAGGTTTACAAATTGACAGTTAAAATGTAAAATTATGATATAAAACATAAATTTATTTGCTTTAATGCACATAGAGAAACATTTTATAGACCCATTTTATGGAATGCATTCCTAAGTCTATAACCCATTAGCTCTTTCTCCCTAAAAACTTGCCTTAGGGTTTTAACTGGAAAATGAGAGCGAGAGAGAAATGGGGTTTAACGTCCAGTTGACACAAATCCAGTCCACACAAACTAGGTCATTTCAGGACTAAGATGTATTAAATGAAACTAGACTAACGAAATGGTGTGGGGCCCAGAATTAACCTAACCTCAAAGTCCTCAACTGATATTCTAAATTTTCATTGGCTCTGTAGCTATCAATTTGTTTACCATCCATGCTTACAAATAGCTCATTTATAAGTATTATAAATTTTGACCTTGCAATGTTCAAGATAAAAATATGTTACTAAGGACATCAAAATATAGAATGATATACTAATATGACATAATAAATACTTTATCAGATCTAATTTTATTTAACGAAGGATTAGAAAAATATGGCTTTCAACTATTGTAAGACTAGTATAAAATATAGCATGAAAACAAGCCAAGAAATTCATGAAACCTCCCATCGCCACTCATCAAGCGTAAACTTATCTTAGATCTAAGCTTCTACAAGGAAGAAGAGTCCACTTTTTTAAGAGAGGATGAAGTATCCTTAAAATTCAAGCATTTCTTTGAAGGCAAGTTACAAGCCAAATACTCTTATTAATAAATAGAATAAACAGTTAAAAATAAGTTATAATCCTATATTATATTTACATGTAAGTTTTATATTATCAAATATTACAGTAAATTCTTTATACTATATTATTAATCCTACATCATAGGCCTGTTTATTTTTCTTAAAAAAATGTTTTTTTTTTAATGGGGAGGCCAGCTCCTCTTGACGGTCTGCCCTACAGCTCCTATGTTAATGAAAAAGTGCAACTTATATGAGTTTAGCAACATAATTCAAATTACCGGTATGTGCTTATAACTAAATACAATAGATATTTTTTGTAAGGTTTAAAAATGAGTTAAATCCCTGTAGTAAAAATATGGATTCTATATACAATTACATTGAAAATATACAATAAACAGTAGATACTATACACTGGTTTAAAACTATTACAAACTAAACCAAAATATAAATCCACATTTGAAATTTACAAGGGTGTTGATTACTGTGATATACAACTATTACTAAACATTCATAATGACACCAACAAATGCTGATTGAAATTTTTAGTTTATGCCAAGTTATTTTTAACTTTGAACATTCTAGTAAGCTTCTTCTATAACAGAACATCTATGATTGAAATATTCCAATTTCTTTTTATACAGAATGGGCTAAACAAATTTGAAATGATATATGTAATGATATATGTAATCTACAGTTAACAAACAGAACAAATTTTTCTGTCTCTATAGAATACCCATTGTGAAATAGCATCATCTTAATTATAAGGCTGCAAGTTTCCTTAGAATTTTCTTTTTGAATAAAACTTTGCTGTGACTACCTGTAACAATGTTTTCTTTTCTGTCCAGAACATCTTTGAATAATGCAAAGTCTTTCTGTCTGTTGTAGAGTTGGAAAACAATTCTATACACACTAAGAAGAATTATGTAACTTTTTGGCACAGGCTAATAAGTCACCAAGAAGTCTGATAGTCTGTATTTTATGATAGTTCTTGATAATCTTGATCTAGAGACTAGATTAGTCTAGTATTTTTAAGATATTGTATAAGAGTATTATGTATAAATTGATATTGCCCGAGTGTTTGAACCATGTACATTCTCTGTTGACGAATTCCTGTTAAAGCTTTGGGTAAATCAACACTCTGTAAAAGAAATAAAATATGAATAATTCACACTTGCTCTCTGTAATTTACACATTTAATAAATTCAATTAAATCACAGGACCCCTGAAACATGTACATTTGACCGACCAAAAATGACTGAAAGCTCCTTATCTAAGATGTGACAACATGATATGCAAACATTTTTTTTTTTACCAGTGCTGGTATTGAGTTTCCAGCATATTTGTCCTCAATTTGTCTTTATATCCCAACACAAGACATGTACAAAATTTGCTTTTTTTGTGCCCATATGTCTTATTTAACCAGAGCCAGTGACATATTAGTCAATAATACTGTATATGTGTCGGTAAAACCTGTTGTTGCTTAGTTCACATGTAATTGACTGAAACAACCTTAAATAGAAATCAGATGAGCTGTTTCTTAGGATTCTTTGGACAAGACCCAGATTACTGACAATCCGGCTATCTGACCAGTCTATACATGTATTTGTGTCTGCATGATTATATAATACAGACATCATTTGTAAACGCATGTTTTATTATTTTATACTTTTATGATTTTTTTTTTTTACTGTCACTTACATGATTATGTTCTAAACACCATTTCATGACAGCAGTTAGAATAACTACACCAGTTCTACCTACACCAGCACTACAATGTACAACTACTGGAGCCTTTTTACCACTTCCTTCTTCACTCTCCGCCAATCTACGCACAGACTCAATTTCATCAAGAAAACCTGAAACGTGTCAAAATGTAAGGTAATATCATTGTAAAAATTGAACTCCCTGGTAAAGCAGCAAATAAAACGAAACCACAAAAACTATTAGCCAGTATGTGAATATTGTAATTCAATTAGGAATGTTCTTAGGTGTCCTGCCTTTTGCATGACACGAGCCATTTATTGGAATTTTTTTAGATGCTCTAAGCTGCTACTGGCCAACAGCTAGCAGTTGTGTACACATTAACAAAAAATATAGCATCTTAATTGAAACTATTTCTTTATTTTTTTGTTAAATTGGCTGCAAAATCTTTGCTTTTTAAAGGCATAAGAGGATTTTATAATTCTAGAATACACAGATTATCAATGTATTGGATATACACAATTGGGGGGAATCAAATAGACAACCATTCGATTCTAATGGCCAATTTGACCAAATTACTTAAAGTGTAAGAAAAACATGTGCTATTTACCTAAGAAACCATATATATCATCTGGGCAACCATGATCAGGCCAATCTGTATATTGTAGATGCCAGATTTGTCTTGATTTACCGGATGGTAAATGACGAACTGTAATTCTGCGTGTCACATAACATAAAGAATCATCTGTCAACAACAGCTCGATCTCGAACTGATAAAACAAAGAAACTTGTTAATATATTTACATTTTCTATCATTTTCAAGGTCTATAGGATGATGATACCTTTAGCCACAAACAATTATTTCAAAGGGCACTAAAACTGAGAATCAAGCTGATTCTGTGTCCTGAATGTATAAATTTCATGTCAATTGCATGACAACTTGAGCTGCTACAGCCTCCCCAAAATTTGTGAAAGTTCTTTAAAGATCTTTACAAAGAGAAAAGGAAGTAATTAATAATTAACAAAATTGCTGAAATTCATGATCCTTCTTTGTCTCGCTATTGTGAATAATGTACATGCATTTCAAATAAATAAGATGATAAATGTTTCCAGTAGAGTGTCCACAATATTCCATGAAGTAGTCAAGAAACTACGTCCAGAGGACTGACAAATAGGGGCAATGGAAATATACAACAACATTTCAATGGTTTGTAAACAAAATGAAAATGCATCAATGAATCGTCTAAAAAAAACTCTGAACAAATCAGTTCTGAAAGAAGACTTTATGTATAGTAAATAAACTTACATCACCATAAATCCTTCTGTGACTTGGACCAGGTTCATCAGGTCGATAAGGAAAACATTTCTGACGACCTTGTTCCTATACATAACAATAAATTATGATTAGATTTTCAAACAAATTTCTAAATGAATAATTAAATAATTCAAATAAAATTATTTAGATTAAGTAATCACAAACACACATCAAACAATTATTTATACAATAAATAATACTTACCGTTAATGCTGTTAGCATAGCAACCACATCTACTTCCTGTTCCCAGATCATCTGCCAGAAATCACTGACAGTATTCTCTAATGGAGCTTGAGTAGCTATAAACCACCAGTCCATATTTTCTGCTGTTAACTAAATGAAAAAAAAAACCAAAACACAATAAATATTTGTTCTTACTTTCAATCAATATTTTATTTACTATGGTAACTTATGGACTACAAAAAACAACAATATTCTGCAAATAATCAAACATACTAAAATTCTCGCAAATACTTCGCTCACTGAAGAAGTTTCATCTTAAAAAAATGAGCGAAAAATACTTGCAAATTTGGCCTGAAAAAGACACAAAAGTCACCTGATGTACCGTATTATTTCTATTATGTTTGATAGGAAAAAAATATAAAACCAATTTTAGATAAATTAAGATCATTGGGTTTGTAGCTTGGGTGTAGCATTCAAGAAAAACTCCAGTTTGGAGTGAATTAAATCAGATATTTATACAATACTAAAGCTGAATCAAGTAGCTAATGGGGTTTATTATTCTACATTTCTGCACCATCTGGGCTAATCAAGACAGGCATATGCTGCTATCAGGAAAATTTTGCACAGCAAAGAGTCTCTTCTTCATAAAATTCCATTGTAAAGGGTTCTATTACATGCACGCCAACAAATACATAGTTGAACCTCTGTTTTTCTT
The DNA here is from genome assembly GCF_932274485.2 of Patella vulgata. Taxonomy (NCBI): domain Eukaryota; kingdom Metazoa; phylum Mollusca; class Gastropoda; family Patellidae; genus Patella; species Patella vulgata. The sequence goes on from NC_065883.2 coordinate 20,838,592, forward strand.
CCCATCTGAATGACTGGTCATTTTCTATCCTACAACACTAACATGGAGAAGTGCTGAGGAATTTTCTCAGACATCACTGGGATCAAACCTGGTTGGTGAACTAGTGCCGTACTCAATAAACACTGTGACTCCAAACACTAACATGCATATGAATCCTATATTAAATACCCATTCGATGGATATCTATAAAAAAAACGTGAGATAAGTGGGTGGATACAGACAATAACTAATAACTCTGCACCAGCACGTAAACTTACCTTAACATGTGAAGCGTTGATATAACCAGCAGGGTTATCTTTCCTTGGTGTTAATTTTACTCGGGTATTATCGTATGGTAAAACATCTTTAAAACGATTTCGAGGATTATTTTCTGGTAATTTGGCAACATTATATTCCAGATTTGGAGCTCTTTTGTAAATTTCTTCAAATTCTACAAAAACTTGACCTTCTGATATCTTACTCTCCAAAATCTTTCTCTGAAAATAAAAAATCACATTTTACTTCAGCTTGACTAACAATACCCTTTATATACAGAAAATCAATAGGCTTCCTTGTTGCACCAATCTAAACAATGAATATAAATGTCAAGCAGATTGGATGATAACTTGCATTGATAGAGCATCAGCAAAATTTTTCAAAAAAATTAAGAACAATCAAGAAAGTAATTACCAGAATGTGTTTGAAAATCAATAACCTTCATAAATTTTAAAAAGATACAAAAAAACGCCCCAACAAATATGTAGGAACTTCAGATTAACTAATGGACAGACAACGGCAAGGACAATAATAGACAACCATATTTTGATATGCTTGAATAAAAACAAAGGTTATCTTTTATTTAAATTGCAGACATCTGGTTTTTTTTCTAAATTAAGGAGCAAATGATTGATGCACCCTACTATCCAACTCCCCAATTTTTCTTCTTTGATATGATTCAATTTGAAAAGTTATTTTGCACTATAGGCCTAGATATTTATAGGCCTCGTTATAAATATCAGAAAAATGCCTTTCACTTATTCAAAATTTTGAATAAGTATTTAAAATGATCAAATGAGTTGCAGTGTTCTACCTATTTTCGGCTCAGTCCTCAAACACTGCATAATTTCAAGCTGATAAAACAAATCAAAGGTGAACCCAACTCCAAAACATGAAAATTTAGGCTTATCAAAGCAAACCAAAGATGGATTTCCAAAATTAAGCCCTATTAGGCCTATCAAATTAGAAATGATAATAAAACTAAAGCATAGACTACCTAGAACATGAAAATTTAAGGCCTATTAAAAGCTCAATACCACTCTTGTTGTAACTGAATATGTCCCAATCTGATAAAACAAATCAAAGGTGAACCCAACTCCAAAACATGAAAATTTAGGCTTATCAAAGCAAACCAAAGATGGATTTCCAAAATTAAGCCCTATTAGGCCTATCAAATTAGAAATGATAATAAAACTAAAGCATAGACTACCTAGAACATGAAAATTTAAGGCCTATTAAAGGCTCAATACCACTCTTGTTGTAACTGAATATGTCCCAATCTTTATTCTGGTCAACAAATTGCACTATTTTACAATATTCCAATTAATTGATGATACAAATTTCATCTTAACACACCTAATTTAAAAAAAATGGAAAAATTCAACTAAATGATTTGAAAAGCCTGACGTAAAGCTTTTCAAATGTGACTTGGATTTAAAAATATTTTTGAACCCTCTGGACAAGTAAAATAGGATTTAATGGATAAATTACACAACAGGTAAGACACTAACACATCTAGTACTTAGAATAAGGCTATTTCTTTATTATCTGGAGCTGTCAAGCCAGCAAGAGTGTTATTGTCCCTTTAAAACAAACCTAAGTTGAATGCAAACTCTAAATCTTGAAAATTTAGGCCCTATTAAATTTTCAATGAAAATAAAACTAAAGTAAATCAGGAACATACTTCAAAACAATAATAAGGGATCCATTGTAAGAAATGAGGAAATGTATCCATCAATTATAATTCAAGAAGAGTTATCTCCCCTTTAGTACACAAGAAATTGACGTCTGCTAGCCTACACATGCACATGTGTATGCCCATATTAGGTATCAGTTGTCATGTGACCTGTGTGGGGAAAGGATGTTTTTCATTTTTTTGCTAATGGCAAGAAGTGGAAGAAAATTTTCATGCCAGTCGTAGTTTATGGGCACAGAAGAGGAAGATGAGGGCATTTTAGGGTTAGTGCATCCGAATTTCAATATATAGAACACTTGACCCATTTGTCATGGTCACAATATTATTCTCAATTATCATGGACCCAATGAGACCTATATTGTATGATATTTGAGACAAAACAAAAATAATTAGACATCCGCCCCACCCAACCCAACCCACAAGAAACAACACGGCCCGCCCCCCCCCCCCCAAAAAAATACTAATAATAAATAAACGATAGAACAAACATACAAAACAAAACACATTCTGTTTCAGTTGGCCAGGTAGGCTACATGTACTAACAGAAATTAAGGTTCCCGACAACAAATAACAAAATAACAACTTTTTAAATTTAAATCACAAATACATGTAGGCCCTACTGCAAATTTAATAAACACAGATAATTCATTTATGTCCCTTCAGTAATTGTGATAAATGCTACATAATATTTTTTTTTGACATGTAAAAACAGCCAATATATCACTATCATTTTAAAATCTAATTAACTCTGAATAGTCCAGAGTGTGTGAAAGATGGTGTGTGAAACCCGGGGAAGAGTCCACGTATATGTTCAGTGAGTCGTATCTTAGGGATTCTGATCATTTAGTCATTTGGCGGGTGTATGATGTTTGAGGTGATCTGTCCCCGCTATGGATGCTAGTTACACCCGATCCTATGCATGTATGGCTTTCTAGATAGAAAGGGAGGCCATAAGTGGTCAGCGCGAGTCTTCCTTGTATCTCTCTATCACAGCGGTAGATTGAGATATGCAGGGTTTCACATATCATCAATTATCAAACTAATTTTAACAACTTTCTGTTGCTTTGTCCTCATAAATAATTATGTTATCGAAGTACCGCAAGGTAAGTAAAAGAAACTGCCATATGAATATGAAGAATTAAAGAGGAAACATCGTTCGCTGACTATGTACAACTCTATACAGTTCGAGTTGCTAACTACTTTCAAAAGGTAAGTAATTTCAGAATATTTTTAAAAAAACAAAAGCTGTAATGAAGTGGTGGCAGGGCCGTCGTGTCATAAATATCTTTACTTTTTAAATGAACTGATTGTTTGAAAAATACCAAACCCCAAAACTTCAGACCTAAGGTAGGGTAATTTATTACTTTCCTACAACTTTATAAACTTTTAATTTTGTAAATATGGCTGTAAGATGGGGAGTGAAACAAATCTACAGTTTACTACAAACAGAATCAGAAAAATATTAATGTATTATCATCATAAACTCCTATATAATTTTTAGATGACAATTGAAAATCTTGTAAAGAAAGTTAAATTATTAGATTTTACAACCAATATTTTAGCAAAATTTAATTAGGACAATTTTAATAAACTTTTATTTTTTAATTGTAAATTAGAAATTTAGGTTAGTTTGGCCTGTTGATGTTTTTGAAAGATACAATTTAGATTTCCAGGCAATGAAACATAGGCCCACTAGCAGCTTTGTCATTTGAGCTGTATAGAAAGGTCAGAATTTTATTTATTTATAACAGCAATATATTTTCAATACAGCAATGAAATGCTGATTGTTACATATCTGTGAAAACTCTTGTGATTGAATCACTGAAATCCACATCAAATTAGGAAATTCTCTAGCATTCCTTATTATACTCAATGGATATAAATTGCAAATAATTTGGATACCCATAATACAAATGCAACTACTGTCGCAGAACATTTACAAGATTTTACATAGTTGACGCGGGTGTTCAAATAGAGTATGACTAACAATGGACCGCTTCACATCATTGATAAGATTCCCATCTAACAATTAACTTTTATTGTTCTACTGCCATCATTAATAAAAATTATCAAACACATTACTCCACTCAGTATAATTTGTTGACATTATGTGTGCATTATCTGTACAAGTTGTAGAAATTTTATAGTTAGAGCGGAGGTCATAACCATGGATGAAAATTTGGTATGGAAACATACGCTGGAGGTCATAACCATGGATGAAAATTTGGTTTGGAAACATACGCTATTTTTTCCGTGTGTAACATGACCGATGGGTCAGATGATCAGATCTAGTTTGTCATTTTCCGTAGCCCTCAGTCTTGACTTCTAGACATTTCACAATATTCTCCAGCTCAATTAATGTCAAAGTAATAATAAAACAAAAACTGAGGTTCCATAGGCTTCTTTGTATCAATAATATTAACAATGCATAGAAATGTTTAAAATTTTTGATGATGAATGTAGTTCTGTGTGTGTTCACAAGAAATTGTGGACAGATGGCCCAACCTACAAATTGATCAACAGACCTTAACATATAACCAAATCATAATATTGTTGTATAAATAATAACATCAAAGCATCACCGTGTCAGTTTAGAATACACACTGTGATCACACTTGATCTATGCATATATCAAATAATAAAGCCCATAAAAATCCAGTGTTAACAAGTCTGAATTACAGTTATATTTAAATTGTCTGTAGTGACAAAAAACTTTAGTAAATGTTTCAATATACTTTTTAATAATCTGTACGGTTCAGATCAGAGTGGCATGTTTTAGGTTATCTCAGAAAATTGTGCCGTCAATAAGAATAAAATATTACATGTAGTTGCATTTCTCTTTTGGTTTCACAGGGCCCCTAAAACGTTTGTTTTAATGACATTAACTACAGGTTTCCATAGAAAGCAATGACATTCATCTTCTGTATAAAATATAACTTACGCGTTCATCTTTAGGGGCTCGGCTTTCATCATTCATTAAAGCTAATACCATTGGCCGAGATAAAGTTAACCCATTCATAGCAGCTCTCTTTAATGGTCCGATACTTCTTCTTCTTATAGTACCATCCTACACACACACAAACAAACAAATTAAAATTTACGTTTAGGTTGATTAAGCTATACATTTAAGATTCACCAACTACAGTTGTACTGTTAATTTCTGTTCACATAAATCACATATAAGTCAATTTTCATCTTAAATCTTCCCTCAAATTACAATTAGTTATGAATTAAGCCTTGGCTACCTTGGCTAATGCAAAGAAAAATTAAAACCATGTTTTTGCAACTTACACGGTAAATAATTATTAGATTATGATATTGGTGTTGACACATACAATAAGTTATCTATGACAAACAGAGAAGAAAATGTGGGTGAATATTAGATCTGTAATAATTCATTGAATTAAACATACATTATGCAAGAGCTAAATCTGTCTATTGCAGGTCTTTCTTTAGGCCTGAAATGTTATCTAAATTATTAATTAGACATTAATTAACTTATCCAGACCATAATCAACTCTAGATGGCATCGCTAGCCTGCGATCTTAAGTGGATTGTGATCCGATTTACTGCATAACTTTCCTTCTCGATTAATTGGATAATCGAGACTATGCTGTTTATCGTACTGACTTTAGTAATAATGACAGAGGCTAGGCACAAATTTCATTCGCTTAGTTCTGGGTTCATAGTGGATCAATTTGAATGAAATTTTCAGCAAATTGCCTTTACGTTATCTAGTTTTTAATTATTATAGTGAGAACTGCCAACCCGTTATTGAATCTCCCATAATGTATCTTTAAGTATATATTAAAATCTGGATATTCATAGTTTCCTTCATCACAATATCAAGGAGATGGAATATAAATGCCAATTATGTGCCCGTCTTCATTAGCCCAGTATAGGAGCAGAACAGTAGGACGTTAAACCCCATTTCATTTCATTTCGCCAATTATGTGTCAGCTAATATAATCACATGACAAAGGAAAGTTTTGTACAAATACAGCACTGATAATGATAGACCAAAGAAAATAAACACTTTAATTTTAATAAAAATATTCAAGGCCCGGAATTTCTTTTTTCTAATGAATTATTAGGCTAATATTTTTGTTGGATTGTTATTATTGGCTTTCATTGCCTTATATTTATTTCAAACTTTACAGATTCTTCTACTGAAATATCTATTTCACCCTATGTTGACATCTCGCTACTCCTAAAATCTCCTTTTCTGGAAGAAAAAGTGACTTTTCTCGGAAATTTGAGTTTAGCTATTAATAGAAATATAATGAGCAAACTTACTGCAAAATCTGAAAGATCAGAATCAGAGTCTTCTTGTTGTGATGTGGAACTATCCATTGATAATGCTTGTGTGTGGACTACTTGATTAGACTCTAAACATTTTATGCTACCTGTATCTGACATACGTCTAGAGGATGTCACATGATCAGATGGTTGAATGACGTCTGGGATGGGTAACGATGTTGACGGGGGGTCGACTAATATAACAGGATTAGATTTAGTGGCCGGCACCGATTCTTCTACTTTGGACAAGGTGATGTCACTTGAATCTTTTGTCACAGACTTAACATGGCTGTCACCTGGTTTTGAACTCATAATTGGTCCAGCTCTTGCAATCATCATCCTTCGAAAGCTCTCACGTAAGGTAGCTACTTCTTTGCTTTTAGAAGGGGGTGGAGCTTCTTTAGGACCCACTAATCGAACCTGAATTTTCTTTCTTTCGGATTCCTCTCTTCGTAATTTTTCTGCATCATCATCCGAACTGTCATCTTTGACATGAAATGTAGCATATGAATGTTCACTGGACGTATCATCCTGATCAACAATTTCCGAACTCAGAGACTTTACATTTGACTCCATTTCATTTAGATTTTCAATACTTTTATCAAAACGTGATTGTTGAGCTAGATTACCAAATTGTTCACCTTGTTGGGCCACAATATCTGGGATTTCATTATTGTGTGTTGTTATAGCCTGTACTGCCAGGTCTGGTGTACTGCTACTAGTGCGGGGGTAAGGTGGAGGGGGACGGTATTGATAGGGAAGAGGATCTTGTATCATATCTGATGTAAATTGTTCCTGTAATCCTTGGGTATTCAATTCAGGTGAACTGTAAGTTGAATGGACAGGAAGATGATTAGATCGTTCCCCTGTTCGATTGTTTATATTATCGTGGCCATCTTGAAAACCACTCGCGTATACTGAATGACTATAATTTCTAATTGCCATGGCGTTGGCATATTGTGTTTCGTCTTTATAATCACTGATTGGCTGCCGTATCTCAGGTTCGCTGTTAAATGTTACAGCTTCTTGGTTATTATATATTTGAGCACTACCAAGGCTTTGAGCACTTTCCGTTGTAGACACTTGTGTGTGTTGTTGCTGCGGATTGGTAGCCATTCTCTGCGCCATTAAAGTTTCATAATCTGGCGTATGTCGGTATGCCGGTAATAAAGCAGCACGCGTTGCTATGTCTTGTTGCTGGGTGATGTTACCGGGTTGATGGTTCATATAAACACCTTCATTGATGTGGGATTCCGACCCAGAATTGGGTATATGCTGGAAGTCAGGAAGAACATCTAAACTTTGCTGTGAGTTGGTATAAAAATCTTCAGAAACAGTCATCTGTTGTACATCTACTAAAGAAAATTATAAATTATTTATGCTGTCCCTACAAGTTTCATTGAATTCAGTTAAGAAATAACTCTTCAGCTTGCCCCAAAGATGGTTTGCAAATAATGAGCAAAGGTTAGGAAAATATATATCACCTCTATCATATTATAGTGAAGTAATAAGAAATCTGTTTTTAACCAATGAAAATGCAATCATGTATACCACTGCATGTAGGATTACTGACCTTAGAGGGTACCTAGATCAAGTGTCAAACCTATAATGGGGTGTTTTCAAAACCAGAACACTAATCAGTTTGGCAAATTTCTCAATAATAATTTTATTAATTTGAACTAACCTGGAGTATATCGTTGATCTTGTATATATGCTAATGATGTCTGGGACTCTGTCTATAAAATATTAATATAAACCGTTTAAGTATCATTCCTTAATAAACATTAGTTTAATACAAACAACTGAGCCAGATGTAGTGTAACAAAATCTCATTTCACATAGCACGTGATTTGGGCACACTAAAATATAATACACTATACATGTAGTTACATTTTACTACTGAAATCATGGGTATATAACTTTACCTGTGCTTCTTGAAATGGGCCCTTGGTTGACATATTATAGGAATATTGTCTAGAGATGTTAATAAATGTCCTAGTCTTTTATGATAACATTTTTCAAGTTATGGTGACAAAACATTAGCATGGATAAAAATTAAAGAAGCAGTTGACTAAGACATGGTTTGTTCTTCTGGGTTTTTTTCCCTGTCATGACAAGATTATTTCCAATCTTACAACATTAGATAAGTAAATGTATTACTTACCAGTTCGGAATATTCTGTTTGTGGAGGAGCTACCTGAGCTTCTCTGAAATTAAAACAAAAAACAAATCTGAATTATTGTACACAAAAATGAACAAACCAGGTAATCTAAATTTACCTTACAAAAAATGAGCATATTAATATATGCTGCCAGGCCGGCACTTTACACTTTGGCATCCAATCAAATATAGTTCTATTTCTATTGAACAAAATATAATATTTGGTTTGTCATGTGAGTTTTTGATAATTGAATTGTGTAACACAAAAATGTGAGCAAAACAATTCATATTTGATGATAATTTTTTTTTACAAAATCTCTACAAATAAAATGAGTGTGTGGTCAGTGACCAGCTAATCCCATTCAGAGGTGGAAGGATATAGAACAATAATTCAATTAATTTAAAGTATTGGAAACAATTCAATAAAGTTTTCAAAGAAAATGTTGCAACTAATCAATCATGTGATACAAATAAATTATAAAACTAATAAGTCAAGAATGATAGATATTTAGTTGTTAGTTCAAAAGTGTCAGTTTTGAACACTGATAAGTGGCAAATAAGTACTATGACATTGGGACGTTATCATTCATGCATTCATATATTTTCATGCTAAGAATAGTCATGCAATTATTAATAATGTTTCTGTATGTATAATATTCTATAAAATAAGTTAAAGTTTCACTGGGACTGGGATACTAAGATACACAGAGAGTAACTGTGGGAAATCGTTGCACCCATAGTATATAAAATTGAAAATTATCATCGCTGATGAACACAAAATCAAATCAATTAGGACAATTTGCGTTAAATATTTTTGTTCAGGTTTTTCTTATGGCTGGCTAATCAGGATTGCAAGTATAGAGTTCTTCAATTTGCTGGTATTTTTTTATATCAAAATATGAAACCAACAGTTTTAAACTAAGTCAGTAATGAAATAAATGACATAATTAACTTCACCAAGTTGATGTTTCTAGTCAAATGTCTTTTTTTCCTTTCATTAAGCATATCTTAAGATTAACCGTTTTCTTATTTCGATCACATAAACACTTTTTGAATTCAAAAATAATAACTTTCAATTTAAATGATAACTACAACAGCATGTTGATTGATTTGTTAATCATGTATCTGAGTAGTCTAGTAATTGTTAGTTTCCTTACGTTGTATTATTGTTGTCAATTTCTATGTCACCTCGAACGTCTGTCATGCTCACACTGGAATTAATGAAAACATGCCATCAACAAGATCAAAACAACAAAATAAAACAAGCATAGGAATAAGAAAAATGAATCAACATTAAATAATATGTCAATTTATATAAAGATTTGCATGGAGTTGAATTGCATATTGATAGGGAAACATTCTTGGGGCCACACCACAGAGAAATTTTGTATAGCATAAAATTACATTACTCTAAGACAAAAGAAAGAAATATCATTTGTTCACCTATATGAATGGCATTATTATTAGCAGAATCTGCCCTGTGGGAATTAATGTTTTTACTTGAACTATTATTAAAGACTTTATGTCTTAGCATTTATAACCAATATACATGAATATGGATTTCTAAATATATAAACCAAAGAAATGGACATATAATACCCGATTGTTATCATAATACAACCATATTTCATGTTATTAATTATGGCTTGAAAGTACAAACATTAAAATGTTAGAAAAAACATGCAAAAGATGTCAAAAAGGAGAATAAAAACAGATTGTGTTCAGTCCTACATGCATTATAGACAAATGTTCACAGACCTATTTCTTAAAAATTGTAATCTAAGATATGCAAGAATAAGGCCTTTTTATTGGCAGAGTAAAAACTTAGCAAAAATTGTATTTCTTATAAAGATAAGTTCTATTTAAATTTATTCTACTGGTTATGAATGATATGCAGTTCTTGTTTGAAGCTAACAAATCAAAGAGTTATTTTTTTTGGTAAAAAAAATATTTGAATTATGTATTAACTGATTTTAGACTATTTTTAAAACTCTTTATACAACAACTTACTTGAGATTAGCCTTACTGGATTTATAGAACTTGATTTGATAGTTGATGATACGACATAAATATTTACTGGTATCTGTGTCTTCCTGTAAAAATTATATTAAAAATAAAATACATATAAAAAAAAAGATTAAATATTAATAAAACAAACATAGTACACAAGCCTGTAAATATGAGAGAGAGAGAAATGGGATTTAACATCAACTCGACACAAACTAGGTCATTTCAAGACTAACATATGGTTCAATTTTCAGTATATTGAATATATAATTTTAAACCTATGTTTGATTACAAATGATATGAAAGACATAAAAACAAGAATTTCACTACATATTTCTGGACTGTGCATGTAAATCAACAATGTTAAAGACTAAAATTGAATCAGAAAACTTACAAGAGTATACTGAGCTGAACTTTTTGATGTATCTACTTCTAAATTCTTTTTATTCTGTGAAACTCGGGCAATTTCTGCCCATCTGAAATATATCAACATTCTATGTCATATTCCTTCCAACATGCATGACAGACTGTATTTCATGATGGGATCGGTGCTTTATTCTCCACAGGAAGTGATTTTGTGTTTTGACCATTCATATTTTATGTAAAATTAATGATTTACATGTTAATTTTGGTATATATCTAATTAAAGAATCTTGCAGTATCATTACTATGTGTACAACAGTACATACCGAAAGAAAACTGGTGGTTGACGATCTAGAAATCTAGCAAAGAGACCAATATATGACGTTCCTAGATATAACTCCTTTCCTGAATCATCCTAAAATACAATAAATTATCCATAGATATTGATTTTACCATTTTCCACACCATAAAAGATAGGTTGCCAGGTAACGAAACATACGCCCAGTCACAGCAACTAATTTGTCCAGGCAGTCAACAAGGGTTGTCATATTTTTTTTTTATTTGTCAGTAATGAAGACATTTACAACACATGAAAATCTGATTATAAGTAACAACCCATTAAGTAATTATCAGGCATCATTAGAATTTGTTTCGATTGTTTGTCTCATGACCCTAAATAAACACTGTGTATAAATTTATATTAACTTTAGCCTCTAGAGCATCCACAAGATGCTTCAAAGTTATCAAAGGCCATAACTCTGACAGTAATTATTGGAAATCGTTAAAAATCAATAGGATTCTTCGTCTCACAATCATAACAGTGTACATCAATTTAAAGTCAATCGGATATTAGCCTCTAGAACAGATATATCCCAAATGTATTAGATATATCCCAAATGTGTCTATTTTATGAAGTTATATGGCATTCAGTGGTTTTCTTGTGCTAAGTTTAACTTGATGTAGGCCTTCAATATTGAAGCTTATGGGATATATATTCCTCACTTTTGCAACAGAATGACACCAAATAAGTATGTTCCCCACCTTGGCTATGTAATATTCTGTACCAAATCCATCCATTTGTTGAACTTCTTTAATATACTGTATTTCTGCTTTAATTCCATGAACTCCATGTAATCGATAGTGACCACTGATAACATCTGATAATAGTTCCATAAATGTTGATTCATCTTTCGTCATAGACTAAAAAAAACAACCACTTCTGACAATTAGCACAGAAATTATAACTTTCTTTTAAAAAATATTCAAATTTTCAAAAACCATAAGCCATAGAAGAGAATTTGTGGCATCATACTGTATAAGATATGTATATAGAACTTACTTTAGGCAAAAGAGGATGATCTTTAAAATATGCTGGATTCTGTTTATCATACTCACAGTCGCCAAATTCAGCTGAATAAAGAAAATAACATTAACATACCAGTAGTAAACAGTATTACACTTTACAATTCTGGCAATAACTGTACATAAAAAAAATTGCTCAAGACACTAAATTTTGGTATTGATACAATGCTATGAAATAATCAGTATTTTCCACTACAACTACTGCCAACAAATTTGATAGCAGCTATTAAGCTATAATCAGGATGGATATAAACAATAAGAAGATGCACAAACTGCACATACAGTAGATTTAATATGCAATTAAATTTACAGAAAATGTAGATGAATTTGGGGGTAATCGCTTAAACAATCTAGAAGTCTCCACTATTCTAAATATGCTGTTACAGTATTACCTTGTAAACTCAAAGCAGCTAATCGTACAGCTTGTTCTACAGAGCATGGCAGACGACCATCAATGATGTCATTCTTTAACTGTAAGTAATAGTGAAATCTGAAAATAATATAAATAAAAATTTAAATATAACAATTACAACCCTAACAATTATAATTATTATTTACCAGCGTTTATATAGCACCATTTCCATAAAAGTGCTCAATGATGCTTTATAATAAACGTATAAAACAATGGAAAGCCAAATAAAGGATTAAAACATAACAAGCCAACAGTGAAGCTGATGTCCCCCGCCAAAATCCCAAAATAAATAGACGAAACATATTAATTAATTGCACATTTATCTGTTTGAAAAGGTAGTGGGCAATCAAACAAAGCAGGAAATGTTGACAATCGAACTCAATCAAGGTTTTGAAGTACATGTACCTGGCAGTGAAACTATACAGTATGTCACTATGTTTCATCACTCTCCATCAGTTAGAATCAAAGTTATCTTGTCCCAAAACATTGACCAATAATATTGCTTAGCTCTGTTTAGCTTTAGCAGAAAAAGTTATTCATTGAACTCGGTCAAGACATTCACGTAATGAACATCTACATGTACGGCGACCAGAAAATGCACAAGGTTGCTGGCAAACGTGAACACAACGCGAGAAAACATAAAAAAAAATTAGAAACCTGAAAAAAGCTGCATTCTTGCAGCTTTCCAGGTCACATTTCAAAAATTATGGCATTTGTTTTGAACATGCTCAAAACAAACGCTGTGACTCGGCAATCAGCACGATATCGGGCATTTCCACCGCACTTTTACCATGCTTATGGCGATTTTGACGCGATCTGAGCCCATATTTTGACACGATCTGAGCCCATTTTTTGTCGCTGTAGCAGCGCAATAAGGACGCCACTCTGGTCTGATGGGGGTATAAGTTATTGTGGCCCAAAGCATCAACCAATTAAATTGCTGATCTCTGCTTAGCCTAAGCAGAAAATGCTCGTCTCGAACCTCCATCAAAGTATTCACCTAATAAACACCTACATGTACGCCAAGTTTGAACATTCTAGCTCAATTAGGAGAGTTATGTGTCCCAAAAAGTGTGATGGATAGACAGACAGATTGACAGGCCCATTTCAAAAGTGAATAATATACATGTACATAAGGTAATAAAGGGAATTAATGTATAAAATTATAGATTAATTACCACATAAATAATTAATCAAAAATGGTTTTAAGAGAAATTTAAAATGACGACAGGCGGGGACAATATACAAATACATATACATAAAAGGTGAGTAAACCGGGTTTTAGTGACCCCAATAAAAATAAAATTATTTATTTATTAGTAATTGATCTGGTTGAGAATCGCGATACGAATCGTATTGTAGCACCAGAAGTGAATACCCAGCACTAATGTACATGTAGTAATCTAATGTTACCTTACAGCATACAATAAATTACTATATAAAGTTATAGATAAGAAAACAGAGAAATCATCAATGTAAGTTATAATTTGTGATTTGTAATAATTATTCAGTTAAATATTGCAAGGTGGATTAAAGACTTGAATTTTCTGGATTGTTTGTCTGTGCCCCATACATTGTATTATTTGAGACTATCTTTCTGTTGATGAGAAGGTGGAGAATTTATCTTTGTTTTGTGGAATTTGGTTGTTGACAGATAAATCACACAAGACAATAGTTGTAACAACAACAACAAAGTCATGTACTGTAGCTTCATATTTAGCACTGGTTATACATGTACAGTGTACATATCTTACTTATATAAAAATCTAGAACTGATAATATTATTAGTGGTAGGCAATAATAATTATTCAGCTAAAAAATCATGTAAAGCTAAGAAGGTATGCAAAATGTGAAGGTTACATGTATGTGTTAATGTGTATGCACCAGAACATCCTTTTTTATTACTTAAAGATACATTCCCCAAAAAGTATTTATTAGGTGGTTATTTCCAATAAAAGTATGGCAATTTTGGTATATGGAAAGTAGAGACATCCAGTCTTTCTAGAAAAATACTGGATTCCCTCAAAAATATCCAGGGCACGTGCACAGGACAAAAATGAGAGGGTGTAACTAAATGTCAGCCTACGATGGGATGTCTGCTTGAGTGACATCAAAGATTGCACGTGTAGATTGTCTGCCCTCTTTTCATTAGGGAGCACTTAATGTACATGTATATGTTGGTAAACATGATAGTGAGCAGACGTGGAAAAAGTGAGAGACTTAAACGTACAACAGATTCTAAGACTAAATGGGTGAAAATGGAAAATGGAGTGGACAGGGAATAACCCCAGAATTTACTTAGGCTTCGATATTTATGGTAATGAATTCTTCTTCGACTTAACAGTCTCTGCTACCACAGAGTCACGTGACACGAACTTGACTTCTTTAAATAGATTTTTTTATAGCTTGGGGGTATTTCCTAGCAAATTCAATGTTTTGAGAGGCATTTGAAGCAAATTATTGATAGATTAATTAGTTTGAATATATTTTTAGTTCAGATACATGTACATGTATATATTCAAATCACCCAATTTGTACATCGGAAGGCATCTTTAATAAGTTTTTGTTAACTGTATTTTAGCAAAACATTATCTAAACCAGATTTAAACAATGAGGTAAATGTGTTAAAATTTCTGTAAATATTTTTGAGCTGATCAAACATGGGGTACCTGGTATTTTAAATAATATTTAAATGAACACACAAGTCACGCAAACCCCCGACTATTTGATGTGTATAAATAAAAATATATATTTACCTAGCAACTTCATCTGGGATTCTGTGAGCACTAGCAACGTAAAATTGAACTCCAAAATATAAACATGGTGGATGGCAGGATATCTGTGCTTGTTTATCCAGTTGTTTCTTTAATGGTCTCTCTAAATCTACCCAGTGAAAATGTAATTTCTTCGTCACATATCGTAATCCAAAGAAATGAGTCTGAAAACAATTATGAATAAGATAAAAAACGAATGTAGGTACATGTACCTTGTACATGTAACATTCGTAACATTCCCGCCCCCCCCACAGTAAAAAATCCCACAGGAAATAATCCGCACCCACAACCCCAGTAAAATTCAACTCTAATATATTTCTTGTTATCTTTTTCAAAAAATTCAAATAAAATTTGACCAAGATATATTTTTTTTCTCTGAAACTGAGAACATAAAATATTTTGTCAATTTTTTTTTTAAGTTCTTTTTAACAATTAACATCAAAATACAATAAAATTTATGTTTTGTCAAAAAAACGATTTATTAAGATTAAAATCCCCCTGATAACTTTACCAAATTTAATTGATAATTCTTGACATTCCCTGGCTTTACTCTAACAGAAGAAACAGAAGAATAATGCCAATTTAGAAATATGATAAGAATAAGATAAGTCATAGCCTCTATAATACACTGTACATGTATTTACAGAGAAAGTTGTACATAAATGTTCATAATTTTAAGATACATGTACTATGTGCACAGAAATATGTGCATCATTAATTGTCCATTTCATACAGGGGGAATTTTTACCTACTTTCCAAAAGGAGGGCACGTGATTCGTGTGCTAATTTTAAAATTTTCATTTTGTTTTAAATATTGGATATCAGAAGCCTATCTTTTCACGGTAAGATAACAACATCAATGTTGATTTAAATTGGCCAATAAGTCGTATTAGCAATGTCGAAGACTGTGAATGATACTGAGTTAGAGAGATGCCCCCTCTAATGAAAGATGTATATCAGAATGAAGAAGTAAAAGTTGTAGATTTTTTTAACAAGACGTTTTTAATTTTGTAATACATGTACTTGTACTTTTTTTCCTTTAAGCTAAATAGATATCATGTATATATATACATGTATGTAAAGTTGGTACATGTATCTTTGAACATTGTAGTATAAATATGTTCTTGTCCACACTTACATTGTACATACATGTACCTGTACATGTAGTGCTGTACAGTATGCAGGTACAGCTGACTACTGATAATATCTACATGTTTGTAATTTGACCTTGTAACCAAGGGTCAACATCTAATGGGAGTACCCACTAAATAAAGTGAGACTCAATGATGACTCATAAAATATTTTGTTTTATTAATAGGAACATGCTAGACTGGTAAAATTGGGAGAAAGATACACAGCAGAGAGCCTGAACATCTACATGTACATGTAGGCTATCTATAGCAACTGGTGTACAGTTGCAGCAAAACCCCTCCCTGTTCATAACTGTCTTGAACCCATCTACATTACTCCTTCATGGCCCAGACATGCAATTTGTACTACACATATGATAGATATTAGTAGGATTTAATTTTCAGAAAAAAATCCATTACTTTAAAGGAAATTTCTTGCTCCTCTAGGAGCTCTTGATCTCTACTCAGTCAAGCAATATCAGTATAGAACTACATGTACACGTACATGTACCAATACAATATCAAAAACAACCAATGGCATGGGCGATACATGTACATTGTACATGTACTTGCACTTGAATAATTTTAATACCATTTTCTTCTGGAATTTAAAGCAAAATGGATGGGTCTGCAAAAGCTTTGCTCAGATTTCCTCAAGAAAACTGTCTAGAATTTTAAGTTGTTTGGAAATTAAATGGAGGTTGTTGAAAACAATAGCCGGTAATCTTGACTTTTGATCAAGGTTTGTTAATCATTAAAGCTTAAATGGCTTTAATGATGATCTAGATAAAAGATTACAGAAGGGTCAGACGGACAGATAATCTCCCATTGTGTGTTTTGGCAACTGTCTCCATAGTGATGATGTGAAACAGTAATCTGGGGAATGTTGTAACCTGGGTAATTTTAGAGGTTATGTGGCTCTACGTGAATTTTGTTAATTTTCACTCTTCTTTGTATGTATATTGTCTATCTATACTTTTTATTGTTTACTTAAAAATTTCTAACATAAATCTTTACTGTCTTATCTCAACTCAATAATACTAAATACCTTAAAGATGTATTATGTAAGAGCGAAATTTGCCTATTGCAGGTCTGATTTTTTTTTTGGCTTCAAATCTTATAAATTATTATTTAGACATTTATTCACATCACAAGTCTATAATCAAATCTCTAGAACATCGGATGACCAAATTGAAATGGATTTAACAACCAAGAAATTAAAAAAATAAACAATAAAATAGATAATCGAAACTTAGTCTCAGTTGTCAAGTACAGTTGCTACCATAACCATAAGAAACTATATGCACTTGTACTTTACATTTTCAAACAGTCATACTACGCCCAGAATAAAGCAATTTAAATGAAACTTTCAAAATATTAATTTCCATTATCTATTTTTGAACTATAGAAAGAACAACCAGCTCTTTATCTAAATCTTACATACATCTTTAAAGATAAGTTCCCAGAAAAGTATTTATCGGGTGGTTATTTCCAATAAAAGTATGGCAATTTTGATGGAAAGTAGAGATATCCAATCTTACTAGATAAATACTGGATTCCCTGAAAAACACTCATGGAGCGTATACAGGACAAAAATGTAAGGATTCCCCTAATCGTCAGCCCGACAATTAGGAATACCTGCACGTGTGACGTCGAAAGTTGCACGCGAAGATTGAGCCCTTGGTGTACATGTTGATAAACTTTATGAAGAGTTAGACATACAACACTTTCTGAGATAAAAATCACGGAAAAAGACGTGGGCAGTGGATAATGCAAGAATTTAATTAGGATTCGATATTTGTAATAAATAGTCAGCAATTAAAGACAACATCGTCTTGTGTATACAATGAATTCTCCTCCGACTTTGCCCCCTTTGCTATAGGTACCGAGAGAGGTAAGTCACGTGACACAAACATGACCTCTTTTGATTGATTTTTATAGCAGGGTATTCCTTGGCCATTACAATGTTTTGAGAAGGATTTGAAGCAAAATTATGATAAATTAATTAGTCTAAATATGTTTTTAGTCCAAATATATAATCAAATCACCCAGTTTGTACGCGGGAATGTATCTTTAAGGTATGCTGAATTAAATTAAAGACAAAGAATTTTTAACTAGAAACATGAACACAGTGAAGTTAATTAGAACATCATCTATTTTATTATTCATTTACATGTAGCTTAAAACTGTTCTGTTCATACATGTATTAATAAGAAAATACCAGTAAAAATGGGATCAGCACTTCTGAACTACATGTACTGTATACTTTCAATCAAGATTGGTCATTAAAAAATCTGATAAATGAGAACCTGAAGTCTGAACTTTGATAAATGTTACACTTGAACTCAAAAAGAAATTCTAGGCATTAGTCCAGCAATTAGTACTGTAGCAATTTGTGTGATCCTTAGATACAATTTGTACATGTACAATACTAATAAACGTACACAATATTTTGTACAATACCAATAAACGTACACAATATTTTCAACAAAAACAATCTGATTAAAATACAGATCTATATTTTGTTTCGTTTTTTTTAATACTTTCGATGGCCTCTACTACATGAAGATCTGACCTGTTGTAGTGGGAGGTCGCATCAGAGGTCATATGAGCAGCTTTTGACCCTATGACATCAGACATTTGATTAACCAATCAGCATTGATGTTTCTAGTGGGTTACCACAGTTCCCTGCAACTCGTGACAAAAACTAGACGTACATGCAACAGACCGTTTCAATGGCTAATCCCTCACATCATCCAGAATTTCTGGATGATGTGAGGGATTAGCCAATGAAACGGTCTGTTAATATGGGTTATATAACAACTCTTCCAGATCCTAGTGTAATAAAGACAAGTAAAACGAAATTTTGAACTATAAAAAATGAAACAAAATAGGATATTATGTTTTAATCAGATTGTTGCAAAACAATTTTGTGATAAAAGTTGTGATTGTACATACATTGTATTAACTTTAGCTTACAGTCTATACATTTTTCCTTAAAACAAATGTTCATTTCAGGATTTATATTGACCAAGTCAGATGAAGCACAAATAGAAACTAGATGTATGTCATGCACTGCTTGAACAAGCTTCAATCTATTAAAATTATAAACAATTAAAAATTCTGAATTTCAACCTAATGAAAATTTTAAATTAAAATAGGCATACATAAATTTACAAGTATGACCCTTAAGAGGGCCATAAAGTTTTCGCTCGAGTTTATAAATGAAAGATAGTTGGCTAGGCATGGTATGAGAACTAATTAGAATTTGAATGGCTTTTTCATGTACATGTACATTCCTCAAAAGGGGTTTCGGTAATCAGATGATAATTAATATACTTCTTTGACTCGTGAACATAAACACTACATAAACATTACTACAATCGGACAACAACTTTAGGCTCTAAAGTGTCCACAAGTACCATGTACATGTAATTGTTGAAGATGGATGAACGAATGGGGGTGAAAACAATATACAATGATCACATTTCACTGTGGGTAAATAAAATGGAAGAAAAAAAAAATATGGATTAAGTCTGAAAATATGTTTTCCCCTTTTGAAATGCCCCTTTTGCCATAAAAATCTCTACCTTATCTGCATGTATGCCCACTCTGTACTGCATTTTGTGAACAAGTTTTGAACAATCATGCCAAATTTGAAAAACATCCATCAAGATTTAAAAGAACAAGCCCCCCCTTAAACAAGCAGTTGTATCAGGTGTTCGAGAAGGAGTTAGCACAACATCCATCACAACATACATTGTACATATATGAACTCTATATATAGACAGTGCATTGCCACACATGTGAAGAATAAAAACAAAACTATACAAACAAAATAACCAGATTAAAATATACACAAATAGTAAACAAAGTTTGAAAACTTAACCTGTTGATTTAAAATATTTAAAAAGCAAACATCTAACATATATTTGTAGTCATAACTAAGCTTACAAATGTCAGGAATTTGTTTAAGACAATCATGTATTATTAAGGGGTAAAAAGATAACAATGAGATTAAAAAGTGAAAACATCTATTCTATAGTTTCCCTGATTGAAAAATCTATCTTTTTATGTATGGATGTAGAAGCGATAAATAAATTGCATTTAAGCTACATACCTCTGTTATTTCAATTCTTTGAGCAATGCTATCCAAACACTCGTGCCCTGTGCTATCCGATGTTAACGTACATTCTAAGAAACTATTATCCAGTAAATAAACTCCTACAATGAAGGCATTCTTTGTTGAAATCTCGTAACGTTTTGTTTTCTTTAATCTCCATTTAAAGGGCATTGTAATTGATCACATCTATCCAACTCAACTGTTTTTCATTCAATCTCAGGAATTTCTTTTGTTGTTCGCTTTTTCCTTGTTTTATTTCCTTTTGGGTTTTTTCTATCTAAAATTATACAAAATTATCAAGAGATTATTAATTTAAGCTACTTTTTGGCATATTGTCACCAGTATTATCTGGGCAGTACACACACACAGTACTCAGGGCATAATACATGTAGGTCATCTTATTATTTTTGTACCACAGTAAACAAGCTTCATCAGCATTTAAATTAATCAACAAAACCGGTTTTAAAAGCTAACCACCTGAGTTGATAACCTTGGCTTTATCTTTTAATTTATCTATTAACTTTCATTGTAAAATTCAAACGATTCAATTTTAACACTTGATGTTTAATTTCATATTGAATTCACACACACCCCTCACTAAATTCCATGGTTACAAAGAGCATGAAATTATATTTGTTATATTTGCAGATAAAGTTTAACAAATCTGATCTAGGGTACAGTACTCTGTAATTACATGTAGTGTTACCAATTTGATTCAAATCTCAGCTAATGTATGTACATTAATTTATTCATTAATACATATATTTCAAAAGATGTTGAATATTTCTATACAAATTCAAGATAATACTGACAACCTGGTATACAATGCATTATATATTCTGTGTTACATGGATATTAAATGTATTAAATTCAAGTACAGTAACTACAAGATGTGGTGAGCTTACATGTAATATATTTAACCTGGTATAATAACATTAATTTATTCATTAATATATATATTTCAAAAGATGTTGAATATTTCTATACAAATTCAAGATAATACTGACAACCTGGTATACAATGCATTATATATTCTGTGTTACATGGATATTAAATGTATTAAATTCAAGTACAGTAACTACAAGATGTGGTGAGCTTACATGTAATATATTTAACCTGGTATAATAATAGAGTAATATACAATTTCTGGTCAATTTATTGTTGTATACACACACAACAGCATAGGATAACTGACAAATCCTCTCTCTACCCCAAACAGCATGATCTTACCATAACACCTTCCTCAACAAAACCCACAGATTTTCAAATTATCATGAAATTGTCAATGAATTTGCCTTTTCGTCAAGTAGAATGGTTAAAACAAATATAACACTTGGAATACAAGTCTTGCTTTGCTATGGTTAATTTTGGCTCTTCATATGAAAATAATCTATATCAACAAGAAATCATATGTTAATGCTATACAGAGAAGCCCACATACAGTATATATTACTTAATTTGCATCTGTATATTTTGAAACTAAAAGTGATTGCCATTACATGTAGTAGTCTCTCATGTTGAAATTTATATTCAAATCAATCTATAATACAGTACAAAACCTGCCTAATCAGACAGTTTAATTACTACTCTGTTGGAAACAGCTTATTTGTAAGAAAATATTAATTCTTATAAAAGTAGACTAATAAAAAAGTTATTTCAAAAAGTAAATAATGGGATTTATCAGATGTACATGTATCCATTCTGTTCATGTTATGCTTCATTTTGCCTCATTTCTAAGTGGGTTCTCTCAAACCCTAACTTTAGTTGTTTCACACTATCTGGTTGTTTTCTTATTACATTGTGTAGTATAATAAAAATAAGTATCTATCTGATAATTCAATTAATTGACATAATTAATACAAACTTACAATACATGTAAAATTATAACTCCTTTGACGGTTAATGGTATTAACAACTAGAATGAATGAACCTAGTGGACAGATGAATGGACTCAAGATAAATGTGAACTTAAATTGGGTATCCAACCAGTGAACCAACATATAAGCAGAGCAGAGGCCTAATAAAGCCAACATCTTGTTACAAGTACAGTACAATGTATATGAAGACTTGTAATTCATCAGATGAAGGTAATTATTCAAGCATGCAAGTAAACAGATTAATATACAGTTAACAATACTGATATAAATGTTCAGTAACCAAGTAGGCCATATAATATAAAACTATAAAGATATCATTAATTCTAGCAAAGACTTACTAAATATAAAATATTACTAAGGCTTGAGATAAAAATGATAGACAACTTGCCATTTAAATCTGTAACACTTTAAAAATCGAAACATTCAGACATTCCCTACACTGACTGACACAAAACGCCAGATGACACTAGAGGGTGACACATCTAAATATTGCATTTCAAGTTCAACACCTCAAAATTCCATGCATAACATAAACAATGTAGGTTGGAGAAGGGAGTTTTCGAGATGTGTGATGAAACGGGCACCTGCTTATTGGATAATTGGGTAATTTAAAATGACAGATCTACTAATCATATGATAGTCATGCTTACCGGCATTTATGTGTCATAATATTCAACTTTTTAGGAGTGTCACATCAACTTTTGTTATCATTTCGTCTTTACGGCTATTAACGACGCGATCTAAAAGTCGCTTTCACATTGTGACAATCGGGACTACAACCACTTGCTACCGTAAAACGTTCTATATTTCTTTGTGTCGTAAAATACTTTTAATTCAGCGACGACTTGGAGCAAATTAATAAGATGCAAATGATATTTTCACTGGAATTATTTCAATATCAAATCTATCAAATCCAAAATTTAATAACCTATTATTTATTGAAATTTCCAAATTTCCAGATATCAAACCAGAGACCCATCAACGACAATCGTTGAAACAACAGTAAACTGAAAGTTTTCCGATTACCCCTAAGTACCACTAGGATTGCCAGTATTATTTATGTAATTATTTAATTATTGTGAAAACGAAGGAAAGAAAATGCCACCATCAGACATTATGAAATTAGATCTTTACGGGTTACTTGATGTCACAGTTGAGGCAACAGAAAAAGAGGTGAAAAAGCAATAAGTTACAATTTCATATTTTCTAAGAAAGTCAAAACATAATTATTTCTATGTTTTTTGCTCAATAGGTTGTCAACACACTATTATACGAACATAGGTTATCTTTTTCACACTTAAACATCTTCACACCGGGAATGATATCATAATTACCTCCCAATTACCTCCCTTGTTTTCCTATTCCCCACTGCCATTTCAAAGTGAAAATGCAATTAAATGAAATGTACATGTAGAGTGATAGTAAAGACACTGATGTGAGTACAAAAATCTCAACTTTGAAACTTTGAAAAAAAAAAATGAAAGAAAAGTAGAGACTTTTGACTCTGCCCAGACCTTCACCTACAATAGGCATCAAAAAGATTAAGCAGAGAACTGTATGCTCTATGTTTCTATTATTAGGGTTTGAAGTTCCTTCTTTCCAAGAAACACGAAAAACAAAAAATGCTTAACAAGAATACAGGTACATGTAACTGCACTATACTATACATGTATGAAAGTGTATTCATATGTTGTTTTATTTTTTTACAAGGTTCAATGCTTTTACTTATAGATTGTCAGTGCCTACAGGAAAAAAGCCAGAAAATGTCACCCAGATAAAAATCCTGATAATCCAAAAGCAGGTAAATTTCTCTTACGCTAAAGTTAATATCTGATTGACTTTAAATTTATACACAGTGTTTAAGGTCTTGAGACGAAGAAGCCTATTGATTTTCAGCGATTTCCGATAATTACTGCCAGAGTTATGGCCCTTGATCACTTTGAAAAATCTTGTGGACGCTCTAGAGGCCAAAGTTAATATCCAATTGACCTTAAATTTATACACAGTATTTGAGGTCATGAGACGAAGAAGCCTATTGATTTTCAACGATTTCCGATAATTACTGCCAGAGTTATGGCCCTTGATCACTCCAAAATATCTTGTGGACGCTCTAAAGGCCAAAGTTAATATCCGATTGACTTTAAATTTATACACAGTGTTTAAGGTCAGCGATTTCCGATAAATACTGCCAGAGTTATGGCCCTTGATCACTTCAAAAAATCTTGTGGATGCTCTAAAGGCTAAAGTTAATATCCGATTGAGTTTAAATTTATACACATTGTTTGAGGTCATGAGACGAAGAAGCCTATTGATTTTCAACGATTTCCGATAATTACTGCCAGAGTTATGGCCCTTGATCACTCCAAAATATCTTGTGGACGCTCTAAAGGCCAAAGTTAATATCCGATTGACTTTAAATTTATACACAGTGTTTAAGGTCATGAGACGAAGAAGCCTATTGATTTTCAGCGATTTCCGATAAATACTGCCAGAGTTATGGCCCTTGATCACTTCAAAAAATCTTGTGGATGCTCTAAAGGCTAAAGTTAATATCCGATTGAGTTTAAATTTATACACATTGTTTGAGGTCATGAGACGAAGATTCCTATTGATTTTCAACGATTTCTGATAATTACTGCCAAAGTTATGGCCCTTGATCACTTTGCAAAATCTTGTGATGCTCTAAAGGCTAAAGTTATAATCCGATTGACTTCAGATTGATACACAGAGTTTAAGATCTTGAGACGAACAAGTATATTGATTTTCAATGAATTTTTATGACTTAAACAGTTAAATCCATGATATTAATAGCTTTGCATACAAAACGTTAGCATGGGGCAGAACTTTATAAAAACCAAACAAATTCTAATAGTTTTCTGATAATTACTTCGTGAGTTGTTGCTCTTAATCAGATTTTAGTGTATTATAAATGTTTCATTACCGAAAAAAGTAAAAATATGCGACAACCCTTGTTGACTGCCCGGACGATTTAGTTGCTGTGGGCGTATGTTTCGTTGCCTGGCAACCTATCTTTAAGACAGTGTTGATCAATTTATTCAACTTCTTTTACAGCTGAATTGTTTCATGAATTATCAAAAGCTCTTGAATTGTTGACAGATGCAGCTGCTAGAGTAAGTATAAATTGCAATAAAAATGTTTTGCAAAATTGGGCTTGCAATAGTTAAAGTGGTTAGCACTCTGGGGTCATGACCATAATGTCCCAAACTGGAATCAAATGTAAGGAAATAAAGTTGGTCTTGTTTTAATCCATGCATGTATGTGGATAATAGTGCTTGAAATAGATTGCAAACAGTTGCAATTCGAGGGGGAGAGAAAGGTTAATGCTCATCCTTTCTTTTACACACAACTATACATTTAGGAAAGGAAGGTTGGGGAAGCTAATATTAACTTCTACTCAACTCATTTAAGTAATTTTGGGACTAGCATTTGGTAATTTTTCTTTCACTATTTGTGTTTACAGGCAGCCTATGATAAAGCTTTAAAAGCCAAGAAAGCTGCAGAATTACGTCACCGTGAACTTGATAGTAAGAGAAAAAAACTTAAAGAAGGTAATTATGTAGAAGTTATTGAAAATTGCCAAATAAACAAGCAGTATATAGTGCATACTAGATAGAGTATGGATAGCCTGTCTCGTGCATTACACCTGTCACTGCTAAATGGACTGATAGCTTGGATTTAGACTTTTGTAGTTCTAATGTGATTGCTGTTCCTTCTATCTTGTTGTCATCATGGAGTATAATTTCATTCATTTCTTTCTCACAATTAGACGTTGTTCGCAGAATACTTACATGGCCTGATGTATCTCAATTTCCTCTTGTTACACAAAGGCACCACCTTAATACTTCATATGTGACAAGGAGTAGGGTCGTCTGTCCAACCTCGTGGGTCCTCCAGTTTCCTCCCACTGCTAAAGACCCCTACACACAAACGAATTATTGAAATAAAATTAGTCCTAAAATGACCTAGTTTTTGTCAAGTGGAAGTTAAATCTCATTTCACTCTCTCTCTCTGAATACTTCATAAAAGATACATTTATTTCATTACATTCCCATTCATATTATGTAAATGTATATTAATGCTTTTTTTTTACTATTCACAGATTTAGAGGCAAGAGAAGATTCAGCTGAACAACAGAATAAAACAGAGGCAGCTGCAAAAAAAAATCTTGAAGCTGAGGTAAAAAAAAAAATATAGAAAAAAAGAACATAAACTGTATTTAGTTTGAAGTAATAAATGCCATATTAGAACAAACTCTTGGTGGGGATTATTAATATATATTCTAAATTGTAATAAAATAAATTCTTAGATTGAATCCTTACTGAATTATACAGTACATATTATGACGTAATTGTCAGTCCATCTAATGACAGCCCACCCCAAATAAACTCTACTCCAGAAAAAATAAATACAGTTGAAACTCTTAAACAAATTATCTTGTTTAATAACTACTTAACCCTTCATTTCCTTCATTGTTATACATCACTCTAAAAAGTGCCAGATTACACCTATAAGATGCCTTAACTTGAACAATGTATCTGCAGAATAAAATGTAAATTACAATATGCGAATATTAGTATATCAAGACCCGTAGTGATATAAATATAAACCCCATTTACATTACAATTTTAGGCGTGCCGTGTTATGTAAATGGGTCAAACATAAGTGTGCAATACTGAGTACAGTACCAATTTGGCCCACTGAAATGGTGGTTTCGCCATAATTGTTTTAATCCAGGTAATTTGCATAGGGACTGATATTAACTTTTCAGTGAAGAGTTCCAATTTCTTGAAATTTATTGCGGCCTGGTACCTCCCGAGAACGGCACGCTTGTCGTGGCCAAGTGTAAACAGGGCTATTGTGGGTACCTTTAATATATCCAGCTCTGGTCTAGAGAGAGAGAGAGAGAAATGGGGTTTAACGTCCACTCGACACAAACTAGGTCATTTCGGGACTAACGTGGTTTAATTTTATTTACATAATTCGCTTGCGTGTAGGGGTCTTTAGCAGTGGGAGGAAACCGGAGGACCCGGAGAAAACCCACGAAGTTGGACAGACGACCCTACTCCTTGCCACGTACAACCAGGGATTTGAAACCACGCCAGTCGACTCAATGACAGACATTATGATACAGCGCGCGCACGCTGACCATTCAGCCATCCAACCACCCTCCAGCTCTGGTCTACTCATTACAATGTTCAATTGGGTGGAGTGAAAGGTTGCTTTGTAATAATTTTTTCTGTTGTTTTTTAAATAGATTGAGAGATTACGTAAAGAAGGGAATAAATTATTAGAAACGGAACAAGAATTATTGAGAGAATCACTTAAACAGCAAACTGTAGTAACTGTCGATTCTAGTGGTATGTAGTGCTTTTTATCATCCATTGATGCATCAGCAATATATCAATGCACTGCCGCCACCTCAATTATCAGCCTTCTTGTGAAAAATCATGTAAAATTTTTCTTTTGAACTTCCCAAAAATGTTTGGGTATAGATTTGTGGTTGTTGTTTCACCAAAAAAGATGGAACAATCAACAAATTTTGTGAGAATCTATTCTTGTGGTAAGAAAAAGTGAATCAGTGTGCAAAGCAGTCTGAGTTTTGTCACAATCCCTGAATGCTACTGTTTTGCTAAATATAACTAATTATATCCGCTGGAAATACATTGTTGTGGTAAAATACAATTGATACCAGTACTTTCTTCACAAAAAAGATGTAAATGTTATTGATTATATAATAAAGATAGGCATCAGTATTAAACTGTTCCATTTAAAGAACTATATCAAAGATTTGCAGCAAGGTATTTTCGTCTATAATGATGCGACAAAGGAGATTGATAGATACAACATGTTGCTCTCATGTGGACAAAAATGTTATAAATTAAATTAATTGTAATAATATATCAGTTTGTACAGATGGTTTTCTTTTGTTATTTTAGATGATGATGATGTCCCAGTTTCACCAAAAATAAAGGTACAATCAGTATACACCATTTAACAACTTCTATTGGGTGTTGGGGGTTGGATGGCCGAATGGTTAATGCATTTGATCATAAGGTCTATCACTGGTTTCGATTCCCTGCTTATAAGTGACAAGAAGGGTCGCCTATCCAACCTTGTGGGTTTTTTCTGGGTCCTTCAATTGCAAATTGAACCATATGACCTAGTTTGTGTCGAGTGGATGTTAAATCCCATTTCCCTCCATTGGATCTGCTTATAGAAACAGAATTTTAAAGCAACATAACTTTATAAATATTTTGAATTCAGGTCAAATGGAAGGCTAGAAAAGGCGATGAATCAAATGGTGGATATGATAAAAATAATTTAGAAGCATTGTTTAGTCAGGTATATACTAATACATTTGTAGAAGTAATGATTTAGTTTACAAATATTACTTGTTTAGTTTATTTTGTCTCATTATTTCTGTTATTGGTAAAACATCTTTCTACATCTTCAGTTTTCTTAACACATATTTTGGGAGACAAGCATTTATGTTACATTTTAGTATTGAAACTAGAATTTGAAAAATGTTTTAAATCACTTTTAAAAAGTACAAGTTCTTTGATGTTTAATACAAGTTTTTGATATTTACAGTATGGCGACGTAGCATTTGTTTTGGTTTCTGCTAAAAAATCAGGTTCAGCTATAATTGAATTTGATAAAAGCCCATCAAGCAAGGTAAGTTTCTCTAGATATATATTGATAGAGAATGCCCATGAACTAGTAATGAAAACTGTTGAGATGAGCTACTCAGATTTAATGCATTATTACTGTTAATTATAATAATTGGCCCAGTTATTTTGAATATGATATATGAAATTAGTTACATTTATTTTTTATTGAAATTTCTAATTATTTCAGTTATTAGAGGTGGAATATGAAGATGGTCTTCCCCACAATCCATTTACAGTCAGCTGGTTATCAGGGAAACCACAGAAATCCAAACCTCATGTAAATAGGACATCAATTAATCCAGCTGCTGATGAACAGCCATACAGTAGTTATATTCATGTAGGTTTATTCAATTTTTATTATTTTTACTCACTATCAGTTATCATAAGTCTGCAGTAGTTGAGCTGTAGGGCTTCAGATATAAAGATGCATTATGCAAGAGCTAAATCTGTCTATTGCATGTGTTTTTTCTGGCTTCAAATGTTATATAAATTATTATTTAATTATTTAATCATATGACAAGTCCATAATCAACTCTCTTGAACATTGTGTGGCTGAGGTATTGAATGCTTTAGACCATCCTCACCATACAATTGGTTAAAGTTAAAATGAACCTTGCTTAATTAAAGGACTGACAATCATCACTTCAATTATTTTGGCAATGGTACTTGACAATCAGCTTTTGAACTATTATAGCAAGAACATCCAGCTCTTTATCTAAACCTAACATAATGCACCTTTAGAACTAGAATATATTGGTAAGGTATTCAGTGATTAATCAAGGCCCTGTATAAGCTGGCAGTGCATTCCAGACAAAACTTTGTCCACAATATTGCCCTTTGTAGAAGTGGAATTTAAGCTGTACAAATGAACCAGTCATGGAAAAAAGTTGTAAATAATAATAAGACTTGTGACTTGAATGCACAGTATTTCAGAACCTTCATTTTCAGTTTGCACTTACCAGTGACCACACGTATACTGTGACTGTAGTTAATAGGGTCTGATTTAAAAAATATGGACCAGTGTTTAAATGGCAGTGCATGTGAAAGGTTCCAGCAAATTATTCTCACATACTGTTTGAATGAATAATTTGTAGGCTAGTTGCACAAAGAGTAGTGATAATTACATAACAAATCCCTTTTCTTCTAGGCATCAGAGTTTGCTAAACCTGCCAGCACGTCAGATAATGATTTTGAATCTCTAGTTCTTCGTAAGATGCGACAAGCTGAGGAGCGTAAAAGATTAATAGAACAGATGCAAAGAGAAGATGAAGAGGGCTAATTTTATATATATTATTTTTTTATCTGTACATTTTGTAAATAAAGAACTGTTTTTATTGTAAATTATGTATGCAGTTTTCTTATTAATTTCCTTGAAGAGAATTTTAACTGATAACAAGCATTATATAAAATAAAGTTCACTTTATATCAATCAAGACATTTACAATTGGCCATCAAACATGACCATATTGATCGAACATCATGTTAAAACATTCTAATCACAATGAATTGCTTATTATGCTGCATTGTGACAATGGAATTACCAGTTCACAAGTCAAAAAGAGTATATATAAAGTCAAATTCTTGAAATTAAATCTACTCCATGTTGACAACATTCACCCTCTGTATTTACTGAAAACTAACAATTATCTATATTAAGCAAATCACCATATTATGATTTTGAATCATGTTTTAGTAATAATATCATTAGTGATCTTGTTTCGATGAAAGCATCCATCATTGTGTTTTAGTAATAATATCCTTTGTGATCCTGTTTCAATGAAAACATCCATCATTGATTCCAAAGCTACTCCTGATACCACCGAGTTGCTCTCCTCGCCTCCTATTAAGGACTAAATGGGTGTAATTCTAACTTGTGAAGTAATAGGTTTCTAGATATATCGATACCACATATCATTCTCCTTAAAGCTATAATCTCTTAAACTGTCCCTAATTAACAAGTCACATTTATCACTGTACTCCATATTTTTGTGCTATAATACCGTCTATTTTACGTTTAATGTTGGCATTTACATTGTGAAGTTCACTTTGTTTCCTGGCTGCCATCTGAAGGTATAAAACAAATTTACATTACAAGAACATAACTCTATTGTATTGATTAATAGTGTAGTCTGGAACAACTAAATTGAGATAGCTCGCATATTTTTCTCTTCTAACAAAAGAAAATGATGACAGTTAGAATCAGCTTTAAAGAATTTTCTTGACACGTCCATTCAAATGATATACTAAATTTAAGACTGGGTTCATGACCTCATTTGTGGAACCAGGACTAGCCATTGTTGCATTGGGAAGGGTAGAAATGTGACAAACAGTTAATTTCAACAAACAAACTGAACAAATTTGAATGATTTACAAAAAACAACTCCTTTTTTAAGCTCGGACACATAATTTTTCTAAAAGTCAATCTAAGTAGTAATCATTAATTTTCTTTTGTTAGAATATATGAATCATCTCTTTTAAGAAGTTGAAAGACTGTTATCCCTTCAGAGAGTTGACAATTAAATGCGTCGGAGAAGAAGTGATTTCAATCTGTCATCACTATATTCTAATGGAAATCTTCATCTAAACGCTTTAATTTCAATTTTTAATTTACCTCAATTTTCCACAACAAATCAACATCCCATTTCTGACTGATCAGACTGGTCACATGACCCGAGTTGGGAGCACCAACTCTTCCAACACGCCCCACTCGGTGTATATAATCCGACATAAATAACGGAAAATCAAAGTTAATTATATGCTCCACCTAAAAATATATTTTAAAATTACATGTAACAAAGAATCTATTTCCTCGAAATCAGTAGGAAAGACATTTTTAAAATAGAATGCAATGAAATGACACTATGAGTACAGGTCTTGTCTATAGCCTTAAGAAGAGATATTTTAATCTACATGTATGTGTAAGTACGTGTATGTGTCTTAGTATATACTGTCCTACAAAGGCAACTCCAGATCCATTCACTTGATTTCATATTTGTTGTTTATTTCTTGTCCGCAGATTTATCATTGGTTTTGTCTGCATGTAGTGAAGTCCTCCTGCACTTACTATTATTACTGCGATGTGATTTAAAGGGCAAATAGATGACATGATTTCTTTGAAACCATAAATTCATATTTTAACTAATTTTAATTTAAATAACAATAAATAGAAACTTGTCTAACATCCTGTATTCTAGGCAATGAAATGACAAATGAATACATTTTACAACTGCACTAATCATGAATATTATTATGTCCTATATTAAGCAAACCTACCCTTGTTGTATCAAGACCTCTAGAAGCGATATCAGTAGCTACCATTACATCATATTTACCCTCTTGAAACTGTATAAAACGTCCCTGTCTTTGCTGCAATATATTATCAATATTATAGACATTACCTCATAATAGCATATAAATATAGATTGCCAGGAAACGAAACATATACCCAGAGCAGCCAAGTTGTCCGAGCAGTCCACAAACTGAAGTAATTATCTGGGGGTTCACATTGAAGAATGCTATGGAAAAGTGAATCATTGGGTTGTATTCCCATTTACATTGTAACTGAAATTATAAGCATAAGAGAGAAAGATTGGATTTAATGTTCACAAACTAGGTTATTTGGGACTAACATCTTTAGTTCAATAAATTGCTTGTACGATGGGGTTTTCACCAGTCGGACGAAACTGGAGAACCTAGGAAATACCCATAAGGTTAGACAAACAACACTACTCCTTGTCACATACAAGCATGGGACAGGAACCACACTTGATTCAATGCCAGACCTTAAGATATAAAGCCAGTGCATTAAACCACTCAACCAGCCCACTCAAATTGTTTCTGTTAAAGCTTGTAAATTGTTTTCAGTTTGTAGTAGAATTGCAAAATGAAACAAAATAAAGAATTCTATCAACTTTGATGGCAGTGGGCATACCACGTCTATGTTGTAAAAATTACATAGTAGTTTTACCCTTTCTTGTAAAGCTCCAGACAGCATAATATTGTCAATGTTATTTTCTAATAAAGTTTGATTCAACCAAAAAACTGTTTCACTTTTATTACAAAACACTAGAGTTGGTTTCTGTTTAGTTTTTAATAACTTGATCATTTGTTCTGAAAATTAAAATTATAAAACAGATTAATATTTTGTAAATTATT
The DNA here is from genome assembly GCF_932274485.2 of Patella vulgata. Lineage (NCBI taxonomy): Eukaryota > Metazoa > Mollusca > Gastropoda > Patellidae > Patella > Patella vulgata. The sequence goes on from NC_065883.2 coordinate 20,871,897, forward strand.
GCAATTTTAATAATTATCTCTGGTCTGCACCAGAATAGAACACAAAAAGAGGGTGGTGAGAGATTGGTGACGATAGGGTAAAACCTAGCAAATCATGCAGACTATGATTTACATGCATTCCATCAAAATGCTGTTTTTGACAGTGCTATGTTTGTTTAATCCTGCTAAGTCAGGTTTTGTTTGAGAAAACATCTGGGTGATTGCACGGATTTTCGTACTATAGTACAACCTGTGGTCATGACCAGCCATACTATACGATAGAGCACAGTTGAGATAGTTCAGACTGTCGTCGCAACCACAGTCTACATCCGAAGGTCGCCCCAGTATGGAGAATACATAGAAACTTTTAAAATTAAACAAGGGTTTATACAATATACATGTATATGATTAAATTAAATTTAATCTTATTTAATCTTACTCATAATGTTTTGTATTAGTTTATCATATCAAAGGAATACCTGCTTTATCTGCATTGCTAACTCTAATAAATTTTTGAGGAACGTGTGGCATCAGTCGATGTAAACCTGCTGTTGTTACTCTAGCCATTTTATCTACCTGTAAATATTCGTTACTACTCATGAATAGGCTAAGCATGAATTAAACTGACATACGAACCAGTTTAAAGGTCATAATCAATATCCTGAATAAGGCCTATATTTTACTACCATGAGTTCATAAATGTTATTTACAAGTCATCCAGTGATGTATATATTAATTAAGACCACTAAAAAATGCACCACAATAGTCTTAAAAGAATATAGTTAATGATATTCAAAAGGTCACCTATTTCTGGAATTTTTACATGGTGGACAATATAATATGAATTGATTATAGTTTCAAGACATTTCAATTGTTGTAAATACTTACTGGTATTAAATTTCCTATGATATCTTGTAGACCTTTAGCTAATGTAGCACTAACTAATATAAACTGTACACCTTTATTAACAATAACATCTTCATCTCTAACACTAGCTCCACTCGATGCCTACAAAAGAAACAATATGCATTCTCTGCTTAGTGCAAGACACCACTTCTGTTAGAGATGAAATCAAATTATATAATAATAGAGATGCTTTATCATAAAAGGGGCTTTATCATATAATATATACCATCACACATAACCATCAGTTTTATATTACATTATTAATTTCTGACCTCAAATTTTAAAAGTCCACATCTCCAGATGCTGATGTTTTGCTAGACTATGAAATATTAGCCAAACAATAGAACTATTCATCTGTTTAATTTTTGCTTTTTGTATGAATACATTTTTCTCAATTGCTTGACTTGATTATCTAGTCCATACAATTTTATACATTCTAAAAGCTTGGGTGGTACATAGTTTCCTATACATATTGAATATCTCCAGTCTATGTCAGAGGTTTGAGATTAAATCATGAAACTGTCTTTCAAGTCATACATCCACAGATGCTATTAATATAAATATTAAATTACATCACTTAAGTGGATTTTTTTTATCTCAATAGCCAAAGCTGCAATCAAATTTTACAAGTAACACATTGTTCTCTTGAAATTAGAATTGATTCTTATAGATATGTACCTGTAACTTTCGTATGATATAATTAACAGAACCACTAAAACTATCATCTAACAGTGTATCAGCTTCATCAAATATAATATGCTGTAAATTACTTCCTTTTATATGACCTGAAACAGACAATAAATCGTATTGCAACATATATTGCGAAATCTGGTTTCAGAGCAAAATACAGCCAAATTATCATAAAGTCTTGAATAGCAATGGGCACAGTAAGCTGGTGCCCATATCTACCAATACAGACTTATCATTATGTAGCCCTGTCACCCAGTCATCAAACAATACTTCAATTTTCTGGTCTCATTTTATTATTAGAGTAGCCAAAAATAAAAATGGACACAAATTTACAAATTATCAAATAGTAACTTAGTTACCTGCTGTTAGGAATTTTGCTAGAACACCTGGTGTTGAGATTAATATATCCATACTTCTAGATATAGGCCACGCTAATTTACCCTATAAAATATAAATTCATATTAAAATTGTTCAAAACATTTCTCAATACAGAATTTACCTTAGAAAGCAATGCATGTATGTGACCTATATGCCACACATTCTGTGGCAAATGTTGTCGGGCCCAGATTATACCTATAAAAGTAGAAATGATTGATATAACCAGCTACATAAAGGGTATAATGAATAAAGACGTTGGAGGTTTTGTCATATATGTGAGTGTATACATTGTATGTTTATATAGTAAACCATGCTTACCAATGATGACAGATAAATCATTTCTTACCTGGGTACCACGCCCACCAAACTCCATGTGATATCTAACATCAGTATAATTTGACAATGATTCTATCACACTCTGTAAATATTACAATGTTATAAATCATGATTTTCTAAAACTAATGTCAGAAGATTGGTGTAGGAATTCAAAATAAAGCTTCAATGTGCCCGATTCTGTGTTTAAAGAGAAGCTTTATTAAAGATACTTTCCCACGTACAAACTGTGTGATCTGATGATATATTTGAACTAAAACCATATTCAAACTATCAAAAATCGCTTCAAATCCCTCTCAAAACTTTGTTTTTAGGGGAAAACACCTCAATATATAAATAAACTGTTGTTAGATGCTATGTCTGTCACCTCAATTCATTGAGAAAGGGTCCATTTTTTCAGAATGTATTTATCATTACTTACTGTCCATTATCATACATATTGAGGCCTAAGTAAATTCTTAATTATTTTCTCTCAACTTCTTTTTCCGCAGTTTAATTGCAGAGTCTTTTGTACCTTGACACCCCTCAATGTTCCCAAAACCACCTAACCATTTGATCAAGAAATAACAACCGCTCCCTCACTCAAGCTAGCACACAATAAGCTGGCAGACAATAGTCGGGTTGCCAGTTAGTGATACTCTGACATTTTTACCCAGTGCTTGCCCCATGTTTTTTTTTTTTCGGGTAATCCAGTATTTTTCTAGTAAGATTGGGTATCTATACTTTCTATATAATAATATACCAAATTTCCCGTATTTTTATTGGAAATAACCACCTGATAAATACTTTCAGGACAATGTATCTTTAAATTCCATTTCGGCGGATAAAAACAACAATAAAATACTTACACCTATCTGTTCTGTCAGTTCATGTGAAGGTGTTAATATAATTGCATATGGAGAATTCCGGGGATTTTCTCTCCCAAACCGTTTTATTTGTTGTTCAATACGTTCTATTATTGGAACCAAATATGCTAACGTTTTACCACTACCTAGAAAAAATACAATTTTACTTTATACTACAAACTTTAAAGATATAATGAATAAAATCATTTAGCTTTTTATTTTTGAAATCTACTCGATTGCAGTGAACTGTGTTACACAGTGCCATGTTTTTTCTTGGTAGCTATATGAACTCATAATCATCTTTACAACAATACTAAGTAACCATATATGGTTGCTAATTTTCTATACAGACCAACAGTCAAACTGACAGCAACAATTTGCATCCATATTTTGTTCAAATAATAACTATAAACTAACCTGTTTCTGCAGCCATAATCAGTTGCTGACCATTTAATATTTTACTGATAGATTCTGACTACAGAGTAAAAATATACAATTACAGGTATACTACATACAAATTACAGCCATACTACTAAGTCAAATTTGTTTCCATGCAAACACCAAAATTTGTAATTAGCAATAGATGCAACTACAATAATAGCTTGTTTTGTGTACAAAGTTTCATAAAGTTATCTAGAATGGTTTAAGAGACACACCCTGGAAACAAAACTTAACTTCATTCAATGCAGGATAGAAAATTTGGAGATCACTTATGACAACATGGACTTCAAAATGCAACCAGCTGTCTTTAATCTGCTATATACTATGTAAGAACTTTAGCTGATTTGTAAGACCTTCATTATCTAGTATTAAAAGACGTTCAACTGTACACAACCTGAACTGCAAATAGTGTACACAGGATCTTGATTTTTCGACCCATCCAAATGCCAAGATACTGTTCCTTAATGCCCTACATATACCGGAAATGGGAAACCAGATTGGAAAGTGAGCTAGAACCTTATTCACTGATGAGTTCCTACCTGAACTGTGGTCATGTTAATAAAACCCAATTCTTTCAATCCTTCAACTAATCTACTGTTTACATTCTGATCAGAGAATTTTTCTCTTTTATCTTCCCCCAATACAGCTGGGTTCTAGAAATATACAGATACACTATAATATTAATATAAACAACACTATTAGACAATTATTGTATGCCCAGTGGTACTACTACACATAAGTGATATCATGGTCCATGACTGAAATATATCTGACTAGATTTTCTTAATAGGGTCTCAGCCCTGGATTTAACTTTTTGAAATAAGGTTAGGTTTTGCAATGCCTGAATAGAAATCAGGCACATAAATTAGTCAGCAATTACTTTACCTTCCAATTATTTCTTACGGTTGCTCTATATAACAAGCGGTTGCCATACAAGATACACTCACATTTTGCAAGAGATGGACAGAGAACAAGCTAAATAAACAGATTTTTCGTACAATCAAGGACCATAATCAAGAGTGTTACAGTGTTACAATCCGATAAGTGTCAATATCGATAGGAACCAAGATCTTTGGGATATAATCATGTTCTAAGTTTCGTCAAAATCGGATAAAAATTGTGACCTTTAGATTGACCACAAGCTAAAAACACGATTTTCGTATAATCAGGGGCCATTATTCACAAAGTTACGGTCCGATATGTGACAATATTGAAAGGAACCGAGATCTTTGTGGTATGAACATACATGTCAAATTGTGATCTCTAGAGAAGCCAAAAGCGTAAAACATGATTTTTCGTACAATCAGAGACCATAATGCAGAAATTTACACTCTGAATTGCGCCAATATCGACAGAAACCAAGATCTGTGGGTTATAAACCTATATTTGAAGTTTCGTCAAAACTGGATAAAAATTGTGACCTGTAGAGGGTCTGTCACCAAAATGTGAACAGCGAAGCGACGACATAATACATCCACATGAAAATATGCTTATAAAAATTCATTATTTCAAGTGTAAAGAATGTTATACCAACCTTGCTATATGAAACCAGTGTAAAATAATCACCAACAGATTTACTATGCTTCCAGCCATGAGAGGCTAGATTTCTATCATTTTCATCTTGAAATTTTTCACCTTTATGACAATTGTATTCACTTCTTTTACATGATATAACCATTGTTTGCGATCTACGTCCCATTCTACGTGATTTTTCCTCACGTTCTCTTATGCCACTTTTATGTCTATCCAATTTTTTTATCATTTTTTGTGGCATGGTTATAACTGGTAAAGGTTCACTTGATATACTCTAAAATAAAAATAGTTTAATTAAGAAAAGAAATTGTTCATAGAATACTACAGTATAAAGAAAAATCTTTCAGTCCCATATCTTATATAATAGATCAGATTTTATTTAGGCCAATTCTGTAAAGATTGCTTAGTCAATTTTGTGCAAAATGACAAGACCTCTTGATTTGGGTTAAAAGAAATTGTTGAATTAACTAAATTTGCAGAGTTCATTTATTTTCTGAAGAGGATATTTGTGTACATTAAAACTTCTAGGACGGCAGCTATAGCCAATGTAGTGATGTAACTATTTTTTTTCTCCAGTTTATCCAGAAGAAGTTTAACTCCTTTAAGCCTTTCAGTTCAAGTTCAGAAACTACATGTATATTATCTCTAAACAATATCAATTTGTCTCAATTTGTACTGGTTAGTGTCTATTACAGTGGTGTGCTACCTGATCTATATATATTATGTCTTCTTGTTCATTTGATCACAATGTGTAGTTCCTATTCAGTATTCAGTTGATTTTAAAACTCGTGGTAAAGGGGGTCATGTCCATTTGATAATTTGCTGAAGTTCTAGACATTCAAATTTATTACAAAAAATATTTGTTTAATTGTTTAACCCATCAATGACTGTATGCATACCATTGTTTTTCCAATAATCATTGCTCTTTGTTCCAAACATTTTGTCAAAATAGTCTTGGACAATTTCCACATCTTTCCAGACTATTAACATATATTTCTGAAAATAAAAAGTAATCAATCAGCCCAAAAAATATGTATTTATTGCCTTCTATAGAGTAAAATGGAAATGCTAGGTATCCTACATTAATAGAAGCCCAATATATAGTCATTCAGATGGGACAAAAAAAAACCTAAGGTCCCATGCATGTAAAGAACCCTTGATATTCAGGTGGAATTTGAAACAGGAATAGGTAACACTGCAGTCCGGACAAATTCCCTTCATAGCACACTGTATGGCATATTCCTGTTTTTTATTAGCCCGTCGTCATGCAGATACGTTGAACAATAAACCCTGAAATTTTTGTGTGCTGTTTTAAGAATAAGAACAAGCATTTTAGTACTGCACTCTTTTATACTTCTTGGCCATTGTAAATAGGGGGATACTGTATATTCTGGAATTTATTTCCTTGATTGTCGCTTAACTTGTCGCCGAGGTGAGCACATTACACCGACGAAGCAACGACTTGGGCGATCATATCAAACATGTTTGAAATTGGCTACTTTGCCAGGATGGTCACTGTCAACGAAAAATCGCTAGCGACCGAGTGCGCACACTAGGCGAGTTTTCGAATATTCATCGTCAGAGACTGAAATCGCCAATGTCGTCGTGTAGTGTGCGTCAGGCTTCAGTATACGCATATCGAAATACAATAACAAATGAAGAAATAAATAAAAATGTGTTGTTTTATTCAAACTACAGTTTGTTTTGGGTACCGGTAATTAAAGTTGTTTTGGGTATAAAATTAAAATCTATGTACCGCATAAGCCATAACAGTATTCTGTTCCTACTTCACTTGCATGTAAAGGAGCTAAATCGCTAACATTTGGGACCTAGAAATTGACAAAAGTGGGTCGCAACCCATATAATACTGTAATATGAATGTATATTAACTGATTTACATTCAATGGTTTCGGTTTTTACTCCAGTTTCAAATCAGTTATGTTCGGCGAAATAAGCCAGCAGTCTCAAGCGAGTGCAAATTTCAAGCGTCTGGTTATTCCAGTCTACATACACCGTTTGATTTGGTGCAAAGTGTTTAGCCTCGTCCCTCGAGTCTCTTGATACAACTGGGGCTGAAGCGCAAAATAAACATTTTACCTTTGGTACACGAATCATGTACCAATGGTAAAATGTTTATTTTGTCTTAAATATTGGATATCAAAAGCCCATCTTTTCCCGGTAAGATCACAACATGAATGTTGATTTAATTTGACAAATAAATCGGGTTTTCAATGTTGAAGATTTTGGATGACAGACTTAGCTACTTTAAATTCGAGGTAGCTAATACAATATAGAGTCTATAGTTGATCGGTGTGACTAGAATTAAAATTTGCCTTATTTGTTTAAATACAAAGATCTATAACTATCTCTTCATATTTTCCTTATATTTCGACTTTTCATGTTTTGTTTACATCTCACACGTGCTTCCGGTTGTTTTGTGTTGAAATTTGTAATCACAAACGTACCGTAACGAAATAAAAAACAATATTACCTTTATACAAACATATAATAGAAAGAGATCGTATATATTCTAAAATATATGGTCTAAAATATATGGTCTAATATTTAAGTTTTTATTATGAGAAATTGACCAAGGTTCCAAAATTCGTTTCGGAATTTCAATGCTAATAGTAACCGGAAGTAATATGGCTGACTAATGTAGGAAATATTTTTGTGAGGTGAACAAAATAATTAAAAATGGTTTTAGAGAGAGAAATAGTGGAAGGAATACGTTCTGCTTTTGCTCCAAATATCAGGAAATTTGTAGAGACTCTTGTTGTGGAAGGAAAATTTGGAATTTGTAAAGGAGAAGTGCGTGTTTTGGACCCGAAGACAGGGTAAATCTTATTTTTTATATAAAAATTTCTTAATAAATTAAAATTAGATGTATGTTGCATTGACGGCTATTATCTTGCTTCATAATGGTATCAATATTGATAATTTTAAAAATAGAATAATCATGGTTAGATGTAGTACAGCTCTGAACGGAAGTTCTCATTACTGTACGTATAGGTTCAGAGCTGAACTATGTAGCTTAGACAGGGAACAAAATAACTGTCGATAATTGGTTAGCAGTGCGAAACAGTTTTAATAAATTTTTGCTAATCAGATCAATTTTTGAGGTGCAGTTACGGTCATTTGAGGTGCGGTTACATGTACTCAATATTAATTATTGTAACAGTTTACTTTTTATTTGCCTTGATAGTCAATTTACATTACGGTAGCATATACATGTATATGGTTATTAAATTTTGGTGGTTATTGTCACTTTGGAAAATATTATTTTTTTTTGTATTCATATTTTGTGCATAACTTACAAGTTACGGATCTCGCACCGCATGAATTGTATTGTGGATGATATTTTCAACACCATTTTCAAATCCCTATTGCAGACGAAATATTTGATGTTGTCCACCTTGGTTACATAGCTGTCATGCGTGTAAAATCACACATAATTAATTAGAAATACATGTAAAAAAGCCCTATTCATTCATCCTGTCCTGAACATTCACAATAGTATTTAATTATGTTTTATTGTGCAGAAATTCCCATGAATACGACTCTTACGAGACCGACATAAGCGTAGCTCCCGACTAATTACGTAATATATGTCAAACTTAGAACATTGTTTTGATCATTGTAAAATTTATTTAACATCAAAAATCATGAATATTACAACCAGACTAAGCATTAGAAAGAAGAGTGGAGACATGCAGCATGTAGTAGTCACGTTTTCCAGACGCATAACAAATATTTCCATGCATTTATTATGTCTGGATTAGCGCAACCGATTTGAGACCATGTCCTGAAATCAAAGTTGTGTTGCTAAATGTAGAATAAAAAGGAGAGGTTCACGTTTTAGAGTACGGTAACCATGAAAGGATTTCTTATTGCCAATTGAATTTTGAGGCACTAATTGTTGAAATAAACGGCACTACACTGTATATCTGATAAAAATGATTCACAACTTTATAGATTCCAAACTAAAATTTTGCTAATCAATTTTTCCATTGACACACAGTAACGTCGGAAATGGATCGCAAAGTGTGATGCAAACCCGGTTATTTTGTTCCCTGAGGTTAGACGGTAAAGGAATGGCCATAAGATCATTCAATAGTTCGAAATAATCTGTCAAAAAACAAAGGCCAGTCAGTAAAATTTTAGTACTATTACTAGAATTTTGGAGAGCAAATACATGTAAGTTGAATTTAATTAACATTACAGATGTCTGTCAATAGCTGATGATCCAAAATGTGATCGGTTTAGATTGGTAATACCATATGCTGGCGATTCAATCACATGTAAGTAACCTAACTTGATACATTATGCTACCAGTTTATAAATATTAAAATTTTAAAAATATCTTAAGATGCCTACATGTATCATACTGATAAAATATTTCAGTCTGGTTACCTCCCGTAAGACTGCTTGAGGTATTATTTTTTATTTGTGTATATCTCACCCCAGGCAGGTCCGCTACCCTCCACATGTAGTAATATTTGATGTGTGTCAATGTCTGTATATTTCAGGGGAGGTAATTTTTGATTGCACTCATCCTTCTAACCCTCCAGATTTTATATTTGGTGTTGATGATGAAGGATTTTATCCCAATATAGAAGATATACAGGTAAATATCTTTTCAATACAAGTATTACTACTAAGAATGCTATTTCGCGGCACATGCATGACAGGTCCTACACAAGTTAGCAAACGTCCGATTGGGAATATGCCCATTCGAACATCAAGATATTGTGAATTATATTTGAAATTTCAAAAAATATTTACTGTAATGAGGGTATAACTATTACTAATCTCGATTGTCATTGATAATACTTTATGGCATCTTCAGTGGGTTCAATTATGAATTTATGGTTTAGGTGTTATTCTGCAAAACAAACTACATGTACATGTAATTTCAGAGGTTTAATTGGCTAGGTTTATCTTTCAGAGTTTGGTGATGTGGAACCCACAGGATTCTAGAGGTTTGATTTATGTGATACAAGAATTATTGCAGCACTATCGTCAGTTTCAAATTTCTTTATTAGAGGGAACAAGACTGCAGTTTGAATATTCACATTTAATAGAACATACACAAAGTAAGGCAGATGATATCGAACTAGTGGTTTTTAGGAATGAGGTAAATCTGATTTGTTGTATGCCTAAAGTTATGTCGGTAATCGTACGCCATTTTATATTTCTGGATAACAAAAAGTATTCAATTATTAACTGTTTATTTTTGTACAAACTATGTATTCATTTGTTTCGATAACTGTCATATTTGATTGAAAATATGTTTATTTTAGGGAAGAATTGGTCCAGTAAATATCCTAATTAAATTAGACCTGGATTTAAGTAAAATTCCACCAATATTGACAAAAGTGAGTACACTTAGTTTAATAAAACCCAATCTGAATATCACACATGCATTGCTAAAGCTAGGAATGATATTTCTAGTCAAAAGGTTGTTCAGTAATAAATAGTAATTATATTACATAGAATTGTGTTCTATGTATCACTAAATGCCTTGGAAACACCATATAAAGTAGCTGAAAACAGGCAGCTGATTTTAACAGCATACCATACATATCATAGGTATAAATGTGTATCATTACTGCTTAAAGTATGGTACATTAACAAACTATTTGTGGACTTATTATATGCATACTTTATATTATGTATATTGTAGGATTTTGTTGGTAGTAATTCATCTGTTTTGTTAGTAAGTTATGTATCAGCTGATGGCTACAGAGTTTCACCACAATTATTTCTCTCACCTGCAGTAGAATTGTAAGTTGAAGATTTTATCTAATTTCACAAGTTATATAGCAAGTTTACCTTTTTCTCAAAAAGTCAATTCATACCTTTAGATTCTGCTAATAATGAGATATACAAGTAAATAATGTATAATTTGGGATAAATTTGAAAGATTTATGAAATAGGGAGTTTTAATTCTACTAACTTACGGTACAAAATTCATGAAAGAACAAATTTAATCTACCCCTTTTTATATCAATCGAAACAAAATAAATGTCAGAATCATACTGTGTAAAAATCTGAGAATCACTATTTATCAAAATTATACATTTTTAACATTTTAATTTTGATAATCCTGTTGTTTTTAATTCTGTTTCTAGGGCTTTAGGTGGTTCATCTCATCTTAGAATCCCGTCTTTTCCTTCTGGCGAAACATTATTTGATTATGTTCCCAATGTTTATCAACTCCTGAAAAATAAGGTAACGGATTTGCACTATTCAATCTGATTGTTTCACATGATGAAATTTATAATTTGCAATCAAATTTCAATATCAAGTATATCATGTCACATAAATAACATAGAAAACCTGAACCTGGCATGTGTAGTATTTTTGTTGATAATTTTTTTCAATCATTTTACACATTAAGGTACATATTATTTTTGTACACTGGATATAAAGTCCTACTTTATTCTACCAAAGTCTGTCTTCATATGTCTACTATCCACCTGCATCATTTTATGATCGAGTAGTTAAGGCTACACAAATTTATTATGTCCAATCTCTTTGACTCATTCAAGGAAGTTTGCTGATACCCATGTATTCTTATTGAAAATTATGCCTGTTTCAGGTTAAGCATGTTATTGATGGCTTTGAGAAAAGAGAAGAATATGTAGCAGCTTTCCTCGCCCATTATGGAAGGTAATAAAAAAAGTTTTTTTATAATATTAATATATGAATGGTTTGAAATGGACATAAAGACAACTTTATAACAAATAACTCACATAGTATCTTCTCTATACTGAACACAGATTATAATGAAGATGTTTATATAAAGTTTTACAAAAACAAATTATGCATAAACTGACCACATTACTACTTTTATGTTTTTCAGGTCAATATTAGAATATGATAAAGAATCATTTTCAATGATGTCATTTTTATTTGAGTGGAATGATTTTTATTTTATTTTTAGAAGTAAGATTTGGTTTCTTAGATTAGCTTAGACAGAAAAACTTAATTTATGTAAAATATATTATATATTTAAGACTAAATTTTGATGTAATTATTGAGGTTCATATCATTTTTTAGATATCCACATTTTAATATGTTCATATATTGCTGTCATCCTTTTCTGTCTATCATCGGTAAATTCCTTGTGGTTGCTCGGATGACCTATATGTTAGGTATATGTTTCTGTGCTTGGCAAAGCTGTATTCATTGCTGGTTGATAGAGAATAGTTGCTATATTATAGTACATGTATATCAGAAGTAAATAGACTTACTGTACACAGTCATGATTTTAGTTTAAGTAAGATCACATGAAAATTTTGATTGTCTTACATTCTAGCACAGAAAGGAATATATGTGCATGTTATTGTCTGCTTGTATTTCTTAGGCAAATTTATATTCCGATTAGTATATCGAATTTTTACTTCCAGCTGAACTACCATTATATTTTCCACAAGAACAACCAACATTTTTTCTTCAATCTATATACCATGAGAGTAAAGGTCGACCTTACACAGAAGTATTTAAAGATTATCCCTACAGTCCAAGATGGAGTGGCAATGAAATGGCTGAAAGAGCCAGGTAAATCTTTAAAAAAGTAAAAGTAGAGGGCATATTATATACTAAACTATAATCAGTCAAATATCTCTATGACAACCTGTTAGGCGGTTGATCTGTCAATCTGTCACAATTCTATAGGACATCAGTTCTCAGTGAGTAAAGCCTTATTCTATATTCATGCCAAACTTGGGAACATTTATGGGAACAACTGATCGAGGTACTAAAATGTAATATATCCATGAGTTGTGCTGATCAGCATGAGATGTTTATATGTATTGCACTCTTGACTGATCCCTTCAAATAAAATAAAATGTGAAAACCAGTCCATCATCTGGGCACTTAACAAGCTGTTGAACTGTGTAGTAATAAAATATTACAGATAGACTATGTTTATGCAAGATTATATGTATTATTTTGTGGATTTATGGAGGTTTATACCCAAATATATGCTTTCTGGTTTACATGGCTGTTTGTTTATTTCAGGTTATTTATTTTAGATAAAATTGGCACATTTCAAAAGTCATCTGTTTTAGCTTGATGTTAACTTGATGAAGATGATATGTTGAGATCATTTTAACTGAAGACATCTATAGATACTGGAGAAGTTGTTTAATAAAGTTGTGTAGCCTTTATGTCAGCTATTACATAAAGTTCACTGACAAAAATATCAAAGATATTTAAATGAAAAATAAATACATTGTTCTTTTTGTTTTATAAGTGCTGTAAGCTGTAACATATACACGACTCTTTACTGTTTAGTCAGAGCCCAATAAGATTGTGTAATTACAGAAATTGTATGGATATTTAATTTAAAGTTAATTAAAAGCTTACCTGTAACTAGTTAACAACCATGGTGCCAAGTGTACATCAAAAATTTAATAGAAGTAAATTGGTGTATATATTCATATTTACTATGTTAACCGTTGATTGCCGTGTACCTGAATGTTTGGTGATCTATACACTGGGTTCCCGGTATGAAGACTAGGTAAACAAGTGATGATTGCAGCCATGGAAAAGGTCATTATTTATTTGGTTTTTCGTCAATATTTCATTTTGTGGTACCCACTTTTGTTGCTGGGATATCTAACTTCTGAAGGTAAACAAGGGATGACAGTAGTCGGAAAGGACAGACCTGTCGCACTGTGGGCGGTTAAGCAATATCCTACTGTACATAATAATTATTTTTATGTAATTTTTAACCAAACAAAATTATGATTTCCATTCAATAATAGTGGATAAACCTTACAAATTATCAACGGAATACTGTTACATCTTTGGGGACATATTTACATTAAAGCACATTATTACATTAAATCATATTCACTGGGCAATTGCATTTATTAATATTCTTTGCTAGAAATTATTACATAAAACAAAATATATTAATTCAAAGAGAATTAATGCACGCAAGCACGCACATTGATTTTTTTTGTGCCAATATTTCAAATGGAAAAATAATACTTCATGAATATTATCTCATTGAGAAATGCTGTCCTTTTTTGTTATGAATAGGTTATTGTGATTTATGTGAATTTGTTTATATTTTATTGTAAATAAATATGTAAATAACAAGGACAAGTCAGTATCTGTTGTAAGCAGTATTTTGACAACTGTTGATATACTAGTACTTAGTACAGTGTGTGTCGTTTTAATGGAGTGATAAATTTGTTTGGATATCGATCGGTAGTAAATTCAGTGTGAATTTGTATAATTTTGTATTTTTAGTTAAATCTAGAATCTTTGTGTTCGTAGCGCTCCTGAAACACTTTGTAATACATGTTGCCGTACACGTGATGTGTGGTGCGTTTTTCTGCGCTGAATTCTCTAGACGTGGCTCTAGTTGGCAAATATTCATTACATATACGGAGGCAATGGACCGGGTACCACAAAGTTATTTCTAGTGAAGGATGATGCAAATGTGTGCAGGGCCCACGATCAAAGGCTCAGCGATGCATGACAACAATCAAATATTTATGCACATATAATAAAAAGAATACTAATAATAGTAATTCATCTTTTTTAGTAGTACTATAAGTTTTCGTTAATCTACAGTTGAAGCAAAATACCGAGGATTTTGTGATCAGAAAAGCTAGGAAAGGGCTATTTTTCTTTTTCAGCATACCTTGTCTCATTTCGAAAGACATATTTATTTTACGGTTTAGCATAGTTTTTAGTTTGAATTATTACATATTTATAGGGCCAATATTATTCTGTTCACTGCTACGGGAACTAAAGTTCGCATTGTGTTTTCGACACGTATGAGCGTCATCCCATATTCATCCATAGGATTTTACATGAAGGCTACATAAGAACTACCCCTGCCAACCCCAATAAAAACAATTCTTCAGTTGAAATTGTTCTTTTGGGGCTTATTAAAAATACACGATGCATACTAATGAGGTTTTCCATAGTTCCAATTAATAAGTCAAACGTTCCTTGTCGCAAACCATTTGCTAATAGCGACGCTATTACAATTCTTGTAAAGACAGTGTTACGTGTTTGGTAATAGCGACGAGTTCGTCATATTATAAAACTCGTTGCCAATCTATTTGGTATTATAAAGTTGGTAATACTTTACAAACTATATTTGTGAGTAGGCCTTTATTTTTATGTGATATAATTCAAATTATTAATAAATTAATCATCATAATCGTCGCCTGCAACATCATCATTGATTATGATCGTCGTCGTTTCCATCAAAGCTATCACTAATTCAAATGTATTTTAATAATATATATTACAAAACCCGTCGCTCTATTAGTTACAATTCGAGAAATACCACTTAACGCGTTTGGTAATAGCGGCAAGTTTTGTAATATTATCAACTAGCCAAGTCTTTAACCCAGTATCATCCACAGTCTTCGATATTGCAAACACTTATATTGGTCTATTCAAATCAATATTGATGTTATCTTACGACACAATGAAAATTTTAAACTTGGCATACGAATCGCGTGCCAGAATGCTTGCGAGCGCAATTTGTTTTAAGCGACTCGATGAACGAGGCTAAACATATCCCACAAGGAAAGACTACTGGAGTAGACTGGAATAACCAGGCGTCAAAGACTGCCATTCAATTTGCACTTTTCGCGTATTTTGCCTAACATAACTGATTAGAAATTACAGTAAAAACAGAAACAATTGAATGTAAATCAGTTTATATGAGTGGCGTCCCATTTGTGTCCATTTCTAGGTGCCAAAGAATAGCTGTTTAGCTCCTTTGAGCTAAAAAAAATCACTCAACTTTATAGATTTCAATCACTAGAATTTGATGATTAATTTATTAATTATATTACAGACTATCAACAAATTCGATGGGGATACACTTTATTTTGGTACTGCTATTAATATGGGAAATAAAATTCAATAGCATCCTTGAAAAACTTTCAATTTAACGCTGAAAATCGATAGACTCGTCCTCTCGGGACCCCAAATGCTTTACACCAAATCTAAAAAAAAAATACAATTAAAAATGGTAGCCTTCGTTCTGTGGGGGGGGGGGGGCGAATTTCTGGTCACTAATAATTCCTGCGAAGACCAAAATTTATTATATGCGGCTGTGAGAGGATATCTGATAATTCAAAAAAGTAATTATTGAATGTCACTTGATAAGAGAAAACGAGAAAAATAGAAATAGTCCGTACATTCCCTTGTTTTTATTGTCCCCCGCCTTTCGAAGAAAGCAGGGGACTATTAAAATGGGTTCGTCCGTCTGTCTGTCTGTCTGTCTGTCTGTCCGTCACACTTTTTGGGACACAATAACTCTCTTCCTAATTGAGCTAGAATGTTCAAACTTGGTGTATGTGTTTATTAGGTCAATGCCTTGATGGAGTTCGAAGATGAGCATTTTCCGCTTAGGGTAAGCAGAGATAAGCAATTTGATTGGTTGATGCTTTGGGACACGATAACTCTCTTCCTAATTGTGCTAGAATGTTCAAACTTGGTGTATGTGTTGATTAGGTCAATGCCTTGATGGAGTTCGAAGATGAGCATTTTCCGCTTAGGGTAAGCAGAGATAAGCAATTTGATTGGTTGATGCTTTGGGACACGATAACTTTTAATTGAGCTAGAATGTTCAAACTTGGTGTATGTGTTTATTAGGTCAATGCCTTGATGGAGTTCGAAGATGAGCATTTTCCGCTTAGGGTAAGCAGAGATAAGCAATTTGATTGGTTGATACTTTGGGGCACGATAACTCTCTTCCTAATTGAGCTAGAATGTTCAAACTTGGTGTATGTGTTGATTAGGTCAATGCCTTGATGGAGTTCGAAGATGAGCATTTTCCGATTAGGGTAAGCAGAGATAAGCAATTTGATTAGATGAGCATTTTCAGCTTAGGGTAAGCAGAGATAAGCAATTTGATTGGTTGATACTTTGGGGCACGATAACTCTCTTCCTAATTGAGCTAGAATGTTCAAACTTGGTGTATGTGTTGATTAGGTCAATGCCTTGTTGGTTGATGCTTTAGGACAAGATAACTTTGATAGAGAGTGATGAAACTTAAGTGTATAGTTGATAATCAGTTTGATTGCTTGATACTTTAAAAAAAATAAATGTGCGATAAATTAATGTGTCATCTATTTATTTTGGTATTTTGGCGGGGGACATCAGCCTCACTGTTGGCTTGTTCATTCTATACTTAATACAAACATGGTAATGCACGGACTTTTTCTATTTTTCTCGTTTTCTCTTATCTGGTGACAGTCAATTATTATTATTATTTTTTTGAATTGCCAGATATCCTTCCACAGTCTAATATAACAACTTTTGGTCTTTGAAGAGCGGGATTGGATGGCCGAATGGTTAGCACATCGGGCCTCAGTATGCAAAATTGACAATATTTGTCATCAAAACAACGATTGATTATTGTTAGTTATAACATTTCTGCCACACCCAACTACAATTAAGCAGAAAATTCTACCTGACACGGGTACACATCCCCACTTTTTAAAATCGAAGCGATAATAGCCAATCAAATTACTAACCTGATCAGAGTTGCGCAGGAGTAATAGACCGTAATTATGAATGTCCGTATCAATTTTGATAAAAGCAACGCTTGATTTACTTTATTATCAATATTTGCTGATAAATGAATGTTGTTTCAGTAGCTACGCGCAAGCGAATTATTGAAATAAAATTAAAAAACCATATGTTAGTCCCGAAATGACCTAGTTTGTGTCGAGTGGACGTTAAACTCTCTCTCTCCCTCTCTCTCTCTCTCTCACTCTCTGTTTCAGTAGATTGGGTTGCGTATGTGTAATAAGTACTAATAGTATAAAACTAACTTATTTTTAAGATGGTACATGCATTAATAAAGAAATTAAGTTTATCAAGTGAAACTAAAGGCACCCAATCGTAGCTAAAAACAAGCACATCAGTATATCTCAACGTTTTAGTTACGTTCTCGTAGCTAGTTAAACTCAGACTGTAGATATTATAACTTCTGAAATCGTTAAAAGAGCCTTAAAATCGAGCAAAAACGCCTGTTGAACATACGACTCGAAAATTGTCAAGGCGAGCGAGGCATTATGATGGGAAAAAAGACGAATCTATTCTCTAGCCACTTCACTATTTAAGCCTTGTAACTTGTACTGCTTACTGTCCACACATGAAACAATGCTGCATCAAGTTGCACTCATGCGCGTCGGTGATGGGCATGAGTGTATACGCCGCCGATTCCACAAGATGCTATCATTGATGTCTGTCTATAGTCACAACAAGAATTCGTTTGAAAGTGGAAGCATTAATTAGACCAGACTGGTGTGTTTGAGTCGATGGTTTGAGTCATTTGGGATCCCTTCAACGGGTTAGGAACGGACATATTTGGGTCTGAGAAAAGGCACTTTCAGCAGTAAAAAACGGCACTGGCGAAAATTAGCCCCCCCCCCTCGCACCCCTTGGATCCGCCTCTGAGGATAGTGTCACAAATACATGCACGTGTAGTGTAAAAGTATATTGTAATACCAAGGTTGTGGACCCTTTAGAGCTCACTTCCATTTCAGACAATAACTTCCTGGATTATTTCCATTGATTGTACAAAAAAATCACGTTTTTTTCAGCTTATTCTCTATCCATCTTTTGCAAAATGTGGGCGTATCTTGCATGGCAACCGCTGTACCACAACAATAATGATGACGACGAAGATGATGTTGTAGAGGACGGCAATGAAAATGAAAATTATTTTAATTTTATTAATAATTTGAAATATATTACAACATTAAATTAATAATCATTACCATCGTCTACAGCACCATAATCGTCGCCATGATAACGATGTTGGTGATTTTTATGATTAATTCATTAATAATATGAATATTACAAAATTTTTAAAAATCTACCCTGTCCGTGAAAATGTGGGCGTATAAAAATCGATCAACTAGTAACTAACCCATGGCAATCTATGTAATAGCACGCTGACAGATGAAAGACTATTAATGATATACCCAATTCTATCAATCATAAACAGTAATTGTATGACATAGACTTGTGCCTTGTGTATTTCCAGGTCATTTACTAAATGGCATTAAAACAACTATAAATGAAGTTTCCTTGATTGAAAAACTCATTAAACTCTGACAATGGTTAATTTGAACCTTCGTCTCATAAATAACTAAGTATGTGATATGGTTGCTACTAATATGTTTCTCGATACTAATCAACGAAACAAACGGGCGCTAACGGAAAACATGAGTTAATATTGATAGCTAGCAACATGTAATTATCTGCAGCGCTATTGGAGAAATTAACACAGTAATGTCAATTGCATATTAAACGTTTTGTAAGCAGACTTGAAATAGCAGAGACACACAAAACAAAAGGTAAGCAAACATTCGCCTTAATTTACTACCCAACTGGATTACATTTGTATTATTTATCGAAGTTTTTATTTCTTTCTTTTTTCATTTATGATATTCTTATTTTATATTTTTTTAAACTAATGTTCCACGAAATAAACTATATTCGATTGTATATATAGATGAGGCACCCGTGGCAAAAATAATAATATCTAAACTAAATATATTTTCTAAAAATCTACCAATATCTAAATTAAAAAATTACAAAATATTTACTAATAATCTACCAAGGGGAAATGGTACTTTGCCGTTGAGTTCTTTTCCTATGCCCATGATTTAAATTATTGTAAAGACAGGCTACCAACCTAAACGACAACCATGGATAAACCAGAAACCTGCCCAGAAAGAAATATGCTCAATGATTTTCAAGAAAATATTTTGATTATCCTATCGTTGATTTACCTCCTGGGTCTAGGAAGACATTTTTGAAAAAAAAACTTGTCATTAATGTTGAGAATACAGGGTTATCGACATAATTCAAACTATAAGAATAGAACAGGGGCGTGAATGCCCGATAGGCTTACGGCAGAAATGAAATGCCCGAAAAAATTGGAAGACTGCAAAGTGTTTTCCTCATGCCTTTTTAGCCCGGCAGTACAGCAACTAAAAAGTATTGCAATATAGACTTATTTATGTGGTTTTGGAACCGAAATCCCACCCTGTGTCCATTTGAATTCCCGATTTTCGGCAGAGAGGGGGAGGCGGAGGGACGGGCCAGAAATGAATGAGCCATAAAAATTTCCGTCGCGGCCAGTCTCAAATAAAGTCTAGCCTGGAGGTCGGGTGTTCGATCACTGCATTGGCAGGGAAAGTTCATCCAGATTTTCCGGCGTGGTTCCCCCTTGTCAGTGATGCAGGGCGGAGGGCCTGGGAAGGACAGTTGTCTAGTCGTTCGGATAGGACGAAAACCCGAGGTCCCGTGTACACATTGGCGTGCACGTAAAATATCCCTTGACAGTTGTAATGCGGTATAAGAGTAGGCCATAGTGCCTCTGTCCGGGCAAAATTTCCCCCATAGCACACTGTATGGCCGTCTTCATTAGCCCAGTTCGGAGGAAAACAGTAGGACGTTAAACCCCACTTCATTTCTCACATAAAGTGTCAGCTGGAAGAACAAAACCACCAAATCTCAACTAATTTCAACAAGTGCATATAGTAATTATTGTTTTAAATTCACCAAGTATCAACGAATTCGCACAAAATCGTATAGTAACTCCCATAAAATTTTGAAAATTATACGACGATCACAAACTCGTTTTCCTGCCATTCCGGTCAGTCTGGAGGAGCCCTCCCTAAGAGATGTTTAAAAATTTGACGACCATAAACCTTCCCGTGAATACAGCATCCTGAAAGTGGTTAAATAGATGGTTTTCCAGCCGATATCCCACTCAATGACAATGATAGTTTGAACTCCAATCAAACAATCAATCAGACTGTTGCAGTTACAGTTTCTAAATTACACAGAATTTAATTTTTTATCCATTAGTCAATTTAAAGACCCAAAAAAGTCGTGGGATTTCGGGCACATCATTTTGCTTACTGGAAGGCAAAAAGGTTTATTTCCTAAAATATACTATGTATTTAATTGTTTGTTGTTTATTTATCACTTTACCGTCTGCCCGAATGTTGGGCTACCAACCCCGAACATACAATTAGACAAACGACAGTCATAAATAAATATACGTCACACGTAGAATGCATATGAACTTGTACAGGTCAGTCATTTTACACAGAGTTAGATAATAGCTTTCGCATTACCTTTGTGAAACAGATTGATAAAGACCATCAAAAGAGATATTCAATTAATTTCAACATAAAATAAAGAACGCAAGATAGGGTTATAAGGAGCCATAACAAAGACATCAATGACAGTTTGAAGAGGATATGACATAACGTAATCCAATGGGAATCACTTCCAATGTTTAATATTATTGATTAATCAATATTCTTGAATACTCATATAATAATTTTAACAGTGCTTTATTGGAATAAAATACATTGTTTTAATTACATCTAGTGTCCACTGAGATCAACAGAATCCTATATCTAAATTCTGCATCTCTAAATATTATATATTTTTTAGTGATTGGCGATAGAGATATATAACTTGCTGTGACCGTACAATATAAAAACATTTATATTTTCATAAAAATTCGCCATTTGTCATAAAATTATCACAAAACGGAAAGATATCATAAAAAAATATAAAATTTCACGATTTCTCATCAAATGAGACGGATAAATTTTCAGAATACAAAATTAACCATAAATGGCCACTCCCAATAATAAATTTCTATACTAATTTCTATTTGGCAGTGTTCAGTCAATGTTATGTGGTATATGAACACAGGTCCCTCACAGGCCTTCGCTTCCCCCAAACCAGTTAATATTTCAGCAAATTATTCATAAGTTGATTTAATAAATAGTTATTTAGATAAAGTGTTAAAAGTATAAAATATAGGTTGCCAGACAATGAAACATACGCCCACAGCAGCTAAGTCGTCTGGGAAGTCAACAGGGGTTATCACATATTTTTTTCTTTTGTCAGAAATGAAAACATTTATAACACAATAAAATCTGATTACGAGTAACAACCCATTTGGCTTCTAATGCTGTCCTATTCTAATATTTATTATACAAAACATTTAATATCAACTGCCATAGTCATCGGAAAGCGTTGAAAATCAATAGGCTGCTTAGCCTCTAGAGCATTCACAAGATTTTTCACAAAGGGACCAAGAGCCAAAACTCTAGCAGTAAATCTTTGAAAACCAATAGGCTCATTCGGCTCATGACCTTAAACACTGTGTACAAATTTAAAGTTAATCGGATATTAACTTCAGCCTCCAGGGCCGGTTGCTCAAAGCTCTGTTATCTTTTAACGATCCGTTAACATGGAGTTAACGGATCATTAACTTTAACGGAGAGAAAAGTTGTTGCTGGAAGCCCCGTTAACTTTAACGTGTAGTTAACTTGGCGTTATATTTAACGGAGGTGTTGGTCTCCGTTATCTGTTTAATGATGGCATTAGTTGGCTGTAGCAAAAAGTCATAGATTACATTGTACCTATGTAATTTTCTATAGAACATTCTAGAGGGTTGGGCGATGCGGGCCTATTCCATTTTCTATAGGATGAAATTCTATACTATTTTACAGAATTTTGGTGGCCTGTAGGAAATAATGACCCCATAATTCTGTAGTGCAAATCCCATAATTTTTCCTACAGATTTATGCTAAAATTTCTAAAGGAAAAAATAAAGTATACTATGGTGTTTTCTGTAGTAAATTCTAGTTATCTTTTTGTCTTTAATCAAGTTTTGTGAACAGACTGCACAGTTAGTTGTCTCGCTGTCTTCAGTTTCTTGTTAATACTAACTTATATGAAGTTGTTATACATGTACATTGAATTCAAAAATTTAAAATTCAGCCAATGAACAAACAGTATTCTCTTGGATTAACTTTAATGAATCCGTTAGCTAACGGATAATGAAATTGACTTTCCAGCAACAGAAATTTAACAGACCGTTAACAAACGACAAGTTACCAAGATAACGATCCGTTAAACTCTAACGGTTCGTTAAAATAACTTAGTTTTGAGCAACCGGCCCCAGAACGTCCCCCAAGAGTTTTAAGAGTGATCAAGGACCATGACTGGCAGTAATTATCGGAAATCAATAGGCAAAGTCTTCTTCATATCATGACCTTAAACACTGTGTATTAATTTAAAGTGACTGTGAGCGTATAAAAATTGTATTTTAAAATTTCTTTAATCATAAACATCAACTGAGCACAGGCGCTGAACAAAGCTTTTACAGTATGAACGGGGGAAGGGGCGTCACTGAAATTTTTGCCCTGGGACTTGTGAGGGCCTTGTATGAACATAGGAGAAGATGACTGCGACCATTAATACCACCAGTGCTACTGGCGAGACGTTCTTATCCGCATAGCACTACTTCATGGACCAGAGATAAGTTATTTACTGTCATTGCAGTTAGATAAAAAGATATCATAATATTTGATAATGATAAAAACATAAAAGTCAAGAAATGTGATAAAAGCATTATAAAAATATCATAAAATTTGATAAAAAAAAACCTCATAAAAATCATACAATTACACTACAAGCTTTCATAAAAAAAAATATATAACTTTTTGACAAAAATCTGTGTATGGTCCCTGAACTTGTTTCAAAAGAATTGTTATATAATTTTGTAGGATCTACAGGTACACCATAATCATGTACTTTGAGAAAGATAACACGGAATTTTATTTTCAATAGGAAGTAACGGTACTGTATTTGTTACCAACACTTGTTTATTATTGTGTGAGTTCGTCGTATATCTTCCAATTTCTTCTTATTTGAAATCAATTCCACCGAGTTCTGGTATAATTAACTTCATATTTATTTTTGTTACACACACTCGAAGAAAACTTAAATGGATGAGTTGATATTGTTAATCAATAAATAATATGCAAACAAAGTTGATCAATAATGTTCATATTATCTATTGGTATATCCATGAACTTGACGATTTTTATTTATCCTATAACTAAGTATGTTTACTTCATGTGTGTTGAGAAAAAATCGAGTTTCCCACAGACTGATAATTAGTGCCGCAACATCTCATAATGATTTTTCCTTTAAACATAAGATTTCTTTTGTGTTATCTTTTTGTGTTTTCCCATCAAAATCTATTAAAGATTTTTTTATTCCCATAACAGTTTACTAACTTGTGAAACTCGTTGTGTTTGATTGATAATTTTAACTTGAAAGAAAAACCAATTTCGGTTAAAATTACCACGTTCACAAAGAACATACACGTAGTTGCTTTTAAAGATGCATTATGTAAGAGCTTAATCTGCATGTTGCAGATGTTTTTTTTGTTTTTGTCCTCAAATGTTATATAAATTATTAAACATGCATTATGCAAGAGCCGAATCTTCCTATTGGAAGTCTTTCGGTTGGTCTGAAATTTATCTAAATTATTAATTAGACATTAATCAACTTATCCAGACCATAATCAACTCTCGATGACATCGTTAGCATGCAATATTTAGTGAATCTGAATACATTTTGTGATGGATGATTTAAAGTAAAAAAAGGACTACCTAGACTTTGTTTATAATCGTAACAACGTTAGTAATGGCGATCGAGGCTAGCCAAAAATTGAATCGCTTTTACCTCAGTTCAGAGTTGACTGAAATTTTCAGCATATATTCTGTTTTCATTATCTGTTTTTTTTTTGTTTTTTTTTTAAGACTATTATAGAGAGAACTGTCAGCTCGTTATCTAATGTTACCTAATTCCCCTTTAATTAATGCCAAGACTATCATCAACTCTCTAGACAACCGGATGGTCGCGATTTTCACTATACTATTCATTTTTCATTATCTATTAGTGAAATTTTCACTATATTATTCATTTTTCATTATCTATTTTTGAACTATTATAACAAGATCGACTAGTTCTATATCTAAATTTTACATAATGCATCTTTATATAATATCATTTTATTTTTCAAAATAAACCTCGACACTATTAATTATCGAAACTGCGGGCATTACAAAGAATCGGGCATATACTATAAATCACTCACGTTCGGTAAACCCCTTGAAACTCATTCCATTAAAACCGATGTTCATCTCGTTATTTGAACCAACTTGGACAAGAAATTGACATTTTCTTAACCAACCTCTTTATGCGGTTGTCAACTGTTTTTTTAAATATATTATTTATTTGATCCTAAACATATAAGCCTAATTTTGGATTTAAAGTATCTGGAAAATAATTTTATCTGCCGAAACAAAATGATCTTTCAGCAGTGGTACATTTTACGCATTAGTTATTTAAAGCTACTACAATCATGACGGATACTCCACTTTCGTTGTATAACCTATGAATGGATAAACGTTTACAAACATGCAAGAAATTCAGAGAACGCGCTGAATATCTGTAATACATTAGTTAGTAAATTTTACCTGTTCATTGGAAATATCATTCTAGGAGATTATAATGGTGGAATTTGTCTTTAACAGAGACACAGATATTCTCTTTAAGATTTGGTATACAATTTTGTACTGAATGACTTAAATATAATTATGATTCTGTTATATTATTTCAGGTTTATTGAATAGCATCCGAACTATAGCTATATATATATTAAATGTCATGGAATAGCTTCTACATAGCCGCATTAAAGAGGAATATAACTTGAAGAGTGTGCACTTAGAAGTTAATAATCCTGGGAAAATCTCTTAACGAGAGAGATGGCATTATCTTTTTACTTCATTTGGACCGGTTGTGCCATTATCTATTTCCTTCAGGAAAGCATGTGTTTAGTAACAGGTTTGTTATTGAAGTATACTATATAGAGGATATTTGTCGTTTTAGAGTGAATAACATATTTTATTTCATCGAGAAGCAAGAAAACTTATATGTTCACGAATGCGTAGCATGAGTGAAAACATAAACGTTTTCTTGCTTAGAAATTATAGTAATTATGTTAAATTCATTTTCATTTCACTGCGGGATAATGATATGAAGAAATGTTCTTTGGAGGATAAATTCATTTTCATTTCACTGCGGGATAATGATATGAAGAAATGTTCTTTGGAGGATACCTCCAAAGAACATTTCTTCATATCATTATCCCGCAGTGATGAAGAAATGTTCTTTGGAGGATATATCCTCCAAAGAACATTTCTTCATATCATTATCCCGCAGTGAAATGAAAATGAATTTAACATCCTACTGTTCTGAAGCGACTGGGCTAATGAAGACGGACATACACAATACACTGTGTTATGATGGATATTTTGCCCTACTCTTATATCGAATTCCACGCCAGGAGTTCTCTTACGTACAAGCCAATGTGTACATGGGTTCTCGTTTTTTGTCCCATCCGAACGACTATTATATATATACTGTCCTGCACCACTGACAAGGGCGAACAACGTCGGAAAATCCCGAGGTCGAACATGGAACCTCCAGGTTAGCAAGCCAACGTCTTACTCACAGAGCCACTTCGACTCCCTTATCCCACAGGCGGATATACTTATTATGTAACGATGTAAATAAAAGAACCATAATATGATAAAAATTCAAGTATTATACTACAGATGTACATACCTGAAATTATATTATGGGTATTCTTATTTACATCGTTACCTAATATGCATATATATATAAACAACAGTTTTCCAGAATTTGTATATTTTTCAACATCAGTTATATTGATCTTATTGATTAAATTAGTCCCATTCCGTATTAACAGACGTAACTGTGGTAATAAAACCACGACATGTAAACAGTAATATGCTATATTGTTTTAATTAATTATTGCAGTTGTTTTTCTCCATGATTCATCTGTCAATGACACATCACAAATTCGAGAATCAATAGTAATAGAAAAAGTTCTATTGGAATCGAACCAGAGTAAATTAGAAGTTGATATACATTGGGTATATTTACCACTAGCTCATCGATATTCTACCAGTAAACTTGGTAGGTTTATAGTAATTATTACAGTTTTGTATATGGGATTATGTATAGATAATATTAAAATTGTCGGCTTTAAAAAAAAAAAAATTATTTGTTTTACCTGTTATACCATAACCACTGTCATCATACATTGGTTACATCTGATTAGCTAATTTCCTTTCCAAAAGTTTTAAAATATAGCATAATATAACTTTATACAATTATTGACTTTGGGTTAGGTTCCTCGGGACAGGGCTTAATTCCTATAGCACACCAATAATGTTACCTTTTATGTTCAGTTTTGAATTTCTAAAAAGATCTGTTTCTTGTTGTGTTACCTCTATCTGTATTGGTGATAAATATTTGACCCTATCAAACAAAATTCGACATTTAACGCTGTTTATCGAAGTAGTGTAGATTTTACAATATGATCAAAGGGAATGGGGTTTAACGTTTTATCGACATATATATAGACAGATAATCTAAGACTAACATTTTGTCATTTTTTATACTGACATGTGGGCGTATCATGTCATCGTCCATGTCTATCAGTCCGTTGGTGCGATGGAGACTGTAGCTTTTAACGGAAATTTTTCAAAATTAAATTGGTCTGTAGCATGCGAGTCATGCGTTTCGCGATCTTCATTTCTGTAGCTATCTATTTCCAGAAAACTCCAATTAAGGCGGCAGGAAGTACAGTTTTTACCGATTTATTTTCAAATTTGGTGTGAAGTATAGAAGATGAACATTAATGAAAGCTATCTATGGCTATCTTTTTTTTTCGCTATGTGTTTGTATTGCCACGCTTTGCGTGGCCAGCTTTATTTCAATGGTTAAGTGTGTACTACGTTGTTGATCTTGTCGCCCGGACAGCAAATTATTATCACCCATATTTCATTTTTTTTTGTAGTTTCAGATGAATTAAATCAATCATCGACTAGTTTGTACGTTATTATGGGTTCAAATAACAATCTTCAACTTGAGGATCTCGCCAGAAGAAGAAATAAAAGTATATATGCTTATTGGCCGATATTAACTGATAAAGTAGATGTCAGATCTATGGATATTTTTTGTCATCAAGAATTTTCACCAACAGATACACCAATAAGAGATTATAGATTATTTTCTATAGACAGAAATAATGATATGTTGACACTTGCTGCCATTATGGAAGAATTATCTTGGACTTCTTTTGTTATTTTCTTTGATAAAACAAAAGGTAATTAAATATACGTATATTTATTTTATGATCAGTAGTAGAATACCGCGTTTTATCAGTGAAATAAAAGTGTTATTCCACTGGCTAAAGTAGTCCATGTTGTTTTTACCTAAAATGATTGTAAAATCATAAAATAAATAGAACATTTGTCGTTTTGTCGTGAATAACATAATAGCAACATAACATAATAACATAAGCAAGAAAACGTTTATATTTTCACTCATGCTACGCATTCGTGAAAATATAAGTTTTCTTGCTTCTCGATGAAATAAAATATGTTATTCACTCTAAAATGACAAATATCCTCTATGTATTTTGAAATAAAATGGAGTTTAACGTCCAACTTTTTGCCCCCAATCGAGCTAATATATCTTGGACTTCTTTGGTTAATTTCTTTGATAAAACAACAGGTAAGTAAATATACGTGCATGTATTCTGAAATAAAATGGGGTTTAACGTCCAACTTTTTGCCCCCATTCGGGCTAATGAAGACGGACATAGGTCATCAAAGTGTGGGAGCTTAAGATGGCCTAGTGGCCTAGAGTGTCGCGCATCGAGTTCTAGCTGGCCGGTCACCTCTGGCTTACGGTCGTGATTTCGATCCCTGACTGTGAGCGTATGTGGGCGCCTTCTCAACCTCGCGAGTTTACTCCGAATTCCTCCCACAGGAAAGACCCCTGCGCGTGCGCTTAGGTCATAAAAATAAGACTTGTCTGCGATATCACCCTCGTTGGAAGTGGACGTTAAACACTAATAAAAGAAGAAGCCATGCAGATAGTGGCTCTACGGCCTAGTCTTATTTCGAATTCTGGCTGTCATTGGTACTTTTACGCGCACGTCAACGTGTACACGGGACCTCAGTTTTCGTTCAACCCGAAGGAATAGACGCTGTTCCTTGCCAGACCCGCCGTCCTGCATCATTGACAAGGGGAAACCACACTGGAAAATCCCGAGGAACTTTCTCGGCCAAACATGCATCCTGTCATAGTGTACTGCACTATGTTTTATGTCTATTAAAAACGTTTTTCTTTCATTCCGTCAATATAATTTGTGATTCAAATCAAATTTCGTAGTTTGGATGGAACGAAAAACCGTGTACACGTAAAAGAATCCTTAATAGTTAGAATTTGAAATCAGAGTAGGCCATATCGTCACTGTCCGGGTAAAATTTTCCCAAAAGCACACTGTATTGCGCGCGGCCTCATTCATTAGCCTAACAGGTGCAGAAAAGTAGGACATTAAGCCACATTTCATTTCATTTCGAATTGAATATTGGTGGGTATTTAAAGGAGCTAAATCGCTAAAATATGGGACCAAGAAATTGACACAAATGGGTCGCAACACATATAATAATGTAATATGAATGTATATAAACTGATTTACATTCAATCGTTTCTGTTTTTATTGTAATTTCTATAATCAGTTATGTTCGGCGAAATGCGCCAGAAGTTTCAATTGAACAACAATCTTTAGCGTCTGGTTATTCCAGTCTACACCGATGGTATTTATTGCGCATGCTCTCCAGATAAGAATTTAGCATCACCATTTGACATGACTTGTAGAATATGTCTAGCCTCGTTCTTTGAGTCCCTTGTTCCTAATGGCACTGAAACGCATTATGGTACACGATTCGTGTACCAATGGTTAAATGTTTATTTTGTCTTGAATATTGGATATCAGAAGCCCATCTTTCCCTTTAAGATAACAAGACCAATGTTGATTTGAATTGACAAATAATTCGTTTTTTCAATGTTGAAGATTTTTGATGATATTGAGTTAGAGACTTAGCTTAACATTATCATTTTTTTTTCGTTTTATTGTAGAAGAGTTGGTACGGTCTTTATTGGGTCTGCTGTATTTTACTAGATCTAAAATCATACTCTATAATATAGAGACAGTTGATGATATCACTCATATGTTATATTCATCGTATGAATATTTGCCCCATGGGCACAGAAGTTTCCTAGTCCTATGTGCTGGTACAAATCTACAGAAGGTTCTTCATCAAGTAAGTGTTATCCTTTTAAACATTAATTCTCTGCAGCGTTGGTAGGAGTATTTTATTCAAATACGATCAAACTAGAGCTTCATGTAAAGACTGAAGAATAAACAATCCGAGTAATAAAAAACATATTTGAGGTAATAGCAGTGAAGATATAAACTATAAGGTATTTTTGAAACCATTTCCAAATACAAAGCTTGCATCGAGCGCAGAATAGATTAGACACTTAGACACTTATTTGTTCATTAGAAATATTACACTTTAGCCAACAGAATGAGAAACCCGTAATACATGTCGTATTTCGTATTTATTTTGATGTTCTGTTTTGAAATGTATAGATGAACTCTAATTCACCCTTTAGCCCATCTCATTAACTTTTAGATCTATAAGTGGTGTTTTCTTAATTCTTAATATAATTATGGGTAATAATAGGAATATCAGTCTATACAGTGTGCGTCATTAAGTTGTGTAAATCTAGTGGAAAGTTAGCGGCCATAGTCAACTAGTCAATGATATCGCGCTCAGAACACTACAATGGTTTTAACAATTGAAGGCAGCAAGTATGGAATCAGCAGGCTTTGTCCTGTAATGTGTGTTTATTAATGTCAATATTAATGTCAATCTTTAATTGATTCCAACAAGGAGTTTTAAATGATTTTCTAGCACAAAAACGTAAGCTGTGAAAGGGCAACTCGTTTCTATCAATTAACATCGATGTCAAGGTTCTATTTTACCCTCTATGTTTTTTTTTTTATTTAATCGTCTAGATTGTTATCTAAAGAACACACCCGGTCCTTTTTTTAAATATAGATAAAGAACATGACTATTAGTCCTTTCTCATATTAAACTCAATATTTTCCATGATATTCGAAATTAAAAGCACAAATAAGAATTCAATATTTGTCAATTTCATTCAATATCGATGTTATCTTGCCGTGAAACTACAGGATCGCAATATCCAGTATTTAAGACACAATTAACATTTTATAATCAGCAGACGAGTCGCGTATTCTGTGGTTCCGTGCAGGACGTAGAGCTTGGCAAGGGAAAACGTATAGTCGGTCGGATGAGACGAAAAACCCAGTTCCCGTGTACACATTAGCATTTGGACTTGGATATAAGAGTAGGTCATACCTTATGGTGTATGCCGGTCTCCATCAGCCCAGTCGGAGTACATTAAACAAACCCCATTTCATTTATATTCTTATGGACGCCATTTTGTAATGAACAAATAAAACATATCCTACAAGACAATGTGGAAGTAATTAGTAACGGTTGATTCACAAACGACGAAATAATAATTTAAAAAATGTTCACGTATTTCACCGAACATAATTGATTAGAAATTTTTTTTCAAAAATTGAATATAAATCCTTTTACATACATTCCCATTACATCAATATGTTCCAAAAAATAGAGCCATACCGTTAGGCTGTAACCCCCCCCCCCCCACACACACACACACACACACACACCTCCAATACTTAATTATATACTCGCCGTAAAATTAACTTTTCAGGCGAATAAATTTGATGAGGTGAATGAATGGAGAACAGCTCTAAGACAACTTTCTAAATGGCTGATATTACTTCCCCCAAGAAATTCTGTACAGATAAATCGTCATGATATCCAGCTAGACAACGTTGCTTTGATTGTTCTTCCTGAAAACCCCGTCAGTGAGGTGACGGATACATTTAGAAATGTAAGTATTAAAAATTAAAAAAAAAGAATTCTACACATAAACTGATGTAAGTGTGGATGAATGGTTTGGTTGAAGAGTCCAACATTATGATTAGAAACGATACGCTGTTGTAAGCTTACTTTAGCAATACCGATAATGAAATGAAATTCTTCTTAACGTCCTACTATTCTGTACCAACCAGTGTACATATCAAGGAAAGTTTGCCCGAACAGCGGTGCTACGGCGTACTCTTATTTCGAACTACAGCCCACAACGTGTACACCGGACCTCTGGTTTTTGTGCCATCCCATTGACTAGACACTGTTCCTTGTCATTTTCATTTCACAGTGACATAACAACCCTTTATAAATCCAATTTCCCAGCCTTAGTGGGGACGCGGTTCGCATCTTACAACGTGGGCGTGCGTTGGATAACTGCGCGGAGGTTATGAAAGGAGTAACGGTTGTATTAGGATGGAATAATTGGACAAATAATTGAATGGATGGAAATGTTATGGAAGAGTGGGAGCAAATTTTTTATGAAAGGACAAACTGCTAGATTTGTATTCTTTTATGATTTTTTATTCTCCAGTTTTTGAAGAATGATTTTGAGAATGTTTTTCAAAACCTGGAATTAAATGAAACCACATCTAATCCATCCACGATGTCACTCATGCTAGCAGATAAATTTACAGAGGTAATAGTGCAAATGACGTCTTCTATATTATACCAAGCGACATTTTAAAGAGTTCCGAGCAGATCCATGAAAGTTATTACTGTAAAAACTACAGAAAGCGTCAATGGATACAGGGAATTTTTTTATGGAATCTGAAGCACTGAATTTGGTAATGTCGGCATACCTTAGATAAGATCTGACGTATACCTTAGTCTCAAATAAAAATGAAGATTTCGAAATTAGCACGATTCAACGTTTGATCGGGCATAATAGTGACAAGCATCACGTCCGACATAGACCGTAGAAAACAAAATTTTTAGTCTTATATATGTTGTTGTAAATGTGTATTCAAGATTATTGTCTAGTTACACTACTTAGTTTATGTAAGTATAAAATTCTCAACTCTGTGTTAGTACATAGAAATCAATCTCATCTCAAATGTTATAATTCGACACAGATAAAATATAAAATCTCACTTCGTATTCTGTTTCTAATTTGTATTCATTGGTTTGGGATGTGAAAGCTTTGTGGTGTGTTTTACCCATTTATGTAATGAGTATTTTGATTGATTGTATTTGTTTTTTTTTATATATTCTAAACGTTTAATTTCAAATTTTTCTCTTAAAGCGTTTTGCAAACTGTAGAAAAGCCATTTTATATACGTTACTATGGAAACCAGGTGGCAGAGTGGCTAGTGCTGTGGGATATATCAACAAGGACTTTGTTGTGTCACATGAACATGATATATTTCCCAATACCAAATATGGATTTAACAATCGTAACTTCAACGTGGCAACGAATACAGTCAGTATATACTTTGTATCTATTCAACAATCTAGGCCATAATCGATTTTATATTCAATAAAATGAGACTTATCCTATACGTGTACTTATACTATCCTCCAGAAATGATCCCCGATATCAGTTTAAAGTAAGGTTAAATCGTTGGAATTCAAAAAGGAAAGTTTGGAATTCGAAAGCTTAGACCAAAGTGTTTGCGCTTAAGCCTACTCCACAACCAACCGTACGTGCTACTATGGGCAAATTTTAGTAGACCTGTGCTTGAGACTGCGCGTCACTTGCGTGTGTTCGGCACCGTAGAACTCTAAGATCGCAGACTGGCCAGAGAGACTTTTAGTCTTGCACTTATACAATATTTTCACCGGTTTCTTATGGCTGGTCTGCGAACTACCAAACCCTACGACCCGTGTGTATCAAAACACGTACGGCGGGTTGTGAATTCGCTATGCTGCTACAACCACTGAGATATTGGGATGATATCGGTGTGGATTAATTAGCTCGCAATATTAAGCTTTTTTCCTTCTGCAAATTAAATTCTAGAACATTTTGAAGTATTAGAAAAATAAAGGTTTGAAGTTTATCTGGATAAAAAAAAAATCCTATTTAGTGTAAATTGGTATATAAAATGAGTAAAAGGCACCAGTTTACGTTACCACGTCTTATGTAATCAATGCACGCGCTATCGAACCAACGATCGACGCCGTGTGATGTGAAGTGACATGTAGAAGGCACTTGAACTTATAAAGGTCAGTCATCTTACACAGAGTTAGAAGGTTTTCGAATTTTCTCTGTGAAAGAGAATGCTTATGTTTCGGACAGCGAACACCATTGGCGCAGAGAGTATGACTCAGGCTTCCTAGCAAGTTGGTCACACAGGGGCGTATCCAGGAATTTTTGCAGGAGAGGGTTTGCCAGGTTCCTGAGAAAATGTATCCCCCCCCCCCCTCGGCTTGAACTTTTGTGAGAAATAAATGGTCTCTATTGTCATTTTGGCGTATATACATACACATTGAGCTTTTTAAACAGAGAAATCCAACATATATCCTGTTTGACGTCAATTTTTATTATGAATTAATACGATGACATTGTGATTCAATTTAATTATTGATGCAAAGCATTAATTTTGATATCACATATATCATTATCTCGCGCTTTGAGTGCCTATCCTGTCGCACCATCTGACGATAAAGGATAAAGCACAATTATGACACTTTTCTCACAAAAAAGTTGTTTTACAAAAGGTTGTTTTACAAAAAAAAAATGTATGTAGCTGAGCGGGGGGGGGGGGGGGTCTATGCCGACGTTGTCGTTGGCTCTTTTTTTCCTGTTTCCCCATGTCAGGGTACAGCATGTCAGGATACAGGATAGAAAGCATGACAATGACAAATCGCCTAGTTGTTCGGAAGGAACGAACCCCGAGGTTCCGTGTTTAAGATTATCTTCATTAATCCGGTTGGTGCAGGTCGTTAACCCTATTCCATTTAGATTTTAAAACTAAAGTTCAAATGATTGTCATAATAAAGTAGATATTTGTATTATCTGTTTTAGTGGGCACCGTTTGTGATGAAATCTACAATAAATAAGAAAGTGGTATATGATGGCTTTTGCTTGGATTTATTAAAAGAGTTGGCATCTGCCATGAACTTCAGGTAGTTATATTCATCTCAGTGTACCCTTCGAAACACATTTTTGTTTAAAAAAACACATTTGTTGCGAGGTGCTAAAATCCAACCACTGCTGTGTACGATATTAGGTTTATTAAAAAGTTTTTATCACCCCGAATAAGGTTCCCTAAACTCTGTGAAAATTATGGAAATCAGTTAAATATTACAATATGATATTTTGGCCGATTTGTTAAACATTTTGCACACATAGATACATTCTGACTAGAACATGTCGGATTTAGTTAGACTAGAGAGTCAAATTAAGTCAAATCAAAAATTGATTTTTTACTTGCAATCACTAGAGATCTCCAAATGTTAATGCCCCTTAAGCCTTACTATAATTTATGAAAACTGTTAATATATGACACCATTTCTTATTGGCGGATTTCATATAGTTACAATTTCTATTGTGCTTAGGTATTAAATGAAAACTTCAGAATATGTGACCAACACGTCATAGTTGGCCGACGAGAGTGGAAAGTACTATTTCCGCAAAACACACAGATTGGATAGTTTGGGGAGTGAGGTGGGTTAGGGACAGCTGTGTTGCCCAGATCACAGTTCACTGAACTATAAACGTAAAAGGTTCGCTGTTTAATCTAATTAGCGTTTACGCATTATTAGTAACGGTCCGTTGTATAGTGAAAACAGGTGGGGATGAATGAATGGATGAATGAATGAAATGGAGTTTTACTGTACGTCAGCTCCAACCGGCCTATTTTGTTTCAGACATATGATGATCGCAGTGTGACAAAATAAAAAATCACAGAAATATATATATATCCATAAATCAACGATTCTATATAAAATTAAAAATAAATATCAAATGCTTTATGAATATAAACAAGTAAAATAAAAGAAAACAGGTTACATGTAAAGAGTTAAAACTGATAATAAAAATTGTCCCAATTCAGGATCTTACAATAAAAAAATGGCATAAAGTCTGACAAGGACAATAATTAGTAAAATGTCATACTAAGATATTAATCTAAAGTATTTATATATCTCCACCATCGGTTAATAAAGTTATAGAATCAGTAGACGTAAATATAGCATGACAGGAAATTAAAGCCGCTTAATTGTTCCAGCATATTACTATGAAGATGATAATAATTGTAAAAACAAATCATTGTATTGTTTCGTCTCTTTGTCACTACTATGAAATGCCGTTATGGTAAACACCGTGTATAGTAACATTATGTTATTCTTTACTTCTTAATTTCGGATATTGCGCTTCCGTATAATTTAGTATAAAAACTACTTATAAATGCATTATAACGGTTCTGGGAGGTTTATGTTTCTATTTTAATCTTCTTTCGACAGAGTTTTATTGTTTTATAAAACATTGTACATCGTTTATTACGTTGCTTGTGTCAGTATCTTAGTGTTATTGTTTATTTTTATAATTTTCATACCATGCGTAGTAAGATTTATATTTATGAACCAAACATTCCTATGAATCTGATAATTAAAATAAAAACATTATTAAGATGTAACCAGTGGTTGAGGTGGTGGGGGTGGTATTTTCACACACTACCAGACTCTCACTTCGAAACATTGTCACATGATTTCAAGGCCAACATTCGTTTACTGGCTTAAACTTAAAGACGCATTATGTAAGAACTAAATCCGCCTATTACTGGTTTTTATTTTGGCTTCAAGTGTTATATAAATTATTATTTAGACGTTTATAAATTCATATGAAAAGCCACTCTCTAGATTATAGGATGGCGGACATTGAAACAGATTGAAATACGATCGCCATTTAATGATTTAATAAAAAAAATGCCGAAACGAGCGAGGCTGAGAGAGAGAGAAACCGCTTTAACGTCCACTCGACACAAACTAGGTCATTTCGTGACTAACACATGTTTCAATTTTTTTTAAATAATTCGCTAGCGCGCAGGGGTCTTTAGCAGTGGGAGGAAATCGGAGGACCCGGAGAAAATCCTCGAGGTTGGACAGGCGACCCTACTGCTTGTCACGTACAATCGGGGAATCAAAACCACGCCAGTTGACTCAATGACATACCTTATGATACAACGTGTACGCGCTAACCATCCGGCCATCCAACCGCTCTCTCGAGTAACAAGTAATGTTGCTACGACAATAAACAATCTATGACACACCTTGTCAAAACTTGAAACAGTGATAACTACGCCCAGAATAAAGTAATTAGAATGACATTTTCAAGTATCTATTTGGGAACTATTATATCAAGAACGACCGGCTCGTTATTTAAATCTTACATAATGCATCTTTTAGGCTACTGAAACAAAATTCCTAGATTACATGTCATAGTCAGGTCATAGATACCTTCAAGCGTTGGTTGGCATTCTAGGACGATAAAACATAGATGGATATGAATTACCTTACGAGTAATCGATTTGTAATCATTGTCGATCAATATTGTGTAATAAGGTATGGTGTGAAAGTCTGATTTGCCTTTCAGTTGGGCATATTATGTAATTGTTTGCAGAACATGTCGCAATTTTTATACGCCCACATTTTCATGTGGACATATATTGTCGTCGCCCCTGTCCGCCCGGACGCCCGTCCGTCCATAATTTGTTTGTGGACACTTTACAGGTCACACTTTTTATCCGAGTTTGACGAAACATGAAATAGGTTTATCTCCCAAAGATCTCGGTTCCTTTCGATATTGTTGTATTGGATCGTAACTTCATGGATTATGGCCCCTGATTGTACGAAAAGTCACCTTTTTAGCTAACGCGAACTATATGTTTCGTACAATCAGGGGCTATAATAATCCAGGAAGTTATGGTCTGAAATGCGCGAATATCAAAAAGGACAAATCTTTGGGACTGAGGCTGAGGTGGGCGGGGGTTACACTTGGTTTACAAATTAGAAGCTTGTGTTTTGGTTAATGTTTGATTTCCCCTTTCGGCAAGTTTTACAGATCGTGCAAGTTATTAGCGGCCATTAACAAGTTTTCTTTAATGGTTCTATTGTAAGATTTTCCAATAATCATATCCCAAATTAACTCATCGAACACCTGCAGTATAACAACAGTTTATACTCAAATGTCTTAAGGCAGTAACATACTCATCTACAGATTCACTGGAAGATTGTGATCTTGTGTTATTCACTTTTTATTGTGAATTCTTTATTTTATCAATGTTTTATATCTTAATTGATTTATGTATCAATTGAAATTACATGTACTGATGTCACGGTTGTGCTAGATTTCGTGTGTGTTACACTCGAGTGGAACAACATCATTTACGTTTCTATTTGATTTCCAGTTTTTATGAAACCTATAACAGACCAGTATTAATTAATCAACTGGTTTCATTCTAATTATTCTGGACTGAACGAGATAAAGGGGAGTGGGGGATGGGGGAACCAGTTTTTTCAACACGATTTTGCTTCCGGACCATCTCCTAAATTGTTCTAGATTATCTTCATGAAACTTTGTACTCACATAAACCTAACCTATTATAATTGCTAATTATAAATTTCTCGGATTTAATCATTTTTGTATTTCATGAAAATAACTTTGACTTAGGTATATAATGGCGGAGTATTTTGTTTTCATTATCATTATGAAACACTGTTATGAAGCTTTTCCAGAAGTCAAAAGTTTATTTATTGTGTAAACCTTGTTTTGGGTTTCTGTTTTATATTTACGAAATGAAATGAAATGAAATGGGGTTTAACGTCCTACTGTTCTGCTCCTAAACTGGGCTAATCAAGACGGGCGTACGCCATACAGTGTGCTATGAGGGAAATTTTGCCCGGGCAGCGGCACTTCGGCCTACTCTTATATCAAATTCCAACTGCCAAGGGATCTTTTACGTGCACGCCAATGTGTACACCGGACCTCGGTTTTTCGTCCCACCCGAACGACTAGACAGCTGTCCTTGTCAGGCCCTCCGTCCTGCATCACTGATATGGGGAAACCACGCTGGAAAATCTGGATGAACTTTCCCGACCAATATGCATTTACAATATACAGCTTGCTTAGTATCTAAATATTATTTAATTATAACAAGGAAACGAGCCAAACTGCGACACACGAAGATAATGAATAAAATAGATAAGAGTCTACAACCAGCCTTATCTATTGTGTAATACTATCATTAACGAAACAACTATCATTAATATTTAACTCCTGATGACCATTGTTATTTTATTTCGTCTTTGATGTTTATTGTATATCTCAGTAAGTATCTATGTAGGTTAATTAATTGTCATGAACTGACGAGTTATGGCATTGAGGTTTAGTTGAGTGCGTTAGTGAGTGGCGCTATTATGTTTTATTTATTTATAGAAAGATCATTAACCGGCAATAATCTTAACGAATCACGGACAATACTTTTCTTTTGTTCATGGAGAAAACGGGGAATACTCACTAGTCCGCGGGTGCACTAGTCGGTGGGTTCACTAGTCCGCGGGTGCACCAGTCCGCCGATAGAGTAGGCCGGTAACACCGCTATCAGTGCAAAGTTTCCCTCATAGTACACTGTATAGTGCATGTCCTTCTCAATTAGCCCACTCGGGGCAGAACAGTAGGACGTTAAACCCCATTTGAAATGGGCCATTTCATTTAATTTTCCTACTTTTCTGCGCCAGTCGGACTATTGAAGATGGGCATACGCTATGCAGAGTGCTATGACGGAAATTTTTTAGGGACAGTGGCATTTCTCCATCGAATTCCATTTGTAAGGGGCTCTTTTATGTGCACGCCTATGTTTCCAACATAAATTGAGGGCAGACCCTTAACTTTTTCGTTGCCTGTCAACATATTGTGTTTCTTTTTTTATAGTTTCACATTAATCGAACCTACTGATGGACAATGGGGTGTGGTGGCAAACGGATCATGGACAGGTCTAGTAGGTCAAGTCTTGAGACGGGTAAGATAATACGAGGAACAAAACACAATCCTATAACAGTAACCCAAAATTGGGTCGTGAACAATCAAGGGCAGATCGTAACTTGGAATTTTACAGCAAAATTGCCAGCTCGAAATGAGTATGCGGAAATTCCACCACTGTCAGGGCAAATTCCCACCCCTAACATTGTATATTCGAACAATATTTAATATGTCTATCTATGTTCAAAGTAATGTCGTAAAATCAACATTCTTGATAAATAGCTCTGTTAACATGTCAATGTCAAGAAAATGTCAAAATATATAAACAAGTACTGGAGAAAGTATAGTCTAAACACCTGTTTTTAAATAGTGCATTAGTTACTAGGAGACAATGACCCCTTCAAGCACCAAAGAGATTCAATCCAATGTTCATTTGAAGAAACTCGACTGAATACTGAAATAGTAGAGTGGCTAAACATATAAATATTAATAAACTTTGACGTCTTCAGTAAAGCATGAAACTTTGCACATGAGCACTGTATGATTTCTAAGGATCATAAAAAAAATGAGAAACAAAAAAAAAAAAAAAAAAGAAGAAAAATATGACGAGCCCTGGTGGCAGACATCTTGAATTCCAAAGTGATCACCAAAATAAACTAGTTTTGTTGAATTCTCCAATTCTACTGCATTTCGGGCAGGATATAAAGTGCCTATACCCCAAGTTTTCAATATCAAGGAACGGCCGTCGTATTGGATTTCAAGATGGCTATAAATGCCAGAACCAGAATTCTATCGCTTATTACATTTGGTGTGCATGTCACATCAAAATCCAAGATGGCAGCCACTGCATACGACTTTTTCAAATGTAAATGGAGTAATTTAGACATACTTAGTACTTTGAATTCATAGATAATGCGATCACCTCCCTTATTTTTAAAACATATCGTCGCACACCAGTCCCGATACCCTCACAATGTCCAAACGTTTATGAATCAACTGTTCGCCTATACTGTCATTTTCAGATGAGCCAACAACAAATTACTAGTTGCCATGAAGATACGCCATTTTCGCGGCCCTTTTGCATTTCAAGCTGTTTGGCACCAGAGCGCGTCATTTTATGGAGTCCTAGTACCACTGTGCATTTTATGCTTTACTCAAGAAGTGAACAGTTCTAGTCGAAATTTATACTAAATGCACTAAATATTGATTTCGTTTCAGGAGGTTGACCTTGTTGTAGCACCTTTGGTCATAACATCTGAAAGGTTAAAGGTCATGGATTTCAGCTTCCCTTTTTTTCATGACTATTCGGCGGTCTTGTTTAAAATGCCCGATCCGAATAGATCCAAGTGGAGAAAATTAGCAGAACCTTTTAAATGGCAGGTTTTTGTGTGTATCATTGCATCTTTCTTGCTACTGACTTTCCTACTATATACGCTGGAAAGGTGCAATCCTTTTTATGTAACTCAGAATAAGAAAAGATATAGTTTTCTCGATATGATTCTCTATGTTTATGGAGCAATGTTAATTCAAGGTAGGTTTATATGTTTAAAAAGATCATTAATGGATCAAATATGAATGCGGGGATTTGGATGGCCGAATGGTTAGCGCATGCACGCGCACTGCATCGTAATGTCTGTTATTGAGTCAACTGGCATTGTACCTGACAAGGAGTAGGATAGCCTGTCCAACCTCGTGGGTTTTCTCCAAGTCCCCCGGTTTACTCCCACTGATAAAGGCCCCTTTGTGCAAGCGAATTATTGAAATAAAATTGAACCACGTGTTAGTCCCTGAATGACCTAGTTTGTGTCGAGTGGACGTTAAAGATCCCTTGACAGTTGGAATTCGATATAAGCTGTCCGGGCAAAATTTCCCTAATAGCACACTGTATGGCGTATGCCCGTCTTCATTAGCCCATTTCGGAGCAAAACAGTAGGACGTTAAACCCCTTTTCATTTCATTTCTCTCTACAAATAAAGGCGGGAATTACTTCAATTTCCATTTCCCAGGATATCATTAACGGGAGTTTGGTTTTACATACCTCCCGAGCGACTAGATAGACGTTTACATTGTAATTCAACTATACAGATCCTGGCCTGAATAGCCGGATTCCACTGTACTTACACAAAGATGAATACATACTTTAATGTGGACCTACTCTCGTATATACATTTTTTGATCGACAGGTGGTCCAAACCAACCCAAGTCATCGAGTGGTAGATTTCTTGTTGCATTTTGGTGGCTTTTTTCTATCATAGTAGCTGCTACCTACAGCGGCAATTTAATAGCATTTTTAACCGTGGCGAAGGATAAACCACCGTTTGAAACATTGGATGAATTGGGTAGCCAGAATACATATAGATGGGGTACTCTCGGTGGCACTGTATGGGTGACATTTCTTCAGGTAATTATTACTGTGCTAAACGTAGGCTTTCATTTTATACGACGACATTTAGGTGTAGGCGTATTATGCTATATTTACTTATCATTTTAGCACATATCTAAATATGATGGTACTTGTATTACAATTTCGTTTCGATTTTTTTTTCGGATTGTAATCTCACCTATTTTTCCAAAATCCTCATTCATTTGTTGAAATTATGAGGAATTATATGAAAATGAACGGGGATTTAGACTATCAAAGATATCACACCAT
This sequence comes from Patella vulgata, assembly GCF_932274485.2. NCBI lineage: Eukaryota > Metazoa > Mollusca > Gastropoda > Patellidae > Patella > Patella vulgata. Next base: position 20,914,413 of record NC_065883.2, read on the forward strand.
TCTTGGTATAATTTGTCTGGTTTCAGAGCTCCAAAGGTAAAGAAGTACAGCAGTTATGGGAAGGTGTTTCTGAATTTATTAAAAGTGATCCTGATGTGCTAAGTGAATCTACAGCCGTACATATGGAAAAAGTTGAGACTGGAAACTATGCCTATATCGCTGACAAAGGAATGTTAGAAATAGAAATGGCCAAAAAGTGTGATTGGGTGTTTTTAAAAGAATTATTTTTTCCTTTACAATATGGCGTTGGTTTACCAAAAGATTCGCCGTTTTATAATCTTTTTTATGACGAGTAAGTTTTTTGAAATTAAAAGTTTCTTTTCTTTTCGCAATACACTCACGATTTGCATACTCTTATTTTAGGGGATTTTAGCAGCTTCGTACACAGCGTATACTTACCAGAGTTATTCTCTTTTGTTGTGAAATGTTGATTAACTCTGCAAGGTGTGTCAAATAAATATAAATGTCATAAATAATAATGAAACGCAGGGCATTTGTTTAGTATAAGCTAGTCAGGGGCTGTGGGGCAATATTTAAGAGAAAGTACGGCGTCCACAGTCCAGAACAATGAATACCAATTAGAAACAAAATACGAAGAGAAATTATAGAGGGGGGCGGGGACAGGTTGAGCACTCAATGCCTGTGAGTCATCCGCGCCGCCTCCGATTTACACTTGCCCTAGTTTTTCGAATTCCTTTAAATATGCCCTGATAGATACAGAAATTGCAATATCCATGTAATTACCATTTTGTTTTAATTATAAAATAGTAAAATTTGTGTTTCTTCTTTTTCGCTAGGATGTTGAGAATATACGAAACCGGTTTACTACAAATATGGAAACAAAGATGGTGGCCAAAACAAGGAACGTGTAAAGGGTCTTTAATATCCGAAGTAAGGAAGATTGAATTAATTGATATCCAAAGTGCTTTCTACGTCATTGCTTTAGGAATAGCGATTGCTTCAACAATCATTTTAGGAGAAATTATATACACTCGTCAAAAGAAGAAATCAGAGTGAATAGTTGTAGTGTTATAAATTCAGATTACCAGTAGGCATTACACGGTGGTTTTCGGCCATCTATTGAAATTGGAACCCTCAAAATATACAAGTTGTTATGGCCTTAATTGATGAACTAGAGGTGATTAGTAAATAATACAATAACAAGTCGAGTGTACAGAACCGGACTTATAAGGCATGAGCTTATATGGCATGAGCTTTAGAGCCCGCAGATATGGTCCACGACCAGACTAAAAAATCACCAGGAAACTATACGGCCAACTTTGTAATACCCAGCGAACCAAAGTAGCTCTCCCGAGAAACAAGGACTTATGTATTGTATATTATGCAGAAGATCAAGACCCCCAAGAAAACATTATTATGTTGATGAATTGATAACACCAGCTTCATACCCACCGAGCCTCCATGTCTCGCACCAATGACGTCTGTAACATGTAATTTATAATATACAATAGACAATTAAAAAAAAAACTCGAAATAACAGAGGCGGATTAAGATAGACAGCACGATGAGAATTACAACGCCGTAGATGAGGGTATGAGCCCTTTCGTTGCCCAAATCTGACGAAATCCAAGGTCGACATTTAATTAACAATGAATGCATCTGTCATTTGTGAAGTGGCAAAGATCAAATTCACTTGATCACATAGGATATACATTAATAACCTTATTAAAACCATAAAATTTGGCTGTAAGCTTTTTTGAACTCATCGGTGTTACGGAGTTACGGGCATTGTTGTGCGAAAAGAGACGTTTCAATTTAGATCGAGGTCGACATCTTGATTATATTTAAAACATCTGACATTTTCGCCCTGGCAAATATGAAGGCTATACAGAGTTAAAACTACAAGCATTGTTGTGCGAATCGATTTTATCCAGATAGACAATTCTGACGAACAGTGGTTCCCCGATGACTTTCGGGGAGCGGTGAGATTCAGTCCTTTCGTATTTCGTATAGGAATCGGTGAAATTTCAAGAACAATTAACCCAGCCTCTTACCAAGTTCTTGGTGTGAGAAATAGTTAAATATATTAACGATCGTCAATAACAGTTTTATTGAAGCGAAATATATCATTTACAATATACAATTTGATCGTTTGGTATGGCAGTATTTGTAAATTATTTATGTACAATAATAATTTTTCATTGCAGAAAAATACGTCATTAAGGTATACACTTTATGACCGTTTAGGTGCCCGTAATAATAATAATAATAATTTATTTATTAAGCGCCTATTACCAGAAATATGATTACTGTCTTGTGGTTTACCCGGTGGGTTTTGAGTTTGTCCAATATGTAGTGAATATGGGATAGAGTTCGGGTAAACTATAATTTATTGTTTTACAGAATTCTGAAATGACTCCCTATGTGCACCTACTTATTTCAGAATATGTCCGTAATTGGTTGGGTGGTGTTTAAACAGGCAAAAGACATTGGTTAGGGCTGTTTTAATCTAACACTATGGTGCCCGTCATCATATTTTAACAAATCCGAGCAATCCATCAACTGATTTAGGATGAGAACTTACTTAAAACAATGTTCACCTCACGGTTTTACGTGTCGAGAAGTAGTTTTAAAAACTAATTTAAAAAAAACAAGAGAGAGAGAGAGAGAAATGAGGTTTAACGTCCACTCGACGGTTTTACGTGTCGAGAAGTAGTCTTAAAAACTAATTAAAACAAAACGAGAGAGTGAGAAATGGGGTTTAACGTCCACTCGACACAAACTATGTCATTTCGGGACTAACATATGGTTTAATTTTATTTCAATAATTCGCTTGCGCGTAGTGGAAGGAAACCGGAGGACCCGGAGAAAACCTACGAGGTTGGACGGGCGACCCTACTCCCTGTCACGTACAACCGGGAATCGAAACACCGTCAGTCCTGTAATACTAGATACGCCATATGCAAAGTATTTATGGTTTTGGGAGAGAGAGAGAGAGAGAGAGAGAGAGAGAGAGAGAGATAAATGAGGTCTAACGTCCGCTCGACACAAACTAGGTCATTTCGGGACTAACATATGGTTTAATTTTATTTCAATAATTCGTTTGCGCGTAGGGGTCTTTAGCAGTAGGAGGAAACCAGAGGAGCCGGAGAAAACCCACGAGGTTGGACAGGCGACCCTACTCCTTGTCACGTACAACCGGGGATTCGAAACCACGCCAGTTGACTAAATGACAGGCCTTATGATACATGCACGCACGTGCTAACCACTCGGCCATCCAACCCCCTAAAACAAAACAAACATCTCTTTTTAGATTTTATGTTTGACGCACAGTGTGAACAGGGTGCAACGCCTGTGTATCTAACAGAACTACTAATGGAATTGTATACCAACGAACGAGTAATTTGAGATACTATCATCAAAACATTTTTGTGCATTCCATCATCAAGTCGGAGATAGAAGCTTTAGTACTGCTGCAAAAATAACAACCAAACAAATTTACCTAAAAAAAATCGCGACATCAACTCTTACATGTTTCAAATCCCAATTATAAACTCGTTTGTTCAAACATTGCCATGGAGATTAAATTTAACAGACATAATCAAAGAATGAAATGTGGTTTAATGAAAGATTTAGTAATATTTTTGGGGCTAACGTCCCATTCCACCTAGGGTGATATCGCTGACTTGTGTCTTATTGGGAAACTTACAAGAGAATGATAAACAATTCGATGTCCTGGGCGTGAAGAACAAACTGCATCTCCTCGTGCCACCATTATGATAGGTTAAGACCATCAGTTTGTTCTCCATTCACATAATCATCATTCACCCAATCTGATTAAAACGCAGATTCTATTTCGTTTCGTTTTTTTTGTTTTTTTATATTTTCAAATTTCCTTTTACTTGTCTTTACTACACCAGGATCTGGTTGATGTGAGGGATTAGCCAATGATATAGTCTCTGGCAGCGAGTTCTTGGCGTGCGATGGACGGAACTGTGGGTATTCCATTTAGAAAAATCAACGTCATGAACCCTCCCACTACAACTGGTCAGATCATCATGCAGTACTGGCTCGCTAGCCTGGAGGTCGGGTGTTCGATCCCTGCATTGGCCGAGAAAGTTCATCTTGATTTTCCGGCGTGATTTCCCCTTGTCAGTGATGCAGAACGGAGGGCCTGACAAGGACAGCTGCCCAGTCGTTCGGATGGGACGAAAAACCGAGGTCCCGTGTACACATTGGCGTGCACGTAAAAGATCCCTTGGCAGTTGGAATTCGATATAAGAGTAGGCCGTAGCGCCGCTGCCCGGGCAAAATTTCCCTCATAGCACACTGTATGGCGTATGCCCGTCTTCAATTAGCCCAGGTTAGGTGCAGAAGCGTAGGACGTTAAACCCCATTTCATTTCATTTCATTTCATTTCATAGGTCTTCGAAAGTATAAAAAAAAAGATCTGTATTTTAATCAGATTGATCATCCACCTTGATTGGAACTACTTATATAATCAATCCCATAGTCAATCTGATTAAAATACAGATCTATATTTCGTTTTTTTATACTTTCGATGGCCTACACTACATGAAGATCTGACAAGTTATAGCTATAGGTCACGTCAGGGGTTAAAAGACCGACTTATGACCCTATGACGTCAGACATTTGATTAACCAATCAGTATTGATGTTACTAGTGGATTACCCACACGCCTAAAGCTCGCCGTAACAGACCGTTTCATTGGCTTATCCCTGACACCATTCAGAACACGAGTTAAATAACAACTCTTCCAGATCCAAGTGTAGTAAAGACAAGTAAAACGAAGTTTTGAACTATAAAAACGAAACGAAATAGGATCTGTGTTTTAACCAGATTGTCCAATAGTAGTAGAACACCCCCCACCCCCGAGCAGCACAGCTATTAGATGAATATTATAGTTTGTTCTTGTTATATTAAAAGTATATATGTACTTACAATTTGCAAATTTGAAAGCATATCAAAATTATTCTTGTCAAAGGTTGCAAAAAAATGAAACCGGTAGGGATAATGAAGACGGGCATACGACATGCAGTGTGCTAGGCTATGAGAGGAATTTAACACGAACAGCGGCACTACAGCTTACTCTTATTTCGAATTCCAATTGTCACGGGTCACTGTACGTACATTGGACCTCAATTTTCGTAGCATCCGAATGGCAGTTGGAATTTGAAATAAGTATAAGCTCTAATGCCCGGACAGTTTCCTCATAGCACACTGCCTGGCGTATGTTCATCTCCATTAGCCCGATCGGTGCAGAACAGTAGAACGTTAAACCCAATTTCATTTATTTTATTTCACGGAGGGAGCCACGGTGGCTAAGTAGGTAAGACGCTGGCTTGCTAGCATAGAGGTCGCTGGGTAGATCCCGGTGTTGTCCGAGAAAGTTCATTGGGATTTTCCGGCATGGTGTCCCCTTGTCAATGGTGCAGGATGGAGGACCTGGCAAGGACAGTTGTCTAATCGTTCGAATGGGACGAATAACCGAGGTCTAGTGTATAAATTGACGTGTACGTAAAAGATCCCTTGGCAGTTTGAATTCGATATAAGAGTAGGCCATAGCGCTGCTGTCCGGACAGTTTGAATTCGATATAAGAGTATAGACCATAGCGCCGCTATCCTGGCAAAATTTCCCCCATAGCACACTGTATATAGCGCAAGCCTTGTTCATTTGCCCAGTCGGGGCAGAGCAGTAGGCGATTCATCTCATTGCCAATTAATAACAAATCCTATACATACCTAGCTGTATTGTTGCATATTGATGTTATAATCGTAAATAAACCCACCGGATTTCAACTTTTAATTTACTCTGATTCGATTCCAATAATATTTTCTGAGTAACAATTGACCGCTGTATTTATGACCTGGGTGTATCATTCTGGAATACCATTGGAAAAATAAATTCTGTAAAATTTGAACAATAAATCAGTAAGAAGGCCAAAAGTTCTTTCGACGATCTGATAAAAGACAATTATTTTGGGACATGTTTCTATCAATGAGCAAATGTCTAAATATAATCCTTCCTTAGTACCACCCGAAATAAAACGAAAAACAAACCTGGGCCCTGTTTCACAAAAAACTTAAATCTTCTTAAAATCGTCTTAAACTAAAATTCCATCCTAACTTAAGATAGATGCGTTTCACAAAACGATTTTAAGCATTTTAGATAAAATCCACTAAAATAATATTGTAAGTTAAATTTGTATCTTAACTTAAATAATATTGTAAATTGTAAGTTAAAATTGTATCTTAACTTAAATAATATTGTAAGTTAAAATTGTATCTTAACTTAAAATAGTGGCTTTTCACAAAACTTTTTAAGGGACAATTTTAACTAAAATCAATTTAAACTTAGGACAGCGGTCACCCTCTCCTAACTTAAAATCACGACATTAACAAACATTGATTAGAGCTACGTTGTGAGATCTATTGTGACATAGAGATGTATTATATAATTTAAACATTCCATCATTCACAAAAATATTTTTCATTCAATTTCTTTTCATTGCATGGGACATATAGCTGCGGCCCACCCGTTTATTTTATTGTAAGGCAATATAAGCAATTAGATGACGCCCCAAATTAAAACCCCAAAAACAAAAACCCCTCAAAACCCCAGTAAACAAAACTCTTTGTTACTATTTTATATATTACCATGATTCAAGTATAAATTATACTATTTTCAAATAATCAATTGACACCGCCCCCCCCCCCCACAAAAAAAAGCTCTAAAAAAAAATCTAAACCCTTTGTAGGCCAGAGAGAGAAAGAGAGAGAGATGGGGTTTAACGTCCATTAGACACAAACTAGGTCATTTCGGGACTAACAAATGGATCAATTTTATTTCAATAATTCACTTGCGCGTAGGGGTCTTTAGTAGTGGGGTTAAACCGGAGGACCCGGAGAAAACCCACGAGGTTTGACGGGCGACCCTACTCCATGTCACGTACATTCAGGGGAATCGAAACCCCGTCAGTCCGGCTATAATACTAGATACGCCATATGCAAAGTATTTATGGTTTGGGGAGAGAGAGAGAACTGGGGTTTAACGTCCACTCGACACAAACTAGGTCATTTCGGGACTAACATATGGTTTAATTTTATTTCAATAATTCGCTTGCGCGTAGGGGTCTTTAGTAGTGGGGGGAAACCGGAGGACCCGGAGAAAACCCACGAGGTTGGACGGGCGACCCTACTCCATGTCACGTACATTCAGGGGAATCGAAACCCCGTCAGTCCGGCTATAATACTAGATACGCCATATGCAAAGTATTTATGGTTTTGGGAGAGAGAGAGAACTGGGGTTTAACGGCCACTCGACACAAACTAGGTCATTTCGGGACTAACATATGGTTTATTTTTATTTCAATAATTCGCTTGCGCGTAGGGGTCTTTAGCAGTGGGAGGAAATCGGAGGACCCGGAGAAAACCCACGAGGTTGGGCAGGCGACCTACTCCTTGTCACGTACAACCAGGGATTCGAAACCACGCCAGTTCACTCAATGACAGGCCTTATGATACAGCACGCACGTGCAAACCATTCGGCCGGAATTGTGCACTGCGCGAGCGCAAGCAATTGTAACTAAAATCTATTAAAATTGCATTTTAAGTTACAATCGATCTTCGTAAAACGCATAAAATTTAAAATTTCAGTTTGATTTAAGTTAAAAATCAATTTTAGTGATTTTAGTTTAAGTTTTTGTGAAACAGGGCCCAGGTTTTAACTCTTTATTTGGTTTCACCAGGCGGGATAATTGGGGTAATTTTAACGTGCGGCTTTTCCTAATCATGTCCCCCTTCTGAACTAGTGGAAAACAGGTTGGAAAATCTCTAAACATTTTCAACCAGAACCGGGATCAATAGCGGGAACTCCTGGTTAGTGTGCCACGAAATTGCTCTAAAAAATTTAGTCGATAATCTGTGAAAATGTATTGATTTGCTGTGGTCCCGTCCAACCCGTATTAGGTGCCCCAAATTCATTTGAACAAACCTTAATACAAACTAGCCAAACATATGAATTTGGTTGAATTCAATTCAGCCGGTGAATCAGGTGCAAATATAAAAAGTTAACGGATCTATGGACCACATACAGGGTAGGGTGTTCAGTGACGTACGTAGCTAGGGAGGTTGGTGTCGACGTTCCGGACAAAAACACAACTTTTTAAAAGTACTACTAGCCAGTGGAATAACACTTTTATTTCACTGATAAAACGCGGTATTCCACTACTGATCATAAAATAAATCCCCATATGACTTGTGCATCGATTCCAAACTTGGCATATATTTCCCTCACAATTCTGACTCATATTGAAAAGCAACAGAAACAAATTACGATGGGAGGTTGTTCAAATCTCTTTGTTTAAACATGCATAAAGTATAAGATTTAGTTAAAACGCCGATAGTTGGTGCTATAATAGTTTAAAAATAAATAATGAAAAACGAATATATTGAAACTTTCAGGCAAATTACTTCATGAGCTAAGTTGTGAATGTTTCAGGGAGTAGCGTTGTCTCGATTATCCATTTCCAAATTAGATTATTAAATGGCGATTGTGTTTCAAATTAAAACCATTCGGTGGTCTTAAGAGTTCATTACGTTAATAAATGTCTAATTAATATTTTATATATCATTTGAGGCCAAAAGAAAGATTCTGTAATAGTTAGATTTAGCTCGCAATGTGCCTTCTATAAGGCTCGCAATTTAAAGGTGTATTTCTTAGTAAGTCGCGATCTTAGATACAAAAACCTCTATTAGACAGGATGAAACACTTGGGGGAAGTACAGTTAGTTAGGAATGAAAACGGTTTGCTTGAGAGGAGATATGTGGTTGCGGAGGAGATAAGGTCGGTTTGGGAGGAAATACGGTTTGTTTGGGAGCAGATAAGGTTGGTTTGGGAGGAAATACGGTTTGTTGGAAAGGAGACAGATGGTTTGGGAGGATATAAGGTCGGTCGTGGAGGAGATAAGGTTGGTTTGAGAGGAGTTAGCGTTAGTTGCGACCTATTCCTTCTAAACCGCATTGCCACTGAGGCTGCCATCTTGAACTCATGTTAATTAACCAATTTAGATAGGTAAAAGCAGACAATAACGCAGTGATGTGTCATTACTGAAAAACCTCAGATCCATACAACAAACTCTGTTAGACATAATGTAACACTTATACTTTGTCTCTGTCCTTCTAGATGGATGTGTTGTTGAATCGTTCTGCAATAATTAAATTAAGAAAATAAAATATCTTTATTGTCATCAATTCAATATCGGGAGGGTATAGTTTTATTCTCAGGTAAACTTGTTTCATGACATCTGCCAATTGTCCTGCTAAAATACAATCTGATTGAAACACAGATCCTATTTCGTTATGTTTTTATAGTTCAAAATTTCGTTTTACTTGTCAATAACAAAATGTATTTTGTCTTGGGATGCAACTTTGTCGGAAGCAACATTGTCAGCATTCCGATGCAGTATGTAAGATTTAGATAAAGAGCTAGCCGTTCTTGCGATAATAGTTCCAAAAGGGATAATTCAAAATTAATATATTGAAAATTTCAGTCAAACTACTTTACTCTGCGAGCAACGTTATCACTATTTGCCGTTTAGATATAGATTGTTTATTACCGTAACAACGTTATTTATGAATCAAGATTCAGCTTCGCTTCTCCATTTTTAAAAAATGGCGATCGTACTTTAATCCATTTATATCTGTCTGCGCCACCCGATAGTCTAGAGAGTTGATTATTGGCTTGTCATGTGAATAAATATATATATAAATAATAATTTATATAACATTTGAAGTCAAAATAAAATCTGGTAATAGGCATCTTTAATAATCCATTCAGCCTCATGTGAGTAAATGACCGTCATCTGTCTGCCTTTTCCAAGTGCGTCATTGAAGGCTTTATCAACAAACCAATCCAAACTGTCTTTGAGGTCGGAATGTTGAAGTATTGTATATAAAGTAGAAAAGTCAAACGTTTCTATTGATTTAAGTCACCGCATACCAATGAGTAAGCATACCAATGCGCAGACTTTTACCGTTTTGTGTGGCAGCCACGATGTCTCAGTGAGTAGGCCGTTATCTCGCTAACCTTGAGGTTCGGTGTTCGATTCATGCGTTGGCCGACGTGGTTCTCCTTTGTCAGTGATATAGAGAGGACGGGACGAAAAACCGAAGAAGCGTGTACACATTGGGGTGCACGTAAAAGAACCCTCGCCAATTCGAAGTAAGAGTATGCCGTAGCGCCCCAGCCAGGACTAAATGCCCCTCGGAGCACACTGCATGGTGTATGCCCGTCTTTATTTGCCCAGTAGGGGCAGAACAGTAGGGCGTTAAACCCCATTTAATGTCATTTCATTTCATTCCCGTGTTGTATGATTGACTTTTGGAAAACTGCGTGACGGCTGCTCTGGGGTGATCGACGACAACACGCCAAAAATTCATATTAGATTTCTCTATAAGAATTGTACTATATATACTAATATGTACTTATTGATTATTGAACAATTAATTAAGAAAGATAAATCAAACTATCTACAGTAGATAATCCACAGGCTTAGATTCAGTCAGGTTAAAAAGAGGCCATAAAAGATGTAGGGGGCGCTAGCTGCTTTTGGCCATTTCCAATCCATATTTTTGCAAATACTGTAACACTATCACTGTATAACAGAAGATCTGTATGGTAAATATAAAATTTATTTACAGCAGGAACAAGAACATAAAACAGGAAGAGAAACAATAACACACAATTAGGGGATCACGTGGCCAAGAGGATAAGACGCTGGCTCGCTAGGCTGGAGGTCGGGTGTTCGATCCCTGCATTGGCCGAAAAAGTTCATCCAGATTTTCCGGTGTGGTTTCCCCTTTAATCGTTCGGATGGGACGAAAAACCGAGGTCGCGTGTACAAATTGGTGTGCACGTAAAAGATCCCTTGGCAGTTGGAATTCGATATAAGAGTACTTTTCTGCGCCGACTAGGGTGATGAAGACGGGTATACGCCGCTATACAGTGTGCTAGGTAATCAAGGGTGTTGTACAAGACTGCATGCAGTTGACAAATAGATGTGTATGCGATTTTTTGCTTTTAACATCGGTTGTACAATAAGAACTACACAGTAATGCCACAATGTCAGAAGTTAAATAACAATGGGTCCGGTAAAAAATCTAAAATACGGAATTTTAATGTACTTTTGGTGCCAAGTGACATTATAACATATGGTGTTTACGTCGAAACAAATAATCCTTTGATGGATATAATGTAGGGTGACCCACCATAAATAAATATCTCCAAATATCTCGACAATTACGCCACAATATTTATACATATGCCAAGCCTCAAATCAGTTTCACACAATTATAGTCACTAAATAAACGATCATGTTGTACTTAATAAGCTATGACCATTAATCATCTTTAAAATACAGATGTGACGTCACCCTTTGATGTTGGCGTACCATTATTTCAAATAATCGTACGGGCAACTTGCCAATAGTACTTTATTCATACTAGTGAGATATTGGACTAGTGTGACGTAAAAGCTCGTGCGGAGTGTCAGTATTTTAAGATGTTTAATGGTCTCGAGCTTACGACATTGCGTAATATATTGTAAAAACATTCGGGCCTACGTCCCTCATGTTGTTACAATATATTACTTAATGTCTCGCTCTCGACCATTAAACAATACTTAAAATACAGATGTGACGTCACCCTTTGATGTTGGCGTACCATTATTTCAAATAATCGTACGGGCAACTTGCCAATCGTACCTTGTCAAATATTAGACTCGAGTGACGTATTTCACTGTAAACGCACGTGCGGAGTGTCTGTATTTTAAGATGTTTAATGGTCTCGAGCTGAGACATTGCGTAATATATTGTAAAAACACTCGGACCTGACGGTCCTCTTGTTGTTACAATATATTACTTAATGTCTCGCTCTCGACCATTAAACAATACATAAATATTAGACTGAAAACTGGTTCCAAGTTGCGTCCATAACATCCAGACACTTTTGAGTAAAAGATAGGTTACGTGCCCTTGTTTTGAAATTAGTCTCGCTTAACCAGTCTATCGACCATTCTACGTCTGATTGACAGGTCGGGATAATCAAGACTACTTTTTTACGAAACATAACAGAAAGCTAGAACAAGAAATTGAATTTATAAATAAGCACTTTAGACAACTCAACAATTGTTTTAAGAAACTTGTAAAAGTAAAATGAAACTACTGCTAGTATCATGTTCCTGCTAAAGAAAGTGATTCAGAGATAGTATTTGTGCTAAACCAAAAGATGCCGCTCTTAACGGTACAGTTAATGATAAAGCAATTTAAAAAATAAAACAAACGTAATTACTAAAGCTGCTGTAATAACCAAGAAGCTAAATTTTACTGCTATTCAAAATCGTCAACAATAGATTTTTTACGGCTGTAATAGTTGATATATTTGTAGAGAATTGCAAGTGCCATGGCTATTTATCGACTCAAAGCGAGTGCGGGGTAGTCAGAAATCAGTTCGAGACACGCAACTGAAGCGTGCACATTTAGCCGTGTCGAGACCAATTTTCTGTAAAGTGCACGGGTCACCCTAATAATAGGATAAAATGTCGATAAATTCTTTAGAATGCTGCAATATTATAGATCAACTATATTCTATTGTGTGACTTGTTTTTATACCAGCCTAAATAAACTGCACTGAGAGTTCCAAAATCAGTCAAAATTACATTTGAATTTTTATTGTATTAATGATGTATTATGCCTATTACAGGTCTTTGCTAATATATAGCCTATAATCTACGTGATGTGGAGATTTAAACGGATTAAAACACGGTCGCCAGTTAATGGTTTAATATTTATAAGTGGCGAACCGAGGCTAGTGCGATTGTGACACATCTTAAAGAAAGGGATAACTTCGCTCAGAATAAACTAATTTGAAAGAAATTTTCATTCATTTTGCATTACCTATTTATGAACTGTTATAGCAAGAACGACCAGCTTTCTATCTAAATCTTACATAATACATCTTTAAATTGCATTAATAGACTGGTTTATGGTTGGGACTTTTACAGCGTGGTTCTCTAAAAATGAATACCAATCCAAAAATTGTTACAATCGTATGATGATAGGGTGACCCACCATAAATAAATATCTCCATATATCTCGACAATTACGCCACAATATTTATATATATGCCAAGCCTCAAATCAGTTTCACACAATTATAGTCACTAAATAAACGATCATGTTGTACTTAATAAGCTATGACCATTAATCATGTATAAATAATAGACTGAAAACTGGTTCCAAGAGTCGTCCATAACATCCAGACACTTTTGAGTAAAAGATAGGTTACGTGCCCTTGTTTTGAAATTAGTCTCGCTTAACCAGTCTATCGACCTTTATACGTCTGATTGATAGGTCGGGATAATCAAGACTACTTTTTTACGAAACGTAACAGAAAGCTAGAACAACAAATTGAATTTAGAAATAAGCACGTTAGGTAGCTCAACAATCGTTTTAAGAAGCTTGTAAAAGTAAAATGAAACTACTGCTAGTATCATGTTCCTGCCTAACCCGAGTGATTCAGAGATATTATTTGTACTAAACCAAAAGATGCCGCTCTTAACGGTACAGTTAATGATAAAGCGATTTAAAAAATGAAACGAACGTAATTTCTAAATCTGCTGTAATAACCAAGAAGCTTAATTTAACTGCTATTCAAAATCGTCAACAATAAATTTTTTACGGCTGTAATAGTTGATAGATTTGTAGAGAATTGCACGTGCCATGGCTATTTATAGTATCATACTGTCAGAAAGTTGGTCTCGGCACGGCGAATGTGCACGCTTCAGTGGTAGTCTCGAACTATCAGCGGTGGACTGTATTTCTGTGAGTACATGGGTCACCCTAATGATGAACTGAAAAATCCCAATTTTTGGCATCCTTTTGGAACCAGAAAAAAAGACCCGCAACAGGCAATTGTTTAGATTGTTTTAATTGGTCGACGAAAGGGAACATACTGGTATCTAGACGAGTGGCCTTTAAATGAAAATGGAGGGTTTGGTGGTCGTGTGGGGGTGGGTATATTGTCGTCATGACGTGTCTAACGCATGCGATTTAAATCACGAGGTATGCCAGTGGTGTGGTTTCGATCCCATGGTTAACCTTGAGAGGTTTCATGGGCGCGTATAGTACATTATGATTATATTTAGATCAATTTGACTGAAATACTCAACAAATTCCCGTTACATAATCTAGTTTTTAACTATTATAATGAGAACTGCCAGCTCTTTATCTAATCTCCCATAATGTTTCTTTAATTTATTACTTGCGTTTCGTAGCGCGAATCCAAAATTGAAGGAATTGTGTGCACAGTAATGTCACGCATGTTGGTAAAAATGTTACATATCGACATTTAAATGGTTCTCTGCATAAATGTTTATAAATATGTAAGTTGATATAAGCTTTGATCAATGTATGATGCAACTACAATCTGTGTAAATAAAAACTCTCATTCTATTCTGTGCAGCAATTCTAAATAAAATCATACTGTACTCTACGCGCCCATGAAATCTCTCAAGGTTAAGCATGATATTAGAGACTTTTGCAATGTAGTTTTAGAGTTTTGGCAGATTTTCGTGTCGCGTACTTATGCATCGCTTAGCTGGGCTTAGTTCTTTTACAGTTTGATGACAGAGTGTCTAGCCCAGAATTTCTAAGAGGGGGCGAATTCGCTCGACCGTCGCTGAGGTATTAAAAATATTTTTGGTTTCACTAATGTATCATTTCAGAAAGTTTATACCCCTTTACCATAGAATAAAATCATTTACAGATTTGCAAGGTTACACCCCATAAATTTAGCACATAGATCAACCAGCATGCAGACAGATAGAAAAAGTATGAAAGTTCCGAAAAAAAATCCATCAATAATTTGAATAATAATGATTAAATTCAAGTCTTTATCATGGTTAAAATCACATCAAATATACACCTTCTAGGATACACATAGATTCACAAAAACGCTATGATATAACATTTCAGTGTCTAAAAGTAGCAAAAAAGACGGTAAAAAGACGACAATGTTACATAGAACTTTTTCGTATGAAAGCTGTTCGATATGTGCTGTCGTATCCGTGTGCCGTATGACGTATGAGAAATACACACACATAGAAATATATATATTTCTATGTACACACACACATTGATGACGTCACATGCACAATCCATACGGATACGCGATCAATCTCCCAAACAGAGTTGTCTTCCCTTGCAGTCCACACGTGTATAGCGAGACTTGCGTGGAGAATGATACGCGATACGGACCAGAAATTTACGGTTGCCAAAAGTCTCTATTAATTTTATGTTCCGTTTCGTCGACCAATTAAAAGCAACCTAAACAATTGGCTGTTGCGGGTCTTTTTTTCTGGTTTCGAATGTTATTGATTTGCTTGGGAAATTTTCAGTTCATCATACGATTGTTACAATGTTCGGATTGGTATTCATTTTTAGAGAACCACGCTGTAAAAGTCCCGACCATAAACCAATCTATTAATGCAATTTAAAGATGTATTATGTAAGATTTAGCTAGAAAGCTGGTCGTTCTTGCTATAACAGTTCATAAACAGGTAATGCAAAATGAATGAAAATTTCTTTCAAATTAGTTTATTCTGAGCGAAGTTATCCCTTTTTTTAAGATGTGTCACAATCGCACTAGTCTCGCTTCGCCACTTATAAATATTAAACAATTAAATGGCGACCGTGTTTTAATCAGTTTAAATCTCCACATCACGTAGATTATAGGCTATATATTAGCAAAGACCTGTAATAGGCATACTACATCATTAATACAATAAAAATTCAAATGTAATTTTGACTGATTTTGGAACTCTCAGTGCAGTTTATTTAGGCTGGTATAAAAACAAGTCACACAATAGAATATAGTTGATCTGTAATATTGCAGCATTCTAAAGAATTTATCGACATTTAATCCTATTATACTATTCAAAAAAAGTAGGGGATATTTGATTTGTAAGTGTTATTAAAGTCACCTAATGAAACTGACGAAGAAACAAATGACAAAATGAAATGAAGTTCACATTCATCGATTTATTCCAAATGATCGTTAGACTAAGTAAGGCACAGACTGACCATTATAAGGGTAAAATGATACCCGGGGTCAAACAGCAAAGTTACCACAGCATCACAACCAAGTCAGTAACGGGTAAATCCTCCTCTGTTTGCCAAACAAGCATTGATCCGACGTGGCATACTCCTAATGAGACGTCTAAGGTCATTTTGGTCCAGATTGTCCCATTCCTGTTGCAACGCAGCAGCAAGTTCTTGGACATTGGCAGGGCGTTGTTGACGTTGACGTAACCTCTGTCCAAGCATGTCCCAGACATGCTCGATGGGTGAGAGGTCGGGACTCAGTGCTGGCCAAGGTAATGTGGTGATGTTCTGTTGTTGGAGGTAACCTGTAACGATCCTGGCCCTGTGACATCTTGCGTTGTCATCCTGGAAGATGAAACGGCGGCCATGATGTCGTGCGAACGGCACAACATGGCCTGCCAAGATGTTGTCCCGGTAGTACTGGCCTGTAACACGCCCTGCAACAACATGTAAAGCCGTTCTTCCAGCAACAGTGATGCCTCCCCACACAATAACAGAACCACCCCCAAATCGATCATGTCTGATGACGTTAACGTCTTGGAAGCGCTCGTTTCGACGACGCCACACCCTCCTACGTCTGTCCAAAAAATCAACAGTGAACCTTGACTCATCTGAAAACATCACATTGCTCCAGCGTCGATTATCCCAGTGTTGACGATCCCTACACCAACGACGTCTTGCCTGAATGTGATGATCTCTCAAACAAGGGATCACGCGAGGACGTCGGGCGCGAAGGTGACCCCTATGCAGTCGATTCCGAAACGTCTGGCCACTCACTCTCAGACCAGTGTCTGTTTGAAGACGAGCGCTGATCTGATTTGCTGTGATGACACGATTTCTCAAGGCCAAGGTACGGATAAATCGATCCTGGGCTTGAGTTGTCGACCTGAGCGTGGTCTGTCCTGTACAGATTGTGTATCACGGTATCTGGACCATAGCCTGCTTATGACAGACTGAGAAACATTCATCGTCCGCGCCACAACCGCCTGTGTTGTGCCGATCTGTAGCATGCCAAGGGCACGTAACCTTTCATTTTGGGTAAGCCGACGCATATCAAAATTTGTTTTCTGGTCACTAAAACAATTAAACTGATGTTTCCACCCTGGAATTCAATGCCACAATGACTGTAACATTCAAAGTCAGAGTCGTGCAAATCTTGGGTTGGACCCCCATGATGATCCCAAGCATCACCTGCATTCCATGCGGTAGCTATTGGTGCGTTTGGGCGTCACATGTAACTGGAAATGTTTCTTCTGTTAGGTTCTATAGTGACTTTTTTCGTAGTCATTTGCATATTTTAGTATTATGCCCCCAAAATCAAATATCCCCTACTTTTTTTGAATAGTATATATCCATCAAAGGCTCCTACGCCTATGCCATTGTTATTTAACTTCTGACATTGTGGCATTACTGTATAGTTCTTATTGTACAACCAATGTTAAAAGCAAAAAGTCGCATACTCGTCTATTTGTCAACTGCATGCAGTCTTGTACAACACCCTTGATTATATTTTAAATCTTACGAAGTGCAGAAAATCTTTAAATTTTTAATCGTTTTTTAAAATAGTATGCATTGCGTCATTTTATCGCAATAAAAATCCCTTGCCAAAATCACAAAATTGTGAAAGACAAGAATATTGGTCCAAAATGGTTTAATTCCGTTCAGTATTTAAAAATATATTGAATTTAGTGTAATATAAAATTTTATATAAATTTCACACCTCCATATTTATGTGTCTGAGGCAATTGAAGAAACAATAACAGGCCTTATGATATTAATTTTTGGCGTTCCGCGACGTTTCGTTCCGGAGTTTACCAAAAACATTGTGAACGCGATATGGGCTGTAGTTTTTAACTAATGCTTTTCGGATTTGGTCATTGGGGTCATGGGCTGGGTGAACACTATCGATATTTAGCGTTCCATGACTTTTCGTTCCTGAGTTATCCCTAATTTGCAGAAAATCTAGATGTAGGTTATGGTTTTTAAGCGATAGAGCCAAAGTGTTTAACGGAATCTTTTAAAATTTGGTGGGAAGCATTGGGACATGTGAGGATGAACCCTAGCAATAACGGATGTCTTTCAAATTTGGTGGGAAGCACTCGGGTCATGATACAAAGTGTTATGCGACCTTCCGTTCCGAAGTTATCAAATTTGCCCAACATCCAATGCTACTGCGTGTGCGTATTTCCACGCCTTGTGTGGCTATCTTTTAACTTTTGGGATAGATGAGAACGACCTTGTTGTGCATTCTGTAGACCCGTGTTATTGCCGTGTATTAGTTTTAAAAAAAAGAAATCACCATGTTGTAACAGATGCAGTAGTACAGCAACCTATAATCACATTCTCCATATATCATATAAGTTCAACTATTTTGAGATTTAACTCTCGATTGATATTGTGTCAGATAACGGACCAAAATAGAATGAGAAAAATATAAAATTCGATCTAATACTCAATAAACCGACGTGTCAACTAAGCCCACGTCTCCTCCGGGATTATAAAAGAAACCACAGTCAGTGACCAATTCAGACGTTTCTAGATTTCTTGTGAAAGATATCCGTTGATCATGTCGTTGAAGATGTTAACTATCGTGTTGTTGTGTGTTTATGTTTGTGGGGTAATATCCATGCCACAGGAACCACCATCAGGAGGACCAGGAGGTCCGGGAGGCCCAGGAGGCCCAGGAGGTCCACCACCAACTGGGAATCCACCACCACCTGGAGATTCACCACCACCACCACCAAGTGGAGGTAAATATTTTTTGTACTCAAAATATTTGAAACAAAGTATCTTTAAAATCACTAAACTTCTTTGTCTCTGTAATTCTGTTTGATGTGTTGGTCTGCTTTATGAAGTTGGTATCCGTTTCATTTAAAATATTTATGTCCATAGAGATAGGAGAAATAGACGAACAAGCATGGTATTCCCCGGGCCACCTACCCGGCGGAGACATGTACAAGTTTTTCAGCATGGCCTGGTCGATACCTATGCAACCCGGATTAGATATCGCAAGGCTCATCGTCGGCCGAGAGGAGGGGAGAGTGCAACTGTCAATGCCTCAGGTAGATCCGTGAAAGTGACAATTCCCCACAAAGCCGATTCGTCATCGGCTTTTGTAATTGTTGCTTATGTTCCGTCTCGCCAGGCGTCTGACCGTCAGAAAAGTCGTGAGAGACATGTCTGCTCTCAGAGGTCTTTTGTCCGATGCAGCCTGTACATGCGGTTCGAGTTGCTTCGGATTGCTACTCCAAGTGCGTGGTAAGATCCACTGCACGAGCCCGATAGCGAACAATTGAACTTTGAAGAGGGAGTTCAAGACATCGCGAAATCACCTACAGGCAAACGGCTGGATTAGCCCATTCATAATACATCTAACTATCCCTTTACAGCACTTCACTCCCTACACATTTCCCCTCGTCCTACTTTCCCAAACGTCAACAACACATCTCATACATCCAGTTCGCTGATTAACCCTTGTACCACGTCTACTGGATTAGCCCGTGCCAACAGCCAAATCTAGCTCTTGGGGCAGGCGACTCTTCGTGTGTTCGGGAGGATTTATCCCCGTCAGCGGCCCATCCGTGTTGCGAGTCGCGATCGATCGGCAACTAGTACCTTGTCACTGTCTGTCGTTAATTTTATCTGTACAACTGTGGTCTCTAGGTTGTCTTCTGTGGGGCGGTGGGCATTGTGGAGCGGGGTTTTTTTTTGGGGGGGGGGGGGGAGGGGGCTGATCGTGACAGTTTTGTAGTCCAATCTACACATCTATAAAGCCAAACAAAATAAATTAAATCTTGTAAACAAACTGAGTGTCTCTTCTGTTATGTAACGCAAATTTAATCGTATATTTATTTTGTCTAATCACTAATCAAATCAACCCAATTCAAGACTGTATCTGTACATACACCAAATAATTTACCGCCATTAAATATCATGTCAAGGATTATAATAATGTACTTTGTGTAGGATGTTAAATCCCATTACATTTGATTTGATTTTGTGCAACATAATTAGATTTAAGAAAATGTAAAATATATTTCATTTCGGCAATATCATTCCATCTTCAGAGTTTAGGATATAATCTTCGCTTAAATATTTTGATGGGCTTTTTCTTAATCATATTGAATACTGTTGATTTCGATTGTTTGTTCTTAATTAAATGTTAAACAATTTATGACTTGAGTTCATCGTGGATAAAACTGTACAAAAAATAGAAATTGTCCGAAAAATACATGTGACGATTAGCATATTCCTGAAGCCATGACCCGAGAAATCCCTCTCTGGCCATTGTTGGATTGACTTCTGATACTTGAGCTTTTGAGGAGTGTGTCTATTCTTCCCTTTCAATCAAATCTCTCCAAGGTACAATCTGGGATCTTCCCTAAAACTTTGGACGATGATTTAAGGTATTAAAAACGGCGAAAATATTGTTCGTCTTCAAACAGTATCGTTTACATCGTAGACGTTTTGATACCATCGTTTGTCAGGCAATTATATTCCATCTATGCCCTCTGGGCATTTCGGATTAATATTGCATATTCCCGGTTATCCAGCCAGAATATGCTTGAACACTCATGTTTAAAGAAAAACCAAAAAACTCATGAACCCTGACCTGTATCACGTGGCCGTAGTTGATGTCAGTCCGTGCAAACTCTGGTAAGTGTCTTTTTCTGTTATGATCTAGACTAGGATAGAGCTTGAATACTCTCTTCCACTTCTTGAGGTGATCCTCAGTTAGTACTATAAGTTTTATAATTCATATCTACTATTTTATTGTAGCTCATATTATCTATTTATATTCCGAGTCGTATCGCTGATTCGACTCTCATGGTTTATTGCTATTTTTAGCAACAAACAAAATACAAACTGTCGTTTCGTTGGTTCAACGAAATAATAATATGAGTGAATCTCCCGATCAGGATTTTACTGGCTTTACAGCCCAAGATTTAAGTATTGCTGAAAATATTTTGATTAATAACAATCAAGGTGATACAACCAAATTCGCTGATCTTTATTGCGACAAAGCAAAAAATTCGAAACCGGAAGTTAAAACTTCTCAGGTAAACAAACATGGCCGAAAAATTGGAAAAAGGAAAAGTTCGGAGAAAATTACTGCTCCATGTAAGAAACAATTAAACTTTGCTCGAACGGGTGCAAAACCTACTTGCACGGTCACTTCTGCAGCACTGAACCATGGTTCTGAATTTGCCGATGATTTTGCTCATTCGGCCGCTGTAACGAATACTAATAGTAATAGTAATAGGGCCACTTTCGAGGATACCACGAGCGGTGGTCACGTAAAATTATCGAACGAACAAATAAACAGAAACGAACTTGTTGATTTAAAGAATCAAATAGCTTTATTGACATCTATAGTTGATAAACAGTTACACAAGCCTACTAATGCTGATCTAGGCCATCACGTCAATGATTATAGAAATATAGAACAAAATGTTAGTTCTAACGATATTTATTCTAACAATAAAAATCATGAATATGAAAATTTTTACAATGAACCGGTAATCGATCTGGTTGATCCTCAAGAAATGTATGATGAGTTTCAAGAGGAAACACCTGATGTTCTTGAGGATGATTTTGATATCCCTAAGATATTTCAAGGGGATGATACTTTTGGTAATCCAGTATCAGATAGTCTTGTTAAATTGGTTTCTGTTGCCACCACTAAGAAGGTGGAGATTGGAAAAATGACATCCAAATATTCAATTCCTGAGAACTGTAAATGTTTGGTTCCACCACTAGTTGATGGAGACATTTGGAACATTTTGCCGAAGACGGCTCAATCTCAGGATTTATCGCTTCAAGATGTTCAAAAATTAATTAGTATTGGTATAGCCCCCCTTCTTACAATCTTGGCGTCCAAAGATCGAACTATCGATCAAAATAGTAAAATTGCAGTGATCGACTCAGTCGTGATTTTGGGAAACTCTTTGAATGAGATTTCGTTGAGACGTAGACATCTTATGAAACCCTTTCTCAGTAAGAGATACCATCCTCTTTGTTCTTCTTCTCGACCTATCTCAGGTACTCTATTTGGTCCAGACATTGCCACCAGGATTAAAGAAATAGACCAATCTGCCAAATTATATACTCCAATGAACTCGAACTATAATAATAAAAGATCTAATAATTATTCATATGGCAGGTCATGGTATAAAAAGCCTTTTTTAGGTGGAGGCCAGAGGAGGTATCAACCTCCAGATCGGAGGGGAGGTTACCAGAATTTACAGTACAGGGGCAGGTATTACAGCACACGAGGCAGAGCCAGAGGCCGTTATACAAAGAACCAATAGATTGTGTAAGTAAGAATTTGGGCAACAAGAAGTTTATAGCGGGACAATTATCTAAATTTTCTCATAATTGGCAGTATCTCACAACTGATAGTTGGATTATCGATACAATTAGTAATGGATATACAATTGAGTTTAATTCATTACCTGTCCAGTGGTCTTGGCCCAATTCGCCTTGTCTTTCAGTGACAGAGGTTGATATTATTGATCAGGAGGTTGCAAAACTTCTTGACAAAGGTGCAATTGAACCAACCAATCCTTTTCCGGATCAATTTATTTCTAATTTATTTTTAGTACCTAAAAAGAATGGGTCATTAAGGCCCGTAATCAATCTAAAAAAGTTAAACAATTTTGTATCTTATGAACACTTTAAGCAGGAAACTTTGGCTGTTGCTCTGAAGTCTATTACAAAGAATAGTTTTTTAACCTCGATAGACCTTTGTGATGCTTATTTTTCTATTGGAATTAATCCTAGTGATAGGAAATATTTATGCTTTGTTTGGCATGATGTCATTTATCATTTCACATGCTTACCGTTTGGAATTTCGTCAGCGCCTCGGGTGTTCACAAAAGTCCTTAAGCCTATTTTCTCATTTTTAAGGAAGCAGTCAATTATATGCTTTTATTTTATAGATGATTCACTTTTTTCATCTACAACCATTGAAGAGTCAAATTCTAACACATATAAAGCTATTGATTTGTTTCATAATCTTGGTTTTGTAGTTAATCTGGAGAAATCACACTTAAAACCTTCGAAAGAATTGGTTTTTCTTGGTTTTATTATCAACACAGAATATTATAATGTTTTTATGACTCCTGATAAATTAGATAAGATTGTATTATTAGCTAGGAATTTATTAGCTTCTGTTTTTACTATACGAGATTTAGCTTCATTCATAGGCCTTTGCTCATTTAGTAGAACTGCAATCCAGCCTGCTCCACTTTATATCCATTATTTAGATAAAGGTAAAACAAGACTGCTTTCACAATCTGGTCTTAACTATGATGCTATTGCGGTTCTAGATTTTAAGATGATCGATGAGCTTCATTGGTGGATTCATGAAGCCTATTTGTTCAATGGTAATCATATTCAACCCCCTCCAGTGGATGAGATTTTAACCACTGATGCGTCTGAAATGGGATGGGGAGCTCATTTTAGGAATTTCCAAACAAATTCCGTATGGCTCCCATGCGAACAAGCAAATCATATAAATTTTTTAGAGCTATTAGCAGTTTTCAAAGCTTTAAAAAATCTTTGTTCAAAATTTCGTGATATCCATATATGTATTCAATCTGACAATTCTGTTGCTATTGCTTATATCAACAATATGGGAGGTGCAATTGATTCATTACATGAATTGTCTAAATCTATTTGGTTATGGTGTTATAAGAAGAGTATATACTTATCTGCTAAGCACATTCAGGGTAAATTTAATTTAGAGGCTGACTTCTTATCAAGAAATTTTTCAAACTCCACAGAGTGGATGCTCCATGAGAATACATTCAATAAGATTTGTAATTATTTTGGTACACCAGATATAGATTTATTTGCATCCTCATTAAATTATCAGATTGAATCTTATGTTTCTTGGTACCCAGATCCATATTGTTTAGCTTGTGATGCTTTCACTATTTCTTGGAATAATTATTATCCATATATTTTTGCTCCTTTCAGTCTTATACCTCGAATACTCAACAAGCTAGTTTTGGACAAGGTAGCAATGGCTATAATGGTTGTTCCAGCATGGTCAACCCAGGTATGGTATCCTTTGCTGTTAAGTCTTTTAGTGGATTACCCACTTCTTTTGCCCAAACGGAGAGATCTGTTGAGGTTGGTCCACAGCGGTGCGTTGCACCCCTTGAAAGGCAATTCCCTCAGGTTGACCGTTTGTCTTGTATCAGGGCAAACATTCAGAGTCGAGGCATTTCAAAAGAGTCTGCAGAACTCATCCTTAATTCATGGCGACCAAAAACAAACAAGCAATATCAATTGGCTTGGAATAGATGGAATCTTTGGTGTGTGCAAGGGAAAGTCAATCCCTTATTTCCATCTATAGAAAATTTGTTGAATTTTCTTGGGTTTTTGCACAAATCAAATTTTTCATATAGTGTCATAAATGCAACTCGCTCTAGCATTGTCCAGACATTGCTTACTCTTGGGAATTCTCACTTGAGGGACCACCCTTTATTTACTCGGTTCATGAAAGGTGTTTTTGTCCATAAACCACCTAAACCTCGTTATTTGGCAACATGGGATGTATCCATCTTGTTGCATTATCTAAGTTCATTGTATCCGTTGGATACATTATCTTTACGTATGCTTACGATTAAAGCAGTTTCTCTATTGTCTTTGTCAACTGCTCAACGATGTCAAACGCTAGCATCTTTCTCTTTAGATTCTGTGAAAGATTCTGGAACAGCTATGTGTCTGTCGGCATCGGGTGTCTTGAAGACATCACGCCCATCTCAACCGCTATATACTGTCAACATTAATAATTATAAGAAATTATCTATTTGCCCTTGTTATACACTACGCACATATATTTCAGCTACCCAGAGTAAGCGTAAATCACAGAATTTATTTATTTCTTTTTTCCACAAAAAAGCAGTTTGTGCTGCTACTATAGCCGGATGGATTAAAGAAGCTTTGATTTCATCTGGTATTAATACAGATATATTTAAACCACACTCTGTAAGAGGTGCTTCATCATCTGCCGCTAATTTAGCAGGACTCTCTATTTCAGAAATATTGAAGACAGCAGACTGGAAGTCGGAGAAGACTTTTGCTGCTTATTATAAAAGAGATATTTTGCCTTCTTTTTCAGATATTGTGTTAAATAAAATGTAAACATGTTTTCCATTTGTTGTTGTCAACCTCTTTAAATTATGCAATATTAATCCGAAATGCCCAGAGGGCATAGATGGAATATAATTCTACTCTCAGCCGAGCGCCCGAAGGGCGCGAAGGATGAGAGAAATTATATGAATATATAGCCCGAGGGCTTGAGGATTAATCTTCCCTCCCTAAGTCCCTCCCAGGTTATATGTTCATATAATTTTTTGGTTGACAACATGCTTGACTTTAAAAAGACACTTACCAGAGTTTGCACGGACTGACATCAACTACGGCCACGTGATACAGGTCAGGGTTCATGAGTTTTTTGGTTTTTCTTTAAACATGAGTGTTCAAGCATATTCTGGCTGGATAACCGGGAATATGCAATATTAATCCTCAAGCCCTCGGGCTATATATTCATATAATTTCTCTCATCCTTCGCGCCCTTCGGGCGCTCGGCTGAGAGTAGAATTAGTTTGTCTGCAATATCCTGCTATGCACTTTTTTGTACATACTTGCTTTTCTTCGCTACAGGCGTAAAAACTGTAGAAAACATCTTATCCTGGTAAAAATATAAATTAGAAATTTCGATACTTGGTCTAGTGATTTTTGCAGAACTTTGGATAGATTAGTACATGTGAGCACTTCTGCCCGTGACAATTTACTATTGATCCTATGCAACGGAATTTCGTTTGCCAATTTTGGACCCACGTCGGTTTAGTCACTGGGCGCTGACCCACTATAGGTCCAACATTTGATCCCTGTATTGCCCGACAAAGTTTGTCGGAATTTTTCAGCATGTTTTCCCCATGTTAATAAAAGTATTTGGGGCATACCAGAAACCGAAAATAGCTGTTAAAAGTCTAAACTGCGAAAGTCCATGTTTGACAAGACCGAGAGAAACACGTGTGTATAGGTTCGAGATACGTCTCTGGAAATATGGATGATCTTATAACCCCTTGAGTAGCATTTAGCGATTGGGAACAATCAATACACCTTTTTCTCGTCAAACAATTACAATAACCATACAACACGATTAGGGGAAGATTCGAATATATTTAAGAACCGACTTTTTAAAACTGTGGACACAATATTATCTTCACGGTTTATATGATGTTGTGGAATCATTAAAATAGACATATAAGCCAATTGAATATTCGTTCTTTTCAGATGGGAGGTGATATTGCAGGCTAACAGGCGTGTTGTACGGATTAAAACCAGACATAACTCTAGCGTATAATAGTCGATGTCAATAACCTATCATTGTCTGTATGTTAAGGGAGCAATAAAAACTACAACACAACTTGAATGTATATTGGGTTATATTTTTAATTTTTTTAACCGAGGCTTTTATTGCTTTTTAATTCATTGAAAGGAGCAGTCCTTTTTTAGAGAGAGAGTGAGAAAGAGTGAGAGAGGTGTGTGTGTGTGTGTGGTGGGGGGGGGTGTCTTTAGCCGTAGGAATAATTCGGAGGACCCGGAAAGTTTATGG
This sequence comes from Patella vulgata, assembly GCF_932274485.2. NCBI lineage: Eukaryota > Metazoa > Mollusca > Gastropoda > Patellidae > Patella > Patella vulgata. The sequence goes on from NC_065883.2 coordinate 20,941,190, forward strand.
TTCACTCGACACAAACTATGTCATTTCTGGACAAACGTAATGATTCAATTTGTCTCAATAATTCGCCTGTGCGTTAGGTTCTTTAGTCGTAGGGAGAAATCGGACGGAGGACATCACTACTCCGTGTCAGGTACAAAGTGGGAATGGAAACCACACCACTCGACTCAATGACACGACAGACCTTGTGATGTAAAGCGCACATGTTAGACCATTCTGCCACCCACCGCTACACAGATGTTTTAGGATAACCGTAATATAGATTGGTTTAGGTATGACACAGTGAGTGGTTTATCCTAGAGGTCGATGCTCGAATTATTGGGAGAGTCTATAATACCTATTCCATCTGTTTATGTAATTCCAACAGACTATATTTTAAGGGAGCTAAATCTCTAACTCAGTATTAGTGATATTGCTGGCGTTATCAGAGGGAATGTGGTGTGTCTTTTAATTGGAATCGACCGATTTGGGTAATATTTGGGGCCAATATATGTTTTGGGCAAGACAAGTGTTGCTTGTGTCAGATCTTAAGTCTGTATTTGACTATAAACACATTCATATAATGTATTAGGTTGAAACGCCCCCCCCCAAAAAAAACAAAAACATGTTGGAATATTTTCCTCATACCAGTGGTCATTAACCCGGTTAAGATGAAACGAAAAGGGAACACTGCGCCGCTTCTTTTAAAGACACATTTGCTATTTCAAATGGAAGACATTTATGAAGATTAAGAGTCCTTTAATCGGTAAAGGATCCGGGGTTCCCAAATGAGGTCACCCAGTTGCCATGTAGTCGCGACTTATTTTGGGTTTCAATGTCTTCCTGCGAATTCGAGGAGTAATGGTAGGTACATTAGAACAGTTGACAGTTACCGGCTGCGGGGCGAGTGAGGATCGCACGATAGCTTGGTGGCCAGTCGTCACGTGAATCATACAAAATCGATCAAAGAAGTAAGTTCGCCCAAATCTGGACGGTAAGACCCACCACTGCAAATTTAGTCGCGGTGGCTCGGTGCTAAGGCACTGGGTTCGACCCAGGAGGGTGTCAGGACGGAGGAACTAGCAAGGAACAGCATCTAGTCATTTGGACGGAACATTAAGTCAAGGTATCGTGTACACATTGGCGTGCACGTAAAAGAACCCTATGCCCGTCCTAATTTCTTTAGTCCGGGTGCAGTAACCCATAAATATCATGGCAGTTCATACCACTGCCTAAAAGATGCTTCCTTTATCTTGGTAGTTAAAATAACATACGACTGACCTATTGAGCCACGGTGGCTGAGTGGTTAAGACGCTGGCTCGCTAGCCTGGTGGTCGGGTATTCGATCCCTGCATTGGCCGAGAAAGTTCATCTGGATTTTCCGACGTGGTTTCCCCTTGTCAGTGGTGCAGAACTGAGGGCCTGACAAGGACAGTTGTCTAGTCCTTCGGATGAGACGAAAAACCGAGGTCCGATGTATACATTGGAATGCACGTAAAAAATCCCTTGGCAGTTGGAATTCGATATAAGAATAGGCGATAGTGCCGCTGCCCGGGCAAAATTTCCCTCATAGCACACTATATGGCGTATGCCCGTCTTCATTAGCCCAGTATAGGAGCAGAACAGTAGAACGTTAAACCCCATTTCATTCCATTTACAACTGACCTATACAGTAGGACGTTAAAGCAATTTCATTTCACCCCATGCTCTATATATAGTGTATTAGATGATAGTGTTGTTCAATATTTTCTTTATGCTGGCAAAGAAGTTAATCGGTAATATTGCAGCTTTCTGAAGAATTTATCGACATTTAGTCCTATTATATCCATCAAAGGAATTATTTGTATCGAGTTTAAATGATTCACGCGACGCCTGGCATGTCTTTAATTAAAGATACATTATGGGAGATTAGATACAGAGTCGATATGTAACATTTTTACCGACATGCGTAGCATTTCGTGTACATAATTCTTTCAATTTTGGTTTCACGCTACATAACGTCAGTAAGTAAATTCAATAAAGATTATGGGAGATTAGATAAAGAGCTGGAAGTTCTCACTATTATAGTTAAAAGCTAGATAATGTAAAGGGAATTTGCTAAAAAATTCAGTCAAATTGATCCACTCTGAACCGATAATTTAGCGATTGAATTTTAGGTCTAGCCTCGATCATCATTACTAAAGTCGGTACGAAAAAAACATAGTCTTGATTATCCATTTTTGAATTAAATCCTGTAAATATCCTAGGCTAGCGATGGCATGTCTGCTCTCAGAGGTCTTTTGTCCGATGCAGCCTGTACATGCGGTTCGAGTTGCTTCGGATTGCTACTCCAAGTGCGTGGTAAGATCCACTGCACGAGCCCGATAGCGAACAATTGAACTTTGAAGAGGGAGTTCAAGACATCGCGAAATCACCTACAGGCAAACGGCTGGATTAGCCCATTCATAATACATCTAACTATCCCTTTACAGCACTTCACTCCCTACACATTTCCCCTCGTCCTACTTTCCCAAACGTCAACAACACATCTCATACATCCAGTTCGCTGATTAACCCTTGTACCACGTCTACTGGATTAGCCCGTGCCAACAGCCAAATCTAGCTCTTGGGGCAGGCGACTCTTCGTGTGTTCGGGAGGATTTATCCCCGTCAGCGGCCCATCCGTGTTGCGAGTCGCGATCGATCGGCAACTAGTACCTTGTCACTGTCTGTCGTTAATTTTATCTGTACAACTGTGGTCTCTAGGTTGTCTTCTGTGGGGCGGTGGGCATTGTGGAGCGGGGTTTTTTTTTTGGGGGGGGGGAGGGGGCTGATCGTGACAGTTTTGTAGTCCAATCTACACATCTATAAAGCCAAACAAAATAAATTAAATCTTGTAAACAAACTGAGTGTCTCTTCTGTTATGTAACGCAAATTTAATCGTATATTTATTTTGTCTAATCACTAATCAAATCAACCCAATTCAAGACTGTATCTGTACATACACCAAATAATTTACCGCCATTAAATATCATGTCAAGGATTATAATAATGTACTTTGTGTAGGATGTTAAATCCCATTACATTTGATTTGATTTTGTGCAACATAATTAGATTTAAGAAAATGTAAAATATATTTCATTTCGGCAATATCATTCCATCTTCAGAGTTTAGGATATAATCTTCGCTTAAATATTTTGATGGGCTTTTTCTTAATCATATTGAATACTGTTGATTTCGATTGTTTGTTCTTAATTAAATGTTAAACAATTTATGACTTGAGTTCATCGTGGATAAAACTGTACAAAAAATAGAAATTGTCCGAAAAATACATGTGACGATTAGCATATTCCTGAAGCCATGACCCGAGAAATCCCTCTCTGGCCATTGTTGGATTGACTTCTGATACTTGAGCTTTTGAGGAGTGTGTCTATTCTTCCCTTTCAATCAAATCTCTCCAAGGTACAATCTGGGATCTTCCCTAAAACTTTGGACGATGATTTAAGGTATTAAAAACGGCGAAAATATTGTTCGTCTTCAAACAGTATCGTTTACATCGTAGACGTTTTGATACCATCGTTTGTCAGGCAATTAGTTTGTCTGCAATATCCTGCTATGCACTTTTTTGTACATACTTGCTTTTCTTCGCTACAGGCGTAAAAACTGTAGAAAACATCTTATCCTGGTAAAAATATAAATTAGAAATTTCGATACTTGGTCTAGTGATTTTTGCAGAACTTTGGATAGATTAGTACATGTGAGCACTTCTGCCCGTGACAATTTACTATTGATCCTATGCAACGGAATTTCGTTTGCCAATTTTGGACCCACGTCGGTTTAGTCACTGGGCGCTGACCCACTATAGGTCCAACATTTGATCCCTGTATTGCCCGACAAAGTTTGTCGGAATTTTTCAGCATGTTTTCCCCATGTTAATAAAAGTATTTGGGGCATACCAGAAACCGAAAATAGCTGTTAAAAGTCTAAACTGCGAAAGTCCATGTTTGACAAGACCGAGAGAAACACGTGTGTATAGGTTCGAGATACGTCTCTGGAAATATGGATGATCTTATAACCCCTTGAGTAGCATTTAGCGATTGGGAACAATCAATACACCTTTTTCTCGTCAAACAATTACAATAACCATACAACACGATTAGGGGAAGATTCGAATATATTTAAGAACCGACTTTTTAAAACTGTGGACACAATATTATCTTCACGGTTTATATGATGTTGTGGAATCATTAAAATAGACATATAAGCCAATTGAATATTCGTTCTTTTCAGATGGGAGGTGATATTGCAGGCTAACAGGCGTGTTGTACGGATTAAAACCAGACATAACTCTAGCGTATAATAGTCGATGTCAATAACCTATCATTGTCTGTATGTTAAGGGAGCAATAAAAACTACAACACAACTTGAATGTATATTGGGTTATATTTTTAATTTTTTTAACCGAGGCTTTTATTGCTTTTTAATTCATTGAAAGGAGCAGTCCTTTTTTAGAGAGAGAGTGAGAAAGAGTGAGAGAGGTGTGTGTGTGTGTGTGGTGGGGGGGGGGGGTGTCTTTAGCCGTAGGAATAATTCGGAGGACCCGGAAAGTTTATGGTTCACTCGACACAAACTATGTCATTTCTGGACAAACGTAATGATTCAATTTGTCTCAATAATTCGCCTGTGCGTTAGGTTCTTTAGTCGTAGGGAGAAATCGGACGGAGGACATCACTACTCCGTGTCAGGTACAAAGTGGGAATGGAAACCACACCACTCGACTCAATGACACGACAGACCTTGTGATGTAAAGCGCACATGTTAGACCATTCTGCCACCCACCGCTACACAGATGTTTTAGGATAACCGTAATATAGATTGGTTTAGGTATGACACAGTGAGTGGTTTATCCTAGAGGTCGATGCTCGAATTATTGGGAGAGTCTATAATACCTATTCCATCTGTTTATGTAATTCCAACAGACTATATTTTAAGGGAGCTAAATCTCTAACTCAGTATTAGTGATATTGCTGGCGTTATCAGAGGGAATGTGGTGTGTCTTTTAATTGGAATCGACCGATTTGGGTAATATTTGGGGCCAATATATGTTTTGGGCAAGACAAGTGTTGCTTGTGTCAGATCTTAAGTCTGTATTTGACTATAAACACATTCATATAATGTATTAGGTTGAAACGCCCCCCCCCCCCAAAAAAAAACAAAAACATGTTGGAATATTTTCCTCATACCAGTGGTCATTAACCCGGTTAAGATGAAACGAAAAGGGAACACTGCGCCGCTTCTTTTAAAGACACATTTGCTATTTCAAATGGAAGACATTTATGAAGATTAAGAGTCCTTTAATCGGTAAAGGATCCGGGGTTCCCAAATGAGGTCACCCAGTTGCCATGTAGTCGCGACTTATTTTGGGTTTCAATGTCTTCCTGCGAATTCGAGGAGTAATGGTAGGTACATTAGAACAGTTGACAGTTACCGGCTGCGGGGCGAGTGAGGATCGCACGATAGCTTGGTGGCCAGTCGTCACGTGAATCATACAAAATCGATCAAAGAAGTAAGTTCGCCCAAATCTGGACGGTAAGACCCACCACTGCAAATTTAGTCGCGGTGGCTCGGTGCTAAGGCACTGGGTTCGACCCAGGAGGGTGTCAGGACGGAGGAACTAGCAAGGAACAGCATCTAGTCATTTGGACGGAACATTAAGTCAAGGTATCGTGTACACATTGGCGTGCACGTAAAAGAACCCTATGCCCGTCCTAATTTCTTTAGTCCGGGTGCAGTAACCCATAAATATCACGGCAGTTCATACCACTGCCTAAAAGATGCTTCCTTTATCTTGGTAGTTAAAATAACATACAACTGACCTATTGAGCCACGGTGGCTGAGTGGTTAAGACGCTGGCTCGCTAGCCTGGTGGTCGGGTATTCGATCCCTGCATTGGCCGAGAAAGTTCATCTGGATTTTCCGACGTGGTTTCCCCTTGTCAGTGGTGCAGAACTGAGGGCCTGACAAGGACAGTTGTCTAGTCCTTCGGATGAGACGAAAAACCGAGGTCCGATGTATACATTGGAATGCACGTAAAAAATCCCTTGGCAGTTGGAATTCGATATAAGAATAGGCGATAGTGCCGCTGCCCGGGCAAAATTTCCCTCATAGCACACTATATGGCGTATGCCCGTCTTCATTAGCCCAGTATAGGAGCAGAACAGTAGAACGTTAAACCCCATTTCATTCCATTTACAACTGACCTATACAGTAGGACGTTAAAGCAATTTCATTTCACCCCATGCTCTATATATAGTGTATTAGATGATAGTGTTGTTCAATATTTTCTTTATGCTGGCAAAGAAGTTAATCGGTAATATTGCAGCTTTCTGAAGAATTTATCGACATTTAGTCCTATTATATCCATCAAAGGAATTATTTGTATCGAGTTTAAATGATTCACGCGACGCCTGGCATGTCTTTAATTAAAGATACATTATGGGAGATTAGATACAGAGTCGATATGTAACATTTTTACCGACATGCGTAGCATTTCGTGTACATAATTCTTTCAATTTTGGTTTCACGCTACATAACGTCAGTAAGTAAATTCAAGAAAGATTATGGGAGATTAGATAAAGAGCTGGAAGTTCTCACTATTATAGTTAAAAGCTAGATAATGTAAAGGGAATTTGCTAAAAAATTCAGTCAAATTGATCCACTCTGAACCGATAATTTAGCGATTGAATTTTAGGTCTAGCCTCGATCATCATTACTAAAGTCGGTACGAAAAAAACATAGTCTTGATTATCCATTTTTGAATTAAATCCTGTAAATATCCTAGGCTAGCGATGGCATCAAGAGTTGATTATGGTCTGGATAAGTTAATTAATGTCTGATTAATGATTTAGATAACATTTCAGGCCTTAAGAAAGACCTGCAATAGGCAGATTTAGCTCTTACATAACGTATGTTTAATATAGCGTAGAAATACGTCCAAACTGCAGCTTTGTATCAATTGTAGCTTATTATCATAAAGGAAAACTTGAATGTTATTCAAATTTGTACCCTCTCACAAGGTTTTCAACGTATGCTTCTCGCAATGTAATCAGCACGCTTCCATTTTGTTGTAGACAAACAGAATTGGTAGGCCTGTTTTAAATCCGATTATATCTTGCGTTGTTATTTTGATATTGTTTTCTTAATTTAATGGTAAATAATTATTCTGAGTACTAGCGTGAATAAAAGGCGTGATAAATTAACATTTTGGCGAAAAATGCAATTGACGAATCGTTACTTTCATCGCTTAATTTCCAACGTGTCCGGGTGCTTTATTTACAGACCTTTATCAGGGGAAAAATGTTTTTTAATTTAAGGGATTTTAACCTATGCAGTTGCCGCAATAGAAATGTCGGCCAAGGTTTATGGTCGGTCTAGAAGATATTATCACCAGAAAAAGGTATCAGTCCAGTTTTAGGAACATCCTCAATTAAAAGCTTTCTCTTTTTTTAAAAATTGGGTCCAAAATTATTCAAATTGATCAATTCTTATATTATTGTCATTTAAACTTTACATTGGTGCATTATTTTTGCACCTCCATTTTTATGTGACTTATGTTATCTTCTTCTGACAGGCCAGTCCAATCTTCATCATGTTTTTTAATACCCAGATACGGTTAATTAGATAATAACAATAGTCTTTTTTGAAGAACCCCAATTTTTTTTTTTTTTTTGGGGATATAGATGGTAACGACCTTGTTGTGCATTCTAAAAAAGCGGGTCCCCAAAATAGATGGCAGTGGCCCATACCATGTCGTTTCTTGCAACGTGAAACTGTGGATAAAATATTATCTACACAGCTTCTTATCTGATGTTATGGAATCGTTAAAATAGACATATATCAGCCAATTATCTTTCTTTTCAGATGGAGTGTGTGTGTGGGGGGGGGGGGGGTGAAATGAAATGAAATGGGTTTAACGTCCTACTCTTAGGGGGGGGGGGGGTGATATTGCAGGCTAAACAGGGGGGGGGGGGTGATATTGCAGGCTAAACAGGAAGTGTTGTGTGGATTAAAACATTCATAATAGAAACTACTACAAATCCTTATGGTGTTGGATTATTTTTTATTTTTAAACCGAGGTCCACTCGGCACCAACTAGGCTATGTTGGGACTAACATATGGGGTCTTTAGCGGTGGGAGGTAACCGGAAAAACCGAATATATTCGTTCCATTCGACTGATGTTTTGCTGATGTTATGATCTGTAGCTAATTGTCTAAAGGTTACTCGATTGGCATGCGTTAAGGTATCGACAACTTTACTTCAAAAGGGCGATAAATCTGCAGCAACAGAACCCACTATAAGCTAGTCTATTACTAATACAACTTCAATACCCTTTTTTTTAAAACAAGAAAACATGTAATTTGGCTAAATTTATCTAACTGAACCACAACGCTGTTCAATTTTTAATTGCTATAAAAGTGAATTTTCTCGAAGAAGTTAATCTATGAATATAATTACAACAATTTCAAGAAATTTGATCAATATCCAATCTTATTATTTTCATAACGGTATTATTTTTTGTCGACGTTAACTTATTTCACGTAACGTCTGGCATTTCTTTCAAATAAAATTTCTATTCATATGAAAAACATACATTGAATTTTAATATATGTGTAAACTTTAATTAAAACATGTCAATAATAGTAACGTGTCAAATAACGTGTGTTATTATTCATCATAGTAACCAAAACTAGTACTGCCAGGCAACTAAATATACATGCACCAGCAAGTTTGTTTATGGTTTTCCTTTGCTTTAATTTGCGTATTTGAGATTTTAATGGACATCTGACATTGTGTCATTACTGCCCCGCTCTTCCTGCAGAACCTAAACCGCCAATGGTAAATGCAGCTTTTCAAATACACCACAACCTCGTCCAATGATCTATTTTTAAACGCACTGAGTATAACATATCCGTCGAATATATTTTACATTTTATTTAGTATATAAAACAAAACGAAACTAAAAAAAGTTATAATTTCAATTAATTTAAAAAAAAAAAAGTGGTTGAATCTATAACGTTAAAGCCACAACTTTTCAGAATAAAAGTTAAATACGTAGTATACACGATGTAAGTACATCTATTTTAATTTTTTTTTTAAAAAGTCGACAACTTCCAACTTATGTCATGGTAATTTAAAATTTACATGGGTTTATATTAATTTCACGCACCCATTTTTATGTTTATGATAGCGTTAAAGTAATATAATGTTAGTCTATTCTTCGTGAAGATTCATAATTTGATTGAATAATAACAACAGTCTTTTTAAATCTCCACATCACGTAGATTATAGGCTATATATTAGCAAAGACCTGTAATAGGCATAATACATCATTAATACAATAAAAATTCAAATGTAATTTTGACTGATTTTGGAACTCTCAGTGCAGTTTATTTAGGCTGATATAAAAACAAGTCACACAATAGAATATAGTTGATCTGTAATATTGCAGCATTCTAAAGAATTTATCGACATTTAATCCTATTATATCCATCAAAGGCTCCTACGCCTATGCCATTGTTATTTAACTTCTGACATTGTGGCATTACTGTATAGTTCTTATTGTACAACCAATGTTAAAAGCAAAAAGTCGCATACTCGTCTATTTGTCAACTGCATGCAGTCTTGTACAACACCCTTGATTATATTTTAAATCTTACGAAGTGCAGAAAATCTTTAAATTTTTAATCGTTTTTTTTAAATAGTATGCATTGCGTCATTTTATCGCAATAAAAATCCCTTGCCAAAATCACAAAATTGTGAAAGACAAGAATATTGGTCCAAAATGGTTTAATTCCGTTCAGTATTTAAAAATATATTGAATTGAGTGTAATATAAAATTTTATATAAATTTCACACCTCCATATTTATGTGTCTGAGGCAATTGAAGAAACAATAACAGGCCTTATGATATTAATTTTTGGCGTTCCGCGACGTTTCGTTCCGGAGTTTACCAAAAACATTGTGAACGCGATATGGGCTGTAGTTTTTAACTAATGCTTTTCGGATTTGGTCATTGGGGTCATGGGGTGGGTGACCACTATCGATATTTAGCGTTCCATGACTTTTCGTTCCTGAGTTATCCCTAATTTGCAGAAAATCTAGATGTAGGTTATGGTTTTTAAGCGATAGAGCCAAAGTGTTTAACGGAATCTTTTAAAATTTGGTGGGAAGCATTGGGACATGTGAGGATGAACCCTAGCAATAACGGATGTCTTTCAAATTTGGTGGGAAGCACTCGGGTCATGATACAAAGTGTTATGCGACCTTCCGTTCCGAAGTTATTAAATTTGCCCAACATCCAATGCTACTGCGTGTGCGTATTTCCACGCCTTGTGTGGCTATCTTTTAACTTTTGGGATAGATGAGAACGACCTTGTTGTGCATTCTGTAGACCCGTGTTATTGCCGTGTATTAGTTTTTTAAAAAAGAAATCACCATGTTGTAACAGATGCAGTAGTACAGCAACTTATAATCACATTCTCCATATATCATATAAGTTCAACTATTTTGAGATTTAACTCTCGATTGATATTGTGTCAGATAACGGACCAAAATAGAATGAGAAAAATATAAAATTCGATCTAATACTCAATAAACCGGAGTGTCAACTAAGCCCACAGTCTCCTCCGGGATTATAAAACAAACCACAGTCAGTGACCAATTCATACGTTTCTAGATTTCTAGTGAAAGATATCTGTTGATCATGTCGTTGAAGATGTTAACTATCGTGTTGTTGTGTGTTTATGTTTGTGGGGTAATATCCATGCCACAGGAACCACCATCAGGAGGACCAGGAGGTCCGGGAGGCCGAGGAGGCCGAGGAGGCCCAGAAGGTCCACCACCAACTGGGAATCCACCACCACCTGGAGATTCACCACCACCACCACCACCACCACCACCACCAAGTGGAGGTAAATATTTTTTGTACTCAAAATATTTGAAACAAAGTATCTTTAAAATCACTAAACTTCTTTGTCTCTGTAATTCTGTTTGATGTGTTGGTCTGCTTTGTGAAGTTGGTATCCGTTTCATTTAAAATATTTATGTCCATAGAGATAGGAGAAATAGACGAACAAGCATGGTATTCCCCGGGCCACCTACCCGGCGGAGACATGTACAAGTTTTTCAGCATGGCCTGGTCGATACCTATGCAACCCGGATTAGATATCGCAAGGCTCATCGTCGGCCGAGAGGAGGGGAGAGTGCAACTGTCAATGCCTCAGGTAGATCCGTGAAAGTGACAATTCCCCACAAAGCCGATTCGTCATCGGCTTTTGTAATTGTTGCTTATGTTCCGTCTCGCCAGGCGTCTGACCGTCAGAAAAGTCGTGAGAGACATTTCTGCTCTCAGAGGTCTTTTGTCCGATGCAGCCTGTACATGCGGTTCGAGTTGCTTCGGATTGCTACTCCAAGTGCGTGGTAAGATCCACTGCACGAGCCCGATAGCGAACAATTGAACTTTGAAGAGGGAGTTCAAGACATCGCGAAATCACCTACAGGCAAACGGCTGGATTAGCCCGGGCCAACAGCCAAATCTAGCTCTTGGGGCAGGCGACGCTTCGTGTGTTCGGGAGGATTTATCCCCGTCAGCGGCCCATCCGTGTTGCGAGTCGCGATCGATCGGCAACTAGTACCTTGTCACTGTCTGTCGTTAATTTTATCTGTACAACTGTGGTCTCTAGGTTGTCTTCTGTGGGGCGGTGGGCATTGTGGAGCGGGTTTTTTTTTGGGGGGTGGGGGGTGGGGGGGGGCTGATCGTGACAGTTTTGTAGTCCAATCTACACATCTATAAAGCCAAACAAAATAAATTAAATCTTGTAAACAAACTGAGTGTCTCTTCTGTTACGTAACGCAAATTTAATCGTATATTTATTTTGTCTAATCACTAATCAAATCGACCCAATTCAAGACTGTATCTGTACATACACCAAATAATTTACCGCCATTAAATATCATGTCAAGGATTATAATAATGTACTTTGTGTAGGATGTTAAATCCCATTACATTTGATTTGATTTTGTGCAACATAATTAGATTTAAGAAAATGTAAAATATATTTCATTTCGGCAATATCATTCCATCTTCAGAGTTTAGGATATAATCTTCGCTTAAATATTTTGATGGGCTTTTTCTTAATCATATTGAATACAAGCACGGGGATTATCTACTGTTGATTTCGATTGTTTGTTCTTAATTAAATGTTAAACAATTTATGACTTGCATTTATCGTGGATAAAACCGTACAAAAAATAGAAATTGTCCGAAAAATACATGTGACGATTAGCATATTCCTGAAGCCATGGCCCGAGAAATCCCTCTCTGGCCATTGTTGGATTGACTTCTGATACTTGAGCTTTTGAGGAGTGTGTCTATTCTTCCCTTTCAATCAAATCTCTCCAAGGTACAATCTGGGATCTTCCCTAAAACTTTGGACGATGATTTAAGGTATTAAAAACGGCGAAAATATTGTTCGTCTTCAAACAGTATCGTTTACATCGTAGCCGTTTTGATACCATCGTTTGTCAGGCAATTAGTTTGTCTGCAATATCCTGCTATGCACTTTTTTGTACATACTTGCTTTTCTTCGCTACAGGGTAAAAACTGTAGAAAACATCTTATCCTGGTAAAAATATAAATTAGAAATTTCGATACTTGGTCTAGTGATTTTTGCAGAACTTTGGATAGATTAGTACATGTGAGCACTTCTGCCCGTGACAATTTACTATTGATCCTATGCAACGGAATTGCGTTTGCCAATTTTGGACCCACGGCGGTTTAGTCACTGGGCGCTGACCCACTATAGGTCCAACATTTGATCCCTGTATTGCCCGACAAAGTTTGTCGGAATTTTTCATCTTGTTTTCCCCATGTTAATAAAAGTATTTGGAGCATACCAGAAACCGAAAATAGCTGTTAAAAGTCTAAACTGCGAAAGTCCATGTTTGACAAGACCGAGAGAAACACGTGTGTATAGGTCCGAGATACGTCTCTGGAAATATGGATGATCTTATAACCCCTTGAGTAGCATTTAGCGATTGGGAACAATCAATACACCTTCTTTTTCTCGTCAAACAATTACAATAACCATACAACACGATTAGGGGAAGATTAAAACCAGACATAACTCTAGCCTAGAATAGTCGATGTCAATAACCTATCATTGTCTGTATGTTAAGGGAGCAATAAAAACTACAACACAACTTGAATGTATATTGGGTTATATTTTTAATTTTTTTAACCGAGGCTTTTATTGCTTTTTAATTCATTGAAAGGAGCAGTCCTCTTTTAGAGAGAGAGAGAGAGTGAGAGAGGTGTGTGTGTGTGGGGGGGGGGGTGTCTTTAGCCGTAGGAATAATTCGGAGGACCCGGAAAGTTTATGGTTCACTCGACACAAACTATGTCATTTCTGGACAAACGTAATGATTCAATTTGTCTCAATAATTCGCCTGTGCGTTAGGTTCTTTAGTCGTAGGGAGAAATCGGACGGAGGACATCACTACTCCGTGTCAGGTACAAAGTGGGAATGGAAACCACACCACTCGACTCAATGACACGACAGACCTTGTGATGTAAAGCGCACATGTTAGACCATTCTGCCACCCACCGCTACACAGATGTTTTAGGATAACCGTAATATAGATTGGTTTAGGTATGACACAGTGAGTGGTTTATCCTAGAGGTCGATGCTCGAATTATTGGGAGAGTCTATAATACCTATTCCATCTGTTTATGTAATTCCAACAGACTATATTTTAAGGGAGCTAAATCTCTAACTCAGTATTAGTGATATTGCTGGCGTTATCAGAGGGAATGTGGTGTGTCTTTTAATTGGAATCGACCGATTTGGGTAATATTTGGGGCCAATATATGTTTTGGGCAAGACAAGTGTTGCTTGTGTCAGATCTTAAGTCTGTATTTGACTATAAACACATTCATATAATGTATTAGGTTGAAACGCCCCCCCCCCCCCCAAAAAAAAAACAAAACATGTTGGAATATTTTCCTCATACCAGTGGTCATTAACCCGGTTAAGATGAAACGAAAAGGGAACACTGCGCCGCTTCTTTTTAAGACACATTTGCTATTTCAAATGGAAGACATTTATGAAGATTAAGAGTCCTTTAATCGGTAAAGGATCCGGGGTTCCCAAATGAGGTCACCCAGTTGCCATGTAGTCGCGACTTATTTTGGGTTTCAATGTCTTCCTGCGAATTCGAGGAGTAATGGTAGGTACATTAGAACAGTTGACAGTTACCGGCTGCGGGGCGAGTGAGGATCGCACGATAGCTTGGTGGCCAGTCGTCACGTGAATCATACAAAATCGATCAAAGAAGTAAGTTCGCCCAAATCTGGACGGTAAGACCCACCACTGCAAATTTAGTCGCGGTGGCTCGGTGCTAAGGCACTGGGTTCGACCCAGGAGGGTGTCAGGACGGAGGAACTAGCAAGGAACAGCATCTAGTCATTTGGACGGAACATTAAGTCAAGGTATCGTGTACACATTGGCGTGCACGTAAAAGAACCCTATGCCCGTCCTAATTTCTTTAGTCCGGGTGCAGTAACCCATAAATATCATGGCAGTTCATACCACTGCCTAAAAGATGCTTCCTTTATCTTGGTAGTTAAAATGAACACTAAGGAATGTATATATCCTGGCCAATAACATACAACTGACCTATTGAGCCACGGTGGCTGAGTGGTTAAGACGCTGGCTCGCTAGCCTGGTGGTCGGGTGTTCGATCCCTGCATTGGCCGAGAAAGTTCATCTGGATTTTCCGACGTGGTTTCCCCTTGTCAGTGGTGCAGAACTGAGGGCCTGACAAGGACAGCTGTCTAGTCCTTCGGATGAGACGAAAAACCGAGGTCCGATGTATACATTGGAATGCACGTAAAAAATCCCTTGGCAGTTGGAATTCGATATAAGAATAGGCGATAGTGCCGCTGCCCGGGCAAAATTTCCCTCATAGCACACTATATGGCGTATGCCCGTCTTCATTAGCCCAGTATAGGAGCAGAACAGTAGAACGTTAAACCCCATTTCATTTCATTTACAACTGACCTATACAGTAGGACGTTAAACCAATTTCATTTCACCCCATGCTCTATATATAGTGTATTAGATAATAATGTTGTTCAATATTTTCTTTATGCTGGCAAAGAAGTTAATCTGTAATATTGCAGCTTTCTGAAGAATTTATCGACATTTAATCCTATTATATCCATCAAAGGAATTATTTGTATCGAGTTTAAATGATTCACGCGACGCCTGGCATGTCTTTAATTAAAGATACATTATGGGAGATTAGATACAGAGTCGATATGTAACATTTTTACCGACATGCGTGGCATTACTGTGTACATAATTCTTTCAATTTTGGTTTCACGCTACATAACGTCAGTAAGTAAATTCAAGAAACATTATGGGAGATTAGATAAAGAGCTGGAAGTTCTCACTATTATAGTTAAAAGCTAGATAATGTAAAGGGAATTTGCTAAAAAATTCAGTCAAATTGATCCACTCTGAACCGATAATTTAGCGATTGAATTTTAGGTCTAGCCTCGATCATCATTACTAAAGTCGGTACGAAAAAAACATAGTCTTGATTATCCATTTTTGAATTAAATCATGTAAATATCCTAGGCTAGCGATGGCATCAAGAGTTGATTATGGTCTGGATAAGTTAATTAATGTCTGATTAATGATTTAGATAACATTTCAGGCCTTAAGAAAGACCTGCAATAGGCAGATTTAGCTCTTACATAACGTATGTTTAATTTTGCGTAGAAATACGCCCAAACTGCAGCTTTGTATCAATTGTAGCTTATTATCATAAAGGAAAACTTGAATGTTATTCAAATTTGTACCCTCTATTGCTTTCACAAGGTTTTCAACGTATGCTTCTCGCAATGTAATCAGCACGCTTCCATTTTGTTGTAGACAAACAGAATTGGTAGGCCTGTTTTAAATCCGATTATATCTTGCGTTGTTATTTTGATATTGTTTTCTTAATTTAATGGTAAATAATTATTCTGAGTACTAGCGTGAATAAAAGGCGTGATAAATTAACATTTTGGCGAAAAATGCAATTGACGAATCGTTACTTTCATCGCTTAATTTCCAACGTGTCCGGGTGCTTTATTTACAGACTTTTATCAGGGGAAAAATGTTTTTTAATTTAAGGGATTTTAACCTATGCAGTTGCTGCAATAGAAATGCCGGCCAAGGTTTATGGTCGGTCTAGAAGATATTATCACCAGAAAAAGGTACCAGTCCAGTTTTGGGAACATCCTCAATTAAAAGCTTTCTCTTTTTTTAAAAATTGGGTCCAAAATTATTCAAATTGATCAATTCTTATATTATTGTCATTTAAACTTTACATTGGTGCATTATTTTTGCACCTCCATTTTTATGTGACTTATGTTATATTCTTCTGACAGGCCAGTCCAATCTTCATCATGTTTTTTAATACCCAGACACGGTTAATTAGATAATAACAATAGTCTTTTTTGAAGAACCCCAATTTTTTTTTTTTTTTGGATATAGATGGTAACGACCTTGTTGTGCATTCCAAAAAGGCGGTTCCCCAAAATAGATGGCAGTGGCCCATACCATGTCGTTTCTTGCAACGTGAAACTGTGGATAAAATATTATCTACACAGCTTCTTATCTGATGTTATGGAATCGTTAAAATAGATATATATCAGCCAATTATCTTTCTTTTCAGATGGAGTGTGTGTGTGGGGGGGGGGGGGTGAAATGAAATGAAATGGGGTTTAACGTCCTACTCTTAGGGGGGGGGGGGGTGATATTGCAGGCTAAACAGGGGGGGGGGGGGTGATATTGCGGGTTAAACAGGAAGTGTTGTGTGGATTAAAACATTCATAATAGAAACTACTACAAATCCTTATGTTGTTGGATTATTTTTTATTTTTAAACCGAGGTCCACTCGGCACCAACTAGGCTATGTTGGGACTAACATATGGGGTCTTTAGCGGTGGGAGGTAACCGGAAAAACCGAATATATTCGTTCCATTCGACTGATGTTTTGCTGATGTTATGATCTGTAGCTAATTGTCTAAAGGTTACTCGATTGGCATGCGTTAAGGTATCGACAACTTTACTTCAAAAGGGCGATAAATCTGCAGCAAAAGAACCCACTATAAGCTAGTCTATTACTAATACAACTTCAATACCCTTTTTTTTAAAACAAGAAAACATATAATTTGGCTAAATTTATCTAACTGAACCACAACGCTGTTCAATTTTTAATTGCTATAAAAGTGAATTTTCTCGAAGAAGTTAATCTATGAATATAATTACAACAATTTCAAGAAATTTGATCAATATCCAATCTTACTATTTTCATAACGGTATTATTTTTTGTCGACGTTAACTTATTTCACGTAACGTCTGGCATGTCTTTCAAATAAAATTTCTATTCATATGAAAAACATACATTGAATTTTAATATATGTGTAAACTTTAATTAAAACATGTCAATAATAGTAACGTGTCAAATAACGTGTGTTATTATTCATCATAGTAACCAAAACTAGTGCTGCCAGGCAACTAAATATACATGCACCAGCAAGTTTGTTTATGGTTTTCTTTGCTTTAACTTGCGTATTTGAGATTTTAATGGACATCTGACATTGTGTCATTACTGCCCCGCTCTTCCTGCAGAACCTAAACCGCCAATGGTAAATGCAGCTTTTCAAATACACCACAACCTCGTCCAATGATCTATTTTTAAACGCACTGAGTATAACATATCCGTCGAATATATTTTACATTTTATTTAGTATATAAAACAAAACGAAACCAAAAAAAGGTATAATTTCAATTAATTTAAAAAAAAAAGTGGTTGAATCTATAACGTTAAAGCCACAACTTTTCAGAATAAAAGTTAAATACGTAGTATACACGATGTAAGTACATCTATTTTAATTTTTTTTTAAAAAGTCGACAACTTCCAACTTATGTCATGGTAATTTAAAATTTACATGGGTTTATATTAATTTCACGCACCCATTTTTATGTTTATGATAGCGTTAAAGTAATATAATGTTAGTCTATTCTTCGTGAAGATTCATAATTTGATTGAATAATAACAACAGTCTTTTTTAATGTTCATACTTTTTACTTTTGAAATATAAGTGAACGATCTGTTGTGTTGTGCCTTTAAACTAGGTTATTCTTCCGGCCATTCCCGTAGTTATCAGTTGAGTAATACAATATCATTTGGGGTCTAAATTTTAATATTGTATTTGATTCCATATTTTAATTTTATATTTTATACGGTCTATCCCATCGTTGGACATGTTAAGTGACAGATTAATTGTAAGATTCAATCTGTGCTAGGTGTGGGGTTTCTGACATAGTATTATGTAAGATGTAATATGTTGTACAAACTTGTATACTCGGCGTGCCTTTAGACAAATTAGATGATATAAGATTAACGTTTAACAGGTATTAACACATATTGTCTAGAGTAAAGATGTGTGACACTTAATAATTAGTTTTCATTGTTCTGATTACCAACGCCTATTTACTCGGCGTGCTATAATAACAGACACCAGATCATTAGTCACTAGCCTTTCGTTGTTCTGTTTACCAACGCCAATTAACCGTAGAGTGCCTTAGTTGTCAATCAAACTCAATGTGACTACGAGTTATCCAATCAGCTTAATTGTTTCTACCACATGAAAACCAATCAGGATTGTCTGTCGAGATCACGTGACAGATGTCACTCCACAGTGTTAAAAGTATAGTTTTAGAGTTAAACGGCAATTAGGTCTTCTGAGACCTGGGGGGAGTAGATTAGATAGACGTTATTATATCTAACTACAATGACTTTCACATGTAGAGTTGTACATGTAAATATGTTATCCAGTATTAAAATATCTTTTTAATAAAAAAAAGAGTTATGCATTCTATCACAGTTGTCCTTTGTCAGCATACAAGTGCCAAGACGTCGTAACAGCTGCAGTAGCTTTATTAAACTTTCAACAACTGCATCACATTAACCGAGTCAAATATATCAATTGTATGAGATGTAACTTTCGATTAGTATTATGTTAGAGAATTTAATAAGGTGTCTGGAAAAAAACGTAGGCCCATATCTACTCCATGATTATAAAAATAAGTCACAATTCAGACGTCTCTAGATTACTAGTGCCAGGTTGTTGTTTATCATGTCTCTCAAGGTGTTACCTATAGTTTTACTGTGTATTTATGTGTGTGGCGTAATATCCATGCCACACGGAAATGGGCATCAACCACCACCACCACCACCCCCTGGGGGTCCACCTGGAGGTAAATATTTTTAGTACATACAATATTTAAGTTAAGACTTTGATTTGGGTAAAACAAAGGGTCGATTGAATTAAATTGGATGTGTTGATCTACTCTGTGAAGGGGATATATTATAGAAGTTTAGGTTCCAACCACAGACATAGCCAACAGATTTATTAACTGATACGGATGCTGTTTTCCACACTGGACGGATAAAGCCAAAAAAGCGAAACTAAAACTAGTAAAATCACGGAGTTCCTCTTTATATTTTGAACCGAACGTTTTATCGTATAGATTCTGTTCCATCACTAATCACAATGACACAAGGTGGTGAGGGAGTGGGTGTTGTTCTCTGATTCCGGGGACCTACTCCGAGAAATTGATGAATTCTGACGGATTCTGACCTCTAATCCCGGTTACCATTACCAGATCAGAATGCAAACCTCTGAACAATATACACAAAAACCGATTTGGTGCACTTTGAAGTACTCGTATAGGGCCTACCGAACAAACATCTTGAATCCAGGTTCCATCGCAAATAGTGATCCGTTGAACCCTCTCAGACCTGATGTCTTGTAAAGATATATTTCTAAAATGCATGGAGACAGCCCCACGAAAGTATTTGTGGAGTAGTTATTTACAATAAAGGTATGGCATATTTGGTATAATATAATATATTGCAAGCCATTGATTCTTTAAGTGGCATTTAGTAATTGAACAGTAACACAATAACACTATTTATGGAATAACAATTACTGGTTTATTAACATGCAACGTTTGGACGATGATACTCTTGTCTTTATCAAGCCAAAACACTTAAACTTACTAGAAAAATACTGTATTCCCTGAAAAACCCATAAGCAGCCAACGGGACGAAATTGATAGGGTCTCACTAACTTTTGATAGATAAATTATTTGGATATTTTTTTAGTTCAAATATCGCCAAATCACATAGTTTGTACGCGTGAATACATCTTTAAAGAATAGTTGGCAAAAATGTAAGGACAGTGAAACAATTGCCGTATGCTTTAGGGGGAAAGTGGGAAATGTTAGCAATATTGAAGGAGTCCAAATGGCCCCCACGTTAATTACAACACATTCAAGACTTAATATAAACTTTAAGACTATAAACGATATATAAGAATTAGTCCCAAAAATATGTATATTGTTCTAAAATCGATTAAAATCGACCAATCCTACCATAAGCCATGATCATCTAAAAGCTCATTTTACTTGCTATTGCTATCACACAGTTCCCTACATCGCCATAGACATAACTGAACGCATTTCTATCAATGAAGCTCGATCTCAGGATGTACGTAACCACATCTGTATGGGGTCAAGAAATTGTATTTTACACCAATATCTATGGGTACGATACACCAAACACTCATACACGTTATTGGTTACTTGAAAAAATTCTAAATTTGCACTCTTGAATAATCCTCACTATATCGATAATTTATAGTTGAGAATGTCCACTTAAACTCGACCCACCCCTCCTCCCCAGAATCAACCGTCGATAACCGTAACTTTGAAGAGGCCCGCCGGAACCACGGAGTTCTGGGCGCAGTCGACCTTGTTACGTCCATTACTGAGATATAACCAATTTTGACTTCCTTTGTCGACACAATAAGTCAACATTTAAAATTAAATGTTTTGAAACAAAAATATTAATCACACGGAGCTTGTCCTTTGTTATATCCCATTCAACAAAATCTATTCATCACTTTATCTCCTTACAATTTAAAACCCATATAACATGTACTAACCAAGCAACACACCTACCAATTTAGTTTTAGTCCATCCACCGATTCAGGCGAAAAAGTAAATTAATGTCCAAAGAAAAGAGGTCTAAAACCGAACGAGTTTGCTCAAATCCAGCACACTGTTTTAAGCAGATGAAGGAAAGTGGAAGGGAAATTAGGTCTTATTTTAGTTTACGAGGACTGAAATGTAATATGCTGGTGGATCGTATCTTCCCAACTCTTTAATTTAAACATAAACTAGTCTCTATCATCCAGAAAAATACTCTACGAATATTAGTCTGGATTCCTCGTCAACATTAGAGAATAATAGGTCATCGGCTAGATTATCCGGTCTTTTACATTATCACAAAGTCTAAGGGAGGTAACTAGTCCTAAAACAAGATGTTGACGCCCATGAAATTAATTTAAGAATGCCATTTCAAAAAATCCATATGATTGCATTGCCAGTTCAAAATCCAACACTCTTAATTTGTTTTATTGTAAAATTTCCCTCTTTATGGGCCATATATTATTATGTTTTCTACATTAATCCTTTTTTAAAGCAGGAGCCAAGGGGGGTAACCTAGCTGAAAAGTGTACCAATTTTCTCCTAAATGGTATCAATGTATGTATATCTGGTATCATCAGAATGTAAGTCTGCCGGGTTTCTGGTGGTGGGTGTGGTATTCCACGCCCAAAATGCCATGCCCCCCAACTTGTCTAGATTAGCTCAAAAGTGTACCACATGAAAATCGCACATCTTCAGGTATTACAAAAACACTGACAGACATTTCTAGTGGTGGGGTACCCCTGACAGAGCTATGTAATTGCCAGACATTTGTAGTGATGGAGTATCCCAGACAAGAGTTATCTAATTTCCAGACCAAAGCTAGGCTAGATTAGCTCAAATCTGTACCACCTAAAACAGCTTTGGAGTTGTTCAGTACCACCACAGGAATCATGAATGACCACTGCCAGACAGTTTGTGCGGTGGGTTGCCCCTAACAGACACGCCCAAAATAACACGACCCCAACTAGGATAGATTAGTCGGCACTGTTCCTGTAGTCCAAAAAATTAAAAATTGTGCCAGGATGCGTAGAATACTAATACCTAGCACATATGGAAGAGGTGATAAACTGCGGTTGTAGGAACAATTTTATTTTTCAAAAACGCATTTTTAGCCCCATAAAATGTTTTTTGCCCAAAAATCAATTTCTTGCAATCGCAGTTTATCGCATCTTCCATACGTGCAAGGTATTAGTATCCTACGCATCCTGGCTAAAAATCGAATTTTTTAGAACACGGGAACAGTGCCTGCAAAGCTAGTCAAGTTGGGGGCGTGGCATTTTGGGGCGTGTCTGTTAGGGGTACCCACCGCACAAACTGTCTGGCAGTGGTCATTCATGACTCCTGTGATGGTACTGAACAACTCAAAAGCTGTTTTAGGTGGTACAGATTTCAGCTAATCTAGCCTAGCTAAATATTAGATAACTCTTGTCAGGGATACTCCACCACTACAGATGTCTGGCAATTACATAGCTCTGTCAGGGGTACCCCAGCACTAGAAATGGCTGTCAGGGTGTTTTTGTAATACCTGAAGATGTACGGTACACTGCAATAAGATTTTGGTGTGGTACACTTTTGAACTAATCTAGCCTAGTTGGGATTCATGGCATTCAGGGCGTGGAATACCAGATTTACATTCTGATGATACCTGATATACATACATTGATACCATATAGGAGAAAATTGGTACACTTTTCAGCTAGGTTGACCGGCTGGGCTCCCGGTCTATTTTGTCGTCACGATTGATGTTTGTTTATATTAATGCAGGAGTTATGAAATTTATTGCGGAAAGGGGAGCAATTCTTACTTGACTTGGCCAAAGCTACTGGATAATCAACCATATTAAAAACCAAACTCGCAGTTACGCATGAGCAATGAACTTTTCGTCAAATATTGACTACGGTCCCAGACCCTCTCAGTACGTTGAAGACTAGGGGATTCTGGGTGACTGGGACTAAAAATAAACCAATTATTTTTATTTTCAGAGTTAGAGAGGTGTGATATTGTAGGCGGTACCTGTGTTACACAAGAAGAAGGCTGTTCCGGAACGATTGCGATATATATTTGTATGGATAATAATCAGGCGTGCTGTATGGATTAAACATCACTTATAACTCTACATAGATGACGTCAAAAATCTGTCACAGCCCGTATAACAAAACAATAATAAAAATTGTAACGAAACCTAAATTTGCATATATTATTGTTGTTTTCTTTTCTTTCTTTTTTTTAAAAAAAAAAAAAAGTTGTTATTGCTTTGTATTGCACTCAAAAGAGCCGTCCCATTGTTCTCATGATTTCCGTTACTATAGTTTGGTTAAATATGAACACCAAACACAGGCAATGTGAGTGGTTTATTATACTGGTCGATGGTCGTATTATTAGGAGAGTCTATACACCTGTTCCATTGAAATCCCATATGTGTATATGAAACTGACATTTGAAAACAATTTTGGCCATTAATGGTATTTTTAAGTTTCCGGCGTAATTTAAGTTTACGTTGGACATAAAAATTGGAATCGGCAGATTTGGGTTATTTTGTTCGCATAAGGCTCCATGTACACATCCGGGTGCACTTTAAATACCCCTTCACAGGTCGAAGAAGAGTGGATGGAAACGTAGCTGTCCTCGCAGAATTCCTCTCGTAGCACACTGCATGGAGCATGCCCACCTTCATTAACCGGTAATTAGTGCAGAAATAAATCTGATTAAAATACAGATCTATTTTTTATACTTTCGATGGTCTCCACTACATGAAGTAGTAAAGACCAGTAAAACGAAATACAAAGCGAAACGAATTAGGATCTGTGTTATAACCAGATTGTGCAGAAAATTAAGATGTAAATTTTAAAGGAAAATAGATTGTCATCCCACAAAACATATGAAATTGGCAATTTTATTTTTGAAACAGATCAACAATTGTACAATTAAATTAAATATACAAAGAATTACGTCCCCCACCCCACCCCACACACACTTCATATGATTTTAGTGTAAATTCTACATTTTACCATTTTGTTTCTTATCCGTGTTTTCTGATTACGAATTTTATACCACATAAATATATTAAATAAAATATAAATCAATATATATAAATAATTAAAAATATGAAATCTGTAAGTTCTTTACTTAAAGTTTCATGCGGTACTCCACACTCATCAGAAGAAAAATACAAATGAAGTTTGATTACACGAGGCATGGTAACAACGGTTGACGGGCGTGACGTCAACAGTATACATATATATCGCTCAACATTTGTCCAATGCATTTCTCTGATTTTGCTCCCAATTTATTTCCTACCATGATTTTGACTTCTGAAATCCTTGTCCAGACCATGACTTCAGATATTCTGGCGGGTATCGTACAAGGGGCATAACATACGTTCTCTTTAACAAAACATCGGATACCACATCTCGAGAAGTTTACATGGCTTAGATATATTAATAGTCTTATATATTGTGTACTAATATTATGACAACAGATGTCGAAGCAAGACTGCAGTAGTTGACTAAAAATGAACATAATGTACTTAGCGTTCATATGACATCATGCTGATTTGAATACGTTGTACAAAATAAATCCTACAGTAGATCTAAGTTAAAAGTCATCTCGAGTGATATTAAATAGGGCTGTTCTTCTAATGTTGTTTTCAAAACCAAAACGTTGTCCTATTTTACTTGCAGTTTATCACTACCATTAATTTATGCCTAAACATTTGTTTGGATTAGTCTAAATTACGAAAATCCACACATCTTAAAAAAATTAGTTTTGTGTCTTATTAACAAATTAGAAGAGAAATTTGTAGACGTATTAAATTCTGCAAATGTGTCGACGATTTGTGTAGCACCATGGGTCTTCTGTTAGACGTGAAGAGCGGGGGAACCAAATCCGGTCGCCACATCCTACGTATGACCCATGCATCTTTTCTTACTACATATCTTAGTAGCCTTGTGATCGTCTAGTATTTTCACTTCACGTTGTGTATTTACTTCTTCTTATCTATCTCAGTTAGTTAAGACGTTTGCCTTACCAAGAATAACAATGCAACAGTTCGTTTTTACATTTTATATATCATAGACGGATACATGGATACAGGCATGGTATAGGTTACAATACTAAAGTCATTCTCTCAAACCTCATCCAGCCAGACTCGCTGGGCGAGTCTGCTGATAGCAACTGTTACATCTTTTCCCTTCCAGTGTCAGTGTCTGTCTGCTGTCTGACGATTGCTCACAAATATGATAGTTTTGTAGCTTTGGGTTTTGGACCTTCAATTATCTAATTGGTCAAATATGTAAATAAGTACAGAGATTGGTTAAACAAGCCAAATGATGCAATCTTAATTTTCCTATCACATGTAATACATGATATTCTTATTCCCACAGAACCAGCTAATGTTTACCAAATTATAACTCTTTTTTATGTAACAATATGCCACTCACTCGCTAACTTGATTTAAGTACATATATGTGAATCTAATAATTTGCCAAAGATATTAATTGATACAATAAAATGCCATCATTTTTCTCTATTCCTTGTCTATAAATTTGAAAATAATATCGCAACGACAATATTTCTACACTTGACTGTAAACTCCAGTGAGGTAATGAAGTTCAATGATAACTTTCCAGAAGCAGTAATAAAAATCCCAGAGTGATGATACATAAAGGCGTAGAATGTTTCATTCTATTGGTTTGTAGAAAGAGAGCATGTTGAGGCTTATTGTCAATTTTTTTCTTTTTGATCTCATTAAACCCCAAATAGTTTTGAAAGTTGCTTCGTTCGCCATACCAGCTACAAAATCACAGTTTAAATTTGTATTACGCAAACAGTTTATGACCGAGACTGTGTTTGTCACCAAAGCAAAATGTTTAGGCATGTCTTTAATAACTGCATCTTTTACCTTGTGACGTAAAACACCATAAACATAGACGTCATCTATCCAAAAGAATGGGGACGTTTGTACGGCACGGAACAGTTCAGGAATAAGCCCACCATTCATAACCACAGCAAACCCGCCACAATAGGGCCATGGATAGCGCTGTAAACCTCGAAATTGACTTCGTCTAACCGACCATTTACCAAATCTTCGAATATGTGAGTTGTTATTAACGGTACACCACATAGTTTTACCACTGCCAGGATCGGGAAACTCCGTAAGAAATTTCCACATATCAAAAACGGCATCATCATCAACTTTAATTACATACTTTGCATTTCGACAATTTTCACTGATCCAACGCAAACCCATTACTGCTTTATGGGTAAGATCATGGTATGTATCCACAAAATTGCCTTGGATAACATCCCCATGCATTCGAGCCTCGTCTTCTATCTTCTTCTGTTCGTTTTGATTCCTACTCGGAACCCCGAGTAGAAAGATCACTCGAATCACTGCTGGTTTAAAAAGATAACGCGATGCATAAGTGGTTCGTATGTTTTCACGTCTAGCAAAATGTTTAATCGCAGAATGCACCATAACGAGTACTGTTACCTGAGGAGTGTCCATGCAGATATTTTTATTATTGATAATATAATTACCGTTCAATGTTAATGGAAATGTTTCTGGGGATATAGAATTGGATTTGTATAAATAATTTGTATTTCGTTTCTTAAATTTATTACTGGTTAAATTCTGGGTTGTTGATTGGTGCGGAGTTGAGGTAATACTTATGAACGTAGCCTGTGTCGAAATGAAACCACGTCCCATTGTGGTATAGTGATTATTATTTCGTTTAGGGTTGGTATTTTGACTTATATTCAGAAGTCGTTCCATAACTCTTAGTCTTCTATAAACATATATTTTGCCGTCATCAACCAACGAGATATTGATAAGGACAAACATGTATAGAAATATTACACACAGGATCCCCGGTACCTTCTTTTTAATGCAGAGACGGCATTTTGCTTGTCTCAACATTTTCAACTAACCCTTTTATCTATCTAATCTGAAAAGAAATGTTTTCATTCTTTAGTTCCGTGTATATGTCGTTTAAAAGGTTATTATTTTCAAATGTTAAGAATTATTAATCATCATTAATTCAACTTGTGTTTTATTCTCCAAATAAATTGACAAATTAGATAATACGTTTCAAAACGACACTCTTTGTTGTTTTGTAGGTGAACCAGACTGGCGGTAAATTAATCATATATTAAAGAAATTCTATACCAACCCCTTTTCGAAGAATTTCATTTTCTTTAGCAAGGCTTTGCCCCTGTACTATATCACTATCCAAAATAGAATTAGTATAAAAGGTTGAATTCGTTAGTTTTAGTAAACAGAGGGTCAACAGATGTCAAATAATATTGATTAAGGTATTGATAATAAGTAAAAATTATTGATTATATAATAACCCACAAATCAAATAAAATTAATGCTTTTTTTAAGACATTAAGTTTATGCCAACAATTCGCTCGGCATTAATGTTGTATATTTATTCCATTTTGTTTATGTACGTTAAGTAATTAATGTGGTTAAAAGAGGGCATCCGCGGTGGCTCAGTGAGTAAGACGATGCCTCGCTAACCAATAGGTCTTGGGTTTTCTCCTGGCTTTTACCGAGAAAGTTCCTCGGAATTTACCCCTTATGAGTGGTGCAGGACGGATGGCCTGGCAAGGACCATATTTAGTCCTTAGCGTTCTCGTAAAATATCTTTTGATAATTGGAATTCGTATTAAAACTGGGCCATAGCACTGTCCGGAAAATGTTAAAGCTGTCCGTATGACGAAGCTACTGGTAGGGGTGTGTTGGGTTGCTGTGCTTATTCAGTCCAAAAAAAATATATGTAGCCTTTGGAGTTTGGGCGTTGGGCATAAAACCCGAAATGCAGCCCCTCCTACCCCTCCCCACCCCCACCCCTGGAAAAAAATATTGTCGGTCGCAAAATCAGTGCAGTCGATCGCAAAATAAGTGCATATGTCACGCTACTCACGCAAAACTTTAGTATAAAATAACCATGTCAACTTATCATGTTTGATAAAATATTATGTTTCCCTCTTATTCTGTTGTGAGTATGTACGTGACAAGGAGTAGGGTCGCCTGTCCAACCTCGTGGGTTTTCTCCTGGTCCTCCGGTTTCCTTCCACTGCTAAAGACCCCTACGCGCAAGCGAATTATGGAAATAAAATTGAACCATGTTAGTCCCGAAATCACCTAGTATGTATCGAGTGGACGTTAAACCCCATTTTTTTTCTCTCTCTATCTCTCTCTCTCTCTGTAGTGAGTATGTTGGTCGAAGAACAAAATTTCCTCCAGGGAGAAAAATAGTCGGTCCCTAAAAATATGTGTAGCCTCAAAATTATGCATCGGCGACTTAATGAATTAATGAGATAAACAAACATTGCCAGAATAGATCCCAAATATTTAATATATTATGTATTCGCATGAATCCGTGAGCCTAAATTGCATACGTCACACAAAACTATAATATAAAATAACCATGTATACTTGTCATGTTTGAAAAAATGTTTTTCACTCTTATTCTGTTCTGTTGCGAGTATGTTGTTCTAAGAAATGCCCCCCCCCCCCCAAGGAAAAAAGATAGTCGGTCTCAAAAAGAGTGCTCACCGCAGTGGGTCTCAGACTAAATGAATTAATGAAGTAAACATACAATGCCAAAATAGAAGGGAATAATTTTGTGTGAATCCGTGCACCTAAATTGCAACGGCATAGTATAAAATAACTTGTCATGTTTGAAAAAAAAATTCCCTGTTATGTGTATGTTGATCTAAGAAATTAAGAGAGCTTGTTACGAAGATTTTGATATTTCAAAATACATTCTTGATTGTCATACGAATGATATTAGCCGAACAGTGGTAAAAAGTTATCGGAAGCATAGTTTGTTTCAAAAATACGTAAAAAAATCTTTAAATTATGAAATTTTAAGGCGATCTATATAATTGCACATAAGAATTTTTAAATCCCAGGAAAAAATTGAAACGTATTTTACTCATGTTGTAGATGTTTTCTGACCACCAGGAAATGGCATTTCAGAGACCAAGTAAGCGCCCCACTGAGATAAAATCCCCTCAGGCCCAGTCCTCAAAAATGAAAAATTCCATTATGTCATCATTTTTCAACTCCTCTGTCTTATACTATCTCATCACTATCATATTCAGAGTTGCAGTAAATCGCCATGTTAGTCGTACAACTAAGTGAGTGGGTCGTGGAGCGACAGACTGTAGAATTGTTTTTTCTACTCTCACAAAACAAGCGAAATTGACTGATTGGCCTCAAGATCCAGTCCCATTTCTTACCCTCTCGTTAACGAGAATTTGGTTACATTTGCCATGACATTGACAAAAATTTTCAGGCCCAGTCCCAAAAAATTAAAAGCTCAGTTACATATCTGAAATTTTTTCGCGCCTTCGGCGCTCGATTCCATTATGATATCATTCTTCCACTCCTGTTGTCTTATACTATCTCAGCACTATCTTAGCACTATCATATTCACGGTTATAGTGAACTGCCCAGTTAGTATCACTGGTGTTTGGGTCGTGGGGCGTCAGACTGTACAAATGTTTTGTCAACTCTTGCAAAACAGGCGAAATTGACAGGGACAGATCTCGAGATTCTGTCCCGTTGACTCACATTTCTGGTCCTCTCGTGCACAAGAATTTCTCCCAGCAATGACCTGATATGCCAGGATATTGACTAAATTTTTCAAAATTTCTCAGGTTGCTCAGTGTTATAGCCACAATCATCATATGACATGGACTTTATCTCAACTTAAATAAAACTGCTATCCGGCGAGACAACGATCAGCATACAACTATAGAATTACCGGTATACAATACAATTCTACCGGGACGCTCAATGTTATAGCCAGTATTTTGTTGACATTTATTGTGGGGTGGGATTGTGGAAAGCGCCCTAGATTTGGAACCGCCCCACCCCACCTATTCCCAGCTTTAAGATCAGCTACTGTGCTGCGTCACTCGTACTAGGGGCATGTGTATCAGTGGGTCGCATTTTGGCTAAACACCCCCACCCCCCGTTCAAACAAAATCGGACTGTTCTACCGATTGCGAGTATTCCAGTGATTTAAGAGAGGATGAGTTAGATAAATACCTACGGAAGACCAACAGGGTCAATCAAATGAACAAAAAATATTCTGATTATCTTGTCAACGAAAACCAAAAACATTTTTACAGTTAATCATCAACGGCTTATATGATTCAAATCTGTTGAAAATCGGAATTGATTATTGTCTTGTCATGTTAATAAATGTCTAATTAATAGGTGTTTTTTCACAAATTGAATATAAATCAATTTA
The DNA here is from genome assembly GCF_932274485.2 of Patella vulgata. Lineage (NCBI taxonomy): Eukaryota > Metazoa > Mollusca > Gastropoda > Patellidae > Patella > Patella vulgata. The sequence goes on from NC_065883.2 coordinate 20,971,591, forward strand.
CATATATTCATATTACATTAATATGTGCTTTTAGAACCAATTTTGTATATTTCAAGGTTCCAAAAAATATATCAATACGCCCTTTAAGAACCCACTGACGTATAGTATTATTTAGGTAAATTTTTATCACATTTTTGGCCGTTTTGTTTTCGTTCGTTTTAACATTTACACAGTCATATAAGTTTTAGTCGTTTTGGATTAGCCCCGTTTCGTCTATATCCCTTTTAAACAAGCCGTTGCCATCTTTACGTTTCGCTAAACCTCTATTTAATTCGATTGAATCCAGGCCCTGCAAATTATCTATCGTTGCGATCTTGATTTTGAATTCTTTAATAATTAATTGGGGTACATTCCGGCTTGGATTTTCAAATATTCTGAGAGATGTAAATGACATTCTTTGGCTTTAAAGATACATTGTCCAGAAAGTATTTATCGGGTGGCTATTCCGAATACAATTATGGCAAATGTGGTATATATGGAAAGTATATACATCCAATCTTACTGGAAAAATAGTGGATTACCCGAAAAACAACCATGGGGCAAGCACTGGGCAAAAATGTCAGGGTATCACTAACTGGCAACCCGACTGTTGTCTGCCAGCTTATTGTGTGCTAGCTTGGCTGGGAGCGGTTGTTATTTCTTGACCAAATGGTTAGGCGGTTTTGGGAACAATGATGGCTGTCAACAGACAACAGACAATTAAACGGCGGAAGAAGTAGTTGACAGAAAATGATTAAGATATGTATGCTAAATGAACATTAAGTAACGAAATATACCTTCTGAAAAATCGACCTTCTAACAACGGGTATCTGCCGACGAATACAAAGTTTTGAGTGGCATTTGAAGCAAATTTTTGATAGATTAATTAGTATGAATATGTTTTTAGTCCAAATATTCTCTTCAAAAAAACGTAGGGGATATTCAGAAACAATACAAAACTGCGGAAATGCACTGCTGTTTTTATTGGAGGTAACCAGTGTATGCTAATAACAGGCCAATTGCCTACACATGAACATAAGCAGTTCATATGGGCTTTTATCTGACGGCCCCATTTCACTCGCAAAAAGATACACCGTCAAAAGTGAAAATGGACGTTTTTGATTTTTGTCTTATAATGAGTAATTGCTCCACCAATCCTCAGACATTCGGCAATTCGTCGTGACATGCTCCTAATCAACCGTCCAATCACGATTTGGGAAATCTGACCCACTCCTCTTGCAGTTCCACGGCCAATTCTTGCAGTGTTGTCTGTTGACGTTGACGTCGACGAACACGTCTCCCGATAAAATTAAACGTAACACGTTATAGCAAAGATACGCTAAACAGTAAATCTTATGTAAGGACCGATAGGAAAGCAAACATGGATAGATAAACCAGCACGCGGCAGTTTTCATCAACACTTCCTTGAAGTGTCAAATTTGACAATGAACCCCTCATACTTGTATGGCGCTATTGCGTGTCGCATGTGCAGCTCAGTGGTCATCTGTGAACATACTCTCAAAGCATGTCAAATGTCCATGACTATTTATCATATCACAACCTGCATAGGTATTTGCATTTCAATACCCCCTACTTTTTTGAAGAGTATTTGCAATCCTGGAAATAAGGCACCTGTCACTGACAATGTCACTGTCACTGACACTGGTGCCTGTCATTTTGTCCGGCACTGATTTGTCTTTTTTTATTGATATTATTAATACATGTCAGGCACTAAGTTGAAAATGTCAGGTACTATTTTATTAGTGCCTGAAATTTTGTCAGGTACATCTAAAACCGTTATTTCCAGGCCTGAGAATTTGGGACTAATTCTTATATATCGTTTATAGTCTTAAAGTCTATATTAAGTCTTGAATGTTTTGTAATTAACGTGGGGGCCATTTGGACTCCTTCAATATTGCTAACATTTCTCACTTTCCCTTTAAAGCATACGGCAATTGCTTCCTTGCATTTTTGCTAACTATTCTTTAAAGATGTATTCACGCGTACAAATTATGTGATTTGATGATATTTGAGCTAAAAAAATATCCAAATAATTTATCTATCAAAAGTTAGTGAGACCCTAGCAATTTCGTCCCGTGGGCTGCTTATGATACCGAAATCACACAGTTTGTACGCGTGAAGGTATCTTCAAGGAGAGCATGAAATCAGTGAATCATTAATAAATGATATCGAATAGAGTATGAAGTTGGTGGAACTATGAAGTTAATGAGTGTATGAACTTAATGATTGGTTTTTAATGAGGGCATGAAATAACGAATGATATTAATGGGAGCATGACCTGAATTTGCCGATCCCGTAAATTACGGTGTAACGGTGATATATTCGAACGTTTTTTTTTAAACCGGATAATAATTGTGACCTCTAGAGGGACCACAAGCTAAAAACGCGATTTTTCGTACAATCATCGGCCATAAATCAGGAAGTTACGGTCCGTTATGAGCGAATATCAACAGGAAGCGGGATCTGTGGGTTATAAACATACATTTCAAGTTTAAACCAAATCGGATAAAAATTGTGACCTCTACAGTGTTCCCAAGCCAAGCTAAAAAAAAGTGATTTTTCTTATAATCAGGGGCCATAATCCATGAAGTTACAGTCCGATATCGAAAGGAACTGAGATCTTAGGGTGATAAACCTATATTTCAAGTTTCATTGAAATCGGATAAATATTGTGACCTGTAGAGTGTTCACAAACAATTGTGGACGGACGGACGGACAGACGGACAGGGGCGACGACAATATACGCCCACATGAAAATGTGGGCGTATAAAAAGAATCCCTGTTAAAGGGACTCTTCCACCCTTTCTATCCTTTGCAGTGAAAGTTTCTTCGTCACTTTTTGGAAAATAATCAAATAGTTAAATGTTGTATTCATACGACCCGCCACAGCCTGAACAGCCATTAGTATAGCATGATATATTATGGGACGGCACCTTGTCGAGCTTGAGATGCGCCCTGGTGTACTATGTATACAATATTTTATGAAGTGAAACCATTCCAGTTTTTCATACGGCCGGCCACAGCCTGAACAGCCATTGATGTAGTATTTATACAATATATTATGGAACAGAACCCTTTCGAGCTTCAGATGCGTCCTGGTGTACTATGATATAATATTTTATGGAGTGAAACCATGTCCAGCTTCATACGGCCCGTCACATGCATGATCTGCCCCTGGTGTAGTAACCTTTATAATATTATGGAACGGAACCTGTTTATATACAAATCTTCTCAGCAGTTACTAAACCTTTTTAGTGCATTAAAATATTCATTTAAGGACAAAGATTATTTGATTTTAACAAACCCCACATATAAATAAAGTATTCTTCTGTGCAAGCAGTAGCTGAAAGGCCACATTTCTTGGATGCTAAGCACTTTCTTTCTTCTCTCTGAAACACATGCAAATTAAAACAAGCCAACAGTGAGGCTGATGTCCCCCGCCGAAATAGGAAAATAATTAGAGGACACATATAAATTTATCACAAATTATCTTTTACAAAGTATTGAACAATCAAACAGTATATCTTTACTTATAGTCTAAGCATACAATGTTTTTGATGGAATAATTATAGCATATTAAGGGGAAAACATGCTCTATGCCTACAGATCTAGAGTTTGGTTGTATCAACGGGTCTATTTTCCATCTTGCTGCAAGTTGTGCAAAGTTCACTGTTTTCTTTCTGTCATTAAATGTCAATTCATTATTGCATACTACATATTTAATTAATTTATAATAGTTTCTTTTTCAATTTGTTTTTTCCATTTATTTGTTTATTTACCTTGCCTATATTCATTGTATTGGATTGTATTGGAATTGCTCAATTGATGCTTTTATCAATACCTGGTTATAATATTATGACATGTAATGTGGCAAGTTGAGTCGGGACATGTAGGCTATAATGTAACCTAAATGTATACATAAGTGGATTTCGTTTCATTTTTTTCGAAAATATTGTACAGATAAAAGAGGAGGAATTACAGGGGTAATACATTGGAAAGCTTCTTCAAGAACTAAAGCATAAACTATATAAACGAGCTTATAAAAAGGAAAAGTTTGTATAAAGACGTTTCGTTTGCACAACTGGGTGATGATAAATCACGTTTTGTCTTTCTAGCAGACGACACCGTTTTACGGCGAAAGCACGCGCTCTATTTGTGACGCTTAATTTATTTTATTATTCACTCGACGTCATCACTTAGTAGACTTACTATTTTTAATATGTTGTCTTCGGTATAAAGCTGTTTATGCACAAAACCAAATACTATGACATAGAATATTTTGTTTCATGGTTTATCGGCATTCTATTTGTCACTCATTCTATCGCTATTTATAGAATAGGCTACCTTGGTTACACAACTACGGTACCAAATGTATCTATTAATAAACTGCTCCCACTCCCAGGCTACAATTTGTACATGCTGTGTCTGCTAACAGGTATTTCCTAGATATCAACGGTCAAATTTCCCCGAATATTATTTTACATTTCTGTGATATGTAAAAAGGTTTGTTAAAATTAAATATTGAATACGATTTTATTGGAATGTACCAAGTTTCATCAATCTCACTTAATTAGAACTAAAGTTATCGTGTCCCAAAGCATCAACCAATCAAATTGCTTATCTCTGCTTACCCTAAGCGGAAAATGCTCATCTTCGAACTCCATCAAGGCATTGACCTAATCAACACATACACCAAGTTTGAACATTCTAGCTCAATTAGGAAGAGAGTTATCGTGCCCCAAAGTATCAACCAATCAAATTGCTTATCTCTGCTTACCCTAAGCGGAAAATGCTCATCTTCGAACTCCATCAAGGCATTGACCTAATAAACACATACACCAAGTTTGAACATTCTAGCTCAATTAAAAGTTATCGTGTCCCAAAGCATCAACCAATCAAATTGCTTATCTCTGCTTACCCTAAGCGGAAAATGCTCATCTTCGAACTCCATCAAGGCATTGACCTAATCAACACATACGCCAAGTTTGAACATTCTAGCCCAATTAGGAAGAGAGTTATCGTGTCCCAAAGCATCAACCAATCAAATTGCTTATCTCTGCTTACCCTAAGCGGAAAATGCTCATCTTCGAACTCCATCAAGGCATTGACCTAATAAACACATACACCAAGTTTGAACATTCTAGCTCAATTAGGAAGAGAGTTATTGTGTCCCAAAAAGTGTGACGGACAGACAGACGGACGGACGGACGGACGGACGGACAGACAGACGGACCCATTTTAATAGTCCCCTGCTTTCTTCGAAAGGCGGGGGACAATGAACGGACATTAAAATATTCATCTAACGACGAAGATTACTCGATTTTAACAAACCCCACATATAACGAAAATCTTCTTCGGTACCAGCAGTAGCTAAAAGGCCACATTTCTTGGATGCTAAGCACTTCCTCCCTTCTCTCTGAAACACATACAGATTAAAATGAACGGGCATATTTTTAATTAAAGATCCCTGGACCTTTGATCGCAATATTCCATATACGTAGACGTCATCTATCCAGAAGAATGGCGACGTCCGTGCTGCATTAAACAGCGCAGGAACAAGTTCTCCGTTCATAATCACAACAAACCCACCACAGTAGGGCCAGGGATACGTTTGATATCCTTGGAACTCACTCACGGGAACTGCCCATTTACCATATCTATGTACAATAGCTTTGGGCATAATATTACACCACATCGTTTTGCCGTTTCCTGTTTCAGGAAATTTGTTTATAAATTTCCACATGTCGAACACTGCGTCATCATCAACTTTTACCACAAATTTAGCGTTTCGACAATTTTCACTGACCCAACGCAGACCCATTACGGCTTTGTTCGTTAAATTGTGATACGTATCCACAAAATCGCCCTGAACGATATCTCGGTATAATTCGGCTTCCTTTTTAATATGGTACTGATCAAGATTATTGTGTTTTGCTGGTAGTCCGAGTAGAAATATCACCCGAATTACCGCAGGTTTGAAAAGATTACGTGATCCGTAAGTTGACCGGATGTTGTGTCGTCTGGCATAATGTTTAACAGCGGAATGGACCATGACAAGAACGGTGACCAGCGTTACGTCACTACATATATTTTCATTGTAAATGACATATTTACTCGTTACTGTTAATGGGTACATAGCTAACGATGTATACTTAATTCCATTTCTATATGTTCTCCGCCCTTTTGGGTCGGGTATCCTCGATGTCATCTCTTTTGGGTCAGGAATATTCGGTGTATATTGAATTCCATTACTATGTGTTCTTCCTTTTGGATCGGAAATTTTGGATGTATATTGAATCCCATTTCTATATGTTCGCCCGTTTGGATCGGGAATCCTGGATATATATTCAATTTCATTTCTATGTGTTCTCTCTTGTTCAATTTGGATCATGGAAACATTTTTATTTTCGTCATCAAGTATTTTCTTTAAAACTTCAATTCTCCGATACATGTGCTTTTTGATGACCTTCATCGACGGATCCTGGATGAAAAAATATATACATGTAAGAAACAAAAAGATAAATATCTTTTCGTGTAAAACTGCTCTTAACGATCGATATACAAACATTTTCATCTCAGCATTTTGAATATCTGAAAAGATAAAAGTGTAGGCCAATAATTAAATGAATTCTACGATATTAAAATGAGCTGCAGTGAATTTTTACAAGTGGTTGGGGGTTGGTTTTAAAGGCTCATCAATGGTTACGTATGTAATGCGAAGGGGGAGGGGGTCGGATTTCCGCCCACACTTCTTCAAATTCAAACTAATAATTGTTCTATTAAGTTCATGAGAATTGGCGAACGATTAGACACACGTTTTAAGGCATTATGATAGATGAGTTTCAAGACGTCAGAATATTGATAAACGTTCATAAAAACTATTATTCAAAATACTGCATCTTCTAACAACTGATGATTTCGCGAGCAACCCATGCTTTATATACTGCACGAAAAGGGGGCGTTGCCAGCTGTTTGTCTTGAATTAAAGGTGACAGCACGTGCTTAAACTGTTCTACAAGGAATTGGATTTTTGGCATGGAATTCGATTAAGGGAGAGAGAGAGAGAGAGAGAGAGATGGGGTTAACGTCCACTCGACACAAACTAGGTCATTTCTGGACTTTCATGTTTCAATTTTATTTCAATAATTCGCTTGCGCGTAGGGGGTTTTAGCAGTGGGAAGAAACTGGATGACCAGGAGAAAGCCCAGGAGGTTGGACAGACGACTCGTCTACTCCTTGTTACGTTCAAGAGGGGATTCGAAACCACTTGATTCAATGACAGACCTTGTAATTTCACGCGCACGCGATAAACCACTTGACCACCCAACCTCCCCAATTCGATGAAGAGGTGGCAACGACGCAATCGAGCCAAACGTTTCCTTATAGAGAAACAGTATGTTAGTCTTAATATGACCGATGTATTGTATTGACGAGATGTTAAACCCCATTTCTTTCATTGTCCTGCAATCTACTGTGCAATATCATCAAATTCACCGGGCGGTTATACAGTTTAGTTTCCTATGCATTTATTTTTTCTATTACACCTAAGCAGAATCGTCGGGTGGAGAATAGGGTGGGTAGTGGGTAGGCCACGCTATTTATAGTTATATGATTGTCTACTAACCTTAAGTATTATAAAGACATCTTTACAATCTTTGACATAAGTAAAATAGCATAGCTGATAAACTAGAAATAGTTTTCAAATATGCGTAGTATCAACACCTGTGAAGGTATAGATTATTTTATTGAAATAATGACTGTAAACGGTTCAATTTATTTAATATCATATTCTGAATAAAAGTACACTTGAATTATAATAATAGCACTTGGTATTGATTAAGTGTATCCACTTGTAACTAATGAGCAAATGCTTGATCGAATATTGCATATTATTCAAATCACGTAATATCTGCAGTTATAACTATTAAGGGTAAGGTAAAGTGACAAAAATTGTCACAACACCTGAAATGGGGGGGGGGGCCTCAAAAAATCATTCACAACACCTTTAGTGCCTTTATTTTGGTGTCTAAATGTGCTTGAGATGATACTGAACAATAAAAAATGGATGAAAATAAAAAAAAAAATGACTTTGGAATTTGTAACTTTGGAAAATATGAATCAAATTTCCTATTCAGCACTGCGCAGCTACAGGGTAAACAACTCAACATGGGAAATCACAAAGTCTCACAGAGATACCTGAATATATACACTACAACCATCAAGACTTCAAATTTTTAAAACTATCTTTGTTTTAGCACACCACGGCCATATAATTAAACTTTTTTTCCAAATATCCTCCATTTTGTTTAAGGGACTACTTTCGGACTTTTTGTATTGAGTACCATCATAAACATCACTTGGATTAAATGTTTCGGGTCTGTATGGAAAATTGTAAACACTGCATCACAATTTCCTTGAAACGGCTTTTGGTTTTCAGCAATTTTTATTTGTATTACTTCTTAATTCACCCCTTGAAACTTTGTGCCAGGGAGCATAAAGATGCATTGACAATTAAACATTGAACATTTTTACTGAGTTTTACAGTAAAATAATTTGTTATAAAATAAAACCAAGTACGAACAATCCAAATCATTAGACAAAATTCGAAGTCCTAAAAAAACGTTATAAGCAAAATAGTGTTATCAGCATATGTATTCACACTCAACACATTGTTTAATCTTAGATTGTACACGAATAGTCCACTATTGAATGTGGAAAAGTCCAGCTGAATGATTGATTGGAAAATATATGATGTTTTTCAAATGGTACTCCATAGAAATGAATTTGCCCCACAAAAATTATATCTAGGTAACAAATTCTATATCAGACCCTCAAAATGATTATTATTCTAACATACATGAATAATAATCTATCCAAAATTTAGAAACAAGGCTTTTTGCTAACATTTACTAACACATGACAACGGCAGCCATGATAGCTTAGATTTTGACAGTTCTGTTTTCATCAATTTACAGAACGGTCCATATGAATAAATAATGTTGATATTAAAAGATGTGACAGTTCTTGAAAATGAAGCACAATAGTCTATAATAATACAATGTACCACCTGATGTAAGGATAACTGTGATAGTATAAGTCAAAAAGTATTTACTGCATTTTTATTTACCTTTCTGTGTCGAATTACCGCTCAAAGGAAGTGTTGCTCCCATCAATGAGTTCATGTATGACTTATTTCTTTTAATATTATCAAATCTCGTAAATGACACCTCATTTGTATTTTGATATGAATTAATCGTATTTCCCAGTTGTTTCAATTAAAAAAATAAAAAATTTGTATTTAAAATTAACACTTTGCTCATTGATATTAGCATAAGGTCAAGGAGTTAAAGCGAGATCAAGCCTTCTATTGAAGTGGGTTATATAATATTGGTTTGGTCTAAACCAGTGTTTCTCAACCTTTTTTTGCCAACGGCACACCTTTGAACACATGAAAAAATAGCGGCACACCTGGCTAAATATGTATGAAAAATATTTGAAGTTTGCACAATAAAAACATGGCAAGTCATAGACACAGACTAGTCATAGACACATAGAATGACTCAAACTAAATAAAGAAAACACAGCTATGAACATACTTTATTGCAGTGTTTCGAAATTCAGATAGCTGGTTTCTTTAGTGAGAAATTTTCTTGGTGTGCCGTTCAAAATTTCGCGGTACACTTAGGAAGATCTCGCAGTACACCTGTGTGCCGCGGCACACTGGTTGAGGATCACTGGTCTAAACTCAACAAAATACATAATGTGATTGCATCACAATTCCTCTAACAGAAAAAGTATTATTACACTCTATTTGTAAGAAATACAATTCATGAAAAAAAAAGAAAGACACATATTTGAACTGTAGAGCCACTTTATATTTACACGTTACATTTAATTTGATGTTGGCTAGGTCGATCTTGGTAATATATAAGGCTTTTTTTTAAAAAAAAAAAGGGGGGAAATCACACCAAAAAAACCCCCCAAACAAACCAACAATAACAAACAAACATTTACATTCCAAAGTAAATGTACGGTCCTAAGACGCCCTAAAGATAAATTTTAAATGTTCCTTTTATGAATTAGAACAGGTTTCGCTTAAGTTTTTATATTTTACGCTGACATTTTATTGTTTTAAATCTTCCTAGTGCAAAAACAGACACTTTGACCTTTTGGCCTCCGAGGTCACAAAGAACAAAGGGGAATTTAGCAAGTTAACATTTTTATTGAAAGGTTGATTACTTTCCATCATTTTCAGCATGTTTTCATGATACAAGAATGGATGCGCATTCACTTTCAGTGCAAATGACCTCATTTGACCTTTGACCCCGAATATCTCGAAAACACCCCCAACGGTGGACTGATTACCACTCGGCTCGGCATCGTATTCTACGCAAAATTTTACTCTAGATAAGTTGGGTCTGGTTTATTGTGCCCATTTGATGGAATATGATAGTGATTAGGCGACAGGCGGTATCTGGCCAGATCCATTTATCTCGACGATCGAACGGTCCCTGAATTGCTGCCAGACTGCCTTTCCGGCAGTCTTCGGCGCTCACGGGGGAAAGTTGCTTCCTTCGATTGCCTCAGTTACACTACAGTTGCAACCAGATTAAAGAAAAAAATAACCACCCAAAACATCAATTATTTTATATCCCTTTAACTTCTCGAATGTTATTGGTGTCTGTACGTCTATATTTCTATGGTCTGTACCCTTAGCTTTGGCGTCATCTGTGATTAGAGTTACGTCCCTTACAGGAAAACTCTTTAAGTTAAACCTAGCAGACAGCAAATCAACATGTTTCTGTCAAATACTTGATAATGACACGCAATAAACCACGTAAATTACATCAGTGTGTACAATTAAATGTCAAGAATGAAGTTCATAAGTCTAGTCCTCGGAGTTTTGGTCTTTTTCGGAATCATACTTTCATTATTTTTTGACTTTCTAAACCCAGACAGTCTGTCGGATGAAGACGATTCTCAAGTTTATCAAAACCAAGTTGAAACAGGTCAAAGTTTAAGTGACGAAAACAAGAATTTGTTCTGGTTTATTCAGGTAGCTTTAAGTAGAAATAGACTCATAGCCATGGTTCCAACCAATGTTTATATTTTCCATCGATAATATTAGCCAGATGATAATATATATAATGGGTCATATGTAGGTAGTTACTCACAGACATTGATTGAAATTCAAATTGTGGGAGGACGGGTGGATGGCTAAAGGTTAGCTTGTGTGGGTTGTATCATACGGTCTGTCCTTAAGTCAACTGGTGTGGTTTCGATATCCCAGTTATACATGGCAAGGAGTAATAGGGTTGCCTAGGTCTAACCTTGTGGGTTTTCTCCCACAGTTGCTAAGCCTAAAGACCCCTACTTGCAAGTGAATTTTTGAAATAAAATTGGACAATGTGTTAGTCCCAAAATGACCTAGTTTGTGTCGAATGGAAGTTAAACCCTCCCTCGCTCTCTCTCTGAAATTGTGGGGTCTGTGGTGGCTCAGTAATTAAGATGTTGGCTCCTAGCTGGAGGTCCCATGTTAAATCCCAGTGTTGGCCAAGAGGAATAATAATCTGGATTATTCGACCTGGTTGCCCCTTGTTAGTGGTGCAGGACTGCGGGTATGAAAATAGGGACAACGTATATGGTCGTTCGATGTAATGAAAAACCATTGGCGTGTATGTAAAATATACCTTTGCAGTTTGGAATTTGATATAAGAGTAGGCCATAGTGCCATTATCCAGGCAAAATTCCCTCGATAGCCCACTGTACACCTCATGCCCATCTTCCATTAGCCCAGTCGGAACAGAATTGTAGGACGTTAAGCTCTATTTCATGCTTAAAGTAAAAAAAAATTCAATGAAGTCAGTGGTCACAGCCATCATTCAAATGCTATATGAATATTCAATTGAATTGGAAGTAATCATTTTCTAGACCTTTTATGGTGCATTTTAATATTTCTAGAAGCTACAAACATATATTTTCCTTTATCTTTTTGTTGTGCCCCGCTTTTTGAAGAAAGCAGGGAACTATTAGTATTAAAATGGGTCTGTCTGTCTGTCCGTCACACGTTTTGGGACATAATAATTCTGCTTCTCTAATTGAGGTAGAATGTTCAAACTTGGTGTAGGTGTCTGTCTGTCCGTCAAACTTTTTGGGACACAATAATTCTGCTTCTGATTGAGCTAGAATGTTCAAACTTGATGTAGGTGTTTATTTTCTGCTTAGGGTAAGCAAAGATAAGCAATTCGATTGGTTGATGCTTTGGGACACGATAACTTTAATTCAAATTAAGTGAGAGTAGTTTCATTATTATATCAGTACCTTGAAGTTTGATAATGAGCATTTTCTGCTCAGTGTAGGCAGAGTGATAAGCAATTTGATTGATCGAGACTTTGGAACACAAAACTCTCCTTCTAATTGAGGTAGAGTGTTCAAACTAGGTGTAGGCACTTCAAAACCTTTACTTAAATTGATCTTCAAGTTCAATATTTTATGCTTAGATTTAAGTACAGATAATCAGTTTGATTACTCTATACTTTTTAAAAAGATAAATTTGCAATTAATCAATATGTGTCATTTATTCGGTGGGGGACATCAGCCCCACTGGTAACTTGTTTATTTTTAAATATTAGTTGATTTCTATGAATTAATGTTAGTAAGCATTTCATATTATATAGGAGACAAAAACAGATCAAATTCCATTAGTTTTAATTGATTTTGAATAATAAATATTTAGAAATCTGAATCGCCTGGATCAAACAACTATTCAAATATTTGTGCAAGCTAGGTTTGATTTTTAAAGCTTTACTACTTTAGTTCTGATATTGCCCTACCTAACTTTTAGCCAGATATTTAGAGGTTCATTTAGCATAGCTTTAAATAAGTCTAATCACATTGGGAACACAAATCTAATAAAACCGTATTCTGGACTTGTTGAGATCGGGAGGATTCAGTCACTGGCCCAATGAGTGTCATAGCTAACCATGATTTTGTAATATATCTATTACAAACCATACAGTGTTAGATATTTGAAATTGGATTTTCAGTAGCGTTGCTCAGAAAATCCCTTTTATTTATTGGGGGTCATGGTGGCTAAGTGGCTAAGTGGCTAAGACGCTGGCTCGCTAGCCAAGAGGTAGGGTGTTCGATCCCAGCATTGGCCGAGAAAGTTCATCCAGATTTTCCGGCATGGTTCCCCCCTTGTCAGTGATGCAGGAAGAAGGACCCGGCAAGGACAGCTGTCTAGTCGTTCGGATGTGACAAAAAATTGACCTCCCATGTACACATTGGCGTGCAGGTAAAAGATCCCTTGACAGTTGGAATTCGATATAAGAGTAGGCCGTAGTGCTGCTGTCCGTGCAAAATTTTCCTCAAAGTACACTGTATGGCGTATGCCCGTCTTCATTAGCCCAGTTCGGAGCAGAACAGTAGGACGTTAAACCCTGTTTCATTTCATTTCCCTTTATTTATTAAGTGTAGGTCTAATCAAATTTAAGCAATTTTGAATGTAGTACATACATATGTAATCACTAATGTATTTTTTTTTCTCTTGCAGATAACAGATTTACATATAAGTAAATTTAAAGATTTTCAGCGTGGTCCAGATTTAATAGAATTTTGTAAAAGTCAACTGAGTATAATAAAACCAGAGTTGGTTATCACAACAGGTGAGATCGATTAAATACACAGTCAGTTCTATATATCAAGAGAAGTATTAGACATCAATTAATGATTAAAGGACAATATTGGTGTCAGTCATTATCACATATGTGATAGAACTAGTTAAACACCTTCCCAATATAATTTGAACACAGAGATCATTGCTACGATAGATGCGTTATAAAGCTTTCAAGAAAAGGAAGTGACGAACGCAAAAGGAAAACACAAGTTATCCTTCTATATAACTGACTGAAGTAACAAGTGATAACAGATACACGGGCGAATTACTGCTCACTAATAATTCCTTCGAAGACCAAAAGTTGTTATATGAGACTGTGAGAGGACATATTATGATGGTCTGGGAACAAACTTACCTAGAATTTGTTATTGCATGTATGTGTGCATGTCCAAATTTATAGTGTACACATATTAAAGGACAATATTGGTGTCAGTCATTATCACATATGTGATAGAACTGGTTAAACACGTTCCAAATATAATTCCAAATACTGTCAAATTGTACATTTCAGGTGATTTGGTTGATGCCAAGCTTCCAGACTTTGTTTCTTCTACACAGTTTATAGAAGAATGGATGGAATATAAAAAAATATTACAAATATGTGAAGAATATACCACAGCTAAATGGCTGGATATCCGAGGAAATCATGGTATGTAAGATATTATCTGAAAGCAGTGAAATCAAATGGGTTTTGACATCCTCTTTTTCTACACCTAATGGGCTAATAAAGATGCAGCCTACTCTTATATTTATATCGAATTCCAACTGCCAAGGGTTGTTCTTTTATGTGCATGCCAATGTGTTCACATGAATTCGATTTCCATCCCATCTGACTAGGCACTGTCCTTGCCAGGTATTCCATCCTACACCACTTACAAGGAGAAACTGTGCCAGGAAAGCCGGAAGAACTTTCTATCTGAAAGTCCCAGAATACAGTATTAGGTATGATCAGCAGATTATGAGTAGTTCATCATGTTCAATAGTCTTTCTGAATACATCTTGGACAAAAGATCAAACAGTTAGCCTGTACAGTTATGTTTGTTATTTAAACTGCATGATGTTCAGATATAGAGACTGATTCAAAGTCTATGAATAAATGCATTAATAGAGCTATCCTTTTCTTAATTCCAGATGCATTTGATGTTCCGGATTTAGAAAGTCCTAGAAATTATTACAGGTAGGTTTATTTTCCCCAACAATCTAATATATAAATCATTTGGTATATTTACTCAATTAGAAATAATTTGACTAAAAAGTGAAACTTGGAATGTACACACAGCCATCTGCGTCCTTGAAAATAATGATTCAAAAATTGTTCACTGATTTATTTCACGTGGTTGTAATAACCGTCTTAACATAAAACTTCTAGGATGTTTGTATGGACCATCTGCCATACTAGATCTTTAAAATTTGTTGGCTACATTAACTCCTGAATATTATGAGCTACATTAACTTTTGGTAACAGATGTTCTAACAATATTAATAGTTTTCTTTTGAAGATGTGGTATTCTTTTTCTTTAGTAATTTATTTTCTTAAAACTGTTGCATCTTTTAGCATTAATTTGTATTAATGAAGAAGACAAAATTAAAAGATCAATGGTAGATAATCTCCTGGCTTGGATTCAATCTTATTAAAAACAGGTCCATCGAAATTTATTGAAAAATTTAAGTGGCCATATCTTGTTTTTATCACCCAATAACACATTCTGCAGTAGATATCGCTTGTGTGATAACTTTCATATTCTACTGAGGGATATCTCCTAGGAGATATCGCTTTCAATCTATGCCAAAGAATTATATTTATCTATTTGTGCATGTAAGAAAGGGTTGAGTGATAAATAAAATCTGCTTCTCATCATTTTCGATATCAAAAAACACCTGAATGGAATTCAAATATTTTTGGATTGATATTCTTTTTAGAGAATCAGATTTCACAATGTTGTCATTTGTGAGGGATTAAAAATCAGTTAAATGATGTCTAGAGACTCTTCTAATATTAAAATTGAATTATACTGAAATTTGATCTGTCCGTCTGTCTGTCCGTCCGTCTGTCTGTCCGTCACACTTTTTGGGACACAATAACTCTCTTCCTAATTGAGCTAGAATGTTCAAACTTGGTGTATGTGTTTATTAGGTCAATGCCTTGATGGAGTTCGAAGATGAGCATTTTCCGCTTAGGGTAAGCAGAGATAAGCAATTTGATTGGTTGATGCTTTGGGACACGATAACTCTCTTCCTAATTGGGCTAGAATGTTCAAACTTGGTGTATGTGTTGATTAGGTCAATGCCTTGATGGAGTTCGAAGATGAGCATTTTCCGCTTAGGGTAAGCAGAGATAAGCAATTTGATTGGTTGATACTTTGGGGCACGATAACTCTCTTCCTAATTGAGCTAGAATGTTCAAACTTGGTGTATGTGTTGATTAGGTCAATGCCTTGATGGAGTTCGAAGATGAGCATTTTCCGCTTAGGGTAAGCAGAGATAAGCAATTTGATTGGTTGATGCTTTAGGACACAATAACTTTAGTTCTAATTAAGTGAGATTGATGAAACTTGGTGTATAGATTTATTATATGAATACCTTAACTAAGTTCGATAATGAACATTTTTTGCTGAGGGTAAGCAGAGTGATAAGCAATTTGATTGGTAGAAACTTTGGAACACAATAACTCTCCTTCTAATTGAGGTAGAATGTTCAAACTTGGCATAGGTGTCTATTAGGTGAATGTTTAAACTTGATGTATATGTAGATGTTCATTAGGTGAATGTCTTGACTGAGTTCAATAATTAACATTTCGAGCTGAAGCTAAGCAGAGCTAATCGATTTCATTTGTCGATGGTTTGGGACAAGATAATCTTGATTCTATCTGATAGAGAGTGATGAAACTTAGTGAAAAAAATAAATGTGCGATTAATTAATATGTGTCATCTATTTATTTTGCAATTTCGGCGGGGGACATCAGCCTCACTGTTGGCTTGTTTTTTTTAATTTTCAGGGAATATTCAAAACAAGGTCCCAATCATTTAACTTCTTATTCTTATACACATACTACCAAATATGGTAAATACTCGTTTATTGGAGTGGATGCATGTCCTGATCCTGGACCTAAACGACCATTTAATTTCTTTGGTCAGCTAAACACGGTATGTTACTTCTCAGTTATTTTTACTCTTCACATAATTATATAGACATTGTAAATGATGGACAAATAACATGATTTTTTGAAGCAATGATTGGATCCTGAAGCATTTTACATTTGAAATGGGGGTGGTTTTAAATTGATTTGATGATGTATTTTGACAAAAAACATGTGCAGGCTAATATATCAAAAGTTTGCTTCAAATCCCTCTCATAACATTTTAATCGAAACTGTCAAGCCATAAAAATCCATTTCAAGCATCCTCGTTTTATCTCATGACTTGATTTTCTCAGATACTGAGCAAGCTAAGGAAGGATCCATTTTTAGCTTGTATTTGTCTTTAATCGCCATTCATCATAGATATCAAGTTATCCTCTGGGATTATCCCTAGCCAATTACTTTTTCCACCATTTAATCACCGAGCCTGTTGTCCATTTAATTCTCTCACTGTCTCCACAACAGCTAGCCATTCGATCAACACATACAGCTTTTGTTTTGGGAAACAGATGTTATATGAAAACAATAACCCAGCATATATTTTTATTGATAACAATAACACTCCATGTTAGTATTCTTACTGTTAGTATTGATGAATTGACTTATTTTTAGGACAAATTAAATGATTTAGCTAAATTATCTGAAGAGAAGAATGACAGTAATTTAACTATTTGGTTTGGTCATTATCCAACGTCTGTAATAGTAGAAGATCCTCCAGGAATTAAACATGTCATGAGGTGAGTATCAAGTATTAAATAACAGTATTGAATGGTCAATAGATATACTGTACCATTCCACGATTGGATAAAATGGCCTAAATGCAAGCCTTGAAATAACTGCTAAGGTTCAGCCTGACATCATGTCGGCCGAATATTTCAGATTTTCAGCCGGACATATACTTTATGTATATAAATATTACCAAAAAAACTGCTCAAGTTAGTCCTACATTTATAAACTGATTATTTTACAATAATTAAACATACCTTATGCAAAAGCCAAATCTGCCTATTGCAGGTCTTTCTTTAGGCCTGAAATGTTTTCTAAATTATTAATTAGACATTACTTAACTTATCCAGGCCATAATCAACTCTCAATGGCATCAGATTTCTCCCATATTAGATAGATTAGAACAGTTCAGCCATATTTTGATTTAAGCTAAAAATGGAGGAGCGAGGCTTAGCTTCGAACAACCAGTACGGTGGTTAAAAGTATTGCACACGTCTTGTCAAACCTTCAAAGGCTAATATCTTCGCTCACAATAAAGTAATTTGAATCAAATTTTCAAATTATTCATTTTGCATTATCTATTTTCGAACTATTATAGCAAGAATGACTAGCTCTTCAGCCATATTTTGATTTAAGCTAAAAATGGAGGAGCGAGGCTTAGCTTCGAACAACCAGTACGGTGGTTAAAAGTATTGCACACGTCTTGTCAAACCTTCAAAGGCTAATATCTTCGCTCACAATAAAGTAATTTGAATCAAATTTTCAAATTATTCATTTTGCATTATCTATTTTCGAACTATTATAGCAAGAATGACTAGCTCTTTATCTAAATCTTACATAATGTATCTTTAATATTATAAGGCATTTTTTGACGTAGATTGGCACAACTCCTGTATTTTCGAGTCTAATAATTATCGATTCAAATGGATATGTTTTGTTTTTAACGAATGGAGTATTATTTTTGACTTAATGGACAATCATGTCCGGACAAAAGGCAATTTGACCTGTCAAAAGGGGTCATTTAGTTGGCCAGACATTGTCAGGGCATGAATAAATGATCGAAAGTCTTGATTATTACATGGATAAAACTCTCCTCCCTCATCAAAAGGATACATACCAGTATTTAGAATCTAGACATTGTGTATATTGTTAAATGGTGAACACCATATGTATAAAATAAGTATGATTTTGTGTTTTACAGAAAGGGTGTAGTTTATTTATGTGGTCATCTGCATACACTATTAGGTTTAGTACCATCTATGTATACAAGACAGAAAACTGGAACACTAGAGTTAGAACTTGGTGACTGGAGAGATAATAGGATGTAAGTATAGACTAGATTCTATGGTTTAATTTTAGAAATCAAATTCAATAGTAGGCCTACATATTCTATATGTTAAATGTTGTGCGTATGACCAACTGAACTTTGGTGGAGGATCAGTAATTCTTAAGCCAAGAATAGTTATTACATAAACAAGATAGAGAAACTTTCTTTGGATTGGATCACACTCCATTATCTGTAAGATGATCCAAGAGGATCGGTAAATGAGAGCAATGGTTTTGTACTATGTTTAATCTATATGTGCTACAGACAGCATATACCAGAACAAATTGTTGTTTTGGAACATTATTATAATGTCTTATTTGATCTGCAGATGAAATATTGTGTTTTGGCTCGATCAGTAACGTAGTGGTTCTGGGAACTTTAATGTGTTAGCCGAGAAAGATCCTCTGGATTGTCTAGCTTGATTTCCCCTTGTCAGTGCTAGGAAATGTGTCTAGTCATTCAAATGGAATGAAAAAGTGAAGCTCTGTGTATACTATTGGGAGCCCGTTAATGATCCTCTGAGAGTTGAAAATTGAAATAAGAGGAAGCCATAGCACCATTGCCTTGTCCAATTTGGCACGGCTAACATTGCAAGTCATCATAAATCTGCAAAAAAAAAAAATGTAGAACCCAGTTTCATTTCATTGCAATGTTGTGTGACCTGCAATGGCTTAGGGATCCGCAGTGTCTACATGGTTACTACATGTACATATAATTAAATTTCGTCTGAAAAATAAACAAGACTTCTCTGTTTACCACCAATATTTTATTTTTGTTTCAGGTTTAGATTGTTAGCTGTTGATAATGATTTGTTATCATTTGTTGATATGAAAATATCTCATTGGCCAGTGGTATTAATAACTAATCCTAAAAACTCTCAATTTCAAAATGCCAGACATGAACCATTAGACATAATGAAAACATCGACTCATATTAGGTTAGTATATGACTGAAATTATTCTTTCTTATTCTTATCTAAATTCCACATCTGGTTCTAGTACCCAAAATTCTGTTATTAATTATAAAATATCTGGAAACGCATTCAATCTCAACATTTTTTAAGTGGTGATAAGTTTGTATTATTATATGAATATTTTTCAGGTTTTTAGTATTTAGTAATGGTGATATTACATCCGCAATAGTTAGTATAGATGATAAAAAGTTAGGTTCTGCTCAAAATGCAGATGGTCCTTTATATACCATAGCTTGGGATCCATCACAATATACCAAAGATATGCATATTATACATATTGTTGTTACGGTAAGCAAGAAACTCTAGATGCTGAAAGATGAAGAGTCCAGGAACAATCTAAGTCACATTTTTGTCTTTTCGCATTAAAAGGCAAAACAGACTTTTGGACGAGAATGCTTGACATGAACAGAACAACCAGTGGGTTTAATTACAACTTCAAAATGATGTTTAATACGAATCATAATTACCAGTACAACAACTGACTTCCACTTTTCAGCCAAATTAAGGTCAAATAAAGGGTACGATGGACTTGTATTTGTCCGGGAGGCCATTTCAGAAGGACCTGAAATTGATTGTTCCACAGAAAGCTTATACAATTTGCTACCAGATGGCGCCATTAACTGGGGTTCGTTGAAAAAGTGACTTAGATCGTTCTTCCTCGGGGCTCCTTAGATATTTTACAGTAGGAAAAACCATTCAGTGTTAGATAATTTTAAATTTGTGAGGAGGTCTAATAAAAGTAAAATGACTGTCTGAATTATTAAGTTTATGAAGTTGATGTAAGACAGTGTGTCATTCAAAAAAAAAAAAATCATACAATACAACATTTTCATGTGAGGTAAATTAATAAAAAAAGTCATGCATTATTTCTGTTGATAGGATTCTCTGGGCAATAAGAGAGAAGTAAAACAACCATTTTCTTTAGATGGAAGAACAACAGCAGGGTTTGGTTTACTGCCTCGACTAATATTGATGTTGAATATATCAGTAGTGGTAAGTAGCGTAAAAATGTTACAAGTTACAATGTTACAGTTTAAAGATCATTAACCTTTTGTAAAAAAACAACCAATTCTTGGTCAAAACATGAATTTCTGTTAACCTGTAGTTCATTCAATTATTGTATACATATACAGTACACCAATTAAAACAACTAATAATATGTTATTATTGTTTTCCAGGGTAAAATGTGGTTTGGGGGTTTTGTTTTCTTTTTAACATTTTTCCTGACATCTCTACGTCAATGTGGTAATATAAGACGATACTTCTTAGAAGGTACGTATAACATTTATTGACATTCTATAAATATATAGTTGACAGCTCAACACATACTAAGTCATATCGGGACTAACATATGGTTCTGTTTTATTTCAATAATTCGCTTGCACGTAGGGGTCTTTAGCAGTGGGAGGAAACCAGAGGACCTGGAGAAAACTCACGAGGCTGAACAGGCGATCCTACTCTTTGTCACGTACAGCCAGGGAATCGAAACCAACGCCAGTTGATTCAATGACAGACCTTATGCTGCAGTGTGCACATGGTAACCGTTCGGCCATCCAACCCCCAGGCTATACAATATAAAGTAGACAGCTCAGTAAGAAAATGTAGACTGTACAATATAAAGTAGACAGCTCAGTAAGAAAATGTAGACTATACAATATAAAGTAGACATCTCAGTATATGAGATAAGAAAATGTAGACTATACAATATAAAGTAGACATCCCAGTATATGAGATAAGAAATGTAGGGATACAATATGCTGGTCAAACATCAATTCATTGTTATATTCAGACAAGCTTTGATATCTAAATTTAAGGTTTTCAGTTCCCCATTTTGAAACTTTTCAATTCTTTGGTGGTTTTCTCACTATAGATGCTAAACAAATGGATCAGGGACTATGATAGGCTATATATTTAATATTTTGATATTTAAAATGTATTGTTTTATATTACAGGAGAAGGGAAAATATGTTATTTATTTAATATTTGGATATATAAATTATGGTTGACATCTAGAACAAATTTTACATATTACGCTACAATAGGATTCATTCTTTATGTTACTTTTGGTGAGTATATGGTATCTGCTGCTCATGTAATTGTATAAACACATTATTCACAAAGTGAGCACTGAGGGTTTGAGTTTGCAAATAGGGTTTGGGGCTATGTTCCTCTGAGAAATAAATAGAAATTCTGGCACTATTTAGTTATTAGTGCAATCTCAGTGAATTTGATACAAATTTTGACTGAATAGTTAGAAGAGTTTATCTGGTTCCTTTTTTTATCTCTGTGTTCGAGACTGCTATCGACTAAAGGACATTCGTGGTGAGAATATTCAGATATTTTGCCATCATATTTTATGCTCCCCGTGAGTTTGGTACAGTAGAATCTGCATTAAGCAGCCACCCAAGGGAATTTTCACAACTGACCGCTTAACGGGAGTGGCCTCTTAATAAAATCTCGTTGCTTTTTGTGCCGACATAAATTAAATATTACGCTTGGATGCATTGGAAGCAGTAAATTTGGCCGTCGCTGAATCTTGCGCTGAACGAAAATTCTTTACTCAAATCTCGGACATAACTTAACGGGAGTGGCCTCTTAATAAAATCTCGTTTATTTTGTGCCGACATAAATTAAATATTACGCTTGGATGCATTGGAAGCGGTAAATTTGGCCGTCGCTGAATCTTGCGCCGGACGAAAATTCTTTACTCAAATCTCGGACATAACTTCTGTAAACTTGTCATTTTGTACCAACCTTTGATACTACTGTCTACCATTGTGATGCATTCGATAATATTTATCCATTTTTGTGAAGAAAATCGATGAATTCATTTTATTTTATCAAAAAAGCACATGAACAAAAAACATCGCTAATTTTATCTCCTATTTACAGGGGGTGTAACTCTGTATGTAATATTATAGGATGCGCTAAGAGAGATACTAGATGATCGTGACAAAACTCGGTACTTTTATTTTATTCAATCAGTATCAAAAAATGTGTCGTTACGCGTGAAAACAATGATCAGGTTAGTCGTTTAATAAAACAAAAGATTAATTAACAGATAATCCCGGGTTGATTGTTATGTTTACATTTCTTTTTAACTGATCAGTGGGGGTGCTCATACAGATTCTACTGTACCAACAAATTTTGGTATCAGTTAAGTCACCCTACACAGCCAGAAATGAGCGCTAATAAAAGTTGAGCTTTCAGCAGTGAATGTTCAACCTCAAATGATTATTTTCTATGGATATATTTTTCTATGAAAAGTAAATCTTTCAATGTTTCACTACTTTTCTTCGATTCACAATAAGAAGTGTTCATTTTTACCCTGTGTTACCTACCTAGGATCTGGAAGAAATGTTAAATAACCTGTGTTCTGGTTGATGTGAGAATTAGCCAATCAAATGGTCTTTTGAGTCAAGTTGTTATCGTCTGTCATGTGGAACTGTGGGCAGACATTCGCAGTGATAGAAAACAAATCTAAGTAAAAGTTGTATTTCAGAATACTCCCTTGAAACATAGACACAGATTGTTTATTCAAATAACTAACGTCATTGGGTCAAAAGCTGCTCATATTCCCCCAAATCCCCCAACAATCGATCAGATCTTCATGTAGTGGAAGCCATCAAAAGGAAATATAGATCTGTATTTTGATCAGATTGCTGGCTACTACTTCATATTTTTTATCACAGACTATTTTATGTTTTCTTTTAGATAGAAAAGAATGAGCATACTGTGCAACAAAATGACCACACATTACATGTATAAAGGTTTTAATATTATATTATTGTTTATTGTATATAGGTCCATGGTTTATAGGTGATCTATTAGGTGAACATACAGGATGTGTATTTGTATGGGGGATATTTATTAAAGATACCTTTTTACCTGCAAGTATCACCTATTTCTATGGAATATTTCAGGTATGTATAACTTGTATACAAAACTTTAGATATTATGTCAAGTCAATTCGATTATATAACTTGTGATTTGTCAAGTTTTAAAATCAGTTTAACCAGATTCATAATAAAATAGTTGACCTTTAGAATTATCTTTGTGCCATTGTTGTTTAAATGTTTCAACTTTTTTTACCAGTCAGCAATCTAATTAAAATATAAATCTATATTTCGTTTCCTTTTTTATACTTTCGATGGCCTACACTACATGTAGATCTAACAAGTTATAGTGGGAGTTCACGTTCTATGACGTCAGGTACCAAGCAAGCGACATTTGACCCGATTACGTCAGTCATTCGATTAACCAATTAGCGACCGCCATGTATTTTTTATCTACTTTTGCTTTGTTTTGATTTCTATTGTCACTAATGTCTACCCACAGTTTCGCGCAAAAAAGGTCAAACGCTCGATTCGACCGACCATTTGATTGGCTGACGACTCATTTCAAGCAGAACACAAGTTAAATAACAACGCTTCCAGATCCAAGTGTAGTAAAGACAAATTAACCGAAATTTTGAACTATAAAAACGAAACGAAATTGGATCTGTGTTTTAATCAGATTGACCAGTCAGTATCAAATTAATATCTATCTTTTTTTTTTCAGTTGATGACATTCAACGTTCCTCTTATGCTGATAACAAGTCATATATTAGATATCCGATCTCGACAACGTAGTAGAAACATCATTCAATCCAACACCCACCTTATCATTCCATTTATAGTACTCTTAGTCTTTCAATCATATTTAACCTACCGAGAATTTCCAACTGCCTATGGTACGAAAGCTTTAGTAATGGGGCCTGTTCGAACTGGCTCAATAATTTATGGGCTTATTTTGTATTACTATGCTCATCAGATTAGAATAAATGACGGTAAAAATCCGCCAAGTTGTAGTTCCAGTTGATGATGTAGAATTTTTAATTAATCAGATTTTAATTGTAATATATTTTATTCGAAGACTTATTAAAGTCATGACCCATTTTATATCTGCAATGCAGAGCAATACATTTTTCACCATATTCATTTATTTATTTTACATGCAAAAAGATATGTCAAAATTTGATTGCTGGCAATTAACTCTTGAATTGATATTAAATCTGGCAACCTATGGTTTTAATCAGTTCTATAATCCTGCAAGTTTCTTAAATATTCACCACTTATAATATTTATATGTGTGGATATTTGGTGCAATCAACGAAAACTGACATGTAAAAGGGTAAGGATTTGAAATTGTATATATTTGAATTTACTACAAATGTGGATATTATATGAAAATTCAAAAAATATAAATACATGTAATATACCATACCAGTTGATATTAATGGTCTTTATATCTGTTTTTATTGCATGAAATGTGTACATATATCTTAAATTATTTATTTCTTGTTTCTAAAATGTGATGGATGTCTGTGGGACAACTGGTTTGTATAAAAAAAGCATTCTCAATTTAATAGTCCCACATTTCATATAGGAGTGTATTGTCATCACCTCTATCTGTTGGTCTATCTACAATATTCTTAAACACTGTGTACGGGTTAAAGATTTGAGATTTGTTTTTAAAGTTTGCTGGACTTGTTTGTTTAGCCTTAAAGGAGCTAAACCTCTAAAACTCAATATTTTACATAAAATTCGAAATTAAAAAAACAAATTATAATTCAATATTGGTCTATTTCAATCAATATTGATCTTATCTTAAAAATTTAGAATCCTAATAACCAATATTTAAAACATAATGAACATTTTAAAATCAGTTCACTAGTCATATATTTCAATGGTTTCCGGCGCCATTTGTAATAAACAAATAAAAACATATCTCACAAGAGAATGTAGATGTAATTAGTAATGGCTAAGTCACAAACAACAAAATAATAATAATAAAAAAAACGTGTAGAATGAACTAGGCAGGTGTAATTCACTATTTCACCTAACATAATTAATTGATTAGAAATTACAATCATTTTTTAAAAATTGAATATAAATCACTTAAAGATACATTATGTGAGATTTAGATCCAGAGCTGGCTGTTCTTGCTGTAATAGTTCAAAAATTAATAATGCAAAATGAATATATTGAAAATTTTATTCAAATTACTTTTTTCAAAGTTTAGTCTCGCTTCACCATTTTTAGATTAAATCATTAAATGGCTGAGCCGTTCTAATCTACTTAAATTGGATCTATCCAATGGCAGACTTGATT
This sequence comes from Patella vulgata, assembly GCF_932274485.2. Taxonomy (NCBI): domain Eukaryota; kingdom Metazoa; phylum Mollusca; class Gastropoda; family Patellidae; genus Patella; species Patella vulgata. The sequence continues at coordinate 20,997,583 of NC_065883.2, forward strand.
ATGGTCTTGTCATTTTTTAAATAAATATCTTTTAATAATTAATAGTTTATGTATCATTTAAGGCCTAAAGAAACACCTGCAATAGGCAGATTTCGCTCTTGCATAATGCCTGTTTAATATATTCTTTTAGATTTTCTCTGGTTCCAAAGAACCGCCACATACACACCCTTTATGCTTGGCCTGTTTACGACATTTTGTAACCACTGTCAGATCCTACATAAATTTACACTTGTTAATCAATTTTATGTGTCTTTATTGACCCTTAAAACTTGAAATCAATCCTTTAAAATTCAGCCGATGTATTATATTTGTTGCATGTTAATGCTTTGTTGAGCTCGTCAAACAAATCATATCTTGAACTGTGTCATTGTAAACAACAATTATCTCCTCTTCTCCTGTGCCAACTATTTGTCTCTGTAACACATAATTTAAACGAAGATGATGGCATGAAAGCCACAAAATCTAACTTAAGCCTCACGTACGTAACTAAACTAACGTATGGGTCTGTCGTTCAGATTGAAGGTCACATGGCCGCTGACAACTTTTGTTAACTCAATTTTACAGTCGGGAATCAATAGTAAAATATCATAAAGGTCACAAAATTTAGGCAGTGCCCCATTTAAAGTAAAATTGATTGATTTAGATAATGTTTTCATCATCAAATTATATAGACGCATGGCCGCAAGATTGTGCGTTTTATACGCCTTAAACATGTTTATATGTCGGTTCTTTTGGTCAGAATTGATTTTTATATCTGGAATGTTGAGTAAACTAAATTCGATTGGAGTTATTAACAATACTGTGGAGTCTTAATTTAAAGGTTTTTCCAGGTGAATAGCATCTCACATGGAACATGGAAAATCTCTTTCAATATTAAGCTGTGACCAAGTACTGATAATAAGAATCATGTTATAACGAGTTATTTGCCCCTGAATCGGATTCAGCCCAGTTATTTTATAACTTCGCCGCTTAGTCACAGCTTAATATTGAAAGAGCTTTCCCACGTTACGGATGCCTGAGAATAGTATATGTGTGTATATTATAGGTTTATGCTCAATTTTTACATAGGAAATTGATTTATTGAAATAAAGTTTGCACTTAATATATTTGACTTGTTAATATAAGACCAACCATATGTCACAACAGTCTTATATAGTATTTTCACCTCCAATGTCTTGAATATTTACCCGGCCTTTTTATGATTAGATTAGAATTATTACACCCAGTTTTGTTCCGAATTTAAAACGGTTGGAATGTTATTGAAAATGTTCACACATACTCCATTCAAAATAAACCAAGCATGGTGTTATCATCCCTAGATAGATGCATCCCCCAGAAGGTTTTAAGTACGTACTTGTGACTGTATTGAACAAATTAGAAATATTGATACAAGGAAAGTTTAGTGCATTTTGTGAAGGATAAATGCCAAGCTTTTTGATAAATTTATAGTTTAAAGATGTGTTATTTGTGGAATCTGCATGAAAATTACTAAAATTGAAAGTTAACATTCACATGATAATTCTTAAAATTGAAGGCAGTCGGAATCCATGTGGGGTTGGTCAAATACCATGCCATGAGAAGTACCTGAATAATCATGTCAAAATGCTTACTGAAATTATAGCGGTAGCAGCTGATTAGTAAAATCCCTTAAGTCATTTATTTACCGCGTTCTGTCAAACACAGTGAGCATTTCTAAGTAGCTCAGTATTTTACTTTGAAACTAACAAACCGGTATTCCAGTAAACTTTGGTGTTGGGTTTGCTTTCTACGGCCGACTCTTATTTCGAATTCCATCTGTCAAGGGTTATTGACAATGTATACACGATCCTCGGGTTTTCGTCCCATCCGAAAGACTATACGTTGTTCCTCGCTAGGCCCTTCGTACTGCATCAGTGACAAGGGGCAATCAAGCCGGAAAAATTTGATGAACTTTCTCGACCAACACCGGGATCGAACACAGGACTTCTAGGTTAGCGAGCCAATTTCTTACAGACACCGTGGCTCTCAAAATAATATCTGCTCTAAGTAAGAACAACTTAAAATTATGTGGTTTGGCCTTAGAAGTTTGGAGACAAGCCACTCGCATATCTTTTATTATTTGAACGAGTGCCGCGGTGGTTCAGTGAGTAAAGCACTGGCTAACTAACCAGGGGATCCGGTGCTCGATCCCTTTGTTGGCTGAGAAAGTTCCCCGGAAGTGCATGGTATCCGCTTGACGTTTGTGTGGGACGGAGGACCTGACAACGACAGTGCCTAATCCTTCGGGTAGGACGAAAACTGAGGTACCTTGTACAAGCTGGGGATGCACGTAAAAGATTCATTGATAGTTGGAATTCGAAATAAAAGTGCGCCGCTGTCCGCGAAAACTTTCCTCTTAGCACACTGTAAAGCGTGTGTCCGTCTTTTTTCACCCAGTCGGAGCAGAAAAGTAGGACGTTAAACCCGGTTCATTTCACATAATTGAACACTGCTCTGACAAACGATAAACTTGTGTTTCAAATGCACGTGTAATAAATTTGACACGTGACATAAATGCGTGAGGGACAATTCAGTGAGTTGTGTTTACTTTAGAGGAAAAGGGAAGCTGGAAGGTGGTGATCTCTAACAACTGGAGGAAATAAGGACTGATCAGCATCACAATGTCAACACAACTAGGTATATACTTATTTTGTATGCTTTCATGTTCAAAACAAAAGGCAAAACAAATAGTGGCCACAAAGGATGTTATTGTTTTTATAAACAACACCTGATTCATGAAGGGGAATGGCCAGCTAATCCACAATAGCCTGAAAACATTTTGTTTAGTTTTGGTAATACCATTGATTAGCCATTAGGTGCGTGTTTATGGCATCAAGGGAAGGATTAGTCCGGGAATACCACACAGAAGTTTCTCAAGTTCCGAATTTACAAGTGCAGCTCAACCTGCCGACAAAAAGGTCCTCTACAATATATGACAAGAACACATTTAACCTATACATCTAAAAAGTGCCCTCCACCCCACCCCCAACACACATACACCTATACATTATGTACATACAGCAAGAATATTAATTTCAGCCTAATACATTTAAGTTCTGTTTCATTTCGAAAGAAATTTATGATTCTCTATTGAATTTCATATATTAAGGGTCACCCTCGCCTCTATAGTATAATGTTTATAGTTTTAGGTAATGAGAACGGTATAAGAATGGATACAGACTGTATAACTATCGATGATTGTAAAATATATCATAAATCAGATGATATCAATATGTCCTCTACCAGCTGGACACACCAATATATGTAAGTGAAGAATATTAATTATATTGTAAATTGTATTTATCTCCCTTCTTATACAGGCCCGGCGGAATAATTTGGCCTCAAGTACTTCTTTCTCCAGGTTATTGCACGCAAGTAATTCTGCGGTTAGATACAAAGCCTGATTTTAACATGGACGTGATACTTTTAGAACGTAGACTTTTAGAAGAAAACGATGCTATTCTCTATACTGATCCCTGGGTTGAGATACCCCCAGTTGCGAGGGTCACGATTATTTAACGGAACAGTCGATCTTTATTTCAAGCCCATCTCATTTCGGTTGTATCTTTGGCAGATTAGGTAATTGAATAATTCCCTGCTATCGGTTATGACCAGTTGAAATAAGCGGTTGCCATGCAAGGTACGCTCACATTTTGCAAGAAATGTATGGTGAAGAGAGGTAAAATCTTTGGATCCTTAACATATTTAAGTTTCCTCAGAATGGGACAACAATAATTGTAGCCCCTCTGTTATATACGCCAAAATTTGACCACGGCGGTATTTACAGATTTATGGAGGATAAGTCCCATTTTTGGTGAGACAGAAGTGACGTGAACAATAAATTATGGACTGCATTTTTGATTTCAATCATTACAACATCAATTAACGATTTAACGCATTCGGGGTTTCTATTATCTTGCCACCATTGTGATGTTTTATTTATATTTTTATGTTCCAGGCGTGATTATATAAAGAAGGGAAGTTCGTATCTAGAACAGATGAATAATAAACAGGTACATAATCCTACCCTACAAATATATATTAACGTGATCAAAAAAACATTCAACAACGTAATTATATTCCTTGAGTTGGGGTAAAGCAGCCCAACATGCCATTTCAAGACTTCCGTAGGTTTAACGTCCTACTTTTCTGCACCAACTGGGCTATTGATGACGGGTAAAAAACGAAAATAAGTATGTTATGAGGGAAATTATGCCTGGGTAGCAGTTGAATTCCAACTGTCAATGGATTTTTTACGTACGCTAACGTGTACAAAGGACCTCCGTTTTTCGTTCCTTCTCCGGCCCCTCCGTTCTACATACTGACATGGGGAAACATTGGAAAACCCGAGGAACCTCCTGGTTAGTGAGCTGTCGCCTAATCGCCGAGCCACGGTGGCGCCCCATTTCGAAACTTGTATTAAAGGACAATATTGGTGTCAGCCATTATCAGGTTAAACACGTTCCAAATATAATTTATCACAGAGATTATTGCTACGATAGATGCGTAACGAAGATTTGAAGAGACGAAAGCAAAAGGAAAACACGAGTTATCCTTCTATATTACTGACTATATAACAGATACGCGGGCGATTTTCTGCTTACTGATAATTTCTTGGAAGATCAAAAGATGTTATATATAAGATTATAGTTTATTATCATAGGATAAAATGTTCATATTATATAAGACTAGTTTATTGTGGTATAGGATAAAATGATGCTTTTGTTAAATGGACTGGTGAAAGATGTCAGATATTTAAAGAAAACTTCACCGCCAGCTGAAACTAAACTTGGTCTCACAGGTATGTTAAATTCATCTCTACTTGTAAAGGTAGATCTAGTATGTTTGTGGCGCAATATGTGATATTTACTGTTTCCATTTACCAATTTTGGATTCATTGTAGCCATCTTTAAGATAATAATATTTCTAGAAAGGACGTTACCCACATTTACCGAGGGTCAAGATTCGGTTGTTACAAATTTGCGCCTAGTCCTCGCTTACAGTCCCACCAATTCGCAAGTTTTGCACTCGTCTCTTCCGCCAATGACCTCTTAATCCACTTGCTCCAGACTAGTATCAGCTTTACAGTCCTACAGTTGACGTTAACGTCTATGCTGATATTCTGGTATATTGATTTGTTACAGATTGGAAGCCAAGCTCCGGGGCCGATTGTGAAATGATATCAAAAAAAGAGGAAGAAGATGAACTACCCGCAGTGTCGGACATATTACAAGTTTTAAAACTGACAGATGCTGTTGGTTGTGATGCTTCAAAATTTCTGGGTATGTTCTGTATTACTTGGACGGCAACGGCCCGTCGGTATTCTTCCCTCAAAACCTATATATTTGAATTGAATTTACTATGGGGGTTTGAGGCTACAGCCCAGGACCTCCGCCTTCTTGTGGCTCTCCAGAGCTTACGTGAAAAAGAATTTCATTTGTGAATGATAAATCAGTCTTAAATACTAAATTATCTGATGTAAAAAAAACAATTAGATTTGTAACAGGGGCTGTCCATGGATACACTTTTGGTATTTATGCGGATGCGTTTTCCACATTCAGGATATTTGCTTCAATCCAGCCCATACCTGGATATGTCCCTACTGGTCGTTCTTACCACCAGGCTTTTACAAACAAATCGAGATTTGATAATAGTTGGTTTAGCGGGAAAATTCAGATATGACAAATTTATGCTGCCTATTGAACTAATGCAGCTATCGCCCACCGGTTTGTGACTTTAGCTCCATGCACATACTGGAATTTTGCTAAAGAATAAACTCTTTTCAAAATATTAATTTGACAGTAATATTTTGTTTCCAGATTCTACCGATAAACTATTGATAGATTTAGGAGGAAAGATAAACTATGATATATTTGGTAGTGATGTAAACCATTATAAATATCTCGAGACCAGTGATGTATTAACTGATGAAGAGAAGATGAAGAAAATAAAGGCATTATTAGATGAAAAGTGCAATAACAGACTGATAATATCACACCATATGGTAAGATAATAATTATATAAAAACATTAAATTCAGTCTCTTAACCATGTAGTTCACAAGAAAGGTTTGTTTTAAAGGACAATATTCTAGAATAATAGGAACATATAGACCATACAGAATACAAAGTCATGGCAAAAACCATGTTGTTCCAAAAACGTATGGGGGTTGGATGGCCGAATTGTTAACACGTGTGCGCTGTATCATAAAATCTGTCATTGAGTCAGCTGGCGTGGTTTCGATTCCCCGGTTGTACGTGACAAGGGTAGGATCGCCTGTCCAAGCTCGTGGGTTTTCTCTGGGTGCCCCAGTTTCCTCCCACTGCTAAAGAACCCTACGCGCAAGCGAATTATTAAAATAAAATTAAACCATACGTTAGTCACGAAATGACTTAGTTTGTGTCGAGTGGACGTTAAACCCTATTTCTCCCTCTCTCCTCTCTCTCTCCTCTCTCTCTCTCTCTCTCTCTAGAATAATAGGAACATATAGAAAGAACATACTGAATACAAAGTCATGGCAAAACCATGTTCCAAAATAGTATGGGGGGTTGGATGGCTGTATCATAAGGTCTGTCATTGATAGGGTGACCCATGCACCTACAGAAATACAGTCAACCGCTGATAGTTCGAGACTACCACTGAAGCGTGCACATTCGCCGTGTCGAGTCCAACTTTCTGACAGTATGATACTATAAATAGCCATGGCACGTGCAATTCTCTACAAATCTATCAACTATTACAGCCGTAAAAAATTTATTGTTGACGATTTTGAATAGCAGTAAAATTAAGCTTCTTGGTTATTACAGCAGATTTAGAAATTACGTTCGTTTCATTTTTTAAATTGCTTTATCATTAACTGTACCGTTAAGAGCGGCATCTTTTGGTTTAGTACAAATAATATCTCTGAAGCACTCGGGTTAGACAGGAACATGATACTAGCAGTAGTTTCATTTTACTTTTACAAGCTTCTTAAAACAATTGTTTAGCTAGCTAACGTGCTCATTTCTAAATTCAATTTCTTGTTCTAGCTTTCTGTTATGTTTCGTAAATAAGTAGTCTTGATTATCCCGACCTGTCAATCAGCCCTAGAATGGTCGATAGACTGGTTAGGCGAGACAAGGGCACGTACCCTATCTTTTACTCAAGAGTGTCTGGATGTTATGGACGACACATGGAACCAGTTTTCAGTCTATTATTTATAGATGATTAATGATCATAGCTTATTAAGTACAACATGATCGTTTATTTAGTGACTATAATTGTGTGAAACTGATTTGAGGCTTGGCATATATATAAATATTGTGGCGAAATTGTCGAGATATATGGAGATATTTATTTATGGTGGGTCACCCTATCATTGAGTCAGCTGACGTGGTTTCGATTCCCCGGTTGTACGTGACAAGGAGTTGCGTAGCCTCTCCAACCTCGTGGATTTTCCCCGGGTCCTCCCGTATCCTCCCATTAGTCCATGTGGCAGACCTCTGATTTCGGAGTATCATTACCAATTTGATGAATAAATTCAACCATGATTTTCAGTTAGTCTGGTGCCCGAAGTGTTCAAATTTGGTTGATGGACTTCCGGGTCACTTTGCTAAATGCCATTTTGGCGGCCATCTTTAAAAATGGCCGCCGTTTTTTCATTGAAATTGAGCGCGTCAAGGAAACCTTCATAACTCTTTCACAGATTGACCTATTGATATGGAATATGGCTCAAAATGTTCGCAATAACATTCTACAGCTGCTGTTATATGACACATGTTGGTGAATGAATCATATATTTTCCAAATCAACAGATTATTCTGAAAAAAGCAACGTTTTGGCATTTTTTTTCAAGATTTATTTTAAAAGTTTACTACCAAATCATGTTCAGGGTAAATTTAGCCAAATTTTGTGTCTGGTCTTCTTAAGTTATTCATTTGGCATAAATAAATACGGTCAGTGACCCAGTCTGTACAGCTGCGGTGGCCGCAAACTCAACAAAAGTCTTGAGTAGACTGTCAATTTTAAAATGTTGAGCCTCGACGAGGTAGGGTACTAACCATGTGAACGTTTATTTAGGGTTGTCGCAATCACACCGATATTTGGGGACCGGTTGTTTCTGAAGAAAAATTTGTCACTGAAGACGATTTTGATAGTGTCACTTCTGTGACGTCATTTTCGGTTGAATCTGTCTGATTTCCAAAATGGTCGCCAAAATTTGACAAAAAATGAATTTCTTGTTAGGATGGATGAGTATCACGCAAGGTAAAACTTGTGACATATCATATATAGGGTTTCCGTAGTCATTGTACTTACAATTGATCTATAAAATTAGTTTTCCAAAATCCAAGATGGCGAAAATTCAAAATGGCAGTCAAAATTTGCCTAAAATGATCGATGCCTCGGATAATCGTCATTTTACAGTTTGATATGCCCTGTAATGCCGCTTAAGGGGTTTTCGATGTCACAAAACTTAAATACAGCATCTAAAAAAAGGATTTCCAAAATCCAAGATGGCTAAAATCCAAGAGTGCGGCAAGATTTTCCCTAAAATGAATGATTTTTCAGATAATCGTCATTTTTCTGTTTTGTACGGCTTGTAATATGCCATTTATGGGGTTTTCAGGATCACTAAACTTAAATATTACCTCAAAAAAAGATTTTGGATATCGTAGATTATTGCTTAAGAACAAAACGGGACAAGTGTCAGTCTTTCTCTTGGCTTGGCTTATTATAAAAATGTGTAGTAGTTTTTTAGGGGAGAATGGAATTAATTATACCAGATCTCGTAAATCAGAAAACAAGATTTAATAATATTCCAGCAAAACTGTAAGGAATTTTAATATATCTTTGCAAATATATCTAGTTGTTAAGAATTTATCTATTCTGTTTGTTCAGAAATTGGCCGAAATAGTGGCTCAGTGGGTAAGGCTCAACGAGGTCCGGAATTCGATCCCTGTGTCTGGACAAATTTTACCTCATTTCAGACTGTATGACGAATAGCCATCTTCATTGACCAAGTTAGAACAGTAGGACGTTAACCCACATTGCTTTTCATTTCTGGTCCACAAATGGTAATATGATAGATTTTTACTTTGAAGAGTCTGGCAACCTTTTGTGGTATCATCTAGAATCTAGCCAGATGGTATCATGGATTCATATTTGTCAATTGTGAAAGTGTAAAGTGTAAAATGTATTTCACAACAAGTTCTAAGTTTAAAAATGATAATTACAGAGATAATTTGAAATACATTTACCCAAAAGCATGGCTCACGATTTCCTCTTTGTTAATGTCACAACCATCCACCTCATTGGAATTACTGTGACAATCGCAACTACTGTTTTTCTTCAGCAATGGACACTAGCCAAAGTACAAGAAGAAACAGGAGATCTCGGCAGCGACAATGATGATATCCTTTTAATATCATAGGCCTGCCTAAAGCGAAAGAAGAAATTGGTCGACATTACTTTTGTGATGCCTAGTCGTTAATGCATTTCAAATTATCTTCGCAACGATTCTTTTTAAACTTTCAACTTGTTGTGAAATGGATCTGTGGATACGTTATCTAGACTATACCAAAAAAGTTGCCAGGCATAGAGTCTTTGATGAAAAACCGGTTCGGTTGTACCATATAACGAAAAAATGCGAAAAGTACCGAGATAAAAATCTGAAAAGTACCGAAAAATGCAGACAAAATACCGAAAAAACTTTTTTGATACTAATTACCGAAAAAATCCGAAAAACCCCAAATATCGAAAAATCAATAAATAACGAAAAAAACGACACTAATTACCGAAAAAACCCTAAGCCACACACAAAAATTGCTAGGTGGGTCAGACTAGACCATGCATAAAAATTGTTGGGAACTGTAGGTTACGCATTAAAATTGTTGACACTCTAGCTAGGTGGGTAATGGGTCAAGCAAGATCAGGCATAAATATAGTGGTACACTTTCAGTCAGGGGCGGATTGGGGCCGGGAACCGGTCCGGGGTCCCTTGTCGGAGCTACCCCTTTTAATGAACCCCAAATATGCGATTTGGTGGCATATCTGATTATAATCTATGTGAAATAATAAATCTCATAAATCGATTAATTTAGGCCAAAACCCCGACCTACAAGTAATTTACAACCATCAACCTGTGAAATTATCATATCGTCATATTATTAATTAACATATTATCATTGTATCGTCAAGAGTCAAGAGAATTTAACTGGTTTAAAAATGGGACTAGTTGAGAAAATTTTGACCATTTGATTAACCAGTTAGGAATATTGAATAAGTAGGAATATTTTCATTGTAAAATGTCCCATTTTCGTTGCCGGGAGCGCTAGTTGATTCCTCCTGTGATGGAATTCGGAATCCCCATTGCAGGATTCCGAATTCCGGCCCACACCCAGCACACCCGGCCCAGAAAGTCTATTATACCAGCCCATTCCAGACTCCAGTGATGGCCCGTTAAAGACACCGGCCACATCATCGTAGTTCCATGGCCGGTCCAATACCCCCACCACCATATAATGTTCAGCAGAAAAAGGTTTTTAGACGAATTGGACAAAATTATTTGCTATCAGTTGGCCATTGATCACAATATGTCCCGCATAAGACTAGTTGGGCATTGTAGGTGGGTCATGGGGTCAGGCATTTAGTAATTGAAGCATAATCAAATAACACACTATTTATGGATAACAAATTCTATAGTTTAATTCACTGCGACGTTTCAACAAGATTTCACAAGTCCTTACCAAGCATATAACATTAATAAACAAGCCAACAGTGAGGCTGATGACCCCGTCGAAATCCCTAAATAAATAGATGACCCATATTAAAATAATCGCACATTTATTTTTTTCAAAAGTATCGAGCAATCAAACTGATTATCAACTATACACTAAGTTTCATCACTCTCTATCAGATAGAATCAAAGTTATCTTGTCCCAAAGCATCGATCATTGAAATTGCTTAGCTCTGCTTAGCTTTAGCCCGAAATGTTAATTACTGAACTGAGACAAGACATTCAGCTAATGAACATTTACATCAAGTTTCAGCATTCTACCTTAATTAAAAGCATAATTATTGCGTTCCAAAGTCCTGACCAATCAAATTGCTTATCGCTCTTTAGCCTAAGCAGAAAATTCTCACGATCGAACTTAGTCAAGCTAATATCGCCCTCACTTCATTATAACCAAAGTTATCATGCCCCAAAGCATCAATCAATCAGATAGCTTATCTCTGCTTACCCTAAACAGACAATGTTCATCATCGAACTCCATCAAGGCATTCATTTAATGAACGCCTACACCCAGTTTGAACATTCTACCTCAATTAGAATGAGAGTTATTGTGTTCTAAAGTCTCGGCCAATCAAATTGCTTATCGTTCTGCTTACCCTAAGCAGAAAACTCTCATTATCGAACTTAGTCAAGGTATTGATGAAATGAAACTATACACCAAGTTTTATCACTCTCACTTAATTAGAACTAAAGTACTATCGTGTCCCAAAGCATCAACCAATCAAATTGCTTATCTCTGCTTACCCTAAGCAAAAAATTCTCATCTCCGTACTCCATCAAGGCATTTACCTAATAAACACCTACACCAAGTTTGAACATTCTTGCTCAATTAGAAAGAGACTTATTGTGTCCCAAAAAGTGTGACGGACGGACAGAAGAACCCATTTTAATAGTCATCTGCTTTCTTCGAAAGGCGGGGGACAATAAAATGAAAAGAATATGGCTATATATATACAAGAGCGGTGCTGACCCCCCAAAGGGATGCAAAGTCAGCTAGTATGGGCATTGTAGTGTCCCAAGCCGTTAGATAATCAAATGCACATATACAGGTATAAACTGTAATTGGTATAGATAAGCACAAGAACAAAAGATCAAACAATTATTCAAGCGGTATAATGAACCACGAGCAATAGGCCATAACAGTAAAAACATGATAACGACATGTAAAATCTTGTTGAAACGTCACAGTGAAATAAACTATAGTAATTGTTATCCACAAATAGTGTGTTATTTGCTTAAAAAGACATATTACAAGCTACATTAAACAGAAAATCGATCATTTTACGGAAATTCTGGCCGCCATTATGAATATTCACCATCTTGGATTTTTTTAAACACTCCGTGTCTTGGTTAATTTTAAGGTCAGTAATCCCTTTCAATTGGATATTACATGTAATATCAAACTGTGAAATAACTTTTATCTGACAAATTGGCCATTTGAGCAACTTTTGGCCGCCATTTTGAATTTATGCCATCTTGGATTTTGGACACTCATATTAGAGATTATTTTTTTATGATTAATGTTTCTGATATCTAGTAAATCACTTTAGTTGACCAAATAGATAATTTGGCTTATATGGGTCTGAACAAGATTTTTTTTAGTAAACTTATGAACAGACATCATGAAAAAAAACCCGAAAATATTGCTGTTTTCAGATTAGTCTTTTATTTTGAAACCGAAAGCATTTCTTAAACAACATGAGTCATATACCAGCAGATTTAGAATTGTATTATGAACATTTTGAGCCATTTTACATATCCATAGGTGAACCTGGTGAGGAGTTGTGGAGGTTTCCCTGACTTGCACTATTTCAAATAAAAAAATGGCGGCCATTTTTAAAGATGGCCGCCAAACTCACATTTGGCAAAGTGACCCGGATGTCCATCAACCAATTTTGGACACTTTAGACCTAAGGCTAACTGAAAATCATGGTTAAATTTATTCATCAAATTGGTAATGAAAATCTGTCTGTCACATGAACTACATTGCTAAAGATCCCTACGCGCAAGCTAATTATTGAAATAAGATTGACCCATATGTTAGTCCCGAAATGACCTACTTTGTGTCGAGTGGACGTAAAAAACCCCATGTCAGTCCCGAAATGATCAAGTTTGTGTCGCGTGGACGTTCATCTCTCTCTCTCTCTCTCTATCTATCTCTCTCTCTCTCTCTCTCTCTCTCAAACACTGAAGTCAAGATGGTATTTTTGTTAAATCGTCAAAATTGTATTGTAGACTAATTATGACATTTGCCACATTGCGTTATTGCAGAGATACTAGCTTTGTTAGTTTAGGTTATGCTCATAAGAAATAAGTTTATTTAGGCAAAACTTTTAAAACGTATAGTTTGCTGTGTATAGAAATCATACGTGGTATCTATGTTGGACTTCTATTCTTGTTTGAGATACTTTAGTAGGACCAGAAACAGTTGATATTTTCTGTTACGTATTCAGTATTCCGTGAAAGCCTCCAGTACCGCTTGTAGTTCATGGTTTCTTTTCTTATCTTTCTTTTCAGGACATGCCCACATCACCAGTGAAACGGTTTTCGCCAGTCTTGTTGGATATCAATACTCGGGTGTCCAGACCAACATTCGTTGAAAATCCCCTGCATAAAGTTGTTCTGGATAATCCAAAAACCTGGCTTACATTTGCCAACTAAATGGAATTAAAATTATTATATTTGCGTGAAATTGTAACTAAGTTAACCATATCTAATGTCAGTCAGTGCTGCTATTATTTTTGTGTTTCATTAAAAAAAATATTTTTACATCACGAAAAGTATAACTTTTTAAAACAGATGTGAAATGGGGTAATGTCTTACTTTTCAGCATCAACCCAGAGATTTAACGCATAATGCATTCTATTTCATCTTAGTCAGGTGCGACAAAATTTTAATCCATTCCAAATTTTATTCCGAAATGAAATGGGGTTTGTTAGCGTCCTACTTTTCTGCTCCAACTGGGTTAATGAAGACGGGCATACACCATGCAGTGTGCTATATTGCCTGGACAGCGACCCAACGGCCAACTCTTATTTCACATTCCAGAGGTTTTACCTTGTCCCTTGTCACGCCCTCCGCCCTGCACGCCAGACAGGGGGTGGGTGGGGGGAGGGGTACGCCGGAAAATCCCGATGAACACGGAACCTCTAGGAAAACGAGGCAAAGTCTTACCGAGACGCAATGATTACGTGCCAGGATAATCGTAAATATACAATCATTTCTTGCAATGTTGAATTATGAATGTGTATGGAACATGTTATCATGCGAGAATGATGTTTTCGCGGTCGCGTAAACTAACCGCCGGTCATTTCTATAAGACACAAATGATAATGTTGAACATTGAGATTGTATGGTGCTGACATGGAGAATAAAATGACAATTGTGACTTTCCAAAAGCTAGCAACAAAACTCCTACAGTTCTGTGGAAGAAGCAACGATATGCCATGTCTGACACCTGAACATCGATTGAGTACAAAATCCGTAGCCCGAAGGTTTGGATTCCACCAAGCCACCTTCATTCAGGTCGATCGTTTCAAGAAGATAAGGTCTGCTAGTGAACGCCGAGAAAGTTCATCGGGATTTTCCGACGTGGTTTCCCCATGTCAGTGGTGCTTGACATCTGAACGACTAGACAGCTGTCCTTTTCAGGCCCTCCGTCCTGCACCACTGACAAGGAGAAAACGCTAGCTTCGAGAATGTCGTTTCTTAAATAAGGTTAAATATCGCGATGGGCCGAATCTGAATTCTAACCACCAATAACCCACCGATAGCGATTACAGTTTCAGATCGCGAAATATTGGTCAACACAAGGCATATATACAACCGGCATATGTTCATGTTTTTATTCCTAGAAGCACAAGTTATAAGAAATAATACAATGAATTGTAAACATCGGAAATTGCATAATTGTAAATATATCAATATTTAATTCAACATGGCCCCAAATATATCTAGGACCCGTGTACAATAAGTACCTACAGATGAAATGAAAAGTAGTTCTCGGCACAGTATACCGAACTTCTTACATCTGTGGGTCGCCTTTTATATTAAGGAATTGGAATCGTATTTCTCAATGAATCTGGATTAATATTAATATGTGACAAATATTCGGATTCGCCATAATTAAACAATGACCATTACTTTCCGAAATAAGTTTATCAAAATAAATGGATGTGGATTTGGTATTCGTTAAACCATGTTCCTAATTTCACTCAGCAGACTCCCGTACCCTACATCTAGCCTCGGTTGTATGACGGTAAGGGATATGTCGCTACACCAATACAATTGTGATGCGGCTACCGGTATCAGGAAAACTTGCCGCTTTTAGAAAGAAGTTCGAAGAGTGTATGGAATTTTCATTGCAAAGCTTTCCTTTTATTAAATGAAATCGGATAAACTTGAAAGTACATAACAAACAATATATAATTTCGAGAGAGAAAACACTCTTCACAGGCGCCTTCATGGGCGCCGCCATTTGTAATCTGGGAACTTGAAAGTAGTTCAATGGCGGAATTTGTTATACAGCCGAGGTTACATGTAGGGCACCGGAGTCTGCCGACGTTTGCCGAGCGTTCCCAATTTCTGCTCGGTACTAAAAAGGGGAAGTAATCTTTGTAGGAAGGTAACCGTGAAATCGACGATAAAAATGGTTGTAGTCGCTGATGAAAAACAATATTATTGCACCCGTCGATTCAAAGGAATTTAGTTATTGCCATGTTTAGAATCTTTATTGTATTACGAAGGTATTTTTTATTGCTTGTGTAACCATGGGGTCCTTTTTCATCCAAAAATGAAATGACCGGAACTGTCTAAAGGTCAACAATAAACCAGGAACAAAGATATAAATTCTAGAATCGGAATAACAACTCTATATTAGGTTTCGTTGCTTTCAGACACATCCCACGTATGGAATACAACTCCTCCGCAATCATCATTGTTATAGGCCCAATGCCGGACAAGTTTAATAAGCCAACAATTCAATTATAATAAGTATAGTGTTGGTGAGAACCCAATCGTCAACCTTCAAAATAGCCACCAGGTTAGACATTTTGTTTTAACCATGTTTGATTATTAATGATTTAATGCACTGTACATTACCAACCCGGATCTTAATAAACATTAATTTGAAATATCGATTTTTCATTGTGACGTTTAAAACCGTTGCGTAACGCATGGCTGGACTGAAAATAATTTGCTTATAATTGAAACATGGATAGTAGAGTTAACGATTAAACATGAATATCATTTCAACACCATATTTTTTATATCCAAAATCTATTAGTGGATGATATTACTGTGCATGGAAAGCGGATGCTCGCGACAAATAAATCTCGCTATAAAGCTATTTCACTCTTCTCGACTTACTATCTGAAAATTGATTCGCTTGACCTCCATTAACCTATTCCACATATTATGACAAGATGTCATTGCGAAAAGAAATTTGGCAAGATTATAGTATAAGAATTCAATGAAAACATTCTAGCTCTCAAAAGAAAAAACATTACACTGTTTTAAGTGCGGAAGGAAAACATCCAAATGGTGCTCGGTACAATATGTAGTTAAAGCAGATTTAGTAACTAGAAGAAATGGCAAATTTGAAGACAAAAATTCATAATAAATTTGAAAAATATTATCGAAATATTCAAGCAACCATAAATATTTAAAGATATAATAAAAAGCTTATAACTGCTCAGCATCAACGTCAATTCCCACTCTTAACCCATTCCTCTTGTTCGAGTTCCGTCCAAGATAAGCAAACATTCCACAAACTTTTATAACCACATTGACCTTCATTCGATGTTGAAATTTTGAAAAGCGCCTTTCTCATGCCCGCAAAATCACACCTTTACATTGAGATATAACCCACCATTAAAATCTCCATCCACTGATCAAACAACGCCATATTATGTCATGCGTCGCACACTTCCTGTCAGGACGTTACCATTAGCGCCAGTATCCATAACGTCGTCATAGAGATGCTTGGAGTCGTTGCTAGGTTACAGCCATGTTCTCCACAGAAACACAGGTGCCCTTTGTGTGATCCGCGTTCTTTCATACAAACTAAGTTTATATGCATTTTCATCTGCATGTGCTTTGAACATGTTCTTGTATATCTTAACTCGCCTGAAAAATAAAACGCAGTTAATGGATAATTAGCCCACCAATACGATAGATTTAATGTTTCAATGAGTTTAGGCTTACTGTAAACACATCCCCAGGGTTTGGAATTTTTGTATTTAAGAGAAAGAATATAAATAAATGTCAATATTTATACTGCAGTGGGTCATACTTTATTCTTCAAATCACAACCCTTAGTAATAGACAGCTTACACCCAACTGGACTTTTCGGAAAAAGTAGCCGTGAAACAACAAGTATATTGGGGTCCTGGCTTTTGGGCGTAAAACAATTATATATGAGATAAGAAATGTTGCTGGGGCCTATTCGGGAATTTAAAAAAGGAGAAGGTGGGGAGACAACGTCAAGTTTGTCGTAAGATCCGATGAATTACCCGAGAATGTTATAAAATCACAAGCTCTGAGAATATTTCTGACTTTTTAGGTGCATACATAATTAGAGTGGACTGGGGGCTAACGGCGGCAATGCTTCGCACGTTTGTTTGTTCGACGTTATTTCCATGGATGTAGGAACAATAAAATACGGTCTGCGCGAGGTTTCCCCCGGGACATGCGCCTGCATTCACAAAATTAATAGAAAATGGCAGCTGCGGTAGTATATACGACCACCTGAAGGTTTGTGAAATGGTAACAGTGAAATAATGACTAGTTTCGGGTGAGAACTTTTCACTCATTTAGGATCCATTAGATATGAAATGAAATGAAATTTACGGAGGTTGTCATTCAATTATTTTTTTTTTTTTTACTGATTTCTGCAGTTACCTCCCACCCCACCCTCCCCGCGCCTCATACGCACTGGTCAACAAAAAATGTGGGCGTAAAAAATGGTGTACATGCGTAGTTTCATATTTGTTCTTTTGTAATACGTTCATCGTTAATGGTTGTTTAAAGTCGGGTTAATATGTCTGATTAATTTCACCTTGAAGTAATATTCTGATCGCCACTGGGTCATTAGGTCTGACATTAAGCTATTCTTGTAGACTAATGCGCGTCTCTGGTAATATACCATTAAAAATCAATATATTGTAAGGCCTACTAAAGCAGAGAAGATGTCGAGGTAATAAACATAGGATAATGCCGTCTACCTGTTGTATTAACGCGTAAGTTAATAAAAATGGCTAATTCATACAGATTTAATGTAACGATTTTAACCCACAAACATTCTATGGGCCATGGAATCATTCAGAAGCAAGAACATTGGTCATGACTCTAATGCTATAACACAGACTACAAGGAATGGCTCTTTGCTAATACATATTATAAGACAATGTAATCCCAGATTACACCAAAATAAATAAGACGTATACCAGTCTTCTGCTGAAGAAACACAAAGCTATATAGAAAGATAGGTGTAATGTTAGTATCCTATTCCAAATAGTACAAACCTACTACAAACATTAGTAATCAACCTCACAAGAAGAACCAGACGCAGTCATGGTAGCCAGAAACACTGACAGAAGACGTCACCTTAATATTGTACAACTTACACAAGGCGAGACCCTAGTCTAGTAATCCAAATACAAGATGTAACTGTAGTACAAAACCGACAAGATGTGACCCTAGTTTAGTACATGTACAACAGTACGACAAATGTGACCCTAGCCTCTTACAACAAACACAAGACGTGACCCTAGAAGCACAAGGTGTGACCATAGTCTAGTACAACAACCACAAGACGTGATCCTAGTCTAGTACAACAAACCCAAGATGTTACCCTAGCCTCGTACAACAAACACAAGACGTGACCCAAGTCTAGTACAACAAGCACAAGGTGTGGCCATAGTCCAGTATAATAAACACAAGACGTGTTCCTAGTCTAGTACAATAAACACAAGATGTGATCCTAGCACAACAAACATCCTGACCCAGTAGATCCACGAAGCAATCGTAGCCTACTGTACCAATCTCCATCATCGTTACTTCTGCTCCGTGTAGTCATGTAGCCGTGTCTGCGTAGTTTGCACTTGAGGATTGAATCTTGGTACAGATTGCTTAGTTTGCACTTGAGGAAAGAAAAACTACGGTACAAATTTCTACAGTATACAAAACAAAAGCCAAATACCCCCCCCCCCACACACACACAACTTTGAATGTGTCAAATGCACACCACGAGAAACAATTGGCATAAAAATTATTATAGCATAGTAAAACATAGGCGCTACCAAACCCTACTGCAACGACAGGCGGGATTCTTGTCTAGAAAACAAACACATAAAACGCTGAAAGCCCTTCTTCAAAAACAAATTTTAGCCTAGTAAAATGCACACAAGGCGCAGACCAAGGGGAGTGGTGCCCCCCCCCCCCACAATAATTTGCTGCAAGTTCCCCTTTTCAGGGTATTTGCACGCAAGTAAGTATTTTTGGTTAGATTTTATGGCGTAAGGGGAAGCGGCCTGGGTTTAACACTGACGCGAGACTTCTAGAGCGTAGAAAAAAAAACTTTTAGGGTTGAGCTCTAGAAGGTCTGATGGTTACAAAGTCGAACTCTTCCAAGCATTTTCGATCCTTAACACATATTACAGTTTAACTTTCATCTCATGAATCAGACAAAATTCTCGCCTCGGGAAGGTCCAAAAACTTCATTCATATTAAATTTCACCTTTGCGAAAAAGGGCTACTTTTATCTAAATCGGATAAAAGTTGTGACCTCGAGATGGTTCACAACTGAGTATTACATGCTTTTACACTATTTACGGAAAATGGGACGGCCATTTGACGGGATGTTTCAGTACGATTTCAGGAGAGAGAGAGAGAGAGAGGGAGAGAGAATGAGAGAGAGAGAGAGAAATGGGGTTTAACGTCCACTCGACACAACGCCAGCTGACTCAATGACAGGACTTATGATACAGTGTACACGTGCTAACCATTCAGCCATCCAACCCCCCATACTTTTTTGGAACATGGCTTTTGCCATGATTTTGTATTCAGTATGTGCTATATGCTCCTATTATTCGAGAGAGAGCGAGAGGGGGGGGGGGGGGGGGGTAAAGTCCACTCGACACAAACTAGGTCATTTCGGGACTAACGTATGGTTTAATTTTATTTCCATAATTCGCTTGCGCGTAGGGGTTTAGCAGTGGGAGGAAACCAGAAGACCCGGTGAAAACTCACGAAGTTGGACAGGCGACCCTACTCCTTGTCACGTACAACCGGGGATTCGAAACCACGCCAGTAGACTCAATGACAGACTTTATGATACAGCACGCACGTGCTAACCATTCAGCCACCCCCCCCCCCCCCCAACGATTTCAGGAAATTCGAACTCAATCATAATGATGATGTAACGGTGATATGTTTAAACGGTATTGAAAAAAAAGATATAAATTGTGATATTTCGTACACTCAGGGGCCATACTCCAGAAAGTTACGGTCCGATACGCGCCAATATCAAAGGTTCCAGATCTTTTGGATATAAGTTTCATCAAAATCGGATAAAAATTGTGATATTTCGTACACTCAGGGGCCATACTCCAGAAAGTTACGGTCCGATACGCGCCAATGGTGTAACGGTGATATATCTGAAAGATTTTTACAATCGAATAAAAATTGTGACCTCTAGGGGGTTCATGTGATTTGTCATACAATTAGAGAACCAGGAAGTGACGGTGTGATATGCGCCAATATCGAAAGGAACCGAGACCTTTAGGTTATAAACATACATTGTCGGATAAAAATTGTAACTGTAAAGTCTAGAGTGACCATAACCTGAATATTATTATGCATAAATCTTACTTGTTTTTATTGTCATTATCTAAGGACAAAAGAAATTCATTATTGGTTTTAAACGTAGGGTCACTAATTATGACTGCCGAAATTTGTTTTCGCTTGATTGCACCAAGACACACGAGTTTAACAACTTTGCAAGTTTTCGCATGAAACCCAAATCTAGGCCCTTTAAATTCCGGGGTTCTCGGTTTCAAAATGAGTTGCTCATGTAAACACTCAACGAGCCAAGTGATGCCACCTCTGAACGAAGACCAACGCAACAACGCTATCGGTTGGTTACAAGCAGGTGAATATCAGACAGATGTAGCCAACTACTAAATGTTTCCCAGAGTACCATTTCTCGCCTTTCGGGTAGGTACCGACAGCGAAGATCAACATGTGACCGCCCAAGCTCAGATCAAACGAGAGTGGCACCACTTGCCCTGGATCGTCACATCCGGTTACGTTATTTGCGCCAACGGTTCACAATAGCGACCTCTACTGCAGCAGCAATTCCTGGACGGCGTAGGATCTCAGACCAGACAGCCCATAGACGCGTACGTGAGACCGTATTACGAGCCAGACGTCCCGTTAGAGCTGTTCTTTTGAAATATGCTGACACCGTCGAATCTGACTTCAATGGGTTCAGACGCACAGGGTATGGTCACAGCAATGCTGGAGAACAGTTTGGTTCAGCGACGAGTCGCGGTTCCTGTTTCAACAAGGCGATGGTAAAGCGAGGGTATACCGACGACGAAATGTCACGATGCGTTTCTTTATTTGAAGAGTATATTTGTCTAGTTCAACAACACGAAACCACCACCAAGTATGTTTTAAAGGTAAGGGAGTTAAAAATGAATGAAAAGAATTATTAGTCAGAAATCGCCCAGAAAGCGCCTTCAAAGATCTAGACCCCAAGGGGCTTCCCGGCCCAGGTGGACCCTTGACCCTTGCCTACAGTCCTGGGATGGTACCCCCCCCCCCCCCAAACAAGAATTGCTTCCCTACTGGAAGAAACCGAGACGTATCTATTGCCTACAGCAAAAGACAAATATGTTCAGCCTAGTAAAATAACGCGTAATTATAGCCGACGGCAGAAAACAAGAAATCGCGACAAATACATCCATTAGTAACGTGATAGCTCAATAAGCATGACATTTCTTTAAAAAAATATCATGCAACTAGATGTTATTTATTACAAATATCGATCCTTAGGTTATTATTAAATAACTTCCTTTTCTAACATCAGTGTTATTTTTAGTAACATTAATTGCTTACTATACCTTACTTTCTGATTTCTTCGCATATCTCTTTTTACTTCCGTGTTGCGAACTGACGATTTTTTTTAACATGGAGAAGCTAAGATTATTGTTTGTCGAATGTTCAGTATGATATTAAAATGTATCGACTGGCTTAAATATCCACAATTTTCTTGAAATGAAATGGGTTTAACGTGCCACTGTTCTACTTCGATTGAGCTAATGAAGACGGGCATACGTACTAACAGAGTTATATGAGCTTTCTCGGACAACGTAGGGATCGAAAACGGGACCGCAATGTTAGCGAGCCAACGTGTTACTCGCCGAGCCACCGTGGCTCCTTACAACATTATACAACACTTGAGAACGTCTAAAACTGTGAAGCAGACAGATTGACTGCAGAAAATTAAGATCCATACAAACGTGACGGACATGATTCCAGCTAATTTGTATATCAATCGATCGCCGCTTGTGAAACATTGGCAATATGGCACCCAAAATCATATAGTACACACATGTACTAGTATTTGAAGTTAACATTTACACGCCAACGCATCCATTGATTTACGTTTCTGTCGATAGTCGAATTTGCTAACTTTAGTGTTCAACATGAAACCAGCGGCATTACAGATCGAAACGACAATGAAATGTTGGGTTAAAGATACATTATGGGAGATTTTTATAGAGAGTTGGCCATTCTTGCTATAACAGTTCAAAAGTAGATGATGAAAGAAGAATATTGAAAAATCCAGTCAAATTTCTTTATTCTGAACATAGTTATCATCGTTGTAATATTTGCCTAGAAATGGTAGCGAAATGTGTCGTCACCTTCGCCGATCGTTTGATTGACAGGCGTTAACTCCACCTACATATCTCGATTATCAAGTAAAGTTTTCAATGGCATACGGAAACGCTTTACAGCGGCCTCGCTAAGTACATTCTATCATTTAGCCTCGATCTAACTGACGTATTTTCATCAGGTTACCCCTTATTTGATTTAATCAATTAGTGAAATCCTATTTAAATCCGAGCTGTAGCCGAGCCATCCGTGGGTCTACAGAGTTGATTTTGGTCTTGTTGTTTAAATAAAGATCTAATTTATAATTTCTATAACATCTGAAGCCTAAATTAAGACTTGCAATAATCAGATTTAGCTCTTGCATAATGCATGTTTAATAATCAAATCTCTGCATGGTTTGAATCTCTGCATGTGCGAGAAGAATCTTCAGAATTTTCATGCCCGGTTCCCACTTGTTAGCGAAGGTACCAGCGGGGCTGATAAGGAAAGTATGTCTAGTCGTTCGGATATAAGGAAACGGAAATGAGACGTAACCATGAACACATTTGCTAGCAAGTAAAAGAACCCATATAGTAGGCGGAAATGCCGCTGTCTGGTACCCACCCCCACCCCACTTCACATTGCACCAATAAATGAAATGAAATGAAATGAAATGAAATGGGGTTTATCGTCCTACTGTTTTGCTCCGAACTGGGCTAATGAAGACGGGCATACGCCATACAGTGTGCTATGAGGGAAATTTTTCCCAGACAGAGGCACTACGGCCTACTCTTATATCGAATTCCAACTGTCAAGGGATCTTTTACGTGCACACCAATGTGTACACGGGACCTCGGTTTTTCGTCTCATCCAAATGACTAGACAGCTGCCCTTGTCAGTCCCTTCGTCCTGCATCACTGACAAGGGGGAACCATATCGGAAAATCTGGATGAACATTCTCGGCCAATGCAGGGATCGAACACCCGACCTCCAGGCAAGCGAGCCAGCGTCTTACCCACTTAGCCACCTCACTTCACATTGCATCAAAATAACCAAAGTATTGTGTTGACATTTGACCATGTAAGTTCAGCAGACTTAAGGTGTAACACGACTATGACCCCCTTCCCCAACTTTTACATAATTACCTCATAGTCACGTTAATTAATTATGTTTGCTTACCTGGGGTTTTTTCAATCACCCATTTAGCACAGTAACCTTCACATGGTATCGTTGTTAAAGCCGGGTGTGATAAGTTAAACGGATCGCCACAAAAATGGTCGCTGGACGTCGACGACGAGGAACAGAAATAACAGTTGATTATATTGGTATCTGTAAAAAAAATAATATAAACATACATAAACATCTATTAAAACACAAGTGCAGGAAACTTAAAGACATTTGGCTTGATAACCAGAAGGCCAGGGGTTCGATCCCCATTTCGACTGCAAAGGTTCCTCGGGATTTACCTGCTTGCTTGCTTTCCATTTGGCAGTGCAGAGGGCCTGACTAGGACAAGCGGTATCACATGCACCAATTAGTAACCCCTGGAAGTTTGAATTAAAGATAATAGTAGTTCACAGCCCAATCTGGTTAAAATACAGAACTATATTTTGTTTCGTTTTTTTTTTTATACTTTCGATGGTCTACACTACATGAAGTAGTAAAGACAAGTAAAATGAAATTTTGAAGTATAAAAGCGAAACGAAATAGGATCTGTGTTTTAATCAGATTGGACATAGTACCGCTGTCCGAACTAAATTTGACACATATAGCACATTGATAGCGTAGGTATTCTCGTTTTCAATAGACCGATTGGAGCAGAAAAGTAAGACGTTAAGTCCCATTTCATTTCATTTCATTTCAACTCAGCATCTGATCAATGTTTTCAATGAAACTCGGGTCAAGCAGTATCTCAATCAATCAGCATATATTTCGTTTGTTCGATCGCCAGAATCTACAGATAATTTAGCTTGATGTAACACTACTATATATCGTTTGAATGATCAAATTTGTTCGGCCTAGTCTGATTCGACCCAGTGACAATGTTCAGACGATTGATAGCTTACATTTTACAAAGATCATTAGAAAACGAAAAAGTTTTATATACCGAGTTATATATGTTATAAAGAGAAACTTTTGTCACTTGTTCAAAGTAAGTTTGTTAAAGATGCATTATGTAAGATTTTGATAAAGCGTTGGCCGTTCAAGCTATACTACTTCAAAACAGATAATGAAAAATGAATATATTATTTTATTCTTAGCGAAGTTATGAGTGTTTGAAGATATTATCGTAGCAACGGTACTTGACAATCAACACTCAGTCTCGCTTATCCATTTCATCATTAAATTTTGAAATCTCGCGAATGTTCTAATCCATTTAAATCTCGACCATCCGATGATCTAGAGAGTTGATTATAGGCTTGTCATGTGAATAAATGTCTACAAAATAGTTTATATAACTGCAATAGGCAGATATAGCTCTTACATAATGCTTCTTTAAATTTGGGCTAGTGACAGTTTAATCCTATGCACCCTCTCCCCAGCACCACCACTGAGACTGCAGGCCTACCTTTAGATAGTAGTTGGTCGTCATCATGCTATTCAAATCCAAAATGGAGAGAAGCAACTCGTTCTGCTAGTCTGTACGTTTCAGTTCTAAATACTGATGTGCTTAAAGGGGGTATGTAATTCCAGTGAAGAATTTAGGCCTATTGCTTACGTATGGTGGTGTCATATCCGCTAAAACATATCTGGAACGTCTCCTTTAATATTTTTATAAACACAGCCAGCCAGCAGTGAACTAATAAACAGCAAAACAAAACGAGAAAGAATTCTAAAATAAGTGTACGTCTAATAGAGAAGCTAAACTAAAGATAAAGCTAATAAACAAAGGATATACGAATAGTACCAGCAGCCAATTTGAAAAAATATACTATGATACGATGAATATCATAAGGGTAAGAATTTGGGTGAGGAAAAGGATCATTTGTTGACCATAGCAGGAAATATACTATAATAAAGCAGTCGGGCTTAACTACTAAGCAAAATGACTTTGTGTTTTAACTTAGTTAAGTTTTTAAAATACAAACATCAAGTGAAATTGTCCATTTATTATCACTATTAATCCCATGCTAGAAATGGTCTTTAAATAATAGTTATTATTTTATTCTTTTTTTTTTATAATTTGCAAGGTAGGTGTTAGATGAGATGGAGAGTTGTCTACTACATGTGGAAGGGTTGGAGATATAATTCAACTTACGTCTGATGTTATCATTTCCTTTTCCAATATCTTAAATAAAAAAAATAAAGCAAAACAACTCATAGATATATGAATAAAACTTATGAATATTTTTTCACAATTTCAATCAAAACAAAAATACAGAATAAACTGCTAAAATAAAATGAACACAATGAAAACTATAACTAAATGATATAAAATATTGCATTTAATATTTACACTGTTTGTAATATATTAAAGGACTATGGCACCAAGCACCATTTTCTTCGCCAAAAAAAGATATTAATAACATAGACAAACCATATTTTCTTGGTAGAGAGAGAGAGAAATGGGGTTTAACGTCCACTCGACACAGACCAGGTCATTTCGGGACTAACATATGGTTCAATTTTATTTCTATAATTCGCTTGCGCGTAGTGGTCTTTAGCAGCGGGAGGAAACCGGAGGACCCGGAGAAAACCCACGAAGTTGTCACGTACAACCAGGGATTCGAAACCACGCCAGTTGACTCAATGACAGACTTTATGATACAGCACGCACGTGCTAACCATTCAGCCATCCACCCACCCCCCCCCCCTTCTTGGTAGAAATATTCTCCTTTAATAGATGGCCATAAATATTATTTTATAATGTCTGAAGCAAGAAAAACTCCATGCCATAAGCAGACTTAGCTCTTACTTATTGTCTCTTTATTGTTAATCCATTAGTTACTAAACTGCCTGCAGATAATTGACGTTATAAATTATCAAATCGCCCTGATCTTCCATGTGACTGTAACTATAGAAATGCGGATATAGTCAGTTCCGTGCCTTACGGATATGTTCTAGTCTTAGGTTGACCAGCTTGCTGTATAACGGTTGAAAGAAAATTACATTACAGATGCATTACGTAAGATTTAGATAAAGAATTGACAGTTCTCGCTATAATAGTTCAAAAATAGATAATGAAAAGTGAATATGTTGAAAATTTCATTTCAGTCAAATTACTTCATTTTAGCGGAGTTATTGCCGTTTGAAGAACAGTGTAGTTTCGATTGCGATTGCTACCGTTGCTGCGATAACACAGATGCAATTAAAGGCAGTTGCGTAATGCAGCATAACGAAGCCATTGTCTTTTTATACTTATAGAATACATGTAGCTGAAGCATAAACAGTGCATGTAATTAATGTTTGATATAATGTAACAGTTTAGAAGTGTTGGGTATCGTGACATTATTGTGCCATAGTCAAGCAGGATCTGTAAATTGATCCTGATAAGTTACCAAGGTATCCAAGGAAAATTATAAATATGGGCCCATTTGATGCCCCGCCCCAGGACTGGGCCTCAAGACTATTATGGACGGATTGACAGGGTGACTTATTAGTTCAGCCTTTCCCCACATCTAGCCTTATTGTTTATCTCTCTGCATTCCACATTAATCTTTTGTTTTTTTGTTGTCATAACAACAAACACATAAACCCTAATTAATTATAAATAGAAAAAAAATCAAATTATATGACATGATCAAGGCCGCTTAAACAGATGGAATAAGTATGATTCATCGGGTGTATGACTATGTTTTGGGATCTTAAAATAGACGAAGATGAGTATAAATGCACATATTAATGTAATAATTATGAATGTATATAAAGCGATTTATATTCAATTTTTAAAAATGTTATTTTAATTTCTAATCAATCAAAATACGTGAACAGTCCAAATTAAACGGTAGTCGTTTACGCATGCTTAGTCCATTCTACACGACTACACGTTTCTATTATTATTTGGAGAATCGGCCATTTATACTAATTATTTTTGCATTGTCTTGTAGGATATGTTTTTCTTCTGTTCATTACAAATGGCGACGGAAATCACAGAATACACGACTTGTGTACTGATTGTACAATGTTCATTATGTCTTAAATATTGGATATTAGGATCCCATATTTTCACGACAAGATAACAACATCAATATTGATTGAATTGGGCCAATATTGAATTTTAATTCGTATTTCGAATTTTATGGAAAATAGTAAAGTAGAGGTGCAAGAAATAAAACAGTTTTACATCCTGATTAAACACATCAAAGTCATACACACAGGTAAAACATAATCTATTCATGTTTAGAGATTGAACATACTACAAACATGCTTAAAATTAAAAAGTAACCACAATGCAGTCATGCTTCAAATTAAAGTATACGACATTCATGCTTCAAATTAAAGCATACTAGAGTCATGTTTCAAATTCAAACATAAAACAGTCATGATTCAAAAGTAAACATAATACTGTGAATGGGGTTTAATGTCCTTCTGTTCTGCTTCAAACGGGCTAATGAAGTTGGACATGTGCCATGCAGTGTGTTATGAGGGCATTTAGTCCGGGCAGCAATTGAATTACAACTGTCAAGCACCGAACCCCTGTTGCTCCCTAAACATAATACAGTCATGCACGTAAATTAAATATCAATATTCAGCAAAGAATATAAAATTTCATAAACATAATAATTCAAATTTGTATATCCTTGCTTTCATTTTAGTTCATTGGTTTGACTTAGAAAAATGATATGAGCGATCAACCATCGTATAAACCATATAGTCGTATTAAAAGCAAAATATTTTCACTTATGTGGAAGCAGACGTTAAACACCAAGAACTACTACGTTGAATTACAAAACCATAACTGTCTGAATTGTGAAAGCCAGATGCCACTCAACAGACTGCTTTTATTGTGTCTAATTTGAAATGAATATCGAACATAAGTCCTGCTGGGTCGGAAGAAGCTAATAAAATTACTGGTTTCTTCCGATAAAGTCTTGTTTGTCCACAACTCGAGCCGTTGCTCGCTCAATAAACTTCATGAATATTTCTTCCAATCTTATAGAGACGAGCGCTTTGTATTATGACGCGCGGTCAACCATAAATATGTATGTTAGAGTAGAAGAATACTTGAACCAGAGAAAATATTCATATTTCATCTGATTAGCAAACCTTCTCAAGCTTTGATTAGGTCAAAAAATATCAGCTACTTAAGCGGGGAAATAAAAATACACTAAATGAGATTAAATCTGTATTTTTTCATTTATTTAATGCGAAAAATAATTTTAAAGTGTATTGGAATTATACCTGACATGGATGTGGAATACGAAGACACGCGGGACCCTGGCCTTGAACTTATCAGAAGTGGTTAATACGCTGGTCCAAATTGTATTCAAGTTCTTCTGTAATTCAATTACCCAGAGAGCTTGATTATTTCTAGTGACGCTGTTGTTTTTATACATACACGATGTTTAAAATAACTAGACCTCTTTGATTTGAGTTAAAAATAAAATTGTCCATAGACAAAGGTTTTGAATTGAAACAGATTGTGGGTTCCATGGGCGCGAGAACGTTCGAGGGTCAGGGGTCAAAGTGAACGGGGGTGGGGGTCCGCTCCTGGATTGAGTGGGTCTAGTGGGTCCTTCCCCGACGAATTTGTTTAAAATTCTGGCGTCGTCGTGCTGGTTAACATTTAAATCCCATCGGACTGGAATACAAACTCAGACCATAAGCAACAAGATTTGATGCACTTTAACAAATAATGTATACCAACAAGAATCTGAAATATGGAGGTCCCGGGTTCAGTCCCTGCGTTGGCCAAGCAAATTTAGCTCTTTATCGAAATCTTACATACTGCATTGGAAACAAAATTTAAATTTGTAAAGAGCTTGTCCAAACGCAAACAAAATAACACAAAAGATTAAAGATGCATTATGTAAGAGCAGCTAAATCTGCTTATTGCAGGTTTTTATTTTGGTTTCAAATGTTTATATAAACAACTAATTTAGAAATTTATTCACATCACAAGCCTAAAATCAATTTTCTAGATCATCGGATGGCGGAGATTTAGGCGTATTGAAACACGGACGCAATTTAATGATTTAATTTAGAAATGGCGAATCGAGGCTAAATCTTGTCAAAACTTCAAACTGTGATGACTTTACTCAGAAAAAAGTGATTTGAATGAAATTTTCAATATGTATATCATTCAGCATTATCTATTTTTGAAGTATACTCTTCAAAAAAAGTAGACATTTGACATGCTTTCAGAGTATGTTCACAGATGATGAACTTATCGCCCCAACAGAACCACTGAGCTGCACATGCGACACGCAATAGCGCCATACACGTGGGTGGGGTTCATTGTCAAATTTGACACTTCAAGGAAGGGTTGATGAAAACTGCCGCGTGCTGGTTTATCTATCCATGTTTGCTTTCCTATCGGTTCTTGCATAAGATTTACTGTTTAGCGTATCTTTGCTTTAGTGTGTTACGATTAATTTGATCGGGAGACGTGTTCGTCGACGTCAACGTCAACCGACAACACTGCAAGAATTGGCCGTGGCACTGCAAGAGGAGTGGGTCAGATTGCCCCAAATCGTGATTGGACGGTTGATTAGGAGCATGACACGACGAATTGCTGAATGTCTGAGGATTGGTGGAGCAATTACTCATTATTAAGACAGAAATACAAAAAACGTCCATTGTCACTTTTGACGGTGTATATCTTTGCGAGTGAACCCGCCCATATGAACTGTTTATGTTCATGTGTAGGCAATTGGCCTGTTATTAACATACACTGGTTACCTCTAATAAAAACAGCAGTGCATTTCCGCAATTTTGTATTGTTTCTGAATACCCCCTACTTGAAGAGTATATTATAGCAAGAACGGTCAGCTCTTTATCTAAATCTTACATAATGTATCTTTAATAACCAATAACTTTATTTTCAATTTCTTTTCCCAATTGAAAACAATGTACGAAGAGCTTCATTTCGTTATCGGTTGAGCGGTTGGCTATTATTATTCACTTTAAAGACTCGTCTAAACCACTGTGATTGGTTTATATGATTCTTGCCCAGAACATGGCATCATTTGATTGGATAGATCAGTGACCAGGTCAAGCTAATAGAACACAAGCTGCTTAAAGACACAATATTCCAGATTAAAATTCAAATACAGGTGTTTCGATCATATACAATATAATTATATAGTCGTCCGGGTGGGACGAAAAACCGAGTTGTCGTGTACACATTGGCGTACACGTAAAAATTGACTTATCAGTTGGAATTCGATATAACAGTAGGTTGTAGCGCCGCTCTCCGGGCATATGCCAGTCGAACAGAACAGTAGGCCATGAAACCCCATTTCATTTCATATAGAATATAACGGATACTTGCCAAATGGCATGAAATTGTTGAAATCGATCAATCGTAAGTTATGGCAATCTGGGTCCTGTTTCACGAAATTTTAACTAAAGATAAAATCCAAATTTTAGTAGATACTTCAATTTTGATTGACTAAGCACTAAAATCAATCTAATATTATCCAATCAAATTACTAAAATTTGGATTTTATCTTAGTTAAAATTTCGTGAAATAGGCCCCAGGATTTCATACTTTTATGGTTATTGTGCCATCATTATTATTACTGAAAGCTTGAAGAATAAATCACTTTTATCCATGAAAACCGCGGTCGGAGTGGTGTCTAGCTTGTCACTTTATTTTAATCCCTGAAATGAATATCTAAAGAACAGCCATTCAGTTTTGTTAAATTTAAATAAGGAAAGTGATTAATGAAATTAGTCTCGGTTGACAAAGGAATAAGAGGAGACCCATGTTCTCATTGTTGCGGGGGAGGTTGTCCGTACTCAAAGATAGATTACGTAAGATTTAGATAATAAACAGCTATAATAGTTCACAAATAAATGTTTAAAATGAATATATTAACAATTTCAGCCATGGGCGTCACACATGGGGGTGTCCGGGGGGGGGGGGGGGGTCCACCCTCCCACGCTCTCCCTATCACGCAACATCCGGCGTCACAGATTGTCAACATGTTATGTAATTTCATTTGCGGACCCCCCCCCCCCCCAATATATATTTCACGGCTACGCCTCTCATTTCAGCCAACTTACTCGTTTCTGAGTGAAGGTATCAGGCTGTGAAGTCTTCACAATATAGTATCTATTTTCAAATACCATTGTTACGATAATAAACAAAGTTTCGGGTATATCAATTTTAAAATCAAATTATTAAATGGGTTCGTGTTTCAGTCCACTGAAAATTGTGACCATCCGATGACCTAGAGAGTTGATTATATGCTTGCTATGTGAATACATGTCTAATTAATAATTTATAAAACATATTAGGCCAAATTAAAGATCTACAGTAGCCAGATTTAGCTATTGCATGTTGCATCTTTAATTAAAAGTTGGTTATTGGTAACGTGTAGTCAATGCTCGTGCTTTGGAGTAGATGGATCTCTGTGTGAAAAATGCGGTGTTCCCGCCCACTATTCTTCGACGTTCACACCATAGTGTACTCGGAACTTTTGGTTTTTCATCATATCTGGACGAATAAACACCGTTCGTTGCCAGGCCACTTCAAATATATTGAACTGTACTCTGGCACATTTTAACAGCATAAAAGCATAAACTATATACGCGGAGAGTCCACTTCAGCAGTTAAAGTGGGCCTTGCCGTTGTACTTTTGTGTTTCATTAGCCTATTCATCGTTACATTGTCATAAAATAAAATTAACTGTAGATCTGAAGACCCGATGAAGTTCTACGGATTCAAACTGTATTATTATTAAAAAATCTTAGCTTTCGCGATGATTGGCAATGTCATGTCAGGACAAAAAATCTTTAAAGTAGTTTATTCCCAGACGCTTTTTATCCCTTAAATTATACTCTGATATACACCAAGTAGAGATCGCATTGACACGACTACCCACTTGGCAGGCATTCAACTTGTTTAATACATTTATAAGATTCGATTTTATTCAATCTACGAACCGAAATTCAATTCTGCTCAATTTACAAAGTACGAGAACAGCCTGATTAGTAAGGCTTGACAATGGAGACTGTGTTGTTTTCTATCATCATGTCGTACAATGTTCTGTTCTTCAAAAGGACATGGTCGCGAAAATGTTATATATATGTTGAGTAGGAGTAGGAGTAGACAACATCTCACAAACAATCCCTTTGAGAGAGAGAGAGAGAGAGAGAGAGATTAGCGTCCATTCTTCAAACATTAAGAACTGTATGGCAATAATCCGATTTGGGAAAGAAAGGATCTGTCTAGCAATCGACACTTAAATCGATAACTGACCCTATGATCTAAAGCGTACGTAAAATAAAGCGCCGGACAGACTAACACTGCCATGATTTGGTTAATTACTGAAGAT
Organism: Patella vulgata; assembly: GCF_932274485.2. Lineage (NCBI taxonomy): Eukaryota > Metazoa > Mollusca > Gastropoda > Patellidae > Patella > Patella vulgata. Next base: position 21,030,696 of record NC_065883.2, read on the forward strand.
TTTTGCTGGATGTATTTTTAACAAAACATATATATATACGTGTGCACTATTTTGGAACTTTTGTTGATTATATTCAAGAACTCAATCCAGATCAATACACTAATATTACACGATCACCATATTACAGGTGAAGTAAAGAAACACGCATGTTTACAAATAAGATTGCATCGTGATGACCGGGAGAGAAGGGTTGTGATAAATTAATAAGGTCTCATTCTATGGATTTGGTAGACTAGACAAGGAATCGTCAACGGAAGTTTCCTTAATTGACATCTCAAACACGGCACTTAATGACATGACCTGCCGACTCTAATCAGTGACTAGCATCTTAAACACGCGAACTGCCGATTCAAACCAGTTTGTAGAGATTGTTTGTCTTAGCAACGACTTACAATAGCAACAATCACCTGCTTTCTGTCAGCAATTCAAACTCAGCCAAGGGCATAATTCAGGGGCGGATCCAGGAATTTATGCAGGAGGGGGTTTGCCAGGTTCCTGAGATAATGTACCCCTCCCTCCAGCATGGTCTCTATCGTCATTTTGGCGTATATACATACACATTGAGCTTTTTAAACAGAGAAATTCAACATCTCGTTTGACGTCAATTTTTATTATGAATTAATACAATGACATTGTGATTCAATTTCATGGATGCAAAGCATTAATTGTGATATCACATAATGTCTATATCCTTATCTCGTGTTTTGAGTGGCCACCCTGTCCCACATCTGACGATAAAGGATAAAGCACACGACCGAGAAACTTTTCTCATAAAAAGTGTTGATTTACAATTTATTTTATGTAGCTGAGCAGGGGGGGGGGGGGGGGGTCGACCCCTCCACCCCCCCCCCCCTGGATCCGCACCTGCATAATTCCATGCCTAGACCGGTAATCCCATCACTGCACAAAAAAAATACAGTCCTTACCTTGGTATTTTAAAGCGTGACCTTAAAAACGACAGGTAAACCATACAATCTAAACTCAACTATGATCGATTGAACTGTGTTTTCAGCTAACCCAATGTTTCTTGTTTTCGGCTGTTGCGTTAAATTGGAATTGTCTACAAATACTATAGTATCATATACCCTAATGATGCCATATTTTTGAATGCATATAAGAGATATGCTAGTAAAAATTTAAAAACATTAAAATTAACCTTTGAACTGACGTTGATAATGGTATATGGGGGGGGGGGGGCGTCGTATATCTTGATTTATGTAAATACCCTATACAACTGAGGTATATAATTATTACTTCATTCCACACAGTGAATAATTCTAAAAACATGTCTGCCAATGTATTAATATTGACATTTGGGGAAAGCACACAACCGATCTTCATAACATGGTCGAAGTGCGTCAGGCCCAGTGCAAAGTCAATCGTGGCAATTTTCTAACTTTATGTCGCCGGTAAATATAACCCTGGTTATCCAGGCTCTCTTTATTTTCAATACTGGTTGAAATGAAATGAAACAAAACGAGGCTTATCGTCCTACTTTTCTGACTGACTGGACTAATGAAACCGACGTACGTCATACAGTGTGATATTAGAAAAGCTTTGCCCGGACAGCGGTGCTACGGCCTACCCCTTATTTCGAATTCCAATTGCCAAGGGTACGTGCCTACTACGTGATTAGAAATAATAAAGTAGTAGTGTAAACTGATAACACCATATTCGTGTTACACTCACAATAGTGTATAACATTACAATAATTTAGGTGGAAACTAGTTGCCATTTCCAGTAAGTGCAACGTCTCACCTTAGGTGGTGTAAACTGATACACTAAAAACAGTGTAATTTAACACTTAAATAGTTTACTGCCGTGGGTGTAAATTAAGCATTACACCGCTATACTGGTACACGGGACCTCGGTTGTCATCCCGTCCTGTACCCACTGACAAGGGGAAACCACGCTGAAAAATTCTCGGGACTTTCTTAATCCACACGGAGATCGAACTCCGAGCATCCAGATTAGAGAGCCACCGTCTTACTCACTGAGTCACCGTTGCCCCAGTCATTATTACACAGTTAAAAATAATAAGGTAGTTTATACGTGTAAACGTATAACACCAACATAGTGTAGAACATTGCACCAATTCAGGTGGCAAGTAGCCTGATACACTATATTCGTATGAGAGTCGTCCGACCCGAATTACATGTAGACCGTCGGCTACATTTTACAGCGACATTAAATTGACAAATATCCACCAAACTGATTCAAATTTAACTGATTCAAATTTAAGCTTGAGGAGAAATCAATACACATATCCTTACAACTTGGCTGAAAAATGTGGTTTATTCATTTATGCGCCTCATCTGAATTAAGAATAATTAATTAAGATATAGTACGTGGTATTATTTTGGAATATTTACACGTCTTTAAGTGTAAAATAGTCTATACTTGAGGCGTTATGATATATTTATTAAGATTATAATACATGATAATATTCTGGAAGACATATTCCTTATGAGTAAACACTCTAAAAAAGATATACCTGTTGTACTAATGCAATTAACGCCATATTTTACAAAAACACTCAAATTGGAGCACACAAACACTTTTGCATCCCAATATACGGTGTAAAACACACCTTATTAGGTGGAATGTTTCCTAATAATAATTACACCCGTTGGTGTAAATGCAATAAAACGCTTGTAGCGGTAGAGCTCATCCAAAAAGCCCTGTAACGGCTACAACTACGCCCATAATGTTCATACTCGTGAATATCGATTACACTTTTGCAACCCAATAAACGGTATAATATTAATACTGTTTTAGGATTTATTCCCCACTAAAAGTTACACGCTTTGGTGTAAATGCAGTGCAACACTCGTAGTGGTGTAGCTCATCCAAAATACCCCACAATTACACCAATTCTGGGTGTAGCTCTTTTAGTTGGTTACCCGTGCGAAATTATTACATTTTAAAGACACTTCTCGTGTCCACCTTCATTTACTTGACAGTCAGTGATGGGGAGGGGGGGGGGTAGTTGGGTGGTTGAATGGTCTAACGCGTGCACTTTACATCACAATTGAGTAAATTGGCGTAGTTTCGATTTCGTGACGACAAGCAGTAGGGTCGTCCGCCCATAATCTCCATGGGTTTACTTCGTGTGCTCTTGTGTCCTACTCCTACTAGAGACCCCTACACGCAATCCAATTATTTAAATATAAGCATACCTATGTTTGTCTCTCCATCATTTACATATCTATTAAGAAATGTTTTCGTTTAAACAAACAGCCTAGTTTTAAATTAACTGAAAAGTTCCCCCACATTTCAACAGAAACGGCCCAGTGATATAAAGTCGTAAAATAATAGTCGACAACGGAATTCCTACAGGACATGGCCCATATAACTACTTCCAATTAAAGCGAGTGGTAATGGCAGAAAATTACAGATGGGATTATAAATAGAAATCCACATTTGCCTGAATTCGATGTCTGTGCTGTCCCTAGGTAATGGCAAAAACAAACCATATTGTTGGAATAAGTAAACTTAATTATTGTAAAATGCCAGCATCACCATCGTGAAATTTGCCTTTGGAGAAATTTTAACGTATCATTATTTCAGAAAAATACCATTATCAGATAAACAATCTTAAGCCCGTCGTGTTTGGCATGTTCCGGTGGTTGTTTTTTATTCTTCTCTGCTACTGGAGAGAATAACACCATTTCACAAAAAGGAGTTTTATAAAATGTCTAAATTGCCCTTTACGGGGACACTAGCCTCTATGATTCGATAGGTCGACATACCTCCGCAATAAACTATCAGTACACAAAAGGCTCATAACTAGTTTCACTTAGTACAGGAAAGTCACCAATTTCAATACATTACTGCTGATCTGTCATGGGGATCACGTGGCTAAGTGGGTAAGACACTGGCTAGCTAGCCTGGAGGTCGGGTGTTCGATCCCTGCATTGGCCGAGAAAGTTCATCCAGATTTTCCGGCGTGGTTCCCCCCTGTCTGTGATGCAGGACGGAGGGCCTGACAAGGACAGCTGCCTAGTCGTTAAGATGGGACGAAAAACCGATGTCCCGTGTACACATTGGCGTGCATGTAAAAGACCCCTTGACAGTTGGAATTCGATATAAGAGTAGGTCGTAGTGCCACTGTCCGGGCAAAATTTCCTTCATAGCACACTGTATGGCGTATGCCCGTCTTCATTAGCCCAGTTCGGAGCAGAACAGTAGGACGTTAAACCCCATTTCATTTCATTTCGCTAATCTGTCAAATACACATACATACATGAATAATAATTATGATTTTAAATATATCCGGTTCTTGCATCAGAAGTCCAAGACTACCATATCCTGGTGGGTTTTAGCCTTAGTTGTACAGATTGCCTTATTTGCCAAAATGTTTAACAACAGTATCTGAGTTGAATGCTATGTTTGCAGGTCGGATTAGTGGGAGATTAGAAAATAATGAGATCAGTTTTATTTCCGGTTCCAGCGACCTTTTCTGCAAATTTCTTTTTTCCTTATTTGTTCGATGCTTCTATTTTATACACCTGTTAAAAATTAAATTAGGCTGACGTTCACTAAAAAGTGCTCGATTCTCCGCTTGTACGCGACCTGGAGTATGTCGCCTGTCCAACCTCGTGTGTTTTCTCCGGGTTCTCCGGTTTCCTCCGACTGCTAAAGACCTCTACGCGCCAGCGAATTATTGAAATAAAATTGAACCATATGTTAGTCCCGAAATGACCTAGTCTGTGTCGAATGGACGTTAAACTTCATTTTTCTCTTTCTAACTCCCTAAAAAGTGCTTCGATGTATCAAAATGCAGTCAATATTTAAAAAAAAAAAAAATCATCATACCGTACCCCTCAGTTCATTTTCACCCCTTTATTTCAGATGTTTCTCCTTTCTGTTTATATTCACTTCTAAATCCTATTTCAACACCGTTTTAACATTTAGCCACTTATAATGATGTTAACATTTTTGATTATTACAATTCCAACTATCGTTCTAAAAGCTTAAAACTCTTGAAAATACATTTTGTGATCCGCTTCGCTAGGCATTACATTTTGTGATCCGCTTCGCTAGGCATTACATTTTGTTATCCGCTTCGCTAGGCATTACATTTTGTGATCCGCTTCGCTAGGCATTACATTTTGTGAACCGATTCGCTAGGCATTACATTTTGTGATCCGCTTCGCTAGGCATTACATTTAGTAATCCGCTTCGCTAGGCATTACATTTAGTGATCCGCTTCGCTAGGCATTACATTTTGTGATCCGCTTCGCTAGGCATTACATTTTGTGATCCGCTTCGCTAGGCATTACATTTAGTGATCCGCTTCGCTTGGCATTACTCAGGATCTGAGAAATAAAGTTGCTGCAGAAAATACCTTTTTAAATTTTTATACATGTTTCGCTGGCCATTACTCGGGATCTCAGAAATAATGTTGCTGAAGAAAATACCTGTTTAAATTTTTATACCCGGTTCCATCCATGACTGATCATATTGATTAACACTTAGAATCATAAACATTTTATTTTTTAAATATTAAATCCTTTATGTAGGCACAAATTCTTTAGAAAATGCTTGTTAAATATGTTGATATTGTGGATCTACATAGGACATATTGTAAGATTTGTCCCAGGCGCCACGTGTTCCTGCTACGCTATTACCAGTTGATGTTGTGTTTTTTCCCTCGACAAATTGGATAGTACACATTGAATGAGTTTACGCGTTCAATAAATTTGATGTTGCTTAATTTAAGAAAGTTGAATTGGAACTTGAACACAATTACCTAGTGTTTTCACTTCCATTCCTTTCGAAAACTAACAAATAAATAATTTATTGTATTAAATCGATCAGCAACAGTTAAGTCTATTATCTGAAAACAGAGAAAGGTATTATTCCTTCCGCCTCGATGATTACGAGATGTTTTACGACAGTTATTAAGTAAGAATGGCAAATTATCCTTTCTAATGGACCCTGCATCTCATTAACAATCCCACTTGATCCAATAATAATGACAGGTGGATTAACATAATTGGTTTTCATTCCATTTATGTATCGTATTAAAACATGAACATAACAATAGTTATCTAGCATTTCTGTATAATTATACCACAAAACACGTCTCCAAGATATTTTGTTACATTTTAAGATGGAATTATCGATTTTGAATGCAACATATTCAAACATACGCAGGGAGCATTTAAATTAATCATCAGCTGGGTACCATAAAAAATAAAAGCCACATACAAAATCGATCCTCTTTTTTTCAATGTTAAAATAGTTAAAAGCTATCAAATTATAGACTTTAAAATACGAAGTCAGGACGACTATAAATATTCACGTATAAAATGAAATATATAAGATGTATTATTCTGTTGTCGTTTTTGACATGTGGGTGTCACTTTAGAAGTAAAAGATCCACTATTCAATAAGAACAGACATTCATACGTCATACTTAAAAAAAGGTAGTCCTACCAAAACGAATACTTATCCCACATGTATTAAAATCGATTCTGGTATTCTCAAGTTCAAATTACTTTCTATTGATTTCAACCCGTCATCTTTATTTTCTTATTATCGTCTGTGGAGTCACGGTGGCTAAGTGAGTATGTAACTAACCAGGGGGTCTAGAGTTCGACCTTTGTGTATATCATCTTCAATAGAAGGTTTGATCTCGCTTTAACTACGTACATCTTATCAAGGCCTTCACGTAATACCCTGCATATTGCGGCACTAATTTTGATTGGGTACAAGCCCGCCTTGTGAGCCTATCAGATTCCTCGATCGTCGCGAATACCAAGTCTCGCGCTTTCAAGCTAAAATTTCTACCTGTGATAATCGAGTTGCAAAGTTCAAGGTTCATTCAATGTCAAGGTTTATTGGACGCTACTGCTCACGTGTCTGTAGATAACATAGCTATAAGTTCGGGAATTGTGAAGTAAACAAGCAACGGCCAGATGTTGTGAAACTCGCAGTGGTTGCTTCAAGAACATGAGTTTATATAGGCCGAGATAGTAGTAAAGCTGGAGGTCTGGCAAGAACAGCGTTGTACGGAGAAAATTTCCATCATAGCACACACGCATATCATTTCATAAAACGATAAAGCATTTTAATACACAGACATCAAAGCCAAAATCGTATTTAATCAACATATTTTTTTTCTGTTTTCTCTTCTCTTGTTTAAGACATCACTAAAGAAAATGAAATGAAATGAAATGGGGTTTAACGACCTACTGTTCTGCTCCTAACCTGGGCTAATGAAGACGGGCATACGCCATACAGTGTGCTATGGGGGAAATTTTGCCCGGGCAGCGGCGCTACGGCCTACTCTTATATCGAATTCCAACTGCCAAGGGATCTTTTACGTGCACGCCAATGTGTACACGGGACCTCGATTTTTCGTCCCATCCGAACGACTAGACAGCTGTCCTTGTCAGACCCCCCGTCCTGCATCACTGACAGGGGGAACCACGCCGGAAAATCGGGATGAACTTTCTCGGCCAATGCAGGGATCGAACACCCGACCTCCAGGCTAGCGAGCCAACGTCTTACCCACTTAGCCACGTGATCCCCATCACTAAAGAACACTTTTCAGATCAAAAATCATTATTGGTCTTATAGCGAATTATGTGAAGTATACATTTTGCTACCAATTTGACCCTCTTCTCCACCCTAAAACCAGCAGGATACGCCCACATTTTACAAGAGATGGATAGAGAACAAGCTAAAATCAAAAACGATTTTTTGTACAATCAGGGGCCATAATCCAGAAAGTTATGGTCTGAAATGCGCAAATATCAAAAGGGACTGCGAATTTTGGAATATAAAGATATGTTTTAAGTTTCATCAAAATCGGATAATAATTGTGACCTCTAGAGGGTCCATAACCTTTGATTTACATACTTATACATACATACTCATTTGTGTATAACTGTGATATATTCACACTTTTTTAAAATCGGATAAAAATTGTGACCTCTATAGAGACCACAAGCTCAAAACGCAATTTTTCGTACAATTCAGGAAGTTACGATCCGATATGCCCGAATATCGAAAAGAGCCAAGATCTTTGGGTTATAAACAGGCATTTCAAGTTTCATCAAAATCGGATCAAAATTGTGATCTCTGAGGTCCACAACTTTGATATACCAGATGTTTACACTATTTGCGTACAAGGAGCGGCCATTTTGTCCGACAGTTTTGATCTGATTTTCTACAGGGACCATAATTCAGGAAGTGACGATCCGATATGCGCGAATATCGCCAGGAACCAAAATCTTTGGGATATAAACGGGCATTCCAAATTTCATCAAAATCGGATGAAAATTGTGACCTCTAGAGGGTCCACAACCTTGATATACCATATTTTTTACACTATTTGTGTACAAGGGGCGGCCATTTTGTCCGAAATTCGAACTCAATCATCATTAGGGTGTAACCGTGATATATAAAACGGTTTTTTAAATCGGATAAAAATTGTAACCTCTAGAGGGACCACAAGCTCAAAACGCGATTTTTCGTACAATCGGAGGGCATAATTCAGGAAGTTACGATCCGATATGCGGGAATATCGAACGGAAACAAGATATTTGCGTTATAAACATGCATTTCTAGTTTCATCAAAATCGGATCAAAATTGTGACCTCTAGAGTGGCCACAAACTAAAAGCGCGATTTTTCGTACAATAAGGGGATATAATCCATGAAGTTATGGTGCGATACATGCCGATATCGAAATGAACCGAGATCTTTGGAAGATAGATTTATATTTCAAGCTTCGTCAAAATCGGATAAAAATTATGATATGTAGAGTCACCACAAACAAATTGTGGATGGACGGACAGAGGCGACGACAATATACTTCCACATGAAAATGTGGGCGTATAAAAATCTGTAAATCAAAATCTATATTTTCATTTGAGAAGCAAATTACAATAATTACTCCCTGACATGTAGATTTGTACATTATACTGACAAAACTCATATTAGTCTGTAAGCTTATCCTTCCCGGAATTCCCGCAGACTTTCATTTATTTTTAAATTATTTAACGTATGTTTTATAATCTTGCCAGTGATACTCTAATTTACTTGTTTATCTTGATAGATGACATGATAATCGAGTCTGGTTGGGACGTTTTTATTACGATCTAAAACTCCAGAGAAATATTGCCTTTCGCTTCTCTTCCCGATTCCAATCTAATCAATCTCCTATTGCAAACAATAACCACACATGTTTTATTTTATTTTGACCAATGTTTCATAATCTAATGAAGAATAATTATTATATTAAATCTAAAAACATCCCTAGACATTCTTAATTTCGGATTTTTAAAATTTTTCGACTTCCTATAGATCGGTTTCAGGCCACCCGGGTAATCAACAGAAAAGGGAATATGAAATCAACAACTTATAACAAAGTATTTTTCAAAAGACGTGAGCTATTAAGCCCTTAAAACATTTCGGCCCGCAAATCTGGCTAAGGGTCGACTAAATTTTCTTTACTTAATTAAAAGAGTTAAGAACTACTTACATATCCCTGCACTACCCTTTTTAAGCATAGAAAGTAATAGAAGTGCATTCTAAAAATTCTAATTGCTTTCTGGATGTTGTCCAATTTTTCGGGCCCATTCTTGTGACCGCCCCAAATGTTTTGCTCATGCTCAAAACTTTCGAGGTGCATTCGAAGTGGAGAAATATCGAAGTTTGTTCTAAATGCACTCTGACTGCATTCAGGCCAGCATATCCCGAATGCGCCTCCAATGAGCCGAAAGGCATCTTGAATGCCTCTCAATCTTTCTCGTAAGCTATTCGTGTTACATTCTAAATAAATAGAAGTACATTCTAAGTATTCGAGCTGCATTCTGTTTGAATTCTTGGACATTCGAACCTTATTCGGCGACCATTTCGGGAGCGTTCCAACTGCATTCGAGGTGCATTATTCATACATCATTCGCGGCACCCTCCAACCAGACTTCGGGCGTTTTTTGGGTAGCAATCGAGGTGCATTCTAAATATTCTGACTGTATTCTAACAACATTATAAATATTCCCACTGTGTTCCAACTGCATTCGAGCTGCATTCGAGAGCAAATACACCCGGAATGTACAACGGTCATTCGAGGCGCATTCTAAGTATTCGAATGGCATCCTTACAAAGCTGTAAGTGCGGTATTTGAGTAGCAATCGAACCACACGAAATTCTAAATATTCTAACTGCATTCTAACAGCATTCTTACACAGCTGTACGAATTTTGGTAAATTTGAAATTCCCTCCTGAATGTGGCGTGAATTTTGAGAATTCTGCATTCCGACTGATTTCGCTTGATTCCTGCTATTCCGACTAAGTGTGACGGAGCCTTTACTTAAAAAACAGTTTAACAAGTAACAAATTTCATTAAAGTTGGAAATTATCTACACCAAAAGTTTCATCATTGAATATATATTGAGATTTTAATAACATCTACTGTGAGCATGCCTGTTGTAATGTCGGTTGTTAAGTCAAAGTTTCATGGTATGTTCTTTAATGACACAGGATTAAATTGATTTGCATATGTTAAATAAAGAAACTAATCTGTTAAAACATGTGTAGCATTATTGGGAATTAAACCCATTAAAACTAAGTTAATTGCCCTATAATTACACGAGTAAATTACAACTAAACGTAATAAAAAGGCGTAAATTTATGACAAATGAAAAATTTCTGTAATCATGAGTGATGTTTGACAATTCTGTAATGTACCACGGCTTGGGGATTACATTTGAATTCGGCATTTTCCTATATATGTCTGAAACTAGTTAACTCATAAATTCAATGCCGATTTATAAGCTGGACAAAACATCCATTTTCAGTGAGACAGACATCAAATTATAACGCCTGGGGTTAAATTCATGTTTTACCCTTTTTATATAAATCTAGAGCACGAGAGTCTGGAGTCTAGATCATGTAAGTAAAAATAGATTTGTAACTGTATTTTATGAAGAAGGGTTGATTAAGATAGTGTTGATACTGAAGGAATAATAAGTCGTAACTAATGGCGTCTGTATGTAGAACCGCCAGCAAATATGTCTACACTTTGATCTCAGGGACGGGACTGGAAATGAAATTAAATATGATTTAACGTCTTACTTTTCTGCACCAACCCCCGCCTAATGAAATTTGCCCGGCAGTGGCTGCACAGCCTGCTCTTAGCTCGAATCTCAACTGCCAAGGTTTTTTTTTGTTACGTGCACGCAAACGTGTACACGGAACTTCGGATGAACACCTAGTGTCAAGGTTCGTTTTACGTGCACACAAATGTGTACACGAACTTCGGTTTTCGTACTATTCGAACAACTGGGGTATGTTCCTTGCACTATAAATTCTCAGAATGCCTCGTTCGGCCTTTTTGTCCAAACCGGGCAAAAACGTATTAAAATTTTTGCCATAATTTTGCCAAGTTGTAACGTGGTAAAAACAAAATGCCGCGTTTGTCTGGAGTTCCAAAACGTTGTTTTTTTTTTTTAATTGCCATGTTTTGGAACGATGTATTTTGTCCAGAACAAGGCTGATCACAAGGTTGGATACACGATTTTTCAAAAGGGTTGGGGGTGGGGTTCAGTCAAACCAAATATGCTGTTCCTGTTTTTATATAATAAACGACGGGTTTAAGATGAAAACGTATCATGTATAGTGTGTTAGTTGCTCGGTCCAAAGGCTTTTAACACAAAATTAAGCAGTTTTATTCTCCAAAATATAGTCCAGATCGACCCTTTATATAAGAATCCAGACGTAGGCAGGTCACCCGAAGGATGTAAATGTAATTCTCATTTTTAATATATAGTTCGCATCGCCCCGCTTTGCATGTCATTATATAAACATAATAAATTGCGTCTATTTCATTTTTTGATGGATTTTAATTCAATTGCTTTTGCAATTTTTATACATACAACTAAGTGCCAATTACATAAAATTTCATGATATCTATAGAATATAATATCGTTTATTATATAAAAAAAGGAACAGCATATTTGTAATTAATAATATTCAAAGGCCTAAAAACAATTATTGAGTTCGCTCCGCTTTGAACTTGACTGTTTTTCATTTATCACATCTCTTTGTTGGAAATATTGTGTGAACTTATGAAATTGCAACAAAGAACATGGCTGTTTTTCATTTCTCACATCTCTTTGTTGGAAATAATGTGTGAACATATGAAACTGCAACAAAGAATGTAACAAACTCTTTTATGCAACGAATGTCATTTCTAGTCGACTTTGCCTTGTGATTTTTTTTCTCTACAGAATCGCTTGAAAGTGTCACCAAATAATATATTATGCTCTCCTCGATACGCTCGACGAAACTTTGGTTTGGCTGAACCCCACCCCCAACCCTTTTGAAAAAATCATGTATCCAACCTTGTGAACAGCCTCGTTCTGGTCAAAATTCCTCGTTCCAAAAATATGGTAATTTAAAAAAAAAATACGTTTTGGAATGGTCAAAATTCCTTGTTCCAAAAACATGGTAATTTAAAAAAAAATACGTTTTGGAACTCCAGACAAACGTGGCATTTTGTTTTTACCACGTTACAACGTGGCAAAATTGTGGCAAAAATTTTATTAGCACGTTTTGCCACGTTTGGACAAAAATGCCGAACGAGGCATTCTGAGGTTTATAGTGTTGTCAGGCCCTTCTTCATGCACGACATGGGGAAACAACGCTGGAACTCAGACACTGAATGCAAAACGATTATGTAACTTTAAAAGAGGCGTCACGGGGGTATGTTTTCAATAAACTGGTTTAATGGCGATGAAACACCATCGCAAAAATATCTTATTCTCGTATTTAAAGCTCTGTCATACTAATTCGGAGGAATTGAAACCTTTCAGTTTGCATGTGGGATTGGCCATAGGTCAGCCAATTCTTAAACCTAACCTACAATCTCGCCAACAATCATATGCCCTAACCTTATTTACATCTCAGTGACCTTGACAAATAGATTTAGCCATATATATCGGCTCCACAGTCGGTTTGCTTATTCATGATTACAGACTGATTCAAAACTGTTAGCTAAGGGATATGGTGTGGTATGCATCTTAATTTCCATCTAAGATTAGCAAATCCAGTGAACATTTCCGAACGGCTCCGTAATCTGATTTGAAAATTTCAGAAACAGGAGCGGATTGGGGCCGGGAACCGGCCCGGGCTCCCATGTCGAACCGGTCCCTTTTACTGACCGCGGAAAATTGTGAAAATTGACCCCAAAATATGCGATTTGGTGGCATATCTGATTATAATCTCTGTCAAATAATATATCTCATAATTCGATTAATTTAGGCCAAAACCCCGACCTGCAAGTAATTTACAACCATCAACCTGTGAAATTATCATATCGTCATATTATTAATTAACGTATTATCATTGTATCGTCAAGAGTCAAGAGAATTTAACTGGTTAATAAATGGGACTAGTTGAGAAAATTTTGACCATTTGATAAACCAGTAAGTAATATTGAATAAGTAGGAATATTTTCATTGAAAAATGTCCCATTTTTGTTGCCGGGAGCGCTAGTTGATTCCTCCTGTGATGGAAAGCCACGAGACACATTGGTACAGAGTGAATAAAGTGAAATTCATGAAAGCTGCTTTTTGAATTTTGGATTTGTTGTTCCAGGTAAATTATTTTACCTTGACTCAAAACTTGACATACAGGGTGCAGGTGACTTAATAATTAGTAAATTTGCGGGCGACAGTGTCGGGTGAATCCGATGAAATTTTCGGGTGAAATTCGGAATCCCCATTGCAGGATTCCGAATTCAGGCCCACACCCGGCCCAGAAAGTCTATTATACCAGCCCATTCCAGACTCCAGTGATGGCGTGGCGGCCCGTTAAAGGCACCGGCCACATACAACATGACCATCATCGCTCCATAGCCGGTCCAATACCTCCCCCAATATAATGTTCACAGAAAAAGGTTTTTTAGACGAATTGGATAAAATTATTTTTGTCATTATTTGTCCGACCGGCCATGGCCCAATCCGCCCCTGAGTATAATAATATAAACTGCCGCTACAGATTGCATGGTATGACATGATGAAATGTCTGCCTGGTGCCACTTCTTCTATATTTGAATTGGCTTGCCATTAAACACCATTTCATGCATTCCAGCGCATCTTTGGAAAGTTAAAGCCCAAACAACCAGCGTCTACTTTTTACCAGTTAATTAATACACTTGCTGCAGGACAATTTCCGGTTTATTTAATTGAAGAAAATAGTTCAAATGTGCACATATAATCAAATAGCTTAATTGTTATCAAATCCAATTATGCACGAGCCATGGTTCATTAATGCAATACAAACTATACCATGTCCGGACTTGGAAGGCTAGCTTATGCCGTCTTCATTAGCCCAGTTCGGAGCAGAACAGTAGGGCGTTAAACCCCATTTCATTTCATTTCAGGCGAGCTTATGACAGATCCAGTAACAAACTATATGACACATATCTAGTTCAATCGACGTCTAATATATTCTTCACTAGTTGTATTCCGAACGGACATTTTTTTACCAATGTAACATCTGAGATCAATAATTAACATTATATAATATTGGGCCAAACGTAATCTTCAGTCCTTCTAAATTGACGATTGTATAGCAAAGATTTATAGCAATGTTTCTGACTGACTGCGCTAATGAATTCCCTCATACGTGCTATGAGGGAATTTTTGACCGGAGAGCGGTGCTAAGGCCTACTCTTATTTCGAATTCCATATTCTTTTACGTGCACGCTAATGTGTACACTGAACCTCGGTTTTTTTTTAGTCCCATCCGAATGTCGAGGAATTTTATCGGTCAACACCGGGAACGAACCAGAGACGTCCTGATTAACGAGTCTGTGTCTTACACACTGAACCAACGTGGCTCTCAAAGTTTTAAAAAGTGCGAAACTAATTACACAACAACATTTAATGGTGATAAGTAAACATGCACCTATACACAAATCAAAGACCAACCTACCTGAGTGGCACCTGGTGTCTTTGGCTTGGACAAGTAAGGTCATCAAGATGGCTGCAAATAACATAGAAAACTCTTCAGTTCAACCACTTCAAAGTTTCTGTAATCTTTTTAAAACACAAACTATCCTTTGCAAATTTCAAACAAGATATGTTTAAAAATTGCAATTCTAGATTTCTGCATTACAGGATCACATCCACCTTATTTATATAAAACAAATCAAATACGAAACGATGGCGTGTGAAAATCCTGCCTGTTTTTGTTGTGTTTTTTTTTTAAATTTCTAATAGAGATGAATAATTCCAATCACGTTTTTAGTTCCTAATATAAGTGACTGTTACTCAATATTCTTTATGTTTCGTGCAAATTCTTCTCAAGTTACGTGCATTTTACAATAAACATCGCAGAGAATTATCGACACAAACTCATTCCAATTGATTTCTTTATTAATCGTCCTCGGAGGAATACAAAAGCCCGCAGCAAGAAAAACGTCGCCTGTGTTGCTAATATAATGTACATTGAATTCAGCTCTTCTGGAGAAAACCCCGAGAACAAATGTAATAATTTATAAGGTTTCTGGTTTTATCTGACCTTTTTAAAAAACGAATTCTTGTCAATATAATGCGTATCGTGTCTCGGTTTCTGTCAGGGGTTGGGTAACCAATCCATTAAACTAATATCAGTCCTATATTAATGTTTTTGAACACTCGACATTTACAAGCACAAGATCTGAAATGATTTAATCTGGTCAAAAAATCCTTATTTCAATAACCGGAGTTTGATAATGTCTGACTTGAACGCTATAGAGGTGAATCGTTTGAGTTGTTGCCAATATTGATTTCAAACTCTTTCACATAAAATGGTTGATTTGAATCAGTCTACACCAGATCACTTGGCAACTCTGACGAAGTTCGACTTGAATAGGGTTGTTAGTTCAAATCATTAACGGTATGAAGCTCGTGTTAGGATCACAGAACCTTTTGCTCATTATCTTCGTTAGTGGAACACTATTGACAATATTCAAATCACAGAAAGCTTTTCGTTAAATGCTATTTTTGATTAAAGTCTATAATAACAGTCAGGTTGAAGAATTTATCCGAATATTTCCTCTATTTTTTTGCTCTTTCTGAATATTGTTTCGTTCTTGGCTTACAGTTGGCTTAATTTCACAGCCTGATTTCCGTTTACTGTCAATATCTTTAATGGGCTGTTATCCTACTCGTGACCTAAATAAGGTATTATAATATCATATTCCTATTGACAGAACATGCTATTATTTGCTACCAAATCCAGACGCATTGCTCAATAACGGCAATGAAACAATACTTCCAGATTTACCGCAAAACAAGTCTAATAAAGATCGAACACGGGTCGACAGAACTCCGATACACTTCAAGATAACTAACTAGCTTGCTGTTGAACTTGATTTACAGATTACGTGATGATGATAAACGCGGATATTATAACAGTGTAACGTCATAAGCAAGTGAAACGCTGGTCTATCTGTCTATGCATGGTGCTCGGTGAGTTCATCCGCTAGAAGCCATGCTTCAAAACATATCTCAGTCGCGCTTCCCTGTCTACTTGCTTATCGATTGATTTTCATAATCAACGGAAGCCACTCTCGTTGCTGCGGTTTCAAGAAAGTATAATGTGTTGTTATGTAAAGACCCTAAACAGTTTCTGAGAAATGAGGTGAACCCCTGTTGGCATACAAAACAATGTGTCGCAAGCGTACATTAAAAATATTAGTTTGATAATTTATTGTGTAATATGTGATATACTCATTTCTAAGACCTTGCTGGATTCTGAAAAATCATGGTTATTTCTTGAGGCTAAACGTAACGCACACTATGTATAAAACTTTTATACGCAGTTCGTACCAAACAATATGTCGAAATCATATATTAAAACTTATCTTGGTTATTTCGTGTGCATAATATTTATACCATGGTTAAGATCCAGAGACTTGTTGAAACATCTAAAGTACCCCTTCAGGCGAAATGGAACAGAGTTTCTGGGAAACCGAGGCCACCCCTGTTGGCCAAATATGAGCTCTTTCTACCTATTTCAAACAATAAGTTTCTCGAAATTAGATTAAAGCGGAGTTTGGAGTTGTTCGTTTCTTGTGTAATATATAGAATTTATTGTTCACTTCTACAATAAAGGTTGTGTTTTTAAAGGCATTATTTGGATTTCAATTTCTTCGAGTTAAAATCCAACTACAGAGTAATATTATGAGGGCATGGGCCGAAGCATTCCTATCTTTATTATTATAGGAGCCTCGTTATTTTGATGCAATGCAGTCTCGTCAGAACGGTTAATCTTTTCATAAGGCCGTATAAATCTAATGTATTGTATGTATTTTTAATAAAGCTAGGAAATATCACTAATTTTTAATCATCCAAGGTCAGTGCTCATGTGGAGACTTAACCTCTCCCCCAAATTCTTAAACCTAACCTAAAAATCTCGCCAACAATCACGTGCCCTAACCTTATTTACATCTCAGCGACCTTGCCGAAATATTGCGCTGAAAATTTTAAAATTTGCACACAAATCGCGTGCCAGAATGAATGCTTTCGAGCGCCATTTGTAATGAAGCGACTCGATGAACGGGGCTAAACATATCCCACGGGAAATAACTACCCTTGTACATTCATATCAAATTATTAAATACGTGGCGACCCATTTGTGTCCATTTCTGGGTGCCACAGAATAGCGATTTAGCTCCTTTCAAGGCCAAAATAGATCTCATATCAGATTTAAAGCAGCGAAACCTCAAAAAAGGTGTAGAATTAGGTTGATCTGATTAATTCAATTAATGATTTCTCAACAACGCCTTAATCTGTGTGCCTCAATTTTTAAATATTGATAGCACCCTATTTTAAAGATACATTATGGGAGAATATCCATTTCATGATTAAATCCTGAATGAAAGTTGAACAGCAAATCGTATCCTAATCCAGTAAATATCGCAGACTAGCGATGACACCGATAGTTGATTATGGTTTGGATAAGTTAATTAATGTCTAATTAATAATTTAGATAACATTTCAGGCCTAAAGAAAGACCTGTATGTTTAACATTTTCTTTCTTACCTTATCAGTTTTAGATTTATTTATATATACGGCATGTATAGTTATCAAATCTGTTAAACTAATAGTGATGTATTTAATGTCGCGTGATACCACTATTTTATGTCTTTCAAACAGATTCGTCATTGCTAAAACGACATGGTAATAAAAATAACATCTCGACCAATAATACAACTCTATTATCAGTATAAATTGTAAGAAATACTTCAGTTAAACAAGTTGATTACGTCTACAGATCATTGATTTAATATAATCAATCACATTCTTATAAACGACAAAATAAAACAACTGATAAACAATAATAAGTGTCTAGTAACTGCTAGAATTAATAACAACTGTCAAAATTGATGTATTATATTATTACATTATACAAACACACAAATAGCCCATTGTCACGGATTGGCTAGCTACCCGGTTTGGTTCCTTTCTTTTTGCATTATGGCTACGTGTAACTCCCTATGTGAAAACGTGCCATTGAAATTCGAAAGAGTTACCTCAAATACTTATGGATCATTATTCCTATTGCCCTAATGACAAAATTTTGCCCTGTTTTCCTGCTGTCCTTCTCTTGTTCCAACCAGCGATACCGATAAAAAAAAAATTGTTTGGCTTGCTTGATTTCACTATCATCTAATCACCCCACAACATAATGAACGATTTCAAAGTATTCCTTGACCCCCCCCCCCCCAAAAAAAAACAAAAAACAAACATACGTTTAGACACCAAAATTATCATTCTAGACTACATACTATGGGAGTGATAGAAGATTAATTGCAATGGCGGCCGTCTTAGACGCTATCTTGAATTTCTCAAAACGCTCAAAGGTGACCGAGGTTCACCCGGCAGATTCTGAAAGAAGACACTTAGGCTACTAAAATCAATCATAAAATAAACTTTGTATACAATTTCCAGGTTCAGCCATTATTTCTGCCGGAATATGACTATAGTTTCGTGTAAAAGGAGCACTCTGTCTCCGTAAAATGTTTATGTAGGCAAGTCGGCCATCCTTCATCATTGTAATAGGTCGATTTGGGACTTAAAGAGGCATTATCGCGTTTGAGGATCATAGCAGATAGACCATGATTAGATTATACAGTTACACGGGATTAGATTGATATACAAAATTTCAGATAAATATACCAATCCGTCATTGAAATATAGACGTTTTAAGATACATGTACATTACAGCCTTGGTTTTGAAGGAGTTCATTCGACACTTAAGTGTAGAATAGTTTGCTCAAAATGAGTCACTGAGTCACTACTTTGATTTTATGTAATTATATATGATATATAAACAAATATATTTGTATTTTGTTCAATGGGAAATTCCCCTTTAACCCCAGCTTATTAACTATTTATCGCAAAAGGAGAAATTAACCTGATGTAGGCTGATACGATTAGAAATACATGAAGGGTGACTAGAAACGCACTAAAGGATATAATTATTTTGTAAACTGCGTCCATCATATACTGAAGGATGCTATTTACAAAGGCTGTAATAGATTAAGTAATTACTGTTATCTGATCGATATACACAAGGCATTATCTTGTAAGCGATCTGTTCTGTTCCCGTCTTTGTTACATGTAAAGATAGGTTAACAAATGACTAATTATATCAAGTGTTCGTTGAAGTCGACATTTTATAGCCACTATCCCATAAAGTTAAAGAAAAAAAAGTTCAGTTTTATGTCATGCCAACTTTCCAGAAAGGTCATAAGAAAAATCCAACTGTAGTCGATATACAAAACATGAGGCTAGCACAATTTTCTCATTTACTATTTTCAATGTACCCTTTTCGGCAATCCTATCGAATTTATAGTGAAATGAAAATGAAATGAAATGGAGTTTAACGTCCTACTGTTCTGCTCCTAACCTGGGCTAATGAAGACGGGCATACGCCATACAGTGTGTTATGAGGGAAATTTTGCCCGGACAGCGGCACTACGGCCTACTCTTATATCGAATTCCACTGCCAAGGGATCTTTTACGTGCACGCCAATGTGTACACGGGACCTCAGTTTTTCGTCCCATCCGAACGACTAGCCAGCTTTCCTTGTCAGCCCCTCCGCCCTGCATCACTGACAAGGGAGAACCACGCCGGAGATCTGGATGAACTTTCTCGGCTAATGCAGGGATCGAACACCCGACCTTCAGGCTAGCGAGCTAGCGTCTTACCCACTTAGCCACGTGATCCCCCGAATTTATAGTGAAAATAAGAAGTGGATGGTTTATTTGAGGAATTACCGTTTCGTTGATGAACGTCTGGATAATTAAGATTCGTATTTATACTTGATTAACAGGGATAGAGTTCAAACCTTAATGCGTTTGATTTAGACGATTAGAAATTGAATTCCAGTCTTCAATAGTCTCGATTCTCGACAGTGTATTGCCACGGTCTATAACTTTTCTTATTGTAAGGAAATAAGTTCCAGTTTTAATTGTGTCTCCGAACATTAATGATTTGTTTAAACATGCAAATAAAGTTAAAGGTGAAAGTGCAAAGAAATAGCCGTTTTAACTCAAAATATAGATCCGTAGGCCTATGGAGATGACCGCTAAAATAATGTATAGGATTAGGAGTCATGTCTTATAATATGCCAGCGGCTAATTTTTCATTGAGTGACCTGACAAACGCGACTGTTATTCGATACAGTCTGTAAACTTTGCCAAGAGGTAATTAAAACTTTGTAATCGTCTGCAAAATTGGAAAACAACAACAAATAAATAAACCCGAATAATCAAAAAACAAAAAAAACCCCAAATAATGAAAGCGTTAGAGGGAAGTTGTCGCTGTGTACGAGTCTCAGTTACAGACAGATTTATCCAGACTTCGTCCCCAAGTCCACATGATAGCAGTATGTTGGTATTTCTTTAAATTTTTATCGTAAACACAATCTTCAGATAGTTACTTAGCACTAGAATAAAGGTCTCTAAGAGCCTTTAACACAGAATTAACAAAATGTTCATTCACGAGAATATATATGGACTTTCTCCTTTAAAACTGACACGATGCAATAGTTAATTAAAGGTTAATCAAATATTATTCAACCAGGGGCGTGGAGGCCCAATGATTTAACGTGTGCCCATTAGATCACGAAGTATGTCAATGAGTCAAGTGGCGTGGTTTAGACTCCCCGCCTGTACGTGACAAGGAGTAAGGTCGCCCGTCCAACCTCGTGGGTTTTCTCCGAATACTTCGGTTTTTCCCCCACTACTAAAGACCGCTACGCGTAAGCATATAATTAAAATGAAATTGAACCATGTGTCAGTCCCGAAATGATCAAGTTTGTGTCGAGTGGACGTTCACATAGGGTTCACTCGAGTGTTGCATAACAAACAGAATCATCTTATTTAAAGATGTATTATGCAATAACTAAATCAGTCATTCTTTTTTCTGGCTTTAAATGTTATATAAATTATTATTTAGACAGTTATGCATATGACAAGCCCACCGCGCCATATAATCAGTAAATTTTAAAACGGCTATCACTCAATTAAAGGTTTAACGTCCTACTGTTCTGCTCCTAACCTGGGCTAATGAAGACGGGCATTTTGCCCGGGCAGCGGCGCTACGGCCTACTCTTATATCGAATTCCAACTGCCAAGGGATCTTTTACGTGCACGTAAATGTGTACACGGGACCTCGGTTTTTCGTCCCATCCGAACGACTAGACAGCTGTCCTTGTCAGGCCCTCCATCCTGCATCACTGACAAGGGGAAATCACGTCAATTAAAGGACTGCCAATCGAGACTTCGTTTGTTATTATGGAAATGGTACTTATCAATCTGTTATTTCTTGTCAAAACATCAAACACTCATAACTTCGCTCGAAATAAAGCCATTTGACTGAAATTTTCAATATATTCATTTTTCATTATCTATTTTAGAACTATTATAACACGAACGACCAGCTATTTGTCTAAATCTTACATAATGCGTCTTTAAGACAAGGCAACGCCATCTAAATCTTACATAAAACGTTTTTAAAACAAGTCAATGATACCTTGATCATCATTGGGAATTGCTTTCTAAATATTGAAAATAAATTGATACGTTTCATGGTCTCGTAATTTCTAAAGACTTAGCTCAGAACACGGTGACCCGCCGCTCATTGATTTTATGTTCATTTCATAAAAATGGTTGCATAATGTCCTTTATGGGCTGTGACAGAATTTGTGATTTTTCTTTTTTATATATATAAAAAGTATAATTTGAATATTCTTGAGAATTTTATAGCCAGACTGACGTGTTAAGGGTCACGGTGATATTGTTCAAGTTATGAATATACGAGCAATTCGCGTGACTATAGAAAATATTTAACAATTTAACACTGTGAAAATCAATATTGTCAGTATGTGTTTTTCAGATTGCATTTCATACTTATTCATCATATATTATCTTTATCATTATTTTAATACTTGTAATACTAAACATTTACATGAGGTATCATCTTCAAAGGTGTTCCAATGTCGCTTTACATTGCAAGCATAAACATTTATAAATTACATAAATAATAAATTTATTCTACAAAATTGTACGTAAGACCCACCATTTAAATTTCGCCACAAAATGTTTATTCCAAATCTTGGCATCGAGAAATTTAGAATAGATTAATTTCCTTCATTATCGTGTCGTTTTAAATATATATATTTCTGTTATTTTCTTTAGATTATAACGTTGGGGGGGGGGGGGGGGAGAAAGTATAAAAGGGCCGTAGCGTATTTGGGAATGGCGAAAAAACGACCATGCCCCAACGATTCATTCCCTTTGAATCGTCAGTTTGTTTTTAACATTTCCAACCAACCAATGACGCTGACTGAATAAAAATAGAACACACCTCTTCCATGTCAATTTTGTAACATCCTCCACCACACCAGGCACCACTTCCCCCTGCGACAGTAAAAAAAGGCCCCACGCTTCCTTGGTTTCCCTCAAATTAATGGTCAGATCTAAATATTAAGGCCACCTGCAGATTAAGTCAAGGTCACGAGATATAAACAGGGTAAGGACTGGGGTTAGGGTTAGCGCTAGCCCTGTTTACATATCGTGACCTTGACGAGGTCTGCAGGTGGCCTTAATATTTAGAACTAACCCCACATTGTTAATTTTGAAGACACTACGGAGGTAACTCGGACAATTTTAAAAATAAAATTAGAAATGTAACTTACTTGTCGTAAAAGTTGCAGCACATATTGTAAAGACAGTCGTCATCTTCCTCTGTTCGGGATTTCTTTTGGTTAGATTTCCATTTTATAACAAATAAGTAGACATTCGCTACAGTAAGTCCATTTATGTCTATAAATTTCAGTGAATAGAAAAGACTATCGCTATAGTAGTTTACGGAAACTAATTTGCATCATATTTGCATATCAAGTGCATTCATCATAAATAAGAATTACATTTTATGCAGACTATCACCGTTCGGCATCCATAACAAAATGAACATGTTTCCAATGACATCTTCTAATGACTATAACTGCCTAAATTAAAAACTTCCCAATCAAATGAATTTTACGCTACATAAAACACCTCTTCGTTTGGCTGCTTCGCAAGTATCGATGTCACGAGAAAAGAGATTTGTAACATTTATGTAAAGGGCAATACTATTTAATATTTATTAAAACAACCAATTCGATAGCTTTCGTGATTGAATTTAAGGATCGTATCCAGTAGTTCAGATAGTTTATAGTATAAATACGACCCAAACCTATTTCCGAATCAATTCTTTGTGTAAGACGTTTTAAAGCCATGTATTAAAGAGGCATTGTCACGTACATCAAAAAAATTATATAATTAATTTTGAACATTATCTAAGACTCAGCTAATGGCATAAAATGCCAAGAACTGCCCTACTATGGAGATATCAATATCAAATATCAATAATGCTCGTCCTCAAGTGACCCAGAAGCTTCAAACCAAATTAAATTTGATAATAAATCTTTTAAAAACTATAACACGTTCACAGGGTTTTCGGAAAAGAGGGCATGACTCAGGAACGAAGGTTCCGATCTGCACCAAAACCAACCCAGTCCGAGATCTTTTGATCCCTAACATGATATTATTTATTGAGTTTCATCTAAATCGGACAAAAACTGTGGTCTCTCAGAGGGCTACAACATTGGTACATTTCTCATGCTTTGTCGCTATTTGCGTAAGGGAGGGGCCAGTTTAACGGGAAGTTACGGTCCGATTTCCACGAAAGTCGAACTCATTCGTGATTGTTGTGTAATGGACATATTTCAACGGTTTCTAAAATCGACCTGCCGAGTGTCCACAAACTTAATGTCAACGGGTGGCCGTGGGCGTATAAAAATTGTAACCTCTAGAGTGTCGTCAAGCTAATCAGAACCAGAACCAACAATCCAGAAAGTTACGCTCCGGTATGGTATATGTCAAAATCGAACCTATCCGAGATCTCTGGAATATAAACATATTTCAGTGTCAAGAAATCCGATAGAATTTGTGACCTGTATTCGGGCGATGGTATAATAAGTCCACATGGACGTGAGGGCGCATAAAAAGAAGTGTTGGGGTGTATTCATGATTCATCTGTCTTTCTTCGAGTCTAGCATAACGCCAGACTAGGTGATTTCCTGCACAGAACAGACGCGATTAACGGAGAGATTTAGGCATCGAACGCCAAACATTTTCGCGATATAGTTTGCTTGCGACCCCAACTTGCTATATATACCCTTGGAGAAAAAAACAAGAACAAAACCAGATAATTTTCATTGTTGATTGTTTTAATCTATGAGTATTGTGGTTAGTGATACCTAAATGATATCATAAATATATGGTAAAATAGATATATATAATGTATATAAAAAAATATATTGTAAATAATGAATGATATTAAAAAAGAAATAAATGTCCATAAGAATGTCTTGTAAAAAAGACAAAATATCACATGTAGAATGTACCAACTGCTAGTTCTGATAATAATATATATATAAAAAATTATATTAAAAATAATATTAACCTAAGAAGACGCCATTTTTATGCTTTATTTATTATCAAATGCTTTTATATATCTTGTTTTAAAACGTATATATATTCTAACAGAAAAATGTTGTATAATATGATAACTTATAATTCAAGGATGTTTATAATTTTCTAGTTCTTGTCAATTACAGCTGGACAATAATTTCAATAAATAAATATATCGGAATTTGTAAATTTTATTGACAATAAAATTTTGACAAAAAAAAAAAAAAAAAAAATGCTTTATTAATGCATAAATTTTGTGTTTAACTAGGGTTTGACAATAATTGCAAATTTTATTGACAATATATTGTGGCCAGTAAAATACCGCAATAATAATAATCTCCTTTCCTAATAATATTCTCTGAAAGATTATTGTATATGGAAACATAAGTTTGACCATACAATCATTCAAAATTTACTTTATTCCAATGGCAATAATGGCAATAAAGGAGGTCAATTTACTTTATTCAAATGGCAATAATGGCAATAAAGGAGCTCA
Source organism: Patella vulgata (assembly GCF_932274485.2). Taxonomy (NCBI): domain Eukaryota; kingdom Metazoa; phylum Mollusca; class Gastropoda; family Patellidae; genus Patella; species Patella vulgata. Next base: position 21,056,228 of record NC_065883.2, read on the forward strand.
ATTAACTTTATTCCAATCGCAATACTGGCAATAAAGGAGCTCAATCGCTATTTTTTGGCACATAGAAATGGACACAAGTGGATCGCGGCGCATATAATAATGTAATATGAATATATATATAAATAAACTGATTTACATTCAATCGTCTCTGTTTTTACTGTAATTTCTAATCAGTTATTTTCGGCGAATACGCGAAGAGTCTGGACTGATTACCAGTCTTTGGTGTCTGGTGTCTACACCAGTGGTATTCTCCTAAGTGGCATGTGTTTAGTCTCGTTCATCGAGTCGCTTCATACAACTGACGCTCGAAAACATTCTGGCACACGATCCGTGTGCCAATTTTAAAATTTTCATTTTGTATTAAAGATTGGATATCAGAAGCCCATCTTTTCAGGCAAGATAACAACATCAATGTAAAATGTTGATTTAAATTGGCCAATAAGTCGTGCTTGCAATGTCGAAGACTGTGAATGATACTGAGTTAGAGACTTGCCTCCTTTAAATCTTACCAACAATTAAATAAAGTTTTCAATATAGAAGTCACCTGTAGATTATTCTAATAGTGCCACTATCGACATATTTAAATGTGGGTGCATGATCCAACACCTTTGTAAAAACACGAGATTATTCGTATAAAAAGAATTTCCTATCGTTATGGCTCATGTGGTTTAGTCGATCGTTTTGATAACAAAACATTTTGATATCTATCTTATTTGCTACGTAACCAAATAGTCCAAGGAAGCAAGCTCTGATTCTTTTGGCTTAAAGCTGATCATGTTGGAGTTACCTACAACTGAATATGAGCGACAGGGCAAAATAAAGGAATTATTGTGTTTACTACAGCTGACTTGGTATATTGGTATCTTTATCGGCTAACCTGACTTAAATTGTCCATAAAAAAACTAAAAGATGGAAACTATCGGCTAACCTTACTTCATTTGTATAAATGATACAAAACTATCGGCTAACCTTACTTAATGTATATAAACCTAAAAGATATGGTTTACCTTACTTATATAGATGATACATGCCTATCGGCTAACCTTGTTTAAATTGTACTTAATAAAAGATACAAACATATCGGCTAACCGTACTTAAATTGTATATCATGATACAAAACTATCGGCTAACCTTAATTAAATTGTATAAAAGATACAAAACCATCGGCTAACCTTACTTAATGAGTATACACAAGATACAAAATTATCGGCTAACCTTACGTCATTTGTATATAAATGATACAAAACTATCGGCTAACTTACTTTAAACTGTACATAAAAGATGCCAAACTATTGACCAACTTTACTTAATTAATGTGTATATATTAAAATAAAAGAAACAAAACTATCGATTAACCTTTACTTCATTTGTTCATTAAAGATACAAAACTATCGGCTAACCTTACTTAAATTGTACATAAAGATACAAAACTATAGACAATCTTGGGTAAAGTGTATAAGCTTACATATAAAAGATACAAAACTATCTTCTAAGTTCTAACCTTACTTGAGATGTATACAAAACTATCTTAGTTATATAACCTTATGTATATAAAAGATACAAAAATATACAATACTTTCAGATAATCTAGAATAACTTCCTATTGACGGAAAAGATGTAGGTCTACATTCTACGTTAATATTGTATATCTCGTAAAATTATTTGCTCAAGTTCATGTATTTTCTTTTATATAATACTGCGATATATTTCAATTTAAATGTAACTACATGTATGTATATATAACTGATCCAATAGATCAGAGTACACCAAAACATTTTTTTTATATTAGTAATTACCATCCTCCTAATAGATCTAGCCTGTATTTAGAAAAAAACATAATAGTATAGACCATTTGGTTAATCCACTGCAAGTACGAGAATCGACACACATTTAAGTATTCAAAGTCAGAAATTACTTTTCATTCTGTACAGTAATTGATCATGATAGTTTACTACCAAAAAGAATAAATTTGGACCTAAGATAGTTTCGAAACGTAATGATGATGATGATAAAACTAAAATAATGCCATAATAAACTCAGACATTTTGGATTTTCATTTCTCCTTTTCACGGTTTGGAGACAATGTTCAATTAGATCAATATTTACAAATATTCTAACTCGAATATAATTTAGGCTGCAGATTGGATTCTATTTCTTCTAAGGTAGCTATGATCTGTGGTAATCTTGGTCGGGACAGAGCCCGGACGCTGGTGCAGGATTTCCAGAGGGGCCTTAATTGGATGACTTTAGCCTGGGACATAATTTGACCAAATAAAAAACCCAAGCTGAAGACGTCCGACTGTGGGGTTGAGTGGCAGTTTTCACGGACTTCGGGAGCCAAGAATTGGAACTTAGACATGTAGTCGGGGCTGGCAGTAAACTCCAAGCCTTTCCTGAATGTGGACATCCCGAAGTCAATGAAACGAACATCGAAACCATCGAGATCCACCAAGATGTTGTCAGCTTTAACATCATTATGGATAACGTGACAGCTGTGGATGTTAAATAGCGTCTTGCTTATATTTACGCAAATCGTTATCCATGATTTAGCTGACAGATCACCATGGTGTTTCAGGATGGCCTCGATGCTTCCCGATCCGAAAAACTCCTGCACCAGCGAAAAGTCATTCTCGTCGATAGTTGATGCCAGGATCCCATGAAATGTAGGTGTTACGTCTTTACCTTGTAACAGAGCTACAATCCGAGCTTCGTGTTCCACCAATTCCCAGCAAACGCTTTCATTGAAGAAATCCTTTACAACAATCTGCTTTGATGTTTTGAGCAAGTGTCCTAGATATACCACACCATAGCTACCTCTTCCAATTTCTTTAAACGATTCGTCCTCATTCTTGTGAAACACGATGTCCTTTGATCGGATGGAGGGTACAATAACAGAGTCCAGGTCGTCAGGTAGATCACTCGAAGCTTCATAGCCAGATGGTAAGAAAGGCGACTGTCTTGGATCATATCCGAACATGTCCATCATGACATCGTGGTTCATGCTGAAATTCCCAAAGCTGTCAATATATACCAGACTGGCGATGTCAAAGTTTTCTTTTAAGCTGCCGTTCAAAAGTTTGTCCTCTACGATGATATCTTCTTCTTGGCGGCGACTTTCTGCTTCTGTCTTTTGGACGAAATACGCTGGAGCCAGCAAAGCAGCTGAACTAGTTAGCTGAACTGTTGGTTCAACACCAAGTATAAAATCAAATCTTGTTTTACGTGTTTTGTTTCCAAAAGCTTTACTTATCATCGGCACCGGGCAGCTATATTGTATCCTATTCGGTATGTCAAAAACTCTTCCAGGAAGTGTAGCTGAATGATTTTCAAACCGCTGTAAGTTTGCCCTAATGATACTTTTGAAATCAATTACGCTAGTAAATGATGGTGCTTCGCCAGCTGCTGAACTAGTGGCCCGTTTTTCTCGACCTCCTATATCCGTATTTGAGAAGCAAACCCCACTTTCTGATGATCTCTTTGATAATTTTAAAGAGCTGTGCTGTATATTGCTGACGGATGGTGCAAGAACCGCAGAATATTTTAAAGCTGGTGAAGTTTTAGCAAAAGCTTCTTTAAGACCAGGCAATGTGGTAGTCGGACCTGGAACCTGTGAATATACATCTTTTGTTGTTTGGACTTGAAATGTTTTAACCACGGCTGCATGGGCAATAAGCGTTGGTGAAGCTTGAACATAGGCTTCCGTGTATTCTGATACAGCTTGCACAGATCTGTTGGTTAATTGCGGTGAAGCTTGAACAAAGGCTTCCATGTATTTTGACACAGCTTGAACATGAGTACTGGTTAATTTTGGTGCAGCTTGAACAAAGGCTTCGATGCATCTTGGTACAGCTTGAACAGATGTACTTACTAATTGTGGTGTGGCTTGTGCTGAAGCATCTGTTCTCGCTGGTGTAGCTGTTTGGCACCCAATAGTGGTGGTTTGATAACTTTCGGTCTGACAACTGATATCGCGATACATAACTGGATTAAGAGTTTGAGTTGCCATGGATGGTGGGGACAAATCATCAATAATGTTTTTATGTTGTCCAATATTTTCCAGCAACGTCCTGGCATTAATCTTTGATTTCTCTCCATTTTTCTTTGTAACAAGAACTTCTATCTTAATATCATGGTTATTAAGGAGTTTTGACAGCAGTATTTCGAGATCACTGATGGTATCATTGTCATTGGTTTGTACGGATGCTGTAGTAGTTTTAGGTTTATGGGTGTTCAAAGGAATTAGACAAAATCTTTGTTGGGCTTCACATCCTTTTAACCAAACAGATTTTAAGGAATCGGTCTGGCTATTGCCTTGTTTCCATGGTTCTTCTTCCGTAAAATTATACCCACCAACGATATTTCTGGAAGATAAAAAAAAAATTGCGATTGAGTTACTAGTTCTTTTATGAACTTCTGGTTCGAACTTAAAGTCTCATTATAAGCTTACATTAACTGCCATTTGTCCAATTTAAACCAACTTTATTGGTGGGACCTACATCCAGTGTTCCATTTAGACTTGTTAAATGTTAAATTTTCACATCACTGTGTAACCTGACACCTGATTGGTGACATACGGCCGCCCCCGCCCCTTTTTCTAATTACAGTATTATATCCTCTACAGGAAATTTTAATTATCGTTGTTGTTACGTCAGTTTTAGAAACTATAATTTTACCTTCGAAAATTACGACCCGCTATTTTCAGTGAAACTCTTTGAGTATTCAGTAATCGTATTTCCTGCTTACAAAGCTGCAATGAATAAAAAGAAAACAGTCCATCATTATTAGTACTTTCTTAGTATTATTAGCATTACCATAAAGTAATACCGCTACGCAGTTTAACACTTTATTTGTTTTTATTTCGTAGGCTGGTCGTTACCACCATACCAAAACTGTAATGGGATTTACAAGCGGGTAGGCTACTCGACTTGGGTCACATTTTTAATTTTAAAATGGGAATATTGTCACCTGTCAAAATCTAAGGAAAATTATTAAAGGCTACAAAATCCCGCTAGGCCTTCGGCTCTTTCAAAACATGGCGAAGAATTGGCAATTTGCGCTTTCTAAACTAGGCCTAGGCCTAAAGACAGTGCAGTGCGATAATCTCAGTTTCATCGATTAGCATTAGCCTAGCCATTAGGCTAGCCTATCGACGTATCGTGTCATTGCCACGCCCACGGTCCGTAGTGACCGTAGGCTTTGCGCTTTCTAAACTAACTAAAAACAGTGCAATTCGATAAACTTCTCCAACTCAAATAAATGTCTAAGCCATTTAAGCAAGTAGCCTACCGTAGCAAAGTAGCCTAAATTTTAGCAAATAGGCTAGGCCCTACAGTACCTGTACTGGCTGTAGCGACTCCAGGCCCAGGGTACGTGAGACTGAGAGTAGGGTAGGCTAGCCAACAGGGGGTAGGCCTAACACTGACACTAGGCAGACGAATAAATTCCCTAGCCGCCCTAAGTCTTCCTGATTAGGCCTATCAGAAACGGTGTTTTACTGCATGTTGTGTAAGAAATGATGAACTTACCTCAAGAGCAGATGAAAAAACTTTGTAAAGGAATGATGGTCGCCTTCCTTCACTTGCCAATGCCAAATCATTCTGCTGACTCCCACTCCCATTCTCCTCACCCTGGGAATCAGATTGATGATTCAGTTGAATGGTGTTGGTGATGATGTTATCTGGTTGACTCTCACTGCGATCAATCATCTTTAACTTATTGAAGTTTTCCAAGATATCAAAAAGCTTTACCAATGGCGAAAATCTCCTTGACTTCTAAAATCTCCTAGGATTTTGTAGCTAAGTCGTGACGTTGTCAAGGCTTTACGTCACAGATTCCATTATGACGTTGTTTTATTCTATTTAGTCATTATTTTTCTCTCATTCTCACAAGCAGAGTTGTCTTCCCTTGCAGTTGACAATAATGCTGGATAGTGAGACCATGGAGGTGTCTATTATATATATATACACCTCTATGAGTGAGACTTGAATGAGAGACTGTTTTTTTTCCTCCGCCTACCCCTTTTTCTGTTTCCAGATTTCCATGAATAGCAGGGATAAGGAGGCATTTTGGGTATCGCCTATCAAAATATAAGATAAAGATGCTACTTTTGGTTTGTTTTACATGTAAAAACTTCACTGCCCCTCCGAAGCTAGCATTAGTAGCAAGCTGGTTACGGGCCTGTTGGGATCTAGAAAATGGCGTTTAATGTGGGGAATTTAGCCAACGTACCGTAGTAATATATGGTCAATCTACTATTAGAATTTTAAGATTTTTCCCCGCTGTCAAAAAGAATTTCAAGACCCACAAAACTTTATCGCAGATAAAAGTCCATGTACGTATGAAATTTAAGCGCCAAAATATAGAGGAATGGTGTATTTACCTTGTCTGAAAATTTCAGCTCAAAATATTAAGTCCTTTGGTCGTAAACGCCAAAACCGCTTTTCCGGACACGTACTAGTAAGTACTAAGTAGGCCTAACCCTTTTATGATTTCGGGTCAGTTTTTCGTTGGGTGACCTGATAATCTATTACCGTTCCTTTAGAGATCGAAACAGCGCGTGATGCAAGTGCTGTAGCCTACGAATACGATAACGAACGGTAAATTTCACCTACATTTTATAATAAAAGTCTGGTTTTATCCAGACACCGTAGGCCTTGCCTGTAATACAGATTGGGACACCGGTCTCCATTTCCAGATGAAGACTGGCGGGTTTAAGTTGTTTGAAACGTATATTGAGTTAGTTGCTTGGCCCTAAGGTAGAGATTTATAAGGGCTTTTCACACAAAATTAACCAGTTTTATTGTCCAAAATATAAATGAGATTGGCCTATAAATTATTAAATGACGATCGTGTTTCAGTCCATTAAAATCTCGACCATCCGATAGTCTAAAGAGTTGGTGAAAGGCTTGCTATGTGAATAAATGTCTAAATAATAGCTTAAATAATATGACAATAGTATAGATCATAAAATTTTTGAAGCCAAAATAATGCATATTTAAGGGATTAAAAATTAGAAATGAAATGGGGTTTAATGTTCTGCTGTTGTGCTCTGAGCTGAGCTAAGGAAGACCACATACACCATACAGTGTGCTATGACGAAATGTTGCCCAGACAGCGTCGCTACAGCCTACTCTGTTAATAGAGAGAAATGAAGTTTAATAGTAAGTGCAGGACACAGGCTCTTGAAGGGATTACAATAAAACGTCTTACTACTCTTTGACTATATATTACATTACTGCTGTAATATATAGTCAAAGAGTAGTAAGAAGTTTTATTTTAATCCCTTCAAGTGCCTGTGGTGCAGAAGGCCCCCACTACAAGCAAAGGAAACCAATAATGGCAATAATACAACCTGCAGACAAGACACAAACTACACACATTGCAAGAAATAAACAACAAATATAGAGATCTAAGCAAGAGAATAGATCTGGGGGCAATAAGGGCGATAATCCTGATAGAATTTCGGAAACGCTAAAAACTTTATAAATAGAGTGTAGTGAGAAAACAGGAGCAATAGGGACTAACATAAGGTATCATTTTATTTCAATAATTCACTTGCACGTGGGGGGGCTCTGACAGGGACAGGAAACCGGGGGTTAGACAGGTGACCCTACAAGCGCGCAATATCCCCACCACTTTAAAGAGAACAAACAATGAATACTTTATTAACATTACTAGCTGGTAATCACAAATAAACCTTTATTAAATGTCAACAGTTGATGACTTATATTAGTTAATATATACAAATTAAAATATATATATATATATCTCTGAATTAGCTCCAACAAGAATACAAAAAAGATATTGCAAAAAACATTGTACCCTCTTCCTGAATGTTGGAAATGGAGTTTTAAAAAGTGGAATAGAAGATTCAGTAAAATGTATGTATGACAAACAATGCAATGTTCTCATACATATGGCAGTAATGGCAATAACAAAAATAACAATATAACAATTAGTGAATATATATTTCTTTCCACGCTTCACAGTCCAACGGTTAGGCAGACCAGAAATAAAATGTTGCAAATGTGAGCCGATTAAAAAGATCAAAAGCTTCAAAAGCTGGCAAAGCAAATCCATGTTGACCATGCCTGCAACAGATTCAGAAATTGCTTGAATTAATACACCTATCTAATGTGAACGTTATTTTGGTCCCAACATATTTTGAGGAATCACCCATTCATTAAACTGTTCTTCTGTTACTAAACCAAGGTTTAAAGCTGCCTGTTTTAAGGTCAACCCCTCAGCATGTCCCAATTTGGCAATTTTACAAGCATTATCATAACCTATATGTGGATTCAGAGCTGTCACTAACATCAGAGATTCATTTAAAATTTGGTTAATTTTTTCACGATTGGCTTTAATACCAATTACGCAGTTTCTGCTGAATGAATTGCACGCATCTGCTAAAAGGCGGGTTGACTGGAGAACATTTCTGACCATCATTGGTTTAAAGACGTTTAATTCAAAATGTCCATTACTTCCACCAATAGAAACAGCCGTCTGATTGCCCATCACTTGTGCTGCCACCATTGTTAAGGCTTCGCATTGGGTCGGATTCACTTTACCTGTAACACAGAAATCATTTTTTTTTATATGGCATTAATTAAAAGTTTTATATGGATTATGGAAAGGGCTTTTCTAAGTTTTTGAAACTTGTGCTCAATCCTTTTGATATTTGTCAATAAAATATGTTTAAACTAATTAAAAGTTGATCTGGCCTGGCTGGAACTAAAAGAAAGGAACTATCAAAGAGATATGTTTTAATTACCTGGCATGATGCTGCTTCCAGGTTCATTTTCAGGAAGACTCAATTCACCAAGTCCACATCTCGGCCCAGAGCCTAAAAATCTAATGTCATTACCAATCTTCATTAAACTAACAGCAACAACATTCAAGGAACCATGAACTTCAACTAATGCATCATGTGCTGCCAGAGCTTCAAATTTATTACTGGCTGTTACAAATGGTAAACCTGAAATAACATTTAAAAAAATAGATTTTTTTACAATTTTGCTGTTCCAAAATGCTACAGATACTGAAATTTTGGTTAAATAAAAATAATTTTGTTAGTAGTATTACAGTAAATGTCAAACTGTGATTTGTTATTGATTTAGAGAAGATAATAGTACAAGTAACTAGTAAGCCTCAGCATGAAAATCCAGTAAAAATGAAAAGATTTCAAATAATTTACAACACAGCGGTGGCATGTAGTTTCAAAAATAGTATGAATGCACAATTGACAACCTACAAAAAGGCCAAAGAGAGTGAAAAAAAAAAATGAATGACATACCTAGATTAAAATATTTATGTTATGATTTACAACACAATTTAAATATTTATGTCATGATTTACAGTATAATTTAGTCTTTTTGTATACAAAGTAAAGGTATTTTATTATCTAGCATACAAAGAAGAACCCTACCTGTAAATTCTGCTATCCCTTTAGCAACTTTCTCAGCAAAACCAACTCGAGAATTTAAACCAGTTCCTACAGCTGTTCCTCCTGTAAATATATATATATATAGATATATATACCCATGTAGATATAAAAACCTAAAGCATATAATGAGAAACCAAATAAAACATCTTAGAGTTATTTATGATTTTATTAGAAGAAAAATATACTGAGCGCCATGGAAAACGCATCACTAAACGCATCACAAAATGATCCTGTAAACATATCTTATTTATTTTGCTTCTTATTGTGAACAATATTCAAATGGGAACACATCAATAACAACACATTTGTACACTTATGGATGTTTAATCTGTAATCAAGGGTACAAAGTCAGAGGGGTCAAAACCAAAAGTACGACACAGATGTCAGTAGCGCGTGTGTCCTCCACAGGCCATCATCACGGTAGGCTACAGCATTAACGCGACCCCTGCAAATGTGTAGGGCGGTCCGGTGATGAAATGTGAAGCCTCCCCACACCATTACACTTCCCCCACCCCATGGATTCGTTTTGAAGACGCAGCAGTCTGCAAGACGTTCCCCAAGACGTCTCCACACACGTTGACGGCCATCAGCGTGATAAAGATGAAAGCGACTCTCATCACTGAAGAGCACACTTTGCCAGTCTACTCTTCTCCATGTCTGGTGTCCTTGAGCCCATATCAAACGCCGCTGATGGTGATGATCCCTGAGGATAGCTCCAACATAAGGCCGTCGTGCACGAAGTCCTACTTCTCTTAGACGACGTCTTACGGTGTTGGCACTTACTGGTCCTTGTCTTCCGACAACTGCTGCACCTGTTCGAGTCACTGGGAGGAATCTGTCACGCAGATGAGTGACCCGGATGTAGCGGTCTTGAGCCTGGGTTGTAACGCGTTGTGGACCAGGACGTTGACGATCACGCGTTGATCCAGTAACTCGAACACGTTCCACCAACCTTACAATAGTGGACGGATGACAATTGAAGTGTCTGGCAATAGCACGTGTAAACATGCCAGCCCGAGACATTCCCATGGCTTCATTCCGTTGATTTTCAGTAAGTCTCAGCATCTCTAGCTCCATTCCTTCACACGTCCAACAACAAATTACGACAGATTGACCTTTCACAGTTCATGTACAGCACATTAAGTTGAAAACATGCTTTTAAAGGGCTCACACACAATGCTGCAAGTGAATATTGGGTTTTTCATGTGCATCTCGTGCAATTTTTTTTTGTGCACACAGGCCGATATTTTTTGAGTTTGGGAGCATTGTGTGAAACAATAGTTCATAGTATTGCATAATATTATACATACAAAACCACCTAGTAATAAAATATTTGGGAAAAAAAAGTGATGTGTTTTCCATGGCGCTCAGTATATAAATATCCATAGGCACTTCAGATAGAGATTCTGATACTCAAATTTCCTGATTAAATTTGATGAAATAAAGCAGAATCTGCTTTTAAAATCTCTGATTACTGCCAGATAATTTGTTATTTTGCCTGAAGTATTGTATCTTTGGAAACATGGCTTCCCTGCCACTAATATGCCTATTTAATTGACAACTATTACTGATTAAAATTATCTATCTGTCATCAGTATCAGGTGTTTCTTATCACATGATTTTCTTTTATGAAGCTTTATTAAATACATTTCATGAAATTTAAAAGAAATCAATATACCAGCTGCTAGTTCATATAAATGGGGAAGAGTAGAATTTATTCTTGATATTCCATATTTAATCTGTTGAACATAGGCACTAAACTCTTGACCTAAAGTTAAAGGCACTGCATCCTGAAATCACACAAAAAGATATCCCAAATTTCTCTTCATAAATGTACATATTATTACCTATATTGGTCTTTACATATTTTGTAGTAATTATAGAATAACAAATTATTATAAAATAACAGACTCTTTTTAGCCAATCAATGAGAATTAATGCAAACATAAAAATGTAGTCAAGCATAAAATAGTAACTGTCTAGCGATGAAGATTATTTAAATAAAATATGCAGTTGATATACTATAAACTGAAGTGCATGAAATACAGTATATGCTTTAGGCTGTGGTAGGCTTTCTTCTATTTGCTAATAATTTTAAGGTAACTTTAAATATGATATTACAATTATTAAAGTAATTCAATTTAATCAAATCTCTTCTTTAGTCCCATGTACACGTTGTCATCCATGTAAAAAAAGAATTGTTGATAGTTGGTGTTTCAAATAAGAGTTGGCCATTACGCCACTGTGCAGGCAAAATTGCTTTCATAGCACCCTGCATAATAATATGCCTGTCTTAGTTATCCTAGTCGGTGCAGAAAAGTAGTAGGACGTTAAATCCAATTTCATTTATTTAACATTATAAAATATACCTGGGTATGAGTTCTACCAATTTTAATAATATCCTGGAATTCTTTAACTTTTTCATTTAAGGCATCATGTAGTGTAGATAAGGCAGGAAGAAGTCTTTGGTTTATGTCTATTGCAACGGATATATGCATGGCAGTAGGGAATGTATCGTTGGAGCTCTAAAATATAAACCATAATAAAATTAAATTGACTGTTTAAAGAAATAAGTGTGATTTAATGGTTGAGAATGAGACATTAAGTAATATATTGATACTAAATGAGGACATTAGTCCGAGGGCTATATCATTATATTACGCAATGTCTTGCTCAAGACCATTAAACAACTTAAAATACAGACACTATCCCACCCGTGCATTTCAATGAAATCGTAATATTTGATTTGGTATAAAATTATATATGTATTGTTGGCACGGTGCCCGTACAAAATAATGGTATGCCAGCATCAAAGAATGGCGTATAAATATAGGTAAAGATTGTATATCGCACTGTCTGGATAACAGTTTGTATTGTACATGTATATATCACAGAAAAGGTGACAATGCTCTGTATAATGGAACTAGTAATAAAGGATCACAAAGTGCCTGAATGTAATGTGAAAATGAAGGAAAATATAAGACATGACTTACATCGTGTAAGTGATGTGTCAAGGGAGATAACTCTATTTTGTAAACCGTTATAATTTAGACATACTTTGGGGTTTTTTTAACATTCAGATGATTTTCACAACAAAGAACCCAACATGTGACATTCATTTGATTGACATCTACGGAACCTATAAGCCTACATGTCAATTTCGAAGTGAATTTCTGTTTGCCCCCTGAAATTAAATATAATTCACCAAATTCTGGCAGAATATGTATATTCAAACACTTTACTTTGATTCTGGACCAAAAAATAAACAAAACCCGCCATACAATTTCAATCTGTGACAGAGAAAATCAGGATTAACATTCATTTAAACAGGAATAATGTCTCAATACCCTGATCACTCACCTGTGACATATTAACATGATCATTAGGATGTACAGGTGTTTTGCTACCCATAACACCACCTAATATCTCAATTCCTCTATTACTAATAACCTCATTTACATTCATATTAGTCTGAGTACCAGATCCTGTTTGCCACACAACAAGAGGAAAATGATCATCAAGTTTACCATTTATTATCTAAAAAATATACAACTAAAATATAAATAAATTTCTATTTCTATAATGTGTGCTGCTAAAGAGTACTTCCCTGAATTGTATTTTGATACATTTTAAAATAGAAATGGCTCCACATCAAATGCAATATATGATGCACATAATCATAAACATCTTTATTTTGTTCATTTCAATTCTCTGCCTACATTAGTTGAAGATCAAACTACTACCATATCAGTTATCTGTTCCGTTTGAAATCAGACTGAAGCCAGGCAAACTATTCTTACCTAAGACAAAATCCTCTCTCCATTGGCTAGATGAAAAGTCAGGTCAATTACATTTCTATTTGAAGAGATAATGATAATGAAATCAGACTTAATGTCTTACTTTTTTGCACAAGACAGGAATATGCCATACAGTGTGCTATGAGGGAAATTTTATCTGGACAACGGTGCTATGGCCTACCCTTATTTTGAAATCAAATTTCAAGGGTTCTTTTACAAACGACTAGATACGGTTTCTTGCCAGGCCTTCAGTCTTGCATCTCGAACCTGGGATCTCCTAGTTAGCGGGCCAGCACCTTACTCATTGAGCTACCACGGATCCACTTGTTGTATTTGATCACATTTAACAGTCAAATTCATATTAAATGCTGTGTTCTATTTTAGGATATTTTAGTATTAAAATGTTATTGCTTCCTGAAATTAAAGCAACATTAAAGGGTTTATGTTATTCAGATTTAAATTGACAGCAAAAATATAAATTTATACTGACCTCTTCACAAACCTGTACAATAGTATTAGCAACAGTCCAATCTAAACCATAGCTTTTATTGACTAGTGCAGCAGATCTCTTTAATATTCCAAATGCTTTTATAACAGGAAGCTTAAAAGTTAAAATACAGACAAATCATCATAACATCAGAAAATCACACCTGGAAATATTAATCAGATTTGCAGACCAAATGTTGGGCTATAGCCTATAATCATACCTAAGCATGTATTAAAAAGTCAATGACAATGTGTACACAAGCAAATGATCCCTATAATGAACTGAATTAAAATGAGGTTTAATGTCCTGCTTTTCTGGCCCAACTGAGCTAATCTTACTACAGTGCACTCTGTCACATCCGACATCGTACAGGATCGTTACAATATGTCGGATTAAGCAGAGTGTCGAAATATACCCAGTTTTCTCAAAACCGGAAGTATTATTATAATGTAGCTTCGAACATACATGTAAAACTTCGAATCACCAGGTGCTAGGAATATTTTTACGACTGTGAATTCGGGGGAAAATTCGCGGATATTCTTGAGTATTTGTCACAACTGTTGTACAAGAGATTAAAATTATCAAAGTAATCAACAAAGACCCACGGTAGCGAGTTTTAATCTCACAGATAATTGATTGGTGATTGCTTGTTAATCTTTTGTGGCTTCACACCCATCCAGTTTTAATCTCACAGATAATTGATCGGCAAGTGTTTGCTTCACACCCACCGATTGAAGGCCGGATTATACGGTGTCGATTCAATGGAAATCGTATGACGGGACGGCTGATTGATGTCATAATCCGGAACGTACAGAGGTCGAATTACCCAGAGATTTTTTTGGCTGAAATAATAAGGAAATAAATTGGGACATGAAAATGGTGTCGGATGTAACAGAGTGCCGGAGTGATCAGAGGTCGGATGTGACAGAGTGCACTGTATTTAAGTTCCAATTGTCAAGGGTTATTTTACGTGCACGAGAACATGTACATGGGACATTGATTTTCTTCCCACCCAAATGACTAGACATTGTTCCTTGCCAGGTTCTCCGCACTGCATCTCTGGTGAGAAGAGACCATGCTAAAATTCCTGGCAAACTTTCTAGGTCAAGATCAGGATTGAACCCAAGATCTCCTGGGTATAGTGAGCCAGCGCCCTATTCACTGAGCCCCCTTGAAAGAGTGTGATCCAATTTCTTTTCAGGAAAAATCCTCCCGGAAATTATATAATTGCACATGAGATTTACTCAAGAGTAGAAACCTTCATTCTACTAATCTGTGTACTTACAGGCATTCGTTCGGATTCTCCACCAATATCAAAATTAATGACAGATCGTGCTGTGTTTGCTCCATAATACTTGTTACAAGGTACCTGGATCTCACCAAAACTATCTGTTTCTATTCTACAACTATTTGTATCTCCACTCTAAAAATAAAATCAGTGAAATTCATTCTTATCTCTTATAAACTCATGTAAATCGCATATCGCTATCATTATCACCATTTGGAACATTCAATCCCAATAGCCATATATTATCAACGTAGGCTGCCTGGATTCGAAATGAAATGAAATCAAATGGAGCTTAATGTCCTATCGTACGACTGGGTAAAAAAAAGTGATTGTCAGTGATGGAAATGGAAATGAAAATAGAAAAATATAAGGGAGTCGGATCAACATGACCGCCGGTATCAGGCCTAGCCACCTTTAAAACCCCCTGAAAATTTCAAGTCTCTACGACCACGGGAACTGGTAGAGGTGCGAAAGTACAATAGCGGCCTATACATGTAAATAGAAACATGGAAAAACATTTAAATAATTAAAAAAAACAAAATATTTCCAGCGACTTTAAATGTGGCAGCCACTGTCAGGTCACACGTGTTTAGTTTAGAATGAAAATCAATTTTGCACCGCGTTCAGTGGGTTTGACACCAAAAGTAATGGGAATATAAAACATAATGTTGTTTTGTAATGTAGAATTAACAAAATACAAACCATTGCTGTGTCTGCAAATTACCAAACGAATATAATCAGGCTTGTATCTTTTTTTTTGGCAAAAACCTCCACAGTGTAAACAAATAAATTACCTCCCTTTAATAGTCGTGCTTTACAAGACTCATGTAGTCTCAATAGAAATTGCAAGGTATTTGAAGAAGTGTTGTCAAAACCTAAAACAAAAATGAATCAAAAAACAAAAGAACCTAAGTTGACTTGAAAAATGTATTGTTAAGATAGATAGGGCTTAGGTTTACTTTTCCCATACGGTATCAATTAATTAATTCTATAAGGCCATTTGAAGTTTAGCCTACATTAGATTGTAGGCCTAATTGATTGTTGAAGTTAAAGCCACTTTCTTTAGGCATCCGTTGAATATGGACAGTGAGGCAACCACCTAGAGACCTACCCTTATTTTGTATTCCAACTGTCAAGGGTTCTTTTACGTGCACAGAACCTCGGGTCAGATCCCATCCGATTAGCTACTGTTCCTAGACCCTTGGGAGCCACGGTGGCTAGTTGGTTAAGACGCTGGCTTGCTAGCCTGGAAGTCGGGTGTTCGATCCCTGCAGTGGCCGAGAAAGTTCATCCTGATTTTCCGACGTAGTTTCCCCTTGTTAGTGGTGCAGAACGGAGGGCCTGACATGGACAGCTGTCTAGTCCTTCAGATGAGACGAAAAACCGAGGTCCCGTGTATATATTAGAATGCACGTAAAAGATCCCCTGGCAGTTGGAATTCGATATAATTAGAGTAGGTGATAGTGCCGCTGTCCGGGCAAAATTTCCCTCATAGCACACTGTATGGCGTATGCCCGTCTTCATTAGCCCGGTATAGGAGCAGAACAGGACGTTAAACCCCATTTCATTTCCTAGGCCCTCGATCCATTCTACAGAACGAGTAGGCTTTTGAGTTTGGAAACAATAATAGAATTGTTCATTATTGTTCCATATTCAACGGATGCCACTATTTTTACTGCAGAAAAGTAGGATTAAATCCCCATTTCCGACCAGTTTTTTTAATTGACCTATGGTACTTATGGCTTAGTGGACGAGCCAGAAGATATTTTTTATAATTGTTGCCGCAATTATCTAAATCCAATTTCTTGATTGTAAAACTTACCTCTATGGCCTTGGTCAACTTTTTCAGTACTGGTAGCTATCACTTGCATAACAAGTGGCCTAGGCCTATTATTTCCTCTAAAATGTATATCTACAAAGGCCATATAGGCCTATGATCAATATTCTTTGATTTGTACACAAGTGGTGGGGGTGTGGAAGGTGTGTGCTTTTCAACCCCTCCCCTCATATTGGGTCAATACAAACACAACGTGTAGGCCTATATCCCTGGTCGATCATACTAGTCATTAGTTGGGTAGGCTATACAAATTCAGCCATGCATAAGGGGACACATGACCAAGAATTTTGCTCTCATTCAGATGGGATGATCCATAAGGCCTGTCATCTATTCCAGGTTTGTACAATTACGACAAACCGTAGACCTATTTGCCCAACTACATGGGTTATCTCTGTACACCGGTTGAACCCCTTCTTATAAAGACGCCTCCATTCAAATGATTTATCGAAACAAAATTATACTAAACATTGGAATGAAAAGAAAAGACCTTCAGTGCAGATTGGCATACAGAAAAACACTTTACTCTATCGACAAGACATTAAACTCCATTAAGCCCTACATATTTTTTTCTGTGTTTAAAAATATTTCTTAGACCATATATAAAAACATATTGGTTTTCAGATGATCTTGTGTTACTTAAAAAGGGCTGCGTCCCCAAAAAATAAAGTCTCACATAAATGTTTTACCCTATTACAGGAAATAGCTGATTTGGATGAAACCTGAAATATGGCATAGGCTCATTTATCAAGTACACAACCCTGATAAATGATACTGACAATCATAAATGATACTGGATTATCACATACTCCTGTTAAACAACAACATAAGATAAATGTACGTAGTGCCTTGGGTTGAAATGTGATGTTTATTAGCAGTCATTTAGCCCAGTTATAGTGATCCTTTAACAAAATAAAAACACAAAATTAAAAACCTCCATCCTGCATGAGTTTTTTGGAAAGGATTGTTTGAGAACCAGAATATTTTTTTCGTATGGCCTTAGTAGTGTACCATATAGCCTATTTCCACCCAAGTATACATAGGCCAAAACATAATTATGATGAGTTTGGTTGTCTTTGAGTGAAAGTGGTCGTGGTGTACAGTATATTAATCATAGATCAAAGTTAAATAGTTGCCTCCTTTGCCTATAGCCTGTTCTTCTTCTGAAGATAGGTTGCCAGGCAACGAACATACTCCTACAGAAGCTAAATAGTCCGAGCAGTCGATTAGGGTTGTGGCATATTTTTTCAGTTGTAGGTAATGGGGAGGGGGGGGGGCATTTACAAGACCATTACATACAGATCAGATTTAAAATTCCGTCATTTGTGAATTCAAAGAGTTCTACAAACTGAAACAAGGGTCTTAACTCTGGAAGTAATTTACAGAAATTGTTAAAATTTGATAGGATCTTTCATACAAGGGCCATAACTCTAGAACTTAATAACAGAAATTCAATAGGCTTCTTCGTTTCACTAATTTAAATGATACATATAAATTTCATACAGAACTGATGATAACTTTTGTTGTCAGCGTGTTCACATGGTTCATAACCCTAGACCCAATTAATATAAATTTCTGAAATTCAAACTGGTTCTTTGTTTCATTAATTTAAATGATGCATATGATATTCATACAGATCAGATGATAAGATTTGTCGTTCTAACAAGATTAAATAAAGTGAAACAAGGGCTCTAACTCTAGACGGAAATTGCTGAAATTCAATAGGCTTCTTTGTTTCACTATTTTAAAGGATACATGTAAATTTCATACAGATCGGATGATAACTTTTGTCATTAGAGCGTTCACAGTGTTTGACAAAGTGAAACAAGGGCCATAACTCCAGAAGAAATAAACGGAAATTATTAAAATTAAATAGGATTCTTCATCTCAGTAATGTTAACAACAAATATCAATTTCAAAACAATCAAATGATAAATGTAGTCTGTAGAGAGTGTTCACAAGAAAGTGTGAACGCCAGGCGGACGGACGGATGGGGGCGACGGCAATATACAACATTTCAATGTGCGCATATAAAAAGGTGACAAAAACATAAAGAATACTGTATAAAATTTATTGTATTTAACTGGGTACTGATAAACAAGTCTAAATAGAAATTACCTCGATGACAATATAAATACTGTAAGAATTACACAACTAATTATATAATTAGCTATGAAGTATGTCCCGGTAATCCTGTTCAACAAGTATTGCTCTCTAATACTGAAAACCAAATAAGGCTAAGCATCTCTGATTTTTTCAACAAGCCGAGAAGTATTGTCAGTTGCAGTCAATATACAGTTCTTGGTAGTTTCTGTAAACTTACATTTGACCTTGGGATTTAACATAGTTATGTCACAAGCAATTTTATTGCCATAGTAGGCCTACATCATCAAGAGATATGACATCTTAATATCAACCTTAGTGTGGTCAAAAGTAATTCAACTATGATTGCCAAGAAAGTAATGTTCATGTTTAATGTTCTCGGTGGGCTTTGTAATACAACTTTGTAGTGATGCAGCTATTATTAACTCAAAAAAAAAACCTGGTCAACACCATTAGCAGTCACAGCATCCCAGGCAACGAACCTGATCTGATTTTCCTAAATTAAGAAGAGTCTAATACTTAGTGAGCAGGGTAATATTGGAAAACAATAATAATGATAATTACACATGGAATATAATATAATGTATTAATACATTTTAATTATTCCTCCACCAATATAATAAGAATTTATATAATAATAATTATATAATATTAATGTATCTATAAGATCTTATATTGCACATTAATGTAATAACAATAATATCTATTTTATTAATTTGTATTCTGTAATACATACTTTAAAGTCTATCAAATGTTTCACTAAATATCTCATGACTAATAAATCAATTCTAAACTCTTTTTCGCCTATTAGAATCATCTGTTTTCTTTTATAAACTTTTTAAATGAACAATGAAACAACTATAAGGTTACTAATTGAATTGTTAAATTTCAACAATACTAGATAGTAATTAAAGATATATTCCTTCAGGGATAATTAGGTCATATGTTGAACCCAAAAGCTTTTATCTAAAAATATAATAATGTATTAAGGATACTATTATTTTGATTCTACATTAACCCGAATAAATTTCATTCCAAAGTTTCAATCAGTTGATGTGCCACAGAAAATCTAGTAAGGGACAGAAAATGATGTATTTGCTCTTATTAAATCTCTTAGGAATTATTACACACAATAAATAAAAT
The DNA here is from genome assembly GCF_932274485.2 of Patella vulgata. NCBI lineage: Eukaryota > Metazoa > Mollusca > Gastropoda > Patellidae > Patella > Patella vulgata. Next base: position 21,076,322 of record NC_065883.2, read on the forward strand.
TCTGGTGAAAGATAACACATTACTTTAAGCAGTTTTTCTTGTGTTTTGGATATATACATCCATCAAATGTAAGACCATTATCATCAAAGGGATATATCTTTAAATATTTTCTGAGCAGATATAATGTAAGATTGTGTATAAAAAGTACAAAACTGTTGGTAACAAGAATAATAACAATTATGCATAATATATACCACTACTATCACTACAGGTAAATGAATTAATCTAGAAAAATGTTAGTAATATCTATCTAAATACATAATCTCAATAATACATAATTAACATTCATATACTATCATTAATTTTAACTAAAAACAAATACTTAAATAAACTATTAGTTCTAACGTCTTGGCTGCATTCAATATATTTGTTTGAGCTCACCCTAATTTAGCACAAAAAATATTTCTGACTACTGAACCAAATGACTTGGTTATTAATCTTTATATTCAATTTTAGTAAATCTTTGCTTGGCTATAGCTCATTGCATCTGCATGAGAAGTATAAGATTGATTTTGAAATTGTGTTATGCTTGAAAATGTACAACTCTGTGGTAGAGGTAAGGGTACTATATATATATGCCCCATGAATAGTTATACTGGCAATTCCAATTAATCACCAATCATTCAAATATGAAAGCAGTGTAATAAGTTATTCAGCACTTGTCATAAATAAAATTTAACAGAATATAAAACAATACTTGAAAAAATAAAATTACGGTAACAATCTTATCTATTATATTCTTATATATACAATTGAGAAGATCATATTTCTGATCACAAACTTGGTGGTGCATCTTTAGGTTTTGTTTAATATACATCGAATTAAAAACGACCAAAAATATCCTTGTATTACTATTAATTTCCAACCAAATCATGCAATCAAATGATATCATGATAGATTTCTGTAATTAACTGATTGAAATACCTATTTCATGATGCTAAATTTCACTAAAAAATCTTTATAACAAAATATATAGAAATCAAGAAAATTCCTTTCTATTATTATGGAATTCTATTCAAGAATCTAATTCTGATCAGCCGTGATTAATTAAGCAGCTCTTCTCTGTTTTTGTGTCAACATTATGGCAATAACTTGATTTATTATTATATTTTATTAAAGGACAATAAAATGTCTCTCTTGAAGTTTTTAAAAATTTCTTAAAAAAAGGCACATAAATAACACGAAAAGCCCTAGAAAAGTTGCAGAGTAGAATGCTTCAATGAAAAGGAATGTCCTTACCTCTAGTTATAATATTATGAGCAGATTTTAATACATACTGATGAGCTAATACGACAAAACAACACATCAATATAACATTCATATTTTTCCCGAGAGCTATGGAATCAAAACAACTATATTATAATAAAGAATAAATGTTTGTAGTCTTACTCAATTTCACTACTCAATTGACATTATATTAATTAGGTTAGATACATGTATTATGATAATATCATAGACAAAATGTAACATATTTCCGGTAAATGATTAATAAATTCTAACATAAATGTTCATAGTTCATACCACAATTAAGAAATTAAATCAGGTATCATATTTTTCTGCACCAAACCGGCTAATGAAGACAGGACCACAATTTACATTTGGATACAAAGCTTTCGCTATTACACTTTTTTTGTGGAGATTTCACCATATTTGGAGTTTAAAAACTATTCCAATCACAAGTTTTAGATTGACATTTAAAATCATCATTAAGTACACAATTACTGGTGCTTCTAAAACTGGAAATTGAATGATATTAGGGAAGTTTATTTGCCCCTTACAAATATGAACATATTACTTAATCAACAATTTATAATTTACCCAAATCAAGTCTGCAGTACGCGTTGCTTTAATCTATTATCCAGATATCAGATCCTAGTGACATACATCTTACAAACATTATATTCTTATTTCAATACTTGTAATAAATAAATAACATTAAAACAATAAACACGAAAAAATACTGGCTTCAACAAGCTAAAAATTCTGAAGCAAATGTACAGCTTAAAGATTCTGTAAAAGCTGCAGAAGACCTACAAGTTTAAGTCAGGCAGCCATACTCCTTCTAGTTAACCAGTTACTTTATTTCACAAATTGAAACTAGGATTGGGTATCTCACTCACACAGTGGTGACATATCCACAAAACTCTTACATAATATATACACAAATCCTTTCATCATTTTTCATCTCACCACAGAATATGGTTACAATTTAATAAAGAATATTATAAAATGACATCAAATATCTTTAGTTAAACGAAAACGTGATTTTAATACAAAATACTTGTAAAATAAGTATTGCTATAAAAAAGTGCAGTTAAAAAAACTCGTATTTTTGATTTTACATAATTCGCCATTATGTTTTTTTTTACAATTTTTTTAATATTTGATATTGGAATTTCCATCGACTTCAATTGTCATTTTGTATTTTTTAACTTCAAATTTTGATTACTCTTTATGATTGATGATACTATGTCTTATTAATGTAAGGCCTCATTTGTAAAGTTTGTGAATTCTTTTAAATCTCACAATCAAGAGGATACAAAAAATAAAACCCTTAGATTTATCTATTTACATATATAAACAAAGAAGATGATAAAAACCTAATTAAAATTAATTAGAATCAAATGACACATCTAATCCATACTACGGAAATTCTTTTAAATAATAATGTAAGGTTTTAAGTAATCTTCAACATTTGCATAGTTTATGGAATGTAAGTAATGGTTTGATTGGTAATGAAGCTGTGACCAATCAGATCACTTGTTTTATTGAGTGATCTTTTTGGTGAAGTTTTCTGGGAAGACGCCTTTAACACCATTTGTTTGTTTAACACCCATTACCCAACCTTCATCCTAAAACAAATTATAAAAAAAATGAAATACATTTAGATTACACAAAATTCAAAGGCAGTACCAGTTTTATCTATACTCGTAAATTTAACAGAATATAAGTCGATGTGGAGGTTAAGTCGAATTATCATATTTTACTGTTTTTCTTGGGTTGATAATATGTTGAAGTGGGGGGGGGGGAGTATGATTTTAAATAGATAAATAAACAAGCTAAGAAATGTCTATAAATATTTCGATTGGAATAGTGTAAGTAAATTTTTCGAGATGTCATTCTTTTTACCTTCATCCATATATAAGTCGAAGCGGAGTATAAGACAACGGTCGGACTCCAGCGAAAAAAAGTATTGACTTATACCCCTAAAAAATATGGTAATTTCTTTACCCTAATTTGACCTCAAGGTTTTATTTGTAAACAGAAGGCCCTGGAGTCAGAGTATGTGTGCATACATATCAATTTTACTGCTACATTTGTACACGATTAATACTTCTAGAACATCTGATACCACTTCTATTTTACTTTGGATTTTATTTCGATACTAACCTGTTCTTCTGGATTTTCATATGGTACAACCCAGATTAAGTCTCCAGTATCAAAAGTTAACTCATCAGTATCTTCGCCATTATATGGGTGTGTTGCCTCCACCTTAAATATACAATATCAATATAAATCTTTTATACCTCTTTATTTATACAACAAAGGGAATAATCGTATAACTTGCATTCATGGCTCTTGTAATTGCCCTGATAAAATAAACATCTTTTCAGGCAAAAAATTACAAAATTTCCAGAGTTTATTCCAAAAGATAACAGTTTGAATGTTTCATTTGCAACCTATAGAATTAGAAGGAACTGAATTAACCAGTGAAAACCCATGAGTTTAGACAGGCAACGCCCCTCATTTTCACCTGTAAGTGTGGGATTCAACCCATGACTCCACATTATAGATAATAGACCTTACAATCTACTGTACGCAAGTTAGACAATAGTAAAAGTTTTATATCTATACTAAAGAATAGGCCAGTGGCACTAGTTCTACAGGTTATTTTATTGTAAAGATCCATAGACCCAAACTAGAGTCCAAATAATAAAACATTTGGATATGCAGGTTAACATTTGAATAGCAACCTCTGCAATTGCCATTAAACACATTATCTGGTACAAACATCTTTCTCCTGAAAATGAATCTGGCCCCCTACACCTTGCATTTCTCCACATATTTCACCCTCACTAACAGTCTTTCTAAAATCCCATCACTTATTATTAATCTTTCAATTTCATATGATTATTATGATTTAAAGGAGGTAAATCTCTATTCTTTGGCACCTAGAAATGGACACAAATGGGTTGCAAGACTCGCAACACATATAATAATGTAATATAAATGATTATAAACTGATTTACATTCAGTCTTTTTTTACTTTAATTTCTAATCAGTTATGTTCGGCGAAATATGTGAGGAGTCCAAATTGAATGGCAGTCTTTGGTGTCTGGTTATTCCAGTCACACCAGTAGTATTCTCCTGTGGGATATGTTAAGCCTCGTTCATCGAGTCGCTTCATTACAAATGGTGCTCGAAAGCATTCTGGTACGCGAATCGTGTGCCAATTTTAAAACTTCCATTTTGTCATAAATATTGGATATCAGAAAACCATCTTTCAAGGTAAGATAACAACATCAATATTGATTTAAATTGACCAATAAGTCGTGTTTGTAATGTCGAAGCCACTTGATAATCATGTTGAATTAAAGATTTGCCTCCTTTAAATAAAAAAACAAACTCCTTTATCATTATTGTATGATGCCTTCTAATCTGTATAAATATTACCAATAAGTTTACCTCATATAACACTGTTGGTGGTGCATCTTTAGACTTTACAGCAGGTGGACTTTTATAAATATCATCTTCTACATTCACTTCCGGTTTTGACTCTTCAACACGTCGAGGTGTTGGCGTATCGTACACATCCTTATCAACAACCTTATCTTCCTCAGGTGGACTAGGTGGTGGATAGTCAGGAGCATCCACAGTCTCTTCAGTTTTTGTGCCATTAACTTTCTCCTCAGCTGGTGTGCTATTAACTTTCTCTTCAGTTTCTGTGCTATTAATTTTCTCTTCAGCGTCTGTGCCATTAACTTTCTCTTTAATTTTTGCACTAGCCTAATTACATAGAAGAAGATTAATATAATTGGGATATTTTTTGGTAATTTGATGCCAGAGTCGGTGTAATTTTTAAACTACTATAATGGCTGTCCATACATATTTTTAAAAATAAACATGTTTAAAATATTAATTCAAGTAACACTACAGAGATCCTAAAATCAAATAAGAACACTGACCTCGTCAACACCTTGTTTGACCTTTTCTACGACCTCCTGACCCTTTTCTTTAATTTCCACAGATGTTTTCTTGACAGCATCGACAACCTGCTGATTACCATATACTATGGTATCTGAAAGCAAAGAAAAGAAAAGAAAAGAATAAACTAAGTACCAAGGTGCATAGTCAGAAATACAATTCAACATACTTATTGGCACTCCTTTTTTAACTCAAATATGGCATCTTGGAATTCTTTTCAGAATCATGATTAAAATCTCATCAAAACTGGATAAACTCTTTAAATGAAATGAAATGGGGTTTAACGTCCTACTGTTCTGCTCCTAACCTGGGCTAATGAAGACGGGCATACGCCATACAGTGTGCTATGAGGGAAATTTTGCCCGGACAGCGGCACTACGGCCTACTCTTATATCGAATTCCAACTGCCAAGGGATCTTTTACGTGCACGCCAATGTGTACACGGGACCTCGGTTTTTCGTCCCATCCGAACGACTAGACAGCTTTCCTTGTCAGCCCCTCCGTCCTGCATCACTGACAAGGGAGAATCACGCCGGAAAATCTGGATGAACTTTCTCGGCCAATGCAGGGATCGAACACCCGACCTCCGATAAACTCTTTAGGCTTTCATATTGTCAAAGATGTATTCTTGAAAACCACATTTGTTTTTCTGAGGTTATATATTTATCAGGTAATTATCAACACCAAACCTCGTAAGACAAGTCAATGTGAAAAATACAGTGGGTGCTTAATTTTTTTCTTTAGATCAATCCAGAATCTAATATACTGTTGCCATTAAGTCATAGATTTTAAAAACACATACTTTTATTGTATTTGACAAATAAACAATTTAGATATGTTCCCTTTAAACAGTCTTGGTATGACTTACCACCGCCATTTTGTTTTATCGGTGACCCTGGATTACTGTCTGTAAACGATGTTCCTGCACTTGATTCATCATGAGTACCATTAAACACATGTTCATCTACACTTCTACAAATAAAAACAATAAACCATATACTAATGTGTATATGTTTTCCCTTTAATCCACATATAGAGCAGTTGCACTTTGTTAAGGAACCATATACAGCGGCTATTGTAATGTGAGTTTTAATTGGTCTGCACTTAGGCTTGCCAGCCAATCAACACTTAAATCAAAGAAGTTGCCTCATAAATGCAAGTGTTCAATTGATAGATTTCAATTTACTTTTGTATTTGGGTGATAATTCTCCAAAAGTGATTTGTTGCTGTGCATCAAACTCAGTGTCTGGTTCTGGTAAATTAAGTTAACTTTTTAACTTCATGGCACACATTGTTATAACCCTTGTTATCCAAACAATAATTAAAAATGGATAATGGTTAAAATATCTGAATAGTATATAAGTATCTGATACGTATGTGCCCACAGTGACCTGTGCTAACAAAATGCTTCACTCATCCAAAGTTATGAATTGGAGTTCAAATAACTAATACATATGCATGTATTGATATCATTCATTGTCATCTTTAGTTTAATTAAACAGTTCTAGATTGGAGTTATTTCTAAACACTCTACAAACATTGACTGAATCATAACCATCATCCAGACACATCACTTGTTTGCCCAATCAGAACTTTGTTGTGAAGTGCTCAACCTTTTAAAGGCGACACAATTTTATTATAGATGTCAATTGCATCTATAATGTAACCTTTGCATTGTTTTGATTTTAAATATTTATATGCATGAACAAATGTGATAATTGTTTTCAATTTATACCTCAACTGTGATATTTGTTTTTTTTTTAGGCAAGTGATAATATTTTAGTTTGTCCCCTACATTTCACCACATGTTTGGCTCACTATATGACCTGCCATAAAACTCTATTTCATTTTCATATTAATCGTTACATTCTTTAAAGAGAAATGTCTCCAAAAGACAAAAAAGACAGGATTGGAGCGATAAAACTAAACTATTATGGGTATTCTCCATTCATATGTACACAGGTACTAATTAGTGTAATGTCTACAAAGTAAATAAAAGTAGGTTATAAGCCAGTGAACAAAAAATTTCTAAATAGTTCTAAAGCTGATTAAGAAAGTCTCTATCTAATCACACTTGTAATTTTCTATTACTGGAAAAACATTATTGTCGGCGATATCACTACGGTTGAAGCAGACGTTAAATAAAGCTATAAATTACTACAGGGTCTCCTGGTCTAAAAATGAAATTTTTGCAGTAAGTCCAGAACTGATTTAGCTAAAGTAAATATTCCAATTTCATATAAATTGAATACACGTTTATTAAATCAAAACACACAAGAAGACTCAGTCATCAACATATATCAAGAATTAAGTAAATTTGTTTCCATGGAAATACAAATATTATTAGATCCTCAAAATTCTAATTAGCAAAAGGCACAACTACTAGAGTTTCATAAAGGTATCTTAAAAGGTTTATATGATATCCTCTGAAAACAAAGCCAGGACATAACAAGGAAATTAACTGTTTTACATACATGTTTTTTTGATTTTACATACAATTTGAACATGAACAAGAATAAAATAGTATCTATTGAAGTTTGAGGCAGAAAGAATTTTTGTTATCAAGTAAAAGATGGAGAATTGGCCTTTCTTGTAGGTTAAATGAGAAGTAGATCCAAATTTAAATAATGCTTCTTTAAATGATTTTACTTTTACAATTAACAAGTTGAGCATCAAAAACTCTTGTCTTGACCCAGGCCAGGACAGGCTGATATACAAGACACCTAATCAAGCGTAGGGGTCTTTAGCAGTGTGGGGTAGCTGGGAAAAACATACGAGGTTGCACAAGGGACCCTCGTCTTTGTCACGTACAAGCTTGAGGTTGAAACAACCCTACTTGACTCAATAACTTAAATCAATTGTAACTTAAAGATACATTCCCATGTACAAACTGGGTGATTTAATGGTATATATGGACTAAAAACATATTCAAACTAATTAATTTGTCATAATTTTGCTTCAAATCCTTCTCAAACATTGTAATTGCGAAGGAATACCCTGCTATAAAAATTCGATCAAACTAGGTCATGTTTACGTCACGTGACTTACCTCTCTTGGAAGTCAGAGGAGAATTCATTGCATAGAATTCATTGCATACATAAGACAATGTTGTCTTTAATCGCTTACTATTTATTACAAATATCGAATCCTAATTAAATTCTCGGATTATCCACTACCTGCGTCTTTTTCCGTCATTTTTATCTCAGAAAGTCTTGTACGTCTAACTCTTCATAAAGTTTATCAACTTGTACATCAAGCGCTCAATGTTCGCGTGTGACCTTTGACATCACGCGTGCAGAAATTCCTAATCGTCGGTCTATCGATTAGGGGAACCCTTACATTTTTGTCCTGTGTACGCTCCATGAGTGTTTTTCGGGGAATCCAGTATTTTTCTAGTAAGATTGGATATCTCTACTTTCCATATATACCAAAATTGCCATACTTTTATTGGAAATAACCACCCATTAAATACTTTTCTGGGAACCCATCTTTAACTACAGTGTTTTTAATAAAACAAACTTTCGCTAGTACATGTTTTTAAACTTGATATTTAGCTTTTATTCTGGCATGTTGGGGAGTTGGGGCTTTAATCAAGAGAAGCAAACACTATCCAACAACAAAAATCTAATGGACAAATTAGGTAAAATTAAGCAATAGCAGATGGACTATCTATATAAGATCTTAAGGTTATCACAGGACATATCGGTCATCCATGGACATGGATGACAGCACTTTTTATTTTGCAACAAGCAGAAATTGGTCAATTTACAGACATTGTTGAAAAACTTACCCTTTAGAACTATAAATATGAGCTTGTCTTCTATGATAACATAACAACAAAAATATATAAATATAGATAATTTTCAACAGACACACAACACAAAGAACTTGTTTGTTGGTCTTATTTTTTTATCCAAAGTAATGGTGTACAGTGTGCTTATCACCTAACCAATGACATTCATAACTCTTCCAGTAAAACACCAAAATAAGCAGTTTGTCATGAGTTAAAATATGAGATGTCTTTCCAGGGTAGACCATATTGCAAACATTGTAGGACATGACCAAGATCAAATTTATGGATGTTTATGAAAAGACCCAAAGACCCAAATATATGGTCAGACGTTTTAACATATATGTAAGCCCATACTTGTAATTGTGACAAAAGAATCCCCAAAAAGCTCCATTTGGTTAAAAGTTGTATATATTCAATGATAATTTGGTCAAATATCAGTGGTTTGAGAAAATAAATGAGCTTACCCGTCAGATAAAGTCGAGCTCAATGGTCGACTAAGTGGGGTGTATTCAAAATCTCTGAAATCAACCTGTAACTGATTTGTTATATCTACTTCTTTTTCAGCTATCTGTTAATATATCATAATAAATTCAAATAAATCCTCTTAATTTAAAGTTTAGAATTACATTTCATAATGTAATAGTCTGGGTATTTCTGGTCAATATCAGTATTAATACATGTTAATTAATCACCTAATAATTTGTTTATGAAATGCATATGGGAGCCAAAACGACTGTATGGTCTTTTTTAATGTGTTGCATTGCCTTAAAGCCATTGATCATCATTTGTTGGATTCTGGATTCCTTACAATCTATGCTAATGGATCTCTAAAAGGAATATCAGTCAAAAAATAGCTAGATTCCGTTCAGAATTTACAAAGATATGATGAACTGTAAATTTGGCATCCTCTGCAGATGATTAAATCAGCAGCACCTATAAGTTTTTGGTAAAATCTTTTGATGGTCCTCTTTTTAATCTGATTGCATCGAAGGCAGTCTAGTCATGATATTATGGTTTTGATTTCTTAACAAATATTGTATTTTTGGTAAAATCTTTTGATGGTCCTCTTTTTAATCTGATTGCATCGAAGGCAGTCTAGTCATGATATTATGGTTTTGATTTCTTAACAAATATTGTATTTTAGCGAGGATAAAGACATGAAAAATCAGATACTGTCTGTAAATTGCAAATGAGAATCAGCTCTTTAAATTTGCTACCAAATAACATGTATCCTCTGCAGATGACTAAGTCAGCGGCACCCTATAAGTTTTTGATAAAATCTTTTAATGGAACCTTTTTAATCCTTTTGAATCAATGGTGGTGTACACACAATATTTTGGTTTTGATTTCTTAACAAATATTCTATTTTAGCAAGGATATCGCCATGAAAAATCAGTTACTGTTTGTAAGGTGCATCCCAGCCCTTTAAATTTGCTACCAAATAACATGTAATGGCTCAGAGTTATAATAATAGAAAAGAATTCCACATTTATTTAACATTTATTGTACAGGTTAATATTCAGTAATGGAGATTGACTTAGCCTCTTCAAAACAAACTAGTTATAAATTTCACAGAAACAAAATGGATGTGAAGGAAGAGAATTACCTCTGCTATTCTTCCATGAAAAGTTTTTTCTGCTATAAAAAGGTCATTGAAAATACTTCCAAAAACTGTTGGTCGACTGAAAAGATAAATTATAAATAGCATTGGCATTAGTTAAGCCTGAAGAATATCAGATATAGTAAATGAAAGTGAACTATATATTACTGACCATCAATTCATGATATTCCTTTAGGGAAATCATAGTGGCGGAGTTAATATGGTAGTGGTTCACTAACCAGGAAATCCTGGTATGGGGCAAGAAATTTCCTCTGGATTTTCCAACTACGGTAGGTAGCCCTTTGTCAGTGATGCTGGACAGAGCATCAGCCAAGGAAAAGTATCTAGTTGTTCGAATGGAACGGAATAACTAGGTGATGTATATAACATAGGCAGCACGTTTAAGAGTATTGGACAGTTAGAAAACGAAAGCATAGCGTTGGCCTGTCTTCATACATTGCTACGCATATTCGTATCCTGAACATAAATATTGCACTGTGTATAAATTTCTTTTCAAGCGGATGATAATTTTAGTCTCTAGAGTGTTCACAGGATATTTCAAAGTGACCAAGGGCCATAACTGTTATGCATAACAGATTGATAGTTTTATTGGACAATATTCCAGTTAAACAGGGGCACCTTAATCCTCCCATTCGGACCCTGATCTGTACTATTATTACAAATTCTAGTGATGAATGATGTCTTACCTGCTTTGAAAAGCTGGTAATTCTTTATGTAGATCATTATTTATGTCTAAATAAACCTGTTTTGCTTGAGCTAATTCTTCATGGACCTAAAACAAAAGAGTTGAAAATGAATTCATTTGAAATGAAACAGGTTATACCTTATTTACTATGGTGGCAGTTTCTCCTTTTTGTTTTTGAAACCATAACAGTAAAACAAAGCACACGCCCTTTCTCATTAAGTCCAAAACTAATAGGGTACTCGTGTTTTGAGTAAACATAAAAAGCATTCATAAAAACAAAATGAGAAAACTTTCTTTTAAAATAATATTTCCTGTGATTTATGACCACACTCTACTAGATCTGAGTAGATCTGCCAAATGTAATACTGACCTTATGAACTTTAGTTTCATCTTTTTTCTTTGCCATTTGTATAACATCCACAGAATGTCGAGCATTGTCATAATACATTAATTTGCGTCCTCTTTTGGCTATTTTACTCTACAAAACATTCATTAGATATATTATAACACATAAATAGGTTTCATATGTATGTCCTTCATATTTCCAAACAATTAAAAGGGCATTATGGTAGATTAAAAAAAGAGCTGGCAGTTCTCACTATAATAGTTAAAGACTAAATAATGTAAAGGGAATTTGCTGAAAATTTCAGTCAAATCGATCCACATTGAACCGAGATATTAGCTTTAGAATTTTAGGCCTAGCCTCGATCATCATTACGATAAAAAAACATAGTCTCGATTATCCATTTTTGGATTAAATCATCAATGAGTGTTAAGCAGCAAATCGGATTCAAATCCAGTAAATATCGCAGGCTAGCAATGACACTGAGAGTTGATTATGGTCTGGATAAGTTAATTAACATCTAATTAATAATTTATAACATTTCGGGCCTAAAGAAAAACCTGCAATAGGTAGATTTAGTTCTTGCACTGTATATACTTAGATTAGAAACCAGGGGCTGTAAATAAAATTGAAGCAAATGCGACATAAACCAGTTGTTATTTGATCCAAATAAGAGTTTCTTCAATAACAGAATTGGTAACAACATATCTATGATACATGTATATGATCCAGAAATTACTGGAGTAAGACAGCTATGGGGCTTAATGTCCAATTCAGATATATTCCGGTTAGGACTAACACTGTACTATATTTTGCTTCAATAATTTGTTTGCGTGTAAGTATCTTAGCAATGGGAGGAAACCAGAGGACCGGTGGAAAGCCTACAAGTATGGGAAGGCGACTATACTCTTTGTCACTTACATGTACAAGCTTGGGATCGAAACCATTCCACTAAATGACAGACCTTATGATCTAAAGAGCATGCATTATCAAACCCTTATCATGAATATCCCTTGAAGACACTGACTCGATAGCCTGGAGGTTGGGTGTTCGATCCCTGCATTGGCCGAGAAAGTTCATCCAGATCTTCCGGCATGATTCTCCCTTGTCAGTGATGCAGGACGGAGGGCCTGACAAGGGTAGCTGTCTAGTTGTTCGGATGGCACGAAAAACCTAGGTCCCGTGTACAGTTGGAATTCGATATATGAGAAGGCCGTAGTGCCGCTGTCCGGGCAAAATTTCCCTCATAGCACACTGTATGGTGTATGTCCGTCTTCATGAGCCCAGTTTGGAGCAGAATAGTAGGACGTTAAATGCCATTTCATTTCATTTCATTTCCTTGGTGAAAACATGTCACTTGCAATTATTTAACAGAAGATTATAGTAAGCTATCCAGGAACCAAATTCTTTTGAGAATTTTCTCACAGATTCCCTCCCTGAAATCGTGCATTGATCAAATGTTTAATTCTTTACCTATCTAGATATGTATCTTTCTAGACATGTATGTTAGTGATCCAAAGAGAATCCTAGGCGTCACCCCATTCCTGGAATTAATTTACAACTTAGTAATTACTGGATTCTTATTTGTAAATGATCACCAATAGAACTTACCTTTAAAATTGGAAAATTTGCCAGATATTGAGTTATAGGTTCCATCACCTTCCCCTGTAGTGTTTTCACAAAGTCTACCCATATTTGCTCGGACTCCTGAAATATAAATATGATCATTATAAAAAAACAGGAATAGTATAATTATTCACATCACACAAGGACAAAACCAGATACAAAACAGGGTATAAATAAAATGTCCATGTGAATCAGCTTTCAAGACCATTATGTCTATAGAATACACGAGAAGTGTATCTCTTGAATATTAGATATTAGGATTACATACGTTCACAGCAAGATAATGGACCAATACTAAATTCTAATTTCAATGATAATATTGAGTTAGAGGTTTAGCTCCTTTGAAGCCCAAAACATGTGCATAGAAAATATTCAAATATTCAGGCCCTTGTGGATCAGAAGAAAGAAGCAGAGAGAGACCATCCTCCCATCATTTCAACACAAATATACTTACTATCATTTTACTGAATTGAACTGGCATTTATTAACCAGTACAAGCAATTGAAACATGCTTATGTTAATGAATGCCTTCTTGGAGGTGTGAACTGTTTATATTGTAATTTGAAGATACGGTCTTGGAACTTATTGAGGATTATGTTATAGTGGTTATGTGAATGAATGCCCCTGGGATGTGTACATGTAAACCGTTTATATTGTAATCTTGAAGACAAGGTCTGGGATCTAGTTTAGGATTAACAATATTTAAAGGACACTAAGTTAATTCTTTAACTCTAGGTGCAATCAGGTTTTCATCACCTATTTATAGATAGAGATTTTATTTGGACCTGGGTTAACGTGACCCTTGGGCATGTGATATGTATGTCAATAAAAATTTAATCCAAAATTAACACTTCCTGGTTTTATTATTACATTATAATTAAACTTGATCTAAACAACCCTGAAATCATATAGTATACAATGTATACTGTGTGTATTCAAATATTCCAAGATATATTGCCAGGTTATGCCCAAAGCAATCTTAAAAAGACTTGTTCTAAACAACTCTAAAACCCTACTGATCTTGTATATCCTATACATTTGTGTATTCAAATCTACCAAGATAGTTTGCCAGGCAACAGAACATACACCGATAGTAGTTAAGACATCCAAGCAGTCCATAAAAGCTGATGTGTTATTATTCTTCTGTAGGTAATGGATGGAAGTAATTATGAGCAAAAAAAAATTTGATAGCTTTCTAATTCTGCCTTGTGCCATCATAACTAAAACATGTACAATGCACCTGTAATCAGACAAAAACTTAAGCTGTTTGCGTCATTAGAAATCGTTGAAAGATAATAGGCTTTTTCTTTAAATTTTAAAGTCAAGCATCAATAAGATTTTTCTCTAAGTGATTTAGGGTGATAAATATGACAATAATTATCAGAAATCATTAAATATGGGTTTTTTTTGTCTCATGAACATAATAAAAATAAATGAATAATAAAAAATATTTTTTTTTTACGAAGGGTAAAGGATTAGGTTGCAGAAGTCGCTCTACCATCCTACCCTTCATGAGAAGTATAATACAAAAGATGATAGCTCAACAAATAAAAGGATGAACAAGCCAACAGTGAGGCTGATGTCCCCCGCCGAAATTGCAAAATAAATAGATGACACATATTAATTAATCGCACATTTATTTTTTTCACTAAGTTTCATCACTCTCTATCAGATAGAATCAAGATTATCTTGTCCCAAACCATCGACAAATGAAATCGATTAGCTCTGCTTAGCTTCAGCTCGAAATGTTAATTATTGAACTCAGTCAAGACATTCACCTAATGAACATCTACATATACATCAAGTTTAAACATTCACCTAATAGACACCTATGCCAAGTTTGAACATTCTACCTCAATTAGAAGGAGAGTTATTGTGTTCCAAAGTTTCTACCAATCAAATTGCTTATCACTCTGCTTACCCTCAGCAAAAAATGTTCATTATCGAACTTAGTTAAGGTATTCATATAATAAATCTATACACCAAGTTTCATCAATCTCACTTAATTAGAACTAAAGTTATCGTGTCCCAAAGCATCAACCAATCAAATTGCTTATCTCTGCTTACCCTAAGCGGAAAATGCTCATCTTTGAACTCCATCAAGGCATTGACCTAATCAACACATACACCAAGTTTGAACATTCTAGCTCAATTAGGAAGAGAGTTATCGTGCCCCAAAGTATCAACCAATCAAATTGCTTATCTCTGCTTACCCTAAGCGGAAAATGCTCATCTTCGAACTCCATCAAGGCATTCACCTAATAAACACATACACCAAGTTTGAACATTCTAGCTCAATTAAAAGTTATCGTGTCCCAAAGCATCAACCAATCAAATTGCTTATCTCTGCTTACCCTAAGCGGAAAATGCTCATCTTCGAACTCCATCAAGGCATTGACCTAATCAACACATACACCAAGTTTGAACATTCTAGCCCAATTAGGAAGAGAGTTATCGTGTCCCAAAGCATCAACCAATCAAATTGCTTATCTCTGCTTACCCTAAGCGGAAAATGCTCATCTTCGAACTCCATCAAGGCATTGACCTAATAAACACATACACCAAGTTTGAACATTCTCGCTCAATTAGGAAGAGAGTTATTGTGTCCCAAAAAGTGTGACGGACAGACAGACAGACAGACGGACAGACAGACGGACGAACCCATTTTAATAGTCCCCTGCTTTCTTCGA
This sequence comes from Patella vulgata, assembly GCF_932274485.2. Taxonomy (NCBI): domain Eukaryota; kingdom Metazoa; phylum Mollusca; class Gastropoda; family Patellidae; genus Patella; species Patella vulgata. Next base: position 21,092,285 of record NC_065883.2, read on the forward strand.
AAGGCGGGGGACAACAATGGGATGACAGCAGCAAAAAAGACACATACACTTACAAAATGTACGATTAATGCAAAGGCTTAAAAACATAAAACAATGAAAAATTACCTATAAATTTATATGGACATCAAGGGTACCAGTATTATTCTTTGAAAGTAAGATATTTAAAAAGTTGTTTCTTGAAAGAATTGAAGTTAATGGTCAATATTATAGAAGCTGATAGCGCATTCCATATGTTTGAGCCTTTAAAACGAATGCTGTTTTAAACAACATTAAGTTTTGGCCACGGAGTAATTAGTTTGTTATTAATTTTCGGTGTACAGAGTTTCATAGAAAGACAAAAGAACAAGCAGATAATTGGGACATTGGTTAAATAGATTATCTGCTACAAGTCTTTTTTGATATCAAAAAATATCAACAGATTATCTGCTACAAGTCTTTTTTGATATCAAAAAATATCAACACAAGTCAATAAAATAAAAAAACAAGACTCTGTCGAGTTTCTTTACTTCGTCGACGAGTGTTGATATTTTGTGATATCAAAAAGGACAAGTAAGAGATTTTATTATCACTCAATCCTTTCTTGCATGCACAAATAAATAAATACAATTCTTTGCTATAGATTTCACTTTTACTGAACCTGATTACATTACGGTGTATTGATACATCATTTTTTGACAGCAATTCAACCATTGCAAAGTCCTTTATATTGACCCGGTGTTTCCATGAAAGGCAATTAAATTTTAATAAAAATAGTTCCTTTTTTAATAAAAAAAAATGAACTGTTCTTTGAAAATAAAAAAAAGTAGTTCCTTTTTGATTGACCAATCAAATTCATGTAAAGCAATATCTCCTAAGTAGATTATGAAATTTATCACACAAGCGATATCTACTGTAGAATGTATTATTGGGTGATAAATAAAGTTACGGTACATAAATTGTAGGCATGACGGTTTTCCATTGTTAAGATTTTTAGAGTATTTATAGTGTTGGGTACAATTCAGCGGTATGATCGACATTGAGCATTAGTTTAAAAGCCATGATTTGTCGTCTAGAAAGACATTCAAGAGATTTGGAGGCCCAGGAGTAATCAATGTGTCTGAATATAAGCATTATAAAAAAGAGTTTGGCAGGAGAGGGGGGATATTGTTTAATCTTTCGGAGAAGAAAAAGTTTCTGATTTAATTTTTTAGAGATATATTGAATAATATGGTCTTTCCAAGTTAAATTATGATTTAAAATGACACCTAAAAGTTTAAAGGATGAGACTACTTCTAATGATTCATTGTCGAGTTTTATATCAAGACTAGTGGGGAGAAAGTTTCTTTTTTTGTTTTTGATGGGTGTAAAGAGCATTGCTTGTTTTCAGATATATTGAGTTTCATTCCATTTTTGTTACACCAGGCTTGCATTCTATCAGCATCAAGCTGTAATTTTGTTTAGAGAACTTTAACAGTTAAGCCTGAAGTGTAGACAGTCGTGTCGTCGGCAAAGAGGTCAGTTTTAGAAGAGAGATTTAATGGCAAGTCATCAATGAAAATATGAACAAGAGGGGGCCTAATACTGATCCTTGAGGTACACCGTAATGAGTGGGCTTTAAAGCTGATAGCTCATCATTAACAAAAGTACACTGATTTCTGTTTACTTTTGTTAATAAACACTGTGTATAAATTTCAAGTCAAACGGACAATAACTGTAACTTCTAGAACATCCTCAAGATTTCTGAAAGTGATCAATTTGTTGGATTGGCTATTTGGTCTCATGAACATAAAATTTCATCCAATTTACAGTCAGAAAGGGAGAAAAATAACGTCCACCCAATACAGCTACATCAGGGCTTTTTAGCATTGAAAGAAAACAGGGGGACCCTAGAAAAACCCACGAGTTCAAGCTGGTCAAACTCACTGTCTGCATTTAGGCATGTATCGATACGCCAAGGGCAATAACCCTGCAAATAATTTATGGACCTCATTCATATTCATTCAAACTCATCTGAAATTTCAAGGTCTATAAAAATCCAATGAAAATAGAAGAAGTTACAATATGACTTTCATTTAGTTATTTTTTACATATTAAGGTAAAGTCATGACTATAAATTTGGGGAAAACTGGTGGATCACATTCCTTATACCCCAATATAACTCATTAAAATTGAATGAAAATTTTGACACTATTACTTGTCATTCCTCAAAATAAATCAACAAATCAAATGATATCAACTATTTTATTTTTGACTCAAATCCGTCATTTTAAACTTATTTGCTTTCTTTCAAAACTTTTCATATTTTAATAGTTTTATTTTGACTTATAAAAAAACCAATCTGATTAAAATACAGATCTATATTTCGCCTCGTTATTTTATACTTTCGATGGCCTACACTACATGAAGATCTGACCAGTTGTACTGGAAGGTCACATCAGTGGTTGTACGTGCGGCCTTTGACCCTATGATGTCAGACATTGAGTAATCAATCAGCAATGACATTTCTAGTGGTTTACACACAAGTCAGCTCACCGTAACAGGCCATTTCATTGGCTAATCTCCCACTTCAACCAGAACGCGGGTAATATAACAACTCTTCCAGATCCTAGTGTAGTAAAGACAAGTAAAATGAAATTTTGAACTATAAAAAACGATACGAAATAGGATCTGTGTTTTAATCAGATTGTAAAAAAAAGGAAAAGATTTTCGAGTTTAACGCCAACGGTAATTGAAATCAACAAATGTGATAAATATCTCTTACTAATATAATGTGTACTAGACCAGGAACTAATTTAAATTAACTGAATCACATATCTATTGGCCCCAGGGAACATCAAGAGTGCAATGGAGTTCAAGTGCAGTGTGCAGTTTTTTGTCTGTCAGGTTGCAAAATGTCTAGTGCAGATTTTAACTCTTTAGTCAATCCTAGTCTATTAGCCCGTTCAGGCGCTTAAGTTGAACTGGTTTAAAAACCCCGGGGATCGTTAAATCAGTACAACTTAAGCGCCTGAACGCACATGTGGGGCAAATAAACCAGTTTAAAAACCCCAGCTCGCGACCTGTCTTCGAGAAGGCTTTTTATTTTAAACTGGTTCATCTTAGCCGTCTGAACGGGTTGGCTTAAAAAACCCAGCTCCAGCTTGCTTTGAGCATGCGCAGTACGCAGTAAGTTACATTCCTGTGAAAATATCGGGGTCAGACTGTGCCAATGTTATCTAAAGCATGCGAGAACCGAATAAAGAATATGAAGCTACCCATGCGCAATTAACTCTAACCTCCGACCAAAGAGGTCAGAATAGTTAAACTGGTTTGGCTTATAGTACGTGTGAACACAACACGATGCTGTCTTAAAAACCCCAGCGATTATGAACTGGTTTAAAAATAAGCGTCTAAACGGGCTATAAGTTGAAAATTCTTGTAATATACCAAACACATATACACATTCAAATTTGTTTTACAAAATATTTAATTCAAAGAATCTGAATCTAAATCAATAATAATTAACAAGGAGGCTAGCATAGATCAAATCTACACTGTAAAAAGTTTAAAGAGAGAGAGAGAAATGGAGTTTAACACCCACTCGACACAATTTAGGTCATTTCGGGACTAACATATGGTTCAATTTTATTTCAATAATTCGCTTGCGTGTAGGGGTCTTTATCAGTAGGAGGAAACCAGTGGACATGGAGAAAACCTATGAGGTTGGACAGGCAACCCTACTCCTTGTCACGTGCAACCAAGGAATCGAAACCACACCAGTTGACTCGATGACAGACCTTATGATACAGCTTGCACATGCTAACCATTCGGCCATCCAATCCTCTTAAAAAGTTTAAAGTATAACAAGTACTTATCTGTGTTAAGAAAGTGGATGTTTCCCTTTCCTTATTATATATCTATTGTATATTGTAACACATGGTTTGAAAGGAAATGTGATGGATGATTGTGTTTGTGTCATAAAATGCTTGACTAGGTTGTGTGAAGTATACTATCTATTATACAATTCAAGTGCAGATACATTCTTTTTATCAGAGTCATGACATCAGTGTTATGTCTGAACTGAAGTTTATCTGTATTAACTTGTTACAGATAGCAGACCTTACATCAGCTGCATTTTAAATTGATGTTTTAGGAGCAGTTCTAAATATTTTTCTACCGGGTAAAAGTAGTAACATGGGATGAATGACATTTGTATTCTAGTCATATATTCAACTAGCTGAAGCTCTGTGGTACTTTAGTTTGCATTGCAATCAGTTCTAAAATTCCACACTGTGTATATAGTGCCATGATCATTATCTTTTGTCAGTCGGCATTCCCAGGTATCTGATGTTATTTCCCATTAACATTCAGGATTGTATAATTCTCAAGTATTTTAGGAACACTCTAGAGCAAATCACTAAAAACTCTATGTTAGAATAGTCAATGAAATGTCATTTATTTTCTCTATTAGTTTAGAGTTTGATTGAAGTAACTGAGGAATGGTGTTTCGTAAATGAGTAACATAACTCTGATAAACAAATCTAGCAATTCTTTAACAAAGTCGTAATATTTTGATTGGAAATTTTCAGACAATTTTAAATAGGCTATGTCATCACATTTTTGTGTTTACATATAAGTGTGGAATACCATAATGATTGAGAGTGAGACATTAAGTAATTCATCTTTAAAATAATACAAACACAGCTTTATGGATAACAATCACTAGCAACTTTAATAGTGCAACGTTTCAACAAGAATCCTCTAGTAATTATCAAGCACACGGTAAACGATAATATGATACAAAAAGCTGGGAGTGAGCATTCAAGTATAAAATGTAGAAGAAGCCAAAAAGACAAGCATTCATATTCTGTTTAAACATATAAAAAATGTTCAAACCAGAATATGAATTCTTGTCTTTGTGGCTTCTTCTACATTTATACTTAAATGCTCACTCCCAGCTTTTTGTATCATATTTTCGTTTACCTTGTGCTTGATAATGACAAAAAGATTATTGTTGAAACATTGAACTATTAAAGTTGCTAGTGGTTGTTATCCATAAAGCTGTGTTTGTTTTATTTCAATGTTATTCCAATCACTAAATGTCTTATAAACAATATAAGTAATTTATCGATACATTTTAATAGAAGAGCTCTTTACTTACCTGTAAAGACTCTCTGAATTTTTTTTCTTCTGTCCATTCTGCTTCATATGATTCTTCTACAGCTGAATAAAATGACTTACTGGCTACTGACAGGGCTGAAACAACAATAAACATGTTTTAAATTAAATCAAATCATGAATTAAAATTCAATATAAATATGTGAAATTTAATTGTACCTGTATGTTCTTGAACAACTAAATGTACAATATAAATATGTACAGGAAGCTTATAATTAAATGTATAAAATTACAGATGACTGCAATTTGTTCAGCAAAGATTTGGTCCGCAGCTGAGACATAAAGGGCATTGAGTACTCTATAATTCACATTTTAAAGCTAGCACTGTAAGTTTTGTTCATAAGATATGACATTTTTTTGTTATTTGGCATGATAAATTACATACATGTATTAATCTCCCAAAAAATACTAATTTTATTTACAAATTATGTTCCAAACATGGCCCAAAAGCATGATAATAAAGGGTGCTGATGATAACCAAAGTCGGATTTTCTCAGTTATGCCAGCATGGATTTTCATCAAATTTGGCATGAACAATGCTAAATGCAAGTCCGTGAAAACTATGGTTCACTTTTTGACTATAGACGTGGTTTGTCTGGTATCCATGGAAACATAAACAAATGATAAGTTTTCTTGGAAATTATTACCGTAAGTTCATACTAAAAAGAGATATCGATAATCCCAACTGTCCATCGTAAGCAGAGGTTATAAGCAACATTTTGGCACCAAAAACCTTAAAATATATCAACTCAAAAGTATTTCAAAATCTTTGTTCATTATTCACCTTCAAACAAGATTTTGGATTTTGGGTAAATTCTTTGAATATGTCCACAAGTTTTAAAATACAACAATTCGGGTGTAAAAATTAAATATTTACTTCAGTGCACTACTCCGCAGTGATCGAGAAATTAAACGCTTTTAAATTGGACACTCATTATCAAAATTGAATGGTCAGCTTTAAACTGGACACAAGTACAAATTGGACGAACTTGGGTGATTTTAAATGATTTCTACGAAATTTTAAACAAGACTTTGATATTGAATGTGAAAGAAATTAGTGCTAAATACACAAGATTAAATGATACCCGGATTACAGTGTAAAAACCTACATGTATCAGATGCCATTTTGAGCTAGAAGTTTAGAAGGCCATAACTTCTGCTAATTTGCTTTTTGGTAGGACTACCTGTTATTTTAAAGTGTACATTTAACCTTTTCGAGTGGAATTTTGTGCCTTGAAGAATTAACATAGAAGACATCCAAATCTTCTGACCCTCCCCAACCCTTAACATTTGGAAACTGTGGAGGCACAACTCGCTAACTCCGAAACCAATTTAAGACAGTGTGTTTAAGAGAGAGAGAGAGAGAGAGAGAGAGAGAGAGAGAGAAATGGGGTTTAATGTCCACTCAACACAAACTAGGTCATTTCGGGACTAACATATGGTTTAATTTTATTTCAATAAATCGCTTGCGCGTAGGGGTCTTTAGCAGTGGGAGGAAACCGGAGGACCCGGAGAAAACCCTCGAGGTTGGACAGGCGACCCTGTGTTTAAGAGAGAGAGAGAGAGAAATGGTGTTTAACGTCCACTCGACACAAACTAGATCATTTCGGGACTAACACATGGTTCAGTTTTATTTCAATAATTCGCTAGTGCCTAGGGATCTTTAGCAGTGGGAGGAAACCTGAGGACCCAGAGAAAACCCACAAGGTTGGACAGGCAACCCTACTCCCTTTCTCGTACAACCAAGGAATCGAGAAACCCCCGCCAGTTGACTCAATGACAGACCTTATGATACAGCGCACACATGCTAACCATTCGGCCATCCAACCCCCAAAAGTGTGTTTAAATGTCCGAGATACAAAGAAAGAAGTCCTTAACATATAGCCATCGTCAGAATTCTGTTTACTTTACACTCAGGTTTTCTTTACATGTCATATCTGATGTGCTTTCTAGGATTTTATGTAAAAGACAAATTTAAATCTCTTTATTGTCATTATACATTAAATTAGAACATAAGCCTGGTACTTTATGTCTAGATGCTCAACTTGGTGGCAAGCTGGTGATTAATTTGAATAAAAATATATTTCATAAGCATGAGTTTTAATATTTTTTTTATAACAAGAATGTGCTCAAGACAGGCAGTAATTTTAAACTGATTTATAGTTAAGTTTAAATGAAATGAAGACAAGCTAATGAAAAAGGGCATATGCCATACAGTGTGCTTTGATGAGGGAAATTTTGCCTGGACAGCAGCACTACAGCCTATACTGTTATATCAAATTCCAACTGCCAGGGAATCTTTTACATGCACCCCAATGTATACACGGGACCTCAGTTTTCCGTCCCATCTGAACAACTAGACAGCTGTCCTTGTAGATAAGTTTAAAGTGGCAATATAATTAATAAACACCAACCACGTTTAGACTTTTCATGATGTTAAAACATGCTATGTTACGGCCATCTACAAACTTATCAAATCTTACAAGTGTAGTACTATCAGTTGTTCAATCTTCAAGATTCAATCTTCACGCTGTGTTTTCTTCCGTGATGAAGTTACAACTACAGTTCAGGTTCTTTTCTTAAAATACTTTATTTCTACAAACTGGAAGTGTTACAATTCTTCCTAGTCTCAAATAACTAAATGACTGGTATGGCCGGCGGAGTGAGCTCTGTCGAATGCTATTTCCCCACCCTATTTTATAGGTGCCTATTCCTTTGTTTGAGGTGTTAATCTAAAGACTGATAAGTTCTAAATATGGAAAGGACATGCACCCCAAACTGAACATCGCCAGGGATTGTTACCTTATTTGGTCAACAAATATGATATATGTTTTATAACAAAGAAGAATGTGAATGACCAACATGCTCATTAATCTATAGCTCAGTTAACGTATCAAAATAACAGGCATATACATGTACCTTCCATATTTGTGGTTATGAAGTTAGAATCAATAATATGAAAGATAACGCTATTGTTCCAGCTATCATATTCCTACATTCTTGTCTTTAGACACCATGTCTGGTTATTGTCACAATATTCATAGCCAATTTAATTTGCGTTTCAGAATTTAACTTATACCATAACTAATATATTGACAATGGAGAATAATTAATCAAAATCCTAATATTATTTTACATAGATGTTTCAAAGCACAAATTCTTTCCCTCCATATTGCTACACAAGACTCCACATTTCTTATATACGTTTGAAAACCCGAATTCTAAAATTTGTTTATATCTGGTAAGATACAATCTTTTGGCAATAAACTCCTTTTTCTTGATAGCTTGAAATAATATATCTTTGATTCGATGGTTAAAGATTAGAAATCTCGATTCTCAAGGAAAGATACCCTCAAAAATATGTCTGTGCCCGGGACAAGAGAATCATCATAGTAAAATAGCTCTGAGAAAAATTATGTAATTATCTTGCTTACAACTGTTGCTATTATTTTAATTAGGAGATGCTGTTTTATACATTTATATTTGGCACTAAATGTCTTGTTTAATAATAAATTGTGTTATTTTTTATTTGAATGGAGACAGTAGTATATTATGGCCCACGTAAAAATGTAACTACTATATAACTTTCCGCATGAATGATTAAAGTTGTTAAAAATAAAAGAAGGTGAGAGTGGGATATTTAAAGTGGACAATTGGTATTACAACCCACTGTATTCTTTACACATATAAACATTAAATAAATGTCTTTGGCCATCTTTCAAATTTTTGGTTACTTAGATACGACAATCTTTAATATTGATAGTGACAGCATGATTTCATTCTCAAGCTATGATAAATAAAATTGTTATGTATCTTCAAATAAACTATACCTGCATTGTATATACAATACACATGTTGCTATAATGTCACATATTCTCTCAAATATAGATATCATGTTCTTAGTGACAAGGAAAAGAGAGAAAAGGGTTAGCACGTGCGCGCTGTATCATAAGGACTGTCATTGAGTCAACTGGCATGGTTTCTTTCCCCGGTTGTACGTGCCAAGGAGTGGGGTCACCTGTCCAACCTCGTGGGTTTTCTCTGGGTCCTCCGGTTTCCTCCCACTGCTAAAGACCCCTAATTGCAGGCGAATTATTGAAGTGAAATTGAACCATGTGTTGGTCCCGAGATGACCTGGTTTGTGTCAAGTGGATGTTAAACCCCATTTCTCTCTTTCTCTTTTTAATGCCCACTTAACACAAACTAGGTTACTTAGGATTGGCATACAACATGCTGATAATTAATTCAATAATTTACTTACACAAGTAGGGCTCTCTATTAGCAGTGAGGGGAATCAGACAGAGGAATATGTGAAAACCCATGAGATTAGCCTTGGATTCAACCCACACCATTTGACTCAATGAGGGTTCTCTATTAGCAGTGAGGGGAAACCCATGACATTAGGCAGATGATCCTACCAGCCTTGGATTCAACCCATACCACTTGACTCAAAGAAGGTTCTCTATTAGCAGTAAGGGGAATCCCATGAAATTAGGCAGATGATCCTACCAGCCTTGGATTCAACCCACACCACTTGACTCAATGAGGTTTCTCTATTAGCAGTGAGGTGAAACCCATGAAATTAGGCAGATGATCCTACCAGCCTTGGATTCAACCCACACCACTTGACTCAAAGAAGATTCTCTATTAGCAGTGAGTGGAATTAGACAAAGGACCATGCGGAAACCCTTCAGATTAAGCAGATGATCCTACATGTACCAACCTTGGATTCAACCCACACCACTTGACTCAATGACTAACACTTGAAGCCAGCATTGTTTTCAATATTTGGCTGGAGAGCTCAAAAGAGATCTACTTAATTAAAAAATCTCCCTCCTAAAAAGTTCCCTCGGGGATTTGGTAAATAAGGGCAGTTGTGTCATAATAAAGAGAGTAATTTCTTTTATTCAGGGGTATTAGGGGCAACAAGATTTATATAACTATAAGTAGCATACCGTAGTTGCACATTAAACAGTAAATTTTGACTTCAACAAATAACATATTGGAATTATGGGGATCAATTTTCAGCTGAAAGGTGTTCATAACAAAATCTCTTGAATCCAGATTCAGACACTTGATGGTGCTAGCGCTCAATTGAACACTTTCACCAACAATGTCTGTTGAAGAATCACTTTAATCAACTATCAGTCCTCCTCCCCATTTGCACTGCCGCATTATTAAAAATAAATCATCAGACATCCCAAATTCAATTGTAATGTAGGTATCTGAAGTGAATGAAATTTCTATAATTCAAATAGAAAATGTAAAGAATTTCCCACCTTCTATACAATGTAGATATTTCTTTAATTCTTTCTGTAAATGATGTGCTGATTCTTGTTGTCTGTCTATTTTTAGAACTAATTCATCAAATTGTTCATCTGTTGTGCGATCAGCTTTACCTAAATTCTGTAAAACCTGAAAAAAAAAGAGAGATACTGAATTAAATGATTGTGTTGTAACTTGTAAATCATAGACAAGTATATATCTTTCTCTTTTTACTGTTTTTATTTTTAGGAACTGTTTTTTATTTTGTTATTTTTTTATAATTTTTCTTTTTTATCATAAATTGTATTTTTCTTTGTGATTGTTAAGCGCATCTGAACACTTCGGTGAAAGATGCGCTATATAAATGTATTAAATAATAATAATAATATATCGTAGTTCGAAATGTTGCTGTCCAGGCAAAATTCTCATATTGCTAACCTATTAATCTAATTAACTTTCGGACACAGACATCAATCGGGCCAGTGGAATTCACTGCAGAACAAGATTGGTAGCACTGCAATGAGGTATACTTACCACAGAGAAGTATCAAGAATATAATCATGTTTACATTTTATTTTTGCTTTCTATTCAAGGGAATATAATTCTTTCTACATCAACATGTAGGCCTACATGAACATGTAACTACAGTATTGTTTCAACATTAATAACAAACAATATGGAAAACTGATGATGGACAAATAATTTTACTTGGCAAACGTCCATGGCAATCTATTACATGTATATTGGGATATTAAACTCAACTGTAATTTTATTGACTACATGTACAAGAGGACTATAAAACTTTATTTTATGATCAGTAGTGGAATACCACGTTTTATCAGTGAAATAAGAGTGTTATTCCACTTGCTAAAGTAGTCCATGTTGTTTTTACCTAAAATGTTTGTAAAATCATAAAATAAATAGAACATTTGTCGTTTTGTCGTGAATAACATATTTTATTTCATCTCAAAGCAAAAGTTTTCTTGCTTTGAGATGAAATAAAATATGTTATTCACGAAAAAACGACAAATATCCTCTATGTATTGTTAATATTTAAAATAAACTACAAGTAGAAGCGACACAACAACCGTTGTTACATAATATGTGAGTGTTATTTGCTAATACAAGCAAAACTATTGAGTCACAGCCTACATGTACCTACATATATAACTAAAAATTCTATCACGAATAAAGTAGAAAAAAACTCATTATGAATAAATTCTATCCCGAATAAAATACAATTTATTTGTAAATGTTGTATATTGTAAGTATTGACCACCCAAGCATAACCATCATATACAGAATGAATACAGTAAATAAAGATGAGGATGCCAGAGTAGATAAATTGTGTTCTGGTTGAGTGCACCCCAGGTACGCTCATATTGTATTATGTTATATCAGCTCATCAGATATTTTCCTAGATCCACAAATGTAATAAAACCTCCTCAAACACTTCATTCATGATTTCTGTATTTATGACCTTAAAATGACATACTTTTCTTAGATATTTTTAAAAGAGCCAAATACTCTTAGCCAAGATTGCCCTGTTTTTTCTTATGAAGTTTTTTTTGTTGACATTATGTTCTATTACACATATAGGTTAATAGTCTAAAGTTTTGCAGCTGAAAACCATATTACACAACATCTATAGACACAATATATTACAGTATTTTCACTCACCATATTGCAATATCTAAATATATTGTAATTCCAGTATGTGAAAATGCTGTAACATTTTGCATTTTATCAAAATAATTTGAATTGTTTAGTCTAAAAAATTTTAATATTCATAAATGAAAAAGACAAGTTGCCAGGCAATGAAACATACGCCCATAGCAGGCAGATAAGTCGTCCAAGCAGTCAACAAGGGGTGTCACATATTTTTTCTTTTGTTGGTAACATTTACAACACACTAAAATCTGATTAAGAGTAACAACCCATTAAGTAATTATCAAAAATCATTAGAATTTGTTTGGCTTCTTGTTCTGCCACATTCTAACGTTAAGTATACAAAACATTTAATATCATGAAATTAACTGTTCAAGTTATCAAAAATCGTTGAAAATCAATAGATTCTGTCATATCCGTCGTCTCATGACCTTAAACACTGTGTATAAATTTAAAGTCAATCGGGTGATAATTTTGATCTTGAGAGCATCCACAACAATTTTCGAAGTGATCAAGGGCCATAAGTCTGGCAGTAATTACCGGACATTGTTAAATATACTAATGTCCAAAAGAAAGTATACACTGTGCATTTCGTGCTGCATCAACCAAAGTCGTTTTCCATCGTATACGGCATTTGGGTACAATGTCAATTTGTTTCGCTTTTTTTATTTTGCTTAGAAATGTTGAGTTTTGATGCAAGAGACAAACTCAGTAATGTTTTATCAAATGTTTTTAATTTAAATAAAGCTTAGTCATATTTTTAGTGTGTATAATTTCTTTTGGACATTAGTATAAATGAAAAGGCTTCTTCGTCTAGAGTGTCCACAAGCAGTTGTGGACGACAGACAGACTGATGGACAGGGTGACGACAACATAAAACCACCTGTTCCTATTGAATGGAAGTTTCTCACTTTCAATCTGGGCGTATAAAAAGACAGGTGAAAACAACAATTTTTCATTTATTAAAATATCAACTTTGAGACATAGTATGTCAACCACCATTATGGTGTAATAGTGATATACTCAAACATTTTTTTAAATTGGTTAAAAATTGTGACCTCTAGAGGAACCACTAGCTAGAAACGCGATTTTTCATACAATCAGGGGCCATAATCCAGGAAGTTATGGTTCGTTATGTGTGAATATCGAAGGAAACATACATTTCAAGTTTCCTCAAAATTGGATACAAATTGCGACCCCTTAGAGTGACCAAAAGCTAAAAATGTGATTTTTCGTACAATCAGGGGCCATAATCCACGAAGTTTAGTTATGGATAAAAATTGTGACCTGTAGACAGTCCACAAACATATTGTGGACAGCCGGACATTCAGACGGACAGGGGCGATAATATAGTATACTCTTCAAAAAAAGTAGGGGATATTCAGAAACAATACAAAACTGCGGAAATTCACTGCTGTTTTTATTAGAGGTAACCAGTGTATGTTAATAACAGGCCAATTGCCTACACATGAACATAAACAGTTCATATGGACGGCTTATCTGACGGCCCCATTTCACTCGCAAAGATATATACTGTGAAAATGGACGTTTTTGTCTTAATAATGAGTAATTGCTCCACCAATCCTCAGACATTCAGCAATTCATCGTGGCATGCTCCAAATCAACCATCCAATCACGATTTGGGGCAATCTGACCCACTCCTCTTGCAGTGCCATGTCCGATTCTTGCAGTTTTGTCGGTTGGCGACTAAAGCAAAGATTCGCTAAACAGTAAATCATATGCAAGAACCGATAGGAAATCAAACATGGATAGGATAAACCAGCACGCGGCAGTTTTCATCAACCCTTCCTTAAAGTGTCAAATTTGACAATGAACCCCTCCCACGTGTATGGCGCTATTGCGTGTCGCATGTGCTGCTCAGTGGTTCTGTATAGGTATTTGCATTTCAATATCCCTACTTTTTTTTAAGAGTATCAGTATGTATAAGTGGGCGTATAAAAATATTGTTACAGGCTATTGTGACAATTATAATTTCTCTTAAAATAACAAATTTTTACTGAATTATTTCCCTCTTTGAGTTTTATGACTATGTGTCAAAATAGCCGGAACATGTAGTACATGTGAAACAAGATGATCTATGTACTATAATTAAATAGATAAGTATATTACATTTGAGTGTCAATTTCCTTTGATGTGTCAATTCATAATTAATGTCCTCAATTTTATTTTCTAAGAAATTCTAAATTTGAAAAACCAAATTAACTGTGGATGCGTCACTGGGCACATAATTTATCTTATAAAACTCTTCAGTCCCTTCCATCCTTCCCCATATCATGCAAGTGGTCTACAGTGGAGGGCAATAGCATTTTCACTATGGTGGACCAAATTTCTACGCCACATTCTACAGAAAATTTGCTTAACAGTCCAATTTTTATATGCCCACATTTTCTTGTGGACGTAGATTGTCGTCGCCCCTGTTCGTCCATCTACAATTTGTGTTTTGATAATGTACAGGTCAAAATTTTTATTCAATTTTGACGAAACTTGAAATATAGGTTGATCTCAATATATTGGCATGTATTGGTCAGTAACTTCATGGATTATGACCCTTGATTGTACAATTGGGACTAAAATACGGTTCAATTTTATTTCAATAATTTGCTTGTGCAGGGGTCTCTTAGCAGTGGGAGGAAACCGGAGGACCCAGAAAAAACCCATGAGGTTGATCAAACAACCCTACTCCTTGTCCCGTAAAGTTCGGCCACCCAGATATGAGATCTTCAGCCGAATCGTCCACAATCATTGACATCCATCAAGCATCATCTACATGTAATAATGACACCAATGACATTTTTTAAAACTTCTACTGTCAATGTAAATCACAGATGAGGAAAACAATGACCTTTGTGTATTTACAGGTGTACCAATATTATTTATTACCTATATATAATATATACATATACAACCTGGTTATTTACGGCTGATTAGGCAAGTAAGTGACTGTGACTGATGTCCAGACATGATTGACCGCTGTCCAGATTTAATATGGCCTGAGGACACAGTGTTAGGTAATAACATATACTGTATATTTGTATATATGTGCTACAAACATCTATTTAGATGTATTCATGCGAGAATATTTAGGTTGTCTATCACAACATGTAATTATTTTTATCTGAATATATAAATCATGATATATCATATATGAAAATAACGTAAGGTACCATACATGTTAACAGAACATAATTTTTATGGGAAACAATCAATTTTTTTGGTGGTCTCATCTTTATCAAGCACAATAAAAATTGTGTTCTATTATTGTGTTTCTCAATTTCTAAATACCATTTAAAGATTATCATATATACATGTGTGTCAAAAGGGTTAAATTAAAAATTTAATTTTTTGAAGATTTACCCACTAGATTAGTTAAGTAATATTTTCATTAGTTCGCTTCAGAAACTATTGGTCTGAATTCTGAAGATGTATCCTTATTTCTGAAAGACAATGCATGGGAATACTACCTAGAAGAATTTGTATAAACTCATATTATGTTAAGTAATCCGACACCTTGCAATCATATGAAAAATATGATTGACAGGTCATCAAGTCTGTGAATGAGTACAAAATCACCAATTATCAATCATACAGGTAACATACATTTGGATATATATGGCAATAACTATTTGACAGTGACATATTTAAGGATGAGGCCATTGGAACTTTTTCTCACCTGCCCACTTCTGAGTAATCAAAAATAGGGTACATACCAGGGACGCCCAATAACTGATCACTTAATCAATCAAATAATGTTGTCTTGCATTATCTAACTGAAAAAAAATCTGCTTGAATAGGGATACCCTCTATGTCCCCCATTAATATCAAATTGATTACCGGTAATTACAATGTTTTTTA
The DNA here is from genome assembly GCF_932274485.2 of Patella vulgata. Lineage (NCBI taxonomy): Eukaryota > Metazoa > Mollusca > Gastropoda > Patellidae > Patella > Patella vulgata. The sequence continues at coordinate 21,108,227 of NC_065883.2, forward strand.
AAAATTGAATTGGTATTAAAGTGTTGTAGCTGACATCAATAAGTTGATGCGGACACATATCAAAATTTACAACGACAAAGAAATCTATCTGTGAGTTTGTGCCTGGCAATGTCTGAGAAAAAATTACAGTTTGTTCAGAAATGCAATGCACCTTGATCAATAAACTTTTAGTTATTATAAATTACAAGTAAATGTAACCATGGCAGCGGCAATGCCTTCAACTTGGATTAAGTGTTTTGATGCAAAGTTACCATCACAATAATATTGCACTTCTGGCTTATAGTACACTTCAAAATTGCATTCATTTATTGACAAGATGCAGGCCTTATAGATATAATCAATTAGCCAACAGCAATATGAGAAAAAAATATATGACCCATATTTTAAAAATCGGGTAATCTGGAGATTTATTTACACTACATAGGTATTACTGTTGTAAATTTACTGTGATTAGGATCAGTTATAAGGATTGTTTTTATTCGGCTGTAACTAATCCCACTAGATCTTTAAACACGTGAGGAATGTCAACACTGACACGCCCACTTTTATTTTCAAGGGCAGATAATCACACCACGACTCAAAAAACAATGTTAATTATTTCTCTTTGGTTACTTTTTACACTTGTAATTAAGCAATATCAATAATTAATTCTATGACCCCAAAAAACTGTTATTCAAGCAGTCTGTTTGGGTTTTTTTACGAGTGCAAAATAGATGTACTATTTTGGTTTGAATGACCGAGTTTTTTCGATTGACGATTACTGTCACTCGCAGCACCTCGGTTTTATCTGATTATTCTCTCCCGATTCCTGACACCTGCGGATTAAAGTTTTTTATTTGCACAACTGACAACGCCATAAGTTAAGTTACACTTCCGGTGATAACTGCAATGTTCGGCTGATACTGCACTTGTAAAAATATATGTCACTTACCTTGGTTTTTGTTCGTGAAAGTTGTTTTTGTGCACGGACGAATATTCCACTCGACTTGTTACTTGCTTCGGCCATGTTGGCTACTGACATCTATTTGTAAAACAGCGATCGGTGATTGGTTGGTTGTATTGCCTATTGTTGTCGTAGAGGATTCATCATTCACCCATCTTCGTTATCCAGTTTATGACGGTGATAACATTTCAAATCGATAATAGGACTACAAAATAACTGTTTTAAAATAAGAAAAGAACGAGACTTAATTAAACAGACCCTAACCTAATCCATATTCCGGCTAATAGTAATAGGGCCTAATAATCTTTTGAAAATATCACAAATGTACGGGAATATAAATTTTTCCAGTAAATTGTTAACTAGTAGGCCTACCTCTAATGACAATTACCAATTTATAAAAACAAATGAAATGTTATTGTTTCAGTAACAATTTACAATATTTTCACATAAAAGCACTTGTCATTTTTATCAATATGTGTACAACACATTAGGCCTACAACCTACCGTTTATAATATCATAGGCATGTTCTGCCCCGTCTGTCACCCCGCATCAAACCGTAAATTGTTTTGCAATATGAACCATGCCGTTCTTGTGAGCATCTTTTTCTGTTCAGCCCCAATCTGTCACGCCACATTCCTTTATTCGAATAAGTTACAGAGCCTCTGGGGACACCTTTCATCTCTGAATTTTTACTTTCTTTTGTCCAATACGATTCTGTCTGGACATGTATGATCTCGTGTTAAGCTGGTCAGAATGAACAAATTACAGATCCTGGTTTTATTATTGGTACTCAATATCAGCCATGCAGTGTCTCACATCAGTCGTTAAATGAACTTAAAAATTTCATGAATGACTGTCACATGGACAAATGAACACTAAGACCATGGAATAATTAAAAAATTCACATTTGACTGTCGCCGTCTATGAATATTTGATCTTGTAAAGAAACGGTTGCTTAATGAATTGTGAAATGACATATTTATAATGGAATAATTTTGTGAATGAGTCCCAAACGAAAAGAAAATGTTTTTTTTATGAATATGCAATGTATAATTACTAAAAAAGATTTGTTTTTATTTGTTAAGTTCAGATTTTCTTTATGCAATGACAATTCTATACAATAATTGTACATTACTAGAAGACAATACTGGATGACAGTACTGGTATAATACTTTATAAAGACCATACTGGAATACGCTCAATTGATCCCATCTGGATAGAGGACAATGCCTGTTCCACAGCTCCTATTCAGCCTACCAATCTGGATAAAAATATTGCTTATAAAAACAATTGACCCCATGGCGATGATGAAATGTCTATTTAATTTCACACAGGCGCCAACGTTTAGTCTAATTGTGCTAGGAATAAAACAAAAAATTTATGGTATTGAAGGCACTTATGACTAGGTAACTCTTAGCAAAAGCACAAACTTTGATACAAATTACTCAGATCGAACAGTTCTAACGTTATTATGCTTGGTCATTTGAAATTTATATTGACATCAGATAAGAGAGATGACTGGTCATCATTGGCATTTTTCAGATATCTAATCTTCCCACGGCTTAATCCACGCTAAACTGTCAAATTGATTAAATAACATTTAATTTAGAAAACAAAATCAACTTTAGATCATCCCTCGACTTGGATTTAATCGGATTAAACAGAGCCCCATCTAAATATTTTAGTGAAGACTATAAGTGTCGCTGACATGTTTCGAACATATCCCGTTTATATCATCTTTGGCGTATTTTTATTTCCTTTTAGAGATTGCAATATGGATTGAAACATTACTCAAATAACAACCAAAAACTTTGATTTCACGTAATGATTTGAAATATAATTCATTTGCATATACTGCTCACATGTACGTCAAGACATTCGGTGATGATATGGACTTTATAATATTATAAGGTCCATGCTGACGTATATACAAGACTTATTCCGAAAATCTGTGAATTGTGAACCATTACTCTTGCCTATGCAGTTACACGTTAAGAGAGGGATGGGACTGCATCTAATTAAAGGAGGCAAGTCTCTAACTCAGTATCACCCACAGTCTTCGAAATTGCAAATACGACTTATTGGTCAATTTAAATCAACATTTCGTCGAACATAACAGATTAGAAATTACAGTAAAAACAGAGACGATTGAATGTAAATCAGTTTATATACATTGATAATACATTATGCGTCACGGCCCATTTGTGTCCATTTCTATGTTCAAAGGATGAGATAGGGATTTAGCTCATTTAAAGACTGAAATTAAAATTAAGTTCTTTGAAATTTGAAACTCTCGCTGTTAACATTATCATATTTTACATGTTATATTTAAATCTAAAACAGGAATTATAATTTAATTGAGTCTTGAGACATACCATCAAGGCGTTAGCCCCGGATATCACCAAAATTCTCCACGTCACTGTGCATATATAAACCGGGTGAACTATTCGGTGACTTCCTCGCAAAACATCCAACAGGACAAATTTTCTATGGTGGTTAGTACAGGGAAGGAATTTAGATAGTCAATTATTCGAACTTTTCGGTAACTTCCTCGCAAAACATCCAACAGGACAAATTTTCTATGGTGGTTAGTACAGGGAAGGAATTTAGATAGTCAATTCGTAACTGCCAGTACGCAGGGGCGGGTCCAGGAAGTTTTGCAGGAAGGGGTTTGCCAGGTTCCTGAGACAATGAGTCTTTTGTATATACTAATATTTGACTTTTAAACAGCTGTGATTGGGTACTGTCCAGATTCTGTAGAAATTGTGCCCCTGGTTGAATTTTTATAACTGATAGAAGACTATCTGATGATAGAGTATAAAGCACACGGCCGTGACACTTTTCTCATAAAAATTGTTGTTTTACAATTTATTTTATGTAGCTGAGCAGGGTTTATGTAGCTGAATACAGGGTTTATGTGGTTCCTGAAGGGTTTAGAATACCTTCTAGCTTAACCCCCTAATGCGCTGTGATCTGATTGAGATTTTGTACGTGCAATCTTTGTAAGACTACCTAGCGATATATTATTGTCTATACAGTCTATCTCTCGGCGAATGCAGGGGGTCCGTATAAACGCCAGTTTTTGAGTCGTCAATTGACCGAGACTGCTGCTTACTATAACGAGAAGTTGGCAGGACGAACTTGTTTACATTTCCAAAATATAAGAGTAGAAATATTGACAATAAAGATAGAAAGCTGTTAATTAATATTATGAAAAACCGGAGTCAATCAGAATAACCAAGGTATATTTTGTAGGACTAAAGTGTGCGCTTTCGATCATGAGCAGGGGTGCACAAACATATTTAAGCCATAAAAACATCGGCCCACTCAGCACTATAAGAAAGTCAATTTTTACCTCCAGTTAGGTCGAAAAGTAGTAGTAAGTATAGAATTATGTAATTTTTAATTTATTTACTCCAGCTTAAAAGCTGAATATTGATTTGCAGGCCTCACTTTGGTTTGATCGAATGTGTACGGGACTCTGGCAAAGCGTTCCATTCTCTCTCGAAACAAACCGGCCCACTCTGCAAAATAATTGATGCCCCACCCCTCTCCCTCTCTCTGTGGATGCTCTCTCGCTCTCTCTCTCCCTCTCTCTCTCTCTCTCTGGGTGTATAAACGCTATTTACGACGATGTGGATACGTTAAATCCAAGGGCATTCATATCATTGTTTCATGTGACTTATCTATATACAGACGACGGTCAACGTAAAATTATTCACATTGATAAAATACCTTGGCTTCTATTTACTGTATAATGTATGAAGTTACACAGACTATGTACATCTAGTATATATTTAATCAAAATGACAATGTTGTTATTATTCAATAAAGTACACTCAGGTTTGTACATAAAATATAGCAGAATTAAGAAACATAATTTGTAAGTGATATAAATCAATAGAAACCAATGTAAACTGTTCAGTGAAATCACTTAAAGTCATTGATTCCGGCGGTTGTGTATTTTTCCGACAATATCTAATTTTCAATTCGTTAAAATCACGGCCACGCTATGATCCAAAGCGTTGATTATGGGCTTGGCATGGGAATAATATCTAATTAATAGTTTGTTTAAAATTTGAGCCCAAAAGATAAATGAAATAAAATGGGGTTTAACGTCCTACTGTTCCGCTCCGAACTGGGCTAATGTAGACGGGCATACGCCATACAGTGTTCTATGAGGGAAATTATGCCCAGGCAGCGGCACTATAGCTACCCTTATATCGAATTCCAACTGCCAAGGGATATTTTACGTGTATGCCAATGTATACAAGGGACCTCGGTTTATCGTCCAATACGAATGACTAGACAGCTGTTCTTGCCAGGCCCTCCGTCCTGCACCACTGAGAAGGGGAAAACACGTCGGAAAATCCCGATGAACTTTCTCGGCCAAGGCAGGGGTCGAACACGTGACCCCCAGAATAGCGAGCCAGCGTTACCCACTAAGCCACCTTGCCCCCCCCCCCCTAAAAAAAACCCAACCCAACCAACCTTTACATAATGCCTCTTTAAAGCAAGACACGTTATTGAGAGAAAACACGTGCATTATACATAAATATTGTATGCACCGGAGAGTAAATTTCTAAATTAAAATGTATTTAACATTTAGTAGGACCACCAGGCTGATTAATGACGTGTTCATCACCACTTTAATGAGGCCAATTACAGTTATATTTATATGAAACATAAAAGCTGATTATTACGTTAACGCAACAGGCTAAATGTTATAACAGATGAAATGATTTATTACACTGTCGGGATAATGTTTCAAACTAATGATTGTGACAATAAAGTGTCATTCATTTAGTTACTGTTATTCAGATGTTTGATGGAGTTAAAGTGCGCATGGCTCTTTAAAACCTTAAAATATACGAAAAATAGGTTAATGTGATGTGAATGCATATAAAATGATTTATATTAAATTTTTAAAAAGAATTAAGACGAATAGCAGGTCGTAGATAGGAGCCCTAAGCTTTCAGTGATGCAGAACGAGCGGTCTGACAAGGAATTAACAGTGTCTAATTGCGCGAATGGGGCGACAAACCGAGGTCATGAGTAAATTCTGTTTCTCTTCCCCACCCTAAAATACCTTAAATAACATAACTTTAATATGCTTCTAATGTTACAGGTCACTATTCCATGGTATACGGGTAAGCCCATCCCTCTTTCAGCGACTCTATATTATCAGTGACATGTAAATAGACATGTAAGAAAATATGTATATCAGTATGTTTTTTATTGTTGGCGTAGGTGGATAAAGTGTTGACATTTATTGCATTGTATTCGAAGTGAAATTTGAGTTAATGACTGAAACATTATATGATAAGATTAGAATGCTTTAAAGAAAGGCCGCACCATAAATAGCCATTATACAGGATAACACAAAATAATACGTCTGTGCAATGATTATCAATCTTGAGGTCCGATATCAATCGGAATTCTTCGTTGAATTCAGTTAATTGTATTATACACATATTGTATAGGATGGCACGGTATCTGTTATATTATTGGGGACAATGGGACGAATTTTTGGTGGGTCCCCGCTCTTTTGTAGTGACACTTGCAATATAAAAATACCCCTAGACAATTGATATGGTGACGTGCATTGTCCTACGCATCAGTCAGTCTCGGACACCCAGAACTTTCTATAGTCTTTAAAATGTAACTCTTGCGGGATTAAGGTGTCATTACTTTTTATTTATTTAGTTTTAATGAAAAGAATGCATTTTGTGTGCCCATAGGCTACTCAATCAGAAAGTATAGATGGCTTTAAGATTCCACGCACTTGGTTTCCAGTTTCGTTTAATACCCCACCCATTACACTAGTATTTTTAAAGTGAACTTTACTTAATATAAACTAATACATGCATATCTATTCACTTAATTCCGTCGCAATTTAAAAAAACCGGAACTTCGACGCACGCGATGAAAAAAAAAATAACAACTGATTATACACAACATCGTTGATCAGCTAGGTTTTACTTTCATTCGATTTTTAGGGCCGTGTGGGAATTATCACAACTCTTTTTCTTCGCATGCGTCAGTTCCAGTCTCTTTAGTGCCAATAATCCCCTTTTCAGCGGCTACATGTGATCACCAGGGGGGTTGGGTGGCCGAATGGTTAGCACGTGCGCGCTGTATCATAAGGTCTGTCATTGAGTCAACTGGCGTGGTTTCGATTCCCTGGTTGTACGTGACAAGGAGTAGGGTTGCCTGTCCAACCTCGTGGGTTTTCTCCGGGTCCTTCGGTTTCCTCCCACTGCTAAAGACCCCTACGGGCAAGCGAATTATTGAAATAACCTAGTTTGTGTCGAGTGGACTAAACCGCATTTTTCTCTCCCTCTCTCTCTCTCTCTCTCTCTCTCTCACACACACATATGATCACCAATGTTTTATACTGAAAAAACTCCATTCCACAGATAAACATCAGAAGACCTTTTAGAAATATGAACCCATTTGTCCTAGTCCCTTAACAATAGTAAACCCTTTCTCCAACGACCACATCACATCTTTGATAACAATGATTCGCCCAACACCGTTAAGCTTTCTTTCTATGTCATCTGTACTTTTTAACATTATCCTTTGTAAATAAAAATATCATGTGATTACCCATAAGGAATGCGCAAAAAAATATTAAAGTCCAGATGCGCCATTGGCATCTTTCGCTATAAAATATCCAATTTCTCACGGCTTAATCCACGCTATAAATCTGTACTCGGAATGACTCGGATTGGTTATTTAAATTAACATCGAATTAAGAAACCAAAATCAAAATACCACGCTAGATAATGTCCCGCTTTAATCGTATTTAAAAACGGCCTATCAATAAATTCTCGATGACAATAAAACAGCGGAGGGATAATTGCATAGCGGGCGGCAATCGATGAAATTTATTTCCACGGTCTTTGTAAATACTGAACGGCATTGAACCATTTTGGACTGATATTCCTCTTTATATTGTTGTTTGCAACTGATTCTTTAGCGCCAACATGACGCATCCGGCCTTTAATTCACTTCACTCCGAGTCAAACTAGACTGGGAGGTCGCGGTTATGTTCATGATCCTATGTATCGAATTACATGTATGCATCAAAACACTATTTATATTTTCTGCCTATCGATCATAATAAAAATTCCCCAGTATCCATAAAACTCGACATGTCTGAAATAGAACCATGAGAGGTTTAACTTTGTCTGTGGCTACATGCTTAAAGAAGTTTGAATATGTTTGCTCGAAAATTAATGCGAATAAAATATTTAATAGATAAAGATTATCTAATTTTGAGTTTAGAAGCAGGAACCAAATTTTGATTTATAAACCACCTGGTTGAGAAACTTGGGTAATATTAACTACTAGTGTTGGTAGATGTGTAGGTTAGATAGAGATATAGTAAGTATGTACTATGTAAATAGGTTATTTAATACAATGGGTAACAATTGCTATAAGTGGGTTATATTATTGTTATTGTTAGATAAAGTATGCTAATGTTTATCTAGAAAACCTGTATACAAATGCTATGAAATAAAACAAACGTATATATATTGTTCTTTCTTTTTGGCACCTTTTTTTAGTACTTTGTATTTAGTGTAGGTTGGTTGTACAGAATGAATTTTGGCTGTGTCGGCTATATCGCTAACATACATAATTGCTTTTTGTCACGGCACTGCGCTAAATATTCCGAATGCCTAACCTTTTTTGGTGGCAATTTTTATGGGTCACGGCCCTCCGTTGATCATCCAAATAGTCAATTACCTGGAATTCGAAAACTAACTTGTCGTATATTGCGGACTATGCCATGCGTTATCACGCTGTAGTCAACTCCAACGAAAATATATAAACCCCAATTATAAACAAGTTAAATTCCGAAAATGTACAATGATGTTATTAATTAAGTGAGCTTGGTAAAATTACACCCCAAGAAAGTAGCATATAGCCAATTCGAGTATCAAATGATAATTGACTTTCGATGCTTGTGTCAAAAATAGGCACATGTCTTTAAATAATAGTAGAAATTTGCAAGGGCAGCGACACTTTTTGACAAGAAATATAAATTTCGTTTAGGATTTTATTATTTTGATTTATCATCTTAGTACCCGTTGAGATGTTCCCACGATATAGTATTACCATAATATAATAAAGTGAAATTGACACTATGGCTGTAACAGGTAAAGATAAACCTACATTCATATATTAAATCTCCGTATAATAATACAATATCTTTACTCAACCAGAAACTTAAACACTCCGCTGTTCATCGCTGAATATAAGATGACCGACTAGCTCAAATATTTTATAGTAATAAAAGTGACAGGTTATTTACATTCTCCTGGGCATCTTATTAAAGCCGCGACAGATCTTTACAGGATTTTATCGGATGCTATCAAATTCTAGGCTAATAATGAAAAAATGGCGTGGACGCTTTTATAAGAGTTTTATTTAAAGTGGCAATATGTTTATAAAAATTAGTTTTTTTTTTACGTCATTAATCTGGCTTTAATCATACTAAATTGTTCAATATGTCTCTTACTTTAGAAATTTTATCAGTTAAAGTCCGGGTACATAAAATACTCTCAAATAACACATTTGTATGTCGTTTTTAATGGTTTCCAAATAATTTAAGATGTGGTGTCTTTAAACGTCTTTTGGAGAAATTTGTAAATATTCATATGTTTTTACACAATGCAAAGATTGAAAATGATTTGAAATAAATGAAATAAATGAAATGGGTTTAACGTCCTACTGTTCTGCTCCGACCGGGGTAATGAAGACGAACATATGCCATACAGTGTGCTATGCGGGAAATTTTGCCCGGACAGTGGCGCTACGGCCTATACTCTTATATCGAATTCCAACTGCTAAGGGATCTTTACCGTGCAAGTCAATGTGTAAACGGGACCTCGGTTTTTCGTCCCATCCGAACGACTAGACAGCTGTCTTTGTCAAGCTCTCCGTCCTGCACCACTAGGGGAAACCTCGCCGGAAAATTCCGATGAACTTTTCCGGCCAACACCGGAAACTATACGGATTATAACAGGCCTATTGTCACTTCTAACGAGGGGATTGGGATTGATATAATTCGTTCCTTTTAAGATAGCCTACCTATATAGCGTACACTATAAATGTCATCAAATTATGTATTTGCGGAAATGGATAATCTGTTTTGGCCGTAGACTCAAAGTCGTCGTAAAATTATAAAGAGACACTGCATCTTTTAGCAAGAACATATGTAATTTATTTTGTTAATGAGAGACTATAGAATCTCTCCATCACTAACATTGCCTACATTCAGTGCCAGATTTACCCATTGGCTCCCCAGGCTGGGGCCTAAGGTCTGAAGATCTAGCAGGGCTCGGGTCAAGGTGTACATCGTGAAATTCCAACCGTGCGATCTTCCCGCCTAACAATTTTGTTCTTGTAAGGCACGCCATCATTGTTCACCCATATTTTCTGGGTGGATAACCCAACCCGTTATACAATTCCCGTATTCAGTATTACTGGGCGCGGGGGGGGGGGGGGGTAGAACATAGGCAGGAATAGGGAAATCACCGGAAAAAATAAATAATGTCGTCACTGCCGATAGATACCTTTGATTAGGCATCTATAGAGAAAAATGGAACGGCCATTGGGAAGAGAATTACCAGCCCAGATGAAATCTTTATACAAGGGGAGCAACTCCTGGTTTCGAACTGGGTTCAGACCACTTTGCTTTATTTCATTCACGTTTTTAATGGCCAAATTCGTTGTTGGAAAATGTACCCCTTCCTCTTGCATTTTCTTCCTTGAGGTATAACTAGAGCTAGAGAATATTCATTTTATCACCTGTTTTATTTTTTGACTGTGTAGCCTACATTTTTCGTTTCTGCCCACTATCGTTGTAGTGTGTATATCAATATTGAGATTTTGCATAGTACTTCTTTAATGCATTTGAAATTGATCAGCGTAATTTATTTTTAAACTAGATAATTATTTCAGAAACAAACTAACTTAAATATTAAATACTTTGAAATGACGGTGGCGGTAACAGGTCGATATTAGACGGGTATCAAGGGAAGTAACTGAATTTTTAGAACGTGAAAATAGTGACTAAAGCAGAATAATTTGGATATCAACTAATCTTGAATTAATGTGAAACGTGAAATGTGCTATTACATTTTAGTTTTTCCAATTTTCAAAACTATTCATAGTGTGCGCAGACACACTTTTAAAAGCTGGACATAAGTTTAAAGAAACGAGAAATGAGGTTTTGGGAAAACTGTTATTCGGTTGTGAGTAGCCGTTGCACCCAATTAGAAATTGAAGAATGTTTGCAGCCCGTAACCTAATTAAAGTACTTCCATAGTAGTGCTGTATGGTTTGATAATACATTCAGAAAGACCTGTAATGTACAGATATTCAGAAATAGGATGCAAATGGTATTGAAGACAAGTGTGCTTTGAATATCCACTAAAAGGTGCAATCTATTCAAGTCTTCAAAATATGACAAGCGGTTTTCATGCATGATACGTCCACATTTTGAAATAGATGGACAGAGAACAGGGTAACTAAATAAGACCCATCTTCCATTGTCCCAAGGCATCGAATCGAAATCTGTTAAAAACTGCTGCGTTTCGGAACGCTGATCCCAATTGCTCCACGCCAAATTTGGAATACATGTAAATCCGTTAAAAACTGTAGCCTCTATCGCGATCAGAAGGTTTTCGACAAAGCGGTGGGGTTAGCTCCAGAACGGAATACCGATAGAGTTCGTCCTCTTATGAACCCAATGCTTCGAACCAAATTTGGAAAAGGTCTGTTAAAAATTTTGGTCACTATTGCACATGGCGCAGATCTGGAACGAAAGGTCGCTGGACGCTGAAAATCGATAGTGTTCGTTTTTTCACGACCCCAATACTTCACATATTGATATAGGCTATGGTCTACCACACTGGTAAATGTATACGCAATTTGCGTAAGCGAGGGGGTGGGGGTGGGGGACACTTTGACGTGAAAAGTATGACGGTCATAAATGTTTTGTGGCGTTTAGAGCTACTGGATAATCGTGGGTTATGAAGTCACGTGATTTTGTCTATATTGCCAACGTACGGTACATTGACAAATAATTGTGTGCCGTGCTTGAACAGGTGGTGGTGGACAATATACCGTTACAGGTGAGTATTGTTAACGGACTCGTTTTCCGATTTTAAGTTATACTTAAAATTGGAGTTTTAGTTTTAGAGGCCGAACTTGTGATACGATATGCATAACGATTCATAGCCTACATTGCGATGTGAATCTTGAAAATTATATAGGCTAATAATATCACGATCGATGCAAACGTTTCTTTCTAGCCTACAGACACAGTTTTTGCTGGGAGCATGGATGTTCCATTACAAATACTGGTTTCAATCAGTGACAGTCTGTTTAACAGTAAAAGATAAACCATTATTCATTTTTTCCTATAGGCCTAGTGCACAACAATCAATTTATTCAATGACAATAACAAATATCCACAATTTTGGTACGGAGAAACGCTGTCTGCTAAACAATAGCAGATAATTTCCCTTACCTTTGAGTGAATCGATTGAATGAGTTAAGTCTCAAGGATATAACTATTTGACTAATAAATAGTAACTGATTAATAATTATAATTGAACAGTGTTTACAATAACTGACAGTCAGAAATTTACTTGTAGTCTAAATGACAGCAGGTCAGACAATGTTGGATTTCAAAAGCACACCACGATTCGATAATCATAGTAGATTTGGATGAATGAATGAATAAACGAATGAATGAACGAATCAATGAATGAAAATACAAGCTAAAGATTAATAGATGCTGGTGTGTCGGAACAATTACAGATATTAAATGATGACCATTATTATTTTAATGCAAAATAAGAAGGCGAATATTTAATGAATGCAAACAAAAAGTCGACGCTAGTAATTGGGCCATGTTTGGGGTTAATATAATATATAATGAATAATCTAATTTAATTATCCATTCTACTGACATTCCGTCTAACGTGCAACTATAACCTTGTCACTGGGTCGTGATGTGCACCCATTTGAGATTGGACATTTTATTCTGCCACAACAAGTGACTAATGTTTATAGCCGGACGTTTCCCGTCTTTTAGTTGGCCCAGTATACACCTGGCCTATTTTTATATGAATATTTCTAATTCATCACAAATACATAACCGATTACAGAGTACAAAGTCTATGATATGTACTTTTAAGGCTTAAATTCTGTTTAAACCTCATTCAGTCCACACGTTAGCTATCTCGTCGGACTGTTCAAAGAACGGGTGATTTGTCCTTGGGAACTACTTATAATGTCTAGATAGTAAAATTTTATATACTTTAAAGTCATAACATAATACAATTTAACACAACATAATGAATTATACTTGTTGGCTGACAGTTCGTAGTCTCTAGCCCGAACCGAATGATGCTTTTAACTCCTTAATTATCAAGGTAGATGTAAAAATCGCGATCGTTGCTTCAGGTACATGAAGAGTCCCACATGCTGGCGTGTTCAAATGATGTTTTGATATTGTCCACGGATACAAACCATCGCCATGTTAAAACATGTGATCAGGCCATGCAGGGTTACAAGAGACAAAGCTACCTTTAATGTCTAAAAAAAAATAATTATATATTAAGCCCACCCGTCTTTCAAGGCGGAGACCCCCCCCCCCCCCTCGACTTGGATGAATTATAATCAGCATCGACAGTCAATAATATGCCCTGGTTTTGATCTTTAACTTAAACATTGTACTGGTAATGAATTTGAAATTTGACGTCACCAGACCAGGATGCCACCCCAAAGCTCATTTCCAGAACACTGAATTAGGCCCATATCTGATTAGATCTACAGAGACACTCCACATCAGCACAGAGGTAATTGATATGTTTGTTTTAAGCAGTTTATTACAATTAACCCCAATCTATATGGTCCAAATACGCAAAGCTAGCCATGGTCTGTTTGACCTTACAGTAAAGTGCGATAACTTTATCGTAATACATTAAAAATCTAGAACAAGCTATTGACCATGTAAGCTAAAACATGATAGTTTATAGGGAAAATGTACTTCGTTTTCTTGACCATGGAATTTATATCGTGTTAGCGAATTGGTCGCACGAAAGTCTTAATTAAATCAGACCTGTTCAGTTGATTTAGAATTTAGATAATCCTAAAATTATTTTCCATAAAATGTTTTGTAGATTTTAATCTACTATCTATACGAACGTTAGGTGCAGCACAATACATGTATTTGGATACATGTACACTCCCATTTCGACTTCACCCTATTTCTACTATAAATTTTATTACCCACAAATTCCTACCCCATCTACTAATCAGCATTAAAATATTTAAAAAAGGAAATGATTATTGTTAAGTTAGATTATTCATTATATATTATATTAACCCCAAACATGATCCAAATACGCAAAGCTAGCCATAGTCTGTCTGACCTTACAATAAGGCACGATTTTAAGGACTTGAAGGGTTTAAGAAATCTACTATATCTGAAATGTATTGTCCCCAGTGCCCCCCCCCCCCCCCCGATGTATTGCTTTTGATTCATTGGATATACTTTAATCTATACTATATAATAACACACATATAACAATAATATACAATAGCATAGGCTGCTATCTGTCTATCAACATCACTGTCAGTTTATCAATTTTATTACGATCTCTTATTTCACGATATCTAAAATTTAAGGGTTTTAATATTTCTGAAATGTTTTTCTAATCTAAAAATCAGTTATCAATTTAAAAAAAATCAAGGGAACACTATTTTATTTCCCGACTGAAAATTATTAAAAAAATCTATGGAATATTATGGTCCTCATTCCGATAGAAAAATGTTGTGATCCACAAACTGTATAGTCATCCATCTTGTATATAAATGTAGAAATTCTAACAGAATACTATTATATTTTCCTATTGGAATGTTATTTTAAAATCAGTAGAAGACTTGGAATCATAAGTATTCGGTAGAATTCTACAGAATGTAACCCAACAAAACCTACACAAAAGAAGACTATAGAGATATTTATAGGACGTTTTATTAAGAGAGAGAGAGAGAGAAATGGGGTTTAACGTCCACTCGACACAAACTAGGTCATTTCGGGACTAACATATGGTTTAATTTTATTTACATAATTCGCTTGCGCGTAGGGGTCTTTAGCAGTGGGAGGAAACCGGAGGCCACGGAGAAAACCCACGAGGTTGGACAGGCGACCCTACTCCTTGCCACGCACAACCGGGGATTCGAAACCACGCCAGTCGACTCAATGACAGACTTTATGATACAGCGCGCGCACGCTAACCATTCAGCCATCCACCCCCCCCCCCCCGTTTTATTAAGGGATTCAAATTCAGATAGCATGTCATCTAACATGCCCCAAGTAGACTAATGTTCATCTGATTTATTTTATAGTTGATAATTAGGACAGACAATCATGCCCCCGACAGACAACCCAAAAAGATTTCCCGGTGAAGTTGATGAAGCATATCAACTAAACCACCACAACCAACCGAGAAAAAACCCGGACAGCTATCTCAACATATGATAGATCAATTTTTTAATGACGTAAGTACATTTTACAAAGCCCCCCCCCCCCCTTCCGCCCGGTGTATCCTTTTATTATACACAAATATTAATCGGATTATAGACGTGCCTATTTATAGGGAATATTTTAATATTTGGATTTTATTTTGAGCAATTTATTGGACTGTTATTTGAAATAATTTTTACGGAAAGAATAATATACACAAAAATACAGTACACGATATGTTCACGTTGTTTTCAAATCACTATATGCGGTATATTTCATACTAAACTGGACTCAAAATCCAGAAGTTCGGCATCTGTTATTCTAGTCCGAAAATTTTCTTTTGACTATTTTGTAGTCATTTTAATGGCCATTGGCCATAAGAAAGTTTTTTAGTCAATTTATCCGAAACTTCGGAGGCATTTGAACATACTTCTCCCAAATATATTTTTTAAACAATTTGCATCCGTGTCAAACATAATCCGTGTCTTACTCGTTTTCTAAAGAAAAGTAAAAGTTTATATTAAAATTTGCAATTGCGTGTTGTTCACACTTATTCCTTTATAAATCTAATGTATTCTTGCGACTATTTATCAATATGAGCTAACGTCTGTATAATTATAATCGTCTTTGTCGAATTCGCAAGGTGGGCTTGAAATCGCGAAGGAAATGTCACTAAGCTTCCAAATCGAACAGTGCAACCTTTAGATGATCTGTGCACTATATATCTATGTATTTTATATTGCTAGGGTTATGTAATTGTAGAAAAGTTTTTCGACTGTGAAAAAGATTTGGAACCCTGTAAAAAGGCCATAGAACAGGATGTCGACAAATTGGCCAACAAGCTCTTTAAAGGCGGCAAAATCAAGCGTAAGTTATCATAGCATATAAAAATGTGGTATTGTCACCGTCCTGGTAAATGGCTGTGTGGTATTGTCACCATCTTGCTATACCCTGGTAAACCACCATGTGGTATTCTCACCATCTTGGTATACCCTGGTATATAACCGTGTGGTATTGTCACCATCTTGGTATACCCTGGTAAATAACCGTGTGGTATTGTCACCATCTTGGTATACCCTGGTAAATAACCGTGTGGTATTGTCACCATCTTGGTATACCCTGGTAAATAACTGTGTGGTATTGTCACCATCTTGGTATACCCTGGTAAATAACCGTGTGGTATTGTCACCATCTTGGTATACCCTGGTAAATAACCGTGTGGTATTGTCACCATCTTGGTATACCCTGGTAAATAACTGTGTGGTATTGTCACCATCTTGGTATACCCTGGTAAATAACTGTGTGGTATTGTCACCATCTTGGTATACCCTGGTAAATAACTGTGTGGTATTGTTTCCATCCTGGTATACCTGGTATAGCTAGTGTTTTCTTCAGCGTCATCATTTAAACATTTCTTAAATATTGTTTGAATACTTATTCGTATTATTTTACAGAACTGTATAATGAATATGGATTACGTGACCGACTTATCCACATAGAGAACGAGTTTCCTGGAGCTAATATAATTCTTCATAAATCGGCGACATTGGCACAGGTTGGAGTCCATCTTTTGATTTCAGGTTATATTGACTAATTTAAAAATACCTCGGCCATCGGATGATCTCGAGAGTTGTTGATTATGGGCTTGTCATGTGAATAAATGTCTGACATTTGAAGCCATAAAAAGATCCGCAATAGGTGGATTCAGCTCTAATTATATATTTCGTTTTAAAAATGACAACGCACTATTTTCCAAACTCTGATCTTTTTCTAGGCTTATAGAGATTTATGGACTAATGAAAGGTTACTAAATGTTGTAGAGCAGTTTATTGGACCGGAAATATCTGGCAATCCAGTCTGGAACCTCAGAACAAAAACACCAAATAATGAAGCTACAAATGTTCCTTGGCATCAAGGTGAGAAAAGCTATATCATTTAAAAGACTAACTACCTTAAAGCAACACTATGCTGATTTTAGCAAGAACCCGTTCCAAACTACAATATTATGAAAGTGGAATCTCGAATAGATATATCAATCCAAAATAACATTGATCTATGCTGCTCAGTATGTATCAGTACGATCGCCATCTTTATTTGCCGTGAACCAAATTAATGGGTATGTTATAAATCCGATTGAATCCGGGCCAGGAGATTATCTAGCGTAGATTAAGCCATGAGAAAGTTGATATTTTCCGAAAAATGCAAATCACACATCAAACGAATTTTTCAAGGTTCTTTTATTCTTCAATATACCGAAAAATCTTAGAAACACAAAGTTTGAACTTTTTAGTCCATAATTTAAGCAAATTTCAAAAGGTTCTCTAATTCTTCATTATACTAGTAAATCTTTACATCTTATTCATAATATTTGGAAACATCAGGATTAAAGATACATTATGGGAGATTAGTTGAAGAGCTGGCAATTCTCACTATAATAGTGAAAAACTAGATAATGTAAAGGCAATTTGCTGCAAATTTCAGTCAAATTAATCCTCTATGAACCGAGATTTTAGCGATTGAATATTGGGGCTATCCTCGATCATCATTACTAAAGTCGGTAGGATAAAAACATAGTCTCGATTATCCATTTTTGGATTTAATTATGAATGGAAGTCGAACAGCAAATCGGAACGTAATCCAATAAACATCGCAGGGTAGCGATGCCATCGAGATCGAGCGTTGATTATGGTATGGATATGTTAATTAATGTCTAATTAATAATTTAGATAACATTTTAGGCCTAAAGAAAGACATGCAATAGGCAGATTTAGCTCTTGCATAATGTATGTTTAAGATTACCGATCAAAGCCTTTCCACCAACCTTTAGTATTGGTAATTTTTTAAATACAGATTCTGCCTACCTTGATAATCGAGCTTATCAAATACTACAGCCGACAGCTTGGATTCCTCTTATAGATGCTACCGAGAAGAATGGCTGCATGAGGGTAAGTATAAAGCCCTAACACATCCATGGTAACAGTCGACAAAGATAGTGTATCTACTCGTTGAGATGAGATAGGAAACCTAGATCCAACTAGCTATCAATCCCAGCAAGTATGATGAAAAAGATATTATGGCAAGATTTGGGGGCATTTGTGTGGAACTTTTCACCACAAGAGCTCCACAAGATATTGGACTTCTGAAAATAAATACATTCAACAAAGATTGTCGACTTAGATACTTTTGATAGAGTGTTTTGGGTCTGTAGTGTTTAAACATGGCTTGTGTTATGCCAAACAAGAAGAAATGATAAATTTAATTTTTATATATAAATATATATGTTTAATAGGTTGTTTCTGGAGGCCATACAACGGGTAAAGTAGCTTTACACCAATGTTGCTGGGGCGGAACAACTTATATTATGGTTGACGAGGAAGAAATGACCAAAACTCTTGGTGAGTGTTCCATAGTATGATAGACTGTTCGCATGTTGTTACATCCGAGACTGAATACAATATCTCCATGATGGATGGACTGGATTGTACGAACAAGAATGTTTACACATAAAGATGGTGGTTAAAATCCATAAGATACGTCATTCGGTTATCTTTATGAAGAATCAGCTGGCAGTACGAAAAGGGTAGCTGAATATCATTACATGTATCCTAGATACGGAAAGATGGCGGTTAAAAATCAATAGAAACCAGTAAAGTTTAAATGATTTTAAATTAGAAATGAACATTTAAATAATTCTTGGACCAAAGGTTTTTAAATATAATTTTACATGGTAATTTTTTTTTCAGGATATAATACTTAACTTCACTTTTTAAAATTTGTATTTTTGTCCAGGTGTTGATATGGAAAAGGATGTAGTACCTTGTCCAGTACCTTATGGTGGTATGTTATTAATTAATAACGCCATTCCACATCATAGGTAAATCATGGTTGTATTACGAGACTTGCTGGAAGATTTGTCCTATTTATCTACGGTTTTGCATGTCAATTGATGCTAGAGTAAATTGATTTCAATTTTCTGTTTATGTTTAACTCAATATTTATGATTAGCATCGAAAAGATAAGGAGATAAATAGATATAAGAATTCTCGATTGCGCTTTGGGCCCGTATCTGGTTAAAGATGCAATTTGTAAGAGCTAAGTCGGCCTTTTGAAGGTCTTTATTTTTGCTTCAAATGTACTATAAACTATTATTTAGACATTTATTAACATGAAAAGACCAGAATTAACTCTTTAGAACATCGGATGGCGGACATTTAAATGGATTAAAACGCCCACGAGATTTAAAAATTTAACGATAAAATGGATAATTGAGACTTAGTATCGTTTGTCCAGTACCGTTGCTACGATAATAAACAATCTACGCTACAGCTTCCAACACTTCGCTCAGAATAAAGTAATTTGAATGCAATTTTCAATATTCATTTTTCATGAGCTATTTTGAACTCTTATAGCAAAACGGCGAGCTCTTTATCTAAATCTTTAATACATAATGAATCTTTAACTTACCTAAATTTTATGTACAGCATTACCATAAAATGCATCATCTTTAAAGATGCATTATATAAGAGCTAACTCTGCCTATTGCAAGTATTGTTCTGGTATCAAATGTTATATAGCTTATCATCTAGACATTCTTCACGTGAAAGCTAAAAATGAACTTCCTAGACTATCGGATGAAATAGATAGTGAATAGATTAGAACACCCGCCCCGTCGAGGGTTCTTTTATGTGCACGCCAGTATGTACACGGACCTCAGTTTTTCGTACTATCTTAATGACTATACGTTGTACTTTGCCAGGACCTCCGTCCTACACAGTCAGTCTGGCAAAGGGGAATCGCGCCGGAACACTTAATTAACACGGTGTTCAGTTCAAAAGTAAAGGTCGAAATTAAGGTAAATGCTCGAGATACTTAACTTTTACAAAAATAAAAGATATATAATTAATTCAATAAGCCGTTGCTAAATCATCTCAAACTATACGCAATCATTGAACGGACATTTCTTAGGAGTGTCAACCTTGAGACAATTCAGTCAGAAATATCGGAGCGTGACAGGTAATATATATTCATTGTTTGTCTGACATTCAGTTGTCAAGAAAACGAGCCACAGGAAAGAGGACATAAGTCAGTTCTACTTTTTAACACAGAAGAGTGCACAGAAAGATCTTAAACTTAAATTCGACCCGCGAGTTTAAGGTGATACGACTGCAGGTGGTTATTGAACCTTTGGAAAGGTATCAATAGGTAAATCGACTTATATATTAGGAAAATTTCCTACGCAAATAACGTCACATAACTTATATTTTTCTTTGACCTGGCGTAAAAAAATAGGGACGATTACCTGAATGAAGATAACCTGAATGTTAAAAAAATGTCTTGAATTGAAGTCAGCTGGAAGAAAATTACTAGTCTTAATCCACATATTTTTCGAGGGCAAGAGTTACCTCCTATGTGACGAGAAGATAGACAACTTCAGCCAGTATCAAAACCAGCATTATAATGACAATCTAGAGGCGCTTTCAAGACAATTTTATAGTACAGTAAGTAGCGGTGAATGCAATATCGATGATGTGAAGTAAAAATTACGGGTCTTTAGTACTATTTGAGAAAAGGAATAAGCATATTTTTGTAAAAATAATACCTCCCAAAGGCTACCCTCACCCCCCCCCCCCCCCAATCCCCACACCTATGTAGCTAAAAATTCCGTAAAATAAAACAAATTACTTGGTATTTTATTACTAAAAAATAATCATTTTATGTTATATATTCTTTTTAAATCAATAGCTTACCAAACTTATCAGATGAAATTCGCTGGAGTTTAGATTTACGCTGGCAGAAAACGGGTCTCCCAGCATCCTTTTATGATCTTCAGGAGTGTGTTGAATTTAGATCTCCCGCTAAACCAAATTTAAAAATAGACTGGAGTCAGTATGATGGCGTAAACCGACACGGAGTTGCTGCTAAAGACATGGAAGATGAACAGGTACCGGGATTTAAATATTTTTATATTGCTTGGGTGATTTCTCAGGCAGTTAATTCACATGTTCCCTAGCCTCTCGTTATGCCGCTGATTTATTATGTTTGCACAACGTTTCGACAAGCAAAATAATATGAAGATACTTTTCGAGACTTTGGCCGTATGTAATAAATGTATGTAGTGGGATTCGACTCGCCTTCTAAGTTGTGAAAAATTGTGCTATTTGCCTATAAGCCACATTCCTTGAAATATCACACTTAGGCCCGCTAAAAAGTTTGGGCATCCCACAAATGATGTCATAGGTGAGGACTTCTTTTGACAGCATCGAGGCCGACATTGCTTTCGTTCAATCAGCGCCTTTTTGAATTACATCAAACCCCAAGTTGGACATAAACATCCGGTTGGCACACATGTGCATACTAGACGCCAGGAAAATAACGCGAAAACACACACATGGCATGCGGGCCCCACATACTGCAATGCCATTCATATACTATACGTCATATATTATATATTTGTAGAAGGAAGAGGTTGATGAAGATTTTGATATTACTATACAAGGTCCATGGATGAGAAAATGGGAAATAGTTCATACCAATCAACATACAGATGGTTTGAAGGAGGGAATGGTCTATAACAAATCACATTAATATAACTTATTCATCTCTAGTAAAGGCGAACTTGGAGATGGGAACCTCTCCGTGAAAATAATTACATCTTGCATATATTTATTTTAGATTTTTAGCTATATTTTATGTTCGTCCATCGATCTAAAACCAAGATAAGAACATTAGTTTAGCAGTAAATCTACATGTAGACGAGTTCGTACATGATTTGTCGTGATAAACAATGAGAAACATGATGCCAATAATAGAGAATGAACCTACTATACAGTCTGTAAATAACCTGATATTAATATTAGTATCGGGTTAATTGTGATGTCCTCATCCCACCCCCAGGAAGTTTTAAAAATAAAATACGGGTCCGTACTATATTGGGTACATTCATTACATAATGTCTGTCTTTCTTATTTATGAACCAACTTCGTGTACATCCCCTCTTGTTTTCAAACGTTTGCAAATTGAATAACATGCTTCCAGGAGGTCCAGTGATTACGTTTAAACTTTGGCGGATATTTTCTCCGAATTTTCTTAATGTAAACGATAGAAGCTTGTGTCTTCGCATGAATAAGAATTATCCTCCAGTATTCATGATAATTTTGCATGTTTAAATTGTGGGATTTATTTTCCATTTATTTGAATGTATGTTGAATCAAGTCAACAGTATTATCACATCATGACCTCAACTTTGTGGTTTTAATTAAATTACGCGATTCAGCTACCAGTACGTGTTTCAAAACGAACAATGATGGGAGTGGAGCTAGGAGTAGAAGACGAAAGGCAGAAATCAAGTACCTTTAGTTGGATCGTGATATACTACTGATTCGAATAGGATGATCTAACACGAATAGGAGACAAGTAAAGATTTACAGAACAATCCTTGTTTTAAAAAGATCGAAAAGGCCAATAAGTTCTTTAAATCAGAAAAGACTAAAAATGGTTCTCAGAGGATATCTTCAAGTTCTGGAAAGGCTATGCCCGGTTATTCGTTCATGTATTTCCAAATACCGATGGCAATTCTGCTCTAAGAAACAGTTTTATCTAAAATAATATTTATTTATAATTCAACAATCACTATCTGGAAGAATTCAGAACCTTTCGAACCTGTCTTGATATTTCAGACCAAATATCCTTGGGATAAACATTTCATACATATCACTGCCAATATTTTTAAATAACTTATAATAAACTCTGAGAGAATGAAATCATTAAGATCACTAATAACGCAGAGTCAAAGTCTTTTGAACTCGATTCCTTGCCCACTTACTTACTTCTGGCGCATATTGATGTTCTCTTCCCAGTTGTAACCAGTTGAACCTTTGACCAAAATGCCATCACTGGAAACGGTTTTTACCTATCTACCAATTGAACATCTGAATTAACAAAGTCTATCTAAACATAGTACATAAACGCCCCTAATAAATTGGGAAACATCCCTCCTAGAGCTTCTAGATTTATCAGTTTATCGACTCCTAGATCGACGGGGACTTGACATTGGTATAACCGGTACCTCCTTACAGCGGTCCGTTACTGACTTTTAGGCATTGTGCCTAGCTTTACTGTACATTGTGCCTAGTTTACTGTTCACTTGTAATATCCTCTAGTTGTTATTAAATTTCTTTTGTCAGTAAATGGTCAACATAGTCATACCAAAAATTTCAATTCAACAATATTTTTATAAACAATATTTGTATTAAGTAAATATCTGAATTTTGATACATGTACAAAGTATTAATATATACAGTATATATATACATATACACATAAGAGCAAATAACAAACATATGGGATATAAAAAATGGATGATATTGAGACATTTTTATATTTGAATAGGTAGAAATTATTAAGTGTTTATAGCGTTTGGTATTGCTGTTGTTGTGGTATGGTAAAGGCCTGTACAGCGTATAATTATTATTATTATTGTTCGATTTATATAGCGCTTCATTACACGTGAAGTGTTTCTAAGCGCATATCACAAACATATACTTCAAACACACAGAAACAATCAAAATCAGGAGAACATAATTAAACACAGCTGCCTGTTAGGCGCTATTATTCAAAGGTTTATATCCAACAAATCAACCGGCTAATCTCTATATTGAACTCAGTCGAGGTATTACCTGATGAACACCTACACCAAGTAGAGTTCAAAAATAAAAAACGAAGTTTAAAAGAATCAGCTTCATTAACAAAAATTAAACAATCAAAAACTAAACAGATAAATCAAATTCAAACGAAACAAATAAAACAAAGAAAATGAAAAGAGCAGTTCATTACCATTCTACATTAACAAAATAAAGGAAAACAACTTGTGAAATTTTTTTCAAAAAATAAGAGCAACTGATGTCAAGCCATATCTACTGTAGAATGTATTATTGGGTTATAAAAACGTCTATTTTAAGTTTCATCAAAAGCAGATAAAATCTATCTACACAACAATGTGGACATATATAACAATGAATGAGTAATATTTGCCTTGAAAACAAATTAATTGGCAATTTTGCTGATGTTTTTCAATCTAAATCAGAATATAAATTGGAATAAATTACCGTTCCTCCAACAATTCTACCCAATGGATACCATGCTCTATCATCAAACCAATTAAGAAAGTTATAGAAGCCATGGGTCACCATATGATGTGTTGCCCGATAGTTAAACCATGGGTAATCATCTAATTCCCCCAGATCTCCTAAAGCAGTTCAGAGAGTCGACGATATACGATGATTGTATGGTATATAATGCTGAAGATTTAAATGTTTTTGATAACTGAATAAATTGTTGGAATTATTGAAAGATAAGTGTGTTTGTCGCACGACTATGTTTTGTTGAAACCACACAAAAGACAACTGATAAGTTTACAATTATTATATTACAGCTTTTGGATTTTTCTTTGCATCTGAATGTAAGGGGCATACGAGCAATTAATGGTGGGGATCTCCAAATTTTGACCACATAGCCGTGTCTGCGAAATTTATGGCCTATTAGTTCTGAATTATGTCTCGGGTACGTTTCATTGCGGCTCTGTCATGGTATTCGTGTTTGATTCTAAGAACAATTTTATGTAGCATTTGATCCAAATTAGTATAGAGCAAATTCTAAGTTGATAAATTTTCTTTTGGAAAAATAAACGTATGTTCAATCTGTATTGTGTATTCAAATGTTTCAGTAGAAGTGGGTCGTAGGTGTATCTATGCAAATGAAGCTAACATATCTTGAAAGCGCGCCATGTCCTTGACGACGAAATCTAGAACATACACTTTATCATCTAAACATAAAAAATGATATTAGTATAGATAGTTAACATAAATATCCTCCACTCTCCATCAAAATTACACGTACATATTGATATTACAAATGAGAAAATGGGTGTATATGTATATACTTAATTACGGATAATATATAATCTATTTTATTGGATTCTATGGAACAAGCAAATAACATGATTGGTAGACTTCAGGGGGTAAAGTTGGCCTCTCTCCATATCCGCCCCACAAGCCACAGATAGAATTTGACCTCCATAATAAGAATTAAAATCTGTTCGGCATATTGATAAAGTTGCAAGACTGTGTAAGAACCACAGTGTTTATTTCAAGGCTGAGGGCTGTGGAGGCAAACAAAGCGCAGTTTATATTTTGAAGTTTATCCAGAGTTTCCATTCGTGCGTCTGAATGTAAGTAGTATCGCAAAAATAGTAATCGGGATCTTCAAATATATGCCCGTATACGCCACTGCCACTCTGCCAGCAATGTGGTTTAGGAATTTGTGACCCTTCCGGTCAGAACATTGTAATTGTCGCTGTCTGTTTTAATGGCGATTGTGAGAAGAGTTCTATATAATATTTGGCTGTGTTTATTCATCTCTCTTATCCTGGAAGCGTTAAATGCTTGGAAAAGGGAATCAGGAATACCCCATCCCAAACTTAACCGTAATTAACCTTTCTTAAGATTTATAACGTACGTTACTAATAATTAAACACTGGGACTTGAGTTAAACACCCATCTTTGTATATTTTATATTCAGAACACCTTTTTAAATACTGAACGGAATTGTTCCATTTTTAATTGATATCCATTTAGGGATTCAACTTGTGCAGGGTATTCCACAATCCCTCCAACGTTTTACATAAAAACTTTTAACGATTTATATCTTCAGGGAGTACAAGTAGTTATATAGAAAGCATTAAACATTTTTTTGTTGCCACGGTATCTTTTTATCGTTGCTTATTAACACAACTAAATACTGGTATTTTCATATAAATGTCTCTCTGTTTTACGAAGACCTCAAAATTATCATTTGGTCAAGGAGGCATTTGCTCTTTGTTATTTTTACCTTTTGGACTCCATTTAGTGATCCAAATTATAGATTTCTGTTGCCGAAATTCCCACAAACCATCAAACAATACCAGACTATATACTACTATACTACTAAGGCTAATCTGTCCGGTTTGTTGTATAATATAGCTAATAAAGCATGGCACCGTCAGATAAACCAAAACGATTCCCAGGTGAAGTTGATGAAGCATATCCAGAAATATTTACAACTAAACCACCACAACCAACCGAGAAAAAACCCGGACAGTTACCTCAACATATGATAGATCAATTTTTCAATGATGTAAGTACAATTTACAAGGTAACCCCATGTTGCCCGTATATTTTCTCTTTCTGAGTTTTTGACTTTATTTTGAATAATTTATTGGATTGTTTTTGAAAAAAAAATATTACGAACAGAAAATAAAGAACACAAAAACATTTTGTAAATGTTGCTCAGGTGTATATATCTCCAGAGAGAGAGAGAGATGTTGTTATGTTGTTAGTTAGTTGTATTTTACGTCCGCTTCCACCGAGGTGTGTGTGTGTGAGAGAGAGAGAGAGAGAGAGAGAGAGAGAGATGGTTTAACATCCACTAGGCACAAACTAGGTCATTTTGGGACTAACATTTTGGGACTAACATGTAATATATATAGTAAACACCGCTATGCAGTTTTATTTTATCTTAAAACAATATCGTGCAGAAAAATACAATTTAAAACAACACACGTGATAGATGTGTTCTATTTCAACATACTATTTATAATACAATTGGACAAGATATTATGTTTGATCAAAACTTAATCTCGACAAGTTTTATCTGCATGTGAGTCACAAACATGATAAACAACATTTATTTTCTTGCAATCGCTGTGTTGGTCAATGTTTTTAACGATGTATTTTAGCCCTATCATTTTTTCTAATCCCAAATATCTGACTATTTATTTCCCTAAGCTTTTTATGGTCACTTTAATGGGCAACTATCAGGACTATCAAGACCATTATTTTGATCCGTTTCTCAAAACCACAGGCCATTAACATCGTGTTCATTAAGATGACCGTCTGACTCATTTTCTGGAAAATTAAAAGTTTACAATTAAATTTGCAGTTGCATATGTTTTTCATATTTGTTACTTCCTGTTCATTCTCGCGAGCAATGACACTTTAAGATGATGTATCCATGTATTTCTTTTGAAAGGGTTATGTAATTGTTGAAAAGTTTTTCGACTGTGAAAAAGACTTGGAACCCTGTAAAAAGGCCATAGAACTTGAAGTAGACAAATTGGCCAACAAGCTGTTTAAAGGCGGCAAAATCAAGCGTAAGTTACCATAGTATAAATGACTACGTGGCATTGCCACTACTTGGATATAATTTTCATGCTAAGCGTACGTAGACGATATTTTAATATTGCCATGTTCAAATGTGATTAAATTCTTGATGATTTAAATTCTGAAATAAGTAGTCAATGAAGGGACAGTGAAAACATTTGAAAATCTGAAATAAGTTAGAAATTAGAAGGTCAATAAATTAGATCTGTATAGGATAGGATATAATATTTTTTCCTAGTTGAATATTTCTTATTTTATATTGGTTTGTAGTTTGAATGGTTATTCTTTGTATTATTTGGGGGGTCACGGTAGCTAAGTGTATAGGACGCTCGCTAGCTAGCCTGGAGGTCAGGTGTTCGATCCCTGCATTGGGCAAGAAAGTTCATCCTGATTTTCCGGCGTGGTTCCCCCTTGTCAGTGATACAGGAGTGAAGGCCTGACAAGGACAGCTGTCTAGTCATTCGGATGGGACGAAAAACCGAGGCCCCGTGTACACATTGGCGTGCACGTAAAAGATCCCGTGACAGTTGGAATTCGTTATAAGAGTAAGCCGTAGTGCCGCTGTCCAGGCAAAATTTCCCTCATAGCACACTGTATGGCGTATGCCTGTCTTCATTAGCCCAGTTAAACCCTATTTCATTTCATTTCATTTCTTTGTATTATTTTACAGAACTGTATAATGAATATGGATTACGTGACCGACTTATCCACATAGAGAACGAGTTCCCGGGAGCAAACATAATTCTTCATAAATCTGTAAATTTAGCCCAGGTCCGAGATAACCTTTTAATTTTAATTTTTGACGACTATACATATTGACTGTATGCATTGAAATTTTAAAACTCTAAATAAAAAAAAAACCTATTAGAATGAAAAGCTATATACTCAAATATTTCCAATGACCATATTGTCCATTTGTCTTCACTGCAAATTCAAATGAACAAAGTCGGATAAAAAAAAGTTCGTTTCTTTTTGTGTTTATGTCATATACTACAGGAATGTTAAATAATATCTTTATGAAGTTTGTATTCACATAAGCCGATTTTGCCCCTCACTGAACGCGGACAACTCATAATAGTTGATTCGAGTAACTCCCATTATCTATCCATCTTTTATCAGAATATAACACAGCTAAATCATCTCCTTTAAAGTAGCTAAGTCTCTAACTCAATATCATCCAAAATCTTCAACATTGAAAACACGAATTATTTGTCAAATTAAATCAACATCCATGTTGTGATCTTACCGGGAAAAGATGGGCTTTTGATATCCAATATTTAAGATAAAATAAACATTTTACCATTGGTACACGAATCGTGTACCATAATGCGCTTCAGCCCCAGTTGTATCAGGAGACTCGAGGGACGAGGCTAGACACATTGTACCAAATCAAACGGCGTATGTAGACTGGAATAACCAGACGCTAGAAATTTGCACTCGCTTGAGACTGCTGGCTTATTTCGCCGAACATAACTGATTTGAAATTTGAGTAAAAACGGAAACCATTGAATGTAAATCAGTTTATATACATTGATATTACAGTATTATATGCGTTGCGACCCACTTTTGTCAATTTCTAGGTCCCAAATGTTAGCGATTTAGCTCCTTTAAGTAAATAAATTAGAATTGTGTATGAATGCCAACATTTGGAATCTTTTTCTAGGCGTTTAGAGATTTATGGACTAATGAACGGTTACTAAATGTCGTAGAACAGTTGATTGGACCGGAAATATCTGGAAATCCAATATGGAACCTCAGAACAAAAACCCCAAATAATGAAGCTACGACTGTTCCTTGGCATCAAGGTGAGAACAACTACACTAATTAAAGGGCGTAAAGCTTTAACTCAATATTATCCGCAGAAAAGGTCTACACCGCAGAGAAAAGGTTTACACTGCGGAGAAAAGGTCTACACTGCGGAGAAAAGGTCTACACCGCGGCGGAGAAAAGATCTACAACGCAGAGAAAAGGTTTTCACCACAATGGCAATAGGCCACCGTAGTATTAGATAAAAAAAAAAACCTTCAAAACTTGTAACCTGATTTATTGGGTTTTAGTTATTTTTTTAATACAGATGCCGCCTATCTTGATAATCGAGCCTATAAAATACTACAGCCGACAGCCTGGATTCCTCTATTAGATGCTAACGAAAGGAATGGGTGCATGAGGGTAAGTATTAACGTTTAATACTTTCATTTTATAATTCAAATGGATAATATGGGTTTTCTGAATCAATGAAAGAAAAAAAAACAAGTTTCGGTAATTACCTTATCGTTATCCCCCAACTCCACCCCTGCTACAAAATCTTGTTAGCACTTTAGGGGCCATCACTCTGACATTATAATACTTCTGTTGTACTTATAAAACAAGAATCAGGTTGATAGTCGGTGATTTTCTGGTTCGGTTCATGTATTCAGTAGTCATGATATTACTAACAACTTTATGTTTTTTATACAAAGATTTATTTTAATAGGTTGTTTCTGGAGCTCATAGAAAGGGTAAAATAGCTTTACACCAATGTTGCTGGAGAGACACAACTTATATTATGCTTGACGAGGAAGAAATGACTAAAACCCTTGGTGAGTGTTCATAATGAATGAGCTGCATTGGGTTTACATAAATATGGCGGTTTAAAGGACAATATTGGTGTCAGTCATTATCACTCGTTAAACACGTGCCAAATATAATTTTAACACAGAGATCAATGCTACGAATATGTGCGTAGTGAATGTTTTTACTAAAGGAAGTGACGAACACAAAAGGAAAACACGAGTTATCCTTCTATATAACTGACTGAAGTGACGAGTGATAACAGATACACGGGCGAATTTCTGCTGGCTAATAATTCCTTTGAAGACCAAAAGTTTTTATGTGAGACTGTGAGAGGGTATCTGACAATTCATGACTGACACCAATAGTAACTAGTTATGTTAACTGTTGATTACGTTTTGAACCAAAATATTATAATTATGTTATTAAATACACCAGAATGTATCAAAACATCATTTTGGTCCAGAGAAATTATTTAAACATTAATTTCGAACATTATTTGTGACCATTTAAAGTTTACAATGATTTCTATTGATTTTAACCACCATTCTAATTATGTGTCTCAATTAAACAAAGTAATAATATTCGTATAATCCTTTCCGATCTTCATAAACGATCCAGTTTGTACTACTTTTAAAATCTTCACGAATAATCAGCTTGCTGTACGAAATGGGGTGCGGGATATCATTACTTTATTTATCGGAGACACAGAAAGATGGCGGATAAAAATTAATATAAACCAGTATATACTTCAAATGACTATAACGGAAGTTTGAATTTAATTTTGAATAAATTTTAGTAAAAGTAATTTTGATTCGATTGGTCTTAAACTCCTATGTATTTTTGTCCAGGTACTGATATGGAAAAGGATGTAGTACTTTGTCCAGTACCTTATGGTGGTATGTTATTAATCAACAACGTCATACCACATCAGAGGTGAACGTTACTATGTAAACTTGTTATAAAACTGTCTTCCCTTTCTTCGGTTTTATATGCCAATTGTCATTGACTTTTTGGTCAAGAATCGACAAAAAGCCAAGTTTTGCTCAATATTTATGATTTTGGGTCGGATGAATAAGAAGAGTGAACTCTCCGCCCGTATACCTTAACCTAAACTAACCACCCTAATAAACAATTTCACCTTAAATGTAGGACATTTCAATTACAATTGCTATATCGCCTCAGTTTTAATGAGACTTAAAGGAGCTAAATCTCTATTAATCTTTGGCACCTAGAAATCGACACAAATGGGTCACAACGCATATTATAATGCAATATGAATGTATATAAACTGCTTTACATTCAATCTTTTCTAATTTTACTGTTATTTCTAATCAGTTATGTTCTGGGAAATACGTGAAGAGTCCAACTTGAATGGCAGTCTTTGGCGCCTGGTTATTCCAGTCTACACCAATAGTATTCTCCTATGGGTTATGTTTAAAAATGGCGCCCGAAAGCATTTGAAAATTTTCACTTTGTCTTTAATATTGGATATAAGGCCAAAAGGTCGTGTTTGCAATGTCGAAGACTGTGGATGATACTGAGTTAGCGACTTCCCTCCTTTAAGGAAACATCCTTAGATTGGTATTCAGTTCACATGTTAAGGTCGAAAATTAAAATTTATGATTAAGGTACCTGCTCGAAATACTTAACTTTTAAGAAAAAAAACCTATATTCGTATCAATAAACCGTTTCTAGATTATCATTTACCGGACACCCCCGGGATACGCCCCCCCCCTCCTAATTTAGTCATATAACTTAAAACATATCAGATGCCCCAACTGTTATCACATGACTGTGTGGAAAAGTTTACAAGATTCTTGGGTCCTATTTTGATACTAAAATATGATACTTTCATGTTACTATTTATTGTTATTTTGAGAGAACACATTTTTGGGGTATTTTATTACTGGTATGAAAATTTTATGTTATTTTTTTTTTAAATTTAATAGTTTACCAAACTTATCAGATGAAATTCGCTGGAGTTTAGATTTCCGCTGGCAGAAAACGGGCCTCCCTGCATCATATTATGATCTTCAGGAGTGTGTTGAATTTAGATCTCCCGCTAAACCAAATCTAAAAATAGACTGGAGTCAGTATGATGGTGTTGCCGTGAAAGACATGGAAAATGAACAGGTACGTGGATTTGCATATTTCTATAAATTGTGTGGGCGTTTTCTCAAATATTTAGTAAAACAGGCAAACTGTCCATTAATTAATTGCATCGATTCCTATGGCAGTTAGTTCTTTGTTTATACGTCTGTAGAAAATTAACATAAAGTACTGTTAAATCTCGTTATGAAGGAAACGTCATAAAATATTCGAAACAGACCAGCTTCGAGACATCAATATCAAACATAGTGGAGTTCGACTCACCGTCTTATTTGTCAAAAACTATGTTACTTCCCTTTGTATCAATATCACACTTACATAATGTCATATATTATATATTTGTAGAAGGAAGATGTTGATGAAGATTTTGATATTACTATACAAGGTCCATGGATGAGAAAATGGGAAATAGTTCATCCCAATCGACATACAGATGGTTTGAAGGAGGGAAATGTCTATAACAAATCACATTAAAATATCTTTTGAGTAAATCAAATTATTTAATAAGCTCCTCTAGTAACGCCTTCCTTAATTTTGTAATGTCAACCTTGGAGATGTCACACTATCCTTAAAAAAAATAATTTAATCAGAGCTGGATTAACGCATGTACTTTAGGATCTGCAGTTACGGCAAAGCAATCATTGTGGCAGGGCGGCCTGTTCGTAACAATAATTGTTGTTTCTGGGGGCCCATCAATACTTTAAGCATATTTATTTTAGATTGTTAGCTAAGTTTTATGTCCATCAATCGATCTAAAACCGAGAAAAGGGCATTAGTTTAGGAACAGGACGATTTCGTATACAATTGGATGTGATATAAAATGAGAAACACTCATAAATAAAAATATATATATATTATAAGCCTATTGTCTGTACATTGTAGATTATTATCCATTGTTAATTTATTTTGATTTAATGCAAAAGAATGTTTATTGTTTATTGGGTAGAGTAAAACTGACTTTTGTTTTAAAAATAAAATCTTCGCTGAACTGTACATATTGTGTTTTTTTCTTAATATGGACCAACTTCGTGTGCACCACCCCTTGTTTGGCTCCTTTCTAAAAAGCAACTGCTCTCCAGTTTGAAAAGTGAATATAATGCTTCCAGTAAGACAGTGATTACGTTTAAAGTGTGATTAAAATATTGGCAGGAGATTACATTCAATTTTCGAAATTTAAATTATATATATAGCAATGATGTAGAAAGGTAAGACTAAATTTAATGCTAGAATATAATGTAAATATACGGCTAGAATATACCCGGATCGAATCCCAGCGTGGGCGGATAAAAACCTTCGGTATTTGGTTTTTTTTTCAGTTTTTCAGGGGTGGCATTTGCGGAAATGTGGCCAATGATTGGCATTGTATTGTTTACCCATGTACGAATTGTAAATCGAAATATTCTAGGTAGACAGGTCAAATACATTGAATACATAGTCATAGAAATAAACAAATACAGGTTAGTTTCAAATTGACTGAAGTATTATTTTGTTGCTTAAAAAGCAATAGCTCCATATACCTGTCCTATACTGCTATAATTATACAGTGTATATTATGACTATGTAAAGCCGGTAAGGCACATCGTGTTGTCTTTCGATCGGATGGGACGAAAACCCGGAATCCCGTGTACACGTTGACGTGCACATAAAGGAACCTATGACAGTTGGAATTCGATATAAGAGTAGGCCGCAGGCAAAAATTCCTTGATAGCACACTGCATGACATAATTATGTTCGTCTTAATTAGACCAGTTTGAGGAGAAGAGTAGAACATTAAACCCAATTGCATTGTATTTCATTTCACTCCGACCCCGTACTGTATTAATCATTTCCATGTTGCTCCATGGATTTCATGGCATTGTGACAATTTGTTTAGCAAGCAGGTTGTGTAGAAAATTTCACCATAATACAACACTATTTTTCTCTGTTTATATTTTACACATGTCCTAATTAGTATGATGCTGCATAATGTTTCAGCCAATAACACAGTTGTTATATCTATATACATGAAACTACCATATTTTGAAAAGCTGCCATGTCCTTGACGATAATAGTTCTAGAAAATCATTGTATAAATACGAGGGAAAAATATGCTCCATTTTTTTAATGACCCATTTCTGTTTATCTATTGAGAGCTACATTGTTGCACCAAGGTCGTGGGAAATTAATCAGATATGGTGTTATTTATGCACCAACGAACGTTAAGTTGTTTCATTCAGTCCTAGTATTATATTTCTTAAAAGTGGTGTAGCTGTGAAGAGTTTTAGTCTGATCAACTATCTGTAACTTTAGTTTGTCGGCAACAAAGGTAAGCGGAGCTCATTTGTTTTGCATAACGGAACCAAGTCTGGTTATGTTAATGTGGCATTATGGAAGATTTGATAACGCGCTGACAGTTTGCGCTATAATAGTTAAAAAGAAATAGATAATGTAAAGGGAATATTCTGAAAATTTCATTTTAATAACACTGTCGTCTGCCTCAGCTGTCATTGTTACCGTTGTTACGATGATAAACAAAGTCTCGGATATCCATTTTTACGGTTAATCATCAACGGCTGTTGAACCACAAATCGGATTCAAATCTGTTGAAAATCGGACCCACCAGATGACATCAAGGTTGATTATGGTCTTGTCATGTTAATAAATGTCTAATTAATAGTTTAGGCCTACAGAAAGACCTGCAATAGGCAGTTTAGCTCGTTCATAATGTATGTTTGAACGAATTTTAAAAAAATCAATTTGCACAACGATCTATAATATCGTATATTTTGGACAAACACAATTATCAAATGTTTGAAAGAAAGGGAAAATCCGAACACTAACTATAACTATAAACTTGCCAGTCTTTGTTTATTTCTTAAACAAATAATTTATTTAACAAAATTGAAGATAAATCTCAACAAATAGAAAACATAGGTGTTCTATATGATATTTTACTAAAGCTAACGAAAGGAATAATTCATTCAGACACTAAGCCTTAAGTCGACTAAATGTCTGATTTACTTTATATATAAGATCAGCATGCCCCAGTCAGAAAAACCAAAGCGGTTTCCAGGTGAAGTTGATGAAGCGTATCCAGAAATATTTACAACTAAACCACCACAACCATCCGAGAAAAAACCTGGACAGTTACCGCAACATATGATAGATCAATTTTTCAATGATGTAAGTACATTTTATAAGGTAACCCCGTGATTTTAGTATATCTTTTTTTTTCTAATACAAAAGAATTCCGAGGATTAGAGAGATACATTCAGAAATTTTTTATATTTATTGGACTTTTATTTGAAATAGATATCACAGAAAGAATATTATTTAACACACAAAAACCACAGTATTTCTAAATGTTGCTAAGAATCAGATATGTATATTTTACTACAAGCGATGAAGTTCTGACTCTTGGAGCCATGGTAGCCGAGTGAATAAAACGATGGCTCGCTGCGTTGGCCGAGAATGTTCATTGAAAATTTCCGGCATGGTTCCCACTTGCCAGTGATGCAGAATAAAGGTCCGGACAGAGGACGAAAAAGCGAGGTCCCATGTGCAAATTGTTGTGAACGTTAAAGATTCATTGACAGTTGGAATACGATATAAGAGTAGACCGCAGTGCCACTGTCCGCGCAAAATTTCACTCGTAGCACACTATATGGCGTATGCCCGTCTTCAATATCCCAGTTGGAGCAGAACAGAGGACGTTAAACCCCATTGCATTTCTCTTCATTTCATTTGTATTCCAGACTATTTTCCTTGACTATTTTGTAGTCATTTTAACAATATGTGCTTTATATTTAGCAACTGGGTTGCGTTATGCAGTTTTATCTATCACGCAAAATAATAAACCAAAACCAAACAACACACACCTGATATTGTGTTCTATATTAATGAATCATCCCGATTATATAACACGATTGAAAAGGTTATCATTTACAATCACAAATTAATCTCAACAAGTTTTATCTGCATGTTAGTCACAAACATGATAACAAATATCTAGGTCCTAGCAATTGTTGTATGTTGGTTAATTTTTTTTAGTGATATATTTCAGGCTGTCAATTATTCTAGTCCAAAAATTTTGACTATTTCAACATACTATTTCTCGGTCGTTTTAGGGTATATATAGTCAAAAATAATTAGACCATTTGTCCATTACTTTTTTTATTCTATCCGAATCTTTCAAGTGTTTTGAGGATCCGTTTCCTTTCAACATGACGTAATTGTATTAATTCGTTCTGTTTAATAAGACCTGTGTCTAGAAAATTTAAAATTATCATTTGAATTTGAAGTGGCATGGTTACTACCAGTCCATCCCCCCCAGCTATTTATCAATGTCAACAAGACCAAAGGTTTGATTAAATCGATTCTGTCGAGCTTGTACTGAAATCAATTCAAATTGGGCGAAGTCACTGTAAGACAATATGAATACAGGGTATGTATCTTCTTTTATTAGGGTTATGTAATTGTGGAAAAGTTTTTCGACTGTGAAAAAGATTTGGAACCCTGTAAAAAGGCCATAGAACTTGAAGTAGACATATTGGCCAACAAGCTCTTTAAAGGCGGCAAAATTAAACGTAAGTTCTAGTATAAATGACTAATTGTTTAAACGACATTTAGTACCTGAATAAGAATAACACATGACACAATTATATGGAAAACAATATAATTATGTCATGTGGTATAAATGACTGTGATATAGCCGCTGCCGTGGTAATATTCTCCCTTGAAGCTATATTTTAATGTTATCATATTCAGACTATATTGTTTTCCGGGTATTAATGAACTAAAACCCTGAATAAAAGATGAAGGACAATAACAAAGTTGAATATGATCAAATTGGAAAATATAGCATAAGTTAGAAATTAATGAACCTCAATTAGATCAATAGAGATTATAACATTTCCCCTAGTTGTTTAATATGTACAACGTCTTTATTCAATAAATCTGTTGTTTAAATGCAATCTTATTAAAAAAACAGATTCTATTTCGTTTCGTTTTTTTTATAGTTCAAAATTTCGTTTTACTTGTCTTTATACTACACTAGGATCTGGAAGAGTTGTTATATAACCCGCGTTCTGATTGATGTGAGAGATTAACCAATGAAGCGGTCTGTTACGGCGAGTTCCTGGCGTGCCTTGCACGGAACTGTGGGTATCCCAGTAGAAACATCAACGCTGATTAGTTAATGAAAAGTCTGACGTCATAGGTCAAAAGCCGCCCTCACTACAGCTAGTCAGATCTTCGTGTAGTAGAGGCCATCAAAAGTATAAAAAACAAAACGAAATATAGATCTGTATTTTAATCAGATCCGTTTGAATGGTTATGCTTTGTATTATTTTACAGAACTGTATAATGAATATGGATTACGTGACCGACTTACATACATAGAGAAGGAGTTTCCAGGGGCTAACATGCTTCTTCACAAAACTGTAAAATTGGCTCAGGTCAGCAATCATCTTTTAATATTCATATTTCATCTGAAATTGTTGTCTATATTGATCATTTGAACTCTAATAAAATTCTATCAAACCTTCGTTTCTTTTATGCGCGAGTGTCATTGACAGTAACATTACATAATTCTATTCAAATTATCAGATATACGCCTTACTAAAAGAGGGCAACTTCTAAATGTTTGATTCGAGTGTTTAGCGATCGTTTGTAATCATATAGAAACAGCTAAATGCCGCCATTTTGGATCCTTTTCTAGGCGTTTAAAGATTTGTGGACTAATGAAAGGTTACTAAATGTCGTAGAACAGTTGATTGGACCGGAAATATCTGGAAATCCAATTTGGAACCTCAGAACAAAAACTCCAAATAATGAAGCTACAACTGTTCCTTGGCACCAAGGTGAGAACAGCTACGACAATGAAAGCTTGTAAAGCTCTAACTCAACAGTAGAAACACAAATTATTGTTCCATTCAATCAAAATTTATGTTGTTATCTTACCGTAAACATATAGACTCCCGATATTAAATGTTTAAAAGAAACAGTGAATAACATGCCGGCGTATACACTATGCTTTCGAATGTTGTTTCTAATGAGACGTCTTGATGAACGAAGATAAACGTCAGATCGCGCTTCCGATGTAGGAACGACTGCCATTCGATTGCCATTCGACTGCTTACGTTTCTCAATGAACAAAAATGATTAGAAATAGAAATTTTGAAACATGATTGTAAATCGGTTTATATACATTTTATGAGTTTTTATTTTGGCCAAGTTTAGTTTCCAAATAATAGAGATTTAATTGCAAAAGACACCCTATCGTATAGCGACACTTCATGTAGTCTTTAATGCATTAGTGAATCGTTACACATTTTAGGTAGTATTTGGAAACAGAAATGTAAAGTTTGAACGGATATTGGGCTTTATATAAAAACTTAAAAACTTGTAACCTGCTATGTAGGTGTTTTGTTATCTTCGTAATACAGATGCCGCCTATCTTGATAATCGAGCATATAAAATACTACAGCCGACAGCTTGGATTCCTCTATTAGATACTAACGAAAAGAATGGGTGCATGAGGGTAAGTATCTAAACTAGCACATCTACGGGTACATATAATACTTTGCTCTGTTATTCTACGTAATATCACTTTACTAAATCCAGTATCAGTTTTCGGGCAATCCTTCCTGTTAACGACAATACTACTTTTAACGACTGTACAAAGGAATGCAGGAATACAGTAACAATACTGCAGTTAATTAATGAGCGACGATATTTTATCACACGGTCATCCAGCGATGTAAAAGAATAAGACAGATCAGGATATTACGACTAATAAATCTAGTTTGTATATGTATTTTAACAGGTTGTTTCTGGAGCGCATAGAAAGGGTAAAATAGCTTTGCACCAATGTTGCTGGAAAGACACAACTTATATTATGCTTGACGAGCAAGAAATGACTAAAACGCTTGGTAAGTGTTCCATAGCAATTATTACTGACCACTGCACACCAAGGTAGACCATTCTTGAGGAACGAGTCTGCTGCTTGTACGAATTTTATTACTTAAGTGGAGACGCATGATGGTTACAGGAAGAGAAAACTAAACTGAAAGTTAGCGTAATTAATTGTAACATTGGAGTAAATTTTGGAACAAAATTCTTTTATTTTTTGTTGTTTTTTTTAAATGATGAACTAGTAATGGTCTTCAACTTTAAAATCAACCTTTAGTCCGTCATATCGTGATTTTATTCCTTTTAGGATGAAATATTTAACTGTTTGTATTTTTGTCCAGGTGTTGATATGGAAAAGGATGTAGTACCTTGTCCAGTACCTTATGGTGGAATGTTATTAATCAATAACGTCATACCACACCAGAGGTAAGTCATGGTCTTCTTTTTCTCTAGACATTTTGGTCTAGAATCAACGAAAAGCATTTGGACAGGCGCTACTCAATATTTATTATTTTGGATTTGATGAATAAGAAAGTAAACAGATATGACATATAGGAATTCTCCAATGAACTTGAATTTAAGTGACCACTTAATCTTAAGGTACAATTTCACCTTAACTTTAAGAAGACTTAAGGAAACTTCTTAAATCAATATTTAATACGAAAATCAACCTTAAATTAAAGTGCCGGTTCCAGATACCTTATGTTTAAGGGAAAAAAAATCTGTGTCTAAATTCTCTCATTGTATAAAAAGCTACACATGCTACATCGGCGTTTTAAAACCATATGTTTCATGGAGTCCTAAAATGGTCTAGTTTGTGTTAAGTTGACGTAAAAAGCCATTTCTCTCTATGCATGTATATATTCACCCCTCTAGCTCTGAAATACCGAAGCGATGGCGGTGAGAATATCATCATTGTGTGACTGTGACATTCAAGCACATGGGGCGCAGGGTAGCAGACAGAAAAATGAAATGAAACGGTGTTTATCTCTTCTGTACCAACTCTTCTGTACTAATTTCTAAAAGTTATGTTAGACTGCAGGTTTTATCAAAGGTCACGAGATGTAAACAGGACTAACGCTAACCCTAACACTAAACCTTTCCCAAACCTACAATCTCGTCAACAATCACGTGTCCTAACAACATTTACATCCTGCGACCTTGAGAAATCTTCAGTGGGCGTTAACCTTTAGAACTTACCCGATTGACACAGAAGAATTTAACACCGTTTCATTTCATTTTTGTGTTTGCTACACTGCGTTCCATGTGCTTGAATGCTCCTTTACTTTGGACTTTCGTACCATCCCTAGGACGCCTTTCCTTGCCAGATGCTCCTTCTTGCACCACTGACAAAGGGGAACAGACTGGAACAAAGATACGACCTAATTCCGTTTTATTACGTTTCCTTAGCTTTCATAAATCTGATATTAATTAAATTAAATACCTTACCTAAGGTGAAAATTAAGTAAATGAATTGAATACGACTCTTGGGTTTTAAGTGACACAGCTAAGAATAAACTTTATGGCTTTATGGTCATGGTGCAATTTTCAACGAAATGTTGGATGTATGCTACTGCTGGACAAACTTGGTCCAGGGTTCATGGTGAGATTTAATGTCCACGTCAACGATAAAACAAGTGTGATCTACTAAGTTATCTCCCTGAGACATGCAACCCGACAAATTATCAAGATTTTATCCTTGGTCAACAATACGATAACAGGCATGTTGATCAAGTATAATACTTTGGTATTTTAAGATTAAAATATGACGATTTTATAATGTTATTTCTTTTAATAGTTTACCAAACTTATCAGATGAAATTCGCTGGAGTTTAGATTTGCGCTGGCAGAAAACGGGTCTTCCTGCATCCTTTTATGATATGGCGGAAACTGTCGAATTTAGATCTCCCACAAAGCACAATTTGAAAATAGACTGGAGTCCTTATGATGTTGATGCGAATCGACATGTTGTGGCGGCAAAAGAGTTGACAGAATTTCAACAGGTATGCGAATCCCATTCTGTTTTGATAATTTATAAATTTCTCCGTTAGTAAGACGTTGTCTCGGTCACCATGAGTCCCGTGTTCGATCCAGGTCTTGGCCGAAAACTTCATAGGGATTTTCTGGCGTGGTTCTCCCTGATACAGGACAGAGGGTCTGGCAAGGGACATCCAGGCCCGTAACTAGGGGGGTGGGGGCTTCAGTTTCGACCCCCTGTGAAAAAAATTGTCGACCATAAAAACAATATACATGTAAATATACATTGCCCGTCAATTTTACAGCACCCTCTGAGAACATTTTCCGCCCCCCTCGTTGCTCGGAGCTAGTTACGACCCTGGGGACAACGCATAGTCGATCGAATTGGACGAAAACCGAGGTTTCATGTACAAATTAGCGTCCACATAAGATAACCCTTGGCAGTAGGAATTACATATATTTTTCCCTCATAGCACACTCTATTGCGTATGCCCGTTTTCATTACTCCTTAATCAACTCTCTAGATCATCGGATGGCTGAGAAATTAGATAGATTAGGAAATGTCTGTCATATTTTCGCGAAGATTCAAGTAGAAAAGAGATAATTCGTTTATCCTCGTAGTAATGGTACTTGACAATTAAGACTATTTACTTTAGGGTATTGTCAAAACTCCAAACCTTTATAACTCAGAATAAAGTCTTTTGACTGGAATATTCATCTTTCATTATCTTTTTAAAACTATTACAGCAAGGACGACCAGCTCTTTATCTAAATCTTACATGATGTATCTTGAAATGCATTGATTTCTATCACATCTATTACACCGTAGAAAAGAATCCCCCTTTTTAAAAAAATATAAAGTGGTATGTGCAGTTAAATCTCGTTATGTCGAAACATAATGGATTGTCATGACATATTCGAAATAGAGGAGGCTCGAGTCATCCATATCCGTAGTGTATATTTCTAATTGTTTGTTTCTTTTTATGTATTTGTAAAGGATGAATTTGATACAACTATACAAGGTCCATGGATGAGAAAATGGGAAATGGTTCATACCAACGCAAACACAGATGGTTTGAAGGATGACCATGTCTTTGGCATTTCACATTAGAAACGACTTCCCATAATTCAAATTATTCATAATCCTGCATTGAGATCGACATTAATTGGACAAATTTTACTTTAGAGATATCTGTAAAAGTAATTTGTATTTAATCCGAATGAGATTATGTATATTTTTCTGTATTTTGACGATGGACGCAGATCTGTAAAATCCAATTTCCTATGTAATCAGAATTGATAGTGCGAGTTATTTTAGTTGTAAATTGAAAGATCTATCAAGTTGCCCCAGTACGATATTTAGCGTTAATAATAAAGGGTTGCTTTATCTTTAGAACTGTTAATGATGAAACCAATCAATTCTTTATGATGGGCCATTTAAAATATTTTGTGTAGATAGCATCTGGATTGGCGCTGAAACATTTCTGGATACAATACTTAAAGCGAAGGTACGTGTCTCAAGTTCGGTTGCTTTATCTTTAGAACTGTTAATGTTGAAATCAAATTCGTGTCTACGACCCTCTTGTTAGCTTGTGTTTCTAATAGATCATTCAGTACACATTGATTCTAATATTGACTTGAGAATACATCGTATTTTTCAAATGTGAGTATAGCATTATATTGGAACAGGTAACGAATCATTAAATTTATAGTTGTAAACTGGCTTTCTGTAGAACTACCTAGTAAGCCAAATATTGATGACAACAAATATATTTTCCATGATGGTTCTATATTTCCTACTGGCTACGAATTATATTTTTTTTAAAAAAACTATTTTATTATGTGTCATATTTAATATAAGGGGTTTGGGGTACTCCCACATTAAGTTGGTAGGCAATACAAAATGAAATGGAATTATTATAAAATATTTTATTAACAAAATAATAATTCATAATAGTAATAATACCACGATGATGATCATATCAACAAGATACATTATCATGATGATTACAAACTTTCAATTCTTTATCAAACTGGGTTCCTTCAGGACATCGCATTCTGATACCAATCAGTCCTCCACCATTACTACTGACACATAGTTTAAAATGATCACAAGAATCATAATCTTCGTATATACCAAGTTCATTGCATTCATCCCAATCTTCATCATTTGAGACTGAAAAACAGAATAAAAATAGCGGGCCAGGTTCATTTATTGTTCGAAACTTGCAATTAATATATTATATTGAATTTCTCATTTCATAATCTGGTCTAATATTTTGAGAGTTGGGTGGTCTAGTGGTTTAAAGTGTGTGCGTGAAATCACAAGGTCCGTCATTGAGTCAAGTGGCCTGGTGACCAAAGAGCAGGGCCACCTTCCAACTACACGAAAATTGATAAGTATATAAATCTGTGAACCCCAAGTATGTGAAATGACCACTTATCATTTTCCTTTGTCTCAATTGGAGCTTATCCGGAAAAAGGAAAATTTGGATATTGAGCAAATTTGATATGGATCCTGGATACTTGAAGTAATATAATCTCTAGGGTTCATCCTTGTATGGTCCCATTGCTTCTAACCATGTACGAAAACAAATGTTAAAACCAGTAACCTCTATCGCATTCCCACCGTTGTCGGCAAAGAGGGGATTGTGAATATCGATAGTCATCAATGATCCCAATGCTTCAAGCCAAATATGAAAAAGACACATTAAATTTAGCCTGTATCGCATTCACGAGGTTTTTCGGAAAGGGGGCATAACTCCGGAACGGAAAGTTGTGGAACGCTGAATATCGATAGGGTTCATTCGCTCATTACCCCAATGTTGAACGCAAAACTCACAAGGTTTTCGGTAAAGGGGGATAACTCCGGAACGAAAATTCACGGAACACTGAAAATCGATAGTGTTCAATCTCTTATGACCCCAGTGCTTAACGTGCACATCGGGTATAATAACGAATACCCCGTTGTTCGGACAGGATGGCTGTCATAGCACATTATATAGCGTATTCCTGTCTTCATTATCCCAGTTGGTGCAGCAAAACAGGACGTTAAACCCCATTTCATTTCATTTCTAGTGTAATACCCATTGACACTAATAATACCCTCATTCGAGTTATGTATATCCTTAATTAAAGATCAGGCATTTCATGGTGAACGGAAATAGAGCCTGTAAGGATTCACGAAAAAGTATATTGGCATTGGTTAAAGAAATAACCCAAAACCGATCAATCGTAGCGTAATTTACGTCGATCTAAACT
Organism: Patella vulgata; assembly: GCF_932274485.2. Taxonomy (NCBI): domain Eukaryota; kingdom Metazoa; phylum Mollusca; class Gastropoda; family Patellidae; genus Patella; species Patella vulgata. Next base: position 21,152,707 of record NC_065883.2, read on the forward strand.
GCACAATAGTCCCTTATTACTGACCAGCTGACGTCTGAAGAATAAAACATTTATATCCAGGAATATTGTTATATTGTTTGTTGTAGCCGTCTAGGAAACTAAACAACATTTGTCACTTTGTCTTACATTTAAATACGGAATATTATGCTTTTAGGATCTGTATTCACATCGTGTTGTGTTGGATATTATAATTTGGAATAGTCTCTTTTATCTTTTCGTGCATCCGGCGTATCGTTAAAGTAGATTCCAAACAACCAACATGGCAATTATCCGATTAGAAGAACATATCTGAAATACGTCGTCCCAGTTATAATATTTAAAATAAGAGACAATTTGTATTGGATAATTTATTTCTATTAACGAACTACATACATATTTTATCTACATTGACAACATAATACAAATACATCATAACAACCCTCTAAACCGGCCAGCTGTACTCTATACCGAACAATTCCGAAAAGCCAAGACAAGAAGTAGGGTCGCCTGTCCAACCCCGTGGGTTTTCCCCTGGTACTATACGGTTCCTTCCCATCGCGAAAGACCAGTACGCGCAAGCGGATTATTGAAATAAATTGCAACCATATGTTAGTCCCGAAATGACCCAGTTTGTGTCGAGTGGATATTAAACCCCATTTCTCTCCCTCTCTTGATTGATGAAAAATGTAAAGCAGTTACAGAGTCAAACGGGTTCTGTTTAAGTCAACATTTAATAATCGAGGCGACAATTGGCGAAACATACGAATTACCACTACTAACGATCATGTAATGGCACTTTTGAACGTCCATGTGATGGGACGTACAGTGGATCCTAAAGCAGACAGTTACAGCATCACCGAGCACGCCACATACACGTTTTTCCAAGGAGCGAAATTCCCTTCCCGTTATGATCTATACTTCAGAAACAATTTCCGGATCCCCGGAATATAAATTAGTTCTGCGATGTCCTGTTTCACTGAAGTCGTTTAAAATTAAGAGTACTGGTAATATACAAGGTTGTTATCATTCTATGTAAAATATATAATAGTAATAAATAAATTAAGTTAATTAAGATAAAAGTTAACAATGTACAGTGAGTGTTTCTACATTACCGGTACCTGATATAAGGATCGGTATAATGATGAGGTGTGGCCAGAGCCGTATTATCCACAAGACGGACCAGAACGAAGCTTAGGAGCTAGAGATTCCGTCAATTTCTTGATTTGCCCGGGCACTGTTTGGGCTCCAGTGATTAAAGGCATTTTGTACTCAAACGCACTTGCATTATTTTAATGCCTATTGGCAAGCAAATGATGCCAATTTCACGAGACCCGCAAAATGAATATACAGTAACATAGCCAGGCACTGGAGTGAGGGGGCACGGCCATGAGTTAATACGGCCCTGGGTGTGGAATATTTACAGGTGATTAAATTAAATGATGTACATAAATAAATAAATAAATAAATAAATAATGGACACACAGAATGAGACATTGTAATATTGTTTTACATAAACTTTACAACATAATTAGAATTTACTATAATTAACTATAGCTTAACAACAGGGGCGCCGGAACGGCGCGAGGGCCAGGGTACCAAAAGATAGGGGATGGGGGAATGGGTCCGGGGAGAGGGGTGTAATTGTGTAATTGAAAAAGCTAATAACTATAAACAGAAACTACTGTCACTAAATCACTTGCCTTTATCATCTCATGAACTCTATTAACCACTTATAGACATCTGGCCAAGGCATGCACTGATAGCTGATAATGAGAGTGCGAGAACCGGTTCGCGAGCGACCAGAGAGCAATTACATATCTATCATTTAAAAATGAATAGACTAGTAAAAAGGTTGAAAACATTCATTATTAGGGCATGGGTATACATGTATACCCCAGAAAAGTCCAGGGTACCTGGTACCCGGGCTCCGGCGCCCTTGCTTAACAATTTGCTATAATTAACTATAGCTTAACAAAACGTATATATTTTGTGCCGAAATAAAGAAAGATAAATAGTAGAATTAAACAATGGTAGCAAGTGTTTAGATCACGTTTGTGCCGAAATAAAGAAAGATAGTTCAAATTACGTTTGACGACGGCACTGTATAGATATATCTATTAAAATTTAGATCTACCCCTTCAAGTGATTTAGTACAAGTTGAGCAGAAGATGAACATCACCCCCATTGTCGAAATTCGTTTTATGGAACAATTCATCATACGATATTAGTGTGTCAATCAAAATATCGGTCGACTGATCACATTTGCTAAAATTGCTTGCCATCTTTAAAGTATTAATCTACCCCCTCCCCCTCCCCAACATAATAATTGAATGAAAGTTCAGTTAACATGAAGTATGTGCCTCGTAATTACACACTTTAAGTTGGTCATCAAATAATGTTCCATCTGGACAAACCATTCGTAGAGCTCTAAGAGAATCATGGTCGGCTGGTACACACAGGTTAAAATGACTGCACGATTCGTGATCTTTGTAGATTCCTAGACCAACTTTATTACAATCCAATTCGCCTACGAAAACAACATTCAACATGATTAGATGCGAAGCGCATATCCGTGATCGCATCCACTGCCGCTCGCTTTGTAATGAACGCTGCAAAAAACCACAACGCTTGCAAAAATAATTGCGTACTTTTCGATGAAGGATTTCGCGCTGAGATTTGCAGGACGCGCGCGCTGTAAATAGGTCGCGCAAAACGTTGTTTTCATATCGGATGTTCTATAAAAGGCTTCCAATGTCGTCTTTGTACAAAACAAAAAATAGACAGATAGATAAGTGGGAAACAAAACAAGACGTATTTTTCAAAATAAATTACACTACAAGTTTTAAAAAGGTACAAATAGTTAATTAGTACTTCTTTGTTAGTATGTATACGCTGTCTATTTGAAATGAGCCAGACAGAAAAAAAGGGCTTTAGTGTATATCTGACATAAGCAGCTTAGCTTTGCACTGTAATAAGTGGTTTGGAACATTTCCTTATTTAAACAAGAATCATCGTGTTGGTGTGTTATATTATCTGGTTCACCTTATTGGCGGGAGAGTGGTGTTCTGACCTTCAAGAATATCCCGATGTGCTCAATCTGATTGAAACACAGATCCTATTTCGTTTCGTTTTTTTATAGTTCAAGATTTCGTTTTACGATCTGTTGTTGTTCTTAATGTTTAACGTCCGCTTACACCGAGGGTGATATCGCAGACAAGTTGTCTTTTTTTTATTTTTATTATTTCTAGCATAGCATACGGAACCATAGAAAAAGGAATTAACCTAAAAATAATCGACGAATTGGGGAACCCCAAGGTTTCCTTAAAGCATGGCTAAAGATTCAGCCGTAACAACCATTTCTTAATGGGAAATACCATAACGTTACTATACATAATGCTCATGCAGCCTTGTTGCGCTTTCATACATGAAACAATGATGAGAGTTGGGATAATTTTAGACAACGTTAATTTTATTTTTGGAGGAAAAACAGAATAGACTTATAGAAAATATAGCATGGATTAATTGACTTACAGAAAATATAGCATGGATTAATTGACTTACAGAAATCATAGCATGGATTAATTGACTAACAGAAAACATAGCATGGATTAATTGAAAATAAGTGTTGATTAATTACAAATTATCCGTTAAGGATACGTTGTGTCTAAAATGATCCCAACAAATAATAGATGAAGCACAATATAAAAACGGCATTAATACAGAGCAAGGTAAAGTAATAATGAATTAAATGTGAAAATGAATAAAAAGTTTAACTGTATAAAGGTCCACAATTATGAATCACAATTCAAACTGTGACGTTGGTCACTAGACTAGTTTAATTCAATAGCCGAATGACTGAAATAATTAACACGTGAAACCAAAGCTCGAATAACAAAAATCTCATTCGGAATAAATATAATGTTAGTTATATTGATTATTGTAATATATATAGCCCTGTCTCGTTTATTAGCCCAAACTATACAATAAAATATAACAGGCTTACCTTCTGGTTCAACATCGACGCTAGCAGCGGCACCAACTTTAAATGCATCTAACCCATTCTTAAGAATATCTGAAACGGTTCTCAGGAGCGGGTATTTGGCACCGCCACAATGTCCACTAAAGTCGTCCATTTCCACTGACCAGATAAAGGCACCAGCCAGATCTCGCATCAATATATTTTTGGCCTGAAGAGATATGTCACAAAAACAGTTTAATGTATGAATCTCATAAACAAAACAACTAAAAACTTAAATTATAGTTCATAACTCGAGTTAATTTTAACTTTTGCTTTCAAATTGGATTTCGAATTGCAAACTTTCTCTTCTTCCGAATGTTTAAACAGTTCTTCCACGACAAAATACAATTTAAGAAGTATTTATTCCGCTTACATTTTCATATTTAATTAAATTAAAAATGTTCATTTAGTCTTGTAATTAGGTAAAACCGGTCAGAACCGCATAACAAAATAGAACACTAAGTTTGCAATATGGCGGCCATTTAGGACAGAGGTCTCTTCTCAAAGTAGATAGTTCCCTGTGTGCAGAATGCAAAAATTGTAAACAAATCGACATCAGTTCAATCTCTCGAAACAAAAATGTAACGAAATATATATAGGTCATCTCAATAGTATATAATCAAATTAATGCACCACGCCCCCGTTTCACAAAATATTTTTTTTTTCTCTCAGAACAAAGAATTTACTTAAAATTGTTTGCCTCGTTTCAACTAAAATACTGCCCTTTATAAAACTTTTGTTGTCTTAAATGTATTAAATACATCAATATAAGAAACCATGCGCAAAGACATTTCTGCTAAACAATATACGGTATTTAATCGCATACGGCTTGCACTATCACTAATCAGACAGATCCACAACTCAATACTTAATTTTGACCAAAATCAAAGATGTTTGTCTCCTTTAATATAACATTACAACGTGATCAAGTATTGGTATTGTGGAGGCAAAATGTATAATATTACATAAATTTCGCGGGGTATGACGTTTTTAGCGATGTTTTAGACATTGACCCCGGTTCTTAGATTCCGTTAGCATTTCACGTTGTGTAATTTAATTTGATCAATACTATAACAAATCATCATGTGATAACTGACCTTTATAGCAATACTGTCTGGTGATTCAAAACCAACCCATTCACCACCACCATGACAATATGGTACTTTCTGTTCATCGATCCATTCAACCTTCCAACCTTCATCCTGGATCTTCTCACATATCTTCAAACAACAAGTTAAATCCAGATTTCCCTTTCTATGTCATAATATCGTGCAATCTGATTAAAATACAGATCTATATTTCGTTTCGTTTTTTTTATACTTTCGATGGCCTACACTACATGAAGATCTGACCAGTTGTACTGGAAGGTCGCGTCAGGGGTCGTACGAGCGGCATTTGACCTATGGCGTCAGACATTGATTAATCAATCAGCGCTGACGTTCTAGTGATTTACCCACAGTTCCGTAAGAAGTCTCCGTAACAGAACGCCTGTTATATAACAACCCTTCCAGATCCTAGTGACGTAGTAAAGACAAATAAAACGATATTTTGAACTATAAAAAACGAAACGAAATAGGATCTGTGTTTTAATCAGATTGAATATCGAGGCGACCTATTGTTACTTCTCTAAAACTCGGACCAATTTTGGCTTCCTAGCTATAAATTTTGTTATTCTTTCCGGAACACACGAAGCCACTTACCACTGAGATATCCAATGAGCCTGGTCGAAAGTCAGAGCCTTGGGTCCTAAGATATGTCATTGAATCACGTGTCATGGTTTCGATAGTAGGCTTGTTTGTGACAAGGAGAAGGACGCCTACCAAACCAACCCAATAGGTTTTCCTGCCAAACCTCGTGGATTTTCTCGTGGTCCTCTGGTTCGTTCCAAGTGCCTAAGACTTATCAAATGCAGCTAATTATGATCCGGGTATAAATGACATCCTTACTGGTATCAGTTACAATATGAATATTATTGTGATTTAATCCAGCTTAAAATGTTGAGGTTGAATTCAATGCCTTACCTCATATAAAGACAATATTCCTGATTCTTCTGTATATCTTCCCTTAGTGTTTCCTCCATCAGCGGCCTGTCTAATACCATGCTTTGCTGAATCTAGTAACTTAAATCCCAAACCATACGTCGGCAATCCTACAATCAACTTCTCTTTGGGTACACCAGTTCGCAGCCAATACGATATTGACCATTGCTGAAAGGACATGATTAGTTAAATAATATTATTGACTACAAATGAGTAAATACATGAGGCGATCGAAGATTTTAGTGAATAAAACAGGATTAAACTTTGCTGTATACTATCTTTTGTTTATTTCTAGACAACTTTGATAATTTCAAACAGACGAAATTTTGGTTGCGAACCATTTTAGTTAATCGAAAGAGGCGCATTCTACCCATAGGCTAATCAATATTCATAAAACATGTGGTTGTACCTGATGTAATTCTTGCTGTTCACCTTCTGGATCTGAAGGATGTGGTAACAAGGGGCTGTGGTGACCTGTAAACTTCTCCCAACCTGATCCATGATAATTATACGTCATCAATAACATATAATCTATATATCTATAATAAACAGAATATATATCATGTTATCATTTTTATCACAGTCAATGTCAATTTTAGTTTAGTTTTCAGCTATAACAATATGCAAAAGTACTAATTTTGTCAGTTTGTGTGAAATGGCACTTGTCCTCCTGATTGCACAAGCATCCTCAATTGATATTATAAATTACTGAAAACAAAATTAAAGGGAACCTCTACTACTCACTTGTAAATTTGATCTGGTTCATATGATTTACTGATGTAAAACTCACTAGAAGCTGTAGCTAAAGTTAGAAGCATTCGCTCTCTCCCTGATGCTTCAGCTTCTTCTGCGAACGAATCGTAAATACACTGAAATATACAAACGAGGTACATGTGTAGTAATGAACATCGATTTTAGACGGCACTAGGTAAAGACTTCGGATCCTGTCTATGTAACAGTTTATAAACCAATATCAAGGACTGCTGCATTTCTTACTTTGCAGTAGTGTATGCTCGCCCTTTTTGAAACACCTGGGTTTATTTTCCAACGGTACATTACTTTTGCTCATGGTTGTCTAATATAGGATTGTTTTGCCTAGTTATATCTTCTATGTGAGTAGGTGGCCCCGGAGCGTTCATCTAGATTTATTCAGTTAGTTTCCTGTTTCTCAGTGATCCAGGAATAAGGGGAAGACATCTAACCATTCGGATGTGACGAAAGACAGAGGTCCAGTCGTCATTAACAGGACATTAAACACCGTTTCTGTTATGTTTCACTTGCCATGAGAAGATTTTTAAAATTGAACTTGCTTTGTGCAGACACAAGGTATACGGAACAGGCAGTATTTGGGTATAGTAATCTGTCCAAGATTCAAACATTACCTTCATATATTTTGTAAATTTATATTTATCCTCTTCACCACTTCCACGTGTTCCAGGGAATTCCCAATCCATATCCATACCATCAAATCCATATCTAAAATGTATAACAAACAGAATGGGGCTTAACACATATCAATACCATGGAAGGCAGCAAGACTTTCCAAGGGACTACTAGAAAGAATTGTTACTTTGTATTGGTTCTTACATTGCAATATTAAATATGTTTTCAAAGGTGCAGAATAATTATACTCAAAATCAATATTCGTATATTATTGTAGAATATGACTGTATAAAAAATGAACAATTATTCAACAGATATTTTTTTTCTAAATCATTTATGATTCTTTTATTTCTGGGTTCTCACTGGTTAAGGTGGGTTTCTTAATAAATGAGACATTTTATCTAAGTAGACTGTGTCCTACATGCATAACAGGTTAACCTTTCTGCCAAGTCAAACCCACCACCTTAATTACAATCCGTTTAATTTCAATGACCTTTCCCGATTATCTCCCATGAGAAGAACACTGACCTGTATATTTTGAAGTACTTAATTTTTAAGAGGTTTTAACCCGGTCATTTTGACGAAGATAATATAAGACGATAGGTTAATGGATTATAACTAACCCTAGTTTGTGCCCCTATCAACATATTGGAGATTAACCGTCAAAATTTCTGTGATATGTACTGAAGAACGGACGTGCTCATCGGATCGAGTTGCTCGACGAGCTCTAAAGCGATTTGGGTAGGAATCTAACACCGGATGTCCGGTTTATATGGGTTTTTTTTCGTTTAATTTAAATAATGGTGTTAAAAGAATTCGGCCTGGCTTTCTGGATGTTCGCGTATTAAGTTTCCTTATTAAATTCCTGTGTGGTTAAATTTTTAGTTAAGTCAATAAATGACACTGATATACTAACTTTCTGAGGTATTTTACTGCATTTTTGACCCAAACTGTCCACGTACTTTCATCCTTTATCATTGGAAGAAATGGTTTAGATCCAATCTTCCAGCCGCCCACGGCCAATAAAACCTTGAGGTCTGGATTTTTCTCTTTCAGACGAATTGTTCGAGCATAAAGACCTGTTTTAAAAACAAATACATGGTTTATTGGAGTTTCAATACAGTCCACTAGAATTGCCAACGTAAAGCAGCAGACATCATGTCCACTTTTATAGCCATCTAATCTGATTTCATTTGTGTATTTTGCGTAGTTCTGTTTCACTTCGTGTTTGATCGGATAAGGAATAGCCGCGAGAATGTCTTGCATTTTACTAAGTCATTATCGGACGAAGAGGAGATTTGCACAGGAAAGTGTGAGAAAAAAAAATACATCAATACTGTACAAAATATATTCTGTTTGGAATGGGCAACGGTAAAATTCTTAACATGTCACGAATTTTACACGAAATTTAACAAGAATTCCAATCTGGATTGTGATCGTTGACTGAACAATCTGCCTTAATTCTGAATTGGCTATAATTGCACGGATGTTTCGAAAAGTCATCCAAAGAATTGAAGATATGCATTGAATAATGTGGAAGTTGCCAATCAATTTGAAAAAATGGAACAATTTCTATCTAAACACAAAGCTAAAATACATTCCATCCGAGATTGTGTACTTGTAATGATGAGAAAAATCCATCTCAAGATTAAAGAAGCCAATGTTGATCTGATATGTCACGAGAATGGACAAATGCTAGTTTTCGCTAATTTCAAGATCACGCATGTGTTTATAATTGTGGAGCTAGCAGTATAACGGGCGGGTATTTTAGAAATTTAATACCATAAAGTGTTACAGATGGCAACTAAATGAAGCTAAAATCACAAAGCAATCAAATTTTATCAGTATTAGTGTTACCACATTTCCTTTAATCCATGTAGATTAAGAGGGCTTACCTTCTGGTCCCAAATCATTCCAGTTATTTGGTTTCAAATCTCTGCCATCTTTCGTGATATCCACAAATGCAAAGATTATATGAGTACATAGAAAGGCATCTATGTGCTCTGGCCAGAATTTACCCACACTGGGTCGACCGTTTGCTGAACTACTATAGTAACAGAACACTTTCTTATTGGAACCTAAAAATAATAAATAAAAGATCATTTATGAAAATTTTAACAAATCACAGTTATTTGAAACCGTTACATTAGTTTGGCTTTTTCTCCCAAACCTAAAGTATTGAATCAATTAGATCAAATAAGATTGATGCAAATGTTTGTTAGCTAAAATATTATTAATATATTGTTTACAGCAATGACAGTGTAAAGATGGAGAAGAGAGTTTTATGCTTACCTTCTGCGCTGATAAAATTACAAACACTCAATAATACTGCTAATATCGTTAACAAAATATCCATTGTCCTGCAACAAAAAGAATGATACATCTCGTAGAGCGGTTGATATCGTTTAGTATTTCTTAATCTGATGCATCCATAGATTGCATGTCAATCATTCCCTAGCTACAGTATCCAAAAGGTAGGTAGTTCTAACACAACTGCCATCAGACACGTCATAGACAGTATATGTTAGTAGATTAAAATTCTACCAGATAGACAACTAGTCACAGGCTTCTCCAAGGTTGTGAGAAGATTTATAGTTTTAAGGACGATCATTTTGATTCACTTGTAGCTTAAAACACGACGAGCAAACAAACACTACAGTACTGAGTTACGTCATGCAAAGGGTGACATTTTTTCAAAACAGAGATCAGGATCGACCATCGTCCAAGCTTTAGGAAAATGTATATCCCCTGGTTTCCCAAAAACTAACGATTTAATCTCTGTGGCGTTCGCATGTATCACGTATCCTCAACAATTCTAATCATTTAGCCACATAAATGTTTTGTTTTTCTGTGAAGCGTCTCCCCAACTGCTACAAATTGTACAACACTATTGATGGAATTTCTTTATCTTGTTTATGGGTACATTTGCACACAAAAAAAGCCCGAATCATAGTCAGCCTATCCATAACATATTAAAGGACCATCTTTCATACACCTCGCCAAGAAAACCCCTCTAAGATCTCGTCATTTCATTAAACAGTTGATAAAACAAATCTTATAATGGCAAATATATTATTAATTTTTAGGGGTATTAATAAATCATTTTCTTGCACACTGAATCTTCTTGTCTAATCTGGGGGGTTGGATGGCGAATGGATAGCACGTGTGCTCTGTATCATAAGACCTGTCATTGAGTCAACTGGTTTCGATTCACAGGTTGTACGTGACAAGGAGTAGGGTCGCCTGTCCAACCTCGTGTGTTTCCCCCGGGTCCCCTGGTTTCCTCCCACTGCTAAATACACCTACGCGCAAGCGAATTATTGAAATAAAATTGTACCATATGTTACTCCCGAAATGACCTGGTTTGTGTCTAGTGGACGTTAAACCCCATTTCTCTCTCTCTCTCACTCACTCTCTCTCTCTCTCCTGCCAAATCTGAAGGCGTCAGAGAACATTTAGTAATCAAAACAGTACAGGAAAAATACCAGTCGCAATAAACTAGAACCTAGCTAGTCATTCCATTAAAGATAGGACTTGTGGTAGTCGAGTGGTCAGTCAGGATTGCCAAGCATGTCAGACTGACAATAAATGTGTGCCTGATCGTTCGGATGGTTAAACAAACATGTCCATCTGCATACTCTTTGGCGTCCACGTAAAAGAACCCTTGATAATTTGAAATGCAAAATCCCATTCGGATGTCCGAGCAAAATTATCCTACCTGGCATTGCACACACACAAATACAAATAGGAATTACCATGCAATTAAATACAATTGCAATTCGTAAACGTTTACAATGCTATCCGTAATTAATATAATTATTAACCATACAGGGCCAATGTTCTATTTCTTATTTGAAATAAAAATCTCCACGTTCATAAACGAACTAATAACCCACAAATTACTGTTTGAAGCGACAATTAAGATACATCTTAAGTAAGCTGGGTATAGACAACCGCGTCTCTGAATATTGGAAAAAATAAGCAAGAAACAAACTTAAAGGAGATTTAACATCATGGAACGTGTTAGCCGCGTCCAACAGAGATATTTAATCGAACCTTGAACCGACTTGATGTTAATGTTTTTTAATGAAAGATTATTCATTTGATTTATACATAAACGTGGATGATACTGAGTTAAGAGTGCTCTAAACGATTCACAACAAGGTTAAACAAAAAATAATAAAATACATCATTTGCTTGAATGGGGTTAAACAGGGGTCACTGTTGTCGCCCTTTTATTTCATCTCATTTGTAAATGAATTTGGAAAATAAAATGCTTTATAAAACCAATATTTTATTATGTTCGTGCCGTTGTCTAAGAAATGTGAATGGAAAATCGAAGATATATACGCTAAAGACACTTGGGTTTCGCGCTATAAAGAAATAATGTTTATTATTAATCTTTTTTTTTCTTCCAAACTTTACTAAACTAGTCTCGCCTAAAACCATTTGTTTTCGGTGTTCACAATAATATTGTTAGTGACGATATTTGAATTATTCAAGAGTTGCATTTAAAACATTTAAAACATAATATGCCAATAAATCATTTACAGTGTACAATTTAAGTTATTCCAAACACGATAATGAATACTTTAAGGAGGACGTTTGTTTAAACAAAAGAGGGCAGCAGCCAAAAAATGCGCATTGACAACCGAATGTTTGATTGTTTGGTCAGTAAACATTACTTCCGACTTTTTTACGACATGGGCCCTATATGGACATGTATTGATAAATAAGATAAATTAGCACCTGCCTATTTTCGGCTGCTTGAACAAGCTAATAACCACCATACAAATATTGCGAGCTTTGGATGCAAAGCCATGAGATCTCTTCGAGGTATGTGTATTGCAATCGGAAGAGAGATATTTGCAGACCTTATACTATTTAAAATTAGTAAATTTAGACAAATTCTCAGAAAGATAAATAACATTTTACATTTAAAATTAGTACACTTAAACACATTTTCAATAAGTTAAATAACAATCAATACGAACTGCCAGAGTGACCAGGATATTCATGTGGCGGAGTAACATACTGTATATTGTAAGGATTCAAATTAAGGATTCATAATATTTGGTGGAGTGGCTTATAAGTATTAATATAACCGAAAGTGTATAATTTATGAAGAGTAAGACAAATGTTCATTTGTTTGAGGAATTTATGATTCTCTAATAAAGTTCCATTGATTTGGGGTCCAAAGGTTATCGTTTTTTCTAAAGAGACAATTTCATCACCAAACTAAAATTCCATTTGAAAAATACAACAAGAAAAAACCGCAAAGAGTGAAAACTCGAAACAAAAGAAACACATGCAAACGACTTGACGCTTTTTTGTAAAAAGACATCCCATGAAAAGGAAAATATGTTGAACCTCACCACAAATCCAATGTAAAGGTTTTTGGTACAGGCAATTTTACAAATTTGTAAGATATATACTTATTCTTAAAAGTTTCAAAACTCGGGACTTTCAAAATTAAATTAATGATTTACATTTATGGACAAAGGGAAAAATATGTTTTTTGCAAATATAATAATAAATCAGCTAGAATTATTCTACTAACCTTATTTAATTAAACCCGATTTGATCCGCTTAGTTCACCAAGGATGTAAAACAATTCACATATATCCTGGAAGATTATACGTCATATCCGCGATCACCGTCTTTCCAGGTCGACAACAGTTTAAGAAATGGCCGAAAGTAAACATGTCTCCCTCTTATATTCAAGCAACATGCGCATCGACTGCCGTTCTTATGTTCTTGAGTAAAGTTCTGTGCAAGTTATGTGTACCAATTAACACTATAAATAAGCCAAAGTAACGCGGTAATCGCCTCTTTTTGAGTTACATACTAATCTTAATAAAAGCAGATCTTGAAGAAATTAAACTAAAAAAAAAGCCTATAACACTTAATGACAGCGGAAGAAATTCTAATCGTCTGATGAAAAGGGTTTTTGATGATGGTATTATCTTAGATAAAGCTTATAACGTATAGGATTAAAACTTTATATGATACGTATGTTTAGTAGAAAGAAAGATGTTGTGGTTGGTCTCAATTATATTAATAAGCTTATTCTCGGTAGACGGGAATAGAGCGAATTTCGTTTTAAGGGATACAGATACATGGGTTTAACATAATAGTGGATAAGAAACAATGGTACAAACCAAAGAACTGATCAGTAAATAAGAAAACTACTGAGACAAACACAAGGAAACCACATAATAATAAGCAAACAATCATACAGAGCTAGTAGCTACATGAATGTATACGGGCTGGTATAGATTTCAAATTCGGTCATAATTGGTTCATTTTCTGAAACGAAATGAAATAAAATAAAATGAAATGAAATGGGATTTAACGTTCTACTTTTCTTTCTGCAGGTTATTTTTTTAAAAAAAATGAAAGTTATAACTTCCATTTGTTCGCCATGAGAGAGATTTGGAGAATTAGGCTTTAACGTCTTAGGTTATTCCGGGACTAACATTTGCGACAATTTTATTTCAAAGTTCACTTGCGTCTTAAACAATGGGAGAACACAGGAAGACTCGAAGAAAACCCACGAGCTACTCTTTATCACGTTCGTGACCGTAACTAGGCCATTTGACTAACTGACAGCGCCTATAGTCTAAAGCATACGTCTTAGACCACTTCGTCTCTCCGCCATTGGGAAACAATAGTAATTGTAGATTAAGTTTACATTGTAAGGTTTCATTTGTTCCTAAAACAAATTATCGTATTTGTTGGGACTCTTGTTTACGAAACTGATACAGTTTAAGAGGTACTATTACTTTCATTACAAGAAAATAAATGTATTTTATTTCTCATAATTATAATATGACATTATGAAATTAACCTAGACTAGACTACCTAGAAATGAAGAATAACTCCACTTTGATCAAAGCATGGCCACACAAAAATACTCAACCCAATCTGATCTATATTTCGTTTCGTGTTTTATACTTTCGATGACCTACACAACACATGACGATCCGACTGGTTGCATTGGAAGGCCGCGCCAGAGGTCATACGAGCGGCTTTTGACCCTATGAAGACTGACATTTGATTAACCCAACAGCGTTGATGTTTCTAGTGGGTTAACCACAGTTTCGTGCACCTCACTTCAAAATCTCGCCGCAACAGATAGTTTCATTGGCTAATCTGTCACATCATCCAGAACGCGGGTTATATTACAACACTTCCAGATCCTAGTGTAGTAAAGACAAGTTTTGAACTGTGTTTTAACCAGATTGTACCCACCTCCAACTCACTAGATTCATAAACCGATTCTTAAAATCCAATGATAACCAAGGATCACACAGACATGTTTCTATATGAATTCTTGCGATTTTCGGTTGTAGCTGGTTTCGGATCATTAACTGTTAAAGACTACTAAACGCTGTGATACCAAGGATTGCATATCTGTATATTGCACGTACGTATGCCCTCTAATTTTCATACCCCTAATATAACGTTATCTTCAAATCACTATAACAAATAGAAAAGGAATGTTGTTCCGGACGGCGAAAATCTTCTAGTGCTACCACCAAAACTCAAACAATCATTTACTCATGACTTCGTGAGATAGGGGGGTTGGATGGCCGAATGGTTAGCAAGCGCGCACTGTATCACGAGGCCTGTCATTGAGTCAACTGGCGTGGTTTCGAATCCCCGGTTGTACGTGACAAGGAGTAGGATTGCCTGTCCAACCTCGTGGCTTTTATCCGGGTCCTCCGGTTTCCTCCCACTGCTAAAAACCCCTACGCTCAAGCGAATTATTGAAATAAAATTAAACCATGTGTTAGTCCCGAAATGACCTAATCTGTGTCGAGTAGACGTTAAACCCCATTTCTATCTCTCTCTATCTCGTATGAGATACGAACATATACTATTAAATGTATATGTATGTTTCCCATCTTCAGAACAAAACATCCTTTTATGTATAGTTTATGTTAGCTATTAAAACATTTCGAAAGCACTAATAGTAAGTGCAGGAGGATCACACTACACTCAAAACAAAACCGACAAGACCAACCTGCGGACAAGACAAACTACATAACATTGACATTACAAGAAATAAACAAGAAATATCAAATCAAGTGAATGGATCCGGGGGCCAGCTGTAAGCGTCCATGTACATCAATCAATTTACCCAGGTACACATAAATACATAGATATACATTCGTCTAGCCTTATTATTGACATTTGTCTTAAACGGCTGTACAAGACAATATTATCTTTTCTTTCTACCCAAATCTGTTATCAAGAAAGTAAATAGGTCTTTTTCTTTAGTATTGGGTTTTTAAATATAGAATCGGTAGATTTCTGTTTGAAAAGGTGTTTACGAACATTTTATCACAATCCGATACATATACGATAAAAGCTAAAATAAATATTTATTATGATAGCAACGGGCAATGCTAATTAGAGATACGTGTCTTATAATGTTTCTTTAGTAAGCCATGTTATCGATTTATTATTTCTGCATTGCGGAAACTAAAGAAACGGAAGAGAAATATTGTTTAACGTCCACTCTGTAACGTCTACTAAATGGTATACATTAACTGTATTTCAATAATTCGCTTGCTGTCTTTAGATATGGGAAGACACCGGCTCCCTACGAGGTTGGACTGGCGACCCTAGTCCGTGTTACTTCCCATCCGTAGTACTACACATTCTTTGTCAGTCTGTCGCAAACAGGAATCGTTTTTGCCACATACGGATAGGTCTTCGAGGAGATTACGTAGTTTATATTAAATTGTTAGAGATTTGTATGTCACACACAGAGACTAAAAAAATATTAACCGTGTGGAATCAAGTATTTGTGACAGACTAAGCTTATACTGAAACGAGCACGCCATTTATTTTGGTTTTGAAGCACAAACAGACAGAGGTGCTTTCCGTAACAATTATAGTTATTTCTAACCAATTCTGATTTTTAGATTGATACATCTAATGAATATTAACCACAGAGACGTCACCGGCTTAATTCATCCTATGGCAATGACTCCTGTTAACATTTCCTGATCTTGTGTGACATTAACAAGTTGGGGGTGACTGTAAATTTATAATCTTTTGTTTCTTGTTAAATACAGGTTAATCTATCAAGATTTTAAACTTCACAAATTACATTAGTCTTAAAACAAAGTCTCAGAATGTGTAACTCTTACTATGGATGGGAATATAAAAAAAAATATCTACAGGGAAGTAGCATTAAAGTATGGCTGTATTTTTTGTTTTGGTTCTTTTTTGTTGTCTAGCAGTATTTTAAAATATATTCAAGTTACCAGGAAGAATATTACTATTCTAGTAATAAATTTTGGGTTCCAAATCTAAAATCTGAATTTTTCATCGACACTTCTCAAGTTGCTAATATTAAAAGATGCATTCCTTGGCCATCCTCTCCACCATCTATATCACTATATTGTCAACTCTATTGGGTGACCATCCGATAATCTTCCTTCCTACCTATGTCACAATGTTGTCGTCTCTAATGATTGACCATCAATGATTACCTTCCCTGCCTATATCACTATATTGTCAACTCTATGGTTGACGATCCCATTCCCCATCCATATCACTATATTGTCAACTCTATGCTTGACGACTCTATGGTTGACGATTATCTCAACCATCTATACCACTATGTTGTCAACTCTATTGTTGGCGATTACATCAACCCTCTATATCACTATATTCTCAACTCTAAACTCTAATGCGGTATCTACCTATATCACTATACTGCCAACTCTTAAAGGCTCAATACCACTCTTGTTGTAACTGAATAATATGTCCCAATCTTTATTCTGGTCCTATTTTACAATATTCCAAATAATTGATGATACAAATTTCATCTTAACACACCTAATTTAAAAAATTGGAAACATTCAACTAAATGATTTGAAAAGCCTGACGTAAAGCTTTTCAAATGTGACTTGGGTTTAAAAATATTTTTGAACCCTCTGGACAAGTAAAATAGCATTTAATGGATAAATTACACAACAGGTAGGACACTAACACATCTAGTACTTAGAATAAGGCTATTTTTTATTTTCTGGAGCTGTCAAGCCAGCAAGAGTATTATTTTCCCTTTACGGGTTGGCAGGATAGCATTTATTTTGAGCCTACTAACCACGGAACTGTTTGTCTATAATTTTATTTTTTCGAGACATGATAAACACTCTTTTATTCATTTAAAATCATTTTTGAGGATGTAACAACTGATCTAACTAGTTTGTGAAACACATCTTTAAGAAGTTTGCGTTCGATCACCACATGGCTTAAATAGGATTCAAACGGAACAGACAATTGCTAAGAAATTAATTAGATATGCGTGTTGTATATAGTGTTGAACAATAAAATTTAAAACTAGAACCAAATAAAGATCTAATTTTATCAAATATCGAATTACCATTCTTATCTTTCTGGAATATCCAATATAATGAATAAATATATTGAAAAATAGTTCATTATTAAAGCAAAGGTGCCAACCAAGACTCGATTGGCCATTTTAACGTTATATTTAAATATCGCCGATGTTTAAGTCCATTTAAATTTCGGTCATCCGATGCTCTAGAGAGTCGATGATGGACTTCTCGTGTTAAAAAATGTCTAAATAATAACAAAGACCTGCAATAGGAAGGTTTAGCTCTTACATAATGCATCTTTAATTACATTATCTGATATTCGTAATTAATTAGAATTCAGTTATTGTTTACCTTGTAGTTAGCAAATATTTATACAAAACGAATCAGTCATGTTGCCGATAATGCACAACCATAGCATAGCATTCAATATATCTTTACTCACCGAGAATAGAAATTCCTTCAAACAGTAACCAGTAAACAAGTCAATATACTTGAAGCTTATATACAATAACATAGCCAGGGTGTCGTCTTAGTCAAAATATCTTTTAATACTTGTTAATATAATGACGTTTTTAAAAAACATCTTAATCCGGTTAACAGTTACATGATAAAGGAAGAGGGTTTTTTGGGGTTATTGGGTTGTTGTTTTTTAATTAATAAACAAATAACAACTCCATACTTTATTTTCTATAAAATGGGCGTAGTTCTTGTGCGTGTGGGTGGCCGAATGGTTAGCGCGTGCGCGTTATATCATAACATCTGTCATTGAATCAACTGGCGTGGTTTCGATTCCCCGGTTGTACGTGACAAGGAGTAGGATCGTCTGTCTAACCTCGTGGGTTTTCTCCAGGTTCTCCAGTTTCCTCCCACTACTAAAGACCCCTACGCGCAAGCGAATTATTGAAATAAAACTGAACCATATGTTGGTCCCGAAATTACGTAGTTTGTGTCGAGTGGACGTTAAACCCCATCTCTGTCTCTCTTTTCTCTCATTTTGAGAGTAAAATGTTTATTTTTAAAAATTTGATAATGTGTGAAAATCAAATTCCAAATGCAAAGACAGCTTTTATGAGCACAGGCAATTTGTGTACCCGAACTCGGTTTCTGTCTCTTCCGACCATCAAGACACGTTTTCCATGCCACCGTCGTAGGCGGTGATCCCAGGGCCCGTGCTGGGACACTTGTCCAGGGACTCGGAGTCTAGAGGGGCCCGGAGGTATTCCGATCTAAAAATACACTTTTACTTGATCGTTAAGTGGAAGAAAACCGGTAACTTGTTTAAATGGGGGTAATTAGTGGCGTGGGTAAGATTAGAATTGGATTCTCTTTGTTCACTATTTAATTCAAAATGGTGAATTAATCTGCCGTGGGGCCCCGTTTGAGGCTCTCTTCACCGTCAGGGCATCTGGGGCCCAGCAGGTAAACAGGGCCTATTCCAGGCCCGTAGAACGCTACGGTGATGGTAAGTTCCAAGTTCCGTTCGAATCCAATTCAACGTGATTTTGGGTAATGAAAACAATAAACGAATAGTGATGAAAAAATGTCTTTTTGGTGTCTGATGGTCACGATTTTCAGGCCCGTAGCTAGCGGGGGTGGGCAAGGGGGGCAATACGAAGCCAACGTCCAACGTGCCCAAATCAGTATGGGCGCCCCATAAAGCAGGGTCACATTGGCTGGGCTGCCCCCCCCCACCCCTGCTAGCTAAGGGCCTGATTTGTTTTCCATTTCTTTGCCTGTTTAAAAATTTCTGTCAAACTCGTGAACATCTGATTATTATCAAATGAGTAAAACTAAAACGTAGTACATGTATGTGGTATGTCACAGGATGTGTTAAATCTCAGTGTCGATGTTTTAGCAAAGTGACCTCCCGTTTCCCCAGATATACGCCAAAATGTATCATGTATCTATATCTTTCAAAACTTTTCGAGCAAGGACCCTCCATCCCACCCACCACTGAGTTGCTTTTCCCGGGGCCTGGTAGGCCCTAAAGCGGGCCCTGGATGCTTCAATGGGAACCGGTGGTTTCTTCTCTGCCTACGCCTGGATTCAAACCAATGACCTTCTATAAATTTAGCCAAGTTCTCTATTCACTAATTAGCCTGGAGGTCCGGGCAAAATTTCCCTCCTAGCACACTGTATGTCTTCATTAGTCCAGTTCGGAGCAGAGTACGTTAAACCCATTTCATTTCATTTCTATTCACTAGTCAAGTTCTCTATTCGAAAGATTTTACACAACTGAGTGGTGAACTCTTGCAAATTACTTTCAGTAGAGACATTTAATATATTTTAGTTCCTTCAGTATTTTCAAGTCCAAGTTAAATTTGTAAAATTAGATATTTCGCTCAAAACAAACAACCAGATATCGAGAATCGCGTGTCAACACGTTTACAGTGTTTGTTTTTCAACCCAAGCTCAGTTTTTTAGGAATGTTTAGTTGTTCTGGCGTAGGTGCTACTGTGAACATAAATATATATTTTGCCAGTAATTAATTAGTAGTGTTGGGGTTGATTAATTAAAAAAACAAATTTCCGGTTCCGTCAAATGTTTTCCGGTAATGTAGTCGTTGGGTGAAGTTCGACGCGAGCTTTTTGACCAGCAAGCACCTTGGGGTTGGATAAAGTTGTCTATTTCATAAGGCCATCTACAGATTTTGTCAAATGTCACGAGATGTAAACAGGGCTAGCACTAACACTAATCCTAGCCCTATACCACAATCTCGCCAACATTCACGTGTCCTAACCCTATTCACATATCTGCGACCTTGACAAAATCTGCAGGCAGCCTTAATAATTAGATCTAGCCCCTTAAACGCTTGCTCATTGAAACCTTGCCACTATACTTTTTGTTTTGCTTTTCGATAACATCTTGACAGGGTATACTATAGTTTATTTGGAAGCGAGCGCTCTAAAAGTGATAGCTAACACCTACAGCTGACTCTTTCAAACAAATTAAATAGGATATTTCTTCATTTTTGGATTTGCGGGCTTAAACAAACTTTTTGGAGGGGGAAACCACACTGGGAAAATCAAGGGGAACTTTCTCGGTCAACCCAGGATCGAACCACACTGAGCCACTGCGGCTCCCAGCTATCGGAAGATAGCTGATATGATCTATTTTAACACCTAAATACTTTACAGGCTATGCTAAATTTCACAAAATGTCTCCAAATTCCTACCTACTTCATGAAAACCTCTATTTAGTGTCAACAATATGATAATGAAATGCTGTATCTATAATTTCTGTCATCCAGATAGTCGTTAAATAAAATTTAAAAATAGATATTTTAAATCACATTTTAAGATTAATATATTATTATATTTTCCCTTAATAGCCTGGTACAGTATAGTTTGTGATATGGCAACACGAATTGTTGTAGGACGAAACGGAACACTCTTTAGGTACATTTGGTTAGATAATTCATTTAATTAAAATCCATCGACAAGCGAGTTCATTACTTTAATGTGAATTTAATGTTAATCCAGATTTTGAAACTTTTGAAATAAAGTGTCGTAATAACCAGGAGGTCTGGGCATTGACTCCATTGTTCCTCGAGGTTTAGCCTTGTGAGTGGCGTAGAACAGCGGGACGACAAGGAACAGATATTAGTCGTTCGGATGGTACAGGCAAAATTTCACTCAAAGCACGCTGTAATCTAGCGTATGTCTGTCGGTTTTTATTATCCTGATTGGTGCAAAAACCTTTGGCCACCATTTCATGTTGTTTTATTTCACATTAAATTAGATAAACATACCACAAAAGGGAGGGTGTGTTTGGATTACGAATTGGTATTCGACAGAAATAAGCATATATATTTCGTACAATAATCCTATTTTGCTTCATAATTGTTGGGTTATGTGAACATAAATGTTATCTTGCACCATGTCTTTTGTACCCGGTTACAGATGTGTAGTTTGGATTACGAGGATGAGGCGTCCATGGACGGATGGGAAGGATCCCACGCCATAACAAAAGAGGGAAAGCATGCGGGTCTTGGCTATCAAATCCACCAGTAATATTGAAATCATTAGTACTATTATTCCAAATAGTAAATGCAGAAGTACAGCACCACACTCGAACAAAAACCCGCAACATACTGACAAGACACATACATACTTAACCCGGAAACTACTAGAGAATACAATTATAAACGAATTACATTATTTAAAAAAATGGCATATCAAAATTATTCCATTCTCTGTATGCTTCATCCCAAGATTGTAATTTTTATATATGGTATTAATAAAATTATTTAACATACCCTATCTTTTATATCTTCTGAATACAACTTCACGCTAGATATCCAACAAGGTGTTACAATCTTTTTTCAAACCTAAGTTGTCTTTTATAGGTATCGAATACAGAACTAAGATGTGGACCAATGAGATAAGGATAGGGTTTGTGCAAATTTAATCGCAAACAAAATTTCCAACTAAAATCGGAATAGAGGAGGTTTTTTTTAACTGTAGCATTTAGATGATTTACATACCTTTTCGAGTAAAAATGTAGAACATCACTGTTTGCCGATGTTTATCGATATTTACGGAGGCTGGTATTATTTGTAAAGACAAGCTTTATCTGTTAGAGTTACGATTTATCGGACATTTGCCTTGACGGTACGCGAGTCGTGTCTTGCTGATTTGTCCGCCATTAACGGGTGTCAATTTGTTAAGAGAACTAAGGTTCCGTATTGACATTTTTCGCCTTTTTGTATTTTATTGAAAGAAATTCTGACAGTTTTACGCCAAGTGTGTTAGGGGTTTAGATATGTCCACCATGTTGGGTCAGTAGCTTTACTGTTTACCTTGACGACCAAGTGGTCACCTATTGACCCGATAAGTCAATGGTGGATTACAGGTGATATGTTAACAACGTTAGTCATTTTGCGAACGAAAAACATGTAAGATGTTTTGAAATAAAATCTTGACTTTTCCCGACCTTTAAACAATAAACAAACAACTCTTAAAATGGCTAGATTTCTTGACCCACTTTACAACTGTTTTTGGTTGACTTACTCTTGTTGGATTCTATCTGGAAATAAACGAGCCACAGTGGCTCAGTGAGTTCAGTAACTTGGAGATCCTGAGTTCGATCCCTGCGTTGGCCGAGAAAGTTCATCGGGATTTTCTTGCATGGTTCCCTCTTGTCAGCTGGAATTCGAGTTTTTCTCTTTTATTCATAAACAATATTTTTATTCAGATTTGTATCTGAATAGTCGATTGAGGACCAGGCATATCCTACATTAAACCCCCATTCACTGTCAGATATAGATACATGTATTTACATAAAGAAACAAACAATGTACAAGTGAAAGTATAATTACAGTGATTGTGTTACAGTTGTCCCTCGAATTCCGTGCAATAAGATAGTAGTGTCTCGATTGATAGTAGGTAAATTATTTATTGTATTATTTCGGACAGCTGAATATAAGGAGCAATTCAATAAAAAAATGTTCATTATCTTCAAATTGATGACCACGTTTACAACATGGATTGTTAGAAATATGATGTAATAATTTATGATGTAATTGTTTATCCATATTATTACTTCTCTCATCGTGTTAATTCTTAATTAATGATTAATCTGTTACATGGTTTCCAATTGTTAACTATATATTGCACCACATTTTTGTTATATATCATTATTTGCTTGATAACGATATCTGTATGTGTATCGAAACGTAGCATGTTAATAAATTCAGAAGTAGTATATCCAAGTAAGTGTTTTTAATTTATGTCGAGTTTGTCTATAGATATAGTATATCCTGTATTAATACATACTACCAATAAGAGCTTCCGGTATTTTAAAGTATTTACAACAATAAACTGTAGTGTGAAATGTAATTTATTTGTCAATATTATTAAATGTGTGAGATTTCTTTCTAAATAGTAACAATATACGATTATTACACGTTTCTTTTGATATTACCTTCTTCAACTAGGCTGTGTAAACATGAACACAATATCTCCGATATTTTCTAACAAGTCTTCAAATATTTACAATAGAATACAGCAGAGGTGTCGGATCATGGATTGGTAGAAATGTAAATAATGATAATACTTCGCGGAATCGGAATCTTTGGTGGAGACTTACGGGTCAACATATATTTATATATAAATTCATGCTGCTATTAACACCTAGTTTACCATCTTCGACAGCAACAGAGAAATGCTAATCTCGTTTGTCTTTCGTGTTCTTTTCTATAGCCTACAGCTAAAACATAAACAGGACGTTGTTTCGTTATGCCCCGTCAGACCCGGGTGACGTCCTTACTGCGCTGCAGCGATCAGAAAATGCCCAAGGTCGCCGGTAAAGTGAACACAACGCGAGAAAATGCCCCGAAAAATTACAAACTTGAAAAAGTCGCGTTCTCACAGTTTCCCAGGTCAGATCGCAGAACCTTGGCGTTTGTTTTGAACATGCTCAAAACAAACGCCGTGACTCGGTGTTCATTTGCGACAATAGAGACCACAGCGCGATATCTGGCGTTCCCGTTACACTTTTACCACGCTTATGGCGATCTCGGGGCGCTCTGAGACCATTTTCCGTCGCCGTAGCAGCGCAGTAAGTGCCCCTCCCCGGTCTGACGGGGGTATTAGCCTGAGATTCCACATATGGGGGTTCCCGAGTTCGATCCCGGTGTTGACCGAGAAAGTGTTGACTGGATGTTCCGTCAGTGGTGCAGGACAGAGGGCGTGGCATGGGACAACCTACAGCCGTTAGGATGGGACGAAAACTCAGGTCTCGTGTACACGTTGGCAGTTGGAATTCAATATACAACAGTGACTTTAACCCCCATTCCATTTCATTTCACGAGTTTTATTTTAAATTGTGACACACATTGCATATGCATTAAAATTTAATTAACTCCATTTAATACAAAACATAGCAATAACATGCATTAATAATTTCTCCGATAGTAGTTTAATAAAGAGAAAAATAGATTATAAACACATAAATTGCTACTGGGATAGATTTCAATAATATATTTTTCACTTCGTTTATCGTTATCTTTCGTTTTACATAACAAGTATATAATCAATGAAAACGCGATTGTTTCAATCGCGTACAAACATCATTAACTGAAACTGAAATCTCACATGCATCAGCCTCTGAACAGCATGTTAAATCTTGTGTAGAGTAAAAAATCAGAACTATCAAAGCGACGCGTTTTTAATCAGATTGGCTAAGTTTTACATAGCCTCGGTCGAATACCCAGTAGTCTTGAAAGTACGGAGGTAGAATACTTTGTCTGAATGATAGGGACTAAATTTTATCTTGATCTGTGCCTATCTATACATAATATGATGGGTGGTAGTAATGCCGATGGGAAACTCGACTTAAGATGACATGAAATGAAATAGGGTTTAACGTCCTACGGTTCTGCTCCGAACTGAGCTAATGAAGACGAGCCGGCATAAGCCATACAGTGCTATGAGGGAAATTTTGCCCGGACAGCGGCACTACGACATACTCTTATATAGAATTCCAACTGTCAGGGGATCTTTAACGTGCACACCAATGTGTACACGGGACCTCGTTTTTTTGTCCAATCCGAACGAATATTTGTTGTCCTTTGCCAGGTCCTCGGTCCTGCATCACTGACAAGGAGAAACCACGCCGGAAAATTCCGATGAACTTTCTCGGCCAACACAGGGATAGAACAATGAGCCTCTATGTTAGCGAGCCAACGTCTCACCCACTGAGCCACCGTTTTGAATCAAGAGGTTTGAACCTTTCGGATTTTCTTAAACCTGTACCGTGTTCCGAAAATCATAGATGGAATATTCAGGAATTACAGGGAAGATGTTTAGACGTCTGGATAAACGTATTTGGTGGGCGGAGAAGAACCTTCGAAGTTCGGTTCCAGCCCATTTTCTATTATTAGACATAACACCTTCCGCGCATAAAAGAAAAATATTTCCAGGTCATTTGGATGGAGTGAAAAACCGGTGTTCATCTGAATACACATTGGAATGCACAGAAAGAAACTTCGACATTTGGAATTTGGAAAGGACTAGACTTTAAACCCCATTCCTTTTGCTTTTTGTTTGGTATTCGAAGAAGTGAAACGTTACTATAGAAAACAAACTAATCTATGTTCGTTTCAAACTAATCTTATGTTCGTTTCAAATTAATCTATGTTCGTTTCAAACTCATCTATATTTCAAACTAATCTATGTTCGTTTCAAACAAATCTATGCTCGTTTCAACCTAATCTCTGTTCGGTTAAAACTAATCTATGTTCGTTTCAAACTAATCTATGTTCGTTTTCAAACTAATCTTATGTTCGTTTCAAACTAATCTTATAACCGTATGTAGCATTCGAAATATCCAAATAATAGTTTCACAATAACCATATAGTCGTATTAAAATAACCACATAGTCGTATCAAAATAACCACAATGTCGTATCAAAATAGCCATATAGTCGTAACAAATAACCACATAGCCGTATCAAAATAACTGAATGATATCGATTGGCATATTTTAATTTTCATATGTATAAGGGATTTGGTGTCTTAGAAAATAAGCTCCACTTTATAAAAACCTCAGTAACATTTACCAAGATAATATCCCACGGTATCTCCTTGGAAATACGATGATACACAGTCAACAAAACATATCACATCGGAAATGCTGGTTTTACATCATGTATTATATTATGACACAAACAACTGTTCTCTCCGTGTAAAGTGGTCCTTGTCTTTTCCCATTTCCTTTCTATGTTAAAATACCAAAGCTCCTCATTTCACCTTATAAATAAATAACTTCTACTTCAAACAAAATTTTGTCTATTTAATGCAATATCTAAACATTATTGAACGATTAATATTTACAAAAACAAACACGTAAAAAACCCAATAACCATAGACTTTCAGATTACATTTTTTAAAACTTTAGTCAAATCTATCGGGGCTATCTGGAGCTCACATTACTTTCTATTGATTCGATCCCTGCATTGGCCGAGAAAGTTCATCCACATTTTCCGGCGTGGTTTCCCCTTGTCAGTGATGCAGGCCGGAGGGTCTGACAAGGACAGCTGTCTAGTCGTTCGGATGGTACGAAAAACCGAGATCCCGTGTACATATTGGCGTGCACGTAAAAGATCCCTTAGCAGTTGGAATTCGATATAAGAGTAGGCCGTAGCGCCGCTGCCCGGGCAAAATTTCCCTCAGAGCACACTGTATGGCGTATGCCCGTCTTCATTAGCCCAGTTTAGGAGCAGAACAGTAGGACGTTAAACCCCATTTCATTTTATTTCATTTCGTTTTACTTTCTATTGATTTCACGCCACCCCTTTTGTAACTCTGTAACCGTCCGTTGAGATCTGTACGATAGCGCATTTATGTGGTATCTGATTTAGATGTCTACATGTTGCTACCACAAGAGTATTTTTCAGCTCTAACTTTTGTTAAATTAAATTCAGGAAAACACGTATTGGCTTTCTGTTGCATTGATTCTTTAATATGAGAACATTATTGATTGTATGAACTATTTTTGTAAATTGTATCAATATGTCTCATTGTGAGATCTGAATAAAGATTATTATTATATTAAAGGCCCATGCAGTAGAGCACAGGAAATCCAAAAATATTAGTCCTTTACAACGACATAACATGGGTATAAAGAGTGGTAAAATTTGAACCAGAAATCTGACACCCGGTACGTCAATTACTACTGCTTCAAACCCTGCCGGGTTTACCCATGGTTGTTGATGTCTAAAACAGGGCTAGGATACGTGACTGTTGACGAGATTGTGGGTAAGGATTAGAGCTAGGGCTAGGTTTACGGTTAGGACTGGCCATGTTTACATCTCGAGACCTTTGACCAAATCTGCAGTTAGCTTTACTTTATAGACCTAACCACTCAAGGCTTGGCTATGAGGGACATTTTGCCCGAACTGCGTCGTTTTCTAAGAAAGTCAAAACATAATTATTTCTATGTCTTTTGCTCAATAGGTTGTCAACTAACTATTATACGATCATAGGTGTCATTCTCACACTTAAAACTCATTTACACCGGAAATAATAACCCAATTACCTCCCTTGTTTTCTATTCTCAACCATGGAGTAGCTATCCTCAAACGTTTGGATTCGAAGAGGAAAATGATATTTGTGCCAATTTCTCAACTGGCAATAGTGAATTATAGGATTAATAGGATTATTCTTTAACAAGGTAGGACTGTTTATAGATACCATCTATTTTAAGGCTTTATTTTAATAAATTTTAAAAATATAACGTAAAAATATGAAATTGTAACTTTAATCGAATGGACCCTTTTCCGAAAAACTGGATGCTGTTACTTGCCAGTCAAGAGGAAACCACGCTGATAAATTCTGGGAAACGTTCTCAGCCAACACCCGGGTCGAACACAGAACTTCCGGTTATTCAGCTAGCCCCTAACCCACTGAGTCATCGTTACTCCCTACTAGGATAGGAAAACACATGATATAATGTCGGAGAATAAATTAAATATATGTATTCACTTCAGTCACTTTTAAATCCACTTTTTCTTCTTAGTCTTTATAAAATGTCCTAAACTATGTCGTCTTTGTACAACCAATTCGACAATGATCACCAACAAAGACATTGTCACCCCAATACACATGATTAAAACACATCCTAGCATGTCGTCCAGTCGCATCGGTCGAAGAGATTGCTTAGTCCCACAGGAACTTTCATCTCTAAACAACTCATCTCTTAGACTTTTCAAAAATCCCATATCAGTGTATTTCCCCATTGCATTCTGGAGGTCGGACTTAAGGTATGAGTTTTTAGTGACTGCAATTGCTATATTTACGCCACTTAGAACGTTACCCACGGTGTTAATAGCACAGTTATTGGTCTTGCTGATATAATACTGTGGATTGGACACTATATAAGCGTACTGAGATGATGTTAAAACTCTATTAACATGAAAACTACTGTCACGATGGAAAACGTCGATGTCCGTTTGATTCAGTTCTAGGATCTTCTGCCATAGTTCCACAAAAGATTCTTCTTTCGATTCACTTATAAATTTATAAGCTAGGTTATCGCCAGTGATGCCCATTTTCCAATCCAACAATTTCATCAGTTCTTCTATACTATTAAACGGCTGATTAAATGAAGTATCTGTAAGTTTAGCCGACAAGTTCCCTATGTAAACTGCTGTTACGATAGTACAAAACATCCAAAAGAACGCAATCATAATACGACCTGGTGAGTGCTGGGGCCAAATCCCAACACATCGCACAGATACAATTCCTAACAATGATATCATTAAATCGGAAACGCTGCCATAACTAAGTTTTCTGATTTTCTCCCCCACAAAACTTGCATACATCAAGTCCAATGCAATGAGAAAGAGTGCCATGAAGATGACGCTGCCAAAATAAAAGTAATAAACATATTGTTGAAGAGGAGAAAATACTTTAACCCAGTTGCTTTCCGTTTCGGTTCCGTGTTTATACAAAATTCCCAAAGTATACTGGATAATTGGTGGATATATAAAATCCACTACTTTATGTCTGTCCGGTGCGTCGGCTATATCTGCCAAGACCATATCAACTTCGTGGCGCACTAAAAGTCCTACAAGTCCACGCCACGTACCATTTATTTTATGTCCATAAATTTGATCTTTTGGTTGAACGAACGTATAGGTGAAGTTGAATTCTTGAGACAACATGTTGGCCAACTCTGCCAGAAATCCTTTATAAACAGAATTATTATGATTATCGACTTCGCGGATCATTAACATTGATTCCATTGTACCAATTACAAGATGGCGTCCGTTTAATCTGAATTTCGAATTGGGATAAAGATCATTTATTTGGCATTTTGAAAATCTATGTTTCGGGTTTTTGAAAGGTGTGTCTAGATCTAGACACTTTATACATTTATATGAATTACCAGAAACGGTCAGAGAGTGCAGAATATTTCCTACACAATTGAAAATAATGATGTTCATCAAATTGTATCGATTTAATTGGATATCCCTGTAGCTTTTCTTCATAATCGACCTGCCCCAGATAATCCAATATACATTAGTTCGATAGTTAGTTGTCTTGTTCGATTTCGCATCAAACTCACTGGCTATTTCTAACAACTGGAACATTTTATTTGTTTGTAGATGAAGAATTACTAAAAGCGGATCTTTTTTGGTCAGATAGGTTTTATACAACACTTCTTCTATTTTAGTCTTATCTAACATCGTGACGTCATAAACGATGGCCTTTAATCCACTATGGCCCCTTTCAAATTCCTTGAGAAGATCCATCACCATGTCTTCGTATCCTAGTTCACTAAAAATTATAACATTAACACACGATAGTGTATGTATGATAGACGAAACTAATAAAGTATTAGCACACCCTGTATCGCCATTAGAGGATTCTACATTAAAATTAATAACGGAACTTAATTCCCCGACATTCTCTGAAGAATGCGCGATGTCGGAAACCAGTTGAGTTGTTCCCAACGAAAATGTAACTGTCAAATATACAATGTATTTTATATCCATTGACGTATGCATGTATGTTCCAGTCTAGCATACAGCTAATTCCATCCGATCTTTCATGAATGAAAGATATGTTAGATTTATGCACTGGATGAAAAACCTTTAAATCCTGTTTAAAGTGATAGTAATGTGTATGCTGTATCCAAACACAGGTTGTTCCTTAACGGCTTGATCAATATCCATAAAGCCACAACTATAATGCATGAGGACAAGTTTGGTATTATTTATTACTACATCAATTAGTCTACCGCACAATTATATATTTATTACCACCCGAAATTCCCTATAACAGTTACAATATAATTCAATATTTCATATCGATGATAATGTTCTTTTTTTTTTCTTTTTTTAACATATTCCCTAAAGAGACAATTCATCGAAAAATCTGGGGGGGGGGGGTTGAATGGTTAACGTGCGCGCGCTGTATCATAAAGTCTGGCGTGGTTTCGAATCCCCGGTTGTACGTGGCAAGGAGTAGGGTCGCCTGTCCAACCTCGTGGGTTTTCTCCGGGTCCTCCGGTTTCCTCCCACTGCTAAAGACCCCTACGCGCAAGCGAATTATGTAAATAAAATTAAACCATATGTTAGTCCCGAAATGACCTAGTTTGTGTCGAATGGACGTTAAACCCCATTTCTCTCTCTCTCGAAACATCTGGCTTGTTGTTTTATCCTTAATATATACCTGGAATTCGCTTCGCACGACTAAATCCTTGTATTATCGCTTATTAGTAAACACCCACAGGAAAAATAATTTTATACACAATGGAATTTTAGATAAAGGTATGCAACAGATAATTGTATTCATTAATTAACCTGATGACGTTTTGGGTTCGGGTGTACGAAGTTTTTAATCCGGTTTTGATTAACATAACAAAGATTTTCTCATCAAAATTCCAACTTGTGGTTGTTTTGAAAAGGCTACCCGGACCAATTATAAAGTGTTGATTTAATAAATTGATAATTGTGTTCGTTTTAATATGCATCTGTTTTCTTTGAAATAATAAAGTGGCATGCACTTACCCGTGGTATTTTTTCATCATGAAGCACATCAAAGACAATGCGTTAACAAAACTGTGATTAATTCGTATGTAAATGTACTAACAGGTATTACAAGCAGATCAAATTGATGAAGCACATCAAAGGTAAGCAATTAATTTTTAATTGGTGTGATTGGAGTAATGTTGATTTATTAATAAATAAATAACAACATGTTTATTGTCTCTATTCATTCTTATTGGTCCGAGTAGTCTTTTGGGTTGGTCTGAGAAGCAAAGCTAAATATTTGTCCGAGTAGCAGATCTAAATATAGGTCCGAGTGGTCTTATATTATAGAATAATTGGTCCGAGCGGTCTTTGGGTTGATCCGAGTAGCAGAGCTAAATTTGGCCCAAGTAGTCTTACAATATACAGTAATTGGTCCGAGTGGTCTTTTAGGTTGGTCCGAGTAGTCTTTCGGGTTGGTCTGAGAAGCAAAGCTAAATATTTGTGGTTTTACATTATAGATTAATTGGTCCGAGCGGTCTTTGGGTTGGTACGAGTAGCAGAGCTAAATACTGGCGTTGGTGGTCTTACAATATACAGTAATTGGTCCGAGTGGTCTTTTAGGTTGGTCCAAGTAATCTTTTGGGTTGGTCCGATTGGTCTCTGTTTTGGTCCAACTGGTCTCCTTTTTCGTCCGAGCGGTCTTTGGTCCTAGTTGGCTGGTACCCTTATCTGGCACGCACCATAAATTATCGGGCATCGGATATTAACTAGTGCCGGGTAGATACATTTGTATTATTTTGTGTCCCTTATATAACGGGTTACGTACATTGATCCATTACTGACAAATGCGACTTGCTAATATCATTATTAATATTATATTATCAAATATATTGTTATTTATGCAGAGGTTAATTGATCAAATATATAGGATTTTTTAACCCTGGTTGACTGCGTCATATGTGAATAGCTAAGATTATGTGCCCGTACGTCTGTAGTAGGGGTGATTTCTTATCGAGTTTTACATGATTACTCACAATGAATCAGAATGACGTCTCATAACAAGAAACCATGCTTTTAAAATCTTAATATTTTCATGCTCACCTTGATATAGTGGATCACTCAATATTTTCTGTCATTCTTGTTCACTTGCATTTAAAGACATACGATTATAGCATTTATCAGTCTTGTTTGAAATTGCGTTTTTTGGGTATATATGTTTGTGCATTGTATGTAAATTCTCCAATAGTTGACCAAGTGAAATATTTCTATCAGAAAGATTTTAAAACCAAGCAGTCGGTATAAGAATGGCGGTATGGAGTCAACCCCGGGTGCAGGTCTAAGTCTAAAGGTGCTAAATCAGGTCTACTGTCTCAAGAATGAATGTTTTGTGTGCATCGATGGAAACTTTAACTCAGGGGTTGGAGACCAGGCTGATTATATCTTAGGCGTTGATGAATTGCGAAAAAGTGCAATTTCACTGGAAGTGCTCGACTCTGACAGTCGACTTGTGACGGACAGGGAAACCGTTTTGAGGCACCGGAAAGATGACTTTTCCCAACTATATACAATAACAATCCAGATTTGAGTGAATGAAATCGACGAAGAGCACCTGCACGGTATACATAATCAAGTGTTTTCATCTCTTGAATCAGAAAGCGTAGAGAAAGAATTTTGGTGAATTTAATGAATCCATCTCTGTAATTGAAATTAAAAATGTAATAGGTGACGCTAAGCTCAGAAAAGCCACGGGTATAGAAAAAATCCCGGTCGAGAGTCTTAAAAACCCCATATTTGTTGATATTTTGCATATAATTTGTAGTTTTTGCTTTGAAAACAGTGTAGTCCCTGAGAATTGGAACATGAATATCATAAATCCCATTCTGAAAGCAAATACAGTCAGGCATGTGCCACTGTCCCATAGGGGTATATCTCTTTTGTCTATTCCATGCAAAATATTTTCAGACGTCCTAAATGCCAGAATTAGCAAATGGTGTGCAAATAATGATAGTTTTGTAGAAGAGCAAAATGACTTTCGCAAAGATAGAAAGTGCATTGATCATTTATTTTTATTCATTAGTGTAGTTAGAAGTCGAATTAAAGCTAAGCAATCCACATTTTGCTGTCTAGTGGATATGGAATCAGCCTTCGATAACGTAAATAGAGACTGTTTGCGGTATAAAATCCGAAAAAAACGGGCTTAAGTGGAAAAATTGTTCATGCTGTAAATAGACTATACAACAATGTTAGGCGTTCCGTTCGTGTAAATGGTGGGCTTACTCCTTGGTTTGACGCAAAAGTCGGCGTTAAACAGGGCTGCCCATTGTCGCCACTACTTTTTTCTATCTACGTTAACGATCTAGCTACCGCTATAAATGACTTATATCGTGGCGTTGATATCGATAAAAGACGACATTGCTTTAATTGTGCCGTCAGAAGACAAATTGCAAATTATGCCAAATGAAATTAGTTCTTGGCGCTACAGATGACGTTTGCCTGTAAATCAGTCAAAGACTAAAATTGTACATTTTAGATCATCTACATGGCAAATATCGGAGAGAATATTTACTATTGGAAATTTAAATATTGATTATTGTAAAAGCTATAAGTAATTGGGATTATGGCTAGATGAGCATCTGAATTTTAAATTGTCTGATAATGAACTAGCCAAGTCAGCAAGGAGAGCTATGGCGGCTCTTTGTTCAAAACACTTCCAGACAGGAGGATTCCCATATAGCATATTCGAATCTTTGGTTCAACTCATCATTCTCTATGGGGCGTGAATTTGTGGCACTACCGAGCTCGATAAATTGAACAGTGTTCAAAATCGAGCATGTAAAGTCTTCCTGGGTCTAACAGCCCAAACTTAGCAGCTAGCGGTGACATGGGATGTACTTCGTGCATAACGAAACAAGGGGGGTTGGATGGCTGAATGGTTAGCGTGCGCGCGCTGTATCATAAAGTCTGTCATTGAGTCGACTGGCGTGGTTTCGAATCCCCGGTTGTACGTGACAAGGAGTAGGGTCGCCTGTCCAACCTCGTGGGTTTTCTCAGGGTCCTCCGGTTTCCTCCCACTGTTAAAGACCCCTACGCGCAAGCGAATTGTTGAAATAAAATTAAACCATATGTTAGTCCCGAAATGACCTAGTTTGTGTCGAGTGGACGTTAAATTTCATTTCTCTGCCTCTCTCGCATAACGAAACAGAGAACACAAGTACTGAGTTTATTTTGCCGTTTGAAATGTTAACCTAGTAGCAGATTATCTGTTATTAGTAATTGGTCACTCAGACCAGCTAAATCTTGGGAAAAGAATGTGCACGCCGTGACAAAAAATCTTAATATTAGTCATATATGTAGGCCTATTGTCGAAACCATAAATTAACTCATTTAAAAGCTTTAAAGCGTCACTTATTCCAAAATTTTGAGATTAAATGGTTCCAAGAGTTATGGAATGTCAACAAAACCCCTAATGGCAACAAATTGAGAAACATCGTTTGTTTATAAAGGCTTTGAAACCCGAACCTTATGTTTTAGTAAACAATCTCCCACGTCATGTACGTAAGGCCACGTCATTATTACGCAGCGGTAGCTCTGATCTTATGATCGAAAAACCAAGATACAGTCATCCCCCAACCCCACTTATTTGTCGATTATGTCCATTCTGCTTAGAAATTAGACAGAATCACATTTTTTAATAGAATGCAAAATGTACTCCGACCTTCGTTATAGACCTTTTAGAGAAATGCATAAGATAACGTAAATTTCTATAAAAGATAAAGTTATTAGTATTTGTGCGGGAGCCACGGTGGCTAGGTGGTTAAGACGCTGGCTCGCTAGCCTGGAGGTCGGGTGTTCGATCCCTGCATTGGCCGAGAAAGTTCATCTGGATTTTCCGACATGGTTTCCCCTTGTTAGTGGTGCAGAACGGAGGGCCTGACAAGGACAGCTGTCTAGTCTTTCGGATGAGACGAAAAACCGAGGTCCAGTGTATACATTGGAATGCACGTAAAAGATCCCTTGGCAGTTGGAATTTGATATAAGAGTAGGCGATAGTGCCGCTGCCCGGGCAAAATTTCCCTCATAGCACACTGTATGGTGTATGCCCGTCTTCATTAGCCCAGTATAGGAGCAGAACAGTAGGACGTTAAACCCCATTTCATTTCATTTCAGTATTTGTGCTAGTGATAACAACCCCAGTATGATATGTAATTTTATATTTGACATATTGTTTCAAAGGAAATCCTGGTTTTTAAAAGATAAATGATACTATTTTATAATATGATGTCTTATCTAATATTAATCTGTATGCCATTATGGTTGCGCAGTGTTCTTTTTAATTAAGTGTTTAACTGAATTATGATATATAAATGTACACCTGTGTGACACTTTAAAAAACACCTCTTCTTCTCCTGTGTACAAAGTGGTGTAGAAGAATTTTGTCTGAACAGTAGCATTTCCTCAAACTCCTCTTTCAGGGGTTCTTTTATGTGCATGCCAATGTGTACATGGGTAATCCACTTTTTCATGCCAACTGAATGACTAGGCACTTTCCTTGTTAGCCTAGAAAGCCCTTACACTGAAAAGCGAAGGTCGGGCAAGCTAAATCTCGAAAGCACGATTTATCAAATTGTTTAGCCAAGATGGAAGATGGAGGATGCACAAAAAATACGAAAATTCCCAGTTAAAGTTTTTAGTAATTTATATGTAAACAAGCTATTATTTAATCACAAACACCAGTATATTATAACCTCTTAAACATATATTTCTATATAAACAATAATAGTCATGATCCCTCTAAACAATACTTCTATATAAACACATTTGTTGCTCAAAAACATATTTCTATCATAAACATATATGTTCCCCTAAACAATATTTCTATATAAACATATATGATCCCCCTAAACAATATTTCTATATAAACATATATGTTCCCCTAAACAATATTTCTATATAAACATATATGTTCCCCTAAACAATATTTCTATATAAACATATATGATCCCCCTAAACAATATTTCTATATAAACATATATGTTCCCCTAAACAATATTTCTATATAAACATATATATGATCACTCTAGACAATATTTCGATAATATTAAGCTGCCATTTAAAATGGGAAAAATATTTAACACATACAAATTCTTTTAGATTTACATTAAAAATACCCTATGTAAAAAAAATAGCTAAAAATAAATCTCTTTATTTCATAAATGAAAAATCTTATAATATACAATATATAAAACAGAGACAAGAGACCTGCCCCCTAATAAACCCTCAAACATCAAAGTTGTCATGTTAGTTCTAAAATTATTGTAAGCAAATTTCACAAAGCATGTGTATGATTAAATTTTGGTTTTGAAATATTAGGTGAAGTGTGCTTCTTTACTAATTTTAGTTCCATTTTTGGCTTATTTTTTCAACAGTGGAAAACAAAAGCTGTTATATCTTAACTCTGGACTGATCTATAGAGACAGGTTGTCATCCTATAAAGCAAATTAACATATGAAATCAACAATTTAATATCGCTTGAAAATTTCAAGTATAAATGAGTCGATGCAAGCTAGAAAAATTTATATTAATAATCACCCTTTATTCATTTTAATATCGTTTTAAAATTTCAAGTATAAATGAGTTGATGCAAGCCCGAATAATTTATATTGATATATATAAATCACCCTTTCTTTATTCATAATTATGGCTGAATATATGCATATTAATTTAGAAATTCAGCTGTGGTGCTTGCAATATTCTTGAATAACAGTCAACGTTTATCTTTCCATAATGTGCACCATTATTTTGATCATCAGTTAATTGAAGTATTAGATTAATTAAACATTGTAGATGGCAATGGATGGCATGTTTTAAATTAATGCAAAGACTAGACATAGTTTTTAATAACAATATTGCCACTTTTAAGAAAGGATTATAATATTAGTACATTATAAAAAATATAAGGATTATTAAATCCTCAATTTTTCACTCCGAATTTATAAACTGTTTGTTGTTGGTAGGTCTCTTCTGGATGCAGCACAATCGATGGAAAATTTTTCTGAAATTAAAGCAAAAATTATTCTCACATCAACTTGCCATCAATTCCCCTGATTATCATTGCATTGTCCTAGGTCATTTTGTGACTAACATATGGTACTTTTTTTTTCAATATTTCGGTTGGATCTAGGCGGACTGTTTTAATGGGAGGAAACCAGGGGACTTGGAGGAAACCTGTGAGGTTAGACAGACTACACTACTTCTTGCGATGTGCATATGTTGGATTGAAACCATATGCCATTTGACTCAGTGAAAAACCTTATGTCTAACGAGAACATGTAAGATCATTGTGCCACACTGAACTCCCCACTGTGTAAATGGAATGAATTGAAATGGGGTTTAACGTCCTACTGTTCTGCTTCGAACTGGGCTAATGAAGACAGGCATACGCCATACAGTGTGCTATGAGGGAAATTTTGCCCGGACAGCGGCACTACGGCCTACTCTTATATCGAATTCCATCTGTCAAGGGATCTTTTATGTACACGCCAATGTGTACACAGGACCTCGGTTTTTCATCCCATCTGAACGACTAGCCACCTGAATGACTGGATACGTTTCCTTGAATTTATCACAGTTCGTCACCAGTTAGAAATTGCAAATATGGAGAAGCTAATAGACAGCGATCTATGTCAATTACCTGATTAATGCTGTTAGGGTAACCTTGAGCTTCCAAGGCTAAAGCATCAAATCTTCGATAAACAGCTCCAGCTTTCCCTGTGATGTCATCAAAATAATAACTTGTATAAAACTGTAGACCAGGACAGGTTGTATAACATTCCATAAATCTTCCAGTAGGAGGATGATCTACCCTGAAAGACATTTCACATACCTTCAAATAATTGGTTCAAGATACCAATACTATTATATAATGAGACAAAAAGAAGAGAAAGGAAATAGGGTTTAATGTCTTATGAATACCGGCATTTGCCCATCAGTGTCCTAACAGGGAGGTTTTTTCTGGACCGTGACATTATGACCACTCTCATTTCTATTTACAGCTGTCTGGGGATCTTTAATGTAATGGTTTACTTTGAAACTCATTTTTTGTTCCATTCGACTGACTAGATGCCCATCCTTTCTAGGCTCTTCTTCTTGCATTACTGAAAAAGCTGACACAATGCTGAAAATCCTGAAGAACTTTCTCAGCCAAATATTGATAATTACCAGATACAATAATTTCCTTGAGAAATGACTGAGAATAATTCAAACTAAGAGATGTTTATTTTATATCATCTACAAACCTTGCTGCTAGCTGTAAGCTGCCAGTATCATTTATATTAAAATTGTTATCATATCCTTTTCCCTCATTTACCACTGATAATTTATCAACCATCTTTACACCACTTCTTAAATCCATTAGACTACCATCAACTTTCCTAATTTCACCTGAAATATTAATCACATAATCACATGCATGCATTGTAATCGGGGATGGGCAGGTGTAAAAGTAACCCATTTTAATGTCCATTGTTGTCCCCAACCTTTCAGAGAACGCAGGGAACTATTAAATTGGTTTGTCCATTAGCCTGTGAATCTGTCAAACTTTTTGGAACACAATAAATCTGATGACACTCAAGGGTATCGACCAGGTAACCGTCCTGACAAAACACGTACAAAATGGGTAACATGTATTTATAGCAGATTGAGGACCCTAATTGCACCCAGTGAGAGTAGGGATCAACAACACTACAAAACACATAAAGGGTGGATAACATATATTTATAGCAGATTGAGGTCCCTTATGGCACCCAGTCAGAGTAGGGATCAACGACCCTACAAAACACGTAAAGGGTGGATAACATATATTTATAGCAGATAGAGGCACTAATGGCACCCAGTCAGAGTAGGTATTAAACATTTTGTACAGGGATTAAGCTTGCTAATCACTATGTCAATTCCTTCATCTTAATATTGTAGAATAATTTGATGAAAATCTTACACCATAGAGGAAAATGGAAAGAACAGTGGCATAACAAAGCAGAATAAAAGATATCTGGAAAAGAAGTACCCTTGACTAATGGGTTGGAAATTGTCTTAGGGCACTTTTAAAACTTCTTGCTCCATTGTAGGGCCTACCATCTATTCTATGGGAAGAAAAAATCAAGGTCCCGTGTGCACATTGACGTACACGTAAAGGAACCTTTGGCTGATGTAATTCGATAATATATAGTAGGCCATAGAGCCGCTATCCGGGCAAAATTACCCTCATAGCACACCGAATGGCATATACCCGTCTATTCACCATCTAATCACCCTCTATAATATTAAAATATTACCTGTTGGTATAGAGGTATCATCTAAAGGGAGATAACTATCAGCATGTATTGTCACCACATGATCATCTATACTTCCACTGGCCTATTTAAAGATAAGTTACATGATTTTAAAAAATATGTCAGATTAGCTAGACTTTCTTTACAAATAAGATCATTTTTAGTAACATCTCAATTCATAAACCAAAACAATCATTTATGAATGTTAGTAACATTTATCAGGATTGCATACTTGATAAATGAGCCTATGCCACATTTTTATAGGGCTACTTCCCTGTAACCAGGTTAAAACATTTACGTGCGGTAATTGATGCGGCCATTTTCAAGTGATGCAGACTTATCTGAGATACCAGTAATTATTACATGTCCGCCAAGAATAAAGGGCTGATTGATAAGATCCCAGTACTGCTAGTTTTAAAGGGCCCATTGATAAGAGTACCTTTAACTATCATACATGCATGGCCCCCAAGAATAAAAGTTTTGTTGATAAGCTATCAGTAATTATTATACATACATGGCCACCAAGATTAAAGTAAGAATGATTGGTTAAATTAATAGGTGTTGATTTTGTTGTAGTAGCTCTATAGTTTAAGTTCAGTCGATTCTCATCATCTAACTGATAATCAACATGAACAGTTACTTCCCCTGGATAATTCTCTTCACCATCAGCACTGACATACGTCAACGATAGCTTGTCTCCATTTACTGCACTTTTCCATATAACCTGTTATAAAAGAAAATTAAAATTAACATGCTTTAAAAAATGACATCTACAGCATTCTATTTTAAAATAGGGAGATCTATTGCAATCCAAAAGATTAGATACACTTTCGTCACCTGGAAACCACGGTGCCTCAATGAGTATGGTGATAACTCAAAAACAAAGGATGAGAGTTGGAAATCGAATTAAGAGCAGGTCGTAGCGCCGCCATAAGGACAAAATAAATCTTATGGAACAGTGCTCTTTGTATGCCCATATTCATTAGCAGGGCTTATGCAGAAAGGTAAGACATTAAACGTCATTTTATTTCTTTTTCCTCACCTTCCCACCAAGGCCTTGCTCAGCACCCAAGGCAACAAAATGTTAAACTTTTACATTTACCTTGTCAAAACCAATTTTTCCACCGTGTAAAGAATTAGGTCCATTGTTAATGAATAGAGAATATTTCTGACCATCTAACTCAAACTGACCTCCAGCTATACGATTAGCAACTCGACCAATAATTGCTCCCATATATGGACTTCTTTCTTCATAGCCTAACAAAATTTCGCAAATCATATCAATTCATTCTTATCACAAATCATATCAATTCATTCTTATCTATGTTGTATTCAAATGAATTAAAGGAACTTTCCTAATTCTATCTTGTCATGTAATTATGGTTCCCTGGATCATGTCACTTTCTTGTGAAAAAAATCAAGTTGATGCTATGACTTTTAAATATAAGATACCAGTGGAATGGACTTTTACATCTCCTCAACTTCGGTAATATGAGACTAACATTTCATTTCAATGGATATAGAGAAAGCGAAAAAATGAAATGGAGTTTAACATCCTACTGTTCTGCTCCTAACCTGGGCTAATGAAGACGGGCATACGCCATACAGTGTGCTATGAGGGAAATTTTGCCCGGACAGCAGCACTACGGCCTACTCTTATATCGAATTCCAACTGCCAAAGGATCTTTTACGTGCACGTCTATGTGTACACGGGACCTCGGTTTTTCGTCCCATCCAAACGACTAGACAGCTTTCCTTGTCAGCCCCTCCGTCCTGCATCACTGACAAGGGAGAACCACGCCGGAATATCTGGATGAACTTTCTCGGCCAATGCAGGGATCGAACACCCGACCTCCAGGCTAGCGAGCTAGCGTCTTACCCACTTAGCCACGTGATCCCCTAGAGAAAGAGAGAAATGGGGTTTAACGTTCACTCGGGGCAAACATATCATTCAATTTTATTTAATTTATTCACTTGTGCGTAGGGTCTTTAGCAGTGGGAGGAAACCGGAGGACCTGTAGAAAACCCACGAGGTTGGGCAGACATCCCTACTACTTGTTATGTACAAGCGGGCAATCTAAACCTTGCCGCTTGACTCAATGGCAGACCTTATGATCCAACGCGCACATGTTAACCATTTGACCACCCAACCCCCACTCAATGGTTGTATGTATAAAAAGAATTTTGACTTGATAGCAACATTTCTATCTTCTTCGAATTCCAACTGTCAATACAAGGATCCTTTCACACGAATACAAATTTGGACAGTCGTTTTACGCCATATACAAACAAATGACTTGGCACATAAAATGAGGTTTAATGCTCTGGATCCTGGTGGGGAGTGCGAGTGAGAAAAATTTTGAGAAACAAAAAAGAGAGAGAGAAATGGGGTTTGACGTCCACTCAACACAAACTAGGTCAATGATTCGCTTGCGCGTAGGGGTCTTTAGCAGTGGGAGGAAACCGAAGGACCTGGGAAAACCCACGAGGTTGGATCGGCAACCCTACTCCTTGTCACTTACAACCAAGGAATGGAAACCCCGCCAGTTGACTCAATGACAGACCTTATGATACACCGCACATGCTAACCATTCTTCCATCCAAACATAGGCGTACGGGGAAATTTTTGACTGGCGGGCGGTGGTGGTTGGTGCCCAAAAAATGTAGTTAGGTTCTTAGTATGTTACATAATAATAATAAATTCGCTGTTAAATTGGACACATTCAAGAACACAATATCTTTTTTTTATACAACTTTTACAAAATACAGTTGTGTGCCCAAATTTTCCCAGCATTTGGTGACCAAAATGGGGGTGGGGGGCGGCCGCCCGCCCCCCCCCCCCTGCCCCCCCAGCTCGTACGCCTATGCATCCAAACCCCCCTTTGAGAAACAAAATACTTGTACAATATAGAATAATTAATATAAACCTGTACCTGGCATGTCATCAAAACCAAGAGCTATATCTCCCATTTTTCCATCTTTATCAGGAACATGTATATCTGTTATTATTCCACCATAGTCTAATATTTTAACTGTTATACCATTTTTATTTGTTAAAGTATATCTGAAACAGTTAGAGAAACTGATTCAATGTCCACTAAACATAATCCAGGTCATTCCGGGATGAGGGTATGATATATCTTTATTTCAATTACCTATTTGCAGTGGGGGTGTGGGGGTGTGGTGAGGATGGAGAGAGAGAGAGAGAGAGAGGGAGGGTTTAAGTCCACTCCACACAAACTACCACTACTTAACAGTTACCTTTACATTTGCATTAAGATAAGTGTAAGTGTAACTGTACATTATGACGTTTCGCTAAATTCAGACTTACAGTTACACTTACACTAACAGGTGGCAACACAAACTAGGTCCACAATCTCGATAGGCCAACATCACGGATAGATCATTGAAGATGAAATTATTAAAGCACGCATACGTTTTGTCTTAGCCTCTTCTTATTTTATCTACATGAAAGAGAAGGTCGTCTCTGTGGATTTAATTCGTGAAAACCATGATTCAGAGAAAAATTATGGACTGGATCATAAAAATTAAGCAAGGTTTAGCTAAGTGTTGTGAACTTACAGTTATGGCGGCTGCTATCCACCTGCCACACTTAAAGATACATTCCCGGTACAAACTGGGTGATTTAATGGTATATATGGACTAAAAACATATTCAAACTAATTAATTTTGCTTCAAATCCTTCTCAATCATTGTAATTGTGAAGGAATGCCCTGCTATAAAACTTTGATCAAACCATGTCATGTTTACGTCACGTGACTTACCTCTCTTGGAGTCAGAGGAGAATTCATTGCATACATGAAACGATGTTATTTTTAATCGCTTACTATTTATTACAAATATCGAATCCTAATTAAATTCTCGGATTATCCACTACCTGCGTCCTTTTCCGTCATTTTTATCTCAGAAAGTGTTGTACTTCTAACTCTTTATAAAGTTTATCAACTTGTACATCAAGCACTCAATGGTCGCGTGTGACCTTTGACATCAAAAGTGCAGAAATTCCTAATCATCGGGTTGTCGATAAGGGGAACCCTTACATTTTTGTCCTGTATACGCTCCATGAGTGTTTTTCGGGGAATCCAGTATTTTTCTAGTAAGATTGGATATCTCTACTTTCCATATATACCAAAATTGCCATACTTTTATTGGAAATAACCACCCGATAAATACTTTTCTGGGAACCCATCTTTAAATGTGTGCTTCACATCATACGTCACAAAAACTGATGATGTTTTACCATCTAAATATAAATGTAATACTAAATGTAAAGTTGCGAAACCTCACTAATGTGAGGCTTTTTCGATTTTTTTCTTTTCTTTATCGACAACGAGTGTTGATATTTTTTGATATCAAAAATGACATGTAGAAAATTTTATTAATCACCCAACCCTTTCTTATCACACAAGCGATATCTACTGTAGAATGTGTTATTGGGGGATAAATAAAATTTCTCCATCAGGATTGATGTGAAGTCAGGAGTAAAATAATTGCCTTGTGGAGTGTTAACATGAACTGCCATCATAGTTGCATGCGTGAAATTGCTTTAATATATGATTCCACAAGTGATATTATGTGAGAGAGAGAGAGAGAGAGAGAGAGAGAGAGAGAGAGAAATGGGGTTTAACGTCCACTCGACACAAACTAGGTCATTTCGGGACTAACATATGGTTCAATTTTATTTCCATAATTCGCTTGCGCGTAGGGGTCTTTAGCAGTGGGAGGAAACCGGAGGACCCGGGGAAAACCCACGAGGTTGGACAGGCGACCCTACTCCTTGTCACGTACAACCGGGGATTCGAAACCACGCCAGTTGACTCAATGACAGACTTAATGATACAGCGCGCACGTGCTAACCACTAAGCCATCCAACCCCCCGTGATATTATGTAAACAAGATCTAATACATAGGCCTATGACTCTGTTTATAAATGAGGAGGCCAGTATAAATTAGCTATGTCTCCAGTTAGAGCAAGACATGTTAACCATTCTCAGTACAAAGTATGTAAGATTATCATACCTCTTAACTTCAGCCCCTTGTTTTGATTTTCCAAATATTTCCTCAGATATTCCCATTCTATATAATCTGACTTTATCTTTCCAAAATGGAAATAACTCTCGTTGACTGACTAGATCTACAACAGAGA
Organism: Patella vulgata; assembly: GCF_932274485.2. Classification (NCBI taxonomy): domain Eukaryota; kingdom Metazoa; phylum Mollusca; class Gastropoda; family Patellidae; genus Patella; species Patella vulgata. The sequence goes on from NC_065883.2 coordinate 21,197,463, forward strand.
AGAAGAACTGATCACTTATAAATTATGTCATTCAATTCATATGTGGACAAAACAATTTTTATTGGGAGAAACTATTCAAGATGGAAACAGTTTAGGATTACACCATTTGTCCTTTTCATTTACTTTATATTTAAATGACTACTATATACTTAGCATTAAGGATGCATTATGTAAGATTTAAATATAGAGCTGGCTGTTCTTGCTATAATAGATAATGAAAATTAATATGTTGAAAATATCATTCAAATTGTTTTATTCTGAACAACGTTATGAATGTTGGAAGGTTTAACATGATTATAGGCTTATCATGTGAGTAAATGTCCTAATAATAATCTATTAATATATAACATTTGAAGCCAAAATAAAGACTTTCAATAGGCAAATTCAGCTCTTACATTATGCATCTTTGTAAGAAAATAATAAAGTTTACACAAAACCCTACACTTGTCCAATTCAATTGGAAATTATTTCCCGCTGTCCATATTCGATCTTGGGCGGGATGAAAAACTGAGGTCAAGTGTACACATTGGCGTGCACGTAAAAAAAAAATTGGCAGTTTGAATTCGATATAAGAGTAGGCCATAGCGCCACTTTCCGGGCAAAATTCCTCTTATAGCACACTGTATGTGTAAGCCTGTTGGAGCAGAACTGCTGTAGGACATAAAACCCCATTTCATTTCATTTTCGCTTGTAACATGGAAAACCTCTTCAAAGTTATTGTCCCCTGAATTGGCTTATCTCGCTAATGAATTGAATAGTCTATGAATCTAACAGATATGCTGAGAGAGAGAGAGGAATGGTGTTTAACATCCACTTGACACAAACTAGGTCATTTCAGGACTTACATATATGATTTAATTTTATTTTATAATTGGCTTGCAGTGGGAGGAAACTAAAGGACTCTATCCTTGTCACATTCAAGTGGAAATTTAACTTAAGACATAGGCCTTACAGGCCTATTTTGGCCCCAGTTTAAGATTAATTTTGAAAAAGATTTTACAGGTTACAAGACCCTGTGACAAGTACATGTACTTCCCACCCCCTGCCCCTCAGGGCAGTTATAGCTCCATTGTGTAAGATTAAGACAAAGAGCTGACATATAACTGTTTAAGTATAGATAATGAAAAAGAAATTAAAATTTCAATCAAGTTTTTTTATTCTGAGTGAAGTTATTAATGTTTGAAATTTTGATAAGATATTACTAGCGTAGTCTCGATTTTCATTGCTACCATTGTTACAATAATAAACAAAGAATCTACTATCTATTTTAAATTATTAAATGGCTATCATGAAATCACAAACATCTGATATTCCATAGAGTAGATATGGGCTTATAATGTGAATATAATTGTCTAGTTAAACATACATGATGCAAGAGCTAAATCTGCCTATTGCAGGTCTTTCTGACTGAATTGTTTTCTAAATTATTAATTAGACTTTAATTAACACCATAATCAAGTCTCTATGCAATCTCTAGCATGGAATATATTACTGGATGATTTAAGGTCAAAATAGATAATCAAGACTTTGTTTTTTATTGTACCGACTTTTTAGTAATGATGATCGAGGCTTGCCTAAAATTCAAAAGCTAATATCTAGTTACAAAGTGGAGCAATTTGACTGAAATTCTCAGCATAATCTATTTACGTTAGGCCTATCTCTTTTGTAACTATTACAGCGAAAACTGTCAACTTTTTTTCTAATTTCCCATAATTCTCCTTTAATAATTTATAAGACATACATTTGAAGCCAAATGAAAAGCCTGCAGAATATAGACAGATTTAGCTCATCATAATGCATCTTTACTTTCAACTTTAGGTCTCTAGATCTAGCCTACGTGCTTTTCAAACTTTCATTGCATATATGTGTTGCATATGATTCATGAAAGCTTCTTTTTTTTTTAATTGACATAATTGGCTCGCATTCATTATTCGACTGGCTTTCATTATTAGGTCAATGCACGTGTTTTGTTAGTTTCCCGCTTCTTTTTATCCAGCGTGACACGTGACGCCCACTAATCACATTCGAATAATGTTCAACAACCGCTGAGTGGTTCGTGTCAGTTGGGTCTGAAATTATTAACTCTACGCGATGTCTGATCCGTCGCAAAATAAAAGATAAATACTACAGATTGAATATACAAAGTTAAACTACAATATTTAATTCAAAACCCTTGCCTCTCGTATTATATTATAAGCTTCCAAGCGATAGTTACACACAAAGCTTTCAAGGTCAGACGGCATGGAGCGCCACCTAGGGTTGCATTTTATCAATCAAGAAGGAAATATGGCGTCGGGCGGTTATGATGGGCACATGTCTAAACGACAAAGAACTGATGATGGCGGCCATGGTTATGGACAGAGGGTTTGTATTTTGATTTATATAGTTTTCTTTATATACTGAAGCAACATCATGAACTTCTATTTATGTCGTTTACGCCTCAAAATTTGTCTAACATCTTGCAGAGAAAGACCGGATGTGTATGAAATAATACAAAAAAAAAAAAAAAAAAATATTATTGAATCAGCTTTGTTTTCACATTTTGTTGCCCTACTACAAGGATCCATGAATTAGGATAATTAAATATGTTTTGGATAAATCTACACTTTAATGATTATTAAATTAATGCATCACCCAAACTGAGCATTCTGGTAGTGGTATATCCGTATCAACGTAATTAAGTCAGTCAGTACTGTACGGTAATATAATTTTATGAAAGCTTTGGGTTGCAGTTAGACTATACTGTACTGGGTAGCCCTACTACTGCATAAAAATGTCTTAATAGTATAAATCTTGATAACCATATTGAAACAAACATGCCCAACTTCCAAGAACAATGAGTGAATGAGGCAACAACAGTGACAAAAAGTAGAATGTTTTATTGGAAGTTTATTAAAGCAGTCTAGTAAAATATGAATATAAAATATTATTGCTAGACCTAGTCCTAACTTAGACATTAAAAGAAGATAGGCCTATTCCTGCGTAGTTAAACGAAACCCACAAACATAAACATTTATAGACAAAATAAAGCCTCATGCATTACATAATTTGTGCAGGGTTATAGCTGATTAGAGCGATATTCATCCAACCAATTTACTGGTACATAGATCTTGAACTTGATGCCAATATACAGTGTTTATTTTTTGCAGGATAAATATGATGATCCTCACAAGCCCCCACCATCTCCAGTTGTTCATGTTCGAGGTTTATCAGAAGCAGCCATTGAAGGAGATTTAGTTGAGGCTGTACAACATTTTGGTGGAGTGAGGTAGAGTATAGGGCTTAACTATTTTAATTTTTGTTCAAATATTTTGTGTGGCATTATTTCCTGATGACATGACCACTTAAAAATTTGAGAGTTGGCATCTTAAATTGAACGGAAACATCATTCTCTCTCTTCCCCGCACCCTCAATAGGAGAAAAGAATTGTTGTATGTTTGTTAGTTACACAATTATATTGACTAGATCGTAAAATTCTGAACTCCATATTTTATTTGCAGAGATGTAATTATGATGCCAAGAAAGAGACAAGCTCTTATTGAGTTTGAGGTAAAACTATTAAATTATTTTTTAAAACAACAGTGCTAATTTGTAGTTCATTACAAGAAGAAATGACAGTTTAGAATCTATTTTTCATGGTATAACAACTTCCATATAATTCTAATAATAGATTAACTTAATTAGTAGTTATTAGAATTTCTTATCCCTGATATTTAAGTGGGGTTTTTTTTTTGCCATATGAGCCTGTTGGTGCTGATAATCACAGTCTTTTTTTCCTTAATATCCTTGAAGATAAAGTGAATTAAAATGAATATTATAATTAGAAACCAAAGGATAAATTACATTATGATAATCTAATTTCTCTTATTTCAGGATGCTCTAGGAGCCAGAAATTGTGTTGATTATGCTCAGGTATTTATTTGTCTAAATTTATAAAACATAACATCATAATATAATGCTTTATTTATAACTCAGAAATTTCACAAAGTATCTTCAAATAATATTTATAGTCACTGATCATTGTCAGTTTTCATCCTGAATTTTGAACCTTTTCTTGTTTAGGTTTTTTAAAAAAAAAAAATCTTCTCGATAGTACATGTATGTACCGTTTGAAAAATAATATCTAAATAGTCTTCATACCATTTATTTAAGTTTGTTTGTTTCAGTCATCTGCTATCTATGTTGCTGGTCAACCTGCTTTTTTTAATTATTCTACTAGTCAGAAGATTCAACGTCCTGGGTATGAACAACATTTACTTACTCAATGTAGTCTTAATCATAAGTTTTAACAACGTGAAATTGGTCAAGTGCACCATACATTATTTTCAAATGTCTTTTACACCCTATGCTCACATAATTGTTCAAATTCTATCAAAAACAGAGTTTTGAAGATGCAACAAAGGTAATTGATATCAGTGCATTTTAAATTTGTCAGAGCAGAATAATAGGATGTTAAACCCCATTTCATTTGCATTTGTCAGATTTAGAACTAGAAGATCGCTCAAATTTTGTTTGCAAAACTTGTGATTCTGACTAAAATTATTTTGTAGATTTCTTAATCTTTGATAATAGCGTACCGGTACCTACATGTTCAAACTAAATATTCTTTCAATTTTAAATGAGGTTTACTGTTTTAGGTCCAAAGAGTGGTATGAAAGATATTTGTTTTGTTTCTCAGAATTTAATAAGATAAGATCATATTTTATTGCATTATTGCATCTTAAACACATTTTGGCTGTACACAAAATATCTATTGAATTCATAAATATACATATGATGTCATGAAATTTTTAGACATTGTTAGACAGACCCAATCTGTTTCACAGAGGATTACGAAAGTCTTAAATATCTCTGTAACAGATGACTACCTTCAACACGTGACTTTTCATCACGCAATGTCAATCATTGGCTCAATGGCATGTGCATTGTTTACATAGGACCTTACTGGTTCGGGCGGAATGGAGCTTTTTCTCATTTTAATACCCATTACACTAAATAGGAAATAATTTTTACCCACAAATACGTCAAAACGTCTTTATTTATTTTTCTAATACATAACAAAAATGTTTTAGAATTTAATTTGTCGGAGGAAAAAAGTTAATATTTGTGGCTTATTATGTCACATCGATGTCATCCTTATCAGTGATTGTCGCGGCCTAGCGAATATTCACTGCTGATCAGTGTGAGACAGACCATTGTCTAATTTCTTCAAATATCTAAATAGAAATGAGCATTGCATGACATAGATTGATTAGATTGAATAAGTTTTCAAATGTTAGTTGCTTCGTAATAATCATTTTAAAATTCAATCAAAATGTGAATTTGGATTTCTATTGACACATGATTTATTTATCATTCAGTGATCCTGAAGACAGTCAACCAGCTAATCACATCCTTCTGTTTACAATACTTAACCCTCAATATCCAATAACAGTGGTAAGTGGATTACTGTAAAGTTAAACCTTTGTATTATATGGCTACATCATCTGTAATTATGGTAAATAATAAGTGTTCCTTTAATTAAGTTATTGTGAAACAAAGTTACTCATCAAATTTCAAATAACTAAGTACAAAAGTTTAATTTTTTATGCCAAATTATTTTAAATGTAGTTTTAATGGGTTATGTTTTAATATATGGGAGAGCAGGAGGACCCGAAGAAAACCTATGACTTTGGACAGGGGAATCATAATCACGCTGCTTGATTCAATGACGGACCTCATGAACTATGTCTTGTCTATCATATAATTTTGTGATGACGTAAATATAGATACCGGTAATGATTTAACAGTTACACGTCGCAATTAGATTATTTGACTTGTATTTCATTATTCTAGGATGTTATGCAAACCATCTGTAGTTCATATGGTCAAGTATTGAGAATTGTCATCTTTAAGAAGAATGGTGTTCAAACCATGGTGGAGTATCCTTTCATTTGAATAGTTCTACAAATTTATTATGTACAGAATTACATACTACAAACAGTTATTTCTATCAGCCGGAAAAACCTGAATGCTGATCTAATATAAGTCACAGTCACGTCTTGTAAATTTATCCTAGTCAGTTCTCCCTTGTCAGTGATGCAGGACGGAGGGGCGATGGGACGAAAAACCGAGGTCCCGTGTACATATTGGCGTGCACGTAAAAGATCCCTTGGCAGTTGGAATTCGATGTAAGAGTAGGCCGTAGTGCTGCTGTCCGGGCAAAATTTCCCTCATAGCACACTGTATGGCGTATGCCCGTCTTCATTAGCCCAGTTCGGAGCAAAACAGTAGGACGTTAAACCCCATTTTCATGCTCTCAGCCCTGGTTCTCTTTTTAATCCGAATAAATCCAAGTTGGTAGATTATGTACCATTGATATCAGTTTTGTTTTCTAAATCAAGTGTTAAATAATCAATTTGAGCACATTTTAGCATGGACAGCAGCAAAAAATAATATATTGTACCAAATGTCCAGGGTCGGGATTGGAAACTTTTATTGTTTGACTGTGACGTTAAACCCCATTTCATTTCATTTATCCTAGTCATCAGATTGTGACTTAAATAGTTGGTAGCCATTACTTTCTCTTTGATAAGAATTTGTTAAATTAAAATTCAGTCACATCTTATGAAATCAATGTTAATTACCAATTATTGTGTCCTTAATTGTAACAAGATTTGATAGTATTGAAGCTGCGAAGAGAGCCAAATCAGCATTGAATGGAGCTGATGTGTATTCAGGATGTTGTACACTGAAGATTGAATATGCTAAGGTATTATAATATTGAGATTTTAGTTAAAGCCCCCAGTCCTATAGTTTTTTTGTCCATAACTATTCTTTAACTATTTATAAGGATAATATCAGAATAAATTGCTCATGGAATTATAGAATATGAGCAGAACTATCCTGAGGGTTTTTAAAAACAAGTTCTTATGTATTGCTTAATAATGAATTTCACAAATGTTTTATGCTATGATACTTTAACAATACTAACAACTATTTATTTTTTTTAGCCAACCCGGTTAAATGTTGTGAGAAATGATAATGAAAGTTGGGATTATACTAATCCTAATTTAGGTAAGTCTTGTCTATTTACATATCTCAATTCAACCATAAAAATTATATTTTCAAATCAAACATATTTATTATCTCAAACGTAAATTCAAATGAATAAAATTGAATTTTATTTAAACTTAATCATTTAATAAATTATCCATGAATTAATTTGTTGTACATTATACATGTGATACAAACAACAGTAAACCTAAAGAAACAGTCCAAAAAGAACTCCAATATTATTTTTTCAATTACATTTTATGCATTTGGTTACATTCTAAAGGTTGCTTTATGCTTTCATGTCCTGATTTCCTTCTAGTATTTTCCACTGGTCTTATAACATATTATTCAATATAGAACAATATATTCTAACCACATATATAAACAGTGTTTATCTTAAGATTCTGAAATTTGTTATACAATAACTAATATTAAATGTAAATTTTCTTTTTACAAGAATATCAATTATCATGAATTCCCACTTTCCATGTACGAAATGATTTGTCAACAAGCCTTATTCTCACAAATCGGCAAATAATTCTAAAATTATCCAAAATACATTGAAGACCTATGCACGAACATTTGATTATAAATCTCAATTGTACATACTGTAGCTGATTAAAGGCTTCATATTAAATGCCTCAGATGAATCAATTTAACTTCTATTCATAGCATTCCAAAACCATCAAAATCTTGTTACAATTTTTACCATTTCAACTCATTTCATGTATTGTTAAGAGATAACTGATATACATGTATCAAGAAAGAACAACTTTTAAGGCAATTTTTACTGCATGTTTTTAGTAATTTACATGTAAACATGAATTTACAAATGTTTGTTTCCTGTAGTTGATATATACAAACAAGATAATGTATATTCTAAACATACTACATGTTAGCTTATATACTTTTCCGAATAAACTGGTTTTAGTGAGTTCTTATTTGCTATTGGAATACCAGATATTGTTCGTTAGAATATACATGTACAGTTCATAATATTGAAAATTGTATAACATCACAAGTTGTGAAATACACAGACCATTACAAAGTAGAATTCATTCTTTCTGACAGCAAGCAAATGGTCTTTGAACCTGAACAATTTCCTTAGTGCAAAATCACAGTTGCTGCTACATGTACAAAAACGGTCAGTTACAGAAATGAATAAGGCCCCTTTTAGAGTTATACACGATTAATTCTGTCATGATTGAAAACAATATTTGCGGTCTGAATGCATGTTAAAATTAAATCTAGCTACATGTATTAGTTTGATCATGTCAAAAATACTAAAATGTTACTAATGACAATGTTTAACCACAGATTTGAATTAAATACATGTATGTATCCAGTAATCTGCCTTAAATACACAAACACTGATTCTTTAGAATAGTTAGTTGTTGACATTCTATTGGAATCGGTTGGGAATAGTACAGATTCTATGCGATTCAGAAATGCTAGATTATTCTTTATTCTTATTGCAAATAACAATATCTGATAGTGTGACATGTACATTTCATACATTGTTTAAATGACACTAAATTTGACAAAACTGTTTGTACATCATGTTCAGCTAAGTTTGTATGTAAATTTTGTATTATGATATAATAAATAATTTCTTCTGTGAATGAAACAGTACCACTGCAGAAACCACCTTTCTCGATATAGTTTTCTTTAACAACAGCATGGGGATTTCTTTTGCAAGAAAAATTAGACCCAGCATTTACAGGATTAATTGGTGAAAGTTACATTATTACTCTAGGTATTTCTCTGTGATTAGTACATCAACATCTTACTAAAGAGCATGTTCAAAATTATGCATCAAATCAGTGTATTCTAGTACCTTTACATTTACATATATATTGAATACGGAAGATTAGGCTGGATAAAGAAGAATTCCAGTTATATGATAATAGATGTTTTCCATGAATATAGATGCCTTCCATGTTCATAATAAATGACACAGTACCCATGACAGCGTAACAGAAGAAATCCATACCAGTACCGTAAACATTACCAGAAAATAACAAGATGACATACAAATATATGTACATGCCGAGGTATACCATTGAAATATCATTAAAATACAAAATACCTTGAAGAAAAAGCTAGTATAACTACTGTCATGAACAAAGAATGAGACCCTTTCTGACATGGAAGCCATCCATACAAACCCCTTGATGTTATAACATGACAGACTAAAACACACATGCAGGTTAATTCATAGTTACAGAAAGGCCTTTTCAGATAAATGCAGTTAGTTGTGCAATATTCCTACATGATTGGAGACAGAAAAATATTCAAAGTGACACCAAAAACATCCAATGTATTTCATATTCAAATGTGCTGAAAACACCAATTTCCAGAGATTATTCCATCAACAACAATACGTGCAAAACACCAGAGGGAGCACAATAAAACCAACACAAAACACAATAGACATAAAACATTTATATTTTATGTTGGTCTAATCTTGTGTGTTGGTTCATTATAATTCAACAGGCTGTATGGATCCTGACTTGGACCTGTTCAGCCCCTGGTGGAGACAGTGAATAGAGGGAAGACAACTCTCAGTCAACTGGAAATGGTCTGATTTATTGCTTTCTTCAAGGGTTTGATAGAATAAAGTTTTTGTTTTTATTATGTCGAATGTTATTATCAATCAAATATGTTGTTGGTTTATCTGTGTGGTTTTTGCTATAGAGTTAGGTTTATGAGGTAAGAATGTTACTTAATTAAAATTCAAAGAACCTTTATTTATAATTTAACGTTGATAATCGTCAACATGCCATGAAAATATTTTGATTGTATTTGTAGGTAAAGAACATGGTGGTGGAGGTCATTCACGGGGTCAACCATTGTTACAAGAACCAAGATATGGAAGTCAGCCTGCTCCTTACAGTTAGTAAAATTGTTATATTTGAGTTAAAATTGTTTTCTTCTGAAGTCACTGTAGATCAAATGTGACATACTGTTTTTTTAGGATGACATTACACAGATAAAAAGTACAAAGAAAACATGTCACTACAATAATTAATTCAAAACATGTAATTTTCCTGCTTTTGAGTTGAAATATAGTTGACATGTTTTCTAAATTGAAACAGCGAGTTGTTAAAAAAAAAATATGTGATTTTTTTAAAGAATTGAATACAACTCACTTTAAGTGCATTTATGTTACATAAAAATGTGCTTTTAAGCTTATTTTTGTCTATTTTTATGTTCCAAAGAATAGAGCTATACACCTTTTAAACATGACTAAATATATTTTGACAGATGGACCAGCTGATGTAGGTGGTGGTGGTGCTGGTGCTGGTCCTGGACCCGGACCTGGACCGGTTAGAGGTGCTGGTAATGGAGCAGGTTATGAACAAGGTGGTTATTATGATCAAGGACAAGGTGATGGGGGTTATGATACCTATAATGGACCAGGACCTGGACCACGTGGTCCACCTCAAAGATTTGGAGGACCACCAGATAGATTTCCTCCTCCTGCACCTAAACATAGAGGTGGTGGTGGCGGCGGAGGAGGCGGTTATGATGTAAGTGTATTATGTAGTAAAAAATAAACAAGAGTTTTATTCATAACTAATATGGAGTTCAAAGCACAATTTTTTCAAAAGTGTTTTATTTTTACCCCATGTGTTTCATTTAGCCACAGTTGGTCACTTATGAAATTAATTTTCCCAAATGTTACTGCAAATCATCAGTTGACATGTCAAAATCAAAAACAATCTTTTGGTTTAATTTCTTGTATATACATTTTAAAGAATTAAAATGTATGGATACATTGTTCTTGTATATGATGTTTAGAATCTTGATTTTATTTCTCTTCTGTTTTTAGGACCGAGGTTATGGCCCACCACAGCAAAGGAATTTCCATGCTCCTTATGACCAAGGTATGGGTGGAGGACCAGGAGGACCACCAAACTTTAACGGAGGATCAGTTATAATGGTGTATGGTCTAAGTTCTAAGATGAATTGTGATGGAATATTCAATATTTTTTGTTTGTATGGAAATGTTATTCGAGTAAGTAGATGTTTCAGTTTACTTATTTCGTAGAAATTTAAAATGAATTCTGAGTATAATTACCATGTGTCATTTTAATGTGTCAACTTATTACACATAACAGTGATGATTAATATCAAATGTCAACACTTCATACTTGTCTAGTATTCTGTTTTAATAATTAGAATGATGAATATTCATTCACTTTGCCCAAGTGAAGTGTAAAATCTAAACTTTTTGAATCAATATTCCTTGCATGGTGACAAAAAGACATTATATTTGTAGTACATAGTACAATCTTTTTGAATGAGGCACTGTCTTAAATGGAAATCATCATTGTCTTAATTTTGTCAGTGTCACACAACATTGTAGAGAGAAAATTTCTGGTGCCCATTTTCTGACCCTCATCCATGTTCCATGTGCAAGTTGAAGCAGAGTATTAAAACGAAAAACTGACTTCCGTGGGAAAGACAGTATCGACTAGTACCCCCAAAATACAATGAAGAGTAATTAGTACAACCCAATCCTTGTCCTCGTTATTTACATTTGAGTTGCCAAAGAAAACTTATGTTACTATTTAATGTGCAAAAAAATTAGAGATGTTTATATTATTTGTAGGTAAAGTTTTTAAAGAGTAAAGAGGGATCTGCTATGGTACAGATGGGTGAACCAATATCTGTTGAACGTATTATGGCTAATCTTCATGGAACGGTTTTCTTCGACAACAAACTACAGCTAACGTATGTAAAATATTTTTCTGAAGTTAAGACTAAATGGGAAAACAATGTAACCTGGTGACACATATACATCCACCAACAGCAATTTGAAGAATGACTTTCAAGTTTTCAGGGGGATAAACTTCAAATGAATTTAAGTCTTCAGTTTCTCCTGATGATTACCCAAAGAATCCCAGCAAATTTAAACAATAGATCTCGAAATTTCTTAACAAGTGTGTTTATAGGAATTAAGGATGGAACGTCTTATAGGGGGACGAATATGTAATTCAGAGTTTATGTTACAGTACAAGAAAAATTACACATTAACTTGTGATTGAAATTCACTACTAACATAATGTACAGTAAATTGTAATGGAAATTGTTACGTTCAGTCAGTATATTTTATTAAATTTGACTTTCAGGCCCTCCAAACAAGCTTTTCTACAAGATGTCCGAGCACCACATGAATTACCTGATGGTACACCATCTTTCAAAGATTTCATGGGAAGTCGGAACAACAGATTCACCAACCCAGAAGCTGCCCAAAAGAATAATATCCTTTTACCTGGTTAATAAGTTTTAAATTATTAAATTTATAAGTTTTAAGTTGTTAAATTTGATATGCTTGAAAATCTTAGTAAGAATAAAAGATTTGTTTGTAATACATACTTCCAGCTTTAATGTCCCTTATTTAATTTTTCTTAACAATTTATTTACGAATTCATGGGCCATCAAAAGTGCTACATTATTTTAATGCTCCACCAGGATTAGAGGAAGAACAGATCTGTGAGGTGAGTGATTACAGGTTATAAATAAATTACGATATAAAGATGTAAAATACTCTGGGATGTCATTATTTCCGAAAATACTTCACTAATTTGTTGTAATATTCAGAATTTTTTATGTATGGCATTAAAAAACAATCTTTGGTTGAAAATTAACACTCATCTGGATTTTAACCGTACTGAACAACTTTCAACTTTCGTGTAAAATCGGATCACATTTCTAACTGCAGTTGATCTATATTTAGCAATACAAATGGCCATATCTTCTATGCTAATTATTGGCGAAATAGTGCACATTGTATCTGATATTTGTTTTTGACAGATTTTCACAAAGCATGGAGTTAAGAAACCAACTAAAGTGAGGATTTTCCCATCGAAATGTAAGTATAAGAAATGTTTTGCAAAACTGACTGGAAATAACCCTTGCACAAATTTAGCGTGTGGCAATGTTTCCTATTCATAAAAGAATGATTCAAGTTCAAGACTAAAATGGCCCCAAAACTAAACTAAAAGGGTCGACTAAATGCCAAGCAAGAGATAATGAATTATTCAGATATTGGCGACTACAATATTGGCAAAAGGGCTGAGTATTGTCCAGTACCAATATGTTACTTATCGGCAAATTGTGAAACCAATAATCGAAACATCACTTGTTTTTATAATGTATCTTATATAAAAATCTAAATCTAAAAATGTTGTTTTATTATATAGCTGAGAGAAGTTCTACTGGTTTAATAGAGTTTGATACTAAAGGTGATGCTACAGAAGGATTGGTTGTTGGTAATCATTCTACATTACCGAATCCTGTTGGTAAGTTATTAATAATATCAATATTATAATTCTGGCAGAATTGGTAGCTTTTACTCATTTCACGCCTTCGTGTAGGCTTACTATTTTATGTACACATTTACATAGGAAATATTTTTATCCAGATATACTTTCAAAACTTTTTCTGTCAATTTAAAAAATAGACTTTAGAATTTAATTTTGCGTAAGAAAGAGTTAATATTGAGAGCTAATTAACTCGCCTCGATGTCAACCCTTTCTGTGATATAAGTGTCCAAGCAAATATTTACTGCAGATCAGTTTGATGTTGTGTGTGAGGATAATTAATTTTACTGTAACGCTGTTAAATTAGAAAATTTGTTTTTTGACATTACACGAATTCCAGTCGGTTTTATTTTGTTTAAAAATATTGGTGCCAATAGAATCCTATTAAATTATTTATAATTTTTTGTTCTATTTGCAGAAGGCAAAGGTCCATACATCTTTAAACTGTGCTTCTCCTCGACACCTATTGCTGCTAAAGAGTAGTTCCACCATTGTCCGCATCACTGCAATCATCATCATTCATTTAAACAGATTTTATCATTGTATCATCGACATAGTTTTAACAAAATGATTTTAAAATCTTTTTTTATGTTAGAAGTATGAATTCTGGTTGAATCAGAAATTGAAAATATTCAATTCACATAAGTATAACCTACTGAATATTTGCCAATGTCATTGAACAATAAACCATACAAGTCTACTTATAATTCTTAGTTTTTTAACGTTCGCTTCCACCGAGGGTGATGATGTTGCAGACAGTTTGTCTATTAGTATTTTTTATTATCTTAGCGCACACGCAGGGGTCTTTGCTGTGGGTGGAAACCGGAGTACCCGGAGTAAACCCACAAGGTTGAGAAGGTGCTCCCATCTAAAAGTCACATACGCTCACACCAGGGAATCAAAACCACAATCGAAAGTCAATGTGACCGGCCAGATAGAGCTCCCACCCCATGCCCTCTCAAGGCTACTTATTGTGCCCAATTTTTGGCACAATATAACCCGATTGTTGCTGATGTGCCATTATACACCATTTCACTTATTTATGTGAAATTAATGTGTGATTATTATTAGTATACATCATAGATAAAAACACCAGGGAATGGCTGAGAAATATTATAAATCTTGGTCCTTATCAGAACTATTTGTCCAGTCTTGTTAACTATAGAGATATAGGAAGGAGGTAATGAAAGTGGTATCGCAAATAGATTGTAGATCTGGAAGACACTTTCATGCAAATCTGGTTCTGTCTTAGTGAGATTGCCTAGGGCACAGACAAGGAAATAGTGTTCAGTGGTTTAGATCAGTGTGTTCTAACCCAAGGGTGGATCTGTGGGTGGTAAAAAAATAAATCAAAATTCAGTATGAAATAACTGTCATTGGGAAACTGAATTTCGGTAGTGGATATAAGATTAATAGAAGTGGCGATCATCTTGCAGTGGGTTGATCTACCATGTGTGGCCCACGTTAGGGGTTTATGAAAGATTTATGTGACAAGTCCCAACACCTCTAATGTGGGAAATCTGAATGAAGAGAAATATTAATGTGGGGGACCCTCAGAGATATGTTCCAATAGGTTCCCTAGAAAATAATGGTGGGAACTACTGGTTTAGCAGTACACTCAAAAGGAACTAGGTCATTTCAGGACTAACAATGTACAATAATTCATCTGCACATATGGGTTGGACAGGCATGTTTCCTCCTTGTCAGTGAGAGAGAGAGAGAAATGGGGTTTAACGTCCACTCGACACAAACTAGGTCATTTCGGGACTAACATATGGTTTAACTTTATTTCAACAATTCGCTTGCGCGTAGGGGTCTTTAGCAGTGGGAGAAAACCCACGAGGTTGGACAGGCGACCCTACTCCTTGTCACGTACAACCGGGGATTCGAAACCACGCCAGTCGACTCAATGACAGACTTTATGATACAGCGCGCGCACGCTAACCATTCAGCCATCCAACCCCCCATCCTCCTTGTCAGTGGTGCAGGACGAGGGGCCAATGTATAGTTATTTGGATGGGATGGACAACTGAGGTCCTGTGTACACATTGGTGTCTGCTTCACATTTCTTGTTGGCACAACAATCCGTATCTTTTTTTTCAAATTGATCTGGGTTGTCCATGTTATTAAATACTACCAGAGTTATACCCCTTTATGATAAGTTCTAAAAACCAAGACCCACAGCAGATTTCGTCATAGGTCATGAGATGTAATTATGCCCTAACCCTATATTTACTATTAGTCTTGGCTTTTAACCTATCCTTCAGAAATATATAGTGGTCTATCATATTGAAGGCAAGAATATCATATTAAGATGTAGTGGTTGTCTATCCTATTGAAGGCAAAAATATCACATTTCATGCAACTTTCACTTGAAATTATTTTTATTATGCATTGAGATTACATCCAGTGTATAGAAAATAATATAGTATTGGCAGCATACATGTATATATTAATAATAAGGGTGCAACTATTTCTTGTACAGCTTTCAATCCATAATTGCTATCTGAACAATCCATAATTGCTATCTGAACAAATTAATAAAATCATTATTCATGTCTGGAAAAAATAGCATGAATTATGGTGACTGGCTGTTTGCTAAAGGGAATATTGTTGCCATGCATTCTTCTACTGAGGGCAAAGGTCAATATTCGTGTTCCATTAAAGCCAAACAAAACAGGTACAAAAATCTCCATATGACCTTTGACACTGTACAGCAAATTTATACCTTTTTGTCCAACTAAATATTTTTGTAGATGAACTGGAGCAGTCAAGACTACAATTTAATCTGCTTTGAATTATAACTGAGTTTGTCTCTACATGTTTTTCTCTATAACCATTTGTTAAGTCAGAAAAAGTTAATTAAATTGTGCAAGAAGCAGAGGTTTAAAACAGATGGCCAGAATCGAGTTATTATTTTGGGGGAGATGGCCTAAATTGTTCATAAATCTTTTAAAAAAAATTGTTGCACCCTATTTTAAAGCATAAAATACATTAATATAAAAAATATTCAATGGTTTTGATTATAATAAAACAGTGTAGGTTTAAATAACTGCTTGATTTAATAATTTAAAGATTTGATAGTCTAGTTGTAAAAACATTATCTTATGATAGAAAGTCATAATGTGCCCTCACTTCTTATAAATTTTACATAAATACTTCAAACAGGTTTGCACCCTGTGAAGCTTGTTTTCCATATACGCGTTTTCGCCCGTTATATGAAAACACCTGCAAATACAAGCCTAACTGTGAAAGTTAAAAGTTCCATGCATTTATTGCACTTCTGAGTAATATGAAATTCTATATTGCACTATCAGAAAAATAGTAATAGAGTGTGACAGTCCATTGGTCCGGAAATGAGATCGGACAGGTTCAGAGTTCAAATCATCTATTGTTGTAATCATTTTTGATTGCAATTAGTTGTAAATAACATTGATACCCTGTTTAAGTTATAAGAATTTGTTGTGAAAAAAAGTAACTTTCAGTTTTTGCTGTACAGAGGCGCTTATAGTTTTGAATATGAGGGTACCTGTACATCACATATAATTTTGAGTGAGGATAGAACTGAAAGTCACTAACTTGAGATTAATTCTATTTTTTACAACAAATTTTCACAAACTAAATCCAGCTCTGTAAATATCAGACCTAAGAAAAGCTTTTCTTTATACCAAGAAGTTGAAGAAAATCACATACTTGTAACATTTTGATACCATATTTACAAGCAATAATCACAACAATTTTGTAAATTTTGATTTACGGAGTAAAAGTTATCATAAAAAAAATATCACAGATAATAAATAAATAATTTACTTGACATATAGGTGTTTTCAATAATTAATTCATTTGTAAAAAATCATAATTTTCACAGCTTTCTTTGGTGTATAATCGTCGTTTTAAAAAATATCTAAATATTCCATGCTGTTAAAATATAGCCAATTTAACAAATTCAATAATTTTAGGAGTTATGAGAATACATGTACAAAAATATGAAAGAAATAAAAAAATATCACAGCTTAAATTAAAATCAATAACAATATATATATATACGAAAACAAATTTTAACCCCAAACCTTGAACATACACGTACTGTACTTTAAATCATTAAATCATTTTGTCAACAAACTATCAAAAAATATCATTAAGAATTCATTAAATCGTCATATTATTAAAATGTCTCATTAACAATTCATTAAAAAATCTCATTAACAATGCATTAAAACATCTCATTAACAATTCATTAAAATGTCTCATTAACAATTTTTTGAATAGTCTCTTCAAGAATGTATTAAATCGTCTCATTAGTAGATGATTAAATCGTCTCATTAGCAGATGATTAAATTGTCTCATTAGCAGATTTTTAAATCGTCTCATTAGCAGATTACTAAATTGTCTCATTAAAAGATTATTAGATCATCTCATTAACAATTCATTAAATCACTTTATTAAAAGATTATTAAATCGTCTCATTAACAATCAAAGAATTCTGCTTTCTGTTGATATGTCACAAAAACTGCTCTCTTTAATAAAACATAGAAGATAAGAACTTATTTCTTTACATAATAACTTCATTAACAGTAACAGACAAACAGTCAATTAAGAAAGACAAATGAGAGCCAGCAGCCATTTTGATTTGGAAAACATTTTGATTAATAAAGCACTTATCATTAAATACTGTTGGTGAAATTACTTAAAAAGTGCCTAGAATACCTCACACTGTTTTTTTCATGTCGATACTGTCACTCGATTGTGAACTGGGTGTAGGACTAACACCTGGTGTAAAACCTGCTCTAGTCACTACAGTCTGGCGTCCTTTTATCTGTTAAAAAATTCAAAATTACATTTATTAGTCAAATAATGACTGAAGCTAATGATAATTATTTCACATAGATTATATGTCCATTGTACCTTTTTTGAATCCAAATTCAACATTCTCAGCCATTATATGCAGGCGGGATGGATGGCCGAATGGTTAGCATGTACGCGTTGTATCATAAGGTCTGTCATTGAGTCAACTGGCGTGGTTTCGATTCCCTGGTTGTAAGTGACAAGGAGTTAGGTCGTCTGTCCAACCTCATGGGTTTTCTATGGGTCGTCCGATTTCCTCCCACTTCTAAAAAAATCACACCAGTTGACTCAATGACAGACCCTCGTCTGAAAAGAATTCAGTCAGTAATGGAGAAGAGAGAAAATTGTACCTTTGACAAACTCATTTGTGATCCCATAAGTTTCTCCAGATTTTTTGATCCGTCTTCTAGAGCTTTCTTAACATCTTTATCCATACCAGGTATGGATACATCTCCAAATACCTGTAATATACAAGTAATAAATGTTCTAATAAAATGTCTGGAATGTCTCTATTTGTAGTGAGAGTTATCTGTTCTCTACATGATCTTTTGATAGATAGGTGATGAAACATACAAACACTGCAGCAGCACCGTCATCAGCTGGTCAAAATCTGAATGTTTTGAAAGGACTTCTCATGCACACAGTGTTGCTTATATTAGCATTGGAAAGAAACAGCCAGTGAAAATCCACAAGGTTAGAACGTTGACCCTACAATTGTGGTACCGCATTCACAGACTTCAGAGGTCTTATCTACGGCACCCATCCCCCACAAGTTATAACAGAATATTGTCTATTACTATTTATAATAACATATCCAAGTTTATTTACTGACCTCTACAATAGCACCATCTGGAAGGCGTAGAAAATGGCGATATAATTCTCTCAGGCCATCTAGATGTAATGTATGTATTGAAACATGGGTGGTGATCTCTTTCTTTCCTTCTTTCTTCTCAACTCTTTCTATTCCCTGTTCATCCCAAATACTTTCTTCTACCTGGTTAAATACAAATAAAGTTTCCATTTTTAAACAATATGGTAACCGATAGCAACATAACATGGACTGATTCTTTAATTACTGACTAGTAGCTAACCAAGATGTAATCTTGTCAACAATGAGCACCAATCTTAGTGATCAGTATCTAAATGTAGTTACAACCACTAACTATTTGCGGGTGCGTAGGTTTCTTTAGCAGTGGAGGAAACAGGCAACCCGGAGAAAACCCACAAAGTTAGGCAGGTGACCCTACTCCTTGTCACTTGACTAAATTACAGACCTTTTGATCTAAAGCGCACCAAAGCCCCACTCCATGAAACAAACTTTTTAAAAATTTCCATTGATCTCTGTGTGACTATAAAACCATGCAGTATACTGTGGGAGCCACGGTGGCTCAGTGTGTAAGACGTTGGCTGGCTAACCTGGAGGTCCCGTGTTCGATCCCGGTGTAGGCAGAGAAAGTTCATCAGGATTTTCCGGCGTGGTTCCCCCGTGTCAGTGGTGCAGAACGGAGGATCTGGCAAGGGACAATATATAGTCATTCAGATCGATGGGACGAAAAACGAAGTCCCGTGTACACATTGGTGTGCCCGTAAAAGATCCCTTGGCTGATGGAATTCGATATAAGTGTAGGCCATGGCACAGCTGTCCTGGCAAAATTTCCCTCATAGCCCACTGTATGGCGTTATGCCCGGAGCAGAACAGTAGGATGTTAAATGCCATTTCTTTTCATTATTGTTTTACTGTTACTGTAGATAAATAAGGAATTATTAAATACATCAATAGGTTTTGTAAACCTACCTCATCTTCCTCCCAAATATAATCATACACCGCAATCTTTCTTCTTTCACCTTCTTCACCACGCCATTTCTCGGCTTTACGACATATATAACATAGTTCTTGATTCGACATCTCTAAATCATATGGCACAAAGAAAAAATCTTCTTCACCATGTAGCCTCCAGAATATATCCAACATTCTGCCATTGTTATGTAATCTATCAATATAATATAAAGAAAATCTATACTATCAAGACTTTGTTATAGTCAGAAAAACATGTCTGGAACGAATTCTGATATTTCAGTCTGTTACCGGTAGAGTCTATTATTTATTATATAATGGTAGCCTACTATTACATTAATAGTACCAGCATGTAATAAATAATATCCAAGACAGCAACAAATGAACTCCTTACTAAAAGCTATAAGTACATTAAATAAGTGAAGAATCTCTGATTGAATGGCAGTGATACCAATGGGGTAGAAAGAACAAGATCCTTCAAAAATCATCAGATGATAAAGGCTGGATTAAACTATTTTACTTTTTTCTGTTGCTTGGGGACTACTACCGATGGACAATTTACAAATTAGACGACATATAATCAATTTACGTTGGATGAAGATGAAAAAAAAAATACAATGAAAACTTAAAATGCAGGTTCACCTTGGTCGAATGTTTTTCAGAATTTAGCATTGACTCATCTTCAAATTATTTTCTGATTGTTTTTCCAAAGAAAAAAAAATTAAATGACATCTGCACTGATGTAAGGTGAATATTTGTAAAATTCTTAATTTTATGGTATCTAAAATGATTGACAATAAATTCTTAGCTGGTCATTTCATTTTCCAATTGTCAGGACTGGTCAATATACTTCAAATGATATGCTTTCATTTAAGATCAAGAGAAATTAATTAACCCTATATTTACCTTAAAAAGTACATATAAAGAATGGCACCAGTCAGAAGTCCAATAAAAGAATAAAGGAACAGGGTGATAAAAAGTCCTGCTAGGCCCGAACCCTGAGAACGATCAAAATGCCACCATAGTTTAGCGAAATCGGCAATTGGTTTTGTTGATTGGTCCTGGTACCTCTGTAAGTCAAATAAAAAAGGAGAATTTATTAACTGAAAATAACAAAAAGGGGATTTCAAAAGATTGTGTACTTGTTAAACCTTGTTGACATTTCCAAAATGGAATATAAGCAGACCAAAATGGCCATAAAGAGAGACAGTGGCTTGATGGGCATGGTGCTGCATCACTAACCAGGAATTACCAGGTTCAATTCCAGTGTTGGACAAGAAAGTTTCTCTGGATTTTCCAGCCTGGTTTCCTCTTGTTAGTGTTGCAGGAAAAGGAATATAGTAGTTAGGATGGGACTAAAAAATTACAAGGTCCCACATATACCATTGGCAGCATGTTAAAGATCCCATGATAGCTTGGAATATCCTTCATAGCACACCGCATGGTGTTTGCCTTTTTTCATTAGCTCGGTTGGTGCAGCTATATAAGTAGGACGTTAAAGTCAATTTCATTTCCTTAATGGTACACTATAGTAACAATGAAATGAAATGGGCTTAAATGTCCTACTGTTCTGCTCCGACTGGGCAATTGAAGACGGGCATACACCATACAGTGTGCTACAGCATACTCTTATATCGAATTCCAACTGCCATGGGATCTTTTACATGCATGCCAATGTGTAGGCTACAAGGCACCTTTTTGTCCCATCTGAATGACTAGACAGCTGTCTTTGTCAGGTCCTCCGTACTGCACCACTGTCAAGGGGAAACCTCGCAGGAAAGCCCTGATGAACTTTCGCGGCCAGCATGTGCAACGGGAGCAAACCTGTGACCTCCAGGCTAGCAAGCCAGAATCTTACTCACATAGCCACCATGGCTTTCACTAAAGTGACATATGGTGACCAGGAGTTCCACATATAACTGTGCAGTATCACTTTTGGGAGCGAACAGTGTAAACATCTGAATCTATATAAACCCAGCTTACGGCATCTCGATAAAAAAAAATATGTTTCACTATTTACTTACCAACAGACTACAGTCAACAATCAAAATTAAAAGTGGATTAAGGAAAGTCATCAAACCAAACGATAGCACAAACTTCGAAAACAGGTCTGGGAAAAGACCAAATAATTTTGGACTAATCCAAGCGAAGATAACCATTAACGTAAAGATAAGAATATTCAACATAGGTCCCAGTATCACTACACCAATCTCTTCTCTTGCTCTTAGTAGTGTAGGCTGATAGTTCAAGTCTACTGTATATGGATAGAAGTCAAATCTGTAATAAATAAACGTCTGATGGTAAGAGGCTATAAGCTAAAAATACAAATTTGGCATTGTAATATTCTTTTTGTTTTTTTTGCCAATTCTCTTTTACACACAGCAGATAATAATGTATGGGCTGTATACACTGTCTTTTCAAACAGCACACTATATCTAAGGCTACTAATTAAATTTATTGTTCTGTTTTCAAGCTTTGTCTATTACACACTGTGATAATAAATCTTTGTAGACAATAGATCAGAGGCTCTGGAACTTCTGAGTGGTGGGGGGGGGATAGGATTTACATCAAGCAATATTTTAAATTCTGGCACAGAAACGATGAAATCTGACGTTTTCGGGCCCACGTTTACCATACAGACCCCATCAACTAAGAACACTTAGATACAAGAATCGACTTGGTGCACTTTGTCATATACATATCGAACACAATTCTCGAATCCAAGGTTTCATCTCAAAGAGTGACCCAACTGAACCATCTCTGCACAAAGGCTTGTCAAGATGTATTGCTGAAATACATTTCAAAGAACAGCTCGCAAAAATGTAAAGACAGAGGGGCAATTGCCCAGTACTTTAGAGAACAGGGGGCAGTTGCTCCCATAGCCCCACCATTCCCGCGCCCTTGTAATAGATTGTACTTACTTGTTAATAGGAATCTCAATGGCATTGAGGAACAGCCACTGACCGAAATAATGAGCAAACATTCGAATAAAGAAAATGATAAGAAAAAGAAGCAGCATTCCCCAAAATTCCCTGCTACGCCATTGAGATAAACCAATCTCAGCTAAGAACTGTCGAGCTATATAGTTTAACTTTTCACGACCAGCATGAGCCAGACGTCCTTTCCCACTATATGGTAACCTGTAACAAAGAACAGAGAAGATTGTAGTCTATATCTATACTAATATTTGTAACTGTCGTTTGTCTGTCTGTCTGTCTGTTCAGGGTTGGTGGCTACACTAGGGCTGTCCCGAGGCTGACAATTGGTGTAATGGGGTACCTCTGATCGGAGAGTAACATAGGCCTATTGGCGATGGACTCCCACTTCTGGTTTTGGAGTGATGCTACTTGCGGTTCATGGTTATAACTGTGCTCCACTGTAGTCAATTGCTAGGTAATTATTATTTTGTAACCTAATTCTATAAAGGTTCATCAAATAACTCCACACTATGATTAGGAAATAATCAAACAGTAAAATTTGTGTTACAGATATAAAGTTAATTTAAGTGTGAGTATTAGTAGATCCCCCTTGATTTGTTTTTATTATGCTCTAGACTGTTTGATCGAAACAAATCTGTATTTTCTTCCTGGTCAAATTAAAAAAATAATCCCTGATGCCACACAATATGAATACAATGTATAACCCTGAACTCAAAGATGACCAATACCAACATGAAACATCTCGAATGTAAATATAGGAGGCCTGATTTGGATGTGAACCTATTACATGCACACCCTAAAATCGTATGTTTATATTGTAATGTACATATGTTTACAAACAAGGCAAAAGGTGGGGAAAGGGAATATTCCACAGAAACCCCTTACTACTGAACGTTAAACCCCTTTTATCTCCCTCTCTCCTTTCTCCCAAGATTCAAAATTCCTTCATAGCACACTGTTGGTGTATGCCCTTCTTCATTAGCTCAGTCAGTGCAAAAAAAAGAGAGAGAGAGAAACAGAGTTTAACGTCCACTCGACACAAACCAGGTCTTTTCGGGACTAACATATGGTTCAATTTTATTTCAATAATTTCCTTGAGTATAGGGGTCTTTAGCAGTGAGAGGAAACCGGAGGACCCGGAGAAAACCCGTGAGGTTGGACAGTTAAAAAAAGATGGATGTTAAACCCCATTACTTTACATTTCTCTCAAGAGACACATTCCAACTAAACTGATCATCAGAGATTTATTTTTTTACTTACTTGACAGAGAAGGTATGTTCTTCTAGTTCCTCTACATGTGTCAGTTTTTTCTTCTTCTGTCTGGGAGCTAGGACTTGCGTCTGTGGTAACATGGTGTACAGTCTCTTAAAATAACTGTCAGCGGGGTTACTACGGTAATGCTATAAACATAAACAAATACACTATATTTTATAATTTTCTATGATATAATTTAATATCTGAATATTTCACTGTTGCATCCTGGAGACTAGGCTAAATTATTTTTAAAACTAAGCAGAATTTTGTATGGACACTTACCAACAGCTAATCTATTCAAATTAAAGTAAAACATTTTCCAACTGTATACTTAAAGTCCTCCATTGGGCCAAACCAAATTATTTTTTATTCTTTGGGGTCTTGGTAAATAAATAACCCCTTGAATCTTATGAGTGATGCTTTGTTTAAATTCCATAACTTAAAACTTTGAAAGCATGCACTGATTTTTCCCACAAAATAGAAGGCCAACAGTTAACATGGGTGATAAAATGGTCAATAATCACTCATGTAACTAAGAAATGTCACCCACATCCTACATGCCCCATTTTCTGTATAGACGCAACCAATCATCATTAGAGAATCAAATTCAAGGCAGAAAGTGTATGAATTTTATGACTGATTACTTGCTGATTTTTCTTTGGATGATCAGCAGAATTCAATTCACATAGAATCTGATATTACTATCATTACCTTATAATAAACTCCTGGCAATGTTTTATGTGGTTTAAAAGTTTGTTGTCGTTTAATAGCTAGTACATCATCTGATTCATCTGTATCATCATCTGTAAACTCATCATCATGTTTCTTTAAATCTTTCTGTATAATTCTAGATACAACATTAGTACTGGTTGATCTAGCCCCAGATTTTCCTTTCTGTAAGATATAGAACTTTTCAGTCATCTTTGTTTTTAAAAAAATTGGGAGAATTAACAACGGCTGTTTATTGAATAGACTATCAAACAGTATTTTTTTTATAAACCAATGATGAAGAACTAGTAGTTAAAGCCACTGATTAACAACTATTTTTTTTATCTCTTGCAAATTATAATATACTTTTCAAACAAAGTAGGGGATATTCAGAAACAATACAAAACTGCGGAAATGCACTGCTGTTTTTATTAGAGGTAACCAGTGTATGTTAATAATATAATGTATCTTTAATCCAACTGAACCCAAGCTGGGAGATTAGGCCCTATGTACTGTTGTTTTATTTTGGTCTTGTTTTCTAAGTTACATTTTAGCCTGGATTAACTCATGAAAATTTAATGAATAATTGGGACCAATTAATAAATTTCCAATAAATTTACCGGTTTATTAAGTTTTATTTTGGAAGTTGTAGCATCTGATCTGTTGACAGTTTCACTTGTGCTGGCTTCTCCACTGTTGATACTTATACTAGATGTACTGTAATATAACATTAACTCTATTATATAACTAGATATACTGTAATTAACTCAATATAAACTCTATTATCTTTTATTTAACTAGATGTACTGTAACATAACATAAACTCTATTATATAACTAGATATACTGTAATTAACTCAATATAACTCTATTATATAACTAGATGTACTGTAATGTAAACTCTATATCTGTAATATAATATAAACCCTAGGCTATTACATAACTAGATGTACTGTAATATAATATAAACCCTAGGCTATTACATAACTAGATGTACTGTAATATAATATAAACCCTATTACATAACTAGATGTACTGTAATATAATATAAACCCTATTATATAACTAGATGTACTGTAATATAACACAAACTCTGTTATATAAATAGATGTAATATATAATATAATATAATATAAACTCTATTAACTACACTCAAATAACCTTTGTGACAAAACCATAATTCATAATTGCCATAGGTAAAGATGTGTGATGTATCAATTCTGGTAAGGATAAACTTCTTATGCTCAAAACTTGACACTATTTGTAAAGGCTGTTGTCCACTAAGCACATTTTGCAAGACAGCTTCAAGTCAGTGTACTGAGTGTAGGTCATTTTACCATCCTTTAATGTCTAATCTGTTCTCAACAGTTGCTTAGTGTGTAATGAACAATATCAGTGCACTAATTTAATTCTAGTTTTTCTACATAAAACTTTTATCAGCCTTGAAGCAGTTTGTGATTCAGTGGCTGTTCTGTTATAGTTATAGACTTGCAAAGTCAAGTCACTGAAGAATAAAAGTTGAAGAATAAAACTAACCTAGGACCATGCAAACTGTCTGTACCGGTACTGAGATCAGACACTGATCCAGGAACAGGATCCTCTCCATCCCGGTTCTCGTCCCACCCTGTTTTAATTCTATCAGGATAACTGGTTAAACTTGAAGTAAACTGTAATTCTACTTCATATTCATTCTGACCAGCTAAATATCTGTAACAAAACATTATAATAAAACAAATATTCATTTAATGAATTCTAACAAAATTATCATTTCTTTGTTTAGTGCTAAGAATGTTGATGTACCTTACAATAAGACAGATTTTGAACTCTAAGCTATCCGAAGCAGGTCTCATTCATTAAAATGTAACTCAAACAACTATCTTCCATAAAAGATGAAAACTAACCTGGGTAATTTGAGTACTTCAAAATAAAGATTAGACATCCAGTGATCAATATCTGAAGCCATTAATTCTTCCAATTTTTCATGTTTATCAATATCAGGATCCATTTCTCCTCTTAACATGCTGCACTTATACCTTTAAGAAATATAAAGAGAATCTCTTGTTAATTCATATCATAAAGAGAGAGAGAGAAATGGGGTTTAACATCCACTCGACACATGCTAGGTCATTTCGGGATTAATATATGGTTCAATTTTATTTACATAATTCAAATGGGTGTAGGGGTCTTTAGCAGTGGGGGAAACCAAAGGACCCAGGGAAAACCCACGATGTTAGACAGGTGACCCTACTCCTTGTCACGGACAACGGCGAACTGAAATAGTTACTACCGTTCTATGGTTACTACCACATGTTTAATGCAAAGGGAGAATTCTGCCAAGACAGCAACAGTACATCCAACTTCAATTCGTAGGGGATCTTTGGTGCATCAGTAATTTGTACACCAGGCTATAACACTTTCCTGCAACTTATCTAGAACAGTGGGAAACAATGTAAAAAAAATCATGAACTTTTGATAATACTTTAATACTTTTTACTTGACAAATTTCTTTTGGCGCCCATCTCTCAAAATTAATTTGTTAAAAATGAACAGAAACCTTTGATGTTATTCATAATTTTACTCACTTTCCTTCAATGACATCAAAACTACCATCACATACAGGAAAACATCCCCACGATATGACACGATCTGTTGGTACGACTGATCCTCGTAATAAAAACAGTTCAAACACTAACATCATACCAGGTCGTAAAGAAGCTTTAGCTGGTAAAACTGTAAACAAACTTTGATCAATCTGTCAAAATAAACAAAGAAGATCAAAAAATTTGAATTTAAACATTACACATTTGACATAAACTAAGTACAGTGTACCCTGCTTTTATTTAAAAGGGTCTTTTTTATGTATTTTCCGTTTGGACGATTTTTTCATAATCCTAATACAAATCTGACTTGAGAAACCAGTTAAATTGATCAAAATATTTTCTATCTAGTAATCATGAAGAAAATCTAAAAAATTGTGATATTGGATCAATTTACCTTTAAATAAAATAAAATGAAATGCGATGAAATATGGTTTAAAGAAAAACATACCTTTAACTCTGTGTTGTGAAAGTTTCCTTCATGAAACATTGGTAATGTTGCCCCACCCCATTTCTGACCTTTCAACTTTGACCAGCGCATAGTATGACCCCCAAGTCTGTTATATATTGACACCATCATAACATATCTTCCCGCTTAAAAAACATAAACAACCAAATGTATACAAAACATTGTCTTAGGATCAACAGAACTATAATTTTTACTGTAAGTTCATGAAGCTAAGATCTTTTGTACATTTTATTCCTTTACTGTTTGTTCTGTCTGTATTTTATTGTGCAATTTTAAGACATCGTTTTTTGATCATTCATTAATCCTCAGAAACCTTGTATAATTATTGTCAGATGAACCCTGAGTTATTTCCCTTTAGTCTTCAAGCAATCGTGTCTACTGGTTATGAAATTTTGTCCTCTGGGACTTTCTACGGTCTAAATTTTTCTCGAAGAACTTCTAGAAATGCAACACCAACATATCACGTATTTTTAGATGGTTGGGGCAGGAGTGATGTGTCCAAAAAGTGCCGGTCAATGCTAAGTTTTGTAACATTTATCAAAAATTCTGATTTTTGGTGTATTTACCTGGTAATTTATCTTTAACACCACGTAAACATTTTAAATTTATCTGTATTGGCTGTGGAGTTCTGTTCCAATCAACTTTCCACCTTCGACCTTTTGACCCTCCATAATGACCATCTTCTAACATCAAATCACCATATAAAGTCTGAAACAATTAAAAACAAATAATATGAAATTTCTGAAATAAATTATCAAATAACAAAAAAGTATTTTCACTTCATACTTTTGCATTTCATGGTAAAAGTAAAAAATAACGTTACAAAGTTGATTGATTATCTGATCTTACCTTGACCTCTCCTTTGCGTTTTTCCAATGTTCCAATCAGCTGACTTTCTGCTCTACGGAAAGCCTTGTGTATATGATCTAACATTAACTTCTCACGTTGTCTCAATAATTCCTATAGAAAACAAATATTTTATAAAATTTATTTTAAAACCACTTAGATAATAGTTAAGATTGGTCAAATTCTATCTGCCCCATTGCCACCCTCATGATTTTAAAAAAAAAATTACTGCCTTCAAATTATAGTTTTATATTTTCCGAAATTTTATTTCAAAAGTCCATAAATGTATGCAAGTTTTTCATAATACATATATTGCAATACTATCTGGTGGTATTGCAATATGTTTGCAACACAATTCTGGCTGCAACACATGTACGTAATGCTTTTCTTGGACTAAGATATTGTTATTTCTATGATCAGAAGAAGAAAATGAAATGAAATGAAATGGGGTTTAACGTCCTACTGTTCTGCTTCTACTGGGTTAATGAAGACGGGCATATGCCATGCAGTGTTTTATTAGGAAAATTTTGCCTGGACAGCTGCGCTACGGTCTCCTCTTTATTTTGAATTCCAACTGTCAATGGTTCTTTTACGTGCACGCCAATGTGTACACAGGACCTTGGTTTTTCATCCCATCCAAATAACTATACGTTGACCCTTGCCAGGCCATCCATCCTACATCACTGACAAGGGGGAAAACCACGTCTGAAAATCCTGATGAACATTCTCAGCCATCATAGGGCTTAAACACGGGACCACCAGGTCAGCGGGCCAACATCCTACTCACTGAGCCACTGTGGCTCCCGAAGAATATGACTACCGTACATCCAGACAGCATGATATTTAACTCACCTCACGTCTAGCTATATCAGCTCTTTTATCTTTAACAAACTTGGCTGTTCGTGTTTTTGCTTCTTCCTCACGATGTAATAAATGTTCTTCTCTTTGTCGTGCTAACAACGACTCTTGTTCTAAATATAGAACATGTTCATCTCTCAGTCTCCTTTCCTCCTCCTGGATTTCCTCCAATGGAATCTTTCCTAACATCACCACGTCATCTTTTACTCCAGTATCAAAGCGAGATACATATTGTTTTAGCTCGTCATCTTCAATCTGTAGACGTAACTCTAAAAATACAAATGGCTACACTGTTTATACCAAACCAACAATATGTATGGTTTAGTGGTCGAGAGTGAGACATTAAGTAATATATTGACACTGTTTCAATATACTACATAATGTCTTTAGCTCGAGACCATTAAACAACTTAAAATACAGACACTATCCCGCACGTGCTTTTCAATGAAATGCATCATGTGAGTCCAATATTTCATCTAGTATCGATAATGTACGATTGGCAAGTTGCCCATACATCCATGACGTCACATCTTTATTTTAAGTATAGAAAAAGCTTATATTCATGCCAATTTGGTACATTCTTTCAATATCAAGCATAAGTTGCCAGGTATCAAAACACAAGCTCATCAGCAACTCAATTGAATACGTCCTTTTAATAGGATGAATAGACATCCAATATACATTTTTTCAGAAAGATAGGTTAGTAATTGCAGCCTTTAAGTTTTAACAAGATTTAATAATAAAGGTACATTACTCTGGTAGTGATTATCTAAAAATATTGAAAATCAAGACTTCTTCGTTTCAATGAGATAAACAACCTATATCAATTTCAAAAAGATATATGGATTATTGCAGCTTCTATTGTACTAACAAGAAATATGAGCAAGAGTTGTACAGACAGAGGTGACAGCAGTATGACAATTTTAAATGAAATGAAATGGGGTTTAACGTCCTACTGTTCTGCTCCGACTGTGCTATGAAGACGGACAGCAGCACTATGGCCTGATCTTATATCGAATTCAAACCGACAAGGTTTTTTTTTATGTGCACGCCAATGTGTCACGGGACCTCAGTTTTTCATCCCATCCAAACGACTATACGTTGCCTAATGCCAGGACCTTCGTCCTGCACCACTGTATGTACACGGGGCCTCGGTTTCGTTCCATCCGTAAGACTATACGTTGTTCCTTGCCAGGCCTTCTGCCCTGCATCACTGACAAGGGGGAACCACGCCGGAAAATCCCGATGAACTTTCTCGGTCAATGCAGGGATCGAACGGAGGACCTCCAGGTTAGCGAGCCAGTGTCTTACTCATTGAGCCACTGTGGCTCCCAACAGTTTTAAAATGCAGGAGTATAAAAACTAACATTCAATCACAATCAGTAAATTGCATACGATTTGCACAAATTCAACCTACCTGATATTCTTGTATAATTTGGGATGTGCTCGGGTATTGCAAATAAAGATGGTGGATTCTTTTTCGTCACAAGTTCACCATCACCTTCTTCTAATGTAGCCAATAAATTATACAGATCTGGTAGGTCAGTTTGAGGTGGCGGTTCTGAAAACAAAAATAAGTCCCAAAGTCAAATATTATTCAATCTGTGATATCTTTTTGTTATAAATTGAAGAATAACAATTTACAACTTACAATATCAATGAAAATCATAATCAAATATCATATAATATCAATGAGCCTCAGATGAATGAGACATGGAATGTTCTGCACCGACTGGGCTAGTGAAGATGGGTATACGCCATACAGCGGCGTTCTGTGAGGGATATTTTGCCCGGGGAGCAGCACTGCGCCCTACTCTTATATCGAATTCAAACTTTGAAGGGTTCTTTTATGTGCGCACACCAATGCGTACACAGGACTTCGGGTTTTTTTCGTCCCTGCTGAATGACTATACGTTTGTCCCTTGCCAGGCCCTGTTGTCCTGCATCACTGATAAAAGGGAACCACGTCATAAAATCTCGATGAACTTTCTCGTTCAAAGATGAAAGAGAGGTGAAAGATTTTTACCGTAAATAAAATCAGATGGTAGATCATCTTCGTTGACTTGTAAACCGTAATCTTCTGGGTTGATGTTAGAAAAATCTATTGATTCTGTTTCTATTGTCTGTAATTATACAATAAAATATCATACAACATTGTGGATAAAATACATAACACACAGAAATTGATCACCGTTATAGGATGCTACAGATTTAGGCTGACGTGAGTACATATTGTCTGGGCGACCTTCGGATGTAGACTGTAGTTGCGACTATAGTCTGAACTATCCCGACTGTGCTCTATCATATGGTATGGCTGGTCACAACCACAGGTTGAACTATAGTGCGAAAATCCGTGCAACCGAAGGTCACCCTGATGTCTAACTGCATAACCAAAGATTGGCTTGTCATTTCATGAGACATGTCAAGTCCAGGTATATTAAAACAAGGGTGGGATTGATCAAGAGATCGAACACGAGTGCTTTAGATCACAAGGTTTCGATCCCACGCTTGTAAGTTGCCTGCCTAATGGTGGATTTAATCCAGGTTCTCTGATTACTGCCCACTGCTAATTATTGAAATAAAATTGTACCATATGTTAGTGTTAGTTAGAAAATGACATAGTTTGTTTTGAGAGGACATTGAACACAATTTTTCTCTGTCCCAAATATAAAATACATACCTCTGTTGTTTTAATTGTTTCTTGTGTTTCTATTTGTGGTATATCTATATTGGTTTCCTCACGGATTGGTTTAATCATATCCTCTGTATTTTCAGCTTGTAGAGTTGTGTCTTTCTTCTCCCCTGCTTCCCCTGCCTCCTCCTCAAGATCCACAGTTACAGATGGTCCATCCATATCTAATCTGGTTTCTGGAGAAACAGAAGAAAATAACCCAAAATATTCCAATAGACTATAAAGGGACAACATTCCGGTACGATGAATTGAGAGGTTGTGAATGGGGGGGGGGGTGTGTTTCACCAGTCAACTTGCATGCAAAGATTGGTTACAATTAATAAAGGTGCTTCCCCAGATAAATAAATCTGGTTAATTTAGTGAGAGCAACTCTAGCAAGCCCTTCTCTCAATCCTGTGATACTATCCGTATGGGTTTGATCTTGAGTCCCATGCACAAACCCAATCTGTTTCACAGAGATCTTCTAATATCTCTGTAACAGATGACTGTTTCGATACGTGACGTAACATCACACAGCGTCAATCATTGGCTCAATAGCGCGTGCATTGTTTACATAAGACGTTACTGATTCAGGGCTAAATGGTGAATTTTACTTATCTTAATACACATTTACACTAAATAGGAAATGATTTTTACCTACAAATAATTCAAGCCTCTTTATTTATTTTTCTAATAAATGAAAAAAATGTTTTAGAATTTAATTTGACGGAAGAAAAATGTTAATATTTGGGACTCATTAAGTTGCATCGATGTCATCCTTATCAGTGATTGTAGCGGCCTAGCGAAAATTC
Organism: Patella vulgata; assembly: GCF_932274485.2. NCBI lineage: Eukaryota > Metazoa > Mollusca > Gastropoda > Patellidae > Patella > Patella vulgata. The sequence goes on from NC_065883.2 coordinate 21,230,623, forward strand.
ACTGCTGATCAGTGTGGCACAAACCATGTCATTTCAGGACTAACGTATGGTACAATCCTATTTCAAACACCTTACCTTGAGTTGGTGATGAAGTCACTGATGAAGTCACTGATGAAGTCAGTGATGAAGATGTGGCTTGTGTTGGGGGTGGTGATGAAGTTGTTGCTTCTTGTGGTGGGGGTGATGAAGAAGATGCTCCTTGTTGTGTCTCAGTTTCATCGTCAGGTTTATCAACAACAGCAGGTTTCTCTTTATTAACAGAAGTTTTTCTTTTTACTGAAATTATTGTATAAGTTTATCAAAACAAACTGGGTGAAAAAAGTATAAGTTTATTCTGATATATAACATTACTACTATTCCAACAAAGATAATTTGATGATGACAATAACATAAATTATATTCTGTGATCAACTTTTCTTAAGAGAGAGAGAAATGGGATTTAACGTCCACTCAACACAAACTAGGTCATTTCAGGACTAACATATGGGAGGAAACCGGAAGACCCAGAGAAAACTCACGAGGTTGGACAGGCGACCCTACTCCTTGTTATGTACAACCGGGGAATCGAAACCACGGCAGTTGACTCAATGGCAGACCTTATGATACAGCACGCGCGTACTAACCATTCGGCCATCCATCCCCCCCCCCCCAAACACACACACACGCACACCACCGAGAAATTAAAATAAATAAAGATAAAATAATTAAATTCTTAAAAAGCTATAAAATTAACAGCTCACCTTTACCCTTTCCTTTCTTTCCTTGTTTTTCCATTATTGTTGTACAGTGTCTACAAGAATAAACAAAGGATATTTAGGACTGGTCACATGTATGTTGCAGGCATCTTATTTTAGATGTGGCACAAATCATGTAAAATAGAACTTTTCGTCGATTTTATGTTTTCCGCATATATTTATTAGTCTCAAAAAGGGTAAAAACTAATCAGTGTTTTGTTCACCAGTAAATAATTTTATACACTGAATTGAATTGTTGACATTTGGTCTATGTGTCGTGAACCATTCAGTGTATAAATTTACTGTCAAACAAAACACCCGAGCACACAGAAGCCTATAAATAATTTCAATGGTGTAGTTTCTAATTCTATTAGGCTATTTTAGTTTTATCTCATGATTACGGGGTTTTTTTTCGGTTTATTTTTTAGAATCTGGCGACGACAAGTGCAGGCTACCTTGCATTAAATGAAATAAAATCACATAGGGTTAACTATTACCTTTAATACGTCCTAAAATTCAATTTAAATCCCGTTATGTTTTGAGTGGGTTTGTTATCTGTGTTTACGGTTCACTTGCCGTTAAACAAGCACCTGCTTGTTGTGGTCGCCATTTAAAATGTTTCCCTAGTAACGATGACGTGTGAATTATAAAGGATAACTCTCATTTACCGTTACACGAAAGAGGTATCAGACTAGTTAGTAATAATTCGCGGGGAGGGGTGGTGGGTACTAAATAAAATAAATATTACCGATATGTTAGGCCTATCGCGTGGCATAAATGTGTTACTTTTGATAGTTTGACTTTGGACATCGCAATATAACGGAGTAAAACCGTTTTCTATAGTGCTGTTATCCCATTCTTCTGGCGATTTATTGGATTATAAATAATAGACTATAATGTGAATTTAGATGTTATTAAAAAAAACAAACTAATTTGCCCGAAGAACTAGTCGTTGGAATGGAATCGGGGAGCATTATTCAAGAGCTATAGGCCCTATACCTGCCTTTCTTTAAGTCTTAAATGAAGTAATTTTTCTGAAATTTTCAACAAATTCCCTTTTCGTTACACATCTTTTAACCATTATAATGAAAACTGCCAGCTCTTTGTCTAAATCTTACATAATGCATGTTAGAATTTATCTGGCTGTCGCCTGCAATTTGAACGGTGTTCGCTCAATTACCGCATTGGCCGAGAAAGTTCATCGGAATTTTCCAATATGGTTTCCCCTTGTCAGTGGTGCAGGACGGAGGGCCTGGCAAGGACAGTTGTCTAGTCGTTCGGATGGAACAAAAACCGGGGTCACGTATATATTGGCATGCACGTAAAGATCTCTCGATGTAAGAGTAGGCCATAGCGCCGCTGCCAAGGCAAAATTTTCTCCCACTGCTAAAGACCCCAACGCGCAAACGGATTATTGAAATAAAATTGAACCATGTGTTAGTCCCGAAATGACCTAGTTTGTGTCGAGTGGACGTTAACCCCCCCCCCTCTCTCTCTCTCTCTCTCTCTCTCATTGGTTCGATATTACACGAGTGGAACCAGAGCAGACAGAGCCGGCGGAAGCAATTCTTGATTGGGGGGGCTTCCATCCTAGGTCCTTATAAGCGTGGGTCCAGGGGCCGCAATAACCTGGAGAAAAGAGTAGTTACGGCCAAATTATTGGGGGGGGGGGCTAAAGCCTTTACACCTTGTTCATATCATTTGTCACTTTTATTACGCTTGAGTTTCTCACGCCGCTATATTCAAAACGACTATGTAGACATCGTTTATCTGGAATACATAATAACTTAGGTACGGGACCACTGATTTGATTTAGACATGCACCCTTCTAGAACCAGACCATCAAAGAGACTTAAAATAATATGATTTGTCTTTTAAATATTTTATGACCCGATAAGAACAGGCTTTGAAATAAATGTTATACGACAGTGGAATTGAATAGTAAATTTATTGATTTTTTAAGAGATATATTTACAATGCCACCACACCAAAACCATTGTAACATAGCATCCTAACTTTTGTTCTACTGTTGCATTTCTAGACTACCAGAATGAAAACAAGAACAATTTAAATTTTTAAATTTGTTGGTAAAATATTCGATTATTTGGAAAATCGAAGATTACATAAATGATATTGTTCCCAGATCTTGTTTAACCAAAATTAAATATTTATTCTTGCGTAATGTTATCAAGTCCTATACTAGTGTTGGTTACATATTTATATATATTATAGAAATAGACTAAGGCGATAAATCGTTAGCACGGCGTTACAATAATCATGCGATAATATCATATATTAATTTGCTTTGTCTTGTCTAGACAATTTATACCAGATTTGACATGGATGTGGTCGTCGCGTCAAATTTTCCCCAGATGCTTTCTATTACTTCAGCTATTCATATTTGATAGGCACCACTTCGTCCAAATATATTATGTCGGCCATCTTGGAGCTTCAAGATTTCCGCTGTGCATAAACCTGTAACTATCAGCAGTTCGGCTTCCAAACCTCTTAGGATCATAAGGGTCATAATCTTGGTGTCTAAACCTACATTTTCATCATTAATCGTCTATAATAATAAATGCAACGTAAAATGTTTGTGAATTGAAAAGGTTCGGATTTTTATAGCATTGGTTCCCTTGTCACTGGCAGTCAGTAAGACGCTGGCTCGCTAACTTGGTTCCGTGTTCGATCCGTGCATTGGCCGAGAAAGTTCATAGGGATTTTCCGGCGTGGTTCCCCCTTGTCAGTGTTGCAGGGCAGAGGGACTGATAAGGGACAACGTATAGTCTTACGGATGGGACGAAAAACCGAGGCCCCGTGGACATGCACATTTTTGCAGGCGTGCATGTAAACGATCCATGACAGTTGGAATTCGATATAAGAGTAGGCCGTAGTGCCGCTGTCCTCACAAAAATTACACTCCTAGCACACCGTATGGCATATGTCCGTCTTTATTAGCCCAGTCAGAGCAGAATAGTGGGACCTTAAACCCCATTTCATTTCCTTGTCGGTGATGCAGGACGTAGTGATTTGATTGATGGACCGTAAAACCGAGATCCCTTGGCAAAATTCCACTCACTGCAAGGAGTACCAAGTGATGAAATCGATTGATGCAAATTTTGCATGTAAAATACACCCCAGCGTAGAACCGTAATAATTTAATATCTTGAGGATATAAACAAAAACGATCAACACAAAAACATAAATTATTTGATAAAATGTCTTTAATTACACTTGTATTCTTTAAAACATATTTTTATATAATTTTACAGTCTAAAACCAAGATCTATTATAGCATCTATTATAACAGAGATCGTACATATCTATACTCCACCCTAATTACACTTTAATGATGCATTATGTAAGATTTTGATAAAGAGCTGGTCTTCTAAATATAATAGTTTAAAAATAGATAATAAAAAGTGAATATATTGAAAATTTCCGTCATATTACTTTATTCTGAACGATGTTAAGAATGTTTTCGGGCGCTTGATTTTCCATTTGATCGTTAACCGATTAAAAAACACAAATGGTCTAATCCAATTAATATCCAAGCCATTCGATGACCTAGAGAGTTGATTATGGGCTTTTCATGTGATTAATTGTCTGAATAATTTAAATAACATTTGAAGCCAGAAAAAGACCTTCAATAGGCAAATTCAGCGCTTGCATAATGCATCTTTAAAACATTTTTTTAAATATACGTTTATAGTCTAAACTCTAGATTTCTTATAACATTTATATATAAAAGAGAAGGTACATGTGTATACCCTATCCTCTTAACTGAAGCTTCTCTTTTATCAGGATTATCAGGATCTTATCGGTTGCGTAGAATTCAGTGCAGACGACCTTGAATGTATAAAACGGTGTGACGAAGAATTACGTATTCAAGAGAGAGAGAGAGAGAGAGAGAGAGGGGAGAGATGGGGGTTTAACGTCCACTCGACACAAACTAGGTCATTTAGGGACTAAGTATTCAAGACAGTGCATGCTCACACTTTCAAGAACAAGAAAGTCTGACACAACTGCTCAGTTATCTGCGAAGTTTGCATCGCTTACAGTTGCGCTGTACACTTATGGGGCCAGTGGCGTTTCGACGATATGGCAGGTAAGGCATGTGGCCTGGTGCCACTTAGTGAAACTGAAATTTCATTTTTTAATAAAACTGACTTTCATCATATCACAGACTAATTTGCTTCAGTGAAAGCAAGGAAGGCGCACTTGTAATGTTCATGTCGTCTCATAATTTGGTAGTTAAAGATACATTATGGGAGATTCGATAACGAGTTGGCAGTTGTCACTATAATAGTTAAAAACTAGATAATGTAAAGGCAATTTGCTGAAAATTTCATTCAAATTGATCCACTATGAACCGAGAACAAAGCGATTAAATTTCCGCCTAGCCTTGATCATCATTACTAAAGTCAGTACGATCAACAGCATAGTCTCGATTAACCACTTTAAATCGTGAATGAAAATTATGCAGTCAATCGGCTCACAATCCACTAAAGATCGCAGGCTAGCGATGCCTTCTATATAGTTGATTATGGTCTGGATAAGTTAATTAATGCCTAATTAATAATTTAGATAACATTTCAGGCCTAAAAACGACCAGCAATAGACAAATTTAGCTCTTACATAATGTATGTTTAATAGATTAACGAAACTGACTTATACTTTTGAGCTTATTTTATGCTAAACTTATCAAAAGAAATAGGTGTGTCAATTGTTTAGACAGGTATGCAATTTCTGTGCTTGACATAGGTGGTATTTACCGCAGATACGCAACTGTATGAGGCAGTGATCACTGACAAATGCGATGTACGCACTTGAGGCATTTACGAAAACGTAATGCACGGGTATGTGGCAGAAACCGCCAACAGTTGTGTTGTAGAGTATCATGAGACACTCTAATAGTTGTGCTGTAGGCGTACGAGTCCCACTAATAGTTGTTCTATACGCGTACAAGGCACGCTAATTGTTGTGATGTAGGCGTACGCTAATTGTTGATATGTACTCACATGAGGCACGCTATACTTGTGATGTACCCGTGGGGGGGGGGGGCGCTAATAGTTGGTGCGTACGCGTATGAGGCGCGCTAATAGTTGGGATGGGGTGCATGTTTGCTTAAATAATGAACTGTTAAAATTTTGTAAGCGTATAATGTACATCTAGATTAACAATGCGATTGTTGGGACCTACAGTATCACAGTGAGCTGTTATTTTTGTATAATTATTTACAAATTTTACATATAATTTATTTACAGTTCTGATTAACACGTCCACGCCCTCCGTGAATCTAACTTATGTCAACAAAAATAGGCATTAAAAGTAAATAAACGATATTTTATCTAACTATTCCATCTCCGTGGAGCGTTTTAAACGATTATGCCCTCCAAGAAAGAGCCAAACCAACACAGATTATCCAATGACCTAAATCACCCAGCACACTAAAAACTCTTAATCGTGGAATAAAAATTACTGTTTTATTTACATGTAATTCCGGAATCCGGATATAGTTTTTAGTGTGTTACTGTTACTAAATGCCACTCAAAGAAGCATATGATGGTGATGATGACTTATTTATTTATTGATGTATTTTATTTATTTATTTGTAATGTAAATATGTAATATATACTTGTACATAATGTACATTTTAGTAATTGTATTTACATGGAGATGAATTTATATAAGCTTCGGCTTGTTTTCTAATCCATTACATCAGTGTTGTAAATAATCTTTATGTACTTGAAATAAAAATATTGTTTAAACTAAGAAGCATAACAAAGAGGTTTATCCATTAAAATTAATTTTGAAATCAGCCTTTGACCCAATTGAACATTATGTCTGTTGTAGGGTTTATATCAAAATGCCAAATTTTTAAAATCCACATATATGCAATGTTTTAAATTTGATTACTACCCCGTCTTTACAATAGTCAGGGGTAAACAGTGTGGCGGCGTATTTACCTTTAAACGCAATTTCGAAGCTTATGATTGGTTGCGGCCAGGGATGAGCGCACATGTATATCGTCATATCCTCATACTCGACGCCAAATAATAGCTTTTAATATTATAATCACAAAACTTTCCACGTGTGGTATTCAGAAATATTGCGGGGATACTCCATTAATGTTTTTAAAATGTTAAACACAGCACAATAAATCAAAATACACAAGCAATGATGTTGAGTGGGAAACACCTGTTATGGAAACAGTGATCTCATATTCGATGCCGATCCAAAAGCAGAAAGTGCCATCGTCTGCAGTTGTTTCTCCCGCTGTACTTGTTGTTCTCGTCTATACTCCACTGAAAAATACAATAAAATGAATTTTATTTCTGTCGAAATAAAGATAAAAAAAAAACGACAACGCAAAATGCCACATTTCAACCTGATATTATTGGGACATCGAATTACACACATTATACACATCTGCAATATCTTATGGAAATGAAATAAAATTGGGTTAAACGTCCTACTGTTCTGCCCCGAACTGGGCTAATGAAGACGGGCATACGCCATACAAAGTGCTATGATAGAAATTTTGCCCGGACAGCGGCACTACAGCCTATACCCTTATATCGAATTCCAACTGTCAAGGGATCTTTAACGTGCATGCCAATGTGTAGATGGGACCTCGGTTTTTCGTCCCATCCGAACGACTAGACAGCTGTCCTTGTCAGGACCCCCGTCCTGCATCACTGACAAGGAGGAACCATACCGGAAAATCTAGATGAACTTTCCCGGCCAATGCAGAGATCGAACAAATATCTCATGGTAATGTCCCTTTAATACATAATAAACATCATGAAATCGTAGACGTAAAATCCGTAGTGAGATGAATGTTTTTGCCGGACAGATTATCTGCGTGGTCCCTAATATAAATTGTGATATCCTCCAGTTCGATATTCACTGTTTTCCCCTTGGATACATATCAATCGTTTATAATCGTATCGAATCGAGTATAATAAGCAACCTTGCTGATCTATGTCGTTTATTTTCAATTAATCATCAACAATAACAATAATGTCATGGTTTTTTTATTGGTAGAATAATCACAAGAACTTGTTCAACTGTAATCATGTAAATCAGATATTGACTTTCTATCAAGTTGATTATCTAATAACGATATTAATTATTTTTTAAAAATGAACACTGATTTATATTTGGATTATACGAATTGGTCTGAGCATAAATTGTAATTCAGTTATTGATGGGAAAGGCGTTAATTCAGTTGGATAGAGTAAAACAAGCTACGTCTGTTTGGTCTGTTTAGTATTCATAGTTTCGTTTTCAGAAAGTGACCATTGTTGAAATATCAGATTTTGTTTTTTTTAATGCTGGCTGAAAGGGAGAGAGAGAGAGAAATGGTGTTTAACGTCCACTCGACACAAACTAGGTCATTTCGGGACTAACATATGGTTTAATTTTATTTACATAATTCGCTTGCGCGTAGGGGTCTTTAGCAGTGGGAGGAAACCGGAGGCCCCGGAGAAAACCCACGAGGTTGGACAGGCGACCCTAATCCTTGCCACGCACAACCGGGATTCGAAACCACGCCAGTCGACTCAATGACAGACTTTATGATACAGCGCGCGCACGCTAACCATATAGCTCTATTTATTGGAAACTTAAAATAGACCAAAATGGGTTCAAATGTACATATTTACATTCATATTCTATTAAAATAGAATATGAATGTATATAAAGTGATTTACTTTCAATCTATAAATTTTTATTGTAATTTCTATTCAATTGTGCTAAGTGAACAGTTCAAATTGAACAGAAGTCGTTTGCACCAGCTTAATCTATTTAACAAGAATTTTTTTTTTTTTTTGAAATGGGGTTTAACGTCCTACTGTTCTGCTCCTAAACTGGGCTAATGAAGACGGGCATACGCCATGCAGTGTGCTATGAGGGAAATTTTGCCCGGGCAGCGGCGCTACGGCCTACTCTTATATCGACTTCCAACTGCCAAGGGATCTTTTACGTGCACTCCAATGTGTACACGGGACCTCGGTTTTTCGTCCCATCCGAACGACTAGACAGCTGTTCTTGTCAGTCCCTCCGTCCTGCATCACTGACAAGGGGAAACCATGCCGGAAAATCGGGATGAACTTTCTCGGCCAATGCAGGGATCGAACACCCGACCTCCAGGCTAGTGAGCCAGCGTCTTACCCACTTAGCCACGTGATCCCCCCCTATTTAACAAGGTTTTCTTTAAAAAAATCTTTTGTCGTTTATGAATCAGCCATTTTTAATTATTTCATCATGGTCTTCTGGATATGTTTGTCTTTGTTCATTACAAATGGCGATCGAAACCATAGAGTACACTACGTCGTGTACATATTTTAAAATGTCCACTGTGTCTTAAATAGTGGTATTAGGATCCCATATTTTCACGGTAAGATAAACGAACAAATGTTAATTTCTAATCGTGTTAGTTTCGAATATTAGGGATAATGAGTTAAAGGTTTAGCTACTTTAAATTGACAGCAAGGCAGAATATACGCCTAATATATTAGCGAGTTGTAAAAAGCCATTGTTGCTATAATCACCTATAATATGCAACTGCAATGTAAAAGTTTGTGAATTGAAATCGCTGTGATGTTCTTGCTTGGTTTCCTTTTTCCAGGGTGCATGGCGGGGAATGTGACAAGGAACTGTGTTTAGTCGTTCGGATGGGACCAAAACCGAGGTCTAGTGTACATGTTAGCGTGCACATAAATTTTAATACCCCTGGCATTTTGAATTTCCCTCAAAACACACAGCTTTGCGCATATCCGTCTTCATTAATGACAAGTTATTTATTTATGAACTCAGTATTTCTAAAATCAATCAGTACTTTCGATTTTTAAAACTGTGCATGTTTACCATAATGGCTTGTATTAAGTGACCTTATTTCCAATAATGACACCAATAAACTGCAAGTACAGTTTTCTACAAAATAGACTTCCCAAAGGGACAATTTGTTTCAAAAATGACACATCCAAAGCCCAATTTTACTTCATTAAACGCTGGTGGATTTCACAAAATTTGAGAAATAATTGATCTAAATTCTAGTGTTTCTCAGGTAAGTTATAGCAGTGTAGCCTAAGGGATCGTAATCGACCACTTGCGCTTCGGTATAATTCAAACCATGAATAATGATATGAAAAAAAAACATGATTATTTCTTGTGGAAAATTACAATGGCATTGTCTATAAAGGAACATGTTGCCGGTTGAACGGTAATCAGATTTGTCGAAGCGATAAATTGATTTTTATATCGATGCCTAGCTATAGCTATATTTTTGAATTTCTCCAATATCTTTTGTAATATTTATGTGCTTAACTATTTTTTACCTTCAGAACGTTAACACAACAAATACATTTGTTATGCTTTTTTACCTCAGATTTTCAACAATTTCATAGGGGAATTGATCTTAAGCGGTCTAGCTGCATCCAGCTAAAATAACATTTCACGAAAGAATATATATGTAAATCAATATGTGTTACATTTAACCTCCTTAAACGTAGCAAAAACGGGCGATTTTCTTAGGAAAGTTTGCAAGGGTTTTTAATTGCCCTTGATGGGAAAATCGTGTCACTGCGACTACAACGGAGATCGACTTAATCGTAGGCGACTAAATGCTTCCTTAAATGTAGCAAAAACAAGCGATTTTCTTAGGAAAGGTTGTAAGCGATTTTTGAATTGGTCTCGATAGGAAAATCTTGTCATTGAGACCACAACGGAGATCGAATTTTGTCGTAGGCGACAAGATGCCTAAATATTCGGCAACGTAGAACTGCTCGTCGTACATCGGTCGCTGTGTGTGCGTCAAAAAGCAATTTTTGTATGGAGACAAGCGGTTGCCATGCAAGACACGCCAACATTTCGCAAGATAGACAGAGAACAAGCTAAAAAGCGATTTTTCGTACAATCAGGTGCCATAATCCAGGATGTTACGGTGCGACATGCGACAATATCAACAGGAACCACGATCTTTGGGATATAAACATATGTTTTAAGTTTCGTCAAAATTGTTACCTCTTGAAGGTCCACAAGCTAAAAACGCGTTTTTTTGTATAATCCAGGAAGTTAAGGACAAATATAAATGCGTGAATATCGAAAGGAACTGAGATCTTTGGGATATAAACATATATTTTAAGTTTCACCATGGACCTTAATATGATGACAATATTGTGACCTCTAGAGGGCCCACAACCTTGGTATTACATACTTTTACACTATTTGCGTACATGGAGCGGTCTTTTTGTCAGACAGTTTTGGTCCTATATTCACGGAATTCAAACTCACCTCATGATTTAAAGGTGATATATTTAAACAGTTTTTAAAAGCTAAAGACGTGATATTTCGTACAATCAGGGACCATAATCCAGAAAGTTACGGTCCGATATTCGCCAGAGAACCACGCTCGCTCACCTGGAGGTCCCGTATTCGACCGCAGTTGACCAGCGTGGTTTCTAATAATATTGATTGTGAAAATTTGTGCTTTACATGAATAATAATGTTAGGCTAATTCACCCGATTAGATTTTATTACATACTTCGAGAAGGTATTTGTTGAGTAATAAAACCTTCTAGTAGTTTATCGACGGCTGGCCGTCCTTACCGCACGGTACAAATAAAACCTTCTAGTAGTTTATCGAGGTTCGGGTGCTTCCGGAGTCCAAAATGGCCGCTTTATATAAATGAGAATTTTGGGGAAAACTAACCCGAACCCTAACCCTAACCCTTTTTAAATGACTAAACTTGGGTCTAATTTAGTTTTTACTTCTCTTAAAAGGGTTAGGGTTAGGGTTCGGGTTAGTATTCCCCTAAATACTCATTTGTATAAAGCGTCCATTTTGGTATGAGTTCTGGCTTGTTCTGGAATTTGTTGCTTCTAGTGGTGATAATATTTGTACCGTGCGGTAAGGACGGCCAGCCCTCGATATTACTCAACAAATACCTTCTCGAAGTATGTAATAAAATCTAATCGGGTGGCTAATTATGCTAATATTAGAATTTTAACTTAATTATGGCCTTGAGTAATTATTGGTTTCATATTCATGAAATGATTGATAAGTTGATAAATAAAATCATCTATAATTTGGTAAACATTTAATTCTGGGTCAATAACAAAATAACATCTCTGACACTCCTGGTGGAACGTTTTCACTGTCCATATAAGGGTGGTTCTCGACGTCATTAAGCTTAGTAACCAATCATCATAATTAATTACGTAATATTTGCCCAATTAGCTGTCTCTTGGCCTCTGTCAATAATTAAAAGACTGATTTAGATACTATAGAGTTTAGACACGGGTTCCGAGAGAGGAGATACCATGTAGATTCGTTGCGAGATAAATGAAATGAAATGGGGTTTAACGTCCTACTGTTCTGCTCCTATGCTGGGCTAATGAAGACGGGCATACGTCATACAGTGTGCTATGAGGGAAATTTCGCCCGGGCAGCGGCACTATCGCCTACTCTTATATCGAATTCCAACTGCCAAGGGATCTTTTACGTGCATTCCAATGTATACACGGGACCTCTGTTTTTCGTCTCATCAGGCCACCCGTCCTGCATCACTGACAAGGGGGAAACCACGCCGGAAAATCTGGATGAACTTTATCGGCCAATGCAGGGATCGAACACCCGACCCCAAGGCTAGCGAGCCAGCGTCTTACCCACTTAGCCACGTGATCCCCCGTTGCGAGATACCACTGAGGTTGAAGAGACACCATCTGGATTGAGTAGACCCTGCTGCTGATTCGTTGTAGAGCCATATGATGTAGGGAGTCCGCCAGTAAATTCGATCTGCGATTTAGGGGGTGGGGTAAAAGACATGTTAATCTTAAGTATTGTAATGTAACCTAAGCTTGTAACCTATGTATCCAGTGCTTGATATAAAATGTTAAAACGAACTGTTGCATTGTTGTTCCTGATAGACAAATATCTTAACGGCTGAGATAAAAATAAATACGCAACGTGAGTCATACCCAAAAGAAGAGAATTACAAATACCAGACACAAACCTAGACGATCACAAGGCTAATAAAATCTGTAGCAGAGAAGAGAGCATGCGTCACACGTCCGCTGTGGGAAGTTTTTGACACGGTGGCTTTCCACATCTGACCAGCGACACATAGTGCTACAGGTTCTCCTTTGTCACAGGTGTAGAACGGAGGGCCCCCGGCAGGGGACATCGTATAGTCGTTCGGATGGGACCAAAAACCGAGGTCATGTGTACAAATTGTAGTGCACGTAAAAGAACCCCTGACAGTTGGAAACTCAGCTGTCCGGGCAAAATGGCAAAATTGCCCTCATAACACACTGTATGGCATATACCCGTCTTCATTAGCCCAGTTGGTGCTGAATAGTAGGACGCTAAACCCCATTTCATTTCATTTCTCCCATTACATGCGCAGACACATATATATATAAACATTAATGTGTCCATTTCTCTTTAATGTTTAAACAGACAGTGACGTTGTAGTGTAAACGTTGATCTGACAGGTAATTTCAGTTTGTTTTCAAAATCAATAATAAACCATTACTTCATTGAAAACAAAATAGAGTAAGAAAGGTCTGTTATCACCGGTTACAACCAATTTTAAATTATAAACACAGAAATTATTCATAGTGGTTGGATATAGAGGAGATATTAATACACCCCAGAATTCACTGAGCTTATACATACGATATTAAAGTAGCTAAATCTCTAACTCAATATCATCCAAAATCTTTGACATTGAAAACACAAGTTATTTGTGGGTTTAAAACAACATTGATGTTGTGATCTTACCGGGAAACGGTGGGCTTCTGATATCCAATATTTAAGACAAAATAATCGTGTACCATAATGCGTTTTAACACTATTTGTATTAAGGGACTCGAAAAACGAGGCTAGGCATATTCCACAAGTCATGTCAAACGGTGACAATATATTCTTATCTGGAGAGCATGCCCAATAAAAACTATCGGCGTAGACTGGAATAACCAGACGCTAGAGATTGAAATTCGATTGAGAATACTAGCGTATTTCGCTGAACATAACTGATTAGAAATTACAGTAAAAACAGAAACGATTGAATGTAAATCAATTTATATACATTCATATTACATTATTGTATCCGTTGCGACCCATTTGTGTCAATTTCTAGGTCCCAAATATTAGCGACCTAGCTCCTTTAAATACCTAACTATAGCAGACGATTTCATTAGCTCAATACTATTATAACATACGAAAATATAGCTTAATTGTTTTTAAAGGGCGTACGGCCCCATTCTTTGGAATCTTAAAATAGACGAGGGGGGTGTTAGAGCACATATTAATGTAATAATACTAATATGCATGTATATAAAGTGATTTATATTCGATTTTCTAATTGTTTATTGTAATTTATAATCAATTATGTTCGGTGAAATCCAAACTGAACGGCAGCCGTTTACGCCTCCATTCTGCACGTTATATAGAATTATTATTTGTCGTTTGTATATTAGCCATTACTAATTACTTTTGCACTGATTGTAGAATATGCTTTTTTTTTGTTCATTACAAATGGCATCCGAAGGCATAGAAATACGCGAATCGTGTACTGATTTTAAAACGGCCACGATGTCTTCAATATTGATTGAAATGGACCAATATTGAATTTAATTTGTGTTCCTGAGTTCGAAATTAATGTAAAATTATTTAATTAGAGATTTAGTTCCTTTAAACAACAGTGTGTGCTCCTCACAAATGAAATATCACTGACACAGTCACGATTCTTTTCCCCAGGTGTGTGTTCGGGGGGCTGTAGATTAGCCAATGACTAACTGAAATGAAATGGGGGTTTAACGTTCTACTGTTTTGCATCGACTGGGCTAATGAAGAAGGGCGTACGCAATACAATGTGCTATGAAGAAAATTTGCCAGGACAGCGGCGCTACAGCCTATTTTTATATCGAATTCCAACTGCCAAGGATTCTGTTATGTGTACACCACGAGTACATGGAACCTCGGTTTATTCGTCCGACCAAAACAACAAGACACCGTCCTTGCGCGGTCCCCCATCCTGCACCACGACAAGCGGAAACCAACACCGAGATCGAACCCCAGACCTACTGGTTATTGGGCCTGCGCGTTACATGTAGGCCTACTTACTGAGCCACCCTGGCTCCACCCAATGACTATAGTTAGTATTGGTAAAAATAATCATACGGAAATTCTAATGATTTTAAAACCCAATCAACGCTCAGAGGTTATTAAATTATATAAATAAACCAAATAAAATGCCGACGTATATCATATTTATATTTCTCAGTATGGTTACCATTGGTAACCAGTTGATACATCCGCTATATTGAGTATCGGAAAGGAAAGAACGTAATTGATTTATTGGGATTAAATATAAATTCTTTACATTAGCCATTTATGTTATAGATGCACCTATAGACCCGAAAGACCCACTGAAATGCAAGAGTCAGCCGTAAAGGATTCCTCTAATTTGTGTAATTATCAAATATTTATAATTGGAACCTAGTTCTTTGTGACTTTATTTCATCACAATACATTAGACGTTTACAAGATTTTGCCATTTAAACTGAATGACAAGGATTTAATGATACACGATGAAGTCATTAATACAACAAACAAATTCCGTCCATGGTGTTTTCATTGCTATGTTCATTTCGTGGAGTGTTTTCACAGAACACACGCCATCTTTTGTCATTGTAAATGAAGTCCATTTGTAAGTCTTGTCCAATCATTCTATAAATAAGTTTTTTTTAGAACACTTAGCAGAAGTCTTCATGTACAGTTACGTCAGTAGAAATATATATCTGGTTATATCATTTTTTTAACGGCTTCCTGATTATGGATTCGATATTTTCATATGTCCAGATTTAGGCTAAACATGGTTGCTATAAGTTGTTGTCGCACTGGCCTGTCAGTCTGCACGCCATCCACAATTCATTGAGGAAACCCCGAGTATGTTATGGGTGTTTTTAATTTTGAAAGATAGTCACGCAACAGCTATGCCTCAACGGCAACTTATCCGAAAGGAAAACTTTTATGTTGATCATTGATATTTAGGCAAATGGGGGGGGGGGGGTATCGCAGAATATCGATAGGGTTCGTCTTCTCATGAATCCAATGCGTTCCACCAAATTTGAAAATAATCTGTTAAAAACTTTAGCCTTTAACGCGTTCACAAGGTTTTCGGAAAGGTGTGTACGGGGTAGAAGTAACTCTGGAATGTAATATCGAAGAAAGCTGGATATCGGTAAGGCTCGTCCTCCCATGGCCGCAAAGCTTCCTGCCCAATTTCAAAGCCCCTATAACGTTCAAACGACGAAGAGGGGAGAGTTCTGGTACGAAAGGTCGCTGTACACTAAATATCAAATATCAAGGTTCGTCCTCTCCTGACCGCAATGCCTCAGCGCTATTAACCAAATAACTCTAAATAGCGACAGGGTTAGGCCTCTTATGATCCCAAAGCTTCGCACCGAATTCAAAAGCCTCTATCACGTTCATCCCCCCATGACCACAATGCCACAGAAGGTGTTGCGGCAAAAGGGTGTGTGTGTGTGTGGGGGGGGGGGGGGTAACTCCGGAGCGCAATTTGGAAGTACGGTTGAATATTCCTGTTTACTCCTCTCCTGACCCGAAAGATTCCCACGAAATTTTAAAAAAATCCATTAAATAATATAGCATCTATAACGTTTATAAGGTTATTGGTAAAGCGGGCATAATTCTGATTAAGCCTACTCATTGTTTTTCGCGATTTTATTATTTCGTGCGCATCGGGTTTCAATAACAAAATATGTTTAATGGATCACAATAGGAAAGATAAAATTTTGTTCTGCAGACGTACCGTAAAATATGCTAAATATTTTAAACATATATTTATAAGAAGTGTACTGGGGCATCTGATTGTGTGGGTGAATAAATTAACGCGTGGCATGTGAACCTTTAGATACTTTACTCTAGAGAATCGACTGGCTGAGATATTTGTGTGCTATAATGCAGAATAGAGCTTTCAGAATTTGTTTTAAAGGATGCAAATCTAACTCAATATTATCTTCAGTCTTCGACATTGCAAACGCGACTTATTGGTCAATTTAAATCAACATTGCTGCTGTTATTTTACCGGAAATATTTAAGATACAATGAAAATTTTAACATTGGCACACGAATCGATTAAAAATTACAGTTTATGAAGATTCATATTACATTATTATTTGCGTTGCGACCCATTTGTGTCCATTTGTAGGTGCCAAAGAATAGCGATTTAGCTCCTTTAAACCTGCTTAGACTGTCTGGCTATTCATAAGGTAGAAACCTAATACCATTTGTCACGCAACGATTTATTTAATACTTATACTAATACTTTTTGAAAATATTCAAGGGGAAACGTTCCGCATATCCCCTTTAAAGAGGAAATCCTTAACTATCCGTTCCGTTTGTATGAATGCTGAAATAAAACACTGCACTTAACAAAACAAATACACACCTACCACTCTTGCTCGCTCATCCGATTGATTGAATCAAAAACAGTTTGTATTTATTTTTATATTCAATATTCTGACAAAATGACACAATTCCTAAAAACAAAACCAGATGCATCCGTTATTCAGAGTCGGCAAAATAAATACACGTTATTGAACTCTTTCCAACATCAAAAGCTTAAATGCGGAACCAGTTTTAATGCTTAATTGTAATCCTTGCTGCACTATAGTTATATCCATTGTTGAATATAATAATAGACAATTCTTGTTGTTTTATAACTCGTGGATAATCATCAATATATACTGTTTACATTTATCTATAAGCTTATATAAATATTTACTTCATAATCAAAGTAGTTATTTGGATTCATGTTTTGAATTGAGACTCAAAACATCTTAATCACGAAAAATGTTAAAAGGTACTTCTGGGGTTTGTAAAAATACAAGAAACACGATGAAATGTCTGATTTCTATGAGTGTTGCCCAAAGAAGCACTAGAAAACGAAGATGAATAGTGTCTTCCGTAAATTATTAAAGTGTTATTCGATTGGAAATATCTTGTCATTCTACTTTATTACATTCATTTGGTACAGCATCGGGAAGTGGATTTATGATTTGACAAGTCAGAAAATAAACAGGTGATTTCGTATTCGCTTATAAAACACGACCTAACTCAATAAGGCTAAACCTTACAAATTCGTTTGGTCAATGAATACGGAGTTCCATTAATTAATGGCAGGATACACTTGTTAATCACAATTTGGTGATATCCTTGGGTATCTCCGAAATAGTCATTTCCCCCTGTGAGCCAATTTCTAGGAAAACTAGGTATGCAGGTCTATAAGAGTTACTGGGCGTAAATAGTGCTTACGAATACCCGGGGATCAGTACATGCTTTTATTCTCGTTATAAGAAAGAACGCGGTTTCGTTTAATACTTTAGACAATCATGTAGTTCCTTAGAAGGTGACTTTGGTTCTTGCCAGCATGTGATACTGTCTGAACAGTCAATAGAAGGCATTCATAGAACAACAACAGCTAATATTATCACTTGGCGTTATAGAGAGACACATGGCATTAGCCGCTCCTGCTGAAGAGGCTGAGACATACAATCATGTAGTTCCTTAGAAGGTGACTTTGGCTCTTGCCAGCCTGTAATAGTGTTTTAAATTCAAAACCAAAAGAATACATCGTTGGGCGTTCGCAGAACTACATCAGACGGGATTCACTGAGACCATCCATGTAGATTTTGTAAGCGTTTGATATATATATATATTTGCAACACTACAGTGTTCCGAACTTTCAGTTATTAAGTAAAAAAGTACACTACGTAAGTGAAGTTCATAATTTTCAGAATATAATTCCTGTATCCAGATACCAATTTCAAACATTACAACTGTTTTGCCGTTGCTAACGTCAGCACCCGTCTTCATTAGCTTGATCGGGGCAGACAAGTAGGCCGTTAAACCCCATTTCATTTCATTTTTCTAACGCCAGCAAAGGCATCCCAAGCGTAATATCGACTGCACATTAATTGAAAAGAACTTTGGTTAACGACGATGAAACGACAGAGGTTAAAAACTAAAATAAGTCCAATAAAAGTATCTTACCCGATAACATCACCATTCTCACTCCCCAGGCTAAACTCCAGAACCAGCCAACCAGTAGGAAAGTTATAGTGAACAGCTGGGCGAAACCAACCCAGATATTGACACAAATACTAACAATAACATGATCGTCTTTAGAATGCACCCGGGGTTTACCGCAGCATAATATAGCAAACCCACTTACCATCGTACCTGAAAATGAGAGAATTGGCGTGACGTTAGAAGCAGCGGGTATTTTACCCCAAAATTTATCCACCACATCCCATTGGCTGGTGCCACACGCCAATGTGTTAAAAGCTGACAATATCTGAGAATTATAAGTAAATGTCAAATTTACTTGCTGGAAGTCTTAATTATTCATCGAAAATCTGTTCTAAAGCAAAGGCCAAAACGTTTGAAGGGATAGTATTACTAATCGATTAGAATGTCCAAAAGAATAATGTCCGTGCAATCCATTACAGCATTCATTTCCTTATATCAACCTATCAATCTGTATTGATGCCACATGGCGAAGAATACTGTTTGGATACCAGGGAATGCCACATTGAAGAATTATGTCCGTTAAACATACCAGTGTATGTGGTATTGAAGAATAATTTCTGATAAGACATACCAAAGATTTTTAAAATTGAAGAATAATTTATGTCAAGCATGCTAGGTAATGAAGTATTAAATTATACCGCCTGATAAAACATGCCAGGGAACGTCCTGGCAAAGGATACTTTCGAACTGCGTACTTTGGTTTATATCTGAACAGTAAACATTGACTAAATAAGCGAGCACATTTCAGTTCGCCGTTATAGACGATCAAGAAGGAAATGGAAGTTACTGACCTGTTCCGGGTATTAATATATTTAACATCAGACAAATAATAGCTACACTAATTGGCAGGTAAGGAATGGCGGATCGTATCCATGAATCGGTTTTAGCTAACGGAGATTTTGGTTTTTCTTCATTGTGTTTATTAACCAAAGCGACATGATTCTGCATCCGTATATCCACAGACTTTCTGGACATGGAATCAATGGAATATTTCGTAGAATCCCTTCTAGAACCAACTGATAATTTATCTTCGTCGCCCTGAGTACCATCTCGTTTACCAGTAGCAGACGCAGGAACCGAAAGGGCGGTTTTCCCAATAGCTTTACTATCTTTCCGCTCATTAACGCTCACGTGCTTTGAGTCCACAGCCGACCCAGAAACGTGTCCTGGTTTAGAATTCCTTGTGGCGATCTTTTTAAGGGCTGCCCTGGCTAAGATTGATCTAGGTTTCTCTCCCAACTCGTTCAGGATATTATCCGCAGTTTCCTTTGCCTCTTCTGTTTCTGTTTTACTATCTTTATTTAGTACTGACCCTTCCACTTTAACATCTCTAGCAGTAACGGGATCCACTACCGGCTCTTGGCTTTTGTCTTTTTCTTTGTTTTTGTCCTTTTCCTTCGCCTTTTCCTTCTTGGATTTAGAATTAGGTGAACTTTTTGAGGTCTTGACCTCTGATTTTGATTTGGTTGGAGTTCGGGCGGGACTAGCTTCTCTAGAACGAACAGATCCGTTGGCCTTGGCTTTGTCAGTTGCCAGTTTGTTTTCTTTCCTTGGTGTTCCTGGAGGGTTAGGTGTGGTGCTTCTGTTCAATAATGGAAATCGATTGTCTTTCTTCTCTTTAGTTTGGCTGTGACTTGGCGTTGCCGGTACACTTAATTTGTCTTTTCCCCCCTCGTTTTCACTTTTTTTTGTATCTTTTGTGTCTTTTGTGTCTTTTGTCTCTTTTATGTCTTTCGTGTCCTTTGTATCATTTGTTGATTTGTTTTGCACGGAAGTCATTTTTTTCTCAACAACAGATGGTTTACTGCCTTCACTTTTATCGCTTTCGGTGACCGCAATTTTTGAGTCGGCATTTGACTGACTGTGAAGAAGTAACTTTGCTTTAACTGCATCTTTGTTAGACTGTGGATTATCTTTAACCACACTGCTGGTTGCATTTCCTGCTTTGACCGGTTCTTTTACATTGGACGGACTGCCTTTTTGTGTTGGCACCTTTCCTCTATTAAACGGACTTTCCGTGTGTGGATTATTTTCACGCTTGATATCCTGGAGCGGTATGTGTTCCGAAGTTTGTTCTGTCGAATCTTTGGTAGTATCACTTTCTTTTTGTAATTTACTGATATCGTTCTGACTATGTGTAGTTTTAGGCGAGCTGTCATTGTTCTTCAAATCTGCACTTTTTGTTTCCGTCGTAAGGGAATCAACATTAGGGGGATTCACATTGGAAATGTCTTGAATTGGAGGACTTATTGTTTGTGTATCATTGAGGATGGGGTTCACAGTTTTAGTATCAACAAAAGTATTTGTATTCGCCGGTTGGTAATTTCCCTTGCTTGGATTGTAACGTGGCACTTTAGAGCCACTCACGGGTGGCGAACTTCCCTGATTTGTATTATCTTGGACGACATTTTGCTCTGGGTGAGATATTGGAATTTTACTCTTTGTGTCGCTATTTGTTGCGTTCAATCCATCTGTTGCTGATTTAAGGTTGAGGGACGGCGAATCACCTGAAGTGGGTACCGGAAGTTTACTTTTAGACTCCTGTTTATTCGTATTATTTGGTTTTACGGAGGGTGGTGCATCATCAAGGTGCCCCACATCCATATCATCATCATCCTCCCCGAATCGAGTATCCATTACTTCCTGAGAATTACTTGTCATTCTGTTGTTAGCCGAAGCTAAGATGGATTTCTTTTTCTCTTGTATGTTATGACCATTGTCTGGAAATTCCTGTAACGGTTGTGAAGCAGGGAAGTTTTTATGTGTTGGTGATGTCGGAAATTCGTCTTCAAATGATACGTGGAGTTTATTCTTTTCCATGGTTGTCAGAATAAAATACACATCACAGTTTATAATTTACATCTGAAAATAGATAGAAACAAGTTAAACAAGTTAAATCTTTCGGTGGTTCTTTATAAATATTAATCTGGATATGTTAACGTATAGTACAGCGTCCATTTTTAAACAGAAATAACATGGAAAAACAGCAATGTATCCCAAGAGAGAGAGAGAGAGAGAGGGGGGGGATTTCAGGTTCACTCGACACAAACTTTGGTCATTTCGGGACTTTATTTCAATAATTGGCTTGCGCGTAGGGGTCTTTAGCAGTGGGAGGAAACCGGAGGACCCAGAGAAAACCCCACGAGGTTGGAGTATCCCGAAAGAGTTAATCTACTGACTGGTAGTTTTTTAATCCACGATCAACTGATTTTGTTTTAATGGCATACGTATACTAATAACAGACGACATGTCAAACATGAGAAGCTAGCTATACTAACGGTATCCAGAATCCAGAACTTTGTCTGGTTGACGAAGAAACGTTTGTTTACTGCTTTTAAGCAATCATATAACATGTTCGGCTCTGTGAGGGAAGCGATATAGCTTCGATCCAATCTGTTTCGTAGAGAATTACGAGTCTTCTAATACCTCTGTAAAAGATGACTGCCTTTAACACGTGCCGTCACAGCACGCGGCGTCAATCATTGGCTGAATGGCGCGTGCATTGTTTACATAAGACGGTACTGCTTCTGGCAGAATGCTGCCTTTTAGTCATTTAAATACCCATTTACACTAAATAGGAAATAATTTTTACCTACAAATACGTCAAACGTCTTTACTTATTTTTCTAATACATCAAAAAAATGTTTTAGAATCTAATTTGCCGGTGGAAAAAAGTTAATATTTTAGACTCATTAAGTCGCATTGATGTCATCCTTATCAGTGATTGTAGCGGCCTAGCGAATATTCACTGCTGATCAGTGTGGCTTCGATCGTGTAACACTTTTAGTAATAATCAACTAACTTATTAACTGTATAAATAATAGTTTCGCTCAGACCAAGACTGTTCTTGAATACGGATTTTCTTAAATAAAGCAAACCAATCTGAATAGTATCCTTATCAGCATCCTCTCAAGAAGACCTCAAACCAAATAGACGCAAATCGTGAGAATATTGCGTCATGGGAATTCAATTCAGTCGAGAATGTTATTATGCAAATACAATATTACTTAAAACAAAGGTTGGGTTATTGGTTTCCTAGGGCCTAACTGATTATTGGTTTGATTATTTGATTAATGGTTTATAATTGTTTTTATAATTACTTTCATCTTTTGTACTTTAATCAATAATCGATTTTGTTTAGGTTTTGAAGGACATGGTAAATATGGGATGTTCAGAACCGGATAATGATCTATGTTTTAGACATAAAAATTGATATAAATACAATGAAAATAGATTAGGCAATAATCAGACCTAACCGAATTTTTAAAAAAAAATCGAATGGGCGTTTTAAAAAATCCATTGGTCTACTGAACTCCACACTAAGACACATGATTATTATGGTTCGGTGTAGCCATCATACCTCTCCGTTTAGGATGAAGGGTTGTGGTGTTGTGGTTGTGGCACGTGGGTCGAGAGGCGCCTTCAAGGGTTTCCTTGCTTGTCAGAATTGTGCCCCTGGACCTGACAAGGGAAGTGTGTCTAGTCTAATCTAATCCTTGAGTGACATTTAGCGATCGGGAAACACATTAACAGTTTTTATGGGAAACAATCACTAGTTTTATTCTAAAAGCACGACGTTTCGACAAGCCTCCTCTTATCGTTATCAAACACAATGACATTTAGTAAACTTGGGGGCAAGATTCCTAGTCTTTTGGACGGGACGAAATCCTATGTCTACCCATGCACGTAAAAAAAAATAGTGAGATGTTAATTGTAGGCCGGTTGGGGAGGTTCGGGAGGAGGATCACTGTGGCTTAGTGGGCGAGACGCTGGTTCTCCCTTGTCAGTGATGCAGGACGGAGGGCCTGACAAGGACAGCTGTCTTGTCATTCAGATGAGACGAAAAACCGGGGTCCTGAGTACACGTTGGCGTGCACGTAAAAGATCACTTGACAGTTGGAATTCGATATAAGAATCGGCCGTAGTGCCGCTGTCCGGGCAAAATTTCCCTCGTAGCACACTGTATGGCGTATGTCCCTCTTCATTAGTCCAGTTCGGAACAGAACAGTAGGATTTTAAACCCCATTTCATTTCTCGGAGGTTCAGGATCTTCTGGAGTTCACACTGTCCACTTTCTATAAATAAGTATATTGGGGGATACTAACCCTATCCCTTTTTAGAAGACTGAACTTAGATCGAATTTACCTTTTATCCCTCTTAAAAGGGTTAGGGTTAGGGTTAATATTCCCCAAAATACTCAATTATATAAAGCGGCCATTGGGGACGCCGGAAATTCCCGAACCTCCCCAACCGGCCTGCCAATTAGCATCTAAAAAAATGATATTTGGAAGAACAGATTGAAACGCCGTTGTTCGAAGTAAATTAAAATGGCAGTGTGTTAGTCTCAAAGTAGTCTAGCTAAGATATCGAGCAGATGTTAATCTCCATCATAATTAATTTAAAAAAAAAAAAAAAGAGAAATCGGGTTTAACGTCCACGTGACACAAACTAGGTCATTTCGGAACTAACCTATGGTTGAATTTTATTTCAATACTTCGCTCGCACGTAGGGGTCTTTAACAGTGGCAGAAAACCGGAGTACCCGGAGAAAACCAACGAGGTAGGACAGACGACCTTACTCCTTGTATTTATGTAAAAGCAATACAGTGGACGATACAGGACATGTCTGTTTCTTCTACAAGACCTTTCCACAATAGTAGCTGTGAATGTCTACATGGTTGTCTCGGGATTTATTTTGTTCACATTAATACGTCATACTCTTGATCATTTGCAGTCCTATCAAAATTAGAGTCATGCAAAACATATTAGAATATTAGTAATAAATCAATAAATTATAAATAAAATGCACGAACATGTACAACAAAAAACATCAAATGACTACGCACTTGAATTCATTTTTGCAACATTTCCGGTCGTTGCACAATACTTATTGATCATGCATTTTTATTTGTAGTTTCTATAGAACTTGCCTATTATTGTTCAAGGTTTAAAACTATGCCCTGACACCGATTGTTTGTATTTCCTTTGAAGTACAATGTACCATTATCTAATTTATCAGAAGGAACAGCCCAGATCTTAACCGTGATACAGGGATATTTTTGCCCAATGCGTATGATCAACTAATTTAAATAATAGCATGGTTCCACCACTCCTTATAAACTGTACAAGTGTACTGTGTGTTGTCTTTTGACTAGTTATTGTGTTTACTATCGTGCTATATTCATTTTTATAAATTGTTTTTTGTTTTTACATTAAATCTATAACTCTATTGCATATCTAATTATCCTATCATAAAATTACAAGTGTTAATAGATATGTGCAATGAAATAACAGTTATATTTAATCTACCCTTCATCATGTAACATTTATCTGTTGTATATACTCCATTGCCTTAATTTATTGTCTTAACTATAATAATAATCACCTCCCATATTCGGTTAATATCGCAACTACTTAGTCAGCTTATTGATCGTTTAACATCGGGGTTTCTTTTCTTACTTTTGTATATTGTTACCAAATTGTGTCACAACCCTTTGATCTAATTGTTTTAAGGTATGGTTTCCATTTTTGTTGTTAAGACATCCTCACTGGCCATGGACTATAAGTTAATTAACTCTCTATCTGCTATTGTATATCTTAATAAGTGTTGGTGTAGGCCTTTGATCATGTTGTTGCTATGTATGGTTTCGGTTGTGTTGTTGTATTTTGTCTATATATATTTGCCTCATACCTGTTTTACTGTATTAGCTTGATAACGTTGAGAGAATACTCTACGAAACGTCGCCTTAAATACACTAGTAGCTGTTTTCCATAAGTATGTGTTTTTTTGTTAATTTATTTCAGTTATCAAGAACGATCGTTAAGGGAAGACTGATATCATTAGCGGATCTAGAAGCTGAGAGTAGAGAGTGGGCGGGGGTGGGGCAAATCTAGGGCGCCATCCATAATCTCAACCCACAATGAAGGTCAACAAAATACGTTTACTGGCTATTTTAGTCAATGTCATGGCAAATGGGAGTACTACCCCGCCTTCCCTCCCCCCACACACACCCCTTTAAATCCGCGTCTGATTGGGATTGAAGACAACTAATCTGTGACACTACTACAGCTCTGTTACAAGATCAGAATATTTGTCACGAACATCAGCTCTTTAATGTGAGGTGACGCTACAGTCACTATTGTCCTGTAGATTGCTCGGTCTTCTATTTTAGGTTTGATAATTTGAACTTAATACAGTAAAACGTCAATCGCATAAGTAAATAATGCAACTTTATCTTCATGATGGTCACTTGGTGTCTGAAATGAGGAAACCTTCGCGCTTCTAAATTTAAATAGAGAACCGCCCATGGAATTGGATGCGTGGGAGACTTTCTGAACCCTGGATTTCCATATTTTTAAAATGCAATCGCAGGGTCTAATTTTATTAGATAGGTGAATATTAAACACCATTCCTACCTTCTGAAGACCCATCTACATAAATATATCAATATGTTGAAAACTCCTAGAATTTTTATTTTGGTTAGTATCGGTATTGCACTGATCTGACATATTATGACAACTACCCAAAGCTACCGAAATCGTATAGGCGTACTATTAATTTAACATTTAACAGGAATGTTCAAACACATTTGATGGTAAACTTATAATATTGGTGAATTTAGGTGATTATGTAAATCGCGTTACCCGGCGAAAATAATAAAGTTACCTCATTCATCTCAATGGTATATATTTTGGAACATTTTTATTTCTATTTCTATGAGAAAACTGTCACATTGTCATAATGAACTACAAGGAGGAAAATAAAATCGAGCAAAGAGATCTTATCGTTGGCCCAACGAAACTTGAACCATCCCGGCTTTCCATTAAAACATAAAACATATTGACCATGCAACGTGTGTGGTTAAATTACATATTCATATATAAATGAATATCGCAGCTTTATTTAAATGAATTCATTATTCATATCTATATTTATAAATGGATATATACATGTATCGCGGCTTTATTTTAATAAAGAAACACAATACAATTAAAATTAAATCTTTATTTAAAATAGCTAAGTCTCTAACTCGGTATCATCCAAAGTCTTCGACATTGAAAACACGAATTATTTATTAATTTAAATCAATTAACATTGACGTTCGTTGTGATCTTACCGGGAAAAGATGGGCTTATGATATCCAATATTTAAGACAAAATAAACATTTTACCAGTGTACCATAATGCGTTTCAGCGCCATTTGTAATAAGGGACTCAAAGAACGAGGCTAGACATATTATTCCACGGTGACGTCGTATTTGTATCTGGTAGAGCATGCGCAATAAACCCTATCGGTGTAGACTGGAATAATCAGACGCTAGAGATTGCCATTCGACTGAGACTTCTGACGTATTTCGCCGAACATAACTGATTTGAAATTAGATTTATGTCAATTTCTAGGTCCAAAATATTAGCGATTTATCTTCTTTAAATGAATATATTCAATGCTTCCCGGATATGGGCGTTTCCGCCTACTCTTCTTCGAATTCAATAACTGTCCTGGGGTTCTTTTACGTGCATTTTAGTTTGATTACGGGTGGACCTAGGATGTTCGTCACGACTACGCAACAATTTTCTCTCAGCCCACCCAGCAGGCAAAACCCCTGGCAATTTCAAACCGTGCTTGAACAACACAAAGGTTCTTCTCGTCGTCGTTTGCATTCGACCCCGTAACATTCTAGCCTGGATTCGAGTTCTCGACTACCTCGGCCCAAATATATTAATATTACCAAACAATCAGATGGTATTAAAACCACGGCATGCGAACCATAAGGTCCCTTAGTGGGTCCAGGATATAAATTCGTTGTTTATAATTTACAGGTATCGATAACTAAAAATATCCAATATTTCCAGAAATATCTGAATTTGCTTTTTAAAAAAAACCAGTATGTTTTTGCTTCTGCGACCCTAATTTAATCAACACACAAAAACAAAATTAAATCGAAACTATTATTTGACACCTGACATGACATGACACCGACATAATACGTCTACCTTTATGACGTCTGATCTAGATACGGAAATTGGAACTAAGTAAACAAACGTATTATTACTATATACACACTATAAACCCCAACAGTCTGTTTACCTGAGAATTAATCGAACTTTGATCAAAATATGTACACTAACCTGGGATTACTGAGAAAATGTCAAAGATTCACATTTACACGAGAAGGATGCCGATGAAAAGAATAAAATGGGTTACAAACTACGAACGTCTTCCACAAATAATATCAATAAATCGCTTACTGAAGAACCACATTTATAATGAAGAAAGATTCGCTTCATGATTCGTAATGAACTTACCTTCAGTTCTTGAACAAGTGGATTTTAAGTCGTCATATTAACGGGAAGGCCTGGTAGTAATGACAAGACTGTAACTATTTCCGATAATCTATAATAGTTCCAATAGTTCCAATAGATCAGTTCCACTGGGACTAAGATGTTTATCAGTCTACAAGTAATTTATCACCAGCAATGGTCGTGGTTGGCTGCCTATATTAAATGTCAATAAATTGTCAAGTAAAGGAGGAATAACGATCTAGTGCTGCAAGGAGTCATTGAGTCGGGCAGTCGTCAATACTTAATATTTGTTCTCTTTTATAACCAACGCCAATCGCCACCTTCGATTTTTACCTGTTGTGACTACGTCATGGCTTTTTAAAGAGGTTGTAACACTGTACATGACTGGCAATTACAGCTGATCGTCAAATAAATAAATATTGAAGACAAAACAAGCCTGGTCGTTCACATATAGCTCAAACGTAGTATAAGGACTATTGGTATGAAGTGATTTTATTCATTATATTACTTTTGAGTATATAAATAAAACAAACTTTATGAAGAATTTAAATGGCCCATACGAAAGAAATATAAGAATAATTATCACTTTATTAAAATTGTTAAAAGACGAATGACGGTGTGAAATCAGTAGAAACAGTATGCACAAAGTTATAATTCACCAATCTGAATCATTTTTGGACTAGAAATGTTTTTCAATGAAAGTCTATAAATAGTCATTATTCTGGCAATTTAAAGCTTTAAAATTTAATATACGTAATATATTAACAAAAGTTTGAGACAGTTTCGAAGATCAAACAAGTTATTGTTATTGTAAAAAGAGAGAGAGAGAGAGAAATGGTGTTTAACGTCCACTCGACACAAACTAGGTCATTTCGGGACTATATTGTAAAAAGAAAAACATATTAAATATGCATTATGTAAGAGCTAAAAGTGTTTATTGCAGGTTTTTCTATGGTCTCAAATGTTATATAAATTATTAATTAGACATTTATTCACATGCCAAGCCCATAATCAACTCTCTAGATCATCGGGTGGTCGTGATTTTTAATGGATTGAAAAACGATCGCCATTTAATAATTTAATTTAAAAATGGATAATCGAGACTTTGTTTATTATCGTAAGAATGGTAGCTATGCAAATCAAGACTACGCTATTCTTATCAAAACTTCCAGCATTCATAACCTCGCTTAGAATAATTGAAATATTCAATATATTTATTTTTTATTATCTATCTTTAAACTACTGTAGCTCTTTATCTAAATCTTACATGATGCATCTTTACGTTAGAATTCACCAATTTGAATCATATTTGGACTAAAATGATTTTAAATAAAAATACTTCTGGGTTTAAACTCTATTATTTTGGCGTTTTGGGGCTTTAAAATAACACTAGGTTATGTGTAAAGTTTGAGACAGTTTCGTACATCTATTAAGTTCTTGTTAATATACAAAATACAATATGATTAAAACAGTTTTAAGGGTTATTCGAGGCGAAAACACGACACTGGCGTTGTGACATTTTCAAATTACAGTAATTTATAGTTGAGTCTAGGTTTATTTGAAATACGCTATGATTTGATATAAGAGAATTGAAACTACCCACGTTTTTGCTCTGATGGATGTTAAAGACATTTAATTTCCTAGTAAAGGTATCCGAGTCTGTTTAAGTTGATTTAATGTGATAATGGAAACTGGTGGCTGGTATCCAACCGTGATGACGATATTAAATAAATCGAAGAATATTGAGCTGATTGAAACAGTTGTTATGTCATAATGACAACAATAACAACCATAATTTTGAGATAGCGGCATAGCAGGATGGGAGCGAGGGTACAAGAACATCTGCCACCCTCGTCCCACTAGGGCGAAGGATGGAGGGGGGGGGGGATTTTCCTATGAGCTCTGGCCTGTAATACCCGTTAATAATTACGAGCGCTGACTGAAAAGTTCTATGAATAGATCAATTGGGTTGAAACAAACTTTTGTCACCAACAAGTATACAATCATTGAATGAATCATAGACATAGTATTATTGTTGTCTTCGTACCAGACCATCTTGTGAACTTGCCCAGAAATGGACAAAGATGGTTATAGAACAGCCACCAAGTACCCAAAACAGATAGATGCCGACATGGTCTCCACTTTAGGGGATGATGTCCCTTCCTTTTCCACTGCGTAATTTAAGCGTGATCACTCAACATATTGCCAGTGTTGTGGCCATCTCTCATGAGAGGGTTGAGCACATAATCGTCAATGAGTTGGGAATGACAAAAGTTTCTGCAAGCAAGTGCCAAAGCTCTTGACTCAATTGACTGCGTATCAGAAACGTGTCAGATTCCTGACGTCCCGTGGCAATCTGTGCCGTTTTGAAGCAGATCCTGATAATTTTTTCGTCAGAGACCTGTTTCCAAAAATGAAAAAGAAATTAGTCAGTCGTCATTTTCTTTTTTTTTTATAGAAAATTTCTTCACGACCGGCATCCAGGCCTTGCAAAATCATTGGCAAAAGTGTGTACACCTCGAAAGGGACAGTGTAGAAAAACAAATGAAAACCATCGACTTTGTACAGCTCTTTCACAGAGAGGCTTAGAACTTTTCAGCCAACTTTTCGCTTACCCTATCCCCACTTTTGTAAGATTCATATATTTATATACTCGCTACGTCATCGTTTTTAGATGAGCAACTTTTATATAACCGATAATCTATAGTTGAGTTAATATTATGGCTTTCCTTTGGTCTGTTACATCCTAAATTTTCTAAAGTGCTAACTAATTATAAAAGCTTTATAATAATACGGTGCAGCAACACCCCTTTTTAAATAAAATGATGCTACTTAATATGTGTAGAAGTTTACAGTGAACGTAAAGGGTACCAATAAGGCAAAATGGTGCTGTCATGGCAAATCCCCCATTAAGACATACTAGAGAGAGAGAGAGAGAGAGAGAGAGAAAGAGAGATGGGGTTTAACTCCACTCGACACAGACTAACACATGGTTCAGTTTTATTTCCATAATTCGCTTGCGCGTAGTGGTCTTTAGCAGTGGGGGGAAAGCGGAATACCAGGAGAACACCCAGGAGGTTTGACAGTCGACCCTATGTAACGTACAACCGGGAAATCGAAATCTCGCCAGTTGACTTAATGACAGACCGTATTATACAGCGCACACGTGCTAACCATTCGGCCATACAACCCCCGAAAAAACAGACTATAAATTGACACGCATTCTCTATTCAATCGGTGTCGCGGTTTGATTGGGTACTGTTACAAAATATACAACTTTAAAGGAGGCAAGTCTTTAACTCAATGTCATCCACAGTCTTCGACATTGCAAACATGACTTATTGGTCAATGTAAATCAACATTGATGTTGTTATCTTACCGTGAAAAGTTGGGCTTCTGATATCCAATTTTAAGACAAAATGAAAATCTAAAAATTACCACACGAATGGCGGGCCAGAATACTTTGTATAAAGCGACTCGATGAACGAGGCTAAACATATCGCGTGTTTCTCTTAACATAACTGATTAGAAATTACAGTAAAAACAGAAACGATTGAATGTAAATTCAGTTTATATACATACATATTACATTATTATATGTTTTGCGACCCATTTGTATCCATTTCTAGATGCCAAAGAATAGCGATTTACCTCCTCTAATCTTGATTCTAGGGCAAATATAACTCAATGTCTACATAATAATAAATAAAAAGATTTAAATCAATAAGACATACAATACCAAATAAAAGGTTGTACTACAAATAAAAAATTGTGGTTGTTAAAACGTGCTCTAGTAGGGAATCAAAATAAAAAGTTAAAAACACAACATCAACAGGATAAATCAATTCTTAGTTGTTGTAAAAAAGGCTCCACATGAAAACAGAGTGGAATTGGGTTTAAAATCCCACCAACACAATATCTGGGTCATATTTACATAGCTACGGGTTGTGCATTACGAGGATGGGCAGTAAAGGGAGGCGGCGTATTTCCAGAGAACATATTAAAACGGGGAACAAAAAACATACACAACCAATTGTGTACCATGTGAAAGGAAACCGAATTAAACCGGTTACAGAGTCAAACCGGTACGAGTCGGGAATGATATTTGCGTTTAGTTTTTCGATGGAGGCAAAAAATACCGAGATCCCTTGTACTAATTAATCGTGTACTTAAATTATCTTTTGGCAGTTAGAAAAGCCGATATCCTGGTCAAAATCCTTCCAACAGCTATAGAATAAAAATCCCATATATCTAAATAACGTGTCTGAGAGATATGTTATACTCCATAATTCCGTCCCACAACGATATGAAGTATGACTGACACAAGGTAATTAACACGCAGCTGTGCTCATTAAGCTAAAAATATTGATCAATCAACTAGTTCTATATTCTGACAGAACAGTATCTAACTAAATAAAAATTGGTTACATAAACAACGTTTCTTATGACACGTAATCAATTTTATAACGATCGATGTGATGAAGAGATAGAGACTAACAATTTTTTTTTTAAAAAAAAACCTTATTATTTTGTTACGCGATGGCGAATTGGAGACCTTCATTAATTTAACTTGTACAAATATTAGATATTACACACAACAATTATATCGAGGTTTATCAGTAAATAATCAGATTTTTCATATTCTTGTACAGTTTATGTCGTCATAGATGGTATTCAATAATTTAGGGTTTTTTCCTTTATTAAAAGAAAGCAGGTTTTAAAGTACTTGGTTGAAATGCGTTGTATGAGAAACATGAAATTAGGTCGCAATGTCTGACTCCTTCCGCAATTTCTATGAGGACTGTCATCCACTGGCGAGTCTGAACGATATAGCCCTGATTCATGTCAGATTCCACCCGAAACACGTAATATTAATTAAGTTTGAGAGAGGGAGAGAGAGAGAGAGAGAGAGAGAGGGAGGGAGAAGTGGGGTTTAACGTCCACTCGACACAAACTAGGTCATTTCGGGACTAACATATGGTTTAATTTTATTTCAATAATTCGCTTGCGCGTAGTGGTCTTTAGCAGTGGGAGGAAACCGGAGGACCCGGAGAAAACCCACGAGGTTGGACAGGCGACCCTACTCCTTGTCACGTACAACCGGGGATTCGAAACCAATTAAGTTTGATTAATTACATTTAGAAAATTAAATATTTCACAGTACAATTTTACCGAGACAGCGGCGGTGCTATATGGCCTATTCAATGGTTCTTTTAACTTTGTTACCGCCTTTTTGTACCAGTCGAACCACTAGGCGCGGTTTCCGCCCAGGCCATCCATCCTGCATCACTTATAAGAGACACCGCCCCGGATACAGATAGTGGACAGGCACATCACTCACTCAGCCACCGAGACCACCGATATAGTTCTAGGTCAAATGCGTAAATACGTGTGAATATTCTCACAAAAGCTCCGAATCTGATAAAAAAAACGTTTACTTGATTCGCTCATCAGGTGGTTTTGGTACTAATAACTCTCTTGTGTACAGGCCTCTTTGGTTAAATCTTCGAATTGTGCTAACCACACATTGGCGTCTATCGTCAACGATAAATCAGAAAGATCGCCACCTAAAAGATCTCTACTGACAATCTATTGCCGAAACATCTATATTATGGCATAGTTTGGGATAAATTTGCGCGACAGATTTTCGCGGACAAGAAATCCAACTATCTGCAATAATTAGTCCTTAGTTTGTACAGGCCTTAATACTATAACTATCAAAGATTCTATTATAGTATATTTCTGAATCCATTCCATTCTTTAGAATGTTTCTATACTCGGATTTCCTTAATTAGATAGTACAGGCAATATACCACCAGCACCTCAAACAAAATAGTACATACACGCTAATTACCCCAGACTTCCATTCATCAGCTTTCTAAAGCGGTATTATACATACGTATGAAACTCAAATATAGAGTTTAAAATCTTAAATCATTATATTAACCCCACAAGAAAAACAACTGTTCAAGTCCACCAATACTTACTTTGAGTTTTGCCATTTGAATTTTACATTGGTTCCTATTGAATTATCTTCGCCACCTTTCTTCGATATAGTTGATAGAAATAATACAAAATACAAGCCAACGTTATACGTATAGATCTTGTCCGGACATTTACTTAATTTGATTGAATTTAGATATGTTTACTTAGTAAAGTAGCACACATTATTTTACTATAAAATATTTATGTGTATCGTGTGTTGTCTCTTTAACCATGTTATTGATATTACCAACGGTAAATTACCAACTGTAGTAATTAATCCTAGGGGAAGAATCGTATAGTATTATTATATTACCCTAAAGTAGAAATCATTTCCTATATCATCGACATTATCAAGTCAATGTATTATCGATATCGGTTTCACATGTCAACAGTAATAAGCCAATTTACGAATCTATCCATAATAATCTAAACAATAACAAAGCAAAAGTGTATATTGTTAGGCCTACGCTCTGAGGGAAACCAGCTCCGATTTTAGTACTGGTTATATATATCTCTCTGCGTTAAGGATGAATTATTCAAGAGCTAAATCAGCATATTGCAAGTCGTTTTTGGGTTTCAAATGTTATATAAATTATCAATTAAGCATGTATTCACATGCCAAGCCCATTTTAGACCATAGGGTAATCGAAATATTAATGGATTGTCATTTAATAATTTAACGCTAAACTGGATGGACGAGACCATGTTTATTAATTATCTTAGCATTGTATCTTGACAATCTAAACAATCTTGTCAAAACTTCAAACACTCATAACTTCGATCAGAATAAAGTCATTTGACGGAAAATTTCAATATATTCATTTTTTATTATCTTTTTTGAACTATTATAGAAAATAGATCTTTATCTAAATCTTACATTATGCATCTTTAAATCAATTTTAATTACTTCCGCGACACGTAACATAGGATTAAACCGAAGTTGGAAACGGAAATTTGTATTTAATAATAATAAGTCCATTTATATCGCGCTAATTCCACATATAGTCGTGCTCATAGCGCTATTTGTCACTATAGGAGTCATTGGTCTGGAATATAGATTATCTCCGGAATCAATTTTCTAGGGGACATGTATCTCGGGGACCAGTTGTCTGTGAACCAACTTTCTTAGGTGCGAATGTCTCCGGGTACAATAATGTTTAGAGCAATTAAGTTGTCTCGGGACAAATTATCTCCGGGGTAAATTGTATTGGACCTTATTGTCGCCGCCACATGAAAGAATATTAATATGCTTTGCGCAGTACATTAATGTAATAGTGTGAATGTACATAAAATATCGATTAAAACTAACTAACAGCGTGGCTTATTTTAGAAGAATGAATTATTAAAATATCAGATATTCTGCTCTACATACCTAAATTATTTGAAGGAATGTCGTCTGATGGACTACTTAGTCTATACGTACTAAACGGGGTATTATCTCTCTCACTTGTACCGTAATTAACTGTGTCCTACCGTATTTAAATGAAATGGGGTTTAACGTCCTAGTCCTACTGTTTCTGCACCAACTGGGCTAATAAAGACGGTCGTATCTAAAACAACCGCATGTTACCCAACCGTGCAAGTAGGTTCTTAATGTGTCAGCCTTTTTCAATTTCCGAGGGGAGGGGGGAGGGGGGGTGAAGTTAATTCCTCTTTAAGTCCAACGCTGTCATTCATAGTCTAACTTCTTTCAATTTTCGAAGAGCCTATTTTTGAACAATTCAATATAATTATTATTATATCGTTATTAGAACCCCAGTTCAATTGAATTGCCATTGGGGGGATTTTATGCGAATGCGTTGAATAGCTTTAGTTATAACAGCCAAATACCGTCATTTCTTTATAAATCAAAAGGACGTTAAACCCCATGGCATTTCATTTATAAATCAAAAATTTTATTGATTAGAATGTCCCTTTAAATACGAAACTAAGCCGTTCAGGAACTCGCTTTTTATAGTCACGTGACCAACTGCAGCCATGATGGTGGGTGTTGCAGACTATTTATTTACTTTTTTATGTTTTTATATGAAATTGAAAGAAAATCATTCATTATTTGGTCGAAAATTAAACCATGACCTTGTGTATTTCAGGACGGAATAGATGACAGCCCTGACCTCCTTGCTGAGGATAATATCAAGGTAAAAATATATCGAACAATCAGCAAACTGACAAAATGCCATCGTTAGTATCGTATGATCGCCCGGCTGGCGTATTCAACAATATATTGCACAATGCAAATTTATATTTTGTTTTATTATTCTATGGTTATTTCACTATCTAAGCTGTGTTTCATTTTATTATACAAGAATATGAAAGTGTCATTTATCGAAAGTCATAACTTTCATAAGAGGTGACTGCAAAGAGACCTGTTCAAGATTGTAGTACATCTACATATAGGCTACTACATGTACTGGTGTAAGCTGTATTACTATATAAAATATGTAACAGCACAGCCACAGGCATTGTAGAACGAAGCAGATGTGATTGTTAAATATAAAACCTTCATAATTATGCTTCTCAAGTGATACAAATAATGTTAAATAATTTCATTTTTCCGAATTGATTTTAATCTAAATCTAAATTGTATGATTCATTTTGTTTAAAAAAAAAAAGAACAAAAAATGTGAGAATTATTTTCATTGACGTCAAAAATACACGTAATCTCACTTGGGTGAGATTTGGTAAGTTGGCATGCACATTGCCAGTTTGCCCTTTGTATCCAGTTCTGGTCTGAAATTTTTTTATTCAACAGTCTGTCTGTGGGTGACAGACTTGCTCAAGCACCACACTTTGTGCGATGCTCTATGTTATCATTCATGGAAAAATGGAAAATTAACTGTAATTTGCAGAACTCCTCTTAATCGGTTCATGTATTGTATTCCTAGTCATGTAGCAGTTTGCCAAGTTGGCAGTACTAGGTTTTATGTACTGGGTAACATGCTTTGTTTGAATAAACCAATAAACAGACCACACACAAATCACTACATGTACTGTTGCCTACTATACCTGTGATATTGACATTGTTGTTTATGTATTTATTAGTCATTGACATCAGACCGGTATTCTGAAACTGATAAAAACATGAGTCACAGTATTTAAATAACAGTCTGTTCATTAATAAAATATGTCAGTTAATCTTTGGTTTGTGAAAAGTATAATATAATGATGATTTATGATCTTATAAGGATTATCTTTCATTTTTTTTTTTTAATATTTTAAAAAAAGCTTTTTAAAACTTACATGTATGCATCTACAAGGATATAAATAATTGAGTGGTACTTGTACTATGTATATTGTCCACATTTACCCCATTCTTCAGAATCCGTCAACCATTTTTTCCTTTATTTATCTAACCCTTGTACATATGCGATGTATAGGTAATTTTGGCTGTTGACTGATTCTGCTATCTAGCCAAAAAAGTAATCTAAAGCTTATTGACAACCAATCTTTGATAATTTCAGAGTCGTTCTGATACAGTTGATCTAACAGACACATCTCTCTTGGTTGACATATCAGATGCTTTAAGTGAAAGAGATAAAGTCAAGTTTACTGTACATACCAAGGTAATTATGTTATTATCTTCATTACTCATTTATGGAGTTTTTAATTAATTAGCCTACATGTATATACATGTAGACATTATACTGAGGTATACTCAAACAGATTAGTAATTTACTTTTATAACACTCTTATGACAAAGAAACAGGTGTCCGAAAGGATTGCTTTTTACTCTTAAATTCAGCAAAACTGATGCTTTTTCATTGATTTTAACATAAAATAACTTTCATTGAAGATCAACTCGGGTGGCAATATTATTACAAATTAAATATCAGGCTCTGTTCACGTTGATTTCCATATCTATTAATTCAAAATAGTTTTGAATGTAGTCATTGTCTGTAATTTTAGTACTGTCACTGATCTATGTTTTTCAGACAACACTACTACAGAGGTTTAAACAAGCTGAGTTTTCTGTTGTTCGTCAGCATGAAGAGTTTATTTGGTTACATGATAGATATGTTGAAAACTCTGAATATGCTGGTATTATTGTAAGTGTCTTCAGATGACATTTTTTGGACCCACATCTTGTCGTTCTTGGTGTGGGGTGGGGGGTCGACTCTTTTCTAAAAAAGCCAAAGGCTCTGCCAATTCATGTACAATCGCCACGTGACTTGGCATGCTGGTTCCGTGGACAATTGCACATCGATGGCTGGACTACTTTTGATGTGACGTCATAATTCCAAGTTCCTTGTCAATAGTACTGTGGTACTTGTTGTATAAGTTCTGTGAAAAATAAACCCTGTATTGGCTGTATATGATATATTGAGTAACAGAGGAATTCAATCTTCTGAAAGGGGACATGCACTAGTGTTCTGTGAATAGTGTAATTGATATATAATATAGTAGATGACAAAAAGCTAACTTTATTATCAGAAGTCTTTTTAATGACAATCTACCAGGTTTGTTTCAAAATTTGCATTCCTAAATAAATGAACAGCTGTTTTCTCAGATCTGTGTCACAATATATGTTTATTTATTTCTGTAATTATAGATTCCACCAGCACCACCAAAACCAGACTTTGAAGCATCTCGTGAAAAATTACAGCGGTTAGGTGATGGGGAAGGTACAATGACAAGAGAGGAGTTTGCAAAAATGAAACAGGAGCTAGAAGCGTAAGTTTCTAATCCACCATTTGTATAATTTTACTTTATGTCCATGTTTACTCAGTGATGCCCCCCCCTCCCCCTCCCTTTTTTTTTCAAGTCTCACCATTTTGATTCATGTACGAATCCAATATCTTATTTGTATATTTGTCAGTTGGACCAATATAATTTCTGCTCTAGAAATGTGGTTGTTTCTTTCTTTTGTTTTGGCTTTTAGGAATTAAAAACCACTTTTATTAGAAACAGACTATGATAATTATAAACTGGATTGTACATTAACTTACATGTATATAAGATGTGAATTTCTTGTTTCAGCTGTTGTAATTTATTTATGTTTTATTTGTATATTTTTCGTTTAATTATAGTGAATATTTAGCTACATTTAAGAAGACAGTAGCTATGCATGAAGTATTTTTACAAAGATTAGCAGCTCACCCTCTTCTTAAAACAGATGTTAATTTTGAAGTTTTTCTAGAATTTGATTCTGATGTAAGTTTTTTTTAAAACTTTTGGGCATAAGATCCAATATTTTTTTTTTATATATTTATTAAATTTGATTCTGATACAAGTATTCTTTTAAACTGTGGTTTTTAGTGTAGAATTGAAAATAATTCTGTATATAATATATAGCCATAAGTTGTGAATAGGGCTCCAAATTATGATAGTTTCCTCCCACTGCTAAAGACCCCTACGCGGAACCGAATTATTGAAATAAAATTGAACCATGTTAGTCCCGAAATTACCTAGTTTGTGTTGAGTGATGTTAAACCCCATTTCTCTCTGTCTCTTCAAATTATGACAGGGATTAATAAGATTATTTCTTGAATTGTTTATGTACTCTAAGAGGTTTTTATTTACTTGTAGTTAAGTGTACGAGGTAAAAACAAGAAAGAGAAAATTGGGGGCTTTTTTAAAACTATTACTAAAACAGCAGATGAAGCATTATTAGCACAACAAAAGGTGAGAAATTTAAAGTTTATCTATTCGACTATATTGGATTGTTTATTGTATGCATAATATAACAGAATCCCAAGCAACCTACTACCGGTATGTCTTAAACAAAATTAACACTTAGTTTATGGTTTGGAGGGTTCTTAGATCAAGATTAGGAGGGAGAGCTTACTGTTCCAACATTTTTGTTCGATCTTTGAAGATGAGTATGGTGTTAATGTTATGGTGTATGAAATAAGTGAAAGATTGGAGAGATTCAAATATTTTTTACAAATTATTCTCTTACTTTTTTGTCAAGATTAAATAAGTACTAAGCCTGTGGAAAATATCGATAGTGTCAATTGGAAGGCCAAGAAAAGCACTATCGATTATCGTGCTTTATCTATTTTTCTTGTGTCTGAAATTTCAATGTTTTCTGTCAGTAAATCATAATACACAGATTGTAAATCACAAATTTTAATTTGTCAGTGTTTTGGAATACGATAACTTTCTGATTGTTTGAGGTGATGAAACATGATGTTTTATTACATAATGCCATGACTAAATTCAATTATGAGCATGTGTATTGGTATATTGGCAAAAATGTGTACTGGTATATTTGATAATAAAATGTGTTCTGGTATATTTGATAATAAATGTGTACTGGTATACTGGTGATACTGTGTGATAATAAATGTGAACTGATATAGTACATGTATATTGGTAATAATTTGTGATAATAAATGTATACTGGTATATTTGCAGGATGTAGATGAATTTTTTGAAAGTGAGAAGCAATTTCTTGTTGAATATCACAATAAGATTAAAGATGCTACAGCTAAGGCTGATAAAATGACCAGAGCACATAAATGTAAGATTGTATTTTATGATTAACGTCCAGGAATATATAATAGCAGTAAATTATATTAAAAAATTATATTTATAATTTTCCAAATAACGAAAATGAATTTAGTTTTGAGTGTTTCAAAAAGTAGAAGATAAACTTCCATAGGTCTTTGGTAGAAGGGGCACAGGGCAGGAAAGAAGAGACAGTTGCTAATTTTTATCAACTTTTAAATATATAGGTGTTCTATTGACCCACTTCTTATATTAGAAATAAAGCCTTTCACTTCTTATA
Source organism: Patella vulgata (assembly GCF_932274485.2). Classification (NCBI taxonomy): domain Eukaryota; kingdom Metazoa; phylum Mollusca; class Gastropoda; family Patellidae; genus Patella; species Patella vulgata. The sequence continues at coordinate 21,271,501 of NC_065883.2, forward strand.
TTAGAAATAAAGTCCTTCACTTCTTATATTAGATATAAAGTCCTTCACTTCTTATATTAGATATAAAGTCCTTCACTTCTTATATTAGAAATAAAGTCTTTCACTTCTTATATTAGAAATAAAGTCTTTCACTTCTTATATTAGAAATAAAGTCTTTAAACTTCCTATATTAGAAATAAAGTCCTTCACTTCTTATATTAGAAATAAAGTCCTACACTTCTTATATTAGATATAAAGTCCTTCACTTCTTATATTAGAAATAAAGTCTTTCACTTCTTATATTAGAAATAAAGTCCTCCACTTCTTATATTAGAAATCAAGTCCTCCACTTCTTATATTAGAAATAAAGTCTTTCACTTCTTATATTAGAAATAAAGTCCTCCACTTCTTATATTAGAAATAAAGTCCTCCACTTCTTATATTAGAAATAAAGTCCTCCACTTCTTATATTAGAAATCAAGTCCTCCACTTCTTATATTAGAAATAAAGTCCTCCACTTCTCATATAAGAAATAAAGTCCTTCACTTCTTATATTAGAAATCAAGTCCTCCACTTCTTATATTAGAAATAAAGTCCTTCACTTCTTGTATTAGAAATAAAGTCCTCCACTTCTTATATTAGAAATCAAGTCCTCCACTTCTTATATTAGAAATAAAGTCATTCACTTCTTGTATTAGAAATAAAGTCCTCCACTTCTTATATTAGAAATAAAGTCCTCCACTTCTTATATTAGAAATAAAGTCCTTCACTTTTTGTATTAGAAATAAAGTCCTCCACTTCTTATATTAGAAATAAAGTCCTCCACTTCTTATATTAGAAATAAAGTCTTTCACTTCTTGTATCAGATATAAAGTCCTTCACTTCTTATATTAGAAATAAACTCTTTCACTTCTTATATTAGATATAAAGTCCTTCACTTCTTATATTAGAAATAAAGTTCTTCACATCTCGTATTAGAAATAAACTCCTTCACTTCTTATATTAGAAATAAAGTCTTTCACTTCTTGGAGGAGTTAAAATAAATAAGGTAATTGCTTTACATATTTCAAGGAAGATAATAATTAAAGATATTTAAATGATTTTCTTTGCCTAGGTGTGGCTGACACATATATTCAAATATCATCATCATTAGTACAACTAGCTACCATTGAAAATACAGAATTAGATAAGTAAGTTGTAATGTGTACATAGCTTTAACAACACTCCCTGGAAAAAAGTGAGGTCTATTAACAATGCTAGCGAGTATCTTACAAATCTTATTATTACCAAATCTCTTGCAAATCTGTGGCATGCATGGTGAATTGCATAGAAACCCTTTGCCAATGTTTGCTTTGTCTCTTATCCGCCTGGCTAAGTAAAGATGAATGCTGACGAATCCTTACAAATGACTTGCGCTCACCACAAATGCCTTGCCATGCCATCACTAAGAATGGCTTATGATTTGAACAATGAGAGAGTGATTCCTATTTTCCAGTTCTTCATTCATCTATTGCAAAATGTGCTTGTATCTTGAAATGGTAAATGTTTATCTATTCAGATATACATGTACTTTAAAAACCTTTATTTTTTTTTCGTATCAATAGTTTTTATGTTTATTTTTAGAATATTTACAAAAGTAGCTGAAGCGCTAGAAAAAGCCAGAGTAAGTATTTATTAAAATGTAAATTTTTAATACTGTAGTCCATGTTTATAGGTCTACCTATACTTGTCAGCATATATTTAAAACAGACATTTTACATGAAACACACTGACTATTGTGTTATTTGGAGCAAAATTGGTTGAAAATTTGAATTCATTTTATCCAGTCTTTAATAGTACGTGCAGGAGGACAGCACCACACACAAACAATTACACAAGACAATCCTACGGACAGAACACAATATACAGACACTACAAACAATAAATATCTGATCAAGTGAATGGATCCAAAGTCTAGCCGTAAGCGTCTACTGCCATGTACAGCTTGGACCTGTATTGATACAAACTTAACTCAAAATGATTGAGAATTATTTGGATAATGTTTTGTAGAAATTAGAAGGAAGAGTTGCAACAGATGAAGATTTAAAATTAAGTGATACATTAAGGTATTATATGAGAGACTCTGCAGCTGGTAAAGATTTATTATATAGACGATCACGGTCTCTAGCTGATTATGAAAATGCAAATAAAGCTCTAGAAAAGGCTAGAACAAAGAATAAAGATGTTCAACAGGTTAGTGGAGAGATTAATTTTTTTTTTAAATTTTTTGTCTTAAATGAGTTTGGTGGTGTTCATTGATGTGTAAAGACTTTTGAAGAACCACGTGTAGAACTAGAAGTATTATAAATGGTCAAAGCACAGTTTTACTGCTGTAACATGCCCAGAACTGGGATCCAAGAGCTAGTCATCTTGTTGTTGTTTAACTTCTTGTAGAACTAGAAGTATTATAAATGGTCAAAGCACAGTTTTACTGCTGTAACATGCCCAGAACTGGGATCCAAGAGCTAGTCATCTTGTTGTTGTTTAACTTCTTGTGGCTGATGTGATCTGTGGTGGCTCATTTAGTAAAAATTTGGCTCGCTAACCTGGAGGTTCTGTGTGCAGGATGGAGGACCTTCCAAGGGACATGTATAGTCGTTTGGATGGTCTGAAAAACCGAGATCCTATATACACTTAAAAGAACCCTTGATAGTTAGAATTCTAAACTGAAAGTAGACTGTAGTGCCGCTGTCCAGGCAAAATTTAGCTCATAGCCCACTGTATGACATATGCCCGTCTCCATTAGCCTAGTCAGTGCAGAATAGTAAACTGTTAACCCCATTTCATTTAATTTCTTGTCACCGACACTCAACAAAAGACTAAGGCTCTGACAAGTCAAGTATGATCGACATGAAACTTTGCATGACTGACGTCACACTTCCACGATGACTGCACTGACATCATACTCGGTTCCTGGTCCATAGTTTAAACATTAGATATCCACTTGATTATATTATCTTTTTATTTACAGGCAGAAAAAGTTCAACAACAGTGCTGTGAAAAATTTGATAAAATATCAGATACTGCCAAAAAAGGTAGGTTTATAATCTTGTTGAAGAATATGTTCAGCTATCTATAAATCAACTAGGGATCTGTCAAACACACGATGAATGGGAGTGCAGTTGGTAATGAATCCATTAAAGTTTTGTCAAAATCTTTGCTACTCGCATCAAGAAAATCACACCTATTAAAAGGGGTTTTACATGAAGTTATATATGAATGAATGTGGTTTCCTAATTTTTATTTTGCATAAAAATACTTTTAGTAAGTTGCTGGGGGACGGCACCACACATAATTACACAAAACAATCCACGGACAAGGCATAATATGCAGAAATCACAAACAAACGTACATATCAGATTAAGTGAAAAGAGTGGAAAAAATGGTTGCAATGAATGACAGATATTTATGTTTTTATTGTAGAATTATCTGAGTTTAAGACTAGAAGAATTGCTTATTTTAAGAAGAATTTAGTAGAAGTAACTGAACTAGAACTGAAACATGCAACTGTAAGTATATAATGTTATTTGCCTGTATGAATACCATTAATAAATCAGTTGCTGCCATGACAACAGGAATTCTACATGTGTCTCCATGCCTTGACTACAACAGTACCACTCTCTTTGCAACTTAGTATCAGAAGACAATAAAGTAGTGTTTGTATTTGAAGTTGATATATTATTGATTATGCTTTATTAAAAAAACATTATGGGTGATTCGGTAACGAGTTGGCAGTTCTCACTATTATAGTTAAAAACTAGATAATGTAAAGGCAATTTGGTGAAAATTTCATTCAAATTGAACCACTATGAACCGAGAACTAAGCGACTGAAATTCCCATAAGCCTCGGTCATCATTACTAAAGTCAGTAATAGTCTCGATTATCCATTTAATCGTTTACTAGAGAAGGAAAGTTATGCAGTAAATCGGCTTACAATCCACTAAAGATCGCAGGCTAGCGCTGCCATCTAGAGTTGATTATGGCCTGGATAGGTTAATCAATGTCTAATTAATAATTTAGATAACATTTCAGGCCTAAAGAAAGACCTGAAATAGACAGATTTAGCTCTTGCATAATGTATGTTTAAATGTTAGTTTTCTACTCATGAAAGTAAAAATTTTCTAAACATATTTTTGTCAGTTTAATTTTTTATTAACCATTTCGATCAAATTTTGTTTTTGAAGGCTCAAATCCAATTACTGAAGAACTGTATTGCTGCTTTAAAGAAAGATTCCTAGAGATAGTGTATGGAAGGTGCCTTTAAAGAATTTGTTGCTAGGCTGAAAACATTGTTGGAAGAGCGACCATATTGTTCAGCTGGTAGTTTTTATAGATCAACCCTTGAATATTTCTACCTTGTTAGTTTGATACAAACAGTTTATATTTATATTGTTGTATTATATATATATATATTATACCTATATGTTACATCACACTGCTAAATGTAATATTCTTTGACCCCTCCACAGGTCATTATTAATGTTAGAAATTACTCTGTAATAAATACCAACCAGTTTAGGTTATAAAAAAAATATTCTGATTCTCAAAGGTCTACATAAAAAATACAAAAATTATCCTCATTGATTACCACACATTTATATTTCCTGTGTTACAAGGAGGTAACTCTTGAATTTTGGAAGTGTCTAGTAGGCTTATTAGTTGTCAAGTACACAACCCTGCACAACCATAAATGACACTGTATGATCATAAATTAGAAAATGGCATCCATTTATTCATCTGCTTAATTTAAGTCCATTCTATTGTGGATGGAAGGAACGGCAATCACATCAGAACTACAAAGTCTGTGCTTTCATCTGAAGACCGAGACAACAATTAATTACTGCGTGTATATTAAATTATATTCGGATTAGGATATAGTCCAGTTACAGCTAAGTTTACATACATAACACAAGTATTAGTAACTTTAAGTAAATTCCAATAAACAGATGACAAGGTAAATGTAGAACCTTGAAATGCAGTACTTATGAGAAGTCATTTAGCCATACAAACCTTTTATGAATTTAGCCATACTATCCTTTGATGAAATAAAAACCTCCCCACAATATCAGATTATTTTGTATGTTTGTCTTGAGAACCAGAATTTTTTTTGTATTTCCTAAATAATATGCCATTGCTAATGGATCGAAAAAATTCATCTGTCATTAGTTAAATTAGGCATATTGACAGATTAGTTGTTATTCGTTTTATCATTGTGACTTTTATTTTTACATTGATGTTACACCCTCATTATCTGTATGTCATGCATGTCATAAGTTACTTAACAATATGTAAAACACATTTAATATAGAAATTAGTTATGCCATATTATATATAGAACGTTGTAGTGAACAGTAATACTCTGTTCGCAGTGGATTGATTTGAAAAATTTGTAATACAATTATGTTTTATAATATCAGTTTGGGTTATTGCTGTTTCTTTCATCTGTCTTACTGCTTGGAAATATTGCATGAAATTAATATCAGTCATTTTGTCCACAAGTCTACTGACTCTTTATGGCAGTAAATTGCTATGTCTGCAAATTAGTATGGTCTCTATAATAAGCTATTTTTGGCATTAATTTCAATCATTGTGGAGTTAGAGAAGGGGAATCAATTGCCATAAGGAAGAATAACCTACAGATACCATGTTTACCCAGGGTATATTCCCACACTGACAGCTTGCAGTGTCAGCTTTTGTCTCCATGGTAAACTACATCATTAAACACAGCAATATCACATTCATGTAGCCAAACCGGATTATTCTACTTATTATATTAGTCATAATAAAAATTGTTTTCACCATATGATAAACTAGAACATGTATAACTGTTCAATATGATGACATTTATTTTCAATAGATCATGTTATGTATTAAAACACATCACAATATAATATTTCACGGTTTAATTTTGCGGTTCATTTATTTTTTTGGGCATGATAAAACAAGTAGACAGCACACTATAAATCTATAGACGTAGAGATGATTTCAATATATTGTATATAAATGTAAATAATTAAACAATTAATTGATTAAATTAACCAATTTATTAAGGATTATGTATATAATCTATTAAAGATTGATCCTTATTTAGAGGAGATTTTCAGCTACCATGAATTTGAAATATTCTCAAAGATTTTCTGATCTTAATTCTTCATAACAATTCTTCATTTCTATTGTTTTCTTTATTTTATACAAATTGTTTTGAACAAGATAAAATGTGTTATTTTTAGTGTTGCTGTGTTATTTGTTACTGTGTGGCCTTATTAAAATATTTATTTAATTTTTCTGTTATTATTTTAATAAATTGGTTAAAATTTAGTGCTTTAATTAGCTCTTGTTAGAGTTTCTAAATATTACATGTGTAACTATGTTTAACATTCCAATTTCAGGCTTGTTAACTGCTTCTATTTATGTTAGAGAATCTTCAACTTTTGTCATTCAGTTCTAATTTAAAAATTAGTAATGTATTCACTGTCTCTGGCAACCTTTTTGTTACTTATTTCTTATAAATTTAGTTGTTACAAAGTTGTACTAGATAAAGACAAGAGGAGTTGCTAAATTTTGGAAACCAAAGTAGGTACAGTACCTTATGTTTTATTTGTGGAAAATGTCATTTGTTTGTTTTAGAGGTGGAGCATGTTTTGGCAAGTGTAGCATATTCAGTTATGTTTTGTTTCATTTTTTAAATTTAGTTTATTTGAAAAATATAATTATGATGGTCGACATGTGCGGGGGATTAATCAATCGTGTACTATATGTACAACAATGAAATACAAGCTGACAAATATCAGAAGTTATCGTTTGTATTTTATAACAACTGTAATCTGTGCATAGCCATATCAAAATACTCTTCGAAACTGACATTCAAACCTAGTCAGACAATGTATTAGAATTTGAAAAAAGGTGTCAATATCTTGTATTGTTTAATATTTTGTTATGTTTTTGTATTGCTAAATATCAGCAGATGAATGTATCAAACGTATAATTCTAAATCAGTCTGTATTTGAATCAGTGTTATAAAAGATGCCATCAAAGTACTATAACTAATCTAAATCACCCACCCTAAACATTGTAAAATGCAAGATTAAATGACCAAGCATCAATGTTTCAAGCTTGTCAAATTGCTCTGTTCGACTTTCTGAATAAATAGTTTGACAAAAAGAGAATTAATGTTGCTATAAAAGATAGTTAGGGTTAATCATTGTCAGATATTTTTCTAGTATAAAGTAGCTTTTTATATTGTAATTAGATGTGAATAGTTAGCAATGATTGTTAAATAATGTTGATGACTGATTGCAATAATTACCCCTGGGACTTTGATAATAATATATTGATTGGATCACCATCCTTGATTGGTAATAATATAAGCACTTGAAAGTTTGGCAACTCATCGATATGTTATTACAGTTTGATAATGAATGTATGTACCTCCACGCTACACCATATCTGTTGAAATAAAATTATTATGTATACAAATGAATTTTTTCTTCACTGGCTTTTTATACTCCCACATTGAAATGTGGCCTTACATTGTCGTCACACCAGTCTGTATGTCGGTTGTCCACAATTGCTTGTGGGCGATCTAGAGGCTAAAGTTAATATCTAATTGTCTTTAAATTTATACACTGTGTTTAAGGTCATACGACGAAGAAGCCTACTGAACAATTTCCGATAATTAGTCAAGAGTTATGGTCCTTGATCCCTTTTTAAAATCTTGTGGTCACTCTGAGTTAATATCTGACTTCAAATTGACACACAGTGTTTAAGGTCATGAGATGAAGAATCCCATTGATTTTCACATTAAAGAGTCTTGTGGATGCTCTAGAGGCCAAGGTTAATATCTGATTCACTTCAAATTTATACGCAATGTTTAAGGTCATCAGAAGACAAAGCCTATTCATTTCCGATAACTTGAACAGCTAAATTCATGATATTAAAGATACATTATGTAAGATTTAGATAAAGAGCTAGCCATTCTTGCTTTAATACTATTAATAGTTAGAAAATAGATAATGTAAAATGAATAATATCACAGAGAGGGATGACATCGGGGCGAGTTCATTAGCTCTCAATATTAACTTTTTTCTTCTGCAAATTGAATTAAATTCTAAAACAATTTTTAAATTATTAGAAATATAAAGGTGTTTGAAGTATATCTGGATAAAAAATATTTAGTGTAAATGGGAACATAAAAATAGTATATAGTATGTCGAGATCGTAAAAGGAACCAATTCTGTCGGGTCCAGTTTGTATTACTACATCTGATGTAAATAACGTGAGAGAGAGAAATGAGGTTTAAAGTTTACTCAACACAAACCAGGTCATTTTGGGACTAACACACGGTTCAATTTTTATTTCAATAATTCGCTTGCGTGTAGGGGTCTTTAGCAGTGGGAGGAAACCGGAGGACCCAGAGAAAACCCACAAGGTTGGACTCGTACAACCGGGGAATCAAAACCACGTCAGTTGACTCAATGACAGACCTTATGATACTGCGCGCAAGATCAAGGGTATACTATTGACAGCAATTTAAAGATCTCCCCACATTAGGAAGTTGATATGGTCCTGATAGCACACTGCACAGCAGCATGTATATGCCCTTCTTTATTACCCGGGTTGGTGTAGAAAAGTATACCTCATTTCCCCATAAAATATGGGTATGTAAGGAGAAACAAACTGTAAGATATGTAATTTAATCATATTTACATAAATATACCATAAACAAATAATATATAATACATTACAGGATGGGAAATATCACAGATATAGGTTTTACATGCATACATCAGTTTCTAGTTAGGTAATTCTTGTGTGTGGTGCAGTCCTCCTGCATTTGCTACTGAACATGAGGTATTTCCATGTAGGGTCTACTGGAATGCTACAATACAATATTTTGTAATTAAGCAGTTTCCATAACCTATTCTTTTCTAGCAATAGGAGGCAATGGGGAATCACTGAATCGAGCAGATTTTCTAGAGTGACTAGATAAAGTTGTTGAAGATCTGGTTAGTCCAGACGTACTCTCACACTGATTGATCAGGATGCTACTAACTGGTCTCGGGCTCTTGGAATCTGACCTTGGCGACTTTTGTGACCGGGGAGTCGTTGGTGACTTTTGTGACCGAGGGGTCGTTGGTGACTTTTGTGACCGAGGGGTTGTCGTTATTGACTTCAGGCTTGCGCTCTTTAGATTTGCTTCTGCTACAGCTTCTATAGGATGGCTTTGAGACATTTGACTTCCTGCTCGACTTGGTGGTTTTTTGCTCTCCCGAGATTCTAGAAAAGAAAAAAAAGACAAAGATACAGATTACAGGATGTTCCCTAGTCCAAGTTTAAATGTGCTAGGTTTAACGTAAGGTACAGAACTACAGAGTGAAATGGTGTTGAATAATGTGTATGACTGAAACATTTATTATCCAAGGCCAATCAAAATACTACCAACATAAAAATTCCTTTTTATTTTTCAGCTATTTATTGCTCTTGGTTTACAGATATTCCTTCATGGGTCATGATAAAGAAAATGTGATGCACAAAATCCTTTGAAATCCTCATATGTATACTGTCTAATCAAAATCATCATAATATGCACAGACCATGTTTCTATTGAAAACAGTCTTTAGATGCTAATTGTGTACAAACGGAACAAGAATAACATGCAATTTTAATTGGACTACAAAATCGCCAATTATTTCTAGAATATTATAAAAAGCCTTCAGGATATCTCTGTCTATTTGTATTAAATACAATACAGGTCATGTTAGCTAGGATGATGTATTATTGTGGTACTGATTGCAGTATTTGATGTAATAACTGTTTGTGTTCAAAAAGCCCCACCTATCTCATTATAAAAGGAAAGTTTGATTACCTTTCACCAGAAATAAACTTAAAATCAAGCCAGACACTACTATAGAAGTAACCCAGCAATATATGGGTAAACATTCTCTACATACAGAGACAATACTAGTTTAATACAATTACATAGTTGTTTTTATAAATTTTGTACATCTCAAATAATATGAGCCAACAAGGAGGCAATGTCCCCCAAAATAAATAGATGACACTCATTATTTACTTGCACATTGATCTTTTATAATGCACATTTTATAACACACTGAGGAATCAAATTGCTTACCACTCTGCTTAACGTGATCAGAAAAAACTTTTTATCGAAGTAGTCAAGGTATCAATGTAATGAAAGTCTACACTACACTATATTTCATTACAAATAAAATCAGAGGTATCTCTGCTAGGCCTCAACATGTAATACTCATCATCGAACTCAGTCAAGACATTTACACAATGAACATCTTCACCAAGTTTAAACATTCTAACTCAATCAGAAGCAGTGTTATTGTGTTCCAAAAGGTTCGACAGACAGACAGACCATCAAATTCAATAGGCAGGGACAAATATTCAAATTCATTATGGACTTTAAACATGCAGATTGAATTTCTACAATGGAATTATTTGATCTACCATGCACATTACAACTAAACTAATAACTGAACAAAATTGACGACAAAACAATCATAAAACTTAAATTTTAAAATAATAAATAAATATTAGTTTGACTAATATTTAGGTAAAACAATTCCTGTAAACCATGCTGAGAAAATAAACAATATAGAAAAAATAAGGCATTCACGAAAATAAATCTATATACTAGTGTTGTTGGTTGTAATATAAAGTTACCTCATGATCTTTCTAGTAACTGAAAGTTTAGTAATTATTAAAATGATAAATCAGTTGCTTTAATTAAAACAAAAATATTCAGCATTGAAATGGTGCAAATTATTTCAATAATTCACATTGCAATCAATGTGATTAAAACACAGATCCTATTTCGTTTTGTTTTTTATAGTTCAAAATTTCGTTTTGGTTGAATTGAAGGATAAGCCAATGAAACGGTCTGTTATGGCGACTTCTTGGCGTGCCATGGACGGAATTGTGGGTAAACCACTAGAAACGTCAACACTGATTGATTAATCAACGTCTGACATCACACATCACAGGGTCAAAAGTCACTTGTACGACCCCTGACATGACCTTCCAGTACAACTTGTCAGATCTTCATGTAGTGTAGGCCATCGAAAGTATAAAAAAATGAAACGAAATATAGATGTGTATTTTAATTAGATTGCATTGCAATGTGATGCAGGTACCATGAAAACAGTAATAATAATTTTATGAAGTGCTTTTGTGGAAATTTTGGGCAAAATGAAATAAACACTGACTAGCTTGTGGAAGAAGATCTTTGTGATCTTAATAACGACACTTGAAGTCAAGTTACTGTGAAAGGATGCTGTCAGTTTTCTGTTGCATTATGAAGTTTTGATACAGATTTTTGATAATTACCTTTAGGACGACGTCTCGCTACATTATCCAGAAATTTTGACAGAACAGATAACTCATCTTCTAACTTTTCTGATACCTCTCCTATTTTCACCTCTCGCTTTTCAGTTCTGGCTAATATTTCACCAAATGCATCTATGGTTAGTTGATCTCGACTTCCAAAAAACTGAAAATTACGAAAATTGTACATTTTTAATAATTCTATATATTTTATCATCTACTGGTAGATATTTCCTTAATCCTACTGACAGCGTAAAAACTAAAGGTGAAACACTGAATGTAGAAATTTAAGGGGGTTAGTGACTTATTTTATATTCAATTATGTACTTATAACCAACTTCTAAATGACTGAAATGACTCTGTGACTCAAAGTTGGTTGCTATAATGACATATTATTATGTTATCATTGACTTTAATGTCCTCCTATCATATAATTTTAACCAAAATAATTGTATTGTTTGGAAGGATTATTTATTTGTACTACCGGTACCATTATACTTGGGTTATAAATTTCTTTCCTAAAAAGGTCAATTAATTTGAAGGTACAAGCCTAATAATAGAGAGAGAGAGAGAGAGAGAGAGAGAGATTAATGTCCACTACACAAACTTAGGTCATTTTGGGACTAACATATGGTTTAATTTTATTTCAATAATTTGCTTGTGCTTAGGAGTCATTAGCAGTGGGAGGAAACCGGAAGACATGGAGAAAACCCACGAGGTTGGACAGGCGACCCAACTCCTTGTCACATACAACCGGGGAATTGAAACCACACCAGTTGACTCAATGACAGACCATATGATACAGCATACAAACGCTAACCATTTGGCCATCCACCCCACCCCCCACCCCTAGTAATAGAGGGACAAAAAGCATTATTCAGATCTGAATAGAGAGAGAGAGAGAAATGGGGTTTAACGTCCACTCGACACAAACTAGGTCATTTCGGGACTAACATATGGTTTAATTTTATTTCAATATCTCGCTTGCGCATAGGGGTCTTTAGCAGTGGGAGGAAACCAGAGGACCCGGAGAAAACCCACGAGGTCGGACAGGCGACCCTACTCCTTGTCACGTACAACCGTGGATTCAAAACCACGCCAGTCGACTCAATGACAGACTTTATGATACAACGCGCGCAGCGCTAACCATTCAGCCATCCAACCCCCCCCCTGAATAGAGAAGATTATATGTAAGCTATGGTGCAGTCATGCCAACTTCAGGAGAACAAATATAGGTATTATAATAAGATTATTAAACAAACCTCTTGCATATTTTTATCTTCAGCCCAACATTTAACTAGTTTATCTATAATAACAACATACAAATAAATCAGTTATTTCACAATAATATAAGATATAAGGAAGTCTAGCATATAAATCTTGAAATGTGGAGAGTAACATCCCCTCAACACAAACTATAGGTCATTTTGGGACTAACACAGTAATTATGTTTCTTAATAATTTGCTTCTGTGTACAGGTCTTTAGCAGTAGAAGGAAACTTGGAGGACCCGAAGAAACCCACAAGGTTTGACAGATGACCCTACACCTTGCCATGTACAAGCTTGGGATTGAAACCACACAATTTGACCCATTGACATATCTTATGATCGAAAGCATTAGACCATCAACAACTCAACCATGTAATATGAATGCATATGAAGTGATTTATATTCAATTTTTAAAAGAATTTATTGTAATTTCTAATCAATTCTGTTTAGTATAATATGTGAACAGCCCAAATTGAACAACAGTTCTTTATACCTGCTTAGTCCATTCTGAATGTTTTTTTCTATTATCATTATTTTGTCATTTGTGAATCAGCATTTACTAAATTACTTCTTCACACTTGTAGGGTATGTTTTTCTTGGTTCATTACAAATAGCACCCAAAACCATAGAATACACGACTTGTGTACTGATTATAAAATGTTCATTGAGTCTTAAATATTGGACATTAGGATTCCATATTTTCACTACAAAATAACAACATCAATATTGATTGAATTGGACCAATATTGAATTTTAATTCATGTTTTTAATTTCGAATGTTATGGAAAATATTGAGTTTGAGGTTTCGCTCCTTTAATTCATTTAAATTTTTAGAAAAATAAAAAACCTAACAGAATTGTTAATCATATTTCTTAATCTTAAAAAAAAAAGTATATATAAAATATAATTTCTATAGGAATTAGATTGACTTACTTCTTAAGGGAGCCATGGTGGCTTAGTGAGAAGGATGTTAAGCTTGCTAACCTGGAGGCCCTGCGTTCGATCTCTGCGTTGGTCGAGAAAGTTCATCAGGATTTTCCAACGCGGTTCCCCCTTGTGTAGGATGGAGGACCTGGCAAGGGACAACGTATAGTCTTTCTGATGGGACAAAAAATGAAGGTCCCTGTACACATTGGCATACACCTAAAAGAACCCTTGACAGTTGGAATTCAAAATGTGAGTATGCCATAGCGCCGCTGTCCCGGTAAAATTTCCCTCATAGCACACTGCATGGCATAGGTCCGTTTTCATTAGCCCAGTAGGAGCAGAACAGTAGGACGTTATAAACCCCATTTCATTCTTCTTACAATAAGTATACATAACATATTCATTTTATAGAGATTAGACTGACTTACCTCTACTATCTAACAGATTTTCTGTTAATTCTTCTTTTACTTTATCATTATCTTCCATTTGTTCAAATATATCTTTTATTTCCTCTTCCAACTTTCTACAGGCCTGTAATAATACATGAATGCATGTCATAACAACTCTAATCTTGCATGTTTGTGCTCTAAATATATCTTCAGACAAACAAGTATGGCTTGTGATACGGTGTGCTACAAATTCCCCATCAAAGTTAAAGATGCATTATTCAAGAGCTAAATCTGCCTATTGCAGGTCTTTCTTTAGGCTATAAATTAATGTTATATAAATTATTAGTTAGACATTTATTAATTTGCCGAGACCATAATCAACTCTTGATGCCATCGGATGCTCTAGATTTTCAACAGATTTAAATACAATTGGCAGTTAATATGATTTAATTCAAAAATGGATAATCAAGACTTTGTTTACTATCGTAATAACAGAAGCAATGACAATCGTGACTACACTGTTCTGCAATCAATGATAACTCCACTCAGAATGAAGTAATTTGACTGAAATTTTCATCATATTCCCTTTTCATTATCTATTTTTAAACTATTATAGCAAGAACTGTCAGCTCTTTAACTAATCTTACATAATGCATCTTTAATGAAAGCTCAAGAACCTGTCCATTCTTATTGCATTATTTTGATTGGTCAACGTTTGTGATCAACAGAACAAATGTTTTAGTTTACCATCATCAATGCTATAACTGCATGGGAATTTGTTTGTAATTCCGTATTTAATGATGGGAAGGAAGTTCAGAGCCTACAACAAACTACTACTTATTATGCACAATCATAGCACAATATTGAAGATCTAGCAGTAGTGCTTTAGATCAGTTTTTAATACCCAATAAGAACTTGTAATTCTCAAAGAATCCCGAATTTTTCACGCAAATTTCTTAAAAAAAATTAGCCTCTCTAAAAAAGCAGATTTATTAATGAGATAGATATTGAGTTTTGCTACGGTATCAGTGTATTATTATTTGTATTGATCGACACTGCATTTCTGTTAACCTAGTTTATCCATAATTGGGAATAAATATTAAGAGAAAATTCAACCTATCTATTGTAAAGACATCAAGTTTATTATATTTTATTTGAACATAACTTAATATGCAAATTTTTGTACAAAAATGTAGAGCAGGCACAACTTTTTGCATGCAGAATCAACTGAGTACTGAGGGGATTTCTCACCTCGTCAAATGTATTATTTTCTTCCAGAACTGTTTTTAATTTACAGCCTTCTAAATAGATCTCTTGTTCAATCTGTTGAGTTTCCTCCCCTTGTTCATGTAATAATTTCATATAATAGTCTCGTTTCTCTTTTAAATCACCTCGCAGCTTTTCCTGAAAACAGAAATTTTTAAATAAATTAGTGTTAACAAAAAAGTTTCTAAATAAACAGTAATGAAACAAATTATATACAGCATGACTTTGAAGTAACGATTATCTAAATCATGCATTTTTGTTTAATAAAGCAAGTTATGTCCCATCTTAGTATTGTAATATACAACATTACAGTCATCTACTGTTTACCGTATCCCGCAAACTTGTACATTTCTTAAATACAATTTCTTTAAATTGCTCAAATTATTAAGTTAATGTGTATATTTAACAATAAGTAAACTTGAAGGCTGATTAATGACGTCAGATTATCCTATTTGAATTGCTGCTTTAAGCCATGATGTGATGTAGATATATAGAGACAATAGTCAAAATTTGAAGCTATCTATAATGGCTCTAGTTTTTATATAATTCCAACAAACCTGTGGTTTTGCTTTCTTTTCTTTATCCATCTTTGCTTTTCTGATTCCCTCTTCTAGATTATTCTTCTCTGTCTTCATCACTGAAATCATTCAATAATCTTAAAATATCAGTTTGTTATCCATAACAATTCTATAGGTTCAGTTTATTACTCATAGCAATTCAATAGGTTCAGTTTGTTACTCATCAATTTATTATTCACAACAACTCTATGGGATCAATTTGTTATTCATAGCAATTCTATACATTCAATTCATTATCAATAGCAATTCTATTAGTAAGTGCAGGAGGATCGCACTACACACAAAATAAAATCTACAAGATAAACCTGCAGACAAGATAGAATACATACACAATGCAAGAAATAAACACATATCAATTCAAATGGGTTAACTTTGTTACTCATAGCAATTCTATATGTTCAATTTGTCATCAATAACAATTCTATGGGAATTGTATACTTCAATTTGTTATCCATAATAATTCTATAGGTTCAATTTGTTATCCATAACAATTTGTAAGTTCAATTTGTTATCCATAACAATTCTATGGGTTCAATTTCCTATCCAAAGTTGTTCTAACAGCTCAATTCAATCTGCTATCCATAACAATACTAATTTCTATAGGTTCAATTTGCTATCGAAAGCAATTCTCTAGGCTCAATTTAATCTATATCAATTCTATAGGCTCATTTTGATATTAAATGACAAATCTATAGGTACAGCAACAAAAAATCCATAACATTTGCATCCACAGTCTTTTATTTAAATCCATCATGTTTATTTTTCTCCTAAAGAATTAAATTATTGTTTTTCTCCTTACCAACAATATCTTTCTTTGTTTTTTCATATAATTCTGTTCTGGTTTGAAAGAAAGACTCAAATTCATAAAAGATAGGCGTTCTTTCCTCGATCTCTTTGTTTTTATCTTCTATTTCTGTTTCCATAGAGGTAACTTCTTCCTATCAACAAATACAAGACAACATGGGACATGTGGAAATATCATTAACATGAAATGAAATGAAATGGGGTTTAACGTTCTACTGTTCTGCTCCGAACTGGGCTAATGAAGACGGGCATATGCCATACAGTGTGCTATGAGGGAAACTTTGCCGGGACAGCGGCACTACAGCCTACTCTTATGTCGAATTCCAACTGTCAAGGGAGTTTTTACGTGCACGCCAATGAGTACACAGGACCTTGGTTTTTCGTGCAATCCGAAAGACTAGACAGCTGTCCTTGTTAGGCCCTCCATCCTGCATCACTGAACCACGCCGGAAAATCTGGATGAACTTTCTCGGCAAATGCAGAGATCGAACACCCAACCTCCTGGGCGACCTTCGGTTATATTTTTTCCACAACTAGTAGTCGGAAATAGAAAGTATTCGAAATGCTTCGAAATCGCGTCTACGGACGTCTGGTTTTCAAAATTTTATGGGGGAGGCCCCCCAGACCACCCATCGGACGTTGGAACAGTGCCGACTAATCTATCCTAGCTGGGGGTTGTGTTATTTTGGGCGTGTCTGTTAGGGGCAACCCACCGCACAAACAGTCTGGCAGTGGTCATTCATGATTACTGTGGTGGTACTGAACAACTCCAAAGCTGTTTTAGGTGGTACAGATTTCAGCTAATCTAGCCTAGCTTTGGTCTGGAAATTAGATAACTCTTTGTCAGGGATACTCCATCACTACAATTGTCTGGTAATTACATAGCTCTGTCAGGGGTACCCCACCACTAGAAATATCTGTCTGAGTGTTTTTGTAATACCTGAAGATGTACGGTACATTGCTGTGCGATTTTCATGTGGTACACTTTTGAGCTAATCTAGACTAGTTGGGGGGCATGGCATTTTGGGCGTGGAATACCACACCCACCACCAGAAACCCGGCAGACTTACATTCTGATGATACCAGATATACATACATTGATAACATATAGGAGAAAATTGGTACACTTTTCAGCTAGGTTAACCCCCTGGGCTCCTGCTCTACTACATAATAAATTATCAAGATCATGGGGAATGGAAGCTTATTAAAGATATTTCTTGAAAGTGATGACAACTTCTAGTCACTCAATCCTGGCCTCTGTTTACCACCGAATAAAATGTCTGAGGGGTAAAATTTTGAAATGGTTATGTTATATATTTCCCAATAGACGGTACAGTAGGAGAGTTACATGTGTGATTGTGTAGATTCTATATTTTACTTTTAATCCAGCATAATGTCCCTTTAAGAAATAAAATGACCAGAGTAAAACAGTATACCTCAACAGTTGAAACTTTAGACTGTAGTGTATCGAACATTCCTTCATACTCATTTGTAATCTCACCCAATTCACCCTGTAGTTTATCTATCTCAACCTCATCTTGTCGAATTACACGTTGCAAATGAGTACCCTATAAAGAAATAGTCCATGAAAGTAATAGAAATAAAAGTGGGAGAGGGGGTAAAGCAGTAGGGTTAACGCACAGAACCCAGAAAAAAAATGAGCAACAACCATTCAGCTGCCCACCAGAGCTTTTTCAATAATACAAGACTTATTACATTTAAAGGGGCATTATGTAAGATTGGATAAAGAGGTGACAGTTCTTGCTATAATAGTTTAAAAAATAGATAATGAAAATGGAATATGTTGAAAATTTCAATCAAATTAATTCACTCTGATACAATTACAGTGTAGCCTTGATTGTCATTGCTACTGTTACGATAATAAACAAAGTCTCAATAATCCATTTTTACGTTAAACCATCAACCACAAAACGTATTTAAATCTACCTAATATTGGAGCTATTCAATAGCATAGAGAGTTGATTATGGTCTTGGTAAGTTAATTAATGTCTAATAAATATATAACATTTAAGGTCTAAAGAAAGACCTGCAACAGGCATGGAGATCTAGCTCTTGCATAATGCCTGTTTAAATTGTTTCAATGGCATTTAGTAATTGAACTGAAAATACACATATAGAATACAATTTAATGTCTATTACTGAGCAAAGTTTCAACAATAATAACAAGACAGGGCACGAAAAATATCAATGTTGATTACAGTAATGCCAAACATGGCACTAACTATATATCAATGTTGATTACAGTAAGGCCAAACATTTAATAATATTATAATAATATCAACTATCTAAGTGGTGATAATATCAAGAGCCATTGGACAAGTTCGACCAGTTTTCTATGAACTGTGATGAGTAGTATACCTCGTTAGTTAATTCTACATGTTTTGTTTTGCCTTCTTGTATCTTATGATTAACACCAACTAAAATCTGTTGGGTTTCGGCTTTTATCTCCTCTAAACATTTATGTATAGAATCTTTCTTGGTTTGTAACTCAGTTCTGAAAGGAAATGTAAGGATATAAAAAAACAGCTTGACAGTCAACATGTTAAAGAGAAAGAATGATCAGTTGGAATCGTATAGTCCTGATATAAAAGAAATGGCATTTCACATCCTTATGCCGTATATCCACAGATACGACTGTGCCTTTAACCCAGAGGGAGAGAGAGAGAGAAATGGGGTTTAATGTCCACTCGACACAAACTAGGTCATTTCGGGACTAACATATGGTTCAATTTTATTTCAAGAGGTTGGACAGGCGACCCTACTCCTTGTCACGTACAACCGGGGATTCGAAACCACGCCAGTAGACTCAATGACAGACTTTATGATAAGCATGCGCACGCTAACCATTCAGCCATCCAACCCCCTTTAACCCAGAGGATAAATGCACTAAAATTTCTTTCTAGACCTCCCACCCCCTTTCCTAGCTTTTACGCTGGAATTGCCTCTAGAACATGACTGGCTGCAAGTTTCCCAGAAAGTAGACTCTTAACCCCATGATTGAACAAAACAAACCAACTCACGATTAACACCATAATTTGGCCATTTTGGAATTGACATCGGTAATTCACACCATGCAAGGAATAGACAATTCTGTGTAGACAGAAATGTTTTTGTCTAAGCTTATTTGAAATTCCAACTACCTAGGGATCTTTTACGTGCACTGTACCCGAGTGAGGGAGGTTGTTTGTTTAGAATTCTGCTCAATTCTATGAGAATTTTCTTATTTCCAATCTATTCACGATTGGATATCAATATTTGATAATTAATTAGCTGTGTTGTAGGTTTTGGTAATGTAAATTAAACACTAAAAAACTAACCTGTCTTTTCTTTCTTTTTCTAACTGTTCGCGTAAATCTTCTATCTGATTCATTAACTGTGCATGTACAGCTCTATGAAAACAAGCAAAATATCTAAATGACTAACTTAATCTAAATATTATATTTTTTTTAAAAATCATTTATAGAATCCAAATAGTTATTTAATTTTTGTTCTAAAAACTTGTAACAAAATCTGGTAACCGTTCTGTTCAACAGTTTTATATAGTTCACAGCAACAATATCATTTCTCTTTCTAGAATAAAATGAAATGAAATGGGGTTTAACATCCTACTTTTCTGCTCCGAACTGGGCTAATGAAGACAGGCATACGCCATACAGTGTGCTATGAGGGAAATTTTGCCCGGACTGGGGTACTACAGCCTACTATCAAATTCCAATGTATACACAGGACCGTAGTTTTTCGTACCATTCGAATGACTTAGACAGCTGTCCTTGTCAGGCCGTCCGTCCTGCATCACTGACAAAGGGGAACCATGCTGGTAAATCTGGATAAACTTTTTTGGGCCAATGCAGGGATCGAACACCCGACCTCCAGGCTAGAGAGCCAGCGCCTTACTCACTTAGCAACCATGACCCCCTCTTTCTAGAACACATTTTACTTGAGATAATGGAAATCAGAATAAATAGTACAAATAATATCCTACTTATGGGAATCTCTAATATTTTCTATCTCTTCCTCCATATCAGCATTTTCTTGTTGTAATCTTCCTACTTCTTGAGCTTTTCTAGATAAATTAGATTTATCTGACTGTAATCTAAAATTATAATATAACAATGATAATTGTAAGTTTTTGTTGAGCTAGATAAATTAGATTTATCTGTCTGCAACCTAAAATTATAAAATAACAATAGTAATTGTAAGCCTTTGTTAAGCTAGATAAATAAGATTTAGCTGTCTGTAACCTAGAATTATAAAATAACAATGGTAATTGTAAGCCTTTGTGTTAGATAAATTAGATTTAGCCGTCTGTAACCTAGAATTATAACATATCAATGATAATATCATCAACCTTACTATTACTACTATTATCCGTTAATTTAACAATAGATGTAAGGATGTGGGTGTATAAAAATCCACTATATATGAATATATGACTACTTACATTTTATCTAGAGATCGAACTTTTTCAGTATTAGCTATTTTTACCGCTTCTTTTTCTTCAATTTCTGGATAAAAGATAAGACATACGTAGAACAGTTGAAAATGAAAAGATCTATCTAGTGTTCTAATAAGAATAGTGTTATTCAATGATGATATCTACTATCTGATGTTCTAATAAGAATAGTGTTATTCCATGATAAGATCTACTATCTGATGTTCTAATAAGACTAGTGTTATTCCATGGTGAGATCTACTATCTAGTGTTACTAAAAACAGTGTTATTCAATGATAAGATCTACTATCTGGTGTTCTAATAAGACTAGTGTTATTCCATGGTGAGATCTACTATCTAGTGTTACTAAAAATAGTGTTATTCAATGATAAGATCTACTATCTGGTGTTCTAATAAGACTAGTGTTATTCCATGGTGAGATCTACTATCTAGTGTTACTAAAAATAGTGTTATTCAATGATAAGATCAACTATCTGATGTTCTAATAAGAATAGTTTTATTCCATGGTGAGATCTACTATCTGGTGTTCTAACAATAATAGTGCTGTTCGACGATCACACCTTTCTAATGTTCTAATGAAAACCTGAGGTCTCCCATTTGAAGAGAACAAAAAGATTACCTCTTTGTAATACAATGGATCTTTCTGTAAAATCATCATTTCTAGCAAGTTCTTTTGCTATATCTCCTTCATACTGTACATAATAAAAATAAAAAGATCATTCTATCAATATAAGGAACAGTTAACACAATTTTTAAAATAACCAGCGGCTGCCACGCAGGATACGCCCACATTTTGCAGGAGATGGATAGAGAACAAGCTAAAAACAAACGCGATTTTTTGTACAATCAGGGGCAATAATCCAGAAAGTTATAGTCTGAAATGCGCAATGAAAATGTGGGCGTATAAAAATGTATACTATATTAATATGCACTAAGAAATATGACCAGAATATTCCATAATGTCATTCAAGAAAATGGCATGAGTAGAGCAAGATAAAAGTTTTTAAAAATGTATAACTATATTAAGGGGATGCGTTGTCATAAGATTAAACATAATAGATAACAATTTACCCTTTTCACTCTACTTGTTAATTCTAGTTTAACATCCTTAAATTCTTCATGAGCCCAATGAGTGGCTTCTGATATAGATAAACTGTAATAAAAATGTTTTGATTAAGAAATCTAATAAGGCAATTTGTGAAGTAAATGTTTAGCCTATTGTCATTTCAAATGAAATGAAAAATTTAATTTATGAATAGCAAATTTTCACCTAAATAATTGTTCATGTAATTATATGATCACCTATCAACAACCTCAGCAGAAATGAATATATTTTTTTGTAAATAAAATATAAAATTTTACAAACCCTTTAGTAACGAGATCTTGATTCATTTCTAGTTGTTTCTGTAACTGACTGTTTAACCTTTTCTCTTCTTTCTCTAATTTTTTTATAGTTACCTCATAACGCTTGATTTTCTAAAGAAAAAAACAAGGAGGTTTAAAATCTCAAATTCCATTAGGAGGGATTTCAGTCCCTAATATGCTTAAAGGAGGCATGTTGCTTACTCAATATCATCCACAGTCTTCGACATTGCAAACACGACTTATTGGTCAATATGGCATACAAAAATGGCATACAAGTTGCATGATGGAATGTTTTTGAGTGCGATCTGTAATGAAGCGACTCGATGAACGGGGCTAACATCCCACAGGGGAGAATACTACCAGTGTAGACTGGAATAACCAGACGCCAAAGACTGCCATTCAATTTGAACTTGTCGCATATTTCGCCGAAGATAACTAATCAGAAATCGCGATAAAAACAGAAACGATTGAATTTAAATTGTTTATATACATTCATATTACATTATTATATGTGTTGCGACCAATTT
The DNA here is from genome assembly GCF_932274485.2 of Patella vulgata. Taxonomy (NCBI): domain Eukaryota; kingdom Metazoa; phylum Mollusca; class Gastropoda; family Patellidae; genus Patella; species Patella vulgata. The sequence goes on from NC_065883.2 coordinate 21,294,471, forward strand.
GTGTCCATTTTTAGGTGCCAAAGAATAGGGACTTAGCTCCTGTAACAATATGAGTGACACTCAAAGTTTATTACTGCAATGCATATTAACAAGACGGATCCTCAACTTATTTTTAAACTTTGGAGAGCACATGTTTGCATGAATAATGTTTTGCAATACTTCACCAAAATTACTGAATAATTATACATTTACCTGTATTTTTAGCTTGAAGACAGTTTCAAATTATTGGTTTTAATTGACAGATTAGGTAAATGATGTTTTCTGATAAAATAAGTTTAGCAGTTCAATAAATAATAATTTTTAAAAAATGTATTATGTTACACTAACCTTTCTAACAACATCTAATTTACCAATACTTTCTTGCAACTTTTCTTGTAACACATCTAATTCTCTAAAAAAAAAACCAAAAAACATTAATACAAAAATATCTTTATTCTTTAAACCTAACTAATCAGACAAAACAAAAATTTTGGTTGATTGGTTGACTTAAAATATGTAAATGAATCTCACAAGAGATATGTAGATATTACTTATACTACTAAGGTGGAGTTTAGTTATTGGACATCAAGGGCAATAATTTCTCAAAAAACATAAAACTGGTCAAAGATGATGATCATACCAGTAGATTGCCAGAACCTGTAGGTCAGAACAAAATTCACCACATTTAACACAGAGCAGAGAAACATATTTTGATATTTACATTTAGTCCACTTACTTTTTCTTGTCAAGATTTAGTTCTGTTTGTTCTTTAGTTTGATCAGATGTGTCCGCCTGAAGAAATATATAATACCAGTATTTAACAAGCCAACAGTGAGGCTGATGTCCCCCGCCGAAATCCCAAAATAAATAGATGACACATATTAATTAATTGCACATTTATTTTTTTCAAAAGTATCGAGCAATCAAACTACACACTAAGTTTCATCACTCTCTATCAGATAGAATGAAATTGATTAACTCTGCTTAGCTTTAGCTTGAAATGTTAATCATTGAAATCAGTCAAGACATTCACCTAATGAACATCTACATCAGTTTTAAACATTCTACCTCAATTAAAAGCAGAGTTTTTATGTTCCAAAGTCTTGACCAATCAAATTGCTCATCGCTCCTTAGCCCAGGCAGAAAATTTGAACAATCGAACTTAGTCAAGGTAATAATATAATGAATCTATATTCAGAGTTTCATCGCTCTCACTTCATTATAACCAAAGTTATCGTGCCCCTAAATCATCAACCAATCAGATTGCTTATCTCTGCCTACTACACTGAGATCATTGCTACGATAGATGCGTAATCAATGTTTCAACAATCGGAAGTGACGAACGCAAAAGGAAAACACGATTTATCCCTCTATATAACTGACTGGAGTGACAAGTGATAACAGATGCATGGGCGATATTGATACACTATATATTATTATAGTGTGCCCTTCCATGTTTAATTGTTTAGGGACACTTTACAAAGTGACAATTTAATCATATTAAAAAAAATAAAAACATACACCAAGTTTGAACATTCTAGCTCAATTAAAAGTTATCGTGTCCCAAAGCATCAACCAATCAAATTGCTTATCTCTGCTTACCCTAAGCGGAAAATGCTCATCTTCGAACTCCATCAAGGCATTGACCTAATCAACACATACACCAAGTTTGAACATTCTAGCCCAATTAGGAAGAGAGTTATCGTGTCCCAAAGCATCAACCAATCAAATTGCTTATCTCTGCTTACCCTAAGCGGAAAATGCTCATCTTCGAACTCCATCAAGGCATAGACCTAATAAACACATACACCAAGTTTGAACATTCTAGCTCAATTAGGAAGAGAGTTATTGTGTCCCAAAAAGTGTGACGGACAGACAGACGGACAGACAGACGGACAGACAGACAGACGGACGAACCCATTTTAATAGTCCCCTGCTTTCTTCGAAAGGCGGGGGACAAAAATAAACAATGCTAGTTTTCATAACAATAGAACAAATTATTTGATGACCCCTATCTTGGAGTATAAATAAATCATAGACATCAGAAATTTCTTTACCTCTAACAAAAGAGCCTTTTTTTATATCTTTGAGTGGTAGCACGAGTTTAATCAAATGATATATTTTGTTGGTATACATAATAGAATGTGCATAATAGAATAAGAACCCCACTGTACAAGAGACAGATCTGAGGTAAAGAGAAACATGTAACCAGGACAAAAACATGGTCATTGTAAATCATAAAATCATGCGATTGAGTCATGGGGCTGTCCGACAGTTTCCACTGTGCTTTATAATCCCAGGTAGTGCTGTGTATTGCCACTACAGTCATGATACGTATTGCGATTAGGGTGCTACGATACGATACGTATTGCGATTCGGGTCCTACGAAACGATTTGTATCACGATTCATTACCAGGTCAATATTTACCAAGAAAACAACAGGATAAATGAATGATTGGTATTTTATTGGAGTCACAATTTACAATTACTGCCCAGGGCTTGAAATGTGCGTTTGTCTACTTGTTGCCAACAGATCAAAATAAGGAAATAAGGCCCAAAAAAATTCAAGGGTGTTGTGTAATGTGTGACGCTGATCTTAAAGAGTGACAGGTTACTTACTGAAGCAACAAAAAAACATAAAGAATGATGATACATCGATTCAGCATTTCACAATTCAATGTGCAAATCACAAGAACTTCGTCGAGAAGGTGAATCGATTCAACGATGTATCGTACCAGCACTAATCCCAGGAGATAAACCTATTTAGATTTTAGCATTCTGTGAAAAATGTGTAAGGGTACTCACAACTGCTCTTTTTAATCTCTTCTTTTCTTGTCTAGCTTCTGTTCTTTCCTGAATTAAATCTTCTTTCAGTTGTAAAATACCATCCTCTAAATCTACTATCTGTACAATAAATAAATAACATATCGATATTAAATGTTTTCTATAACATAACAGAAATACTATAAATATAATGCTCTTTCAAAAGAGGTTTTTATACCTTAAGATATTTTGATATTTTACTTATTTAATTAAAACTAAAGATATCATTGTATGTTTTATTATTCCAAAATCTTAGCTTGTCAATTTTTTTTTAGATTAAATTAAAACGTTTTCTAAATTCACGTTCTTACATTTTGATTGGCACACCTGACTTTATCTCTTGTTTCATTCAAAGTGATCTGCATACTGAAAATATAGAAAAAATTAACTCAAAGATTCTTGAATTATAAAATTAATAAAGAAATGAAATGAATTGAAATGCGGTTTTTAACGTCCCAATGTTCTGCCCAAACTGGGCTAATGACGACGGGCATATATCATACCTTATGCTATGAGGAAAGTTTTGCCCAGGCAGGGGCACTATGACCTACTCTTATATCAAATTCTAACTGCCAAGGGATCATTTATGTAAATGCCAATGTATACGTCACAGGATCTCGATTTTTCATCCTATCTGAACGACTTGACAGTTGTCCTTGTCAGGCCCTCCGTCCTGTATCACTGACAAGGTGAAACCACGTCGGAAAATCCCGATGAATTTTCTCAGCCAATGCAAAATTAATAAAGAACTGAAAACGTGTTTTCTAGAAACTTCCAGCATCTTAACACTGACACAGCTGGTTTTGTTATTTAATGAACTACTAGTAATGGCTCAGTTAGAATACATGATACAACCAATATAAATACCTGGCTTTTTCAGCTAAACGCTGATTAAGTAAAGATATAATTTCTTCATGCTGTTGACGAATCATTTCTCTCTCTGGACTAAAAATACAATGAAAATATGGTAACATCAAACACTAATCTTATTCTTAAATTAATAACATGCTAAACAAATGAATAATGGGTTCCAAAATTTAGTCATTTATAATTTAGGTACAGGTAGCAAACATAATGTTTGAAAGATCTGTAACTATAAGCTCTATACGAAAAAAAGGGGAGAACTGGGTTTAGTGGCATTCCCCCCCCCCCCCCCCCAACCCCCTGAGTCTTTTATTAACTTACTGAAGTTCTGAATTTTCAATTTCTAATTCTTGTTGATGTTTCCCCATGGTAATAATATTAGTATTAATTGTATCAAGTTCATTCTTTAAATCTTGTAAAGCTACTGTATTGGACTGATGAGCAGAGTTTACAGCATCTATAAAATGAAAAAAATTAATTAACATTACATATTTCGGACAAACGTTGACAAATAATGGTCAATTACTTACACAAAGATGTGTTTGGTTAATTGTTTTACCGTCTCTACACAATAAAAAATAAATATAAGAATGTTTATTTTTTTTTTTTTGCCCTACAATGGTAGCCAGGAAATCATTATTCACAGTCATGGTGTAGCCTTAAGCTAACACTGAAGCTGGTGTGCTGTACTATTTCTAACAAGCGGTTTGCCATTCAAGATATGCCCACAGTTTGCAAGAGATGGACAGAGAACAAGCTAAAAAAAGAGATTTTTCGGACAAATTCATAATCCAGGATGTTACAGTCTCACATGTGACAATATCAAAAAGAACCATGATCTTCAGGATATAAACATACATTTTAAGTTTCATTAAAATCTGATAAAAATTGTGACCTCTAGAGGGTCAACACACTATAAATGTGATTCGTACAATCAATGGCCATAATCCAGATCTTTGGGATATAAACATATATTACAAGTTTCATCAAAATCGGATAAAAATTGTGTCTCCAGAGGACCACATACTTGATATACCATAGTTTTACACTATTTGTGTACAAGGAGCGGCCATTTTGTTGGGCAGTTTGGGTCTGATTTTCACGAAATTCAAACCCAACCGCCATTATAGTGTAACGGTGATATATTTGAATGTTTTTTTCAATCGGAAAAAAATTGTGAACTAGAGAGGAACAAACAAGCTACAAACGCTATTTAGGGGCCATAATCCCGACAGTTACAGTCCGATATGCACAATTATCGACAGGAACCCAAGATCTTTGGGTTATAAACATACATTTCAAGTTTCATCAAAATCGGATAAAAATTGTGACCTCTAGAGTGTCCACAAGCTAAAAACAAGATTTTTAATACAATCAGGGGCCATAATCCATGAAGTTGTGGTCCGATACATGCCAATATTGAGAGGAACTAAGATTTTTTAATATAAACCTATATTTCAAATTTTGCCAAAATCAGATTAAAATTGTGACCTGTAGAGTGTCCACAAACAAATGTGAACGGATGGACGGACAGAGGCGACAACAATATACGTCCACATGAAAATGTGGGCGTATAAAAAGAGCTAATCGGGCATAATTAAATGAACTAGAGAAATCAATAACTTATATCTAGCAATGTGCTTTTAAATCATAGTTTGTAATAGGTTTCTAAAATCAACAATGGCTTCAGACTGTCAATTTAATCTTTGATACAGGAACAGGGAGTATGAAAATTTACCATAAATATATATTACGGTATAAGAAAGAACTTACTCATAGTTTCTTTTTTAATCTGTCCTGGCAAAAATAATAATTTGTGCCTTAAAACACTGGCTTTTATAGTTTCTGTTTCTAGATTGTCATGCATTTTTAATCTTGCTCTGTCCTGAAGAATAAATAAATTATAATATAAATGAACTGTTAAGATAAGGAGATAAAAGCATAAAAAATCTAATAGGCTCATTCTAATTAATTCAATAATAAATTAACTTAAATTTAATTATAAATTTTATAATTTATTTCAGCTAATTAATCTGGTTTAGAGTTTATGTAGAAAATGCATATTCCCAGAAACAGATGATCATATATAGTTATTTATAAATAGCAGACATTTGTTACGGCCCTTTCCATTAACAGTTTGACTTTACTACTTTAGACTACGGTACATGTTCGTTCAATAATAAGTCACACATGCAAATCACACAACTTCCTTAAAATATTTTGCACCCATGAACAAAATTTCTTTGTTCACAGGCATTGCTAGTTGCAAAGAAATAACTATTTTGTCATTTTTAAATAAAAACTATTTGTAAAAATCTAACTTACCAATTCACGAAGTGCTTCAATGACTTTATCAATATTCTTAACATCATTTTCTTTAAAACCGAAATCACTGTGCCTCATTCGTATAGCTGGGAAAAAAAAAAAAGAAATATGCTAGAATTTTTCGGTTAGGCCAAGACAACATTTATCTAATTTAAATTAGCCAAACATTTTCTTTTAATGTAAATTTAATAATCAATTAAAATTGTTTAAAAAAATTTTGCACAAAAGACTGATCACTTGCCCTTTTATTTTGATAACTTTGTTTATTCACATTGAAGTGAATATATTATCATATTCGATGACCAAGTCCTTCCATTTCCCTTTGGCAGGCTATGTATAGTATTATTATTAGTGGCAGTCAAGGACTTGGTGATCGAAGATAATTTTCAGCCTAATAAAGTTAGTAAACAATGGCAGTAGATACCTTTAAAGGAGCTAAATCACTAACATTTGGGACCTAGAAATTGAGCCAAATGGGTCACAACGCATATAATAATATGGTAATCTGATTGTATATGAACTGATTTACATTCAATTGTTTCCGTTTTGACTCCTAATTTCAAATCAGTTATGTCCAGCGAAATACGGCATGAGTCTCAATCGAATAGAAATTTCTAGCGTCTGGTTATTCCAGTCTATTGCACATGCTCTCTCAAGAGAAGTTATGGCGTCACCGTTTGACATGAGTTGTGGAATATGTCTAGCCTCATTCTTGCTGGTCACTTGTTACAAATGACACTGAAACGCAATATGGTCCACGATTCATGTACGGTACCAATGGTAAAATGTTTATTTTGTCTTAAATATTGGATATCAGAAGCCCACCTTTTCCCGGTAAGATAACAACATCAATGTTGATTTGAATTGACAAATAATTCGTGTTTTCAACGTGTAAGACTTTGGGTGACATTGAGTTACAGACTTATACTATAGCTACTTTAATATTACATCACTATTTAATCGGGTTTAATATTTTCAAAAATGTATTATTTATTAATCACTATATATAAATTTACATACAAAATCATGAAATGAAATGATATTTCTGGTTAGGCCTATGATGATCTACTGACACTACTGTCACACCTATCGTCTCTGTCTGGTTTTCGACAGCAACGTTCAGAGTTATTTATTTATTTTTTTTTTTGTATCTTTATTATTATATTATAGTCAGTTCAAATAAGTTATTGAGTTACTCAGTTAGTCAGATTTAACTATAGTGTTAATAATAAAGTTACTACCGCACCGGTACTAATAATATAAAAATAAATAAAATAATGTCTACTAGCCTAATCACTAAAAAAGACTGTCACTTACAAAGTTCGTCAAGCTTTCCAACTGCATTGTTGACATTAGCCTCTTCCGTTTGGACCGACATTTTGTTAAAATTTAATTAAATATGCAAAAATATCTAGTCATTTATTCAAAATTACGGATTTCTCTAAAAATGTTGTCAGCCATTTGTAAACTTTATCGTTGTCAATAATGTTTTTGATCTCAATTTGTAAAGAAAAGCCAAAGGGAAGTAACTATAGTAGCTTTCAACTATAGTCTCCTTCATCAAGTATCATTACTATAGTATGGTACTTTTATTACGTCAATAGACTATAGATACGACAGAGATATAGCCAACAGAGATTTTTTAATTTTAAATAAAGGATCTAGTCCCAATGTATTCTTAATAAATCTTCTATTTCCCCCTTTCTATAAAGACAGGAATTATTATTATTATTATTTTGTTGTATTTCTATAGTGTACCTTTCACAAAAGTGCTCAGATGCGCTTTACAATTCAATAAAGTGGAATGTAAAAAAGTTGTCAAGATCGTTTCCAGATTGACTGGTCCCCCCTCCAAAGTCCCTGAAGGTGACCTCTACCAATTACTTGGAATACAAATTAATTATAAATTATTTGCGACAAGATTTCTTTGCTTGATAAAGACATGTACACTGGTTGTAAGGTCACCATAATATCTCATTCAGTTACTAAATGCCAATTTAACAATTATATTGTATATGAATAGCCTTAAGTGATGAAAGAATATTCACTTGGTCAGCCTGTGGTCTATTTTTCATAAATAAGAGGGACTCTGGTAGGATCTGATTACATTATGTAGTACTCTTTTTGTCATGAAATATTGTTATAAAATAAAATTCCACCACAGAATGTAAATATGTAGGCTAATGTCAAGATGGCTACTAATTAAGATGCTTTTTGTCTTGCAAAGACAAAATAATACTTAATTAGATTTCGCTTTATAGGATCCCATGATAATTTCTCTTTGCTACAATTAAGCAACATAAACCAGTAGAAAAAAGCAGGTCTACAATGAAGTATTCACCAATAACCACTTACACTGTCTAAAGAAATGAAATGAAATGAAATGGGGTTTAACGTCCTACTGTTCTGCTCCTAACCTGGGCTAATGAAGACGGAGACGGGCATACGCCATACAGTGTGCTATGAGGGAAATTTTGCCCGGACAGCGGCACTACGGCCTACTCTTATATCGAATTCCAACTGCCAAGGGATCTTTTACGTGCACGCCAATGTGTACACGGGACCTCGGTTTTTTCGTCCCATCCGAACGACTAGACAGCTTTCCTTGTCAGCCCCTCCGTCCTGCATCACTGACAAGGGAGAACCACGCCGGAAAATCTGGATGAACTTTCTCGGCCAATGCAGGGATCGAACACCCGACCTCCAGGCTAGCGAGCTAGCGTCTTACCCACTTAGCCACGTGATCCCCCACTGTCTAAAGAATTTTAATATGGATCAACACCACATTCATATCTGCATCCAATCAAACATCTGGGTTTGTTCAAAGCTCATTCTAATTAAACTATCTTTCATTTTACTTTTATGGTTCTAATTTTCAACACTGCATAAGATCAAACATAGGCAGCAGTTGGACAAGACTATATATGAATACGAGAACACAACAAATTGATAAATGGTTCTGATAAAATATAAAATACATGTATAAAACGATATGCAATAGTTTTCTGCTTAAACCAGGCAAACAAAAACAGGCATATGCTATGCAGTGTGCTATGTGGGAAGTTTTGCCTGGACTGACATTTTTGCCTACTCTTTGCCAAATTTCAACTGTGAAGGATTCGGTTACATGCACACCAATGTGTACACAGGACCTCAGGTTTCCTTAATGACTAGATGTTGTTTCTACACTGTTGACAAGGGCAATATAAAATAAAAAACAAATCGAAAATCATCTGCTTTTAATGGGATTGGGGAGAGAGAGAGAAATGGGGTTTAACTTCCACCCAACCCAAACCAGGTCATTTCGTGACTAACACATGGTTCAATTTTATTTCAATAATTTGATTGCGCGTAGAGGTCTTTAGCAGTGGGAGGAAACCGGAGGACCTGGAGATAAACCACGAGGTTGGACAGGCGTTCTACTCTTGTCATGTACGACCTGAGAATCGAAACCATGCCAGTTGACTCATTGACAGACCTTATGATTCAACACGCACGCACTAACCAATCGGCCATCCAACCCCTCTAATCAGATTGGAGTTTCTTGTTACATAAACTGCTTCAGTGCAGTCAATACCAAGTGGATTATAGTATTTTGGCATTCAATAATGGTGAATATGCTAGGATAATGGTACTGGAAAGTTTGAACTAATGGACATGTAATTTGTATTGGAATAATAAAACAGTAATGGTCATTCCAAAGATCAGCTAATGGTCAGTTACAGTTTATTTATTTTATTACAAATCTCAACATTTTCAACAATATATGACAAACCTTGAATTTTAACATCAAAGCTGTAAATTATGTATAGAAGTCCAATAGTTAGATTTAAAAAAACAAAACAAAATATTTACAACCGTTCCAAAGAATCATAAAAATAAAGAATAAACAAAGTTTTTAATTTGATTATTTTGTATTAGGGACAGTGGTGTGAAGACCACTAACCATACATGACAAACAAGATCATGTGGGGGCATCAAAACCCAAAATTTTTATCATTACCTCAGGAGGCTCGGCTCAGGTGGAATGGTTATGATCAGTTTGTGTCATATCTGAATCTGCCAATAGAATTGGAAACCTCACTGCAACCGCATGATTATTTCCTATCGGGAGGTGCAAAAACTTAGCCTGTTAACCTTCAAGTGACCCATAATTAGCCCATTTTATTACATTTTCCTTCAGGTGACAAATATAAAAACTAACCTGTCAATTCTATTCTAATAACTTTTTTACAGTTACTGAAACATTTTGTTTTAGGCATGATAAAGAATTTCCCAGTCAGTAAAACAATGTCAATGAACAAACTATCAGAACTGATCAACCATGACCATATTTTTAATTATTTCTAAACTCCTATACAGTTTTTGTTGCCATTGCCACTAACATTCAAATTTAATATGGACTTGATGGGATATTTTATATAGACGATTTCCAACAGCAAAGTAGTCCATGCGTACAAAAATATATCAGCTATTGGGTATTATTTTTGTTATCCAGTCCCGCAGCATGTGTAATTCTTTTTTATCCAGCTCATGTGATAGTTTAGGAAATGAATTAAAGTTTGTCGTAACACCCAGCGATTTTAACTGGTTACATGTTTTTTCTCCCCATTCATATTTCACCAAAGGATCTGCTTGGCCATGACAATAAAATAATGGAGGCATTTCATTTGTTGATTTCTTTACACTCTGAAAAAAAAAGAAAGACATATCTATTTGCAAGATTTGATTGCATTTTCACATTTAAACTTATAGATACATTATGGGAGATTAGATAAAGAGCTGGCAGTTCTCACTATAATAGTTAAAAACTAGATACTGTAAAGGGAATTTGCCGAAAATTTCAATCAAATTGATCCAGTCTGAACCGAGAAATTAGCATTGAATTTCAGATCTAGCCTTGATCATCATTACTAAAATCAATACGATAAAAAACATAAGTCTCCATTATCCATTTTTTGATTAAATGGGCTTTAACATTCTACTGTTCTTATTAGGCCTTGTACACAAGGTGATCTTATAAAGTTTTGGTTTTCATAACCAGGTTTGAAACCATTACTACATTCAGCTGTAGTGGCAGGTTTCATGCACAATTCAGGGTATGCTTATTCTATACAGAACACCTAATACTACTTTTCATTTGATGACTACACATAGCTTACAAACACTTGTAATTTTGCATTTAAAATCCTTAAATTTTGTTCACAATTGAACTCTTAATAAGAAAAATAAAGCCTTTTATGAAATCATATATTATTGAAATATTGAAGTTAGATGAGAGTATCAAGTTAAAAGCAAAGGAAAAATAGCAGGGCTTGAGATCGGGAAATAGCTGCTTGATATTATAAAACAGAAGTCTTTGAAAATCGATCAGCAGTTATCATCAAGGTACAGCTACCCATTAATCTTTATAGTTTATACTTACATCATAAACAGCTGAACCTGTATTAAGGAATCCAGACAGAACAAAACAACCAGCTACTTGTGGGTGAAATCTATAGGCCATATGCATAGCTAAACATCCACCCATAGAGAAACCTCCTATAAAAATATTTACCTTAAGTAATACAGGAAAGCCAAAAAACGTATATATTTTGAGTAAATAGATCAAAAAAGATGTGCTGATGCTAAATTTGTGAGGAAAATAGATATTTAACATGTCCATGAAATAGATCACGGGTGCTGATTTATTAGTGTCACAGTAAGGTCTGATATGGTGATCATGTACATGTAAGTCACAGTAGAAATAACCCCATCTCAAAAACTTTTTGTATATTTACACACTTTTGATATAAAAAAATCCATAACTCAAACATCAAGGAATAACTCTTGAGAACACTTGAATGTAGTGTATTTGAATTACAATTGGTCCCGGTTTTACAAAACATTCTCAGACTTAAGTTCAGAATTTACTCAAAATCGTGCGTTTTATTTTAACTAAAATATAGCCCATGATAAAACTTTTGTTATTTTAATGAATCAAATATATCAATAAGAAACTATGTGCAAATTTTTATTGTTTCTAGATCAAAGATATTTCTCATAAACAGTAATTAAAAGTTAATCTATTTCTTAAGTCTGAGAAAGCTTTGTGAAACCGGAATCAGTTGTTTTACAATCCTATACATTAATTGGTTGTTTTCGATCTAACCAGTTGAACAAACCAAGCAGACATACACCGGCACTATGAGGAAATAAGGAAAAATAATCTAAAGATATTTTGCTACATTAGTGTTGATGTTTTTCAACAGAATTATTAATCTAGACAATTTATCACATGGTGACTATATGATGTTTATCATTAAAGATACATTATGTAAGATTTAAATAAAGAGCTAGCCATTCTTGCCATAATAGTTTGAAAATATACTAACGTCCAAAAGAAAGTATACACTGTGCATATTGTGCTGCATCAACCAAAGTCGTTTTTCCATGGTATACGGTATTAGGGTAGAATGTCAATTTGTTTCACATTTTTATTTTGCTTACAAATGTTGAGTTTGGACGCAAGAGACAAACTCAGTAATGCTTTATCAAATGTTTTTAATCTAAACAAAACTTAGTCATACTTTTAGTGTGTATACTTTCTTTTGGACGTCAGTATAGATAATGTAAAATGAAAATATTGAAAATTTCATGCTAATTACTCTGTTGCGAGTGAAGATATTAGACTTTGAAGGTTTGACAGGATGTGTGCAATAATTTCAACCACCGTACTGATTGTTCAAAGCTAAGTCTTGCTTCTCCATTTTTAGCTTAAATCAAAATATGGCTGAACTGTTCTAATCTATTCAATATTGGAGAAATCCGATGCCATCGAGAGTTGATTATGGCCTGGATAAGTTAATTAATGTTTAATTAATAATTTTCAAGACATTTCAGGCCTAAAGAAAGACCTGCAATAAGCAGCTTTAGCTCTTGCATAATGTATGTTTAACCACTGCCAATGATCTTTATAACAGTGTTGTTTGTATTTGCACGTTTTATGCTCTGTTAACTATCACTCTATTCAATATTTCATGCAGCCAGGATACATCACAACAGACAATGTTTTGTGTACATCTTTGGTGCTTAAATATTAATTGTGTGTATATAAGTAGCAACAATCAATATATCTGATTACAGTGATGCTGTAATCAACAATTGATTCTCATCACTATAATGGTCACGATGATCTGTTGGCTTCCACAACAAAACACACTAAAGAACATATCAAAACAATCAAATATAATCTTTACCTATAATTATTTTATTTTTGGGTGTCCCCTTTTCAACTAAATCATTGACAATAGGCTCTAATTGTTGACACATCGTTGACACAGATTCTGTCTCTGGTACGTCTTGGGCTATATCAACTCTATCAAACCAGACATTACTTAGTTCACCACCATATAAACTATAAGGTCTGAAATATTAAAGTTCAATCAATCATTAACGATAAATAAAAACATCATACATGTCGATGTTTGCTTGTTTGTCAGGTCCTCTTAAATACCCACTAGTGCTTACCGGTACATCAAATTATATGAATTGCTACTGTCTTGCTTTTCATTACTCAATGTCAATCAAACTAATTAACACTAATGGAATTTGATCAGACTTTGTTTTTTTTATGTCAATTAAACTAATTGGATTACCTGTCTCAAAAAGTCCAGAGCCTTTACAAAAAAATGCTGAATAGACTGATTGACAAAAGGTGACAACAATATAGGTCAGGATTAAATTTGGACATGCAAAAATGAAAACAATAGAAAAAGACATATCCATAAAAAAATTGTCTTTTACATCTACAGATGAAAAATTACCACTAAAATTGGTATTATACAATATATATGCCAAGTACATGATAGTCAGTTTGTCAAATTGGGTTAATAACTTCATCTGTTTCAGCTGGTCACAGCAGTTAAAAACTTTTCGACAGATGTTTTCTTTGATCAATAAATAATATCTAATACAAATTTATCATCCAAGTATAACCAGATTTCTATTATATAAATAGAAATTATTGATTCAATATAATCATCTAATTGAGAAACAAATATATGTGAACGAATATGAACAATAAGGCTCAGTCATTAAAATCCGACACCCTTGTATACCAAAAACTATGTTAAATATTTGTTTCCATGGAAACATAAAAATTATTAAATCTTAGAAATTTTCAATTCGCAAAATGTTCAACTACTATTATAGGTTGATATGTATATAGTACAATGTTTCATAGAGATAAAGTGTCTTTTGGAATATTTTTGTGAACTATATTTTACCTTTCTGGTGCTGTTGGTATTATAACATCCAAATGAGGAAAAGAGAACTCTTCCCGTAATACAAGTTTCAACCATTCTCTGATTCCATTACCAGTATCACCTTGAACAAAAATAAAAGACAAGAGATACTTTCATTATTCAGCAAGTCAACAATATGATTAAATCTATATCTATCTAGCTATGTAAAAACTAAAACACTTCTATATTTATTTGTATATTCTAAAACACAAAATAGCCGTCTATAGACTAAAAATAGGTTGCCAGACAACAAAACATACACTGTCCCGCAACAGTTAAGTCATCTAAGCAGGCCAGATAATGGCGACACTTATGTACATGTATTTTTTGGTAGGTAATATAAACATTCATGAGACACAAAAACTGATGAAGTAATTACCAGAAAGAACCAAAATCTGATAGGTTTCTAATACAGTCTAGTTCTTCTTAGTTCAGACACAAACAACACATGTACTGAATATGATGATAAATTTAGCTGTTTGAGTTACTGGGAATGATAGAAATTCAACAAGAATCATGGTTGCATGCCCAAAAACATAACATTTGCTAAGTCACTAAGTGATTAAATAATATTACTATTATTAAGCATTTCTACTGCGCACAAGGGCCATATCTCTGACAGTAAGAATTGGAAATGATGAACATATATTTCAAGTTAATCTATAAGTGTATGGTATCCACAAGCAATTTAACTACTGCTGTGCCAGATATATCGCAAATCTTGTAGTATAGTATTCCTCAGCTCTCATTCTGTCCACATGACAATACAAGAGGGCCACCATGTTTCTTCATACTGTTTATTATATTAACAGTAATATGAGAGCAAGGATAGAGTCATCATCGGAATATTTGCATGTAAAGGGAATTATTTATATCCCTTATTGCATAGATTTGGGAACTACTTGTATACCATCTCATCCGGTTATCAGAAATGCATTTGATTTGTATATTATGTGTTTATTCTAGATCAAGCAGTTTTTAGGGATCTGCATCTGTTTCCTTCTATTCCTCTTTGATAAGCTGATTACACCTAAAATACAATCATTACTTAACTCTACTTGATGAACTAATAAACAATTCAAAATTGCAGGACACATGTTGCTCAAAACCCTTCTTATTTTCTGTTGCTCCGTGGGTAAGCGTGAGACCACAATGGGGAGAGAGGAAAATTTTTGAAAACTAGAAGCCTGGAAATGCCATTCCCAGCAATCTGAGACAATAAATGTGGTACTGAAATACTCTGATTTCGTAGTGATAACTTGTGATTTTCTTCTGAATGCATAACAACTCAAGATTGTTTAATGAGTTTATGAGGGTACGGCTTTTGATAATCTGCAATTTCTTAAAATATACATGTGAAACTCTTGACACGTATATTTAAAGTTTAATTTAAATTGAATTTCACATATCTAATAAGTTTTACTGATGCCTGGTGTCTGTCATCTCCCCAATACTTTTCATCAGTGAAAATATGCGCTAAACATAAGTATTGCAAACTGGCATGGAAAGAACAAAAGAAACTATAATTTGATTAAATTTGCTGGTGTAGCGGATGACACATTAATTAAAGAATTAATCACTTTCACCAAAGTCCATGCTTTCATCCATTTCTCGCCCCACTAGACTAGATTCAGGCATATATAGAAATCTTGCATGTGAGTAATAGGCGGACATTTTGGCTGTTTTTTTGGGACACAGGACTTGAAGGCATTTTGTGAGACTGTCCCCCAAAACGCGAGACTGTCCCGCGAAAACATGGGATGAATGGTCACCCTCAAATGTTAGATTTCTATTTTCTAAACAGTGTGATATCAGGCCCTATTTATCGTAAGGTTTTATTAACAAAGCATGTAGGCTACAGTTACTGGTAGTGGTACTGTACAATTAACGAAGCGTGTACAATTACCGCTACTTTACAAATCATAGCCCACACAGCAAGCTTTTTCAGAGTCAGCCATAAAATCCCCCAAACCTGATTGAATAAAAAGATCTCCCCCCCCCCCGTTCCGACTGACCAGAATACCTGGGCAATGTAAGCAAGCATAACAAGACAGAGACCCCTTAGATAGAGGATACTGCTATGCGTTTCTGTTATACTGCTTGTAGTGAATGAAGAAGGCATGGCATTCTCAAAAAAACTAATAAAATTTAAATTGGAAATTGGGTGGGGGGGGGAGCATTGTATTCACCTCGTTTAAACCAATGACACTTTTGAAAAAAATAAACAGTTTAACCCCAATAAAGAATAATTCATTTATGAATCACCTGATCCGTGGAAAAATATTACTGAGCCTTTATATGTAGACGAAGTGTGACCTATAGTCTGCACCAAAAACTTTCTCATGGGGGCAGACATGTTTACCCATAATACCTTGCTCCAGGACGAAGTGCGCGTGTCAAAACTCGCATGTCGTGCCAAAACAGACCGACGAAGTGGGTAAGTTTTATGGATTTTTAGCCTTTAAAAAAATAATAATTTGTCAGGATTTCTATTTTAATTAGTGTGATAAACCAGCCTAAGATAATGGTTCATTTTAACCAGTATATTTGATTAATAGCATACGTTTTTTAGGCGATACGCATGGTGAATCTTAAGTCTAAGTCCCCACCCACCTTCCCGCGTTGCCAGTGTCATCAAAAATATCGTGAAATAATGAATTGCTCGCTTTCAGACACAGAAAGTGTTGTATGATCAGTTTCAGCAACCCAATTTGCATAATTAACAGAATTAATCTTTCATTTCTTAATAAATATTAGATTTTATTTACAAACTTCCGGTCCCGTATAACAAATACGACAATATGGAGGTGTGTCCATGACAACTCCGTCAACTGATCTACTTTCATTTTTATATATTTCCCTTTTTTTTAATTTGAAAATATGACTGTAGAATTTGTTGATTGCTCCATTTGTATTCCCTCATTAGATCTACCCAATTCAACACTTTTTTTGACCTAAGAGATTTTGCTAAATATATAAATATTTTTTTTTTCTCAGTCAAGACCAAGAGGACAAGAGGTTCTAAAGTTGTAATGTGTAGGAATTATTGTTTAGTTGGTATGACAGTGTAAATATTAGACAGATCAAGATGGCTAGTAGAGGATCTGATTCAGATGGTGGATCTATGACACCATCAGAGAGAAGCGATGAGGAAAGAAGTGAACATGATTCAGATTATGAAACTGATGAAGAGGAAGAAGAAAGGTTTGATGTTTGACTATTGAAAATTCACTACGGTAACATATGTAATATTTATGATTGATTAAAAAGGACAGAAAAAGGTTAGGCTGTTACTGTCCCGACGTACATAAATATTAACATGAATTTTATTATAATTAAACACAATTATGAAGTATAGTAGTCAAGGGGATATGTAGCCTATGTAAGCCTAAACTAAACATTCAGTTAGTCTATCATTCCCAAATTTGTTTCATGGCTATAGCCTGGTTACAAATGAAATGAAATGAGGTTTAGTTTAACATCCTACTGTTCTACACCGACTTGGCTAATGAAGACGGTAATATGCCTTACAGTGTGCTATGAGATAAATTTTGCCCAGATAGTGGCACTACGATAGAGTGGCCCACAGCTTCTATTATCTGTACTATATAAACTGACCTGTTTTAACAGCTTGTTGTCACGCGGATCAAAACTTCGATTATGAGAAAAGGGCTCGCTCGTGCACTGTAAGCAGCAAACAGTCGCCCAAAATAGACATTCAAGTGACTATATTCATTCACTTATTTATCAATGAAGCCATGTAAAAAAATTATTCTTTACTCGTCGGGCTTTTAAAAATAAGAAGTTAAGAACTAGATTAAAATTTTGGCTAAAACACGGCGATTTAATTTCTAAGTTAGTTCATTGTAACCAATGACGTATATATTGTAACGGTTCTCGTTTCAGTGTCAACTCATGTAGTTTCGCCCTTTTTCTATCTTTTAAATCCACTCTCGTGGCAACATACCGACACTGCAAGACTGTGAAAGTTACTTTTATTTAACCATAAAACTCTGTTGTTAGTGGGCGCTTTAGTTACTTTAGAAGTTACATTGTTGCTAGCTCTAAATACGCAGAAAAAATTTGAGACTGGAAATTAATTGAACGAAATTATTTTCCCTAGTCTCGATTAACCAGACGTGTATGATTAAAATAAAATTACGGTACTGGTCACAAGACTCGGATTCTAATCATTTTAGGGCGCTGCGAATTTGGCCTCCGGTTTTGTGTCAAATTTAATAAGAGGATGTGCCATTATTGCTATGCCATTCGTGTTTAGTATCCTTATGCATTTGCCATTTCTAACATGGTGGTTACAAAACGTTTCAGTTATTATAAATCCAGTAACAACTCATTTTTGTAGAACTGAAATATAACCAAAAAGACGCGCATTGACCGTTTCATAATTATCATAGGCGTACGGGCTCGATGACAGTTAGGGGGGCAGAACCCGAAATGCCCGAAAAAATTTCGGTGTCGGTCTTCCTCGAGAGGCGAAGAAGTGGAGCTTACCTTGTATGCCCACCCCCCCCCCCCCCAAGAAAATTTTGGAATATTTGACGTTTTCCTGCTATTTCAGCCCGTGAACAAGCAACTTCAATGTGGTCTAATATAGCCTAATGACAATGGCTGACTCGAATTCCAATCAAAAGATCAACCGTTGGGAAAAAAACTGCCGCAAATGCTTTTTCCTGTTATTCCAGCCTGTGAATACAGCAACTTCAATTCGGTCCAATATACATGTAGCCTACCTGGCTGACCCAAATTCCAAACAACCAATTAATCGTCGTGGGTTATGGGGGCCTCACCCTCCCAGAGAAAATATTGAAAATTTAACCACCGCAAATGCATTTTCTGCTATCCTAGCCTGTTGCAGTTGCATTCACAAATAATAATCGATGCCAGAAAAATGTCGCACAAAGAATGGCTCTAGACAAAATGTTTTAATCCATAGTCAACTCAGTACAAATTCGTTGTATTCAATTAAAAGAAAAGTAAAATTAGTGTTTTATTAGGGATCGATGACAGTTAGGGAAGCAAAACTAGAAATGCCCGAAAAAATTTCAGGTTTACAGACAGCGGCGCCCGTTTTCTTCGAGAGGCAAAGAAGCGGAGCTGACCTTGTCTGGACCCCCCCCCAAAATTTTTGGAATACTTGACGGCTGCAAGTGCGTTTTAGTGCTATTCCAGCCCGTAAAATTAGTGTTTTATTAGATTTCGGGAACTTTATTTTGCCAAATAGATGAAATAGGCTCGTACGCCTATGATAATTATTAAAAATATTAAAACGCGACACGATGCGTAAATTGTGCGTCTTACTTTCGAGAACAATAGCTATAAAACAGAAATTTCCAGATTGATACATAATACGACACAACCAACCATAAGTGGTAATTCAAACACAAAGGATATATTTAAACTTACATTTCTCTAAAAGATGCCTATTGCAGAACTCCCAACTTATTATGAAGTCATTGTCATGCCGGTTGTTTTTAATAACAGAATTTTCCAGTCATATAACAGATCAAAGAATTTTTCGAGACGCATTGTCACGTATCGACTTCTATTTTTGGATTATCTGGCGCCACACATAGCCCAATCATATCAAAAAGCATGCAGTTCCACCTTGAAATGGGTTCAGTTGATTTACGGTTTATTCTATAATTTATAACACGGTTTAGAGCACAATGTGTAGGAGTCGCATTTTTGACTTATAAGTAGATTCTTATACGGAATTCCGGATGCAATGCTAGACATTTGGACCACTGCTGCCGAACCGATTTGAAAATGCTTAAGGCTTTTTTTTCTTTGCGCATGTCGTGTGCTCCTCTGTTTTTGATGTGTATGATTTTTATTTTTGTGATAATTATTTGAAACAAAATAGGATTATCATAAAGGATATTTAACATATTCAATATGAGTACAGTAAGCACTCTCTACGTACTGCGTTTGTAAACCATGAAATTCACCCCTTATTAGAAAGTTTCAAATATAGTCTATTGCATGTAAACGTTAAAAAAAATCAGCTCGAAATACAGACACTCTCTCTCTCTCTCTCTCTCTCAGGGCTGCGCATGGTACAAATGTTAAATTCAATCGTTAAATGTAGGTACGTAAAAAACGAAGAAAGCCGACTGCGGAAAATAAGAATTCGTTTTCCAGAACAAAATTTGAAACTTTGATGTGACCAAGAAACATAACTCTTTTTAATGAAAAAATCTACCGCTGTAACGCTACTTGGGCGATCAACTTTTCCATATAATTAGAAAGTCCCATTCAAATGGCCAAATCACACAAATATCCAACTTAGCAATAGTTTAATTGTTAACGAATGATGATTTTAATGGTAAGTCTTATCATATTTGTTAAAATAAGCCCCAAATATAGCTCGTTTATTTGATTTTTGTTATTTGCACGAACCACTCTAACTACGACCTACTTTATAGTATACCAAATTCCCACTGTCAGTTGTTCTTTTACTGTACATCAATGCATACACAGGCCCTTGGTTTTTCGTATCATACAAACGACTATGCTGTACCATGCCAGGCCCTTCGTCCTGCAATATAACCTTGTTACCGTACCGTTTAAAATAAATTCATTCAACTTTGTACACACGAAACGTACTGAAGATGTGCCAAACAACAAATTATTTAGAAAAAAATAATTCTTGTATTCACTAAATCATGTTGGCTGTAGACACATCTTGATATTATACTCTGAAAGTCATTGCATTCTATTCCTATTTAATTCTATATCCATTCTATTCAATACTTGCATAAATGATAAAACTCAGAATTTATTTTATTTGGTTTATTGCAGCTCGGATAATTTGAATGTTGTGTGGACGGGTTATGGTAAAAAGAATCCAGTGATGTTATTCAAGGTTGAAGCCATTATGAACAAAAAAAGTGACTTTAAAACAGTTGGAGGTTGGTCATTTGAATTATTTTTAAATACTGATATATGAAACAAAGAGGATTAAACTTAAGTCATATAATAATATCCTTTTTGATTTATTTTTAAACTGTTCTTAGTGGTGGCATAGACCATTTGTCAGCTGAACTATATGTAGCCAATATTGATCAAGGTGTCCATTAAAGGAAGCACAATCATTATGCTAATCTTAAAAAATTTGCAGTGTTGAATACAATACAGTAGAAGTGTCATGATAATTATTATTGTCAATAACTTAAGAATATGGCTGAATTATTAATATATATTCATCATTTATTTTCAGAACGTTACCACATGGCTTATAAATTTGCTAACACAGAATGTAAGATTATTCGGAATATTCTCCAAACGCATGGTTTACACGAGGTATGTTTGCTACATTCTTGAAAAGTTAATTAAACCTCCAATTGCTAGAATAGAGTTAAAGAAAACATTCTGGTCTAAAAACTATTAAAATCAATCCTTGTTACGTTTGTTTATATGGCATTTTAGTAACTTTGTGATTGTAAATGTCAGAGTTTCTTTCTCCCTATTTGCTTTCAAATTTATGAATGAATGAAATGACGTACAAGGTCTTACTTTAGTGCTCCAGTTGTACCACTAAAGACCGGTTTTAAACTTAATGAAAGCTTATGAAGTGAATCGGGGCAAACTTGAGATTGTTCACTGACAAGCACCCCACCCCCATCTTTGACTTTATATAAGCTTAAATATAAATGATTTGGTCTGTTGTGTCTTTAAAGTTTGAAACCTAAAATAGTGGACAATTTAAGTAGAGTTTTAACATTAATGAAGATAGATTTTTAAATATCTTTTTTGAACAAATTTTTAATTTTGAAATGTCATTATATTTCAGATTCATCCAAATAGTTCTGATTACAATATAGTTTGGTCTAATGGCCATTTAAAACCATTCACATTAAGAAGTATGACAGAATATCAGAAGATTAATCATTTTCCAAGGTAAACTTATAACAGATGTTTAACAAATTCAACAACTATTTTGGAAATTTGAATAATTTATAGCTTGAATTCAAATTTGATATTAAATCTCCAATTTAAGAAAATATTTCTTTTGATTGTTTTAATTAATAATGAATTTAATGACTTGTATTGAACAGGTCGTATGAATTAACACGTAAAGACAGACTGTTTAAAAATATACAAAGAATGCAACAAGTCAAGGTAGGTACATGTAGGAGGAATGAACAGATCGGAATATTGTTCTGAGTTAAATAGTAGCTAGAACTGGAAGTCTGTAGGGTGTTCTGAAACAATTTATAACTAAAGAATTGCATATCTGTTTCGATCACTAATTGCATAGAATAGATCTTGTCTGTAATTGATTTAAAAATATATTGATTAAGTTTGTTGGGACACTGTAACTATCAAGTAAGAAATCCTTTCTTTAATGCTAATGTACACACATGTGTATATCCTGATTCATATCCATTGTCAATAGCAACGATTTGACTTTTTGTTTATTAATAATTTCATACTTTCATTTTTTTCAGGGTTTAAGACATTTTGATTTTATTCCATCAAGTTTTGTTTTACCTGGTGAATATCAAGATTTTTGTTGTAAGTTATTTTTTTAAACATTATAAGTGTTAAATTTCCTTAAATTTTGTAGCAAAACTGCTAGACAAATAGTAATTTGTGAGAGAAAATGGGACTGTAGTATTACAGAATAGGCACTTTATCCATACTTGTCTTGTTTCCTTTGTCTAAAAGTGTAGGTGAAGACCCCATACACCCATACTTTAGTGTGTTAGGTTTTAATACACCTAGACTTATTGGCAAGTTTATTAGACACACCCGTACTTATAATTTGTTAAGATAAATACATAGATTATTAACATAAACCTTAAATCCACAGAAATTATTCATTTTAAGTCTACAAAATTTGAGAATAAATTAGAATTACCTAAAAGCAATGTGACCGCTGTCCAAGCATCTTTAAACTAATTCCCCAAAGTTGTTATGGTTTCGGTCAAAACTTCCCCTAAATTTGGTTTAGTAAACAATTCAGCTATTGCTGATAGTGATATCATGGGTTCCATGTCGGCCGTATATGCAGGTCGGTACCGAGGGCTTTTGAAAATGACCAAAACTGGATAAGATCCGTATGTCATTTTGCACGCCGGAAAAATAACATATAACTCAATATAATCATATGTGTATTACAGCTGCATTTTTAAAAGATAAAGGTCCATGGATTGTGAAACCAGTAGCTTCATCAAGAGGTAGAGGTGTATTTTTAATCAATCATGTAAGTATATACTTTTTTACTGAACCTGGGGGGTTGGGATGGCCTAGTGGTTTAGAGTGCCGCGCTTCGACCTCTGGCTGGCCGGTCACCTCTGGCTTGCGGCTGTGGTTTCGAGCCCTGGTGTGAGCGTATGTGGCATGGAGATAGGGGCGCCTTCTCAACCTCGTGGGTTTCCTCCGGGCACTCCGGTTTCCTCCCACTGCTAAAGACCTCTACGCGCAAGCGAATTATTGAAATAAAATTAAACCATATGTTAGTCCCGAAATGACCTAGTTGTGTCGAGTGGACGTTAAACCCCATTTCTCTCTCTCTCTCTCTTTTACTGAACCAGTCATGCAGAGCTTTTTTTTGCTTTGACATGTCTTCCTCTGCCTTGTACATGTAACTAGGTTCTCATTCATAATTTTAAAAGAATTTTGTTTATTTTTGATTTCAGCCTGAACAAGCACCATTAGATGAAAATGTTATAGTATGTAAATATGTAGCTAATCCATTGCTTATTGATGGTAGGTTTTCTTACCTTTATATAATATTGTTTTGAAATAGATTTTGAAATTAAACTGTTTGCCATTTTGCTTTTTCATATAAACAACATTATCAGACATCAGTTCTTGTTAGCAATTGATGAGATGTTAATGTAAAAACCTATCTTTATTTTACAACAAATGGGTAATCCTGATGTCTAAAATATTCAAGTAAATGACAACATACATTAGTGAATATTATGTATTTAATTTTAGGTTTTAAATTTGATGTAAGATTATATATAGCTGTGACATCCTATGATCCACTGGTCATTTATTTATTTGAAGAAGGTTTAACAAGGTGAGAGAGAGAGAGAAATGGGGTTTAACGTCCACTCGACA
The DNA here is from genome assembly GCF_932274485.2 of Patella vulgata. NCBI lineage: Eukaryota > Metazoa > Mollusca > Gastropoda > Patellidae > Patella > Patella vulgata. The sequence continues at coordinate 21,318,842 of NC_065883.2, forward strand.
CAAACTAGGTCATTTCGGGACTAACACATGGTTTTAATTTTATTTTAATAATTCGCTTGCGCGTAGGGGTCTTTAGCAGTGGGAGGAAACCAGAGAACCCGGAGAAAACCCACGAGGTTGACAGGCGACCCTACTCCTTGCCACGTACAACTGGGGATTCGAAACCATGCCAGTTGACTCAATGACAGACTTTATGGTACAGCGCGCACGTGCTAACCATTCAGCCATCCAACCCCCCACGTTTAACAAGGTATTTGTTAATATTTTTGATAATGATTTATATGGCCTCAATCAGTGCCTCAAATTCATCATTCACGATTGAAATGAAATAAAAGGGGATTTTAACGTGCTACTAATGGGATAATGAAGACAAGCAATTGTCATGCATTGTGCCCGGACAGCGGCGCAACAGACACTCTTATTTCGAATTCCAACTGTCAACCGTTCTTTTACATGCATGCCAATGTATACAAGCGACATCTGTTTTCTGTCACATCCAAATACTATACATTGTCCCTTGCCAGACCCTCTGTCCTACAACATTGTCAAAGGGAACCATGCCCCAAAATCCCAATTAACTTTTTTCGACTAACGAAGGGATCGAACACGGGACCTCCAGATTAACGAGCCAAGGATTTACTCACTGAGCCACCTCGACTCAAGATTCACGATTCTAAGTAATGTGCTAGATTAATGAATTTTATCTGCTACTTTGTATCGGATTTGGAATGAGCTGTCAAACTATTACATAAGTATTTTGGGAAGGGTCATGTGATCTTTGACACAAATCTAAATCTTACAAAATGCATCTTTAAGGCATATGTTTTAAATAGTTTTTTTCAAGAATGGATGTCTAGGATTGTTTTTCTTTGTGTGAAATGAAATGGGGTTTAACGTCCTTCTGTTCTGCTCCTAAACTGGGCTAATGAAGACAGGCATACGCCATACAGTGTGCAATGAGAGAAATTTTGCCCGGGCAGCGGCACTACGGCCTACTCTTATATCGAATTCCAACTGTCAAGCGATCTTTTACGTGCATGCCAATGTGTACACGGGACCTCAGTTTTCCGTCCCATCCGCACGACTAGACAGCTGTCCTTGTCAGGCCCTCCGTCCTGCATCACTGACAAGGGGAAACCAAGCCGGAAAATCTCGATGAACTTTTTATTTGTTTATGATTATTGATGAAATAGTTGTTGTTTTCTATTAAGATTCTGGGGTTTTTTTTTATGCCAGGTTTGCAACTGTTAAATATGAGAAGACAAATAGATCTATAAGAAACCAGTGTATGCATTTAACTAATTATAGTGTAAATAAGAAAAGTCAGGATTATGTACGGTAAGTTGTAATAATTGTAATATTTTTCACAGTATTTTGATGATCACAGTTAAAGATGCATTATGTAACAGCCAAATCTGTCTATTGCAGGTCTTTCTTTTGGCCTTAAATGTTATATAAATAATTAATTAGACATTTATTCACAATTAATTAGACATTTATTCACAATTTATTAGACATTTATTCACATGACAAGTCCATAATTAACTCTCTGGACATCTGGTGGTCGTGATTTTTAATGGATTGAAAAAACAATTGTCACTTAATGATTTAATTTAAAAATAGATTGAACAACAATTACCATTTAATAATTTAATTTCGGAATGGACAATCAAGATATTTTATTATCGCAACAATGGTACTTGACAATCAAAGACTATATTGTGAACACTTTAGAGCTCGATACTTTTGCTCAGAAACAAGTAATTTGACTGAAATTTTCAATATTTTTATATTTCATTATCTAATTTTGAACTTATTTATATTTTAGCAAGAACGGCCATCTAAATCTTACATAAAGCATCTTTAAGAGTGTTATTTGAGAAATTAATTTTTATATTGCTTCATACCATTTTATCGAATGTTATTACACTGGAAAGCTACTATTTAAACTTGTAAAGCATGTCTAATATGTATTAAAATGTAATTCTCAAAATACATTATTTGTTTTGTCACATCTAATTACAGTAATGATGATCCCGAGATAGAAGATTATGGTAATAAATGGTCCTTAGGAGCATTATTAAGATATTTACGATCTGAAGGAAAAGACACTGCAGGTTTGTAGCACTGATAAACACGTAGTCTTGAACATTCAAATATTGGTCTGGGCAAAATAGGCCCATAAACAGATTTCCATACTTCAATTGTATGGCATCTGCCAGTCTTCATTAGCTGAGTAGGTGCAACATAGTAGGACATTAAAACCCCATTTCATTTCATGTCTTTTGCTTCGTTAACTGGGGAGGATCTTCACATAATGTTGGAAGAATGCATTGCAAACTGGTGAATCAAATGGTATTTTCAATAAGATTGAGTAAATTTACTGCATCAAAGGGAGATAATAATTTGTTGAAGATTTATTATATGATGTTTTATTATATTTAGCATTAATGATGAGAATAGAGGATGTTATAATGAAAACTATTATATCAGTTGAACTACCTGTTGCTACAGCTTGTAAAATGTTCATGCCACATAGAGGAAACTGTTTTGGTAAGTATTGTTACCATCTTTTCACAGATATATACACACATACACAGAATTAATTAAAACTTGGAGAAATATCCTATGAAGATGTTTTGGTGGTGTTAGTCTGCATACTTTAGAGGTTACTTCCAGTCGTATTAAATTCTTGCTATTTCTAACAGCAAATCTTTTTAATTATTATTTTCAAACATGACATGGTTTAGTTTTATTTGTAAGAGAAATAGTCATAGTGCTATCATTGGTATTTGTGTTAACTTTGTGTTCCTCTAAAATTACAAAGGTGTCATATGCTATACTTTGTGTAATTATATGGTATTGTATTTTGTATAATTTTATGGATTTGATATATTTTGCTGAATCATATGGATTTGATATATTTTGTTGAATTATATGGGTTTGATATATTTTGTAGAATTATATGGATTTGATATATTTTGTTGAATTATATGGATTTGATGTATTTTGTAGAATTATATGGATTTGATATATTAATTGATGATACGTTAAAGCCATGGATTATAGAAGTCAATCTGTCTCCTTCTTTAGCTTGGTAATTATTTCCTTTTATTATTTATAAAAAATAGTCCAAATTGATGGGCAGGGAGGGCATATTTGAAGATGTCAAGAGTTGTTGTTTGTAAAAGCTGGAAGTACATTCATTTTTCAAGTTGACCCTATAACTATTTTGACTTTAGGTGATAGGTTCATTCATACACATAATAAATGATAAATATTCTTGTATGAGTGATGATAAGTTAAAGATACATTATGGGAGATAATATAAAGAGATGGCAGTTCTCGCTATAATAGTTAAAAACTAGATAGTGTAAAGGTAATTTGCTGGAAATTTCAGACAAATTGATCCACTATGAGCCGAGAAAGAAGCGGGTGAAATTTTTGCATAGTCTCCGTCATCATTACTAAAATCATTAATATAAACAGCATAGTCTTGATTATCCACTTTTTCTGATTTAATTATCAACGGCCGTTAGCGGCATATAGGAATCTAATCCAGCCAACATCGAAGGCTAGCCTTGACATCGAGAGTTTCTTATGGTCTGGATAAGTTAATTAATGTCTAATTGATAATTTAGATAACATTTCAGGCCTAAAGAAAGACTTGTAATAAGCAGATTTTGCTCTTGCATAATGCATGTTTAAGTGTTCATTTCTATTTTGTAGAATGGTTGATTCATCAATGTTTTTTCTTAAATTTCAGCGATAGTCCATTAGATTTAAAGATAAAGGGCAATATGCTGTGTGATTTATTCAGTCTAACAGGTAAGAACAAATTGACAATAGGAAGCAAACCAAACAATCATTTTCTAAATCGAGTTATCATTATTAATAGTGATTAAAAACATTTTTACCACAAATTTTGTTTTTAAAGAAAGTGTAAAATAAAAGAAATCATTTGTAGTAAAGATTGTGATTATATTTGTGTGTGTATTTAGGAATTGTTTGTCATGATCCTATGGTTAAAACGTTACAACAGAGTAAAAGAAATCTAGAGATAGCCTCTAAACTAGCATCAAGAGCTAAGGTAAGTCCTAGGCTTAAATGAGTAGTATTTAATGATTCTAAACGAGATACATTATTGACTATTCACTAATAATATGGTTATACAGCATCCAGTGGTAACCAGGCTTCTAGTAGCTATAGAGCTGAAAAAAGTTTGAAGTGTAGTGCTAATTAAGAATTAACTTGCAGTTGTATATTTTTGGATCAGGAACGTGCTAATCAATTGAATAATAGCGCCTAACAGGCAGCTGTGTTTAATTATGTTCTCCTGATTTTGATTGTTTCTGTGTGTTTGAAGTATATGTTTGTGATATGCGCTTAGAAACACTTCACGTGTAATGAAGCGCTATATAAATCGAACAATAATAATAATAATAATAATAATATGGTGTTCTTGGGGGCAGTGCTCTTTGAAAAGAGCACAAAGCTTTGTCAATTCAAGTATGATTGACATAAAACTTGGAATGCTTGATTCTTGTACAATTGCTTACCGATTGTCAGACTTCCATTTTAATATGATGTCGCATTTTCAAAATGGCAGCAACGGACGTCACCCTTGGTTCCTGGTCCATAGTATACTCTTACTTGTTGACATGTTAATTACTACTAATTGTATGTTGTTTAACTTTATACTATAGTGGAAAAATCTTCCTAGATATGTGAGTTTCTAGTTCATGCTTTTTTACTGGGAATTGGGTTTCTACAATTATAGTGCTTGGAAATTTGAATTATTTTGGTGATGGGCAACTAACAAAAACCAAGAAGTCTTGTAGCTATATGATAGTCATGCTTTAATTAGGAAATTGTCCTGAAATGTTTGTTTTGGTATAACCACATATTACAAACTGTATGACACTAAACTGGCAGCTGTGAAAGAAATATATTTGTCCAATAGTTCTTAGTGCCTAACATCCAGTAACATGTAGCAAACATTGATTAATCAGTTTTAGCTGTGTAGTTATACCAACATATGAAATTTGATTGTTGCATCCATTTAACTAGGTGGTTAAAGCTTATTTCATTTTGGTGTTGGAGAATACATTTGTAGTTTGCTTATTAATTTATTTTTTTCAGACTTTAGTCTATTTCATTAATTGGTCAGCAATGATCACAACAATGTGCAATTTTAGGTTTCTATCAAGGATCAAGGCGACTTCAATATTAACTTCAAATGTCATCCTTATAAGTTGACATGTTCTTATTTAACTGGCCTTAATACTGTTAGTGAGAAGATACAGGAATAACTCATTAAATTTGTACTCTCATAGAAAAGACTAACTGTAGTCAAATCATGACTATGTCTTTGAGTTGCTAGTGTACATATTTGCAATCAATGTGATTGTAATTGTCACATTTTGGGTCATGTCACATGATTACTTGTTTGTATCACATTCAAATTTATTTTTCCAGAAATTATGGCTTCTTTGTAGGCTTGAGCTTTCATAAATTTATAATTCAAGTTACTGGAAATTAAATGGGCTGATTTTAGCAAGACTAATATTTAACAGTCACAGTTAATGTGTTAATCAAAGATCACAACAATTATAGAATGCTAATAGTTTATATTTTTGTTTTATATTTGTAAAATGTAGTGTAGTTGTAGTAATAACTGTATTAATATTTTCAGTCAGCTAGAGCACGACCATCATCAGCTTGTTCTGTAAGTTGTACATTCCATTCATTCATTTCTAATTCCTTCATCTACACCTCATGATTACATATATCATAGCACCTGTTCACTTAATATAATATAAAATTGATAAGTTTGAAAATGAAGCAGCATTCCCAAATATAACCAAGTATCTGTTACATTGCACAATGTAATGAAATAAAGGACACATACTTATGTGGTCATGGTTATACTGGTACTATTGCAAGTGTAGATTAGAACTGACTTTCTTTCTTTGAAAAATTATCAGGTTTTCGGACAGGAGCATTTTATTTTCATTCATAAATGAATCATTCTCAACTTTTATTATTTGGGTTTGTAGATTGTGAATATGGAACATTCAGAATTATTGGAATTGTAATCAGCTTGTGTCACAAGTTGGTCATTCCTGATAACCAATGGTTAACCATTCATCACTGATCATATTGAGAGAATTCAATACCTGAATGTTCCATCAGTTAGTTACCCACAAGGGTTGGGTCTTGTGGTAGTTTGACTTTCTACTGGTTGTTACTGGGCACAATTTTATGTACAGAGAAAAAATACATGTATCTATTTGATAATTTTGTTTTCATTTATTGTTGCAGCAAAAACGACCATTGTCTGCTGGTTCAACAACACAGAAAAAAGAAGTTAGGAATCCTGCTTTAGCTGGCCTTAGTGGAGAAGAAATAAAAATTTTACGTCGTGTGAAGGAAGAGGAATCTAGAAGAAAAGGATGGGTCCGAATTTTTCCATCGGCTGACTCATGGGACACACACTCGTAAGGCTATAACTCATTTCTTTTGTGGCTAGCTCTGTCTAAATGAAACACATGTCTCACGCTTCTAATTTCAGATGACACTGTGAAACAGTACTTTAACCATTTTGAGTTTCAAGCACATTTGCCTGTATTTTTATTTTATCAGTGCTCAAAATTTGCTGTTTTGATGTATATATGTTGAGTCATGCTTTGTTTGTTTGGGAATGAATGCTAAAGTGTTTACCAGTATACCATGCTTAGTTTGTTTGGGAATGAATGCTAAAGTGTATACCAGTATACCAACTTCAAATTTAAATATCTCCATCAGTACATAAGTAAAATTTATAAATGGATACGTTTTTATTTTTCGACCTCTCTATCTCATTTATTCAGAGCTGGTAGTGGTAACAAATATTGTTAAATACATCGAAAAGTTTTAGGGTATTGTGGCTTTTAAACATGCATCTGTACGTGTGGTCACTATATAATACTAACTCTACCCCTGACACTGTTATAGCATATTCATGATAATTTCATCCCCAAGAAAATAGCCATTTGTTTTCTCTGAAGTATATTTAAAATTTTATTTTCAGGCAATATCTCCAGTTTAATACAACACATAATTTAATGTTACATCAGAGGTTATACGCAGAAAGGTAAATTTATGTATTTATTATATAGGAGATCATTTTCCAAGACTTATCCATTTATATTACTACATATAGGAATGAACTCTTCATAAAGATGCCACAAATAACAAATTGGTTCATGACATTCACTTTTTGATAACTATTTTGCAACAAAGTTTATTTTACTTTTTTAAAATATAGATAGAAATTTACCTCCTGATGTGCCTACATAAAAAAACTTGAATAAATCTACACTCAGTGAGAGATATTTAGTTTTTATTTGTTTTCTTTTAATATTAATGATATGTTTTAGACACAAGACTGGATCTAAAACTGGTGCTAGTCTAACATCAACTGGTCAAAGATCAAGGTCAGTTTATTTTAACACATTCATAGGTGAACAAATGACTTTTTAATCCATCATGATTTATTCTCAATTTTCTACTCTCAAAACGTTGTCCTAACATTTTCGATATCACTAAGAAGAGTAAGACTTTGTGCTCTATATTTTTTGTTGGGGCATTTTGTTTGAAGTTTTCCTGGATTGTTTATTATAATGTTGGGGAACAAGACTACTGAAAATATATTTTGAAATTAAAAATGTTGTTTTTCAGGAATACTTATTTACAAATAACTGGAAGTGGTAGTCACACAAAATTAGATCCAGAAGTATGTTAAAACACTAATTACCTTAATAATATCTTTCCTAACCTTGAAGCAGTTATTAATGTTTAATCTCACACTATTTACTATAATTAACGGTACGTCTTAATTCTGAAGCAGTTATTGGTAATAATCTGTCCACTTGCATCATTTTGATCATAGAAACAAAAAAAATGTACTGAATTCCGGTGTAATTGTGTTTGATTTGTCTTACAGCGTTCTGTAGAAGCATATGCTCAGGCTCTATTGAGAACAAGACAATATGAAAGAAGATTGGGTCCAAGAAAAAAGAGAAAAAAAGGGAAAAAAGGAAAAGCGGGTAAAGGTAAAGTAAAATGATTGTTATTATAAATGCTGTATGTAAGATTTATATTTAAAGCTGACCATTCTTGCTGCAAATATAATGGAAAATGAATATTGAAAATTCCATTCGAATTACACTTTTCTAAACAAAGTTATGAGTGTTTGACAAGATGAACCTACAGTAGCAATGTTATTTAACAATCAGGACTAAATCTTGATTATCCTTTCTATCGTTAGATTTTTAAATCTTGGGTGTGTTCTAAGCCATTTAAATCTTGGCCAACTGATGTTCTATATAGTGTCATGTAAATGTCCAACTAATAGTATATAAAATTTGAAGCCAAAATAAAGACCTGAGATAGTCAGAGTAAGGTCTTACATAATGCATCTTTAATCTGGTATTAAGCCAGTGATCATCAATCGACGGATTTTGAATCCCTTGCAAATTACAATAGTGTAAAAATTGAATTTCTAGAAAGATTGTCAGTCCCAAAATATTTCAGCCTCTTTTTAATCCGATTGAATTCAAGCCGAGAGAATTTACATTAATGATAAAAGTACATTTAACAGTCATTTATTTCATGACAAAATTCAATGAGCTTATGTCATTAAAAGGGCAATATATTTGTGAAATAGTTTTTGCTATTAACTTCTTCGACTAAATTTCTTCACAATTATATCAGTTAATACGTTTTGGCGTACCGAGACAAGCCTAGTTATGCAAAACTTTGCCTGGTTTTTGGTATTAGATTTGATTGTTAATTGTAATAAATTAACTCTTTTCATGTTGTTTGATAACCATGAGAGACCATATGACCGTGATAGTTATCATGACGAATCTACCTTGTAATTAGGATTTAAGATACAGTTCTGGTAAAAATGATGTTATTTATATTTGTGCTGGAAATGTATTAAAAATATCATTTAAAACACAGCAAATGTCTTATTTCCAGACTTGATAGTGCCAAGGTTGATTTTATAAACGTCATCAAAACAAAGAGTTGATAAAAGTTAATCACTATGTTAAATGTTTCTATTGTAGTCAGTAGCAGAAGAATGAAATTAGCTCAAGGCGTAGCTGAAGATTTACAAGATGAAGGTGAAGGTCAGTCTGATACAGAGGTACCTCAAATATCAGATGATGAACCTGTGATTGAACCCGAACCAGAACCTGTTCCAGTTCCAACAAAGAAAATGGAAAAAATAGCCCCAACTAATAAAAATCCACCAATTCCTACAAATCAAATCAAAATAAAGGAAAAAGAATCAGAAGTGGTAAACAAGCCTGTTACTCCCGTGGTAGTTGAAAAACCAGAAGAAAAAGAAGAAACAGAGAAAACCGTTAAAAAAGTAACTTACACAGAAGTTCCTGCACCCACAGGAGCAGTAGCTAGATTTGAAGAGAAACCACCTCCAGTTGAAGAACCCCCACAAACACCAACTCCTCCACCTAGTCCACCACCTACCCCACCAGAACCTAGATATAATGTAGTAGGATTACTTAATAAAGGTAGAACTCTCAGGTATGTCTTCATATTCTACGAGACATTGGAATAAAATCTTCATACACAACCGACACTTGTAACACTAGGGACCGGGTATCATTCAGATTTGATGAAAAAAGGAAAGAAACTGAGCTTACCATCTAGAATCTAATACATGTATCCAATAGATTGCCGTCCCGAAAGTATTAAATGCCATCAAGATTCATCAAAAAAAAGGCCCAGTTTCTGCTACCATGTAGTTTAAGAAACACTGTTTAGTTTTGACATCGGTTGTCTAGTTTATGAACATTTAGTTTAGTTTTGATATTGGTCGTCTGGTTTATGACCATTTAGTTTGATAATCTAGATGACCGATGTCAAAACTAAACAGCGTTTCTTAAACTATACGTAGCACAAACTGGACGTTTTTTGATGAATCTTGACGACGGCATTTAACACTTTCTGGATGGCAATTTTTTATCTGCATGCGAGTATTAGATTCTAGATAGTAGGCTCAGTTTCTTTCCTTTTTTCGTCAAATCTGAATGGTACCCGGTCTCTAGTGTAAGGATGTATTGTATATCTGGGAACATTAGAACAAACCAGGGCTGTCGGTTCTACTATGTTTATTAGTCCTTATAATAGTTTCATGTCATAAAATAAGGAATTATAAAAAAGTTGACTTTAAAAAACACAATTATATTTCTGCATGTAAACACACCATTTATTTATAATGTTAGGTAAACTATTTGTGATATAATTATCTATTGGCAACAATTACAAAATGTTTTAAGATGTGTTTATGGTTGTAAATTTATTTTGAAATGACGTAGAATTGGATGTATTATTTTGTGTTTCAGTAAAGTACAAGCTAGATCAGCATTTGCGATGTATTTAGTACGAGTTGAAGACAGATTATTAACAGATTCTAATGTATTATCTACAGAAGCTATTGATGCTTTAAATGAGCAAATGGTAAAATATTATTCGTATACATTCATACTCCTCATATATTTTATTTGATAACAACAAAAAAAACTGACCAATACAAATAAAATAAAATGAAATGGAGTTTAACGGCTTATGAAGACAGGCATATACCATACAGTGTGCTATGAGGGAAATTTTGCTCGGACAGCGGCGCTACAGCCTACTCTTATATCAAATTCCAAATACCAAGGGATCTTTTACGTGCAAATGTGTATGCGAGACCTCAGGTTTTTCGTCCCATCCGAACAACTATACATTGTCCCTTGCCGGGATCAAACATCAAGTTTAGCAAGCCAACGTTGTGCTCACTGATCCACAATGGCTCCCATGTGGCCAGTACAAGGATGTTTTTATATAAGCATACTTAATTGTATTAACTATAAGCTGAAGAGTTTATCATCCTAAAAATTGAACAATTGAATGACTCCTGTTCCTTGCCAAGCATTCCATCCTGCACCACAGACAATAGGGAAACCATACTGGAAAATCCTGTCAAACTATCTCTGCCTTCACCAAGATCTACTGCATAAACCATCTGTTCAGTGAGCCCAAGCCTTACTCAATGAGTCACTCAGTGATGTAATATTGATGATACCTGAGATGTATTAAGCATACCGGAAAATCTTGAGCTTTATCTACCAACTCCAGGACCAAATCATGTAAACCTCCTGTTTACTGAGCCAGCGCCTTACGCACTGAGCCACAGTGTCTCCCTCATTAAGATGGTGTAATGATCATCTGACCTGTGTTAATGTATTTTACAGGATTTGGTGTTGAGGTTTTTAAAAAGAGCTGCTGTAAATTTACAACAATCATTTAAAGTTGTTGTACCAAGTCGTAAACTTCCACTAAGTGATAGAAAACGAATACTGGCTAAACAGTTGGGAGATTTTGTTCATATCTATAATAAGGTAAAAAAATATGATTTATTGTTTTGGAAAATATAGATGTTAGGTTTTTAACTTTGGAAATTTTGATGTTAGAACTGCAATAAATGAACCAAGATCATGGAGAAACTAATTTTTGGGGCGACCGAAAGAAAAGATAGAAATGTAATAAAAATTTTAAAACATATTTCAGAAGTTATAAATTACAATATACTATTAAGGTATTATCCACCCATATTCCTTATGACTTATAACAGCATGGGCGACAAAGTTGTATGTATATTTCATTGCCATGGCAATAATATTACAGGAAACTGAACAACTGAAATCTCGTCAACAAATAGATAAGACACATCTGAGACGAGGTGAAAGTACTGAAGGTTTAAATGAAAACAAGTTTGATCATTTTGTTAAAACAGTCAGGTAAGTCAGAATTTAAAAATATTCTGATATTTATAAAGAGTAACGACCATTATTTTAATGCATATTTCTATCATATAGCAAATTCAATAAGATCATCAAAGATAAAAGCCTGATTGTACTTATTGTCCCAGATAACATAACAATTGGTATTATATGACTTGTAAGAAGCTATTTATTTTTTAAAATGTTTTGCATTGATGTTAATTCCCATTAGGTTGCATTAAAATAATCTTTATTTTTTTATTCATTTGTTCATAAAAATTTTTAAAAAATTTTAATTTTCATCTCATAAGTCTAATCAGTTCAAATTAAATTGTATGGTATGCCAAATCTTTCAAGTCATCGCTACAATAATATAAACACCATATTTTCAATTTTATGAGTTGTAGTCACTTGTACAAATATGCTAATGTATTCAAGGAGTTTTTAAAAAAATCTACCTTACTCTTAGAAGAAGTCTGAGCATGTCAGTGTTTTGATCCTCATTAATAAAGTGAATTTAAACTAGTTATGAATATGATATTATTCAAATTTACTAACATTTATTTTCTTCACAAGAGATAGATAATTCCTCTTTAAATTTAAGATTTATGTTTTTGCAGTATTACCTTTGAATATAATATTTTTATTTTGTAAACAGCGAAGCAGAATTAGAGGATGTATTAACTACGTACACTAGAATCAATAAATCAGCCAGTATATTTCTAGGTAGTAATAGTAAATCTACTACTAGTACTAGTGATACTACTACGCAACCACCTATATCTACATCTAATACTACATCTACTACTACAACAGAAACATTAGTTAAACGTAAAGACAGTGATAACGGTCTCGTTACATGGGAAGATGTTCCAAGAAGTAAGTCAAAAATTTTCCTTGTTTATATCACTGTCATCTGGTTAATGTTTAATCATGAGTATTTAATTCTTATTTCTTTCACATTTGTTAAAAAAAAAACAATCTTCTTTAGAAAATTCGTAAAAATCATCTACATGTATAATTACCCAAAATCATCTAATTTGTACTTGTGTCCAGTTTAAAGCTGACCGTTTAATTTTAAGAACGAGTGTGAAATTTACAGGTGTTTAATTTCCCTGACAACTGTTCCAAAATAAATAACCCCATTGAATATTAATGTTTAATAATTAATTGGGACATATTTTTGAACAGTGGACACAAGTATAAATTAGATTAATTTGGGTGATATTAAACATTTTCCCCATTTATCTATTGAAGATTCAATATTGAACAAACATGAAAGAAATACGGGCTAAATACACAAGATTAAACAATACCCGGGTTACAGTGTATGTCCAGTCAGATGAAAAATAAAATTGGAATATTGGATATTCAGGGTTCAAGACATAGAATTTCCAGAATTTTGTATAATATGGCAATGTTTTTGCCTTTTGACGCATTCCCTAATCTTTGAGTGGCATTTAGCGACTGGGAAACTGTGTTTTGTTGACCCATTTCCCGTGTTTATAAACGATATCAGTTACCACTAATTCAATGTTTTTGGACCCATTCCTAGTGCTCAGTTGTGATATTACCATTTACCACTGAATCAAGTCATTCCCTTTTATAAGATGTTAAAATCAAATATAATCATTATGCCATGGTGTCAGAATCTTTTTCTGTAATTAATTGATGTCGTTTATTAAATGATTTATTGAGAAAGAGACAAGTCTGTTATTTATTTGCCCTGATTCGTTGTAAAATTTATAAAATGGTATTTAGAACTAATCAAATTTTATTTTTTAATTTCAATTTCTTCGATTGATAGAAAATTAACATAATTTAGTATTTTAACCAAAGTTTTTTTAAAAACTAATATTTTCAGCTTTTCTTCGTTTAGCAGGTAAACTAGTAGTTCAAATTCGAATGCATTCTTTTAGAATTATTTTTTATTTTTGCTGCTTACACTAGATTGGTTTCAGCACAGATTTAGTTACAATTGAAACAGAAATTAAAAAAAAAATTGTGTAAAAATATCCCCAAAGAAATCTTGTTAAATCCTGTGTTCTTAGTCTCAGTGTCAGATTACATGTATTTTAATTTTGTGATAACAATAATTGTAGGAATTTGATTTTGTTTTCGCACTATGATGTTATTAGGACTTGATAACTCGACAAAAATTAGCTTACTAAATATTTCTTCAGTGCATCAAGAATAAGTGTTGTTGTTTTTTTTTCTAAGTGAATGCTTCCCTTCATTTAGATTTCTATTTTTTATTTTGCACACTTGACTTAGCAAATTTTTTGAACAAAAAGCTTCTAAGAGTTTAGATTCCTAGTAACTTTGCCAACTGTAAAAGTATAATGTCTAAATGCTTTTCTTTTCCAGAACAAAATCAAAACGTTTCTCATTGACATTTGGAAATCTTTTACATAAAGTTATATTCTATTACTTGAATAATGTTTTAATGGAATTGATCTGGACACATTTCATTTCTTGAGGATTTTTTTATTTTAACCCTTTAACCCTTCTTTCTTAGTTCGTAGTGCTTCAAATACAGATCTTAGAGCAGTGAATAATCATGGGGCATTCGTGGGTAATAACAGACCAATATCCGCTAAACATACATACACTGATGCTGTATCTATATACAGTCAAAGATTGCTCCGTCCTCGATCGGCATCAACTGGTAATATGGCTAAAGGTATATAACTATGTGTTACATGGATTGAGTTGGCAGATATATATATATGTTGCATGATAACAATATTGTAATATTTTTATTGTGGTTTATTTGTGTTTTTGTAATCTCTCAATAATAACTGAAGGAGTGGAATGCTGTTTTCCAAATCATTAATCTTTCATTACTCTTTTATATTCATCTACCAATTTGCAATAATAAAACCCTTCACATGGTAAAAATTTAGAAAATCATGGTACGTGTGCCAAGCAGAAATTTTGCATCAAAATAATCTTTAAATGTCAAAATCAGTTGAAAACTATCTAAAGATAATCAACATTCAAGAAAATGAGATAATCCAAAGAAAATGAAGAGAGAAAATGCAGTTTAAACCTAATGTCACAGTTAACAATTATTTACAGACTAAGGAATTAATTTTTTTTATGATTCCCAAGTTGGAACTAGTTATTTTGTATTTATCATTCTGTATTTATCTACCAACAAAATAGGCTAACATTGTTATGGACTTTCAGGCACTGGCACTGTTCTGCAAGTCTCATACGGTTCAGAAAATTTAAAAAAAAATGTATTTCAAATAATTTCTGTTGCAAAACTATATATTTTCATAAATAACAGTTCATAAAATGTAAATATGTTAAGAACAGAAAATTGACCTATATAATGGTTAACATTGTATTTTGGCATTTATCTCACTTTGAGCCAGTGTGACATCCGACTGGTTTTCTTAAGCCGTCTGCCACACATATTATAATCACTGTACCTTTTTAAGCAGTAGTGAGTTTTAACTGTCCAGGTGTAGTTGAATTTATGCCATTTGTTTTGTACGAAAGTCAGCTCTCCTTCAGTTAATTGCAAGCTATACTAACTTGTGTGAAATAGTTTTATTTAACAACCGCTTCCAGGTTTAGTTGAATTTATACCATTGGTTTTGTACAACAGTCAGCTCTCCTTTGATTGTTAATTGCAAGCTGTGCTAACTTGTGTGAAATAGTTTTGATTAACAACCGCTTCCACCTTAGTGATATCACCTACAATGACATTATTACATTTAGGAAAATTTGCCTTGCTAACCAATCTTACGAAATTTTGAACTATAAAAATCGAAACAAAATAGGATCTGTGTTTTAATCAGAGTATGGTATCATTATATTAGCTTGAAATAGGATTGACATCATTGGGTGGCATTTGTGATGTTCGTCGTTATGGAATATTTCGGCAAAGATCTGATTTCTAATACTTCAGTCCATTCTTTATAAAACAGATCAGATTAGTAATAGTATCTTTAGATAAAATGTATTATCATTAAATGGGAGGCCAATCTGTGTGTTAATCAAGGAATTCTGTAACTTGTAGTTTTGATTGCTAAAACCATACGTGCATCACATTCACATTTCACAATGCATTTACCTGTGTGTATATGTCTGTACCTTTTGATTGAGTATTTTATCGTCACCATTTATATTTAGTGTCACCTGCCACACACTTGAAATTTTTAAGATATTTAACTTCACTATTTCTACTAATTGGGCTGAATATACCGGTACTAAAACTAATTTAAAGCCGCTCAAGAATTTTGAATTCAGTAAAAACCACCATTTTAGTCTGTTCCGTATTTACAAAGATATAATCTGCAGGAAAAAAAAGCAAACCATAAGTTTGACCTTTTATGTCTGATTGAGTCCAAGCCGGGAGATTATCTAACATTGATATTTTGAATTTGTTTTTTTTAAAGATACATTATGTAAGATTTAGATAAAGAGCTGGCTATTCTTTCTATAATAGTTCGAAAATAGATAATGTAAAATGAAAAATTTGAAAATTTCTTTCAAATTACTCTATTGCGAGCGAAGGTCTTAGCCTTTGAAGGTTTGACAAGATGTGTGCAATAATTTCAACCACCATACTGGTTGTCACTCCTCCATTTTTGGCTTAAATCTAAATATGGCTGAAAGTTTCTAATCTATTTAATATCGTCGAAATCCGATGCCATCGAGAGTTGATTTTGACCTGGATAAGTTAATTAATGTCTAATTAATAATTTAGAAAACATTTCAGGCCTAAAGAAAGACTTGCAATAAACAGATTTAGCTCTTGCATAATGTATGTTTAATTGAATGTTAAATAATGAATTGCAGTAGATTTTACCATGGATTAAGCTGTTGAAAATTAGATATTGTCTAAAATATGCAGCTTTAAAAGAACAGATGACTCGAGTTCTCATACATTATTACAGTTTTTTTCCTAGGTCATTCAGAATGAACCACCCCTTATTCAAATGTTATAATTCCTTCTACTAACAAAAAATAATGTGCATGAAGCAATAATGAATTGTTTATTTATAATTAGTAGGCTAAGTTTCATAACAATAACATTTATGTAGTTTAAAAATTTGGTTAGTAGTTGATTTATTCTAAAAGAAGGAACAATTTTATTAGTAATAATTAATTGCTTATTAATTAGTAGACATTTTAAAATTTATTACAATAATATTAATGTAGTCTGAAAATTTGGTTATTAATTAGTCTAAAAGAATGGACAATTTGAGTTTATAACTGTATTATTTTGTTTATAGTTTTGAAACTAATATATGTTATTTCAATAAACCAGGTAAATCACCTACCAATAGACCTGTATCTGCTGTTGTACAACGACCTGTGAACCCTTCATTTGCTCCATCTGAACCAACTGTAGGTAAGGACATATCACCATGTAGGATGGTCTTATTGAAGGTTGTTTGAAAAAAAAAAATGAAATATAGTGGATCACCTTTTTTATACCCCACTCAACATAGTTTGGGTGTATATTATATACAGTACATTTAAAAGTAAAGAAATTAAAAAAAAAAAGTTTTAAGTGAAATTGATAAATTACAGCGCAAAACTGTTTATATAAAATGTCCCAAATTTAAAATCGGATTCAGGTTTTATTATTTCTATTTTGCTTTCCAGATACCTATAATGAACAAGCAATACAGGATGCCTTACAGAGATTGGCTGTTCGTCAACAAGCTCGACAATACTCTGCATTTAATGGAAGTTGTGTCCTCAGTCAAGAAAACATAGCCACCCGTCCACCATCTGGTTACCATGGCAATAGACCAGGAACAGCAAGTTCTATCCGTTCAACGCCTGATAATAATTATAGTAATAATACTGGTGCTAATTTTAATCATCAGAACATTGTTAGTTATAATAATGACAATCAACAAAATTATGTTGCTCCTAAAATAGCCAAGGTTCGCTACACGTCTGAGGAGAATATTACCCGCCCGACAACCAGTTACAAAAGTACTACGTCATACATGTCTTCAAAACCACAATCCACTTCGCATGGTCGTCAAAATGTTCATCACCGCAATGCTAACACAACCTTTAATACCTTTATTGAAGATGCTGGTCAGGTTCGAGATATTGCTAATGCGTATGGTCAGATTACAGGAAATACTCACTATAGTACAGGCGGTTATCATAATTCACGACAGTTACAGTTCGCTCAACAACAAATGTTCAAACAACAGAGATTAATGGAGCAAAGTAAAGCTCTGTTGGAACAAAGTCGCGCAAAGCATCAAGCAATGGTTGCTCAAGCTCACGCAGCCCAGAGAACGTTAAATGGTTCAAATAACACGGATGGTAAAAATGATCATTCTAATTCACAGACTAGAGTTACAAGTGCCGAGCGTTCAAAGCAAAGATTCAGAAACGATATGGAATATTCAAAACCAAAAGTGAACAGTGCCCAACAAAGTGAACACACAAGGCCCAGGGTAATCAGTGCTCAGCAAAGTGAACACTCCAAATCAAGAGTTAGCAGTGCTCAACAGAGTGAACATTCAAAGCCTAGAGTCAATAATGTGCAACAACATGAACATTCAAAGCCAAGGTTGAACAGTGCACAGCAGCCTGAACATTCAAAGCCAGGAGTAAACAGTGCCCAGCAAAGTGAACATTCCAACCCAAGAGCTAATTTTGCACAACTAGATCGCCCTACACCAAGACCGAATGTAGACGTCAATGAACATGCACTTCCAAAAAAGACAGCTTCAGAAGGGTATGAAAGTTCGCAAACAAGGCCAGTTAGTTCAAAACAAAAAAACACTAAAACACAGCAAAATGAAAAAACGCACCGACCGACCACATCTGAAAGCCAACATAAACAAAATGATGGGTTTAACAGTGACGGTCAAATAATAGAAACAAGACAAGAACGAATACATAAAAAAACATTGGAAGCTCAACAGAAGCTAGCACAGCAAAAAACACTTGAAGCACCATCTGGGGAAAATTTAAGTGAAAATGAGAATAACAGTCAATCTTTTGCTCCTAAACCACCAGATCAACCATCCAGTTATAAAAAACTTCCTAACTCATACAGAATAGCCAGGTAAGAAATTTGATGGTTACCTTTCTATGCTTTTACCTAATGTCCCTCTGTCTCCCTCCCTGCATTTTCTTAAGGCAATTTAAATTCAATCCATCTTTTCTTATCTGGTTGGAACCTACATCAATTGTATTTTCTTTATTGAGAAGTAATCTAGTATGAAGACACTAAATATTTTATTATGTGTATTACTCGCTTGATTTATTGTCGCTCAAAACGAAGGAAGCCTTGTTTTATAGGATCCACAGATTGAGGAATATAGAATGTGGCTATACTGTACATGTACATATCTACATAAAAACATTCTACCTAATGAATTTCACCATATGTGTATGATTATGATTTATTTGTAAAATATTGGGATCAGATGAATTTATTTTTAAATTAGAAAACAGATGGACACCAACTTTTTGTTATCTTGCTGATGAAATTCTATTTGTTTGGACATATGCTTGTTTGGACATGTGCCTTAAAGCTGTGTAATCATTCGTATTTACCATTCACTCGCAACCTGTGTGTGTTTTTGTGTAGCATTTCATCATCATGTGTTATTATTATGCACTGGCAACCTATTTGTGTGACATTTCATTATGTTTTATTAATAAGCATGCACTGGCAACCTATTTGTGTGGTTTTTGTGTGACACTTCATTATGTGTTATCATTATTTTGCATGCTCTGGCAACCTATTCCTCTTTGTTTTTGTGTAGCATTTCATTCAATTCTTGCATGATTTTTTGTAGACCCATATCTATTACCCTGCATGCTCTGGCAACCTATCTTTATGTGTATTTACTAATTATGAATATATATTCCTGCTTCAGAACTAACGCAACTAACAGCAATGACGAGAAAGCTTTAAATTTTGATTTTTATAACAGTTTAAAATACGATGTCCATACCGGTCAGACAAGATCAAGAGGTGGTGATAGTAAGTATTGTGGCCATTTTATGCGCGCTATTTGAATTTGATAAAGATTGTTTATTTCAGTATGGACATATTCTACATTCCTCCATATTTCAGCTGTAATCAACGGGTCATATTTTAAACAAATTTGGTAAATATGTTGCTGTTGGTGAATTCCACAGGATGGAATGCTATATTTATAGTTCAAAAATAGATAATGAAAAAAGAATATATTGAAAATTTCATTCAAATCACGTTATTCTGAGCAAAGTCTGGCTCACACTAAGTGACAAATATCGCCATAATTGAAGTGGAGGTACATGTAGCAAAGTGAGAGTTTGGAGACAAATATCGCCGTAATTTAAGTGGAGGTACATGTACATGTAGCACACTACACGAGGACTTTGGCGATCACACAACTTTGAATATTGTCATATTTCTTTATCTATTTTAAACTATTATAGTTATAGCGAGAATGAACTGCTCTTTATCTAAATCTTACATAATCCATGATCTGGAACTGTAATTGTTCAACTACCTTACATTCACATAACCTGAATGAACTTTGCGTCAGTTGTCTATACAATATATTTTGCATGCAAATGTTTCATACTAATCACATGTTGTTAATATTCTTTGTTATCTAACTATCACCTGCATGTATGTGAAGGTTTTGTACTATTTACAAAATGAAACTGCGGGACAAAATGGCCGCTCTTTGTATGCAAATTGTGTAAAATTATGTAACACGAAGGTTGTGGACCCTCTAGAGGTCATAATTTTTTTCCAATTTTGATGAAACTTAAAACATATCTATATACCGATGGTCTCAGTCCCATTTGATATTTGCGCATTTCACACCATAACTTTATGGATTATGGCCCCTGATTGTACAAAAAATCGCTTTTGTTTCTAGCTTGCTCTCTATCCATCTCTTGCAAAATGTGGGCGTATCTTGCCTGGCAGCCCCTGGTTACCCTACTTAGACAAAACTGATCAAAAATATAGTTTGTGAAGGCAATAGTTTATAAATTATACTTTCTATCTGATTCAAAAGGGTAGAGTGAGAATGCACAGAATATT
Organism: Patella vulgata; assembly: GCF_932274485.2. Classification (NCBI taxonomy): domain Eukaryota; kingdom Metazoa; phylum Mollusca; class Gastropoda; family Patellidae; genus Patella; species Patella vulgata. Next base: position 21,339,731 of record NC_065883.2, read on the forward strand.
ACTTCATTTAGTCTATTTATGAATGCAAATATAGTGGCTTTGCTTTGAAAAGCTAACACTCCAAACTACATGTTGTCCTTGTTAACTGCTGCCATTTCCAAAACCTTAGATGCATGTAGATCTCTACCATGTGGACATTCATTATCATTGCCTTTTTGCCTCTCTTGGAGGTTAGAAGCTTATAGCATTTGTAAGTGTACCAGTAGTTACATGTATATATGTGTAACTTACTGTTTGTGTTATATACATATTGTAAGATACAGTCAAATCCTCTGCACTCTCACAAAGAGGTATTTTGCTGGATACCTTGTAATTCTGTACATTGAAACATACTTATTACTAAAACAGTATTGTACTGTATGTGATCTTGGTTCCTTTTGATGTTGACGCATGTCTGACCGTAACATCTTGGATTATGGCCCCTTATTGTATGAAAATCGCTTTTTTAGCTGGTAGTGGTTCTCTGTCCATCTCTTGCAAAATGTGTGCGTATCTTGCATGGCAACTGCTTGTTTACATTATAGTTTTGTTTTAGAAATTTATCATACGCTTAGACCTAGATCTAGATGTTTTGATACTTTTATTTCAGATTGGTGACATAAAAGACCATGATAAACATTCCACAGATTGATCTCCACATCCAGTCATAAACCATCATTTGGATTAGATGAATTATAATAAAACTGCATAGATTTCTATTATATACATCATCGTGATAGCTTTTTATAATATTTACAGCTTTAAAAGTAGCATGGTCATATAAGTATATTTATTATGTCATTATTATTTTAATATATTTTAATGTAGACTTATATGACATTAAACTGCTGCAAAAAAAGAATCATTGCTAAAAGTAGAAGTATGAATATTGAAAGCGGATGTCCAATGGACCCAAGTCTCATATGATTCATATTTTGAGGCATTAGACCTTTGAAGATTTTAAAACTATAATTTTCAATTTTCAGTGATTTGACTACAGTTATATCAAGGGTTTTTAAATTAGATTGTATATAAAATTTGAGACAGATCTGCCTGCATGTTCTGTACAAGGTGTACTTATTATTAGCCTATGGTGTACATTTCAAAGTTCAGCAGTCACTCACCAAGTCTAGGGTGATTTTGAATATATTACATGTACATGAAATTAATTACATTTAGTTTCTTAATTAAAGTTCTAATGCCTCTTTAAACCTACTAAGTTATCAGTTTTATGTGTATTATATATGCTGGTATATTTTCATGTATACGAATGATATTTATATTATGGTTTATATACTGTAGGTAATAGTATATTTATCTGTGATGATCTCCACATGTATTAAGAGTAAAAAGCTGTCAGGGATCAGATATGTCCATTCAAGACTTTTGTCTTCATCAGTCCCTTTAATGTATTATATATATATATATATTGTCTGTGATATCAGTGACGGATCCAGGTGAGCCAGGACCCCCTAAATAACAGTATAAAAATTAACTTATTATTCTGTTTGTATGAAATGTGTAAATTCGATCTTTTTGTTGGATTGGTTGAAATTGAATGTTATATTCGGACCAGATATTCGCCAGAAGTCACAATTGACTCTCAGACTTTTTAAAATTTCCTCGGAGGACAATCAAGCAACCAGACACCCCCCCCCCCCCACCAAATATCCTGCAACCGTCACTGTGTGATATACACCAGAGTAACTTCAGCAAGTAATGATAATTATGTGATAAATAGATATATAACATTGTGTATATTATACTTGTATATTCTGTTATTTACACCTTTCCTCCATTCTGTTAAATAGATGTGACTCTGTGTTGGTATAAGTAACTGATAGTAATACACTTGGTGTGTACTTCTGGTAAATTTACTTTGGGTTAATATGTGGTAAAATCTTATTGTGAACATAACTTTCAGTCTGAGAGCTCTGTGGCTCTATGGTATACATGTATAGCCAGGTACCCCAATGTAATTATCCAATTCATGCCCCAAGTAAGTTATGTACTGGTACCAAACGGTTGGTATTGTGCATGAAACAATGGTGCTACATGCTGTCCTGTGTCAGGATTGGTAAGTGCACATACCTAATAATTAGAAAGTCAAGAAAAGAGATGAAATGAGATCAAAATTTGACTGTAGATCTGACAAAGAAAAGAAACATTGTAAGGTCTAATACACAGGAAAGGTCCCTCTTTACATCCATCCATCTAATTATTAGCCATTGACTACTGTATACTGCACACATTATTATCATTATTAACATTGTATATATGTAAATAACAATGCTAAATTGTATGAAACTATTCTCATGGGTGGATTTATACATAAATTAATTGTCTCTATTGTCTTGTCATATTCTATAAATATTAAATGTGACCAGCTCCAGCTAAATGAGATATGTTTGTACTTAAAAGATTGTTAAATTGTGTTTTATATGAAATGATTTAGATATTTGAAGTTGGTACGATACTTCATAATACTACTATTCAGATATAAGTGATTGAAATGACTAAAATATAACAAAAATAAAAAGAGAGTCAATCTTTTGCCTTTGAGCATTGTTGGAATTGAACTAAGGTAATTTTTAAAGACGACAATATTTATTAACTAAAAGATTGTTTTCTTGTTTTATGTCATATCTAAAATAAGGGAGTGTGACATGTCTTATTTAGCGGGAGCTGGTTGCAAATTGTACAATGAATATTATGTTTAAAGTATGATGTAGTTAATTTACTTTTAGCATTCTCTCCAATACAATTACACTAAAAATATGAATATTTTAGAATATGTTTTATTATTTCTCAATTCTATTTCCACACCACATCAGTTATCGTGAGTGACAAAATTAAATTACCCGTACATGTAATTGCAATTCTAAACGTTCCAGGTTCACAATCAAGAATTTCCTCTGGTCTTCCTATATAACATGGTTTTAGTTAAAGAATCCTTACTTTTTGACATTCTAAATATTGAGAAAGATGCTTTATAGAAAGTTGCGTATATTATATTTAATTTTTTTGTCTCTAAGTCTAATACTGTGATATCAACATAATTGACTTCTTGATGTTTATCTTTTAAAAACATTCATTTTGTACGTTATGTGTTTGTTTATGTTCTGTGTATAATTGCAATAATTTTATTAATTTTGATTTCTTCCGAGACGTCCATTTGGGTTTGGATTATTTTGATAGTTCAAGTGATAAAAATTTGAATCCAGACTAAATGACAATCTGAAGGAGATAAGAATTTGTGAAATTTATTGACTAATGAATGCATATTATTTTGTTAGATATTTTTAGTCATCATCGCCTTTATTTCATACCTCAGCATACTACTATCTTGTTATTTAATTGTATATATATAGCAAATAAATGAATTATATCTATATTATAATAAATTATCAAAAAACCAAACCACGTTTTATATATTTTACAGATTATTAGTTAAGTAGTAGTACTGTAAAAGGGCAAGTTACTAGTGATCGATGGTATCTCTTTCTGCATTTTCTATTCGATTATTCAGCTAACTGGTTAACTAAAGATAGAAAAGTAATGGAGTTAATGTATTGTCAATGCACTTTTTATACGTCCGGCGTCCACAATTGCTTGTGGACGCTCTATAGGCTAAAGTTAATATCCGATTGACTTTAAATTTATACACAGTGTCTAAGGTCATGAGACGAAGAAGCCTACTGATATTCAGCGATTTCCGATAATTACTGCCAGAGTTATGGCCCTTGATCACTTAGAAAAACATTGTGAACGTTCTAGAGGCTAAAATTAATATCTGATTGACTTTAATTTTATACACTGTGTTTAAGGTCATTAGACGAAGAAGCCTATTGATTTTCAGCGATTTCCGATAATTACTGCCAGAGTTATGGCCCTTGATTACTATGAAAAATCTTGTGGACGCTCTAGAGGCTAAAGTTATCATCCGATTGACTTTAGATTGATACACAGAGTTTAAGGTCTTGAGACAAACAAGTATATTGATTTTCAATGAAGCTTTATGACTTGAACAGCTAAATCCATGATGTTAAAAGTTTCATATATTAAATGTTAGCATGGGGCAGAACTTTATAAAAACCAAACAAGTTCTAATGGTTTTCTGATAATTACTTAATGAGTTGTTACTCTTAATCAGATTTTAATGTATTATAAATCTTTCATTACCGAAAAAAGTAAAAATATGCGACAACTCTGGTTTACTGCCCGGACGATATAGCTGCTGTGGGCGTATGTTTCATTGCCTGGCAACCTATCTTTGTTTCTGTGGTCATGTGTGCAATCCTAGGTATTTTGGGGGAATGCCAACCCTAACCCTTTTTAAAGAGTGAACTGGGATCCAGTTTAGCTTTTACCCCTCTTTAAAGGGTTAGGGTTAGTATTCCCCAAAATACTCATTTATTTAAAGCAGCCGTTGTGGACTCAACTTCGGTCCAAGTTACCACCAGAAATTCCTGGACCTCCCCAACCGACCTTCAATTAGCATCACACAAACACATTCGTACGTAACTAACGTACGAAAATTAAATGGTAGCTGGGTTTTTTTTTTTCGCACGTATACAGTGAATGGCCATTTTGCTCATTAATCCCAGCCAGAATTTGGCTATTTTTTTAAAATTGCGTTAAAATTTTAAATTTTTGTTTAGAACTGAAATAAATTAACTTTTAGTCAATCCCCACGCTAAAAACATTAACAGAATTGATTGTGTATATCTGAAATAGACAGGACCGAAGCACAAAATAGTGCCAATATGCCGATATCAAATCTAGAGTTGTAGACGATGTTATTTTTGTGAAAAATCATTGGAAGAAGCGATAAGACGTTCTGTACGGATTATACAGTCCTAAAGGCTGCAAGAAGGCTATTGTTTACAATGTAACATTGTGTCTTGTAATGTTGATAATGATCATAATGATGGTGTTTACATTTGTTTGTTGATGTGACCTCATGACCTGTGACGTTTAGATAACGTCATATGGATATCATGGCTATTCACTGTGTCAGAGTCACTTCTCTGCAGGAAGGGTGAGTCTGTCGTTCAGATTGAAACACATTGTGTGCTTTAGAGGCTAAGTTAATATTGACTTTAAGAATTCATGTACAGTGTTTAAGGTTACGAGACGAAGAATCTTATTGTTTTTCAGGAGCTGCAGTGGCTCAGTAAGACTCTGGCTCGCTGGGTTTGCTCCCGGTGTTGGCAAAGAAAGTTCTGTAGGATTTCCTGTGCAGTTTTCCTTTGTCAGTGGTGCAGGATGGAGACCCTAACAAAGACAGCTGTCTAGTTGTTCAGATGAGACGGTTGGAATTTGAAATAAGAGTAGCGCTGCTGTCCAGACAAAATTTTCCTCATAGTACCCTGTACATGTATGATTTCCGATAATTACTGCCTGAGTTTTGGATGCTCCCTCGAGTCCAAAGTTATCATCTGATCAATTTAAATTTATACACAGTCACAATCATTTACATTTTAAAATAACAAAAACTATATGCAATAGATAGATATAAAAGTTTTATAAGTGGTAAATAATCTATTTGGACTGAATGCCTATCCAAAATAATATTCTAATGTAATATATGTATTAAAATTCCACAATACAATAAAACATGAATAATATTTAAATCAACAAGAATGAACCCATTTAAGTTACCTGGCAATCCACTAAGCTGGAGGAAGTTACCCAGGTTGGGACAAAAAAAAACCCATGGTCCTGGGTGTTCAATATTCATGGCACATTAAAGATCCCCTGACAGTAAGAAACTGAATTAAGAGCTGGCTGTAACGCTACATTACGAGAAAAATTTCTATAGCACATTGTATGGAATATGCCTGTCTTGATTAGCCTGCTTGGTGCAGAACATAGGATGTTAAACCTCAATTCATATTCAATCAAGTCCTGGGTAAACCATTTCATACACATCACATAAATTTTCATTCCTAAGGCATAGTCTTGCCGATTTGCTAAGAAGTTATGCCAGTGTAAATCTGGCTTTTTTGGTGGGAATATGTTTTTTGTATATTTTAGAAAATGGGATCACGGATCACTACTTTAGTCTATAATAGGCGCATAACAGTAGGACGTTAAACCCCATTTCATTTTATTTCTTTAGTCTATATATTCTATGTACACCATTAAAGGCTTAATACCACTCTTGTTGTAACTGAATAATATGTCCCAATCTTTATTCTGGTCAACAAATTGTACTATTTTAGAATATTTCAATCAATTGATGATACAAATTTCATCTTAACACACCTTATTTAAAAATTTTGAAAAATTCAACATAATGCCTTTAATGGTTTGAAACGTCTAACGTAAACCTTTTCAAATGAAACTTCGATTTAAAAATATTTTCGAACCCTCTGGACAAGTAAAATAGGATGTAATGGATAATTTACACAACAGGTAGGACACTTAAACATCTAGTACTTAGAAAGAGAGATTATTTATTTTCTGGAGCTTTCAAGCCAGCAAGAGTGTTATTGTCCCTTTAATGGAACAATTCTTCTTTTCTTGAACAGAACATTTTTACTGTAAGATTACTGATTAAGCATGTTTTAATGCTTCACGAACACTGAGAGTGGCTAGCTTGGATTTGTTTTTAGAAACAAATGTTTTGATGAGATCTGGATCGGTTCGAAAATGGTTTCTCAATGCCCATCCTATAGATTTCTGTATGAAAAATTCCTTTTCGTGAGCACACTGCAAACTATATCTGTAAAAAAAAGAAAATATATAAAGAAGATATTTTTCTGTTATATTTTATGGAAAGAAAACCAAAACACACAGTTGAAATGATCTCAGGAGATACGGTGGCTCAGTGAGTAAGACATTGGCTCGCTAGCCCTGGAGATCCAGAGTTCGATTCCTGTGTTGACCGAGAAAATTCACTGGGATTTTCCGGCGTGGTTCCCTCTTGTAAGTGGTGCAGGATGAAGGGCCTGGCCAGGCACAACGTATAATTTAAATGATGGGAAGAAAAACTGAGGTCCCATGTACACATTGGCGCACACATAAAAGAACTCTGGCAGTTGCAATTTGATATAAGAGTAGACCATAGTGCCGCTGTCCAGACAAAATTTCCCTCATAGCACACTGGCGTGTTCATTAGCCCACTCGGAGCAGAACAGTAGGACCTAAAAAGTCTATTGGTATCTTACCTAAACAGTCTATCAGTATCTGTTTTATGTTTATAATTTAATTGATGTAATATAGCTGTTCTTCTAATCCACATATTATCATCAGATATCCATTCATCCATTAGTTGAGAATACTTCTCTCTATCACTTAATACTAATATTCCAACAACTACAACAAAAATTTTTTAAAAAAATAAGATTTGGACAGATTAAAGACGCATTATGTAAGATTTAGATAAAAAGCTGACAGTTCTCGCTATAATTGGCTGGGAATAGGAAAGGAGCATAGTAAGAGTACAGTGGGCAAATCCGATGAAAGCTCTGACAGCTTAACGTGGATTTTGTATTTATATTTTATGAATATATAGGGGAATCACCTTATTATCTGCCACTGATATAGACCTACATTATATAAAGCCATCATACCTTTAGATGCCAGAAGATCAACAGTATCCCACCAACTTTTATTTGTAATTAAATGTTTAAGAACTTCTAGATTTTGATCATTCCAGTCTGGGTGATTTATATGTTTAATATATTTATCACAATAATCTAATACAAAACATTGATAATCTCTTTCTTCTTCTTGCCATAATAAATAAAATAACTGATATATATCTGGATGATTCAGTACTGGATGGGCTTCAAAAATCTGAAATTATAATTGGTATTAGTTAACATGAATATTTGCCGAACCTCTTTAGTTTTGGTCAAAATAAAGCATCAATTTTAGTCACAATTCTTTTGTTGCTTTGGGGATCACGTGGCTAAGTGGGTAAGATGCTTGCTCGGTAGCCTGGAGGTCGGGTGTTCGATCCCTGCATTGGCCGAGAAAGTTCATCCAGATTTTCCGGCGTGGTTTCCCCTTGTCAGTGATGCAGGACGGAGGGCCTGACAAGGACAGCTGTCTAGTCATTCCGATGGGACAAAAACCCGAGGTCCTGTGTACAAATTGGCGTGCATGTAAAAGATCCCTTGGCAGTTGGAATTTGATATAAGAGTAGGCCGTAGCGCCGCTGGCCGGGCAAAATTTCCCTCACAGCACACTGTATGGCGTATGCCCGTCTTCATTAGCCCAGTTTTGGAGCAAAACAGTAGGACGTTAAACCCCATATCATTTCATTTCATTTCTTCTGATGCTTGTCAATTTATCTGGCACATATTTGTCATTTTCTGCTAACATCTTTTATATTGTCTGGTATAATGTTAAGAATGTAACATATACAATTTCAACTTTGCTTTACATTTTGTCAAGTACAAATAAAATTGTTATTTTTGAGCACAGGAATCCAAGAAATTAAGGTTTTAGACAAAAAAGATGAGAACATATCTTGCAGGAATCTTTTCAAATCTAAGACTACCTAAACATTTTTTTTTCTTGCCCTTATTTCAATTACACAATCATATATTCTTTGTACAGAATTTGAAATTAATTGGATTAGATCAGTAGTTCTTAACCCTTTTTTCCCAACGGCACACATTGGAACGCATGAAAAAATAGCGGCACACCTGGCTAAATATATATATGAACCAGCGGCTGTCAGGCAGGATACGCCCACCTTTTTGAGAGATGGATAGAGAACAAGCTAAAAGAAAGTGATTTTTTCTACAATCAACGGCCATAATTCATGAAGTTACAATTCGATATGCGCAAATATCGAAAGGAACCAAGATCTTTGGGTTATAAACATGCATTTCAAGTTTCATCAAAATCGGATTAAAATTGTAACCTCTACAGGGTCCACAACCTTGATATACCATATTTTTACACCTTTCTCGTACAAGCGGCGGCCACTTTGTACGGCAGTTTTGGTTTGATTTTCAGGAAATTTGAACTCAACCTTTATTATGGTGTTACGGTGATATATTCAAACGATTTTTAAAATCAGATAATAAGTGTGACCTTCAGAGGGACCACAAGCTAAAAGAGGCGATTTTTCGTATAATCAGGGGCCATAATTCATGAAGTTATGATCCGAAATGCGACAATATCGAAAGGAACCAAGATCTTTAGGTTATAAACATGCATTTCAAGTTTCATCAAAATCGAATTAAAATTGCGACCTCTTCAGGGTCCACAACCTTGACATATACCATATTTTTACACTATTCGCGTACAAGCGTCGGCCATTTTGTCCGGCAATTTGGTCCGATTTTCACGAAATTCGAACTCAACCTTCATTACGGTGTAACGGTGATATAATCAAATGTCTTTTTAAATCGGATAATAATTGTGACCTCCAGAGGGACCACACGCTAAAAAAGGCGATTTTGCATACAATCAGGGGCCATAATTCAGGAAGTTACGATCCGATATGCGACAATATCGAAAGGAACCAAAATCTTTAGGTTATAAACATGCATTTCAAGTTTCATCAAAATTGAATTAAAATTGTGACCCAGACAGGGTCCACAACCTTGATTTACCATATTTTTACACTATTCGTGTACAAACGGCGGCCATTTTGTCCGGCAATTTTAATCCGATTTTCACGAAATTCAATCTCAACCTTCCTTAGGGTGTAACGGTGATATAATAATACGTTTTTTTAAATCAGATAAAAATTATGACCTCTATAGGGTCCACAAGCTAAAAACGCGATTTTTCATACAATCAGGGGCCATAATTCAGGAAGTTATGCACAAATATCGACAGGAACTGATATCTTTGGGTTATAAACTTACATGTCAAGTTTCAACAAAATCGGATAAAAATTGTGACCTATAGGGTTCACAAGCTAAAAACGTAATTTTTTCGTACAAACAGGGGCCATAATCCATGAAGTTTTAATCCGATAGATGCCAATATCGAAAGCAGCCGAGATCTTTTGGGGATAAACATATATTTCAAGTTTCGTCAAAATCGGACAAGAATTGTGACCTGTAGAGAGTCCACAAACAAATTGTGGACGGACGGACAGGGGCGACAACAATATACGTCCACATGAAAATGTGGGCGTATAAAAATATTTGAATTTTGCAAAATAAAAACATGATAAGTCAGATCTAGATGGAATACAACCGTAGACAGAGACTAGTCATAGACACATAGAATAAATAAAGAAAAACACAACTGTGAACGCCAGTGAATACTCAATTGGGATCACATGGTTTTTCACATTTTCTTAGTGTGGCGTTCAAAATTTCACGTGGCACACTGGTTGAGAATCACTGGATTACATGATTACCTCTTTATTTATAGCTCGTCTTTCAGGAGCTTTTATTCCAATAAATTCATACTGATTCCTCATATACTGTTTGATCTTAGCTGCATATGTCTTATTCTTAGCTGCAGAATATTTAGTTTTTAATGTTTTGATCAGTTTCTGGACAGACATGGAAGGTTTTTGTGTTGGTATGGTAGATGAAACTTGGTTGTTTATTTGAGCACCATTTGATAATTTTGATGATTTTAATGTTTTTGTTTTTCTTGTTGGTGTAGATTTCTTTACTGTTTTAACTTTCGGCATTATAACAGAAAGACTTTACTAACTGAAAAAGATGTAAAATTAAACAGTTAATCAAAATAACATGGGATAAATCAAAGTAGCATAGGTTGTGTTAATGTTATTTGTGAGTGAATTAGGTGGCTTGTTAAAATATTATAATAGTCTAAATGACAATGCAGAATAACAGCACGATAAAGGGCAGTCAGTGCAATTAAAAATCCGGTAATAAATTTCAACACTTCGCTGACAATATAGGTTGCTGTAAAACAGACCATGCATGTACATGAAAGAAAACTTTCACTGGTTTGTTGAAGAAACGACTCCAAGGTTCCTTCTTCATATATATATAGTGTCTGCATATTGTGCAATTTGAAGATCCACCATTCATGTTTTCTCACAGATTATAAGTGAAAGGCTACATAGTTTCTTACAAAACAATTAACGTATGCAGTATTGTCATACTGGGAGAAATAGTTGTGGAATTTATAACCAATAAAATTATTTTAAAGATAAAAACAAATTGGCACGCGATGCCTCGCTATCTCCCTTGACACATCAGCGATCAGAAAATCTAGTATTTTAAATGAAATTCAATAGATATCTATGGTTTTACCTATTCACCAATTTCCGTAAAAAGGTAGTCTTTATAAATATTAAGATAACGATCGCTATTTAGAATATGGTTTGTATGCTTGACTAACATTTAGGCTACTCTTGCAAACTGTCGTAAATTTGATCAAAATAAACAGTTATGTCCCTTTACTTGACCTCAATTAGAGCTCCATGTAACCGCAAACTTCTCGATGCGATCAGTCGCCGATTGAATAGGATCGACTACGGACAAGTTCATAACTTTGCCGTTTTTCGGATAAATTCATCGTTAAGATAAACTGATAAAAAAAAAGGTTGTTGACTATTACCATAGTCGCCATAACATTACAATAAACTACCGCAGTATCAGTATCTTTATAAATAACAAAATCATAAGATAAATATGATATATTATTTAAAATACACTCACCCAATGTGTAACGATAATTGATCTGTCTATCCAATTCTAAAAAAGTGTCAATTGATAATATTTGAACGTCTTTGACGACAGATTTAGGCCCTTTTATAACCACACAGAGGTAAAAATTAAAAAAGCCACGTGTGTGTGAAGCAGTGTCAGCAAAATGAATAAGAAACTCACTGATCCATTTAACGGTATATTTTTGATACTTGTGCAATCGTACAGGATACCAGCTCTTTATATACATAAAGATTATTTTGAAGTCTCTCGATCTACTTCATGTCGTTATTTAAAAAAGGACATTTAAAAATTGAATGTTCTGAATTTCAGCAACATTATGTGTATATAAAATAGATAAATATAAATAAAGCCCACATTTACAGTTATTGGAATTACAAATATAAGGAACGGTTGGGGTCTATCAACTGCTGCAAAATGACTCTGTAATTCCAGAAAATCCAAATTCGCCGATTAGTGCTAAATATTAATCAAAACTTTATCTAGTAAAACTCTTTTTTAAATAGGCCGATGACCAAAACTTTATACCACTAAATACCTCTTACCAACTACTATATCCCTCACTTCAATTTTCTACCTTTTTCCTGATTAAATTTTAGATCCTCAAGAAAATAGAACCACATATTTTACCAGTTGTTCTCCAGGGCCCTGTTTCTCGAAATCTTAACTAAAAATAAAATCCAAATTTTAGTAGATATTTCAATTTTGATTGGCAAAGCAATAAAATCAATCTAATATTATCCAATCAAATTACTAAAATTTGGATTTTATCTTAGTTAAAATTTCGTGAAACAGGCCCCAGTTTATGAGCTTCCTTTTTTTTTTCTTTTTTTTGGATGTTTCGCATTTGGACTAAAGTAAATCAGATAAAAATTATGACCTCTATAGGGTCCACAAGCTAAAAACGCGATTTTTCATACAATCAGGGGCCATAATTCAGGAAGTTATGCACAAATATCGACAGGAACTGATATCTTTGGGTTATAAACTTACATGTCAAGTTTCAACAAAATCGGATAAAAATTGTGACCTATAGGGTTCACAAGCTAAAAACGTAATTTTTTCGTACAAACAGGGGCCATAATCCATGAAGTTTTAATCCGATAGATGCCAATATCGAAAGCAGCCGAGATCTTTTGGGGATAAACATATATTTCAAGTTTCGTCAAAATCGGACAAGAATTGTGACCTGTAGAGAGTCCACAAACAAATTGTGGACGGACGGACAGGGGCGACAACAATATACGTCCACATGAAAATGTGGGCGTATAAAAATATTTGAATTTTGCAAAATAAAAACATGATAAGTCAGATCTAGATGGAATACAACCGTAGACAGAGACTAGTCATAGACACATAGAATGACTCAAACTAAATAAAGAAAAACACAACTGTGAACGCCAGTGAATACTCAATTGGGATCACATGGTTTTTCACATTTTCTTAGTGTGGCGTTCAAAATTTCACGTGGCACACTGGTTGAGAATCACTGGATTACATGATTACCTCTTTATTTATAGCTCGTCTTTCAGGAGCTTTTATTCCAATAAATTCATACTGATTCCTCATATACTGTTTGATCTTAGCTGCATATGTCTTATTCTTAGCTGCAGAATATTTAGTTTTTAATGTTTTGATCAGTTTCTGGACAGACATGGAAGGTTTTTGTGTTGGTATGGTAGATGAAACTTGGTTGTTTATTTGAGCACCATTTGATAATTTTGATGATTTTAATGTTTTTGTTTTTCTTGTTGGTGTAGATTTCTTTACTGTTTTAACTTTCGGCATTATAACAGAAAGACTTTACTAACTGAAAAAGATGTAAAATTAAACAGTTAATCAAAATAACATGGGATAAATCAAAGTAGCATAGGTTGTGTTAATGTTATTTGTGAGTGAATTAGGTGGCTTGTTAAAATATTATAATAGTCTAAATGACAATGCAGAATAACAGCACGATAAAGGGCAGTCAGTGCAATTAAAAATCCGGTAATAAATTTCAACACTTCGCTGACAATATAGGTTGCTGTAAAACAGACCATGCATGTACATGAAAGAAAACTTTCACTGGTTTGTTGAAGAAACGACTCCAAGGTTCCTTCTTCATATATATATAGTGTCTGCATCGTGTGCAATTTGAAGATCCACCATTCATGTTTTCTCACAGATTATAAGTGAAAGGCTACATAGTTTCTTACAAAACAATTAACGTATGCAGTATTGTCATACTGGGAGAAATAGTTGTGGAATTTATAACCAATAAAATTATTTTAAAGATAAAAACAAATTGGCACGCGATGCCTCGCTATCTCCCTTGACACATCAGCGATCAGAAAATCTAGTATTTTAAATGAAATTCAATAGATATCTATGGTTTTACCTATTCACCAATTTCCGTAAAAAGGTAGTCTTTATAAATATTAAGATAACGATCGCTATTTAGAATATGGTTTGTATGCTTGACTAACATTTAGGCTACTCTTGCAAACTGTCGTAAATTTGATCAAAATAAACAGTTATGTCCCTTTACTTGACCTCAATTAGAGCTCCATGTAACCGCAAACTTCTCGATGCGATCAGTCGCCGATTGAATAGGATCGACTACGGACAAGTTCATAACTTTGCCGTTTTTCGGATAAATTCATCGTTAAGATAAACTGATAAAAAAAAAGGTTGTTGACTATTACCATAGTCGCCATAACATTACAATAAACTACCGCAGTATCAGTATCTTTATAAATAACAAAATCATAAGATAAATATGATATATTATTTAAAATACACTCACCCAATGTGTAACGATAATTGATCTGTCTATCCAATTATAAAAAAGTGTCAATTGATAATATTTGAACGTCTTTGACGACAGATTTAGGCCCTTTTATAACCACACAGAGGTAAAAATTAAAAAAGCCACGTGTGTGTGAAGCAGTGTCAGCAAAATGAATAAGAAACTCACTGATCCATTTAACGGTATATTTTTGATACTTGTGCAATCGTACAGGATACCAGCTCTTTATATACATAAAGATTATTTTGAAGTCTCTCGATCTACTTCATGTCGTTATTTAAAAAAGGACATTTAAAAATTGAATGTTCTGAATTTCAGCAACATTATGTGTATATAAAATAGATAAATATAAATAAAGCCCACATTTACAGTTATTGGAATTACAAATATAAGGAACGGTTGGGGTCTATCAACTGCTGCAAAATGACTCTGTAATTCCAGAAAATCCAAATTCGCCGATTAGTGCTAAATATTAATCAAAACTTTATCTAGTAAAACTCTTTTTTAAATAGGCCGATGACCAAAACTTTATACCACTAAATACCTCTTACCAACTACTATATCCCTCACTTCAATTTTCTACCTTTTTCCTGATTAAATTTTAGATCCTCAAGAAAATAGAACCACATATTTTACCAGTTGTTCTCCAGGGCCCTGTTTCTCGAAATCTTAACTAAAAATAAAATCCAAATTTTAGTAGATATTTCAATTTTGATTGGCAAAGCAATAAAATCAATCTAATATTATCCAATCAAATTACTAAAATTTGGATTTTATCTTAGTTAAAATTTCGTGAAACAGGCCCCAGTTTATGAGCTTCCTTTTTTTTTTCTTTTTTTTGGATGTTTCGCATTTGGACTAAAGTAAGGGTGGACCCAGGGTGGAGCTATGCACCCCCCTGCATTTCGTCACTGTGGGATTTTTCTTTAGTATATCCTCAGGGAATCCAAAGTATGAACAATGAAATATACATGTAGGTATAATGCCAACGATCGTTAATTATTATTGATATAATGATATGATTAACCTTCCAGTTGAAAGTATTTAATATTATAATAATACACAGTATTTTTTTAAATGACCCAACATGCCGTGTAAAAAGTTAAATTATAAAACTAAAGAAATTATTTTATTGAAAAACATTCTGGTCCAAATATTATTCAAACAGATTTATCCTACATGAAATTATGGTCATTTAAAGTTCACAAGATATGTACAGCAGCCATGGTCTCGAAATAAATATGGTCATTAACAGTAGCTTATACGAAAGGAAAACGTAGATGATGAACAAATTTGATAAGCATCTAATATACTTCAAGACCACCGTGGTGTTCACAAGCTTTTCCGACACATAATAGCATATTTGTGAACAAAAATTCCAATAATGCTGAAAACCAACAACGTGTCCCCTTCTTCGATCTCAAAGCTTTAAACCAGAATTAAAAATCATTAGGTTTAATTAAGTCTAGCATTTCACAGCACAGCCCAAGTGCTTCACTCCAAATTTGAAATAAATACGTTAAAAACGGTAGCCGCAATCGCTGAAGGATGCAACCACGGACATGGAAACGATGTATAAAATGTTTTGACATCTGATACTTGTGAGACAAAGTTTATTTTAAATATGGTATTATTATTCAAAATAAATTTTTGGTGAGAGACATGCCATTTAAATTTCACATTTCTCCGTTCTGAATTCCAGCTAGTTGGAAAATGTTCTTTATGTTAAGCATACCTTAATGCAAACCGAACACTTAGGGTGGTAAGTCTTAACTGATTTTTAGAAATAAATCTTTTGACAAGTTCTGGATCAATACGGAAATAGTTTCTCAAACCCCACCCGATAGCTTTCTGGATATAATTATTGTCTTTTTCATTTGCACATTTCAAACAATATCTGAAACAAAAATGAATAGTAATGTTTACTGATTTATGTAATTCCATGGATGGGCTATAGATAATATTTTCATAATATGCTTAACAAAAATCCTAATGATGACATGTAATGTATAGGGCCTATATATATACCACGCTATAGTGTATTTATGTGGTACACGCGTTTGTTACTGCTTTCTAAATTATTTTTTATGTTAATTTTAACCATAAGGACCTCTGAAGGCAAAAGTCCCCATGAAAACATTCTTCACGGAAGCGATATATTTATGGTAGTAACTCGAGTGGCCTTTCATTATCTTGTAGAAAAAATATCCAATCTTACCTATATATAAGCTGTCAGTATCTTACATAAACAGCATTCAATCTTACACAAATAGTCTATCAATATCTTACATAAACAGTCTACTGACCTATCTTACATAAACAGTCTACTGGTGTCTTACCAAAACAGTCTATCGAGTACCTTACCTGAACAGTCTACTTGAATCTTACATAAACAGTCTATCTTACCTAAACAGTCAATAAGTATCTTACCTAAACAGTCTACTGGTATTTTACTTAAACAGTCTATCAGTATCTTACCTAAACAGTCTATCAGTATCTTACCTAAACAGTCTATCAGTATCTTACCTAAACAGTATCTTACCTAAACAGTCTATCAGTATCTTACCTAAACAGTCTATCAGTATCTGTTTTATGTTTATAGTTTAATTGATGTAATATAGCTGTTCTTCTAATCCACATATTATCATCAGATATCCATTCATCCATTAGTTGAGAATACTTCTCTCTATCACTTAATACCAATATTCCAACAACTACAATAAAAGAAAAGTTTTTAACAGCTGCCATTAACAATTAAAAGAAACACATTAGTGAATGGGCACTACTATTTTAAGGCACAACACAATGCAACTACAGAAGGTCTGCATACACAATACAACTACTAGTAAATAGACGCTTTGAATGTACTTTATTTTTTGGGGCCGGCATATATAGTTCAAATTATCCAGTATTGTCTTGATAGAGAGAGAGAGAGAGAGGGAGAGAGAGAGAGGGAGTTGTTATAAACAGTGGAGAAAACCGGTGAAAACTCACATTTTTAAACAGGCGACCCTATTATTGGAGTAAAGAGCGTGGGACCCAAACAACAAATACGAAGACTTTAGCATCTACCCTCCACACCCTTCCTACCCAAACTATCCCCTTAACTATCAAAATAATGAGATTGTTTTTTTTTATTTTTTAACTTAGTATCAACCCAATCATTTTGTTGGTTATACGAAGAAGTACCAAGTAATTTGAACTCAATTAATCCTTGTAATAATATAAAAGGGAAGAATTGCCTAATTAAAAATCCTACAATACCTCTAGCCAACTGGTCGACCGTTTCCCACCAACTTTTATTTGCAATCAAATGTTTAAGTACTTGTAAATTTTGATCATTCCAGTCTGGGTGATTTATATGTTTAATATATTTATCACAATAATCTAATACAAAACATTGATAATCTCTTTCTTCTTCTTGCCATAATAAATAAAATAACTGATATATATCTGGATGAATCAATATTGGATGGGCTTCAAAAATCTGAAATTCACAGACACACTTAATTAATAAAACTTGAACAATAGTAGGTCTAAATTATAATCCCGGTTTGTGTATATAACCCAGAACAGCGGCGACCCGATTACCTCACAACTACACTATGCTGCCCCCACCCCTTACGGCTGCATAAAATCCGCAACTTCTTCCATATAAATCGAGTGACGGCGCAAGAGACTTTAGATTTCCGATATTATACGTAAACTACAAACAAATTGCAATCAGAAATGTTTAACTGGGTATTATACCATATTGTTGGAACTGGGAATCAATTAAAGAGGAACATTGGGGTTGGTAATTGTGGTGGAGATGATGATGATGATCGATATTTACCTTTTTATTCATGTCGCGTCTGTCAGATGATCTTATTCCCAGGAATTCAATTCCCATTAACTGTTTGAGACTTGCCGCATATTCCTTGTTAGCAGCAGTCGAATATTTCGATTTGATTAATTTAAACAATTTCTGGACAGCCAGTGAAGGTTTGGTGCCAGATGATCCGGCGATCTTTAATGGAGAAACTTGCGAACAAATTGGGCTGTATACTTCAACGAGAGGTCCAATTTGGTTGACAGGTGGAGAAACAGATCTCTTTACTTCAGCACCAGAAACGGGGCCATCTTCATCAAATAGACTCTTTTCTTTCTCTGCGTTTGGTAAATGTTTTGACTTCAATGTCGAAGAATTTCTTGTTCGTAGAGAGCCCCGAAATGTTTTTATTGATTTTACTCTAGATGTGTTCGCAGTGTCTAATTTAACATTAGAAGAAGCTTGACTACAGTTTGATTGTTTTGTTCGTGTGGATCTTCTTTTTAACGTTTTTGCTTCAGGCAAACCTGGACCGTTTAATTGAACGCTGGTTTTCTGGGAATTACTCGAGTTCGATTTCAAAGTTATTTTATTTTTTCTGGTTCGTGGTGATTTAGTGCAACGTCCAGGAGAAATGATACTGTTTACTTCATCATAAGGAGAAACGGGGCTGTTTATATTTTCTGCAAACTTTGACGAATCCTTCAACATCAATGATTTAGTTTTTCTTATTGGTGTAGATCTTTTTGACGTTTTTAATGTTTTTATTTTAGGCATGGTAAGGGAGATTCTACTACACAACCTGCTAAATAAAATAACGTAATGAAATGGAGTTTTACGCCCTACTTTTCTGTACCGACCGGGAATATGTCACGACTTCTCTCCATCAAATTTTAAACTGTCAAAGGTTATATGGCGTGACCGACAACGAGTAGGCCTTTGGGCATAGGTGTTTCTTTGAATCTGAACGAATGGACTCTTTTTTTTCCTTGCAATAACCTACATAACTACGGTGGGGGAACTGGCCATTGCACCGAGGTCAACAGGGGACATCTTGATTAGTGAACTTGTATCATACTTACTGAGTCACCGTGGCTTAATGTATAATTTCGAAATGATGACAGCTTATACGTACGTTATTGTGGTGTTTTATCAAGAAACAAACACAATTGAACATGTTTACAAGTTTTGGTGGCTAGGTAGAACTAGGTAGGCCAAATCGATCGGTGATTTATGACAGTCAAGATAGACTAAGCCTAATCACAGAAAATAGAACAATACATCTTTTAGATATAAATTATAAGGGGAAAAAATGTCATTGTGCAAGATTAAATTTTTTTTTATTTATATGGAGTTGCCTCCCTTAATATGACTTGGACCGAAAGCACATTTTCATAGTGACCTATTTACAATTAATCGTAAATTTATACACTTTATCTACTTTAATGTGTGTTAGACTATGATATCATATAATTACAACAACTTACCGATATGAACGGTAGGGCTAACGTTAACTGACAAACAAGTATTGACTATCAACGCATTGATAAGTTAAAACAGTTCTAATCGTGATAGCCCGGGCCTTCGAAAGCCATTCACTGGTTAATTCACACGTGACCATAAACAATTATAAAGGGCATTTTTTCGTAGAGTTCTTATTGGTTGAGATATTTTATATGTCGGATACATATGATTCTTATGCAATTGGAGATACTGTGTTTTCGATTAACGGTATTAAAAATCATACGCCTCAAAATTAATGACACGTATAGGCCAATCTAGCAGACTACTAGTGCTACGCGTAGTGTCTCAATCAATGATCAACACAATAAATCGAAGGTAAATAAGATAATAACCAATGGCAAATCAAGGGTCATTGCAGTACGTGCTACCGGCACTGTATTTACCGTTAAACTTTAAACACAATAGCATATGAAATGAAATGGGATTGAACAACGCTCTGTTCTGCTCCGACTGGGCTAATGAAGACGGGCATTCGCCATGCAATGCGCTATGAATGAAATTTTGCCAGGACAGCGACGCTATATATGATCTACTATTATATATGGAATTCAAACTGCCAAAGGGGTTCTTTTACGTGCACGCCAATGTACATGGGCTCTCGGTTTTTCTTCCTATTGGACGATAATAATTTGTCCCTCAGGCCCTTGTTCTGCACCATTGACAAGGCAGTAACCCGGCCGGGACCATCTTTTTAGTGAATCAGATCTTCTCACCGAGCCACCTGGTTCGCCTCCGGTGTTGTCTGAGAAATTTTCTTGGAATTTTCGGGGGTGGTTACCCCTTTTATTAGAGGGGCAGGACGGAGGGCCTAACAAGGGACAGTCTAGTCGTTCGGGTGAGACGTAAAACTGAATCCCGTGAAAGAAACATTGGAATTCGAAATAATTATTAGCCGTAGTTACAGGAGCTACATCGCTAATAGGGGGGTTGGATGGCTGAATGGTTAGCGTGCGCGCGCTGTATCATAAAGTCTGTCATTGAGTCGACTGGCGTGGTTTCGAATCCCCGGTTGTACGTGACAAGGAGTAGGGTCGCCTGTCCAACCTCGGGGGTTTTCTCCGGGTCCTCCGGTTTCCTCCCACTGCTAAAGACCCCTACGCGCAAGCGAATTATTGAAATAAAATTAAACCATATGTTAGTCCCGAAATGACCTAGTTTGTGTCGAGTGGACGTTAAACACCATTTCTCTCTCTCACATTGCTAATATTTGGGACCTAGAAATTGACACAACCGGGTCACAACGAATACAATAATGTAATATGAATGCATATAAACTGATTTACGTTCAATCGTTGCCATTTTTACTGTAATTTCAAATCAGTTATGTTCGGCGAAATACGCCAGAAGTCTCAACCGAATGGCAATCTCTGGCGTCTGGTTATTCCCGTCTACACCGATATTATTTATTGCGCATGCTCTTTGAATAAGAATATCCATGGCGTCACCGTTTGACATGACTTGTGCAATATGTCTAGTCTCGTTCTTCGAGTCTCTTAATTGTTACAAATGGCATTGAAACGCATTATGGTACACGATTCGTGTACCAATGGTAAAATGTTGATTTTGTCTTAAATATTGGATCAATGGTAAAATATTTATTTTGTCTTAAATATTGGATAAAATATTTATTTTGTTTTAAATATTGGATATCCAATATTTAATACAAAATAAACATTTTACCATTGATGCGTTACCATTTTGCCAATGGGTATCCAATATTATAGTTCTCCAGTCATTATTGTTTTTAATGAAAAATTAATGATATCGATTATACGTGACAACACGAACGCAACATATTTTTTTCTATTTAAATAAACATAACGGTATATTATCAATGTATGAGAGACACGACCTTGACCGTGGTGTCTTTGCGAACTGATAATGTGTCGGGTCAAATTTTAAAAGAAGATAAAAGTAACCTGATAACGATATATCATTACTTACCCATAGTATTGTTAAATATTTCATCATAATCAAAGTCAACATGGGATCCATTAAAGCAGATATTTTTGGGAGATTAAAAAGTGGAAAAGTTGTTGCAAGGTAGGCCTATAAAACTATTTATCGAGACCAAAATAAATATTATTTAAAGGGTATTCTCTATAATCTAAAAAAACTTCAAATTAAATAATATACAATGGCATATACAACTCTTAATTTTCACCTCGATGGAAAACCAGAGGTGAATTAAGATTGTGTAGGCTAGAGGTAAGCCTACTGCATGTATGAAGCTCCTGAAATAGAAAGACCTCTCTCTTTATTGGCTCGGTTGGTGCAGAAAACTAGGACGTTGAAAATTATTTCATTCATTCATTCATTCCTAGAAAGGCCGTTATGCCTTATGGTGGCCAGTGCAGTATAACTAACTACAGAAGCCAATGCCTTTAGCCCAATAGAGAGCTATATATAGTGTTTGGTATACTTCATAATAGATACGATGAATTGCACAAGACTCGTGAAGGGATATATAGAATATGTTTGCTATTTTTAATAGTTGCAAATTTATATGAGTGGGCGGGGCCCAATTGTTCGTTTGCTTAGGGCACTAGGTTCGCACTAACTGTTTGAATGTCCAGATCTCGCAGTTTGACCCGGTTCCCGGTTTGGCTCAGTATTTTATTTGGTTTAGTGACATTAAAAACGACATTTAACCTTGACATTTTTGAGCAAACGATATAGTCGTTTAGGCCTACATACCTAAGTAGACCTATAATGATAAAAGAAAAATATGTAAAAAGATAAATTAAAGATTTTAACTGATAATTATTAACAGTTGGTTTGAGGAACAGTTCCTCGATAGAGTGTCTTTTAAAGATAACAGTTCCCCGATAGAGCGTCTTATAAACATAATGGAACAAGGGCAGTTCCTCACGATAGGTCAAACAGGTTCCCTATGAAAACAGGACATCAAATAGATACGTAAATGATGCATTTTTACTGCAATCCCTTGCACACTAAACCCCCGTCTTCATTAGCCCAGGTTAGGAGCAGAACAGTAGGATGTTAAACCCCATTTCATTTCATTTCATTGCACACTAAACCGACAAAAATCTGGTTCGAATCCCGGATGCCGTTTTGTAATCGTTGTAAGAGATGTTATCAGTACGCAATGGGAGAGTTCGATGTAGAGGTACAGGAGACGTCAGTTATCAAGAAGTAACGGTTAGAATATATTAAAATGTATTAAAATAAAGCCTTAAAATAGATGGTATCCATAAACAGTCCTACCTTGTTAAAGAATAATCATATTAATCCTATAATTCGCTGTTGCCAGCTGAGAAATTGGCAAAAATATCATTTTTAACTTCAAATTCCAACGTTGGAAAATGGCTGTCCCATGTTGTCAATAGCAAAACAGGGGAGGTAATTGTGTTGTTATTTCCTGTGTCATAGATTTTTAAGGGTGGGAAATAAAGCCCATGATCGTATAATAGTGATTTGATAACCTATTGAGCAAAAGACATAGAATAATTATGTTTGACTTTCTTAGAAAATTTGAAATTCTCGCTTTAAGTAAATTGTTGACCTACCCTCAACCCCCTGTGGATGTGTAATAAATGAATATTTTTGTATCATATTATTCAGATATACTTTAACAAATAAAAATGGTATAACAGTTAAAATATTAGACTATGGTGGTATAATAACAGATATACATGTTCCTGATAAAAATGGAAAAGTTGATGATATTTGTCTGGGATTCAATGACATAGAAGGTAACATTTAAATTAAACAAAGAAAGATTGTTAACAAGCATTAGTATCAACCCCTTTCATTAAGTATAATGCAATAATAATATGATCATTACAAACTATTATCATTATAGTCATTATTAAACAACATGATTGTACTTTTTAAACATTACAATCATTGAAAGCCAATCAAACAATATCATTACGGTCAACAATATCCAGCGATATCATTACAATCAGTATCAAACATTATCACTGGCATTGGTATTGCAATTATCATTACAATCAGTATTATACATTATCATTACAATACCTATATATACAATACGTATATATTACAATCGGTATCAAATACTATCATTACAATCAGTATCAGACATTATCATTACAATACGTATACACAATACGTATATATTACAATCGGTATCAAATACTATCATTACAATCAGTGTCATTAGAACCATTATCATTACTTATCAGGTGGTATGCAAACCAATATTACACCAGTCTCAACGCTATTAGGATCAATGTCGTCCAAATTCGTTTCTTAAAAGAAAAGGGGAAGTTTTGGCGTAATATCTCACAAAATCGAAAAGAACCGCGAACACTGTGTGAAAATTCTAATATTTATGTTTTATTTTCACAGGTTATGAGACACGAAGTCCGTATTTTGGAGCGTTGATTGGTCGTTACGGTAATCGTATAGCGGGTGCTAAGTTTGTATTGGATGGAATAGCTTATTCACTGACAGTTAATAATGGTCCAAATAGTCTTCATGGGGGAAAAATTGGGTTTGATAAGGTAATAAATTTGTGTAATTTAATGAATTCAGATGAACGACACAATATTCCTGACTGCAAGAAAAATTTAGACATTTTGTCCCATATACTTTCAAAAGCAGTCTTATCAAAAAGCATATTATTCTAAAACTTATTAAAATCGACCAAACGTTTAGTAAAAATAGCCATCTACGGTTCAGTTTCTTCCTGTAGGTTTCAAGACAACTTTTGAAGAATCGTCCGTTTCTATCCATGTACCAAGATGGCATTTAAACTAGGTTTTATAATTTATGGTCTAGATTACAATCTAAAAAATTTACAGCGCTTATATTTGCTAATAATGAAAATGACTGTTAGTTTCTATTCGCATACCGGCTTCAAGATGTTAAAAACATTTACAACTGAGTAGAATGGTATTCTACTTCCAGCTCCATTGCACCTTGGTCACTGGTAATGATAATATTATACAACAATAAATATCAATTATTCTTTGTTAAAACATAGAATACCATGTTATATTATACTTTTTATATTACGTGTATTATATTAGGTGGTTTGGAATGCTAAAATTGATAATAACCAACTGATATTAACCCATGTCAGCCCTGATGGTGATGAGAATTATCCAGGGGCGCTAAGTGTTAAAGTTATCTATGAATTAACAGATGATGACGTATTAAAATTGGATTATACAGCTACTACAACAAAAGCTACACCAATAAATTTAACAAACCATACTTATTTTAACTTGGCAGGACATGTAAGTATAGTTAATAGCTTGTATGACGTTTTTGCGGAGCCCCGGTGGTTCAGTGAGTAAGGCGTTGACTTAGTGTTGGCAGCGTCTAGTCCTTCGGATGGGACAAAAAACCAAGGTCTTGTGTAACCTTGGTTGGTGTGTAGGTAAAAGAACCTTCGACAGATGGAATTCAGTTGCTGTGTGGACAAATTCTCCCTCATCGCACACATCATGACGTATGCCTGTCTTCATTAGCCCGGTTGGAGCCGAAAAATAGGATGTTAACCCCCATTTCATTCATTCGTGAAGTTTTTTTGTTTTGTTTTTTTGCATTGTAGTCTTGGGAACAATGTCTTAAAAGGAATAACCAATCCTTAAAAAAACAATAAAGATGTCAAGGCGATGGTAGCCCCGGTATCTTTGGCACCAGAACCCACACTTTTTCCAACTCAATTCAATTTGACCATATCTGTAGCATGTATTTAATAGTACTATCTTTAGCATATCTAATACCTGAAAATACCTGGAATGCTTTGGAGTGTGGATAAGAAAAAAGTACATAATTACAATATATATATTATATGGTTGCAACCTTTTCGCTTGTCCTAAAAGCCTAATTTTATCCTATGTGCCTAGATATAACTGCATTATAAACCAAGTATATTTCTGACCTTTAGTTTAACGTTGGGGATGCTGTCCTAGGCTATGGACAACACGTCCCCCGCATAGCCCTTATATTTTATTTGACTGTAATTTCAGGCATCTAACGATATATCCGACCATGTTGTAATGATACCAGCTGAATCATACGTAGTTTTAGATAGAAACACCATACCCACAGGTACGTCATCAAACTGGTCTCATAGACAATTTTATGGAAAGAATTTACTGCCATAAATATAGCTTCTAACTCCTTATTTTTAATTTCTACGTGTTAGATTCCCCTACATGTAGTGGCCAAACTGCAATGTGCCTACTGACTATACTTTTATAATTTGTAAAGGCTGTTGTTCTATAAGTAAATTACTACCCTATAGCCAACCATGTGGGGTCTTAGTCGTTCTTTTTGCACCGGGGACAGCCTTTTGGACCGGAATCAGCTTTTCATGACAGCAAGAGGGCGAAGTTCGTTGGCATAACCCTTCATGTTCCGCTATAGTCTATCACTTTCAGATATAATCCAACCGTAAACAAAATATTCTTGAAGTCGTTTAAATATATTGTAGTAAGTTATATTATAGCTCCATCTTTATTTCAGGTGAAATAAGGAGTGTAGAAGGATCATCGATGGATTTACGACAACCTGTTAAATTAGGAGATGTAATGCCTAATGTTAATGATGGTTTAGGTTTTGATAATAACTTTAATTTAAAACAATCGGACGAGATTAAGCTTGGTGCCAGGTAGACCTATTAAATGTTATAATTATGAAATAAAAAATGGAGTTTAATGACCTACTGTTCTGCTTCGACTGGGATAATGAAGACGGGCATACGCCATACAATGTGCTACGCGGGAAAGTTTTCCCGGACAGAGGCTCTACGGCCTTCTACATACATCGAATTCCAACGCTGGCTCATTTACCAGAGGTCCGGGGTTCCATCCTAGTGTTGACCGAGAAAGTTCCTCGAGATTTGCCAACGTGGTTTCCCCATGTCATTGGTGCAGGAAGTAGGGCCTGGTAAGGAACAATGTCTAAACGTTCTGATGGGGCGAAAACCCGAGCTCCAGTGTACACATCGGCGTATACGTAAAAGACCCATTGGCGGTTTGAATTCGAAATAATAGTAGGCGACAGCACTGCTGTCCAGGCAAATTTCCCCTCATTGCACACTGCATGGTGTATGTCCATCTTCGTTAGGTCGCTTGGGGGATGGAATGTGGGACATTAAACCACATTCCATATTTGGCTGTGGAAATGTTTACTCTAAGGCTTGACGTTTTGGTGGTATGACAAACCAGTTGGAATTCGAATACCTATATCTCATTGCACAAGTCACAGCAAAAATTAAAATGACCACATTGTGACATAAGCACTATTATGTATATTGCATTATATTACAGAATAGAACATCCGCCATCAGGTCGGTATATAGAATGTCGGACAACGGAACCAGGCATGCAGTTTTATACATGTAAAAACCTTAAAGAAACACCAGGCAAGAACGGTGCTGTTTATAAACAATTTGGTGGTTTCTGTCTAGAAGCACAACATTATCCTGACAGTGTTCATTATGTAAGTATAATTAAATCTATGTACATTATTATTATTATAGGGCGTATTATGTGTAAAACCGCTGCCCTGGCGAAATTATCCCCAACATTATACGTGTCAGATAAAATATACAACCTTTGAGTTAGTAACTTGACAATTTGCAAAAAATCCTTTGCCAACCATTCTCTTGGTTTGATAGTTCTCCGATTGCTTATTATTTTATATATGGTGTCCTTGCTCTTGTCGGCCATGTGGTTGTTTCTGCATTTACAACTAGAAAGAAAGGGTATTCAATAAGTGTTGACTGTGTCGTCAACTGGGTCATGGTATAATATTGTTGTTATCCGGCCGATCCTGCGTTGGCCGTGAAAGTTTATCCAGATTTTCAGGCGTGGTTCCCACTTGTCAGTGATGCAAGACGGCGGGCCTGACAATTGACAACGTATAGTGGTTCGGATTGGCGTTGAAATTCGATATAAGAGTAGGTCGTAGTGCCGCTGTCCGGGCATAGTTTCCCTCATAGCACACTGTATGGCGTATGCTCGTCTTCATTAGCCCAATCGGAGCAGAACAGTACTGAGTAAGGACGTTAAACCCCATTTCATTTCATTTGTTATCCCGACCAATGTTTCTTCTGACAGCTCTACACACTACAGTTCTTGTCAGGTTTTCTCCAAATTTCCAGTGATAGTTCATTCGGTGTTAAGTAAGAACCTTTGTTTTAAAACAAATTTGGCGAGATTGTTCAGTGGACCATCAGAGAAACCCCGTGAGTTTCCAAATTTAGATCAGTGGCTAAAACGTTGGCTCGCTAACTTTGTGGTCTCGTGTTCGATTCCTGCGTTGGCCGAGAAACTTCATCGGGATTTTCTCACGTCGTTCCTCCTTGTCAGTGGTGCAGGACCGAGGACCTGGGAAGGGACAACGTATAGTCGTTCGGATGGAACGACAAACCGAGACCCTTTATACACATTGCCGTGTACGTAAAAGATCCCTTGGCAGTTGGAATTCGATATAAGAGTAGGCCGTAGCGCCGCTGTCCGGGCCAAATGTCTCGCATAGCACACTGTATGGCGTATGCCCGTCTTTATTAGCCCAGTCGGAGCAGAACAGTAGGACATTAAACCCCATTTCATTTCATTTCTAAATTTAGAGATCATAATTTCGAAAGCTAATATTTTTCTTTGTATTTATTTTTCAGAAACATTTCCCTAATACAATTTTACGACCAGGAGAAATATATCGACAAACGACAACATATAAATTTGGCGTCAGCCCATAAACCACTGAAGATAATTTAAGCTTGTCATAAATCAACGATGAAGGAAAATAACACACACATTTGATACTGACCCATATCTTTTTACTTGACGTAATTTTATAATGACGTTAAAAATAAACCCTAATTTATTATAAGTAGTTGTAGTTCGATAAAATCCAAATTTTAGTAATTTGATTGGATAATATTAGACTGATTTTAGTGCTTAGCAAATCAAAATTGAAGTATCTACTAAAATTTGGATTTTATCTTTTGTTAAGATTTCGAGAAACAGGGTCCAGGTTATACTACATCACACCACTATTTTATTCCTTGGACTCATAGGGGATCTATCATTGGTCTGTCAGTGAGTCAAGTGGCGTGGTTTCGATTCTCCGCTTGAACGTGACAAACAGTAGGTTCGCCTGTCCAACTTCGTGGGTTTTCTCCGGCTTCTCCGGTTTCCTCCCACTGCTAAAGACCCCTGCGCGCAAGCGAATTAATGACATAAAATTGAACCATATGTTTATCCCAGTTTGCGTCGATTGGACGTTTAACCTCATTTCTAACCACATGTTAATCCCGAAATGACCTAGTTTGCTTCGATTCGACGTTAAACCTCATTTCATTTCATTTGAAATTGGGGCCAGGAACTGGGCACGATACCCTGGTCATCTTGTTTTTCTTGGCGACCACACCCTTCATATTCGCCATATCCGCACAATTTTAAAAGTAAGAACCGGCTTGCCAAATCCCGGGGCTTCTAACCCCGGACAGACTGACCGAGTATATCTAATTCCCGTACCGCCTGTCTATCGCGGCCCTCAATCTGATAAAATGCGTGGATAACTTATCAGCATTATAGGTCCAGTATTGAAAGTGTATTCATTCTATAGTATATAATATATACTATAGAATGAATACACTTTCAATACATGTAGTATAGAAAATTGTTTAGTCATCTTTGGACGTATGTTGATATGTAGACTGGTTTTACGAGAATTCTTATGTGAATTATAACATTGTTTACAATAATACGCTTTACTGAACCAAACATTAAACAGTATGACCGTTCTGAACGAAGACGGGGGTCAGGGGTCAGAAAGTCAACTGAAGTTGTTAAAACTTGTGATCTAAGATTTTGTTGATTTTATATTGTTTATTCATGTCAAAATGTTATAAAGGACAGATACATGAATTTTGAAAATGGCAAATTATTCATAGCTCTTCCATTATAAATAGCGATTTATTGTTATTTTTTATAACGTCCTTTAAAATTCAGCGAAACCGAAAGTCCTATTATTATTATTAGAAGTTTAAATTTCAAATAAATTTATACGCCCACTATTTATCGGTTTTTACGTTATCAATCAAATTTAAAGATTACCATTAAATTAATCAACTGCACCTCAATCGAGTTAGGACTATTCAGTGGTGTCAGTACTATTGCTTAATCGAGTGACGTAGGTGGAATACCCCAAGGGGTTCCTCCTGGTAATATAATGCCGATTGATCTTTAATAGAAATGATGAGTTTTCACCACACTCAACGCTTAAAATCCTCGTTTTTCTCTAAATTTTACAATGATTGCTTATATGCAAGATCAAATGTTACCGAGAGTGTCACTTTTCGTATTGTTAGGTGAGTAAGACATAGGCTCGCTAACCTGTAGGTCCCGTGTTTTGATCCCGGTGTTGGGCAAAAACGTTCTTCGGGATTGTCAGTGATGCAGTGGTTCGGAAAGAGTCTTCACTGCACTCAGCGCTTAAAATTCAGATATTACAAAGAAATTAGACGATTGTTTATATTTTTGAGTGTGTCACTTTTCGTACGTTTTTGATCTTACAGGTCTGCCAATAAATCGTTTCAACGCCACGTGGTAATTAATCTGGAGATCCACGTACAGGACATGGAATATAATTAGTTCATAACTGGGTCATGTTTTGACAAGGCTTTTTTACTCTTTATCAAGCAATCAAACCAGTCGGGCTCTCTAGTTTGAGGAAATTTCCAGGCCAACACCAGGATCGAACACCGGATCTTCTGATTGGTGAGTCAACACCATACTCACCGAGCCACCTTGGCCACTCCCCCAACTACCCCCAACCCAAACCCTCTACGTAGGTTAATACGTGACAAACTGTAGAGAGTCTCCTACCTCACCTTTTCACCACCTTTTTTTAAGAAATTAAAACCGGTTATGTCAGAGTTAAAAACGTATATATTATATCGTGTGAACTATTAGCCGTATGCTTAGCTGTCATTATTATTTATACCAACCGGGTCACATCGTCTATAATTTAATGAGTCAGTATTTATGCAAAAACAAAGTGCATTCGGGGCGCAGTCGCTATTTTCGAAGCACTATATGTAGCTAATGTCAGCGTAAGGTTATTCCAGTTTGACTGACAATCTGTGTCAATTTTTAAGGCAATTTAAAGGAGAAGACCCAATATTCACTAGGCGAAAATCTTCAGTCGCTGCAAATGATTTCAAGAACTGTTTATCGGGTTTACAAAATACTTATACTAAATAAAAGCCACTATTCAATACAGTTATTAAAACATAGCAATAACCTGTAAAATTATAGTACTCATTGGAAAACAATTATATAATTAGCTCGCATAATATATGTGAATTGCGCCCAGATTGAGTTATAGAATGAATGGATAAAATAGGGTTTAACGTCCTACCTTTTGCTACAACCGAAATATTGAAAACAGACATATGCCATGCAGTGTGCGATGAGGGGACTTTTGCACCACTGATAAGGGCACAAATGCTGGAAAATCATGAGGAACTTCACCGAGACCTCTTGGTTATTGAGACGGGTCCTACTCACAGAGCCAAAGTTATAAAAAAGTCGTCTATATAACTGCAACTGGTGTTTCTTTTAAAACGTTTAAAAAAATGAAATGAAACGAAATGGGGTTTAACGTCTTAAAGTTCTACTGGGTTTATGAAATGGGGTTTAACGTCATACTGTTCTGCTCTGACTGTTCTACTCCGACTGGGTTTATGAAATGGGGTTTAACGTCCTACTATTCTGCTCTGACTGGGCTAATGAAATGAAATGGGGTTTAACTTCCTACTGTTCTGCTCTGACTGGGCTATTGAAATGAAATGAAATGGGATTTAACGTCCTACTGTGCTGCTCCGACTGGGCTAATGAAAATGGGCATACGCCATATAGTGCGCTATGGGAGGGGGGGGGGGGGTGGAATTATGCCCGGACAGCTATACTACGGCCTACTCTTAATTGGAAATCCAACTGCTAAAGCTTGTTTTACGTGCACGCTAATGTGTACACTGCCAACACCTGGATCGCTAGTCAAAGTTTTACTCACTGAGCCACTGCTTCTCCCACGTACATAGAGGTTACGATAGTGGCTTGGGACTAGAATAACGGACTCTAAACTTAGCATTCCACAAAGAATGAACTAATTTTATTCACGTAAGTAATTCTGGGATTTCTAAATTAAATTAAGCAGAAGAGAAAAATTATAGAAAACTGTAGGTACATAAAGGTAATTATTTATTTTTTTTGTCTACACCTGCGCATCTCAAACATGGCTCGTGACATTTATCATAATTTTTTCCTCGTTTCTAGTCCAACTATCTGTATAATATATATAGAATCTGTTATAGAGAAGGTGTAATAGTTGAATAATAGAAGTAATAATAGGTGTAACAAAAAGGTGCGAAAGTACGTTCCGTATTTCATTACAATTGTATACACATGTACAGTCGTTAAAGACTTTAAATAAAGTTCTAGAATAGTTTAAATATATACTGTAATGATAAAGGGAACATATTGAATATTTCTGTCACATTACTCTATTCTGTGCAAAGTTATGAATGCTGGAAGTTTTGATAAGAATAGCGAAGTCTCGATTCTTCATTGTTATCAAGTAGGACGTTAAAGCCCATTTCATTTCATTTCATTGCTATCATTGTTATGATAATAAACAAAGTCTCGATTATCCATTTTTAAATTAAATTATTAAATGATAATCGTTTTTACAATCCATCAAAAATCAACACCATCCGATGATCTAGAGAGTTGATTATGGGCTTTTCATTAATAATTTATATAACATTTAAGGCCAAAAGAAAGAGATCTACAATATTAAAGATTTGGCTGTTATATAATGTATCTTTCATGGCCAAAAATAATACAAGAGGAGAAGGCTAGTATACAAAAGATTTCCATAGACCTGACCTCGGATCATTATCACTGAATTTCAATACATAAAATTCATTTAATTATTTATTTACATGTACTTCTGTATATAGGTTTACTCAAAGGCAACGTGAAACAGGCTTCTTGGCCTAATTTTCTATTCTTGTTATTATCCTTATGTCTAGCTGAACAACGCCTCAAAAATACAAAAATTAGACAGAGGGATATGAGGACAATGGGGAGACAATATATTATACAACCACGATTATATGACGTTGGTATTGGCTAATGTATGGTTTACATAACAAATTGTTTTTAACGCCAGGACTATCTATCATATCACTAATTTTACATCGATTAATTGATAGCAATAGTATGTAAACATTTACAAGGACAAGATATTCAACTACAACTTACAGATAGTAAATATGATACAGTAGGTTACAGGGGACTGGCCTAAAGGTGTTCGTACAGACACAAATTAAAATCATGTCAGTTATAAAGTCTGGTAATAATAACTTCCGGTGAAACATCCATTTGCAGTGAAGAAATATGAGCGAGAGTATCAGAATTGTCGGGCGGATTAGAGGTACCTTCTGTATCTGCTCGGAAGACCTTGGTAAAACCAAAATTGTGAACCAATGTCATTCTATATTAGAGTTAGGTCAAACAACATCGAGACAATATGGCCAAAAAAAGCGCGAGACCTCATTTTACGACAACCAGGACCAGATTGTTTTGAATATGGGCCTATACCGAATCATCCTAGATGTATTATGTAAGAGCTAAATCCGCCTGTTGCAGGTCTTTCTTTTGGCCTTATTTATTAGCAATTATTCTGACTTCAAGCCCGTACTCAACTCTCTAGATCATCTCGTACGGTTGTGATTTTGAAACACGATCGCCATTTAATAATTTAATTTAGAAAATGGATAATCAAGATTTGTTTATTATCGTAACAATTGTAACAATGAAAATCGAAACTTCGCTATTTTGCAAACAGTCATACCCCCCCCCCCCCCACCCCACGAAAAGTTTCGCCCCTCCGTGAAAGAATTGTCGACCATAAAAACAATAGATATACATTCTCCGTCAATTGTACAGCCCCCCCCCCCCCGAGAATCCCCCCCCCCCTGTTGCTCTGAGCTAGTTACGGCTCTGATAGAAAGCCACAAATTTATTAAATTTGGTTTATATTAAAAAGACATTACGTAACAGATAAATCTGCATATTGCAAGTCTTTCTTCGGGCCTTAAATATTACATAAAATATTTATTAGACATTTATTAACATGACAAGACCATAATCAACTTGCGATGCCATCGAATTGCCCCGATTTTAATTATAGATTAAAACGGTTCGGCCAGGTAATCATATAATTTAAAAATGGAGAAGCGAGATTAAGACTCGAAAGACTCGAATGACCTGTACACATCTTGTCAAGACTACAACCATTGATAACTTCGCTCAAATTAAAGTAATTTGAATGGAAGTTTCAATATTCATTTTGCATTATCTATTTTTAAAATATTATAACGAGGCGCCTTAAATATTTTTAAACGTGGCTGTTTGGAAACAGGTGAACAAGTCAGTATGTAAACATACACGTCATAATTAACACGATGTTTACAATAATTAATCAATATTACACATCAGACTTCGACGACATTACGTCACTAATACCCCTACCTCTTTATTTCATTATGAAGTCATCAACACCTTTAGGCACTATACGTTTTTACGTCAGAAGAGTGGAATATGACGAGTCTGGCCTTAAGATGTTCACACAAACACAAATTAAAATCGTGTCATTTTGAAAGTGTGGTATTAATTTGCGGTGAATATTTTCCCAGTTTCCAACATTAACGGGGAAATCCTTTGCCAATGCAGAGACGCTATAAAAACGTACATAAAAAAATCAACTTTCTAAATAAATCTATTTAATTTTTGCACCTGACAAGGGAAATCTCGACTGCATGCAGCTGAGCCATGCTACCATAATCGACTGCATGCAGCCGAGTCTCTACCATAATCAACCGAATGCAGACGAATCTCTTCCATAATCAACTGACTTACATACGAGTCTCTTCCATAATCAACTACATGCAGCTGAGTCTCTACCATAATCAACTACATGCAGCTGAGTTTCGGCCATATTCAACTGCACACAACTGAGTCTTAAAGGACAATATTGGTGCCAGTCATTATCACATATGTGTTAGAGCTGGTTAAACACATTCCAAATATATTTTTAACACAGAGATCATTGCTACGATAGCTGAGTAATACAGGTTTCCCGTATCGGAAGTGACGAACGCCAAAGGAAAACACGAGTCGCTGCTCTATATAACTGACTGAAGCGACGAGTGATAACAGATACACGGCCGAATTTCTACTCACTAATAACTCCTTCGATGACCAAAAGTTGTTATATGGGACTGTAAGAGGATATCTGACAATTCAATAAAATAATTGAATGTCATTAGATAAGAGAACACGAGAAAAATAGAAATAGTCCGTACATTCCCTTGTTTATATTCATTATATACCTGGTAATGCACGGTAATGGTAAAAACATGGTAATGCACGGACTTTTTCTGTTTTTCTTTCGTGTTCTCTTATCTAGTGGCAGTCAATTCTTTTTATGAATTGTCAGATATCCTCTCACAGTCTCACACCACAACTGTTGGTCTTCAAAGGAATTATTAGTGAGCCGAAATTCGGCCGTGTATCTGTTATCACTCGTCGCTTCAGTCAGTTATATAGGGCGGTGACTCGTGTTTTCCTTTGACGTTCGTCACTTCCGATACGGGAAACCTGTATTACTCAGCTATCGTAGCAATGATCTATGGGGTAAAAGTATATTTGGAATGTGTTTAACCAGCTCTAACACATATGTGATAATGTCTGGCACCAATATTGTCCTTTAACTTCATACTGTTAAACCACTACCATAATCGAATGCATGTAGCTGAATCTCTATCACAATTGACTGCATACAGCCGAACCTCACTCGCTGAATCAACCGCATGTGTGTAGCCTCACTATCATAATCAACTGCATACAACCGAGCCAGACTACCATAACCAACTGCATACAACGAGCCACACTACGATAATCAACTGCATACAAATGAATCACACTACCATAACAGGCTGCTTATAGAGAGAGAGAGAGAGAGAGAGAGAGAGAGATAAATGTCCACTCGACACAAACTAGGTCATTTCGGGACTAACATACGGTTCAATTTTATTTTCATAATTCGCTTGCGCGTAGGGGTCTTTAGCAGTAGGAGGAAACCGGAGGACCCGGAGAAAACCCACGAAGTTGGACAGGCGACCCTACTCCTTGTCACGTACAACAGGGGATTCGAAACCACGCCAGTTGACTCAATGACAGACTTTATGGTACAGCACGCACGTGCTAACCATTCAGCCATCCAACCCCCCTGCTTATAGAAAACATTGACTTGTTTTAAATAACATAAGACAACGTCTCCATGGACGATAAATTTCTACGTATAGCATATTGTAACCTTGAATTATCGGGTGATATCAGATGGGTGACATTTTAAAACTATACAGGATAATAAATGTAATTCTCGTATTTTACATAGCTATGTACATCACCATCTTGTACTGTACATGATACGGAACAGAATTTATCCAGGATAAAGCAGTTAGAGCAGTATTAAATTATGAAATTCATTTATATCCAAATATCCTAACGTATTTCATCCCAAATTATTTTAAGATATTAAACAACGGAATGGCAAATAAACTGATCAAATAAATATAATTTTTGGGCGTAAATTTTAATTCGAGAAATATTATTATATTTGAGGAGAAATTTACAGGAAATGTCACTATATAAAGGAATGTCGGAATGTCATAAAACATTCGAGTATTCGAGGTGAACTTATTGAACCTACATGGTATTATTTACATTTATCTTGTTTTGGTGAAATTCCAATAAAATTTTACAAACCCGTCTTTCTAGTGACATGTTTAAGAGGTGAAATGAAATACATAATTTTACTACAATTTACGTACATGTTTAAATTTAGCAAAATCATGACTTAGATAAACACGATGTAAATAAAGTACATGTTTATCAATATATACAGTATAGTCTTGATCTCATATTTCGTTATAGCAATATGGATAAAATATCAGTCATTGGAAACCAGGACGAGATGGTATTGGTATTGTTTTTGATTATGGAACTGGGGCAGTAGAGACAAACCCTTGCGCTAACTGGTTAAATATGGATCATCTACAGAAGGGAGTCGCAATTAGTTGGATTAATAAATTACGGAAATTTAACAAATTTTGTTGTGGAGGAGTACGACTGTTATAGGCCTATTAACATTTAATATAACTTCACAATCGAGATAATATCTACACCTAAACAAGTTGTTGGGTTGATGTAAATCGATACAAGTATTTCCACTTCTAACGTAGACTGTATAATTATCATTTTCGTGACAAAGGATTTCAAAATTTCTTCTCATTACTAAGGAAAATAAATTCATAATTTAATATAATTTTCTACTGGGCTATAAAACACCATAGAAAAACATTTACATTAACTTTTATTAATATTTACGCATTTAGTCATCTATGAATTTATTAAGAACTACGGGAAGTGGACATAAAGTTATAACTATCCGTCAAAGGAATGACCAGAGGCGAATTGATCACATTAAATGGGGATTATGTCTCTGTACTTGATAGATTTTATGTCAGTCACGGATTTAACAACATTTGACCATCTTAAACCCCTAGCTCTAACCAAAGTGTGTGCTTGTTATACATATGAAAACCATCGTTCATTGATTCCACAACAGCCTGCAGTCCGGCCAATCTATTAATGACCTTCCGAAGAAGCGACCGGACAATAATGAATGATTCTATATACATGTCCTGAATAGTGATTTTGCGATCTATCAGTGGCTGTCATTGACCTGTAACGGGTATTTTCTATACTAACATTGATAAATGAATGGTTTTGGGGTATTTAGGAAGTGATTTGCTCATCAATTACTATATACTATCGCCTCAAGATCTTTACATGTATACAAACTGCATAGCTTATACACGGATGTACGTGATTTAATGGGTGGGATTTTCGTTCTGCCATAGTAAATACCTTAGCCTTGAGGATTTTAATTTCATTATGTGGAAATTGAAAGAAAATGCGGTTTATTAATCGCTATTCTGGATGGTACAGAAAAAAAATTCAAATTCATTGGGATATACTGAATTATTCTGAAAATTCGAGCCTAGATTATGTGAAACGGAGAGAAAATAATTACGCACTCAAGTTTACAGCAGGGTATGAAACAACGCGTGTAACTAATTTTTTCCAATCCCAGATGAGATGTGTAATTTGATTTACGGCGACATTAAACCTTTTATTACTGTTAATTAAAGTGACATGTGTTCTCGCTTATTCAAACGAAAACTTGGATTGGATCTGTTGTGGAAAAATGAACGAAAATATTGCCAATCCCTATGATATTTGTATTCTATTAGTGAATGTCAGTGCGCATAATTCGAACTTTGGATTGGAAAATAGCAAGATGGATAGTATGCAATTTTTGAAAATAATAGTTTGATAGAAAGGGATCGGCAAAATGAATGGATCTTTTGTGTTTATCGCTTTTACAGGCAGTCCCGTTAGCTATGTGGATTTGGCAGGGGTGCCGATTCTGATCGGATTCGGAATAGCGGAATTTGTTTTAAATATGATCGTTTTATCTGCCATGACTTTAGATGTATTGGATCAAGATGTGTCTAATTATTTCATTATTAATTTAGCCCTGGCGGATGGTTTAATAGGCGTGGTTGTTGTTTATAATGGTTTATATACGTTATTAGAATGGAAAGACGTTCATGAATGTTTGTTACGATTTGGTATAGTGAACGGATTTAACGTGGCGTCTGTTTTAAACATAGCTTTATTGACTATCGATAAATTTATTAAAATAAAATATCCATTTAAATATTATCACTATATAACTCCCAATCGGGCGAAATTTACCACTGTGTTTGTGTGGCTATTTGCATTAACAATATCAGTGCTGCCCGCTGCCGGTTGGAGTAATATCGGCAAGGAATGGAGCCATTGTGCCTTTTTTGATGTGATGTCCAGGAGCTATTTGATTACCTCTATACTCGTTTACTGTGTTCCTTTTATTGTGATAGTGACGTTGTACCCACAGATGTGTTCTCTAGCTAGACGCCATGCTCTAGCCATTCAGTCCCAGACAAGACTTTATATACACAGAAAGGGAACATGGCGCTTTGTAAAACCTGTTGGTCTCATTGTGGGAATTTATGTCATCTGCTGGCTTCCAGTCGGTAAGTATCCCAGTTTGTCATTGATTTATCTAAATCGAAGGATTCTAATATTTTGCATTAAATGCCCTAATTTGTCAACAGTTACTTTTTCGTATTGCACGTTAAACAAACAAGGGTTGGGGGTTGGTATAGTTGTCCGAGAAAGCTCGTGGACACATCCAAACATTTAAAGAATAGCAATACGTTAGGGTGGGGAACCTCTTCGCGTAGCCCCCCCCCCCCCAAAGAAAACCAACAAAAAAACACGCGACAAATGGTCCTAATCTAGCTCCGTCGCTGCTTTACTTTGATATCCGTCGATTCGCCATGAGTCCACAACCGGAAGGCGAAGGAAGGGTACCGCGAAGGCGAGAAGCCAGGAGTGATTCACTACGTTTTTCGGTCTATATGCTCCATGAAACTGAAAGTTGAAGCTTTAACAATAGGAATGCCTATGACCGAAAAAAACAGGCCCGTAGTTTGCCCAAAAATGTTGGGTGGGGGGGGGGGGGCATGGGCTTCTGGGGCGCCGATCTACCTACACTTGGCGGTCCACGTTTTTCGGTCTATATCTGCCACGAAACTGAAAATTGAAGCTTTATCAATAGGAATGCTTTCTCCCCCCACCCCTGAGGAGAGGAACTATGAAAATGACTGAAAATTTCAGTTTTGAGGCTGAATTTGTGATATTGGCGTATTATGATATTTTGATATGAACTTTATAAAAATTTGAAGGAAGAAATACGACTATAATTTATGAGAAAAACTGAAAGTTCTCAATCGGGTTAGAGTGAGACTTGTTTGAATTTTGAAGATTATCACGACATGATTGGTGAGGTGCCCATAAAATCAAGTGACATTGGTTGCGCACCCCGCCAATCTCGTCATGGGTGCCCAGCAAATGTCACTCGGCTTTATAGGGCGCCAGTACTGATAGGGGTACCTTGGTGGTTGGATTCGTAATGGATTTTTTCCATCCCCACCCCCCTAAAAACGAAGTGAAATCACTTCTCGGCATCTTGGGTAAGGATGTTTGTTTAAGTAGAATTAGAAAAGGGTAGTTTCTGTCACTAAACATTTTTGGTTGTCGTCAATAATAGTTCTTTTATTTTTTTCTCTTTCAGGAACATATTTGATATTAGTTTTGGTTGATCGAAAAACTGTAGAATCATCAGGGGTTGATATGGGAACCATTTTGGCACTTTCTGCTGGAATCGGTTCCTTGAACAGTTTATTCAACCCCATCATTTATGCTGCTAAAATTCCTGCTGTTTCTCGACAATTTAAACGTGTGTGCTGTTGCTGTTGTTGGCAAGTGCCATTCATACAATCGAACGCTTATTCTAGTATGCACGTGTCTACTGCTTCTATTCAGACTGGAATATCAAAACATAGTAGTGTGCAGTTAGATCAGTGTTAATCATTTAATAGCTGTTTGTGATTCTGGTGTTTCTTTTGTTTATTTGTACAGTTATAGTCTCCACATCATGGACAAGCGAAAAGAAGGCATTGATCAATGTCAGAAACGTTTGAATATCAAAACTAGGTCCCACTGCTAGTTTGATATCTGTCGAAAACATTAACTAGTATCATTTTGAATATGATGTCGATTGAACATGATATAAAACTGATCTCATAATTTTTCGCTCACCCAATAATTCGACTGTCGATCTTTGGGACTAACAGGAATAGAATGGGGTTGATCAAGAACTAGTAAAATTCTACGATGGTACATGAATGTGACATATTATAGTGAATGTGACATATTAATGTAAAATATGGCGACTTTTGTTCTACTCTCAATCGATATAACTATGCCTTCGTTCGTATTCAAGATGGAACAATCTAATCAAATAGCTTCATCACACATCTTTCAATGACTGTTTGATTAAATAAAAAGTATTCTGAAAGTTGTCCCATGCCTTTAATCTACAGACATTAATTGTCAAGGTATCATCAGAACTTTTGTAATAAAGGACGCCAGAAGTGTGTCGACAATTCCTGTCATTAAAAGGACATAACTACCTCATTATAATAAATAAATAAAAACCCTTTTATTATATTCAGTTCAATACATAGAGTTCAATTTAAAGGAGCTAAATCGCTAATATTTGGGACCTAGAAATTGACCCAAATGGGTCGCAACTGTTTCCGTTTCAAATCAGTTAGGTCCAGCGAAATACGGCATAAGTCTCAACCGAATAGAAATTTCTAGCGTCTGGTTATTTCAGTCTATTGCGCATGCTCTTCAGATAAAGTTATGGCGTCGCCGTGTGACATTAGTTGTGGAATATGTCTAGCCTCGCTCTTTCTGGTCACTTGTTATAAATGACGATGAAACGCACTATGGTACACGATTCGTGTACCAATGGTAAAATGTTTATTTTGTCTTAAATATTGGATATCAGAAGCCTGCCTTTTCCCGGTAGGATAACAACATTAATGTTGATTTGAATTGACAAATAATTCGTGTTTTCAACGTGTAAGACTTTGGATGATATTGAGTTAGAGACTTAGCTACTTTAAATAGATTGTTTTTATATTCTCAGGTCGTAATTTTTGTATTTTATTGAAATATCGATAAATCCTCAGATCTTGTTTAAGAAAAAAGGGCTTTGATTTGAGTCAAAAATAAAAGTGTAAATTAGGTTGCTTTTGATCATGTGTTCGACAGCTGTGGTCAAAACTGAAAATAAACCCATATAATTATAACACATCAGATCTGCCAAATGCAACATTTTATTTTGACCTAAATCGAAGAGGTTTAGCCCCTTTAACAACCTGTGTTATTTTTATAAATTGTATGCATTTTATTTATCCATACTTAAATTTATATTTTAAATTATTTTGTACAGAAGAGAATTAAAATGTTATATTTTCATGATTTTCTTTTAGTTAATTGCAGGTGTGTTGAATATATTTGTCACTGAAAGTGAAAACCTAGCCTCACAAGTGTGTGCAGTGCGTTTTGTTAATGCTGAAAAGGGGGGCCCTTATTAGGCCTACTGCCGTTGAATATGTATTTCTTCTAATCAACAATTTATGTTTTCGGTCGTCTGGTGGTTACCTCGTCTTTCCTTACAACGAAATTTATAGAACACCATGTATATCTAAGGAAGTTTTCAGAATAGTTTTTAGCGATAAAAATTTATCTTGTTTTCTTGTAGGCAACGACAGCCTTTTGAGAACAATAACGGGTGTGAAATGTACTATGGAGGCAGACCACCACTTTCTATGTACCTCCTATTTATAGTCTTTCTCTATCTCCCACTTTCTTCCTTTTAGTATGGTTTAGAATCTAAGGAAACCATTTAAATTGGCATTTTCAACCAGGTTTTGACGAATAGTCGTTTAGTGGCGGCCGGACAAGAGAATGATTAAGGTGATATGTGCGGTGAATACATGTAGTACGCTACTACAAAATTGTGTATCGCAAAAATCCCCAAATCTCATGCTCGTGCTCCGTCTGGACTAGAGAGCGTTCATCCCAACCAAAATGTTTGGGTAAATTTTGAGCCCGACATAGAGATACGAATCCACATTAAAGAATATTTGGTGATCTGTATCCCTATGCCCGATACCCTGTCTAATTGTCTCCCTTTATAAAGGTATTGCACCATCCCATACAACGTACTATATTTGTAAGTATAAAACTGATATTATCGGGTGAGCCGTAGTTCCGTGGTAATGGCAACAGATATCATGAGATATTAATTAGCCTTCCTATGAGACTGAAGCATTGGAATTATCTCGTTACTTGTCTCCTGATTACCCCAGGTTACAGGTGTCGAGAAACTGCAGAATTAATTCGATACTCACCTTTTATTATCTATTTTATTATAAACAGATTTATTTATTGTAAAGGCTATAATCTATTTATAACGTACTCTTTCTATCAGACAGCTTTTCAAGATAAAATGACTGACCAATACAGTAATGTAACAATAAACATAAGATGGATGATCAGTACAGTAACGTAAAAAGTGCTGAAACCCGAGGTATATCTTATGTAACGTTTTG
The DNA here is from genome assembly GCF_932274485.2 of Patella vulgata. Classification (NCBI taxonomy): domain Eukaryota; kingdom Metazoa; phylum Mollusca; class Gastropoda; family Patellidae; genus Patella; species Patella vulgata. The sequence continues at coordinate 21,382,699 of NC_065883.2, forward strand.
ATTTTGAAATAGAAATGTACGAATCATGCTAGAAAGATGGATGATCAGTACAGTAACGTAAAAAGTGCTGAAACCCGAGGTATATCTTATGTAACGTTTTGATTTTGAAATAGAAATGTACGAATCATGCTAGAAAAAAGAAGAAGGTATAGTTGAAAACTAAATTCATGTTACAAAATATTTATGAGAGAAGGGGTTAGTGCGAATAAGATAATTTGATAGTCGTGGCCCACCCCACCCTACCAGGCGCGAATGGTTCATTTCTTTGTTCTCGGTCACAAACAGACTTTTTGATTTCGAAATAGAAAATCTACAAAGCTGCATTTATGATCCATGCCAACAAGAGAAGAATATATACTTGAAGACTTAATAGATGTTACTAAATATATACATTACTACGGGAGTTCAAATACAAAATATTTTTTTTTATATTTATTTCCTATTTTTAGTTTTAATTTTTAGTTTTGAAAAATAATTTCTAATTTCTTTTTTTTAATTTACGATTTTGTAGAATAACTTTTAATTTTGTAATTTTTTATTTCCTGTTTTCATTTTTAATATTTTGAAAAATAATGTTTAATTTTGTAAAATTCTCCTTATAAAAAAACTATTTTTTGTTAAGCGACACATTTTCCTAATCAGTAAATCAGTACCATAATGTCAGGCTGAGAATTATAAATTAAAGACCAAAATTATAAATCCAATTTTAAAATTATAAATCCAATTTTAAAATTATCAATCCAATTTTAAAATTATCAATCCAATTTTAAAATTATCAATCCAATTTTAAAATTATAAATCCAATTTTAAAATTATAAATTCAATTTTAAAATAATAAATCCAATTTACGAAATAATAAACTAAGTTACAGAATTCTAAACTATTTACAGAATTATAAACTAATTTACAGAATTATAAACTAATTACAAAAAACTATAAACTAATTACAAAAAACTATAAACTAATTTGCAAAATTATAAATTAATTTACAAAATTATAAATTAATTTACAAAATTATAAATTAATTTACAAAATTATAAATTAATTTACAAAATTATAAATTAATTTACAAAATTATAAATTAATTTACAAAATTATAAATTAATTTACAAAATTATAAATTAATTTACAAAATTATAAATCAATTAAAAAAATTATAAATCAATTTAAAAAATTATAAATTAATTTACAAATTTAAAAATTAATTTACAAAATTATAAATTAATTTACAAAATTAGAAATTAATTTACAAAATTATAAATTAATTTACAAAATCAAAAATTAACTTACAAAAATTATAAATTATAAATCAAATTACAAAATTATAAATTAATTTACAAATTTAAAAATTAATTTACAAAATTATAAATTAATTTACAAAATTATAAATTAATTTACAAAATTATAAATTAATTTACAAAATTATAAATTAATTTACAAAATCAAAAATTAACTTACAAAAATTAATTTACAAAATTAATAATTAACTAACAAAAATTAATTTACAAAATTAAATATTAATTTACAACATTAAATACCAATTACAAATTAATTTACAAAATTAAAAATTAATTTTTAAACTTAAAAAAATAATTTACAAAATTAAAAAATAATTTACAAAATTAAAAAATAATTTACAAAATTAAATTAAAAAATAATTTAAAAAATTAAAAAATAATTAATTTTTTTTTTTAAATTAAAAAAATAATTTAAAAAATAATTTGAAAATTTTAAAAAAAAATAATTTGCAAAATTAAAGGGACATTATGTGAGACTAGATAAAGACTTGACAGTTCTCGCTATAATTTAAAAAACTAAAAAATAATTTAAAAAATTAAAAAATAATTTAAAAAATTAAAAAATAATTTAAAAAATTAAAAAATAATTTAAAAAATTAAAAAATAATTAAATTTTTTTTTTTAAATTAAAAAAATAATTTAAAAAATAATTTGAAAATTTAAAAAAAAAATAATTTGCAAAATTAAAGGGGCATTATGTGAGACTAGATAAAGACTTGACAGTTCTCGCTATAATTTAAAAAATTAAAAAATAATTTAAAAAATTAAAAAATAATTTAAAAAATTAAAAAATAATTTAAAAAATTAAAAAATAATTTAAAAAATTAAAAAATAATTTAAAAAATTAAAAAATAAGATAAAGACTTGACAGTTAAAAACAATAGATAACGTAAATAAAATATGCTGAAAATTTTAGTCAAAGTGCTCAACTCTGAATCGAGATGTTTGCTTTTGAATTTAAGCTAGCCTCGATCATCATTACTAAAGTCGGTACGATTATACACTTTAACATTTAATTATACTTCACAAATTGTATTCCAATCCGCTATAATTTAAAAAATTAATTAAGAAAATAAAAAAATTAATTAAGAAAATAAAAAATTAATTTAGAAAATTAATTTAGAAAATTAATTTAGAAAATTAATTTAGAAAATTAAAATTGAATTTAGAAAATTAAAATTGAATTTAGAAAATTAAAATTGAATTTAGAAAATTTAAATTGAATTTAGAAAATTAAAATTGAATTTAGAAAATTAAAATTGAATTTAGAAAATTAAAATTGAATTTAGAAAATTAAAATTGAATTTAGAAAATTAAAATTGAATTTAGAAAATTAAAATTGAATTTAGAAAATTAAAATTAAAATTGAATTTAGAAAATTAAAATTAAAATTGAATTTAGAAAATTAAAATTAAAATTGAATTTAGAAAATTAAAATTGAATTTAGAAAATTAAAATTGAATTTAGAAAATTAAAATTGAATTTAGAAAATTAAAATTGAATTTAGAAAATTAAAATTGAATTTAGAAAATTAAAATTGAATTTAGAAAATTAAAATTGAATTTAGAAAATTAAAATTGAATTTAGAAAATTAATTAGAAAGTAATGGGTGTGAATAATTTTTGGGATGATTGTGCCCCCCGCCCCTATCTATATGGCAGATGAGGTTTTATCAATTATTTCGATATACCTTATGCCTGACGAGAAACGTTCTGTTTAGTATACACATGGTAGATACGGTGTTCCATACAACTAAATAAACTTTTATTTCCAATAAAACTGCTATATATATACAATCAATGATGTCACTTTCCCGTTAAACGTAATTATAGTTGTAAGAGCAACTAAATATCAAATGTAAATTGGTTAAAATATAATTATTTTAACAATAAAAGCTTTATTTTATCGTAAACATTAAGTCGATAAAAAAACTTGTCGTCTGAAACCTTGTTTAATTATTTCCTTTTGTATATAGGTATTGCACCATCCCATATACTGTACTATATTAGTAGGTATAAAAGTGTATGTTATCGGGTGAGCCGTAGTTCTGTGGTAATGGCTACAGATATTAGCCTTCCTGTGAGACTGAAGCATTGGAATTATCTCGTTACTTGTCACCTGGTTACCCCAGGATACTTGTGGCGAGACACTGCAGAATTAATTCGATACTCACCTTTTATTATTTATTTCATTTTTAACAGATTTACTTATTTTCTATGCTATAACCTTTTAATTACTTATTTGTTCAATATAAGCAAACTGCTTTTCAAGATGAATAATCAATACAGTAATGAAACAAGTGTTGACACTCTTTGCAAGAAATTTTAATAGTTCGGATGATAAATTAGTATGGAAGCAGTATTTGATCAATAAAGATCGCCTGATTGCAGTTTTAGAGGACAAACCAAATTGCGAGTTGTAATCCACGTGTCACAACCAGAAGGAAGTGTCAAAAAATAATAATTACATGGCTCGAGTTTCTTTGTAAGGCTTCCTGAATAAATTATAATTATCGCTTAAAACACGGACTTTTTCTATTTTCTATTTTGTCGCATTCTCTTATCTCGTGACAGTCAATTCTTTTTATGTATAGTTCGTTTCAAAAAGATATCCCCTGATGCACATACGAGTTTTGAATCTAAAGTCCCTGAAATGCCATTTCCGGGTTGCTGTTGATGGCCTTCCAGGACGCGAGTCATCGTCAAGGCTCTCTCTGACATGCTTAAATGCTACAGCCCACTTCATAACTGTGGAAAAGGAAGGGGTATCATCCCCTAAAGTGTAGACCATGTCGGCATGTATATGTGTTGGGGCTAGTCCTTTCACTTGCAGGTACTAGAGGACTACTCCATACCAAGTTTTGTCCATTTCTGGTGATTCACTTGGTAGGTTCACAAGATGGTCTGGTACAAAGACAACATCCACAGTTGAAGTTCTTATATCTATGATTCATTCATTGATTGTACTTGTTGGTGGCAAAAGTTTGTTTCAACCCAACTGATCTATATGTTTTCAGACAGACCTCGTGCTGTGAATCTGCGCGTGAGTAGCGTGACGTATGCAATTTAGGTACACAGATTCATCATGCAAATACATATATTATATATTTGGATTTTTCTCTTCTCTTTTGGCATTGTTTGTTTACCTCAAAACATTTCTTAGACCAACATACTCACAACAGAATAAGAGTGAAAAATATTTTTTTCAAACCTGACAAGTTGACAAGGTTATTTTATACTATAGTTTTACGTGAGTAGCGTGGCGTATGCAATGTAGGTGCAATAAATCACGCAAGTACATTATTTGTGATTTTACCCTTCTATTTTGGCATTAATTCATTTAGTCGCCGGTGCATAATTTTGCGCCCGACTGCACTTATTTTGCGCCCTACTATTTTTTTTCTGGGGGAGGTGTAGTGGGTATACCCCACCCCTATCCATTTACGCTGATTATTAGTGGTCTAAAAATCGAATAATAATACCAGTTATCGCCCTCTTCTTCAATAGTAAGGTAAACGCACGTCACTGCCTGATTCTTCAAATCTTTGTAACGGATCAACAAGATCTCTGTGTTCAAATTATATATATTCGGAATAATCGTTAACATATATAGTTATTGGCTGATATCAACATTGTCTTTTAAAGAAAGCGGGCAAAATGAAATGTTGTGTGTGTGATTAAAATATAAGAAAGTGTATAGCCCATTTCCATTTTTCTTTCATAAGGAATATCTGAACACTAAACATGTTTTGATACAAATGTAATCATACCTGTTAAGAAGAAAAGCTTAGTTTCATCTTAAGCATAAGAAATTGCCTAATTGTCTCCCTTTATAAAGGTATCGCACCATCCCATACAACGTACTATATTTGTAAGTATAAAACTGTATGTTATCGGGTGAGCCGTAGTTCTGTGGTAATGGCAACCGATATCATGAGATATTAATTAGCCTTCCTATGAGACTGAAGCATTGGAATTATCTCGTTACTTGTCACCTGGTTACCCCAGGTTACTTGTGGCGGGACACTGTAGAATTAATTCGATACTCACCTTTTATTATTTATTTCATTTTTAACAGATTTACTTATTTTCTATGCTATAACCTTTTAATTACTTATTTGTTCAATATAAGCAAACTGCTTTCCAAGATGAATAATCAATACAGTAATGAAACAAGTGTTGACACTCTTTGCAAGAAATTTTAATAGTTCGGATGATAAATTAGTATGGAAGCAGTATTTGATCAATAAAGATCGCCTGATTTTCTATTTTATCGCATTCTCTTATCTCGTGACAGTCAATTCTTTTTATGTATAGTTCGTTTCAAAAAGATATCCCCTTATGCACATACGAGTTTTGAATCTAAAGTCCCTGAAATGCCATTTCCGGGTTGCTGTTGATGGCCTTCCAGGACGCGAGTCATCGTCAAGGCTCTCTCTGACATGCTTAAATGCTTCAGCCCACTTCATTACTGTGGAAAAGGAAGGGACATCATCCCCTAAAGTGTAGACCATGTCGGCATGTATATGTGTTGGGGCTAGTCCTTTCACTTGTAGGTACTAGAGGACTGCTCCATACCAAGTTTTGTCCATTTCTGGTGATTCAATTGGTAGGTTCACAAGATGGTCTGGTACAAAGACAACATCCACAGTTGAAGTTATTATGTCTATGATTCATTCATTGATTGTACTTGTTGGTGGCAAAAGTTTGTTTCAACCCAACTGATCTATATGTTTTCAGACAGACCTCGTGCTGTGAATCTGCTCGTGAGTAGCGTGACGTATGCAATTTAGGTACACAGATTCATCATGCAAATACATATATTATATATTTGGATTTTTCTCTTCTATTTTGGCATTGTTTGTTTACCTTATTAATTCATTTAGTCGGAGACCGACTGCAGTGGGCACTTATTTATAGACTGACTATTTTGCTCCCTCGGTGGAAAACATTTCTTAGACCAACATATTCACAACAGAAAAAGAGTGAAAAATATTTTTTTCAAACATGACAAGTTGACAAGGTTATTTTATACTTTAGTTTTGCGTGAGTAGCGTGGCGTATGCAATGTAGGTGCACGAAATCACGCAAATACATTATTTGTGATTTTACCCTTCTATTTTGGCATTAATTCATTTAGTCGCCGGTGCATAATTTTGCGCCCGACTGCACATTTTTTTCTGGGGGAGGTGTAGTGGGTGTACCCCCACCCCTATCCATTTACGCTGATTATTAGTGGTCTAAAAATCGAATAATAATACCAGTAATAGATTTTACCATATATTTACATGAACGAAGTGACGAGTGTGAATAATGTATTGGATAATTGTGCCCCACCCCCCACATACACACCACCCTACCCCACCCCTACAATTACAAAATTAAGCATTAATTTACAAAATTAAGCAATAATTTACAAAATTAAGCAATAATTTACAAAATTAAGCAATAATTTACAAAAATAAGCATTAATTTACAAAAATAAGCATTAATTTACAAAAATAAGCATTAATTTACAAAATTCAAAATTCAAATTAGAAATTAGAAATTATTTTTCAAAATTAAAAAATGAACAAAACTATAGTTCTTATTTGAGCTTCCTTACATGACTGAAGTGACGAGCGTGAATAATTTTTTTGGATGATTGTCCCCCCCCCCCCCTATATATGGTAGATTTGGTTTAATCAATTATTACGATATATTACTTATACCTCATAATCCGAAATTAAAAATAGAAATTACAGTTTATTTTTCAAAATGAAAAAAATACAAAGTAAGCATTAATTGACAAAATTAAGCATTACTTTACAAAATTAAGCATAAATGTACAAAATTAAGCATAAATGTACAAAATTAAGCATTACTTTACAAAATTAAGCATTACTTTACAAAATTAAGCATTACTTTACAAAATTAAGCATTACTTTACAAAATTAAGCATTAATTTACAAAATTAAGCATTAATTCACAAAATTCAAAATTAAAATTAGTTCTTATTTGAGCTTCCTTACATGGTAGATTGGGTTTTAAGATACCTTATACCTCATAATCCAAAATTAAAAATAGAAATTACAGCATGTTTTTCAAAATGAAAAAAATACAAATAGCAAATCAAAAAAAAAAAAAAAAAAAAATGCCGCGTATTCTAGCTTCTTTACATGACTATTACGATATGCCTTATACCTGACAAGGTAACGTACTATTTTGTATACACATTTTGGTAGATACGGTGTTCCATACAACTAAATAAACTAAAACTAGTTCGATTTCCAATAAAACTGCTAAGCAATCTATATATATAATCAATGATGTCACTTTCCCGTTAAACGTAATTATAGGTGTAGGAGCAACTAAATATCAAATGTAAATTGGTTAAAATAGAAGTATTTTAACAATAAAAACTTTATTTTATCGTAAACAATGTCGATAAAAAAAACTTGTGTCTGAAACCTTGTTTAATTAGTTCCCTTTGTATATAGGTATTGCACCATCCCATATACTGTACTATATTAGTAGGTATAAAAGTGTATGTTATCGGGTGAGCCGTAGTTCTGTGGTAATGGCTACAGATATTAGCCTTCCTGTGAGACTGAAGCATTGGAATTATCTCGTTACTTGTCACCTGGTTACCCCAGGATACTTGTGGCGGGACACTGCAGAATTAATTCGATACTCACCTTTTATTATTTATTTCATTTTTAACAGATTTACTTATTTTCTATACTATAAACTTTTAATTACTTATTTGTTCAATATAAGCAAACTGCTTTTCAAGATGAATAATCAATACAGTAATGGCTACAGATATTAGCCTTCCTATGAGACTGAAGCATTGGAATTATCTCGTTACTTGTCTCCTGGTTACCCCAGGTTACGGGTGGCGGGAAACTACAGAATTAATTCGACACTCACCTTTTATTATTAATTGCCAATAGATCAATCGACAATTTTCATAAATTTGAACATGTACAACATTTAATAACTATAGTATGGCGTCTAAATTATTATCAATCATTAAGATTTGTCATATACCTCACATTAATTCATCTTTAAACATTTAGTAGAAAATAAACCTGTGGTCTGAACCCGTGCGTAATTACTTCCCTTGTCATAAAAATATTGCACCATCCCATACAATGTAATATATTAGTAGGTATAAAACTGTATGTTATCGGGTGAGCCGTAGTTCTGTGGTAATGGCTACAGATATTAGCCTTCCTGTGAGACTGAAGCATTGGAATTATCTCGTTACTTGTCTCCTGGTTACCCCAGGTTACGGGTGGCGGGAAACTACAGAATTAATTCGACACTCACCTTTTATTATTTTCTTCATTATTAACAGATTTATTTCTGTTCAAGTCAATAACCTTTTCATAACTTACTCTTCCTATCAAGATGGATGATCATTACCATAATGTAACAAGTGCTGAGACTTGAAGTATACGTCATGTAACGCTTTGATTTTGAAATAGAAAATTCCCATAGATAAATGTTTGAATCATGCCAAAAAGGGGAAAAAAAGTATAGTTGAAAACTTAATTTATGTTACCAAATATTTACATGAGTGAAGTGACTACTGCGAATAATTTATTCGCCCCAACCCACCCCACCCGCAAAAATAATTCTGTTCTTTCTTCGAGGGGTTCCCGATCGCCATCAGACTTATGATTCATGCCAAAAAAGGAAGAATTTATAAATATTTTAAAAACTAATAGATTTTACCATATATTTACATGAACGAAGTAACGAGTGTGAATAATGTATTGGATAATTGTGCCCCCCACCCCCACATACACACCACCCTACCCCACCCCTATCATTCCGCCCGTCGATAGTGGTGGTAGACGGTGGTTTTATCAATTATTACGATATACCATGTACCTGACAAAATATCATTCTGTTTTAGTCTACACATTTTGTAAGATACGGCGTTCCATAAATAAACTAAAACTGCTTCTTGCGAGAGAGAGACAAATGGAGTTTAATATCCACTCGATACAGACTAGGTTATTTCAAAACTAACATTTGGTTGAATAGTTCGCTTGCGCTTAAGGATCTTGAGCAAGGGCGGGGTGGGAGGGGGGGGGGGGCTCCGAGAAAACCCATAAGGTTTGACTAGCTCTTTGACAAGATATTGTGTAATGCTGAAGTCTAGGCCACCTACATCTTCCTTAACGTACATTAATCATTATGTACCTAATCTCGTCTGGCGCAAGTTTCCAATGGATGATATATATCACACGTTCCTTTACATTAGAAAATAATAAGGTATTGAGTATGCATGAGCTTTTTTATAGGAAGGAAGCGGTGCGTATTCTTTGAAAGTAAAGATCTGGATAAAGCATCGTCTCTCAATGATAGTCTACTCTTGAATCCAGATGTGACAGCAAACAAATTGAATAACTATTTGTTTAATTAAGTTATATCAGAAATATGGTATTCTATACTCTTCAAATAAAAAGTAGGGGATATTGAAATGCAAATACCTATACAGGTTGTGATATGATAAATAGTCATGGACACTTGACATGTTGTGAGAGTATGTTCACAGATGAAGAACTTATCGCCCCAACAGAACCACTGAGCTGCATGTGCGACACGGTATAGCGCCATACACGTGGGAGGGGTTCATTGTCAAATTTGACACTTCAAGGAAGGGTTGATGAAAACTGCCGCTTGCTGGTTCATTCTATCCATGTTTGCTTTTCTATCGGTTCTTGCATAAGATTAACTGTTTAGCGTATCTTTGCTTTAGTGTGTTAAATTTAATTTGATCGGGAGACGTATTCGTCGACGTCAACGTCAATCGACAACACTACAAGAATTGACCGATTTTGAATCGGATAAAGAAATGGAGGAAATGCCGTTGTCCTGACGTTTGCCCATCTTTATATGGTCGGTTGGTGCTGAAATGTAGAATTTGAAACACATTCAATCGCCCAATGAAGTTCTCCAAAGTGATAATAAATTGATATTTTTGGACCAAAGTAAATAACAATATCTGAACGATTCAAATCATTTATTGCTATAATGAATACACTTTACAAATAATTCACCATAAAATATGCAGGAGCATACATCATCAAGTATCACATACAATTAATTTAAGATGTTTCTGACTTAAAATAACTTTTATTTAATCCAATCAGACTAATTTCAAATTATTCTACAGATTTTAAATAGTATTAGATTCAATAGAAACATTATCAACATTTTCCTGTTATGTTAACGATTTATAACGCGTAACATGCATGTATATACATGCGATACAGCTCTGTATATACCCTATTTTGTGTACAAAGACAAAAAATATGTTTTATATTCATTTGTAATGAAGTATCTATAAAATATTCAATTATGAGACAATGTAAAACAAGTTTTAATAGGCAAGTTTCTCATATTAAATGATCTTCAATTACGACTGAAGACTCTTGTTTGGGCGGGAGTACATCGTCTTTAATGGTATCTATGAGGCCAAGTCCTTCAGCTGCCAAGTCTTCAGCAACTTGCTCGTCATTAACGCCGCCAGTTTCTTCTCCTTCGCAACAAAATCGAACCTTGTAGTCATTGCATGCTCGATCGGATTGATGACTTCCTGTACATATTAAACCTAATGTAGGGCCTACAGATAAGGCATCTCCGGCATTTGTGTATGGTACTCCCGCAACTGTCTGGGCATCAAAAGCTGAAGGATTGGAACAAATTTCTTCTGGATATAGTTTCTGAGAAAAAAAATTCTTACGTAAATATCTATATCTTCACTCATTGATTCACGCATTGTGATTTCAATTCTTATAGATTATAAGGTTATACTGTGATGTAAATCTTTCGCAGAAAATTTCATGTAGAGGAGCAGATGTGATACAATACATAACTCTTATATTAAGAGTCACACGTCTTAACTCCAGACAATAAGTTTTAGACTTAAATCTTATAGCATATAATTTGTCTAAAGGCACGCCGAGTATAAATGTTTGTATAACACATTACATCTTACATAATACTATGTCAAAATTCCCACACCTGCTACGGTTTAACTCTTACAATTAATCTGTCCAAAATGAATTACAAATAAAATATGAATTCGGAATACAATATTAAAATTTACACCGAGCTTTGTGGATGCCTAAAGAGAAAGGGAGTCCAAAGAGGATGGCTAAATGGTTACCTACCCAATACCATTTAGAAGTTCGTAAACGATGTTGAAAATACTTACTCTCAGGGCATATAGTGTTTCTTTGTCTGAAAGACCATTAGATCTAGTAGGAGAATCACTGTCAAACCATGGAGTCCAGTCTTCCTTTCTGCACACAGGTTGGTTATCTTAAATAAAAAATGGTTCAAATCAATAAAGTAATTATATGAAAATAGCCGTGGTGTTGAAAGTGTTAAAGATACATTCCCGGGTACAAACTGGGTGATTTAATGATATATTTGGACTCAAAACATTGCAATATCAGGGAATACCCGGCTATAAAAAATCGATCAAAAGAGGCCATGTTTGTGTCACGTGACACAACGGGTGCGAAGTCGGAGGAGAATTCATTGCATACAAAAGATGATGTTGCCTTTATCGCTGACCATTTATTACAAATATCGAAGCTTAATTAAATTCTCGGATTATCCACTGTCCGCGTCTTTTTCCGTGATTTTTATCTCAGAAAGTGTTGTACGTCTAACTCTTCATAAAGTTTATCAACATGTACATCAAGCGCTCAATCTCCGCGTGCAACCTTCGACCTCACGCGTGCAGACACTCCTAATCGTCGAGCTATCGATTAGGGAAACCCGTACATTTTGTCCCGTGTCCGCTCCATGAGTGTTTTTCAGGGAATCCAGCATTTTTCTAGTAAGATTGGATATTTCTACTTTCCATATATACCAAAATTGACATACTTTTATTGGAAATAAACATCCGATAAATACTTTTCTGGGAACGTATCTTTAAACAAACAGATACTTAGAGATTCAACACAAGGGTTATGTCATAATTTTCCTTCGTATCAGATAAATAAATGAGATATAGTTATACTTAAAGTGAATGAAATGCATACGAACCTCCAGCACAGCAGAATCTGACTTTATAGTCCTCACATTCTTTATCATCTTGAGCAGCATTTTCACAGATTAGACCACCCTGTGCTGATAAAATCACATTATCTCCTCCATCTGTGTAGGGGGCACCAGTTGTCAACTGGGCATGAACAGCAGAAGGTGAAGAACAAATCTTGCCAGGGTTTTCTTGTTGCAGTACGAACAATGCTTCATAATCGTATTTACCAGATGGATTGTCCCGATCAAACCACTGTGTCCAGGCATTGTTAGGACAGCTTGGTGTCTCTATAAAATCGATAATGTATAATATTAATATTATAAATGGGGTGATCTAGCATAGTTGTCATCGTTATCTATTGTTATTGTTAAATATTGAAATAAGAGGACTGTCTAATCTAATATGTCAGTCTGAAACTAATGTGAACATTGTTGTAATATGAAGAAAATGTTTTAGCAGAAGTAGAAGCTTTGGATTCTTCATTTATAAATGAAATAACTTAAAACGTTGATATAGATCCTAAATACCCATACCTTCAGAGCAGCAGAATCGAACTTGATAATCATTACAACGTTTGTCATCTTGATCATCATTTTTACAGGTGAGTCCATGAGTAGGTCCGATAACTACATCGTCATTGCCATCAGTATAGGGAGCTCCACTTGTTAATTGGGCGTCCACAGCAGTAGGATTGCTGCAGACTTTGCCAGGATTATCTTGTTGAATTGCTGCTAATCCTTCCCAATCATAGTATCCACCTGGATTATCACGATCAAACCATGGTGTCCAATGTTCTTTAGGACATGTTGATTCTGAAGGGAGTGAAAATAATGAACCAATAATATTATTCATAAGCTAGATTATAATTTGTTATATTATTTCAATAGAGTTTTGTAATAGAACTGGAATGTTCATTTTGTATATTTGTCTCATTACTTGATAAAAACTAGCCTCGTCGAAACATCGCTCAAATTCTGCACTTATCCGATATTAATAAATAAGAATATTTTTGAAATAACGTTACCATAATGAGTAATAAATCTAATGCTGGGCAAATGAAATCTTTACCAACTTCAAATTCTGTACTTATCCGATATTAATAAATACGGATATTTTGGAAATAACGTTACCATGATGGGTGATAAATCTAATGCTGAGACCAATCAAAATGTTTAATTTATATTTACACAATCAGTTTTAGTATTTAACTATTTTACAGTGTATTACTGAGAACTGGATTAGGTGCAGGTTTGAAAAATTTGGTTGTGTTTATATCTGCTTTGTGTTGATTCAACAATAGGGGAGATAACTCTTATAAATTACCAAAGTGTTCAACTCACCACCGAAGCAACAGAATCGCACTTTATAGTCGTTACATTTCTTATCTGGTTGATCCGAATTTTTGCAGATGAGACCAACTGTGGGTGAAATAGTTAGTATATCTCCACCATCTGTGTAGGGGGTACCATTAGTAAGCTGGGCATCGATGGCAGATGGTGAAGGACAAATTTTTCCTGGATTTTCCTTCTGTAGATCAGCCAAAGCTTCGTAGTCATAACCACCAGAAGGATCATCTCTATCAAACCAATCAGTCCATGCATTATCTGGACAAACAGGTTCCTCTTTTGGTGAAAAATAAATATTAAAACCATGTTTATTTCAAATCCATAGGTCAGACTCTTACATATGATATATGTATATATATATATATATATATATATTATTTCATTGTTGTTATGTAATGAAACACATTAGCGAATACAAAAAATACCTTGTAAGGTCATGCAGATGAATTTTTGTTATTTTATTATTTGAGACACATAAAGATGGCGGAGTGAAATCAATAAATAACATTGAGAATTTTAAATGACCGTAACTCTTTTGCGTTTGATAGGGCACACTCTGTGACACTATATTTAACATTTATCCTGACAGTATGGGGTTTAACCGACTTTCGTTCACTGTCTAGCTTTGTGAAATTATCAAACGCATAGCTGAAGTCTTTGAAATAAAAAAAAAATTAATTTCGTTTTTGACAATACCCAACATAAGTTAGTTTTCAATTTGAAAACAAAATATTACGATTATACATACCAGGTTCACAACAAAATCTAACTTTGTAATCGTTGCATTTTCCATCCGGTTGGAGTTTATTAAAACACAACAACCCAATCGTAGCACCAACAGTAACAACATCACCGCCGGAAGTGTGAGGATCTCCATTAAGAAGTTGAGCTTCCACAGCCGATGGAACAGCACAGATCTTTCCTGGGTTCTCAACCTGTAAGTTAGATAGTGCTTCATAATCAGCTTGTCCACTAGGATTATCTCGATCAAACCATTGGGTCCAGTGTTCTTCTTTACATGCCGGAGGTTCTGATACTGAAATTAAGAGCATATTTGATGGACTTTACTAAACAGCTTAGTAGCCGGAGGATCTGATACTGACGTAAAGAGGATATTTGAAGAACTTTACTACATAGCTTCAATGCTTCTTTATTAAATCCGTATTGGGCAATGATCTATTTAAACATTCACGAAAGAGTGTGACAAGGCTTAGTAATTAATTTTACCTTTTGAACAGCAGAATCGAACTTTGTAATCATTACAACGTTTGTCCTTTTGATCATCATTTTTACAGGTGAGTCCATGAGTAGGTCCAATAACTACATCGTCGCCTCCATCAGTATAGGGGTTGCCATTTATTAATTGAGCATCAACAGCCGTTGGGTTGCTGCAGACTCTACCAGGATTCTCCTGTTGAATGGATGCTAATCCTTCCCAGTCATAGTATCCACTTGGATTATCACGATCAAACCATGGTGTCCAATCTTCCTTACGGCATGTTGATTCTATGAAAAAAGAGCAATTATGTTATTTTGGCCCTGCCCTATATGTGGGATATTAAAATATAGTTTATAACGGACCTGTAATCGGGTAACCAATAAATATAAGTAAACCAGACTTATTAGTCTCTATTTCAAACATAACAATGTATAAAATTGTCGTCATTGTATTATCAATAGTGACAGAAGGGAAATAACTTAGACTTACCTCCGAAGCAGCAGAATCTCACTTTATAATCATTACATTTCTTATCTGATTGGCCAGAATTTAAACAAACGAGACCATTAGACGGAGAAATACTTAAAACGTCGCCGCCATTTGTGTATGAGTCACCATTTAGAAGTTGGGCATCAATGGCTGAAGGTGAAGGACAGATCTTTCCGGGATTCTCTTGTTGCAGAACAGACAGAACCTCGTGATCACCAGTTCCAGAAGGGTTATCTCTATCAAACCAGGCTGTCCAAGCGTTGTAGGGGCATTGAAATATTGGTTCTGTAAGAAAACGGATGAATCATGTGTAAGATTGCGTCTATGTCCATAAACAGGTCTTGGCCACTTTTATTTCCAATGTTTCCCTAGATTTTATTTATTTTGGATGGCAACCCACTAAAATACCAGAACATACACGAATTACGAATTACATAGATCGCCAAGAAACCTGCCAGTATCATAACGTTTGGCACGGAAACCCGGGTCCTCACGATTATTGATTAACAAATAGAAAATACAATGATAAAAGTAAGCAATAACAACCACCTGTTCGTTATATAACAGGTGGATACGATATGTTATATGATTGGTTTTCTAATTAAAAAGATATAGTGATGAGAGAGGTTTGAATATTAAATCAGTTTTGTCCAAACAGGATACAAACTGTACAGACATCATCGTCAAGCATGGGCGTGGTGATCACTGCTTTTACATAATGAACAAGACAGAACAATTACATCGCCTATGGGAGCGGGGAAATGTTGGGCTATGTGGAATATGTTCTCAGGGGTTGCTGTAAAATTGACGGACAATGTATATCTATACTCGACAATTTTAGTTACGGGCCTGGTTCGCTTTGTAGCATATTCCATTGGTTCGAATCTATTAGTCGCGAATCTCATCTTTTACTAAAACAATACGTGTTTTGTTAGTATAGAAAATACTAACGAAATTGATGATTAAAAATTCTCATTTCCAATTAAGTTCTCGTAGTTTAAGTGTAAATTTAATGTGACATGACAAAGTGTAAAAGAATAACTGAAACTAATGTTTACCTTTTGGGCAGCAGAATCGAACTTTGTAGTCTTCACATTTTTTATCACTTTGATCAGAATTTTTACAGATAAGACCAATAGACGGGCCTACTGATACAACGTCTCCTCCTACTGAATAATGATCACCATTTAAAAGACGAGCGTCAACACCGGTTGGCTTTGCACACACTTTTCCTGGATTTTCTTTCTGGATGTCCGAGAGACTTTCGTAGTCGTAACCACCAGATGGATTGTCTCGGTCGAAAAACGGTGTCCAATAACCATTATTGCATTCTGGTTCAACAACTATAAACAGAAAATGGAAAAAGGTACTTAGATTTTGTAAATGTTAAAACTAAATCTAATCGCTATAAAGTTATATAGAAGCTTTAAACATGGGTCAAATCATAATTTTGTTTAAATCATTGTTGGGTTATGATGCTTATCATTTTTATTCAGATTCCTTCTAGCGTGTATTTAGTTTGGAGAATTAAAATTGTATTGTTGGTTGTCTGATTTACACTTTTAAGCGTATTTGTTAAGTCGATGAATCAAATTTTACGTCCACAACATAATTCATTTTACCTAATTACGAATTTAAATAAGACAAAATAAAGAAATACTTACTTTCTTTTGGACAACAGAATCGAACTTTGTAATCTTCGCATTTCCGGTCTTCCTGGTCCTCATTTTTACATATAAGCCCAAGATTGGGATTAACGGAAACAATCTCCCCAGATGTTGAATAGTGATTCCCGTTCAGCAGACGAGCATCTACACCGATGGGAGAAGCACAAACTTTCCCAGGGTTTTCATTCTGTATGGCTGATAACGCTTCATAATCATAGTCCCCAGATGGATTGTCTCGATCAAAGAAAGGGGTCCAGTAGCCATTGTTGCAGCTCGGTTCTTCAAATGAAACAAAATACATAAATAATAATAATCATATTGAGAACTTTATAAATTACGTAACGTATTTTACGACATAATTGATGCCGCTGATAGAAATAAAATGTTGTTTAATGGCACGTCAGCTTCAACCGGGTTTTACCGTGCCAAATTAAACAAATTAAACAATTAATATATTTATATACATAGATAAAAACAAATATCACAGACTGGTTATTTAGTAAAAACAAAAATCACAGACTAGTTAAAAAAGTAATATTAAAAATATCACAGACTGGTTAATAAAGTAAAAATAAGTATCACAGACTAGTTAATAAGATAAAAACAAGTATCACATATCCTTATGCCTATAAATATTTAAAAATTTAAAACAAAAACAAATACAAAATTGTTATACAAATTTGGATTTTTTTAAAAGAAATTTAGCGCTTTAACATACATGTTTTGTCTTGACAGCGTTTAAAACAAATTAAACGATACTCAACATATTGTAATTATTACAAAAACAG
This sequence comes from Patella vulgata, assembly GCF_932274485.2. Classification (NCBI taxonomy): domain Eukaryota; kingdom Metazoa; phylum Mollusca; class Gastropoda; family Patellidae; genus Patella; species Patella vulgata. The sequence continues at coordinate 21,400,558 of NC_065883.2, forward strand.
ATATAGGGTCCTTGAAAACTAGAGAAAATTGTCAAAAAGAATTTAATTTATAATGCGCTGTATTGGTACTGAATTAATTTTATACAATTCAATCAAATAAAAAGAAACGGTAATAATATTTATAAAATGATACGGATACAATCATCTATTTCAATGGTACTATCTTATAATACACAAACATTAGAAAAATATATAAAAATTGTGTCTCTGAAATAAATTTTTTAAAATAAAATAATCTTAATAAATATCATAACATACCTCGAACAGATGCTGCAGAAGTAAGAGCGATTAGCGATGCTAGAAATGTTATAGTTTTTGGCAACATTATGAAATGTTACTAAAACTTAACTGATGTCAGTGGAAAGCACCCTGGCTTTTATACCCTATGTATTGTGGGGTTTTTTTTGCTTGATCTTCAGCTATTTTATTTATATCTATTGATATCAACACAATAAACATAAAACATGAATAATATAAAAAATACTAGATCATATCATGCAACTGTTAGCCAATCAAACTAGTTTATAATATCAACCAATCGATTACCCGAACCTGGAATTAATGTCGTCAGCATTAAGTTCGCTCACCCTTCTCATACTTATTTAGATACTTTAATTTTAAGTCTTTATAAACTTCGCCCTTTTTAAATTACAAAATGAAGGGAGGGAATAGATTGTTCTGATAAAACCATAAAGAATCATATTATTCATAAAGTTAAATTCTTTTATATTTAATATTTTAGGATAACATAAGCAAATATGTTCACGTCACTTATTTTATATATGAATAGATTACTGCGTCTTTTGCGTCTTTATGTAACAAAACACTAGTCGTCAGGCAACACCAACCGCATTTTAACCTTCATTGAATAAACGTGAGGTCAACTGTTAAGTATCGCTACAGCAATTTAGATAAGAGGTGGAATGTACCTAATCACAAAAAATCGTTTATTAGTTAATAAGTAAACTTCTCGTATTAAATTGATTAAACGAATAACTGGCATACAGGGTATAAATTCATACCCAAAGGAACGAAAACCGTGTATTGTCATTGGTGACTGATCCTCGGGGGAAATAATTATCAGATTTGGGGTACCGCAAGGCTCCTCGTTATCGCATATTGTGTTAAGTTTAGAGATGTCTCCATTAGGCAATATCACGTCAAAACATAGTTTATTACTTTAGTTATATGTTGATGACACATAATTAGGGGTTCACACTGCGTGTGAAACACTATTGTTTTTGTTCGGATTATTAGGGTTTCACACTGCGTAGCTTGTGTGAAACACTATTGTTTTTGTTAAGATTATTATTAGGGTTTCACACTGCGTAGCTTGTGTGAAACACTATTGTTTTTGTTAAGATTATTATTCTTCTTCTTCTTATTAGGGTTTCACACTGCGTAGCTTGTGTGAAACACTATTGTTTTTGTTAAAATTATTCTTATTATTATTCTTATTATTATTATTTTTTTTTTTTCCAATTTGATTGTATCTCAGAAACTACTTGTCGGATTGATTCGATGTATTCGGTTTTACTAGAAAAGTGGGTGTGACTTAGAGATTAAAGCTATTTCGAACGTTCTGCGACAATGCGAAATGTCCGAAATCGTCGAATTTGTCGATTTTTGAAATATTGCCGTAATATTAACAATAATCGTCGGATTTTAACATCGTCGGAGATATTAGGCGCCAAATTTTGAAAATTTAAATTTTTACAAAAAACTTTTTTATTCATGAATATTTTAATGTGGTATTTTACCCAGGGTTAAAGAGTCATCTGATTTGACCAAAAATGGCACCATTTTTTGTCATCGTAAATTTCCTTGACCCCCACTGGCTAATTCAGTTTTTCAGTCCTGGAATTATTATTTATTGCTCGATTTGTATAAAACAAAGTTCATATGCTCCGTAATCCAAAATGTCATTTTTTTTGTTACCGGTAAAGTTACCTTTCGGCAACGGAAGTGACGTAAATTTAGCAAAAACTACAATTTTGACAGTTCGGTACCACTTTTTGAAAGCAAATATTATTTTTTTCAAATCTGGTATGACTGAAAGTGTGTGCCCTGTAAAGGCACAGAAAACATCGGGCTCAGTTTTTTTAATTTTGATTTCGTTTTCGGGTCATTTTGATTTAAAGGTGAAAAAAGGTGAAAAAATGAGCTATTTACAACCCATTCAGGCTTTTCATATTTTAAAATATTTCTTCGCAACTTTCATAAACTTGTAGCATTAATCCATACGAAGAGAATCTATCTCAAAATTAGTTTGTAATATGAGCAGTTGCCGAGAAATGGTCAATTTTGCATGAGTCACTCTTTACGCTATTGTGTCTGTAAAAGAGTCAATTATTATTGGATTTTCATAAAAGTGACACCATTTGATGCATAATGTCAATTGTGACTAGTTCAACTCAATTTAACATTTTCCATGTCACCGGAAATGACGAAATTTGGGTAAAAACTGTATTTATAGCCTTAGAAACAAATAATTTATTGAAATGAGTCGTATTTGTTGTTTGTTTAATATTTTGATATTTGATTCTAATCAACTAATAGAATGAACCCATACGATCATATAGGTATCACAAAATGGTTTCTAACTTGTTCAGTTGTAGAGAAATAGGTAATTTTCAACAGGTCACTTTTCAAGGTTTTTTGTCCATAAAAGTGTCAATTATTATTCGATTTTCATGAAATTTTCACTATGTGATACCTAATGCCATTTACGATTTCATACAAGTAATTTAAGATTTTCATTATCACCGGAAGTAACGTCATTTTGGCAAAAACTGTATTTTTAGCTTTCAAAACAGATATTTTATTCAAATGAGTCTGAGTTGTTATGTTTTTAAAATTATGATATTTGATTCCAATCAACAAATAGAATAAACCCATACGATCATACAGATTCCAGAAAATGGTTTCTAACTTGTATGGTTGCAGAGGAATTGACGGTTTTCTACAAGTCACTTTTTAAGGTTTTTGGTCTATAAAAGTGGCAATTATTATTCGATTTACATAAAATTTTCACCATGTGACGCCTTATGCCATTTCTGATTTCATAAAACTAATTGAATATTTTCATTATCACCGGAAGTACTGTACACTTACATGTAACAAATATATAAAATGAATTGATATTGCTGGATTTTGTTGATTCGGCGTCCATTTTATTTGATGTGTGCAATGCTTATGTGGAAACCTGTTTAATGGTTTCATCGGTACCGGAAGTGACATATGTTCAAGGGTAACGGGGCACCGGTGAAACCCGTCATTACTGCATCGCAGTTCTAGTTATATATTATATTTGTGAATTCGCTACCTGTGACTTTAATGTTTGAAAATCAGTACATGAACAGTATTTAGACGAAATAAAATGCAGAATAATCGTAAATTAGTAAGCTCAGTGATGAAAAAAAAACAGTATATAAACCCCATTCTTCGCCGACTGCATGTTATTTTTACGATTGATTTTAAAATGATATTGTCTTATTAATTTAACATACATTTTGCAAGAGCTAAACCTGCCTATTGCAGGTCTTTTTTTAGACCTGAAATGTTATATAAACTATTAATTATACTTTTATTAACATGAAAAGACCTTAATCAACTCTCGATGCCATCTATGTGTCGGATTTTCACTGGATTTAAATCCAATCTGCTGCTCAACGCTCATTGATGATTAAATCCAAAAATGGGTAATTGAGACTATGTTTTTTTTTTATCGTATCGACTTTAGTAATGATGATCGAGGCTAGGCCTAAAATTCAAACACTAATAACTCGGTTCAGAATTGAGCAATTTCTCTGAAATTTTCAGCATATTCCGCTTTCATTATCTATTTTTAACTATTATAGTGAAAACTGCCAGCTCTTTATCTAATCTTCTATAATATGACCTTTTACAACGTTATAACCCGTCTAGAAAACTAACATGTACTGCTTCGTCAACCAAAGAGCACGACCCAAACGATACCGTAAACACGTTTCTTTTAAAGTTCGTTTTTTTTTTTAAAAGGTCTTATGTTTCAGTAGACAAATTGATAGTGTATCTCGTTTCAAAACAAGTTTTTAAAAATGATATTTCATTTTTTTATTCTTTGGTTATCTTAATCTTTATACTATTTTTTTTTGTGTGGTTTTCCTTTTCTTCTTTGATTTTGATTTGTGTACGTTTATGTACCTTATAAATGTGAATATTTGACATGTGAAGCGACATATAAACACGTTTGTGAAAGATGCGCTCTATGCTTGCGAGGAATTTGAACATTTTCATAATATTATGTGTAGGCGTAAACACATTTTTTAAATTTTGATTTTACTATATATTATACTCGTATTAAAGCAAACTCGGATAATAGTAAGGTCATGACAATAAATGCGCCAATATTGAAAAACAAACAGAAAGGGCAATTTTATATGAATCCACGCTCGGGCAGGCATCCTGATATATATGAATTAATGAGTTCGTTTTAGAAAACTGATTTAATGAAATGTGTTTAGATACACTCTATATTTACACATCCTTGAAATCTGCTTTCTTGAGATTCAAACCTGAATATAGAAAAACAAAGAGAAGGTGCAGTTTTTATGTGAATCCACTTCTCGGACATCCTCGTTAATGATTTCTTTAGTTCGTTTTAGAAAAGTTATTTAATTCTTAAATCCACTGCATAGACATCTTCGTTCGTGATTTTGTCTATTAGTTTTATTACTTAATTTAATGAAAGGTGTTTCTCATTTATTCTCTATCCATCCGTGAAATATGTTTTTTTTATATTCATATTTTAATATCGAAAAATGAGCAACTTCATTTTCGTTATTCACAAATATCGAAAAGCGAGCGACTTGTTTTTCATTATTCGCCAATATCGGGAAACGAAAAACGTCACACTGCCCTGCCTTTGACGATTCTTTATTCGCTATTCCTTACGTGAATCTTTATTATCTACGACTGACATGGATCTTGATTCTCTGCCGCTGAAATAGATCTTCTTTCCCTACCTTACCTGAATCTTCATTTTCCACCATTGACATGAATCTTTATTTTTTATAACTGACTCAGATCTCCATTCTCACTACGGGCATGGATCTTTATTATTATAATATAAGTGATGATTTATGCTGTGTGAATAAAAACGTTAGGTGAATATGAGCTATGTGTTTATTTAGAAGAAATTAATTTATTTGCAAATTCATAAACAGGTTTATTAGATATACGTCACTTAATCCTACGGAAATAGATGATCTATTTATATTTATAAATATGATCTATTTATAAATGACCCATAACAACATGTTTTCTAAATGATGTAGTAATCAAACTTTAGTGGAAATTTACCAGATCTGACACCAGACGTACATTTCCATATTTAGCTAATTCTTATGTCATTGGGTGTAATTAACTCATCCAATAATTAATAAATCGCTCATCCCAGAATTCAGGGAATATTAAAGAGTAAAATTTGGCTTAGCAAATCAGATTCCATTGTGATTCTGAGAAGGCCATGACACAGTGTTTTCAGAAGCCTAGCCACGCTGGCTAGTCTTAGCGGAGTGGGGTTGAGAGAATGAAAGACTTTGCTTGAGTAAGGGTTACTGGCTTACTTTATTTTTATCCCACGGATGCAATGCGCCACCTCTCACTGCCCAATGTGCCACGTAATAATAATTCGGCCGTGGGGTGGTTTTAAAGCACAGGCACTAGAAGGGATTAAAATAAAACTTCTTACTACTCTTTGACTTATATATTACAGTAATAAGAAGGTGTATCAGCTGACATTTTGTTTTGACTTGATGGCGACATTACGTCTGCTATCATCTCACAATCCTCACTAGTTCTAAAATTATGTAAAATATTATTTTCTAGGCCAATTGTAAACAATACCTATGCGACGTGTTTGTATTTGTTTATTAAGTGGGTCGGAGCTACTTACGACCCTGGGTGTTCTAGAATGAGTTTATAACTTAAAATAACCCACATCAGATTTGAAATCGGATTTGATTTAGTTTAAAGGCTCAATACCACTCTTGTTGTAACTGAATAATATGTCGGCCGTGGGGTGGTTTTAAAGCACAGGCACTAGAAGGGATTAAAATAAAACTTCTTACTACTCTTTGACTTATATATTACAGTAATAAGAAGGTGTATCAGCTGACATTTTGTTTTGACTTGATGGCGACATTACGTCTGCTATCATCTCACAATCCTCACTAGTTCTAACACGTCCCGTCGTTTTTATTGCCAACGAAACTTTATTTGATCATTATACATCTTCCAATGTAATTAAATTGGTCATTTTACAGAGTTATTAATTACAAATCAAACTTTATTTTAATCCGTTCAAGTGCCTGTGTATTAAAGCTATGTATTATTATATCAATCCCAACTGGACTATCACTTAATTCCGGTATAATGGTTTCTAACGGATCTCATTGCACGTCAGATGACCAGGTTGTCGTCAATCTGATTAAAACACAGATCATAATATTTCGTTTTGTTTTTTATAATTCAAAATTTCATTTTTTAGGTAGCAAAGCAGTCTAATTTAACAAGACGCAGTAAGCACATGTTATACAAGCACCCTCGACCCAGATGTCATTTGAGTGAGTGATCAATGCGTCCGTAGGCGATTTTCTTTTGATACAATCTTTGGGAAAATTGCTAAGATAACGAATGTATGGGTATATTTCTTTTTATATACCACGGTGTATGGTACAATGTTATCATAATGTGATTTTTATAATAGTATGCTGCTTCCCGGGGCGTTTTTATGCAATAAAATTTATCTAAGTTTTTTTTTTCTTTTATAAACTCTTAAGTACTTCAAATGTAAAGATAATGCGTAGGTGAATAAAATTCTTGGTAAGTACCACAATACCACAACCAAACAGCACAGTCAGCAAAACACTTGTGCACAAATCCGGTTTACATACATTTGGATAATAAAACATGTAGTCAACAAAATTCTTTGTATTTGTGTGTGAAATAGCTTTATTTTACATCCGCTTCGCTGTAAGACTCTTAAAACATTTATCCTTCTCCTGCATAGAAAAAACACAAACGGTCCTTTTTGTGAATGGCGACAAGTTGTCGAACTGGCCGATACAGTTGTCTGGACAAACGTAGAAGCGTAGTTGTCACGCTCATCGGGTTCCTCGTTACACGTGCCCGTCTTCATTAGCTCAGTCGGAGCAGAACACTAGGATATTAAACGCCATTTCACTTCATTTCGTTACACGTAAGATGTTTTTGTCTGTCGAAGGATTGGCGGTTTGTGTGAACTTACATAAGAATGCATCACTGCCATATCTGAGAGGTAGTTTAACGTAAACGCAATACAAATTAAGTCATTTTGGAATTAGCACATGATGTATCTTTATTTTAACAAATAACTTGTGCATATGGGTATTTATCAATGGGGGCGTCTGGTTGACCAGGAACAGAGGTTTAGCACATGATTAACCTGTCATGTACAAATGAAATGAGGTTTAACGTCCTACTGTTCTGCTAATGGAGACGGGCATACGTCATACAGTGTGCTATGAGGGAAATTTTGCCCGTGCAGCGGTCTACCCTTATATCGAATTCCAACTGTCAAGGGATCTTTTACGTGCACGTCAATGTATACATTGTAGACAGCTGTCCTGCATTATTGACAAGCGGGCGCCACGTTTATTATTTCATAAATAGATGACTAAGTCAAGTGCTAACTGAACCGTGATATGAATAAAAGTTGGCCAGACATTGCTGTGTATCGGAAAAGAAGGCGCGTTATTTCCCTTTCCTTTGCTTGAACTTCTACAACCCTCAATCACACAAAGATAATGCGGCATTTTCAAAATTCATTCTAAAATTATGTAAAATATTATTTTCTAGGCCAATTGTAAACAATACCTATGCGACGTGTTTGTATTTGTTTATTAAGTGGGTCGGAGCTACTTACGACCCTGGGTGTTCTAGAATGAGTTTATAACTTAAAATAACCCACATCAGATTTGAAATCGGATTTGATTTAGTTTAAAGGCTCAATACCACTCTTGTTGTAACTGAATAATATGTCCCAATCTTTATTCTGGTCAACAAATTGCGCTATTTTACAATATTCCAATTAATTGATGATACAAATTTCATCTTAACACACCTAATTTAAAAAATTGGAAAAATTCACCTAAATGATTTGAAAAGCCTGACGAAAAGCTTTTCAAATGTGACTTGGATTTAAAAATATTTTTGAACCCTCTGAACAAGTAAAATAGGATTTAATGGATAATTTACACAAGAGGTAGGACACTAACACATCATTACTTAGAATAAGGCTATTTTTTTATTTTCTGGAGCTGTCAAGCCAGCAAGAGTGTTATTGTCCCTTTAAAGGTGTTGTATAGCTATCTTAAATGGATAATGCGACCTGATAAGACGATTAAAACAAACGACGCAAATACGATACCATTAGGGCATCGATGTTCTTTGACAACAAAGAGTTATCATTCTGACGTCAACAGACAGCTTCACAAAATTTATAGAACGTATAATGACAATGTAATGTGAATGCAATGACCCTCACATTCGTTAATTTTAATCATTTTTATATCGTTATACGTTTTGGTAAACCATCATTTGTATTTAGTATTGCGTGAAACTCGACCGTTATTCTTGAATTGTCATTATAATTTTTTTTAAGGCATCTGTCTTTCGATAAATACTTCTGTACTTGTATCATTTCTTACTTTTATGTTCATCTTGTAAATATAATTATACAATGGTAAAAAAATGACAATAAACTAAATAGGTCAAAAAATATGTGCTCATCCCGCCGATGTACAAACCAAATCTATATAATTTTGTCAAAAAACACTCTCATGCCAGACAAAACTACACTGATAATATCTATTTCAAATATTTATTTCTTAATAAACGTCCACTGTATCCTCTCTGCATCCTCTAGTCATCCTCGCAACTCACATCCGCTCCAGCTGAAAACGGAAAGAGGGAGGAAAGATAAGGTACATGGAACGTCTATACATCGTTAGTAGTTCGGAAATAGAAAGGATGTAAGCGTATGCATCTCGTATATAAAGTTTTCAAAACGGACAAAGCGTTTGTATCTGGGATGTATCTGGTATATTGAAGGATGTCTGGAGTTTGCCTAACCCCTTCGGAGCTGTCATCCACTTCCATCCGCTTTCATCCGATAGGCTTCCGATGAACATCCATTTAACATCCCCGTTACATACTTCCCACGTTCGTTCTTTTCCGTTCTGTTTTCGCAAATTTTCGTCAATTTTGTCCATTTCTGGAGCGGATGAAAACGGACGGAGCCACCTTCGAAAGTTTGCTCGTCCGCTTTGTCCTTTTTGCATACGTTTTGTATCCATCGGCCACTGGGACCGGGCCTTTAAGAACATAATATTATATACGGGGTGAAATATCCGGGTCAAATATAACCAATCCCAAGTCCTGGTACATTTAGTAAACAAGTGAAAGCATTGTAGCATAAAATCGATTGAAGAACGAATAACACATGAATTAGACTTTTAAAAGGAATAAAGGGTGTTAATGTATCGCCACATTTGAGCCTGTGAAAAACGTCACTCTTGTGAGTAAACACATTTCATATAGGTCACAAATACCATCTCCTTAGAGTGTACATCACATACATGTTGGTCCTCCTATTATTATGAAAACTTTACTAAACTTAGTTTGATTAAAGCAATATTCGACCTAAAGATTAAAAACTGGCGAATACGTCAACGTTCAGTGGTACTAAATCGTATTTTCAGTATTTACATTTATATATATATATATATATATGTTGAATTTTTCAAAATTTTTAAATAAGGTGTGTTAAGATGAAATTTGTATCATCAATTAATTGAAATATTCCAAAATAGTACAATTTGTTGACCAGAATAAAGATTGGGACATATTATTCAGTTACAACAAGAGTGGTATTGAGCCTTGAAAGTTTAATTTTAGCTTGGGTTAGATTTTTTTACACCATTGGGACATTCTTTTTAAAAATGAAATGTTAAATTTAATTTTAAATTCTTAGTTTTGCTCCGTACGTCATACAAATTCGAAAGATTGTAATAAAGTATCAACATTCTAACGTATAGAATTACAATTATTTTTTGGCGGTTTTTGTAAATTGTAATATATGTGTATTGTATGTACTTATGTATAAAAAAAAATACTGAAAAAATCTAATAAATATCTGCTTTTTGTTCAATCTATAAAAGCCTACATTTTTACAAAATGTTTTGTTTAGTCAAGTGAAACAAGAAAATTCATATATAAAAAAACCTGAATAGACTAAATGGAACAATAGAACAAGTTCACATTGATGTTGACAATTAATGTGTAAGAAATAAAGATATTTTTTTATGATTCAACCGAAAGAGTTTATATATGCAACATAGATAATAAATATCTACATTCAAGTTAAACCAACTGTATCTATTCATTTTAAGTCTTACATCGAGCTGAATAAAGTATATGACTTATTGTCATTAAAACATCTATAGGTAATAAACAGTTTGTACCTATAATTTTCTACACCAAGTCTATTGCATCCGGATATTTTAAAGCGGGTTAACAATATATTCATTTAAGAGAAACTTAATATCGTAAAATTTATATTCATTTGACGATCGACCTCCTATTTACAAAACTATGGTAGAGGTATTAAGCTCGGTTCATACTACATCCGTATCCATAAACGTATCCGCATCCGTATCCGCGTTTTGCCGTTCAAATAGAAAACGCGAAAACGTCCGGTTTCCAAGGCTGAATTGTCTGTCAGAGATAACATATTGTCATTTGCAATCATGGAGTCTGACAGTGACACAGAGGAAGTCTTTCTTTTGTATTTGTGGACCCAAAGACGAAAGAGAAAAAAGAGAGTAGAGGTCCATGAACTGTTACAAAGAAGAAAGAAATATGGAGAATACCACAACCTGGCGCAAGAATTGTATTTTCATCCGGACAAATTCAGACAATATTTCCTCTGTCTTGTCCATGTTGTGTTCTTCACAAGACAACACAAATCCACAACACACAAGGCCAGGCTTTTCTTGGAATGGATTGAGTTTCTGTTTGGGGAGAACCCTTTCTCTAAAAGTAACTAAAGTATACCAGTACGTATTCACGCACGTATTTACAGATACGGATACGGATGTAGTATGAACGGACCTTAATTGTGACATCACATAATACGTCGATAACAGTAATAACACTTTCCAAGACACGTGTGGTGTTTACATAATAAGGGTTTTCAGTCATGAAGGTCTATAGATGTGTATCACTGTGTTGTACCTTTATAAGGTCACAGCGACACACTTCTATATCTTGGCTAATCGTGAACATTGAACTAATAAATTTGTTTTAATTACAAACACAAAATCAAAGTGTGACTTTAAAGGCAATCAACGCGCACATTACCAGATCTGCTGATCAAATTGTAAGATGTGCCATGACTGATTTCATTCAATAAAAAGGTCTCAAATTTAAAATTTTGATCAAAAGGAAGAGATTCTGGTAATGCTAGAACTAAGATACTAATATGTTCGATCAAAAGGTTAATTAAACCATTAAATGCAGCTTTGTCCAGTAGCGGATTTAAAAGCTGCGCATAGCGGGGCGGGGGGTGGGGCAGAATCTAGGGCGCATAACATTTGTACGGTCTGTCGCCCAACAGCCCTCGCACTAAGTGGTATACTACTAACAGGGTAATTCAACGTAACAGTGAATATGATAGTGATCAGATAGTAAAAGGCAACATAATGGAATCGATGACATAATGGAATCGAGCGCCATAGGCGCGAATAATATTCAGATAGCAACGTATATGTAATATACTGAGCTTTTAATTTTTTAGGCCAGGACCTCTAAGGAGGGGGGCAGGGCCACTCCTTAGAAACGCTTTCTTTGTCCCGAACAGTTAAATACCCCCCCCCCCACCACCACTTCTTATATCGACTCTATCTCAACTGAATTACCAACGATCTACACCCTATGATCCGACTTATTGCCGATTCGTTAAAACAGGGTCATATGCTCTTCATTGCCGACAGGTCCATATATACAGTAAAGCCCAAGAAATACTATGGAATGAACCAGTTTTGTTGAAAGGGGTTACGATGCGAATATGCACGATACATTTAATAATGGCGGTTGCCTGTTGCAACAGTGGTTGAAACCTGTATGGTGGTGGAGGTGTTTAAACTCTACTAACAGAATCTGCTGTATTCGCAGATAATACAAGCAAAGCTAATGCTTCAAGGTAAACATGTAGCTTGTGGTGTTTGGGGTCACAACTCCGGTGAGTTGCTGGCAGGGTACGAAAAAGTTACAGTAAACAATTATTTTTGTACATGCTAGTATTTTTTTCGCTGTGTACTCTGGGGGCTTTGTGTCTTGTTTGTAGCCCCTGGTCTGTCAGATTGCCTTAAAGTTCCTGTGAACAGACTCGGAGGCCTGTTCACTCCAGTGACCAAGTCCCCAGGCTGGTGTTCTGTTCTGAGAAAGTCCGGTGTACGTCTCTCCACAAACTGGTTGATATGGTCAAATATAGTATGAACTTTGGCTTGTTATTATATGAACTTCCGAAAGACTTTATCCCTTGTTTGTAACCATAATCCAACCAAATCACGAATATTCACCAAAACATGGCCGAAAATGTATATTCAAACCCTTTTTTTTATTCGAAACCAAAAGGTCATCAAAATTGCCATGCAAAAGAGGGGGGGGGGGAGAGAAAGCCTATAACTAACTTTTGCACTTTATTCAATTGTATGACACTTGGCACCATTTAAGCTAGTTTCAAATGAGTTTTCTTTAAATTTTTCCATCTGTCTTAGTTTAGAATAATATATATAAAAAGTTTTAATAATAAATCATACAAAATACAACCCAAAATAACACATTTCACAATTAAATACTGATTTGGAATGTTATAAAACTTGGTAAAAGCATTTAAAAAAACGAAAAATATAACATTCAACAATAGTACATAGAAGCATCATGGCAGCAAACTATAATGTTCACACAAATATTCGAAATCCAATAGCTTTTTAATTGATGCTTGTCAGTTAAAAAAATGGAATTTGATATGGTTTGAACTTTGATGAATATTTTGTGAAAAATTTACCACTATTAATTCAATGGAATTTGGTATGTTTTGAATATTCTGTGAAGAATTTACCACTATTAATTCAATGAAATCAATATTAAATAAAATACAAAACAGTTAAACCAAAATATAATTTGAAATATTGATCATTTTAGGAGATCAGAATATTCAAATCAGCATTGGACTACATTACAATTAATGATATGACGTGATATGGCAAGTAAAGCATACATTTGAATTGATATATGAAAATGAAAATGAAAAAAAGAAAATAAGACATATATAATATGAATATTCATGATACAATATATTTGTAATGTGAAAGATAGGTTGCCAAGCAACGAAACAAACGCTAAAAAAACACTGTGTTGTGTATAAATTTAACGTCAATCAGATATTAATTTTAGCATCTAGAGTGTCCACAAGGTATTTCAAAGTGATCAAAGGGCATAACTCTGGTAGTAATTATCAGAAATTGTTGAAAATCAATAGGATTCTTCTTTGTCTTATGACCTTAAACACTGTGTATAAATTTAAAGTCAATTTAAAGAAAATCACTAGGCTTCTTCGTCTCATGACCTTAAACACTGTGTATAAATTTAAAAACAATCAGATATTAACTTTAGCCTCTAGAGCGTCAACAAGCAATTGTGGACGTCGGACCGACGGACCGACGTACAGAGACAATATACGACCACATTTCAATGTGGGCGTATAAAAACTAGATAACGTAAAGGCAATTTGCGGAAAATTTCATTCAAATTGATCCACTATGAACCGAGAACTAAGCGAATAAAATTTCTGCCCAGCCTCGGTCATCATTACTAAAGTCAGTACGTTAAACAGCATAGTCTTGATTATCCATTTAATCGTTTAATCGAGAAGGAAAGTTAGGCAGTAAATCGGATCACAATCCACTTAAGATCGCAGGCTAGCGATGCCATCTAGAGTTGATTATGGTCTGGATAAATTAATTAATGTCTAATTAATAATTTAGGTAACATTTCAGGCCTAAAGAAACACCTTCAATAGACAGTTTTAGCTCTTGCATAATGTATGTTTAACTTTAGCCTCTAGAACGTCCACAAGATTGATCAAGGACCATAGCTCTGGCAGTAATTAACAGAAAATGTTGAAAATCAATAGGCTTTTTTGTCTCATGATCTTAAACAATGTGTATAAATTTAAAGTCAATCGGATATTAACTTTAACCGGTAGAGTTTTTTTTAGAGTGATCAAGATCCATAACTCTGGATGTAATTATCGGATGGACCAAAGGTCGCAACGACAATATACGACCACATTTCAATGTGGATGTATGAAAAGGCATGATATATTATGATTACATTTAGAACCAGTCTTAATACAATAAGTTTTCCTTATCTATTTCACTAGAATGTAATCTAGTGAGCAAATGGTGTTCCAGCAACTGATCTGAGTGCCTCTTCCAACTCAAAGCAACTAGTTCCAGTTTAACTTTCTGATATCCACAACAACTAGTTGCCATTGACATGAGCGCTCTTACATGTCTGGAAATAACATCACATGATAAGAGACATGTGTCATGTGACTTTATAAACAGGCAAAGCGAACGAAGGCATCCACTTTTCAAATGTCAACAATTATGTAGTAATAGAATTGTGGCAAGACAGACCATGCCTTTGAGGGGCTTCTTCTAAGGTATTTACCATTTAAATAAATCAACAGTCATGTGTTTAGTGTAATTGCCATCAGTTTCAAGTTAACACTGGCGCTCCGAATTCAGATGTCCTCGGTTGCTGATTTGATGACATAAGCACACTTGCAACAAGAATGTTGCAAAGTCGGCATAAGCCCCACTTAACCAACGCATACCAATTAATGATCTTCAAAATGGCTATAACCCATGGTCGTCGCTTAAGACCCCTCAATAATTTGCAAATATGTGTTCACTAGTATAAAAAATGTCGGAACCCCATATTGAATCGCTATGAATTTCATTCATTTATAACCCTGAAACCTGAGAGAGAGAAATGGGATTTAATATCAACTTGACACAAACTACGTCATTTCGGGACTAACATATCATTCAATTTTATTTCAATAATTCGCTTGTGCGTAGGGGTCTTTAACAGTGGGAGGAAACCAGAGGACCCGCAGAAAACCCACAAAGTTGGACAGGCGACCCTACTCCTTGTCACATACAACCGGGGAATCGAAACCACGCCAATTGGCTCAATGACAGACCTTATGATACAGCATGCACATGCTAACCATTCCGCCATCCAACCCCCCTACCCTGAAACCACTCAGATTCATCTCCACATGCTTTCCCATATGGTAATTCACTACAATATTAATAAGCACAGTGTGATAACTCATAATGTAACTTTTAAAAAACTGCTTTTTAAAGATTTTATGCAGTTAAAATAGCATATTTTGTTATAAAAAAATCTAATTTTCTTAATAAAGTTAATATGATCGAAATGCTCACTTCAAACAAATTATGTCAGATGTTAATCTGGTACAAGTAACATATAAAAATAACTAAAACTCAACTGACATTGAATTTTAATAAAACTAGTTCAAAAGGAATGTAATGTTTTGTGTTGTCTATGGCATTATTTATAAGTTATATCATCTGATGAAATGTGAATCAAATAAAATGAATAATACAACCTAGACACATATAAACTGTGAAGACCTGTGTTGAACAGAGACTTACAGTTACAGGTAATTACAAATTATTTAATAATAAACTTACTGGCATTACAAATTATTTAATAATAAACTTACTGGTATTACAAATTATTTAATAATAAACTTACTGGTATTACAAATTATTTAATAATAAACTTATAGGTAATTAGTAAATTACAAATTATTTAATAATAAACTTACTGTTAATTACAAATTATTTGATAAAAGACTTACTGGTAGGCCTAATAACAAATTGAAATTATTTACTAAACGATCTAGACTATTATTCAATAATAGACATACTGGTAAAAAATTACTTAATTATATATATTTACTGGTAAACAAATTATTTAATAATAGATTTACATTGTACTTGTAAACAAATTATTTAATAATAGATTTACTGGTAATAAAACAAATTATTCAATAACAGTCTAACTGGTAACAGATTTACTGGTAATAACAAATTGAAATTAATCACTAAAAGTTCTGGATTTACTGGTTACAAATTACTTACTGGTAACAATTTACTTTAATATAATCCTACTGGTAATTACAAATTATTTAATAACAGTTTTAATTTGTGATTCTAGTTATTGTTAGTAACACTATCAAACAGTAAAAATGTTACAAGTAAACTGGTGTTATATGAATTTTTTTTTTAAAGAAAACACAATTGCACCAGTTTCAATTCTTACATACATTGCATGTATTATCTACAAATTACAATTCATCTTTTTTAGAGTCAACTGTTTTATTTGATCTCTCAGACGCATTTAGATTCTTTTCTTTTAATTCTTGTTCTTCTCTAGCTTTCTGTTCACAATAACCCGACATTAATGCTTCTGCTGCTTTAACACCAGAATTATAAGCTCCATGCAACGCTCCTACTCCATCAAGTGTTGTATACTCGCCTGCAAAATAAATACCTGGACATACAGGCAGATCAAACACATCCCATAATTCTCTTGTATTTCCCACAGAAGGATAGACACCAGAGCCACCTATGTGTAATGACTTTAACCAATCAGACCGCAAAAAGTTTGTAACATTACGCTGGTGAACTACATCGTCTCCAAATAATTTTTTTAACCGATTTAGTGCGATGTCTGTAAGAGTTTCGTCAGTCATCGAATAAAATTTGTCCACAGCATGGTGACCTATTAACCCAGCTAAATACGCTTTATTGTTCACTTTGTTCAAATTGATCCAAGTTGTTAAAACTCCTGCATCCGAACTATGCTCTGGGGTCATAACAAACATTCCTTTATCTTGGGGCCAAAACATCTCGTCAAATTCAATAACAATTCTTTCGGACTGCCTAAATTTTAATTGATGAAAAGTCTTATAAAATGCTTTAGGAAGAGGCGGCTCAAAAAGTAACGAGTCATTCTGTAAAACTGTCAATGGAACGGCCATTATAACAGCATCAACAGATATCTGACGTCCGTCACGAAACCTGACAAGAATTTGCTTACGCTTGTCGTCCACTTTAATTTGTCGCACAATGTGTCGAAGATTTATATCAAGAGGTGCTTCAGCTTCAAATCCACCTACTATTCTATCAACAAGCTCTGCCAGCCCAAATTTTACAATTGTATCAAAACCAAAATCTAACTGATCTGGAGCATAAAGAAGAGCTGAATAATCATTGATATTGTATGAAGGTAGGGCCTTTATTATTAAAGAAGCTAAACTGTTCTCCTCTAAACCTTGTTCAACAATTTCCTGGTTAACTGCATCACGCACAGAAATATCTTTCCCTTTTCGTTTCGCTTTCTCTATCGCTCCTAGCATTAGTTCTTTAGCTTTTCTCATTGCTTCCATTAGATCAGGACCTTGATGCGTCTTGCTGTTGCCTGATGTATAAAATTCAAGAGATCCAATGGAATCTTTTTCAATTTCAAACCTTTTAACCAATTCTATCAGTGGGTTATCTTTAATTTTAGAATTGAGAAACATTGCTCCTAAATCTGCTTCAATCTCTTTGGAGTTTGCAGACAGATTTCTTTTAGTCCAGACTCGGCCACCATAGCGCTCTCTTTTAGCCTCGTAAACCTGGACTAAGAAGCGATTCAGTCTGTCATTAGATAATACACGAGCGGCAGCTAGTCCAGCTACACCACCGCCTATCACAGCTACATTTGTGTGTCTGCCTACTGCCACATTTAAAAGTGATAGAATAGCAAACATCACCATGCCAAGATATCCTTGTGTTTCCATAATGTGGTTAAAATAAAATCTTGGTAAGCAGAAAATAAAATCTTGGTAAGCAGAAAACAAGGATAATTCAATCACCAGTTTAAAAGTTTTACAAATCTGAAATAATATAGAAAAGTGTTAGATTTACAATGTAACAACTAAGACATTATTCTGTAATATCAATCAATCTTTCATCCAACTTGAATTATTGCTGTTTTTTTTTTTCCTTCTAGAGTTCTAGTTCGACTATTATATAGATATCAATGCACCAATAGGGTTTAAAGTCTTGTTCGCATAATACATTGGTCATCTTGAGACTAACTTAGGGTATGTTTTATTTCAATGGTTATATGTGCAATGGAGCGGGCAGAGCACACAGCATGGCGTAGGTCTACATAAGCCCATCTTCATTATCTCGGGCAGTGCCGAAAAAAGGACCTTAAAAAAACCTATTTCACTTCCAACCTCTTGTCCAAACACTGGAGTCGAGAAAAGTGGTAGGCCCTGCATTATATAATACTGATATTCCAAAACGAAATAGTTTTTAGTCTTACTGGATGGATGTGTCATGTAAGAATGTATAGCCATAAGCCTATAGAGTATTAATAAAAATGACAAATATTTAAATAATAGTATCATTAGTATTATTAGTAATATTATTATATCTATCTTAGTACTATAGTTAAGTTGTTCTCTAGCTGTGTCCCAAAGCGTGAGAAGGACAACAGTCCGGCACACCCGTTTAATAGTTCCCTGCTTTCACTGAAAGGCGGGGAGCAAAATATATAAACCTTAGTGCACCATTATATCAGAAGAGACTTGTCTACGATATCACCTTAGGTGGAAGTGGACGTAAAACACCAGAAACGAACGAACGATTATATCAGAAGATAGTAATTTCTGGACTTTAAAAATAAATTTAGCGGTCAATGGGTAATAACTCTCTTTATAGTCGCGTTTATCAAGGCTTTTTTCAACTGAAGTAGAGTTGCCTCCCTCTAACTAAAGTATACCGAAATTTTTACACCACAGTGACCCATTTCTCCGAATAAAACCACAGAACTGTTAAATTATTTCTATGATATATCATAAAGCTTCATAAATGTGAAGTAAAATTTTATAACGACCCCAAGATATATCTAGCTGTATATGTATTTTTATAGTTTCATGAAATCAGAAATAGCATAGGCATCACATGGTGAAAATTTTATGTAAATCGAATAATATTTGCTACTTTTATAGACCAAAATCCTTGAAAAGTGACTTGTAGAAAATCGTCTATTTCTCTGCAACCGTACAAGTTAGAAACCATTTTTTGGTATTTGTATGATCGCGTGGGTTCATTCTATTTGTTGATTGGAATCAAATATCATAATTTTAAAAACAATACAAATCAGACTCATTTGAATAAAATATCTGTTTTGAAGGCTAAAAATACAGTTTTTGCCACAATGACGTTATTTCCGGTAACAGTAAAAGTGTTAAATTACTTGTATGAAATCGTAAATGGCATTAGGTATCACACACGGGGAATTTTATGAACAAGTTAGAAACCATTTTATGATATCTATATGATCGTTTGGGTTCATTCTATTAGTTGATTGGAATCAAATATCAAAATCTTAAACAAACAACAAATACGACTCATTTGAATAAATTATTTGTTTTGAAGGTTATAAATACAATTTTTGCCCAAATTACGTCATTTCCGGTGACATTGAAAATGTTAAATTGGTTTGACCTTGTTCAAATTGACATTACGCATCAAATGGCATCAAATGGTGACACTTTTATTAAAATCGAATAATTATTGACTCTTATACAGGCAAACTAGCGTAAAAAGTGACTCATACAAAATTGCCCATTTCTCGGCAACTGTTCATATTACAAATTAATTTTCACATACATTCTCTTCGTATGGATTATTGCTACTAGTTTATGAAAGTTGCGAAGAAATATTTTAAAATATGAAAAGCCTGAATGGGTTGTGAATAGCTCATTTTTTCACCTCTTTTCACCTTTAAATCGAAATGATCCGAAAACGAAATAAAAATTAAAAAAACTGAGCGCGATGATTTCTGCGCATTAACAGGGCAAACCCTTTCAGTCATACCAGATTTGAAAAAAATAATATTTGCTTTCAAAAAGTGGTACCGAACTCTCAAAATTGCAGTTTTTGCTAAATTTATGTTACTTCCGTTGCCTAAAGGAAAATGTACCGGTAACAAAAAAAAAATGACATTTTGAACCGCGGAACATATGAACTTTGTTTTATACAAATCGAACAATAAATAATTAATCCAGGACTGAAAAACTGAATTAGCCAATGGGGGCCAAGGAAAAATACGGTGACAAAGAATGTTGACATTTTTTGTCAAATCAGATGACCCTTTAACCCTTGGTAAACTACCACATAAAAATATTCATTAATAAAAAAGTTTTTTGTAAAAAGTTAAATTTTCAAAATTTGGCGCCTAATATCTCCGAAGATTCGTCAAAATAAAAAAATCCAAAGAACGTTAGCTATGTGCCTTGTCTCTGGCTATGTCAAAATGTATCAAATATTACAATCCGACAATTATTGATAACATTACGGCAAAATATCGAAAAACAACAACTTCGGTGATTTCGGACATTTCGCATTGTCGCAGAACGTTGGAAATAGCTTTAAAATTTAAGTCAAACCCATTTTCCCAGTAAAACCGAAGACATCGAATCGATCCGACAAGTAGTTTCTGAGATATGCTCAAATGGAAAAATAATAATAATAATAAGAAGAAGAATAACTAGAACTGCGAAGCAGTAATGACGGGTTTCACTGGTGCCACGTTACCATTGAACTTATGTCACTTTTGGTGCCATGTTACCCTTGAACTCATCGCTTCCAGTACCAATGGAACCGATAAATAGATATGCACAAACTTTGCACGCATCAAATAAAATGGAAGCAGAATCAACCAAATCCAGCAATGTCAATTCATTTTATACATGTGTTACATGTAAGTGATCCTGACAAAATTACATTACTTCCGGTGATAATGAAAAAGTTCAATTAGTTTTATGAAATCAGAAATGGCATAAGGCATCACATGGTGAAAATTTTATCTAAATCGAATAATAATTGCCACTTTTATAGACCAAAAACCTTTAAAAGTGACTTGTAGAAAATCGTATATTTCTTTGCAACCGTACAAGTTAGAAACCATATTTTGGTATCTGTATGATCGTTTGGGTTCAATCTATGCGTTGACTGGAATCAAATATCATAATTTTAAATACTTTACAAATCAGACGCATTTGAATAAAATATATGCTTTGGAGGCTAAAAATACAGTTTTCGCCAAAATGACGTTACTTCCGGTGATAATGAAAATATTAAATTACTTGTATGAAATCGTAAATGGCATTAGGTATCACACAGTGAAGATTTTGTGAAAATCGAATAATAATTGACACTTTTATGGACCAAAAACCTTGAAAAGTGACCTGTTGAAAATCGCCTATTTCTCCGCAACTGAACAAGTTAGAAACCATTTTATTATATCTATATGATCCCATGGGTTCATTCTATTAGTTGATTGGAATCAAATATCCAAATTTTAAATAAATAACAAATACGACTCACCTGAATAAATTATTTGTTTCGAAAGCTATAAATATAGATTTTGCCCAAATTACGTCATTTCCGATGATATTGAAAATGTTAAATTGAGTTGAACTAGTCACAATTGACATTACGCATCAAATGGTATCACTTTTATGATAATCCAATAATAATTCACTCTTTTACAGGCAAAATAGCGTAAAAAGTGACACTTGCAAAATTGACCATTTCTCGGCAACTGCTCATATTACAAACTAATTTTGAGATAGATTCTCTTCGTATGAATTAATGCTACAAGTTTATGAAAGTCAAAAAGAAATATTTAAAAATATGAAACGCCTGAATGGGTTGTAAATAGCTCAATTTTACACCGTTTTTCACCTTTAAACCGAAATGGCGCAAAAATGAAATCGAAATTAAAAAAACGGCTTCCGACTTTTTTTGCCCCTTTACATGGCGCAACTTCTTTCTTTTTACTTATTTTAAAAAAATAATATTTGCTTTCGAAAAGACGTACCTAACCGCCAAAATTGTAGTTTTGGTCAAAATTACGTCATTTCCGCTGCTGACAGAAAGCTTTATTGGTAATAAAAAAGTTGAGACTTTGCACCATTGAGCATATGAACTTTGTTTTATACAAATCGAGCAATAAATAATTAACCTAGAACCCATAAACTGAATTAGCCAATAGCGGCCAAGGTGAATTATCGATACAAAATTTTTTCATATTTTTGCTCAAATTACATGACCCTTTAATTATAGGTAGAGCACCATAAAAAAATATTAATAAATAAAAAAGTTTTTTGTCAAAATTTAAATTTTCAAAATTTGGCGCCTAATATCTTCGAAGATTAATCGAAAATCAAAGATCTAAACAATCGTAGCTATTTGCCGTGTCTCAGGCTATGTCAAAATGTCTCAAATGTTAAAATCCGACAATTATTGTTAATATTA
Organism: Patella vulgata; assembly: GCF_932274485.2. Classification (NCBI taxonomy): domain Eukaryota; kingdom Metazoa; phylum Mollusca; class Gastropoda; family Patellidae; genus Patella; species Patella vulgata. The sequence goes on from NC_065883.2 coordinate 21,423,132, forward strand.
CGGCAATATTTCAAAAAACGACAACTTCGGTGATTTCGGACATTTCGCATTGTCACAAAAAGTTCGAAATAGCTTTAATCTCTAAGTCACACCCACTTTCCCAGTAAAACCGAAGACATCGAGTTGATCCGACAAATAGTTTCTGAGATATGCTAAGTGGAAAAAAAAAATAATAATAAGAAGAACTAGAACTGCGATGCAGTAATGACGGGTTTCACCGGTGCCACGTTACCCTAAACATATGTCACTTCCGGTACCAATGAAACCATTAAACAGGTTTCCACCTCATCATTGCACACATCAAATAACATGGACGCCGAATCAACCAAATCCAGCAATATCAATTCATTTTATATATTTGTTACATGTAAGTGTATAGTACTTCCGGTGATAATGAAAATATTCAATTAGTTTTATGAAATCAGAAATGGCATAAGGCATCACATGGTGAAAATTTTATGTAAATCGAATAATAATTGCCACTTTTATAGACCAAAAACCTTAAAAAGTGACTTGTAGAAAACCGTCAATTGCTCTGCAACCATACAAGTTAGAAACCATTTTCTGGAATCTGTATGATCGTATGGGTTTATTCTATTTGTTGATTGGAATCAAATATCATAATTTTAAAAACATAACAACTCAGACTCATTTGAATAAAATATCTGTTTTGAAAGCTAAAAATACAGTTTTTGCCAAAATGACGTTACTTCCGGTGATAATGAAAATCTTAAATTACTTGTATGAAATCGTAAATGGCATTAGGTATCACATAGTGAAAATTTCATGAAAATCGAATAATAATTGACACTTTTATGGACAAAAAACCTTGAAAAGTGACCTGTTGAAAATTACCTATTTCTCTACAACTGAACAAGTTAGAAACCATTTTGTGATACCTATATGATCGTATGGGTTCATTCTATTAGTTGATTAGAATCAAATATCAAAATATTAAACAAACAACAAATACGACTCATTTCAATAAATTATTTGTTTCTAAGGCTATAAATACAGTTTTTACCCAAATTTCGTCATTTCCGGTGACATGGAAAATGTTAAATTGAGTTGAACTAGTCACAATTGACATTACGCATCAAATGGTGTCACTTTTATGAAAATCCAATAATAATTGACTCTTTTACAGACACAATAGCGTAAAGAGTGACTCATGCAAAATTGACCATTTCTCGGCAACTGCTCATATTACAAACTAATTTTGAGATAGATTCTCTTCGTATGGATTAATGCTACAAGTTTATGAAAGTTGCGAAGAAATATTTTAAAATATGAAAAGCCTGAATGGGTTGTAAATAGCTCATTTTTTCACCTTTTTTCACCTTTAAATCAAAATGACCCGAAAACGAAATCGAAATTAAAAAAACTGAGCCCGATGTTTTCTGCGCCTTTACAGGGCACACACTTTCAGTCATACCAGATTTGAAAAAAATAGTATTTGCTTTCAAAAAGTGGTACCGAACTGTCAAAATTGTAGTTTTTGCTAAATTTACGTCACTTCCGTTGCCGAAAGGTAACTTTACCGGTAACAAAAAAAATGACATTTTGGATTACGGAGCATATGAACTTTGTTTTATACAAATCGAGCAATAAATAATTAATCCAGGACTGAAAAACTGAATTAGCCAATGGGGGTCAAGGAAATTTACGATGACAAAAAAATGGTGCCATTTTTGGTCAAATCAGATGACTCTTTAACCCTGGGTAAAATACCACATTAAAATATTCATGAATAAAAAAGTTTTTTGTAAAAATTTAAATTTTCAAAATTTGGCGCCTAATATCTCCGACGATTCGTTGAAAATCAAAAATCTAAAGAACCATGGCTATGTGCCTTGTCTCTGGCTATGTCAAAATGTATCCAATGTTAAAATCCGACGATTATTGTTAATATTACGGCAATATTTCAAAAATCGACAAATTCGACGATTTCGGACATTTCGCATTGTCGCAGAACGTTCGAAATAGCTTTAATCTCTAAGTCATATCCACTTTTCCAGTAAAACCGAAGACATCGAATCAATCCGACAAGTAGTTTCTGAGATACAATCAAATTGGAAAAAAAAAAATAATAATAATAAGAAGAATAATAATAAGAACTAGATCTGCTAAGCAGATATTAAAGCTTTCATATTCACAGTCACTGTCACATGTCATAGAAATAATATGAACAGAAAAAAAAAATCATTATAATGAGTAAAAATTTGGTGAAGTTAATTCGATTTTTCACTGGTAAATAATTAAATAGACAAGTGGCATAACTTGACCCGCATCCCATCAGCTATCCTGAAAAATGCTGGAAAAATTAAACAAGTAAATTGTGTTTAGTACTGGGTTAATTAAGACAGGCATATGCCTTTGCTATACAGGATGACATGAGGGAAATTTAGCTTGGGAGGTGTAGGCCTGCAGCCAAAATTTCTAGCTAGCTTAGAAACACAACTCCGCTACACGGTCTTCCATAAAAGAAAAACTATACATTTTTGGAAAGCTTATGGTGCCAGGAAGACAAAATCTGGGAGTTCCAAGCAAAATGTTTGCAATTTATTGATTTAGGGCCAGATGAAATTCGTCAAAATTGTCAAATAAATGCTATTTGTGTACTAACAATTCTGAAGTTGACATAAAATTAAATAGTTGGTAAAACACCTCATGCCTTCATCCTTGGCAATGAACAGTTTATTGGACAGATTTTGATGTAAATAAAAATGCTCAAAACACAAATGTCATGGGTGAATAAAGAATTGTGGAAATCCATTAACGGTAAAAAAGAATTATCTCCCTTTCTGTCAAATGCCTGTAATTGATAGATTATCAGGTCTTGTATGAATCATAAGACCAGGTGTGGGCAAACAAGCCCAATAATTATTTTGTTTGTTGGATCTCAAGGGCCTGTTAGGGTTGGTTGTTGGATGTTTGCTCAGAAATTATCGCTTGCAGCTGCACAAGAGGGAACATCAACGCCGGATTAACCATGGTGGTGGGGAGGGGGGCTGATACCGACCGTGAAGCCCCGCAAGGGGGTCGGGTCAGGGGGTTCTCCCGCTAAGAAATTTTAATTGGAGGCCGAAAACGTGATTTCATGTCATTTCAGGCACTTGTGTCGGAGCCATTTAGAAATACCTCTGCCACAAAATTAGCCACAATCCATGCGGGTGCTGTGAAATTTCTAGAGGAGGGAGCTGGAACCCATGAGCCCGTTAAATTCGTCACTGTAAATGAGCAGAGCTACATCAAACCTAATTTTGAGTCCCTCAGTGATAAATAACTTGATTCAAAATCGTATTATAGCCCCAACGACGATTTGATGAATGGAGACCGTAACGTTACGACAAAGTCTAACACTGTAAGTACCAAATAGTCATACGAGATATGTGCATCTCATCAAATTCAGCTTATACCATACCCACAATAATGTTACGGAGTCAGTGAGTTCAAGTTAGACAATACGCTGACCTTCCACTGACCATGCTTATAATATAAAATCTGTCAATGACAGCTGATTCATTGTTTAGTTTTTTATATGATATATTTAATATCAATAATATATGTATATGCATGCTTTATTTTACTTTACACGACCTCTAAAAATGCCCCAAATCGTAAAAATACGACTTTTTGGATTTCGATCTCCTTTTTTCGGCTACCCCGGACATTTTCAAAAAATGATACAATGATTTCACACAACAGGCCAGCTATTAGCCTCTCGATTGACAAGAGTTTCATCGCCCTCCATTCATTATAACCAATGTCATCGTGCCCTAAAGAATCAACAAATCAGCTTGCTTATCTCTGCTTACCCTAGGCAAAAAATGCTCATCTTTGAACTCAATCATGACATTGACCTAGTGAACGCCTACACCAAGTTTGAACATTCTAGCTTAATTAGAAGGAGAGTTCTTGTGTTCCAAAGTCCCGGCCCTTCAAATTGCTTCTATTTTTCATTTTCAATTCAAAATGGTGACCATCACGTGACCGAAATCAAAATTCTGATCCGATAGATTTTTAGGCATTCCTTCCAGGATTCCGAAAATATGACGCCCGAGTCTGTAAGTAAAATAGCAAAAAAGCCTTTTTGATTTTTCACGTTTAAAGATGGTGGCACTTCCGGTTCGATCGACAAACTCCATATTTTGTGAACGAATCAGTAATTACTTGTCTAGTATCGAATTTTTTTTTTAGGTCATTCTGACCTATATTTCGACGATTTTTTTGAAAACTTTGATCCTTAATTTCACCAAGGGGAGATAATTTAGAAAATTTCCAAAGACATCATTGAAGTCGCATTGGCAAGATCTACTAACATTCTAAATTTCACGAAAATCGCACAACTATTAAAGAAGTTGTCAAATTGGTAATAACTTCCGGTTCGAAATGACAGCGACGAATTTTCGAAATGCCAAAATCCGAAATTGCATATTTGAAGTAAATGTTTCAAGATACTCAAAGAAAAAAGAATTAGTAAAATAGGTCAAATAGTCACAAAGTTACAGCATTGTAGGTCAAATGCATTCCTTCGTAAAATTCGGTGATTTCGGATTCGTAAAACGTTTTGAAAATATATTTAATCAACAGCCACCACCCATTTTTGGGGGGATAGGTAAAAGTTTCAGAACGATCCTATGGTTAGATTCTGAGAAATCCGATTTGTGGACAAAACACAAAAAAAAAAATAACAATAATAATCTTAACAGAAACAATAAGCTTTCATATGTAATATGAAAGCTTAATAATTTTAACAAAAACAATAGTGTTTCACACAAGCTACGCAGTGTGAAACCCTAATAATAATCTTAACAAAAACAATAGTGTTTCACACTGGCTACGCAGTGTGAAACCCTAATAATCCGAACAAAAACAGTAGTGTGGCTACGCAGTGTGAAACCCTAATAACGACCCCAAGAAATATTAAATTTCTATGATAAAGCTTCACAAATGTGCGGTAAAATTTTATAACGACCCCACGAATATATAATATATCTAGCTGTACGTGTATATTTAAAAAAAAAAAGAAAAAAAAAAGTTTTCAGCCTCAGTCAGGCCTCATATTATACTTTATAGGCCTAGCTATGATAATTAAATACCGAAATCTATTCATCTGATGTAATTTGTCGTTAAGTGTTGAAATAATTACACCACTCATATTAATCTCTTCCATATTCACTGGAGCGTAACTGATCAAGTCCAAAAGTAGTTGGATAGATTTGACGTACCGGATATTCAAAGCTACAAATAACCTCTTGTTTTTGTTTACGTTCACATCCAGGTCATATCCCCGATTACCTAGTCCTAAATTGCACAATACATCAATACATATCTATGGAAGTGGCTGGACGATTGCGACCTGCTGATGTAATATGGCGGTCGGCGATTGTAATAATAACAGCTGAGTGGTATTTTTGGCAGCTTGCGGACAAACAACAATAAATAGACACAGAATGAAGGTCGGAACTAATAACTAAGTCAATCAAGAAACACAAAACATCAGAATGGAGGCGATGGAGAAAATAAATAACAGTATTTTACCCGAAACTCTTCCCCCAGAAGTAAGTATGTACCGTATAGGCGTATGGTAATAAATTATGCTATAAATAAAATAGAAACTGTCAATTGTTGCAACGTCGAATGTTTGCTTTGACGGTACGCTTTGTACTACATCATTTTACTCGGTTTGACCTATTAAAGTCGGACATCTCGGTTGATTTGTGAAATCTTTATATAAATAAACGTTGACATGGCATATGTGAATGTGTATCATGTGGGATCGAATTTTGACAGATGTTTTATTAAGGCAAATAGTAATTGTAATAGTACACCTACAAGTAGGTTATGTGCATGTCATCATTACTGTCAGTAGTAGTGAAAATGCTATCTTTAAAGCTTATTGTAATGGTTAGGTTTTTGGCTGTGATATTGGGAAGCTTTATTTTTAGTCAAAGGTATCATTTTCTACTGATATTCTTTATGCCAGGGAGGTAGCTGTATATATACATGTATAACACAATGTCATGCTACATAATTGCAACACATTTATTCTGACATCCATTTATTTATTAGTTTAAAAGTAGGCCTACATGTATCAATAAACTTCCTGAGAACAATACAAAAAATAGCATAATATATAGATAGGTCAATATACATTTTCAGTAGTACAAAATCTGTTGAAATGAAACATACACGTGTCGCATTATATTCCTCTTTATAACAAAAATTTTCCGTTATTCTCGTGGGCCAAGATAAAAAGGTTTCAGAAGTATCTCTGTCCTTCTTTTGTATTTGACGTTTGAAAATCTTAGAATGTTACTGCCACCCCACGATAGCCTCTACTACATGAAGTTCTTACCAGTTGTGGTGGGAGATCGAATCAGGGGTCATACGAGCATCTTTTGACCCTATGTCATCAGACATTTGATTAACCAATCAGCGTTGATGTTTCTAGTGGAATACCCACAGTTCCAATAACTCTCTGCAACAGACCATTTCATTGGCTAATCCCTCATATCAACCAGAAGCGGGTTATATAACAACTCTTCCAGATCCTAGTGTAGTAAAGACAAGTAAAATGAAATTTTGAACTATAATAAAAGAAACGAAATAGGATCTGCATTTTAATCAGATTGCCCCACAATGTTGACTGCTAAGAAATAATACTGTTAATATTAATAGCACTCTTAGTGGTACGGTAAAGTCAACAGACCTGGTTCTGACATTTGCTAATGTTAATCCAATCCAAATACTTCTTGGCATTTCTAACTATATTCTACCTTGTTAACTAGTTATTTAAAATGTAACCTTCATTCAAAATATAATTATAACGGCTAGAAAATGACATTATAGTAGATTCGTTACGACATTCTACACATTTCATATCTCGTAATTTCTAGCAAGAATTCTACCTTAGTTTTTAGTTAAATTAACCATGGAAAAAATTCTACTTGTAAGCCCAAAATTATTTCTTTATTGTCTAATCAATAGACGCCTTCCAATTTATTTTATACTTAGCAACATTGTGTAATCAAAATATTATCGCCATACATGTATGTCACATAGAAACAGAGTATTGTCTTGTATTTTATCGTAAAATATTGAATTAAAAATGGTTCAAATGAATTTTCGTTAAAGAATTGTACATTTCTATGAAAAGTTTCCAGACATTTTTGCATGAGTGATGCCTTTTAGGCGAGTATACCATGCCTGCGAGTACTTACTCGCACCTCCTGAGGTCTGTTTTATGTTGAAAATTGATGCCAAATTGTTAAACAATTACCAACTGGTTAATAGCTATGGTTATTCAAGTAAAAGAAAAGTCCTAATCGTAGGAGCACTAATTGTATAATGAAATGAAATGAAATGAAATGGGGTTTAACGTCCTACTGTTCTGCTCCTGTACTGGGCTAATGAAGATGGGCATACGCCATACAGTGTGCTATGAGGGAAATTTTGCCCGGGCAGCGGCACTATCGCCTACTCTTATATCGAATTCCAACTGCCAAGGGATCTTTTACGTGCATTCTAATGTATACACGGGACCTCGGTTTTTTGTATCATCCGAAGGACTAGACAGCTGTCCTTGTCAGGCCCTCCGTTCTGAACCACTGACAAGGGGAAACCACTTCGAAAAATCAGGATGAACTTTCTCGGCCAATGTCGGGATCGAACACCCGACCTCCGAGCTAGCGAGCCAGCGTCTAAACCACCCAGCTAGGTTTGACTCATAATTAGCTGATGTTTAGTTTTATCACAATCCAATTCAAATTATTTCTTTATTTGATTTTCAACACAATGTGGTGTGGAAATGTAAAATATAAAGCGAAAAAAACAATTAAAAAATATCTGAGTTTCATCAGATAGCATTTCGTCACTTTTCTAAGGAACCGACGAATCTGAAATATTTAGGTATTGAGAATTATGCGTTTGAAATTTGCGTTCAGTTGTTATCTCTGTAGCCATGAAATATTAACATTTATTTATGATTTAATATTTCACACATATACATCAGGACACGGAACGCCATTTACATAAATGTTATTATTTGATGGACATTGAGATAACAACGATGATTTAACACCTACTGGTAGTTCTAGTCTGTCATTGTGTCAATTTCAATTTGATTTTTTCTGATTATTTCAGGAAGAACTTGGCAACGTTGAATACAAGGTAAGATTGATTAAAGTTTAAAGATGCATAATGCAAGAGCTAAATCTGCCTATTGCAGGTCTTCTATTTAGCTTCAATGTAAGTTCTTTATTCAGTGTAGGCTATGTTGTCAGAGACTACCTTGTCAAAACTTCAAATACTTAACCTGTTAAGTGCGTAGGTCGTTATATAACGTCCTGGACAACTGCCACTCACTGTGTGTAGCGCGTAATATAACGCCTTGGAGGTATTTTCCCCAATCTATTCTTAGAACATAGTACATAGTTCTTCGTCACTTCGTCAAATTAATTACACAATAGGGGGTAGTTAACGTTTTAAAAACGTCACACTTAACAGGTTAAAACCCAACATAGACGTCTTAAATAGGGAAGGAGCATGGCGTTACAGCCTAAAGCAATAAACCAATTAGTATTTAATTTAATTTAGTATTTAATTTACCAGGCATAAAACATACATATACATTGACCCTGGCTTATTTTGTTACATAGATGTTTATGGTTAAACTTTTAAAGCATGTGTTATTAATTCAAGTCATGCCAATTAATATATCTTCAGGAATTCAGTTATATAAGTGTGTTGTATATGCATTTGTAATAAGTTTTTGACAAAATAAATCTTTTGCAGAGAACATTGGTACGCCCCTCTGTTACAAGACTTGAACATTTAGTCACACAGATGAAATGGAGATTAGAGGAAGGACATGGTGAAGCAATATATGAAATAGGCGTTGAAGATAATGGAATATTGGCTGGATTAACTGATTCAGATCTTGATGCTTCTCTTGAAACCCTGGAAACCATGTCGTCAAGGTATACATTATTCCACACAGCAGAATAAACAATCTTAATTCTTAAAATCACGTACAGAAATCTCTATATAAAAAAAAAAATCAAATATGTTTGTGTGTATGTTTGTTTGCCAATCACGCTCCATCACTGCGATGCTCCCCCACATATGTGGTATTAAATTAACCAGCATAACACAGTTAATGTTTTAGGCCATGATTCTTGCCATAATATCAAATACAGTCAGTGTGTTAAACATTTTGAAAAACCAGTCCACTAAGGCTTTAAAATATGATTGAGACAAAAAGCTGAGGTGTACTCATTGGCATGCACATAAAAGAACTTCTTCATCAATTAGTGTTAGATGTCCGCTTTCACCAATAGTGATATTACAGAGAAGTTGTCTTATTTTATTATGCTTAGAGCAGGCGGAGGGGGTATTTCCTGTGGGAAGAAAACATAGTACTACAAGATTGAGAATACACTTCTATTTCCAACCCACATACACTCTCACCAAGGATCAAAACCATGACCACAATCCTGGGCCCTGTATCTCGAAATCTTAACTAAAGATCAAATCCAAATTTTGATTGACTAAGCACTTAAATCAATCTAATATTATCCAATTAAATTACTAAAATTAGGATTTTATCTTAGTTAAAATTTTGTGAAACAGGCCCCAGAGGTGACAGGTCAGCTAGAGCTCAAAACACCACTAGGCCATTCCAACTGTTGAATGTTGAAATTCAATGAAAACTAGGCAGTAAAGCTACTACATGGAGTATGCCTGTTATCATTAGCCTGGTTGGTGCAGTTTGTCATTAAAATATTTTGTTAACCTTTTCTCCACATTTTCAGACTTGGTGCCAGTTTAACTGTTTTAAGAGAAAGAAGTATTGAAGATGAAAAATCAACAGGTCGTAGACGTGCCATGGAATTACTGATTAGAAAAGTCCCAGATGATCAAGAGGTAACTGATGTTAACCAATTGATTAAAGATACATTATGGGAGATTCGATAACGAGTTGGCAGTTCTCACTATAATAATTAAAAACTAGATAACGTAAAGGCAATTTGCTGAAAATTTCATTCAAATTGATCCACTATGAACCGAGAACTAAGCGAATGAAATTTCTGCCTAGCCTCGGTCATCATTACTAAAGTCAGTACGTTAAACAGCATAGTCTCGATTATCCATTTAATCGTTTAATCAAGAAGGAAAGTTATACAGTAAATCGGATCACAATCCACTTAAAATCGCAGGCTAGCGATGCCATCAAGAGTTGATTATGGTCTGGATCAGTTAATTGATGTCTAATTAATAATTTAGATAACGTTTCAGCCCTAAAGAAAGACCTGCAATAGACAGATTTAGCTCTTGCATAATGTATGTTTAAGTTTGGAAATAATTATAGGATAATAAAATATTACACATACTGTACTTACTAGTATGGAAAACGCTACTAATATATTTGGACAAGTTTCAAATTATATTCTCCCAACTTTTATCAAGCTAATATAGTAATGCAAAATGTATGTATTTTTATTGTTTTGTATTTTTATTATAGTTTTTAGACTTACGACTGGCTGTGCTTGGAAATGTTGATACTGGAAAAAGTACCTTACTGGGTGTTTTAACACAGGGTGAACAGGATAATGGGCGGGGACGTGCCAGGTTAAATCTGTTTCGACATCTTCATGAAATACAATCTGGAAGAACATCTAGTATTAGTCATGAAATACTGGGCTTTGATGGCAAAGGAGAGGTAAGGGTTAACTTTTCAAAATCATATTAAAAACGATAAGGCACATTGAAACTTCTATAACTATAAATAATTACATTCAGCTAATGACAGTGACCAGTGTCATGTACTAAGTAGGGTAAGCTTACTTTTTTCTAGAACATCTGATATCACTTCTCAGTTATTTGGTGAGTTGGTGTAGCGGAATATCCTGCAAGTGCAGGTAACCAGTACTATATGTTAAAAGTAAAAAATTAATCAAAAAAAAAAAAAAAAATTGCAAAATTACTTTCACTTATACCAATTTGATGTTGAGAACATTTGAAGTATTCAACTGTTGTTATCTACATTTGTAGGTAGCCAATACATGAAGAAACTAATTAAAAACTAGAAATTATTTATATGGTGTTTATGTTTCTTTAAACTTTCAGGTTGTGAATTACAGTGGATCTAGAAATATTGAAGAAATTTGTGAGAATTCTACTAAATTAATAACATTTATAGATTTAGCAGGACATCATAAATATTTGAAGACAACAATATTTGGATTAACTGGAAATTCGCCCGATTTTGCCATGCTGGTTGTTAGTGCTAATAAAGGAATGGGTAAGTTTAAAACATTATTTTAGTACACATATAGGTATACTACATGTATCTTAATTAAGATCACTTATGCCAATGTATAATATTAAACAGAGATCAAGCTAAAACTAACTTTCCAAATTGGCGATGTAATGAAATATCCCCAATTTTCACAGTATATACATATATAATTGTATCTTTACTATAAACTTACTACTGTCATAAATTTGGAAATCGCCTTGGGCTACATCAGTCTTTATCAGTCAATCAAACGTAATTAAATTAATATGTTCACTCATAAATCTACACGTATGTTGAAAGTTATTAAGGAAGTTTAGTACACCTTGCCATAAATTACATAAGGTTTATTTTGTAGGTGTTAAGGGGGAATTTAATCTAAGCTATATGTCAGTCAATCGAGCAAATGCAGTTTTGTTTTCTTTGTAAATTATGTCAATTTCAACTACTGTGAAATCTAGAAATAAAGTCTTAAATGAAACAAGCTCAGGTCACATCAATATATATTTGTTTTCTGTTACTGATGGAAATAAAGTAGACCATTACCCCAGAAATATTAATTTCAATCTGCATGTATTGCTTTATAATTATTATTTTACAGTATAATATTAATGTTTTATAGTACTGCTATATTTTTGTAATACAGTATATTTCTGCATGATAATATGCCTGGCAAGGCATAGTGTCTAGTTTTTCGGATGGTAAAGAAAAATTGAGGCCCTGTGTGCATGCTGGTGTGCATTTTATTGACATTCCAAATTAGAGAAGACTGTAGCACCACTATCCATGCGTAATGTCCCAAACTGTGCACTACATTGTATATGCTTGTCTTCATTTGCCAGGACGGAGCAGAAAAGTAGGATGTTAAATACCATTTCATTTCTTTTTAGAATTTAAATCCATTTGTACAAATTTCCAATGAGAAATAAGACACATTTGGTTTGATTATATAATAAACTACATGTATATTGCTAAAAATAAATGACAGATTTATTTTCTTTTTTAAGTTGGAACAACTAAAGAACATTTAGGCTTTGCTTTAGCATTGGGTGTTCCGGTTTTTGTTGTTGTAACTAAGGTTGATATGTGTCGAAAATTTATGATTGAGAAAACTGTCAAGCAACTAGAACACATCTTAAAATCACCAGGATGTAAAAAAATTCCGATGAGAATAGAAAATGAAGATGATGCAATCACCGCAGCTACTAGCTTTGATACACAAAAGTAAGTTTAATTGCTTCGATCTGAGCATTAATGATCAATGTCATAAGTACAGAACTGAAGTTTCATTCCGATCATTTATCTATTAGTTTAGAGAAAGTTGGATGTCAGATTGCCAGCTTTTCAAAATTGGTGGGAGTTTTGAAATTCAAAGCTAATCTACAAGGCTAATAATTGGTAGTGCAAACTGTATTATTTTTTTTTTTTTGATTCGTTTTCCAGGGTGACTCCAATATTCTTGGTTTCAAGTGTCACAGGTCAAAATCTTCCTCTTTTGATCAAGTTCCTTAATGTATTACCTCCCTTGAAGAGTCGACATGACAGAGAAAAACTTGTCCAAGATCACACAGAATTTCAAGTGAGGAACATTTGAATGGTTTTCTTTTGATAACAAGAAATCAATCTTTGTAATTTACTGCAAATGAGGTTTAACGTCCACTCGACACAAACAAGGTCATTTTGGGATTAACGTATGGTTTAATTTTATTTCAACAATTCGCTGTTGGGAGGAAACTGGGGGACCCAGAGAAAACCCCCCAGGTTGGATGGCTGACCCTCCTCCTTCTCATGCACAAGCTGGGAATCAAAACCCTGTGACTTGACTCAATGACAGACCTTATGATCTAACGTGCACATGTTAACCAAATTGATATTCAAATAGGCTTGATAAAGTGCAACTTCTTGATGTGTTGTATTAATTTAGTGTGACAATTTAAATTTAGTGTGACAATTTAAATCATTGTATCATAAAGAATTTTTTGCCAATGTCTATTCTATGCTATAAACCAATGAAAATCTTGGAATAGGAGTTTCTGTTCTGTGGTAACCAATCAAAAAAAAAAACCCCAAAAAACAATCATTATATAATATTTACAGATAGATGAATTGTTTACTGTACCAGGTGTAGGAACAGTAGTTGGAGGAACTATACAAAGGTAATTATTTATATACTCATTTGTGATTTAACAGAGATACACCAGTTACAAAGTCAATAGTTCTTAAGGGATTATTTGAAGGAAGCAAGCCACGATGGCTCAGTGGGTAGACGTGGGCTCGCTAATCTTGAGGTCTCGTGTTCGATCCCTGTGTTGGTCTAGAAAGTCATCTGGATTTTCCGGCATGATTCCCGCTTGCTAGTGATGTAGGACGGAGGGCCTGGCAAGGAATAATGTATAGTCATTCGGATGAGACGGAAAACCGAAGTCCTTTGTACACATTGGCATGCACTTAAAAGAACCCTTGACAGTTGGAATTCGAAATAAGTGTAGGCTGTAGCGCCGCTGTCCTGCTAAAATTTCCCTCATAGAACACTGCATGGCATATGCCCATCTTCATAAGCCCAGTAGGATGTTAAACCTCATTTTATTTAATTTCATTTCTTTGAAGGAGAAAGTTAATGTTATGAAAGGAAAGGAAGTTATTTCGTGTCAGCAGAATACTTCCGTCATTTTGATTCTAACATACAGCTATTTTTGTATGTGCATGTGTGAAATGCTATGGAGGAGAATTTTGCCCAGTCAGCGCCATTTCTGTGCACTCTGTCAAGGGTTCTGTTTTTTTTGCACTCACCCAAACTTTATTTTCAAGGGTTCTATCAAGAAGAAAGATAAGGCTACACAAAATAAATGTCTTGTTTCTCACTCTGTCAAGGGTTCTGTTTTTTTTGCACTCACCCAAACTTTATTTTCAAGGGTTCTATCAAGAAGAAAGATAAGGCTACACAAAATAAATGTCTTGTTTCTCGGGCAACTGACAGCTGAAACTGTAGGGGGGGGGAGGGCAGTTTATTTTTTTTTTTATCTCATTTCTGGCTAGAGGATGGTGCAAAATAAAATTTGCCTATTGTTGAAAATTGTTGGGGCGGGAGGGCGGCCTTGTATTTTTTTTTTTTTTTTAATAAGAAAGTCATTACTTGTCTACAGTTTTGCTTTCAGTTATATATTATACATACTTAGAACATAAACCCAAAAATCAAGTCTACTCAAACACTGAACACTGACTGAAAGGAAAATAATTTTCCATATTTAATTCACGTAATGTAGCTTACTAATGGTAATAGTGACAACCATAATTGAAATTGGTTTAAAATAAAATTCCGTACGACTATTAATAGCCGTCCATAATAACGACAATATTTTAAAGAGTAAGCCTCTGTCAGCATGTGTATCATCATCATCACGGTAAACGACACTTCGATCTAAATCTAGTATCGCTGGTTTATAATGATTGACCTAATTCCAACCAATGTCACGTGTCATCGGGATATGACTGTTTCTCAGGTTATTCGGTGTGTTTCTCAGGATATTCGGTGTTCTATCTGGGGTTTATATCGAATGACTATTTAAATTTAACTAACAACTCGTCAGTAAAACCATCAAATGTGTAATCCAATTATTATTTTCCGGATTATCAAAACTACCGTTAAATGTGCTAATGACCCAGATTCTGACTAAGGTATGGTGACTATCATCGTATCGTATTCGTAGCCACAAGTTATAATAATTAACCTGTTCTACGATTCATTGTTTTATAAGTAGGATTTTTTTAAACATGGACCGACTGAAGCCGGCAATAATGAGCCGATTAAGATCGAATGATTGAAATACATTGCATTGTTGTCAATGACTTTCGGTGTTTAACACGATTCAAATTCTAGTTCACAAGGGGAGGTAATTAAAATCATGTGATACAAAAATGGAGGTTCTTTCGATATCAATAAAAAAGACCCGTAAATGAGCGTTTACATCTGAATCAGTTTAATACATTTGAATGGATATTCACGTATGGGGCATGTAGATACATGCGGCATATTTTTTTTATGACTTGCTTATCGATGTTCGGGCGGGCGTTACATATTTTTTTTTTTCATCAAGACTAATAAATAGGCCGCTTGCGCAACCAATTTTGCGTGCGGGCGGTGCCCGAGAAACAACTTATTTTATTTGTGTTGCCTAATGTTATGTTTTATATTTTCAGGGGTTCTATCAAGGAGAAAGATAATGTTATGTTTTATATTTTCAGGGGTTCTATTAAGGAGAAAGATAATGTTATGTTAGGACCCTCAGAAGATGGAGAATTTAAGGCTGTAGAAGTTAAAACTGTTTATAGAAATAGGTTACCATGCCGACATATACAGGCAGGACAAGTAGCAACTGTAGCATTAACCAATGTAGATAGAGTTGAGCTTAGGAAGGTTGGTCTACTCTTCGGTCTCGATTTTAATTCTGTAAAATATTTCTTTAATGGAATCGGGAAAAATGTTTACAAAAATAAAATATGTATAACGTTGCAATTTTCATTTTTACCAGCAAAAGCTTCTGACAAGAACTTTTTATATGTGTGACTTGATGGTGAAATTTACTTTGGCTAAGACATGTGGTTTTGAAACTAATATTTAAAAAGATATTACTACTTTTTTTAATAGTTTTATGCACATAAACGAGAGATAAAGCAGTCCATATTATTGAGATATTTCTGCCTTGGATACAGTGCGAGATCAAGAGAGAGAGGGCTTCCGGCCGAGGCGTATAAGATTATAACATAAAATATTTGACACTGTCATATAAGATGTTCGACACAGTCATATAAGCCTTTATTACATGTCATCATTCTCAGCTTTGCTCAATTGTGTTTAAAACACCCTTCCATCATCCTCTAGTCCTGAGGGTGGGGGGATTGGGAGGGGTCTTTCTCTAATTTTGAGGATGGAGATTTGGAGGGGCCTCATATGTGGACTATCGCAGGGCCTCTCTGTATTTAAATCTGTCACTGCTTTGATAAGTCCTTCTTCTCCATCTAACATTAATATTCATACTTTGATAGGTTATATGTACTGTTAACTGTTTAAACTATGCTATATCATACAGGTCACAATTCTATGGAATACAATTACTGCTTATTACTGAGTGATGTTTCGACTAGGCTTCTCTAATCTTTATTCCAGTTTAATTGTCATTGAAACAATTTAAACTATGCTAACAAGACTTTCATTTATTATAGGGTATGGTATTAGTTAGTCCCGAGTTACAGCCCATGTCATGTATACAGTTTGAAGCTGATATATATGTTTTATATCATGCTAGTCAGATAACTAAAGGATTTCAAACTACATTACATATAGGTACAGTTTGTCAAACAGCTATTATTACCTATATAAATCAGGTATGTCATATTGTTTTACTCCAAAAAACATAGTTGCTGTGTATATTGATGTTAGAATTTAAATTGAATAAACATACAGGTTTTATGACTGTTTAAAACAGTGGACAATTTGAATATTTAGTGGTGGAGGGAGGGGAGGCAAAAATCTTAACGTGTTCCATTATTACTTTTACACCAAAGCAACATTTGGTACAAATTACTGTTGGAAACCCAGGTCCCACTTGACAAATTTTCAATTCCTCATATCTTTGTAAATACGGGATTGGATCATTGGCTTGATATTCCAATTAGAGATTCAACTTTCACATTATTGTGGTTTGCAAGGGCATAAGAAATTCCACCAAAGTAACAATCAGTTTAGTCTGATCGCCATTGATAATTGTATTTTAGAGGGATATTATCTCTGATTTTTGAGATAACATAATTCTACCATATTGCCGTCGTTCTTTCATCTCATATTGTTTTAAAAGGACACTAGTAATACATGATAACATAATTCTACCATATTGCTGCCGTTCTTTCATCTCATATTCTCTTAAAATGGCATTAGTAATACATGTGTTATTTTATTCTATATACCTTCTGGGGGGGGGGGGACAAATGGTTTAAGGCATGCATATTGAGTCAAGTGGCTTGATTTTGACTCCATGCTTGTATGTGACAAAGAGTAGAGTAGACTGTACTCCGGGTCATCTGGTTTCCTCCCACTACTAAAGACACATATTCACAAGTGAATTATTGAAATGAAATTAAACCATAAGTCAGTCCAGAAATGATCTAGTTTGTATCAAGTGTGAATATTAAACCCCATTTCTCTCTCTCTCTATATATATATATATGCCTTATATGTTTACAGGATCATATAAAAACAAACCAGAAAGCTAGAGTTATCTTCCGATTAATCAAACAACCAGAATTTATACGTGTTGGATCCAGGCTGCTGTTTCGACAGGGTAAAACCAAAGGTATGGGAGAAGTAGTAAACACCTTTCCCTTTGAACATATACACCGGTGAATATCCCTAGTTAATTATTAATCTTATTCAAATACACAGTTTTATTTCTTTCTCATAATGTCTGGTTCTGTCTCATATGAAAAATACAGCCAGTATATTGAGGTCCAAGCATAAGGCTACCTTTCATTGACGGTATAATGGAAAAATTCCTTTGGCGCATGTCAATTTGCCTGGGGATTTGTCAATCTCTATTATATCGGAGGGGGGTTGGATGGCCGAATGGTTAGTGTGTGTGTGAAGCTTCATAAAATCTGTCATTGAGTCAACTGGCATTTCTTTGATTCCCCGGTTGTACGTGACAAGGAGTAGGGTGACAAGGAGTAGGGTCGTCTGTCCAACCTCTTGGGTTTTCTCTGGGTCCTCCGGTTTCCCCCTATTGCTACAGACCCCCCACGCACCAGCGAAATATTGAAATAAAAAAAGACCATATGTTAGTCCCAAAATGATCTAGTTTGTGTCGAGTGGACGTCAACCCCCCTCTCTCTCTCTCTCTCTCTCTCTCTCTGTCTCTCCAACACATATATTACAAATGTTACTCCAAATATTATATTGTCTTTTAAATATGTGGTGTTCAGTTAAGTACATCGTGACAACTTGGAACAAGAAATTTAAATGTGTATTTGAACGAGATTAATCAATTATTTAACCATAGGTAATTTTATTTATCATACAGTGTGATATTATTTTACATATTTTTATTCATCCATTCTTCCATGTTTTCTCAACATCATGATTGTTTTATTAACTTGAAATTTATAAATTAAAGAAAAATTATTCATTTATTTTTAAATGTTATATCATTATTATCTCTGTGTTTTAGTTTGCCATTCATCTTACGATAAGATTCTTATAAATGTTCATATTGTGTTATTTCAATAATCAAATGAAACCATTTATAAGATTATTAACAAATAGAACAGATTATGTAATAGAGTTATGCTAAATTATCATCAGCTTACTTTCATATTGAGGAATACTTTCACATGGCATGTATTCCTTGCTTCATTAAGTGATTATATCTCTGTAATATTCATATTGTTGCTATAGATTTTTAAAGCTACATAATTTGTACCGTACACTATCCAGTCTGCAGTCATTTCCATTTCGGTAGACTGGAATAAAAGCATAAAGTGTCTGATTTAAAGACATGGTGTAGCACTCGGCTTGATTCTTCATTAAGCAACAGATCTTGCTCTATAAGGCGCTGTCGTTTTTCTCCCAGATGTTGATATTTTCCTTGGATACTACTTGAAATGTCTTCATCATCTCTTCAACTGTTTTTTTTTATTTTTTTTTAAAAAGTAAAATGATCATGACAAATTTGATATTCTGTACAGTAGTGAATTTGTATATTATGTTAAATTGTATATTGCTATGTAGTTAAGTTTAAATTTTGAATTTTGTATATAAATGTATAATGCAATGTATAATATGTGTATTTTAGTATGCAAATATGTATATTGTCCAGCTTTTAATGCAAATATATTTATTGAGATCTTTGTGCTTAATTCTTAGCTGTTTTAGTAGAATCAATTATGCAACAGTTTCAGGTTTTACAATCATTTCAAATTTTGATGAAATGCAGTAGGATTTGATTGATTTGAAATAATTAGGATTTCATTAATGAAATAGATTAACATATTAATGAAAAAGGATTTTGCATGCGGACTGTACACTATATTGCATACTTAAATTTATGTTGAATACTAAACAAAACACAATATCTGCTATAGGTGTCATATTTAAAGCTAAAAATGATATTACACCATTTATTGTTTTCTATATTATTTGAAGCATAATTAAGAAAAAAGCATAAATGAAGTAAATATAATTCATCAAACACACATCACCTTATAAACAGAACTTTGTTCTAGTTTGTAAAATATTATTGATTGTTTTTGTCTGGCTGATCCAGAATTTCTTTGTAAACTTTCATAACAAGTATGTCAACTCGAAAAACAAGTCTGTAAAACTCCAATAACAACTCTATAAAACCACAATAATAACTCTATAAAACCCCAATAACAACTCTGTAAAACTTCAATAACAAGTCTGTTGAACTCTTATAACAACCCTGTAAACAAGTCTGTAAAACTCCAATAACAACTCTATAAACCCCCAATACGGTAACAATTCTGTAAAAATTCAATATGGTAACAAGTCTGTTAAACTCCAATAAAAAATCTTGTTGAGAGTAACAATATCCTTATATTTTACATCATGGATTTCTCATTGATTGTTGTGTTTTAGATTTAAAGTATTTAAAAATCGCTAACAATCTACACATTACTTGATTTAAATATAGGACTGTTTATATTAAAGCGATAATTTCATATTTTTAAGTTATATTTTTAAAATGTATTAAAATAAAGCCGTAAAAAAGATGGTATCTATAAACAGTCCTACCTTGTTAAAAAATAATCCTATTAATCCTATAATTCACTATTGCCAGTTGAGAAATTGGCAAAAATATCATTTTCAGCGTCAAATTCAAACGTTTGAAGATAGCTATTCCATGGGAGGGGGGGGGGGGAATAGAAAAACAAGGGAGGTAATTGTGTTATTATTTCCGGGGTGAATGATTTTTAAGTGTGAGAATGATACCTATGATCGTATGATAGTGAGTTGACAACCTATTGAGCAAAAGACATAGAAATAATTGTTTTGACTTTCTTAGAAAATATGAAATTCTCGCTTTAAGGACTGTTTATAGTGAGGATTGTTTAAAATCTAACAGAAAGTTTAGTAATCATAAAATAAAGCTTATCATTTCATTCATTGATTTTCATTGGTTTGTTAAAGATATATTTTTAGTTTAGTTAAAGCCACTGATCGTCATTTGCATTTTTCACAGCTTGATTATTTAACATTTCATTAAAAAAACCCCAAACAAAACCAAAATATCAACAGTTGATAATATCACAGATAACATTATTCAACTGATATTCCTTTTAGAGATTCAACTTTCACAGTGTTGTAATTTGTAAGAGATTACAAATCCCTCAAATGACGATCACTAGCTTCAAGTGTGTACTTATAATTATAGTTTTGTTTGAGTGTTTGTTTAAGATTTTTAATTTCTATGGTTTGAATTAATCAATTGACATATCATCATATTGACATTGTCTGTTGATGTGTAAAATCATTTTTTCATTTTACTTTTGTTAATAATATTCAGTTACACCCTTACATTTTTAAGTGGCATTATTGCTTTGATCACAAACAATAGCCTAAGTCATTTTTAAAACATATTACAAAAAAAAGACAAAATAATGTATAAAGAAATTTTATTATTTGAACAGTTAATTATGTAAACCATATTTATTTCAAAATTGACTTTGGCAATTTTTTCTTTGACCCGATATTGAAAATAATTTTACGACTCACCTAATTATCAAAAATGACATTCAGAAATCCAAAAACTGACCTACTGTGAGTCAAGTATTTTTCGCCAGTGGTTGTATGTCAGCCATGGTCTGGTGGATTTGTTTGAATTTGTGCAACCATTTTAATTTGAACATGGTCGAAGTAACTGCATATTCAAATTAAACCAAACTCAAACAATATAATTTTTACCAATCATATCACATTCATTATATCACCATTTGCAACAAACTGATCAGCAGTGAATATTCACTAAGTGGCTACAGTGACTGGGAGGAATGACATTGGTGAAGTTAATTAGCTCACATAATATTAACTTTTTTCCTTCTGCAAATTAAATTCTAGAACATTTTTTTGAACTATTAGAAAAATAAATAAAGGTGTTTGAAGTTTATCTGGACAAAAACTATTTCCTATTTAGTGTAAATGTTTGCGTTACCATGTCTTCTGTAAACAATGCACACGCTTATTGAGCCAGTGATTGACGCTGTGTGATGTGACGTCAGGCTTTCCTATCACCTCTGTGAAACAGATTGCATTTCCTACTTTGGTTCATTGATTAAATTTCCCCCATGTTTATAGTAATCAAGAAAAAAAATATGTATTGTTTACTTATGAATAGTTTATTAAGTATAATTAGTTCAGAATTTACATTAGTCACAAATTATCCTTTATGTTTTTACTTATAAAATTCTTAATTTCAAGACCATTAGAATAAATTTAATATAGAAAATTTGTAATACAGATAATTAATAAAGTAACAAGCTTTAAAACTGAAAATAAAAAACAACTTTATATACTTGCTTGTCTTTTCTTTTTGCATTATAAATTTGCCATAGGGAAATGAAAATTCAGGCGGATTTTAAAAAAGTCCACTGACATTTTCGAACATTTCTGCCCATGAACACTCTTGGCAAACAACAAGAAATCTGTGATGACCTGATCATTTATGTTGATATTTAAATACAGGTATGGTCAGACCCTCCAAACATCGTCTACTAGTGGTTTACATCAAGAGTTCCTTGAATTACGTCAGGATGGTTTGAAGTGGAAGCCCTTGTTTACAACCCTTTTGCATAACATTCTCAAATATTATTTGATCTATTTGTGAAATGCATGTGCTTTGTTGTATTAAAGAAGCTAAGTCTCTAACTGAATATCATCCAAAGACTTCGACATTGAAAACATGAATTATTTGTCAATTTAAATCTACATTGATTTTGTGATCTTACGGGGAAAAGATGGGCTTCTGATATCCAATATTTAAGACAAAATAAACACTTTACCATTGGTACAAGAAAAATCGTGTATCATAATGCATTTCAGCGCCATTTGTAACAAGGGACTCGAAGAACGAGGCTAGACATATTCCATAAGTTCTGTCAATCGGTGACGTCATATTCTTATCTGGAGAGCATGCGCAATAAATAGTATCGTTGTAGACTCGAATAACTAGACGCGATATCGCCATTCGATTGGGACTTCTGGCGTATTTCGCCGAACATAACTGATTAGAAATTAGAGTAAAAACAGAAACGATTAAATGTAAATCAGTTTTTATACACTCATATTACATTATTATATGCGTTGCGGCCCATTTGTGTTAATTTCTTGGTTCCAAATATTAGCGATTCAGCTCCTGTAATTGAAAGCAAGCATTTATTGTTCGTCGAGTGACCAGTCCCTGTCACCAGAACTTTGTTCCACTATCGTATGTATTGTCAAGCAACTTCTGTTTGTTTGAGGTGTAGGGTCGTGTGCCTAAACAAGGGGGGTTTCCCCTGCCCCCTCCCCCCACGGTTTACACTAGCAAATTATTGAAATAAAATTGTAACATTATTGTGTTGGGCCGAAACGACCTAGTTTGTTTTGAGTGGTGGACGTTACCCCCCCCCCCCCGTCTCTCTCTCTCTCTCTCTCGTCCATGCGTTACCCCTGAAACAAGTCCACTTCCCATGCGTTACCCCTGAAAAAAAGAAAGTAGGGTTGCGGGATATTCTAGTCGAGAGACGGGTTCCATGACCACTGAACTAGTTATTTTCATAACTGTGGATATCTGAACTCCATAGACAATGGTCCGTATGGACTGAAAATTCCAATTATTGTTTTTACTCCCAGACGTTTTGTCGTTACAAATAATTAAATTATAATCAATCAAAGTGTAGGTATATATTTTGAAAATTAATAATTTGAAACCTATCAATATGTTTTTTTTAAAAAAACAACAGTCAATGTTGTTAGATATGTGTGGACACTTTTATCTTTTTTTTAAAAAAAAAACCTCAAAAGGTTTGTTTAACTGGTTATCAATGGAAGAAAGGTGGTACGAGAACTCCTATAGCATTCCACTTTCCAGATGCACACGCCCCTTTCTCTCTTAGCTCAACATTTTCCAGTTTTGGTTATTGTGTATGGTAGTATTGGTTCTAAATTTCGTCATGACTTGTTTTCAACTGGTAAGTAGCCAGAACTAGATTTAGTTTGATGGCGGGAGAAATAAAATCAAATAGGGCTTATCGTTCTATTTTCCTGCACCAATGAAAACGGGCAAATGACATTCTTACATCAGCGTTTCTGCCCGCCCTTCGCCGAATTCCAACTGTTGAGCTTTTCTTTTTTTTAGATGTACGTGTCATCCCGACGACTAGACACTGACCCTTGTCAGTCTTTCCTATGTGTGGGAGAGGGAAGAATAATTACTCAATGTGATTGGGCCGGAAATGGAACTAAATTATTCTGCATAAACTAATGAAAGAAAGTTTGCCCGGAAAGCGGCCTCATCACACTCTTGTCCCATACATGTATGCACCCAAATGAGCAGAATTATGGTCTCAGCTAGTTACCGATTTTTATAAATTTCTCGGGTAATTCCCAATAGACCGGATGTTCAGCGCGCGGGGCGGGGGGGGGGGGGGGGTGGGGTGTTCCATCAAATGGGCACCAAACCAGACCCAACTTTTCTAGAGTAACATTTTGTGTAGAATCCGATGCCGAGTGGTAATCAGTCCGCCGTTGGGGCGAGGAGATATTCGGGGTCAAAGGTCAAATGAGTTCATTTGCACTGAAAGTGAATGCGCAGTCATTCTTGTATTGTGAAAAGAAGCTGAAAATGATCGAAAATAATCACACCCACCCACCCCCTCCCCTACTCTCCACCACCCAAAAACACAAATTATGCTGCTTTTTAACTATCAGGCAACAAAAAACATCACGAATTGTATTTAAATGAAATGAAATGAAATGGGGTTTAATGTCCTACTGTTCTGCTCCTAAACTGGGCTAATGAAGACGGGCATACGCCATACAGTGTGCAATGAGGGAAATTTTGTCCGGGCAGCGGCACTACGGCCTACTCTTATACCGAATTCCATTTTATTTAAAAGATGCATGACTGGTTTCGAGAAGTTATTGTAATTACTGTTTAGCTTGTCACAGGGAAGACGAATATTTCTAGACCTTTCCCTGACCTTCCTTATCAACAACCCTTTTAATAAATCTGGTAACGAAATATTACAAAATTTGATCAAACAAATACAAAATAATAAAAGGTGAGTATCGAATTAATTCTGCAGTTTCCCGCCACCCGTAACCTGGGGTAACCAGGTGACAAGTAACGAGATAGTTCCAATGCTTCAGTCTCACAGGAAGGCTAATATCTGTAGCCATTACCACAGAACTACGGCTCACCCGATAACATACTGTTTTATACCTACTAATATAGTACATTATATGGGATGGTGCAATACTTTTAAAAAGGGAGACAATTAGACCATAAATTTCTTATCGACTTAAAGCTGCAATTTCATATTTTTAGGTTATATTTTTAAAATTTATTAAAATAAAGCCTTAAAATAGACGGTATCTATAAACAGTCCTACCTTGTTAAAGAATAATCCTATTAATCCTATAATTCACTATTGCCAGTTGAGAAATTGGCAAAAATATCATTTTCAACTTTAAATTCAAAAGTTTGAAGATAGATATTCCACTTGTAGAACAACAAGGGAGGTAATTGTGTTATTATTTCAGGGGTCAAAGGATTTTTAAGAGGGAGAATAATACCTATAATCGTATAATGTTTTGACTTTCTTAGAAAATATGAAATTATCGCTTTAATGTTTAAGATGAAACAAGCTCCTATTTTACGAACATATTTACATTAGTTACAAACATAATAATATATTCACTGTTTAGTGATGAGATATTACTTACAACAAAATGGAAACGAGCGATACTCTTTATCGCATAAAATCCAAGTAGGAAATTAATGAAAACTAGCTAATGCACGGACATTGTCTATATATTTTTCGTTTGAAGAATAGTTTGGTTGCGAACTGATATCTTTTATAATCTCAAATAAGAACCCACCATGTTCACAGGAAGCTGAATATCGTCTGTCTGTTATGGCTCTCTATTTCAGCCAGTAACGATAACTACATCCTTCAAATGGCTTCATTTCCGATTTTTAAAAAAATCTTTGCTAGGGATCAAACGTAAAAAAAGATCTTTGTGTCAAAATTATATTTTGAATGTGTTCAACCAGTTCTGACAATTATGTAATACTGGTGGACGCCATCTTTAAAATCAGTTTACTAATATAGAACTAATATGAAAAGCAGTTTGTAAATACAAGACAATTGATTTTAAATATAGTATACTTTATCAAATTTAGACACCATACTCTAGTTATTTTAAAAACCTTGTTCAAGATCAAATTAAAGCTATGAAAATAAATAAATAAACTGTCAACAATAAAGAATAAAAGGTGAGTATCGAATTAATTCTGTAGTTTCCCGCCACCCGTAACCTGGGGTAACCAGGAGACAAGTAACGAGATAATTCCAATGCTTCAGTCTCACAGGAAGGCTAATTAATATCTCATGATATCTGTCGCCATTACCACAGAACTACGGCTCACCCGATTACATACAGTTTTATACTTACAAATATAGTACGTTATATGGGATGGTGCAATATTTTTATGACAAGGGAAGCAATTACGCAAGGATTCAGACCACAGGTTTATTATCTACTAAAGATACATTATGGGCGATTTTTATAAGTTCAAAAATAGATGATGAAAGAGGAATATATTGAAAATTTCAGTCAAATTACTTTATTCTGAACATAGTTATCACCAGTGTAATTTTTGACTAGAAATGGGATTGAATTCCATCTTCACCGATTCTTAGTATGGCCGATTGTTTGATTGACAGGCGTTAACTCCACCTACATAATCTCTGCTGTCTTTTGTCTGCTGTCATCATATCCGAATTTGTGTTTTACCTTTTTGGATTTTTATAACAATTGGACAAAATGAGTGAGAGGGTAAATTTTCATTCTTACTTGTATTTGGGGTATGCATTAAATCAATTGAATATAGGACAGAATATTATGATAAATCTATAGGTATACACCAGTGGCGTCGTGCCTATTGGGGAAATAAAAATATTTTTATTGATATTATTAAGACAGAAGACCTGTCCGTCTGTATTAGTCATCACACGATCTCCAGGAATTGTATAGTTTGTCATTATCTGTGTTTAGTTTAATGCACTTTAAATAATTTAGATGTCATTTGTTAAGGCCTCGCTTCGTACACTCTATCATTTAGCCTCGATCCGGGAGTATGACGTCAACGTAACGGTTAATCTCCGCTCACGACGCCATTTAAAATTAAATCAGTCAACGAAATCCCGTTTAAACCCAAGCTGAATCCAAGCCATCCGTGGGTCAACAGAGTTGATTTTATGCTTGTTGTGTAAATAAAGATCTAATTTATAATTTCTATGACACCTGAAGCCTAAATAAAGACTTGCAATAATCAGATTTAGCTCTTGCATAATGTATGTTAAATGTTTAAAGATGAATTAATGTGAGGTATATGAAAAATCTTAATAATTGATAATAATTTAGACGCCATACTATAGTTATTAAATGTTGTACATGTTCAAATTGATGAAAATTGTTAATTAATCTATTGGCAATAAATAATAAAAGGTGAGTATCAAATTAATTATGCAGTTTCCCGACACCTGTAACCTGGGGTAACCAGGCGACAAGTAACGAGATATTTCCAATGCTTCAGTCTCATAGGAAGGCAGATATCTCTTGATATCTGTAGCTATTACCACAGAACTACGGCTCACCCCATAACATACAGTTTTATACTTACAAATATATTACATTGTATGGGATGGTGCAATAGTTTTATGACAAGGGAAGTAATTACACAAGGTTTCAGACCACAAGTGTATTACATGCAAACTGCGCGATTTGATGATATTAATATATTTAGACCCTAAACACATTCAAACTAATCTGTCTATCAAAAGTTTGCTTCAAATCCATCTCAAAACATGGGTGTTTTTCAGGGGATCTAGTATTTTCTAGTAAGATTAAATATCCCTATTTTCAATATAAAACAAATATACCATGATTTTATTGGAAATAAATATCCTATAAATTTTAATACTTTTGTGGTAATCCATCTTTAAGATGAAACAAAGTTTTTATCCTTAATGGACATGTTTGAATTTGTTACGTAAACATTATTATATTCACTGTTTAAAGTTCAGATATTGCTTATGAAAAAAAATGGAAATGGCGATGGACCGATTTCAATTAAGCACACAACTATTCAATTTGAGTTTTTTCTTAAGTCGCATCTGGATTCGAGAGTCGAGAATCGTTTTTAAGTAAATCTTCCTTTTTTGCAAGACCTCCACTTTCTTGCACTCCAAAGGAATACATTCATCTTTCTCAGGTCCGTAGCTAGCCCAAAAATGTTGGGGTGTGTGTGTGTGTGTGTGTGTGGGGGGGGGGGGGGGCAAGGGCTTCTGAGCTGCCGATGTATCTACACTTGACAATCCACTGCGAACGGCGAAGGGTCTAGGGTGTTCTCCCCCAGAAAATTTTGAAAAATAGGCTTTGCACCTATGAAAATGACGGAAAATTTCGCGATATTGGCGTATTATGATATTTTGATATGAACATCCTAAATATTTGAAGGAAGGAATCTCACTTGGCATTATGGGTGCCCGCCAATTATATTATGGGCGCCCATGATCTCGTCGTGGGCGTCCCACCAATCTCGGCATTATAGGCGCCCCTCCGGGATGAGTCACCCCACCAATCACGCCGTTTTGGGCGTCCAATTGATCACGTCGTGGGCGCCCAACCAAACTAATTCGGCATTATTATCCATTATGTGAGGCTCAACAATCATATATTATCATTATAAGGCGCCCCACCAATCATGTCATTATGGGCGCCCGTCCGGGATAAGGCATCCCACAATAAGGCCCTATCAATCAAGTTGTGGTGTTAATCATGTGATTATATGAATCATTAATTATATAACTGCATGTGTAAAATTAATTATATAAATGCACGTGTAAAATATCCCATCCACCAAAAACATGTACTAAAATAAAATAGAAACATAATATGAACAAATAGGATCTCCCTGGGTATAGTTCTATGCAATACCTGTTCCAAAAACTAGTTTTAATTTATTTAGTTGTATGGAATGCCATATATACCAAAATGTGTATACTCAACAGCATGATGTTAGGTCAGGATATGGCATATCGTAATTTGATACCCCATCTACCAGTTAAACCTCGCGATCAAAGAACACCGTTATTCACCAGCTGGGGAGTGGGTGTTTAGGACCGAAGATTGTCAAATATCATTATTTTTTGCGATCGCCATTTTACTCATGTAAATATTTGGTAACATCAATTACGTATTATCTCCCCCCCCCCCACCTTTTTTTTTATATAATTCACACATGTAGCTTGGTGGATTTCCCACTTCAAAATCAAAACGTTAGATGAGGAATACGGCAAGTAAAGTGTTAGAACTTATTACATTAGCGTATTGACCACCCATCTTGAAAAGCAGTTTGCTAATGTATGACAAGTAAGTTATAAATAGATTATAGCCTTGAAAATAAATAAATCTGTTAAAAATGAAATAAATAATAAAAGGTGAGTATCGAATTAATTCTGTAGTTTCCCGCCACCCGTAACCTAGGGTAACCAGACGACAAGTAACGAGATAGTTCCAATGCTTCTGTCTCATAGGAAGGCTAATATCTGTAGCCATTACCACAGAACTACGGCTCACCCGATAACAAACAGTTTTGTACCTACTAATATAGTACATTATATGGGATGGTGCAATACTTTTATGACAAGGGAAGTAACTAAACAAGGATTCAGACCACAAGTTTATTATCTACTAAATGTTTAAAGATGAATTAATGTTTTGATATTAAAAAGTGGAAACATACGTTTGTAATTTGCCTGTTTTCTAAAAGACACATATCATTGAGAGACAAGCGTTTCATCCTGGACTCCACGACGACCACCAGTGTGATCTGGTCGCTGAATATGAATAAAGAATCACCCTTTTGTTTTGTCTATACTCATCAATGATCTGACTAGATAGTCTATGAAATTCTACATGTTGTGGGTGTCGAATTATGCTCCGCAGCAACGGTCATAAAAAATTCGGCACACAAGACTTTGAAATTCTTTGAGAATAAGCCACTTGCCTATGGCAACCACCTTCTGCACATGCAGCGGGATCTGGTCGCTGTAACTCCGTCAATATATAAAATCACCCCTTTGTTTTGTCCATACTCATCAGTGATCTGACCAGATAGTCTATGAAATTTTACATGTTGTGGAAGTCGAATAAGCTGAAGACTTAGAAATTCGTTGAGAATAAACCACTTGTCTATGGTAACCACTTCCTGCCATATACAACAAAAAATGTTTTCATTCTCTTTAAGGATGTCATATAACCATCCCTCTCCCCCAAGCATGATACTATTGCGTTAGAGCATTAAGTTGAGCTTCGTTAAGTTTTATTTTATTTACAACTTGCTCTGCTGTACCGAAAGAAGAGATTCTCTCAAAGTTTATTCTTCTAGGAACAATTGCTTGAAACATAGTCACGTGGAGATTAAACACCTTTTTACTTTTGACCTCGATAATCTATTAATCTCTAGTGGATAATGTTACTGTCCCATTATATGAGTGTTGAAATTCGAAATGCTGAGATTGAGTCAGCTACACGAGCGCTTATACATGTACATTCCCCTAGTAACCGGTTTGTGTAACTGAAAACTGACTAAATAGCATAAATTTCATTGAGGTCAAAACAAATTGTGTTAGCTGACAGTTTATTCGACCAGATAATTTGACATGTTTAATGTGCTTTTAAACATTGAAATATGATGTTATAACAGAAAAAAGATAATTTATTATCACTCACAAAAGATTTATTTACAGTCTTTTTTTATTTTCTAAAATTCAATGTTTGCTCAAGTGTTATCACAATCTGATTAAAATACAGATCTATATTTCGTTTCGTTTGTTTTATACTTTCGATGGCCTACACTACATGAAGATCTGACAAGTTATAGTGGGAGTTTACGTCAGGGGTCAAGCGAGAAGCTATTGACCCTGTGGCGTCAGACATTGATTAATCAATCAGCGTTGACGTTTCTTGGGGTTTACACACAGTTCCGCGCAGAGAACTTCAAGAAGTCTCCATAACAGACCGTTTCATTGGCTAATTCCTCACATCAATAAGAACGCCTATTATATAACAACTCTTCCAGATCGTAGTGTAGTAAAGACAAGTAAAACGAAATTTTGAACTATAAAAACGAAACGAAATAGGATCTGTGTTTTAATCAGATTGATGTTTTCAAAGTGTATGAAACTGCCTAACTTGAACAACAGATTCATGGGTTGAGATTAGCACTAACACTTATCTTAACTTTTGTTCTAATCTCACCCATTATATGGGGTTGGTGCAATGCTGTTATTATAAAGGGAGAAAATTAGACCACAAGTTTCACATCGACTTGCTCGACTTGATGTTTAGGATGAAACAAGGCTTTTATTCTTAAGGAACATGTTTACATTTATTACAAATGATGAGTTATCTCTTATGATAAAGAAGTATTATGGAATGCAATATCTTCCAATATGTCTATACCAAAGAGTGTACTTTTGTTTCAGGTATATGGCAATCTAAGCAGTAGGCCAATTATGGAATGCCATATATACCAACATGTCTATACTAATTGTTTAAGCATATTGCAATCTAAGTAGTATTAGGTAATGCCATATCTACCAATATGTCTATACTAAAGAATATGATATATTTTTAGGTATATGTCACTCTAAGTAGTATTGTGGAATGCAATATCTACTTCCAACATGCCTATAATAAAAAGTAGGATATTGTTTCAGGTATATGACAAATCTTAATAGACACCATACTATAGATGTTAAACTTGTACAGTTTCAAATTTATGAAAATTGTTGATTGATCTATTGCCAATTAATAATAAAAGGTGAGTATCGAATTAATTCTGTAACCTGGGGTAACCAGGAGACAAGTAACGAGATAATTCCAATGCTTCAGTCTCATAGGAAGGCTAATTAATATCTCTTGATATCTGTAGCCATTACCACAGAACTACGACTCACCCGATAACATACAGTTTTATACTTACAAATATAGTACATTATATGGGGTGGTGCAATAGTTTTATGAAAAGGGAAGTAATTACCCAAGGTTTCAGACCACAATGTTTTATCTACTTAAAGATGGGTTAACTCCCGCGTACAAACTGGGTGATTTAATGGTATATATGGACTAAAAACATATTCAAACTAATTAATTTGTCATAATTATGCTTCAAATCCTTCTCAAACATTTTAATTGCGAAGGAATGCCCTGCTATTAAAATTCGATCAAACCAGGTCATGTTTACGTCACGTCTTGGGAGTCAGAGGAGAATTCATTGTATACATAAGACGATGTTGTCTTTAATCGCTTACTATTTATTACAAATATCGAATCCTAATTAAATTCTCGGATTATCCACTACCCGCGTCTTTTTCCGTCATTTTTATCTCAGAAACTCTACTTTCCATATATACCAATATTGCTATACTTTTATTGGAAATAACCACCCGATAAATACTTTTCTGGGAACCCATCTTTAATGTTTAAAGATGAATTAAAGTTTTAATATTACGGGCGATTGACCTTATATTTTAATTTGTCTATTTCTCCTTTCTGAAAGTGGAATAAAAGCAGTTTCTGTGTAGACTGAGGTATGACTAGTGCCTCTAACCGCCAACAAATAATTGTAATTCTATACGTTAGAATGTTGATACTTTATTACAGTCTTTCGAATTTGTATGACGTACGGAGTAAACTAAGAATTTAAATTTAAATTTATCGGTCGCTTATTAGTCAAACGGTTATCTATGAACTTCAAATATTAAAATAATTGCCCGCCCCCCCCCCCCCCCCAAAAAAAAAATATAAAAAAATATAAACACTGAAAATAGGATTTAGTACCATTCAACGTTGACGTATTCGCCAGTTTCGTAAAGTTTTCATAATAATAGGAGGACCAACATGTATGTGATGTGCCCACTGAAGAGATGGTATTTGTGACCTATATGAAATATTGTGTTTACTCACAAGAGTGACGTTTTTCACAGGCTCAAATATGGCAATACATTAACCCTTTATTCCTTAAGTCTAATTCATGTGTTATTCGTTCAATCGATTTTATGCTACAATGCTTTCACTTGTTTACTAAACGTCCGATTGGCTATATTTGACCCGGATATTCCACCACTTATATAAAATTATGTTCTTAACGGTTGACTTATCAATATCAGAATAATTTTGATACAAATACTATCAACATCTCAAGCGTATCAATACTACGGCGTTTTTTTTTGTTCAGGATAACCATTGATATTCATTGGCCAGTTCGTCAGGCTACGTTCTCCAATCATATCGAGTCATTGATGACCTTTATGTCGGTAAAATTTGTATATGCCAAATTATACAAAAAGGTATTAGCCCGATCACCATAACAAATGAATAAATAAATAAATAAAAACATATTAAACACCTGAAGATATTAAACAGTACACAATATTAATGGGATATCAATCACTGCTTTTTTTCTAATAGCACGACGTTTCGACAAATATCTTCTAATAGTATTTGGGCACAAATGGGGTTAGTTCTAAATATTAAGGTCAGGTCGAGAATCCTAACCCTAGACCTAGCCCTAACCCTAACCCACAATCTCGTCAAAAATCACGTGCCCTAATTCTATTTACATCTGGCTAACTTGACTAAATCTGCAGATGGCCTTAACATTTAGATCTGGCCTACAAATGGACTGTTGGGATATTTTACACACTTTTTATACATTCATATTACATTAAAATGTGCTTTTCGGACCCATCTTCGTCTATTTTAAGATCGGTCTTTATTAGCCCAGTCGGGGCAGACCAGTAAGACGTTAAACCCCATTTCATTTCATTTCTATAGAATAGAGCCATACACCTTTATGTTGGCATATTTGTATCAAACTGTTAAAGACACATGAATATTATTCAAGCACTGTTCGGCCTATAATAAAAGTTGACAAAAATTGTATAAAGTAATGCATACTCGGATTCATCACGTTTATTAAGAAATAAATATTTGAAATAGATATTATCAGTGTAGTTTTGTCTGGCATGGGGGTGGTTTTTGACAAAATAATATAGCCCTGTTTTGTACATCGGCGGGATGAGCACATATTTTTTGACCTATTTAGTTTATTGTCATTTTTTTACCATTGTATAATTATATTTACAAGATGAACATAAAAGTAAGAGATAATACCAGTACAGAAATATTTATCGAAAGACAGATGCATTATAAAAATCATAATGACGATTCAAGAATAACAGTAACTATCGGTAGAGTTTCACGCAATATTGTTGTTTTATCAAAACGTATATCGATATAAAACTCACTAACAATTAATGAACGTGAGGGTCATTACATTCACATAACATTGACATTACATTCTATAAATTTTGTGAAGCTGTCTGTTGACTTCAGAATGATAACTCTTTGCTGTCAACGAACATCGATGCCCTAATGGTATGAAACCCGCGTCGTTTGTTTTAATCGTCTTATCAGGTCGCATTATCAATTTAAGATAGCTATACAACACCTTTAAACTAAATCAAATCCGATTTCAAATCTGATGTGGGTTTTTTTTAAGTGTATCAAAAGTTATAGACCCAATTTAGAACAACCAGGGTCGTAAGTAGCTCAGAGCAACGAGGGGGACGGGAAGTGTTCAAAGGGGGGGGGGGCTGTAAAGTTGACGGACAATGTATATCTATTGTTTTTTTATGGTCAACAATTTTTTCACAGAGGGAAGGGGGCGAAATCTTTTGCCCTGCCCCCCCCCCTTTGGTTAGGGGCCTGAACAACAGTTGTTCCTCTAAAATCTGGGAGTCACGGTGGCCCAGAGAGTAAAACACTAACTCGCTAAACAGGAAGCCTCGGGTTCGCGCCAAATGTTGACTGAGCAAATTCCTCGAGATTTTCAACCGTGTTTCCCGATGGCTATGATGCGGGACGGACGACCGGGCAAAGAAACGGAGTATAGTCGTTCGGATAGGACGAAGAACGGAGGTCATGTGAACACGTTGGCGTACACATAAAATAACCATTGACATTTGAAATTCTATTTAAGACAGGCTATAGCACCGCTTTACGGGCAACATTTCCCCCGGAATACAATTCATGGCGTATCCCAGTCGGTTTAGAAACGCCAGACGTTAAAACCCCATTTCATTTCACTTTTGATTGCGTTTCTTTAAAATTTGTTTCTAAAATTGTTAAGGGTAAAAACGCCCTGACGAAAGCCATTGGTTTTAATTAACGTGAACATATTTGCAAGATAAAAATAAAACAATTTTTTCGAGAATTTAATATAGCTAATTAAACATTATAATTCTCTCAGGTATCTTCAGAAAAGGTGATTCATGTTGTTGACGACAACGAACATCGATGCCCTAATCGTATCTAACTTATGTTTTTGTTTTAATCGCATGACCCTGTAGCATTGCCCAGTTAGCTTATTAAAAATGAAATGAAATGTGGTTTAACGTCCTACTCTTCTGCACCTAACCTGGGCTAATTGAAGACGGGCATACGCCATACAGTGTGCTATGAGGGAAATTTTGCCCGGACAGCGGCGCTACGGCCTACTCTTATATCGAATTCCAACTGCCAAGGGATCTTTTACGTGCACGCCAATGTGTACACGGGACCTCGGTTTTTCGTCCCATCCGAACGACTAGGCAGCTGTCCTTGTCAGGCCCTCCGTTCTGCATCACTGACAAGGGGAAATCACGCCGGAAAATCGAGATGAACTTTCTCGGCCAATGCAGGGATCGAACACCCGACCTCCAGGCTAGCGAGCCAGTGCCTTACCCACTTAGCCACGTGATCCCCAGCTTATTAAAAAGTATAATTCTTGTATAAAAGTATAAAAGCCGATTCCTAATTTTGATGACGGCGATTGTTTTGTAAAATATTCTTATATTTGCTTAGGAGTTTTCTAAAATTAAACATAAAAAGAATTTAGCTTTTTGCATAATATATTATCATTTTTAAGATCTTCTCAAAACAATCTTCTTGCCCCCCTCCCTCCATTTTGAAAGTTTATCTAAACGGTGAAAGAAATAAGACATAAAATTGAAAACAAAATAAACCAAAAGGTATGGGAAGGATTGGCCACATTAATTCTGCAGGATATGGTAATCGTTTGGTTGATATATACAAAGCAAACCAGTTTGATTGG
Organism: Patella vulgata; assembly: GCF_932274485.2. Taxonomy (NCBI): domain Eukaryota; kingdom Metazoa; phylum Mollusca; class Gastropoda; family Patellidae; genus Patella; species Patella vulgata. The sequence continues at coordinate 21,458,931 of NC_065883.2, forward strand.
CTAACAGTTGCCCGGATATGCTGTTGACCTGTCAACCGTATCCATGTTTTGTATCAATGAACGAAATGAATAAACATATAGGTTAACATCCTTTCTTGTATTTGTTGTTGATATAAATAGATATTCATAAAAAAATCAGGTCAAACACAATACAAAACATAAGGTATAAAAGTCAAGAAGTTGTCCATTGACATCAGTTTAGTTTCGGTAACATTTCAAAATGTTAGCAAAAACTATAACATTTCTAGCGTCGCTAATCGCTCTTACTTCTGCAGCTTCTATTCGGGGTATGTTATGATATTTATTAAGATTATTTTATTTTAAAAAAATTATTTCAGCGACACAATTTTTATATATTTTTCTTATGTTTGTTTATAAGCATTGTTTTTTTTCTTGTTTTTTTTAGATAGTAATAAATTGTTGTACATTTTATCATTGACATAATTTTTATTTGATTGAGTTTTAACAAAGTTAATTCAGTACCAATACAGCGCATTATCAATTAAATTCTTTTTGACAATTTTCTCTAGTTTTAAAGGACCTATATCTATTATTGTAATAGTTGCAGTATGTTGAGCATTGTTTAAAAAATCCAAATTTGTATAACAATTTTGTATTTGTTTTTGTGTTAAATTTTTTAAATATTTATAAGCATAAGGATATAATATGATACTTGTTTTTATTTTATTAACTAGTCTGTGATACTTGTTTTTACTTTATTAATTAGTCTGTGATATTTTTAATATTACTTTATTAACTAGTCTGTGATATTTGTTTTTACTTATTAACTAGTTTGTGATATTTGTTTTTATCTATGTATATAATATAATTAATTGTTTAATTTGTTTAATTCGGCACAGTAAAACCCGGTTGAAACTGACGTGCCATTAAACAACATTTCATTTCTATCAGCGGCATTAATATGTCGTAAAATACGTTTCGTAATTTATAAAGTTCTCAATATGATTATTAGTATTATTTTTTTTTTATTTGAAGAACCGAGCTGCAACAATGGCTACTGGACCCCTTTCTTTGATCGAGACAATCCATCTGGGGACTATGATTATGAAGCGTTATCAGCCATACAGAATGAAAACCCTGGGAAAGTTTGTGCTTCTCCCATCGGTGTAGATGCTCGTCTGCTGAACGGGAATCACTATTCTACATCTGGGGAGATTGTTTCCGTTAATCCCAATCTTGGGCTTATATGTAAAAATGAGGACCAGGAAGACCGGAAATGCGAAGATTACAAAGTTCGATTCTGTTGTCCAAAAGAAAGTAAGTATTTCTTTATTTTGTCTTATTTAAATTCGTATTTAGGTAAAATGAATTATGTTGTGGACGTAAAATTTGATTCATCGACTTAACAAATACGCTTAAAAGTGTAAATCAGACAACCAACAATACAATTTTACTACTCCAAACTAAATACACGCTAGAAGGAATCTGAATAAAAATGATAAACATCATAACCCAACAATGATTTAAACAAAATTATGATTTGACCCATGTTTAAAGCTTCTATATAATTTTATAGCGATTAGATTTAGTTTTAACATTTACAAAATCTAAGTACCTTTTTCCATTTTCTGTTTATAGTTGTTGAACCAGAATGCAATAATGGTTATTGGACACCGTTTTTCGACCGAGACAATCCATCTGGTGGTTACGACTACGAAAGTCTCTCGGACATCCAGAAAGAAAATCCAGGAAAAGTGTGTGCAAAGCCAACCGGTGTTGACGCTCGTCTTTTAAATGGTGATCATTATTCAGTAGGAGGAGACGTTGTATCAGTAGGCCCGTCTATTGGTCTTATCTGTAAAAATTCTGATCAAAGTGATAAAAAATGTGAAGACTACAAAGTTCGATTCTGCTGCCCAAAAGGTAAACATTAGTTTCAGTTATTCTTTTACACTTTGTCATGTCACATTAAATTTACACTTAAACTACGAGAACTTAATTGGAAATGAATATTTTTAATCATCAATTTCGTTAGTATTTTCTATACTAACAAAACACGTATTGTTTTAGTAAAAGATGAGATTCGCGACTAATAGATTCGAACCAATGGAATATGCTACAAAGCGAACCAGGCCCGTAACTAAAATTGTCGAGTATAGATATACATTGTCCGTCAATTTTACAGCAACCCCTGAGAACATATTCCACATAGCCCAACATTTCCCCGCTCCCATAGGCGATGTAATTGTTCTGTCTTGTTCATTATGTAAAAGCAGTGATCACCACGCCCATGCTTGACGATGATGTCTGTACAGTTTGTATCCTGTTTGGACAAAACTGATTTAATATTCAAACCTCTCTCATCACTATATCTTTTTAATTAGAAAACCAATCATATAACATATCGTATCCACCTGTTATATAACGAACAGGTGGTTGTTATTGCTTACTTTTATCATTGTCTTTTCTATTTGTTAATCAATAATCGTGAGGACCCGGGTTTCCGTGTCAAACGTTATGATACTGGCAGGTTTCTTGGCGATCTATGTAATTCGTAATTCGTGTATGTTCTGGTATTTTAGTGGGTTGCCATCCAAAATAAATAAAATCTAGGGAAACATTGGAAATAAAAGTGGCCAAGACCTGTTTATGGACATAAACGCAATCTTACACATGATTCAACCGTTTTCTTACAGAACCAATATTTCAATGCCCCGACAACGCTTGGACAGCCTGGTTTGATAGAGATAACCCTTCTGGAACTGGTGATCACGAGGTTCTGTCTGTTCTGCAACAAGAGAATCCCGGAAAGATCTGTCCTTCACCTTCAGCCATTGATGCCCAACTTCTAAATGGTGACTCATACACAAATGGCGGCGACGTTTTAAGTATTTCTCCGTCTAATGGTCTCGTTTGTTTAAATTCTGGCCAATCAGATAAGAAATGTAATGATTATAAAGTGAGATTCTGCTGCTTCGGAGGTAAGTCTAAGTTATTTCCCTTCTGTCACTATTGATAATACAATGACGACAATTTTATACATTGTTATGTTTGAAATAGAGACTAATAAGTCTGGTTTACTTATATTTATTGGTTACCCGATTACAGGTCCGTTATAAACTATATTTTAATATCCCACATATAGGGCAGGGCCAAAATAACATAATTGCTCTTTTTTCATAGAATCAACATGCCGTAAGGAAGATTGGACACCATGGTTTGATCGTGATAATCCAAGTGGATACTATGACTGGGAAGGATTAGCATCCATTCAACAGGAGAATCCTGGTAGAGTCTGCAGCAACCCAACGGCTGTTGATGCTCAATTAATAAATGGCAACCCCTATACTGATGGAGGCGACGATGTAGTTATTGGACCTACTCATGGACTCACCTGTAAAAATGATGATCAAAAGGACAAACGTTGTAATGATTACAAAGTTCGATTCTGCTGTTCAAAAGGTAAAATTAATTACTAAGCCTTGTCACACTCTTTCGTGAATGTTTAAATAGATCATTGCCCAATACGGATTTAATAAAGAAGCATTGAAGCTATGTAGTAAAGTTCTTCAAATATCCTCTTTACGTCAGTATCAGATCCTCCGGCTACTAAGCTGTTTAGTAAAGTCATCAAATATGCTCTTAATTTCAGTATCAGAACCTCCGGCATGTAAAGAAGAACACTGGACCCAATGGTTTGATCGAGATAATCCTAGTGGACAAGCTGATTATGAAGCACTATCTAACTTACAGGTTGAGAACCCAGGGAAGATCTGTGCTGTTCCATCGGCTGTGGAAGCTCAACTTCTTAATGGAGATCCTCACACTTCCGGCGGTGATGTTGTTACTGTTGGTGCTACGATTGGGTTGTTGTGTTTTAATAAACTCCAACCGGATGGAAAATGCAACGATTACAAAGTTAGATTTTGTTGTGAACCTGGTATGTATAATCGTAATATTTTGTTTTCAAATTGAAAACTAACTTATGTTGGGTATTGTCAAAAACGAAATTAAATTTTTTTTTATTTCAAAGACTTCAGCTATGCGTTTGATAATTTCACAAAGCTAGACAGTGAACGAAAGTCGGTTAAACCCCATACTGTCAGGATAAATGTTAAATATAGTGTCACAGAGTGTGCCCTATCAAACGCAAAAGAGTTACGGTCATTTAAAATTCTCAATGTTATTTATTGATTTCACTCCGCCATCTTTATGTGTCTCAAATAATAAAATAACAAAAATTCATCTGCATGACCTTACAAGGTATTTTTTGTATTCGCTAATGTGTTTCATTACATAACAACAATGAAATAATATATATATATATATATATATATATATATATATATATATATATATATATATCATATGTAAGAGTCTGACCGATGGATTTGAAATAAACATGGTTTTAATATTTATTTTTCACCAACAGAGGAACCTGTTTGTCCAGATAATGCATGGACTGATTGGTTTGATAGAGATGATCCTTCTGGTGGTTATGACTACGAAGCTTTGGCTGATCTACAGAAGGAAAATCCAGGAAAAATTTGTCCTTCACCATCTGCCATCGATGCCCAGCTTACTAATGGTACCCCCTACACAGATGGTGGAGATATACTAACTATTTCACCCACAGTTGGTCTCATCTGCAAAAATTCGGATCAACCAGATAAGAAATGTAACGACTATAAAGTGCGATTCTGTTGCTTCGGTGGTGAGTTGAACACTTTGGTAATTTATAAGAGTTATCTCCCCTATTGTTGAATCAACACAAAGCAGATATAAACACAACCAAATTTTTCAAACCTGCACCTAATCCAGTTCTCAGTAATACACTGTAAAATAGTTAAATACTAAAACTGATTGTGTAAATATAAATTAAACATTTTGATTGGTCTCAGCATTAGATTTATCACCCATCATGGTAACGTTATTTCCAAAATATTCGTATTTATTAATATCGGATAAGTACAGAATTTGAAGTTGGTAAAGATTTCATTTGCCCAGCATTAGATTTATTACTCATTATGGTAACGTTATTTCAAAAATATTCTTATTTATTAATATCGGATAAGTGCAGAATTTGAGCGATGTTTCGACGAGGCTAGTTTTTATCAAGTAATGAGACAAATATACAAAATGAACATTCCAGTTCTATTACAAAACTCTATTGAAATAATATAACAAATTATATTCTAGCTTATGAATAATATTATTAGTTCATTATTTTCACTCCCTTCAGAATCAACATGTCCTAAAGAACATTGGACACCATGGTTTGATCGTGATAATCCAGGTGGATACTATGATTGGGAAGGATTAGCAGCAATTCAACAAGATAATCCTGGCAAAGTCTGCAGCAATCCTACTGCTGTGGACGCCCAATTAACAAGTGGAGCTCCCTATACTGATGGCAATGACGATGTAGTTATCGGACCTACTCATGGACTCACCTGTAAAAATGATGATCAAGATGACAAACGTTGTAATGATTACAAAGTTCGATTCTGCTGCTCTGAAGGTATGGGTATTTAGGATCTATATCAACGTTTTAAGTTATTTCATTTATAAATGAAGAATCCAAAGCTCCTACTTCTGCTAAAACATTTTCTTCATATTACAACAATGTTCACATTAGTTTCAGACTGACATATTAGATTAGACAGTCCTCTTATTTCAATATTTAACAATAACAATAGATAACGATGACAACTATGCTAGATCACCCCATTTATAATATTAATATTATACATTATCGATTTTATAGAGACACCAAGCTGTCCTAACAATGCCTGGACACAGTGGTTTGATCGGGACAATCCATCTGGTAAATACGATTATGAAGCATTGTTCGTACTGCAACAAGAAAACCCTGGCAAGATTTGTTCTTCACCTTCTGCTGTTCATGCCCAGTTGACAACTGGTGCCCCCTACACAGATGGAGGAGATAATGTGATTTTATCAGCACAGGGTGGTCTAATCTGTGAAAATGCTGCTCAAGATGATAAAGAATGTGAGGACTATAAAGTCAGATTCTGCTGTGCTGGAGGTTCGTATGCATTTCATTCACTTTAAGTATAACTATATCTCATTTATTTATCTGATACGGAGGAAAATTATGACATAACCCTTGTGTTGAATCTCTAAGTATCTGTTTGTTTAACACTTTCAACTACACGGCTATTTTCATATAATTACTTTATCGATTTGAACCATTCTTGATTTCAGATAACCAACCTGTGTGCAGAAAAGAAGACTGGACTCCGTGGTTTGACAATGATTCTCCTACTAGATCTAATGGTCTTTCAGACAAAGAAACACTTGATGCCCTGAGAGTAAGTTTTTTTTTTCTTCAACTTTTAATAAGTATTGAATAGCAAAACATTTAGTCAACGTCTTTTGCAGATTTGGATTCCTATTTCTTTGAAGCATCCCAACGCGCATTGTTGCACTAAACGGCATTTTCTGTGACAGATTAAAAACGCAGCCCTATAATCCACTAGTCTAATGCTAACGAGTGAGCTAATGAGTGAAGATAAAAATATTTATGTAAGATCTTTTTTTTTCTCAGAAACTATATCCAGGAGAAATTTGTTCCAATCCTTCAGCTTTTGATGCCCAGACAGTTGCGGGAGTACCATACACAAATGCCGGAGATGCCTTATCTGTAGGCCCTATATTTGGTTTAGTTTGTACTGGAAGTCTTCAATCCGACCAAGCATGCAATGACTACAAGGTTCGATTTTGTTGCGACGGAGAAGATGATAGTGGGATTCAGGATCAAGCCCTTGAAGACTTTGACACTGAAGGCGTTGATCCTATCAATACCATTAAAGACGATGTTCTCCCGTCCGAACAGTTATCCGCTTCAAGATCATCAATCATTATAGAAGATCATTTGTTGTGAGAAATTATTGTGTGTGTGCAGTGCCGCATTGCAGTAATAGTCGTTGACGTAATAGGGAAAGGAATCTGTTTCTATTGAAGTTGCATAATCATCTGAAGGCATTCAGAGAAAGTATTTTAAAACAGAAACATTTTAAATTAACTTAAGTTGCCTGCAACTTCTACTTATTTGTGATATGAATTATTGTAGTAATAAAATGTTTTTACTGATCGCCCTGTTGATGCCAATAGACACTGTTCTTGCTCATATAATTTCATTGGTCCAAAGTTCATGGGTGGTGGGCAATGCGGGATTTAACATCAATGTGAATGGGTTCCATTATTAAGATATCATTGAAATAAGGGATGCTGAATGCTTATCTTGAAAACAGTAATGTATAGTGAAGTAGAAAGGTGAATATAGATAAGAGGCCCTTTTAAGGTTTTTGAAATGATTTCATGATAGATACGTGGATCAAAGCTAGCATAAAGGCAAGAAACAGGATCTATTTATAGTGGTTTCAGAAGCGTTATTTGTCCCAAAATTTGATTATACCCATGATACAAGTTAATATTAGGCACACTATTTTGACCCAGAATTTTATTTTAAAAAGGGATTTCACAATTACACTATATACAGCAGACATTATTCAAATGTGAAATGTTTTACTTGGCAAACATATTTTGCTGGGTTGCAAATATTGACACCGACAAAATAAATAACTTCATTTTCAATGCGTAATTAAAAGAAATGGGGTTTTATGTCCTATTGGTCTGCACCGAATGGGCTAATGAAGACGGGCAAACGCCTTGCAGTGCGGTACGACCTTCTTTGATTTCAAATTCCAACTGTCAAGGATTCATTTATGTGCACGCCATGGGATCTTGGTTTTTCGTCCCATCCGAACGACTATACGTTATCCATTGCCATGCCCACTGTTCTACACCACTAGATATAGGAAAAATAGGCTGGAAAATCCCGATTAACTGGATTGAACACGGGACCTCCAGGTTAGCGAGCCAACGTCCTACTAGCTGGCCAACCGCCGCTCCCTCATTTCCAATACATAACCAGAACCCACTGAATATTATAAGAGTGACTTGATAATCACTTAACACTATAAGCTCGGCCAGTATACATTTTTGACAGCAATTCCTCGATAAAGTACGTTACCTCGTTTAGCTGGTCTGACGATCATTTCTTTATGGGTTGTCGAGTGGTCTAACAAGTACGACGCTTTGGACGATAAGGTCCATCGTTTACTCAAATGGTGTCGTTTTCATCCCAAGCTTGTATGTGTCAAGAGTAGAATCGCCTGACAAAAAAGATCCAGCATTCCGAATATGTCTATGGGTCGCACCCTTGCAAAACGTACCATGTCCCAATGCAACTATGGAATGCCCGGGATATAACCATAGGCGTACGGGGAAATTTTTGACTAGGGGGGGGGGGGGGGCTAGGTGGTGGTTGGTGCCCCAAAAATGTAGTTAGGTTCTTAGTATGTTACATAATAATCATAATATCTCTTTTGCGATGAATGAGTTTTTAATTTCTAAATCATCAATAAAAGAGAATTAAATTTTATTTATTTGTAATATACACAACTAAAAATAGTTGTTTATGTAACTGTAATTTGTGGCTTACTGTACTCCAAACAATAGAGGGTTCGAGTCTAACTATAGACACTCTGAATTTAAATTCGCTGTTAACTTGGACGCATTCAAGAACACAATATTTTTTTATACAACTTTTACAAAGTACAATTGTGTGCCCAAATTTTCCCAGCATTTGGTGCCCCCCAGTCCCCCCCAGCTCGTACGCCTATGGATATAACCCTTTGGACTAAGAACTTGTGTAGGTGTAGCGTTAGTTCAGTCAATCAGTACAGCTGAGATTATATTAGACCAGAAAACTACCGGAAAATACCCTAAATAGTTAACCCGGAGACTGACACCCTAAATAGGTTAGCCGGAGCCTGGTCCTCTGTGTGCCTGGGTTAGGTTTAAGAATTTGGGGGAGAGGATAAGTCTACACATAAGCACTGACCTAGGATGATGAAAATTTGGTACGTGATACTTCCTAGTTTTATTAAAAATACATGCAATACATTAGGTTTATATACAAATTTGATTTCGCTGTTTTTGGTGTTGGTGGCGCTGATGGTCTTCCTTCGGTGTCGCTTGTGGTATTCTGATATTTTGGTTTCTGAAGAAAAAAGAATAAATTTGAGGCTCTCGGGTGAGAGCCACATTAGCATGTTCCCTATTAAGGGTTATTTAGTCTAATTTACTGTGCACTAGGATGTCATTCAGATTTTTTTTTTAGAATATGCAATTATAAGTCTATGTGTAAAGATTTTCGGGTGATTTTCTTGGAGATCAGTATAGTGTTTTCTGATGATTTTGGATGCACTGGCTGCTGTTGCGCTAAATGGGACCACAAAAGGGGCTATTGCGCTAGCCGTATGAATATTCATACCTAGAGGGGCTGTTGTTTTCAATTTATCAATCCAAAATTTTTCTCTTGTTAGCCTAAACGTTTTAATTTCTTCTGTAGTTTCAAAATCGCTCTTAACCTTTTCTATTGGCGTGACAATGAGATCAGAAATGTCATGATTTGGTTGGTTGAAGTGAATTGAGACCGGTTTGTCTTTTTGGGTGACTATATCTGACCGGTGACCGTTGATTCTTTCCCGGGGCGCATTTTGTGTCTCCCCCACGTATTGCTTGTCACATTGTCTGCATGAAATTAGATAAATTATGTTTAAACTACTGCATGAAAGTTGATCTTATATTGGGATTTTGTGCTAGATGTTTTGATATGTTCATGATTTTGCATCTTGGGTGGCCACAAGTTTTGGTTTTAACTGCTGATTGCATATTATTTGTTTCTTTGGCGGCAAGTTCAGCAAAGGTGTTATTTTTTTATACGTCTGAGATATCGTTTGGAGTATTCCCTTTCCCTTAGTTTGCTAAATACCAATGTACATGCTGACTCAAAGTTTTCTCATCCCAGTTCCGGAAGACCGAAGGTATACCTGGTCGTTAAAAGCAAAGTCATTCCTCCTCAGACAAATATCGAGTAATTTGAGGATTTCTTCGTCCGGTCTGGATGCTTACTGGTTCCTAAGAAATGCTTTCCTAACTGCTTCAACTCCTGTGGTATTATCGATGTTCGTGTACATGCTCTGTACGTCAATGGATATTAAAACGGTGTGCTCGGGTACTCTTAACTGTTTGATTTTGTGAATGAAATCGTTAGTGTATTTAAGGTAGGATGGGTGTTGGCATGCTAGGGTAAATGGTCTATATATTGTGATACATTGTATGATTCGCTGCCACAGTCTGATAATATTGGACGTCCCTTGGGTAATTTATTAGGTATAAACCTTTCCATTTCTTGATTTTTATGTATTTTTGGTAGCGTAAAGAGATGTCGTTTTCGACAGTCAGATTTGGCGGATAGATAATCATATTGTTTTGCTTTTATGTATTCCCTGTCATGCAATTCATGTAAGATGTTGTTTATTAAGGTTGCAGTGTCCTTAAAGATGGGTTGGTCTAATTTAGTGTAATGTTTAGGATTATGTAATTGTTTTTCTGCCTCAGAGATATAGTCTGCGCGATTCATTATGACACAACACGAACCTTTGTCACTTTTCTTACTTATTATGTTTTTGTCTTTTTTAAAGGTGTTTAATGCTGTTTTTGTTGCTCGGTTGAGATTTGGTTTCTGTGATTGTGGTTGAATGGACGATATTTCTGTATTCATTTCGTGGAAAGTTTTAAGGATGGTTGGTGATAATGACTTTTTAGGTGGTTTCCATGTGGATTTTTCTGTGAATAATTCTTTACCTCTGCCGGGTTTGTTACTGAAAAAAGGTTTCTTTGGAAGCGATCGGTTGCCTGGGTGAAGTGGTCTATGGGTGTTATTGTGGGTTTTGGGATGAATTTAAGGCCTTTGTCAAGAATATTCATGTCTAGGGGGCCGAGATTGACAACTGTCTGTCCTCATCCAGCAGTTGATGATCTCTCGGGCCGTGTCTGGGCTCCAGTGCATGGCGTCGTTACTTTTCAGTTCTATTTTGCCCTTGAAGTTTGGTAGTGTTCTAGCCAGGTTAGAGGATCCTATAACCAGGGTCTTTGCCTTGACGGGTGGTAGGTACCATAAATCCTTCCCGTCTTAACCTTTGTAGCTGTGGGGTCTATTTAGGGATAGGTTGAGTGATCGCCTACATGCGGTGGAAGATCTAAATGGTGATTCTAAGGTTAAGAATGACAGGCGATCTAGGGGACAGACAGTTGACAAGCGCGTTCAGTGGTAATATAGATCCCAAGAAAGTAGGTGAGCCAGACACAACCCAGGGCGAACTAGTTGATCTAGCTGCACGCTTCGAGGGAGTGTTAATGTATGTGCCTTCTCCAGGGGATAATTTTCTCTTGTTGAGTGTGTTTCGTTTTGGTGTATCCCGGAGAAGGTTGTGTGTAATGTGCATTGGTGATGAGTCAGGGTGCTTGACAGTTTTCGAGACCGTGGACAGGAGGCGATGGAACTCACATTATCCTGAAGTCGCTTGCCGTAGGACTTCTTGTACAGCATCTTTGGTAAAGTGGCGTGACTTCACGTACTCCAGTTTCTCCACTAGCATGGCTCGGTAGTGTGTCGACAGCATCTTTGGTAAAGTGACGTGACTTCAAGTACTCCAGTTTCTCCACTAGCATGGCTCGGTAGTGTGTCGACAAGGATGAGGCGACGTCCTTCGCCCATATCAAGTTCAATATCTCAATAGTAGTGGCTATGGTAGGCGTCTTCATGGCCGGCTACACAAACTTGTTCAGGTCTTGGATCTTCCAAGTTAAAATCCTGGTTAGTGTTCCATTCTCCTGACTCTCCATAATGGTCAAGCGGTGGAGGCATTGGAAGACCTGAAAGAAGGCTTTCACGACACCTGCTTTCTCTGGGGGTGGCTGGCGCTGGTTTGGTTGTCGTTTTGGTTGGCGCTGATTTGGCTGTCGTTTTGGTTGGCGCTGGTTTGTTATCGACTTGGTTGGTGCTGGATAGGTTGTCGACTTGGTTGGTGCTGGTTTGGTTGTCGACTTGGTTGGTGCCGGTAGCGGAATCCAGGTGGTGGTTTGTGGAATCCTGGTGGTGGTTGGTGGAATCCTGGTGGTGGTCGGTAAAAACCTGGTGATGGTCGGTGAAAGCCTGGTGGTGGTTGATGAAAGCCTGGTGGTGGTTTGATGGAGTGGACGTCTGGTGCGGGGCCTATCCATGTTCCAAAAGTGGTGGGGTGGGGAAAAAACGCTTGTGTGGACGTTGTGCAAATGGGACAATGTATATATATCTATAGACTGTTGTGCAATATTTGTTCACTTGTGCAATATTTCTTGTATAAAATAGAAAATGTAATACGAAAAGTATATAAGCAGAGAGCCGAGGTTAAATATTCGACGTATGTGAGCACGTGCTCAAGCGTGTACTGATTTCACAATATGAATGGTAACGTGACGTAATGCAACTAGAAATATAACAAGTATGAAATCGTTTGAACTTTAAGGTTTATTAATTACACAGTATGGTGTATTGTGTAATGCCAATTGTTCAATTTAAAACTCTTTAACAAATATAAAAATAAAATCACATAAAAATATACAAAGAGAATAAAAACTTACATATAATATAGACGGGTCGTTCCTCGATTATATCGCGATGTACATTTCGGAGCGGTATTCAGTATAACATGGTGTTTTCCGGTTGTTTTCCGGTATATAGTATAGCCCTGGTAGGCCTTCAATATAAATGAGAGAGACTACAATTATTTGATAGTCTGAGGCCAATTGTATGGTATTGTAGTCGTGGCCGACAACTTGTTAGCGTGGCTAGCGACCGTACCTTGTAAGATTCGTAGTAAAAGTGACTCATTCAAGTGGTCACGTGATACTATCAGCCAGCAGTCACGTGACACTCACAACACTCCTCCCGATCCAAAAGACTTTGCGGTCAGCTTGAGAGAAAATGCTAGATACTGTTTAAAAACCAGATGAATAGACTAAAAATAACAAAATGATTAAAATCGAAGGAATTCTAAACATTTTAATGGCCCACACAATAACATTGAGAGGACATTTTGGTACCCAGCTAGCACGAGACATTTCGCGCGGAATCCCCCCTCCCGCCAGAAGAAAGTCAACAGCCTCCGCGTGAAGACGTGCTAAAACGACTGGCAAAAATGACGGACTATTTACAGTTATTTACAGTTTGGCCAAGGTGCGGAGAGTCACAAGTAATTGTGTGAACCCTCGAACAAACGTTATTGTATGGGGTACAGTTTTTTATGATTGCCAACAGACATTTCCATGAGCAGGCGAACAGGTACATTTCTGAAAATATCTCATTCGGTGATTGTGCGAGATAAGATGAGTCGGATTCAAATACGATCCTTTCCAGGTTGATGGTTTTCGGCGCTGTCCTATTAGTTGGATCCTGAAGAGACTTTTTGGTTATCCCAAAGAAAACATTGGGTAAAGTGACTTGCCATTTCCTTAGTTCGTTACTGTCGCCAATGAAGCAGTGTCGATGAATGTTAATAGAAGTCATGCCCAAAGACTGTAAAATTTGGTGTATCCCATATGCGGCTTCCCCAGTTTGATGTCGTAGACGGCGCAACCAGATAGGAAATTCACGATCCTTACAGATCTTTAACCGGTCGTGATGAATGACCATCTCCTTGTGCCTGCCCCTTATCCAATAGATAGGGTGTGAACTCTTGGAAACGATATAAGGACCTTTCCAATGATAATGGAGTTCCTTGCTCCGACCAATCGTGGTGCTGAGATCGGTTATATAGAAAACATCTCCGATGTCATACTTGTGATCCAGGAATCTCTGACTGTATGAATTTTTTTCTCTTTTGGTTAACCCTCAAATGTCCCCGGGCGGATTTGTGAACCTCAGCAAGTGACGAAGCTAAATCCCGCACCCAGACATCGGAGGATACTTTAGAAGTAACATTTGGAGTCCCGTAAATCAAATCAGATGGTAGAAAAACTTCCCTACCCAGCATCAGTTTGTTGGCGGTGTACCCAGTGTTGCGGCTCACCATTGAGTGCAAGGACATTGCAAGTAAGGGGAGTTACTTATCCCAACCTTTATTTCTGCCATTAATATGTCACCTTATCATTTGCATGATAATCCGATTGCAACGCTCAACCTGCCCGTTTGAAGAAGGGTGATACGGGGTAGTCCTGGTCTTCGCAATTTCGAACAGATCACAGAATGCCTGGAATAAAGGCCCATCAAAGTATCTGCCCGGATCAATGTGTACTTCAACATGAAAGCCAAACGCCACAATAAAATGAACGAGAAACTCATGAGCGACACGTTTGGCGGATTGTTCTGGAAGAGCCGCCAACCCGATCCATTTAGAGAATTGGTCTATCATAACCACAATATATTTATTTCCCTGTTCACTTGTTTGGAAAGGGCCCAGGATATCCAAGTTAACCCGCTCCATGGGAAAACCGGCATGATAGGAGGTAAGCAGTGCACGGGCCTTCTTATTGGTCTTTTTGTTTAGATTGCATGTGGGGCAACTTGAAGTTATGCCTTACAAACTGTTGTCATCCCAGGCCAGTAAAATGACTGCCGAATCTTACTGAGGGTCTTTTCGTTTCCGAGATGACCGGCTGACTTGAGTTCGTGACAGAAACTAAGTACCTCTTTCCTTATTTCAGAGGGCACAACGAAACAGAGATGATACCCAGTGAATGTTTCCCAGCGATAATAAAGCACCCCCAAATGAAATTCCAACTGAGATCTACAAGACCACAAAACCCTAGCAAACGGAGAACTTAATTTGAGCTCGGATTCTGTTGGACCCGTGGACAGCCAAGTGATTACCTACAAGAGTTCCATATCCGCATGCTGCATGCCAACAAGTTCTGCGGCAGAATATGCCTGGCACCATGTTTTAGTACAAGTCTCCCTAACAGCAACTTTCCTGACCTCTTTTTCATAAATTCCGGAAGCGGGTTCCAAATGGTGAGCTGCGGGTGGGAACACTTGTGCCAAGGGAACTAGATAATCAACATCCTCATTGAAACGGCCCCACTGATGTTGAATCCTGGTGCAATACTGCCAGCCACCACACGGTAAATCCTCTACCTTTTTCTTATCTTCGTAACAATCGCACACTGGGCCAGGTAATGAGATTCGTGACAAGGCATCAGCGTTGGAATGTAGCCGACCCTTGCGATGAAGTATCTCAAGCTGACCTTCTATGTGTTTGAACTTGGTCAACCACCAAGCTGTTATGGTCAGTGCGCACAAGGATTTTTCTTCCTAGAAGATAATGTCGTAGTACAATAATTGCTTTGCGTTTCGATAAGCACGTGGGAGGCAAAGCAAATTGGAACATCCTGCCCATCCTGTATTTGCGTCAATTCTGCACCAATAGTGCTATCGGAGGCGTCTGTGTCCAAGATAAATAAGCCTTCAGGTGCTGGAAAATGGAGGCAAGCTCCAAAAAACACAGCATCTCTGAGATGGTCAAATGCCAATTGATGTTTTTCCATCCATTCGTATGGACCCATGCTGTTGTTAAGATCATACAAATCTTCAGCAAGAGCTGCGAAATGTGGAACATGATCCCTGTGATAATTCACAAATCCCAGAAATGACATTAGCTGATCTCTATTTTCAGGAACTGGTCATTTAGTAACTGCTTCATGTTTTGCAGGAGCAATGGAAACACCCGAAGAGTTAACCAACTTGCCCAAGAACTCAACTTCCTGCTGGAATAGAAAGCATTTTTGGGGCTTAAGTTTAAGATTACGCAGACGAATCCGCTGAAAGACATGTTCCAAATTTTCCAAGGTTTGTGTGATATTTCAACCTAACACAACGATATCATCCATATACACCAGTACCTCCTTCCAGACCATGCCGGTGCGTTACAAAGACCGAATCCCATACGAACATGTTCAAACAAACCATAGCGGGTTATGAATACTGTCTTGTCCCTGGAGGATTCATCCAAATCAATGTGATAATATCCGGATGCCATATTAAGAGTACAGAAAAAGGTATTTCTCTAAAGTGAATCAAGACAATCCTCAATGATGGGTAATGGAAAATTATCTTTTACAATTCGCTTATTAAGAGCTCTATATTCAATACAGTAGCGGTAACTCCCATCTTTCTTCCTAACCAAGACTGGAGGACTGCTCCAATCCGACTTTGACGGCACAATCACACCAGCTTTAAGCAATTTCTCAAGATGGTGTTCCTCTACCTCCTGAAACCCCAGGGGTGTTCGACGCATTCTCTGTTTGACGGGTGGTTCCTGTTGTGTATCTATATGGTGCTGAATGGTAGACAGACAACCAAGATCAAAATAATGGGCAGCAAACACATCAAAATATTCTGATAACAAGCAGGCTAAATCATTATGGTATTTTCCAGGCAAGTGGACTACTGATCGTCTGTACAAATCTTGAAGGTGATCTAGAACTTTAGGTGGTAATATAGGCTCTGAGACCATGCTGCAGGGCCGTACCTGAAATTCCTCATTAACCTGACTTATTACTTCTTTAATGGCCTCCGCATTGATTCTGACACAAACATTTGAGTCATTAAGAATACTAGCATGTCCAATGGAACCAGATACCAAAGATGCGGACATAAAAAAGGCTGAATGTTGAGCAATAGGCTCGACCACATGCAAAACCCCTAATCCAGCACCATCAACTATGGTCGATGAATTAGGTGGAATACGGTAGTTTTTCTTAACATTATACCCTACAGACTTTACTAGTATCCCAGGTGAGCGTTTTAGGGTTGCAGATATGACATTATTCCCTATGGACACAGCACAATTGCGCAAGTTTACAACACATTCATGTTGCTCAGAGAAATCAAGACCAAGTATAACATTATCAAGTATTAGCGCTATACAGGCAGTTATATATAAAAAAAGGTTATCGCCAATACGGACCGGAATATCAGAAAGCAATTTACCATGCATAATACCTGAATTTATACCTTTTAATTGTATGTCCCTTCCAGATGTATACTGGCCAAAACAATGAGAACTCAAAATGGTAACCATTGCTGCGGTGTCCACTACTGCCTCTGTATCCTTTTCAAACACATTGAATGGAATAACCAAAGATATTCCTGGAGATTCAAGCAATGCAATGGGGAAGGGTCAGTAAAATCTTGTGCGGGGTCATTCGGGACAGTTAGGACTGGATCTTTGACCCAAAGCTTAGTCCTTTGGAGTTTAAAGATGGATTAGGTTTTGAGTCTGCAGGCAAAGGCGATGCAGCTTCTGGGTGACTTTCATTTGAGTTAGCTGCATCTGGAGAATTACGCCTTGGCCAAACGCGATTACCCTGCGGATAAGATCTCTGAGGACTATAAGGCCAAAAATCGCGTGGGGAGGGAGAACGAGCGCGAGCATTATTTTGCTGAAGTAATGTTTGGATGTTTAAAATGGCTTCTTTAATGATGGTCATATCCCCCTGTTGCGAAAAAGCTGTACGGATGTCAAAGTCTGACTCCTCGAAGGCTACTTGACGGTGTGCATAGGAGACAGTTTTCTGCCCAAAATAGCCTTCAAGTTGGCCAGAGAAGCCTTCATGTACTTTACGGCCTTTGGGAACTTCTCCATGGTGGTTTTTGTAGCTTCTTTTTCCTTACAGTCACAAATAAATGCTTTAACAGCTATCTGATTAATGGTATCTCTGTTTGTCATGTAGTAGCCATCCAAGGTAAATTTTCTACCCTTTGAGCAAACCCTTCGAGAGTCTCTGAGTCAGTTTGCCTAATGGACTGAAGCTCCCCACGGAAAGTTACCGGGGCCTCCCGACTGGAGAACCTACGCCTCATGTCCTTGACCAGAGTCCGGTATTTCCGGATACCAAGACGATTAGCATATTCAAGAGCAGTTCCTCTGAGACATATTGTCGAACATTTTGCGGCTAGACCATTAACGATGGCATATACGCTCAAATTGGGCATAGAATGCTTCCCAAGAGGTCTTATCGTCACCTGAGAACAGAAGCATTTTAGGCGGATTAGGGCTTCTCCCTCGATGGTGGCGGTGCTGTTCTTCTTGTTCTATTTCAGAATCAGAGTCCGAAGATGACCAGTCCCGAAAAGATCTATTCTTTGAAAATGGGTAGGATTCCTCACTAGAACTAGTGGAACGGTGTCGGTGTCTGGACCGCCTAGACTCATGGTCTTTGGAAGCTGTGAAGCATCGTCGAGGTGAGTGACCTTTCGACGAATGACCACTAAGCGGACCTTGATTTAATGTTAAGGTAGGCCTATCTTCAAAAAAAGGCTCTTTTTTAACATGGAATGAACCCTAAGCTTGAGAGTTCTTTGATTTGGGGCGGACATCTATATTCTTGCTCGAACCGTATCTACCATCAGGCGGCATTGTATTTAAGATGTTTTCTATTACAGGGTCTGTGATTACGGGAGTGGATGTAGACGGCAAGGGAGCTGCAAGAGCTTGAACCCCCACACCGCCAACAGCTCCATAATCCTGCAAGGAAGAACGCGGTGGTGTACGACAATAGTCCCGGAATTCATTATGCAGATCAGTGGCCATCTGTCTTACTACGTCCTGAAATTTAATAAAACTATTTTCAATTTTCCTGTCTATCATTTTTTCAATTCTTTTGTCCTCCACCTTCTCCTCAAGAGGATAGAGTACAGTCTTGTCATCAGAGGTTATAATACCAGTATCCAACCAGTCCTGCCACTGAGTTGCAGTAAGTCCAGTAACCTCTACTAGATGTTCCATCGTAACTTGTCCATGTTGATGTCTTATTGCTATTATTCTATTTGCCCTGCCTTCACCAATTGAATGTAATGATTTCAACTGTTCAAGATTTGCCGACTGTAAATTTATTGCCATATTTTAAATAAAGTGGAACAAACAATTGCAAATGCATTTAATATTATATTGATAACTGTATATAAGGAAAACACTTAACTTGGGCAGTGAACCAACAAAAATGTTAGCTATCACCCAAACAAACAGTAATGGCGTCCCTTTAAATAGTGTACACGCGGGAAATAAAACCAACAAAAATTTAGCCTTTCCGTGACGTGCACGTGGGTTATATATAGAGAGAATATTGCTATGACGAAATCGCTGTAACTATCTTTCACAACAAGCGAATATAAATAAATTAACTTCTATAGATTATCAAAACACCGGCGATCGAGTCAAGGTGAACAGTCAATGAATCACAATGATGTGACCGCTATTATGACTCGTATTATCACACAATGTAAGAAACTCTTATGCAATCGCAAATACAATGATTGTGAATCAAAATACTCACGATACAATTTATCAAATCGACTTTTACAAACCCGTGATTCGGCTTACACCAAGTGTAGTTGTGGCCAAGGGCGTGGATTTGTCATAACATTTTTTTTTGGGGGGGGGGGGCGTACGAACCCTGGAACATTTCATTACCAAACCAAATGAAAATAATAATTACGGACAGTTTACCAGTGTTATTTCGATGAAAGCTGTAACTAGGGGTAATATGGCGACGATATAGTAAAATTGACTACCTACATATCAGTAACTGTGGCAAGACCCAAGGCAGTGGTCAGATAGCCTTTATAACGGGACATTCGTGTGGATATAAACATGAAAATCTGTCCTGGCGATCATATTCATGGGGGGGGGGGGGGTCAGAGACTTATTCGATCCTCCTTCCGATTCTAAGGGGGACGGGACGGGTCCCCCCCCCCCTAAATCCACGCCCATGGTCGTGGCCGACAACTTGTTAGCGAGGCTAGCAACCATACCTTGTAAGATCCGTAGTAAATGTGACTTATTCAGGTGTTCACGTGATACCATCAGCCAGCAATCACGTGACACAACAGTATATATAATAATAGCGGACGTAAAATACAACTAACTAACAACAACTATCAGATATTTGTACAAAGAAGAAAACGTTTAATACTAGGACAAGAGGTGGGTCAGTGAGTCTTCATTGACCCTGTCCTTACAGAACAGTAGGACATTAAAACCATTTCTTTGTATTGTATGTCTATTCATATGCCGTTGTATATGCTGGACCGCTCAAGTTTATGATAAAGCACTGAGCCATAATACAATTAATCTGACAGATAACAATACACGGGAAGAGTTCATTTTGCTTGATAGGAAGAACATGAGAAGAAAAATGTGTCTTTTTTCAAACATTAATGTTAAAAACTTATCTATCTCGCTTATATTTTTTTGTTAAGTTAGGAGGAAAGGGCGATTATTAAAACCACTTATTAATATGTTTCCGCGAACGACTGACAAAGGAATTTTACATTCACCCCGAATAGTCCATTTTTGTTCAACGTCATGACTGACTTTGACTATGAATGAAACATTTAAAGAAAGACTGAGGTAAGCTTTTCGTCGTTTACTCGCGTCACTCGAGTCGACTCCATTGCCGAGTTTACCCGGGTGAAACATCCCGAACGGTCCGAGTAGTTCGAGTAGTCACATGACATCAAAACAGTTACGATGTCAGTATGTGATCGAGAGACAGGCTTTTTTGCGTATAGGACGCCATTTTGTCACGTGACAAACCCTTTTACTCTCCGCTCAACGGGGAGTAAACGGGTTAGTCACGTGATGCGACTGATTCAAAACGTGAACGGTCTGGTGTCGACTCGAGTGACTCGGGTAAACAACGAAAACCTTACCTAAAGGAAGGGCAGGGTTAGGTGAGTTGATGAATTTTAATTTTGTGGAATGAACATTGACAGCAAATACACGAACGAATTAAAGGCAGTGGAACTGATCCATATACACGAAGAAATTCTCGGTACAATCGATTAATGTCTATAGACTGTTTTTCCAAAATGTCCGCGTCTGACCCTTTCTTTCCCTTTTCATCACAGGTAATAATATAACGCCATATTAGGAACTATCAAATTATCAATATTTTTTTAGAATGCATTAATGCTTGTCTGGACCCGACGAAAAGTTTGCACATTTGAAAAACACACATGGTACTCCATGAAGCGAAACGAAAGTCATTATAACATGTGTCTTGATACCTGAGTATAGTATCAGTCAATCAGTCACACAGTTAAATATTGTTTGCCGACTATTGTTATAGGTGAAGAATTAATATTACGGTGGCCTGTTAATGTCATGCGTTGATTTATACATTCTTCTTGTAATTTACCTTATATGAGAAAGATTCATTCTGCATTACAATGAACCATTGTTTCGCAATGATGCTTCAAAAAACGATGAAAATTTTTTTATCCGCGGTAGAAATCTTTTCTCCGCGGTATAAAGTGTTCTCCGCTGTGTAAACATTTTCTCCGTGGTGTAAACATTTTCTCCGCGGTAGAAAGATTTTTTCCACGGTGTAAACCTTTTCTCCGCGGTAGACAAAATTTCAAAGTGAAATTCAATTTCAAATTAAAAAATCGGCTCCCTAAGGATTGTTGTTATTTGGAGTAGGTTTAAATCCAAAAACAATTGCGAAAATGGGAATCAAAATGGCGGCTAAATATCGATTTGAAGATTTTTTGTAAAATCCAAATTTGCGGCTAAACGGTTGAAAATGTTATCGAGCAAGGTCTCTGAAAATGAAAAAAATATCTGGGGCTTACACCACCATATATCATTTTTAGTCTATTTTTAAAATGGAGAAAATTATTTATGTTCGAGAAAAAAAGGGAGGCCTCGGAAATTTCCGGAAGTTTCAGGAAGCCTTCATAAATAATTTCAGTACGCAATTTCTTAAGAAATCAATGTGTTCCGTATTCCTATCAAGTTTCAAATTTTTACCTCAAATACTAACGGAGATACGCCATCTTGAATGTCGACAAAACACTGAAAAAACCCTAATCTAATCGAGTGAACTTCTGAAAAACCGTCAGTCAAAACCCTTATGGGATTTGTCCAAAGAATCCAAAAATGAAAACCCGACGAAAATCCGTTGACAAATAACAGAGATATGGCCAATCTGAGATCTTTCTTTTTATCCCATCCGTAAAACATTTCCTGTTTCTCAAAAATGATCCAATTTATATTAAATATTTAGTTCCATGGAGGTCAACACTGACTACGGTGCAAGAATGGTGGCACCATGAACAGTTTTGGCTGCAACTTCTCTTTTATTTTCAAGACTTTAATAGCATTTATCAAGCATACACAATTTACAAATGAGAAGAGATGTCTACATACATTAGATATAAGGTAATCTCAAAAGAAACCATGGTTTACGTAACTTCAAGAATATGGTTTTCTCAATTAATTAATTAATTAATGATTTAATTTAAAAATGGCGAAATATTTACTGATTAAACGTGGTCGCCATTTTAAGGATTTAAAGGAGCTAAATCGCTAATATTTGGTACCTAGAAATTGACACAAATGGGTCGCAACGCATATAATAATGTAATATGAGTGTATATAAACTGATTTACATTCATTCGTTTCTGTTTTTACTGTAATTTCTAATCAGTTATGTTCGGCGAAATACGCCAGAGTCTCAATCGAATGGCAATCTCTATCATCTGGCTATTCTAGTCTACACCGATATTATTTATTGCGAAGGCTCTCCAAATAAGAATATGAGTGACACCGTTTGACATGACCTGTGGAATATGTCTAGCCACGTTCTTCGAGTCTCTTGTTACAAATGGCGCTGAAACGCATTATGGTACACGATTCGCGTACCAATGGTAAAATGTTTATTTTGTCTTAAATATTGGATATCAGAAGCCCCTCTTTTCCCGGTAAGATCACAACATCAATGTTGGTTTAAATTGAAAAATAATTCGTGTTTTCTATGTTCAAGACTTTGGATGAAATTGAGTTAGAGACTTAGCTACTTTAATTTAAAAATGGGAAGCTAGGCTAAGCATCGAATAACAGGTATCGTTGTTACGATACTAAACAATCTATGCTACATCTTGTCAAGCCTTCATAATAAAGTAATTTGTATGACATTTTCAAAATATTCATTTTCCATTATCTATTTTGGAACTATTAATAGCAAGAACGACCAGCTCTTTATCTAAATCTTATATAATGCACGTTTAAAGCATAAATGTCAGCAGCCGGTTCATGGGTACCGGCATTATCCACAATGCGATAATTATAACACCCGAACACACCGAGTAATTTAATTGAAATATTAGTAATACTAGTTGGCAAATATACCAGTAGATCAGGATATGCTGTTATTTTTGCATTAAAGACATTATTCGATTGTGCCTACTCCCGGGCTATCAATTTTATCCATAAGATAAATATACAGATTCCTCCGCGGAGAATAGGTTTCTATTGCGGGGAAAAGGTTTACACCGCGGAGAAAAGGTTTTTCCACGGGTTTTTGTTTTATCATAGTTTCCACTGCGAAACAATTGTTCATTGTATTGCAGAGGGAATCTTTCTCATATGAGGTTTAAATTACAAGAAAATGTAACGCATGGCACTAACAGTTCACCGTAGTATATCAACTTATAGCTTACATTCTATAAGAGCTGATAGTTCGAAAATATATAATGAAAAATGAATATATTAAAAATTTCAATACAATTACTTTATTCATAGCAAAGTTATGAGTGATCGATGTTTTGACAAGGTTGTCCCAATTGTCAAATACCAATGCAACGATAATAAACAATGTCCCGATTATCAATGTTAATTTTAAATTAATAAATGGCGATGCGGTTCTAATCCATTCAATATTATGGCCATCCGATGTTCCAGAGAGTTGATTATGAAAGAAATAAATTGAAATGAGGTTTAATGTCCTACTGTTCTGCTCCGTCTGGGCTAACAAAGACGGGCGTTGATTATATCTTGGAATGTGAAAAAAAGCCTATAAATGCCTATAAATAACCTAAATATTATTTGAAGCTAAAAATAATAAAAACCTTTTATCATTAGACTTAACTCTTACACGTATGCATTTTTAATGAATTTGAAATAGATACACGAGGAGAATTGTGACGGGACAGTACTTTAATAAATCATATAGGTAGTAAATGTCTTCTTCACACTGTCAAGATATATGAGTTGACAAGGGTATTTGCTAGTAGTTTTTAAATAATAATATATTTCTTTTGAATAAAACTCATTAAATTCTTATTCTTAAAAGGTTAATTCTAGGCAAACTGAAGATATAAGAAAATAAAATGTCATGCGTATTCTAGCTCAAACTGTTCCTGTATAGCCTACACTAGGGGTTTCTTTTCTTATCAGATCATTACTACTATATAATCTGTGCTTGATTAAGGATTTGAAGTTATGTATATTTATGCAAAAGTTGAATTGCCATCAGGACATTATACTACACGATAAAAAAATGTTTTAACGTCCCGGTGCGCCATTTGTATTTTTGCATAAATACAAAATCTCTCTCTCTCTCCCCCCCCCCCTCTCTCTCCCTATCCCCCCTCTCCCTCTCTCTCTCTCTCTCTCAGTAGCTAGCAGTGAATGTATCCAATATGACAAGTACATATATAGCTATGGTGATATACAAACATTATAACTGCATGTTAGTATCTTATGAGATTGATGGGTTTATTCATTTCATGTAAACTAAAGCTTTATGACCGTAAACAATGGTAAAATTAGGCAATTAAAAATACACTGACTCACATACCACGCACTATTACATCAAGTATACCACACCCATCGCATGTAAAGAAAGTATAGAGTAGACGGCATGTTTGATAGCGTGACTTTTATTCATAGTCATATCAGATGGCTGGTCTGATCGCATATTTACGACTCGTACCCTAGGCAACCTAATTGCAATCAATGACCGACAGTGATTAGTCATATTTAAACCATTAATAGGTTACATAGTCTTCCACGGGCGGATCCCTTTTATGAGAAAAGTGCCACGGTCGTGTGCTTTATCCTTTATCATCAGTTGGTGGGATAATGATATAGGCATAATGATATCACAATTAATGCTTTGCATCAATGCCTCCGTAATTTGGAGACGATGATGGTAACCCCGTTCCTGCAAAAATTCCTGGATACGCCCCTCCCTTCAAACCTTGACAATATCATTCAACTTGCAAAGCTGGCTGAACAAATGATCGATATAAAAGCATGAGACGTACTGTTCTCACTGCTTTTACAAAAGGATAACGTTCGATACACATGTCTTACTTATTAATTTTACGTAGGATGACGAGTCAGCTTATCAGATTCTATAACGAATCGTTATGAAACTAGTAAATGTCAGGATATCAATATAATTAAAGTTGGCTACCTTGGGATGGAGTACATGCTAGCTAATATCGTACACATAGGTATGTTAAATTTATCTTAATTATAATGTAGCTCAAAATCCCAGCAGGAATGAAAGTCAGTGTTAGACATTTGCTTCAAACCATAATGTGAGATTCTCATAATACACTGTATTAAATCAGATGTTGCTTGAAATCGACACACACCATTAAAGGACAATATTGGTGCCAGTCATTATCACATATGTGTTAGAGCTGGTTAAACACATTCGAAATATATTTTTAACACAGAGATCATTGCTACGATAGCTGAGTAATACAGGTTTCCCGTATCGGAAGTGACGAACGCCAAAGGAAAAGACGAGTCGCTGCTCTATATAACTGACTGAAGCGACGAGTGATAACAGATACACGGCCGAATTTCTACTCACTAATAATTCCTTCCTATTTTTTACGTAGATCAAATAAGGTGTCATTTGAGATAGATAACCATTATCTATTGTTTAAAACTATTATAGCGAGAACTGTCAGCTCTTTATCTAATTTTATATAATGCCCCTTTAAGTTTTATTATTATTACGCTTATTTTTAGACGTGTTTTTCTTTGTGGACAAAGGGAAATCCAGTCTGTTTTATATCTCAACACTGAGTCAACATGGGCGTTTACTATGGACGTAATGTCAAGCTGTCCTCACGAAAAGCAAACATAAAATCCAATGAAATATGCAACTCTATTTTTTACGTAGATCAAATAAGGTGTCATTTTGGATAGATAACCAATTTCGCCGCAGGTCTTCCGACATATTTTCTTGCAAGAACGGGATTTTAGATCATAAAACGTTACCGACTTTCTGACTGCGGTAGTTATCACAGATAACTCAACACATTTAATGATATTTAAGAAAAACTTTATTTTTGGCATAAGGTGGCCACGGCTGTAACCAAATAATTCAATCAATTCAAATTCAATTGTATTAAAGACACATTATGGGAGATAAGATAAAGAGATGGCAGTTCTCGCTATAATAGTTAAAAACTAGATAGTATAAAGGTAATTTGCTGAAAATTTCAGTCAAATTGATCCACTATGAGCCGAGAAAGAAGCGGCTGAAATTTTTGCATAGTCTCGGGCATCATTACTAAAATCATTAATATAAACAGCATAGTCTCGATTATCCATTTTTATTGATTAATTATCAATAGCCGTTAGCGGCATATAGGAATCTAATCCAGCCAACATCGAAGGCTAGCCTTCACATCGAGAGTTTATTATGGCCTGGATAAGTTAATTAATGTCTAATTGATAATTTAGATAACATTTCAGGCCTAAAGAAAGACTTGTAATAAACAGATTTTGCTCTTGTATAATGCATGTTTAAATAATTCAACAAACGTTTACCACCCGAACTTGGGCTTTGGGCAAACCAAATAAATCAACTGAAAGTTTACCACCCGAACTTGGGCTTTGGGGCAAACCTAAATTCAAATCAAACAGTCATAGAGTTAAACTTCAAAAATTTGTCACAGCTTCATATTTCATTCCGAAAAAATAATTAAAATTAAAACTTCCCAAAAATTGTCACAATTACAAATTCCATTCAGATAAAATAATTCGTATGAAAATTCGTCTAAACTTCAAATTTCATTGAGATAAGATAAAATAAGTTAGTTTATGACGAACCCCGGCTGTTCGTTCATGCACTAATAAAATTTAATGAAGGCAAATTAAATGAAAATCATTATCACTAACTAAATTATGCCTATAAATACGCGGTAGTGGTGTTGCCCATAATCCGCCACACGCAAAGATTCGAGAAAAGGAGATCTTGACACCGCCAACACCGCTTCCCTATTAAATTAATTAACAACCGTGACCCTACATAACAAACTACTAATAACTGGATAAATAGCTGTCCAGATACACTTGAATAGCATGTAAAAATATATCATAGCCCAAAGGTGTTAAATGGGTACCATCGCTGCGGAAAAGGTAGGGATTAGAATGGCCTTTTCGTTCGTTTCTAGAGTTTTACGTCCACTTCCACCTAAGGTGATATAGTAGACAAAGATGTTTCCTAAGAAACTTACTGGAGGAAGCCGTAGGGATTAGGCTTGGTCCAGTTTACTTTGAGACATAGTGTCTTAGCAGGGAATGCCCAAGTTAAAAATCTCATCGAAAGGTGAGGAGAAAGTTTTGGGGGTAGAAAAGGAAGGATGGCGAGCGGGCACAGTCTGGCCCGCTTGGCCATTAATGCTACGATCTTGATTTGGGTAGGTAGGTTGGTCTGACGGTCAGCCGGGCCCGCCGCCTGTCCGACCTAGATGTAGGGTGCATAGATGCTCTAACCTTTTTGGGTGGGTAGGGGTAGGTAGGACTGTCAGTCGGGCCCCAGGCATTGAAATGCCATAGGCCTTGGAACTAAAACAGAAAACGGCCCTCCACACGGTACCCGACGTCCCTTCACGTAGGAGCGTTCGACTAGCAGTAGCCCTCGGGATGATCACTTATGGATCCCGTCCGTTGGGTCTTGGGGTGGGCCCCCAAATCTTCACAGAGTAGAACACTATTTTCGTCCCTGCGAGGTCACATCATCATATCTAGAATACCGATCTCACACAGGAATTCGTAGATTAACTCATAGATTTCGTGTTTGCTTACTTTTGGATACAGTAAGTTCGGAACACTGAGAGCCGTGTTAAGGGAACTCAGTTTATCCGTGAGGGGTTTACTTTCGGCTGTGATGCAAGCACAGTCTACCAGAATATGAGAAGGAGACACGCCCGAGCCACAACTGCACCTTATAGGCTTAAATGTATGATATCTGAGCGTTTCTTTCACCTTCAGCTTTGTTATTAACCGGCAGATTTTTCTGCTGGGATGATTTACTGATAACTTAGCATTTAAGGACTCATCGGATCTGAATCTAAAGGTGTCGAGTTCCGGAAGGAAGTTTTCCCATTCAGAGCTGACGCGTAACTCGACCATACTTTTAAATTTGTTCATGCTATAAGGGAGCTCCACACTAGGTTCCTCCAATTGTGACCCCTTTAGGGCTAGCCTGTCCGCCTCTTCGTTCCCCTTAAGGTAAATGTGCGACGGGACCCATGTCAATACTATCTGGTTGCCCTTTGCCAGAGACTTTTCGTACGCTAGGTAGATCTTGGTCAGTAGTTCGGGACGGGCGTCTGATCTCTAATTTCTTATGGATTCCAGACTACTTAGCGAGCCGCTGAGGACAACATAGTTTAGATTTCTTTGGCTGGATATCCACACTACGGCTTCTTTGATCGCATACATCTCCGATGTGTACACAGAGCACATATTTGGCAGTCTATACTACCTGTAACTCTTCCCCCGGGATATAAATCCCGAAGTCCGTCGTACCGTTCTCGGGGTTTTGCGATCCGTCCGTGTATATGTGAGTCCATTTTGACCAATTATCCTCGATATGAGCTAAGGAGAGATGCTTGGCCGCCAATGGGTTATTCCCTTTGTCTACCCTCTGGACGAGGGTGGTATCTACCGGGGGTACTGAGAGGGTCCAAAGGGCCCTAATCGTATCATCCATACCATTAATGGTGAACTTATCGAGACTGCCTGGCCGTATGACTTCTTGGTGGTATCCCCGACTCTTTTGAACCTCGAGATTTCGTTGAAGGCTGGACACCTTTCCCCCAATCGGCTAAGTTTGGCCCAATGCCCCAAGGCCAGTTTCTTCCTTTGTAGTGACAGAGGGAGTTCGCCAACGTCCTGTAGTAACGACGCACGCTTGGCACCTAGGCCACAGCTTGTGGCAATACAAATGGCTTTGTATTGTATGGTGTCCAACTTGCTTAGTGTAACGGGTCTTGCATTTAAGAAGGCCATGCAGCCGTAATCTAATACAGGACGTTTTAGAGAACGGTAAATCATTATGAGGACAACTCGGTTCGCTCCCCATTCATGTTCCGTTATCTTCCTCATAAGGTTCAAGATGCGCTGAGTACGTGTTACTACATATTTGATATGCGGTCTCCATGTCACTTTCCTATCAAAGATTACACCAAGGAACTTGGTTTCGTCTTTGAATTCTATGTACTGACCATTGAGCTGCAGGGACACCCGGGAAACCTCGGGGCCCCTGCATACAAGCATACCTACAGTTTTGAGTGACGAGATCTGGAATCCCCAATCATTTGCCAAAGAGGTGAACCCGTCCAAGGCGCCTTGCATACGTTTCTGGACCTGCGAATATAGACTTCCCTTTGTCCATAGGGTGCTATCGTCCGCGAACGTAGAGGGCGAAATATCTTTTCCGAGATATTTTTTGATGTCGTTCTCCAGTCCGGTCTCTTTACTAAGGTATTTGCCGATTGTAACCCTGATTTGTCTGTCTGAGACAAAACTCTTGATCCAGTTGTACATGTTGCCATGCACGCCCACCAAGGATAGTTTGTGTAACAGTCCTTCTGTCCAGACAAGATCGAAGGCTTTTGACAGATCAATAAAGATGACACAGAGGTAGGATCCGCCTCTCGTGGCTGTCACCATGGCATGCTGAAGTCTGGCAATGTTGTCGTATGTCGAGCGGCCTCGGCAGAAACCGCTCTGGTTCTTGTCTAGTAGCTGGTTACTCTCTAGGTAGTATGTTAACCTATCGTTCACCAGGGTTTCAAGAGTTTTGCAAAGCGTAGAGGTGAGGCTTATCGGGCGATAAGACTCCGTTTCATTTGGGTTTTTTCCCATTTTAGGGATTGCAACCACCGTAGCCGTACGCCACAGACAGGGTATCTCACTTTTCCGCCAAGAGAGGTTAAAGAGGTCAAGGACGACTTTCGAAGCATTTTCTGGCAGATTTTTTAGCAAAGAGTACTTGACCCCGTCATTATCACTAACTAAATTACGCTTATAAATACGCGGTAGTGGTGTTGCCCATAATCCGCCACACGGAAAGATTCGAGAAAAGGAGATCTTGACACCGCCAACACCGCTTCCCTATTAAATTAATTAACAGCCGTGACCCTATATAACAAACTACTAATAACTGGATAAATAGCTGTTCAGATACACTTGAATAGCATGTAAAAATATATCATAGCCCAAAGGTGTTAAATGGGTACCATCGGTGCGGAAAAGGTAGGGATTGGAATGGCCTATGCCAGGGTAACTTATATACCCCCCCCCCCCCAAGTTTAAAACAACTTTAGCCAACTCCCTATTCACCCTTAAACGCGCCCGTTCAACTGCCTTATTTTCAAGCTCACCCCTGCATATTAGTTGTCGTAAAATTTGCGACCACACAATAAATGTATCCGGATGAAGCTGGTTAATTTGCCTTATGTTTTCCATCATTTTAAAACGAAGTTGGAGCGAATAACCTTGAAGGCGTCGAAGGAGCTGTTTCCAGACCATTCCTCTCTTTTCCTGCCACCATACAAAAGCATGAATACGACTCAGGCCTAGCTGACTGCCCTGGTAAGAGG
The DNA here is from genome assembly GCF_932274485.2 of Patella vulgata. NCBI lineage: Eukaryota > Metazoa > Mollusca > Gastropoda > Patellidae > Patella > Patella vulgata. Next base: position 21,489,511 of record NC_065883.2, read on the forward strand.
AAATAGCTCTAAGAAAAGCTTCCTTTATCAACGACGAACCAACTATCCAAATTCGAAACCTTATACATTTGAAACTTTAGAAAACTTGATTAAGACAAGGTTTAGTAACAGCAAAATTCTAATTATATAACACATACGATACACATTCAAGTAGCCACACGATAATAACTCATTTTCTTTGTTGGAATTCTGATGTAGGCACTGAATGAACGGGATATCCAACGCCCAAGTTCTTTAATTTGATCACCAGAGAAACCGAGTAGTGACGCTGTGGTAGCCGCCCCGATCCGAAAAAAATGCGATTTGTAAGGGATATCATCCATACCTAACAGATTCAGTGATTTTTTCAGCTGTTTTTGTTGCGAGGAACTCCCCAGTGTTCCAGTTGCAAACGGTTTAGACGTCATAGCTCTTGGTCTACTTCTCCCCAGTAGCCCTTTTTCCCATACTGTTCGTCGTAAGATTTCCATTCAAGACCTGTAACACGCTGCAAGCCAAGACGAATCAAATGCATATATTTTAATAAGCCCTGGACAGCCTGTGGATGGGCGGTTAGGTATAAACTAATGTAAACAATAAAGACGTCTGTCCACTGGCCTATGTCTTTGATGGCAGCGCCAGGGGGTTTGGGTTGTAGTTTCAAATGACCCTCAGAATAAATAAAGACCGGCTATTATGTGGATCTTTGTCAACTCCTCAGTAGGCTGCAGGGGCCTACTGAGGAGTTGACAAAGGTCCACATAATAGCCGTTGATAATTTTCTGCTTTACTACTGGTTGAATTGAATCAAAAATATTACCAGAAGGTAAAGAACTTATAACAGGTATTAAAGCTGGCTGAGTTGGAGACATGCTGTCACTGGTGTGGCCCTCCTGGATCTGAACTTCTGTAGGCCTAGATGTACTATTAGTAGAAATAGAACTAGAAGGCGTCTCCATAACTGCTGCCGGTGTCGCTGCTTTCGATTTGATTGGCCCTGTTGTCTTCTTCTTCTTGGAGATTGTTGATCGTGTCTTCGGCATACATGTATTTAAATATTTTTTCTACTGCTGGGACTCAATAGGTCTAGGCTTGGGAAGGACATCCACATGTCCTCAATTTGTTTAGGCTAGGGGAGGTGCCAAGCTTTAACTTTAACATAGAATGTGTCATTCAAATTCATTTTCAGCGGCGGACAGATATTTAATATGTAAAACATACTACAGGCTTGAGAAGTCCGTAATGAGTGGTTCCCGGGCTTATGGGACGGCCAACAACGATGCCGAGAGCATTGTCCAAAAAATACTAGCACATACCCCGACTAATCTGAACCATCCCCAATAATAACCCCACATTTTAGTTTAAAATGGGGGCTATTCCATGAGAAACCAAAACCAGAAATTGAAAAAAGAACATATAAATTTGCAATAAATAAAAGGCCATACAAACTCTACGTTAAATGCTGCTGAGTGACAACGTGGCGTCAAAAGAACGGCCTATTCAAGAGAGACAATTCTCAATTAAATTCAGATTACCTCCCCTTACCCAATATGATTACTGTGATAAAACGATTTAACCGTTTAGCGATTAAATCTAAATATATCGATCAAAGAAGGTGGGTGATGAACTAATTTAAAAATCCGTTCTCAGAAAATTTGTCGGTGGGGGTGGGGGTATGTTACCAGTAAACATAATTGTAGGCGTAATAATAAAGATATTCGCTGACTTTTAACAAACATATTTATTTTATTTTCTTAGGTACAGAATGAGAAAGGGGAAGTGGAAGAGGTTAGCCATTGTATTAGCTGCTGTGTCGACAGTCGTGTATATTGTGGAATTCAGAAACTCGAACAATGTTCAGCGTTCTTCTGATTTCGATGCCGTTAAACGTGTCGCTGATTTCTATGGTGTTAAACGTGCCTCTGATTTCTATGGTGTTCCCGAAATGACATTAACTGTGCGACTAACTAGTACCCCTGGCCCCAACAGACCGCCTTCAAGCCCCAGTATCCTTAATTATTTCTACTGTGCCTTACTGAGAAGCGCGGCATTATATTGGTCCAGTCAGTTGGGAAATGTTGGTATCATTCTTGATGAAGACAATCCTAAGGATCACGAATTCGCAGCCGGACTCGTAAAACATCAAACAAAAATGGGTATTAATTTTAGCATTTATTACGAGCCTTTGCCACCAAACCTAAAAGTTTTAACGGCATCGCGTGGAGATACGAAGGGTTATAACCGTCAACTGTATTCTAGTTTTCTTATGGATAAATTAATTAAAACTCCAGTTGTTGCTTGGATTGATACAGATGCTAAATTTATCACTCCAGTCACCCGAGATAACGTTATGAATGACAATAAATTACGTGTAAAAGGTAAAGATACTTTTGTGAATGATTGGGTTAGACGATGGGACAAAACAACCACGAGGATGGTCGGGAAACCCATGCCATCAGATTTCATGACGTATTTTCCTGTGTATATTTGGAGAGACACGATAACTAATTGCAGAAACCATATCATAAAATACATGAATGTGTCTACAATAGAAGAAGCGTTTATGAAAGCGGTGTCCCAGGACTACAGTAGTCCAGTCAATATTATTATGACGTATGCGTATTATTTTGAAAAAGACCGATATGATTGGCACATCGATATTGGACCTTTAGATCTTCAGATATATAATAAAGTGCATTTGACCACCGGACACGAATTACAACCTACTGATATAACGCGTGATTTGCACGTGACATTGCATGACAAATATTATTTAGACGCAACAAACAAAATAAACCGTCATGCTTATTGTGCCGCCATCAACGAAACTAAGATTAACATGGCCCCTGCATTTAGACGAATGTGCGAACCATTTAAAGGGATTGTGATGTGGTCACTTTTTGAATTCACAACACACCAACCTTTAATAGAACATTTAACCACGTGGTGCAAAAACAAAAATATTGAATGCGTCTCCCTAATTAATGCACATTTTAAAAACATCGCAAAGCTAGCCAATAACGGTGTGTACGACCTTGACCTGAACAAGGTCAAATCAGTAGAAATTGCAGCTAAAGAAATGAACATACAGTGTAAAGCATTTCATTAAATAGAAGTCATAATATTTGTCTCTTGTTACAGCCATCGCGTCAGGTTTTGTATAATCAATATAAAATATAACATGCCAAATTCCCATGTATATCATTTATAAGTCGTCCCCTGAGAATGACAAATTACCTGTCATCATATTTATATTTGCGTACCTTAGACAAGTCGGTGACTTGGCAAATGACAAACACAACACAATTTATATGGAAAACAATCACAGCTTTATACACATAGCACGATGTTCCGACAAGTATTCTCTTATCGTTATCAAGTACAAATTGGATTGAGATACAGCGCCACCTGATGTTATTTAATAAGCCGCCACCAGGTTAAAGTTTGTGACTCATTGTACAGTTATTTTAATTGAAGTCTATTAGGCCCGCCCCCGTGCTGGCCTGTGGAGGAGTTTCTGCAGGGCAGATCATATAAGCAGATTGCTTACACCAATCTCATTGTGTTTGGTTAAAACCAGCTACCGATACCAATATTAGAAGATGATAAAAATAATCTTTACGGGCAATAGTGTAATAGCATGTGGATTTTAGCAGGAGTGTATGCCAAAAATACATTTCATTCCATGGAGCTCTGGAAACAGTTCTTGATAGACTTCAATCGCTCAATCCTTGTCACAGGAATTTCAAAATATGATCTTCTGACTGAAATTATATTTTTTGTTTCTTTTTACAATTAATAAAGCTGAATATTGTGGAAATTTTCGAATAACTTGTTTTTTTATTATTACACGCATATGTACCATAATTGTTCGTATTTCATTATGCTTCAAATCGACTTTAGCATGTTTCACACAGCCCAATATTAGCCGGCAGCAGTGGGAGGACCTTATGATACAGCGCGCACGTGCTAACCATTCAGTCACCCAACCCCCTGTCGGATACAGCAGACAGCTATTATTTATATATGATATATATTACTCCACGCAAATATTTTGCTGGGATGCAAATTGAAACTAGCCAACTCTACTTTGAATACATAGTCTACACCTACTGAACATTATCTGTCAGAAATTGCTAAAGAAAGAATTCTGCTAGATGGTTAAACATGATCTTATACCAGAGGTATCCAAGGACTGGTCAATATAGTCAAAACTGTCAATCAACCCTTTAACCTATTTACCCGTCCACACTCTTTTCTACCCCTCAAACCACCACCAAGAGTAATACCCGTATTGTCTTGTGAATGTAATGAAAAGCAAACATTGAAAATATCTAATCTGACCGCACAAAGCAAAATGTCCATATTGGTGACATCAACCGAAATTTTGGAAGTTACTTTATTGTTGGGGAAAATACGTCTCAATAGGGGTGTACGGTTTACTTTGGTTTCAAAAACTATCCACTGGCGTTTTCTTTCTAGAGGATAGAAATTATACATTTTTCATTGCATCCCGAAACGAACTATCTTGTATCTCGTAGTCCAATTGATTAGCTACAAAATCATGTATGATTTGTTAATAAATGACCAACAAAAATAAAAAAATAGACCAATTTATATGCGCTCCCATATCGCCCCTCTCCCCGTTTTAATTTGTTTTTTAGAATTGCGAAACTTTGAGGAAAGGGTAATTTTTCACGCCTGCTATCCATCCACCATCCAAGCCAGATGCTACACATCATGATCTACCTTACTGCAATGGACGCATTCAAGGCGTCAACGATATTATTACATACCCTTGTGGAAATTAATGGGAAAGGAAGTAAACCTAAGTGTTACTTGTCATTGTCTAAGCCGATGAACTATGATAAAAAGCTTCTAATTTTTGTTTTCATAAAGTTCTCATACTATCAGCACCTGACCGTAGTTATTAAAACACATTCTAGGTGCAAGTTAAAAATCAATATTAAACAAACCATGTATTGGAAAGGGTTAAAAATATTATGTTTCGTAACTATGTTGATATATACACTATATAGGTTATCAATATCTATAACTCTGTGTTGTATTGATTTAAACAATAGATCTACATAGTTAAATAATATGATGCACATATTTCTATATTAAACTAGTAGATTATGATAACAATATTGGATACAATGTAATTAAAGATACATTATGGGAGATTTTTTATAACAGTTCAAAAATAGATGATGAAAGAAGAATATATTGAAATTTTCAGTCAAATTACTTTATTCTGAACATAGTTATCACCAGTGTAATTTTTGACTAGAAATGGGGTTGAATTCCATCTTCACCGATTCTTAGTATGGCCGATCGTTTGATTGACAGGCGTTAACCCCACCTACATAATCTCTGCTGTCTTTTGTCTGCTGTCATCATATCTGAATTTGTGTTTTACCATTTTAGATTTTTATAACAATTGGACAAAATGAGTGAGAGGGTAAATTTTCATTCTTACTTGTATTTTGGGCATGCATTAAATCAATTGAATATAGGACATAATATTATAATACAATTATGATAAATCTATAGGTATACACCAGTGGCGTCGTGCCTATTGGGGAAATAAAAATATTTTTATTGATATTATTAAGACAGAAGACCTGTCCGTCTGTATTAGTCATCACACGTTCTCCAGGAATTGTATAATTTGTCATTATCTGTGTTTAGTTTATTGCACTTTAAATAGTTTAGATGTCATTTGTTAAGGCATCGCTCAACAGCGGTCTCGCTTCGTACACTCTACCATTTAGCCTCGATCCGGGAGTATGACATCAACGTAACGGTTAATCTCCGCTCACGACGCCATTTAAAATTAAATCAGTCAATGAAATCCCGTTTAACTCCAAGCTGAATCCAAGCCATCCGTGGGTCGACATAGCTGATTTTGTGCTTGTTGTGTAAATAAAGATCTAATTTATAATGTCTATGATATCTGAAGCCTAAATAAAGACTTGCAATAATTAGATTTAGCTCTTGCATAATGTATGTTTAACGTCATCAAGAGTATGGACATACTAGTACAGCAGATATATATTGTTTTGTGTGAATTTTTGATCAATTTGCTCATTTTAGTATCGAGATAAAAATTAAAGAAAATATTTTCAAAATACAGTTTTTATGGTTTAAAACAGTGATGGCCAACCTCTGACGCATGAGGGGGGGGGGGGGGGTAGATGGCCGAATTGTTAGAGCGTGCGCGTTCCATCATAAGGTCTGTCATTCAGTCAACTAGCGTGGTTTCCTTGTACGTGACAAGGAGAAGGTTCGCCTGTCCAACCTCGTGGGTTTTCTCCGGGTCCTCAGGTTTCCTCCCACTGCTAAAGATCCCTACGCACCAGCGAATTATTGAAATATAATTGAACCGTGTGTTAGTCCCGAAATGACCTTGTTTGTGTCGAGTGGACGTTAAACCCTCCATTATAATCCATTAAAATGAGGAGTGGATTGTCTAAAACAAACAGTCCATTAATAATGAAAACTCTCCATTATTAATGAAAACAGTCCATTATTTCTAGACACTGTCCATTATTAATGAAAAATACATTAATAATAAGTGTAGTCATTATATATTAAGCAACTGAAAATAAATCAAAACAACCTGTCCATTTATTACTCATTTATTTTTCAACATTTAAAAAAATTGATATTTCCGAAGATTGGATGTTAATTTCCCTGGAATCACTGGACACTTTTGAATTATTTTGTTTTGACTTGGTAGTTGACACAATTTTGGACACTTTTCAGCTAACGCCCTTCGTTTGTTCTTTCTATTTACACAATGGACAGTCTTCGGCCATTATCCATCACATATGCCGTTGTATATGCTTGACCGCGCAAGTTTGTCATAAAGCACTGAGCCATAATACAATTAATCTAACAGATAACAATACAGGGGAAGAGTTCATTTTGCTTGATAGAAAGAACATGAGAAGAAAAATGTGTTTTTGTTTCAAACATTAATGTTCAAAATGATCTATTTCGCTTTTATTTCTTCGTTAAGTTAGGAGGAAAGGGCGGTTATTAAAACCACTTAGGATTTTTACATTCACCCCGGATAGTCCATTTTTATGCAACCATGGCTGGACTTGGACCATGAAAGAAACAATGAAGGAAAGACAAATGTAAGGGCAGGTTTAGGTGAGTTGATGAATTTTGATTTTGTCATTGTAGAATGAACATATAAATTTTTATTATTATTATTATTATTATTATTATTATTATCAATTGATTTGCTTTAAGCTGTCATATCTATTCAGTTATTGTATACTTTAAACTTTGATTAAAGTTTTTGGTTTTGAGAAAGAATAATTACGGCTCACGTGACATTTTGCCAAGGGGACATCTTTAAATTGTAACCATTCGAGACCTGGATTAGTATATTGAAACTCTGTTTGGAACTGTATCCAGAAAATATTAGATTTGTCGGTCGCGTTTATTTCTGTATTTATAAATGTGTATGAATGGTGGAATCAGGGCGTGACATTTGCTTCAAACCATAATGTAAGATTCTCATAACACACTGTATTAAATCAGATGTTGCTTGAAATCGACAAACACCATTAAAACCAGTGCATAAAAGACCATTTGGTGGTTTTCTCATGCGGACAAATAAGAATAAAGATTTCTAGAAAAGTCCATCTATAGTGTACTGCAAATGTGTATGTACATATTAAGTTATGGCTATATATTTTAAGATCAGGAGAAGCTGTTTGTAATTAAAAGAAATACAAATATGGATTTTATTGTGATGTTTCATTTTACTGGAATATGTGGACAGCACTATACATCACTGTACCCGCTTAATCTGTGGGTAAGACGCTGGATCGCTAGCCTGGAGGTCGCTGTAGTGGCCGAGAAAGCTAATCGGGATTTTCCGACGTGTCAATGGTGCAGGGCCTGTCTAGTCGTTCGGATGGGACAAAAAACCGAGGACCCGTGTATACATTGGCGTTCACGTAAAAGAACCCTTGGCAGTTGGAATTCAATGTAAGAGTAGGCCATAGCTCCGCTGCCCGGGAAAAATTTCCTTCATAGCATAGGTTTCCCCTTGTCGGTAGTGCAGGACGAAGGGCCTACTAAAGAGAGCTGTCTAGTGGTTCGGATGGCATGAAAAACTGAGGTCATGCGTTCACATTGGTGTGCACCTTAAAGAACCATTGACACTTGGAATTTGATAAAAGAGTAGGCCGTAGCGCCGCTGTCCGGACAAGATTTTCCTCATAGCACACTGCATGACGAATGCCGTCTTCATTAGCCAATTCGTGTGTATGGCATTAAATCCCGTGTCATTGAGTCATTCATTCATTCATTCATTCATTCGTTCTCATTGCTTCAGATATGCACCCATATACAGCCACGATCTTACGACATTTAAACACCCTTTCTTATACTTCTTCAAAACCCAAGAGTTGTTTAAAGGGTGTGTATAAACATTTTGATTTGGGTAGTGTTAGAACTAGTGAGTATTGTGAGATGTTAGCAGACGAAATGCCCTGAAGACGTGAAAACAAAGATGGCGGCTGAAATACCTTCTTCTATACTATAATATATAGCCAAGCAGTAGTAAGAAGTTTTATTTTAATCCCTTCAAGTGCCTGTTTAATTTGACTAACGTTTTCAACATATTCCGTCTTCATTATCTATTGTTTAAAACTATTATAGCGAGAACTGTCAAGCTGCCCTCACGAAAAGCAAACAAAAATGCAATGAAATTTACGTAGATCAAATAAGGTGTCATTTTAGATAGATAACCAATTTCGCCGCAGGTCTTCCGACAAATTTTCTTGCAAGATCGGGATTTTAGATCATAAAACGTTACCGACTTTCTGACTGCGGTAGATATATCGATTCAAAGAAGGTAGGTGATGAACTAATTTAAAAATTCGTTCTCAGAAAATTTGTCCATGGGGGTGGGGCGGGGGTATGTTACCATTAAACATAATTGTAAACACGTTCGATAACTTTAAACAAACATTTTTATTTTATTTTCTTAGGTACAGAATGAGAAAGTTGAAGTGGAAGAGGTTAGCCATTGTATTAGCTGCTGTGTCGACAGTCGTGTATATTGTGGAATTCAGAAACTCGAACAGTGTTCAGCGTGCCTCTGATTTCGATGCTGTTAATCGTGCCGCTGATTTCTATGGTGTTAAACGTGCCTCTGATTTCTATGGTGTTCCCGAAATGACATTAACTGTGCGACTAACAAGTACCCCTGGCCCTAACAGACCGCCTTTAAGCCCCAGTATCCTTAATTATTTCTACTGTGCCTTACTGAGAAGCGCGGCATTATATTGGTCCAGTCAGTTGGGAAATGTTGGTATCATTCTTGATGAAGACAATCCCAAGGATCACGAATTCGCTGACGGACTCGTAAAACATCAAACAAAAATGGGTATTAATTTTAGCATTTATTACGAGCCTTTGCCACCAAACCTAAAAGTTTTAACGGCATCGCGTGGAGATACGAAGGGTTATAACCGTCAACTGTATTCTAGTTTTCTTATGGATAAATTAATTAAAACCCCAGTTGTTGCTTGGATTGATACAGATGCTAAATTTATCACTCCAGTCACCCGAGATAACGTTATGAATGACAATAAATTACGTGTAAAAGGTAAAGATACTTTTGTGAATGATTGGGTTAGACGATGGGACAAAACAACCACGAGGATGGTCGGGAAACCCATGCCATCAGATTTCATGACGTATTTTCCAGTGTATATTTGGAGAGACACGATAACTAATTGCAGAAACCATATCATAAAATACATGAATGTGTCTACAATAGAAGAAGCGTATATGAAAGCGGTGTCCCAGGACTACAGTAGTCCAGTCAATATTATTATGACGTATGCGTATTATTTTGAAAAAGACCGATATGATTGGCACATCGATATTAGACCTTTAGATCTTCAGATATATAATAAAGTGCATTTGACCACCGGACACGAATTACAACCTACTGATATAACGCGTGATTTGCACGTGACATTGCATGACAAATATTATTTAGACGCAACAAACAAAATAAACCGTCATGCTTATTGTGCCGCCATCCACGAAACTAAGATTAACATGGCCGCTGCATTTAGACGAATGTGCGAACCATTTAAAGGGATTGTGATGTGGTCACTTTTTGAATTCACAACACACCAACCTTTAATAGAACATTTAACCACGTGGTGCAAAAACAAAAATATTGAATGCGTCTCCCTAATTAATGCACATTTTAAAAACATCGCAAAGCTAGCCAATAACGGTGTGTACGACCTTGACCTGAACAAGGTCAAATCAGTAGAAATTGCAGCTAAAGAAATGAACATACAGTGTAAAGCATTTCATTAAATAGAAGTCATAATATTTGTCTCTTGTTACAGCCATCGCGTCAGGTTTTGTGCAATCAATATAAAATATAACATGCCAAATTCCCATGTATATCATTTATAAGTCGTCCCCTGAGCTATTAACACTAATTTGTTCTTAGTAGAATGACAAATTACCTGTCATCATATTTATATTTGCGTACCTTAGACAAGTCAGTAACTTGGCAAATGACAAACACAACACAATTTATATGGAAAACAATCACAGCTTTATACACATATAGCACGATGTTCCGACAAGTATTCTCTTATCGTTATCAAGTACAAATTGGATTGGGATACAGCGCCACCTGATGTTATTTAATAAGCCGCCACCAGGTTAAAGTTTGTGACTCATTGTACAGTTATTTTAATTGAAGTCTATTAGGCCCGCCCCCGTGCTGGCCTGTGGAGGAGTTTCTGCAGGGCAGATCATATAAGCAGATTGCTTACACTAATCTCATTGTGTTTGGTTAAAACCAACTACCGATACCTATATTAGAAGATGATAAAAATAATCTCTACGGGCAATAGTGTAATAGCATGTGTATGCCAAAAATACATTTCATTCCATGGAGTTCTTGATAGACTTCAATCGCTCAATCCTTGTCACAGGAATTTCAAAATATGATCTTCTGACTGAAATTATATTTTTTATTTCTTTTTACAATTAATAAAGCTGAATATTGTGGAAATTTTCGAATAACTTGTTTTTTTATTATTACACGCATATGTACCATAATTGTTCGTATTTCATTATGCTTCAAATCGACTTTAGCATGTTTCACACAGCCCAATATTAGCCGGCAGCAGTGGGAGGACCTTATGATACAGCGCGCACGTGCTAACCATTCAGTCACCCAACCCCCTGTCGGATACAGCAGACAGCTATTATTTATATATGATATATATTACTCCACGCAAATATTTTGCTGGGATGCAAATTGAAACTAGCCAACTCTACTTTGAATACATAGTCTACACCTACTGAACATTATCTGTCAGAAATTGCTAAAGAAAGAATTCTGCTAGATGGTTAAACATGATCTTATACCAGAGGTATCCAAGGACTGGTCAATATAGTCAAAACTGTCAATCAACCCTTTAACCTATGTACCCGTCCACCCTCTTTTCTACCCCTCAAACCACCACCAAGAGTAATATCGTATTGTCTTGTGAATGTAATGAAAAGCAAACATTGAAAATATCTAATCTGACCGTACAAAGCAAAATGTCCATATTGGTGACATCAACCGAAATTATGGAAGTTACTTTAGTGTTGGGGAAAATACGTCTCAATAGGCGTGTACGGTTTACTTTGGTTTCAAAAACTATCCACTGGCGTTTTCTTTCCAGAGGATAGAAATTATACATTTTTCATTGCATCCCGAAACGAACTATCTTGTATCTCGTAGTCCAATTGATAAGCTACAAAATCATGTATGATTTGTAAATAAATGACCAACAAAAATAAAAAATAGACCAATTTATATGCGCTCCCATATCGCCCCTCTCCCCGTTTTAATTTTTTTTTCTTAGAATTGCGAAACTTTGAGGAAAGGGTAATTTTTCACGCCTGCTATCCATCCACCATCCAAGCCAGATGCTACACATCATGATCTACCTTACTGCAATGGACGCATTCAAGGCGTCAACGATATTATTACATACCCTTGTGGAAATTAATGGGAAAGGAAGTAAACCTAAGTGTTACTTGTTATTGTCTTAGCCGATGAACTATGATAAAAAGCTTCTAATTTTTGTTTTAATAAAGTTCTCATACTATCGACATCTGACTGTAGTTATTAAAACACATTCTAGGTGGAAGTTAAAAATCAATATTAAACAAACCATGTATTGGAAAGGGTTAAAAATATTATGTTTCGTAACTATGTTGATATATACACTATATAGGTTATCAATATCTATAACTCTGTGTTGTATTGATTTAAACACTAGATCTACATCTATCTATCTATCTATCTATCTATATATATATATATTTGTGACTGTCGTTTGTCTGTCTGTCTGTCTGTCTGTTTGTCTGTCTGTTCGGGGTTGGCGGCTACACTAGGTCTGCCTCGAGTCTGAAATTTGGGGTATTGGGGTAGCTCGGACCGGGGAGTAACATAGGCTAGGTGGCGTTAGTCTACCACTTCCGGTTTCGGAGTTATGACCCCCGAGAGAAGCCGGGTATCCTGCTAGTAGTTAAATAATATGATCCACATATTTCTATATTAAACTAGTAGATTATGATAACAATATTGGATTCAATGTAATTAAAGATACATTATGGGAGATTTTTTTATAACAGTTCAAAAATTCTAGGCAAACTGACGATATAAGAAAATAAAATGTCATGCATATTCTAGCTCAAACTGTTCCTGTATAGCCTACACTAGGGGTTTCTTTTCTAATCAGATCATCACTACTATATAATCTATGCTTGATGAAGGATGTATATTTATGCAAAAGTTGAATTGCCATTAGGACATTATACTACACGATAAAAAAAAATGTTTTAACGTCCCGGTGCGCCATTTGCATTTTTGCATAAATACAAAATCTCTCTCTCTCTCTCTCTCTCTCTCTCTCTCTCAGTAGATAGCAGTGAATGTATCCAATATGACAAGTAAATATATATATAGCTATGGTGATATACAAACATTATAACTGCATGTTAGTATCTTATGAGATTGATGGGTTTATTAATGTCATGTAAACTAAAGCTTTATGGCCGTAAGGAATGGTAAAATTAGACAATTAGAAATACACTGACCCACATACCACACCCACCGCATGTAAAGAAAGTATAGAGTAGACGGCATGTTTTGATAGCGTGACCTTTATTTATAGTCATATCAGATAGCTGGTCTCATCGCATATTTACGAATCGTACCCCAGGCAACCTAATTGCAATCAATGACCGACAGTGATTAGTCATATTTATACCATTAATATGTTACATAGCCTTCCACACCCGGATCCCTTTTATGAGAAAATTTTTGTTTTAATAAAGTTCTCATACTATCAGCACCTGACCGTAGTTATTAAAACACATTCTAGATGCAAGTTAAAAATCAATATTAAACAAACCATGTATTGGAAAGGGTTATAAATATTATATTTCGTAACTATGTAACTATGTTGATATATACACTATATAGGTTATCAATATCTATAACTCTGTGTTGTATTGATTTAAACACTAGATCTACATAGTTAAATAATATGATGCACATATTTCTATATTAAACTATGATAACAATATTGGATTCAATGTAATTAACATCATCAAGAGTATGGACATACTAGTACAGCAGATATATATTGTTTTGTGTGAATTTTTGATCAATTTGCTCATTTTAGTATCAAGATAAAAATTAAAGAAAATATTTCCAAAATACAGATTTTATGGTTTGAAACAGTGATGGCCAACCTCTGACGTAGGTTCGCATATCCAACCTCGTGGGTTTTCTCCCGGTCCTCCGATTTCCTCCCACTGCTAAAGACCTATACGCGCAAGCGAATTATTGAAATAAAATTGAATCGTGTGTTAGTCCCGAAATCTCCTGGTTTGTATCGAGTTGACGTTAAACCCTCCCTATCTATCTCTCTCTCTCCCTCTCTCTCTCTCTCTCTCTGACGCATTTACCAAACCTGGCGCATGAAACTACTTGTTATTTTTAGCGATTTTATTCATCGTCATGCACACCCTATATAGCAAATGGTATCTTCTATCTTCTTTTCCATTAATCTGTTTAAAATGTGGTAAATTAATCAAACTAGGAAATATGGACTTTTGTTCATTGAATTAGCTTTGAAATGAAATGAAACAAAATGAAATGAAATGGGGTTTAACGTCCTACTGTTCTGCTCCTAAACTGGGCTAATGAAGACGGGCCTACGCCATACAGTGTGCTATGAGGGAAATTTTGCCCGGGCAGCGGCACTATCGCCTACTCTTATATCAATTTCCAACTGCCAAGGGATCTTTTACGTTCATTCCAATGTATACACGGGACCTCGGTTTTTCGTCTCATCCGAAGGACTTCATTGAAGTAGACTGAGGGTACAAAAGTGATATGCCACACCTGATGTCGAGTGTGAACAAAATGAATCTGTTGGTAGAGTTCAACCCTTCAGTATACAGCTGATAAGGGTGATTTCAGTTATAAGCTTATGTTAGGGTTTGATGATACACTATAGAAGAGGTAGGGAATCAGATACCCCTTTCATTCAGCGACATTATTACCCTAGGTAATAGCATACGCGAAGCCCGACATTGAGTCAACATACCCTCAGGCCATGGACCTGTAACTCACTTTGAAAAGGTGTGTGTACCAATAGCAAGACATTTAATTTTTTTGTCAATTCACTATGCTTGACTGCACAGGCTGCCTTTCATTATAAAAAGATATGCATAGGACAACATTCACAATAATCTTTGTGATGAACAGTACAGAGGAATAGTTCATTTTGTCTAATAGGTAGAACAAGAAAATAAAAACGTGTTTTTTTTAAACATTAATGTTAAAAATGATCTTTTTCTCTTGCAGATTTTAAATCGGTTAAGGAAAGGCGATTATTAAAATCACGCTATGATTTGCTGGATTGCATGACCGGAAAATGATTTTTGCATTCACCCCGAATAGTCCATTTATATGCAAATGTGACCGACTTTGACCTTGGGTGAGATAAGCAGATAGTACACCCTTAATTTTAGGAAAGACGAAAGAAAAGGTAGATTTAGGTATGTTGATACATTTTGATTGATTACTATAATTTATTATCAATTAGTTTGCTTTGAACTGTCCAATTAATTCAGTCACCGTTAATTAAACTGATGTTAAAGTTTCTAAGAAAGTATAGTTTAACAAATGCAACATTTTCTCTATGGGAGACCTAGATAGGGGAATGCTGCCTATCCACAAAATATTATATTTGTCCGCTGTGTTTGTTTCCGATTCTAAATCATCAGTCTCACCAATAAAATTTATAAACCTGTATGGGCGGCTGAATTAGGGCGTGTCAATGTTTCGCCTGGGTGATATATTATACAATTAATTTTGAATATTTCAAAGAAAAGAATGCATTTTAGGGTGGGAAGAACTACCGACATTATAGGGGTATACATTTAAAAATAATGTTTCTTAGAATGCATTAATCCTTGTCTGAGCAAGACGAACAATTTGCATATTTTGTAAAAACACTCATGGTAATCTGGACACCAGCGTATAGCTTCAGTCAACCAGTCCCACAGTTACATATTGTTTAGTAGACTATAGGTTAAGAATACTATTTAAATCTAGGGAAGGGTATATCAAATTTAAAATGGACACACGAGGGTAATTGAGAGTTTGATAAAGATTTATCCTCTTTAATAACTCACCAGGATAGTAAATCTTCACATCGTCAAAATATTTGTGTTGAGGTGTGCAGTTGTTTTCAATTTTTCATTATCATGTGTTTTGTGTTATTTCCACTTGCGGATGTTCTTATTAATCAAACACGTTCAACTCTAGTGTTATTGAAATGATTCTTAAATGATCACGTCTCGACTAGTTGAAGAGATGCGATAATGAAATGACATACATATTCATTACCATGTGTTTGGTGTTATTTCCACTTGCTGATATTCTTATGAATCAAACACGTTCAATTTTAGTCTTATTGAAATGATTCTTTAATGATCACGTCTCGACTAGTTGAAGAGATACGATAATGAAATGACATACATATTCTAGGTTAAGGTGTTTGTGTAAATATATGCAGGACATGGCTAGGCTTAGTATATATGTATTTACATAGTTTTTCTTATCAGATAACTAAACCTCCACTGTTATATGTTTGATGACGGATTAAGGGTTGTGTGTATACATATATCAAAGGTAAAACACATTTGCATACACTAAAAACTGTCTTTAGTATATTATACCACACGACACAAAACAAGGATTAAAATAAACGAGACAGTAATCAATAACTGCATGTTGCGTCACAGTTTGTAATACTTTAAGCCTTTTATTATTTCCCGGAAGAGTGAAAATTAACACAAATCATGAATCAATCATTTATTTAGTAATCAAGTAATATTGCAAATAATTGGTATATATATATATTTCTCCAATAACCGAGTCCTACTTTTTGGCATAGCTGCTCATAGCTAATTGTATATTTTAAGATACATTATGGGAGATAAGATAAAGAGATGGCAGTTCTCGCTATAATAGTTAAAAACTAGATAGTGTAAAGGTAATTTGCTGAAAATTTCAGTCAAATTGATCCACTATGAGCCGAAAACGAAGCGGGTGAAATTTTCGCATAGTCTCGGTCATCATTACTAAAATCATTAATATAAACAGCATAGTCTCGATTATCCACTGTTTTGAATTAATTATCAATGGCCGTTAAGCGGCATATAGGAATCTAATCCAGCCAACATCGAAGGCTAGCCTTGACATCGAGAGTTTATTATGGTCTAGATAAGTTAATTAATGTCTAATTGATAATTTAGATAACATTTCAGGCCTAAAGAAATACTTGTAATAAGCAGATTTTGCTCTTGCATAATGCATGTTTTGAATGTCTGTAATTGAAATAAACCAACACTATAATGTTGGGTTTACAAAATCTCAACTAAAAAAACAAACAAACATGTGAACAAAATCTGACAAAAATAGAAATATCAAAATGGACCCAGCTTTGTAAGTGAATGCACTTGTCTCTCATTCCTTTGCTGATTTATGATCAATAAAATGTTTAAATTATTATTCAATAATAGCTTCAATAATCTAATTATCAGCAAAAAATTGAATAACCATATTCATATTGTGCACTCAGCATTAAATTTATCATTAACTGTAGTCATATTTAAACGGTGTGTTCCCACTTAGCCGGCAGACTGTTAATCCTTTGATTGATCTTAAAACTATAGTCTGTTTCAAAGTAGTCACTCAAGAACTGTTCACTAGTGTTCAGCGTTAATGAGCTCTTAATCCCTCTTAATAAAATTTATTAACCAACTAATTAATGACATTTTGAACACAGTTCATGCCGGCGTTATGATTTCAAACATGAATTCAATTCACTATATTAATATAAATAGATGGTCGATCTGTGTCGAAATTATATTTATTTTAAAATGGCAAACGTTCAGGTTAATATTCGCTTATCTCCAATAATCGAGGTGGCCGATATTTAATACACAATGGTTACAAGTTCAGTATAAAGTCAAGCCGACCAAATGCCGTCCATTGGAAATGTTCAACAAAAACTTGTCCAGCTACTGTAAACACCAAGAATGATGTTCTTTAATGTTATTTAATAAAAGTTAAATTTGTTAAAATCAATACAGTTTTAGTCTTAAAAAAGATATGGACTATAGTTTATAACACCATTGTTCTAGGATTAACTCTGGATTCGCGGCAAAATTTGACATCAAAGCCTGCCGGCTAAGTTGGAACACCCCTATTTAAACCACCATTAGTTTTAACATCAATCATTAATGCAACACAATTTTTATGGGGGAAACAATCACTGGTTTTGTTCTTATCGTTATCAAGCACAATGACGTTTACAGAGATTAAATAACAATAATAATGATAAGTAAAAGATTAAACAAAAACCATACACAATAATAGGCTTACTAATTAAACAGTCCAGACAAGAAAAATATTAACTAATTCAAACCAAAAGGTATCATTATTATGAACAATTATCATTATGCCAACCAACATTGTCATTATTTCGCCCATCATTAACATTATTTCAACATTACCATTATTTCAATCAACATTATTGCAAGGGTCATTATCACGTTTCCATGTACGATCATCAATATTTCCCCCGCCTTTACCATCACCAAACTATTCAGACGAATCATCATCATTAATCATGCATTATTATTCAGATTACAGCCATAAGAAATATCCGAAAGCTCCCCGAATAGTATGTAAATATACAGAATTAACATTCAGAATTCTAGGTCACTATAACTGCTTACACCATGCATTTTAGGATAGGATAAGTGAGTTATAAGCCTTCACCAGCCACTCGAATGAAAAAATTGGAGATATGTGTAGATGTAATTGGAGATTGATCTTTTTCGAAAGGGACCAGGAATCCTACCCAACTGAATTTCTTTATTTTGCCAAATTTAAAATTTCTAGGACCAGGATCAGTTTAAAAGCTTTCAGTTTTTTCAGACCAAATTTCGATTCACAAGCCAGATAATAATAAGCCAAGTAGTATGATCTCAACTTCAAGCGGTGAAAAACCTGAATTCTCTATATTATCACTATTAAAGTGAAACACAGAACTATGAACGTCTACTCAACTAATAGTGTGCGGTGTTCTCGATCCAAAATTATAATATTTTTATTGTTAACCACGCCTTGATCACCACTGGTCACGGCTTGCACCTGCGAATGCCTGCAAATACCCGGGCAGAGGTACTGAAAACAGAACTTGTCCACCTACAATAATTGCTTGGACCACAATTACCCCAAGGAGTGAAAAGGCGTCGAAACCCTTGATACCCCACCCCCACCACCACCCACCACCGCCCTTCCCCTCTTACGCAATATGAACCTGTTTTTAATAGACTATCCTCATCATTGAAAGCCATGTAATAGCGGGATCATAGTTTTACGGGGAATAAACTGTTCTATTTCCTGGCATTCCGCCGGGGGATGTATTCTGAATACTCTAAAAATTACTGGAATGCCGAATTATAAATAAACTTGGAAATTACATATCAACGCTCACACTTCAAATATTTCAGGTAGCAAATAAAAGAAAATGGATAAAACGGGAATATATGTAGTCTCACACAAACCTCTAGATGAATCTGGATCAGGTGTGGATAATCCGACATTCGACGCCATAGATGATAAACACCAAGAGGTTCATTTCAATAAAGAGACCCCCCATTACCATTCTGATAAACCCTATCGAGGCATGGGCAAGGACGAACTACTTACACACTCTTCAAAAGGAATCTGGAAAACGTTAAGGTAGATAGTATTATCAATGTATTGGATATGGGCTTGCTAAAGGGTTCTGGTCGATTGGGGTTCGTCCTGGTTTTTACTGGTCAGGGTGTGTTTAGTCGAACAGATGGGACGGAAAACCAAGGCCCCATTTACAAATTTGGTAGTACGCGCAAATTAAAATCGACTGTTGGAATTACAAGAATAATTGACGGAAACGGTGCTGTCCGTACGGGGAGTGGCTAAGCGAGTAAGACACTGGCTCGCTAGCCTGGAGGTCGTGGGTTCGATCCCGGTTTTGGCCGAAAAAGTTCATCGGATTTTCCGACATTGTTTCTCCTTGTCAGTGATTACAATGACAGCTGTCAAGTCGTTAGGATGGGTCAAAAACGGAAGTCCCTTTGCAGTTGGAATTCGATATAAGAGTAGGCCGTAGCGCCGCTGTCCGGGCAAAATTACCCCCCTAGCACATTGTATGGCGTATGCCCGCCTTCATTAGCCCAATTGGAGCAGAACAGTAGGATGGGTATTGGACAAGTTTACATTAGAAATAGATTTGTACCATAATTAGTCTCAATACGATTTAAGTAGCGTGTTGATGAAACGTTAACCATCGCTCCATTCTAATCTATATTAAGATGTCAGACGTATATTAACCAGTAAATTATACGTTAAATTTGCGCTAAAAACTTAATGTTGGTTCTGTATTACATTGCAGTTTGGATTTAATATTATAATTACCTATACCTGTAATTGCTATTTTAATTTGGAATTCTTATTAATTATGATTCTATATTTCGTCTTCTCTTTACAGATATATTGGCATGATTATTGTCTTTCTGGTGTGGTTTGGTTTGATAATAACAGTTATCGCCCTTGTTTTGGTCTACCCTCGATGTCGCGAACCGGCAAATCAGGTATGGTGGCAAAAGAAGACCGCGTATCGAGTTTATGTTCGAAGCTTCAAGGACAGCGGTAGTGATGGAATTGGAGACTTAAATGGTATGACAATTTTCTTTCTTTGCAGCCAATCTGAATGAATTATTCGCAGTGGTAGAGTCAGTTAATCAATTTTGGGAGTAACCGGCCTTCATGTAACCTACACGTCATCCGTTGTTATTCGCGGTGTACACGTTATCCATTCAGTCAAGCATTAACTGGATTCATTTTTACAAGAACTCAAGAACTCATAAACTTATCTTATTTCTACGACAATATTGTTATGATATTGATGATATCTTTGGAGATTTAATGTAAATACATGTAATGTGATTCTTTTATCAAAAATAGCGATATTAAAAAAACCAGGTTTTTCTTCTTAAGAATACGATTATTTAATAATAATATTGTAGTCGCTTATATTTTTTTGAAAGTTATGGATATTTCAAACTTTCTAACTCACCTAATTCTCAAATCCTGCAAAAGAGTCAGAACGAAACAACAACTAATTCGGTATCTTTTCAGGCTTTTATTATTTTATCTTAACACATTTGTAGGTATATTCAACAGTCTGAACTATTTGAAGAGCCTGGGAGTTGGTATTTTATCTCTCAGTCCTATCTATCAACAAGCTAACAAGAATTCTGATTATCATATTATCAACCACAAAGAAATAAATCCTGAATATGGAACTATGGATGACTTTAAAGCGTTGGTTAATGCTACACACGAACGAGGTAAGGTAAGGGTTCCCAGAGGATAGGTTCGGTCTATCCAGGGGATAATTTTGCTGATTCTGGACTATAAAACAATATTATAAAATTTCATCTTTGTGCTAGAAGTGTAAGCGTTTCGTAAAGTTACCAAGTTTAAAAGAGCCCAATCTCTAACGATAAATTAATTACAGTCCTTGCCGAGAACAATGTTACCTATGTCTTGAGCGCCCCTCATTATCTTCCATTCGGGATGTTGTGCCCTCTTGTTGTATGAAGACCATGTTCCTTAACTTACTGTACCAGTTCACATGGTGTTTTTTGCTCAGACGAATGATTGGTATCGGCATAGGATGGTACTAGCTTTACCGATTCTATAGGATCAGTTATCACTTCCATCTCAAATGGGCTATATAGGTATTTAGATAACTATTGCCTTTGATTTTTATGGAGAATAATATTTTTGTGTTTTTGGAGAATATGGATACAATTGGTGCACACTACTTTGAATCGCATTTCTTTTATAGTAGTTAAATGTTCGTGTTCAGGGAACTATGCATTTCTACAAACTCAATTCTATAATGTATGCTAAAAATGTATAATATTTAGTAGAACTTTATATTCAACTAGCAATTCTTTTCTTAATGTTAGGTATGTATTTGATAATGGATTTTATACCTGGATTTACGAGTATAGAACACCCGTGGTTTGATGCCAGTAAGGACTCGTCTAGAAACAACAGTAAGAGGAATTTCTATTTGTGGGCTGATGGAGCTGCACCAGGTTTACCTCCTTCAAACTGGGTAAATTTTATCTTTTTACGACCTTTGTACATGAAATATACATTCCCTGTCTTAGTGTTAGAAGCAATCCAGGGCAGTGTCAAGGGAAATTATGAACAAAATTGGGCACTTGATGATCGTGAAATATGTTAATGTAGATTTCTAACTACAATACCATGAATATAAGAATAGTCTCCTCATACCGTGTATATTTGCTTTTAAAGTTTATTTCTATCAAAAAATATCGGCAAAAGAATTAAATATCGGCAAACGAATTAAATATTGTCAGTTTGACAACAATCGCCCCTGTTCTGGTTTAAGAATATTTGCCTGCATAACTGAGGCTACAGTTGACTTGGTAATGAAACCACGCGGAATATGTTCGCGTGGATGGGATACTATCGGAAAAAAAATGAAATTATAAATATTTCTATGTCCTAATATTAGAACATTGAAAGTACAAAACGCTAGTTTTGTGTGCAGGTCTCTGACAATATCGCTTAATTGTTTAGGAGGGCAGGGTGGCGGTGACATTACCCTCTCATGAAACTTTAATCGAATTGAAACGTCAAATATATGAGCATTATTCAGAGATAAACATTGAATTTAATAGATAGAAAAGGATATATTCAAGCAAATAGTTGTGTATATATTAGCAGTGAGGTTAAAAACATTTGTTTTGTATTTAGAAATCTATATACGACGGTTCAGCATGGACGTTTGATAACACGACGAACAAGTACTATCTTCACCAGAGAGAAGTTGATCAACCAGATCTAAATCTGAGATCCAATGAAGTCAAAGAAGAGATGGAGGTTAGTATATATACTTGTTTAAGTTAATGGAACATCTTTTCATCTATGTTCTTGTTGTAATGGCATTTATTGTTCTCTGCTGGGCTATCTAATCGTTCGGGTGGGACGAAAACCGAGGTCCCGTGTACATATTGGCGTGCACATAAAAGATCCCTTGACAGTTGAAATTCGATATAAGAGTAGACCGTAGTGCCGCTATCCAGGCAAAATTTCCCTCATAGCACACTGTATTGTGTATATCCGTCTTCATTAGCCTAGTTTGGAGCAGAACAATAGGACGTTAAACCCCATTTCATTTTCATTTCATTTTTGTTCTCTGCTGGGGGCAGTAGGCTCCATTGTCTGTTTGAGGACTTTTTAAAATTTGTTAATATAACAGCACTGAATAACCAATCCAATTCAAACTAATCGACTAATAAGTTATTTAAATTCTATTTTGCAGCGAATATTAAAGTTTTGGCTGGATTTAGGAGTTGATGGGTTTTATGTTAGAGAGAGTGCTATGTTGATTGAAGACTATGATTTGAGAGATGAACATCCTTCAAATACATCTACTACCACAGATCCGGTAAGATGAGAAAAAATCAAAATCTCGGTCCTGTACATGAGGAATTTTAATTATTGTCTAGGTTTAATTTTCAATTTTGGGCTTCTGTTTGTATCTTCTTATCTCTAAGGATTTATTTCGTACTGTATGTGTATTCTTCGCCTAAAAATACAAGAATACGTTTTGTTTGGAAACGCTAATTTCGAATTCGAAGTTTATTTTAAATTTTAATTCTGTGATATTGTTATTGAATATAAATGATCTATGAGTCGAACTATAGGAATCTATGAGGGGTGAAAGAGTGACAGCTCTTATGTTTTTTTTAAATATGAAACCGCAACGAATGTATTATTTAACATAGGTTTTCTTTATCAACAGGATGCTTATGACTACTACGATCATAAATACACTTATGGCAGACCGGAGAATTTCGACTATTTATCAAGATGGCGTTATGTTTTGAATATGCATGGTAATGCAACCGGGAGAGAAATGTAAGCGTGTTTTTTAATTTCTAATATCTTATGCGTTTTCAAAATATGTTCATCAAAACGATGAACACTATTAAAATGTTAAATTTCTAAACAAGTCCTCGTTAACGGGAGCTCTAATTGTAAATGTTCCCACAAAGAAATAGTGCGGATTTGAATTCCCGGGAACCAAAGTCAGATTTGGCTTGCTGTTGACTTGTGGTAAACCGCCATTTTTAATCCAAAATATTCAAATCTACTGGAAACAAGAAGAATGGATTCCAAATCTGGAAACACGCATTAAAGTAGAATTTAATTTAATTTTATAATAGGCTACTATTTGCTGATGTTATGGGAGATTTGAACATGAATATGGCTTATTATGGGATGAATAATCGAGATGGTGTTAATTTCCCCCTCAACAGACCTTTCCAACAAGTCACTAAATCATCGGATGCTAAGTCTATCTATACACTACTGAGGAATTGGCTAGATTCCCTTCCGGCTGGCCGATGGAGTAATTGGTTGGTAAGTAAAAGATGATGAATATTACCACTTGTACATTGCCTTATAATGATTAGATATGTAAAGTAAGCACACGAGGATACCCTCCACACATATTGAAACGTATTTAATTCTTACACTCCCAATAATACCAAATAGGGAATATCGGTTGGGTTGCTGTTGATGTTTTCTGAAATATTATCCTATAAAAGTTGCTGGTAGTTACCGCAATCTGATTAAAACACAGATCCTATTTCGTTTCGATTTTTATAGTTCAAAATTTCGTTTTACCTGTCTTTACTACTCCTTGGATCTGGAAGAGTTGTATAACCTGTGTACTGGCTGGGGTAAGGGATTAGCCAATGAAACTGTTTGTTACAGCGAGTTCTTGGCGTGCGATATCCTACTAAAAACATCAACGCTGATGGGTTAATCAAATGTCTGACGTCATAGCGTTAAAAGCCGCTCGCGTGACCCCTGACCCGACCCCCACTACAACTTGCCATCGGAGGTATAAAGAAACGAAACGAAATATAGATCTGTAATTTAATCAGATTGTTATTATAGTTTCCGGTACTATGTGTAGAATTGGAAGTAATCCATTGTTTTGAAAAAAAAAATTATGTATACATTTAATATTTTCTAACACTTTTATTACGTCAATTCTATTATAGGGAGGTGATGAGAATGTTCCAAGATTTTCTAAAAGCAGAGCAGAATTAAATCGCCCATTATTGTTCCTTACAATGCTCTTACCAGGGACGCCAATGGTTTATTATGGTGACGAGATCGGCATGGTAGATTCAAGGAATCTGTCTAGCAACGCTTGGTCGCGGGATCAACCCATGCGGGCCCCCATGCAGTGGGATAACTCTAGCAATGCTGGATTTTGTAACCAGAGTTGCATACCTTGGTTGCCTGTTAATTCTGGATATGAGAACAATACCGTTCAGGTAAATTTTGTTTTTAGAACTTTTTAATGGTAAAATTTACACCTTATTTACACTCACCTCAAATGGCTTTTATTGAGAAGAGTCCTATGGCTTCAATCTGCATGCATAGGACTCTTCTCAGTAAATGTCATTTGAGGTATCTCATTTGAGTCAGCTTTTAGCTGTTAACTCTTAACAAATGTGTACCTCGCTCGGGATTTTGATCAGTCAACAATCGGAAATAACTTTACTAAAACTTTTAGTTATTACAACTTTACCATTTCCAACTATCAAAACCTGAATGTAAACTCTAGCTGATGAAGGGATGTCCCTTAGTGAGGCATCATTCCTGGCAACGTACAACCAAAACGACTCTTGTCGAAACCATTGAAGGCCACATTGCCTGCTTAATTTACCTCTCATTCTGAGGATTACAACCAACAAGTTTATTTCATTTGATTTTTTTTATCTTTTATTTATTTTTTAGGCACTAGCACTGGATGGTAAATCAATATTTAACCTGTTTAAAAATCTAACAACCTTACGAGAGAAAGCATCATTCCAATTTGGCTATCACCAACTTCTCCCTCAAGGCGATGGCATCATAGCCTTTGTTCGATATTTTGACGGCAAAACGGGGTAGGTTTTCAGTTTACTTTGTTGACGTTATAACCTTAAAATGTCCTCCTTCGAACACAAAAATGTATTTATTTATTGTGCAATTTCCTAAGTTCATTTTGTTTTTATTTTCAGGTATATAGTTGCTGTAAATGTTGCTAATAAAACAGCATCTTACGATTTCTCTGGAACTCATGAATCACTTCCAGAATTAGTGTCCGTTGTCTTGACAACAAACACCGCGGGGACGTATTCTGTTGGCGACGAGCTTTCTCCTTCCGGTATAACACTTTTGCCATATGAAGGTATTGTTGGTAGCTGGAAATACGTTGCTAAAGAATTGTAGATCTAAATTCCACTATAGAAATCTTTAATTTCAAATTGTCCTCACTTCGCCTGGAAGGTATTGGTCTGAACAAAATACCATGAAAGGTCTACAACGTTAAACACCATACGGAGATCTGGTTTTAGGCTGATCTGGACTAATTTATAATTAGCTCTTCAACATTACACCATTTTTTTACCTTGATTTATACGAAATCCCTGTCTATACTTTTGTACTTTTATATTTAGGTAATATAATATATATTTTTATGATAAAGGGGTCGGAGTAGCCACAGAAAAATGAGTGGAAAACTGTTTTTTTAAATTTCAAAATTTCCAGCTCCTTGATTAAGGTTTTGGGTTTTGGTTAGAATATGTTTTTGAATATTTCAAATGCCCAGTAATGCAATTATTATTATGTGTTCCACAAATATATAAAGGTATTTTGTCCTATAGAACATACATCTTGGAAATTAAATCAGATATTTTGTATGAGGTTGGTTATTTGATAAATATAATATTTTAAGATGTACAATGTCCAAACATTTTCTCAAATATTTCCCTGTATACGTTCGGATTATTGAAAATGGAGGTAGCCTCCCTTGGAAGTGTTAGACGGCACTAAGAGCTATAAAGATCATGTAAGGCCACACCAAATTGAATGTCTGTTATTCAGGAATACTACTATTGAAAATTTGGCCCCCAATTTATCCAGGAAAAGAAGTAATTTAAACACAGAAGGTACTTAGTTGCTCTTCTCAAAACGTTTCGGTTCCAAATATTCATGTTTTCAAACATTAACAAAATATTGCACACAAGATTTGGGTGGATTATTTCTTCTTTCGAAGAACTAAAGAATAAAATTAGGTGTGGCCTGAATGGTTTAAATCTTGTCCGGCGGTATCGATTTGTAAGAATATTTACTCAAATAATAGATTTATTATTCTTTTAAAATACGTAAAGCAATATTTGAGGTAGAAATATGCTTAAGATTGAAATATACCTACCTTGTCTATGGCTACTCCCATATATACTACTAATAAAAAGCCCAAAATGAAATGGAAATGAAATCTAAAGTTTTTATTAATAAAAACCAATGAAATATTTCGTTGTGTCTCTAATGTGATGTCTACTGTCTCCGTCAAAGGTTGCCATGCGCTAAAGCCACGTATTATTTGAACTTCAACAATAGTTACGTACCATCAGTCTAGTAGGAATTTGAATTTGCGCCTGTGGTCCCCTCTATGAATTTTGACTTCGTTCCAGTTTTGGACTGTGCATACTGAAGAGATGCTTTTTGTGCTCTACTGTCATAAAGATCTTCACACCTAGCCTGTTGAGACATTAGCTCGCTAAACTGGAGGTCCCTTGTTCGATCCGGGTTTTGGCCGAGAAAGATCATTTGGATTTTCCGGCGTGGTTCCTCAGTGGTGCATGATGGAGGGCTTGACAAGGGAAAAAAACTTATAGTCGTTCGGATGGTACAAAAACCGAGGTTCCGTATACACATTAGCGTGCACGCGTACGTAACTAACGTACGAAAATTAAATGGTAGCTGGCTTTTTTTCTGCAGGTAGGGTGAGTCTGTAGTTCAGATTGGCGTGCACGTAAACGAACCATTGACACATATATGCCTGTCTTCATTAGCCCAGTGGGTGCAGAATAGTAGGACGTTAACCCCGTATTTTCATTTCATTTATAGCCTGTTCATTTTTAAAATATTCCAATCAGCTGAATAGTCCCTATTTGACAATTGAGGCAAAAATATGGCGGAATACGAGAATCTCCATTTTGAATGATGACACGGGAACCCTGAAATGTACATGCATGCAAATTGTAATTGGATATGATTGCAGTGAACAGCTAGCGTAGCATTGTTTTAATCGGGCGCAGTAGTGAACCAGACTTTAACTAACAAAATTACAACGAAATAAAGATGTTGATGTTTATTTTTTATTATGGCATGCATAATAATTCATTCAAATCCAGCATAATATAATAGAAAAAGAACTACTAAATGGTTGTATAGATACATGTGAAGCATACATCCATTCCAAATGAATATAAATGATTTGTACAAAAAATACTAAAAACAATACCGCTAAAATGTACATTATATAAAATCGCGAGTTCTCGGTAATAACGACAGGTCACCACCACAAATGCCCACTTGAAGATTTTGGAAATAACAGTTTGTAGAGTTATCTATTCACTTTGAATATAACCCATCCAAAAGCCCACGTGTATATAAAGGTGAGATATCAAGTTTTATCAAAAGGATATGGATGATAATTACGCAAATAATTGATATGGAAATCATCCGAAATATCATAGACATCAAGCCATCTACAATGCAAAATCTTGTTATTTTAGCCATATCAAGAGTAATAACTCGATGAGTAATAAACAAAATATATTCAAATTCAAACATCTCCAAAAAGATAATGCACTATCTGCGAACTCATTCGTTTGCAGACAGGGGCGTATAAAATGTAAATGATATTGATGAAATTTTAAAGAGGTAATAGAACCCTGAACAAGACAATAAATGTAATTAATCTCATATATAATATAATATCAAAATAGTTATAGATTTAGCTAATTGAAAGTCCGGACACTGACCTATTTGAAAACCCGTACAAGGTAGCATGTATTGACTAATAGTTTTGTCACTAATAGTTAATTGTGTAGTGAAATCAAATTTTTAACAACTTTCGTATGACCCCTTATCTGATGTATCCTTTGAAAGAAGTCCTCGTAACAAATTTCACCGGGCTTATAGATAATTTCATTGTCTGGTATTCAAAACGTTGTATACTTTTCTGGCATAATGTTGGTCAAATAACCTTTGATCCTTTAGATACCGATGGACCTGCAGTCCGTGAGAAAGAGTGGTGTCAGTAGAACTATACTTCGGGAAATAGTGTCTTTACATACGTTAGGAGCAAATAATATGGGATGGAATTTTAAACCTCTATCAATAAAAAGACTATTTTAATTATTCAGAATAAAATTGTGCGCGAAATATTCCCGATCAACACCACAGGACTGCACAATTCTGAAAATAATACCTATATTCTCTATTAAGAAACATGTTTATAGTTTTTAATAGAAAATCTCATTATTTATTGAAAATAAATATTTCTTAATATAAAACATACAGAAGCAGAAATATAAAAGCATAACTTTGAAAAAAATTGTACATTGTTAAAACAATGTCAAATCTACGTCCACAATTTGAATAATGGTATATTTCTTAAATTAATCTGAATCTAAGATAAAGCGTTAATTACCATGAATTAATGAAAGTTAAATAGATGATGGAAGTTTATGAAAGGTTAAATTTATGAAACTTTAAGAGTTCTGTTTTTCCAAATTAGATTTGTAAAGTTTTGCTCACACCAGTGATTACAGAAGTTTAAAAAAACGAAAAAGACTATATTCTGAATAAAACTGTTTGCGAAATAATCCCAATCAACGATCTAGGCCTGCACTTTTCAACAAATTTGAAAATACATACCCATATACTCTATTAAGAAACTTGTTTATAGTGTTTAATACAAAATCTCATTTATTGAAAGGCAATATTTCTTTAAAATGTTCAATACTGACAATGACATTAAATTTACGGCGGGGCGATTTATTTTATATACAAGCAGAAATATAAAGCATAACTATATAAAAAAAGGAACATTATTAAAACAATGTCAAATTTACGAGTAGTCCACAATTTGAATAATGGCATTTTTCTTAAATAAAATTAAATCTAAGATAAAGGCGCTAATTACCATTAATTAATGAAAGTTAAATAGATTTAGAAAGTGAGAAGGTCAATTTTATAAGACTTTAAGCGTTCTGTTTTTTCCAAGTTAGATTTATAAAGCTTTGCTCACACCAGTGATCACAGAAGTTAAACTCATGATTATCTTCGTATAGAAAAGAGAGCAAACATTATTTTATAATTAGGATGGCTCAATCAACACCCATCACTCTCATAAAGATTTTAATTTAAAACAATTGCTTGCGATACAAAGTAACCCGAGCAGCGCTATTCTCCGCACAATGTGTTTTCGTACAAGGGGCCATAACTCCACAAAACAAAAAAATCCCAACACTTGATCGAATAAATAATTTTCGTCAAGAATTTTCACATATTATTGCCCTCACAAGAATTCGGAATCAAGGTTAATAACTATTTAATGCGAAGTCTAAAATCGACCAAAATCAGAGGGGTCAGTCAGTTTCACTTTAACTGCAATTTGTAAAAATGACATCAAAATTACGGGATCTGTCTTCGATGAAGTGGTCATGGCCCGGTCGCGGGAGATCAGGCATGACAATACACACAGCATTTCGGTGTAGGCGTATATACGTATATATACGATCAAAACATGAAACATTAAGATAAATTTAAGAGATCTGTGATGACAATGAGATATTATCATTCTTATTGACAACATATGTGAATGATAATATGAAGTAAGTCAGTAAATGAACCAAGATTTCAATTAGTTGTGCGTTAAATTATAAACCTGAGATGTATAAGGAAAATGATTCAAACAGGTTATTAGCATGATTTAGCATGATATCCACAACTTGGCCATCCCTTAGTACAGTATTGCATGAAACATGCAGTAAGTAAGAGCAAATGCTGCCAATTGTAGGTCTTTATGTTGGTTTGGAATGTTATATGTATAGGATATTAACCTATCCGAGGTTGATATGAAGCCAAAGTATTCTCTGTCATATCAATCCGAGGGTGAGAATGTTTATATCCGACATATACAAAGTCAAAGTTCTAATCGTCCTTAAATTAAATGGACTTTTCTATTTGAAGTCAACAATGATTGGATAATGTCCCGATAATTTCCGCAAAATAACGAAAATTACCGAACTTTATCACGTTAATGTACGTGCAGGTTTCTTTCAAAATATCTTCTCGCCATTTTGGAGTCTCTATAGGTTCTTTTGAATTGAAAGCAAAGTAGAAATGGATAGTAATACGTTATTAGACGAAGAATTAATCCCTTTTAGCCAACAGATTGAAGGCGAAATAGATGTGAATGCAAAATCCAGTGAGGATCTGCAACTTGCTAGTACAAAAACTGAAGAAAAATTTGATCATAAGAAGGCAATGTGTTCCGCTTTTTCTGACTGTGAACCTGAAAGGTTTTCAGTATGGTCAGAGAAGGATTTAACGGACCGTGTTAAGGGGACTGTCCCCACAAATATTTAACGAAGGGACTGTTGGGCTATAAATACTTTCAAGTCTTGGAGTGTGTGGAGAAATAATTCTGCATGTGGACGAAGAGAAAATTCTAAAAGATATTTTAGACATGGATAATCGAAGTGTTGAGGGTTTTAACAAGTCTATAGTTATTTTGTACATATTGAATTATCGAGGGTAAATAGACTTTTTCTTCTGATATTTTTGATAATACTGTGTGCATATCTTTCAGAACCTAAGTGATTGGCTACATAAAAGAGGGTCGAGTTCCAGCAATGCAACTGGTGCAAAAAATACGAAATTAAAAGTTCGATCTAAATATAGCGATAAGTACACCTGATGCAACTAACTGTATCATAAACATTTAAATTCTAAAGATAATAAAAAAAGGGATTTCTGTGTTCTTTGTAATATTTCATCAAAGTCATCAGAGGTTGATATGAACCGAATATATCAACCTATGATGATGTCATGACAGCTTGATATGAGTTATAACGTGTATGCACATCAACGAAAAAACTACAAGCAGTTGTATATAAACTATTATTTAGACTGTTATTCACACACCAAGCCTAAAATCAAATCGTTAATTGTTATACTACCGGATGGCCGAGATTTAAATGGATTGAAACACGTTCGTCATTTAATAATTCAATTTAAAAATGGATAAACTAGACTTAGTTGCGATCGTGAAGTACCGTTGCTACGATAATACACAATCTACGCTATAGATTCAAACACCAGAATGGCAAGCTCTTTATCTAAATCTTACAAAACGTTGCAAAGGATAGAGATTGGTACCAGCCCCTGTAATGCTTCCAATCCACACGTGAGACGATTTTCGAGCAGTGACGTGACCTTTGTGAACAGTGATGTAACGTTCGTGAACGAACGGTATTACCGCGAAAGCGTCAGTCGGTTTTTAAACGTATCTACTGGAGAGTTTGTGATCGACTGTGCAACAATACGTTTTGTTTGACATCACTGTCAAAGGGATACTATGACGACCGTATGCTTAGCTTCAGAAAATAAAAATTTGTTCCTGTACAGAGGTCTACGAAACTCCAAGAATATAGCTAACGTAATACGGAAACGAGACTACAGCCAAGCTGAAAATGATTAACCACAGTTTTGTCTCTTTTGTAAGCTATTGAAAGAAGTATTCCATCCCTTTGCCCATTTTCACGTTATCAAGTAATTGCTACGATGCCGATGGACTGAACTTGCACGCCTGAAATCGCCATCACCGTGAAATAATTGTTTCGATGATCAAAACGATTTTCTTAATGATAGTCTACCTAGTGTGGCAGTTCGATTAATTCATCCTAAGACTAAATAACTGAAATAGGTACTGTTTCCACGATACACTGTGAATAAAACAAGGCTCGAATATTCTTAATTAAATAAATCTAATGTTACATTTCTGAACGGAAAATCTACGAGATATTCAAAGGGAGGTTATTCTGTTTATTTTAGCCCGGAGTTAGGCAACTAATGATGTCTCCCACTGACTACAATATTCTTTTCAAACCATATTTCAGCAAATGTGCTAAACATTTCAAGTATTTGGTTTAAATTTTGAAGGGTTTGTTTACTACGCCAAGACAAGTTTAAATTCATATTTTTCCTTTGGAATTTTCCCAACGGACGTCTACGCCCCGATCTATCCTTCTAAAAACCATTAATGTTAATTCAAAGCCTCTAAAGGGTTCTAGATCAAAATAGCTAAAAAGAAGAAAAAGAAATTGTTTATGTATTTTATATAACGCAGATAATAAAAAACAGAGGAAACGGGCCGTGGACTTGCTCTGTCTTGATTCTAAACGTCAAATACGCAGATTCTGTTGCAGAATCCAGCAATCAGAAAAAGCTTAAGATATAATAATGAACGTGATTTGAAAAAGAATCATAATTAAAACATGCATCTTTGAGTGGTGAATAATGAAGCACAAATTTGTTTAACTAACCTATCCTACAGTTCGATTACACTAGCTATATAGATATGGCGTAAAATAGTAACATATTTAGAGATTTATAATCGTCAGTATTATAACGAAACAAACATAGTTCATGTTTTTCATCATAATCAGCCTGGGTAACTACTAATCGCCCACTAGGTGAGAAGGCAATGCACTTGGGTGATGCTAAACCATCCTTAGGCGTTATAATCTCCCACAAACGCCCGTTTCTAGTCAATATATAAACAGTATTGTTGCATATAACGATAGTATTTCCTTCAGAATCTGTACACATCCCATACAACGACACAAAACTCTCCTGAGGAAGTTTAAAGTCAGTTAAGGTAAATGAGCGCAGTAATCTGCCTTGGAATTGGAAGATCTTAATGGAACTATTTCCCGAATCGGAGACAATAATCTGCTTGTCTTTATTCACAGTCACAAAATAAGGATGATCAAACTCCCTAGCACCGTCACCATAGCAACCAATAACATGGCTGAGCTCGCCGTTTGGTCCCAATACGACCACCTCGTGTTTGCATATGTCGGTCACAACGTAAAAACTGTCTACGCTGATACTAATGCCATAAGGAAATTCGAAAACACTCTTTGGTTTAAAATGCTGCAGTAAATCGCCATTTTGCGAAAATATTTTTACACACGCATTGACACTGTCCGTGACAGCAATTGTATCATTGCTTGTCATGGCAACACACATTGGATAACTAAGCTGGTTGAGTTCGCTCCCTTTAGTTCCGAATTTATATTTAAATAATCCGTCACTATTAAATATCTGTATTCGATGATTCTCGGTGTCTGCTACCACGACATCCCCTGAAAACAAAGAGAAAAAAGTTAAAGCAACCTTTTGTTATAGACATTTTTCGGAAAATTTAAATTTTCTAACTGCTTAATCAATGCTATTAGTTGACATTTAATTCAGAAAACAAAATCAAAATACCAACGCTAGATAATCTCCCAGCTAATATTCATGAGAAATATAACGATGGCCATCGTCTTGTTATATGGAGCAGCATTTTCGTCACATTTTTGTAAATACTGAGCGGAAATGAACCATTTTTAGACTAATATGAAACCCAACTTTCACAGTTGTGTAGTCTATAGCGCTAAAATCACACATAGTCTTAAATAGTCTTAAAATTTGAAAGTCTAAGTAAATTGTAAATGTTAGATTGAATTTCCTTTACGTTTTAAGTTTCATAGGTCTATTTTTTAAGTCAAGTCCAGGGGATCTTTTCTAAAGATTATAGATCAACAATCTGATTAAAACACAGATCCTATTTCGTTAATTTTTTATAGTTCAAAATTTCGTTTTACTTATCTTTTCTACACTAGGATCTGACAGACTAATCAAATGTCTGTCGTCATAGCGTCAAAAGCCGAGGCCTACCACTACAACCGACCAGAACTTCATGTAGTGGAGGCCATCGAAAGTATAAAAATAAACTAAACGAAATATAATGAATAATAAACAAAGCAATTATCAGAAGAAAATAAAATTATTTCTGTTTAGTAAAAACGATGAGGACGGCCATTATTGGTGAACATGCATTATAAAATCATAGACTATTTCAAAAACTAACCGCAGAAGGGTTATCGGGTTTAGCATATTACGTACCTGATTTAGTAACAGCTACCCCACAAGGCATATTAAATTGACCTTTGCCCCGGCCTTTCCTTCCGGTCTTCTTTAGGAGCTTACCTTGCTCCAATTCAGCCTTGGCAACGGAAGTGTCCGAGGCAAAAATCTTTCGTATTAAATACATCATTGGATCTGATTGGTTACATTTCTTTACCTTATGGTGTAATTGGTAATTCTGAAAATAAAAATGAAATAACAAGATTATATTAACGGTACGATCAGTCGGGAATCTTCGTTTACCCTGTTGTATGGCCGCCAGGTGTATCGTTATAAATTAGTTCACGTTCGTCTCGCCTGCCTTCAACCCCTCCAGAATTATGAATTTTACACCATTACCTCATCTGAAATGCTACACAATGATGCAACGTCACCGGAAACTTTAGTATTGGGTTTTGTTACCACCTATCCTTGGCTAAGTCGTGTACTTCCACACTAAGTTGTCACTTTGTACTGCAAATGGCTTTGCCTCTTAATTTTCGATTTCATTTGATTTCATTTCATATGCTGGATTGTTTTCTGGGATGAAATTTTGCCTTTGTGGAATATTATATGTTTTTAGAAAAAGCCAGTATTTGCCGTTACACCATCACTAACTGAAATAACACACCTAAATAATACTCCATGCTTGCTTAAATCAAAGGTGTTTATCTCCTGCAAGGACCATTAAAACAACGAAATATGGACGAATTCATGTTAATCAAAATGATATTAATTTCTACTACGAAGATCTCAAACTGTGGGGATCTTGCATGGCTTATTTAGAGAAATCAAATAGCTCACTAACCTATCTCGATTCACAACGTTGTGTCCCGTGCGGATCTTGCATTGTTCATAAGGATAATTAAAATAGCTTACTAACTTAAGTAATTTCAGACTCTGGGATTTATGGCAATGATTTATGCCAGACGTTATTAGTACTTCCAAGCATAAATGCAGAGGGTTCCTTTCTCACCAAACCGCAAAGCACAATGCTAAGTCAGATATATAAATTATTTATGCGAACGACGCACTGATCTCACATAAAGTAATCTAATGATATTTGCAAACATCTGTCGAAAAAATAATTAGAACCATGGGCTATACCCGCAATCGACGATACTTCCAACTAGAAAAGACGTTATCGTATATATTACAAGTTCAAGCTTAAGATAATACTGTGTGGGATGACTGTGGCGTTCCTACTACTGTCGTAAAGCAAAGCAAACACAACACCTACACCAACATGATATTCAAAATTTACCCTTTTCAAACTGAAATAGAAACATATAGCCGGTATGATCTTTAACAGTAATAGCAAACCCAAATTGTCGATCTTAAAAAAAAAACCCAACAAACAATAGTTGGGACCACTGGGACCATAAACGATTAACGGATAGCTAACTTCAGACTATTTAATCTCTGATTATCTCATAATCTCATCGATCACAAAACGGCCAATATGCACTTATCGACACAGCATATTAAATTCTCTTTTGACAAACATTCTCTCACGTGTACATTAATCATCAAAATACCTCAAATTGTACTGTACTGGGCTCAAAGGACATGTACATCAAGCAGATGTGCGTACAGAATAGTAAAAAAATCACTTTGCGTTAGCAATCAACTTACGAAGAAGGTATCCTTAATCCAAACTAACTGTTGAGGTAGGTTGAATGCGACTGGAACGCCACCGTCCTTCTATAATATAGTCAAACTCAGTCGGGTATCAACAGAATGAACCTGAACCCAGTCTGAAGTCTTGAACCTCAAAACTGGGAATGAAGTGTCTCGAATTTTAATTAGCTGAGACGACTTAAAGCCAATCATTCCTCGACCTTTTGAAATCAAAGAACAGAAAAGTGAGGAATTACTTTACAATCACGTACACATCACAGAATCCGTTCTAAAGACCATTAACCTCCTGTCTAAATGAACCAAGTTAAATTTTAATTGACGCCATAACGGTAAATTATATAAGCCATAGACGTGTGTAGTAAAGACGTCTGTGTTTTATTTTAGTTGGACTTGTTTAATCAATAACTGATTTTACGGACTGGTTATATATACCAGTTCCGTGCCAAGTTCTAGTTGATCGCCTATTATATCTAAGTCTATATTTATCTTACTAATTATTTTTGTCTTTGCTTGATTAAAGCGACATTTATACTATCACAATCTGGACAGTCTAATATGACAAGCTTTCTTCAAATACAAATCTTTAACAAAAATAGTAGTTATTGTTATAGTATTGGAAAATTACAGAGGTGAAATATCACCATTAGTAGTGTACATTTCATCATTAAATACTACACCAAGACAAAATAAATAGAACGGTTAAATTTCTAGTAAAAATACTGATTTTTATGAAGTTATTTTAAAATGTATAAGTTTGGTCTTTTGGTTTCCTGTAGCGAACAAACAAACATAGTAATCTGTATTATTCTAGAATAACAGACATCTCGGTTACATAAAACATAGCGTTTTTGTCCCCGTCATCAAATCCGCTACCACGCGGCTAAATGAAACTTGGGAGTTCTACTGATAGTAAACA
Source organism: Patella vulgata (assembly GCF_932274485.2). Classification (NCBI taxonomy): domain Eukaryota; kingdom Metazoa; phylum Mollusca; class Gastropoda; family Patellidae; genus Patella; species Patella vulgata. Next base: position 21,526,896 of record NC_065883.2, read on the forward strand.
TAAACTAGTTCATTGTTTTTCCTGTACTTTCAATTCCAATAGCAGGACCGGTAACTCTCGCTGGTTTGTCATTCTCTCTGGTATTTCTTTCTTTCAAAACCAATGTCATTTAGTTGAAATTAATGTTACATTCCTAATGCACGAACCACGCGTCCAAGAACAACAGATATAACTGGAAACGTATTTAGAAATTATTGAATACCATTATAATACTAATTTCATAGTTAAACCACCCCCTCTCCCAGCGCTCCTTAATCCATATTCAATCCAACCTACCCATCAACTGATTGTCCAGAAAGCTTAATTTTATATTAAATGAATAAATCCATCAATCTCATAAGCCACTTTTATATAATTATAATGTTTCAGATGTGTGTATGTCATCAGAGCTATATATTTACTTGTCATATTCGAGACAGTTTTAATAATACCATCTGGTGGTCTATCTTGAATAAAAATATTGTTATCCATCTTGTACTGTCGCTGTGTGTGTGTGTGGGAGAGAGAGAGGGGGAGAGAGAGAGAGCGAGAGAGAGAGAGAGAGATGGCTTTTCGTACAAATACTCTTGCCTCATCTACAGTGCGGTCATAATATAAGTTACCGGATGTTCAGCTAGAGCAGATCTGTGCAGTCAACACTGACTGATTACAATGACGTTACTCGCTTGGATTAACTTTAACGGAACTGTTTGCAAACTAATGTAGATCCGTCGTGTACAAAAAGCAAAAAAACTAGTCTCTTTAATTCAGCCCCAAACATTAATGTTATACAACGTTAAGACATCTCTTTCCGTCTGAAGTGACGTTTACATATACATAAACTAAAACCCAACCATACAATAAAAACTCCTTTACTTTGAATATTATACACACTTGTCTAAGTCTAACCACAATTCACATAAAATCTAGATAGACCAAACCATAAAAATCTCCGTGAAATGATTTTTATAGGTTTCTTTTTTTTTTCGTTGAAAATAAAAATTGATCATTTTCAGGTTATACAGAGTAATGTAAGTACATGTAATTTAGGTTAGTCTGACGTAAGAGCGACAGTGTGTCGCGTACAACATGAACACGTTAACTCAAAAGACAAGCGAGGTACAAATCAGACTATTCAGAAGCCCATCTTTTCACAGTAAGATAACAACATCAATGTTGATATTTTGACCAATAAGTCGTGTTTGCAATGTCGAAGATATTGAGTTAAAGACTTGTCCCCTTTAATAGCACATGGCTGTCTGGACGTGTGAAAAAGCTTCCAAGTGTAACTTAGTTCAAACAAATTAAAGCATAGATGTAGTACTATCGGACTTCCTCGTTGTGTTTTCTTTCGAGATCGTAATATAAAACTACAGTTTAAATGGTTTCTACAGCTTTGTTATAAAACTGCTTGCAAGGCTTCTATGTTCCATGTTGTCAATAAAGCTTAGATGATAGCTGCTAGGAATATTTGATCAATTCCGCTCAACACCCTCTTTTATTACCCCCTTATTTCTGCACGTTATAGACTGACCTTGGCGTTAAAATTTCCTTCCCAAATATGGAAGAAACACCCTATTCTTCCAAGGGTATAATTAACGTAGGTCATTTATACTACACGGTTAGTATGGCAAGACATAGCATCTAGGGAAAAAATAACCGAGGCCCGGTGTATACGTTGGCGTGAATGAAAAAAAAGTCCTTGACAGTTGGAATTCGATGAAGGGTAAGTTAAAGTTTTCCTGTTTAACACCCAATCAACACAAACCAGGTAATTGTGTGAAGCGTTGTCGAATGAGTATAACGATCCTCTAAATTTGCATTATCTAACGATTTTAGCTGTATCAAATTAACAATTCTCAACAAGAGGTGTTTATATTTTAAATGTATATTAGCCGACAAATGGTGTGTTTTAGCCTTTATTCATGGCGCTTATTATCGTTTTGTCATACGTAAAATAATGTGTTGTTTTTATTATTGCTATAATAATTTGGTTATGTCATTTTAAAGTGTTATCAATCTGGTGTGGCATTGTTTGAATCGGAGTAGTTTGAAATAATATGGGATATCGTGATGGATTTAGTATCGGATATTGGGATGAAACGAAATGAAATGAAATGGGATTTAACGTCCTATTGTTCTGCTCCAACTGGACTAATGAAGACGGGATATTGGGATGAATTAATATGGGTATCGGTCAATGCGTTATAGACAGTGGTGAGTATCAGATATTGGGATGAATTGGGTTAATGCGTTGTATACAGGGGTGAGTATCTGATATTGGAATGAATTAATATAACTATCGGTTAATGCGTTGTATACAGGTGTGGGTATCGGATATTGGGATGAATTAATATGAGTATCGGCTAATGCGTAGTATAATGAAGTGAGTATCGGCTAATGCGCCCAACTATGAGTACTGGATATTTGATTGAGTTGAGAGAGAGAGAAATGGGGTTTAACGTCCACTCGACACAACTAGGTCATTTCAGGACTAACATATGGTTTAATTTTATTTCAATAATTCGTTTGCGCATATGGATCTTTAGCAGTAGGAGGAAACCGGAGGACCCGGAGAAAACCCACGAGGTTGGACAGGCGACCCTACTCCTTCTCACGTACAACCGGAGATTCGAAACCACGCCAGTCGGCTCAATGACAGACTTTATGATACAGCGAGCGCACGCTAACCATTCAGCCTGATTGAGTTGATGTGAGTATTACATAATAGGATGGGGTTTGGAGAGTATTGCTGATTAGGATGAGTTGAAGTAAATGTTGGAATTTGGGATGGCTTGAAATGTAGTCTGGGAATGAGAAATGGTTGAAGTTGGTCTAGTCAAGAAAGAACAGAACCCTTCCTGCACACCTTATATCCACATAAAGGAGTTATATTTATGAGACGGGAAACTGTAAGAATTGTATTACTGAATGGATGATCTCAAATTGCAAATAACGTTTAATAGATACACTTTGATCTTGCAATTCTCGATGTAACCCAGGCCTGAAATTAGGGGGCGCATTTGCCCCCACCCCTCCGTGAAAAAATTGTCGATCATAGATATACATTGTCCTTCAATTTTACAGCACCTCCGAGAACACTTTCCGCCACCCTCGTTGCTCTTAGCTGGTTACGGCCCTGACGTAACCGGAAAATCAGATCAAGACGATAACACGTGCGAATGACACTTTCACCATCATTTGAAGGGACCACAGATTGGTTCTCGCAAACACAAAAAGTTGATTGCTGAAAATCACGATTTAATGGTACATGTGTGTGAGGGCCTTGACAAATATTCATTATTAATAGAAGGCCAATTCTGTTTAAATGATTTTTATATGATACCTAACATTCGGCCCAATTTCTGAATCTCTGTTTCCTCTACAAACAAATTTAAGGGCGAGATGACCCAGTCTTATATCTGAAACGGTTTTAAATACTAAAATATTTTATGAACCTTTCCTTAAATATCATGTAGTCCGTGAAGAAATTCAGACCCATAACTATTATTTTACTGTAATTGGGCTGTTTTCCCCAGTCAAATCCTTAAATCTATTCATCGAAGTCAACACAAAATCAGCGACAACAAAGGCTAAAAAATGTGGCAGAGCTTCAGTATAAATATCAAATTCTTCAACAATTATTGATTCGTCGCAACTGATAACATTAATATGCCTAGTCGAAAATATGCTTGCTCCCAGGTCGTTATTTGCATCCAACTAAAGCAGATTTATAAAGGCCATTTCATGATGGCGTCAAAATGGGTTTTATGCCGATGAATATTTATTGGTTTCTGCCGTCGGTTATTAGTAAGTTATGTAAACACGTTGAATCAACCACAGTCGTGTTATTATCAAACGAATTATCTAATCAATTAAATAAATCTATTTACTATTCAATGGATTAGTTTACGCCTTCATTTCATTCATTGGCTGGAATGTACTGCGTAATTTCATTCATTTTACCGGTATATAGCTGGTATATAGTTAAAATATAAAGTGTCCAATTAGGTTGATCGCATGCGCTATTTAAAGGAGCCAAATCCCTAATATTTGCGACCTAGAAATTGATACAAATGGCTCGCAACGCATATTAATGTAATATGAATGTATATAAACTGATTTACATTCAATCGTTTCCGTTTATACTCTTAATTTCAAATCAGTTTGTTCGGCGAAATACGCAAGAAGTTGCAATCGAATGGCAGTCTCTATCGTCTGGTTATTCCTGTCTACACCGGTAGTATTTATTGCGCATGCTCTCCAGGTAAGAATATGACGTTACTGTTTGATATGACTTGTGGAATAAGTCTAGCTTCGAGCCCCTTGTTAAAATGGCGCTGAAACCCTCGTACATGATTCGTGTACCAATGGTAAAATATATATTTTGTCTTAAATATTAGATATCAGAAGTCCATCTTTCCCGGTAAGATCACAACATTAATTCTGAATTAACTTGACTAATAAAGTTTAATCAGCATGGTTACTAATTTTAGATTAATCTGTTTTAGCATACTATGTCGACAGCGCGTTAGTGAAACGCAAAATCGGTACATGTTAACATTGCTTTATCCATAGAAGTTAGATTGTTAAAGATACAGTATGTGAGATTAGATAACGAGCTGGAAGTTCTCACTATAATAGTTAAAAACTAGATAATGTAAAGGCAATTTGCTGACATTGCTTCAATCTAAGCCGAGAAAACCTTATTTTAAAATCACTGTAGCCTCGATAATTAACAATATCACGATTATCCATTTTTGTGGTTAATCATCAATGGGCATTGAACAGCAGATCGGATTCAAATCCAATAAAAATCAAACATAGAAGATGGCACCGAAAGTTGACTATGGTCTTGGTAAGTTAATAAATGTCTAATTAATAGTTTATATAACATTTCAGACCTAAAGAAAGGCTGGCAATATGCAGATTTACCTCTTGCATAATGCATGTTTAACAAAGACAATGCCACCTCACAAAACAAATAAACATGTGCAATCTAATGAAATCGACACATTTATCTTTGACCAAAATGAAGCGGTCTATTCCTAATTAATATGTTTAATTTAAAGATACATTATGGGAGATTCGATAACGAGTTGGCAGTTCTCACTAACGTAAAGGCAATTTGCTGAAAATTTCATTCAAATTGATCCAATAAGCGAATGAAATTTCTGCCTAGCCTCGGTCATCATTACTAAAGTCAGTACGTTAAACAGCATAGTCTCGATTATCCAATTAATCGTTTAATCGAGAAGGAAAGTTATGCAGTAAATCGGATCACAATACACTTAAGATCGCAGGCTAGCGATGCCATCGAGAGTTGATTATGGTCTGGATAAGTTAATTAATGTCTAATTAATAATTTAGATAACATTTCAGCCCTAGAGAAAGACCTGAAATAGACAGATTTAGCTCTTGCATAATGTATGTTTAAGTTTAAATTTCCATTTAGACGCACTTACGTAACGATTACATTGCAATCCGAAGTTAATACAAATCCACTTGGTATATAAACAAGGATTTTGAACGGAAGTTTTGAGTATATAAACAAAATACGAACCCACTGATTCTTCAGTCTAATTTACAGGCCATGCTACTTGCTAGATATCGCCGACTCGAAAGTAAATATGAATGTAAATATTAACCTGAATTAAAGCGGCCTTGATGCAACCAACCATTATAATAATTTACATATTATAGATTATTACAGTTTCATATAACTATTCAACAACTTTACTGTCTGACGTCATCAAACACTTCAATTTCATCTATGGTGTTAAAGCTCCATCACTAAATATCGATTGAAATACATTGCAGTTTTAAAACGCTCAAATAGAACAGAAAAAAAAAATATAACTCGAAAGTAGTATTATCGTATGTCATCATTTCAAGGTGCACGCAATTAACATGTGGATTGCCATTTGTTTACAATTAAAGGTGGTGTAAAATCTGATTTAACCCCCATTACTTGCACCCATTAACAATTTTATTGAAGATATAAAAATAGAGACTTGTCAAACTCATTAATTCGTTTTTTTTCTTATGCTCGTCAATATCTTGTTCTCTGGAGGGTAAACCATAACAATGTAATTTCTAGTTGTTTCGCAATTTGTGTCTATATGTCGTATTTTATATTTGACCGCACTCAAATGTAGAAATCAGAACGATAAATGCGAAACGAAATATAAATTAAATTTAACACCTCGTATATTGCATGGATAGGTAACTGTAGGTCATTTATATAATATGATGACAGGGGTAAATTGATTCTTGCCCGAGAAAAGAATGGCATAAAAGAAATGGCATTTAAAACAAATTCCCCAAATCCAATAAACACCTCGTATATTGCATGGATAGGTAACTGTAGGTCATTTATATAATATGATGACAGGGGTAAATTGATTCTTGCCCGAGAAAAGAATGGCATAAAAGAAATGGCATTTAAAACAAATTCCCCAAATCCAATAAATGCTGCGTCAAATCAAATCAAAAAGAAACGACAGAGACTAAACTCATGGAAACCTTTACCGATATGTCTTGATTTAAACCCCATTCTTTTTCTTTAAGTTTACATGTATAGATTTTCTATAAAGATCTGCATACGATCACTTATATAAGTTTCTCTCTTAATTCTGTAACAAACGCATCATTTGACCTTTCGTTGATTGTCCTCTTTGTTTTTCTACATAAACCATGTTGTTGAAGGATGTTGCCATTTAACTTAAAACTCTGTTTAATAGTATTTATTACGGTATCTATTCAATACCATGTTTACTGTTTCAACATTGGCGTAGTTTTATCTGTATATTTAAAATCTTTTCCTTTAATATCACACAATTATATTACTAACGTAATAATATCCCAGCTTTTGATGACGAAAACTGCCAATCTTGTTAATGTTAAATGTCAAGTTAGCGATTCCGCCAGCTTCAACTAACGACTTACTCATCTTTCTTGTGATAATCTGTATAAAAACGAGGTATGTAACAAGAAACCAATATCAATATCAAACTAATTTTAAGTTTCGATTTTTATCAGATATCCTCTCTCAAAATATACAGTGTTACTCTAAAGCAATAAAATGTAGACCTGGAATGATCTCTTAAAAATCTGTATATAAATTAAAGATGGGTTCCCAGAAAAGTATTTATCGGGTGGTTATTTCCAATAGAAGTATGACAATTTTGGTATATATGGAAAGTAGAGATATCCAATCTTACTAGAAAAATACTGGATTCCTCGAAAAACACTCATGGAGCGTATACAGGCAAAAAGGTAAGGGTTCCTCTAATCGACAGGCCGACGATTAGGAATTTCTGAACGCGTGATGCCAAAGGTCACACGCGAACATTGAGCGCTTGATGTACAAGTTGATAAACTTTATGAAGAGTTAGACGCACAACACTTTCTGATATAAAAATGGCGAAAAGGACGCGGGTAGTGGATAATCCGAGAATTTAATTAGGATTCGATATTTGTAATAAATAGTAAGCGATTAAAGACAACATCGTCTTATGTATGCAATGATTTCTCCTCTGACTTCCAAGAGAGGTAAGTCACGTGACGTAAACATGACCTAGTTTGATCGAATTTTTATAGCAGGGTATTCCTTCGCAATTACAATGTTTGAGAAGGATTTGAAGCAAAATCATGACAAATTAATTAGTTTGAATATGTTTTTAGTCCATATATACCATTAAATCACCCAGTTTGTACGCGGGAATGTATCTTTAATGCAATAACTATAGACCTGGGGCCTGTTTCACAAAATTTTAACTAAGATAAAATCCAAATTTTAGTAATTTGATTGGATAATATTAGATTGATTGTAGTGCTTAGCCAATCAAAATCGATGTATCTACTAAAATTTGGATTTTATCTTTAGTTAAAATTTCGTGAAACAGGGCCCTGGCTTTAGCTATATGACAAGATTGGTGTAGTTAAACAAGTTACCCCGGTCTCGAATATATATACATAATCGTTATAACTATTTGCATAATACCAGTGAAACATAAAATCGTGTCATACACCAATCCAACATAAAATCATATATGTGAATAATGGTTACAACTTTTGGCATACACCAGTCCCACAGAAATGTTAATGTTAAATGTCAAGTTAGCGATTCCGCCAGCTTCAACTAACGACTTACTCATCTTTCTTGTGATAATCTGTATAAAAACGAGGTATGTAACAAGAAACCAATATCAATATCAAACTAATTTTAAGTTTCGATTTTTATCAGATATCCTCTCTCAAAATATACAGTGTTACTCTAAAGCAATAAAATGTAGACCTGGAATGATCTCTTAAAAATCTGTATATAAATTAAAGATGGGTTCCCAGAAAAGTATTTATCGGGTGGTTATTTCCAATAGAAGTATGACAATTTTGGTATATATGGAAAGTAGAGATATCCAATCTTACTAGAAAAATACTGGATTCCTCGAAAAACACTCATGGAGCGTATACAGGCAAAAAGGTAAGGGTTCCTCTAATCGACAGCCCGACGATTAGGAATTTCTGAACGCGTGATGCCAAAGGTCACACGCGAACATTGAGCGCTTGATGTACAAGTTGATAAACTTTATGAAGAGTTAGACGCACAACACTTTCTGATATAAAAATGGCGAAAAGGACGCGGGTAGTGGATAATCCGAGAATTTAATTAGGATTCGATATTTGTAATAAATAGTAAGCGATTAAAGACAACATCGTCTTATGTATGCAATGATTTCTCCTCTGACTTCCAAGAGAGGTAAGTCACGTGACGTAAACATGCCCTGGTTTGATCGAATTTTTATAGCAGGGCATTCCTTCGCAATTACAATGTTTGAGAAGGATTTGAAGCAAAATCATGACAAATTAATTAGTTTGAATATGTTTTTAGTCCATATATACCATTAAATCACCCAGTTTGTACGCGGGAATGTATCTTTAATGCAATAACTATAGACCTGGGGCCTGTTTCACAAAATTTTAACTAAGATAAAATCCAAATTTTAGTAATTTGATTGGATAATATTAGATTGATTGTAGTGCTTAGCCAATCAAAATCGATGTATCTACTAAAATTTGGATTTTATCTTTAGTTAAAATTTCGTGAAACAGGGCCCTGGCTTTAGCTATATGACAAGATTGGTGTAGTTAAACAAGTTACCCCGGTCTCGAATATATATACATAATCGTTATAACTATTTGCATAATACCAGTGAAACATAAAATCGTGTCATACACCAATCCAACATAAAATCATATATGTGAATAATGGTTACAACTTTTGGCATACACCAGTCCCACAGAAATAATCTTTGAAACTATTGGCATAAACCAGTCCCACATACAATCATTGCATCTAGTCTGGTTAGACCTATTGGTATACACCAGTGTCATAAAATCATGTATGTGAAGAATTGTTAGAACGTTTGGCATATACCAGTCCCCAATAAAATCATATCATGGAGAATCTTTAGAACTATTGACATACACCAGTCCCACATACAATCACAAAGAATCATTGGCCTACACCATTTTGACCTACATCATGTCATGGAGAATCATTGACCTACACCTATTGACCTACATCAGTCCCACATAAAATCATGTCATGGAGAATCATTAGACCTATTGACATACACCTGTCCCAAATAAAATACTAGATAATCTTTAGAACTATTGTCATACACCGGTCCCACATACAATCATAGAGAACCGTTAGAACTATTGACCTACACTAGTCCCAAATAAAATCATGTCAAAGAGAATCGTTAGACCTATTCAAATACACCAGTCCTTTATAAAATCGTGCCGTGGAGAATCGTTAGAACTAGATCAGTCCCACATAAAATCATGTCGGATATAGACTATGAAAATTTGGTTTAAAAGTGTGTTTTCTCTCATAATCGATAATACATGCACGCGGGAAAACCTATTTACAACATTCACACTATTGAGTAAATGAAACGACGAAACCATCTTTTTTTTTAGTGTTGAAGTATTCCATCTATCGGAATCTGCTACTGAGAATTGGACATATCCTTTAACATTATATATATCATTTGATTTAAACAATATTGACCTTATTCCGTACGGCATATGATTAGTTTTCTCCCCTAGTTTATCGTAATTGATTGCTGTGTTTAATAATTAATCACGTGAGATAATCTATTATTAGAAACGACAAGTATAGACATAGAACATCTAAATTATCTCTAAATGTACGATTCACTAACCGCCATTCATGGTATTTTTAATTATACATAGATCTTAACGAAGATTTCAACGATCTAAATATATCCCAAACTGATGTTTATCAACTATTTTACTGATATAAACCACAGAATAGGGTTAAGTTATCAATAGAGTTTTAAATAAATACACCATAATGTATATTTCTAATTATTTCTACCCGCTGGCTATGCAGGATATGCTGATGTTTATCAAATATTTTATCGATAGAAACAATGGAACAGGATTAAAATATCAACGGAGTTTTAAATAAATTATCAACATCATAATGTATCTTCCAACTGTATACCAAGCGATAGGCATTGTTAACCATGCAGGGTGTACTAACGATTTGTAGACCACCTCATACTATGTATTTGTGATATGTTTGCATTACTACAGTGGCACTGCGATCAAAAGTAAATACAGATTTCCCTTATTTCAATTAATCACAAAGAAAGACTGAAAATTGTTCTTTAGATAGTCATTTTGATGATTTAAAATGCAAGTTAGATATGATCTGGGCTTTGATACTCGTTAGATAAAAATGAGTTATCGTTCAGATAGAGACAGATAATTACAGAGAGAATCTGAAGAAAGTAATGAGAATTTTAGATGGCCATAATTGATTAGAACAATGCTGGAAACATTGGTTTTAAAAAGACCACTATTTATGGTCGAAAGGTCCATATTTGCCTTTTATGTTGGACTATTATGGATTGTTTCAGTGTTATTTAGTAATTAGACTGGAATATACAGGTCACAATCTATGGAATACAATTAGTGTTTATTACTGAGCGACGTTTCGACTAGGCATCTCTAGTCATTATCAAGCAATGAGAGAGAAAGAGAGAGAGAGAGAGAGAGAGAGAGAGGGATGGGGTTTAATGTCCACTCGACACAAACTAGGTCATTTCGTGACTAACATATGGTTTAATTTTATTTCAATAATTCGCTCGCGGGTAGGGGTCTTTAGTAGTGGGAGGAAACCGGAGGATCCGGAGAAAACCCACGAGGTTGGACAAGCGACCCCACTCCTTGTCACGTACAACCGGGAATTCGAAACCACGCCAGTTGACTCAATGATACAGCGCGCACGTGCTAACCATTCGCCCCCCCCCCCCCCATCAAGCAAAAATAAAATATGAAATACAAGACAATATACATGTAAACAACAGTGGTTAATGCTGACCAACCAGAGCCACCTTTCTAATTACCTTGAAGAGAACCAAACTTAATTAAGGTAATGTAATTATACAAGTTTAATGCTAATAACACCATCCAATATGACGTAGACCTATTTACCTGAAAATAAAACAAATTCATTAATGGATAACTTGCTGTGAAGTATTGACAGTGATGTGATCAGGTTTTAATAATCACAACACCCTGAAAGATGATGAAATTTGATTAATATTATCAATGAAAAATAGTGATACATGCATATTATTATAGCTGTAACTAGATGTAACCTTCACAAAAAGTAACGACACCAAATATATATTATGAGCAAATGATAAACTAAATCCAACTCGGACCACTACAGCCACAGGGACGTGTTTAACAAATAGAGTGCAATTGTTTTAACTTGCTTTCGTCATGACAAAGGGAGAAAGTGACCCGCCCCCTCGTCTCACGACAGCGATTTTAAAACTGTGTTTTAAAGTGATTTTTTGATATACAAAAACTTTTTTATGTTTTTACCCATGTTCTTTATTTATATATATAGCACGCCTTCATATGTAAATAACTTAATTAAATCAACCTGTCCATAATATCAGATCACAATGTATGGGATGTTAAATTTGTAATAAACAACGGGCTATACTATATACCGGAAAACACCGGAAAACACCGAAAAACAACCGGAAAACTATCGGAAAACACCATGTTATACCGAATACCGGAAAACACCGGAAAAACACTGAATACCGGAAAACACACTAAATACCGGAAACCACCCTAAATAGGTAACCTGGAGAAGGGCTATACTATAAACCGGAAACTAACCCTAACCCTAACCCAGGCACACAGAGGACCAGGCTCCCGGTTACCTATTTAGGGTGCCAGTCTCCGGGTTACCTATTTAGGGGTTTTTCCGGTATTTAGTGTGTTTTCCGGTGTTTTCCGGTATTCAGTATAAAATGTTGTTTTCCGGTTGTTTTTCGGTGTTTTCCGGTATATAGTATTGCCGATAAACAACACAGCATTCATTGCTTGATAATGACTAGAGAAGCTTAGTCGAAACGTCGCTTAGTAATAAACAGTAATAGTATTCCATAGAATTGTGACCTGTAGAGATTATTATGGAGGAGTATATATTTCAAAATGCGACGGAGAGAGGAAAATTAAAAGTAAACGAGAAAATTATTTTCTGAAAATCATATTTTCGGTGATAAATCATATAACGTTATGCATTAATTAATCTAAAAGATCGTCCAGATATCCTGTTTGAAAATATCCCTTTTAGATTTTCTCTATTATTTTTGATTTTCTACTTCTAGATAGCATTTTGAACTTGATATCCCTATATTTGTAGAAAAAATCAAAATTAAAAGAGAAAATTATTTTCTGAAAGGGATATTTTCGGGGAGGAATCATATAATGTTATGCATTTAATCTATAAATAAACGTCCAAATGCTATGTACGAAACTATCCATATTAGGTAAGAATTTTCTCTAGTACTTTCTCTAGAATTTTGAACTTGATATCTCTATATTTGTGGGTGTCTTTTAGATAGCACTGTAGTGAGGACATGAAAGGTTTCTTGTAACAGTAGCACCGTCTTCTTCAATCAGTAGTTACCACATTTAGCTATATCTGTCTTTCTGGACAATCTGATATGACGTCCATTTTGAAATGTCAAGGAACATAATTTTTTATATTGGAAAGATCATAACGTTAAAGTGTCATTATCTTAAGATGGAATGGAGTATCATTTAATTTTAGGATAGCATACGTTAATGTCACTGCGTTTGCATTTAAAGGTGTAGCCTACACGATATCTTGAGATGCGTACACCCACGTTTCATTGATTATGTATCTTCTGTCACGTGTTTAATCCTTTCATCATTCAATGTATCATGCACGACGCCATTTACATTCTGGACCTCAACAATTCTAATTCTAGTTGGAAATATTGACAACTGTTTATAGCATGCATTTGGACAGAAGCTTTCATAAATGCCAAGGGATATATTGCCATTATTTTTCTGTTAGTGCTTAGAATAGTTGATGAACTATGTATTCGTAATATCCGCCCACCCCACACCCAACGCATTTATTCTGGTCAGTCGTCATATAAACGTTAAAGTCACTATTGGGTGACCAGGTATAATCCTCTGTAATCCACCGATATGTCCAATAACCGCACTTTGTATCATTGTGTTTACCTCAGTTTAAGCACCAAGCCACGATATTATACTCTTTTGCATTTCTGGGTGAGTAAGTAGCGGCCTCATTAAACAGTAAGCCCCGGATTTGATCCCACTCATAGCTGGGAAGATTCCTCACAGGAATATTCTGGCTAAGTTTCTCCCTTGTCAGTGGTGCAGAGCTAATAAAATACTCCTGTTTTCAAACGTTCAATGCTTTCAAGTTACATTTATAGACTAGTTTTAGAAAAACAGACACCGGCTTTACCCTGGAGATTTGGAGCCGTCTCACATTAGGGTTACCACACTGAAGATCCCATAGCAATTCTAAACCATTTGCTGCTCATGTATAATTTTACCACATCTGTATAAATCATCCGTGATAGTCTATAGCCATGCATTTTAACTCTTTTCAATTAAATATTTATAACAATTTAACAACATAAAAATGAAGAGGAATCCTTGGACAAACAGTTTCTTAAAGATGACCTACGTGAACAAAATGCTTTCGTAATTCTAACATAACCTTTCCAGGGGCGGATCTAGGAAATTTGAAAAGTGGGGGGGGGGGCGCCGCAAAATGAGGGCATTGACCGCGGAGACGGGGCACGCCGCTGAGAGGTGATTTTTTTTTTAGGAGGGGGGGGGGGGGTCCCCCCAAGAAAATTATCCGTCATTTCCTTGCATCTGTAGCCATTCCAAGCTATTTGGCTGATATTTTCGTCTAAATAAACGTTCGGAAATCGTTGAAAAAGAGCCTTAAAATCGAGCAAAAAAGCCAGTTGAACATGCGACTCGAAAATTGTCAAGGCGAGCGAGGCATTATGATGGGAAAAAAGACGAATCTATTCCCTAGCCACTTCACTATTTAAGCCTTGTAACTTGTACTTTGTACTGTCCACACATGAAACAAAGCTACATCAAGTTGCACTCATGCGCGTCGGTGATGGGCATGAGTGTATACGCAGCCCATTCCACAAGATATCTGTCTATAGTCACTCTATAGGATTAGGGCACCGTCAGCTAAACAACAAGAATTCGTTTGCAAGTGGAAGCATTAATTAGACCAGACTGGTGTGTTTGAATCGATGGTTTGAGTCATTTGGGATCCCTGCAACGGGTTGGGAACGGACATATTTGGGTCTGAGAAAGGGCACTTTCAGCAGTAAAAAAGGGCACTTTCAGCAGTAAAAAAGGGCACTGTCAAAAATTAGGGGGGTGGGGCTCGCCCCTCGCGCCTCCCTTAAATCCACCTCTGCCCCCACCCCTCCCCAAAAAAATGAATAAAAATATAAATAAGCCAAAAAATAAATAAAACAAAAATAAATTAAAAACTAAATTAAAAAACCCAAATTAAATAAAATAAAAACTAACTTAAATTAAAATCGTTTTTGACAAAGTAAAGTAAAGAAAAATAAAATAAATGTAAATCGAAAACTGAAATAAAAAATTAATAAATTAAGTTTTAATTTTTTTTTATTTTTTTTTATTTATATATATATACTATTTACTATTTATATATATATATATATATATATATATATATATATATAAATAGTAAATTGAAAACTTAAATAATAAAAAAAAAAATTAAACCCTTTTTTAAAATAACCCCTAAAATACGCATGTCTCCACGTGGCCCATCGTTATCTAGTCTCGGTATCTAGAACCTACTAGTAAAAGATCCCCTGGCAGTTGGAATTCGATATAAGAGTAGGTCGTGGTGCCGCTCTCCGGGCACAATTCCCCTCATAGCACACTGTATGGAGTATGCCCGATTTTTTTGTACACATTTCTCCGTGATAACCACGGGCCACCACACATAACCACAAGAGACCTATTTATTTGACACCCGGGTTACACCTTATGTGTTTTGCTATGCGTAATATCATAGTAACTACGTGGTTTGCATTTGCATAAAAATATCAAATTTCTCGTGGCTTAATCCACGCTAATATGTATTTATATCGATCATTTAACATTCCAGATAATCTAGCTGTCGGTTTTCAGTCGGATTAAAACAGGCTCATCAATTAGATTTGCCGACACACGAAGATGGCGGTGATATTTTTTACATCGGATAATCATAACGCCATCCGACAATAAAACTAGCGATCAGCATAGATTATTCAAATTGGCGGAAAATTCAACTTCGGAGAAATGTAGACGGGTGTTGTTGACAGATTCTGTCAAGAAAAGAGAAGCGAAAAGAGTGAAAAACAGAAAAAGTAACGTGTACTATTTACATAGAGAGCATCAAATCTTTGTAAATATTGAAAGGAATTGAACCTATTTAAGGCTGATATTCCTACTAGAGATTCAACTTATACATTATTGTAGTTTACAAGGGATTCCTATATCGCTCGAATCACACCCAGGGAATTTAGGTTAATGATCGTATATTTTCCTCGGAGATTCCAAACTGTTAAAATTAAAGCCGAAGATCATTGAGATTTACTGGATGCGGAATAAATTAATTTCGTTAATAGTTATTTGTTTTAGAAATAGTTCTACCATAATGGGAACGTGATAATGGTATTTATTGGAATTATGAATGAAGTTCCACGATGTATAAAGTACGTAGATTAATCACACCGTTGATAAGTATCACGGTTGTCGATATATGACCCGGTGTCACACCATAACATCTCCCACGCAAATCATTCTGATAACACATGAAGCGAAATCGAACATCGCTTCGTGGATTATTTATGCATTGGTGATTAGATGGAATTCAAGCTGTTTCGTCTCATACAAGTTTATCATCTATCAATACAAAACCAAGATATTGCTACAAAATAGCCCCCCCCCCTCCACCCCTCAAAAAGAAAACCTAACTAAACTATCTTTTAATTCTACTAATATCACACATGCCCCTCAGATGTTTTCTGTACCTTATGTTTTTCTAAAGCTATAAATGCCAAACTAACCTGTTTACTTGTTACCTTAAAAACATATTGTCTAACTCTAAAAAAAAACATAACACAATTTATATGGAAAATAATCACTGGTTTGAACACATACTTTTGCGCTTGAAAACGAAAAGGAAACACTTGTTGAAACGTCGTGCTAAATGTGTACATAGCAGAGATTGATTTCCATATAAATTGTGTTGTTTTTAAATATGCTCAATCATTAAATGACAGTCAAAGATTTTATATGACTACATTCTCTTACTATGCGTGTGGAGGGGTTGTATGGTTAGCACGTGCGTGCTGTATCATAAAGTCTGTCATTGAGTCAGCTAGCGTGGTTTCCATTCCCCGGTTGTACGTGACAAGGAGTAGGTTCGCATGTCCAACCTCGTGGGTTTTCTCAGAGTCCTCCGGTTTCCTCCGACTGCTAAAGACCCCTACGCGCAAGTGAATTATTGAAATAAAATTGAACCATGTGTTAGTCCCGAAATGACCTAGTTTGTGTCGAGTGGACGTTAAACCCCCATCTCTCTCTCACTACGCACCACAGACCTTTTTTTAAACCCTATCTACGAGGTAGCTCCTGGCAGCACAAGTTATCACCCATTAGACCTCTATGACCGAAACGTCGGACAACCTTGAGGACATATAACTCTCTCGAATAAACAAGAATAAACACCAGAACTTCGCTTTTCTTTTTTATTTCATGTTACAAAAAACAACTTGGAATCAGTCATATTCTGTGGACGGACCAACGAACCCGGGCGGCGAAAAAAAAACATACACAAAATAAAAAAAAAGAAGATAAAGCAAAAGCTATTTACGCCACCAAATGCCACCCAAAACCAGTTTGACTGTCCTGAGAAAGCCAATGTAGGAAACTGATCTAAGACTCTACATAAAAAAGACATTACGGCTTTTTCTCAATGTTGAAATAGTTTGGCAACTAATATAATTGGTGGATTGTGTAAATAGCATACACGCATCCTTTACAGATGATTTACAAGTTGATTTAAAAAAGAACTTGGATTCACGCAAGAATTAAGATATCTAACTTCGAGTAGACACAACGCAAATTGAGGATAAAGATAATTGGGTCATCATTTAGCCGCCACTTGTTATTCAATTCTTTCGACTTTGATAGCTGACATGAAAATTCTATGAATGACTCACCTCTCGCTAGTTCTTATGACGTCAAACGCGCGTTAATCAATATCCCTTTAGACCCGTATCTTTTGCTGTGGGATTCTTATCGTCTGCTATACTACTTCCGTTTCAAACAAACCCAGTATTTGGCGGTTAACAGTTCGGTTTCCTGATCAATATGTGGTGTTGTTTCTGCCAAATCAACATCTTGCTTCTTTCTATGAAAATCGTCTGCTAAAGAATTGTTCGTCTGAAATCAAAAGACGTGGACATTATTTCATTATTTAGAGAACATCCAGTAGCTGTACTGTAATCTCTCTACTCATGAGTTCAATAAGAAGTGTGTCTTCTTCTTCTTTTTGTCATTATTCGCAGGATTGGTTGAGAAATAACAATCAGAAATCAAGATTCATTCGAGCATCAACAATCCCATTATTTACTTTAAGGGATATTTCGGACATTAGCCAATACGAAATTACCCCACATGCTATACTGAAGTCGACTTTTTAAATTACGCAGAAGCAAATACAAGAAAATGGATTTGTCTTTAAAAAATGTTTCACGTGATATACACGGAATAGATACAATAAACAGGAGACAAAAGGGGGGAAGCGTGCACCATCAAAATGGCTGCATGCACAAATACATGTTATTCAACAAACCGGTTGATTAGCAGTAAACTATAGCCTTTTGGCATTCCACCGAGATTTCTAGAATCCACATCGCCTTCCAATCATGCAATATTTTCTCAACATTTTTACCCGTGGTCCTTTTACGAACTCACTAAAAATGTGCATGAGATAGTTGAACTACTTTAATGCGGACTGTTGAACTAATGATATCTACATGTATTTGCTTATTTGTACTTACGCTCAACATAACGTATAAAAAAAGTCATTTATAAATTCTTATGATAGAAATATCCAAGGCATAAAGTAATGTCATTAAATGAACAGACAAAATAATGTATTCTATAAATTAATATCCCCCACAGAACTCGGCTATGTATATCTTACTAACTTAAAAGCCATGTCAAAAGAACCTTCAAGGAACGTATTCTTATACATTTTATCATACTGATTTTTCCCATAACAGTTGTCTGGCCGCGATTGTGACATTTTAACCAAATCTTGATGAAATTATTCTTCCAGACATCCTTTCTTTCTTTATTCAATGTTAGCACAATCGTCCCCCGGGGAGCCTTCGGTACGAATGTCGTCGTATTTATATACTCGTGGTTAAAAATGGTACTCATCGTGTGGTTTTGGGTCGATTAGGTCAAACACTTTGTCATTTATATTTGTCGTGTTCTGAGAAAATAAGAGGAAGGAAATAAGAGTGATATTGCAGGAGATGCAAAACCAAACAATAACAGAGTATAATGTCAGTAAGAACCGCAGTAATAGTGTAGCTTGGGAAAACCCCTAACGACTAGAATGTCTAATACAGCGAAAATAGAAACAAATTGGATGAAATGCATAATGTAAACATTTTAACTTATTAACTGTACACATAAACATCAGTAAAACAATGATTTATTTTAATATACACTTCATTTACTGATAGGCGTATATTTGTTATCTGACAACGTATATCTCACCAAGTAGTAGCCAAAGTACAATCAGTTATACTTGGTAATGGAATGCAAACGAATGAAAGATGTTATGGAGTTTAACAATAAGTTATTGATGGTAGTAAGTTCCTGAACATTAGCAGTTTACTATTATCAGCACTGTTCAGTACAATGTCTGCTTAATGTTCTTGTTGACGTACATTTTCGTTTTACATAATAGAGTTTCAATAATATAAAGGCGAAAATAATCAAGTTTATCTGTTATATTTCCCACTAGAACATCTAATGTTGGTGACTTTGATATAAAGATTGTTACCGGTACACCTATTACTGGTCGCTGTAATATCCCTTCAGAACGATAGCGGACGTTAAATAAAGCTATTTTACACATGTTTGAGCTTTACAGGAACTATAGAACCTGACAATATAATAACGTATAAGAGCACATCTAATATACTGTAAATACTAATCGATGAACGTAATCAGAACAAAACACAAAACACATCATTCAAATCATCCCTGAAGCAATATGGCGTCTGTAAATAATTTTGTAATATTAAGTTATCGAAATGATTCTCAGGGAGTTAATTTTCCTTTTTATAGAAAAGTCAGTGATTTACGAAGTAAATTCCACTTGTCAATCTTATACTAACAGAGGATTCAATTATACAACTAAAAGGAACATTACCTACGAACATGCACAAACTTTTCCCGTATTAAAGATACATTATGGGAGATTCGAAAACGAGTTGGCAGTTCTCACTATAATAGTTAAAAACTAAATAACGTAAAGGCAATTTGCTGAAAACTTCATTCAAATTGATCCACTATGAATCGAGAACTAAGCGAATGAAATTTCTGCCTAGCCTTGGTCATCATTACTAAAGTCAGTACGCTAAACACCATAGTCTCGATTATCCATTTTATCGTTAAATCGAGACGGAAAGTTATGCAGTAAATCAGCTCACAATCCACTTAAGATCACAGGCTAGCGATGCCATCTAGAGTTAATTATGGCCTGGATAAGTTAATTAATGTCTAATTAATAATTTAGATAACATTTCAGGCCTAAAGAAAGACCTGCAATATACCGTTCGTTTTGATAACGGCGCATTTTGTTTCAGGTGATGTACATTTACCTGCGTGGTGTGTTGGGGGAGCGTCGACCCCAGGAACACATATCGGTTTGGAGAATAGGGGAAAGAGGTTGGGGCATACAGCCAAAGAGTAATATTATCGTTTACAAGTTGCCCTACTTTATTTCAATAAAAATTTTATTTCATCTTTTTTCACATATTTAAAATATATCCCTCTCTCACATTTCTGAGTACTAGGTCCTATACTTAAGACTTGGGCACGCAATCAAACCTCGTCACTTCACTACTGGCATTTACAAACTGAGATCGACAAAATGGAATGTTGTTGGAGAAGCGTTTGTTACAGACTAATTCACATGCCCCCCCCCCCGAAAAAATAAGATTATTCGACATAAAATGCACGAATTCATTTTTTTAAAACTGTATATATCGTTTATGAAGCTCTAAAGCTATGTTATCATAACTTATTAAAAAAAAAAAACAAAAAAAAAAAGAAAAACAAGAACAACACAAGACATAAATGATTTTGCTCACAAGTTTTTGTTTGTCCTTTAAATCGAAAATTCCCCTCGTAGCACATACAGCACATCGGATGCCTTTCTTCTTAGGTGTAGAACATTAGGACGTTAAACCCCATATTCTAACCAGCCTGACAAATCTTTCCACTCGCAACCGTAGATGACAACCATTGAATGTTCTACTCAACACGACAGACTGGAGTTATAACATCGGTCCGATGTGATAATTAAGATGGCAAATGTTTCTTGGATGTTATTAGGAATCTGAAAACGAAGCTATACAATTTACAGCTTTCTCAAACGACATATTTCCGGAAAACCGATTGCAATTTGAGCGTAAAAAATACACTACATAGTGAAATGTTAAGTGCAACACAGATTATTTATCTAGCGAGAGAGATAGGTTGATAAAGAAAGCTGTCTGATTGAAGGCAGGATTAATATGTCGGAAATGAAACAAGTATAATTTGTCAAAAGTCGTACTCATACAACCCTATTTAACCCAACTAAACTAATTCTAAGGAAAAACAAAATCTATATTGTATGACAAGGTTATATGAAGAAAACAATTTTAAATGCGCCATACTATATACGTATAATATTACGCAATATATATATTTTAACTAATTAAAAATATAAATGCGTTTGTAAATTTAAAAATAATGCATTTGTAAATAAAAAGCCTACTGGTCCAACAATAATTAGTAAAATCTATCAATCCTCTCGTAAGGTATGTTCATCTTAATTCCTATTACCTTATTTTAATTACAAGGCCGTCATTCAGCTTTGGTCTTATACTGACCAGTGGAGAACTCAATGAAAACTGATTTCTATCCATTAACATCCAGGTCAACATGAGACCTAAATTATGTATTGTGATAATTGGCTTATCGAAAATGATATTTAGACCCCTCTTCATTGTCCGGTTGGCGCAAAAATATAGAACGTTAAACCACATTTCATTTTATTTCATACTTAGCCTGCTTTAATACTAGGGGTTGATGGATGTATGTAGGATATATTCGACAGCAATTAAAATCATTTTAAAGCTGTGCTATGATTTAATTCAACAGTTACACAAGATGTGTTTGAATTAGATTGTATGCAAAATTGTTAGGCCATCTCTGATATATTGACGTTCAGTTTACGAGCAGTTCATATTAGCGATTTTCAAAAAGGTCGATTACTTATCGGATTTAGTTACACAAAAATACGAGTAGGCTTATATGGATGATATTTCACCCTTTTCATGACAGATATTGATGCCCGGTGTGAAAGAAAGAAACCAATGTTAACATCAGATGGCCAAATAAATTATCTTTGAAATACATTATGGTATATCTACAAATTGTCAGATTACTTGTGGTTTTGTAAATCAATGGCTACATCTTATGCTAAATTATTACTGGAATGTTTCACAACTTTTATGACATATATTGACGCCGGTGAGAAATCAAGAAAACATCAAATGTCCATATAATTTATGTTTGAACTGAAAATGATAAGATCATTTGGGATATCGTAAATTCATGGCTATAATATCTTACGCTAAATTGTTACTGAAAAGAATCGTATCGGTATTAGTATTTACGTCAAAGACAAATTCGTGTCATAATCGAATCGACGGTAGTTTACATGGTCAATAAGCCCCATAATGATTCAACGGCTATTTCCAGCCTCGGTACTAGGACTAGGCACGCGCAGTCGTATTGTTAAGGAAATCTTGTTATTTTCCCACACGATTCCATTCATAACTACACTGCAGTAGAGTAATGTCGGTTCGTCAGACATACTATAATCAATAATTGCGTTTCAGTTTTACCTTGGTTCCGAGCTTTGTTCAAATCTCAGTTTTAATTAGTCATTGATGGTTAGCTACGGTTCTGCAACAAGCGTGACTCCCCAGTAATTTGACTCTGAATGGAAGGAAGAGATGATGCAGTAATCTTAAAACAGTTTTATCAACATTAGGAATCTCGCAGATTTTAGAAAACGGGTTTAAATAGTTTTGGGTCGCTTTTAAAAAGTCTGACCAAAGTTGACAGGTTACGGGTGCACGAGAGAAATATGTCCTAAACCAACACATTGCATCTGCATGCTGATTCGGTAGTTCAACACTACCGAATCAAAGGGTTGGTGAACATCATGATTTCCAAACAAGATAATAGGTACACCGATGAGTCGGGTAATTTCTGATATCCGGACGATTAAATACAATTCCCCTGTCAGACAAACAAGACCCCTTCTGAAATGTGAAAACTGGGCTTGGAAAATCATAATTTTTGTCTTCCCGGGACAAGAGCAGTTACTAATCTTTATAAGCCACAGTGTTTTGATAGATTGTTCGTTTTGATATGAATCCCACTGAATAATGGATGTGTCTGTATGGATGATTAGTGAAATTCTGAATTATATCAAGTAAAAACCAGAAAGATTAGTTGACATTGATCTATTATTGTGAATTTCAAAATTGGATGGAGTGCTCCCAGACCGGTTTATGAAAGATATGATTTATGAAGTATTTGTGCGTCTTTGATAAAGTGGAAAAGGTTACTTCATCAAAGTACTAAGCATATTATCATTGCAATTGAAATCAGACATGGACGCGACGGGACAATAAGAAAACTCAAAGAGGCTTCCAAAATATCGCGAAGACAATTGGTAAGCGCTACATAAGCACTCAAGCACGTTCGGAATGACTACCAAGTTTGCATATGATAGATTGGTTATCATGAACACATTCCAAACATCACTTGACCCGCAATCACCCATCTGAGTATTTCGGAAATAACGCAAGATACTAACGACTAAAAGTAGAAAGCGGTAACAGTTGCACAGACCATCGTCAGCTCACTAATTTCTCTGAAAACTAAGATTTGTTATATGAAACAGTGAGGGGATATCAGTTCAATACCAACTATTCTTAAAAAGAAAGATTACCCCGATATAAGAAAATTAAAATTAAAATATATAACACTCACAGTTTGAATTAATTGTCTGCGTATAGACTATGTTAAAATTATATTTGGGATATGTCTGTTAACCCCAAGAAACAACACTATATCTAACCCTGGTATTCACGTTACCTTTTCTCACCTGTAGTAAAAGCCTATAGCCCAAAACTAAACATCTTCAAACAATCCAGACGAAAACGCTTCTTAGAAATGACTATTTAAAAGTGACTATAAACATTATTACCATTTAAAAAGCTACTAGTATGTAATCTAAATGTAGTCATACTTCTCCTCAGACATTTTCGGCCTTTAAAAACAACAATCAGAAAATACTGCAATATAAACTCATCGGCAAAACCAGTATATACCAGTTTAATCATAATAGACAGGAAGCAGGTGGTTCATCAACCTTAAAGTTTAACTCCCAATTACAAAACTACTCAAATAATTAAATATTAAAAAAAGTTAACGCCCTAAACAATCGCCATACTTGTTTTCAATTTGTCGAACCAACATGGCGATTGCTTACAGCATACAAAAACAGACAGACCGCGCCTACATCCAGTAAATGCCTTGCCAAGCACAGTGTCCACATCCGGCTAGCAATATTTCAACTACCAATTACCCCCTGACTGATTGATGTTTTGCTTTTCACTATTAGCTTACCGTTTAAAAAGCTACGAGTATGTAATCTAAATGTAGTCATACTTCTCAGACATTTTCGTCCTTTAAAAACAACAACCAGGAAGTACTGCAATATAAAATCGGTAAAACCAGTATTTACCAGTTTAATCTTATAGACTTGAAGCAGATGGTTCATCAACCTTAGTGCTGAACTCCCGATTACAAAACTACTGAAATAATTAAATAAAAAAAGTTAACGCCCTACAACAGTCGCCATACTTGTTTTCAATTTGTATAGAACAAATATGCCGATTGCTTACAGCATACAAAAACAGACAGACCGCGCCTACATCCAGTATATGCCTTGCCAAGCACAGTGTCCACATCCGGTTAGCAATATTTCAACTACCAATTACCCCCTGACTGATTAGTTTAGTTTAAACATATTTTATTGACAAATATCAAAAGGACTGATTGATGTTTTTTCACTATTAGCTTACCGAAAATATTATTGCTACACAATTGTTATGTCTGATCAGGTACATATTATTTTACTAATTAGACGAAATAAGTCAACCACGATCTATTTTTGCTCTTACCCCAAGCAATAACAAATTTACCAACACCATTAGTAGTAAAATAGTATGTACCTGGTCATACAAAATAACTGTGTAGCAATAATATTTTAAGTAAGCAGATAGTGAAAAAACGTCAATCATTCAGGAGGTAATTGGTAGTTGAAATATTGCTAACCGCATGTGGACACTGTGCTTGACTAGGCATATACTGGATGTGAGCGTGATTTGTCTGTTTTGCATGCCGTAAACAATCGCCATGTTTGTTCTACAAATTGAAAAAAAGTATAGCAATTATTTAGGGTGTTAACCTTTTTTAAATTTAATTATTTATGTAGTTTTGTAATCGGAGTTCAGCTTTATAAAAACAGATTTACCATTTATGGTATACACTCTACTTTCGTTTACTTTAACTTTTACATTTACAGAACAGTAAAATCTTTATGAAAAGTGTGTTTAATGGAATCCGCCTTTTCTGATAACGAACCCCCATCTCCCTCTGAAATGGCACCAAATATATCAGCCCCCACCCCTCTTCCAAATACACTCTAAGATTGCTCTAAGGCAACAATATCAACATTTCGCCTGGATATAGGGTGGTAATCATATAATTATAATGTCATTTCTAAATTCCACGTATACAATTATTGATCAACATTGTCCAAACAATGCTAAAATTTACCCATGAACAATTAACGGTGCCATTCAAAACGCAGACTATTCGTATTTCGTCTTGGGTAGTTTTATTAAGGATAATGCGCTCGTGCTCAAGTTTTCCGCGTGTAATCTGTACATCACAATTGACGCTTACGGTTCGCTCCTGGATCTATTCCTACTTTGATAGTACATGCACTTCTATTATTCATTACTTGCAATGTCCTTGTCCGATGTTTATTGGTCGCGGGTTTTTGTTTTTGGATTTCGTTTGCGATGTGTGTCGCCGTTCTTCTGCACATACTTTTAGAATTGGAAACATCGCCCAGCACCAATGGCTGATAGGGCTGACGCCTTCAGTTATTTGTAGCGCCTGTGCGTTCCAAGTTACATTGTTAATAAAGAAACCCCGCAAGCGTTGCATTATCCTATACTTATCAACTCTGAAAGTTATATCACCCTAGGCCTATGTAATGACCTTGGTAAATATGAGATTGTTCAGGTTGATAAACCTTTAGTCAAATTATCATTTATATCTATATTAAAGACCAACAACAAGTTTCATTGGCAGAAATAAACCAGCTAATCCTTTGGAATTTCAGCAAATAAAGTTATGATTATCAATTTATAATTAAATGGTGTCCACGACCCACATGACTATTTTACCCCCTCAAAGCAGATAGCTACTGATTGTACTGATTGTCATAAGATGTGTAATATTCATATACATTGTTTTAATAATTTTTAGAGCTATCCTGTCAAGTCTTTCATAGGGGCACCTGCAACAATTAGATCAGTTTTTCCCTCATAGCACACTGTATGGCGTATGCCCGTCGACATTAGCCTATTTCATTTCATTTTATTTATATCCAGCCCCCGCCCCGAATTAAAAAATGTTCAAAAACTAGATTACACACAATAATATTTGAATAGTCTTTTATAGAGTAAAAACAAAAGAGAGAGAGAAATAGGGTTTAACGTCCACTCGACACAAACTAGGTCATTTCGGGACTAACACATCGTTCAATAATTCGCTTGCGCGTAGGGGTCTTTAGCAGTTGGAAAAAAACGGAGGACCCGGAGAAAACCAACGAGGTTGTACAGACGACCCTACTCCTTGTCACGTACAACCGGGGAATCGAAACCACACCAGTTGACTCAATGACATACCCTATGATACAGTGCACACGTACTAACCATCCCGCCTTATGGAAAACAGCTATTAGTGTGTTGAGAGAATACTCTTCAAAACGTCGCCTTAAATACACTAGTAGCTGTTTTCCATAAGTATGTGTTTTTGTTTTTGTAAATGGCAACACAATTGTATTTTAATTACACGTGACACAATCTTAAATTGTACTAATTCCCTTGTAGAACATATCTAATATGTAAGATAGCAGAACATTGTTATGAATATGTAAGAAATCAATTACAGAACTGTCAAATACAATATTGGAAAGTCCCAAAGATGGATATGGAAATGAATACTTCATCATTTTGAGAAAACCCAAGCTAATTATAATCTAATCCAGGTTGTCCAGGGCTCAGACAAAAACGTTGCAAAACAATCATAATTACAGAAGTTTATCTCCACATTCAGCACTAGGTAGTAGACATGTACATTGAAACAGTAAGTACCAATGACGTATGCAATTAACAGAACATTAGCTTGAAAAAAGCCCGTATGTAAAACATTTATATCCCAGTGATAGCTTAAAATAGAATTTACCATAATGCGAGTTGGAAAGTGATTTTTGGCATTATTGTAGGATGGATACTTACCGACACAAGAAAATCAACAACCCACGGAGGCCATAATAACATTATTTTATAACTGGTATAACAGTTAAGTCAGTAACCGCGTTGACTCAGATTTGGCCAAAAGACGAAAGTAAGGCTGTCAAAGACTCAGTCCGACACTGATGAACCATGTGCCCCCGTACAGTATCAGCAGTACGATAAGCTAGCAGAGTACGATCCCGCGGATTTTGCCGCATAATCGTCGAAACATTGGCCCTTTAAGAGTGGACATGAACCGACCAGTTCCAGAGAAGTGTGATGGCATCCGTTATTTAGGCCACGACTTTGGTACTCATGCCATCACTGCTTGTTATCGGTGTTCAGGTGTCAACCTCGGCATTTCAAGATTAACGTACATCTCTCAAACGAGATTTACGATCTTAAATTTGTAAAAGTGGTGCGTTGTCAGAATATCAAAGTCTATCTTTGGGCAAAGTGGTAGTTGGAAAAATTGCTTTTAAGTATTCTTTGAATTGATTCCTGAACTTTGAATCGACTTGTTAGGTATATGGAAAAAATGTTGCGGTATTTTCTTCATAATATTTTTCATTAATTGTACTAGAAATGATTTTGGTTTAACATTCTACATTTCTGTACCAACAGCTCTAATGAAGACTGGAATTGAGCTACAACATACATTGTCTCTTTAAAAGAAGGGTAACAGCTAACAGAAGCCGTATATTAAATACATGAGAATATATATACCATACCCCTGTCAAATCGATAGTAATTTTGTTATGACGGGAAAGCTATAGCCTTTTATATTTAGTTAAGCTATAGTGCGAGGAGGCATCAGAGATTCTCAGCACTATTGAAATAAATTGTGTCATTTACCCTGGAGGCAACATGCACATTAAACAAAAAGCTTCATTTTACATTATGTGGGCGTTTGTTGGAGCTATACAAAATATAATTTATTGGTAATGGGTAACAAGCATTGAACATACAGTTCACTTCAGGCTTAAATATTATATAAGGACATGATAAATATTCCTTATTTAAATCTCGAAAGCCTATTATATCACATGGGGGGGGGGGGGGCTGAATGGTTAGCGTGCGCGCTGTATCATAAAGTCTGTCATTGAGTCGACTGGCGTGGTTTCGAATCCCCGGTTGTACGTGACAAGGAGTAGGGTCGCCTGTCCAACCTCGTGGGTTTTCTCCGGGTCCTCCGGTTTCCTCCAACTGCTAAAGACCCCTACGCGCAAGCGACTTATTGAAATAAAATTAAACCATATGTTTGTCCCGAAATGACCTAGTTTGTGTCGAGTGGACGTTAAACCCCATCTCTCTCTCTCTCTCTCTATTATATCACACGCGGTGAACACGTGTCTCCAGAAATCACGAACACTCGATCACGGTGTCCACAGTCAACTGTGAGTTCAATCTATTCGACTACAGAATATCTTCACCCTCTGTGAGCTAGTGGTATGCATTACAAAATCGACTGAATGGTCAGTAGGAATTGCAACTAAACATCTCCAGAAATAATGAACATTCGGTCACGGTGTGCGCAGTTAACTAGGCGTACAGTTTATTCATATTACAAAATCGGCTGAATGGGTCAGTGTATCTTTTCAAATCACGACTACAATGTCACTGTGTCCGCAAATCCCAAATCAACTATGTGGTCGGGCGATTAATGGCCTACTTTTCTCTATGTCATGTCATGTATCGACTAAATAGAACTCAACTTGACTTGCGTTTGTATATTAATAGCAGGGTGTAATGGCGATTAATGTGACGGTGGTCTTTATTTTCCATGTGATATCATAATTAAAGTGGTCGTATACATCTTACTTCAAAATAAAGACTCGTATTAGATGGACATACGTAGCGGTGGCACAGCCCCATATCTGAACAGCACAGTTCCTACTGGGGTGACATCGCAGATAATAAATGTCTTTACATATTCAATTTGTTAATAAATTGTAAATTGTGTCTCAATTAAAGGAGCTAAGTCTTTAACTCAATATTATCTAAAGTATTACACGTTGAAAATACGAATTATTTGTCAATTCTAATCAACATTGATGTTGTGATCTTACCAGGAAAAGGCAGGCTTCTGATATCCAATATTTAAGACAAAATTACCATAGTGCGTTTTAGCGTCATTTGCAACAAGTGACCAGAAAGAACGAGGCTAGGCATATTTAACTGGAGAAACTGCTCAATAGACTGGAATAACCAGACGCTAGAAATTGCTATAGGGTTGAGACACATGTCATATTTCGCTGGACATGACTGATTTGAAATTAGAGTCAAAACGGAAACAATTGAATGTAAATCAGTTTATATACAATCATATTACATTATTATATGCGTTTCGACCCATTTGGGTCAATTTCTAGGTCCCAAATATTAGCGATTTAGCTCCTTTAAAGCGTTTGCTCAAGAGCTTTCCTAAAGTGTTACCAACTTAGTCACTTAAAAGAATGCCATAAGTCCCAGTGATGAGAATAATCCTAATTCTTCACAAGAGTATATCGCTATCTGCAAATCCCGCAACAAAATCATACAAATAACCAATGACTTTTAAACAGACGTTTCTGCAGCTATGTGCCCAAATGGCCTCTCCATTTCATACTACATAAGGTGCAGTCTGTAACCGGGTTTTTCGGGCGAGGTGCGGGTAATACTAGCCCTAACTTTGAAAATCGGAATACATTTAGCTGTTTCACGTTATATACTTTCTTTTCTGTTGGAGAAAAAAACCCAACCCATTTATTTTTGATAATCGTAGTAATTGATTTTGCCTAGTTTGACACCAGACCCGGGTTTCAGGTGTTCTAGAAAGGGAGTTAAGCATACTCAGTTTCGTCCATGGCATAACCCACTACCAACTGGAGCCAAAAACCCAAAGGTTACTTACTGTGTAGAAGGGTTGGAAGGACAAATATATTGTAAGATGATCTTTAAAAACTTAATTTCCCATACAGTTAACTCCCCAATCGGAACAAATAATTACTTATATATATTGTTAAAAAAAGTAGGGGATATTGAAATGCAAATACCTATGCAGGTTGTGATATGATAAACAGTCATGGACACTTGACATGCTTTGAGAGTATGTTCATAGATAAAGAACTTATCGCCCCAACAGAACAACTGAGCTGCATGTGCGACACGCAATAGCGCCATACATGTGGGAGGGGTTCATTGTCAAATGTGACACTTCAAGGAAGGGTTGATGAAAACTGCCGCTTGCTGGTTTCTCATATCCATGTTTGATTTCCTATCGGTTCTTGCATAAGATTTACTGTTTAGCGTATCTTTGCTTTAGTGTTTTACGTTTAATTTGATCCGGAGACCTGTCCGTCGAAGTCAACGGACAACACTGCAAGAATTGGCCGTGGCACTGTAAGAAGAGTGGGTCAGATTGCCCCAAATCGTGATTGGACGGTTGATTAGGAGCATGCCACGACGAATTGCTGAATGTCTGAGGATTGGTGGAGCAATTACTCATTATTAAGACAAAAATCAAAAACATCCATTTTCACTTTTGAAAGTGTATCACTTTGCGAGTGAAATGGGACCTTCAGATAAGCCGCCCATGTGAACTGTTCATGTGTAGGCAATTGGCCTATTATTAACATACACTGGTTACCTCTAATAAAAACAGCAGTGCATTTCCGCAGTTTTGTATTGTTTCTGAATATCCCCTACATGAATATATACATGTATATATATATATATATATATATAGTTGAGTATCGTTAACTATACTTTAATTTTAGTTCTTTCCATTTTTAACCCAAATCCACTACCTCTAAATTTGTTTAGCTTCAGCACGTTAATGTTCAATTAGCCTACTTCGAAGCTTCTGACCTTAAAATCAATTGTGTTATGGGTTGTCTGCAACTTTTGTATCCATGTTACATAAGTGAACATTAACTGTCAGCGTCGTGTAAAATTCATAGCACTTCTCCATTGTTAATAAAAGCCACTCAGTTTTAATATGACTACATTTCAGGCAAATGGACGTTGTGTGAGTTCATTTACAGATTTTTGCGCTATAAAAATCTATTTTGTCCACGTTTCACAGGACTTAAACATTTAGAAGTTCTACTGCTACTTATCATGCATATATAATTTTCTTCCTTGTTAACATGTTAAAATTTAAAATAATTCGATCGAAGCTCTATGGCACACCCTAGTTCCAACGTGGTAATGTCTCGGGTATATATAGATATTGTGCTAGTAAGAACATTAAAAATCATTGAATTATGTTAATTAGCTCTCAATATTAAAATACTTACAACATCTCTTGTCGGCATTACATCATTGACCCGGTATGCCTTAGACTTTACTGTCGATGCTGAAATTCCAATAGCAGAATGACTCTACAAACCATTAGACTTCGCCTTTAATCCCTCAAAGGCAACCTACTCTTTCAATAGCCACACATCAAATGTTTACCTCAAGTAGCATTTAACTAAACACAGGAACGATAAACCCTTCTTCAATACACCGTACCTAATCCATTGTTTCGCTAATCAAACCCGAATCATCTATCAAAGCGTTCGTGGCTTTAAACATTGTCTACTCCAATTCTAACACAGTATGACCTGCCGCCACTGATCTTACAATTGGCAGAATCGTATCGACTGAATTGCGCGGCCTACATTATAGGCCTTGTATTGAATATTTAATGTTAGACAGTTATTCATCGTGGCTGCTTCACTAGTGTCGTGTTGTAGGATTGTATAGTGAGGGAAGCATTTCCTCTTCTAACACGCGGTAGCAGCAAACAGTAATTATTAAAATTATCAATAGTGCCGAGCAGATATGGTTTACAATCGACTTCCAGTCTCAAACAGTATGGGTATTCTCTTCCCACGCAATATAACATTAGGGGAGTTTAAAGACTAAAGAAATGGCAATGATCTCATTGTTAAATAAAGAACTAATTCAATTCCGTCTGGCCGCCAGGAGCGTGATCTTGCTGTTTAAACTGTACCGATTGCCAATATCAGAAAGCAAGCATCATTGTCGAACACGTACAATATTGACATAACGGCTTTTAACATGTAATTTTTATAGACGTAATAAAACATGTGGAATAACATAATGCCGGGACAATATCAGTAACTCCAATTTATATTTAATGCCAAATGTTGAATAGCAACATAGAAATCGAAGGTTCCAATTAGCAGAGAGTGTTACCGATACGAAAATCATAGATACATCATTGTTAAAACATAGCGGCGTCGAATATCTGAGTTTGAGAAGAGTTAGCACACCGTACCTCGTGTATAACACGCGTCTATAAAATAGTGATTTTTTTAGATCCTGAACACACCTTAAACATTATTATAGATTATTGATAAGAAGAAACTATTAAAGTCTCCAGTCCGTCTTAATCTTATACATACGGCTTAATTCACCAAATTTATTATTGAAATTTTTAAGAAAAAGAAAATCAAATTATCAAGGGTGTATAAATTCGCATATTGGATTCAATCAGGTTAAAAAGAAAAGACTCGCTTATAGTTGGCACCGGTTTGTTTATATATTGGGCAAAGACTCCCAATTGTCTTTGTAAAAACTAAATTAGGTCGATGTATCTTTTTAGAGTCAGATTGTACTATATGGTTGTTTGCAAAATCTCCCCATATAGAAAAAAAAACCAACCATATAGTACATGTTTAAATGAGTGATTGACTTTATCAATCTTCCGAAATAGCAAAACAGATGTTTGTTTAAAGGGGTGATGGACGTTATCCATCGAATCACCAAGTATGATGTATTTATGCATAGTCTTCAGATTGTTAAAAGGAAGTGTTAATGTAAACACAACCAGGATCTGGACGCATCTTTGGTTACGGTGAAACTATTGGCGAAAAGGAGTCAGCAATTGCGTATAGAAACTTTATCGAAAACAGTTAATGATGTACATTAAAACTTAAAGGTGTGATTTCGACACATTGACCCAAATCACTTCATCGTTGGAACGGAAAAACGGTCGACCATAGCTAACCGTTTTTCAATAACCACTTTCAACCCTTACGTAGTATTTTCCAAACATATTGCTGCAATGAAGCATGAAGGCAACTTTGATGGTAGTTGGATAAGCTATGGTATTTACTTAACGACCAGAGCATATTTTTAGCATGTCGACATACTACTTTAGTTTATATAAATCAATATGGTTCCTCAAAATAGATAAATAATTAAAGGAACAAAACATATCAGTCAATACTCGATACTATTTATACACGAATTGAGGTAATGTCTATATATAAGTACTACATATACTGTTATCTCTGTGCACGTTTTATATAATGGAAAAGGCTATCAGGTGTTCCAGGAAGAGTAATATCTAGGATCTTTCACATGACTCCCACACAACTTAGGTAATTTAAGCGCTGGGGGACCTTTTCTTCTGTTCGACACTAGGGGGTCTTTAGCAATGGGGGACTCGAATAGATTGTCACGTACACGTTTTTGGTCGAAACCACGCCACTTGAATCAATAATAGTCCGTTATATCTTGGATCTGTCACACGACTCCCACACTACTTAGGTAATTTAAACGTTGGGAGACCCTTTTTTAATTCGACACAAACTAGGGGGTATTTAGCAATGTGGGACTCGAATAGATTGTCACCTACAGGTTTTTGGTCGAAACCACGCCACCTGAATCATTAATAGTCTGTTACCCCCCCCCCCCCCCCCCAAACCACGACCGCCACGATTTAAACGAAGCTACTTGTAATATAACTACATTTCTGGCCAAGTGGTGTCGGAATTTTTAGAGTCAGCAAACCGATAAAGAAAGTAATAGTTTGGACTTTGATTTCATAAAACTACTAGAGGGAAGGTGACAGATCTAGGCGCTGAGAATTTGTGCATAATCGTTATTTCGTTTGAGAAAAGAGTTTAAAATTGAATTTAATTGCATAACGCATACTGTATTTCTCTTGCTCCACACACCCTTTTATTTACATACGCCGAAATTATATATGTGCTTAAATCATGGTGATCAATTCCACTTGACGGCATCACATAAATCAGATGACCTAATTCAATATCCTTTACGGCTCATACTCATGATGTAAAATCCCGGATATACTAAGATGTCACTATTATCTTTGTTGTAAGCTATATTGTTGTCCAAATGGCAAACCTGAGTTGCAATAAAGGAGTAATTATGATGAGAATGCATTCATCCGTATCGATGCTTCATCTAAGATACCCGAGATGGACAGCCTGCGGCTTGACTGGTGATATGGCAATTGATCTGAATTTTTAATCAAAGGTCTCTATGAAGTGTCATGCGTTTATTATAGTTCCTGGCCTGACAAACCTGTTACCGGTATTTTTTCAACAATTCTGTCACAAGGTATATGACAACTTTACCATATAATATATGATTGGAGAATGTGGAAGGGGTCAAGGCTATTCAGGATCCAGGCAGTTTGTTGAGTAGTAGTATTTCATTAACGTCTCATTAACTGGTCTCACCAGTTATAAATAGATCAAAAATAAAATTATGTAAAGTATTAACAAAACTGTCATTCATTAAACATACATTATGCAAGAGCTAAATCTGCCTAATGCAGGTCTTTTTTAGGCCTGAAATGTTATCTGAATTATTAATTAGACATTTATTAACTTATCTAGACCATAATCAACTCTCGATTATTGGATTGGATTGGGAATCAATTTGCTGCTAAACTTTCATCGATGACTTAATCATGAACTGGATAATCGACTACTTTAGTTATGATGACCGAGGCTAGGCCAAAAATTCAATCGCTAAAATCTCGGTTCAGAGTGGATCAATTTAACTGAAATTTTCAGCAAATTCCCTTTACATTATCTAGTTTTTTTTAACTATTATGGTGAAAACTGCCAGCTCTATCTAATTTCCCATATTGTATCTTAGATTTATGAGCAACGCTGATATGTAAAACATAAATGTAGGGGGAAAATAATAGATGGATGTGGGATTACTCAACAGTGTTGATTCTGCACTTAACTTCGTTTAATCTAAAGCGCAACCGATTCTGCATCAAAGTCTGTTAATTGCTTGCAAAAAAGTAGGACGTTGAACCCAATTTTTTTCATTCATTCTGTTAACTGATTTAGGCTCTCTGGCTTGGGAGAGAGGTCGCACTACAGTGTTCCCTCAGACGGAATAACTGTCAGCCCCTCTGGTTTGTAGTTTATTGTGGATTCGAAAGTAAAACTTAGAAGTTAAATTGGGTTATTATTTGTCTTTGTACCAATAAGACCAGAACATTCACGTGTTTAAGTTTTCTTGTGTGGCGGATTTTAAAAATTTAAGCAAAAACTGTTAAATATACTCTTATTCAAAAAAAAGTAGGGGATATTCAGAAACAATACAAAACTGCGGAAATGCACTGTTGTTGTTATTAGAGGTAACCAGTGTATGTTAATAACAGGCCAATTGCCTACACATGAACATAAACAGTTCATATGTGCGGCTTATCTGACAGCCCCATTTCACTCGCAAAGAGATGCACCGTCAAAAGTGAAAATGAACGTTTTTGATTTTTGTCTTAATAATGAGTAATTGCTCCACCAATCCTCAGACATTCAGCAATTCGTCGTGGCATGCTTCTAATCAACCTTCAAATAACGATTTGGAGCAATCTCATCCACTCCTCTTGCAGTGCCACGGCCAATTGTTGCAGTGTTGTCGGTTGAGTTCCACGAACACGTCTCCCGATCAACGTAACACACTAAAGCAAAGATACGCTAAACAGTAAATCTTATGCAAGAACCGATAGGAAAGGAAACATGGACAAATTTGACAATGAACCCCTCCCACGTGTATGGCGCTATTGCGTGTCGGATGTGCAGCTCAGTGGTTCTGTTTGGGCGATAAGTTCTTCATCTGTGAACATACTCTCAAAGCATGTCAAGTGTCCATGACTATCATATCACAACCTGCACAGGTATTTGCATTTCAATATCCCTTACTTTTTTTGAACAGTATATAATGTACATGACATATAAATAGGCCTAGTGACCTTCAAACACTTTGTGAGTATTCTGAATTTTCTATAAACATTGATAAAACTGAAATTATTGTTTACAGAAATGGAGGCTTAATAAAAAAAAGTGGTATTTTTAAGGGATAAAGGTTGATTGTATGAAATATTACAATCACTCAGGTCTTTTGTTTCTTCCAGGTTATACTGGTGTAGATGTCTTCTTAACTAACATTTCAAAAAAGGGTCACCGTCATCTGCAGGTATTCTTTAAAATATTTGATGCAACAATCAAACCGGTTCTTCTGTGCGGCTCACGGGTCTGGGGATTTCAATACAGACCTGATGAAGAACGTTTTCATATGAACTTTTGGAATTTTGTGTTAGGTATACATAAATCTTCCACCAAAGCTGGGCAGGTGGGAGAATGGGATATTTGAATCAATATGAATACAGACCGTTATCCAAAACCAAAGCAGTTGTATCTAATGTTAAAATATCTAGATTTTAATTTTGGTTTTAGTTTTATATTTTACTCTGAAAGCATTGGTAATGTAAGCCAATCAGAGTAATTAAGATTTAAGGATATTAATATCCAGAATTAGTCAGCTAAGTTAATAATATCACATGATAGTCTTATTGAAAGTAATTTTAACCTTGAGTTTAGAGAATAGTGCTAACCATCTTGTAATGTAGGATTAAAGCCTAGACATAATATTACACAATTATGCTTAAACCTATTACAAATCTCAGCGACTTTATTCAAAAGAGGTATTCGGGTCATTCCATGTCAAGTGGGCCAGCCTTGCGAAATCGCCCTGTCGAAAAAATCTGGAAAAATATATGTTATTGTACATGTAAAAACTAGAAACTGCAAAATTTGTTATCTGTAGTGAAGATATACAGCTCATATTTGGTTGTCCTAAAGAACTTTTTGAGTGTATTAGGAATCTGCAATCAGATTACAGGTGAGTTTTAGGGTTCGCATGCTACTTAGTCATAAAAAACGAAAATAGATTGGAATAATTCTATATTTTTTGGATTTTGTAGTGCTGCAGGAGTTGCAACGTAATAGATATAGACCCAAATCTTCGCCTATCCAAAGATTGTGTCGATAGTACTACTTAACAAACATATGAAAACGCACCGGTAGAACCCGGTAGATGGGCACCTTAAAATCTGAAACTTTGTGTGATTTTAGGTGCTCACCTACATTTGTGCTGTATATCTTTACTAGAAAGGTAAAAACAAGATATCTGAAACTCGAGTAAATTATTGATACATATTTTGTTTCGAAAACTTATCGGTAACTCATGACACTCAAATGGCCGTATCTCAGTCAATTTTTAAATTACAGACCACACATTTTGCACAGTTACTAGTTTTTGCATATACAATAACATATATTTTTTCCAGATTTTTTCGAGGGAATCGATTTCCCAAATTTCTGAAAATTAACCCACTTGACATGGAATGCCCCATTCTTAAGAACCCAGTATGTTCTTTATGTATTTACTTGTAAGAATCTTAACTGATTTAAGAGTTAATAATATCTTCCACCAGACTGCATTAGAGATTATTATGATGCGCATCTTCTATATAAGTTACACACTGATAGAGATAGACCAGTATTAATATCTATAACACTGTATATGGAGAATGCATTGTGTTATAGTTGTCATTCGTTGCTATCTCCACGGGCACCCCATCTTGTTATTTTTATTTATTGATATATACATGAATATTACTCAATAACAACCGAATAATAATATTTAGACATATATATGTATGTTATATTTTATGTACTATGGGGTTATGACCCATTGTCACTGAATAAATTATTATTATAAATAGGCCTAAATTGGTTGTGTAACTAGCTGTTGATTTATTGGGTCTTAATTAATTTTGGGAAAAGGGAGACAACTGCAATTTTTCTACAGGACTAAAGACTGAGGGGTCTTCGATTGGCTTGACAATATCCTGTAATTTCACATGACAGTGTTATCCTATCTGGGTTGTCCTATAAAATTACATCCACTAGTTACGAGAAAGGGCAGCATAAAAGTCCAATATTATGGATTTGGGGCATGTCAAAGTAATAATAATAAGTATATTTATAATGCGCAGATTTCCAGACACGTATGCATGCTCTAAGCGCATGTACACTATACATCATTCACTATTTACACAACAGTATATTCGGTCAAATACAACTGTACTCACATTGAAACATGTCTTTAAATCTCCATTTTTAAGGGCAGATTTCACACTTATTGGTAATGACTTTCTAAGATTAGGAGCACTGAACCGTCAAGAATTGTATCCAAAAGTTTAAAAGTTAAATAGTAAACACTGATTTTGGGATCGTAAATTGCGTCGAGGAATATACACATGAATTAGATCAGACAGATATACTGGACGAGTTCCATTGAGACATGGCAGAGAATTTTGTAGTGGATTCTCAATTGGATAGGACGCCAGTGAAGATCTTTTAATAACAGTTGGATATTTACACGTTTCGAAGTGCGACTGACTCCCCTGGCACCAGTATTTAGAATAATATGTAGTTTTGAAATAAAGTTGCGATTTAGTAGACCACTCAAGCTGCTGTTGCAGTAATCCAGTGGTCTAATACGCGTATGAGCAGAGTCATTTGTTAG
Source organism: Patella vulgata (assembly GCF_932274485.2). NCBI lineage: Eukaryota > Metazoa > Mollusca > Gastropoda > Patellidae > Patella > Patella vulgata. Next base: position 21,565,958 of record NC_065883.2, read on the forward strand.
ATGTCTGATATTGTCAATAGCTCTCAAATGAAAGTAACATGTTTTTCCATTGTTAGATTTGAGTCTAAGAATACACCAAGCTTTTTTTATACGCTCAAATTTTCATGTGGACGTATATTGTCGTCTCCCCTGTCCGTCCTTAATTTGTTTGTGGACACTCAACAGGTCATGGGAGCCACGGTGGCTAGGTGGGTAAGGCGCTGGCTCGCTAGCCTGGAGGTCGGGTGTTCGATCCCTGCATTGGCCGAGAAAGTTCATCCCGATTTTCCGACGTGGTTTCCACTTGTCAGTAATGCAGGACGGAGGGCCTGACAAGGGCAGCTGTCTAGTCCTTCGGATGAGACGAAAAACCGAGGTCCAGTGTAAATATTGGAATGCACGTAAAAGATCCCTTGGCAGTAGGAATTCGATATAAGAGTAGGCGATAGTGCCGCTGCCCGGGCAAAATTTCCCTCATGGCACACTTCATTAGCCCAGTATAGGAGCAGAACAGTAGGACGTTAAACCCCATTCCATTTCATTTATTTCATCTCAACAGGTTATAATTCTTATCAGATTTTGACGAAACTTGAAGTGTAGCTTTATTTGCAAAAGATCTCGGTTCCTGTCCATGTGGGCATGTAGCGGATCGAAACTTCATAGATTATGGCCCCTGATTGTACGAACAGTCACGTTTTTAGCTTTTGGATACTCTAGTGGTCACATTCTTCATCCGATTTCGATGAATCTTGAAATCCATGTTTATAACCCAAAGATCTTGGTTCCTGTCGATATTTGCGCATATTGTTTTGTACCTTCCTGAATTATGGCCCCTGATTGTACGAAAAATCGCCTCTTAGCTTGTCCCTCTGGGGGTCACAATTATTATCCGATTTCACAAACCATGCGAATATATCACCGTTACTCTGTAATGTCGGTTGAGGTTGAAAATCGGACCAAAAATCGTGTAAAGATATATCAAGGTTGTGTACCGCCGTCTAGATGTCACAATTTTGATGAAACTTGAAATACATGTTTATAACCCGAAGATCTTGGTTCCTGTCGATATTCGCGCATATGGGATAGTAACTTTCTGAATTATGACCCTTGATTGTACGAAAATGCACGTTTTTAGCCTGTGGTCCCTAGGTCACAATTTTCACCCGATTTAAAAACCGTTTGAATATATCACCGCCATACCCTAACACAGAGCCTTCAGGTTCACCATAGGCTAATAGGGTTGTTTCTGATAACTCATTGCCAAGAGGTATAGACCGTGTGCGACCATGTAGGTATGATCGGAACCATTGTCCGTCATTAGCTTGACAGGTGTATCTTTTCTTTTCAAATTTTCTCCAATTTCTGTTATCAGTTCATTCATTTACGGCAATAGAGAACTTCTAAAATAGTGGCATCATAACTTTTTCTTTCCTTTTAAATTTAACAGGTGCTCTTCTTCGGGGTCTTTTCCGGTTTAACATGGTCATAAAATGGTTTCTGGAACATGTACGACCACCTAGCCGCTTGTTAAGTTCGTAATAGCATTCTTTTATTCATTTAATCACTTACTGCGTTTACATCTGGGCTACTCTTTAGACATTCTGGAGCAGCTCCTCCTGTTCTGCTGTAATGTAATCTTACATTTTCAGGACTAATTGTGATATACCAGTAGATCTATTACAAGGCAGTAGAAAATAGATGTTATCAATTCATGTACCATACAATTCAAGTAATTACTTTATCTATTTACCGTAATGTTTACAGTAGCCCTAGTATTAATTGTTTGGATTGTTACATTATTTTTCTTTTAAGTAGACTATGTTGTCACCACGAGGATGTGTAATTCCAGATATAAACGAAAAACTGTAGTCCCGGAATTTGAATCATATTTTGTGCATACGTTGCAAGTTGCCGATGTCACACGTAATCAAAAAACGTGTTGTGTTTGTATTTTCAACAACAATCCAGGGGCTAAGCGAACACCAGCTGCAGACTGCTGACGACTTTTGTCCACATTCATAATGTGAACGTATTATGCCGTCGCGCCTACGGGGCGCAATTCTTAACGGATCATCTTAAAACTTTGTATACTTATTTCTTATACCCTAGGTTTTTTTTCTGCATGGCCGACCTCTAGGGACAGAGCCACGCCCATTTTTTGTATTTGTTTGTGTGTCGTTTACAGGCCGCATTTTTTAACTGATCGTTTTGCATACTTATTCCACCCTAAGGACCATCCCTATTGTGCATGCACAATCCCGGAGGCATAGTCACGCAGATCTTCTCTTTGTTTGTCGCCAACAGGCCGCAATTCTTAATGCATCTTTGTGAAAACTTTTCATACTTATTTCTTATACCCCCTCCCCCCAAAGGTGATCTCTGTTATTATTGCTGCATGCCCGACCCCGTGGAACAGAGCCACGCTCAATTTTTATGTATGTGTCGCCTACAGGCCGCAATTTTTAACAGATCATTTGGAAACTTTTCATACCTATTCTTTATACTCTACGGATGATCTCTATTGTGGTCAATGCTCGACCCCCTGGGCAGAGCCACATCCATTTTATTTCTTTGTGTGTCTGGCCTACAGGCCAGAATTCTTAATGGCTCGTCTTGGAATTTGGCATATGGAACTTGGGATATATATATGCTCAATTTTTGTGTTTAGCACCTGAAGGCCACAGTTCTGAATGAATCGTCTTGGAACTTGGTATACTTATTCCTTGTACACCAGGGTGGTAACTATTGATTTTGGTGCATGATCCGCCCCCATTGGGCATTCCAACACCCACGTTTTGTCAATATTTTGTCTGTAAATAATCTGCAGGTTGCAATTATTAACAGATTTGGATTCAATTCGCCATGATCTGTCATAGGGTTGTACCAATTTATATTGGTCCATGTCCAATCCCCCAGTGGAAGAACCACGCCCAATTTTTGTGTTGTTTTGTCTGCAGGTTAGAATTCTGAATGGATCATCTCGGAACTTAACACATTTATACCTTATACTGTAAGGATAGCAACTATTTATTTTGGTGGATGTCCCACACCCACATTTTTGTTAATTCCTTTGGCTGTAAATAATCTACAGGTTGCAATTATTGACATATTTTGTTCAAATTCAGCATAGCAACCATTTCAATAACAGGGCTGTCCTTTTTATATTTTTCCATATATCTGTAATTTTTGTTCTTATTGCGAATTGAATTTTGAGGCATTGATTGTTGAAATTGGATTATTTTTTAATTTTCTTCTTTTTGGGGGTGGGGGTGGGTGGGGTAGGGTGATGGTGTATTAATTTCAGCGAAGCAATTAATTGCGGTAGATGACCACCGAAGCAGGTTAAAGAAAAATCATCGGCTCTTGTACCCAAACTCCAATAATGTTTATGTGTAACTGTTATGTCCCTCCCTCCCTAAAACAATTAAAGCCTGACAATTCTAAGGTTTTATGTTACGGGAAGCCTAAAATCGTGTTTATTAATGACGACGGATAGGGATATACATGTGCATGGCAAATTTAGACGGAAATGAAGGCATATTAATGGCAATATTTTATATACTGACAATCCAGTGACGAGCTCCCATGGATCACAGTATATATTGTAGTCGTATAAATCAAACTCGTTTAATGTGGTCGGCCAACCCTAGTATCTTCACCTGTTAATCGGACAGTAAAATTGCCACATTTTGAGATTGTAACTTTTTCTGAAGAAGGGAAGTAACTCCAAAACATCTATTGGGTTGAAGCCGTGAAACATTGATTGCGGATGTGTGTTACACAGGAGCACATAAAACGAACACTTGAAAGTAGTTTCGTGATATAAAAATTTTACTGAGATTATCGGAAGACCGTTTACATGTCACACGATCCAATTTTTTGAGACCAACATCCCGAAGGTTCTTTCAGCCCACACGGTGATTTGAACCCGGTACATTCTGACATACCGTGATGGTTCAAAACATTTGTTTGACATTCAATGTAAGGCCTTCTATTTTGAAGGGTTAAGCATATTAAAACTCCCCACGACTTCCCATTTTAATAATGCTGTGCTAGTCCAATCTGGAAATACAGCTCTACACACCGTACATTTTGCAATATATACGAAGCATCCCAACAAATTTGAAAAAAACATAATCCAACAAAAACACCTACCTGTAGAGCGTTTGGAAGAAACAACATAAAGTACCATACAATTTTAATGTGTAAATGACGCCTTACGGATATTTTAATAAATTGATGATTTTGGAATAAATTAAAAAAGTTCTGAATTTTGTCTTCGCCCGGGGGGGGGGGGGGCTGAATGGTTAGCGTGCGCGCGCTGTATCATAAAGTCTGTCATTGTGTCGACTGGCGTGGTTTCGAATCTCCGGTTGTACGTGACAAGGAGTAGGGTCGCCTGTCCAACCTCGTGGGTTTTCTCCGGGTCCTCCGGTTTCCTCCCACTGCTAAAGACCCCTACGCGCAAGCGAATTATGTAAATAAAATTAAACCGTATGTTAGTCCCGAAATGACCTAGTTTGTGTCGAGTGGACGTTAAACCCCATTTCTCTCTCCCTCTTTTTGTCTTCGCCCACATTTCGTCAGTCCGAAAACCATTGGCTCGTTATCGCGATAGCGGCTATTACTATTTCAAATTTGGTGTGAAGCACTGGTCTCATGAGAGGACAAATCCTTATGATATTCAGCGTTCCTTAGTTACGACGGCCCATTCAAATTGTACCAGATGATTTTTTTTTAAAATCTTGTTTGAAGCAGTGAGCTCATAGGAGGAAGAACTCCTTCGGTCATGCGCAATTACCGAAAATATGAACTTCAAGATTAAGTTATAGTACTGTGAATTTTTTCGACTATAATTAAAGATACATTATGGGAGATTAGATAAAGAGCTGGCAGTTCTCACATATACACAGTTAAAAACTAGATAATGTAAAGGGAATTTGCTGAAAATTTAAGTGAAATTGATCCACTCTGAACCAAGATTTTAGCGATTGAATTTTCGCCCTATCCTCCATCATCATTACTATAGTTGGCATGATGATAAACATAGTCTCGATTATCCATTTCATGATTAAATCATGAATGGAAGTCGAACAGCAAACCGGAACCTAATCCAATAAACATCGCAGGCAAGCGATGACATCTAGAGTTCATTATGGTCTGGATAAGTTAATTAATGACTAATTAATAATTTTGATAACATTTCAGACCTAAAGACAGACCTACAATAGGCAGATTTAGCTCTTGGGTAATGTATGTTTAAAATACCACCTAGTCTTTTTTTGCCAAAAAGAACCAGGAATAACACGTTTTCTAATCTTGTCTTCAATTTGCCATTAAGTATTGAAGTGTATAAGAGTTGAAAAATCAATTTCTTTTCTAGAAGACAATTATCAAAGACAAGTGATTGCGCAGTTTAATTTTCTAGAAGCTGCTTATCAATTTTTCAGAATCAATAAGTACTCAAATTGAAAATTTAACTCGTAAGAACGAATTATATTACGCAAAAGATTCTAACAAAAGCACATTAACATTATTTTTGTATTTATAAAGTTCAAATCGTAAAACGATGCATTGTGACCCGAAAAGTATTCATGAACAATAACGTCTTTACTATCGTGTAAACAACCGGTACATACTTGAATTCATTGACTCGCCATTTGTACAGGAAAATTAAGTATCTAGGTGATTCATAGAATTCGTAAATACACGACAGGATATTGTAAGGTGCGAGAGTGTCCAAGTCAGAGGAGGGCACGTTGGGGACTTGTCAGTGGGGATTTCTGGTGCATATTTGTCCCTGAATAGAATAAGGAAGGCATATTGTAAGCGTAAAAACGGGCCTGCAAAGTCGACCTTTTTTGAAGCCACGAAACTGTAACATGATAACATTAACAAAGAAATTAACCTGTGTTCCACAAGTCAACCGTGCCTTCCCGATGCGACAAACTAATTGGGTGTTTCTTCCATATCGACATTTCTGCGGCAAAACTATTATCTGTCCAGGGGCGTCTGTCGACTTATATATATATAAATACTATTGTACAAACGGTACATGTTAGCGAGCCAAGATTTAACACATTATGCTTCAAAAGTTTAAAATCTTTTATGGACTCAGAACCAGCTGTGTGCTCCTGGTCAAGTAACATTTAATGATTGTGCCACGGACTGGTCATATTCAAGTACAGCTCAATATCAGTCTCTGTAATGATCATTATATCTTGACCATCTCATTCCACTCTCTTTATTAAGCAATCTATACGGCCATCTATACGTGTCTCCGAGCCAATCACTTGACCAATATTATCATTAGAATTATAAAGGCTAACTCACTAGAAGTAAGATTGATGGTGGTGGAGAAATTGCTTATTTAGGAAGGAACAGAACGTACACAACAGTAAGAAAATATTCCTGCATATTGATTTATTCCATCATGCTAAACAAATCATTCAAGCCAACAAAATAATAATACTAGTACTAAAAAAAGGAAAGGCTCTTGTCCATCAAGAACCTAAACAACAGCGATAAAATGGTAATTATTAAATCGATAACAGTTTTGTATCGAAATTTATAACTGAAAGTATATTTTTTTGTACTGCCCTACAGTGCCACAATCTAAGAACAAAACTTAACTAGCAACCAATTCTCCCTATATAAATTCTGACCTAAACTATGACACTCATTTGGACTAGTATTTCCGTGTATGACAGGGAATTCTTATTTTTCTTCAATGCATTAAATAAACGTTATTAATATGCTAAGTGAATAAAGCTATACTATTTTTCTGTTTTTGTTGTACTTCATAATAACCTTTGATCGCTTGGGTATTGGGAAATACGTGCAGAAATCTGAGGCACATGAATACCGATTGTGGTCTACTATGCAAACATTCAATGATACGAAGACCGATGATTATAATTGGCTATATCTACTGCTATTTGGATGGTCTTATGATATTCATGAATATTCTTTAAGCCAGACAGTCTGTCTACGGGCTATAACAATGATTCCTTAGTAATAACACTTGAATACAACGTACATTCTCGATAAATCTAACCGTAACTTAAAATTAAGTCAAATAGTTTGATCTAATTCTCCGATTAATGTCGTTTCAACGTATTTGACTTCGCTACTATGCTATTGACCATGTGTTCATCCCGTCTTCATTAACCCCGATGGAGCAGAACAGTAGGATGCTAAACACCATTTCATTTCATCTGCACATGAGTCTGTCAAAGAAGTGATTCCTGTCATGCATGCGATCTTATTGCTGCAAAGTAATGAACATAACACCACATTGTTTAAAACACCATGCCATTGACTGTTGTTTCTTTGATGAAAAAAACATTTTGAAACGAAATCGCTGGTAATATATTTTAAACTGGCATAGTAAACCGCCCGGACCCTAAACCATACCCATTATTAACTACACGAAACCGTCACGGGCCTTAATTTCTTATAAACAAAATCATTCTATTGCCTATACGTATTTTAAATTGTTGACGTTGTCTGTAATAATACATTCTATAAGATGTTGAATTGAATCTGTCATGCTTTGTAGATAAGTAAAAGACGAAGAACACATAATGACATCGTCTCCATGGTGAACTTGGGTCAGCGTTTAATGACAATAATGATGAAATATTGTTCTATTGTCATCTCAGTGTCAGTTAAAACATTTTTCAATGCTTGCCTTTCAGCGAATGAAAACCCTACGATGTGATATAAATACGATTCGTGTTCATTATTCTGCAACAGTTGGTTTATTTCATTAAATTTAAGTTAAACGTCAATATATCGACAAAAGGAATAAGCTAATATGACTGATAAGTGTGCGTAAAATTAAAACTATTTATTTTGATTTCCAACGAATCTATGACACTTTCTACTGATTATTTACTTCGGATTTTAAAATCTATGTTAAATACACCCCCAGATATCGTGCACAAGGCAGGGTATGATTCCGCTTTCTGAAAAACCTGATACCTATTCTCATTCTGTGTTGAAGTTGCCTTTTCCATAGACTTTTAAAGGAGCTAAATCGCTAATATTTCGGACCTAGAAATTGACACAAATGGGCCGCAACACATATAATAATGTAATATGAATGTATATAAACTGATTTACATTCAGCCGTTTCCGTTTTAAGTCTAATTTTAAAACAGTTATGTTCGGCGAAATATGCCAAAAGTCTCAATCGAATAGAAATCTCTCGCGTCTGGTAATTCGAGTCAACACTGATAGTATTCATTGCGCATGCTCTCCATATAAGAATATGAAGTCACCGTTTGACATGACTTGTTGAATATGTCTAGCCTCATTTTTCGAATTCCTTGTTACAAATAACCCTTAAACGCATTATGGTACACGATTCATGTACCAATGGTAAACTATTTATTTTGTCTTGAATATTGGAAACCCATCTTTTTCCGGTAACATGACTTGTTGAATATGTCTAGCCTCATTCTTTGAATCCCTTGTTACAAATGACGCTTAAACACATTATGGTACACGATTCGTGTACCAATGGTAAACTATTTATTTTGTCTTGAATATTGGAAACCAATCTTTTCCTGGTAAGATCACAACATCAATGTTGATTTAAATTGACAAACAAGATGACTAGTCATCACTATCCCGCGCCCTTGGACTTGTTTGGAAGGCATAAGGAAAAACAACTTCTTGGAATATCAATGGGACTAGTCAGACGATTCATACTCTGATCATAGTAGCTCGGCAAGGCAAAGTCGCTACTTTTTGTAAGGATTGCACAACAAATTTGCTTTCCTCAGAGTTTCTGAAAAATTAAATGATCTTCCGGTGTTCCTGGAGAAGACATCGACTCGTCTCAAACCCATCTTGCATCGATAACAACGATTAATGTTCCGCGACCTTCCGTTCTGGAGTCACACACCCTCCCGAAAACCTTGTCGATAAGCTAACGTTGACAACAGATGTCCTGCATGATAGGACAAACCCTTTTCGGAGAACATTGTAAACGCAATAGAGGCTAAATGTAAATGTGATAGATACTACAGTTTTTAATGTAATGGATATTTTTTCCCCCAGTAAATCAATGCGAAGCGTTATGGACCGCGTATGCTCACAAGTTCGCGGGTGTAGTAGTCCGCCGCTATCTATTATTGTCATTTTTACGTTGGATGAATACATGTAAATGCACACCCGTAACAAACTCTGACAATAATACTAAGGCGCCCACCCTGACAATGATACAATTCAACCTACCAATGAAATGTAACGACGCACCCACTCTGACAATGAAATGTAAAGCACCAACCCCGACTGACAATGAAATGTAATGCACGAACCCCGACAATGCAATTTACGCAATGCATCCACACTTAGGTTTTATCATTCGCTGTATCGTGATTTATGTGATATCCCTCAATATGTATGTGAACAATATAAATTCAAACATTAGATTATTTGCTATCGATACCTCTTTATACTTAAAAAATGAAGACCCAGAGGCAAGTGCTGCTACCATTAACGATGACTTAAATCGAATCAGAAATTGGGCTGAGACATGGCTGGTAACTTTTAACCCCCTAAAAACAGAGACACTGACTATTACTACTAAACCCCACATAGTTAACCCACCATTATTTATGAACCAGGTACAAATCAAAGAAGTAAGTGAACATAAACATCTAGGTCTAATCTTTCAAACTAACTGTAAATGGAATAATCATATAGATAGCATTGTAAGCAAAGTATCCAAACTAGTAAATTGCCTTCGTTCTCTAAAATATCGATTAAATAGAAAATCTTTAAACATAATATACTCTTCTTTTATTCTTCCACACTTTGATTATGCCGACATTGTCTGGGATGGGTGCAGTGATTATTTAGCTAACAAACTAGAATCTCTACAATTAGTTGCACTGCGCACTATCTGTGGGGCGGTAAGAGGTACTAGCCATGCCTTACTCTATAAAGAGACTGGGTTTGTTCCACTCTCGGAAAGACGTCGACGTCATAAATTAAAATTAATGTACAAAATTACTAACAACCTCGTTCCATCATATCTCTCTGACCAATTAGAACTGTCCTCTACCCCTATCAATTATACCCTTAGAAACAAAGATAAACTAAAGGAAACCAGATGCAGAACCGAAATTTTCTCAGAGTCCGTCATCCCTTCCAGTATACGAGAATGGAACAAACTTAACGTTGAAATTAGAAACTCTCGATCCCTTGCTATCTTTGGAAATTCACTAAATAAATTAGATACCATCGTGCCATCATATTACTATACAGGGATACGAAAATTACAAATAATCCACTGTAAACTAAGATTATGCTGCTCGAACCTACAAGGCCATAAATTCCTCAGACACGTCGATGATAGCCCTGCTTGCCTCTGTGGTCACAAATTCGAAGATACCGAACACTATTTACTCGTATGCCACTTATATTCAGATGCAAGAAAACGGACAATCCATAACCTTCAACATAATCATAAAACAATCAGTTGTCTGTTGTATGGGTCAACAAAACTTAGTCCAGAGATAAACACACTTATTTTCCAAGAAGTCCAACAATTTATTTTCTTGTCAAAAAGATTTAAATCTCCATAAACAACTCTTAAGTCATTCCAAGCCCTGCACTCTGTATAATCATCTAAGTCTCTATATTATCCATGATGTATCATATATGCTATGCTCTATAATTATGTAATTATGTATGTATGTATGTAAATATTTATAATGTGTACATGTACTTAAATCAGAGAGAGGGGTTACACATAGGCATAGCCTGTTCCCCAATCCAAATTGAATGATTAAAAATATTGTTTAAAAAAAAAAAAATATGTATGTCTTGCATTTTTTAAACTTTGGTAGTTGTTTAGGTTGATCGATATCTTTAATATTCGAAATATCGTTCTAATGGTTTTTTACATTACAGTATTGTGGTGTTAATTGTGCTCATTTAAGCATTCTCAGAATTTACCTCAACCTTCCATCACTGTTTATTAGAAATATCCTTGATTCAGAAATACAAAACTTTGCTCGTAATTTCTTATTGATGTATTTCATACATTAAAACAAGAGTTTTATAAAGGGCTATATTTTAGTTAAAATAAGGCAAAAATTTTGAGTAAATTAGGGGACAGCACTACACATAATTACACAAACCAAATCTTCGGACAAGACACAATACGCAGAAATCACAAACAAACGTACACATCAGATTAGGTGAATGGATCCAGGGGCTAGCCGTAAGCATCCTTTGCGCTGTACAGTCCCGGGCCTGTAGTGATACAGACTTCACTCCAAATTGAAAAACAAACAATCGAGAATATAACCCAGAAACATTTTGTAATACTAGTTCGAGTCATCTGCTATATGTCACATGAAATATGAATGTAAGCTTATTGAAGTAAAAAAATAACGATACAAGTAACCATATCGGTGAAATGCATAAAAAAGCCAGGTAGTCTAATAAAACTCAACTAATGGTCGATGTTATAGTGAGAAACATTTTAAGTTTTTAAAAGGATTGAGGTATATTGACTATAAATGAAATGAAATGGAGTTTAACGTCCTACTGTTCTGCTCCTATGCTGGGCTAATGAAGACAGGCATACGTCATACAGTGTGCTATGAGGGAAATTTTGCCCGGGCAGCGGCACTATCGCCTACTCTTATATCGAATTCCAACTGCCAAGGGATCTTTTACGTGCATTCTAATGTATACACGGGACCTCGGTTTTTCGTCTCATCCGAAGGACTAGACAGCTGCCCTTGTCAGGCCCCCCGTCCTGCATCACTGAAAAGGGGGAACCACGCCGGAAAATCTGGATGAACTTTCTCGGCCAATGTATATTGACTATAAAGTTACAGCTTATGTTCCATTTACCACAAAAAAAAGGGAAAAAAAAAACTGAATACAAAGAAGCAAGCTGAGAAAGTGCAAACCCTCTGCTGACTGAATGGCGTGACGTAAAAGGCGGTAGGTTGCCAAATGACGTGATGAGGTCGTTGGTTCTAATAATATCCATGTAACAATATTTTGACTCTTGACTTTTGACCTTGACCATGACAAAACATGACCTAAAACCTTCAGTAGGTCCTGCTGAATTATTTTGATACTCATATGCTATGCTCTATAATTATGTAATTATGTATGTATGTATGTAAATATTTATAATGTGTACATGTACTTAAATCAGAGAGAGGGGTTACACATAGGCATAGCCTGTTCCCCAATCCAAATTGAATGATTAAAAATATTGTTTAAAAAAAAAAAAATATGTATGTCTTGCATTTTTTAAACTTTGGTAGTTGTTTAGGTTGATCGATATCTTTAATATTCGAAATATCGTTCTAATGGTTTTTTACATTACAGTATTGTGGTGTTAATTGTGCTCATTTAAGCATTCTCAGAATTTACCTCAACCTTCCATCACTGTTTATTAGAAATATCCTTGATTCAGAAATACAAAACTTTGCTCGTAATTTCTTATTGATGTATTTCATACATTAAAACAAGAGTTTTATAAAGGGCTATATTTTAGTTAAAATAAGGCAAAAATTTTGAGTAAATTAGGGGACAGCACTACACATAATTACACAAACCAAATCTTCGGACAAGACACAATACGCAGAAATCACAAACAAACGTACACATCAGATTAGGTGAATGGATCCAGGGGCTAGCCGTAAGCATCCTTTGCGCTGTACAGTCCCGGGCCTGTAGTGATACAGACTTCACTCCAAATTGAAAAACAAACAATCGAGAATATAACCCAGAAACATTTTGTAATACTAGTTCGAGTCATCTGCTATATGTCACATGAAATATGAATGTAAGCTTATTGAAGTAAAAAAATAACGATACAAGTAACCATATCGGTGAAATGCATAAAAAAGCCAGGTAGTCTAATAAAACTCAACTAATGGTCGATGTTATAGTGAGAAACATTTTAAGTTTTTAAAAGGATTGAGGTATATTGACTATAAATGAAATGAAATGGAGTTTAACGTCCTACTGTTCTGCTCCTATGCTGGGCTAATGAAGACAGGCATACGTCATACAGTGTGCTATGAGGGACATTTTGCCCGGGCAGCGGCACTATCGCCTACTCTTATATCGAATTCCAACTGCCAAGGGATCTTTTACGTGCATTCTATCCGAAGGACTAGACAGCTGCCCTTGTCAGGCCCCCCGTCCTGCATCACTGAAAAGGGGGAACCACGCCGGAAAATCTGGATGAACTTTCTCGGCCAATGTATATTGACTATAAAGTTACAGCTTATGTTCCATTTACCACAAAAAAAGGGAAAAAAAAAACTGAATACAAAGAAGCAAGCTGAGAAAGTGCAAACCCTCTGCTGACTGAATGGCGTGACGTAAAAGGCGGTAGGTTGCCAAATGACGTGATGAGGTCGTTGGTTCTAATAATATCCATGTAACAATATTTTGACTCTTGACTTTTGACCTTGACCATGACAAAACATGACCTAAAACCTTCAGTAGGTCCTGCTGAATTATTTTGATACTCATAATTATAGTATTTTGTTATAGTGGTATACTAGTGAACCCGCGAACTAGTGGTCCCCTCGCTTATGGACTGCGAGAGGACGAACCTTGGTTTTTTTCAGCAGGAGGCTGAACCCTATTGATTTTCAAATTTGGAGTGAAGCAATGGCAGCGAAGCTTAGGCACCCTGTTGATTTTTAGACTCTTTGGTGCAGAGATATATTGATTTTGGTCAAATGATTTTTTTTCTCCAGACTAAACTAAGTGCATCGCTTTTAAAATTATTTTGTTGTCCGAAAGTATATACAGCCCATGGAATGCTGTGCCATTATTTGTTCCAGTTAGGTAGGGTAATTCCAAATAGATTAGTTAAGAAATGGCGTTTCTGTCCTTTAATGGATCTTAAAACATATATGTATATTCACTGTCTACGCGTTAATACTTTTAAAATAACTGATAAAATCTTAAACAATTCTAACCGTTATCTGGTATTAGACTTTATCCTCTCCACAGTCTACATCGTCTAAATGGGTCGCTAAAATATTGAATTTTCAAAACTAGATAAACATATTATACAAACCTATTTATTTTTACGTGTCAACTTTGGGACTTATTACTTCATCTATTTGATGTGCTTCTCACAATTGATATTATCAATTGGTTGGTGAATGTATAATCTTATCATCATGGTGTTGTAGCTACCCTTGTTGCCTTCTAGCGGCTTCCATTGCACGCATACAGTCTTACTGATTGTCCAAGGTTAACACCAACGGTAAATACAAGAATTGTTTGATAATGTCTGGAACATTTGTAATTGTGATTGATAAAAAGACGAAAACACATTCACTTAACGCTATCATCACTACTTTTTCTTTGGAAATTTGACATATTGAACTACTAGTTGATAAGAAAAACAGAATCGATTTCCGTAAGTAAACGAAAATGACAAATGTTTGGTAAATGCCGATTAAGTCGATCTGTGTAGAATACATTTCCACGTGATGGTTGTAGTCCCGGGGATGAGTTAAGCATTAACTGTTAGTTAATGCCGCTGTTCCGGCAAAATTTCACCCACAACCCACTGTTTGGCGTATGCCCGTCTTCATCAGCCCAGTCGGAGTAGGACGTTAAACCCCATTTCATTTTCATCAGGGTTGGATGGCCGGATGTAGACCAAACGGCATATTATCTATGGATTCAATCCCTTGTTTTTACGTGTAGGATATATGCGCGGATATTGAAACGAACCAAGATCGTTGGGTTGTAAAGATACATTTCATGTTACAGCAAACTCGGATAAAAATTGTGACTTCTAGAGGGTCAACAACCTTGTATTATACATACTTTTACACTATTTGTGTACAAGGAGAGGCCATTTTGTCCGGCAGTTTCGGTCCGATTGTCATGAAATTCGAACTCAACTGACATTATGGTGTAACGGTGATATATTTGAACGTTTGTTTTTCACAAAATATTAAATATTCGAACGCCATTTTAAATTGGGTAATAATTGTGACCTCTGGACGCGATTTTTCTTAAAACCAGGGGCCATAATTCAGGTAGTTACGATCCAATATATGCAAATATCGACAGAAACCAAGATCTTTGGTTTATAAACATGCATTTCAGGTTTCATCAAAATCAGATGAAAATTATGAATAAAAACGTGTTTTTCGTACAATCAGGGGCCATAATCCTTGAAGTTATGGTCCGATACATGCCAATGTTGAAAGGAACCGAGATAGACCTATATTTCATGTTTCGTCAAAAACAAATTGTGGACGGAAGTCAAGACGGACAGGGTGACAGCATAATACGTCCACATCAAAATATAGGCGCATAAAAAAATGCTAGTTAAATCACACTCTTTCATGCGCTAGCCTTTTGTACGTCGTAGCCACTATCCGTTGGTCCGCCTGTCCACAATTGGCTTGCTAACACGATAAGGGCTTTAGTTGTGAACGAATTCTTTTTTTCAGATTTTATCCGATGTTTTTCAAATTGTGTGTGAAACATTGGCACCATGAGATGACAAACACTTTCAATGATCAGCGTTCCGCAACCTTCAAATTTGGTCAACATCCAAGTTTTACTTTCGGATAAGCTACTGTCTAGGGCTATAATTCTTTTTCGAGACATATCAGTGTATGTGTTGGCGTATTTCCACGATTTGCGTGGCTGTCTTATTTAAGGAAACAAGGTGTTAGATGATTGCTGCAGCCAATTAGATAAATGAACATTGGGCATTGCCGTTGGATCTCATTTTCTGACAAATGTGCCTCTAGGGTAAAGACATATAACATTTCAGAATACTTGAAAGAATTACAGCTTCCTGGCCTGTTTAAAGTAATTTTCTTCGAAGAAAGTTGTTAGACATATTTAACTGAATTTTCTCCAAGGACTATTTCTAGAAAAAATTATAAAGGAAATATTATTTACTCATTCTTTGATTTCAACCCACATAGCCCTAAAATAGCAAACTTTTCTCCAAGAGACTAGAAGAATTTTAACAGAAATATCATTTACTCATCTTTGATTTCCACCCACATAGCCCTAAAATAACAAGATGTTTAAAGAATATTTGGAAGTTAAGATTTAAGTGTACTGGTGCGGTTACTACGCTGGGTTAGGGATGCGTTAGCGATGATATGTATACGTTGTCATTTTTTACTTTAGCACGATCCCGTATCTGAAATCAGCTCTTTTATTCCCAGTTATATCAGTCGGTGTTTCTTAGAGAGTGACCATCAGTTAATAAGGGTCAGTATCACTCCCTGTGTCAGTTGTAGCAGTTTTATTTACCTTTGGGAACATTGAATTTGACCCGTCTGATAAGGACCAACATTGAAATAAAATTAACTTATGTTTCAAATACACTCGTTAATAGTTTCAGGTGGGATTCTTAATATATCCATATTCGAATGGCATTGTACATGACAAGTAAAATTTCATGAAGTCTAAAAAAATTTTTGACCCATGTGAAGACATTTTGCTGCCAAGGAAATATTCATTCACCCCCATGAGGAAGGTTATATTCACAATTCCAAACATTTGGATTTTATTGCTACACTATGATGATATGACATTTAAGTTGGAAAATAATTATCGTTACATATTGTTGGTTAAAAGGTGCCATTCGTTTTGAATAAATGGCGGGATGCTTAAATTATGGTACATAGTGCAATGTATATTTTAACTCTAACGAAATCTGAATGTCTTGAAAATATCGCACTTTACGTTTCCGAAATGAATGCAGTTTTGGCCACTGTTCGTTTAAAACCCTTCCAGAAGAATTATTTTGTTGCAGAAGAACCTTTCAATTTTCATTAAATTGTGAAAACGGTCTATTGATAAACATTATCTGTTATTATATCTGATTAAATATAATTACCATGCAAATCAAACTTCTTGTCCTATTAACCAGGTTTTGTAGTTGTTGATTATCAGAAGAAAGAAACACAAGTTTTTGGTTCGTTTTTAAGATAGAACGCATTAAGTCAAGACCTAATCACCGGCTACTTAATGTAGTACAAATTGATGTTGATTTGAATAAGCCGTGGTTTAAATCGAAATCACTTCATGGACGCTGGAATCTTTTGAAAAAGATTAAAAGGGAAAAGAGGGTATAATTAAAAGATGGGAATCGTGTATGTTGTCATGTAAAAGCAGTCATTCATTTACCAAGTTGAAAGACGGACGATGTTTCTCTTGATGGTGACTTGTGTAAACTGCATTGATCAGTAATCGGGTGATTTCTGAGAGTCGGAGAAGACAATTTCCTTTCCACACGTAGCTCCAGATTGCAGGATATATTAGTAAATGTCGAAATACTCGACGAAAATTGATTTGCCAGGATTTGGTCGTAAATTGTGATTTGATGAACTATGGCGATAAGTGACAATTGAGAACGGAAGCACAACTCGGCACCATTGATCCTCGAGACTGTTAGAATGGTCGTCTGCTAAAAACATTCCATTCGATAAATAGACGTCACGCAGATTGGCACCTTTTTCACTTTTGCCTTCTAAATGGTGAAAACGTGTTTTTCAACAAAGGAATTATCTCAGAAACTTGGGAAGTCTCTTAATTCTTAGACAGAACACACGCGTAAGATTATTCTTTAATTAAGGTAAGCCGGTTCTATTTACTTCAAACACGTTTTAAAAGACATAAATGTTATGCCTTCAGATTTAACAATTTTATCCGCTCATCTTAGAAGAAAGCGAGACTTGAAAAAGATTTTAGTAGAAAAAATGTTACAAGACATCCTAGTACCAGTGTGCATGGCTATTGGAGCTTAATATGTGTAAAAGATAAGGAGGTGTGCTTACCTTATCGAGAACACCCGGTACCGCGTTTTCTTTAAGTGAAAAGCGCACATTGCTAACGCGTTTTGTCAAGGACTAATAACATCATGTTAACGATAATACGAGCCTAAAATATATTGACTTTTTCATTTAGAACACACAAAAATTGACTAATTTTATAGAAATATCGACTATTTGAGTAAATAGTCGAATTATATATTAGAAGAAAGCTAATTATGAACGAACAAAAATAAAAGTATGGTCTGTGATGATAAAACAATGCTTAACAGAATACTGGTTAGAAAATGAAATGAAACGTTATTTTATCTCCTAGTGTTCTGTACCGACTTCGCTAAAGAGTGTGCCATGAGATAATGTTGCCCGTACTGCTTAATTTATTTCGAATTCCAACTGGCATTGGTTCTTTTACGTGCACACTAATGTATACTCATGACCTCGGTATTTTGTCCCATCCGAATGACTTGGCACTGTTGGTTGCTAGGCCCTCCTTTACTGAGTCGGGGGCACGGTGCCTAAGTGGGTAAGACGCTGGCTCGCTAGCTTGAAGGTCGGGTGTTCGATCCCTGCATTGGCCGAGTAAGTTCACCCAGATTTTCGGTGTGGTTCCCCTTGTCAGTGATGCAGGATGGAGGGCCTGACAAGGACAGCTCTCTAGTCGTTTGGATGGGACGAAAAACCGAGGTCCCGTGTAAACATTGGCGTGCACGTAAAAGATTCCTTGACAGTAGGAATTCGATATAAGAGTAGGCCGTAGTTCCGCTGTCCCGGCAAAATTTCCCTCATCGCACACTGTATTGCGTATGCCCGTCTTCATTAGCCCAGTTCGGAGCAGAACAGTAGGACGTTAAACTCCATTTCATTTCATTTCATTTTCTTTACTTCCTTCAGCGGGAATAATGCCTTAAACAATCGAATGTCGTTGGAATAATACACTACGCACATCAATTGGGCAATTTATAGATAACCCCTTCTTTGAAAACTGAACTATTCGGACGCAGTAGCTTTTATAACCCAAAACATTATTACATAATTATTATTGTAATATTCGGAAGTATGTTACAACGAAGCACAATCACTACAAAATAGTAATTGCCATGTAACTGGTATTTTAAACACTACCATTATATAGAGACGGTTATCTTCTCATATAGAATAGAAATAGTCGAATTACAGACAGAAAATATGTTATGAATGTCGTTAAAGCGTGAAACATAAAAGACAGCAGAAGATAATTGGATTAAGACAGAATGGGGACACATGTAAATCACAACATAAAAGATTTTATATTTCCAATTTCGAGGGAAAAAAGCACATTTACAATATATAATCACTTTAAGATAAAAAAAAAGAATCTTACAAATCGAATAGTGAATTTCTGTATATTTTGTCCAGCTTCACGAGAATAAGGGAATGCTAATTTAATTTTTTGATAATTTCCCATAAATAATTGATGTTTTTGTTCATCTTCGCACAACTGGGTTTCTACGTCAATGTTGTCCTTAGCTTAAGTTCACTGACATATTTAATACTATACAATAATGTCCATTTTGTTGGGTGTAAAATGCACAAAATAATTTAGCCCAGGACAATGGTGTTCCTGATTACTATTCCTATAGTACTATGGACCTTGGTAGATGTTGTTACACCAAGAAAGGTTTACCTCGAATTGTCTCTTTTAAATTCCCAACTTACGACCACCTGAAATCAATTTAAAATATGATTGAATACGTGTATATGCGTTCAATTATTTTAAAATAGGCGGAGCTTTTATACATTTAGCAACCCACCTCATCGTTCCGTCATAATAAAAAATAATGTCGATCACAAAATGAACTTAAAGAGAAAGTTCTAGATGTATTGTAGTCAATAATACTAGTCAATTCCGATGGCGACCGTTTCTGAGTCTGTCAACGGTCTAAGAAATTCCCCCATTTGCTCTATTTCAAGTAAATAGAGAACCGTTATGTCGACCTTACGGGCATTACTCCTGGGATGTACCACTTGCTTAAGTCGAACAGCAACAATCAAAACAAGCCAATATGGAGGCTTTCTGCACTCTCCATCAGTTAGAATCAAAGTTATCTTGTCCCTAAGCATCGACCAAAGAAATTGCTTAGCTTTAGTGGTAAATTTTAATCTTTGAACTCAGTCAAGACATTCACCTAATGAACACCTACACCAAGCTTTTACATTCTACCGCAATTAAAAGCAGTTGTTATGCCCCAAAGTCTTGACCAATCCAATTGCTTATCGCTACTTGGCCTAAGCAGGAAATTCTCATCATCGAACTTAGTCAAGGTATTGGTATACCGATAATGAATCTATACTCTTGAGTTTCATTACTCCCACCCGATTAGAACCAAATTTATCGTGTTACAAAGTCTCAGCCAATACAATTGCTGATCTCTGCTTAGCTTTAATGGAAAATACACACGCTAGAACACTGTCAATGTATTCACCTTATAACACCTACACCTAAGTTAGAACATTCTACCTCAATTAGAAGGAGAGTTATTGTGTTCCAAAATCTCGACCAATCAGATTGAAGTATATACTAAGCCTATTAGAAAATGCTCATCATCGAATTTAGTCAAGGTATTGATGTAATTAAACTATAAACGAAGTTTCACCATTCTCACTCAATAAGAATCAAAGTTATCGAGCTCCAAAGTCTCAAACAATCAAATGATCATTATCAAACCTCGTCAAGGTATTGATATAATAATGAAACTATACACCAAGTTTTATCACTCTCACTTAAAGTAGCCAAGTCTCTAACTCAATATCACCCAAAGTCTTCCACATTGAAAACACGAAGTATTTGTCAATTTAAATCAACATTGATGTTGTGATTTTACCAGAAAAATATGGGCTTCTGATATCCAATATTTAAGACAAAATAAACAGTTTACTATTGGTACACGATTTGTGTACCATAACGCTTTTCAGCGCCATCTGTAACAAGGGACTCGAAGAATGAGGCTAGACATATTCCACATGTCATGTCAAATTGTAACCCTATATTCTTATCTGAAGAGCATGCGCAATAAATACTATCCGTGTAGACTGGAATAACCAGACGCTAGGGATTGCCATTCGATTGAGACTTCTGGCGTATTTCGCCGAACATAACTGATTAGAAATTATGGTAAAACAGAAACGATTGAATGTAAATCAGTTTATATACATTCACATTACATTGTTATATGCGTTGCGACCCATTTTTATCAATTTCTAGGTCCCAAATATTAGCGTATGCCAAAGCATAAACTAATCAAATTGCTTGTCCCTGCTTAGCCTACGCAGAAAATGCTCATCTTCCAATTCCGCCAAGGCATGCATCGAAAAAACACCTAAACTAAGTTTGAACATTATAGCTTAATTGGGAGAGTTATTATGTTCCAAAAAGTCCCCTGCTTTCTTCGCAGATAAAGAGATATCTGTATATTCTGATACTTTTTGGATATCAAGCCGATTCTAATTGTAGATTGGAGAAATATAGACTTATCGGTAGCGTTTTACAAAACCTCGCTTGTAGATAAAGAAATAATTACTTAGTGTTCAAGATTTAACCATGCAGTTTGCGTCTGGAATGATCAAAGTTGGGCATAACTTAAGGGTATTGGGTGAGTAATAGTGTAAACGGCTATTTCAAATGTAATATTTTTCAAAATGTATTTTTCCTTGTCAGGGTGAGACTGTCCCTTTAATATAGTGTATGCGAATGCATCTTAATCAATATTTTTTTGATTTCTCAATCAATAAAAAAAACTTGAATATTTGAAGAATATTAGACTGAAAAGGCGGAAAAACAGAATGTAAGAGGCTTATACTTTTTAACCTAGGGTTTCCTTTAAACACATACTTTTCCAATCTTATGAAAAAAGGCAATCTTTAAGAAAGTTCTAATATCTATTCGGTCAAAAAGTTCTTGTAACAGTAAAAAAGGATACAATATTACAAGTAATAATTTTGATTGGCTGGGTTTTTCTTTAGCTATTTGAGATAAGTTCAAATTGGGTTTAACATCAAATTAACAGACAATACAACTTAGTCATTTGGGACTAAGATATGGTAGTTATTTTGTTCAATTTATTGAAATCAGCCGTGGGTTCGTTTTGCCAAAACCGTCAAATGCCATTTTGATTTAGATTGAAGGTTTCGTTTAAAAGCAGTTCTTGGTCATTTTGTCTCTTTAAACTTGATCTGGATTTACAGGGAACTAAAATAGAAATGAATTATAATTTCAACAATTTTCTCGATATTAAAAGAGCGATATGGAGAAAAATACAAGATATTCTGGATTTCGAAATGTTTTTTTTAAATATCCAAACATGGAGAGGCTACTGTGAATCCCCCAAAATGTATTTAAGTTTAAAGGTCGATATATCGACTAAATGTAATTAGAATAGATAAGTTTGAGATGTAATAACTTAGACATATTATATTTTTAAGCCTAAAGGGATAATAATATGCCAGAATAAAAATATAGACATAATCAATTTATTCAATTCGACCAATTATAAGTAACCGCATGCCACTATGTGTCGGGGCACTAGTGATTTAACCCGTTTCCGTGACGTGTAAATCGTGCTTGTTAATTTATCGACTTTTGACATATTCCACATTTTCTACAAAACCGCTCATTCAGATTTGCTCAAATGACGTTGGTTGGCCTCTTAAATGTTCAGATATTATTATGGATCCTGTACATTATTACATGTAGATCCATGGTATAAGAAACTCGTAATTCAAAATCTCTTCTACCCTTAGATAGATTGAGATTGGATTTAACGTCTTACTTCTCTGTACGGACGGTTAATAAGACTGACATACACATTGGTTCTTTTACGTTCACACTAACGTGTCTCTTTTACTATGGACCTGTCAAAATAGTCACATAATGTTCATTCTGGAACTGAACTCTCTAAATTGAGTATATTAATCCGTTAAAATACAGTCCCAATTAAACGATAAACACACTAACATTTACAGTTGTCAACGATCGGATGTGAGAGTGGATCATGTCTTAATTAAAGGGATATTAGGTAAGATAAGATACAGAGCTGACAGTTCTTGCTATAATAGTCCAAAATAGATAAAGAAAACAGAATATGCTGAAATTTTCAGTCAAATTCCTTCACTCTGAACCGACTTATTCAATTTTAGACTCGCCTCGATCGTCATTTCTAACGTGGGTACGGTAAAAACAAAAGTCTCAATTATCCATTTTTACTTTATATTATCCAACACGAAATGTATTCAAATCCGCTAAAGATGGCATCTGGAGTTGATTCTGGTCTAGATAAGTCAATTAATGTCTAATTTAGATAACATTTCAGCCCTTAAGAAAGACCCCCAATAGGCAGATATGTTTAGATACACAGCTACACGGAGAGATGAGGGAAACAATGCCTTGTATAGTCTTTAGTCCTCACTAACACGATATCGTTTATTACTAAATGTGACGTGGTATAATAATATAAACTGTCATACTGTATACCGAGAGCATTATGTCTTCGTGAAAAAAATTAGATGTTGTAATTCAGTATATTATTTTATCTCACGAGCTTATCAATTCCTTAAAGGGAAGGTGGATATGTTAATTGATAACTGCAGATTTACAGGAAAACTACTGGTAGCATGGTTGACAAATTATGTTCGGAATATAATTTTGTATCGAAAATATTAAGTAATTTGTCCTTTTGGCGTTTTTTCCTGTAAACAATCCGCTCGTAACAATGACTTTTATACTGCAGAAAGCGCAACAAGTGTGTTTTCAATTAACGTGACGTTACTCAAGTTTATAAAAAGTGATCTTTATCTATTTATTAACAAACTTTTGTTCAGTATACGGGACCCTTAATGGTGCGATTGTACAAAGTTCACCAATTTACATTAAAATTTCAAGAATATTTGGTAATCTTGAGAGAATAATGATGAGATGAAAATTGTTTTTAAGACGCGCACACCTTATCTCGCCAATTATGTTTTCATGCATATTGCCTGAACATTCTTGCACATTGGGATTGGCCATGTAAAATAGTACCACGATTTCATCTGTATTTATTATTCATGTATTCAGAATACCATATGCTTAACAACATTACTGTATCGAATTTCGGCGCCAACAATTTCTTGAATACACAAATTGTTTCGAATAAATCTTTTCTGTATATTTTAAAATAGAATAAGTTAAGTAAAAGTTATCCGCGAACAATCTATATGCGAACCATGAATTTAGATTAAATTGTATGATGACGAGCGTAGGTATTCCATCACGGTTCTAGTATTGGAGCAAAGTGTAGGTCCTTAATGAAAATTGACTAGCTGCGTTTTAAAACAAGGAAACCGTGTTATAAAGTATTAGAAGCAATTTCCCCGGGGATCAAACTTCATTTAAATATCTAATAAAGCAATCTAAAGCATCTACTGTCTACATTAATAATAGTTTGTTAGTAAAGTAACTCCTAATAGATTGACAAACTGAATCTTATATAAAACAAATATGTCGCCGTGTTAAATTAAGGTCGTTTAAAGAGGCGTGTAGTCGGAAATTATTTTTTAAACGTTAAAAGCTTTGTATCACTTCAATGTTTTTGTCAACAAGAGTTCGAGTCGCAGCGAAATCTGAATAATTCAAGTGGACTCTCTATTCGCGACTCTGTTTGTTGCCAGATGGATACAAGTTAATGGTCGTTGTTCTTCTGTCACAATCATAATTCACGCTAGTCTTCAAATGAAATGAAATCGGGTTTAACGTCCTACTCCGAGCTAATAAAAACTGGCGTACGCCATGCAGTGTGCTATGAAGGGCTTATCCCGAAGTATACTTGTCAAGGGTTATTTTACGTGCACGCCAATGTCCCATTCGAAGGACTATACGCTGTCCCATGCCAACCCCAACGTCCTGCATCACTGACAGGGCGGAACCACGCCGGAAAATCCCGATGAATTTTCTCGGCCAACGAAGGTTTCGAACATGGGACCCCCAGGTTAGGGAGTCGGCGTCTTACTCACTGAGCCACTGTTACTCATGTAACATGGTTCTAGGAGATATGTCGAAAATATTGTTGCATCCGTAGTTGCAGACAGTAATAATGTCATCCCCGACTGTGATTCGAAATAACGTAGTCATTCTAATATATATTTTATCAATCAAACGTCCACTCGACACAAACTAGGTCATTTCGGGACTAACATAGGGTTCTTTAACAGTGGGAGGACCCGGGGAAAACCCACGGGGTTGTGCAGGCGACCTACTCCTTGTCACGTACAACCGGGGAATCTAAACCACGCCAGTTGACTCAATGAAGCCAATTAGAGGGAAGGGTCGAGACCGGAAGTGGGTCAATAGTTGTTGAGATAACTCTTTGGCCTTTCAATTGATTGTTAGATTAATTGGTCTTCTTTATTTTGTTAACTAATTGCTGACTATTCTTGTAAATAATGGATTTCTGTCCTAGATGTTAAACAAATCAATTATTAATATAGCGTGGAGTTTTGTTCTCTTTTAGTATTAACGTTATCATCTACCGTTATATTTTCACTGAAAAGGGTTTAACGTGCACCATCCTATATTTGATAAAAATGTATTTCATACGGTTCAAGATGCATTAGGTAAGAGCTAAATCTGTCTATTGCCGGTCTTTCTTTTGGCTTCGAGTATTACATTGGATGGTCGAGATTTACATGGATTTGAATACCCACGTGATTTAAACATTTAAAGATAAAATGGATAACTGAGACTTAGTCTTGGTTGAAAAGTAGCGTTGCTACGATAAATAAACGATCTGCGCTACATCTTCATGACTGCACCCAGAAAAAAATAATTTGAATGAAATTTTCAGTAGGAACGGCCAGCTCTTTATCTAAATACTGCATCTTTACATTGATATTTCTCGATTTCACCAGTTTGATGATCAACTACCTTTAAATGGGAATGGTTAAATTGGGCTCAGATATTATTTTGATATATAAAAGGAATCATATGTACACAACATTACTATTCGTTTGAATAGCAAGATGAGGTGAAAATTACTACATATAAAAAGTTCCATGCTTTCTACTAGACCATTACTATAATATGCGATGCATATTACGGTATTTCGGGAAACTGACTAACATAATTTACTATTAAATGCAAATAATATTAATTTTAGGCCAAATCTTAATAAAGATAATTCGCCAAATCATCATAAAAGAATCTCATTTGCGGAACATTACAGGAAAAACGTACATTACACCAAGAGACATCTTAAAGACTTCAGGGTACAGCTGGTGGGTAGCTTACCAATATTGACCAAATTTACTAATTAGTGTAATAATTTTGCGGGGATATCTTCGAAGCAAATATAAGCTTGGTGCCATCGCAAATTGCATGTCTTCCAGAAATGTTCTGTTAAAGAAATATTGTGGAAACTTGTCATGTTTTCTTTAATCATAGTACTGGTAATGCCGGTTATGTGCATTAACTGATCAAATAACAAGTTGTGGCCGATTTAGTCGACTAGAGAAAAGTAAATTTAGATAACACGATTTTATAATTTGATATTTCAATTTTCTATAAAACAAGTCCATTGTGTATATTGCGATTTGTAATTGCTAAATCATTAAATTACATGCCTTTCGTGTTTATCAGATGATTTCTCGATAACTATTTATTTGTTTTCATTTCTAACCGTTATTCTGATTAGAATAATTAGAACCAATGAACCATTTGACTGCACAGTCACTGTATCGGGTAATAATTATAGATATAAATACATGTACTATTATGGAATGGTTAATTTAACCAATAGTTAGGCACATCACTTATCAGTGTGCCTTTGTAAGCATCCCAAGGCAAGGAAACTTGGTACTCTAGAAATAGTAAGCAAATGCTGCCCCAAGTCACGATGCCTGCATAACGTATACATGTAGTTCTTCTGAGCGAAACTTGCAGATGTAATCCTGGCAGGTTTAACTGTGTTTGTTTTAATAAAGTATAAATCTCTTTTCCAAAGATGTATGGCCATTGGAAAACATTCGAACTGTATTTATGTAAATTTAGTATATATCGTTCTTGGAACTCGTCATTCAGTTTAAATTTGTGTCTGACATCTTGGATATTGTTGCTTACATTATTGGCTAATCGATCTAACACGTTACCATTCAATTGCGTCATTGACACTTTTGCAATTTTTTTTTATTTTAAGGTGGTTTTTTTTATCAAAAAGAAATATTATGTTGAATATTCCCCGTTATATGTTTTGCTGGATTAAAAAAAAGCTTTTTACGTTGTGATAATCGCTAATGCGTATTGAAACAGAAATCCATATCATTTTCAATGACATAACACGGTCTAGTACGTTTTGCACAAAAGGCAGATATTTTAGCAGAAATGGCATCGTGTTTTCGTCTATTTTCTCCAGTCTGTAGGACATAACAGGGAATGAAAGAAAACATTCAAGTAAGCAAGACGAAACAGAAGCTGATCCTACAATAAACAAGGTAACACGGTCTGGTGTATTTTGTGAAAGAGCCAACAGGACAGTCCATGTTAAGGCATAAAAGGAACGGGAGACGAAAACAAAGCAAGCAGACGGAAAATGTCACGATAGATCTCCTCAATCTGTCAATATAACTCCCAGCTAATAACTGTACACGAACTAAAATGAACAACTCTTAATCAATTTCCGTTTGTATCAATCCTATGCGTTTCCTTAATGTCTTCGTCTTATCCTCGCCAATAAATGTTTTATTTGGTTCCATTTAGGGCGGTTAAAAGTCTACAGGGATATTGAGTGAGACAAGTAATAAAGAGATGTCCAATTTTTTTGAACGAGTAGAACCGATAGTGGATTTATTTGACTAATTTATAGATGATTTAGGTGATTTATAGAAAATGTTTTTCCGTTATACTGAATGTTGACGAAATTACAAAATCAAGTATATATAACAACTGTTTCTCTTTGAAGACCCATAGAACACTGTGTAAGGGAGCCACTGCGGATCGGGGGTGGATGGCTGAATGGTTAGCGTGCGCGGGCTGTATCATAAAGTCTGTCATTAAGTCGACTGGCGTGGTTTCGAATCCCCGGTTGTACGTGACAAGGAGTAGGGTCGCCTGTCCAACCTCGTGGGTTTTCTCCGGGTCCTCCGGTTTCCTCCCACTGCTAAAGACCCCTATGCGCAAGAGAATTATTTAAATAAAATTAAACCATATGTTAGTCCCGAAATGACCTAGTTGTGTCGAGTGGACGTTAAACCCCATTTCTCTCTCTCTCTCCACTGCGGATCAGTTAGTAATTTGTTGCCTGATAATGTTCGTCGGGATGATGCCGCCTGGTGGGTAAACACGTTGGCGTGCGCGTAAAAATTAACCCTGGCAGTTAGAAATCGATGACAGGGCAAAATGATGCACACCGCATGCCCCTATTTATTAGCCGTTCTAGAGGATTCACAACCTTGGTATTATTTACGTTTACACGATTTGCGTACGTGGAGCGGCTATTTTGTTTGACAGCTTCGCTCCGATTTTCACGACATTCGAACTCGTCACACTATATTACGTACGTTGATATATTTAAACGGGTTTTTATGACAATTGTGACCTCTAGACGGTCCACAAGCTAAAAACGCGATTTTTCGTAGAATCAGAAGCCATAATCCAACACGTTACTGTTCCATATGCGCGAATATCGAAAAAGAACCGAGATCTTTGGGATGTAAACATCTTTTAAGTTTCATCAAAATCGGATAAACATTGTGATCTCTATTGAGTCCACAACCTTGGTGTTATATATTCTTACACTTTTTAGATACAAGGAGCGGCCATTTTGTCTGTAATTGACACGAAATTCGACCTCACCCATCATTCGGGTGTAACGAAGATATATTAGACCGGTATTCAATATAGAATAAAAATAGTGACCTCTAGAGGGTCAACACGCTAAACACTCGATTTTACGTACAATCGGGGTCCACAACCCTGGAAGTTAACGTCCGATATGCGGGAATATCAAAAGAAATCGAGACCATAAGGATATAAATATATACTTTAAGTTTCATCACAATCGGATAAAAATTGTGACCACTAGAGAGTCCACAACCTTGGTATTACATACTTTCACACTATTTTAGTACGAGGAGTGGCCATTTTGTCGGGCAGTTTCGATCCGAATTTTACGAAGTTCGATCTCAACCATCATTAGGGTATATCGGTGACATATTTGAACGGTTTTTAAGATGGTAGGGATATTTTTATATATATAATTTAAGTTTCGTCAAAATCGGATAAAAATTGTGACCTCTGGAGTGTCCAGAACCTTCGTATAACATAATTTCACACTATTTGAGTACAAGGAGCGGCGATTTTGTCTGGTAGTTTCGGTCCGATTTTTACGAAATTCAAACTCAGAATTCATTAGGGTGTATCGTTGACATATTTGAACGGTTTTTAAGATCATAGGGATATAAATATATACTTTTTAAGTTTCATCAAAATTGGTATTACATACTTTCACACTATTTAGAGTACGAGAAGAGGCCATTTTGTCGGGCAGCTTCGGTCTGATTTTTATGAAATTCGAACTCAGCCTTCATTAGAGTGTACCGGTGACATATTTGAACGTTTTATTTTAAATCAAATAAAGATTGTGACCTTTTGGGAGACCACAAGCTAAAAACGCGCTTTTTTGTACAACCAGAGGCCACAATCCCGGAAGTTACGGTTAAATATGCGCGATTATCGAAAGGAACCGAGATCTTTGTAAACATACGTTTTAAGTTTCCTCAAATTCGGATGAAAATTGTGAACCTCCTGAGTGACCACAAACGAATTGTGGACGGACAGGGGCAACCACATATATCCACATAAAAATGTGGGCGTATTAGAATTATTGCAAATGATTTCAATATCACGGCGTACAGTGAATTTAATAAAACTTTCCTGTCTTTTTCTCATTTTGTAGAAGGAAATAGTAATAAGAATTTCCTCGAATTCAGAGGTCCAAGTAACTTCGATGGGAGTCGCCATATTATTATGCTGGCCCTTTTTAATGGTATTGTTTTAACGATAAACGCGTGTGCTTTAGCGTTTATTGTTTAGCTGAACACTTGTTTATTAGGTAAATGATCCTTTAATAAGTTACATAATCCGTACAGCAAATCTAGCTATATATTGTGGGTTGGAATTATGAGAGAAACTGTTTGGGTTATTTCGTAATAGTTTGCTGATTAATTTGAATACTTGACCGCACTTATATTAACGGGTACCTTGTGGAATCTGAAACTGCTCTTTACAGCTCTATTCATCCTGCAAACTATATGCAGATTAATCGAATACACCGACAGTATACCATATGTGTCTCCAAAATTGTGAATTTATTATTGAATTGAAGACAAAACTAAGTAGTCAGAGTGGTTGTGTTATTAGTATCTGGTCTACAAAGGAGCAGGCTTAAAGTATAAAGTCAATCGAAATGTTATCAGATCATGACAATTTTATCATATATTTGCGCGGTTTTGAAACCTCGTCGTGTATTAGCTGCAAATCATATTAGTCTATTTTTCGTATAAAGTTTAACCTTCTATTTTAGTATTTATTTTTTTTATTAGTATTGATCGTGATAATTAATATATTGCAATAATCTAACCATACAAGTCATTTCAAAAGTTATTTCCCAATACTTTACAGACACTAATCAATAGAGTTTAGTAAGAACATTGGAAGTGTTTTTACTTTGCCAATCATTGTGGGTGTTTACTATAGACTACTAAAAATTAATTATAGCAATTTACTCGTATTATTCAAATTTTATTTTTGTTGTTGCTAGACAACAAAACATACTTACTCCTGTGAAATTAATGAGCGTGAAGTGTAATCAAGAGGTCGTAATTAAAGCACTCTCCTTTCTTATGCAAGAGCAATTGATTCTATTAAGAATAAACAAAACACTTAAATCGATCAACTACTGGTATCCAAAGTTCTGTAATTTAGTGAGCCAGAATATTTCAGATGCTTCAACCTAATACTACCTTCGAATATGAATTATGAAACACTGATGTGTCAAAAACTAGACTCCATTTGCAAATGTATAACCATACACGTGGCGTAAACAGATTCAATCCATTCGAATAAATGCAAACTCGGTTGTCTTGTTAGCCTGCTCATATGTCATAAAATTCAAAGATGGCACTAGATAAGTTTGTTCGTTCGCGGGGCTTAACAAGCCCGTTTCCACCTAGGGTGGCCTTAATCGGATACTCGAGATAATCAAATTAATTAATTTCTTAAATCAGTTGCGTTACCCTATTAAACGGTCCAGTACTTTTAATTTGGGGGTAAATAGATTATTTCGCCTTATTTTGGCGTTTGATTTAGATACTTTAAAGGAGCTAAATCGCTAATATTTGGGACCTAGAAATTGACAAAAATGGGTCGCAACGCATATAATAATGTAATATGAATGTATATAAACTGATTTAGATTCAATCGTTTCTGTTTTTACTGTAATTTCTAATCAGTTATGTTCGGCGAAATAGGCCAGAAGTCTCATGTGAATGGCAATCTTTAGCGTCTGGTTTTTCCAGTCTACACTGATGGTATTTATTGCGCATGCTCTCGAGATAAGAATATAGCTTCACCATTTGACATGACTTGTGGAATATGTCTAGCCATGTTCTTTGAGGTCCTTATTCCAAATGGCGCTGAAACGCACTATGGTACACGATTCGTGTACCAATGGTAAAATGTTTATTTTGTCTTGAATATTTGATATCAGAAGCCCATCTTTTCCCTGTAAGATCACAAGACCAATGTTGATTTGAATTGACAAATCAATATCGAAGATTTTTGATGATACCGAGTTAGAGACTTAGCTACTTTAATGTAAATGTATATTACAGTGTCGTGTGAAATCTGGGACTGTTCCTGCTAAGTGGATGAATTCTATACCGCTATACTGTTTATATTCAAATCAGTAGGGTTCTTAACAAAATTGCTTAATGTACGGAAATAATTCGGTTCTATTGTTGCAAAGTTTTCTTGCCCACTCCAGGTATTAAAAGGCTTTGTACTTCATTCACACTAAAACCAGAATCATTTCCATATGTGGGTCCTTTGTGCTCAACTGTATGGCTGTCCACATCATCATTTTATCAGACATGTAAAGCTATAATCAGAGTGTTTACCTGATCAGCTGCTTGTTGATGGGAGTGTTGACAGGTCGTATTATCGAAGTCAATCCGTCCATTTCAACCGACAGTGTACGATCAATCGTCATGTCTGATACTCCTCTGAAACTATCACCCAATCTGTGAATCAATGGAAAAACAGAGACTATAGAACATATTGTATTCAGCTTCTAAGGGGCATTATCATCTTCAACACGAAAAACAAAACAAAATCCCTTCAACTCAAGTAATACTGGTATACAAATCAGAATGCTTAATGTATTATTGTCATATTGGAAATGGATCAATGGACTAGCCTCAAAGTTTGCACTCGATCAAAATGGATATCACTTATATCTAATTTAATTTTATTCCGTAACAATTTTAAAGTCAGATCGCAAAAGTGAACATTTCTCTTTAAGGCAAATATTAAAATTGTTGACTGTTAATAAATGGATTGTTTCAGTGGTATTCTGTGTAATTATGGAGATTTCTATAATAGAAGTTTTATTGAGGGGATTTTTATAACACCGATATTCACTTAACAACAAAGTGTTGACTACGTTAGATTAAGGGCAGTTGGTTCGATGGTTATATGACGGAACCTAACGTACAGTATCAACAGAAGACGTTTCTTGAAAGTCTTTTTAGGACAGAATTCCACATATGTCTCAGCTGCCGATTGTCTTAGAAGTAATCATTTTTCAATGCTATGGTTAAAAGGCAGTGGCGATTACTACATTAACTGTTGTACTTACACGGTTCCTAATAGAAATATGCTAGAAAGAATAGAATCTCCGTGTGTACATCAAATGATGCATAAATCATGGTTACTTGTACCAGACGTTGGTACGAAATTGTGGACATCTTCAAAACGTTCTAATTATCGGTAAAAGAAATGAAACGATATAATTTTAATTGAAACATTCGTTTAATGCTGCTGTTTACGACTGTCTACCTAATAATGGAGATGTTTCTGTATGAAGCTTTTTATTTTACATTCAACAAATAGTGGAAGAAGGTTGTTAATTCAGTCCAGTGGAACTAATAAAAGTAGTCCATTAATCTCAATGAAATGGGAGACACGTAATGTCTACATGTCTTTCGTATTCCGCTTGACATGCGCCACCTCATTTCATTGAAAATGCATGTCAAAATGTTATATGTCGTGTACAATTTTCCCCGGACTGTCATTATGCCATTGTGAATGGGCTCTGAATAATTTCCCGTTGCTAACTGGTTTACTTTCATTCAATTTAATATTTTGACCCAGTGTTGGCGCAGTGCATTATTTCTTAAGCATTTTTTCCTCATACAAGGTCTGAAAGTTATCTTGCAGTTAGTCTATTAAAATAAAATTATTCTCCCTCTTGGACTGCATATGCAGCAAAAGAACTAACTTTTGACCAACATAAAGTGTGGATGGGACGCTAAATATTATTCCAATAAATAAAACTGTTCGGCCACATTGGCACCTTCATGAAAGCTATGTATTTGTTTGTTGCGGGTATTATTTTTCCTAGAATAATCGTTATACTGGTGGGTTAGCTCCTACACACTTAAAGGGCGAAATTTTGTTCGCGTGTCTAACGTCTGTTGATCCCGGTAGCGTGTACCTTTGCTTGCTAATGATGTAATTAATGTAATACTATGTATGTGCCGTAAATTGTTAACGCAATAGAGGCTACAGTTCTTAAAAAGGTTTATTTCAAATTTGGTGTGAAGCATCGGGGTCATTGTTCCCCGATCTTCTCTTCCTGAGTTACCTCCCCTTTACTACTTTTTTTTTTAACACATTGTATTTCCAAATGTGGCGCAAAGCATTGGGATATTGAGAGGACTAGATTTTTTCAACGATTCGAGTTCTAGAAAGCATAAAGATCCTTGGGTGCGTTTTAAGTGTCCATTATTCAAGCTGTACGCAAAAGAATAAATTAGCAATTAAATCTCGTGTATTTGCAAACTAAACAATTGCCAAATGTTAGGAACTTTCCATGCGTATGTTTCCAAAATTGAAAACAATGAGAAGGAACCGAACTAAACTATGGTAACCCACGCCATCCATCCAAGCCATTAGTATTCAAATCACCATTTGATGCACAAAAAATATTTGGGGTAATTTCCAGTCATTTATTCCAAAGGATTTAACTTATAAATTACTCTGCTGCAAGGTAAACATGTCAATCTACTGTTCATTTACTGGGTTATTACGTGATTGTTAACGTGCCTTTTTTAAGGCAATAAAATCGGGGAAGGCATTTATATTGTCCGAGAACCTTATCGTTACATGATGTTATGTCTGGATTTTTTTGCTAAGAATAAAATACAAAATTTGTGAAAAGGACCGGACTTTTTTTATTATCGCAAACAAACTTATGAAGAGCGGTTCCAGGAAACAAACTGAAAAGATACACGGTACGAAAACGTTTTGTTGACTTTGCGCTCCTTCCGCGCCTTGTTACAAACCCTGTTGTAATAAATGTAATCAAATTTCACTTAATCTCTATTGTTGTATCAACCCCCATAATGTAATAAAAATTCACTTAATGCCTATTGTAGTATCAACCCCTATTGCAATTATTCTAATTACTGTATTTTACCATACAAAAAATTCGACATCTAATTTTAAAAGTCTATTGATTTTGATCACCAGTTCCGTATGATGTAGGAGTAATAGTATGCGTTTATACTGCATAGAATATTATGAAAGAAAACCACCGAAAACATTAATATTTTTGTAATCATTAATATTTAAATAAAAGTGAAGAATGTCCTCTGAGGAATTTGTTCATCTTTTCCGCGTGTATATCA
Organism: Patella vulgata; assembly: GCF_932274485.2. Lineage (NCBI taxonomy): Eukaryota > Metazoa > Mollusca > Gastropoda > Patellidae > Patella > Patella vulgata. Next base: position 21,600,739 of record NC_065883.2, read on the forward strand.
GATAAGATAATCCTCCTGGTAGCATTTTGTAAATGCTTCACTACTCTTAGACACTTTTATTACAATATAAGTTGATATTACAACAGGGGTTACATGATATAACCCCTTTTGTAATAAAATTTCTCTCCACCCCTATTGTAATAATTTTAATAAATGTGTTGATAAATAGGGTTTGATAAATCCCCAAAACTCGTTAACTGCGTTTAATCATGTTTTCAGGTGGTACTAAGATATACCTGTACTCATATATTCATGCGGAAATCGGCAATACTATATACCGGAAAACAACCGGAAAACACCATTTTATACTGAATACGGAAAACACCGGAAAAACACTAAATACCGGAAAATACCCTAAATAGGTAACCCGGAGACTGGCACCCTAAATAGGTAACCGGGAGCCTGGTCCTCTGTGTGCCTGGGTTAGGGTTAGGGTTAGTTTCCGGTTTATAGTATAGCCCTTCTCCGGGTTACCTATATAGGGTGGTTTCCGGTATTTAGTGTGTTTTCCGGTATTTAGTGTGTTTCCGGTATTCAGTATAACATGGAGTTTTCCGGGTGTTTTCCGGTATATAGTATGGCCCTACGGAAATGGTGATCAAAATCTATAGACTTTTAAAGTTAAGTGTCGATTTTATTGGTATGGCAGAACACAATTATTAGAATATTGGTTAGGCGAAATTTTATTTCAATAAGGGTTATACCCTGTAACCCCTAATGTTATATTAACCCCTATAGTAATAAATATTACTAAGAGTAGTGGAGCATTTAAAATATTCTATCATGAGGATTACTATCTAATATAAACCTGAATAAGATGTTCAAAATCCCCAGACAACAGATTTTTCAGAGAACATTCTTCACGTTTATTTAAATAGCAATGATTACAATAGGGGGTTTACATTGCAATACGGAATAGGTTATCAAAATCCGTGGACTTTTAAATTTAGATGTCGATTTTATGGTAAACTACATTAATTACAAAAGGGATTAATATTACACTAGGGTTTAAGTGAAATTGCATTACAAGTATTACAATAGGGGTTGTTGTAACAATGCCTCCCCTCCCCACCTAGCCCTAACATCATCAGAAACTCACTGGGAAGGGTTCTACTGTGTTTACACGTAAAAATACGCTTTGTTAAGGAAATTGGTTTTTAGTATGGACCATGTCCGTACATTGATTTTATTAGAACACACTTTTCTCTTTTTATTGTGATACTAATCCCTCAAACTACCTACAGAAAAGTCTGGATTTTTGTGACGATAACGTGATAGCTAGGCTTTAATACTATCTGCATACGTTTGAGGTAATATCGCGTTCTAATGAAACGCTGCATAATAGGACTAATATCCGGTTCTTTGATGGATTGGGAACATTAGCTGGTATTTATTGAAAATACAAAGAAACTGCCATTTTATCAATACGATATCTATAACGTTATGGATAATACGATTAATCTTCGTAAAACAGAGTAACCGGTTATTATTGCTTTACCAGTTATTTATTTATTCATAATATATAGCTGTATGAAATAGACATTTGTGCCCATAAGATAATATTTTATGGGCATCTTATCTCCCAGCTGTGCTAAGATAAAGCTTTTGGATTTTCATGATCTCCTTAATACATAACCATCGATTTGTTCAAACTACCGGGAATTTAACATAAACATCGTGGAAGGAATTGAGGCTTAAACAGAGTCGCGATTGTATAGTACACAAGGACAATGAATAGGACTATGCCAAAGAAACTCTGTTGACGATTTGTATTTATTACAGTATTTAAAGTAGATAAGTCTCTAACTCAATATCATCCAAAATCTTCAACATTCAAAACGCGAAATAGCCATATTCAACAAGTCATGTCAAACGGTGACATCATGTTCTTATCTGGAGAGCATGCGCAATAAATACTATCGGTGTAGACTGGAATAACCAGACACTAGAGATTTCAATTCGATTGAGACTTCTGGCGTATTTCGCCGAACATTACTGATTAGAAATTAAGAGTAAAAACAGAAACTATTGAATGTAAATCAGTTTATATACATTCATATTACATTATGATATGCGTTGCGACCCATTTCTGTCAATTTCTAGATCCCAAATATTAGCGATTTAGCTCCTTTAATTCATTGAAGGAAAATCATGCACCCTGAACTTGTAACTGTTTCATCCCATACCCTAATTTAATTCCTCCGTCTAGTCTGACCTTCCGTACCAGTTTTTGAAACGCATTAACAATTGAATGCACTTTGATAAAACTTGAATATGTCTTCAATATCAATGCCAATCTCTGAAATTCGAACGGCAACGCTATCCATGCATATTAAATTCATTAGCCCACTGCAACTTGATTGGCCGACCCTTTTTTAAACACAATAACTTTGTTTCTGGGGAATGGAAGCTTAAAAATATATTATGTAAAATTTAGATAAAGAGCTGACCGTCCTTGCTATAATAACTCCAAAATAGATAAATATGAATATATTGGAAATTTCACTCAAAATAATTTATTCTTAGCGAAATTATCACTGTTTGAAGTTTTGACAAGATGTGGCATATATACTGTTTATTATCGTAGTAACGGTTAATCTAGCTTTGAATCGGCATGTTTTAATCAAATCATTAAATGACGATCGCGTTCCAATCCATTTAAATCTCTGCCATCCGATGCCCTAGAGTGTTGATTATATAGGCTTCTAAATTTATATAACATTTGAAGCCCAAGTAAAAACCTGCAATAGGCAAATTTAGCTCTTACATAATGTATCTTTAAGTTCAACATCAGAGAGGTTGATTTCATTGACGTTTTGCCAGATGTAAAGTATTCTGGCGTTTGACAAACTATGGACAAACTATTTATATCTAGACTCGCTGTATCGTGAAAGGCAAAATCAGCAACAGCAGCAAAGATGACAAAGTGTAAATGTCCCCTTTACGGAGCTTGTCTTTCAGTGGGCAACCATGCACGTTGTGACGTAACATTACCAATCACAGAATGGACAGCTTTAATAAGAGATCGGCATGAAATTGATGTTTAACTAGAATCTTGACAACGAATAAAGATCATTGATTTAAATATTATTCCAATTAAGCATATTATCTTACTTTGAAGAACACGCGTTCTGTTCTTTGATAAAAAAAATTAAAGATTTACTGGGGACTTTATTTTCTTTTAAATTTCCGGTTCAATCTAAATACCAACGCATAAATTCCAATTAAGCTTCATGGGAGTTTCAGAATGGCCGAGGTATTGTTTTAAATCTTACTTCATTTTCTTAAGATTGTATTTGTCCGGTATGAAATCTTAACATACTTATTTTGAATGTCTTTCGAGATCTTTTGAATTTGTTATACCGTTTAAATTTAATACCGGTAATTAAGCCTATAAAAATATGTTTTGTGTGGACAGGGTAATGATATGCAAAAAATAATATTAGTAAATCCAACTTATATGAGGCTGGTATTGATGGTGGCAAAGCGTGTAATCAGCGTTATATGGCATAATGTAACTATATTTTCTCGTAAAGTTTGGCTAGATGATATGAGAATGGATTGTTGAGGAGCGTTAAATGGGCTTCCCCTACGAAATATGCTTATTCTCTGAGTGAATCATATGCAATTTCGTGCATTTTAAGTTGATATTTAGACAAGAGAGATTGTTTATTAAGAAGTTTCATCATTCAAACTTTTGACTTTATTGGTGCAATTTTGGTGCATTCTAATTTATTCTGTACACTCGTATTGGTGACATTTTTCCAACTTTATACATATATAATGAGAATACAATTATGAGAGCATGGGTCGGGGTAACATCCCCTCGGCATAAACTAGGTCATATCGGGACTAACATATGATATAATGTAGCTATGGGAGGACCCGGCGAAAACATACTCCTTTGTCAATTACAAGTATATGATCGAACCACGTTACGTGCCGCGACCAGTGACAGACCTTTCGGCCGCTCGCCTGTCATACTATTGCATGCCCCATTACAACAATGTGTCTTGTGCAGTCTAAAATAATAGGCAAGTCTCACATCCCAGGGTTAGAATCTATAGAAACACTCCCTTCTATCAATAGCAATCTGTGTGTCTGCCCTTTTATAGCGTATAGTTGAATATTTTTGCTCAAGAAATGGAAGATTCGAAAGGAATACTAGATTGCCTGTACATTTGAAAGAGATCACACTTTTCTGTAAGGATTACAATTTACGTTCTTAAATTTGACAGATCTATTAGGCTGAAAGAGGATACAGAACAGAATGGGTTTGAAAATATAACCTTGATTGCAGACGAGTAAAGATAATGGCCTTGCCCTCCGAAGATCGAGTTTAATGCCAACCGGTAAAAGCCAACCGTGGTTTCGATATTCACAAATATCAATAGACTTCAGGACATGCTGCCAAACAGTGGTAATGGTGGTAAATGGCAACTAAGGGATTCCATGTGCACCATTGTCTCTGAAGGCCAGACAATTTAGAATATGGAAGAAATGGCTATGAAGTTAATTCTTCATGACAAGAGATAACACAATTAAATAAAATCTCCATATGTCTGCTACTAAACAAGTCTGAAGAGTACTCGAGAAGGACAGCTATGTCAGTGTAAAGTATCGGATCCAGTGGTAATTTATTAATTTTGTAGACATAAGGATAAACTGCATAGGAAATACTCTTGGTGTGGAGTAGGCGGTGGTGTAATAGATTAAAAGGAGCTAAATCGCTAATATTTGGAAACTAGAAATTGACACAAATGGGTCGCAACGCACATAATAATGTAATATGAATGTATATAAACTGATTTACATTAAATCGTTTCTGTTTTTATACTCAAATTTCTAATCAGTAATGTTCGGCGAAATACGCCAGAAGTCCCAATCGAATGGCAATCTCTAGCGTCTGGTTATACCAGTCTACACCGATAATATTGATTGCGCATGCTCTCAGATAAGAATATGGCGTTACCGTTTGACATGACTTGTGGAATATGTCTAGTCTCGTTCTTCGAGTCCCGTGTTACAAATGGTAAAATGCTTATTTTGTATTAAATATTGAATATCAGAAGCCCATCTTTTCCCGGTAAGATCACAGCATCAATGTTGATTTAAATTGACAAATAATTCGTGTTTTCAGTGTTGAAGACTGTGTATGATATTGAGTTAGAGAATGGGCTACTTTAAATACATATGTACTGGAAATGTGGAAATACACATTTTGATATAAGCATGTACAATTGTTCTTCTCATGTGTCTTGATATGTTTCCTTCGTACCACCCTCTACCTGTAAATACCATGATCCGTGTTTCTGATCTTATACGTCTATCTAACCTCCCAGACAGCTAAGTAACTGGCAAAATGAATTTGCCTAATTAAATTAGGCTAAATTGGCGTTATGTTCTGCATCAGTTTATACACAGATTTACAAGCTACACATTTGAAAGACTTAAGCACTGCCTTATACAACCTCTAACAATCTTTGTGAGATTTCCTCAATCCAATTACATAGTGCCCTCCACGCCAGCCCCCCCCCCCCCCCGCGCTTACTAGATGGTTCTTCTCAGTATATACTGGAATCATACCTAAATATTAAGAACCATTCTAATAGGAGGCTATTTATATAGCTCACACTTAACGACCCCTCGCTGGCCTTTTCATAGGACAATAATACGATTTAATTCTACGAGGTCATGTGGGATCAGCAGTTAATTACACACAGTTAATGGAGTCAACTAAGATACAGAATAGGAGGTCATGTGTGCTTAATAGGCCATCGATATGTACGATCTGAAACTATAGTCTCAATAGCATAAGATAATATTCTTTGGTTGCGAAAACCGAGGTCCCGTGTACACATTGGCGTGCACGTAAAAATCCCTTGACAGTTGCAATTCGATATAAGAGTAGGCCGTAGTGCCGCTATCCGGTCAAAATTTCCCTCATAGCACACTGTTTGGCGTATACCCGTCTTCATTAGCCCAGTTTGGAGCAGAACAGTAGGACGTTAAACCCCATTTCATTTCATTCCATTTCTTTGGTTGCGTACTTAAACTGCATGTACATTAACCCGTCTAAATACGCTTACCCTAAACCAGTTTTGTTGAAAGCATGTCTAGTAGCTTGCTCGAATAGTGTAATGTCGTGTTGGCTTGCCTATAAAAGACGAAAAAGGCTATAGATTTTAATTTATATCTGAAATTATTTTTGAAAGTTAAACCCCTTTGTATCAGAACTTTGCCTGCTACATTTGGCGTCATAAATTATCAATTCGCCCGACTTGTGAAAATGTACTTAGTGGCCTGTGTCACCGAAATTTACCTTCAACTTAGATTTAACAAATGATCAAACTATAATTTTTGATAATTGTGTTCGCAGTCTTGATTTAATGCCGGAAGAATCCTATTGATTTTCGAGTATTTCTGACGTTATTTTTCCGAGTTATTATAAGACTGACTGGACAGGGTAACCATAAGCGGGTAATTCAAGATAAAGTAGAGAAGATCTTTCGGAATTGAACCCAACCCATTTCACGTAACATCTAAAATAGTTCTATTAATTAACAGCGATGGACGATTAATCTCATTGGGCTCTTTTATTAACGCCAATACGGCTAATTAGAAAAACAAACGGTTGCCATGCAACACACGCCCACATTTTGCAAGAAATGGATACAGAACAAGCTAAGCAAGCCTTTGACATTTAAGATACGCCCACACTTTGCAAGAGATGGACACAGAACAAGAAAAAAGAAACGATTTCAAGAACAATCAGGGGCTATAATCCAGGAAAGTATACGATCCTTATAGTGTAACGGTGATGTATTTAAACGGATCTTTATAAATTCGGATAAAAAATTTGACTTCTAGATGTACCACAAGCCACGAATGCGATTTTTCGCAAGATCAGGGACCATAATCCAGAAAAATACGGTCCAATATGCGCGAATATCGAAAATGTGTAGGTATAAAATTGTTGCATAGTTATGGTTAGCTACATACATTATATCAAGATGAAGTAATGGTGTCATGTATAATAATATGTGTTCACAAATCTTGTAATGGGGATTGGGGGGGGGGGGAGCTGAATGTCTAAGAATTAAGAATTACGTCGATGTAAGAACCGGATCAATACGGCGTATCTTTTTTCCTGGCCATTGTCAGATATTGAGTGGAAATAAATATCCCGAGTCACCACAGTTGTTAAGCATAAAAAATAATAATGGGTTTTGTAGTAGAAATCAATCTGGTAACTTCTTTGCACCATACATAAAACGAATGTCTAAATAACAACATTCCCTGTAAGGATATATATTAAAATTGATGTAGTGCAAACCCGCTTGTTGTAGACGAATTGACTATAGTTTGATAGATGAGATACATGTTGTATTCATTTCAGACCATTTACAATTAGATTAAAGGCGATACCGGATCCAGCAGGAATAGCTTTATTAACAGCCGATTTAAAAAGTTCTCATTTTATAACTTAAAGTAGTTATAAAGTCCGTAACTCAATATCATCCAAAATCTTCGACATTGAAAACACGATTTTTTTTGCAATTTAAATCAGCATTGGTATTTTGATCTTACATGGAAAAGATGGGCTTCTGATATCCAATATTTAAGACAAAATAAACATTTTACCATTGGTACACGAATCGTGTACCATAATGCGTTTCAGCGCCATTTGTAACAAGGTGCTCAAAAAATGAGGCTAGACATATTCCACAAGTCATGTCAAACGGTGATATCATATTCTTATTTGGAGAGTATGCGCAATAAATAACATCGGTGTTGACTGGAATAACCAGACATTAGAAAGGGACTTGCGGTTGAGACTTCTGGCGTATTTCGCCGAACATAACTGATGACAGTTCACAGTAAGACGGACACGATTGAATGTAAAACAGTTCATATAAATTCATATTACATTATTATATGTGTTCCGACCCATTTGTGCCAATTTCTAGCTCCTTTAACTAGAAAGAACGCCAAAAGCGCGTTTAAAGATGCACTGTGTATGATTTAGATAAAGAGTGGTCCGTTTGCTACCATTGTTACGATAATAAACAAAACCTCGATTATCCATCATTAACTGCCAATCGTATTTATATCTTTTGAAAATCATAACCATCCGAAGTTCTAGGGAGTTGATATGGGCCTCATATGTAAATAAATGTCTAATTAATGATTTATATAACATTTGAGGCCAAACAATAGATCTGAATTAGCCATGCAGATTTAGCTGTTGAATAATGCACCTCTAATATACATAGATATTCTACCGATTTATATCCACAGATAATTTAAATAAAATAAAACCAAGTACTAACAATCCTAACCATTAGACAAAATTCGAAGTCCTAAAAACAGTATCAGCAAAATAGTGTAACCAGAATGGACTGTTCAAGGTGTACCAAATACATGATGAACAGTGGTAACAGATATCCGAAAGAGTAAGCTTACCTTGCCTGGCGCCACACCAGCCATAGCTGTACCTAAACCATTAGACGAAATCTCTGTAAAATAACGATATGACGGCCATACAACTTTTTAAAGTTTTTTTTTAAGTTTAGTGAGCAAGTATCTCTGTATGTGAAGCTTAGATGTAAAATGGTTCGATCTTCTTAAAAATTCAGAATAAAAGGAACACGCTCTAACCTATAGAGCCATATTCCTGAATCAAAGGCCCGAGAAATCCCTCTCTGGGCATTGCTGGATTGGCTTCTGATACTTGAGCTTTTAAGGGACTGTGTCTGTTCTTCCCGTTCAATCAAGTCTATCCCAAGTACAACAACACGATAGTCATTCGTTTTATCTGGGGTCTTCCCTAAAACTTTGGACAGTGATTTAAGGTATTAAAAACGGTGAAAGTATTGCTGGTAAGAATACAGAAACAAATTAGCAAGCAAATGCGCCTGTTTGTGCCCTGGCATGGAGATACCTACCACTTGACGTTATATTTCTTTCTTTGGTTTGGAGATAAGACCGAAAGAAATATGGTATCATCGATCCTAGTAGTGTGCATTCAAAGATTTTTGTGGAGGGACGTTCATCAATATCTCAAAGTATTTTCAATATGATAACATAACACATATGGCAGTTACATATTTGTAGATTGCTTTAATAAAATAAAACCAAGTATGAACAATCCAAACCATTAGACAAAATTCGAAGTCCTAAAAAAAACGGTATAGGCAAAATAGTGTAATAAGGCAAAATAGTGTAATCAGCATATGGACTGTTCACCGTGTACAAAATACACGACAAACAGTGGTAACAGGTGGAATTTAACGTCTAACCTTTCTGCACTAAGACATTTTGTCGTTTGTAAATCAGCCATTACTAATTACTTCCGCATTGTCTTGTAGGATATGTTGTTCGTTGTTTATTACAAATGATGGCGGAAACCATAAAATAAACGACTTTTGTAGGCTGTCTCACTGATTATTAAATGATTATTGTGTCTTATATTAGGATCCCATATTTTCACAGCAAGATAACATTGGAAGTGGGCCAATGTTGAATTCCAATTCGTGTTTTAATTCTAGTCAGATAATTTAGACCCTTTAAAGTGCCGGGAGTGGTGTACACATAACTTCTGAACCACTGACAGGGGTAAACAAGGCACAATTTGAAGAACTTTCTTCGCCAGCACCGGAATCTAAATAGTGTCCACGGCCATACCAAAGGAGTCAGAGATTGCTTTGTAACTTTATTTGAGAAATTATTGAACTTGATTGGTTTCTATACATTTTATATCACCATCCTTATGTGTCTTTGACTAATAAGGTGACAATTCTGCAATATTTTTCATATAAGTCAGGCAGATTATAACTTACCGTTGATATTTCTTTATTTAAATGTTACTTAAGTCGATTAAGTCGTGAAAACTAAATATATATTGTCCGAAAGTGCATATAATGATCATCGGCTTTAGTTAATCTTTTATATTAAGGCCTTGTGTATACCATATATTATTTTAAATTGTACATGCATTCTACACTCTGTGGCACAAATGACATAGAAACTTCTTTGGCTTAGTTCTATCGTACCCAAGTCTTAATGTCTTCAAACTGCAAACATGTTCTAACCAAATATTTTACAGACAACCTTTACTCGACAGCACCTAGTTTCAATTACGGTCCAGTGCTCGTAGAATATCTTCAAATGATTGATTTTAAATAAAGTGTCATTCAATTTGAAATAGAGGATGATCAACTGTAATGTCATACAGTATTTCTGTGTGGGCTACGAGCTGCTAGTTTGTACGTGAACGACTTCATTATTCACACTACGATTAGTCAAGATTAAATTGTACTTGAAGCAACGCTAAGCAAGAAGGGTTTCATATCAAGTAGATGTTATTGACTGGAGAAATGATGTTTAAGTTCTAAATCTTTCTGATGGATATACACGTAAACCTTGTTGTTTGTCTTGGTTTTTAGGACACCGGGCGTTTACACGATACAATCATCCCATACAACCGTCGGAATCAACATATTGGACGACCGTTTACACGATACAATGATTTTATCCGTTGTATGGCAACATGTGTTCCTTCCTAGTAACTGAATAAAATGGCAGCAATAGACCTCAAGGCGACACTTCTCATCTCCATCGTCGTGTATTTTTGATGCCGCGGGTGCCACAAAGTCCATGGTTCCTATACAGAGTTATTACATATTCTAATTCAATTGCGGATAGGTCGAGATCTATTTTAGAGGACGTCAGATATGACGTCATACAGCGTATAGCTTTGTCTAATATAACGCAATTCGATTGGCTATTGCATCAGTTGGTCAGATGAGAATGGTCCTATCCATACAACAAGCTGTCCATTCGACCACTTGTCGGATGGGTTTGGTCGGATGCGACAGTTGCATCCGACGGTAGCATGGATTGGTTGTATCGGATGAGAATGGTCCTATCCATACAACAAGCTGTCCATTCGACCACTTGTCCGATAAGTTTGGTCGGATGCGACAGTTTTTGTTTTTTGTCTTAATAATGAATAATTGCTCTACCAATCCTCAGACATTCAGCATTTCGTCGTGGCATGCTCCTAATCAACCGTCTAATCACGATTTTTATAATAGTTTCGGGGCCGCGGTGGGTTTGTGGTCAGGACTCGTCACTACGTCAGGAAAGTATGTCCAGTTGTTCGGGTGTGACGGAAATCCGAGGTCCCATGTACAAATCAGTAGTGCAGGTAAAAAATCCACGGGGCAACATCACCCCCCCCCCCTCGCATTGTACACCATATCTTAAAATCGAAATTACCTAAATAGTGTATCAATATTAAAATGTATGACAATAGAAAATGTAATTACTCAAAGATATGTGGATTCCGTTATAGCCATCGATTAAAAATGCATACAAAATAGCGGGGAAAATATATTTCTTACCACGATTATATGTTACGAAAGCATGTAGGGAATATATCCTAAAATTTAACGTAGTCACAGCTATATAGTACGAAAATGTTGGACAATACAGGTAATATAGAGTGGTATAGAGACGATCTCTGTCTAATAATCAGTCTCTATACTATACGGAGCTGGAACTAAATACGAGAACAACTGGTCAGGTTTCTAATAAGTTTATGGTTAGTAAACGTAACTAAAGCACTGACTGTTTTTTGGGTTTGTATAATTTTATACTGAGGCCCAAAAGAAAGTATACACACTAAAAGTATGACTAAGTTTTGTTTAGATTAAAAATATTTGATAAAGCATTACTGAGTTTGTCTCTTGCGTCCAATCTCAACAAAATAAGCAAAATAAAAATGTGAAACAAATTTACATTCAACCCAAATACCGTATACCATGGAAAAACGACTTTGGTTGATGTAGCAGAAAATGCACAGTGTATACTTTCTTTTGGACATTAGTATATCTTTGAGTTGTTAAAGTTCCCAAATCTATAAAAACTGTTACTAACTTATAAAAAAAAACCTAGCAGTTGTCTCACTACGATTACGTAAAGTGGTTAATCCCCAACAACTTTAACAATTCTAATTACTACTATTCAAAAAAAGTAGGGGATATTTGATTTTTAAGTGTTATTAAAGTCACCTAATGAAACTGACGAAGAAACAAATGACAAAATGAAATGAAGTTCACATTCATCGATTTATTCCAAATGATCGTTAGACTAAGTAAGGCACAGACTGACCATTATAAGGGTAAAATGATACCCGGGGTCAAACAGCAAAGTTACCACAGTCTGTCCAAAAAATCAACAGTGAACCTTGACTCATCTGAAAACATCACATTGCTCCAACGTCGATTATCCCAGTGTTGACGATCCCTACACCAACGACGTCTTGCCTGAATGTGATGATCTCTCAAACAAGGGATCACGCGAGGACGTCGGGCGCGAAGGTGACCCCTATGCAGTCGATTCCGAATCGTCTGGCCACTCACTCTCACACCAGTGTCTGTTTGAAGACGAGCGCTGATCTGATTTGCTGTGATGGCACGATTTCTCAAGGCCAAGGTACGGATAAATCGATCCTGGGCTTGAGTTGTCGCCCTTGGTCGACCTGAGCGTGGTCTGTCCTGTACAGATTGTGTATCACGGTATCTGGACCATAGCCTGCTTATGACAGACTGAGAAACATTCATCGTCCGCGCCACAACCGCCTGTGTTGTGCCGATCTGTAGCATGCCAAGGGCACGTAACCTTTCATTTTGGGTAAGCCGACGCATATCAAAATTTGTTTTCTGGTCACTAAAACAATTAAACTGATGTTTCCACCCTGGAATTCAATGCCACAATGACTGTAACATTCAAAGTCAGAGTCGTGCAAATCTTGGGTTGGACCCCCATGATGATCCCAAGCATCACCTGCATTCCATGCGGTAGCTATTGGTGCGTTTGGGCGTCACATGTAACTGGAAATGTTTCTTCTGTTAGGTTCTATAGTGACTTTTTTCGTAGTCATTTGCATATTTTAGTATTATGCCCCCAAAATCAAATATCCCCTACTTTTTTTGAATAGTATATATTGTTTAGTTGATTATCACGAGAACAGAAGTTATAATATCTAATTATGCAAATTTCAATAAAGCCTTTTCGACTGAAAATGTACAATATAATACAGGAATGAATGGTGGCTTGTCCTCGTAACTGCATGATCTCAGTCAGTAGCAGAACCACTGGTTGACGATGTGTATTGATTATGTTGGTCAATTGAATGTGAATATTATGCAGTAAATATCTATAATTTTCCTGACCATTAGACATATTGGATAATGTACCTAATTTATACAAAAGGAAAATATATTTTAGGAGTGGCCAGGATTAAATGTTTGTAATAAGCCATTTTCCACTAAGCCTTGATGATCAAATAACAAAGCAAAACATATCTCACCTTTCAATAAGGAAGTATTTAAGGCCCGGTCCCACTGCACTTACGGATGCAAAGAGGATGTAAAGCGGGGAAAAAACGTGCCCTCCGTTTGAAAACGCCATGCATCCGTTGTGTACTCATTGCATACGTGTTTCATACGCTCTATCCATCGAGCATCCGTTCACTTTGATTTCATCCGCGCAAAAAGTTTTGAGCTGCACAAAACTTTTATTACGGATGGACTTTCTGCCGTGTACGAGGTAAATGCGCGACATATACGAGCACCAAACGTTCCATGTCCGTTATCATCCGTTAAACGTCCATTGTATCCTCTCTGCATCCTCGCATCTCACATCCGCTCCAGCTGAAAACGGAAAGAGGGAGGAAAGATAAGGTACATGGAACGTCTATACATCGTTAGTAGCACGGAAATAGAAAGGATGTAAGCGTATGCATCTCGTATATAAAGTTTTCAAAACGGACAAAGCGTTTGTATCTGGGGTGTATCTGGTATATTGAAAGGATGTCTGGAGTTTCTCGGAGCTTCCGATGAACATCCATTTAACATTCCCGCTACATACTTCCAACGTTCGTTCTTTTCCGTTTTTTTTTTCGCAAAGGTTCGTCAATTTTGTCCATTTCTGGAGCGGATGAAAACGGATGGAGCTACCCCCGAAAGTTTGCTCGTCCGCTGTGTCCTTTTTGCACACGTTTTGTGTCCATCGGCCACTGGGACCGGGCCTTTAACAATGGCATTTTTGCAAACAACTAAAATTAGCTAAAAATTGCAATAAAATGGGAAAAATTAATGTAAATCGCAAATAATATGTGTTTATCTCCTTTAAACACAATTTGTTTGAATGTTGGAATCGATCCATTACTATATATTAATGGTTACTTTTAATAGCCATGTTTAACTAACCGAGCTAATATATCAACGCTACCTGAATACAAACTAACATGGTTCCAATTACCAAACATCATTTCTGGGTTTCCAGGACGCACGGCGGAAGAATACGTTATTTCGAAGCACAAGTAATCGTTAATAATGTAATTTTTACTAATTTAGGGATACATGACTTCACGTAAATGGGACATATGTGATCAACTGTATTTCGCGTATAATTTAAACATGTAGTCTTCAGAAAATGCCCAATAAATGTCAAATGTATTAATCTTGTATGCAAGTTCCATGACACTTTGTGCACACATGCATGCACACGATCCCTACATGTACATTGTGTGTAGTGATGCAGAATATAGTATATCCCCAAAACTGCGAATGAAAGAAAATGCGCCGATAAATTAATTTAAATTTCATTCGTTCAGTCACCTTTCTGGTTCAGTGCTACGTAATTTCCAGTTATATGTGTATCTTCAAAATCTGAAAATATGCATTAAAGGTTTTCAAAAAGGCGTCAGAACAGTTATAGAGTGCTATTTGAGACGTCGTAGGTGTCGGTTAAATTACTATTTATAGTATCTGTCGATCAGAGAATCTCCTTCATTAAATATCATTCCATTACAAATGTGTGACCCTGTAAATGCCACCACAATAAACACATGTTTTTATTTCCTGTACAATTGGATATCGTAAATTGGGAATGCTGATTATGTTCATTTAAGTACCTTTTTCAGGCAGCTTTTTCCTAATTTTCTTTTAATCAATAGCTTATGCACAAATACAGAATGGTTGGGAAATAGACATATTTCACCGTAAGAGACAATAATATAACACATATTTTCCAGTGTGAATTCCCCTTGTCAGTCGTACAAGATGGAGGGCCTAGTCATTCAGATGGGACGATAACACCAACATCCCATTTAATTATTAGTGTGCACGTAAAATAACTCTTGACAAATATTGTCCGGGCAAAATTCATTAACCCGGTTAGAGCACAAACGTAGGACTTTAAACACGTAAAATAACTCTTGACAATTGTTGTCCGGGCAAAAATCATTTTCCCGGTTTGAGCAGAAAAGTAGGACGTTAAACACCATTTCGTTCGTTAATTCGTATGCCAAACGAAAACTAACCACGGTTACGGTATATTGATCACACTACACAACATACTATTTTGATGATAAATCGACCAATAACCCAAACAGATCACTACATAAAGTAGGTTTGCATAGATTCGGTCTTCTAGTATTTTAATGATTAGAATCAGAAGATAAAAAGGATCGTTGTATCGATCACGAAAAGTAAACTGGATGTCTCGACAATCCAAATTTTAATTATTCCCCTCCGCTTCTTACGCCACTTTCAACGAAGGATCTTAATGGCCGAATAATGCCTGATTGTATTTCGACGAAGCCGCTTGATAAATGTTTGCACGTAGAACATACATGTAATATATTGACATATTCAAGTCATGTGTCACATATAATTCAATAAATAGCTTAAATTAGGGATAAATTGAGCCTAGAATTCAGAAGCCCACACTCCTATTATCTAATTAAATTGTCTCTACGAGTCTTTGTTTTGTAGTGAATTTAAAACTGAAGTGCATAATTGGGATTCTTAAGTGATTTGGAGTTATGTCTTTTTTTTAGATAACTAGAATTGTTATTAAACCGGACTATAACACGAGGTACCACATGTTCACGTATTTCGGAAAGTCCACACACAACTACTTATATTTTACTGAATATGCTGAATTGTTGATAACATGTAATATACGTCACGCCATTAAAGGAGTTAAATCGCTAATATTTGGGACCTAGAAATGGACACAAATGAGTCGCAAAGATTATATTTCAGATTAATTAGGTTGTTCAATTTATAAAACTGTGATGTCAAATACGAAATTGACAATATTTCATTTTACAAAACGCATGTTAAGGTGTTTTTTTTATTTTATTATTATTGTTGTTATTGGTTTGCGACGATGCTGCTATATGGAGCATTGCCATGTGAGAATTTGCAAACTTAAAGTTTTATTATCACGATAATTACTAGTAACAATTCAAACAAATAGCAAAAATAATTTCTTTAATTGGGTTTCTTAGTTCATTAAACTTTAGAAACCACTGGCCATAATACACGGTACATTGTTCCACCATTAGCAATATAGACCAAATAACATACACGTCATACGTCATTAAAATGATTTAGAATAATGCATGTTCTATCGAACCAGTAATCCATACCGAATTAAAAGACTATTAACCTTACTGATAGTCCACAACAAATATGCCAGTACATCAGGTTTTAATAACCCTTAATAAATCTAATTCCAGTCATACAAAAGACATTAGTCCCTTTATTTAATAATAAAACAGTCTCTGGTAATTGATTGGCAAGATTTCTAGAATGAGCCTAGTTTGTAATGGTCCGGGTTTCTAATGTCCGCTAGTTCGCTTCCACAGCACGGGTCGATTACATTCTCAATAGAATCGGCGACTTCAAAAAAACTCCTTTCTTCTCAAAACATTGTTTAGCACTTACACCAGCATGTAATAGCGGCTTCAAGAACCAATTCGTTTTCAATGAGTTGAATTCACAAAATGGTTGATAAATGTCCTTGGTATTTACTATAGAGTGTGATCGTGTTAGCTAATTCATTTTCTACATAATCATTCCGACATATTAAAATCTAGGTTTTGTGTCGAAGGTTTTAATTGTTCAGTTGAATCAAGGAGCAGTAACGTGTAACAGGGAATATTAACAGCGTTAAGTCAGACTAAAGTACATCAACGTAAACATACTGTTACGGGATATTCATGTAAACCAGGTAAATGCAATTGATATAATAGGTATATATGTATACATTAGATGTATTTATGTGTTGTATTTATTCTTTATTTAATTTTTTACAAACGGATATATTCCTTTGGGATATCTTAAAACCAATTTAAAAATGCGTCTACGTTGTGGGATAATCTTACCCACATAATAATAATTTAATTTATTTGATAGTTTGCCTAAAACCCAACTTCGGTTAAATTGCTCAGTAGTGTGGACTCTCCGGAAACTGGGAACATAGTAATGGCCCCAATAAGGATATGGTATGTATTAAATTCTAATGGGCAGGGAAAGACTATAAGAGAGAGAGAGAGAAATGGGGTTTAACGTCCACTCGACACAAACTAGGTCATTTCGGGACTAACATATGGTTTAATTTTATTTCAAGAATTCGCTTGCGCGTAGGGGTCTTTAGCAGTGGGAGGAAACCGGGACTATAAGACGAAAGGCAATATCGAGATAATATAGCTAGTGAACTTCCTAAAATGTTAAAAATACCCAATGGCGATTATATAAATTATTACCGGATTTAACCGACCGATTTTATAGGTCGAAATAGTGCACTAGATAGGGCGTACTCACCTTATCTTCTTTCGAGAGAATAACATCTATGGAACGGGTTGATTCATTTCCGGTAAGTCTGGATTATTTGTTGGCCGGTATATTGTCGGACTTACATTTTAAGACACCAGTTTTCGTCTTGGTCAAATCTATGTTCATACAAGTCAGTGATTGACTCGAGGAAAGTATTTGGCATTGTATATTCGAACTGGATCGGTGGAAGATTGACTATCCCCGATTCTACTGAAGTTGGTAATTTAACATACATGTACTGTATCTGATTTTGATCCGAGTGTTTGTGGTTCGAATTGTAACAGGTATGTTTGTCGTGTATTTTGTACACGGTGAACAGTCCATATGCTGATTACACTATTTTGCCTGATTACATTATTTTGCCTTTTTTTATTATTTTTTTTTTAGGACTTCGAATTTTGTCTAATGGTTTGGATTGTTCGTACTTGGTTTTATTTTATTATTGTCGATATTTATTACTTTATGGCGTGTTAGTATAAGTTATGTTCGACCGTTTATGTGTGATTTAAACATTGTCTAAAATTCGTAAGTCACAGAAAAGGCTTGTTAAATAGAACAAAATGAAAAGCACATGACAAACTTAGGACTGTGTAAGGCAGACACGGAAACATGTGCGTTTAAGATTATGGTATGATAGAAAAATATTCAACTGACTGCGATTTTTGTTTTAGTCCTACGTTTTTGCTTAATCTATACTGTCAATTATTACTCCATCGCCAATATACATTTCTAAATATTCCAATCCTAGATAAAAAAAAAATACTAACCAAAGCACGTCAGCGATCTTTAAACTTAAATGTGTTTATTATCATTAATCAAAGATTTATCTGTTTCTCTGACCCAACTACCCGACAATAGCTGCACATTTGATGTGCGGTTAATGCTGAATTATTATTGCAAATTGCCAGAAAGCACACGGTCGCGTTCTACTTAGGTCTGTTTACGAGCGATCTACTCTTTATTTGGTTGTTGAATTACTGCTGAAGTTTAAATTACAACCTTTGCTTGCCAACAGCAAAATATATGGAGCGCAGTCGGCATCAAATAATGAAAGGAGGCAAACATCCTAAAGGCTATTTTCTCGTATAAAACATGCATCTGCAATAAGAATTCTTTGAGGAAGTCGATTTATCCTAGGACTTGTACATCAGTTGGTTAAAGTACACGTTTCGTATAATATCGGTCAAGCCTACATATAACTTAAAGGGCGTTTGCTCTGTTTTTTTGGAACCTTGAAACCCACTAAAATGGTTCTAAAAGCATATATTAATGTAATGATTTATATTCAATTTTTGAGAAAAAAAAACTTGTAATTTCTAATCAATTATGTTCGTTGACATACGTGAACAGTTCAAATTAAATAACAGTCGTTTACGCCTGCTTAGTACATTCTACACGGTTTTTTTTCAATTATTATTTTGTCGTTTGTGAATCAGTGTTTACTAATTACTTCCACATTATGTTGTGCGAAATGTTTTTATTTGTTCATTACAAAATCTCTTAATTATTGGATATTAGGATCCGGTAGTTTCACAGTTAGATAACAACATCAATATTGATTGAAATTGATCAATATTGAAGTCTAATTCATGTTTTTAATTTCGAATATTATGGAAAATATTGAGTTAGAGACTTGTGGCATCCAAATACATTTTCTGAAGTTCAATAATATATCAAATCGCGTATTAATATTGTATCACTGCATTAAGAAAAGCAAACTAATGTATAGTTTTGAGCACACATTGTTAATTACCATTACCAGTGAATTTGGGGTGAAATGTGACACTACAATGTACTTCTAACGACTAAAGATACATTATGGGAAATTAGATAAAGAGCCGGGAGTTTTTAACTATAATAGTTAGAAACTAGATACTGTAAAGGGAATTTGCTGAAAATTTCAGTCAAATTGATTCACTCTGAACCGAGAATTTAGCGATTGAATTTTCGGCCTAGCCTCGATCATCTTTACTAAAGTCGGTACGATAAAAAACATAGTCTCGATTATTTATTTCATGATTAAATCATGAATGAAAGTTGAGCAGCAAATCGGATACTAATCCAGTAAATATCGCAAGCTATCGATAATTGATTATGGTCTGGATAAGTTAATAATGGCTAATTAACAATTTAGATAACATTTCAGGCCTAAAGAAAGACCTGCAGTATGCAGATTTAGCTCTTGCATAATGTATGTTTAAGTCAAATTATACACTGTACTAGAACAGGATATGTTGGTAATGATACAGAGATGTATATTCGAATCGGGATATGATATATAGCTGAGAAAGCAACAAATGGGCGGTCAGATTTGAGTTTGCTTGGAAGAGATTTATTACTTGCCGTTACTGATGATACTGCCAACAAAATATTATTAAATGTGCCCCCGTGAGTCCAATAAGCTCAGTCTGATGCTGATTAAAAGCTTGCTCGTCTTTGGATAATGCTCTTATTTTTAACAATATGGTCTAAATTGTCGCTACTAAATGACATACGCCAGACATAATAATAATAACATAGTCCATGAATATCACCGTATAAAAATATAATATAATATTAAGAAGATATGCCACATTCATTTGTAATAAAAGATTTTAGAGGGGAATTAATTTAGACTAATGACCAATTTGAAAATAGGCAATTTGATTTTGAAGAGAGTCTAGAATTATTTTATAAAATCTTAGCAGTCACCATCGAATTGATCACTAAAACTTAAAAATATTAAAGAAGGGACTGTAAACAAGTCAGTGTATATCAGTTCTACAAATAGCAAACCATTTGTTATACAGACAGTATATACGTCTAGACATGGGTATTGTTTCAGATGGCGTGCTTACCGTACATCCACGTGGTTCTATTCATGTCCGTAAATTCTTGAATAAGATCACCGACTTCACGTATAATCCTGTCTAATTACCTACATATATTATAATCACATATAATCATTATGTAGGTAGAGGCGAATCATCCTTTGTTTCGGGAATCAATGCTATTGTAACACTAAATTATGCATCCAAAAATGAATTAGTCTTTTGATATCGTTGCAGGATGATGGTGAAGGGTGACATATGTATTTTGATTCTGGTTTTATTGACGGTTGTGGAAAGCAAAAGATATCCACGGCGCAATAGGAACAAAGAAAAAGATGAGGCTCAGAGAGATGAAGGAGAACCGCACTGTGAATTAGAAGTGGCATGTCGAGGTGAAAAGAACATACCAATCACCTTACCAATTAGAGGCGCCAAAGGACCACAGGGTAAAAATGGTCAGAAAGGCGAGGCTGGTGAACCCGGATCACCAGGTATACCTGGTAGAGAAGGTAATAATTATTTTTTTTTATGGTGGGGCCCAACATGGTGAAGGTATCTCAAAGTTGAATCTCTAATAGGAATATCAGGCCACATATTGTTCAATTTCGTTCGGTATTGACAAATATGTCGAGCTGTTCATGCTGTTCCCTATATGTAAATGGTACACGTTATTTTCTCTTTTCTTGCTTCATTTTCTTGGCCGATTCGGTCTACTCTTTTTCGGACTTTGAATTATCCGCCATGTTGCATCTATCCTAAGTAGCGGTTAGATCTAAATATTAAGGCCACCTGCAGATTATCGGTGTTAATAAACCTACGCTGATGAGATAATAACTATTATTTAGTTTTTCGACCAAAATTAGATTTCAAGATAATTTAATCTCTGCGGGTTTCTTCTAACTTAAATATGAATATGCAGATTTGTCTCCCGTCTTCATTAGCCCAGTATAGGAACAGAACAGTAGGACGTTAAACCCCATTTCATTTCATTTCATTTCGCAGATTTGTCTGAATTGTTGCATACTTTGTAATGTAAACATGTCCAACGAAACATTGCCGACCAGAGGCGATAACCAAAGTGTCTTTTAATAAATCTACGTTGATGAAATAAGTAAAAACAAAACCCCAACACATTCCTCGCAATGCGTTATACGACATTGTTAGCTGCATTTTACATTTTATGATCATTACCCCAAATTATGTTGAATGTGATCTTATTGACATTTAATTACCTTTTATTAATTACATTTAATAAAGATTTCATAGTATTATGGAATTTAAATCTAAGTCTTTGTGGTCATGGCCATGATACAGTTCTGGTATCTACTATCTGCACCTATAGTGTGATACCGAAGAGTAAGACAAGAAGAAACAGACTGTTTGAAACTTATAAATGCCGATATCCCGCAACAGGGAACGACTGGGGTAAACTGTTCACTAACAAGCTCCGAGAGAGAGATAGAGAGAGATGGCGTTTAACCTCCACTCGACACAAACTAGGTCATTTCGGGACTAACATATGGTTCAATTTTATTTCCATAATTCGCTTGCGCGTAGGGGTCTTTAGCAGTGGGAGGACTCCTTGTCACGTACAACCGGGGAATCGAAACCACGCCAGTTGACCCACTGACAGGCTTTATGATACAACGGATCCGAAATAACAGACAAAAAAGATATAGCTGTCAAGTGTTGTCAATTCCATTTCTCACGAAAGCGGCCCTTTTCATAGCCCCTTATAGCAGATATGCTTTTATGAATTATTGTATACTTTTGTTTATTTCTAGGAAGGTCTGCGCCACCTGTACTGCGGGTAGCTTTTTTCGTTGGTTTACAGAAAAATCAAGGTCCAGTAACTGAGAATACGGACTTGGTGTTTGACAGAGTCATTACTAACGTTGGTAAAGTGTTTAATCAAGATACTGGCCGATTCACAGCCACACATAATGGAACGTATCAGTTCAACGTTGTGGTAGCAGCACAAGGTAGACAAAGGGTGAGTATCCTAATCAAAATCTTTAGGCGGAGCCGTTGTATTTAAAAGATTCGTTATTTTCTTTATCCTAACAATAGATGCGATAACAATTTGAATGTATACGAATACGGCTTTTAATACATATTTTAAAATAGGTTCTCCACCATCAACAAAATCAGGAGTGGTGACGCTTGTACGCTACGAACTACGTTGGTATTTAATAAGTGATTTATCTCCCCTTGCCTAAACTATTTCCCAGGCCTAAATAGGAGGACGGGTGTGCGCAAATATATATTGCAAGTTGAATTAACCATTTAAGACTACAGTCAGCGAACTAGAAATCAATACTGGCATGTGTTAGTGAAAAAAACATGTCACCTGCAGTGTAATTCCACTGGGATATTTGGTAATAGTTGGTTAGAGTTTCGAAAATAAAAGTGTGATTAATAGCAGACGTAAAATATATACATTTGTAATAAAAAATATTAATCATACATCATCTTATCGTTCATCTTTTAAGAGCAATGTTATTCTGTCAGATATGAAAATTGCATACTTTACGCAGCATATCAAAGTAAATTTATAAATAGTTTGAAAATGATATATAATAATATATTATGATACATTTTCAACAAAGGAAAAACAGTAACAACGTTTCTATTTTTTTTGTCTTTGAACTATCAAGAAATTTAAAATGATTCGCTAATAAATAACAAATATTTCAACGCATTTCATGTCACCTATTTCATCCAATTGTTCCTATAAATCGTAATGGGATGCGGCAGTTGTATTTGGCGCACTAACAGAATCGCCCATCAAAATTTGTTGAATATACATGAAATCACTACCACGACTTGTCGGGATCGCCAAAAATGTAGCCTAATTAAGCAGGCATTTTGTATCGTAAAAGATAAATAAAAACAAGAAATCGAAAACGAGACATTTTGTTTACTTTTAAAAGGGCAATAACTATTAAATCGCGTATCCCCGGTGTAATATTACGTACTGTAGACGCAACGCGTTTTCAATTGAAACATAGTGTAGACTTTAAGTTCATCCGATACCATTCTTTTCAAAACTGATAGATTAATATTATTTTATTGGACCAGGCTATTATGTTCGTCATTATTATTAAAGGAATGATAATCTAGAAGGCTGGGGTAAGGATTGAATAACACCAGATAATCTAGAAGGCTGGGGTAAGGATTGAAAAACACCAGATTCGCTTTTATTGGCCGAACAATTCATATTTATGTTAGTGTGTACATATAAACCTTGTTGTTTTCAGGCTGCAGTTAATCTTGTTCGAAATGGAGAAATGGTTGCCACAATCTGGGCTGAAAGCATCCCATACTGGGCATCAGCATCTAATTCCGCCATTTTGGAATTGAAAGGAGGAGATCAAGTCTGGTTGGTGTTGCTGAGTCGCGCACCTTACATCCACGGATACATGTACTCCACGTTTTCAGGACATTTATTGTTTCCAGCCAAAGAGTAAATAAAAAAACACGCAATTTTCTGTTTGGTTCAAGATTGGTTGTGCGAACAATAAGATAACTGATTTATTTACATTAATTAGTGTTAGATTGTTCTGAAGAGGGTTGGCTTTGTAATTGTGTAGAATGTTCCAATGATTTTGCCTTGATTGTAACATTTCTATTATTTCAAACATAGTTGTTAACGAAGATTAATAAAATACCATAGAACATATCTATATATATACACAGGTATCTGTATATCACGCACATTCATATTGTTAGGAATTGTGAAATAGTTCAAAGAATATTGAAAGATTTATTGTTTGGGATAAAGGGGAATAACTCGTATGGTTGGACCACTCTGCAATAAACATGCTAATGTTTACGTTTTTAAAATCAAGAGAGGGAATATGGTCGATCATTGTCAATGATAATATTCTTTAGTAGGTTTAACTTTTTATACCTGTAGGTAACCCTATTTATATATTGACGCTTTTTATATCTCTTAGTATGTGATGGTATCTGTAAACTTAATTAAAGACCTTCTCTTATAATCCAATTGTTAAGCTAGTTGGCTAGGGCAGCATTCCTAAACTCGGGATATGTGATTCTATTTTCATCTGGTTATTTTCATGGAGGTGAGTGGGGAAACATTGTTCCTGGGTATTTGTTGTGCGAAAGTGCTGCCAGTTGACAACCGAAAGTGTGAGTGGAGGTTTTAACCCTTTTCTATTACTGTTTAGAATGAATTGTTATAGTGATATATTGCTGTTATTTTTATTGTTAAAAGATGGTCTTAGTTGTGGGTAAAGATTACATGTTTGTTCTCTAAGCACAAACTAGGCTTATGACGTCAATGTGAATTAATTTTGTCCTATTTCTCGTAAATGGAACCATATCATCTTCTTGTTAACTTTAAATGTGATTTATTTAGAAATAACGTTCACCACGGTTGTTGTTGGTTAGTTGTTAAAATTATATTGTAATAAATATTTATACCATTAACGTACTTTAATGTACTTTGATATATACCATATGTAGTCACTAAACAATTCTACATTTAGAAATTGCGATGGTTGATTCGGTTTTATCTCAACGGTGACATCGGCGCGAACACTTCAACACTCGGCATGGATTTGCTGCAGCGTTCATATTGAAGTCTTTCTGGCAAAGATGATATTTGTTGATAGTCAGGCTACTGAGACAGGGAAGTTTAATATCGACAAATAACGAAATATTATGTTTTAACGTGTAACAATT
Organism: Patella vulgata; assembly: GCF_932274485.2. NCBI lineage: Eukaryota > Metazoa > Mollusca > Gastropoda > Patellidae > Patella > Patella vulgata. Next base: position 21,625,958 of record NC_065883.2, read on the forward strand.
CTTTGTTTACAAATCAGTAATTTACAAATGCCAAAATTATTTAAAACTTAATAGAAATAAGGCTAACTCCATCTGGCACATGCTACAGCCAGAAAACATATGGCCTACTGGATGTTTTTTAATCGTATTTACTTGGGAGTTTGCTGCAGTCATTTCAGCTAACAAAAAGCTATGTAAATATTGTTATGTTACTATGTTTCTATATTCCATACCTGTTCATGGCTCAAAGCTGTTAATTATTTATGGCAATTCCTAGTGGAAGATTTATTTTTTGTATAGAAACCCAGACAAAGGTAATTTTTTTTTTTAAAAAAAAACCCATCTCACTATTGTTTGTATAGGCCAAGCTATATTCTTTTCAACCATTTACCCATTATTTTACTCGATTGTACACCATATTTAACATGCTTCAAAATTCTGCAATCGGAAATGATAGTTTCAACCAAGCAGTCCTTTGGTGTTTTATTTCGGCAATTTGATGCAAACAGAGGCAGATATATCACAGGTTATTATGATTGTCTCGTGGTGTTTCTCCGGTGCCCATCCTCCGACGTCTAAAAGATCCCTGCGTCATGCAAAGTATTTACATATGCTATGTTTCAACATTATAATCATAATCATAATGATTAACCGGTGTCAAACATATACCGTGGGTCAGATATGCTAAAATCGATTCTAGCATTTTCCACACAGCTCCATATTACCCGGCGGCACTGGGAGCGACTGTCACCCCACCCTTCCCCCCACACACAAATAAATATTGTTTCTTGGGGGCTGGGACTGTATCTTCTTCCTCATGCAAATCATTAAAGTTTCTCGCAATCCTTCTTCTACAACATCGCCCAATACCTATCGCACGTACTACTTTCTCATCTTAGTACAACAGCAACGCACTTCACTAAAAATTCGGGTGAATTTTAAGAGAAAAGTTATACTTTTTAGATATATGTATCCACGTTTACTAATATACCACTATCCACCGACAACTTCCTACGCTTGTTAAAACGATAGATCTATTCCAGTATGTGATGGACTCGCATGTTCCACAGAGCCCAATATTATCCGGTAGCACTGGAGAGGGGGTGGGGCTGCCACGGCCTCCCCTCCCCCACATAAAAGTATTGTTTTTTAGGCCAGGGCGGGATCTTGTTCCACATGCAAAATCATGGGTCACCACGCCCCTGCTGTAATTAACGAATAATTAGACGTGGCACTAATTTCTGTAAATGTATAGCGGATGAGAACATGACAAGTCCATTTCCAAATATTGATAGGGTGACCCATGTCCTCTACAGAAATACAGTTCACCGCTGATAGTTCGAGACTACCACTGAAGCGTGCACATTCGCCGTGCCGAGACCAACTTTCTGACAGTATGATACTATAAATAGCCATGGCACGTGCAATTCTCTACACATCTATCAACTATTACAGCCGTAAAAAATTTATTGTTGACGATTTTGAATAGCAGTGAAATTAAGCTTCTTGGTTATTACAGGAGATTTAGAAATTACGTTCGTTTCATTTTTTAAATCGCTTTATCATTAACTGTACCGTTAAGAGCGGCATCTTTTGATTTAGTACAAATAATATCTCTGAATCACTCGGGTTAAGACAGGAACATGATACTAGCAGTAGTTCCATTTTACTTTAACAAGGTTCTTAAAACGATTGTTGAGCTACCTAACGTGCTTATTTCTAAATTCAATTTCTTGTTCTAGCTTTCTGTTATGTTTCGTAAAAAAGTAGTCTTGATTATCCCGACCTGTCAATCAGACGTAGAATGGTCGATAGACTGTTTAAGCGAGACTAATTTCAAAACAAGGGCACGTAACCTATCTTTTACTCAAAAGTGTCTGGATGTTATGGACGACACTTGGAACCAGTTTTCAGTCTATTATTTATAGATGATTAATGGTCATAGCTTATTAAGTACAACATGATCGTTTATTTAGTGACTATAATTGTGTGAAACTGACTTGAGGCTTGGCATATATATAAATATTGTTGCGTAGTTGTCGAGATATATGGAGATATATGGAGATATTTATTTTTGGTGGGTCACCCTAATATTGATGACCAAGTTACAAAACAGGGACTGAAGCTGTTTTAAGGAAACTAACGGCGATATCAAACCAAACTGCAGAGGAAACTGTCGGGGTTCCTGCTCACATACCCTGCAATTGATAAAACATTTCCTAAATTGTTATTTTGGAAATGTCCTACGAGTACACAAACGCATAGGATCCTAACATCAACGTTTACACGAAGCTATCATAGATAAGTTTATATAGTCCTAACTGGGATCTAAACTGCAGAGCTATCCACTTTAGCCGTCATACAATACCTTCTGGCTTGATGTACGAAACGACTAGAGTAAACACTAAACAAGGTCAAATCACAATATTTGTACAATTTTTTTTTTGTTTCTGAACTATGTATTGTGTTTGTTGTAACAATGGTTCGAATCCCCACCCACCCAAAGTTATACAAAATCCAGATAAGAAATGGAAAAAGAAAAAGTGTAGAATTCCAGATAAGAAACGACGAGAAAAATCAACATACTTCCGATGCAAAAAATGTACAGAAAAAAAACCATAACTGCAGAAAGGCTGCCAATGTTTTTGGCATTTTATAAGCCCACATTTTCATGTGGACGTATATTGTCGTCGCCCCTGTCCGTCCGTTCGTCCGCAATTGTTTGTGAAAATTCTACAGGTCACAATTTTTTTATCTTATTTCAGGCCTTATGGTGCAGCGCTAACCATTCGACCAACCAACACCCCTGAAAAGGAAAGACGATTCTTAAAACACTTATTACCGTCCCTCAAGGAACGCCGAATGGTCTCTGATAGATCGATTCAGCTATCAGAGATAGCCTTTATTCCACCAATTAGTTTGATAACCACGAGGGGAAATGGTGTTTCTTGAATTAATGACTGCATTATGTTCTTTGCCTTTCCTTTTTGTGCTATCTTATAAAACTTATACGCGTTTGAAACCATTATTATGTCTTGGCTATAAATATTGCTACATGTTATTTAATAATTGTGATATACGCAATTCATTTTGAACGGTGAACATATTCGATGAAGATTTATGCCGGGGCTATAAATATTGCCAAATATGTTATTTACATATGTTCGGGGGAAGTCAAGTATACTTTTGTCGTATAGTCGTGGCCATACAAGAGCACCCAAAGGCTGCCCAGGTTTCTGCAACAAAGTAGACCATTAAACAAGATTATTAACATGGGCGGCGAATTTTCAATTGTTCTTTTCGTTAAATAATCAGAACGTTTTCGCTCTGAATAAAGTCGGTGGAGTTTAACCGGACAATAAGTAAACATTTGCACACGTTTTAGTTTAGGTCAGTTTCAGTCGAAATCATTTGAGAAGCGGGGTAGGTTTTCTGTGCAATAACATCGAGCATGGATAATATTATTTCGTAACATGATCTGTAAAGACGCCACTCCTATGCACGTGTGTTGATCCGACAGTTTGACTCGACAGGTTCCAATGTTACAAGTAATTTATAGCACTATTTCATAATTTAAAAGGTTTAAGCACCGAGACCGTCTTGCTGAGGTGTTAAACCTGTTAACGAATGGAATTTCATTAAAAACAAATGTTAAAGAATACAAAAATTTCATTATTTCAGTATTCATAATTACATATTCAAGTTTATGGTTATCTAAACAAACCAAAGGCTTGAGTTAATGTTATCAGTCGAGTTCGTGAAAAATCTAGCTGAGGATCTGATCTCCCGCTGTTATGAAAGGAATTGTCACAAATGTTCTGGTTTTGTTGTGTGGCAATTTTCAGTCATTTGTAATTACTGCGGTTTCTTCAATAGTTGGAAGCATAACATATGCCTCTACCTTTCATTCCATTACATATATTTAAATCAATTTAATCGATTAAAGTAATAAGACCATTCAGTGTCGGCTACTGTACTAAAAGGGAAAAATGTAGTCGTTCCTGATTTAAATGCCTTTTTATCAATAGTCTGACAATTGTCATAACCATGGTTTCTTCTGTACTTAAAAGCATAGCATCTAGTGTTGGCCATACAGGCTTTACAACATAAAATGCGACTTCTTTCAGTAAAAGTCGTTGATTCTACATCAAGTCTGTAACCAGAGGTTCTAGTAAATACTGAAAGTAAATAAAATGATCTTAAACGTCATATTTTTCTCCTCCGACTAAACGTTATTTTTTTTAAAAATATATCTGAACAAAACTAAATATAAGTTTAAAGGACAATATTGGTGTCAGTCATTATAAAATATGTGATAGAGCTCGTTGAATTGTGAGATACCCTCTCACCGTCCCATATAATAACTTTTCAACTTCAACGGAATTATCAGTGAAATGAAATTCGATCGTTTGTCTGTTACCGCTCGTTACTTCAGTCTGTTATATAGAAGGACAACTCGTGTTTGTCATGTTTGGCGTCACTTCCTGTTTCTTCACGTGCTTGTTACAAGTCTCCGTAGCAATGATCTCTGTGTTAAAATTATATTTGGAATGTATTTAACCAGTTCTTTCACATATGTAATAATGTCTGACACCAATATTGCCCTTTAAATGAGGATTATAACCTAACCACAGGCAGTGATAAGCAGACATATCAAGTGAAGCATACAGAAGCCGATAAGCTCAACAGGAAGGCAAGAAGAAGCGAAAGGGTGCTTATCGACTTATACTCAGTGGAAGAATTGCTCAACATCGATATTCTACAGCAATCATACTAATTATCAATCAAATTAAAACACAGATCCAATTTCGTTTCGTTTTTATAGTTCAAAATTTCGATTTTACTTGCCTTTACTACACTTGGATCTGGAAGCGTTGTTATTTAACTCGTGTTCTGCTTGAAATGAGGGGTCAGCCAATCAAATGGTCTGACGAATCGAGCGTTTGACCTTTTTTGCGCGGAACTGTGGGTAGACAATAGAAATCAAACCAAAGCAAAAGTAGATAAAAAAAATACATGCGGTCGCTAATTGGTTAATCGAATGACTGACGTAATCGGGTCAAATGTCGCTTGCTTGGTACCTGACGTCATAGAACGTGAACTCCCACTATAACTTGTTAGATCTACAAGTAGTGTAGGCCATCGAAAGTATAAAAACGAAACGAAATATATATATCTATATTTCAATCAGATTGACTAATTATTTAAGGGTGTGTAGGTCTTTTCTTTGGGGCTGAAATGGTCGACATTAATTCATGTAGCATGAAAGTATATAAATTTATTTACAGCCAATATTTTATTTCTGTTATTGCAATTTATAATAAGTTATGTTCGGAGAATACGTGTGCAGTTGAATGACAGTTGTTTGCGCTTAGTTAGGGTAATCCACAAGTTCATCGTTTAGTCGATTGTATATGACTCTAAGAATTCTAGCACTCGATTCGTGTGCTAATTTTATTCTCATTTTGTCTTAAATATTTGAAATCAGAAGCCCAACATTTCACTGTAAGATAACAACATCAATGTCGTTTGTATATGGCTCTAAGAATTCTAGCACTCGATTCCCGTGCCAATTTTATTCTCGTTTTGTCTTAAATATTTGATATCAGAAGCCTAACATTTCACTGTAAGATAACAACATCAATGTTAACTGAATTCGACCAGTGTCGACAACTGTGGATGATATTGAGTTAAAGATTTAGCCCCTTTAATTTCTTATTCGTGTTTTGAATGTCGAATATTAAGGAACCTTTACATTTTATTGTTAAATCGGTTAAACTTGTTATAACCTTTCTTCAAAAATGCAGGTTGACATTTTCCAGAACCAGACAGGATACGCCCACATTTTGCAAGAGATGGATAGAGAACAAGCTAAAAACAAACGTGATTTTTTGTACAATCGGGGCAATAATCCAGAAAGTTATGGCCTGAAATGTGCAAATATCAAAAGGGACAGAGATATTTGGGATACATGTATAAAGATATGGTTTAAGTTTCATCTAAATCGGATAAAAATTCTGACCTCTAGAGGGTCCATAACCTTCGTATTACACACTTCTACACAATTTGCGTACAAAGAGCGGCCATTTTGTCGGGCAGTTTCATTTCGATTTTCCCGAAATACGAATTCAACCTTCATTATGGTGGAATGGTGATGTATTTAAACGATTTTTATAATCGGAAAAATATTGTGACCTCTAGAGAATCCGCAAGCTAAAAATGCGATTTTTCGAACAATCAGGGGCCATAATCCAGGAAGTTAAGTTAAGGAACCAAGATCTTAGTGTGTAATGGTGATATATTCATCTGGTTTTTTTTTAAATCGGATAAAAATTGTGACCTCTACACGTGATTTTTTGTTCAATCAAGGGCCATATTTCAGGAAGTTACGATCCGATATGCGCGTATATTGAAAGGAACCAATATCTTTGGGTTATAAACATGTATTTCAAGTTTCATCGAAATCGGATCAAAATTGTGACCTCTAGCTAAAAATGCGATTTTTCGAACAATCAGGGGCCATAATCCAGGAAGTTTAGTTAAGGAACCAAGATCTTAGTGTGTAATGGTGAAATATTCATCTGGTTTTTTTTTAAATCGGATAAAAATTGTGACCTCTACACGTGATTTTTTGTTCAATCAAGGGCCATATTTCAGGAAGTTACGATCCGATATGCGCGTATATTGAAAGGAACCAATATCTTTGGGTTATAAACATGTATTTCAAGTTTCATCGAAATCGGGTCAAAATTGTGACCTGTAGAGGGTGCACAACTTTGATTTACCAGATGTTTTCACTATTTGCGAAACAGGGGCGGCCATTTTGTCCGGCAGTTTTGGCCTGATTTTCAATAAATTCGAACTCAACAAACATTACGGTGTAACGGTGATATATTCGAACGTATTTTTAAATCCATTTTGCGTACACCATGAGGCCATAATTCAGGAAGTTACGATCAGATATGCGCGAATATTGTAAGGAACCGAGATCTTTGGGTTATAAACATGTATCTTAAGTATCATCAAAATCAGATGAACATTGTGACCCCCAGAGGGTACACAACCCTGATACACAATATTGTGACACTATTTGCGAACGAGGGTCGGACATTTTGTCCGTCAGTTTCGGTCCGACTTTTACGAAATTCGAACTCAACCAACCATAGGGTATAACGGTGAAATATTGTAACGGCTTTTTAAATCGGATAACAATTCTGACCTCTATGGAGTCCACAAGCTAAAAACGCGATTTTTCGTACAACCAGGAGCCACAATTCAGGAAGTTGTGGTCCGATATGCGCGTATATCGAAAGGAACTGAGCACCGTGGGTTATAAACATGCATCTCAAGTTTCATCAAAATCAGATGAACATTGTGACCCCCAGAGGGTCCACAACCCTGATACACAATATTGTGACACTATTTGCGAACGAGGGTCTGACATTTTGTCCGTCAGTTTCAGTCCGACTTTTACGAAATTAGAACTCAGGCAACCTTAGGGTATAACGGTGAAATATTGTAACGGCTTTTTAAATCGGATAACAATTGTGACCTCTATGAGGTCCACAAGCTAAAAACACGATTTTTCCAACAATTAGGGGTCATAATTCAGGAAGTTATGGCCCAATATGCGCGAATATCGAAAGGAACCGAGCTCTGTGGGTTATGAACATACATTTTAAGTTTAAACCAAATCGAATACAAATTGTGACCTCTACAGTGTTCACAAGCTAAAAACGTGATTTTTCGTACAATCAAGGGCCATAATTCATGAAGTTACAGTCCTATACATGCAAATATCGATAGGAACTTAGATCTTAGGGTGATAAACCTATATGTCACAAACAATTGTGGACGGACGAACGTCCGACGGACAGGGGCGACGACATAAAAATGTGGGCGTATAAAAATAAATCCAAAACCGTTTTATAAATTTTTTTTTATAATATCCTACTTACACGTATAATCAGGAAAGATAATTGACAGGTTCTCCTTTGCAATCGACCGGAAACCCACATAGCTTACATTTCCATTCATAGGAAGAACACCAAAATGACTTTCTCCAACAACGGACCCTAAACCAAAGTTAACAACTCCGGTGCCCCATTCAAACCAATAGGATCTGTATTCTGTGGTGGAGAAATTAAGACTGGCAGCTATAGCTGAGGGATCTGTTCCTTTATTATATCCACTGCTGGTTATATACATTTCGAAGAACATGATGGAACTATTAAAGAAACCAACATAAAACCGATCTGTCGATTTACATTGAATCGTGAATGAATTTTTAGTTGTTACATCTTGAAACTTTCTGTAACCGAATCTGTCAATGAAATAGTCATACCCTGAAAATAGAGAATATATAATATTTATAACATAGATACAATATAATATATATAAAATACAAAAACTATAAGATATTGCTTCGAATTACCAATCCAGTTGACAAAATGTACTCGCTACGAGTGATGTGAGTTTTTTTGGAAATAGTATGCATTTTTCGTAATGACAGTACTGTACTATAGGCGTGGGCCGAGAATCAGTTGGCTCGTTTTAAGAAATTGTCACAGCTTTGTTAAAATCAGAATTACATCCCAATTTACATGTATTGAAACTCGGCTTTTACTTTTCTGTGATGGTGCATGTGCGACTTGGGCGAAAATTGTAGAAGTCGTTCGGTCGAAATAGAAGCTTTGTGACCATTAGAACATACAGTATCCGGGAAATTTCAAGCTTATCTTACACTTTTCTGTGATGCCCTTGTGAGGCTGGGCCGAAAGCGTGCTCACTCCTTGGGATGAGACTGAAATAGTTCCACTACTGATGAATTCCGTTTTGCTCCAGCCACAGTAGTAGATCGTCTCAAGGAGTTCCTTTGAACAAGTTTTGTTGTCATTTGACCACAAAAAAGTTACTGGCTTATAAAATTTCTAATTACATTGACCCTAAACTGTACTGTACATAGCTTAACATATGATAAACCAATTCCCATTTAACTAAAGGTGAAACCTTGCCGTATAATATATGATTTGATTAAACCCAACTGCCGTGCGAAATTTCAGTTCATTTTAAAATGACCGCCGAACCAGAATAATGTGATTTTACGTCACTCGAAAATACAGAAAAACTGTTCGGTAAGATAAGATTAAGATTTCAGTGTTCCACTCCTCACTATTTGTAACATAATTACTTATTTCCATGCAAACTGTGATGATATGTGTTGAAAATTTGCAACTGACTTCATTTTACTTGCGCAAAACGTCTAATAGTGAATCAGTTGTTGCCTCGTATAAGACAGGAAGCGGGTACAATATTGTACCTAGGATTAGACAAGACAGCTAATTTAAATCATATTAGAACCCTTGCTAACCAGAATTCGAAGAGTAGATCATAGAACAAAATGAATACTCAGCAGAAATTCACAGATCCCTATTTACAGGTGACTATGACGAATACGAATAAAATTACGGCGTATGATCTTATAACAAAATGGCAGAACTGTGATGATAGACGTTAAATGCGCTTACGATTTTTATACGTATATTATCGTCGCCCCTGTCAGTGGACACTCTACTGGTAAGAATGAATATCCGATTTTGACAAAACTTGTCCACACACTAATGGTCACAATTTTTATCCGATTTAGATAAAACTTTAAATGTATAGCGGACCGCTTGTAATCCTTCTAGAGGTCACAATTTTCATCCGATTTATAAAAAAGACCTTCAAATATATCACCGTTACATCATAATGATGATTAAGTTTGACTTTCGTGAAAATCGGACCTAGACTGCCTGACAAAATGGCCGCTCCCTGTATGCAAATAGTGTTAAAGTATGTAATACTCAAGTTGTGGACCCTCTAAACATCGCAATTTTTATCCCATTTTGATGACACATAAGAATATGTATATATTCCAAACATCTCGGTCCATGTAGATATATTTATGCATATCGGGCTATAACTTCCTGGATTATAGGCCCTGGTTCGAAAAATCGCTTCTTTTTTTTCAGATTGCTCTCTGCTGCCCTCCTCTTGCAAATGTGGGTGTATTTTGCATGGCAACCGATGGTTTTCATTAGCTCCGTAGGAAAAAAAGAAGTAGAACCTTAAACCCGTTTTCATTTTTATTCCTTTCGTGACTGGATAAAGCAGGTGGGGGCGTACCTAGCCGGAAAACTAGACTCCCTATTGATCACTGCCACACGATATGATTGTTTTCCACCCGCTGCCCCCCCCCCCCCATGTGGTCAAGAGCGGCAAAATAATAAGATTAGAAAACTTAGCTAAAACTTTTGTTACAAAATGTCACACATATGAAAGTGACCACTTCAAGATATACTATTCAAAAAAAGTAGGGGATATTTGATTTTGGGGGCATAATACTAAAATATGCAAATGACTACGAAAAAAGTCACTATAGAACCTAACAGAAGAAACATTTCCAGTTACATGTGACGCCCAAACGCACCAATAGCTACCGCATGGAATGCAGGTGATGCTTGGGATCATCATGGGGGTCCAACCCAAGATTTGCACGACTCTGACTTTGAATGTTACAGTCATTGTGGCATTGAATTCCAGGGTGGAAACATCAGTTTAATTGTTTTAGTGACCAGAAAACAAATTTTGATATGCGTCGGCTTACCCAAAATGAAAGGTTACGTGCCCTTGGCATGCTACAGATCGGCACAACACAGGCGGTTGTGGCGCGGACGATGAATGTTTCTCAGTCTGTCATAAGCAGGCTATGGTCCAGATACCGTGATACACAATCTGTACAGGACAGACCACGCTCAGGTCGATAACTCAAGCCCAGGATCGATTTATCCGTAACTTGGCCTTGAGAAATCGTGTCATCACAGCAAATCAGATCAGCGCTCGTCTTCAAACAGACACTAGTGTGAGAGTGAGTGGCCAGACGATTCGGAATCGACTGCATAGGGGTCACCTTCGCGCCCGACGTCCTCGCGTGATCCCTTGTTTGAGAGATCATCACATTCAGGCAAGACGTCGTTGGTGTAGGGATCGTCAACACTGGGATAATCGACGCTGGAGCAATGTGATGTTTTCAGATGAGTCAAGGTTCACTGTTGATTTTTTGGACAGACGTAGGAGGGTGTGGCGTCGTCGAAACGAGCGCTTCCAAGACGTTAACGTCATCAGACATGATCGATTTGGGGGTGGTTCTGTTATGGTGTGGGGAGGCATCACTGTTGCTGGAAGAACGGCTTTCCATGTTGTTGCAGGGCGTGTTACAGGCCAGTACTACAGGGACAACATCTTGGCAGTCCATGTTGTGCCGTTCGCACGACGTCATGGCCGCCGTTTCATCTTCCAGGATGACAACGCAAGATGTCACAGGGCCAGGATCGTTACAGGTTACCTCCAACAACAGAACATCACCACATTACCTTGGCCAGCACTGAGTCCCGACCTCTCCCCCATCGAGCATGTCTGGAACATGCTTGGACAGAGGTTACGTCAACGTCAACAACGTCCTGCCAATGTCCAAGAACTTGCTGCTGCGTTGCAACAGGAATGGGACAATCTGGACCAAAATGACCTTAGACGTCTCATTAGGAGTATGCCACGTCGGATCAATGCTTGTTTGGCAAACAGAGGAGGATTTACCCGTTACTGACTTGGTTGTGATGCTGTGGTAACTTTGCTGTTTGACCCCGGGTATCATTTTACCCTTATAATGGTCAGTCTGTGCCTTACTTAGTCTAACGATCATTTGGAATAAATCGATGAATGTGAACTTCATTTCATTTTGTCATTTGTTTCTTCGTCAGTTTCATTAGGTGACTTTAATAACACTTAAAAATCAAATATCCCCTACTTTTTTTGAATAGTATATTTTTTGGCGGTGTTGCCGTTTTGCCAGCTATTTCACCACTGCAGCTTATCTGAATGGAATACTTGGGTGTTGACCACATTTTATAAGGATCAATCTCTATCGGGTTCACAAGCTTTTCCCGACACAATATAATTCTGGAACAGAACGTCCAGGATTGCTGAAAATGAACATGGGCCAACCTTTCTGATTCCGATGTTTCACACCACACTTGAAAAGTAACGGCGTTAATCTCCTCACAGCTCTGTACCAAATTTTAATAAAAACTGTAGTCTCTTAATACATTAACAACGTTATCAGAAAACGGGGTAGGTTGAAAAATTGTATACCAAAAACTAAATCAAAATTGTTTTTATTGAGAGAGAGAGAGAGAGAGAGAGAGAGAGAGAGAGAGCGCATTCAATAATTCGCTATCTCGTAGTGGTTTTTAGCAGAGGGTGGGGGGACTGGTGGACCCAGAGAAAACCCACGATGTACTCTTTGTCACGTAGAATCTTAAGATCAAAACATCGCCACTTGACTCAAAGGGAGACCTTATGATCTAAAGCGCACGTGTTGAGACCACTTTACCGTCCAACATCCCGTTTCCAAGAAAACACAAAAATAAGTAAATACATAAGATTTCTAATTAGCAAATGGCACAACTACTAAAGGCGTGGGACACAAAATACACAAATTTGAATTGCCTTTTTCTATTGAATTGGGCATAGAAATAGTTCAATGAAAATCGGAATTGAGAAATAAAAACAAGAAATAGCTTCACGGTAGACCTATGTCTTGAACTATGAAGTAAATAAAGGTGTTTTTATTTAATCATCGATATGTTACCATTCGAATTCGGTGTAACATAATAGTAAAATAATATGACTGCTTTACGGGGTTTTGTTTATTCATCAATACGATTTGAATTCGATGTAAAAGAATACTAACAATTTCACTGTTTACGTGTTGCATGCATTCGAAATTAAAAAGTAAAACTAAATCCACTTCTCCAAATTTAATTTTACATCAGCAGCCTGCATCGGCAGGGGTGGTTCTTTTTCGCTAAAATGTTCTGAACCATCACCGTCGTTACACGCAATTATAATGTTCAGAGCGAAATCAATGTCTGACAAGCTGTCACTTTAATTGTAGGGTCATTCTGTCTGTAATTGATTGTGTTTTTGTTAACGTTTTACGTTACTATTTTTTTAAAAAAATAATTCTGAAATGCGTTACACGGTGAACTTTTACTGTAGCAAAAGATGGACGGAGAACACGCCAAACAAAAGATTTTTCATACAATCAGGGGCTATAATCCAGGAAGTTACGGCCCGATACGCACAAGAATAGATATCTAGAGGAACCCAGATTTTTGGAATATAAACATATTAAGTAAGTTTCATCCCATTCGGATAAAACTTGTGACCTCCAGTGGGTAAATAATTTTGGTTTTACTTTTTAACACTATTTGCGTACGGGGAGTAGCCATTTTGTCAGATTGTTTCAGTCCGTTTTTCAACTGAAATTAGTGTGTAACGGGGGAATATTTCAACGGTTTTTAAAGTCGGATAAAAATTGTGATTTCTTGAGTGTCAACAAGTTAAAAACGTGATTTTGCGTGCAATCCAAAGTCATAATCCATTCGCGAAAAAAGGAACCGTGATCGTTTGGATACAAACACGTCATATCTCAAGTCTCGTCAAAATCAAATAAAAATTGTGATCTGTAGATGGTCCAGAACAAGATATCCACATGAAAATATGGGCGTATAACAATTGTAGCCTCTATCCGCGTTTACAAGCCAATCTTTTGTTGTCAAATTTCTTTTGTCTCCGTCAACAAAATGTTCACTACAAATTGCAACGTGATCAACGAGCACATTTTGGTTTTCACTTGTTTCCAAGATTTTTATGTTCCATGCCTTTTTAATAAATTATCACCTTTTAAGTTCCGAATCACCTTCTGAATGATTATATATTGAGGTTTTTCACAAGGACCTATATTACACGATTGACGAACCATTTTAATCAACTGTTTTTGTTTAGAAATAGAAATGTTATCCAACGTAACGTATGCCTGTACCAGAATATGTACGGCTGGAAGTTGCCGCAAGTTTTTCTTAAGATCGCTATATTAAACCTCTCTAATACTTTAGATCTCCGGTAGATCACTCTACATGCGAGTTTCTCAATATAGGGAGGGGGGGGGGTAGTAACTGACGCTCTAATATCTGCATAAATCCCCTCAGTATTTGATGGATTTGACTTGTCGGGTTTAGTGCCCGCTTCTACCTCGGGTGACATTACCTGAGCAATTCGACCAAAATAGTAAAACCATCAACAGACTCGTTTGTGGTGCCTCCATATTCTTTGATTCCTCTGTTAAAATAAAATGAAATAAGCTTTAAAAAATAAAAAACAAAGTTTGCCAACTAAAGGGAGATAATGCTGCATGTCGATTTCCATGCTTATGCCGATTGTATCAACTTGTATTTGATTAAAAATGAATCAATTTTTAAAATTTATTTTAAGAAAATTGTATTTTTAGAAGTAGACATCACATTCAGATGGTTAATATAAGTGCCATTTTGGTTTCTGCACAAGACACGTCAAGCTATTTTCTTTCATGAGCTCCTATGAAACAAGACTGCCCCGCACAAACTGTCTGGCAGTGGTCATTCATGATTCCTGTGGTGGTACTAAACAACTTCAAAGCTGTTTTAGGTGGTACAGATTTGAGCTAATCTAGCTTAGCTTTGGTCTGGAAATTAGATAACTCTTGTCAGGGATACTCCATCACTACAAATGTCTGGCAATTACACAGCTCTGTCAGGGGTACCCCACCACTAGAAATATCTGTCTGAGTGTTTTTGTAATACCTGAAGATGTACGGTACATTGCTGTGCGATTTTCATGTGATACACTTTTAAGCTAATCTAGACTAGTTGGGGGCATGGCATTTTGGGCGTGGAATACCACACCCACCGCCAGAAACCCAGCAGACTTACATTCTGATGATACCAGATATACATACATTGATACCATACAGGAGAAAATTGGTACACTTTTAAGCTAGGTTAACCCCCTGCGCTCCTGCTCTATGATATGATTGATTTTTTTTTTCAATCGCCATGACGATAAAGCATTACATCGCTTTTATTTAGTTTCGTGTGTTGTAAATTGGGGGGAAGCTATAGTATTTTTATCAAACGTTCAGATCAACGTCATCACCTTGTCGGAGCAGAACAGTATGACGTTAAACCCATATCATTTCATTTACTTGTACCACTGGCCAAGGTCTCGGTTGCGACCTCAAAAGTGTTTCATTTCGATACACGAGAGCGTGTTCGTTTCTTTTATTCTAATTTGTTTGAAGTAGACATTTGTTATCTAAGCTACAGGTATACTTGCCCACTTAGAAAAACCTGTAAGATGTTTTATGGCCGTCATGTTGACTGGTTATTAAATATGACAGGTCGATTTTGGCTATTATACTAGATAGATAATTTGATTGACGAGTATACTATTTTCCTAATTATGTATACATCTCATGCTGTCAATTATGCATATGGACAGTCCATTTGTTGATTACGCTATTTTACCGAGATTTCGTCTAATGGTTTCGAGGCGGGTGTAAGCTTAATCTTCTGAACACGTGTGACCGTTATTTATCATGTATTTTTTACACGGTTAGCAGTCCATTTGCTTATTTCACTATTTATCTGATAGGACTTCCAATCTTGTCTAATGGTTTGGATTGTTCATATTTGTTTTTTTTTTATTCACCATCCGTTAGAGGTGCGGGACGACGGGCTGGAGAATCAGCATGGACAAGTGAATCGCACGGTAATACATAAAAACGTGTAAATGTAGAAGTGCACGTAAAATAAATCGTGACACTTGAAAACGCAGGCATAGCGTATACCGTGCATGTTTAAAGGTCAGTTGTTGGAGACTTGCACTCCACATAGTTTCAAAATCTGGCCCAGCTACCGCCTAGTAGAACCGTTTACAGATGGTAACTTTGTGTCTACAACATGACCATTTTTTTTAAATACTTGCCTTCTAAACTTAATTATTACAACCATACACCTCCACCGAACATGAGGCAATATTGATGACTTTCTAATGTCTTGCAACCGAACATGACCGTCGCAAATATCTCTAAAACATTTCAATAATATTGTGAAAATAAAAATACACCAACCTTATACCGAGCAAAACACAGTTCGATCTTTCCTCGGCAGTAACTGCTCACTTAATTTACTAACATCGTAAAATGCGTGATGATAATGTCTCCCGACTCGTGAAACTAACTAATTCATAATACAAAATCAATGCAGGCGGCGTTTTTTTTTTCCTTTATTATGGTTAATATAATGTTTATAGTGTTATTGTTTAAAGAAGCTAAACCGCCAATATTTGGTATCTAGAAATTGGCATAAAATGGGTCGCAACGCATATAGTAATATTAATAATGTTATATGAATGTATATGAACTGATTTACATTCAATCGTTTCCGTTTTTACTCTAATTTCAAATCAGTTATGTTCGGCGAAATACGCGAGAAGTCTCAATCGAACGACTATCTATAGCGTCCGGTTATTCCAATCTACACCAGTAGTATTTATTGCGCCCGCTCTCCAGATAAAAATATGGCTTCACCGTTTGACATGATTTTTGGAATATGTGTAGCCTTGTTCTTCGAGTCTCTTTTTACAACCTGCGTTGAAACGTACCCTAGAACACGGATCGTGTACAAATGGTAAAATGTTTATTTTGTCTTAAATTTTATATTATCAGAAGCCCATCTTTTCCCGCGGGGGGGTTGGATGGCCGAATGGTTAGCACGTGCGCGCTGTATCGTAAGATCTGTCATTGAGTCAACTGGCGTGGGTTCGATTCCCCGGTTGTACGTAGGGGTCGCCTGTCCAACCTAGTGGGTTTTCTCCGGGTCCTCCGCCCCCACCCCCTCCACTGTTAAAGACCCCTACGCGCAAGCGAATTGTTAAAATAAAATTGACCTAGTTTGTGTCGAGTGGACGTTAAACCCCATTTCCCTCTCACTCTCACTCTCTCTCTCTCTCTCTCCCATCTTTTCCCGGTAAGATCACAACATGAATGTTGATTTAAATTGACAAATAATTCTTGTTTTCAATGTCGAAGGCATTGGATGATATTGAGTTAAAGATTTAACTAACTTTAAAATACTGGTTGCTAGTCGGAAATTGCTATTTCAATATATTTGTGTTTTTGTATCGCACAATTCTACATGAAAATAATGTTGGATGTATCTAAATTTGTGTCGGATGTGGCAAGAAATGAATCCTTTTGGTTATCGGAGAAGAATCACGGTGAAAAGTAGACGGTAAGGATTCCCAAATAGCCTTAAAACCGAGATGGGGCAAAAGCCTTATTTTCATATTAGTTGTATATAGCATGCAGCATTAACGTATAGAAGGGTATTAGTCTGGTCAAACTAACATTTGACGTAGAACAAATTGCAACAAAAGGTTTTTTGATTTCTATTGACTCATTATGATGTCCTAAGTAAGGAAAAGAAAGTTTACCAAAATCGGAGTCCAAAAAAAGACAGGGGGCGTGACCAAATCCAAGACGGCGGCTGTCGATCAAAAATTGCAAATATCTTTAAACCTATTGGATTTAGACACCATAAATGTATTGCGGACAGATAGAAAGTCGTTATCAGCGAGTCCAAAAATTGCGACGTTATGTCTCTATGACGTCATGACGTTGCTGTGACGTCACAACGGCATATCAGACGTCGCATTTCTTCCAAAATTTGTCCATTTACATATCTTAACAGCAGAAACGAATGATGATGCAGAAAAGAGTACATAACCATTATGTTGGGTTGATAAAGAAGAACAATGTGTTACAATTACGGAGAAGGGGGCTAAAAGTATAACTACTGCTGCATTGCCGATAGGTGATACTATTAGAGTAGCTGCAGGAACACGGATTGATTCCATTTGTTGAAGAAATGAAATGAATGAGGATACATCCTATTGTTCTGCTCGGATTCGGCTCCCTTAGTGTGCTATGAGGGAAAATTTGCCCTGCAATGGCGCAACAGCCTACTCGTATATCGAATTTCATCAACCACGAGGTCTTTTACTGGAGAAGTAGTGCATCAAAGGGCGAATGGGTGGGGCTGATAAATTTTGACATTTGGCCCAAAAATCATCAGAAAGATTTATATTTTAACACCGGTTTTAAAGATGTACACGAGATGTGTTACAAAACCAACTTTGGCGGTAATGTGAACAGCGCCCCCTGGTGGTGTCCCCAAAAGCATTACTTTAAAGTGGCGTTTTGTGGGTCCCGATTATATGTGGACAGATAGGAACTCTCAATTCCAGAGAGTTCAAAAAGGTGAAAATCGGTCAGCCCTGTCCATGCAACATTCCATGCACTTCCACAGTACAAGCACAAACTGGGTGTCAAACATCGAGTCGCTGAGCTCCTTAATGCTGCTTTTTTTTTTATCTATTTGGCCACGACATAATCGCCCTCATTCGGCTTTATCCTCAAAATTGATACTATCGTCTTTTTACTAGTTATGTTAGGCCACATTTTGAATATTTGTCCCGATACATTTTCTGATTATTTATTTCAGACAGTTTGAAGGTTGGTTTTTACAAGAATACGACTAGCTGAATCCGAAGAGCTTGGGCACTACCCCCCCCCCCCCCACACACACACACCCAAAAGTGACGGCAAATTCCGCTAGGAAGCCAAATTCAAAATGAGACCCATTTTTGAGAGAAATTCAGGTATGAAATATGTTCCACACAAAGGTATTCCTATATGACCACTATATTTGCATCGGCGGTTACGATTGGGGGGACATTTCGAAATGAAATGGGGTTTAACATCCAACAGTTCTGCCCCAACAGGGATGATGAAGACGGGGGGGACATTTCAATGTTAATTGTAGTAATGTGATGGTGTAATAAACTTGAAGTTTTCGAGGTCGCCGAATTCATATCTCAACTGCTTAATTTACTATTTTCTTCCATAATCTACTGAACATTTTGTCGAATTCGAGTACCATATTGGTACCATTTTGCGGTTTAGATGTTAATTTACCTACCCCGAACACCTACTATTTGACGTATTATGCCATCACATTGCTAATATCACATTCCCGCTAAATGTGGCCATATTTTGAATAAAGTCATCATATTGGAATACTAATTTGTATTGGCATCATCCCGATTCTGAATCGACACATATTGAAGATATATAATCCATCAAAACACATTGGGTGGACTTTATTTCATGGTCTGCGACAACGAAATCCAGGCCCTGGGACAAGCAACTCGGCGAAACGTTTTGAAAGACACACTACAGACTTTTGGCATGCGTAAATTCCTGGTCCGTGTCGCGTATCCGTATGGATTTTGCGCGTGACGTCATCAATGTGCGTGTATTTCTCATACGTGATACGGCACACGCATACGGCAGCAGGTATCGAACAGCTTTCATACATTGCCATCTTTTTACCGTCTTTCTTTCTATCTTTGCTACTTTTAGACGCTAAAATGTTGTATCATATCGTTTTTATGAATCTGTGCGTATCCTAAACACAAAGGTGTTAGTTGATGTGATTTTAACCATGATAAAGACTGGAATTTAATCATTATTTTGATGAATTTTCACACTTTTCCTGTCTGCATGTCTGCATGATGGTTGATCTACGCGCTAAATTTAAAGCGAGAATTTCATATTTTCTAAGAAAGTCAAAACATAATGATTTTTATGTTTTTGCTCAATAGGTTGTCAACTCACTATTATACGATCATAGGTATCATTCTCACACTTAAAAACCATTCACCCCGGAAATAATAACACAATTACCTCCCTTGTTTTTTCTATTCCCCCATGGAATAGCTATCTTCAAACGT
Source organism: Patella vulgata (assembly GCF_932274485.2). NCBI lineage: Eukaryota > Metazoa > Mollusca > Gastropoda > Patellidae > Patella > Patella vulgata. The sequence goes on from NC_065883.2 coordinate 21,645,710, forward strand.
TTGAATTTGAAGTTGAAAATGATATTTTTGCCAATTTCTCAACTGACAATAGTGAATTATAGGATTATTCTTTAACAAGCTAGGACTGTTTATAAATACCATCTATTTTAAGGCTTTATTTTAATACATTTTAAAAATACAACTTAACAATATGAAATTATCGCTTTGGAGGTGGGACATCGCAATCATTTTATTCTACAGTAAGGGGTATAAACTTTCTGAAATGATACCACAGTGAAACCAAAAATGCTGCCGAGTCGAAGTCTGTCTGCATGCTGGTTGATGTACGTGCTAAATGTAGAGAGGTTATACCTTGCAATTCTGTAAATGATTTTATTCTATGGTAAAGGGGTAGAAACTTTCTGAAATGATACCATGGGGAAACCAATAATTGCTGCCGAGTCGGAAGTCGAAGATTTTTAATAAAATCTTTTATTAATAGCTGAGCGACTGTCGAGCGATTCACTCCCTTTGGGAAAGTGTAGGCTAGGCACTCGATTAGTACTGATGGTGATCTTGGTAGATATCTTCCATCATGCTGTAATAGAACTAAGCTACGCTCAGCGGCTCATGTATACGTACGGGACATGAAACTCTAAAACTAGAGACTTTTGGCAAGTAGAATTTTTCCCATCCGTATCACGTATCCGTATCATCACGTGATACGTTGCGTCAATGTAGTTTTTAGTGTTTTGGCAGACTTTTCGCGCCGCGTACGTATGGCTAGCTGAGCTGATGTCAATTATAACATGATGGCAGTTAGTGACTAGCCTACAAATTCCTGAAAGGAGTAAAGTCGCTCGACAGTCGCTGAGTTATTTAAAATTTAAAAAACATTTAGTGTCGAATCTTATTAAAAAAAATCTTCGACTTCAACTCGACAGCAATTTTTGGTTTCTCTAATGCATCATTTCAAATAGTTTATACCCCTTTTACAGATTTGCAAGGTCCCACCTCCCTAAATTTAGCACGTAGATCAACCAGCATGCAGACAGACAGGAGAAATATAAAAATACCGCGAAAAGCTCATCAAAAGTAATGATTAAATTCCAGTCTTTGCCATGGTTAAGTCTCTAGCGTCACTTGGCGTATATCTGAGGTAACTGGAGGTCACTTTACTAAAGCACATTGGTCGGAAAAAGTTCCGCAATTGGCAAAAATATCGAAAAGGTTCGAGATTTTTAGCGCCTAATAAAACGAAGACGAAAGTTTCGCGTTCAGTTTCGATTTTAATGATCGGATACCAGTCAGCCTACCTACAGCGATCATTCATTCATTGTTGCGTTCTTCAGGCCCGGACTTGACCCGGATACCCTGACGATGACGATAGCATCAACCGGAACGAGAATGGGCCGGTTCTCCACGGCGCTAAGGCTTCGGCAGGTGATTTATAGTTTTAAATTTACCGATTATTCCAAAAAATGTGAACTGACCTAATCTTACCCATGGGTTACTTGTTTTCTTCTGGTTTACGATCAAGTAACAGTGTATTTGTTTTATTACTTTTTACCAACAAATGTTTTTTAAAACATTACCGGGCCCCTGGGCAAGTGTCCCAGTTGCCCCCTCCCCACCCTCTGCTTTATTTCCATCGCAAGGCTTAACCTGGTGTTTGACTACCGAGTACCAATACATCCCAACAGACTTTCAGCTAGAGCCAATGGCAAAACGTAAAAAATCGGGTAGACCAGTTTTCATCTTTTTGAACTCTGTGGTATTGAATTCCTGTATGTCCACATGAACGGGGCCCCCAAAACCTAACTCTTTAAGTGATGCTTTTAGGAACACTACCATGGGGCACTGTTCGCATTACAGCCAAAATTGTTTTGTTTTTTGTAACACATCTCGAGTACACCTGTGTCAAAATATAAATCCTTATCATGATTTGGGGGATTAACCTACTTCTGAGTGGCCCAAATGTCAAAATTGGTCAGCCCCGCCCAACCTTTAATGCACTTCTCCTGTAAAAGAACCCTTTGCTGTTGGAATTCGATATAAGAGTGCGTTTGCGCCACTGCAGGGCAGAATTCCCCTCATAGCACACTGATTGAGCCCAGCTGGAGCAAAACAGTAGGACGTATATGTATAATACCATTTCATTTTATTTCTCTTTATTGATGTAGGCTATTTTTGTCAACAATTGAAATGAATCCGTGTTCCTACGGCTACTGTAATAGTATCACCTTTCGAAAATGCAGCAATATTTATATTTATATCCTTGTGCGTTATTGTAACACACTGATCTTATTTATCAACCCATAATGGGCATATCCTCTTCTCTGAATCAGCATTCGTTTCTACTGTTAACATGCATAAATGGACTAATTTTGGAAGAAATGCGACGCCTGATATTCTGTTGTGACGTCACAGTAACGTCATGACGTCGTAGAGACATAACGTCGCCATTTTTGGACTTGCTGGTACCGACTTCCTATCTGTCCACAATACATTTATGGTGTCTAAATCCAATAGTTTTAGAGATATTTGCAATTTTCGATCGACAGCCGCCATCTTGGATTTGGTCATGCCCCCTGTCCTTATTTGGACTCCGATTTTGGTAAACTTTCTTTTCCTTACTTAGGACATCATATTGAGTCAATAGAAAACAACAGACTTTTTGCTGTAATTTGTTCTACGTACCACATCATTTAGCCGTCGCTTGACCCGTCTATATCGCTGCCAATATTAAATGCTCTGCGACAATGTCGTTTCCATTGATTATATGTAAAAGATGCAATGTACAAAGTCAATATACCACCACAGCATAAGGAATTTAAGTTCCCATAAAGAGACAACAGCCCTTCTTTTCTAGATGCCTTTGTACGTAGAAACGACAAATCGCCCCAAACTTCAGTTTATAAGAAACCAAACGACACCATTCACTATCTCCATTACAATTTGTGACCATGATATGCTCGTTAATGGAATCTCCAACAAGTCATTTTAACATCTAACCTGCTAATGCAGTTTAACAAACATCGTTCATATTGCGGTTAGGTACAAAAAATAAATCGTCCATAAAAAATGCCCAAGTTAGATTGCGGTTGGTCTACTTGATTTTTCCCAAAAATTTTGAGTGTCTTCTACCTGCGCAAATATAAAATTAAAAACATTTTCGTCCACACAATCAACATAACGGTCTTTGTATACCTAGATGTGCTTAAGTACATGAAAACAATAGGCTTTAGCTTAAAAAAATATGTGGACGATATGAATTATGCCTTGAAATTGCCATTGAAATTACACAGAAAAACATTTTACTCAGTTTAAAAGAAACTACTCGATGGCTTTCTATTCCAATAAAGGAAACGATAAACTCCATTTATAAATTATTAATCACCAATTGATGCCTGGAAACAATGCCAGAAACCTATTATCACAATCATTAAAAAAGAATGAATGCAATGGCATAGTAAACACAAAGCAAAATTATCCAACTCTCTCGAGATCCATTAGTTCTCCCCAATTGAACCTCTTAGCAACCGTTAAGTGTATTGAAAGGTATTTACATTCTAAAAAAGGGTATTTGACTGTTTTTCATCTTTATCCAGACCAAAGTTTTCAAAATGAGCATATTACAAACGCCAGTATGACCCCATTAACTTGAGTTGAGTTCAGATGACTAGTAAATAGTCAGTATTTGTTGATTAAAGGGGCATCGTCAGAAATTAGACAAAGAATTGGCAGTTCTCGCTATAATAGTTTAAAAATAGATAACGTAAACAGAATATGCTGAAATTTTCAGTCAAATTGCTCCACTCTGTACGAGATATTAGCTTTTGAATTTTAGGCTAGCGTGGATCATCATTACTAAAGTCGGTACGATAAAAAAAACCTGGATTATCCATTTTTACGTTTCAAATGTATTTTAACAGCTAAATATAGCAGGCTGGCGATGGCATCGAGACTTGATTATGGCCTGGATAAGTTAATTAATGTCTAATTAATAATTTAGATAATATTTCAGCACTAAAGAAAGACCTGCATTAGGCAGATTTAGCTACTGCATAATGTATGTTTAACGGAGCTAAATCGATAATATTTGGGACCTAGAAATTTACACAAATGGGTCGAAACGCATATAATAATGTAATATAAATGTAAATAAAATGATTTATGTTCAATCGTTTCCGTTTTTACTCTAATTTCAAATCATTTATGTTCGGCGAAATACGCCACAGATCTCAATCGAATGACAACATCTAGCGTCTGGTTATCCTAGTCTACTTAGTATTTATTGCGCATACTCTCCAGAAATGAATATGTCGTCACCGTTTGACATGAGTCCCTTGTTAAAAATGAGCCTGAAACGCATTATGGTACACGATTCGTGTACCGATGGTAAAATGTTTATTTTGTTTATTTTGTCTTATCAGAAGCCCATCTTTTCCCGCTAAGATCAGAACATCAATGTTAATTTAAATTGACAAATAATTCGTGTTTTCAATGTCGAAGACTTTGGATGATATTGAGTTAAGAGACTTCGCTACTTTAAATATTGCTAGCAGAATTGGTGTCAAGATTACACAGTATGTTTTTGTCAATAACTGTGTGGTTCAGTGATTATTTCTGCTCAAATGATATTTCAAACTATCGCCCTATTTAGCTATCAGTCAACTACACAGTAATTTACTATTTTCCAGGAAATATGAACATATTTTAATCGATTGTTTTACACGCCCACATTTTCACGTGGTTTCTATTATATACAAGTATTGGTTGGAACAGATTATGCACGGACCGTACAATGTAAAAGTATTTATATTTTCATAAAATTTCGTGATTTCTTATAAAATTATCCTAAAATGGAAAAATATCTTAAAAAAAACATAAAATGTCACTATTTCTCATAAAATTATCATAAAATGAGACGAAAATATTTTCTAAATATAAAATTAACCATAAATCGCTACTCCCAATAAGAGATGTCTATACTAATAAATCCGGATGTGAATAAGACAATCATCCAGGTATTTTATGGCCCCCGTTTGCTGCTCTTTTTCATTTTCTTTTTGACAGTATTCAGTCAATGTAATGTGGGTATATGAACATAGGAGATGACAGCGACCATTAATATCACCAGTGCTACTGGTGGGACGTTCTTATCTGCATAATACTGGCTGAACTCTACTTATGGACCGGAGATAAGTTATATGATAAAATCATAATACAAAATTTGATAAAAACATAATAATATAAAATTTGATAAAAACATAAAAAAGTAATCATTATAAAATTTGATAAAAACATAATAAGTTAGTTCCATTAAAAGCCCTCTTAAAAATTAAATTTTTTACAAAAATCTTGCTATACTTCAATTATGTATTAATCGATTTTATATATGTATTAATTGTTTATGTATCAGACATGATTTTTTCCCGCTTTAAAGCAAAATTACGCTTTTTGCTTTTTGTCTGGTACGGTTCCGATATTTTTACAACACTCTTGTTCCGGTATTGTTCGTCTTTAATTCAAGCTCCTTGTTTGAAAAGCGCCCGCTAATATAAAAAATCTTTAATTTTTTTCTAACGAATTTGTAACTCATTCATCCCAAAATATCTATCCATTGGCATTACCGGTAGCCATACTGTTAAATCGGTAACCAGATGTCGGCGATGTTACCACTAACAGTATCGTCGCATTGTCACTGTGTACGTAATCGTCATTCTGTATCGTAAATTCACGCGAGATTGAGCGAAATCGCCATGTCATTGAGTATATCGTAATCGGCATTCTCTCAACAGAGTTCTTTCCTTTTTTTCCTCCATGGCTAAGGTTGTGCATTGAGAATTCGACATAAAATCATTAGATAAAGGACTGATAAATATATAGAAATATGAATGGTTGGAAAGAAAGGTGGAAGGCAAGCTTGTGGGGCGTTTATTCGCAAAGTTGAAATATGAGGAATCACGAAATTTGATCTATGCCGGAAGTTCTATGTATGCTCTTTTAGGCTGTCCCACTTTGTATTCTTTCACACTGTCCTAAATTTTGCACCCTGGGAATGTGTGTTAAGGGGAAATTAATAAAAATGGTTTGTACCAAATAGTAAGTGCAGGGGGACTGCACCACACAAAATTTACACAAAAACAAATACACGGACAGGACATCATACTCAGGAAAACATAAACATACAGACAATTCAAAAAAAGTGAATGGATCCGGTGTTGCATATCCCCAGATATGGCATTGTTCACTCTTTTGAAATCTATTACTGTGTAGGCCTATATTAATATGATTCTTGAGAAAATTCAGTTTGCTTTTAAAATATATAAAAAGAAACAGACGTACCTTTGTATATATAAATAAGTCAACGAAATCCCGTTTAAATCCAAGCTGAATCCAGGCCATCCGTGGGTCTACAGAGTTGATTTTGTGCTTGTTGTGTAAATAAAGATCTAATTTATAATTTCTATGACATCTGAAGCCTAAATAATGACTTGCAATAATCAGATTTAGCTCTTGCATAATGTATGTTTAACTTATGGTTTCTCTTATTATTGTTCAATGTACCTATATATAACACATTGTTTTCCTCATTTGTAATTTGTATGCTTGATAACGACCAGTGATTTCTTGTCGAAACGTCATGTGTATATAATATACTGATTGTTATCCATAGAACTGTTTTGTGTTATATTATCTTCAATCACTAAAGGCCATTCAAAGAATATATGAATTCCAACTACCATGGGATCTTTACGTGCACTCTAATGTGTACACAGAGCTGCGGTTTTACGTCCCATCTGAACGACTAGACAGCTGTACTTGTCAGTCCTTCCGTCCTGCACCACTAACAAGAGGACACCACGCTGGAAAATCTCGTTGTACCTTCTCGGCCAACACCGGGTGCGAACCCGCAACCTCCGGGATAGCGAGACAGCGTCTTACCCAGTTAGCCACCGTGGCTCAAACATGAGTACCAAATACCACCTGATATAATGGCCGTTCGGACAGAAGAATAGAAGTAATACCTGAGTATAACGTAATTATAGTGTGCTTTCTTAGATTTGTAGCCAAAAATATAATATACTTAGATACCCTTCTATTAAGACATTTAAAGATACATTATGGGAGATAAGATAAAGAGATGGCAGTTCTCGCTATAATAGTTAAAAACTAGATAGTGTAAAGGTAATTTGCTGAAAATTTCAGTCAAATTGATCCACTATGAGCGAGAAAGAAGCGGGTGAAATTTTTGCATAGTCTCGGTCATCATTACTAAAATCATTAATATAAACAGCATAGTCTCGATTATCCACTTTTATTGATTTAACTATCACTGGCCGTTAGCGGCATATAGGAACCTAATCCAGCCAACATCGAAGGCTAGCCTTGACATCGAGAGTTTATTATGGTCTGGATAAGTTAATTAATGTCTAATTGATAATTAGATAGCATTTCAGGCCTAAAGAAAGACTTATAATAAGCAGATTTTGCTCTTGCATAATGCATGTTTAACTGCTCAAGTCGTTCCAAGATTTTTATATTATCAGATAAATCAGAATAATCAAAATTAAGTTACAGACCAAGCTTGGATTTAACACCGAATCAATTTAAATCAGGTTCCAGAAAAATGCTTATAAAACCGGGTTATCCCCCTTTAATCCTGCACTACGTAATGCTCTCGAATTCGACCTCTGATTATAGAGCTAAGATTGCTTGTTGGCAGTTAGAGTGGTGCGCAACTGGATCCGTAGAGTGATAGCGGCGTGGATTGTTTTCTTATTATTATATTTCATTGTATTTTCTTTTTTTATTCCCCTTTTCTCTCAATTAAATAAGTTTTTCTCCATTTTTAGCTATTTTTGCACACATAATACGATGATAAAGTCGGACTTTTAAATACCCTACTTCAATTCTAAATCGGATGGTTCTTATGCAATCGAGTTGGCTAGGCGTGTCCCCTTATCTGTCATGGTGAGTAACATGTAGGTTTTTTTTAAGTCCGGCCAGTCTTGTACACATCACTTTGGGTTAGGATGTGTGTAAATCTTAGCCAACATACTTGCACCACCCAACTGTGGCTCCCTACACGTGTTAATTTGAAAGGGGTGTATCCCGCGATTCAGTTAATGTGTGTCAATCAGTAGAACTGATTTATTTAAAACTAAAGTCATGCTGTTGAGAAATTGCCTTTAAAGTTTCTTTCCTTGTCTCATGTAAACCCAGGTCTCGCAGATGAACCACAGAAATTGACACTGGGACCACAAGAAGACTTTTTTCTGAAGGCGCGTGATTAAGAAGATGTTTTGTAGATTTATAACCCATAACAGAATTCCATGTGCTAATTAAACTTTGATCTTTCATGCCATACACCCTGGAATGTAGTATTATCACTTATTTGAAAGACAAACAGGAGAGAAGGTAACGCCCCCCCCCCCCCACATGATCATTTTAAGGTCATCATATTTTTTATATTTTTTCAAAGAGAGCGGGATACTAGGAGAAATCCAAGGGGTCATTTTCATCGAAGAGGAAAATAAAACACCTGGGGCCTGTTTCACGAAATTTTAACTAAGATAAAATCCAAATTTTAGTAATTTGGTTGGATAATATTAGACTGATTGTAGTGCTTAGCCAATCAAAATTGAAGTATCTACTTTATCTTTAGTTACAATTTCGTGAAACAGGGCCCAAATGCATAACATACATACACCATGGAAATGTATTTTCAGACTAGAGAATCTCAGAGAACATATACGTAATGGATTAAATTTTAGAGAGACAAAATGATCGAGACGAGTTTGTTTTCTATTTAAATACATCCCATTCTATTCAATAACGGAACGACCTCGCTACATCCTTTATAACGAAAAGAGGTAGTATACAATGCTAATATTATTGCTATAGCTACGCCCTAATAACGTTTATAAATGTCCTGTAGCAGTTACACCATATCCAATGTACTATTTGACTGATTTTTTTATACACAGCAAATATTCGCCTGAAATATTATACAGAGTATATCATTACAGTTAGATAAAAGACCATATTCGTGTCATTCTAGGCGCATTGATCTGCACTTCATTGAGAGCGCTTTACGGTGGAACGTTACTTTTTAATTATTCCCAATCTTCATTAGCCCAGGCGGTGCAGAACACAGTAGGACGTTAAACCCCATTTCATTTCTATCAGACTACAGTTAACCGGGGAATAGGATTTCCTATACCGGAATGTGTCGGAGCTATATATTCGCAACTCTTTCTAAAAGGATATGCCAAAGACACCTGCCCGCACGGGATTTATTGCAATAAGATATACCATTATGGTCTAGTGAGTACTGAGCACACTGCACCTTTTAGGAGCTTTATAGCCCTGTATGCCACGAAAATCGAACTACTTGCGTTTTACTTTGCATAAAGACCCTAGTTGCTATTATACTGAAATACCGAAGATAGCCAAGACCAAGAGGTAATCAAGTACAAAAAAACCATCAAAAAACCAACAAAAGCCACAAATCGAGGCATTAAATAGTTGATTTCTAAAACTGAAATAAAAATTGGAATAATCAATAAAATAAATGATGTGAACTCGTACAAGGTTTTCCGGAAAGATTAAGCATATATAGTCACTCTATCAGACAGAATGAAATTTTAAGCAAAAACAATGACATTTCTTGCATGCCAGTTTTGGTGGTTCACTAACCTGTCCTATTGTAATGTAAAGGTGCACAAATTGCCCAAATAAAATTTATATACGTATTTGTCTTCTTTCTTTTAAATTTTCAATCATTTAATGACATTTAACGATTTGATTGTGCACTTGTGTAATCTGTACGATATAAGTGTACAGCCTACAGTATAATAATAATAAGAAAAATCGTTTCACTGTCACATTAATTCAGTGTTATACTTAAAAAGATATATTTAGTTATACAATTTGAATAGTCGTCGCGTTTATATTTGTATAGTTTCTGTACACACCCACTTTGTGGTGTCGTTTCAATAGACCTCCATCGGGTAACAAACACAATATACTATTGGTAATCGAAGAAGCCCCTAAGTGCTGTGTATAACGTGAATGACGTGTATATCATGGTCATTTTCTTAATATATCATAGGTTGACTGTTTACCTAACTTTAAAATTAGCCATGAGTAACTTGACTGCCTTGTCTTTTTACATCCGCTTTTGTATACTATGAAGTGAAGCATGCAGATATCATTATGTAATGTGTGTCCAAGTGTTTTGGGGTGCCTCTCTTAACTCAGGATATTTCAGCATCCCCCATCATGTCAAGCATGACAGGGAGATGTATTAAACGTTTTGTGGCATTGTTAGTGTGTTGGATATTAATATTATTTACATGTGTTCAAGGTAAGATTATATTCACGACCAGTCTACTTCGTGTCTATTTCAGTGTATAAAGAGGTCAATGGGTGATCGGACCCGGATGCACACGTATTGAGTCGTGTAGCTGCTGTTTTTTCCTACCAATATGCGGTGATAAAAAAAAGTAAAAAGCCATCTAAATGTCCACCAAACAAGAGGACGCATTGGACCAATCACACTGAAGAGTGCCAGTATCAGGAGATTTTTTCAAAATGGCGACTCCCATATGTGGGCCGAAAGGCATGTACAGAATTGACATCCCTGATTCAAACAAGTAGGGCAATTTCTTAAATTCACTATACAAGCCACCAACAGAGCGGGGTTGGGGGAGGGGGTGAAATAGAGAAATGGGGCTTAAGGTCCACTTGACACAAACTAATTCATTTCCGGACTAATGTAGGGAACGATTTATTTCTATAATTCGCTTGCGCATAGGGGGTCTTTAGCAGTCTGGAGACCCGAAGAAACCCCACGAGGTTTGCCATTTGACCCTACTCCTTGTCAGGTACAAGCAGGGCTTCAACACCACGCCACGTGACTCAATGACAGACCCTGTGATCTAAACCGCACGCGTTAAATTATTCAGCCCCCCCCCTCTTCCACTGTTTTGAAACAGTTTGATGTTTCCTTAATTTTCTTCCATTTTATTACCTTGTCGTGGGTCATAATAACATTCAGTATTTAAATTATAAAGAAAGTTTTTCAATTTGCATCAGTTGAAACAATTAACCTCAACGGAACAATTCTTTAAAACTGTTCTAATTTCAGCCTGGTTTGTGCAGAAAAGTAGGACACTAAAACCTATTTCATTTCTAAATGCATTATACTTAAAGAGGTTAGGTCTGTATACAAATGACAATATACCGACGCAAGCTTCTCTATTTGGTTACAAATAACAATAAAATTTAAAATTAAAGAATGCGTTTAAAATATCACCGTGTCATGTTTGATATCAAACCAAACATCAACTTCCTTGTAGTAACGAATAAAACAACTTAAGTGCAACTAAAGTGTAAAATCTGTTGTGAATTCGGTTTCATTTACATATTTCGAGGGAATTCCCCTAAATTTTCCTTTTGGGGAATACGTGAATTAGGTTATAGATTACTCATGACAATTATAAAACATACTATAAATACACACTGCTTTCTTAATATCCCGTTTTCTTTCTTCAACTTTATCATATATTCAGACTTTTTACCTTTCGATGTTGTTTTTTAATGGAACCTTTATATTGAGTTATAGGATTGGATGATATTTATCGAAATGTGGATGTTATTACCAAAGTTGGGAATCCTTGTAGTTTTCCATCCACAATTCCTATCATCATTACGACAGATAACCTACATCTCAGTCTAAATTTAAGGAAATCTAGTGCAATATCTAGTTCTTTACCCGTGTATATACAGCAACCAAATTCTACACATATCACAGCAATGTACTCCAACACTGATGGGCAAGTAAGCATTGTCTTTAGTTGTTTTTTCTATCACACCTTTACCGGTCTGTACTATATTTAGTAACCACTGATTCTTGTGTGTTTAATAAACACAAATGTTAAATTACTCTTGTTCAATAAATAAGGAGCTAAATAAGCGGCAACAGATGTTGAAAATTGTCAATTTTAAATCCTAATTATTCGAATTTATAAAACCAACAATTCAGGCGAATCTTCCTTTTTCTGGTTATCTTACCAGCTCCTCCAGAGTCGGGTTGCTTTCCGTATTGACTATAATATTTCAAAATTACTTAAGACTAATTTAGTAATATACTAAGAATCTTCCTGTATATGGCATATGATTAGTCCAACTGATGGGTTGTCCTTGCTGTTTAATTTTGCAGGTGATTGCCACTTACCAAAACAGAGAATATAACGCAGCATTTGTCATAGAATGTATAAATCTAGACGAAAAACATATACAAAAATGGGTAAACTAAGACTTGTTATAATATAACTCCACAATAGAAATCTATATAAAAAAGGTGCAATATACGACATCGTCAGAGTCACTGATTGATCTTTGTTATACGTACAATAAATCATGTACAACCAAAATTACCACGTTCTTTGGCACACATTTTAACTTAATTACTGTAAGATTATGACATGTACAATACTCTGATTGTTCAGATTTTGTTTCGTTTCAAAACATCGAGAACAAATATTTTTGAAATGTTAATCGATTACTGTAATCGTAATTACTGTAATCGTAATGATTTTGAGATGTACAAGACCTCGATATAAAACAGGCGTTAGTAGTTATTTTGTTCAATTTCAAAATACTGACAACCAAATATTTTTCGAATTGATAACTGCGCTGTCTTTAAGACAATATAATTGAGCACAGATTTGATGTCGGATTTTTCACCCATCGATACTCAAGCTATAGTACACAAACTTTGTGTATATATTTTTTCACATTGCTCCATATTTCTAATAATTAATACTGAATTTAATCAGTTAATGAAATATATACAGCCAAAGATAAACTTCTTTATTATTATCATTTGGAGAATGTACTTATATATACGATCACAATAAATCTTTACAGCATGGAGAATTTACATTGAATAATATCAAACGATACTTTCTTCAACCAGATAACGTATACCCGTCTTCCGGACATATATTACAATATATTGGAGATCATCAAAGACCATATATTAATACCAAAGGTAATGAATGGCCTTGATGATAAGTATAACAAAATAATTATTTTCCCATGGAATGAAACTTAACATTCGAAGTTAAACATAAACAACAACAATAAAGAAGTATGTAGTAGATTGTCTGGAGCACCAATGTGATAATTATACTTGTTGTTGTTCTTAGTGTTTAACGTCCGCTTCCACCGAAGGTGATATCACAGAAAAGTCTCTTTTTTATTATCTTAACGCATGCGCAGGGGTCTTTCCTGTGGGAGGAAACCGGAGTATCTGGTGTAAACCCACGAGTTTGAGAAGGTGCCCCATCTCCAAGCCACATACGCTCACACAAATGATCGAAACCACAGCCGCAAACCAGAGGTGACCGGCCAGCTAGAGGTCGAAACGCGGCACTCTGGACCACTAGGCCATACCACCCCCACCCTTCATATAATTATACTATTAATCAAATACATATATAGAGTAAGACTGTCCCATCAATATGGGGAATTGATATTAGTGTATTTGCTGGGTCAAGTGGCTAAATCGTTGATTTCGTGTTATTTTCTTTACAGAATTAAATAACATTCCCAGGGAACGGTTAAAGAGAGCAGCATCAAAAGTAACTTATTATATTGAAGTATTGGTTGTAACAGATTATCTTATTTTTCAAAGGTAATGTAAAAATATTTCCCTGAATAAATCCCCCCACATCCGCAAAAAAAACCCAACACAAAACAAACAAACCCCAAGAAAACACAACCCAAAACAAACCAAAGAAGACAAGGCGGGTACGGCGTATTCGGCATCACGACGTTTGACCGATTTAGTCTAAAATCAAACAACTTTCAGTTGAATGGGCTCTTTTGACAGTTTTATCATAATATCGCTTTCTAACATATCTTTGCATTCAAGGTTCTTCGATCAGATAGAAACTACTACCTCTACGGACGAGAAAAGGGAGATGACTCTCGATAAAATTAAAACCTACTATGCCCATGCCATTAACGCGGTAAGATATTTTCATTTCAATTCACTACAAGGGACATTATCGCTCGCAAATGGTATAGTTAGTGGAAAAAGTTAAACCTATTTTCAATGTTAAAGATACATTATGGGAGATTAGATAAAGAGCTGGTAGTTATCACTATAATAGTTAAAAACTAGAAGCTTCATTTGATTAATACATAGTTCTGGAAGCGGAATGTGCGTATCAGTAATTTTTATTTTTTTTATTTTTGGTCTTACAACAGTTTTGCCCAAGACCTAATCTAGAATTAAAAATTACAATTACATATAAATACTGATCATGGAAAGCTAAAACTATTTGAGAATGTTAGCGATTTAGCTCCTTTAAATATCTAAAGTAATGTGAGATAAATTTCAATATATTCATTTTGCATTATCTATTTTTGAGGTTTTATAGCAGGAACGGACAGCTCTTTATCTAAATCTTACATAATGTACATGACATGTATTTACAACAAATTTAAGTGGGGTGAAAGCTTAATCTGTTTCATTTAAATCTTTTATAACAGTCAGTAATTTTTAGAATAATAATTTATACATGTATTATTTTTGTGAATGATAGTTATGTTTAAGTTATATAACATTTTTGAAAAATATTCACAAGTTGATTTCCTTTATTTTGTTAATGTAGAATGGTAATGAACTGCTTTTTTCATTTTCTTTGTTTTATTTGTTTCGTTTGAATTTGATTTATCTGTTTAGTTTTTGATTGTTTAATTTTTGTTAATGAAGTTGATTCTTTTAAACTTCGTTTTTATTTTTTAACTCTACTTGGTGTAGGTGTTCATCAGGTAATACCTCGACTGAGTTCAATATAGAGATTAGCCGGTTGATTTGTTGGATATAAACCTTTGAATAATAGCGCCTAACAGGCAGCTGTGTTTAATTATGTTCTCCTGATTTTGATTGTTTCTGTGTGTTTGAAGTATATGTTTGTGATATGCGCTTAGAAACACTTCACGTGTAATGAAGCGCTATATAAATCGAACAATAATAATAATAATAATAATAATGTAAAGGGAATTTGCTGCAAATTTCAGTCAAATTGATCCATCCTGAACCGAGTATTTAGCGATTGAATTTTGGGCCTAGTCTCGATTATCCATTTTTTGATTTAATCAGAAGCAGCAGACTAGGTTCTAATCCAGTAAATATCACAGGCTAGCGATGCCATCGAGATTTGATTATGGTCTGGATAAGTTAATTAATGCCATATTAATAATTTAGATAACATTTCAGGCCTAAAGAAAGACCTGCAATTGGCAGATTTAGCTCTTGCATAATGTATGTTTAATATGTAGAAGTTACGGTCATTTTTTACTTCGTTTATGGCCTTCCCAAAGGAGCTCAGAGACTAATGTGTGTTTGCCATGATGAGTTTGTTTTATATCTTGCAGGTAAACTTAAGATATAAAAATATGGCAAGTGAAACAATGGATTTTGAAATTAAATTGGTTGGCTATTTCATATCCGATGTAAGTTTGTTGTGTTATTGTAAAGTAATTTATATAAAGGTTGTGCCATTAGGTTTGTCATTGAATCAACTGGCGTGGTTTCGATTCCCCGTGTGTACGTGACAAGGAGTAGGGTCACCTGTCCAACTTCGCGGGTTTTCTCCGGGTCCTCCGGTTTCCTCCCACTACTAAAGACCCCTACGCGCAAGCGAATTATTGAAATAAAATTGAACCATATAGTCCTGAAATGACCTCGTTTGTGTCGAGTGGACGTTAACCCCCATTTCTCTCTCTCTCTCTCTCTCTCTCTAAAAAACGTGAACCTGCAAACCACTAAATAATGTCTAAGTAAACTAGTTCACGTTGTCATACACGGGTGAACATATATTTTGCAAAGATTACTGAAGTACAATAACCCATATCGTGTATACTATGTCAACCAGTAGCCTCTATCATCTTAACGATTAAAACATCTAAGCTCACATTTATTAAAGTTAGGTAGTTAATCTTCATTTATTATTTCAAGGATTTGTGTATACGGATTTGCTTTGATTGAGTAATAGATTTCTATACATTTGGAGCGCTATTTTTTTTTTTAAAATTAGTTATTCATTGCGCATAGAACATTTTGGCTTCCTAAACAACGCACGCAAAATTAATCATGTTATTCAATGTTTATATATATTATCACGAATATATGTATATATTATAGTCTGTTGAAACATCTGGGTGGATAGTGCCGACTGACTCAACCCAGTTTCCTGCACAACTAATGCTGCAAAATTTTGAAAGGTGGAAATCTAAGAAGTTGCTTATGGATCATGACCATGCAATTCTATTCACGGGTTATGATCTGACAGACACTGACTCCAGTACAGAAGGTAATCATGTTATCATTTGATCGCTGAATATAATCGTTACATCTCGATCAACCAGACTCTAGTGACCTGTGTCATGTACGAGGCTCTTTATTCTGGAACACCTGAAACTGCACTACAATATAGTAAATTATACAAAGGTAACGTGTAATGTTTAATTTACATTCACGAGGGAAAACTATTAAAACCCGTATTAAGGTTTAATTTTACACTTTTTGAGTTGAGCACTCGTGCGAATGTAGTTTACAAGGTGGAGAGGAACATCATTGATAGTGGCAGTTGCCACACGAGTAAGCCTAAACTGACTTGGTGAACTTTCTTATGATCGTCAGTTTATTCTTCGTGTCTTGAAAATATGAAATGTATTCAAGAATGATATAGCTTTAACACATACAAAATGTCCCCTATTAAAAATAGTATTATGTTTTAACAGAATGCTTAAAGATACATTATGGGAGATTAGATAAAGAGCTGGCAGTTCTCACCATAATAGTTAAAACCTAGATAATGTAAAGGGAATTTGGTGAAAATTTTAGTCAAATTGATCCACTCTGAACCGAGATTTTAGCGATTTAATTTCCAACCTAGCCTCGATCATCATTACTAAGTACGATAAAACACATAATCTCGATTATCCATTTCATGATTAAATCATGAATAAAAGTCGAACAGCAAATCGGAACCAAATCCAATAAACATCACAGGCTATCGATGACATCGAGAGTTTATTATGGTCTGGATAAGTTAATTAATGTCTAATTAATGATTTAGATAACATTTCAATAGGCAGATTTAGCTCTTGCATAATGCATGTTTAATATTGGTGGGGTATATATCTAAGAACAGTTATCATGGTTCTCTATTCACAATTTATTCCTACATTTTATTTATTTACAGGCAGGGCCCCTGTTGAAAGTATGTGTACTGATAAGAGTTTTTCAGTTGTAGAAGATAGGGGTATTTCGAAAACTGTAGCAATAGCTACTCATGAAATGGGACATAGGTAAGAAATGAAAGGGTTTAAAACTAACATTGGTCACGCATACAGTCGTAGTTATGAGAATTTGGTAAGGTCAGCGGCGTTCAATGTTTTGTCTTTAGATTTTAATTTCTTTGCTTTTGTTCAAAGGAACAATTTGTATCTCTGAAAATAAGACTTATTTTACGGACTTCAATGTTTCAAAGCGGCATTGGCAATTTTGGCGCCATCGTCGGTTGGTAAATATACAGGTGTTTTCTTGTCGTGACCTGATCTGACTATACAGTTTTAAATTAATGAAATATTAACGTTTAACTTCTTATTTTCGATTATAAACGCGCGAGAAAAATATCTCTCTCTTAGTAGGTCAGACGGGTTGGGTGGCCGAATGGTTAGCACGTGCACGCTGCATCATATTGAGTCAACTGGCGGGGTTTCGATTCCCCTGTTGTACGTGGCAAGTAGTAGGATCGCCTGTCCAATCTCGTGGGTTTTCTCTGGGTCTTCCGGTTTCCTCCCACTGTTAAAGACCCCGACGCGCAAGCGAATTATTGAAATAAAATTGAACCATGTGTTAGTCCCGAAATAACCTAGCTTGCGTCGAGTGGACGTTAAACCTCGTTATCTCTTAGTAGGTCAGTGCTTGGTGTTTCGATAATAAATCCAAAGGACATCTTATATAATATGATAGACACAATTCAATATAAGGGTGAAAATGAATCTTTAGAAATCAACGCAGCATTATGATTATAAGTTTAATTCGACTACATCTCAAAGGATTATGTCCTTTTAAAGGTTCCATAATCCAGACTAAATTATTTATGTACTTTCAGTTCATGCACTTTACAATTATCACATTAAAAACCATAATAACACTACATTTAATAAAATCGATCATTTCTAATATATAAGCTATTTTCATCTTAAGTTGCTATAACTTTCTGTTGAATTAATTATAACTTTCAATTGAATTCATGCCGTCATCTATTTATGTCTTAAAGTTAAACCACTCACTTCAATCCACGAACATCCAGGTCAAAATGACCTCTAACCAAGATTTTGTGTTTTATATTTGCCTATAGTACACTAAAGCCTAGCACACACGAGCTTTTTATTTTTCGCTTGTTCAAGCAATTATAAGCAACCAAAGATGTTGTCAACACCAATTTGTAGGCGACGGTTCAGGGATTGCCACCGCTGATACTGATTCTGATTCTAATGGATGAAGATCTAGTTCGAGCGAATTGCACGATCATGTCATATTTAAGTCAAACAAAAACTTGCCACACGAAAGATTGAGCAGAAACGGATGTATGACTTGAGTGTAAAAAGCAATTCTAATCTCTGCGAGAGGTGGCCGACCAGCTAGAGCTCGAAGCGCGATACTCTAGACCATTAGGCCGCCCCACCCCAGCCCTTAATGGATGGCAATTGGGTATATTTATATGGTCCAGAGTTATGGTAATTAAACACTGTTCACGTTAAATATTATCCTATTACTAATTGTTTCAGTTTGGGGTCATTACACGATAGTGACGCTGGGTGCAACGATACAGATCGCTATATAATGGCGGGTTCCATTCAAACCGAAAGTTCTGCAAATAAGCTGAATCCATGGTATTTTTCGTCGTGTTCTGTTGCCGCCATAGAACAATATGTCGACTCGGTTAATTCTATAAAGAGGTTCGTACATTTATATATTATTTTGTTGAGTGCCAATATTTAATTTATGGAACAGATTGTAGATAATACCTTAAGCAAATGGCTGCCCTGCATTGTAAGCTTGGTTTCTTTTAAACTTATACCAACACGTTATAATTTCTATATCTGTGATTAAGTGTGAGATATATTGTAGCGTTTCTACATACTCGTATTCGAATTCTGGCTGTTAAGGGATCTTGCACCAAGTGAAAACTGTTCAACTAATACCACAATGAAAATACGATTTCAAAAGCTTAAATACTACACGGAGAAGTAATCTGTTTATGTATTTGTGACCAGTAATCACTGTATAATTTACCTATAAAATATTTGGATACAGCCGTCTCGATTTTTACCTTCGCTTAATCAAGCTTACTATAAGCATATGCTATTTTGTTTCAGAAAAGGGGATCCAAAGACTTCATTTGCTATATGTATTTTAAGGACACAGTAAGCTGCAGATGTATCATGTAGTATGTTTTACCCAACGCAAGGCTTAATTTGTGTTATGAATCAATAACACCATTTTCATGTTAATTAATAAAATTGTTACGTCGTTGGTAACAAAGACCGAAATGTTTAGGCGATATATTTTCATTTTTCAGCGTAAACTGTTTAACAGAAATATTGAGTTCATCAAGCGTTGTACCGGATATAAGTGATATGTCTGGACAGGTATACAGTTTAGATGACCAGTGTCGCCAGTTACATGGAGCTGAATCTTTTTATTGTCAGGTAGAGTCCGTGTTCTCCTTCATCAGAAGGCATTAAGCAGAAACAAAACCAATAACACACAAACAACTTGTGTTTACATTAGTTCAGATGTGTTAAGAATTTTACCCAAATATGGAAAAAACAAACCGCAAAGGACATAAATTAAAGACAATATATATTTTATGGTTTTAAAGAAATATTAACAAAAATGTTGTAACCGTATGTCTTGTTTTTTTTCTATAGAATCGTGGTAATTTATCGGGCATTTGTAGAAACCTGCCTTGTTTTGATCCTAAGACATTTGACTGTATTTCTCAAACGGCAGCTACAGGCTCGTCGTGTGCATCTAAAATGGTAAGATAAACGTAAACCATGCATTATCCTTGTAACCTAAACCATCCCTGTTTATTTCAGCTAGTCTGTATAAATGTTTCATTGTGAGAAAACCGCACTGGGTCGCTAATCTGGAGGTCCCGATTTTGACCCCTGTATTGTCATAATGCAAGATTAGTCTGCAGGGACAGTAAATATTGGTTCGGATGGGAAAAAAACCGCGGCTTCATGAACACGTCCTCGACAGTTGGAATGCAATTGCTGTCTGGCAAAAAATTCCCGTATAGCATACTGTAAGCCCAGAAAAGTAGGACGTTAAACCACATTTTATTTATGCATTGTGTGGATAAAGAGTCCTTTTGATACATTAGGATCGAATACCATTCCATTATCAGGAATAATTATTCTTAAGGCGCATTTTGCATAAATCTATAGTTATTTTCCTATAATAATTTTGTTTTATGAATGTTGTCGGTGCAACATCCGCTGTTTGGTCTTTTGATAATTGAACCAGATTGATTTCATGTATTTAGATTAAACCACAACCAACTTGTAGATTATGCAAATGCGTGTTTTGTCCGTGTTCATCAATATTCATAAACTCGACTTAAGTTGCCCAGCAACTCGATTGGTAGGTAACACGAACTTCATCAAGAGACCACATTACCGAGAAATTAAAAAGAGTTGCATTGGCGAGAATAGATTATAAGGTTTTGGCAACTGTATGTATAAATCACTATTTTCTGACAATGTCCCTTCCTATATGATACTAAAATACACTCTTGCCAAGCTTCAAGAAACACCAAGGACAGTTTACTAGTAATGCCCATGGACCAGAACTCTGGAATAATCTACCTAACATCTTACGCGAAAGTTAATCAATTACTTCCTTTAGATCTAGTTTACACTCTTCCTATCGTCTGAAGGCATGTGCTGTGCCAACATTAATGTTAAATTTGACACATAGCCTTGTCTTTTCAGTGGTGTTTAAATGGCGAATGCAAATATTCTAACAATGCCCCTAACATTACAGGTGAGCTGAATACTATCTTACCGGACATCTGCGACAGTTTAGTCTTTGCAAACACAGACTAGTTCTATCTTGAACATTTTGATTAGTTTCTATTATAGTATGAACCAACCAAACTCTAGCATCGCTACCTCCGGTCATCTACAGAATGTAGTTTATGGTAGTGGAAAGAAAGCTGGGTACCCATTACGTATAATAATTCCGACTAGTTAATTCAGAGAAAACATGTTTCAAATATTGTTGTTCTTGATGCGCTCAAAAAACAATCGCAATTCTTGAATTTACAGTTAGATACATCGTAAAAGATCACAATGTCCAATACTGACCAGATCTGTTTCCATTTAAATTAAAGTCGGTATCCATCATTAATGTCCACGATAAATGGAGTAAATCAAATGGTTGAAGATGGTAGGTCTGCTGGGAGATCGGGGTGATAGAAACCTGACTATGGATGGTCAGGCTTCAGTAGTTTTTTTTACAGTGTCCCCACCAGATTGAGCACTAGTTATGTAATAATTCCAATGTTATTCCTCTAAGAATCTTTGCGAACATCTCATCATGACTAGCTGTGTAAGCACATATTTTTAAGGGCGTTGTTTCGGATTAATTATCCATTCAAACAAAGTATATCATGCTGCCTCGTTTAATTCCAGCTTGCAAACAGTTGCGTTTCTATTGCGGCCCAATATACATTTTCATCGATTTGAAAGAACAATCGGACCAGCTTGAAAATGTATTTGTTATTGAAAACATCGGGTCATTTTACCCTCTACGAATATTAAAGTAAACTCCATTTTGTAGTCATGAATAGCTGAAATACTAGATTTCAATCCACTTTTAATAAGTTCATTAATTTATCGTGGAATTATTTCATTATAAAAATGAAGTCTGCACACGTATTTCCTGGTGTCTATTAACATAAAATGGGGTTTGTCGGTCGAATAACCGTATTATATTGTACTTTGCAGATTGCTTTGACCAACATAGAATAGTTCTAAGTGTATCAAAAGCCGGAGAAGCAACCAGGGATCTTTATACCTGTCAATCTGCCGTTTCAAGTTTGGCTGGAATCTGTTACATACCTTCAGTTATACGGGGTTGCTGTGCTTCTTGTAATGAAGTAAAATCATCAGTTCAGGGTATTTCACAATATTCTACCTTTTCTAAACGCAACACTTCGATATACAATGATTCAATGACACAAAGAAAATATTGAAGAGTATATATAACATACATTTTGTTCACAGACCCAACATGTAATTGCCTGATTGCACTATAGCTATACTGGTTTAGCACATTATGACAAAGGGCGACAATATCTGGAAGGTGATTAGTCAGATTTGGTCAAATAAATTGAGGTTGGGGTCGAATTGGCGGTATCAACGTAGATTTGGCAAACGATTAAGTCGAATTGCTACAGTAATTCTGAACACTTTTTGAATCCCGGGTTTCCTACTTAAAAAAAATAAATCTCCAAACCCGACGAGGAATTTAACATGGGTTTAAATTATATTTCTTGCATTTACATATATATGGATTAGAAACACTACCCACGGGATACTTTGTTTATTGTTAAATGTCAATAAAAACAAATGGCTAACTCTTTTCCACAAGGTTGTGAATATGGCGACAGTATAAAAGGGTGTGTCGAAGAAGGGTGTAATCGAGTCGAACCAGATGGCTATATTTATAATAAAGGGTAAGTAAATACATATTCCTGAAGCAATGGCCCGAGAAACGGAACACTGCGAGGAGTATGAAGTAAATATAAAAATACAAATTAAGATCCGATTTCGTAATGAATGGATACTAACCTGAAACATTGTTGATAAATTGCGCAAAATCTTTTACCACTTTAAAATGTGGGAGTATCAAAGTAGAACAAAAACAGGACATTAACATTAACCAGCCAGGGCCTTTGTTTTCCATTTTGTGACGACTTAAAATTATTATATATCTCGCGGAAAGTCGAGACATTCTTAGGCGTGGGTGATTTGTATAAAGTTCCAGAGCCCGGTTTAGTAAACAGCGAATTGGATCTAAGTGATTTAAGACCCATAGATAACAGCACCTCGCAAATCTAGATAAACTTTGTAATTCCAATTCCTTTGTAATTATGGTAGAACTTTTTGTTTGGATAAATGATTATATACCATACAAAGCTCTTATCTCCCGACATGGTTATTGAATTTTAAACCGATTAAGAAAAGGCATAATGTAAATTAATATTTTTATAGATGCTGTAGAACATGTAAGCTCACATCTGAGTTTAAATGTATTGACCAAGATGAAAATATGTGCACATCTAACATTGCTATAAATGGTTATATTTTCTGTTATAATACCTCATTCGCTCATATCTGCTGTAAAAGTTGTGAAAGTGTACGTAATACTGCAAAAACGGGTGTGTATTTTTAATTTGCTTTGTGACATTTATTTAGCCTCATTTTTCACCATGTTTGGTGCAGTATAGCCTGACTGAAGCGGACGTCCCAAAAATCTAAATTTCATTCATTAAATTTTCACTGTTGTGTATTATTTAGACATCTATCAAAACGATATTATGAAAATATTCAGAATATGGTCACTTTCAGTTGTCCGAAACCTGACATTAGATGGACAATCTGTGTGTCTGAAATTTTGTTTGGAATAATATTGCCTTTCTATATCGCTTATTGTTAAATACGTTAGAGATAATGATAGATGGTAATGTGTTTAAGCACACTTTCGAAAGAAAGTTAAAATGATTAAGCTTTAAATCAGGAACACAATCCCTTATAAATTTGCCAGAAATCCCAGACTCTTTAAATCTCAGCCTAATCTCCTGTGGCTGTCTAATATCATAAAAACATCGAAAGGGCCAGACATTTCGAAAATCATTCAATATGCTACGAAGATTATTCACTGATTGTAAATAGCCACGACTGATTGACTAATTTCGAGAGATCTTTGATTTTAAACAATTAACATTGAAATCAATATCACATGAATTAATTTAATTGATAATAGTTTTAAGATGTCTGCTTTGTTTTACAGGCTGTGAATATGGTGACCGAATCAATGGCTGTTTACAGTTTACCAATAACGGTACAAGGAACTGTGATCCATCGTGCTGTAAAACTTGTGCTCGTCCGACTAACCTAGCAGTTTCACATAATCTTCCTTGCCGTGTCTTAATCTTACAACTATTTTCCATTCTAATTATTTTGTCGATATACTAATACATACATGTTTATGGTGCCTTCAAAATATGCCAAAATTATATCATTTGTAAATAGATTTGGGCTATTAATAGAAAGAGATCGTACATGTTAGTCATCTTGGGACCGTGGGGATAAATTGTTCTTGACTTATTTTCTCAACGTTTTCAAGGTTAGTAGCCGGGTATAGACGTAAAAGTAGTTCCAGGTTCCAGGGGTTATTGATTGCTAATCAAATATATCAACGGCTCCAGCCATATTCCTGCAAGTTTTCAGAAAAATGAGGTTCAGCGATGCTTAAACATCGACTTACAATTTTAGTAAATATGGTCCATATTGAATTGGGGCGTTTTTGTATAACATAAATAGTTATCGTAAATAACGTTGCTACAAAACAGATGTTCATATATTGGAAAAGGGTAGTTTTATATTGTGGCAATGTTAAATAACCCCTGATACCTAGAAATCGAAGCGCAAAGGTCAGGGCTATATTTACTGGGTCTTATTAACAGGTTGGGACAGAATGGTAAGACGTTCAAGTTTAAGTTCAATCCCATTTCATTTCCCCTACCATGTAAACCACCTACACACCAGAACCATCAGTTAACATGTATTAAATGTAACCATACCTACAATCAGATATCTATCTAAACCTTGACAACTTTATCCTAAATCTTACCAATAAACCACAAAACCAAATGTTTATAAAGTCAGACTTATTACCATAATCCGAAAACATGTTTCCTGGTTATGATAAATTGAAATAAACAACTATTAACATATCTACCATATTCATTGATATAAATACATCTGGGACCCGAGAATATAAAACAATATTAATACAATAGTATATACAATAGTATAAAAATGGGAGGGAGGAGGGGGTCTGAATGGTTTAACGCGTGCGCGGTAGAACACAAGGTCTGAAGACGGGTCTATTTTGGAATGTAACCTCTCCATATGCATACAGGGGGGTGGGCTTCGCTAACCAGTGGCCCCTGATTCGATCCCAGTGTTGGCCGAGAAAGTTCTACGGATTTCCCAGAGTGGTTGCGCCTTGTAGAACGGAGGGTATGTGTCTCGTTGTTCGGATGGTACGAACAATAAAACGAGGTTCCGTGGCGCACGTTGGCGTACACGTAAAAGAACACTTGACGCAGGAATTCGATGGTTGGTGCAGAAAGTAGGACCTTAAACCCGATTTTATTTTATTTCATATAAGGTCAGCCTTTTCTGTCTCAAACACGAAACCCTTCAGTACTTAAAGCGATGTTCGGCTTCTAATCTGACAAGAAATGTGTTTCTAGTTGTTCGGATGGGTCAGAAAATCGACCCATGTACATATTGTCTAAATTGGACGATATTTATGTCATTCAACATCGACGAAAGATGAATTAATTTGTAATTTCTAGCATTTTACGCCCGGTTGGAGTAGAGCAGTAGGACGTTAAATCCCATTTCATTTCATTTCATTTAACTTGCTTGTCTTTTGACTATGGATGGATCGTATCATATGTCTGTACACGGACATGTCGAGTTTATCCCTGATCTAAAAATAAATTAGATTGATTTTTTGTACGTCTGAGATGAATGACATTTTCATTTTGTATCCACTTATATGGACGTCAAAAGCTTTACTTGTTACGATTTTATTAATTTAATAATAAATATAATCTTTTTGCATCTAGTTCTTATTTGTCTAAATAATAAACATTCGTGCTGTGTATTTTTTAAACCCCTTCGTCAACCTTTAAAATTTGCACAATCGTACAATATCTAATTTTTCACTGCTTAATCCACGCGAAAATTACAAAAATTAATTATTTAACAGTTCATTAAGAAAACAGAATCAATATATTGGAGGTGGAATAAACACCAGGCTTATATGCAATCTGATGAGAGAGAGAGAGAGAGAGAGTGAGTGAGAGAGAGAGAGGGAGAGAGGGTTTAACGTCCGCTCGACACAAATTCGGGACTAACATATGGTTCAATTTATTTCAATAATTCGCCTGCGCGTAGGTGTCTTTAGAAATGGAAGGAAACCGGAGGACCCGGAAAAAACTCATGAGGTTACACAGGTGATCCTACTCCTTGTAACGTACAAGCGGGGAATGGAAACCATGACACTTGACCCCCACCCTTTGATTAAAAAGAGAGTCGTCAAACGATTTCTGACCACACCCCATTCAAATCGCCTGCAAAGGATGTAAGTGAAACATTTTCGGACATATCGCGTTGGAGACCGTTCGAATGGGATGAAAAACCGAGGTACCATATACACATTGGGGTGCACGTAAAAGATTCCTTGGCAGTTGGCAAAATTTACCTCAAAGCAAACTGTATGCCCGTCTTCATTAGCCCAGTCGGGGCAGAACAGTAGGACGTTAAACCCCATTTCATTTCAATTCCCTTTGATAATCAGAGACATTAAGTATATACATACTCTGTATATTGAAATCATTTCCTAAATAGATGATTGTATGTAGAATGATTTTATAATTAACAAACATAGTCAAAGAAAAGTTTAACATTTTCATTGACGAACCATTTTGCGGGATGTATGGGGTAATTCTTTGCGGAAACAGACATATCCCAGAAATCCATAAACCATATCCTGTCTCTAAGTTCAAACAACTCTGTCTTTAGTATATGTATGTACACCTTTCCTAAATAGTCATTCTTTACTATAGGTTTATTGTCAGCGTCATAAAATGCATGCGGACCTTTGATAGCGATTTTCACATGGGGTTCCTTTTTCAACAAATTTACTATTGTATCCCTTAGGGATCTAACTTGCGACACAAAAATGCTGGTATGAAAAAACAAGAAATGCAAGTACATATGAAGAATGACAAAATGTTTTCCCTGAACATGTATCGCTTCCAGTCGTTTTTGAAAACTGATAATATTCGCAATCGCATCCATGGAATTTGCAACAGAATATGGGAAGCCGTGAAGGCCAAAAGTAACTTTGTAATTTAACTCCTTGTCCAAACACCTTCTTCCACTCCTTTTTGTTTTAGACACACTGTCATATATGTCATTGGAACAGTTCGTTATTTTAATAATAGATTCATACCACTGTCTAACAGTAGAATCCCCTATTAAGGTTATTGTTGTATTGGTAATACATCTGCGCAAGCTGCGGGGGGTTATCGTTCTTTGGCAATACGAGGGGTACCAGATATGCTTCTTAAAGTGCCCTCTCGGGGCCGTGTCTGTCCAGGTAAGCGATTTCTTAATGTGACTACAGTTTGGCAAGTTGATCATGGGACCTAAAAAACAAAACAAAAACGGAATAACAAAAAAACAAAACACCCAAAACACTCAACAAAACAAAAAATCAAAGACACGAATTTTAATTTTTTTTAAAGGAAGTACATATCTATTCTTTGGGCCCTAATATGTACGAAAATGTGTCAAAAAGCAGAAGTTATATGAATCTATTTAAACTGATTTACATTCATTTTTTAAAAAAATTTATTGTAAATTATAATCAGTTTTCTTCGAAGAATAAGTAAAAAGTCCAAATTGAATAGCAGTCGCTCACGTCTGGTTAGTCTAGTACAAGTTTTAAAATTGTTCAATGGGGAGCCATGGTGGCGCTCTAGCATGCAGGTCGCGGGTTCACTCTCGGTGTTCATAGGAATTTTCCAACGTGGTTTCCCTGTGTCAGTGGTACAGGATGGAGGGCCTGGACAATGACAGCTGCCTTGTCGTTCGGATCCCTTGGCAGTTGGAATTCAATATAAGAGTAGGCCGTAGCGCCGCTGTCCGGGCAAAATGTCACACATAGCACACTGTATGGCGTTATGCCCGACTTCATTATCCGAGTCGGCACTGAACAGTAGGACGTTAAACGCTAAATCCCATTTCCGTACACGATCGTCAGCTCTGTATTAAAATTTTAACTTACCATTCTCTATATGCACTGTAATGGAATCTTTAAACATTATTAAACGACTTTTTCTGAAAAATCAAAATATTACATTTAGCAGAAGCTTAACTCGTGTGTAATTCTTGGGCGTTTCTTATCTTTAAAAGTGTAACATCGTTTTATTTCTGCCAATACTATATTAATGATTCGACCAACTCGACAAGTCATTTAGTTTAAATAATATTTTGAATACAGTTTATATGTCTCCATGGCGCATAGCATGCATTAAAAACATCTGGGATTTTATATTTTAGCATTTAGCAATACTCCTTCAAGTTGTTGATATTTAGCCTTTAGCAGATAGTATCATCTAAATGATGAACTCGTAGTATAGGAAATAACGACACCTTATCACGAAAAATTGAAGTCGAGCAAACCCAAAGGATATGATAAATAAACGTTACCGCGACAAGAGCTTTCTTTCTTGGGTTGTCATAACCTGCTTACTGTATCGAACCGTA
Organism: Patella vulgata; assembly: GCF_932274485.2. Taxonomy (NCBI): domain Eukaryota; kingdom Metazoa; phylum Mollusca; class Gastropoda; family Patellidae; genus Patella; species Patella vulgata. The sequence goes on from NC_065883.2 coordinate 21,674,405, forward strand.
TAAACTTCCTTCCAATCAGAACAGTTTAAATTATGGGAATACGGAACGCCACAGTAATAAGGGTTGGAGTTCAATTTAGTAAAATTGCATACATCGTGGACTAAAGGTATATCAGAAAACGGCGAACAGAAAGTTAATTCCCCACTATCTTCATTTTTTGCATATTTTGCAATTGAATATCTCATTACTTTCAATTTTCGACGATTGTCCAAAAGCACTCTCGCTTCTTCGCGGGAGAAGGCAAGGGCAGCCTGTATGGAAGCCTCTCCTGACCAAAGAGCTTTCAGCCTTGCACGATACGTTCCATTGTTGAGATCTGTTACTTCCGCTGCACATGATGAATCACTATTCGCCATCCATACTCTCACGTCATCACCACCACGCGTTTTGGGTTTTTGATACCCATTGTTCATCTGTATTAAAATGTCTATTGTTTCACCCAAGACATAATAAACACGTTTTGTTGTGAGCACCGAATATTTGGGATTTGATATGTCTTCTATTTTCACTAATGGAGGATCAGCCAATAATTTCTCCTCATTTTCTATAAAATATTCATCCGCCATTTTATCATCTACCTTAACAAAATTCTTAGCAGGGAAATTATACATCTGCAACAGCAACCGTTGGTATGAAGCAGGATTTCCGTAACCTTGTAGATTTCGTTTATTAAATGTTTGGAACTTGAAACGTTTTTTATCCTGAACCTTTGTTTCACCAGAAGTAAACTTTATAATTTGTTTAAATGCGTATTTACTGTTGAACCTGAAAATAAAATAATAACGATTTTCCAAAAGGTAAATGAATTAATGACAAATAAGTTTCTGGTAACCTTTTGGTCCTGGGGTTAGTTTCTATTCAGTAGCTTTATCTTATCATTTGTTTGGTACCGCTTAATCCCTTGAGGAAATTAAATTCTAACTAAAAGGATATTATGTAATATTTGTTATTCAACCCTTGTATGACCAGTTTCTTCGCTGCTGTTGTTATCTTACATAGTACACGTGCAAGAGACAGGGCCACACATATTGAACGATAGCAGCGCCCAAAAAGATGGTTGGCCAGCCATATTTAATAAGTTGCTGTGCAATTTGCTGGTAGCTAGAAATATAATTCTTTTAAATATAAATATGTACACAACGTGAAGTCAAGTGAAGTCCACATTGGGTTGAATAGACTGTATAACTCTGATCGGTATACACAACCTTTAAACACCCTTTTTATCAACAGAGATCCTATGTAAATAAATAATATTTATTTTTGTCGATAAAACCATCTAAACGAAGCTATTTGCATTTACCTAAGCATTCAACGCATAGCTAATTAATGTCTAAACTAAATGTATTGTTAAAGGGACTATCCTGGTTTGAACAGAGTCTCAAAAGCAAAAGTGCGATTACATATGAAATTTAAGCGCCAAAATATAAAGAAGTGGTGTATTTACCTTGTCTCAAAATTTCAGCTCAAAATATTGATTCGTTTGGACGTGAACGTCAAAACTGCTTATCCAGACAAGTAACCCTTTTGAGATTTCGGGTCAATTTTTTGGGGGGTGACCTGATGATCGATTCCCGTTTCTTTAGAGGTCTATACGCTGAATGACTCGTGTGCTGTACTTGATAACGAAAGGTAAATTTCACCTACACTTTATTTTTATATAAAAAAGGCTGGTTTTATCCAGACAACAGCTTGGGACACCGGTCTCCATTTCCAGATAAATACTGACGGGTTTAAGTTGATTGAAAACGTATCACATATATTGAGTTAGTTGCTCGGCCCTAAGGTAGAGGATTTTAAGGGATTCAGCACAAATTAAGCAGTTTTATTCTCCAAAATATTATCGGGATTGGCCCTTTAAAAGTTATATACATGTACGTATATTTCAAAAACCTGTTAGTAACGAATATTATTATCAAAAGAACTCAAAAAGTCTTCAATTCTGGAGCGTAAACATACCAAAACAAATCACGTAACCAAGATTGTATTGTTTTTTAAATCAAAGATTTGTTTATGCCCAGAGTTGTAAAATGATAAGCCCCTATTAATTTTTTTTTTTACCAATAAATATAAGCGCGAATAATAGTCATCTAATCGATATTTAATTCTTTATCCAACAATTAATGAAATATATTTACTGAGATTTAGGAAAAAAGTTAGTTACGAGAAATGAATATATTGAATATTTCATCCAAATTGTTATTGTGAGCGGAGTTATGGCAGTTTTTTGTGTTTTTTTGTGTTTTTTTTTATTTGTTTCGGGTTTCAGATAGCGGACAAATTATGTGATTATCAATGCATCGCTATTCCAATTAGCTCTCTTGATCGGGGATCACGTGGCTAAGTGGGTAAGACGCTGGCTCGCTAGCCTGGAGGTCGGGTGTTCGATCCCTGCATTGACCGAGAAAGTTCATCCAGATTTTAAGGTGTGGTTCTCCCTTGTCAGTGATGCAGGACGGAGGGTCTGACAAGGTCCCGTGTACACATTGGCGTGCACGTAAAAGATCCCTTACCAGTTGTATTTCGATATAAGAGTAGGCCGTAGTGCCGCTGTCCGGGCAAAATTTCCCTCATAGCACACTGTATGGCGTATGCCCGTCTTCATTAGCCCAGTTCGGAGCAAGGTAGGACGTTAAACCCCATTTCATTTCATTTCAGCTCTCTTGATGACCGAATACTTTGGACCAATATCACCAAACACTGAGATAAAAGTACAATTATTTGGATACAATTATTTGGATAACAATATGTTTGTTTGTGAAACATACATTATGTTTTCAGTGTTTAACCGTTCCATTTATCACTGGGAGCCACAGTGGCTAAGTGGGTCAGATGCTAGTGTAAAGGTTACAGGTTCGCTCCAGGTGTTGGCCGAGAAAGTTCACTGAGACGTTCAGTGGCGCAGGACCGAGCAAGACAGCTGTCTAGTCGTTCCGATGGGACGAAAAACCGACGTCCCGTGTACACATTGGCGTTTGCCCAGTCGGAGCAGAGCAATAGGACGTTAAATCCTATTTCATTTCATTTTATTCACGGACATCTTTCTGAGATTTCGTCTTTAAATCACTGATTTCCGAATCATGTCAGTTCAGATCGAACGGATTTAAAAAAAACCCAAAACCCCCCCCCCCAAAAAAACCCACTTTAAAGCCCGATATTTCACAAAAGAGACATCAATGTCACTGAAAAACTTTAATATAGACAGCAGCTCATATTTAGTGAGATCAGTCATTTTCTTTCTGCTCAACACAAGATTCCGGACAGAATAAAATAACACATACTTACGCTAGATAAATAAAACATATAACTAACAACAACAATACTGCAAACAACTGTTTCCTCATCTGAAAACACAGGATAAAAATGATTTTACATGCTGTCATTCCGCTGAATATATCATTTAATAAAACCACTGCTTGTTAGAAACGTCCCTGGTAAATACAGTTTGCATACGAAATCGTAAGTTACATTTTTTCTATTTCATATTAGGTAAAGAAGGTGTGTCGTCTTCACTTTCTGCTTAACAAGATCAATTCAATCTCGTACCCATCATGAACAATAGGTATGAGGAACCTTAATATGGCAAGAAATTGTACTCTCTTATTACGATATACATTAATCGGTTGAACTGAAATAAAATAATTTTATTGAACACGGGATCCAGATGTTGCAATAATAAAATGGCCGGGTTCGGACTATGAAGAATATTAAATAAGTACCATATGTCTTTAAATGTCAATAATATATATATATATATATATATATATATATATATATATATATATATTATGAATACTAAAACACTGGCGGTAAATGTAAATCTATAAATAATTTTAACTATGTGCATTTGTTTTTAAAGAGTTCTTAAACCAAAAGAATAACCAATAATATGTACAACTGTGGGACTTTTAGTTATACGATATAACTTATCCTCGTTTAATAACAAAATGAAATGAAATGGGTACGTCCTACTGTTCTGCTCCGACTGGGCTAATGAAGACGGGCATACGCCATACAGTGTGCTATGGGGGAAATTTTGCCCGGGCAGCGGCAAAATGGCATATACTTATATCGAATTCCAGCTATCAAGGGATCTTTTACGTGCACGCCAATGTATACACGGGATCTCGGTTTTTCGTCCCATCCGAACGATTAGACAGCTGTCCTTGTCAGGCCATCCGTCCTGCACGACTGACAAGGGGAAACCATGTCGGAAAATCTATTTTCAGAAATTAGGTTTTGTCTGATAGCGACATATTTCTTTTCTCAAACGAAAGAGTGTTTAATCTCATATAAATCATGCAATTATGAATGTGCCAGGGAATAAGTAATATATTGAAAGATGGATAAATAAATAAATACTTTTCGTTCATGCATTACACGATAACCCGTATTTTAACTTTTAAATCTCTTCCATACATAGCATGACGTATTCCCGTCTTGAAGGGGCCGCTTGTTACAGAGAAGTAGTACGTTAAACCCCATTTTATTGCACTTTTGAACCGATCCTTAGCTAAACGACATTTACTTTTACCTAAATCAAAGGTGTTTAGCTGTTTTAACTGTACACGTAAGCCCCCGGAAACCATATTTAGCAGCTTATACACGATCACAATATTAAAATTTAATATAATGTTAAATAATATGTATAGTTTCCGTGGTGTATAGAAAATCTTAATCTTTCTTCAACGTGAAAAATACACGAAACATAATTCTGGTCATGGGTGGGCTTTGTGGGCGGGGGGTGGTGTGTGTGTGTGTGGGGGGGGGGGGGGTGGATACTTCTTTTGAAAATCTAACTGTAAATGATGTTTTCTAGAGTATATCCAGGGTATAGCCACGTCGCCAAAGACTGTAAACCATCAATCAGATAATATTTCAAATGACAGTCTTACCAATACATAAACAAAACTACGTAAATTCCAGACTAAAAAGGGTACGGTACCCTGACAAGCAAACTTCTTTAAGGGATACCGGGACTACTATACACACAGGTTCCCTCTCAGCCCACCCCTGAGTCTGATCATTTTTGGGACATATTCCTGCGTATAGCTAGTTTTCATTTTTGAGTGAAGTCTGTATCACTACCGGCCCGGGAATGTACAGCGCGGTGGGCACTTAATCCGATATGTACGTTTGTTTGTGATTATTGTGTCTTGTCCGTAGATGTTTTGTGTAATTGTGTGGGGTGCAGTCCCCCTGGACTTACTATAAATTAAAAGATTATAACATAAACACAACAGCAATATGTCATTATAAGGTTCGTGATAAAAAAATCTTACCGTATATATACGTTACGACGATGGGATTGATTATGATCCTTTTATAAAAGTGTTGTTTGGATTCATATGAGTGTTTTAAAAAAAATCAATTTAGTTTGTCCTGGCTAGTATTCAAGTATTGAATATTATACATTATGTTTATAACATGATCGATGGTGAATAATGAAATGGTTTAAACTGATAACATAATAACACGAAAGTGAAACATACGTTATGCACGAGCTAAATCTGCCTATTGCAGGCCTTTCTTTGGGTCCGAAATGTTATCTAAATTATTGATTAGACATTAATTAACAAAACAAGATCATAATCAGCTCTCGATGCCTTGGGATACTCGATATTTTAACTAGATTAGAACATTTAAAACTTAAATTTAAAAAATGGGAAAGCGAGACTAAGTCTCGAATATACCAATGCCCTGGTTACTGCACAATACGGGGATCACGTGGCTAAGTGGGTAAGACGCTAGCTCGCTAGCCTGGAGGTCGGGTGTTCGATCCCTGCATTGGCCGAGAAAGTTCATCCAGATTTTCCGGCGTGGTTCTCCCTTGTCAGTGATGCAGGACGGAGGGGCTGACAAGGAAAGCTGTCTAGTCGTTCGGATGGGACGAAAAACCGAGGTCCCGTGTACACATTGGCGTGCACGTAAAAGATCCCTTGGCAGTTGGAATTCGATATAAGAGTAGGCCGTAGTGCCGCTGTCCGGGCAAAATTTCCCTCATAGCACACTGTATGGCGTATGCCCGTCTTCATTAGCCCAGGTTAGGAGCAGAACAGTAGGACGTTAAACTCCATTTCATTTCATTTCATTTCATTTCACTGCACAATACACACATCTTGTCAAAACTACAAAAACTGATAACTTGGCTCAGAATAGAGTAATTTGAATGAAATTTTCAATATTTTCATTTTGCATTATCTATTTTTGAGCTGGTATAGCAAGAATGGTCAGCTCTTCATCCAAATCTTACATAATGTATATTTAAAATGTTTGTTTCAGGAGAGTAAAATGTGCGGTCCCAACATCTCTTGGGACAATATGTGTTAATGTTATCGATGTCACAACATCCTACTCAAGACACTATCTTCCGAAAAGTAATACATTATTAAACCCGCGCGGGAACCACGGTGGCTCAGCAGGTAAGACGTTGCTCGCTTACCTGGAGGCTCCGTGTTCGATCCCTGCGTTGGCCGAGAAACTTCAACGGGATTTTCCGGCGGGATTCTTCTTTGTCAGTTGTGCAGGACCCATGACCTCACAAGGCACAGCGTATAGTCGTTCGGATGGGACGAACAATCAAAGTCCCGTATACACTATTGCGTGCACGTAAAAGATGCCTCGGCAGTTGGAATTTGATATAAGTGTAGGCCAGAGCGCCGCTGTCCGGGCACAATTTCCCCCCATAGCACCGTGTGTTGCCGCCTTAAACTCCATTTCATTTCAATAAACCCCACGCGTTTGTCATTGAACTTTTTTTTAAATAGATAAAGAGCGCAATTGCGGATACACCCAATTGTGGTGCAGTTCTGTGATAATAATAAACTAAGGCGGAAGAGCCTGCTCATTATTTTTAGCGATTTTATAATTTCGTGCACATTCCTTTCACATTAATCTGTTTTCAGTTAAATATGTTTAATGTATCAAACTAGGAAAGATTGACTTTTGTTCTGCAATCGCCCCCACGCTGTTCTAAACACATTTAATCCTTTTGTGACCTGGAGGGGTCCTGAACAAATTGACGCCTGGTATAAATGATAATTTGTCAAGAAGTTTTAGTTTAAAATTAATCACGGATAGGTCCTGCTAATGGTACAGGCCATGAGTTGGTATTTAAAGGACAATATTGGTGCCAGTCATTATCACAGATGTGATAGAGCTGGTTAAAGACATTCCAAATATATATTTTAACACAGAAATCATTGCTACGATATATAACTGACTGATGTGACGAGTGATAACGGATATACGGGCGAATTTCTGCTTTTTGCTCACTAATAATTTTTTCGAAGACCAAAAGTTGTTGTGTGAGATTGTGAGAGGATATCTGACAATTCATAAAAAGAATTGACTGCCACTAGATAAGTGAACACAAAAGAAAAACAGAAAAAAGTCCGTGAATTACCATGTTTTTATAAGGTATTGAATGAATATAAACAAGGGAATGTACGAACTATTTCTATTTTTTCCCGTGTTCTCCTATCTAATGACATTCAATTACTCTATTGAATTGTCAGATATCCTCTTACAGTCCCATATAACAACTTTTGGTCTTCGAAGGAATTATTAGTGAGCAGAAAGTCGACCGTGTATCTGTTATCACTCGTCACATCAGTCAGTTATATAGAGAGATCGCTCGTGTATTCCTTTGGCGTTCGTCACTTCCGATTCAGGAAACCTGTATTACTCAGCTATCGTAGCAAGGATCTCTGTGTTAAAATTATATTTGGAATGTGTTTAACCAGCTTTATCACATATGTGATAATGACTGGCACCAATATTGTCCTTTAAGCCTGACATTCTCCACTGGTTACAGATCCGAAAGATCGAATAAACGCTTTTATCCTCCTTCACTTTTTTAACTTTACATTTTCAACTTATGACCGGTCACTATTCACAAAGACATGACCTGCTGATATGCCGTATGCTATATGGGCATTGTGCCTGGACAACAGAGCCATGGCATACTCCTATTACGAATTCCGACAATCAAGGGTTCTTTTACGTGCAGACCAACGTGTACACGGAACTTGATTTTTTTTTCGTCCCACCCGAACGTTGTTTGTTTATTGCTACATGTATATATGTATCTTTCAATGTTACAAACGTCATACCATCGTATATATAACTTATAAATTCTATATGACTTGATCCAGCTTTCCTGTATCTTATTTCAACATTATTTATATATCTGTAAAGCATTGCTGTTGCTACATTGTACAACTTGCCAGTTGAAACTACTAGTTTGATAGTGTACTTCGCTTTCTGTATACTTTAATATCGTCGATTGTTCTTGGCGATGCTGGCGCTTGTTTGTCTTTAATATTAGAATATGCTTACCCTTTTGAGAACACCCGACATCACGTAACAGACCGACAGGTTGTAGTTTTCAACATAAACTACATACACCGTAAAGTTGTTAAAGTTATTCGCTAGCCTACTTGTGAGTGACCCGGAAATCTGTGCTTTACAACATTATGTCGAGTGGCCCGCAGGCTCAATAATTTGTACTATATAAACTGTAGTGCAGGCACGCGGATAAAAACAGCGTTTATGAGAACAGTGCTCTCACGGGTTCGCCCGTGCACTGTAGGCAGCAAACAGTCGTCCAAAAAAGACATTCACGTGACAATAATTCATTTACTTATTTACCAATAAAGCCATGTAAAAAATTCTTCTTTACTCGTTGGACTTTTAAAAATAAGTAGTTACGAACTAGATTAAAATTTTGGCTAAAACTCGGCGATTTAATTTCTAAGTTAGTTGATTGTAACCAATGACGTATACATTGTAACGGTTCTTGGTTCAAGGTCAACTCATGTAGTTTCGCCCTTTTTCTATCTTTTAAACCCACTCTCGCGGCAACATACCGACACTGCAAGACTGTGAAAGTTACTTTTATTTAAAAACTTGAGACTGGAAATTAATTGAACCAAATGTATTTTCCCTAGTCTCGATTAATCAGACGTGTATGATTAAAATAAAATTACGGTACTGGTCACAAGACTCGAATTCAAATCATTTTAGGGCGCTGCGAATTTGGCCTCCGGTTTTGTTTGTGTCAAATTTATGGCTATGCCATTATTCGTGTTTAGTATTCTTATGCTTTCGCGCCTAAAAACTGCATTTGCAATTTCTAACATGGTGGTTACAAAACGTTTCATTTATTATAAATTCAGCAACAACTCATTTTTCTAGAACTGAAATATAACTAAAAAAGGCGCGCATTGACTGTTTTATAATTATTAAAAATATGAAAACGCGACACAATGCGTAAATTGTGCGTCTTACTTTCAAGAACAATAGCTATAAAACAGAAATTCCCAGATTGATACATAATACGACACAACCAACCATAAGTGGTAATTGAAACACAAAGAATATATTTAAACTTAAATTAATCTAACATTTCACTAAAAGATCCTTATTGTAGAACTTCCAATTTATTAAGTAGTCATTTTCATGCCGGTTGTTTTTAATAACAGAATTTTCCCATCATATAACAGATCAAAGAATTTTTCGAGACGCATTGTCACGTAACGACTTCTATTTTTAGATTATCTGGCGCCTCAAAGAGCCCAACCATATCAAAACGCATGCAGTTCCACCTTGAAATGGGTTCAATTGATTTACGGTTTATTCTATAATTTATAACACAGTCAGAGCGCAATGTGTAGGAGTCGCATTTTTGACTTCTAAGTAGATTCTTACAAGGAATTCCGTATGATAAGACATTTGGACCACTGTTGCCGAACCGATTTGAAAATGATTTCGTGTGCTCCGTTTTTGATGTGTATGATTTTTATATTTGTGATAATTATTTGAAACAAAATAGGATTATCATAAAGGATATACTGTATAACGTCTATAATATGAGTACGACAAGCACTCGCTACATATATTGCGTTTGTAAACCACGAAATTAACGATAGTCTATTGCACGTAAACGTTAAAAAAAAATCAGCTCAAGCTAACTGATAAATACAGACAGCCTCTCTCTCTAACTAAGGGTTGCACACACGTACAAATGTTAAATCCAATCGTTAATTGTACGTAGGTAAAAAAACGAAGAATCCCGGGTGCGGAAATTAAGAATTCGTTTTTCAGAGCAAAATTTGAAACGCTACTTGGGCGATCTTTTCCACATTTTCGAAGGTCACATTCAAATGGTTAAATCACACAAATATCTAACTTAGCAATAGTTTAATTGTTCATGAATGATGATGTTAATGGTAAGTCTTGTCATATTTGTTGAAATAAGCCCCAAATTAAGCTCTTTTATTGGATATTTGTTCTGTGCATAAAACAAGTGCTCAGGTCACTTTTTAATCATTTTGAGTTATTAGTATCCAGATGAAGCTCAGGGTTATCTCCGCCTGCTGAAAGTCACATTATAATAATTGCCAATCAATTAATAGAGTTACTTTTGCCTAACTAGAAAACGCCAAGAAAAACAAACTGTACAGCCAAAAAGATTTGATAAGTCTTATTCAGGAATGTAAGTAGCTACCAAAAGAAAGTTTGCTTAATTTTACTTTAGTAATTCTTAAATATTCTTTAGAATCAGTGTTAAGTGAGAAAAAGTTTATAAGTCAATTCGGTATCGAAAACTGTTATCTGATTTAACCTTCTAAAATCAATACAGAACCTACTGGAACCATCTGGGGGGTTTTCACTTTGACAATGGGCGACGAATATGAACAGTTTGAAACTTCAATTATACCCATGTTTAACATCGATGACACTTCTTGTTCGATAACATCTTTCATTGCATGATAAATTGGATAAGTGCGTAGTCTTACCTGGTAAATCAGTTAGACATCCATATTGATCCAATAAGTTCTCCATCTCTAACAATTGATTCTTAGTCAACCTTTGATCAAAATGACATCTCAGATCGTCCCTTTAGCCATCAATGGAGGTAAAACCACTTCGCATTCATTTACAGCCGTGTCCACAGGTTCACAAATTATTGCCGCTGCCTGTACTAAATTATGTTGATCAACACTGGAAGATAATCTACTAATGTAAGGTTTCAACAAATTAGCATGAAATGTTTTAATCTTACCGTTTACTTCCAATTTGTAATCAAATTTACCTTGAAGTTCTACAACTGGATACGGGCCTTCCATTGCATTAACAATTTATTATTGTCAGTTGGTAATAATATTAAAGTCTTATCCCCAACCTTAAGACTATTCTTACAACTCTTTTTATCGTAATAATATTTTGATCTCTTACCAGCCATGGCCAGTTTACACGTTTCTTCAAGGCGATCTTTCAAACCTAAAACGTATTGATGAGTTCTGTTTACCCCAGTTGATGATATTTAACCAGTCCACAGTTCATGCAAGATCTGCATAGGACCTCTAAATTCCTACCATATAACAACTCGAAAGGACGAAAACCTAAACTATCCTCATTAGCTTTTCGATACGCAAATAAGATCGGTGGTAAATAGCGATCCCAGTCTTTAGGCTTTTCTGCACACATTGTTTTTAACATTGATTTGAGAGTGCCATTAAATCGTTTTACAAGTTCGTTTACATCATGAAATGGGACCTCCTAACTGGGCTAATAAAGACGAGGTCTTAAAAAGAATGTTAATACATGTAATAAAAATGGCCGACAGTTCCTTTTAAAGAGAACTAATTATTTTGATAGCTGGATTCCGTTTACAGTGGGTGCATATACGGCATGTGAAATATACAAGCATGCATATCGGATATCATTATTTCAAATTATATTATTACCACTGGTAGGGTGACCCGTGGGTTGAAAATTTTCTCTACAGAAAGTTGGACTCGACACGTCGAATGTGCACGCTTTATTGGCTTGTCTCGAAGTGACTTCTGTTAACCACGCAGTATGATAATACTCAGCACTAGAGTCTATGAGACTATAAATAGCCATCGCACGTGCAATTCTCTACACATCTATCAACTATTACAGCCGTAAAAACCTATTGTTGACGATTCTAAATAGCAGTAAAATGTAGCTTTTGGGTTATTAGAGCAGATTTAGAAATTGCGGTATTTTTACTTTTTAAATTTCTATAGGAGCTGCATCTTTTGGTTTAGTACAAATAATATCGTGCAGCCCAGTTGTTCTGTTGGGGCGATAAGTCCTTCATCTGTGAACATACTCTCAAAGCATGTCAAGTGTCCATGACTAATTATCATATCACAACCTGCATAGGTATTTGCATTTCAATATCCTCTACATTTTTTTTTTTTTGAAGCGTATATAACACCCTTTAATCTGCTGCAAATCCCCATTTTCGCAATTACATGAAAACTCGTTATTAAAATTATGTCTACTATGCCTTTCAATATACCTATCTGCAAATTCGGCAGTTTCCGCCACATTACTATAGGACAATTCTCTCAAATAAACAGTGTCAAATCCCTGGGACAAGACTGCATGTACTGTTCACGAAGTAAGAGATCTTTCAGACCATCAAACGTCTCTGCTGCCTTGGCCAAATTATCCACCTGTTTAAGTAATTCTCTAGTCTCACACAAAATAAATTAGCAAACTCACCCTTTTGTAGTTTGGCTGTTCTAAACTTCTGTCTGAAAACATCTGCTGTCAAATCATACCCTTTTAAAAGAGATTCCTTTAAAACATCATAATTTAAAGCATCCTCAGTTGATAACCTTAAAAAAACATCCAACCCTTTGCCTGTAAGCATTCCATTAAAATTAACTGCCTAGTCCTCGTGGTGCCAACTTTCAGATTTCGCGTAGTGTTCGAAACGATATAAATTCGCGTCAATATCATCTTTCGTTTCGTCAAAACTTGGCAATTTCGGTCGACGAGCCGGCCTACCTTCACACCTACTCGAAGCATCAATTCTTTCTATCGTTTGCCGTTTCATATGTTCTAATAATATCTCCTTGTCAACAATATGCCCTTGCATTTCTAAATCTTTACTAGCTCTCTCACTTTCAGGCATTCGAAGCTCACGTTCTCTCGCTCTTTTCTGTCTCAAGATCTCGCTCCTCCCGTGCAGACTTTTTTGTTCATTTACAAAACCTCTCAATTCTTCACCCTCTAAACCAATCTCCTTTCCAGGCTTAACAAACTCCAGTAATGGACATATACACATCGAAATAACCCTTCAAAACATAAATTCCACTATTCCTTGTGTGTCAGTCCGAACTAAATTTGCCCACTTTAAATACACCCAGTCATTACTATTAGTTTACGTTTATCTTACATAACCTACAAATTACATTTTTAATATTTATATATGTCTTAAAACAATTATACCATTGATTAACACATCAATGTACATTTATATTCTAGTACTAGAATGTCTTTATCTTGGGATAACAAATGTAGTTTAGAAGATTATCCCACTTCTGACACCAAATGTTACAAGACGGACAAACGGCCACCTCTATAGCCACACATTTACTATCACAAGAGACAAAAACAAAGCAGTTAACAAAGTGTATTACCGGTAACAATATACAAATACAAAATACACATATAATTTATTTTCCAACTCCCGTGTCGACAAAGGTTATCATCAGGAACAACTGTATCCAAAACAGCTTCACTGGTGGTTCTGTTATTATGCCTAACAAATTCATTATTTCTATGATGGACTGATATATGAGTAGCCTAATTATTGTTTCAAGCTTGTTACAAGTTCAAGAATAAAGATGTTTGAGTGAAATTTGTCTGTTACATTAAATACGACATGCATTATATTTTAAAATTTCTACCTATACAGTTTCAATTTGTCAAAAGACCCAGGGGAGGGAGGATACAGGATTTTTGCAAAGGGGTTGGCGCAAATGAGATTTTTGTTAAGCGCAGTGGTAAAATGATCTAAAATGTAAAAAATTTTACATTTTACATTAAAACAGTTTGTGGCAATTCCGGTTCATATGTTTGCGCAATATTTTCTGTAGCGCAGTTTTGATTTCTTACCGATATATGGAAACACCCATCATTCCAGGCAAAGAGATATTAGAAGACCACCGTACGAACAACTGTAAAATCCCCAAAATATTGTCCGACAGTCCAGAATAGTTGGAAAAATATAGTATATCCAGAACGTGCACCCTACACCCTCTTTTGTATCAGCACCTGGAACCGTTATCAATATCCCTGTCTTGTGTATGAATGAATATTCCCCAAAACAAGCCAACTTCTTCCCATATTTCAACGGTAATAAGAGATGCTTAGGAAGTAAACAGTCAATTATTTTGTTGTTCAAGTAAAAAATGACTAAATATATTTTCTCAAACCAGTGCTCAACTCAAAACTATATAGATCACAGTTGCATAAGTCATTTTTTCTCTGCATGTAGGGGGATCACGTGGCTAAGTGGGTAAGACGCTAGCTCGCTAGCCTGGAGGTCGGGTGTTCGATCCCGGGCATTTGCCGAGAAAGTTCATCCAGATTTTCCGGCGTGGTTCTCCCTTGTCAGTGATGCAGGACGGAGGGGCTGACAAGGAAAGCTGTCTAGTCGTTCGGATGGGACGAAAAACCGAGGTCCCGTGTACACATTGGCGTGCACGTAAAAGATCCCTTGGCAGTTGGAATTCGATATAAGAGTAGGCCGTAGTGCCGCTGTCCGGGCAAAATTTCCCTCATAGCACACTGTATGGCGTATGCCCGTCTTCATTAGCCCAGGCCCTGAGTTCACAAAGCATTCTCAGACTTAAGTTGAGAATTTGCTCAACTTTCAATCACAGTTTATGAGAAATATCTTTGATCCAGAAACACAAAACTTCATACGTAGTTTCTTATTGATGTATTTGATTCAATAAAACAACAAAAGTTTTATAATGGGCTATATTTTAGTTAAAATAAGGTGAACAATTTTGAGTAAATTCTTAACTTAAGTCTGAGAATGCTTTGTGAACTTGGGGCCCTGTTAGGAGCAGAACAGTAGGACGTTAAACCCCATTTCATTTCATTTCATTTCTCGGCATGTATTGACCTTGCAGTAAACCGCCTCTGTTGAGATAAATAAGGCTTTTATCATGACTGATTTGAACATAAAAAAAACTGTGTCCTTATACTTATAGCACATATAGGGAAGTTCTTTTTTTCGCTTATCTCAAAACATTAAAAATTGAGGTGAGCATTTGTTTTATTATCGTGTCGATATACATGTACATACAATGTATAGATTAATACCATATTCGTTCCTTGAAATTTAAAACTTTTGACATGACATCTGCTTCATGAGAAACACGCTGAATTTAGATTACAGTTCACAGTGTACTGTACACACCAGTCTGTTTTGCTGAACAAGCGTATATATAATAATATGAATTGTAGTACGAACAGTGTAATTTATGTTCTTGTGTGCAATTAATGAAATAAATGTTACATAGGAGAATGCGATACTGAACTACAAGCACGCATCCGAGTACACAGACAACAAATCATACAAACAAATCCTGTTTTGAAAGTTTCTAAACATTTAAGAAATTGTGCCAAAAATTTGAATGTTAAATTTAGTATTTTCCCCTTTTACAAAATCAAAACTGATGTCATTAAAAGAAGAAACATGGAATCACATTTATTTTATTCACTAGATTTTACTAGACTTATACCCTCTAATATATTATTTTTATCGGTATAGTAGTAGGTAATAATATTGATTTAACTATCGTAAACATACATATACTTGTATTTTATCTAAATTAATCTATATTCATGAATTCCAACCTCATAAAATCTGGATAATATAAGATCTATGGATTCAACCATAAAACTAATTTGCCAACGAACAAACTGGGATTAACAAATATGACGAGGCCGCACAAACTCAAGAGTTGACCAAACCGATTGATTCCCGCTCCAAGGTGCCCTAACATTAAAGCAATTCTCCAAATACACTGAGTATACCACTATGTTCTTGTATATGTAAGGCACTGTCTTCGTTTATCCCCTTTACCATCATTCAATAAACGTCCATGCTGATGTATTTATAAGGGATGTTCACATGAAAGAGGACTTCAAATGCGTTGCAATTGTGATCGCTTTACCAACCCCACCCACTGTCTATTTATCAGTTACACAGCGTATATACATGTACTAGCTATCCGTTTGAAATTACTCTGGATAATCCAGTCGTTTTCCGGCTGATCAACTGACATGGATTATCGAAACTATGGTATAAAATGAAATTGGGTTAAACGTCCTATAAACGTCTTGTATAAAGATCAGACGGAATTCCAAGAATAACTCAACCAGCGGCTGCCAGGCAGGATACGCCCACATTTTCGAGAGATGGATAGAGAACAAGCTAAAAAGAAAGTGATTTTTACTACAATCAAGGGCCATAATTCAGGAAATTACAATTCGATATGCGCAAATATCAAAAGAAACCGAGATCTTTGAGTTATAAACTTACATTTCAAGTTTCAACAAAATCGGATAAAAATTGTGACCTCTATAGGGTCCACAACCTTGATATACCATATTTTTACGCTATTTGAGAACGAACAGCGGCCATTTTGTCTGTCAATTTTGGGCCGATTTACACGAAATTCGAACTCAGCCGTCCTTAGGGTGTAACAGTGATATAATAATAGGGTCCACAAGCTAAAAACGCGATTTTTCGTACCATTAGGGGCCACAAGTCAGGAAGTGACGGTCCGATATGCGCGAATATTGAAAGGAACTGATATCTTTGGGTTATAAACTTACATTTCAAGTTTCAACAAAATCGGATAAAAATTGTGACCTCTATAGGGTCCTCAACCTTGATATACCATATTTTTAGGTTATTTGAGAACGAACGGCGGCCATTTTGTCTGTCAGTTTTGGGCCGATTTTCACGTAATTCGAACTCAGTCGTCCTTGGGGTGTAACGGTGATATAATAATACGTTTTTTTTTAAATCGGATAAAAATTATGACCTCTATAGGGTCCACAAGCTAAAAACACGATTTGTCGTATAATCAGTGGCCATAATTCAGGAAGTTACGTTCCGATATTCGCGAATATCGAAAGGAAACGAGATCTGTGGGTTATAAGCATACATTTCAAGTTTAAACCAAATCAGATTAAAATTGTGACCTCTACACTGTTCACAGGCTAAAAACATGATTTTTTGTACAATCAGGGGTCATAATCCATGACGTTACAGTCCGATACATGCCAATATCGAAAGGATCCGAGATCGTAGTGTGATAAACCTATATTTCAAGTTTCGTTGAAATCGGATAAAAATTGTAACCTGTAGACTGTTCACAAACAATTGTGGACGGACGGACAGGGGCGACGACAATATACGTCCACATGAAAATATGGGCGTATAAAAATAATTAAATGTACTGTCGACTGCAATACCATCCATGTAATCTGTATTTCAACGGATTTTCATCAGAAATAATTTAATCAAAACAAGGGTATGGTGCACATGCACAGGTATTCTTGAGAATTCCAATGATATCCCCCGTCTTCATTAGTCTGGCTGGTTGGACCAAAGGATTGCAATGAAGCGCAACTATTGGTTAGCTTTGTTATAGTTAGGAGCATTGGGGGAACCGTGGTGGCAATAGTACCAAAATGCGTTTACGGACAATTTGTGGATGAAAATAGGCTCTGTACTGGGAAGTTGATGCGATATTAAAGGTACATTTTGTGCTAGGTTCTCATAAATCGCCCTAGGATCGAAATCGTGGAGTAATTGTTAGGTCTTATATATTGCGGTCAGGGTTCATCGTAACAAAACGTATCCCAACGTATCTGCACGTGCCAGATCATGGACTCAATGGGGACAATATGATCGTAACACATCGCACGACAGTGTGAACCTAGCATTACTAAAATGAAGTGTTGTCTTTCAATAATTAAACATACATTATGCAAGAGCTAAATCTGATTATTGCAAGTCTTTATTTAGGCTTCAGATGTCATAGAAATTATAAATTAGATCTGTAGACCCACGGATGGCTTGGATTCAGGTTGAATTTAAACGGGATTTCGTTGACTGATTTAATTTGAAATGGCGTCGTGAGCGGAGATTAACCGTTACGTTGACGTCATACTCCCGGATCGAGGCTAAATGATAGAGTGTACGAAGTGAGGCCGCTGCTGAGCGAAGCCTTAACAAATGGCATCTAAACTATTTAAAGTGCAATAAACTAAACACAGATAATGATAAATTATACAATTCCTGGAGATCGTGTGATGACTAATACAGACGGACAGGTCTTCTGTCTTAATAATATCAATAAAAATAATTTATACTGGTGTATACCTCTAGATTTATCATAATTGTATTATACTATTATGTCCTATATTCAATTGTTTTAATACATGCACAAAATATAAGTAAGAATGACAATTTACCCTCTCCTTCATTTTGTCCAATTGCTATAAAAATCCAAAAAGGTAGAACACAAATTCGGATATGATGACAGCAGACAAAAGACAGCAGAGATTATGTAGGTGGAGTTAACGCCTGTCAATCAAACGATCGGCCATACTAAGAATCGGTGAAGATGGAATTCAATCCCATTTCTAGTCAAAAATTACACTGGTGATAATAGGCTGGTCAAACTAACTAACGTTTGACGTAGAACAAATTGCAACAAAAGGTTTTTTGATTTCTATTGACTCATTATGATGTTCTAAGTAAGGAAAAGAAAGTTTACCAAAATCGGAGTCCAAATAAGGACGGGGGGGGGGGGGGGGGGCGTGGCCAAATCCAAGATGGCGGCTGGGATCAAAAATTGCAAATACTCTAAAACTATTGGATTTAGACACCATAAGCGGACAGATAGGAAGTCGGTATCAACGAGTCCAAAAATTGCCTCTGTCTCTATGACGTCATGACGTCGCTGCGATGTCACAACGGCATATCTGACGTCGCATTTCTTCCAAAATTAGTCCATTTACACCATCTTAGCAGCAGAAACGAATGCTGATGCAGAAAAGAGTGCATGCCCATTATGTTGGGTTGATCAAGAAGAACAATGTGTTACAATTAGGGAGAGGGGGTGGGCTAAAAGTATAACTACTGCTGCATTGCCGATAGGTGATAATATCAGAGTAACTGCAGGAAGACGGATTCATTTCAATTGTTGCAGAAATGAAATAAAATGAGGTTATACATCCTATTGTTCTGCTCCGATTTGGCTCCCTTAGTGTACTATGAGGGAAAATTTGCCCTGCAATAGCGCAATCACCTACGCATATATCGAATTTCATCCGCCAAGAGGTCTTTTATTGGAGAAGAAGTGCACCAAAAGGTGAATGGGTGGGGCTGAGAAATTTTGACATTTGCCCCAAAAATCATCAGAAAGATTTATATTTTGACACCAGTTTCGTAGATGTACCCGAGATGTGTTACAAAACCAACGTTCGCGGTAATGTGAACAGCACCCCCTGGTGGTGTCCACAAAAGCATTACTTTATAGTGGCGTTTTGTGGGTCCAGTTCATATGTGGACAGATAGCAACAGAATACCAGAGAGTCCAAAAAGGTGAAAATCGGTCGAGCCTATCCATGCAAAATTCAATGCATTTCCACAGTACAAGCACCAAATGGGTGTCAAACATTGAGTCGCTGGGCTCCTTAATGTCGCTTTTGTTTTATCTATTTGGCCACTACATCCTTAAAATTGATTATATCGTCTTTATACTAGTTATGTTAGGCCTCATTTTGAAGAAGTTCTAATTTTGTCGCCATACATTTTCTGGTTATTTATCTCAGACGTCGGTTTGAAGGTTGGTTTTTATAAGAATACGACTCGCTGAATCGAAAGAGCTTGGGCATCCCCCCGCCCCCAAAAGTGACGGCGAATTCCGCTAGGAAGCCAAATTGAAAATGGGACCCATTTTAGAGAGAAAATCATAAAGTCCCCTGTATAGTTTTTCGTGGTCTCCTAATTCAGGTATTAACATAAACTATGTTCCACCCAAAGGTATTCCAATATGACCACTATATTCGCATGCCCCAACTGGGATAATGAAGACATATAATGTTAATTGTAGTAATGTGATGGTGTAATACGTTCAACTGGAGGTTTTCGAGGTCGCCGAATTAATACCTGAACTGCTAAATGTAATATTTTCTTCCATGGTCTACTGGACATAGATATTTTGTCAAATTTGAGTACCATATTGGTGCTTTGTTCGGTCATGGCACATTTTGGGGTTCAGATGTTAATTTGCCTACCCCGAAAACCTACTATTTGACGTATTATGCCACAACATTGCTAACATCGAAATTTCCCGTCAAAATAATGTGGCCATATTTTGATTAAAGTCGTCATATTCGAATACTAATTTGTATTGGCATCATCCGGATTCTGAATCGGCACATGTTAAAAATATATACTCAGCCAAATTAAAAACTTGACACTCTGGATTTTTGGGACAAGATTTTTAATATTTGGTTTAAGGCAACTACTTTAGTGTTATGTTGTGCACAGACGACCTTGACATCAACAGAAAGCAAGAATACGTCTCGCCTAAAGTCCTTGACATTGATAACGTTCGTGATGTCACAGTACCCCCTAAAATGAAATTCCCAGACTTGGAGAACAATCGGAATAAAGTGTTTACTAACGGGTGTGGCCTCCTCTAGCGTCACGTACTGCCACACAACGTCTTCTCGTGGATCTCAGAACATTAGTAAACACTACCCGAGGAAGACGTCGCCACTGCTCAGCAAGAGCATGTTGAAGGTCCTGCAGCGTCAGTGGTGGATTCACTTGCTGACGAACACGTCGACCCAGATGTGTTCAATAGGATTACGGTCGGGGCTAAGCGACGGCCGATCCAGGACTTGGACACCGGTATTTCTTAAAAAATTCTGGGTAGCTATTGTTGTATGGGGTCGAGCATTGTCTTGTTGAAACGTTAGTCCAGGCCCATGTCTCTGCATAAACGGAAGAACAGGTTGCAAAATCTGGTCCCTGTACTGGACAGCATTTAAGTTCCCTTGGACAACAACAAGAGGAGAACGTCCATGTGCACAAAAAGAACCCCAAACCATGACGCTGCCGCTACCAAATCGGTCAACTTCTCTGACGCATACTTGAGCGTAACGTTCACCTCGTCTGCGGTACACTCGGACACTGCCATCGGCAAATCTCAAAGTGAATCGAGATTCGTCCCTAAAGACAACCGAATTCCACTGTCTTTGGGTAAATCTTATGTGTCTTGTGGCCCACACAAGTCGGTTACGGCGATGAAGAGGTGTCAATATTGGTCCATTATAGGGCCTCCGAGCTCGAAGACCAGCAGCAAGCGATTTCGAACAGTTAGTGCAGTTACCCTTCCACCAAACATCTCTCTACTTGTGGAGGTTGCAGTGACAAATCTGTTTCTAAGATGACGTAATCGTATTGCTTGATCTTCCTGGAGTGACGTCACACGTGGCGCTCCCGCCCTTGGGCGGTCGGCAATAGTTCCAGTTTGAAGCACTCTCATTCTAAGATTAATTATTGTCTGGCGTGAACAATTAAAGGCTCTTGCAACAGTGACCACAGACTGACCAGCATAGAGCCTACCTATAGCACGTAGACGTTCTACATTTGAAAGGCGCGGCATTTTCTAACAAAGATGAAAATAACAATTTTAATTTGTTTTTCCAGTTCAAGTTACGTGTGCGTGTTCAGTTTAAGCAAACTTGCATCGATTGACCTCACGAGTTTGTGTTTGCACGTGTTGTTCAGGTTTTTCATATTTATATGCTCAAAAGTCACGTGATCCACGTGACTTTACAATTTTATGAAATTAAAGGCTTCTTACTACTTACTATCGTTAGAAACACTTTAAAATTTATTTGACTTACCAGAAAAAAAAAAATTGTTGAAATTCATCAGTGTCAAGTTTTTAATTTGGCCGAGTATATAATCCATCAAAACACATTAGTTGGACTTTATTTCATGGCCCGCGACAGCGACAACCAGCCCCTGTGACAAGCAACTCGACGAAACGTTTTGAAAGACACATACTCTCTAGCGTCACTTGGCGTATATCTGGGGTAACTGGAGGTCTCTTTGCTAAAGCACATTGGTTGGAAAAAAGGTCCGCAATTGCCAAAAATATCGAAAAACTTCCAGATTTTTAGCGCCTAATAAAACGAAGACGAAAGTAAAAGTTTCGCTTTCAGTTTCGTTTTTAATGTAAATTGTGCTTTATAGAGTATATCTAGGTGTTTCTAGCTTCTGCACGTCTAACTTGCGGCAACCTTACCAATTCATCAAAAACGACATAATTCATGATTAAACGGGGACACCAATTTACGCAAGAACCTAACTAGTTTTGAGAGCCCTGAAACTACTATACTCTTGTTCAACCCATCCCTAAAAAGGGAGGGGAAAGATGGGATGTTAAAACGTGTTGCAAATTTCTGCGGTACCTGATTACTTTAATCATCAGTAGAAATATGCTATATAAAATAATAATTCGTATATTATTTTACAGCAACAATAACAAAAGAAAAGTATGTTTCCGTTTTATTCTAAAAGCAATTTACTGTCATTTCATGCAGAAAGATATGGTGTTAAAGAGTGTATGCTTTTAATTATTATATAAATTAACACTTGGTATATTGATCGAGTATTTTACAGCGACAGGACCTTTCCGTTTAATAGAAAATTCCAATAAACAATTTATTGTTAGTTCGAGGGGAAAGTGCTACAGGTGGTAGATATTATCTAATTTAATGTTGTTTAAATGTATAACTTATTATGCAGATAGATGTTAACATGGAAGGTCCATATGGATATAAAATAATATTTTGTGTGAAATATGCGTCTTGAATACAATACAACATAGGCGGCTTATGAAATTTTGCAGTCTAGTAGTCTATTTATCCCTTGATTCTGAGAAATAAAAAAACATTTTGCCATCAAAGCTGGTTTTAATAGGCTACTGTTTGATGCAAAGTGAACGTACCCTTTACTGCGGGTCCAGTTTGCAATATTTTAGTATGTTTACGGTAATAACATGTCTTAAAATGCTTCTATTATAAAGGTAACAATTATTATCGTGATACATATAAATATATATATAGGTTTTATTCACGCTAGGTATATGTTTGCTTATTTCATTTTGAATAGACCTTTTCACGGTTAATGACGCCATATTGGATAGGGGGCAAAGGGCATGACGTCATGCTACCAAATATAACCACGAGGTGTCGACAGGAAAACTAAAACTAGCAGCATGCTTCGTTACTCGTAATCATTGATATTTTGAGTGTTGAATAAAATCGGAAATTAATGGTTTCAGGAAACACACCTCACAAAAAAGCATAATAAATGTTATTTGAGCGGAGACTAAACTAAGTAGGTCAGTAGGACAGAACTGTCAAAACACAGAGATCGGTGATACTACACTAGGCCTAATCGAGAACGTCCGTAAAAGAACGCTGACATAAACTGTTGTGTTGCTACCTAACATTAAAATACAGCTGAAATGAGAATATAATTTGTATACTATAATACGGTATAATTAGTTCAATTTTGCCGCAGGTATCCACAGCTCAGACAAAACTCGTGCCATTTTTTGTCCTGCGTCCTACGTGTGTAATTGTTCAATAGAATAATACATCGTTTTTGATTTTAGATTATTTTCTTTTTAGATTTAGATTAAATTTTCATAATAATCCTATAAGAAGTAGCATGATAACCTGCAATAAGCACGGGATAAAATGCTATGTTTTATTATAAGAAATTAATTCGAATTTTATTGATTCTTGGCCATTCAGGTCCGGATTTTGTAGGGCATTGTGTGCAGAGGCCAGTGTTCAATTAGCGCTCGAATAACCAAGGAAACATAAATAGCTTTTACGATTTTTCAAATACGGCATGTGCCGTATGTACAGTACATGACAACCATGGGCTTATTACAGAAAAGGCCTATAATACAAATTCATGTGAGTCAAGATCATAAAACGTAATTATTTTATAATTAATCAGGGGAGGGGGTAGCTTATAACATCAACTTTATAATTTAATTTAATAGCAGCTTTCTTAATATGGAGGGAGAATCGTTTAGCCTGGAAGTATTAGCTAATTATTTCCTGAGCTACTTTATGGCAAGGACTACATGGATAGTCGTCAAACCGTTGTATTTATTTCTGCTGATTATCATATTTCAATTCAAATTTATCAATTGTTATCTTTTTTATGAAATTGTGTGCTCTCATCTTTTTCAAACAATAAAATAGATGTCAAGCATTTTCCCCTACCATTTCAAAAAGGTTTTACGGGCGATTGCTGTTGGGAACAGTTAATATACAATAATTTGTATGTAGACAACATTTGTTTGGAAAGATCAGATTTTTAATTTCAGATTTTTCTAAACAAATGTTTAATTATGTGTTATGTATTTAGAATAAACTATTACACTTGTAATACACCGTATTTAAAATATAAGCTTGTAATTAATAATCTTCCATTAATCGCGGAAAAATTGGGCTAATAAAACTGAACATTTCCATGCACAGGACTACTTATTTCGAATTTCGTTCCGTGGTCTACATTTTTCGTCTATATAAGTTATTATTATTATTATTATTATTTACAGCATATTTATGAGAGAGAAATGGGGTTTAACTTCCACTCGATACAAACTAGGTCATTTCGGGACTAACACATGGTTCAATTTTATTTCAATAATTTGCTTGCGCGTAGGGGGAAAACGGGGGACCCGGAGAAAATGCAGGCGGTTGGACCCTACTCCTTGTCACCTACAACCGGGGAATCGAAACCACGCCAGTTGACTCAATGACAGACCTTATGATACAGCGCGCACGTGCTAACCATTCGGCCATCCACCCCCCCACCCCCCCACCCCCCAAGCATATTTATAGTGCGCCCCTTTCATATAAGGTGTTCAGGAGCACTTTACAAAGTGACAATGTAATCGTATAAAAAAAAAGATGAATAAAAAACCCACAATAAGATTATGGACATGTTACAGTTATACAGAGTAAGTTCAAAGCTTGTTTAAAGTAAATTCAACTAGCTAAGTCTCAAATTCAATATCGTCCAAAGTCTTCGACATTGAAAACACAAATTATTTGTCAATTTAAATCAACATTAATGTTGTTATCTTACCCTGAAAAGATGGGCTTCTGATATCCAAAATTTAAGACAAAATAAACATTTTGCCAATTTCTCAACTAGCAATAGTGAATTATAGGATTAATAGGATTACTCTTTATCAAGGTAGTACTGTTTATACATAGCATCGATTCTAAGGCTTTATTTTAATACATTTTAAAAACATAACTTAAAAATATGAATGTGTAGCTTTAAATAAATGTGTTTTAAGTTGTTTTATATGAAATTGTAGCTTTAAATAAATGTGTTTTAAGTTGTTTTTTCAAAGAATATAGAGATGTGCAACATTCTTAAACTAAATTTTAAATTGGTAGATTATTCCGTAAGTATAGTATCATTAAACATATTCCTGCATGTCTTCGCCTCATTATGAATATAAGTATTATTTAATTTTCATGTCAATGCCTCTATTATAATATCAGAAAGAATACGATCAGAATTTTATTTATTAA
Source organism: Patella vulgata (assembly GCF_932274485.2). Lineage (NCBI taxonomy): Eukaryota > Metazoa > Mollusca > Gastropoda > Patellidae > Patella > Patella vulgata. The sequence continues at coordinate 21,699,923 of NC_065883.2, forward strand.
AAAAATCCTACTAGACACGTGTATAAGTAAATTTACTAGGCCGTCTGGAGTGCCGTAGCCTACATAAAGACCGATGGTGCTTCACGTTCTTCCCTACTTAATCTCCGAGCTAACAAAAGAAATATTTTATGCTTTTTCTTTGAGATGGGCTCCGTGTATGTAATTACGATCAGAATATTATTTATTTAAGAAAAATCCTACCAGACACGCGTATTATTAATTTACCAGGCCGTCAGGAGTGCCGTACCTAAAGACCGAAGATGTTTGACAGTTCTGCCCTCCTGACCTACTTAGTCTCCGCTATCAAAAAGAAATATTTTATGCCTTTTCTTTGAGATGGGCTCTATGTAAGTGCTCATTTCCATTTTTGTTTCAAACCCCCAAAAATAATTATCAAGACTAGGTACGAAGCATGACGCTTGTTTTTCTTTACCTGTCGAGAACTCTTGTTCGATTTGTGTAGCATGACGTCATGCCCATTGCCCCCTATCCAAGATGGCGTCATTAACCGTGAAAAGGTCTATTCGTGTGAGAGATTCCGCTCGGTGTATTTCTTCACAGTCAGAAGATACTACATCTTGTGGTAACTATTTATTGTGACATCACATCTTGCCGTGACTATGCTTGACATCATTAATAAGTATGCACAGATAGTTTTTTATATATAAAAAGACAGAACTTCATTTGTGAGTGTTATTAAAGTAATCTTATTGTTGTAGCATTGTAAATGTGCTAATTTTCTTATATATTTTTAAACCTTTTCCACGTTTTCGCTTAAAAATGTGGTATGTGTTTTCTTGAAACTCAATAAAAAAAATTACCAAAAATATGTTCTTCAAATCAGTTCAAATAAACAGCTTCATTCTGGCCTTTATTTCATATAAATTGACGGAAAACTAGAGCGGGTAGGATAAAATTGATATATTATCGGCGGCCATATTTGATGACGTCATTGTGGAATAACCTACCACGTGGTGAGTGTCCACCCAAGTTCAAAATACTCAATAAAATAAATTACCAAAAATATGTTCTTCAAATCAGTTCAAATAAACAGCTTCATTCTGGCCTTTATTTCATATAAATTGACGGAAAACTAGAGCGGGTAGGATAAAATTGATATATTATCGGCGGCCATATTTGATGACGTCATTGTGGAATAACCTACCACGTGGTGAGTGTCCACCCAAGTTCAAAATACTTACTTCGGCACCCACTAAACATTTCTTCAAAAAAATTCTCCCTACTCAAACTTTCCTAAGGAACCATTGTCAGATGCTGGATTAGATATCCTGACGTTGACGATAGCATCAAACGGAACGAGAACGGGTCAGGGCTCCACGGCACTAAGGCCTGGGCAGGTGACTTATAGTTTTAATTTTCCCATTTCTTCCAAAAAAGGTGAACTGACAGAATCCGATTCTAATCTTACCAATGGAACTAGATACCCACATTCAGCAAAGTTACCTGTTTTGTTCTGCTTTACGATCAAGTAACAGTGTATTTTTTAATTACTTTATATCAACAAATGTTTTTTTAAAACATTACCATTACGCGGCATACCCCGGGGACCCTCTAGACTCCGGGACCCTGGACAAGTGTCCCAGTTGCCCCCCCCCCTCTTACGGGCCCTGCTTTATTTCCATCGCACGGCTTAACCTGGCGTTTGACTACCGGAGTAGTACCATTAGCCATGCTCATCAGGAAAAATACATCCCAACAGACTTTCAGCTAAAACGTAAAATATCGGGTAGACCAGTTTGCATCTTTTTGAACTCTGCGGTATTGACTTCCAGTGTTTAGGAACACTACCAGGGGGCGCTTTTCGCATTACAGCCAAAATTGTTTTTTTTGTAACACATCTCGAGTACACCTGTGTCAAAATATGAATCCTTATGATGATTTTGGGGATTAGCCTACTTCTGAGTGGCTCAAATATGAAAATTGGTCAGCCCCGCCCATTCAACCTTTGATGCACTTCTCCAGTAAAAGAACCCTTTGCGGTTGGAATTCGATGTAAGAGTGCTTTTGCGCCACTGCAGGGCAAAATTCCCCTCATAGCATACTGATGGAGCCCAGTTGGAGCGGAACAGTAGGACGTATGTATCACCCCATTTCATTTCTTTTTATTGACGTAGGCTATTTTTGTCAACAATTAAAATGAATTTGTGTTCCTACGGCTACTGTAATAGTATCACCTTTCGACAATGCAGCCATATTTATATACTTTTAGCTTACTTCTACGTTATTGTAACACATTGTTCTTGTTTATCAACCCATAATGGGCAAATCCTCTTCTCTGAATCAGAATTCGTTTCTAGTGCTAACATGCATAAATGGACTAATTTTGGAAGAAATGCGACGTCTGATATGCCGTTGTGACGTCACAGTAACGTCATGACGTCGTAGAGACATAACGTCGCCATTTTTGACCTCGCTAGTACCGACTTCCTATCTGTCCGCAATACATTTATGGTATCTAAATCCAATAGTTTTAGAGATATTTGCAATTTTTGATCGACAGCCGCCATCTTGGATTTGGCCACGCCCCCTGTCCTTATTTGGCCTCCGATTTAGGTAAACTTTCTTTTCCTTACTTACGACATTATAATGAGTCAATAGAAAACAAAAAAACCTTTTGTTGCAATTTGTTCTACATACGACATCATTTAACCGTCGTTTGACCAGCCTATAACTATGTTCAGAATAAAGTAATTTGACTGAAATTTTCAATATATTCTTCTTTCATCATCTATTTTTGAACTGTTATAGCAAGAATGGCTAACTCCTTATAAAAATCTCCCATAATGTATCTTTAATAGTTTCAATTTTAGTGGTAAAATGTAGTCAAGCGACCCTTTATCTAGCAGCGATGGCATATATCGTTGGTATTTCTTTGCAGTTGACTAATAATAAGTATTTGTATTGGAACTAAATAGTCTAACAAAGTGGATGATGATTCAACGGTCTATGAAACATTGTAAATTATGATTATTGCGAATCGCCATTAAAAGGTTTAATAAAATTGCAAAATATCTGATTTCAAAAGACACAATAACATATAGTCAGATACTAACATGTGAAAGTATAAAATATATTTGGATCGTGTCTTTTGAAATTTCCAATCTCTTTATGCTTCGAATTTAGCCCTTTTTTTAGTTAAATTTCAATCTGATTAAAACACAGATCCAAATTCGTTTCGTTTTTTATAGTTCAAAATTTTGTTTTTACTCGTGTTCTGCTTGAAATGAGGGGTCAGCCAATCAAATGGTCTGTCGAATCGAGCGTTTGACCTTTTTTGCGCGGAACTGTGGGTAGACATTACCAGCGATACAAATCAAAACAAAGCAAAAGTAGATTTTAAAAAGCATGGAGGTCGCTAATTGGTTAATCGAATGACTGACGTTATCGGGTCAAATGTCGCTTGCTTGGTACCTGACGTCATAGAACGTGAACTCCCACTATAACTTGTTAGATCTACATGTAGTGTAGGCCATCGAAAGTATAAAAAACGAAACGAAATATAGATATATATTTGAAATAGATTGGTTAAATTTAATCAACACGAAAAAAAAAACCAACAACACAATCACCTAATATTCCGAATAAATGGAGACTGACGTCAATCTTATGTCTAAAAAAAAACTGTCTCTATTCAATTGATCTATTTTCGACTTCACGAACAGTTATTTTTTTTTTAAGCGAGATCAAACATGAAATGTGATTTAACCAGATTCGATAAATGCCAATCCTATTTTCATTTCAATGAGATAATATTGAGCCTTCAGTTTTAATCAATAAACTTTAAATATAATTCCAAGCATAGCAATCGATATGACCGGGAATAATGATGTTCTATTTCAGCGGAGCTTTTCATAGAGTAAAGCAATGGGAGATTTGGTGGGGGTGGGGAAGGGGGTTCTTACAACGCTGCAATTGAAAACATAAGTATCCATGAATTATGTGGTACAAGACCAATAGCCACGGGTATCTAGAGCAATAGGTTGGATTTGGACCTCTGTATCGATGGTACTTAGTGGAATGTAACCTTGGGGTAACGATTACTTCTAGCAGCAGTCATAGATATCGTGTTTTGTCTAGATGTCAACTCCCCAATAAGAATTTAAAAAAAAACTATGCAAACCCATTTTTGTATGGATCGACTTACATTGATCTTTAGTTGTGTTTCGTTTTTGTTTTTGTTTTTTATTTGTTGCTTTTTTTTCTTTTTGTATTTGCTTTTTTTTGGGAAAAAGTGTGTGTTTGGATTTTCCGATAAACATAGTTATATCCATCAGATACAGGAAGTGTGACTCAGCCAGTATGCATGGCTCTGTCTCACTAATCAGGACGTCTGGGATTCGATCCAAAGATGTTCCTAGATATATTGAAGTATATTGAAGTTTAGTCTCTTCTACTAAATTTCATACCGGAACTCTTATTTCTTCCAATCCATTGCACCCATTGACGACATGGTCATATTTAAGTCTTCGGTCTCGCAGAGGTTGAATCCGTTGCGAGCAACATCGTCTGCAGACTCAATTCCTACTGTGTCGACATGGGGTGATATCCATATAAATTCTACAGTTTTATTTTTATTTCGAAGGGAATCAACACTTGGAATAATCACAAAATAAAATCCCCTTGACATGCCTAGCAACACACTGACAAGATTGTTATAGAATACTAAAAGTTTTTATTCCAGACACGTTGCGGGCGGCAGACCTTTTTCAAATGGATGAAAATAATTTTCTTCTGATAGTGTTTAACGCCCGAGTCTACCGATGGTGATATCACAGACAAATTGTCTTATTTTATTATGCTTAGCGCACGTTGAGAAGCCGCCCCTATCTCCAAACTACATACGCCCACATCGAAACCAAGACCGGAAGAAAGATGTGACCGGCCTGCTAGAGCTTGAAGCGCGACACTCTAGACCCCCCCCCCCCCCGACTACGCATGAAAATAGTCCTTACTCTTTTAATTTATGTACAGAATAGTATCTAGCACATGCGTGGTAGAATAGAGGATTAATAATCCCTATACTGGGATTATTCTAAAAATAGCCTGTTTTAGATAAAACAATAATACTCTTCCAATAATTTAGTAAAAAAATATAATAAAATTTAAAACATTTTAGCAGTCAAAACATTTAGAGGGTTTAAACAGTATCGTTGAAGTTGAAGAGAATAGGGACCGGTCTTTCTTCTGGGATTTTATCTAATTCTGGTTGATTTTCTCCATTTCTTCTGGATCGAATACCTTTCTCTGGGTCTAGCCTCAACGTGGGTATCCAGGTGTCAGGCGGCCCGAGGATGCAAGTAGGAGCGATGTCTATTTATTTAGCAGGAACTGGAAATTTAAATGAATTGGGTGGTTTAATGTCCGAGAGATTCCTCTATCCACGACATCAACTTTAGTACGAAATTTATACGTCGCAGTCATTAACTCATTGTTCGAATATTCGGAACAATTTCTGGTCTAGATGATCTAGAGAGAAAGAGAGGGAGATTTACGTCCACTCGACACAATGGCGGCTCTTTGAATAGTGGACGATTAAAGCCAGTCAAGAGCTGTGGGTATTGCTTTTAATTCTGCTGTATAGATTATGATGGAGCATCAATCTGGAAACCGTTTTGAAATATTAACATTAAATTCAGAAATGTTGATACCTTGCTCCCCAAGATATGCCTGTCAGGGATCTCATTATATTCAGAGCATTCTATCCTCTTTTAACAACATTTTCAATATGTGGAATAAAAGTTATTTTGCGATCAAAGGTAATTCCTACAAGCTTTGCCAGATCTTTAATTTCAATCCGGACAGTGTTTAATTCACGTTTCAGAGCATACCTACTGCTGTACGTCCAGATATTCGAAATTCCCACTCATTAGACCATTTCGTCCATTTATCTAATGTTTCTTGCATTCTTGTTGAGACCGTGCCGTGGTTATTCGCTGCATGCCAGACCGAGCTGTCGTCTGCATAGACAGCGACGTCAATAACTTTCTTTATGGAGTTAATAGAGTGAAGGTCATTAATGATGATATTGAAAAGTGTCCGATTTATAACCTTGGGGTATGCCATTTTCGAATCCATATTTGTTGCTGATTGAGAGACCTACATTAACTTGTATTTTCCCATCTGTTAGAAAATCCTTGATCTGGTGAAACATTCGCCCTGTTAATCCTTGTCCATGTACCTTATTGAGTAGGCCATCCACTCAAATTCAGTCAAATGCCTTGGTCAAATGGACGAAAACTGCTCATAAGTAATTATTCATTTTAGAGAGTGAAGTGCTGATGTCATGTTGTAACTTTACAACATGATCAATAGTGAAGCGCTGTAGTCTACATACACTTTGATTTGGACTAATTAAACCATTGCTTCTTTCACAATAATATCTTAGCCTATTATATACCATAGTCTCGAGTGTTTTGCATTAGATAGAAGTCGGGTTTAAATCGAACTGTAAGAAACAGTTTCATTGTTATCTTTTAACAGTTTAATTAAAGGGGTATTGTTGCTTGTAGGAACTTATCCTTCTGGCCATGATTTATTGAATAACTACTTAGTGACCCTGAGAGTTTGTTCGCTTTTTTAACATACTATATATTATTTACATCTTCGGCAGTCGCCGGGGCGACTTTTCCACGTCAACCTTTAGTCCTTGTTCTGATGCTTTTGTATTTAAATTAAATCATAGTACCTTTATATACCTGTATCGACATCTTTTCGCTGATAATATTGATTAAATTTTATCTTCCTTTCATGGCGTTGTGCAATATTGGATGTTGTTATTAACATTACCTTAATGAACCTTCATGACTTTCATAATTATATTAAGTTTATTATATGTTCCTTCAATGTAACGTGTCTCTGGTTAGTCAGCATTAAACAAGTATTGTTTTTTACATGTAGATGTTGTCTCATTACATTTTATATTTTACCATTGCTTAAAGGAACTAAATCGCTAATATTTGGGACCAAGAAATTGTCACAAATGGGTCGCAACGCACATAATAATGTAATATGAATGTATATAAACTGATTTACATTAAATCGGTTCTGTTTTTACTCTAATTTATAATCAATCAGCTATGTTCGGCGACACACGCCAGAAGTCTCAATCGAATGGCAGTCTCTAGTGCCTGGTTATTCCAGTCTACACCGATAGTATTTGTTGCGCATGCTCTCCAGATAAGAATATGTGGTCACCCCTTGACATGACTTGTTGAATATGTCTAGCCTCGTTCTTCGAGTCCCTTATAACAAATGGCACCGAAAGGCATTATGGTACACGATTCGTGTACCAATGGTCAAATGCTTATTTTATCTTAAATATTGGATATCAGAAGCCCATCTTTTCAGGGTAAGATCACAACATTCATGTTGATTTAAATTGACAAATAATTCGTGTTTTCAATGTCGAAGACTTCGAATGATATTGAGTTAGAGACTTAGCTACTTTAAATACTAGAGAAGCCTGGTCGAAAAGTCGTTCAGTATGATAAGCAGTAATTATATTTCATAGAATGGTGACCTATGTGAATCATGGTGTGTTTGACGTAAATCATTTGTTATAAATTATTCATAGATGGATTTTAGATGTTGAGACCTAGTACTGTTTCATATAAATATACTTCAGGGGTATTCATATAGTAAACCTTTTCTAACGTTCATAATACCTGATATTACACTGTTGAAAATAAATGTAAAAAGACATAGGGGCCCGACAAGGATAACTGTCTAGTCGTTCGGATGGGACGAAACACCGAGGTCCCGTGTACACGTAAAAGATCCCTATTAAAATTATATGTATATTTACTGTTATAAGTATACTTATAATACAGTGTCCGATTTGTAATATCACATAGTTTGTTAATTTACATTTGAAACGATGTAAATGTATATGAATACAAAGCGTATGTAAGATTACATCAAACTTAAAAATACATTATGGGAGATTCGATAACGAGTTGGCAGTTCTCATTATAATAGTTAAAATCTAGATAAAGTAAAGGCAATTTGTTGAAAATTTCATTCAAATTGATCCACTATGAACCGAGAACTAAGCGTTTGAAATTTTCGCCTAGCCTCTATCATCATTACTAAAGCCAATACGATAAACAGCATTGCTCGATTATCCACTTAATCGTTCAATCGTGAAGGAAAGTTATGCAGTAAATAGGCTCTTAATCCACTTACGATCGCAGGCTAGCGATGCCATCTAGAGTTCATTATGGTCTGGATAGTTTAAATAATGTCTAATTCATAATTTAGATAACATTTCAGGCCTAAAGAAAGACCTGCAATAGACAGATTTAGCTCTTGCATAATGTATGTTTAAGGTAGAAATACAACCATATGTCAGTTTACATTATGTGAGTTGTATATTAACAGAAATGCCATGTGAATTATTATTATTACAGCAAATTGTAAATTAACTTTCAAATAGTGGCCACATGTAAGATTACATCAAAAGTACTGTAAAAATACAACCATATGTCAGTTTACATTACGTGAGCTGTATATTAACAGAAATTTCATTTGAAATAGTACTTTTACAACAAATTGTAAATTTACTGTCAAATAGTGTTCAAATATGTTATTCCCCTTCGACTACATATCGAATTTTGTGCCAAATATTTACTGTTATACCAGTCAGATTAGTCTGTTTTAGAGAAATAGGTTATTCAAAATCTGAATGCACCTAACTGGCGTATGGAGGTAGTAGTATGCCATACATAGGGTTGTGTGGGATATTTTGCTGCGTGTCATGCCTCCTACTCCTTCTATTGTAAGAAGCAGAACAGTAGGACATTAAATGTCTTTCCATTATCGAATGATGTTTTGCATGCTCGGCTGAAAGGTCAGCAAAACCTTATGTGTTCGCCAGGATCTAATTTAGGACTACTTAGACGAGTGGGGACAAGTATATTTGAAGTAAATATACACTTCAGATTGTATTTTTACCGTAAAATGACTGATAGAAAGTTGCAGGTAAAATCACTGACTTGTAAATGTACCCCTAAATGGTAGATTTAGATTTAGAAACACCACAGTGAGTGTAAAATAACTTTGAGGTAAATTTACAACCACAGTGTAAATTTACAGTGAACGTAAATTTACCCCACTTTCTTTTTTACAAGAACAAGTTATTTTACACTCACTGTAAATTTACATGCTGTTTGTAAATCTAAATCTACCACTTAGGTTTAAATTTACAAGCTAGTGTTAAAATTTACGGTAAAAATAGACAAATATTATTTACAGTGTATGTTTCAGGGTGGTTGTGTTACTAAAGCGTCTAGAAACTCAACGAAACGAATATTTAAAACTAAAGCTATCGTTTATTTCTAGTGTTAATATATACATATAGTGTATCTGAGCAATATAATAATAATCAATGCACAATAAAACAATCAATATTAAGCAACAGACTAATATGTGAAAGTTATATAACAAAACAAATCACTTTAAACTATCAATGGATGTAGTTAAAACAAGTATTGAATCGATCATATTAAAATTGTAGTTTTTAGTTTACTAATGCTAGGTTCCCTACGAATCATGGTTTTAATCGTGGAGTAATCGTGGTCATCCTATCAGGTCTTATGATTTATTGAGGCCAGTGGTAGCAATCATGTTGATCGTATCGAAACTATCAGCATGTTCCAGATCGTGGACTCATTAGTGGCCATCTTATCGTAACGCATCGCACGATAGTGGGAACCTAGCATGATATATTATTAATTGATAGTGATTAAAAATCATGGAGATTTAAAAATGCATTATGTAAGAGCTAAATCTGTGTATAGCTGGTCATTCTTTTCCCTTAAAATCTTATATACATTATCAATTAGACATTTACTGACATGGAAAGCCCATAATTAACTCTCTGGACTATAGCATGGCTATGATGTTTAATGGCCACATGATCGCCATATGATAATTTAATTTTTAATTAACAATCGAGCCCTTATCTTTATCGTAACTATGGTAGAAATGAAAATCGAGATTATATTTCCTTCGCATTATCTGTTTAATCTATCATAGCGAGAAGTTAGCTATATATCTACATATATACAATGCATTTTTAAATAAACACTTATTTTTTCCATTTTCTTTAATCAAAATGTACGTTTTTGTTTATATAACTAATGATCGATTAAATAAATACATGCGTTAAAATCTCGAGAATTTTAATAAACCAGATACACGTAGTAGTTTCGTGATAATATAAATCAATATATCAATATATTTTACTTAAAGACGCATTCCCACTAAGTATTTATAAGGTAGTTATTTCCCCCAAGAGCAAATGTGGTATAATATGGAAAGGAAGTCACAATCGTACCAAAACATTACAAGATTTCCTGACAAACACTCATTGGGCGCACATGGCAAAACTGTAAGAGCATCGCCGACTGGTAACCTGTCTGCTCGAGCGACGTATGGGGCGCTTTGTATGTTAGAACAATTGTTAGAACAATTAATAGACAGCGAGAATAGATAAATACACAACGAAGGTGGTCTCTCCCTCAATCAGATCACGTAACAAATAAGGATGCTTAAAATAAGATGTTTATTGCTTGGAGATATTCATTGGGATTCAGATGTTTTGAGAGGTATTTGAACCAATCTTTTAATAGATAAATTATTTTGAATATGTTTTAGCGGGAATGCAGCTTAAAAACAGTTGATATAATTTTCATTATTTCAGTTTTTAAAGATTCAATAAAATTATTTACCCAATCAATACCATTACCTATTCTTATAAATGAGCAAGAAATGGTATTTATTAGGTAATGTAGACAAATGTAAAAACATAACAATACAATAGTATAATAAAACATTTTACATAAAATAACTAAAGAGGTTTACCTTTAAAGAGCACATAAAGTGACCATATAGAAGTGGATGTACTTGGAGCCGGTGTGACTATATATATACACGTTACATCAATTATCTAAAGAACTCGAAATTTTCCGAAATGTCAGTGACCAAATATTTATTACGGATGATAGTTCCTCTACGCTTATATGCATTCCAATTACACAAACTTGTCGGCGCCTGGTTTATTTCATGACCACATGATGCAATTAAGTGCAGAATAATTTGATGCATATGAAATCCGCGTTTCGAATTTGTTATATAAATATGTACTAACCAGGACAGTCGCTGCGGTCATATTTCAGGGGCCTTTTAATCAGACTAAATAGTCTTCCGATTAAAACAAGATAGGTGAGAAATTATTATCGACGCTGCTAACATGAGCATGGGTGTTATTAAATACAATTCTTTCTGAACTCCAGTTCGTAATTAATCGAAAAAGGATGGCCCACCGCAGCACATGGCTGGGGAAGGCCGAACGAAAGGGAAAGCAGCCAAGCACCATGGTCTCGTGAGATGAGACAGTGTGCTATAGCGTGGTCGTGTCGTGTCAAAAAATAGTTATCGAACCAAAAACGGCGGGCTGTCGAGTAAACGATCTGAACAAACATTAAAAGGCTAGAAATCATTTGATTGGTCAATAGTTTAAAGCCTTTTACTAATGTTGTGATCACTGGTTGGTTAATACTTATTTGATTAATGATAATAACAGAAGTTAATGACCATATCTAAAAATTAGGTAAAGTTTTGAATAACTATATTCATGTCATTAAGATTTAAGAATTAAAAATTACTAATTCAAAAATTATTCTCTTCTCTGAATCCGAATGATTGACTTCACCAAATTATGTCCTTGAAGATTATCCAACCAGAAGTTATCTGTACCTGATCCGTCCATGGTTCCAGTAAGAAAGCTTCTGGTACAATTCAGGTCATCAGCAAACCACCATCCCCCACCAAACCTTGACGCACAATTGTGAGTAGTGTGATCATTATCATATGTTGAAAACGGCTGACCTGATGCGTTAGCCAGAGAATCGCCACAGTGAGGGTCTTCATTGTCAAAGCGACTAGAGAATTCATAATCAATGCCATTTCCGAAATTGACATCCTTGTAAAGACTTTTACACTTACTTTCAAAACTATACAGGTTAACGTGAATGTTAATTTGCGAGGATGGGATAGCGATTACTTTCATCAGTTTTTCTAAGCCCAGCCATTTGTTTCGTAAATGAACACCAAACCCTTCTTCGTATTCTGTCCAACTGCGGTTGAAGTTTTCAAATGAACAGCTCTGGTCTCTCTGCAATATAGTTGTCCATCCACCATAGCCTAGGAAACACATCACGTCAAATGATTTTAGTGAGAGCGGTGGTTTGATTGTCGTGACAAGAATTTGTGTATAGTCCATTCCTCGATTAAGAACTCCGTCTGAACAATCTAAAAAAAATAGAAGTTGGTGCAAATAATGAATCTGGTCTTATATAGTATTGCCTTCTCATCTCTACACGATTTTACTGTAAACGTCTGATCATCCAAAGATTTTACTATACGCGCAATACATTAATTATATAAGATACAAAGTTCAAGATTCTACCCGATCAGTTATTACCGAGGCCTTAAAATCTTAAGATATTCATTTCATTGGCTTCCTTACATGCATAATTTTTAAATGACCCCATTCAAATGCCGTAAGCAATATATATATATATATATATTTACCTTTTATAATATTCTCACATTTTTCACCATAGTAACCAAGAGGACAGGTACAATTACCGTTGATGCATCCAATATCCTAAACAAAATCAACTCAAATTTATAATTTACTTTTTAAAATAACAGCGGACCGAGAAACGCCCTCCAGCAAATTTGTTTTATTGAGCTCATGCCCAGAGATTTTAGATTGAAATGTATTGTCATTAAGAACAAAAAGTAACGTCATTAAGAACAAAAAGTAACCAGAGTGAACACAAATGAATCACATACTACTGAACCACTATATCATACTACTGATATAGAGCACATCTTGCATTGAAACAAAAACTAAGTCTATATCCATGGGGGGGGGGGGAGTAACGTCCACTGGAGACAAACTAGGTCATTTCGAGACTAACGTATGGTTCAATTTTATTTCAATAATTCGCTTGCGCGTAGTAGTGGGGTGAAACAGAAGGACCCTGATAAAATCCACGATGTTGGACGTACAACCAGGGAATCGAAATTGAAACCACGCCAGTTGACTCAATGACACACCTTGCGATGCAGCGCACACGCGCTAACCATTCGGCCGTCCACCCCCATGTCCATGGAAACAAAATTGTATTAATTCGGAGAAATTGCAAATTACAGTAAAAGGCCTGACAACTGCATTAGAATAATGTGTGTGCATAGTTTCATAAAGAGACCTTGAACACTTTATGGGATATGCTACGGAATAAAAATTGTATACGAAAACCTAAGTCAAATTTGTTTCCATGGACACGCATACTATCAAACCTGACAAATTTCAACTAAGCGAAAGGCACAACTGCTATAATTCCCATAAAGATATCTTGAAAGGATTATTAGATCTACTTCGTAAGCAAAGTCGGTACGGGGCCCTTTTTCAATAACCCTACGTAACTTCGTTTACATAGTTTTAACCGAGTTCGCTCATGCACGCGAATGGACGCTAACAATGCTCTGAACATTATCAAATTTTTTTGTGAAAAAACAAAATCTCGTCTTAAGAGATAAGTTATACACAAAGCAGAATATATATCAACACAAATTCCGATTGTTAAATATGTCACCGATTAATAACTGAAACACTCACCTTTTTAAAACACGAACAATCTGAAGAATCGCCGGATTTCACACAAACTGACCCATCTATAAATAATTTACACGTGTGCGTATGTGAACAGTACAAATATAATCTACAGTCACCATCAGCATTACAATATTGTGCACATTCCCATATTCTGGGTACCTGGGTTATTGTGCTAATAGTTTGGGACAGTTCACAAGAATTATCCAAAATGGTAGTTTTGCTGTATGCGGCATATTGTAAGACATCCACCAGACCTACCTGTATGCCAACAATGTATACATATACATTAAGAATTAAAGATTTCATTGTACTTCCTATTTACTGTGCGTGGTTTATAAAGTTATTTCTTTAAGTCCTATGCATGAAATCGTTATATCCCCCAAGTCTTCCTTTAGCATAAACAACAAGTCTTTATATATCATACAGAATCGTATTGATTATGTCTTATATCTTTTAAGGCATGCGCGTGTTTTTCTAAAAAATTAATGGCTAATGGAAATGCAAATCTATAATCGTATCGACTTGCAAACTATTGATAATTCTAGACATTTTGTTTGATCTCAAATCGGTATAATAAACATAATGTATCGCAATAGTATGATAGACGGGGTGGTACTCACAGATCTTTTCTGCGTTGGGTTCACTTGGTCACGTGTTGAGTAAACCATGAACCTTTGCAGATGGGTACCAAGGACCATTGTACAAAACGGACCCGAAATATGAAAGATCTTCATTGGCTACTGGTAATATTTCGCATCTCTTTTAAATCACTGTGCAGCATATATAAATCACTAAACTCCAATACACATCAACAATCTAATCTGGGATCTTGCCTTTCTATCCCCAAATTTAACAAACGTGTCTATAATTCTGGTAAACTATGGAACAATCTTCCTATAACCACTAGACAGATTCGTATCATAATTTTTAATTCATCTTATCAGACATTGTCATGATTAGTTTTGCGTTTTGTGAAGCGCTTAAAGTAGCTAAGTCTCTAACTCAATATCATTCGAAGTCTTACACGTTGAAAACACGAATTATTTGTCAATTCAAATCAACATTGATGTCGTCATCTTACCTTGAAAAGGTAGGCTTCTGATATTCAATCATTAAGACAAAATAAACATTTCATTATTGGTACACGAATCGTGTACCATAGTGCGTTTCGGCGTCATTTGTAACAAGTGACCAGAAAGAACGAGGCTACACATATTTCACAACCCATGTCAAACGTCGACGCCATAACTTATCTGGACAGCATGCGCAATAGACTGGAATAACCAGACGCTAGAAATTTCTATTCGGTTTCGCTGGATATAACTGATTTGAAATTAGAGTAAAAACGGAAGCAATTGAATGTAAATCAGTTCATATACAATCAGATTACATTATTATATACGGTGCGACCCATTTGGGTCAATTTCTAGCTCCCAAATATAAGCGATTTAGCTCCTTTAAAAGAACATATCTATGTGTAATATAGCGGTATAAAAATGAAACGATAATATTAATATTAATAACTAGACTTACCAAAGTGACAAGTTTGAGAGTTTATATACTACATTATCACACAATTATACATTAATTACAAATATCTAGTATAGCAAAGTAATATGCAGTGTTAACCTTGAAACCACTTTTAGTATCATACAGAAAAAAGAATAATTAAAATCCGTCAAAAAGTCGCTATGTTATATAGAAAACCATTTCAGCCCGGCAAAAGTTCCTTTTTATTAAAAGATGCACAACATCTTTGTTTACAAAACGATCTTGACAAATCCTTTAGAATAAGCACCAAACGACTTAATTAATTACTTAATTAATCAATATGTTACATGATTTCTAAGTTTTACGCTTTTTATTTTTTGTTTAAAGTCAATTTCATGACGTCATTTAAAAACAAATCTATGTCAAATATCAAAATTATAAATACAACGATCGATTACTAATAGTAAATGGTTTCCAAAGATATAAAGATATTGAACATCGGATATTAATTATAGGTCGAGAAAGATTTCAAATATCGATTTCCCTTTTTAAAATGGTGGCACTTCCTGTTATTTTAACTTGAAGAGATTGCTTTAAAAATTTGATAGACGACTAAAATTAAAGAAGGTGAAAATCGTCCAAGGTTTCACAACGGAGATAATCGGAAATTAATTTTAGGAGGTAATGTAGACAACCGACATGTCGTCTTGACTACTACTTACTAAAATGACTTATTTTCACTCTAGAAACATTAAACCCATATTTTGGTTAACATTTAAACATGCGTCCGATATTAAAGATGCTATGCCATGCTCTCTCAGAATATTCATTTATTCGAAGTTGCACAGAATCATTTTACGAACCGATTTGGATACAACTTTCAGAATAAGCACCAAATGACCCAATTAATCGATTATCACTAACATTTTAACTGATTTCAAAGTTTTAGACTTTATAAAAACAAATCAATTTATGGCGTCACTTTAAAAAGAATTATAGGCCAATTATCAAAATTCTACTGTTAGCGATCGATAGCTAATCGTTAATGATGTCTAGAAATATAAAGATTTTGAAAATTTGAATAGAATTGTAGGACGAGATAGATTTTAAAGATTGACATTCGTTTTCAAAATGGTGGCACTTCCGGCGAATTCTATCTTGATGAGATTACTCTAAAACGTCGATAGACGACTCCATTGACAAATAGTTTTAAAAAATCTCAGCAGAAGAATAGAACGTTAAACCCCATTTCGACAAGACGACAAAATACAATAATTTCGACTTCACAATCCGACAAGTCGAGAATGTAGAATGGCCGCTAGCAGCCACCATAGATTTTCAATAAGCTATTTGTTTAACATTTCAAATTCATAAAACGCATTCCAAACAAAAACAGAAACACGCGATAGCTAAAACAAAATCAAAACCATATTCCTTCCTCTGTGAATTAAATAAAGAAAACACACATTCGTAATTAATAACACATTCTTCTTTGTAGGAATTCAAAATGACTCAAATTTCATCACATTTCGGATAAATATTATATACATGTAGACAACAATTTAGGAAGATAAACCTGAATTTTGGAATTGTCTCTGATTAAAAATATCTACCAATTTTGGGTCAAACAAATTAAAGCGTCAATTTGGGGACTAAAGTATGGTTCAATTTTATTTCAATAATTCGGTTGTGCGTAGGGTCTTAACAGTGGGAGGGTCTGGAGAAAACGACGCCTCTTGACTCTATGACAAGACCTTGAGATTTCACGCGCATGCGTTAAAAACTAGACAAACCCGGCAAAAGATTAATTATAATTCTTAAACCAAGTGACTTGCATATAATAACGAGTCTATATTTCATATATATAATATCTAAATGTATTTCAGTTCGTATTCGTATTTATATGTCCACAGTTGGTCTTATTATCTAAAATATTTAAACCGGTATTATTTAAGATGCTTCCTTAATTGAATAGATGAATAATTTCCGTGTTTAGTTATCGTCTTTATGCCCAGACTTGATAATCGTTAATCCAAACTTCTAATGGACGTGAATGAATTCAAGCCTATATTGTTTACTTATATCTAACTAAACATGCATTATGCAAGAGCTAAATCTGCCAATTGCAGGTCTTTCTTTAGGCCTGAAATGTTTTCTAAAGTATTAATTAGACATTAATTAACTGATCCAGGCCTTAATCAACTCTCGATGGCATCAGATTTCTCCGATATTAAATAGATTAGAATGGTTCAGCGATACTTTGATTTAATCAAATATGGAGGACCGAGACTTAGCTTCGATCAACCAGTACGGTGGTTGAAATTATTGCACACGTCTGTCAAACCTTCAAAGGCTAATATCTTCGCTTGCAATAGAGTAATTTGAATGAAATTTTCAAATTATTCATTTTACATCATCTACTTTCGAACTATTATAGCAAGAATGGCTAGTTCTTTATCTAAATCTTAACATAATGTATCTTTAACATTCAGTGTTAAATAGGCAATATGTAAAATCAGGTAGAAAGAGCTGACAGTCCTCGCTATAAAAGTTTAAAAATAGAAAATGAAGAAGGAATATATTGAAAATTATTACTTTATTCTAAGCGAAGTAGTGGATGTTTCAATAATAGCATGGTCTCAATTTTCATTGCTACTGTTGTTACAATATTAAACAAAGTCTCGTTTATCCATTTCTCAATTAAATTAAAAATGGTGTTTCAATCTATTCCATGAATTACTAACAACAGTACTCATTCGATGCGTAACCAGTCCTAATGTCGTCAGTGTGACCACAGCCTAAGTCTAGTAGAGATAGCCAATTATCCCAGCACTGAAGTCCGAAAATGTAATTCCACAAGAGCCGATTCAAAAGCCCAATAGGTCATGGAAACATAATTTTTATGTATCCATGTAATGACCAGAAGAAAAATGTTAATACCGAGGGTTAATAAACTCATCCCGATGTCATTCCTGTGTTATCACATACAAGCTGGGAATCGAAACCGTCACTGAACTTAGTGTCAGACCTTATGATCTAAAGCATACACGATTCTATTTCTTGTAGATGTATTTATTCACAAAATGATTCATTTTCATTCTACAAGAATAATCTCACAGGATATTTACAGTTTGAAAGTTGTATATTTAAACATATACACACACCCACTCATTCATACACATGCACATATTTAAATAAAAGCATACTTTTCGGTTGATATATCATTAAAATATATAAATCTGGGTAATCCACTAGTAACGTCAATGTTGATTGGTTAATCATGTCTGACGTCAAAGGTCAAAAGTCGGTATTTTGACCCCTGACGTGACCTATCGCTATAACTTGTCAGATCTTCAAGTAGTGTAGGCCATCGAAAGTAGAAAAAAACGAAACGAAATATAGATCTGTATTTTAATCAGATTGTAAAATATATCTATTTTGCTTTGGTTAAAAGTTACTTGTGATAAGTAATAATAAAGTTGATATATGCATGTATATAGTTGAAATGAGTTCTACCGTCATGTTAAAATACATTAAATAAGACTGCGTTAGAAAGCACAATTCCATATTGTAAAAAGTTTCGCTCAAAACCCCAAATATAAATATATTTCAAATAGCTTTGAAACACGTGGGCCTTAAGAGAGCAAAACTTTGCGAAAATTCTCGAGGTAAGTTAGGGTGTCCAAGAGAATTATCATTTATTTTGAAATTTTGATTACTATAGAATTGAAAATAATATTAAATACTCCAATGAGAAATTATATAAATATAGAATTATTCAAAGAAGATATGAATCATTTATTCTTAACATGCCCTGACGCGTTAACATTTCTTTGGGGATCACGTGGCTAAGTGGGTAAGACGCTGGCTCGCTAGCCTGGATGTCGGGTGTTCGATCCCTGCATTGGAGAAAGAGAGAGAGAGAGAGAAATGGGGTTTAACGTCCACTCGACACAAACTAGGTCATTTCGGGACTAACAAATGGTTCAATTTTACTTCAATAATTCTCTTGCGCGTAGGGGTCTTTAGCAGTGGGAGGAAACCGGAGGACCCGGAGAAAACCCACGAGGTTGGACAGGCGACCCTAATCCTTGTCACATACAACCGGAGATTCGAAATCACGCCAGTTGACTCAATGACAGGCTTTATGATACAGCACGCACGTGCTAACCATTCGGCCATCCAACCCCCCTCCCTGCATTGGCCGAGAAAGTTCATCCAGATTTTCCGGCGTGGTTCCCCCTTGTCAGTGATGCAGGACGGAGGGCCTGACAAGGACAGCTGTCTAGTCCTTCGGATGAGACGACAAACCGAGGTCCCGTGTATACATTGGAAGGCACGTAAAAGATCCCTTGGCAGTTGGAATTCGATATAAGAGTAGGCGATAGTGCCGCTGCCCGGGCAAAATTTCCCTCATAGCACACTGTATGGCGTATGCCCGTCTTCATTAGCCCAGCTTAGGAGCAGAACAGTAGGACGTTAAACCCCATTTCATTTCATTTAACATTTCAAGAATATTTAAGGTCTAGTTTCACAGATTGTTTTCCTGAAGGATTCAATCTGTCTCAGTTTCATAATCTTATTCTGTTTGGTACTAAAGGGTAGTAAAAAGAATAATATACTTATTCTCTTACTTTCATTTGCCCATCTAGCCATAATAAAACGTCGTAATATTTTTGTTAAAACTGGAAAAAATTGGATGTAATAAATTTACTAATGAAATGCATCGAATCTCACTTTCAATATCTTTTGGTTCATTATAAAGAAAACCACTTTAGGGAGTTATTCGAGACATCTAGTGCATTACATTGAGAATAATCAAGTTAAATTATGCCTTAATCCCTGAAATTAAAAGAAATTGAATAGTGCATTACAATTTATATAAATATATTATTATTCTTTGTATTGTTAAACGCTATATGAGTTAATATATTATTCATTTAAAATCCAAAGCGCACATGTTAGACCATGCGGTCACCCAACCCCCTCAGACAATAGAAGTGATATACCAGAATATGGGTTGGAGTTATTACTGGAATGAGTCCACTTTAGATTTAGGATTATGCCAAATCACTATTAAAAAGGGTAATGAAATACAGAAAGCTAATTTTTAAAATAACAGATAATAAAATATATCTGCTGCCAGTGCAATCAGTACACAGTATGTCTACATGTGAAAGCATATAACGTTACAAGACATTTGGATCGTGTTTCTTTTGATACTTCTAATCTTTATTTTTCTGGATAATGAATTGATTCGATTGTCTCTCCTATTTCTAGTTAAATTTAATCTACAGGCAAAACAAGACAACAAAACAAACTGATATTCTTAATAAATACTTGCGTTAATATTTTTTTTAACAAAATGTTTCCATTCAATTGTGACGTGTTGTTTTTTCGACTTCTTAAATATTAATATATTCTTTTTGTCAAGATCTAACAAGAAAGGAGCCTAATCCAAACGCTATTTTTCTTTCTAAGAGATTATATTAAGCCTTTCGTATGAATCGGTAATATAATTTCCATAGGAATTCATATAACAGGGAAATACATCGTGTTCTATTTCACCGTTGTGTTTCACATAAAGGGTCGGGGGATGTCGCATTTTAAATACGCTGCTTATCAATCTGACTATTTGGTTTTTGCGGAACCAGCACGCAACCTGAATTCGTAGCCAGGGTTAATCAAGAGTCGTTACCACAGCCCCGGAAAGTCGGCCTTTTAGTTTTAAGAACCGTGGGAGGAGTCACTATCTGCCAATCATGGCTATTTCTTGTCAGAACTTCAAACATTCGCTGAAGTACTTGGACTGAAATTTGCAGATATATATTCATATTTTATTATCTATTTTAGAACACAGGGGACAATATCCCTTCCTAAATCCCCCTTTGTGTAACCTAAAGGCCATTCTACATGATCCCAATTTTGTTCAAAAACATCATCCAGTATTCGTAGGTTGATGTTCAAAGGCACGACGTGTTCACGACCATGTTAATTTACACCATACAACAACATTTAGTTAACATATTCAAGATTGTTGATCGATGTGTTATGGATTTTGATAAAACTGCACAATTTTTGAAGGGAAATCTCACTTTTTCCAACGTGGATTCCCGCAGAGGGTTGCTTTCCATTGGAACTGCAACATTTTTTATGCCCCTCGTCATTCGGCGTAGGAAATCCAGTAAATATCACAGGCTAGCGATGCCATCGAGAGATGATTATGGTCTGGATAAGTTAATTAAACATGCATTATGCAAGAGCAAAATCTGCTTATTACAAGTCTTTCTTTAGGCCTGAAATGTTATCTTAATTATCAATTAGACATTAATTAACTTATCCAGACCATAATAAACTCTCGATGTCAAGGCTAGCCTTCGATGTTGGCTGGATTAGATTCCTATACGCCGCTAACGGCTATTGATAATTAAATCAATAAAAGTGGATAATCGAGAATATGCTGTTTATATTAATGATTTCAGTAATGATGACCGAGACTATGCAAAAATTTCACCCGCTTCTTTCTCGGCAAGTTTTTAACTATTATAGCGAGAACTGCCATCTCTTTATCTTATCTCCCATAATGTATCTTTAATAATTTAGATAACATTTTAGGCCTAAAGAAAGACCTGCAATTGGCAGATTTAGCTCCTGCATAATGTATGTTTAATGTGTTTTCTACAACATCATGTATAGTTAATAGTCTTACATTATTTAAAGCAGTAGTAGTTAATATGCATTTATTACATTCGAGCTATTGATATAGTTATTTAGATTCTCCCCTGTTTCGATCTAATATACAATATTAAATATTCACCATAAATACACTTATTATACATGTCATCTGATGGGTAGTGGGTACTTTTATTTATCGTTGGTACGGCAATGCTTTAAGGGTGTTTATTGGATTTTAATAACCATTGTATAGATCACTTGTGTGGTCTCATTGTTAATCAGGTTCGATTTACATGTGTGATGATTTTTTTAAATGTCCCGTTATGGACAATATTCATGATTACGTTACAATTTAATTGGCATGGTATTTCTAATTTTTGTATTTCCATGGATAACCTCGTACAATAAATGAATGGAATTGGGTTTAACGTCCTATACTGTTCTACTCCGACTGGGATAATAAAGACGGGCACATGTCATACAGTGGGCTATGAGGGAAATTTTACCCGGACAGCGGATCAAAATCGAACTGTCAAGGGATCTTCTATGTGCACGCCAATGTGTACAATAGACCTCGGTTTTGCGTCCCATCCGAACAACTATACGTTGTCCCTTGCCATACTCTCGGTCCTGCGGCACTGACTATGGGGGGGGGGGGCACGCCGGAAATACCGATGAGCCTTTTCGGCCATCACAGGGATCGAACACGGAACCACCAGGTTAGCGAGTCAACATTTTACTCACTGAACTGCCGTGGCTTTAAAGCAATATATTGACAGATATGGTCTCGTATGTGGCAGAGAACGACCAGCCAAGGACAACTGGAAAATGTTAGCGACAAAGATTAACATTAAAGCCAATTGGAAATCTTTCTTGGCCGGCCTCGATGTATAACAGACATTGATGTAGTTACCTCCCTTCATTCGCGTCCTTGGAGTTCTAGAATATTGCAAAATTGTCAAATTTAGTAGAAGAGCAGTTGTAGGCCGATATATAAAGGGACCTAATAGCCAAAGAGACGTATGTCAATATGGATTTCATTACATTATCCCGGTATTGTAATGATCCGAAATATATTAGAGTACTCTACACATAAATATCAATGGAGAAGTTAACAAAACAAAATTGTTCTGTGTGTTCGCAGTGACTTTGTAACTTCAAGGGCTGTGGCTAAAAATGAGACTTAACCAGAGTTCAATCAAGACGTCAAACGTTTAGCAGCATTGCTCTAACAAGATGTGATGGGCAACTGATTTGTTCGTGTAGAATGCGATATGTATTACATTCCATACCATAATTTTAAATTCCAAGAGGGCAAGAGGGCATTTAATATTTAAAATATTACCCAAGAGTAGGCCTAATGCTAGACTAACTAGACCTTAAAGATGCATTATGTAAGCTTTCGATAATTAGCTGTCGTTCTTGCTATAATAGTTCTAAAATAGATCATGAAAAATGAATATATTGAAAATTTCATTGAAATTACTTTATCCTGAGCGGTGTATGAAGAAGTAGCATAGAATGTTTATTACGGTAGCAACAGTTCTTCACAATCGATACTAAGTCTCGATTATCAATTTTGACTTTAATATTTTTTAATCTCGCTGGAGTTCAAATCCATTTAAATATCGGCCATCCGATGTTCTAGAGAGTAAATTATAGTTCGAGATAAATGGAATTAACCGTCCTTGTAATTATGGTAGATATCGTTCAATGATATCCGTCAATCGGTGTGCAATTGCCCAGGGCACAGGCATGCCAAGTGCCGTGTCGATTGTACATGCATTGTTGGAGTGTTAGGCTTTTTCTTAGAGCGTTGCCTTATGAAAATACTATTACTCCTTATAACTCGCCTCTGAGAATTACTCACTTGTTTAACATAAGGCATTACTACACAATGGAAATTTAAATAAACAATTATTGGTTCGATTTTCTATAATAAAAATTACGTTTCCGTTCATGTAATTCATGATAGAATAAATTGATATACATTAAAAATTGTACGTTTCCGCAAATAGCATCCTGATATAAATCAATATAATAAAAGAAGATATTTCTTTTAATATAGCTGGTGTAAACTTTAAGTAAGTAAGAAATATGTATTCTATTTTTTTCAGTTCACCGAAGTTATAAAATATCAAAACATAAGCTTTCGTAATAGGGTGAACACACCTGGAAGTTATTTCTTATTTTCAATAGGTTAAAAGCCAATTCAAAATCCAGGGGCCAGTTGCTCAAAACTCAGTTAACTTTTAACGACTCTTTAACATGGAGAGTTGTTAAGTTCCAAAGTCTTGATCGATCAAATTGCTTGTCACTACTTGGCCTAAGCAGAAAATTCTCATCATCCAACATAGTTAAGGTATTGATATAATGAATCCATATTCCGAGTTTCATTACTCTCGCCCAATTAGAACCAAAGTTATTGTGTTCCAAATTCTCAACCTATCAAATTGCTTATCTCTGATTAGCCTTAGTGGAAAATGCACATGATCGAACTATTGAACATTCTACCTCAATAAGAAGGAAATTATTGTGTTCCCAAGTCTCGACCAATCAGATTGAAGTCTCTACTTAACCTAAGCCTAAAATGCTCATCATCGAACTTAATCAAGATATTGATGTAATGAAACTATACACCAAGTTTCAGTGCCTGCACCTACATTCTTGCTCAATTAGAAGGAGAGTGATCGTGTCCCAAAAAGTGTGACGGACGGACGGGTGGACCCATTTTTATAGTCCCCGTGTTTCTGAATAGATTAGTCTGAAAATCCCAAACTTTTATATAGTTGTTATATAGATTCGTTTACAGCCGTTGGAGGATTTTCTTTAGTTGAAAAACTCACGGAAAACCAAAGCAGAGCAACCTTACTATCATAATGGAAGAACAAAAAGATCTGAAGTAGTTCATAATAGCCGAAAGGCGGAAGGTTCCAGCAACCTTGACATTGAACGAACCTGCAACTCGATTATAACAGCTAGGCATTTCAATTCGAAAGCGCGCGACTTCCTATTCGCGATGATATTTTTTATCGGAGAATCTAAGAGATCCCCAGCTTGGCCAGAAACAGAAACCAATCAAAATTAGTGCCGAAAAATGTAGGGTATTACGCGAAGGCCTTGATAAGATGTGGGGAGTTAACGCGAGATCAGGCCTTCTATTGAAGATGAATACTCGCCTATACTTGGTCAGAATCCAATTAAAATTAATACCGAAAGATGTAGGGTATTATGCAAAGGCCTTGATAAGATGTGGTGAGTTAAAGCGAGATCAGGCCTACTAGTGAAGATGAATACAAAAACCAAATGCATATAGGAAATGGGCACTGACTAACCACAAATTACCCAAACCGTTCCAACCCAATTGACTTCTGCATTGATGACATGTCGAAAATTCGCCATCAAAATGGCACTTTCAGGGCCAATGATAAAACGATTTGTACCTGAAATAAAATTCCGTAACCGAAATTACCAGAATTATTGTGTATTCATTTATTGTCACCGTTAGATATACTTAAAAAAAAATAAACAAGAAAAAAATGCATACAACTGAGAACGTGGTTTTATTTGCGACTTTGGGATGGATCTTCAACATTTCCTCACAGTTAGTTCCGGGGAATCTAATAATAATATACATTGACATAAAAATAACATACACTGATATAGGTTAATACATTTATTAAAGGACAATGTTGGTGTCAGTCATTATCACATTGTCAGATATCCTCCCACAATCTCATGACAATTTTTGGTCTTGGATGGAATTATTAGTGAGCACAAATTCGTCCGTGTATATGTTATCACTCTTCACTTCAGTCAGTTATATAGAAGGATAACTCGTGTTTTCCTTTTGCGTTCGTCACTTCCCATTCTTGAAATCTTCATAACGCATCTATCGTAGCAATGATCTGTGTTAAAATTATATTTGGAACGTGTTTAACCAGTTCTAAGTGATAATGACTGTCCTTTAAATTAGAAACCTGCTCAGTAAGAATTTATAAATAAGATATACAAAATATTTAAACAATATGCAGCGAATAATAAAAATTAATACAGATTATTATAATTACGATTCAAAATACATTATAATTACGATATCAAGATTCGAAATATATTTAATGTCTTTAGTAAAAGCGTATGTAATCTTTGCCTTATATTGTATGCGACGTTCGATATTGAACGTATATGAATAACTAGGTATGAAATTGCATAACATGTCATGTGATGTAATTCTCAATATAACATTTCACATACTGTGCCTAATATAACCATGCAAGATACGCCCACATTTTGCAAGAGATGGACAGAGAATGAGCTACAAAATAAATGCGATTTTTTTCCCCCGTAAAATCAGTTGCCATAATCTAGGCAGTTACTGTCCTATATGCACGAATATTGACAGGAACCAGGATCTTTTGAATATAAACATATATTTTAAGTTTCATCAAAATCGGATAAAAATTGTGACATCTAGAGTGTCCACAACCTTGGTATTACATAATTTTATACTATTTGCGTACGGGGAGCGGCCATTCTGTTCGGCAGTTCCGGTCCGATTTTCACAAAATTCGAACTCAACTGTCATTAGAGTGTATCGGTAATATATTTGAACGGTTTTTACAATCGAATAAGAAATGTGACCGCTAGAGTATCCAGAAGTTAAAAAGGGGATTTTTCGTAAAATCAGGGACCATAATTATGGTTCAATATGCTCGAATATAAAAACGAACCGAGATCTTCGGGATATTTACATATATTTTAAGTTTCATCAATTCGGAACAAAATTGTAATCTCTAGAGGGTCCACAACCCTGGAATTACACATTTTTACACTATCTGCATACGAGGAGCGGTCATTTTGTCGGGCAGTTTCAGTTCGATTTTAACCGTCATCAGGGAGTCACGGTGATATATTCAAACGGCTTTTAAAATAGGATATTAATTGTGACCTCTAGAGAGACCACAAGATAAAAACGTGATTGTGACCTGCTGAGCGTCAAAAAACAAATTGTGGACGGGCGGAGTCCGGGTGTCTAGACGCGACGATAAGAGAGAGAGAGAGAAATGGGGTTTAACGTCTAATCGACACAGACTAGGTTATTTCGGGACTAACATATGGCTTAATTTTATTTCAATAATTCGCTTGCGCGTAAGGGTCTTTAGCAGTGGGAGGACCCGGAGAAAACCCACGAGGTTAGACAGGCACCCTACTCCTTGTCACGTACAAATTGGAATTCGAAACCACGCCAGTTGACTCAATGACAGACCTCATGATACAGCGCGCTCGGCCATCCAACCCCCCTGCGACGATAATATACGTCCACATAAAGATGTAGGCGTATAAAAAGTTCACTGTTTGTTACATTTAATGAATCGGAGTTAAAAACACACTTGTTTAAATATTACTACAAACTGTGATGTAACATTTGTAAATCGCTTAAAATTATCACCAGACACAATGAAACGCTATAGAAGATGAGTAATAATGATACTAATAATAATAATGATAACAATCTTAATAACAAAAGATTAATACATGCAAATTATTCCTAATACGAAATATTAACTCACCTAAAACAAATTACATACACTAATGAAGATTAATACGTTTATTAGAGACTGACACTGTTGTATATAAAGCAACCCTTTATAATCAGTTCAAAAATTTACTTGGAACTAACTAACTAAATAAATAACTAGATAAATTTACAAACATTAACCCTTTGAATAAGATATAGTCGCGAGACTATTTAAACACCCGAATAGATTACGATAACATCAAGTGGGTATTATTTTATAAATTGATACACGTGTACTATATTGTGTAAAATAATGTGAGATACTCACCTGTGGATAAGTTCTAATATAACGATGCATGATAACAAGAGACTTGCTACTGTCATGTTAATTTAAAACAATTATTTTGAACAACAAAAATATCTATACTATAACACATCAAAGAACTCTGTGATAACAGTATTGGACTGCTTTCTGATATCAGCATCACTGTTGATTTATCCATTTTATTAGATCGATTATTTCACTATATTTGCAATTTTGTTTCTATTTTTAAAATATTAACTACGGAATTCAAGTCAAACAAGCAAATTCTCAATGATCATACACGCCACTGTGGTTATTATTAATCTATCTAAACAGCGGCTGCCAGGCACGATACGCCCATATTTTGCAAGAGATGGATAGAGAACAAACTAAAAACAAACGCGATTTTTTGTACAATCAGGGGCAATAATCCAGAAAGTTATGGCCTGAAATATGCAAATATCAAACGGTACAGA
This sequence comes from Patella vulgata, assembly GCF_932274485.2. NCBI lineage: Eukaryota > Metazoa > Mollusca > Gastropoda > Patellidae > Patella > Patella vulgata. Next base: position 21,728,095 of record NC_065883.2, read on the forward strand.
GATCTTTGGGATATAAAGATATGTTTTAAGTTTCATCAAAATCGGATAAAAATTCTGACCTCTAGAGGGTCCACAACCTTCGTATTACACACTTCTAGACAATTTGCGTACAAAGAGCGGCCATTTTGTCGGGCAGTTTCATTTCAATTTTCCCGAAAAAATTCAAATTCAACCTGCATTATGGTGGAATGGTGATGTATTTAAACGGTTTTTAAAATCGGAAAAAAATTGTGACCTCTAGAGAATCCGCAAGCTAAAAATACGATTTTTCGAACAATCAGGGGCCATAATTCAGGAAGTTATGGTCCGATATGCGCGAATATCGAAAGAAACTGAGATCTGTAGGTTATAAACAGGATATTCACAAGCTAAAAACGTGATTTGTCGTACAGTCAGGGGCCATAATCCATGAAGTGACAGTCCGATACATGCCAATATCGGAAAGAACCGAGATCTTAGGGTGATAAACCTATAATGCAAGTTTCATTGAAATCGAATAAAAATTGTGACCTGTATATTGTTCACAAACAATTGTGGACGGACGGACAGGGGGACGACGATACGTCCACATGAAAATATGGGCCTATAAAAACTAAATCTATATTTTAATTTGGTGTCACCCGTTATTAACCGTACGTCCATGAATAGCACTACGCGAATTGAATAATATTACATGATGATTATATTTTTATTTTACTCGTACAAGCAATTTTAATAGCACTAGCTGTTGTAGTTTCCGACGGTATGATATACTGACCTTACTTTCCAGCTATATTATGTGAATAATCAACTAGAGTTGGGTCTGTCAATTTTGCTAGATTCTTCCACAGAATATGTTCTTTTTATTTAGGCAGTTACGAGAACTTCATGACCATTACTAAATATTAATACGCTTCCAATAAGTATTTTCTTTACTGCTTTCTCTGAATCCGCATGATGGACCTCTCCAATTTCTGTCCTTGCTGGTTATCCAACCAGAAGTTATCTGTACCTGATCCGTCCATGGTTCCAGTAAGAAAGCATCTGGTACAATTCAGGTCATCAGCAAACCACCATCCCCCACCAAACCTTGACGCACAATTGTGAGTAGTGTGATCATTATCATATGTTGAAAACGGTTGACCTGATGCGTTAGCCATAGAATCACCACAATTGATATTTTCGTTGGCGAAATGACTGGTGAAGAATTTATAATCAGTGGCATTTCCGAAATTTACATTCTTGTAGTGACTCTTACACTTACTGCCGGGTTTATACAGGTTAAACTGAAGGACAATTTCCACAGATGGGATAGCCATGACTTTCATGAGTCTTTCAAAGCCCAACCACCTGTTTCGTAAATGAACACCGAATCCTTCTTCGTATTCAGTCCAGCTGCGGTTGAAATTTTCATACAAACAGCTCTGGTCTCTCACCAATATAGCCATCCATCCACCATAGGCTAGGTAACACATAACTTCAAAAGAATCTGACGAGAGTGGTGGTTTAATTGTTGTTACACGATCCCCATCTGATGTCATCCCGTGATTAAGCACCCCATCTGTACAATCTACAAAAGTGGATAAATGAATAATTTTTAAATATTATCCCCTCTTCCACTCCCGCGCCAAACCCAGATTCTGTAGAAATATAAACGGCAAACAATCGATCAACAGAAGACTTTACTGTCCACAATAAATTAATTCGACCTGAAACGTTATATTGGTCGGGTCACAGCTCCCGGATACCTGACGATGGTTAATGATAGAAAGGCCCCTGGTGAAGATATTTGTAGTTTGCGACCTCTGAAATCTACGGACTAACTACAGGAGAGCCGAAAATCCAAGATGGCGAACAAAATGGTCTGAAATTGACCTTGACAAACTTTGTTGGCGAAATTACCAGTGTTATATATAATTTTATAGGCTTTGTTGGTCACCCGACTTATTTTTGATTCATGTCACAAACGGTTGCTCTAATATGGTTGCCAACATCCGAAACAACAACAGAAATTGTCTCGAAAGATATTCTTACCTGAAATAACATTCTCACATTGGTCACCATAGTAACCAAGCGGGCAGGTACAATTACCATCGATACATCCAATATCCTAAAATAAAATAAACTCAATTCATAATTTATTTTTTTTAAAAAGGCGCGCGTTGTCGGGTAGCGAAACAGGTACCACAGACAACTTTGTTTTATTGGGTGTAAAATAACAGTTACTGTGTTTCGAAATCCAGTGAGTTTTCTTTTAATACTCCCGGAAACGAACAATACAGACCTTAACTCGGTAGCCAAAACTGGTTTCGTTATTAAGTGTACCTTCAAATTTAAGCAGATCACCATTAATTTCCCCACTGACATCAATGTTAATTTTGTCTCTTTACCCGGCTCCACAAACTTGAAGTGAAGTAGCATACTAAAAACATGTAACCAACCTCTTGTTATCTTTCCGCTTCTAAATCATGAATATGTACCAAAAACCCTCTTCGTCCATTCTAGACCAGAGAATCAACAAAAACGTCCGTACAAAAGGAGAGAGAGAGGGGGGAAGAGAGAGGCGTACCTCATATATACATCCAAACACGTACTTGCCAGAAGTGTGAATGGTTTAATTGAGATATGGATTGATAAATGTAAAACAAATGCTGTATTTAAATAATTATCAACAAGTGTCACAAACCACTAAGTGTTTATAAAATTGGGAATATTTTAGTGTTTGAAACACTTAAAACATCAGTGATCTCAAGGAAATTACATAGAGTAGTTATTTTATGGAAGCAAATTGCTTTAACCTTTACATTCATTCCCTGACAAACTGAAGTGGTAAAGATAGGTTGTCAGACAACAAAACATACGCCCACAGCAGCTAAATCGTCCGAGCAGTCAACAAGGGTTGTCGCATATTTATTCTTTTGTAGGTAATTAGGGAAATTTAATAGACAATTTCATACAGATGGCATTATAATTTTCGTCGTTTGAGGGTTCACAAGGTTCTGAAAACTAAAAGTAATTTACAGAAATTGTTGAAATTCGACAGGCTTTTTCGTTTTACTAATTCAAATAATGCATATAAATTTCGATGATAACTTTTGTCGTTCGAACGTTAATAAGGTTGAACAAAGTAAAACTAGGGCCATAACTCTAGAAGTAATTGACGGAAATTTCTGACATTCAATGGGCTTCTTCATGTCACTAATTTAAATGATACATATGAATTTCATACAGATTAAGTGATAACTTTTGTCGTTCAAGCGTTCACAAGATTCAACAAAGTTAAACAAGGGCCATAACTCTAGATGTAATTAACGGGAATTTGCTGAAACTCAATAGGCTTGTTCGTTTTACTAATTTAAACGATACATATAATTTCATACAGATCGGATAATAACTTTTGTCGTTAGAGCATTCACAAGGTACAACAAAGTGAAACAAGGGCCATAACTCACGGCTAAATTAACGGAAATTGCTGAAATTCATTAGGCTTCTTTATGTTACTAATTTAAATGATACATATAAATTTCATACAGATCGGGTAATAACTTTTGTCGTTAGAGCATTCACAAGGTACAACAAAGTGAAACAAGGGCCATAACTCACGGCGCAATTAATGGAAACTGCTGAAATTCAATAGGCTTCTTCGTTTCACTACTTTAAATGGTGCATATCAATTTCAAACAGATTGGATGATAACTGTTGTCATTAGAGCGTTCACAAGATTCAACAAAGTAAAATAAGGGCCATAACTTTAGATGTAATTAACGGAAACTGCTGAAATTCAATAGGCTTCTTTTCTTTACTAATTTTAATGATGCATTTAAATTTCATACAGATCGGTTGATAACTTTTGTCGTTAGGGCGTTCACAAGGTGCAAACAAAGTGAAACAAGGGCCATAACTTCAGAATAAATTAACGGAAGTTATTGAAATTAAATAGGTGTCTTCAACTCACTAATGCAAACAACATATATCAATTTCAAAACAATCAGATGATAAGTTTAGTCTGTAGAGTGTTCACAAGAAATTGTGGACGATGGACGGACGGACGGGGGCGACGGCGATATACGACCACATTTCCATGTGGGCGTATAAAAAGCAGTAAAACATCATTCATAGCATAAAATGAGTATGAAATTAATTAATATTTTATTGCTGTGAAAGAGCCACATATACAAATAACAGATTTGCATAAAAAATGTGAAAATATTGATGCATTTCCAAAGTCCGACAAACACACAGATCCTATCCAAGTTATATAACTATGGAAATAAATACGTCCCGGTTCCTTTTACAACAGATGAATAATTGAATTTTGACATCGATTTTGGGGGTTACCTGAAGAATTTTTTCTAGAATTTATTTAGACAGAGTTAAGTGAAATTATATTTTCTTCCTGTCTAACATTTATGATGCAGAAAAACTAAAAATTATAGGCTACATTAAAATATTACACCTTATATTAAGATAAATAAACACTGAAAATTACAAAATTTGGACTTAAATCAAAGATTCCCCTTTTGAAATTTTACATTTCACGCTTTTTATTCTCAAAAAGTCATATATCACATTTAATGACAATTTAGATATCATATCATCAAATTTAGGCCTCTCATCCACTTTCAGGCAGACCACCATTAACTTCCTATTTACTTCAATGTTTATTTTGACTCCATTTTCCCTAAATTTTCGTTGGGCTAAATGCGTTTCACTACAGAGAAAGCAATGGTCATGTCTTTGCACACAATTTGGTAAGTTTGACCGCCAAATTTTGAGATACACAAATTGAAGTAGCATATTAATAACCTGTAACTATTCGCTGTACATATCACCGTAACCAACCTGTTATCTTTCCGCCTCCAGATATTTACCAACACCTGACAGAAATATGTTAATTCAAACCCTCTTCGTCTATTCTAGGCCAAACACTCAACAATTTCCATACGAGAGAGAGAGAGAGAGAGAGAGAGTGAGTTGCTATAAATAGAGGAACTGCTGAAAAGGTGAAACTTAATGGCAGCCCGCCTCCAAATAGTACGTGAGTTATCCCCCTTGTCCGAAAACGTTAAGGTGACATTAATTAAAAGGACGAGCAGATTCAATATTTGAACAAATGTAAATCATGAGTGACACATTGGGGTTATGTGAGGACAACCCCTACGGATTCTTCTCTTTTTTTTTTAGATTTATCGCTCAGTGACCTTCAGTTCCCGAATCCTCCGCCCCCACCCTTGCCGAAAACAGATATAGAATACAGTCTTTAACATATCTTTTTTTCTAAATTTGGTGGGGACTATTGTGAGAGTGAAGAGGGCGAATCCTATTGGTATTTGGCTATCCTAGACCGCCCATCCCGGGGTTACCACCCTTTTTAGGCTATAGTTTATTTTAGCGGATTTCTCTCACATTTAACATGGAAGTATTGGGGTCATGAGAGGATGTAGCCTATTTATATTCAACGTTAACTCCCCATTTCCGAAAACTTGTTTGTAATAGTTTTTTTTCTCCCAATTTAGTGCGTTGTAATGGGTTGTTGAGAGGACGAATACTGTCGATATTCAGTTTTAAACAGAGTTTTGTAAGCATTAAAACGGTGAGCTTAACCCGTATTGGTTTTCAAATTTTGTGAGAAGCACTTGAATCAGATAGACGGAATCCTGTTTACTTTTAACAATCTAGAAATGTGTGTTACAGCGATATGTGCACCGGAAAACCCCGTGGACACGATATAGATTAGATTTCTTGAAGGACCCTTGATCTATGTCAAGCGTCAAGTTGTCCTTTCGGATAAGCTGCAGAAGAACCATAGTTGCTGTCAGGTCGTACTTTTAAAAAAACCCATTAATACTATTGTTTCTTTGGGAACCACGGTGGGTAAGACGCTGCCTCGCTAGCCTGGAGGTCGCGGGTTCACGCACGGTGTGGTTTCCCCCTGTCAGTAGTGCGTGACTGAGGGCCTTAAAAGGACACCACTCTAGTCGTTCAGATGGGACAGAAAACAGAGGTCCCGTGTACACATTGGCGTGCACGTTAAATATCCCTTCGCCGTTAGAATTCGATATAATAGTAGACCGTAGCGCCGCTCTCCGGGCAAAATTTCTCGTCTTCATTAGCCGCCCAGTCGGAGCATAACAGAAAGACGTTAAACCCCATTTAATTTATTTTGCTTCTTTGAGTGACCGCTTTTTAAATATGTCCTCTATGAATAAATAAAACACTCACCTTTTTATAACACGAACAGTTTGAAGAATCGCCGGATTTGATACAAAATAATCCATCTTCAAATAATTCACATTTTTGTGTATGTGAACAGTAAAAATACAATCTACAGTTACTATCAGCATTACAATATTGTGCACATTCCCATATTCTGGGTACCTTGGTTATTATGCGAATACGTTGGGACAGTGAACAAGAATTAACCAATATAGTGGTTTTGGTGTAAGCTGCAAATCGGAATACATCCACCAGGCCCACCTGTATGCCAATAATGCATACATATACATTAAGAATTAAAGATTTCATTTTATGTCTAGTTCACTGTTCAATGTTAACAAGGCTATTTTTTAACAAATATCCATGATGGTATCCGTTATTTCCCCCCACGACTGCCTTAGCAAATTATTAAGTGTTTAATCCTTTATATATCATACAGAATGGTATCGGCCTGTATGCCAACAATGCATACATATACATTAAGAATTAAAGATTTCATTTTATGTCTAGTTCACTGTTCAATGTTAACAAGGCTATTTTTTAACAAATATCCATGATGGTATCCGTTATTTCCCCCCACGACTGCCTTAGCAAATCATAAAGTGTTTAAGCCTTTATATAGCATACAGAATGGTGTCAATTTGAAAGGCGTCGACTTGCTTATCTACAAGCTTATAGAAATGATAATTACTAGATTCGTATCGATTTGCAAATAATGGACAATTCTAGACATTCTTAAATCTCAAAACAGTATACATTATCTAGCTACTTAGAAACCCTTTCCCAAACCACTCGATTCAATCTCAGTAAATATATCGAATGCATCTGAAGCACACCCACATGTTATTTATGATTTTCTTTCTCCCGTTCTTCCTTCAATAAAGGCGTGTATATTAGTTAAGTTCAAAGTCTCAAAGCGGAGTAACTCAATTACTATGGGGACATTGCATCAGTTTAATAGTCGTTTGGCGCGCAAAGTAAACTATAAGTCAGAGATATAGTCTTGTCAATCTACGATTTTGGTAATTGGCTACCTAGAACAAATTGCTAACCGGGCGGTGCCTATGATTCTCCTAAAACGGCGAACAGCGAACTCCCAAATAATAGGGATGATCGGGATTCCATTATTTTCCGCGTATTTTTTATTCTGCTCTACAAAATTAGAACTTCCGAGAAATTCACAAAGAAACGAAGAAATGCAACGTGCTGATAATACGAAAAGGTGTATATTTTAAATGTCATTTAAAGACATGTCTTTTATTTACTTAATTCATTAAATATTCTCGTATATGTGTTAATAATTCTTCGCTGATGAAATAATAATTTGCAGTCATTCGACCAAAACTAGATATCAGGGTAATTTAAATTCGTCTGAATTGTTTGCATACTTTGTAATGTAAACATGTCCGACTATACTGCGTAGTCAAATGAAAAAAAGAAAAATAAACATTGCCAATCGGTGGGGATAGCCAAAGTGTCTTTTGATAAATCTAACTGATCGGCAATGTTTCTTTTTCTTCATATGACAACGCTGTTTAGTCGGACATACAATATATGGAATAGACGAATCTGCACATTCACATTTAAAGTTAGAAGAGAACTCAGTGATTAAATTATCTTGAAATCTAACTTTTGTCGTAAAATTGTAAATAATAATTATAATCGAATATTTAATGAATTGAGTGAGTAGACATGTCTTTAAATGATATGTAAAATATGCGCCTTCTCGTATAGGCCGATAAGTAAATCCCGCAAAATTTCGAGATTCCACGAGAAATGGAACTTCCGGGGACGTGTGGATATCACGAGATTTTGTTAGCCTGATAATGTTGAAAGCAAGCGAGTGAATTGGGCTATTTATTCATTTGCGCCAATATTGTGATCTTCGGTTATTATTTTAAACAAAAATTGCTTGCTTTAAGTTATGCAACTCGGAGAATTGTGGAGACTTATCAGCTGTAAAAATAATGAAGAAGCGACGACTCTGTCGGCTGACTGCCACAGTGCCAGTGTGATTCAACTCCGTTCAGTCTTTATTTAGAGGTACGTTAAAAATCTACAACACTGCAAGGCCTATAATTAGTATAACCATAAAATGCAAAAAAGGTTTAAGGTAGTAAAATTAAATATTAATTCGTGCATATTCTTTATATTATTATTGTTTGACAAATTACCTAGGCCTACTTCTCGAATCTGTACACCTTCCATGTTTGCTGCGGGCTACAGCCGTTTTTCGCCCATGCTCTCTGCGCTAAAAACTTGAATATTTCCCCACCATCATATTATAAACCATCAATCTGCTGAAATAAATATATGTCGAAAAATTCAAGGAAGATCAAGGCGGGGGGGGGGGGTATCTTAGGCCTGTAGTATAGCATATTTTCCAAGTTGGCATTACCGGTTCTTAGGATTATACCAAGGAGAACAAGATGACTAGTCATCAACATCCCGCGCCCTTGCACTTGTTTGGAAGAAATAAGGAAAAATAACTTGTGTATGCTATTGGTAATCAATATAAAAATGTATCGGATTTCGCAAACAGTGTCACTGGTCCTAATATTGTGGCCCTGTTTAGTAGATATTGCTCTCTATTTCTGAAAACTAATGACTGATTGATATTTACTAGATGATTCGAGATAATTTATGACATTAAGCTCTGGTTTTAAAAATTAGACATGACTACATAGAAAATAGAGATATTTTGCAAGTGGAGGGAACTGGAGCTTTAGACAAATCTCATATTCCGACACATGGAATATCAATTCACAGAATTTCATACTCTGATCACAGTAGCTCGGCAAGGCAGGGTCGCTACTCCCTGTAAGGTTTGCACAACAACCTTTGCCTACCTCAATTAGCTGCTGTATGTTAAACAATAAACATATACACCAGAAAATAAAATAATATAATAGGTTAATGTTTGTACAAAGTTTCAAAAAGATTTCTTGAACAGATAATAAAATATACTCCAGAAACAAAATCAGGATGGAAGGCTGGATTTCAGAAAATAAAATAATGGGTAAAATTATTTTAAAGGTATCTTGAACAGTCAAATGTGTTTCCATGGAAACACATAAAATTATCAAATCTGAGAAATTCAAAATAAGTGCCATGAAGATATCTTGAACGATTTATGAGATATGCTCCAGAAACAAAATTGTACACCAAAAACTAAGTAAAATATCAATCCCAGAAATTACTAAATAGCAAAAGGCACAACTACTGTAACGGGTTGATGTGTGTGCAAAGTTTCAGAAAGATATCTTGAACGGTTTATGAGATATGCTCCGGAAACAAAATTGTACACCAAAAACTAAGTCAAATGTGTTTCCATGGAAACACAAAAAATATAAATCTCAGAAATTCCAAATAGCAAAAGGCACAACTACTGTAATAGGTTGATGTGTGTGCAAAGTTTCAGAAAGATATCTTGAACGGTTTATGAGATATGCTCCGGAAACCAAATTGTACACCAAAAACTAAGTCATTTTTGTTTCCATGGAAACACAAAATATCAATCCCAGAAATTCCTAAATGGCAAAAGGCACAACTACTGTAATAGGTTGATGTGTGTGCAAAGTTTCAGAAAGATATCTTGAACGGTTTATGAGATATGCTCCGGAAAAAAAATTATACACTAAAAACTAAGACAAATTTGTTTCCATGGAAACACAAAAAATATAAATCCCAGAAATTCCTAAATAGCAAAAGGCACAACTACTGTAATAGGTTGATGTGTTTGCAAAGTTTCAGAAAGATATCTTGAACGGTTTATGAGATATGCTTCGGAAACAAAATTGTACACCAAAAACTAAGTCATTTTTGTTTCCATGGGAACACAAAAAAATATAAATCCAAGAAATTCCTAAATAGCAAAAGGCACAACTACTGTAATAAGTTGATATGTGTGCAAAGTTTCAGAAAGATATCTTGAACGGTTTATGAGATATGCTTCGGAAACTAAAACGGACGGACGAACCCCATTTCAATATCCCTCCCTAACTTCGTTCGGCGCGGGATAATAATTCTTTAACTTTATATAATCATCGGGGGATCACGTGGCTAAGTGGCTAAGACGCTGACTCGCTAGCCTTGAGGTCGGGTGTTCGATCCCTGCATTGACCGAGAAAGTTCCCCCTTGTCAGTGATGCAGAACGGGGGGCCTGACAAGGGCAGCTGTCTAGTCGTTCGGATGGGACGAAAGACGAAGATCCGTATACACATTGGCGTGAACGTAAAAGATCCCTTGACAGTTGGAATTCGATAGAAGAGTAGGCCGTAGTGCCGCTGTCCGGGCAAAAATTCCCTCATAGCACACTGTATGGCGTATGCCCGTCTTTATTAATCCAGTTCGGAGCAGAACAGTAGGACGTTAAACCCCATTTCATTTTTGAGCTTGTTCTCTGTCCATCTCTTGCAATCTTGCATGGCAACCGCTTGTTAGTTTTATAATGATACATTATGTAACCAGCGGCTGCCAGGCAGGATACGCCCACATTTTGCAAGAGATGGATAGAGAACAGGCTAAAAACAAACGTGATTTTTTGTACAATCAGGGGCAATAATCCAAAATATATCACCATTCCACCATAATGGAGGTTGAATTCGAATTTCGGGAAAATCGAAATGAAACTGCCCGATTAAATGGCCGGTCTTTGTACTAAAATTGTGTAGAAGTATGCAATACAAAGGTTGTGAACCCTCTAGAGGTCACAATTTTTATCCGATTTTGATGAAACTTAAACCATATCTTTATATCCCAAAAAGCACAGTCCCATACCATACCTTTCTGGATTATTGCCCCTGATTGTACAAAAAATCACGTTTGTTTTTAGCTTGTACTCTACCCATCTCTTGCTGAATGTGAGCGTATCCTGCCTGGCAGCCGCTAGTTCGTACAATCAGGGGCCATAATTACGATCCGAAATGCGCGAATATAGACTTATAAACTTACATGTCAAGTTTCAACAAAATCGGATAAAAATTGTGACCTCTATAGCGTCCACAATCTAAAAATCGTGATTTTTCGTACAATCAGGGGCCACAATCCATGAAGTTACAGTTCGATACATGCCAATATCGCAAGGAACACAGATCTTAGGGTGATAAACCTATATTTCAAGTTACGGATTTAATAAATGAATGAATGCAAGAAGAAAAATAAATTGAAACGAAGATATAAAATAAATATTTCATAGATATAAATACACATGTTATAACAATGTGGGGAAACAACACATAACAAAATCAATGGTCATTATTATTTTAAAATAAAGAAAGGAAGACCGGCAAATATTTAATGGATTGATTAAATAAGTGAAAAGAGATAGACGTGGGAAAGGAATGAATCCTCAAGTCGTATTTTGCTATTTATCAGTATTCGCCGTTGGCACTGTGATTGGGGCAGTGATGGTTGGAGGGGCAAAGGCACGACCTTCAACTAGGATGGGGAGGGGGTGGAAATGCAGTCTGACAGTATTTCAAACAGATCGTTCAGATAAAGTGTCAAACGAACGGACTTGCGAACCTCGACAAAGCTCATTCACGAGCCACAAATAGGGAGTCATTTCGTCGTAGGGTATCACGGTATTATAGTCATTTTAAATCTCAGAAAATACGGTGTTAGCTTGACGTTTCGAACTTCTGAGACTGGCTGATATTAATGCGAGCGTGCTCTTTTTGTTTGTACTTGACGTATTTAAGACTTCTTATGCTGAGGGTGCGTAGCTCGAATACGTCGAAGCACAGCGCTCTCATAATATTTATTATTCAAGGAGCTTTAATCTATAAGAAACATAAGTACTAATTATTTGACGTCGAACTGGGTTTATTAACGAATGAACATCATAACACAAATAAAGATATATTGAAATTATAATTAAAACATCAATTACAAATTATCTATTAATGAATAATTGAATATATGATTTTAGCATATATTATGTGACCAAGTGTAATTCTAAGCTATTTCACATTATCAATAAAAGTAACATACATTGTGAATAAGTGTAGTAAACTATTTCGTATCATAATTTTATACATAAAATAAGCATATATACTAAATGAATTATTAGGCGACACAATCATAAACTAACTCACCTATAAGAAACATAAGTACTAATTATTTGACGTCGAACTGGGTTTATTAACGAATGAACCGAGATCTTAGGGTGATAAACCTATATTTCAAGTTTCATTGAAATCGGATAAACATTGTGACCTGTAGACTGTTCACAACCAATTGTGAACGGACGGACGGATGGACAGGGGCGACGACAATATACGTCCACATGAAAATGTGGACGTATACAAATAAAGTATTTTACGTGCAAAAGTAAATTATTCTCAGTTTTTATTGTGTTTGTTTTGGTTTATAAACAATATTTTATATTTTACAGAAGATTGAATATTGAAGGGGTTTTCGGCTAAGGGGTCATAACCTAATTTGAGAAAAAAACAATCTGTTAAAAACTATAGCCTGTATCGCGTTCACAGTCTTTTCGGAACAGAATCATAATTAGGATCTCTTCGGGGCTAAAATCCAGGAAATTACGGTCCAATATGTGCCAAAATTGAACCTACCGGTATTGGAGTTCTTTCGGATATAACATACAATTTTAGTTTTAAAATAAATCGAATAAGAATTGTGACTCACAGGCTATGTGTGCGATTTTCGTACGATCAGGAGCTATAATCCAAAATGTTATTGTGAGATAAGTGCCAAAATCGAACCCATTTGTGTCTATACTACCCTATGGAAACATTAATGGGGGTCACGGTGGCTAAGTAGGTATGACGCGGGCTCGCTAGCCTGGAGATCGGGTGTTCGATCCCTGTATTGGCCGAGAAAGTTTATCCAGATTTTCCGGCGTGGCTCCCCTTGTCAGTGATGCAGGACCGAGGGCCTGACAAGGACAGTTGTCTAGTCGTTCGGATGGAACGAAAAACCGAGGTCCCGTGTACACATTGGAGTGCACGTAAAAGATCCCTTGACAGTTGAAATTCCATGTAAAAGTAGACCGTAGTGACGCTGTCCGAGCAAAAAATTTCCCTCATAGCACACTGTATGGCGTATGCCCGTCCTTATTAGCCCAGTTCGGAGCAGAACAGTAAGACGTTAAAATCCATTTTATTTCATTTCATTTGGAAACATTAAAATATATAAAATATATTGTGTACGGACAGGGTCGCGATGGCCTACTCTTGGTGCACGCCATAGGGTTTTCGTCCCATTAAGACAGTGTTCCTTGTCAGGCACTGACAGGTGGAAAGCACGCAGGAAAACCTGAGGAACTTTCTCTTCCGACTCCGGGAGCGAACCCGGGACCTTCTGGTAACCGAGCCAGTGACTTACTCGCCGAGACACCGCGGCTCCCGATGATTTGGAAGCCTGGCCCGATATAGATTACTTCAATGAAAACAAAAATACTTTATTTGTGTGCGTAAAATATTTCATAATTTTGAGGGGAAGAGATAAGCTAAACTAAGCATGACCGATTTATATTGATGTATTCAATTTCATACATGACGTATATATTTATTCTTTTAGAAACAAATAGGCCAAAACAATCGACAGTAATGTTAATTGTTTGTGAAAATGCACGATAAAATAGCCTATTTATTTATCGAAAATAGTTTAGAATAGTTTGTCTTTGTACGTAAAATATTTTTATTATTTTTGACAAAAAATGTCGTCATGTCTGTCGGGTCAATTGTTCATGTTCCCAATGAGCCACCATACAATTGTAAACAGCGCCGTCTGTTACCAAAATGAGCTTAGAATTATTGCGCCTTTACCGGGAAACATTTGTAAAATGTCAAAATGTCAACGAAGCTAAATTGCCTACAATAAATTAAAAGTAATAATGGAAACAGAACAAAATACAAATTCTAACTGCAATATTTAAAAAAAACAAGTCATATAAATTAGCAATTCGGCCGTGTATCTGTTATCACTCGTCGCTTCAGTCAGTTATATAGAGCGGCGACTTGTGTTTTCCTTTGGCGTTCGTCACTTCCGATACGGGAAACTTGTATTACTCAGCTATCGTAGCGATGATCTCTGTGTTAAAAATATATTTGGAATGTGTTTAACCAGCTCGAACACATATGTGATAATGACTGGCACCAATATTGTCCTTTAAATTAGATCATAAGTTACAAATGTTGTAAGGTTTGTAAAACTATGTGTGAGGATATTGAACATATTATAATGGTGTGATAATCTGCCAATCGCTAATATAATTATTTTTTCTTAAATTAACCACTTTAAGATCAACTGGCTAGCAAGTCGTTAACTGGTCACCACTTTTCAAGCCGTCATTGGGTAACGACGTTAATCCCATCTATCGACATGTCAGTTTTAATTACATTTGTTTTATCCTATTATCTGATTTTTCTTAAATATAACAAAAATTGTACATTGAATGCAGTCACTAGTTAGGATCCCTTACTAAGTGCAGTAACTGACCTGTCAGTACTGTATGTCGATATATGTATATTTAAGTTCCGGTAGTCTGTTATATCCGAAGAGAGAATTTACACCTCTAAAATATCTACTAGATATCAAAACTGCTAATTAATACACTGAAAACGAATATAAGTATTGATAGATATATCAGTTAGATATATATGAAAGAAGAATGATAGCTTTAACTATACATCCCCACAAGTATTTATCGGGTGGTAATTTCCTTTAAAAGTATGGAAATTTTGGAAAGTAGAGACACTCAATCTTACTAGAAAACTTATTGGATTCCTTGAAAAAAATCCATGGAGCGCGCACAGGACAAAAATGAGAGGGTGTCACTAATTGTCTGTTCGAGTGACGTCAAGGGTTGCACGCGCAGATTGCCAGACCTCGTTGCGTTAGCCCCCCTGGGGTGTAGGGGGTGATAAGAATATACCCTTCGTATGTCCTGCGTGTCGTAAAAGGCGACTAAAAGGATCCCTGTAAAAGGGCAACGTGTTTGCCGTGCGTTGCAACCCGTGTCGGTGGAGAGTGGAATCCTGGTAATTGAGTGGGGACTTGGCTTGCGAGCCCTTTCTCTGCAACACATTACTTTGGCCCATGGTTCACCTAGACGGGGGGTCAGAGTGGCCCACTCTGATCAATCGGCTGTGGTCGTTTTTAGCTCTGTAGAATGTACCCTTTTCCAATTCAATGCTCTGTTGTTTATTCACTCAGCAATTGCCTACCTTTGTGTCCTTAGTGCATTCTACAGAACGGCGGCTTGGGTCAATCAGGTTGGAGTAGTATTTTTACTTTCTGGCTTGAGTATACCCCTCGTTGAGCCCTGAGGCCATGCGCTGGTTATCCGTGCTAGACCTCCCCCTGGTAGGCAGGGCAGTAACCTGGGGGACAACGGGGGGTGAAATTTAAAAAAATAATTCCATGGATTCCCCAGTCTCACCCACCCCAATCAATAAACAGAAACGTCCTAATTCAGAGGACGTTTCAAACTTATTTAATACAAATAAAAAAGTTCTAAAGGCTTGGCCGAGGTTTCTCTTGATGGAGAGTCCCTCTACCGACCTATCTAAAGTTTCACCATTTTTGATAGCTAAAGGTATTGCCGGCTTAGCCGGTGAACCCAAAACTATCAAAAAACTAAAAAATGGAACACTTTTGATAGAATGTGCCAAGGAGCAGCATGCTACCATGCTACTCCAGTCAACGTCCTTGGCAGACATTGCTATCAAAGTGTCACCACATAGGTCACTTAATTCAAGTAGAGGTGTAATTAGATGTCGAGATCTTGAAGGCAGCAGTGAGGATGAAATGGTAGAATACCTTTCATCTCAAGGCGTGTCACATGTTAAAAGAATTAGTGTACGCCGAGGAGATAAGGTGATTCCAACAAGCACCTATATCCTTACTTTCAATCGTCCTGACATTCCAAAGACTCTCAAGGCAGGTTATTTAAACATACCTGTTGAATCGTATATTTCAAATCCTCTTCGCTGCTACAAATGCCAAAGGTTTGGTCACAGCAAAACCGTCTGCAGAGGTAAAGACACCTGCGCTCGATGTGGTCATGATGGCCACGAGAGCACTACCTGTCAGGCGGAATTTTGTTGTGTCAATTGCAAGGGTAAGCACTTTGCTTATTCTCGCGAATGTCCCATTTGGCAGAAAGAGAAGCGAATTCAACAGATTATGTCTGAACGAAAAATATCATACTTTGATGCTAGGAAGCAAGTCGAGCTTACTACACTCTTTCCCGTTACACCACAAGGGAAATCTTTTGCGGGTGTAGTTAAAGCCTCTACAAACTCCGTATCAGTTCAGACAGACATAACCTGGCCTAATCAAGTTAAAAAGCCTAAAAATATTACATCAGATCATAATAAAGGGGTCTCGAGCTCTTCCCAATCGCGGGAGTGCTCGACTCAAAGCACTGCTACCATTCCTGATGAGGGTACATCTCCTTTGCCTACATCTGGAGTTATTGGGATTATTCCCAATACTCCCATTCCAAATGGCAAGGGGGCTCCTCCTATGCGCTCCTATAAAGCTGACACTGCTGATCCCAGTTCAACTGGGTCAGTGGTACAGTTTAAGAGTACTCCATCTGCAAAGGATAAAACAGTCCATTCCAAGAAACATCAAAATTTAGGAAAATTTCGAGAGAAGGATAAAAAGGGTGCAAACAACCCTATCACTCTCTTCAATAAATATGGGGATGATCTGATGGACGGCATTACTGTAGTGGATGTCCATGTGGACCCACTCAGTAAGCCGCCAAGAATTAAATTTCCCTGACAATGGTAAATTCCATTATTCAATGGAATTGTCGTGGTTTAAAACCAAATTTTAATGAAGTTCAACTTCTAATTCAAAAGTACAATCCTTTAGCTATTTGTTTACAGGAAACATTTTTGAGGAATTCTAACACTTTGTCTTTTAGACATTTTGTTGGTTACCATCATCACTCAGTTGGTGATGGTAGAGCTCAAGGGGGTGTTTCTATTATTCTTAATGGAGACATTCCTCAGGGTCAAGTCACACTTAACTCGCCCTTACAGGTAGTTGCAGTAAGGGTGACTCTGCATATTCCTATTACACTCTGTTCTATTTATCTTCCACCAAGTTTACATCTTAATCCCAGAGATCTTGATGACCTTGTTGCACAACTTCCTCTCCCGTTTATTATTACGGGAGATTTCAATGGTCACCATTCGCTCTGGGGTAGTCCAGATGATAACAACAGAGGTAAACAAATAGCGGACTTCATTAACCTTAATAATTTGTGTTTATTAAATGATGACTCGCCTACTTATCTACATCCTGCCACAGCTTCTTTTTCTTCCTTAGATCTCACCATTTGCTCTCCGGTCCTGTTTCAGGATTTTACATGGAGGGTAAATGAAGATCTGTGTGGTAGTGACCATTTTCCTATTGTAATTGAAAACAATGGTCCCTCTCCGGTCGAAAGACCTCAGAGGTGGAAGTTGCATAAGGCTGACTGGGCTCTATTTGAATCTCTGTGTCTCTTCTCTTTTGATGCAAAGGAGTTAGAAGATGCAGATGAGCCCATGGCCTTATTCACTTCAATTCTTCAAGATGTAGCTGAGCAGGCGATTCCACAAACCACGACTAAACCAAAACGTTTCAATAAACCATGGTATAATGACGATTGCAAATCCGCTCTAAAAGAGCGTGATCGTATCCTGAGACAATTAAAGAACCATCCTTCCATGGAGAATATTGCGGCATACCAGATGGTCCGGGCTAAGGCCCGTAGAACCATACGTCAAGCAAAGAAGTCTTCATGGCAAGGTTACGTCTCTAGGATCAATTCCCGTACAACATCCAAATCGGTATGGGATAGGATTCGTAGGATTAAAGGTAAAAGTAGTGCATTATCAGTTAACCATCTAAATGTTGATAATACCACCTTAACAACACTTCCTGATATTGCTAATTCTCTGGCCAGTAGTTTCTCATTCAATTCATCATCCAATTTCTCCTCTGATGCCTTTCGGGGCATTAAAGCACAACAGGAGAAAAGGCGACTTAATTTCAAGTCCCGCAATGATGAATGCTACAATGGCAATTTCTCTGTTACTGAGCTCCGGGATTCATTAAAACGAGCTCGTGACACTGCAACTGGTCCAGATGAAATTCATTACCAAATTCTTAAACATTTACCTTTTCCAACTCTCCTAATTTTATTAGATCTTTTTAACCGGATTTGGGTTGATGGCAATTTCCCTCCTTCGTGGCATGAAGCCACAATAATTCCCATCCCTAAACCGGGTAAAGATCATACGAATCCTAACAACTATCGTCCGATCGCTTTAACTAGCTGTATTTGCAAAACCATGGAGAGATTGATCAATCGAAGGCTTGTTTGGTACCTTGAGTCCAACAACCTCATTACAGACCTCCAATGTGGATTTCGGTCCCAAAGGAGCACTCTTGATCATCTCATTCGATTTGAAACGTTCGTCAGGGACGCTTTCATCCAGAAGCAACATTTAGTTGCAATATTTTTCGATCTGGAGAAAGCATATGATACCACGTGGAAACATGGTATCATGCGCGACCTCCATAACCTCGGCCTACGAGGTCGCTTACCTGTCTTCATTAAAAATTTCCTGGAAGATAGGTCATTTAAGGTACGCCTGGGATCAATATTCTCTGACCCATTTCCTCAGGAAATGGGAGTTCCTCAGGGAAGCATATTGTCTCCAACACTCTTTGCAATAAAAATTAATACAATCCCAGCGTGCCTTAAACCAGGTACAAACGGCGCTCTTTATGTTGATGACTTTCAGATGTGCTATGGTTCTACAGACATGCGGATAATCGAACGTAAGTTGCAGCTTTGTTTGAATTCACTTCAACAATGGGCAACCGAAAATGGATTTCGTTTTTCGAAATCCAAGACTGTCTGCATGCATTTCTGTCAGAAACGAGGTTTGCATCCAGATCCAGAACTTTATTTGGATGGCAACCGCCTTCCAGTTGTGGATGAAACCAAATTTCTGGGGCTGATATTTGATAAGAAATTATCATTTATCCCCCACATTAAAAGCCTAAAAAAGAAATGTCTGAAAGCCCTCAACATATTGAGAGTCTTATCAAATACTGACTGGGGAGCAGACCGTAAGGTCTTGCTCCGATTATATCGAGCTTTAATAAGATCAAAACTCGATTATGGGTGTATTGTGTATGGGTCTGCCCGCGAGTCTTATCTCAAAGAGCTCGACACCATACACAACCAAGGACTTAGAATCAGTTTAGGAGCATTTCGTACATCTCCAGTGGAAAGTTTATACGTCGAGGCGCATGAGCCCTCACTGCACAACAGACGTGATAAACTGGCCCTGCAGTATGCTACGAAAATAGCATCTTTAACAAATCATATTTCATTTAACACCATATTTAGACCATATCATGAGCATCTATATCTGCTTAAGACTAAAGTTATTCCACCTTTCGGTATTCGCATACAACCCCTTTTGTCTGAGGCTGGTATCAGCCTGGACAGTATTGCGAATACCCCTTTCTTTAGGACTCCACCGTGGGCTATATCTCCCCCAAAGATTGATTTCCATCTTACACAACATAAAAAGAGAGATACTAGCTCTACGGTGTTTCAGTCTCTCTTTCGAGAGCTGAGGTCTAAATATGGTGATTATGCTCCAATTTATACAGATGGTTCGAAAGATGGTGATCGGGTAGCTTCAGCTACCGTGACACCATCTGAGACCATTTCTGTCCGCCTTCCACCTGCTGCTTCCATCTTTACAGCTGAACTCCAGGCCATTCTTCAGGCTTTGGAGTTCATTCAATCAACATCTGATTTAAAATATATAATTTTTACTGATTCTTTGTCCTCACTGCAAGCAATAAATAATAAACAGCTTGAACACCCATTAGTAGCAGACATTTATGGTCTATTACTATCAAACGAGTTCATCAGCAAGGACATTGTCCTTTGCTGGCTCCCCAGTCACATGGATATAAAAGGGAATGATCGAGCAGATTTGGCTGCCAAGTCTGCCTTAGATCTTCCCTTATCCGAATTTTTAACGCCATACACGGATTTTAAATCCTGTATAAATAATTTTATTTATGACCGCTGGCAACGGTCTTGGGATCTTGCAGGCACAAACAAACTTCATCACATAAAGCCTCTCCTTGGAGAATGGCCAAGCTCCTACAGGTCTAACAGGAGAGATGAAGTTATTTTGTGTCGCTCTCGAATTGGTCATACTTTTTTAACTCATATTTTCATTTTGAAGCGAGAGCCTCAACCGGAATGTGTTCACTGTCATGTTCCTTTGACAGTGAGTCACATCTTGATTGAGTGCAAACATCTCAAGTATATTAGATCTAAATACTACCGTTGCCAGTCATTACGTCAGCTATTTGCTCAACCGGAGCTATATGATAAAGTGCTAACATTTTTAAAAGAGACAAACCTTTATTCTCAATTTTAATTGTATATATTAAATCATGTATATTGTTTTAAATATTTATATATGTAAAAGATTTGTTATATTTATTTTTAATTATATATTTTCTGTGATATTTGTTTTTATTTACATATATAAATTCAATTATGTGATATTGTTTTAATTTGTCTCGTTAGATTCACCATATGTTTGGCGCAATATAGCCCGGTTGGAGCTGACGTGCCATTAAACAACATTTCATTTCATTTCATTTCATTTCGTTGCGTTAGGGAGCGCTTGATGTATATGTTGATAAACTTGATGGTGATCGGACGTGGAAAAAGTGAGAGACTTAAGTGATAGCACTATGGATTTAGGATCGAGCATGGCGTCATCGCCGCTATCTTGGAATTGTATAACTTTGGAGCCTTCGATTCTTTTTTAAGCGCCCCCCCCCCCCCCCGACAAGGAAACAAAACTACTCAGAAGGATTTATTTTGTCAGTGGGAATCCTTAGGAACAATTTGACACAGATTTCGTGGATGTACTCGAGATGTGTTATAAAACCAAATTGGACGGTAATGTGAACAGCGCCCCCTGCTGATGCCCCCAAAAGCATTACTTAAAGAGTTGCGTTTTGGGGGTCCCGATCGCAATCTTCTAACCCCAGGCATCAAACCTTTAGAACTTGAGATGCTAATTAAATTTTTGCGAGTTCCTGGACTACTACCTGGTGGCTATTATTCATTAAAACATCCATGTAACGAAACATTGCCGTATTTGTTGATAAGCAATTGGGTACTTTTACCGAATAAATTATTATTTTTAAAAAGTCATAAGTTCATGCCTTAAAAGACAGTGAATTGTGTTCGTTGAGTGTCTCCGTTTTTCTACTTTTGTTTTAATTATTACAGCTCTTCTGTACCATTTTCCCATTGCAATTCACCGAGATAAGTTTTTGAAGAGCCATATGTTCATGCCTTAAAAGACATTGAATTGTGTTCGTTGCGTTTTAATACCCTTTTTTATTTTAACAGCTCTTTAGTATTATAGTTACGTCCGGTTACCACCCGGATTCAAATGGCTGCAATTCACCGAAATAAACAAGATTATTAGTAAAAACAAGATAATAAGTAAAGTTAAACAGATGTAAAACATAATACTTTATTTACAAATTTACGTCATAGTTCTTTCATCTTTCATTCTTGTCTGTCAGATGGATCAATCGATATTCTAACCCTGGGTTGGACTGAACACCGCAATTAAGTAGTTTGTTGGTTCTGCATGACAATACTTCATTTTTTATTTTTTAATATGGCTCAGACGGTCATTAATTATTTACTAACTAATTAACAAGATCATACAAATAAACTGTTTCAATAAAATAACCAGGTTATTGTATACCTGGGGAACGTATAGTCTCAAGAAATCTGATTAGAACCATGAAGACTTCAATTATGATTCGATCTTTTCTAACATCTTAATGAGTTGTATCTAAACAGCTCATTCAAATGTATAGAACAATTTTCGGTAATAACTTCCTTTTAAAAGATATTTCCCTTTTGTTACACAATCTTGTAAGAACAGCAGAACACAACAACCATTTATATGAAATACAATCACTGTATGTTATACACATAGCGCGACGTCTCACCTTGTATTGTGTTCAATTGACAAATGTCACTGAATGATAAACCTGTAGAGGTTTAAATTGGCATGTTTAAAGAAATACGTCAATTTAATTTTGAATAGTACCTTCGGACTGCACTACACGTAAACATAATACAAACCTTGAGTGGCATGTGCCTTTTTTTATGTGGTGCGTTTGGGAGTTGCTTATTGATTTCCAACATCCTTTGTTACGAATATTTATCTAATTCATTAAAAAGATGAATCATACTCGTGAATGATGTATCGACCAAAGTTATCTAACTGAGATTGCTATGCATTATTAGTGAAAACCCTATCGAATTTGATTCATGGAGCTTGTTCACCTTTGTAGAATCGTGTGACAGAAACTATCGTCCAATCTGCTTGGCATCCATGTGCCATGTTTAAATTCATGAAAAGGCGCCTATCAAATTTTAATAATTCCCGTTATTTACTTGAAGAGTTTGTTCTGTTGTTAACTCTGCATAAGTGACAAAAGTTATCCTCCGTTACGTTATGTTTGAAAATTATATTTATCGTCCCAAATAGAGAAATGAAGAAACACCTATCGCTAATTGTCCTTGTCCACTTTTCAGAATCCTGTAACAATTTGCGTAAAATGTATATGCAGTGTTCACAATAGTGAAAGGACAATTCTATTTAACATTTTCTGATAATTACGTACAACGTTATTACCATTAGAATCTTGTGAAAGAACCAATGTTATGGCACAAGATACTTCTTTAGCTTTTTGCATGTCCCATCTAACAATCTTTGTGAACTACCTAGAAGCTGTAGGTGTTACTTTCATTGCCTGGCAACCTTAATTTAAGATACCATATTCTGATGGTATTTGCCCTTTTCTACAATTACATCTTGGGTGTATTTGATCCTCGGAAAAGTGCGAACTACGAATGCCATAAAATAACAGTAAGGCTGATGTCCCCCGCCGAAATCCCAAAATAAGTAGATGACACATATGGATTAATTGCGCATTTATATTTATCAAAAGTATTGAGCAATCAAACTGATTATCTATACTTAGTCTAAGCATAAAATGTTCATGATGAATCTCGGTCAGGCTCAAGGTTTTGAAGTACCTGGCTGTGAAACTATATACGAAGTTTCATCACTCTCCATCCATCAGTTAGAATCAAAGTTATGTTGTCCCAAAGCATCGACCAAAGAAATTGCTTAGTAGGAAGTTTTAATCATTGAGGTCCGTCAAGACATTCACCTAATGAACATCTACACCAAGTTTCGAGATTCTACCTCAATTAAAAGCAAGAGTTGTTATGTTTCAAAATCTTGACCAATCAAATTGCTTATCGCTCCTTAGCCTAAGCAGAAAATTCTTATAATTGAACTTAGTGGAGGTAATGATATGATGAATCTATACTCGGTATTTCATCACTCTCATTTAATTAGAACTAAAGTTATCGTGTCCCAAAGCATCAACCAATCAAATTGCTACTCGGCTTACCCTAAGCAGAAAATGCTCATCTTCGAACTCCTTCAAGACAGTCACCAAATGAACGCCCACATTAGGAGAGTTGTTCCAAGTCTTGACTAAGCAAATTGCATATCGCTACTTAGCCTAGGAAGAAAATACTCATTATCGAACTTAGTCAAGTTATTGATTTAGTGTAATATATACCAAGTTCCAGCACTCTCACTTAATTAGAACTAAAGTTATTGTGTCCCAAAAGATCAACCAATCAAATTGCTTACTCCATCAAGGCAGTCATCTATTAAATGCCTACATCAAATCTGAACATTCTACCTCAATAATTAGAAGGAGGGTTATTTTGTCCCAAAGTCTCGACCAATCAAATTGCTTATCGCTCTGCTTATTCAAGGTATTGATATCATGAAACTATACACCAAGTTTCATAACTCTCACTTGGTTAGAACTAAAGTCATCCATCGTGTCCCAAAGCATCAACCAATCAAATTGCTTATCTTTGCTTACCTTAAGCAGAAAATTCCCATCTTCGAACTCAATTAAGACACTTACTTAATAAACATCTACATCAAATTTAAACGTTCTAGTCCAATTAGGAGAATTATTGTGTTGCAAAGTATCGATCAATCAAATTGCTCATCGGTCTAATTACTATGAGAAGAACATGCTCATTATAGAACTTAGTCAAGGTATAAATTGATGTAATGAAACCATACACCAAGTTTCATCACTCTAACTTATTAATTACAACTAAAGTTAGCGTGTCCCAAATCATCAACCAATCAAATTGCTTACCGATCTTTGCATACCCTAATGCTCATCTTCGAACTCGATCAAGGCATTGACCTAATAAACATCTAAGCGAAGTGTGAACATTCTAGCTCAGTTAGAAGGGGAGTTATTCATACTGCACGCAGCGACCCATCTACGTCATACTTCCCAGAATGTGACACTGCACTGATTACCCGCCATTTAAAACGTTCACGTGATCATTTTGGGGCGGGACTTATCGACTATACACCGCTTTGTTTAGACAACAGAGTAAAAATAACCCAAGCACGTGTGTTTTATGTAAACACGCCATGTCGCTGACACTCGCGTAAAAGCGTTATATAATATGTGCTATGGGTAATATTGCAATAAATTCTTTACCATTGTAAACTGTCTTTAGAGTTTCAATCTGTTTATCTTTCTAAACAAGGCAAATTTGTGACGGGGGGTTCGTTTTGCCGAATGCAAAATAACGAAATAAAATTTAATATATTTACGTATTTGAGAAAATATACATGTCCTAATCCTATTATACTACTTTTAAAAAAACATTCCTTGTTTAATTCCTAGGCCATTTCCTGTCCGACGGGTGAGCGTAGGATTATTTGTAACTCAAGATCATTCAACGCCGAATGCAACAAATCATATGTGTAAAATTGGAAGAATTTTCCAATTCAACGAGTTTAGCCATACGGTAATATTTATAATAAACAATAGATAAGCCTAAGTACAGTAATATTTGCCCCCCCCCCCTTAATTCTTTTTTTTTTCAACGTTGATTCCACTCCAACAGACTCACACAGTTTTGTTGAATTTTAAGATGAACAATTGTTGCAACTTTTCGACTGCGTTCTGTCGAAATCCCCGATTTTTATGTTCCGAAATGTATTAATAATGCCAACATCATAAGCGGAGAAATTTACTTGGGTCGTCGATAGTGTCACTGGACAAACATAGCAAAGAGGGGGATTCACAAACGTCGGATAAAATATGAAAAAAACGTTTGATTCATAACGAAAAAATGGGAGCCACGGTGGCTTAGTGAGTAAGACTAGCTTGTTAGTCTGAAGGTCGCAGGTTCGATTCCGGTGTTGACTGAGAAAGTTCATCGGAATTTTCCGGCGTGGCTCCCCCTTGTCAGTCGTGCAGGGCGGAGGTCCTGACATGGGCAGCTATCTAGTCGTTCGTGTGTTGCGAAAAACAGGTCCCGTGTACACATTGGCGCAAAAGATCCCTTAGCAGTTGGAGTTCGATATAAGAGTAGACCGTGGTGGATTCTATACATAAATACCAGTGGATGCAAATTGTGAAACAATATTTGACCGAGACAATGCTTTGTCATATACAGCTTTTATTAAAGATACATTATGGGAGATTCGGTAACGAGTTGGCAGTTCTCACTATAATAGTTAAAAACTAGATAACGTAAAGGCAATTTGCTAAAAATTTCATTCAAATTGATCCAATATGAACCGAAAACTAAGCGAATGAAATTTCTGCCTAGCCTCGGTCATCATTACTAAAGTCAGTACGATAAACAGCATAGTCTGGATTATCCATTTAATCGTGAAGTAAAGTTATGCAGTAAATCTAGAGTTGATTATGGTCTGGATCAGTTAATGTCTAATTAATAATTTAGATAACATTTCAGGCCTAAAGAAAGACCTGCAATAGACAGATTTAGCTCTTGCATAATGTATGTTTAAGTGAAGAACTAATTCCGTGTTAATTGTATTGGATGGAGATGCCGACATGTGGTCAGTTATATTCTCTCACGGACACCAACAGTGGGTGGTGTGAGGTGGCATAGCCATAATATTGATCCCATCCCTTGAGGTCTCGTGACAATGGTGGGGACCCATTATTTGAAGTTATGGCCAAGAAGAACCACAATTAGTAAGAAATGTATCATGAAACCACTGAACTTCGAGACTATCGTCCATTCAGGCTTTCTGATGAATGCCATTTGGCGTCTGTTGGATCTTCATGAGTGTTATAAGATCTTACAGGACGCGATGTCTTGCCTTTGACAATCATAAATAGCGGACGGTTACCACCAGTGGCTTTTATTCACGACACTAAGGTTACGTTTTCCTTAGTATTCCCCATCCTACCCGGCGTGCAATTACTCGGCTTTGCTGGTGCTCTACGTTAATACCCGATTCATCGATATTTCATACTGATGTTACCGGAAGAGTGCTAACAAAAGGTTTTAAATCTATTAAGTATCTACCAACAACAGTGGGATTCAGTGTTCGCGATCGAACAGTAGACAATTTTTCTGATTTCCTTATTAGTACCAGATTGGCGGTGTTTACGAAATCCCTGCCACCAATCCTTTCCGAGTATGTCGGCTTTCGATTGTCGCGTACTAATTATAAAGTCTTGCTTAGCCAAATCCTTTGCCATCTTCGATTTCGCGATCGATGATTGAATGTATGTCTGTCAAGACTTATTTATTTGCCTTTCTTTCCAGATATCCGATCCCCCAATGTAGTTTTTGGTATTTTTAAATTGTTTCTGTAGCTTGCCGTACACTCATGCCATTATTTACGGCATTAACAGCTTCCGCCAATAGATCTTTGAGTAAAGGATCATACATAATGTTTATTGTTGTTCCTTGATTATGGGTACATTCAGAAGCGAGTCAAAAAATAATGATCATGGCACCACTTGCGACCTAAAAAAAACACCAAAAATTATCTCTCACATATATGTCGTCCTGTAAGTTTTTAATTACGTAAATATCGCCTACACGACGTTTGAGCTTGTTAATAAATTTCTTGGCTAGAAAGACGACACTAAATTCGTCACTTACAGATTCAAATTCGTTGGTAAGTAAAAGATCATAATTCCTGATTGTTTTCAAATTGAGTGAAGTCTGTGTCACTACAGACCCGGGACTGTACAGCGCAGTTGACGCTTACGGCTAGCCCCCGGATCCATTCACTTTTTTTGAATTGTTTGTCTCTTTGTGTTTTTCTGAGTATGATGTCTTGTCCGTGTTTTTGTTTTTGTGTAAATTTTGTGTGGTGCAGTCCCCCTGCACCTACTAATATATTCAGTAACGAATTGTATCGGCTCTGCTCTTTACTTCGTTACTGCCGCATGCTATATACAACGAATTCTAAGGCTATTTTGGAATCTTTACCGTCTATTTTTCACCGTGATTCTTCTTTGATCGCCAAAAGGAATGATTTCTGACCACATCCGACACAAATTCATAAAAAAATCAACACTATTTTCATGTAAAATCGAGCGATACAAAAACACAAACAACTTTCAATTGCATTGATCCGCCATTATCAAACTTACGCACAGCCAATATTCCAAATTTAGGAATGGAATTTTACCGTAAACGAAAAGTTGTGCTGTAAATCAATTAATGGACTAAACTTGCTATTTGATGGTCACTAAACCTTTTTTTTTTGCTTAACATACATTAACAATTATTACATAAAATCTATAAAATAGAACAACACATATTGACCTTTATTAAATATTTTAAATATTCTATGTGTTATTCTGTTTGATAGCCTTTATGTAGTAATTGTTCATGTGTGTTGAATGTTTGAGGTACATTTTCATTTTACTTGATATCATTTAATTACCTCAAACATTCAACTTATATGGACAATTATTAAATAACATCAGCATCAAATAGAATAACACATAGAATATTTAAAGTATTGTATAAAAGTTATAAAGGTCAGAATTCCAAAATATCCTTAGAACCGAGATGGGGAAAAGGCTTTATTTTCATATTAGTTGTATATAGCATGCGGCAGTAACGAAGTAGACAGCAGAGCCGATACAATTCCTTACTAAAGTAACTAGGTTTGGTGAAGGATGTTTGAAAAGAAAACAAACTACATATTTTAAGCTAGCCCTTTCAGTTCTATCGGAACCTCTTCAGGCTTTTATAACTATATAAACAAAAATGAATTTAGTCAAATATACAATTAGATACACATATGCAATGAAATATATTTATACAACAGTTAGACTTGAACATTATGTTCAGGGTTGTATTTCCATATAAATACCCTTTATTGTATTTCTAATAGCGCTTGATTTGCGAAATTTAATTTATACATAGGATAAACGGTGTATTTACCTCCGACACAGCGATCTTGTTGTTCGCTTAAAGGAGTAGTTCAATTTTCTGCGTTATTAAATTGAGAACGATGGCGGCTCATTCGTCTACTTAATTGCAATTCTGTTTTCCTTTTGTATTTACCATTACAACCAGTACATATCATCAAGTAAACTACATTATTTAATTTACAATTCTGAGTTTATTTGACTGTAAATATTTGATGATTTGTGACAGTGATAGACGACCCTTCGATAATATCATTAAATTAAAACATCGATTATCAATATATTTAGAAACTGTGGGTGTTGAAGATATGAAATCAAATGTTGAAGATATCAACGTTGTTTGTAAACAATGCGGTTGTTTAAGGCTGTTAATTATTGGGTTTTGATTAATAATTTGGCTCATTTTTTATACGCCCACATTTTCATGTGGACTTGTATTGTCGTCGCCCCTGTCCGTCCGGACATGCGTCTGTCCGTCCACAATTGTTTGTGGACACTCTACAGCTGTCACAATTTTTATCCGATTTCAACGATTATGGCCCCTGATTGTACGAAAAATCGCATTTTAGCTTGTGGACCCTATAGAGGTCCCACTTTTTATCTGATTTTGTTGAAATTTGTCGATATTCGCGCATATCGGACCGTAACTTGCTGAATTATGGCCCCTGATTGTATGAAAAATCAAGTTTTTTAGCTTGTGGATCCTATGGAGGTCACAATTTTATTCTGATTTAAGAAAAAAAAACGTTTGAATATATCACCGTTACACCTTAATGACGGTTGAGTTCGAATTTCGTGAAAATCGGACAAAAACTGCCGGACAAAATGGCCACCCCTCGTACGCAAACAGTGTAAAAATATGGTATATCAAGGTTGTGGACCCTCCGATTTTGATGAAACTTGAAAAACATGTTTATAACCCACGGATCTTGGTTCCTTTTGATATTTGCGCATATCGGATCGTAACTTCCTGAATTATGGCCCTTGAATGTACAAAAGTTAGAAGTCACGATTTTTATCCGATTTCAAAATAAAGAGATTTGACATCTTGTAAGAGTGACTTGATACTTTTCAATGTCTCATTTTGGGTAATGTCTATTGAATCGAATTTTTTCGTACATATAGCGAGCAGTTGTCAGGTTGCGACATTTGATGTTTCGACCTGTACCGTTAAAATTTGGATTTTACCCTGTAAATCAGAGATTATGTTCTTCCACAGATTTCCTTGTTAAGTTCTTCTGTGTAGCTTCTTTTTCCGCCACAGGATGGGTCTGAAATACATTAAAAATAAGTGTTATCTGTATTATATTGAGTTGTCAGTACATGACAAATGTGAGACAGGATGGCATGGATTAGACGTTGATTAGAGAGACATTAGAATTAGAACTATTTAAATCATGTATCTACATCTTTAATAAATGGAAATATGTAGAATGCAGAACATTAGTAAAGAACTGGGCTAGAGGAATTCCTTTACCATTTAATTATTAATATTACTATATCATCAATCTGAATAAAACACAGATCCTATTTCGTTTCGTTTTTTATAGTTCACTACACTAGGATCTGGAAGAGTTGTTATATTACCGGTGTTTTGATTGAAGTGAGAGATAAGGTCTGTTACGGCGACTTCTTGGCGTGTCATGTACGGAACTGTGGGTAAATCACTAGAAACGTCAACGCTGATTGATTGATCAATGTCTGACGTCATAGGGTCAAAAGCCGCTCGTACAACCCCTGACACGACCTTCGAGTACAACTTGTCAGATCTTCATGTAGTGTAGGCAATCGAAAGTATAAAAAAAACACGAAACGAAATATAGTTCTGGTTTTTAATCAGATTGGCTATATTATGTGAAGATAGAGCCTCCTAAAAACTCAAATATACCACGCATTAAATCTGCATAAGGTGGTGACTATAGTAATCTTCCTTTCTCTTTCGGCTTTTGTTGAAAGGGTATAGCTTCTATAACCATGTATCGTTTAATGTTTTTGTTTTCTAGTAATGCCCTTAATATGTCTACTCACCATGCATTCAAGGGAGATAACATAATCAAACGTAGTAAAGAGTTGAAGACCTAAATTATAAAACGATCTTCTCCAAAGCAGTTACATAAAAAAGGGGGTTTTAAAAGGCACTATGACTTTTAAAAGTATACTTAAAGATACATTATGGGAGATAAGATAAAGAGATGGCAGTTCTCGCTATAATAGTTAAAAACTAGATAGTGTAAAGGTAATTTGCTGAAAATTTCAGTCAAATTGATCCACTATGAGACGAGAAAGAAGCGGGCGAAATGTTTGCATAGTCTCGGTCATCATTACTAAAATCATTAATATAAACAGCAGTCTCGATTATCCACTTTTTTTAAATTTAATTATCAATGGCCGTTAGCGGCATATAGGAATCTAATCCAGCCAACTTCGAAGGCTAGCCTTGACATCGAGAGTTTATTATGGTCTGGATAAGTTAATTAATGTCTAATTGATAATGTAGATAACATTTCAGGCCTAAAGAAAGACTTGTAATAAGCAGATTTTGCTCTTGCATAATGCATGTTTAAATAACAATCTATTGTATAATGATCAATTTACCCTTTTTCAAATATACACCGATAGTTAATATTCTTATATTATTTATGGTTAATATTCTTGTATAAGTTTTTCACACACATATATTTTATCATTACTTTAAAACAAAATAATAAGGTATGTTACCTTTAAGCATAAAGTGTGTCATTGTCCTATTCTTATGTAAAATTTAGTTTTAATTAGACATATGGGGCCGGTTGTTCAAAGACCCGTTAACTTATAACGACTCGGTGACAGTGGACGTCAGACTCCAGGAACGAACGAAGTTATCTTTAACGAAGTTGAGCTCCGTTGTCGGTTTAACGATGACATTAGTCGACTGTCAGTCGAAGTATATACCCTTAGCAAAAAGTATTATAGAACACTAGTGTAGTTTTCTATAGAATTCTGTAGAACTTTCTAGAGAGAGGGTGGCTATAGCATAGGATGACATTCTGTGGTATTCTACAGAATTTTGGGTGCCCGTTGGAAATAACGGCCCAAATCTTATACAATTTCTGTAGTGCAAATCCCACAGATTTATGATCAAAATAAAAAATAGTATTCTATAGATTATGTCATAGTGTTTTCTGCAGGAAATTCTACAGTTATCTCTTTGTCTTTAATCAAGTTTTGTGAGCAGATTGCACAGTTGCCCTTGTTTCTTGTTATACATGTACATTGAATTTAGAATTCGGCCAATGAACAGTCTTGTTTTGGATTAACTTGAATCAGTCCGTTAGCTAACGGATAATGAAATCGACTTCCCAGAGTTTAACGGGTTGTTAAAATAACTGAGTTTTAAATTTAACGTGTTTCATACAGGTTAACAGAAAGTAGATTATTAATAATAATGTAAATTATATCATTTTCTTTTAAATGCATTTAATTTATTATACGTATTATAGTTTTATACACAAGTATCTGATGTTTACTGGTATATTTTGTTACAATGTCGATTTTGTTAACATTCGGGTCTTACATCGACAAAGAGTGTTTGGATTGACATTAAATGCCATGGTTTGTAAAGCTTTGATGGTCTGCATCCCTATTGTAGAAACTATTGTAGTTACCTCCCTTCACCCAGTAAGTTTGTAGACTTCTGATCCATGGTCGTCTTCAATATAATGACAAAAAGCAGTCATTGGCCGAATCTTAAAGGGACATAATTACAAAGGAGATATTATGTATTTTTTTTCGTTTTATTAGTACGTCAATATGGGCATCATGGAATATATTCGAGTTCCAGGGAGTGGCGGTGGCTCAGTGAGTAAGGCGTTGGCTCGCTAACCTGGAGGTCCACTGTTTGATCCTGCCTTTGGTCGAGAAAGTTCATTTGGATTTTCCGGCACTGTTCCCCCTTGTCAATGGTGCAGGACAGAGGGCCAGGCAAGAGACATTGTTGAGTTGTTCGGATGGGACGAAAAACGAGGTCCTGTGTACACATTGTCATGAACGTAAATTAACCCTTGGCGGTTGGATTTCGATATGATCAGGTCGTAGCGCCACTGTCCGGTCAAAATTTCCCCCATAGCACACTGTATTGCGTATGCCCGTCTTCATTAACCCCGTCGGAGCAAAACATTAGGACGTTAAACCCCATTTCATTTGATTTAACTTATAATCGAGTTCCCTACATTTATATATCAAAGGAGAAATTAACAAGCGGGGAGACCTAAAAGATTTAATGTTTATTAAAACAATGGCCGTGGTGTTCTGGTAACTTCAAGGGTTGTGGCTCGAAACTTCTCTGATCAAGCAAAGTTCATCAACGACTACCAATGTTTCGATCCTTCAAATAATTTTGTATTGCTCTAACAAGATATGGTGGACATCTCTTCATTAAGCAACTTTCTGACATGGGTTTATCTGTTGGTATAAAATGCGTTATTGATGCCCTCACTGTCCAGAAATAAAATGAAATGAAATGGGGTTTAACGTCCTACTGTTCTGCTACTATACTGGGCTAATGAAGACGGGCATACGCCATACAGTGTGCTATGAGAGAAATTTCGCCCGGGCAGCGGCACTATCGCCTACTCTTATATCGATATCCAACTGCCAAGGGATCTTTTACGTGCATTCCAATGTATACACTGGACCTCGGTTTTTCGTATCATCCGAAGGACTAAACAGCTGTCCTTGTCAGGCCCTCCGTTCTGCACCATTGATAAGGGGAAACCTCGTCGGAAAATCCAGATAAATTTTTTCGGCCAATGCAGGGATCGAACACCCGACCTCCAGGCTAGCGAACCAGCGTCTTAACTACCTAGCCACCGTGGCTCCCCCTCACTGTCCAGCATACATACCCTTCACAATCGAATCTTGGAGGTAACAAGGCATTTTATACGACCGCTGAAGTGATTTACTTAGATATAATTGAAAATCGAGTGTAATCCGATTTTAGCCAAATAAACAAAAAAATTTACACTAGTGGATACCTTAACCGGATAGTCACGCGCCATAGGAAGCTAGACCCTAGTTGCTTACTTTCTTTCTCCGGGTCCTCCGGTTTCCTCCCAGTGCTAAAGACCCCTACGCGCAAGCGAATTATTGAAATAAAATTAAACCATATGTTAGTCCCGAAATGACCTAGTTTGTGTCGAGTGGACATTAAACCCCATCTCTCTCTCTCTCTCTCTCTCTCTCTCTCTCTCTCTCTCTGCTTACTTTCATTGCGGTATTTTTTAATGTTTTTGTACAAAACAAATCAACATATAAAATACAATGATATCCAAATTATATTTTCAGGTCAAAGGGTGGGCTCATAATAAAATTAAGATGAAATAATAATTATGAATTTTTGATATGGTTCTTCCTGGTGTTCCTATGAACAATTCCAACCACCTTTTGATAGGGTTCACCCTCTTGAAATCACTTATGATCAATCCATGCAAATTTGATAAACAAATCTGCTCTGTAGTGCGTACACAGACAACTATGAAATCTACCCGTGCCTTTCACGTAGTTCATCCGGAAGAAACATTTCGGTGTGAATAATTTATCCAACTTTACACCTCGTCTTTTGGGATAATCGCGTTCTTGACCATTAGGCCTGCCTGACATACACTTTAAGCCGATTTTGAGCAATTCTGTATCCATAGTAATATTGGTCGATACTATTTCAGCACTTTGTATGTATAATGATCTAATGACATTCGTAATAACTTCGGTAGTATTGGATAAATCGTCATGCCGATTGACAACGTTATCCAAGTAAACGGACAATGGTATTCTTTTTTTAAATGTTACCAATAAAAATACGTTCATTGTTGACAAAATGTCTATCCACTTCCCAAGCTGAATAAAATGTCAAACTAAAAAATCTTAAGACTGTCAAAATGTCATTTAAGAATCGAAATAAAAAACTTGACCAAGTCATTCCAATAAAATTTTCACTGCATCTCATTTTCCAAAATATTTCTGACAATAATTAATTGATATCAATAAAAGAAATAGCTTAATGTTTCATTTTACTCTTTGCTCATTAGTCAACTGAAGAGCTGGTAGTCAAATAAAAATTTGGAATTGTTGTTGAAACTAACAAAAGTTTCTGTTGGTGTTTTATTAGTAGAATTACATCTCAAGTGGTTAAGAACTCAAACTGAAAAAAATTGTAGACAAGGTCAACTCAGTG
The DNA here is from genome assembly GCF_932274485.2 of Patella vulgata. Taxonomy (NCBI): domain Eukaryota; kingdom Metazoa; phylum Mollusca; class Gastropoda; family Patellidae; genus Patella; species Patella vulgata. The sequence goes on from NC_065883.2 coordinate 21,762,897, forward strand.
ACCTCATCCCCCAGGAGTTCGGCCATCCAAATATGGCATGTCATCTGCTTGCTGACCTCTTGCATTGAAGGGGGTCAACAATGAAAAAGAAAAAATGGCGTCCACTTCAGTAAATGGCTACTCAGATCAAACTATAAATCACAACAAGCAAAGATCAATTTGTTTTTCATGACCATTAAATACCCACCTTTTACAATATCCCATCGCCATATTGGAACTAATTTGCATATTTATTACATGTCACATAATGGCGGACATTGTGGCGTTTTATGCAGACGATAATCAGATTATGGTTGAACAATATTAATTGATTGTAGCGACAAAAGTTAAACAAACTTTAAAGTTGCTAGTGGCCGTGAGAAATGGACTGGTTAAACTGGGATACATTGTGATTTGATCATAAAGATAAACAGCCGAGGTGTGTTATACAAGCTAACATGGCCACCTCCTTCATGTTACACATACATTACAATAATTTTTGCGGGAACCAATCTATGCATCTAATCTTTGTGCATTAGGGGCGTAGAAATATCGAAAATAAGATGAGTAAAATGAACTTACTTTTATACCCAAAGCACAAAGTATACTCAGACCAAGAATTATATTTCTTCGGGTAAACCAACGCCGTGTAGACTACTATGAATTCGGCGGCCACTATATGAAATTACACATACGTTGGTCAGTTAATTTTAAAATTTTTGAAATGGTCGGGTTGTTTTACAGATATGCTTCTTCGAGCATAATTAATTCCTATGTTCGATCCTCATTTTTTTTATTTTTATTAGAAAGTATATTTGTAATGACCACAAAAATACAATCATAGAATCAAATTATATACTAATCCCATGATACATTATTAAATAAGTTAGTTATTACAGAGCATCAACCCGTGAGTCTGTCGTGAATATATCTCGCATGGTAGAGCCAGTTTATGCATCGTCTTGCATTTTAACTATAATGGTGATTGGTTTTTTTTCAAAATCTGTAGTCCGCCCCATGGATTGCGATATGGGTTATATAAAGTGAATTAAATATTGGTGAGTCGCTTTACGTTAATGAATTCTGTCCGTAAATGCATCTTACAGTCAAAATATGTAAGCCCATGCCATTTAATTCCATTCGGGAGCCACGGTTGGTAAGTGAGTAAGGCACTGGCTCGCTAGCCTGGGGGTCGCGTGTTCGATCCCTGCATTGGCCGAGAAAGTTCATCGGGATTTTCCGATGTGGTTTCGGCTTGTCAGTGGTGCAGAACGGAGTGCCTGACAAGAACAGCTGTCTAGTCGTTCGGATGTGACAAAAAACCGAGGTCCCGTGTATACATTGGCGTGCACGTAAAAAAAATCCCTTGGCAGTTGAAATTCGATACAGGAGTAGGCATATGCCAGTATTAATTAGCCCAGTATAGGAGCAGTACAGTAGGGCGTTAAACACCATTTCATTTCTTTTTAATTCCAATCGAACAAAGATCGGTACACATCAATCAGAATTCGCAACAGTACATCACAGCCCACACGGGATTCGAATCCTAAACCTAGACATGTCCTAGAAATGTGTTTATTACCTTATTGACACACAAACCGTGCGGTTTACTTAAATTAATGTACGTGATCGTGTTCTGCTAATGTATTTGAAAGTTTTGTTTAAAACCCAGCAATCTAACACTGTTTAATATGAAATGAAATTTGGTTTTACGTCCTACTGTTCTGCTCCGACTGGGCTAACGAAGACGAGAAGTAGCTATATAAACAGCTTCGGATTGGCATTATCATTGCTATTTCTTCAGTACCGTATTTTGTATTTCTAGAAAATCAATGTAGGCCTACAAAAAATAGCGTGATTGAAGTTTGGTCAGAAATTTCTCACGATATTAGGAAAATATTAGTTCATTTTTTGTCAAAATAAAACCATCTTTTTGGCAATAGGTAGATCAATAGTGTTTTAAGTGTCTTAAGATGAAGCGTCATCAAAACTCTCTTATCGAACAATGCATACACTTGATCACGTGGACTGACAGCACGCACGTGCAATTAGTGTAAATAGTCCATTTCGTTTGTGCATTCTAAATAAAATGGCGGTTTTCGTATGACTAATTCCTTTATTTAACAATCAGACATATTGATACCCTTCTATTTTCGTGTAAATAGAAATAATTTTTGGTTCATTAACAGACGGTAACATGGGACGGCCATGTTGCGCAGTCTCACGTTTTTCAAAAGCCTTTATAAAATTAATGTTTATTTTGTGCGATTCTCTATTTTGACACTGTGTGTTTAATTGTTTTTGATTTTGTTCAAGGATGTTAAAACTAAATTAGAAAGAGTACCTCCATCTGTAATTTTTTTTTTTTTTTTTTTTTTTATTTTTTGACATGCTTTTCCAAAACAGATTTTTTCCTAATTTAAGCAATTTCATTAGAAATTCATAATGTTTTTTCTATGCATGAAAACTTTATCCTTCAATGAATCCAGCGGATATGTGATCTCCCTAAATGACCAATATTGCATATGAAGCTGAACGAGATACTCTGTGAACGCGGTGGTTCAGTGAGTATGACGATGACTCGCGAACCAGGGGATTCCAGGTTCAATCCCGGTGTTAGAAGAGAAAGTTCATCTGGACACTTATTAGTAAAACATTATTAGCTATGCAGAAAAGCTTGTATGCCCGAGTTGCTCATATGCTATCATATATGTTATATACGATGTCTGTTTGAACGCCCCTTTCGAGGAACATGTCTGTTTATTGAAACGAGTTTATCATCTAATTCATATGTTGTGAAATCAAGTTGTTTGTGTTATCATAACAGATCATCCAGTACTTAGACTGGACAGCCCGTCATTATAGGTGTATGACTGTATTTGTATATTATATAAACATGCTAGACATTGTTGAAAAGCAAGACAAAGGGATATTAAATACTCAAAGCTAAGGAGAGATCCTTAAACATACTCTAAATACAGACAGAAGCGTAAACTTCGCAAGCCTTTAAGACGAGGGTCGCTACTCAAACGCCGATTAATCGTTCACTACTTTCGATTTAGAGTTTATAAAATTCATCATTTCAACAAGCGAGCTTGAGATTCAAAGTAGTTTCAACTAGATTCGAATCGATTCTTTGGTTTAAATGTTTGATCGGAATAAGACAATGTTGACACATCATAACACTAGCTAATTATATTGACTGATCTAATATCGGATAGTAAAAAATTAAAAGCCTGAAAGACAGATATGATAAACCAAATTTCCGTCCTGTTCCAAGAAGCGGAAGTCCCGCCATTTTGAATAACAGGGCCAATCGAACTGAAGGTTTGTCAGTCTATATCTTTTTACATTGAGTTGTGTTTATCACAGCTACTTCCGGTGTTTGCTAAGGGGATGTGTTAATTCCATTATTTTACGATATATAAACTAAAGTAAATACCAAAGACGTGACTGAAAATGATTTTGTCTAAATTATCTGCCCATTAGTTCTGACGTTACATCATTGATTTTTAATGTGACGTGTAGTAACGTGACTATCTTCTGTCTCGACATGAAATAAAGTATTATTTTACACGTGCGATCACTCTTTCAACCTATTGACAGGAATTTTTTTATAATACTTTTTTGTCTTGAATTGTTTGGATTTTTTAAAAAGTGTATGAAAATCAAGATAAGAAAATATCGTCTTGATTAAGCAGAATAGTATTTTAATAATGTATTTTACAACTTTAGACAATATATATTTAGCACATGTATTAACCCTCACGTACCTCGTTTGACGGCGGGTTGGATGGCCGAATGGTTTGCACGTGCGCGCTGTATCATAAGGTCTGTCACTGAGTCAAATGGCGCGGTTTCGCTTCCCAGGTTGTACGTGACAAGGAGTAGGGTCGCCTGTCCAAGTTCATGGGTTTTCTCCTTGTCCTCCGGTTTCCTCCCACTGCTAAAGAACCCTAAGCGCAAGCGAATTATTGAAATAAAATTGAACCACACATGTATGTTAGTCCCGAAATAACCTAGTTTGTGTCGAGTGGACGTTAAACCCCATTTCTCTCTTTCACCTCATTTGACAATATTTCAGTATACCTTGCATTTGTTCGAATGTGGACATACCATTATAAGCATCTATAAAGAAAATATTAACTTTGTTCTAATAGAAATTAAGTTAAGCAAGTCGATATATCTTTCAGTTTGCACATATTGTATAATTCTTGTTTGCAGTTCCACTTATAAGTCTTAACGTAAACAGACAGACGTATCGCTCTATGTTGCCATACTGTTAAATCAAAATCAAGCGCAGTCGATCCTAACCAGTGGTCACATACAAAGTCAAAATTTTGTTTTACTTGTCTTTACAATATGCAACATATTTGGTAAATTCAAATATGGCTGTTTTAAGAATACTTTTAAGAATACTTGGGGGGGGGGGGGGGTGCTTTGTTGTCATTTTGTTATATATTATTTGTTTCGTGCTGGGTTTTTTTTCGTGTGGTAAGGGTGGGTGGGGGGGGGATTTTAAGGATATTATCACTTGCGCTTATTTATTAACTAAACATTATAATAAATGCATTAAAGCGAGAATTTAAAATGTTCTAAGAAAGTCAAAACATAATTATTTCTATGTCTTTTGCTCAATAGGTTATCAAATCACTATTATACGATCATGGGCATTATTTCCCACCCTTAAAAATCTATGACACAGGAAATAACAACACAATTACATCCCCTGTTTCGCTATTGACAACATGGGGCAGCCATTTTCCAACGTTGGAATTTGAAGTTAAAAATGATATGTTTGCCAATTTCTCAGCTGGCAATAGCGAATTATAGGATACCATCTATTTTGAGGCTTTATTTTAATACATTTTAAAAATATAACTTGAAAATTTGCAATTGCAACTTTAAACTGAATTTTGTCTAAACATCTATAAAATCAGACATCTATTATAATGATAATCTCCGTGCAGTTGTTGATTGGATACAATGAACACGATTAGTCTGTGGAATTGGTGACATTATACAACTTTACTAAGGCTGCTTTGATAGTTGATTACAGGTACGAACCAAACGAGCTAATAAATATAGCTTCTATTATGAGAAGGAGCATGCTTGACAAGGAAAATGTATTGGTTTTAAATTTTATCGTATAAAATTTCTAATTATTTCTCACTCTTAATCACAATTAAATACAAAGCGTTGCTTGTAGATTAAACTGTATTTTGTGGCCAACATAATACATGATTGATAGTGAGCTAATAATTAACATGTCGCTCAGTGTTACGGGCCCACAAAAAAAAGCTAATTTACGAACGTCAATAATAAAGTAATTAACATATGTTTGATATAATTGAGTTACTATAATGAGTATTGCCAGGGGCTGTTTACCTCTTAATGGACACATATTTATGCTTGCTGGCAGTCGACGAAAGACTATGGACTAGAAGAAACAACGTATCAAGGTGTAAAAGTTGCCTATGGTTGTTGTGAGTTTGCGAGAGAGAGAGAGGGGGGGGGGGTGCAATTGTTTATATAGATAAGCCTTCACAACAATAAAAATGCCTCTCGTAACATTATCCTTTATTACTCTCATCAGTTTGTCTCAATCTGATTAAAACACAGATTTCGTTTCTTTTTTTTTATAGTTCAAAATTTCGTTTTGCATGTCTTTACTACACTAGGTTCTAGAAGAGTTGTTAATTAACCCGAATTCTGGATGATGTGAGAGATTGATTAGCCAATGAAACGGTCTGTTGTGGCGAGTTTTTGGCGTGAGGTGAGAAACATCAATGCCGATTGGTTAATCAAATGTCTGACGTCATAGGGTCAAAAGCCACTCTATGATATCTGACGCGACCTTCCCCAACAACCGGTCAGATCTTCGTGTAGTAGAGGCCATTGAAAGTATAAAAAAAACGAAACGAAATATAGATCCTTATTTTAATCAGATTGCAGTTTATATGTTAGCTCGGTATAAATTTTCAATATCCATACGCTTCATCAATGTAACATGTAAAATTATTTGAATCGGCGAAGTTACTCGTTGTTCAGTCAGTGTTGACTGTGTTGAAATTTTATGTAATAGATGTTACCACTGTTTGTCGTGTATTTTGTACACGGTGAAGTGCTGATTACACTATTTTGCCTTATTACACTATTTTGCCTATACCGTTTTTTTAGGACTTCGAATTTCGTCTAATGGTTTGGATTGTTCGTACTTGGTTTTATTTTATTTTTATGATATAATTCTTATGGTTTGCTTAAATAAATGGAATGAAATGGGTTTTAACGTCCTACTGTTCTGCACCAACCGGGATAATGAAGACTGGGGCTTAAATAAAATAACTACCACAGATTATGAATTGGCCTCGACTTACAACTCTGTGACATTAAGGTTGCACTGGACACCAATAAAAGACTGCAGAGTAAATGTAAAACCTTATGGCTACTTAATCGATCGTATTTAACATGAAGAGTTAAATCAACACTATGAAAACCAGAAATATATTTTAATATTTGTTCCTATTTTCTATAAGCACGTGAGCATTCTTTTCTCAAATGTGCACACGTGCGTGACTCAAGATGCAAATGGACAACTGACCGTCTTGATAACAGAAGAAACAATAGACTCAAACTGTCCATTTCAATCTTGTATTTTATATCTAATGATATCGTTTCCTCCCTGACATGTGATGTTTTGTTTGAATGTCATGGTACATGGCGCCGTTGTTTTATTTACCGTCTTCTCTGTCTGAAAAGCAGATGCGGATAAAACAATTTGAATGATGACGTAGCTGAGTAAAAAAGGCATGTTGCAGTTATTCCTTTCAATATTAATACTTTGCTGTTATCTGTATTACATGAAATAGAATAGCGCAAAGTCCTCTGGCGAGTATGAAAATTGTATATTATGAGTAAAGTTACGGAATATTACAAATAAAAATGAAATATATTTCACCTAAGGTCAAAAATTAAAACCAATAAATCTGAACGTAATATAAGAACCATGAAGGCAGAACAGCATTATCGCAGACATCTTGAAATTGTGACGTCATATAATATAATAAATCGACTAGGAACCCAATATCATTATCCAAAGAACTAACATGTCAATCATACCCGAATTGTTGGAACCTTGGATTTTTTTTTTAAGAGCGCCTCAATAAGAATAAGAACAGCAGCCGGGAGATTACTTTGCTCGGACAGCGGCTCTACGATTCACTCTTATTTCGAATTCCGATTATCAAGGGTTCTTTCACTTGCAAGCCAACGTGTATGCAGATCCACGCTTTTTCGTTCCATCTGGACGACAATTTGATGTCCCTTTCCCGGTCCTCCATCCTGCACCACTGACCAGGGGAAGCCATGCCGGAAAATCAAAAGGTAGCTAACTCGAGACCTTATTCCACGACTCCCATCAAGTGCACGGAACAAGTTCCTGGTTGAAAAATAAAGTTCAATTTAAAGTTATTAATTCACATAGATTTATTCATCTTCTTCAAAGTTGCATAAAGGTTGGACCGTTGCACTGACTACAATAAACTGTTTAAGTTCCTTGTGAGATTTATTTTAACTAATTGTGTGTGAAATATATATGTCTAGTGCGTAGTGGATTATATAATGCCCTTTGGCCTTTCTCTTTACTAAATCCCTTTAATTTCCATGAAAATGAACCTTAATATCTATAACTTATGGCACTCAGGCTGCTGCATGTTTCTCTATTATATATCCGTTAGATGATCTAAAGCGGCTTAAGCGCATTATCGGGAAAAGAAATTACAAAAAAGAAGCTCGATTTAACTATAATATCACATGCTTAAACAGAGAGAGGGGGGGGGGGGGCGGAAAGAGGAATGGGGTTTAACGTCCACTCGACACAGACTAGGTCATTTCGGGACTAACATGGTTTTTATTTTAATAATTCGCTTGCGCGTAGGGGTCTTTAGCAGTGAGAAGACCCGGAGAAAATCCACGAGGTTGGACAGGCGACCCTATTCCTTGTCACGTACAACCGGGGAATAGAAACCACGCCAGTTGACTCAATGACAGACCGTATGATATAACGCCGACGCGCTAACTATATGGCCATCCAATATATATTCATTATCCTTTTTATTTCCTGGAAAGTGATAAATCCTCTATAAAGTCCGATTCATAAGAACAAAAACCAGTGGTGTTATAACAAAAATCGTACTATCTACAACAGTATTATCATAAAAAAAATGCTTACGATCCTTTTTTATAGTTGCAACAAAGATTGTAAATATTCGGTGGGCACACTTCAGTGTGATTTGGTGTGATTTATTTGTGTCAACATGTCGGCATTTGTTCCTTTATTAACATAAACGCATTTGTATTTACTTTCTTTAATTGAATGATAATAAAGCATTGGGAATCTCACAGTTGAATATATACTTCAAAGTTTCAAGAGAGATAATTTTGCCATGTACATATTTATCTTCAAGAGATTTGAATGCATGTCTTCAGAAGGTAATGCTGATATACCACAAAATACAAATCGCGTCACCAACAAAAAACTCAACACTTGTATTCTATTTTTAAAGATATCTGGACAAAGAATAAACAACTATTTATATGGGTGGACATTTCCTTGATGATGTCGTAAGGTCAAGAAGACCTTAAATATTTTTTGGGTTAGAAAACAAAAGAAAGAGGAACAATAAATGCGAAAATCGCATTCGTCTTTTTAACAGTTTCAAGATTCCGATGGCTTCAAAAAAGTCTTGACACTTACAATAAATGGTTTAGGCAACTATTCTTCTTGGCTGGAGGCCCTTGAGCCGAGTGGGTTAACACAAATAAGAGGTAAGGGTTTAATTTCTATACGTCTATTCTTACCGGGGTAGGAACATGTTTTCTCTATTAGAGATGGTCACCCGTTGAACAGATGCAATAGGACGCTTTTTCTGGCAGTCCAACTAGACAATAATTGAACCACTTCAGCTTGCCTTCGCTAGAACAAATGAAACCAATATCAAACGAGGCTATGAAGCAACAGAAAGAAGAATGGCCGAATCTGGGAGCTTTGTTTGCATTATATCCGAAAGGAACAATGGGTATAAAATTGCAACTTTATTCAAGTACAGTTGTCAAGATTCAAACGTTTCGACATTGTCGAATGACCTTTCGAACCGTCCGCGCTCATGTCAATTCTCTTTTAAGTTTAAGTGCAGAAATTAAATTTGATAGATTTTGGTGAGAATTTTCTGGTATTTAATGTCCATTTGAAGCAATGCTTGAGATAAATAGATTCTTGATAACATGCTTGCTATTAATCATTCTAAAATCTTTGTAATAACCAATAACTGCAGTGGACATGATGGTGGCCTACTAAGCGGTATGAGATATACAATGCAGAGTCGATTTCTGCAAAGTTATTCCAAAAATTTGTTGTTGTTTTTGTTTTATTATTATAATTTATTTTGTCTTGGAGTGGGGGTTTAGGGTACTGAATTAGTAACTTTGTTTAACAGAACTCGTTATTTACATAAATATATATTATTTTGTGAGGTATATTATTTTGAGACAGTAACTGAGGATTCTGCCCCAGATAGCAGCCCGCCGTGCCACCTACGCGCATTTCCAGATTTAGAAGCACTTTTTGATCTTAAGGCACCATGCGACCTTAGCTTAAAATATAAATCGTGTGGAAATGTATAAAAAAAAATCTCAACAAAGTGTACGCATTATTCTAGATAGGAGTTCTTAAAAACTAAATTCGTCTTGAAGATTTCTTAAATTAAGAAACAGTTATATTTAATAGTATTAAGTGCTTTTTATAAGAATTCGGTCTACAACAATGGCTAGATAATTAAGACGCTGTTGCACATCTTTCAACAGAACAATAAGAAAATGTATTTTACTTTCAATCGTTCAATATTGATAATGGCTTGCTAGATCGAAAAAATAATCATAATGCCCTGTAGGATGAGTCTTGGAGACGGGAATTATGTCTTAAGCATTCTTTTGTCTTTTTTTAAAAGAACATTTTAGTATACATTAAGTATTCAATAATCAGTTTATAATTACAGCAACATTATGCAGAAAAAACGGATGGTAAAACGTTATATTGATATAGTTTATATTCATCCACCAAAAATATGGGAAGCTTTTAAACGTGATTGTCTTTCGCAAACTCTTTCGATTTTTTTTTGTATTACTGGAATTCGTTTCCAGATTATGAAAATTTGTTTACTTAACAGAAAAGTTCTCCTTTTTACATACTCGTTTAAATTAATGTTTTGTTATTTTCATTGTTTCTTATTATTTTAGATGTCTGGACTTACTGATGCTATAGTGCGATTTCTATATCCAGTTCCTTGGTGTTATACGCAATAAGTTATGGAAGGATAACGTTGCCAATATTATTTTAATGTTCACGGTGCAAACTGCATATGTCAGCAGTTCAAAATGCGTATTTTAGTTTTACAATGTGAAATTTCCATTGCTCCACAATACCAATGTCACAGTGTTAAAATACAGAATACACTTTTTAATAATACAAAATACAGTATAATAGTCATTTTGCACATTTTACGTCTCCATTCTGCATTTTGCATAATAGACAAATGCATAATAGAACTTAGCATATTAGAACATGACCGTATATGGGATCTACGACGAAGCTCATTTGCATACGGAAAAAGTGACCAGGAAACTTCATCGGAACTCGTACACATTGGCGTGCACGTAAAAGATCCCTTGGGAGTTGGAATTCGATATAAGACTATAGTGCCGCTGCCTGGGCAAAATCCCCCTCGTAGCACACTGTATGGCGTACGCCCATCTTAATTATTCTCGTCGGAGCAGAACAGTAGGACGTTAAACCCCATTTAATTTCATTTTTTCAAAGTATGTGCGAGAATTATTTAAAAATTTGAAAAGAGAAATGAACGTGCGTTTTAGTAATACGTAACATGATATCTGGAATTAGTATTAAAACAGATACATGTATGTTTACTTTAAATACACCCACCTGTCTAATCGTTCGGATGGTACGTAAAAACAAGGCCCCGTGTACACATTAGCGTGCATGTAAAAGATCCCTTGGCTGTTGGAATTCGATATAACAGTAAGCCGAATATAGCGTCGCTGTCCGGGCAAATTTTCCACATGCCCGTTTTCATTAGTCCAGTCGGAGCAGAACAGTGGGACGTTAAACCCCATTTCTTTTCATTTCATTGATCGTTTTCCAAGTACCGACCCCTTCTACTGACCTTGACCTTTGAGATTGATCGCGTAAATTATTATTTTTCGTCCTAGTCCGGACTTTTTTCCGTATGCAAATGAGCTTCGTCGTAGATCCCATATAAGGTATATGTGATAAAATACTATGTTCTTATATGCGTTTGTCTATTATGCAAACAGAATGGAGAAGTGTAATGGGCAAAATAACTATTATACTGTATTATCGAAAAGTGTATTCTGTATTTTAACACTGTGACATTGGTATTGTGGAGCAATGGAAATTGTAAATTGTAAAACTAAAAATCATATTTTGAACTACTGACATATGCAGTTTGCTTTGTGAACATTGGAATAATATTGGCAACATTATCCTTCCATAATAAGTTGGTTTAAACATATTTTATTCAATTAGAAGTCTTCTCAGAGGCAGAATAATATGTAAATTTTCATCCATAAAAAAGTTTTACAGATTGTAATTAATTTCAATTTATTTATTGCAGATTTGTTTGGACTTGATTCACAAGATAATCATACTGTTGTATAGACAAAGGTAAAAATGTGGGTTCCTATTTCTAATTTCTGCTGTTTAGAAATGGACAATAAATTCTGAACTGCGTGGCGAGGTATTATGTGTAGGATGAAGCACGAGACTGGGGTTATGCTGGGGAAAGAAAGACTGAAGAAAATAACCCGATTTTCTTCCCCAGCATAACCGAAGTCGAGGACTTTATCTTGCTTATAAACCGTTTATGTTTACATGTACGCAACATGAGAATATCCCAGATTTCCCGTAAGAATAACCTTATATCATGTTTTCTTATGGGGAAAACATACCCTGGAAGAATAACCCGTTACAGGTTTAAAAAATAACCCCAAATTTCCCTGTATATACCTAAATCCACCCCTGACTTTCAGACCGCAAGTTATTCCGGGCATAGAATATACCCCAAAGATCAAAAAGAGATTTACCGTTACAGGTTTATAAGATACAATATAAATTGTAAATAGTTTAACTCATTTGCGATATTCACAAATTAACCTCAAAATTTGTTTAACGTTTGTATTCAATACAAAGGGTAAAGTAATTTGAACGTCTTTCTTTACATTCCATCTGAAATATTCACTATTTATTACGTCTACATGTATGCACTTCACTTAGATATGAGTCATAGATATGACAATGTACTTTTTAAATATATTAATTCTAAAAAAAAAACCTTCCGACATTGTAAATTCAATTATCTATCAATTTTAAAAACTCAATTCTTTGTGAACATGTATATTGCATTTTGATGACATCACTGTAGATAATGATCATCAATCATATATAGCTGAAATCACAGATGAAGATAGACAGCCCATTAGTTTTAAGGGGAAGCAATTCAGTTAACATCGGTGCTCTTTAAATCTACATGACGAATAGATTAACCTAACTAATGAAATGTCTGACATACGCCACTTATATCATTAAACAATATATGTAAGGTATGATATAGCGTCTATTATATCATTTATTACATATCTATCAATGACAAGCCTACGACAACCTTAAATAAATAGAATGAAATGCACGAAAAACATTGAACAAGCACTTGAGATTGTATTTTACTGACTAATATTCTAAATATCGCCATGTATTATCTGTAAGCACTTTTAAAGCTTATAATTAGGCCTGTTTGCCAGACATAGCCAAACACATCCTTATTTTATTTAGATTAAAGAACGGAATAATATTTTCATTTGGTAAATCAATTAACAGGAAGACGGCACGTCAATAAAAATCATTTGTAATTAATTTTAAAAGCTTAAAACTAATATGCCGTAAATTAAGTAAAGGCTAATAATGACAACAAATTCATTTTTCTATTTAATACATAATTCAAAATGTCATTCATGTTCGAAACTGAACATTCTAAATTGAAAAGCTTAGTAAATATTAATAAAATATTAACCCCTGATTCAATACTTTAGACAAAAATGCATTGTTAGATAATTTTAAAAAATACAAATCAACCGTGAACATTTGATACCTAAATCAACTTAAAAAATATATGTAAGTCGGTTGTAATTAAGTTCGTTGTTCATAATAGGATGCTGTATTATCTCGCGTAATTGATGAAAAAAAAAAGTAATAATTACGATAGAAATAGTTCATGACACAGTTCTGAAAGGTTGTAATTGCCACTTATTGCTTTTTTTGCATAGGATCACTAATCACATTGGGGGTCGGGGGGGGGGGGGGTCGCTTCTCTATGCAAAATTTCATGCAGAACTGTAATGTCGTAACTTCCACACACACAAAAATCGCTTTTAAAAATAGGGTTTTCTCTCAAATCACAAAAACTAAATCCGACATTTTTTTTAGACTGAACACCTTTCAGAACCATGACATCGTTCTATTGACTTAAGTTCGATCCGCTTGACAAATGTGAGATGAGAGCCGTGGTAGCTCAGTGAGTGAGATGCTGGCTCGCTAACCTGCAGTTCCCGCGGTGGGTCACGGCGTTCGCTGGGAGGGTTCCTCTGATTTTCCTGCATGGTTGCCCCCTTATCAATGGTGTAGGACGGAAAGACCAGCACGACGTCTCAGGGATGGGACGAGAAACCACGATCCACTGTGCATATTGGCGTACACGCAAAGGTCCCCCCCCCTCCCTACAGCACACTGTGTGGCACATGCCCGACTTTATTTTCCGGTCGGTGCAGACGTTGCGATATTAAACCCCATTTCATTGCAAAGTTGAAGAAAAATGTAACCTTTGATTTTTGCGGTTTCTTTTTTTTTAAAGTGTAGCAAATGTTTTAGCCAAACTACTCACATAGATTTCGATTGTTTACGTCATTACATCTCGCCCTTTCAATAATACGCGGTGTTTGATTGGTCGCCCCCCCCCCCCCCCAATCGAAAGATCAATCAAACCGCTGATAATAGAAAATTCCGCCAAATATTTTGAAGTGCCCTAAGATCCGACAAGAGACCCTCTTTCATTGGGATAGAGAACCAGAACTGATCTCCCAAACAGTTTATTGAATGTCCAGGGCAATGTTATGCTAATAGATACAGAATACTGTCTTCAGACTTGTCTTAAAACATTATTGGAATGGTGTTCAAAATAAATCTAACAAAAATAAGGGGTTTTTTTATTATAAATACAGAACAAACAAAAAGCCGCAGCTATAACACAATTCGTCTTTGAATTATTTCAGATGCTAAGGAAATAGAGTTTGGGGTGGTGTAAAATAAAAGGATAATGCTATTTATTATATATTAATATTATTGTTAACTAATACGTCATCTTAGCGGTCGAAAATCAGTAATGTCTCTCTTTATGCGATCAAAATTACACAATGACCGTAATCCCGATATATTCCACGCTTTGTAAGCGCCTGGATTGTCATGTCTATATACTTGCGGAAGTGGTAAGTGGTCGTTTTGATTATCAAGTCACGTATAAGATTGAAAGATGTAATTTCTTAAATTAGGTAACCTCTCGCGATCATTTTCAAACGGCTCAATATTTTGATTTGAGACTATATCGTCACATGTTGGCGTTTGGTAGTAAACACACTTGTCTATAGTGTCTGTTGAAGTTTGGGATTTCTCCCTTTAATTAGGGGGGTTGGTAGCCGAATGGTTAGCACGTGCTGGCTGTATCATAAGGCCTGTCATTGAGTCAACTGGCGTGGTTTCGAATCATCGGTTGTACGTGACAAGGAGTAGGGTCGCCTGTCCAACCTCGCGAGTTTTCTCCGGGTCCTCCGGTTTCCTACCACTGCTAAAAGACCCCTATTGCATTATTGAAATAAAATTAAACCATATGACCTAGTTTGTGTCGAGTGGACGTTAAGCCCCCCCCCCCCCTCTCTCCCTCATGAAAACATGAATGGACTTCTGCTTTTCGTGTATTAATACACGTGTAATGCGATACTGTCACATGATAATATGTAATGTACCACTGTTAGAAGTACCGGTATGTTAATCACGTTTGAATATATACAATGAAATGAAATTGGGTTTAACGTCCTAGTTTTCTGTACCGACTGGGATAATGAAGGCGGGCATATACGCAATGCAGCGTGCGATAAGCGACATTTTGCCACAACACGGGACCTCGTTTTCCTCCACACCGGGAACTTTCTCAGGCCGGCATCGGGATCGAACACCGGAACTCCATGTTAGCTTACTGGGGGGTTGGGTGGCTGAATGGTCAGCACGTGCGCGCTGTACCATAAAGTCTGTCATTGAGTCAACTGGCGTGGTTTCGAATCCCCGGTTTTACGTGGCAAGGAGTAGGGTCGCCTGTCCAACCTCGTGGGTTTTCTCCGGGTCCTCCGGTTTCCTCCCACTGCTAAAGACCCCTACGCGCAAGCGAATTATTGAAATAAAATTAAACCATGTGTTAGCCCCGAAATGAACTAGTTTGTGTCGAGTGGACGTTAAACCCCACTTCTGTCTCTCTCGAGCTTACTGAGCCAGACAATGCGCTAGTGCTACTTATGAATGAATAAATGTGATCTGCCACTATTAATATTTAAAGGGACAATAACACTCTTGCTGGCTTGGAAGCTCCAGAAAATAAATAATATCTCTATTTAAGTACTAGATGTTTAAGTCTCCTACCTGTTGTGTAAATTATCCATTACATCCTATTTTACTTGTCCAGAGGGTTCGAAAATATTTTTAAATCGAAGTTTCGTTTGAAAAGGTTTACGTTAGACGTTTCAAACCATGATGTTGAATATTTCAAATTTTTTAAATAAGGCGTGTTAAGATTAAATTTGTATCATCAATTAATTGAAATATTCTAAAATAGTACAATTTGTTGACCAGAATAAAGATTGGGAAATATTATTCAGTTACAACAAGAGTGGTATTGAGCCTTTAAATAAAGTAATGTGTCGCTACAGTGCATTTCATGTAAAAATAAATCTAAAGCACTATTGCTATTCGTGTGCACGAATAAACATAATGTGTTACTGATATTTGTAAATTGTAATCTCAACATTTTTATTTAATATTTTGTGGAAACTCGTGGTGTTGGAATTCATCGTTTCATTGTATGCCGTGTACCTTAACTTTAAGAGTATTTCCTAATGAATTTGTGAATCTAATAGTTGAAGAGATGGTAATATTTGCTGATCGGTCACTAAGATCACTTATATAATGATATCTGTTAGATATTAATATTACAAACAATACCTAATTGTTACGTATTTTATAAAAGATATGGCCATAAAAAGACATGCGTTACTGATAAGCTATTTTAACATGATAGATTATGGTCCATATGTTGAGACCATATGTCATCGTCAAAATACAGATTTATATCTTTTAAGATAAACCTCTGAACAATACAAATCATGGAGGAACGAGTTGGTGATATGTTATATAAAAAAAAATATGTAGTCCTTCTGGTAATTAAAGAGACAATAGATGTTCAAAACAATATTTTCGATTTGCTGGGGTTTGACAATAACACTTAGATCAGGTGTATTCACACTCTATTGTATATGTATGTATAACTTGAAACAAGATTTTCACGAATAAAATGTTTTGTTCAAAATGTTTGGATTTTCGCAGTTTAAAAATGCATTAGGCAAGATCCAAATCTGGCTATTACAGATATTTTTTTTTATTTCTTTAGACCTTAAATGTATTCTAAATTATTAATTAGACATTAATTAACTTACCAAGACCATAATCAACTCTAGATGCATTCGCATGCCTGTGATATTTAGTGGATTTAAATACGTTTTGTGGATATTTTTAACAGATATTTTTTTTTATTTCTTTAGACCTTAAATGTATTCTGAATTATTAATTAGACATTAATTAACTTACCAAGACCATAATCAACTCTAGATGCATTCGCATGCCTGTGATATTTAGTGGATTTAAATACGTTTTGTGGATAAGATAACCGTAAATATGGATAACGAGACTTTGTTTATTATCGCAACAACGGTAGTAATGACGATCGAGGCTAGTATAAATTGAATCGCTAATATCTAAGTTCAGAGTGAAGCAATTTGACTTTTCATTATCTTTTTGTAACTATTATAGCAATATCTGTCAGCTCTTTATCTAATCTTACCTAATGACTCTCTAATAAAATTTATTTTTCGGTTGTTGGTTCCACTTCATCTGGATCCAAAGAAAATTCGTTATAGTGCGAGTTCAGTATAGAGCATGTCGTGATGGGTCAACTCCAGATTGGTCTACCAATCAAAACCCGTGATACAGATAGAAATTTCCGAGAAATCTTTTAAAAAGGCTCTTATTTTTTTGACATTATACTGTTAAAAGAGTGACCATCCTTTTCGATAATCATGTCAATAAGGAGCCGTTATAGAACCAAATCCAAAGAAACTTTCAGACAATGGAATTATTCCTGGTCGCAGATATGTCTCTTTAAACATTATTCAGATGTTACAATCAATGTTACAGAATAAAAAATAAATACATGCAATGTATAGGTATATTTAATACACTTTGTTGCATAGTGTATTACTAATCAACAACACGTAAAAGCTGACACTAAACGGATTTGCATATTTATGAAAGTTTCTTGATCAAAACCAATCGGATTAGACGGAACCACCGTCTTAAATTGCTGGTCGTGTAGTGATCAGGTTAATTTCGCTTAACACATTAACTGACTCAGTCAATATTAAAAGGAGATATAACAAGCCACTAAACCGTCAACATTTAGTCTGGTCATAACTTGCGTTACTCACACATCACAATGTGGAGACAGCCATATTTAAACATGGCGCTTACTACGTTACTTGAATCCTGCACGTCATATCCGATTACCTGATTACACCGGGTTGTCTTGCCGAGGTCGGGAACTCTGGGATTAGAACATGTCATATCTTCTGATATCCTGACTAGCTAATCTGTTTACGACTACGTAATTTATTACATCTCGGTAAAAACACCTTTAAAATACCTGAACAGGTCACCTTTTACCCGTGCGTTTAAATAGGTTTCAAGGTCTGCTGCCAAAGCCCAACGGTCCTGAAAGTAATGAATTGTTTTGTGTATCTTCGCCGGTATATCACATAAATTAAATTTCCATCCCTAATCCAAATATCAGATTTTAAAAAATTGTTTGACCACAGAGGACAAGCTCGTTCATATTTCAAATTTCTCATAATTTCTAATATTTCAAATTTCTCATAAATTCTAAGCATATTTCAAATTTCTCATAATTTCTAGCATATAAGTTGTCAAGAAAAATTTATAAAAGAATATGACCCCAAAATGAAAATGGCTCAATGCTTTATTAGAAATATCATAGGTAAAAATTCCAGAACAAAGGGCAAGTGTTGTCCATACACATTAAAATGTATATTGGTCCAAATATTATTGAAATCGTCTAATCTTTTCTATTGTTTTCATGACGTCAGCATGTTATGTCTTGGAACGTCAGTCAGCTTTTGAGGGAATAACCCATTTGCATCAATGAACATCGATGTCAAAATGGTATCTAACCTGGGTTTTATGATTTAATAGTCTAGATTACTATCTAAAGACTACTTTTCAGACCATTTGATATTAGTTAAA
Organism: Patella vulgata; assembly: GCF_932274485.2. Lineage (NCBI taxonomy): Eukaryota > Metazoa > Mollusca > Gastropoda > Patellidae > Patella > Patella vulgata. Next base: position 21,781,654 of record NC_065883.2, read on the forward strand.
TTGTAATAAGGAAAATGACTAGTACTAGCCTTCAGGCGAATTAATGCATTAAAAATAATATCATACCTCTAAAATACTGATACTCAAACAAACTACAATAGTTTATCGGAAATTCAGAACAAATAATATCTCATTAACACTATAAAGTGACAACGATTAAAAAAAACTTGAATGTTTACATTCAACAAAATGTTTTAGTCATTTTATTTAAGTGTAATGAGGAGGGTCACTTTATTTAAAAGTGTAATTGATCTGTAAAAGGCGTATAAATGAATTATATTGATGGGAATTTGAATACAAACTATTAAATAGGTCCATCGAAAACATGTTGGGTATACATTTATCACCGTGTTAGCTTTAGAATAGGAAATCGGCAAAACATTATAAGATGTGATATTTACATACCCAATAATGTAAAATGTAAATGGCTGTAAGAAACACATAAGTTCCGTGGGGACAGGGTGGCGGTAACCACAAGATTAAATGGCTCACAAAATAACAATTCTGGTCGGGATGACGAAAAAATAGAGAGAGAGAGAGAAATGGAGTTTAACGTCCACTCGACACAAACTAGGTCATCTCGGGACTAACATATGGTTTAATTTTATTTCAATAATTCGCTTGCGCGTAGGGGTCTTTAGCAGTGGGAGGAAACCGGAGGACCCGGGGAAACCCCACGAGGTTGGACAGGCGACCCTACTCCTTGCCACGTACAACCGAGGATTCGAAACCACGCCAGTTGACTCAATGACAGGCCGCATGATACAGCACGCACGTGCTAACCATTCGGCCATTCAACCCCACGACGAACAAATAGGTCGCGAAGGAAAAGATATTAACAACTATACATGTATAGTCTGGACTGACTAATTGTTTTGCACAGTATTGTAATAATCATATTTCAACTAAATCAAATAGTAACCAAAAATCCGACCAATTCGGTAATACAAAAAAAAACCATTGCGTTATATTTACGCATACTGATATCAATAGCTAATATGAACCCACTCCATAATCAATATGTACAATCTGTTGTTATTTGAGAGTACGTTATGGGGACAGATGCTTATGTTTGTCCAATAGTCATATCTTAACTGATAGGTGTATCGATAAAACTTGATACCGTGTCCCACCCGTGGTACACAGCTTCCGCTCCTAGGCTGATAATAAACACAATCCTAACCTACATTGATTGATGAATTATTTAAATTTTCTTTGTCTTATAGAGTGGTGCCTTAAATTTGATAGGTATGCATACACAGGTAGTGTGCAAACCTTTTCCTCCATGAATTCAATAATAAAACACCTAACATCCAGCAAATGCGAAGAAACATTTTATGGACAGAAGTTTATCTTTCAGTATTAACATAATGTAGAGTGATTTTGCTTTCCATAATTTCCAACCGTTTTGTTAATCAACACACACCGTCTTTAGTTAATGTCTTAATAATAAACCAAAGGTTGCAACGCAAAAATAATAAGATGCTGACAACGATTAATAAGGGATAAGATACGTGTACGTGCTTATGGGATTTTCTACAGGTTGTTCTCGATGTGGAGTTAAAGTTTTTAAAAGTTTTTGAAAAATGTTCCGTGTGGTCTGCAAACAAACGCCAATGAACTAGACGATTTAATTTCTCTGGAAATTTCAGCTCAAAATATTGAATACTTTGAGAATGATTACCGAAGCTGCATATAGTTTTTTTGTTAACGCATTGGGTGACCTGCTAAATATGCCTATTTTATATCCTCACAAATGGTATTACTCTCTGGAAAACGACAACGCACCAAAATATCACTGGAGGATGTCTCTTGGCGTGTGTTTCGTCGGGGCATAATATTTGAAAAGTTCTTGAAAGCAGTTAAGCAAGGCATAAACAGTTGCAGTTGCCCACAAAAAACTGACCATCATGTCAATAATGCAGAAATAATTGTATTCAAGATCCCGCATGCATATTAACCGAATGCGTATCACTGCTTGAATAATTTAAAAAGAGCGTCCTTATTGTTCACGCTTAAAACACGACACGCATTATAGACTAAACAAAAACAAATTCAACTTAAATGTGACGAAATTGTTATAAAAATCGAAATCTTTTAACTCGGTATTTTCTTCTATAAATCAGAAAATGGATTATAAGTAAACGTTAATTAAGATGAAATCGGAATCTTCTTATTCTTTTATAAAATTTGTCAACAAGCACCTTGTTATTTCAAGTTGCGAGGCTTCGAATGCACTCAGTGAATATTTGTTTAATGTCTCTGTTCGGGAATATTTTGAAAATCTTTATCTACTTAAAACAAGTGGACTTTCCGGCCTTTCAGTTTCTTAGGGACCTTCTAATTGGTTCTATAGTACCTTCAGTAGTACAACAAACAATTCAGTCCATTTAACATTATCTAATCAATACGGGCTCAATCAATTTAAACATGAATACAGTGAGAACAAAAGAATAAATGTTCCCTTCTTTTATATCGTCACATGCCATAGAAACATACATAATACACTACACGGTCTCTTCGTACACGATGAATTCATGTGTTTTAGTCTAGAGTCGAGTCAAATGGAACTGCGCTTTATTTGAAGAGCACTTGAGCCCTGCGTAGGAAAACAAATCTATGATTTGCTTGCTTGTTTGAGGAAATAAATGGAAAAATGAGATTTCTGGTCCTGTGTATTGATTGTGAATAAATAGCGAGTAGCTAATGGTTTAATTACCTAGCGCCGTATGTCATACTGCGATCCAGGTGAATACAGTAGATCGACCGACACTAAGAGAACCATTCGCCTTTTATCATCTTTCCTGGATGTTTTACTCGAGTTAATGTTAAAACATCAGTAGACAATAAACTTTTCCTCTCCACCATTCTTCTACCTTTAGTTTCAACCTGTTTTCTCACGCGCGCAGGTAGGCCTGATGTAAATGTTAGAAACACTTTTATCTAACCCATACAATAGCGGGAATCAGGGATGAAAATTGTGAACATTTAATGTAGCATATGGCTTTCTTTACATTATCGTTTAAGTGAGCGAACAAAAGAGAAATATAGACGGTGATTAGGCCGTGTAAATGTCGTAAATGTAACGATTTAGTGCACTCTAAGTTAAGCAAACAAACCGTAATAATGTTCTCTAAACGATTGTATAGATATTAATAGTTAAATTCGTGTCAGTCAAAGCTGAACCCACCCATATACTCAAAGTCGCATAGAAAAACTAAGTTTTTCATTTACCTAGCAAATTAAAGAGAAGAGCACCTTATCCTCGACCAGTAAGTTTGGTTTATTTTAATTAAGTATCAACTGAACACCGACTACTTAAGCTAGAAGTGTGCCTCTTCACTTGTTGGAAAATGTTCTTCACACAAGTGGTCGACACTGTCTTCAACAAGATATTTATCGGATTCCAACAAGTTTTCGTCTTTAATATGTGTGGATAACTTTTCTATTCAATGAACACTTATGTCTGAATATATAGGCATACACTAAGGCGAATCTTATACAAACATTTATTTGTATACGCGGAGCATAGGTTTAAGATTCAGTGAAAGAAAAACACTCATCGAGTAAGGACTTTTGTTGTAGCAAGAGAATGAAATATAGAAAATACAGACTGTTTATAGCTTTAGGGAAATTTACATTGGCTGCATTGATTATATGAAAACTTTGTGGGAAAGCAAGAAATGCTAAAGATGATGAATATACGAACTGTTTTCGATGGGTGGGATTCGCCCTCCAGTGACAGGAAACGCGATGCATTGTTGTCCATGTTGAAGGCGGTTATACACAACCCAATGTTGACAGATTTATAAAATAAACACTTAGTACAAGAAATTGTTTCTAAACATGTTTTGTAAAGAAATATTTGCAGGTGTCCAAACGTTTTAAAAAATCTTTAAAAAACACAATAATTTAAGAAAAATATATTTTTATCATTGATATAAAATAGTCGTCCTGTTTTGTTTAACGATAAAAAAAATCTTTTGTAAATAAATAACTGTCGTGACATCGCTTGTTTCGATTCTACAAGTCTTCGTATTCAATTGCAGAAGTAATCGCCGATGTTTAATAACGTTCCATTGGGGAAATGTTACTCCATTAGATTTGATATCATTAGTTTTTTAATCAACAACATCGTTATCATCAACAACATTATTATGTTTACTGTTTATCATCAACATATTTTTATCAACATCATATTTATCTTTGTCATCAACAACATCTCTATCTTTTTAACATCAACAACATCGTTATCATCAACAACATTATTATGTTTACTGTTTATCATCAACATATTTTATCAACAACATATTTATCTTTATCATCAACAACATCTTTATAACCAACAACATCTCTATCTTTGTCTTCAACAGCTTTATCATCAACAACAATATTGTGTTTACTGTTTATCATCAACATATTATTTAATCCGCAACAATTTCTTTATCACCAGTAATATTTGTAAGAGCAACATTTGACATCTTTGTAAATCAATTAAATCGTAGGCTCTCTTTGTGTCTTTATCAACCGTTTTATCAATTACGTTTTTATCAACAACCCTTCATTAATCTGTATTCTTTACATTATTGTAAACAACATATTAATGTTCAACTTTAAATTTCCAATTTATCAAATATTTTACCCATCTCATCTTTTTCAATCAACACCAAAATTGTCGTAAACCGTAAGCCTGGATGGACGTTAAACCTCACTCATTTATCGGTTCATGTTGGATATGCACTTGCTTACCCTACTAACCTCCGTCGCTTGCCTCGAGTCTTTGAAGCTTCTTTTAACAAAATATGTTCCAATATCCGAATTACAAAAAAGAATATTAACCAGTCTTTGTATGATTTACAACCACCTGGTAGGTTTTTTCAAAAAAAATATCAATAACAAAGACAAGTATTTTTTTTTCTCTGGTTTTTCCTCAGAAACATCGGAGTTGGATTGCTGAGTTTTTGTATCTCACAGGTGCCTTAAATAAATAGGTACACATAATGTAGTTCAGTTCAATATAACAAGACCGCTGTTTGTCGTATTCACGGCCAAACAATTCCGCATTAAACTCCTAATATTTATCTTTTAGTTGATGAATATGGTTGAATCACCCACACCATTTATTAAGGGGTTTGTAAAGGACTGTGGAGTCGCTTGTGAATTAAGAGGAGTACAAAAATATCGCCGACCCAAAGAATTGGGTAATATTTTTTCAGATGGAAAGATTTTTTCGCCTGTATTTTTACAACCACTTTGTCGTATTTACATTTTAAATAACACTGCCAAATCCTTCTTATAGGGGTCGTTTCCAGAAAGCGGGTGCATCGATTGTGGTGAAAGAATAAGTCCAAGTGTTCCATTTAACAAATTCACACAATCTATCATAAGCAGCTTTATTAAAATATATATAGTTATTAAATTTAAAGGGCATTCAAACTACAAAATTGTTTTCAGAAAAGACAATCCAAAATACATATTTGCTGAAATGACTTTACATCCGTTGTAGGATTTTTTGCTATGAGATACTATTTCTTGTTCTAAAAAGAATCAAATGATTGAAAATAAAGTTTCAACAAACGTTTGCACAATTTTTTGAGTTGGTCGGTGTACAGTAGGGCTGACCATAATGTATCACGGTCGTTTACCGTGTAACTGTGACGGAAAATCTTTCAAAAATGACTCTTGCGCAATTTTTTTTTTTTTTTGTGAATTCTCGGAAATACAGCAAATCAGAAATTAACTGAAAAAAGTACTGCTTGTTTTTGAATGTTTCAAATAAATTTTTAAAAACAAAAATATATGCATTTGGAAAGTATTAACCTTGGAATCAAAATGTTTTGAAATTCTAATAACGAGGGATAATCAAAAATAAACCCTACAAATTCCTGATAAATTAACCTTTTTCAATTTTAAATTCCAATTGTTTTCTGTACATTTCAGTTGGATACCACAATCAACCATTTTTTTCCATTGATTTCATGACACCATATGAATATAGTTCAGCAAAAAGATGTTATGAAAATAAACGTGTTAGGAGTTTTTTTTATTATTATTTTTTTTTTCTTTATTAAGATTTCAAGATATATAAAAAAGTTTTTGTTGCGCTAAACTTTAGGTTCCGGGTCTGATACAGGTGTTGTTCGAGAAAGTTCCTCCGGCGTGGTTACCTTGTCAGTGATGCAGGACGGGTGGCCTCTCAAGGAGAGTACCTAGTCGTTCGGATCGGACGAAAACGAGGTACCGTGTATGAACATTGGCGTGCACGTAAAGAACCCTGGACAGTTAGAATTCAGTTGCTGTCCGGGCTAAATTTCCATCGTCTTTATTAGCCCGGTAGGTTCAAATCAGTAGGAAGCTAAACTCAGTTTCATTTGTTAATTGGTAATGTTGTCAATGATATTGGTTGTCGCATTAATATTGGTTGGGACCAAACCCCTTGAATTTAACCGTATCTTAAAACTCTGTCGTCACACTGTAGCTCCATTAATAGTTTGTATTACCTCCAATATTCCAACTATAATTTATCGTGTTTCCCTTTTTACTACCAGTTCGACTTTAGTAAGTAAAAGTTTGTTTGTTCCCGTTAAATAGTAGGCCGATGTATTAGTACTGTTGGTGATAAGAGGGAAGGTTGAGTCGTTTATACATCCCATCCGACTAGAGATCTAACTATCCTTATCGTACTCGTCTATCGCATCATTGTTTATTTATTGATATCGTATCACAAACGATATTTATCATCTATCCTTGTCTTTGATATCGTCAACACAAATCACCCAGTAATAAAACTCTGTGTCAATATTGGCTCTTCTTGTAAATCTTCAAATCTTTCATTGAGTTAAAATCCAGATCACGTTGCCCCTAACCCTGTCCCTACAGTGATCACCAGTGAACTGATTTTTGTGACTTTTAAGGTGTGTCTTCTGACTCTATATCATATCGTGAAATACTAGTAAATCAGAAATCCCATGATGTTCGTTTTAACACTGATGAAATCATCTTGTAGACTGACCCATTTAATACGAGCGATTTGCCCGACAAGAAATTATTTACGGAAAATCAAAAGAAAGAAATGAAATGAAATGGGGTTTAACGTCCTACTGTTCTGCTCCGTACTGGGCTAATGAAGACGGGCATACACCACACAGTGTGTTAAGAGGGTAATTTTGCCTGGACAGCGGCACTGTCAAGGGATCTTTTGTACTCAATCTCTTGGCATCGTTTATTGAATCCTACTATGAAAACGACAGGTTGGTAAAATATCAGTTAAGATAATATACAATTCTGAGGCTAACATGCGGTGTTTTGTCAATAGTGGGACGGTATGTATCCGACGGGTCGCGTTTACTCCTACTCGTAATACGTATTCACACTGTTTTACACATCTTGTAAATTTTACAACCAATGTGTACAGGGTACCTCGGGCACCCACCAAGTGTAGCCTAATTATATTTCTCTTGAAAATCGGACCCTGGTTTGAGCAATCTCGATGACCAGGAAGTTAGGTTTCACAGATGAATTTCGACTGTTCCATACGAGAGGCCTAATTTTCAAAAGCCAAGTACTCCGAATAAAAGATTTTCAGTTTCACATTCCTGTTCCATGTCATGTTTTACCTTTGGTTCCTAATCAAAATTTTGATAAAAATGAAACTATACACGTAGTGATGCAATAAAACTAAACACTAAATTTCATTGACTCAGTTTAAAAACAAATTTTGAATCACACTGCTCTAAATCTACCGTTTCGAGTTAAGCGTAATAATACATCTATAAGTATACATTTAGGTTGGGTACATACTCCTCGCAGTGTTTCGTTTGATTAGAGCCAATCCCACTTCACACTGCTGTAATGGAAGCAAATTTCTGTTCCAAATTATGACTGGTCAATAGTCCGATTAACAACCAATAGCTAACTGCGTAACAATATCGTAACGCTTCAAACAGAGCTCCAAATTGGAGTCATGACTCACGATTTTATTACGCTCAATTAACCAGTGCATAGCAGAATATTGCAGAAAAACTAATTGCATGACAAACGAGGCTATCAAAATGGATACAATGTAAACAATACTGTTTGGAGACCGTTTTTAATATCTTTAATCACTGTCCAAAGTTTTAGGGAAGACCCCAGATTAAACGAAGTGCTGTCATGTTGCTGTACTTGGGATAAATTTGTTTGAACGAGAAGAATAGGCACACTCCTTCAAAAGCTCAAGTATCATAAGCCAATCCAGTAATGGCCAGAGAGGGATTTCTCGGGTCATTGCTTCGGGAATATGGGTTGGGTATTGCATTTAATATTTGAGACAAATCTGTCTAGCCATAACTGAGATATTACACGTTTTACCATTCTCTTTGTAGTTTAATCTAAGTAAGCCAGTTTTGTCTATAATAAGGCGAATCTGGGGCTATTTTTGATATATTATACCAAATGGATTAAATCTATTTTCTTGTTGAGAGTGACAACGCCTCTTTAATTCGACATTCGTAATAAAACATTGAACTTCATAATAACATTAACCTGTCTGTCTCGTCTTCAACAGTAAAAATAATTTTATGGGTTCGACTATGTCAATAACTCGAGCAGTATTACATAATAAGAACTAATAAAATTACTTTTACAAGAATTTCAAATCATTGAAACATGCTCTTAAAATGATTATAGCAGTTATGTGCGTTTTTCAATGCTACTAATAAAACTTATTTGATGCATTTATAATAATTTTATGCTCCTTTGGTTGTAAACTGTCTTACTTAATTCTGGGCATTGGATATGAGTGTGAATTAAATTTTTATGATACTAATTATTCCCCTTCGCTACATATTTTAGAACAGCTTGAAATATAATGGAACAGAATGATTCCTCAAATCGATGCCAATCAACCATTTCGGTTTGATAAACAATTAAATAAAATTGGGGCTAATGAATACGAGCATACGCAGGTGATTTTCGTCCAATTCATGTACCACTGACAACTGGGAGGAAACCGGAGGACCCGAAAATAAAACATGAGGTTGGGTTCGACACTCCCCCCCCCCCCACTCGTAACATACAGGTTATCCATTGTATTGAATAGTATTATGGAACGAGCAATAATCCCAAATATGACAACAGGAAAGTAGGACCAACAAAGATCCCACGCCATTTCATTTATTAAACATACATTATGCAAGAGCTAAATCTATCCATTGCAGGTCTTTCTTTAGGTCTGAAATGTTATCTCAATTATTAATTAGACATTAATTAACTTATACAGGCCATAATCAACCCTAGATGGCATCACTAGCCTGCGATCTTTACTGGATTATTAGCTGATTTACTGCATAACTTTCCTTCACGATTAAACGATTAAATGGATAATCGAGACTTTGCTGTTTATCGTACTGACTTTAGTAATGATGATCGAGGCTAGACTTAGTTCTCGGTTCATAGTGGATCAATTTGAATGAAATTTTCAGCAAATTGCCTTTACATTATCTAGTTTTTAACTGTTATAGTGAGAACTGCCAACCCGTTATCGAATCTCCCATAATGTATCTTTAATAGATATTTGAAACAAAGATCATAATGTCCACTTTTTGGGTTATCACTTAATTTATTTCGGCATAGAAGTGTCATCATTAAATAAGATCATGAAAATTTATAGATCTAACATAACGGTTATCTATTTTATTGAATAGTATTATAGAACGAGCAGTAATCTCGAATATGATAGCATATACAACTAAACCAAACGACTAAAGAAACGTCAAAGCGAAATATCTGCAGAAAGACATGAAGTTATATGAACACCGGCATTAGTGTCGAATTCACTCCTGTGGTCTTCCACAACCAGCATCTAGCTCGGGCAGAATCATTTTCACCTACCCTTCTTCGAATTCTAGCTGCCAAGGGGACGTTAATATTCACGCTAATATTTTGAACCTTACGCTATAGGTGATGAAAAATAATGATAATGAGGTTAAACGCTCTACTGTTCTGCTCCGACTGGGCCATCATGGATAAGTGTTATGTCTGTATCAATGTATCGGAAGATACTTTTAGCTATTCTATAATCAGTGTTTCTATTATGTTTCTGGAAACAGAATTCATATTTACAGAGAGAGAGAGAGAGAGAGAGAGAGAGAGAGGGGGGGGCAGGGAGGGAGAAATGGAGTTTAACGTCCATTCGACACAAACTAGGTCATTTCGGGGCTAACACATGGTTCAATTTTATTTCAACAATTCGCTTACGCGTAGGGGTCTTTAGCAGTAGGAGGACCCGGAGAAAACTTACGAGGTTGGACAGGCGACCCTACTCCTTGCCACGTACAACCGGGGAATCGAAACCACACCAGTTGACTTAATCTTAATGACAGACCTTATGATACGTGCAAACCATTCGGCCATCCAACCCCACTTCATATTTATATAAATGGGCATTAGATATAAATTTGGCATCTGTTTGCTGCATTAAATATGGCGTTGTCATTGAGAAACTGTATTATGCTTTGGAATGTAATTTTCTCAAATGCAACCTAATCCATTTAGCCTCTTGTGGGGCTAAGTGAGCGAAATATTTTTGTATGTGGTCGGCGTATTTTATTTTGGAATGTAATTTTCTCGAATGCAACATACTCCATTTAGCCTCTTGCGGAGTTAAGTGAGCGAAGTATTTTTGTATGTGGTCGGCGTTTCTTAAGTCGCTCGATATATAGTAATCTAGCTATGCAACAACTGTAGTTATATGAAGTAGATAGTTGTAGTATTTTGTAAGGGTTATATATTTATCATCATTATTTCAACTACTTGCTCTATTTAACAAGTGTGAAATGTATTGAACTTATATCTACATATACACTTATATTTCTTACCTAACGTTGGTGGTTGGTAATATATGTGTATGGGTTGTGAGGACTTAAAAGGACCAGAAACTAGTTTCCCTGTTTATTCCCGTGTATTTCCTCTCGAACCAGAAACTAGTTTCACTATGAATTCCCGTGTATTCCCTCTGGGACCTGAATCTATTTATCTGTGTATCCAGGGGGTTGGATGGCCGAATGGTTAGCACGTGCGCGCTGGACCATAAGGTCTGTCGTTGAGTCAACTGGGGTGGTTTCGATTCCCCCGTTGTACGTGACAAGGAGTAGGCTCGCCTGTCCAACCTCGTGGGTTTTCTCCGGGTCCCCCGGTTTCCCCCCACTGATAAAGACCCTAAGCGCAAGCGATTATTGAAATAAAATTAAACCATGTGTTAGTCCCGAAATTACCTAGTTTGCGTCGAGTGGACGTTAAACCCCATCTCTCTCTCTCTCTCTCTCTCTCTCTCTCTCTCTCTGTATCATGTGTAATTACAGTTCATTTATTAAATACTATTGAAACACTAAAGGGGATAAGAAAATAAATAATAAAATAAATAATGGAATGAATTGAGATTTTACATCTTGTCAGCATAATACTAATACAAAATGAACTGAAATAAAATGGGGTTTAACGTCCTACTGTTCTGCTCCTATACTGGAGTAATGAAACGGACATATGCCATACAGTAAGTTATGGGGGGATCTTTAACGTGCACGCCAATGTATACATGGGACCTCGGCTTTTCGTCACATCCTTGTGGGTGGTGGGGGGGGGGAGAAGGGGGTAAGGTCAAGATCTTACGATTTAACATTATGTCAACACAATTCTTATACATCTCTGTCCTTTTTTAATTTTCATTTTAATGATTTAGCGCTATGCGAGGGGCGGGGGGGGGGGACTTTTGCGTTTCCAACTACGATGTTTCCAATTCTACGACGATGTGTAGACAGATGGTCCTTGTTTTATTGTCCCATTCGAACGACTGCGTACCTGTTTCTTGTCAGAACTTGACTTGAAGAATACCGGTGATTCTTCTAGGCCCGGGAAACCAGTATCTAATCGAATGCCCAGTACATTATAGTTCAATTGCTGATTTCTCCTAGACTACACGGAGTATTATATTGTATCTTACAGACACATGAAATGCATATAATCGATTTAAACAATTTATTTCCACTCGTATTCATGTAGTCCTATTGTGATTTTGTTTTCTCTAAATATCGATGAACTGTATTGAAATCGGGATTAGAACGTCAATAGATTTCGCATTTAAGTTTTTGTAGAATTATAATGTATATATATACTATTCAAAAAAAGTAGGGGATATTTGATTTTTAAGTGTTATTAAAGTCACCTAATGAAACTGACGAAGAAACAAATGACAAAATGAAATGAAGTTCACATTCATCGATTTATTCCAAATGATCGTTAGACTAAGTAAGGCACAGACTGACCATTATAAGGGTAAAATGATACCCGGGGTCAAACAGCAAAGTTACCACAGCATCACAACCAAGTCAGTAACGGGTAAATCCTCCTCTGTTTGCCAAACAAGCATTGATCCGACGTGGCATACTCCTAATGAGACGTCTAAGGTCATTTTGGTCCAGATTGTCCCATTCCTGTTGCAACGCAGCAGCAAGTTCTTGGACATTGGCAGGACGTTGTTGACGTTGACGTAACCTCTGTCCAAGCATGTCCCAGACATGCTCGATGGGGGAGAGGTCGGGACTCAGTGCTGGCCAAGGTAATGTGGTGATGTTCTGTTGTTGGAGGTAACCTGTAACGATCCTGGCCCTGTGACATCTTGCGTTGTCATCCTGGAAGATGAAACGGCGACCATGACGTCGTGCGAACGGCACAACATGGACTGCCAAGATGTTGTCCCGGTAGTACTGGCCTGTAACACGCCCTGCAACAACATGTAAAGCCGTTCTTCCAGCAACAGTGATGCCTCCCCACACCATAACAGAACCCCCCCCAAATCGATCATGTCTGATGACGTTAACGTCTTGGAAGCGCTCGTTTCGACGACGCCACACCCTCCTACGTCTGTCCAAAAAATCAACAGTGAACCTTGACTCATCTGAAAACATCACATTGCTCCAGCGTCGATTATCCCAGTGTTGACGATCCCTACACCAACGACGTCTTGCCTGAATGTGATGATCTCTCAAACAAGGGATCACGCGAGGACGTCGGGCGCGAAGGTGACCCCTATGCAGTCGATTCCGAATCGTCTGGCCACTCACTCTCACACCAGTGTCTGTTTGAAGACGAGCGCTGATCTGATTTGCTGTGATGACACGATTTCTCAAGGCCAAGGTACGGATAAATCGATCCTGGGCTTGAGTTGTCGCCCTTGGTCGACCTGAGCGTGGTCTGTCCTGTACAGATTGTGTATCACGGTATCTGGACCATAGCCTGCTTATGACAGACTGAGAAACATTCATCGTCCGCGCCACAACCGCCTGTGTTGTGCCGATCTGTAGCATGCCAAGGGCACGTAACCTTTCATTTTGGGTAAGCGGACGCATATCAAAATTTGTTTTCTGGTCACTAAAACAATTAAACTGATGTTTCCACCCTGGAATTCAATGCCACAATGACTGTAACATTCAAAGTCAGAGTCGTGCAAATCTTGGGTTGGACCCCCATGATGATCCCAAGCATCACCTGCATTCCATGCGGTAGCTATTGGTGCGTTTGGGCGTCACATGTAACTGGAAATGTTTCTTCTGTTAGGTTCTATAGTGACTTTTTTCGTAGTCATTTGCATATTTTAGTATTATGCCCCCAAAATCAAATATCCCCTACTTTTTTTGAATAGTATATAAAGAGAGAAATGGGGTTTAACATCACTCGACACAAACTAGGTCATTTCGGGACTAACATATGGTTCAATTTTATTTCAATAATTCGCTTGCGCGTAGGGGTCTTTATCATTGGGAGGAAACACGAGACTCCAGAGGATACCCACGAGGCTGGACAGGCGACCCTACTCCTGGTCACGTCCAACCGGGATGGAAACCACGCCAGTTGATTCAATGGCAGACCTTATGATACAGCGTGCACGTGCTAACCATTCGGCCATCTACCCCCACACACCCCCTGTGTTAGTTATAAAACGTGTTGTAGTGTTTTTGATACTGATTTTTGAAACCGGTTGGGTTGATAAACAGTCCTATATTTATGTTTAAATCATGTGGCATTCCTAAAAATGGAATTTTATATCAATATATTATACATATATACATTAGGATGTCCGATTTGTCTTCCAAAGAAAAGATTTTTTTATAATTTGATTTTGAAAAGAAAAAGAAAATAGCACCTAAAATTCTAGTCAAAGCTTTTTTTCAACCATCAATAAGATGTTATAGGTGTCGTGTACATGCTAACTATGCATACTCACTCACTCACCTGAAACACCTGCTATTCTGATATTGCACATTTAATTAGCGTTCGTATTGCATACAATTTTATTGTTCAAATTATCTAAATCACCTACAAAGTGAATGTGGTAATCACGAGTATAACCACACAACGGCTGATGCACGATCGTGTAGGGAGCATAGAAGATATGCGTATCGGGGGACAACGGCACGATGGCGATGTAAAAGAAGGGAATATCCTAGCGAAGCTCTATGAATTACTCGTAAATAACACTTATCTACAACACAATGCACGCAGGTTGTTAACTCTTTGAAAGCCTTCTGTTGAACAACTAACTCTACCCCCATCTCGGGGGTCATTTGAGTATAAGTAAACCCACAGCATTAAGGAGAACTCGTCCAAATGTGCCCCTCTATTCAGTGGCTAATTAACACTTATGTGTGTTTAATATACGAGCCTTAAAGAAGTCAATAGCACCTTCTCTATCTCAATTTGATCTCAGTCAGGTTAATCGACAAGGGGTGGCGACAACTGAGTGGTCTGTGTTGACAAAAATACAATCATTTGTGGAAATATTTTGCCTGATCAAAGTGTATTAACGTTTAGTTTTCATTCTGTGCGACACGTTCCCTAGTTGTGTGGGGCGATCGTTTAATAAAATCATCTGTTATCCTTATCACTTAACGTCAACTAACTTTACAACCACGGCACCCTGCTGTCTCTAAATGAATGATTCTTTTTATATATCAATTAGTGGAGCCACGATGACTAAGAGAGTAAGACGTTGGCTCGCTAACCTGCAGGTCCTGTGTCCGATCCCTGCATTGTCCGAGAACGTTCATCTGGATTTTCTGGCGTGCCCCCCCCCCCTTGTCAGTAGAGAAGGACAGAGGGGCTGGCAAGAGACAACGTAATTTCGTTCGAATGGGATAAAAACCCGCGGTCCGGCGTAGACATTGGCGTGCACGTAAAATATCCTTTGGCAGTTCGAATTCGACATAAGAGTAGTAGAATAAGTAGAATTTTGCTAGCGCTCAATCCATTTACGAGGGAGAGAGAGAAAGAGAAATGGGGTTTAACGTCCACTCGACACAAACTAGGTCATTTCGGGACTAACATATGGTTCAATTTTATTTCAATAAATCGCTTGCACGTAGGGGTCTTTAGCAGTGGCAGGAAACCGGAGGACCCGGAGAAAACCCACGAGAATCCATTTACGTTATGAAATGAAATGTAATGGGGTTTAACGTCCGACTGGGATAATGAAGAGGCATATTGCCTACTCTTATATCGAATTCCAACTGCCAATGGATCCTTAACGTGTATGCCAATGAATACACGTGACCTCGGTTTTTCGTTCCATCCGAACGACTAGACAGCTGTCCTTGTCAGAGCATCCATCCTGCACCAGTGGAAACCACGTCGAAAAATCACGATGAACTTTCTCGGCCAATGCAGGGATCGAACACCCGACCTCCAGACTAGCGAGCCAGCGTCTTACCATTTACAGAGAACACCTGCAAAATTAAATTGTGAACTAATAAAACAATATGTATGTTTATCAGACATTCCCGTTTCTGATCAAAAACATGGAATCTCAACCAAAAGCAATATCATACTCAGTCCTGTTAATATAACCCTGGTAACAGCTAATCCATTGTCAGAATGGATTGTTGACCGATCCCCCTTTCACCGCCGGCCCTCTTTGGTCCGTCTGACTTCGCTGTCCCGTAAATATTTTCATAGATCCCTGGTTGGGA
Organism: Patella vulgata; assembly: GCF_932274485.2. NCBI lineage: Eukaryota > Metazoa > Mollusca > Gastropoda > Patellidae > Patella > Patella vulgata. Next base: position 21,797,652 of record NC_065883.2, read on the forward strand.
TACGCTGCTCAAATCTATGGTTCAAGTTATTTTTCCAATAATTGCTTTGGGAATCAATGCAATCATAGCTTTGGCCCAGCAAAAGCCCAGTCCATTCAGATGTAAAACCTGGTGGGTTTGGACAATTGAACAAATGTGAAATATCTTCCAGTACTTGTCTTCAAGTTAGTCGATTCAGATTTTTCTTCCAGAGCAAAATTCAAAATTTGGATAGAACTCAGAGTTTGAAGGAGGTGAAATGAAATAGGGTTTAATGCTATACTGTTCTACACCGAATGGTCCAATAAAGAAGTGCGTATGCAATACAGTATGCTATGAAGGAAATTTTGCCCGGACAACTGTCAAGGGTTCTTTTACGTGCACACCACTGTGTACATGGGGCCATCCGAACGACTATACACACGTTGCTGGTCAGATTGTGGCATTGTTTAGACTGTCTTGTTGCATTTAAATCTTTTATGGTGCCATGTTCCCTGTGTTTATGAAACTTTCTCACTCACCCTACCGTTTGGTTAGTGCTAAATGATAAGGCCAGCTCACTTTTTCGTCATTGGTCACGAGATGTATACAGGGCTAGCGATAATCCCAACCCTAACCCTGGACCTAGCCTCAATGGTTACCCTAACCCTAACCTACAATCTCGCCAACAATCACGTGCCCTAACCTTATTTACATCACAGCGACCTTGACAAAAATTGAGCTGGCCTTAACAAATAGATTTATCCTTACCGTTTAGTTCTGCCAGATGCTGACTGGATTTCAATTATGTCACTTTACGTCAGATTTCGCAGTTTAATAGACAGCAAGTTCTCCTTCTCAACTAAAAATATTGTTGGTTTGTGATGACTGTTGAGTTAATCTAATTCTTTAGTTTATATTTAATAAGTGTCACATAATCTACTTTACTTTGTTAAATAGAATAACTTCGTGTTGTTTCCTGAGCAGATTAGACCTTGTTTGGGTATTCTGTATAATAAACAAATGGAATGTTTAGGCTACAATCGACATAAAGAGTTTATCATGTTTTATTATGTCTTTAATACTTTGGGTTTTTCTGAAGGCTAATGAATAGTATATGCATACCCTATCTTATCAATTGGCTAGTATCGCACTTATTTGAAAGTCCTTTTAACTATTTACATGTACTTATTATAGATAAAGAAAATCATTCATATTCTGTCAAATCCACGCCCATGTAAATAAACATAAAGAGATGATAATATTTGCTATGCATAATAATTCAATTGGGGTTATATCTGTGGTAGAGCATGGTGCAGTATGTAAATGATATAGACAAAACTATACCGAAAAGACATTTATTTACAAATCAATCCATTAATAAAAGGGGTATTATGTAAGATTTAGATAAAGAGCTGGTCGTTCTCGCTATAATATTTCAAAAATAGACAATACAAAATGAATATACTGAAAAGTTTATTCAAGTTAATTTACTTTGAGCGAAGTTATCAATGGTTGGAGATATGTGTTATGGTTTACATTGTCATTTGAAGGAACATTGGATCCCTTATTTTATCGCGAAAGTTGAATCTCTACATTGAATTTCCGCTCTTATAAACCTGTAACGGTAAATCTCTTTGATCTTTGGGGGTATATTCTATGCCTGGAATAACTTGCGGTCTGAAAGTCGGGGCGGCTTTGGATATATACAGGTAAATTTGGGGTTATTCTTCTGAAAGTTTTTCTTTAAACCTGTAACGGGTTATTCTTCCACGGTATGTTTTTTTCCCATAAGAAAACATGATATAAGATTTTTCTAACGAAAATTCTAGGATATTCTCATCTTGCGTACATGTAAAAATAGACTTCGGTTATGCTGGGAAATAAGACTTCAGAAAAAAAAACCTCGACAGAAAAACCTCGGGTTATTTTCTCCAGTCTTTCTTTCCCAGCACAATCTCAGTCTCGTGCTTAATCCTACTCATAAAGATTCGCTTCAGTTCGATATGATGAACTGAGAATTTCGTAACATTCGGAACCATGATGAAGACGATAACTAAAGTCGGTACCACAGTTGGGTAAAATCTGTTGATAGAAATCTTTTGATATACAGACTGTATGGAAACTAATAGCCAGTTTCCGTTGATATTTCGGTTTTGTGTTCTTAATTAGATGGAGCCACGGTGGCTCAGTGGCTGAGACGTTGGCTCGCTAAAGTGGAGATCCCATATTCGATCCCTGCGTTGGCCGAGAACATTCAACGGGATTTTCCGGTTTGCAGTTGTCCTTGTCAATGTTGCAGGACCGAGGACCTGGCAAGGTACAACGTATAGTAGTTCGGCTGGGACGAAAAACCGAGGTCTCGTGTACGTAAAAGATCCTTTGGCAGTTGGAATTCGATATAAGAGTACTCCATAGCGCCACTGTCCGGGTAAAATTTCCCTTATAGCACACTGTATGGCGTATGCCCGTCTTCATTTGCCCAGTCGGAGCTGAACAGTAGGAGGTTAAACCCCAATTCATTTCTTTTCTTAATTACTGTAGATGTTATATGTCCACATGCAAAATGCACAAACGGGATCGGCGGTTTTAAAATGAAGTTAACAATTGCGTCCTGAAAGGGGGGCCTAAATTTAAAACAAAAATGTAAGTGACGAATGAATTAGAATATAAATTCAAAATTTTGAATCTCGTTGTGTAGTATTTAAACCATGATAGCCTAAACATTGTAAACACAGTGTGTTATAGACAAGCAAGGTTGGTCACATAGCTTCGTAGCCGGGGAATGGTGGATGAGCTAGTCCTCAAGGCGGCAATCACTTTAACATATCTATGATGTACTTATCTTATTTTCCACGTTATTTGTAAAGAAAGGTCTTGAGTTAAAGTGTGAAACATTGATAGGGGAGAAATAATGGTTAGTATAATAGGCGATATGTCAATAGAAAACATGCTATACATGTTTATTCTGGTTTTCAACACAAGTGTTGGAGACTTCACATTTAACTTCAACTTAATTCTGGTCAGTTTTTAAATTTAATCTACCTGTTATTTTAGATCTGCATAATCTCTAATAATTAGTGACGGGTGTCGTGAACAAGCCTGGGTATGCATACTTTATCTAGAACACCTGATACCACGTATCATTTAATTGAGAAATTCGTCCATTTTGTGATAGTTATTTTGTTTTGAAATCCAAGTATTACGAGCTCCAGATTATCGATGGGTATAGCGCTGTCTCACAAACCAGAGGATTCCGGGGTCGATCCAGTGCTGGATTAACCATAAGGCAAATAAGGCACGTGCCTTAGGGCCAGCCAAAAATCCAGGCCACAAAATAATAAAGTAAAACTTTTTTGATAATTATCAGGAGCTGACAAAAATGCTTGGCTTTATTTTTATGTAAATAAATTGCATCCTTCTTCATCTACGCGTTTGTCCTTAAAAGCTTTCCATACTCTGGCAAAGGGTTGACATGATGTTTCGTCCCTTTACACACGTGAGGTTTGTTTACATTTGTTGTGGGAAAGAATCTCGTAAGTAATTTCATATTTTGTAATAAATTTTCTGTTGCCATATTTAACATAATTCCTTTTGTCAATGAGCCCAACATATCTGTATTTTCAGGCCACTTATCAAAATGTGCCTTAGGGCCAGCAGAGCCGTAATCCGGCACTGGATCGATCTCGTTGTAGTACGAAGATGTTCCTTGTCAGTAGAGGGCTTGATAAAGAAAGGCGTCTAGTTATCCGGATGATATAAAAACCATGCGTGCCGTGTATATCATTGGTAGCCCATTAAAGATCCCCTAACAGCTGGAAATTGAATAAGAGTAGGTCGTAGCGCAGGTGTCCTGGCGAAATTTCCCTCCTAGCACACTGCATACCATATTATCCCGGTTAGTATAGAAAAGTAAGCCGATAAATCTATGTCACTCAAGTTATCGCCCCATTTAGTTATAATAACAACAGGCATACAGCACGGTGAGGGTCGTATTTACTCTTTCTCCTACACCTGATAGCACTTCCCATGTACTCAAATTATTGTAGCCTACATTTGTATTACTTTATAGTCCCAATGGAAATCATTTTGCGTAAATTGGATGGGTTGTAGTATTAATATTTCTATGGTAATTTCGGGGGGGTTGGATGGCCGAATGGTTAGTGCATGCGCGCTGTATCATAGGGTCTGCCATTGAGTCAACTTGCGTGGTTTCGATTCCCCGGTTGTACATGACAAGGAGTAGGGTCGCCTGTCCAACCTCGTAAGTTTTCTCCGAGTCCTCTGCTAAAGACCTCAACGCGCAAGCGAATTATTGAAAAACAATTGAACCATATGTTAGTCCCAATCCCGAAATGACATAGTTTGTGACGAATGGACGTTAAACCCCATCTCTCTCTCTCTCTTTCTTTCTTTCTCTCTCTCTCTCTCTCGTAATTATTAGACGTAACTAGGCACCAGATGCCCTAGAAAGTAAACATCATTCTGCTTTGGAGAGATGTGTGAAAATTTGTAAATATATCTCTTCACGTCGCATTCAGATTCCGCATTCCATAATAACGTCATTGTGTTTCTGGTGGAAAAGGGAAGCAACAAAAACAAACGGAAACCATTTTTGTATCATAAATTTGATACATTGTTCCTTTAATATAGCTCACTGTTATTGACGTATTGATACGTTCGCCTTTTTCTCAAGAACATACAAACTCTTCATCTTTGAAGTCGACACAGATAACACTCGTTGGCGTGAAGATCAAGTTAGGGTTCACAGTTACGCCGAATGATCAAGTACATGGTATATGTGATATTTTACAAGACCTTAACGCCAACTAAAGGGGTTTTGACACAAAACTTAACAGGAGGTTAAATAGCTTAAAGTGATATTAACACTAAGATTATCCTTAATATAAAAGAAAGTAATTAATTTAGCTAACTATGTTTGTTTTCGGAATTATTGAAGGCCTGGGAATAACGCAATCTTGAATTTTTTTCGTCTGTATGATATAGCCTATACATGTATATCTTGTTTGTAACATGATTGCCAATTTCTAAGTTTCGTACTATTTGAAATAACCACCAATCAATAAAATAGTTGATTCTCTGTATTTAAAAAAAATGCAAGAATTGGCTCCTTGGTTCTATTTAACAATAAATGATTTGGTGTTTTTCAAATACCTAGAAATGGCAGAATCGCCATAAGCTTAGGTAGTGGTATAGAATTTGCATAAAAGTATAGGAAAAACTAATTTCATGAATCTATTTTCAAGAGTAGATAAGATGGAAGTTGGTTCAAAATATATAACATATGGGGAAGGCTTTGAACTCGAGCTTGCAATTATTATTATTATTATTGTTCGATTTATATAGCGCTTCTTTACACATGAATGATTCTAAACGCATTCACAACAGAACAGTTCAAAAGCATTTTTGAAATAAATATATTTTTAAGTTAGTCTTAAAGCTCTGGGTGGTAGAGAACTCTCGAAGAGTTTTTGGAAGACCATTCCACATTTTAGCTGCTCTGACGGAGAAAGCATATTCACCAGAACGTTTATTATATTTAGGAATCCTCAATATGCTACGATCACTTGAAGAACGAAGGTTGGATCGCCGAGGAGTATAGAAATCAAAGAGTTCTTTTAAATAACTGGGTGCAGTGCCAGAATAAATTGATTTAAACACATTCACAAGAGCTTTAAATTGAACCTTCGCTCGAACTGGAAGCCAATGGAGTTTCTCTAACTTAGCTGATATATGATCAGATTTTCGTGTTTAGTTATGAGACGTGCAGCATTGTTTGTGGTTTGGTTATTTTTTGCCTGAAGACGGTTTTTTTTAAACATATCTAATTAATCTCGAGTGTGTATTTGTTACATTTAACATTTCATCCTATTATTAACAATTTCGATTGTCTAAATTCTACGAAATTATCAGAACGGTCATCGCTCATGGCCATCAAGTGGTTAAGATATATTTTGCGGACAGAGTACCTCTGCACATTAAATTGATACCCTCTGCTAAATTCTCTATATTACAATTTGATAATCTATCGATGTTTCAGTGATCACAGAGAGACCGCCGAGTATATTAACACCCACAAAATGTCTAAAGACAACCAACTTAGCAAAATATTAAAGCTTAATCCCATTTATCACTTAAGGTAAAGGAAGGATATGTTCCGTGTAGTTGACTTAAGGAGTGAAGCGTAGATAATATGATCATCATCTGATTTACATAGCACCATGTCTTAAGTAAATAATTTTGGGTTAACAAAACGATCAAAGTCAACTAATATATTAGGTGATTTGTTTTAATATGGTGTTAGTTCAGTTAGGTGAAACATAGGATACTCCGGTAAATGTCTTTAAAAATAATAGTCTGACCGATGTGATGAAATTGGTATATGTATTTATTGAACTACAAAACCGGGAATGGGAATGAATTGTAATAATAATATATGTAATAATATAAATTCATTTTGATGTAGAGAATTCCAATAAATAAATAATATCTCAACGCGCTTTACATAGTTGATGGTAAAACTATTGAAATAAAAACGTTTTCAACGATTATTTGAAAGGACTCGTATTTTTCAATATTGTATACTTGTATCTTTGTCCTCCGTCCTATTCGATCAGAAAGTATACTTTTTCAAAAATTAACAGCTTTAATTTTGTTAAAAACTAATCCCCACAGGAAATTGACTTTGGGACTGACTAGATGTAGACAATATGGCTCTCACAGATTATACTAAAACACCTCATACCACTTCTCATTTGAGTAGTTCACATATCTAACAAATTATTGTATTTCTTTTGCATTTTACTTTTGTTATCTTTACATCTCTCGCGTTACCTGGAAAATTATCGTAAATTGTGTTATCGTTAATGATAGAGGTAAATAGCTGTAAAATGTTGCTGATATCAGTAATGTACTTTATTATAAATCGAACATTTCATATATAAATGCGCTGTTTCTTCATTATTGGCATTTGATTGGCATACTTTTATTTTCAGTGAGATGGGGGTTAGCGTCCACTCGACGCAGACTATATAATTCCGCGGCTAACGTGGTTTAATTTAATTTTAGTAAGGGTCTTTAGCAGTGGTGGGGTGGCTCTGGGGGACCCGGGGAAAACCAACGAAAATGGACAGGCCACCCTACTCCTAAAACCGTACAAGCTGATCCGAAGCCCAATCGTTACACTATTCGGTCACCCAAACCCTCCGAAATAAATCTAACATGGCATGATGACATTTTGAAACAAGTTCGTAAAGTTTACAAATCAATCGAGGTGAGAAGACAATAATCAAAGTCATTGAATAGTTAGTTAAATAACAGATTCTCCTCTAATAAAACTATTACTACCTGTATATAGATCAAAGGATATAAGGTATCGGATTATAACACAGGGATTAATAGAGTTAAACAGGATTACTGATCTTTCTATGTATACCTATTGTAGGGCTTTAAATCAAGATGGCCGGTAAGTCTTGGCTGCGGGCAATGGGACCTACTAAAATGATCAACGCGTTTCACATCATCAAACGTCTAAAGGGTAGAAATGCTACACTTCCGGTTTTGAATGTGTGAAACTATACTATGCAAATGACGAAAAATAGCATTTTTTTTAAATGTTAAATGTTAGGATTCGTCAGCCTTTTTTAAACAATTATATTAATTATACAAATAAAAATGAGATATTCAATTGATTTGATTTGATATTTTTTCTCCATTTTTAAAAACAAAAATACAACGAAAATTAGTTAGATATGTGAACACCTCAACTCAACAGATCAAAGGATACGGGATAAGGATTATAACACACGGATTAATAAGGCTAAACACAATTATTTACATATGTGCCAGTAGATACACAAGTCCCGCTAAATGGTCACCACTTTCCAGATCATGATATAGTGTAAGGTAGTAATGTAACACGTCGGGTGTTGATGGCCAATCTGAACCCGTCAAATCCTTACTCTCGTACATCTGTATACCGAAAAGATATTTGTATGGTAATGGTATAGGCTCAATTTGATAAAAAAAATATATTTTCGCAAGATAAGGGCAAGTTGGTCTGTTTACTTTATTTAGTTTTTTTGTTTGGTTTTTTTTTTTTCAATTCTCGACAGCTGAATAAAATTAGATGTATCTCAACATTGGCTCTGTAGACTTAAATTTAAATATCCACGTCACAAAACAAATCAAGAGATTTGATTAAATCGACAAAACACAGATGTCTAGTCATTTCAGATTTAATTCTCAGTAAATATTATTTGTATTGCTAAAATATTCAAATTGGCATAATAACAAGCGTTTGATATAACTTTAATTTCTTGAGCAACCAATAAAATGTACTATTGATGGACTTCTATTACTGATATATTGAACACGTACAATAAATATTTATTACATTTGATAATTATTCAGGTACCATTAGATATGCGGTCAAAACAATAGACATGACAGAACATAAAATACGTAATTAACATATATGTTGACATAAGTGTTTAAATACGGAACCAAGAAATGTAATCAAATTCTAAAATGTCTGCTTATCCATTATAAAGTAAAAGTAGTCATTTCACAATATTATTACTAGTTCTAAGAATTCTTCGCCTTCGTCCTAAAATTGATTCGAGAACAATTACAATATTTTCTCGCAATTCTTATTAAAGGATGCCGCGAATCTGTTCGCGTAACCTTAAATATCGACATTATAAATAATTTTAATACTTGAGCAATATTTGTGTAGTCATAACTTGATTTTTGCTTTTTGCCATTAAACTATATTAATGCTATACTATTAACTATGCTACATCTTACCACCTATAAAAAACAATCTCTTATCACCTATAATGTTAGAGACTATTTAGAAAGGCAATACAATATCATATATTCGCTTAACTCTTTGTTATTCCTCCATAGTGAATTTTTTTAGTTTGATAAAACAAAATTTTGAGGAAATCAAATCCATTGTGTGATGTTTGGCGTCATCTACACTGTGTCTGGTGATATTGTGGGTCACAAGATCTCCTGTATTTTAATCAAATTTGATCCAAGCTACAAATGCTTGTGAAATCAAAGTCATTTGTACCGGTTATTATTATTCATAACACGGTCGTTTTATTCGATATGATGAATTAAAATTACTCTTTAGCTTAATCACGATTGTGTATTTAGCTAATGGAACGGCCATATTGGGAGATAAATTGACGACACGATCCTATCGATATGTTTAGTCGGGTTTTAAAAACCAAGATGATATTCGCAGATTGTTATCTTCATTCTTTAAAGACATTTTACTTCGGGTCTGTCGAACGCGTGCGGATCGGTTCCGGTACCTTGTATTCGACTGCTTTATGGCAGACATATTACTCGTGGGTACACAAATACAAGCAAACGATTAAGCATGACTTTATCATCGCTTTACACAAAAATCTCATTCGTTTAGCCGTCTCACGAACTTGAGTAAATGATACTAAGTCAACATGGCGCGTAAAAACAGGTAACTCTATCCCACTCACGGCTAATCTAATCCAAAGGCCACGTCAATGATGCTTTAAATTTGAATACAATTAATCGTGAAATATGAATAAAGATGAATATTAATAAACCTCTCTGTTTAGCAACGTTTTAACTTTGGTTGTCATATCAATATTTTCCAATGATAAAAAGGCAAATTGTGCTTTAATTGTCATTGAAGGAGGGCAATTTACGTTTCTTGACGACGCCAGGTCTAATATTACTCCTTTCGTTTACACTTCTTTTATTAACGAGGTCACTAATGTACGGATCAGACAGAAACGTGGACAGCCCCTGTCGTTTATTATTAACGTTTCTCATTCTTAATTCAATCCGCGAACCCTCCCCGAACAAGCGCTGTTTAAATATGGAATTCTGTCTGTTTTTGTACAATTGTTTGCATTCAAATAGATTTGAACTGTTGAGATCATTGATGATTCGGGGGGTGACAAGGCAAACCATTTTACAATTTACAGAGTTACCTCTAATTGATGCGGACCATTTTTATTGGCAGCCAGAACAATAAGACGATGTGTATAGACAGGTTGCTGACCGACCAGGAACAGATGGGGATATGATATTCCACGAACTACTTTAAATCCATCAGACAGCGTTTAATACATTTACATAGATCATCTGACTACGGGCAACATTAGACAGGGGGTAATAATAATGACACCGGGGTAGATCTTTCTGGAATTTGTGGGTGGTCTTTCTTATAGAACATGTATAGAATTTTAATAATCATCTAAGTTTTCAGGATAAATAAAATTCAGAATTCAACGTAACTCCGCAGAACGAAAGCGAATTAGATAGTAGTAACTTACTTGTTTAGAGTGTGGGGTGTTGGAAAGGGTACGCATATACTGCTCAGTTATTGGCACCTGTTACATGCTTAGGTACAATCAAGATGTTGGTGAAAGCAGTAGTTGGTGTGTATTTAAATATGTACAAAAAAAACTTCTGAGTAAAAGGTTTTAGTTTAAGACTAAGGGCCCATTTCATTTTTCAAAATCCTACAGCGGTTTATAACTAGTTGTCGAGGTTACATATAATTCATATACTCGTTTTACTAGTTCCTTTTAATAATATCTGTTCTATGAAACAATGGTCATGTGTATTTTTCATATCCGTACCATCTTAAATGTTCTTCCGTTTTTTAGTTTCTCTTTCTTCCATCATTTTAGAAAGGCTTACTTTAAAATTAAAAGATTACACAGAAATATGACCTCAGAGATACGTACGCATACATTACGGAAGAAACATCAGTTTCATTAGAAATCAGACGAAATTGAATATCCGTTATATAATGTCCGAAATAATTGTACGTGTATTTCAACAAGAACGAAAACGTGACTGAACGACAGCGATTTCCAAAACTACATCGTCATTGTAGTAAACGTAACTAATCAAGATAAATTACGTTTCGATATTGCCGGCTATGAAATATATTTTCATTTTCTCTTTGTTTAAAATCAACTATGAAATTTATTTTTCAAATAATACTTTTTATCAAGTCATAAATGAAAGCAAGAAATTTATTTTTAAGAGAATACTTTTTATCAAGTTCTAAATGAAATCAAGTGACGTTTAATGTTTTGGTTTACTTTTGTACACTAACCTGTGTATTAAAGACGGGGGGGGGGGCGCCATAAGGTCTGTCATTGAGTCAAGTGGCGTGGTTTCGATTCCCCGGGTGTACGTGACAAGGCGTATGGCCCCCTATCCAACCTCGTGGGGTTTTTTCCCGATATCTCCGGTTTCCTCCCACTGCTAAAGATCCGTGCGTGCAAGCGAATTAATGAAATAAAATTGAACCACATGTTAGTCCCTAAATGACCTTGTTTGTGTCGAATGGACGTTAAACTCTCTCTCTCTCTCCATCTCTCAATTATAACATTAGTCTTTCGACTATATCCGTATACAGATATATTTTGTCATCTCATGGCGCGCTGAGTAGTTTTTTTCTGGAGGTATAAATTTTGGGCGACAGAAATGTTTGATGTGGATTTGAGGGAATGTTATTATCGAAAAGTTTATAATAAATGATCAGGTATTTAACTCTTCAGTGTTTAACTTATAATTGATAAATATGATCAATGTATTTATATTATCTTGAAGTTAAGTGCGATTTGTTGTAAGTCTCTTGATCGGTCTTATCATTTTTATAGAGACTGGTCAATGTTTCATAAGGCGTGATTATCAAAACATGCGAAGTGGTCTTGTTGAGGAGGTCGTCGAGTTGTAGTTAAAAGTCGAATTAATTGAAGATATCTTATTATAAATGAAGTGTACAGAGCACTGATAAAGTTGATCCAACATGTGAGTAAAGATGGCCTCTTCAGTGGGTAATATTGTCGAACAGTTTGTTGTAGAAGGAGAGCTGTTGAGTTATCGAGTAGTTGGTGGAGTGGGGTAGAGTGGTCCACGGCTAACTATAACACGACCATCTGATAATTATTCATAAAAACATATGTATTGATAGACATTAGTCGTGCATAATTACCATTCATAAACCTTTTTATTCATAGACTAAGTTAGCAAATATTACGCCGATGGGTTTCAAATGAAACGTGCTTGTTTGTATGGATGTATACTGCGATGGCTTCGGCTTATTGATGAGCAATAAAGAAGGATCCCCCAACCGAAACAAAAGCCTCGCAACCCAATAAAAGCTGGGCATTGATTGAACATTATAGAAGTAATTTGCCGCTCGTTTAGAATAGATTTTTATCTCCCGTTTTTGTTTCGCTTGTCCGAAGTCGTGGCTTTCTGATCGTACACACCTGAAAATAAATCAATTAAGTAAAGAAGGTGGCGCTAAATGCGCAATCGACCAATGGGATGCGTTCTCTGACTTAAGCCCGTACTCCCTACTGCTGATCAGTAGTTAATCCCGCCCCTTTGCTATCGAGGAACCTATCAGAGAGATTTTATGCTTGTTTATTATTCTTCGAACAATGAACTTGTAGCATACATGGATGCTTCCTTTATGCAATCGGCGTGCTTAGTTGGAGAGGTATTTCAACCTGTGACAGTGAAACACTCGAAACAGTTCGATCAACATTTTAACTGACTTGAAATAATTCCACCAATACAGATGGAAACTCAATTGGCCATGAACGGACTACAAAAATCCACTAGTTTTTCCGTAAAAGACTTGCTGGATTTACCGGAGGCTAACATTAAAGGACAGTGTGCCAGTCCCGTACTAGGGACCACAGATCCCGCGGTTCCATACTTCGATACCAGTGATAATCCATACACACGCTGGCTTCAGAACAACGACCCACTGCAGTTTCAAAGTAAGAATTTTAAACCATGTTTTTGATTCTGTTGTGTGCATTGCGGGTTCTTCGATTTGTTTGGCAGTCTAATTAGTATCCGTATGCAATCTACAGCAATGTACTTTGATTCTAATGCCATCAGATATCTTTGGAGTCAGGTTTGAATTAAGAGTTGATGCTGTTAAAATCTATCGAAACGTTTGTGGTATTGATATTCATGTAAGGGTAGGCGCTGTTCAATCATAGTTTTTGTTAAGTCCACGTATTTGCTCAGACAAGAATATTGAATAAGAATGGTTGGTTTTTAAATTTGAACTGATTTTTGTTAATATGCATATGATGTTTACGATTATATAGGTTAAAGTTGTTATTTAAAAATAGAACTCCTTGTCCTATTTAGTTATATTAATATTATTATCCTCGTTCTGTATATTATAGTAGTAATTTCATATTCTAAGCGAGTCCTGTTATCGCTTTTGACTGAATTTTATCTATAGGCTTAGTCGTAACCCCTTTTATCACTTTGGTTATATTAAGGTTTATGATCGCTTAAGTAGTCCAAAACCACGAATAGACACTCCTTGAAGAAAGAGCATTTCCTTGAATATACCTTAAATATCTTGAATAATATGAATGAGAATTTAATCGAATAGAATTGGAAAAGGCATTATTCACTGCAACAGTTTAAAATAGCTTGAAGTGTATAACTTTTTTAGGGAATAACACCAAAGCGAGTATAAAAAGAAGAAAAATGAAAGCGGGTTTATAATAGTATGAATTGAATAGTTCGACAGACGAAGTAACCTAAAATGATAAACAAAATTGTTATCTGTGAATCGATATAAATCGATTTTATCCCAGACTTTAAATGCTTTAGTTTAAAACGGGTTTCTTTAATATAATATTTGCTGCTCGTTTAATTACCCGTAATCGATCAAAACAAATGCATATAAATATTCGGGTTATCGTTTCTAAAGGAAGTTCAAATTGCCGTATATCAAAATTATAGGCTATTTCGATAGTTATATCGTTTAGAGTTTCCGCATACCAACAAATTATTATCAATGAAAGATATTCCAAGATTAGATGTTCCAGCAGTTATATAGCGTGCCCTAGTTTAGTACAAATATTTTGGTAGCTATTATTTGAACTATGCATGAAAAGCCTGCAACATTTCGCAGTTTGAGAATATAGGTTTAGTTTAGTTTCTTGGTAGTATCTTCGCGTATCACACTGTACTAATCAATGAAATAAATGTGATATATACGAAGAAAGGGTTTTCTCATTTCAAGTTAATTCAACTTCTTTTTTGGGCATCTTTAGATTGCATACAAAAAATATCGCTGCATCAATTTTATCAAATAAATAAATCTATATAAAGGTTTAGTTTTTTTTTAGTTCAAGGTAATCTCACGTCTTCTATCGCCTTTTTTAAAATGATATATTATTGGATTTCATTTTTTATTGAAGCCGATAGTAAGTTTATTGTTCACGTAAAGTAAGTAACTACTTTGAGTATTTACTTTTGAAATTTACATTAAAGGACCATATCACCGAAAGACATCTCAAATATTTCAAAGTACATCACTGCTCTTTACGGCATAAATTTTCTATTTTAAATATAAGCTTACGCATTTAGCCTACATGCTGATCTCTATATTTTGAAATTGGTGTACAGACATGTTTATATATTTCTAAAATAAAACGTCTACATTGTGTTGGTTTCAAGTCAATTATCAATTAAGTGCTATGTATTTCGTTAAGTACCTTCTTCAAATCTAAAGAGAACATCTATTTAAATTTTCTATTTCTGAAAATATTATTTTCCAATTAACTTAGTTTTCTGCTTTAATTTGAAATGCCTGTAATTTTGTAGCTTAAAATTGTAAGCCATACTTTTGTTGTTAAATGTCTGATTTACATTCAAAGTTAGCAATTAAAGTTTTTTAACACATATAATAAATGTGACGGAGACCGGATATTCTGAATAATGTAGTCTGTAGTAAATTTAGATTTTACACGAAATTTAATAGGGTTCCGTAATTGTCTCTTTAAATCTAAAATTGGATTATGTTATATGAGGTCTGAAAAGCTCCGCCATCAAAATATTATCTCAAACCCGAACTACCTTATATATCTTTATAACTAACTAAAACTTTCATTCAGTCCAGGGGAAGTCAAATATTGAAATTTTAAACATTGGAACATTTATATGAGTTTTATTTCGCTTGTTTCTAGTATTTAAAGTTAATCTTCAGCCATCAGATAATACACGGTATATCTATACTTTTATAGACCAACAAACGTGTATTCAATAAATACGTTCATTCCCTTATTTTATAGTATACAGTTTTGAGTTTTAATGGTAGATCACTAATATTTTAACCTGTGGAACTAGGGAACAATATGAAATTTATAAATCCCTTTAGGATCCTTGTAGGCCACTAATTACTTTCAAAATTTAAAATTTGATTTAATTTTTCAGTAATTTTCTTTAATTTCTGTTAATTCCATTTAAATAATGTCTCTAGTCAATTACGATAATATTTAATAATCATAAATAACTATTTGAAAAAAAAATGTGAAACTTTTGAAGTCTTTTTAAAATATTATATGATGTATGAATTATTATGTTAATAATGAAAACTTTAATATGAGTACTGTACTTATATTAATCAATAATCAATTGATAGAAGGATGCGGAGTTTCATATGGAATATATTGACAATGAAAATTTAATTTAAACATGTTTACGTATTCTTCCACTATTAACAGAAAGTTGTTTTAATATCTGATGTTGGTTTATTCATAATAATAGGAATAATATTGTGCCAAAACCTAAGAACATACTTACAAAGGTGGATATGATATTATTCTATCTACAGCGGAAGGTATTCTTTAAAATTATGTTTACGTACAACATACAAATATCAAGAAACAAGGACCCTTAAACCCCGTGTCAAAGAATAACAACAAAGAAAAACAACCAGGAATGCAATTAATCAAAGGCGTATAAAATATATTCTATAAATAAAAACAATACAGAGAAGAAATATAAATATATACAAGTAAAATAAACGATAGATGTGAATCGATTTGAACCTTGTTATATAGTTTATATTGTCAACATTGTAGAGATGGGAAACTTATAAAACCTAGTTTATCTTAAACCTACTCGTTTCCTTGTACTAGACCTTAAACTAACACATCCTCTACATAGACAATCCGCCATTTCTACAATGGCCGCTTATTAATCTGTAAATAATATTATAACACCCGTGTTTATTAATCATTACACCGAGTAGTTATTGTTTTATGTTAACACAATACTTAAGACAATTTTCCTAAAGAACCCGTATTGATGTTCGCCTTTCTAAGTGCGCGTGAAGATTCACGAGCCCTCTCATCCTTTTATTGGATGCTTTCTGTAGTAATTTTTCCCAGTCTTAACGGATTGACTATATCGATTCGAAATTGATTCCTTTTTTTTTTACATTTTTAACACTTGCTTCGGGTGCCTGAGAAAATTTTGTAACGATTTAATGAAAATATTTTGATTACATCTTAGCCTTGGGATAGTGTTGAAATATAATCGTAAGAAGCAATCGATAAAGACATGCATAAGGATATAATACATAAGTATTCGTTATTCTTAAGAAACATTGATTCTTGAATACTTATAAGACAGTCGCCAAGATTTAATAATAAACGTTTAAATAATTGATTGAATAAAACAAAACATTTATTATGAATGAAATGTGCTAATTACATAAAAAGTACTTAAAACAAAGGCATCTTATCTTTAAGGAAACCCATAAAAATAAAGATATATCAATTATTGTCCTTAAAGTGGCGATACGTCTTTGCAAACTGGAATAATTTTTGTCTATTAATTAACATACTAATTGCTAATACATTATTAGTTTAGAAATAATGCAGCCCTTGGGAATATAATCGCTTATTTATTTTTCTATAACGCCACTTGAAACAAAAAAGAAGAAAATGCCATTTTAGTTGCGAACTAATTTAAATAATTGAGTTTTCAAACTCTGTATTTGAGAATACATCATGTTTGAAGGATACAGTTAGCTGTAGATGACTGTTATATAAATATCGTTTCACCCCATGCAAATACTGAGCATTATCTTTGTTTATGAAATAATAGAAGTATTGCTATTCTAAAGGAATGTTATTAATTTACTTTAGTGAGCTTTTAATTGGTAATTAAAAGAAAAAAAATAACTTAGTTTAAGGTAAAATAAATAAAAGAATACACCAATAATATTTGCTCCGTGGCAAGGCCCATTAAATCATTGAAAGGTATCTCTTTTATTTAAAACAAAAGATAGGCTTGCCTTTACTTCATATCATAAAGCTATTTAAAAATAGTAATTGTCACACAGTGACTCGTAATTTTTATATATTACATCATAAATTATCTTTACAAACATTTGTTAAATCGTAAGATAAAACTGAAGTATGACTATCTTGACTCCTTAACAAGCTCTTAATCACGGATTAACTTTATGCTATAAATATCTATATTTTATTCTTATTTTGAGAGCATTTGATTTCTTTTAGCAATATATAGAATGTTATTCAAAATAATTATTCAAGAGATTATAAAGTTTCTCTGTGCATATAGGTTTCAGAGCTATTAATATTATTAATACTAGTCTAAAAACTGGGACAACTTTTGAATATATTAATACTTGTCTAAAACTATAACCTGGGACAACTTTTGAATCTATTAATACTAGTCTAAAATTGTAACCTGGAACAACTTTTGAATCTATTAATAAATGTAAAACTACAATCTAAAATGTATTGCTATTCATCAAACCCTGAAACTAGTTTAAAGAATTGGACGAGACGGTCTCTATATGATCAGTATACAACAGGGGTTTCTAATATGTTTCGTCCCATTTACCTCTAGCTACTTTTCCAAAGAAAATTCACCCTTACCCTATTTTGTTCAGTAAATTGAGTTTACACATCTACCATAATAAAGAAACCGAAAAAGGGGTAAATTTTAGAATATGATTTTAATAATAATATTTCACGGTCAACTATAACAGCATAAAAAATAATGCTGTTTCACTTATTTTCTTCTCAAATTCTGTTTTTAAAAATTATAATTGAAAAAAAATATCTTACATAATCCAGAATCAACCAATGTAGCTATCGGGTAGGTAGGTAGGTTAAATGGTATACACCGTTTTTGCTGATTTGGCATGGAAAAATAATAAGGTCTTAATTTCACATTAACGTACACAAAAGCAAATGAGAAATATGTTAGCTATGTGAATCCCCCAAACGAGAAGAGGTATCAGCATTTCATTTCTTATTTTGAGAAAGGGATTTTTCATTAAGTTATCTGGTGCATAATAAGTTATTTCGAAGACGTTATTTCAGCAGCAATCTCCTAAAATGTCTATTATAATCTGTGATAGGTTTCATGTTTCTGAGGTCGATACTTTCCCCTTAAAGTCTTTAACACGTGTTCATAAATCCACTTAAAGATTATTTAAAATGTGGCCGGAGGGTAGTTTATCTATCTACTAGTATTTTATATAGAAATGTCTACTAATAGCTGTTCAACCTTTTATATAATAGCTTGAACAGTTTACACTTGGCGGTAACAACTGTTCAACTTAACAAAGATGTCCTTTTTACAACAAACATTTTCCGGGGTTATCAAAACATATTTCTAATATAATTTTAGTTATTACAATTTCAAGTTAAGGTGTTGTACTAATGTTTTATTGAAAGATAGGGTAGTTGATATAAGAGTATATCTATGTATGTATATAGAATACAATATAAGTAAAAGGCGAAGTGGTTCTTATGTTCCGCGATATATCTACACACAATTATATACCCCCGTGTATCTATATATATAAATATATTTGTCTATGTACTATCGTAGAAATATTAAATTATGTTGTATAGTTGATCTATTATAATAGATATCCTCTCTTAATCCAATATAATAAAATATAGAAGAAGGCGAAATCGGGAAAAAAAAGGTGAAAGTTGTATACATTATAATCATTGATGCGTAGTACTTTTTTTTATCAAAACCCCCACTTCAACCTTAATAAACATTTCAGTTACATACAACCTTTCTACTACATTTATTTCCATTCAGATCAACCCACAGTTCCCTTTATTCAACTATCTCTATGTAAATCGTTGTCCGGTGTGGCTTCGCTTTACCCTTCGTCCTTTCTTATAACATGGTGATTTTTTTTTATTATGATGATCAACATTGAAAATATGAGTTAGAGAGGAAAATATTTTGAATATCTTTTTATGTCCATCTTTTGTGTAGGAATGAAGAACGAATTGTTGTCCCATATCAGTACAGCTATAATTCATTGCGTGTTTCATATCCGTTTTAGTACGCGCTTTCAAGTGTAACGTTATTACCTATAAATCCTACGATTGTGCCTTAAGTTTATTTTATAGCATTTATGATATATAGAAATCATAAACTCATGAAATATTCTTTAAAAAACTTATTTGAAGTATAAGTCAGTCATTTAATATAGATAGTTAGTATCCATTCATTAGCTAATGTACCTTCTATAACACAACTGTTATTTAGTTCGAAATGCATTCAGATATCGCTCTATAGACTGTTAAAGGTTCGATTGTATTACTTTTATCATTCAAAAAAATTAAAATACCGGAATAAACTCCATTAAACGGAGATTTCCGAAACAAAGGCGTGAATAGCATGTGTAGTCATTGTGTAAATTTTATGGTTAGGGTTCGGTAAATAGTTAGACCTATGATAGATTAATATTTAAAATAGAAATTGTTTCAAGCATATTAATCATTAATGCATGTATTATATTAAACGGTTTAGGACTTTCCAAGGTAAAGTTATAAGTGCCATTTTCCCACACTCACGTTTAATACAGAACACTATAAAACTAAGCTGCAAAAATATCAGATCGAATGAAAGATGTAAGGTTATAGTTCTTGATATTCTTATATCGACAAGTAAATAGGGATTATAGGGTTTCGTTATTCCGCACCGGACGATACTGAACTGGATTCCGCCCGCCCTTCGTCCCGAATTTGTTTCCGGGGCATATCTCACCAACTGTCCGAGATATCTTTATGAGTCGATTAGAAATTTCGTGGGTTTCGCGCGGGAGGTCAATGACTGAGTTTTCTTGGTGAAATGAAATTTAATGGGGTTTAAGGTCCTACTGTTCTGCTAATAAACTGGGAAATTTTGCCCGGGCAGCGGCGCTACGGCCTACTCTTATATCGAATTCCAACTGCTTATGAGTGTGACGAGACACTGACATTGGAAACTTGTCGCTTTTCTACATCGCTATGAAAATAATCTAACATTATAAGATTGAATAATATTACATTTTCGGAAAATGCTTTTTCTTCTTAAAAAATAATAAATTGAGGACAGGAATAACATAGAAGGATAAAACGGTGATAAGGAAATTATTTAAATATTTGCCATTATCTAAAAACACTATTATCATTATATCGAGGTTATCAATTGTAATATCTGATTTTTATTAGTTTTTATTTAATCAAAATATTTAGAGATCACGACGATCGATTCTCGAGTCAGTGGTCAACACTAGAATCCATTCAATAAGCCGGGTGTAATACAAGATCGATAATTGGTTAATAAGAGGTGTTTAATGTATAATTTGATACGCTGCTTGTTATTGGTTTATTTGTTTGTTGATCGGATTAAGCAGATACAACGCCATCTTAATACAATGGCCATAAAACGATATCAAAAATCGATCTATCTAGTTTATTGGTGATATGGACAAGAATTGTTGAGAGTTGTAAACTGTATTTCGATTGGTGTCATTGTTTATTGTGATTATTATATTTGTATGTAATATACATGTGTAAATGGATGTCTATTTCATATGGTAATGCAGGCATGCTTGTGTATTTTCATACGCACTTTTGTATATTTGCATATTATAATTTGGCCCCATGTATATATATATATAAGTATGTACAATTTATTTATTGATATTTAACAAATCGGTATGATTATGAATAATGTTGTATCTATGGTTATTGCCTAGGTAGGTTTATCTCATTACAACGTTGTATACAAGTGTATTTGTGAATTGATTCATATATTATAGGAATATTGCACCAAATATATTTTGAAATGACTGAAACTCGCTGGTTTTAGTCAAAATATTGTTGTCGAATCATTACATTGCATGTTGATTTGTTTTGTTGCATAGCAATCCGTCTTCGTTGAAAAGCTAACGTCTAAAGATATAACAAGTTTTGTGTTCCCTTAAATCACCGTAAACCCAAACTGAAATCAACATTGGTACAACAGACAGACTTCCGTTTATTCTTTCCAAACATAAAAAAATCATTATATAGCGCATGCCCCACCGACCCGATTCATTTCTTTATTTTAATTCATGAAATGATATCCCTGGCGCACGTCTTCATTAGCCCAGTCGGAGCAGAACAGTAGGACGTTAAAACTCATTTCATTTTATTTCATTGATATCCCTGACAATATTTCTATATGGGATACTTTGACTGATTTTCTAATTTTTTGAAGAAGAATATTTCATAAACCAATCTCTAAGTTTTATTTTCTTTGTGTTTTCCAGGTAGTGGACGAAATATGTCTGTATTAAACCCAAGACCAATTCATAGTCCCCAGGATGAAGAAAGTTCTAAACACGACAGTCTAAGTCATCCCACATCGCCTGACGGAAGTATAGATTCTTTAAAGATGGACGACGATGACGTAGAATTGGACGAAAAAGATAAATCGGGAACAGATCAGAGTCAAAACGGTGAAACAAAGAAAAGCCGGAAAAGGCGTGTTTTATTCTCAAAAGCACAGACGTACGAGTTAGAACGTCGGTTCCGACAACAGCGATATTTATCCGCCCCAGAAAGAGAACATTTGGCCAGTATTATTAGATTAACCCCCGTGCAGGTAAAAATCTGGTTCCAGAATCATCGTTACAAGTTAAAACGCGCTCGACAGGAGAAAGGGTTAACAGATCTCAATCCGTTACCTTCACCACGCAGAGTTGCCGTTCCTGTTTTAGTAAAAGATGGCATCCCCTGCCAGCGAAGTAGTGTTAATTCGTCCCTTATGAAATCTCAGGATCATCTTCAAATGCAATCGAACCTAAACGGCATGAACATGTCAATGAACAATGGTCTCGGTGTGAACTCTTTAGGAATGAACTCAATGAACTCATATCCGTCCCACATGGGAAGCGCGGGAAATGGTATCAGCTCGACGCTCTCAAACTCTATGAACATGAACATGAATATGAGCTGTGCGTATAGTATGAGCTCTATGGGTTCTATGAATTCTATGAATCTGAACGTACCCAATGTGAACAATATGAATGTGTTGCCTAGTTACAGTCACCCGTTGATGCAGCCACAAACAAGATGGTGGTAGTGACGTGTTGTTTATATTTGTGCCTTAACTTTATCTTATCATTGTATCACAACGTGACGTTAATTTGTGGTCAAGTATTAATTTTGGTGCCCAGAAAACGAGAATCCTGTTCTTGAAGTCATTATTTAAAGGAATTGTGTTCCCTTTAAGTCATTGTATAGGTCCCACTGAAATGTTACCAATTTATTATTATTGCCTGTCGCAAAGAGTATCAATCATATGTTTTGAAATGTATAAATGTTTAACTATTTCTATTCGAAACGTAAATTAAACTTTCCAGTTAATTGTGAGGTTAAATGTGTTATAATAAGCGCCCTCATGATAAATTAAAATTATAAACTGGGGTAGTAGAGAAGGGGATGGGGTGGGGTGGACGGACATTTAATGAGCTTACTATAAATGACTATATAAATACGCCAATAATATATTATTTATAATTAATATAAACGATATACGGGATTTATGTTTATTTGATGATAATTTGGTGCAATTATAAATTTAACAACTACTTAATTAACTACTTAATTAAATTCCTCTCTCATCGCACGTGGTTATCATAACTGCAACATGTCCATTTTCTAAAAATGTTATCGCGCCATATTCTCTTTCATAACATTGTCTTAACATGTCAACTTCGGTTCTAAAACTTTTAGACACTGTTGTATTTCAAAACCTATACTTTTAACAAAGTTGTATATACTAACCGGATAACTTTCTCGGTTAATGTAAAATTGGCAAAAGTAATGACAATATTCAAAATATCATCTTTTCCAAGATAAAATATGAAATGGATCAGGGGTCTTATTCAATAAAACGTAAACTAAAATATTGTACGAATGCAGGCGTTTCATTGGTTGAGCGTTGAAATTTAAGTACGAATTTTAGTTCTTGCCTAATGGAAAGGCTGAATTCTTAAAATATTTAAGTTTACTTTATTGTGAATTAGGCCCCATTATGCATGTATTATCCCCGAATTAAAAAAAACCCAAAGCCTTGTTATTACGTTACGTTATTTATCATATCTGATAAATATTATTTTCCATTCTTGGTATTTCAGAAACAATCACACGTCTAATTAATGTCGCAAAACTGTTAGCTTAAGCCATCCGTTCAATGTGTACTATCGATTTGAAAGAAAAATCGCTGTGAACCAATATGTCATAGAGAGACTAGGTGGTCGGTCTACCTTAAAATCCGCCATTTCTGCCCTTTAATTGTTAAGTAAAGTTTGTTGTTTTATTGTCGCATTTTGTTTTACATATGATGTATATGTATGTATAATATATTATATAAGATACATGTGTTTTTTCACCGATGTTCTTTTACTTATTACTATTGTTTGAATAAATTGTGAATATTTATTACATATAAAATATAGTTGTTTTTATTTTCGAAATATACATACGGGGAGAATGAAGTCGGTTATAAATCTTTCCACATTTAAACAGCTATTATGCAAGAGCTAAAGCTGCCCTTTGCAGGTCTTTCTTTAAGTCTGAAACGTTCTATAAATTATCAATTAGACACTAATCAACTTACCAAGACCACAATCAACTCTCGATGCCATCGGATGGCTGCGATATAAGTAGATTTAAATACGCCTTGTGGTCGATGCGGTTGCCTTAAAAATGGATAATCGAGACTTTGTTTATTATCGTAACAACTGTAGTAATGACAATCAAGGCTACAATGTAATTGTATCGCCGATCTGTACGCCAAGACTGAAGTAATGTGACTGACATTTTCAGCATATTATCTAATTTTTAACTATTATAGCGAGAACTGTCACCTCTTTATCAAATCTTACCTAATGCCGCTTTAAGTAAGAAGTTACTCACATTTCAAATCCCGCTTCTTACTAAAATATGAGCGATCATGCCCACTGATTTTCTTAATAAAATCAGAAGTGGAAACAGGTGTTCTGGAGATATTGGGTATGCTCCATTACGACGCTGTATCTATTTGTATTAATAATAGATTTTGTGCACTTTGAAATAGTGTCACGGCCGTTGGACTGATATCGGATTCGATGTGAGAGATATATAATAGGAAGTCCACATATCATAATGAATGCATTGGGATTTAGTGAAGCCCTTTAACCAGAATTATTATAGGATAACAGAATATGTCAACCACTGTCGGGGTTAGATTCTGTTTTAGTCAGGGTCCTTATTCACGAAAACTTAAACTCAGATACAATCGAAATTTTAAGAAATACTGCAATTCGATTGGCTGACCAGTAAAATCAATTTGCATATATCCAATGAAGTTGCAGTATTTCTTAAAATTTCGGTTGTAACTTAGTTTAAGTTTTCGTGAATAAGATCCCTGGTTGTTAGAAACAATGGGTGAATAGACTCTGAATTCGCCCCAGAGTAGTGATACAGGCCAGGGTTAATACTTTAGGATTACTAAAGGGAGAGAAATGGGGTTTAACGTCCACTCGACACAAACTAGGTCATTTCGGGACTAATATATGGTTTAATTTTATTTCAATAATTCGCTTGCGCATATGGGTCTTTAGCAGTGGGAGGAAACCGGAGGACCCGGAGAAAACCCACGAGTTTGGACAGGCGACCCTACTCCTTGTCCACGTACAACCGGGGATTCGAAACCACGCCAGTCGACTCAATGAACTAAACGACTGAACATAGAATAACGGTCCAATACGAAATAGGAATGATCATTCGAATCTCAGGCGATATACTGTTATCGATAATGTAAATTGTTTGCCAGGCAGCAGCGTGGTGAGATACCTATGTGGAAACTAAACAAGCAAATAGGTATGTCCATGCAACAATTAATGAAGGGATTATATATTTTGACTTTATCGACATCACGTATTTAGATGTGATAGTAGAAGAAGTTCGTGTCGCAGTTCTGTTGGGAGATTGGTACACAACGGATCTTGTATAATTTTGGGTATACAACGGATCATGTGTAATTTTGGGTATACAACGGATCTTGTGTAATTTGGGGTAAATATGAAAAGTCAGCGGAATGTACAGTATACATGCACAGGCCATCCTTACAGCATATACGCTCATAGAGAGATATTGTTGGTACAAATAAACCAGTCGATTAATACTTAAAGATGCAGTATGTAAGAGCTAAATCGGCTTATTGCAGGTCTTTCTTTTAGGTTCAAATGTTATACAAATTATTAATTAGACATTTATTAACATGGTAACATAATAATCAACTCTATAGACCATCGGATGCTCGACATTTTAATGGATTGAAACAAGATTGTCGTTTATTATTTTAATTAAAAAGTGGATAATTGCGACTTTGCTTACTATCGCAACAATGGTAGCAATGACAATCGAGACTCAGCTATTCTTCAAACAGTCATAACTTCGCTCAGAATGAAGTAATTTGACTGAAATTTCCGTCTATTTTAAAACTATTATAGCGAGAACTGTTAGCTATTTATCTACATCTTAAATAATATATCTGTGTATGACAATAGACACGCCTATTGAATAATTTAACGATTTGTTGACTGAATCTGAGACAGACAGATTTCTGAAGATGTAGCAGGAAAAATTTAACTAACGTAAGAGAATTTGATGACGAAAATTCACCCAATGATAAGTGAATCAAAGGAACCTAATTGTAGGGATTAAACATCGGTTGCCAGGCGACGAAACATCCACCCACGTGTAGCTTTGTACCCTACTTAGTATATAAAATAAAGGCAGACTAGGGCACTATTTTAATGTTTGCAGCTTGAGTCATGATCCAATCCCTTGTTGTCAGAAGCAAGACATTAATGATATAAATCACAATCATGTTCATTCAGCTTTGTACATGCAGGCAACACATTTGGTAGCTTTATCTACAATGTAGATGGTATTTTGACAGGCATTGTTACTAAAAGACACCCAAACTTGTACAAAGGGGAATAAGATAATATAAGCAAAAATCATTGACAATTATTAGGGTTCTTCATTTAAATAGGATATTATGAAATGTCACAAAGATAGATTAATTATTGCAGCCTATAAAATTCCAAGATTTCGTAACATCGACGCGTCACGCGTAAAGGATGACGTCGATATACGACTACATTAAACGACCGTATGAAAATGGATGTAGGCATTATTATGGTTTATCAGCTAAAAGTGGATACAATTTACCAGACATGGCCGAATCGGAGCTGTGGGTTAATGCCTTCAGAAAGTGAGTGCGTGTCTGCTTTTACGTCTAAGCCGATGTTGTCACCAAGAGCAAACATCAGAACCCGCTGACTAGAAACATCCAAAGTCTTTAAGTTGACTGATGGCTATAATATTTATCCATGCAACACGTAAGAAACAGCACACAAATGGGCCTGATGCCTAGAAAAAGTCGATTAATACTTAAAAAAGAAACTTGGATATTTCAACCATATTTTGAATTGAAAGCTGTATTAATTTGGACGTGACTGTCCTTCATTTCTAGGTGACTAATCACTAAATATGTCACGAGATAACGGTGTGCTATATGGCATCTTATAATTTATTATTCATAGTTCAAATGTCTTTCTTAATAATAATCTGTTCTTAGACCAGTTTTACCTAAAAATACGGTAACTCTATATCGTAGCTGTCAGATTATGGATTAGAGGTTGAAGTATGCATATTACTTACAACCCTTCGTGCATTTTGTACCTCGTCCTATCTGGGAAATATGCAAATTCTCACATTATGATAAATACGTTATGTAAACACAACGCATTAAGCTGTCCAAAGAAATATATCGTTTATTATTTTATAGTAAGTCAAATGCAAGGTTTCAGGGTTTAAATCAATATTTTCAGATATCGCCATGGACAAATAAATAATCGAAATCCATCATCGTATTTCTGCAGGTCATTCGTACGAATCAGACAATAAGAAGGCGTTCCCCAGGATTCGGTATGCGGACCTTGAGTTGCTAAGTTCATAAAGCATTAGATGGATATGTTTGTGTAATAAAATGTTTCATAGAGATGCGTATTAGCACTCTATGTCACAGCCGAATGGATAATTTTGTGTTACTAAGATAAAACAAAATACTCAAAGGCTATAGACAAGTTTGGAAAATTTGGGGAAGTCATTCCACCATCTTTAACATTTTACTCTACAAGAGCCAATTACGGATATACATGTAGTTATTCAGTTCAGTATACCTGGAACTATTTGTTCACCCCACACGTTCTTCAAACATCGAATTAAAGTTAGTTTTGGACTTGGCAATTTTATTGAATAACAAATTACATGTAATACAATATATATTACGCCTTGCTTTTAAATTGTGCGAAAATATTAAAGTTGGGTTACAATCCAGAAGAAAATAACAAACTAATTTTATTATTACTGAAATAAAGTAAAAAAAGATGGAAATAAATGAAAGTTTTATACAAAAACTTTGTCAATTTCTGCTCCAACAAATTCAAAACATTGTTAAAATCATGAAAACACGGACAGAGCAAAGTTATATGGACTCTATTCTTTCAGAACATATTGGATGATTTGATCCGAATAATTTTCACAAATTGACGTTTATGCCCGCGCTGACCAAATAATAGCCGTTGTCTGACCACCCGCATCACTGCTAGTTAATACAGAGGCAATTATCTCAACTAATCCATCTAACAGAATACCATTGCTAATCCTCACTTAATACAATCTAATATGGCGGTCAATGTTAACAATATACTTTAAGTATGATAAATGGCTGGATTGTTCACTGGCTGAAGTCATCTTATCTATAGAGCCTTAAAACATTATACTTAGATAATTTATCAGTCTTATCCATGTTTTAACGATTGTCGTGTCCTGCGCCACATTTAACACTATTTTATCTTTGCTATCTCCGCCATGTGCAATTACCCCATCCATTATGGAGTGGGATGCGTCAGTGATTAATACGACGACGAGAAAATGACTTAATTACGTCGAGAAATTAAATAATAAAGTCGTTAAAAGGTTCTGATTTGGACCATGATTTTCCAGCTCTTAATATATTAGTTCAGACCAATGGCGTATGCGAATCACTAATAAACGTGGAAGCGAAACAACTGATGTGTCAGTTTGGATGCTGGAAGTATTTTGTGCATGAGCTATTTGACAAAACAAGTTGTACTGACATCTTTATTTGTGTAAATAAAAGCTAGAAGTACCAGTGATTGTTCGATTGATGATGATTTAATAGATGAAAATGACCTAGACCAGGTGCGTGTGACACACCTTTAGCCATTGTTCATTCGCACCTCATCAGTCGAACTGTAAAACAATCACAGAGTTTCATTACGCTTGACAAGAACTGCTCGATAAACTGTAATCGCCATCCTTGATTGCTCTCTCACCGAGAAAATTACAAGCTTTTATGTACAAGTTATTCTTATTTACCACCATTAAACGCTAGTACCACGTGGTCAGTAAGAGGGAGAGGATATACACGTGGTTTAGGAGCAGACGACATTGAATAAAGCACTTCCTGTAATTACCGTAAACAAGAACAGCTATATAACTATGAACGACCATATTGAAAGGTGTTATAAAGCTATATAGACTTTTCACATTACCGGATTTACGCTATCATTATCGAACTCCTTGATGACTTGATTTGTTTCGTTTCTCTTGTCGTGTAATTAATCTTTGTGGGAGGCAAGGTGTTAAAAACTAATCCACTAGACAATGTCTTCCTCTCTAGTACCGGATATATGGATACTTGTCAAAGATCATTTGAAACAATTAAACAAAGTATAAAAAAGCGAAAATTTGTTGGGAGATGAGTTTGTATTATGTTATTAATGGTTTTATACACGTGTCACGAATTGTTACAGAATTTTCTGACATTTCTTCAACGAGTTATTGATGCTAACTTCAAGTTTTGTTATCTGAGAAAATGTCGCCTTGTCAATTCTGTTAAAATAATAAAAAATCTTCATTCGAAGGAGGAAACAATAATACAATCTTTTGATTCTAGGGAGGTCCTCGTAATTATTTTAAGCTAGATTACGCAAAATACGATACATTACATGTTGACTTAAAATAAGGGATGTTGTACTTCTTGACCAACAGCAATGAATTGAAAAATATATGAAATATGTTGCTTCTCCTAATGAATATTTAGAGTATTTTTAATACTATAACACAATACGGTTCGATGGATAACAATCACTATAATATACACACGACATTTCGACAAGAATTTACTGGTCGTTATCAAGCATACAAATTACAAATGAGGAAAACAATGTGTTATATATAGGTACATTGAACAATAATAAGAGAAACCATAAGTTAACAATCATGAAATCCTAGCTTAATTGGTTCACAAAGTAATTATACTAAGAGTTAATTATGATAACACATAGTATAGTAATAACAGTGGATAAAGGATTAAAGAGGAATTATTCAAAACATAGAGGATGGATGAAATCTACTAGGTGAAGCCAAATGCCATTCAAAGATTATATTTGTAAAACATTTTGTCTTTTTGCGACTCACAATATGAGAAGTAGTATTAGATCTGCTTTGGGTTAAAATTATATTACTTTGATTTTTATACCTATCTTTGTTTTTCAGTATCCTTACCTACATTTTCTGTTTAGAATATCATTTCAAATCAGAATAAGAACAGATCGGGTATAATGTTTTTGTATGATTAATGAACTTCGGTGTTACCATGGAATTGAATAATACTGATAAAAACTAGTGTTGACGTCGGTGGGAGTGAAATTGAATAGGACTCGAAGAGCTGTATTTGTAAATAACTAGCAGACAATTAAATGCCCCCGTTTGTCGTTTATTACAACGCAATACAATTATGTTCATGGAAATGAGTTAATTTACTGTTCTTCCATTTAGTAAGTAAATAAGCTAAAGAATTCTGGAAATATTACAGACAAAATAAATATTCTCTTTTGTATTGAAACTTACATTCTCCATTATTCAAAAGTCCATTTTAATATGTGGTTAAGTGGGTAAGACTCTGGCTTGCTAGCCCGGAGGTCGCGTGTTCAATCCCTGCATTGACCGAGAGAGTTCATCCTGATTTTCTGATGTGGTTTTCCCTGACAAGGCCAGCTGTCTAGTCGTTCGGATGGCACGAAAAACCGGGGCACCGTGTATACATTGGTGTGCACGTAAAAGATCCCTGTTGGAATTCCAAAGAAGATTAGGCCATAGTGGCGCTGCCCGGGCAAAATTTCCCTCATAGCACACTGTATGGTCTATGTCCGCCTTATTAGCCCAGTCGGAGCAGAACAGTTAAACATCATTTCATTTTCATTTTAACATTCTTAACCATTATACATAATCATGTAACAATAAACCCGACTTACAAACCTACATGTTTATTAACATGAAATTCAAATTACCCAAAATAACAATGAATTCGGTATGTTTCATTTGACATGAAATTCAAATTACTCAAAACAGCTATGATTTCTGTATTTTTTATAAGACAATTCAAATTACCCAGAATAGCTATGATTTCTGCGGTTTTCATCAGACTAAATTTAAAATTTAATTTACACCTGCTAGCTATATTAATTACAATGCAGTAGAAATCAGAACGTTTGCCTTTTAATTATCTGAATGTTTGATCAGAGTATTCGACAAGTAGATGATGTGTGCTTAATCCTATCAAAGTCAGCGAAAACTATTTACCAACAAGTGGAACGGATTAAAGCTATAAGCCAATTTTACCAAAATTTGGTTTCTTTCAAAATCACCATAGCCACTTGACAAAGTCCTCGAGGACTTCTTCTGGTAGAAAACTCAAAAAAACCAGATTAGATGTGATTGAGTGAGTTCTCGATAACTTGTAATTAGACTACCATTTAGTTCCCATGGTGAACAAGCTCATATATTCATCAAAGAATCGACGTTTTTTGTACAAAATTCTAAATTAATCCAGTTCCACTTGAGATGGCACTGATTATCCGTGGCTACATCTGAAACACATTAGACACGTGATCATTAATAGTAATAAAAATCAAAAACATTGTTTCAATTGAATGACAAATTTGTATGGATTTTTATTTTAAAGGCACGAGTGGTAATATTTAGAAATTTAGTAATCTTTTTCTTCTTTGTGCGCGATTGCATATCATACATATTTTAGTCTCATATTATGTTTAAACAGAATAAGAAATTCTCTGCGGAGAATGCGGTGCCTTAATCACGAATAGGTTTATATTCTTGGAATATTAGCCCCGGCTTTGCTAATGAGGGCGGGCATAAGCTATACGAGGGGCTATGAGGGAAATTTTGCCCGGACAACGGTTCTACGGCATATTCTTATATCGAATTCCAACTGTCAAGGGATATTTTATATGCACGCCAATGTCTATACGGGACACCGTTTTTTTCGTTCAATCCGAACGACTAGATAGCTGTCCTTGTCAGACCCTCCCTCCTGCACCACTGACAAGGGGAAAATACACCGGAACGTTCTCGCCGAAACCGGGATCGAAGCCGCGACCTCCAGGCTAGCGAGCCAGCGTCTTCCTCACTTAGCCACTGTGACTCCCTATATCCTTGGGTGGGAGTTTCGTGAGTTTGTCGCTGGCTAACAAAACCAAGAGGTCCCGCCGGGTGCGATCCAAGGATTGGCCGAGAAAGTCTCCCACGATTTTTCCACCTACTTGCCTTTCCCTCATGGTCTATACCCGTCTGCGTTAGTCCAGTTCGTGCATAAAGGAAAGGTGTTAAACCGCATTTTATAAAGTCAGAAGTTGGAAAAAATAATTGCTTTTGCTAACAATTCATTTACTAAAGTGCATAACAAAAACTGCTATTGCCAGTAGGTTTACATCAACGTGGATGCATTTGACCATGCAAACATAGTACAAAAGGGGATTTCTACCGAGTGTTAAGTTCTCAAACAATCGTATTGAGTTGTTTAAACTTTATTTTTGACCGCAATGAGATTAAAAGTTTAATCTGGATTAATCTATGTTATGAGGTGTAACTAATACAAGTAGTAGGCGTGATGGTACAAATCGTTTATCTACTGGTCAAACTGTTTATCAAGTGATAATGAGACAATAAGTAGAATTATAGAATTGGTCAACTGACCATACAGAATGGTCAGTACTTATCTCACTGTATCACGCCTACTGATCCATCGACTTCAAACATACCGACAGATATCAGAACCCAGCAACTGTTTAATATTAAGCTTTGACATTGTAGTCTGTAAATTATATCTGAAGTCAATGTAAATGTACGTATTCTATGCCGTGTTTATTCATACAACAGTGATAGTTCTATAGACGTTACTTGTTACACTGGCCTTCTCTTTTAAAACTAATTGGTAAAATGACCATTATGTTCCTTCCATCACGAAACCTTACACCCCCCACCCACCCCCAAACCCCGACCATATTCAATGTTGGTAGACATGTATTTAAGAATCTCATAACTGTACGTCCTAGTCAAGAAGAAATCAATGTTTAGGTATTATAAACATTTTAGATATAGAGTATATTTACAACATGTACTCAACTCATATTATGTCTCTAAGATCTATCTATAAAATCTAGCAGAGATCTCCATATATAAATATAACAACCCCTCTTTTTAGAACAGATGTCAATGTACATCTAACAATAACAGCCCCCAACGTAATAAATAAATATGTCAGAACGGAAGGCCTTTGGACGTGGATTTGTTATTAGTTTAATAGTCTTGAAGGACAGTCTGGTTGTGGATTTGTTGTTCCTTGTGTGCCTTTGAGGTCAGTCTCTGGAGGTGAATTTAGCTTATGTGTCTCGTGGCGCAATCTATGGACATGGATTTGTTGCTAACTAATGTGTCCCGAAGTATGGTCTACGGGCGTGGTTTTGTTGTTAGCTTATGTGTTCCAAAGGAAAGACTGTGGATGTGGATTTTTTGTAAGCTTATCTGTCACAGATGACAGTCTATGGGTGTGGATTAAGTACAGGCAAGTGGTGTGGATATGTTGTTAGCTTATCTGTCACAGATGACAGTCTATGGGTGTTGATTTCTATTTAGCTTATGTGTCACGAAGGACAGTCTATGTTTGTGGATGTTTTGTTAGCTTAGGTGTTCTGAAGGACAGCCTATGGGTGTAAATTTGTTGTTAGTTTTGTATCTCTGAAGGACAGCCCATGGGTGTAAATTTGTTGTTAGCTTATGTATCACGGAAGGACAGTCCATGTTCCGAAGGACAGCCTATGGGTGTAAATTTGTTGTTAGCTTATGTATCACTGATGGACAGTCCATGGATGGGAATTTGTTGTTAGCTTATGTATCCTAAGGGACAGTTTATGGAGGTGGATTTGTTGTTAAGCTTATGGACAGTCAATTGATGTGGATTTCTTCTCAGACTGCTGTTGTATTTGTATATACATTTATAAACATTTTCATGCTTTATGTATAAGTTTAAGTTTTATTACCACAGTTTGTGATTTGTATATAACAGAGACACGAGTTCAACAAGGTTTGTCTTGCCTGGAGAGCAACACCTGTGGTGATTTCAATAGCTTATATATCAAACACCTTTCTTACATACAAAACTATATAATAGTATTTAACCGAAGCAGTTCACTTGAATAAGTTGATGTTGAATCTCGAGTAGTGACACCCTTCAGTTGTTTTATAAGCTTTGTGCTGTTTTCATCTAAATAATTTTTTGTGTAGGTTTGAAATAATGTAAGGACGCATGATGAGTGTATGTTCAAGATGCGTTAGTAATCATTTACAGAGCTATAACAAGTACGAGATGGTTGCGTATAATAAAATTTGGTCTAATATTTTAAGGACTGCTGCATCGCTGATTCAATTCATTGCGGGCTCCTGTACTGATAATGTTAATGATAATGTTAGTCTTAGACAAGCCTCATGGCCACAGAGAACGCGAGGAATGAGGTTTAACGTCCACGCGACACACACAAGGTCATATCGGGACTAACGTGTGGTTCAATTTTATTTCATTAATTTGTATGCGCGTAGGGATCTTTAGCAGTGGGGGGAAACCGGAGGACCCGGAAAAAGCCCACGATGTTGGACAGCTGGCGACCCTACTCCTTGTCACGTACAAGCGGAGAATCGAAAACATGCCACTTGACTCAATGACACACCTAAAGATACAACGCGCACGCGTTAACCATTCGGCCACCCAAGCAACCTAATGGCTACATATGAGAGTAGCATGTGAGATGGGCAGGAGAGATCAAATGGTCTGTCGTCGATTGAAGTGTCGTGCTTTTGATCCTAGGTCTGCATTTCTAAATAGTTCACTGCACAAAAAGAATCATTTCTACTTAGAGCTCTCTTCTACAACAC
Organism: Patella vulgata; assembly: GCF_932274485.2. Classification (NCBI taxonomy): domain Eukaryota; kingdom Metazoa; phylum Mollusca; class Gastropoda; family Patellidae; genus Patella; species Patella vulgata. The sequence goes on from NC_065883.2 coordinate 21,832,172, forward strand.
ATTCACGATATGTGCCTTTTAGCATAATAAAAGTCCCCTGTTCCAACCACAAAAGTTATTTTTATTAGACAGTATATAATATTTCTGGAAAAATAAATAAAATATTTTATGTTTTTACAACATATATATTTCATTTTCCCAGTACTAGAAGGACTGTGTTTTTCAATCTATGGATATTTGGCTTTCGGGAAAATATATCTTTAATTTGAAGGCTCGGAACAAATGACAAAAAGGAAAGTAAACTCATGGTCATAAATATCAGACTAAATTAAAACATACTTAATTCAACACGCCCCTGTTAACCCTTTAGTGTTAGACAATTTACAAATGTTCTAATTGTAAACGCACAACAGAACCAGGTTGAATAATAACGAATTAATTAATTCCATTTTCCATATCCACATAGCGGCAATTATTTATCGACAACATGCAACGACCGCCACACAAGCCTTTAATAAAAAAAAATCTTACATAAATGTGCACATAATATATTATTATATAAATGCAAAACATTAATAAGATAATTAATGACTATCTTAAAGTCTTTAGAAAGAAGTTTTAAACATTAAATGCCATTATGTGTTTTTTTTTATCCAAAATGGAATCAGTTCATTATATTTTTATTGACCCCTGTTATCAATAAAGTAATAATACAGTCGTGATTTTTATAACTCAATTCATAAATACATCCTAGCCTAAACCTAATGTACATTAATCTCCCAAACATAAACAGTGAATAGATAGCAAGAACACAGATAATACAATACATCTCAATAAAACATAGTCATAGAAAAAAATACTGGAATAGGGAGTATTCTTATAATAATGTAAGCCTGACTGAACTCATGCACGTTCATTTTAAGGTCATATTACAACGGCCCAGAGCAAAACCCCGCTACATAAAGCGGATTTTATTTTCATTGAAAAACTAGCAAATTTGTGTAAATTATCTCTTTTAAGCTATTGAGGAAGGTGATGAATTGTGCGTTATACTTGTTAGGGAATCAATATCTGTCATTAGATCGTCCATTGTTGGTTGTATTGGTGCATGAAGAGGTCGTTATTACAAAGATCTTATCCAAATAACACGGAGTGCGGGTCGTAATAGCAGTGGAAATTAAACATCCATTTTGTAGTAATTAATACAGTTTTAACCTATATCATGGCATGTTCACACTCTCTATATTCAAGTATTGTATTCATCAGTGAATATGTGTTTATCATTTGAACCTCCACTCGACAAGTCCATCCTCTCTCTGTTCTATTCACTGGTGAAATTGAAGCATTCACACCGTATTTGACAAATCTCTAAACAATATGGCTGCAATTTAACGCATTATTTCATCAATATGTACCAATGAATTAATTTGACTTCTTTCGTTTACACAACATCAAACACGACCATAACATTTTATATCTTTTAAAACATTTGAAAGCTTAGCTAACTAGAATTATGGAAACATGTTTTTCATCAGAAGCAGGCATATATACCGAGACCAAAACCGATTCGGGGCATTAGAAAGGTTGCATGCTACTTGAATGTTACTTCAGTCTGGATTTTTGGATTTCGTACTTAAAAGGTGCATTATGTAAGATTTAGGTAAAGAGCTGGTCGTTCTTGCTGTAATAATTCAAAAATAAATAATGAAAAATGAATATATTGACAATTTCGGTCAAGTTACTTTATTTTGGGCGAAGTTATGAATGTTTTATGTTTTGACAAGAATAGCCTAAATTGCCCAGTATCATTGCCACGATAATAAACGGAGTCTCGAATTTCAGTCCTTCAATGTGAACTCCATGAGTGGCGTCCATATTAACGTTTAACGAAGATATCACGAAAATTTTCTAATCCACTCAATACATTAGCCATCCAATGGTGTAGAGAGTTGATTATGTCATGTGAACAAATGTCTAAATAATAATTTATATAAATGAAGTCAGACAAAAAGACCTGCAGATATATATCTTGAATAATGCACCTTTAAATATCGTAAGTTATTATTAGATACTTTAATATGTCTGCCTAGTAAATCCACCTGAATACTACACAATACGTAAGTACATTTATACGTAGAAAAGCTAAAACGATCTATATCATATCTACACTCCCTGGTTTCGATTGAGTTTAAATTCTAAGAAGTAAAACCAATAATATGACCGCGTATCATTAAAACAAATTATCCACACCCTGGAACATCTTATACCATTATATTGATTATACATCAACTACAAAGAATCAGACGGACACCTGTGCCATGTACGATGTATTCAAATTAACACAGGAAGTCCAATCCCTAGTTTTATATACAATTCACATACAAGCCACCTCATAACACCCAATACTGGCAATAGCGACTATTATTCTGACCACCCAACATTATGTGAATCAACAATATTAGAAATAAAATAATGAGATGGGACAACGGCTCGGTTTTATTATAAGGAATGTGTTGGTTTTTTGGGGGGTTTTTTTGTTTGTTTGGGTTTTTTTTTTTTTTTTGTTTTTTGTTTTGTTTTTTTTTTTGGGGGGGGGGGGCAGATGAATATATGCAACCATGAATAATTTCATTCATTCCATGTTAGATAAAATAAAACCAAACCGGAAGTCCAAGAATTTATGCCCTCCTAAAGAGCATCTCTAAATTGTCCAATCAGCAAAAAATAATAAATATTGAAAATGTATTTGATTGGCGTAGTCTGTAATTTTGGTATACAGACTAGACTATATCCCAAAGCACTAATGCTTATGTTTTTGCCTCCTCATCCCAGCCCTAATCATTTAGCTGCTAATAGTACATATGTACCAAAACGTCTGCGACCAAAACGTCCGCACACCCTATATAGGGTTTCCACCCGATTTGTTAAATGTCAGTGTTTCTCCTCAACAATGTGATAAAATATGTATCGTGGAGTATGACCATTGCTGAACAGTTATAATTTTCCCTAAAAGAATCACGTTAATATTATAGAAAAAAAAATATGACACGAAGATAAATAATGAAATTATGGCCATGTTTGTCATATTTATAACAAAATTTTAATATTCTAATGTGGCGAGAATTTACGACCGTTTACAGATCTTGATCCCCATTCACAGGTAATGGAGCGGACATGGGCTTTTCAAGGAGACTTTTTGACAGTTCTATGCTTTCTAACCGATGAATGAATATTTGTGCTTAATGAATAAATGTTATTGAGGTTATGTTTTGCGTGTAAGTAAGCTGCCCTTTTCACAAACAGGATGGGGATTTAATGTCTCTCTTAACACAGTAGTTAGTTCATCCTGAGACTAACATCTGACAGTTTTTCTATGTGATATCCTAGGGAGGGAAATTTTGCCTAGACAGCGGCAATTTCCTACTGATCTTCTGACACCAGATGTTTTCGTTAAATATGAAGTTTGATCTGTTTTTTTGTTTTGGAGGGGTTTTTTTGGTGGTGGTGGTTGCATCACCAACATTTTGGCTATTGACTTGTTTTACCAATATTCTTATAACACCACCCGTTTGCGCCTATTTGGTCGCTGTGGCCGAAACGGCTGTCATCCCTCTGGGAATGTGTACCTAATTTGTATTGTTTGTTCTTTCCCGGGTTTGGTTCTGTGCAATTAACCTGCACCGGTCACCATAATTACTAAATAGAGAAACGACATTGAAGATTCTTGATTCTTCTTGGCTCTGACACACAGTCCATTGTGACTCTTGCTCTCGGCTCTGACACACAACCCAACCTGGGGATTCTAATTGTGACTACAGTTCCCAGCTCTGACACACAACCCAATTCGAAAATTCTAATTGTGTCTCTATTTCTCGGCTCTGACACACACCGTCCATTGTGACTCTACTTCTCGGCTCTGACACACAGCCCAACATGGGGATTCTAATTGTGACTATAGTTCTCAGCTCTGACACACAACCCAACCTGGGAATTTTAATTGTGTCTCTATTTCTCAGCTCTGACACACAGCCCAACCTGGGAATTTTAATTGTGTCTCTATTTCTCCGCTCTGACACACATCCCAACCTGGGAATTTTAATTGTGTCTCTATTTCTCCGCTCTGACACACATCCCAACCTGGGAATTTTAAGTGTGACTATAGTTCACAGCTCAGACACACAGCCTAATCCGGGAATTCTAATTGTGGCTCTATACTCAATGCCTATAGCATCATCTCAGTCTTTCTAATAATAAATGGCATATGATTTATATTCCATTCGCAAAACTATATTAACAGCATTACTAACTTACTGCTTATGCGTTCTAATTCTAAATGTTCACTCTTTTTTTTTTTAACGCTTGAACTGGTTAAACTGAGCTTTTCAAAGACTTGATTTTATTTTCAGTTTTAGGAAATCTGTAACCTGTCAATAAAAAACATTGCTTTCACAGTTTGCAATCAGCAAGTTTTGTTTATGAAAGTTATTTACCATGACGAAAATGAAAATACACGATAAAAACCATAAAATGTGGTCCTTTGAGAATAATCCTGACATCAACGTTTGATTCATTGCACAATTTTAAGTGGTTATTTCAGGCCTCTTACTTAAGGCCATAACGGTACACTAGAACCATTTAGAATTTATATAGCACGGACAATAAACAGGTTCTATAAGGCCTGTTACCTTAATAATCGGCTTTTCCATCGTTGATTAAAACCCTCTATGATCAAGTAGTGCTATATTGCCGCTTTATTACGCTGGAGAGGATTTTATGCAAATGTTAGAGGCGTAAATGGAATTCATTTCCGACGGTTTTCTTGTGAAACTATTTACTCATTAGCTTAGCTAATTGTCGCTTACTAATGACAAACACGTTCGAATGCAAGGCACACCGGTTTAACACAATATCAGACGACCCAACATTACTAGATCTGCCGTTAATTGTAATGGTTCAATTAGCCGGGCCAATATCGTTTATAACGCCCGCTCGCGCCATCAACAAATCAATATGGAGTCCGCAATTTTGTCATATTCCTAATTGTTGATAAATAAGTTCTAAGTGTGCTGATCGCGAGTAATGCAGTATTTTATGTTCAAGAGGTATTACTGTTATTAAGCGAGGTTTTGAGTGGAATGAAATTCCCAATCACTTGTGACACGTTAAAACAAAATACGGTTTGAAGATGCAAATCGCTGCATGATGTTTATTGTCTAATAACGACTGTGTTAAACGTGCTAAAATTGACTATCCTTTATTTCAGATAAATGGCCATTTCTTGGTCTTGAAGCGTGAATTTGGGTCTTTAAATCTGGCCTTGATCGCCTCCCTTGCCCAAGGTTACTTCCGGTATATATGTAATATGCATTGCCATATAACTGTAGCATGCATTTTATGCTACGTTAGGTTTCGATGAATATAATAATATATTGATTTTCATTCCCGATGTCTTATGCATTGTTTACTGTTTCTAGAACATCTGGTAACATTTTTGCTGTACTTTTATAATTTAACAACTGTCTGATGACCTTGACAGTAAGACAATTTTAAGATGGTCGAGTCAAGAAAAGGTGATATTTCGTCATTGAAAGAATTCACACAAATTAGAGGTAACAGACACATAGAAACTTCGTGGGGACAGTATAAATTATTGAGATTTATGTCTAATATAAACACACGTGTGTAGGTCATAATGATTGTGACTACAAAAGAGTGATGGATTTAGGTAGCGAGTATTATACACCCTGGATAAATATCTCCGTCTCTGAAGCCCAGTTCTAAAAAAATACTTCCTATGTGTTTTGTCATCCTCTTTGTCGCCAGAATAAAATAAATGCATAATATATATGTTACCAGCCCAGATTCAATGTAATGGAGATGAACGAGGAGCTTATATGAAACAGGCTATAGACTGTTTAAATCCACTAGTAAGTGATGTAGTTCTCTGATCGAGTTGGCGACTAAATTAAAATTGACAACTGTCTTGGTTTAATATGTTTCAAATTAAATGCTTCGTTTATCTGACAGCGAGGTTTGAAATAACGGAAATAGCGCCATTACAAGAAGCGATGGGATACTAAGCTAGCACGTGAGATTAAAGAGAAATAGAGCTGTAAATCTTTCTTTACTCTTTGTTTTCGCGCCGTTTTTATCAGGGCATTATGTTGCAATATTGCCTGACTTTTATCGAACGGGTTTGTTGGTCTCTGATGTCGTACATATCAACCTTTGTTAATACAATCCGACATACTGGGTGATCTTCGACGAAAACACTGGTAGTCTCTGTCATCGTTATTGTCACTGTAAAGTTAGTCTCACGAGTGTATGTATTAGATAAATGGCTAAATGTGGCTGTTTTAGTTGTTGTTTTTGCTGGTCGAGGGGGTCTTTCTTTTTGATTTTGATTTTTGTTTGCAAATTATAGATATGACGTATTCGTATCATTTTGAATCATGTGTCTGGCGAAACTTCTTCCGTTATTGATTGCTTAGCAGGCGGGAAAACGGCCATAGTAGACATTACTTCCACATAAAAATTGATGAAAAGAAATTAGGAATTTACGTAAATCCCTTTACGTTCACAATATTGATGTTTGTGGGTTTCTCCTTGTCGTTCGGGTGTGACAAAGACAAATTGAGGCCCGTGTACACATTTGCATGCACGTAAACCAACTACCTGGATAAAATTTCACCCAAAGCACACTGCATGGCGCATGCCCAGATTTACTAGCCCGGATGGAGCAGAACTTGTGTTTTTTTAATTAATAAGAAGCGTAAAATAATTTCCCCTTTCTCTCTCTCATTACAGATTAGTATTAATATTGCGACGATTAGTGAATGACAAACAACATCTACATAAACCAGAGTTCAGCAATCATCGACCGAGCCCGCATAATTGATTTTTCATTGATGTCAGGATGACAATTATGACATTTTGTTCCCAATCTGATTCGACCTTACGCTTTATCACTTCGTCATTATAAACCGATCCGTTGTTTTTCTTGTCTGATTCTGTCTGAAAATTGCTTTATATGTTTTGTTTCATTCACAATAAATAAATTAACGGATATTTGTTTAAGCCAATAATATTGTTGTTAAATAATCGACCATTTCCCTCTTATCTTTTGTTGTTTTCTATTGTTTGTAACATGTTTTGTTTTTTGTTTGTATACAGCCCTCACGTGCATGCAGGTGCGTGGGTTAATGGCGAACGGAAATCAGGGTGAATATCAGAAAGTATAATAGTGGCTTGTAAAATTGTAATAATGTTCAATTAGGATTTCGATTTTTGTCTTATAGAATTAAATAAAATATTTCTCTATATAATTTTAATCATCTGATTATAGGTTCTGTTTTCATTTTCTATTCTATTCCTCCATGCTTCTATTCTTTAATACTTTCAATTTGTAAAATAGAATTTAATATAAAATAGAGGGATTTCTTAAAAGTAAACTGTACTTTGTTTATCTAGAGCGACACTGTAACAGATGAAAATTATGGATTTCTCATGATTCAATACGAAAACGTAAATGTGTTAATATGCAAAGAGGTAATACTTTTATGTATTTCCAGTAGCGGATCTAGAAGATGTGAATAGGTGGGGGTTGGGTGGGCGGTCCAAATCTAGGAACACATCCACAATCCCACTCCCAAATGAACGTCAATGTCATATTATGATTGTTATTGATTTTGATATTTATTCTTTTGTAAACCCCACGGGCGCTTACTTGGTCTCATGGGAGGAGGGCCCAATCCCCCGCGCCTTTGTGTTCTCCGCCCGGTCATTGGAGTAGCTGTGTGACTTATATCATTTTGGACAGGAAATGACATTTATGCAAGTTACATGTGCTAAAAAATGTTCGTACTGCACGCGTTTACCTTGCCCTACCCTTTCTGTAAGAGCATGTGCAGGTATATGACGGAATGAAATGAAATGGGGTTTAACGTCCTACTGTTCCTTTCCTATACTGGGCTAATGAAGACGGGCATACGCAATACAGTGTGCTATATCGAACTCCAACTGCCGAGGGTTTTTTTTACACGCACGCCATTGGATACACGGGACATCGGTTGTTCGTCCCATCTGAACGACTAGACAGCTGTCCTTGTCAGACCCCCTGTCCTTCACAATACTGACAAGGGGAAACCACGTCGGAAAATCCAAATGAACATTCACGACCAATGGAGGGATCGAAATCGAGACTTTCAGGCTAGCAAGTCAGCGTCTTACCCATTTAGCCACCGCTGCTACCCCGGTATATAATAGGTTTTACAATAAAAATAATTATTTTTGACCGATTGGCCCTTTCGTTGACTACAAGCTGTAGACAAAAGTAAATCTGACACGCACTTCGGAAACATAGGCATAAAATGGGCATCCACAATTAACCTATGTATTTTTAGTAGTCTCTCTTATACTGGTCATTCAATTAGCATCCTGTTTTGCAAAGAAGAGACAACTTTGTTCCCATACATTAAACTGTCAATGAAAGGGTGGGCAAGTACTGAAGTGGGATCATCATTAGGGGTTGACTTTCAGCAATTAATACTCATCCCTCTTACACGTAATCCAAACAACTACAAAAACAGCTCAATTAGAAACAGTCACAACGATCGCTTCTTAAGAATCGGATAATTGGGCAATAAATCTGGCACGGCCAACCCCAAATCGTTTATTTGTCACAAAAAACTTGTAGAAATTAATCTGGTGGATGTAATACAAGGGGTTATAAATTCTGGACAACAAAAACCGATGACAATTACGAAGTTATCGACGTTGAGTGGAAAACGATCGAATTTTGGGCGGATGACAGTGTCAAACTTCAGCGATCAGAGAAAACAAACGGTTGTCTATCCCATCTTGCACGTGTTCGCTAAGTTTCTGGCCGATTGCGTTCTGCGGATTGGGCTTTAGAATCTTTGAGTTAAACCGTATTAATATGATTTTCCGCATCTTGAAACAAGAAAAGAAGCGAACTAATAAGAACACTTTTCACCTAACCGTGTTTCTATAGGTGATTGAGTAGAAATAAGTCCACACATTTAAAACCCCACACATACTCTAGACGGTCATATTGTTACATCTACGTCATATAGCACAACGCTCTGTCAATCAACTCGAACTTGTATAATATGAAATAACGATAAAGTGTCACAAATTTTTAAAAAGCCGTGGGTGATCACAGCTTCGCAACTCACTTTTTACTCATGTAATTCGAACCAAAAAGCAGTTCTGTCTTAAAACTCAAACTTCCCGAATAGAATAGTATAAATTAAATGTAAATTAGTGTATGAAAAGTGTAAAAATAAACCCCCAAACAAAATAACTTATACTGAGGTTGATTTTTTCTGATTTTCGAAGTATGTATCTTTGACTTCCAAAACAGACTGACTATGAAAGTCATGTGATTACAGCAGATTCTATTGCTGGAACATCCAGGGTTTGTTATTAACGAAGTGCATTATAGGCTAATATTAGCGTGCACGTAAAAGATCCCTTGGCAGTTATGAGAGTAGGCCGTAGCGCCGTTTTCCGGGCAAAATTTATCTCATACCGCACAGTATGCCCGTCTTCTTTAGTCCAGTCGGAGTAGAACAGTAGGACGTTAAACTCCATTTCATTTCATTTCATATTCCAGAGTTAACAGAGAATGAAGTTGGTGTATGAGACCAATCCTGTGGATGTAATACAAGTTGGTTCTTTTTCGATGCTTAGTCCACGTCATAGACCCCCTTTCACAGTATGTGTGCGGTGTGAAAAAGAAAGAGAAATCGTTATTTATTATTTGTTATTTGTCACTTTCTTCAAGAAAATATATGTAATTAATATATTCTAGCGGTTGTCCCGGCGTAGCACGGGTATAGCCATGAACCGGAAGTAGCATAACTCGGAAACCGGAAGTGGTAGACCTAGCTACCCCTATACATCAAATTTCAGACTCGGGACAGCCCAGAACAGACAAACAAACAAACGACAGTCACAAATATTAGTATAAATTATACTATATTATATTACATTTGCCCATAACCTAGATTTGCCCATTATCAAATCTCTGGGGACACATCGAGGGTAACGTATATTACGCCAAAATTTCCTGGATTTTTTTAAAACCACAACAAAATCGGTACGATTTCATATGAATTAGTAGACAGCTCTCAAATTCGCCGTCAGTCTAATACAGACATGGATAAGGTAACTATATATCCACATGTTGACAAAGTTTAGTTCAAAATATATTGATTCCAAAAGTAAAAGTTTGTCTTCAAGCCCATTATAGCGTATTAACTTTGATGACAAATATATTCAGATACTACACCAAGCTTCTAAATGAGTTTATTTTATATTTTACTGTCAAAATAATGTTCGAATTAGACATGGATGCGATTTGACTAGTTCACTCAACATAAATATAATATTTGCCGGGGTAACTGTTTCCGGGCAGACATTATTTGCCCAATGGGCACGTTTGATATTTTGCTGTTGAAATAACGTACGATTAAACCGGGATGTACGATTTGACTCATCCAATACAAGCGAGGTTTACTACAGTGTAACCGGTTCAATTATTATAATATTTACCAATTTATACTGATTGATTTATTACTCGAATTCTTCTCGACTTATCTGCTTGGTTTGATGTATTCATCCACTATCTAATTATAAGCTTTCCAGTGGAGATCAGCCCTTAACGAAAACCCAAGTAGACAGACATTAATCTATACAGGGAGCTGTTCCGTTCATTCATAATAAATACATTTTCTCTACTTAGAAAAAAGAATTAGAAACAGTTGAATGTATATATACACATATATAGATCACTCATACTTGACTGGTAACATTCAAATTTTACACTCACTTAGCACTGTGCAAGAAACGAAAAAATAAAAAATATTTATTGTTTGGTTCCGCATGATGACGTCGAATACTACATCTTAAATCATAGCGAATTTTCCGGGCGAATTATTCCTTTTAGATGCGATGAGATTAGCCCTGGTGGTGCGCTGTTTGTTAAAGTCAACCCAGTAACCAGTATAGAAATATCAAATAGGCATGTCATTGCACTCAAAATTAATTTCACACGAATAATCGAATGTTTTTTCGACTGAAGTGATTCGCTATCGACCGATGAATGTGGTAGGAAACTTCAAAAACTCATTAGCCTTCTCGGTGTGTAAAGGTGTAAATTATTGTTGATAAAGCGAAAAATATTTGTCAAGAATCAACGACAACTAAAATTAGATCATTCTGCATTCTTGAACAGATTAAAATAAAATCCATTTTACGCCCAGGTGTGTGACATTCTATCATATAATTTTAGATATACATATTAGTAATTTAAAATATTTCAAAAACATGTATTAAAATATAAGAATACTTCGTGCAAACTATGCATTCTTTATGATTTTTTTTACCTTTAATAGCGATAGTTTTCTTTTTAATTTTGTTACTGGAAAAAGACAATCCCAAATGTTCTCATTACATTGATTTCTAACACATATATTTTGTTAATAATTATTTTTGTTTAAATGGACGCAATAGTGTCGATTTCTTTGTTTATTTCGCTAATCTCAGGCTACATTCAGTTTCTAATGAATTATATAATTTAAAGGGGCACCATATTTTCGAGTTCTTTGATTATTTCGCTAAAAGAACTCCCAAATGTTTCCATTTCATTAATTTCTAAATATATTTTGTTTATTATTATTTTTTGTTTATAGGGACACAATACTGTCGAGCTCTTTGTTTATTTTCAGGTTAGATTCAATTTCTAATGGTTTTGTAAAACTTAGATGGAAAATTCGGCTCAGTAGTTACCGAGAAAAATGCATTTATTATAAATAAAGATACAAGGCTATTATGCTAGATTATTTGAGAGACCCCTCTTGTGTATCCTTGTCAAACAGCACTAGTGTGCATGGATTTTACATCATAGCTTTTGAAGCTACAATGTCACACGTAGATGGCAAGTTGATATATATTTTCCCCGATTATTAGGATATAGCAGATGAGTAATGGTATTAATACTGGTAAAACTGGGTAAAATATCATCATAATTGATTTTTGGGCATTAAGTCCCTTTAGTTTCAAAATTAGTCGTCGTTTTCCTGAATTTATTTAAATCACAGCTTAATCATATTTCAGTTTGTTTTGTTTTTACAAATTTTTGATATATCTTTTGATTTCGCCTTGTTTGAAATCTTTCTAGATAAATAAAGAACAAGTTTTTTTAAACAGCTTCCAGCCATATTATATTTTAAATAATGTTTTGTCCCCGTGTCTGATATTTTGACAAATTTATTATTTCTGTTCAAAAACTTCTTTTTATATGGAAGAATTAAAGCCAATATTTATGTGAAAGTTTATGCCTTTTTTCAAGTTAATGCTAATCGAAGGCTATTAAAAACAAATAAGTAATTTTATGGTAAATTTGTTATGAATGATAAAAGGGAGATAATTGAATACGATTAATTCCGCCTGATTTCATCCTTGTATCGAGTGCGATAGAATACCTGTTTCAATGAATACCTGTCTAAAGGATAAGGTGAGGAGTTGAAGGCGATGTTGTTGACACCTGCTTTACATTTTCTAGTACCCTTACCCTCTAATACTCACCACAAACAGTTTTTTTTTATAATTTATTTCCAGAATGAATAATATTATTGAAAGTACTTCAGTAGGCCACAGGAAGAAACACGTAAACCTGAAAAAATTCTTGTTTATATCCATATACCAATTATAATTAAAGAAACGGAAAGATTGCTTTTCACAGGGGTTATAACTTAATAAACCATAATATGTCTAAATTAGACTTTTAAAATTACAATTCAAGAACTTTAGCTAAGCGAAACATTGCCATTTAATATGTTTGTTAACTAGAAATATCACATAGAAGATTTAAATTGGATCTTAACATAATATCCATAATGCCGTTACTGTACTATGAATACATTAATATTTCATGGATTACAATTCAAAATACTGATTAATGAATAGCGCTTTTATTAAATTTATGAAAACAGCAAATATCTGAATTTGTACAGGTTCAATTTTTATCAGAAAATGTTCGACTAGTATTCAACAGGTAATAAGCATTCGGTACTTTTGGATTAAACGAAATAGGGTATAACGTTCTACTCTTAGATTAAATGATGTCTTTATCTGTGATTGGCATCTGAAAGGGAAGTTTCTGAAAATTAGGAAGCGTGCAAACTCTTGTTAAAAGTTTCCCAAAGATATCAAATATGATTTTTATCAGTGTGGCCGTGTTACTAAAGAGTTTTCTTTGGGTAAAGCGTGGCTTAACAGAACGACATAAGGGTGAAACCTGGAACTTCAAACGATAACATCAATAGCCATGTGAAGAACCGAATCCCTTATCAAGAGCTGGTTGTTTTCAAATTTCAAAAGTATGTTGACTGTTATTTAATTATTCTTTTCTTGGACTTGTGGCCCTCTTGGTGTGGGGGTCGGCCATATTTGTCTGATGGTGAATGAACTGGCTTCAAGTCGGTATGATTAATGAGAGTGAGAAACCAGGTGAAACGACAAGCGAAGAAAAATCTTAATTCATTGAACCCCTTTTTACTCATGTAAACTTCTACAACACCGCCATTTAAAAACTTCGAGTGCCATTTTTATACCCGCCTTCCGCTCCACTGAACTTTTAGTCGTGGTGATCATAATCATGCCAGATTTCCTTCTATTTACCATAAGTCGAAGAATGAAGCATTCTGTAAAGGCGACAATATTCTGTATGTGGGGTGCCTTTAATGCCGATTCCAAAGAAACAAACCAACGTGAAATAAAACAAGAAAAGGTGGTGATATTTTTCAACAGATGTCGTTAAGCGGAATTAAAGAGAAAAGGCGGGATTTCTTATTCATCTTACTTGTTCTTCGTCGTCCTTTTCTCGTGAAATCATTCGTCAATGAAACCCGTGATTGACAAGTCGGTCTGGATACAATGGACGAAACGTCTGTGGTAAAAACGTAACATGGCGATGACAAATGATCGAAGAATTACACACGGTATTGAATCTAGAGAAAAGAAAATTTTGCCCCCTAACAAAATTCTGATTCATCTTTTCAAAGCATGAGAAAACAATACTGAAAGATGAAGATTCGGGTGATTATTGTTAATAAAAAAAGCAACTATTAATAATAGCCCCATAACAGATGATCTAACAAAACATGATTTAATATTTATCGAAGAATGATTAATTAGTGTAGTAACATAGTAATTATTAAACTAATACGTCAACAATACTTTAATTGTAAATATTAAAGGAGGACTATTTACATGTGTTTATTATTATTATTATTATTATTGTTGGCCCGTTAATCAATATTCAGAGCATTTCTGTTTTGAATTGTATTCTATGACCTGAAAATCCATATTTAAATTGTATCTGCTGGCCTGTTAATTCATATTCAGAGCATTCTGTTTTAAATTGTATTCTGTGAACTGTAAATCCATATTTAAATTGTGTCTGCTGGCCTGTTAATCCATATTCAGAGTATTCTTTTTTGAAGTGTTTTCTCTGACCTGAAATTCTTATTCAATGTTTACTTTAGATTCTGCCATGGAAACCTCTACCCCTTTGACGCACACAGTGTGTCAACAAAATATTACAAACGTTTTGAAACCTGCATCTCAGCAAAATTAGTTCCTTCTATCACAATTTTACGTCGGTAGTAATTAATTAAAAAATAAAATTTATATGATTTGCTATCTAACAAATGGCAGTCGATTTGACGTATGCGCTTAGTCTGTGTCTGTAGCCGTAAAATAGTTGGCCTGGATGATATTCCCTGGTTTCATTAAGAACATGCCTACTGAAAATATGATTTGGATACCTGAATAAAGCTTCATAACTTCACTCTTATAAGTCGGTCTGAAAAGAATTACACGATTCGAATTTTCGCTTTTAACATTTGGACAAACTTATATCTAGTGATGTACCAGTAAATCATTTCACATTCGGGTTATTGTTCTCTAACAGTTGAGTTGAAATTGTAAACTATCCAACCAAGTTAACGGGAAGTGGTATAAGTAAATAATTCTGCATCTGGGTTATTTGTTCTTAAATAACTGATATTAAATCGTTAGCTATCTGGCCAGGTTAACGAGAATTGGTGTTATGGAATCTAGAAAAAAATAAATGCACTACACTCAGACAGATGGTGGGACAGTTTCTGAACCCAAATGGTAATAATACAAGTGTGGTTCCGACACAAAATCCGGTTTTAAACCACATGCAAATTGATAATCCATATTATTCAAGTGATATGGGGTACGTGCACGATACCCAGCATTGTTCATAGAGATTAAGGGCTAGATTCTGAAACCAACAAAATAGTAACATTAAAAGTGGGTGGGTCTCACACAAACACGGGTTTCAAACCAGATGCAAATTTACAATCCAGATTATTCAAGTGATGTGGGGTATATTTTCTAGATAAATCATCTGTATGTCATAACCTTAATCTAGATAATCATATAATATTTATTGAGTATATAAATCTGTAGATTATAATTGTCATTATAATAAACGTATACCTCCAGGTGTATTATATATCATAACCTATTGTAATATACAGCATGATCTGTGGCCTCACAAATTAACTGATTTACAATATATTTGAGCAGATAACTAATGTAAATAGCAAAATGTTGTAAATTTTTTAAATTTCTTAAATTTATGATGGGCTATAAATTTCACACCTCCTAAAATAACCAAATAATGATAACTCAGATTTAACCAATCAACGCACTGTTATATCATATAGAATATCGATCTGTCCTTTAAAGGAGCAAATCTTCTAACTCAACATTATCCCTAATCTTCGATATGAAAAACATGTGGTTTCAAACGGCCTTCGGAATGAGAAGGCGCGAAGAACAGATTACAAAGCAAAACACATCCTGCAGGTCAATGCTGAAGCTTGCTTGTAGACTGGGCTAACCAGGCGCAAAAAGACTGCTGTTCAGTTTGGTCTGGTCATGGCATTTCACAGAACATAGCTGATTAGAAATAACATTACTATTGCTTTTTGACCAATCTCCGCCCATTTTAAGGTTTCAAGGTGACACTCGCTTAGGAAATCGTTTGCAGTCGATAAAAAAATAATTGTAATCGATATGGTTTACGTTTCCATTTATCGTACATGGGTTTTTAATTTTTAAGATTTCTTAGTCGACCAGTACTTAGTAAGTAGCACAGACTTAATTAATATGATATTGTTCACAATTATGAACATTTATTTTCTTGGTCATTGTAATAAGATCTATAATAAAGCCAACTTGCTATTGCACTTACTATTTATTTTGATAATCAATCTGATTAAAACACAGATCCAATTTCGTTTCGTTTTTATAGTTCAAAATTTCGATTTTACTTGTCTTTACTACACTTGGATCTGGAAGCGTTGTTATTTAACTCGTGTTCTGCTTGAAATGAGGGGTCAGCCAATCAAATGGTCTGTCGAATCGAGCGTTTGACCTTTTTTGCGCGGAACTGTGGGTAGACATTAGCGGCAATAGAAATCAAAACAAAGCAAAAGTAGATAAAAAATACATGGCGGTCGCTAATTGGTTAATCGAATGACTGACGTAATCGGGTCAAATGTGGCTTGCTTGGTACCTGAGGTCATAGAACGTGAACTCCCACTATAACTTGTTAGATCTACATGTAGTGTAGGCCATAGAAAGTATAAAAAACGAAACGAAATATAGATCTATATTTTAATTAGATTGTTTTGAGAATGTTTTGCGAAGGAGATCAAATCAAAATTTTAATCTGTTCCGTTTAGTCCATCTTTGATAACCAAGACTACAATATGGGGAAATGAAGGAATCACCATTTTGAACAATCGATCATGTGATATGCCAGATATACACATGACAAGGGTATGACTACAGTGATCAACTGGCGTAGCGTAGCTGTAAATGTGGACAGATTGTAATCTAAATCATGTACGGTAAAATCTTATTCCAGAAATGGGTGCACGATTCCAGTTAATGACTTTGGAATAAAAAAATATTTTCTGATTCAGTACATTATTTAAATGCCGTTCAACTAATTTTAAGGCAATCACGGCATGTCGACAGAATTTACTTTAAAGGGGCAATCCCGATAATTTTTGGGAGAATAAAACTGCTTAATTTTGTGTTAAAATCCCTTAAAATCCTCAACAACTTAAACCCGTCAGTCTTCATCTGGAAATGAAGACCGGTGTCTCAAGCAGTAGTATGCGGTGTCTAGATAAAACCAGACTTTTATTTTATAAAAATAATGTGTAGGTGAAATTGACCTTTCGTATCAAGTACGGCACATGGGCCATTCAAGGGACGGGAATCGATTATCAGGTCACCGAACGAAAAAATTTGACCCGAAATCTTAAGGATTACGTGTCCGGATAAGCAGTTTTGACGTTCACGTCCAAACGACTCAATATTTTGAGCTGGAATTTTGAGACAAGGTAAATACACCATTCTTCTATATTTTGGCGCTTAAATTTCATACGTACTCCGACATTTCTTTTTGAGACTCTGTTCAAATTGGGATAGTCCCTTTAAAGAAGTGTCCATGCATATATCACCGCTTTTACAACGAACTCTATATTACATAAGTAAAATAAATTACACAAATATAAACTTAAAGTTTTTATCTTACATATTTATGTAATTGTTATAATTTATTGTCAGTAGTTCAATGCCATTGTATTACTTAAAGGGTTAATCATTTAAAAAGAACACATGTACCAATGTTACACTCTCCTGACAAGATAAATTGTTTTATATATTTGAAGAGCACAGTTGACAAATAGTTGTATAATGTTCAAATGTTTTAAATAGTTTTAGTGCTCGGATCAATACGACTATTTTACACCTCTCTTAATATGCTTAATAATGTTGAATGGGACATGTTTCACAGATAACACATACTTAACACTGCGGATTAGTTTTATACGTGAATACTCCAACATGCACGAGTCTTTTATTACGGGGGTTATAAACTCATAGTCTACTACCCCTTCTCTAATAGAAATGGCTTTTACAAGTTTGCATGATGTTGTTTGTAAATATCTCATCTATCCGAGTTCAAGGGGAGTCTATTGAAGTGGGGAAGGGACCTTTTCTCTAACTTTTCTATATGAGTAAACACCGTGAACAATAAACCAAGTGATCTGAATCGTCTGGGCAAACATCGGGGGTACACCACAAATTGTCTCCCTTGGCAGTAAACCGGGAATAAAGAGGTGGGGTTAAATGGTAAAGGGAGTAATGTCAAGATATTCCATGACCCCATAGAAGCTAATTTTACCAATAGTCCTATTTAAAAACAACTTTAACCATAATGGTAAAATAATTTCTACAACACTGTGACGGGGAGGGATAATACGTTAAATAGAGGAGGGTGTTGGACCGCGTGCTTTTTACCCCGACAGCTGTTCTCGCTACACCAGGTAGAATCAAACCTCATGTGACAAACCACACGATCAAATGAATGTAAAATTTATGCAAATATGGATTTACGAGGTTATCCTTCATTTCTTAAAGCTACAGAGCTGACTTTAAACCAAGATTCGTCAGAAAAATGACCCCAATATAGATACATTATAAAGGGGAAGTTAGAAGTTTAGGGATTTTTGTAAATAGGGATGTTCAAATTAGATGGGTGTAAATTTTAAGACAAATCTGCCTATCCATCGCTGGGATACAGATGTACTGCACTGCAAAATAACATAGTACTAATACATGGATAACGAACCATAAAACGGACAGTGAAGTCATAAGCAAGAGAATGAACTCGAAGGGGTGGGAGAGCGTGCGTTCCACTGCTCTGTAAAGCTGGTTTGGCAAAAGAATGATTTTAAATCTGTTTTAAAGGACCTTTTATGTTCCACCCTTTACCCAGTGCAAAATTTATTATAGGCGTCTCTGAATTACCGATGCATACAAATATATTTTTATAAATAACACAAAACACTTGGCGTCATATTGCAGGTTTCACAGAAATGTTGTATTGACAGTAGAAGAGATTTATTGACCTTCAAAGGTCATATCGTATAACAATTACACAATGCCCTACCCCTGATGAGAAGACAGCAGATCGGTCCATGTCCATTATTTAGCTTTAATTGAGCATCGTTTGATGTGAAATTCAGCAACTGGACTCATCCTCATGATATTCAAATGTTCTGAATGTTCTATACTTGATGTTCACTATATAACTGAGTTATTGCCCATATAGAATATTGAAAACTCATTTCCTGTTTATCCCATCGTCCATAATATCCATTTTCTTTTGTTGTCCCATTTCCCTGACCACTTCAGTTTACTTCAGGATCCTTTTAGTAGGCAAACTACTTTGACCAACTCTGAAAATATATGTGCATAACTTATTTCCCTTTTCTTGAAGCTGGGTTGTTTATTATAGTTAATAACTATCATTTATATGCATGATGGATGGATTCGTCTTTAGTTTGTTTTTAACTTCACCCACTATAATCACATCCCACATAATAATATCATTTTAGCGATTCTTCCTGGAAATGGTTCATAAAATTTATATCATAAAAATTACAACGGATACTTCATATTTTTATGTTTGATAACCCGTTAGCGAAATATCACTGAACGTACTTCGGGTTTGAAACATTAATAGAGCTGAGCGTCGACAATTGGGTTAACAAAAAGTTAAATCCTTAAATTGCTATTTAGCCATTTTGCATTGTCTAAACGACGCAAGTGTCATCTAAGCAGAGTAGCTGTTTTTGACGTAAATTGTGGACTGTAAAACAAAAAATCGACCGTGTTTCAACATTGGATAAAGCTGCAGAAAAGTTATACTTTAATTTATAAATGAAATGAAATGGGGTTTAACGTCCTACTGTTTTGCTTCGACTAGGCTAGTGAAGACGGGCATACCCCATACAGTGTGCTATGAGGTAAATTTTGACCAGACAGCGGCGCTAAGGCCTGCTCTTATATCGAATTCCAACGTCAAATCTAGTTTCGTCTTTCATCTGAAGCCCTTTTAAGTACAGATTCTCCTAAAAGTTAAGGATTTGCTAAGTCCTAAATAGGGAATTGATTTGAATTGCATCTGATAATTTAAAAAAACATTGATCGTTGTCTTGATAAACCACTTAACTGCGTTTATGTTAAAAACAAATAATGATGGTAAAAAAAACAATATCCGGTATGGAATATTTCTTTAAAAGGTTTTAGAAACAAAACCTTGAGAAAATAGCAGCATTAAATGTTTAAGTTTAAATCAATTCTTAGATTAATATAAAGAAAGCTTGGTGCTCTTAAGACGAACAAAGGATGGGTTTAAATTTAACCCATTTTGAGTGGCGATGTCTTTAATGTACTGGTTTTCATCATTAAATTGAAAATAAATTGTTCAATTCGCATAGTTTTGTAATTGTTTATAGGAGTATTTCTAATTGGTCTGAGGCTGACGAGACTATTAAATTTCTGGCCAATCCTTTCGTATAATTTGTACATGGCGGCCTTACAAACAAGCACGGCAATAACGTATATATAATAATTAAATTCATATCAAAAGAACAATAATAACCATAGGAATTCAAAGTTTCCACAAATTGTAGATTTGGGCTTCCTATTGTTTAGTTATAAATGATCTTTACTCACCCTAAACCAAAGATTACAAATATTTAAGTTTGTTTGTATCCTCACCAAGACTGGGTAGTTTTTACATGTACATATGGCATTACTTTTGAATAATTTTCCATTTTGGAAGTCCATTTACATGTGTACTATAATACGAGTGTGCATTATTTTTATAATCTTTATGATTTGGGTAAAATCACTTTAAAATTCCAACACAGAACCAAGAGTGCAGACTAAAACGGCACAAGTTCTGGCTGTGTTGGCATGGTGGACTTACTCATTCGGTAAATAATATCAATAAGACATTAAGAAAAGGAAGAAACTGTCTAGAAAGCTGTTACCATATAACGATGACAACTTGATGTTCAAACTCTTCTACAAAAATAATCTTAAGGGTATAAAAATCTTGATAGTATTTTCTTTTCTATTAACGCTGAAGAATAAGTTGAGACAGATTTGATCGTGACTGTTGAAAAGAGACAATCGAGGCTAACCGTTTCTACTTAATGTCATGTTAGGATTGTGTAGTGTTAGACATTTACTTTAATACTTTCTTTGTAAGCGATCCTCTCTAGAATACTATTTAACAAGGACACTTTTCACTGAAGAGCTGACGTTCTTTAAAGTTGTTGGAAGACAAGATCTTGCTACTTGCCCTATAGTGTTTGTAAATACTTATGGTGAGATCCTCGTTCAGTTTTGTTGGATATCCGACCACGATGCAATGAAGTTGTTAAGAGTGAAGTCGTTGACTATTGAAACAAGATGAGATCGGGTAGCTCTATATAAATGACTTCACAAGCTGCCCTATTGGAGAACTCGAAGTGGATTCTACGCTGCATTTAGAACGAGACAATGAACGCTGCTGTCGGTAGCAGCAAACTCCTAATGATAGACAAAGGTCTGCGTGGTCCAACTGTTAAAATATTCAATATTTATGAATATGAAATCAATTAAAAAATTTAAAGACCCCAGATCCAATGTGTTCAATTTGTATTCTCAGTAAGAGTTGTCAAAATACAGATCCATTTGCAAATTCTGTGGGTCCGTACAACAACCCGAAACCCACATCATGGTAATAAATGATTTACATTATATGATCGCAAATACCATGAGCTATCATATATAAAACCTTCAAATATTTTCATACTTTCTTTGTCATGAAAAACTAAACAAAAAGATCTGATAACTGTAAATATTGGAATATGAATGTCACTTTCTCGGTTTCAATTGTTTGTGAGTTGTCAGGTTTATATACGATCTTTGGCAGTGTGAACTGTTAATATTTGTGAAATGGCCAAAGCGCCAAGATATTTACTGTCCAGCTCTTTATCGAGTTGCGGTTTCCATTATAGAAGAGAATGCTTTGTCATAAGAATTATAATATAATATGAAACACAAAAAGTTTGACCATCGACTAAAAACAGTCCCCATGTTTCTTGTTATCCAACGACAACTTTGGACGATCTGGCATTGAGGTAAATGGGAAACATCTTTCCTATATGAATAAAGATTTCTAGCAATATCTTTTATAGCATGTTGTTGTCATGAATAACTTGAAAGCGATGTTGTTGCCATGAATAATAAGACGAACTCACATCAAAATGTCTATGTTGATAATTGGATGATTACAAAGGTGTCAAGAAAGCCGGCCCATCTGTATATATTGTCTTATCAATAAACTCGTGCGTCGATTATCATTTATTTGTTAATTATATATTATAAACTAGAGAAACAGGCATGATTAAGCCAGCTATCATGAAGACATCCTCCCCTGGTGAGCTGATAACTAAACACCGGCCCTGTATTTGTTAAACCATAAAGTCACCCAGGTCATTGTAAGAGATTGGGGTTGTATAAAGCTGTTCGGGTTTCTACATCAATAGAGAAACAAGAATAGATAAACTATGTATAGACGTTTGTGTTTAAAGTCGCTGCTTTCTAAACATCTAATTTAGTATTAAGATGGCTGCTGTGAACCTCCAACCACCCATTTGTCACTTAAGTGGATATACAAGTTTACACCTGACGTCTATATACAGTGTCTACCACTGAGGTGGCTTTGTGTCTTCCCTCATCAATTTGCAACAGTAGAAGAAAAATTATGAAGAGAAAAACTGACGGCTCTGGCACATAATAGAAAGCACTTTAAACCCCGATCTACCCCCTGCACGGTTTTGATGACAACATCGTTACTCGGTATGTCACACGAATGACGGGGAGGGCACACACAGTTGAGTCTCTCCCTGGGGGAGGCATACAAATATCGTTTAACAATAACATAAAGAAATAGTTTTATTATCTGTTTATATAAAAACATACATTTATTTCAACTCGGGGTTTAATCGCTGGGAGGAGTCTGACACCGCGGGAAATAGTATCGCGGGTTTGAAATTGCACGTGTGATGTTTTAAAACCACGTGGGTATTTTTTTTAATCTTCATGACAGCGAACAAGATAATTTCTGACAAATAGTTCGAAATCAATCGAAATGTATGACGTTCGGATGTATACGTTTTAACTTGCGTGAGAAACTCTATGAAAGTGGCCATGAAATAAAATGGTATTTAAAAATCCAATACATGACAATAACTTTGCATTCGCCTAATTGGCTTGGATGATGGGTGCTCGTGAGAACTTTCACGCATCGGGACTTTTAATGCACGTGCGCTTTATCTGAACAATTCACTTGAAGCTTTTAAGATGATGGCAATTAAACACATTGTTAGTGTTTCACCTTGAGTAATTAAGAAAATTCTTCATCTTGTAAAATCGATGTTCGAGCAGCTTCCGCACTTTGGAACTAGTGTTTAACTTTCAGGTAAAGTGAAGCAGCAGGTATTCTTCTCGTGGAGTGGAAATCAAATGTTTTACTTTATTTTACATTAAAAACAAAAGATGAGTCGAAACGGTCGGTGAGAGTTTTACAAATCCTTAAACAGAAGCAGCTAAACATTTCCTATGAAATCCAAATAAAGGGCGGCGAAGATTTTGTTCATCAACGAATTAAAAGGTAAACATAAAAGCTCTAAATGGAGTTCGGGTTATTATTAAACAGAAATAACGGTGAACTAAATAAAATGAGTATACGAACAGATAGACACCAGAGTTTAAAAGATTTGTTTGATGTGCACAATGGGTGGCTAAAAGAAAAATTACTGCTTGAAAATGGTCGGTGAGTAAAGGACAAAGTACTGCTTGAAAATGGACAGAAAGGACGTAGACGATCAAGGTGGCTTTTGTCATTTACTAGAACTATTTCCGGAAGCTGCGGTGACTCAGTGGATAAGGCACTACCTCCCTAACCAGAGGTTCGATCTCGGTGTTTGGAAAGTTCCTGGGATTTTTCAAGCGTGACATCACCCCTTTATCAGAGCTGCAGGACTGGGTGCCTAGCAAGGGACGGCGTCTAGTCGTTTTAAGGGGCTGAAACACCGAGGTCCCGTGTATACGTATGCGAGCACGTAAAATAACTCTTGACAGTTGGTATTCGAAAAACAAGAGTAGGCTGTATGACGTATGCTCGTCTTCATATGCCCAGTCGGAACATGAAATGAAATGAAATGGGGTTTAACGTCCTACTACTCTGCTCGGACAAGGCCAATGAAGACGGGCATACGCCATACAGTTTGCAAAGAGGGAAACTTTGCCCTTGAGCGGCACTGTGGCCTACTCTTTTTTTTATCGAATTCCAATTGCCAAGGGATCTTTTACGTGCACGCCAATATATACACAGGACCTCGGTTTTTTCTCTCATTCGAATGACTAGACAGCTGTCCATATCAGGCCCTCTTTCCTTCACCACTGATAAGGCGTAACCACGTCGGAAAATATACCGATGAACTTTCTCGAACACGCGACCTCCAGGCTAGCGAGTCAGCGTTTTACCAACGTAGCCGACGTAACTTCCGCAGTCGGTACAGAAAAGTAGGGTGTTAAACCCCATTTCATTAACTTTTTCCCAGGACAGTCGTTATGTGGAGATTGGAGGCTAAACAAAACCACAATAACCGTGCATGTATCTGGAGAATTGACCACTTCACACTGTCAAACAACTGGAATCAATCCGCTCGTGGATTTGGGTCTTGCACGAGGCAGGATGTGACCGATTTGGGAACCATGTAGATAGTTCACAGATGGTCTGTGATTTTCACCATCTTACCTGTACTTATTGTTTACTCCTATTTCTCATCTTAAATCAAGTGGCGATAAGAGAAGATAAAACAATAGGGATGAACGAAACACAATGATACACAACATAGATAACACGGACTCTGTCATCCTTAAGATGGACCTTGTCAACCCCTAAACCCTCTTTTAGATGTAGATTATACAGATTGATATAAAATATACCGTTTAGAGATATCTTTCAAATGAATTAAGGTAACCATATCTGTACCATATGTACACTTTTATAAATTACACGACCAGGGGCCGTTTTTATGTAACAACTTTCTGCGAGTGTGGTGCCGGGAAAGATCCGGGATGATTTAAAATTTATAGAGACGTTTACAAACAACTGTAGTTGTTTAGCTGTATTTATGTAATGTTTACACTGAGAAAATAATTGAAATGAAATGGGGGGTTTAACATCCTATTGTTCCTACTCCTTCTAGTCATACGCTATATAGTATGCTATGAGGGAAAGTGTGTACCAGATGGGACGAAAAACCGATGCCCCGTGTGCACATTGGTATGAACGTAAAAGAACCCTTGACAGATGGAATTCGAAATTAGAGTAGACCGTAGTGCCACTGTCCGGGCGAAATTTCCCTCTTGGCACACGGTATGGCGTATGCCCGTATTCGGAGCAGAACAGTACGACGTTAAACCCTAGATGCTTTTCCTTGCCAAGCCCCAAGCCCCCCCCCCCCCACACACACACACACACCGCGGCAAGCAGCTGCGAAGATAAATCCGCCACATAAACAAATAGTTATAAGCCTTCAATGAATATTCCTACCTTGGTTTAAACATTTCCTGTGATTGATTATCAAATCTTTACGTGTTTACCATAATTATAGGTTACGTAATGTTTACATAATCGACAGATATAGTAAAATCAGTACACGTGAACACAGAGACACGTTTTAATTGATTTCCTACTATGACGATTTCAACAAACACAAATATATTTTTATATAACTATAGTTTTAGATTCCGGAGACATTCGATTTTCAATCCACCATGGGTTTTTTCGTCGGGGTTTTCGAAAGATTAAGCATTCAGGTAATCATAATAATTATGCAAGATACAGATGCCAACATCGAATAAACCCTACAACGTGAGAGACAGTGAAATGCAAAAGTGGTTTCTAAACTATTCAGTCTAAGACCTATTAGCTATTTTAACAGAAAATAACTTAAAGGTGTTGAAGGAAATCATATGGAAAATTTGAATTGACAGTAGAAAACAGTTTAAGGGCTAGCAGCTATTATCCTATTTCAATATTGGTTAATAAGGTATTCAAAATGTGACGTTTCCGATAAACAAATAGAGAGGTGTCCAGGTGGTGCAACTCGCCCACAAGGTATCATGGTCCATTGCTTCTTCACGGTTATCCCTGACCCCGGCATATCCTTTATAATCGGCGAGATCAAAAGAAGGCGTGACGAGGGCGAGCAGTGATACCTGACAAAATTCCTATAGAAATCCTGGACAAATAGTTAATAAATTAATACAAAGTGTCATATCTCAACCCTGTAAACAAATTGATGAAAACACAAGATGGCGATTATTGATGTGCCCCACGGGAGGTAACTCTGAGTAATATTGCAATGGCGTTGGTTTCTGTTGTGGTCTTTTTAATTCATATGTCAAATTAAGAAAATGTTTCGACAGGGTGGAGTATAATACTTTACGGGGTAATTCATTAGAATGTTAAGTGGTGTTTTATTTTGTTTTCTCTATTGGCATGGCACTGTGCAGAGAAAAGAATAGATGCAGATTTTAGCAGGTGGTGCAAAGATACATATATTCAGAATAATATTTAAAGAGAAAAGCTGTGCATAGAGCCATATGAAAAGAACATTGTATAAAATATACATCTATGAGCTGGAAATATATGTATAGAACAACACAACAGAATATTATATAGAAGAATAATATGAACAGAATATATATTATTATATTGAACATAATATGGACAGAAAATACGACAAACTTTAAATGGGCATGTAGTAAAATTTACCATAATTACAATAAATATATTGCAGGGGCGTCGATCGGGAAAAAGGTAATGTTTGTCTTGACGTGAATTTGCAATACTATCAAGGCCCGGCGGTGTGGGGGGGGCTAATAATTTGGCCGCAAGTACTCTTTTCTCCAGGTTATTGCGGCCCCTGGACCCACGCCTATAAGGACCTAGGATGGTAGCCCCCCCCCCCCCAATCAAGAATTGCTTCCGTTGGCCCTGGTATCACTCCGGAAGTGTATTTGAGACAAATCTGTCATACCATCACCGAGAACTAAACATTTTAATGCTTTTGTAATATACCTTACTTGATTTTCCTATAATTTCGTCTAAATTCATAAATATGATTTTTCTTTTCAAAATAACTTAGTTTCTATTGGTATGTGATGTTATTAATGATATAACATAAATAGATTATTGTTGGGGTTTCAAATTTCAATCAGACTATATACATTATTTCATTTCATTTCATTTATAGCTTATTAAATCATGACAATAATAATGGATCACTCTTACTCGAGATAAAGTATACATAATCCCAATGTTTGCCTTAAAAGACCCTACACATATGAATTTTGAAAATGAGTAAGCGAAATGACGTGGACCGAGTAAAAATACACGATTCGTGTAACTTTAGTACATATATGTAACCGTATGCAATTAAACTCCAACCCACTGTCTTTTAAGGCGGTAGTTCATCATATATCGAATATACATTTGTTATTTTAAACAGATGCTTGAAGAAACAAAGTGGGAATATATGGGGTTAATGTCAAAGGCTAGTGATTTTATCCTCTGAAAAATTAATCTGTATTTTTGACCTGTTGCTCTCGTGGTAGTTTTTAAAAATATTTTTAAGCATATAAAAAAGGCCCTAGATATGTCTGTATTTAGATAAATTAATGTTATATTATTTATATGGATAAAGTTGTATAATACTGACACGATAACAGTAAACCCTATATCAGCTTTAATTATATATCACATATACAGGTGTGCACTAATGCAACTTACAGTAAAACAATTGACACCGGACTAGTACAAGGCGTATCTAGTTTACTATAGAAACGGTCATTTCGTTCGTTACGACGTTTTTAGAAATCCCCAAGAAGATCAAAGCCTTAAATTTACGTGAAATATTTTGACTTATTGTTTGTCGGCAGATTAGAGATTTGATCTTAAGAAAGTCAGAGAAAGGCTGAAACCAGGATGATATAAAATTACATAAATATTGTATACTGTTGATATATGTACTGCACGGAGTTATTAATACCGACGATTAAAGTGGCTGTATTAGTGTCACACTTATAAAAAGATATTTATATTCCAAATACATAATGGTAAAAAGTAACTAAAAATACTAACCCATGTGTATTCCACAACGGGAATATATTTATTTTTCTGTTTTTTGATGACTATTTTTTTCAAGATTTTTTTTTTTTTTTTTTTGCACTTTTTAAAAATATTAATCTAGAATCAATTCACAGCTTCATACCCCACCCTCGCTCACCCTTTCTAATATCTGTCCTTTGATTATACATTGTATTGACCACACAATGGTTTAAAGAACGGACTGAACAGTTTCTAATAGGATTCATCTTTAAATTAAATGCGGTATATTCACGTTCTACTACATATATATATAATGTTATCTATATAAGGCGGGAATTTTATTGGTATTTTCCTTTCATCTGAAGTCTCGGTGATCTATCTGGTCATTTCCCTTTATGAAAATTGTGATTACTTTTAGCCCCGTGTTTGTAGTTCACATAGAATATATACTTTGTTATACGAAATAACCTTAGTATACATAGCGCTGGTCAGATTCCTTTATTTATTGATAAATTGAAAACATATGGAGGAAGGACCACACCTTGAAGAATTCCACGCTGACAAACCAAACATATTCTACACAAATATGAAATTGTAATTTTTTGATAAAATGAATAACACATTGTACAATTTTCAAAACAGGTGAAAATAAAATAAAGAGAAAACAAAAGATATAAAAAAAATATTTTTTTCATTTATTCATAGTAAAGTGGTTTGTTTTTTCCCAACATGATAATAACAGCACGATGTGCGTTCATAAAGGATTGTAACAGTGTGTTACCTACTTAATATCTTCTCTGAACATAAGCATATTGACCCAGTTATTTAAACACATATGTTTTTTTGAATTACTTTGTGTTGTCATATTACAATTGGTGTTCAAATTCTTGTAACCCTTTCAGTCAACAAGTTATATTGACGTGATTCTACAAAACATTTATTACTAATATAGTGCGTTTTATGAAGTTGATTCAAATTTATATCTAGCGACTGGGCTCGTTCCATATGTGAACTCAAATTCGGTTAGATTTCACCATAGGCTTTATTCCCTAAATATTTTATAGAAGATCAGTCTAATCAAATATACCTAATCAAATGGACCGTGTCATTTTGTCCCGGCTAATTTCGATGCAATTATGTATATGTAACGGCACTATTAGAAATTCTCTGGAATGGTAGTTCTATTCGTGGTCATGAAATACAAGGAGATGTCGCTGAAAGGGGGTAGTTCCTCGTACAGATTCTACTGTACTCGTCATTATTTTCCTCTATACAAAACAATAGCGTCAACACTTATTTTTGAAAAGGTTGATACAATATGACAGTTGTATATTTTACTTTAAAATCGCATTAAACAATTCAAACTTCACTTTCAAAACTTCAATTACATCCAGCTGGTTTAGAAATACAGAGTACTATTGACAGAAGCTTGGTTTTTAGGGATCTTTTTATTTGGGTTCTATTTTTTCGGTGGGATGTTTGGGACTTTCTTGGGTTTTTTCAATACAGATGTATTGTCGATTTCGTTGCATTTCTATTGTGGAATTTGTTGGGTAACCAAAACCATAAAAAAACATATCTATTTGTACCGCGTTTAGCTCGTCACTAATGGAAATAGCACGTCTAAATATTCAATACAATGCCTCCTTTTTTTTATCTATATTAAATATATTTAGCCGGTTCAATAACCAGAAATTATTACTCCAAGGGACTTACCTCCCCTCACGCACAAAAACTCAAACCCGTAACAACTGCACTGCATGGTTTAACAATAAAGGGGAGATTACTCCATATTCTAACTAATCATGGTTCCATGAAGAAAACCTTTAATTATGCATTTGTATCAATATTTAATACGAAAATATGCAGTCGTCATCTATGTCCGTATGTCACATTTCCTTCAGAATTTAAAGATATGATTTTTTGATAAAGTTCTGATATTTTAATTTGATTTAAACATATTTTGTGGACACATCAATAGGGTCAGACACCAGATAAGCCTATTGAACAGACCAGAAATAATCTTTATCATTGCATGAACCGGGCTCATGGACGTCGTTTTCACGTTTTAAAATCCAAGAGTTTCTTGACTGCTTCTATGAATGTGGACAAGGACCCATTTTGGAACGCGCTAATCACTTGAGGGTTGTAACAGAATTTTATACGCCCGGCAAAAAAATATGTTTTCATTTTTCCATCAACCATGTCATAACCTTTCCACAAATTCTTTCGGGTGCTTTGGAGGTTAGCGTGTCACATTAAGCTTTGAATACCACATAAAAGATAATTGGTGAAATTTGTATCGTGGAATATTATTTAAAAACATTCTATGTTTGATCACGTGGCTAAGTGGGTAAGACGCTAGCTCGCTAGCCTGGAGGTCGGGTGTTCGATCCCTGCATTGGCCGAGAAAGTTCATCCAGATTTTCCGGCGTGGTTCCCCCTTGTCAGTGATGCAGGACGGAGGGCCTGACAAGGATAGCTGTCTAGTCCTTCGGATGAGACGAAAAACCGAGGTCCCGTGTATACATTGGAATGAACGTAAAAGATCCCTTGGCAGTTGGAATTCGATATAAGAGTAGGCGATAGTGCCGCTGCCCGTGCAAAATTTCCCTCATAGCACACTGTATGGCGTATGCCTGTCTTCATTAGCCCAGCATAGGAGCAGAACAGTAGGACGTTAAACCCCATTTCATTTCATTTTTGAAGGTGGATGTGACTATCAATTCAATTCAAAATGATGCACAGAACCTATGGGTCCAGTTCCCCCCCCCCCCCATTTCACCGAGTTTATTTACATCTTCTGCTCAAAAGTAAATTCTAGAATTCTAGAATAGGGTGTACTCTAAAATTCAAGAAAGACAAAATCCTTTCATTCACATGCCGATCAAACTGCAACCCTTTGCTAAATGTGTTAATCCGATTTTGTTATTTATCAAATGCCGAAAAAAAAGACACTGACATTAACTGCAGACTATTTAAAGCGAGGCACAGATATAGATTAGAAATGCATTGTTATCTTGAACACAGTAAATCTTAAAAACGTTAAAAAGTAGTCCACACACAAGCATTTATATCTGACATCTTAGGAAAGATGTTTCATTCGATGGAATGAAATTGGGTCTAACGCATCGATGTCGTTGTTTTCGATGTTTACCTACAGTGTAAGAAAGGAGAATTCTGTTCTGACAGTGACGTTTCCCTTTATTCTTCATTCCACACCAGTGCGTATATAGGTTAAATACGTTCACCTTAGCATTTTACTCTTTCCTTTGGCATATCATTATTTTTATAAACAATAATATATCTAATTTGTCTATCTCAATTCTCATAAGAATGTATTTTCTAGATTTATGCAACAAATAAACATAATATGTATATTACCAGCTGGAAGACCGTAGCTTTAAATATATATAATGCGTACTGTATGATTGTCTTCGTATCTCCAGGAATTAAACAGATGGTAACCACAAAGAATAAGGTCAAATATAGATAGTATATAAGACTATGACAATCTCAAACGTATTCAACGTGTGTTAGATCTCATCATGAAGCTGTTACTCCTCTGTTTGGCCGTGGCTTATGTCGCTGGTCAGGTCCCATTACCATGTGGTAAGAAACGTTTATGTATTTGATTTGTACTGCTGCATGAGGCCAATTATCATATTCTGAAATTATTATACGAATTGGGCGAAGTTTTGATTGATATTAATTCACACAAACGGCGACGTATTCCCTAAATATATGATTTGAGGCAGGAATTAGACATAGGTCGAAATGAATATGTGCATGATTGTTTAAAGGGAATTTCATTTAAGACGGGATCGAGTTTGTATCTTTGTAGTCTTAAGTTTGCCATATTTAAAGCGAAGTATTTTAAATGCACGGGTTGTATATCTTTTTGTTCAGTATTTCATGTTTAGGGGATGTTTGTTTTGGTATGGGGGGGAATATTTTTTGTATCCATGCTTATTATGTTCTACAAAAAACGCACCTTCTCGTAAACGATCGACAAAAAGTCATTACATTTTAAAAACGTAAATTCAGACAGATTTATTAATAAAAGAACTCTATTGCCAAAGTAACATTGCTTCTTTGACCTTCCTTTCTTTTTTTCACAGTTTCACCTCGACAGTTTGAAGGTCGATTTATGAGGGTTAGTATATTTTTACTGTTAAGATATGAACATGATCTCACAAGGGTATGCCCGACAGGTAAACGATGATATGTAGATGAATTAATTTGATGCAATAAATATAGCCTACCATTATAATTACCAGTATAAGCATACCGTCGCTTTTTGATTGAAAAATAAAAGTTGCTATGCATAATAAGGTTGATTTCAGATTAGTCAGCAGTAAATATTCGATATCACTGACAGTGATAATGTAGGTCGAGTTTATTGTCACCCTGGATTTTAACTTTTTTTTTCTGCTGCAAATTAAATTCTCGACATTTTTTTATAAAAATTACTAAGAATAAAAAATAAAGAAGTATACCTAGATATTGCCTTTTTAGTGTAAATGGATACATAAATAGTACGCGCGTACGTGCAGGCGTAAAATGAGTAAAGGGCTCTAATTCAGCTCGGACCACGTGTTATCGACGTCGTAAGATATGACATCATACGTAGAACTATACAGGGCGTGGCCTTAAAGGTCGATCAATTTGTCCAGTGGTAAAAAAATTGAGTAGTTTTATGTTGAAACCTTGTTTTATTTTTTTTAGTTCGACAGGGAAAGACAACTTCAGGAGTATGCCAAAATCAGTTATGATGAAGATCAGAGACGAGTTCGAGAAATCGAGGAGAGAGAAGAAGGATCAGAAAGAGAATACTTTGATAAACTTTACCTCCATAATATCGTAAGCTTAACATGTTTCATAATTTAATGTTCCAGAAAGTGATGTTTTCAAAAACTTTTTTTAAAAAATGAAATAGGAAGCTTTTTCTATTATGAAAAACACAACAACTATTAGCGATTTGAATACGTTGATTTCCAGTGGGAGGGGGGGGGGAGAGAAATTATATTAATTTGACTTTTATAAATTCAGCAAGTAAAGGAATCAACAATGCTCTTATTTTTAAACACTTAATCTTATTCTTGCTCATAAAACATCAAATTTATCACAATGGCGGTTATGGTTATAATTACTGTTCCAATTGTCAAAGAATTAACATCTTAAAACTTGATTAACCATGGCCAGATGTTGGCCGTTTCTGATAATTTAATTCTCTTTTTTTTCGTACCACAGGGTCTTGAATATCGTTTTAATCTGAAAACACGTCAATGTAACGCCACAGCTATTTCTCGTTCCTTTACTCCATTCGGTGTTCCAAATGGTGCCAACTTTTCAGGAATCGGTGTGTTGGGTGTTTCTGGAATACCTAATGAACACGTTAACGTCGAATTCTTCGAAGGAAGATATGAAAACAGTAAGTGTGATGTTTTATTTCACGAGGTAGATATTTATTATCTACTAAACTAAAAATATAATCTGATTATCGAACTAAATAATTTACTTAACTAAAAGTACAATCTGATTATCGAACTAAATGATCTACTTAACTAACAATATAATATATTTCTCGAAATAAATTGTCTATCAAACTAAAAATATAATCTGATTAACGAACCACATTATCTATTAAACTAAAATACAATCCCATGTATTTTCTCTTTAAATCAATTTCAGATCCTTACTTCATTGCTGTAACACAACCAGGATGCTTCCCTGTTCAGTTCGGTTATTACAGTGAACAAACTGGTTACGATCATAGAACGTAAGTAGACCATTTACGTTTCTCGAATTTTCACAGAAATCTAAATATAGCATCAACCGATCCATAAAATACGGTTTGGCGTCAAACCCCTGTTAACGTCTAAAGACATGCTTCAATCTCGTGTTCTGAATCAACCTGACCTTTCGTTTAATCAATGAAATTTTCGTAAAATGTAAAAACCAATATAGCATAGGGTGAAGATTAAGCTCGACAGAGTAAAAAGATAAGCATGACTTTTTGACACTCATTTACGACCATGTCATAATTACTACGTTCTCACTCGAGTGTCCGTGTGTTTGTATTTTTGTAAATAAATACTCGGCTGATGTAAAAACAAACCACCATCTTTCCACTTCCGGGTCATTTAGAAACATGGTGATGGAATCCCTAACTTGAACCATGTTAATTTCACCCTATCCGTAAGGCGGTCGAAGGTAGTGGGGGACGGGGAGGCTTTTTACACCGACGCGTCATTAGTATATACGTTTGGGTGGTTTTTGCTTTTCGAATTTTTATGATAGTTTGGATTGTTTGGTTATAAAATTTTAAATAAACGCACGAGAGTGACATATTAAAGCCGGCATTATCCTCTTACATCAGAGAATACAGTAACGGGATACTGGTGACTCAATCTGATTAAAACACAGATCTTATTTCGTTTCGTTTGTTATAGTTTTTAAAAAATATCGTTTTACTTTTCTTACCTACACTAAGATCTGAAAGAGTTCTTATACAACCCGCGTTCTGGATGATGTGAGGAATTAGCTAATGAAGCGGTCTGTTACGGTGAGGTTTTGGCTTAAGGTGCACGGAACTG
This sequence comes from Patella vulgata, assembly GCF_932274485.2. NCBI lineage: Eukaryota > Metazoa > Mollusca > Gastropoda > Patellidae > Patella > Patella vulgata. The sequence goes on from NC_065883.2 coordinate 21,866,879, forward strand.
TGGGTAACCCACTAGAAACATCAACATTGATTGGTTAATGGAATTTCTGACGTCATAGGGTCAAATCCGCTCGTATGACCTCAGACGTGACCTTCCACTACAACCGGTCAGTCTTCATGTAATAAAAGCCATCGAAAGTATAAAAAACGAAACGAAATGTAGATTGTTGGCGACTCACTGATCTGGTGTTATTTTATTTCAGTTTTATTGATGTTACTCTTGGTGTACCAGATCCTAACGTTTTCATCCCACCAAAGGAATGTATAGGATAGAAAAGCTGTATTAACTAGAATAAAAATAATACATTAATTAAACTATCTGTTATATTTCGTTCCCTTTCTACATTTGCTATTGTTGAGTTTCATTTTCATGATAATAAATACGATGTACAAAATAAGCTTGTATAATGCCAACTAAACACTTATTGTGGCCAATAAATGTTTATTTCCCAGTGGAATCTCTGTATATCTAGTCTATCTGGTCGGGGAATCAAAAGTAATTCAGGCGCCAGAACAACATCCCCGGTTTGAATCCCAGTGACGAAATGACTGAGCTAATGAAGACCGGCATACACCATGCAATGTGCCATGAGGAATCTTTTGCCCGGACAGCGGCGCTACGGCCCACTCTTATATCGAATTCCAAATGACAAGGGTTCTTTTACATGCACGCCAATGTGTACACGGGACCTCGGTTTTTTGTTCCACCCGAACGACTATACGTTGTCCCTCGCCAGGCCCTCCGTCAAGATGAAATTTCTCGCGCACACCGGGATCGAACACGGCACCACCAGGTTAGCGAGCCAACATTTTACTCACTGGGCCACTTGGGGGGTAACGCCCTTCCGATTAAAATGTTTTTCAGGGGATATAAAGCAAATATTAGTTTGAATATGTTTTTAGTTCAAATAATCATCAAATCACACAGTTTGTACGCGGTTATTATCTTCGGTTTCGCCATCTTCCCAGCATTCGGTGTATGTTAATTCTGCATCTGTTGGATCTCTTTCCTTTTCTGCTTCAGATACATTTTTTTTATTTTCGGATGCGACCGAAAAAGATTTTCACGGGATGTGTAAGTTTTTATTTTTATCCTGATATCTTGCACTACTGACAAGAGGAATCAACCCTAAAAATACGCGGGATCCACTAAGCCACTAAGGTATACAGATCTAAATAAAATTGTTGAATATCAAATGACAAAATGCATATTATCTAATCCTTAAGTGACATTTAGTGACTGAGTACAAAAAAATAAAAGTAGGCTAAAAGGTAATAAAAATAGTAATAATATATTTTTACGTCAGTATAAAGGCAGTGCTACTACACTCAATCTACAAAGATAGTTCTTCCAATTGGTGCACGTAATACTGTTTATATATCAAAATAAAGGGAAGTAATTGATTGAGGGTTAACATAATGCATAGACATAAGTGAATAGTCTGATTAATTAAGATAAAGAAAAAGAGAAGCAATGATAAATGTACGGTAATGTAAGGTTCACTTTTTTTAACGATTAGATAGACTGAGAAATTATATATTTCCCCATCATTATCAGCTCTATTTACATATGTTTGGAATATGCAACCCCCTACCTCTTTTCTGTTATGTGTTGTGTCGTTTAAAGGACAGTCTCACACAACAACTTTTGGTCTTCGAAGGAATTATTAGTGAACAGAAAGTCGCCCGTATATCCATTATCACTCGTCACATCAGTCAGTTATATAGAGAGATGACTCGTGTTTTCCTTTGGCGTTCGTCTCTTCCGATTCAGGAAACATGTATTACTCAGCTATCGTAGCAACGATCTCTGTGTTAAAATTATATTTGGAATGTGTTTAACCAGCTCTATCATATATTTGATAATGACTGGCACCAATATTGTCCTTTAATGTTGAAAGTTGAGTAGGTGCTATAAGAAGCATACCCACTCTGCTACGCACATGATACCCGTATCTACGTATGCTTACTTACTTTTCTTTTGATATTTGGTTGATTTGCAGCTACCAGGAATGACACCTAATAATACAAATTTTCTGTTTGTTTGGTTTTGTGCGCTTTTCTTGTTTACTTTAAATATTTTGCCATGTTTCAGGCAAAATTGCCTCCCTTCTCTTTTAAAGTATCCTGGCTCTAATCTGTTCTCGAAGTCTTCGGGACACGTTGCTATTTCAACGTCTGAAATAATATTAAAACTTTATAAAATTTAAACATTTGATTTGTATTGTTTAAGTTATTAAGTATGCGATGGTTCTCTGGATTCTTTAAACCGTTGCATTATTAAGAATATCTGTATTATGCAAGATGATGACACAGTACAGGTAAGTAAGATGTGTATTATACCCGAGGTTAAGAGGTTGCTCGGGTAGAGCAAAACTATCGAGGTCCGTCCATTGTGCGCATGCAAATGACCCGCGACAGTAAATACAAATAACAGCGTGTTAGTTTCAATACTATCTAGACAAAGTACCAACGAGATGTGAAACCCGATTTCATTTATTTAGACATGACGGTGCGTTGTAATCTGTTTATTATATACGTGTGACGGTTTCAAAGTCCCGTTAAAATTGTTGAGAAACTAATATAGAGAGCCTCGTATTTTCAGTTATCACACCGGGCCCTTATTCACGAAAACTTAAACTAAGATACAATCGAAATTTTAAGAAATACTGCAATTCGATTGGCTGACCAATATGCAAATTGGATATATGCAAATTGATTTTACTGGTCAGCCAATCGAATTGCAGTATTTCTTAAAATTTCGATTGTATCTTAGTTTAAGTTTTCGTGAATAAGGGTTGGTGAATTTCGGAAGGGCAGCTGTTTCATCTATTGTAAGGTCAGTTCTACATTGAAAAAGATTTAACGAAATATTTATCAAATAGCTGAGGTGAGAAGAATGTTTATGTAGTTATTACCTTCGTTATCTTTTGTTTCTTTACTTTCTGATTCTTTATCGCCCCTTTCGTTATTTCTATCTTCCATTTCATTACAATCTTTTTCCTCATAATATTTTGTATTTTGTTTTCCAGTTTCTTCATCTACTTTATCTCCTGTATGGCACCCGTACGTTACTTTATCTTCTGTATTACACCCGTTCGTTACTTTATCTTCTGTTACTTTATCTTCTGCAGTGCAACCGTGCGCTACTTTATCTTCCACGTTACTACCCTCTGCTTATTTATCTTCCGACTGCAACCGTACGTTACTTTATCTTCCACTTTGCTACCCTGTTACTTTACTTTCTACATTTCTACGTTTTGTTACTTTATCTTCTACATTGCCGTCTTCTGTTAATGTATCTTCTACATTGCTACTTTCGGTTACTTTATCTTCTGCATAGATACCGTCTATTACTTTATTTTCTACATTGCTATCTTCTGTTATTTTATCTTCTGCGTTGCTATCTTCTGTTACTTTATCTTCTGTATTGCTACCTTCTGTTACTATATCTTCTGCGTTGCTATCTTATGTTATTATTATTATTATTATTATTATTATTATCATCATTTATATAGCGCACGCTTTCACAAAATGTGTTCAGATGCGCTGTACAATATATATTACATAAAAAAATATAAAAAATAAAACATACGTTTAAAAATCTATAATAATTGTATAAAATTAAAACAGTAAAAAATAAATCTATAAATCAAAAGCTTGTTTGAATAAAAGTGTTTTCAATTGTGATTTAAAACTCGATAAAGAGGTAGAACTTCTGAGAGTAAGTGGGAGCTTATTCCACAGTTTAGGGGCCTGCACTGTAAACGATCGTTCACCGTAAGTTTTCAGTCTAGCTGTTTTACAGACAAGTGAATAATGGTCACTTGAGGACCTCAATGTACGAGTAGGGGAATATATATCTAAAAGCGACGATAAATACAACGGTGCCATATGATTTAAACATTTAAAAGTTAAAAGAATGACCTTATATTGAATTCTAAAAACAATGGGTAACCAGTGAAGTTGAATTAAAATAGGGGTAATGAGTCGAGCTGCGGCGTTCTGAACCTTTTGCAATTTATCAGTGAGACGAGATGGTAAACCAATAAGTAACGAATTAAATTGATCTAATCGTGATGTGACAAGCGCCTGAACAACAGTTTTGATGGACTCAACTGGCAATTTTTTACTGATTTTACTTATATTCCTCAGTTGAAAATAACAAGATCTGCAAATATTGCTAATTTGTTTCTCCATGGATAGTTCACTGTCAAAGATAACACCAATGTTACAGACTGAAGATGTTGGGATTATTTCATGCTCACCAATTAACTAAGAGTGAAACACCTTTATCAAACTTAGATACTAAACTGTTTGATCCAAAAAGAATATATTCAGTCTTTTCGTCGTTCAGTTTAAGGAAATTGATTCCCATCCATACACGAATTTCACTAATACACTCTTCAATTTGATATTTTGATGTATTGAAATCTCCAGGCAGAGAGGGTTTAAACGACAGGTACAACTGAGTGTCATCTGCGTAAAGTTGGAACTGCAGACCATGTTTCTCAATAATTTTGGACAATGGGGTGGTGTATATGCTAAACAAAATTGGGCCTAAAACTGAGCTCTGCGGTACACCGAAGCTCAGGTCTTTTTTGTCAGATTGTTTGTTGTGTATAATGACAGATTGGGAACGATTTGTTAAATAAGATTTAAGTAGTTCGAGAGCTAAACCAGTTACACCAAATTCACCAGCAAGTCGCGAGAACAGCACCTTGTGGTCAACTGTGTCAAATGCTGCAGAAAGATCTAAAAGCAGCAAAAACACACAGCTTTGATTATCAATGGACAAGAGAATGTCATTTTGTACTTTTAACAGTGAGGTTTCTGTGCTATGATATTGACGGTAGGTGCTTTGATAGGTGCTGAGAAGACTAAATTCAGATATATAACCAATCAATTGTTTTGCGATGCATTTCTCTAGAACTTTCGACACAAAACTTAGGTTGGATACCGGCCTATAGTTCTTGACTTGGTTTGGATCAAGCGAGGGTTTCTTAATGAGAGGGATTACATTGGCATGTTTATAGATATCTGGGAATGTTCCGGATCTAAACGAAGAGTTTATGATGTCACAAATAGTCGGGAGTAATACCGGAAGCTGATCTTTCAGTATCTGTGTTGGCAATGGGTTCAAGGCACATGATTTTGTTGCCATAGATTTGATGACACGAGAGATTTCGTCCTGAGACAATATTTCAAATCTGTCCAGAGCACTCGAAATGTTTTTCTCATGGTCATGAATGGAATTTTTATCAGTGAAATTATTCCTAATATTAAGAATTTTACCTTCAAAATATTCTGAGAATCGAGTTGGCAAGTCCAAATTATTTACGGAGGGTAATATTTTGACACCATGGTTGTGGCCAAGAAGAGAATTAACTACCATATAAAGTTCTTTAGAATTATTACTAGTTCCTATCTTGTCTTTATAATATGAAGCTTTTGAGTTTTCAATAAGACGCGTAACACTAACTTTTGCCGCGTGATAAATTTCCCTATGAACTACTAAACCTGTCTGTCGCCATTTTCTCTCCGCCCTATTACGCCCCCGTTTTGCCTCACGTATCTCTTCATTAAACCACACATTCCCTGGTCTGACCTTGATAGTTTTAGTCTGAATTGGAACAACCTGATCTAACACATACTGGATACATTCATTGAAATGAACAGCTTTTTGATGAACATTTTGTATCGATGCGGTTTCTGATATCCGAGGAAATCCAATGACGATCTGAATTCGTCAGAATTCATTAATTTAAATTTACGATAAGTTATCTGTCTAGTAGAGATAGTAGCTCGTTTAATATTGAGGTTCATTGTAAGTGCGAAATGATCAGATAGAAGTTTATCCGTAACCTCCACATTGTGAACTGATAACCCGTCTTCTCTAGTAAGGATGAGGTCCAAAATATGGCCACGAACATGGGTAGCAGTATTGACATGCTGTAACAAGGAATGGGATTTGATAACATCTTCAAACTGAACAGCCAATGAGTCGTCCTTCTTGTCCAGATGTATATTAAAATCACCGGTAATCAAAAGTTCAAGATTTGAGGTTGATAATTTGTTTAACAGGTCTGAAAAATCTTCAATAAATTGTGGACTGGTATTGCGATTCGGAGGACGATAAATAACAATTATTGAAACTTTAGAATTCAGGATACACTCAAGATATTCGAAAGACGAGTAAGAAAATTGTTTATGTCTCTGCACTTTGAGGGCGGTTTTAAAAATCAGTGCTACACCACCACCTCTTCCTGTTAATCTGGGTTTATGAAGTATTGAATAACCCTTAGGTATCAGGGAAGATAGCACAGGGCCTTCGCTATCACCACTGAGCCATGTTTCGGTTACTGCGAATAGATCAAACTCATTTTCACAAATAAATTCGTTCAATTCAATTGATTTATTCCGCACAGAACGAGCGTTTAGCAAACAAAGTTTTAGACCACATTCTTTACGTGAAGGTTCTTGCAACGCCTTCGGACAGTTTATTTGAATAAGGTTGCTTAAATTAGGTTTACCGGGAACAGCTCGGTCGTTTCCAAATGGGGGAGAAGTTATCACACTAATACGATGCTTTCTATTTTTTCCCGAGGAACACCCTCTCCTAGTTTTCTGAAAATTCGTTATGTTACTTGTAAGAGTTTTAAGATAGTCTATATGTGTCTTTTTAAGTGGGTTAAAGTCTCGCAAGGACAGCAGTTGGTCTCTTGAGTAAGTTAGACAACAGTTTGGGCGCTCATTCCTCGCCATAAATAAAATGTTGATTTGGCAGCAATTGTTCCCCATAAAAGTCAGAGTTGTCAGTAGTGAAACTTGTAAACACACTGCTAAATTTAGTAACGACCTAAACTCAGTCAGTGATTTCATGCTTGACTTGCCATTGCTGATCAGTTGAAATAATATAAAATTGTCAAATTCTTCAAAGTTAAAATACAACGTTACCACAAAACTGCATCATAAGATTCTCTGCTACATGAGAAACACACTGGTACCACTTTTATAAACAGGCAATATGATTTAATAGCTTAACTTTGTAAAATAGAACAGACACACAAAACTGAGAGCAGCCATAAGCGCATCATCATCATCTTCTGTTACTTCTACATTGCTATTTCGTGTTACTTTATGTGTTACGTGATCTTTTTCATCGCTATCTTCTGTTATTTTATCTTCTAAATTAATACCTTCTATTACTTTATCTTCTGCTTTTCTACCTTCTGTTACTTTATCTCCTATATTGCTATCTTCTATTACTTTATTTCTACATTGCTATCTTCTGTTACTTTATCTCCTATATTGTTATCTTCTGTTACTTTATCTTCTACATTGCTATCTTCTGTTACTTTATCTCCTATATTGTTATCTTCTGTTACTTTATCTTCTGCATTGCTATCTCCTCTTACTTTATCTCCTATATTGTTATCTACTGTTACTTTATCTTCTGCATTGCTACCTTCTGTTACTTTATCTCCTATATTGTTATCTTCTGTTACTTAATCTTCTGCATTGCTATCTCCTCTTACTTTATCTCCTATATTGTTATCTACTGTTACTTTATCTTCTGCATTGCTATCTTCTGTTACTTTATCTCCTATATTGTTATCTTCTGTTACTTTATCTTCTACATTGCTATCTTCTGTTACTTTATCTCCTATATTGTTATCTTCTGTTACTTTATCTTCTGCATTGCTATCTCCTCTTACTTTATCTCCTATATTGCTATCTACTGTTACTTTATCTTCTGCATTGCTACCTTCTGTTACTTTATCTTTTACATTGTTACAGTCTATTTCTTTGTCTTCTGTTTCTTGAGTGTCTTTGGTTTCTTTATCGTCTGTTTCATTATTTTTTCTTTCATCTATTTCTTTATTTTCGGGTTCTGTTTCTTTCCCTTTGTTTTCTTTATCGTCTGGTATGACTGAAAAAAGAAATCGAACCCAGAAATAAAATAGATATGACGAAACATCCATAGATCTGAAATATCCAATGGGATAGTTAATTATTAAACATGCATTATGCAAGAGCTAAATCTGATTATTGCAAGTCTTAATTTAGGCTTCAGATGTTATAGAAATTATAAATTAGATCTTTATTTAAACAACAAGACCAAAATCAACTCTGTAGACCCACGGATGGCTCGGCTACAGCTCGGATTTAAATAGGATTTCACTAATTGATTAAATCAAATAAGAGGTAACCTGATGAAAATACGTCAGTTAGATCGAGGCTAAATGATAGAGTGTACTTAGCGAGGCCTCTGTAATGCGTTTCCGTATGCCATTGAAAACTTTACTTGATAATCGAGATATGTAGGTGGAGTTAACGCCTGTCAATCAAACGACCGGCGAAGGTGAAGACACATTTCGCTACCATTTCTAGGCAAATATTACAACGATGATAACTATGTTCAGAATAAAGTAATTTGACTGAATTTTTCAATATATTCTTCTTTCATCATCTAATTTTGAACTGTTATAGCAAGAATGGCCAACTCTCTATAAAAATCTCCCATAATTTATCTTTAAGTCACAATTTGCCTACAAAATGGCGGCGGGCATAGTTCGGTGAAATTTAAATTCGGCATATCCTACACATATGGCGTATCGAGACATTAATTGTAAACGAATCCAGGAATAACTTCTAATGAAAAAAAGTATTTTGTAGTCTTATTTTCCTCTCTTTTCTTTAGCACCTCAAATATCTTGTCATTCTTTATGCAAAATTGCCTCACTCCACTTACGAAGTATTCTGCTTCCAACCCACTCTGTAGGAATTCGGGAAACGTTGGCATTTCAACTTCTGAAAGAATAACGCAACACAAAATTCATTAAATGTATGTAGAGGTTAGTATCCAGACAATGAGATTCTGTATGCTTTTAAAACGTTAAGATTATAACTCGGGGCTAATTTAAAGGATTAGCTGCCAGAGGCGGCTCGTTTCAAAGTCCCCCTCCCACCTTAAGCGACGGGTTGGGGGAGTGGGGGCACTTTTCTGTTGATTTAGATACCAACGGTAACCGACAATTCCGTTGAGCAAATCTGAAGAAAAAATATGAAATTAGATTTAACGTCTGTTTTTTTCTGCTCATAAATAAAATGAAGAAGGGCATACGCCATGCAGTCTGAGAGGTAACATTTGCCCGGCCTTCGAGAGCTCGATGGCCGCGAAATTTCCCTCTGGATTTCCGGCCCGGATTGGTCGATAATCCGATGTCTCTTGTACACGTTGGCGTGCGCATAAAAGAAATCGAAATAACAGCGTAGCCAGGCAAGATTTCTCTCATATAGCACAATGTATGCCCGTCTTCGTTATCCCGGTTGATGCTAAAAAGTAGAACGTTAAACCCTATTTATATTTGCTGCGGAGAAAAACAAGGGCGACAGAAAAACAAGGGCGTTATAATGATTGTATGTAAAGCATTTGAGGTAAAACACATAACAATAAGAATATGGGAAGCTTATTCAAACCACAAAGTTTCTTTGGCAAGGCTTTACTGAACCCATAACGATTGCCGATCAATAGGCATTTTTTGTGCAAAAAGAGTATTTTCGATATAGATGAAGGTTTCTAAATGGACAGTGGTTCTGCAATCGTTATATATCTACTCCCAGGACATAAGTGGAAAGTTGTTGAATTATAAGATAAACCTTTGGACAAAAGGAGTAAGCCAGTAACAACTCGCCCCGTTCATAATGGCACTGAGGACTGATAGGTCGGCGCACAACCCAAGATACATATTAGGTCTTTCGACAAGAATTAAACTGGAGCCAAAGGGACCCTTTTATCCGATTCGGCGGCCTTTTCTTGGACTTGGGGATCCTGTCTCAGGTGATCCATATCAAGTATTCTCCCCGGATTTGGGGTTTCTTTCAGTTTTCTTTTCAGAGATTTCAGCAAAAAAATTTCGACCGGAGGCTGCCGCCTGTGGTCACTGGCTACAATCCGCTTCTGTCCAAGCTTGGACCAAAAATAACCTTTTGAGATTTTTTGCTTTTATCCAGATATTCTGATTTATCCTTTTATCCTGATTTCCAATCTATCTTGGTTTGAACATTACCACAATCATTAATGAGCTAAGGTGGTAATGCTTGTAACATCGGCTTTGGGGTGTAGTCTTTACCGTGCTACAGCAAAGTTGAACCAGTTAACGTTCTTCAAGATCTACCCAGATTCTAACTGATTTCACAGTAGTGTGTGTACACGTATTATCGCCACAAAATTATCGTATTGTGGCTTTGTAACGTTTATGTTTTGAAAAGCGAAAGCTACAAAAATAAACGACCATCTTTTACTTCCGCCTCTTGGCAACGCACATTCTTCACATTGTTAACTTTCTTTTAACGCATAATGATCACCGAAGGTTTAGAACAATGAATATAACGTCACCGAAAAGTATTGCGCATAATGAAACGATTTCGATGTCCATTGGTGGTTAAATTTTGACTTTGAATTATATGAAGTGCTACTAGTTCTGATATTACTGTTTACTTCGATTTTACGACATAGTTCTTATGCCTTCATTAGCAAAATACATGTATGATACCGTCAGTGGTATGGTGTAGTGCTGTAACCGAGCCCCCTTACTTTATCTAAGGGGTTGTGTGGGGGTGGGGGCTTCTCTCTCTATTCTTTATTGTGGTGGAATTTAAGACTGTTTTATACCCTTTTGCTTCTCTTGACGTTTGGAAAACGGATTCAGAGTAGGCTTCGCCCCGACATTTAATAATTTTAAGTACATTGTGTCTTGGCATCAGTTAACTAACAACACTCTTTGTGCCATTATTCTTCGGTTTATTTTCGGGTGCTATCAGTTCATGTCGTATCTAATTTTCTAGTCCAACAATTATCCAACACAATACATGTACTTAACTGGCCTTATGGACCGAAAAAAATGAGTTCGTTCTGGGAGTAGGTTACATGTTTTAAAACATGTAGAAATCGACCCACTTCTATTGATGAGAAGAAGCAGATGGTTTACAAAGATCCCATATCATGACCTTGTACTTGGATCTTGTATAACTGCCCGATGTTTATCATGTGACTTTTTATATATTCCTTATCTTTTTAAAAACTCCACCATTTAACAACTGTTGAGTCTCCTGCCTTATCTCCCTTGTCAAATAGTCCCTCTCTTATCTTATCGACACACTCTGTGATCTCATTCCTTCCATTCGACTCCACGTCGCGTAGCCGTCATGAAGCTTCTGTTGGTTCTCTGTTTTGCCGTAGCCACCGTTCTTTCACAGCAACCTAGGCCTTGTGGTAAAGTAACTTTTCTGAATATTTTTGGGCTTTATCTTTGAAAATGCTATATCGTAGTAAAATAAATCCCTTGTAATCGATAAATGGTACAAACAAGCATTGTTTAGTGGGGTTTGTACATCCAGACTTAGGCTGAGCTCTGCCTGAGAACAGGTATTCTCGAGGTATGAAGTAGATGCATCGCTATGTGCAGTATGGGGTTTGTATTATCTAACTCATAGCATATCTAGCTTAATTACTGAGTAAGGTTCTAAATTACCGAAATTTCAATGTTGGAAAAAATCAAGCCAAGACCGAGACATAGGGCCTGGGGAATGAGATTTTTGGCCTTAGCTTTAAAATGGCATTTGCAATATAGAAAGCGACGCCAATGGCAAAACGATTCAATTGTAGTTTAACAGTCTTTAACAAACTTTATATAAATACTATTATGTATCTACTTTTATGTTTTGTTCTTCAGAATCACCAAGACAATGGGAAGGAAGGCTATCCAGAGTAAGTTTAGTTTTCATTCTATATGTAAATGTATATGGTACTGCAGTGTCAGTTTAAATAATATGCAGTCATAAAATGTTAACTGATATGACATTGCCAACTTGTTAAATGCTTCTCGATTTATGAACAACCTAATTTCAGAATTTATATGATTTTTTGTCTTTGCTTTTCAGTATGATCGTGACCGACAATTCTTTCAGAGAGCTAGAGTTAGTTATGACGAGCTAGATAGACGTGTTAGAGAAATCGAAGAAGTTGAAATCGGCAAAACAGTTGATTACTACGATGTTCTTTATTTACACAATGTTGTAAGTAATACTTATCAGGGTGGGGTTTAACGTTTCGTCAATACAAACCTTTGTCATTTTGAGACTAACATACGTTTTTTTTATTAGAATTATAGTCACAGTATTTGAGAGAATTAAATTTTGTCTGCTGCTGCCTACTCTTAAAGAAAATCCTCAAGTTGCTCGCGGATTGGTTCGAACTCGGTAGATTTTATTGGATACCTTGACTTCTGAACCATCGACTACCGCACCCCACTAACAATAATGCGTTTAGCACACTACTATCTGTGATGGGGTGAAGGTGGGGTGGTAAAGGTGGTACTCAATGATCTCATAAAGCAAACACATGTTTGGCGCATTCCCTGCTCTCAAGCTCCCAATAGACGCCGAGTAACTGTAGGGCGTACATGCATACTAGTTCAGTTAGTACAGATATGCCTTCTAAAGATAATTTACTGAAACCTTAAAGTCTACCAAAACAAGTAAACTTAATTATACAATTTTCAGGGCCTTGAATACAGATTAAACTTAAAAACACGTGAATGTAAACTCACACCTTTGACTCGTCCATTCATCCCAGCTGGTCTTCCACCAGATGCCAACTACAGAGGTCAAGCTACTCTTGGTGCTTCTGGTATTCCCGATGAGTATACCGAGGTTGTTCTCTTTGATGGAAGTTTCGAGGGAAGTAAGTTAAAGATTTGTGAATAAATTTGGAGCAAAATGAACTCGCAGTTAATCATTTAAAGTTTGAAATCAAAATGTGTAATTGTTTTCATTCCACGATATCTTTAGGACTATGTAATCCAATATATAAATATATAAATCATTTCGCTTCATTTCAGATCAATTTTTCGGTGTAGTCACTTATCCAGACTGTGTTCCAGTTGAATCTGGTTTCTATAGTAACAGAACCGGGGCTGTAAGAACTAAGTAAGTCTGAGTTTGTTTGGCATCTGTTCTGGGGATAACTATCATATTTAAGAAAGCGGACAATGGGTTTTAGTTTCCCAAGGGGTCCATGGGGTGTGAGTGGTCAACTGACCTACGATGACTTAGACAAGCTACTAGTTCGCGTTTTATTTATATACTCCGATTGGACTGAGGGGGTATGGGATCGTTTCGGTTTCAACTTCTTGATGTGTTTAATGTCTCCATAAGAGATGTATCGTGGTCGAATAAGTCAGTTGTTAGCCGGAGGGGTGGGGGAGGTGTCTATTACAAAGTTAACGTCCAATACATAATTGGGAGGGATTGGAGGCAACTGGCTGTTTATAAAACTGCATAAATATTATTAATGCTAAATGTGTAATATATGATTCTTTTTTATTTCAGCTTTTATGACATTAGTTTGGGTGTTGCTGATCCAAGCGTATTCGTTCCACCAACAGAGTGTCAACAATAGAAAAAATAATTCAAAATAAATTAGTAGTATTTAACTAACTGCTTTTGTTTATTTTGTAGACCACACGATATTATTTGTTTGGATACGGGCATGCGCTATCGGAACCGACAAAGGATCTAGGGCCTACTTTTATTTCGATTTAAAACTGTCAGTGGATATTTACTGTCATTGGTATACGGGACCTCTGTTTTCGTCCCATCTGAAAGGCTGGACTTTCTGTTTTTCGTGTCCTCCCGCTTCCACCACTGCCAGCCACGGGGAAACCGGGCTGGCAAATCCCGGGGATCGATCCTGGAAGTTCTTGACTAGTAAGCCAGTGTCATGCTTACCCAGACACCATAGCTCCCAAACATAACTGGACCCGCTATCTTATCGCCACAGTAATCCGGCCAATTCAAGAAAACAAACCGACACGAAGTAGTTATTTAGTTTCGTTATACTTACCATTGTGTCTATAATCTTCACAATCTAATCCCAAGAAGGGCGTCCATAATCAGTGAGGGAAAAGATGGGTGGCGGGAAATAAAATCTGTCATTGTCTACCATTGTAACCCGGACAATGAAATAACCTTCAATTAAAAGTGAAATGAGTAATAACTTCGTCTTAATTCATTGGTTAGTGACTTTTCTGAAAGTTTCCAAAACATTTTATGGACTAACCTGCAGAGACAAGGCGCCCAGATCAAGTATACACGATGTCGCGTTCTATACAGTACAGTTAGCCTGACTTTGTTTGGTGCAGTTTAAAAGATACAAGTCCTCATTTGAATCATACTGAATGAGGTGGTGGAGAAATCAACAGCACTGAAATCTTTCAGCAATTTAAACATACCCTGAGACATTGATTACGAGCCCTAAATAAAATCCCATATTACACACAAGGGTATCAATAAAAGTCGTTGGTTGTCACAGCCTAAAAGTTTATACGTGTAACATTCAATATGAGGGATCGGTAAACATGTCAAAGGAGGATTGGTGTCTTGGGGAGGGACTGATGTCTGGTGGAGAGTACTAAAACCCGAATAATACCCCCCGACCCCCTGGAATTCCTTTCTCGGGTAAGAATCTGCTATCACATTATGGTTAGAATAAACATTCTACAAGCAAAATCAATAATAGATATTGATGGCTAATGAAATAATCTCATAGTAATAATTTCATTTTTAAGTTCGAGTTTTGGAGCAAGATAATTTAAATCACCTAACGGCATTACTATCAACAATGGTGTCCGTATAAGTAATCAGCATTTGAAATTCTGACTATGCATTTTTTGGGAGGGATGGGGTTTAACATCCACTCGACACAAGCTAGGTCATTTCGGGACTAACATATGGTTTAATTTTATTTCAATAATTCGCTTGCGCGTAGGGGTCTTAAGCAGTGGGAGGAAACAGGAGGACCCGGAGAAAACCCACGAGGTTGGACAGGCGACCCTATTCCTTGTCACGTACAACTGGGGATTCGAAACCACGCCAGTCGACTCAATGACAGACTTTATGATACAGCGCGCGCACGCTAACCATTCAGCCATCCAACCCCCCAAAGCTGCATTATGTAAGATTTAGATAAAGAGCTGTCTGTTTGTTCTTGTGTGCGATGATATAGGGAGTTGACTAATTAATAATCCATATAACCAATAACTATTCACTTTTCATTATCTATTGTCATACTATTATAGTAAGAACGTCAAGCTGCAATGAACATGTATAGTCGTTCGGATGGTACAAAAAACCGAGGCGTGCACGTAAAAGAAGCTTTGACGGTTTGAATTCTATATAAGAGTAGGCCGTAGCAACTCTATCCGGGCAAATTGTCCCGCATGCATGCCGTATGCCCGTCTTCATTAGACCAGTCGGAGTAAAAAAGTAGGACGTTAAACCCTATTTCATTTATTTGGTTGAAAGTATAATTTTCAATTTTGAGTGATTTTATATGTTAATTTGTTTAGTGGGATGATATCTATAGCCAGTGTACCACCGTCGACACAGTAAGCCAAAATTTAAACTAAAATTGGTAAAGTAGCCGACATTTTAAGAAATTGTTACTGTATAGAACACATCGGATTAATTAAATTTAATACTTTATTTTAATTAAATCACAGAGATTTAGCACCTTTAAGCCCAGTCTGGTCATTCGCTCTTCAATTAGAATTGAAGAAAAAGAACCCGGAGAACGCTATTGTCATTGTTGCCTTAACTTGAACTAAAATTGCAAGCTTTCGTTTTTCAAGACAGGTGCAATATTTCAAACTCAGATAAAATGTGAATATAGGTGCACGTCAAGATATGTGTTTTATTATGCTAATCAGTGTCAAGGGAATAAAATATTGAAACGTGGCGAGACATTTAATAAGTCCAGAAAACGGGGCCAGTCATTGGGAAGGGTTGTCTTTTTTTGGAAACTCCACAAACTCCTATTACATTGTCATTGTTTTATACATTATACCTGATGCTGATGCAGACAATTATAACGCATGTGTAGGTATTGTTTGGTAGCGATTGTTAGGATTGCAGGAGGGGGGGGGGGGCGAATGGTTAGCACGTGCGTGCTGTATCATAAGGCCTGTCATTGAGTCAACTGGCGTGGTTTTGAATCCCCGGTTGTACGTGACAAGGAGTAGGGTCGCCTTTCCAACCTCGTGGATTTTCTCCGGTTTCCTCCCACTGCTAAAGACGACTACGCGCAAGCGAATTATTGAAATAAATTAAACCATATGTTAGTCCCGAAATGACCTAGTTTGTGTCGAGTGGACATTAAACCCCATTTCTCTCTATCTCTCGCTATGAGTACATTCATAGAGCGAACCCTATTTTCACATGCATATCCCATCCTTATTTAAAACCGTTTGATTTGTCTTCCAGTGATCTTAGCAATAAGGTAAGATCAACTGCAATCTGGAAACACCTTGATACCGCGCAGTCGTGCGGTAAAGGGACAGGTCTCAGACTGGATTGTCCTAGAAACCCGAAAAGAACATTTTTTTTAAAACCCGGCTTCCAGTCGTAAGTAGTAGCGCCTTCTTTACGTTCAGAATTCAGATTTTGGAAATTGGAAACCCATATTGTAGATCTAAATTGTTTTTGTCATTAGTTCAGCTCAGTCCTAGCCTACATGCAGATATAACAAATGTACATTCTGGATGTCCTTGATGGAAAACTATTTGTGCTATCATGCACGTGTACTTAATATATTTACGCTATATACACAGATGACAGTTCGCACATTTTGTAGAATCGCGGGCCACACTATTGCGTCAGACTGACTGACTAGACTGTGGTTGTATATAATTCTTTTAAAACCTTGGTCCAGTTTAAAGTAGCAATTGATTTCGCACAAATTAACAGATTTTCGAGGGCTATCCTTTTTTTCTCTTTTTTTTATCTGTGATGAATGTTATGGAAATAAGCAGATGTTTATTTTACAAGAAAGTGTTTAGAAAACTCTCACAGGATTTTTCACAATCCTTCTGATCGGCTGGCATCATGTTGAAGTCTTTGATAGTTCTCGCTGCTGTAGTTCTCTGCACTGTTTGGGCACAGTTACCAAGACCATGTGGTAAGTTTTAAGTTTTATTATCATGAACTATATTTCTAAAGTTATCTGAGGTTTTCTAATAACAATGCAAAAGTACAGTACAACACAAGATTATGAGCGATAAAGTGAATTCCTCACCTCAAACGAGGAAGAATGTTGTGATGACATTTTCTTTCTGATTATGCTTAGCTAGGGGAAGAGATATAGGTCATGTTTGTGGTCAATAGATTGGTCATTACACTACTAATTCAACAAAGAGAAAATTGGTGTTTTAGTGCCTTCGATATAAATAAACGAAAGTAGTTCAGATGAAAATGTTTATGCAAATATTACGGCAATTAAGAGCTAAATCTGCCCATTGTAGGCCTTATTTTGGTTTAAAATATACAACAAGCCTATAATAAAATCTCTAGATCATAGGATGGCCGAGAATTAAATGGATTAGAACTCCTGCGAGATTTAAAAAGTTTCATAAAAATATAATATGTATCACAATTAATATTTTAATTAAAGCGACGTTTCGTTGTGTTGCATATTAATTGTGTTCCCTATTATGTTTTTGTTTTTATTACGTGTGTCAATTGCTAAATGCCGCTCAGAGAAGATAAAAGTCCCAATAATAAAACAATCTACGCTACATATTCAAACACTCATAACTTCGCTCAGAATAAAGTAACTTGAATGCAATTTTCAACATATTCATTATTTATTATCTATTTTTGAAACATAGCATAATGCATCTTTAAATAATCCTACACTGAGCATGTTTTATATTTAAAATTCAAAGATTTAATGATGATTTAAACATGCATTATGCAAGAGCAAAATCTGCTTATTACAAGTCCTTCTTTAGGCCTGAAATGTTATCTAAATTATCAATTAGACATTAATTAACTTATCCAGACCATAATAAACTCTCGATGTCAAGGCTAGCCTTCGATGTTGGCTGGATTAGATTCCTATATGCCGTTTAACGGCCATTGATAATTAAATCAAAACAATGGATAATCGAGACAATGCTGTTTATATTAATGATTTTAGTAATGATGACCGAGACTATGCGAAAATTTCACCCGCTTCGTTCTCGGCTCACAGTGCATCAATTTGACTGAAATTTTCAGCAAATTACCTTTACACTATCTAGTTTTTAACTATTACAGTGAGAACTGCCATCCCTGTATCTTATCTCCCATAATGTAGCTTTAATTGTACACAGTAATAGTAACATTGTGTGAGTTTTTTTATAATGAATATTGGAAAGATGATATGATAGGGAGTACGAAATTTTAGGGTGGGTTCGTTTTGCCCAATGGACATACCTGCAAAATGCGTCTTTTTGATCGAGATTGAAGTTTGCGTTAAAAATAAGAAATATACGCCTTCAATTTCGATCAAAAAGACTTATTTTTGGCATTGGGCAAAACGAACCCACCGGAAATTTTCTGTCTTCTATTAATTCCTGGATAACAAAGTATATGTACTACTAAATATATTAATTAACACTAAACAATTTAAACTTAGTTGTAATAAAATTCATTTATTTATATTTTTTTTTCTCCAGATAGCCCACCCCAATGGGAAGGTAGATTCAATCGAGTAAGTTGATATCTTTCACTTTATTAAATCGTTTATTCATATCAACACAATTTTTCGTTGATTTTAAGACCGTTTTTTGTGGTCACGTTTGCAATTTTGTCCGGGCAGCGGCGTTTTCGTCTACTATCCAACTGCCGAGAAATATTTTACGTTTACCCAAGCATGGGCGTTTTCAGGAATTTGAGCAGGGGGTGGTGCGCAGAGAAGACAACATCCAATTTGAGGTGATCCTAGGGTATTACACGAGAATTTTATAAAATCAGAAGCTCTGGGACAATATTTCATTTCATTCAGGTGCATATATGTATAGGGGCCAAATCGGCGGCAATGCCATGTGCATTTGTTTGATGTTATTTCGATAAATTGTTCAAATGTGACCTTGATTCCCAAACAACTACGCCCAGACAATTATAATGTTGTGCGTTATATAATTCTCTATTTAAAAATATATACCAACGTATTTCAGTTCGATCGTTCGACAAACTACTCCAGGTATGCAAGGATAGCTTATGATGCCACCGGCAGACGGGTACGTGAAAGGGAGGAAATTGATAGAAACGCAACTACAGATTACTACGATGTTCTTAGACTCTTCAATGAGGTAAAGTATTAAAACAATCTATATGACAAACACTTTTTAGATATAACAAAGAAGCGTATCTCTTTCAAAGGTTGATCCCAAATTATAACTAATCATTAGTATAATAATACGCTATGCCTGTTCCCCAATCCCTACTCCGTATTCAGATACAAATCTGAATTAAATATTTACACAAAAAAAAAGATAAAAAGTATAATGTTATGCTATATAAAAATTATAAATTTTACTAATTGTAGATCACCATTGAATGCATCTATTGCAATAATAGGTGTTATATTAAATTGTAATCCCATTTCTGAGCAAAATACTAAATAATTTTTGAACATCACGAATCACTGGTATAACGCATGGTTCTCTATCTGCCGTTTCTTCTATCTAGATCTGTTGTTTCTTCTGTTAGTGATTCTGCTGTTTCGCTGTCGCCTGTTTCTTTATGTTTCTTCTATCTGCCTTTTCTTTTGTTATTTGGTAATTCTTCTGATTCTCTATTTGCCCTTTCTTCTATCTGTTGTTTCTGCTGTTAGTGATTCTTCTGATTCTCTATCTGTCGTTTTTCTTTTCTGCAAGGTATGTCTCTAAGAAATCGAAGAAGATTGATATTGCCACCCCACCCCAAATATATAGTTTATATGCTACCAAATATATTTCCAAGTTTCTTTTTGCAACAGCGTAAAGAATATCGTGTGAATCTTCGAACCAAAGCTTGCAATGTCACAGCCTTAACCAGACCATTTATAGATATTGGTTTACCATCAGATGCCACCTTTACAGATTCTTTTGTCATTGGTTTAGCCGGTTTACCAAATGAACACGTGTCTGCTGTATTATTTGAAGGATCTTATGAAGGAGGTAAATTTAACCGAGAACCGTTTGATATAAAAGTTTTTTACTTTTGGATTCTAGTTATTAAAGGGGGTGAATACTGGGTATAACAATGCTTTACCAAATCTGGGCGCTGTCGAATGTCATTATAATTCACATCATTTGGGAAACATGTTAAAGGAACACAATGCTAAAAATAAACATCAATGTTGATATCAATACAGGGTCATAACTCCCAAATGATCGGGGAAATTAATCGATCGTTTGCCTGGCAGCAACTGGGCTCCAAGAGATACTCATCTTGCTCTTCTTGAAACTAAAAAAGTCTGCGGCTCAGCCAATCCAGCAACAATCGGCATGTAACGTAATATGCCGGTACGTAATATGGCGTACACGTAAAAGATCCCTTTACTTTTGGAATTCGATATAAGAGTAGGCCGTAGTGCAGCTGTCCGGGCAAAATTTCCCTTATAGCACACTGTATGGCGTATGCTCGTCTTCATTAGCCCAGTTCGAAGCAGAACAGTAGGACGTTAAACCCCATTTCATTTCATTTCATTTGTTCCTTGGGCAATTGCGCATCGATTGATGAGTTTGATTTTGATATGACGTCACAGTTCCACTCTGACGGCAATGGCGTTCCTTGTTCATATCGTACTTGTCATTGAGACATTTTATCGGGACGTTATTACCAAAACTCAATTATGATGCATTTGGTCAATATTGATATCATTACACAGTCTCAATATCGTAATGACCGTGTCGGGGCAAAATTACCCTCAAAGCATACTGCATGATGTACCCGTCTTCTTTTTCCCGGTTGGTGCTGAAAAGTAGGACATTAAACCCCATTTCATTTCTTAATTAATTTTATTGAGTAATTTATTAAAGTTATTTATTTTTACGGGGCTGTATATTGTGTTGAAGAACAGATAAATTAATTAATGCTATTTATTTCTACAGGACGATATTTTGGAGTTGTATCTACACCCGATTGTATTCCCATGAGATTTGGTTATGATAGTCCTACATACGGTTATGAAGATACTCTGTAAGTAAACATAATACCTTGAAAGATTTCCATACGTAGCCCATACGATTTATATTATATATTATAAGTATTTGCGTGCCACCAATGGGCTCTACTGCGAAACACTGGGTATACTGGGTGATAATATCTTTCTTATCTTTACAACACAAATAAATCAAATTCCACTTGTGGTTCATCATGTCCAAGGACCAGAGCCTCGTTTAACATGGTGACTAGGCGGCGCCGCCGCCGCGCACTAGCCAAACTGTGCCGCCTACTGAGCCCAAAAGTTGAAGACTGGGCGGCAACATACATACGTTTTGAAAATCGCTGACAAGGTTTTTCCCATGTGCCAATACTATATTATGGTGCGTAGGTTTACAAAATCGTCTTTCTGATTGTTTTATGGGTATATTTCTGTCTGCGGGTCAGCCGCAGCAGTGTTTTGATCTCGATTTTACAGGGTATTTTTAATCAATCCATGTTTTAACAAGATGCCAAAACTAATAGTGTATCAAATCTCCGAAACTATTTTTTTAAGTGCTCAGAAATCAAGTCTAGAGGAGTAATTTTCAAAAAAAAATTGGGGCCCCCAGACCTCCGCGAGAGCTCTCACCTGCGGTGTTCGAGCGGCTGGCACCTACGGTGCTCGCGGGTCGGGCTTCGCCCGACATTGCCGCGCACGGCCAAATCCTTAGACGAGGCTCTGCCAATGACTATACGTTAAATAGACTGTTCGCTATATACCTGAATACCTCATAGGATCCATTAGACACTGTACTTTGTAATGTTTATAATTATCCCGTACTTTATAATGTTTATAATTATACTGTACTTTATAATGTTTATAATTATATTGTACTTTATATTGTTTATAATTATTCCGTACTTTATATTGTTTTATAATTATACTCTACTTTATATTGTTTATAATTATACTTATATTGTTTATAATTATACTTATATTGTTTATAATTATACTTATATTGTTTATAATTATACTTATATTGTTTATAATTATACTTATATTGTTTATAATTATACTTATATTGTTTATAATTATACTGTATTTTATACTATTTGTAATTATACTGTACGTACTTTATATTGTTTATAATGACACTGCACCTTATATTGTTTATAATTATTTCAGATATTATGACATCAAAGCTGGCATTTCTGATCCAAATGCTTTCCTTCCACCATCTGGATGTTCCGGTCTTTAATCAGTTCAAATCAATAAATTGGTTTTTTCTATGATACATTATCTTTATTATTTGTTAATTGTGGGGGTTCAATCATTCGCTGGACTGTCCCGAAAATAAAATTCAATAATCCGGCGAAAAGAAAATAAATGTCACTTAAAACAAATGTTGTCATAATTAAATATATTCATCCACAGTAACAACACCTTACAAAACACAACACATCATCAACGTCAAACCCAAACTTGTTCAAATCGTTGAAATGGTCTCTTATCCCCTATACAACCGAAAAAATTGATGTAAGTGACAGAAATGACAATTTGGTAAACAGAACATCCAATGTTGTTTCTGAATTATCAACGGCAGTTTCGTACTTGTGGTTTCTTGTTTTGTCTATCGGTTTTCTATCCAAAGCTGACTTTACGTTATGTACTATATTTAGGCAGATCATAAAACAGAATTATTAATAAATCGACCGCATCATTAGATTCTTACTTAACATTGTAATGTACTTTGAGAGTATTTGTTGTACATCTGTATTCGGATAAAAATTTGCACAGATTTAAGACTTTGGAAATTGGAAACCTATAGTGAAAGCCTAAGTTGTTTTGGTCATGTGGCATCATGCATATATACGTGTAAGTAATATATCTACAATAAAATATATCTACAGGTGACAATTCGCATATCATTAAGAGCCACGTGTTACAGCATTGCATCAGACTGTCTATTGCAAAGATAAGTTGATTTTGTACAAAACAAAATATTTTCGGGACTATCTTTGTTAGTTTATCTGTGGTAAATTTCATGGAAATTGACAGCTGTTTATTTTATAAGATAGTGTTTAGAAAACTCTCACAAGATCATCACATTTTAACTGATCGGCTGGCATCATGCTGAAGTCTTTGATAGTTCTCGTTGCTGTAGTGTTCTGCACTGTTTTGGCGCAGCTACCAAGACCCTGCAGTAAGCTCTATACTTTATTTACTACTATATGCCTAAAGATATGTCAATACAATTAGACATGCAAAGGGCGCAAAACAAGGTTGTTAGCTATAACGTGATCTCTACAAACGTGAACTCTATTTTATTCATGCATAATGTAGAAATGAAATGAAATGAAATGGAGTTTAACGTCCTACTGTTCTGCTCCTAACCTGGGCTAGCATAATGTAGAGGAATAGGATCAGGTGAATACGTTATGGGGCCAGTGTGGGTGAGACAGTCGAGGCGGGTGGTGCGGGGAGGTGGTCGTCAGTTCCTTTCCAATTTAAAAATGAGGACATTGTTGGGTTAGAACTTTCTTCGCTTGAAATTAGGGAAAGCATTATAGATTATAAATTCTCAAGATAATGTTTATGCGAATATAACGTCAATAATCTCACACCGTGTATGTATTATATTTAAAATTCAAAGATTTACTTGTGTTACATGAGAGAGAGAGAAATGGGGTTTAACGTCCACTCGACACAAACTAGTTAATTTTGGGACTAACTTATGGTTCAATTTTATTTCAATAATTCGCTTGCTCATGGGGGTCTTTGGCAGTGGGAGGAAACCGGAGGACCAGGAGAAAACCCACTCCCTACTCCTTGTCATGTACAATCGGGGGAATCGTAACCACTCCAATTAGCCCAATGACAGACCTTCTGATCCAACGCGCACGCATTAACCATTCGTCCACCCCACCCTCCAGTCAGGAGCATATTCAGGCTTTGTCAGGCACAATCCCTCTATTGTCTTCATTCTGTCTGGCACAGTAATGTGTATCAGTGTTTTTAAAGATATTTCTAATATATGTCTGGCAAAAAATTCAAAATGTCAGATAGACATCCTTGTTTATTAGTGTGCATCATTAGGAAATGTGAACTAACATTATTTTCATTTCAGCATAAAAGGTTGGACAAGCGACCCTACACCTTGTCACATACAACCGGGGAATCGAAACCACGCCAGTTGACTCAATGACAGACCTTATGATACAACGCGCATGCGCTAACCATTCGGCCATCCAACCCTTCAATTGTGTTACATGTAATTAAGTTTTTCGATAAGAGTATATAACACGATAGTAATAATAACAAAGTACCTGCATCACTGGATATATTAATTAACACTGAAAACCATAAACGGCACTGTAAGTACCATAACACTATATGCACCAGGAACCGAGGACGACGTCATCGCCGCCATCTTTAAATTGTGATAACTCGCGCGTGGGACTAATTTCTGGTCAAAAATTGCATTAAGTATTAATTTGGTTTTTGGGATTCTTTATTTTCAGACAGCCCATCCCAATGGGAAGGTAGATTCAGCCGTGTAAGTATCCTTTAATTCGTTTAAATTTTTATTTTTAAAGAATGTTAACTCTGAAACTGACATACATAACTTTTTTTGTTTTATGCCCCCATCCCCCGACTTCTTTTCTTATAACTCTCAGGGATTATTTTACGTGCTCTTGAGTTTGATACTCGTCCCATCCGAACTATTCGGTACACATTCCTTGTCAGTCCCATGGGCGAAATCACTGAGTGGAAAAGGTCACATTGTTTTTCTTCGAAACCGGGACATTCTGTTCGATTGTCCAGTGCCCGCCCTGGCCTGCTAAACACAACAAATAGTGAATGCCCTGATGAATAGGTCATCTACTCGAACCTAACACAGTCACGAGATATTATTTGTAAAACAAGGTATCAAATGTTTCGGAAAGAAGAACAAAAAATCGAGCAGGGAGACTTTTGTCCGGGAAGTAGCGGGTCTGTTTTAAATGGACTGTCAAATTTGTACACAGAATCTTGATTTCCCGTTCTAAAAAACTCACATCCGCTTGTAATATTCAATAACATTGTCAATATATTTCAGTACGATGTGTCGAGAAATTTCACGCAGTACGCTAGAATAGCTTATGATGCTGTCAGCCGACGGGTACGTGAAAGGGAGGAACTTGCAATTGGCTCAACTACAGATTTCTACGACGTTCTTAGACTCTTCAATGAGGTAAAGTATTAAATATCTCGCATTTAAAATTCTCTGCGGTTGATCAAATAAACTCGATGTTTCGAAGGGAGGTATTGAATCCCAAAAAAGCGAATTGGAAAAGTTTCGAGTAGAGGGCTTTGGAGCAGGGGATGCGAGCTGCTTCAGCAACTCTCACACATTAATAGCCTCTCTAGCATCAAAATCAAACCATACCACCGCCCGCCATACCACCACCGCCACAAATGAAACAAAATGGATGTTGATGGGTGTACAAGGTTTCATAAAGATCTTGAAAAAGACCTATAATATGGCGCCCGATAACAATCTACATTTGACGAGCGCTGGATTTTCAGTTGGGAAAATTGCTTAAGGAGTTCTTAGGTTATAACACAAAATTAATCAAGACGTTATTCTTCTTTTTGGACAAACCACGAAATGATTTCCTAGAATCGCGATTCGCCGTTTCAGGGGTAAGTTTGGCTGGGATTGTCTCCTCGAAGGGGAAGAAGATTGTTGTTTTAAATCTCCCAAAATACCTGATTTTTCAATTTTCTTTTTGCAACAGCGTAAAGAATATCGTGTGAACCTTCGAACCAGAACATGTAATGTCACAGCCTTCACCAGACCATTTGTAGATATTGGTTTACCATCAAATGCCAACTTTACAGATTCTTTTGTCATTGGTATGGCCGGTTTACCAAATGAACACGTGACTGCTGCAATATTTGAAGGATCTTATGAAGGAGGTAAATTTAACTAAGAGCACTTTGATATGTAAAGTTATTACTCTTGGTTTTTATTTAGGTCTATACTATTGTGTAGGTTAGATAAAGACTGTTAGGAAACTGCGCGCCAAAACACAGACAATTGAATAATGCACACAGTCAATGACAATACTAAACGAGGAGCTCCGGGGGCCATCAACCATAATAGTTATTCACACCAATCAAGGTGAAAGTTATATTTATGTCAAGAGCTGGCCCTTCTTGCTATAATATACTCTTCAAAAAAGAGTAGGGGATATTAAGAAACAATACAAAACTGCGGAAATGCACTGCTGTTTTTATTAGAGGTAACCAGTGTACGTTAATAACAGGCCAATTGCCTACACATGAACATAAACAGTTCATATGGGCGGCTTATCTGACGGCCCCATTTCACTCGCAAAGAGATACACTGTCAAAAGTGAAAACGGACGTTTTTGATTTTTGTCTTAATAATGAGTAATTGCTCCACCAATCCTCAGACATTCAGCAATTCGTCGTGGCATGCTCCTAATCAACCGTCCAATCACGATTTGGGGCAATCTGACCCACTCCTCTTGCAGTGCCACGGCCAATTCTTGCATTGTTGTCGGTTAACGTTGACGTCGACGAACACGTCTCCCGATCAAATTAAACATAACACACTAAAGCAAAGATACGCTAAACAGTAAACCTTATGCAAGCACCGATAGGAAAGCTAACATGGATAGGTTAAACCAGCAAGCGGCAGTTTTCATCAATCCTTCCTTGAAGTGTCAAATTTGACAATGAACCCCTTCCACGTGTATGGCGATATTGCGTGTCGCACATGCAGCTCAGTGGTTCTGTTGGGGCGATAAGTTCTTCATCTGTGAACATACTCTCAAAGCATGTCAAGTGTCCATGACTATTTATCATATCACAACCTGCATAGGTATTTGCATTTCAATATCCCCTACATTTTTTGAAGAGTATAGTTCAAAAGTAGATAATGAAAAATGAATATATTGAAAACTTCATTCAAATAACTTTATTCTAAGTGAAGTTATGAGTGTTTGAAATGTAGCGTAGATTGGTGATTACTGTAGCAACGGTACTGACAATCGATTTCATCGTTACATTTTTAAATCTCATTTAAATCCCGGTCAACCGGTGGTCTGGAGAGTATATTTTAGACTTGACATGTGAATAAATGTCAGAATGATAGTCCATATAACATTTGAAGCCAAAATAATGCCATTGCGCCCGGTTTGCAGCAGGAAAGTAAGAGTATAAGAATTGTTATAATAATTGTATTTTATGTTAAGGAAATGTTTTTAATGACATTATTCTACATGCCGGTATTTTGTGTTAAAGTTAAGATGAATTTATTAATGTGATTTATTTCTACAGGACGATATTTTGGAATTGTATCTACACCTGATTGTGTTCCTCTGAGATTTGGTTATGACAGTCCTACATACGGTTATGAAGATACTCGGTAAGTAAAATTTAGAAGCCAATACCTATTTGGGCCAATGAAGACGGGCATATACCCCAACAATGGCGATAGGCTAACTGATCGGAGGGGTGGAGGTGTGGGTCTTTAACTTACAGTTAACACTGGACATCGTTTCTTTTTCGATCCATTCGAAAGAGTGGAGGTTTTCCTCCCCATGGAACCCAGAGAGATAGAAATGGGATTTAACGTCTAATTGATACAAACTAGGTCATTTCGGGACTAACATATGGTTTAATTTTATTTCAATAATTCGCTTGCGCGTAGGGGTCTTTATCAGTGAAGGAAACCGGAGAACCAAAAGAAAACCCCACGAGGTTGGACAGGCGACCCTACTCCTTGTCGCATACAAGCGATGAATCGAAACCATGCCACTTGACTAAATGGCAGATCTTATGATACAATGCGCAGACGTTAACTATTCGGCCACGCAAACCCCCCACCCCACCCCACGCTGAACACTGGATCTCCTGGTTAGTGTGAGCCAGTATCAAACTCACTAAACCACCATTATTTTGCGATATTCCCATTAAGCCCCCGTCAGACCGGAGTACCGTCCTTTGCCTACTGCGCTGCCGCGACCGTACAGCGACCAGAAAATGCACAAAGTCGCCGGCAAACGTAAACACAACACGAGAAAATGTCCCAAAAAATTACAAACTTGAAAAAAGACGCGTTCTTACAGCTTTCCAGTTCAGATCGCAGACCTTGGCGTTTGTTTTGAACATGTTTAAAACAAACGCCGTTACTCGGCGATCATTGGCGACCATGGAGACCACAGCACGATATCTAGCGTTTCCGCCACGCTTTTACCACGCGTATGGCGATCATGACGCGCTCTGTGACCATTTTCCGTTGCCGTAGCGTCGCAGTTAGGACTCCACCCCGGTCTGACGGGGGTATTAAGGATCAAGTCCACTGACTATAAACTGTCGCTGATCTCGTTATGTACTTGAATGCCCCACATGATGTATTATATACTGTACTTTATATTATTTATATACTGTACTTAATATTATTTATATGTAAACCGTACTTTATATTCCTAGTAATTATACTGTACTTGTTTATAATGAACTGTATTTTATATTGTTTATAACTATACTGTACTTTATATTGTTTACTACTTTACATTTTTGTTTATAATTATACTGTACTTTATAATGTTTATAATTATACTGTACTTTATAATGTTTATAATTATACAGTACTTTATAATGTTTATAATTATTCGGTACTTTATATTGTTTATAATTATACAGTACTTTATATTGTTTATAATTATACAGTACTTTATATTGTTTATAATTTTTTCAGATATTATGACATCAAAGCTGGTATTTCTGATCCAGAAGCTTTTATTCCGCCATCTATATGTTCTGGTCGTTAATCAGTTCTAATCAATAAACTGGTTCTTTCTATATTCATTTCTAAATTGTTAGTTGTATTACATGTTATGTGAAATTCCCTGGTAAAGAAAGTTGGCCTAAGCAAACATAAGGGTGATCCAATGATCTTGTGAATTGAGAAGAATACACTGTCTCTTTAAAAATATACCTTGATGTCATATATAAAAGTATCGGTCTACAGAAATGATACCTGGTATAGAGTCCTACACCTGAACACAATATAGAACTCACCAGCGTCAAAATATTCCATTTTCCCTTATATAGCCTACGTCTTTGGTGATAGTGACACAATCTGTTAATGGAATGACTATGAAAAATGAAACCCAAACACCCTCAGGGCGTTTCACAGTACTATAAACAAGAGTAGCTATCATACATTTCATGACTGTAAATATAGTCTAGTTATTTTCGAAAGACAAGACACACTGTCCTTGTCATCCCCACTAAGTGTTACCCTTGTTAATATAAGGGCTTGATTATTCATACTGGGATGGCCACACTGGGATCCAAAAACTCTATTAAGAATCATAAAAGGGTTGTTCTTAGATCAAAGAATCACACAAATACATTTTCAACTTCTTTATTGGCCACAGTCTTGGCATACCCATAGTCAGTGAGTCCCCCATCCCATGAGCACACACTTACAATATTGGGTTTCTTTAAGATATGGATTTTAATTGTGTGTTGCAGATGCAATAAATCAGTGTTCGACTACTTTAAGGGTATAAGGAAGGAATGTTTTGTTTAAGAAGTAGAATTAAGAAATCTTAGAATTCTGGTGTTACACATAACAATATGGTTAACTTAAGACTATTTCTCTATCTAATATTAACCAACCAAGTTTATAGTGAGAAACTATTTAATCAATTTATAATTTTTACAGTTTCAGCACTATTTACTATATTCTTATATACTATAAACAATAAATATATATTAACACACATACATATTCTATGGTATACTGAAACAAGAGTCATCTCCCTTTATACATGTAATAATAGAAAACTTAACTATATTATGCTCAACATAATATTCAATAACATGGATTCAGAGCACCATTACTTTCCCCATTGACTTTAATTTTAATTGGGGTCTATTTCCCAACATCTAACTTTTCCCATATTTTCGTAGGACTGAACGCTTTTCACTAAAGACAGAGCAACAAAAGTTTGCATCAGGTTGACCAGTAAAATTCTGAGATACACAAACCTGAAGTAGCATATTATAATCATGTACCGGTAACTATCCCCCAAACAATTTTCTTTGATTCTAGACCAAAAAATCAACAAAAATGGCCATGCTAAAGGTGAAAAGTTTAGACAGAGAGAAAGATGAGTATTTTAAGGAACTTCATTGGTGGGTAAGCACATGGTGAAATTTAATGGTGGTCTGCAACCGTATACTTGACCAAGAATCGTCTCCCTTTTACATGTAATAGTTAAATGCTTTTGCTGTGGTTAAGTAATTTATTTACTAGACACGAGGAGATAACATGGAATTGTAAGTTTGTATTTCTTTAAAAAAAAATACTTGAAAGATTCAGGCAGTTTGTACGGGATGTCCTGACCGGACCACTTAACAAATAAAAGTTATTGTATCTGGGGTAGTATCTGCTTAGCCAAAGTAGAAAATGGTCAGCATTGAACTCGGTTAAGACATTTACCTGATTTAACATTCTATCTCAATCAGAAGCAGATTTATCGTGTTCCAAAAGGTGCGATGACAGACAGGATGATACACAAACGAACCCAATTTAATTGTCCCTTTACTCGGAAAGGCGAGGAACCGCAAAAATTTGCATTTTAATTAGGGACAGACTATAGTGTAATTATCAACAGACCAAAATGCTATCATCTTTCAAATGTTCCACCTTCAGGGTTTGTCATGATTTTATTAATTACCTCTGCATATATTTCTAGTCTACTGTTATTTTTTTAACCTCACATAAATTGTCATATACACATCATCCCAATATTGTTTTAATCTTGTTATTAATATCAGTTTCAGTCTACATGTCTTAATATATTTTATTATCACACTTCTGTTTCATCACCAAAGGTATAATTGTCCCAGACATTTTCAAATAAATCTTTACATCTTACTCGACATCCTAATTTAGCACACAGTAAGAAAGCTCCAGACATTTTACGATGTAAAGAATAAGTTTCTTCTGGTGGAGGTGATAGTCTGTGTTTTAACATAATGGGAATCAGATTCTGTATTCGACCAGTTGTACTCTGTGTTGTAAAGTCAAATTCTTCATTGTGAGAGAAAGCTTCTCCTAATATCATGACAGCATCAATATGTGCTTCTTCCATAACCTATAAGATTGATATAACATTGATGATAAGTTTTGTTGATTGAGCGTTAACACAATTTCAAAAAGTGAACAAGGGTCAAAACACAGATCACAGGATAACTGTTGTTGCTCTGTGATTCTACGAAGTGAAAAACTCTTTAATTTATGGAAATTGTTGAAACTCTATTATATTTGATTCAGTCATGAACAATGCATATAAATTTTTTTCATTAGCACATTCACAAGAATCTACAAATTCAAATTTAAAATTAAAATAAGTTTTTAAAATCTGATGAAAAATGTAGTCTATAGAGTGTTGTGTTCAAAGGAAAGTGCATGGAGATCGGTTGCAAAGTCGTGCGATCCAGATATATTTTCCCCCAAAACTGAGGTCTGACTATAAATCCTGTCAGAATGACTGGTCAAATCTTTTTGGAAGTCTTAAATATTGCTCTTGAGAAAAAGTCTTTTAAATGGTAATTATTTCTGACAAGGATGACAATTCAAAAAAGGTGGACAGAATATTCAAATTTTGTTAACGTACCTTTGTTTCATATCCTGTTAAGAAACCAAGTGTCTTTGAACCTGATAGGATACCCTCTCTATCACCTTCAGCTGCTGATTTTATAACACGTATATACCGATCAACAAATACCTTATCAAATTCTCTACTAGCTCCAAAATCTAATAATACTAACTGAAAATAACAACAACATGGTCATTACATGGTGTGGATTCAGAAATCTTAAAGATACATTAGTTAAAGGAGCTAAATCGCTAATATTTGGGACTTAGAAATTGACCCAAATGGGTCGCAACGCATATAATAATGTAATCTGATTGTATATAAACTGATTTACATTCAATTATTCCCGTTTGGACTCTAATTCCAAATCAGTTATGTCCAGTGAAATATGGCATGTCTCAACTGAATAGCAATTTCTAGCACCTGGTTATTCCAGTCTATGGCGCATGCTCTCCAGATAAGATATGGCGTCACCGTTTGACATGAGTTGTGGAATATGTCTTGCCTCGTTCTTTCTGGTCACTTTTTACAGATGACGCTGAAATGCACTATGGTACACGATTCGTGTACCAATGGTAAAGTGTCCAATGGTAAAATGTTTATTTTGTCTTAAATATTGGATATCAGAAGCCCATCTTTTCCAGGTAAGATCACAACTTTGGATTATATTGAGTTAAAGATTTAGCTAATTTCATCTTACTAAGAGATGTCACCACTTTGGCACTTTGAAAGACAGAATGTTAGAACTTTTTTGTCAATGAAGTAGCAATGACTATCATTATTATCAAATTTGAGACACAGAACTCAGAAGTCTATTGATCAGAATCTTCTGAATACATAGGTAACCTGAACTCCCTTGATTTAATCCTTGCATTTTTGCTGATTGACTGGAAAGCATAGTGAGTCAGCCAATGAAAGGACTGCATTGCAAATAACCATGGTATATGAGGTGCATTACTAGTGCATTACTTCAGTGGAAGCAGACGTTAAATAAAGCTATTTCACACACACACAATACTTTACTAACAAGATTTGTTAAATGTATTAAAGTACTGGTAGTCCTAATAAAATACAATTTCCTAACTACAAGTTGCCAAATTAAAGTCTCAATGCACCATTTGCATTTTCGCTAAAATATCTAATTTCTCTGGGCTTAATACACTCTAAATATGTACTCAGATTGATTATTTAAAAATTTAATTAAGAAAACAAAATCAAAATACCAACGTTAGATAATCTCCCGGCTTGGATTCAATCAGATTTAAACTAATCCCATCTCCGTTACCATATTGATGAAATTTCAATTTAACATAACTTTGAAAATATTGAAAGGAATTGAACCATATTGGGACAGATATCGCTATTAGAGATCCAACCTTCACAATATTGTAGTTAGCAAGGAATTCCTAAAGCGCTAAATGACACATTGGGCCTTTAACAGATTATTTTGGGACTGATATTCCTTTTAGAGGTTCAACTTTCACAATATTGTTGTTTGCAAGGGATTCCTGTAGAGCTAAATGATGCATTGGACCGTTAACTGATTTTTAAAAAAAAAAGTTAAAAACTAAATAAAGGGAACAGAAGGGTTAAGTGTAGAAACTTTTACCCTAATATTTAAGAAGTTGATTATCAGCTACAGAGGTAACTGTTAAATAGAGAATCTCCTACGAGTCTTTTTTTGATATCAAAAAATATCAACACAAGTCGATAAAGTAAAAAAAAACCCAAGGCTTTGCCGAGTAGGAGATTTTATTTATCATCCAATCCTTTCTTACATGCACAAATAAATAAATATAATTCTTTGCTATAGATTTCACTTTTATTGAACCTGATTACATTACGGTGTAGTGATACATCATTTTTTGACAGCAATTCAAAAATTGCAAAGTCCTTTATATAGACCCAGTGTTTCCATCAAGGTCAATTAAATAAAAATAGTTCCTTTTTAATAAAAAAGAAGTTACTTTTAAAAAAAAATGAATTGTTCTTTGAAAATAAAAAAAAATAGTTCCTTTTTAATTGACCAATCAAATTCATGTAAAGCAATATCTCCAAAGGAGATATCGCAGTAGATTATGAAATTTATCACATAAGCGATATCTACTGTAGAATGTGGTATTGGGTGATAAAGATTAATAATTGTAGGGAAGTTAATATTTCTATTGGCACTGCCTTCAGCAATCATTATTAAAATAACACTAATTAGTATGCGTGTAGTTGGCTAAAAATAAATTCTATCTTTACCTTGTCTTTTTCCGGATCATATAAAAAATTAGACCAATTGGGATCTGTTTGCATAAAACGGAATTCAAATAATTCCAGTAAACACAGTCTTAAAATAGATTCTCCAATCTGAAACACAAATGAACACAAAATTAATGACACAATTTACTGGAAGTCATATATGATTAAAAAGGAAATGTTTTGATTGGAAGTCTGGTCTGTATTATGATTTACTGGACTGGGATTGGTAAGGTAAACAACTTGTTTTTGATAAGATGCTAATACTGTACTAACTAAATTTACACCAGAGACTAAACCTATATATATTATTCACAATGTGATATTGTCCAACATATAGACCAACTGCGCAATTGTGATGTTTCAGTGTCAATTACTTGATTAATTTAGCTGTTAGTTAATAATACTAACAGATCAATTTATAGTTTCCCTTGGAGTCATTTGAAAACCACTCAACATTATTTTAAAACCATGAATTCTAAATTGTGTCTTAAGGGGAATGCATCAAAATATGATTTGGCTTTAGATCTATTTATAGACTTTCTAAGTGTACAAAAGATCAGTTGCCAGGCAACTGAACACATGTGTACAGCAGTTGAGTCAACCAAGAAGTCCAAAAAAGCTTGTCACACTGTGAATCCTTCAGAGCAAAATCTCCATTCTACTGTTTTATCATTGGGTTGATATCATGTCTATGATAATAACTCAATAAGTAACTATCAAAAATGTTGGAATTCAATAGGATTCTGTGGTTTTATGAGTCTGAACAATGTATAGAAATGTCAAGCAGATCAGATGATAACTCTTGTTGATAGAGCGTTCACAAGATTTTGGAAAGTAATCAAAGAACATAACTCTGTTAGTTATTATCATTCGAAATTGCTGAAATACAACATGCTTTTTCATTTTGCTAGTGAAAACAAATATACAAAATTAAAATGTTAGATGATAATGTCATCTATAAAGTTGTTAAACTTGTTGAAATACAAGAACTTGTTGAAATACAACATGCTTCTTTATTTCACCGGTGTAAACAAATATATAAAATTAAATGTTGGATGATATATGTCATCTATAAGTATTCACAAGAAATTTTTCAAGACAGACTGACATGGGTGATGACAATATAGGAGGATCATATTTCAATGAGGATACAGTGTATAAAATTGACTGACAATAACCTTGGCATGACGACATCAATAATAGGTATTCTATTCTTTAAGTGGCATTTAGCGATCAGGGAACAAATTAACAGAACACAGTTTTTATGGGATACAATCACTTGTCGAAACGTCGTGCTTTTAGAATAAACTAGTGATTGTATCCCATAAAAACTGTGTTCTGTTAATCAATAATAGGTGTAAGTTTCAGCTAGAGACAATAAATATACATTCTTTCCTTTAAGAAGATAATCAGATCTTCACAGTTTATATACTCTGGTATACGTATTAATGAACAGAAACAGAAACAGAGAGAGATAGACCTGATCACCTACAAAGCATTGACAGTCAAAATACACCTCATTTGAAGACAAAGCCAGAACAAGGTAATAGACTAAACAAATCATTTATCGATAAAACAAAAAATTTAAACCTAAAACATTTCAGACAAGTATTTTCATTAAAGATCCATTATGTAAGAACTAAATCTGCCTGTTGCAGGTGTATTTTTAGATACGATTAATTACATGTAGACATTTATTCACATGACACGGCTATAATCAACTCTCTAGACCATTGGGAAGATGCTATTCTTATCAAAACTTCAAAATTTGCTCAGAATTAAGTAATTTGACTGAAATTTTCAATATATTCCTCTTCATTATCTATTTTGAAACTATTATATAGAGAGAACTTTCAGCTCTTTATCTAAATCTTACATAATGTATCTTTACATAATTAACTATCTGTTACTTTATAACATTTAGAGTTGCACCTGGAAATAATGCAGGTCAGGAGAGAGAGAGAGAGAGAGAGAGAGAGAGACACACACACACACACACACACAAACTAGGTCATTCTGTGACTAACACATGGTTCAATTTTATTTCAATAATTCATTTGCACGTAAATGTTTTTAACAGTTTCAGAAAACTGGAGGACCCGGAGAAAACCCCTGAGGTGGGATAGGCGACCCTATTCCTTGTCACGTACAAGCAGAGAATCGTAAGCACACCACTTGACTCAATGGCAGAACTTTCTGATCCAACGTGCACGCGTTATCCATTCAGCCACCCCACCCGCCTGTCAGAAGCACATTCAGGCTTTGTCGGGCACAATCCCTCTAGTGTCTTCATTCTGTCTGGCACAGTTACTATAATGTGTATCAGTGTTTTTAATGATATTTCAAAATGTCAGGTAGACCTACTAGTTCATTAGTGTGCATCATTAGGACATGTGAACCAACATTATTTTCATTTCCGAATATTGCCTTATCTCAGTATGAACTGTAGTTATTTAGGTTTGAGTCAACACAGAGTGGTCTAATTATTTAAGTATACATTAATTATCTTATTAAAATAAATAATGAAAACAGCCATTAATAAAAGAGACATGTTGAACTGAAACAAAATGAACTTAGGGTGTTCCACAATAAAAAATGTCTTCAAATATATCAATAACTATACTAGAATATTCATATACATGAATATAAAAAGCTTCAAAATGTTAAGAAAAATATACTATTTGATAAAATATATTAAGGGGGAAATCCAGTCATTGCAGATTTTTTATACATTATCCACAAATCATCCCCTTTTAATTAACAAATTAAGAAGTGGGATATAACCATATCTGGGTAACATTTAACTTTAATTAACAAAATAAAGATATGACCATATCCAAGTACAATAACCATCACTCTCCTTATACGCAGACAGTGGCTGAATCCAGGACTAATATAGCACATGGTCACAGCTTTACAATGGACAACAACTACCCTGATACAGTTGGCACATTAATTTCTTAATGAAAGACAAATCAATTTCTATTTCAGATTTAGCATGGTTGAAACGAGTTCAACACTACAGACAATAAAAAATAAAAATAAATAAACTGCGAAGACTGAACTTCTCCTTTAAGGTTAACAGATAAATGTTATTAATTGCATACCACAAATATCCATACTATAGTTTTGTCTAGCATAACCTGATTCTCCTTTATTTTGAAAATTCAGATAGTTTTTGAAGCACTGATCTCTCAAAAACAATTTAATAAGGATACACATGTACCATTATATATTAGAAATTTAATTTTATTCACAATTTTAATCTAGATTAAGTAGACAGTCACATTCTAATTCAGAGATAGAGATTAGACACTAACCCATTCAATTTTGGACTAAATGGTTTATTTAAATTTAGAGAATTTAAAACAATCAACATGACCTTATTTACTACCCTACTCTGCTATCAATTTAACATATGGCATGCACATATACCAGGTCTTATGAATTGGATCACTCAAACCCCCTGCTCCCTACCAGTTCCATCGGTTTTACATCAAGGATCCACCCACCTCCCCTTTATATCATCACCACCAATCTGTTTTAAGGAATGGTAATGTGATACTATAATAAGGCTATATTTTTAATCAACCTGGTTTATGTAGTGTAATTGTTCATTATAAGTGATAAAAGATAAGTGTCCATGTTTTTACTCTCTTTATCAGATTACTTGCACTTAAAATCAATGCCAACTTTCTTGTTAATTGTTTTATAAACATCCCCATCTCTTTCAATTGTATCAAGCTGTTCTCTTTAATTACAAAAAAGTGTGTATAACTTTTAATTTACAAATTATCAAAAGACAGAAGTAGTTAGGTCTTATCAACATAACACTGTATTTTAGGCCATTAGGTCCTATCAATATAGCATTATATTTGAGGGTATTGTCTCACCTTCATAGCATTATATTTAAGGGCATTATCTCCTATCACCATAGCATTATATTTGAGAGAGAGAGAGAAATGGGGTTTAACGTCCACTCGACACAAACTAGGTCATTTTGGGACTAACATATGGTTTTTAATTTTATTTCAAGAATTCGCTTGTGCGTAGGGGGTTTAGCAGGGGGAGGTAACCAGAGGACCCGGAGAAAACCCACGAGGTTGGGCAGGCGACCCTACTTCTTGTCATGTACAACCAGGGATTCAAAACCCCACCAGTTGACTCAATGACAGGCCTTATGATACAGCGCGCACAGGCAAACCATTCGGCCATCCAACCCGCCAAATAATATCAAATGGTCTGTTTGAATATAAAGTGAAAGCAGAGTGAAATTATGGATATGCTAAACTTCGCACTGCAATATGTATTGTGGAAGAACTTTTGTGGATTATTTTGACAACCCTAAAGGGTACTCTCATGATTTAACTAATAAATAAAAGCATACCTTTAAAATGTTGGCTGGAATGAAATATTTGTTTATCTTTCATGGTATCCAGTATAGAAGGCATCCAAAATAAACAAACTGTTATATATCATTCAATCACAAGTACTGATGAAATGTTGTAAACACACAAAATCATAAATCTCTCGTAAAAATATTTTGACATCTTTCCTTTTGATGAAAATTTCAGCTTCAGATATTTTATATGTTTACTTTTTGGAGAAACATTAAATTTTCTTACTTCAGAAATTGAATAAATATATTTATATATATGTAAATATTTGGTGGTTGATTGCACTTGGCTACATCTTACATAACACAATTTAAAGTGACACGCTGAATTTGAACAAAATTTTTATCAAAATATCTAATTTTTTTTTTGATTATAATTAACAACTGTCAATATATGTCTGTTTAGTTATAGTCGTAAAACAAATATTTTGCTCAAAATAAGCTTCCTTAGTTGTAATAAGAACTGTCCAAAGATGACTGCACTGCCATCAGTATGGACCTTTGCAGAACAGCAACCAAAAAAAAATAACCGATTGTCTTATTAAATACTAATATTTTAATTTTAATTTGTAACAATAAATATAATAGTTCACTAAAATCAAATTTCGGTACACATAATTCTTTTAAAATCCAATTTAAAAGGCAGCTTGAGTATTTTCACGATCACTTTCAGAACAATTGTCCACCTCACAGACGTGGTTGGCACCCATAACTGAATGAATAGGGATAGAATCTTTCATTTTGGTTAGATTTTCTTCAGAATTTGGAGTATTTTTAAGGCTAACACCTGAATTGCTGTTGGTTGTTTTATTACTACTTTCAGACACAGTTCTCAGTTGTGTTAACTTCAAATGTAAAACTTGTTTAAATGCTGCTCTGAAATCCTTCCTTAGTAACGCATAGATCATGGGATTGATCATAGAGTTGCTCATGCTCAGACAGAGAGCGAAGTCCTTGATCACATTGATCAAATTATTAGACATGTATGGACTGAACCTGAAAGGTGCAGACGCCAAATAGGGCAACCAAAATATCACAAACATTAACAGTACGGTTGCCATAGCTTTTGCGGAGCTTAAATCTCTTTCAAGACGACGCTTAATGGAGGTAGATCTGTGAGCTGTCTCGATAACCATTTTTTTATGCTGTCTTTTGGCTTCGAGAAAAATTCTTATATACATTAATGTTGCCAGACAAATGCAAACAGAAATCAACAAGAAGGAAGAGATCACAACGTATGCTTTCGGAAAAATTTCGTAAAAATCACAGATTGAATCCTCGTTCCAGAGGTTCCAGCCCATGGTCGGCAACAAACTCACGAACGTGATGTAAATCCATAAAATCAAAATGGACACCTTTGCCCTTTTAGGAGTAACAAGGCTGTAGTATCGCAAGGGGTAAATCACGGCAATAAATCTATCGATGGAAATAAAAAGAAGATTGAGCAAGGATGCGCCACAAGACTCAACGACCAATGCATATCTTATCAAACAAGCAGTTTTATTTTCTACAATATTTTCAGTTTCCAAATGAAACACAGCATATAGTGGAATCGCACCAGCTCCGACTAACAAATCTGCAAATGCAAGACTCGCTACAAAATAATTTGTAACTGTCTGAAGTTTTACAAAACTCATCACAGCGATTAAAACAATCAGATTTCCACCTAATATAAATGGAATAAACATTATCATGATGGCTGCAATAATTCTGCCAAATAATTTAGTATCCAATTCCGAATCATCTGTGAATAAACCAACAGAATTATTAGTCCAACCTGTCATGTTATCCATTGCAATCAATTAAAATATTTTATACACCAGAGTTACTGTATTGTAGAAAGGAGCACAGTTTATTAAAGAGTACGGAGATAGATAACCAATGACACATAAATAGGTTTCATAAAGGAATACATAACAAATCATTCAACTTTGACATCTATATAGGATTACATAACAAATCATTCAACCTTGACATCTATAGAGGAGTGTCAGTCGAAATACCCTGTAGAAAACAAAAATTCACTTTTGATGCTCTTTCAAGTCACTGAATAATTCATGCAATTACATTAGTCTTAAAAAAACACAATTTACTCATCATTTCTTTTTCTGTTAGCGTCTTGTGATGGTTAGTTACGTATAATCATCAATTTATTTATGACAAATTTTATGTTTCTTCAAACAACTTTTCTCAAAAAATTATTTCCAAATTGTCTCTGTTTTAATAGATGTCTGCCTGATAAAACTGAAATTTTGCTACAAACTATCTCCAAAGTGCCCCAATGTTTATAGTTTACTGCCTGATCAAATGTCTGCTACAAATTCAATTGACAAACTGATTGTTATTCCTACAGCTAGTAA
Organism: Patella vulgata; assembly: GCF_932274485.2. NCBI lineage: Eukaryota > Metazoa > Mollusca > Gastropoda > Patellidae > Patella > Patella vulgata. The sequence goes on from NC_065883.2 coordinate 21,907,588, forward strand.
TATATTTTCTACTCTTATCAATGAAAAGCTTTCCAGTTTAATACAAAAACAGTCATTTCCTGGAAGATTTCTAGCCAATCAGAATCCAGTATCTGCAGCAGGGTAGTGTTATCTATTTAATCCTTAGATCACATCAATCCGAGAGAACATTATTATAAATTAATATTCATTGATTACAGAACTAATTACAATTTCACAACTATTAAGGTTCTTTCACAATGACTTGACTAGTTTTGTCACTAAGTTATAGGTAATGACTTCCAGTCAGAGTAAATCCCCAAGAATATTTAACACAATCTTTTATCAACCAGCTTTAATTATGTGAAGACTACTCGATCTGCTAACTGATAAAATTACTAGACACAGATTCACATTTAACACAATCTTTTATCAACCGGCTTTAATTATGTGAAGACTACTTGATGTGCTAACGGATAAAACTACTAGGCACAGATTCACTGATCCGGTATCTATATTTCAACAACAGGTATTGGTACAATCCCCCAAGATTGCCGTTAAATGTTAACCTATACTCAGCACAGCGTCACTGATTCGTATTGCACACATCTATATTTCATCTACTCTAGTATAATATCTCCCCCCCCCACCATACCATTAACTGCAGATCAAAAACTATTTATAGCTATGAATTAATTTTACGGTGGATGACTTGACAATAAAATTTAGACAACACTGTTGGTGCAAAACCTATCATGATTTTAATGTGACCTGGAGACAAATAGCATATTCAGTATTAATTTATTTTTTTATTCAAAAGATAACATATTTAAAGTTACAATTTCATATTTTCTAAGAAAGTCAATACATAATTATTTCTATGTCTTTTGCTCAATAGGTTGTCAACTCACTATTATACGACTATAGGTGTCATTCTCACACTTAAAACTCATTTACACAGTAAATAATAACACAATTACCTCCCAATTACCCCCCTTGTTTTCTATTCTCCACCATGGAGTTGTTATCTTCAAACGTTGGAATTTGAAGATGAAAATGATATTTTTGCCAATTTCTCAACTGGCAATAGTGAATTATAGGATTAATAGGATTATTCTTTAACAAGGTAGGACTGTTTATAGATACCATCTATTTTAAGGCTTTATTTTAATAAATTTTAAAAATATAACTTAAAAATATGAAATTGCAACTTTAAAGATGCCTTCCCTTGTACAAACTGAAGATTTTGATGACATATTTGGACTAAAAACATAGTGAAACTAAATAATCTATCAAAAATTTGCTTCAAATACCTGTCAAACCATAGCATCCATGAGGAAATACCCCTAGCTATAAAACCCCATTTAAAGAAGTCATGTTTGTCATGTGACTTCGTAGTCAAACTGAGGGAGAATTCATTGCATATAAAAGATGATGTTGTCTTTAATCGCTGAAACCTAAGTCAATTCTGGGATTATCCCCTGCCTATTTCTATTTCTGCAGTTTAGTCTCAGAATCTGTTGTACGTTTAAATCTCTCACTTTTCCCACGTCTGCTTGCAATCATGTTTATCAAACGAAGTGTTTCATAATGCAAAGTGGTCAGACAATCTGCACATACAACCCTTGACATCACTGGTGCAGACAGTCCTAATCCTCGGACTGAAAATTAGCAGCACCCTCTCATTTTTGTCCTGTGCGCTATCCATGGTTGTTTTTCCGGGAATCCAGTATTTTTTAAAAGTCTGAATGGGTGTCTCTGCTTTCCATATATACCAAAATTGCCATACTTTTATTGGAAATAACCACCCAATAAATTCTTTTGTGGGAATGCATCTTTAACTTCAGTTGGATAGTTGCCTAGTCCCCCAATCAAATTTTTTTTTTTTTTTTTTTGTATATACAAAGTTTCGTCTTACAGAAATTTAGTCAATCTATTTTCTCTAGTAAAATATATCATACTTTCTTTTCAATAAACTTTTTGATGGTAGGAAGCTGTTCAGTAAGACTTGTGTCATACTATAGAACTGCAGATCTCATTTCAGACCGATTACTGTTGTCAGTAGGTCAAATCAAACAAAATATATTACTGCATATAAATTACCAGTGGCTGCTCACATTTTGCAAGAGATGGATAGAGAACAAGCTAAAAACAAAAACGATTTTTTGTACAATCAAGGGCCATAATCCAGGAAGTTATGGTCTGAAATGCCCAAATATCAAGAGGGACTGAGATTTTTGGAATATAAAGATATGTTTTAAGTTTCATTAAAATTGGATAAAAATTGTGACCTCTAGAGGGTCCATAAACTTTGTATTACATACTTATACAAAGAGAGGCCAAAGAGAGGCCATTTTGTCGAGCAGTTTCATATCGATTTTCCCAAAATTCCAATTCAACCTTCATTATGGTCGAATGGTGATATATCTAAACGTTTTTATAAAATCGGAAAAAAATTGTGACCTCTAGAGAATACACAAGTTAAAAATGCGATTTTTCGACCAATCAGGGGCCATAATCCAGGAAGTTACATTCGGATATGTGTGATTATCAAACGGAACCAAGATCTTTATGATAAAAACAGGCATTTAAAGTTTCATCCAAATCAAATAAAAACTGTACCCTCTACAGGGTCCACAACCTTGATATACCATATTTTTACGTACAAGGGACGGCCATTATGTCTGTCAGTTTTTGTCCGATTTTCACGAAATTCGAACTCAATAATCATTAGTGTATAACTGTGATATATTCACACCTCTATAGGTACCACAAGCTCAGCGAATATCAAAAGGCACCAAGATCTTTGGGTTATAAACATGCATTTCAAGTTTCATCAAAATCGGATGAAAATTGTGACCTCTAGAGGGTCCACAACCTTGATATACCATATTTTACACTATTTGCGTACAAGTTTCATCAAAATCGGATCAAAATTGTGACCTCTAGAAGAGCAGAAGGTCCACAACCTTGATATACCAGTTGTTCACACTATTTGCGTACAAGGGGAAGCCATTTTGTCCGGCAATTTGGTCCGATTTTCACGAAATTCGAACTCCAGCTTTTTTAGGGTGCAACAGTGATATACTAAAACGTTTTTTTTCAATCGGACATAAATTGTGACCTCTAGATAGACCACAAGCTAAAAACGTGATTTTTCTTACAATCAGGGGGCATAATTCAGGAAGTTACAATCCGATATGCGCGAATATCGCAAGGAACCAAGATCTTTGGGTTATAAACATGCATTTCATGTTTCATCAAAATCGGATCAAAATTGTGACCTCTAGAGTGTCTACAAGCTAAAAACGTGATTTTTCGTACAATCAGGGGCCATAATCCATGAAGTTATGGTCCAATACATGCCAATATCAACAGGAACTGATATCTTTGGGAAATACACTTATATTTCAAGTTTCGTCAAAATCGGATAAAAATTGTGACCTGTAGAGTGTTCACAAACAAATTGTGGATGGATGGACGGATGGACAGGAGCAACAATAATATACATCCACATGAAAATGTGGGCATATAAAAATGGTTTTATTAGTTATCATTATATTGACCTTGTATTCTTGTAGATTAATCATACAATCCAACATTAGTATTTAATATATATCTGAGAGAATTGAATCTGCCATGATAAATAACCATCAAGAATGGATCTTGAAATACCACCTGAATATATTTTTATGTTACTTGTATCAAATTAGTAGTGCTTTATCAATTTTATACAATGTGATCGCATATTATAAGCCCTGCCCAACAGACTGGAATGCTATCAGCAATTTGAGAAGAAATATAACTTAAGAGTGTGTATTAAAGGTCTGATGATGTTCCAATAATAAGCTTACTGTGTTTCTTTATTCAATACCGTAACGATAAACTCATTTATTTTAACGTATTGCAATCAAAATGTAATCTATAACCATATACCGTTCATACAATGTAATGGGGATTTAATAAATACAAACAATAATACTGATGGAAAATATTTGACCATATATAGGCTACTGTTCATGCAATGTAATGGGGATTTAATAAATAACAACAATCATACTCATGGAAAATATTTGACCATATGTGACCCTGCCATAGCATACTGAGTCACAATGAGGAAATTTTGAAAATTGAGCTATTTTCACATTCTCCAACCCATTACCTTCAATTTGATGTATAGTTTGTTTGAATTGGGTAAAAATTGACTGAGCTGTGACTATTGGAAACTACCCAACTCACAAAAATAAGTTTTGAGTAAAAGCAAGTCAAAGATTTGGTATGTTCCAAAACAAAATCCCATAGCAACCAGGCCATTTATTTGCTGTTTTGTCGTTGAATATATCTTTCCATGGGTTTTCAGAGGTGCTGAAGACGAAAATCGTAGTAAAAATTTGATCCGACTATTTCCGCAATTTATTTGCTATTTTGTCGTTTAATGTGTTTTTTATTTAGGATTACAAGGGTGCTGACAACGATAATCGTAATAAATGCACTCCTTTCATAACGAAACATCCATAACACATACGGCATAATATTCACAAAATGTGTTATACTGAAGAACAATCTATACATTAGTAGTCTGTTGTGTATAGGGGGGTTGGATGGCCGAATGGTTAGCACGTGCTAATCATACGGCCGGTCATTGAGTCAACTGACGTGGTTACGAATCCCTGGTTGTATGTTACAAGGAGTAGGATCGCCTGTCCAACCTTGTTGGTTTTCTCTGGGTCCTCCGGTTTCCTCCCACTGCTAAAGACCCCTACACGCAAGCGAATTATGCATTCCTTACTTTGCATGCCGTATGATTATGAAGAAGCGACAGTAAACGGAATTCAGCTATCAATAAAATTCTCTTCGTAAAGAAAATTATTGGCCATTTTGTTTATTTCCATTTAAGGCCTATAGATTATTTTTTGAAGATTATATGAGATATCAAATAATCACCACTTGGATTAATCATTCGGGGTAAATAATGAGTTGTCGACGGCTTATCATTGACCCGTGACAGTTGATTAGTAATAGTATTACTCAATGACACACACCCGCTTGTCGATTAATTTACATAATCAGCCACGTGGTTTCGATTAACACTCAACAGCAATCTATATACAATCAGAATTAATTTTTTTCTGCCACTTATCAGAGTGAATCGCATGTAGGTACCCAAAAACATTATCGCCAAAACCAAATATTTATCGATAATGCCTTGCACACAGTGTCTGGGCCAATCAGCAAACGAGTTGTGTAGACAGCATGGCAACAGGCGGAGTTTATTTATATTTTTTAGGGGTTTTAAAACTCGATTGTATCCGTTCAAAATCAATTTATCGACAATATTTTGATCATATTTGTAAACTAGAGATGCTCCGCTTTACAACGATGCCAATTATTATGCAAGAGGAATGACCGTCATGCTGCGAGCCAAGAAATATAACTAATTTCGTCGAGAATTTTAAGAATACGGTATTCTTACAAAACGTTCAAATACAGGTGTTTTAAAATGTTTTATTGCTATTTTGATCTTTTGTGTCGATAGATAGTATATTTATCGACCCATTTTTGTGAAAATCTCATTTTCGATCAAAATTAATATTTTCACTTATTTTGTCTATATCTCATTATTGATTCGTGCGCATTTCGACTCATTTTGACTCAGTCACATATATGCTACCGCTCATGGAATATAACAGAGATTTAGTAGATAATGGAGGAAATTATTTGACCAGTCATGTAAATTGCACTCTTATTTGTAATATTAAAACACTGTAAATGATTTAAGAATACGGTATTCTTACAAAACGTTCAAATACAGGTGTTTTAAAATGTTTTATTGCTATTTTGATCTTTTGTGTCGATAGATAGTATATTTATCGACTCATTTTTGTGAAAATCTCAATTTCGATCAAAATCAATATTTTCACTTATTTTGTCTATATCTCATTATTGATTCGTGCGCATTTCGACTCATTTTGACTCAGTCACATATATGCTACTGCTCATGGAATATAACAGAGATTTAGTAGATAATGGAGGAAATTATTTGACCAGTCATGTAAATTGCACTCTTATTTGTAATATTAAAACACTGTAAATGAATTAAGTATTCCCACTATACATCATTCACGACGAAATATACCAGTTTGACAAGGATTGACAAGAAATTCCTTAAAACCTATTTCATTATAAGTCTTAAAAGGTAATGATCAATAACTGGCAATAAACCAAGTAGAAAAAGATAATCATATAACTCTGTCAAATTATTCACCTTAAGAACATCTATTATGCAGATTGAACATTCTGCATCTTAAATTTGAAGCAAATCAAATGGCTTGTCTCTGCTCATCAACCAACTCATTTAATAACATTCCTTCTAAAGTTTGAACTTTGCATCTCAATCAGAATCAGAGTTATTCTGTCCATAGAATTGGGATAGACTGTTAAACAGTTATAGCTACAAACCCAAGTTTAATATTCCCCTGCTGCTGTCCTACTGTGCTTCAACTGGGCTAATGAAGACGCGCATATGACATACAGTGTGCTATGAGGGGAATTTTGCCTGGAAAACGGTACTACGACTTACTCTTATTTCAAATTCCAAATGTTGCGGGTTCTTTTATATGCACACGAATGTGTACACAGGACTTCAGTCCTGCAACACTAACAAGTAGGGACCACGCCGGAAAATCCTGTTGAATTTTCTCAGCCAACAACATAATTGAAAACGGGACCTCCAGGTTAGCGAGCCAACGTCTTACTCACTGAGCCACCATGGCTCCATAGCCTCTATTGTTATTATTATTATTATTGTTCGATTTATATAGTGCTTCATTACACATGAGTATTTCTAAGCGCATTTTCAAAAACATTTTTGAAATAAGTATGTTTTTAAGTTAGTCTTAAAACTCTGGATGGAAGAGGACTCTCAAAGAGTTTTTGGAAGATCATTCCACATTTTAGCTGCTCTGATGGAGAAAGCATATTTACCAGAATGCTTATTATATTTGGGGATCCTCAATATGCTATGATCACTTGAAGAACGAAGGTTGGATCGCCGGGGAGTATAGAAATCAAAGAGTTCTTTTAAATAACTGGGTGCGGTGTCAGAATAAATTGATTTAAACACATTCACAAGAGCTATTAATTGAACCCTCGCTCAAACTGGAAGCCAATGGAGTTTCTGTAACTTAGCTGATATATGATCAAATTTTCCAGTTTTACAAGAGATGTGTATAACAGACAGACATTGGTGACGGTTATATTAGCAATTAGCAATATCATGGGGGCCCATACTTCCTCAATCCACCACTTAATAACAATTATTTCATCCCATGTTCTCTTATTCAACTGTAAACGATTAAGAAACATAAGCTAAAATATTAATTAGAATAATATGTGTTGTTTAATAAACTTTCTCTAGCATTCAACAACATCCATTCAACAAGTGTGTTATATCCCCTATTGTACCGGTATCAGCCCACATAATAATTGACTGATTCATAATAACTATTGTATTAATGTTTTCATAAACTTGTCACACTAATGGATGAGTCAATAACACAAAAATTTAACAATTATCTACAATTTGAGTGATCATTCATTATGTGACCAAGTTTAGTCATAAGGGGTTTGAAATAAAGCAAAATAAACATCCATTCTTTGTGACATACAAGCTTGGGATCACAACCACCAAACTTGATTCAATGACAGACGCTATCATCTGAAGCCTACAAGTAAGACCACCCCCCCCCCTCCTCCCCCATCAACAAGTCCTTATTACATTCAAGTCCTTGATTCTGATAGTGATGTTAGTCCAGCAAATACTTTTTGAATACATCGATAAGATATTCAATACGCAAATATCATTTATAAGAAACAGTTACCTGTGATCAAATGAGATCATATGAAATGTTTAATGATGAATCATTTTAAAGAGTTCAGAAGAGCTTGCCAGTACATAAAAATAATTCATTTATTACTTTGTCTTGGAGCTGTGGTGGATCAGTGAGCAAGCCACTGTCAGGGCTGGGGCCATTACATTGCCAATGTAATTAATTACATTACCATTACCATTACTTTTTAAATGTAATCATTACAATTAGTTTCTCATTTTTAGCAATGTAATTAATAACCATTACCCATTACCTTGAAAGTAATTAATTACCATTACCCGTTACTTTATGAGTATATGAATAAAACAAACATTTTTCATAGAAATTTTTCTGCAATGAAGCGCCTACAAAATCAAACTCGATAATAATTCTCGATTCACAATGGCCATTACTTAAAAAATGTAATGATTACATTCCATTACCATTACCCATTACCATTACCCCAGCCCTGGCCACTAACTGACTAACCAGGAAGGCTCAGATTCATTCTCGGTGTTGGCCAAGTAAATACCTCAGGATTTTCTGGCAAGGTATCTCATTGTCAGTTGTGATGGATAGAGGGCTTGACAAGGAACATGGATCTAGTCATTACCATGTCCCATGTTAACGTTAGTGCGCATGTTAAAATATCAAAATGAGAGTGCAGTAGACCCTAGCGCCCCTATCTGGGAAAAACTCCCCTCTTAAGTACACTACATGCAACCCTGGATGCACCTGTCATTTTGTCTGACACAAATTTATTGATATTATTAATACATGTTTGGCACTAAGTTGAAAATGTCAGGAACTACCTGAAGTTCATTAGTGTCTTGACATGTTGTCAGGTAATGTATGTCTTGATTAACCAGGTTAGTGTCTTGACATCTTGTCAGGTACATATGTACGTTTTTATTAACCAGGTTAGTACAAAAAACTAAGATGTCATTTCTTCATTTCATTTGGACACATTGACATGAGAGAAATTATCTTGTTTATGTCGATTTCAGGATGTGAAGCCGTTTACTGGAGAAAACCTACTAAAAACTATACGGTGAGGTATGTGGAAGTAATCTGTTTAGCAACTAGCCTTCAGGATATATCATGTCCATTACGCATTCTATTTCAATTAGGGACAATCTTTGTAGGTGAGAGAAATCAAAGTGGTATTTTCATGCTTATTAATCTTTGTAGGTGAGCGAAATTAAAGTGGTATTTTCATTCTTATTTTTCGATTAGATCTCGTAATATACAATTCATAAAGAATTTTAAAATTGAAATGAAAAATTTGGTGGAATAATGCAAGGTTTTCACTATCAAGATTCGTGCTATGATCGAGATTGTGGTTTTAATCGTGGAGTAATCGCAGTAATCCTATCAGGTCTTACAAATATATCGAGGTCAACGTATCTGCACATACCAGATCTTGACCTCAATAGGGAAAATCCTATCGTAATGCATCGCATGAACCTACCAACAACTATTTGAATGTGTGACACATTGATCTTAATGCTGAACCGAATGCATAAAGTTCAAATGTTAAGTGACAGTAAATGTAAACACAGTATTGTCAGGCAAACAGACGACATAAAATTACTATCAACAGCATTATTGTAAAAACATTCAACAAAACTGATTAAGATTTCTTTGACTGCAAATAAATCGCCCAAATCTAGACAATTAATTCTATTAAGTTTCTTTTTTGTGACTTTCCGAACAATAAATATGTGTAAAATTGACTTCCAATTTGAAATGATTCCTATCTATGACTCTCCAGAAGATCATTATGCTCCTAACTTCAACAATTTGAAAATGAAAATCTTAAAAGCTCCAAGAAGAATCTTGGAAGCACTGACTGATGCACAATTGCAATACATTCGGTTAGAGGCACAGTAAATCTGTTGAAAATCTGCGACTTAATTTCAACAGCTTGAATAAACTCTTCCTGTCGAGTGTTTATAATAATTATTGACTGACCAACAGATACATACACAATATCCCCTCCCCTTCCTTTCTCATGTGGGGGGGTTGGATGCCGAATGGTTAGCATGTGCGTTGCTGTATCATAAAGCCTGTCATTGAGTCAACTGGTGGGGTTTCGAATCCCTGGTTGTCCGGAACAAGGAGTAGGGTCGCCTGTCCAACCTCGTGGGTTTTCTCCAGGTCTTCCGGTTTCCTCCAACTGCTAAAGACCCCTACGCGCAAGCGAATTATTGAAACAAAATTAAACCATATGTTAGTCCCGAAATGACCTAGTTTGTGAGGAGCAGACGTTAAACTCCATTTCTCTCTCTCTCTCTCTAATTCCTTGTGGATGTGGGAGATTTTTAATGGTAGTAAAATTAGCATATCTAGAGAGAGAGAGAGAGAGAGAGAGAGAGAATGAGCTAAAGGTTGGGGTGGTAGGGAGGGTTTTAACATCCATACTACACAACCTCTGTCATTTTGGGACTAACCATGGTTCAATTTACTTTTCAATAATTCACTTGGGTGTATGGATCTTTAGCAGTGGGAGGAAACCTAAGGACCTGGAGAAAACCCACGAGGTTGGACAAGCAACCCTACAACTTGTAACATACAAGCGGGGAATCAAACCCACACCTCTTGACCATGGGTTCCACGTCGGCCGTATATGCCGGTCGAGACCTACGGCTATGGAAAATGACCGTTCCTAGTCTGACCTAACGGTCATTTTGCACCCCGGAAAGAGGGTCTTTTTTTTAAAAAAAAAAATGGCTACGATCGACCTTCACTGTGTAACTATACAAGAATGCATGTCGTCTAGAAGCCAATCTCGTGATTGGTGTTATAGAGTTGTATATATAGTCGTCAACAGATTATACTGAGTGTTGTGTTGATAATTAATGATGAGTGTCTGGTAGTAGAACAATAAATGTTAATTGATAAGTGGGAATCTAATCAACGGCGTGAAGCGGCCCATTGTTAATCATTCACGTATTGTCCACGTGTCATAAGAATTTTCAAAAACAAAGCCGTTTACCGCTATTACGGTCAGGCACAATGTAAACGAGGTTATTATGATCTTCGAAAAAGGGCAATTGATATGAAGTATTGCTAGGGGGCGCTAGTGTCACTAGCCGTGAAGTTAGTTATCCGTTAGTCATTTAGTTATACATTATTAGGATTTACGTCACAATTCTGCGGCCCGTAATTCCGTGAGAGATGGTCTAAAACCAAAAAAAATGTGAGATATATGCCATGGATAATTATATATTTATCTTCATTTCAAAGTTAATGTATTACAACTCAAAATTATCCAGGTCAGTGTGTTTTCTATAGAGCATGTGTTAATTACGTGTGAGCTACTGAAATGGTTTTTTCTCCAGCCAATTCAACTATTTAGTTATTTAAGTAGCCAAAACGGCATATTTAATTATTACATAATTATCATGAGCCTTACTAATATTTCATTTTTAAGTCAAATATATTTTTTTTGTGCACCCCCATGGTGACAAAGTGGTATAGACATGTGAATTCACAATATCCTACCATGAATAAAAAACATGAAATATGAATTTACTTTGAAAAGTTTTCGTGCGTTATCAAAAATGACCGGCAGTGAAAATTTTGAAGTGGAAGCCCTGCTCTTGACTATATCTATAAAAGGGGAAAAGAAAACATAAATGATATCACTCTTGGTGGAAGTGGATGTAAAACTCCAGGAACGAACAAACGAATGAACATAAATGAATTTTAATACATCTCTTTACACTCTTACATCTCTTAATTAATAGACCCATGTTACAATAACTTCCCTCTTAATCCAATATAGACAAATGAATCATTGACTGATGACAATTTAACAGATTTTAACTGGCACTAGAGATCAAATTCAGCCATTATTAAAACCTTAATAGGAGTGAATATATAGAATCCGTCTGTCAATGTTTTTTCGAACAATATAATTGGACCTGATCTTTCACCTCTATGCAGGTCACTTGCAAATACGGTCAATGCAAGTGGTCGACAGATTCTAAGGTCAAGTCGACCACAAACTATAAAATGTCATTTCTAGTGAATTTGTTGGATTTTTTTAAATATAGTCTGGAAGCAATAAAGATAGGTTGCCAGGCAACAAAACATTGCCTACAGCCGCTAAGTCATCCAAGCAGTCAACAAGGGTTGTTGAATAAATTTTTCTTTTGTCAGTAATGAAAACATTTACAACACATTAAAATCTGAGTAACAACTCATCTGGTTTTTAGTTCTACCCTATGCTAACGTTTAGTACACAAAACATTTAATATCAAGGGCTATAACTCTTTGTCTCATGACCTTAAACACTGTGTATGAATTTAAAATCAATTGGATATTAGCTTAGTCTCAAGAGCATCCACAAGATTTTTCAAAGATCAAGGGCCATAACTCTGGCAGTAATTATTGGAAATCATTTCAAATCAATAGGCTTATTTGTCTCAAGACCTTAAACACAAAGTCAATCGGATACTAACTTTAGCCACTAGAGCTTCCACAAGCAATTGTCGACGCTGGACTGACAGACACACCCATGGTCGTATTGAAATGTGGTCGTATAAAAATAGTTTCTTCTCAACAAGATGTGAGAACAGACAATAACAAATACAAGTCACAGTGATGCAGTGATGTCCCCATTTTGTCCTGTCTGTCAAATAGTGTAACAAATCATCCTCACATGAAAATAACAACATACCGATCCATCATAAATCACAATTCTGCATTTTTGGAAGGACACGCAAGTGCTTTTGTTTAGACATAAATCATTTTTGACAGTATTTTCAATATAATTAAATACAAATTTATATCATTATTCAGACAACTGGACATCATTATGGTTGATAGTATTCATTAACATCAAAATTGTGATAGGTTGGAAAAGCCTGTTCTATCTCAATTTAAAACAATGCCAATTTTAATGACAGTAATTCAAATTATAGATCTCAAAGAGTCTGGGATATGATGTAGTTTGTACAGAGTTTTTTATACTAAAAACATTAGCTTCATTTCCACAAAACAATTACTGAGGAACATATGAAGTGGGACGCTATGATGTACATAGCTTTTTTACCAATAACATTAGCTTCATTTCCACAAAACAATTACTGAGGAACATATGAAGTAGGACGCTATAAAAATATGGAAAATTGTGGACTTATATGTCACTAAACCATTCAATAATATAAATAGTCTTCATCTGCAATGAAAATGAATTGGGGTTTAACATCCTACTGTTCTGCTCCGACTGGGCAAATGAAGACAGGCATACAGCACTACAGCCAACTCTTATATCAAATTCCAACAGCCAAGAGTTCTTTTACGTGCACTCCAATGTGTACATGGGACCTTGGTTTTTCATCCCACCAGAATGACTATATGTTGTCCCTTTCCAGTCCCTCCGTCCTGCACCACTTACAAGGCGGAACAACACCGAAAATCCAGATGAACTTTCTCAGTCAACAACGGGATCGAACACAGGACCTCCAGGATAACAACCAACGTCTTGCTCACTGAGTCACGGCTTCCAAACCAATACCAATAACATATCAAAACAGGCAACAACTTTCAATTTATTATTATAACAAAATCTCTGGACATTTATCGCATGTAAATAAAGTGATGATAAGGGCAGTAACTACATGAATACTATAGAAATCACAGCCACGTTGCCTCAGTGAGTAAGGTGTGGTTCACTCACTAGGAGTTCCTCAGAATTTTCAGGTGTAGTTTTCCCTTGTCTGTGGTGCAAGGAAAAAGTTCTAACCATTTGGATGTGTCAGTTGGAATTTGAAATAAGAGCAGGCCATATAACTGATGTCTTGAAAAGAGTTCCCTCATGGCTGTTTGGTGTAGAAAAGTCGGATGCTAAACCCCATTTCATTTCATATCACTTTCAGATTCTCCAGCATGTACCGTTTTTAAAGGGGCATTAGGTAAAATTACATAAAGAGCTGACAGTTCTCGCTATAATAATTAAAAAAATTGATAATGAAAAGGGAATATGTTGAAAATTTCAGTCAAATTACTTCACTCTGAGCCAAGTTATCAGCGATATAATTACAGTGCAGCCTCACACTCAATTGTCATTGCTACCATTGTAAAGATAATAAACATCAACCACAAAACATTTTTAAATTTACTTAATAGCGAAGCCATCCGATGGCATCGAGAGTTGATTATGATCTTGGTAAGTTAACTAATATCTAATTAATTATTCAGATAAAATTTAAGGTCTTAAAACACCTGCCATAGGCAGATTTAGTTCTTGGATAATGCCTGTTTAGTAGAGCAAAATCAAAAAACCCTGTCAAACTGACATATATATTGGAATGTTTTATTTGGACATAAAAAATGAGAAATGCTCGAGGTTGCAGAATAATTTTATGCCAAAAAAAACCTCTTCCTATTAGATCTAGAGATTATTTTTACTATGAATCACTATGATAATATATCATTCTGATAACTTAGATATGCATGTGAATGAATAATGAATACTATACTTGAGTTAAAGGGAAGATAAAATCCTGTTGGAAGAATATTGAAATTGGCTAAGTTCCAACCTTATCCCAGTTTATTTCTGGAGAATATCTCATAAACTTAATTAACATTTTACAATCTTTTATAATATATAATTGTGCCTTTTGTTAATTAGAAATTTTTCAGATTAAATCATTTTTGTTTTTCCATGGAAACAAATTTGTCTGAGTAAAAGCATACAAAATGCAAACTTAATTCGCTTCGTTTTTAATGGGTTTAATAGGTGGGATGTGGGGACTGGGGAGGTGTCATATTTTACTGTTTTTAAACACTAGAAAATATTACAAACGCTCATTTGCATTAGGCTATTTAAGAAGACCTATTATTTTTATGCACAAGTGTTCAAGCCATTTAAGAAGACCTATTATTTTTATGCACAAGTGTTTAAGCCCTTGTTTGGGCATTAATACGAATAACTTCACGAACAACTGCTTGTTATTTATATTGATGCATAAGACTGACTTAATGTTTCAAAGTTTGTCTTTTGAGAGGTACGGTAATAATAATGGAACTGAATACAACAGACTCAACAAACAATAGATTTAGAAAGAGATACATAATATTGTAGAATGCCACTTTATATTGTAATACCATAACGGATGTTGTTCTGACAAGGTTGGCGTTTGTTTTGTTTTTTGATAATTTGGTAGGAGTAATATGATAGGCAATGAAATCAAAACATCATATTTCTACTTTAAAGGGACACAATGCGACAATGCGAAGACAAACTTATGATATAAGTAAAAGATACCATTACTTGAACATCGTAATCATCAGCAAATATAGTTATGTTTCTGACAAATCTGTACACCCAGCAAAAGAGAGAGAGAGAGAGAAAGAGAGAGAGAGAGAGCATCCACTGGACACAAACTAGTCATTTTGGGACTAACATATGGTTCTATTTTATTTCAATAAGTCACTTGCGTAGTAGGGGTCTGTAGCAGTGGGATGAAACCAGAGGACCCGGAGAAAAAACATGAGGTTGGAAAGGCGACCCTACTCCTTGTCACATACAAGTAGGGAATGGAATTCACGTCACTTGATCCAATGAAAGACCTTACCATCAAACTCCCATGCGTTAAACCATTTGGTCACCCAGCAATAACAAAAGAAGAGGTGCGCAAACCTTAAAAGAGTTTTGAAACTTTCCATTTTCTTGTTACGGTGTGATCTTGTAATTTCACAAGCTACGAGTATGACAAAAATTTGTTGTTTTACCATTGTACACACACTCGGTCAAAAGATTCACGCTATAGTACACTAGCATCCCACGGAGGTACCTTTGTATAAAATGCATTTATCTCGACAACTTCTGTAAAAATTTAAGTCTAACCCAATTTTAGCTAACATAGAAATCATTATTATTGTTTCCCTTAAATAAAGTTCATTGATCTTGTCAACTTATTAAGAGAGAAAAATTTATAACAATCAGGAAGTGTATGTATTTTTAGTAACAGACCTATCTCATTTAACAGAAAAATCTGATGTTATCAAGAAAATGTCATTAGATATACATTATTCTAGATACAAGTTCATATATTTTTTATGATTAATTTATTCAGCAAATTGTTTTTCACAAAAAACTGTCTTTTATTCAAGAAGATTCCATCTAATACAGTGTTATTTCCTGGTTTTTACTGGTATGATTATTTCATTTCAGAAACCGGATTTTACCGGGTTGATTATTTCATTTAAGAAATGCTATTAAATACCATCAATGTCTTGAATCAGAATGGTGATTATATATTAACATGGTTATAAACTATTGGCTTCTACATATTGAGATCATTTTGACATCAGTCATTTCCATTTAAATAAATGATTTAGATTGAGATCATCATGAGTTGTTGTTACAAGGTAAACTATGTCTGATGATGTATGTATCATACATTATAGTAGCGGTGGTTTAATAATCATAAGGGAGCCACAGGGGCTCAGAAAGTAGCACATTGGCTCGGTTAACCTGGAGGTCCTGTATTAAATCCTGGTGTTGGCTGAGAACAGAGGGCCTGGCAATGGACAAAATTTAGTCATTCGGGTGGGACAAAAAAATCGAGGTGCCATGTACACAATTTGATGTGCATGTAAAAGAACCCTTGACAGTTCTTTTACTTCAATAGCCCAGTCGCTGAAAAAAGTAGGACTTGAAATCCCATATCCTTTGGTTTAACCACGAGGTCACTTTAGCACAGGGCACTCGAGCCTTTCCGTTATAGCCACTGATCGTCATTCAGATTTTTCGTACATGTGGTACTAGTTTGTTTATATTGTCTGCTGAGGATACCAAATGTTGCAATATTTTCAACTCATCATATCTTTGTAAATACCAAATAAAATTCAACTACTTTGGACTGATATTCCTTTCAGAGATTTAACTTTCACATGGGATTCAAAACCCCCTCAAATAACTATCAGACACTTTGAAGATAGCTGTATAGTATGTGCAGGAGAACCACACAATACACAAATAAAACACATTAGACAAACCTGTGGATAAAACACATTAAACACAGGCATTCTATGTAATAAATAATAAAAGTTCTATAAATTTAACAATCTGATTAAAATACAAATCTATATTTCGTTTCGTTTTTTATACTTTTGATGACCTACACTACATGAAGATCTGACCGGTTGTAGTGGAAGGTCATGTCAGGGGTCATGACCCTATGACGTGAGACATTGATTATTCAACCAGCGTTAACGTTCCTAGTGGTTTACCCACAGTTCCGTGCATCGCACGCTAAGAACTCACCGTAACAGACCGTTTCATTGGCTAATCCCTAACATCAAACAGAACGCGGCTTATATAACAACTCTTCCAGATCCTAGTGTTGTGAAGACAAGTATTTTTGAACTATAAAATCTAATTGTTTTAATCTAATTGATATAATTAAGTGAATGGATCAAGGGACCAGCTATGTAAGCGCCAACTGTGCTTTACAGTTTCGAGACATCACATACTATGATATCTCTCCAGCACCTCCAGCCAAATCTGAGATGGGTTTCATTGCGTCTTGGTATCATATAGCCATAAAAAGCCTTGACAAAACAGCCTTACCATTTATAGTTTGTAACTAGTTAATATGCATATAATTCAATTAAATCACCATCATATATTTAAAATATTTCAATATAAAGGGCTTATTGATTCATCCATATTGGTGTACATGTGGTCTTCCAAGTTTTTACCAGGGATATTTACACAGCATATTTTCATACTGCTTATTAGTAAACTATAATCATGAATCTGTTAGCATATAAAATGAAAATAAACAAGTTAGGTCAATACGTGTACAGTAATACGAAAATAACATATCTATCAAAACGTGAAATTCTTCATCTCCCCCAACCCCCTTAATTAAGATGTTGGTATTATCTCTACATCTACATACATACTATATCAAAGAGATCTTGTCTGTTATTTTATGACATGAGATTTAAAGGAAAATATCAGATTTTACATGATATTCCAAATATAATTTTAACAGAGATCTTTGCTTTGGTTGATCAGCAACCAAGATTTGAAGACCCCTGAAGTGAAGCAAAGATAGGAATTCAGTTGCTGTTACTGTTAATAAACCTAAGAATTATTATGTGAGAGTGTGAGGATATCAATTCCAGATTTTAAATGACAAAGGAAGTCAAT
Organism: Patella vulgata; assembly: GCF_932274485.2. Taxonomy (NCBI): domain Eukaryota; kingdom Metazoa; phylum Mollusca; class Gastropoda; family Patellidae; genus Patella; species Patella vulgata. The sequence goes on from NC_065883.2 coordinate 21,925,591, forward strand.
TTCCATATGGAGTCAGATGTTATAAACCACACTAGAAAATGGTTTGCATTTTTTCTGTCTAAACTTTTGTCCATTATTCTTGCATGTACAAATAAAAGCTTTTAACAACTTGGAATCAGGTTTAATTAATCAATGTTAATTTTCCTGTAATAGCATTATGAAACTTTTACATTACGTCACAACAATACATCGTGTTATGTGCCAGGATGTGTATTTGCATGCAAGCGTAAACAGAATCTGTCTACGATGACAGTTGGTGCAGATAAATAAACGAAAACAGTAAATCTTATCAATTTACAATTGAAATAAATCTCTTTTAATTTAGGTCAAAACAGAATTTGGTTGATCACCTGAATTATGGTTAATGATGAGGACAGCTTTATACAATTTTCTTTTCATTTTCAAAGATTAAGTTGCCTTCTCTGCCAACTATTCTTTTTCCTCCATTTACTTGCAGAGTCTTCCGGAGGCTTATAAATCTCTTATTAAGTCTTAATGTCCTCACAACTGTTAGCCAATAAATCAACACATAAGCGTTCATTTTGTTAGTTGTTACTCAAGGAGATAGACTGCCAGCTAGTAACACCTTCACATTTTTGGCTGTTTTTCAGGGAATTTGGTATTTTTCTAGTAAGATTGACTGTCTCTACTTGCCATCCAAATATGTTATTAACTACCCTATAAATACTTTTGTAACAATGTATCTTTGAAAAGAATCAGATTGCTTACTAAATTGAGTTTCATTTTTGGCACAACTCATGCTTTATCTTAAGATCGAAAATTTTCAGCAAAGAGAGACATCAAATCGATACTAAAATGAAATCAACAATAAAGAGATCATTGGAATCAGATTACTTACTTAATTTAGTTTCATATTTGACACAAAACAGGCTTTATCTAAAGATGGAAAATTTTCAATGAAGATGGAAAATTTTCAATGAAGATGGACCACATAACAAATAAATATATAAAATCCAATTTTATTTTGACTAGAATCAAATAGATCATTTAAAGGTTTTGCAAATACTGATATTTTTCAACAATGGTGAATTAAAGGGTGTATAGATCTATTCTTTGGAACATTAAAATAGATGAAAATGGTTCTAAAAGCACATATTATAATAATATGTAAAGTGATTTATATTCAATTCTTGAAAAAAATATTGTAATTTCTTATTAATTATGTTCGGTGAACTATGTGAACAGTCTAAAATAAACAACTGAAACCACAGAATACACAACTCGTGTACTGATTATAAAATTACACGACTCGTGTACTGATTATAAAATTATACGACTCGTGTACTGATTATAAAATATTCATTAGATCTTATATATTGGATATAAGGCTCCTATTTTTTCACTACAAAATAACAACATCAATATTGATTGAAATGGACAAATAGGGAATTCTAATTCATGTTTTTGATTTTGAATATTATGAAAAATATTGAGTTAAAGGTTTAGCTCCTTTAATGTACCATTAATCAACCCATTTTTTTTTTCTTAGAGAATATGCACTTAAATATCACAAGTGTCTGATTCAGTTTAAGAATGCTTAAGTCTAGTTTATGGTATCAATAAATAACAACTGAACTCATTTGCTGGCTTTCCATTATAAAATCTTCCAACAAGTCTGGCAGAAATTTCTGTTTAAATCAACCTGACAATTAACTAACATCAGTAAAACATCTGCACAGCTTTATGTTCAAAGGAATAACAACAGTACATTTAAAGACTACGTTATTAGAATATAAAAATAGGCACAATGATGAGTTGTGTAACTGGTTGACAGAGTCTAGGTTACAAAGACTTCTAGTAGTTAACATAATGCTCCATATGGTCGTCCTGATGACCAAGGCTATGTATTGGAAAAGAGACAATTCCAAGCCATAATAAACTAACTATCAAGATTCATATACAGGACAAATCTGATAATGTCAAAACATGAATTAAGATTTGGATGGAAAACATTTGATTTCGGGGCTAACAGATGGTTCAATTTGATTTCAATAACTCGCTTTCAAGTAGGAGTCTTTAGCAGTGGGAGGAAGCCATATAGGGTCCAGAGAAAACCCACAAGGTTTGATAGACGACCAAACTCTTTGTCATGTACAACCAGGGAATCAAAACCACGACACTGCTCAATGACAGACCTTATGATCTCACCCGCATGCATTAAAGCATTCAGCAGCCCAACACTCCAAAACATTTCAGAATTATTCTGATATTTGTGTAAACTTATATAATTAGTTAGATAAATAATAATGCCAGTGTAAAGTCAAACTATAGTAATCCTTATTAGGCCATATCAACAGCAGGTATGAAAATAATGTTTTTAATTGCACAAGACAAAATGTCAAGCACTACTAGTACCTGACATTTTGAACTTTGAACCAGACATGTATTGTATGATGCATAAATAAAAACACTGATAAAGACAAATCTGTGCAGGAAAAATGAAAGAGGGATTGCACCTGAGGAAGCCTGAATTTGTGCCTGTCATTGTCTGTGACAAGTGCCTTATTTCCAGGTTTGATTAGAAGTTAGAAATGGCAGATCTGAGTTTTCAAATGAAATAGGGTTTAATGTTCTACTGTTCTGCTCCGACTAGGCTAATGAAGACATGAGATCTGATTTTTAATACTGACATTTATATCTGACATGTTTCCCTTTAAATGAATTTTATAGGTTAAATACCCGCTAACGTACTAATTTAATTGATGACATCAAAGGAATGATTTTCTTATGTTCTGTTATCTCTAAGATCTCACTTTAAAAGAAGATATTATCTTCTTCCTTTCCTTCTCTGTTCATTTTATTTAAACTGCGTTTAGAAACTTTCTAATGTTTTTTTTCTTATGTTTCATGTCTAAAAACTTTTAAATAGAAATTATTTACTAAAGTAACCATTTCAAAGTGACATGAGCTTTCGCTTATTTTTACCTTGTCTTAAATATTTGCAGAGATACATACAGATGACAACATGGCCATTTGCTATAAATTGAGCTTTATCCATTGGTAATGTCCTGCATGTAATGATTTTAAAGGTACAAGAAGATATCATGAGCCCTTGGGAGGTAAAAGGATCAGCAAACTCTGCATTTTTGGTTTATGCAGGATGGAGGGTCTGACAAGGACAGCTGTCTAGTCATTCGGATGGGGCGAAAAACCGAGGTCCCATGTACACATTGGCATGCACGTAATAGATCCCTTGACAGTTGGAATTCGATATAAGAGTAGGCCGTAGTCCCGCTGTCCGAGCAAATTACCCTCATAGCACACTGTATGGCGTATGCCATTAGCCCAGTTCGGAGCAGAACAGTAGGACGTTTAACCCCATTTCATTTCATTTCGCGTTATTGGTAATCAACAACCAAATACACGTTATAAGATGTATCAGTATCCCAATTATACAGTTACTAGTACTACCATCAATTTAAGATAAAGATTAAACTACCACCACTATTGGACCACTATCAATGTTTATCTTCTAACTCCATCAAGGCATTGACCTAATAAACACCTACACCAAAATTGAACATTCTAGCTCAATTAGAAGGAGAGTAATTGTGTCCCCCCAAAAAAGTGTGACGACAGACAGACAAACCTATTTTAATAGTCCCCTGCTTTCTTCAAAAGGCGGGGGACAAGAATGCTCAGTTTCAGATTTATGAATGAAATCAAATTTTCATAAAGATATCTTGAATGGTATATGAGATGTGTTTAGGAATAAAAATTGTATACTAAAAACTAAGTAATGTTTGTTTCCATAGAAACACACTACTTATATTCTACAAAGAAGTTTCTAATTAGCTAATTAAGGCACATCTACTATAATAAGTTGATGTGAGTATAAAGTTTCATAAAAATATCCTGAAAGGTTTATGAGAAATGCTCTGGAACTAAAACTGACTATACATAAACTAACTTATATCTATAGCATGCCTTTCATGAGTTAACTGTTTTAACCACAGAGGCTGTGAGGCTGAGGTGTTAAACCTGTTAACGAATGAAGGTGCTATGAATGACTTGTCACATTGACACCTGCTCAAAATGCTCGTTGTTATTGCACAGAAAACCTGCCTCACTTCTCTATATGATTTCTACTAAAACTGTTGTAAATCAGCAAAAGTGTGCAATAACATTGAAAATGCACAGTCTTTGTACAGTTACACTCTAACAGAGACAAAACAATCTGCTTAATCAACTTAAAGAACAAAGGAAGATTCCCTGTCCATGTTACAAGTCAAAGTGTGTCCATCAAAACACAAAAATGATCAAATCCGAAAATTGTCTAATTAGCAAAGGGAACAACTACTACAATATGTTGATTTGTATCAAAAGTTTCATAAAGATATCTTGAATAGTTTATGAGTTATGGTCTGTAAACAAAATCATGATGAAAGGAAATACATACAGATGAACAGAGCCGGTTTCAATATCCATCGCGTTTGACATCTGATGGAAATAACATCACAAACAAGATTCATCTATACTGGCTGAACAATGTAGACTAATAATATCTTCACCAGATATTTTTGATGTATTTTCTCTATGTCAAGGGTAATAACTTGGCATATTATTTAAATTTGTTCGTGGACATCACAAGTTTCTTTTAAATTTTATGAAAAATATATATTCTATCTAGCTATTTTTGAAGCAGGTTGCTTAAACATACACTATGCAAGAGCTAAATCTGCCTATTGCAGGTCTTTCTTTAGGCCTGAAATGTTATATAAACTGTTAATTAGACATTTATTAACAAAACAAGACCATAATGGACTCTCGATGGCATCGGATACTCGAGATGTTAACTAGATTAAAACGGTTTAAAAATTTAAAAATGAGAAAGCGAGGCTAAGTCCCGATTATACCAGTGCCCTGGTTACCACAGTGCACACATCTTGTCAAAACAACAAACAATGATAACTTGGCTGAGAATGAAGTAATTTCTTTTTTTATCATCTATTTTTGAACTATTATAGCAAGGTTGACCAACTCTTTATTAAACTCTTAACTAATGTATCTTTAATCTCATTCAAATTCAAAATACTTCACAAACTCAAGTTTCATTAAAATTGGATAAAGAAATATACAGACTGTGACGGACAGGGATAACAAACAACACTATTCACTCACAATAAATATTGGCTTACAAGAACCCGGTCTAGACAGTTTTATTTACTATGCCATCTTCCCCTGGTCAAGTCTGCATGCAATACATTACAAAAATCTGTCATTTTGTATTAATAAATGTTGAATTTGTTTACCCTTTAGGAATATATGGTACTTTATTAATTGTCAATTGATACTTATAAATTATTGTACATTTATGTGTAGTGCATGAGACATTGAAAATATAGTAGTCTGTCCAAAATCTAAAACAAATCCCATCCTGTACTAAGCTGCAAAAGTAAAAATGTAAACAGAAAAAAAAACCTCTGTAAAATGTGTTTAAAAACATCCAATTAAAAAAATTGTGAAATTTTATAGGCTTCTTTTCTTTCGTATGCCACAAGGCAAAATTTTCAATGGAATTCTTTTAAACTTGGTAGCATTAGGATGGAGTCCTTATCAAATTTGAAAGTTATTCCCTCAAGTATGTTCAATTTTTTTCAATCTTAAGAATGTGATATGTTCACAAAAGATTTTTGGAAACTAAGGGAGATTGCTCACTGCTGAATAAGAAAGAACCCTATCGAATTTCAAAATTTAAATATCCTCTTTAAAGTCAGTCAAAGTGCTCACTGTTGCATACAAGAATTCCTAAAATTTGGTGGATTGTTTACATTTAATTTATGACATACCAGACTGAATTCCAAACAATATTTGTTGTTGTTATTAATACAATATAGGGACCTGGAGTTATAACAATGTATGAATACACTCACCCTATTTCTTGTATCTTGATCCAAGTCCACACATTGATCTAGTGGAATACCGTATATAAATTCTGTTGTTAATATCTGGTCTGTAGATAAATCTTCTATAACATCAGGTACATATAGCATATGATCACCTTGTAATAATTCTCTAAAATAAAAACAAATTTTATTATGTTTTATTATTATATTTACGACACCTTTTTCTTAGAATTATGTTTAGCACTCACATGTAAAAAGAATATAATTTAACTATAAGATCATCTTCTGTTAGTCAATAGCCTGGGGGTATCGGGTTTCTTCCAAGTATTTGTCAAAAAAGTTCCTCTGGATTTTTTTGGCATGGTTTCCCCTTGTCAATGGTGCAGGATTGAGAGTCTGACAAGGACAGCTGTCTAGTTGTTCAGATAGGCCAAAAAACCACTGTCATGTGGTTGACTAACCCTGAGGTCCTGTGTTCAATCTCGGTGTTGCCGAGAAAGTTCATCAGGATTTTCCAATATAGCCTACTTCTACAGTATGTGATTTTAAAGATTATCAGACATTTTTTTATTTCAAAATGAGATTATTGTGAGCAATTAACAAAGTTCAATTAGTGGAGTTTGATTCATCTATATGCCATTACTATCTTCAATTTGATAAATCAATAATTCCATGATAAATAGCATGTTTAAATGTCACAAGAAAAGATCTACTCCTACTTTAAATATGTCTTTAATCTTGTAATTCAGTTAGAAATAAAGAATAAGAAAAACATATCATTAGTCTTAAAGATGTCTTGTGTAAGATTTAAAATTTAAATAAAGAGCTGGCCGTGCAAAATAATTCAAAAATAGATCATGAAAAATGAATATATTGCCATAATACTTCAAAAACAGATAATGAAAAATGTATATTGAAAATTCTATTCAAATTACTTTATTCTGTGCAAAGTTATAACCGTTTGAAGATGTTGCGTCACATTAGGGCTTAGATTGTTTATTTTTGTAGTAACGGTACTTGACAACAAATCTTGTGACTGTTCAAATCCATTTAAACCATGGCCATCCGATGATCTAGAGAGTTGATTATAGGCTTTTCACGTGAATAAATGTCTAAATAATAGTTAATATAACATTTGAAGCCAACATAAAGACCTGGCAGGGATGTATATTATTCCACAATGTACCTTTTTTTTCTCAATATGCCTTTTGTTCTTCCTCACATCCCTGCCCCTTTGACCCGCTCTTTTCTACACCAAAGTTTTAAAATATCATTCCTCATTCATACATGAAATATTTTATTTTTTGTATAAAGTGATGACAACATCCTTCCTTACAACCGACACTTCCTCACTCTGTAAATTTTTTTTCCCTCAATATTTATTGCCGCAAATGGAATAATATATAAACCTGGCAATAGCCAGATTTAGCTCTTATATAATTTTTCTTGAATCTAAATCCATCTTTATTGTTAATCTCCCACAATTTCATATTAAGCCGATACCAGTTACTTCCCCCTTATGTGGTGACTAGAGAAGGACGTTTTTGTCCAACAACGTTTAATAAAATGCTAATATAAATAAATATTCAAAATTTCTGTCCAAAAATCTCATAGAGACATAAGATTCCATAAAAAAAGAAGTAGACTGTGTCAACACATCATTTCTTGTCTGCAAAGTCAGTGCCAAATAATAGATACATTTATATCAAGCAATCCAGTATTTTTATCTCTGCAAGTCATTACCCTTTCATAGGAAAATCAAAAACAACAATGTTGTCTCCATGGCTTTACATTTTACTGATTAATATGCAGTAATAGGGATGACACACTTGCTTGCATATGGTAATAAAAACATCAATGACGTCATTTTCTACAGAACATTTATCCATTTTATATAATTGGTTCATATGAAGGATATAATGCTGAAAAAGTTTAAAAAAAACAACAAAAAAACAATTCTACCTGATTCCAGTGATCTATAAAAAGCTTAAATTGTCGTTCTATTAATACAACATAAATTGTTACTTGATATTATTATACATAGTTACTTACCTAAATCTTTTACCACTTTCTGCTTCTCGTATATAATCTACTTCCCATGCTAATTCTCTCTTGGCTACCTTCATTACACTATCTATATACATTCCTTTAAATAGTCAAATAAATTGCTTGGTTAAGACAAGAGAAACCAAGTCGAAACGTCACTCTATCAATCAGATGTCAGTTTCTCCGGATATGAGCATTCTATTAATCTGATTTCAGTTTCCCTGGATACGTGCATTATATTGATCAGAGATCAGTTTTCCTATCAATTTGACGGGTTTGATTAAACTAGATTAGTATAAGCTCAACGTGATAGAGCGAGAATATTCGGAAAAGGATAGAAATGGTATCAAATGATACCCAATGACTTATTTTACTACTATTTCACTGACCTTCAGGTAACATCTGCCAGACATTTAAAACAGACATCAAATTATTTATATCACTATCTATACTCTTGGCTACACCAGGATACTGAAATTCAAAATATATAAATTTAATATTAAACACCAATAATTATACCCAAGACAAGACCACACTTTGCTACAGCTACACATTTATTTTGTTAACTCAATTTTGCCTTGCAATATCCCAAACTACCTTTGTCCTTAACCAATGTATTGGGACAATAAAATTATAATAAACAAATTACATGTTGAATAATAATACATTGTTTAAATGGCATTAAATAATTAACAAGCATAATTAAATAAAAATAACTATATACCTGATGAAGACTAGAGAAGCATAATTGAAATTTCGCTATAGTATAAACTAAGTAATAGTTATTCCATATAGTTATTTCTACTTATTTAACCCATACTATAGTTGTGTTCATTTATGTACCTATTTACACTGTTTAGAGAATGACGGAAATGGGGTTTAGCATCCACTGACACAAACTATGTCATTTCGGGACTAAGATGGTTCTATTTTATTTCAACAATTCGCTTGAATGAGGGGTGATTTACTGTCGGAGGAAATCTGAGGACCCGGAGAAAACCAGTGCGGTTGGACAGGCGACCCTACTCCTTGTCATGTAAAAGCGGAGAATTGAAACCGCGCCACTTGACTCAATGAAAGATCTTATGATCTAACACGCACGCGTTTAGGATATAAACACCTCCTGTTTCGCATTTAGAGGGGTGTTATTGTCCAATAGACATGTCCTGAGATTTAACATTAGAAACAAGAGATGTTTATCGACATTGTAACATGCTATTTTTTAGAATTTTTAAAGAACTTATTTTATTGTGTAAACTTCAAAATTCGTCTTACTGCAAATCGGTTTTAGTGATATAAAAACCAAAGAAATCAATTTTGATGTAATGAAAACGTCGTGACGTAGCGGGGTAACTGGCTGCTCATGTTAGATTTGGCTCGCTTATCGTCTAGTAGCCGTATGAGTATAGACATACAATAAAAACCTAAAATTCTCACTTCATTTTTTTAAAAGTAGTTTTTGAAACAAAATTTATGTTTCTGTAATAGATTTTTGAATATTTTGTTGTTTGTAGCTGTTACCTGACAAGGGGGTTGGCGTTTCAAGTTCATCTTCGGGCATATCTCCAAATATTTCATCTAATGTACCGAGATCAAAATTGATTGTCTCCATTGTGGTTATCGCCATTAAAGTAGTACGCATAATAAATATACACAGTGATTTTTCTAATTTAGAGGGGTGTTATTGTCCAATAGACAGTGTCTAATCGACCAATCAAAACGCAAGATTCACCCTTAAGCATGTTACAATAAACCATAAGGCCACCTAATACCTCGTTTACACTGTTATAACCAGTCTGTAGATTAAGGTATTATTTGATGATCATTACAAACTATTACCTGTATTTTGATGGCTACTTCTCTACCATCATGTAAAACACCTTTATGAACCTGACCAATCGATGCAGCAGCAAATGGTTTTTCTTCAAATGATTCAAATTTCTCTCTCCATTCATATCCTAGTTCTTTATTTAATACTTTCTGTAACATAGCAAACAATAATTGGCAGAAGGAAAACAATCTGATTAAAATACACATCTATATTTCGTTTTGTTTTTTTTATAATTTCAATGGCTACTACTTCATGAAGATCTGACCAGTTGTAGTGGGAGGTCGCATCAGGGGTCATACAAGCTGATTTTGACCCTATGACGTCAGACATTTGATTAACCAATCAGCGTTGATTGGTATAACACGATAAATACGTTGATCACTTAATTACCTAATAAAACCAGCGTATTATCGACGATAATCGGGTTGAGTGGTAGTTATACACTCAGTAAACTATATTAATTTCGGAATTCTGAATATTATTCACCATGTCTTGATGTCCGATTGGGCATATTCCCGGTTGGACAATTTTGGGTGTTTGGAAAAAAGATTCGGACAAGTCCGGAATATACGGGCAAAATCCCATCACTGCGTTATACCCTATTTCATTTCAGTTTGTTTTCTTGGTATCCTCTCACTGCCTAATACTTGTATATACACTGTTGGTCAGTTATGTCAGACTGTCTATTTGGTTATTTTGCACTTACTGTCATCTGTGAAATCGGCATAAAATCTGCACTCTGTCTAACCCTCTCAAATATCTTCTGTAGTTGTGGATTAATTAAAGCATTATCTGTAACAGAAATAGATAATGGCAATAAGGTATACTTTTAATTTAAGATTTCATGAATAATGATATTATCACACAAGACTGATACATTTTGGACTCATTAACTGAATTTGATTTAGCCCATTCTCAATGCAGCTTGTTGAAGTGACTGCTTTAAATGATCACCAATTTGAAAATGATAGAATATCAATACGGTAGATGTATTATAGCAGATAGTGTTCACAATTTTAGGCAATTTGCTTTATCATTAATATTTTTAATGAAAGGAATGTAACTTTTTAGTGATTATTTAAAACATTTTTATCAAATAATATTTTTTAAGAAGTTGTTTATAAGTTGACAAAACCTTTTGTTTAAACTTACACATTAATTCAGATTAGCATTGGCAAAAAAAAAAAAAATTTAATATCAAATCTTAATACAAAATTGTAGGGGCTATATCTTAACGGAATAAAAAAAAACGCAGATATAAATTCCTTGGTCACCGAAGAATAAATGTGTACCTTGTATACTTAACATCTGACCAAGTTTAAGTGCTGCACCTCTCACTCTACATAAAGTATTTACAATTCTTTCAGCATTAGCTTCAGTTAAAAATGGTGAATTATCTAATATAGCTGTTCCTTTCGCTGAAATGTAAAATATACAAATAGTTCAATGTTAGACAAAACAAAATTTAATTCTGCAAATTTACATTCCTTTTTTTAATATCTACAATTCCATATATATGTTTAGGTATTTTGAAATAATTGAGATTCATTCCCAAAAAGAAACTGATACAGTATCAGTGACATCATAGGGTTATAGATCAGGTTTTTTCCTTTAGGTACATGTATCAGATTGTACCATTGTTCTTCATTATTTGTTTTGTCTGTGATTTGTTTTGTAGTTAAACTGACCAGTTAAAAAGTTTTTTTAAAGAGAATTTACAACAAGTGGTTGCCCTGCAAGACACACCCACATTTTGCAACAAGATAAAAAAAAAGCGATTTTTTTGTAAAATCAGGGGCTATAACCCAGGATGTTACGGCCCAACATGCATCAATATCGAAAGGAACCGAGATCTTTGGGATATAACATATTTTAAGTTTCCTCAAAATCGGATAAAAATTGTGACCGATTCTCATGAAATTCGAATTCAACTGACATTATGGTGTAACAGTGATATATTTGAATGGTTTTTAAAACCAAATAAAAATTGTAACCTCTAGAGGGTTCACAAGTTAAAACGTGATTTTCTTTACAATCAGGGGCAGTAATCCAGGCAGTTACTGCCTGATGCATGCCAGTATGGAAAGGAAACAAGATCTTTAGGTTTTGAACCTACATTTTAAGTTTCATCAAAATCTGATAAAAATTGTGACCACAAGCTAAAAACGTGATTTTTCACACAATAATGGGCTCATAATCTATGGATTTACGGTCCGATACATGCCAAAATCAACAGGAACCGAGATCTTTGGGATATAAACCTATATTTCAAGTTTCGTTTCATCAAAATCAGATAAAAATTGTGACCTGTAGAGTGTCCACAAACAAAATGTGAACGGACGGACATTGTTGACGACATAATATGTCCACATGATAATGTGGGTGAATAAAAATGATTATATTGATTTTTTTTTTTTTACCAAGAATTAAACACTTTCTGCTTTCCTAAGTCTTACCGTTATCAGATAATCCTAAAGTTCTTTTTGTTATTTCTGATATCGCACCAACTCCTAGTCCTGCAGCTAAACCTATTAAATATAATAAACAAAATAAACAAGAGCTTAGACAAAATCGACATCCCATGCCCTTGTATACCAAAAACTAAGCCAATACTGTTTTGAAAATACATTAATTCTGAAAATTTCAAATTACTAAAAGGCACAACTATTACTAATATATGTAGGTTGATATGTGTACAAAATTTCATAAGATATCTCGAACAATTTATAAGATATGCTCCAGAAGCAAAGCTGGGATGGAAGGGCAAAACCCAAATGTAGAATTGGATCCTTCCCCTCAATTTGGTGTTTACACAAAGGGCAGGTTACAATATATATAAACTTGAAACAAATATTAGAATAATTACCTCCGTAACTCATAAGTCTACTTATTCTTGTAGCAGGTACTTTTCTTTCTCTAGCACGGGCATTTAGCTATATAAATTATTAAAGAAAATATATAAAGGCTATTAATATTAATTTCATTTGTAGTAAAAGCTGTGTCTGCCCTGGAAATACTTTCTCTTAAAAACTCTAGAGTATAGAGTTTGTTGAAATTGATGACCTGAATATTTATTTGTTTCACAATCCAGTATGTGTCCTGGACATGAAGTTTAAGTTAGATAACTTTACCATTCTGCACATAATATAACCCTATACTATCTAATTTGAGAATAAATGACTGCAACAATTAAAATATCTACCTATTATATTCAAATACTTAAATTCATGAAATCAAATAAATTCTCAATCTGATTAAAATACAGATCTATATTTTGTTTTGTTTTTTATATATTTTGGATAGCCTACACTACATGAAGATCTGACCGGTTCTAGCAATAGGTCGCATCAGAGGTCATACAAGGGCTTTTGACCCTATGATGTCAGACATTTGATTAACCAATCAGCATTGATGTTACTAGTGGATAACCTACAGTTCCGTGCAAAACACAACTAAAGCTCAACGCAACAGACCGTTTCATTGGCTATCCCACAAATCATTCAGAACACGTCAATGATAACAACTCTTCCAGATCCTATTGTAGTAAAGACAAGTAAAACAAAATTTTTAACTATAAAAACGAAATGAAATAGGATCTGTGTTTTAATCAGATTGATAAATTCTGATTCTGGTTTCGTAAAAAAAATTGGATATACAACTTACAGACTGTTGAAAGTTTGGTACTGGTATTTTAGAGGCTTGTTTGGCTGCTGCTTTCAGTGTATCACCTGCAGTATTTAATATATTAGCTGCCGCTGCTGTCGGCGTTGGAAACTTAATAGAACCTGAAGTTGTCTTTGTTGAAGTACGAAAGTTTGTCTGGTCGGATGTTGCTGTATTTTTAGATTTGCTCTGTGGATACGTTGAAGTAGATGGGTAAATGGAGGCACTTGATATATTTATGGGAGGTGTGACATTGTCCGTTGCAGAAGTAGGAGGAATGGATGAATCATTCGTGGAAGGTGGGTCCACAATGTCTGTTGAAGAGGCCTGTATGATATATTCATCAGACAAAGGTGACGTTTCTGGAGGAGGTGGAGGTCGGATATCTGTGTCCAGATTGTCAGATTGGACATCTTTATACTGAAGACTTTGAGAAGCAGCCGTAACCTTTGTTTTGACAGTTTCTACTACAGCAGATGCTTGATTAGATATATCATATACTTTGTCTTGTACATTTCTCTGTAAATACAAACAATTTAACAGATCACATGATTAAATGAAATGAAATGAAATGGGGTTTAACGTCCTACTGTTCTGCTCTGAACTGGACTAATGAAGACGGGCATACGCCATACAGTGTGCTATGAGGGAAATTTTGCCCAGACAGTGGCACTACGGCCTACTCTTATATCGAATTCCAAATGTCAAGGGATCTTTCATGTGCACACCAATTTGTACACGGGGCCTCGGTTTTCCATCCTATCTGAATGACTAGACATCTGTCCTTGTCGGGCCCTGCGTCCTGCATCACTGACAAGGGTGAACCACGCCAGAAAATCTTGATGAACTTTCTCGGCCAATGCAGGGATCGAACACATGCTGAAAGATCTAGTTCAATCAAAATGATGTTGTTACAGCCTAATTTAAATAGAAAGGTAAAACATTGATGGGGGTTTTGTTCAGTCTGCATATACACCCATCAGCAGCCAAGCTGTCTATGTAATAGCTCTTACAATCAACATCAATCAATGTCAACAAAACAAACTATTAAAGTTTGAAAATATACCAAAGAAAACTCTGTCCTTTCTTGTCAATCTGAAGAAAAAATGAAGTGCTTGATATATGATTATTAAATTAGTCATTTTAATGTCATGATCTTTCTTCACATAAATGCAATACAAATACATGTATTACAAATTTTACAGTTCTTAAATATGAAATGAAGTCCTATTTTTCTGCACCGACTGGGCTAATGAAAACAGACAAGTCTTAGAACTCGACTTTTAATAATTCTTGAACTCAGTTAGTTGGTATGACACTTACAGCTACTTCTTGTCGTTTAACAATAGCTGAACTAACAGCATTCTCAAATTGAAAACCAGCATTTCCTACTGATGCTTTTAGACTAGAGTTTTTCCAAGCTTTACTGAGTTCTTTCCCTTGGTTCTCAGCTAAAGCTCTAGTGACTTGTTCTAAGCCTCTTATAATCCCCAATAGATCACTTCTTCTCGACATGCTTCTGTAAATAAAAAAATACAGATTTTAAAAAACAATATACATGTAATCGTGACATATAAAAAATCCATACATCAATTGATCGGTTCCGGCACATGATTTGATGTCGACTTATCTTTAAATGTTAAGTGTTAAATATTGCTTACCATAAGAAAACACTGATCAAGACTTTGAGAGAAATCTGACATTTTTGTTTTTGGTGACAATTTGAGCCCTTCAATTTCACCTTACAAACCCTCTGCACTTATTATCATTCAGTTGAATTAAACAAGAAAAATATAAAAATGGTTGGGGTGCCCAAGTTTATAGACTTGTCGTTGATTCCATAAAGTAGTTCTATAGGTTTTTTTAAACGTTAAATACTGTGTAATTCAACATGGCGCCCGAGGGGTTTAACATATTTAGGTATGAAATAAACAACATTTTTTCACTTGTGGCATAGGCCTATGATTATGGAAGTCATATCACACCATATCACATATTTTGTTTGGCTGTTGCATATAATTGTTTCTGTTCTTTAATTGAAATGAAAATCTCTCCCTGTAACATTGTCAATGCTTCAATATCTATGATCACTGGTGCTTGTGTCAGGTGGGATCAATTAATTTAATTAGGTTACAGTTTTTGCTCCATAAATTGCGGTAGTGATTCAATCTGCAATATATGCCTATTCTAAATAAAAACCTATTTCATCTTTTTCTATCGCAAACCCAAAGCAAAAAATATTAAGATACATCGATATTTAAAACATATTATCGATGAATAAACTTTTAATACTAAATAACCAAATGTCAAAGATTTTAAATTATAACTTCAAAGAATGGCTGAACTGACTGATGATGTAACACAATAAATTGAATTACATCTGCCGTACTCAATATAAACTCTCTCTGATACACCTGCAACTATGTGGTGTCACCGGTGTCAGTCAGTTTTTGGTAAACGATAAACGAAAGTATTAGATAGCCACAACTTTAACCTGATTTGTTGACCTCTTCTTTCAAAATAACTGTGAAGGTTTCGACTTTTAAACTCAGTGATACATTATCTTGCAACAGTAAAATTTTGTTTTGTAACAAGCATGGTTAAGGTGAAGGTCACTAAAGGACCCAATGTCATGGCTGTTAATAACATTTTAAAAATAAAATACCCTTTTATTTGCTGTTCATGAGTTTGTCTTCTCGACAGCGGATACATTTTAATTAAATTCCGTTCATTTTATTTATTACTAATTGTTGTAGTAAATAATAAACGAAAATATAGCTCTACTAGTGAAAGTATTGAAAACACAAGGGACAAGGGAATTCCGGAAATGACGTGATGTTTATAAATAAACGGGGGAAGCCTGGAAAGTTACAAGTATGGCGACTGCACAGTTGACAAGACGTATTACGACGTCTCTCCTGAATAATTCGTTACATCGACCGGCTGCTTGTTGTCAGATTAAGCGATATCTTAAGGTGGGTAGATATTTATTTTTTAGTAGAAGCAACTATCGTTGACAAAGTTTGTAGTGAAAGGTTCAGTGAAGGGATTAATTATAAATTAAGAAGATCTCCCCTTAGTTCTACGGCTTCCTTTTTGATTGGATTTACCGTTTTTAGTATCGTATCCGTAGTTACACTCTTTTTCCAATTTTGAGCGTTGTCATCTAACATTCACATGTGAAATTGATCAGCTTAGCATAACGCTAAAGAACGGTTGCATTTGTAGCCCTAAATTAGTTAAATAGTTTGCGTGGCCGTCAATAAGTCCCCCAAAAGTGGGTTGTTTATCAATCACTGTAGGCCTGTTATTGTTATGGGGCTATGTCCTGTTATCAATTTCTCAGTGTTTTGTTGTTAAAAATGCCACACAGTTAGCCACTTTACCGGTGGTCAGATTAAATTTAGATCTTTGGAGAGGTAATATTGCATTATTATTTATTTTCTAATGAGGAAGGTACAGAAACCTTTGTTTAGAATCAAACAATTATAGTCCTTTTTACATTTCAAGTTTTTTATACGATATACAAATTTTTATTTCTGTGTCCTTGATGGTTCAAACTGGATAATTAATCAAAAGTTTTTGTCTTTAATTAACTATACATGGACTGTAATTGATCAATTATGTCTTCATTATCTTCCAATAAGAAGTAGCTAGTGTGTACCAGTAATATAATATTAGTTATTTTTATCCAACGACCAAGACTACACGTAATTGTCTTAATCAATTGTCATTTTTAGTATATTATTAAAGACTTTTCAAGAATCATTATAGCAAATTAAGGAACTTGTACATTGTACCTACTAATAAATAAGCATACTATATGATTTATTGATCTCAATACTGGTACTGCCCCTATCAATGAAATCAATATGACTCAGTTATAGAATTTATGGAATTGTAGACATTTAGCTGTAATTGTTACAGTTCAGTTAGTTTAGAATATTAGATTATAATGCTGGTTGCATATCATTACAATTTGTATTAATAAAAATTATTAAACATTAAAAATTTGGTTTGTATGGTTATGCTATAGGGGTACAAGCATATATATTATTTAATAGGCCTAGTGTGTGCAATTAAGTGTTTATTGCATTTATCAGTTTTGAAAAAATAGAAAAGGTGTTGTTTATTCAAAGGATTTTTCCAAAAGACTCACATTTTTATTAAGGAAAATACATTCAATCAGTAAGCTACTGTGGTAGGTTGAAGCCTTGGCACAATTACATGTGTATCTAGTGCTAAAAAAAACCCTAAGAACTTGTATAAGTGCTTTCATTGAGAAAGTGGTTAGTACATACATATATATGCCGTACAATTTTATAGTTACATAGTGGAGGTCGATTGTAGCCATGTTTGAAAATTCGGTTTTGAAAAAAGGACCGACGGGTCAGATCTAGTTACGGTCATTTTCCATGGCCCTGGGTCCCCATGGTACATAATATCTCCATAGCTAGAATGCCAGTGAAGGACATGCATCAAAGACATACATGTAAAGTGATATAATATGGAAATATATTCGAGACAAGCTTTTCAGAAGAGCCTTCCTCTGTTATTATACATGTAGCCCATGTATTGCACTGAGAAATATTGTACTATTTATAGTGTCGCTAGTCAGGCACAAAAATATAACTAGCTATACATAGACACTCTACCATTTATTGGAGTTAATTTTGGTATTTCCTTGTAAAGACAATGGCATAGTATGAAACAGCATTCTTAAAGTATACAGTGAATTAAAAATCTAAAATAAGCAACACCCACAAAGAAAGGGTTAATATTTATGAAAGCCTATTTCCTTATGCTAGAATAGATTTACAGTAAATGGTAGTTTTAATTATTTTAGACTTTAGTCTGTTACTCATCTTGTCTTCTAGTTCTCAAACATTTGTGTGTACAACATTTTTTAATCCCCTTAATCCATCAAAATACAATTTATGAACATGTAAGTTTATTTAGAATGCGGATTATAGAAGATTAAAAACTACTAAATCTTTGTAATATTTTATGACATGTGCACTAAAGACATCCCCCCCACCCCTGTATTATTACTGTAAGTTATTTTCCATTTACACATAATCATGATGGTGAGAATTCAGATGGATATTGATTACTTAATGGAACGATATGTCATTTGCATTTTTCGGAATATATAAATTTCTCAAGGCTTAATCCACCCTTAATTATTTAAAAGAGCTTTATCGCCAATATTTGGGACTTAGAAATTGACACAAATGGGTCGCAACGCATATAATAATGTAATATGAATGTATATAAACTGATTTACATTCAATCGTTTCTGTTTTTACAATAATTTCTAATCAGTTATGTTCGGCGAAATACGCCAGTAGTCTCAGTCGAATGCCCATCTCTAGCGTCTGGTTATTCCAGTCTACACAGATAGTATTTATTGAGCATGCTCTCCAGATAAGAATATGACGTCACCGTTTGACATGACTTGTGGAATATGTCTAGCCTCGTTCTTCGAGTCCCTTGTTACAAATGGTGCCGAAACACATTATGGTACACGATTCGTGTACCAATGGTAAAATGTTTATTTTGTCTTAAATATTGGATATCAGAAGCCTATCTTTTCGCAGTAAGATCACAACATCATTGTTGGTTTAAACTGATAAATAATTTGTGTTTTCTCTGTCGAAGATTTTAGATGATATGAGTTAGAGACTTAGCTACTTTAACATTTAATTAAAAAAAACAAAATACCAAGGCATGGAGTTTTTAAGTAAGACTTGACCTAACTGATTAATTATACATGTGGTTGGATTAGAGGATGGAGATACTCTTGCCACAGTGTAAGGGATACATGGTACTGTTTAAACGACAGGAATAGAAACGTAGCTCTGATTAAACGTTAGTAAAAATACAGTAATTGTTTCCCATAGAACTCTTGTATTGAATTTAATAAAGAGCTACTTGAATTCCTGTAGATAGTATCACACAATAGATTATACATGATATATTACAGATTGGGGATACATTACCAGACATTAAACTATATGAAGATAATCCAGATAATGGTATAAGTGTCCGTGATATATATAAAGGAAAGAAAGGCGTTTTATTTTCGGTGGTCGGTGCCTTTACTCCAGGATGTACACACGTAAGATATTTGTGACTAGTCAAATTTGCTTGATTTTATTTATAGAACATGTTGATTTATACTCTATTTGAAGGGGTAAGTGGGGGGGATATTCAGATCTATATATTGAAGTGTTGTAGTGACAGTTCGCGAGTGCTGAAAATACGAAGCCCCCATTGAACACTGTGGATGCCATATTCGGACCATTTCAGACCCCAGACCCCCCTAAATCGAGTCGAGCCAGGATGGGGGATTGGATGGGAGATTTAGTTGAACTATTATTGTAAATACAGATTTTTCCAGTTCAAAAGCACTCACAAAATGATCATTTGTCAGCAAAATATGTTTCACCAATTTTTCTTTAAGATTTATTAAGAAATCATCATCTATGTGGTTTCCTATGACACTCACAAAATGATCAATTGTGTAAGCAAAAGATTTAATAGCAAACAGTATAATATTTCTTTGGGGGAAAACTATTTTGTGTTGAGATTCATAAGAAAATCGTCATTTTCTAAGATAAATGGGATGGACAACAATTTATGTGTCGTTTTGTTGGGGTTTTTTAAATTAAAGTACAATATGTTCATTTTCAGGCCCATATTCCAGAATATTTAGAAAGTGCTGATAAATTTAAAGTAAGTACAGGTTCATGTATTAATTTAACTAAAAATAGATAGCTATTTCCATAATTGGACTCATGGCTATTTAAATTCTGGATATATTAGAAAACTCTACACAGGTCCTGAATACTAAAATTTGATTGATTAAAAAAACAATGAAATGAAAGGGGATTTAGGGAAATTTTGCCCAGACAGCAGCAATACAGCCGATTCTTCATTCATTTGCCAATGTTATTCAGGAACCTCATTTTTTGTCCCATCCAAATGACTAGATGCTTTAGCTTGCCAGGTCCGCTGTCCTGCACCATTGACAAGGGGAAGCCAGGCTTGAAAATCATGGTGTTACTTCTCCTGGTTAGAGAGTTAGCCAGTGCCAAAGCACAGTGTTTCAAGGTTTATTACACTTCTTATGAATACACAATGTAAACAAATTTTTAATGAAATGTTTTTTTATTTCTAAAAAATAAGTAAGCAAAGAATTATAGGATAAACTATTATGAAGGAAGTACAATGTTTAATCTTTAACATATGTAAATCAAGATATAAAATTGGGTGTGGAAAATTCATACTGTAAATTGTTACACACTTCCCTTTGATTTTATGTGGGGTTGTCTTCCCTAATGTAATGAATAAAGGCTTATCTTTCTGTGTTACAGGAAGAGGGATATGATCTCATTGGCTGTGTTTCTGTCAACGATCCTTTTGTCATGGCAGCATGGGGCCAAGATTTAAAAGCAGAAGGAAAGGTAATTATATACTGTTAAGTTGAGTAAATAAAGAAAATATTATTACTAAGATATATTCTTTAGATAAATAATGAAGATATTATAGCTAAAATATATTCAGCTCTGAAGTTAAGATAAATAATGAAGATATTATAGCTAAAATATATTCAGCTCTGAAGTTAAGATAAATAATGAAGATATTATAGCTAAAATATATTCAGCTCTGAAGTTAAGATAAATAATGAAGATATTATAGCTAAAATATATTCAGCTCTGAAGTTAAGATAAATAATGAAGATACTATAACTAAAGTATATTCTGCTCTGAAGTGAAGATAAATAATTTAAACATAAATAGTGTAGATATTAGAACTAATATATATATTCTACTGTTTCAATGGTTGCAGCATTAAATTACATGTAATACTGGTAAAAATTCCAATCATTATTTATTTGGGCAGCACAAATAAAATAAAAATATAAGCTTACCATACATTTCCCTCTTATTGATTGATAATTCAATAGTTTTATTAGTACAAGTAGTCCAGAATGGGTGTCCAAAATGGTCTAATGATCATAAGGTATGTCATAGAGTTGACTGGCATTGTTTCAATCCCACACTTGTACATGACAAAGAGTAGGGTCGCCTTCCACATTGCTGGGTGTTCTCCCACTACTCGAGATCCTACCCGCAAGTGAATTATATAATTGTAATTATACCATATGTTAGTTACAAAATGACCTAGTTTCTGTTGAGTGGACGTTAAATTCTATTTCTCTCTTCTCCATACCTTTGGCATTTACATGATTGAACTATCTCTGATATTAAAATGCTTATATTTTATTTAGATAAGAATGTTAGCAGATACTAAAGGTGAATTTACTAAAGCTATGGGAATGGAATTAGATTGTAGTAAATTATTGGGAAATATTAGATCTAGAAGGCAAGTATATACATGTACTTATTTAATATTAATAGTTATAGGGATCAACGACATGGAAAATTCTGGATATCATGGTATTTATAGGAATTTCCATTGTTGTATAATAGTTAGTTTAGTTAAAACTGCATACAGCTGATAGTACCATCATGTTAATATTGGCTGAATCTATAAATTTCAAATGTAGATAAACATCCAATTAAAAGGCATTTTTATCGACCACTGATTAGACAAAGTGATTTACATTCAATCAGATTTCATCTTTAACGTCCATCTAATTCAAATTAATAATCCTGATCGGCGAATTTATTGACTAATGGGGGTTGGATGACTGAATGGTTAGCACCTGCGCGCTGTATCATAAGGCCTGTCATTGAGTCAACTGGCGTGGTTTCGAATCTCTGGTTGTACGTGACAAGGAGTAGGGTTGCCTGTCCAACCTAGTGGGTTTTCTCCGGGTCCTCCCACTGCTAAAGACCCCTACGCGCAAGCAAATTATTGAAATAAAATTAAACCATGTTAGTCCCGAAATGACCTAGTCTGTGTTGAGTGGACATGAAACTCAATTTCTCTCTCTCTTTTTATTGACAACTATTATCCCAAATCACCTCGAGGTGCGATTTGTCGATTTGAAAAATAAGATCTTGTCCAAAAATTACAATTGATGATCAGCTTTAATATTTCAAATCCAATCTGACTGACATGTTCACTGCTATTTTAAGTGTACCTTTGCTTATGACATACCTGTTCTCTTTTCAGATACTCTTTAGTAATAGAAGATAGTAAAGTACATACCATAAATGAAGATCCACAACACTCCGGCCTTGTCTGTCTACTGTGTATACGAAATCTCAAAACAAAAGCACAAGTCATGTCTTGATTGTAACCAATTCCTTATGAAACATCTTTTTTTAATTCTAGGACTTAGCCTATTATTTTTGTTTTTTGTATAATATGAGTTGACGTGTAAATATTTGTGAATATAAAATGGACTTAAGTTTGTTTTCTCAGCCAGCTTGAGAGGCTTATACTAGGAGATCTTGTGTTTGCAGATCTAAAATTTTTCTCTTCCGTTTGATCATACTTTGGTGGGCTTATTCCTTGTAAACTTGTTGGTTGTGATTTAAATGAACTAAGACTATTAATTGCTTCCCCTGTTCTCATGAAGGATGAATGTAGTGCCTCTATTTATAGCAATTCTCACTTTCTTATACCTTATGCATGTCATTTTTTGCCAGGTTTTGGTGAATATTCATGATTTTGAAGCAGAATGATCAGCAAGTAAACAGACATGATATAGGGTTGTCATCCAAAAAAGATGCTTTCACTGCCTATAGATTCCTTTGACCTAATCTGATTAAAATACAGATCTATATTTCATTTCGTTTTTTTATACTTTCAATGGCCTCTACTACATGAAGATCTGACCAGCTGTAGTGGGAGGTTGGGTCAGGGGTTGCATGAACAGCTTTTGACCCTATGATGTCAGACATTGATTAATCAATCAGCGTTGACGTTTCTAGTGGTTTACCCACAGTTCCATGCATCACACGCCAAGAAGTCGCTGTAACATATGGTTTCATTGGCTAATAACGCCTGTTATATAACAACTCTTCCAGATCCTAGTGTAGTACAGACAAATAAAACAAAATTTTGAACAATAAAAAACGAAATGAAACCGGATCTGTGTTTTAATCAGATTGACTTTGACCAGGCCCGGAGTTCACAAAGCATTCTGAGACTTAAGTTAAGAATTTACTAAAAATTGTTCGCCTTATTGTAATTAAATATAGCCCTTTATAAAAAATTGATTGTTTTAATGTATCAAATACATCAATAAGAAACTATGTGGAAAGTTTTGTGTTTCTGGATCAAAGGTATTTCTCATAAAATGTGCATGAAAGTTGAGTAAATTCTTAATGTAAGTCTGAGAATGCTTTGTGAACTGGTGGCTTAGCAAAAAATATAAATGGTCAACCCCTTTAAAGATTTTTTCAGATGATTGTGACATTTTGAACTCTCTTTGGTTATAAAGATTAAGATCATCAGAATGTTCAAAAATATGTTAAAGACCATGAAATATTATGGATTTAACTTTTAAGTCAAAGGGGAGAGAATAACTAGTCCTGATATAACAAGTTATCTCCCTTGAAATAATTTTAGAATATCTGTGTGCTTATAGTCTACCTAAGTGTAAACATATTTCATAGAATAAATGTAATGAGGGAAATTTTGAACAGACATCAGCGTTTCCACGTACTCTTTACAGCATTCTATCAAGGGTTCTTTTACATGATGCCAATGTGTACAAAGGACAAGACACTCTTCTTTGTCAGGCCCTCCGTCCTCCACCACTGATAACAGGTACATAGACTCAAAAATACTATGGAACTTTCTCTTTCAGCACCGAGACTCCTAGTTAGTGAGCCAGCACTGTACTCACTGAGCTGTGTAGCTCCTTTATAGAATATATTTTATTAGTATATCAGTATTTTTATACTCAAACCTAAATGTCATTCTAGAGGCAACATAAAAATAATTGAGCCCCATACTAAGTCCATGGCTCCTTTATAGAATATATTTATTAGTATATGAGTAGGAGTATTTTTTATAGTCAAACCTAAATGTCATTCTAGAGACACCATAAAAATAATTCTGTAAAAACCTTGCTAATGATCTCTTGTAAAAATGGCAGACACTCAGATATTTTGAGGTGGACTGGGGTAAAGAATAAAATCTAGGGCAAAATTTTAACTTTTAACAATGAAATTGTGTTTATTCACTTATATTCTTGTGTTGTTTGTTTTTGTATGTGCTGTTTGTTTTCGGTGGTTTGTTTTGTTGAGTAGTTATTATGCCTTAGTTTGTTAAGTTTTTGTTTCCAAAAACTGGGCTACTGAATTTAAGTCTAAATTTTAAAAAATTGTTTTTCTTAAAGATACCTTCCCGCGTACAAACTGTGTGATTTTTTGATGATATATTTGGACTAAAAACATATTCAAACTAATCAATCTATCAAAAGTTTGCTTTAAGTCCCTCTCAAAACTTTGTATACACAAAAATATACGTTAAGCTATTAAAAAAATCTATTTTTAGAAGCCATGTTTTTTACCTAACTTGATTGAGGGAGGTTCCATTTTCCAGAATGTATTTGTCATTACTTACTGTCCATTTATCATGCATTGAGGTCAAAGTAAATTCTTGAATTATTTTCTGCCATTTAATTTTTCTAGTTAGATTGGGCATCTATACTTTCCATATATACCAAATTTGCAATACTTTTATTGGAAATAACCACCCGATGAATACTTTTGTGGGAATTTATGTTTAAGGATATAAGCAAGAAAAATTCATATTGGATTTTTTTTTAATGGGATGGATCAACTAACAGAATAGCACTATTTCAAAAAATATACATAATAGTAATTTAAATATGAAGTTCCAACTAACAAAGATAATGGTTTTGTTATGAATTAAAATACATGAATTATAAGACAAGTAAATTTATGAAAAGAATACATTATATATGTATAAGATAAGGGCTATGTACCACGGCATACTGTGGTGTATCCATTCATACTGTCCAGTTACCACAAGACTGAATTTTATTCAGAAAATTGGTTTATCATACCAAACGTATTGAACTTTTTTATCAGTATGTAAGCTTTGTTGATTAAATTTATGAAGTAATTATTATCATTGTCAAAATTTTAATTTCTAAAATAGAACATAATTTCTTTATATTTTAGAGTTTACCTGTATGCCATGCGTATATTGCTGTATATCAGTATTTGTATGCAATACAAACTTCAAAATGTGTAATTTAGTTGACAATTATGTTGCTCATATGCATTCTCCACAAAGTTTCTGTTTATGTTCACTTACATTGATTTTTTTTTTAACTTTCTTAATAACTTGATGTATTTATCGGACCTTGGTAATTCCTATACTTTTACATGACAGATTTAGAGTGGAATAACTTATTGTTTCATTCATGTATGGTTGATTTTTGTAAGATATTACAAAGCAGAGTGAATATTCTCTACAATTTAGCGTTTAGTAAATAGATAAATTAAGAGTATTTATTTGTCACGATTCTCAGTTGTGGGGAGTAGAAGGAAACATGTTAACAAAACATGTTAAAATTTGTCAAAAGTGTCTAATTAGTTGAGTGTGATGTGTTGAAATGCTCTGTGAGTCAGGAACCTGAATCTGTCTATATTTAGATAGAGCCAGTGTTCTTATTTTAGATTCTATTCCGTCAGCAATCCAAATAACACATCAGATCAACTGAATTCAACATTGTTTTGATTTGAAAATGCATTATGTAAGAATTAGATAAAGAGTTGATTATAGGCTTGTCATGTGAATAAATGTCTAATATAATAATTAAAGATACATTATGTAAGATTTAGATAAAGAATTAGCCATTCTTGCTATAATAGTTCGAAAGTAGATGATGTAAAATGAATAATTTGAAAATTTCATTCAAATTACTCTATTGCAAGCGAAGATATTGGCCTTTGAAGGTTTGACAGACATGTTCAATAATTTCAACC
Source organism: Patella vulgata (assembly GCF_932274485.2). NCBI lineage: Eukaryota > Metazoa > Mollusca > Gastropoda > Patellidae > Patella > Patella vulgata. The sequence continues at coordinate 21,951,945 of NC_065883.2, forward strand.
ACGGTCCTGGTTGATCGAAGCTAAGTCTCGGTCCGTCTGGGTCCGCCATATTTGATTAAATCAAACTAACGCTGAACCATTCTAATCTATTTAATATCGGAGAAATCTGATGCCATCGATAGTTGATTAAGGCCTGGATCAGTTAATTAATGTCTAATTAATACTTTAGAAAACATTTCAGGCCTAAAGAAAGACCTGCAATAGGCAGATTTAGCTCTTGCATAATGCATGTTTAATATAACATTTGAAGCCAAAGACCTTCATTAGTCATATTTAGCTCTTACATAATGCATCTTTAAATTAAACAGGTTATTACTCCTATACCTATTACTCTTTGAGGTGTCAAAAATTCTCTACTAAGTCTGATATTATTGTTTGTTAGAAAATAACCAAACTTGGGCTTACTTTGTCTTATCAAGATACCTAGTTCATGATAAAATGCATAATAGGTATATAATCATTGTTTATTCCCCATTATCTTTACATATGATCATGTCTAGACAATAGTATTGTTATGGTAAAAGATATATTTGTATATTTCCATTTATTATGTAAATAGTCTTTAAATGGATTTTAAAAGTATTTCTTTGTAATATAGTATCTATTAAAGGAATGCAACATCTATTTTATTACTTATTTATTTTTATTCGCTGAAATTTTAATGTGTGAAGTTAAAATTATTAAACTGTCATTTAAACCATAAGCCAACTTTCATAAGTTCATCAAATAAATTTTAACATTTTCAAAGAAACAGGAAACAAATTTAAATTCATGAGTTAAGATGGTTGCCGCATTGTTGGTAACATGGAAGGAAGTTCTTCTACTGTATAAATGTTATATTGTTATTGCCCATCTGTCGTCCATAATTAAAACCAGACTGGCTTGAAGTGCATACACAGTGCTTATTTTCAGGAGACAAATAGAAACCATTTAAAGTTGCAATGTCATATTTTTAAGTTATATTTTTAAAATTTATTAAAATAAAGCCTTAAAATAGATGGTATCTATAAACAGTCCTACCTTGTTAAAGAATAATCCTATTAATCCTATAATTCACTATTGCCAGATGAGAAATTGGCAAAAAAATCATTTTCATCTTCTAATTCCAACGTTTGAAGATAACTACTCCATGGTGGAGAATAGAAATCAAGGGAGGTAATTGTGTTATTATTTCCGGTGTAAATGAGTTTTAAGTGTGAGAATGACACCTATTATCGTATAATAGTGAGTTGACAACCTATTGAGCAAAAGACATAGAAATAATTATGTTTTGACTTTCTTAGAAAATATGAAATTGTATCTTTAAATTTCACAGATTTTCGATAATTACTGTCTGTGTCATTGCCCATGACATTGTCTTGTGGAAAGTCTAACGGCTAAAGTTATAATTCAATTAACAATTAACTGGCCTACTGGTTTTCAACAATTTCGGATAATTGCTGTCGAAGAGTGGTTACCGTTGATCACTTTGAAAAATCTTATTGATGATCTAGCAGCTACAGTAGAGCTAATAATCCTAACGACTTGAAGTTGATGTTTATGGGATAAAGATTTTCAATTATGTTTGCGGACTACTTTGAGAGCTATTGTCCTTGATCCCTCAGAAAAAAAAAATCCTAAATAAATTTTTAATTGGTGTCGATGTTCCCAAGGAAGGCAATATTAATAATGATTTCTGATAATTACTTCCATGGTTATTACCCTTGTTTACTTTTAAAAATTATGGTTGTTGTAATGGCTAAAATTACCATGATCTGATTGACATGCGTTTTACATTTGTTGTTGATGTTAGTGCTAGGAAGAAACTTATCAACTTATAACAATTTCCGATAATTACATAATCACTTATTAGGGACCAATAAAAAAAACTCTGAAAGTAATTATTAGATATTGAAAATCAACAACTAGGATTCCTGCTTCTAATGAACTTACACGTTATATAAATTTCCACATCAATGAGCCTCAAGAGCATCCATGTTCACAAGCTCAAGACTTCTTTCAACTTCTTTCTTTCGTTCATGAACATAAACACAGTAATCAATTATATGATCACATTAGCTTCTAAAGCACCCCCAACGGAAATAATGCTTACAGTAACTGCGGGAAAAACAATCGACCTCTTCAGAAGATAAACAACATTTTTAATTTTCAAGTCAACCGGACGATAACCGCAGAGCAGGGGTTCCCATTCTGAGCGACTAGCAAGCGCCGTCTCGCGGTGTATGAGGACCCTCCTAGAATGCGTTAAAAACGAGTTTTGCGAGCATTTCAGAAGAAGAAACTTACTCATCGAATTCAAAATCTGTCGCGATCCCATGGCAACTTAGCGACCGTGGCGAATATCAAGTGACTCCATTTGGTTTCGCGACCCCACAAATGGGAACCCCGGCCCTACAGGTTGATATTTGGTTGTTATTTATATAAAACAATATTAGTTTGTATTCGGTCAAGATATCCGAAAGGGATTGGGAAATAGGAAGCCTATGTAAAACCACTCACCCTAAGAGTGTCTATAACAGTGGTGCGCAGAGAAAGTGCGACGACCTAGAGCATCCATTTAAGGGGGTATACGGTTCCAAAAATGTATCAACATTTTATTTATTGCGATTATTGATAATTTGCATAATTCATCTTTCTTGAGCTGCGATACATTTGACCTAACCGCTTATCAATCGGCGATTCTGTCAGGAATACAGTCAAACTGTAACATGGCCAGCATTGTTTTCTTTTTCTTTTTTGTGGGGATGGGGTGTGTGGGTGTGGGTGTGTGTGTGTGGGGGGGGGGGGGGCTTGGAATTCAACAGTACATTGATGATGGTTAGACGAGCGCTATGGTACAAAACAGTTAATCTGCTAAAGAGACTGATGCATAAGCTACTCGAAAATATCCCCCGTTATTTTTAGTTTTAGTTATCTAGAAATATACCCTTATTGACTGACCATAAAATCTATGACAAATATATCAAAACAAATAGAAAATGTATAATTTATTTAAAAAACAGTATTTTTTTATGAAATAAATACATGTATATACAAATTTATTTTATGTACATTTAAGGCCAATTCAATCTTTCTACAGCTTCCGCTATATCTTCTGTATCTTTATCTTTAAAAAATTAATGTTTTTATTTTCTTTTTTCCCCTGCCCCCTCCCCCTCGCTTTCTCAATCTGCTTGCTTTTTAACACAGCCACAAGTACACAATTTTCTAAACCGTTTTCCCACTCTGATGAAAAATTTACGGAAATTGCTTTTATTTTTCTCTTTTTTCCCTTCTACAGTTTTTGCTCCATAATTCATTCCCTCCACTAATTCCATTACTATTTCCGTTTCTTCTGTATCCCTCTTATCCATCCCACTGTCTTCCCTTTCTTGGGTTTGTGATTTTATTTCCATCACATCTCTTTCTTCTGTAACCGTAATCTCTTTTTCTCCTGTTTCTCTTTCTTCTGTAATTGTAATCTCCTTTTCTCGGAGTTCTTTTATTTGTGTTTCTTCATTTTCCGTTTCTCTGTTGTTATCTTCTGTTTCTTTACATTTTACTTCTTTATACTCTGTTTCTACATCTTTTACTTCTTTATATTCCGTCTCTACATCTTTTACTTCTTTATATTCTGTTTCTACATCTTTTACTTCTTTATATTCTGTTTCTACATCTTTTACTTCTTTATATTCTATTTCTACATCTTTTAATTCTTTATATTCCGTCTCTACATCTTTTACTTCTTTATATTCTGTTTCTATGTCATCTACTTCTTGGCATTCTGTTTCTACATCTTTTACTTCTTTATATTCTGTTACTGTGTCATCTACTTCTTGACATTCTGTTTCTAAATCGTTTACCTCTTTATACTCTGTTTCTATATCTTTTACTTCTTTATATTCGGTTTCTATATCCTTTACTTCTTTATATTCTGTATCTACATCTTGTACTTCTTTATATTCTGTTTCTACATCTTTTACTTCTTGACATTCTGTTTCTACATCATTTACTTCTTTATATTCTATTTCTACATCTTTTACTTCTTTATATTCTGTATCTACATCTTTTACTTCTTGATGCTCCGTTTCTACATCTTTTACTTCTTGACATTCGGTTTCTATATCTTTTACTTCTTTATACTCGGTTTCTACATCTTTTACTTCTTTATATTCGGTTTCTACATTTTTTACTTCTTTATATTCTGTTTCTACATCGTTGACTTCTTTATATTGTGTTTCTACATCTTTTACTTCTTTATATTCTGTATCTACATCTTTTACTTCTTTATATTCTGTTTCTACATCTTTTACTTCTTTATATTCTATTTCTACATCTTTTAATTCTTTATATTCTATATCTACATCATTTACTTCTTTATATTCTCTCTCTACATCTTTTACTTCTTGATGCTCCGTTTCTACATCTTTTACTTCTTTATATTCTGTTTCGACATCTTTTCCTTCTTTATACACTGTCTCTATGTGATCTACTTCTTGACATGCTGTTTCTACATCCTTTACTTCTCTATATTCTGTTTCTACATCTTTTACTTCTTTATATTCTGTTTCTACATCTTTTACTTCTTTATATTCTGTTTCTATATGTACTTCTTTATATTCTGTTTCTACATCTTTTACTTCTTGACATTCTGTTTCTACGTCTTTTACTTCTTTATATTCTGTTTCTAGATCTTTTTCTTCTTTATATTCCGTTTCTACATCTTTTACTTCTTTATTTTCTGTTTCTACATCCTTTACTTCTTTATACTCTGTATATGTATCTTTTACTTCTTTATACTCTGTTTCTATATCTTTTATTTCTTTATACTCTGTTTCTACATCTTTTATTTCTTTATTTTCTGTGTCTATGTATTTTACTTCTGTATTTTCTGTATCTACACATTTTACTTCTGTATTTTCTGTATCTATATATTTAACTTCTGTATTTTCTGTATCTACACATTTTACTTCTGTATTTTCTGTGTCTATACATTTAACTTCTGTATTTTCTGTATCTACACATTTTACTTCTGTATTTTCTGTTTCTATATATTTAACTTCTGTGTATTCTCTATCTATGTATTTAACTTCTGTGTTTTCTGTGTCTATATATTTAAGTTCTGTAATTTCTGTATCTATACATTTAACTTCTGTATTTTCTGTGTCTATATATTTAACTTCTGTATTTTCTGTATCTATACATTTAACTTCTGTATTTTCTGTATCTATATATTTTACTTCTGTATTTTCTGTGTCTATATATTTAACTTCTGTATTTTCTGTATCTATATATTTAACTTCTGTATTTTCTGTATCTATATATTTAACTTCTGTATTTTCTGTATCTATATATTTAACTTCTGTATTTTCTGTGTCTATATATTTAACTTCTGTATTTTCTGTGTCTATATATTTAACTTCTGTGTATTCTCTATCTATATATTTGACTTCTGTATTTTCTGTGTCTATATATTTAACTTCTGTATTTTCTGTGTCTATATATTTAACTTCTGTATTTTCTGTGTCTATATATTTAACTTCTGTGTATTCTCTATCTATATATTTGACTTCTGTATTTTCTGTGTCTATATATTTAACTTCTGTATTTTCTGTGTCTATATCTTTTACTTCTTTATACTCTGGTGCAGGTACGTTCTTTACTTTCGGATGTGGCCCAAACATATTTGCACGAACTGTGTCAGTGTGTATCTTTATTCTGACCTCTGGTCTTACCAACAAATAGGGTTTGATATTCTCTGGTGGCAAAGTGCTGTTTCTATACAGGTCCATCAGAACATATGGGTTGACTGAAAAAATTAGAATAAAGATAAGGAATAAAATAGGTATGCAAATCAAAACAGGTGGTTAAAAATCAAATTCTGTTCAATCATATATTTTGTGTTAACTGATAAATTATAATAAAAGAATGCGTTTTTGTATTAAAGTCATAGTACACCAGCTTCCATAATCAATCAGTTTAAACTATTTCACTTTTTTAACGTGGTTAATAACTTTTCTGCACCGACAGGGCTAATGAAGACGGGCGTCCCCCATACAAGAACACTCATTGTAATATTGTACACGCACGCATGCACAGGTCTTTGGCTTTTCGCCCAATCCGAACAACTTGACGCAGTTCCATGTCAGGCTCCCTGTCCTGCACCACACACTGGAAAAACAACCATGGAAATTCCCGGAAATCTTCCTCGGCCAACACCGAATCTCACAATTATTGGACAATACCTTACTCACGGAGCCACCGTGGCTCCAGGTACGAAGATCATGACAATTGGTTCGATCTTGAGTGTCATTTTGCGATTGAACACAATAAAAGAAAATCAATGGTACATTAAACACAGGGAGCAACGTTTTGACACGTTCTCTCTTATCGTTTTCAACTAAATAATGATAGAAAACTCAAAGGTTTATACTATATACTAATATGTTTATACTATATAAAGGCAGTGATTCTACTATCTGTCTGCAAAGTGGGTGTCAATTGGTACACGTAAGTATGATTACATATCGAAGGGGATACTAATTACATAAATATATCCAATAGATCTACATTGGATTTTCGTAGCATTCGAACGACTATACGTTGTCCATTACCATGCCCTCATGTAACATATATCTAAACTATTTCCCCATCACTACCGCCTGTTAACAGGCCTTTGGAATACAACCCCGTATCTCTGTTCGGTTATGGGCTGAGTGGAACGCTGTAGGGTTTTGTTACTTACTTTTCTTTTGATTTTTTGTTGATTTGCAGCCGCCAGGAATAACACCTAATAATACAAATTTTCTGTTTGTCTGATTTTGTGCACTTTTCTTGTGTATTTCAAATATCTTGCCATGTTTAAGGCAAAATGCCCTCCCTTCTTTTTTGAAGTATCCTGGCTCCAATCCATTCTCGAGGTCTTCGGGACATGTTGCTATTTCATCGTCTGAAATAATAATGAAACCATGACATGTAATTATGTTATCTTTGATCAGGCGATTGTATGTAAGGTTACCGTGTGGTGTGTAGTCGCGCAGAGACAAAAGGTAACCACAGTAAATAAAAATAAAATTACGCTACTCTCATTGTAAGTTCAATAACTTCTCATTAAAAACATTGAACAAATAGTTCAGGTGAGAAGAAGTAATGCATTTTGTTCTTACCTTTTTTATCTTCTGTTTTTATATCTTGGGTTTCTGTTTTTATATCTTCTTCAGTTTTTATATCTTCAGTTTTTATATCTTCAGTTTCTGTTTTTATACCTCCATCAGTTTCTGTTTTTAAATCTTCAGTTTTTATGTCTTCTTCAGCTTCAGTTTTTATGTTTTTGGTTTTTATATCTTCTTCCGTTGTTATATCTTTTGTTTCTATTTTTGTATCTTCTGCTTTTATATCTTCTTTAGTTTTTATATCTTCTGTTTCCGTTTTTATATCTTCTGTTTCCGTTTTTAAATCTTCTGTTTCCGTTTTTATATCTACTTCAGTTTTTATATCTTCGGTTTCTGTTTTTATACCTTCAGTCTTTATATCTTCTGTTTTTATATTTTCGGTTTCGGTTTTTATGTCTTCTGTTTTTATATCATCTGTTTTTATATCTTCTTCCGTTGTTATATCTTCGGTTTCTATTTTTATATCTTCTGCTTTTATATCTTCTGTGGTTTTTATATCTCCTGTTTTTATATCTTCTTCAGTTTTCATATCTTCAGTCTTTATATCTTCGGTTTTTATATCCCGTGTTTCTCTTTCTAAATCTTTAGTTTTCATATTTGTTTTTATATCTTCTGTTTTTATATCTTCTTCAGCTTCTGTTTTTATATCTTCTGTTTTTATATCTTCTGTTTTTATATCTTCTTCAGCTTCTGTTTTTATGTCTTCAGTTTTTATATCTTCTTCGGTTGTTATATCCTCTGTTTCTGTTTTTATATCGTCTGCTTTTATATCTTCTTCGGTTTTTATATCTTCTTTAGTGTGTATATCTTCTGTTTTTGTATTTAAATCTTCAGTTGTTATATCTTCTGCAGTTTTTATATCTGCTTCTGCAGTTTTTATATCTACTGCAGTTTTCATATCTTCTGATTCGGTTTTTATATCTCCAGTTTCTGCATTTAATTCTTCGGATTTTATATCTTCAGTTTTATTATCTTCTGCAGTTTTTATATCTTGTGTTTCTGTTTTTATATCTCCTACTGTTTCTGTTTCTATCCCTCCAACAGTTTCTGTTTTTAAATCTTCAGTTTTTATGTCTTCTTCAGCTTCGGTTTTTATGTCTTTGGTTTTTATATCTTCTTCCGTTGTTATATCTTTTGTTTCCATTTTTGTATCTTCTGCTTTTATATCTTCTTTAGTTTTTATATCTTCAGTTTTTATATCTTCTGTTTCCGTTTTTAAATCTTCTGTTTCCGTTTTTATATCTACTTCAGTTTTTATATCTTCGGTTTCTGTTTTTATACCTTCAGTCTTTATATCTTCTGTTTTTATATTTTCGGTTTCGGTTTTTATGTCTTCTGTTTTTATATCATCAGTTTTTATATCTTCTTCCGTTGTTATATCTTCGGTTTCTATTTTTATATCTTCTGCTTTTATATCTTCTGTGGTTTTTATAACTCCTGTTTTTATATCTTCTTCAGTTTTCATATCTTCAGTTTTTATATCTTCGGTTTTTATATCCCGTGTTTCTCTTTCTAAATCTTTAGTTTTCATATCTGTTTTTATATCTTCTGTTTTTATATCTTCTTCAGCTTCTGTTTTTATATCTTCTGTTTTTATATCTTCTGTTTTTATATCTTCTTCAGCTTCTGTTTTTATGTCTTCAGTTTTTATATCTTCTTCGGTTGTTATATCCTCTGTTTCTGTTTTTATATCGTCTGCTTTTATATCTTCTTCGGTTTTTATATCTTCTTTAGTTTGTATATCTTCTGTTTTTGTATTTAAATCTTCAGTTGTTATATCTTCTGCAGTTTTTATATCTGCTTCTGCAGTTTTTATATCTACTGCAGTTTTCATATCTTCTGATTCGGTTTTTATATCTCCAGTTTCTGCATTTAATTCTTCGGATTTTATATCTTCAGTTTTTATATCTTCCGCAGTTTTTATATCTTGTGTTTCTGTTTTTATATCTCCTACCGTTTCTGTTTTTATATCTTCCGTTACCGTTGTTATATCTCCCGTTTCTGCTTTTAAATCTTCTGCAGTTTTTATATCTGCTTCTGCAGTTTTTATATCTGCTTCTGTAGTTTTTATATCTTCTGCAGTTTTTATATCTGCTTCTGCAGTTTTTATATCTGCTTCTGTAGTTTTTATATCTTCTGCAGTTTTTATATCTTCTGCAGTTCTCTTATCTTCTGTTTCTTCATCTTTTGATTCATTATCTCCTGTTTTCATAATATCTTCTATTTGTGTATCTTCTCTATCTCGATCTTCAATTTCCATGTCTTCACTTTCTTTACTTTCTGTTGGTGAGTCCCCAAAGGACAAAGGCATTACTCCGAACTTCATTATAGCTGCAAACGGAAGCCAAGTTTACATATTATAGTTTCTCAGTAAAAATATTCCCGTCCCCGAGTTCACAAATTATTCTCAGACTTAAGTTAAGAATTTAATCAAAATTTTTCGCCTTATTTTAACTAAGCTATAGCCCTTTATACAACTTTTATTGTTTTATTGTACCAAATACATCAATAAGAAACTATGTGCAAAGTTTTGTGTTTCTGCATCAAAGATATTTCTCATAAACACTGACTGAAAGTTGAGTAAATTCTTAACTTAAGTCTGAGAATGCTTTGTGAACTTGGGGCCCGAAGTCGCTGATCATCATTTGCATTTTTCTGATCATACTAATTTTATTGTCACGTCTTAACCCGCGCTAAAATGGATTTTTAAACATTTAATTAAGAAAACAAAATTAAAATAGCCTAACACTGGCTTTTGTTGACGGTGTCCTATATATGCAGTGGATGCCGAGTGTAATTTTAAATGAGTACGGAAATTGATCAAACTAATGATATATCTAAAGCTATAATCTGTCCGTTACCTTTAGTAATATGAGCCCCCTGACACTCCCCAACCCTTTCGACTGGAGAAAAATGAAAGTGACTTGTAAACACAGTTGTGCAAAGCCGGGGATGGTGACGGATGTTTAAGACTATAGTGCGCAGGGTTGATCCAAGAATTTTTGCAGGAGGGGGTATTTCTTGGGGGAGGAGGGGGTCCGGGTTGGTTCGCTTCCTCTGGCCTTGTACATTTTTGAGAAATACATGGTCTGTGTCGTCATTTTGGCGTATATCTGGGTTAACAAGAGGTCACTTTTCCAAAACACAGCAAGTGCGATTTTACATAAAAACATACTAACATATATTATATATTTCAATTTTGTTTAAATAGTTGGCTTCCCTCGTCGGAGGGAACAGGACGACACGGAGAAATCTCCCTTTTTGTATAGACCTACAGCTTAATTTGTTATATCCAGTGGCTCATTATGAAGTGAAAGTGTAAAGTTATTTCATTTCATATTTCCTTAGACTACTTTTTGTTTTTATGTGTTTCATGTTTTTGAATGCCATATCATATTTTCACGTTAGATTTGAAAACACAAATAAAAGACGACCAAAAGAAGGCACGATATTCCACACTGAAAGGTGTCGTATTTTCGCTTTTGAAAAAGCTAAGACATCAAGAAATTAATCTTTGGTCAATGAACATTATTAGCGCCATGACAACGACCGGCATTCATTTTCTTATCATTATTAAATTTCTTTTACCGTATAATAAATGATAACAGTTTTCTAGATAACTTAACGATAGTTTATATTACTTACCTGATGTCCAGACTCGGTATTTTAAATATTTTCGATGGTTTTTCCGCTAAAATAAATCTGTTTTAAGTGATAATATCGTTATAATATAGATTATACTGGCTCCCTATTTGACGAGACAATAAGTTGTGACGTCATACTAATTGTGACGTCACAATGAATATAACGTTATCGAATGTCGATTTTCATTGGCCATAATCATTGTAAACTTTGGGATCCTTTCCTATATTCTCCCAGTGCGACGTTTTTGGTAGAGGGGTCTTTAGATATATTTATACAATAAATGTGAGTGAAATAGCTTTATTTAACGTCCGCTTCCACCGAGGTGATATCGCAGACAATAAAACTGTCCAATTCTATAAAAGGAACTCTTAAAAAGCTGTATGCTGGCATTATACAGGAGTGGCATGTAGAGAGGGGGTGACGTTTCTGGGTAAGGGGGGGGGGCAAATTTTCGAAATTTGAAATAATCGCTGTACAACAAGCTGTCTTACTTAATTTTAATAAAAACATGTTTTTGTTTTGGCATGTTTAAAATAATTATCTCCCTTTCTCCTCTGAGTACTAGGTGTATATAATCAATAAGTTGGCCCCTGACATAACTATAACCCTCTGCAAGCCACTGGCCCCTCATCAGGAATTTTGCCGGACTGAGTGCATAAATACTCAGTAGGGAAAGGTCATTCACTCTTCCCATTGACATAACTATAATAACAGTAAATATTTTATTTTTGGAAGGATTTAAATAATTTTACCTATTCTCTCAACAATTTCCAGCCAGTGTAGTAATATGTGTAGTTTTAATTGGTTGGAGGGGGCATAATGGGGAATACACTAGTGTTACCCAACTCCTTTGCAATATATATTTTTTTAAATATATGTCTGTCCCTTGGGAACACCAAGCCAAGTATCTACATGTATAAGTTAATCTACCATTGATGTACACAGAGCTCACCCAGGCAGAGAGAGAGAGAAATGGGATTGAACATCCACTCAACACAAACTAGGTCATTTGGGGACTAACATATGCTTTAATTCTATTTCAATAATTCACTTGCGTGTAGGGGTCTTTAGCAGTGGGAGGACACCAGAGGACCCGGAGAAAACCCATGATGTTGGACAGGCGACCCTACTCCTTGTCACATAAAACCAGAGATTCGAAACCACGCCAGTTGACTCAATGACAGGTCTTATGATACAGCACGCACATGCTAATCATTCGGCCATCCAACCCCCCTTCACCGAAATGAAATGAAAATGGGTTTAACGTCCTACTGTTCTGCTCCTAACCTGGGCTAATGAAGACAGGCATACGCCATACAGTGTGCTATGAGGGAAATTTTGCCCGGGCAGCGGTGCTACGGCCTACTCTTATATTGAATTCCAACTGCCAAGGGATCTTTTACGTGCACGCCAATGTGTACACGGGACCTCAGTTTTTTGTCCCATCCGAACAACTAGACAGCTGTCCTTGTCAGACCCTCTGTCCTGCATCACTGACAAGGGGAAACCACGCCGGAAAATCGGGATGAACTTTCTCGGCCAATGCAGGGATCGAACACCCGACCTCCAGGCTAGCGAGTCAGCATCTTACCCACGTGATTCCCCCCCCCCCCTTCACCGAGACACTGACAAACATGAACAATACCATACTAACACAGGCAATGGTACTGGAAGCTACAACCCCCCCCCCCCCCCAAAAAAAACCCAACCCAGATGTTATCAATAGTTCAAGTGTAGATAATCCTCTCCACTTTTGCATGATTCTCAAAGAGATATCTTTCATACACGCCCCCTTTTTCCTATGGATGTATTATGCTCTCGACCTTGTCCATGCATACACATTTGTGTGTGCGTACTCTATAGGTCACAATTGTTATCCGATTTAAAATATATGTTTATATCTCAAACATATCTAATAGGTTTGATTTTGGAGTTTTTAACAGATTTTGTACAAATTTGAGCATTCGGCTCACAAGAGAACAAACCCTAATGATAATCAATATTCCGCGACCTTTCATCAGGAGTTATGCCTTGCCAAAAACTTTGTGAAGGGGACATGGTTTTTAACAGATCTTTTTTTACAATGTGGTGCAAAACATAGGACGAACCCTATAGATATTCTGCGCTCCATGACCTTCTTTTCCATAGTTACGCGCTTTTCTGGAAACCTTGTCAACATAAAAGAGACTACAGTTTGAGACATTGGGACAATAAGAGGATGAACCCTATTGATGTTCCTATTTTTTTTAATTTGTCCATATCTTGCAAAATGTGAGCATCACTTTCATGACAATTGCTTGTTTCAATTAACTAACAAATTAAACAATCTATCAATATTTAAAATAATATATTTATATATGATATTATATACACACATTCAAATTTCATGCATAATTCATTTAAAGCTATGTATATGAGAAAAAAAAGGAAAATATTCATCTGGCTATAGACAGGAACCAGATATTGTGACTTTCAATACTTTGATATGATATATATATATATTTACATGTTATAATAAATACATTACAATTAGCTAAAATATATTACTGCCCCATCCATTATTATACAGTGAATACAAGTACTATAGGTATACATAGATACTTTCTTAGAATCCCGCCTCCTTTTACTAAGTTACATAATAATCAATTGTAGGTCACTGATTGTGAAAATTACCATTTCTTCCTGCAACTGTTTCCTATCTAGCATCCAGAGAGAGAAAAATGGGGTTTAACCTCCACTCTACACAAACTGGGTCATTTTGGGACTAACATAATGTTCAATTTTATTTCAATAATTCGCTTGGTCGTAGGGGTCTTTAGCCGTGGGAGGACTAGAGATAACATGTTAAAATCAGGAAATATATGGGCGCAAGACAACAAAACACCGATCAAATTACAAATCTAGGTAAATAAAAAGCTAAATTTTTATACTGTGTATCATTGACGCAAATCCATGACATAATCAAGCAAAATTACTCTAAAATTTGAAATTGTTGAAATTTAAAAGGCTTCTGTGCTTCACTAATTTGAATAATGCAAATAGATTGCAAACAGATTGGCTGATAACTTTTGGCATTCACAAGATTCAACAAAGTGAAACAAGATCCATATCTTTGGTAATTGATGAAATACAATATAGACTTCTTTGGTCCATGAATTTGAATAAAGCAAAAATGTTTCACACAGACTGATGTTAGCTTTAGTCACTAAAGCAGTCACAAGATTCTACAAGGGCCATAACTCTATAAGTAAATAATGGGAATTGTTGAAATTCAATTGGCTTCTTCGTTGAACTTATGTAAACAACATATGTAGTAGTCACGGAGACGATAACAATATGGGACCACATTTCCACGTGGGCGTATAGAAAGGCTTCACACATTGAATGCTACATAATTATACACTTATAAATGTTGCATACTCGAAACGGCCCGACTTACTCTCAAACTGAGTTTGTGCATTTTTCTGCTAAATACAAATGGTCTACTAACAAACAAATGCTTGAAGATTGTTGGTCAATAATTTGTGCAAAAAATGCAAAGTTAACTTGGCATTAACTTTTTTAATAAGAAAGTGGAAATGTGAACCAAAATTCCAAATATCTTAATGTACCTTAATTCTTTACAAATCAGTAATCTACCCACTTCTAATAACAATGTACTTATATATAATTTGAGTTACTTGTTTCACAAAATATTGGTAGTTACAGATTTAAAAGTATTACAACAATAAAGGCAATATGATCAATTAAGCAATTGTTTTAAAGCGGTGAATGTAATTTAAAAACTTTCAGATAATATTATTTATTACTTGGTGGAGAATTTCAGCAACTAACCCGTGTTGTACCAATATAAAGCCTACTTTAATACGACAATAATCCAACACATTATTATTCAAAGACGCATTATGTAAGATTAGAGGCCTTTTTATCGACTTGCCAAATCGATTTGAATTTAGTGGAGATGTCATGTGACAGTATAGTCGATTTCAAAGTACTTTGGCGAGTTCGTTAAATGCTCCGATTAGCTGTAAACAATTGTTGTGGCTGGACACAGTTGAAAAAAACACGTGATCACCCGATCAAATCGTCAAATTGCACCCTGAAGTGATTTGGCGATTTGATGTAATCGCTTCGGAAATCGGTGTCGATAAATTCATTGATTAGGGTAACCAATTTGAATTAGATGGACGTTAAAGATGAAAATTTGACTGAATGCAAATCATTTTGGCTAATCAGTGGTCGATAAAAACGCCTTTTATAAAGAGCTGACCTGATTCTTGCTATAATAGTTCAAAAATAGTTAACGAAAAATGAATAAATTGAAAATTTCATTGAAATTACTTTATTCGGAGTGAGATTATAAGTTTTTAAAGTTTTGACACGATCTAGCCTAGATTGTTTATTATCATAGAAACGGTACTTAAAAATCAAGCGTAATTTAAATGTTTATAGGTCTGTCATGTTAATAAATGTCTAAAAAATAATTTATATAACATTTGATGCCACAATTAAGACCTGCAGTAGGCAGATTTAGCTCCTACATAACTCATCTTTATGTTTTAAAACTGTGGGACACAAAGTAATCATACTCCCATATTTGTTCCAAAACAATACATATATATAATATATAAACAGAAATTCCAGATTCAACAACAGTGAGGGAGAGAATATATGTACATGTGAAAACATCACCAGTTGGCCATACAAGGAAGTTCTATAAACAATCACTGGTATATATACTTTAATATATAACAATATTAGATGCATGCAATAAATATGTACATTTTGGTCATGTTAAAAATCTTAAATATAACAACTAATCTAATTGTATTTTTATCTAACTTAACAAAATCAACAGATTTATCATCATTGCTCGATTTATTTAAAATTAAATTTTGGTGATGAACTACTAAAATCACCTCTATGTTAATAACATTTGGCAACCGATAACTTAATTTTAATCAAAATCACTATATATATTTTTTTTATATCACATCACAGATGATATTAGATGCTATTTCTAAAATCTTGCATCATCAGGCAAGAAATATATTTCAGCATTAGTATTTGGCTACACAATTCTACATTTGTCCTACTGGCACTATCAGATTAAGGAATTATTTGAACCATGGAATTACCTGGAATTGTAAAATTAATGGCATGGATCTGTATCGTTTTTGGTCCTAAGTTTAAAATTGATAAAAACTATATGTATTAAGGGCAGTGTCAACATTATTTGGATCTTAGACAAAACATTTAAAAAGACCCTCCTAATGAAATAAATGTAACTATCTATTGCAAGCTATACGGATCCATTAAATGTGATTTGGAAAATGCATAACACTAAATTTTGATGAGCTACTAATAAGTACAAATAGTGTACCAATGATATCAAAGACAAAGAGTCCACAACACAAAAGCCTGTAGTAAGGAAGTTGACTTCCTAAATGGGAAACTATCAAAACTATAGAATCAGGTGTTCATTAATATGCATACTCTTCCCCATGTACACTACCTGTCATAACTATAATACCATATAAATAAACCAAGTGAACCAACAGGAAATAAATGTCAATGAAAAAGATCTGTGATGATAGTAGTCACAAATATATCATAAATCTCAAAAATTTCTAGGTGGCAACCATATATGTTATGAACTTAAAGGGGCATTAGTTCTTGCATAATGTATGTTTAATATAATCTCAAGTATTTCAAAATGTTCACTGCGATCAACCCTATATCATTGTATATATTCCAAGCAAGCAGTAACTTAAATCATTCACTTAATATTATTATAAATATTACATATATAATCCAAACTCTATAAAATCACACCCTCTATTCATTCACCTTTTGATGATAACATAACTTTTTAATAAACCATGATATTTATATAGATGTGAAGTGGTGCTGAAATATGAAAAGAGACAGAGAAAACACCCTTCAATACAATACATGTACTTAGTCCTCCACAATGACCAATAGTCCTGATTTTCAAAATAAGGGATATGTCTATTAATATCAGAAATCTGGGTAATTGAGACTAAAATTTATTGATTATGTAATATGTACAATGCACACAGTTTTTTATTTTGTAAGACTGGATTCCCAAAACAGTCCAATATAGATATAATATTTATACAGTGTACCTTACACTTTACCCTTATACAGGCCTGGATCCACTATATTTTAATTAAATACCATAACCCATTTCTTTCTGACTATATCAAACAAAATTTGTTACAAACCTTAAAGAGACCTCATAATCTTTTACCCTGAACCTTCCTACAAAATCATGTTTAACTTAAACAGACATTTACAATAATCAGAGCTTATTTTTTTTTGATATGTATTATCATCAATATCAAATACAGTATCGAGGCAAAAATTGATGTCATAACCATAGGGATATTAAAAATTAGTTTCCTACATTTTATTTCAATTAATTTGATAAATACTTCACCATGTCCGAGTTGACTTTTTTATGTTTGACTTTACACTTAGCATTATTATATGGTCAAATGGATTAACTCATTGAGTTTCAAATCTAATTGACTGGAGTGCTAATTACTATTAATCTTTGATTACATTCTATATTAGGAGTCTTAAACCACTTAATGATCAAATTAAGGAAGTATTTTTCTGGATTGTTATGATTCTTTGAAAATTATTTCAAGTTTTGTTTTTTAAAGCCTCAGACTGCCATATTGAATCCACTATAAAATGTTAAAATATGTATCATAAAACACTGCCAGTAAATAACTTGTTTTACCATGCACATGTTGTGCCAATTAACTTGGATGTTTTAATTGTACAGATTTAACGTAACTTTCCAACATAAACACTTGCTTTTAATAACATAGAGTTAACTTCCACTCCTCATTAACTTAGCTATTTCTGGACTAACACCAGTATGGGGTTGACCCCAGGACTAATGATCAACAGAGTGTGCTTTTGACTACTTGGCCACCAAATCCTATTTTTTTCCTTAGAAAAAGTGTACTTAAATTATGGGTCATGACATATAGGTAATAGAGAGAGAGAGAAATGGGGTTTAACATCCACTCGACACAAACTAGGTCATCTCGGGACCAACATATGGTTTAATTTTATTTCAATAATTCGCTTGCGCATAGGGGTCTTTAGCAGTGGGAGGAAAATGGAGGACCCGGAGAAAACCCACGAAGTTGGACTGGCGACCCTACTCCTTGTCACGTACAACCGGGGATTTGAAACCACGCCAGTCGACTCAATGACAGACTTTATGATACAGCGCGTGCACGCTAACCATTCAGCCATCCAACCCCCCATATATAGGTAATAGCTACGTATGTAAATACCTGGTCAATTATTTCAATACTGGTAATAAAAAGCTTTCACTTAAAACAGTAATGGTACATGTATCTTATTTACCAATATATCATAATGACATTCACCTGTGTCTATAACAAGCCAGATGACAATTCCTTTAGAAAATAAATGAATAAATCCTTAACTAATAAAGTTGAACTATGTTAAACAAATGATATTTACTTCTGTTAGAATGTAAATATACCACATGACCCACTTCTACAGACTAAGTGATAACACCAGTCTGTCAACTTTCTAGGCTTTACTAAGTTAATTAGGAGGTTACTTCAGACAAAAATGAGGTTGTGGTGCATCCTTGAGCACTCAAACTAATAGAAAACCAAAGAAATACAATAAAAAGACCTAAAAGTTCCAAAGAACTTAATAGATATATATAATCAAGGAAATATTATGTACATGAGTACATTCTGGGATGGATTAATTAAACAAAATATTAGTGTATCAACTGTCAAATTAAATCTTGAACACATCATTAAACAATCAACAGAAATGGAGTAGGTTGGTTAAAGATGCATTGTGTAAGATTTAGATAAAGAGCTGGTCCTTCATACTATAATAGATCAAAAATGAATTCATTGAAAATTTCACTCAAATTACTTTATTCTGAATGAAGTTTTAAGTGTTTAAGTTTTGACAAGATAGTCTTGATTGTCAAGTAGTACCATTGCCACAATAATAAACAAAGTCTCTATCATCCATTTTAACGTTAAATTATTAAATTGTGAGTCTTCTATTCCATTCAACATCTAAGCCATCCGATAGTCTAGTGAGTTAATTATGGGCTTGTCATGTGACTAAATGTCTAAAAAAATAATTTATATAAAATTTGAAGCCACCAAAAAAAAAGACTTGTAATAGGCATATGTAGCACTTACTTAATAAATTTTTAATAAGAACATTTTAGACTTGTAAGTTTTTAATTTTATCTGAAATTGATTTGACTTTAAAATCTCCAAAATATTTCTCTGGAATTTTATAATAGTGGGTAAACATGATTTAATAGTGGGTAAACAATATTTTCGCATCTCAAAGAGTCACAGGCCTTTCTTAATTCTCAAACTCTGCCAATGCTTCTCCCAGGGAGATAATTGTCTACATGAATATTTTATATCTCTGAAGTACACAACACAATTTATATGGAGAGAGAGAGAGAGAACTGGGGTTAACTTCACTTGACACAAACTAGGTAATTTCGGGAGGAAACAGGAGGACCCGGAGAAAACCCACGAGGTTGGACAGGCGACCCTACTACTTGTCACCTACAACCCGAGGAATCGAAACCACACCAGTTGACTCAATGACAGACCTTACGATACAGCGTGCATGTGCTAACCATTCGGCCATCCACCCCCCCCCCCACACACACACAAATTTATATGGAATACAATCACTGGTTTGTTTTATATGGAATTCAATCACTGGTTTGTTCATTTATAGAATGACGTTTCAACAAGTGCTTGAAAACCATGAGATAACACTTGTCAAAATTTCATACTATCTGTGTACAAAACAGTGATTATTTTCCATATAAATAGTGTTTTGTTTCTTTATTGTGCTCAATCAATATATGCCACTCAAGGATTATACATTATATAAGGCTAATTATATCAATGTCACATTCTTGACATATCCTCATCTTTTATTAAGAAGCAAAGTCGGTAAAGAATGTAACAAATGACATATTATCACAATTCAAAAAGTTGGAAAAGTACATAACAAGTGAGATGACGTATTTTGTACTGGTCATACCATACATCTAAACTATATAGTGTACTCTGTTGCTATCAATATTGATACTAGATTACAATTTGTCAATAATCAAATAATGTCCTGACCCTGTTAATACAGAGAGAGAGAGAGAGAGAAATGGGGTTTAACGTCCACTCGACACAAACTAGGTCATTTCGGGACTAACATATGGTTTAATTTTATTTACATAATTCGCTTGCGCGTAGGGGTCTTTAGCAGTGGGAGGAAACCGGAGGACCCGGAGAAAACCCACGAGGTTGGCCCTGTTAATACAACACAGACAATAAATAAACTATTAAAACATTTCAACTAGACCTTACATATAGAGAGAGTCCTTTCCCCAGAAAAAAAGCATACGAATACATGTACATATACACTGTACAGGTCACAATTCTATAGAATAAAATTACTTCTTATTCTGAGTGACATTTTGACTAGGCTTCTCTAGTCATTATCAAGCTCAGTAATAAGCAGTTATTGTATTCCATAAAATTATGACCTGTATATTCCAGTTCAATTACTAAATGCCATTGAAACAATTTATTAGTACATGTTATGATTTTCTGATCGCTTATCATTTAATATTATTGATTTGCCAATATGATTTCATAGTTTTAATAGTAGTTGTTAGAGTTACTGATATTTTAAAACAAAATCTATCTGTATAATGATTTGCTGGCATCCAATATTACAAGCCTTGTCATTAGAGTTTCAGACTGTTTACGTCTACATTTTGTTTGTTTTGTATAAAATCTGGTATCTGATGTGGAATTTGACATTTCTGCAACAGTCAATGTTGACATAAAATCTCAAAATATTTGCTGCAGTAGTATTAAGTCAAAATATTGTTGATGAACATGAAAATATTTGGTGGAGTACCAGCAAATCAAAATATTGATGATTAACATAAAAATACTGTATCTAATTAAAAATCTATTTTCTAATTCCAAATCTCAACTGGCAAAGATTAAGTGGCATTTAGTAACTGAATGGGAAAAACATATTATATGGAATACAAGATACTTTAGAAATTTATTTTTGGTGACGTTTCCACAACGGTTTGCTCGTCAAAGTCTTCATCAAACAAAGCTTGCTTGATAAAGATGATAGAACCCTTGTGGACACATCATGTCACCAGATATAAACTTTTAAAGTAACTTGTATTCCATATAATTGTCTCATGTGTCACTGAATTGTAAACATAACTGACAGTTTAATTTAACATGTGTTAAACAAGACATGATGTATAAATAGGGTATATATTCTACTTATATGTATAGAATTATAATTTAATTTAAATATGGTACACTTAGTATATCTTAACATGAATTCCTGAAAAACTCTTAAATGTAAAATATTTTGGCACCGTGTATTTTATGACTAAGAAAATACATCTACATTATGTATTATTTGATTTTAACACTAAAATATACATAATATTAAATACATGTAGGTCAATCAAACTAAATATATATATTGTAACAGTACGAATAGAAAACCTTAAACTGTATCTGTATACTATTATTACTAGAAGTAATGTCTGTACCTGCTTATCTAATTAGTTGAATGAAAAATAAAATTTTCGTAAAAATATTAAATTGTACTCATAAGAAGCTAACAGCAAGCTGCTAAGATTTCATACTGGGCACTAAAAGTTATTGATTTTCAAATTAATTTTCATAAAAAGATTTTTATACTAATAAAACTTTACCATTAGCAAGCTTCTGAACATTTATGATGGGTACAAGTCAATTCTGGCTTAAATGATGCTTATTTAATGGCTTGAACTAAAGTGAACAATTGATTTTCACATTTTTATACTAATAAAATTTTACCATTAGCAAGCTTCTGAACATTTATGCTGGGTACAAGTCAATTCTGGCTTAAATGATGCTTATTTAATGGCTTGAACTAAAGTGAACAATTGATTTTCACATAAATTCTCATAAAAATTTTTTTGTGCTAATAAGAAGCCAATAGCAAGCTACTGAAATTATTATTATAATATATACTGGGTACAAGTCGATTTTGGGTCAGGAAGTGAGTACTCATACTATAGTGGTAATAACAGACTCAAAAATTTTGTATTAATACAATGAAAACCACAGTTACACTTATTATTTATAGCCTAAGCATAAAATTATTCATGTATTATCATTTTAATTAAATATAGGTTTTGTTTTCTTACTACATAATACTATACAGTAAGAAAATACAGTATTCATACAATTTCTAAAATAATGAACTCAAATAAAAGGAGGTTTTTTTTGTTTTCTTTGCAACAATTACAAACAATTCTGTATAAAACTTGAATAGATAAGAATTATATTGTAAAAATGTATCATAAATCAACTTAATTTTATGCACATTATGTATATATATATATATATCTACATGTATTGTGACAGAATTATATAGAAATCGTGTGACAAAAAAAAGAGTGATATTTATGTCGTTAATGTCTTTAAATTAAATTTTCCTAAACACCATACAACAATTATGATATAGTACAGTCACTGTGTTTTTCTTCTCCTTCTAATTCTTGTTCTGATGATGTTTCGTGATCTGATCGCATTGTCTGTATTACTGGGGATGAGTTTCCTTCCTCTAAATCAAACGTTGGAGAATCACATGTGGATACAGACAGATTAGTGTCATTGACTGATTGTTCGCTAATTTTAGCTAAAACCTGAATTTGAGTACGTATCGAATGGAAGAAAGGTTTGTAACCCACACATTCTGTATCAGCCCACAGTTCTAAATACGACAAGCCTTCTCTCATTCTTCCCACCATGTCAATTTGTGTGTCGGTCAAACTAGCTGTATTTACAGTCCGAGACACACCTAAATTGTCCCTTAACACAATAGCAATCACAAGCGCCCACTCCAAACATCCAGCTTCCAGGAATATTTGTAATAAATAACGTAATTCAATCTCTGATTGCGGTGATCCACGATTGGCCATCTCCTGGGTCATCATCTCAAGGTCATGTGTCTCCTGCTGTTCGGAGCCTAAAGCAACATCCCCAACCATATCATATTCTCCAAGTAAAGAACTACTATCTGATATTTCCATGGTAGCCAGACTACTGTCTTCAGTTTTAGACATCTGGGGACGAAGAATGACATCATCCGAGTTCGAATGTGACATGAACGATTCTGAAGGAGGATTATTAGATGATGTGATAGAGGCCATGGCAAAGCTACTTTCAACAGTTGTAACTTTATCTGAATCGTTCATAGGACTGAGAAGATCATCTTCTAGAAAAGATGAAGATGCTAAACTTGATACTGATATGGCCATGTCTTTTTTCATCTGATTGTAAGTCATATAGGATAATATTGGTAATGGCCATTCAAACTGTTGGTGGATGTCACGCAATGCTGTCACAAAATCTTCTAATTTAGCTGCCCTAACCCTCTCTCGTCTTAACCATGATACTAGTTGGAAACCCTGCATGTTGGCAGAATAATATCCCAAGGTCCGTATTTGGTTTGAGCTGAGCAATTTCCGAGCATGACGACACAATATCATATCAATGTAAACCTTCTCAGCACTGGGCTCCACAGATTTGGATCTTTGTAATGTTTTTTTGCCAGAAGGTACTTGTGAATCTGAGACAGTGTGTTTGAGCTTTTCTTTAGGACGAGGTATATCTCTCATACCAGTGTCTCCGGCGATACTTGCAGTTCGCACACGACCAATATTACTAACATTACTGAAGGTAAATCCACCGCTGTCTGTTGGAGTTATTGGAGGACTAGGATAACTTTTTGCACTGGGGTATCCGGATGAACCTGACATACGATTAAATGCTCCAACATGTGGAGGATTGTCAACATCATTTGGATCTATTGCTTGAAGAAACCGAACTAAATCTCGACAAAGTTCCCAGCTATTTGACTCAAGGGAAGCTTCTAGAAGTTTTGAAGCATACTGTCGGCTGATTTTCGGACTTTCTAGATTCTGTAAAATAAGGAGGTAAGAAGCAGCAGTTTCTAAATTCCCACCGTCTTCTAAACATGCTTCAAATAAATCTCGAGGATTACCTACAGTGGAGAATAAATAAGGCCACAAAGCAACTTCAGTTTTTCTGGCACAATGGACAACTGTTTGCAAGAATTCTGGAAATTCTTGAATAAATGCCACAACTCTTGGTAATAACGGGTCAGGAATTGGGGCTTTTGATGTCGCCTCTGCTTCTAAAACACCATGAAGCAATAATTCCAAGACATGAGGAAAATATGGAAGCTCAGTGCAGCATCTTGCTAAATCTAATGCATGAAATCCTAAATTTCTTCTCAATAATTGTCGTAAGATGTGCTGAAGATATATTTGACTTGTTCGTTCTAATGTACAATATGGCAGATGTCCAATTCTTTCCCCTTCTATGACAGCAGTTGTGGTTAAAGTACTTTCATAGAATACAGAATCTGATGCAGCACCAAGGATGACAGCATCTTCAAATAGTACAGCTAGCGGATAAATGTCGACTTTGAAAGGGAGCATAATTCTCTTAGACATAAAATTATGAGCCTTACTGTCATTTCGTGGGTAGAGTGGTAACCATACTTTCATACCATGAGCGCCACATCCTAGCCATAAAGCTTCCATTAGTTGCATTTTACCGGTATTGGCTTTTGATGTCGCCCAGATATTTTCTACAGATGTCGCTACAACGCTAGGAGAATAAAAGGGGAGGGGTCGATGTTTACGCTCATCATTTTGTGGTGATTGTTGATTTGATCTGTCACGTTGGAACATTAGAAGTTTACCTGAAACATTTAGTAACATACTCTCTGCTTCCTTCGATGGATGATGATGAGTTTTAGCAACAGTTTCTGAAGCTAGAGAAGTCAGTGTCAACCCTGCAACACATAATGGGTGAGGGATAAAATTATTGAGCGACACTTCTTGAGTTTTGTGTACTATAACTGTAGCGTTAGGCTGAGTGTTTTTTCTCTCGATATTAAAGAGCATGACATGACTATCAGCACAGAATATAATTAACATGTCACGGAAAGTATTTAACAATAAAACCTGGGATGGTATTTTAGTAACATGGGCAAAGTTATTGTCAAGTTTACTACTTCGTGGATAAAATCTAATCTCGTCTTGCTGACCTGGAATATTGTAACAGGCTAAACATATAAAATCTTTCCACCAAGTTATACCACCTGACACAACCATGTCCCGTTCCTGAGTCTCATTACCGAACAGTTTCCATTTTCTATGAAATAAGGCATAATGGGCAAATCCGGTTTTACCTGCTACAGCCAAACATTGACCTGCACGGTCAACAGCGGAGTATCTGATGGGCCAATTTGTAGCTAAATAACTGTGTGATATGGGTATAACTTGCCATTGTTTGTTACCAATGTCAACATTTGAAGAGTTATCTCCTCTTGTGTGTGGAGAATTTCGTGAGACAGTGTCCCCAGTGCTCATGTAAAGTTTATCCTCCCCCTGAAGAAAAACATGTTCATGATTACTAACGCACGGATTTACGGATAATGCACTTTTAGCAAATTGAAACTGAATTAATTCGGAGGGTTGAAAAGGGGTGGTTGAGTTTTCTGCTAAACCATTTGTTTGATGATTTTTTGGTGATTGAAATGGGTTACACACCATCCATAGATGATAACCCTCCAGTCCCCATTCTAAAGACCTAACAGGTGATGGATATAAAATAGAACTATCATCTTGAAAGATGTAATCACCGCCTAACGTACAAACTAGTAGCGCACCAAACACACTCCATAATGAAAATCCACCATTTTGCCATGTCAGTGCCAAGGCTGTGCCATCAGGGGTCCATTTCATGCAACTGACAGGGCCTGCAATGTTACTAACATCAGGAAATTCCTTACTAGATATGACAAGTTTATGAGATACTTCTAGTGCACCCACTGCTTCATCAATTGTATAAACAATACCCTCCCCACTCTTACACCCAAATGCAATCAGTCGATAGCGATGATTGACAGCAACGGTGACAGCATCTGTCAAATCCTGGGCTCGTACAGCGTGGGCTGTAGTTCTGTCCGCTCTTGTTGATGGAGGTATTAGAAAGAGAGCTTTACCACTTGATAAAACTAAACTATAACCACCTAAAGTTGGACTATATTCCATAATAACTGCATAACCTTCACTCTCACTTAATTTAGAGGCTCTGAATTGTTGCAAGTCTACAGAAACCGGGATGTCACTTAAATGCAATGTTGCTTTTTCGTTCTTGTTGCCATTCCACTTTAATCTATTTAAATAACCATTTTTTGTACTGACAACTATTTCATCGCGTACGCACAGACAACATGAAATGTCTCCTGTCATACAAATGCTAGTTTCATGAAAAAGCTTAATTGCAGGAACACTGTCGCTGTCCATAATGCCATTAATATTAAAACGCGGATTTTGTGGCGTTTTACCTTCATGTTGGACATATAAACAATGATGATTTGGTACCGATATGTCTATTTCAACACGGAAAAATACCACATGACGTTTAGATGTGATGACAGCTAACATCGACGAATCAGGTTTCCACTCGGCTGCCACGTACGTGCCAACTTGTTCCAAAGTACTGTCCGACTGGTAATGGCTGACTATATGCACACACGGTTTCGAGTACCATAAAGTTATACTATCTTCGGCAACGACGGCAAACAACATACGATCACTGCTGCTAACGATATACTGGATAGGAGATGCAATGTTTTGATCTGGCCTCAGATATTTTGGCCACCCTACCGGAAAATACATCTTGATTATAGAGTTTCTCCAACTACACGATAACAAATAAATTAGTTATTTGATTAGTTCATTACTTCCGCTATCGATAATCAACAATTAGAAAACATCAAAGACAATAGAAGTACTGTTCCAGGGCATTTTTAAAATACATTTACGCCCTCAAAATAAACCAGCTTCCATGTCCACATCTACGAATCCATTTTACGCATGCGCGAGGACATAGAGTCGTCTAAAACAAACAATCGGATCCAACTAGTTGTCAAACTGTTGTCAAAGTTGATTTAATTTTGATACAGTTGCTTAGGCGCTTTGTTGGTGACTCGTAATCCACATAAACATATTGCAGATCGGTAGATTGACCGTTTAATTTGTCAATAAAACTGAATAGCTGCCCCAATGGCAATTATTTTGGCCACTGACTTTGTCGTAGATATCGGCCATCGGGTATGCCATGGCAATGGTTTAGTTTGTGAACACATTATTATTATATAGACTTATATATTGATCGACCCGCCCCGTTCATTCTTATTGAACATTTTGTTGGGTTTTTTTTTTTTATTTTCTTACTTCTTAATTCAATCCTTTAGTAGGCTAAGATTTATAAAGAAATTACTCCTATAAAGTTGATTTAAATTTAGATTTATTTACATGGACAGGTTGCGTATAATGTAGCCTACGTATTATAGCATTTTATTTTCAGAATCCCAATTATGAACAAAAAAATAGGTCTATAAACCCTATACGGCACACATTAAGTCGAATCGATGTTCCTTGTAACTTGTGCCCTTTCAACTCGGAATATTGCATGGAATTGGATGAAGATACCTAGTTTAATTAGAGTGAAGTTCAATGCATATATACATATTTTATTGACTTATCCCCAATCCCCATCTCCATTTTGATTTAGCTACCACCGACTGTCATATCTTCATACCTGCCCCGTCTGATTATCTTATTTTCTAAAAAGAAAAAGTCCACAAATGACTGCCTGGGGAGATAGATTCGGTTCGTTTTTAGATTAACTTGTGGCCTAATTTTATACCATTCCTGGATTAACTGGACATTATTATTGTCGGAAAAGGGAAAGTTTGCCATAGGGCAACGACGTACGCTACAACATCTTTATATTTCGTTTTTTAAATGTATTTCTGATATTTCGGAATTTTTAAATATCGGGTTGTTGCCTTTTCTAATAAATGAATGAATGTTTTTTTTTCTAAATATGCAAAACATAGAATATTCAATATGATAGATAAACTTTACATTGCTATTGTTATATATATATATATATATACATCTGACAACAATTGGAGATTTCACCATGCCTTAAGCTGCTGATCTTCATTTGCATTTTCCGATATCTCATTTTTTTTCGGCTTACCCACGCTAAAATTGTTTATTTAACATTTAGTTAAGAAACGAAGATAGATAATTGATGGATTAAATTGAATTGAAAGAGACCCATCAAAAGATGGTGGCGAAGATTATAGGTGGTATTGGCTTGTTTTGATCATACCCCGTTTATTATAATTTCTGCAGAGGATGACAAACGTTGACAAATTTAGAATTCATATCTTCGTAAATACCAAACGTTCCTGTTAGAGATTTGGTTCTCACGCAAGGAACTGAAAATCCCTTAAATGCCGATCAGGGATTTCAATGAAGTGGATCATCCCCAACCTCTAATCCTGCCTTAAAAAAATTAAGTGCCACTATTTATCATTGGGGGGTTAATTGGGATGGCCTAGTGGTCTAGAGTGTCACGCTTCGACCTCTAGTTGGCCGGTCACCTCTGGCTTGCGGCTGTGGTTTCGATCCCAGGTGTGAGCGTATGTGGCTTGGAGATAGGGGCGCCTTCTCAACCTCGTGGGTTTACTCCGGGTACTCCGGTTTCCTCCCACAGCAAAGACCCCTGCGCGTGCGCTAAGATCATTAAAATGAACTTGTCTGCGATATCACCTTCGGTGGAAGCGGACGTTAAACGCTAAGAACAACAACTATTTATCAGCCTGTGTTTATAGTAATAGAAACCAAACTAAACACAAACTAAATATTTACTAAAAATCTATCAAGAATGTGGGCCAAATGCCAATGGCACTTTTCATGGTCAGGGATGGGAATGGAGGGGTATCCACGCTTGATTCATTTGTAGTTTAATGTGGTTGAATTTATGCTGAATTATTCATTCTATTTTATAACTTGGCAATCATTAACCTATAAAGCCTTCACACCGTGTTGATTTACACACTATAAATAACACCACTAGGTACTAAAACTGGTGATCCGTGCAAATTTTATACTGTTGTACTTCAGCACGGTTCAAACTTAAGCAATTCGAACTACGTGTATAAATATTCCATTTTTTCGACAAAATTATTGCACGTTCAGCTAGTTTTTGAAAGCATGATCATGCTTCCGGAATATGTCATTCGGTGTACAGAGAGAGAGAGAGAAATGGGGTTTAACTTCCACTCGACACAAACTAGGTCATTTCGGGACTAACATATGGTTTAATTTTATTTACATAATTCGCTTGCGCGTAGGGGTCTTTAGCAGTGGGAGGAAACCGGACGACCCGGAGAAAACCCACGAGGTTGGACAGGCGACCCTCATTCGGTGTACAGATTCGAAGTTGTAAAAATTTATAATCGATCAGTTGTTATCAGTTGAAATGTAATGCTGGTGGAGCCGGGCAAAAAGCATAATTTAATGATAATGGACTGTCAGACGTAAAAGAAAATTCATAATTTCACAACAATTGTGTAATCTATTCCAGCAAATGGCCAAACATTCATACGTATAAGCAAAATCAAGCAATATTCGTTAGGAAAATAATGGATGCTAACCGTTGAAAAATAATCTAAAATGAGGACAAAGTCTATACCCTTAAAGACGCTTTTACATTTCAGCAGCGATTCAACAGCTCTGTATCTATGGAGTATGGACCCACCCACCCTCGCCTTAGTGCATATCATCTTCTGCCCTTCCATGTACGCCGATTCCCAGTTTTCCATTTCTAATCTCTAATCATTTTTATAATATTAAAAAATCACATTAAATTGCTGATTTGATTAAATTACGTCTAAACAATGTATACAGTAGAATCTGTCCGAGCAGTCACGCCTACTCAGCAACATCTTGTAAGCGATCACAAGTTGAAATGACTAGAACTCTTATTTGGTCGGAAAATAAAATTGTAGATTTCATTAGATTTTAAAATATGTTGATTTGTTTTGTGGAATAATAATCGCTTAGCGTTAAAAATGTCACGTCTTTAGAAAGATAAAGCTAGTTTTGAGGTATAAGCCGATTTGGTGTTCCATATAGACACAGTGATTCAAACGACGATCCATAAGCTGTTTAAACAAAAGCCATTTAATGCTATGGAGCTTGCTCTTTGAGTGACAGAAACAGTACATCCAATTAGCCCATAAACTATATCATATCTTGCTATGGGATTTGTGATGCCGAAAAACAGACAGTGGGCCTTTTTCTGGCTAAAAATTGTACATGCCAATGTGCAGTCGACACTTTCTTTTTCAGACTACAATTGTCATCCAGGGATTATATTTTGGAAGTATGTGAGTTTTTGTTCAAAGATTCAAATAGGGTAATTCTGCTCCAACTCTATCTGTCCCCCAACCCCCAAGTTTAATTCATTTAGTGCATTCCACTTCTCCACTGGACTACTCGTCCAATGCCTACACAAGACTGTCTCCTAACACTAATGAACCCATTGCTGAGAGGAGTGAAGCAAAAAATGTCATTATGGATGTTGAGAAGATTCGTAAAACTGGGCTCGAACAGGCTTTTTATCAGCCTTCAATATCAATATTTGAAAAATGGGCAAAAACTCCCAGCAATAATTATCGGAATCCATTGAAAATCACGAGTTCCCCGTACATAAACACTATATAAATTTCAAGTCAATCAGATGTTAACTTTAAAGAATTCCCAATTGTTTATTGACCCGAGACTGTGGTATCAATATACAATCACATTTCAATGAGGGCAAGTCGACATACAATGAATATTGCGATATTTTATAGATGTATTTTATTTGCAATATGTGCATTATATTACATAACCATATACAATACTTGTCATCTGTAAGAACATACTACTCTGTATGTACAAATGATTTACTCCCATCACAAAACAAACAAATCATGAATTGATCCCAGTAAAATGATCAAATGATTTTTTGCTACATGTGTATAAATTATTTACAATTGAAATGTTTATGGAAATATCATAAAGAGTGACCTTTTGACCTGTACAATATTTTTTTTTTACATTTGATTCATTGGTGTCTGATTTCAGACTGATCTAAATCTTTTTGAAAGAAGGGTAACAATTTTCATACATGAAATTTATCTTTTAAAATAGATGTTCCCATCTTTATGACCCTGGAAAATTATAGTCTTAAATTGCCTTATAAACCCACAATAAATTAATCAAGGTAATTATACTAAGCTGGACATTATTATTTTAGCACACATGTATACTTCACTAAATAATGCAGGTGCCTGTTTCACCATATTGCAAGAATGATACATAATCGTAAATACATTAAACTTTGTAGACTTGCAAAATTAGTTTCTTAAAGTATCCAAAAAGATGTAATTTTTCTGGTAATTTGGATACATTTTCCAATAAATTTATATATATTTATGATTGCAACTGTTGATGAAATTAAGACAAATGTTGGCTAGGGAATATTGGTTTCAAGCACCATTTTTCATACAATTTGATCATATACTAACATTTTTACATATTAAAATCTTTCATGGAAAGCGAGCAAAATATAAATAATACTTTAGGCAAATAATAAAAATATAAAATTCTTTTGGTTAGAACTCAAAAATAGGGGAAAAAATGGTTAAATCTATGAAAAATAATTCTAGAGTAATTTATTATATTCAACAAAGCTACTACATAAAGAGCTACTTTATAACCAGTTATTTAATTAAATAAAATATTACAGTGTTACTGTTCATGATATAAGTCTCTATATTTTAAGTTAAGTATATAAAATAAATATATAACAGAAGTAGATATAACTATAACAAAATTAATTACAAAATATTTCTCCTTCACAAAATATTGCAATTTGGTTTTTCGTTCTGGTGCAAACTTAAAATTTTAATAGCTTATTTCAGTTTTTTTGATTAACAGTTTAGCAATTTTAGGTGGTTTACAGATTTGGATAGTAACATGCTTATGAAAACCAAGATGTATGTTTATCAAACATTCAGAAAAAAAATTTGGCAAATTCAATTTACACAAAATGAAAGAATTGGTAGTCATATTTTTAACAAATAAATAATCATTAACAATCAAATCCACACCGTAAATTTGTTCAAATTACTGGATGAGATCACTTCAGCAGAATTAGTATTAAACAATACTGGTAAAACTAGTGTCAGTGACAGAGCAAATTTTGATACCATTAGAATTAAAACATGACAGGTGTTAATTATTGATGTGTTTTCCTTGGGCTTAGTTTTATAGATCTGAATTACGTTTAGTTTATCAACATACAGAACTAAATGTTATATTAGCATAAGCTATAATTACAAACCACCTGCCCCACTGCAAGTCAATATAAAAGCAATCTGAAATCAAACTGGAATTTGGGTTAATATTTAACCTAGACTGTGTAAATTTGTCAATGTTTGAAGTCTATAGAATGAATACACATGATGAAATTAAACAATATATACATCTTATGCACTCATTGGTTTAAGTAATTTATCTAGGACTCTAATTCCTTGTTCCTCATATTCCTGTCGTGTCATCCAAAACTCATCTTTGTCTTTCATAATATCAGACAATACGGAACCACCTAAAAATACCATATGTTTTCTTCGAGGGGGATCTTCTATTCTGATTTTAAATTTCTGAAAATATAAACAAATACAGTAATGTACTTCTAATTTCTGGGAAATTAATCTATAAAAAAGATATGAGAACACAGTCAAAACTTTTCGTACACAACTCGATCACTTGGCTACAAACAGTTAATGAATACGATTGAAAAATCTCCATACAGCATGATACTCATAACAAACAGTCCATAAATTTCATACATACAGGGCCCCATGTCAACAAAAGCTAACAAATCATAACCAATTTTGTTGATCATTATAGCCCACCAGGTGTTCAAAATAGTGATTCCACTGCGAGGAGATCCATAAATTAATAAGATAATTCAAGCCTTACCGATAATTTTTCTGCATTGCCTTTTAATATTCTTTCAAGATATAACTGTTTCATCTCTCGTTCTAATCGTGAAGGTAAACCAGGATACATAGATGAACCTCCAGATAATACAATATGTTTATAAAACTCTGGACGTGTATCTATATCTGCAGACTGTATAGTCTGGAACAGTAATTCAGCTACACCTAAACTTTCTATATTTATAAGATGAGGCTGGAATAAAGCTTCTGGGGCTTCAAACCTTTCACCACCAACTTTAATAACTCGACCATCAGGAAGCTGAAGAGATACATCATATATAGTGTAAACGGCATCAATTTACTTACTTCCATTACTAAAGACACAAAAGAAAGTGGAGTCTGTTCAGAACTTCTTAGGGTAAAACGATCAGGAATCTAGTTAGAAAATTTACATCACCACAGACTCGAAAGCTTTCTAAGACTATACTATCAGTACATAATACTGAGACCAAACGTAAGATGGTCTGGAACACAGATTGGCAGAGCAAAGTCGGCAACTGACACTGCCAGCAATGATAAGCTAGGGGAAGATGGGAGTGTGCCAGTCTTTAACATTCCCTTTCTAAATAAATATTTTACTTGAGAGAACTGATATTACATTTAGAACTGCGTGTTTAAAAGATGCATTATGCAAGACCTAAATTAGCCTACTGCTGGTCTTTATTTTAGCGTCAAATGTTATATAAACTATCATATAAACTTTATTAACATGACAAGCCCATAATCAACTCTCTGGGCAATCAGATGGCTCTGATTTTAAGTAGATTAGAATGCGGTGGCCATTTAATAAGGTAAGTTTCAAATAATAAGTACCGTTTTTACAATATCTGCCACATTTTGTAAAATCTTCAAAGTCATAACTTGGCTCAGAATCAAGTAATTTGAATGAAATTTTCAGTATATTCATTTTGCATTATATATTTTAACTATTATAGCAAGATCGGACAACTCTTTATCTAAATCTTACATAATGCATCATTATGTAGTAATAAAGTAATGAAATGGTGTTTAACGTCCTACTGGGTAATAAAGCAAACTGAAAATCACAAATGCAAGAAAAAGACTGGATAACGTGACTAGTTTGTAGGGATGTCAAAACTTACTGTATAAGGTTCTACTAAAACAGTTGTTTCTAAGGCTAATTTTTGTTCTTGTTCTACATCATAAGCTACATAACATAATTTTTCTTTCATCATTCTCACAGTCTCAAAATCAGCTGAATGATTAAAGGCATAACCGCGCAATAACAATAACTGAAAAATAAATAGTATAATTAGGAATACATGTTATTAAAGCAATGTACTGTAACTAGGGTTTAACTTCCCATATAATAATATACATGGGTTTTTCTAAGGATAACATGTGGTTATTTGGGCATTCAATAATTACGTTTTAATCACTGTCTCCATTTTTAAATGTATATACATGTATTAATTTATTTTCATCACATTTAGACAATACAAAGTTAAATTAACACCAAAGGAGAGAGAGAAATGGGGTTTATAGTCCACTCGACACAAAGCAGGTCATTTCGGGACTAACCTATGGTTTAATTTTTATTTCAATAATCCACTTGAGCGTAAGGGTCTTTAGCAGTGGGAGGAAACCGGAGGAAAAGGAGAAAACCCATGAGGTTGGACAGGCGACCTGGAAATCGAAAACCTCGCTAGTTTACTCAATGAAAGACATTATGATACAGTGCGCATACCATTCGGTCATCCACCCCCCCCTAACACCAAAGGAATCCCGATAAGAAAACTGGACGTTATTTGCCTCTTTAAAATTAAAATCCTGATATAGAAATATCTTTCAGAGATACTTGACAAGATCCAAGTAGTTGTCGAGATATCAATGTAAATAAGGTAACGAGATAGTTGAAATACTAAGATTGATGAAATTCATAAAATGGTTTAACCCTTTCACTGCGTATACCCGGTAGTACCGGGTATTATAAAATGTCGGTAAAATGCCCGTACCCGGTATTACCGTGTACTCAGTAAAGCCCTCGCTAAAATTAGTACCGTAACTGCAAGTGCCATCTATTGTATTTTCTATACACTAGAACATATTTCCACGTGTTTCAAAGCAGCAAACCGTAAAATGGCGGAGTGCATTGTGACAACGTAGACGATGCACTCTCGACGAAGTCGTGAATGACGTCTTGCTGACCAACATGTGGACAATTTCGAGGCGGGTGATACACATAATTCGTTTCCAGTTACTTGATAATGATAGTAGTCAGGACAGTGATTGGTATTATGAAGTGTGTGATTTGTTGCGCGACGTTCCGCCCATGGCTAGCTATGTCTCCCGTGCATGATGAACAAGCCCAATGTGAACACGATAGCCCTGTGTCTGCAGTAGATTCTGACAATAATTCTGATGTTGATAATAATGCTGGCCTGCTGGATCGTAAAATACGTAGGTAATTCCTGATTCCCGAACGTGTAGATCTATTGACTGACTATATTGATAATGATATGGGACTTGGGGATGAAAGTGAAAGTGAAAGTAAAAACAAGGTATTGCAATCCGCACGGGGTCATGGCAGCGGGAGACGTGATGCGCGTGTTCGCGGCGGCATTGCTCATGGCTGCTATTGATATTTTTGTTCATTTTATATATCTTTATCAAAATCCAGTAAAAAAAAACAATATCTTTTAAGTATTTCATGGAGAAAAATTCGTTTTCGTGTTAGCTTTAGTGTGAAATGAGAAATCCAAAATGGCCGCCATGACTACATTATTATGCAAATTTCCAAAATTCTATTTTTTCCTCTTAGCCCAACCTCATGCCCATCCCAACAGACAAAAAGATTTTTCATAAAAGCTTCCATAAGTACTGCTTGGCATTCAGTTCCAACCTCCCTTTTTTCCTCAAAAAAGGGTCTAGCACAGGCAGTGGATTTACGTCTAGCATTGAAAGGGTTAAACAACGGACTTGATCAACAAGCACAAAAAATAAAAAGCTTGAATTTTAGAAAATTGATTTTTTAGAATCTGTTCAGACATTTAGAGGAAGTTATTTTAGATTTCATACTGGTATCAATATAACATATCATCACAACAGATTATTTCATCACAAACTTATTACATTTATAAATCAATATTAAATTCATCCTCCAGAATAATTTGACTTTTCGGCTTTTGCTCTCGCAACCTCACTGCACTAACACTACTCCAAGAGCTACTTTTATATACCACCATATTTATCCAGATATATTATAAGGACATCGCCATTACCAACTTTAAACACAAAACCACAATATTGAACACAATTACTATCTGGGAGAATCCCAGTAATTGTTTTCCATATTATGGTTTTGTGTTTATTACGTGTGTCAATTGCTAAATGCCAATCAAAGAAGATCACTAATTTTGTTAATAAATTTTGGATCCTTGAAGAAACTTACCTTGATAAGGTATCTAGTGATATCTCGACCTGCAATATCTAATCTTCGGGTTAAAAAAGGTAAAGAAAAACCTTCATAGACAGGACAGATATGTGTTACACCATCACCAGAATCTACTACAACACCCGTTAATAAACCTGAAAATATATTAATTTTAAAAATAGATATAATATACTATTCAAAAAAAGTAGGGGATATTTGATTTTGGGGGCATAATACTAAAATATGCAAATGACTACGAAAAAAAGTCACTATAGAACCTAACAGAAGAAACATTTCCAGTTACATGTGACGCCCAAACGCACCAATAGCTACCGCATGGAATGCAGGTGATGCTTGGGATCATCATGGGGGTCCAACCCAAGATTTGCACGACTCTGACTTTGAATGTTACAGTCATTGTGGCATTGAATTCCAGGGTGGAAACATCAGTTTAATTGTTTTAGTGACCAGAAAACAAATTTTGATATGTGTCGGCTTACCCAAAATGAAAGGTTACGTGCCCTTGGCATGCTACAGATCGGCACAACACAGGCGGTTGTGGCGCGGATGATGAATGTTTCTCAGTCTGTCATAAGCAGGCTATGGTCCAGATACCGTGATACACAATCTGTACAGGACAGACCACGCTCAGGTCGACCAAGGGCGACAACTCAAGCCCAGGATCGATTTATCCGTACCTTGGCCTTGAGAAATCATGTCATCACAGCAAATCAGATCAGCGCTCGTCTTCAAACAGACACTGGTGTGAGAGTGAGTGGCCAGACGATTCGGAATCGACTGCATAGGGGTCACCTTCGCGCCCGACGTCCTCGCGTGATCCCTTGTTTGAGAGATCATCACATTCAGGCAAGACGTCGTTGGTGTAGGGATCGTCAACACTGGGATAATCGACGCTGGAGCAATGTGATGTTTTCAGATGAGTCGAGGTTCACTGTTGATTTTTTGGACAGACGTAGGAGGGTGTGGCGTCGTCGAAACGAGCGCTTCCAAGACGTTAACGTCATCAGACATGATCGATTTGGGGGTGGTTCTGTTATGGTGTGGGGAGGCATCAATGTTGCTGGAAGAACGGCTTTACATGTTGTTGCAGGGCGTGTTACAGGCCAGTACTACCGGGACAACATCTTGGTAGTCCATGTTGTGCCGTTCGCACGACGTCATGGCCGCCGTTTCATCTTCCAGGATGACAACGCAAGATGTCACAGGGCCAGGATCGTTACAGGTTACCTCCAACAACAGAACATCACCACATTACCTTGGCCAGCACTGAGTCCCGACCTCTCCCCCATCGAGCATATCTGGGACATGCTTGGACAGAGGTTACGTCAACGTCCACAACGTCCTGCCAATGTCCAACAACTTGCTGCTGCGTTGCAACAGGAATGGGACAATCTGGACCAAAATGACCTTAGACGTCTCATTAGGAGTATGCCACGTCGGATCAATGCTTGTTTGGCAAACAGAGGAGGATTTACCCGTTACTGACTTGGTTGTGATGCTGTGGTAACTTTGCTGTTTGACCCCGGGTATCATTTTACCCTTATAATGGTCAGTCTGTGCCTTACTTAGTCCAACGATCATTTGGAATAAATCGATGAATGTGAACTTCATTTCATTTTGTCATTTGTTTCTTCGTCAGTTTCATTAGGTGACTTTAATAACACTTAAAAATCAAATATCCCCTACTTTTTTTGAATAGTATAGTTCAAACTTATTTAAATCTTTTAATGGTGTGCATATTGCAGTAAGGTTATATTTAAAACACAAGGAAGACATCCACACAAAACAATTGAGGTACATGTAAACGTCTATAATGATCAGTATGCATTGACATGTGGAGCTTAACAGAGAAGAATTCCTTCAATTTTAATCGGCATGTTAACAAAAATACAGACCATAGGGTATTTTCCACAAGTTACGTATGTATATTGTCACGGCAAGAATTTCATGCATTGCATGCTTTATTTTCATTTAGATGACCGTTTCACAATTGCAGAAGAAAACTGGGGTATTTTGTTTTTCTCCGATCTCGATCCCATGTACAACATTTCATTTTTTAAGATTCACTTAAGATTTAAAATTTTAGCAATCAAATTAAAAATTGCCAGTGAATCAAAGTGTTCTGTCCATGACAATTTTCTAATTGAAGATATTGGCGGACTACCACTAATAAATAAGCTAGTTGTTT
Organism: Patella vulgata; assembly: GCF_932274485.2. Lineage (NCBI taxonomy): Eukaryota > Metazoa > Mollusca > Gastropoda > Patellidae > Patella > Patella vulgata. The sequence goes on from NC_065883.2 coordinate 21,990,463, forward strand.
GGATTACAGTTTTCATGAAGATTATATAGGGTGAATTAATTACCTTGTGCATACAATGTTAAAACAGCCTGTATAGCTACATGCACACTGTGGAACTGGTATTTCTCAAACATTGTCTGAAAATAAATAAATTATTCCATCAGAAAACAAGCTTCAGTTACAAGCTAAAATAGATCTAATTTAGTAGTTTCATAGTATTATAATCTGTTCAGACATTTAGAGGAAGTTATTTTAGATTTCATACTGGAATCAATATAACATATCATCATAACAGAAATAGAAATTACACTTTATCTGGGTTGTAAATCTCTAAATTACTGTTGTGAAAGCTTTTTGGGCTTATGTAATTCACATTAAATATTTTAAAATTTATTAAATATTCGAGTGATGTTGAAATGGGACACGGACTGGGCCATTTCTTTTACTGAGATTCGCCAAATATAAGTATACATGTAAGACATGACATTTCAAATTTCAAAGCACTACTTTTATCTCATTTTATTTATAGAAATGTATGATTATCCAGTATTATTCATGATTGTCAATATCATTATCAGGATTCTGATTATGCACTTGATAACTGATCCCACAAAATATGGGAAGTCATAGTATTTGAGAAACAGTATATTTGTTTTATATAACCTTACCAACCAATTTAAAGATACATTAGTTAAGAGTTTAATAAAGAGTTGGTCATTCTTGCTATAACTATAATAATTCAAAAATAGATGATAAAAAAAAGAAAATTGAAAATTTCATTCAAATTACTTCATTCTCAGCCAAGTTATCATTGTTTGTAGTTTTGACAAGATGTGTGCACAGTGGTAACCAGGGTACTGGTATAAATTAAATTTTTAAATGGTGAACCGTTTTAATCTAGTTAAAATCGAAGAGTCGATTATGGTCTTGTTTTGTTAATAAATGTCTAATTAATAGTTTATATAACATTTCAGGCCTAAAGAAAGACCTGCAAGAGGCAGATTTAGCTCTTGCATAATGTATGTTTAATATTGCAATATGCCCAGACAATTTCTGACAAAACATGCAACCACCCAATGTTAATTTCCACAAATCTACATGTAGGTCATCAGGGATATGCATGCAAATTCTATATTTGGCCAAGAACTTTTTCTTCAAAATGTAATAACTTAAAAACCTGCTCTAACATTTAGAGGAAGTGTTTTTTTGATTTTCATTCTTTCATCAATCATTCTAAAACAATTTCATCACTGCAGGATTTAATTTAGAACATTTTAAACTTTTTACATTTTAGACCACTGACAAAAATTTATGATCTTTATTTACTCTTTCAAACATAACTTCTATTGAACTTTACAGCCTGCTCGATTTACTGTTCTGCATGCACAAGTCAATCGTGCAGACATGTGGTCCGCCTTCACAATTCCAGGGAGACATGGTATCTCATTGAGGGAGACATTGGCTCGCTTTTTCTGGGGGTCCAATGTTCGATCCCTGCGTTGGCCCTGAAAGCTCATCAGGATTTTTGGCGTGGGTCTCAATTGTTAGTGATGTAGGACAGAGGGCCTGGCAAGGGACAAGAACCCTTGACAGTTGGTATTCGAAATCAGATGAGGTCGTAGTGTTGTTGTCCGGGCAAAATTTCCCTCATAGTTCATGTATGACGTATATGTCCATTTTCATTAGCCCAGTCTGTGCAGAACAGTAGGACATTAAAACCCATTTTATTTCATTTGGTCCGCCTTCACAGTTCAACTTACCTCTACCATTTTTTCTCTATTTTTCACGGGATTCATGGGTGGTTCTGTAAGCAGTATTCTGGTATTTTTGGGATCAATGTTCATCATGTCTTTACCAAATGTGTGATCGTACAAATGTATCATATCATCCCAGCTGCGAACAATACCATTTTCCATTGGATAGTTTACTTCTAACATAGATCGTAGTTTACTTGCTTCCTCACCAACCATCAAATCCTTTAAAACAATTAAATTATATTATAAATGCATGCAATATCAAAAGCCATGTTAAAATGATATTTTCAAGGTCAATCATTAGTGGACAGGACTTTATACTGATCATACATTGAGTGTTTTGACCATTGAATTTAATAAAACTTTAAATGACGCTTTATATCTGTCAAGAGAACCTATAAAGCCATCGAAAAAAGAAAAGAAAGTGGAGTCTGTTCAGAACTTCTTAGGGTAAAACGATCAGGAATCTAGTTAGAAAATTTACATCACTACAGACTCCATATCTTTTGTTCCAAAATCTTAAATATCAGTATCCTGCATGGGGATAACAATGTCATTAAGCTATGGTACTCCATTAAACATATAGCAGTGATGATTGTATCTTCATAAAATAAGTTGAATTTATTTGCCAGACAGTGTAGAAAACTAGGATGGTAACAAAACCCTATTTCATTTCATAAAATAAATTTACCTCCCTGTTGCGACAGGCATGTCAGATGAATTTTAACGAAATCCACAGATTCACTAAGAGTCTATTATCAAATCTGAGGACATTCTATACATTTTATTATAGGAACACTTAATGCTCACTTTGTGTCTGGTACACAGGTAGACCTTGCATTATAAATTTATCATCCAGTTATTATTAGTTTGTGACATTTACCTTGACTTCAATGTCCATTATTTTGGTTTGTGACCGAATGATGGGTCGCCCCACCAGTGAGGGGAAAAGGAATGTTGGAAAGTTAGAACCTGCATAACCACATTTTACAAACTGAAAAAAGAAAACAGATAAATCATTAGGTTAACATTTATTAATCAATAATATACAAAAATAATTAATGGGCATCACAGAATATGTAAAAGTAATCATAAATGTGATTATTTTATCACCAAAACTAATAATTAGTAAATAATACTAATAGCAATTTGAAGTGTTTGCAGCAAAGGCAAGACTGAGCAAGGGCAATAACTGTCAAGAGTAATTGGTGCAAATTATTGAAATGGATTCATATTTCACTAATCTGAACAATGTACATACTATAATTTCTGATAGTAGAAGAATTTGCTGAACTGTTACTCCTTAGGAAATTAAAACCATCAGATGACAAATGTAGCCCTGCAAGAGTGCAAGCTCATAAGAACTCAAAAGTCTGAGCGCTCGTACGACTGGTGTAAGTCAGACTGAAACCAGTCGCCGTCCAGTTTCTTAGTCGCACCTGTTCTACTCCTACTACTAGAGAAAACTAGTCGTCCCTAGTCGCAAGCGACATGAGCGCACCTACAACTACCTTGAGTCGGCGCATCGCTGACGTAGCCAATAAGATTCGGTTATATTGTCATGTGGTACCCATGGGGCGGGGACAAGTTGTATGAGGCCATTTTGAAGGTTATCACGTGTCAGTCTTGTGATCAGTTGTGGCTCCGATTCTTCAACTGATGCCCGGCGACATGAGCATGCTTACGACTATGATCAACTGGTTGCGTCCAGACGTGGATAAATTCAATCATAGTGACATAAGCTGTCAGTTGCCGTTAGTCGTCGTCGGTTTCATCGCGTCGTAGGGCGACATAAGCTAGGCTTTAGATGATGGGGTGGCTCAAACGGCCATGGGGTGGGGTTAGAGGCAGTATTTATAATAATTTAAGTGTATATATATATAGGCCTATAATAATTTATAAAAAAAAAAGTGGTGCAGCTTGCAAACTTTTCTAGAGTAGAGCTACCCCTCCCCCTGAATGGCCTCAGATTGTATGGGCTTTTAAAATAAAAGACAAATCTTTGAGGAGACTCTCTTGCAAGCCAACATCTGGGGGTATCTGGGCCCACTGGTGACTGGGCACTGGCGCCGCCGTATATGAATACTATGATATGATGAACTTTGTAACTTTGTTGGTAACTTGGTGGATTTCAAATTATTATGACGCACTGCTCACATGCTTGTCTGGTCGTGAGGCAAGGTGCTTTTCAAGACTGGTTCAAACTAAAGAAACAAGCCACACAATTCCTGACTGTATCAACTCATTTTGATAAGTCTAATAGTACTATGCTATGAGGCTAGCTTTTACCGAAGCGGAACAAGTTCGTCTTCCGGGTAGATGAATTATAAAAATTTGCAATAATCACGGTGTGAAAGACCAAAATAATGATTCCTATTAAATTATTACTCACTCCGGTACCGTTGTCACAAACGACAACGTTTCTGCCTTGACTGTCCATTACGGATTAAGAAAGATTTGATAGATACCCCATCCACTAAAAACAAGCCATTAGGAAGAACCGGAAACACCCGCCCCGATGAGTAATGACAGCCTTGAATACATGCAAAACGATTGGTCCATAAATTGGAGTCGACCAATAAAACACGTCATCACAATTTTCCGAGATATTTCCAAGATGGTGTCCACCGGCTTAAGAAGTTGTCTATTTCTTGTTATATTTTTGTTTTCTGTTTGTGCTTTAGTGAGTTGTTCACGTAGCGAGGAAGAATATAAATTAAAAGACATTGAATTTGATCTCAGTCCGGGTAAAGAGCCAGCCAGAATATTTACAGCAGAACAAATTGCTGAATACGATGGTTCCGACGTAAGTTATTTTTGTAGAGTTGTCCCCCTTACACCGTAATCCGTTTAATTATTTAGTAATCGAAAGTAGCCTACTTTTTAATCAAAAATAGTTTTTGAACTTTTTTTATTAGCAGTGAATATTGAAAATTTTGTTTACTGAAGAAAGCAACCAGTTTTAGCCATGGAAATACCGGTGCCATGGCTTAGTTTTCTTGACCATTTGAAATTTGACAAATGAACAAAACAGTGTTTTAATTTTAATCCAAACTACGAGTGAGTACGACCAAAGCCAAGGTCTATTGATGTTGTGGCTCTGGTAATCATGAACAAACATAAAATGAACATATTGACGTCAATATGCATTAGAGACGAAAAGTGACAGCAATATGGCAAAGGCCAAAGAAGCCTTATCCTTGTTTATATTTTTATTTAACAAAAAAGGGAGCTGAAATTGCACTATAGAAAGTAATATTCATTGATGATTAAAACCAAAAATACAGATCTATATTTCGTTTCGTTTTTTTTTATACTTTCGATGGCCTCGAATATCTGACTGGTTTTAGTGTTTGGGGGGGGGGGGGGTCAGAGGTCATACAAGCAGCTTTTGACCGTACGACGTCGAACATTTGATTAATCAATCAGTGTTTATGTTCCTATTGGGATACCCACAGTTCAGTGCAATGCATGCCAAGAACTTGCCACAACAGACCATTTAATTGGCTAATCCTTCACATCAATCATGACGCAGGTTAATATATAACAACTCTTCCAGATGCTAGTGTAGTAAAGACAAGTAAAACTAAATTTTGAGATATAAAAAATGAAACGAAATAGAATCTGTGTTTTAATCAGACTGATTGAAAATAAATTAGTGTTCAGCCATCAAAAATAGACGATTCGAAGAAATATGACTGCAGGCCTACATGTGTGTGAAATCATGTGATCTTTAGAATGGCCATCATTTACTGTTAGATATGATCAAGTTTTAATAATTTTTGAACCAATATGCTTTTAGTAAGACATCTGTTTATTGTACACCTATAATGTTTTATTCTGAAATATTATTTTTCAATCACGGAAGTTCTGAATTTGAATAGATCACATCACTGATCTGGTGAACTTGAAGCATGCACTGATTAGTCATTTCCTTATATTATGTCAATTCAAAAATCCTCCTACATCTACATGTAGATACCACAAATGTAGATACTACAATCTGTCAGCAGTTTTAATTAGCTGTATCGCATGTGCTTCAAACAAGGTATTTAGATGTGGTATAGCAGTTAGAAAAATATGAATAGATGGACAGATTCGGAAATCACTCCAACTTATAAAAGTATTTTTGTCTTGTTTGATATATCGACTGGCCTCTGACCAACTTTAGATCTAGATGTCATCCATTGGAGTTAATATACATCTATTGTAAAAATCTGTCAAGAGTTTAAGGAAAGATTCTAGTTGTTGGAGGTCTAACCCTTGCTGTTTTGCATTAACAAACTTCAAAATTTAATTTCTTACTTAGTAACACATTTTTTTTATTGTAACACACGTCTTGGCACTTTTTCATAAAATTCTATACTATAGGAAAGTTTCTTCTTCTTTGAGCAGCATTTACCAATTGACCCACGTAATAAACACAAAAAGTCATCTGGTTCGAAGACAATTACTATTTTAATTAAACTTTAATTAAAATTATGTTTTTCTGTTTATTATAGAAAAGCTGTTATTAAATTTGTATGTGATTGTTATCTTGGACAAATAAATTGTATAGCAAGGAAAAAAATCAAAATTAAGTTTTTTGATATTTATCATAATCAATGTGTGATTAAGTACGTGACACATGTTACTTCCTCTTACAGATAAAAGTAAATGTAAATGAATAGCCTACAGCAATAAGAAGATCAAAATATTATAAACTGATTTTAATTATATAATACAAGTAGGAAGGAAAATATATAATTAATGGTTAAATCTTTTCATTATGCAACAAAAGGCAAACTTTGCCAACATTCTAAAGAATATTTTACAACAGTAAATGTATGTCCTCATTTTCAATGGTTGTTCATATAATAAACCTATACATTTTACACCAACTTCCAATTTTGCTTGAAAATGTTTAACGAACCCTCAACGAAACGTCGCTTTAATTAAAATAGTAATTGTGTTTCATATTATGTTTTTGAGTTTATTACATAATTATGTTAATTGCTAAACTAAATGACACTCAAAGAAGAACTTCCAATTTCATAAGTAATTTTAATTAATACAAAGTAAGTAGACCTTTGGTTAAACTTTTTATATCTCACTGACATTGGTGGTAGCCTTGATAATTGACATAAATTTATATATGAAACAGATGACACTTGATAATTTACATTGTGTAATGGGTGTATGTAAGCTAAACTATAAGAAAAAATGTTCAACAAAATCCACAGTTCAAGTCCCTAAACAAGGCTCCTAAAACCACCGTACATGCTATTACGGACAGTCTACGGGGAAACTTTGAGTAAACCTGTGCGTAAGACTTATACGTCACTTGCATGTGTTTGGCACCGTAGAAGATCACAGACTGGCCTTAGAGACTATTGGTCCTGTACATTCAAAATTTTCAAACAGTTTCTTGTGGCTGGTCTGCGAGCTACCAAACCCTACAACCCGTGTGTGTCAAATCCCATACGGTGGGTTGTTAGCTAGGCTTTAGACCACCCCAAACCATCCCATCAGGTGCATAGTGGTGGCGCTTCCATGAATTAGTAAATGGTCCTTTAATATGAAAAGCTATTCACATATTTTGGATGGTTTAAGGCAGTGTAAGGAACAGTAAATTTGGTCTGTCCAAGGATGTAACAGTAATAATATATCACTTTTATCTAATTTTCAAGTATGATGTATTAAAGGGATAAGGCAGTATTATAAAACAGTCATTGTTTTTTAAAGCGAGTGATAGCTCTTGAGCGCCTGCTGCTCACATGAATGTCGAAAGCAGGAATAACCCCATTACATGCAGTTATTGATCTTCAGAACCATTTCCCATACACATAACTAATCACTCTCCTTAATATCAGATCATTCTCCTTAATTTCTAAATCACTCTTCTTACCAAAACTGGGAGAGCTTTCTTAGGGGAGCGATTTTGTTGATTGAGAGGATCTTTTTTCGGCTCTCCTCTGAAATACAAACAACAATGACTGCAGTATTATAAAAGGAAAACTGGTGAAATTACTTTTGTTGATTTTGATATTTTGAGTACCAGGTAATCATATTACATTATATTTCAGCCAGATAAACCAATCTATATGGGCATCAAAGGTGTTGTTTTTGATGTTTCAAGTGGAAAAGGTTTGTAAAAAAAAAAATATATTTTTAAGTTGTTCATTACATTTTCTGGATTTATCCATAAAACATAAAAATCAGAAGTAAATGTATCTGGAAGAAATCTTGTATTAGGTGGTTCTGGAAAGTGGACAGGTTGTGTGGCAAAGTGGTCCGAGTGGTTTTATCCAATGACTGTGGTTATGAGACAAGATTTGCCCTATAACCACCTAGGTTGTTTTGTGAGTTCTCTTAAAGAGTTTAAGCCCAAATGAAATAAAGATATATACCATATGCCAGTTGAGTTACCTCTTATCTCCCACCCCAATCCTTATCTTAAGAAAAGTAGTATGCATTGTGTGACCTGTTTCATGGTGTATATATATATGCATTAAGAATTTGTAAAAGAAAAGAATTGTCACTGCCTGGGTTGTGTGTACCATGGGAGCAGAAATCTCAAATGTGTTACTTTTTAAAGTAACCTGCCAATTAAAGCCATAGAGATTAATTTCCTTAGCAATGATTTGCAATAGCAAGGGATTCTTCTCTTTTGTCAATAATACAAAAACAACCAACATTATACTTTCAAACAGATTTGGGCAGTAAATCCTCACACTGTGCAGGGGGGTGGGGGTGGGGCCAAATGTTTAGCATGTGCACGCTGTATCATAAGGTCTGTCATTGAGTCAACAGGCGTGGTTTTGATTCCCCGGTTGTACGTGACAAGGAGTAGGGTCACCTGTCCAACCTCGTAGGTTTTCTCCTGCCCCCCCCCCCCAGTTTCCTCCCACTGCTGAAGACCCCTACGCGCAAGTGAATTATTGAAATAAAATTAAACCATATGTTAGTCCTGAAATGACCTAGTTTGTGTCGAGTGGACGGTTAAACCCCATTTCTCTCTCTCTCTCTCTGCCCACCATGCAAAAGGTACAGTGTGTACCATGCTATGATAAAGTGAGAACTTTATGCAGAATGAAAATAATGAAATGAGGTATTAATAATATGTATGTACAATATACATGTTACTATGTGGGCAAAATTCTCATACAAATATCTAAATTGTATCTTAATTTGTATTTCAGATTTTTATGGTAAAGGAGCATCCTATAATTCACTGGTTGGTATAGATTCGACTAGAGCTGTTGCTAAAATGTCTCTCGATCCAGCTGATTTAACACATGACATTGTAAGTTATATATACAAATCTGTCTCTAACTGGTATTTGTCAGAACATAGAATACCACATCTGACATAATAACAGCCTGGACCCCTTTTAAAATTCTCAAAAAAAGGCACCGTGTAATATACATAGGTGTATCTTGCAGATTCAAGGTAATAGCACATATTCAGTCTATTTGCGATATATAATTACAAAATAATTAACATAAAAAATAATATACTGATGTTTCAATAAAAACAATAATAATAAAAAAATTCAGCCTATTTTACATTTATCAAACTAGCAAGTAATGTAGACAATTTTATTTTTATGTTCAATTTGCCTTGTAATCCACAATTATATGTCAGGGTTTTTTAAACTTCAAACACCAAGCCAAATATCAATACAGGCAGTTTGATTTGTCAGGATGCTCACATGGTCTAAACATTGTTTTCAACAAAAATATGTCAGATGTCAATGTAGGACAATGTCTAAGTTTAAAGGAGCTAAATCGCTAACATTTGGGACCTAGAAATTGACAAAAGTGGGTCGCGACGCATATAATACTGTAATATGAATGTATATAAACTGATTTACATTCAATGGTTTCCGTTTTTACTCCAATTTCAAATCAGTTATGTTCGGCGAAATAAGCCAGCAGTCTAAAGCGAGTGCAAATTTCGAGCGTCTGGTTATTCCAGTCTACATACGCTGTTTGATTTGGTGCAATGTGTTTAGCCTCGTCCCTCGAGTCTCTTGATACAACCAGGGCTGCCGACAACCAGTATCGCAGCGCAATTTGCGATACATATTTTGTCCGTTGCTAATCAAAAATTAAAATCTAAAGTTTTTGATTCGCAGTAACTGCGAATCATTAATATGCCTGTCATTTTGGATATTGACACAAGGATAATCCACAATTGAAGACTAGAAAGCTTTCTCAACAATTTCAACGAGTATAAAATGTTGAATAAAATTTTATAAACAAAACTGAATTCTCCGTGTGACATTTTCTTCTCGAACTACCCAGACACAATTCATTATACGGTACTATATAATACAGGGACATAACTCTATGAATAGGGACTATTAAACCGGAAACAGGGAATCAAGTAGTACCACTCACGTTGCGAGACATCAAGTAATTATATGATATTTTGAAAGAAATAAATCCAGTGTATCCTCTACGTATTGTAAATAAAATATAAAAAAATAAATGTTAACGTATTGTAAAATGATAAATCAAAGTAAAAATTCCCGTAAAATATCACGTGTGTCTAGTCAATCGAGGTGCGCCCGATTGAACAAGAAAAGCAATACACGATAAAAAGCAGACGAAATTGTTTTCTAACGAAGATTTCTAACAATTAAAATGATTGGGGCTTCGGAAGTCACTGTTAAGAATTGGCTTCAGACATAAGACCTAACTAAATGTCTACATCACATTCACAAACTGTCACAAGTACTTGTGGCAGTCCTAAAAAAATCTAAGATTAGTAAGAATGGAATCTAATCATATTTGTTATGAACTAAAGTAATATCTTGTTATTTAGGTGTTTTATGTTGAAACTGAAAAACTGCTAATCAATTTTTAAATTTGCTAATCAAATTTGGCAAAATTGGACTTTTTGATTAGCAGTGCTGCTAATCAACCGTGAAAAATTACCGACAGCCCTGGATACAACTGGGGCTGAAGCGCATTATGGTACACGATTCGTGTACCAATGGTAAAATGTTTATTTTGTCTTAAATATTGGATATCAAAAGCCCATCTTTTTCCGGTAAGATCACAACATGAATGTTGATTTAATTTGACAAATAAATCGTGTTTTCAATGTTGAAGATTTTGGATGATATTGAGTTGGAGACTTAGCTACTTTAAACAGAACTTAATTGACATCTGATTTTAATAAGATTGAGCAATCAAATGTATTTGTGGTTTTGTAAGTGCATGGGCAGTGGGCACCTTTTACAATTCTAAGAAAAAATTGGATCTGGCAGATTATATTACATCAAATTCTGATAAATAGGGTATTAGATGAGTTTCCCTGAAATGAAGTTTAATGTCCTACTGTTCTGCTCCAATTGGGCCAATGAAGATTGAACAACAGAGTTTCCAATGACCTTGGTAATTTTGACAAAGATCATATTCTGTAGGAAAACATTATTTATTGTATTTATCATTAACAATAGTGCTGTACCCAGAAAATTTTCCTTATAATGTTCAATTGATTTTTTAAAAAATTCCAATCTTTTGTCTTTCTATTTCCTTAAGAGTTAGTTAACAGTGTAACCAAGGAAAATATTCACAAATTTTCCAAGTTAAAGTAGAAATCAAATATTTTTCTCATTTGGATATGATTTAATTTTTTTTTTTCAGACTGGCCTATCCCCACAAGAGCTGAAGGCATTAGACTCTGTGTTTGATGGAACATACAAGGCTAAATATCCGGTTGTAGGTTATATGGATTATGTATTAGAACAACACAGGGAAAAATTCAGGAATGTTGTTACTGACGAATTGTAAATATCTTGTTACTCTTGATTAAATGAAGAAGAATAATAAGTTGTTAGTGACGAATTGTAAAGATCTTGTTACTCTTGATTAAATGAAGAAGAATAATAAGAAATTTAATTACCAAGGACCAGAGGTGTCAATTAAAATATGTAATATTTACCTTGTCATCTCCTTATGCTCACTGAAACAAGATCCAGGAATTGTGACCTTATAGCATGTAACATATTTGACATAACTGCCCAGGGCTCTTAAAAATTTTAAGTCAGAACCATAATCCTAGTGGTTATTATGATTCCTCTTTAATATCGGCAAATGCTTCAAAGCTATTAAAATTTTTCTTTGTTGTAAAAAATGCTCAGTTTTAAAGGAGAAGTCTTAGTTTTCACTGGATCTTAGTTTTCACTGGATCTCAAATATAAGAGTACCGGTATGTTAATTTGTGCAAATGTAAAGTACAATTGGAGGGTCTAGAGCACAAGTGATCTAACTACCAACCATTTTAGTTGGTTGTTAGATCACTTGTGCTCTAGACCCTCCAATTGTAGACAAGATGCTTATTTACCTTTTTTGGAACTTTCCAAAAAATGTAATCCTTTTGAGATGATTGCAAAAAATGTTTTAGAGCGGTTAGAAAACTCTTTTGGAGCATTCATCTCCAATGTTTTATTGATTGTTCTGGTCACGGGGGATTTTTTGCACCGAAAAATATCATAGATTTCCCCTTTTAGCCAAATTAAAATATCTAATCTGTTTGAAATTTACAAGGTTATGTCCCTTTACATGTAACCACTGACCTGATGTAAAAAATTTTACCATGATTTCGATTTCTGCAAAAGAATTTTGGGCAAGGCAGTAGCAAAACATTTTTCTCAGCATTTAGAGCCATCTTGGTTCCTATTTGTACACCATTGTAGTTTATGAAGCATGAATGAATGAGGTTTAGTCCCTAACTAGCTAACTAACTTTACTTTCATTTGGTTAAAGTATTACAAACTTCTTATGATTCTTCTCCATCTATTTTATGATCAAATATTTATATCATTGTATTCCATTGCACCATTTTTGTGTCTTTTTGTAATATATATAAAGTTATGCACATTTATATTATATATATATATATATATATCAGAATATATATTTTCTCATTCAGTATTTGAAATAGAAATTCACTTGTAATTGTCTAATTACATTAGTTTTATACTTTAAAATCATTTTGTTAGTCTCAATAAACTTATGCCATTTGGAATAGTCTGCTATCATTATAAAAAAAACTTTAATAATACTAATGACTAAATATGCATATGAGTTTAGACTTTATAGTATACAAGCCCTTTTCTAATAATATGTATTTCTCAAACATATATTTATATTAGCCAATGAATTTAAGAAGTTGCATTTTAAGATGCTTATACGAGAAAATGTGGGAGCTATGCGGACAGTAAATGGCCTTAATATATTACGGTTTTTACACTACGAAAAGAATGATTGTGACAATTTTTATGATAGAATATATTTATATTTATATGTTTTTTTTTATCCTGTGCCATCGGTCCTTCCTTGTGTGAAGGTAATGTTTTCCAGGCATATCTCACAAATGTATACACATCAATCTATTATAGTTGTATATTATTAGAATTCTAGTATTTAATAATTTTTATGTTTTCATATCTGACTTAGTTTCTGGTATACAAGGGCACAGGATGTGGATGACTGAGATTCCTTTTTATTATTCATTCATTAGAGAGATTGAATTACATATAGATATAACTAATTAATTGATGCAGCACTCGTTGTAGTTAATCTATGTAGAGAATAGAGATGTATTTCCTCAACAGTTACAATCTGAAATATATTATTTAAATAAGATAAAAATATTTTTGACAATCTTACCTTTGCCTCCATTATGTAGCATAATTGCAAGTTTATGAAGGGACAAGCAATCAAGTTACCCCAATCAGGCAATCTGTAATGCATACCCTATTTTATTAAAGATACATTATGTAAGATTTAGATAAAGGGCTGACCATTCTTGCTGTAATAGCTCAAAAATAGATAATGTAAAATGAAATATTGAAAATTTCATTCAAAATACTCTATTCTGAGCCAAGTTATCACTGTTTGTAGTTTCGACAAGATGTGTGCATTGTGGTAACCAGCGCACTGGTATATGCAAGACTTAGCCTCGCTTTCACATTTATAAATTAAATTTTTAAATGATGAACCGTTCTAATCTAGTTAAAATCCCGAGTATCCGATGCCATCGAGAATTGATTATGGTCTTGTTTTGTTTATAAATGTCTAATAGTTTATAAAACATTTCAGCCCTAAAGAAAGACCTGCAATAGACAGATTTAGCTCTTGCATAATGTATAGTTAAACATGCATTATGCAAGAGCAAAATCTGCTTATTACAAGTTTTTCTTTAGGCCTGAAATGTTTTCTAAATTATCAATTAGACATTAATTAACTTATCCAGACCATAATAAACTCTCGATGTCAAGGCTAGTCTTTGATGTTGGCTGGATTAGATTCCTATATGCCGCTAACGGCTATTGATAATTAAATCAATAAAAGTGGATAATCGAGACTATGCTGTTTATATTAATGATTTTAGTAATGATGACCGAGACTATGCAAAAATTTCATCCGCTTCTTTCTCGGCTCATAGTGGATCAATTTGACTGAAATTTTCAGCAAATTACCTTTACACTATCTAGTTTTTAACTATTATAGCGAGAACTGCCATCTCTTTATCTTATCTCCCATAATGTATCTTTAATAGAGTATTTTCAAATAAATTTAGATGAATTAATTATGGTCAACTACACATAATGTATTTACAGTATATAGTACACTATTCATATTGAATTTATTTAGAGTACAGTACATATGAGTTAATTAAATCTACTCGCATTAAATATACAGTACATATCAGTTAAAATACACTATTCATATTGAATACAGTTTATATAAGTTCAAAAAGTAAAATGGATTGTAAATCCCAATTTTTCTGCACGGAGAAAAAAATTGTATGTTATAATATGTTGTATAACTTGTCCTATTTTTATGAAATGAGAGTACATATTTTTATATAAAATATCTGTGATAAGAAATGCCTGACCTGAATCTTGAATTAATTTAAAATGTTTTTTGAATAAATTTTATTTTACTTTAAAAACAATTTGCTGTTAAATAATATTTTAAAAAAACTAAAAAATTAAACAGTGTGATTGGATGATAGCATTCATGAATGAAAATTAGATGCCTAAGTTGTAACATAGTTATGTATGTATTCATTGTGAAGGGAGATTGAGAATTATGCCAGGGAGGCAGCATTACTTCCCCTGTGTACCCATCTTTCTCATCCTCAGCCTATGGTTTGTAGATGGAGGATGGGCATTCTGATTAAAAACACAGATCCTATTTTATTTCATTCTTTATAGTTCAAAATTTCATTTTACTTGTCTTTACTACACTAGGATCTGGTTCTGGACGTTTTGGCTGAAGTCAGGGAAAAGCCAATGAAACGATCTGTTACAGCGACTTCTTAGCGTGCTATCCACGGAACTGTGGCAAAATCACTAGAAACACCAATGCTGATTGATTAATCCATGTCTGACATCATAGGGTCAAAAGCCGCTCGTACGACCCTTGAAACAACCTACCAGTACAACTTGTCAGATCTTCATGTAGTGTAGGCCATCGAAAGGATAAAATAACGAAACGAAATATAGATCTGTATTTTAACAAGATTGGGGGGTGGGCGAAAGGGCCTTAACGCTTTTGCTGTATATAAAAGACCTGTTATTTATAGATGTCATGGATTTGATTCCATCTATTTATATAACAACAACTAGGAAATGAAATGGAGTTTAACGTCCTACTGTTCTGCTCCTAACCTGGGCTAATGAAGACGGGCATACGCCGTACAGTGTGCTATGAGGGAAATTTTGCCCGGACAGCGGCACTACGGCCTACTCTTATATCGAATTCCAACTGCCAAAGGATCTTTTACGTGCACGCCAATGTATGTACACGGGACCTCGGTTTTTCGTCCCATCCGAACGACTAGACAGCTTACCTTGTCAGCCCCTCCGTCCCAACAATTAAGAGTCTCCTACTTAACCTCATGCTTATTCTCGTTTCCTACTGATCAAGTAGATTATTGAGATAAAAAAAATATACACCATTATGTTGCTCCTGAAATTACCTAATTAGTGTTGAGTGGATATTAAACCCCCCCTCTCTCTCTCTCTCATAGCCATGGTGGCTAAGTGAGTAAGATTCTGGCTTGCTAGCCTGGAGGTTGCGGGTTCACCCCAAGAAAGTTCATCAGGATTTCCTGGAGTGGTTTCCCCTTGTCAGTGGTGCAGGATGGAGAGCATGACAAGGACAGCTGTCTAGTTGTTCGGATGGGATGGAAAACTGAGGTCCTATATACACATTGGCGTGCATGTAAAAGATCCATTGGCAGTTGGAATTTGATATAAAAGTAGGCCGTAACAGGGCTGTCCGAGCAAAATTTCCCTCATAGCACACTGTATGCCCTGTCCAGTCTAAGCAGAACAGTATTTCATCTCTCTCTCTCTCCCCCTCCCTCTCTCTCAGAACAGTATTTCATCTCTGTGAGCTGCCCTACAAAAATTAAAGAACTTCACCAGTCTATACAACTCTGTAGCTCAAAATATAAATTTTTTGGATTCTGATTGGTCGAAAAGTGGTCGAATGAGTATAACAGTCCTCTAAATTTTCTGATACTAAACTCTGTTTGTAGTGGTCAAAAATTCTATACCTCAAAACTTTATTTTAGGAAATCTTCATAATTTTTTTCTTGTATGTCATCAACAATGAAATAGAACCATTTGATTCTTGGAAAATTTTTCCCAGTACTGTCATTCAAGAAACTGTCACTTTAATCTCTGCTTATTATTTATGTTTAATCAATTTTTTTCATATTGAAGATTTTAAGAAACAGAAATATTAACCATATTTTGAAGCAACCTACTATCCATTTAACCCTGGTAGTGAGAGTTGTCCTTGAAGGCAGCTTTTAACGTATATCAAACAAACAGTATATTGACTAATACCACAATATGAGCAAATACGATTAATAAAGAATGAATAGATTTTCTGTCATCTTTCATAAATTGATCAGTTTCCAATCTGTTTATATATCACAATCTAATGTCACATCAAAGATTGCTGCGATTAACCGACAACACTTTTAGGATTGTTGTTACGGCCAATAAGCTAGAGATCACGACATAATCCGATCTATACAACTTCTTGTTGTGTCTGAGAAGGCGGGTTATTGAAGAATATGGAAACCAAAAGTAGACAAATCCCGTCATTTATCCATCTTGTTAAAAAGATTGATACTGTTTTCTCTCCCTCGGTTCAGACTAATCCTGACTGATGTATTGCTGTTTGATTGGGCCATTATCGATCCGTAGATTATTGGTAGAGAAATGGTGTTTAATGATTTCATTAATCACATATCGATCGTCTAATTTGGGATTAGTAATTATTTTCCGATTAAAAAAACATTAGTCCCATGTTCTAATTCTGGTTGCCCTCTGATATAATTCACTGACACAATTCTGAATGTAACTTTTGTAGTTGGACAAAACTTCGGAATGTTGTTGACCGCATAATATTAATAATATTTCTATTATACCTCCCTAGCCAATCATCTATCGACGTTAACAAACGTACAATAACGTCCAACCTGGCCTTGCTTCATTCTATACCGTTCCAAATACCGTGTGGGGGGTCACGGTGGACGCTGGCTCGCTAGCCTGGAGGTCGAGTGTTCGATCCCTGCATTGGCCGAAAAGTTTCATCCAGATTTTCCGGCGTGATGCAGGAAAAGGGTCTGACAAGGACAGATGTCTAGTCGTTCGGATGGGACGAAAAGCCGAGGTCCCGTGTACACATTGGCCCTTGACAGTTGGAATTCGATATAAGAGTAGGTCGTCTTCATTAACCCAGTTCGGAACAGCACAGTAGGACGTTAAACCCCATTTCATTTCCAAATACTGTGACTTATATTTCTTTCACCCTGCTAGACGGCTAATTCTATTTGTTAAGCCAGCCCAAGTTTTGTCAAGGTCGCTGAGATGTAAATAATGTCAGGGCACGTGATTGTTTGCGAGATTGTAGGTTAGGGTTAGGTTAAGCATTGTGACTAGGGTTAGGGTTGGGATTATCGCTAGCTCCGTTTACATCTCGTGACCTTTGACCAAACTTGAAGTTGGCCTTATCAAATAGACCTAACCCTGTTGAGACCCGTGGTGGCACATAAGTCATGCGCCAGAGGGTCCAATCCCAGTGTCGGAAGAGAAAGATTTCCGAGATTTTCCATCATGGCCTCCCCTTGTCAGAGGTGCAGGACGGAGGTTCTGATAAGGAACAGCCTCTAGACGTTTGTATGGCACGAAAAACCAAGGTCCCTTTGTACATGTTGGCAAAAAGAAACAAGAGTAGACCGTAGCGCGGCTGTCGTGACGAAATGTCCCCCATAGCACAATGTATAGCGTTTTGTTTGCCCGTCTTCATTAACCCTGGTGGTGCAGAAAAGTAGGACGTCAATTAAACCCCATTTCATTCATTCATTCAAGTGTGAACCGTGTCAAAAAAGGGGAGTGGCGGTGTCTCAGTGGGTAAGCCGCTGGCTGGCTAACCAGGAGGTCTTGGTTTCGATCCCGGTGTTGGCCACGAAAACTCCTCAAAGAGTTTCAGAAGTGGTCCCCTCTTGTCAGTGATACAGGACGGAGGTCTCGCAAGAATAATGCCTAGCCGTTCGAAAGGTACTACACTCTGAGGTCCCGTGTACACGTTAGCGATTTTCCATCATATAAGAACGGCGTCGCATAATAATTCGGATTGACACGTGTACACGTTGGCGTGCACGTAAATGAATGAATCCTTGACATTGTGAACGAAACAAGTCGTAGAGCCACTGACGTGCTAAAATGTCCCCCTCATAGCACAATATGCCCGTTTTTATTAGCCCAGTCGATGCAGAGAAGTGGGACGTTAAACAGCATTTCATTCATTCTTTCCATCATGTATTCATTCATTCGTTCCACCCATCATTCTTTTATTCATTGAATTCATCAGAGAATGGAAGCTGGGGTACTTGTATGATAGAGGGGATATCAAATCAAATCCACAACCGATGATTTTAATACAAATGCACAACAATTTATTAGTGAGCCTGTCATCACCAAACGCAAGCCCGGCCATTATACTCATTAAAGTATACATAGGATAAATTAATTCTTGAGAGGCTCAACAGTAATATTTCCGTATTTGGACGAACTATTATCTATTTGGATGCTTGACCTTTTAGCATGTTTTCATCAAGGGCTATTACTAAGCTTAATGTAGGCGTTAATGCTCATTGATAAGTGATGACAGGATTTTAGTAAATATGGAAACACGCGCATATTATAAATATAATATCAATGGTATTGGTAGTAGTAAACACTGGTTTGACGACTTTGTGAAATGAATGACGCAAGGATAAGATTTCCCAATAGATTTTCTTGCAAGAATAATGCAAATAGTCAACTTTGATGTATTGTATTTGGGGAGGTGGACCAGACTCGGGTAAAGATAATGTTCAAAGAATTAAAGGAGCTAAATCCCTAATATTTGGGACCTAGAAATTGATACAAATGGGTCGCAACGCATATAATAATGTAATATGAATGTATATAAACTGATTTTCTTTTAATCGTTCTCGTTTTTACTCGTAATTTCAGATCAGTTATGTTCGGCGAAATACGCCAGAAGTGTCAATCGAATGGCAATCTCTAGCGTCTGGTTATTCCAGTCTACATGCTCTCCAGATAAGAATATGTCCTCACGGTTTGACATGACTTGTGGAATGTCTAGCCACGTTCTTCGAGTCCCTTATAAAAATGGCGCTGAAACGCATTACGATACACGATTCGTGTACCAATGTTAAAATGTTTATTTTGTCTTAAATATTGGATATCAGAAGCCCATCCGTTCACCATACGATAACAACACCAATGTTGATTTAAATTGACAAATAATTCGTGTTTTCAATGTCGAAGACTTTGGATGATATTGAGTTAGAGACTTAGCTACTTTAATATTGAATTAAAACGATTACTAAAATGGGATGGTTCAATTTGTTGTTCATATAAAATACAGACCTATATTTCGTTTCGTTTTTTTATACTTTCGATGGCCTCCACAACAGTGAATATTCACTCATTGAAAGGGGATGACATCGGTGTTAGTTAATTACCTCACAATATTAACTTAAATTCTAAAACATTTTTGAAGTATCAGAAATAACGGTGTTTGAAGCATATCTGGTACAAAATATTTCGTATTTAGTGTAAATGGGTACATAAAATAGTATGCAAATGAGTAAAAGGCACCATTCTGCTCTGACCAGGCATCCTAAGTAAACAATGCACGCACAAAAGATGGTCGGTGCCGTATGATGAGACGTCACGCGCAGAATGCATTAACTTATAAAGGTCAGTCATATAACACAGTAAGGCTTTAGCTTTACCACTGTGAAACGGACTGAGCGAAGACAAGTAGAACGATATTTTGAACTATCAATAACGAAACGAAATAGGATGGAATTACAATGACTGGTGGGCTGAGAAACGTATTCTGCCACATGATTATTTTAAAGAATTTAACTTTAAGCAGGTGCAAAATACAACTCGTACAGTACAGGAAGATGCAACGATATGCCTAGGGTGACACCTGCCTTAATTCATGGGGGGGGGGGGGCATTAATGTCATTATGTCTCGTCATTATGTTTGTAAAAATAGACACAACTACAGGTCTTGGGCAGTGGCGGCGTCAGCCGTCGATGATTGGAGGGGCAAAGCTGGGGCAAAGTCCAAGGTTAAGGGGTGGGGGGGGGCTCCCCAAGGTAGGGGGGGGGGCTCCCCAAGATAATTTTGAAAAACAGGTTGTCGGAAATGCAGCCTGGAAGTATTTCAGGCACTGATCGTTGATGTAAGTGTCAAACGAACGGACTTGTGAATCTCGACGAAGCCCACCCGCGAGCGTCAAAGTAGGGAGTCTTTACGGAGTTTGAAAAATAGACTGCCGGAAATGCTGTCTGACAGTATTCAGTCAGACACCGATCGTCGAGATAAATAGATCTGACTAGATACCGTCCGTCGCCTGATCACTAATCTATCCGACCAGAGAACAAAATGTCAAACAAACGGACTTGGGAACCTCAACGAATCCCCCTTGTGAGCGCCAAAGTAGGAGTCCATTGGGGAACTTTCCAAGAAAATTTTGAAAAATAGACTGTCGGAAATGCTCTACAACATGCAAGTTTATGACAGCGGGGATGTGGGATTTATTCACCGTAGAAGGTATTTGATTACCGAAACGTATCACAAATACTTTTTTTTATTTTCTAAAATTATTGGGGGGGGGGGGGAGAAACAGAGGGCAGACCAGATCCCCTTGCCCCCCTTTGCGCCGCCACTGGTCTTGGGTCTAAATTAATGGCCAGTGAATGGTAAGCAAACAAAATTGACCGGCTGACCCTCGCTTGATGCAACAAGAGAGCGTCGCGTGGAATTAATCTACAACAATTAGATAGGCATATCCCCAGTTAGGCAATTTAGTCAAGGTAGCAGTCGTTTGTCGTACGAACTGACCTCGTAAAGATGAAGACGGATCAACCTATTTTCGTGTGTAATGAGCATAATTTGTTGTTTTTAGAAACCTATTAATCATAAATGTGTGGTCAATTATAATCAAGGCAATTATATATAGGTCTAAATCACTCATCGTTAACATAGACATCACCCAATTATAGTATTAATTATTAATCTTTCACAAGATCACCATTTAATACGTAGCATCATTTTCATTTAATCCAGTCATAAAATACAAAATGTAAATATTTTATCTTGAATTCCAGTCACTGTCAACTTCTCGTAATCAGAGGCGTAGCCGTGAAATATATATTGGGGGGGGGGGCCGTAACCCTATTCCCTAACCCTAACCCTATTTTAAAACCCCTAAAAAATATAAACAAACACCATGTGGCCATGCTGTCTACACAACTCGTTTGCTGATTGGCCCACCGCGTGCAAAGTATTATGGTTACGTGGCTGGCTGAGCGGGCGAGAAATATTTGGTTTAGGCGATAATGTTTTTGGGTACCTACATGCGATTCACTCTGATAAGTGGGAGAAAAAAAATAACTAGACACAATTTTATGGAACACAGTTACTTTTCACTTCACACATGTTTCAAGGATGAGTCTCTCTGTTTTTTATTTTAGCAATGTAAACCATATTGGGATATGTACAGGTTTTATACAGATAGAATCTTAACTAACCCTAATAATTGTTGTAAATAAATAGGAGTTAGGGTCTACTATGTAAATTTGGGGGGGGAGGGGGTCCAAGTATATTCAGCCCCCCCCCCCCAAGAAAAAAAATTGGGGGGGTCGGACCCCCACGGACCCCCCATGTGTGACGCCCATGCTCTTAATGCTACGACTACTACAGCCATTGGAGCCACGAAGGCTAAGTGAGTAAGACGTTGGCTCGCTAACCTGGAAGTCTCGGGTTCGTTCTCTGCATTGGCCGAAAAAGTTCATCGTGCAGGACAGAGGGCCTGGCAAGAGACAAAGTATAGTCGTTCAAATGGAACAAACAAAAATAAACCCTGATTTTCTTTTTGATGAATTTTTATTCCTTAATTCAAAAACATCACCTGGATTTTTGAAGACATCATTATTATGATGTTACATATTTTATCATGGAGATGATTATTATACAAAATTCAGATTGGCTTATGCGATTACATTTTACACGTGGTGTTATTTTTAACTTTTGGTAGTTTTGTAACATATTTTGTTATACAAATATTTTATAGTATTCTATTGTTACAAATAAAACAGCGGCGTCGATTCCCCGCTGGTACCGGACAAGGAGTAGGGTCACCTGTCCAACCTCGTGGTTTTTCTCCAGGTCACCCGGTTTCCTCCCACAGCAAAAGACCACTTGGCACTACGCGCAAGCGAATTATTGAAATAAAAAAATTTAATCATATGTTAGTGCCGAAATGAACTAGTTTTTGTCAATTGAACGTTACCCCCACCCCACATACACACCCACCCATACACACACACCATCACACAGAGAAATAAAACAGCTTTGTATTTGATTACTAATTATCTTCTTTCAGTTTATTGAAGCACGTATTACAAATACTTGTTCTTCCTTGTTCTTTGATTTCATTCTTCTTTTGTTTTTCAAATTCCTTTGTTACAAAATGGGGCAAAATCATTTTCTTGCCTGTGAAGAAGGGCTAGAGTAAAATAATTGAAATTTTTGCGACTGGTTTTAAACGTTAGTCTGTTGACGGGGTTCTTAACCTGCGTGGCCAGGGATAAAGCCCGTCTGGAATCATGAGTTTGTTATTGTTTGATCTGTTCACACTTCACACTTCCGTGTTAATACGATAATTCGCCCTTACTGGGAGATTAAACGTTCTTAAAGTAGTATGCCACCGAGAACCTGACCGAAGGTCAAACGATTTCTTTGGAAATAAATAATTAAAGCACAATAAATGAAAATGTTACAAATAAATATTTAAATAACACATCAGTAGGGAACTTATAAAGTTGACCTCGAATATACTTATTTCGGTCGTGATATCGCATGATGCTGTTCATGAATAAACCCGTCAAGTAAACCAACGAAGGTGAACGGGAAGAGAAAGGAATGCTTGATTTTCGTTTTAGATTTTCTCGATCCTACGTCGTATACGTTATGAGTAATCCGCCTTGTTAAGAGAGAGAGAGAGAGATAGAGAGAGAGAGAAATGGGGTTTAACGTCCACTCGACACAAACTAGGTCATTTCGGGACTAACATATAGTTCAATGAGAAAACCCACGAGGTTGGACAAGCGACCCTACTCCTAGTCACGTACAACCGGGGAATCTAAACCACGCCAGTTGAGTCAATGACAGACTTTATGATACAGCGCACACACGCTAACCATTCAGCCATCCAACCCCCCGCGCCTTGTTAAGTCACGGGGGGGGGGGGGCGAATGGCGCGTTGGGCCATAAGGTCTGTCATTGGTTTCGATTTCCCGCTTGTGCGTGACAAGGAGTAGTGTCGCCTGTCCAACCTCGTTGAATTTCTCTGGGTTCTCTGGTTTCTTCCCACTGCTAAAGACCCCTACGCGCAAGCGAATTATTGAAATAAAATTGAACCATATGTTAGTCCCGTAATGACCTGGTTTTTGTCGAGTGGATGTTAAACCCCATCTTGTCGTTTGATATAGCACCATCTCGCGGTAAACAACCAGGTAAAGATGCGTCGCACCCAATTTCTCAAAAACGTACTTTATAGAATATAAAAAACTAAATATTATCATGTCGAAATTAGTATCGGATAAATTTCCACTTGACAAGAATTTATCTCTACTATTTCTCTTGTTCTGTTATCGCGAAGGTGCGCCTAAATGAAGTGCACTTCCGGTTATTTTTCATCTTCAATAGAAGGCTTAATCTCGCTTTAACTACGTACATGTCGTTGCTTCAGGAACATGGGTATTTTTAAATAACACGGAGATTGTTTTGGTGTTTTTACTCTCTGAAAAATCTCGTTTATTGCCCAGGAACGACGTAGGCCAGGACGTTATTGCCATTAATATGTTTTTCTGATTTAGAAAAATAACTGACGCATAAATCCGAAGAAGTCTTTCTTCTGGAAAATACCCCACCACCGAGCTATAGATCTATTTCTTAAGGCCAACTCAAGATTTCGGCAAAGTCGCTGAGATGTAAATAAGGTTATTGCACGTGATTGTTGGTGAGATTGTAGGTTAGCGTTAGGGCAAACATTAGGGCTAGTTCCAGGGTTAGGTTTAAGAATTTGGGGGGAGAGGTTAAGTAGGATGATGAGAATTTAGTTCTTGATATTTCCTAATTTTGGTGTTGGTGGCGCCGATGGTCTTCCTTTGGTGTCGTTTGTGGTATTCTGGTGTTTTTGTTTCTGAAGAAAAAAGAACAAATCTGAGGCTCTCGGATGAGAGCCACATTATTGTGTTTCCTAATGAGGATTGGATTTTCTAAAAATGAGTTTTTTCCACTATCCCGGATTTAGGGCGAGGAATTCTTATAACTAGTTGATTTTATTTACTAAGGGTTAGGGCTAGGGTTTGATATACTGTTTGCTATGGGTTACATTGCTTCATTACAAAATACAAGTAATATACAAAATGTTTCTAGTTAACAGTGGAGGGGTGGGGGCGTTATTTTGAGCTCATTATACTTTTGCATACCGACATCCACATGTTTATTTTAGTGATACTTTTGTCGATTATTTACACCTGGTATTCAAGAGTTGAGCCGGGACTAAAATATATATTCTGGAATGAGGAACTAAATGTCAAAGTGGATTTAAGCTAGGCCACTCAAAGGTTACGACCCAAGGTCACCTTGTTTAACATGGTACAACTGCATACAAAACCTTTCTTGTGGACAAAACTTTTTTGTGTTTCTTATTGGTGTAAGAAAACAACATTATTCACGTTGAGGTGTGAAATATTTTCTCTCTCTTAATAGATTTTTCTTTTCTACTGTTTAAAAGTCAAATTGGTCCCGAAAAAAAAACAGTTTTCCGTGATTGAAATAAAAAAAGTGAAACGAGCGGGGTTTGATGGATTTGAGAGAGAGAGAGAGAGAGAGAGAGAGAGAGAGGGGGGCGGGGGTACCATCCACAAACTATTCAATAATTGGCTTTGGGTCTTTAACTGTGGGAGGACCCTGCGATAAGTCACGAGGGTGGACGGACGACCCTACTCATTGTCACGTACAAACGGGGAATCGAAACCACGCCACTTGTCTCAATGACATACTTTGTGATCTAACCCACGCGCGTTAAACAATTCAAAGCCCCCGCCCCGGTATTTACCTTCTTAGTAATGGCATCAGAAAATAAAACAATATTGAACAAGCGAACAAGTTATAAAGGGCAAGTGCTATGTAGAAGTCTAAAACTGTACCTCCCAGAAAGACGAATATACACGTATATAGCAAATTCTAACATGACAATACAATATCCCATTAGGAAACCATGGACTTTATAATACATACATGTATTATAAGGTCCATGAGGAAACAAAGAGCCAAAAGAATTAAGTAAGCAAGGCAAAATCTAAAGAATGAATGAAAAACAACCCAAAGAACGGGTGCATCAATGAAAAGGGAAGAGAGGAAAGAAGAAAAAGCAAAGACAATGAAAAGAGAACAAAGTGGAAGGATGACAGAAAAGGAAATCTAAGGAACGGAGACAAAAGAATACGCGAACTATACCAGTGCATGCTGGGTGCCTAGAAATTAAATCAAAAAACCGAAAATGGGTCAAAATAAATACAAAAAAATGACTCAGTTAAACTATTAATATGTATGTAGGTTATTAGTAATTAGATGCTGAATTGAAATATCTAGAATGCCATGGTTATATTACTATGTTAATATAGTATATTAGTAAGTGAAATATTAGGTCCGTATCAAAGCTGTAGCACGTTTTATATTAAAGGTCAAATAACACCATACGATATGTCCCGTCAACCTGTCCTATAGGCTTTTATAAAGTAGTAGTAATACCGCGTGTGTCGACCTTAAAAAGATGTATTTGTAAGAATTTAATGTATTTTAAGCACGTTTTATTATTATTCGAGGATAGCTTAGACACGCGCTGATAACATTATGTATTAGTAAATAATGTGAGATATTCTAGATATAAACAAAGAATCTTCTGTTACCTTTTCTTCTGATTTCATATTTTTAATATATGTGTGTCTGCTGATAACATCTCCTAACATTTTTAAGGCAAAACTGTCTGACAGCAATTGTTTGCTTTAGAGAGAATAACAAAAAAAACAATAGACGTTTTAATAAATGCACGTTTCTTTTTTTACCAACAGTACATTGCAGCGTCTGTGATTGTTTCTTTTTTTTGTTTTTTTGTTGCTGATGTTGCTCTCTGATGGTGGACATTCCTGCAGTTGTTTGGTGATGGGCGATCCACAGTGTTGCTGATGCTGTTTGGTGATTGGCCTTCCTTACGTTTTTGATACCTTTGTTGTTTGATATTGGGCAAACCTGGTGCTGCGGGTGCTGTTGTTTGATGGTGGACGTTCCAGGTGTTGCTGATGCTGTTGTTTGGTGGTGCAGGTTCCTGCTATTGCTGATGCTGCTGTTTGATGGTGGACGTTCCTAGTGTTGTTGATGTTGTTGTTTGATGGTGGACGTTCCTGGTGTTGACGATGCTGATGTTTGATGATGGACGTTCCTGGTATTGACGATGCTGTTGTTTGATGATGGACGTTCCTAGTATTGACGATGCTGTTGTTTGATAGTGAATGTACCTGATGTTGTTACACCTGCTGTTTGGCGAATGGGAGGGGCGTTCCTTATGTTGCCGAACTACGTGATTTTGCAGACGTTGTTGGGCACCTGGTGGACGTATCCGAAGGTGGTGAAGCTGTAGTTTGATGGTGAACGTTTCTGCTGTTTGACCGGGGGGGCGGGGGCTTATTTTGTCGAACTGCGTGATTTTGCTGATGTTGTTGTTTGGTGGACGTGTCTGAAGTTGCCGATAGATATAGCTTGATGGTGAATGTTCTGACGTTGTTGCAGTGGACTTTCTAAAGTCGTTGTTGGGGTTGCTTGTAATCTTGTCCACTGATGCACGCTGCTATTTATGTTGCTTTTGATGCTACTTTTATCCTGTAGCTAATTGATGATGGATGTTTCTGAAGGTAGCTTTTCTCATGTCGTTACTGTTGTCGATTAATGATGGATATATCCATGCTTTTGTTGGACACATGATTGATAAGGGACATCCCTATTATTGTAGATACATGATTGGTTGTGGCTATTCCTGTAGATATGTGATTAGCTGAGCGGTACTACTGATGAATGATGATGGATGTTTCTGTTGTAGAGTTTAAGAAACTCGTTGATGGTGTATGTTCGATTTCAAATCACGACTGCATACACAGCTTTGGATAACCAGTTTATACAGAATCAAAGACAATCCACACCAGTATCACTTGTGTTATTTACCCTAAATACATGGAATACTGAATGGAGCACGTGACTTGAATGTAAATGTAGAACGAGGTCGTTGTATAATGAACAAACAGATTAAAGATGTTCCCCCAAGCCGAAATAAAAGATCGTTTGAAGCTTAAAGGAGACAAAAGACTCGACCTGACCACATCAAGTATAAAGTACTCGTTTGAGTTTGCTTCATTTAAAGACATCAAAAAGCCTGATTTATTGTTACGGTACATGTTTATGTATTTACCTTCACTTAGATTCACTTCTTCATTACGGTATACGCATTCGATGTTACGAATGTCATTACCGTTAAATAGAGATAGACATATTGGGTCCTGGGATTAATGAAAAGCTATACATTTTATTGCAAAGAAACTTGTAGCCCACCTGGAATATTTGCCATACAGGCCCTCCTCTATGTTGTCAATGGTGATTTGTGACACATATCTGTACCGGAATATAACATCCAATTTCATCAGCTATAATCTCACTGTGGTACAATGAATGAAATTTGAAGGTGCCAGGAAGTATTAGGGTCCATTCTCCATTATGGACGGAAAATAAAGAACCAGAGTACGGAGCACATGTGAAAAATAGAAATAGATCACTAAAATACAATATTGTTCTTTTTTTGATCTTTTTTTGTTTAGTTTATTAAACATACATCTGCCTAGTGCCGGTCTTTCTTTAGGCCTGAAATGTTATCTAAATTATTAAATAGACATTAATTAGCTTATCCAGACCATAATCAACTCTCGATGACTGCGATATTTACTGGATTAGAATCCCATTTGCTGCTTAACGCGCATTGATGATTAAATCAAAAATGGACAATCGAGACTATGTTTTTTATCGTACCGACTTTAGTAATGATGATCGCTAAATTCTCGGTTCAGAGTGGATCAATATGGCGGAAATTTCCAGCAATTTCCCTTTACATTATCTAGTTCTTATCTATTATAGTGAGAACTGCCAGCTCTTTATCTAATCTCCTATAATGTATCTTTAATATTCTGTGAGATAAATACACAACATTGTCTGTCCTTTCTGAAACATTGATTTTCTGTCGAAAAGTTAACCGATCTCTGATGTATTAAGATTGCAGACATCCACCTACCATGTGTCGGACTCCCAGACGCCCATAAAGCCCCCACCCATGACAGACGTTCTTCGGGATTTAACAAAGATTAAACTTCTGAAGTCAGTTGGTTTCACACCATTCCCCGCTTACTCGTTTGTTAAAGTTGGCCATACTGTGGTAAAGCTGTGTCTTTATATCTAAACCAATTTCAGATTCCAATCACGACAACAATTCGTACGTCAACATCAACGAGGGATTTTCTTGGAGATTTCAATAATTGCGTCAGTTATGCTGTAGATGCTGGATAGAATAAAAAGTCTAGTTACCATTTAACATTAAAAGACACAGCAAGCCAGATTGTTCAAACCTATCTCAAAAGTTCAAAATGAAAATACTGTATGTACTATTTTGATGTAAAGGCTGTTATTACTATGTGTATGTATTTCAGTACATCCAAGGGTAAAGAAACCTTCACGAGGAATCGGCTGACTTTCCCGAAAAAGATAGTACTGTGAGATAATGCTGCGAGAAGCCATTTTACACAGGTCCCTGTGCGTCGTTTTCATTTTTCAAAACATATCAAATTTCCACGACTTATCCACGCTAAAATGCGGACTTAAACTGATTGTTTAAAATTTAATTTAAAAAAAATCAAAATTTGAACGATAGATAATTCCCCGGCTTGTATTCAATCGAATTATACAGTGAAATTTATAGGGGGTGAAGAATGGTAACGAATTTTTAATTCATCACATCTTTGTAGATGCCGTAGTAAATGGAACTGAGTCATTTTTGGACTGATATTCCTTCTAAAGATTTAACTTTAACAATATTGTAGTTTGCAGTAGATTAACAATCTATCAAATGAGCTAGCAATCTAAACTATTAATTAGACATTAATTAACAAAACAAGACCATAATCAATTCTCGATGGCATCGATACTCACGATTTTTAACTAGATTAGATCGGTTCGCCATTTAAAAATTTAATTTAAAAATGGGAAAGCACTGGTTACCACAGTGCACACATCTTGTTAAAACTACAAACAGTGATAAATTGGCTCAGAATGAAGTAATTTGAATGAAATACCTGTTTGAATATCTATTTTTGAGCTATTATAGCAAGAATGGTCAGCTCTTTATCTAACTCTTACATAATGTATCTTTAAGTTAAAGTCAATCGATCTGAATCATTCTTGGACCAAAAGATAGTTTGATTATGTATGATTGTGTATTGTCTTAAACTGTATATATAGTTAACCTTTATTTGTTTTGCTTGTGAAAGAATTTGAACTTTAAACTTTTCAATTAAAATCTCCCGATTCTGCACTTTATCTCGTTTCATCCCTTTACTGTTATCATTAAAATTGCCTACATTTTTATCATTAGGTTGGTATATTTGTCGAGTGTGTGATGAGGCCAGTGGCATGTTCTGTTGTGAACATGTAATGTTAAATAATTAACCTGTTGTTTATTCAGTTTTTATTTTTAAAAAATAGTCGGGCATTCAAAATCGGACTTGCTTGAAATCAATGGATGTGAATTAATAAATCACAATATTCGTAATTATTGAATATCAAGACATGGAGAGAGGTCAACCCAGGCTGTTCCTTAATCCTATTGAAATGAAATATTGTTTAATCAAAACATCAAAAATGGGAGGATTGTTTGGATTTTTTTCACAAATTTGCAAAATGTCATTCAAATATTCAAATCCTTAATAAAAATCTGCTTGAATTGGAATGTTCTTCACCAATTCAATACGATGTCAAAATTGACCCCAGACTGTGACCTGCCCTTTAAAATATTTTGCTATGCTTTATTATCATATATTATTATTGATCAATATTTAGGCCGTTATAAATTCACAGTCGCCGTAAGGGTCATTTCAATGTCAACTCGACCACAAAAAAGAAGTGTGTGATATATTCGGACAGTGCTCAGCCATTGATCTATAAAGACGCTTTGTTCACTATGGGAAATAATGAATATCACGCCCAAGTAAAACTTTACCCTGAAATAAATCTCTTCACGCTTTCATATGATTTTAATTGTCTCTTATGATGCTCACCTCCTGGCCGAATCAAAGAAGCGATTATATTTACATGTATATCCCCAGGGTAACTCTATATATAGCAACAAATCTACTTAAAATAAGATGTTATTTTTGTTCCGTTTAATCGGTTGGTCGTAATATAGGTTCATGAAAAACGCATTTTAAGACTGTGACGACAATAAGAATACCCGTATACAGTGTCTCGATAATCAACGTACTTCAAAAGATTTCGCGGAATTTTCTGTATCGCAGGTTTTAATTGGTGGGTTGATCTGGAGTCGACCAATCATACTCTGCAAATTACTAAAAGCTCTCTTTAAGCCATGATGAAATGGGGTAAACAACCGAAAAGTAAAATGGAATAATGCAATGGTATAATCTTATTTAGACTACCCAAAATTATGCGGGAAGGGAAGACAAAATGTGCTAAAACGAAATTAACGTTATGTAGAGCCGGGTCAATGTTGGTGCTGGTTGCTTTACAGTGACATGCACCCAATAAAACTAGAACACGATGCTCTATCTCTATCTTTATAATATAATTACAGATATTTCTTTTTTAGATTGTGCCAACATTTAAACATCATGTCCATCTGTGACTTTAGTTCTAAAAGAAGATCTGAAACAATATGGGCCTTTAATAATATATAATAACAAAATATTCACGTGTGGGTTATATTTCTAAATAATAAATTGGTTTGCACCTATTATCGATTCAGCTTGATTAGTCATTTATTGCCACGTATCAATAGATTTTTGTCTCGAAAATAGAAACCATCGACCTCAGAAACTACAGATTGTTGGCTTTGAAGACACGTGAAGCCATGTTTAGAAACAAAACAGGAACATTGATTTATATTATATCCATTACAGGATATTTTAAAGGTACGATACACGACAATCTCTGGTTTCCAGCCAGTTGTTACCGGAGATACGGTCCAGAACAAAACATCTTGCATGTTTATAATCTGGCTGTTGTAATTTCATTTTCCCCGAATTCAAGACGAATTTTAACCAAAGTTTTAACGGAGAAAATCTCGTTTTTGCCGAGGATTTAGTTAACGAGACGGGTTATGCTCTTTTTTCCCGCTTTATCTATATTGGAGCATGATTTTATGAATATGAACCAAACTCGTGGAGAACTCTGCTTTTGGCGGTCGAAAAATTCTGAATTTCGACAGGATTCTTCCAAATGAGCAAACAATTCTA
The DNA here is from genome assembly GCF_932274485.2 of Patella vulgata. NCBI lineage: Eukaryota > Metazoa > Mollusca > Gastropoda > Patellidae > Patella > Patella vulgata. Next base: position 22,022,440 of record NC_065883.2, read on the forward strand.
ACAAGAAGTTAGAAGATTTTCCTGTATTTCGTTCACAAGCTTCGAAGGTCAGAATATGACTAGAAAGTTTGACAATTCGTCCTTTTACCAGAAAGGACAATTCCACCAAGCTTTACAAAATTCTATCAAGAATTTTTTCCTGAATTCAGAAAGGGTTCATTATAATGCACAATAGAACAAAAGTGCAAATTTGAAAAAAAATCTACAGAGTGTTCACAAGGAATTTATGCACGGAGGAACGGCGGAGGTGTCGACACATTTTAATATAAAAGCATTCCATCGGCGAAGTTTCATTGAAAATTAAGACCTTATGAATACAATTAAATGGATGTAGTTCCAAACGGCGATCTATTGTCACACTTCAGGAGAAGATGTTTAGTATAATGGCTACCTGTGGATATGATCAATAACCAATTTATTTGAAGTGTCTGTACCACCGGCTTTATTTGTTTATTGGATGAGCTAGGTCTACTTCTGCTTAATAGGCAATAATAATACTTCAAGAATTGATACCATGTACTAAGATGAACTCTTATATTATCCAAATATTTTGATTTGGTTGGTTTTCTTCCCAGGAGTTTTTATGTGATCCGCTGATTTGCTGCTACACATGTTATCTTCTGAACGTAGCTTCAGTCACTTGTGCACCGTGGCGTGCAGAGGGTTAGTGATGCCCGGGGCAAACTTATTGATTGTATGCCCCCAAGTATCAAGTAAAATGCCTAGTACTTAGAAGTGTGAGAAAAGGAAGGCATTTTAAATATGTCAAAAACAGAAAAAATAAAAATGTATTCAAATAAAGTAGGGTTGCTTGCACAATACAGTTAACAGCGATATTTTCAAATTTCAAAATATTTAATTTAATTTTACTCCTGAAATGGATGCACATGGCAGTCGCTCCCTCTGCCCCAACTCTCTAAACATACACGCCACTGCCTTTACACTACCATGATGACGCTTTCTAAGAGTATTTCTTATAGAATTGGACAGTTTTATTTTGAATGAAGAATATCCAAGGGTGTCCCTTGCAAATTGGAATCAAAATTCTAGAATTAAATAAATGTAACATTAATTTCATTTTTCAATTAATGTTTCTTATCTCTTCTTGTTTTATAGGGAAAATCTGTCATACAGCAGCAATACAAGTTTAAGTACTTTTGGCTGTGTATTGTTCATTTACTTAACAAGTTTAGTATATTACTATAAGACATCTGAGGCGTGTTTCTACATTGGCTTTTGATATATGAATATCCCTCTCCAGCACCCTAGCATTTTCCTTCAACGTAATTCGGATGGGACGAAAAACCAAGGTCCCGTGTACATATGGGCGTGCTCGTAAAAGATCCCTTGGCAGTTGGAATTCGATATAAGAGTAGGCCGTAGTGCTGCTGTACGGGCAAAATTCCCCCCATAGCACACTGTATGGCGTATGCCCGTCTTCATTAGCCCAGTCGGGGCAGAACAGTAGGACGTTAAACCCCATTTCGTTTCATTTCATTTCCTTCTACGTAAGTCACGCAATCGACAACTCTACAAGTTTACAAAGATAATGACCAATGAAAATCGAAATTAGAAAAGGGTCCCAAATTTTATAATGATAATGGCCAATGAAAATCGACATTCGATAGCGTTATATTCATTGTGACGTCACAATTAGTATGACGTCACAACTTATTGTCTCGTCCAATATGGAACCAGTATAATCTATATTATTACGATATTATCACTTAAAACAGATTTATTTTAGAGAAAAAAACATCGAAAATATTTAAAATACCGAGCCTGGACATCAGGTAAGTAATATAAACTATAGTTAAGTTTTCTACAAAACTGTATCATTTATTATACGGTAAAAGAAAGTTAATAATGCAAAGAAAATGAAAGCCGGTCGTTGTCATGGCGCTAATTGTTCCGTGGCCAAAGATTTTCTTAATATCGTCTTAGCTTTTTCAAAAGCGACAATACAACACTTTTCAGTGCAGAATGTGTGGATTATCGCGCTTTCTTATCTTCGTCTTTTATTTGCGTTTTCAAATCCAACGCGAAAATATGGCGGAGTAATTCAAAAACATGAAACACAAAGACAAATGTAAGGGAATATGAAATGAAATAACTTGACACTTTCACTTTATAATGAGCCACTGGATTTAACAAATTAAGATGTAGGTCTTTACAAAAAGGATAGCGGATCCAGTGACAAGGAGTAAGGTCGCCTGTCCCGCCTCGTGGGATTTCTTCAGGCCGCTCTGTTCCCTCCGACTGCTAAAGACCCTACGCGCAAGCAAATTATTTAAACAAAATTGAAACATATGATAGTATGTTTTTATGTATATAAAATCACAGTTTTTGTGTTTTGTCAAAATGATCTCTTGTTAACCCAGATGCACACCAATATGACGCTACAGACCATGTGTTTCTCAAAAATTTTCATAATGTGGCACTGAACATTCAGTGGGAATATTCAGTGGCAGCTGAAGTCTATAATATGTTCTCAATATTATGTAAGCACTCGGTCAAGATGTATATTTGACACTAACTATCAAACGCCTTTCTGTCTTAAATATCCGGCATCATCCTCGGCTTGTGAGGAACCTCAAATAAATGAAATACTGTAGGTCTTCCCTTCATCGGCACTGGGCACAATATGACTAAAAAGTTAGATTAAAACGTTCGGAGATAGGTGAAAATCTCTATTATATTTACTTTATATCCCAGTAAGTCCAAATAAATGTTTTACAACACACTAAGGGCAACAGACAGATTATCCCTTTAGTCTGATCAATTTCTGTACATGTTTAAAATTACATTCGGCATCCACTGCATATATAAAAGGCATGGTTACCTATGATTTTCACTGAAATCTTTTGATGAGCCTCTTTAAAATCCTAGTAAATCCATTCCGCAAGATTATCTACCGTTGATGTTTTAATTTCGAATTTGTTTTCTTAGTTAAATGTTTAAAAAAAAATCCATTTTAGCGCGGGTAAGACGACAAAAAATTCAATATTGACGATCAGTGACTTTAATATGTGAGAGAGAGAGAGAAATGGGGTTTAACGTCCACTCGACACAAACTAGGTCATTCGGGACTAACATATGGTTTAATTTTTATTTCAATAATTCGCTTGCGCGTAGGGGTTTTTAGCAGTGGGAGATAACCGGAGGACCCGGAGAAAACCCACGAGGTTGGACGACTTTAATATGTAAATATGACTTTCATTTGCAGTTATAATGAAGTTCGGGGAAACGCCTTTGTCCTTTGGGGACTCGCCAACAGAAAGTAAACAAAGTGAAGACAGAGAAATAGAAGATCGAGATAGAGAAGACAGAGAAATAGAAGACCTAGATGTAGAAGGTACAGAAATACAAGATCGAGATAGAGAAGGTACAGAAGATATAAACACAGGAGATAATGAATTAAAAGATGAAGAAACAGAAGATATAAAAACTGCAGAAGATGTAAAAACTACAGAAGAAATAAAGACAGAAGATTTAAAAGCAGAAACAGGAAATATAAAAACGGAAACAGGGGATATAAAAACCCAAGATATAAAAACCGAAACAGAAGAAGATATGAAAACAGAAACACAAGATATAAAAACTGCAGAAGATATAAAAACTGAAGATATAAAATCCGAAGAATTAAATGCAGAAACAGGAGAAATAAAAACCGAATCAGAAGATATAAAAACCGAAGATATAAAAACTGCAGGAGATATAAAAACAAACGATTTAAAAACAGAAACAGAAGATATTCAAACTGAAGACAAAGAAACAAAAAGAGAAAATATAAAAGCTACAGAAGATATAAAAACAGTAACAGAAGATATAAAAACAGTAACAGAAGATACAAAAACTGAAGAAGATCTAAAAAAAGAAGACATGAAAACAGAAACAGAAGATATAAAAACCGAAGAAGACACAAAAACAGAAGATGTAAAAACAAAAACAGAAGATATAAAAACAAAAACAGAAGACATAAAAACAGAAGATGTAAAAACAAAAATAGAAGATATAAAAACAGAAACAGAAGATATAAAAACAGAAGACATAGAAACGAAAACAGAAGATATAAAAGCTGCAGAGGATATAAAAACAGTAAGAGAAGATATAAAAACTGAAGAAAACAGAAGATGTGAAAACAGAAACCGAAGATATAAAAACTGACGCAGTAGATAATGAATCAAAAGATGAAGAAACAGAAGATATAAAAACCGAAGAAGACACAAAAACAGAAGATTTAAAAACAGAAACAGAAGATGTAAAAACAGAAACAGAAGATATCAAAACAGATATAAAAACAGAAACAGAAGATATCAAAACAGATATAAAAACAGTAACAGAAGATATCAAAACAGTAACAGAAGATATAAAAACAGAAGATTTAAAAACAAAAACAGAAGATGTAAAAACAGAAACAGAAAATATAAAAACAGAAACCGAAGATATAAAAACTGATGATATAAAAACAGAGGATATAAAAACAGAATATTTAAAAACAGAAACAGAAGGAGATATAAAAACCGAATCAGAAGATATAAAAACCGAAGATATAAAAACTGCAGGAGATACTAAAACTGCAGAAGATTTAAAATCAGAAACAGAAGATATAAAAACTGAAGACATAGAAACGAAAAGAAATGATATAAAAACTCAAGATATAAAAACAGAAGATATAAAATCAGAAACAGAAGACACACATATAAAAACAGAAACAGAAGAAATAAAATCTCAAGATATAAAAACCGAAGATATAAAAACAGAAACAGAAGAAATAAAATCTCAAGATATAAAAACCGAAGATATAAAAACAGAAGATAAAGAAGGTAAGAAAACAAGGCATTAATTCTTCTCGCCTGAACTATTTGTTCAATGTTTTTAATGAGAAGTTATTGACCTTACAATAAAATCTGAAGAGATATCGCTGCCCTTCCGAGATTCACCAATGTAATAATTGAAAATACCAGATGACTAGACTATCTATATTAGTTTCACACAAATATGAACTGTACTTTGATCCAGTCACACCTATATAACAAAAAGATTAAAACGCATTTTAATGTCTAAATAAATGAAATCGGTTTTCATGTCTCGTCAACACTTTATCTGGATCATAAGGAGACTGACATACTGTTAATTTTATTTTTATGTGGTTACTTTTTGCCTTATCTGCGCGACTATGCATCACCTCGGAAAAACTCCTTAATCTTACATAATCAAGAAATTCTTAATATAAAGGCTAAGTATGAGAGAATCCCATACTATTCCATATAGAACGGTCCCACCATGTTTTTGTTTGAATACTAACTAATAATAATAATCCAAAGAGAAATTATTACATGTCATGGTTTTATTATTATTTCAGACGTCGAAACAGCAACATGTCCCGAAGACCTCGAGAATGGATTGGAGCCAGGATACTTTAAAAGAGGAGGGAGAGCATTTTGCCTGAAACATGGCAAGATATTTGAAGTACACAGGAAAAGCGCACGAAACCAGACAAACAGAAAATTTGTATTATTAGGTGTCATTCCTGGCGGCTGCAAATCAACAAAAAAAAATCAAAAGAAAAGTAAGTAACCATACGTAGATACGGGTATCATGTACGGCGGAGGGGTCAGAGTGGGTATATTCCAAGGGCCGGTGGTCTGTACCAAATGGACACTCACCTTGTAGAAAGATTCTAGCAGCACTGCTTTATATATATATTTGATATATATTAGTCCTATTGGATATATTTATGTAATTAGTATCCCCTTCGATATGTAAACATACTTACGTGTACCAATTGACACCCACTTTGCAGACAGATAGTAGAAGCACTGCCTTTATATAGTATAAACATATTAGTATTACCTTTTTGTTTACTATCATTATTTAGTTAAAAATGATAAGAGAGAACGTGTCAAAACGGTGCTCCGTGTGTTTAATGTACCATTTCTTTTTTTTTATTTGTTCAATTGCCAAATGACACTCAAGATCGAACCAATTGTCATGATCTTCGTACGGTGGTTCAGTGAGTAAGGCATTGGCTAAATAACCATGTGGTCCGGTGTTGGCCGAGGAAGATTTCCTGGACTTCCCGGTGTTGTTTTTCCTTGTCTGTGGTGCAGGGAACCTGGCATGAAACTCCGTCTAGGTCCAAAAGCCGAGTTCCTGTGTACACGTTTGCGGGCACTAAAATAATCCAGTTACAGTTCTTGCAAATATCCCTCACAGCGCGCTGTATGGGGGAGGCCCGTCTTCATTAGTCCGGTTGGTCCAGAAAAGTAAGACGTTGAACCCCACACCATTCATTCGATTAATTCACCATTTTAAAGGGGGAATAGTTTAAACTTATAGATTATGGAAGTTGTTGTACATGTACTTGCAGCAACGAAACCTACAGTCTATGACTTTAATACACTAAAATATTCATTAATTGACTTTCCATACTCAATTCCAACTATATATAGAATTTGATTTTTAACCACCTGTTTTGATCTGCATACCTATTTTATCCCTTATCTTTATTCTAATTTTACAGTCAACCCATATGTTCTGATGGAACTGTATAGAACTTTGCCACCAGAGAATATCAAACCCTATTTGTTGGTAAGACCAGAGGTCAGAATAAAGATACACACTGACACAGTTCGTACAAATATGTTTGGACCACATCCGAAAATAAAAAATGTACCTGCACCAAAGTATAAAGAAGAAAAAAATATAGAAACAGAAAATACAGAAGTTAAATGTATAGATACAGAAAATACAGAAGTTAAATATATAGACACAGAAAATACAGAAGTTAAATATATAGATACAGAAAATACAGAAGTAAAATATATAGATACAGAAAATACAGAAGTTAAATATATAGACACAGAAAATACAGAAGTTAAATATATAGACACAGAAAATACAGAAGTTAAATATATAGATACAGAAAATACAGAAGTAAAATATATAGATACAGAAAATACAGAAGTTAAATATATAGACACAGAAAATACAGAAGTTAAATACATAGATACAGAAAATACAGAAGTTAAATATATAGATACAGAAAATACAGAAGTTAAATATATAGACACAGAAAATACAGAAGTAAAATGTGTAGATACAGAAAATACAGAAGTTAAATATATAGACATTGAAAACACAGAAGTTAAATATTTAGAAACAGAAAATACAGAAGTTAAATATATAGATACAGAAAGTACAGAAGTAAAATGTATAGAAACAGAAAATACAGAAGTAAAATACATAGATACAGAAACTACAGAAGTTAAATATATAGACACAGAAACTACAGAAGTTAAATATGTAGATACAGAAAATACAGAAGTCAAATATATAGATACAGAAAATACAGAAGTCAAATACATAGATACAGAAAATACAGAAGTTAAATATATAGATTCAGAAAATACAGAAGTTAAATATATAGATACAGAAAATACAGAAGTTAAATATATAGATATAGAAAATACAGAAGTTAAATACATAGATACAGAAAATACAGAAGTTAAATATATAGATACAGAAAATACAGAAGTTAAATATATAGATATAGAAAATACAGAAGTTAAATACATAGATACAGAAAATACAGAAGTTAAATATATAGATACAGAAAATACAGAAGTTAAATATATAGACACAGAAAATACAGAAGTTAAATATATAGATACAGAAAATACAGGAGTTAAATATATAGACACAGAAAATACAGAAGTAAAATACATAGATACAGAAAATACAGGAGTTAAATATATAGATACAGAAAATACAGAAGTAAAATACATAGTTCCAGAAAATACAGAAGTTAAATATATAGATACAGAAAATACAGAAGTTAAATATATAGATACAGAAAATACAGAAGTTAAATATATAGACACAGAAAATACAGAAGTTAAATATATAGATACAGAAAATACAGGAGTTAAATATATAGACACAGAAAATACAGAAGTAAAATACATAGATACAGAAAATGCAGGAGTTAAATATATAGATACAGAAAATACAGAAGTAAAATACATAGATACAAACAATACAGAAGTAAAAGATACAGAAACAGAAAATACAGAATTGAAATGTATGAAAACAGAAAATACAGAAACAGAGTATAAAGACGTAATATATGTAGAAACAGAAAATACAGAAGTAAAAGATGTAGAAACAGAATGTCAAGAAGTAAAAGATGTAGAAACAGAATGTCAAGAAGTAAAAGATGTAGAAACAGAATGTCAAGAAGTAAAAGATGTAGAAACAAAATGTCAAGAAGTAGATCACATAGAGACAGTGTATAAAGAAGTTAAAGATGTAGAAACAGAATGTCAAGAAGTAGATGATGTAGAAACAGAGTATAAAGAAGTAGCTGATGTAGAAACAGAATATACAGAAGAAAAAGATGTAGAAACAGGGTATAATGAATTAAAAGATATAGAAACAGAGTATAAAGAAGAAAAAGATGTAGAAACGGAATATAATGAAGTAAAAGATATAGAAACGGAATATAAAGGAGACAACAACAGTGAAACGAAACATCAAGAAACACAAATAAATGAACTTAGAGAAAAGGTGATTACTGTTGCAGGAGAAAGAGATGTGATGGAAATAAAAACACAAACCAAAGAAATGGAAGATAGGGGAATAGATAAGAGGGATACAGAAGGAACGGAAATAGTAATGGAATTAGAGGAAGGAAGGAATTATGGAGCAAAAACAGTAGAAGGGAAAAAAGAGAAAAACAAAAGCAAGTTCAGTAAATTTTTCATTAGAGTGGGAAAACGGTTTAGAAAATTGTGTACTTGTGGCTGTGTTAAAAGGGGGAAGGGGGCAGGGGGGAAAAGTAAAGAAAAAATTAATTTTTTTAAAGATAAAGATACAGAGGAAGCTGTAGAAAGAGACTGAATAGAGTATTGACTCTAAATGTACATAAAACAAATTTGTAAATATATGTATTTATTACTGTTTTTTAAATAAATTATAAATATTCTATTTGTGTTGATATATTTGTCATAGATTTTATGGTCAGTCAATAAGGGTATATTTTTAAAATATAATTTCACTTATTAACAGGGGATATTTACGAGTAACTTATTATTAACAATCCCGCAGATCGGGCTTCAACCATAGACAACGAGTCGGAGTCGAGTCCTAAGTCGCCGCACCTGGAGTCGGGGTCGAGTCCCAAGTCGCTGACTTTTGTACGCTTACTCAGCTACATTACAAAATTGTAAAACAACACTTTTATGAGAAAAGTGTCACCGTCGTGTGTTTTATCCTTTATTATCAGATGGTGGGGTGGGATGAGCATTCAAAGCGCAAGATAGCGATATAGACAAGTGTGATATCACAATTAATGCTTTGTATCAATGAAATTGAATTACAATGTGACCCTATTAATCTATTAATCATGATAAAATTGACGTCAAACGGGGTGTTGGATTTCTCGCTTTAAAAAGCTCAGCGTGTATGTATGCCTACGTAATTTGGAGACGATGATGGTATAATGCGGTATGCTGGGGAGGTAGTGCACCAGAAGAATCACTAATTTACTAAAGTTCCGCCCCTATAGATCAAGTTTCAACTAGATGTATGGTTGGATGGCCGAATGGTTAGCGTGTGCGCGTTGAATCATAAGGTCTTTCATTGAGTCAACTGGCATGGTTTCGATTCCCCGGTTTAACGTGACAAGGAGTAAGGTCGCTTGTCCAACCTGGTGGGTTTTCTCCGGGTCCTCCGCGGGGTTGGATGACCGAATGTGCGCGCTGTATCATAAGGTCTGTCATTGAGTTATCTGGCGTGGTTTCGATTCCCCGGTTGTACGTGACAATGAGTATGATCGCCTGTTCAACCTCGTGGGTTTTCTCCGGGTCCTCCGGTTTCCTCCCACTGCTAATAACCTATTATGTCATTAAAATATGCTTAGAATTTTCGCCATCTCGTAATATCTATCATACCGCCCCGTTTTGATTAGTTTCGAAAATAAAAACTTGCAGAGGTCTAAAGTGGTTAGTGTCAAAATAATATACGTTTTACTTCTTGGATAGGTACAATTAATTACCAGAAAACTACTAGTGTGACACCGTCTTCATTAGCCCTGTCAGATCAGAACAATAGGACATTAGACGCTATTTCATTATGACATTATGATATATTATAATATTATAACTGTAAAACGTTAAAAATAGTATATGTGATCTATGTAAAATAATACATTGAAAATAAAATGTTATATTATCATAAAGTAATTGATATATGTAAAAAAAAAAACTCCAACAAATAGCATGAAATGAAGAAAATCGTGATCTAGTTTAGCTATTAAAAGAAAAGAAAGACGGAAATAAGGAAATAAGTCATTATATTGATCCTAATATCAATATTTTATTGTTTGTTTTAACGTAAAATATGTAATTTACGTGAATATAATTTAGTACATACTAGCATTTCAGGTGTAAAGAGTTTAACTCGCAAGAAGAAAAAAAGAGAGAGCAATATTAAACATAATTTCTAGAAAGACGGAAATAAGGAAATAACGTCAGCATATTGATCCTAAAATCGAATTTTTTTAGTGTGTTGTAAAATGCGTAATTTACATGAATATAAATTATACTTGGGTTACAGTGTACATACTAGTATTGGGTGTAAAGCGTTTAACTGGCAAGAAAGAGAAAGCTATATACGTGTATATATATACATACTTTCTAGATTGATCAAACGATAATCTTTTCCCTTTTTAGGGGGCTTTGGGTATTGAAATCACAAGGTCTGTCATTGAGTCAAGGTGGCGTGGTTTCGATTCTCCGCTTGAAAGTGACAAGGGGTAGGGTCGCCTTTCGAACCTCGTGGGTTTAAGCCGGGGCCCTCGGTTTCCTCCCACTGCTAAAGACCCCTATGCGCAAGTGAATTATTGAAATAAAATCAAACCATTTGATAGTCCAGATATGACATAGTTTACGTCGAGTGGATATCAAACCCCATTTCTCTATCCCCTGCCCACCCCTTTTTCAAGGAATTGGGTCCAGCACTAATACCAAGATAAGAATAAGCAAACAACAACAACAATAGAAAAAAAACCAAGCGAATGCGCCTAGAACCTCCCCTCCCATACCCTTTGCGGTGGGTGCAGTGAACGCAACATATATACACACCTTAAAATGTGTCAATCTGGTTGAATGATGGTAATACATTTGGGAAGATAACATTGATGTTCAGTTAGTTGGAAACTGAGTTAGTGTCCCAAATGTTCATTTTACTAGACTGGATTATGTGAGCTATATGCATAAATAGTCAGCAAATGATCGGCTCACCAGATTACAATAGAAAAATTAAAATATACATGCAGATATCGTTAATGTTCGAACTTATGGAAGAGACAGGCCTGTTTATTAGTTACACTGAACAGGGAGAATAACAATACAAACATACCTTGTACAAATATATTTGGACCCCATTCGAACGTAAAGATTGTACCTGCACAAGAAATGGAAAGCAAAGCAGAATTAACATACACCGAATGCTGAGAAGATGGAGAAACAATGGATAAACAACCAACCAGAAGATAGAGAAGCAGAGGAACAGGTGATAGAAATACAGAAGCAGCAGATAGAGAACCAGGAAAACAGATGATAGAGATACAGAAGCAGCAGATAGAGAACCAGCGGAACGGGTGATAGAGATACAGAAGCAGCAGATAGACAACCAAAGGAACGGGTGATAGAGATACAGAAGCAGTAGAAGAAAAACGGAAGAGAAACAAACGGGCATTAGAGGAACAGGAGTTTGAGAAACGGGAAAAGAAGATGCAGTACATTAATGTTCTATAAATAAATTATAAATATTCTACAGATAGAGAACCAGAGGAACGGGTGATAGAGATACAGAAGCAGAAGATAGAGAACCAAAGGAACGGGCGATAGAGATACAGAAGCAGCAGATAAAGAACCAGAAGAAAAACGAAAGAAAACAAACGGGAATTAGAGAAACAGGAATTAGAGAAACATGAAAAGAAGGTGCAGTATTTTAACTTTGAATGTACATAAACATTTATTTTTTGTAATAAATACATTAACGTTCTATAAATAAATTATAAATATTCTACTTGTGTGATCTATGTGTCGTGGATATTATTTGTACCCACGGTTGTTTTGTGGTCAGTCAATCAGAGATATATTTCTAGATAACTAAAAATTTAGACATTAAGCGGGGGCTATTTACAAGTAACTAATACCAATCTCTTCTGTAGATCAGGTTTCATCTATAGAAGTAAGAACATACCAAACTGTAGCCCATATCTAACAATCATAAAATAATGAAAATCTTCTGTCCAATTGAAATTAAGCCCCCAGTTCTATAGTTAACTAATTCAAAAATGCGGGCACTGCTACAATTGAACTGTAATCCTAATAAGGAAATGTCTTTGATTCTTGATCAAATCGCTGATTGATTAGCGATCGGGTCAAACGTATCCGTTTCATCGAATCACAGAAAAAAAAACCCGATAAATTATTCACGTTATCAGTAATCATATTATATAAATTAGTTTAAAGCGCAGCACCATGCTAATTTGTTTATACGTTTTTCCAACAATGCATCTTGTGATGCCAGCAACACCAATTATATGGTTTAATTCCTAGCTGTGATACCATACTATGGAAGAAATACTACTTATGGTAAAGATTGCAGGAAAGACCACGGCACCTATCCGCTTCCGATCGCAAATGGAATGAAAGGTGTTCTATTTTGTTATATTCAGACCTACTGGTATGTATTTATATGTATATGGGGTGTAAATGGTATGTATTTATATGTGCAATAAGGGGTGTATAGTGTAGTGGGCTTGCAGAGGGTGTGCGGTGGAATTGAAGGGGTGGAGGTGGAACAGTGGCGGGATCTTTCGTTATATATATCATTTTGAACCTTGTAACTAGGCCTATTCCTGTCAGCCCCACATGCGTTTTACCTGACAAGTGTTACCCGAAGTTATTTTCTCGGGTTGGGTGGCTGGGCGGGGTTGTGGGACGTGGGGGGGGGGCACTGAGTAAGACGGTGGCTCGCTATCCTGGGGTTACCGTATTCGATCCCTCCATCGGCGCCGAAAGTTCATCAGGATTTTCAGACGTGGTTCCTCCTTGTGAGTAGTATAGGACCGAAGGCCTGGCAAGGGACAACGTATAGTCGTTCGGATGGGACAAAAGAGTGGCTCCCGTGTACCCATTGGCGTACACGTAAAACATCCCTTGGTAGTTAGAATTCGATGCAAGAGTAGGCCGTACCGCCGCTATCCGGGCAAAATTTCCCTCATAGCACACTGTATAGTGTATGCCCGTCTTCATTAGCCGAGTCGTAACAGAACCGTGGGACACTAAATCCCATTTCATTTATTTTCTCGGCCTACGGTTTTGATCCCAAGGCACGGTTATTGGACAATGCTTTGTACCTATATATACATAACCCTATTTCTAAGCCCATGGTATATATAAGGTATACGATTATGAAGCCTAAGGACAGAGCGTATTTTAGGAAGTGTTCGTGAAACAAACGGAATATATCCCCTCCCATCACATTAAAGGCTTACTGTTACATACACTTTTGAATATTAATGGAGGGAAGAGAACATTAAATCACCTGATAGACTGGAATAACAAGACGCGTTGATTGGATGAATGCTCAGGTTATATGTTAACTAGATATTAAATCTGTATTGGTCAATTTAACACGAGGAATTTTAAGACAAGACTTAGTGTTATCGCTTGATTACCCAACCGTACAAATAGTTTCTGTTTAATCAATATAGATTACTTTATAACCTCATTCACATTCATCGTATACTAAACACGCATAGTAAATACAGGTAAATACATGTCCAGTTACAATTACAAATATACATCTACCTAAAAATACTACACTTGATACCCTGGTATCTCAAATTTGCATTTGATACCCTTGAGTTTTTGCGCCCCCTCGCAAATGGCAAAAAATGCGCTGTTTTAATGCGGTTGGTTTTCAACATTGTAATCATAATTATAATGCTTAACCAGTATCAAACATAAACCGAGGGTCAGATATGCTGATAAATCTTCACAATATTCATCTGGAAAAACTTGACAATGAGAAGGTCCGTGGACTCGCACTAAGTTATATGGGCCTGCTATGCTTAAATTACCCCCCCCCCGGTTTCTTACCAGGCGTGAATACAGCATGTGGATTTGTATGCGGAAATATAACTTTGGGTCTATAACCTTTCGTTAAGTTCTATTGATGACGGCGTACCACCCACCGTTACAGAATCTAAAAGTCAAATTAACGACTTGATTTTCTGAGCTGTAGACTAACGAGGGGCAACTCACTTAAATCGACTGCACCTGACCTGCACAATACAACATTATAATTGTCCTATTATCCCAGCTTTAAAACGCCAGTTGAATAGATCAAATGATTATCTCACGGATTACAATATACCGATCATATATTATATCATATACCATTGTTGCTCCTAATCTAATGCTGTGTCTTACCTGTACACAATATCTCATTAGGATAGTATCTCTTGAATTATAGATTAACATATATAAAATATACGCTGTTCCTGATCTATTTAATATAAGTACATTCATTCATCGTACGTATAAAGTATTTATCATAGAACAACTCAGGTTTTGACAGGTTCTGATATAGGGTTCACGGAATGTGACAATTTTCAGAACAGGTTTGAAATATCAAAATAAATACAATGTCATACTTCTATATAGCTATATCAAAAAAATGTAGTTTTGTTTCATTTGATATGGGCTCGCTAACCAGCCAGAGGGTCTTTGGTTCGCTCCTGACGTTGGTCGGCGCGGTTTCCCCTGGAGGGCTGGCAAGGAACAGCGTCTAGTCGTTCGGATAGAACAAAAAACCGGGTCACATACATGTCTCCCGCTAACCACGTACACCTGAATACAAAAAACATTCCTTTCAGAGAGTTACATAGTAATTATCTGGTAATTAGATGTTTATATAATACAGGGGCCTGTTTCACGAAATTTTAACTAAGATAAAATCCAAATTTTAGTCATTTGATTGGATAATATTAGGCGGATTGTAGTGCTTAGCCAATCAAAATTGAAGTATCTACTAAAATTTGGATTTTATCTTTAGTTAAAATTTCGTGAAACAGGGGCCTGTTTCACAAAATTTTAACTAAGGATAAAATCCAAATTTTAGTAATTTGATTGGATAATATTAGATTGATTTTAGTCCTTAGCCAATCAAAATTGAAGTATCAACTAAAATTTTGATTTTAGCTTTAAATAAGATTTCATTAAACAGGGCCCTGGACCCTGGTTTATAAAGCATTGACTTTTTCTGTACAGAAGAGGCAACACTGTCAGAGTCGACGCTATGTCAGAGGCGACACTATGCTATCTCAATTACAGATTTAAAAAATCAAACTAAACATATTTCATATCGTAGAATTTCACGTTAATATTATGCCCGTTTTTAACAATAATGGGGTAGTATTATGTGGTGGTATTTGGTAGTATTGGGCAATTCGTCCTGACCGTCATTTTGCAATGATACTAACGAAAGTGATGGATTTACCAGTATAAGAAACTTTTCCCTACATTTCTAGTGCAGGTGACATAAATCACATATATAAGTCAAGGTAAACTTGAGAGAGAAGCATACTGTCCCCAAAATGCCACATACTATAGGCTTACTTTATTATATTATTATCTGAGATCTCAACAATTATTCTGAGAGAATCAACCAAAACAGTCTTTATGGGTGAATAGTTTTAAGAAATATATCCGTGATCCGTATAAAGAGGGGGTATGACGATGCAATATTTTGTAATGTGAGAAATAGGATATTGGTATTATACAAATTTTGCACGACTCGCTGTTTCCTTAATTTAAAGAAATCCTTTGAAAACATCTTTTAAAAGGTTCCAATATCTAAGGTTTATACACAGGACATAGTTACCGAAATATATCCGTGATCCGTATAAAGAGGGGGTATGACGATGCAATATTTTGTAATGTGAGAAATAGGATATTGGTATTATACAAATTTTGAACGACTCGCTGTTTCCTTAATTTAAAGAAATCCTTTGAAAACATCTTTTAAAAGGTTCCAATATCTAAGGTTTATACACAGGACATAGTTACCGGTAAAGTGAGTAAGACATCGGCTCGCTAACCATGTCAGTGATGCAGGACAGAGGGCCTGACAAGTGACAACGTATGGTCGCTCGGACAGGATGAAAACCGAGCTCGCGTGTACAAATTGGCGTGCACGTAAAATTTCCCTGGACAGTTGGAATTCGATATAAGGGTAGGTCTTGGCGCTGCTGTCCGGGGAAAATTTCCCTCATAGCACACTGCATGGCGTATGCCCGTCTTCATTAGCCCAGTCGTAGCAGAACAGTAGGACGTTAAAGCCAAATTCATTTCATTTATTTCGGGGCGACGCTCCAGCTAGGATTGTCTAGTCAGCAATAAACATTAATTGTATTCCACTGATTTGTACCATGCATATATTCTCAGTTCAATTACTAAATGACATTGAAAGAATCAATGTTTATATGTACAATCTAATGTTTATTATGTCATTAAAGGCTCAATACCACTTTTGTTGTAACTGAATAATATGTCCCAATCTTTATTCTGGTCAACAAATTGTACTATTTTAGAATATTTCAATTAATTGATGATACAAATTTCATCTTAACACACCTTATTTAAAAATTTTGAAAAATTCAAAATAATGGTTTGAAACGTCTAACGTAAACCTTTTCAAATGAAACTTCGATTTAAAAATATTTTCGAACCCTCTGGACAAGTAAAATAGGATGTAATGGATAATTTACACAACAGGTAGGACACTTAAACATCTAGTACTTAGATAGAGATATTATTTATTTTCTGGAGCTTTCAAGCCAGCAAGAGTGTTATTGTCCCTTTAAGATACTATTTTTGAAATACCAATGTAATATACCTGAACGCTTATTGTATTCATTTTATATTCACAAATATGATTTATTTTATAAATAATATAACAAAAGGTTGTACTTGTAGATGAAAACGGAAGGAATGGAGTTTAACATCTTGTCGCCATAATACTCCGATCATTTTGAAACTGACATACATTCGATCGTTTTCTGTGTGAAATGTTTCGTCGAATTACACCTGCCAAAGGCTCTTTTACGCCCACTATACGTGAACACGGGTGGACCATGGGTTTTTGTGCCATCCGAACGATTGGGCAACCCGATTGTGACTAGTGGGAAGCGGTTGTGATGTTGTAGAAGAAATTAAAATCATTGTTTCTCATTTTTATCTGAGATTGTAGAAAGTTTTTCCAGTGATGAGCAACAATATAGAAAAGGTATTTCGGATATCCCCACTTTAAATATAACGTTAGATAACATATAGACGGATGTAAAAATATCGATACATCAAATAACTCGCTTAGATTCATTTCTATATTACAGAAGACATTAAAAATCTCACTTGACAAAGGACAACGGTGTAGTATATAAACGTGTGTATTGGAGTGTATATATATATTACTAAGATTGTATGTAATCACCAAGGTGTAAAACTATTTAAACAGAAGCCGACCGTCTATTTAACACACCTGTGTTGACGCACAAACTTTTCTCGCTGGTTGAAATAATTAAAGCAATCAATAAGTGCACACGATTGAGAGATTGTCTATCAATTGTGGTTCAAGCTGACACGACAGGGCAGTGCGGCTCTCCGAGTCCAGTAATAAAACCAATAAACGAGCAAGCCCATCGTTAAATTCTCTAATGGTCATTTGCGGACAGGTAACTATAAATCTATGTCGCTTTAACAGAGAAGAGAACATTAGCTAGTGACGTGAAAGGCCGACATTCCATCGTTTGTTATCATATGAATGAAGGGACATGTCCCGTTTGCAATCAAGCACAACGAGAGTTCTCGTTTTACCTGTCGGCTGTGGTGAGAGGTATTCACAATGCTACAGTTAGTCGTACGAGGGTTTTAGCAGTTGAGAAGATCAGTTTACTGTTATAAAACGTGGGCAGTTATACAGTCCACATATCCTGACATTCAAATAGTGATTACAAGTTATGACATATTACTTATATACAGGATCTAACTGATTGGTCTATTGTGGTTACGTGGGATCAAGATTCACAGGTGTAAGGCTAATAGCAAAGGATTAAAAGGTTGGCCTAGAATACCCGTACGAGATTCTTGGCCACAAGGACTAATGATTCAGAAGTTGGTTGATTATAGCGGGGCGGTGGCCGCTAGATTTTAATTACTCATTCTGTGACTACGATCTACCTGAAATTCAAAATGTATCTACATATTATAAGTTTGTGTTTGTTGTTTGGGGTGTGTTATGCCCAGGAATGTAATGTCGCTGTCGTTGCTGTTGCCAGTGTTTTTGGAACTTTAGCAGTGGTGCTCCTAATTCTTGGAGTATTGGGATTTTTGTTGTGGAAGAAACGTCAAGGTAAGTTTAATTAATGCCCACAATTAAACCAATCATCTCAGAGAAAAAAAATGTCTAGTTTTCCGAAATGTATACAAGCTTTACAGTTTTAACAGGAGAGCTTCTATACATTTAACGGTTAAACACGATTTTTATAATGTGTTATTTATTATTAACAAGTAAAAAGTAAACTTGGGTCGACAGTGATTTTCCAATACACAATACATAATTAAAAAGAATACACATGGTATAATACACATTGAGCCAAAATAAACATTTTGTATATATTTAATACACATTATCAGACTAGTACAAAGCACACAGTAAATAAACATTGTGTTTTTTAAAGATGTAAAATGAAATGCAGAGAACCCATGTTATTCCTTTGAGAAATTAAAACATAGATCCTGTCAGTGTTTATAGATACATTTTGTCGCCTATATTATAACTAATATAGCAGCTAAATACAGAATTATTTTATATTGGGTTTTCGGGTAAATAAACTATGGATTGATATACCATACTTTTTAAACCATTGAAATGATATATTATTTATTAAAATATGCTGTTTTATTGCTTTGATAACTGAACCTGTTATTAGTATTATAGTATTGTAAATACCGTATATGAATGTAATATGAAAATAAATCAATATTTAATAGTATATGGAAGTATATACTCAAGGGTACTACAGATTACACAGTTTTTAAACTGTTTTATGATGACAACAGCCGATTCTTGGTTCACATCATAGAATCAATTAATGTAGAGTATCTATTGTTTTGGTTTGGATTAATCAGGATGTTTTAACAGTTTTGATAATGCTAATTAAAAGGATCTTAATTTAGTTGTAATAACCTGGAAATGAAACGAAAAAAAAGGAAGTTTAACGTCCTACTTGAAAAATCTTAATTAAGGAACTTTTTCGACCAACACCGGGATCGAACCTGGCATGACCAGGTTAGTGAAAAGCATCGTACTCACTAAGCTACTGTTGGGATCGAACCTGGCATGACCAGGTTAGTGAAAAGTATCATACTCACTAAGCTACTGTTGGTGTTGCTCCTAACTGCCCTGCCAAATTAGACTGGGCAGTATATGGTACATATAACAAAGTTATTAAACAAAGAATAATAAACTGAACATCCAAATAGATGTTTCCTGGAATTATAAACTATTCTAAACTAATCTGCTTCTGTAATTTTTGTTCTCTCAATATAAAGTTATTTCCTAATTTTCTACCATCCTAAAACCTATTTTAAAGTAGCTGTAAATCAGTATCATCCACAGTCTTCAACACTGCAAACACAATTCTGCATATTTCGCCGAACATAACTGATTAACAATTACAGTAAAAACAGGAACGATTGAACATAAATCAGTTTATATACATTCATATTACATTATTATGTGCATTGCAATCCATTTGTGTCCATTTCTAGGTGCCAAAGAATAGTGATTTAGCTCCTTTAATCTTAACTACAACTTCAGTTTTATATAGTTTTGAATAGAATGTAGTCTAGGCAAATATTTTATAAATGTTGAATGAAGGCTACTTGCTTAACAAAGCTGTATTTGCAAAATACATCTAAATGAACTTGAAAATAAAAAGAGGAAGCCCTCGTCATTTTTTTCTGCTGATTTATGTAAATATTTGTATATTATGTGGTTAGGTATGTCTTGTATATAAACTGATTGCATGAACTCAAGGGACAACCATACCATACCTTAGATAGCATCATGTAAACATACCTGACCGAAATAAAGACTCGGTATATATTGATTGAGTTAAAAATTCTGGTAGGGCAAGTTTTTTTTTAGTTGATATAATTCGGTCAACTCAAATTAAAAATAGACATGAATTAGATGTTTAGGTCAAATATAGAGTTGCATGTTAATTAAAATCTCTTCTAGCGTAGTAGATATGTAGTGTATTTTATGTCTGCCTCGAAGGTAAATATTTTAAATTTTGGACTAAATGAAGATATCTATGTCTGCCACTGTATATTAATAGTTTGTTTAATTATACATTTATGCTTATTTATGCGGGGACGACAATACGAATTCATGGGTGAATTTAAGAAGTATGGAAACTTACAGGAGTTTGATTTATTTTTTTGTAGAGACTAAAATATCATTTTATTAGTGGATATTTGTTTTTTGAAATATGACAGTATTAATTGCAAGAAATGCAAGAAAAGATTAGAGCTACAGTAAAAGGTCTGAAAATGTGTGACTCTTAAGCATGTATGGGGGCTCCCATGAAACACAGCAGGGGTGGATCCAGGAAAATTTGCAGGAGGGTGTTTGCCAGGCTCAATTTAACAGTTGAAAATGCATGATACCATCATCGTTTCCAAATTATGTAAGCATACATACACACTGAGCTTTTTAAAGAGAGTAATCCAACACTCCGCTTAACCTCAATTTTTATTATGAATTAATAGGATGACATTTTGAATCAATTTCTTTGATGCAAAGCATTAATTGTGATATCACATAATCTATATCATTACCTCACACGTCCCATCCCACCATCTGATGGTAAAGGATAAAGTACAAGACTGTGACACTTTTCTTCTTCATTAGCCCAGTCGGAGCTGAACGGTAGGATGTTAAACCCCATTTCATTATACTTTTCTCATAAAGTGTTGTTTTATAAATTTTCTTTTATGTAGCTGAGCGGGGGGGGGGGGGGGGACCCCCAAACCCCCACTCTGGATCCGCCCCTGCACAGACCTCTGTATAAATGGGATTGGTTGGGAGTGGATGGTGGGCGTGTGTCGACAAAATGTTCTTTTATTTAGAAATGTCAATGGAAATGTCACATTGTACAGGAATACTTATTGGCAGTCTGTAACGAAATAAATGACTAACCTCCAAACTAGTCAGGATTCAGACCAGTAAACAATAAAATATGGATAGAAACTCAGCCACTCCTACAATATATGTTTATGACACACATGAAACTAGAAGTGACAGTGAAATAGTTCAATCAATACATGACTTGAATCAGGTCATGTTAAAATAAAGTAATATATTTATTTAATAACATATTCAATATTAATAATTATGTATGTAAATAAAGTATTTATATCTATGGGATTAATACATACTAAATATGGTAATATAGTTACAGCTGTCAACAACTAATTTATTTATTTATTTAAAACATGTACAGGTATATATTGGCTTGTCAGGGTAACATTTAAGATCATAAATTTCAAGGGTATATTAACTTCAAAAACACTAAACTACTGAAAAATATGTGTAGTATCATTCCTATCCAAGGGGTACTATTTCAAGAAATTACATTTGTCTCAAAATTACCATTTCAGTGTTGACATTAATTTTGAACTTTAAATTCCATTCATGTAATTCCTTATATTTTAATATGGTACTTGAACTTTAATTCTTCGTAATATTGTACCTGGAAAGTTTACTTCAGTTACCTGAAATGACAGGTTTATGTATGGTGACTAGGCAAAATATGTCATTGACCTTTATACGATCAAAATAACTCAGCGAAGAGAAGTATATAACTTACATAGAAGTTTATGTGTCAATAAATTTCATTCATTATGTAGTAAAAGTTTTATAAAGGTCTTCTTTTATTATGGAATATATTAATAGTCAAAAGTTTCATAACTGCTACCTAAACGTGCAATACTGTTTATTTATACATAAAGGAAACATGAATTATATAGATAGATACCCATCAACAATTGGTATTCTGTTCAAGGGACATTAAAACTTCAGAGATCTTTTTCGGCTGGTAGAAAAATAATGACTATATATACAGTTATATAAAATGAATGAAATGATATGGGGTTTAATGTCCTACTGTTTTGCTCCAACTGGGCTTATGAAGATGGGCATACACCATAGAAGTATGCGATGAGGATTCTTTTCTACATGCACGCCATCCGAATGACTATACGTTGCCTTCTGCCAGGCCCTCTGTCCTGCACCACTGACAAGGAGAAATAGCGGCAGAAAATCTTGATGAACTTTCTCGGCCAACACTTGGATCGACTCAGGAATTCCAGGTTAGCAAGACAACATCTTACTCACTGAGCCAATGCAGCTCCCAGTTATATCAAGGGTGTTTAAATTAGATTGTATGGACAATTTGAGACAGATTTGCCTGTTCATCTCAAAGATATAATAATTTTAAGATCCCATACATGTGTGAGCCCTCAAAAGGTCAGAGAACATCCGTGAACAATTTTGTTTATATAATTATAAAGTAGTCAAGATTTTTGGATTTTCAGTAATTATTTATTTCCTTGTTCTAATGTGTCTTTAAATCGGTTTAAAGATGCATTATTTAAGATTTAGATAAAGAGCTGACAGTTCTAACTATAATAGTTTAAAGATAGATAAAGATACATGTATATTGAAAATTTCAGTCAAATTATTTTCATTGCTACCGTTGTTACGATAATACTAAAGTCTCAATTATTCATTTTAAAATTAAATTATTAAATGGCGATAGTGTTTCAAGGCTCAAGCCATTCAAAAACACAACCATTCGATGGTCTAGAGAGTTGATTATAGGCTAGTCATGTGAATAAATGTCTAATTGATAGTTTATATGACACATGTATTTGAGGCCAAAAGAAAGATCTGCGATTGGCAGATTTAGCTCTTACATAATGTACCTTTAACTACTATGTAATTGTCTAATGTAATGACACTAAATAATAGGCTAGTTTCCCATTAATTAACACTACATATGTATATTTTTAAAAATATTATGATGTATAGTCATAGCGCAATATAATATTTCAAATATCACGGCAACATGCAAATACATTGTTTAGAGAAAAAAAAACATAATTAAAACAGAAAAACACAAGAAAAACAACAACAACAATTACCTATTTATATCTCTGTTTTTAAAGACATAGAACATGTACATAGCAACGGTTTGGGACAATTCTTGGGGATGTATCCAGTATGATGTGAAATTCAAGAAATGGAGAGATAGATACGTACTGCCATCATGGATTTTCGGTAAACCTATTGCTCAAATTATTCTGAAAAAACATACAGTGTCATTGGACACAAAATGACCCAATCACCCTGCTTTAAAGTAGCAGTACTCTTATTAATCCATACAACCCAAATCATGCCCTGTCTGTGCATTTTATGGCCACTTACTGACAGCAAGTTATTCCAACTGGCATAAAGTTATTGCCACTTTAAGCTCAATCTGATTAAAACACAGATGTATATTTCATTTTGTTTTTTTTATACATTTGATGGCCTACACTACACGAAGATCTGACCAGTTGTTTTGGGAGGTCGCGTCAGACGTCATATGAGAGACTTTTGACCCTATGACATCATACATTTGATTTACCAATCAGCATTAATGTTCCTCGTGGATTTCCCAGAGTTCCGTGCACCACACACCAAAAGCTCGCGGTAACGGACCGTTTCATTGGCTAATCCCTCACATCTTCCAGACCACGTCAATGAGAACACCGCTTTCAGATCCTAGTGTAGTAAAGACAAATACTAATTTTAAACTATAAAAAAACGAAATGAAGTAGGATCTGTGTTTTTTTAATCAAAGGTTTTGTCAATTCTTTATCAGATAATGAATTTTACCAGTGAAAAATAAAGATAAAAAAAAAGTTCAAAATTGTAGAATTAAATCCAGTTAAATGTCGAATAAGATTAAAATTTGTTGTAGACACTCCAAATTTGTCGGCATGTTGACAGGCGAACCAAGGGAGAATTCATTGTCTATTTGTCATATTTAGAAAACACACAAACATGTGAGTGAAATAAATCTGTAGTATGTAGACAACCTCACAACTTCTTATTCTAAAACAATCTGTTTTAACGCTAATATAATATAATTTGGAAATAGTTTGGTCAACCTTCACTTGAATTTGAAATAATCAATGCAACATCACATTTTTTGTTCAGGAATTCCTTGCGTAATCCAAGTTATATCTGTAAAGCATGTTTTAACATCTTAAAAACAATACGATGTATTGTACATATGATTTTTATTTCTACTGGTAAACATTTAGTGGCTCAGTGAGTAATACTGTCTTGGGTTTGCTTCCAACTGAGAAAGTTCCTCAGGATCTTTTGGCGCCGTTTTACATGTCAAGTGGTGCAGGATAAAGAACCTGACAAGGATGGTGTCTAATGGTTCGGATGGGACGAAAAACCAAGGTCCTGTGTACATCATTGGAATTTGCTGTCTGGGCAAAATTTCCCTCATAACACACTGTATGACGTATGCTTGTCTTCATTAGTGCAGACAGTGCAGAAAAGTAGGACGTTAAACCACATTTCACTAGTGGGGTTAAGAATGCAAATCAAACAAGGAAATCGGCTATTTACAGTGTTTGAAACTTACAAATTCAAATATTGAATCATGTGGGTTTGATAACAAGATATTCAAAACCAGGTTATGTAACTGACTGAATGAATTTTTTTGTTCATTTGTATGAATGACTTGTTAATCACAGTCAATGATTACGGGTTCATATTACTATAGCATCAGCAACACTTGCTTGCTGGAGATTTGTTATCAAGACACATATAGTGCAGAATTAGCTAAATTATGTCAAACAGCACATTGAAAATAAATTCTGGTATTTCTTTAAAGTATTACCGATCTTCAGATAGTTGCAAAGGATTAGGACAAATGTTTCTATTAGATTTTGACACATTATTAACCACTTTTATTCCGTTAAATATATCTGGGAGGTCTCCTTTAAAGTGACATTGCGTCATTTGCATTTTTCACTAAAATATCTAATTTCTCACGTCTTAATACATACTAAGTATGTACTCAGATTGATTATTTAACAATTAATTAAAATACCAACTCCAGATAATTTCATGGCTTGGATTCAAGTGGATTTAAAACAGGCCCATCAATAAATATTCGAAGACAACAACAGAATTGAACTGTTTTTAGACTGATATTCCTGTTAGAGATTCATCTTTCACAATGTTGTAGTTTGCAAGTTATTCCTGTAGAGCTAAAATGACCCATATCAAGACTTTAAGTAAATAGACTGTTTTTAAGTCGGAAGAATGCTTTTAGTCAGAAGACAGTTTCTATTAGTCAGAAGACAGTTTCTATGAGTCATGAGTCAGAAGACATTTTCTATGAGTCAGAAGAAATGAAATGAAATGGGGTTTAACGTCCTACTGTTCTGCTACTAACCTGGGCTAATGAAGACGGGCATACGCCATACATTGTGCTATGAGGGAAATTTTGCCCGGACAGCGGCGCTACGGCCTACTCTTATATCGAAATCCAACTGCCAAGGGATCTTTTACGTGCACGCCAATGTGTACACAGGACCTCGATTTTTTTGTCCCATCCGAACGACTATATTATTGTAAAAGCAGCATAAAAGGAGATCAGAGTAATATGATGAGGTTTTATCTTAATAAACATAAAAATTATTTGTTTATGCAGCTAATAAAATATTGGATGAATCAACAAAGAACTAGGTTTTTTTTATATTTTTCGTCAGAATGGGCGTTGTGAGTTAATAGAGTTACTAACTTCAAAAGCATATGACGTATATATTCATGCATGAAGTACTAACTTCAAAGGGGAATAACGTAATGCTCAGGCATATATATATATATAGTGTTTCAAAATTTTCATTGACAAGGTTAACTGCCTGACACTTTTAAATGATGTGACATAATTATGGGGGAACCATTGTATGAAAATACATTTGTTCTGTAACTATTGAAATAACTTAGTTATTTGATTCTTTTAAATATAGTCTTCTTAGCAGATTGAAGTCACAATACACCAGATCGTCTACATATATCTCAAAAATACAAAATATCTACATTTTTATACAAATGTAGGCCTATAAGAATTTTTGTTGTTATGTAATTTTAATTACTCATACAGCACATATTATTTAAACCTACATGAAGAAGGGACTGGCCTTTACAAAAAGGATAGGTTAATTATTGATATTTTACTTAACTGAGACATGCAAAGATGATGGTATGAACTCAAAAAATTGCCTAAACTTAAAGTGGCATTATGGAAGAGCTGGCAGTTCTCGCTATAATAGATAAAAAATTGATAATGTAAAAGGAATATGTTGAAAATTCACTCAAATTACTGCACTCTGAGCCGAGATATCCTCGTTACAATAACACTGTAGCCTCGATTGTCATTGCTACTGTTGTTACGATAATAGTTCTCACATGTTGGAACTTTAAAATTAATATATTCTGCCTCTTAAAATTAATATATTCTGCCTCTTAAAATTAAGATATTATGCCTCTTAAAATTAATATATTACGCCTATTTAAATTACAATATTATGCCTTTTAAATTAAGATATAATGCCTTTTTAAATAGTGAACAAAAACATGATTTCACTTAAAGATATTCATTATTCATTCAGAAATTTTCAGGTTAACATTTTTAGATAGCATCACGTACCATTTGTACAATGCAAATAATTACTTATACCATCTAAACACGGAAACATCATTTTAAAACTTTTGAAATATTTTATGACATAACTCTCTAAAAAGATAAGTCAAACACAAAGTTATACACTGCTATTCAACTGGTATTTAACACCACACATAAAAGGCAGATGTATTAATTGGCGATGTCCTTCCGTCAACTTTTCATGGATAATAGGATTGTTATGCGCGGGTTTTTTGTTGTTTTTTTTTAACCGCAGACTTGTTAAATTATTAGTTTGACATGTTTTGACACATATTGTAATATTGTTTGAAAGCTGGTGCAAAATTATATAATAACGTGTAACTTTTTAAAAAAAAGTGGTTTGAAAGAGCAAAAACAAATAAAAGAAAAGAGTACAAACAGTTATACATGTGATTAAAAGTTAAAACACTTAAATCTAGGTGGTTAAATTGTAGCTACACTTCTCTTAAGAAGGTTTGTGCTATTCCAGTACTGATCAACAGACATTTTGAAAGTGGGTAGTAGGGGGTTTAAGGTGAATGAAAATTGATAAAAGGAGGGGTGCAATAACAGACAAAGAAAGCGACAAATGAGTTGTAAGAAATTTGACATCAACTATTTAATGATGTCATTAATTGCAGAAAACTCTTAGAAATTGCAAAAAATAATATTTATTTTTAATTAATTTTGGAGACTTACAACCGATAACTGAATGAAGTACACGTAGATAGTGCGTAGCCATCACAGAGCATACTAAATTTCTGTTTTATTAGGCCTATCATCCAATATTAATGAAATTAACACAAAAATTAACATGTAATTGTATAACATCTATGTGAAATCATGACATCATAAGATAGTTGGCATTATATTTCTAACCAAAACTGAACTATATTTAGTAAATTGATTATTTCTATGACATCATATTTCTTGCTACAACTACTGAACTATATTTAGTAAATTGATTATCAACTATTTGCGAACCCGCTACTATGGATCTGTCAGTGTTTGTTTTTAAACTTGATTAATACTTTAAATCGTTGTTCAGAATTACATGTGAGCAGAAATTTGTTCTTCTCACAAGAAACTTCTAAGTGTACCGTAAATTTAATTTTAACAACCGTGGTCCATAAAAATTGTAGAAAAGATTGTCAATGTTTCTGACCCCTCATTACGTGTGAACAATGTCAAATCATGGTCTCTCATACCATCGACTCCGACCCGACGCATTGACACTCAAATTTCTTCATGATTACTTGTTTACTTTTTCGCTGTTTATTTTCCTTTACAACTGATTGTGTATCAGCTTTATTTACTTGTTGGTTCGGCTACACGCTTACCGAGTTTTCGTGTTTATTTAAAGCGACTAGTTGGTGGACTTTTAGGACAAATTGAACATGATCAAATACTGTTTGATTTTCATCTAGTTAAATTGAACCGGACGAACACAGGACAACGGCACCTTTAATCTCTCTAATTAAATTGACTTGTTAAAGGGTTGTGTGGTATTTTCCATCGCACTATTTGTCTGCAAGGTATTCTTCACATGAAAGTAGAAATAGATAATCTCCCTGTACTTAGAATGATTGAATGAAATTGGGTTTAACGTCCTACAACAGGCTAATGAAGATGGGTACTGAAATAAATATTTCTTTTATTTATGAACATGGGGGTTGGATGCCCGAATTGTTATTGTGTGCGCCTTGTATCGTAAGTACGTCTGTCATTGAGCCAACTGGCATGGTTTTGATTTGCCGGAGTAAGGTCGCCTGTCCAACCTCATGGATTTTCTCCGGGTCCACTGTTAAAGACCCCTACGTGCAAGCAAATTAATGAAATAAAATTAAACCATATGTTAGTCACGAAATGACCTAGTTAATGTTGAGTATAAACATTTACAAAAAAAAACAACATCAAAAGTCTATATTTAAATACAAACAAAAAATCTATGTTAAAATACAACCAAAAAGTTTATGTTGAAATACAACCAAAAAGTTTATGTTAAAATACAAACAAAGAGTTTATGTTGAAATACAAGAAAAAGTCAAGATTGAAATATAAACAAAAAGTCTATATTTAAATACAAACAATAAAATATTTAAAATGTTGTACATGACATATCATTATTCATTTAGATGCAGTGGGAAATCACCATGATGGATGATCCTTCACTAAAATTAGAGCAAGGATATCCTAACAAGACTTGTAAAACCTGTTTCCACAAGTCCCTGTGTTCAGAGGGAGGGGTCGACTGTGAAGAAAGGGATCATCAATTACATCTTTTATTCAAGATACAAATAATTACTCCACTAACGCACTAGTACTGTTTCTGGCAAGTTGTAAAATGGTGGATGTTAAACAGGTCTCAACATTTTGATGTATATTATAAATCACAAGATAAATAAAAGAAAAATGTTGACAGGCCATTACAAAGTTCTATTTATCATATGATATAATTAGTTACATGTAATATGTAAGATATGGATGTATATTACATGTTAAATATGATATATCATATATACATTGATTGACATGTGAAACAACCTTTGACATGGTTATGATACCCAAATATTATCTCCTGTGATGGGTGGGTCGAAAAGGAAATAAAACATGCATAATTATCTGAGTACTAACTGCTACACATCCATTATTCATAGACGATGTTAATTTGATGTGACAAAACTGCCTACCCATATTATGACATTACAAGTGAACATATTTGGTGCAGAATTACACTGTATATACCTGGATTTAATGTTAGACTGCAACCACTGACACATGACGCAGTATAGCCCTGATTATGGGACACGAGCATCTTCCTCGGTAACCCAAAATAGTGTGGTGCTTATGGAGAATATTGAATTCTGCCCATGAGACTTTGATGACGATTTCATTAAAGTGCATGTGCTGGATAGGAAATCTGATTAAAATACAGATCTATATTTCGTCTTGTTTTTTTTAATACTTTCAATGGCCTACGCTACATGAAGATCTGACTGGATGTAGTGGAAAGTCGTGTCAGAGTTCAAATGAGCGTCTTTTGAACCTGTGACATAAGACATTTGATTAACCAACCAGCATTGATGTTTCTAGTGGGTTACTCACAGTTCCCTGCACCTCATGCCAAAAACTCGCCGTAACAGACCGTAGGCCTATCATTGGTTAATCCTTCACATCATCCAGAACGCGGGTTATAAAAAAACTCTTTCAGGTCCTACAAGTAAAACGAAATTTTGAACTATAAAAAACGAAACGAAATAGAACCTGTATTTAAATCAGATCGCTGGATATGGTATCTGTATTTTAAGTTGTTTAATTCTCTTGAGCAACACATTATGTAATACATTGATTGTACAGTATCAGTATTACTTAATTTAATGTCTCGATCGCTTTCGACAATTAACTTCTTTAGTATCGGCTATCATTCTGAAATATTTACCAGAGTCTGTCCACCACTTACATACTAGTATTGGCAGGGCTGATGCTGTCAATCGCCAAAGTTGCAATTTGCAATTAAAAAAAATGAAAGGGGCTATTAAAATTAGATTTTGGCAATAATTCTTACGATAATGTTGATTCTTTTTGAGAAGTGTAGGAATAAAATCTTAGAATTCTAATGGTAAATATCACAGATTTACCATTATGTTGTGTGTCAATCAAAATCACGTGACGGCATACTATAAAATGATCAACTAGCTGATGATCCGGATCGGGTCAGTGTGTAATACAAATTAATTATTTAGTTGATTGATAAATTGACATCTAACAAATTAATCCAAGCGCTGATTATTGCCCATGAAGAGTTCGGGCGGTGATTATTGCACATGAAGGAAACAAGGGTTCTGGTCTTGGTAAGTTATATCTGTACACAGATTCCAAAATCACTCCCCACTTAATTTAGCTTTGTTCACACTAAAATTAGCTAAATCTTTTGTTAAAAACATTTTTCACATCTGAAAACAAAAACATTTGCTTATTGATAATGTCAACTACAAAATGACCTTCTAAAGGCACGTGTAATTACTAGTATATTTATCACATCGTCTTTGAAGCAGTGGCATTTTGGTTTTTTTCCTCTAACTCTGTTTTTTTGTCTCAAAGAAATGGTGTTGAACTGTGAAATATTCTAATTACTGGTTGAAGGGTGTTCATCTGACATTAAGAAAATAGAATGAATGAAAAAACTTTCTTGTAGTAAAAAAGAAAATATGTATGCTGCAGTGATGAGTTGGATTCATACTGGAAGGATTTGAGTCCTATTACACTAGTAGTGACTTTGTACTTTAGAAACTCCACAAGTGTTTGAAAGTGTTTGGGGGGTGGATGAGCGAATGGTTAGCACGTGCGTGCTGTATCATAAGGTCTGTCATTGAGTCAACTGGCGTGGTTTCGAATCCCCGGTTGTACAAGACAAGGGGTAGGGTTGCCTGTCCAACCTCGTTGGATTACTCCAGTCCTCCGGTTTCCTCCCACTGCTAAAGACCACGTGTTAGTCCCGAAATGACCTAGTTTGTGTCGAGTGGACGTTAAGCCCCATTTCTCTCTCTCTTTTGAAAGTGTTTGGCTCCATTCATTTTGAGTAAACTTTATCTTTGGCAACATTATTCAGTTGTTGTTCTTAATTTTTAACATCTGTTTCCACCGAAAGTGATATCACCGACAAGTTGTCTTTATTTTTATTATCTTAGCACACACGCAGGAGTGTTTCCTGTAGGGGGGATCTGGAGGAAACCCACAAGGTTGAGAAGGTGTCCCTATCTCCAAGCCACATACAGTCACTCTAGGGGTCGAAACAACAACTGCAGAGGTGAATGGCCAGCCAGAGGTCAAAGCGCAACACTCTAGACCACTAGGCCAACCCATCCCCCTAAACAACATTCTATCCTTATTAGGGTTAAAAACCTCTGTATCTGGAAGTTGATGGTTATATGATGTTAATCTGTTATATTTCTTTCTTTTTTTTTTACATTTTCAATGTCACATTCATCTGTGGCAGGGAAATATTCACATATAACGGAATGGACGCAATTTGTTTGATCAGACAGCCTTTTTCTCTTGGGTTTTGAGAAAGTTTTTCTATTAAAAATTAATACACATTGTATTTTTATCAGATAATAATGAGACTCAAGGATAGAATAACAAACAGCTCCCTATTCTAGTTTTTCAATCATTCTTTCTTTTATTTTCGTCTTGAACTATTAGCTCCTGATTGATAACTGATGTATTTTTTTGGGTACAGTAGGTCAGAATTGTTCATTTTGTATGTCCTCTGGGTAAATATACCCTTTTTAACATCTGATACTGTACATGTATAGGTTAGCCATTGATCTAGTAACGCAACAATGAGAATACTTCGACTGATTGATCGATTCATTATGAATGAATGTCACTTTTTCATAGTTCCCATCATCCAGTTTATTATGTTTGGATATTAGAAAAAAGAGATGGACAGTCTTTGTCACTGCTGTTAGGCTAATTAAATCAGGCTCCATTTTGTCTACAAGGTATGAATAAAAAAATAATACATATTTCAGTGACCTTAATAATTTAATATTGGTCTGATATACTGATATAGAGAAGTCATTACAAAGGAAATAAAGAATCTTTGTCCATTTAAATTAATATATATCTTTATCTTTACACCTTTAAATTATTTTAAATTCATGGATCCCTATAATATATTTTTCATATATCTAATTTTTCACAGCTTCATCTACACTCAAATTTACTCCCATTGATTTGATTAAGAAATTAAATGAAAATGAATAGGGTTTTAATGTCTTACTGTTCTGCTCCAACTGGGATAATGAAGGCAATTGAATTAATTTAATTAAAAAGGCAAGACCAAATGTCATTGGTAGATAATCTCCCGGTTTGGATTCAATGGGATTAAAAAGAGGCCCATCAAAAGATTTTACCCAACAATTATAGGTGATGCTGGTCTGTTTATATCATCTACAGAGGATACCAAATGTTGGGAAATTTTTAATTCATCATATCTTTGTAAATGGACTGATATCCATTTTAGACCAAATTTTAACAATATTTTAGATTGCAAGGGATTCAAAATCTCTCAAGTGATGATCAGCAGCTTAAAACAAATGAAATGAAATGGGGTTTAACGTCCTACTGTTCTGCTCTGACCGGGCTAATGAAGACAGGCATTTGCCATACAGTGTGCTATGATGGAAATTTTGCCCGGACAGCGGCGCTATGGCCTACTCTTATATCAAATTCCAACTGCCAAGGGATCTTTAATGTGCATGCCAATTTGTACATGGGACTTTGGTTTTTCGACCCATCCGAACGACTATATGTTGTCCCTTGCTAGGCGCTTAGTCCTGCACCACTGACAAGGAGGAACCAGACCAGAAAATACTGATGAACTTTCTTAGCCATCGCAGGGATTGAATATGCAGCTTTAAGGTCAGATATATGTACCCATGGGGATTTGCGCGGGCTGATTGGTCTAATTCATGCAGTGTAGATCAAAAGTTAAACCTGTTATCTATGCAAGTCATGGATTTTATCCAAGGTTTGTATGTGACAAATATAAGGTTCAGTTTTCTCTCACTTCTAAAATATGATTGAAATAAAGATAGACCTATGTTAGTCCTGCAATGACTTGATTATTAAAGCACCAACTGAACTCCATTTATTTAAATTATTTGATTCCATGCTACAAGAGCACCTAGCTGTTTGATCACTTTATTTCAAGTTGTATAAGTAATGTTATGTATTACAAAAGTGCAGTGCAATATAATAACACAGCTGTGTTTACATATTATTTTTACATTTTTATTTAACGGACACCGCCAATGAATGACTTAATAAAATAACATTCTTTAGCACATAATTAATTGTTTCTTCTCTATATTGAACTTCTCAAAAACATTTTGTAGGAGACGGCATTCCATATTCCACCGTTTCCTGTATTTTCTATTAGATCGGATTTTATTATGACCCAAAACATAGCTAGTGGTAAGGAGAACATGGTCTATATATTATCCCCTGTGTTAAAGTAGGTAGTACTGCGATATACTCCAATACTTCAACATATGATTGAATATTGTCATTCATCATATTGGTAATAAATCAACGATGATGATCATTCATGTACGTCACTTAGTACAAAAATATCTTCTACTATTATAAATACAAATGATTAATGATGTTAATAATTAAAGAAACATCTTACATCAATTTGGGGGGTGGCCAAATGGTATCATGTGTGCTTATAGATCATAAGTACTGCTATCTATGCAAGTCATGGGTTTATTCCCAGATTTGTACACAAGAAGTAGAGTTGACTGCCCAACCTCTTTGGTTATCTATGGGTAGATCATAAGTACTGCTATCTATGCAAGTCATGGGTTTGTTCCCGGGCTTGTACAAGACAAGAAGTAGAGTTGACTGCCTAACCTCTTTGGTTATCTCCAGGTAAATCAATTTTCTCCCATTTTTAAAAACCACAAATAAAATACTAAATTACCACTTTCCAGGGCAGAGTGTTTGTGCAAGCTGTAGCATTTCTGTACTTATAACATAATTTCCAGTAGAGAATCGTTCAATTTGATGTTACCATTCCGATGCCTTGTAGCATAACAAAATGAAGTATTTAGGCCAAGACCGGAGAATGTGGGCTTAAGGAATGAATAGTGTTAGCCCAATTATTTACAAGCGAATCATTTACAATTTTTGAAAAAATATCATTTTTATTTTTTTCATCCTGCCCGACATAAATGTCAGTATTTTTCACACCAGGCCTTGACTTGTCGGACGTGGTGTCTGCTGAGCTGACATGGAAAGTGTTTCTAGTAGTTTGGAGGGGATGAGAAACCAAGATCCACCTTTGTAGCGTACACATTGGCACACTCATAAAAGAATCCATAGCAGTCAGAATTTGTAAAAAAATAGGCAAAAACATTACTGCCCTGGCAAAATTCTCCTATCGCCCTTGGGGGGGGGGGGGGTTGGATGGCCGAATGTTTAGCACGCGCGCTGTATCATACAGTCTGTCATTGAGTCAACTGGCGGGGTTTTGATTCCCCAGTTGTACGTGACAAGGAGTAGGGTCACCTGTCCAACCTCGTGGGTTTTCTCTGTGTCCTCCGGTTTCCTCCCACTGCTAAAGACCCCTACGCGCAAGCGAATTATTGAAATAAAATTGAACCATGTGTTAGTCCCGAAATGACCTAGTTTGTGTCAAGTGGACGTTAAACTCCATTTCTCTCTCTCTCTCTCCTATCGCCCTTTACACATGTTACCATAGAAATAATATTTTTACCCAATGTTTGTCGCAAAATGGTCAAAGTATCGTGTTAACGAGACATTAAACCTGGCCATTTCCTTCCATTCCATATAAATTAAATATAAGAAAAGATTTACAGATGAGAATGTTACACATGGATGAAGGTTAATTTTTTATCCTGGGTATTCTAAACATTGTTATAATCAGGGATGCGGAACGCTATGTTATTCATGATTATATTATAATACTTATGTTGGTAAGCGTAAAACCATATTTATCATAATAAACAGAGGCTAAACATTTGACAAATATTTCTACAATCTTTAGTCTATAGGATAGAGCACCTATGCGATTTATCCACAAGGAATTTGTAAATCAATGTTTTACCTGAACTTTAGCCTTTATTCAATACACATCCATAGTGCTGTTGTCCGGGCAAAAATTTCCCTCATAGCACACTGTACGGTGTATGCACATCTTTATTAGCCCAGTTGGAGCAGAATAGTAGGAGGTAAATTCCATTTCATTTCATTACATGTACAATAAGATTAATGTAAGCAGTGGACAGATCCTAACTAATAGTCAAATAAACTTCTTCAACAAAGAACAGTGTCTAATCATTCGGATGGAATGAAAAACTGAAGTCCTATGTATGTACACGTTGATCACAGTAGATGGAAACGCTGCTGTCCGTGCTAGATTTCACTCATAACACACTGCATGGTGTATATGCCCGTCTTCATTAGCCCGGCTGGTGCAGAAATGTTGGAGGTTCATTTGTTTCAATCCATTCTCTTTGATTTGTTTTATTAGATTAGGGAACCACGGTGGTTAACTGAGTAAGACAGTGGCTCTTTAGCCTCGAAGTCACGGGTTTGCTCCCGGTGTTGGCCGAGTCAGCTCTCCGGGATTTTTCCCTGTTGGTGGGGCAGGATGGAGGGCCTAACAAGGACAGTTGTCTAGTTGCTAGAATGGGATGAAAAACTAAGGTCCTATGTACACATAGGCATACATGTAAAAGATCCCTTGGCAGTTGGAATTCGATATAAGAGTAGGCCATATTGCCGCCGTCTATGCAAATTTCCCTCATAGCACTGCACTGTTTGGCATTTATTCGTCTTCATTGGCCTAGTCGGAGCAGAACAGTAGGATGTTAAAACCTATTTCATTTCATTTCATTTATTAGGTTATATATGGTATATGTTACCTGTAAGTATGATTTATAGATTCTATCAAATATATGAGAAATACTCTGTCAGGTGATAGGGGTGACTTTGTGCCTCTAAATTGACATAAGGAATTACAAGGAATTGAGGATAGCTCTTGGACAGGTGCAACTCAAATTTTTCTAAATACTGATACAAGTAGCTATCATTATTATTGTGAGAAATTGAGCACCAAAATTTTTTCTAAAAGATTGATTCGCATAGCTGTCTGCGTACCTATAGTATTCATTTGCTACAATACAGAAACAATCAGATTTTTTAATATAAACAACATTTTATATAAAATGGATGAAATATGATCAGGGAACAGGCCTATATCACCCCTCTCCTCAGGGAAGTAACGCCCACTTAACACAAACTAGGTTGTTTCAGGACTAACACATGGTACAATTTTATTTCAACAAATCAGCAACCCGTAGGGGTGTCTTTAGCAGTGGGAAGAAACATATGAAAATTCTCTGTTAATCTGTTGAAATGAAATGGGATGTAACATCCTACTGTTCTGCTCTGACAGGGCCAATGAAGACAGACCTTCATTCTGTTGAAGAATTCTAATACAATATATGGTATAAGTGATAATTTACTCATATTTATTGTTGTTATAAAGTTGGGGGTCACGGTGGCTAAGTGATGCAGGACGGAGAAGGGCCTTACAAGAACAGCTGTCTAGTCATTCAAATGGGACAAAAAACCAAGGTCCCGTGTACAGATTGGCGTGCACATAAAAGACCCTTTGACAGTTGGAAAACGATATAAGAGTAAGCCATAGTGCTGCGGTCTGGGCAAAATTTCCCTCATAGCACACTGTATGGTGTATGCCTGTCTTCATTAGCCCAGTTTGGAGCAGACAGTAGGACGTTAAACCCATGAAGTTGTTAATTCTACGGGGGTACCTGGAAGGGCTAATTAAGATGTTTTATGAGTACGTTTTATATGGCGCATTGGTTTTAGTATCATTTGAATGGCTAAAAGCTTTTAGCCATTTAGACAATAAATTTTGATAGCTTCTAAATCAATCTGTGAAATTGTTTGCATCATTTCAAATGTTCAAAAAGATTAAAGATGACTGACTTCCATCTGATTGTAAATGTTCAACCAACAGTTAAGGCCAAAACAAAGTTTTGGACCACATTCATTTAAAACGTAAGCCAACATCTTACTCACAGAATCACCGCGGCTCCTTCAGTCCATAGAGATTAAAATGTATAGTCTTAGCAAAAAGCATCAACTATTATGTAAATCGATCAATCCTAGCATATAGTACGACCACCTTAAATTCATGTCACCTTCTAATGATTTCATGACATCATCAATTTTTACCTTTGAATGTCAGTCAGCTCCTGAAGAGTAACTGATTTCTATCCATGAGCAAGATTACATCTAACCTAGGTTTTTGGATTTAATTTACTTGTCTAGACTCTAGATTACGATTACCAAACACATTTCTAATGATTTCACGACATCATCATTTTTGCTCTTAGAATGTCAGTCAGCTACTTCAGAATAACTGCTTTCAATCAATGAACAAGATGATATCAAATGATCTAACTTAGATTTAATTTAATTATCAAGATTACGATCTAAAAAATACCTTTCAGCTCTTATTTGACTATTAGCCGCCTAGTGCATTTAGGCTGATACCCCCAGTTAAACAAATTTGCTGAATTCATATCCTTGTTCATTTTATAAAGAAATTTAAAATTTAAATATTATTTAAAAAATTTGTTTGTGGTAAGATGCAATTTACTTATGTACCCAAAAACCTTTGTGATAAGATCTGAAACATATGACTTCAGGCTACACCCCCTCCAATTAGTTTATTATCTTTGATGTGTATATTATTATAGATTCAGTTGTTGTGATTTATTGTATGATTTCTATAGTCATTATTTAATATTGTTGTATAGATTCTACAAATAGATAGCAGAACTATATAATATACAGTATGTATGGTTGGATTCATCATTGATCATGATTTGATAAAGATACCTGTAAGAGTATTGAAACGTTGCATGTAATAAACCAAGAAGTAGTTAATTCATAAAGTTGTATTATTATGGATGGTTAAAAATAATTCAAATGACTTTGGTTGGTATATACACTGGAGATAATGAGGGGGGGGGGCATTTCGTCGTCCTCTGTATATGACATAAATAAACCCAGCACCACCTGGGTGAAATCCATTTATTAGCCTCTTGTTAATCCAATTAAATCAGCTGTGTGAAGTCCCAACCAAATGGCACGTATATTTTTGTTTTCTTTTTCACTATATCGAACGCCTGTGTTTAAGGAAGCTAGATTAAGAGATCCAAAAGCACTTTCTGCTTTCTATAAGACCAAGTGTTAACAAATTTAAGCCAATGATATTTAAAACTATATAATTACATTGATGTTTCTGTAAAAATAAATTGTGATTATTTAAAGCTCCTGAGTAATGGTTATATATAGAGTTTAATAACATACACAATCAAATCTAATAATATTGAAAAAAACAGAATGTTTTGGTCCCGGGATAATGCAAATTGATTAAATCCAACCTATGTTATGGTCATTTGAAGTTTCCTTTATTGGTTTCTATTGATTTCATATTGGCATGTTGGATGGCTGAATAGTTTAAAATGTGTGCTTTTGTTCATAAGGTCTGTTATTGAGTCAAGTGGCATGGTTTCAATTCCCCACTTGTACGTGACAAGGAAAAGGGTTGTCTGTCCAATCGTATGTGAACAATCAGGCTTGTACCTTTAAACAAAATAAAAATCATACTCTAAATGATTAATCCAGCATGTCAGTAATACAAGCAATCCAAACATAATCTTTATTAAATATCCAATCCTTTAGATCTTTTAGATTCCACCATGTGATTTATGATGCATATATGTTTACTTTTTGATATAGAATATCGGCATTGATCTTTTTATATTGACTAGTAATTATTCATTGTCAGCCTTTTTACATTCTTTCCCAAGCCATAACCGGTTGAATTATTGGTAATAAAAATATGCTACAAGATATATTAATATAATGCCAAATATCGCAAGAAATTTGAAGATCGTTCCTCAGACATGTTTGAAAAATAGATTAATACCGTAATCCAATGTAAAAAAAAAATGATTTTCAAAACTCATAATCAAGAGCTTCAAAACATATTTCTAATACTGAATTATAAACTATGCATGGACATATAACTAATGGAACTATTCTTGGTACAATCAATAATTAGTTAGGATTATAAATGACTTATGAGCACAATCAGTAGAGTTGGGTGAGACAAGATCATCAGTCAGTCGGTTGGTTGAGACAAGTTCATCAGTCGGTTGGTTGAGACAAGTTCATCAGTCAGGGGGTTGGGTGAGACAAGATCATCAGTCAGTAGAGTTGGGTGTGACCAGATCATCAGTCAGTGGGTTGGGTGAGACAGGATCACCAGTTAGTGCAGGGGTTGGATGAGAAAAGATCACCAATTAGTGGATGAGATAAGCCATTTATATTTAGTACACAGACCTAGAACACCAGTACATAGTTTGAGTGAGACAATAGAATCAATATATATACTGTATCATAATTCATGTTTTCATACATGTTTATCCTATATAGTCTATGG
This sequence comes from Patella vulgata, assembly GCF_932274485.2. Taxonomy (NCBI): domain Eukaryota; kingdom Metazoa; phylum Mollusca; class Gastropoda; family Patellidae; genus Patella; species Patella vulgata. The sequence goes on from NC_065883.2 coordinate 22,062,444, forward strand.
TACTTAGTATAAACAAATCAACAAGTTTGGTTTTGTATAAACACATTTTATTTGCATAGAAACATGGACATATTTTTTTTGTAAAGACACATGGACATTTTTGGTTTGTATGCACACATGGACAAGTTTATGGACACTTTTGGGCTTGTATAGACCCATGGACATTTTTGGATTAAAAATTTGAATAAATACTTTGTATTAAGAGCTCAAATTTTGAATAAAGAATAAAGGGATTCTTCTCTATTTCAGCATTTTTGTCACCAAAAGCAAATGCCACCAATAAAAATGGAAATAAAAAAGGTGATGGAACATTGCTCAATGACAGTTTATCATCACCAACAAGAGATGGCCATGTTAATCCTGCTTTTAATGATACTTCAGCAGATTTATCTACCATGGAAGAAGGTAAGAAACCATTTGTATTTATTGTAGGCTATCAGTTTATTTCATATCAGTATTTTATCTGAAATATCCTAAACCTGCCTAAAACAAAATAAAACTGGTCATCAATTGACCATTATGTTGCATTTTAAGTAGGAGACCACACCAGATGTCATTAAAGTCAAGGAGTTCCACCAGAATGATGACTTTATTATATATAGAGAGACAGAGAGAGAGAAATGGGGTTTAACGTCCACTCGACACAAACAAGGTCATTTCGGGACTAACACATGGTTTAATTTTATTTCAATAATTCGCTTGTGCGTAGGGGTCTTTAGCAGTGTGAGGAAACCAGAGGACCCGGAGAAAACCCACGAGGTTGGACAGGCGACCCTACTCCTTGCCACGTACAACCGGGGATTCGAAACCCAGGAGTTGACTCAATGACAGACTTTATGGTACAGCGCGCACGTGCTAACCATTCAGCCCCCCCCCCCTGTATTATATAAGTTCTGTTACAAGTGGTAAGGGGGGAATGGTTGAATGGTCTAAGGTGTGTGCTTTAGATGATAAGGTCTGTCATGAGTAAAGTGACATGGTTTCAATCCCACACCAGGTTATTTCCGGTCCTCTGGTTTTCTCCTACTGTCAAACGACTAATTGAAACAAAATTGTGTTAGTCCCAAAATAACCTAGTTTGTGTTCATTGTACATTAAACCCTCCTCTCTCTTGGAGAATTTATCTGCCTGTCAATTTTCATGCCATAAAATTATAATTTGAAGGAATTTAGCCTTAAAAGTACATTTAAATAAAGATCTTCTTGTAAAAAATATTCAGCCATAATTTTGGAGGGCCTAACAAGGACAGCTGTCTAGTCGCCCAGAATGAACAAAAAACTGAGGTCCTGTGTAAGCCCTACACATTTGCGTTCACATAAAAGATCCCTTGGCAGTTTGAATTCAATATAAGAGTAGGTGCCACTGTCTGGGCAAAATTTCCCTCATAGCACACTGTATTGGGTATGCTCATCTTTTTTAGCCCTGTTGGAGCAGAACAGTAGGATGTTAAACCCCATTTCACTTCAGCCATAATTTAAAGGTGTATTTAGTTTGCAATTAGAAAATAAAAAGTCGGTGAATAAATGTAATGTTATATATATCACTGATTGACGTAAATCTAAAACATGATCTGGAAGGATTTGTAGACTTGATAAATTAAGTAGATTTGGAGAAACAGGATACATTTAACTTTGACCAGTTTAAACTACAAGATATTGTTTACAATTAGTCTAAAATTAGACACCATCACTTTTACTACCTGTTAAAGGTAGATCCATTTAATGTAAGGTCAGTTAGGTCAAGTCAGGTGAATTTTTTGAATAGTAATGAGGTAAAGGAGACTAAGCTGGAATTTTAATTGTTATCAAAGTTCAAGGTCTTGCTATATGTCAATCAGAATTAAGAAGCTATTCATGATAAAGAAGCTTTTTGTAGGCTTCCAGTGAGTTTGAGTATCGAGGAAACTGTCCACAAGATGCAAAATTGCAACAACTGGAATGATAACAACAAAGTTACATTGTTTTTTCTGTCTCAGATAACATATATTGAACTAGAAATCAATAGGTGGTGGGTAACCCTCCCAGACTTCTCTCATAAAGTGAATAGTTTCGTTCTGTTTGAACTCATTATACTTAAGTGAGATTGTGAGGCTGTTCCCTTTATATAGTCGTCTGTGACCAGAGCACAAACTGAGTCTCGGGTGGACTGGCGCAGTTCTGTATCACCGGAGCAACTGCTTCCGTTATTGGTGAACAGAGAGATGGCTAAAGAATTGCCATTATTAAAATGCTTATTTCGTAGACTCTAAAACTCCCAACCCTTTTATCATGTAATTTATAGACTTTCGGGCCAGACACAATAAAAAGTAAGTAGCATAAAAAAACATACTGGTTCAAAAAGTAGTCGTAACAAACACCATATTGGTCTAAATATTATTAAAATTGATCATTCCTAATATAATATAAATTATGGCCATCTAAAGTTAATATTGCTTTCTATGGGTTTTGCCATTTTTATTGTTACATAATATCTGAAGGATTATTCATTTTGATGCATATTTATTGCCCAGGTAAGCTTATGTGACAGGATATCGCTGTTGGGGATCAAACTCCAGGCATGGATTTCATACACCTTTAAATTAGTCAGTGAGCCAAATGGGATTCCTCACGACCAAGCCAGTAGGCAGTATATTTAATCTCGGGAGACAGAACAATCACACAGTGTATTATACCCCTTATATTTGGAGCTGGCTCGCTAGTCTGGAGGTCGCGGTGTTGGTCGCGAAAGTTCATAAGGATTTTCCAGTGTGGTTTCTCCTTGTCAGTGGTGCAGGACGGAGGGACTGACAAGGACAGCTGTCTAGTCATTGCTGTAAGGATGGCATGTAAAAGATCCCTTGGCAGTTGGAATTCGAAATAAGAACAGGCTGTAATGCCGCTGTTTGGGCAAAATTTCCCACATAACACACTGTATGGTGTAAGCCCATCTTCTTTAGCCCAGTTGGAGTAGAGCAGTAGGACATTAAACCCCATTTCCTTTCATTTTATTTCCCCTTATACATGTATTTACATCCCTAATGCACTTTAAATCACCCGTCAAAATACAACTGGTGGGTGTATATTTACATCCCTACTACACTTTAAATCACCCATCAAAATACAACTGGTGGGTGTATATTTACATCCCTACTACACTTTAAATCACCCATCAAAATACAACTGGTGGGTTACATCCCTACTGCACTTTAAATCACCCATCAAAATACAAGTTAGGGTTTTTGAGTACTTGTATTGTATATAATGTATGCGTATCATCTTGCTTTACAAAAATAAAGACTAAGGTCACTTTTGTTGTACTGTACATGTAGCTAAAAATAATAAAGTACCGAGCCAAACTTCAACACCAGTACATGTCCATAATCAAAGTAATTTACAAGTAAATATAAAATGATGAAAATATGATTTGTAATATAAATTTCAAAGCTTAGCTTTTTCAAGCCATGTCCATTATCTCTATTAAAAAAAAAAAAGAAAATAAAAGGTAAAAAAAATAAAATGCTTTAAAATATAAATTTTTAAGATTTTTTCAAGCTATGTTTTTATTTTTATGCAACAAATTAGAGTAGAGTTTCATGTTATTGATATAATGATAAATCTTCTGTCATATTTAAATCTTATAATTACATTTCTAATAATAGGATAATATTTTCTTATGGAAGCAGTTAATACGATTGAAATTTGAGCACAACTCTTCAAATTTTTGAATTACAATCAATTTTAATGTATCCATACATCATTTCAACATATAAAAAACTCCATACATTAATTTCAGTGTATTGCTTATCTGTCAGTGGGCTTTCATTTTCGTCATTTTTTCCAGTCTTAATTGACTCACTAGCAGTAAAATTGATTGGCTACAGATCATACCTGTCAGAAACTGACATGCCATGAAATTACAATTTTAAAGAATTCAACCTTAAAGGAGCTAAATAGCTAATATTTTAGACCTAGAAATTGACATAAATGGGTCGCAAGGCGTATAATGATGTAATATAAATGTATATAAACCGATTTACATTCAATCGTTTTCATTTCTACTCTTAATTTCAAATCAGTTATGTTCGGTGATATATGCCATAAGACTAAATCGGATGGCAATCTCTAGTGTCTGGTTATTCCAGTCTATACCGATTACCAATAGTATTTATGGTGCATGCTCTCCAGATAAGAATATGGCGACACCGTTTGACATGACTTGTGGAGTATGTCTAGCCTCGATCTTCGTGTCCCTTGTTACAAATGGCACTGAAACGCATTATGGTACACAATTCGTGTACCAGTGGTAAGTGTTTATTTTGTCTTAAATATTGGATATCAGAAGCCCATCTTTTCCCATTAAGATCAAAACATCAATGTTGATTTAAATTGACAAATAATTCGTGTTTTCAATGTCAAATTTATAGTTTTCATGTTTAAGATTACTTAAAAAATTTTAGATATTGAGATAATGCTAAAATGTTCATATTAAAATAAAATATGTTCAAAACGGTATCTGTTCTTGCTATAATAGTTAAAATATAGATAATGAAAAATGAATATATTGAAAATTTAATTCATATTACTTAATTGTGGGCGAGGTTATGACTGTTTGATTCTTGAAGATGTAGCGTAGTTTGTTTATTATCATAGCAATGGTACTTGACAAATGGGACTAAATCTCGATTATCCATTTTATCGTTAAGTTTTTAATCCATTTAAATCTTTGCCATTTGATGGTCAAGAGTGTTGATTATAGGCTTGCCATGTGAATTCTAAATAATAATTTATGTAACGTTTGAAACCAAGAGAAAAGCCTGCAATAGGTAGATTTAGCGCTTACATATATAATGCATCTTTAATCTGCTGGCAAAATGTTGAAGCAAAAAATAAGATTATAGTGTCAGACAGATTACCTAAATATACTAAAGGGAATACATCTTTTAAAAACTGTGGTTCGAGACTAACTTATCATAGATTTGACAGTACAATTATATATTTATATAAGAGGAAGTTTTTCTACAAATGACATACATGTACTATAAACTTGGATAATGTTGAACACCTGCGAGGAATTTGTGAAATCTTTGTTAAGAATAAATTACTTACTGGACCATTTCATGAATTCGGTCAGGAGATGTATAAATTCACCTCAAAACTGTTGAGGTAATTAGTATGTATGGATTTAGAAAATTGGGTACACACACTTTTAATGTTTATTCTTGAGATTAAACAAATTCTTACTGAATAAAAATAATTTGTTAGATGAGAATAAATTATTTTTTTTGGATTGTGATACAAAAATGTGAATACCGTAATAGATGACTTTTAATTTGATGTTGAGAAGGGTTCATTTAGATATTCAGCTTGAAGAGAAGGGTTCATTAAGATATACAGCTTTAAGGGAAAAGTGCATTTAGATATTCAGCTTCAAGAGAAGGGTTCATTCAGATATCAGCTTCAAGAGAAGGGTTCATTCAGATATTCAGCTTTAAGGGAAGAGTTTATTCAGATATTTAGCTTAAGAAAAAGGTTTATTTACATATTCAGCTTTATGAGACAAGTTCATTAAGATATTCAGCTTTAAGAGAGAAGTTCATTTAGATATTCAGCTTTATGAGAAGAGCTCATTTAGATATTCAGCTTTAAGAGGAAAGTTCATTTAGATATTCAACTTTAAGAGAATATATAAAAAAGGAATATATTAAAAACCGTTATTCTGAGCGAAGTTATAAGTGTTTGAAGTTTTGATAAAATTAGTGTAGTCTCAATTTTCATTGCTACGTAAATAAACAAAGTCTTGATTATTCATTTTAAACTAAATAGTGATCATGTTTCAATCCATTAAAAATCATGACCATCCAATATTCTAGAGAGTTGATTATGTCGTGTGAATAAATGTCCAATTAACATGCAGTATGCAAGAATTAAATCTGCCTATTGCAGGTTTTTTCTTTAGGCCTTAAATGTTATTTAATTATTAATTAGACATTAATTAAATTTCTTTAGGCCTTAAATGTTATTTAATTATTAATTAGACATTAATTAAATTACCAAGACCATAAATAACTCTCGATGCCTGAGATATTAAGTGGATTCAAATACATTTTCTGATGGATGCGATTACCGTAAAAATGGATAATTGAGACTTTTGTTTATTATCGTAACAGTGGTAGTAATGACGATCGAGGCTAGCCTATAATTCTGTCGCTAATATCTAGGCCCAGATTGATGTAATTTAACTGAAATTTTCAGCACATTCTCTTTTCACTATCTAGTTTTGAACTAACATAGCGAGAACTGTCAGCTCTTTATCTAATCTTTCCTAATGCTGCTTTAATAGATATATGCATTCTATCCCACTTCTATTTATGCTCAGTATTCATATTTACAACGTGATAAAAGAAAACTTATACTACATGCTTGAAATGCCTAGTGCTGACATGTGAAATGATTTACTATTGAAATTCTTTAACAGGATTTATAAAGATGAGATTTTATAAGTAAGTATTTTAATTCTTTTGAAATCATCAGGGTTGGTTTCAAAAGACGATACTAAAAATAGATTTAATAATCGCCATGAAATAACTAAAATATCATTGGCCTGCGTGACAAAACAATTAGAGTACAGGAGGTTATATAGGTTATACATATGGTTTTGGATTCCTTGACAGGTAAAAAAATATCAACAACATTTATACATCACATCAAAATAGTGAATAAAAGTGTCTGTCATATTTCCATTAGGAGTCTTTTAGAGGCTGACATATTACATCTACATACCAAAATATTTATTGTTTGAAATTGCATATATTTATTAAAGTCTTGCTTGCTAACAATGGAAAACAATATTTATTCTATTTAGATTAATAGTTTGTTAATTTTGTGGAGTTATTTTGTTATAGAAGCCATGATGACTCAGTAAGTGTCTAGTCATTCAGACTGGATAAAAAAAACAACAACAGAGGTCCTGTTGTATACGTTGGCATGCACATAAAAGTATCCTTCACAGCTGGAACTTTGACTCACTAACCTGCACAGACGTAGGAGGCCAATCTCAGCTGGAATGAGCTGAGGCTATTTGTCCGAATATTTTCTTCATTAACTAAAACAAGTTTTCCACAAATGTTATTACGAGAGGTCTTAAGTATTATAGTATTCAAACAGCAAACCGCAAGCGATTTTATTTTACAATTATATTTCAATGATATACATGTATGGTCTCATTCTCTGATGTTTGTGCCCGAAAAACGTAAATACATTGCTTGAAACATGGATGGTTCACCGAATCTGGGGGAGCTTCAGATCCTCCCAGTCACCCTAGCTCCTATGCCTCTGCTAACCTGGAGGTCCAAGGTTTAATCTAGTGGTGTCTGAGAAAGTTCCTCCGAATTTTCCAGTCCGGTTTCTTATTGTCAGCAGTAGCGGATTATCAGTGAGGCTGATGAGGCTGCAGCCTCAGGCCCAAAGATTTTGTAAAAAATCTTTTTTTAGACTTGTCTGATACGATTAAAAACACATAGACAATGAATGTTAGGGGGGTGGGTTTAGGCCCAACGGGAATCAACATAAGCCCTGACCCGAAATTAATTAGGCCCACGCCATTTTAAATAGGCCCTATTTAAAAACTAAATAGGTCATCAAGCAACTGCCGCCTCAGGCCTTGGTGGAGCTTAATCCGCCACTGATTGTCAGTGGTGCAGGATGGATGTCCTTGCAAGGATAAGTGTCTATTTGTTTGGATGGGAGCACATTAAAGATCCCCTGATATAAGAATAGGCCGTAACACCGCTGTCAGGGCATATTTTCAAACACAGCACACTAGTAGCAGATGCCTGTCTTCATTAGGCCTGATTGATGCGGGAAAGGAAAAGTAAAACTTTAAAGGACATTTGGCTCTATTCTTTAGGTCTAAAAGCACATGTAATTCAAAATTCAAACATACATAAAGTGATTTATATTTAATTTTTAAAAAAATTATTTTAACTTCTAATCAGTTATTTTCGGCGAAATACGTTAACAATACAAATTGAAAGACAGTTATTTACGCCTGCTGAGTCCATTCTACACGTTTTTTTTTTTATTAATATTTTGTTATTTGTGATTATAAAATGTTCATTGTGTTTTAAATATTGGATATTAGGATCCCACACATTCATGTTTTTAATTTTGAATATTATGAAAAATATTTAGTTAAGAGGTTTAGCTTCTTTAAACCCCATTTCACTTTATTTAAGCATTTAGTATTTTTGCATAACTGAACAGAAATTGTTTCTCATACAAATTAACAGCAGACTCTGTGTTTTTTTATATCTTACAACACCATCACACGATGTTGTAACTTCACTTGAAAAAAGAAAACTTCCAAGAAATTCCCCCGAGAGTTGATTATCATTTTGACTCCATGTTTAATCACAGGTGTCTTGCTGACGTTAGAGATCAGTACATTCTAAACTTTAATAATAAGAGAGTTTTTAACTTGTGCATGGCCTAAGGGGCTTGTTGATTCAATTTATAATAAAATCTAGAAAGAATTCATTAAATGAATAATTTGTTAGTTTGTGGGATCGTGCTGTTTGGGTGAATCGTAGCATATGATCAGATCTGACATCCACAGTATAAACATCGCCAGTTAATAAAACCACTCAAAATATTTCATTCTACGCATGAATAACCCTTCACTTTATGGAACAAGGTTGAAATAGTTTCACCTATTGTTATAAAAACTGTATAATAATTCTTCAAGTCGATCGGGACAATCCCACGTTTGGACGACAAGGTTGGAAAAATAGGTAAAGGATTGTTACACATTGAACAATAAGTGAATAACAGTATTGTCTTCTGTAAATAGGAAAAGCCTTAAGACTTTATTAAGCCTGCGTTTATTTGTAAAGAGGCCCATCAATATATAATGTGAAGTACTTGGTATGTCATTTGGACGGTCGTTTTTTTTTTTTTTTCCTTTTCTTTTGTTAGATGCTGATAATGTTGTTATAATTATAAGCTGCCACATTATAACAAGGTAAAAAAGATGCTATGAGTGTTTAGATTAGAGATTAATTGTTTCCCTTTGTCTTAAAGGGGCTAAATCGCTAACATTTGGGACCTAGAAATTGACATATAATACTGTAATATGAATGTATATAAACTGATTTACATTCAATGGTTTCCGTTTTTACTCAAATTTCAAATCAGTTATGTTTGGCAAAATAAGCCAGCAGTCTCAAGCGAGTGCAAATTTCTAGCGTCTGGTTATTCCAGTCTACATACGCCGTTTGATTTGGTGCAATGTGTCTAGCCTTGTCCCTTGAGTCTCTTGATACAACTGGGGCTGAAGCGCACTATGGTACACGATTCGTGTACCAATGGTAAAATGTTTATTTTGTCTTAAATATTGGATATCAAAAGCCCATCTTTTCCCGGTAAGATCACAACATGAATGTTGATTTAATTTGACAAATAAATCGTGTTTTCAATGTTGAAGATTTTGGATGATATTGAGTTAGAGACTTAGCTACTTTAAGGCATTTTGTTAGAGATTAATTGTTTCCCTTTGTCTTAAGGCATTTTGTTAGAGATTAATTGTTTCTGTGTCTTAAAGCATTTTGTTAGAGATTAATTGTTTCTCATAGTATTGTCTTGTTAGCCATTTTTTCTGCATTTTCTTTCACTTAATAAAATGTCTTTAAATAAAAGTGAAATGTCATGTCATGACAATATTAATTTGCATGTCAAGGATATTAATTATAACATGTTTTGAATGTTGGATTACATATTTAGAATTTAATTCCATAAATCTGATTTATGACTTTCAATTTCATAAGTTTGTCACTCTTGGGAGTTCTCATTTATTTTTTTATAAATCAAGGATAACAATGTGTTAACGTTTGCACATTGAAAGAGATGGTTGGGTAAAGTTATTACTATTTATTAAAGGGGCTTTATTGAAGATTAGATAAAGAGCTGGCAGTGCTCAGTATAATAGTTAAAAACTGGATAATGTAGAGGGAATATGCTGAAAATTTCAGTCAAATAGCCCCACTCTGAATTGAGATATTAGCCATTGAATTTTAGGCCTAGCCTCGATCATCATTACTAAAGTCGGTACAATAAAAAACATAGTCTTGATTATCCATTTTTGGATTTAATCATCAATGAGCATTGAGCAGCAGATGGGATTCAATTCCAGTGAAAATCCGACCCATAAGATGGCATAGCGATCGAGTTGGTTAAGGTTAAATGGCTTCTGACTTAAATCTAGGTCATACGGAGAGAAGAGAAGTCACCTTACTATACATCAGGGTTATGTATTTGTTTATGTGTTTATTTTGACGTGTTTGTTTATTACCAGCACCACATAAATCTTGTAAAAAAAAAACCTAATGGGACAACTCTGTTAGTTATAAATGAACATTTATTACATGTATTATCTTTCACGGATTTCAAATTAGAGGGAGTCGTGGTGACTCAGTGAGTAAACTCGCTGTCTGGACAAAGTTTCCCTCATAGCACACTGTATGACGTATGCCCTTCTTCATTTGCCCATTTGGAACAGAACAATAGGATGTTAAACCTAATTTCATTTCATTTCTTGAAATTCTAATCTTTTTAGTTTCTAGTAATAATCTTTAGTTTTATGCACTGCTCATACAAATAGTTACCCATGCTTTTCGAATTTGAATATTTGAGGAATGTACATGTATATTTACCAGGTAGACCTAGAAGTTAAATTCTTACATTGACAATACAAATACCACACCTACTAGATCTAAATTAAGGTAATCATGCAGGTACAAAAAATACCTGAAATGAAAGCCAAATTCAACACGTGAAATTCACTCTGCACATCAAATGATAAACCGTTTCGACATGTGTGGCAGTTACAAAGTGTCTAATTCATAATAATCGAATTGTAAATTTTATTCAATTGTTCAAGTGAAGACTAAGCCCCCACACCCTGCACCTTCAGATTTTTCTGTTCAGTGCACTCCATTAATATGTAAAAACATGGTTTAATAACATGTTCAGTACAATTCTATGTGTTTTGAAATAACCAAATTATGAAAGTATTTTGAGGTGACAAGTATTTTGGTAACTTGATATTTTAATCTTAAACTGTGATCTTTATAAATAGATACTAAAGATGTTAGTCTAGAGTTACAGATTAACTAATTCTCTGGATGAGTAATTTTACAGCCAATTTATGCTTATTTAATTTGTCAGTTAACTGTCATTGTGTAATTACCCATGTCGTTTAGTGAAGGTCCATGTACTCAAAATGGTGTAAATGAATTTAATTGACTTGTCTTCAGGAGCAATAAAACTCAATTTGTTATCTTGGTCCTGTAATTACCGTAATCTAGTAAATAAAATTAATTGACTCAACTTCAGGAGCAATAAAACTCAACTCTTGTCTTGGTTCTGTAATTACCGTAATCTGGTAAAAAAAAATATATTGACTCATCTTGAGGAGCAATAAAACTCAACTTGTTATCTTGGTTCTGTAATTACCGTAATCTGGTAAAAAAAAAAAAAAAAAAACAATGCCAAAACTCAATTTTTTTTTATCTTGGTTCTGTAATTACTGTAATCTGGTAAATAAAATAAAATTGACTCATCTTGAGGAGAAATAAAACTCAATTGGTTATCTTTGTTCTGTATTTACTGTAATCTAGTAAATAAATATGGTTTTCTAACTGGCACATACTTATAGATATATTAAAATCCCTTTGTTGACAATACAGGTACTTGTATTGATAACGGTTGGAGTAATAATTTGAAATATTAATATAAAAGCAAAGAGTATAAAGAATATATAGTGCTTTGAAGGTTGAGGCTGCTATACAAAAAGTTTTTTATTTTAACTTTGCCAGCTAGATCAGCAAAAACTCTTAAAAAATGAGCTCTTTGCGCTTTTAATATATGTTGACAGATTTTAATCAAAATTTAGTTGGTCGAGAAAGTTCATCAGGATTGTCCAGTGTAGTTCCTCATTGTCAGTGGTGCAGGATTGAGGGCCTGGCAACGAACAATGTATAGTCGTTTGGATGGTACGAAAAACCAAGGTCCTGTGTACACATTGGCATGCACATAAAGATCCCTTGGCAGTTGGAATTTGATATAAGAGTAGGCCATAGCATCGCTGTTCAGGCAAAATTTCCCTCATAGCTCCCTGTATGGCTGTGTCTGTCTTCATTAGCCCAGTTGGAGCAGAAAAGTAAGACATTTTAATAAATCCTGTTTCATTTCTTGGTTAAATATTAAAAAGCAATTCAAGTACATTTTTAGACAAATTCAGCAGTGAAGAATAAGATATTGTCCAAAAAAAAAAGAACTATTTATATTGCCAACTTTTAAGGTTGTTTGTTAAAAGAATAATTGTTGTATTGTGTAAATCATAGGTAGATATAATGTATACCAGGATTGTCTATTAGTTTACTTATTCTATGTTTCCTATTGACTATCATTGAATCGGTAGGGATCATTTTACTCTGTAATATTGACAGACGAGCTCTTGTCAATATCTATCTATACATACTTATCATAGGTATTTTATCTCTTATACTTACTCAAGGTTTATATAGTCAAAAGTATATGTATATATTGGTGAACACATTTATTTAAAGGGGTGGTTTCACGGTTTTAGCTTTCCAGATTTTAAGTCTTGTTAAGGTTTAGTTTTCATTTCTACCATAGGTCTTTTGAAATAATATAATAGGTCAGTTTTGGAGAATTTCACCTGTCCTTATTTGAGTGAGAGACAGACAGACCATGAAATTTCAGATATATAGTAACATAAAATACAGACCCAGAGTTCCAGAGAAAATCTGTGCTTTCGGACAGCCGACCCTATTTTATGTACAAGTCTTGGATTGAAACCACGACACTTGACTCAATGACAGATCGTTTAATCAAAGCATACGCCTGTATGCTAATCCAGCACACTGATGCAGACATTTTTAACTTACTATTTATAAGTCATAAACATTTTCTCTCATGGTTTTCTTACTGTATACCATATGCAATTTTGGCATTTACTAATACTTTGTTTATCACAAAAAAAGAATGCCTAGCCCTTTAAAAGTATCGCATTCTAGGTCAACTTGATTTGAGCAATGTAACTACTCTTAAATATAAGGTCAAATTCCTTACCTGGACCCATCTCCTTAAGGTATTCAGGCTATTTTTATTATTTTTTTCAATATATTTTCTTTATTAAGTTATATCAGTCTACCATTATAGAGAGGTAATAAAACAGCTGTTTTCAAATAATAATAAAACTTTTTCAATCTTTTCAAGTGGTTTCTATGATTGTGCACTTAGCCTTTCTTAATATACAAGATGACAACCTGTTATATCAAAGCTGGTGTGAATGCACTCTGCATTCAGATAAGTTGATCATTTCATTTGGATCACATCTGTCGGATCATTCATTTGATTTAAAGGCACAACGTCAAAAATATGTACTGTAGTTTATTTTTTCTAGTTTTTGCATTGTAATCCTTAACATCAGATATTAATCAGTCACAGACCATAAATGGTTCTCTTCTGCTAGACCATACACGGTTCTCTTCTCCTAGACCACACATGTGTCTCCTAGACCCTACATGTTTCTCCTAGACCACACATGTGTCTCCTATACCATACATGGTTCTCCTAGACCACACATGTGTCTCCTAGACCATACATGTTTCTCCTAGACCATATATGGTTCTCCTAGACCACACGTGTCTCCTATACCATACATGATTCTCCTAGACCACACATGTGTCTCCTAGACCATACATGGTTTTCCTAGACCATACATGTTTCCCCAAACCCATACATTTGTCTCCCAGACCATACATGGATCTCCTAGACCACACATGTCTCCCAAACCATACATTTGTCTCCTAGACCATACATGGTTTTCCTAGGCCATACATGTTTCCCCAAACCCATACATTTGTCTCCCAGACCATACATGGATCTCCTAGACCACACATGTCTCCCAAACCATACATTTGTCTCTCATTCCATACATGGTTCTCCCACACTGTACATGTGTCTACATCATCCTACCATTCCACAAAAAAACATCTTTATCATCTGTCATGGCTTTCTATTTATTTTAATCAAAAAGATGTTAATTAATTAAAATATTTGTGTAATAAGGAATATATTTTTTTTCTAGGATTATCTGGTTTTGACTCACCTGATGGTAAAAAGGTATGTACTTCTTCTCTTTCTTCTTCTCAATTCCATAATTTCTGAATTGTTTCTCAGGGCTGTCTGATTTTAATATCAATATCAGATGATAATAAAATTCTATAGTATATAAGCTGAAAAGAAGTACATTCAAGCATCCAGCTATCTGACTCCCATACAAAAATCAATTTGATGCTTATTGAAATAGTGTATATAAAAAAAAAATAAAACTCACAGCATGCTTTTGATATATTTTGAATTCTCAAATTTTTACTGTTATTTTTCATCATGCACAGAAACCTTAAACCTTTTTTTATTTATGGTATGGTATCATGTGTCAATACCACTATGTCAGTAAGGGGTACATATAATTTCTGTATTGGCATAAGAAATAAAATCAATATACAACAACCTATCATTAAGTATCAACAAAAAAACTGTGTTGGGGGCTATATATTTATATAGTACTTATCAGGTTCTAAGAGTGCACTAATCTGTAGTTTAAAGATTTTTTAGAGGGTAGCAATCTTTGAAAATGGAGTGGGATCAAATATAATGCTAGTTTTACAGCATATAAATTTTCTGATGGGTGCCAAAACAATTTTGGTGAATTTGGTTGAGTTGGAACGATGATTCAATTACATCCTTTAGTCAAAACTACTATACAAGGTTAGAACTAATGTAAATTTCTGATAAACTTTAATAGTTCTGTTTGTATTTTCAGTCAACGCCTGGTAAAAATGGAAATCAGAAAACTTGGTCATCATTACCTAGAAATGATTTCTCCTCACCATTTACTAGACAAGGTTCATGTGGATCCCTGGATGATAACTATCTCCATACTGTAAGTAGTACTGGGATAATTGTGGTTTATTCTTTGAACGGCATTTAGTAATTTGGACATAATAAAATAAAAAGTGTGTTATTTGATTATTTTGGTTTAATAAGATTTATTTGTGGTTATTTTGGGTTTATATCAGCACTGTTAATATGTTTAGTCCTTAATAATGGTTCTACGGTAAAAACAGACTTGATAAAACAAAATGGATGCTTGAAAGGAGGAAGAGGGACATGTGCCTTTTTTCTGGCTTCAAATTTTATGAAAATTATTATTTAGACATTTATTAATGTGACAAGCTCATAATCATTGGATGGCTTGGGTATCTATGCTAAGCCAAAATTTCCGAAAATGCACGACATCCCTCACTGAGACTGCTGATAAAAGTAATTTATTAAAAGTAATACAGATGTAATAAAAATTTAAATGCATCCTCTGTCTGGAACACGATAAAGGTAGCCATCCATGATTTAGCTCAGAATAAAGTAATTTGACAGTACTTTTGAATATATTCATTTTTCATTATCTATTTTTGAATCATCATTATTGCAACGATCATTATTGCAACGACGGCCAGCTCTTTCTTGAAATCTCGCATGAATCCTCTTTAATTCTTTTTCGATTCCATCAGGTTTGTTCAGTTTATAAAAGAACCATATATTGAGGACATTACTTCATATTTTCAACAACCCAGTTAACTGAGCACTATCTAATATTATTTGCATGATACAATATTTATAATGCTATTTTTAATATTTCTGATTATTTATGCCTGAATTGTTAAACAACAGCTTTCATTTTATTTCTTCTTTTTTATATTGGTTAATAATTTATTTAATCTCTAGCAGGATTTAAATTCTGATACTGACAACATATGATGGATCATTTATATTTTGACATCAACTTTAAAAAAATTATTTAGAATCAAAATTGGGAGCAATTTTGTCAATTAGTTTTTTCTTTCTAAAACTCTGTAACACCTGATGTCTAACCCTGATGTTCTCTAATCAGCTAATCAGACAGATTCTGAAGTTTAGCTCAAACTTGATTAAACATTATTGATTTTGGTTAAAACATATGCTACATGCCTTAATTTCTGTCCAATCATTGACAGTGTTTATCATAGAACAGATGTGGGTTGAATGTAGGAAAAGGTAAATTTCAGAATCGTCATCTAAAATTATTGCCTTTAAATGTCAAAATGAGTGATAAGTTAATGATTTCAAGTATCAGAATCAAAAAAGTCCATGACAAAATTATTTATTTATTATTTATTTATTATATTCTACTGGTCTTTCAGGATGATCATATTCATAAATCGGTATTTGTATATTTATTCTCTCATAAGCTTGTAGATAGGCTGGTAATTCTCTCGCTGTAATTAGATATTGAGAATAATTTTTGGAGATATTCCTTTGAAAATACTAACAAATCAGAGGGGAAAATATCCTGCATCATTATCATGATCACTTTCATCACCATCATCCCTCTAACACAAACTAAATATAAATATGGTATTAAAATGGATCTAGAGTTGCTGGTAGCATTAACAATATAAGCTTCATGCATTTTGCTTTCTAATCAATTTTTTTTCTTTTTTTTGGTTATAAAAAGAATAGGTTGCAGTTCTTTTGTCAAGAAATTAGATATCTCTTATTGAATTATAACCCACATATGATTGTTACAAAAGACAAAAAATACATCTCTTGTACAGAGTAATGTATACTGTTCTTCTTGCAGATTCTATAGACTATAATTTGTATATTTCTAACCCAAAATAACCTGGATGGGTAATTTGAGCATGCAGAATTTAATAGGTTATACAGTGGTGGATTTAGTGAATCCCTACTTTGGGATTGGTTTCAAACAACAGGACATACCAGTTATTTTAAAAGAGGATGTAGATAAAAATATTTTAGACAGGCAATTGCGACTTAAATGACCTAAACCTCTAGCTCAATATAAACCATAATGTTGATCGACATTAAAAAAATGAATTAGCCACAGTAATACAGGACATTACGTCCTATGCAGATCAGTGCTCCTTGGGTTTTACATCAAGTTGATGTATGGGAAACTTCACTGCAAACATATTTTCAGAAGTTCAAAGAAAGTAAACAGTTCTTATACACATGCAGTCTCGAAAGATATACAGGATGAAAATTCTGCTGCTAGAGCAGAAATCTTCCCTCATGGCCTCTATCTGTAGAAAACCAAAGTAGTGTGACCTTAATTTTGTAATGTTAATTTGAGAGAGGGTTGGAGGGGGGGGGGAGAGAAATGGGGTATGATCAACACAGACTGGGTCATTTCAGGACTAACATGGTACAATTTATTTCAATAATTGGCTTGCATGGAAGGGTCTTTGACAGTAGGAGGAAGCCAGATGACTTGGAGAAAAGCCATTAGGTTAGGCAGGCAACCCTACTCCTTGTCACGTACAGTGGTGGGATTGAAACCTTGCCACTTGACTAAATTGCAGACCTTATAATCTAAAATGCATGCAAAGGTCACTAAGACCTAGCAGAAAATATAACTTCAGCCTCTTCTTTTCGATTCTAGACCAAAATGACCATGCAAAAGGGGAAAGAGAAAGATATATTAATAGAAGAAACTTTATTCTTGTGTCCTGTGTCACATTGGATGTGTCATGAGAGCTACCACCCTTACATCATATTTGATGTGTCATGAGAGCTACCACCCTTACATCACATTTCATGTCATGAGAGCTACCTCCTTTACATCACATTTGATGTGTCATGAGAGCTACCACCCTTACATCACATTTGATGTGTCATAATATCTACCACCCTAACATCACATTTGATGTGTCATGAGAGCTACCTCCTTTACATCACATTTAATGTGTCATGAGAGCTACAACCCTTACATCACATTGGATGTGTCATGAGAGTTACCTCCCTTACATAACATTTGATGTGTCATGAGAGCTACCACCCTTACATCACATTTGATGTGACATAAGAGCTACCACCCTTACATAACATTTGATGTGCCATGAGAGTTTCCACCCTTACATCACATTTGATGTGTCCTGAGAGAGCTACGTCCTTTACCTCACATTTGATGTATGCCTATCATAGATCGATCAATTCAATATTTAATCTTTACTCAGTTCAATTAGATCTGCCGCCATATTAAATTTATGTATTAGAAATACCGGTACATGTCTTCATTATGCAGTTTCATTAGATAATATGAAACTAGATTAGATCGAAGGAAAACGACAAAAATATTTCAATAACCTTTAATGACATTTTCTTAACATAGATTCCTATATATTTCGTCTATTATAAATTTAGATGTATAGACATTTTTATAGATATTTTAAACCCTGAGATAGTCAATGAGATACGCAATGAATAAAGAAAGTAAATAGAATATATGTAAGCTAACATTTAAGAATAACAATGTGAACATACATGTGATTTATAAAAGTCTACATATAGATCGACATTAGATGTGTTCCCATTGAACTGGATTCAAATATAGTTTTGTTAATGGGTGTATTGACTCTATTCCTTCGAACCTTAAAATAGACGAAAATGAATATATATTACATATTCATGTAATATGAATATAAAGTGATTTACATGTATATTCAATTTTTAACACGTTTATTGTAATTTATAATCAATTATGTTCGGTGAAATACAAAAGACATGTTTACATAATGGTGTATATAATGTTATATATATCTAGGGATGTATAATATGCATTAAAATTAATTATGTCACACTTGATTTATTCAGGCAGTTGTATGATATTGTAGATTTTAAAAATTAATGAAAAAAAATTGAATTCTATAGTTATTATCTTTCAATGCTCTGATATAATGTAGTATTGGGGACTAAGAATACTGCTACCACCAAGTTTAAATATAATACAACGGCAAAATAAAATTGGAAATTGAATTAAGAAATATGAGGTCCTGCTGAATTTGTTTGCCACTGCCTTGTGAAATTCTCTCTTATATTGACCATGTATATAAGCAATGTAAAAAACGGAGACTCCTTTCACAAAGCATATGCCTTTCAAACAGAATATCCTGGGTTCAAATCCTAGTGTGGGTCAAGAAAAATATTCAGGACTTTAAAAATCCAGTTCCCTCTTCACAGTGGGATAGTGCATGTGAGGTGGTCAAGTATTAAAGTATATTGCCTTGTCGTTTGGATGGGACAGATAACAGAGTTTCACCCATGGCACCATTGGCATACACTTAAAAGAAGTAATCCGTGCTCCCTTCAAATTGTACACACGACCATAGAAATAAAAATTACAACATGTTAGTCTAAAAATGATCGAAGTATTGTATGACAAGACTTTAAACCCAATTGTATTATAAAGCATGTTTAACAGTTATGACTATACTAATAATATCTTGAATTCACTGCAACATTAACACTTTGTACATTGAGTAACATGAAATTAATGAGACTTATGTCTGCATCCACAATTCTGACAAATATAATACATGTGTAACAAAGTCATTTTTTACAGTTTTAAAACATCCTATAACTTGGGAGTTGACAAAATGTTTAACCCTTTTTATTTTTATCATTACATATTATTTCCCGGTATTTTTCAGGAACCTGAAGTGATGAGCGTTTGGTTACAGAGTCAAGATTTCATTGGTTTAGGTTTTAATATTTCTGGTAATATGAGGGATGGAATTTTCGTCAGCCATGTTCACAACCGTGGACCTGCTATTGAATCTAATAAAGTTAAAGTTGGTAAGCACCAGTACATTAAAAACAGATTCATAAATGTATTTATCGGAGACCAACAGCCCCAAATCAATCTGTTTCTCAGAGTATTACGAAAGTCTTCTAATATCTCTGTAAAAGATGACTGCCTTCAACACTTGATGTCATATCACACAGCATCAATCATTGGCTCAATGGCGCGTGCATAAGACGTGACTGATTTGAGCAGAATGGTGCCTTTTACTCATTTTAATACCCATCTACACTAAAATAGGAAATAATTTTTACCTATACTATAGATAGTATACTTCAAACGTCTTTATTTATTTTTCTAATACTTAAAAAAAATGTTTTAGAATTTAATTTATTGGAGGAAAAAAGTTAATATTTTGACTCATTAAGTCGCATCGATGTCATCCTTATCAGTGATTGTCGCGGCCTAGCGAATATTCACTGCTGATCAGTGTGCCCCCAAAGCAAGTACTCTGGACAACAAAATAAAATTTTTTCAGGCAGCATTACTATTGACTGTAGGGCTGTCTGTATCTAGAACTTTAGACAAAGATTTGGAACCCTCAAATCACAAAAGGTCCCCATTCACTACTGATAATGTTAGTTTGTTAATATCTAATGTTGTAAAGTGAATGCTGTATTATCCTAAGAGTTATATGTCATTTTCATAAGCATTAGTAGGCTCTGTGCATTTAAAAAAACTGATTTCCAAATTGTGATGGAGGCAACAGTATTAATCGGTTAAGGAACTGCATCAACTTGAATTCACCTGGGTATCAATCGTGGTGTGGGTTGAGAATAACCTCAGGATTTTTCAAGCCTGGATCCTAGTCAAGATATGTTCTCAAATAGAGTATTGTTTTAAAGTTTGAGAAATCCGCAAAATTTGATGATCAAACCCTGATAAAACATCATAATGTTTCTCTTTGCAGGTGACAAGATCTTGAATGTAACCATATCGTTTGAGAATATCGTTTACGAAGACGCACTTACGATTTTAAGCTATGCTTCACCATATCCCGTGAATGTTATGCTACAGAAGGAAAAGCAGCTTGTCAATGAAAAAAGATTGACTGAATCAAATAATGCTTTAAGCCATCCCTTATATAGAAGTCAGTCTCTTGATGCCTTGAATCGTGCTGGCCTTGATGCTTTGAATCGTTCACGAAAGGATTCTTTCAAACCCAAAAGAACATATAGTGAAATGAAACCAGAGACAAGGAAGGATAACTCAGTGAGAAAGCAACTTTCAGGAATGGTGCCAGAAATGTTTGAAAATGGTGGTGGAGATAATCGTGGATCAACACATGCTAAGATCACATCCGATATTTTGGTACATAAAGCTGATGATGCTGGATTCGTTAACATTGATTTATCTAGCGGTGGGGACACTAAAAATGGGTTAGATGTGAGTCATGCATCTGGTCGAGTAGATGACTATGCTAAAGATTTAACAGGAAAGGCTAAAGATAAGACCAGTGCTTTGGCTGATGATATGTCTGGGAAAGTTTCCAATGAAGTTGATGTATTTAGCAAAACTGCATCTGATAATTTGGCCACTCAGGTTGATGATCACCAGATGACACTAGAGGTTGATTCAACTGTGCAAGGTGTTAAAGATCGCAAAAGTAGCACAGCTGTCGAATTTGCTAGTTTAATGGATAAAATGTTGGACATGAATCAGTCCTCGGATGAACCATTTGAAACCATGGAAGTTAAAAATATAAGCAATGGTCCAGTAGCTGAAGACTCCTTTTCTGCATCTTTGTCATCCGAAAATCAATTCAGTCCACCCACCAAACCTACAAGGAAGAAAAAACGACCTAGTACAGCTAGTAATTCATCAGATGAACTAAGCCTTAGTCAGTCAGATATAAAACTAGAGGATGTGGGACTACTCACTTCAAGAAAGCCTGTAGTGGAAGAGGTAATGACAATTGTCAAGGTAAAGGATGTGTCTGCTGCTCCTAGATCTTATGCTGATTGTGAAGCCATTGAAGAAGAATCAATGATTGCAGAAAAGTTGATCAAGGGGGATGTTAGCAGTCTAGCCGATAAATTAGAGTTAACAGAAAAAGAAAAAGATTCAGAAAAAGAAGAATTACCTTCCCCAACCCTCCTTAGAAAAATTTTACTTGACGGCATAGATAACTACCAAATCAAGAAAAAACCTGAACCTGAAGGGGATCCAGTTGAAGAAGAAATGATTCAGGCAGTACGAGTTAGTCGCGAGGATTGTGCTCCACCCTTGCCTAAAGCCCCAAATTCAAATCAGGAAGTAAAATCCAGTAAAAAGGTCGGTGTTAATAACAATCTTCATGATATTGATGATGAACTCATCGATGAAATCATTGCCATGAATTCTAGGCCAATTGAACAAGCTGGACTTCCAGGTAGAAACACAAAAGAAAATATGGGTGGAGTCTCCTACGATATTCAGGTGGCTGACCTGGATAAGATTGAAAATGAGCTACGTTCGGAAATGGGTAAAGATGCACCAAAATCACCTACAGGGGGAAAAGCTTTTGAGATAAGGGAGGATCTTAATGGTAAAATGGTCAATCTGGAAATCAATAAAAGCTATGTTACACGGACGGCCTCCGAAGCTGCAATATCTAAAAACAACGATCAGGAGGACATTCATATTTTACGGGCTGGGTCTTTAAAAGATGACAAACATCATATTGAAAATGATTTCGATTGGTCAGGCAAGCGTCTGATACGTTCTGGATCATTTTCTGAAATACCTCAGGACAATTCAGTGAAAGACTGGACTGATCAAAACAAAGTAAGCAGTGAGGACATTACTGTCGTGATCCCAGATAACCACAAAATGGGTGTATTAGCAACCGAAGAGGATATCAAGGCCAAAGCAGAAGTGTTTATCAAAGAAAGTTTAGATTTGACGAATATGTCTGATATATCAAGTTCGCAGTCACCTTCATCCACTCGTAGTGTTTCACCTTATACACCTAACGGACCTCCTGAATTATCTCCCCTTGCACTTAAAAAAGCTTTAGACTTTGCTTCCTCTGAGAGTTACAGTTCATCAAGTCGTACGGGGAGTTATTCGTTTAATTTGAATAAAGACGATGATGATGATGATGATGATGCTGAGTGTTAACTGTGTGTGAAAAAGTGTTTTGTTTTTGACAAGTGATTACCTAATAATTAGATAAGGCAGCAATGAAAATGCTTCTTGAATAAAACTTCTTAAAATCACTAGTGCATTAATGGGAGATAACTACTTACTCATAAAGTAGGATAAAGACCGCATCATTTGAAGACTTGCGGTGTGTTATCAAAGCAATAATAAGATTTGTTTGGTTAGACAAGAGAATGGGCAGATAAGAGAAAAGTTCAGATATTAGGATTAAACATCAAGATATGGGATGCAAAGTTCGCTAGGTGTCTCTGTGTAACTGTGTCTGCTCTTGTAGAACCCGTGCTAGTTGACACGGGTGTGC
Source organism: Patella vulgata (assembly GCF_932274485.2). Taxonomy (NCBI): domain Eukaryota; kingdom Metazoa; phylum Mollusca; class Gastropoda; family Patellidae; genus Patella; species Patella vulgata. The sequence goes on from NC_065883.2 coordinate 22,085,650, forward strand.
TGACCTAAATAAAACAAAGCTAACTGTAGAAAAAGAAAACATTTCTGGTAATGTTTAATAAGAGATAGTGAATTGAGGGTTAAGTAATTAAACTTTGCTTTATATGAACTAGCTATTTAATGCCATGAATATGACCACAGGTACTTACATTGGACATCTCGACTAAAATATAGAGAATTCTCTCCAATGAACATTAAGTTAACTCTAAACCAATGATAGTTACTTTGATGATACAGGTGTGTGAAAGACAAAATACAGTCTAGCAGGACGATAAAATAACAATGGTCATGGTGCATTATCCGGTGACCATCTGTTATTTTTAACCCTGCTAATTATGATACCCATCATTCTGTTGAATATTGTGGAGGAAATACGATTAATAAATGATTAGTATATATATATGGTATACATGTAATATGTTAAATTTGTTTTATTTTAATATAGCTATTTGTAAATATAAAAGATGAGATTATTCGATTGACACGATAAAAATATAAGATTATTCGGGTCAGATTATATTATATTATAGCTACCATCTGAGAGTATGTAGCCTTAGAGGTATATATTAAGGTAGGTAACTCTGGATTGAGCAAACAACAAAAAGCCAGGCCTTCACATTGGTGAATTCCAAAAGAGATAAGTAGAGCTAAGGAAAACTCCTCTTGTATCAGAATTTCTCGAATAAAAAAAGCACACTTAATTAGAGGGCATTTCTAGTTTAAAGTTCTATTGTTGATATCAATTCCTTCTCCTTCTGATGAAATTTAAAATGAATAAGCTTAAGTGAAAATCATCAGGGGGGGGGGGGGAGTATGGCCGAATGGTAAGTGTGTGCGCGTTGTATCATAAGGTCTGTCATTGAGTCAACTGACATGGTTTGGATTCCCTGTCTGTACATGACAAGGAGTAGGGTTTTCTGCGGCTTTCTCCCACTGCTAAAGACCCCTATGCGCAAGCGAATTATTGAAATAAAATTGAACCATATGTTAGTCCTGAAATGACCTGGTTTGTGTCGATTGGACGTTAAATTCCATCTCTCTCTCAAGTGAAAATCGTTGAAGTATGTTCTTTTGATTGTATTTGTGGATTTACACAGATCTTTTCATGTTTCAGGTGAGCTATTTAAAAGCTCACTAGGAATTGAACCTTGGTGGCTTTTCATGATTTATCTCCAATGTGAAGGCCTGAAAAGCCATTTGCATGCATGTTGAATATAATCTGCCTTCTAAGGCCTTTATTGGGTAAATGCATCGAAATGCACTTTATTGAGCAAAGAAATATACATACATGTATTAAAGTCTATTATAACCTATGTTTAGTTTCTTGGATACAGAGGTCAGTTCTAATATTAGATTTATGTAAACAAAAAGGATGATTAATTGTACAGATGTTAATATGTATATATAATATAGATATAATATAGTCATGTTATCTTCTTAAATCAAAATATAATAGATATGTGCTAATGGGTCCCACCCTATTCCCTATTTAGAAACTTTAGTTGATGAGATAGCAATGTGTCTCTTCAGTTGTATGAAGGCTTGGATTCCTGTTAGGGCACCTTCCTATACATCTTATATACCGGTATTTATATTCTGAAAATAACAATGGAATTATTACTCCAAAATCCCTCCCGATGATCAACCCCTGGCAATAAAAGTTATAAATCTGGTAAAATGAGACACAGTTTCATATTTCCGTTTTATCTTGAGTCTTAACTCGGATTTGTGAGTAAGTGACTGGTTCACTAACCATGATGTGCTGGGATCGATCCTGCATAGGTCGAGAAAGTTCCCCAGGAATTTCCAGCATGGCTTCCCTTTGTCAGTGTTGCAAGGCAGAGGGCCTGACAGAGAACAGGTTCTAGTTGTTCAGTTGGGACAAAAAAAATCGAGGTCCTGTGTACACAGATGATATGTATTTATCATTAATTTGATTTGACAATTAATAGATCTATTCTACATACATAATAAGATTCTCAGCATAACCCACACACAAGTAAGAATCTAGATTTGTATACATTCCTTTTACACAATTGTTAACATTTTTGTTATACATGATTTTTACATGTGAGTAAATTATGTGCAATGTATTTTGTTTATTTGTTAACTAATGATGGGGAACTTCACCTATAGCATAAGTCCATAATTAATAAAGGTGATGAAGGGATTACAAAGTTATCTCCCCTACTTTTCCCCTAATAATAAACATAGGATTTCCTTTCAGATATACAAAAAATAAACAAAGAAAAATTAAAATATTTTGAAATATATTTTAAATATATCCAAATATTTCTTCCAATGGCTGAATGGTTTGGTTGAGTGGACAGGAAATTTGATTTTAACAGAGTTAAATCTGTGACACTGTGTCACATATTTACCATGGCCAAAATATATTTATTTTGTAAGGGTTGGTTTAGTATCCAGTATAGCATCCTAAAATCATGCAAGTTTCCCTGCAACTTTTACATTCCTTTGATCCCTGACTACCATATATGTGGGCTGATAATTTATTTAGTTAAAATATCAAAATAAATAGTATAGTACTAAGGTTTTCTGGCATCATCAAAATATAATTTCCAAAACAGTATCATTTCCAAGATAATTTTTAGTTTTTATATATATATATATAAGGCATTATTTATGTACTCTGTTTCTTTTATTATAACCAAAAATATACATATCTCATTATTATTATTAATAATATTATAGTTTAGAACAATGTTTAGATATTAGTTTTGGGTCAGCAGGAAGTTTTAATTTTCAAAGTTATTTGGGCGATGTTTTGAAAAGTTTTCTCCCACCATTTTCAAGCAAGTACAGTAACACTTGCCGCCCAAACAAATTAGTAATTGTTCTTCCATAAGTATGTGTTATCGTTTATATTTTTAGACAATTGTCTGGATTAATAAATTCGGTATTAATGAAGAAAAGCTATCTATGTCTAAAACCAAACTCTGCTGACCAAAAACAAAAACTTGATTTACTGCATCTTTTATGTATTGTTCTGTGTTAGGAATGGAACCCGAAATTTCTGATCATTGAAGTATGAATTCACTAAAATGGATGAAGATAATTATTTTCGGGCTCTCACTTTAGTGATATTTGTCGGTCATTGACTGTCAGGGACTGAAATTGATAAATTTTTAAATTGGGAGTCCCAATTTGGCACAATACTGGAAATTGTCATATATCAAAGATTAACAAAAAATGTGAAAAATTGGTGCGCTGGGAAATTTATTGTCTTTGTCCACCAAATAAACTAGAAAATGAACATACTTCCTTAAAAATAGTCAGAAATTTCAGGTCTTAATGTTGTTAGTAAATGTTTTTTAATAAGTCTTATTTTATATTGTAAATAAATACAGCAATATATACTCTCTCTATATATATTATATATATAATAACTATTTTTATATCACAGACCTTTATATACTTATATAATATACAAAAATTATTATTAAATAAAGTAAAACATTTAATTAATATTACAGTATTAACATTTCTGTTGTTTCATTTGAAAGATGATTATATAAACAGGTTTAAATTTATTTGTAAACTGTTTTGCAACAGCTCTCCTGTATGGGGTGGGGGAATTCTCTTGGTGTGCATGAGTAAGAAATGGATCCTGCCAGGTGTGACAATTCTCTTCAATGAGGGAAATTCTCTTGGTGTGCATGAGTAACAAGCTGATCCTGACAGGTGTGACAATTATTCTCCTCAATGGCGGAAATTCTCTTGGTGTGCATGAGTAACGTCCTACTGTTCTGCTCGGACTGGGCTAATGAAGACGGGCATATGCCATACAGTGTGCTATGAGGAAATTTTGCCCCCGGACAGCGGCGCTATGGCCTACTTTCATATCGAATTTCAATTGTTTAGGGTTCTTTTACGTGCACGCCTATGTGTACACAGGACCTCCGTTTTTCATCCCACACAAACGTCTATATATTGTCCCTTACCAGGCCCTCTGCCCTGCACAGCTGACAAGGAGGAACCATGCCCGAAAATCCCTATCGAACACAGGACCTCCAGGTTAGCGAGCCAATGTCGCATTCACTAAGCCACCGTAGCTGTCAATGCATGAATAACAAGTTGATCCTGCCAGGTGCGACAATACTACACAATGGGGGACACTGATCCTATCTGGATATACACCAAAAATTACAGCATATACCCTTTAACTGCAGCTGTTTCCCCTAGATCAACTTGTAATATACCTAGTACATGTACTTTAATATTGTTCTGATTGGCTATAATTGGGCTTGCCATTACCCAATCTGAGTCAAGTTTACAATTTCATGTACATTACTACACAGTACCCCAAGAAATCAAGCAAGTGGCTGATGATGCTTTCCATGAGATTTAAACTAAAAACACAAGTATACTTTTATTTTAGTTTAATATCTTCTGACAATACTGAATATATAATATAATAACAGATATAACAGACACACATATATTTATCACACACACACAACCAAATATATTATATTTCATTTAAGGCCGGATAACACTGATACATGTATCAAAGAAAACCAAAACAAATAGAAGACATTAAATTAAAGGAACTAAATCTCTTAGATTTTATCAAGACAAGATAAAATCTCAGGTTTATTATTTTAATAGTTATCGGACAATCTCTGTATAACAAAATTTTTGTTCAAATAGTTTAAGCAAAGTCGGTTTGTTTACCTTTAAAATTTTACTTTCGTTTTTGGGTTTATTGAAAACAAATTCAGATGCATGTATATTTCAACATTCCACTCAATATCTCGGACATCTGATAGTCTAGAGAGTTATAGGCTTGTCATGTGAATAAATATCTAGATAATAATTTATATGTAACATTTGTAACCAGATTTTGCTCTCACATAACTGCTTTTTAATTACAGCTCTATATATATCACAACCAAACATTGTATAATACTAGTATATGTTTTATTTTGGGATGGATAAAACATAAAATATAAAACAATAAATAAAAATAAATAAAGTATATTCACTGTAAAGATTCTATTCACTGACAAAAAATCAACAGAAATTGGACGGTAAAATCTCAATGCTCCATAGCTGTATTAATATTTTTGGCAAGAATGACCATACAGTCAATGGTTGTTATAAAACTAGGATTTAATAAATCTGATATTAAGTACCCAGTTTATTTTTCTAGCTTAATTTCACATCCTATGAAATTAAATCAAATCATATAATCTCAATAATATAAATTGTTCCCATCTTCACTACAACGAATAATAGACTGGAAAAAATAGAATAAAATTTGTATACTGTCAAAGATCAGAGAACGGTAAGACAGTCCATTACCATATATTATAGACAAAAATGGTGATTTATTTGTCTAGACTCACATTCATTGTAAAACAGACAGAGATAATTTCTTCTGGAGTAAAATTAACACTACACCTTTTAATAATAACACTAAGATTTAATAATAAAAGCAAATCTTTCGACCTTGGATCAATTTCCAGAAATGACGTCGTATGAAACCTGGATGTAACGATTTTAGAGGCACGTGATATAATGTCTGGCACCATTCAACCACTACCTGACAATTTGGAATTTGGTATTAAAAATATCAATAAAACAAAGAAAAAAGACAAATCTGTGGAGTACATAATTGTATGGCGGCAGAAGGGCTGTGTCCGACAAAGCCTGAAATTTTGTCTAACATTAGGTGCCTTATTTCCAAGTGTGGTCATAAATATTCCTTCTTCAGGTAGTCAATAGTTAACCAAGTTCCAGAAACTACAAATCTTTTCTATAGCTAATTCTATCTCATTTAATATATTCATCTATAGATAAATTTCCAACGGGTTAGATATTTCTTTCCAATTCTAACTTCTAAGGGTGATGATATTCCGCGATCGCATTAAAAAAGCAGAATCTGACATTTGAAAACAAATGTACAATCTGAAATAGAAATTCGCTGAAAAGACAATATCTGTCAAAAACCTATACATATGATCATAAAATACACTTTCTACTGAGGATTTAATTCTACAAATTGCCCCCACTCTCCCCACAAAACATAGATTCTTGATAAGTAAAAAATTATGATATCACTCTCCTCAATGCCAGATTTACGTTTTTTGAATTGAACCTGTCACCTCATTCTGATCAGTAACATATTTATAGATCATGGTCAAATTAGGTTGAACATGGCACACTACACTGAGAGATAAATTAAATATGTCACTGCTCAGAAGCTGAAACAAGCCTTTTATTATAAAACTTGTACATGTTTCAGTGTCATGTTCAATATTTATATGTAGTTTGTATTGTACAATGGGCTATGATTATACTATAGAGAATGGAAAAAATAGAAAGTTTCATCTAAGAATTCCTATTTTATGAAATGAATAATCATCACCACTATTTTATGAAATGAATAATTATCACCACTATTTTATGAAATGAATAATTATCACCACTATTTTATGAAATGAATAATCATCACCACTAAACCTTTAAAATAACAAGCTTTAACAATGATTAAATGTAAATGCAATATGGTCATGAATTATTGGACATGCCTCTTAAATCACAGCATATAATATAAGAAATCATTTTTTGATGTTCTCAGTCTAATCACAGAAATATATATTACACATAATCGAGTCCACTGATAAATTATTTCCACTATTTAAATGTCTTACAGGAGAAAATCTTAGTAACAACTGTTCACAATGTCACAGTTAATTAATTTAAACAGAATATCCTTAGTAAAAAATCACAGATATTAAGTGGAATTCGGTAGTGCAAAATCTCAGTTACAACTGTTCATAATGTCACAGTTAATCAATTTAGACAGAACATCCTTAGTAAAAATCACAGATATTAAGTTGAATTTTTATTATCCTTCTTTACGAATGATACACTGATATGGTGTCTGTAATATCTTTACGGCAAATCGGACACCCATCTCGACGATTAAATAACATCTTGGCACACTGACTACACGTCACCATATGATTACATGGTCTCAATACACAGTCTCTTATACGATCCATACAGATAGCACAATCACGATCCATATCACTAGGTACAATACCTGAAGATAAATACACAATGGTTTTATATTTTTAGCCATATAAATATAATTACTCCCATCATCAAGAGTTTTCAATGGAATTGGGTTTACCATCTTGTCAATACAATACTTTGGTGATTTTGAGACTAACATGGCAATTTTCATTTTGTTGGTTATGTATACAATGTGAGGGGAAGAATTCGGCTCGGACAGCAGCGTTTCCACCTCATTTTCGTCAAATTTGAAATGAAATAGGGCCACCATATGGCTAGACCACTTTGATTTGGGCCAATTTCTTTGATTTTATTTGTTGATCTATTATGTGGATTAAGAACCTGTCTTCATTAAAAACTTCATGTCTATACAAAAACCAATAGTTCTGTATTATCCCATAGTCAAAACAAAAATTTGATTGTAAAGAGTTGCCCCATTCGAAATCGAAAAAGGGGGTTTGATTGCCGAATTGGTAGCACATGCGCGCTGTATCATAAGGTGTCATTGACTCAACTGGTGTGGTTTCATTTCACCGGATGTATGTGACAAGGACTAGGGTCGCCTGTCCGACCTCGTGGGTTTTCTCCAGGTCCTCCAGTTTTCTCCCACTGCTAAAGATCACTACGCGCAAGCGAATTATTGAAATAAAATTGAACCATATTTTAATCCCGAAATGATCTAGCTTGTGTCAAGTAGATGTTAAACAACATTTCTCTCACTCTCTTGTAATCGAAATAACACTTCAGATTATAACCAAATTCAATACCAATCATACTTTATTTTAACCGAAATCAAAGAGATTTAGATTCTTTAAGCTACTGTAAATATTAATTTCCCTACTACCATGTTAACCATGTTATTTTATTAGTGTATATAGAAATAAAGATAAACTTACTGTCTTCATCATCTTGTTTAGGTTTAATATTACCACTATGTGATAGAAGAGGAAGTAAAACACATTGATGACCACTATTATTCATTTCTTTAATCTGAGCTATACGATCTAAAAATAATAACCAGATAATCTATCATATATACATACACTTAATGACAACAAATAGATATCTTGTAAATACTATTTATTTGGCTAATTTGAAAAATTAGATTTACGTTTTCGTTACATAAAGGGAGATAACTACAGTTAGTATCACCCAAAACCCAAGTTTTCTTTGACTTACTCTTTTTACGTTCTTCTCTCTGTTCCTCTGTTAAGATGAGTGGATGAATTCCAGATCGAAAAAATAATGTCTTTCCCATCTTCTCCAAAAATTTACGGGCTAAAATTTAAATCAATCATTTTTAGTTAGTAGTTCAAGAACAAACAAATTTACCTTCCTAATTAAAGATGCATTATGTAAGATTTAGATAAAGAGCTGGTTTATTCTTGCTATAATAGTTCAAAAATAGATAATGCAAAATGAATATATCGAAAATTTTATTCAAATTTATTTATTCTGAACAAAGATATTAGCCTTTGAAGGATTGACAAGATGTGTGCACTGGTTGTTCGAGACTGAGCCTCGCTTCACCATTTTTACTGTAAATCATTAAACGGCTGAACTGTTCTAATCTGCTTAAAATCGGACCCATCTGATGGCATTGAATTGATTATGGTCTTGTCATGTTAATAAATGTCTAATTAATAGTTTATATAACATTTAAGGGCCTAAAGAAGGACCTGCAATAGGCAGATTTAGCTCTTGCTGCATAATGTATGTTTAACCACAATGAATGTATCTATGCTAGCTCTGGATTTATGCAGGACTCGACTGATGTTAACAAAAAGTAGGAAATGAAATGTTCTGCTCCGACTGGGCTAATGAAGACAGGCATAAGCCATAAAGTGTGCAATGAGGGAAATTTTGCCTGAGCAGCAGCACTATGGCCTACTCATACATCAAATTCCAACTGCCAAGGGATCTTCTACGTGCCAGCCAATGTGTACATGGGACCTCGGTTTTTCGTACCATCCAAACAACTAGAGAGCTGTCCTTGTCAGGCCCTCTGTCCTGCACCACTGACAAGGGGAAACCACACAAGAAAATCCTAAAAAGTAGGACCCAAAAGAATTGAGTAAATCTGTGCAAGAATCAATGACTAATACCCAATGTACTCAGACTCAAAAATAATAATTTACTAGAAGACACAACTTAGTTTTCAAGCAGACATGTTCATCAAATAATAAAGACATGAACTGCACATTACATTAATTACAAAAGTAAGCTACGGCCATAGATCACTGAATTATAGCTCGTTCATCCATTCCATATCATTAAAACACATAATTCGGAAAATAATTATAAATCCATGTACCCTGCATTTAATTTCAATAATTATTCATAAAATAAAACTTCGAAAAAGATAAATTATTCTGACAGTTAGAATTCTGTGAGCTTCAAGCAAGGTATCATATGCCCTGCTGTGTTGAAATCCAAATAAAACGCAATTGTCTATTCAACACAATATAATATAAACTAACTTTTTTCGATGGTGTGGTGTGAGGTATCTTTGCCTGATCGAACTTCAACTTCTGGTATATAATAAACAGGAAATAAAAAACGTAGACCAATTGTTCTCTAAAAGAAAAAAAAAAAATTTAATCTCGATTGCATCTCAACACTTGATGATTGACAAGACACAATACACATTGATATTTATGAAATCTAATAAGAAGTTTAAAATAAAAAAGCTACTGATTGGCTAAAAAGCACCAATGTCTACAATTTTTAGAGTAAATACAAAAACATTTCAAGCCTCAATATCTGTACAAATGCTTTGGAGAAATTCAGATATTAAGTAACAGAGTTCAACTGAATAAATTCATGTGGGTTCTTCTATTTCCACTTGCTATATACATTAGATACTACAGGTACTCTTTATTTAACTCATAATTCAATACACCTATAGTTCCTTTAATATACCTCAGGTAAATATGTTCTTGATGATATCTCCGATACATCTAATCTGAGAGTATTTGTGGCTATCACAGTATCTGGTCGACACAAATGGGATATTCCTGTAATTAGAATATATTGCCACTAAATAATCATTATATTTAAAAACTAAACTGATATTTATTTTAATCAGTTCTTGGAAACTTTTAATACATTTCCATATTTAGAAAATACAAGTGGGCGACAAATTCTGTAGAACATCGAAATGTCCAGATGAAAAATTCATATTCCACAACCCTCGGTCTCATTTGACAAATGTGTTGACGAAACATTAAACCATTTTCCATTCCCATTTCACAAAGACTTGCATAACAAAATGAAATGAAATTGGGTTTAACATCCTATGGTTCTGCTCCGACTGGGCTAATGAAGATAGGCATATGCCATACAGTGTGCTATGAGGAAACTATTGCCCGGCCCATGCGTTACAGTCTACTCGTATATTGAATACCAACTGCCGAAGGATCTTTAACATGCACGCCAATGTGTACATGGGACCTTGTTTTTTTGTCCCATCCGAATAACTATATGTTGTCCCTTGCCAGGTTCTATGTCCTGCACCACTAACAAGGTAGAACCAAGCCAAAAGATCATGATGAATTTTCTCGGCCAACTAAGGGATTGAGCATGGGAGCTCTAGATTAGCTAGTCACAGCATCCAGTTTGAAAGGAAAGGAAATGGGGTTTAACGTCCTACTGTTCTGCTCCGAACTGGGCTAATGAAGACAGGCATACGCCATACCGTGTGCTACGAGAGAAATTTTGCCCAGACAGCGGCACTACGGCCTACTCTTATATCATATTCCAACTGTCAAGGGATCTTTTACGTGCACGCCAATGTGTACACAGGCCCTCGGTTTTTCGTCCCATCCTTAATGACTAGACAGGTGTCCTTGTCAGGCCCTCCGTCCTGCATCACTGACAAGGGAGGAATCACACCGGAAAATCAGGATGAACTTTCTCGGCTAATGCAGGGGTCGAACACCCGACCTCCAGGATAGCAAGCCAGTGTCTTACCCACTTAGCCCCGGTTTGAAAGAAAAGATTAAACAACAATAGTCACATTTAAATGGATGAATTGAGATTACCATCATCAAAGAAACCAACACAGCTTTCCAATGTGAATAGTAATGTTTGACTTATTAAACTAAACAGCAATAGACACACAGGGTGTTCAGGCCTGTTACATTTATAACTTACTAGCGTCTAGTCTTAAAGTTGATGTATTGCTATTTCGCTTTATTTGAAATCACTGATATCACAGCCTCATCATTGATGGTAGTGTGCTTTTCCCGATCATACAACCATACAATTCTATTTACGAACAGATTCGACCCCTACTGTCATTAGAAAATATGCATTTGAAGACAAATTTTTGTTAGCATTAAGGTATGATTCAACACTTCCATTTGATATAACCACAAATAATGTATTTTCAATAAGACAGATTCAACCGACTCTTGTTAATACTTACGTTGAAATAAATCTTTTTTGATTTCCAGATCATCAATAATACATTCAAAAACAAAGTCCACATCTTTTACAGTTTCTTCTAATCTACTCATACATAATACTTGACCCTGTCAAAAAATAAATATATATAAAATAAAGTTCACTGGTTTCAAATCATATTAATTTTTTATCTAAATAATTCCAAGTTATAGCATATATAATATTGTAGTCTTATGTGTAGCAACAAGAAAGCCCAACAATCAGAGCTATCACAACAATGAGGCATAGCTATGGAAGTTCAATTTCAATGCGACATTGTAGCCTCTATTATGCTAACAAGAAACATGTACGACAGATGGACAGACGGGTGACGGCAGCATACAACCACACAATCTGATTAAAATACAGATCTTTATTTTGTTTCATTTTTTTATACTTTCGATGACCTACACTACATGAAGACCTGATTGATTGTAATGGAAGGTCGCGTCAGGGGTAGTACAAGCGGTTTTAATCAATCCGCATTGATGTTTCTAGTGGTTTACCCACAGTTCCGTGCATCAAACGCCAAGTACTCGCCGTAACAGACCCTTTCATTGGCTAATCCCTCACTTCAATCAGAATGCCGGTTATATAACAACTCTTCCAGATTCTAGTGTAGTAAAGACAAGTAAAACGAAATTTTGAACTATAAAACGAAACAAAATAGGATCTGTGTTTTAAACAGATTGACAACCACATTAAAACGTAAGCATATAAAAAATGACTGAAAGATACTGAAACAAACAAAGATAGATTACATAGCGACAAATCCAGCAAAGTTTGTGCATAGGGAAAATAAAAATAAATAATTTGAATATTTTACGTACAATAAAATTATCATGGGTCAATATTCCATCATCTTTTAACATCTTTTTATCTTCTTGTAATTTCTCGTAAACTTTGTTTAAATTCTCTACCTTACTGTCTGTTACTTTCACTTTATGTCCATGATATGCAAGTTCACCTGTAAATAGAAAGCAGAAAATAGGCAATAAAAAATAGGTTATTGGCTTGCTTGTTGACAAAGAGGGGCAGAACGGGGTGATGACAATATACAACTACTAAGTGGAATTTATCAAAGATATACATGTAAGATAAAACTGTTCTGTAGCAAACGAGCCAATGAAATAAAATGAAACAGCATTTAACGTCCTACTGGGCTAATAAAAATGGGCACACGCCAGTCAGTGGGCTATGAGGGAAATTTTGTCCGGACAACAGCACTATGCCCTACTCTTATATCTAATTCCAACGGCCAACTGCCAAGGAATGTTTAACGTGTATGCCAATGTGTACAGAGGATCTCTGTTATTTGTCCCATCCAAATGACTATACACAGTTCCTTGCCACGGCCCCGGTTCTGCACCACTGACAAGGAGGAACCACGCTGGAAAATCCTGATGAACTTTCTTGGCCAACGCAGGACTTCCAGGTTAGTGAGCCAATGTGGTATCCACTGAGCAACCATGGCTCCACCCGGGCTAATGAAGAGGGGTATACATGTATGCCATGCAGAGTGTGAGGAAGGAAATTTTGCCTGTAATTTTCATCTTGACTGTTAAGGGTTCTTTTACGTATGGACATCAATGTATAATACAGGACCTCATTTTTTGTTCCATCCTAACAACTAGACACTGTCAAATTCTGATTAATAATAATGGTTCTTTTACATGCATGCAATCATTTGCATTGAACTTCCTTTTTTCATCCCATGCAAGCGATTAAGACACTATTCCTACCTAGAACCTCTGTCCAGCACCACTGACAATGTGAAACCATGGTAAAAAATCGAAGATACATGTATGTAGATCTGGTTCAAATGATTTATTTCCAATCTATCATACCTGCTATTTTTGTTCCTAGTAATCCACAGCCAACAACTGCTACCTTCACCATTTTGTTGATATAGATGGCTTTAAAACAACTATTCTTGTTGGTTTATAATAACATCATTTGATAACAAACTTAACAATTACGACTTTATCTCTCAATCTCCATATTCCAAACCTTGATTCTTATTAAATCCAACCATTGCTTGGTTGACTCAAGTTTCAATAAATAGATATCTATAAATAATAATAAACATGTATATCAAAGCCTAAATATTACATAATGTCTTTATCTGGGATTATCACTATTATTAGAACAGGTTGTTAGATTATCAGATTTTTGATTAACTGTATATCAAAAAAAATGAATAAGAAAACATTTGACTATCAGATTGGCTAAAGAACAATTAGAACAAGAAGCTAATAGATTTACAGTCTATCAAAATATATATATTGCTATGATGGAAGCTTGGAAAACAGACTGTCAGAATGTAGCCTACAGGCGTTAACTACACCTTACACTTACATGTACAGGAGATCAAGGCATTGGAATAATGGACTGTTATATTAAGGGACAATTGGAATGATGGGTTGACAGATTTCTGTACTGTTAACTATATCTAACAAACACGGGGAATAAAGGAAGGTTATAGACTGTCATATTAAGTCTCTGCGAGTACGAGCATGGAAAGTTGAAGAATGTCGAAAGTGCAATAGAGCTATAACTTTGCCTGGCTACCGAGGACTAACAGTAGGTCTTTTGGACCTACATCATGTAGTAGGCTACATGTAGTTATGTAGGCTTACTCTAATTTTAGTTAGATACATCATGTACTACATGCTAGTTCGTATATCGTCGGATCCAAGACTTGCCCAAGACAGTTCCTTACTTCCTAAAGGTACTAGGTACATGTCACCTATTTAATAATAAATATCATTCCCCAACATAACACGCTTGTTGATATTTCGTTTCATTTCAAAATTTCGACAAAATATAGCCAAATAACAAATATTTTTTAAAGTAAACCGAGAAAGATACGCAGCTCTAAGACAAAATGAACGAGATTGTTATTATTATTGTTATTTTGCGTCTTGTGTTTTGAATTTCGGATTTCACTCCAAATAGTCATGACACATACAAGTTTTCCTGTAGTGATGTTGTAAATACTTACCAAATATGAGATTATAAACATCTTTTCTTTTTTCAAACACAAAAGTCCAAATTATTTAGACGAAAGTGTCACATATTCTATGTTGTTATTAGCTTCGCTGTCAATATTTCAACGCTTTGTAAATACATGTTGTACTTGATTCACCGATTCTGTCGAGTTATATTGGACATTTAGGTATCGCTTTTTAAACTAAACCGGCCATTGAGTGTATGTCAACTCGGCCAATATAATTTTCTTTTGGTAGTTTTTTTCTTCTTCATCAGGTTTTATTACACTAACTTATTTTTTCAGAATTAGCATAGTTTTGGCGTAGAAACCTGTCAATTGCTTGTAGGCTACTATCTTTAAAGGGTATATATTGAAAGTGATAATAATAACAAACTGCTTTATGGATAACAATCACTAGGTTTATTAACTGCAATGTTTCATTGTAGATACTCTCGCCGTTATCAAGCAATGACACAATCAACATGTTACAGAAGGTTATATACAAACGGGTAAAAATAAACTAATTAACAAATAATTTGTTTGATAAATAAGTCATCAACATCCAGTAAAATGGATGTTTTAAAACAGATTCATATCGAATCGGAGTGTCATAAACAGTGATTGAAAGTTGAGTAAATTCTTAACTTAAACATACATTATTATGCAAGAGCTAAATCTGCCTATTGCACTTGCAGGTCTTTCTTTAGGCCTGACATGTTATTTAAATTATTAATTAACTTATCCAGATCATAATCAACCCTCGATGTCATCGCTAACCTGCGATATTTACTGGATTAGGATCCGATTTGTTGTCCAACTTTCATTTATGATTAAACCATGAAGTAGATAATCGAGACAATGTATTTTTATCGTACCGACTGTAGTAATGATGATTCGAGGCTAGGCCGAAAATTCAATCGCTAAATTCTCGGTTCAGAGTGGATCAATTTGACTGAAATTTTAAGCCTATCTGTGAAAGACCTGTACAAAGTCTATGGTTTCCAATTAGTTTTCTACATAGTCCCCTTCGAGGTGTACACATTTTTGGCATTTTTACCAACGATGTTGCAAGGCCTGGATGCCAGTCAGGAAGAAATTTTCTTCCGCCACCCTAAAAAAGGCCGTTCACAGGTAACATGACGTCATCATTACTATTAAATTAATGCCGGCTTGTTCCTTCATCAGTTTTGGAAACGTGTCTCATCTATGGTTACTAATCTTGCCAAATAATTATTAGGATCTGCTTCGATTGTCTTGGGACGTCACGAATCTGAGATATTTCTGATCCGCCGTCAGTCACGAGCTATGCACCCATCTTGCAGAAACTATGTCATTCCTTACTCGTTGGCGATAATGTGCTCAACCCTCTCATGAGAGATAACCACAACACTGATCAATCGTTGACCAGTCATCACCATGCCATGCACCGGGGTAATATATTTTTCTAGAATGTTTGCTGTTAATAGCTTCCTAGAGGCAGGCCATCGTCAAGGCTCTCTATCACGCTTAAATTCCACAGCCCACGTCTTTACTGTGGAAAAGGAAGGGGCATAATTCGTTAAAGCGGAGACTGTGTCTACATCCTTGGCAAAAGTCTGTACACCTTGAAGGGGACTAGGCTATGTAGACAAATACATGGAAACCATCGATTTTGAATAGGCTTAGAACTTTTCAACCAGCCCTCTTAATTTTAGTGAACGGAACGCGGTATATAAGTCACAGTTTTGATGACTTTTAATTCATAACTTCCTGGGATTCATCGGAAAATCGAATGAGCACTCTATCCAAAATCAGATTCGCCTGTCAATTTTATGCGGGGTAAGGATCCTTGTTCTGAGATTTTATTCTTGAGCAAATTTGCCAGAATTATTCTACTACTGGTGTCTGGTAACAGCTCAACAGGACAAAGACCGAACAGATAATGGATATATAATTTATTTTAAGCGTAGCGATCAAAGACGATTGGCGTCTTTTTGCTTCTTTACGTTTCTTTGGCTTAATTCTGCGCATTGAATATCCATTGCTGTTATTAGCTTCTTTAATGTGTTGTTGTTGTTCAACTTTTATTTATTAACCTGTTTTCCCAAAAGACCAAACGATAAAAACAAAAATACATTCATTGTTTTACAAAGTAATTAAGCGTTAACAATTCGATGAAGTCACTAAAATCCATACCATAAAAGTGCTCACTCATTTAAGAAATGAAATGGGGTTTAACGTAGTACTGTTCTGCTCCTACGGAGCATGAAAACGACAAGAGAATCATTGTAGAAAAATAGCATTGATTAAAAACAGTAATTGTTTATCTATAGAACTTTTGTGTTTATTTTTATCGTTCTCAGCTTAAAAAAACATTTGTTATTTAGCCACATTTTGTTGAAATTTTGAAATGAAACGAAATATCAACAAAGGTGTTATTTTTTTTGGGGGGGGGGGGGTAACGTCCACTCGACGCAAACTAGGTGATTTCGGGCCTAACATATGCCATGGTTTAATTTTATTTCAATAATTCGCTTGCGCGTAGGGGTCTTTAGCAGTGGGAAAAACCGGAGGACCCGGAGAAATCCCACAAGGCTGGACAGGCGACCCTAGTCCTTGTCACGTACAACCGGGGATTCGAAACCATGAACCATTGGCTACATTAGAGTACCCTTATTAGTCGGCTTAATCCTCACTGTCAGTAGCCAGGCTGAGTAGGCCTATCACTATTGCACTTTCGATATTCTAAATTCTGTGATAGTACTCGCATATACTTAATACGACAATCTAACCAGACTTATTCCCTGTGTTTGTTAGATAGTTCTACACCACTGACAAGGGGGGGGGGGGGGAAACGCGCCAGAAAATCCAGATGAACTTTCTCGGCCAACGCAGAGATCGAACATAGGACCTCAAGGTTAGCGAGCCAACGTCCTTACCACTGTGTTACCATGGCTTCCACTCATTTAGGAGCATATTTATTTCTTTAGTCATTCCTGGATAGACTGCTTAAAGCGTTGTATTCTTTGGAACCTTAAAGATACATTATGGCAGATTAGATAAAGAGCTGACAGTTATCATTATAATAGTTAAAAACTAGATAATGTAAAGGGAATTTGATCCACTCTGAACCAAAATTTAAGCGATTGAATTTTCGGCCTAGCCTCGATCTTCATTACTACAGTCGGTAAGATGAAAAACAGTCTCTATTATCCATGTCATGATTAAATCATGAATGAAAGTTGAGCAGCAAATCTGATCGTATTCCAGTAAATATCGTAGGCTAGCATTGACATCGAGAGTTGATTATGGTCTGGATAAGTTAATTAATGTCTAATTAATAATTTAGATAACATTTCAGGCCTAAAGAAAGACCTGCAATAGACAGATTTAGCTCTTGCATAATGTATGTTTAAAATAGATGAAAATGAGCCCCAAAACACAAATTAATGTAATATGAATGTATGTAAAGGGATTTATATTCAATTTTAAAAAATAATTATTATAATTTCTAATCAATTATTTTCGGTGAAATACGTGAACAGTCCAAATTGTACGGCAGTCGTTTACGTTTGCTTAGTCCAATCTACAGGTCTTTTAACTATTACTTATTACTTCTGCTTTGTCTTGTAGGATATGTTTTTATTTGTTCATTACAAATGGCACCGAAACCACAGAAATACTGGACTAGTGTACTTATTTTAAAATGTTCATTATTGAACCATCGATATTAATTTGAAGATAAATCTCTAAAATTGTTTTAGGAATTATTCTTTCAAAAAAAATAATAAATAAAAGAATGATTTCAAAGTAGGTTTGAAGCAAACATATCCCAATTAATGTAAATAACCATACATATTTGTTACTTGTATTGGTACGCATGTGTGAACAACCGAATTAATGATTTTGAACAGTTTGTTTTACTTATTTTAACTTACACATATTGTGAATAAAACTGTATATTTATACGTATATTTTACATATGGGTAGTTGGTAAAATTAAATTAGTCTAAATAGTAATCTTATTATAACGGATTCAACAAAACGAACTAAAGATATCATAAATGAGGATGTCTGAGCAGTGGATTCACATAAAAATTACTCTTTCTACTTGTTTTTTGATATTGGCGAATGTCGAAACACGTGTAGCTTGTTTTTCGATATTCAGGCTTGAATCTCAAAAAAGCACATTTGATGGATGTATATCTACAGAATGTCTCCAAAACACATTTGATTAAATACGTTTTCTAAAACGAACTAAAGATATCATAAATGAGGATGCCTGAGCAGTGGATTCACATAAAACTTATATTACTCCTTGTTTTTTGATATTGGCGAATCTCGAAAAACGAGCTACTCGTATTTCGATATTCAAACTTGAATCTCAAAAAAGTAAATTTAATGGATGCTTTTTTTCCCTGAGAACGTAGATTTCTACTGGTACCATAGGGGCAGTGTGAAGTAAGCTCGATTTTCCTTTTTCGCCAATATCGAAAAACGAAAAACGAAAATCGAGCTTACTTCACACTGCCCCTATGGTACCAGTAGAAATCTACGTTCTCAGGGAAAAAAAATATCTTCTGAAGTCTCTAACTATTTTTTAGAGTGAGAGAGAGAGAGAGAGAGGTGGGGGCAGAGAGAGGGGGGTTTACGTCCACTCGACACAAACATGATTCATTTTTTTTTTCAATAATTCGCTTGCACGTAGGGTCTTTAACTTTGGGGGTGGAGGGCAGAGGACCCAAAGAAAAGCCATGGGGTTAGACAGGCGACTCTATTCCTTGTCATAATCATGCGGGGAATCGAAACCATGCCACTTGACTCAATGACAGAACTTATGATCTTAAGTGACCGTGTTAATAATCCCCCCCCCCCCCGTACCCAAGGAAAAATAAACGCGAATAAAACTTGGTATTTCTTACATGGTGAATCAAATAAACAGAGAACGTTAGCTGACCTAACGCTACACATTTCTATTTTATCACAAAAAAAACTATTGGAAGGCGCCGGATGTATCGAATGGCTTGATCTTTTATTTTGATCTGTATTCTATATGCTTAATTTAATCCGAAGTATCAATTACATCTGCTTTCGTTTTGTGGTCTCTGAATTATTAAAATTCAAATATATATATTGATGCATAACAGACCATAATGTAACGGTTATGTTGTATTATTGATATTATATAACATTGTGTTCAACCAGGGTAATTTAATTGGTATAACATCCTTTATATTCAGTTATCATAAAATCTAAGATTAATGTACATGGATAATTATTTGGCAGCCATATGACAGTAACTTACACTCGTCTTTCAATATCATGATATATAATTACAAATGCTCTTTCAAACTGTTCAGTCGTACAAATTAATAATTTATATATTTTGTTTGAAAACCAGGTAGATTTACAGCTGCAAACGAAAATTTAAAGTGCTATTTTTTTAAAACTGTATTTTATTCAATAATAATATGAGTAGGGAACAGGCTAGGCCTATATCCCCCCTCTCCCTTCAACAAAACAATATAATTACAATTAGTTTACTTAAATACATGTATATAGTCGAAATTATTCATATTGTGTTGTTAATTAATAAAATTCTGAAAGTATACAATAATGTTTTTTTTTTTCAAATAAAAAAGTTATTTGAAATACATAATGACTAATTTTGGTTTAAGGCCTGAAAGTGTACAAATATGTAAACAGAATCTAGTGATGGTAATGATAAATGACAATTTCAGTACTTAAAATCTATTACCCAATTTTAAAAAATTTTGCACCTCAGAAAATATTAATTTATTTTGTTCAAGTGAAATATCCGTAGAGCCATACAATAGAAATTTTATGTTGATGTATTCTGTTGGTAATGTTGTTATGGTTGTATTTCGTGCATCAGAATATAAGGGACATATCAGCAGAAAGTGATAAGGATAGTCCGATTGGGTTTGTTACATAATTCCCATCCGTCGGCTTTTCGGGTATAAATTGTGGAATAAGCTTTATTTCGATATTCAAACTTGAATCTCAAAAAAAGTAGATTTAATGGATGTACATCGACAGAATGTCTTCAAAACACATTTGATTAAATCAGTTTTGTAAAACGAACTAAAGATATCATTAATGAGGATGCCTGAGCAGTGAATTCACATAAAAACTACTCTTTCTACTTGTTTTTTGATATTGGCGAATCTCGAAAAACGAGCTCGATATTGAAACTTGAATCTCAAAAAAGTAGATTTAATGGATGTACATCGAGAGAATGTCTCCAAAACACATTTGATTAAATCAGTTTTGTAAAAAGAACTAAAGATATCATTAATGAGGATGCCTACGCAATGGATTCACATAAAAACTACACTTTCTACTTTTGATATTGGCGAATCTCGAAAAACGAGCTCGATATTGAAACTCGAATCTCAAAAAAATAGATTTAATAATGGATGTACATCGAGGGAATGTCTCCAAAACACATTTGATTAAATCAGTTTTGTAAAACAAACTAAATATATCGAAATAGAGGATGCCTGAGCAGTGTATTCACATAAAAACTGCCCTTTCTCCTTGTGTTTTGATATTGGCGAGTGTCGAAAAAGGAGCTATGAGTAAAATCTGTATTTTTGACATTCTAGCCCGCATATCGAAAAACAAGTAGCTCGTTTTTCGAGATTCGCCAATATCAAAAAACAAGTAGAAAGAGTAGTTTTTATGTGAAACCACTGCTCAGGCATCCTCATTAATGATATCTTTAGTTCGTTTAAAAAAACCTGATTTAATCAAATGTGTTTTGGAGATATTTTGTAGATGTCATTCCATTAAATCTGCTTTTTTGAGATTTAAGTTTGAATATCGAAAAACGAGTAGCTCGTTTTTCGAGATTCGCCAATATAAAAAAAACAAGGAGAAAAAGCAGTTTTTATGTGAATACACTGCTCAGGCATCCTCTATTACGATATATTTAGTTCGTTTTACAAAACTGATTTAATCAAATGTGTTTTGGAGACATTCTCTCGATGTACATCCATTAAATCTACTTTTTTGAGATTCAAGTTTGAATATCGAAAAACGAGTAGCTTGTTTTTCGAGATTCGCCAATATCAAAAAACAAGGAGAAATATCAGTTTTATGTGAATACACTGCTCAGGCATCATCATTTATGATATCTTTAGTTCGTTTTAGAAAACGTATTTAATCAAATGTGTTTTGGAGACATTCTGTAGATATACATCCATCAAATCGTCTTTTTTCAGATTCAAATTTGAATATCCAAAAACGAGTGACTCTTTTTTCGACATTCGCCAATATCGAAAACCGAGCTAGTTGTTTTTCGTTATTCGCCAATATCGAAAAACGAGTAGCTCGTTTTTCGTTATTCACGAATATCGAAAAACGAAAATCGAGCTAACTTCACACTACCCAAAAATGTTACATTTTCATGTTTCTATGATATTGTAAGATTTCAGTGAGTGTACATATCAGCTGAAAGGAAGCCTTTTTGGTTCACCATAATTCTAAACGGACAAACATCACAATGTTCATGTTTGAATACTATGCATTTAATAAATTGAAGATACCTCTCTATATTAAATTAAAATAACAGTTAAAGGGAACCATGGAATATGTCCGTTTCTTTATTTTTCTTCTAAACAACCTTTTCAATTTTGTAATATTCTTTAATATTTAGTAATTAATGGTTTTGAAGGATTTTTGTACATTTACACAAAGTAATATATAGAAACAATACAAAACCGCGGAAATGCACTGCTGTTTTTATTAGAGGTAACCAGTGTATGTTAATTGCCTATATATGAACATAAACAGTTCATTGGCCGAGAAAGTTCATCCAGATTTTCCGGCGTGGTTCTCCCTTGTCAGTGATGCAGACGGAGGGGCTGACAAGGAAAGCTGTCTAGTCGTTCGGATGGGACGAAAAACCGAGGTCCCGTGTACACATTGGCGTGCACGTAAAAGATCCCTTGGCAGTTGGAATTCGATATAAGAGTAGGCCGTAGTGCCACTGTCCG
The DNA here is from genome assembly GCF_932274485.2 of Patella vulgata. Classification (NCBI taxonomy): domain Eukaryota; kingdom Metazoa; phylum Mollusca; class Gastropoda; family Patellidae; genus Patella; species Patella vulgata. The sequence continues at coordinate 22,108,131 of NC_065883.2, forward strand.
GGCAAAATTTCCCTCATAGCACACTGTATGGCGTATGCCCGTCTTCATTAGCCCAGGTTAGGAGCAGAAGAGTAGGACGTTAAACTCCATTCCATTTCATTTCATATGGGCGGCTTATCTGACGGCCCCATTTCACTCGCAAAGAGATACATCGTCAAAAGTGAAAATGGACGTTTTTGATTTTTGTCTTAATAATAAGTAATTGCTCCACCAATCCTCAGACATTCAGCAGTTCGCCGTGGCATGCTCCTTATCAATCGTCCAATCACGATTTGGGGCAATCTGACCACCCCTCTTGCAGTGCCACGGTCAATTCTTGCAGTGTGGTCGGTTGACGGTGACGTCGACGAACACGTCTCCCGATCAAATTAAACGTAACACACTAAAACAAAGATACGCTAAACAGTAAATCTTATGCAAGAACCGATAGGAAAGCAAACATGGATAGATTAACCAGCACGCGGCAGTTTTCATCAACCCTTCCTTGAAGTGTCAAATTTGACAATGAATCCCTCCCACGTGCATGGCGCTATTGTGTGTCGCATGTGCAGCTCAGTGGTTTTGTTAGGGCGATAAGTTCTTCATCTGTGAACATACTCTCGCAACATGTCAAATGTCCATGACTATTTATCATATCGCAACCTGCATAGGTATTTGCATTTCAATATCCCCTACTTTTTTTGAAGAGTATATTTTCATTCAAATGACACGATTCCATATTATGGTTGCATTAAGGGTTTCCGAGTAAAATATTAGCTTAGAGTAGTCCATATATTGCAATAATTGATATTTTGTCCACACGTGCGCATATAAAATCATATTCTGTCTCAGAACACTAAAGTCCAATGTATATGTTAACGACACTTTAAGTTCATTTAGGTCAACTGTTGATCACAATATCAGTTGTGTCTCCTAGTTAATGTGAGGGATTAGCCGCCAATGACTGTTGCAGGGAGTTCCTAGCGTGCAATGCACAGAACCGTGGGCATCCTACTGGAAACATCAACGCTGATTGGTTAATCAAATTTCCGACGTCATTATATATCAAAAGCAGCTCGTCTGACCCCTGACACGACCTCTCACAAAAACTGGTTAGATCTTCATGTAGTAGGGACCATTGAAAGTACCAAAAAAACGAAACGAAATATAGATCTGTATTTTAATCAGATTGTCTCAATATGATCTTAATATATGAAACATAATTTAACAGCAATCTGATTCAAATTAGATGCAATTTGGTTTCGTTTACGGGGGGGTTGGATGGCTGAATGGTTAGCGTGCGCGCGCGCGCTGTATCATAAAGTCTGTCATTGAGTCGACTGTCGTGGTTTCGAACCCCCGGTTGTACGTGACAAGGAGTAGGGTCGCCTGTCCAACCTCGTGGGTTTTCTCCGGGTCCTCCGGTTTCCTCCCACTGCTAAAGACCCCTATGCGCAAGCGAATTATAGAAATAAAATTAAACCATATGTTAGTCCCGAAATGACTTGGTTTGTGTCGAGTGGACGTTAAACTCCATTTCTCTCTCTCTGGTTTCGTTTACGGGGATCACGTGGCTAAGTGGGTAAGACGCTAGCTCGCTAGCCTGGGGGTCGGGTGTTCGATCCCTGCATTGGCCGAGAAAGTTCATCCAGATTTTCCGGCGTGGTTCTCCCTTGTCAGTGATGCAGGACGGAGGGGCTGACAAGGAAAGCTGTCTAGTCGTTCGGATGGGACGAAAAACCGAGGTTCCGTGTACACATTGGCGTGCACGTAAAAGATCCCTTGGCAGTTGGAATTCGATATAAGAGTAGGCCGTAGTGCTGTCCGGGCAAAATTTCCCTCATAGTACACTGTATGGCGTATGCCCGTCTTCATTAGCCCAGGTTAGGAGCAGAACAGTAGGACGTTAAACTCCATTTCATTTCATTTCATTTCATTTCGGTTTCGATTACAATTTTCCAATTTTTACATGGTAATCTAATGGAGACGTTATCACCACCGTGTACTACAATTAGAGTTCTTTTAAAAAAAAGAAAAAAAAAGAAGAAATTGACAATAGTATATTCGCTGAACCAATCAGCATCACTCTATACAAATGGACTTTAAAATTCCCATAATTCACCACAAAATAAAGCCCCAAATACTGGGAACTGGATTGGTCAATAAGTTCATGTATTTGTATACACGCCATAATATTAATTATAATTGCATACACCACTAACTTTGGTCAATTACAATGGAACTTCTTTTGCATTTTTCTGTGAAAATAAAAGTGCCTTTAGCAACTTGGTTTTTTTTCTATTTATTCTATCACCCATTCTTCATCACTACAGTTGACTACCTTGGCAGAACTCAAGGGAGGTACTGAAAGAATAATAACAATACAATACAGAGTGGGTCCACTAACCTAATTTAATTTTAATTGAAGTTCATGACAGGAATATAGATAAAGTTTTTCCCCTTCGTTCTATTCCTTTTTTATTACTATTTAGTCTTCAGTTTTTGAACTAGAATGAAAAGGGGGTTGTGTTTTGTTTTACTGTCAGATTTTGTATCAGAAAATCAATACACGTCTATTTGGAGAATACACTATACCAGCGGTTGCCAGGCGAGAAACGTTCACATTTTGCAAGAGATGGAGAGAGAACAAGCTATAAAAAAATGCGGACGTTACGTTCAAAATTGTTGCCTCTACTGGGTACACAACCTTTGCATGCCACACTTTTACACAACTTTCGTTCGAGGAGCGACAATTTTGTCTCACAGGTTCGCGCCGAAACCACGCCAACTGACTCAATGACAGACCTTATTATACCACGCGCATGGGTCTGACCCCCCTAATTGTTTTTCTGGGGGGGGGGGGGGTCTGAATATACCCCCCCCCCCCCAAAAAAAAAAAAAATTTACATAGTAGGCCCAAACTCCTATTTATTTACAACAATTATTAGGATTAGTTTAGATTATATCTGTATAAAACCTGTACATATCCCAATATGGTTTACATTGCTAAAATAAAACACAGAGAGAATCATCCTGTAAACATGTGTGAAGTGAAAAGTAACCGTGTTCCATAAAATTGTGTCTAGTTAGCCTGTCAGTAATATTTTGTTAATTTTTTTCTGCCACTTATCAGAGTGAATCGCATGTAGGTACCCAAAAACATTATCGCCTAAACCAAATATTTATCGCCCGCTCAGCCAGCAACGTAACCATAATGCTTTTGCACGCGGTGTCTTGGTAGACAGCATGGCGTCTTGGTAGACAGCATGGCCACATGGTGTTTGTTTATATTTTTTAGGGGTTTTAAATTAGCTCACTAATTACTATGTTTTTTATCTAAATATTTCCAATTCAGTGGGTTCCATTCCATTCTTGATTATTAATTTAACCGAGGATATCGATATCATGTTTTTCTTACTGTATCATTGTTGCTCTACATGTAAACAAGATGTCAATGAGGGTAATTCTCCATAAAACCGTGCTTCATCTGTTCCACAGAATAAACATTATAAATACTCAATTGTAATGACATAATCGTGTAATATAGTTTTAGAGAACAGCCACGCTTTGTATTTAGACAAACCTTCAACGATATATTGAAATATAAATTTTAGGGCCTTCTGGAGAGAAATAAAAACTCTTATTTAAATTTCATACTCTAATTTAATATAGAATACAGTCTGACTACCTTCACAAAATTACGTACTTTCAATTTTTACATAAACTGTTGACTTTTGAAAACAAAATCGACTACAACAAGTTCTTAGGACGTATAATTGAAGTTATACAGCGAGGGGAGAATCTAAAAAAACGATAAACAGCGACAGACAATATGTGGATGTGGAGTAGGCCTAAACATAAATCTAGTTTCTGATTCATCCAATTCTTGGGGACTTTACCCTGTTTAAATTTCGATGTGTGTTGTTAGCTTTTTGTAACTATTTTGTGTACTGCATATCAAGATACCATTTAAAGGTAGTGTGTAGATATAAGGGTTTAAAAAACAAATTTGGTTAACTTTTAATAATTTATATAATGGCTAGATGGTACTTTACCGTGGTGTCTTGTGTGTAGATATAAGGGTTTAAAAAAAAAAATTTTTTTTAATAATTTATATAATGGCTAGATGGTACTTTACCGTGGTTTATTGTGTGTAGATATAAGGTGGTTTTTTTTAAAAAAAAAAACAAACTTGTAATAATTTATATAATGGCTAGATGGTACTTTACCGTGGTTTCTTGTGTGTAGATATTAGGGGTTTTTTTTTGGGGGGGGGGGGTAAATAAATATGGTTAACTTGTAAAAATTTATATAATGACTAGATGGTACTCTACCGTGGTTTCTTATGTCGCTTTCCTGGTCTGGTGCCATTAACACAGATTAGAAATATACGGATTCCAGCGTGATTATGTAATAAAACACAACGTGAATTTAAACAGAGCGTGAACCCCTGAACTTGTTGACTGTCCACAATCCAATAATTATCCAATTATCATTAATGATCCTGACCAATTCTCTGTGGCAAGGCGATAGTGTCACAGTCATCGCTCTGGCTCCAAGGCAGGGATTTCGACTAGAAACTTATTATTAGTAATCATTTAACCCTTGTTGACACACGGAATGGCATAATTTGAAATGTCATTCTGAAGTGTTTTTATAATGATATTACAGTTAATATTTTTATTTACGATAAGGGTGATACTGTAAAGTTTAGTGTACGTGTATAGCTTGTTATGACTACTGTCCTGGGTATGGAAGCCTATTTTTGCCAGTCATAATATCTATATTTCGCCTCTTCTGAACGCCAAGGCGAAAAGTCGAAAAGTAGAAGTTTCGACAAAATTTAAGGTGACAGCACATAATGTAGAAAAGACCAATAGGATGGGTGATTTTTTGTTTTATTTTAATTTATTACACAAAGATTGGTTATTTCATTACTTACTATCAGATTGTCAATGGCAATGTGATTATGGCATCTCAATATTAATTAAGATCATTTGAATTGCTATAAGCCCCAATGGGTCTACTTAATTACTTACTATAAGACTGGTCTATTTTGAAATTTAGAGGAGTGGTTGGTCTACATCCACCAGGGAACCCATCACATAGACCATCGATCAATGTGTTGCTTTCAAAAGTAACGTGACCCATCTTACCCGCCCGGCCATAAACTTCCCACGTGGTCTACAATATAAAAAAGACATATATGGCTCTGTTTTTTGGAAACGTAAAATTGACGGAAATATGTCTAAAAGCAAGTAAATATTGTGATTTATATTCGTTTTTTAAAACATTTGTTGTAATTTCTAATCAATTATGTTCGGTGTAATTCGTGAACTGGCCAAATTGAACGACAGTCTTTTAGGCCTACTTAGTTTTTGTTATTAGTTTTTCGTTTGTGTATCAGCCATTGCTAATTACCTCTGCATTGTTTTGTAGGATACGTTTTATTTCTTCATTACACATGACCAACGAAACCATAGAACCCTGCTCCTTGGATTCTTAAATATTGATTATTGGGATCCCAGGTTTTCACAGCAAGATAACAAGCATCAATAATGATTGAAATGGACCAATATTGAATTCTAATTCTTGTTTTTAATTTCAAATATTATGGAAAATACCGAGTTAGAGATTTAGCTTCTTTGAAATCCACCTTGCAAAAATAGTATGCGCACATGGATTTTCAGAATGCGCACATGGATTTTCAGAATGCGCACATGGATTTTCAGAATGCACACAGACAGAGGACATTAGAAGTGGAACCATTTCTAATGGAATTTTAGAATGCGCACATGGATTTTCAAAATACATCCAGTTCTGAAGAGTAGAGACCCCAGACCACTATGCTCAAAGAAATGACTGAAATGAAATACACATAAACCTAGTTTGCTCTCTCTGAGACCTCGTGGGTTTTCTCCGGGTCCTCCGGTTTCCTCCCACTGCTAAAGACCCCTACGCGCAAGCGAATTGTGTAAATAAAATTAAACCATATGTTAGTCCCGAAATGACCTAGTTTGTGTCGAGTGGACGTTAAACCCTATTTCTCTCTCTCTCTGCTCTCTCTGAGATACATTTTTATCATCTTGAAATATATGGAAATGTTCGATTGTATATTTCGTGTGGTTTACTAACCTCATTATTGAAAATCAATCCAGTATTAGTGATGTCAAGTTTCATAGTTCCAATGGGTTCACATGGGTTGTATAAACTGTGTGACACAGCATTACCATATTTAACAATCTCATTCTTGTCATTAGTCGTTGATGAGAAAGTAAAATCACTATCTATGACTTCCATATTCTACAATAATAAATCAGTTAAAATACTTATAGGTTTGAATATTGAATCTATACAGACCCTATAAGGTGTTTAATACTTCGTTTCGTTTTAATTTGTCGCATAACCATAATACCAGGTGTGGATTACCCTAGAAGCACAAACTGTTTCACTGCCTTCTTTTAACACTGTACAAGATGATCGTCCTTTAAGGTCGTGTGTAATATAGGTATGCGTGACGTCGCGTATATGGAGTCGACCATACGTGCGTCGTTTACATCGTAATGAGTAATACAAACTGGTCTGAGCAGAATTGACGCCTTTCATTCATTTTAAGCCTTCGCGTACTATTTTATGCACCCATTTACACAAATAACAAAATGATTTGTATCCAGATAAAATAATATACTTCAAATATCTGTATATTTTTTTCTTGATAATTTAGGAACTAATTAACCCGCCCCAATGTCATCCATATCCATGATATTGGCTCGTTTTCGCTTACCATTAATGACTAGAATAGCCTTTTCCTTTTTTCCGATTGTTGATTAAATTTAACTATTTTTCAAATTAGACAATCGCCTGGCTTGCCTTATCACACATTGCTGATCTCAATTCAGTAATTTATAATTGCTTTAAATCAAAGAAAGAACTCACAATTACATACTTTGGTGTTAATTCTGACTTTTTGATAAGTGGTAGTGCCCGCCGCTGACCAATATCCTTGTTCTACTCTGCTGCAAATAGAAGAACCTCTATTTTTCTGTTGCTTAGGCGAATAAACTGCCTTATTCTCATAAACCAGTGTGAGGAATTCCGTTGGCATTGTAGTGGACATTCCATGACAATAAACTTTAACTGGTTTATTTTCAACTGCCGAAGGATACAACCAATACTCTCCATCTGTTGAACTACATTTCTTGATATCCATACAGCTTTCTATATCTATTATTAAGAAAATTAGAAATAAGATAAAATGTTATATAAATTGGTGTTACACCCAAAATAAAAGCCGAGTTTGGTTGACTACCATTATATTAATTATTGATCTAACACTAATGATCTGTGAATAGCTAGCAGAAGGAAGTGACTACTTAAAGGACAATATTGGTGCCAGTCATTATCATATATGTGATAGAGCTGGTTAAACACATTCCAAATATAATTTTAACACAGAGATCATTGCTAGTATAGCTGCGTAATACAGGTTTCCTGAATCGGAAGTGACGAACGCCAAAGGAAAACACGAGTCATACCTCTAACTGACTGATGTGACGAGTGATAACAGATACACGGCCGAATTTCTGCTCACTAATAATTCCTTCGAAGACCAAAAGTTGTTATATGGGACTGTAAGAGGATACCTGACAATTCAATAAAGTAATTGAAGGTCATTAGATAAGAGAATACGAGAAAAATAGAAATAGTCCGTACATTCCCTTGTTTATATTCATTCTATACCTTATAAAAACATGGTAATGCACGGACTTTTTCTGTTTTTCTTTCGTGTTCTCTTATCTAGTGGCAGTCAATTCTTTTTATGAATTGTCAGATATCCTCTCACGGTCTCACACAACAACTTTTGGTCTTGGAAGGAATTATTAGTAGGCAAGATTCGGCCGTGTGTCGTGGTCACATCAGTCAGTTATATAGAGGTATGACTCGTGTTTTCCTTTGGCGTTCGTCACTTCCGATTCAGGAAACTTGTATTACTCAGCTATCGTAGCAATGATCTCTGTGTTAAAATTATATTTGGAACGTGTTTAATTAGTTCTATCACATATGTGATAATGACTGACACCAATATTGTCCTTTAATCAGGAGGTTCGTGATTCGTTCCCGGTGTTGGTCGAGTTGGATTGATTTTCCGGCGTGGTGTCCCCTTGGCAAAGAATATCCAGGTATTCATTATCCCGGTTGGTGCACCAATCTGATTAAAATACAGATCTACATTTCGTTTGGTTTTTTTATACTTTCGATGGCCTCCACTACATGAAGATCTGACCCGTTGTACTGGGAGGTCGTGTCAGGACCATATGAGCTTCTTTCGACCATATGACGCCAGACATTGATTAATCAATCAGCGTTGACGTTTCTAGGGGTTTACCCACAGTTCCATGCAGAGCACGCCAAGAACTTGTCGTAACAGACCGTTTCATTGGCTAATTCCTCACATAACTAAAACGCCTGTTATATAACAACTCTTCCAGATCTTAGTGTTGTGAAGACAAGTAAAACGAAATTTTGAACTATAAAAAACAAAACGAAATAGGATCTATGTTTTAATCAGATTGGTTGGTGCAGAAAAGTAGGGCGATAACCCAATATTTTTTTTTCATTTCAAAAGCCAACATTCATAGAGCAGTAGGCTACCTATGTGACTGTGAACAACTTCATTTGTAAAAATCCTGAAATTCACGACCCGGGCAACATGGCTACCAAATACGGTTGGAATCCATGGAATTTGAAACCAATTAACACAATTAGGACACAATGAAAGTAGAAAAATGTCTAAACGTGACCCCTTTTCTTGTTTTTTAAACAACAGTTTTATTCAGGATATTTGAATGACATTTGGGAACAGGCTTAGCATATGTACCCTCCTCCCCATGATTGCTCGATAATTATATTTCTTATAACCTTACTCACATCTACATGTTACGACGGGTATAGACCAAGTTCCATCAGACAGGCAGGTTGACGTTATAGGTGAATCACTGATGGTTCTGTCACTACATGTATAACTTCTCACAGCTCCTAATTGTCCACTGTCGGGTAAACTTATAATACTATTCTCAATTCTAACAGGTTCTCCACAATAAGGTACTGTAATCAAATAATCAATAATTGCTTAGATAATTGACCTTCTATTTACAAACACTGGCAAAGCTATATTTTTTGCTAAAGATATTTACTTGTTGCTAAATAACACCATTACCAGTCGTTTCTTTAGGAACTGTCTCTGATCGGACGATGTCCGCTGATAGTTCCTATCCATTCCTATATTGATGCAATATGAAAATAACACTCTTCTCCACCTCTGTTCTAAGGATATTTTGGAATCTTTACCGACTATATTTTACCGTGCTTCTTCTTTGTTCGCCAAAGGAATCAGTTTTTGCCACCGCCGACACACATTTAAAATAATTCAACACTATTTTCAAGTAGAATTTCGCGATTAAAAACATGGACAAAATACGTTTGAGCTGATCAGCCATTACCAGACTAGAACATGCGCAGACCAAATTCTAATTAAAAATAGTGTTGAATAATTATAAATTTGTTTCAGATATGGTGAGAAATGATTCCTTTTAGCAACAAAATAGAGAATCATGGTAACAAATAGACGGTAAGGGTTCCAAAATAGCCTGAAAACAGAGGTGGGGAAGAATAGTATTGCAGCTATATAGGGACGGATAGGAACTGTCAGCGGACATCGTCCGATCAGAGAGTTCCTAAAGGAACTACATTACCAGTAACGCGCCACTTCGCGATAGGTGAAGATAAACTGGGACTAAACAGGCTAGTTCAAAGAACGCTTGATTGTCTTTAATTAAGACAAATTCAAGATATAATCGATTATGCTGACAATAATCAAGTTGAAGGAACTATAATTTGTATCAAATTCTTGAAATCATTTGACGTCCTTGGAAAGCCATTTATGCTAGAAACTCTTAAAAGAGCTAAATCTCTATTCTTTCAAACCAATCGTTTCTGTTTTACTGTTATTTCGCGAAATACGCGAAGAATCCAAATTCAACGGCAGTCTTTACGTCTGGCTATTCCAGTCTACACCGGTAGTAATCTCCTGTGGTAGCATTCATACATCGAGTCGCTTCATTATAAATGGCTCTCGAAAGCATTCTAGCACGCGATTCGTGTTCCAATTTTAAAATTTTCAATTTGTCTTAAAATTATTGGATATCAGAAGCCCATCTTTCCCGGTAAGATAACAACATAAATGTTGATTTAAATCGACAAATACTGTGGATGATGTTGAGTTAGAGACCGATGAAGGGCCAGGTGTTGCGTGTCGGGAGCATGATTACTTTACAGAGAGAACTAACACAAATATGTTTGTAGTTTGTTAATAAAATGCTGACAGAATAGCGAAGTTCTTAATTTTCAGTTTATCTTTATACAATCAAATTAGTCTTCACAAATGATTTATTGCGGTTCAGTGGAGAGGCAAAACATTATTTTAGACATTCATTATATTACACCAACTCCTTCTTACCTTTGACTATACACTTCACAATACCAGATATTTTTAGACATGTTGTACCATTTGAACAGTTTATTGTCGCACATTCGCCAAAATCTGAAGCCTAAAATATATTAATAAATTAATATGACCGCGGGCTGCCCGCCTGTGTGTTTTTCTATGGTCATGTAAACATAAATTTATTTCACGGACAAAGAGAAACACTAGTATATAATCATTTCGCTAAAATATCTTTAATGCATTAAACTTGAGGAGTGGACTGCTGCTGGGTTGAGTTTCTCTCGCGAATATGACTTTTCATTATATTCAAAATTGATCTCTAATGTTTATTTTTTTCATTTTTTGACAAAATATAACATGTCATTTTTCCTTTTCGTTGAACATAAATTGGAAAAGAAAGCCACATAGCTGGTATCAAAATAAATCAACCTTAAATTATTTTACATAGTATGGTACGCAATTATAATTCCGCAGCACATCTCGGTACCATTCGGGATATCTTTACGGCACTTTATGAAATTTTTGTTTCAAATTTACATCCTTCATGCACCTAGAACTGTATTCAGCGTTTTGATACTTTGATGTGGTGGTAGTTTGTAATTAAACCCAATTTATGTCCACTATAATCAGGTAGCATATGTGTTAAATCTTTCAATATATCCACTGTTAGTTTGTAATCAAACGTAATTATGTCCACTAGAACCAGATAGCCTAATTGGGATGCCAGAATCTATTTGCCTTATCTTTCAATATATCCTCTGCTAACATTTGGTGGTTTAGTTCCATCCACACATAGAGTGTATATCCTATTCCGTTCAAAAATATGTTCAATGGCACCGGACGTTTTTGACTGGTGCTTCTTGCTTTTCATTGAAACGACCCTGGAATGGGAAGCCCAATTGCTTAGCTAATAATATATTTCCTCGTGTACTTACATTTGCATTCCAGCTGGACCTCTTGCTGTGCATAACTCCAGTTGTGGCTACAAGGGTTTTTGTGTCACCCTCTCCCGCGTTTAATTCACACACCAGAAATTTTCTATCAAAATTTACAGATAAACACCGAGAATTTAGTAGACATGACTTAACACAGACCAACACAGAGCTAGGGGAAATTCTTGTTAAAACTTTATCAGGCAAAGACATGCTGTGTTGGAACTTTATGTTATTTAATAATTCCACTTCTAGTACACCTACAGGATCATTAGCACCAGAAAAAGTCACAAGATACAAAATCCAGAGAATAATCTGTAGTGTAGTATACATAGTTTGATCCTTTTAGTAAGATCTGTGGTCGTTTACTGTTTGTATGTTATATACAATGGTTATTATTATCAAAATAAAACACTATATTAATTGACTATTATGCTGTTCTCCCAATAGTAACCATACTATTTATCATGTTGTTACTAAACCGGTATCGCTGCAGTTATTAAAGGAGCTAAATATATTTCCCTTATATGTGCAACGTTTTTCCACTGATAAATTATTGATTATTGTATGTTTCCACTTCTTGACGATTAACTTTTACTGTTGATTTGAATATTTATCTTTATTCAATCATTAATGGAACTTTAATAATTTATATTGGTAGATTTTTTTTTTGTTCTTCAATATTAAAGGGCGTATGGCTCTATTTTTTGGAACCTTGAAATAAACAATAATGGTTCTAAAAGCACATATTAATGTAATATGAATGTATGTAAAGTGATTTATATTCAAATTTTTGAGAAAAAAAATATTGCAATTTCTAATCAATTATGTTCACTGAAATACGTAAACTGTTCAAATTGAACGACAGTCGTTTACGCTTGCTTGGTGCATTCTACATATCTTTTAATTTATTATTTTGCAGTTTGTGAATCAGCCTTTACTAATTACTTCCACATTGTGTTGTAGGATATGTTTTTATTTTTATACAAAATGGCACCCGAAACCATAGGGTACACTCGTGTACTGATTATAAAATGTTAACTGTGTCTTAAATATTGGATATTAGGATCCTATAGTTTCACAGCAAGATGACAGCATCAATATTGATTGAAATTGATCAATATTGAATTCTGATTCGTGTTTTTGATTTCGAATATTATGGAAAATATTGAGTTAAAGACTCCGCCCCTTTAAATTAATTCTGTAGGCACGCTGTTTGTTGTGGCTATTAGGCAAGAATAACCATGAATTACACTGGTTTATTGACTGGCTTTATTTTCAAAATCTTGTGATGTAAGGGGCGTTGATACTTTGAGGATTGAGTAAAATTAGGCAGAGAGAGAGAGATAGGTGACTAACGTCATTTTAACACATGCTCTGTCATTTTGGGACTAACATAATTATATAAATAGACTAGAATGGCCACGGCCAATCAAAGGCCGCTGTCGCGACATGCGCTGATGTCGGCCATATTGGTACATTGCACTGTTAAAATTATTTTGGTTATTTTACCCTAAAATTACGGGCAGCAAAAGTTGCCCCTAAATCATAGGTAAAACTACACCATTAGTTATTTAACAATTTACTGTAGAAGGACATATCTGTTAATTTACATTTCTTGTAAAAATACATCACAATGTTAATTTACATTTCTTGTAAAAATACATCACACTGTTAATTTACACTTTTGTTAAAAATACTAATATTGGTAATTTTACATGCAAGATTCGAGCAATAGCCCTGGTGTAAAATATTTCGTATTAATATCCCTTCTATATATATTGAATATCGATAATCCTTTTTGGTAGACGAGAGCATGGTTCCAGGCTTTCAGATGTAAGCTCGCGGTACTATCTATTTGCAGGCATTATAACCCTGCTTTACAGACAGTCCGGCCCAACTAACACTGGCCAATCGGTTTAATTTACCTTCTTCGAGTGAACTTGAAAACGAGATAATACAACCTACGGCCAGAAAGTCAAAACATTTTTTTTTTATGCATTTAAGAAAATACTTACAAACTGATTAACGTACGCTAAATATCAATAAACTTTATAGATCTTATAAATAATGGAAACTAGATATACATGACATGCAATATACTAAATTTACAAGATGTGATTGTCCATATTATGGTTAATAAATTGAAATGAATACCATAAGAAGATAATTATTAGGAATGTTCCGTTTCTATGGAATACTAAAATACAATAAGAGATAGTAAATTTACTGAATAAGTAAATTTACAAAATAACGTGAATAAACGCAAGTCTGTAAAATGACATGCTGGCTATGTTATTTTCCGTTCAATATTTTAAGGTAAAAACAAATGCTTTAACTGCTGTAATTTTACTTATATTTCTTACCTAAAAGTAAATTACATAATAATGTGAACAAACGTAAAATCTGTAAAGTAACACGCTTGGTGCGTTACTTTCAGTTCAATTTTATTACATTATATGTATTTTTACAGGATTTTGAATATGTCTTTGATTCCATCGCCACTTATTGTCAAAAAGACATGAAACTCGATAAACATACTTGAAATTCGGTAAAAATACATTAGACTTGGTAAAAGTAGTATATGTTGTAAAATATACCGATAATTGAGGTACAAAAAACCCTTGTACTACTGTAATTTTACATACATTTCTGACAGTTTACCTGGTGGTTGTCGTAACATCATTTGCTATTTGGTTGTGGACTTCAACGGTCACTGTTAATTGGTTGTGTGTTGAGAAATGTTAACAAAAATATTTCAAGGTTTGCTTTCATTACTATTGAATAAAACATTTCTGTGATTTTAACATTTTACGACAACCAATTTGGGCTACGGTACATGTTCCTATAGTTTGAATACACTGAACATTACTGTATTTTGACGTTACGTATGTAAAAATAAATTATTTCACGGCAAAATCACCTGTATAATATGTTATTTTTACGACTATTTGTACTATCACTCCTGTTTGGTGTAATAAAACATACATTTGTAAAATAACATACAACTACGTAAATATTTTACCACATTCTTACGGTAAATTAACATTTATTTCTAACAGTGTGATCCTGTGTAACAAAATGACATCGTCTGGTTATGCAAACGAAAACAACACTTTTACGTTTTCGGTATCCAGCAAAGGGACAGCATGTTTTGCTATTAACTGTAAAAAATATCAAAACCCCACATCAAAATTAAATGGAATGGCCTTCCACAGGTACGAAATTCAATAGTGATTATATTTATGAACCCGGAATGTTCAAGCGACCAGCGTCCTGAGTTTTCGTACTAGGCCCACTAATGCATGTTGACCTAGCCTACGGCTTACTAAACATATCCTCGCCTTAGAGATTTGCCCATGGAAGTTGTACTTACTTATTTTTGTACCAGAATAACTTTTAATTGTACAAAAAAAAGCTTCTTTGCCGAACTGCAGGAGGAATGTTAGCTTGTTACTGAATGATGGCTTTTGTCCATTTAGTCTTTGTATATTTAACCTATCATTAGTATTAGACTGCTATCTTATAAGTTATAGATGGAGGCCAGCTTATTGGATGTTAATGGCGTATTATGGTACCAGAATGAACTTTTTATTATCCAACCAAATGGGGCATATTATAGCAATTTGAATTAAACTAAATGAAATGAAGTGAAAGAGTTTGGCGTAATTCAAATTAACAATATAGACAATAGGCTGTAAAAATATGACCAATTTTGTTTCGCTCTATTAGATTTCCCAGTAAACTTAAGGAGATGAATAGATTTTTTAATGTGGGAGGGAAACTAAAGAAGACGAGACGAAAAAAAACCCAACAATTCGATCTCTACTATGCAGTATTCATTTTAACAATGACTATATGGATAGAATTGGGCAATGAGAGAGAGATAGAGAGAGAGAGATAGAGAGAGAAAAAGAAATGGAGTTTAACGTCCACTCGACACAAGCTAGGTCATTTCGGGATTAACATAATATGATTTATATTTTATTTCAATAATTCGCTTGCACGTAGTGTTTTTTAGCAGTTGGAGGAACCGCAGGACCGGGATAAAACCCACGACGTTGCACAGGCGACCCTACACCTTGTTACGTATAACAACCGGGGAATCGAAACCACGCCAGTTGACTCAATAACAAACCTCATGATACAGCGCGCACTTGCTAACCATTCGGCCGTTCAGACTAAAACTAAAGAGTGATGCAGTACCGACAAATTTTGATTTGCCAGGACACTTACAGGTAAACAATATGCATATTGTAAACTTTTGTTAACTCATAATATAGTAGATAACAGTTAGCAAACAAAAAATTGCTAAACTGTTTGTTTCCATTGCACAAAAACAGTAATATTACCATATATGAGTAGGCGTATACATTTCTTAGTGTGTATCAATCTTCCACACTGATCCGCAGTGAATATTCGCTAGGCCGCTACAATCACTGATAAGGATGACATCAATGCGACTTAATGAGTCACAAATATTAACTTTTTTCCACAGACAAATTCAATTCTAAAACATTTTTTTTTGGATGTATTAGAAAAATAAATAAAGACGTTCGGCGTATTTGTAGGTAAAAATTATTTCCTATTTAGTGTAAAATGAGTATTAAAATGACTAAAAGGCAGCATTCTGCCCGAAGCAGTAACGTCTTATGTAAACAATGCACGCGCCATTCAGCCAATGCTTGACGCCGCGTGCTGTGACGGCACGTGTTAAAGGCAGTCATCTTTTACAGAGATATTAGAGAAGACTCGTAATACTCTGTGAAACAGATTGTCAATCTTCATGTCAAACAATTTCATATAATTATTATAGCTTTAAAATTGTATCATAAACCATTAATGACTTCTCACGTAAGCTTACATTTATCATTCATTAGAATTGTTGCATGTCTCAGTGGCAAGTATATCTCATACATACTTCATTCTTATCAAAACATCAGTCATATTAACAAAGCTGGTTTTAAGATGGCATACATAGGGTAAGACCTACAAAGAGCTGGGATTATAAGTCATGTGGTTTTTACCGCGAGCACTTCGCTTTTCCATATAAAATAAGCGGATTTTTTTCTATCCGCACTGATGACGCCAAAAATCAGTGAGCTGGACCTCCTGTTTTATTATGACAAAGGGAGAAGATGACCCACCCTGTGTTTTAAGGTAACCTTTTTATATATACAAGGACTATTTTCCATTTTGTGTTTTTACCAGTTTTAAACCTTTTAAGTATAAATAATTTAATTAAATCAACCTGTCCATAATATCATATTTATTGTATTGGACGTTAAATCTGTAATAAACAACAACAACAGTCATTTGCAACAATTATTTAATGAAGGTTTTGCATGTAACCTGGTGGCTACAGGGATGAAATGTCAATTCGAAGGGATGATTTTGATTGTTATTTGCAAAGTCTGTAGTATAATAGCAGTACATCCTTAAACACTGTTATAGGAAGATGCAGGTTCTAAACCAGCCAGGGACCAATTTTCATCATAATCAACCATTTATCTTTTATTTCATATTCAGCCATAAGTGTTAAATTCGTCAAGATTTTAACGGATAATTTTACTTTTATGTGTGTGTTTTGGATGTCCACTTTTTAGATTAAAAGTTTAATTCCATGTACTTTTACTTTAAAGTAGCTAAGTCTCTAAATCAATATCATCCGAAATCTTCGACATTGAAAACACGAATTATTTGTCAATTTAAATCAACATTGATGTTGTGATCTTACCTGGAAAATATGGCCGTCTAATATCAAATATTTAAGACAAAATAAACATTTTACCATTGGTACACGAATCGTGTACCATAATGCGTTTCAACGCCATTTGTAACAAGGGACTCGAAGAACATGGCTAGACATATTCCACAAGTTATATTCTTATCTAGAGAGCATGCGCAATAAGTACTATCAGTATAGACTGGAATAATCTGACGCTAGAGATTGCCATGCGATTGAGACTTCTGGCGTGTTTCGTCGAACATAACTTAATAGAAATTATAGTAAAAACATAAACGTTTATACATTTATAAACATTCATATTACATTATTACATGCGTTGCGACCCATTTGTGTCAATTTCCAGGTCCAAAATATTAGCGATTTAGCTCCTTTAACATAATAGGTTAACTAATTCAAAGTACTTATACTTTATTTCAGTTGCAGCTTAATGCTAGATGCAATGGCTATTCGGAAACAGGTCACCTATAAGAACCACTCTGGTAAGCTAGTAGGGTTTGTTGACTTGGGGACTGAGATCAAGGAAACAGATGAAGCCAAAGAGGCTCTAGTTTTTATGTTAGTTGGAATCAAATCCAAATGGAAAGCTCCTGTAGCCTATTATTTAAGTAAAGGCTTACAGGCAGAAGTCCAAGCTGGGCTTCTTGTGGGCTGTATCGAGAAGCTGTCTTAGTGTGGTTTTGTCATGCACCCAGTCACTATGGATGTTCATGCACCCAACATCAGCATCTGTCATTTGTTGGGCTGTGATTTCGAATATCATCAGCAAGATCCCAAACCATTCTTTTTTTTTAATTGTCGGGAATTACAAACAGAATTTCTTGAAACAATTATAACAGGTACTGTACTTTGATTTGAAAAATATTTTTGATCACCCAGGATAAATAAAATAGAATTTAATGGAGGATTTACACTGAAAGTAAGACACTAACACATTTAGTAGTTAGAATAAGCACAATCTGATAAAAACACTATTTCGTTTCATTTTTTGTAGTTCAAAATTTCGTTTTACTTGTCATTACTACACTAGGATCTGGGAGAACTGTTATATAACCCGCGTTCTGGATGATGTCAGGGATTAGCCAATGAAACGGTCTGTTACAGCGTGTTTTTGGCGTGAGGTGTACGGAACTGTAGGTAATCCTCTAGAAAAATCAACGTTGATTGGTTAATTAAATGTCTGACGTCATAGGCCAAAAGCCGCTCGTATGACCTCTGACGCGAACTTCCACTACAACCGGTCAGACCGCCATGTAGTAGACCTGTCTATTGAATATAATACATAGACTATAGAGACAACAGACATTCAACATAGATCCCGAAAACGGTTAGAAGTGGTTATTATAGTCAGCCAACCCATGCATTTGGGATTGCAAGGAGTACTTGTCATTTATGTACCCATGAAATTCCTGATTTCTTGTTTGATATTCCGGACATATTCATAAAATTACTCAACAAATTGAATTTGCCGACCTTAGAGATCCATTCCATTTGGCAGAGGGCAGAAATATGTTTTCAGTGTTGTATACATTGATAGTATAATTGTTAAAATGAAACAACCATCTTATGCTGGAGATACTCTCTTTTTTTGGTAAATCGTGTAATGCCCTGAATGTTCAAGATGTTGTGGGCAGGGGAGTGTTGAGACATCTCAAGTGGTAGCCTCGGTACTGCACATGACAAAACTGCAGCAGAGTGGTCAACTCAGTTCTTAAAGTATATAAACATGACTTTATGGCAAATTTATATGCATCAACCTTGATGGTTAAAGTCTGTATGCAAATAATAATCTTGTAAAGCTTCCATTGTCCGCATCTGCAACATGATATAGTGATCAGAAAAGAATAGAATGCGTTAGGACAGGAGACAAAAGGTGGAATATTTAAAACTGACACTAGTGTTATAGTATTTTTTCTTTTATTTAACTAGTGTTAAATTTAAAGCCCAGATTAAGGCATGAAAAAGAACACCAGTTATACACCACTACAACACAACCTTAACCGTGGACTTGAATTGACCCATTTATGTTAACAACACTTTCTGATCACAAAATCGGTTGTATCTTAATATGAACTTAACATATGAAGCATAATGTAACAGCAATTAGATACAATTTCGTTTTGTTTATAATTTTCTGAATTTTACATGGTAATCTAATCGAGACTTTATAACATCGTGTACTACCAGTCAGAGTTCTATTTTTTAAATTACAAGCCAATAGTATATTCGCTGAACCAATCAGAATCACTCCATACAATTGGACTTTAAAATCCCCATAATGCACCACAAAATAAAATGAAGCCCCGCAAACAAATAAGGGCAATTGGATAGGTCAATAGTATATTCGCTGAACCAATCAGAATCACTCCATACAATTGGACTTTAAAATCCCCATAATGCACCACAAAATAAAATAAAGCCCCGCAAAAAAATAAGGCCAATTGGATAGTTCAATAAGTTCACGTATTTGTATACGCGCTATAATAATAATTTTAATTGCATACACCACTAACTTTGGTCAATTACAATGGAACTTCTTTTGCATTTTTCGGTGAAAATAAAAGTGCCCTTTGCCTTTTATCGCACATTCTTCATCTCTGATAGACATCTAGGCGATACAGTTGACTACCGTGGCAGAACTCATGGGAGGTGCTGAAAAAATAATAACAGTGCAATACATAGTGGGTCGACTAACCTAATTTAATTTTAATTGAAATTCATGATAGGAATATCGATAAATTCTTTCCCCTTCGTTCTATCCATTTTCTATTCCCATTTAGACTTTAGGTTGTTTTTTTTTTAAAAAAATGAACAGGAGTTTGTACTTTGTTTTTCTGTCAGATTTTGTATCAGAAAATCAACAAACGTCCATTTGGAGAATACCCTATAAAACATTTCCATCACATGACGCCAGACATGTGACAATAAAAGGTCGAAGTGTCCGCGTGGGGTGTTTGTGTGTTTTCAACTAGCATAAACTGTGGCATATATTTAGATATTGGCATGCTGATCATTTTAAGTGTTTTGCCATCATGACAAATGTCGACGAGGCAGCATTATGGCATTGACATTAGTACTAGCTTTAATAGACCTAGTAGTAGCTGGTGGGTTAACCTCTGCTTCCACACTAGTTACTAGACAATATTTGCATTTTTGTATCATCGATATGGCCACCTTCATAAATGTGCCACGGGGAGTGTCACAAGTCACACTGGATTGATTACCAATACAAATTCACCAACATTGCAACAGATCAGGCGATACAAAGGCTTACAAACAATGCCAATTCTACATATAAATTCAATCTTCATTTCTTGACATGCAGGGGTGGATCCAGGATTTTCAGAAAGGGGTGGGGGCGTGTTGCCCCCGGCTCGTTTTGGAGTTAATTACGACGGGGATCACTACCATTTTAAAGTGTTTCTGTTCTCCTTTCCCGCGAGAATATATGGGGCGCCCCCGCCCCCTGGGTCCGCGCCTGACATGGGCTCTTAATGAAAACACGTTAATAACCGAAGCCGCAAGCCATAATCACCATGTAAGTAGTTTGTTTTCATGTAATTTGTAAACCCGGTGGCCGGTGGCCGACTTGACAAGACCTTTTAAATTCAAACTCAAGCGAGGTCGTCTGCTTGAGCCTCGACAAAATATCGGGAAAACTACGTCATACTTTGAATAAGCGTCCAAACCAAAGATATGGAGCAAACTGTCTAAAATACGGTCATGGACCTAAATAAATTATCTAGTTAAAAAGTAGCTACACTCATTGTCATCTCATTTGCATAGAAACGCGACCGGGTAGTTTTATGTAAGCAGTGGTTGTTAGAGGGGTGAATACTAAAGTATCTTTATTCTATAATTGTATACTAGCTATTGTATTGCATTTATATAAATATATTAAAGATACATCCCCACGAAAGTATTATATGGTAGTTATATGTATATATAGTTGGTATATATGTAAAGCACAGACTATCGAAAGATACTGGATTCCCTGAAAAACGCTCTTGGACAACAATATAAGGGTGTCTAACTATGGCGGTATATCAGATTTAAAATTCTATCGTGTTATGGTCTAACCACAGGCGCCTGTAACATTAGGCCTTAGCTATACGAATACGTGTAATGAATGAAGTCTGTTTCGACCACGTGGTGTGAATACGATTTCTAATTCAAGGGCAAATAACTCGTCTGAATCCGATTCTCTTTCAGTCTATATAATAATACTAAGGTGAGAAACGGTTGGAATTAAATAATTGGGGTCAAAGTTCACTAATCTAGGTTAGCTAATCTCACCTGAAGCCGCTTCAAATTACATTTTAAAATTTTATATGGTCTATTGTCTAACAGTTTTGCTTTAAATTCCAAAGTGAAAGGGCCCAGTGGGGTGTATATACATTAGTTCACTAATTAATATGTCTTTTATCTAAACAGTTCCAATTCACCAGGTTCTGTTCCTTTCTAGATCATTAAGTTAACCAAGAACACCGATAAGATTTTTTCTTTGTTACTCTAAACATGATGCTAATGATTCTCTGTGATCCGAAAATATTGTCCTGAATTAAACCTGTTCAATGAACAGAAAAAGTCTAAATAAAACCCAGCCGCCTCTTTGTTCCACATTATAAATAATCAATTATCATAACATAATCATGTAATATGTTAAAAAGAAATCGAGACTTCACCAAATAAAAAGAAGTCACTCTTTGTACGATTATATTTGCATTTGGACAGAACGTCAAGATACTGTAATTTAATTTTAGCGTATTTTATTTAGAAAAACACAAACTTTTGATTTACATACTATAGTTTTATAGCACCTACTCGGCCTTTCAATTTGTACATAAACCGTTGACTTTTGAAAACAAAATCGATTACAACTTTAAAATTTTCTGAACGGCTACATGGAGCTACATCGAAGAGAGAATTTGTGCTTGTGTCAAAAGAAACGTTAAACAGCGATAGACCATTACGTAGACGTGGAGTAAGAATAAATAAAAACAGTTGTGAATCATCCAATTCTTGGGGCTTCACCTTGTTTAAATACCGGTGCATGTTCGTTTCGTGTAACTATAGATGACACTTTACGTATATGGCGGGGTATCAGGTTCAAAATGCGATCTGCAGAAGAAAGTAGAAAATAAAAAGCAAAAGAGAAAATTCTTATCCAAAATGGACATTTTCGTGTGGGAAACATATAGGCCTACCGCTCGTGCTTTTCAGCCTAATACGTCCACCTTTTCAACTTTAAATCGTAAATATTCTACTTTCAACAACAGAATTTCTACTTTCAATAATCAACTTTTGACATTCGACTTTCAACTTCAGATTTTCTACTCGAGATTTTCTGCTCGAGATTTTCTCCATGCATATTACGGAACTAAATTTGATCACGTGACTATTTCTATATATCATTAAAATATGGTATTTAAAAATAAACGATCCCAGGGAAAGATAACTCTAGTTGTAAGACTAAGATAAGATGGTCTCAGACTAGCAATTATTTGCCCATTGACTTCAATGTTAAATGGCTGTAACATCACAGGCTGTAGCTGTTTGCTCAACATTCGGTTGGCTCCAATCTTTATAGGCACAATGGGAACCACATTTGGCAATATTCTCATCATAAATTTGTAGGGGGTTGACCGTTTAGATTTTTTGCTACGAGGATTTGAAGTTGACTGCGTTGAAAATCTCACTTCCGACACAATGATTGCTCTGCAGAAAGACACTTTACATCCCCTATCCCTCCGCTGTGATATCGTCAGTATTACCCAAAACTGTTATGAAATTGCAAATTTGATCCCTTTTCTCCAATTCTAGACCAAAAAGTCAACCCAAAAATGCAGGAAGAGAGGAGAAAAAAATTAAGGGAAAAATTGTCTATTTATAACTAGCAGTTTAAACAAATCTGTTGTTATCTAATAAACAAACATATATGCAATGCTCTGGCAATAGATTATGAAAATCTATGCATTTTCAGATGAGCTGTGCGGCATTCTGCAAAGACTATAATACATCAGAAAACTGCGGAATTTCAGACAGAAATTTAAAAGCACATGAATTTTGAATTAAACAGAACATTTTTATTTTTGAACATAAATGCATTCTTCAAAATGATGAGATGAATTCAATATAAATCAAACACGAAAATACTTTAAAACAATAATCATGATGCGATATTAGACTTTTTAACACTTTCATTGAAAACCACACAGTTTTTCTCTGTTAACGTAGTTTCAAGTGCCAAATTGTGGTCAAATCTAAGATGTTGAAACATGCAGTGCCTATCAATTTTAAAATATCTCCTATATAGCTGTATTTCCATATGATAAGTATGTTGAAATAATCTGATTATGTAACACTACAACAGCTTTTTCCTCCCCACCCCCAAGTTTGGAATCTGATAATTTAAAAGCACACGAATTTTGAATTCCACATAACATTTTTATTTTTGAACATAAATGCATTCTTCAAAAAGATGAGATGAATTCATTATAAATCAAACACGAAAATACTTTAAAACAGTAATCATGATGCAATATTAGACTTTTAACACTTTCATCGAAAACCACACAGTTTTTCCCTTTTAACATAGATTCAAGTGCCAAATTGTGGCCAAATCTAAAATGTTGAAACATGCAGTGCCCATGAATTTCAGAATATCTCCTATATAGCTGTATTTCCACAGGATAAGTAAGTTGAAATAATCTGATTATGTAACACAAACTAGGTCATTTCGGAACTAACATATGGTTTAATTTTATTTCAATAATTCGCTTGCGCATAGGGGTCTTTAGCAGTGGGAGGAAACCGGAGGACCCGGAGAAAACCCACGAGGTTGGACAGGCGATCCTACTCCTTGTCACGTACAACCGAGGATTCGAAACCACGCCAGTCGACTCAATGACAGACTTTATGATACAGCGCGCGCTAACCATTCAGCCATCCAACCCCCCTCTTCAAATGTGAGAGTTTATGATAAACACAAGGGCGTCATTTTCAAGCTCGGAAATGAAGACATCGCCAAACAGCAAAGTTTACAGAGGTCCTCGGGGCTGGAACCCAAACTGATTACAAGGGGAAAATAATTGCTAGTCGGACTCCATCTTATCTTAGTCTTACAACTAGAGTTATCTTTCCCTGGGATCGTTTACTTTTCTGGAAAAATAACGTATTTTAATGACATGCAGAAATAGTCACGTGATCAAATTTATTTCCGTAATATGCATGGAGAAAATCTAGAGCAGAAAATCTCGAGTAGAAAATCTGAAGTTGAAAGTCGAATGTCAAAAGTTGATTATTAAAAGTAGAAATTCTGTTGTTGAAGGTAGAATATTTACGACTTAAAGTTGAAAAGGTGGACGTATATTAGGTTGAAAAGCACGGGTGGTATATGTTTCCCACACGATAATGTCCAATTTGGATAAGAATTTTCTCTTTTGCTTTATATTATCTACTTTCTACTGCAGATCGCATTTTGAACCTGATACCCCGCCATATACGTATTGTATATGAAGACACCATTTAAACATTGTTAGTTTTCAAAACAAAACCATACATGATGGTTATGGGTATCTTACTGTATTGCTTTGCTATCTGCAAGGTCACAGTCATCGTTTTGGTTCCGTCAGCGGGATTTTGACAAGGAACTTATTACTGGTAATGATTTAAATCCTGTTGACGACACGGAATGACATATTTTGAAATGTCATTCTGAAAGGTTCTTGTAATAACATTATAGTTATTCTATTAACTGCATCCTTAAGTGACGGGGCATGTTGTGCTACTATCAAGTTTACTGTACGTGTATAATTTGTTATGACTAGTGTCGGGGTTTGTTTATACCACTGTTATGACAGACTGTCTGCTTTTGAAACTGACTACCTTTAAACGGTGAACGGGGGCTATAGGTTGAAGCTATATTTATGGAAACCTCAAAGTAGCAAAGGTCCTACAACTATTTGTTTAAAAAGGAGAAAGAGTCTATCTTATCTGGGGCCAGTGTCTGATTCTTATAATCCCCAGGGCCGTTCCCGGGTTTAAACATATGTAGGTGTGAACATATGCTCAGATATCATTTATGATCCCGTAAGACAGGTGTGGGTTTTCGTGTATATATACCGTACTGTCACAGGGCCTCTTTTAATGAAGCTCAACTAGGTTACAATAGTTGATTCAGCCCCCCCCCCCCTCGCGAGAAACTTTTTAGAAACGGTCATAATTTGGTGCGTTTGGCACATATCTCAGAGGGGTTGACTGGACAAAACGTTTTCTGTTAAATTCTATTTCAATAATTCACTTGCGAGTTGGGGTCTTTAGCAGTGAGAGGAAATCGGAGGACCCCGAGAAGACCCATGAAGTTCGACAGGCGACCCTATTTTTCACGTACACCCGGGGAATCGAAACCACGCCAGTTGGCTCATTGACAGATCTGATGATACAACACACACGCGCTAACCATTCGCCCCCCCCCCCCCCCGAACTAACTACAAATGATCATCGACATAAAGATACATCCATACCGATTTTAAACACTACATATACGTAACCTAGTATGGCTAGTTGCTCATCTCTTGTTACAAAAACATCTTACTACGTGGGAGTATTGTTATTTTAGACAAAGATTGTATAATTCATTACTTACTATCAGACTGTCAATGGCAATGTGATTATGACACCTCAATATCAGTTAAGATCAATTGAATTGCTATAAGCCCAATGGGTCTACTTTATTACTTACTATAAGACTGGTCTATTTTGAAATTTAGAGGGGTGGTTGGTCTACATCCACCAGCGTACCCATCACACAGACCATCGATCAATGTGTTGCTTTCAAAAGTAACGTGACCAATTTTTCCCGCCCAGCCGTAAGCTTCCCACGTGGTCTACAATATAAAGAAAAGACACATGGCTCTATTCTTTAGAACCGTAAACTTGACGAAAATGTGCCTAAGTAATATGAATGATTTATATTCGTTTTTTAAACATTTGTTGTAATTTCTAATCAATTATGTTCGGTGTATTGAACGAGTCTTTTAGGCCTGCTTAGTTTTTGTTATTAGGGGAGCCACGGTGTCTAAGTGAGTAAGAAGCTGGCTGGCTAGCCTGGAGGTCGCGAGTTCGATCCCGATGTTGGCTGAGAAAGTTCATCGAGATTTTCCGGCGTAGCAGGACTTAGGGCCTGACAAGGACAGCTATCTAGTCGTTCGGCGGGCCGAAAAACCGAGATCCCGCGTACACATTGGCGTGCACTTAAAATATCCCTTGATAGTTGGAATTCGGTATTAGAGTAGGCCGTAGCGCCGCTGTCCGGGAAAAATTGCCCACATAGCACACTGTATGGCGTATGCCCGTCCTCATTAGCCCAGTTCGAGCAGAACAGTAGAACGTTAAACCCTATTTCATTCCATTTTCTCTTTATCATTTTTTGAGAATCAGTCATTGCTAATTACTTCTGGATTGTCTTGTAGGATATGTTTTTTTATGTTCATTACAAATGACGCCTGAATCCATAGAACCCTGTTCCTTCATTAGGATCCCGGATTTTCGCAGCAAGATAACAAGCATCTGTATCGATTGAAATGGACCAATATTGAATTCTAATTATTGTTTTTAATTTCAGGGCCCTGTTTCACGAAATTTTAACTAAAGATAAAATCTAAATTTTAGTAGATACTTAAATTTTGATTGGCTAAGCACTATTATCCAATCAAATTAATAAAACTTGGATTTTATCTTAGTTAAAATTTCGTGAAACAGGACCCAGATATTATGGAAAATACCAATTTAGAGGTTTAGTCCCTTTGAAATCCACCTTGCACAAATATGAAATTTCGGCACTACTACACGTTATATTTATATGTTTAATTCAATAGTATGCGCACATGGATTTTCAGAATGCGCACATATGGATTTTCAGAACATGTCCATATTTGAAGAATAGAGACCTCAGACCACTGTGCTCAATGGAATGACTGAAATGAAATACACATACACCTAGTTTGCTCTGCCTGAGATACATTTTTATCATCTTGAAATATTTGGAATTGTTCGATTTTATATTTCGTGTGGTTTACTAACCTCATTATTGAAAATCAGTCCAGTATTAGTGATGTCAAGTTTCATAGTTCCAAGTGGTTCACATGAGTGGTATAAACTGCACGATACGGCATAGCCATATTTAACAAACTTATTGTTGACATTAGTCGTGGATGTGAAAGTAAAATCATTATCTATGACTTCCATATTCTACAATTACAAATCAGTTAAAATACATATAGGTTTGAATATTGAATCTATACAGACCCTATAAGATTTTTAATACTTCGTTTCGTTTTATTTTGTCACATAACCATATTACCAGGGACGGATTACCCTATAAGCACAAACTGTTGCACTGAGGTATTTCAACAGCCTTGTTTTACGGTTAGAGCTATTTGAAAAGGTGAACTTCAAGTTTGGTCAACGGTCACGAGATGTAAACAGAGCTAGCGCTAATCCCAACTCTAACCCTGGACCTAGCCCTAAGGCTTGCCCTACCCCTAAACTACAGTTTCGCCAACAATCGCGTGTACAAGATGACCGACCTTTAAGGTCGTGTGTACTATAGGTATACATAGCACCATATGGAGTCGATAATACGTGCGTTGTTACACTCATTTTACGCCTTCGTGTACAATTTTATGTATCCATTTACACTAACAAGAAGATAATTTGTATCCAGATAAAATAATAAACTTAAAACATCTTATTTTTCTTGGTAATTTAAAGATACATTATGTAAGATATAAATAAAGAGCTAGACATTCTTGCTATAATAGTTCGAAAATAGATGATGTAAAATGTATAATTTGAAAATTTCATTCAAATTACCCGATTGCGAGCGAAGATATTAACCTTTGAAGGTTTGACAAGACGTGTGCAATAATTTCAACCATCGCACTGGTTGTTCGCTCCTCCAATTTTAGCTTAAATCAAAATATGGCCGAACTGTTCTAATCTATTTAATATCAGAGAAATCCGATGCCATCGAGAGTTGATTATGGCCTGGATAAGTTAATTAATGTCTAATTAATAATTTAGAAAACATTTCAGGTCTAAAGAAAGACCTGCAGTAGGCAGATTGAGCTCTTGCATAATGTATGTTTAAATAATAAAAACTGTTTTTGATATTAATTTGCAGAAGATGAAAAACTTAATATTGAGAGCTAATTAACTCGCCCCGATGTCATCTCTATCAGTGATATTGGCTCGCTTTTGCTTACCATTAATGACTAGAGCAGCCTTTTCCTTTTTTCCGATTGTTGATTAAATTTAACTATTTTTCAAATTAGACAATCACCTGGCTTGCCTAATCACACATTTGCTGATCCAAATTCAAGAATTTATAGTTGCTTTAAATCAAAGAAAGAAATCATATTTACATACTTTGGTGTTAATTCTGACTTTTTGATATGTGGTAGTGCCCGACGCTGGCCACGTTTTTGTTACTACTGTGCTGCAACGAGAAACACCATTTTTCTGTTGCTTAAACGCATAAAATGCCTTATTCTCATACACCAGTGTGAGGAATTCCGTTGGCGTTGTAGTGGACATTCCATGACAATAAACTTTAACACGTTTATTGTCAACTGCCGAAGGATACACCCAATACTCTCCATCTGTTGAATAACTTGAGTCACATTTCTTGATATCCACACAGCTTTCTACATCTGCAATTAGATAAGCGGTTAGATAGAATAAGGGTCGTGTCTTCGGTTCAAACGCAAAATAAATATACAGACGAACGGACAAACCAATTTCCATAGTTCACTGCTTCTTTCGAAAAATGCGGGGGGGGGGGGGGACACATAACACCTACCACCAGTGCTTATATACCACAATTTTTTTTAACAACCGTATATCTAATTATTCCACTTAGCCCGCTACGTCCCAGCCCTCTTACCCGAAAAACCACCAACCGACCAACAATTCGACCGAAATGAGTTGAGACAGAGAGATAAATGGGGTTTAACGTCCACTCGACACAGACTATGTCATTTCGGGACTAAGAAATGAGTTGAAATCAAGCAATGGTCTAAATTTAACCCATGGTAATGAATTAATCTATAATTGATCTATAATCATATATATTAGTCCTACTCACATCTACATGTTACAACAGGTATAGACCAAGCTCCATCAGACAGACAGGTTGACGTCATAGGTGAATCACCGATGTTTCTGCCACTGCATGTATAACTTCTCACAGCTCCTAATTGTCCACTGTCGGGTAAACTTAAAATACTATTCTCAATTCTTACAGGTTCTCCACAATAAGGTACTGGAATCAAATAATCAAAAATTTCTTAAATATATATCTTAATGTTTGACCTTCTGCCAAAGCTATATTTGTTGCTAAGGCTATTTACTTGTTGCTAAAGCTGTTTTCTAGTTGCTAAATAACACCATTACCAGTAACGCACCACTTCGCGATAGGTGAAGATAAACGGGGACTAAACAGGCTAGATCAAAGACCGATTGATTGGCTTTAATCAAGACAAATTCAAGATATAATCAATTATGCTTATAATAATCAAGTTGAAAAAAGTATCATTTGTATCAATTTCTTGAAAGCATTTGACGTCCTTGAAAAGCTAGAAACTTTTAAAGGGCCAATCTCGATTATATTTTGGAAATTGTGACCGGTGTCTCAAGCTGTATTATACAGTGTCTGGATTAAACCAGACTTTTATTTTATAACGTGTAGGTGAAATTTACCTTTCGTTATCAAGTACAGCACGTGGGTCATGCACTGTGTAGACCCCTAAAGGAACCCCTAAAGGTCACCCAACGAAAGAAAAAAGTGACATAAAATCTTAAAAGGGTTACATGTCCGGATAAGCGGTTTTGACACCATATTTTGGCGCTTAAATGTCATACTTACACGTACTTTCATTTCTAAGACTGTTAAAATCGGGATGGTCCCTTTAAACGTTTAGGATTTAATCGATGATTTATCCATTGAGTGGAAACATATCAAGATACCGACACAAGCGTTATAATATAATGGTTGGATCTCAGAAAAGACTATTTTCATCATTTAGGTTAAAATAAAACCATTAAAGGGATACGAATGTAAAATGATAATCAATACATAGTTGTGAAATAACAGAATTAACGGATGATACAACCCCTTTGATGGAATGAAATTCAACTCTCTCCAAACGGGCCTCCCATCAATTAGTCAATACTTCATCTTTGGCAAATCACAGCGGCATAAATCAGATTTAAAAGATGTGACTTTATTGGAACGGACTCGGGTTTTTTAGTCGGCTTGAACGACCCTTCAAAACAGGCTCCAAACGGATGTATGACAAAGAATTGGTTAGATCTTAATGCGTTACATACCAAAAGATTTAAATCCAAACGCAATAAAGATCTGTTTTTATACGCCCACATTTTCATGTGGACGTATATTTACGTCGCTCCTGTCCGTCCGGACGTCCACTATTTGTTTGTGTACTCTCTACAGGTCACAATTCTTATCCGATTTTGACGAAATATAGGTTTATCCCCAAAAGATCTCGGCTGCTCTCGATATTGGCATGTATCGGATCGAAACTTCATGGATTATGGCCTCTGTTTGTACAACAAATCACGTTTTTAGCTTCTGGACCCTATAGAGGTCACAATTTTTATCCGATTTTGTTGAAACTTGAAATGTTCCTTTCGATATTCGCGCATATCGGACCGTAACTTCCTGAATTATGGCCCCTGATTATACGAAAAATCGCGTTTTTAGCTTGTGGACCCTATAGAGGTCATAATTTTTATCAGATTTAAAAAAAAACGTATTATTATATCACCGTGACACCCTAAGGAAGGTTGAGTTAGAATTTCGTGACAATCGGACCAAAATTGCCGGACAAAATGGCCGCCGTTTGTACGCGAATAGTGTAAAAATATGGTAAATCAAGGTTGTGGAATCTGTATACATGTAGGTCACAATTTTAATTCGATTTTGATGAAACTTGAAATGCATGTTTATAACCTAAAGATCATGGTTCCTTTGGAGGTCACAATTATTATCTGATTTAAAAAAATCGTTTGATTATATCACCGTTACACTGCAATGAAGGTTGAGTTCGAATTTCGTGAAAATCGGACCAGAATTGCCGGACAAAATGGCCGCCGCTTGTGCGCGAATAGTGTAAAAATATGGTATATCACGGTTGTGGACCCTGTAGAGGTCGCAATTTTAATTCGATTTTGATGAAACGTGAAATGCATGTTTATAACCTAAAGATCTTGGTTCCTTTCGATATTGTCGCATATCGGACCATAACTTCCTGAATTATGGCCCCTGATTATACGAAAAATAATAAAGGTTGAGTTCAAATTTCCTGAAAATCAAACAAAAAATGCCGGACAAAATGGCCGCCGCTTGTACGCGAAAGGTGTAAAAATATGGTATATCGAGGTTGTGGACCCTGTAGAGGTTAAAATTATATTCCGATTTTGATGAAACTTGAAATGCATGTTGATAACCCAAAGATCTTGGTTCCTTTCGATATTTGCGCATATCGAATTGTAACTTCCTGAATTATGGCCCTTGATTGTAGGAAAATCCTTTCTTTTTAGCTTGTTCTCTATCCATCTCTCAAAAATGTGGGCGTATCCTGCCTGGCAGCCACTGGTTTTATAAAATGTAGGCTAGGGTATTACATGGCCAGACGCATTCACACTAATTGAAGTTTTTAAGAAATCTCTTCATTAGAAAGTAATTTGCCTTGATTTATTTAAGATGATAATAATAATAATAATGCTATTTGTATTGGACAAACTATCCAATAGTGAATGCTCTTGGCGCTAGAAAATGTTTTCACTTTGGCGAGTTTATGATAGTGACTAATTAACAAGTTTTCACTTTGGATTCTAATCCTACCCAGACCACTATAAGTACATACATTCAGAAAAGTCACCGGTTTTCGTCTACGTTACGATCAAGTAACAGTATGAGACATTTCTCGGCATAGCTCCGGGCCTCGCTAGGCTCCGGGGCCCTGGATAAGTGCCTCCACTTCCACCTTGCTCTCATAAAAAAATAAAGCAGTCTGTGATCACGAATGAAAGGCTGGGTGTTGTATGTTGGGAGCATACTATTTTACAGAGAGAACTAGCACAGAGTGTAGGTATATAGTTTTTTTTTAAATAAAAAGACGACCGTAACGAACTTCTAAATTTTCAGTTTATCTTTTATTACAAATTGTTTATATAGCAGATTCCGAGGAGATCAGACAATACATTATTTTAGACATCCATTTGTATTACACCAACAAGGTCTTACCTTTTCCTACACACTTTACAATACCAGATAGTTTTAGACAGGTTGTACCATTTGAACAATTCATTGTCGCACATTCACCAAAATCTGAAGCCTAAAATTATAAATAAATTAATATGACTGCGAGCTGCATCCTCGAAACTTTTCTATGGTCACATAACCATTAATTTATTTCACGGATAAAGGGAAACGTAGGTCAATTTATTCGTTCGTAAAATTCGGTGATTTCGGATTCGTAAAACGTTTTTAAAATTTATTTAAAAAACTCACCACCAATTTTTCAGGTGGTAGGTCAAAGTTTCAGAAATATCCCAAGGTTAGATTTTGAGAAAGAAATCAGGTTTGCAGGAAATACACACACACACAAATAATAATAACAATATGAAAGCTTAATAAAGCAGAGAGCCTTTGTTATCTGCAGTGCAATAAACTAAACGAGTGAACTGCTGTTAGGTTGAGTTTCTTTAGCGAATATGGTTTCTGATTATATTCAGATTATATGTGATTTTTCTTTTTCGTTGAACCTAAATTTGAAAAGAAAGCCTCATAGCTGGTATCAAAATAATTCAGCCTTAAATTATTTAACATAGTATGGTACGCAATTATAATTCTGCAGCACATCTCGGTGCCATTCGGGATATCTTTATGACACTTTGTTTCCAGCGTTTTGATACTTTGATGTGGTGGTAGTTTGTAATTAAAGTCAATCTATGTCCACTATAACCAGGTCGCGTAATTGGGCATCCTCGGTATCGCCAGTGGTCTCATTCCTATCCACTAAGCCCTGGGTTAATCTAAGGGGGGGGGGGACACGTTTGCAAGTTATCCGCCCTTGATGATTGTGCTAATGTGCTATTTTTATCGACCAATCCCGTACATCGTTAATTAAAAAGGAAGTTGGTAAAGTAAGCAAAGCGCAAAGCCCACCCCTCTCAAGAGACAAGGTTAGGAATTAGCTTGGTAAAAACAAATTACAATTACTTTGTATTATTTCGGACAGGTATTCCGATATATTATGTAGGTTTGGGAGTTTAATTAGGAATCAAATTACCAAGTAGAAGTTCAATAATATTAAACATAACAGAATGAAAAATTTCAGACAATTATTATATTATTATTATTATACATACATTTCTATAGCGCTACTTCCACAACCGTGTTCAGAAGCGCTTTACAATATGATACATACAAAGATGAGATAAAATTCAAAACTTAGAAATAACAAAAGTTAAAATCTGTTAAATATAAAATATAAAATAAATTTGAACAAAATATAGCAATGACAAAAGTTAAAAATCTGTTAAATATAAAATATAAAATGCATTTCATCTAAAATATATATAACAACAGACAGTATCAGTAGCTAGTTAAAAGCTTTCTTAAACAAAAAAGTTTTAAATTGACTCTTAAAAACGGGTAAAGACACACTGCTGCGAATAATATAAGGAAGTTTATTCCACAGTTTAGGTGAGGCAACTGAAAAGGCTTTATCACCAAAATACACAAGATTTGCTTTTTTCTCAACAAGGAGGTAACAATCTTCAGAAGATCTTAATTGACGACTAGGTTTATATAAGTATATAAGATCTGATAAATAGGAAGGGATCAAATTATTTAAACACTTATAGGTTAAAAGTAAAATCTTATATTCTATTCGAAAAACAATTGGTAACCAATGCAACTCATAAAGTACAGGTGTAATATGATCTCGATAAGATGATCCTGAAATAAGACGGGCTGCAGAATTCTGTAGTTTTTGTAACTTATCAAGATGTTTAGCAGGAGTGCCGTATAAGAGTGAGTTAGAATTATCAATTCGAGAAGTAACAAGGGAGTTAATTAAGGTTTTCATTGCATCGATTGAAATATATTTTTTAATCTTACTGATCTTACGGAGATTAAAATAACCAGTTTTACAAATACTGTTAATGTGTGATTCCATGGACATCTGACAATCAAAAATTACGCCAATATTTCTGTCTGATTTAGAAGGAGATATATAATTATGACCAACTTGCACAGGAGTATCACTTAATTTATTTAAATTTGTGTTAGATCCAATAATTAAATACTCGGTTTTATCATCATTGAGCTTTAAAAAGTTGTTGGACATCCACAATTTAATATCTGATATACAATTTTGCATATTAAGTTTAGAAATGTCAAAATTACTTTGAGACGGTTTAAAAGATATGTAAAGTTGGGTGTCATCAGCATATAAATGAAAAGATAAACCATGTTTTCTAACAATATTCCCAAGCGGTTTAGTATATAGGCTGAAAAGAATGGGACCAAGGACGGAGCCTTGGGGTACCCCAGATGTCAAGGTCCGAGGAGCAGAAGACATACCATTCACAACAACACGTTGTGACCTTCCTTTGGTATATGATTCCAAAAGCTTTAGTGCGTTTCCTGAAATTCCAAATACTGATTCAAGTCTGTGCAGCAGTATATCATGATCCACCGTGTCAAATGCGGCAGACAGATCCAGAAGTACTAATAAAACACAATCACGATTGTCCAGACTGAGGTTGATGTCATTATGAACACGAACTAGAGCAGTTTCTGTGCTGTGGAACCTACGATAGGCACTTTGTAGTTGCTCCATAAGATTATTATCACAGATATGATTTATAATTTGACTAGCGATTACCCGTTCCAATGTTTTCGAAAGGAAGCTCAAGTTAGATACTGGGCGATAGTTTTTCTCAAGGTTGGGGTCTAGATTCGATTTTTTTTATTAACGGAAATACAATAGCCGATTTAAATGCATCTGGAACAGTATTTTCAGTAAAGGCACTATTGATGATATTTGTCATTACAGGCAAGATGCCTGGAAGACACTTTTTCAAGAATGATGTTGGAATAGGATCCAGAAAACACGATTTTGAAGCTGCTCGGATTATAATTTTCGATAATTCCGATTCTGAAACACAAGAAAAATTACAGAGTGTTGGTGGTAGGGAAGGATGCATGTACATGCCAAAGGCTTCCTTGTCACTGTTTGCAACGAGATCATCTCTAATCTTGGCAATTTTCTTTGTGAAATATAGTGAAAAACGTTCAGGCAGTTGTTCTGCAGGTACATTGTTGGGTATTTAATAACATTATGATCAGGATCTAATAGGGATTTTGTAATCTGGAACAGTTCCTTTTGCTTATTTTGACTATTATCAATTTTATTTGAATAAAATGCCCTTTTAGCTTCATAAATGAGATTATTATTTTCTGATTTTTATAGATTTGTTTATGTACTGTAAGTTTTGTTTTACGCCATACACGTTTAGCTTTATTACGTGCCCTCTTTGCTTCTAGAATATCATTGTTAAACCAGACAGAGTTCGATCTTAATTTAAAGATCTTAGTTTTTTCAGGGACTAATTTATCTAGAGTTTTATATAGAATTGAAAAATATTGTTTTGATTTTGCATTAACATCAAGAAGGAGATTAATATCTGAAAACTTTGTCGTATCAAGTTCCTTTATGAAAACGTCCTCGTGTAGACTTTTCAATTTTCTAAAAGTTATAGATTTTGTTGCACATTCTGGTTTCGGGATAGATAATTGAAATTTAATAGGAAAATGATCTGAAATGATTTCATCTTCAATTTTAAAATTATCCAATAAGATCGTGGCATCCTCTCGTGTGATCACCAAATCCAGTATATGACCTCGATTGTGGGTAGGTGTGTTGATGTGTTGTTTAAGCGAATGTCTATCTAGTAGGTCTCTAAATAGAAAAGCAGATAAATTAGACTTTTGATCTATATGAAAATTAAAATCTCCCAATATCAAAAGGTTGTTATTTGTTAAGGTAACTTGATGAAGAAAGGTTGCAAATTCCTCGAAAAACTGTTGATCAGATTTAGAGGGTGACCGATAAATAATCAAACAGCGAATTGTTTTACTTGAGTAGAATAAGTTGACATCTAAATATTCAAAACTGTTAAACTTTTCACAGGGTCGTTTAGAAACAACAATGCTTGATTTATAAATGATAGCGACTCCCCCGCCCCTCTTTCCTCTCGTTACATGATTGAATGAATAACCTGGTGGTACAAGTTCACATAATGTTGCTGAATCAGAGTTATCAGTTAGGGCCAACACATCTAAATTATTGTCACATATAAAAGTATGAATCTCAAGTGTTTTGTTTCTTACAGATCTACAATTTAATAAACAGAAACATGATTTTATATCTTCACCGGTCACACTGTCACCATCAACGGTCTTTATTTTAACAAGATTCGATGGATTTGATTTTCGAGGTTTTGATTATGTCGGATTATAATTATTACGCTTAGTCTTTGGTTTTCTTCTGGTTGGTTTGTGTTGCAAGATAGTTTGAACTGATAATTTAATGTCATGATAAATCTTATTACTGTCATTAAGAGAGACTGTATCTTTGAGTTGTAGAAGTTGACATCTACTATACTTGCAAGTGAGCTCATTATACAAGTGTACAAAACTACTATTACACTGATAATTATAGAAACTAGAACTGTCATGCTTCATTGATTACTATTATTTCCCAGCAGAAATGTCATTTAAAAGTTTATAAAATCAAAATCACTTTTCTCAATAATACTTATCTCTGTATAATCTCTGTATATAGATCTTTCTTTATGCAAAGATACAACTTCATTTAAAGCTAATTACTCATAAAATATACAAAAAAGTACTGAGCTCTTGAGGAGCAGCCAGTCACGCTCACCCGATAGTAATAGTAATAATAGTAATAATAATTTCAAAGGTCAAACATATAGATGTTATAAATATTTGAAATCAGCGAAACATACTACAGATTTTGATAATACAATTAAATAACAATGAATTAGAAATATATACATTATTTACATAAATCATTCAGTAAATGGACATGAATATGGTTATTTACCCTTATAAAAACGAACGCGAAACGACTGGTATGTAAACTGTTTTGATTGGTTCGTAGCCTCTAGCTACAATCAAGGCCAGGGTAGATAATTTGAAATCGTGAAAACCCTATGGATTAACCCAGGGTAGAACGAAATGAGTACACTGGGGATGCCGAGGATGGTAATTTGGATGCCAGAATCTGTTTGCTATATCTTACAATATGCCCACTTCTAAACTGCTTAGCTGATAATATATCTCCTGATGTACTTACAACATTTGCGTTCCAGCTGGACCTCTTGCTGTGCATAACTCCGGGGGTGGTTATAATGGTTGCTGTGTCACCCTCTCCCGCGTTTAATTCACACACCAGAAATTTTCTATCAAAATTTATAGATAAACACTGAGAATTAAGTAGACATGATTTAACACAGACCAACACAGAGCTAGGGGAAATTCTTTTAAAAACTTTATCAGGCAAAGACATGCTGTGTTGGAACTTTATGTTATTTAATAATTCCACTTCTAGTACACCTACAGGATCATTAGCACCAGAAAAAGTCACAAGATACAAAACCCAGAGAATAATCTGTAGTGGAATATACATAGTTTGATCCTTCTAGTAAGATCTGTGGTCGTTTACTGTTTGTATGTTATATACAATGGTTATTATTATCCAGATAGAACACTACACTCAAAATAATAACCATACTATTTATCACGTTGTTACTAAACCGGTATCGCTGCAGTTATTCAAGAAGCTAGATATGTCTCCCTTATATGTACAATACATTCATTTGGTGACGTCTTTGTCAATGATAAATAATTGATTAATGTTATTATTGTATCTTTCTACATCTTGACGATCAACTGTTAGTGTCGATTTGTGTTTCATTAGTCATTAATGGAACTTTGGTCTAGATTTGTAATTTCATTTGTTCTTCAAAATAATGAATTAATCCCATAGGTACGATTAACAATGACTTGACTGGCTTTATTTTCAAAATCTTTTGATGTAAGGAGGCGTTGGTAGTCGAGCGGCTAGGGGAGCCATCGATATATTTCAATGGCATTTAGTAACTGAACTGGACTATACAGGTCACAATTTTATGGTAAACATTTACTGCTTATTACTGAGCGATGGATAATAACTAGAGAAGCCTAGTCGAAACGTCGCTTAGTAGTAAGCAGTAATTGTAAGAGCACTAACAGACGCAAAGATGTAATATTAGACTGTGAGGGGATATTTATTCGAAACTAACAATTCATAAAAAGAATTGACTGGCACTGTTATTATTGTTTACTTAAATGGTACGACTGTCTTCGCCACATAGATTACAAATCGCAACACGACGAACTAGTCCAGAGAGGAAACAGTTTAGGCCTACTAATTGTTCAGTAATGTTTGACTTCCTGATGAAAAATGCGCTACTATAGAGACATATATTAATACATGTTTAAAACCCGAGACAAGCATGCACATAACGGTATATTATTACAAGTTCGTGTGAATTATAATAATTCTACTAGCTTCACCACGTTGATTACAGTTAGTAATTCTGTGTTCGACTATGAACGCGATCTTTATTCCATTTGCCACCAACAACAAAGATAATTGCAAACTTGTAGCCTATCCAGATAGAATTTCAGGTCTGATTTGCACATCTTATGCCACTTTGTAATTTTTTTTCGTGGGTGTGTTATTTCAGAGAAATTTTGATATGCCGGCTTATAGAATTAACGCCTGATTATAAGTAGTGGTCTGGGAAGCCACGGTGGGTAAGACACTGGCTCGCTAGCCTGGAAGTCACGGGTTCAATCCCGGTGTTGGCCGAGAAAGTTCATCGGAATTTTCCGACGTGGTTTCCCAATGCAAGTGGTGCAGGATGGAGACAGGGCCAGCTGTCGTTAGACGTGCGGTTGAAATTCGAGATATGAGCAGGTGAGAGTGCTGCTGCCCGGGCAAAATTCATCTCATAGTAAACTGTATGGCGCATGTCCGTCTTCATTAGCCCAGTCCGAGCAGAACAGTAGGCCGCTTGTTCTTTCAAAACCACCCCATACAACTTCCTATGTTAGGAGTTGACATTCCTAGCCAGTATTTGTTTTACTTTTGTATACAAATACATTTGTCTGATTTGTAGTAACCGAAAACAAGCGAATTTCACATTTTGTTTAAATCCGACCAGAATTATACATAAATCCATCATTGAACTTTTATTGCAAGAAGTTTTAACCCTTGTGGGTGTACGTTGTGAGATTGTGAGAATCACATAGCAGGTATCATGGGGTCCATATGGACCCCAGTTACAATTCAAGTTTTTATGTACAGATATATTTGAATTAAAATGCAGCGGTTTGGTTTTTATTTGCATTCATATTAGACATCTGAAAAACAACTAAATTATTATCCCAAAATTTTTTAGTGACATATGGAAAAGATTTTATAATTCTCACCAACTTGCTGCTTTGTGTACTATGTGATATAAAGAGGTTAAATGGCAATTCACGCTTGGTACAATAACCACTGAATATTGGGAATTCAGCATTTAATTTTTGGTATTTGTAACATGCCGATGCTAAAAGAGAAAATACTCTGGCATACGCAATATGGTATCAGACAGCAAACACATTAGCAAAGTCCCTACGAGTGATAACGGATATACGAGCGAATTTCTGCTCACTAATAATTCCTTCGATGACCAAAAGTTGTTGTGTTAGATTGTGAGAGGATATCTGACAATTCATAAAAAGAATTGACTGCCACTAGATAAGTGAACACGAAAGAAAAACAGAAAAATTCCGTGCATTATCATGTTTTTATAAGGTATAGAATGAATATAAACAAGGGAATGTACGGACTATTTTTTCAAGCTCTCTTATCTAACGACATTGAATTGTCGGGTATCCTCTTACAGTCCCATATAACAACTTTTGGTCTTCGAAGGAATTATTAGTGAGCAGAAATTCGGCCGTGTATCTGTTATCACTCGTCACACCAGTCAGTTATATAGAGAGAT
Source organism: Patella vulgata (assembly GCF_932274485.2). Classification (NCBI taxonomy): domain Eukaryota; kingdom Metazoa; phylum Mollusca; class Gastropoda; family Patellidae; genus Patella; species Patella vulgata. The sequence goes on from NC_065883.2 coordinate 22,148,515, forward strand.
GACTCGTGTTCTCCTTTAGTGTTCGTCACTTCCGATTCAGGAAACCCGTATTACTCAGCTATCGTAGCAATGATCTCTGTGTTAAAAGTATATTTGGAATGTGTTTAACCAGCTCTATCACATATGTGATAATGACTGGCACCAATATTGTCCTTTAATGTGCTTGGCTTGATAGTGCAGCCAATAACCCATTGCCGGCCTTCTTCGAACACTACAGGCTGGTGATAGGCGTTTTGGAGTTATAAATAAAGTATGTTTTTACAGTTGCAAGCCAGGAAGATGTTTTCCCTGTGATAAATCTGGCCAAAAAAGAAAGCTAAGATGAATAATTTTGATACTTTATCTTAATTGATATACACGGTTTCCAAAATGAACCGAAGCCAAATTTAGGTTGTTAGTTGCAACTTGTTGAGCGTAGTATTAGTGGCGAGCCGGCTTTAAGTAGCCTACTAGTAAAATTTAATTTACCAGTCGGGAAATTACGAGCACGCTCACAACAAATCAGCGATTTTGTAAAAATATGGTTATAAAATTCCCTTTAAAACAAACACTGATTCGTTTTCCTTAGAAATGATAAGTCGGAGAAGAATTAACTCGTGTCTTTGCATAAGTGGTTTCATTGACTCTGAAAAGTACTTATCCTGCTGGTGATGTCCATGGACTTCTGATGAGGCATATTTTCCAAGACTTCATCGACTTTATTCTTTAGAATATTCGAGCTTTATGTGTGAGAAGCGCAGCTTTTCCAACCTTAATTACACGTTGATGAATATTCAGTCTGCCTTGATCAAATTCATATTTAGCGACTAGTGATTGTTTTCTTACCTGTAAATCCATTGGGTCATGTTTTGCATTTGGCCAAGCTCTATGCGAGACTAGTTCCTAATGACATAACACTGCTCTGTGTAACTGTTCGATTTCTTTGAAAGAACCTCCTCTCTAAAGCAATTAAAAACTTACCATAATTAAATTCCCACATTTACTGAGCATTTCCTTTGAGGGCACCTGCTAAAAGAATAGCCGTGCGCTTCCACTGTCCAGTGGTGTATGATATTATTACATGTTTCAAAAAGTAACCCTCTATTCTACCAAACAAATAGATCTATAAAATGACATCGATATACTTTGAAATAAACGGTGGTGATCTATACTGATCAAGCACCCATTGCCTATGATAACGGGCTTACCTGCCGTTTTAATTTTGTAGCGTCTGCTAATATCCAGGAATAGGGTTTGGGGTACAAGAAGTCGAGGTCACCAGTGATTGATATTAGACCTATCAAGAATCTGAGATATACTTATCACCACACACCCTTTTCGCACCCAACCCAACCCCCACTTCTAAAGACATGGGTCAGGAATTAGCCCCAACGGATGATTCTCATCACGAATCCCCACACTAAGAATAAGGGAAGGTTAGTTAACACTTAATATGCATTTATTACCAGCAGGAAAACAAAAACAAAACAAATATGCTATAAATGTATTAGACCGTAAAAATAGATACCAGTTTCATCATTTCAACCAGATAGAAATGAAATGAGGAAAACATCCTACTGTTCTGCTCCGACTGGGCTAATAAAGACGGATCAGTGAATTAGTCAATCCATATCTATTTTAACCTTTGTATTCGTCTGTGAAAAGTTTCTCGGGCAAATCTACAACCCAGTCTCCACCACCTATAGTTATCTTACGCCTTTGAAAACCACGTTACATTGACTAATATGGCAGAACTCAATGGAGGCACTGAAAGAGTAACAACAGTACAATACGGGGTTGGTCCACTGATTATATTAAAGTTTAATTGAAGTTAATGATACCAGTGAACACGATACATTCATAGATGAACCGTTTCACCTTTCTTTCCCCAGTCCGTCCATCCGTCAACAATTGGCTTGTGAACACAAAAAAGCACACTTTTGTGCTGACACGAAAAGTCGTAAAACCAGGAATGTGGGTATTTTCGCGAGATGCAATTGTTGTACTTGAAATAAAAATATTGTTTAAACCAACAATAACAGCTTGATCGAATTGATCAAGTTCTCTGTTTTAAAATATCTCTCGATATATTAAATTGACCTTTGTATATACATATTATTTCATCTATTTATGTTTTTCACGCTTGACAACGAGTTGTGGTAAAAATAAAAACACTATCAACTAAAACTTATTCAACAGTCTTGTGGAATGTGGTACCACACATAGTGATCAGGGGACTGGGAAGAAGTTATTTTGAAAAAATAAGATATATTTTCAGTCGGATATCATGTGCAACCCCTTTCGTACAAAAACACCAAAGGTCACATCTTACAAGGATAAACTGTTAATATTCCAGAAAAATAGATAAAAATGTTTTATATATGTCCAACTTTTCAAAACGCCTCTAACCTTGCCATGTCTAACATCGCAAATTACTAAAATATATCAACGAACGTCAAAATTGTGCCAAGAGTATTATTTTGAAATATCTTTCTAGAAGGCACAAAAGTATGGAATCGCGTTCTTTGAAGTAAATGTTATGTTACCTGAAACAATGCGTAGTTTCGCGACATTTTAACGAAATACTAAGAACAATACTTAGAAAAGGCAAACACAATTAAATTACTAAGTAAGTAAACAAAAATAGAGGGTTTTCGACCAATAGTACCCAATAGTTGGATTATAGATTATCCAGTGTAGACATAAAGACGTACATGTAATAAAATGCCATATTGGATACGTCTAAGACTATTGATATAATTTTTGCTCTTTAAGTTAATAATAGCATTATATTATACTCAGCCAAATTAAAAACTTGACACTGATGAATTTCAACAATTTTCTGTTTCTCTGGTAAGTGAAATAAATTTTAAAGTGTTTCTAACGATAGTAAGTAGTAAGAAGCCTTTAATTTCATAAAATTGTAAAGTCACATGGATCACGTGACTTTTGAGCACATAAAGATGAAAAACCTGAAAAACACGTGCAAACACAAACTCGTGAGGTCAATCGATGCAAGTTTGCTTAAACTGAACATGTAACATGAACTGGAAAAACAAATTAAAATTGTTATTTTCATCTTTGTTAGAACATGCCGCGCTTTCAAATGTAGAACGTCTACGTGCTATACTGTAGGTAGGATCTATGCTGGTCAGTCTGTGGTCACTGTTGCAAGAGCCTTTAATTGTTCACGCCAGACAATAATTAATCTTAGAATGAGAGTGCTTCAAACTGGAACTATTGCCGACCGCCCAAGGGCGGGAGCGCCACGCGTGACGTCACTCCAGGAAGATCAAGCAATACGATTACGTCATCTTAGAAGATTTGTCACTGCAACCTCCACAAGTAGAGAGATGTTTGGTGGAAGGGTAACTGCACAAACTGTTCGAAATCGCTTGTAGGCTGCTGGTCTTTGAGCTCGGAGGCCCTATAATGGACCAATATTGACACCTCTTCATCGCCGTAACCGACTTGTGTGGGCCACAAGACACATAAGATTTACTCAAAGACAGTGGAATTCGGTTGTCTTTAGTGACGAATCTCGATTCACTTTGAGATTTGCCGATGGCAGGGCCCGAGTGTACCGCAGACGAGGTGAACGTTACGCTCAAGTATGCGTCAGAGAAGTTGACCGATTTGGTGGCGGCAGCGTCATGGTTTGGGGTTCTTTTTGTGCACATGGACGTTCTCCTCTTGTTGTTGTCCAAGGGAACTTAAATGCTGTCCAGTACAGGGATCAGATTTTGCAACCTGTTCTTCTTCCGTTTATGCAGACACATGGGCCTAGACTAACGTTTCAACAAGACAATGCTCGACCCCATACCTCAATTGCTACCCAGAATTTTTTAAGAAATGCCGGTGTCCAAGTCCTGGATTGGCCGTCGCTTAGCCCCGACCTTAATCCTATTGAACACATCTGGGACGAACTGGGTCCACGTGTTCCTCAGCAAGTGAATCCACCACTGACGTTGCAGGACCTCTTCAACATGCTCTTGCTGAGCAGTGGCGACGTCTTCCTCGGGTAGTGTTTACTAATGTTCTGAGATCCATGAGAAGACGTTGTGTGGCAGTACGAGACGCTAGAGGAGGCCACAACCGTTACTAAACACTTTATTCCGATTGTTCTCCAAGTCTGTGAATTTCATTTGGGGGGGGGGGGGTACTTTGACATCATGAACGTTATCAATGTCAAGGACTTTCGGCGAGACGTATTCTTGCTTTCTGTTGATGTCAAGGTCGTCTGTGCAAAACATAACACTAAAATAGTTGCCTTAAACCAAATATTAACAAGCCAACAGTGAGGCTGATGTCCCCCGCCGAAATTGCAAAATAAATAGATGACACATATTAATTAATCGCACATTTATTTTTTTCACTAAGTTTCATCACTCTCTATCAGATAGAATCAAGATTATCTTGTCCCAAACCATCGACAAATGAAATCGATTAGCTCTGCTTAGCTTCAGCTCGAAATGTTAATTATTGAACTCAGTCAAGACATTCACCTAATGAACATCTACATATACATCAAGTTTAAACATTCACCTAATAGACACCTATGCCAAGTTTGAACATTCTACCTCAATTAGAAGGAGAGTTATTGTGTTCCAAAGTTTCTACCAATCAAATTGCTTATCACTCTGCTTACCCTCAGCAAAAAATGTTCATTATCGAACTTAGTTAAGGTATTCATATAATAAATCTATACACCAAGTTTCATCAATCTCACTTAATTAGAACTAAAGTTATCGTGTCCCAAAGCATCAACCAATCAAATTGCTTATCTCTGCTTACCCAAAGCGGAAAATGCTCATCGTCGAACTCCATCAAGGCATTGACCTAATCAACACATACACCAAGTTTGAACATTCTAGCTCAATTAGGAAGAGAGTTATCGTGCCCCAAAGTATCAACCAATCAAATTGCTTATCTCTGCTTACCCTAAGCGGAAAATGCTCATCTTCGAACTCCATCAAGGCATTGACCTAATAAACACATACACCAAGTTTGAACATTCTAGCTCAATTAAAAGTTATCGTGTCCCAAAGCATCAACCAATCAAATTGCTTATCTCTGCTTACCCTAAGCGGAAAATGCTCATCTTCGAACTCCATCAAGGCATTGACCTAATCAACACATACACCAAGTTTGAACATTCTAGCCCAATTAGGAAGAGAGTTATCGTGTCCCAAAGCATCAACCAATCAAATTGCTTATCTCTGCTTACCCTAAGCGGAAAATGCTCATCTTCGAACTCCATCAAGGCATTGACCTAATAAACACATACACCAAGTTTGAACATTCTAGCTCAATTAGGAAGAGAGTTATTGTGTCCCAAAAAGTGTGACGGACAGACAGACGGACGAACCCATTTTAATAGTCCCCTGCTTTCTTCGAAAGGCGGGGGACAAAAATCTAGTCCCCAATATCCCGAGTGTCAAGTTTTTAATTTGGCTGAGTATATCGTTAACTATTTATTGGGGTTCATTTTGGTAGAGAAGTCATATCTCACGCACGTAAATGAAACGAGTGAGTAGTTGACACATAAAAAGATTTATAAAACCAAACATAGCCGATTCTAAGTGAAACCATAATATCACGTTCATTACTAATGTAGGAAAATTACTATTGCATCATTTGACTTAGCAACCAATTGCGTCACATTTGACCAATTAGTTAATTTAAAGCCGAAACCCAAGGGTTTGCAAACATCAGAGCTCTGGCCGTTCGACAGACAACCGTTATATTCTTGGAGAGAAGATGTAGTAAGTTCTATCAGTATATTCGCTCTGGCGAGTACGGACGGGTTGGGAGAAAGATGTTAACTTTAAGTATTATCTATAAGTATAAGGCACCTGCTGGTCTACAGATTTGAGCTTGGGCTTTCGCATAATGTTCCAACTAGTGCAGATTATGCATGTACAAATGTATAATATTATGTATCAAGTTATAAGATTCTAGTTATTGAAAACACAACAGGAAGTAAAACGAAACATAATTGACATCTGATTTAATTAGAAATCAGACTGAACAAACCACACTTATAATAGTTATATTTGACCTAAAGAAAAGAGGTCATTTAATTTTAATTTGATTTAACTACTATCTGTAAAAGAAGTATAAGATGACTTCTGCAGATTTGAAGCCCATGGTTAAAATCATTACAAATGCATACAACATTAACTTTGAACAATTACAAGGAATTTCTTTTGTAATCCTCAGTGAAAGGTCGAGTTTTACATGGTTTGTTCAATCTTCACCAGTAAAGACATCTACATCTTTTAAACCAAATTACAGTTTACCATTGTGGCAGAACCCGAGGGAGGTGCTGAAAGAACAATAACAGTACAGTACAGACAATACGTTGTTGTTTATTAAATATTTAACGTCCATTACATTAAATATATTATGGACCGGTGGATTTAATTAAATTATTTACGCTTAATGTACGAAAGCCCAGAAGGCTCATTCCGAATTCCAAATGCGAAATTCCAAATCTGATCCGAGAATTGCTTCGGCAGATGTGAACAGTTTGGTGATCGGTTGCATATCAGTAGTAGTACTTATCACTAACTCAGTTCCTCCAGTATAAAAGTTCCACGCATATTGAATGTATAGGTCAAATCCGCCGCATCGGCGACACTTATCTTCTCTGCAGCAGCCATGATGATTGTAATGTCACGTGATCATTTGGAATTTCGAATCTAGTTGTTTGGAATTTCGAATCTAGTAATTTGGAACGGGTGTTTATCCGGCCCAGGCATCGGATAGGTAAACTAGCACTAATTTATTTAAATTCTAATTTGTTTAATTGAGTGGGGCTGCCAATTTGCTATTTTATTGGTAGACATGAATTTGGAATGAGCCTTCCGGGCTTTCGTTTTAATGGGTTGAAAATTGGTAAGATAGGACATGTTGGAGTATTTGCTTGATCTCTATTATTACTGTAAGATTGATTTCTGTTATACTGTGATTGATCTATATTATAATTACTGTTCGATTGAGCTATTGTATTAGTCACTGTAATATTTATCAATATTATCAGTCACTGTAAGATTGATCTATATTATTAGTCACCGTACGATTGATCTATATTATCAGTCACTGTAATATTGATATATACTATTCAAAAAAAGTAGGGGATATTTGATTTTGGGGGCATAATACTAAAATATGCAAATGACTACGAAAAAAGTCACTATAGAACCTAACAGAAGAAACATTTCCAGTCACATGTGACGCCCAAACGCACCAATAGCTACCGCATGGAATGCAGGTGATGCTTGGGATCATCATGGGGGTCCAACCCAAGATTTGCACGACTCTGACTTTGAATGTTACAGTCATTGTGGCATTGAATTCCAGAGTGGAAACATCAGTTTAATTGTTTTAGTGACCAGAAAACAAATTTTGATATGCGTCGGCTTACCCAAAATGAAAGGTTACGTGCCCTTGGCATGCTACAGATCGGCACAACACAGGCGGTTGTGGCGCGGACGATGAATGTTTCTCAGTCTGTCATAAGCAGGCTATGGTCCAGATACCGTGATAGACAATCTGTACAGGACAGACCACGCTCGATTTATCCGTACCTTGGCCTTGAGAAATCGTGTCATCACAGCAAATCAGATCAGCGCTCGTCTTCAAACAGACACTGGTGTGAGAGTGAGTGGCCAGACGATTCGGAATCGACTGCATAGGGGTCACCTTCGCGCCCGACGTCCTCGCGTGATCCCTTGTTTGAGAGATCATCACATTCAGACAAGACGTCGTTGGTGTAGGGATCGTCAACACTGGGATAATCGACGCTGGAGCAATGTGATGTTTTCAGATGAGTCAAGGTTCACTGTTGATTTTTTGGACAGACGTAGGAGGGTGTGGCGTCGTCGAAACGAGCGCTTCCAAGACGTTAACGTCATCAGACATGATCGATTTGGGGGTGGTTCTGTTATGGTGTGGGGAGGCATCACTGTTGCTGGAAGAACGGCTTTACATGTTGTTGCAGGGCGTGTTACAGGCCAGTACTACCGGGACAACATCTTGGCAGTCCATGTTGTGCCGTTCGCACGACGTCATGGCCGCCGTTTCATCTTCCAGGATGACAACGCAAGATATCACAGGGCCAGGATCGTTACAGGTTACCTCCAACAACAGAACATCACCACATTACCTTGGCCAGCACTGAGTCCCGACCTCTCCCCCATCGAGCATGTCTGGGACATGCTTGGACAGAGGTTACGTCAACGTCAACAACGTCCTGCCAATGTCCAAGAACTTGCTGCTGCGTTGCAACAGGAATGGGACAATCTGGACCAAAATGACCTTAGACGTCTCATTAGGAGTATGCCACGTCGGATCAATGCTTGTTTGGCAAACAGAGGAGGATTTACCCGTTACTGACTTGGTTGTGATGCTGTGGTAACTTTTCTGTTTGACCCCGGGTATCATTTTACCCTTATAATGGTCAGTCTGTGCCTTACTTAGTCTAACGATCATTTGGAATAAATCGATGAATGTGAACTTCATTCCATTTTGTCATTTGTTTCTTCGTCAGTTTCATTAGGTGACTTTAATAACACTTAAAAATCAAATATCCCCTACTTTTTTTGAATAGTATATATCATTAGTCACCGTACGATTGATCTATAACATTAGTCATTGTTATATTGATATATGTAATTAGTCACTGTACGATTGATCTATATTACTATGTACTATAAAATGGATCTTTGTACTGATTTCTTACTATAAGACTGATCGATTTCCAACTTTATAGGTGTGCTTGGTTTACATCCACCACAATGCCCATCACAAAGAGCACTAATCACAGTGTTGTTTTCAAAAGTAACGTGGCCAATTTTACCTAAATAATCGTAAGGTACCCATGTAGTCTGAAATAACAAAACGACATCGAGATAGAGACATTCTTTTTTAACACAAATAGACCATATCTTTATTTCAACAATGACTAAGCACGCGCGGATCTGTTTCAAATACGCTTCAGAAGCAATGGTTGATGGTTTTAAACTTTTGTTCTTGGGCTTGTTATTAATATTAGTTTCTCGAAATATCCAAAATTGTATCAATAGCATAGTTTTATGGTGTACTAGGGGGGTTGGATGGCTGAATGGTTAGCGTGCGCGCGCTGTATCATTAAGTCTGTCATTGAGTCGACTGGCGTGGTTTCGAATCCCCGGTTGTACGTGGCAAGGAGTAGGGTCGCCTGTCCAACCTCGTGGGTTTACTCCGGGTCCTCCGGTTTCCTCCCACTGCTAAAGACCCCTACGCGCAAGCGAATTATGTAAATAAAATTAAACCATATGTTAGTCCCGAAATGACCTAGTTTGTGTCGAGTGGACGTTAAACCCCATATCTCTCTCTCTTATGGTGTACTAACCTTATTGTTGAAAATTAATCCAGTATTGGTGATGTCAAGAAGCATGGTTCCGAGTGGTTCACATTCGTGCACCTTAAGACTGCATGAATGAGCATTACCATATTTAACAAAATGATTGTTGACATTAGTCGTGGATGAGAAAGTAAAATCATTACTTATGACTTCCATATTCTACAATAACAAACCAGGTTCGTTTTCAATTGAATTTGTCAATTGGCCATATCAACCCAGTGGAGCCATGGTGGCTCGCTAACCTAAAGGTCCCGTGTTCGATCCCTACGTTGGCCGAGAAAGTTCATCAGGATTTTTCTGTGTGGTTTCCGATTGTTACTGGTTTAAGACGGTATTGTATAGTCGTTCGGATAGGAGGAAAACCCGATGTCCCGTGTACACATTGGCGTGCACGTTAAATAAGTCTTGGCTCTTAGTTTTTGATATAAGATTAGGTCGTAGCGCCGCTGTCCGGACAAAATTTACCTCATAGCACACTGCATGCCGTGTGCCAGTCTTCATTAGCTCAGTCAGAGCAGAAAAGTGGGATATTAAAATTTATTTCGTTTCGTTTTATTTGTCAAATTAAATCAACATTCATGTTGTGTTCTTACCGGAAAAAGATGGGCTTATGATATCCAATATTTAAGACAAAATAAACATTTACCATTGGTACACGAATTGGTATCAAGAGACTCGAGGAACGAGGCTAGACACATTGCACCAAATCAAACGGCGTATGTAGACTGGAATAACCAGACTCGTTTGAGACTGCTGGCTTATTTCGCCGAACAAAACTGATTTCAAATTGGAGTAAAAACGGAAACCATTGAATGTAAATCAGTTTATATACATTCATATTACAGTATTATATGCGTTGCGACCCACTTTTGTCAATTTCTAGGTCCCAAATGTTAGCGATTTAGCTCCTTTAAGGTTATGTATCAAACGTCTATTGAAGGAGAGCCGACGCCATTAGCTGGCTATGAGGGAAATTTTGCCCGGACACTGGCTCTACTCTTATATCGAATTCCAACTGTCAAGGGATCTTTTACGTGCACACCAATATGTACACGGGACCTTGGTTTTTCGTCTCATTCGAACGATTAGACAGCTGTCCTTGTCAGGCCCTCCGTCCTGCATCACTGACAAGGGGAAACCACGCCGGAAAATCTGGATGAACTTTCTCGGCTAATGCAGGGATCGAACACCCGACCCCCAGACTACCGAAAAAACAAGTGTTTGTTTTGATAACGTTATACTGCAGTAGTATGTCATCGTTTTTACCGAAGTACCGCGCGCTTTCGAACAGCTAGGGCTATTTTAGTCCAGATTGTCACAAATACGTATTTTATTCTAATAATATACAGCTTTGGTTAAAGATGCATTATTCAAGAGCTAAATATGCCTATTGCAGGTTTTTATTTTAGCTTCAAATGTTATTCACAAGTCTCGATTAACAAGTAACGTTGCTACGGTAATAAACAATATTTAATGATTTAATTTATAATGTCTCGGTTAACAAGTAACGTTGCTTCGGTAATATTTGCCACATCTTGTCAAAACTTCAAACAGCCCAAAATAAAGTAATTTCAATGAAGTCGAAAAGTATTAAGTCACAACAAAGCAAAGGTCGACTCGAAAACTGGCTATTTTTGAGCCCCTTGTTTTTCTACTTTTCGAGTTGCATTTTTGCTTGGTTATATTTTTGGGTATTTTCTTATTTATCCATGTCAGTAAGAAGTCGCCAACACATACACCAAGCAAAACTGCAGCTCGAAAAGTAGAAATTATAAAATTTACACACTGCAATATTAGCGACCTCTCATTTTGGCTTGCTGTCGTACTCCTTTAGTTGCATTTAACAATAGTATCTAATGTATGATTCCCCCCAGTTATTAACTTCTAATAATATATATTTTTGATTCCCCCCAGTTATTAACTTTTAATAACATATATTCTCTGAACTTACAACACCTTGAATCGTGATTACTATTACTTCGTACAATTATTATTATTAGCCTTTATTTGACCTTTCAAACCCTTGGATCAGTTTATTGTGTTATCTTAGTGCTATTATGCTTTGTTTTCATAACATTTTGTGAATGTGGTTTTATTTTCATTTACAACACCTTGTGTTTATAAGCTCATATCTGTTAAATATAGTTTGTCTAATCATTAATTGTTTGAACTCTTCTAATCATTAGTAATAAGAATGGACTGAGCGCCATGGAAAACGCATCACTTAGTTTTTCGTATAACAAAATGATCCTGTAAACATATCTTATTTATTTTGCTTCTTATTGTGAACAATATTCAAATGGGAACACATCAATAACAACACATTTGTACACTTATGGATGTTTAATCTGTAATCAAGGGTACAAAGTCAGAGGGGTCAAAACCAAAAGTACGACACAGATGTCAGTAGCGCGTGTGTCCTCCATGGGCCATCATCACGGTAGGCTACAGCATTAACGCGACCCCTGCAAATGTGTAGGGCGGTGCGGTGATGAAATGTGAAGCCTCCCCACACCATTACACTTCCCCCACCCCATCGATTCGTTTCGAAGACGCAGCAGTCTGCAAGACGTTCCCAAGACGTCTCCACACACGTTGACGGCCATCAGCGTGATAAAGATGAAAGCGACTCTTATCACTGAAGAGCACACTTTGCCAGTCTACTCTTCTCCATGTCTGGTGTCCTTGAGCCCATATCAAACGCCGCTGACGGTGATGATCCCTGGGGATAGCTCTAACATAAGGTCGTCGTGCACGGAGTCCTACTTCTCTTAGACGACGTCTTACGGTGTTGGCACTGGTCCTTGTCTTCCGACGACTGCTGCACCTGTTCGAGTCGCTGGGCGGAATCTGTCACGCAGATGAGTGACCCGGATGTAGCGGTCTTGAGTCTGGGTTGTAACGCGTTGTGGACCAGGACGTTGACGGGCACGTGTTGATCCAGTAACTCGAACATGTTCCACTAACCTTACAATAGTGGACTTATGACAATTGAAGTGTCTGGCAATAGCATGTGTAGACATGCCAGCCCTGGACATTCCCAAGGCTTCATTCCGTTGATTTTCAGTAAGTCTCGACATCTCTAGCTCGATTCCTTCACACGTCCAACAACAAATTACGACAGATTGACGTTTCACAGTTCATGTACTGCACATTAAGTTGAAAACATGCTTTTAAAGGGCTCAAACACAATGCTGCACGTGAATATTGGGTTTTTCGTGTGGATCTCGTGCAATTTTTTTTTGTGCACACGGGCCGATATTTTTTGAGTTTGGGAGCATTGTGTGAAACAACAGTTCATAGTATTGCATAATATTATACATATAAAACCACCTAGTAATAAAATATTTGGGGGAAAAAAGTGATGCGTTTTCCATGGCGCTCAGTATATATAGACCCTCAAGTTTACTAAATGTCATTGTGCTTGATAACGATAAGAGAACACTTATCGAAACGTCGTGCTTGTGTATAATAAACCAGTGATTGTTGTCCCATATAACTGTGTCAGTTTTGCTGTCGAAGTTCGGAGTTTAGCCTCCGAAGTTGCTATAGTCTCTACATTCCAGGTCACATCTGAATACGTGCATTTCGAGTCAACAAAATGGCCTGTTTAGTTTATAACCAGGACTAGGTCAATTCGACCAGTTTGAGATCGTATAATCAAAACTTTATTAAAGAAATCATATTTACATACCAAAGTTCTAATTTTAATCTTTTGATATGTGCTAATTCCCGAATATTCTGTTCTTGGTAGGAAAACGGTACACTTTCCTTCGAGGCCGTTTAGCTGTTCCTTATCCGCATAAACTGCTTTATTCTCATAAACCAGTGTGATGAATTCCGTGGGAGTTGTAGTGGACATTCCATGACAATAAACTTTAACTGGTTTATTGTCAACTGCCGAAGGATACACCCAATACTCTCCATCTGTTGAAAAACTAGAGTTACATTTCTTGATATCCACACAGTTTTCTACATCTGTAATTAGATAAGCGGTTAGATGGAATAAGGCTCGTGTCGTCGGTTCAATCGCAAAATAAATATACAGACGAACGGATATACCAGTTTCAATAGTTTACTGCTTTTTTTCGAAAAATAAGGGGGAACACTAAATACCTACCACCAGTGCTTATATACCACAATTTTTTTTTAACAACGGTATATCTAATAATCCCACTTAGCCCGCTACGCCCGAGCCCTCTTACCCGAAAAACCACCAACCACGAACAATTCGACCGAAATGAGTTGAATTCAAGCAATGGTCTAAATTTAACCCACGGTAATGAATTAATCTATCATTGATCTACAATCATATTTATTAGTCCTACTCACATCTACATGTTACAACAGGTATAGACCAAGTTCCATCAGACAGACAGGTTGACGTTATAGGTGAATCACTGATGGTTTTGTCACTGCATGTATAACTTCTAACAGCTCCTAATTGTCCACTGTCTGGTAAACTTAAAATACTATTCTCAATTCTTACAGGTTCTCCACAATAATTTACTGGAATCAAACAATAAATTATAATCCCCAAAGATTTATTTCTTTAATGCCATATCTTCTACATTTAAAGGAGCTAAATCGCTAATATTTGGGACCTAGAAATTGACACAAATGGGTTGCAACGCATATAAAAATGTAATCTGAATGCATATAAACTGATTTACATTCAATCGTTTCCCTTTTTTATTCTGATTTCAAACCAGTTATGTTCGGCGAAATACGCCAGAAGTCTCAATCTCGTTATTCCAGTCTATTGCGCATGCTCTCCGGATAAGAATATGCCGTCCCCGTTTGTGTGACTTGTGGAATGTCTAGCCTCGTTCTTCGGGTCCCTTGTTACAAATGGCACTGAAACGCATTATAGTATACGATTCGTGTACCAATGGTAAAATGTTTATTTTGTCTTAAATATTGGATATCAGAAGACCATCTTTTAAATTGATAAATAATTTGTGTTTTCAATGTGGAAAACTTTGGATGATATTGAGTTTAGACTTAGCTACTATATCAATACTACAGAGGACAAGTATATATTGTGATTAACGATGTCCTAGCTATATATCCTTGAAAAAATCTAAAAAATACCCCATAACCAGAAAAGCATCCATTGCACTAAGTCACCAACCAGAAAACTCCCGCGGAGGACTATTTTTGCTAAGCTAACTCAGACAAATATTTATGAAACGCGTTTCGTCTTTATCTTGTAACAAATGAGTGATTACAAATTATTCGATTTGTAGAAACAGAACATTATTTTAGACACCACATTCTTAACACAAACTCTCTCTCTCTCTCTCTCATTCTTACCTTTTCCTACACACTTTACAATACCAGATATTTTCAAACATGTTGTACCATTTGAACAGTTTATTATCGCACATTCGCCAAAATCTGAAGCCTAAAATATATTTTAATATTAAAATAAACAAGCCAACAGTGAGGCTGATGTCCCCCGCCGAAATAGGAAAATAATTAGAGGACACATATAAATTTATCACAAATAAGCGGAACGGACAGACAGACAAACAGACAGACGGACGAACCCATTTTAATAGTTCCCTGCTTTCTTCGAAAGGCGGGGGACAATCAAAGTAGGAGAGTTATTGTTTTCCAAAGTCTCGACCAATCAAATTGCGTATCGCTCTGCTTACCCTGAGCAGAAAATGCTCATTATCAAACTTAGTCAAGGTATTACTGTAATGAAACTATACACCAAGTTTCATCAATCTCACTTAATTAGAACTAAAGTTATTGTGTCCCAAAGCATCAACCAATCAAATTGCTTATCTCTGCTTACCCTAAGCGGAAAATGCTCATCTTCGAACTCCATCAAGGCATTGACCTAATCAACACATACACCAAGTTTGAACATTCTAGCTCAATTAGGAAGAGAGTTATCGTGCCCCAAAGTATCAACCAATCAAATTGCTTATCTCTGCTTACCCTAAGCGGAAAATGCTCATCTTCGAACTCCATCAAGGCATTAGCCTAATCAACACATACACCAAGTTTGAACATTCTAGCCCAATTAGGAAGAGAGTTATCGTGTCCCAAAGCATCAACCAATCAAATTGCTTATCTCTGCTTACCCTAAGCGGAAAATGCTCATCTTCGAACTCCATCAAGGCATTGACCTAATAAACACATACACCAAGTTTGAACATTCTAGCTCAATTAGGAAGAGAGTTATTGTGTCCCAAAAAGTGTGACGGACAGACAGACGGACGGACGGACGAACCCATTTTAATAGTCCCCTGCTTTCTTCGAAAGGCGGGGGACAATAAATACGAATGCGGGTTGCCTCCTCGAAACGTTAAGACTAAATCGATTTTTCAAAATCTTGTTAATACATGTGATGTGTGAGACTAGGATGTGATATCTTGCAACACGTCATTGTGACACTATACCACAATGTGGGACAAACAATCCTGTGTCGCGGTATCAAATCGGCGGTGACACGATTCTAGACGCAGGCTTCTACATCGCCAATGTGACACTATCCTGTGTCACAGAAGTACTTCACGTTGTGCTGATAAATCGTAAATCCGAAATAAACAAAACTAAATTTATAAAGTATTGTCTACAAACAATACAACATCAATCTTATAAATATATTTAAGTGCTAAACACGCTTTATACCGAAGAAGTCTTTTCTAGCTATTTCGCTCAACCCTTAGCCGGGGTTTACGCGCTGGTCTAATTTATATAAAACCATTACCTGGAAAGTAATAGAATTTAGAGGCGGGTTATATACCATATCTATAATGCTTTGCGTAAATGCCAGGTGCCATAACCAGGAAGTTACGGTCCGATGCGTACCAAAATCAAACTCATCTTAAACATATATTTTAATTTCCATCTATATCAGACAAAAAATTTCGTCCTCTAGGGGTTCCACAAACTTTGTATATATTTCGCATTTTGCGTGACAGGTAAGGGCCATAACCCAAGAAGTTGCGGTTGGATGTGTACCAAAATCGAACTCCTCCAAGAACTTTTGATCCTTAACATATATTTTAAGTTTTATTAAAATCTAAACCTTGTTATATGTATTATATGTTTTACAATAATTTGCTTATGTTCATGTTAATCAAACTCGAATAAAACTTATGACCTCTTTAGTATATACACATATATTTTAAGTTTCTTCAAGTTTCATTCAACTCGGTTAAAAATTGTGACCTGTAGAGTGTCGGCAAACAAATGTGAACGGCCGTCTGCACGGAATTAAACATAATATGGGCGTATAAAAATCTACCGTATCTTAATGCACGATAACTTGAAGAAAATTTTGGGATTGGTTCAACTACGACAGCATATATCCACAAACATAGACTTTCCAGTTTTTATGCTTTAGAATAAAGAAGTTTCATAATAAACACAACACAATTTAAATGTAAAACAATCACTGGTTATTGTGCTGTGTTTTTAATGTGCTCAATCACTAAATGCCATTCAAGGATTTAGTATTATAATAATCGGATTATTGTAACCTGTTGAGTGTTCTCAAAAAACAATGTGAACCAATATGGGCGACGACATACCACGTCCACTTATTCAATGTCCAGGTCATGATATTTAAATTTAATGACTAGAGATTGGAGAATAAAGACGGCGTCTTAGAAAATGGGATTGGAATTCTTCTCCCTAAAAAATCTCTTGTGGCACAGTCGCTACATCCCATGTTAAAGGCAGCAATTTTTCAACAACTTATATGTCGTTAAGGCTACCCTTAACGCCTTAGAGGGGATATCAGGTCGACCATACATTCTGCAGGTCTTATAAAACCACGCCCCACCCCGTGATAAAAGACATTGACACTTCTAGAAGAGTTTGAATTAATCCTTTGTTTGGAAGACTGTTTCGTGTATAGCAATATAATAAAACATAGATATAAAACCTAACTCGTCTTGTACTTACATTTGCTTTCCAGTTTGATCTCTTGCTGTGTATAACTCCAGCTTCGGCTGTAAGTGTAGCTTCCTCGCCCACTACAGCATTTAATTCACACACCAGAAATTTCGTATCAAAATTTATAGATAAACACTGAGAATTTAGTAGACATGACTTAACACAGACCAACACAGAGCTAGGGGAAATTCTTTTAACAACTTTATTGGGCAATGAAGCGTTGTATTGGAACTTTTCGGTATCTGATAAGCTTACTTCTAGGGTGGTTAGCGGGTCATAAGCGCGCGAAACAGCCACAAGATACAAAATCCAGAGAACAATCTGTAGTGTATTCCATAGTTGATTTGGTGGTTTGTTCATTTTAGTAAGATCCGTGTCGTTTTCTTTGTGTGTGTTATGCAACTGTTATTATCAGTGTATTACACTCTTTAGCCGATTCTGTTTTGACTTTTGCTGCAAATGTTAAGCCAACTATTTAACCCTTATAATTATTACACACTTATCTGATGATGTCTTTCTACTACTTCCCACTAATAAATCACGATTACATTTACCTCTGTATCCGTGATTTGTCATCAAATTTAAAAATAAATCAATCTGCACTCGACTTTCGTTGATGTTATTGATTTTCCAAACTCCACGTATCGAATTTTAAAGAGAAATTATACGAAAGCTAAACTGGCGATTTTGTTTATTATCATGGCAGTGGTACTTGACAATCAACAATATAAACTGTGGTTGGGACTTCCAAATACCAATTATGACTATTAATCTCTAAACTCAAAAAGTAATTTGACTGACGGTTTCAATTTATCCATTTTCCATTATCTTTTTTGTGAACTCTTATAGCAAGAACGGCCACCTCTTATCTCTTAATTTCGCCTAATCTATCTTTAATATATTGATCGGAAATAGAGTTAATTACCTAACCACTGGGAAAATAATTATTCTCGGTTCGTACACTTTATTAACAATCGTTTTGTTGGATATTAAATATTAATATCTAAACGATTCAAGCATGTATCCTAAGCGTGGGGGGGGGGGATATTTATACATTTATTAGGGGCGCCATTAGCACCATACACCACTGACAAAGGTGGGCTGGGGGTTTAACTAAAATGACTAATTTCACGATGTTTTGGGGATGGAGTGTAGTATTTTTATTTTATTATTTACAAGATACTATAAAGCGTTAATTAGTCAGCCATCGGCTTATATTTCGATTTCTCCATGACTGACGATGACGTAGTGATCACGTATTGATGAATGCTCCAGTGGTGCTCTAAAACAATAATGTTTTTAAAATACATTTTATAAATGTAAGTCTTACAAATTCGCCGAATTCTGCCTGGACAGAGGCCTACGGCCAACTCTTATTTCGAGTTCCAACTGTCAAGGTTTATGCACGTCAAGAAAGACTAGACACTGCCCTCCGCCCTGAACCACAGATATGGGAAGACCACGCCGGAAACTCCCGAGGAACATTCTCGGCCACTTAAACTTTAAATGACTTTCACCATCAACGTCATTAAGTTCCTTAAATCTTTTAGTTAAGCGACACATTTAGACTTTAGATTTCCTTTGGAAGAAAACTGAGTCGGTTTAAAAATCTGCCAACGAAATTTTGTCTGCCCTAATCGTTGATTGCTGCTGTTATGGGCAACAAAAGTATCGTCGGTGATTTAGGCTATTCATGAATAAAAGTCGAATAAGAAGAATTTCCTAGACAACATAGTACTAAAAATAAACACACATATATGGATATACTACTTCTGAATTTTATTAACATGCTACATTTCAATACACATACAGGTATCGTTATCAAGCAAATAATGTTAATAAAATTCAGAAGTAGTATATCCATATAAGTGTGTTTATTTTTAGTGAAATCTATTTCTATGTCTTATAAGGATAACATAGTACTAGAACTAGAATCATGCTGTCTCCACCATTGTGGTGCGATTTGGCACAACGGTTCAAGAATAGTGTCGTGACTATGAGAATACGAATAAGACACTTCATCGCTGTAGTCTTGACTAACTAGCTGTAAATGGTCCCCGGTGGAATTGTGTATACAATTACACAAACAAAACACTTTTGCGCTCTTTGAGCCGATTACGTTACACTGAAAAAAAGATGTGTTGAAACAACACAAACTTATGTTAAATGTTGAAACAACACAAAACTTGTGTTAAAATTTATCAAACAATACAAACTTGTGTTGAAACTTATGTGAAAATCTACACATTACTTGTGTTCAAATTTCTGAAACTTGTGTTGAATGTTGAAACAACACAAAACTTGTGTTAAAATTTATCAAACAATACAATCTGGTGTTAAAACTTGTGTTGTAATCTACATATTACTTGTGTTAAAATTTCTGATACTTGTGTTGTTTCATACAAACCTGTGTATCCAGTATAACAACCTTTTCCATGCAACCTCCTCCATTTGTTCTGTTTAAACTGTGATGTTTGATACATGTAAGTGGCATAACAATAATTTGGTTTGTTAAATTATTTTTTATTCAATGAATATGAAAAATTAAATTAATGCCAATTCAATACTAAACAGACATTTGGAAAGTTAATAATTAAAGTTAATTCCAATACTAACAATGTGTTATACAATACCCACCCCCAATCATCAAATAAAAATAGCTATTAAATTGAAAAAAAATTGTGTTAAATATTAACAAAATTCCCCACCCCCACTTCCCAATAACAAAATAAAAAAGGGCTATTTAAATTTTTTTTTTAACAATTAACCTTAAAATATAATAGATATGTACAACACTATCCCTACCCCATGCCCCTAAAACATACATTTTAAATATATCTAAATTTAATAACAACCAAACCATGCACTGAGCATATTAGTTTTGCACTAAACTGCAATACTTTAAAGAAGAAATTTACACAGGGAAGATAGCAACAGGAATATTCCCTTTAAAAGATTGTGAATGAAAAAAAATAATTCTATAGTACATAAAAGAGAATAAATACACAAGGTACAGGACAAATAATTATAGATATATAAAATACATAAAGCATACAAATCAAAGAAAATGGAGGATATTAAAAATTTGTTAAAACAATATTGATGAATAAAACCATCTCATATAAAAGAGGCATAACATTTGAAATGTTCTCCAAATGTTTAAAAA
The DNA here is from genome assembly GCF_932274485.2 of Patella vulgata. Classification (NCBI taxonomy): domain Eukaryota; kingdom Metazoa; phylum Mollusca; class Gastropoda; family Patellidae; genus Patella; species Patella vulgata. Next base: position 22,168,989 of record NC_065883.2, read on the forward strand.
TAAAGGTTGATTTCATCTGACAATAAGCCTTCCGGGCATCTTACTAGCCCAAATGCTTCACTCCAGGTCAGTTCTTTAATTTTTTTTATAATTATCGACTGTTACTCTTAATTATTGATAATTCCTCTTTAATATTTCAAGTTTTCAGGCTAAATTCTTAGTGTTTAGGATTACACTGCAGTCTATATTTGGAGAGGGTGCGGTATTTGACATTAAAAAAAAAACAAAAAAAGCGATCAAAAAGGCACTGGTAACAAATAACTTTTGGGTTTCAATAATAAGATCTATAAAAGAATTCGGTGGCTTTATACAAGTCATGGGTACAGAGTTATTTAGATGGCAGAATAAAAGTAAAATAACTTACTGCGTCTAGGGAGGGAAATGAAAAGAGCATAATGTAACAATAGATATTATTTTGAGACTATATGTATGGCTGCATGTGAATGCAAGGAAAAGTATTTTATTCAGATAGCATTATTCTTACTCCTCTTGCAAACTCAAATTGCTGTGGAATCTTTTACATGCATCACCAATTTGCATATTGAACCAAATGACCACTTTGATAGCATTATATCAGTCTAGAACCACACCAAGCAATTATCCAAATAGCTATGCTCATTTGAAGTTTACATCTGTCTCTGATGATTACACATCCGCTTCTTTGTGAGCAAAATAACCTAATGGCAAGTGTATAAATGTGTTTTGTACAGTCTGTACACAGTAACCTATCTGAGAACATATTAAACTTATTAAGTTTAATAGTAGGTGTTAAGAAAAGTCTTACCTTTTATTATTCTTTTTGCTCAAGACTCTATGTGCCTTATAGTTGACAGTGATACAAGGCAATTACGAATTTTCCATGTTCTTGACCTGAAGAAACAAAATAATAAAAGTCAAGTTTTTATTATTATGCAATTGGACCAATACACTTCTCGGTCGTAAGATTTGAATAAATGCATGAGTATAACTGATTTGAAGTTTGAATTATTATTTCTCTTAGACAACTGGGCATTTACAAATTGAAATAGCTACTCTTCATAAAAAGAGAGAGAGAAATGGGGTTTAACGTCCACTCGACACAAACTAGGTCATTTCGGGACTAACATATGGTTCAATTTTATTTCTATAATTCGCTTGCGCGAAGGGGGCTTTAGCTGTGGGAGGAAACCGGAGGACCCTGAGAAAACCCACGAGGTTGGACAGGCAACCCTACTCCTTGTCACGTACAACCGGGGATTCGAAAACTCTTCATAAAGAAAATACATGAATAGCTTCCCCAATTCACCTGGATTTTATTGTAGATCTTTGTACGAATTCAGATTTCCTTTTAAAGCAATTGGACTGCTATATTTATATCACCTCGGTGGAAGCGGACGTAAAATACAACTAACTAACAACTATATCGCTGGATTGTATTGCTAAAATCTATTGGAATCTGAAAGAGAGATCACAATCGGTTGTTATCAGCTATCTAAATATATAAACGCTACTTCCGGTGATGGATGAACAAAGAAAAATTCGAGGGAAGAAAAATTAAAATAGGTGTAAAATTTGACTGGATAGATCTAACTAACACATACTGTGGGTAAACATATTTAATATAAACACATATACCTCAATTTGCTTATTGGCCAGATAACATTAAAATTCTAAACAGTGTAAAGCTATCTGCTATCTTTGTGTTCAGGTACGCGGACAAACCCAAAATTGATCGTGCTGCCGGCTAAGCTGAATAGTAAGCTACTTTCTATAAGGAGGTACAGTAATACTGTCGATTACGCAGATAATATATATCGTGATAATTTCGAAGATGAGCTCGACAAATGAAATACTGCCAATAAAAGAAGCATAACCAAGCTCGACTGATAATGATACTGACGCACAACATAATAATGTTAACAAGCCAACAGTGAGGCTGATGTCCCCCGCCGAAATAGGAAAATAATTAGAGGACACATATAAATTTATCACAAATTATCTTTTACAAAGTATTGAACAATCAAACAGTATATCTTTACTTATAGTCTAAGCATACAATGTTTTTGATGGAATAATTATAGCATATTAAGGGGAAAACATACTCAATTCGAAGGAGAGTTATTGTGTTCCAAAGTCTCAGCAAATCAAATTGCTTATCGCTCTGCTTAATCTGAGCAGAAAATGCTCATTATCGATCTTAGTCAAGGTATTACTGTAATGAAACTATACACCAAGTTTCATCACTCTCACTTAATTAGAACTAAAGTTATAGTGTCCCAAAGCATCAACCAATCAAATTGTTTATCTACTTAATTAGAACTAAAGTTATAGTGTTCCAAAGCATCAACCAATCAAATTGTTTATCTCTGCTTACCCTAAGCGGAACGGACAGACAAACAGACAGACGGACGAACCCATTTTAATAGTTCCCTGCTTTCTTCGAAAGGCGGGGGACAATAAGCATGAACATTTACTCAATTCGAAGATCAACCAATCAAATTGTTTATCTCTGCTTACCATAAGCGGAACGGACAGACAGACGGACAAACCCATTTTAATAGTTCCCTGCTTTCTTCGAAAGGCGGGGGACAATCAAAGTAGGAGAGTTATTGTTTTCCAAAGTCTCGACCAATCAAATTGCGTATCGCTCTGCTTACCCTGAGCAGAAAATGCTCAATTATCAAACTTAGTCAAGGTATTACTGTAATGAAACTATACACCAAGTTTCATCAATCTCACTTAATTAGAACTAAAGTTATCGTGTCCCAAAGCATCAACCAATCAAATTGCTTATCTCTGCTTACCCTAAGCGGAAAATGCTCATCTTCGAACTCCATCAAGGCATTGACCTAATAAACACATACACCAAGTTTGAACATTCTAGCTCAATTAGGAAGAGAGTTATCGTGCCCCAAAGTATCAACCAATCAAATTGCTTATCTCTGCTTACCCTAAGCGGAAAATGCTCATCTTCGAACTCCATCAAGGCATTGACCTAATAAACACATACACCAAGTTTGAACATTCTAGCTCAATTAAAAGTTATCGTGTCCCAAAGCATCAACCAATCAAATTGCTTATCTCTGCTTACCCTAAGCGGAAAATGCTCATCTTCGAACTCCATCAAGGCATTGACCTAATCAACACATACACCAAGTTTGAACATTCTAGCCCAATTAGGAAGAGAGTTATCGTGTCCCAAAGCATCAACCAATCAAATTGCTTATCTCTGCTTACCCTAAGCGGAAAATGCTCATCTTCGAACTCCATCAAGGCATTGACCTAATAAACACATACACTAAGTTTGAACATTCTAGCTCAATTAGGAAGAGAGTTATTGTGTCCCAAAAAGTGTGACGGACGGACAGACAGACGGACAGACGGACGAACCCATTTTAATAGTCCCCTGCTTTCTTCGAAAGGCGGGGGACAACAAAAAAGACAAATCTAAGCGGACTTAGTCTACCCCCAATACACCACAAGAAACAGATGTCTGGCTCTGCCAAATGTGTGACACTACCTTCAAGAAAAAGACTGACAAAGTGTGAATATTGTAGAAACCACCTTTTTTATCCAATGCCTAAACATTAATGTACCACTATATTACCATTTATTAAACAGACAAGATATTTAATGGTTTTGTCCACAATGCAATGAAACGGTCGAGAAAAATCTGAAGTACTAGGAAAATGGGCAGACATTATGGACAAGGGCGGATCACTAGATGTCATAAACCTAGACTTCATGAAAGCCTTTGACACAGTCCCACACAGGAAAATTAGAGAGTTATGGAATCTCAGAGGAACTAATGAACTGGGTTACATCTTTCCTGAGTAATCTTTAACAAGGAGTTAGAGTGAATAGTAGCTACTCCGATTTCAAACGGACGGAATACCACAAGGTAGTGTACTAGGTCCGATTCTCTTCGTCCTGTACATAAATGACTTGCCCGACAACTTGAAATCAGACCACTATATGTTTGCAGATGACACAAAGATCTTACGGGAAATTTCAACCCCAGCTGACAACGAAATATTACAAAGAGACCTCCGAGAACTCGAAAACTGATCTAAGAAATGGATGGCTACTACGATTCCATCCAGATAAATGCACCTACAAATATGAATTAAGCAAAAAGAATTGGAGCACATTGAAAAGGAAAAGGACATTGGGGTTATCATAGATCAAAAACTTAGTTTTCAGGACCATATGAACGAAAAAATAAACAAAGCTAACAGTATTATGGGGGGGGATGGGAACTTTCCCACTACTGTACAAGGCTCTGGTAAGACCTCACCTAGAATATGCAAATGCTATATGGAGTCTGTGTAAAATTAAGGATATAGCAGCTATAGAAAATGTCCAGCGAAGAGCCACAAAACTAGTACCAACCCTAAGGAATATGGATTACGAAGATCGGCTAAACAAATTTAAGCCACCAACTGTCGAATACCCAAATACAACTCATTCCAAGTTAGATAACAACTCATCCCAACTTTACAACTTATCCCAACTTTAAAAAAAACCACTCATCCCAAGTTACAAATAAATATAACAAATATTGTATTTTATTTATCTTTTTTATTTATTAAATGTTTTTTCTTCGGCCAGTTTGGCCTTCAGTAAGTTAGCCTGTTTGTCGGTCCATAGATTCCTCCACATCTCTTTAATAACTGGTTGGGCTAATAGTTTATTAGCACCGTTGAAATAGCTTGAACTGCGTGGATCTGGCCTGCTTCTGCTAGTGCCTTCGCAATTTCCCCTTAGACGCCATTTTAATCTGGGTTGGTAGCTGTACTGCTTCATTGTATAACAATGTCAATAGAAGATAGAATTGTAGGTTTCCTTTTCTTGCCTTTTGATTAATTATGTTGTGCCAATCTTCAACATCAGTATTTGTTCTTATGGCTCGTCTCAGCTAATTCGTTACGCGAGAGCTTGTTAACTGTTATTCTGATTTTTAAGTAGATTGAGGCATTTGTCATGTAAGCTTCAACTACAGGGATACTTACGCACTAAACTTATAAAAACCTTTAAAAAGTTTTATGGCCGTCATATTGACGTGATTGGTAAATATATTATTCTAGACATATTTAATTGACGCGTATACTATCTCCCTAATTATGTCTACTACATCGTTAACACTGTGCAGCACGTGCATTTTGCATACCGATAGTCCATTGCCAATCACGCTATTTTACCGATATTTCGTCTAATAGTTTGGATGCAGCTATTTGCTGATTACATTATTTCGCCTATACCGTTTTTTTAGGACTTCGAATTTTGTCTAATGGTTTTGATTGTTTGTACTTGTTTTATTTTATTCCAAAAACACTCCAGGTCGGGGCGGTCCAAATACTGCTTGTCATCCAGTTTTCCTAAATGTAGCTCATTACAGCTTTTATTGGGTCTGTGATGGCTTTCTCTTCTAATTTATGGAAAGTGGGTAATATGTGTTCTGTCGGTAGAAAGGGTAGAGCCAGAACGTTTCTAAAAAAAAGACTTATACACAGTGTCCTTCTGGCTGTAGGCAGTCTACAAAAACCCCCATATGGTTTGTAATACAAAAATAACTGTATGTATGAGCGGATCGTCAAAAACAGATCTTAAATCTTGCCAGATTCCTGCCTCGAAATCTACAACAAAGGCATGTACTGCAGTGGCTGATGGTAGCATATCCAGGATAGTATTGAATACCTGCGAAGATTAAATAAAATAATGTTTAAAAAAATAATGTCGCTGCTTTACTTTAGTCCATAATATGTCGTTGCTTAACTGCTGGCCTTAATAATATTTCATAAAATTTATTTCACCAATTTGAAATATTTACATACCTTCTTGTAGTCTCTTTTACACTTTCCCGACATCAGTATAAATGGCAAAGGAACCTGCTTAATGTTGTCGCCAGATTTCAAGAAACCATGTATTGATAACAGCTGGTAAAATGGTTTGTTCACTATCCTGAATGTCCCATCTATACATGTACCATGTCTTTGCTTGCCCAAGTAATTCAATCTGCTTCTCTGTTGCGAAAACTAGGTGTCGGCCCTCTTTTCTATGTAAATCTTTCTGGAAAAAAACCCTCCAGAATAGCTGTTGCTAAAGCCACTTTATTGAGCTAGAAAGTAATGTTTACATTATTCAATTATGAAAAAATATTCATATTATTATTATCATATTATTGTTACTTATTAAACTGATGTTATTAGTACAAATTATACCTCAAAATCCAAATCTGTTGGGTCACTTTGTCTCTCTTTTTGCCAGAACCCATTATAGTATCGAAGCAGGTGCGAATAATTGGGTCTGGATGACTCTGGCTCTCTATTATCCACATGTTCAGCTAAGATATTATCCACAATATTTTGTGCTGGTTCGAAGAGTGCCATAGGTAGGGTGACCCATGTACACACAGAAATACAGTCCACCGCTGATAGTTCGAGACTACCACTGAAGCGTGCACATTCGCCGTGCCGAGACCAACTTTCTGACAGTATGATACTATAAATAGCCATGGCACGTGCAATTCTCTACAAATCTATCAACTATTACAGCCGTAAAAAATTTATTGTTGACGATTTTGAATAGCAGTGAAATTAAGCTTCTTGGTTATTACAGCAGATTTAGAAATTACGTTCGTTTCATTTTTTAAATCGCTTTATCATTAACTGTACCGTTAAGAGCGGCATCTTTTGGTTTAGTACAAATAGTATCTCTGAATCACTCGGGTTAGGCAGGAACATGATACTAGCAGTAGTTTCATTTTACTTTTACAAGCTTCTTAAAACGATTGTTGAGCTACCTAACGTGCTTATTTCTAAATTCAATTTCTTGTTCTAGCTTTCTGTTATGTTTCGTAAAAAAGTAGTCTTGATTATCCCGACCTGTCAATCAGACGTAGAATGGTCGATAGACTGGTTAAGCGAGACTAATTTCAAAACAAGGGCACGTAACCTATCTTTTACTCAAAAGTGTCTGGATGTTATGGACGGCTCTTGGAACCAGTTTTCAGTCTATTATTTATACATGATTAATGGTCATAGCTTATTAAGTACAACATGATCGTTTATTTAGTGACTATAATTGTGTGAAACTGATTTGAGGCTTGGCATATATATAAATATTGTGGCGTAATTCTCGAGATATATGGAGATATTTATTTATGGTGGGTCACCCTACCATAGGGGCCCTTTCTTTCAACTAAAAATAGAATATAGAAATAAAAATATAGGCATTATTTTCAACTAAAAATAGCATATAGACATAAAAATATAGGTATTATTATTTTTCAACTAAAAATAGAATATAGACATAACAATATAGGCATTATTTTCAACTAAAAATAGCATATAGACATAAAAATATAGGTATTATTATTTTTCAACTAAATATAGACATAAAAATATCTACGACGTTGCACGTCCCAGAAGACCTCGGGGAGATATGATCGAGGCATACAAGATAATATCGGGCATTTATGATAAAACGTTACCGGAACTTCTGATTTACAACACTGACATCTGTACAAGATCATTTGAAAGCAGACTAGATCGATACAGGATTGACATAGAGATAAAATTTGACTTTAAGGCTGATATATTCACCGCAGGTAGTAGAAAAAATCAGCATATTAATTACGAAGACCTGAAAATAGTGGTCTAGGCTAGCTTTCAGAAGAGGACCTGTAAGTACCCGTAAGTATCTACATGTATGTAGGTCATGTCTGCTTTTAAAAAATGGCGCCCAGAAAAAATGATATTTAATTTAATAAATACATTGTATTAAAAAATACAAAAATCACAACCCTAATATTCTTGTTTTCTGAAATACTTTTTTCACAACTTTTTTTCTAACACCGGACTATGTAATTAATCGATACTAATCCAGGAAGGAATTTCCACACTGCTTGTAGTATAATAGGGTTTAATATCGCAAAATACTGCAGTAAATAAGGTCGCATGCCAGTGTGCCCACCTTTCTAAAAAAAAACAAGCTTCACCCAGGCGAGGAACAATAGAGGGATTAACCAGCGTTAACGAAGGAACAATAGAGAGATTAACAAGAGATTAATTAGTGTGGTCAGTACTTAGCACATATCTCCTAATATGTGAACTACAGCTCACCTGCATTTGCAAAAGTAAACAGGAAGTGACTAAATATTCAGTGTCATGATTGGTGAGATGAACTCACTCTAATCGTTAAATTGACGAATTTTACGAAAACATGATTACACTTGAATATAATATGAATATAATGTTCCCTTTGGTTTAAACAATATTTTATTTCTATTATTTCATGATTATTTACAATACTCATATTGTGGATCTGAAAACAAGCCATAGCTTATATAAATTCATCTCCATGTAAATTGTAAAATTCAATAACATTACTAAAATGTACAAATTTCAAAGGTATTATATCTTACATTTTTATAAATAAAAAAAAAAAAATAAAAAAATATATATAAATAATTAAATTAATATAAATAAACATATAAATAAATAAATCATCTTCAAGGTCATCATCATCGTCATCATCACCATTATTTAACATTAATCGCCGTCGCCTGTTCCCTTTGGTGTATGTACTATTACCCGATAAGAAGGAGACAACATATGTTTAGTTCCCCAGATGTGTTAGAGACAAAACATTGGCACTTGTCAATGTTGATCTAAACCCAGATCATGTGTTTACGGAGAAATGTGTTATCTAGATTCGAACTGAAAGGTTGTTTTTTCACTTTGGTCAGTGCATTTGGCGCAGTGCTCAAAGTATGGATTGCAGGCAGATTTTTCTCGAGTGCCAGAAATCAAGAGGATCATCAAGCACGCAGCAGCATTACCGCTGATTCCAGTTTAAAGACTTTATTCGTGTATGCCGATGGCGTAGCCCATTTAACTGCTTTGTAAATGACATGAATGATTATAGATTTGATTTTTTATTGTTTATGTTTTACTATTATGATATTTTAAATTTTAACCAATTCATTGTTTATATTGTTGTAACTATGTTTATACCATTATTATTTGTATGTTATATTTTTATTGAATTGTAAAATGTGATGTATATCAAACAGAGAAAAATAAAAATAAAAATTTATACAGTAATATCTATATTTTTTTCCAAGTACCCACTATCAACTAATCCTTATCCGCTTAATACACTAATCCACTTAATTCTTAATTGGACTTAATCCCTAATTTTTCAAAAGTGGGGGCACACCGTAAATATTTCTTCCTTTTTTTTAGAGTAGATCATTTTGATTGGTCATTTACAGGTAAGGAATAAATGTCCAATTTCGATCAATGAACCAATTAAATTAAATAAAAAGATAGACTCAACCATTCAGGCATTTTTAAAACCTGTTGGACAAAAACAGAAAAATGTCTGTTCGTTATCAATATATAGTAAAATGAGGCATGTATATTGACCGTATCTATGAATGAATTTGCATGGCCGATCAAAATCACCGTTTTATTAATTTAAGCGATAATTTATGCGAACGTTGTCGCTACATTGAGCTGGGTATGTTTTATTAGTCAGAGTAGTATACCATTATCTTATCTTTAAAGATAATAAAACAAAGTAAGTTGGTATGGTTTAACTAAACCTGTCAGAATTATCTCAAGTTTGTAGCGATGGTTTTAGGTAGGTAAAGGGGGATAATCAAGGTAGAGAATGGTGTTGAAATTGCGCTATGAGGTATAAATAAAGCGAATTACAAATATATACATAATTTATTATTATAAGGATTAAAAACCCGTTATTTTTAAAATAAAATTATTGATGTATATCACAACTTATATGTACGTAATACATCCATAATGCTAAAAGCATATGAATTTAGTAACAACGTAAAGCTTTTAATTGAATGATAAGTGTATCAGTATGATTATGATACTAGATTAGCCGTTGACCAAAAATAGTGGTAATTTAATATATAATTTGTGCAACCTAACCATTGGTTTAAAATATGTTTTATTATTTTATAATGTGGGTTTTAATCCTATAAAATGAATCAAGTTTTATCAGTAAATGTTGGGTAAAGTACTACCGTCCTATATATACCTGTAATCTAGCCTTGTTTAATGCAGAGATAGGACTTTCATATGTGGTCGGATGCGTCGAGACTTACTGACTGTATGTAGTAGTCAACGAATGAGTGATATATACCAACTGTCATTCCTTGACTGCTACTTGCACACGCGATAAGTCTTCACGCATGCGACAATCAAGTGAAGACTTTGTCTTTTGATTACAATATGCATACATGTTCTACCTGTACATCCGGCGTGGTTTCCCCCTTGTCAGTGATGCAGGACGGGGGGGGGGGCTGATAAGGACAGTTGTCTAGTCGTTCGGATGGGACGAAAAACCGAGGTCCCGTGTACACATTGGCGTGTACGTAAAATATCCCTTGACATTTGGAATTCGATATAAGAGTAGGCCGTAGGGCCGCTGTCCGGGCATGCCCGTCTTCATTAGCCCAGTTCGGAGCAGAACAGTGGGACGTTAAACCTCATTTCTACCTGTACATGCAGATTAAAGATGGTGGTCCATATTGAAATTCGGGGGGTGGGGGGGGATGGCCACGAGGTTGGACAGGCGACCCTACTCCTTGTCACGTACAGCCGGGGATTCGAAACCACGCCAGTTGACTCAATGACAGGCTTTATGATACAGCGCGCACGCTAACCATTCGGCCATTCGGCCATCCAACCCCTCTGCTGACCGAAGTGAAGCACAAACTTTTTCTTTTGCATGTTTCTTATTGTAATAAAACTCTCAATGTCCCCCATTTACTACTCAATTTTCATCAAGCTAGTAACACACTCTTAATTAAAGCTTTAGATCTTAGTCACTATTCTTTTAAACCTAAAATGGATCAAAAAAGCACACATTAATTTAATGAGTGTATATAAACTGATTTAAACTAATTTTAATTTTTTTAAAACTTTTATTGTAATTTCTAATCCGATTTGTTTGTTGTAATACGTGAAATACACCGGAAGAACAGTTTAACCTTTCACTTACGAGCTGACGTTTAGCCACGTTCATAAAGGCGCCTAAATTAATGGCGTCCGGGAGAATAGAGTACACACCGGCGTGTACTGGTTTTAAAATTGTTCACTGGATATCAAGAGCCCTTATTTTCACAGTAATATATTGGTTGGAATGCATAAATAATTCCTTATATTGAGTTAGAGCTTTACGCCCTTTAATATCCCCAAGCACTATTACTCTGCCAATTCGATACTTTCCATCGACCAGTTCAAAAACTCTTATGTGTACTGCGAGGGAATTTTGCCCTGGCAGCGGCGCTACGACCCGTCGGATTCCAGCTGTCAAGAGTTCTTTTACGTGCACGGGACCTGAGACAATCCTGATCAATTTTTACGATTTAGGCCAAATGTCATTGCCATGGCACAATTCAGCTATGAAATTTAAAAAAATACAACAGGTTGAGAAAGAACTGATTCATCTGTTTAACCTACTAGCCTGGATGTCGGGTGTTCGATCCCTGCATTGGTCGAAAAAGTTCATTCAGATTTTCCAGCGTGGTTTCCCCTTGTCAGTGATGCAGGATGGAGGGCCTGACAAGGACAGCTGTCTAGTCGTTCGGATGGGACGAAAAACCTAGGTCCCGTGTACACATTGGCATGCACGTAAAAGATCCCTTGGCAGTTGGAATTCGATATAAGAGTAGGCCGTAGCGCCGCTGCCCGGGCAAACTTTCCCTCATAGCACACTGTATGGCGTATGCCCGTCTTCATTAGCCCAGGTTAGGAGCAGAACAGTAGGACGTTAAACCCCATTTCATTTCTGTTCAACCTAACACAAAAGGGTTGGATATTGACAAGAAGAACACTGTGTCACAGATGCAATTTAAATCTATCAAATATAGAAAAATAAAATATACAACAATAACAATAACATATGGTTCCTTCAGCAATTTAAATCTATTGAAATGGAAATTACAGGGGAAAACATTCTTCCTTCTACCATCGATGGTCGTGCGTTGTCATTCATATAGTCATGATATGTTATATTGTTTTTCGAAATTCATGTTCTGAGTTGTGGCAGCTTTGACTTTAATAGATTAGTGTTGATAACACACGGTTCAATTTTATTTTAATAATTCACTTGTGCGTAGAGGTCTTTGGCAGTGGGAAGAAACCGGGAGACCCGGAGAAATCCCACGAGGTTGGGCAGGTGGCCCTACTCCTTGTCACGTACAATCGGGGAATCGAAACCACGCCAGTTGACTCAAAGACAGACCATTCGGCCATCCACCCAACCATTTATATTCTTAAGTCAAAACGTCACGGAGGCGGCATTGGACAAAAACAGAATAAAGTCTGTTCGTTATCAATATATAGTAAAATGAGGCGTTTGACCGTATCTATGACTGAATTTGCATGGCCGATCAAAATCACCGTTTGATTAATTTAAGCGATAAGTTATGAGAACGTTGTGCCGCTACATTGAGCTGGGTATGTTTAAGTAGTCAGAGTAGTATAGCATTATCTTATCTTTAAAGATAATAACACAAAGTAAGTTGGTATGGTTTAACTAAACCTGTCAGAATTATCTCAAGTTTGTAGCGATGGTTTTAGGTAGGTAAAGGGGGATAATCAAGGTAGAGAATGATGTTGAAATTGCGCTATGAGATATAAATAAAGCGAATTACAAATATATACATATTTATTATTATACGGATTAAAAACCTTAATTTTTAAAATAAAATTATTAATGTATATCACAACTTATATGTACGTAATACATCCATGATGCTAAAAGCATATGAATTTAGTAACAACGTAAAGCTTTTAATTGAATGATAGTGTATTAGTTTATTTATGACACTAGATTAGACGGTAACCAAAAACAGTGTTAATTTGATATATGTATTGTGCAACCTAAACATTGGGACAAAATATGTTTGATTATCTTATAATGTGGGTTTTAATTCTATAAAATGAATCAAATTTTATCAGTAAATTTTGGGTAAAGTACTTATGTCCTATATATAACTTAAATCTAGCTACACGCGGTAGAGATAGGATTTCCATATGATCGCTGCACGCATTTAAGACTGATAGCACATAAATGCAGTTTGGTCTTAAGGCATGCAGGATCTCAAGTGGAGACTTTATCTTTTGATTGCTGTATTTCATTTAGGGACTAACATGTCAAAGAAGTAAAAGAAAAGTCGCGACGTTAATGCACAATATTGGTGTCAGTCATTATCACATATGTGATAGAACTGGTTAAACACGTTCCAAATATAATTTTAACACAGAGATCACTGCTACGATAGATGCGTTATGAAGCTTTCAAGAAAGGGAAGTGACGAACGCAAAAGGCAACACGAGTTATCCGTCTATATAACTAACTGAAGTGACTAGCGATAACAAATACACGAATGAATTTCTGCTCAATAATAATTACTTCAAAGACCAAAAGTTGTTATGTGAGACTGTAAGAGGATATCTGACAATTCAAAAAAGTAATTTTACTCCGGTAAAAGCGGTATATAATATATGTCAATGGGTGATATTACAATACAGTATTTATCATTGTAAACTGCCTTTAGAGTTTCAATCTATAAGATATTTTACACTGTTTGAAAAATGCGATTATGAAATAACAAAGATCAGAATCTGCCAATAGCTTTGGAAACGGCATTACACCCTCGCGATTATTTCCATGTAAGAGGGTGTGCCAATGCACCTGGAAGCAGTGTCATATCGCAGACTGGTAATGCGATAATGCCGATTTTACTGCTGACTTAAAAGACTGTTTTACCGATATTTCCTTCTGAATGTGTGTTATCAAACTCTTAATGTGCCCATTTACTACTCTACCCATTCAACGTTTCTTCAACCTATTCACAAACTCTAAACATATCCTGCTTCACCGACCAATACTATTGCACATCTGAGAGAAATTCGAGTTGAAACGAATACAATAAGCACGGAAACATTTGGCGCAGGTTAGTGATTGGTACGATTTAACCTTTTTAAATATGTTTATTGACTAACAGAAATAAAATGAAATTGAATTGGGTTTAACGTCGGACAGTTGCGCAGAGATCGACTCTTTACTTCGAATTCTAAATGTCGAGGGTGCACGCCACACTTAACTAAGGTTTTACCGATCCGAGCGACTAGACACTGTCCTTGCCAGGCTCTCCCTTATGCAAAACTGGCATGTGAAAACCACGCCGAGGAACTATCTCGGCTAAGACCGGGAACGAACCCGAGACATTATTTACGCCACCTTACCCAACCTTTCCTTGCTATAGCGTCAGTGATTTCAGTTCCGTTAGAGTAAATGCGTATTTCGCTTTAAACATGCAAACGTCGAATAGGAATATCCTAGGCAACAGTGTACTAGAACTAAGAATCCTGCATTCTCCACATTGTGCTGAGATTTAGCACAACGGTTAAAGAATAGGGTCGTGACTTACTAGGAATACGAATAAGACACTTCATCCCTGTAGTCTTGTCTAACCAGATGTAATTCGACCCGGTAGAATGGTGTATGCAATTACACAAATAAAACACCCTTTTCGTGCTTTAATTTTTTTAACAGATGAAGTCGGGGTAATCGCACTAGAGGATATGGTTGCGCTTTGGGTATGGATAACACGAATTATATATTATTTACTATTATACCGATTACAAACCTTAATATTTAAAACTACAACCATCAATGTATATCATAAATTATAGGTACGTAATACATCCATGATAATAAAAGCATGTAAATTTAGTAACAACATAAAGCTTTTAGTTGAAAGATAAGTGTATCAGTATGATTATGATACTAGATTAGACTTTGGCCAAAAACAGTGGTAATTTTATACATATTTTGTGCAACCTAAACATTGCGGAAAAACAGGTGTGATTATTTTATAACTCTGTATTTAATTATATAAAATGAATCAAGTTTTATCAGTAAATGTTGGGTAAAGTACTACCGTCCTATATATATCTGTAATCTAGCCTTCTTTAAAGCATAGATAGGACTTTCATATGTAGCTATATGCATCAAGAATTATCACATGTGCCATTCAATGTATGTACAATAAACACCAACGGTTATTCATTGAATACTACATGCAACAATTCTTGAGGCATGTGGCAATCAAGTGAAGACTTTATCTTTTGATTACAGTATGCATAACGGGTCTACTTGTACATGCAGATTAAAGACGATGGTCCATATTAAAGTTGAACCACATATATTACTCAAGAAATAACCAAGCTTGTATCGATTGAACGTTAAGCCCCATTTCTCTCTGAAGGCTAACAAGCGGTTGCCATGCTAAATACGTCCACATTTTGCAAGAGGTGGACAAAAAAGCTAAAAATCCGGGGGCATAATCCAGGACGTTATGGTCCGATAGGCCCGCATTTCAAAAGGAATCGATATCTCTGAGATGTTTTAAGTTCCATACAATCAGATAAAAATTCTGACCTCTAGAGGGTCCACATCCTTGGTATTACCAAGCTTGTATCGATTGAACGTTAAACCCCATTTCTCTCTGAAGGCTAACAAGCGGTTGCCATGCTAGATACGTCCACATTTTGCAAGAGGTGGACAAAAAAGCTAAAAATCCGGGGGCATAATCCAGGACGTTATGGTCCGATAGGCGCGCATTTCAAAAGGAATCGAAATCTCTGGGATATAAACATATATTTTACGTTCCATAAAATCAGATAAATATTCTGACCTCTAGAGGGTCCACATCCTTGGTATTACATACTTTTACGCTGCTTATTAACGGTGAGAGTGTCCTCATTGAAACGTTGCATTTAATAAACCTAGTGAATGTTATCCATAAAGCTGTCTGTTATTATAGATGTTACTTTTATACTATTTGCGAACAAGGAGCGGCCCGATATAACAGTAGGCCACAGTGCCTCTGCCCGGGCACAATGTATGGCGTATGCCGACTTCATTAGCCCAGTCGGAGTAGAACGTACCAGGGCGTTAAACACTATTTCATTTAAAGTCACAGTCGGGCAGTTTGGGTCTGATTTTTATAAAAATTCGAACTCATCTGATATAATTAAACGGGTTTTTTTTAAAAATCGGATAAAAATTGTGACCCCTACAGGTTCCACAAACTAAAAACTGGATTTTTTGTACAGTCAGGGGTCATCATCCAGGACGTTACGATCCGATATGCGTGAATATCGAAAAGAACTGAGATCTTTGAGATATGAACATATATTTTAAGTTTCATCAAAATCGGACAAAAGTTGTGGCCTTTAGCGTTTACATATACTTTTACATTATTTGCGTTCAAGGAGCGGCTATTTTGTCGGCTCGATATTTATGAAATTGGAACTCAAAATTTTGACCTATAGAGGGTCCACAAGTTAATATCGCGATTTTCACGAAATTCGAACTCAATCATCATTTTGGTGTAAAAGTTATATATTTGAACGTGGGTTTTTTTGGTTTTTTTTGTTAAATCAGATAAAAACTGTGAACTCTAGGGGGATCACAAGCTAAAACGCAATTTTTCGTACAATCAGGGGCCAGTATCCAGAAAGTTACGGTCCGATATGCGCGAACATCGAAAGGTTCCGAGATCTTTGAGTTATAAGTATACATTTCAAGGTTCATCAAAATTGGATAAAAAAATTTTTTCGATCCGATACATGCAAATATCGAAAGGAACCGAGATCTTTTGGAGATAAACTTATATTTCAAGTTTCGTCAAAATCGGATAAGAATTGTGGCGTGTTGAGTATCCACAAACAACCGAGATCTTTGGGTTATAAATATATATTTCAAGGTCCGTCAAAATCGGATAAAAAAAAAATTCATGCCAATATCGAAAGAACCCGAGATCTTTTGGAGATAAGCTTATATTTCAAGTTTCGCCAAAATTGGATAAGAATTGTGGCCTGTAGAGTGTCCACAAACAAATTGTGGACGGGCGTACAGGAGGGGCGACGACAATATAGGTCCACGTGAAAATGTGGGCGTATAAAAAGGAATCTTATGTCTGAACCACAACAAATTTTACTTATTTCAATTAATGGTGAATGGTATTCAAAAGGTAATCATGTTTACGTGAATTTCAGTTATATGTTTTAAACGACACATCTGTACACGGGATAGATTCAAATATTATTGAAATAATGGCAGAGAGGTATAACGATTGTGCAGTCCCATATGGTGTAGTTTTGAGTGGACTTGCCTTTACGATTTTTGACAGTTAAAAGTGTATTGCTTCGCCAAGAATACTTAAAACGTCAGCCATTGAATACCGATTTAAAGTAACTCGTCAAACTAATTTACACTAATTTTTTAAAACTTTTATTGGAATTTCTCATCTGATTTGTATTCGTTGTGATGCATGAAATACATCGGAAGACGCTTTTAACATTTCCCTTGCTTATATGGATATGCTGTCTTGTTATATTTCATATTGTCTTGTTATATTTCACTTTTTATCATTGCTTGATAATGACTAGAGATGCCTAGTCGAAGCGTCGCTCGGTAATAGCGATCTTAGGAAAAAATAGCGATGACGTCACCCACACTAGATCCGGGCAACTCCAGCGGTACAGATACCGGTATTTCTAAACAAAAACAGTTGATTAAAATTATTCGTCGATCGTGTGCTATAAGTGCTGAATTATTTTTTTACGTATTGTGCTTGTTAATCTACTAAAATAAAACGAGTAGCACTGAAATACAATTTGATTTGTATACTCGGCAAAGAGCCCGGCATATCTTAAGGTCGGTGTTGTCCTGGTATAGGTAGCCTGGTTAGAGGAAGTACATGTACTTATATAGCAAACAGGCTAGACAATATATAGTTGGTCTGAAAATTATCGAGAGGAAGGGGTAGCAACCATGGGATTTTATTGACAAAATGAAAGAGACTATATCATTCAAGTTACACATGACCTAATTATAATGTTATAAAGAACATACATCAAATATACAATGATAATTTGGTTCCTGAAAGTACTAAGCTATGACAATGATCTGAACAAAGTTTCAAAAATGATAGTTACTTCCCTTTAACAAATGTGCGTGTTAGCTATTGAAACATAAGATTCTCGTGATCAAAGGAGAAATGTGCACGTTGGGCTTTAATCAAATAGATAAATAACATGCAGAGATAAAGATATAAAGTTTGTTTTTGTCATCAGGACTTCTTTGTGGATGGACAGCAATTAGTAAAAATAGCCATAAACAAATAACTTTCAACAACTCATCATAATTTGCATTGAATAAGCTTTTGTCACCCAATAATAATACATTCTAAAGTAGATATCGCTTGTGTAATAAATTTCATAATCTACTGCGATATCTTAGAAGATCTCCTTAGGAGATATCGCTTTACATGAATTTGATTGGTCAGTTAAAAAGGAACTACTTTTTTTATTTTCAAAGAACAGTTCATTTTTTATTAAAAGTAACTTCTTTTTTTTATTAAAAATGAACTGGGTCAATATAAAGGACTTTGCAATGGTTGAATTGCTGTCAAAAAATAAAGTATCACTACGCCGTAATGTTATCAGGTTCAGTAAAAGTGAAATCTATAGCAAAGAATTATTTTTATTTATTTGTGCATGTAAGAAAGGATTGGGTGATAAATAAAATCTCCTCCTCGTCTTTTTGATATAAAAATATATCAATCGATAAAGTAAAAAAAAAAGCATGAGTAATAAGAGGTACTCTATTTATCACAAACAATGAAGCATTAAATTGGTAACCAAACAGTTTCTCTTTGTGGTAATGCGTTTTGAATTTTGGAAGCGACATTTGTCATGTAAACATGTGACAACATAAAATCTCGAGTAGCCAATGAATTTTCCTAAATCATAGGCTTATGCGCCTGGGTTTCAATTTTATTTCAAAGTGGATTACATAATTATACGTTAAAGCGATAATTTCATATTTTCTAAGAAAATCAAAACATAATAATTTCTATGTCTTTTGCTCAATAGGTTATCAACTCACTATTATACGACCATTGGCATTATTTCACACCCTTAAAAATCATTGACACAGGGAATAAAAACACAATTACCTCCCTTGTTTTCCTATTGCCTCCATGCATTAGCTACCTTCAAACGTTGGAATTTGAATTTGAAAATGATATTTTTGCCAATTTCTCAACTGGCAATAGTGAATTATAGGATTAAAAGGATTATTCTTTAACAAGGTAGGACTGTTTAAGATACCATCTATTTTAAGGCTTTATTTTAATACATTTTAATACATGTGTAAGGCACATAATTAATTTAAATGCTGATTACTAGGTAGGCTATACAGGTTTCGGCATAAGGGGGAATAATTATAAAACTATTAATCCGATTTTGACGAAAACAAACAAGGATCCTTGTCTTATAATAAATGTTTCCTAAAAGATTCAGAAAAATCTGGGGGGTTGGATGGCTGAATGGTTAGCACGTGCGCGCTGTACCATAAAGTCTGTCATTGAGTCAACTGGCGTGGTTTCGAATCCCCGGTTGTACGTGACAAGGAGTAGGGTCGCCTGTCCAACCTCGTGGGTTTTCTCCGGGTCCTCCGGTTTCCTCCCACTGCTAAAGATCCCTACGCGCAAGCGAATTATTGAAATAAAATTAAACCATATGTTAGTCCCGAAATGACCTAGTTTGTGTCGAGTGGACGTTAAACCCCATTTCTCTCTCACAAAAATCTGATTAAAATCATGGTCTCTGTTGGGCTGGTTTCAGCAAAAACATAACTCTAACAATGTTAATCCCATCTGGACTCAGACTAGTAATTATTAGCCCATTGACTTCAATGTTAAATGGGTGTAACATCACAGGCTGTAGCTTTTTGCTCAACATTCCGTTGGTTCCAATCTCTATAGGCACAATGGGGACCCACATTTGGCAATCTTCTCAGCATAAATTTGTAGGGGGTTGACCGTTTAGATTTTTTGCTACGGGGATTTGAAGTTGACTGGGGTGAAAATCTCACTTCCGATACAATAATTGCTACGCAGAAAGACATTTTACACACCTATCCCTCCGCTGTAATATCACCAGTATTACCCAAAACTGCTATAAAATTGCAAATATGATCCCTTTTCTCCTATTCTAGACCAAAAAGTCAACCCAAAAATGCAGGAAGAGGGGAGAAAAAAATTAAGGGAAAAATTGTCTATTAATAACTCGCACTACATACTAGTCTTAGTCCATCTTTTCGAAAAGAAATAGAGATCCTTAAAGTTTCAGAAAAACCCGATAAAAACTGTAACAAGAAGTTTGCACAGTTCAGCAAAAAGGGAGCATAACTCTAAAAAATATTAATACGATTTAGGGATCCTCCTCTAGTCATAATACAAATTACCTGAAAGTTTCAGAAAAATTCGATAAAAATTACAGCCTCTAGAGGGCTGACAAGAAAGTAGGGAGGACCGACGGGTGTATAAAAACTGTAGGCTCCATCGCGTTAACAATGTTGCGGAGCGCTGAAATTCGATAGGGTTTGTCATCTAGTGACCCTCACTCTTCAAACCGAATTTGAACAAATCGGTCAACAAGCGGTTGACATGCAAGATACGCCCACTATTCAGGATATTTTGACGTGGCCACACCTAACCCGTATATGATAATCGTGATTTATCGAGTATATATCTTGATGATGTACATGCAACTTCCTGCTTTTCAAGAAATCAAATTTACAATCGTTACACTAATAAGTGCGGAACCTGTGATTTATCACGCAGATTTAAATTCAATAATGGCGGAAATGATGAATTCAGTACCTGGTTATTATTATGAGTGCACAGAACAGTTGCGTGAAAAAACTTTCATGCTGATGTATTATAATAATACGTAGGGAACTGGTGCCTTAGCAGGAGGTGGAAGGACTGGGGGTGGTGACTGTCATTCTCCTAAAATGGCGAAGTCCAAAAAATAGGGATAATGCGACTTAATGATCAGGATTCCCTTATTTTCCGCGTATTTTTTTTATTATGCTATAAAAATTAGAACTACCAGGAAATTCACAACGAAACGAAGAAATGCCATGTGCTGATAAAACCAGAAGGCGTATATTTTAAATGTCATTTAAAGACATGTCTTCTATTCACTTAATTCATCGAATATTCGCTTATATGTGTTAATAATTCTACGCCAGTGAACTAATTATTATTTGCAGTTTTTCGACCAAAATTAGATTTCAAGATAATTTAAATGTGAAGATTCGTCTGAATTGTTGAATACTTTGTAATAGTCCGGTCGCCAAACCCAATATTTCGATTGAACCTGGAAATTGTATACAAAGTTTTTTCATGATTGATTTTAGTAGCCTAGGGTGTCCTCTTTCAGAATCTGCCGGGTGAACCTCGGTCACCGTTCAGCGTTTTGAGAAATTCAAGATGGCGTCTAAGACGGTCGCCATTTCATATAATCCCCTATAACCTCCATAGTATTTAGTCTAGGATGATAATTTTGGTGTCTAACCATGTGTTTTGGGGCCAAGGAATACAGTGAAATCGTTCATTATGTTGTGGGGTGATTAGATAATAGTAAAATTCAAAATGGCAGACAATATGAGTGATACGATAACACCACATACATGCCTTTCAGGGGTTCCAGGCCCACAAGGGCCGGACCTGATAAGGAGGGCACATACTGTTTTTTGAAAATTAAAAAAAAAATCTGCCCGCAAAAAACGAAAATAACCCCCACAAATCTAGGCAATATTCAGTTTAATCCTTTAGTCGTGTTTCTGGCTGCAACCTGCGACAGCACAAGCGCAATTGTCTACAATTTCCATGTTCAGCCATAGTTCTGCCCGACTATAATGTAAACATGTCCGACTAAACTGTGTAGTCAAAAAAAAAAGAAAAAGAAACATTGCCATTCAGTTACTTAAAGCCACAGTGTCTTTTAATAAATCTAACTGATCGTCAATGTTTCCGACTGATCGGCAATGTTTATTTTTCTTTTTATTCATTTGACTACGCGCAAGTAACGAAAGGAACCCAGATCTTTGGGATATAATCGTTTTTTAAGCTTCATTAAAATCTGATAACCTTGGTATTACATACTTTTACACTATTTGCCAACGTGAAACAGCCATTTTGTCAAGCAGTGTCGGGTCCAATTTTTACAGCATTAGCATTCGAAGTCAACCGTTATTATGGTGTAGCGGTGATATATTTTAAAGTTTGTTTAAAATAGCTAAGTCTCTAACTCAATATCATCCTAAGTCTTCGACATTGAAAACGCGCATTATTTGTCAATTTAAATCAACATTGATGTTGTGGTCCTACGGGGAACAGAAGGGCTTCTAATATCCAATATTTAAGACAAAATAAACAATTTAGCATTGGTACACAAATCGTGTATCATGATGCGTTTCAGCGCCATTTGTAACAAGATACTCGAAGAACGATGCTAGACTTATTCCACAAGTAATATTAGACGGTGGCGCCATATACTTTTCTGGAGAGTATGCGCAATAAATACTGTCGGTGTAGACTGGAATAACCAGATGCTAGCGGTTGCCGTTCGATTGAGACTTCCGGCGTATTTCGCCGAACATAACTGATTAGGAATTATAGTAAAAACAGAAATGATTGAATGTAAATCAGTTTAAATAATTTGAAATTATATGCGCTGCGACTCATTTGTGTCAATTTCAAGATCCAAAGATTAGCGATTTAGCTTCTGTGAATCGGATAAAAAATGTAACTTCTAGAGGGTCCAAAAGATAAAAATGCGATTTTTCGTAGAATCAGGGGTCAAAATCCAGGAAGTTGCTGTCCGGTATGACCATGTTTTAAATTTCATCACAATTGTGACATCCAAAGAGTCCACAACATTGATATACCATACATTTACATTATTTGCGTACGACGAGCGGCCATTTTCGGTCGACTCTCACGAAATTTTAACTCAACTACCATTATGGTGCAACGGTGATGCATTCGAACGTTTTTTTTTTAATCTGATTTAAAAAATGTGACCTCTAGAGGGTTCACAAGCTGATAAGAATTGTGGCCTCTACAGTGACCACAAGCTAAAAATGTGATTTTTCATGTGATATCCAACTACGTTCACGGGAATACAAACGTGTTGTACGCGACACCTCCGTCCGGTATAGATGGAAAGAAAAGAATTCAGACATGTTTGAATCCTTGATTAGAGAGCCAGAATTCATGGAAGATCTGCAAGATGTATATCGGGTCCTTGATCGCAATAATATCGACAAGGCTGTGTTAAAACTTAACAAAAGTCTCAGACCTGTTGGTGATAAGGCGAATATGAGATTTAGGCCAAAACAGTTCCCACATCCAGTGTCCGTGGTTTGACTCAGACCTAGAAGTATTAAAACAATCAAAATGTAAATTATTAAATCAATTCCGTTTAACGAACAATAGGGATGATTTGGGTGAATATTGAGATGTCAAAAATAGATTTAAACTAGATTGTAAATCCAAAAAGAAAAGGTATGAAAAGTCACAATTAGAAAAATTATGCGACGAAAAGGATCCTAAAATATTTTGGACTAAGATTAAAGTATATATTCAGAAACAGATACCCCCTACCATAAATATTAATATTGAGAACTGGTACAACCACTTTAAGTCTTTACTTAATCCATCAGTTGAATCCTCAGATGATGAGTTTGATTGCTATGTAAATGAATATATACGTGATAATAAATGTAAAAATAACGAATGTCAGTCAGATCCAAAATATTATGAACTAAATCGTGAAATCTCGCATAGTGAAATTCTCTCTGCTATTGCAAATTTAAAATCCGGCAAAGCTCCTGGTGAGGATCTCATTCCTCCTGACTTTTATAAGCATACATACAATCAAATGTTACCATTACTCCATAAACTATATAATTGTATATTTAGTAGTGGCGTGCTCCCTAAAAATTGGTCCCATAGCATTATTCACCCTTTGCATAAAAGGGGCGACACTGATCACCCTGGAAACCAGGGCTCAAAGTGGAGCTGGAATCTTCATTGATCTTAGTATCGATGACGTATTCTTACTTCTTTTTGCTGACGATCTTTCCCTCCTAGCAGATACGCCTGCAGATCTACAGAAGAGGCTGGAAATTCTTGATATGTATTGTTCAAAATGGAACATGAAAGTTAATTTAGAGAACTCCAAAATAGTGGTCTTCAAGAATTGGGGGTATTCGCTCAAAGAGGGAGAAGTGGTATTATCAAGGAAAATCTATTGAGGTCGTAAATCAATACAAATACTTAGGAGTTGTATTCTCAAATCGACTCAAATGGAATCTATGTTGTACGACATTAGCACAACAAGCTTCTAAAGCATTAAATGTCATCAAACTGTTAAAATCGCATTCAAACTATTTGATTCAAAGGTTTCCCCTATATTGTATTATAGGTCTGAAGTGTGGGGAACTGAATTAAGAATAGATATCGAACAAGTCCAAAATAGATTTTGTAAGTGGTTATTATGTACTGGTGTTAAAACAAAAAATGCTTTAGCAAGAGCCGAATGTGGTAGATATGAATTATACATTAATTATGTATGCAAACCCATTAAGTATTGGTTTAAAGTATTGGGCATGGATAACTCCAGATTACCGAAATTGTGTTACAAAATGCTCTATGATCTGGATGTACATAATAGAATAAATTGGTGCAGTAATGTACGTAAGATTTTGTTCAAATACGGATTTGGTCATGTTTGGTTTAATCAAGGTGTTGCTAATATTGCACAATTTATGCTGTGTTTTAAACAACGTGTTAGAGGTGTAAGTCTTCAAGAATGGCATGATTTTATTACCAATTCCCCAAAATGTATGTTTTACAGTCTACTTAAATCTAGTATATATTGCGAATCATACTTAAACAGCAATCTTCCACATAAGCTGAGATTTGCATTAGCAAACTTTAAATGTTCAACTGTTCTTCTAGATGTAGAACATGGTCGTAGGGACAAAATCCCCCGGGTAGAACGTATATGCAAACTGTGTAACACTAATCAAGTGGGCGATGAAATCCACTTCATGATATACTGTCCAATCTTGCGAGATCTAAGACATAATTTCTTACCGTCATGGTTTATTAGATCCCCAACAGTAAGTAATCTAGTGTCACTATTTAATTCGACTGATCACATCGAAACAAGGAATTTATCATTGTTTATATCAAAGGGTATGGAATTAAGGCACATAATGCTCCGCTATTAACTCTAACTTTACTTACTTTATTTATTGTGAATATTTTAAGTAAAATAGTAAGATTTAAATTGTAAATATCATTTTTCTTAAGATACGTCTTACTTTCGTTAACACATGTAACTTGTAACTTAATTTGAACATTTGATATTACTTATAGCATTATCTTTCAGACTTATTGTATATGTACTGTAGGCTGTTGCCTTATAGTTATAAATAAACTGTTTGTTTCATACAATCAGGGGCCATAATCCACGAAGTTACAGTCCAATACATCTCAATTTCGAAAAGAATCGAGATATTTGGGAGATAACCTATATTTCAAGTTTCGTCACAATCGGATAAACATTGTGACATATAGCGTGTACACAAACAAATTGTGGACGTCCGGATAGGGGCGACGACAACCACTATTATATTCCCCATGACTTCTGATGCATTAGATATTTTATACCTCAAATCTATTAGATTCTGTGTTATTTTCTTGTACAAAGAACAACTGGATATGGGTGTTTTAATATCTTATTTGTGTGCCTCTCATTCCATCTCCGTCTTCATTAGCCCAGTCGGAGCCGAATAGCAGGACGTTAAACGCCATTTCATTTCTCATTTTATCTTATAATGTAAGTAGTATAGAGGGTAGACTGGAGCAATTTTGGAATTCCAGACATTCCAAAGGTCTGACGTCACACATTCCTAAGGTCTGACGTCAGAGCATTCCACAGGTGTTCTATTTATAGTTTGAATATGGTTATTGTTGACTGAACAATGAGGTTATGAATAATAAAAAAGGTATGCATGTGTTGTATTCTTTGATCGTGTTTGACTTTTGTAACGAGGGTATGGGGTCCACGAATTGTTTATTGGAGGGTAGGGGGGGGGGAAGATATTTCGCTTTATAGGCAGGTGTGCAGAGGTTACATTGAGTTCACGTCACGCGTAGTTATACCTGCATTCAGGGACAATGATCTCCGCTATTAAGCTTGACAGTTGAACATGTTGTGATTGTTTATCAAAGGCTGTTTATATCCCACACACCACCACCCCCCCCACCCCCGCCCTAACCTCAAAAAACCCACTTCACAGGTCTACACTCTTCAATCCGTGTCGATACTAAGAAACCAACAACAGCCTTTTTTTTATAATATTTTATTTAGCCATAATGTTATATATATATATTTTTTTTTTTACGGACAATTAATTTGATGGCAGGTTCCAATCTGCCAGCTACCTATAAGTGGCGAGAACGTTGATTATGTTCTTGAACGCATGGTTCGTTCCCTCAACCATCCTCAACCGTGCCAGTATGTAGTCAGTAAAAGCTAACAATCTACAGAAAAGAACAAATCAGATAGGTATTGGTAAAATAAAACAATATTCATATTAAAAGAATTGCATTGTCTACCCCCCCCCCCCCCCACAGCCCACACAACTTCTGCTAACCCTTTGAATTTGTAACAGGTAAGCAAAGTTTACAAAGAACGTGTCCAAATTCAAATGGTACTGGTTGTCCTAGTTCCGTGTAAAGTCCGAGTTCAACCGTGTCTATGTAATGTTTGTTGACTGGAATATAATAGGGGTTGTCAAACGTTTTATATACAGCCGATCCAAAGGGTTTAGCTAGATCCACCTGTATAGCTCGCAACAACGGTGCGCTTAACCGATCCTAAACCATAACCTTTCTGATACGGTGACCCCGTAAAAATTGGAAATCCGTCACCCGTTTGACTGAGGTAATAACGTCGTATCTTTGCATCGTCACACCTGTAGGGTTGTAGACACGTCATTATTCGACCTTGCGCAAGTGCAGTTTACAAAGAACGTGTCCAAATTCAAATGGTACTGGTTGTCCTAGTTCCGTGTAAAGTCCGAGTTCAACCGTGTCTATGTAATGTTTGTTGACTGGAATATAATAGGGGTTGTCAAACGTTTTATATACAGCCGATCCAAAGGGTTTAGCTAGATCCACCTGTATAGCTCGCAACAACGGGGCGCTTGTATCACCGACCAACTGATTTTCGATAATATCAGTGTAAATATAAATATTGTGAAAATTGGAATCTAAATCGACTTTTGTGTCACTTTTCACACTGCTTGTAAATTCATTCTCTTTCATAAACCCGAATATCCGGGTTAAATTCTTGGACAAATGGACTTTTCGACCGTCTCTTCCTAGGAGTAATAAGACATAACCCTCGGGATCTTTCACGATAGATAATGATGCCCCAACCTCCAACGTCGATTTATTGAAATGATTGATTATGTCGTGTCCAGTATCGTAGTAACCATCGGGTATTGAAAAACGTAAGCGATGCGGTCCCTCTATTTCCGTTTTACTATTAATGGAGCTGTTCATACTAATTATTCCGTTATAAAAGGACTGATTTGTGTCAGAAGTTTAAAATATCTAGAATCAATATACTGGGCTTTAATGTCGCCTATTATTCGACTACGTGGACGTACTCCGAAATGAGTGTACTACAAAAACCAAGGTCCTGTACCTTGAAAACGTAAATCTTGATGTCCTTAGAACAATCACTGGATTTTATAAAAGGACTGATTTGTGTCAGAAGTTTAAAATATCTAGAATCAATATACTGGGCTTTAATGTTTCCTATTATTCGACTACGTGGACGTACTCCGAAATGAGTGTACTACAAAAACCAAGGTCCTGTACCTTGAAAACGTAAATCTTGATGTCCTTAGAACAATCACTGGATTAGTGAGAGCTACATCTTATAACCTATCGTAAATTGCATCAGGGTTCACTTCGATTAAAATGAGACGGCGGGCCCCATAAACTAACCCTGTTTTACGAAATGGCGAATTTAGAAATTCTCGTTTGCAATTGTCGAAATCATTTATTTATTTGGACATTTATTGTTTTAAAGAAAGAATTCATACTTTATTTTTTTTTTATTTTGGGGAATATTTTATACTTCTTGCTAAAATATTTTTAGACAAAACAAATTTTCAAATTGTGGAACCTTTGAAAACTAGTAGATGTCATTTAAATTTGACCCCCCCCCCCCCGGTCCCGCCCCTCACATGCGCACACACCCACAAACACCCAACACCCAATCACAGACTTTAACATCAACACGAATAATATCTTTTCATGTTGTTTTATTATAAAATGTATATATTCCCCGCTACGGTCGTTTTTTTTTAAATTATGCATACCAATCTTACCCACCTTTATCTCAAAAATGATGATTAGAACGCTCCAGTACACATGTAATGGTGAAAAGACAGACAACCAGCACGAATAATACCTTTTCATGTTGTTTATTACAAAATGTATATATTTCTTCCACGGTCGTTTATTTTTAAAAATATGCATACCAACATTACTCTTTTTTCTCCTCAAAAATTGGTGATTAGAACGCTCCGTTACTCATGTCATTGTTTTTTTGTCTTTATGTATTTTCATTATCTATTTGAACTCCCTTTTTCAGCCCGAAACATGTAACTTATTATATTCTTGAAATATCACAAGTAAATGATATAGCCGCGTGTGCAACTATTATATCGTTTAGTTTCGAGTAATATTCATTTTGAGCTTTTTAAAGCATCCCCGTGAAAAAATATTATCTAAAATACTTAATCATTCAATATTCCATTATTTTGAAAATAAAAACCACACAAAAAAAATGTTAAGGAAGCAAATTTCTGAACGTTAATATCCCCGTGAATAATATTATCTAAAATACTAAATCATTCGAGTTACCGTATATCCCCAAAACCTGTAAGAAATAAATTAATTGTTAATTATCATCTTAGTTTATACATGCAATGTGTTCATTTTATTGTATTTCGTACTTGGTCACTTTTGAGAGTAAATAGCAGTTTTATCAATAATTTTCTCAAATTGCATCAATCACACACCAAACGTCAATTGTGATTAGCTTATCAAACGGGGGAAATTTGTTGCAATAAGAAATACCTATATTCGGACATTGATTTACTATAACATTAATACATCAGCAGTAACTATAAAAAACGTTAAAGGAGCTAAATCGCTAATATTTATGGGACCTAGAAATTGACAGAAATGGGTCGCAACGAATATAATAAGGTAATGTGAATGTATATAAACTGATTTACATTCAATCGTTTCTGTTTTTACCGTAATTTCTAATCAGTTATGTTCGGCGAAATGCGCCAAAGTCTCAATTGAATGACGATCTTTAGCGTCTGGTTATTCCAGTCTAAACCGATGGTATTTATTGCGCATGCTCTCCATATAAGAATATAGCATTGACATGACTTGTGGAATATGTCTAGCCTCGGTCTTCGAGTCCCTTGTGCCAAATGGCAAATGTACCAATGGTAAAATGTTTCTTTTGTCTTGAATATTGGATATCAGAAGCTCATCTATTCCTTGTAAGATCACAAGACCAATGCTGATTTGAATTGACAAATAATTCGTGTTTTCAATGTCGAAGATTTTGATGATATTGAGTTAGAGACTTAGCTACTTTAACAATAATTTTTGTAGATATGGAAAAAAAAGATATTGATCACATAGAAATACCAAAATTTTTTTAAAGATATGGAAAAAGATGTTGATCACATAAAAATACCAAATTTATATTCCATAAATGGTAGATGTAGACATTAAACATACATTATGCAAGGGCTATATCTCCCTATTGCAGGACTTCCTTTAGGCCTGAAATGTTTTCTAAATTATTAATTAGACATTAATTAACTGATCCAAGGCCATAATTAACTGATCCAAGGCCATAATCAACTCTCGATTGCTTCGGATTTCTCAGATATTAAATAGATTAGAACGGTTCAGCCATATTTTAAGGGCTGCAATTATTGCAACGTCTTGTCAAACCTTCAAAGGCTAATATCTTCTCTCGCAATAGAGTAATTGGAATGAAAATTTCAAATTATTCACTTTACATTATCTATTGTCGAACTATTATAGCAAGAATGGCTAGCTCTTTATCGAAATCTTACATACTGTATCTTTAAGTTAAAGATAAAAGTTACAAGTTTGTTTTTATATGAAATTTTACAATTTTATAATAATCTACCGGAAATATACATAACAGGGATAAAGCATAACGTTTCCACGATATAATAACCATGAATGTAAGTGAATAAACAACAAACAACACTTCAAAATTCATACGTTCATGGAAAAATCTTACCAATCGGTGCATAGATACGATAAGCATTCATTAAAAATCACAGAGAATATAAAATATGTGACTGGACAAAAATATTACTATATGATATATATGTCCAGACTGAAAAATCTCTGTTCAGACTGATATAATAAAATATCTGCAGTTTATAGCGAACTCTGTAAGATGCACATAAGTATATACCACTGTTTTATTTCGAACAAGTATAAAAACATTTCATTGGAGAGATTAAACATTATTGACATAGATTTATAATGATGTTTAGTTATTTTCGAAAGATATTTACTCGTGAAGTAAGGTTTGTTAAATAATCTCTTCAGTGTTTAATCAATTGTAACGGTGATTTTCCGAGTTGTTTGACTTGAACCGTGAATGTTAAATATGTTTTGTACTAGACAATGTAACGGCATATATATACATTTCGATAATTGCACTTTTATTAAAGTTCAAATGTTCGGGGTGCATATTCCATATGTCGTGAATGCGGCGAGGAAAATGATGCATGCCTATTTTTTAAGTCTTCATAATAAACCATCTAGAAACCTCAATTTAAAGCCGGAAATCAGCTGTATCGCGTTATGGGGAATGGAAGTAATTGTATAAGGTATTAGACAGGGAAAGATTTGTCAATGAATGTCGGTGAAGGGGAAATTTCCAAATAATGTTTAACCCGTTTCATATAAGTTGTGAATAAAAGGGGTAGCTTATTCCAAACCATATAGCTCATATTGTCTTGATCATCCCTATGTTCGTAAATAATCATCTAATAATGTGTTTAAGTAAATATAGCCTCATGCAACAGAATGACCATATGTTCAGATAGGGAAAAATGCCTCTTCAGACTAAAATATCTGCAGTTTTGCAGAACGACGAAGTCCAGTTAAGTTTATCCACGTAAAAGTAACTCCATCTCGACAAATAACGACACCCCAGTTTGAAAGGTATGTTATTTGTGTGCTGGTGATATCAAATGGAAGTACTAAAATGGCTGAAGTATGTCGAATGTACAACCGTCTGTTATCAACACAATGACGACAGGGTATTCCCTTATAGTAGTAAACCAAGCATCCATTTTTTTTAAATGCAGTTAAGCCCCCCCCCCCCTTTATTATATAATCTGTTACTCTAATGAACTTTTAAAAAAAACGAAAAAAAAAAACGAAGAATTAATTTATAAAATTAAAAATGAATTTATAAAATTAAAAATGAATTTATAAAATCAAAAATGAATTTATAAAATCAAAAATGAATTTATAAAGTTAAAAATGAATTTACAAAATTGAAAACAAATTTACAAAAATAAAAATTATTCTACAAATTTAATTTATTTCTTTTTTTTTTTAAATTGAGGATTATTTTCCAAAATTAAAAATTATTTTCCAAAATTAAAAATTATTTTCCAAAATTAAAAATTATTTTCCAAAATCAAAAATTATTTTCCAAAATTTCGATTTCCATACTCCCCTGGCAATACAATCTTTTGTTCTTCAAGTGCTGACAGAATCTATTTTCACTGTCAGAGCATCTAAAATATGGAATAATCTTCTAGATACATACTTAGTCTTCGTTGTGTCATTAGTAACAATAAACAAATTGGAGGGGGGTGGTGGAACAAGAAAACTAACAAAATTCATACTTTCAAATGAAATCTTTATTATACACATTACGGTATCAGAAATTTAAAATCGAAAAGATTATGACGAATACATATATATTTATATATATATATTTATATATATATATATAAACAACATATTAACCATGCCAGTATGACAAAATGTGTATTGTTTTCAATACATTTTAGGTATGCCACTCTAGAATTTCGTTGGATTTCGTAATGGGGTTTTATTATCTTTCGAGACTTGTTGTCGCAGAATCTCCATTTTAAGTTTATGTTCATTCACGATAGCATTGATCTTAGCATTTAACAATGCCAGTCTTAAATCATGCGCAGATGTCCTATTATTTACACTGAATGGTTCGGAAATGATGTCGAGTGGTTGCTGACTGATTACATTCGGATCTACATTACCACCGTGGCGACCGCCACAGTATTCAGTATTATCTGAAAAAAGAAAATATCCAAATAGTTTAGTCTAACAAGGACATATCAATATTTTAATTATGTGAATAATTTATGTTGTTGCAATGTATCTAAATCTTTCAAGCAAAAAACAACGTATCCACCGATGCATCTAATGTGTCGTTTTAACATAGTATAGTGTTTTAAGTGGCTTTTAATTACTTACCAAAAGAAGCCCCATTTTTTACGCTTTCACCCGGCCTTTTCTTTGACGTTCTTGTTAGCTTCATTTCGTTTCTTTTAAGATGACGCCAGTAATTCTTTAATTGAGTCGAACTTCTAACAGGGAAATTTGGCTGTGCACAGAAACGTTTTTCAATTTCTTTCCAAGCCTGTTCTTTGAGAGAAACCGATTCTACATCCCTTCGCTTATTATCAATTATATTTAGGAATTCTTTTACCACTGTCAATAGGAATTGTTTCTCGAAATCTGTCATTGAAGGTGAGCGACTTTTTGGGGTATCCATCACGTACAAATTATGTCTGTTGTACTGAGAAAACTTATCACAACTCTACTTTATAAATAATCACAATAATACAATAATAGAAGCATTGCAAAAGAAATTGGCCAGATTATAGTACAAACGGTAGTTGTGTACAATATACACAAGATCTGCTACGTCACACAACGTCTTTCAATGCGACTTTTCCGACAACGATACCATTTCGTCCACGCCGTCAGTTATTTCGCTAGAAAAATTTTTGTGGTAATTGTATCTTCAGATGTTTGGCCCCAATATACACCATACACACACCCATCAGGTATTTCGATAGGACAAATTTTGTGGTAATTGTACCTTCAGATGTTTGGTCCCCGATATACACCATACACACAGCCACACACACCACACACCACACACACCACGCCAAGCATCATTACTAGACGGTCATGTCTGAGTACATTGAGTATAATAATCGTCTAGCCACGTTTGACAACCAATGGACCCATGTTCATCCATCACCTTACAAGTTAAGTGAATCCGGATTTGTTTATTTCGGGGATAATGGTCGTGTGCAGTGTTTCAGTTGTAAATTGATATTGAAGGATTGGAAGCCATTCGACGATCCATTCCACGAACATGCTAAATATAAACCAAACTGCCCCTATATGAGAATGATTAAAGGGTCTTTGGGTGGTGGTTACCGATGGGAATACAAAGGAATACTAGATGGAAAAGTCATCCAGTTGGCACATTCCCGTGTGTTGTACAAGTGTAAAGCCGAATGTATTGCCGCTGCTAAGAAAGCCGACTTTAGCTATATTGATAGTATGGGTAGATCTTATTTATTCCTGACAGAGTGGAATTGCAAAGAAGATAAAGTCAAACAGTGGGATATAGACAACATGTCAGCCAAAACACTTGATTTCGAAGCTTATTTGTTTAAACAGTGAATTACCACAAAAAATTTTTCTAGCGAAATAACTGACGGCGTGGACGAAATGGTATCGTTGTCGGAAAAGTCGCATTGAAAGACGTTGTGTGACGTAGCAGATCTTGTGTATATTGTACACAACTACCGTTTGTACTATAATCTGGCCAATTTCTTTTGCAATGCTTCTATTATTGTATTATTGTGATTATTTATAAAGTAGAGTTGTGATAAGTTTTCTCAGTACAACAGACATAATTTGTACGTGATGGATACCCCAAAAAGTCGCTCACCTTCAATGACAGATTTCGAGAAACAATTCCTATTGACAGTGGTAAAAGAATTCCTAAATATAATTGATAATAAGCGAAGGGATGTAGAATCGGTTTCTCTCAAAGAACAGGCTTGGAAAGAAATTGAAAAACGTTTCTGTGCACAGCCAAATTTCCCTGTTAGAAGTTCGACTCAATTAAAGAATTACTGGCGTCATCTTAAAAGAAACGAAATGAAGCTAACAAGAACGTCAAAGAAAAGGCCGGGTGAAAGCGTAAAAAAAAAATGGGGCTTCTTTTGGTAAGTAATTAAAAGCCACTTAAAACACTATACTATGTTAAAACGACACATTAGATGCATCGGTGGATACGTTGTTTTTTGCTTGAAAGATTTAGATACATTGCAACAACATAAATTATTCACATAATTAAAATATTGATATGTCCTTGTTAGACTAAACTATTTGGATATTTTCTTTTTTCAGATAATACTGAATACTGTGGCGGTCGCCACGGTGGTAATGTAGATCCGAATGTAATCAGTCAGCAACCACTCGACATCATTTCCGAACCATTCAGTGTAAATAATAGGACAT
Organism: Patella vulgata; assembly: GCF_932274485.2. Classification (NCBI taxonomy): domain Eukaryota; kingdom Metazoa; phylum Mollusca; class Gastropoda; family Patellidae; genus Patella; species Patella vulgata. Next base: position 22,203,652 of record NC_065883.2, read on the forward strand.
CTGCGCATGATTTAAGACTGGCATTGTTAAATGCTAAGATCAATGCTATCGTGAATGAACATAAACTTAAAATGGAGATTCTGCGACAACAAGTCTCGAAAGATAATAAAACCCCATTACGAAATCCAACGAAATTCTAGAGTGGCATACCTAAAATGTATTGAAAACAATACACATTTTGTCATACTGGCATGGTTAATATGTTGTTTATATATATATATATAAATATATATATATAAATATATATGTATTCGTCATAATCTTTTCGATTTTAAATTTCTGATACCGTAATGTGTATAATAAAGATTTCATTTGAAAGTATGAATTTTGTTAGTTTTCTTGTTCCACCACCCCCCTCCAATTTGTTTATTGTTACTAATGACACAACGAAGACTAAGTATGTATCTAGAAGATTATTCCATATTTTAGATGCTCTGACAGTGAAAAATAGATTGTGTCAGCACTTGAAGAACAAAAGATTGTATTGCCAGGGGAGTATGGAAATCGAAATTTTGGAAAATAATTTTTGATTTTGGAAAATAATTTTTAATTTTGGAAAATAATTTTTAATTTTGGAAAATAATTTTTAATTTTGGAAAATAATCCTCAATTTAAAAAAAAAAAGAAATAAATTAAATTTGTAGAATAATTTTTATTTTTGTAAATTTGTTTTCAATTTTGTAAATTCATTTTTAACTTTATAAATTCATTTTTGATTTTATAAATTCATTTTTGATTTTATAAATTCATTTTTAATTTTATAAATTCATTTTTAATTTTATAAATTAATTCTTCGTTTTTTTTTTTCGTTTTTTTTAAAAGTTCATTAGAGTAACAGATTATATAATAAAGGGGGGGGGGGCTTAACTGCATTTAAAAAAATGGATGCTTGGTTTACTACTATAAGGGAATACCCTGTCGTCATTGTGTTGATAACAGACGGTTGTACATTCGACATACTTCAGCCATTTTAGTACTTCCATTTGATATCACCAGCACACAAATAACATACCTTTCAAACTGGGGTGTCGTTATTTGTCGAGATGGAGTTACTTTTACGTGGATAAACTTAACTGGACTTCGTCGTTCTGCAAAACTGCAGATATTTTAGTCTGAAGAGGCATTTTTCCCTATCTGAACATATGGTCATTCTGTTGCATGAGGCTATATTTACTTAAACACATTATTAGATGATTATTTACGAACATAGGGATGATCAAGACAATATGAGCTATATGGTTTGGAATAAGCTACCCCTTTTATTCACAACTTATATGAAACGGGTTAAACATTATTTGGAAATTTCCCCTTCACCGACATTCATTGACAAATCTTTCCCTGTCTAATACCTTATACAATTACTTCCATTCCCCATAACGCGATACAGCTGATTTCCGGCTTTAAATTGAGGTTTCTAGATGGTTTATTATGAAGACTTAAAAAATAGGCATGCATCATTTTCCTCGCCGCATTCACGACATATGGAATATGCACCCCGAACATTTGAACTTTAATAAAAGTGCAATTATCGAAATGTATATATATGCCGTTACATTGTCTAGTACAAAACATATTTAACATTCACGGTTCAAGTCAAACAACTCGGAAAATCACCGTTACAATTGATTAAACACTGAAGAGATTATTTAACAAACCTTACTTCACGAGTAAATATCTTTCGAAAATAACTAAACATCATTATAAATCTATGTCAATAATGTTTAATCTCTCCAATGAAATGTTTTTATACTTGTTCGAAATAAAACAGTGGTATATACTTATGTGCATCTTACAGAGTTCGCTATAAACTGCAGATATTTTATTATATCAGTCTGAACAGAGATTTTTCAGTCTGGACATATATATCATATAGTAATATTTTTGTCCAGTCACATATTTTATATTCTCTGTGATTTTTAATGAATGCTTATCGTATCTATGCACCGATTGGTAAGATTTTTCCATGAACGTATGAATTTTGAAGTGTTGTTTGTTGTTTATTCACTTACATTCATGGTTATTATATCGTGGAAACGTTATGCTTTATCCCTGTTATATATATTTCCGGTAGATTATTATAAAATTGTAAAATTTCATATAAAAACAAACTTGTAACTTTTATCTTTAACTTAAAGATACAGTATGTAAGATTTCGATAAAGAGCTAGCCATTCTTGCTATAATAGTTCGACAATAGATAATGTAAAGTGAATAATTTGAAATTTTCATTCCAATTACTCTATTGCGAGAGAAGATATTAGCCTTTGAAGGTTTGACAAGACGTTGCAATAATTGCAGCCTTAAAATATGGCTGAACCGTTCTAATCTATTTAATATCTGAGAAATCCGAAGCAATCGAGAGTTGATTATGGCCTTGGATCAGTTAATTATGGCCTTGGATCAGTTAATTAATGTCTAATTAATAATTTAGAAAACATTTCAGGCCTAAAGGAAGTCCTGCAATAGGGAGATATAGCCCTTGCATAATGTATGTTTAATGTCTACATCTACCATTTATGGAATATAAATTTGGTATTTTTATGTGATCAACATCTTTTTCCATATCTTTAAAAAAATTTTGGTATTTCTATGTGATCAATATCTTTTTTTTCCATATCTACAAAAATTATTGTTAAAGTAGCTAAGTCTCTAACTCAATATCATCAAAATCTTCGACATTGAAAACACGAATTATTTGTCAATTCAAATCAGCATTGGTCTTGTGATCTTACAAGGAATAGATGAGCTTCTGATATCCAATATTCAAGACAAAAGAAACATTTTACCATTGGTACATTTGCCATTTGGCACAAGGGACTCGAAGACCGAGGCTAGACATATTCCACAAGTCATGTCAATGCTATATTCTTATATGGAGAGCATGCGCAATAAATACCATCGGTTTAGACTGGAATAACCAGACGCTAAAGATCGTCATTCAATTGAGACTTTGGCGCATTTCGCCGAACATAACTGATTAGAAATTACGGTAAAAACAGAAACGATTGAATGTAAATCAGTTTATATACATTCACATTACCTTATTATATTCGTTGCGACCCATTTCTGTCAATTTCTAGGTCCCATAAATATTAGCGATTTAGCTCCTTTAACGTTTTTTATAGTTACTGCTGATGTATTAATGTTATAGTAAATCAATGTCCGAATATAGGTATTTCTTATTGCAACAAATTTCCCCCGTTTGATAAGCTAATCACAATTGACGTTTGGTGTGTGATTGATGCAATTTGAGAAAATTATTGATAAAACTGCTATTTACTCTCAAAAGTGACCAAGTACGAAATACAATAAAATGAACACATTGCATGTATAAACTAAGATGATAATTAACAATTAATTTATTTCTTACAGGTTTTGGGGATATACGGTAACTCGAATGATTTAGTATTTTAGATAATATTATTCACGGGGATATTAACGCTCAGAAATTTGCTTCCTTAACATTTTTTTTGTGTGGTTTTTATTTTCAAAATAATGGAATATTGAATGATTAAGTATTTTAGATAATATTTTTTCACGGGGATGCTTTAAAAAGCTCAAAATGAATATTACTCGAAACTAAACGATATAATAGTTGCACACGCGGCTATATCATTTACTTGTGATATTTCAAGAATATAATAAGTTACATGTTTCGGGCTGAAAAAGGGAGTTCAAATAGATAATGAAAATACATAAAGACAAAAAAACAATGACATGAGTAACGGAGCGTTCTAATCACCAATTTTTGAGGAGAAAAAAGAGTAAGGTTGGTATGCATATTTTTAAAAATAAACGACCGTGGAAGAAATATATACATTTTGTAATAAACAACATGAAAAGGTATTATTCGTGCTGGTTGTCTGTCTTTTCACCATTACATGTGTACTGGAGCGTTCTAATCATCATTTTTGAGATAAAGGTGGGTAAGATTGGTATGCATAATTTAAAAAAAAACGACCGTAGCGGGGAATATATACATTTTATAATAAAACAACATGAAAAGATATTATTCGTGTTGATGTTAAAGTCTGTGATTGGGTGTTGGGTGTTTGTGGGTGTGTGCGCATGTGAGGGGCGGGACCGGGGGGGGGGGTCAAATTTAAATGACATCTACTAGTTTTCAAAGGTTCCACAATTTGAAAATTTGTTTTGTCTAAAAATATTTTAGCAAGAAGTATAAAATATTCCCCAAAATAAAAAAAAATAAAGTATGAATTCTTTCTTTAAAACAATAAATGTCCAAATAAATAAATGATTTCGACAATTGCAAACGAGAATTTCTAAATTCGCCATTTCGTAAAACAGGGTTAGTTTATGGGGCCCGCCGTCTCATTTTAATCGAAGTGAACCCTGATGCAATTTACGATAGGTTATAAGATGTAGCTCTCACTAATCCAGTGATTGTTCTAAGGACATCAAGATTTACGTTTTCAAGGTACAGGACCTTGGTTTTTGTAGTACACTCATTTCGGAGTACGTCCACGTAGTCGAATAATAGGAAACATTAAAGCCCAGTATATTGATTCTAGATATTTTAAACTTCTGACACAAATCAGTCCTTTTATAAAATCCAGTGATTGTTCTAAGGACATCAAGATTTACGTTTTCAAGGTACAGGACCTTGGTTTTTGTAGTACACTCATTTCGGAGTACGTCCACGTAGTCGAATAATAGGCGACATTAAAGCCCAGTATATTGATTCTAGATATTTTAAACTTCTGACACAAATCAGTCCTTTTATAACGGAATAATTAGTATGAACAGCTCCATTAATAGTAAAACGGAAATAGAGGGACCGCATCGCTTACGTTTTTCAATACCCGATGGTTACTACGATACTGGACACGACATAATCAATCATTTCAATAAATCGACGTTGGAGGTTGGGGCATCATTATCTATCGTGAAAGATCCCGAGGGTTATGTCTTATTACTCCTAGGAAGAGACGGTCGAAAAGTCCATTTGTCCAAGAATTTAACCCGGATATTCGGGTTTATGAAAGAGAATGAATTTACAAGCAGTGTGAAAAGTGACACAAAAGTCGATTTAGATTCCAATTTTCACAATATTTATATTTACACTGATATTATCGAAAATCAGTTGGTCGGTGATACAAGCGCCCCGTTGTTGCGAGCTATACAGGTGGATCTAGCTAAACCCTTTGGATCGGCTGTATATAAAACGTTTGACAACCCCTATTATATTCCAGTCAACAAACATTACATAGACACGGTTGAACTCGGACTTTACACGGAACTAGGACAACCAGTACCATTTGAATTTGGACACGTTCTTTGTAAACTGCACTTGCGCAAGGTCGAATAATGACGTGTCTACAACCCTACAGGTGTGACGATGCAAAGATACGACGTTATTACCTCAGTCAAACGGGTGACGGATTTCCAATTTTTACGGGGTCACCGTATCAGAAAGGTTATGGTTTAGGATCGGTTAAGCGCACCGTTGTTGCGAGCTATACAGGTGGATCTAGCTAAACCCTTTGGATCGGCTGTATATAAAACGTTTGACAACCCCTATTATATTCCAGTCAACAAACATTACATAGACACGGTTGAACTCGGACTTTACACGGAACTAGGACAACCAGTACCATTTGAATTTGGACACGTTCTTTGTAAACTTTGCTTACCTGTTACAAATTCAAAGGGTTAGCAGAAGTTGTGTGGGCTGTGGGGGGGGGGGGGGGGGTAGACAATGCAATTCTTTTAATATGAATATTGTTTTATTTTACCAATACCTATCTGATTTGTTCTTTTCTGTAGATTGTTAGCTTTTACTGACTACATACTGGCACGGTTGAGGATGGTTGAGGGAACGAACCATGCGTTCAAGAACATAATCAACGTTCTCGCCACTTATAGGTAGCTGGCAGATTGGAACCTGCCATCAAATTAATTGTCCGTAAAAAAAAAAATATATATATATATAACATTATGGCTAAATAAAATATTATAAAAAAAAGGCTGTTGTTGGTTTCTTAGTATCGACACGGATTGAAGAGTGTAGACCTGTGAAGTGGGTTTTTTGAGGTTAGGGCGGGGGTGGGGGGGTGGTGGTGTGTGGGATATAAACAGCCTTTGATAAACAATCACAACATGTTCAACTGTCAAGCTTAATAGCGGAGATCATTGTCCCTGAATGCAGGTATAACTACGCGTGACGTGAACTCAATGTAACCTCTGCACACCTGCCTATAAAGCGAAATATCTTCCCCCCCCCCCCCTACCCTCCAATAAACAATTCGTGGACCCCATACCCTCGTTACAAAAGTCAAACACGATCAAAGAATACAACACATGCATACCTTTTTTATTATTCATAACCTCATTGTTCAGTCAACAATAACCATATTCAAACTATAAATAGAACACCTGTGGAATGCTCTGACGTCAGACCTTAGGAATGTGTGACGTCAGACCTTTGGAATGTCTGGAATTCCAAAATTGCTCCAGTCTACCCTCTATACTACTAATGTATTAATACTGATCTTTTGTTTTCTTGTTTTTCAGTCTACGAATTCGTAAATATTTAATGGAAGTTCAAAGACAAGGGTGGTACGTTTTTAAAATCTATCCTTATAAAAGACCCCCTTTGAGACAAACTTAAGTTAGCTCTTTGTACTCTACCTTTAATACGCCGCTAGCTACATGATCCAATTAACGTGATACCGAAAACTTTCGCCCTGAACAATCGTTGAAAATATCCCTGAGGAACTACGCTGACGTCAATCGTCATGCTTAACTTGGTTATTTGAGAAATGTCATATATTATGTAGAAGTTAAACAGCTGAAACAAGAGAAGACGTCTGATATAAGAGCTAACAAGATTAGACATTAAAATCACTAAACGTCACCTTCACCTGTAGGTAGACCAGATTGGATGATGACGTATGAGGTAATTTGAACCGTCGGCCTCGCAGGAATATAATAACCTGAAATATGATTATCTTCAGCAGTAACGTACAGACAAGGGGATGTCATTTGAGTCTTCTCTACGTGTAAAGACTTTTCAAATGATTGTGTTTGTATGTCGCGATTGTGTTTATATGGGAAATATTTGCAGTTGATTATCGAAATGGTCAAGTCAGGTCATTTAGAATAACAACAAAGTCGACTTTATTTTCGATATTCAACCCTTTAGCTACATGATGAAGGAATACGGTTTGGGACAACTGCATTCCCCGTTGCATACCTAATATAGAGAGACAATGGGGATACTCGATTGAACGTTCAGGAACTAAATTCTCTCAATTCCGGAAATAGTGTCAATCGAGTGACAGGGAGTATTTCGGACAACGCATGTGCCGACTGCATAAAAAAATATCTCAACCAATCATGACAGCTTAAAATACGTTACGATTCTACTCACACCACCTCAGCTGTTGGGACTGGCAGAACTGACATGACTGAATTCTGTATCACTTGATAACAATTCTGTCAATTCGGGATGTTCCGGGCTGACAATCACACCACCTCAGCTGTTCGGACTGGCAGAACTGACATGACTGAATTCTCTATCACTTGATAACAATTCTGTCAATCGAGCACCCCCATAGTAGCCATAGGGTCTGGGCGTGTGTCTAGCCTCAAACATATGACTCTCCTAACAAGATACACAATGTTGTGTCTAGCACTAAAATTTATTCAGGATTATCCATAAAAGGTGTTGGGGGGTGGGGGCTACCGGGTCAAATACAAAGGGCATACTTGAAAACAAGATATCATAGATCTTTGAAACTGAACTGTAATCAATTTTACAAGTGAATTCTCCTCGCTGTTAGTAATTAAGCTTAGAAGTGAATTCTCCTCGTGTTTAGCAAACTCCCGGACGCGCAGTACTAAGATTCCGGGGAATATATGAAAATTGATATCGTCAGTCTAATTCACCCTGGTAGTGCAAAGTATTATAATATCCACAAAGCCCAGCTTAGACGTGGGCCTGAGGGACCCCGGGCCCGCGGTTCATGCCAAAAAGAGAAAAAATTCAAATTCCAGATGAAAGTTTCACGATAATCAATCTAGAGGCGCGAGGGCGGAGACTTGGCCATCCCTCAACCGTTTCATTGTGTTACGCATGCTTGCCATTTATTAAAAGTATATATGAAATAAATAATTTTTTCGTCGCGTTAGGGGTCCCGCAATTTTAGTCAGGCCCAGGGTCCCGCTCCGGCTAGGCTGGGCTTTGAATATCCACAGCCATGGACATATTAACTTTTTAATTGTGTTACCTAATGAACGTCTACACCAAGTTTAAAATTCTACCTCCATTAAAAGCAGAGTTATTATGTTCCAATGTCGTGACCAATCAAATTGCTTATCGCTACTTGGTCACCGAACATAGTGTATTGATATAATGGTCTATACTGTGAGTTTCATCACTCACGCCCAATTAGAAACAAAGTTATCGTGATCCAAAGACCCAATCAATCAAATTGCTTATCTCTGCTTAGCCTTAGTGGAAAATGTGCATTATCAAACACTCTCAAGACATTCACTTAATAGACACCTACACCAAGTTTGAACATTATATCTCATTTAGAAGGAGTGTTATTGATGTAATGATGTAATGAAATAATCAAATTGTTTATCACGGCATCAACACCTACACCAAGTTTGAACATTCTAGCTCAATTATTTCTAATACTTAAAAACAAATGTTCTAGAATTTAATTTGCAGAAAGAAAAAAAGATAATATTGCAAGCTAATAATCTCTCGGTGATTGTACCGGTCTGGCGAATGTTCACATTTGATCTGATTGTAAGGTGACTTACTGTATGCCAAGTAGGTTTCGGCTTAAAAACGTGCTACGTGAGCTTGATTACATGGTCTGTGAAAAGAAAGTTACGACGCAAAAGACAAATGTTGAAGGAGAAAATACATTGTGCAAGTGCCAATTGAGAAGATGTCACAAAGGGACTATCCCGATTATAACAGATGTGTACGTATGAAATTTAAGTCCCAAAATATAGATGAATGGTGTATTTATCTTGTCTTAAAATTTCAGTCTTTTGGACGTGAATGTCAAACCTGCTTATCTGGACACGTAACCCTTTTAAGATCTAGGGTCAATCTTTTTGTTGGGTGACCTGATAATCGATTGCCGATCCACGTGCTGTACTTGTTAACAAAAGGTAAATTCCACCGACGTGTTATTTTATAAAATAAAAGTCTGGTTTTATCCGGACACTGTATAATACAGCTTGGGATACCGGTCTCCCTTTCCAGATGAAGACTGACTGGTTTAAGTTGTTTGAAAACGTATCACGTATATTGAGTTAGTTGCCCGACCACAAGGGAAGGGGATTTTAAGGGCTTTTAACACCAAAATATAATCGAGATTGGCCCTTTAAAGTTCCGGGTCACTGACGTTTGGCGTATTAAAATTTTAAAGAGGCGAATGTGAAATGTTTAATGACAAAACGTAATGTCAAAAGTACAATGTGAAAGCGAAAATATTAAATAAATTAAGTTTTATTGAATTGGTTATGTCATAAAATGCATTATACGTAGAACAAATGCAATTTGTCAAAAGTCAAGATGTCATTTTACGCGATGCAATAGAGCTAATTCTTTGTTAGTATTACATTTTTTTTACATTTGACTTGGTGCAATTTACACGTTACATTCAGCACCGGAGATATAAAAGCAGTAACAACATAGCACTCACTGACTTTTGACTCAAATGCTCTGTCATAATACTGAACTATATGCTAGCAATGGTCCAAAAAAGTATAAAGTACTAGCATTCTGATAAAGTTCAGATAAATCAACCCAAACAAATTTAGTAAGGGTAGGTTCATTAGATAATTATGCTACGTCCAGCTTGTTTATCTTAAAGATTTCAATGTTTAATCTCAAACGCGTTGTTCAATTTGTTGTAGAAAGCGTTCAGAGAGATGAAAATTAAGAGTACACTCAAAGGCGAATTCATGGTGATCTGTGGTCGACATGAAGAAAGTTCGTTTGTGGGGCTTAACGTCTGGGGCAGGGTAACCAAATGGTTTCTTGTGTTGAGAGAATGTATAAAAAATCGCTAAACCGATGAGAGTGTTTTAAGGGGCGTTAGGTAAGATTAGATAAAAAGCTGACAGTTCTCGCTGTAATAGTTAAAACTAGATAATGAAAAGAGGGTATGCTGAAAAATTTTATCCATTTTTATACGCCCCATTTTCATGTGGACGTATTGTTGTCGTCGCCCCTGTCCGGACGTCAGTCCACAATTGTTTGTGGACACTCTACAGGTCACAATTCTTATCCGATTTTGACGAAACTTGAAATATAGGTTTATCTCCAAAAGATCTCGGTTCATTTCGATATTCGTGCATATCGGATCTCGACTTCCTGAATTATGGCCCTGATTGTACGAAAAATCGTATTTTTAGGTTGTTGACTCTCTAGAGGTCACAATATTTTATCCGATTTTAAAAACAGTTTAAATATATCACCATTCCATCCTAATGAAGGTTGAATATGTTTTTCCTGAAAATCGAAATGAAACTGCACGATAAAATGGTCACTCTTTGTACGCAAATTGTGTAAAAGTATATGTAATACGAAGGTTGTGGACACTCACAACTCATTTTCCGATTTTGATGAAACTTGTTCTCTATCCATCTTTTGCAAAATATGGGCGTATCCTGCCTGGTAGGCCCTGGTTACATTTATTTCATCTAACTCAAAACGTATTAAAATTCACTAAATATCGGAGGCTAACGATGGCATCAAGAGCTGATTATGGTCTTGTTAAGTTAACTAATGTCTAATTAATAATTTAGATAACATTTATGGCCCGAAGAAAGACCTGCAATAGGCAGATTTAGCTCTTGCGTAATGCATGTTTCAATCAACGGTATAAGCTACAGCGTACACATTCTGAACATCTGAGACACACTACCTGCGGAGACCTATTGTGAAGGTTTGTTTATACCTCACTTTCAGGATACATTAAGGTAATCTTAAAATGAGAGAACAACATCAGTTGAATGGTGTAATGTACTGTTTTGGAGAATCGAATGTGAACTGTACTTATATACCCTAAATTGTTTATTTGGTTGGTAACCTATAAACAATTGGGGTTTTAATCCAAGTCTAATTAATTATTTCTACAGCATTCGAGTCTCCGAACAATACATAATTATCCAACCTTTGTTGCTTCTCGGGTAAAGCGTAAATCTCTTAATCTCATAATCTCTTTCTGTGATCATAGTTATCTGACTATCAATTAAACAATGCGTTTATAATTAAACATCTATGATAGTATTTTTATAATTTTAAATAAGTTGTGGATTGTAGGTATTTTACTCTACTACAATATCTCCACCGTCTACTTTGCTTTTGCCCTCAAAAGCGACTTAGGAATGGGCTATTGTGAAAGTAGGAAGACTGATGCCCTGATAACTATGAACACCTACACGAGTGTAATACAAATAAACGTGTAGAATGACGTTTGCATTTGGATTTGGCTATCTAGCGTAGATTCGGACAAGGATTTAAAAATTGTCTCATCGTTTTTAGCTCTTTGAACCATGCGCTCTAGGCTAAGATGATCTGTGTTATCATTAGCAACAATAGATGAGAACTTATGGTTATAGAAGCACAATTCAAGGTAAGTAGGGGGATATTGTACACAATAACTGAAGACGGAGTTAGCTCCAGAATCGAAGTTGGCATTGCATTCATCTTAAACCTAAAATTGCAGGAAGTCTTTATCATGTTCTTATTATCGAAGAATAGAGCAAGTTCACGTAAAGGCGCAGCACCAGCTGACAATGCCAATTTATTTGTACAATAAATATTTTTCTCTCCCAAGCACGACTTAAATTTAGCATAAGAAAATGTAGCATAATGCTGATAATCATGAGAGAGTGCCAAATAATTCTGTAAATCGAGAAGTTGGGTGGCATGAGGAGAGGAGCTGTTAAATGGTACAGGTAGAGTTTCAATTTCGTAAAGAGATAAATGATTTGCATGACCCACAATTGGAATTGCTAGAGATATATATATCTTGTTGTGTGACCTAGAGAGAAAAAATTTTGCGTGGGCGTAATAAAATTGTGTGTCCGTTTGGAGCACCTGGAAGTTGTGGTATTGCTTATCTAAAATCGCTTGAATTTTGCGAATTGTCCGTTCTAAAATTTGCGGTGATACAATTAAGGGTGACAATTTTCCCTGCACTAAAGCATGAATACCAAATTTGAGTTCATCTAAATAAGACACAATTAACATTGACTGTTCAATTTGATCAGTCACGAGGTGAGACAAAGTGATAAATGTTTCTTCAACACTCCTAATCGTTGACTGCATATTATTTGTAGCGAACAAGATAGCGTCATGATTTTGTCGTACGCCGGCGATGGTATTATCCAATCTTTTGTTTACAGTCGACATAAACAATGAAAAGTGTTTGGCGTGTTGCGTCAGCTCATTCGCAATTTTGTGATTTTGTTGGCTGAGAGCATTTACGTGCTTTGCAAGTAATTGGACATCCTCTTCTGTTGCGGTTCCAAACAGGGATTTGGATATTTGTCCAACAAAATCTAAAATACCACGTTTTGAGCGACTTGTCGTGTCAAATTTGTGTTCGGGCACTAACCGTTTAAGATGGTTATTTGTATTGTTCAACACGATTGCGGTTTTGCTCTTCACTAGATTAATTTCCTGTATGACTTGTTTGATTAATGAACATGTAGAGTTATTGTGTTCGCACTTGACATCTTCCTGGAGAGCGTGTGTTTCAGGTAGCGAGAATTCGAAGATGTGCATCCAGTAATCAACTCCAAAGGTAACAGTATTCGCCGGTACAGCGGGTTTGAATATGACTCCATAGTTGATTCGATGAACCTTCTCCATTGAATGTATAGGCAGCACCAGAATAAAAGCCAAGTAGATTCGTATCAACCAGGACACGGGCGATCCTAGAAAGGAGAGGAACAAAAGGGATTAAAGAAAGTTAAGCAGAATTTGTGGGTAAATGTGTGATCAGGACATAAACCCTAGCACTATTAAACAGAAGAACCTGCTCTAAGGGATTAACTCGTAGTGGAAAAAAAGGAATAGGAGAGTATGTGCTGGAAGAGTAGTCACTAATGTCATGCTGTATCTATGTCCGGGAGCGAATAAAGTACTTGGGTTGAAGTGGACGCTTCCGTCGTTTACCGGTGATAGTTTTTCGAATATGGAAATCTTGTATAAGATCTTGGTCGATTTTATGAGCAGGGCACCATATTGTTTCTCGCTGATCCTTGATTTTGACGCGGTATTGGTGTTTATCGCCTTGATATTTTGCGGTAATTATACGCTCTATGTCTAATGGCTTGTTTTGGGCAGGAGCAGATGCTGGAAGGTCTGGGATGGCTGGATTAGAACCATCATCGCTAGGTCCATCTGTCTTGTCTTCCGTAATGGACAGTTCTTGTTGTTGCAAGTTCTGGCCGCTGTTTTTAAGAATTCTGTTTTTTTCAGAAAGGAATGGTTTTAGACGACAAGCATTAACAAAGGAACCATAGTCTTTATCTTCTGAACAAGATCTTATTCGGTATGTATGATTAGGCCCGAAGTCTGTAATGTAATATGGTCCTATGTACTACGCTTGCAGCTTTGGAGACAATCCTTTGACTTTCTTCATATTCGATAACCAGACTTTGTCACTTATGGCGAATTCGGAAGACTTTGCTTTCTGGTCATGATACTCTTTGTTGCGTTCTTGAGCTCTTAGAATATTTTCATCAGCTGTTTTTCTGGAAACTTTAAGCATTTCTATCAAATCTTTCAAGTATGCGGTAGCATTCTTTCCTACTGAGTCTTTGGGGATTATGTTGGTGTCAAAGATCAACGTCATTTCTCGTCCGAAGAGGAGTTGATAATGCGATAACTTTGTAGTTTGTGACACAGTGCATCGAAATGACATCATAATGGATGGAAGAATGTCAGGCCAGTTGTTCTGTTTGTCATTACAGTATGCCCGAAGAGCTTTCTCGATGTCAGCATTTATTCTCTCGCATGTTCCGTTGGTAGCAGGATGGTATGAACTTGTACATTTATGACGAACTTGGAAGAGATTGCATACCGCATTTACAAGTTTTGACATAAAGGCTGCTCCCCTGTCGCTGACTAGTGAACTAGGACACCCGTACCGTGTGACGATTTCATTGTAGAGTTTATTACTGACTTCTTCGGCTTCTTGAGTTTTTGTTGGGAAGGCTTCACACCATCCCGTGTAGGCGTCTACGATGAGCAGAATGTGTTTGTAACCTTCTGGGCTTGCAGGTAATGGACCCAGGAAGTCGATATGAAGACGGGAGAATGGGCCTTCTATTGGTAAAGGAGTGAGTGGAACTTTTGTATTAGCTCCAGGCTGACAAGTCTCACATTTGGCTATATAGTCACAAATGGACTGATACATTCTTGGCCAATAGTATTTAGTAATTAAAGATTGGCGTGTAGCTTCCCTACCTTTGTGACAACCTCCTGCCATGGCATCATGGTAAGCCTGAAGTGCCGGAGCTCGATCCTCTGTTGGTAGCGCTAGCTGACTGATTTGCAAGTAGTTACTTGTAGGTTTTCTTCGGCGTGGTTGGAAAAAGTGGTATAGGACGCCACCTTTCATGTCATATTGATCGGCCATGCTCACTAATCCCTTTGCTTCTTCTGTGGTAAACGACTCAGAAACGGTTTTGTTTTCCAAAAATTCAATAATGTATTTGAAATCGGGACATTTCCTCTGTTTAGTAGCTATTTCTGGCAAATTGTGTTCTGGCTGATACCCTGTCACCTGTCCGACAAACGGCGTTGAATTTATAGTTTCCGCACAAAACGTAACCTCAGTCCATTCCTCTTTTGGTGGGGAGACTGCTTGTATAGCAGGAATTTGACATTCATCATGAGTGGTAGTGTTTTCTGGATATACTCGTCGAGACAAAGCATCAGCATTGCAATTCTTCTTCCCAGGCCGATGGACGATGTCATAGTTATATCCCTGTATTTCAAGAGACCATCGAGCTAATCTTCCGGTTGATTTAATGTCTTTCAATGCTGTTAATGCTTTGTGATCAGTCATGACTGTGAACTTGGTGTTGGACAAGTTAACTTTAAAGGCACGTGTACCAGCAATCACAGCAGGACACTCTAGTTCAGAAATGCTCCATTTAGCTTCAAATTTGCTGAGAGAGTGTCCTCCGTAGTATATTACCCTTTCTTTTCCCATATCATCCTTCTGACCAAGTATATAACCAATTGCATCACCAGACGCATCAGTAGTTAGTATAAATTCTTTGGTCATATCTGGATAAACGAGGACTGGTGAAGTCGTCAGAGATTGTTTGAGTTTGTCAAAAGCTAGTTGAC
This sequence comes from Patella vulgata, assembly GCF_932274485.2. Taxonomy (NCBI): domain Eukaryota; kingdom Metazoa; phylum Mollusca; class Gastropoda; family Patellidae; genus Patella; species Patella vulgata. The sequence goes on from NC_065883.2 coordinate 22,219,018, forward strand.
ACTCATCTGACCATTTAAAATCAACATTCTTTTGCAGCAATTGATTGAGTGGTGTAGCAATTTTGGCATAATTAGGTATGAACTTTCTATAATAATTGCAGAGACCGAGGAAATGACGTATATCATGTTGCGATTTTGGCGTTGGTATGGTTTGTATTGCGTCCACTTTAGAATTATCTACCTCTATGCCACTGGCAGAAAAATAAAGTCCGAGATATTTAACTTTTTTACAAGCAAATCGGCACTTTGAAGGTTTTAAGGTAATACCGGCCTTTTCAAGCTTCTTAAACACGTTAGATAAGTGTCCTAAATGCTGCTCATAATCTTCAGAAAAGACGATAATGTCATCAACATAGACCGATACGTACTGCCAATTCATGTCGCGAAGGATATCGTTGGCTAATCCAAACGGCATACGCTGCCATTCAAACACGCCCTCTGGTGTTATGAACGCTGCTTTATGTTTGGATCGTTCATCCATGCCGATTTGCCAAAAAACACTCGCACAATCTAGGACTGAAAACATTTTAGCCTTTGCTCTACCAATAGTATCAATGACATCCTCAAATCGAATGAGAGGGGAAAATGTTGGCTTGGTTACACTGTTCAGTTTCCTATAATCTACAGCGAATCGGTACTCACCACTTGCCTTTTTGACCATAACAACTGGTGATCTCCATGTAGAATTTGACTTTCTAATGATATCAGCTTCTAACATTTTGCTGACTTGGTTGGAACATTCATCCCGCATTTCTGGTGACTGACGATAAAATGGCATGCGTACCGGTTTTGCATCTACAGTTGTTTCGATATGATGCTTGTACACATTGGTTTTACCTAATTCGTTAAGGTTCGCTGCGAAGACCTGTCTGTTATCCCGTAAAAAGTCTACTAAGCGCTGCTTTTGCTCGCCATTAAGCGCTGCATCAATTTCCTCGGGAACGTCAGACTGTGTTTGTGGGTTATTTTCTGTTGCGCATTGGTCCTCTGGCATGTGTAAATGCTCTGAATGAATATCTCCTTCATCGATCTGCATAGCTCTAGCAATGATTTTATTTTTGGGGAGTGTAACGGGAGAATCAGTAGGATTCAAAAGTAAGTATACACCTTTCCCTTTGTTAATACTAACTACGCATTTACTTCCAGCAATGTTACTTTCGCACAGGTTTGAGGTTGGTTCCAAGAGCGCTAAAGCTTTATCCGTAGCTTTTGATATATAGACAGGTATTTCAAGTTCTCCACGCGGGTCAATTGTGATTGAGTCAACAGTGCGCACAAGCCCGAAGAAACATTTATCTCTTATGTCCTTGGATGAAGTGTCTTTCTTTAAAATCGGAACAGAGACTGTGTTTTCAATCTCAACTGTCTTGTTCTCGAAATTTAATTTAAGTTTGTAGTTCGTCATGAAGTCAATGCCCAATATTAAAGGATGATGCACGTGTGGCATGACATAAAATTTATTTTCATAGGCATGATTTTTGATTTGCATAGTTAAATTAATTGTTCCTAATACGTCATGAGTTTCTCCTCCTACACCAACAATCTCGGGAACATCAGTTTAACTTAATTTCGTATTTTTATACCCTATTACATCTAGTAATTGTTGAGATATACATGTTATTTGTGCTCCTGTATCCAGTAATCCTGATAGATTAATTTTGTTAATTTGAACATTAATTAGATTGAGGTCAATGGGTGCTACAAGTGAAATCAATTTCTTATCGTTTTGCCTGTTCAAAGGGACCTCTGACACAGGCGCCTCGCCCTATTGTGGATTTTGGAATTGCCTATTTGGACAGTGATACCTTGAATGACCAACAATTCGACAATTTTGACAGAAAGGGGGTTTGCCCTCAAACGAGTTAGAATTATAGTACTGACCTCTAGAGTTTCTTTCGTGACTTCGATTAAAGTTTCTCTGGTTGTTTCTCTGGCTTTTATTTGGTCTGTTATCATAACTCTGTTGGAACTGTCCTTGGTTGTAGGAATCGTTTCTAAACTGTCCCTGGTGTTGCTGGTTTGGACTGGAGATATTTTGTCGGGTCATTTGAAGCATCATTTCTTGCATATTCTTCAAGAAAGACTCCTGTTGCTGTACCATTTTGTTTATAGCACCGTCTAAATCATTCTGTGCTGCACCTGGAAGCTTATCAAACCATCGTCGAGCACTGTCTTTCAAATGATACAACAATATGTGGCACATTTGTTGTTTGTCCGTGATATTTTGCAGTGCACAGTATGTGTTAAAATCCTGCAGCCATTCTTTAGCACTTTCAATAGAATGTCCGTAAAAGTTTTTCAAATTAAGTTGAAGAGCCATTTTAGATGCCTCTGTTGCTGTTGCTACACTCGTTGCACTTGTAGGCGTAATCTGTGTTGGCACTGTATCGGCTTTTGCGGTAGGTTGGGTTCCTTTCTTTCTCTTGTCATCCACTGATTGTTGTCTCGTTTGTACTTTGAAGTTCTATGGTGTTCCTCCTAATCTTGAACTACGGAATGTTGTTAACAACTCCGCCAATGGTGAAGGTTTGTTTATACCTCACTTTCAGGATACATTAAGGTAATCTTAAAATGAGAGAACAACATCAGTTGAATGGTGTAATGTACTGTTTTTAGTTTATTATCATATAAAAATAATAAATAACTTTCATAACAAAATAGATAAAATATTCGATTACAATTATATAATTTTAAACATCGAATATTAGAATATAAAAAGGTTGGGGGTGGGGGGAATTATTTATGAGTTATACTCGCAAAGATAGTCTTGAATAACAAGTCACTCTGGGAGGGCTTGATATTCAAGACTATGGCAGTGAGGGGTACTATTTGTAGTCCCAGGAGGAAACACCTTAATTAGCCTCTGATATATAAGGCACCTTAAGACATGCGCTGTATCACTAATCGTGACTTCGCGCGTAATGGATTCAAACCATATAGATCATAGTATATACATAATTCATCTGCAGGGTCGGCTCATATTAAAGCTAAAGCTTGTGCGTCGGTCGTGTCTATTTCAGATATACACAATCAATTCTGTTGATGTTTTTAGCGTTGGGATTGACTAATAGTTAATGTGTTTCAGTTCTAAAACAAATATTTTAAACTTTAACGCAAATTTAGAAAATAGCCAAATTCTGGCTGGGATTACTGAGCAAAATGGCCATTCACTGTATACGTGCGAAAAAAAAGCTAGCCACCAATTAATTTGCGTACGTTAGTTACGTACGCAGCGTACATATAATAAAACATCCAATCTTTAAGACAGGAAAGGGCCTAAAAAGCTGAATCTAGTAGGCCATAAGTAACGGAACCGGGTGTATATCCATTCAGCATTCTGCACCTGATGGTCACATCGGAGCTCGGAGACTACAAGAACAAAGTTCGGACAATGGTTTTGCGCTGACTGGGTGAAAACTTCTTCCATTTCAACAGATGTGGACAAATAACGGAGAATAAGGGCTATATTTTATGCCAAAAGTAGACATATAAAGTATCATGCATGAATTATACTAATACACCAGGGGCCTGTTTCACGAAATTTTAACTAAGATAAAATCCAAATTTTAGTGATTTGATTGGATAATATTAGATTGATTTTAGTGCTTAGCCAATCAAATTTGAAGTATCTACTAAAATTTGGATTTTATCTTTAAAATTTTGAGAAACAGGGCCCTGGTTTCAGTGATGGAGTGTGTGTGTGTGTGTATATATATATATATATATATTAGCCCAACCGTAAAGCTGCACTACTTTGTTTCACGGTAAGCGATGAAAAGATAAAAGGTATGCCGACACAAACTGATTTCAACACTGGTTTAATAACATTTTAATATAGATGTTATGTTCATTTAGTTCCATTAATTGAAACCAGAAACAAATATTTTACCCCAGGATGTTTGTGAGTTGTTTACACAAATGACTATGGCACATTTTATTTTAAACTTGACACTATCATTGTCTTGTCGACTGGTGATTAACATGTAAAATCACCATAGTAACCTTATATATGCAGGCTTTATCATATCACACACAATTATTACTGATAAACGACAACAGTATCAGCGTTATCAAATCCGGCGGTCATTTCTCCTGGGGTAGAATGTAAGGCATTTAAAACAATTTCCAACGGAAATACAGTGAAATTCGGCTTTAAGACCAACTCAGTATTACGGGTAACCCACGTATACGACCACATGTTAAAAGAACCAATTTTTTCTTCTATATTCCTTATAAATTGTGCTCAGTATTACGGATTACTACCACCGACGCCATTCCCAATCAGTTAATTTCATTGTTTTTGTGACTCACGATAACGGCCATTGACTGGGATTATTATTAGTCAATTTAACGATCGAGATCAAAACAATCAAACAGTCGAGGTTAATGTCGCCTTTACGTTTTGAATTTAAATCTTCTGCCAGGTTTGGGTGAATAGTCATGACATAAAGGCAAAAGGATAGAAGTAAACAGACATAAATCCGGGAAATCACATGCAAAAATAGTGCCACAGTCTAAAGATTGCTTTAACCGGGTGTAGCCAAAAATCGATATAGTCAACACTCTACAATATTTTTATCAGATCATCGTCTCATGTTGAGACCTGTGGTTATGTCGATTAAGATCGTCGGAAATGTTATAGGCCAAGGAATTCATGGATATAACATTTAAGTCATGTCTGAGACCATATACGTCGCTGAAAAATATTCCCAATTCCATGTCACGTATAAAACCATTACCACGTAATAAATGGCGCAGGTTTCTAGTTTCAAGACGATCCATTAAGAATTATGGCCTGTAGGCGACACACGCACGCAAATTGGTCGTGGCTCTGTCCCAGGGGGTCGGACATGCACCAAAAATAAGAGAGGTCATCCTCAGAGTATCAGGAAAAAGTATGAAAAGATTCGAAGACAATCCATTAAGAATTGGGGCCTGTAGGCGACACACACACAGAAAAGAAAATAGGTGTGGCTCTGCTCCTAGGGGTTGAGCATGCACAAAATACAATAGGGATGGTCCTTAGGGTATAAGGAGTAAGTATTCAAACTTTCAAGATGATTCGTTGAGAAATGCAGCCTGTAAGTGACGAATAGACACACACAAATTGTGTGTAGCTCAGCCCCCGGGAGTCGGGCATGCACTAAAACAATAGGAATAAGTATGCAAAGTTTCAAGACAATCAGTAAATAATGGCGTCCCGTAGGCCACCCACAGATACATACACAGTCTTGCATGTTAAAGGTGTAAATCGAGGACTTTGGCTGGATCCTACTAATCGCGGCCTTGGTAAATATTGCATCTAACTCAAAGCACCGTTATTTTTGAGCTCTACTACACCAAACGACTATGAAAAAATATAAATAATATCTCAATTTATATATTTTATGCATCTGACTTTTCATAGAAGAAACGCGGACACACAGGAGTTTAAAAATAATTAGAGAACGTCAACAACCGAGTACATACACACTCGCATCCGTGGAAGTTACAAGTGTATACCAATAATATATATTGAGGGGGTTCAACACTTTATTTATCTACACCCCAATTTAACCACAGGAGCTGCCCACGGAAGGAATACATATTTTATTGATTTCGCCACTTAAACTACAGTCTTTATGTGAGCTACCGAGAACCCGTACACAATCGAATACATTGAGAAAAAAAGGCGGGGGAGGGAGCACGAGAAACTTTTAACTCCAGTTATCATGATTACAAGGTATATGGTATAATACAAGCATTTGATATTGCAACAAATTTTGTAATAATCAGATTAAAAGGAAGAGTGTAGGAGGGAGATGACCGGATGAGGGGGGGGGGGGTCACAAACTCTGTAATTATGAAAAGCCCGAATACGGATCCTCAGTGACTGATGTTTACAAGCTGTTACTAACTTCAATTGTAAAGTCATAAAGACGCCAAGGACGGGACTATTGGAATCCGCTCAGTTTTTAAGATACCACCTTAAATTTCCAAGGCACTAATTTGACTTCTAAGAAACATTTTACATGTGACAGTCCTGTGATTGAAGGCAAACTGTTACATAAAACTTGTTTATCTTGAAAATACCAGATTATATCTTGAAATCTCATAAGTATCTTGAAAATTGATGTCGTGTTAATTCAAGTTAGTATCTTGGAAATTGAAGTTTTCAAGTTAGTATCTTGGAAATTGAACGTCAGCAGCATGTAAATTGAACGTCAGCAGCATGCCACAACTCACGACAGCTCAGAGGAACCAGGCGCTTGGAAGACTAGACGTTGGCCACACTGCCCACGACGTCGCCAATCACTTCCAGGTCAATGTTCGGACCATGTACAGGCTTCAGCAACGCTTTCGGGCCAACAACACCACGGATGATCGCCCAAGAACTGGTAGACCAAGGGTTACAACAAGGCGACAAGAGCGCCATGTTGTGCAACAGCACGTGCAGAATCCCTTTACACAGGCATCTGAGACAGCTCGTCAGACAGTGGGAACACACGGAAGACCCACCAGTACCGATACAGTGCGCCGACGTCTACCAGAGAGAACATTGCCGTAGACCTTACCGTGGATCGATCCTCAACTCTCGCGAACGACATGAACGTCTACAGTTTGCCTAATAACAGAACGGGCAACACAGGCAATGAAGAACTGTTCTGTTCACAGATGAGAGTCGGTATTGCGTATCAACTGCAGATGGCAGGACCAAAATATGGCGTCGACGTGGCCAGCGTTATCCTGACCAATGTGTCATGGAACTAGACTCATGGGGAGGTCAAAGCATAAGGGTTTGGGGTGGAATCGGCCCGAACCAGAGAGCGGGTCCTGTGGTGTTCCAAAATCTTGGTCCAAGGAGAGGAGGCGGCATCACAGTAATGCGCTACATCGATCAAGCTCTCGGACCCCACGTCATACCACATTTCGCACGTCATCGAAACAACGTTTTCAAGCATGACAACACCCGTGCCCACACAGCCAGAGTTACTCGGGACTTTCTACAGCAGAACGCCCCACTTTTCTGAGAGTGTGGTTCCAGGTGCCAATGGCGCTCATCAATCGCCTGGTCCACTCCATGTACAGACGCTACGCTGCCGTTATTGACACTCGCGGTGGACACACCAGATACTGATGTATAGACTGGACGGTTTTTTTTGTTGGTTTTTTTTTTTTTTTGGGGGGGGGGGTGCTGTTTAGCATAGTTTTTAACTAATATAGTGAGAACTGCAAGCTCCTTATATAATCCCCCATAATGTATCTTTAATATCTTGAAATTTCAAGTTAATATCTTAAACTTTTAGAATATTTACTTAAATCTTTTAAGATATTTAGTCTTTAATATGAAAACGAGATATTTTTGGACTTAAATTCCCCTTAATGGAACTCTAACGTCAATCTAAATGTTAAAAAGAGTTTCATTCGACATAAAACTAAAATTTATGACACACTACTTGTATGAAATACACTGCTCAAGTTAATCGCGGGACCGTCCATAACCAGCAGCCAGTTCCTGTATTATCCAAATGTCAGATCACTAAGGTAGTCCAAATTTCACGAACTAACATAAAACAATTGCAACTATTATTTCTGCAGTAATCTTTTATATCGCACCAGCTTCTGTTTTTCAGCATTGGGTGGCGTTTCTGCGCATCTTCAATATCTTTCTTTCCAGGCATTCTAAATTGGACGATTTTTCTTAGGGAATGAATAGCGATTTTTTCGTCTTCTCTCCATGATCTTTTCGTCTGCGCTACACCCGACTTAACCCCAACAGGGCTGGTTTTATGCCTTTTCAGAGTGTTGAATTGGTGGAGCTTCCTCATCTTCTTCGTGTTCAAGGGGTATTTCATCTAAGGATTAACCGGCATGTTTTCCCAACTGACCTGTTTCCATCGGGTTAAATGAGTCGTGTTAGCTTGCTACACGCACCTCGTCATCGGGTAATATGTAGTATTCTTTGTGGACTCTAATATCGTGCCCAATATAACTGGCTAGTAGCTCTAAATCATTTTCCTTTCGGGTAAACATCTGTGATGCTGTAGCCACCTGTTTTCTTAGTTTTGTTGATCTTAAATTTTCGGGATTTTTAGTAACTCCTGAAAACGTCCGCAGAGGCTTGGATATAACCAAGGCTATTGCAGTGTGGTCGTGGAAAGAGGTGTGCATTTTCTGCAGTTACTCCCACAGCTTCTCTAAACTCAATAAGCAGCGATAGATATTCTACCATCTGTGGTGTTAGTAGTACGGGGACTGTTCATCCACGCTTTCCGGCGATATATACTACTTCAAATATCCTACAAAGGTTTACTTTCCAATTCGTAAATATTATCAAGATTTGTGATTCTGGCAAAGTGCTTCTTTTTGAAGTCTTCTAATTTCATTTTAGATATCTCTCCTTGTCGGCGGCGATTGAACATCATGATTTGACATAGGGTTACCGCGTTCTGGTGGACTTTCCAAGCCTGCTTATATAAGGATGCATCACGTAACATTTTAACATTTTCTTTGCCATTTTGGTCAAGATATCTCAACAGACTCAGGACATCTACATTAGTTGGTTAAATTCTGTGTTTTAATCAGATTGCATTGCCAAGATCCAGAACTCGTGGCTCTATACAATACTGTTCAACCTCCTGAAAAAATTAGATTACCTATTTTTAAAATCTATTTTCAGTAAACTTGGGGCGGTATTTATGAAAATTCTAAGAGTTGGAACCAACTCTTAACTGTCAAAAATTACTCCTAACTTTGTAGATTTTCCTAAGACCTATTTATAAAACATTTTACTTTAAGAATTACTCCTAACTATGACACATATTTAGGAGTCCTCCTGTAGCACTCCTAACTTGTTAAAAGTACTCTTATCTTGGTTAACATGGCCGTCCGTGTACGCCGCCTAAGAGAGTTTAAAACAAGAAGAGATTTCTTAGTGGAGTACAACAATGACGAGTTGATAAGGAGATATCGAATGGACATGGGTGGGATTCTTTTTGTGACAGATTTAGTTCGGCATCTACTTACGAGTCCTCCTAAACGAAATTTCTCAATCGACGCTGAGATGAAGATCGCCATTACGCTTCGTTTCCTAGCTACTGGTAAAATGCAACTGTGTAGTGGTGACAATTTCGGCGTCAGTCAACCTACAGTGAGTAGAGTGATTGCAGAAACGTTAGATGTACTGTCTGATCCGCATATTGTTCAGAGATTCGTATCGATGCCCATATCTCAACAGGAAACTCAACGACACAAGAGACAGTTCCACGCACTTGCGGGATTCCCCGGTGTCGTTGGTGTGATAGATGGGACACACGTCCGTATCCTAGCGCCTTCACAGGATGAAGCGCAAGCGCCGCCACCATGACATCAACACTGAGCTATAAATAACTTCAGGGAATCCCCGGATTTCCCATGGTTACATCGCTAAGAGTTTGGTTAGGACCCAAGTCTTACATTTAGTTAAAAGTAACTCTAAGACCCTTTATAAATATTTCTAAAGAGTAACTTTTAACTAAATGTTGTTTTAGGAAGTCTTAGAGTAAAAGTTATGAAAACTCTAAGAATTTTTATAAATACGGCCCCATGAAATGAAGGGGTTTCAATTTAACTACTGCTGTCTTCACTACCTACGCCTATGACATTAGTCTTCCTTGATAAAATCTTTCGAGGGATATTATGATAGAAAAGAATCACTTACTGGTTGTAAAGAAATGCAATTCTCCGGTCTGTTACCACAACATAACTTCTTAATATTTATAGGCATAACTCCGCATCTATCACGGAAATTTGATTTTGTGATTGGCTCGACTGTTGATTCGCTACTTATTCCGAAATATCAAACGAATTAAAGGCATTAATTCGGCAAAGGACAACAAATGTCTCCTTAATCCATCTACTTCTAGCTCATTTACTATTTTCTGAAATTTAAAAATTGTGTTAGCAATTTGCAAATAATTATCCCGGAGTTCCTATACTGTGAATATTTTATATAATTATTATCAGAAATGAGCATACATATTTTTGTATTTCTATGTAAATACATAAGCTTATTTTTGATACAATTATAAAAATAAAAAAAATAGCTGCCCCTCTTGAGCTTCTATTTTTTGTCTTTTATATAACTACAAGATAGTGTGTAAAAATAATGCATTGTGAGTTCACAAATTTTTTTATGTAAATATATCTATAATTATTAAAAATTTGTTGTTTTTTTTATAAATATTTTTCTATTTGCTGTTTCTGTGTTAATATTTTACGACTATTAAAAGAACATTTGTTCTTACTTTGAATCCCTCTGTTCGTTCCTTTCTGAGTCTTTCAACTCACTCCCTTGTGCCAGTTTTCCCTTTTTATCTTTTGCCTCTTTTTGCAACTTCCGTCAAGATATAATTGTCCTTCGTGTAGGTGGTGTTGTTCATTTTAAAGGTTGTGTTGCATAAGTAGCTTCCGGTATAGTTGGTAAAGTAGGTGGTGTGGGTTCTCAATATCGGGTAATGAATCTAATGATTCCACCTGGCATGTCCGACACAAAAACGTAGACCCCCCCCCCCCCCGGTTTTAAATGACCTCAAATAGACTGCTTTCGAGATATCTGTAAAACGAAAATGCACGTAAATAAATAAGGTTTTCCAGAATTCATATAAAATTCTAGCCAATATGTATAATTAAAATTAACAATTACACACAAGAAATTTTTCTGATCTGTCCCATGTGTCCATTTACTGCAGGAATCCTAAGTAGTACAGTTGTCACTGGCAGTCATAATTGAGTACCAAGATCAGAACTGCAGAAATAAATATTATGAATGATTTATTTAATTTAAATTTAATATTACTCATAAATATACTTTGCAGGTTAACGTGAAAATAATCGTTTCTATGATCAATCAATAATAAAAAAAATGCAGCTTGGTGAAGCCATGCCAAGATCAGGCTTAAATCAATTTTAATAACGGGACCTATCATCTAATTTTAAAGGAGTTAAATCGCTGATAGGTCGCAACGCATATAATAATGTAATATGAATATATATATATATAAACTGATTTACATTTACTCGTTTCCGTTTTTACTCTTAATTTCAAATCAGTTATGTCTCAACCGAATGGCAATCTCTGGCGTCTGGTTATTCCAGTCTGCATCGATAGTATTTATTGCGCACGCTCTCCAGATAAGAATATGTCACCGGTTGACATGACTAGTGGAAGTTGTCTAGCCTTGTTCTTCGAGTCCCTTGTTACAAATGGCGCTGAAACACATTCTGTTATACGATTCGTGTACCAATGGTAAAATGTTTAATTTGTCTTAAATTTTGGATATCAAAAGCCCATCTTTTCCTGATAAGATCGCAACATAATGTTGATTTAAATTGACAAATAACTCGTTTTCAATGTCGAAGACTTTGGATGGTATTGATCCATCAATTAGGTAACCAAGCGAAGCCAGTGATAACCAGTTTACCTCAGTCGAAGTAGATAATGTATCATCAACAATGACAACGGGTATCCAAATTCCAATCATTCACTGCGCAATTCGTCCTCGATTTTGAAGCCATGAGGGTATAAGTAAATACACGGGAAAAATGAAATCATTGTTTGGGAAGGATCTTGGCGTTTACTCCTTTTAAAACTGTCAAAATAGCGAGAATCGAGCTGTCAATAGTGTAGTTCGCGTTCTACAAATGCGCGACAATGGGATTCCCCTTTTTCCGGTTTGTAGAATCTCTTACCAGTCTCTTTGATAGTGAAATCAGCGAGAATACCATCGGCCTAGCAATTATTTTAAAAATTGGATTGATAAGATGAAATATATAACACCAATGAATTGGAATATTGTATAATAGTACAATTTGATGACCAGAATGAAGATTATTGGGACTATTTATTTAGTTACAGCTAGATTTGGATCGACACTTTAAATAAAGATGGAGTTGCAAATGTATGCGTCGTATTGTCGAATTTTGCTACACCATGAACCGCTTTTATTACATCCTTAAAATATTTGGGATTAATGTAAAAATTTAAACAAGCAGTTAGATTGTTGGTGTTTTTATCTTAGAAAAAGTAAAGAAGTTTAGCAATTTTTCTTAATTTTGTTCTGATATAATTGTGCTGTTCCTTATTGTGACCCTGTTTGAGATATTCCCGCTTTGCAAGCTCTAAAAATAAATAATCACTTTTAGCTATAGGTGAGATGTTATCCGAGTTCATGGGGTAAAGTGATTCTCGTAATGTTTCTTCTATTTCTGAAGGGGGGGGGGGGGGTCAAAAGTTGACTCTTTCGACACATTCGTTAGAGAATTTCCTTTTCTTTGTGCCACCGGTTTCATTTTCATCTTCTGGGTTCATTTTCTTTCGCTTTTGGGCATACATGGTCATTTATTCTTCCTTAGATCGCGCCGTACATAACAGCCATGACAGTATATGCACGGGCCATAACTATCAGGATCCACATCATCATAAGTTGGTCTATATGATAGCACCAAAGTTCCTTTACGCTTCCGTATTACCTGGCAGTTTTGCTTATGGTTTCTCGGATTTATTTTACAGAGCAATTTGGATTTCTTGTCACGATCTCTTTCCTGGATATACCTGAAAACATCATCTTTATCTCCACGCATTTGCACGAAGTGTCTTGGAAGTTTTGAAAAAGTGTTTTCACAAAAAAAGACAATATTGCTTTTTGTCCCATTTTCGTTTGTTGTTTGTATTGTTAGTACTAGGATCATTCATTTTAATGATCTTATGAAGTAGGTTCAGAGTTGTCTGAATCGGTAATCATTGTCGAGTCATCAGGATAATATTCAGTTCATCGTGAGAATCTGATTTCCTGTCATACGAAGTATTGAAAAACGATGAACATGAAAATACATGTAAATCGAGAATTAAGCTTTGGTTGATTTCTGCTAATTGGTTTGGCTTCATTTCCGTTCGTTTCAGTAATTGTTTTCCATTTTTCCCCCTTTCATTTCAGTTCTTTTCTTCTCGTTTTAATGAATGCTTTCTATCTATTTTCTTTTCATATAGATCGGTTTCATCCTTTTTGGGCTGATTTTCATTTTCATCTATTTCACTTCGACTGGTTTCATATCTTTGGCCTAGTTTTTCATTTAGTTCGATTTCATTTGGGTTAATCACCCTTCCTTTGTTAATTTCTTTTACATCGTTCATTTTTAGGTTGGTGTCATGTATTTCTATTTCACCAGGATTGGCTTCATTATGTTTAGTTTGTCCATCCGACTTCCTTTAAATAACTTTTCGTTCATTTCAGGATCACTTTTATTGTAGGTTTTATTATCTTTCGTTTGGTTTTCAATTGTCTCTATCCGTGGATTTTCGTTTATGGCTTCTGGTTTGAGTTTCATTTAGTTCTATTTCAAATGAGCTGGTTTCTCTGCGCTTCTATAATATTTCCATTTCATTGGGGTTGATGTTCTTTTTCGGATGGTTTTCATCTAGTTCACAAGGATATCACAAGGATTGGTTTCATTCTTTGTATATGTGTTTTCAATTATTTGGTTGATCTTTCTTTTCTGTGGGATCGCTTTATTTCGATTGCGGTTTGATTGGCTCCATTATCGTTGGTGTGGTTTTTATTTAGCTCTACTTTTTTTGAAATGATTTCTCTACATTTCGGTAGATCAGAATGGTTTTCATTTAGTTTCGTTTCACTTGATTCCATTTTACTTTGGGTGTTTTTTTTACATTGTTCTATTCTGATCTGATGGTCATCTACATACCTAACAGTGTAGGAACGTTTGTTTACTTTCAATATTTCAGCCGAATACCAAGTTCCATCAGCAGGCCATAGGGCTTGTACCCAGTCACCGGCTTTGACTTTTGTAGACTGCCATCTAAAATAAAAAGAATTGTATTTAAGTCAGTTTGTTTCTAATATAGAACAGGTTGAAAACGGTTACCCTACATAGGTCATCGTGTGTTTTATCAAAGGTATGATAATAAGAATAGTAAAACTCACCTTATGTAGGCTCCATGAAGTTTACATATGGCAGAAATAACAACTTACTTCTCTCACATGACCATATATGATGTGTATGGTAAAAACGATGAACAAATGACTTGATACTCTCGCTGTTCAATAAACACTAACCGCGGACTTCATACACAAAATTATATTTTTCATTTTTCAGACGGGGGGTTGGATGGCTGAATGGTTAGCGTGCGCGCTGTATCATAAAGTCTGTCATTGAGTCGACTGGCGTGGTTTCGAATCCCCGGTTGTACGTGGCAAGGAGTAGGGTCGCCTGTCCAACCTCGTGGGTTTTCTCCGGGTCCTCCGGTTTCCTCCCACTGCTAAAGACCCCTACGCGCAAGCGAATTATGTAAATAAAATTAAACCATATGTTAGTCCCGAAATGACCTAGTTTGTGTCGAGTGGACGTTAAACCCCATTTCTCTCTCTCTCATTTTTCAGACCACACACACGAAAGATACACTCTAACTCTAGAATACTGCCTAACGCTGAACACCTCAGATCGACCTGAAAATCAAATGGGATATTAAATCCGGGCTTAGCTCAAAAGGTCCTCGTTTTTCCTTGTATGCTATGTAGAGGCCACAATTTTTGTCGAATCGGTTTCAAACCTTCGGTTAATGAGACTATAAGTGGTATTGAATCTAGTTCCTTGGAGTTATGGCCCTATAAGTAGCTTAATTTTGCTTGCAAGCTCTCTAGAGGCCATACTTTGAAATTTTACGATAATTCATCTTATCAGTAGATTGGGATTGAAATTGGAACTGTTTTCGTTCCGTGAAGTTGTGCTTCTTCAATTAGCGTAATTTGGTTTGTCCGTCCTCTAGAGGCCTGGATTTTTGACGAATATTTGTCAAAACCTTGGGATAATCATTATTTTTGGTAGAAGACACCTGGGATTGAATTTGAGCGCAAGTGGGATTGGGGCCCTTTATTAGTGACATGTTATTTGCCCGCTCTAGTGGTCACTTGTTATACACTCACATTTTCATGAGCATATTTAAGTGTGAGCAATAATATACAAGGTGATAGACAAGATGTGGATTCCAAGGTTGTAAACATTATTTACCACAGTTGCAATTTAGAGAAGGAAAATAATAGTGGGAAGATTCATGTGTGTGTTTTTTTTTGCGGGGGGGGGGGGGTGCGCGAGAAAAGACTCATGTTATAAGCATCCTGAAAAGAGAGAAATGACATCGCGTGAGATAGATCACTTGAGCCATTTGCATTTTGATTATGAGCAGCAAGAGCCTTGTAAATTAGATGAGCACGGCGAAACCCGTTATGAAAATGGAACGCATTAAGAGCAAAATCCTTTTGGATGTTGCTGATGAGCAACAAACAATCCATTGAAATGCGATACATTTAAGATCATTATTCAGTTACACAATTAATACTGACTTTAAGCTTTCCGAAAAGCTTTCCGAAAGATTTATCGATTAACTCGGGTATCTTTAAAAAATTTATTTGATATATCCATCAATGGATGACTTATCAAATTCATAGATGTACAAATTAGATCTTTGTCGAGCTTACATACAGTTGCCAGTAGATCATTTTGATGTTGTATTACTAGGGTTATTCTGGAAAAAAAATTGTATATTGACACTCAAATCTTCTTTCGGACGTTAGTCAGCAGCAGCTGCTTGTCAACGTACAACTAATGCAGTGACTTTTGTATTTAATACGAATGGTCACGAACTTATTAATTATTTAAATGATTTTGCCTCAGTGGAAATACCCCAATGTGAAGCTCTCAAAGCATTTAGACAATTGCGAAAATTTCTAAGTGAGCTAGTTTACAAGATTATAACATTCTTAGCTGTTTTATATAATTCTGTTTTAATGAGAATGGAAATAACACCAGAGCCGTTAGTTTGCATTTCTGGAATAACAAGCTGGTGACGTTAAAGAGGGAGATTCAAAGTTTGATATGCTAGTTACAATTTGTAGCCAAATGTGTTATACCTGGTTGGATACATTGAGAAAGCTAGATAATTAGATTGAGTTAGATGGGCAATTTATGTTGGACGTAAAATGGTGGAGATGTTTTTATAAGTATTTACAAGTGAGCAATATTTTTCTGCGCCCGGCGAAATTCTTCAAACTGACGCTTGTGTAACAGTGTGCGGTTTCCGTCTGTGGTTGTACAAAGAAACTTGGATAATATGTTGTCTACTAATGTAATTAATCATGTTTTTTTTTAGTTTTTAAATTAGTGTGCTCGAGGGCTTTTATATACAGTAGCAGTTTATGATTTTGATATTAGAGCTTGTCATATAGCTGGTATAACAAATGGCATGGCGGATGATTTAAGTAGGGGTCGCGTAAGCCAAGTGTTGACTGCACATTCTGAACTTGTGTTGCAAATCATGCATGGGGACCTTTTACTTGGTAATTCCATGTGAAAATATTATGTGTAAAACAATATATTATTGATGTATTATATTGGGTCAGTGTATGACTATAAATCACCGAATATTCGTATGTATGTTTACATACTGTAAGTGTATTAGGGAGTAATTAATTGTTGTTCACTTTTGATGTCACTGAATTTTACTGATCTTCCTTTGTAGATTCTACTGTCCAATGGAAATTGTTATGGTTTAATTTACGCTACTCTCGGCAAACTGTATTTGCTAATGGAACTTTAAAAAGTTTAAACCTCTTGGATCTTTGTTGAGTAGTGTAAAATTATTGTAAAACAGCATTAGCAGGTTTATACAGGACGGTTTGCAAACCTCTGAAACCCGAGTTACCGATAACTCAAGATATATTGATTCGGTTGAGGTGTGTCATCAACATGGATGATCAGTTACATTTAACTTGATGGGATATTTTTGTGATTGCCTTTTGTCCTTTTTAAGAAAGTCGAATCTTGTGTCTGACTCGACTCAACAGATTTCCCAGGGTCGGGGACATTTCTTATTACACAGATCAGTGTTTAAATGGGCCGTAAATTTTAAACAGAACCAGCAGGCTATTCTCTTGGTAAAATACACAGGCTACCTTTTATGTCCCGTAACGGCGTTGATCAATGTGGTTTACAAAATTTCAGGCAAACCGAGTGGTGAACCACTTTTTCTTGTAAACTTTGTAACCAAATTAAGTCCCGTATTATAGATTTTTAAAATCTGCTTTATCATCTCTAGGGTATGATCCAAATATATGCATAGCTTAGGCGTGGGGACTGAAATTTTGCTCACCAGTCTGGTATTGATACTGAATCTTTAAGAATTCATAGTCATTGGAGATATTCTACGTATCGGGCATATATTAAATATGTATTATGCAAGAGCTAAATCTGCCTATTGCAGGTCTTTCTTTAGGCCTGAAACGTTGTCTAAATTATTAATTAGACATTATTTAACTGATCCAGGCTATAATCAACTCTCGATGTTAGCGTTAGCCTGCGATCTTTAGTGGTTTGTAATACATTTTGGGGTGGATAATTTAACGTAAAAATGGATTATGCAAGAGCTAAATCTGCCTATTGTAGGTCTTTCTTTAGGCCTGAAATGTCTAAATTATTAATTAGACAGTACTTAACTGATCCAGGCTATAATCAACTCTCGATGTCATCGTTAGCCTGTTATCTTTAGTGGATTGTATACATTTTTGGGTGGATAATTTAACGTAAAAATGGATAATCGAGATTTTGTTAATTATAGAACCAACGTCAGTAATGATGATCGAGGCTAGCCGAAAATTGAATCCTTGATATCTTAGTTCAGAATGAAGCAATTCGACAGAAACTTTTAGTATGTCAGCTCTTTATCTAATCTTTCCTTGGGCGGGGCGGGAGGGGGGCGAATAGTTAGCACGTACGCGCTGTATCATAAGGTCTGTCATTGAGTCAACAGTTGTGGCTTCGATTCCCCGGCTGTACGTGACAAGGACTGGGTTTTCTCTGGACCCTCCGGTTTCCCCCCCCCCCACAGTTAAAGACCCCCGCGCACTAGCAAATTATTGAAATAAAACTGAACCATGTTAGTCCCGAAATGACCTTGTTTGTGTCAAGTGGACGTTTAGCCTCCCTCTCTCTCTCTCATCTCCAACTACCCCTTTAAACTGTGTGTACTCCGCAGTTGAAGGTAACAAGAGTTATAAAATTCTGTTTTAAAAAATTGTTTTGTTATCAGGTATAGACCTAGTATTTATTTTCTAATTTGATAGGAACTTTATTAAAATATATTTCAGGTTCCTTCATGGATTGTGGTTGATACATGTTTATAATTAATAAAGTTTGTTTTCCCCAAGCCATGCCTCGCCTCTTTATACTTCCCAAGCAATTCAATTCCATTTCAAAACATTTGTTTGAAATCAAATGACTTAACGGCTTGCCTTTCTGTACCATCGCTCTCTTCACAAGCTATGCTTGTCTGACCATTGTTGAACGCCCACTTTCTCACACATTTACGGCTGTATTGAAGCATAAGGATATTTAATGTGTATCGTTAGTTTTCTCGTCTTTCGTCCATTTCCCGTATTATTCTTGTTAAAATCACTTGACATTTTTAGAAATTAAAGTGCTACAAACAGACAGCTGATTCATCTGTTGGTGATAATAGACTGTCAACAGCATTTGACATTTAAATATTTACGTCATAAGAATCTTGTGATATATACGGTATATACCCACTCACTCTACAGCTACATTGCACCATAAGCGTCTCTTGGAACCGTTGAACTAGTATTTATTCCTTGGATTATAATAATTTCCAATGTTTTTGCTATAATTTCCATAACACACAATGACAGTTTAGCTCATTTTCTCCGACATTAATATCAAATCAGACCATTCCGTTGACAATTCAAAGAAATTTTTTATTTGAAGAAAAAGACGTAATGACTGTTGACTTTTTGTTATTAACTCCCTTGTGAGATCTGAAATTGTCGACTTCTCATAAAATGACTTCAAAGAGATTTATGATTAATGGCGTATGGCTTATATATATACTCTTCAAAAAACGTAGGGGATATTCAGAAACAATACAAAAATGCGGATGTGTCTTGCGTTTTTTTATTAGAGGCAACCAGTGTACGTTAATAACCGGCCAATTGCCTACACATGAACATAAACAGTTCATATAGGTGGCTTATCTGACGGCCCCATTTCACTTGCAAAGAGATGCACTGTCATAAGTGAAAATGGGTGTTTTTGATTTTTGTCTTAAAAATGAGTAATTGCTCCACCAATCCTCAGACATTCAGCAATTCGTCGTGGCATGCTCCTAATCAACCGTCCAATCACGATTTGGGGCAATCTGACCCACTCCTTTTGCAGTGCCACGGCCAATTCTTGCAGTGCATTAAATTAAACGTAACACACTGAAGCAATACAGTAAATCTTATGCAAGAACCGATAGGAAAGCAAACATGGATAGGATAAACAAGCAAGCGGCAGTTTTCAACAACCCTTCCTTGAAGTGTCAAATTTGACAATGAACCCCTCCCACGTGTATGGCGCTATTGCGTGTTGCACATGCAGCTCCGTGGTTCTGTTGGGGCGATAAGTTCTTCATCTGTGAACATACTCTCAAAGCATGTCAAGTGTCCATGACTATTTATCATATCACAACCTGCATAGGTATTTGCATTTCAATATCCACTATTGTGGCATAATAGGGTTTATAGTAAAAATGGCTGTACCAACCGAGCTAAGGATGGTGAGCATGGTAGGGAAATTTGGTTTTAATTTAACATTAATATCGTATCGCTTATATGTAGTATAAAGTATAGCTATTAAAAGAAAAGGACTCGACCGAGATGGGGAAAAATAGGGTTTAACGTGATAATTCGCTGCACCAACCAGGTTAATGAAGACGGTATGAATGAATGAAATGAAATGGGGTTTAACGTCCTACAGTTCTGCTCCTAACCTGGGCTAATGAAGACGGGCATACGCCATACAGTGTGCTATGAGGGAAATTTTGCCCGGGCAGCGGCACTATCGCCTACTCTTATACCGAATTCCAATTGTCAGCGCCTTACCCACCTAGCCACGTGGTCCCCTAATGAAGACGGGGAAATGAAATGTGGTTTAACGTCCTACTATTCTACTCCTACTGTGTTAATGAAGACGGGCATACGCCATGCAATGTGATATGAGACACATTTTGCCCGGACAGCTCATATTTCGAATTCCAACTGTGTACAAGGGATCTCTGGTTTTCGTACAATCCGAACGACTATACGCTGTCCCGTCCTACCCCCCAGACAAGGTGAAAACACGCCGGAAAATCTAGATAAACTTTCTCGGCCAATGCAGGGATCGAACACCCGACCTCCAGGCTAGCGGGCCAGCGTCTTACCCCGACCGAAATGGACTCAACTGAGGAAAATGAAATGAAAGAGGGTATAAGGTCTAATATTCCGCGCCTACCGGGGTAATGAGGACGCATTGTCTCCATTACGGTTGTATGAGGGACGTTTATCCAATTGCCAATTGATGTTTTGTTGGGGGGGGGGGTAAGTGCACGGGGGGCGGGGGCGGGGGCATGCTGGAAAATCCCGAGCAAGTCTATCGTCTAACACCGCAGTGGATCTGGGGACCTCCAGGTTAGTAAGCTAGCTTGTTTATTCACCGAGCCATCGTGGCTTCTCAAATTAGATCAAATTTCTACATATAAAATGTGTGTTTTACAAATATTAATACGACTTTTTATGAAATTTATTTATTTACATCCCGTGGTTTCCCCTTGTCAGTGGTGCAGGACGGAGGGCCTGACAAGGTCACCGAGGTCCCGTGTAAACATTGGAATGCACGTAAAAGATCCCTTGGCAGTTGGAATTCGATATAAGAGTAGGCGATAGTGCCGCTGCCCGGGCAAAATTTCTCTCATAGCACACTGTATGATGTATGCCCGTCTTCATTAGCCCAGTATAGGAGCAGAACAGTGAACGTTAAACCCCATTTCATTTCATTTCATTTTTATTTACATCCGTGGTAATTTGAACCCCATTTCTCTATATATATACAAATTCCCATACTCACTAGTCTTATAAACAAAACAGATGATGTTTGTTGTTTGCTCACTGTGCAATGTTTAAAAAAAACTCTGAAAGTGAGAAATGACAGATCATAATAGAGAGAGAAATGTGGTTTAGCGTCCACTCGACACCAACTAATTTGACTGCACTAAGAAGGTGTAAACGACTGTCGTTCAATTTGAACTGTTCACGTATTTCACCAAACATATATGTAATTGATAAAAAAAATTGCAATGGTTTTTTTTTTCAAAATTTGAATATAAATCACTTTACATACATTCATATTACATTAATGATGTGCTTTTATAACCATTTTTGTCTATTTCAAGGCTCCAAAAAACAGAGCCATATGCTCTTTAATTAAAGCCTGAAAACATTTGTCGACGCTGATTTTTGTCGTAGCTCTAGCAAGACGGTGCTACCAAGTCTCTGTCTATGCCTAGTAAGATGTATTATGATCTGGGGGTGCGTGGGTGGGAGGGGAAGGCAGAATGGTTAGCACGCGTGCGCTGTATAATGAGGCCTGTCATACGCGACAAGGAGTAGGGTCGCCTGTCCAACCTCGTGGGTTTTCTCCGGGTCCTCCGGTTTCCTCCAACTGCCAAAGACCCCTACGCGCAAGCGAATTATTGAAATAAAATTGAACCATGTGATAGTCCCGAAATGACTACCCTCTCTCTCTCTCTCTCTCTCTCTCTCTCTCGCGCGCGCGCTATAATACATTATATGTGACGAGTGCTTTTACCAACATCATAATACTGTAATCAACAGAATTATAATTTTATCAAAATTGCAGACAGAGGGAGAAATGGGGTTTAACGTTCCTTCGAACAAACTAGGTCATTTCGGGACTAACATGGTTTTATTTTATTTTATTAATTCGCTTGCGCGTAGGGATCTTTAGCAGTGGGACGAACCTGGAGGACCCGGATAGGCGATCGTACTCCTTGTCACGTACAGGCGGGGAATCGAAACCACGTCAATTAACTCAATGACAGACCTTATGATGCAACTCTCACGTGTTAGCCATTCGGCCTCCCAACCCCTCTTCGGGACTTATAATTAGATATGTTTTGAAAATATCCCTTTGGTTTCCCACATACTCTGATTTTTATAATCAAGAATACTCACGAACATTTAAAATTCGTATATATTTTTATAATATCATAAACAACTCATTATTATTCAGTTTTGTTAGCAAGTTATTTTAGAAAGCTAAAGAAACGCGTCTATTTTGAATTCTTATTTATGTTATTTAAGTATGTTATTTAAGAAGTCGAAAGATGACACTTCTGATATTTTAATTACTAATATTTTAGCAACACGGTGGCTTCCGCAATAAATTATAAGCTAAATGGTGCATCACGACTTGTTTGGTTTTAATTCGTGATATTGCATTTAACCCCCCGCAAAAAAAAAAAATATAGAAATCGGATGGTGGTCGGAAGAAAATGAACAGTTCATACATTTAAGAATATTAGTATCCTACGGAAGACCATTTAAACTTGATTGTATAGACTGCTACACATGTCTGGACAATTAAAACTTTTGAAAAGATTTCGCGGAATTGTCTTCGTATTCGTGATCTTCTCTTGCTAATGTTTAATTTCCTAAGGCGAGCAAGGCTACATCAGCGACGCCGGGTCTTGCATCTTCGGCATCTTGCCATTCAGCGTCCGGCACGTTTTCATCGGCACCAGAAGACGGGCATACGCCATACAGTGTGTTTTGAGGAAAATTTTGCCCGGACAGCCGCGGTATGGTCTACTCTTATATCGAATTCCAACTGCCAGGGAATCTTTTATGTTTCTCGTATCCATCCGAACGACTAGACAGTTGTCCTTCTCAGGACCTCCGTTCTGTACAACACCACTGAAACCAACCCGGAAAATTCTCGGCCGCGACCTCCAGGCTAGCGAGCGAGTATCTTACCCACTTAGCCACTGCGGCTCCCTTAATGGCCATGAGACGAGGGAGCCTATCGATTTTCAACGATTTACCTTAATTACTACCAGAGTTATGGCCCTTGATATTAAATGTTAGTATAGGGCAGAACTCGTAATCAGAATTTAGTGTGTTGTAAATGTTTTTACCTGACAAAAATAAATAAATATCATCACCATCATCATTATCGTCATGGTGATCTCCAGGTTGAGATTCATCAGCCTGCGCCCGTGGCTGAGCCCCTGCTATCACCACTGTGTCTACCACGTGAAGAGGATTGTGAATTGGCCTAGTTCCCAATATCTTTCCAGTATATCCCACTCCCCGTCATTAAAAATATTTCGACAAGAGGTGCCAGATTTTGTTGTCGGGTTTTTTTTTTGTTTAAGGCTTTTTTTGTTTAAGGCTTTTCAGCTTATTCCGGCGCTGATCGACCGTCCTCTGGAAGATCAGCCAGCCTTGCGATGCGAGGCCTGCAGCCGCACCTCTACATCGTCAGCTCTCAAAATCCGTATCTAGGTTGTTTGCCATTCCCTCCAAGCGATAAAACGGAAGTACAAGTGAACATGCGCGCAAAGTTATTCGGTTCCGGTAAACCCGTTGATCTCAATCAAACGTTCCAAACTCAAATCTTGGCTGCGAATAAACCGACTGTTGTTCCAGATTAAATTCAGAAAAATAATCGGACTCCTTATTTCAGATACAATTCGATTTTTAACGAATTGAATGTGACACCTAAATCCGGAATAAGACTTTATTCTGAATTCAATTGAGATTAAACCCCTAGTGTGAACGCACCTTCAGTTAATTTAACGATCTGTTAAACTCTAATGGGTCGTTATCTTGCAGACGTGTCATTTGTTTACGGTCCGTTAAATATCTGTTCCTGGAAAGTCAATTTCATCATCCGTTAGCTAACGGACTGGTTATGGTTCATCCAAAAGAGAGAGAGAGAGGGAGATGGGATTTAACTAGGTCATTTCGGGTGCGAGAGGGGGAGGTGGTAACGTCCACTCGACACAAATTGGTCATTTCGGGACTAACGAAATTTTATTTCAATTACTCGCTTGCGCTTAGGGGTCTTTAGCAGTGAGAAGAAACCGAAGGAGCCGGAGAAAACCCACGAGGATGGACAGGCAACACTACTCCTCGTCACGTTCAAGCAGGGGATCAAAACCAGGTCACTTGACTTAATGACAGACCTTATGATGCAACGTACACGCGTTAACCATTCGCTCCCCTCCCCACCCCTATGAAGGTTGTGAGTCCGGGGTCCTCACCTAGGAAACGAATAACGAATAAGATAATGTCATTATCAGAGAAGAATTTATTGGAACCATTAAAATAGAGATAGTGATACAAAGCCAACGCGAAGAAAAATTCATTATGAAACATCAATCGATAAACAAGGCACCACAAAATTTCAAAATATCTTATACTAGAGCTAGAATTACTTAAAATTTTAATGAAATCGAACTAGAATTTAAAACACCATCAAAAAGAAGATCTATGATAGAAAATTCCAAAATCACACGAAAGAAAACAAATTTGAACAATGAACGATTTAAATTGACGAAAACGGCAAAACAATTCATAGACTTTTAAAGATTTGTAGGCATTTAAACGGTTGGTTACACGGCTTACATAGCTACAAATACGATTTTAAAAGTAAATCTGATTTAAAGTGACAGTTGGTCTTTACTAATTTTTAAACAAGTCAGAACTTTAGTTACGTTTAAACAATAAGTTCTAATTTAATAAAAGGTTAAATTTGTGCGTCTTTATAATTTACTACCAAAATAAATTAGAAAATTCTAAAATGTAAACTTCCAAAAACAATGCATTAATTGTTATCAAAAAAATTTAATCAATTATGGTCGACCTTGATTGCATTGAATCCGAATTTTCATTTGTCAGAAATTACATGTGTTCAACATGTAATCGTGACAAAGTCTGCTGAAATCTACATTACTTTGAGACTACGATATTCTCACGGTTTAGAACTTGTTATTTTTTAGGCAGATTCCTGAATCTGAACTACATATTCGAATTTATCCATCGGATTTGGATATATTGCAATCAAAGCAGACCCAGCTAAATTATGGACCGTTTTATAATCTATAACTGTCTCTTTTATCATAAACATAGATATATATATATACTTTAATTGAAATAAGATCTGAAAAATGTATAAAATAAGAGATGCTAGGGAGCAGAACGCATCTAACTCATTTTAACTGACGTAATGGTGTTTCCACGTCATTGGTTTATGTGCTCTTACAGCACTGCCACTCGTAATTTCGTCCAATCAGACCCTTCCTAATACATGGGCTATTAATTATTAGACGAGTAAGTGCGCTTCTGGTACCTAAACAAATTTCAATGCACATTGAACTAACATCTGTATTAAGTTTCCAATCATCCAAAACATCCCCAGTCTTCACGAGATTAGTAACCGATGGAATATATAAACAGTCTGGGTGAACGAAACTACCCTGCTACGCGACAATGTTTAGTGACGGCATTAACTTCTGTACCGATGTGAACGTTTCTCTGCTCATGACGTCACTTAATTTTAGACCGAGTTATCTACTCCTTGATCCTCTTTTATGCATTGAATGGGATCTAAGGGCGGATAACTAGGTCTACCTTTTCTATGCTGATGTAGCAGCATTTGTTCCCAACACGCCATATCTTATACACGACCAGCGTATACAATGAAATAACGTAAAGGAGCGGTTTCTGACACTTTTTAAAATTCCAAAAACTTTCCGAGATCGTATCAATTCAAATCTTAATTTTGACAACAATAGTTATGAACACTTTAATGTTATTTAACTCTACATGATATATTTGCGACCAGCGCAGCTTAAAATTAACAAAATAATTATATAATGCAACATAAAATTAAGGATATAGATATGAACTATTGATTACTAATGAACAAAATGCAAGATAAATGATTATGACAATAGAATTATGACTAATAGATATATATGCAATGCTGAAACGTTGTCTTGTGAGGAGACAGACTTCGGATATTTTGTAAGTTTCTGAAGTATTAGAACACTAGTGGGTAATGATTTTAGAACTCTTATAACTAATTTTGATGAAATTTAAAAAGAAATCGCAACTTTCTTTGTTATCGACCAGCGATAGCCTTGAAATTGCTGATTTCTCCAAAAATTTGAGTTGTCTAAATTTAATACATAAAAAACATGCTAAACTGGGAAAAGATGGCCAATTTAGATCTTTTATAAACAAAGATATATTGAAATAGCAGTTGCCATAGTTTCGTATTAAACAAATCAACAATATAATAAATTTGATTATCATAATATATGTAAGTATATAAAGCTATCTGTATGAACTAAGCACAAAAATAAAGAAGAAATGGTCAGCCACGACGCAAAATGATAATATTCCGTCACTTCCTCATAAGGCACATAATGACGTCATTAAGATGATAGCTAACTCTAATAATACTTCCATCGCTCAAAGCTGACTTGATCAACAAGTCCTCCTGTTTAATAATAGTCCTGATCAACAGGAATCCATATATTATAAAAATAGATTCACAAGTTACGTAGTAAGCAAGTTTCCGTGATTTTTTTTCTTCACTGACCAGCAGTTTGTTTCCTTAGTAACTTCGTTATATAAACGTTTATATTAAACCACAAAGAGAGGGAATAGGATCGACCGGCGAACCTATTAATGTTCAACTGTCCAGCAGCTATAAAGTTTTTGGCATTTTAACCAATGAATAATGATAAAACACTAAGAGCTGTCCAGCAGCATGCCAAAGGACTCATCCAATGACTGTTTAGCTAACAATGGCAATATGCCATACTGGGAACATCTGTAAGTGGAGCTTACACAAAATTTTCCTACTGGGGGTCTTTTAAAAGGTTTCGCGAACCTGAAATAGAAGAAAATATTAATATTAGCAGAGAACATGTGACATATGCGAAACATTTTAAAGTGAAGTTAAATTAGCACTAAACGGACTAAGTGAGTAACGTTATATTAATGCATCTCTTCTGGTGCTGGGGGTCCGTGTGTAACGTTATCTGTGTCTTGGGGTCTAGAAGACACTGGTGTACTAGTTCAAAACATGGTTAACTTTACTCCGGCTTACTACAGTATAAAATAAATACTAACCTGAATTTGGTACAAGTGAACTGAGGAGCCTTTGGAGTTGTAACAACTCGGTTTCGTTTGTTTCTGGTTGGAAGTGAGATTGCTGCAGAGCCTCGAATTCATCTTTAACTTCAGCTACATCAACGGTGAGTGACATCTCAACTGGTGTACTATTAAATTCGTCTATTAATTCTTCTTCTGATAATTCAGATGCGTAGCTTGGGCCAGGTGAGAATTCCTCGTGTACTGATGATACAGGAGAAGGCACACTATGAAGAGGACTTTGGGATGACTGCATAGTTGTTGGCGTTGGATAGAAAGGTCTGAAACATGGCGTCATTGACACCATGTTCTGTTCCACCGGTTCTTGTTTAACAGCCGCCTGTGCGCTAGCTGTTTTTTTCAACTGTTCCTCGACATCATCAATGATGTTGAAGAAAGCCTCCAGATAAGATGAATCAATTACAGGAAGCAAGTCTTTTGATTTCACTGGTTTACTTTTTGCTTTAATCACCGGTTTAACTTCAGGGTATTCACGCTTCATATGTGGGGTCAACTTATCAAAAAATGACTCAATATCCAACGAATCCATTAAAGGCAGTTCCTTTCTCTTCCTCTTCATTCCAGTTTTTTCTGCTAAGCTTCTCTCCTCTCTTATCTTCTGGACCTGTTGAAACTGTTCAATCTTTGACAAATCATCCAGCAATTCGAAAGAGCTATCTAAGCCAGTTGTTTGTTCGCTGGAAGATTTGTGTTCCGGACTTGACGCCGGCGAAGGCTCAGGTGTCAAGTAGGAATCAGGAACAATACACCCAGAATCAGGAACAACCTGCTCCAAGAGATTTGGACTCAAACATGCCGAGTGTCTCAGCATGGATGGTTCAACAATAACGCCCTTCTTCTGCATAGTGGGTTCTGATGACACTGAGTAGTTACTGACTGACATCACCTGGGTAGGTGCATGCCAGAGAGATTCCAACGAAAGCGATGTGTCACAGAAAGATTCGAAAGAGCCGAAGTAAGAGTTTGTTGTAGGGCGGAGTCCAAAATCTCCTTGGTAACCGGCAGGTTTATCAGTGCGATCTGTGGAGGAGACTCTAGGAATCTTGGCAGGCTTGCATCCAGTGAGTTTCTTCTGCAGCATTTGCTTAACCTTCTCAGTTTGGAGTGACGCAGATTTGTTTCGTTGTTCAGTGCAACCTCGTCTTAGGTACTGTGGTTGAGATAAATGATCCTGGAATCCAGGTGGTGATTGTCGCATGGTTGGATACTGTCCATAGTTTGGAGAGTTGGGAATCCACTGATTAGTTTGGTGTGTTGATTGCAGATTACCAACTCCCGAACTCCACATGTTATCACTCCTCAATGGGTAAATACTGAACGTGTTGCTCTGTATTTTAAATTGATAGGCTTCCTGCTCACTGAAGAAAAAATAAAATATAATTAAACTTTTCCATATATCTATATGTCAGATTTTCTTTTTTATCAGATATGGCTTAGGGACTTTTGAGTATGTATAATCACTTTTACTTAGACAGCAGTAACGATAACGGATTAATTGCTTAAATATGAAATTTATAACAATATAAATTATTAGAAGATTGATATATTTATACGTCAATTCATTATATTTTTAAGATCTGCTTACCTAATGACCTGGTTAATACACACTATAACGGGCTCGTCGTTTGAGACTACCGCAGCTTGTCTCACGTGCATAACCATATTTATCCATATTACAGAACCATTAGCTCTGAGCATGCGTACTGTCACCATACACCCCATTTCATGACTGGATCTGATCACTGTAAAATTAGAAAAATTTGAATATTAATAGGAATTCGATAATGGCGAGAAAAACAACAAATTAAATATATCTGGCCTTACAAATGACGAAACACAGAAACGCGATAACGAATGTTTTCAATAAAGTCTTATCCAAGAAACATGACTTTGAAAAAACTTACAACTGGTCAAGAAACTTAAAGTTGCATTATGCAAGAGCTAAATCTGCATATTGACGGTCTTTCTGTCGACTTCAAATAAATTCCACATTTATTAACAAGACAAGCATTTAATAATCAACTCTCTAGACGATCGGATGGCAGAGATTTAAATGGATTTAAACACCGGCGACATTTAAAAATTTACGAAGAAATGAATAATTGAGACTTAGTCTCGGATGTCAAGTACCGTTAAACTATCTCCGGTACATTTTCAAACAGTCATAACTTCGCCCAGAATGAAATAATTTTAATTTTTAATATATTCATTCTTTATTATCTATTTTTAAACTATTATAACAAGAACAGCCCACTCTTTATCTAAACCATACATAATGCATCTTTAAAACAAAAAACAACTTTGTTCATATATGGGGTTAAATTCTAATCACTTTGAAAGGGTAGCCAAAAAGAGTCTTACATTGTACATGTTTCTCCCTAGCAACATGAATATCTTCAGGGTGTAATAATGTGTACCATGACTTCCGACTAATCTCGTTATTTGTGTATCCAAGATGATGCTCCGCTCTAAAAAAGAAGAAACATCAAACAATAAGAATAATTTCATTAAATTTTACATTTTTAAAACAAAATCAACAGAGGTATAGACGTAGACAGATACGTAGACAGGCGTAACCGCGTAACGTCTCTTTAAAAAAGGAATAATAGTAGAAATTCGGCAGTTGTGCTGTATTGCGATACAGCATTATACTCGTCCAGACACTGCCATGTGTAATAAGGACACAGACCACCAATAATTCTTCTCCATTGGTTACACATGACTTTATACCTTCTCTCTCTCTTTCTCGTTTTTCCCTTTTCTAGGGAGATTTTTCGGTGTGGAATAGAAGAAAGCTTTTTGGTGAATATTGATTATTTTCAGGCAGAAATTAACAATATTGATCATTTTGAGGCAGAAATTAACAAGTTGGTTAAGTTGAAATGTAGGCGAATAGTTGCACGTTTGCTAGAATGCTACTTCCATTTTGTGTATCTAAAGCTATCCAAGGTGAACCCTTTTGAGAAAAGCCTTCAAACCAACGAAAATTTGAGAAACGATTATAGAGAGTAGAATCGAAAGGTCAATGAGCAAATCTCTGACCATCCTATCCCTTGATCAAGAACCCCATATTAACAGTTGAGTTCGTCGGTCCACTGTTCTATTGTTTAAAAACCTATATATAGTACGGTCTGTCTTGAACTATGTGGCAGAATGATTTCATCTAACTATACTAATATTTGTGACTGGCGGCTACACTAGGTCTTCCCGAGGCTGAAATTTGGTGTATAGGGGTAGCTCGGACCGTTGGACTACCGATTTCTGTTTCGGAGTTATACCACATTCAAACCGTACAGCGCCAGGTCAACGTAGTTCAGCGGTGTGTTGTGGTTTGATTGATGGTTGTATAATAGACAATAATACTGACAGGATGAATCCATCATATACACCTACTTTACATTACACTCTAAAAACACAACACTCGGAAATTCGGATATGTTGTTACGTAATTAACATTATATAGTTACGGATTTATTAGAATATTTTGCAATGGAAGTCTAATCTGTTGACATTTTGTCTCACTCATTTGTATAACTATTTTTTGAATCGGAGTATTTTTCACATTGAATAAACTAACGTGTTTTACAGTGTAGGACAATCCTTGTTCTATTCTTAAAGGCTATTGTATATTGACCGGAATATATTGAATAATTAATACAGTGAAGTCCGGATTGTAAAACATTCGATATTTGCTTAAAGCCTATGCAATGAATACATTTTATTGAATTCTGATAAAGTGGCGCTTTGCACCCAACACAATCATTACCCATGTTATTGATTAAATAATGGCTTGATGAAAAATGTAGAGTAGATAATATCATGTAGAAAAATTGTCGCGCGATCTTTGTCTTTTGTTCATTGCGTTTGATCTCTAGTTTGGTCTGTGTCTGGTATGATAAACATCAACCAAACAACATGAAGTATCCATTTTTTAATAACCTTCCTTTTGAAAAAAAAAACTCAATTTATTTTCATTTACGATATTAAACGAATATTTAGCATCTATATCCACTGTAACAGACATGAAAGATTTGTAACTTTAATAACCTTTTTTAAAAAAAAATCTCAGGTCAATGTATATAAAAGAATATTTAGCATCTATATCCACTATAACATCCATGAATACATTACCCGAATTTTCATAACTGTCTGTTAACTTTGCATATTATTAACGAAATATTAAATATATTTAATATCTAATGGAACAGGTAATTTAGATAATATAATACCGTTTGATGTTTATCTAATCATAGATTTTTATCCCTTATTTTTAATCTCTTAAGACAGGACATATTCCAAACAAATTAGCTCATGTTATTCCACACATACGAAAAGATGAACGATGTTATTCTAAAAACTATCGACCATATCCTTATTAAAGTTGCGTTATGTAAGAATTAGATAAACAGCCGACCGTTCTTACTATAATAGTTCAAAAATAGATAATGTAAAATGAATACATGTATATTACATTATTCTTTTCAGAGCGAAGTTATCCCGATTTGAGGTATTCACAGCATAGTCTTGATTGTGAAGTACCATCGTTACAATAAGAGTTGATTACGGTCTTGGCAAGTTAATTAATGTCTAATTCATAATTTATATAACATTTGTGGCCAAAAGAAAGACCTACAATAGGCAGATTTAGCTCTTGCATAACGCATGTTTAAATAGTGATTCTAAATTAAACGTATAATTTATTAATACTCAATCTATTTATATTAAAAACATAACCTATATCCCTTTTAATTTCAGATAAAACTGAAAATAAATGAACGCCTGATTAAAATTATAACACTGTATTGCACTTTGACTTTAGATAAAACTAAAGTTGGGTCATTGATCCGACAGATAAACCTTAATGGTGAATCGTTCAATATGACATGAAATAACTATTCCACAATTCTAAATATAACCATTCACACACTGTTATCTGACCATCGGTCTATCATCTGTTTATTTTAAGGCACTGTAAATCTCAGTGATGATGCAAATAAAAACATATTTAAGGTGATTATATAAAACAAACAAGACTTTATGACAACAAATAAATTGTCTTCTGAATTGACTGAAAGCGTCCTATTAAATACTTGCTATCGTAAATTAACAAATCATAGTGGTGGGGTAGAATGCCTTCAACTATTATTATTTTACAGTACTGTAGCCATTTTGTTTTTGTATCAGATCATTAAAATTGTCATGGTATATCTGATATTTTATGAATAAATGTTATTTATACCAATATATTTCCTTTCTAATTTGAACTCTAATCACCATTTAGCTTGAAATAAAACTAAAAGTGAATCATATAGACCTAAACTAAATACAGAAAAATCCCAAACTTTAAGTGATTGATCTCTTTAAGTTCAGATAAAACAGAAAGAGCTTCGCTGATCCGAATTAAATTGATTGTATTTCTCTTTAACTTAAGAGATAAAATGGAAAATAAATCGTACTTTATATAAATGTATATAATATGAGGTTAATGCTGCGGTTATATTATCAGATAAAAGTAAAGTACATTTAATCTAGGTGGTGCGTGTAATTATTA
This sequence comes from Patella vulgata, assembly GCF_932274485.2. Lineage (NCBI taxonomy): Eukaryota > Metazoa > Mollusca > Gastropoda > Patellidae > Patella > Patella vulgata. The sequence continues at coordinate 22,251,682 of NC_065883.2, forward strand.
TTGTTATTCACAGTACAACCAACCGTAAAGGTAATTATCATTTTACCCTTTTCATTGACGTGGGTTCAGCACCTTCGCGGCTGTATTAAAATTGATTATGTGGGAAGGTGCTACAAATAATTATCATCCCAAATTGATTTACAACATGCGCGATTCTTATCTATAACTATATTGGCTATAACTATCTGGCCCTTTTTGTTTTGTTGTGTTGCTCTCTATTAACAGAAATGAAATTCTTATCTAAATGGAACAATAACCGATCTATATATGAAAGTCGGCCTTTTAATCGAAATGAGATTTCACACGTGAAACGCAACGTGATTAAAACCATCACATCAGATTCCACTGGTGTACAGTTTCAGAATTATTAACAGATAATAGGAAATCTAAGTTAATCCGGAGAAGCTGTGAATAGTAAAATCTGATTGGTTCGATTTCAGATTAATGGTAATTGTAGATCAAAACGTCTTTTACATTTAGACTAATTGTTAAATAAAATTAATTAGCTTCGATTTATATATATTTTATATTCGCTCTTTTATATTAATCACGTACAATCTAAGTTTATTTCCGTCACATAGGATATTTAATATGGTGGGATTGTGTTGAAAACGTAAAACACAGGTTCTAGTGATACTACAAGTTGATTATTGGTGCTGTTAAAGGTATTAACGCTGATTTTTAATAATACAAGTATTGATCACCTAGCCTATTTTATATATAGACCGATGGTTATCTACATTTATTGGGATGACTAAAAACCATTAGTGATATCAGGTTACTTGTAAAATAAAACTATCAAAGTTACATTTAGATCCCATTGTCTCCCTTGTGGAATAGGTTCACACCTACACAGATATTGATGACGTTTTACGTCATAATATAAGCAAATCATAATAACGTTTGATCTTGAGCTCCGGGGTTTATGTACCCACTAAAACTGTGCCCTCTGACGTTTAAAGACCATAAAAATAAATGTCTCATTCGACGATTTTCAATATATTTTTCATGAGTTTAGTTCACAAGACAATGTCCTAATGGTACGATTACATCACACTAAATAACTCCTACGATTGTATTTCTTTAATTTAAATTACCGTCCATTCCCACCCGGAAACAGTCTGCATCCAAAAATAACATAAATCATTACATCTTAGGCAGATTACATCGTTGTCGTGTCCCATTATTCCATATTAAACTATATTAGGGATCTGCACATCATGATTCTTATGTCCTGGTCCAATACCATTAATCACACTATCAATTTCGAGCAAATCAAAGCCTTTAAAGTAATGCCGATTGGATGAGTTTTTTGAAGTGAATATTCACTGGTAGCTTATTATACTTAAAATAGATTGTAATTGGGTTTTCAGAATTAATACTGTCCATGTTCAAATCTTGAGGTTTTTTTAGATAATGTCGATAATCGCTGTGACACTCTGCCAATATATAATCACGAATCTGGAAAAGTACATGTATATAGAGGAACCCGTAGTTTCGTACATGATTCAAATTTTACAGACTAAGAAAGAAACTAGAGGTCATGTAGCTTTTCCAGCTCCTCCTTGCCTCTACCATCATTCGTCAGTTTTTGGAAATAACTCCGCCTAGGTTATAAAGTCTTGGATAAAACCTTGAAAGTTACTTACGTTTCAGTGATCTCCATGAAGCTCATGTCCAGTTGGTGGACTGTTTTAAAGATCATAGTGTTGTTTTGTACCAAATTTTCTTTTAGTTCCGGTGTGATCAAAGGGGTACAGGTGGCCATAAAAACATACTGTTGGTCGCTTCCAGTTTCACTTCCGGGCACGGAGGTAAAATGTCCACGAACGTGCATTACCTGAAAAAATTATATTTGTCTAGTAAATAAAGAATTTTGTAAATGATGTGGAAAAGGATATATTCCAGTGGCTGACATCTTTTTACGCTTTTAATTTCGTGTCATTGCTCTGACTGAGCGAGCCCCAGGAAACTTCCATTTTTGTTCTGTACTTATACATGGACGACTAATCTAATTCTAATACAAAATACTGACTGCCTTAAAATCGAAACTTTTGACCAAATTAGGGTGTCAAGAGATAGGTAGTTGTAATAAAATGTCAAAAGATAGGCAGTTTCAATAAAATGATATATTACGTATAATATAAACAGCAAGAAATAGGTGTATACAATTATTATTGTTCATTTGATCTTAGAATTTAATATTATCCCCATTACTAAGCAAAGATAACGATAACATCATACTCGTTAAAATGGTGCTGAAAAAACTTTGCCCGTGTCATATAGTAGGTATTATTATTATTTGCGTCATACATATTAAATTCTAGTCCTCCATATTTTCCGAGTGGGATCAGACCACTAAATACCAACATACAGGTATGAATTCTTAACAAAAATGATATATTACGTATAATATAAACAGCAAGAAATAGGTGTATACAATTATTATTGTTCATTTGATCTTAGCATGTAATATTATCCCCATTACTAAGCAAAGATAACGATAACATCATACTCGTTAAAATGGTGCTGAAAAAACTTTGCCCGTGTCATATAGTAGGTATTATTATTATTTGCGTCATACGTATTAAATTCTAGCCCTCCATATTTTCCGAGTGGGATCAGACCACTAAATACCAACATAAAGGTATGAATTCTTAACAAAATAAATACTATTTGGAAATTTAAGCCACTAAAACCAATCGGCCTATATAATTACAATTTATTTCGTTTCGTTTTTCAAAGTTCAAAATTTCAATTTACTTGTCTTCACTACACTAGGTGTGTAGAGGCCATCAATGTATAAAAACGAAACGAAGTATCAGATTGATATACTTACTCATAACAAATAGACTTTTCTGTCATTAATTAGTTAAAATACGTAGCTCAATTTATTTACTTTATACTATTTCCCTAAATTACGAATTTCAAACATAATCAAATTGTAAGTTCGGTTTAAAGCTTTCACTGTTGTTTTTCTCGATCGAATTAACTTGTATAACATCTATTTCACAATTCTAAATAATTGAATTTTATATCATCAATCAGTGGAATCATAAGGGTACATTAGGCCCATTCTTGATATACATGATAATAATACACACGTAATTCCCCAAGCATACAAGAACAATTACATTGATTTCTCAGTAATGAACCTAGTAAAAATATTTGTACAAATTCTAAATCCTTTGCTAGAACGTCTCTATTTGTTACGAATATATCACGAAAAATATTTGTACATGGCTTTATTATTGACACAAAAACACGTTTTTCATTAGAATAATAATGATTCAAGACCAAATAAATGTACGTTTTACTTTAGTTTCAATGCATAATTCATTTTAATTCATGTCTATAAAGAGGAATCGACAGGGGGCTATTCATATCGTTTTAGGTTTAATTATTTCTTTGTAGGGAAATACTAGCTGGGTGTGTAGAAATCGGTGAGATCGGAAGTCCACTAATTGTGTTAGGATTAATTTGAAATTTGAGTGAATAAACTAATAAATATGATGGTAAATCCACGTGTAAATCAAAGCCTATTACAACTTCGATTAGTTACTCGCTCAATCAGCCAATTACAGAAACTGACTCTACATCGGACTCTACAATGACTAGTCAATGACAGAGATAACATGTATTCCAACCTTTTTAGATTTGCTCTATCGGTAAGAATTCGAAACGAATGCCCCTCGCAAATGAATATTTACGGTCTATATTTTTTGTAGCTCCATTTTTACGAATTTTTCGAAAATATCGAAATTAATGGCAAAGTTTTTATAAATACTTAAAAGAAAAATACAGAAACGTTAATTACGTGAAGCTTCAAGAGAAATAGAGCTAGTATAGAGCTTTTTATTACAAAATAGAATTAGTTGACTGAACCTCCCTCAATTACATTACGTTCATATGTACGATTAAACACAGATATAAAAGCTAGAGTAATGTTTCTGTTTGTACTTTAATCTATCAGTGGGGCTTGGCCCATTGAATGGCATCAAAGCTACAGAATATCCATTCATACACTCTGTTTATTTAACTTTATTCCCAAAGGAGAAAGAAAATAAATCGCTTGCAGAAAAAAAGTTATTAAATAGAGCAGCCATTATCGTTTTCAATTCGTAATTGAAACATTAGATTATATTACAAGTTCTAATATCTATTTATCAACATGGTATTTATTCGTATCCATGACAACAGGGTTTCGTCACGTGACATGAAACCGCAAGCAGCCATATAAAATATCATTTTATTTCCAACTTAAATTCAGGTTTCCAATATCAAATTTCTGAAAACATAGAATATTGGCGCCTAACTTATTTTTGTGTTAAATTTATACATCTTTATTTTTATAATCACAGACATGATTGGCCTATTAATAAGAATCCAACTGGTTTTGAGTAGCTGTGTATGGAAAGCAACATTCGCCAAAAGTATAAATCGTTTCATTTTTGTTTTGACAACACAGATCACTAGTTATCCGTACCTTTACATCGCCAAAACCAGCTTGGCGTTTTAAACTTCTCGACATGTTCATTCTGCAGAAGAAAGCGACATCTTGTGAACTTGTGACGTCACCTCCTTGTAACTGTGTCTGCACGGCCACGTGATCCCTTTTATCAACAATATCGTATAAACTATCCCCTTGTGTTTTCATATCCACCTGAAAATAAGAATTATGTCATTTGATTGAGAAATACATCAATTTAATGACAGAATAATCCAAAACCATTTACTGTCAGTACGCAAATGGGTTTTTCATTGGAAATGAATTGCACTGGATAATCAGACTTTAGAATATATATATTTGAATGATTGACCACCTTTTATTAAATTTCTGGCCATATGTTGAGCTATGGTATTATATAGATTGACACTTCTTTTGCCATACTTAAAATTAACTCTAGTCTCATCATAAAAAGAAGAGAAATATTCCTTAAAGGGATCGGTCAGACAAACTAGTATGATTTCAAAACTCACCATAGAATGTCCCAGGAAATCCGTTACGTTTTCTGAGATATACAATAATTTTCCCTCTCTTGTGGTTACTAATATAAATCCAGTAAGCGCCTGAAAATATACAGATAGAATATAAACATATTACACAATAACTGACCAAATTAGTTTACATGATTTGAATAAGCTCTGCTGAACACTAAGATACGACAATCTGATTTAAAGCAAAATATATAAAAGTGTATTTTATTTTCTTTTGATGGCGCGCCATAAGCGACATCATTTAACATACAGTCATGACTTAGTCATGATGGCTTTGTAAAAATTATGTCGAAACTGGAATGGAATTCTAAAAGAACTATTTACGGTCTTTTGGGTATTTGGTATACATAGGTGGGTAGATAGAGTGATATAGATGGAGTGATAGATAGATAAATAGATGGATAGATGGATGGTTGGATAGATAGATAGATAGATAGATAGATGCCGAGAAATTGATTTGTCTAGGGAATTATCAGGTGTGTGTTGTCAACAAAGACAATTATGTGCGATATTCTTTTCATCGCAAAAGTCTTAGCAATGCAATAGTACATATTTGAAAGATCTGGGGCCTGTTTCATCAAATTTTAACTAAGATAAAATCCAAATTTTAGTAATTTGATTGGATAACATTAGATTGCTTTTAGTGCTTAGCCAATCAAAATTAAAGTATATACTAAAATTTGGATTTTATCTTTAGTTAAAATTTCGTGAAACAGGCCCCTGGCTTGCTGGTTTTTCAAGTATGACGCCATTATTACTTTTTTGTTTTTTGGGGTTTTTTTGTTTTTTGTATATTACTCTGAAAGTGTATACGTCTCGTATATGTATACGTCTCGTATGATTTTATCGCAGATTGGATGTCACTGCACGGTTTATGTTATATCAGTGTATAAGGAGGCATTGTATTCACATTGTAGAAATATCAGACGATGGCGGAAACTTACATCCTATCTCGCAGTAAATACCATAGTAACGCTAACGTCAATTAAATGTTTCATTGATTACACAACTTAAGATAACGGTGTATCAAGAAACAGCACTTGAATGTTAAAATTATCATGGCGATACAACCATATATAGTATATGAATTGGACTATAAGGTCAAGGTTATTCGAATAAGTCATGATATTCTTTCAAGCGCATCCGCATCGCATCCATTACGTAATAATTTATTTTGCACTTCATGAAATGGAAGGAATTTAATTCTAACAGCATTTCTAGCAATGTTATTAACGATTTAATCATATATGGTTTTAAATACTTAGAGAATTGGGTATTAATTTTATCAGTATCAAATTTTCAACGGTCACAATTTTGTTCTCTTAACCCAGTATATGATCGGATGCAACTTGAACTCTGAATACCAAAAGGTCACGGGAGACAATACCCATGTTACGTAGGTCAACTGACAAATAAAATATGTACGAAACTGTCTTTAATTTGTGTACATTTTAAATACCAGTCAGATTGCCAGTAAAAACTTGCTGTGCACAACCCTAATTTTTAGTTTTAGGTGCTTTGTAATCAATTCGATATTTAAAAAGACAGGTTTTCAGGGAACGAAACATATGCCCACGGCAGCTAAGTCGTCCGAAAGGTCGCATAATGTTGTCGCATACCCATTCGTTTGTAAATGGTCAAGAGTATTAACCCATCAGTAACTATCACCAATAATTAAAATTCGATTAGCTGCTATAGTTCTTCCCATTTTATTTATATACAAAACGAGTGTTGGTAATCAGTTGATAATTTATACTTTTCCGACTTCCAAGTTATTGGAAACGTTTGAATATCAATAGACGTCTTCGACTAATAAACATATAAACGCTGTGTATACATTTCAAGTCAATCGGCTTATAACTCTACCCTACAGAGAGGACACACGGTTTTTCAAATTAATCAAAGGTGATAAAATCAATGGGATTCTTCGTCTCATGAAATAATTAATGTTAATTAACCCCGATTAAGCACGGAAATTTTATGAGTTACTAAATTAGATCTGAGTTTATTTTAGTATTGACAAATATGTTCGAGTGTATTCATCGATCTCTTTAGCACTAACTAGATTATCAACAATTAATTAAATAGGCCAAGACGTAAAAGGAACGTTAATGTTAAAGCGTAAAAATCGTCAGACTCTCAACTAGTGTTCATTTCCCCTTTTATTTGGTCTTAAACTGATTTATTTATCATCTTGCGACATTGTGAAATATAGTTAAATACAACGACATTATGAATTAGAGTTAAATTCAACGACATTATGAACAATGGTGAAATTCGACTAACCAATCGACTAAGATTAAAACAATTTTTAAAAAAAAAAAAAAAACAATTAAACAAGCAGTGGCGGAAGTACGAAGAGATTTTTTTTAAATAATTGCTATTTTTTGTCACTATTTATACCAATAAAAATATTTTCTTTGACCCCCACCCCCACCCACTAATGGCATCGCGGACATCAATACAACATTTAAGTATTTCAGAGTCTGATTCACTTTCTACTGAATACATTAGGCATTCATTTAAAAATCAATCTTGGCAGGTATGAAGATTGACCTAGTCACACTCAGATTTGTAATCTTCATTAATCTAGACACACGGGATAGCCCCATAAAAACATCCAATCAGAATGATTTCCCGTTTCATCCAATAGTCAGGCGAGATTTATATCCGGTTTGGTGAGACTTGGCCTTGGGGAGGTCAGAATATGACTCCGTGAATAAAATTATACATGACATTATCATGGTCAGTTACAAAATAAACAAAGTCTTTTATGCGTAGTCAAACCTATCAAGTTACCAGAATATAAGACGTATAAATACGTCACATAAATAAGTCTCGATTACCAAGACACTCTATTGATGGATGACCTTTAGGATTTTCCCACCTTTATTGGAGCGATGTAAGTAAATAGACGAACTTGGTGACGTCATATTGTGAATGACTACCAGTACAAAAGAGAACTCAATATATATAAGATAATAATAATTGCACTTATTGAATTCACCTATACTGACGTACAACGGTATAATAAAAGTTCAATGGGCTGTAAATTGGGTGTGAAAACTAGACGTTGTCCTCACTGTGTATTTATCTTTCATATAAGAAGATAATACTTAATGACTTTAATCTACTCTCAACTACCTGACATTTCTCGATAAATAAGCTTGATTGTGGGTTCGCTATATAATTCCAAACGGTTGAACTTTATAATAACTTCATAACAACCACTTATTTACAAGAAATTTAATACTGCTATTTTGTATTTGGCACCGTATTTAAAGGAGCTAAATCTCTATTCTTTGGCACCTGGAAATGGTCACAAATTGGTAGCATCGCATATAATAATGTAATATGAATAAATATAAACTGATTTACATTCAATCGTTTCTGTTTTACGGCAATTTCTTATGAGTTATGTTCGGCGAAATAAGCGAAGAGTCCAAATTCAATGGCAGTCTTTGGTGTCTGGTTATTTCGGAAATCTATGTGGGATATGCTTAGCCTCGTTCATGGAGTCGCTTCATTACAAATGGCACTCGAAAGCATTCTGGCGCGCGATTCCTGTATCAATTTTTAAATTTTCATTATGTATCAATTTTTAAATTTTCATTATGTCTTAATAAGTATTAGATATCAAAAATCCAACTTTTCACGGTAAAATAACAACATTAATGTTGATTTAAATTGACCAATAAGTCGTGTTTGCAATGTCGAAGATTGTTGATGATATTGATTTAGAGACTTGCCTCTCTTAATGATGTAATTGACAATTAATGATAGTTGTGTTATATGGACTTAAGAAACATTGAAGAGAACATGTCATGCTTTTCTAGACTAGACCAATACCGGCAGGAATACCTTTCACTTTTCCCTAAAATTTGTAACTCAAACTCGAAACTATATACGACAATCACCCATGTAACATTGTGTAATTAAGCCTGCGTTTTGTTGGGGGTTTTTTTTTTAAAATGTTTAACAGGCTGAATAAAACACGAATTCTTTAACAAATAGATAAAAGTAATAACCGATATTATCTAATAGCTATCTTTATGCCAGTTAAAAACATTACGAACTTCGTACTTTGCGGTTGATGACACAGCTATTTTTCCCGCTTAACTGCGGTGGGTTTCGTCGATGTTCTCATTATCCAGGAATTTGTAGTTGTTATTTTGAAATAAATTCCAAATACTTGGTTAAACAAGCAATCATTATAGGTTTTTTATCATTTAATTCCTATAAAAGGATAATATATCTTTAACATAGAACATAGAATGGTGATGAATGAAATTTGAAACCGAATGCGCTAAACATCTGGTTTTAGAAAACTCGACAAGTTCAATGTTTTATGGACATAATAGCTAGAGGCAACAACGGAAATGTTATTTTTTTTAAATAAATAATAAAAATAGGCATTCTTTGAAATGATAAAAACAGATATTCGTGTTCTTAACGATTTTTAATTTTAACAATTTGTTGGGATTGGGGGGGGGGGGGGGGTAAGTGAGAAAACGGATATTATTTTCCAATTAATTTCAGACCGATGGACAGATTGTTTAACGCAAGAAAATCCAATCCAAAGTCCAATAGTGCTGTTCGGTTGAGCTAAAAATAGAACCCCTTCCTGTTAATTGCAGGTAGGTCAAAGTTCACGTGCCCTTATCTGGATAAAACTCATTACTTTCTTATTAATTTTTTGTTATGTAACACACACTTTACGGAGGGTGGGGGTTGGGGGATTGGGGTGGGGGAATATTTAACTCCCTACTTTTTTTTTAAAAAAGTGTTGTTTGTAGCCATTTTAAACGGTTGAGGGGATGCCAATAATTTTCAAATTGGAGACTATTTATAATGAAGTAACTCACTACGTTTAAACAAACAATGCCATGTAAATCTTTTTTTTCTTTATTTCTTTTTTTTGGTGTGTGTGTGTGGGGGGGGGGGTATGTTTAAACTTCCTACATCAGCACCCATCTAATACTTCTATTATCCCCCAACCCTTCTCTCCCATACCGCAAAATGTTTTGTGTCTTCCTAATGCCATGAGAAAGATCTTCAGACTACAGTCATTATCTCGTCTATATATATATATATATATATATATATCATAGAGCAGGGGAAATCACCAATAATGATCTTTATTAGTTTGTGTGGGCTTTTTTTTCAATCTCCCCCACCGTGTTCCATATCATTTTGCTTCTTTGAGTCTCCCCCACCGTGTTCCATATCATTTTATCTCCATTTACATATCTCCATATAAAGCTACATGACGTATTATCTCACCCACCTATGTAATTATACCTATGATGCCCCTACATTATATTATCTCATCTATTACATATTTCAAAGTTTCATTTGTAATCTGATCGTACCATTTTCTTTGTTACATATACATGTACTTATATAAATGCTCTAAATACACTTCTTTAAATACATTTTAAAAAAAGGTATTGGCTTCTTATTTTTGTTTTGCAGGTCAATGAAGATGCGTATATGGGATGTAGTGTGCTACGGGGGATTTTGGCCGGACAGCGGCGTTACAACTCACTCCCATTTCGATTTCCAACGTGCTCCCAATGAAATATATAAGGGATCTCGATTTTTCGTCCCATCCAAAACGACTTGCTCTAAATAGATAAATGAATTATGCGTGAAACAACTTTTCAATTATTATTAGGTGTAAATCGTTTTTCCAATAATCGATTAAACAGAAATCTACATTTTACATTTCTGTATAGCATTCGATCATGTCAATCAATGATGGATACGACATTATAGAAAAAATATTTTAACTAAAAAGAATAAAACTTTGTTTTAATAACCAAAACCGCAATTTCTATTCCGTTTTGTACTTTGAGACATAAAAGTCAATCAATATCTACACATATACGTCATCGACTTTTTTTTGCGCGTTTGAAAGTTAGATGTTACCCCCATTTCACTGCTTTTACATACGTCATCATCCAATGATTAATTTGGAAGGTGGTTTTTAAAAAAACTATGGAAGCTATCTATTTAAATAAACTTGATGCGAGATATCTTAATATGATCCTAAAATCGCATCATAATGTCCTATGTATTTAAAATCTAAGTCGGCAGCTTTAGTAGGGCTATTATAAATAGACAAGCGTATAATGAACAGGAGTGAAACTTTTCGCGTAATCATATACATTGCTCGGGGCGCCTGCGACCTCGTTTTGATAAATAGCGGTGTATACTCGTAACATCTATATGACGTCAATGGCTAGACTATAAATAGCTACAAATGTCACTGTATGTAAATGTAAGCAAAGGCAAAAGCCAAGTAAAAGATTTTTTTGTTTTTAAACGATGACAGCCTATTTCAACTCGTTCATTAGACTTGTAATGGGATTTGTCGTTTTGCATAATTTTAACTCGCAAGTTGAGTACAGTAAAATGGCGACTGGCGCACCTGTATCGGTGAAATACGTTGAATATTTATAAGTACACCTGCGGATTAGTTTTATGTAAACTTTTGCTTCCTTTCAACTTCGCCCATTCAAAGGTTCATTTATTTAGATATATTTTCGATTTCAAGGCCTCTACCACACACTATTTGCAATACAGTTGTGTGAAATGAAGCAATGAACTTTGACTGTTTCGGCTGTAATACAAAGCTAATTATTTGGCTGCGATAGTATAAATGCTGTTATAACTTTGCAATCGTTAAGCCGTGTAACGATGTCAAACAGGGCGTGTGTGAAGGGAGGGGGGGTGCATGTACTTAAAGCTTCTATTTCTAGTCTGTCAATTGTGTAGATTCTATACAATTGTGTGTTTTTGAAATAATATATAAATATAGATATGCGTGACGAAATGTTACTACTTATAGAATCAAAATATAACCCTATTTATTATCCCGTATAGTGGTCACTCATGGGTATGCAAACAAAATCTAAACTACATGTAAGTTTACAATTCATTATTACGTATAGTTACCATCCATGATGGTAACACGTTAAAGCAAATTCCTAAATATCATTTCGGAGGTTTCAGCGTTGTTCTACCATGCCAGTGGGGCAGAACAGAGGGTCTGGCAAGGAGCAGCGTATAGTCGTTGGGACAGGACGAAGAACCGAAGTCCCGTGTACACATTGGCGTGCACGTAAAAGATCCCTTTGTCGTTGGATTTCGGTATAAGAGTAGGCCGTAACGCCGCTGACCGGGGAAAATTTTCCTCAAAGCACACCGTATATGGCGTATGCTCGTATTCCCATAAAAAATGTGTTCTGTTAATGTGTTTACCGGTCGCTAAATGCCACTTAAAGATTATCGTATTCATTAGCCCAGTCGGAGCAGAACAGTAGGGTGTTAAACCCCATTTCATTTCACCAAAATTTGTATAAAACGTACTTGAATTGCGGAGAGCGTCGACCTCAGTAAGTACAACAACGAGAGGAGTAGCCCCTGGCGACCAGCTCCTGGTCCAAAAACAGTATGTGCGTAAAATAAAAAATCGGATCCAATGAAAATAGTCAAAACTGAAAGTGAAACAACTTCCGCGTCTAATAATGAAGGGGCTCATAATATATATAGAAGTTTGGGTGTGCCATTATTATCTGTAGTATTTGAGTGACGTCTCTTTCCCTGATAATGACACTTGCTGTCAAAATAGTTTTTTTGTCTCCTTGAGGCCGGTGTTAAAATGGGAAACACTTTAGCAGCCCATTCGTTTTGTATTTATTTATTCATAGCAACCAAAACTTACGCATCAAAAATATCTAACCGTTGTTAAAATATTATCATTAGAATTTCTAGTGATAAATGAATAGTTAGAGATAGTTTCTTGATTTGGTCAGCATTATTGATAATATAAATATTAGAATTGTAAGGGGTGGGGGTGTTTATGCTTTTGTGTAGTACTGATAAAACAACATTCACATTTTAACATACTTTTAAAGGGCGTGTGACTTTATTCTTTGGATCTTTAAAACTGACGAAAATTGATCTAAAAGCACACATTTATACAAAGTCATTTGTATTCAATTTTTAAAACAGATAATTGTAATTTCTAATCAATTGTGTTCGGTGAAATACGTTAACAGTCCAAATTAAGCCGCATGTGTTTACTCCGGCTTAGTTCTACATGTTTTTTTTATCATTATTTTGTCGTTTGTGAATCAGCCATTACTAATAACTTCCGCAATGTTGTAATGTATTCTTTTGTTTATTACGAATGGCGCCCGAAACTAAAGAATACACGACTCGTGTACTGGTTATAAAATGTTCATATTGTGTCTTAAATATTGGATATCAGGGTCTCATATTTTCACAGTAAGATAACAACACCAATATTGATTAAAAATGACTAATATTAAGATCTAATTTCGAATATAATGGAAATATTGAGTTAGAGGTTTAGCTCCTTTAAAACAAAAATATGAAAGAGATATATTTACCTGGAAAAAGTCACAGGGTAAATCTTTTCCCTGGCGTGATGATCGAAAAACTGAAAGAAAAAAGAAAACAGAACTTAAGAAGAATGTCTTCAGAACATAACAAATAAATCGATAATTTGAGTTAATGTAAATATGGAACTGAATAATTAATTTAAACAATTGTCCACAATAGTTTGTTAATGTAAATACAGAGCTAAATAATTAATATTATAAACAATTGTCCAAAATATGTAAATATAAAACTAGATAATTCATATTATGAATATTTTTCCACAATATTAAGTTGAGGGTGATTAAAGCGAGCAGAAAAGAATATAAACATGTGTTTTAGTAAAGCTATATAACCGACAAAAATTACTGTTGGACAAAAGCCAAATATAAATTGACAATACTAAAATCTAAGGTTACGGGTTAAAGATCAGATAGTATGAGACGATATGAATCATGCATCTGTCGTCATGTCAAAACGGTAAAAACCCGTGTAGGTAGCCTTCTGTAAACTAATAGTACACCTGTAAACGGTGTCATTATAATTACATCGGTAAATCATAATTTTTGGTTTCAAGTTCAGTTCAGGCAAATACTTGAAAAACAAAATAATGCGTGCGATTTTTGCTTATGTTAATAGTTCGAGACTATTTTTTTTTAAGGAACGATGACCATGATGAAATTTAAAGTAAATGGTGAATTAAATGTGAATATGATGAAATTTAAAGAAATGAGTGTTGTACACAAGGAACTCCTTTTCAAAATGGATTCGCATATACACCCAAAATGACTCAATATATCAGTGCCATGGCGTATTTAGGAGAGCCCATATTGCCAGTATAGGACTATGGACAATTGTGTTTGTTTACACTTGGCTATAAAAAATAACACAAAAAAAACATATAGATATGCAGGTAACATTTTAAATTCGTTGACCTCTCCGCCGCCCTTTTTCTCAAAATCTGGATACCGGTACGCTACCATATCTGTTCATGTCCTAGAACATGCAGTGGAGCTTTGTGGGCGGATGCCATTTCAAGGGATAAGGGTTTAACAGCATATATTTTTTTTTAAACCTGTATGCATGTTCTTGATAAAAATAATCAGCATACAACGGTTTCCACCCGCAGTCTTTTAATTAAACATATAAATATCTATGTTTAGTTTAGTTTACACGTTTCTCGTTACTTTAACCACATCTCGACCAAAACCAAACCTATGTAACCTTTGAAATGATTGGATAATTAACGCGGTAATCATTCCACATTTAGCCAATTAAACGCCTATTTTTATACTAAGTGTACTGTTAGGAGAAATTTAAGAAAATAAATACTTGCTTCTAATGGCAATACGATATTGGTTTTTGTGCATAAATGGGACAGTTGCTTCTCTTAATTATGCGGGAAGCTGAAACATCTTAAACTTCTCTGCATCAATCGAGCGGGTTTATGAAAACGGTATGCTTGAAAATGTCCAAATGAATCAATGAATTTAACAAACGGTATGATTTAACATTATTTCATATTCCTTTTATCATTCAAAACTGGGAGTGGTATCAAGTATTCTAGACTCTAATCATCGAGTGCGAATATATTAATATACATGCCAATTTTAAGAGAATTCTCTATTTTGTTCCATGTAAAACTGGAACCAGAAACTAATATTTTTATTTGATTTTGACCTGGGAATATTCCTGTTGGTACGACCTTCCTACGTTCTACTGCGACCTACATCTCAAGATATTTAGTTCTAATCTAGGACACATATGGTAAACATTCGTTTCGTATCTTATCATTTCACTGCTGAATATTCATGTCGTAATTTAGAGTGACCCACTTTGACATATGAATTTCGTCTGTACCTTAAGGCGGCCATGAAATTATTACAAATATCCATGCATTCGGTTTAGTGTCTAACTTATGAAAAACTACTTTATTCTGTAGCCGTCAAAAAACTTATGGAAGAGACGATGACATATATCAGTTTTTTTTTTCTTTACCGACTGTCTTTAAAATATTATGTGTGTTGATGAATAGCGTGGTATACATGTCAATCCTTTAAAGATTCATTATGTAAGAGTTAACTTTTGTTATATGTTATATAAATTATTATTTAGAGATTTATTCATGACAAGTTTATAATCAGCTCTCTAGACTATCGGATGGCGCAGATGTAAACGGATTAAAATACGATCGCCATTTAATGATTTAATTTAGAAAAGGAAAAGCGAGGCCGGGTCTCGGTTAACAAGTAACGTTGATACGATAATAAACATCTATGTCAAAACTTCAAACAGTACTAGTGATAACGAATACAACAATTTGAATGAAATTTTCAATACATTCATTTTGAATTGTCTATTCTGGAACTATTATAGCAAGAACGGTCAATTTTTTTTATCTCAATCTTACATAATGCATCTTTAAGCAAGTAAATTAATTCTCATATTTACGCAATTAGGAGTCAAAAGCAGACCTTGGTCCACGTAAACCTAACGCGGTATCTGTTACAACCTCGTGGGTTTTCTCCGGGTCCTCCCACTGCTAAAGACCCCTACGCGCAAGCGAATTATGTAAATAAAATTGAACCATAATGTTAGTCCCGAAATGACCTAGTTTGTGTCGAGTGGACGTTAAACCCCATTTCTCTCTCTCTCTCTCTCTCTCTCTCTGTTACAAATATTGCCCTACTAGTGGATAACACAGCGTTGCACGGGTTGTGCACGTACACGTAACTCGGAAACCGGAAGCAGTCGGCCAACGCCACCTAGCCTATTTTACTCCCCGGTCCGTGCTACCCCTATACACCATATTGCAGCCTCGGGACGTCCTAGTGTAACCGCCAACCTGAACAGACAAACAGGCAGATGGATAATCATACAGACAAAAGTCAGTCACAAAATGTCCCGCATAGCACACTGCATGGCCCAGTCGGAGCAGAACAGTAGGACGTTAACCCCATTTCATTTCATTTCACCTACATGACTGGATTTTGTTTAATAGTGGAAAAAATCAGGTCGTTCTAAAAATATCAATAATCAATCAAGGTAGGTAGCCACACCGATCCATCATGGCCGTTCTATAATTAAAATAATTGGCTGTAGGCTATTCTTTCAACAGTTTTAGTCAACTGGCCAAGATAACTTAACCCAATATTCATTCAATAAAAGTTACAACTATTTCTGACAATTAAATCAATCAATGAAAAAATAATTAATTAAGAAGTGTAAATCTATTCCGATGCCTTGGGTGTTTCAAAAATAGATTTATTGCCAT
This sequence comes from Patella vulgata, assembly GCF_932274485.2. Taxonomy (NCBI): domain Eukaryota; kingdom Metazoa; phylum Mollusca; class Gastropoda; family Patellidae; genus Patella; species Patella vulgata. The sequence continues at coordinate 22,268,363 of NC_065883.2, forward strand.
AGGTTGGGGTTGGGGGATTTTTTTGTTAAAAGGAGTAAGGGTGTAAATTTATGCTTTTAAGCTGAAATTCCTCTACAACTGGCTTTCCGTCTGGTTTCATTTGAAAAATCAAAGCATTCTGTTTTGTGGGTAAACCTAATAACGCGATTGTTGTGGGATGAATGTATACGCGTACAAAAACAGATGTGTGGAAAGACAAGGGGGTGCCTTTAACATAAATATATGGATAAACAATATAATTATTAGGACAGTCTGGGGTCAAAAGAGTTCAGTTTCGAAAGTGTTTTTGTGGGGTATGGGGATCAGGTCACACAAACACACGTCGTCGTCTTCATCGAAGTTCATATTTCTGAAATATTTTCCATATAAGTCAGATTATTCTTCATAATACAGATTTTATTCTAGGAAATGTTAATTAGATGAGAATCTTTTTTTATTATTATTTATTGTAACCTGCTAAGCGTACCTTTATTTGACCGAAAGTAGATGTAAAATGAAATGAAATTTAACGTCCTACTGTTCGGGGGAAATTAGTCTAACCATGCACAACTTCTAAACCAATCGTGGGTCATAGAAAGAATACAAAACCATATTCTAATAACAGGAGCAAGTTGTTAATTTTCCTACTTTTTTTCTGCGATAACATTTCCGTGGAAGCTGACGTTAAATATCAACTAGTCGATCAGTGAATGTGTATTTACATGTAGTGTGTGATTGACAATCGAAACCGGTTAACCGCCAGAAGTAAATATACACATGAATCACGGGTAGATGGATACATAAATACAAATGGTGCAATTAATTGTACATTGACATGTGTGCATATAAAATATAGGTTACGGAGTTATTCATTTATCTATAATTTAAAAAGCGGGAAATCGAGTGGATTACTCATACAATAATAATTAGATAACCACTGGTAATTTTGCGGTCTCATGTTTTTCGGTGGCGATAAGCTTTATTATGACAACATGTATATGGAATTTTAATTTAATCTCATGCCATATTAGGCAATGACACACACCTAATTGCATATGATGTCATGTTTATAAATGGATATTATATTAAAATAAATATAATTTTCGAGACGACGAGATTTATTATAGCTGCTACTGTTTCAATTAGATTGTATGCTTAATTTGAGGCAAATCTGCTTAGTCATTGCTGAGATATAGACGTTCTAAAATGAAGTGGTTTTGGAGCATTCGTCTTGATTAGCCCAGTTGGAGTACAACGGTATAGGACGTTAAACCTTATTTCATTTCGTTTTCATACCGTTGAACGAACACTCGTGCAAAACACTTTAATCTAAGTAGATTTTCGATAATTTGGGAGTCTTAAAAAGTTATTTTAAATATGATATTATTTAAAACTAATTCATATTCGTAGCCAGAGTGATGATGCTTCTTTAATACCTTATAATGGGTTGGGTGAACATGTTTTAAGAGACATTTTGACATAAAACATTAATAATGGCTTGGACTTTTATTCTAGTTTAATCTACATAATATGCAATGTACAGTTTATATTTTTACAACTGTTTATTGGTGTACGAGATTCTGACGATGATTCAAGCCCCTGAAGCTCACTACAAAACCACACAATAAAAAAAATATTTATGCACACCAACAATAAATGTTCTTATTGGGTTAAACTTATTCTGACTTATGTTGGTTTAACCTTATTTTGACTGCAAGGCTTTTATTTCCAGTGGCAGTTTACAATAAAATATATTGTTTTAGTGGGTGTTTTATTACGTAAATCTGTCTGATCTTTAAATTTCTACGCATATCATTTCCAGAATATCTTTTGTAAAACCAACCCATAGGTGGTTTACCCTGAAGATACTAGTTATATGTGTGTCTTACATATCAACACCTGTGCTTAAAAATGATAAGAAAACACTTGTCGAAACGTCGTGATGTATGCGTACCAACCGGTGATTGTTTTCCATATAAATTGCGTTGTGGATTTTTTTTTTTTTTTTTTTTTTTTGGGGGGGGGGTAATCTTTTGTGCGGTTATGGGAAACTATTGATGATGTTTAGCCAAGCCAAAATATTATTTTGATTCTTTAATATCAACAACAACAATACAACTGTATAATCGGATGTTTGCTTGTAAATGCCGGCAGTCTGTAAACACGTGGGTGTTAAGGGTCAGATCCTGTAGCAACCAACCAAACATATGCGAAAAACATGGTCTGACGTAAATAAATAAAACAAACACTACCATTCACATTCTTACCGCTTATAACAATTCCCAATGCTTGTTTGCAAAATGAACATTTATTTTTACAGTGCATAAACTCTTTGTTTTGATAACCTAGACTAGTAATAGGATCTTTCTTCCAGTAACATTTCTTTTCCAACAATCTTACATCGTCCGATCCTCTAAAAATACAGGCCAATACTAAAACGTATATATTTAGCTCGGGTATATTATCAACAACCCTGCATGTTTAAAGTACAAAATTGCGCGATTTATATAAACTTATGTCGCTGAATGTCTTTTTTGTTTGCTCTTTCTTTCATAGAGCGTTTTGCTCTAGTAGTTTATCTTATTAGCTTCAACTTTTTTAGGCTGTGCACGAGAAAGTATGTTTGGCGAATTAAATTTGTTACATTTCAATATTAGCACTATACATAAAGTGCTATGCACAATCCGAGTTTTAGCAAAATCCCGCCAGATAATATATATTAACTTACAATCCCTCTATTCATTTGTAATTATTAATATTAGTTATAAGATACCCAAATTAAGTTTATCATTTTCATTATTTGAATGCAATTACGGTGACATTGTCCTTATAATTAAACACATATGTTTTTTTTTAAAAAATGCAGCTTGATATGCTAAATTTAAAGAACTGATACTAAATATCATCTATTAATACGGAATAGGTAATAATGTATAATATTTACAAACTAATTAGACGTCTAGACTTATACATAATTAATAAGCAGTTATTACGAAACGTTTGACTGGTGCATTTGTTCATATGTATAAGAAGATAGGTGAAAGCAGGTCGCCTTGGTGACAACCTGATTAGTAAGTGTTGATATATTGACAACCTGATTAATAAGAGTTGGTATAGCGATGTAGACCTTTACATTACTTTTAGCTTCAACCACCCATCCGTCACATATAATTATACCTATCGTATAGATTAAAGTATTGGCAAAAAATGGGTTAAAAGTATAAACAATGTCCTTGTAGAGTAAAGTAATTTGAAACTTTAAGTTTTGGACGAATATTATCTTAATGAACATTTACTATACTCATTTGTTTTGGGTTGGTTTTTTTTATGTTATTTCATAGTTTAATTTAGCTATCTGATTCTTAACTTCTCTAAAATATACACACACTCATAGTGTATATATAGTTACGGTGTCTTAAATACTGGGGATATGTTTGATGTTGTGTCTTCTTCCTCGTTTTGATTCAAGCGCATGTTATACAACAATCAGGTTTTTTATCATACAATAGATACGAAATATGGTTTTATGACCCTGTATATCACAGGGGCTTGCTTGTGAAACTCAGCATTGACCTACATATATTTGAGCACAACCACTTTGTGTTCTGTATAAATGAATAAAATATCACAGCTCATGATTCATCATTTGTACTCAAAATCTTTCCTGTTTCGCGCGTTTATATTCCTCTTTCCTGCGACCTATTGATGACCCTACTTTGCTTAAAATTTATAACATATCCTTTCATAAATATTTTAAAGTTAAATTTAAGCACTTTTGAAGTGTGTCTATATAGAAAGCTGTTATATAATATATTCAAACATCTTTTTGTAAATAATTAAATCTAAACTGCTGAGAAGTTTTTAACTTTTCTACCCACTTTTATTAAAATATGAAGGGCTTGAGACCACACATACAACCAGTTTGTAATATACTTTTATGCGTAATTTAGGTAGTTGTTTACTAGATTTTAATAAACACAGGGTTTAGATAAGCCTTAAGAACAGCATTTTACAAGTTCGTCATTACTAGATCAGAAAACTGAACAACACCAACAGATTTTCACCTTGTCTAAATACTGTTATTGTAAATGGTTTACTAGGATTGAATGACAAGGGCGTTGTGAAGAATACCCTTTGCACATTTTGGTGCGTGTTAATCGAAAACAACTGAGTCTATTGGTGTATGAATTGTGTATACATATATATCCCTGTACATTAAATCGTACAAGTTTTTAGTTTGTTATTAGATTCCCCCAACATTAAGACATGGGCCGAACTAATAAAATAAGATGGTGGGGCGGGGTCTGGGTGGGGTCTGGGTTGGGGTTGGGTTTTATACAATGAGTTAAATTTCTTCAACGGTAAAACTTAAATTATCGTAGTGGAAAATACTTCAAAGTGTTGAATTAATTCAAAAGGTAAATAGAGCCGTCTATATTCACCAATAAGGAAGAGTTGAATGGGGTTGACTTTGGTTTGTATTTGTCAACAGGGCGTGATATCTCTTCAAGCTGTAAAAGGTCTCTATTATACAGTAGATTTGTTAAAACATATCAGAAATTTAATTCATATCCTCGAGGAACACCAGTTCAGAATCTTTGTGGTTGATTTAAATATAAAAATATCACCCCTTCGAGGAAAAACGTGCCTGTCTGATTCTCCATAGTATTGTCGCTATAGGCTTCGGGAAGCCACGAACACAAGAGATACGATGCTGATAGCTTAACTGCCCGAACTCAATATTTATCGTTTTGTTGAATTTGAAATATATGTTTCTTGATAAGGTTTATTTTGTTTTGTTCGTGGGTTTGAACCTTGGTGTGCCATTTGTAGGTTTAGGAAAACAAACGGCATAAAACAGTAATGTTTGATGGCTACAACATCGTACGATTACTCACGTTTTTGTAAGATGTTGCACTTCCGGATATATACACAGCTCAGCGACATTATTTGTAATTGCGAAAGTCGCTGTCTGGCTGACTCAGCCAATGGAAGCAGATCTCTCATTGTTCCTATTTCTGTGTTGATTTGGTCTCTTCTCTGTTTAGATGCACCACGGTTTGATCTGGAAAAAAATAAAACAATTTTTAAATACCGAGAAAGACTTTCTATGGAAGGGGAGGGGGGGTCTAACCCCGGTGCCGCCTTTTGACTTGGTACCTGGTGTTATATGTAGCTATACATTGTATGGATGCGAGACTTGATAATCTAAATGGTCATATAATTTTCTCAATAATGTTTAGACGTAGTTCTCCAGGTAATCCCCAAAACCAACCCCACATGGAAACTGAAAGAACTTCAGATACCTGCAGAGTATTAGGATACACTTTTTGGGGGTCATTCACCCGGAATTAACCAGTGTTATGAACTAAAAAAGGTCTGGGACCCATCCTTTTAGATTGTAAATCGCACGATACAGCAGAATATTACTGAGGTATATTACTGTAATGTAAAGTACAGTTAAATATTTAGTCAAATTTTATATAAAAACACCATTTTTACTGTTTTACTTGCATCACATGTAACGTCACTTGATTAGCATAATTATTTAATTCTGTGGATGAAGTAAAACAGCGTAGGCGAAAGGGAACAGACTTGAAATATACGAGAAAAAAAAGCTTTGTAATTAACTTGGTAGGATTCCGTGTTGACATTCCTCCACTTCTATATACAGTAGCCTGCATCTGTGTATTTACATACGCCTCTATAAGATTACCTTCAATCGTTTATAAATTACATACACACAGCTACGCTTACTATTATTCCAAATACTTCGCTAAAAGCGCGACTTTGTGAATTTGGGAACACTTAAAAAAACAACAGACTAGAAGCAAAATCAAAAGATCAGAAATCTTTGAATTTTATCAAAAGTAATGGCCTCTGAGGCTAATGACATGTATAGAAAATGTACCAATAGACAGATTTAGGTCCATGGTCATTTAAAATTCTCTTACGGCAAGCTATTCTTGCTTTGCCTAATTTGTGGCAAATGTCCTTTGAATGCGAAGCATTTTCAGATATATCCTAAAGGCACAATTTCCGGCAATTAACAAGACAAAGCTTTCTAATCCTGTCCGTCATGCATATGCAATTATTCCAATTATTATGGATTTAAATTTTACTGTCGTTACACATTTTACATAATTATGCGACTGTATAATATGTATATACACGATGTAAACCAAAACGACCTGGCATCCCTGAAAAGACATAAACTAATTGAATATGTAGGTTTCAAGCTTACCCAATTACATGTAACTCCATTTGGCTTCTACGTGTCATATTCAAATTTCTAATAGGGTAAATCAGTCGCGGAGTTTTACACTTCAGATGGTAATGAGTTCAAGATTTAGTTCTAATGTGACACAGAAGTTTCCTTGTCATGGGATTATAAACAAATGTAAAACTGTTTCAGCTAAATTTGTAAATATTATCTTTCTTATCTGATAAAAGCCATGGATTATTGTTGATAAAACTAGAACTATGGTCTAAATGTCCAAACAGCAAATAATTCAGGAACAGACGGTATTGTCGTTCGGCAAACTCCGGCGTTGTGACCAAAAAGTACATTTACTGACTACGTCTTATTGTGTAGTGACGGTTCAATCTTGTGCAGATTGGACCGATTCAATATTTTTCTCTAAAATGTCGGACATCGATCAGTTTGACAGAAAAATAGGTCTTGATTCTTTGAAAACTTTGTTGTTTTGTCACAGATCTGGTGAGATTAAGAAATAGTTCTTGGTTGAAATGAAAGGAAATTGGGTTTAACGCCCTACTTTTCTGCTCCGAGTGGGCTAATTAAAGACCGTTCGAACGTTTAGTGGGCCGTCAGGGTGTAGAACAATATACATATTAAGATAATATAAGTCTGGCAAATAACTGTGGTCATATAAATCAAAAAATTCACGGACTCGAATCTCAAAGGAGCTACCACACAAGCATAATTCTTTATGGAGGACTCTTAGAAATGTTTATCCGAGTCCTATTTGAATACCTGTGTTAAATTCTCACAGTTTTCAAACACCCTTACCTTAGTTGCAGTCGTAAGTAATTGTCGCGATTAACACGTCACTATTTGAACAATGGAATTCCCTGAAATTTGTTACGTAATCCCGTTTAGTAGCGAATCAAAGAATCACTTCTAAACCGTTCAATATTTTGAGATGAAACTTTTGGACAAACTATTTGGACAATTAGGTTTTATTTTTTGAGACTGTGCATTCTGAGATTGATTAATATTTTGAGATGAAACATTTGGACAAACTATTTGAAATATTGGATTTATTTTATATACTTAAACCCACATTTATCAAAGAGTTTAATGTGCATTTTCAGATTCCTCTCTCAGATATGAAAATTACACCAACCTTGAATATCCGTTAATGTATGTATTGTATCGTGAATTAAATACAAACATGTTTTGATTTAAATATATAAATGTTCAGTAACTTTTATCGCCTTACATCAGGCGCTAACCACCGGAGGACATGATGATATCGCGTTATTGCCCCTGGGTAGATAATTTTGTTTATATGTTTACGGTGACAATGTTTATCTTGACTGAAGGTCATCTGAAGGTTGACCCGTGTTTTCTAAAAGGTCACCGAAACCCTTGTATCTGTGTATATCTTAGGGGCAGATTAACCAGTGAGTCGGTTAAAATCGCGTTAACTTGGAGTATTTGTGCAGTATTGCTAAGAAGAGGTCAACCAGATTGTATAAAATGTTTTCATCTGTAATTAAACCGCAAATTTTACCAACAACAAGATGGAGTATATTTGAAATGACATGAAATAATTTAAAGATAACCAACAAAAAAAAAATGATATTTCATTCCACGTGAACAGAATATGAGGTGCATTATTTGAAAATGTTTCTCTGTTTCAGACGGTTGTTACTGAAAATAGAATATTGGTCAATAGAGTTACATAAACGGATCTTGATGATTCCTTCCGGAAATTAAGTCCTTAAGACGAAAGCGTTGTGGGTTATTATAATACTATCTATTTCTATATCGTATACATAAATACAATTAGTATAAAAAGTTCAATCTCGCCCCCATAAACTATTTCAGTTTGACCATTTTCTTAGGCCGTCTTCATTAGTTCAGTCGGTGCAGACAATTTGGACGATAAACCCCATTTCATTTCATTTGTTTTCTTAATCTGAAAACATAATTTCAAATACGGAGACTGAAATTAAACACAATATCACATAGAATAAATTAAGCATCCTATAAATTAAATATTTTTTGTAAAATCTTACTGAGCTTGACACTTTAAATGATTTTGCTGACTGTTTAATGATTCAGATGACTGTCAGTTTTTATATCAATTTGAAGGGATGTATTTTTCATGCTGAGTTAATTTTTGCGTTATATATGGTGAACTAGACCTACATGTAATATTTCATACGAGTGACTGGACCTATTCATGTACTACGCTGATAATAAATTGAGTTGTCACTACTGTAATAAAATGTCGTAAATTGTGAAAGTCAACACATGGAAAACAAATACTGTAAACTAGACAAATATATACATTTTTATTGTTTGTGTTTTATGTATTATCTTTATAAGAAAATATATATAAAAGGAAACAGTAAATCTTATCGGAACATTTGAAATACTCAGCGAGAATTCAGATATCATCAAACAAGATTGGAACAATATACCGATTTGTTTCAAGCAATACGATTTGCACAATAGGGTGTCCAACGCTATGTATTTTACTTGTATCCTAAAACCGTAAAGAAAATAGGCCACGGGCCAGGATTCACTCCTGTTAAAACATTTTTATGGCTTCAGATAATGTCTATACGTAACCACTTTTAAACGTGCCAGTAACGGTTCCAACAGCGGAATTTGACAATTCCGATTAATTTAAACGGTTAAACGTAGCGTTCCGTTCTGAAAACGGTTCTAGATCGCCCGGTATGTTTGTTGGCATCTGGATGACATACATGGGGGACTGAAATTAATCTTTTTGGGGAATTGTTGTACATTTAGCGTACAAGGTACGGTTCCTAGCAATGTAAATGGTACAAATTTCTTCAATTTTATACCGACCATAAACGGTTGTGGCAAAGTCTAAACGTTTACCTGAACTGATTAACAGAGACCTAAAGCTAGGTTCCCATTGTCGTGCTTTACGTTGCAATATGACTGTCCCTATTGAGTCCACGATCTGGCACGTGCAGATACGTTCGTATACGTTTAGATGCGATCAACACGATTTCTACGACGGGAGAGAGAGAGAAATCGAGTTTAACGTCCAATCGACACCAACTAGGTCATTTCGGGACTAACATATGGTTTTAATTTTATTTCAATAATTCGCTTCCGCGTAGGGGTCTTTAGCAGTGGGAGGAAACCGGAGGACCCGGAGAAAACCCACGAGGTTGGACAGGTGACCCTACTCCTTGTCACGTATTCTACGACGGACCTAAATATATGATAATGATCTCTGATAACAGAAATTGTGCACAAATGGTGTGGAATAACATCTATATTTCACGTTGATATCCATGGGGATAAGAAAAAATGTGAAAACATACTTTAGACAATTATCACTGAAAAAGGAAATGATATAAGCCAGCAGGCATGTTCATTTCTTGTTGATATGATTGAGATAAAGTTTTTCTTGTTGTTAACTGAATCCGAGAAAATTTCATCTTAACACATCACCAAGTTAAAAAAAAAAAAAGAAAATATGATCACTTGCTTTTGTAATATTTCAGCAAAATGAAAATGAAGTTATAGATTATTTACTAGATATCGTGACGGTGAAATAGAATGTTCGTCACATACCTCTTTTTATTATTATTATTATTATTATTATTATGGGCCCTGTTTCACGAAATCTTAACTAAAGATAAAATCCTAATTTTAGAAGATACTTCAATTTTGATTGGTTAGGCACTAAAATCAAGCCAATATTATCCAATCAAATGACTAAAATTTGGATTTTATCTAAGTTAAAATTTCGTGAAACAGGCCCCACAGACTGATAAAATATGTGTTATGTGACCCACGAACAAAGAAATGGTTGGGGAATGATATCGTCGGCAATGGTATCAAATAAATGCAGTATTTCGGTTCACGTGGCAGTATCGGTTGTATTTAAATTTATCTCATACATTTTAAGAATAACGTCGTCATAAGGAGTATTTTAAAATTATGGAATGGTGACCAAAAACCCACATCATGTTAAGGATCCATTGACGGTTTGAAATCGTAATATGGGTAGAGCGCGTGACTGTCTTCAATAGCCCTGTTGGATGATAAACTCCAGTAGAAGAGGATGTAATAATAACTAACCCAGAAGTAGAGACAGAATTACCGAACAAAACTATTATACCATGCATGCATTTTATAATCACGATCATTAGAGATTTTACATGTACAACAAAAAACTAAATTTTCCCCGAATTCAGTCTATGATTGGTCTTCTTTCATTGAAATCGGAACATGATTGAAATCGAGCTTCCACACAGAGAGAGAGAGAGGAGATTTAACGTCCACTCGACACAAACTAGGTCATTTCGGGACTAACACATGGTTCAATTTTATTTCAATAATTCGCTTGCGCGTAGGGGCCTTTATCAGTGGGTGGAAACCAGAGGACCCGGAGAAAACCCACAAGGTTGGACAGGCGACCCTACTCCTTGTCACGGACAACCAGGGAATCGAAACCATGCCAGTTGACTCAATGACAGACCTTATTATACGGCGAGCACGTACTAACCATTCGGCCATCCAACCCCTCTCCGCAAAAAGAAAAGTTTTACAGAAAGAAAAGAATACAAAGGTGGCTATAAAAAAACAAGCACAATTGACCCTACCCAGTGATCAAAGTTCAGTGGACGAATTCTAAGTGGACCCGCCACATAAGGAATCATATCATAAAGGTAAGTGGTACCCGTAATTCATAAAAGGTAAGCATACCCTCCTTGTGCGTGACACTCGCCACCGCTAACCGCTGAAACTAATACAACTGTAACATAGGATAAAGAGTTTTGTTGTTTGCGTTGACTTGGTTTTCTAGTGTCTTTGTATATTCCCAGGTGGAATCAACTAACGGAGAAAGTACGATGCCCATCGTCACACCTGTGTTCAATTTCATTCATTAATTTAATCAATACAATATTTAATAAAGCAAATTAACTTTCCTGAAATTAGAACACCTCTGAGACATTTTTTTCACATTTCCCAGAACATTATACAATATTAACATTATTATACTATTCATTAAAATATCACGACTTTACATAATCAAAACTGGCTTCCATTGTATATGCTATTTGAGATATAACACAACCGAATACTCTACTTCCTCGATGTTATCTAATATTTGATTCACATTAAATGCACTAAAATATTAGACATGTTTGATTGCGTTAGATACTCTTTTAGGGGCGAAATGTACCGATACCCTGGATCACTACTTTGTTCATATTTGTATTTGAATTGTGTTGTCTAGTACACTTCTTCCTGCATTAACAAAGTACAAAATGATTTAGTCTGTTATATTGAGGGAGCTGAGGTAGTCGAGTGGCGAGGGACCGGAAGGGACCAACACCCAGGGTCCATTGAACCCCATTCTACCCCATTCCATTCTAATATATTGGTTTTCTGGTTGGGATATAAAATTTTGTATTCATGCCTTAGGTGTTGAAACTTCGCAATATTAAAACGTCATTCGCACTCTTCAATTTTCTATCGAAACTTCGCCATATCAAGACAACTCTGGTTGTATACAAATATATTATAAGATACTTTCTGGGGATGAACTGTGGTTACCTTTTATGATAAGATAGATACCGTGTGGAGATATGATTTATTCCCTTACGGAATCATTCAAGACAATTGTTCCGAAAAATAAAATCAATCGGTCGATAAAGGTCAAGTAGGTACTAATGGTGTTTTTCGTGTGTTTCCATGAAAACTGTGAAATAACTGGGGGATGGGCTAATGTAGATATATAAATAACATAAAACTTCAAGCTGTTAAAAATATATTCTATACATGTATACCAATTATCACGGATCGACTTCCTTTATTTTCAAAGGGTGTTCGATGGGGTAACTAGTGGTTTAACACGTGCTTGTGAAATCACAAGATCTGGCATTGAGTCAAGCGGCGTGATTTCGATTCCCTCGTGGGTTTTCTCCGGGTCCTCCGGTTTCTTCCAACTGCTAAAGGCCTTTCACCTAATTGTACACAGGGTATCAGATTTTTGTTCCAACCACAGTGAACAGGCAACCACACTGTAATAGTCTGAGGAACTTTCTCGGGCAATTTATATTATCAGGGACGGTTACATAATGTATATTACAAAAAAAGTTCATGAAGTTAATGATTTATATTAAATAGAATAGTGTACATATACATGTGTGTGGGGGTGTTGAGGAACTGTCTCACTAAAACAAATGCGTGGAACAATAAAAATGTTTAGCAGATTACATGTAGATGACAACTCAGGGTAGCCTATTTATTATAAAATACCAAGTAATCAGTCATGTCATGTCATGTCGCAAGCTGAAGATAAAATTGACCTGGGAAGGTGAAGGAAGTCAGTTCATATCAATCCAATCTTTGTGCATTTTTTTTAAACCTCAAATAAATTTATTTCCGAAATGAAAAGATTACATATCAGTACCGATCTAGGGAATGTTTGAATTGAATATCTGGATTTTATTTCGATGTACGTCGAGAACTATTGTTCAGGGCGAGAAACTTGTCGAATGACGTTATCTCCAGTTAAATAGTAGGTCACATTTAAGATGGCTGATTTACCAAGAAGACAACACTCGCTTATATAGAGTAATACTGAATAGGGAAAAGAAATGAAATAAGTTCACCGATTAAGTTACAATCCTGGCCAAATTTAGACAGCTTCATTTATTTCCTCATTCGTAAAAGTTTTCCTGTTGAAACCTATTTATCAGTTTTAAACAGAAGCATTGCGAAAAGGATTAAGCTTTCAACATTACTCAACCCACCATCCCTTCTTCCTCCTGGATTGCCAAATAACTTACTAACCACTTAAAGACACATTATGGGAGATTAGATAAAGAGCTGGCAGTTCTCACTATAATAGTTAAAAACTAGATAATGTAAAGGGAATTTGCTGAAAATTTCAGTTAAATTGATCCACTCCGAACCGAGATTTCAATAATTGAATTTTGAGTCTAGCTTCGATCATCATTACTATTCCGTACGATAAGATATCGCCGGTTAGCGATGACATCGGGAGTTGATTATGGTCTGGATAAGTTAATTAATGTCTAATTATTAATTTAGATAACATTTCAGGCCTAAAGAAAGACGTGCAATTGTCAGATGTAGCTCTTGCATAATGTATGTTTAAATGCACAAAAATAAATATATTGAAAGAGACCAAATAATTCCAAAAGCATGAAGGACAAAATATACACCAAAAAACAACGTTTAGAAATTAATATGCAGGATCAATTTATATTTATATCAGTTTAATCTATAAAATACTTGCATCCATTTATCAAGATTATTCAAAAATACTAATTATGATCACTTGAATAATTTATTCATATTCAATTTACAACAGTATCCATTTAAATTGAATTCCTCACGTGGCAATGACAAAAATTCATTTCTATCGACAAAAGTTCAATTTAAATACGCATATTAAAACAATTACTATTCCAAACTACGATTAAATATGATCACACAATTATTCTGAATTTTTGTTATCTTTTTTTGAAAAAAGAAATTTTCGTAGTATGGATCTGTCTATTAATCCGACATTCGGAATAAAATAAATATCTCGCGCAATGAAAAATAAAACGAAATATAGTCTGTTTTGTAACAATTTCTAAAAATAGAAACATCTAAATTAAATTTAGTTTTAAAATACGAAGAAAATTCAAATGAATCTTTATTCTTTCTAAGGATATTGATCTACATGTAAGTAAATATTCTATATATTATGTAGGCCATTACAATGACAAGTAGAATGTATTTGTAAATAATGATCACTATGGTCCGCGATTATCATACACAATGACTACTTGAACGTTAATGGACAAGATATTGACGGGTGTGGTTTCATTGATCGACGATTAACGGTAAAAACCAAGTTAATTAATCAATTGTTAAACGCCTTACCTGTCTAAATCCAACATTGTCATTTCATCCACTGGGCTAGGAGCCATTTTGCTTAATCAAAAACGTTTCGATCATGTAAAAAATATAACACTACAAAAAAAATAATAGGACGGACCAGCCGTCTCAACGCTTCAGGGAAACTTTGCTTACTATTTACTCTTGAACTGATACCTGTATAGTCGACCAGCTATAGATCACGTGATAATTTCCGTCTGGTTAATCTTTATACTATAAGTAAAGGGTATTGTAATACCAGTTGATCTAATCTAATCAAGCTTCGTTTATCAAGCTTCATCTTTTCTATTATGAATTGCGTTATCTCTGCGTCTTATTGATCGAGTTGGTAGCATACTGCTTCAATTACGCACGAGGCCAACACATATAACATCTTTGTGAATTGTCCTTCCTCGTTTAATGCAGCACTGCCAATTAAGTTATTTTTATAGTGAAATGCCCCACCTAAGGGGGCACGGGTAAGTTCTGGGGGGTCTGTTTTTGTGGGCGGAGGTTTTTCGCCCATACACGATGTAATGCTGATGCTATTAGGAGCTTACTGGTATATGGGGAGCCACGGTGGCTAAGTGGGTAGACGCTGGCTCGCTAGCCTGCAGGTCGCGCGCGTTCGCTCCCTGTATTGGCCGAGAAAGTTCATCGAGATTTTCCGGCGTGGTTTCGACTTGTCATTGGTACAGGACGGAGGGCCTGAAAACGACAGTCGTTTGGATGGGATGAAAAACCGAGGTCAAGATCCCTTGGCAGTGGTAATTCGATATAAGAGTAGGCCGTATATAACATTTCCCACTGATCTGTATGACCAGGACCGAAATGTTAACGGCCGAAACCTCTTACATTACTTTTTTTGGGTGGGTGGGGGACCAGTAACTAGTCGCTAACCGCAATTCATTTTTCACCTATTTATCCAAAGACGTAGTTTCGTACCTCCGATTGAATATAAAAAAATACCAAACATAACACATAGAACCCGATTATATAAGCTTACCATTATTGTACTATTCTCGTTAAGATTTTAAATAGCAAATCTCTATGGAATTGTATCAAAGATTAAATATTTTAATTGCAAAACGCTACACTAAAATTAAACCTCGGATTAAGTATGGTGCCGATTATGCTTATAGTAAACACAGCTTAAGTCTTAGTAGTGGCGCCAGGATTCCTGGAGACGTATATCATTAATTACAAAGACGGGTTTAAAATTTTTACCTTAGTCACGGAACTCATATCATAGTTTGTTGAGTAAATGTCGTTCACTTTGCTAACATCCGATTCTTTTCTCTTGCAGGTGCAAACATCTCGCATTACTTTCAGTGTAAAACAAACAAATAATGCTATTCTCTGCCAACGGTTGGGGGTTTTTTTTGTTGTTGTTGTTTTGTTTTGTTTTTTTGTTTTTTTTGATTGATTTATCTCAGATAGGATAGATCTTGGAAGAAACGAGATAAACACATTTAGTTTTATCTAACGTGATCATATTTAATTGAGCGCAGAAAGAAACAAATGGCGGCAATATTTATTCCTTAATGTGCTAAAACTTAAGGTAGCTTTTCATCATTAACTGTTCAGGTCAAAATCATTTTTAAAGATTTTTTTGCTACGATCGGTCAAATGAATCTATGATGCATGTGTTAGTTCCTCCAGCCTCAAAATCATGGATATTCATTAAAACCTGGTAGAAAATGTAAATTCAAACACACTCCTCTTAAGATTCTAGATCAAATATTGCCATGCAAAAAAGTGTCGAAAAGACAGAAAGAAGGAATTGATATGAACGACATGCGTGGTATACCGAGATAAGGGGAAACAACTGGTCTAAAACTGAATTAAAAAAAATGCTCGAATTGACATTGTTGTCCTAGTGTGTGGTGAATATTAATGATTTTTGGAGCAGAAATATAACGGAATAAACAGCCGAGATATACGGTAGTAAACTCCGAAAAATTCGCTAGCTCGTGTAAAAGAAATCGAAGCCAGATGACCAAGCCTTTGAGATTATAAAATGTTGGTCCTTTGGAAGGGCCTTGAGAAGGGACCCTAAAAATCCAAGGAAATATTCGAACTGGATAAATCTAAAATGATAATTATACTATTCGTGAATGGAGGTCCCGTGTTCGATCCAAGTGTTCGCCGGGATTTTCCAGCGTTGTTCCACCTTGTCAGTGGTGCAGGACAGTCTAGCAAGGTACACCGTATAGTCGTTCGGATGGGACCAAAAACGGGGTCCCATGTACACATGGGCGTGCACGTAAAATATCCCTTGGTAGTTGGAATTCGTTGTTAGAGTAGGTGGCAGTGCCACTGGCCGGGCAAACATTTCCCTCATAGCACCCTGTATGACTTATGTCCGTTTTCATTAGCTCAGACGGTGCAGAGTAGTATAAGGAAGTTTACCCCATTTAATTTCATTTCATGTCTTTTATACTCTACCTCTTGTTTGACTCCATATTCTATAATACAATATTATAATTGTAATATCTACGCCTAATAAATCCAATAATTAGCCCTTGAAAAGGGTAATGTAATCTGCGAACAATTTCATTTAAATAATTGACAAAGATGAAATAATTTAATTACTTCGTTTCGCTTCTTTAACTCTGCGATCCGATTATCTAGAAAATTAATAAAACGAAACGAAATGCAAGCAATGCCCCTTTACTGCTTACGAAAAGAGAATAACTTCATTGTGTTTAATCATATAATAATTGATGTCCTTTGATTTAATGAAAAATTCATTATAATTAATGTCAAGATTAACCAGGTGGTCCCGGGTTTGCCGAGAAAGTACCTTGGGATTGTTGCAGGGTGGAAGATCTGGAAAGGAACACTGTCTAGTCGATCAGATGGTGTCAAAAACTGAAGCCCCGTTTACACGTTGGCGTGCGCGTATACGAAAATGAAATGAAATAAAATGGTGTTTAACGTCCTACTGTTATGCTCCGAACTTGGCTAATGAAGACGGGCATACACCATACAGTGTGCTATGAGGGAAATCTTACCCGGACAGCGGCACTACGGTCTACTCTTAAATCGAATTCCAACTGTCAATGGATCTTTTACGTGCACGCCAATGTGTACACGGTACTTCGGGTTTTCGTACCATCCGAACGACTAGACAGCTGTCCCTGGCAGGCCCTCCGTCCTGCATCACTGACAAGGGGGAACCACGCCGTAAAATGTGGATGAACTTTCTCAGTCAATACAGAGATCGAACACCCGACCTCCAGGCTAGCGAGCCAGCGTCTTACCCACTTAGCCACCGCCCCCCCCCCCCCCCCCGCGCGTATAAGAACCGTTAACAGTTTTGAATTCGAAACTAGAGTTGGCCGTAGTACCGCTGTCCGGCAAAATATTCCGCATTGCACGCTGTATAGCGTATTCTCGTCTTCATTAGCCGACCGGTGCAGAAAACGCCACACTTTTCTGCGCCGAATGGGCTAATCCTTGTGAACTGTTTAAAAGATCGCATAACTAAAAAAGATTAACCTCAGAAATTATTTGACTTTTAGACGGATCAGTAAAAACTAGTTTAGTAACTTGATATATATACATTTGCGTGGTAAAAACTAGATAATGCTAATCGAAACGTCGCTCAATGACACAGTAATTGTATTCCATAAATTGTGTCATGTGATATAAATAGTCATGTAACCATAGAAATATGAAACTGCCGGAATTTTGTACTCTTGTTATTATATTTTATTACTAGATCTCGTTTACTAAAGACGTCAATATTGCGTAATAGTTAACCTTGATCTACTTTCGAGTATTTATATATCTTGCAGGGGTACATGTGTGTGGGGGGGGGGGGCTAAGTGAATAGGGCGCTGGATCGCTAAACAGTAAGTCTCGGGTTCGCTTCCGATGTTAGCCGAGAAAGTTGTTCGTGATTTTCCGCCGTAGTTTCCTAATGTCGGTACCAAGAGCCTGGCAAGGAGCCGTGTCTAGTCGTTCGGAGGGGATACAATTGTTCCCCATTCAGATGAAACTTAAAACAAGTAGTTAAAGATCAAAAGATCTTGAATGAGAGGACGAGCCCTGTTGATTTTACCTCTTCCCGGTACATTCTTGCAAAATGTGCGCGTATCTTGCTTTGATCTGGTCATAAATGATAGCAGTGGATTATTTGATGGATAAGGGGCCCCAAGGAAAGAGTGTGAGAAAAACTCTATCCCGTCGTATTTTTTCATAATTACATAGATACAACGGACGGAATTGAGATGGGTTTGAAATAAAGATAGGCTGTTCAGTTAAACATACATTATGCAAGAGCAAAATCGGCCTATTGTAGGTCTTTCTTTAGGCCTGAAATGTTATAAATACTATTAATTAGACATTAATTAACTTATCCAGACCATAATCAGCCCTCGATGTCAAGGCTTGCCTGCGATATTTGTTGGATTACAGTCCGATTTGCTGCAAAACTTTCCTTCGTGATTAACGATTAAATGGATAATCAAGACTATTAGTTTTGTCTTATCGACTTCAGTAATGATGATCGAGGCTAAGCGGAACTTTCATCCGCTTAGTTTTCGGTTCATAGTAGATCAATTTGACTGACATTTTCAGCAAGTTGCCTTTACATTATGTAGTTTTTAACTATTATATTATAGCAAACTGCATGACGCATACAGGAAAGTAGGCCGTTAAACCCAATTTCAGGTCATTTAGAAGCATATGCGAAATCGAGTGTTCTAAAGACGGAATATGAAAAATAATTGAGCTCCGAATGTAATAGCTGGGCAGCAACGCGGGAGAAATAATATATGTTCTTGTGCAAAACAACTGTGGATGCATTTCTTTGATATTTGAATCCGAGCCATAAAGATATACAATGTTATTGCACAGCTCATAAACACATTTGTCTTAAGACTGACACATCGGTGTCACCTGTCACTGCTTTAACTGACATGTCATATATTCTATTGATGTTGCCGATTATAACTAAAACGGGTGTCAATTATTTGACATATATTATACATTTCCATGGAAACATATCCACCGGTGACCCCAAATTTCTACATTTTATATCGGTCACCTTATAAGATATGCAAAATATGTAAATGACGAATGACATTGTTTTAGATTGCGACCTACCTGTAAAATTGAACTTTGACCTGAACAATGACAAGAGTAACTTACAATAAGAAACATACAAAAGTTCAACAGAAGTCGTTGGCGAAGTGCATGGCAGGGCACAGCCATAAACTAAAACCAACTGATTACTGCACATCCTATGTTCTAGCCTAAGGCAGCCATTGCCATACATACTATCCTAGATCTATTTGTTAAGGCCAACTCAATTTTCGTCAAGGTCGCCGGGATGTAAATAAGGTCAGGGCACGTGATTGTTGGCGGGATTGTAGGTAAGGGTAGGCGTTAGGGTTAGGTCCAGGGTTAGGTTTAAAGGCTCAATACCACTCTTTTTGTAACTGAATAATATGTCCCAATCTTTATTCTGGTCAACAAATTGTACTATTTTAGAATATTTCAATTAATTGATGATACAAATTTCATCTTAACACACCTTATTTAAGAATTTTGAAAAATTCAACATAATGGTTTGAAACGTCTAACGTAAACCTTTTCAAATGAAACTTCGATTAAAAAATATTTTCGAACCCTCTGGACAAATAAAATAGGATGTAATGGATAATTTACACAACAGGTAGGACACTTAAACATCTAGTACTTAGATAGAGATATTATTTATTTTCTGGAGCTTTCAAGCCAGCAAGAGTGTTATTGTCCCTTTAAGAATTTGACTTCCGATAACACAGAATTAACATATTTATATTTATAACCGTGTGTCAGTATCATTAACAGTCCAAAGGCAAACGAACCTTTACGATGTTTTGCCATGTAATTTTCGTGCTTTAGGTGGGGGCGGCAATGTGTCAAAAATACAAAACTTTTGAAAAAGAAATCGAAAGTGGTCGATGATCATAATGATAGCTAAGTTTCATCATACAATATTGCCCAATTCAAAAGGCTAAATAGCACGGATTTCCGATTTTCAAAGCACGGATTTTTTTTATCCAGAGGCACGTTCGTGTCTGTAGGCACGTTAAAATGGGAGCCGTCCCTCTCTATCCCCCGCTCTTGCTACCGAAGGAAGATGAAAGTATGTTTTAAACACAATCGAGCAAAGTCGATGGTGATGAGTGTAAGAATAGATTATGAAAGTGACAGAAATATTAATACACCTCGATCGGGCCCCCTAGATTTTAAGCCCTAGGCTTCAGTCTGCGAAGACTATAGAGACCCTTTATACTGAATATATGGAAAGTATATTCTGGATAGCACATAAAACCATGGTTATGTTGAATTTTGCCACTACTCAAAAATCAGACAGGGACAATAACCCTTTGTACTCAAGTACTTTACTAATTATTTCTAATAATATATTTTTTTATGAAAATTGGTTTTTAGAGTAAAGTCTAATTTTCCGAAGTAATATTGTCTTATTGGACGACGTGTAATCAGAATGTCTGATGGTTATCCGTGTATCTAGTTTTCCCGAAATCTAATTTTCCTGCATTCGAAGGGTCTCCTTAATTAAGTGTTCAAATTATTATCAAGCTAAAACTGGTGTTTAGCGAAATGAAATTACTGGTATTAGTTCTAAGGGTATTAATTCCTTTCACGGGATTTATTTTTCATATGACAGATGATGAGGTTTTCAGTCGCATTATCAATAATTCATAAACACCTGCTAACGTATCTTCTTTTCTTCTTTTGTCATCATTCATGTCATCATTAAATTTCTCAAATATATTGTACTGGTGTACAGTAGTCTTGAAGAAGTTTATATGCGTGGGATTAGTGGGGGGGATTAGGTGTATATATTTTTACCATTATCTCAAGCGCCAATACAAAAAAACAATCAGGAACCAAGCATGACGTCATCGTAGCCATCTTCCATTTCAATATCAAATATACGTAAATCCATGCGCAATATTGTTCAGTGAACAAACATGCCATTCCTGTTGGTCGTACTTTGTCAGACCTTTAGACTTTTTTTCGAAGAAAGTCGCCCCGGCGATAAAGATTCAACAAGAACAACGGGATGAGTAGCGCTTGGGTTCCAGTTCCTTATTTCTTTTTCTAGTAGTTTTATTTTAATTACTCACTTATTTCTTTGGGATTTTTATTCATACTAAACTTACGCTGTCTGTCTACAATTAGCTCCGCTTGAGAACAGACACTAAACTAGTTGACCGACATTTTAATTCCTAGACTGACGAAAACACAAAGTATACATCAATCAAGAATTTTGAGAAGTATTTATTCTGCACCATGGACTGTATTATAAGGTCCTTGATATGAAGTATTATGTGAAACGCAGTAGAACTGCATTTTAAAATAGTAAACTAATGTTAGGATCGATATGGCGATCATTCAGGGCAGATCTTTTCTTTCAGTATAGGTAGTCCTATGTGTGCAGAAGGACGAACATCATAACACTATTCTGATCAGAATGTATTTGTTGTCTATTGATGATAATTTATATATAAAATAAAATAAAAAAAACAAAAATAAAAAAAACATTTGTGTGTCATATAATTGTACTTCATAATATTCCTGGTATAGGCCTACACTGTAATAAAGAAATTAGACGAAATGGCAACAGGGCATTGTCTTTGAAGTCACTAAAGCGTTAAATAATATTTTTTATTCGCTTTTAAAATAAGCTATGGGATATAAATTAACGATTTTTTATCAGACTTAACCCGTTTGCAGTTTCAAAAGACATTATTAAAGGGGAGACAACCCTGCAGTCAAACCACCTGGAAACAGATCACAATAGATGAAATGAAATGAAATGAGTTTAACGTCTTACTGTTCTGCTCCGGCTGGGCTAATGAAGACGGGCATACGCCATACCATGTGCTATGAGGGAAATTTTGCCCGGTCAGCGACACTGTGATCTTTTACGTGCACGCCAATGTATACACGGGACCTTGGTTTGTCGTCCCATCCGAAGGACTAGACAGCTGCCCTTGTCAGCCCCCCCCCCCGTCCTGCACCACTGACAAGGGGAAACCACGCCGGAAAATCCAGATGAACTTTCACGACCAATACAGGGATCGAACAGGCTACAGAGCCAGCGTCTAACCCACTGAGCTACCGTGGCTCCAAAAAAAAAATATTTTTGAAATAAATAATGAAGAAATTGATCAATTAAATATACTGAGTCGAGAAATTTGCCTTGTTGCACTTTCAATTGCCAATGATTAACTGGGAGACAAGTCGACATAATTTGGCTATAGATCGTCATGGTATTTTCGATTGGCTTTAGTATCAATTCTCGTCTCTTTGCCCGTCTTGTCCAAAAACAAAACCGGAAGTAGGGCACAAGCAAACATTTAACTATACGCCGTACATTTGATCGAAAGAAACCCCTTAACCAGGCGCGGATTTAAGAGCAGGGGGTAGCCCCCTCCCCGCCTCCCATGAAATCAAGTGAGCGCCCCATTTCTTCATAATGAATACCAATAAAAGGGGGAGGGGTGGGGGTATCTTAAGTATCTAGTGGTCTACTCGTTGAGTCTGTGCGCGGGAAACTATAACTCAATGTCTAACAACTTGCGAAGATTTTGATACGAAAATTAAATCAACTATATAATGGGGTTTAATGTCTTACTGTTCCGGTCCGACAGGACCAATGAAGACAGGCATACACGACCTACTCTTGTATAGAATTCTAACTGTCAAGGGTTCTTTTACGATGTGTACGCGGGACCTTGGTTTTTCGCCCCATCCGAACGAATATACAGCTGGCCAGACCCTCCGTGCTGTACCACGTGTTTAAATGTAGAGTTTTGCAACATGGGTCTGCTGTGTGTTTGAAGTATATGTTTGTGATATGCGCTTAGAAACACTTCACGTGTAATGAAGCGCTATATAAATCGAACAATAATAATAATAATAATAATGAACAACCAATAAAAAGTGTGTGTAGGTGTGTGAGGGGGTGGGGTCTTAGTATTCAGTGATCTACATGCCGATTTTTTTTTACGGGAAACGATAACTCAATATTTAGCAATTGGCATTTGTAAATGTACAAATATTCAACCGGGACTGCATATTTTCCTCTTCTACATGTGTTAATTCTGTTTCTATATCATTTTTTTAAATAAGCAATATGTTCTTGGAATAATACAGAACGAATACGAGAATTCATACGAGATTCAGACTTTATATTTTGAACGAAAACAAATCAAATGTCAAGCAAAAATGTACTCCTTTTTTTTTATCTGATATTACATTCGCCTATAATAATGACGATATGCTATTGCTGTCTATAATATCAATTAGCAATCCTCAAATCCGCCTAATGATACAAAATATCAAATTCACTTACAAAAACACCCCCCAAAAAAGATAAGTATGAAAATAAATCTACTGAATTAAAATTTTCATCATATTATTAGAAACACCACCTGCGTTCTCACAAGAACATAAAATTCCTTGCGCTTTTTCTTGAGCTGTTATTGTCATTTTCTCATCTGAAATCATTATACTTGACTGTATTAAAAGAATATATAATACTCATCCGACGCGTTGTTTGACACCTCGGTGACATTTTATTATTATGAAATGAACACTATGTTTTGTCTTGAAAGACACAGATATAAATGTCTTTACAAGGCAAGCTAAAGGACAAATATTTTTTTTCTGAAATGAAGTGAAATGAAATGGGGTTTAACGTCCTACTGTTCTGATCCGGCTAGACAAATGAAGACTGGCACATGCGGGCATATGCCATGCAGTGTGCTATGAGGGAAGTTTTGCCCGGACAGACTGTTCTTACATTTGCCAAGGGATCTTTTACGTGAACGCCAATGTGTACACGGTTTTTCGACCCATCCGAACGACTAGACAACTGTCCTTGTCAGGCTCTCCGTCCTGCACCACTGACGGAGGGAAACCACACCGGAAAATCCCGAAGGACTTTCTTGGCCAGCACCGGGAGCGAATCCGCGACCCCCCGGCTAGCGAACCATCATCTTACCCACTTTTTTCTAAGCGTTTGCTATTATTATCGTCCTCGTCGGTTGTGCTGACTCACGAAAAATGTATTGTGATGGGTAGCGTGTAGAAATCATTTCTATTTTTAGGACTTCACGTCCGCTTCCACCGGACCTGGTTAAAATACAGATCTAGTAGTAGTAGTAGTTCTTGGTGTTGAACGTCTGCTTCCACATAAGTGATCTATATTTTGTTTCGTTTTTATATAATGTCGATGGCCTACACTACATGAAGATCTGACAAGTTGTACTCGAAGGTCGTGTCAGGGGTCCTACGGGCGGCTTTTGACCCTATCATGACATTGATTAATCAATCAGCATTGACGTTTCTAGTGGTTTACCCACAGTTCCGTGCATGATACGCCAAAAAGTCGCCGTAACAGATGGTTTCATTGGCTAATCGCTCACGCTATTTAGAACGCAGGTTATATAACAACTATTCTAGATCTCAGTGTAGTAAAAACAAGAAAAACGAAATTGTGAACTATAAAAAACGAAACGAAATAGGATCTGTGTTTTAATCAGATTGTCTTCCACCTAGGGTGATATCAGAAATGTACAACTCTTATCCAATCTATTTTTTGTTTGTTTGATTAACCAAAGAAAGGACCTACCTGTCCAAGACTGACGGCGGTAACATCATTTCACATTGCGGTAACATGGGCGGTGCCTGTAAAGGATATGCATTAGGTCGTTCATACCGATAGTCCGGAATGCCATGCCCCTCATCATACGAATACCCCTTCCTCCTGTTAAAAGAAAACAATGAACAGTTAACCTACAATAAAATAAAACCAAGTACGAACAATCCAAACCATTAGACAGAAGTCGAAGTCCTAAAAAAACGGTATAGGCAAAATAGTGTAATAAAGCAAAATAGTGTAATCAGCATATGGACTGTTCACCGTGTACAAAATACACGATAAACAGTGGTAACAGGTGTCCGGAAGAGTAAGCTTACCCTGCCTGGCGCCACACCCGCCATAGCTCGCAAACTGAATTATGTGATGAACTGGGGTTTAAACGTCTTCCGACTGAGCTAATGAAGACAGACATACGCCACACAGTGTGCTACGGCCTACTCTTATATCGAGTTCCAACTGCCATGGGATATTTTAGGTGTACAAACCGCCATAATTTTACATTAATATACAGTACAGTGCTAACAACCCAACAGCATAGACAATCCTAAATGTCAAAGAATATGGCAAAGCCCTTCACAATGACACAAAATAATAATCCCAATCTAAATAAAATATCTTTTCTGATTTTCTAAGTCTGGTAAAACATCGTGTTTGTATAACAACCACAATAATGTTATGGATGACAATATAGGGAATACCGAATTTAAGTCGAAAAAAGGTGAAAAACGAATTGAAGAACTTTAAATTTTATTTTAATCAAATGAAAGTAACCAGAATGTCAAATGAAATGGTTAACTAGGCGAATCTGTCAATGACAACATCTCCTTAATAGATTAACACAATGACAAGTGGTATCAGGTGTTCCACAAAGAGTAAGCACACGCGAGCCACTCGCGGCTACAAGGCCTCAAAATAGAAAAGCATATTGTAGAGTGATTACTACTGAAATGTATATGTGTTAAACTGACACCCGGAATTATTCTATTGTATAGGTCATGCAGTATAATGCCGTTGTCCTGACAACATCGCGGATTGGCTTGGTACCCGGTTTAAATCGATGCCTTACTGTGTTCTGTTATAAAAAACAAAGATCGAAGTCTTGACAATTCTACAGGTAAAAAGACGACCTACAGTACATAGTAGGGTTACCTTTAATTTAATATATTAAATGATTAAATTAATAATTTTGTTTAAAATATTAATATTTAATCAAATGAAATCGAGCATAAGCGAATTGTTAGTCCCGAAATGAGAACTAGTTTGTGTCGAGTGGTCGTTAATCCCAATTACTCTGTCTCTAAAATTAACACACCACAGTTTATATGGAAATACAATCACTGGTACGTTTCGAAACGTCGTGCTATACTTATAAACCAGTGATTGTATTTCCATATAAACTGTGTTGTGTTTTTAATGTGTTCAATCGCTAAATGCCACTCAAGGATTATACTCTGTCTTTCTCTCTCCCTCCCGTAAAATGGTTATTATTGATTCAATAGTTCTTTACAAACGAAAAGAATCTATGAGCTGAATGTGCTTATTAATAGGGAATAACTCTTGTTACATTATGGAATCAGACTACTGCAGTTCCTTTTTATGTTGACTTTAATGTTAAAATTCATGTTATGTTTCAGAATACATGTGCCAATTTTTGAAGTAGAAGCAGTCTAATATGTTTATTTATAAATACATTAATTGTTACTTACAGAAATTATTATATTATCATAATATAAACACTTCAAAATTAAATTATATAATATGTATGTCTATTCTTACAATCGAATCATCAGTAACTGCCAAATTATAGATCCTGCATCCATTGTTACGGTAACCGCATCAACCAGAAAACGTATTTGAATCCGCTAAATATCGTAGACATCCGATGACATCGAGAGTTGATTATGGTCTTGATAAGTTAATTAAGAGATTTAGCTCTTGCATAATAACGTATTTAAGGTGGACATGTTAGGGGTTTATCAAAGATTTATGTGAAAGTGAAAAAATGTGACTCGTGCCTGAAGTCCTAACCCTAATATGGGAAACCTGAAAGAGTAGATGCAGATATGGGGTCCCCGAGTGGAAAAGGGTTAGTGGCTTGAAAATGATTAGTAAAGTGGAATGTGAAAACGGTTAGTAACATGAGAAAGGTTTGTAACGTGAGACATGAAAAAGGTTAGTAACATGAAAAAGGCTTGTAACGTGAAACATGAAAAACATTTGTAACGTGAAACGTGAAAAAGGGTTAATAATATGAAACGTAAAAAAAGGTTAGTATCGTGAAATGTAAAAGAAAGTTAGTACCGTGAAATGTACCGGCTTTTTTTCATTTTCCGACATGTACAAAAGAATGAAAATGATTTCTGTCAAGGTCAGCGAACTCATAAACAGGAAACCTGCGCAGGGTGATAATTATGTTAAATACTATTAACTAAACGGTGATTAAGGATATGCTATACTGTACAATAGTTAACTGAAGTAATTAGTCCGTTTAATTTTAGGGCGTAGTTTCTCCTTGTCAGTGATGCAGGACAGAGGGTCTGACAAGGACAGCTGTCTAGTCGTTCGTTGGGACGAAAAACCTGAGGTTCACGTGTAAAGACCTATTGGCAAGTAGAATTCGATATAAGAGTAGGCCCTAGCGCCGCTGTCCGGACAGAATTTCTCTCATAGGACAATGTATGGCGTATACCGTCTTCATTAGCCCAGTCGGAGGAGAACAGTAGGACGTTAACCCCCCCCCCCCCATTTCATTTCATTTCGTTTCATTTCGTTTAATTTTAGGTTTTCTGTTGTCATTCTTCATTATAGAATAGTTATTATTGTGGCATTTAAATTGTTAAATATGGCCTTGTCGTACATCGACTTCCTGTGGTCATCATGTAGACCTATAACATTAATTCTTCGTTTCGCTTTAATTTCTCACTAACGCCTAATGAAATCAGATTTAACATTCATTTTTGGGAGAAACTAATTTGTAGGCCGGTTGGGGATTCGGGAATTTCCGGAGTCCACAATGACCGCTTTACATAAATGAGTATAGTTAGTATTCCCCAAAATGCTCATTAATATAAAGCGGTCATTATGGACTCCGGAAATTCCCGAAGCTCCCCAACCGTCATATTAGCATCTCCCCTCTACTTGTCTGCACTGACCGGGATAATGAATACGGGCGTGCACAATGCAGCGTACTATTAGGGACATTTTTCCAGTGTGGTTTATCATTGCCATAGGTGTCGGTCGGTCGGTCGGTCTTGACACATGTCTAGTCGTTCAGATGGGAAGAAAAATCGAGGTCCGGTGTACACATTGGCAAGCAAGTAAAGGAACCCTTGAAAATTGGAATTCGATATAAGAGTAAGCCGTAACGCCGTTTCCCGGGAAAATTTTTCCCGACAGCACTGTATGGTGACTGCCTGTTTTTCTTAGCCCGGGTAAGTCGGACGTTAAACCCCACTGCATTCATTTGCTTAAATTCAGTTCTATCAAATGGTATGCTTACTTGTGTCGCAGTTTGACACCGTACCCGCTTTAGCTCAGTGTATATAGGAAAATGTCATGGTAGGTCCTATATATTATAATATACACAAATACTGTAAACACCCAAGTAGAGCTAATATAATTATACGTATAATAAAAAAAATATATGTAAATAACGTAGAACGCCGAATTAATGAATTATGCTAATAATTTTGGTTGTTAAAAAGCTATCCAGCAGAGTGTTTCAGAAAGAAATGAAATGAAATGAAATGGGGATATCATAAAGACAATATTTATTATAAAAGATTTCATGTGAAAACAAAGATGGAGAGATCATTTCGGGACTAACATATGGTTCACTTTTATTTCAATAATTCGCTTTGACAATGGGAGGGAACCGAAGGACCCGATGAAAACTGACGAGGTTGGACAGGCGACCCTACTCCTTTTGATTCAATGACAGACCTTATGGATTCACGCGCACGCGTTAAACCACTAGACCACCCAACCTCCCCATATCAAAACGGGGAACCAAACAAATACGTAACCGAAGCTTTGTCATTCCCGTCGCTTGCATAAGGAATTGTGCTGAATAGGACAGGCACTGAGTCAAACCGTCCATTTAATTTTATATACAGAAAATGTGAAATATTTTTTTTTCTGGTGAGTACTGTATTGAAATATAAAATTGAACCATATGTTAGTTCCGAAATGACCTAGTTGGTGCCGAGTGGACGTTAAACCCCATTTTTTCTGCCTCTGTATGATGTAAACATAAACAAGGGAGATAATGCATACCCAATTCAAATATTCAAGAGTGGGATGGGGGTTTTATTATTAAAGATGCATTAGACAAAGAGCTGGTTGTTCTTGCCATACTAATTCAAAAATAGAAAATTCTAAATGAATATATTGAAAATTTCATTCAAATTACTTAATTCCGAGCGAAGTTATATGAGTGTTGGAAGATGTAACCTAGGGCCCTGTTTCTCGATATCTTAACTAAAAAATAAATCTAAATTTTAGTAGATACTTCAATTTTGATTGGCTAAGCACTAAAATCAATTTAAAATTATCCAATCAAATTATTAAAATTTGGATTTTATCTTAGTTAGAATTTTGTGAAACAGGTCCCTGGACAAACGGGCGTGCCGTGTTAATAAATGTCTAATAATTAATATAACATTTGAGGCAAAAATAAAGATTTGAAATAGGGTGATTTAGCTCTTACATAAGGCATGTTTAAGCAGATATTCATTCGAATGTTATATTTTGAGAATTATTAGGGCACAAAATGAAAATGTAAACATCCCTTTGGCCTTAAAGTTAATGAACGCTATCTTTTAATAAGAGCCGAGGACTGTCGGATTATGACATATACACGGTTCGTCATCAAGAAATTAAAAGAATGAACCCTGAGATTTTTCCGAGCTACCTTTTCCATTTTGTTTAAAATATATTGTATAGAAATATACATTTCCATCTGATCACTGTTTTCCGAGAATAAAATGGTGTTGAAAGTCCAATCGCATTTTTGTATATGCACGGTTCGTCATCAAGACAGGACCCTGAGATTTTTCCGAGCTAATTTTTACATTTGGTTTAATTTTAATATACTATATAGATTCAATATACATTTACATCTGATCATTATTCTCCGGGAATAAAATGGCGTTCAAAGTCCAGCCGACACTATATTTTAGACTATCGTATAAATATTTATGGCTACTTGTGCAATTCGACGGGGAGAATTTCTGACCGGGAAGCATCGTCTTTCAAATTTCAATTGTCGGGAAATATTTTACCCGCCCTATTAATTTATTACAGGACTTCGTTTTTCTTCCTATACGAAGAAATAAATGGTTTCGTAGACTATTACAATGTGTACTAATATTTATTGTACTTACATTTTTTTCAGTAGAGTTCTTTTGTTTTAAGTCATCAATATAGTTAATTCCTTGATTAACAAATGAGCACAGAACGATGTAAGAATCCGTGGAAAACAAAACCACTAAATAAATTCAATGACAATAAATGTTGATGACATCCAATATTATCTCGAAATCAATTATATAGCACTGAAACTAAATATAAAAACTATTGAAATGAAATTCGAGAAATGTTGTGACGTTTCTTGGTCATATTTATAGATAAAAGTCATTTTCAGGATGATTGGCCCAGCCAATCAAATGCTGGATGGCCATAAATGGGGCTAATCTCATTGGTTGAATTCATTGACGATAAAAGTTGCTCGTGAATATTCATAAAGACGATTCCGATTCTATTTAACAATCCTACTGGTGGCATCGCTACTCTGAATTCATTTATAAAAGAAATTAATATAAATACTACGCCTCCAATACGTTTACCGTTAATAAGTTTACTGTTATTATTGTTATATACTCGTGTTCTTAATATCTCTGTAATTGTAAATAAAGATTATGATTTAATAAAAATTGATTATTAAAATGTATATAATTTAATTATACTTGGAAAGTATACTTGCTTTACAAATGGGGGGTTGGATGGCCGAATGGTATACATGTGCGCGCTGTATCTTAAGGCCTGTCATTGAGTCAACTGGCGTGGTTTCGAATCCCCGGTTGTATGTGACAAGGAGTAGGGTCGCCTGTCCAACCTCGTGGGTTTTCTCCGGGTCCTCCGGTTTCCCACCACTGCTAAATACCCCTACGCCCAAACGAATTATTGAAATAAAATTAAACCATATGTTAGTTCCGAAATGACCTAGTTTGTGTCGAGTGGACGTTAAACCCCATCTCTCTCTCTCTCTCTCTCTCTCTCTCTCTCTGTACATTTGTCAGAAGTAATGCACGTCCTTTAATAGCATTTGAACGCTTTACAAATATTACGACTTTTGCAGTTAATTCCCATGCATGACCGTTATGTATACAATGAAGAATACTCCAGTGTGACGTAATATTTCAAGTGTCCCGATGATCAAAGATAGATAATATAAAACGTGATGAACGGAAATGAAATCAGATTTAGTACATGACTTTTCTACAATAACAAGGCTGGGGCGACTGTGGGTAAGTGAATAATACGCTAGCTCGCAAGCCGGGAGGTCGCGAGTTCGCTCCCGATGTTGACTTTCCGGCGTGGTTTCTCCTTGTCAGTGGTGCAGGAGGGGGGGGGGGCTGACAAGGACAGCTGTCTAGTCATTCGGGTGCGACGAAAAACCATTGGCGTGCACGCTAAATATCCCTTAGCAGCTGGAATTCGATATAAGAGTAGACCGTAGCGCCGATGTCCGGGCAAAATTTACCCCATAGCATACTGTATGGCAAATGCCCGTCTTCATTAACCCAGCGGGGGTAGGACGTTAAACCCCATTTCATTTCATTTTTCATACTAACTAGGCTAATGTAGACGGGCAAAGACATGTTGCCTACTTCTATTCCAATTTTTCCGGGGATTTTTAATTTGTTGCCAATGGCTTACACACGAACTCGATTTTTGGCCTCACCCGAACGACTAGACGCTTTTCCATATCAGGCCCTCCGTGCTGCACCACTGTTGCAAACGCAAATTACCCAATAAATTTGTGAGCAATATGTTCTTCATATCGAGTAATGTGCGATTTAAATATTAATGGGGAATTCGGAAATACGATATTATTGATTTCGCGCTTGAATCATTAGCCGTCCCATACCCAACAAATTAAAATTTAAAGTAACGATGCGTGTTTTTTAATTTTCGAAAAATATCAATTTTTCAAATGCACTCAAATTGATTATTTAATTAAAAATCAAAATCAAAATACCAAGGCTAAATGATCTCCCTGATTCAAATGAAATGAAATGAAATGGGGTTTAACGTCCTACTGTTCTGCTCTGAACTGGGCTAATGAAGACGGGCATACGTCATACAGTGTGCTATGAGGGAAATTTGGTCAGGACAGCGGCACTACGGCCTACTCTTATATCGAATTCCAAGTGTCAAAGGATCTTTTACGTGCATTACAATGTATACACGGGACCTCGGTTTATCGTCCCATCCGAACGACTAGACAGCTGTCCTTGTCAGGCCTTCCGTCCTACATCACTGACAAGGGGGAACCACACCGGAAAATCTGGATGAACTTTCTCGGCCAATGCAGGGATCGAACACCCGACCTCCAGGCTAGCGAGCCAGCGTCTTACCCACTTAGCCATCGTGATCCCGTGTATATATTGGAATGCACGTAATAGATCCCCTGGCAGTTGGAATTTGATATAAGAGTAGGCGATAGTGCCGCTGCCCGGGCAAAATTTCCCTCCTAGCACACTGTATGGCGTATGCCCGTCTTCATTAGCCCAGAATAGGCAGAACAGTAGGACGTGAAACCCCATTTCATTTCAGTTTGCAAGGGATTCCTAAAGCGCTAAAATCTCGCTCTGGGTCTTTAAAGCGCGCTTTTTTTTATCCACGGGTGTTAAAATAAAACACGTAACGATGTAATAACTTAAAACCGGAAATGGCCTATGTTACTCCCCGGTCCGAGCTACCCCTATACCCCAAATTTCAGACTCGGGGCAGACCTAGTGTAGCCGTCAACCCCGAACAGACCGGCTTCGCTCGGAGGTCATAACTCCGAAACCGGAAGTGGTAGACTAACGCCACCTGGCCTATGTTACTCGCCGGTCCGAGCTACCCCCCTATACCCCGAATTTCAGACTCGGGGCAGACCTAGTGTAGCCGCCAACCCCGAATAGACAGACAGACAGACAAACGACAGTCACAAATATTAGTATAGATTGCTAAAATGGATGTTTTAGTCTATATTGTGTTATTCTATATATGGATGTTTTAATCTATATTGCGTTAGTCTCTATTGATAAAATGGATGTTTTGGTCTATATTACGTTATTCTATATTGATAAAATGAATGTTTTGGTCTATATTATGTTATTCTATATTGATAAAATGGATGTTTTGGTCTATATTGCGTTATTCTATATTGATAAAATGGATGTTTTGGTCTATATTGCGTTATTCTATATTGATAAAATGTATCTTTTAATCTATATTGCGTTATTCTATATTGATAAAATGGATTTTTT
The DNA here is from genome assembly GCF_932274485.2 of Patella vulgata. Lineage (NCBI taxonomy): Eukaryota > Metazoa > Mollusca > Gastropoda > Patellidae > Patella > Patella vulgata. The sequence continues at coordinate 22,301,721 of NC_065883.2, forward strand.
AGTCTATCTTGCGCTGTTTTACAATTTTTTAAAAGTTGTTTTGATCTAGTTACATTTATGTTCCAAAAGTTGATGTTTTTGTCCACATTGCATGTGTTTTGTCTATATTTTTTTTCTATATTGTATTTATAATTCATAATTGCCCCTATCTTATATTGCCAGGCAGGGTAAGCTTACTCTTCCGGACACCTGTTACCACTGTTTGTCGTGTATTTTGTACACGGTGAACAGTCCATATGCTGATTACACTATTTTGCTTTATTACACTATTTTGCCTATACCGTTTTTTTAGGACTTCGAATTTTGTCTAATGGTTTGGATTGTTCGTACTTGGTTTTATTTTATTTTTTTTGCAACAGTAGCCTACATGTATTTCAAATCAAGTTTTTTAGTGTTTAGTTTATGAGTGTTTTAGCAATTGGCTGTTGCATTTATATATTTAGAAATGAGTGTTTTCATCTACATTCCATTTATCTTTTTTATAAATGACGGTTTTAATATGTTGCATTTATACATGCAAACAATATGTAACCTTTGTAAGCATTTTTCATTTTAATCTTAAAAAAGTAAAATTCTTCCCAATTTTCATATAAGGTGTACAAGTAATACACTATACTTTTACTAATCATTTTCCTCAACATATCAATCAGAACATAATAAAGTTATTATCATGGGCGACGACAAGATAAACAGAAAAAACCAATTCAGGATTGAACCAGCTATACATGTTCATTGTATTCAGTATCCTTCCTTTATTAATGGCATCAAATATCTATTTTCATATTTGCATGTCTAAGAGAAAATACTACAATAACCGGATTTTATGTTTTTAAAAAGAAAAATCTTGAAAAGAAGCTAATGCCTTATTAATGTGATCCGATGTCTTATTGTTAGTTCTCAATATCTAATTAATTCACCCGTACATTAGCCGCATTTTGATCCTCGAAGATATTCATTGCATTTTGCAATATTTTGTCTTTAAGCCTATTTTAAGCGCGTACATTTTTGTTCTAAAATTGATTTGTACTGTTCTTGATAAACCATCAACATTGTTCATTTTAGTTCTGATTAAAATATTCTACCGGTGCATTTGTACGGAATTTGTAATTTTATATTTTGCTGTCAATTCCAGTCTGGTTTATTTGGGGGTGGGGGGGGGGGGTTGTAACATGCCATAATCAAGGTATCCTAGAATTTCACATATTATTTTGTAGAGCCGCGGTGGTTCAGTGAGTATAGGGCGCTTGCTCGTTAAACAGGGGGTCCCAAGTTTAATCCCTAGATTTTCCGGTGTGGTTTTCTCTTGTCAGAAGTGAAGAACGAGGGGCCTGGCAAGAAACAGGGTCTATTATAGTCCGAAAAAGAACCGTAAAAGAACCCCTGACAGTTGGAATTCGAAATATGTGTGTGCTTGGCAAAATTTCATGCTCATGCTTTGTTCGTTGTTAAAAGTAGGCCTACATAGACTAATGATTTTGATTTAGCAACCCAATATCAACACATTAAATGAATTAAATATTATATTGGAGATAGGGGACTGTGATTTTATTACCAAATACAGGATTGGGAATGAATGGTCAGTTCAACAAAAATATAAACCAATTTCTTCGTGTGGAATCTGAATTTTAAATGATGAAACTAAGGTGTTAACACGAAAGATAGAATTGTGTGCAGCAGTTAGTGGGGTGGTGTAGAGAACCCCGGGAAGCAAGCGGTCTTGATTCAATGACAGTAGATCTTATCGTCTTTCTCGGACAAAAACGGAAGCGAACCCTAGACCGACCGGTTTTACGAGCCAGCGTCTTACTGATCGAGCCACCGCAACTTACTCGACGAAATCTGCGAAGAAGGTCTTAGGCCCGCTTTCCGTGTACACGTTTCCGCCTTCCGCACGCGATTTTTTGTATCTCCATGTGTACAGAAAAATCGCTGAAAAGTTTGGGGAATCCCATGTAAATGACGTCATAAGTGCGGATTTCTCTTAACAGCATGGAACCCGACATGGCTTACGTTCAGTAGCCACATTTTATAGTTGAAGAGAACCCGTGATTGTGCGAGAGAAAACGCCATCGACAAAGTCGCTCATAGAGCAACTTTTTTTCCGCATTAGACCGACTTTTTCGCCGGCTGAACCGAGTACATGGAATGTGAGCCTTATGTTGAAATGTGTTATGATGCAACGGTCATCACGATCGACAAAAGTAATTGGTAAAATACTTCATCCGATTATCGTCTTAAATTTATGACTGGGTGTTAAGATGGATAGCATTGCAAAATATGTTAGTGAAAGTGAAAGGGGATTATATCACCATCTCCCGGAAGATAGATATGACTCATTGTGAACAATATCATGCGCGAAACAATTGTCTTGCGCGTAGGTAGGGGTCTTTAGCAGCGGAAGGACCCGGAGAAAACTCACGAGGTTGGACATGCGACCCTACTCCTTGTCACGTACAACCGGGGAATCGAAACCACGCCAGTTGACTCAATGACAGACCTTATGATACAGCGCACACGTGCTATAACCATTCGGCCATCCCCCCCCCCCCCTAAAAAATACGTACGAAAGTTAAACTTCTGTATCTCTCCAATGCATGTGCCGATTTGTCTCTTATTTGAACACGATCTTATTTTTACATCCATGTCCTGTATAGTCAAATCATACCAAATACATAGAGGATATTTGTCGTTTTAGAGTGAATAACATATTTTATTTCATCGAGAAGCAAGAAAACTTATATTTTCACGAATGCTACGTGAAAATATAAACGTTTTCTTGCTTGGAGATGAAATAAAATATGTTATTCACGACAAAACGACAAATTTTCTATTTATTTTATGATTTTACAATCATTTTAGGTAAAAACAACATGGACTATTGCTAGCCAGTGGAATAACACTTTTATCTCACTGATAAAACGCGGTATTCCACTACTGATCATAAAATAAAAAATATTTTTTGACAAACGACCATCACCGCAAAAGTGCTCGTCTCGTCTTTCCCAAAATACCTGTTGATATTGTTATCTTGTTGTGAAAATATGGAATCATAATATCTTATATTAAAGACATTAAAATCAGTACACAATTCGTGTATTGTGCGATGAGAAAGTTCATTTACTTTACTTGTGTTGATGCCTATAAGTGGTAGATATTGTTAAACATACATTATGCAAGAGTTAAATATGTCTATTGCAGGTCTTTCTTTAGGCCTGAAATGTTATCTAAATTATTAATTAGACATTAATTAACTTATCCAGACCATAATCAACTCTAGATAGCCTGCGATCTTAAGTGGATTTTGAGCCGATTTACTGCATAACTTTCCTTCTCGATTAAACGATTAAATGGATAATCGAGACTATGCTGTTTATCGTACGGACTTTAGTAATGATGACCGAGGCTAGCCAGAAATTTCATTCGCTTAGTTCTTGGTTCATAGTGGATCAATTTGAATGAAATTTTCAGCAAATTGCCTTTACGTTATCTAGTTTTTTTATTATTATAGTGAGAACTGCCAACTCGTTATCGAATCTCCCATAATGTATCTTTAATGTATATTGTTAATATTATCTTAATATCTGAATTTAAGATGTGGGCACCTTGTGTAGGATCTTTAATCAATATATATAAAGAAGTATCATCTGAGAATAATTTTATATTTGACTGTATAATGTTAGTTCATTATTCTCTTTATGACCAGGACAAGGCAAAGGGTGATTTCTGTCATTCAATTTATACTGGTTACAACATGTATTAAATGCGGCTGCCTTGTCACGTGGTGTAAATGCTATGTTGTTATTGTTAGTATTGAGAGGTGGGATAATGCGTTGTGATGCCCCATTTTATTTTACAAACAAATTGACCAGTTTCCATCAGGATTTAGAGTCGAAATTTAAATCGACGTTTACGTTTTGATCCATTTTTATTTTCGTAAAAGTTACGTTTACAATTTCTTATTAAACAAGTATAATCATTTCTTATTTTCCGAAATACATTCAAATGTTCTGATGAATCGGACTTTTTTGCTTTTCTATTAACTTTGTTCTTCAATTTACTCAATTTTCTAATTTCATTATTCATCCAGGGTTTATCTCGAGGTAATAGTCACATTCTTAATAGAAATACCAAAAATAGATACAATACGTAACTGGATGATTAAATGAATGTGCAACCGATACGGTTTGAATGTAATCCCATATTATGCTGTGCATAATAGTCAAGTCAAATTGCAACACCTTAAAAGAATAAAAACATTAAGCGTTTGATATTTGAAAGAAATCTCCTCGCACGGAACAGCATTTACTTTACTGCATTTAAAAGATTTAAAACTGATGTAAAGGATAAAGGACGCCAAACCTCGTTACCGCGCTCCGCTCATACATTTTGCCCGGACAGCGGCACTACGGCCTACCCTTATATCGAATTCCAACTGTCAAGGGATCTTTTACGTGCACACCAATGTGTACATGGGACCTCGGTTTTTCGTCTCATTCGAACGACTAGACAGCTGTCCTTGTCAGGCCTTCCGTCCTGCATCACTGACAATATCTCGAAAATTCATTCGCCATAAGAATCGGCTTAATTTAAGGGTTTGATTAGTGTGTAGCCCGCATAGCCCGAAAAGAAGTTGTCAAAAGGCAACTTTCAAAATCTTTGACTTAGAGGCCTTACGTATTCTACCTAAGGAAATGTTGTTATTTTGTCTGGCATATGCCAGTAATATAGTCTAGAAAAGCATTATAGTATTGGATTTTTTTTTTAAGATTGTCAATGGGATTAATTTTCGTTTGATTTTTCCCCTCTCATCAAATTATTTTTAAAAAAATACTTTAGTAATTTTTCCCGCGAAGCTTACTACCAACGTCCCTGTTGAAGCTTTGGATTTTATTTAATTACAGTTATAAAGTCTTAATATGTTTCTTCTCTCTCTTCATTCCCATAATAACCATTAACGGCTATTAATGTAATGAAAATATGAAAACACTTTAAGTTATAGAGGATTAGTTATTTCTATTATTGTTTTGAGGTAATATGATGGTAATACAAGGAGGAAGGGGTTGTCGTATCGTGACTCGCTGATTTGTCTAAGCTTATCAACATAAGAAGGGCACCTGCTATGATATTTAAATACTTGTTTAAGTAAGATGTGTTAGGGGTATTGTTTGTGCTGTCAGTCAAAAGGGAGATTTCCAACTGATATTATAATGATATTCTCCGGAACAGAGTGGCATCATCTGGTAAAACAGAATTACAGACTGACGATTCTTGCTTTCTAACCAGAACAAAGTGGTCTCATCTGGTAAAATAAGTGAATTACACATAGTTGGTTCTTCTGTTCTTTTTTTTACGAAAGACTGAAATTTAGCTGCTTAAGTTATTTAAAAGTTAATGTGAAATTCTTAAGCTAAAAGCCTTTTAATGATAATTAAACCTTACAGTAGTATTGAGATGAAATGCCAAGGAGCTCTTTTACAACCATCTTGGAATTTAATGCATCTATTTGTTAAAATAATGATTTAGCAAACAAAAATCATTAAGCAGGGTATGCGAGGGCAGTCAATTATTTTTTAAATCCAAATTTGATAGTAAATAATTACTTACCGGCTGTGAGACGGTTTTCGTTTGTTTGCGGTCTTGCTATTGTTATGTGCTTCTTTTAGGTTTTTTTGTTGGGTGTTATTTTGGGGGATTGGGGGCGGGATGGGTGTTTTTTTGTTGGGTTTTTCTTTTTGTTTTTTTTATGAGAAGAGTGGGATACTGCGTTATTAATAAATGTTCTTTTCAAGGATGATTGTTTGTGCATCTTGTAGGTATTGCACTTCGTGGGTGTCGGAGGGGAGGGGGTGGTCAGTGGATTTTTTTCTTTCATTTAATTTGATTTTGTTGTTGTAAATAATCTGCGCTATCATTTACATCTGTAAGCCTACGTTGATATGTTTCGATTATTAGGTGAAAGTTGGTTATGAAACAATATGCTTCGAAAATCCTAGCCAAAATTATCTTTATTTAAATTTTAATCGTAGGCCTATAATAAGAAACCGAAAAACTGAACAAAATAATGCTGGAACTACGCGTCGTATTGTTCGAAGTTAGCGTCGTATTGTTCTAGACTAACAGATAAAGGAAGCTCTACTTTTACTTGATAAAAACCATTTATGACGCATTTTGATTAGTTAGAAGGCAAGATTCTATCCAATCAATGTAGAGTATCAACGTTGGGTTATAAATAGAATTAACATGGCCGATAAATGACGATCAAAACAATTTCGCGGAAATAATTTAATAATATTCTATAGTATTTTATAGTTTGATGGTTTAAAAGTTAACTAAAATGAAGGGCAGGTTTAGTACAGTTGATATAGCTGCTATTGTGAAAGAATGGAAAAGGTAACCTTTATTATTTGCTACATTCTTCAACGAAAATATCGAAACGTGTTCGTAGATCTTGATGTCAACACACTGTTTACACAGTCATGAGTAAATGGCAATTGTTGACCAGAAATTATGTAATCTTCAATGTAAGAATAACCAGTCGTTGTTGTGAAGAACAATGTAGTTTTTCCTCAGATAAAGATGCATATAAAGAGCTGTCAAAAAAAAGATAATAAAAAAATGAATATTTTCAAAATTTAATTCAAATTACTTTATTCTGAGCAAAAGTATGAGCGTTTTCAAGTTTGACAAGATCTAGCGTAGATTGTTCACTATCATAGCAATGGTACTTGACATTCAAGACTTAGTCTTGATTATCACTTTTATCGTTAAATTTTAAAATCACGCAGGTGCTCTAATCCAAGTGAATTTATCTAGAGAGTTGATTATAGGTTTGACATGTAAATAAATTTCTAAATAATAGTTTATATAATATAAATTTGAAGCCAAAATAAAGACCTGAAATATGCAGATTTAGCTTTTACATAACACAACTTTATAATGCTGTAATTACATGTATGCACAAAACTTACATGTATGCCAGATAGAAATATATACATGTATCACCCTACCAAATCTTGAGACTTGGTTTGTATTTAGGATGGGTGGGAGTGCAGACAGTTGACAATATATATAGTGATGCCTTTTGTTGTATTTCAGGTTTATTGGTATGAGAGTTGTAAATGTATATGATATAGATAATAAAACATACCTTATCAGATTAAACAGGTAGGTTTATTGTTAAACAACAGGAGAGAGTGAGGGGCGAGTCTATCTAATGCATGCACTTTAGATCATAAGGTCTATTATTGAGTCAAGTGGCATGGTTAATTGAGCCCAAGCTTGTATGAGACAAGGAGTAGGGTCATCTATCCAACTGTCTGGGTTTTCTCCAGTTTCCTCCTGCTGCTAAAGAGAGAGAGAGAGAGAGAAATGGGGTTTAACGTCCACTCGACACAAACTAGGTCATTTCGGGACTAACATATGGTTTAATTTTATTTACATAATTCGCTTGCGCGTAGGGGTCTTTAGCAGTGGGAGGAAACCGGAGGACCCGGAGAAAACCCACGAGGTTGGACAGGCGACCCTACTCCTTGCCACGTACAACTGGGGATTCGAAACCACGCCAGTCGACTCAATGACAGACTTTATGATACAGCGCGCGCACGCTAACCATTCAGCCATCCAACCCCCCCTGCTGCTAAAGACCCCTTCAAGCAAGTGAATTATGGATGTAAAATTAAACCATAAGTTAGTCCCGCAGCCGCAATGACCTAGTATGGGGACATGGACGTTAAACCACATCTCTCTCTCTCTTCACTTGCTTAATCGGAAAACCTGGAGAAAAACCCATGGGGTTGAAGAGCTGACCCTACTCCTTGTCATGTACGTGGGATCGAAACATCAATGACAGACCTAATGATCTAAAGTGCACACATTAGACCAATCGACCACCCAACCCCTCTTAAAATCCATTCTCACAAAGGTTTGTTGATTGGACAAGGAATGACCCCTTTATCCTGTGTTATCATTATTATATTATTAAGTTTATATGTTTTTTATTGGACATAATAATATCTTTGGTGATAAATATTAGAATAGCTCTGATTAAAATAAAATCATTATCTGTATTCTGTAAGTGTAATGTTATACTTCAGACCAGATGAAAAAGTTATCCTACTGCTCGAATCTGGTATACGCCTTCACAGCTCAGATTATGATTGGCCAAAAAATCCGGCTCCTTCAGGATTCTCAATGAAGGTTTGGTGATTTTTTAAATCTACCTTTTAAATAGACTCTATACAAATAAATATCTTTTTACTTCTTTTTATTATTATTTCTCACTTAACTGTTTTATTGCAAGGATCTGTGCACAGGTGGGATTTTCTGTCCAAATTTAGTCAAAAGTATCCAGTTGGTTGATTTTGTATGACTGACAGAAGGCCTAATACAGTCCTAATTCCAAGCTATTAATAAAGAAATAATGTCTCTTTTCACTAGCTTATGGTAGTCCTGATATAATGTCAGTCTGATTTCTCCTGTAACGTCTATTCCTTGGAAAAAAGACAAAAATCGATTAGACTAGTCTTTTTCTACTAGTGTTTAACATCTGCTTCCACCGTGGATGATATCGCATGACAAATTGTCTTATTTTAGCGCACCCAAAGCGGTCGTTCCAGTGGAGCAAACTGAAGTAACCATTGAAAAGGCATCCCTTTCTCCAAACCACATACGCTCACACTATTGATCGTAACCACAACAATAAGCCAGAGGTGACCAGGTAGATAGAGCACTATGCCATTTCCCCCCGCCCCCCACTCCCGTTCCACTTCCGTTCCACTTGTCACTGATGTAGATCTCAAGGCCTAATAAGGAAAAGCTACAAGTCATTTCAATGAGACGAAGATCCGAATTCCTGTGTTTTAGCAGCGGGTGTGTGGATAACCAGAAGGGAAGTTTAGGATTTTTTTAAACTTTCAAAGTTATATTTTCTTTGTTACAGCTGCGAAAACATTTGAAGAATCGAAGATTAGAAAGTGTCACACAGCTTGGAATGGACAGAATTGTTGACTTCCAGTTTGGTTCAGATGAAGCTGCTTATCATGTTATTCTTGAACTTTATGATAGGGTAATAATATTCGATTTTTGTATTTATGACTTGTTTGTTACACACTAGAATTACTAAAATTATAACATTTTATTTTCATAATTATCTATTGTTAGTTACAAGCTAAAATAATAATATATTCATAATTATGTATTGTGTAGTTACATGTACATGCTAAAATTATAACATTCTATTTTCATAATTATCTATTGTTAGTTACATGTTAAAATTATAACATTCTATTTTCATTATTATCTATTGGTGAAATGTTAGTAATTTTGTATCTTGAAATACTGGATTACACTTATAACACAATTTAACTTTGATTTTGCATCCAGAAAAGCAGCAATCTTTAAAATTTAACAATAAGCTCCTTTCATCAGACTATAGGAGTACAGAGCATGTCCTAGAATTCGTTTACTTAAATCAGGAATGATCATGGCATGCAGGGTTACCTATCTCACCTGGTAGTTTTACTAAAGACTCATACATGCCGGTTTATTGTTAAAGTTAAGATTACCATGTGTTAATCCCGAAATAACCTAATATGACCAAATTTTCCCCTTTGTGAGTTAAGGTTTGTTATTATGAGTAGTTGACATTAATTCCTAATCTTTCTTACCTCGAGGGGGGTTGGATGGCCGAAAGGTTAGCACATGCGCGCTGTATCATAAGGACTGTCCTTGAGTCAACTGACATGGTTTCGATTCCCCGGTTGTACGCGACAAGGAGAGGGTCGCCTGTCCAACCTCGTGGGTTTTCTCCGGGTCCTCCTGTTTCCTCCTACTGCTAAAGACCCCTACGCGCAAGTGAATTATTGAAATAAAATTGAACCATATGTTATTCCCGAAATGACCTAGTTTGTTTCGAGTGGACGTTAAACCCCATTTTTCTCTACTATCTATCTTTGTCTAAATCGTACAGAATGTATCTTTAATAGAAAAAACAGATATTTGTACTGTTCTACTCTAACTGGCCTAATGAAGATGGACATATTTATTATCATCATGTTTGCTGTCAGCTACACACTTAGCTTGCTGACAGCCATCATGTCTTTCTAAAAGTTTGTATTATTTATTCTTTTCAGGGTAATATAGTTTTGACAGATTTCGAGTTTACAATTTTAAATATCTTGAGACCTCGTACTGATGAAAGTCAAGATGTGAAACTGGTCGTTCATGAAAAGTATCCTCTGATTCTTAATATAAAACAACATGTTAAACCTACAGAAGATAGGTAAGATCTTCCAGTCTCTATATTCAGTAAATATTCTATATATAGAACTTATGATTACTATATATTGTATTTAATCCTGTAGATTGAAGTAGAAATAGTATCAGAAAGTGTAAGCATACCATCTGTTTTCATAGAGTTTTCAGCAAAAGGGATGATGATTGGTGTTACTATTAAAAGCAGCCCATCAAAAGCATTGTAATGTCTTTCGAGGATATGAATCCGGTCATATGGCATTGATTGATTTATACACATACACAGGAAACCAGATTATGTGTGGTTTAATGTTTGAGAACGAGACATTAAGTAATATATTGAAACAACATGAGTGACATAATCACAAGTTGTTTTTTCAATATATTACGCAATGTCTTAAGCTCGAGACCATTAAACAACTTAAAATACAGACACTCGCTCATGTTTTGCAATGAAATATGTCCACGGATCCAAAATTTTAACTAGTTTAAATAATGTAGGCCTACGCTTGGCACATTGCCCGTACCATTATATGAAATAATGGTACACCAACATCAAAGGATGACGTCACATCTGTATTTTAATTACATATATTTCAAAAGTCAAAAATATGTAGTTCCGGTGTATTATAATAAAAACTTGTTATTACATGATAAGCATATTTGAATATTAATAGAGAGAGAGAGAGAGAGAAATTAGATTCAACATCCACCCAACACAGATTAGGTCATTTTGGAACTAACATGGTTCAATTTTATTTCAATAATTCGCTTGCGCACACGAGTCTTTAGCAGCGGGAGGAAACTGGAGAAAACCCAGACAGTTGGATAGACGACCCTACTCCTTGTCTCATACAAGCTTGGGCTCGAAACCATGCCACTTGACTCAATAATAGACCTTATGATCTAAAGCACATGCATTAGGTCATAAACTATATTTTTAATGTTAATTCTGGCATGCTACTGCTTTAATTGATCAATACTATTGTATTTTCTTTTATATAATGTTTTTCAACAACAAAAATAGAAATAATATTGTTCATTTCCAGAATCCGGGAAATTTTAAGTTCAGGAAAAGACATGGATCCAATAAAAAAATTACTTCTTCCTCACTTAGGTAAATATGCTATATGTACATTGTGTTTTAGTATACGCCCATATTTCCATGTCGAAGTATTATGCTGTCACTCATGTCCATGCATATATGTCTGTCCATTCACATTTTGTTTTTGGACACTCTACAGGTGACATTTTTTATCCGATTTTGACGAAAATTGAAATACAGGTTTATATTCCAAAAATCTTGGTTCCTTTCGATATGAGCATGTATCGGACCCTAACTTCATTGATTATGGATCCTGATTGTATGTAAAATCGGGTCTTTAGCTTGTGGGCACTCTAGAGGTCACAATTTTTCTCAGACTTTGATGAAACTTACAATGTATGTTTATAGCCCAAAGATCTTGGTACCATAACTTCCTGGATTATGGCCCCTGACTGTAAAAAAAATAATGGTTTTTAGCTCTAGAGGTCACAATAATGATGGTTGAGTTTGAATTTCATGAAAATTGGACCAAATTTCCCATCAAAATGGCCACTCCTTTACGCAAATATTGTGAAAATATGTAATATCAAGGGTGTGGACCCTATAGGGGTCGCAATTTTTATCTAATTTTGTTGAAACTTAAAATTTATGTATATATACTAAAGATATTGACACGTCAGACTGTAACGTCATGGATTATGACACCTAATTGTACAAAAAATCGCTTTTTTAGCTTGTTCTTTGTCCATCTCTTGCAAAATGTGGCCATATCTTGCATGACATCCGCTTGTTTAATACTCTACAGGTTAGGGTCTAGTATTTCAGGTGGGATCAAATAAAATGGAGCTTAATTATATTTAGCATCCTACTTTTCTGTTTCAACTGGGCTAATGAAGACAGGCACACGCCATGCAGTGTGCTATTAGAGAAATTTTGCCAGGACAGCGGCACTACGGCCTACTTTTATTTCGAAATCCAACTGTCAAGGGTTCTTTTACATGCACGACCTCAGTTTCTTACCCTCATTCCTGCACCACTGACAAGGGCTAACTACAGTGAAATCCTATGGAATTTTTCGGCCAATCATGGAAGTGAACCAGTGACATAGCTAAATTCTCGGTTCAGAGTGGATCAATTTGGCCAAAATTTTCAGCAAATTCCCTTTACATTATCTAGTTTTTAACTATTATAGTGAGAACTGCTTGCTCTTTATCTAATCTCCCATAATATATCTTTAATCGGAAAATAGTCAAAGTAATGTGTTAACTATACCATAAACTCTGTTCCTTTTCAAGTAACATTAAAATTGGTATTGCAAAATTTCACATACAGAATAAAACTGAATGACTCGACAATGGCCACACAGCACACACCTGTTATTTAAACTTTATTGCATCAGCCCATTTGGTGCCCAAAAGTAGGAGGTTAAATCCCATTTCGTCTTATTATATTTTGCTTTAAGAATCTTATTGTATATGTTAAATATTTTATTGTGAAACAGATTATGGTCCAGCTTTATTAGAACATTGTATACTTGGAGCGGGTTTTAATGAAAATGTTAAACTTGGTAAAGGTTTTGACATAGCACAAGGTAATTAATTACAACATTTCTTATAAATAAAAATTCTTTTGTGTATAACTTTCCCCCAGGACTATTTTCATAATGTTATTAAATATTTTATTTTTAATCTGTATTGTCAGTTTTTGGATCATATCTTTTAAATCCTGATGGCTTTAAAACTCAGTAAATATATTGTGGTTTATTTTTAATAGATATTGGTAAATTAATGAATGGAATTGAAGAAGCTGAGCTATTATTGAAACAGATTTTCACGCAACCCACCAAAGTGAGTCTATTTTCAATTAATTATATGTTAGGTTACACATCACAAAACAACTTCAAAAGTTTTTTAGTTTAAAGTTAATTACAAATATTGAAGCTATTATGTCCAAAATAGACAATATAGTTATCTTCGGAGAACTTTTTAGTTAATTATATGAATTGAGGTTACACATCATTAAACAGTTTCAAAAAGATTTTTATTTAAAAGCTAACTGAAGCTGCTATTTTGTATATTTAGTTTTAAATTGAAAGAGGAAGTTGCTTATTCACTAGATAATTAAAATATATTTTTATGCTATTTCGTGTCTGTTATATTCATATTAAGAGTGTATTATGTAAGATTTAGATAAAGAGCTGGTCATTCTTGCTTTAATAGTTCAAAAATAGATATGCAAAATAAATATATTGAACATTTCATTCACATTACTTGGTAATTTGGATAAGATGTGTGCATTGATTGTTAATTATCGTAATCACGGTATTGGTATATTCAAACCCTTGACAATTAGATTTCCTGGCAATTTCCCTCATAGCACTCTGCATCGTGTATGCATGTCTTTTTTAGCCCAGTTGGCATAGAAGAATCGGGCATTAAACCGGTGTTGGGATTTTGCCTGTATATTACAGACATGTCCTACCTATTTTCCGAAAACGTCCGACCAGGACGTACAGACAGAGTGTATAACTACCACTCAACACCCGATTATCGTTGATAATAGGCTGGATTGATTAGGTAATTAAGTGATCAACTTACTTATTGTGTTATACTGTCTATACACCTACCATGATTAACTGCTTAATCTGCTTTGATTGGCTGACTTAATCCTTTGTTGGACAATTCATCAATCCAATCCTGAACAGAAGTCATTGCTTCTCCTTTGTCGGACTAAGTATCAATCCAATAAGAGTGATTATAAACTTAATCTATGTGATTAACCTTTGATTTCTTCATTGTCGGACGTTTTATTCTCCTTGATAGAAATTAGTCATATATGTCACATACTCTAACAGTATATAACACCCCAAATCAATATCCAAAAATTACTAGTACAATAACTGAAATGGAAGTAGAAATCTCCTGAGACGCGTGAAATTATGAAATGGAAACGTGACAAATTCCACACATCTGATGTTGGAGAAAAGATTCTTTTTTGATTGCATATTCTCGGATTTATGATCATATTTAAAATTTATGGTTTTAAATAAATAAATAAATAAACATGCTAAGAAATGTTGACGAATATTTCGATTGGAATAGTGTAAGTAGTTAATTGTTTTAAATGATAGGAATATTACAAACTTCACGCAGCGATCCATCTACGCCATACTTCGAGATTATGATCACTACCCTGGCTAGTCTCCATTTAAAATGCTCACGTGATCATTTTGGGGCGGGACTGGACGACTGCTTTGTGTACACAACAGAGTAAAAATAACCCGATCAAGCACATGTATTATGTAAACACGTGTCATTGGCAAAATGTCAACTTCAGCCACTACGTTAAAAGCAGTATATAATATGTGCTAGTAGTGGGTAATATTGCAATACATTCTTTGCCATTGTAAACTGTATTTAGTGTTTCAATCTGTATCTTTCAAAACAAGGTTAGATACTCCTAAATTTGTCTTCGCAAACAAAACCGCCTCTGTGAAATTATGTTTCATGGGCGCCGCCATATTGAATAAATAGAGGACTATTTTGTGATTCAGCTTTGATTAGTTTGACATCTTTCATACACACAGCGGCTAAATAAACATATTTAATTTCATTCAATATGACAATAGAAGAGAAATAAATACTTCTAAAAATTACTAAAAGTATACTCAGTGTTTTCGACTAAAATCGTCGATGTAGGAATTAAAATGTCGAGTAATTAGCTTAGGGCCTGTTCTCAGGCTGAGCTAGCTGTAGACAGGCAGCCTAAGTTTGGGATGGGAATATTACTGACATACATTTTAATACCGTACGTGAATTAAATTCCATTTCATTTCACTAATATATCTCTGGGATGACTCTTTTAATCTACATAGAACATCTGCGTATTTACTATAATACCCAATTCGAATAAAACCTTCATAGAACTTATTCACAATAACATAAGCTCAAATATTTTAAGGATTTACCTTTTTGGTTTTATGAAAGTTCACATCTTGTTACGGGGGGTTGGGTGGCTGAATGGTTAGCACGTGCGCGCTGTACCATAAAGTCTGTCATTGAGTCAACTGGCGTGGTTTCAAATCCCTAAAGACCCCTACGCGCAAGCAAATTATTGAAATAAAATTAAAACCATGTGTTAGTCTCGAAATTACCTAGTTTGGGTCGAGTGGACTTAAAACCCATTTCTCTCTCTCACTCTCTCTGTCTCTCTCTCTCTCTCTCACATCTTGTTACAAAATTGGGCTCTCATCTAATGGAAAGACTGCATTCTAAAAATCTTTCAGTTTTCATTTTTGTGAATAAGGCATCTTGTCCTTGTATGAACAAAATAATATATCAAGGTTTACGTGTAAAATATCATCATGGAAGCGGGTTATTTAAATATTTTGATGTGTTTGTTTAATTTTTTTATACTGTTTTATTTTGATTGTATTACAGGGGTATATTACCCAGAGAAAAGACAAACGACCAAATCCTAAAGACGGTGAATCAGAGGACCTTTTAACGTAATAATACATTTCTTCTCTTTTTATTCCTGATAACACAAAACAATATATTATCCTGTTTGTTTGAATGTAACAAAAACCCGATATCCACTATAGGAATTCAAACAAACATTAGACCCAAACTGCTGTTTAACCAAAATTACTCTCTTAGCATTGCCCCATGTGATCATCATAAAATAAATCAACTGTATGTTAGACTAAAAAAATCAAAAATTGTGTTAACTTTACTCCTTTTCCTTCGCTCCCCTTTATTTGATAGTGGTTTACAGTCGATTTCACAGAGGTATTGTGAAAGGCTTCTGTATTAGATGACTGACCTTTATAAGTTCAAGTATGACGTCATATCACAGGGCGTCCATCATTGGCTCAATCTGATTAAAATACAGATGTACTTTTCGTTTTTTTTTTTTTATACTTTCGATGGCCTACACTACATAAAGATCTGACCAGTTGTACTGGGAGGTCACGTCAGAGGTCATATGTGCAGCTTTGGACACTGTGATGTCAGACATTTGATTAACCAATCAGCATTGATGCGTCTAGTGGATTACCACAGTTCGGTGCACCTCACTCCAAAAGCTCGCCGTAACAGATTGTTTCCTTGGCTAATCCCTCACATCATCCAGAACACGTCAATGATAACAACTTTTCCAGATCCTAATGTAGTAATGACAAGAAAAACAAGAGAGTGAGAGAGAAATGGGGTTTAACGTCCACTCGACACAAACTAGGTCATTTTGGGACTAACATATGGTTTAATTTTATTTCAATAATTCGCTTGCGCGTAGGGGTCTTTAGCTGTGGGAGGAAACCGGAAGACCTGGAGAAAGCCCACGAGGTTGGACAGGCGACCCTAGTCCTTGTCACGTTCAGCAGGGGATTCGAAATCACGCCAGTTGACTCAATGACAGGCTTTATGATACAGCGCGCACGTGCTAACCATTCGGCCATCCCCGCCCCCCCCTAAGTAAAACAAAATTTTGAACTATAAAAAACCAAATGAAATAGGATCTATGATTTAATCAGATTGTCATTGGCTCTATGGTGCATGCATTGTTTACATAAGACGTTGTTGCGTTGACTGGTCTGGGCAGAATTGTTTAGAATTTAATTAAAAAGTTAATATTCGGAGCTCATTAAGCCACACTAATATTATCCTTCTCAGTGACTGTAACAGCCTATTGAATATTTACTGCTAATCAGTGTGGGTGGTTTAGATTAAGATTTCTGTGGAATTAAGAATATTTATGCCACAATTATTTCTTTTTCTTTACACATAACTAAAATTTCTTTACAAAAATATATGTGTAAGATATGATATTTTAATTGTTTGGTTACATGCTTAAAGTGACACTGTGTATTACTTTCCCTTTTAAGCCTGTTTCCATGTATGCGTTTTTGCAGCTTTTCTTTGGCGAAA
The DNA here is from genome assembly GCF_932274485.2 of Patella vulgata. Taxonomy (NCBI): domain Eukaryota; kingdom Metazoa; phylum Mollusca; class Gastropoda; family Patellidae; genus Patella; species Patella vulgata. The sequence continues at coordinate 22,318,944 of NC_065883.2, forward strand.
TGTAATGGGACTGTTTTCCGTGCAAAAGGCTTAAACACGTACATGGAAAACAGGCCTCAAAGTGTTTAAATTAAATGTAATGAGGTTTAATGTCTGACTTTCTGTACCAGGATAATGAAGACCGACATGTGGGGGAAATTTTGCTAACAGCAATGCTATGACTTGATCTTATTTTGATCTAACTAACGCTGTCACAGGACCCTTAACCTTTTTACCAAGGTGTTATACACAGGACCTCAGTTTTACATCACATCTTAATGTATAGATCCTTTTCCTTGCCCCGCTTGTATGTGAAAAGGAGGAGGGTCGCCTGTCCAGCCTCGTGGGTTTTCTCCAGGTCCTCTGGTTTCCTCCCACTGCTAAACGCCCCTACGCGCAAGCGAATTATTGAAATAAAATTAAAAACTATATGTTAGTCCCGAAATGACCTAGTTTGTGTCGAGTGGACTTTAAACCCCATTTTTCTCTCTCTCTTTTTCCTTGCCAGACCCCCCATCCTGAACAAGACACTCAGCCACCTGTTAAAGGGTTAGATCAAATCATGTTGTATATTTATTCAGTAATTACCGTACTCTAATAAATACAGGTATAAGTATATATTATTTCTTAGAAGTTTATTTGATTTGTAAATATTTTATAGATATGAAGAATTTCATCCTGCCTTATTCCGTCAACATGAGAAAAAACAAGTGGTTGAATTGCCATCTTTTGATAAAGTGAGAACCTATAATATAGCTTAGTTTAGTAAATGACCTGCTGTTTCCTCTGCAACAAATTCTATCCTTAATGAAAAATTATTTTTAAGATTAAGATATGATAAAAAAACAAGAAATTAATTCAAGCTAAATATAACCATCTCTTACTTGATGCAAATCCAAATACTGACCTGGCTTAATAAGATATATTTCAAAAGCCTTCTTTCCAAGTTAAAATCAGTTTATCAAATTTGAAATTTGCTGGATGTAACTGTATAATCGAATCACTTCAAATCAACAAATAATTATTTACCAACCAGTAAAGACCTCCAAAACACCAAGCTTTTTAAATTTCATCCCCCGCAACAGTGACATCATTTTCATTACACGTTGTTTTCCAATCTGTTTCACAGAGTATTACGAGAATCTTCTAATATCTCTGTAAAAGATGACTGCCTTCAACAAATGATGTCATATCACACGGCGTCAATCATTGGCTCAATGGCGCGTGCATTGTTTATATAAGACGTTGCAGATTCGAGCAGAATGGCACCTTTTACTCATTTTAATACCTATTTACACTTGAATTTTTACCTAAAAATATTTCAAACGTCTTTATTTATTTTTCTAATACATAAAAAAAATGTTTTAGAATTTAATTTGTCAGAGGAAAAAAGTTAATATTTGTGACACATTAACTTGCATCGATGTCATCCTTATCAGTGATTGTCGCAGCTTAGCGAATATTCACTGCAGATCATTGTGGTTGTTTTCTTGTAGGTAATCAAACTATAATAGACTAATATCAATGACATTTAATTTCATCCCCCGCAACAGTGACATCAATCATGTTTTTGTAGGTAATGAAACCATAATAGGCTAATATCAACGACATTTAATTTCATCCCCCGCAACAGTGACATCAATTTTATTGCATGTTGTTGTAGGTAATCAAACTATAATAGATAGACTAATGAGATTTAATTTCATCCCCCGCAACAGTGACATCAATTTTATTACATGTTGTTGTAGGTAATCAAACTATAATACACTAATATCTACGACATTGTCGAACATAACATCCTTTCAGAATAATAAAATAACCAGTGGGAAGCATTCATTATCCTAATCTGATTAAAATCATATGTCAATTGCTTATTGTATGTTTTTGTTGTTGTATAATATTTTGTCCAATGTATTTTAGGCATGTGATGAGTTTTTCTCTAAAGTAGAAAGTCAGAGATTAGATATGAAAGCCCTACAACAGGAACGAACAGCTTTAAAGAAATTGGATCATGTTAAGAAAGATAATGAGAAGAGAATACAGGGTTTACAAAAAGAACAGGTACAAGTTTATCACATTACATTATATAACATTATACTTTAAATTATCTCTCTCTCTCTCTCTCCCTCTCTCTCTCTCTCTCTCTCTCCTAAATCTTTAAATTACCTCCCTAACCAGGGGAGTTGGGTGGCCAAATGGTTAAATGTGTCTGTCGTTGAGTCAAGTAGTGTGGTTTTGATTCCCTGCTTGTATGTGACTAGGAATAATCTTGTGGGTTTTCTCCGGTTCCTGTGGTTTCCTCCCACAGGTAAAGATCCCTACACGAAAGCAAATTATTGAAATAAAATTGAACCATAGTAGTCCCGATTTATCGCTCTCTCTATCTCTTTAATCCTTGAAACCCTGACCTCATTTTCATTAATTGTTTTGTTGTAACAGCCACCCAACCCCCACCCCAACTTCTGAGACAATATGTCATCTGAGGAAGAAAACTTATTTATTTTACTAAAGTCATTGTCTGGTATAGGATGTTTAATAGTTTTCAGATCATCATTTGAATCACTAAATAGGTCATTCATTTGTTAGTTGGTTTCAGAGCAATATGTAAAATTACTAAAGTCCCATGTAGACAACTTTAGTGCTTTTTGGGGTTCTGATGTCTCTTTTGCACTGGATTTATTTTTTTACAATCCCCATAATGTCAGAATTATCTGCAATTAACAGAATACTTAATATTTAGGTATCTGATGATCAGTATTTGCAAATATGTGTAAACTGATTCAGAGAAATCTAAATTATTGGTATTTGTTAAAGTAGCTAAGTCTCTAACTCAATATCATCCAAATTCTTCGACATTGAAAACACAAATTATTTGTCAATTTCAATCTTCATTGATGTTGTGATCTTTCGGGGAAAATAAACACTTTACCATTGGTACACGAATCGTGTACCATAATGCGTTTCAGCGCCATTTGTAACATGGGACTCGAAGAACAAGGCAGGATATATTACATAAGCCATGTTAAACAATGACGCTATATTCTTATCTAGAGAGCATGTAGAATAAATACTTTCGGTGTAGACTGGTATAACCAGACACTAAAAATAACCATTCGATTCAGATTTCTGGCGTATTTCGCCGAACATAACCGATTAGAAATTTCAGTCAAAACAGAAAGATTGAAAGTAAATCAGTTTATATACATTCACATTACATCATTATATGCGTTGCGACCCATTTGTGTCAATTTCTAGGTCCCAAATATTAGCAATTTAGCTCCTTTAAATTCACACCTTATATACCTTTTAATTTGTTTAATTTTCAGGAAACTGATGCCAAGAAAGGACAGTTAATAGAGTTAAATCTACAACTGGTAAATACTTTTATTTTGTATTTAAAACACTATGCTCAAGAAATTCAATAAAACTTTTCATTATATGAAATAAGCATAAATTTACACTAAACAGTAGTATTCATATCAGATCAGAACAGATCAGATCAGAACGAAATAAAATTTTTAAAAAAAGGTTATCTTTGGTGTCTGTTGCTGCAAATAGAAATGCCAATGTGGGCCTCAGCTAAGTAGCTTAAGATTAGCTGAAAAAAGAAGAAAACCTAGTCTGATTAAAGGCTTAATACCACTCTTGTTGTAACGGAATAATATGTCCCAATCTTTATTCTGGTCAACAAATTGTACTATTTAACAATATTCCAATTAATTGATGATACAATTACAAATTTCATCTTAACAGTAACACACCTAATTTAAAAAATTGGAAAAATTCAACTAAATGATTTGAAAAGCCTGACGTAAATGTTACTTAGATTTAAAAATATTTTTGAACCCTCAGGGGCCTGTTTCACGAAATTTTAACAAAGATAAAATCCAAATTTTAGTAATTTGATTGAATAATATTAGATTGATTTTAGTGCTTAGCCAATCAAAATTGAAGTATCTACTAAAATTTAGATTTTATCTTTAGTTAAGATTTCGAGAAACGGGGCCCTGGACAAGTAAAATAGGATTTAATGGATAATTTACACAACAGGTAGGACACTAACACATCTAGTACTTAGAATAAGGCTATTTTTTATTTTCTGGAGCTGTCAAGCCAGCAAGAGTGTTATTGTCCCTTTAAGTAAACATAATGTTAACAGTTTGTTTTGGGTGTCGATAAATCAAGTACATGTATCAGAAGAAAAAGATTGTTTTATAAAATGCAATTTTTAAAGTCTGAAATACTTTGCTTTAAAAAAATTCAGTAGTTACATATAATGATATCTTGCAGGTGGATCAAGCTATCATGGTGGTTAGAAATGCAATAGCCAATCAGATTGATTGGAGTGAAATATGGAATTTAATTAAAGAAGCTCAGTTGTCACATGATCCTGTTGCTATGGCAATAAAAGGCATCAAACTTGATACAAATCATATGACTATGCTTTTGAGGTAATTTTTCGATAGTTTGATTAAGTTAAAGAGAAATAGAATAAAACTTGATATAAGATGTCCTCATCAACATTGCCCTTATAACCTTTGTTAGTCATTCAGATGGGACAAAACCCCCGAGGTATTGTGTACACATTGGCATGCATGTAATAGACCCCTTAACAGAATTCATTTGCTCTTCAGGCAAAATTTTCCTCATAGCACACTGTATGGTGTATTACTGTATGCCCTTTTTCATTAGCCTGATTTGTTCATTAAAATAGGATTTTAAACCCCATTTCATTCATTGATTCATAATGTTTGTATTTCTGAAGGAGCCTCGGTGGCTAAGTCAGTAAGACGCTGGCTCGTTAGACTGCAGGTTGCGGGTTTGATCCCGTTGTTGACCGAAAAAGTTCTTGGGGATTTTCTGGCGTGGTTTCCTGTTGACAAAGACAGCTGTCTAGTCATTCGGATGGTATGGAAAACGAGATTTTGTGTACTCATTGGCGTGCACGTAAAAGATCCCTTGACAGTTGAAATTTGATATAAGAGTGGGCTGTAACACTGCTGTCCGGGCAAAATTTCCCTCATGGAACACTGCATGGCATATGCCCGTCTTCATTGGCCCAGCCAGTGCAGAACAGTAGGACGTTAAACCCCATTTCATTTCATTTTATTTTGTATTTCTGAAGTAACGGTTGTAAGAATTATCTGCTTATTGATCATTGCTACATTTACTTTGGTAAAGTGATATTTCTGACTGGTCTTCAGTAACATTTTAAATATGTATTAATTGTTGTATTATTTTCAGTGATCCGTATTATGTAAGTGATGGTGATGATGATGAATCTGATAAACCATTAAAACCTTTAAAAATTGATATTGATTTATCATTAAGTGCTTACGCTAATTCAAGAAAGTAAGTAAAACTAGAAAAATAAACAATGATTTAAATCTGGTCCTCAAACCCTAGGCCTTCTGTTAGTCAACACAGTGAGTCTGTGCACAACTTCTACATTAAACAATGATTTATATCTGGTTCTTAAAACCCTAGGTATTCTAATCAACGAAAAACCGAGGTCCCATTTGCACATTGGCATGCATATAAAAATCCCTTGGCATTTGGAATTCAGTATAAGAGTAGACCGTAGTGCTAGCTACTGTCCATTCAAACTTTCCCTCATAGCACACTGTATGCCCGTGTCCATTAGCCCTGTCGCGCTGCCCGACAAAACAAATATCAGATCAATAGTGCACACACACTGAAATAGCACTGTGAATGTCCAAGCACTTTACATTGAAATAACATAATATGAATGTAGTGATGTATTCAATTTTCTGGGCACAATTATTTATTTAAAAAAAAACATTCTAGTTGTGTTTGAGTAGATGTTGAACCTCCTTTACATTAGTCCTGACACTGTAACCCGGGTATCATTTAATCTTGTGTATCTAGCACTTATTTCTTTCACATTCAATTAATATTAAATCTTTGTTTAAAAATTCGTAAAAATCATTTAAAATCACCAAAATTCATCTTATTTGTACTGTGTCCAGTTTAAAGCTGAATATTCAATTTTGATAATGTGTGTCCAATTTACAAGAGTTTAATTTCTCGATCACTGTTAAAACCCTATTGAGTATTGATGTATAATGATTACTTTTTGGACAGTGGTCAGGAATTTAAATACCCTGTAAATTGGTCAAACTTATTCAGTCAGTTTTATACTGGACTCGAGTACAAATTAGCTGATTAGGGGTGATTTTAAATGATTTTTACAAATTTTTAAACAAAGATTGGATATTAAAAGAATGTGAAAGAAATTAGTGCTAGATACACAAGATTTAAATGGTCTCTATATCCTTATCCATTTTATTACAAGATATTTTGAGAAGAAAAAAACAGCTAAGAAGAAGGAACAGAAGACAATGGATGCCTCTTCTAAGGTTGGTTCAATATGATTTTATAATAGAAAAGGCAAATAAGTTTCTAAGCCTCCAAGAATCTACAAGTCACATCCATCAGCATGTTTCTTCTTAATCCAAGGATGCTTTGATTGAGAACACAGTTTAAAGTTGTTTTGTTTTTTTTTACTTAAATTTTTTAAATATCATATAGAACTTCTAAAGCCGTATAAACCATGTTGGAACCTGCACTCTGCTGATAGAAAGTTACTACATGTTCCTACAGCAAAATACTTAAACTAGTGAACAGTCTTTTGTTTACGTTGTCCAACCTCGTGGGTTTTCTCCGGGTCCTCCGGTTTCCTCCCACTGCTAAAGACCCCTACGCGCAAGCGAATGACTGAAATAAAATTAAACCATATGTTAGTCCCGAAATGACCTAGTTTGTGTCGAGTGGACATTAAACCCATTTCTCTCTCTGTCTCTATAAGTACCTGGGTAATAAGGATGTCTATATAATCATAGTCATAAGGATTATCAACTCACATTCATACAATTGAACAATTATGGAATTCCTTAAAGCGATAATTTCATATTTTTAAGTTATATTTTTAAAATGTATTAAAATAAAGCCTTAAAATAGATGGTATCTATAAACAGTCCTACCTTGTTAAAGAAAATCCTATTAATCCTATAATTCACTATTGCCAGGTGAGAAATTGGCAAAAATATCATTTTCAAATTCAAACGTTTGAAGATAGCTATTCCATGGTGGGGAATAGAAAACAAGGGAGATAATTGTGTTATTATTTCCGGGGTGAAGGCTTTTTTAAGGTTGAGAATGATACCTATGATCGTATAATAGTGAGTTGGCAACCTATTGAGCAAAAGAAATAGAAATAATTATGTTTTGATTTTCTTAGAAAATATGAAATTCTCACTTTAAATGAGTTACATAAATAGCATTAATGTTGAGCAAAGCTACTGATCATTTCCCAAAAGGCTCAATGTATGGATTTGAAACGTTCTGACAAGATTAACAGTCTATTTCGTCAAATGTTTGAATTTGAATTCAATAGTTAAACTCTCTTTTATTTATGGTGTCCTGTGAAATCTAGGACTTTAATTAAATAGTATATTTGTCAAAATTAGAATATTTGTCAAGATTAATCAATTACAAAGCATACCTTTGTATATTGGCTACTTTTAACCTCAGTCACGATTGAGGTCTCTTGTTTTGCCATAATGAGGTGGTTTAAATACCAGGGTAGCCATTTATTTGTGGTCTGGAATTGTTTAAATTATTTTCAAATTTGTTAAAATTACTTTCAAATTTGTTTAAATTACTTTCAAATTTGTTTAAATTATGTTCAGATTTGGTTAAATTTATTTGCGTATTGCAACATTAATATTTCTTTCTTGGTTTCTATTTCAGGCATTTAAATCGGCTGAGAAGAAAGCGTTAAAGGCTCTAAAAGAAGTTGCCACAGCTGTCTCTATTAATAAAACTAGAAAAACATATTGGTATGTATAAATGGATGGTTATAATGGATTCGAATAGTATTAGGATTATCATATGTAACACGTAGGCAGAAGTTGTCTAGCGGTAGAGTGAGGGTTGGGTGGTCAAATGAGGTCTGTCATTGAGTCAAGTGGCATGGTTTCCATTTTCCGCTTGTTCGTGACAAGGAGTAGGATCGCCTGTCCAATCTCTTTGGTTTTCTCCTGGTCCTCCGGTTTCCTCCCACTGCTAAGAGACACCTATTTGCAAGCGAATGTGCTCAATCAGACATCAAGATATGGTGAATAATATTCAAAATTTCAGAATAATATATTGTACTGAGTGTATAACTACCACTCAACCCGATTATTCTTGATAATAGGATGGATTGATTAGGTAATTAGGTGGTCAACGTATTTATCGTGTTATACCGTTTATACACCTATCTTGATTAACTACTTTATAATCTGCCTTGATATTGGCTGACTTAATCCTTTGTTGGAAAATTCACCAATCCAATCCTGAACAAAAGTCATTGCTTCTCCTTTATTGGACTATGTATAAATCCAATAAGAGTGATTATAAACTTAATCTACATTATTACCTCTAATAAATTGTCTGCAATACCACATCGGTGGAAGCAAAGCTTAAATAAAGGTATTTCACGCGCATACACACACACATATATATCTGATAAATACTCAACAATGTTTCTAAAGACACAAGGTTATAATACAATAACTAAAAACTAAAGTAGAAATTTTGTGAGGCGTGTGAAATTATGAGTTGGAAACATGACAATAGTAATGTCGTAGAAAATATTCTAATTTGATGGCATGTTTTTAACTAAAGAAATAAACAAGCTAAGAAATGTAGACAAATATTTCAATTGGAATAGTGTAAGTAGTAATTAATTTTTAGAGACGATAGCGCATGCAAGAGTCATTTTTCTTTTTTTTTACCTTCATCCGTACATAAGTCATAACCGTGAATAACACGATGGCCAGACTTCTGCTGGAAAAAGTATCGGTAATTTTAGAAGAATATTACTGGCGGCACTCTGTCATTCTGTCGTATTACAACAACATGCAATTTTGTAGAAATATTACTGACATAAATTTGAATATCATACGGGAATTAAATATGAAAAATAACGAGGTGCACCTATTTTTTTTTTTACGTACAAATTTGAATATTTTGTTGACACATGATTTATAATTGTGGTCTGTACTCGCCCGCTTTAATAACCATTAGAGTTATGCCCCTTTATTTTTGGTAAAAATGTTCGACAAGAAAAATTTTGAAATCCCAACACTGCATTTAACCCCATGTATTTATCTCTTACACAAGTTTTACCCAACAACTATATTAAAAGTGAATTGTTTATCAAGACTACCATTGCACAAGTAAAGATGTTTGGATGATTTGCCATTTTAATGTCCAATCATTGTAAAAATGTGATTTTAAGGACTGAACTATTTTTTAGTCATCTTGTACGATATCTGGTCCATGACCCTAATAAACAATTCCCAGCTACGTACGTGAATTAGTGCAAGTTTTGTTTTCATTTGATGGATATAAACATAGATGATGATGCGTAAGCCAATATCTTCTTTGTATATAAGCCTATTATATTGCCCACTTACACGTACTCTTAGTTATTTCCTATTGATTGTGTTATTCAATCCATGCATCGTTTTAACACATGCTGATTAGTAGCTTTGCAAGTTTCTTCCTTGCAGTATGTCTGCACAAAAAAAGCGGACTTTAGTTCAAAATGATGCTCTATTCAAATGAAATTAATTGGAGTTTATTAACGTCCTACTATTCTGCACCGACTGGGCTAATGAAGACGGGCAAACGCCATGTAATGTGAAATGAGGGAAATTTTGCCTGGACATCGGTGCTATGGTCTACTCTTATATCGAATTCCAACTGTCAAGGATTCTTTTACGTGCACGCCAATGTGTAGATGGATGTCTTCTGTCCTGCACCACTGACAAAGGGAAAGTATGCCGAAAAATCTTAAGAAAAGGGAACGAAACCGGAAAGCTCTAGGCTAGCGAGTCAGCACTCCTACTATTTAAATGCAAGAGTTGTTATTAATTATGATATTTTACTTTAACCTTTTAGAATTTTCGCAGGTACTTAAGCGAAGTCGTTACATTTGAGTTTTAATTATAGTAATGAAAAGTCCCTTTGTATGTAAATGGCTCTTAGCAGAGGATCTTCTTTAAGTTTTTTAAAAGCATTGACAACTGACAAACTTAAAGACATTTTAATCCGGATAATAATTATAGTTTAGCCATCTAAAGGGATTACCACAATTCTTTTCATAATTCCGAATACATGACATGGAGATAAAAACACACTCAAGAAAGAGTTTTTTCATTCTTTAAATGAACGAGAAGTAGTCCCTATTTATGATAATGGAGTGTTTTTATGTAACATGCATCAAATTTTACGCAGTTAAGAATTTTAGTTTTGAAAGAAATTTGAAGTTGCGTTGTTGTCACACATGTCAGTTCAACAGTTTCACGTTGTTCGGCGAGTATGGCGCTAGAATTCCAGTCCAATTTCACCTTATCAGTGATGCAGGACAGAGGATCTAGCACAAAAACTTGTCTTAGTCATTCGGATGAGACAAAAAAAACCCTCAAAGTCTTGTACACCATTGGCAGCACGTTAAACACCTCCAGACAGTTAGACATCGAAATACGAGTAGGTTGTTCCAAGAGTATGACGCTGCAATCTCATGAGTTTCCAGCCTGGTTTCACCTTATCAGTGATGCAGGACAGAGGAGCTAGCACAATAATTTGTCTATTCATTTGGATGAGACAAAAAAACTCAAAGTCTTGAGTACACCATTGGCAGCACATTAAACACCTGACAGGCATCGAAATACGAGTATGTCGTAGCACTCCTCTCAGAGCCAAAATAACTCTCATAGCAGACTGCATGGGGTATGTACATCGTTTCACAGAATTACTGCCCCTCAGTCTGAAATCAAGTTTGAGGCCAGGCCCCGAATTCACAAAACATTCTCAGACTTAAGCTAAGAATTTACTTAACTTTCAGTCACTATTTATGAGAAATATCTTTGATCCAGAATAATGAAACTTTACACATAGTTTCTTATTGATGTATTTGATACATTAAAATGAAAAAGGTTTTATAAAGGGCAATATTTTAGTTATAATAAGGTGAACAATTTTGAGTAAATTCTTAACTTAAGTCTGAGAATGCTTTGTGATCTTGGGGCCAGCCCTTTAAAGTTTAAAATTTCCTATGCTCGATTAGTTGCTTATAAAGAAAAAAGCCCAATTCTATTTGGTACAATTAATCACTGTGTTAATACCAATCCATGGTTTTGCCTTCATTAGCCCAGTCCATTTCCAATCAGTGATGAAAATACCTGTAAATATATTAATTTATATAAAAAGAAATTTATTTTATTTTAAAATATGGTTATAACGTTTGTCATTAATTGTTTTTTGAGAGTGAGAGGAATAATGTTCAGTTTATTTTCCTACAACATAATTAGAAAATTCTTGTGGCTATCTATGAGCTTTTTACCTGTGACATATCCCCAACAACAGGAATGTCCTTCTTGTAAAAAGTGATACATGAGCGGTCTTGTAGATAACAGATATTTTATGCAGATTAAAGATAGAATATATTAATAAATTATTAAACTTATATACTGCTAAAATCCAGTTTGTCAGGGCACATTTCCAAACATAAATATATATTATAAAACATACAAAATAAAAAAATATAAATTATAAAGCATACAAAATAAATAATATCTAAATTATAAAACATGCAAAATAAAAAAATATATAAATTATAAAGCATACAAAATAAATAATATCTAAATTATAAAACATGCAAAATAAATAAAATATAAATTATAAAACATGCAAACTAAATAAGATATAAATTATAAAACATACAAAATAAATAAAATATAAATTATAAAACATGCAAACTAAATAAGATATAAATTATAAAACATACAAAATAAATAATATCTAAATTATAAAACATGCAAACTAAATAAGATATAAATTATAAAACATACAAAATAAATAATATCTAAATTATAAAACCATGCAAAAGGAATAAAATATAAAAGTACATCAATATTATGACCAAAATTTAAACAATTAAACTAATTGATAATATGTAACAAAACAAAACAAAACATCTTACAAAAATAATTTAGTCTTACATAAAAGTTGTTAATTGGAGTGGTACAGATTAAATTTAGTCTTAAATAAAAGTTGTTAATTGGAGTGGCACAGATTAACATCAAAAGGGATTTTGCGATCAGGTTTTTATTTTATCTACATATACTAAAACATCTGTGTTTTTTATTTCAAAAGATAGTGGATACTTTGATAACACATATTACAGGAAGTATTGCAATGAAAAAAGCTTTTATATGACATCAGAGATAATTGAAATTGAAATCAATATTTATTCGTTTTGATGTTATATTAGAACTTCATGTACCTGTGGATTTAGTTCAATACTTTTATTTTTAATATTTCCATGATGTTAGTTGTAAAGAATCTATATGAAATTAAAATATAGTTAGCTACATTCGATAAAATTCTTGAATAATTTCTCATTAAACATGTAATAACTGAGGAATTATGAAGCATGACTTTAAAACAAAATAAACAAATGTTTTATAACTCATAAAATGATAGGATACATGTACTTGAAAATTTACTTTTGTTGACATCATCAGTGTCATCTTGGAATTGTGACATCATATAAAAATGGAAATCTGTCAATCAATGTGCAGTTGTCCAAGGAACAAGCTTGCCAAGTTTGATGTCGATCGTAATTGAATTGGGCTTTTTTTTAAGACTGTAGCCTCCAAGAACAGCCACGAGATCTGTATCACTTGGACAATGTACAGTTCCTTGTGGAAAACGAAATTGAAATGTAACTGACCATTACATTTTGTTTTTTCTAAACAATATTTATTCACAGAAACTGGATTGAAAAACAGGCAGAAGCCTATAGACCTCCCCCCCCCTCCATTAAAGTAGAAACATAAATATAAATATATAGTGAAAAGATGTAAGAAAGAAAAATAAAGTAGAGGAACATGTTTGTAATGTAATGAATTACCTTTTCAGTGCTAATTATATTTTCAGTAATAACCTTTATATTTATCATTTTCGGATGGGACGAAAAACCGAGGTCCCCATGTACACATTGGCGTGCACGTAAAAGATCCCTTGGCAGTTGGAATTCGATGTAAGAGTAGGCCATAGCGCCACTGCCCGGGCAAAATTTCCCTCATAGCACACTGTATGGCGTATGCCTGTCTTCATTAGCCCAGTTTAGGAGCAGAACAGTAGGACGTTAAACCCCATTTCATTTCTTTTGAAATCTGTTATTACTAATAACATGACCTTAATTTGAAAACATGTAATGATTACACTCCATTACGAATTACCCTGATAGTGGAAATTGTTCTACACACTTAAAACATTTAGTGTAAAACACAGAATTAGAGAATCAGGAATTTAATATAAATATTGTAAACTAAAGGATGTTGATATAAATATATTAAAGTAAAAGGCAATGATGAAAATTTCTGTTAATTATGTCTGTTTGTCTATCTGTCTGTCTGTCTATGCTTCACAAAAAGATAGATATGCACCCAATTAGTTTTGATCATCTATTTATTTTGAGGACGGAGGGCCTGACAAGGACAGCTGTCTAGTCCTTCGGATGAGACGAAAAACCGAGGTCCCGTGTATATATTGGAATGCACGTAAAAGATCCCCTGGCAGTTGGAATTCGATATAAGAGTAGGCGATAGTGCCACTGCCCGGGCAAAATTTCCCTCATAGTATGCCCGTCTTCATTAGCCCAGCATAGGAGCAGAACAGTAGGACGTTAAACCCCATTTCATTTCATTTCTATTTATTTTGAGATTGAGACAGGGTACATTTTCACAGTTTCAATTTCTCAAAATGTCAGCTATAAGAAAAAAAATGGTAGAATTGTAGTCTACTGTTATTTGTCATTATTAAATTCTGTATTTTACTCTGGACAAAATAAATAAAATCTACCACAAGATCAGCATGTTAAACCTCAGTCTATAATCTCTTCTATTTTAGGTTTGAGAAGTTTCTGTGGTTTATTAGCTCGGAGAATTTTCTGGTAATTGGTGGTCGTGATTCACAGCAGAATGAACTGATAGTTAAACGCTATTTTAAACCAGGTAATCATAGACGTCGTCCAGCTGTAGCAGATTCTTTAGATTAGAGTTAAATAAGGAAGATGTTTATTGGTAATCTGGCATATTGCGACTTTAACCGATTCATATAATACAACAGTAACTTGACGTAGCCCATTTAAATTACTAAATAGTTGTAGTTCTTTCATTTATCGAGGCGGGGTAGGTTGGGTTAATCCCGCACTTGTACGTGACAAGTTTTCTCCGGTTCCTCTGATTTCCTTCCACTTCTCAAAAACCATGAGCTTGAGAATTATTGAAGTAAAAATTTGCTATTTGTTAGTCCCAAAATGACAGTGTGTGTTGAGTGGTTGCTAAACCTAATTTCTCTCTCTTTAATTTGATATGGCTGAGAAAAAAAAAAGATTCATCGTTGAAAATAATTTATATATCATTTCTCCAGGCATCTAATTTATAAGTAACAAGCTACACATTTTTTAGGGGGGTTGGATGGCTTAGTGGTTAGCACGTGCGCGCTGTATCATTCAGTCTGTCATTGAGTCAACTGACGTGGTTTCGAATCCCCGGTTGTACGTGACAAGGAGTAGGGTCGCCTGTCCAACCTCGTGGGTTTTCTCCGGGTCCTCCGGTTTCCTCCCACTGCTAAAGACCCCTACGCGCAAGCGAATTATGGAAATAAAATTGAACCATATGTTAGTCCCGAAATGACCTAGTTTGTGTCGAGTGGACGTTAAACCCCATTTCTCTCTCTCTCTCTCTCACACATTTTTTAAAACAAGAGGGAGAGAAATGGGGTTTAACATCCTTTTAAAAAAATAGCTGTACTAAATAATTGTCGTTCTGTGATTTATGGCCGAGAGGAAAATAAAAGATTTGTAGTTTAAAGTAAATATCTGTATTATGTTCTATTTTAAACAGACATTATGCCAGAACTAGATCTGACTATTGCAGGTCTTTCTTTAGGCCTGTAATGTTATATAAATTAATAATTAGACATTAATTAACTTGCCAAGACCGTAATCAACTCTCGATGCCATCGGATGGCTGCGATATAAGTAGATTTGAACAAGTTTTGTGGTTGATGCAGTTACCGTAAAAATAGATAATTGAGACATTGTTTATTATAGCAACATCGATAATTGTATCGCTGATATCTAGGCCCAGAGTGAAGTAATTTGACTGAAATTTTCAGTATATTCTCTTTTCATTATCTATTCTTTAACTATTATAGCGAAAACTGTCAGCTCTTTATCTAATGCTGCTTTAATGGACCTGTACATCAATGCTGATATTCATGAAATCATTGAGATCTCTGATCCCGGGAATTCAGGAAAAAAAAAATCAAAAATAAATTGTTTTTTAAATTCTACTTTTTAGGTGATCTCTACGTTCACGCTGATCTTCATGGAGCCAGTAGTGTTATTATTAAAAATCATACGACAGCTCATGTTCCACCCAAGACTCTCAATGAGGCAGGAACTATGGCCATTTGTAATAGTGCAGCATGGGATGCTAAAGTAATAACCAGTGCTTGGTATGTTTATCACGAACAGGTGTCTAAAACAGCACCTAGTGGTGAATATCTGACAACGGGTAGTTTTATGATAAGAGGTAAGTTTTACATTCCTTCAACTAAGGAAGGGGGGTTGGATGTGCGCGCTGTATCATAAGGTCTGTCATTGAGTCAACTGGTATGGTTTTGATTCCCCAGTTGTACGTGACAAGGAGTAGAGTCTCCTGTCCTATCTTGTGGGTTTTCTCCGGGTCCTCTGGTTTCCTCCCTCTGCTAAAGACCCCATATCTTAATCCCGAAATGACCTAGTTTGTGTCGAGTGGACGTTAAACCCCATTTCTGCCTCTCTCTCTCTCTCTCTCTCTCTCCCTCCCCTTTGTCAATGATGTAGGATGGCGGGCCTAGCAAGAAAAAGTTGCGGTCCTGTTTGTATACGACTGGCATTGTGTAAAGGTGGCCCGACAGTTGGGTGTCGAAATTTGAGAAGGCTGTAATGCCGCTGTCGGAGAAAAATTTCCTTCATAACACACTCCATGGTATATGATGCGCATTCCCAATAGCCCGTTTGGTGATGTAAAATAAGACATTAAACCTCATTTCATTTCTATAATGCAAGGGATTCTCGAGAGAACCAGACATCGTATGACGTTCCTTAAACTTAAGGGCAGGGGCTAGTCGTCAAACATTTATTCAAATTTAAATAGTTTTTCTGATCCATCCTCGATGCTCTAGAAAACGTATATTAAATATTAAAGGTGTATTATGTAAGAGCTAAATCCACCTATTGTAGGTCTCTCTTTTGACTTCAAATCTTATAAATTATTGTTTAGACATTTATTCACAAGCCTATAATCAACTCTCTAGAATGAATATTCAATATATTCATTTTTTATTATCAATTTTTGAACTATTATAGCAAACGGTCAGCTCTTTGTCTAAATCTTACAGAATGTATCTTTAATAGAAAAAACAGATATTTGTACTGTTCTGCTCTAAGTGGCCTAATGAAGATGGACATATTTATTATCATCATGTTTTGTGTTATCTATGAAATATGCAGTCAGAACAGTAGGACGTTAAACCCCATTTCATTTCCATGAAACATGTCTGCATATTGTTTTATCGCATAATCTATCATGAAGGACAGATGTACACGTATGTATATCAAAATTAAATAATTACCGTTATATCCGATTAAATGTACTTGCATACTAAGCTTATGGATCAATAGATTGTAAATACCACGCAATATTCCAAAAATAATATATATACAATAGAGGAATTTAGTTCAGTGTCATTATTACAATTTATATCACATAATATAAAGTATGTCATTGTCAAAATAGATATAACCTAAAATAAACTATTAATGAGTATAAATCTAATTATATATTATTAATTTGTTTATTATTGTCAGTTCTACCATTTTTAGTTGGATGTTGTTAAAGATATATTTAAACTCATATACTATTTAACACAATCAGTGGCTTAATTTAAAGTTGTGGTTGAAGATAGTAACAATAATAGTAATATGTACATTTATATATATAGCGCTAGTACTCCACACACACACACACACAGTTAAAATATTTTAATTAAACATCATAATATTTCTCAAAAAGATAGATTTTAAGTTTTGATTTAAAACATGAAAGAGTATGAGATAATTTAATAACTTTGGACTGATTATTCCACTGTTTTGGCGCATTCACTGCGAACGATCTATATCTAAATGATTTTAAATACTGATAACTAATTTTTAAAATGGAAAAATAAATATATAATTGAGCACATTAATAGTACATCTGAACATTGAAAATGTACTTTTATTGTGCTCAATCTCAAAATGTCGTTAAAATTTCCGATGTACTCATTCCAAATTCAGGACAGTTCTCTTCAAGAGGCAATATCACTTTCAACAAGAAAATAAATTTCATTATTTTTATATAATAATATTTTTAAAAAATCTAATTATTGTATATCCAAAACTGGCATTTTGCACAAGAGTCCACTGAAATCTTGAAAAAATCTTTTGATTCCACAATCTTGCATTGTTAATGATAACTATAAAATATGTTATGGTAAGTTAATTCATACAAATGATTTGAGATTACTGTAGTTTCATAGGCAGTAAATTTGAACTTTGTCTTGTGTACCTGTTTGTGTGTGATACGGTCCTCCTGCATTTAGTATATGCATTCTACTAATAATTTCTACCATATGTAAAATATTGTACGTTCTACTAATAATTTCGACCATATGTAAGATATTTTTCAAAATGTGAATCGGTTTGAGCTGGAAACCGAATCGACTAGGACTAAACCGATTAATCGTGGCAACCCTAGCTAGTAATATCAAATATTTTACATATATATGATTTTTTGCTTATTATAGGTAAAAAGAATTATCTACCACCATCTTATCTGATTTTTGGTTTCACACTACTCTTTAAGGTAAGTTGTTCGAGACATGTGCATTTTATGTATATCAAGTATCTTACCATTTACACTTTAAGTATATCAAGTATTAACATCATTTCAGTTAGAAGAAGGTAGTGTTGAACGTCATCGCGGTGAACGAAAAGTTAGAACTTTAGAGGATGATGATGCCATCTCGGTCGTTGATTCTGTTGCTGATAGTGAAACACTGGACATTGATGAAACAGAGACAGCTGATGGAGAGGAAGATAGTAGCAGTAGTGAAGAGGATGGTGAGAAAGGAGAAGAAATGAAAGAAGAGGAAGCAATAGAAGAAGAAAAAGAAGAAGAATCATCAAGTGAAGAAGAAGAAAGTAGTTTTCCTGATACATCTATTAATTTACAACATGTTAAAGGAGAAAAGTAAGATATTTGAATTTTAGAATAACATTTTAAAAAAATTATATTACCAGTGGCAAAAAAAAAATGTCTAGTCATTCGGATGATATGAAATGAAATGAAATGAAATGAAATGGGGTTTAACGTCCTACTTTTCTGCTCCTAACCTGGGCTAATGAAGACGGGCATACGCCATACAGTGTGCTATGAGGGAAATTTTGCCCGGGCAGCGGCACTACGGCCTACTCTTATATCGAATTCCAACTGCCAAGGGATCTTTTACCTGCACGCCAATGTGTACACGGGACCTCGGTTTTTCGTCCCATCCGAACGACTAGACAGCTTTCCTTGTCAGCCTCTCCGTCCTGCATCACTGACAAGGGAGAACCACGCCGGAAAATCTGGATGAACTTTCTCGGCCAATGCAGGGATCGAACACCCGACCTCCAGGCTAGCGAGCTAGCGTCTTACCCACTTAGCCACGTGATCCCCTCGGATGATATTAAAAACTAAGATCCACCCATGTAACAGAACCCTTGACAGTTGGAACCTGCTGTAGAGTTAGCACACTATAAGAGAGAAAATAGATCATTTTATGACTAACACATATTACAATTATGTTTGAATGCTCTGCTTAGCAGTTGAAGGAAACCAGATGACCTGGAGAAAACCCAATAAGATGGTCAGGCAACCCTACTCCTTGTCAGGTACAAGCTTGGTATCAAATCTTGACTAAATGACAAACCATATGCGATTAGACCACTCGGCCATCGCCACATTCCCCTCTCACTCCCCGCCTCCTAAGTTTTTGAATGGTGGTGTTACTAATTACTTCAAAGAGTTACATTTCAATATTGTTATTATTTTCTTTCTAGATTTGAATTACAGAGAGGTATCAGTGTGAATAGTACTAATAGTACAACTAGTGCCATCTCAGAAGTAGCAGACGACACAGTTATCTACCTTGGTGATGATAAACCCATCATTTATGGAGAAAAGGTCAGTTCACTATGAAAAAAAAACATAGACAGGGGATTGACTGATTTCCCCTTGATAATCATCATTATATAGGTGAAATTGACATAAGTCTTTGTAAAAAACATAGATGTGTGTAGAAAGATTGATTTGTCTGTTGATTTTGTGCAGATCCTGGGGCATGTAGAATTTTAAGGGTTCAATATATTGTTGCGGAAAGCGTCGATTTAGATCATCATGTTTTCAGATGTAATGCTAGTGTCCTTTTTAAGCCAGCACAATGAAAAAGGCCCTTGACAATCGACAACTTTTTCGTCTTACTGGCTTAACGGCGACATTCTATGTACATCTGGGAAGACGTGGATCTACATGGACACTTTCAGCTCCAATATGTTTATTTTTCTGTTGACAAAAATTTATGAGGCAAATCACTGTTTTTCCTGATAATTAGCATGAATGGTATCAGTATTGGCAGATCTAGAAAAAATTGAAAAAAATATAATTGAAGTTTGGCATGATGTCCCTTTAAATATTCAACTTTAAGCATGAACACAGCAAAAATATCTGATTTAAGATTTAAGAGATTTTATAATGTAGATTCCTAATCCTGATATCATTACATTGACAGACCTCATACCCACTTTAAAATGGTAATCTGTGGAATTGCGTAATATCAACAACTCTACGTGAGTTTTTAATTTGCTGTGTAGTATAATAGATAATAACGTGAATTTCATATCAGCAAGAAAAACTCCCATACATTGTTGATGCAGAAATTTGTGATTATTATTGAAAGAAAATGTGGGCTGAAGTTGATGTACTTAATTCAGTGTTAAAATGTACTTGATAGCTTTTTAATTCTCTCAGGACATTTGTCATCTTCACTGGCCAAGGGTAACCCTTTGCTAGTGAAGATGGACGTTTGTATGACCTTGCAATTTTAAATTGATTTTATGATTTCAAGAATTTTATATTCTACTGTATTCAATTACCCACATATTAAAATTTGAACAGTTCTTTTAAGACAAATGGGGTACTGGATGGCCGAATGGTTAGCACACGCGTGCTGTATCATACAGTCTGTCATTGAGTCAACTGGCAGGGTTTCGATTCCGCGGTTGTACGTGACAAGCAGTAGGGTCACCTGTCCAACCTCGTGGGTTTTCTCCGGGTCCTCCGGTTTCCTCCCACTGCTAAAGCGAATGATTGAAATAAAATTGAACCATGTGTTAGTCGCGAAATGACCTAGTTTGTATCGAGTGGACGTTAAACCCCATTTCTCTCTCTCTCTCTTTTAAGACAACTTATTTTTATTTTCCTATAGAAATGTGGTATAAATAAAGTCAAATTATCAGCAAAACAAAGAAGGTAGGTCTCATAACTAATATTTATATGTCTAAATATATATATACCTCTTAAAGATACATTATGGCAGATTAGATAAGGAGATGGTAGTTCTCACTATAATAGTTAAATTGTTTCAATGGCATTTAGTAATTGAACTTGAGTATACAGGTCACAATTCTATGGAATACAATTACAATTATTTCTCTAGTCATTATCAAGCAATGATAAAATATGAAAATATGACCTGTATATAATAGTTAAAAACTAGATAATGTAAAGGGAATTTACTGAAAATTTCAGTCAAATTTTTGATTATGGGCTGGATAAGTTAATTAATGTCTAATTAATAATTTAGGTAACATTTCAGGATTAAAGAAAGACCTGCAATAGGCAGATTTAGCTCTTGCATAATGTATATTTAATAAAATTTGTTAAGATGCTATTGAAAAAGAGTATCATTGATCCCAGAAGTTATAATTAAAAGGTTTTCAATTGATGTATGATCAAAAGATTTGAGCTCAAAGTTTCACAATTTGTCATTTTGAATTTCCCTTCAAACTGCTTTGTTTACATTTATAGAAATATAAAATCTTAGAATTGCATTAACATAGTTTTGATAATATCACAATATTTCAGTGTTTTACAATCTTTATTAATGATTTGGTCTGTGTTTTCCAGGGATATGAAGAAAGGTAAAAAGGACCTGTCATCGGAGGCAAATGAAGACATAAAATCACAACTACCAGACACACAACAACCAAACAAACAACAACCAGGCACAGAACGAGACACAAAACAAGACACACAGCATCATAAACACAATCAGGTACTTTCTTGCAATATTTGTGTTATCAATCTGCAAACCTGGACATATTTCCCGAATTACTCACGTTTATAGACCTAAATTCCTTTGGTGTCTGTTACATGTTCAACCACAAACAGTACCTCTTTTTAATTTGGGGTTATGATATACATGTATATTAATGATTTCAGATTCATATTTGCTGGATTTTAGAGTCTGACATAGGTAAAATTGATATTTGTGGGCCTGTTAATACAAACAGTTGACTGTATTTGTTTACATATGTTTTTATAGGAAGAGATACAGAAGGGTCCGCAACAGATGCCATTTAAACGAGGTCAAAAGGTGAGTCTTTTATTTTGAATTTTTAGCTTTTATGCTGATAATTCCACTGAATTTCTCTTAAATTTAAATGAAACTTGTGATTATTGCAAAAACCTTTAATTTCTGAATATCTAATAAAAACATTTTTAAGGAGTTTTCTAATTGGGATTTTATCATAACCATAATTAAACTACAATTATTTTTTTGTGAACACCTCATATCTTCTACAAGACAACATATTAATATTCTGTGAAACTGAGGGAGCTGCAGTGGATCAGTGAGTAAGACACTGGATCCCTAGCTGGGAAGTCTTGTGTTTGCTCCCAAGGTTTCCCCCTTGTCCTTGGTGTACACATTGGCATGCACGTTAAAGAAGCCTTGACTGTTGGAATTTGATATAAGACCATACTACAGGCCGTAGTGCCGCTGTCTGGGCAAAATTTCCCTCATAGCACACTGTATGGCGTATACCCGTCTTTACTATCCCAGTTGGTGCAGAAAAGTAGGACGTTAAACCACATTTCATTTCTATGAAAGTAGTGTGACGTGTAAACTGAAAAATACAGTTTGTGTCTTGTTTTCACAGGCAAAACTTCGTAAAATAAAAGAAAAGTATGGAGATCAAGATGAAGAGGAGAGACAACTCCGTATGGGAATACTCCAATCTGACGGACCAAAGAAAGAACCAAAGAGAAAAGGAAAGAAGGGAAGAGAATTAGAACAGAAGAAACAGCAGCAAGCAAAACGAGCAGCCAGTGGTGGTAAAACAGTCAAACCTGTGATAGCTGATATTTTTGATCTGGAGTCGTTAGGTTTAAAAGGTAAGTAGTTAATAAAGATAGCCTATCCATAATTTATATTCCAGCACATGAATTATTCATTTATCCTGTTGTTTTCTTGGTAAATATTGACCTGGTTATAAATTGTGATACGAATCATATCACAGCACCTGAATCACAATACGCATTGTATCATGACTATTGTGGCAATCATTTGATGTGGTTTATCTCAGACCAGCAAGATATTGTTTTATAAAACTATGGCAAAACTACAAGGTTAAAGTAGCTAAGTCTGTAACTCAATATCACCCAAAGTCTTACAAGTTGAAAACACGAATTATTTGTCAATTCAAATCAACATTGATGTTGTGATCTTACCGGGAAAAGGTAGGCTTCGGATATCCAATATTTAAGACAAAATAAACATTTTACCATTGGTAGACGAATGGTGTACTATAGTGCGTTTTAGCGTCATTTGTAACAAGTGATCAGAAAGAACAAGGCTAGACATATTCCACAATTTATGTCAAATGATCACGCCATATCTTATCTGGAGAGCATGGGCAATAGGCTGGAATAACCAGAAACTAGAAATTGCCATTCGGTTGAGACTCATGTCGTATTTCGCTGGATGTAACTGATTTGAAATTAAGAGTCAAAACGGAAACAATTGAAATGTAAATCAGTTTATATACAATCAGATTAAATTATTATATGCGTTGTGACCCATTTGGGTCAATTTCTAGGTCCGAAATATTAGCGATTTAGCTCCTTTAAATTCTTTTAAATTGACTGACATTTTAGTTCAACAGTTGGTCCGTTTCAATGCCAGTCATTCAAGACTGACAAATATAAGAGAAATAAGAGCCTTGCTATAAACACATGTGGTATCAAATTAACCAGCATGACCCTGTCTATGTTTTAGGCTATCAAATTTGGGCCCGGTCAAATCACCCTTCGTCACCACCCTCCACCCTCACACCCACATCCGTCAATTTTCAGAACCCCTGAGAACACTTTCCGCCTCCTTGTTGCTTTGAGCTACAGCCCTGGGTATCAATTCAACCAGCATGACCCTGTGAATGTTTTAGGCCATTGAATTTGCCCCCTGGACGAATTTGGGCTGCAGGTGAAGCCGAACCCCTGGTGAATTTAAGCCCCGAGCGAAGCTGGGTATTCTACTAGTACTAGATAATATAATATATTATTGTTTTAGATGAGGATGATAAAGGTGAAACAGTTAATACAGATGAATCCAGGGTCAAATTAAATACCGAAGTAAGTCATGGAAGTATATCTTTATTAAATAATAATAACATTCTTAAAGATATGTGTCATCTTCAAGAATTAAATTCAATTTAAATATTTTTAAGTGGGAGTTAAAGTGTCTTTAATTGAATGCATTCTGAATCCCTTGCAAACTACATTATTGTCATAGTTGAATCCTTAAATGAATAGCAATCCAAAAATCATTCAATTTTGTTCAGTATTTACAAAGATATGATGAATTATTATCGTTTACCGTTAAATTTTTGAATCTTGCAAGTATTTTAATCCATTTAAATCTCAGCCATCCGAAGATCTAGCAAGTTAATTATAGGCTTGTCATAATGCATCTATAAGCTGTGAAATATTAGTAGATATTGGCCCAAAAATGCATGATTGGGACTTAAGACTTTACATGTAGGCAGACATTTTACTGGCCAAATATTATAGATATATATATCTGAAGAGTGTATAGCATTTGTGTTAACTATTAATTTTATTTGTTTAAAACAGGATGTGGGTTCAGATGATGAAAAGGATGATGAAGCTACTCAACAAATTGGGGTAAATAGTTCTATTTATTATAATTTGTAGTATTGATTATAGATAATTTCTACTAGAACAGAGATAAATGTAGCAGTCTGGGTGAAACGTGTACATTTGACACTAGAAGTATCTACATAATATTTCTGTTTTATTGACTAGTTCTATGGGAATGACTTCTTTTTAACAATATTATGTATTATGTATTTAATATTACAGGACTTACAGATATTAGAAACATTAACCGGTTTACCTCTACCAGAAGATGAAATACTTTATGCTGTTCCTATGTGTGCTCCATATAACTCGTTAACAAATTACAAGTAAGCTATTATATTACTCCAGTAAGTTATTATATATATTACGGCAGTAGGATATATTACTCCAGTAGGATATCATATATATTACTCCCATAGGTTTAATATAGAAATATCAGTCAGGCAATGTTGTAACATTAGATAGTCAATAAGTAGTGTCAATTACAATTTGTGAAAGCTAATCATTTTCAAAATTGTCTAACAATTTTGCCCAATTAATAATCTTGGGCTCCATGTGTGGATACGGACATTTTATCAAATCTATTCCCTAAAATCAACCTCTTCACAATATAATGCTATGTTGTGATCAATTTTTCTGGAGGTGTGTAGGTAATTGTAAAGCGTGTATATAATTTGTTATGTGTCTTTCATTATGAATCAGGGAGATTGGTTAGTCTAACGTGAGCTTTAGATCATAAGTTCTGTCATTGAGTCAGGTTTCAAACCCAGGTTTGTATGTAATGAGGGGTGGGGCCGTCTGCCTAACCTTGTGGGTTTTATCCCACTGCTAAAGTTCTAAAAGACCCCTATGTGCAATCAACTTAATGAAATTTTAGTCCAGAAAAATCACATGGTTTGTTTCAAGTTGACATTAAACCCCATTTCTTTTGGGTCACTCTCATATTTTGAAGTAAATGTGATGTCACAATAAACTGAATTTTATTTTTAGATACAAAGTGAAAGCTTTACCTGGTAACACCAAAAGAGGAAAGGGTATGTAGCAGAATTTTATATGTAAAAATTACGTAACTGTGACAAATTTATATTCATTTTGTGATATATTGTTTTAGAATATGGAGGTTGCCATAGCATTTATATATCTTCTTGTCAATCTCAGTCATCTATAATAGAGACTATGAGCCTTAACTTCAAATACAAATTACATTAATAAAGTGTATGGCAAGCATTAATTTCTGGCTTTAGATATATGTGCACATCATTCTTCAGTTTCGGCTTCTCTCTCATACATGGTTGATTTTCAAGATTACTTTTAGTTTATACTTCAGTTTGACCTAAATATCATCTTGTATATGTACATGTTCTATTTCAGTCTAATATAATCTTATATATATATATATAAATGTTTATTTTAGTCCAATATAAATATAATCCGACACGCATGTAAATGTTTATTTCAGCAACTAAATCAGCATTAAATATGTTTATAACTGATAAAACAGCTACTCAAAGAGAAAAAGATCTCATCAAAATATTAAAAGTAAGTCTACAACTATTTATTTATTATATTCAAATAATTAAATATCTTATTACTAATTATACAAGTGATGCCCATTTGGTATATTTAGTCATACATACTATAGTATTCCCTGGGAGTTATTGTGTGAACTTACGTTTGATAGGGTGCTCCACACAGCCAAACATTACCTCTTATAACAGTTGAACTAACTTCAGTGAATGCACAACCTTAAATTCTGATGCCCCATTTTAGCGTATAGAATCACTTGGAAACAACAATGTTGTGAAAGGTGAATCTCTAGTAGGTATATCAGTCCAAAAATGGTTCAATTCTGTTCAGTATTTATAAAAATATGTGTAATTGAAATTTCATTGATCTATGCTGCTCTGTGTTATAAGTCTCCTGCCATTCTGTTGTCCAAAATCTGATAGAATCCAAGTGAGAAATTGAATATTTTAGCCAAAAATACAAATTGTGTATTGTTACTTTAAAGTGATCGTATTACTCCACAAATGAATGTGGAGGAAGCCCTATCATGGTTGTGTAGGGGGTTGGATGGCCAAATGGTTAGCATGTGCTCGCTGTATCAAAAGGCCTGTCATTGAGTCAACATGCGTGATTTCAAATCCCTGGTTGTACGTGACAAGGATTAGGGTCGCCTGTCCAACCTCAGGGGTTTTCTCCAGGTCCTCCGGTTTCCTCCCACTGCTAAAGACCCCTACATGCAAGCGAATTATCAAAATAAAATTAAACCATATGTTAGTCTCGAAATGACCGAGTTTGTGTTGAGTGGACGTTAAACCCAATTTCTCTCCCTCTCTTCTTATCATGGTTGTGAATGTGATAGCATAATTATCAATATTATTTGATTATTTTGTTATCATGGACACCCTATTTTTGAAAAACCATTATGATTCAAGATTAACATTGGGTGATAAATAAAATCTCAAACATCATTTTATACACATCTTAGTGGCAGACTTTTTGTTCATTCACTTTCACTGATGTCCTAAACAAAACCTCCATTTGATAAAACTGAAAATGTTCTTTATTATTTTAGGATGTTGATATATCAAGAAATTTACCAGGAAAAGTCAAATTACAAGCTCCAAATATTACAAAACGGAAAAAATAACTTGAATCAGTGCTATTTGATTTCAGTTATAAACTATGTGATATAGAAAGAAAAAATTCTAATTTTCAACATCTGGAGGCTGGATTTTATTCGAAGACTTTATTTCTGATTCATCTTGATGGTGTAATTTTATTGATTTATGTGATTAATAATTTATGAGATTAACGAAATTGCTGTTAAATGTGCTAATCATGTGAACCTGCATGTGGCTGATTCTCACTAAGGTTACTGTTATTTGTAGCTGACAAGTTTAAAAAGTAATAATTAACACATTGTAATTCAGCCAAAAGTACATTGAATTATGATACCATATAGTGACCAAGGGGTGATTGAGAATGGTCG
This sequence comes from Patella vulgata, assembly GCF_932274485.2. NCBI lineage: Eukaryota > Metazoa > Mollusca > Gastropoda > Patellidae > Patella > Patella vulgata. The sequence continues at coordinate 22,346,349 of NC_065883.2, forward strand.
AATGGTTAGCACGAGCGCGTTGTATCATAAGGTCTGTGATCGAGTCAACTGGTGTGGTTTCGATTCCCCAGTTGTACGTGACAAGGAGTAGGGTCACCTGTCCATCCTCGTGGGTTTTCTCCAGTTTCCTCCCACTGCTAAAGACCCCTACGCGCAAGCGAATTATTGAAATAAAATTAAACCATATGTTAGTCCCAAAATGACCTAGTTTGTGTTGAGTGGACGTTAAACCCCATTTCTCTCTCCGCTCTCAGTTGACTGAAGCCAACTATAATCAGCCGATTATGATCACCTCTTCAATCTAATTTACATAATACTGTTTGATTATCAATTATTATATTCTACACAACTCAGTAGAAAGATGTGTGGTAAAGAATACCAATTGATTCATCAATAGTGCTGAGATTCCACTTGGAAAAACTGCTGAAAAGCACTTAGTCATTTTAATGTATGCACACCTGTTTATGAATAATTCTAAATATCTTGTTAATTATTGGAGGTAAATCAATGGAATAAAATACTACTTGAATATACATGTATTTCATTTTATGTTAGGTAACTAGGCTACCAATAGCCACACAAAAATGTTGAAATGGAATTTGATAAAATGTTCCTCATAGTACACTGTATGGTGTATGCTTGTCTTCATTAGCCCAATCGGTGCAGCTTTCTTGCTTGTGTTTTCCCACGTGGTTTCCCCTTGTCAGTGATGCAGGACGGAGGGCCTGACAAGGACAGCTGCCTAGTCCTTCTGATGATAAGAAAAACTGTGGTCCCGTGTAAACATTGGAATGCACGTAAAAGATCCCTTGGCAGTTGGAATTCGATATAAGAGTAGGCGATAGTGCCGCTGCCCGGGCAAAATTTCTCTCATAGCACACTGTATGGCGTATGCCCGTCTTCATTAGCCCAGTATAGGAGCAGAACAGTAGGACGTTAAACCCCATTTCATTTCATTTCATTTCTTGCTTGTGTCCTGGGCTGCATTAAGCTTGCATATAGGGGCCCTTGCATCGACATTATAAAGGGGGCATAATCTGGTCATTGTCGGTCACACACAAATGTGATTTTGTATGTCAGTATGATAGATAGATTTGGCACAAATACAACATATGGTACAAAAAATGTTGTGAATTAATATTGGGACCCCTGGCTGCAGCCCACTTGTCCTCTCCCCCACTTTCATTCGGCCCTGGTTGTGCCACATCATCAATGCTCTAGATCAACACTCTACCTCCACCCCTTGCAACACACCATTTTTTCTCTCCTTATTGATTTGAAGAAGTTTAGTGGAAAAATTTCAATTTCCAGAAATAAGAAGGAAAAAATAACTTTGATTTTTATTAGGCATCATAAACACCATTTTCGTAGCCAAAACTGTTCATGCTCAGGAATGGAAGAAGGGCTGCAAGGCCATTTGCACTACCAAATCTTGATGGCATCCTGGAACCACCAAATCCTGACATTGGTGAATTAAAGCTGTTTAAAGATCCATAGCCTCTCTGTGGACTAATACCTAATGGAGAAGGTTGAGACCAACCAGACCCACCAAAATTTTTGGGTCCAAGTCCTGGAGTGCCATAGTTTTGTAGTCTGTTGACATTGTTGGGATTAAATCCTCCACCTAAAATAAATGAATTAATTGTCATTAACCTTGGATTATAACAGAGAACAAAGGGAATTAACCCTGTAATATATACTGAAAACTGGCAAATAATCTTATGATAAACTATTTTGAGAGATGATCATGAATAGAATGAAATGGGGTAAGTCTCATTTAAGTCTATTAGTCGTTTTAACACCGACAGGTTAAATTTATTTCTATGGTTACATGGGGGGGGGGGGGGGAATTTTGCCCAAACAGCGACATTTCTTCGTTTTCTTTTTCCAATTCCAATTGTCAATGGTTATTTTTATGTGCACACCAATCCGTACACAGATGCCAGGTTCACATTTTTGTTCCCATCCAAACAACTAGACACATTTCTGAAGAGTAAGAACCGGGCATCCAATTAGCGCAAAGTCCCAAACATTCTTTTTGGCTCAAACCTGAGACATTCTAGTCCACAGGTCAACAAGATAGTGCTTGATATAACTAGTGGGTGCTGTAAAGCCATATTATTATATTCAAGGTCTGAAATTCTGAAAGCTTTTGCAGGCATTGATCTGGATGGGGAGGCACTTTACGACATTGTAATGCCTTGAAATAGCTAGACTATAACCAAATAAATGGATTGCCAACTTGTTAAAATTACAGAAAGATGACAATATATTTTACTTACCCATTCCTGGCATTCCATATGGATATGCTGAGGATACCACAACCATAGAGATAACACATACAATAACCAAACTCCTCATTTTGTCAAAAGGTCTGAACTGACTGTTAAGAGACACTGATTAAAATATTTTCTCTTACCTATATTTATACTCAACCAGTTACTAATATTATGTCATCTTAAAGGGACTCTTTCTCAGACATTTAGATAAATAGAGAATCTCCTACCAGTCTTTTTTGATATAAAAAAAAAAACGAGTAGTAGATTTTATTTATCACCCAATCCCTTCTTACATGCACAAATAAAATAGATAAATATAATTCTTTGCGGTAGATTTCACTTTTACTGAATATTACAGCGTAGTGATACATAATTTTTTGACAGCAATTCAACCATTGCAAAGTCCTTTATATTGACCCAATGTTTCCACTTTCCATCAAGGTCAATTGGATAACAATAGTTCCTTTTTAATAAAAAAAAGATACTTTTAATAAGAAATGAACTGTTCTTTGAAAATAAAAAAAAGTAGTTCCTTTTCAACTGACCAATCAAATTCATGTAAAGCGATATCTCCTAAGGAGATAGATTATGAAATATGTCACACAAGGGATATCTACTGTAGAATGTATTATTGGGTGATAAAATTTATTAGATCAAACTTGAAATATCAAAACCAAACAGAAATAAGCCCAAAATAGAATATGCTAGAACATGTTTCACTTAATTACAGTTCAAGCTTTGTAGTCGCACTTTGGTTTCTAAAATTCTACAGCTATCATTTAAATATTTCCAATCAGATCACATTTTGTCATAAGAAAAATGTGTCAAATTACCCTATTCTGAGAGAAGTTACCAGTTTTTGAAATATTGATGATATAGTCTTGATTGTCAATTACCATTGTTACAATAATAAACAAAATCGCGATCATCCATTTTTAAATTAAATTATTAAACGGTGATCATGTTTCAATTCATTCAAAATCAAAACCATGGCCAAGAGAGTTGATTTTGGGCTTACCATGTTAATAAATGTCTAATTAATAATTTATATAGCATCTGATGCCAAAAGAAAGACCTGTAAAAGGCAAACCTAGCACTTAGTTATAATGCACTTTTAAAACACTACTAGGAATTTTGGGTCTACCTCTTTAATATTATCATCTGATATTGTGTGTTAAATGCGTGATGTTATAAAATATTCCTGAAATACAGGTTACTTGTGCTCATTATAGAAATGATTTGATTGATTGACTGAACTTTAGTTTTTAAATATTTTAATATAACATGAAACTCCTATGGAAATATCATGAAATCGTCATACAGGTTTATATAATTTTATTAAAGGCACTGTCCCGGATATATTTTCGTAAATGAAATGGAATAGGGTTTAACGTCCTACTGTTCTGTACTGACTGGGCTAATGAAGAGAGAGATTGAAATGGGATTAAACGTCCACTCGACACAAACCAGGTCATTTCGGGATTAACATTATGGTTCTATTTTATTTCAATGATTCACTTGCCCGTAGGGATCTTTAGCAGTGGGAGGAAACCAGAGGACACAGGGAAAACCCACGAGGTTGGACAGGCGACCCTGGTCCTTGTCACATACAAGCGGGTAATCGAAACCTAGTCACTTGACTCAATGACAGACCTTATGATCTAACACGCACGCGTTAACCACTTCGGCCACCCAACCTCCCAGGCTAACGAAGGCAGGTTCGTGAATAAAACTGATTAGGAACATGTGAAAGGCTCCTAGGCACCTAAACACTCTTAAGTTTTGTGAGAATTTTTCGAAAACAGGAATTATGGCTGGTGATATTAAGGTCTGGGACTGTTCCTTTAATACATTGATAACCTATTGATAGGTTAAGCCCATTGAAAAATGGAATTTATTCTTTCTGTCTGCATGTCCTGAAAACCACATCAAAATCAGAACTCACATTTGGGTAATATTTTCCAGTCACATATTCTGAAGTAATCTGTCACTTTGGTCAGTTAGCATATCAGAAATTTGAATGTTAAGACTTATTTGCATAAAAAAAGATGTTAACATGTCAGCTTTTTTCTCTGTTGTAAAAACAGGTTTTTCTTAATTCATCAAGTAAATATACTTATATACTATTCAAAAAAAGTAGGGGATATTTGATTTTGGGGGCATAATACTAAAATATGCAAATGACTACGAAAAAAGTCACTATAGAACCTAACAGAAGAAACATTTCCAGTTACATGTGACGCCCAAACGCACCAAAAGCTACCGCATGGAATGCAGGTGATGCTTGGGATCATCATGGGGGTCCAACCCAAGATTTGCACGACTCTGACTTTGAATGTTACAGTCATTGTGGCATTGAATTCCAGGGTGGAAACATCAGTTTAATTGTTTTAGTGACCAGAAAACAAATTTTGATATGCGTCGGCTTACCCAAAATGAAAGGTTACGTGCCCTTGGCATGCTACAGATCGGCACAACACAGGCGGTTGTGGCGCGGACGATGAATGTTTCTCAGTCTGTCATAAGCAGGCTATGGTCCAGATACCGTGATACACAATCTGTACAGGACAGACCACGCTCAGGTCGACCAAGGGCGACAACTCAAGCCCAGGATCGATTTATCCGTACCTTGGCCTTGAGAAATCGTGTCATCACAGCAAATCAGATCAGCGCTCGTCTTCAAACAGACACTGGTGTGAGAGTGAGTGGCCAGACGATTCGGAATCGACTGCATAGGGGTCCACTTGGCGCCCGACGTCCTCGCGTGATCTCTTGTTTGAGAGATCATCACATTCAGGCAAGACGTCGTTGGTGTAGGGATCGTCAACACTGGGATAATCGACGCTGGAGCAATGTGATGTTTTCAGATGAGTCAAGGTTCACTGTTGATTTTTTGGACAGACGTAGGAGGGTGTGGCGTCGTCAAAACGAGCGCTTCCAAGACGTTAACGTCATCAGACATGATCGATTTGGGGGTGGTTCTGTTATGGTGTGGGGAGGCATCACTGTTGCTGGAAGAACGGCTTTACATGTTGTTGCAGGGCGTGTTACAGGCCAGTACTACCGGGACAACATCTTGGCAGTCCATGTTGTGCCGTTCGCACGACGTCATGGCCGCCGTTTCATCTTCCAGGATGACAACGCAAGATGTCACAGGGCCAGGATCGTTACAGGTTACCTCCAACAACAGAACATCACCACATTACCTTGGCCAGCACTGAGTCCCGACCTCTCCCCCATCGAGCATGTCTGGGACATGCTTGGACAGAGGTTTCGTCAACGTCAACAACGTCCTGCCAATGTCCAAGAACTTGCTGCTGCGTTGCAACAGGAATGGGACAATCTGGACCAAAATGACCTTAGACGTCTCATTAGGAGTATGCCACGTCGGATCAATGCTTGTTTGGCAAACAGAGGAGGATTTACCTGTTACTGACTTGGTTGTGATGCTGTGGTAACTTTGCTGTTTGACCCCGGGTATCATTTTACCCTTATAATGGTCAGTCTGTGCCTTACTTAGTCTAACGATCATTTGGAATAAATCGATGAATGTGAACTTCATTTCATTTTGTCATTTGTTTCTTCGTCAGTTTCATTAGGTGACTTTAATAACACTTAAAAATCAAATATCCCCTACTTTTTTTGAATAGTATATTTCCGTAACATATCTGAATGCAGTAACTTAACATAAACCCTGGTTCAAAATAATCATTATTATGCTAAAACAATATCTAGGGTTCCGAACCCCTCATAACGAGATTGATGCTACTATCCAGGCAGTGCCGGCACCAGGGGGGACAAGGGGGGACATTTGCCCCCCCATTAATCTGGTCTGCCCTCTGTTTGATAATTTTAGAAAATAAAAAAAAGTATTTGTGATATGTTTCGGTAATCAATACCTTCTATAGTGAAGAAATCCCATATCCCCATTCAGTCATTAACTTGCATGTTGTAGAGCATTTCCGACAGTCTATTTTTCAAAATTTTCTTGGCGAGGTCCCCAATGGACTCGCTACTTTGGCGCTCATAAGGTGAATTCGTTAAGCTTCGCAAGTCCGTTCGTTTGACATTTTGTTCTCTAGTCGGATAAACTAGTGATGACGAACGGTATCTGGGCAGATCTATGTATCTCAACGATCGTTGCCTGACGGAATACTGTCAGACAGCATTTCAGGCAGTAGGACTCCCTACTTTGACCCTTGTGAGTGGGCTTCGTCGTGATTCGCAAGTCCGTTCATTTGACACTTTACCTCATCGATCAGTGCCTGAAATACTGCCAGGCTGCATTTCCGGCAACCTGTTTTTCAAAATTTTCTGGGGAGGCCCCCTACCCCTAGTTGAAGCTCGTGCCTTTGCCCCCTTAACCTTGGACTTTGCCCCAGCTTTGCCCCTCCAATCACCGACGGCTGGCGCCGCCACTGTATCCAGGAGGTTCCAGATTTAATTCTGTTGTTAGTGGTGCACCACGAGGTCTTGGTAAGGAAAACCGTCAACTATATTAGCAGCATATTAAAGACCCCTCGGCAGTGGGAAAAAAAAAGAAGAGTAGGCCACAGCCCCGCTGTCAAGGCAAAATATCCTTCATAGCACACTACTAGTGCTGACACAATATATCGTTAAATCGATGTATCACATATTGAATCGTGAGACACTGAATCGATGTGTCACGATTCCATTTTTTATGATTTTTTTGGGTCGCTTCAGTAAGTATCCTGTCACTTTTTATTATCCATGTCACACACTATCCATAGGTACACAAACACTCTTAAATTATTTTGGTCCATATCAATATCGTGTTATAGAAGAGTTTTATTTCTTTGACATCAGCAGGACTAAAATTGGTAAATATTGACCTGGTTATCGTGATATGAATCGTATCGTAGCACCTGAATCACAATACGCATTGTATTGTGACTACAGTGGCAATTCCCAGCACTACACTACATGGCACATATTTTTCTTTGTTAGCACATTTGATGCAGAAAAGTAGGACATTAAAAAAACCCATTTCATTTCTTAACGAGAGACTGGACAATCAGTGTAACAGGTTAAGATGATGATATAAGACAATGAATATAAACCTACCATACCTAACATATCATATGGTTCAATTTTTTGGACCGGGAACTGGTCGCTATAACCGCTACTCGTCTTGTTCCTCTTGGGGTGATGCTCCTCGAAAAAGCCTGAGGTTCCATCAATTCAAGTCTGATCGATATGGAAATTGACATGCTTCTTCTTTAAACAATTCGGCATCGACTTGGTGAATTGGATTTTTGAATTTCATCCAATAACGGTCAGTTCCTGGTCCATAGTACAATCATACTTTTAATTTCAATAATTCGCTTGCGGTGGGAGGAAACCTTAAGACCCATAAAACCCCCACGAGGTTGGACATGTCTATCTATTCGCATTGTCACATACAAATGTGGGCTCAAAACCACTCCCATTTGACTCAAGGACAGACATTATGATGTAACACACACATGTTGAACCATTCAGCCTCCCATTCCCCCTACACCATACAGTATGGTATGAGGGAAGTTGAGCACAGACAACTGCCAAGGACCTACTCTTAATTTGAATTCCAACTGTCAAGAGTTCTTATAAGAGGGGGTAATATATAATAAAACAAATTCAGTAAAGGTAAGAATTTACTATTGTATTATTTGTGATTAGTAAAAATTATTGATAATAAAATAATAAATCTTCTCTTAAACAAAGTATATTTGTGTGCGTTTTTCAAATTTAAATAATTTCCTAAAATTATAAAAAAAAGAAAATTAAAAATCAGAATGCCCAATCCCACTCAAAAGACCAGAATAAAATGTATATAATCTCTCTCTTTTCTTTCAAAAATCAAAGAAAGAACAAGTTAATTTAACCAGTCCTATATAGGTTTTCCTGAACTTTATGTATAAGTAGAATATTTTACTATTAAATTATATTATATGTATTGTTTAATGGTCGAGAGCGAGACATTAAGTAATATATTGTAACAACATGAGGGGCGTAGGCCCGAATGTTTTTACAATATATTACGCAATGTCGTAAGCTCGAGACCATTAAACATCTTAAAATACTGACACTCAGCACAAGCTTTTACGTCACATAAGTCCAATATCTCACTGGTTTGAATAAAGTACTATTGGCAAGTTGCCCGTACGATTATTTGAAATAATGGTACGCCAACATCAAAGGGTGACGTCACATCTGTATTTTAAATAATTTTAATCTCTTTCATCCACTTTTAAACAGTCATATCCAAACCCTTTACACATACATGCAGCTACCTTTAACTGTACAAAATTTTCACACTCAACCATATCAAAACACTCAACACATAAACAGCTTAAAGGAGGCAAGTCGCTAACTCAAGATCATCTTCAACATCCCTGGACCCAAACACATTTTATTGGTCAATTTAAATCAACATTGATCTTACCATGAAAAGATGGGCTTCTGATATCCAATATTTAAGACAAAATGAAAATTTTAATATTGGCACAATGCTTTTAAGCAGCATTTGTGATGAAGCCACTTGATGAAAGAGGCTAAATATATCCCACATGAGAACACTATCGGTGTAGACTGGAATAACCAGGCACTAATGACTGCCATACAATTTGGATTCTTCTCATATTTTGCCGAACATAACTAATTAGAAATTACAGTAAAATCTGAAACGATTGAATGTAAATCAGTTTATATACATTCATATCATATTATTGTATGCATTGCAGCCCATTTGTGTCCATTTCTAGGTGCCAAAGAATAGCAATTTAGCTCCATTAAATATTGCACAAGTTTTTAAGAGTGTGAATGTGACCTAAAAATCAGTTACTTGTAGCGTTCATATATGCACAGATACATTTTATTTTCTGCATAGCAATCCCATAGTTAATCCCAATTCACTTTCTCAGCCAACACTGGGAATGAACCAGAGACCTTCAGGCTAGCGAGTCACTGTGGTTCCCCCATCTTGTATTAAAAAACTTCAGACATTCGGAATAGGTCATCAGTATCACACCATTAACAGGAAAAGCACGCAGACTGATCATTGATGCTCCACGAAAAAAAACAGCCATGCCTTCACCACGATAACTTTTTGCAACGCAATCAAAGAATCCTTTAAAATTTTTATGTTCAGTGTCCGCTTGCACACGGCTTTTAACAACGTCCAATGGGAGGATAATTAACCAGCTAACAACTCCAGAAATCCCTCCACTTAAAAAATTAACCATCTGTGACGGAATGCTTGGAACTACAAAACTAATATTGCACCGTAGATATTCGTACAATGTAAAATAGATTCCTGAGGAAGGCAAATCACGAAACAGCTGCGTACCAAAACCCCGATATATACCAGTTATTCCACGTTTACGTAATATATCTGTAAAGGCAGCTACTGGACCACTGTAATATCTTGACGATGCTGGACCTGCAATGTTTAACAAACTCATGACACATGAAACTTTGTTTTGTATAATAACCTAATGGAGAATTCATAGCTCGTTCCAGTGTGTAGTCATTTAGATAAGAATATTTACAACATAAACAAGCCAGCATCATCTATTAAGTGGTAGTGTTGTGTTGGGATCGATCACTACCTTCTAGATGCCTTCTATATATCAGCACGTGGATGGACGGTCATATTCATATCTCAAACCCCCCTATATATTAACACAAGACATGTTCGTACTTCAAGCAAGCACACTCCGGAGTATGTGTGTCTGTTTTTATTAACTTCAATCTATATATTACAGTGAAGAGTCGACAGGGGCAGATAACTCCTGTCTCACATGACTTATATTACAATATTGATCATCCAGTAGAGAGAGGATCAATACGACAGTAGCTAAAATCTTTTTAATCCACTTGAAACCAAGCCAGTAGATTATCTACCATTAATATTTTGATTTTGTTTTTCTCTTAATGTTAAATAATCAATATGGCCACATTTCTATTAAGCTATGAAATATTATATATTTTTCGATAAATGCACAATGACGATAAGTACCTTTAAAGTTAGGCAGTAAATAAAATGTCAACATGAAGTCTATTATAGAAACTTCCTTTTATTTCTGTATCAATGAGTAATTGTTCTCAAACATAAGATGTCACATTTGTAAGGTATCTGTTTCTAGCATAACAAGGAACTTTCTCTTTTTTGTTATTTTAACTAATTGAAACAAAAAAAAAAATATACAGGGGGCTAAAACGACCATTTATTCAATAGTCAAAAGGCTTATCATATAGTTGCATTGTTTTCACAATTATGTTATAGACAAAGTTGATTATGATATATTTATCACTCAATAGCACATTCTACAGTAGATATCGCTAGTGTGATAACTTTCATAATCTACTGAGTGATATCTCCTAAAGAGATATCGCTTTACATGAAATAAAATCTATACCAAAGAATTATATTCATTTATTTATGCGTGTAAAATATTCAAAGGTTGACGTGTTTTTTTTCAAAATAACTATTTGAACGCATTTGTATTGCTCTCAATTATGAGAAAGTTGTAGCATTTCAATGGTAAAAGTCTAACATGCTCAGGAAGAGAATTCAATACCCCTAATTCAAATCAGCTAATATTTAAAATAAACCAACCCGTTTTTCTAGGAATCTGAGACTGTAAAACCACTTTAATAACATCTATAGGACATGCTATAACAAGCTGAGCTAATCCTGCCATGGTGCCAGCTACATACATTGAAAGGTAACTTGGTCTGCATTCTTCTCCTTCATTCCATAAACTTATTACTTTACCATACACACCAAAATATACAGCATTTACACCGGCATACGATATCAGCGGCCATGACAACCCACGAAATAATCCTTTACTCTGAAATAAATGAAATGAAATGAGGTTTCTTGTTCTACTCCTACCCAATCTGGTTAAAACACAGATCCTATTTCGTTTTTATAGTTCAAAATTTCGTTTTACTTGTCTTTACTACACTTGGATCTGGAAGAGTTGTTATTTAACTCGTGTTCTGAATGGTGTTAGGGATAACACAATGAAACGGTTTGTTACGGCGAGCTTTAGGCGTGTTTTGCACGAAACTGTGGGTAATCCACTAGTAACATCAATGCTGATTGGTTAATCAAATGTCTGACATCATAGGGTCATAAGTCGGTCTTTTGACCCCTGACGTGACTATCGCTAAAACTTGTCAGATCTTCATGTAGTGTAGGCCATCGAAAGTATAAAAAAAACGAAACGAAATATAGATCTGTATTTTAATCAGATGACTCCGACCGGACCCTGAAATAAACAGTATTACCAAAATTCATCTCTGTAGTACTATTAGGGCGAGATTTGTGCAACAAAACACATATGTATAATAATAATATGACTGATTAATTATTCTCCATTGTCAAATATTAGCTAGGGTATGAGTTTATTTAAAAATACAAATTAAATTGCTTATGAATCCAAGCGTAGAAAAACACTAGAGATGTGCGCGATTGTTAGACACCATGAAAATTTAAGAGGGAGAAGATGTGGCAATTTCCATCAGCAGGCTTGCTGAGTCTCTGCATTGAAGAATGACTTTATTATAATCTATGCGTGTATCGTATGTATTCAGAGCTTAATATAAAACTATAATCAAGAAACTCTTGTGTTTGTTGTTCAATTTAAGATGCAATATATTCAATCACAATGTGTAGTCGTCATTAATGTGAAATGTCAGATTGACATTTAAAGATACTTACTTACCAGTTCAAAAATTTCAAATGAGACCCGAGACAATACTAGATGATCAAGGGCTGTTTTAAAATATGTAGGAAGAAATGATGCTTCGGTTATATGCCAGATGTGGCGACCGGTTTTCGCGTCTTTCGCTCTCAACATCTGACAGACAAACCATAGTGCTATATATCAGGTGAACAATAACTCTAATCAAAGTTATTATATAAACACATTACGGGGGATTTTATTTTTTCAGTTACTTACTCCAATTGGTGTACAGACATTTCAATAACAGCATTCCGTTCTGTTATACATAAAATACTGCAAAATGTTTTGAAAGTTTCTGATTTATATGAATGAATCTAAATAATAAAGTTAAAGATATGTTCATGCTGTCCTCATGGATGTACAACCATATCTTTATATATTTATGGAGTCATCAACTGAATATAGGCCTACAGAACAAAACTAAATCTAGTTATATCACTGTATAATAAAATTCCTGAACTAACAAAGACAGAGGTGTCAATAAGTGTGACCATATAAAAATTGGTCAATTTTCAGAGTTGTCTCAAAGCTTGACTGGAGTCCATAATATTTAGAATCAAAGTCACATGTCCAGATACAATTATTTCCACTAAAACCTACTAAATACATGTTTTATCATTAAAAAATATTTATATATATAATAAACTTCTTGCCAAACATATTCACTTTATATTGAACATTTGTATACAAGCTTTTGTATTTGTATTCACCCATACAAAAATGAAATGAAATGAAATGAAATGAAATGAAGTGAAATGGGGTTTAACGTCCTACTGTTCTGCTCCGACTGGGGTAATCAAGACAGGCATATGCCATACAGTGTTCTGTGCTATGAGGGAAATTTTGCAAGGGCAGCGGCACTATGGCCTACTCTTATATGGATTTTCAACTGCCAAGGGATCTTTTACGTGCACGCCAATGTATACACAGGACCTCGTTTTTTTGCCCCCATCCAAACGACTAGACAGCTATCCTTGTCGGGCACTCTGTCCTGCACCACTGACAAGCGGAAACCACACCGGAAAATCAGGATGAACTATCTCAGCCAATGCAGTTATCGAACACGCGTCCTCCAGCCCACATAGCCACTATGGCTCCCTAACTCATAGACAACCATAAATAAATCACAGGTTGAAACAGATAATGCATCATCTGTGAATCAGTTGATAGTAAAGATCATGACTAAAATATTAATATTACAGAATAATTCAGAACCCAAAAGGTTAAAGGGGAAACTTACTAATCCCTGGTTTTTAACTGTTTTAATACAAGAGAGTACACTGGGATACTGTTGCCCTTTCAACTGGGTCTGTAGTTGAACCTTTAAATAAATGAAATATGGTCAGGAATCAGGATAACACAACACCCCACACAAATACGGCAATGATACAACATGCCTTTAAACACATTATTACAGAGTCTTGTATTCACTGCTTCATCACTCTCACTAAATCTGAATCAAAAATAGGAAATGCGCAGAATCGAAATAAGTAAAAATATTCACCTAATACACATCTACACCGAGTTTAAAAATTCTACATAATCGGATGAATGTAAAGACTAGAAAAGGCTAGAGTAATCTTGTACCCATTTTTCTCTTTATCTTACCTTAACTGTATCAAATGGATGACCAATAATTATACCACAACTTCCTAAAATATAATGAAGTAAGAATTTATTGAATATCTGTTATTCTCAAAATTTGTTTTCGGCTCAGTGGTGCTACTACAAACTACAGATCTTCGAGACATGAAATTTATTCTTATTCTTGATTTAAACTGAATAATAAGCCCACATTAAGGTTATTTAATACCATTGGACCTGATGTTTCTATTGCAATGTGGGAGTTGGATGGCCGCATAGTTAGCGCGTGCGCGCTTTATCATAAGGTCTGTCATTGAATCAACTGGCGTGGTTTCAATTCCCTGCTTGTACGTGACAAGGAGTAGGGTAGCCTGTCCAACATCATGGGTTTTCTCCGGGTCCTCCGGTTTCCTCCCACTGCTGAACCATATGTTAGTCCCAAAATGACCTAGTTTGTGTTGAGTAAAAAATTAACCCTCATTTCTATCTCTCTCTATTGCAATGCATGCACTACTCACATCTGAAAGCAGGCTGTCCAGAAAACTATGGATTTTAATATCAATTTGTGTCTCCTTGCCCAGCTCCAACTTTCCAAAAGATTTTGTTGGGTTGATTGAAGGCTTTAAAGCACATGGGCCACTACAAGCCCACGCCACTTTATAGGCTTAGTATATGGGAACAAAATTTTCTGAGAATAGGTTTTTGGCCTGAGAGTGGAGAAGCTACTCTCCCTTAATGATAAAGGTTGTCTAACCTCCTACTGCACCTGCTACTAAATCATGAACAACATTTGGTGTAGGCATTTTACTTCTTAATTTCCTTTAAATAAAAAAAAAAATATAGTTTTGTACAAATATTATCGGTGAATTAAGTAAGATTAGATAATTAAAGAGCTGAAAGTTCTCGCTATAATAGTTAAAAAAAAATAGATGATGAAACAAGCCAACAGTGAGGCTGATGTCCCCCGCCGAAATAGGAAAATAATTAGAGGACACATATAAATTTATCACAAATTATCTTTTACAAAGTATTGAACAATCAAACAGTATATCTTTACTTATAGTCTAAGCATACAATGTTTTTGATGGAATAATTATAGCATATTAAGGGGAAAACATGCTCTATGCCTACAGATCTAGAGTTTGGTTGTATCAACGGGTCTATTTTCCATCTTGCTGCAAGTTGTGCAAAGTTCACTGTTTTCTTTCTGTCATTAAATGTCAATTCATTATTGCATACTACATATTTAATTAATTTATAATAGTTTCTTTTTCAATTTGTTTTTTCCATTTATTTGTTTATTTACCTTGCCTATATTCATTGTATTGGATTGTATTGGAATTGCTCAATTGATGCTTTTATCAATACCTGGTTATAATATTATGACATGTAATGTGGCAGACTTACCATAAGCGGAACGGACAGACAGACAAACAGACAGACGGACGAACCCATTTTAATAGTTCCCTGCTTTCTTCGAAAGGCGGGGGACAATCAAAGTAGGAGAGTTATTGTTTTCCAAAGTCTCGACCAATCAAATTGCGTATCGCTCTGCTTACCCTGAGCAGAAAATGCTCATTATCAAACTTAGTCAAGGTATTACTGTAATGAAACTATACACCAAGTTTCATCAATCTCACTTAATTAGAACTAAAGTTATCGTGTCCCAAAGCATCAACCAATCAAATTGCTTATCTCTGCTTACCCTAAGCGGAAAATGCTCATCTTCGAACTCCATCAAGGCATTGACCTAATCAACACATACACCAAGTTTGAACATTCTAGCTCAATTAGGAAGAGAGTTATCGTGCCCCAAAGTATCAACCAATCAAATTGCTTATCTCTGCTTACCCTAAGCGGAAAATGCTCATCTTCGAACTCCATCAAGGCATTGACCTAATAAACACATACACCAAGTTTGAACATTCTAGCTCAATTAAAAGTTATTGTGTCCCAAAGCATCAACCAATCAAATTGCTTATCTCTGCTTACCCTAAGCGGAAAATGCTCATCTTCGAACTCCATCAAGGCATTGACCTAATCAACACATACACCAAGTTTGAACATTCTAGCCCAATTAGGAAGAGAGTTATCGTGTCCCAAAGCATCAACCAATCAAATTGCTTATCTCTGCTTACCCTAAGTGGAAAATGCTCATCTTCGAACTCCATCAAGGCATTGACCTAATAAACACATACACCAAGTTTGAACATTCTAGCTCAATTAGGAAGAGAGTTATTGTGTCCCAAAAAGTGTGACGGACAGACAGACGGACAGACGGACAGACAGACGGACGAACCCATTTTAATAGTCCCCTGCTTTCTTCGAAAGGCGGGGGACAAAAAGAATATGCTGAAAATTTCAGTCAAATTGCTTCACTCTGAACTGAGATATTAGCGATTTAATTTTAGGCTAGCCTCGTTTGTCATTACTATTAACATAGGTATGATAATTAACTAGTCTCAATTATCCATTTTTACGTTAAATTGTCCCATCACAAAATGTATTCAAATCCTCTAAATATTGCAGGCTAACGATGGCATCAAGAGTTGATTATGGTCTGAATAAGTTCATTAATGTCTAATTAATAATTAAGATAAAATTTCAGGCCTAAAGAAAAACCTGCAATAGGCAGATTTAGCTTTTGTAATGTATGTTTAAAATATTGAAATAAAGGGCAAATAAGTAGGCTAACACAGCCTTGTGTACATAAATTGCCTAACTATACTGTACCATACATCACAAGAATCTGACCTTCTATCCGTATATATACACCATACTCAACTAGACAATATGGTGTATGCAATGCATATATATGATTAGAAGGTCAGATGCCTGTGCATACATATACTACTTGAAATACACTTGTCATATGTTTTAAACACAATTACCACCAATGAAATTACATTCAATAATAATTCTAATTACATTGTAGGCCAGAACAGATATTGATATTAAAAACAAGATTATAAGAAAGCGGATTGTTCTTTAAAGATACATTAGTTAAGAGCTAAATCTTCCTATTGCAAATCTTTCTTTAGGCTTCAGATGTTATAGAAATTATTAATTAGACATTTATTTACATGACAAGCTCAAAATCAACTCTGTATATAGACCCTCAGATGGCTTGGATACAGCTTGGATTTAAACAGTCGTCCATTTAATAATTAATTCAATAAATGGCTGACCAAGCTAATGTTTACCGTTAGTCACTGACTTCACTACCAACTCTTTATTAAACTCTTAACTAATATATATTGAAAATTGTGCATTCTGTTTGCTAAAATGAGTTTATCTGAGTTTTAAGAATTTTTTTCATCAAATATCGGATACTGTTCGATAACATTCGTTATTTAAAACATTATGTAGATTTTTGATATTATGTGGCACAAAAAATATCAACTGAAAATAACCCTACGTCGATACAATTTATTACATAATACAATACAAATTATAATACAATAATAATAATTAATATTAATATTACGGTTAGTCGCCCGCATGCAGGCTACTTGTCCATAAGTTCAGAATGACCTCGTCATGACGGGCGATAGAACGGCTATAAAAACTAACCCACACCTTTAAGAACCCCTATTTCAAAACAATCAGTAATCAGTTCATTAAAATCACGAAATCCTAAACAACCTTACATCTACTTGCAATATAGGCTATAATGACAGAGCATGAGTTCTGCAGATTTGCGGATAGTTATCTTCAATCGTAGCTCTTCGTCTATTTCCGAATCAATTCACAACCGTGGTATCTGTGCTGTTGGCGCGTCGCCATGTGAGCCACAGTTGGTCAATCGATTTACAAATCGCTGGCTCACTAACCTGGAGGTCTGGACTGCGATCTCGGTGTTAGTCAAGAATGTTTGGTGTGTTTTCCCCTTGTCAGTGGTACAGATCCCGGCATTGAGCAGCTTCCATTCCTTCAGATAGAACAAAAATTGAGGTCGTGTGCCTACACGTTGGAATTTGAACTAACGACTAAGGTAGCGTCGCTGTCAGGCCAAGTTTTCCATGTGCACTATGAATTATGAATGATATAAGCTACGTAAGACCACAAGGGATATTCAAATGAAAAAAAAAAAAGAAATCATTCTGATTATCTCCATAACTCAACCAAATTAAATAGGCAGAATAGAAAATAAATAATTCAATATTGGCCCATTTCAATCATTATCGATGTCGTTATCTTACCGCTAAATATTTCGAATTGCAATTGTCGGGGGGTTCTCTTCGTGTACACCTGACCTCTGTTTTTGCTTTTTATTCCTATCCGAACGGTTAGAAGTTATTTGCCAGACCAAGGGTAAATAAAATGTTGCAAATACTGTATAACTCTTCATAGGTAAACTGGTCTCCCTTTAACTTTAACCGTTTGAGCAGTCCAAAGTTATACACCCTAATAAAAGTAACTGGCTATACGCATTTCTTAAATTAATAATTTCAATTTCTCACAGAAGGTAAGGTTAAAAATAGAAATTAACAAATTTTCGTTCAATGTCCATATATGAATATCCATATCTATTTTCATCTTGTCGAAACAATATAAATGGTCTCATAATATTCGACTGTCTTCATGTTCCCCACGGATTATGTGTTTCACAATCCCCGGTACGCCACCCGCCAACAGAGTGGGTTGGGTGGTCGAGTGATCTAAAGCGTGCGTTTTACAACAGAGTTATGTCATTGGGTCGAGTAACGTGGTTTCGAACCCAAGCATGTACATGACAAGGAGTAGTCTAAGGTCACCTGCCCCATCTCCTGGGTTTTCTCAGGACCACCACCCCCTCCCCCGCCCTCCCTCACTGCATACTACAGATCCATACGTACATACAAATTATTTAAATAAAATTGTGTCATCACATTATGCTAGTCACAAGATGACCCAGTGTGTGCCGAATGTGCTTAATCTCTCTCTTTCTCTCCCTCTCTGCGAATTTTTTAAATAAAATTGTATCATCACATTATATTTGCCCCGATATGACCCAGTTTGTCTCGAATGGGCGTTAAGAAGTCAAGACAGGGTTGGAAATAGAACATAGTGTAAAAGTACACAGATTTGTGTTTAATGTTTATTTCTGATTCCATAATAATTTTATAATAGTTGAAATCCATACCCACATAATTTTATAATCATACTATAATAATAGTTCTATAATAATTCAACAATAGTTCTATAATAATTCTATAATAATTCAACAATAGTTCTATACTACACCTATAATGATGCTATAATAATCCTATGATAATTCTATAATAATCCTATAATAATAGTTCTATAATAAACATATAATGATGCAATAATCCTATGATAATTCTATAATAATCCTATAATAATAGTTCTATAATAAACCTATGATAATTCTATAATAATCCTAAAATAATGCTATAATAGTTGACACCCATTCCCTTGGGTAGTTGTTACCATAGAAACTATTGATGGGTGCCATTTATAGACAGGCATCAATAAATCATTATAAATAGTACAATGTCGGGAATGTATATCCGAGACCGAAATAGGGTTTCACTAGATTACCTTCTATTGATAAACAAACTTCACAATTTCAGCGGCGGAAACATACATACCAACCGACTAATTGCAAATAAAAGATGATGATCTGGTTTATAAATTAACATTTGGTTTAAATAGACCCACCATTTACGGCTACACGAGAAAATTGGGGGGGGGGGGGGTACTTCAAGTATGCCTTAGGCAGACTTATGTCCAGAATAACTTACGGTCTGAAAGTCGGGGCAGCTTTGGATATATACAGGGGAATTTAGGGTTATTCTTCTGAAAGATTTTTCTTTAAACCTAAAACGGGTTATTCTTCTAGGGTAGGGTTTTTTCCATAAGAAAACGTGATATAAGGTTTTTCTAATTTGTATTCTGGGATATTCTCAATTTGCGTAAAGCACGGGTTATGCTGGGGACAGAAAAACTTAAGAAAATAATCCGATAAAAAGAAAAACCGAGGTCGGCAGGCTGAGGTTTTTCTGTCAAGCATTTTTTCAGAAGTCTTTCTTCCCCAGCATAACCGAAGTCTTGCTTATAAACAGCCTATGTTTACAATGGTTTACATGTACGCAAAATTGAGCCAGAGCATCCGTGTCTGATTATAAATCAATATTCTGTGCCCTATTATATACCAAACAACCCACCCCACCCCCAATGTACAGTATTACCTGAACCCCAATATTTGTCAAACCCTGATAATTTAGATCACTACCTCATGAATACGTGTATGGACTGTATACTGTTTGAATGGCATTTAGTAATTGAACACATTAAAATAAACACAACAGTTCTATGGATAACAATTACTATATTTAATTAAAGCTACGTTTCAACAATGATTCTCTTGTCGTTATCAAGCACAATACTGATACAGACAGAAGGAGTGAAATATATATACTATGTACAATCAAAACATTCAATGAAACCATAAATTAGGAGAACAGTTAGTTGTTAGTTGTGTTTTACGTCCGCTTCCACCGAGGTGATATCGCAGACAATGACGTGTTATGTGTGCAAGGTGCATTAATTTACAATGTGATTAGTGAGAAATAATAGGATGATTAGGTTTTCATATATATGTACATAGGACAATAAACAACAGTAGGATAACATGTGCAAAGGACGAAACAGGTGCCAGTAGACATTTACAAACATGCGATTTGACGGAACAGACATGGACAAAGACGGACATTTTCACAGACATAGACATATTATGTACATATATATATATTTTGGGTCGTTTGGGTTGGTCTGGTCGTTCTGTCCGGTAGAATGGCAGGGCGGTGCAACTCTACCTTGGGGCTTTGTTGGTGAGTTTGAGTCCTGGTCCATTCTTCCTTCCATTTGGGTATGTTGTCCGGTATGGTAGCGTTTTTACATCTTTATTTATGTTATTCATTCCTTTTATTGTTGGTTCTCTGAAGGAAGAATCCAGCACCTGAAAAAGAAAGATTAGGAGAACAGTGACCTTTGATCTTATAATGAAACCATATGCAGAAATATAAACCTCTAATCGTAATGTACACATAGATGGAAACCACTTAATTAATATGGGATTACAACCCTAGATGTGTGATATGGACATTGATTGACTCTTGTGTGATTATAATACCTAGCCGTACAACTGTATACAAATATTTTTATATGTTAACAAGTTACAGAAACTGCTTAATAAATGTCCTATATAATGTTATGAGTGCACTACCTCCTAATTTATGGTTTCATTGAATGTTTTGATTGTACATAGTATATATATTTCACTCCTTCTGGCTGGCAGGAGAGGTACCCAAAGAATGGCGGAAAGCCAACGTCATCCCTCTTCCAAAACCAGGCAAAGAGAGAACAAAGGCAGAGTCCTATCGACATCCACACTGTGCAAAACCTTGGAAACAATGGTTAACATACGACTACAGTTCTATCTGGAGAGCAACCGACTGATCGACGAAAATCAAAGCGGGTTCAGGAAAGGGCGTTCAACAACGGACCACTTGGTGAGACTACAGCAAATCATGTCGCAGGCACTCCTCTCTGGGAACCTGTTATGTGTCGTGTTCATAGATTTAACTAAGGCTTTCGATTTAGTCTGGCTAGACGGGCTGCTCTTCAAGTTAGGACGTATTGGTATAACGGGCATAATGTTTCGGTGGATCAAAAGCTTTCTGAGCGATAGAAGGATACAGGTGAATGTAGGCAGATTCCTGAGTGCCGAGCAAACATTAGAAAATGGCACGCCTCAGGGGTCGGTTATCAGTCCCACTCTCTTCAATATCATGATCAACGACATACCGAAATCTTCCTACCTCGACGCCAAAACTGAGTTAGCTAAATTTGCTGATGACAGTACCATATGGAGGAAAGGGAGGAACTTCTGTGAACTACAAAAGAACATGCAGAAGGCCTTAGACAAATTCATGGCATGGGCAAACGATTGGGGATTCAAAGTCTCGGAGAAGAAAACAGTTGGCATGCTTGTAAGCAGGGATAGGGGGATAAACAGAATGACTCTGTGTATGAACGGGAAAACCATCGAGTTTCAAGACCAAACCAAGTTCATTGGTGTAATCTTTGACCGAAGGCTGGCCTGGAAACCGCACATCGACGAGACTGTAGATAGATGCACCAAAATCCTAAACTTAATGAGGAAAATAACGGGCAGCACATGGGGTGCCAATAGAGTTACATTAATGATGGTGTATCGTGCTCTAATACGCTCTGTATTAGACTACGGCTCTCTGGCCTTCATGAACTGTGCGCCAAAACTCTTAAGTAAGCTTGACATCATCCAATACAAAGCTCTGTGTATTGCGACCGGCGTAGGGCTTGGGACTAGGAGAGAGGCATTACTACAGGAAGCCGGGGAGTTGCCCCTATCCCTAAGAAGAAAAGAACTAGCGACAAGGTATTGGGCCAAGATCTCGCAACTGGGCGAAAGATCCCCTACTTTTGTCAGTCTACAAAAGACAAGATATGTAAGAGATCCTAGAAAGAAAAGCTTCGGCCAGGGTATCAGGGAAACAATCAAGGAACTGCAACTGGGGGAGCTCGTGATAAATGAACACGACCCCCCAGCGATCGCCCCTTGGACGCTCCCTATCCTGCCGGTTAATCTAGATCTACTACAGAAAATTGACAAGAAAAACAACCCCACTGCTGCACGTGCTTTCTCTCTAGAACACCTGGAAGACAACTGGCCGTCTGATGACTGGGACCATGTGTACACGGATGGCTCACGCAATCCTGAAAGGGGCACCAGCTCGTTTGGAATATACCTGCCAAACGGGAAACAGGGAATAAGCAGGAAACTGCCCAACAACTGTTCGGTGTACACTGCAGAGCTTGTGGCCATTCGTGACGCTATATCATGGATTTCCCATCAAAAGACTAGTAAGTTCGTCATTCCAAGCGACTCTCTGAGCAGTCTGATTTCAATCCAAAATGACAACTCGGACTCATGACCAGAAGTCATTTTGGAAATCAGGCAGCTGTACCAGAGGGTTATAGAGAAGGGAAGCAAAGTAGAACTCGTGTGGATTCCATCACATGTCAACATAAGAGGAAACGAGGAGGCAGATCGACTCGCCAATGAAGGTCTCAAGGACACAGCACCACTCCGCACCATTGACTACAGCACCACGGAAATCTACAGTATGGTCAAAAGACAGGTCAATTCAATCTGGGAATTAAATCGCGTTGAACTGGACACATACAGATTCCGGCTGGATGACAAGATCTACACAAAGACAACACTCAATCACCCTAGAAGAGATATTTGTAGACTTATATCGAAGCTAAGGGTGAAAGAGCGGCTGCGAGACTACAAACACCAAGTCATCATCTGTGAGTGCGGAGAAGAATGTACCACCAACCATGTCCTGGTAGACTGCGAGGTATACGAGGAGGAGAGAAGGGAACTAGTGAGAACAATGGAGACCAACAACATACCATTCAACAGTAAGAACCTACTCTTCCCGAGACCAGATCTGAAACTGCAAATCTTCGAACAAACCCACGCCCTAATGGACACAGCTGGACTAAGTAGAATAGTGAAGTAAGAGGGGGTCACGGTTAGACACTAAACTACATAGGGGATTTATACCAAACTGGCAGGATAGTGGAGTAAGGGGGAGTCACGATCAGACGGACTCGGCATCTAAACACTATTCCACCAAAAACAGACACCAAACCTACAGAATGGGATAGTGGAGTAAGGGGAAGTCATGATAAGACGGGCCTGGCACCTAAACACAAACCCCACAAAGATGACATCTACCAAACTAGCAGGATAGTGGAGTAAGGGGGAGTTACGGTCAGACGAACTCGGCACCTAAACACTATTCCGCAAATAAAACTGATACCAAACCCAGAGAGTGGGATAGTGGAGTAAGGGGAGGCCACGATAAGACGGGCCTCCACCTAAACACTAAAACGATGACATCTACCAATCCAGAAGCAGACGTAATCATCTACCAAACGATATGTTTTATATTAAATAAAGGGAAAAACTTCCCACTAAACCAAATCCATGGCCTACGGCCAAATGGAAAGATTGCAAAATCATATTCTAAAAAACAGGAATCAGCTTCGGCTCTCCTATGTCTTGTCTGCGATATCACTTATGTGGAAGCAGACGTTAAACACCAAGAACGAACGAACGATGTCTGTATCAGTATTGTGCTTGATAACGACAAGAGAATCATTGTTGAAACGTAGCTTTAATTAAATATAGTAATTGTTATCCATAGAACTGTTGTGTTTATTTTAACGTGTATGGACATTAGCGCATTATAAATATGCACTATCATTATTATCAAATCCCGTGTCCTAAGCCCTTTAAATATATACCACATTATACGATATTACCCATAAAACTACAGAAATACAACTACGAGGCTACCCTCAGGCCAATTTGTGCGGGATCTAGATCGTGAAAATTAATATCCTTTCTCCGTCGAACTCTCTGGGCATGCTTTACTTTCTACAGATTTTTGTCCTACAATTTCTTTAATTTCAGTTCTCTATTGAGTTTCACTTTGTTTAGTCTAAGTTTGGTATTCTCTGTTTGTTTCTTAAGTTTTGCTACCCTCAGGCCAATTTGTGCGGGATCTAGATCGTGAAAATTAATATCCTTTCTCCGTCGAACTCTCTGGGCATGCTTTACTTTCTACAGATTTTTGTCCTACAATTTCTTTAATTTCAGTTCTCTATTGAGTTTCACTTTGTTTAGTCTAAGTTTGGTATTCTCTGTTTGTTTCTTAAGTTTTGCAATAATGTTCTTCTTATATAGCCTCTTCCACGTCAACAATTTTCTTTTGCTTCCTCTTTTCTTTGCAGCAAATTCATAATACGTAAAACAAATTGCTTTCTAGCTTAAAATTAGATAGTATAATAAGACCATTTATTCTTAAAGGGTTGTACATTGTATTTGTCCATGAAACCTTCATTGCTATGGAAATTCTCGCGGTTCCCAATTGGGACAACTTTGGAACAGGGAACCTTAAAATGCCCTATCGTTCGTTCCATCACTTGATACCTTCAGTTTCACAATCTCAAAATTTAAAGTTTGTAAACGCCGGTAATTACTTCCCGCGATAACTACCATCCTGCTTCCTCGGTATACAGAGTGAAGATGTCGACTCAAGACTACACTACAGATATACCAGAAAATTACTCTATAATTGGATACAGCAATTTCCATCCCCACCCCTAGAATTTAAAGTCTGCCAAACCAGTTAAAATATAGTTCCAGCACAACTCCCCAAGCGTGCTAAAAAAATATATATGTGTTTTTGCCTTTGAGTTTGATAGATAAATTTACAAGAACGTTTAAAGATGAACAATCCTGCGCAAAGGGTATTCCGAGTTTTAAAAACAACCCACCAACCTTGCGTTTCTTTGGCTGTTATTTCCTGCCCTGTTGGAACTTGTGACGTGTCCAGATCTTTATAGTTTTTCTAATCGAGCAAGTTGTCAATCTACGGTTGTATTATCGACTAGGGCGGGCATGGCTCACCCACCAGCCGATCTAAGTTTTGGGTCATCAGAATCTACTCTAGGAATCCATCATTCACTGCGAAGCGAAATCGTTCATGACATCACCTTCCTCTTATTAAGTAATTACAGTAGCCGACTTGCTTGATTAATAGAGCTGTAATGAAAACGAAATTAGCTATTATTAAGGAAATATAACATGACAGTGGCCTCTGTCTTTTGAGAAAGCTGGTAGGCTATGGAATATATGTTGATTTTGCATTACCCAGACAAAGCCACTGCCATAAAATTCGGCACAATGTCAATGGCGCTAAAATTGACACGTGTAGTAAATATAGTTCTGTAATATATGAATAAATCAGTAAATAAACGAGTCAATGAATTGAGATATTTTCCTTTGATTAAATTCTAAGTTTATCTAAATGAATACAAGTATGTAGTACGTAGTTAAATTTAAATACCGGTAATTTAACTACATACATAATAGTTTCATTTAGGTCTACATATCAATAAATACGATAGCCTTACCGTTAGGTGAACGATGATGTGATTCGGTGATAAAATGGTTATAATCTCTTCTATTTGGAACTCTTGAAATTGATGCTGTCCAGTCTGTTCTGCAGCTGCTTGGCCAACTGGGTGGACTTGGCCTGCTTTTGTCTTGAATATTTGCATCCCATTTTAAACTTATAAAATGATTTTAAACGTTTGCGCGCATTTAAACTTTGGACTTCGTTGTAACTAGGCATAATCTGTCGGGTCGACGTCAAGAGAGGCCTATAATTTTATTGAGTTTATTGACGTGTCACCGGCCGGGTGTGGCGTTCATCACGTTTATCTATCAAATACATGTAGAATGGACAATGGTCATAAACTTGAAACTTTGTTCATCTCATTAACAAGTTATTACCATAACAGCATACACCTACATATAGGCCTATATACGTATGGCTAACGCCTCAAAACTTTACTTATATATATTGGCTGACGCCGAGCTAAGCGCTGGACAATATGTCGCGTCTATCCCATCGACCTGTCAAATGTCATAAAGAAACTTGGCTCAAGCAAAGGGAATCATTGCATACTGGGAAACTAGATTTATATGTCCAACTTAAAACTAACTTTGGATAAGAGAATTACCTATCCTTGAGGAAATATGGATTCCGAAGGGATATCACCAAGCTCAAAATATCCTCACATAGGCTCAAAATAGAAACGGGCAGGTATATAGGATTAAATCGTGAATCACGCCTCTGTGAAAAATGCCTGCCAAGGAAAAGTTGAAGACGAAGTGCATTTTTTAATTGATTGTGCACATCTGTCAACAGACAGGAAATGTTTATTTGAGGTTATTGAAAAATCCAATACTAACTTTATCAACTTGAGTAGTCTGAACAAATATATTTGGTTACTAACTTGTGAAAATGAAGACATATTAAATGAACTTGGTCGCTTTTTGCACAAGAACTTGCCATAAGGCTATTTAATATTTTGGCTACCTTGGTTAAGCACCATACAGGGAATAATGTGTAGGCTTAAATAGTTTATGCTTAATATTGATCTGTAACATTAAGAGTTAAGTGGATTTATCTCCCTTTCATGATTAATAATAATGTTCTCATGAGCCGTTTTTTTTTTTCGGCATGAAGCCTTAGTGCATAAGGTACTTATATGTGTATCTCCCCTGTAGGGAGCTATGTATACTATTATATTTTATTACTTGACTGTCATTTGGGTTTTCTCTCTTTGTTTGCTCTGTACTGTGTCCCCTGTGGACCCTTGATTGGAAATAAAGCTATTATTATTATTATATTATTATTATTATTATTATTATTGTACAGTGCGCGAAAAACTGACGTCATGCTTCTATTTATTTACCGATTCAACCTCCACGCAGTTAAAGGGAGGCAACTACATTTAACAATTTCTTAAATAAACTTTCACATAAAAATTACAAATTAATCAAAGGGACCCGACTCCTGAACTAGGAATAATGAACATTAGTTCAGTTATGTCTTTTTATGTAAAAAAATTGTGGCGTGTTGAATGTTAAACTGAAAAGGGGGAAAACATTTTACTGAAAGAGTGGGGACTCAATAACACGCTTTGAGCAGATGTGTTTAGAATTGTTGCACTCCTGGATTTATTCAACAGAAAAGGGGGAAACGTTTTACTGAAAGAGCGACTTGACCTAAAATCATACATTTCACTTAACAAAATCAATAAGAAATAAATAATAGCCTAGATTTTTTTAAAAAGCAGACATTGCGCCGAAATAAAGCATTGATTTGTTTCGGTATCCCGTGAATAGGGAGGCCATTTAACAATTTAGCGTTACATTTCTTCATTATTGTAGCACTGAAAAGTAACACATGATCATATGTTTTCAATCTGATTAAAACACAGATCCTATTTCGTTTCGTTTTTTATTGTTCAAAATTCCGTTTTACTTGTCTTTACTACACAAGATCCGGAAGAGTTGTTGAATAACCCGCGTTCTGGCTGATGTGAGGGATTAGCCCAGTGGTTATCAACCTTTTTTTTTTTTGCCAACGGCACACCTTGGAACACATGAAAAAAATAGCGGCACACCTGGCTAAATATATATGAAAAATATTTGATTTTTGCAAAAAAAAAACCCAAAACATTGTAAGTCGGAAGGCATACAACCGTAGACAGAGACTAGTCATAGACACATAGAATGACTCAAACTAAATAAAGAAAAACACAGCTATGAACCTATCAGTAGACACCAGTGAATACTCAATTGGGATCACGTGATTTTTCGCATTTTCTTAGTGTGCCGTTCAAAATTTCGCGGCACACCTGTGAGCATCACTGGATTAGCCAATGGGACGGTTTGTTGCGTGCGATGCACAGAACTGTGGGTATCCTACTAGAAACACCAACGTTGATTGGTTAATCAAATGGTTGACGTCATAGGGTCAAAGCCCCTGACACGACCTCCCACTACAACTGGTCAGATCTTCACGCAGTAGAGGCCATCGAAAGTATTAAAAAACGGAAAGAAATACAGACCTGTATTTTAATCAGATTCCCATGTTTTGAATTTCTGAATATTCACGGAACGTTTTACGGTCAAACCTTAGTCATAAACTTGCAAGTTGTAGACTCTGAGTGATTTCTTACCGAACCCATCCTGCTGTAAACCTACTATTAACAATAACACGTAAACCACTTCAGAAGAGCTTTTTACGATTCTCACAGTTTTTGGGAATTGGTTAAACACGGCAAGAATATTCATTCACTTTGATTCACTCATTCCGTTCGTTTGACACATCCCTCGCTGTTCTGATAAGCTAGTGATTTGACGCCAGACAGTATGTGATCAGATCTTATATCTCGACGACCAGTGTTTGAAATACTGCCAGGCTGCATCTCCGGTTGTTTATTTTTCAAAATTTTCCGGGGGAGGCCCCCTATACCCTCCGTAAGGGCTCGCTACTTTGGCGCTCATGGTCGGGCTTCGTCGAGGTTGGCAAGTCCCTTCGTTTGACACGTTTCACTTTGATCGGATAAACTATTTATCTCGACGATCAGTGCCTGTAAGACTGCCAGACAGTTTTTCAAATATTTCTGGGGCAGTCCCCCCCCCCCATACCACTAGTTGAAGCTCGCGTCTTTTCCCCCTTAACCTTGGACTTTGATCCAGCTTTGTCCCCTGCAACCCTGTTAATACATCTGGCATAGTTAGGCTGGGATTCTTGACAGAGGCGTGGTGACCCAGAATTTTGCAATATTTATATGCGGGTGAGGGGTGGGGTGGCAGTCCCTCCCAGTGCCACCGGGTAATATTGGGTTGTGTGGGACATGCTAGAGTCGATTTGCAGCATGTCTGACCCACCGTATATGTTTGATACTGGTTAAGCATTATTATTATGTATAATGTTGAAAACCACATTGAAATCGGGCAAAGACTCAAAACCATGACGCAAAGCGCGTCATTGCGTCTCTCTCACTTAGCCCCTGATTCTTGACGCTCATGGGGTAAATGCGCCTTTAGCTTGCTTTTCCGTTTTCTGACTGGAATTCAGATTAAATTCTTATCACCATCTTACTTTGATCATTTTGAGACTAACAAATGGTTATATACGTATATAACATCCTTTTACAAATGAAGAATGGAATTGAATCAACGCAATATTTCGGTCATTTGGGGAATCAAATGTCCTAGATATAGAAATAATAATCAGAAAAAAAAGAAACAAAAACATGTAAAGAAATAGATATACAACATCGAATCAAAGATTTATACTAATATAAACAGTTAAACAGTTCACCAGTTTGGTTGTTGTAAGGCTCTCTAATGAAGAGTTTTTCGTTTTGAGGGAAATCTGTATTATTACAGACCCGAGAGTGTACAGTGGGATCATACTGCACACCGACATCGGTTAGTGCTAAATGATAAGGCCAGCTCAATTTTTCGTCATGGGTCACGAGATGTAAACAGGGCTAGCGCTAATTCCAACCCTAACCCTAACCCTGGACCTAGCCCCAATGCTTACCCTAACCCTAACCTACCCTACGGCTACAATCTCGCCAACAATCACGTGTCCTAACCTTATTTACATCTCAGCGATCTTGACAAAAAATTGAGCAGCTGGCCTTAACAAATAGATTTAGCCCCCCAGAGATCATGTTCTCAAGTGGAGATATCTGTAGACGGGCAGCATAAGTTTGGGATGCAGCGGGGCGGACGCTTATACGACACCCCCCCCCCCCGAATCAATTCACTTCATTTGATGTCTGTTGTTTATTGCTTACTATATCTTTGTAGTTTGTGTCTTCTCCGCATGTTTGTCGTTTGTCTAGTGGGCCGTGATTGCGTCCAGAGCGCGCCGCCCCCGCCCCTGCACTTAGGCTACTATGAAAGACAAGGTTAACGAACATGATAAATCAAACGTTTTATGTCCTTGGGCGCTGGTTGTAAAAGAAAGATAATATATTGTCTACATGCCAGTACATATCATAATACATGCATTATAATACCCTATGTACATGATATTACGTCAGAGACGTTAGTCTTTAGTCCCATAACAACTTTATGTGTAATCAACACTCATTTATCACCTCGACATGAAATTAACATGTTTATTATATATACACACATTGTTATAGACATTTACCTATATATGGCTATATGCCTAAACGTATGTATTCGTATCAAACAATATGTTGGGTTTTTTGTATAAAATAAAGCGAACTTCCCACTAAATCGCTCCATGGCCTAAGACCATAAATGGAATGATTGCAAAATCATATTCTAATATACAGGAAGAAGCTTCGGCTCCCCTGGTTCTTGTCTGCAATATCACTTAAGTTGAAGCAGACGTTAAAGATCCAAGGTACTACTACTACTACGTATATATCTGATAAGGAAATAAAAACGATATTGTGACTATATAGGGACTGTAGAGAGCAAAAAGCCCGAACAGTAACATACCTTTGGAATAGGGGAACCTATAGGAACCCGAGTTACATATATGGTGGGGGAAGTGGGGTGGGGGAACAAAATGCCATGGAAATTCAATAATGATGATAATGACTGGTTTCCAACCGTTGTTGGTGCAGAAAAGGTTTTTAAGCTTTGCCTTGGCAGTCTCATCGAGGTACAATGGGGAATGGTTGACACATTACTCAAGTGAATTTCTGAAAGAGCGAATTAGTCCCGAAATGACCCCTGTGTGTGTGTCAATTGGACGGCAAACCCCATTTCTTTTTTTTTCTCTTTTAAAAACATCTTTTCGTAAGCGGGAAGACTATTCTTAACAGCAGTAATATCACACCGTAGAAACAAATGGTTAGATCCTTTATACGAACATTTCGTTCCATTTTATTTATAGGTCGAAAGATGTTTCGTTATAGGGCGTGATCACTAATGCTTAGATTGTGATTTGTCGACCCTCCATCAAGTCATGTTAATGGAGAAAGGATAAAACATTTGCGATATCACTATTGTGGAAGCAGACGTTAAACCGCCAGGTACTACCACTATTTAGTTTTAATCAAGAACAATCGTGGATCAAACAGACATATAATATGCCTAATGAACAGAAATTTCATTTATCGTAAAACATAAACCTGTTAAAGATCTATTCAAAGATCTACTTCCATTGCACGTGTGACTTCGGATGTTTTTGATTTGACAGAAAACTAACACACATCTTCAATACAATTTCTACAGAGAGAGAGAGAGAAATGGGGTTTAACGTCCACTCGACACAAACTAGGTCATTTCGGGACTAACATATGGTTTTTAATTTTATTTACATAATTCGCTTGCGCGTAGGGGTCTTTAGCAGTGGGAGGAAACCGGAGGACCCGGAGAAAACCCACGAGGTTGGACAGGCGACCCTACTCCTTGTCACGTACAACCGGGGATCAATTTCTACAGTAACCAATTGCAATTTCTTTAACTCCAAGTGTTCACCGTAATTCCATAGAAATTAATTTATTTGATTAAATCTGACATTGCCCCTCCCAATTTTCTGTAGTCTTGAAATGGGAGAAAACACCCATACATCTGATGGGTGTTAATCCAATTAGGTATCTGGTATTTGTTTACCTCTTCCTTACTAAGATTACCTATTAACACCTGTAATTAAACCTCCTACCGTCTTTCTATAATTAACGGGACAGCGGGGTTACCGTCTAAATTCAAGATATAACACCCTTTTTAAACCACCTGTAGCGTATTGCAATGATCAGCTCGAAAGTCATTTTTACTATTCGAATGGCAAAAATGTTTTTAATTGGTCACAGCTAGGGTGGTACTAAAAGTGAGGTTTCGCGCTACAAAGACTATCTGCGATGTCACCACCATATAGGTGGGAGCGGAAATTAAGCCATATATCAATTCAAAGCAAGCTACAAAAACTCCATGAGAAATTGGCCAATATTGTTTTCATACACCGTTGTCCCGCACTTTTCACAATTTTTGTAAAATCTCTGCTGGGATCTTCGCCAGGGAGGAACCCCATTGAAATTCCAAGTAGTGCATCGATTTTATGCCCATATTTTACCGCTGCCTGGCAATATTAATCGTGTCAAAACTGGAATCCAGAAATTCAATCATACGTCGATTTTACATATTGTTCCTGCCACCAATAGCATGTACATTACACATTTCTTTTCTCTGAGTATTGACTGGGCAACAGCATGTGCTGTCCTTGGTGTTCCCAACATAAGACTGCTGTTGTGTGTGTTTTTCGTTGCCTGACAATACTATGTTGTTGTTTTTTTAAATTGTATATACATGTATATATTAGTGCCAACAAACTCCTTTCGCTGTTTCCAGGAAATAATAATGACACCAATGTGACAAAAGATTAAAAGGGATAAAAGGTGGAGTTTAACATCTCGTCAGCACAGCACTTTTATTTATTGGGGACTGGGTGTGTATGTGTGAGAGAGAAAGAAAGAGAGAGAGAGAGAGAGAGTTTAACGATCACGCGACATAAACTAGGTCATTTCGGGACTAACATATGGTTTAACTTTATTTCAATAATTCGGTTTCGCGTAGGGGTCGTTAGCAGATGGAAACCGGAGGATCCGGAGAAAACCCATATGAGGTTGGACGGGCGATCCTACTCCTTGCCACGTACAACCGGGGAATCGAAACCACGCCAGTTGATTCAATATGACAAACCTTATGATACAGCGCGCACGCGCTAACCATTTGCCCCCCCCCCATCCCCCTCCCCGAGACTGGAAATGCTCGCGTCAGTGTCATTACATTTTCAGCTATTCTTTTTCGAATTACTTCTGGCCCGGTTGCTTTTACGTGCATTATTTTTCTCATGCAAATACATTATTCTTGCCAATTTCCTGGTTTTATCCCTGACAATTAAAGACGTCGGACCATACATATACTTGTAAAAATGACATGGTAATGGGCGCTTATATTTTGTTACCGAGCAACAGTGGAAAATAGTGGACAAATCCTTATAATCAACCTATTTGTAATTTCGAGGCAGTAGATTCTGTTTTAAGAATTGCAAAAATAAGGTTATGGTTGGTTCGAAGATTCTGTATATGAACGAAAGAGAGAATTACGTCATGAATCGCGAAATAAAGGATTTATGGCAAAACAATGTGAGAATGAATGAAAACGTGAACTGTATCGTCCAATCAGAATGGGGGAAAATGGATAAAATAGACAGTTGTTTAGCGAACGTGTTTTTTTGGACTTCACACAAAAATTCGATATCAAAAGTATTTTTTGATGACTCAATTTCGCGCGCTCGGCAATATCAATAGGAATAAAAATGTTGACATAAAAAAAGAGCGCGCTTTATACAGAAGAAATTGTTACTGTTCTCGCGTTATATTATCGTATAACATGCTTCTATTCTAACTAAATATTTGATTTACGTGGTCAGTGTATTATTGACACAGTTTTTAGTAACTGTATTGGCTACAGATACAGTATCTGGGCTTGGTGACCGCATGCGACCCGCCCTTTTAAATGGTGATCATATTTGTCGCTAGATGGCGGTAGTACAGGTAGCGCGCAGCCATTACCTATACGAGTAAAAGGTGACAAGTGATATATAGTGGATGTCATACCAAGGTGTGCTAATAAACAGGTGTTAACTTATTGACATTTCTTTACCTCAACACGTAATAATTACACGTTATTGGACTTATCAAAGCGGTAAGTATTGTTTAATTTAGCGCTCGCAAAGATCTTCTAAAGTGATTTACAGTTTAGCGGGGTTTTTGCAAGGGATGCGGATTCGTCTGCGTATACGATAACAGAGCAATTCAAAGTCAAACTCGAGCTCCCGATATAACTAACAGTAGCCTTACGACGTTGGTGGCTTTAATAGCGGAAAAGGGGAATGTTGTTTTACTTGACTTGTTCGCGCTTCAATGAATTTTTGAATTGATATTTGACACATTCTGAGTCCCTTTTACAGTCAACCATTGATGATGTTTTCAGTGGACGTCCAGTTTTGTTTTCATTGAATAAACCCTCAAAATAAAAGACGCCCCATCAATACAGAAAACTCGGAAATGAGTTGATTTTCACCTGAGGAATAAAAGTTAAAAATTGTATGTTTATTGTGTATGCAAACAACCTGCAAACAATCTACAAACAATCTGCACTTGTGACAAATGAATATACACTGTTAAATATACACGTATCACACCTGTATAATATGCACTTATTATATTCATTATATTAATCCTTCATGTCTTGGTAAGATGTTGGCTCGCTAGCCTGGAGTTCGGGTGTTCGATCCCTGCATTGGCTGAGGATGTTCATCCAGATTTCCCGGCATGGTTCCCCCTTGTCAATGATGCAGGACAGAGGACCTGACAAGGACAGCTGTCTAGTCGTTCGGATGGGACGAAAAACCAAGGTCCTGTGTACACATTGGCATGCACAAAAAAGATCCCTTGACAGTTGGAAATTGATATAAGAGTTGGCCGTAGTGCCGGTGTCCGGGCAAAATTTCCATCATAGCACACTGTATGGCATATGCCCGTCTCCATTAGTCCAGTTCAGAGCAGAACAGTAGGACGTTAAACCCCATTTTATTTCATTTCATTTCCTTCATGTCTCTAGTATTCCCTTCTAGCAGGGTGATAATTTGTCCTTAATTGGACTGATACAACAAAATAGCAACATGTGTTATTTAATTTATTTAAAGCAGAAGCAGTGGTGAAGTAATTATTCTGGTGCATATTTCTATTCACACCTCACAATGTATTTAACAGTAAACTTGTTAATTCATTTTAATATCTCTGTGCCCCAGCGACAAATTGAAGTTAAAATTTCATGTACACATTTAAATATATTCATTCAGGTGTTATAAATGGTAATTAAACATTTTATATACCATAGCCACAAATACATATAGAACAAAGTCACATATTCATATACCACAGTTTGAAATAGAGTATTATGTAAAATCAGATAATAGCTAGCTTCAAATTGAAGTTAATAGCACTATAATTAACTGTCCTCAATTCACACTTGGTAGTTAATCAAACCACATTAAAACAGGATGTTAACTGATATACACCATTACAATTGAGGAGATATATTCAATTAAATCATCAAAAATTAAGTACATGTATGTACATATATGTAACAATTAAGATCATATATTCAATTATGTCGTCAGAAATTTAATATATACATTACAATTTTATCATATTTTGTTTGAAACATTTCGCCTGTAAGGTATATTAATATTT
The DNA here is from genome assembly GCF_932274485.2 of Patella vulgata. Taxonomy (NCBI): domain Eukaryota; kingdom Metazoa; phylum Mollusca; class Gastropoda; family Patellidae; genus Patella; species Patella vulgata. The sequence goes on from NC_065883.2 coordinate 22,381,714, forward strand.
TTGGCTGTTTTAACAAAAGTGAACTTTGACCATTTTAGTTTATGGCCATTATTACCACATCCAATTGTAGAGTACTGTACATGGACATTGATTACATTATATATATTTTTGTCTAGAATGTTCATGATAAGCCTTCAATCTATACGATATTGCATGTCAAAACAAATTTATTGACAGTGGTCTTGATTACACAGGGCTGATTCACTTAAAAATCACACTAATATTATAAGTAATATATTTTAAGAAGTGACAATAAATGTCAATATGAGTATATAAATGAAGATATAGCATGTACTAGTAAATATAACACAATAATTTATACTTTTAAGCACATGCAACTATGTAATATCTATATATTTATGGATGATAGTGCTTACCTAAGATAGATTTGTTCAAAGCGTGTGTTTGTTGGACATATTGATCCTGAATCAGAAATGCCAGATTGTCCTGCAGGGCTGACAAGAAGGAAATTGTGTTTATTATTTAGATGAAAAGCCAAGCCAAGGTACTGTAACCTGTGTGTAAATTGGTATTGCATAAGTAATAGATCCCATTGCAGTTGAAATTAAATGAAAAGTAGGTAGGGAAGATGCTGTCGTTTCAAAATTCTCCTCCTTAATACTGTACATTAAAAGGTAAAGAAGAACAGGTTGAAAAGCCACAGTCCGAGCAAAATTATTGCTCATCTTTCATTGTACATGTAGGCTGAAAAGCCACTGTTGGGACAAAATCCTCCCTCTGGACACTTGTCCCAGAGCCTAGAGGGGCCCGGGGGTATGCCATGTACTGTTTCAGAAAAAAATTGTTGGTATACATAAAGATTAATAAAAACCCCCCAAAAAACTTTAACTTCATCGTAAAGTAGAAGAAAAATGGTGACTTTTCTGAACGTGGGTACCTAGTGGCATTGGTGCGATTAGAATCGAATTCTGTCAGCCTACCCATGGACCTTATAAGAAAGGTTGATGACTACCTGACCGAAACTGAAAGAGAAAATTTGCGGGGCCTGCCCTCTCGCATTGTACATGTAGCCAAATTACAGTGAGTTAAATATTAATGAAATATTAAACCCAACTCCCGTTATTCATTTATTCTGATTAAATTTTATGTACATTCTTACCTTGGTGTATATATTTTTCCCCAGAATGTCTCTTTAATTTGAATGTTAACTTTAAATAAAGGGAGTAGATGGTAGATTGATCTAGTGGTTATTTTGACAAGCCTAGCATACCATGAATACCACAGCTACTAGTAAACATACATGATAATACTAATATTGTATAATACCTGATAATATTACTTATCAAATAATTTAATAGATTAACTTTTTCTTAGAATTACACCTGTAAATGTAAACAACTATTAGTACAGTTCACAAGTTTAAAAGCAGATTGTATTCAGATTGCATTGAGGAGTGCCCCAAACAGATTTTTTTTAAAGGGACAAAAGTTTTTCGTGTTAAGTAGGGGTGGGCTGGGATTGAGGTTGATAGTTACTTGACTCATTTGTTTATTCCTATTGTCAGAACCGGATTAAGATTATTTAGGCCCATCGGACTACAGGTACTGTGAGGCACCTCAGAAATAGTTACATGTACATCCTACATGTACATGTTATGAATCTAAGAAATTTTTAAAAACTGGTAGCCCTGTTATGTCTAGTATCTTTACTATAAATGTATTACAATCTTTTTCAAATAGATGAATAGAGAATCTCCTTTGAGCCTTTTTTGATATGAAAAAATATCAACGCAAGTTGATAATGTAAAAAAAAGTCTGAGGCTTTGCCAATTTTTTTTTTTTACTTTATCGACAAGTGTTGATATTTTTTGATATGAAAAAAGACGAGTAGGAGATCATCCAACCCTCTCTTACACGCACAAATAAACAAATATAATTTTTTAGTATAGATTTTATTTCATGTGAAGCGATATCTCCTTAGGAGGTACATGTATCGCTCAGTAGATTATGAAAGTTATCACACTAGCGATATCTACTGTAGAATGTGTTATTGGCTGATAATTTTGAATACTTATAATTTGATTAAAGTTACATGAATGAAATTACCTTTTACTTAATTGGTGGTCTGCTTCCATATTATGTACTGTGCATGCAGTAGCCTGTCCAACTGATCTACAGGTCAAATATTAACTTCCTAAGCCTCTTATAGTATTATAACAGCATGAATTGAGAAGCGTCTGGAAAATGAAGATGTAATCCATTCACCTAAGGAAAAACAATAACAGGTTATTGTTCTTAAACCTTAAGTCCCTCATCAACCATAGTTGTCAAAAAAATAATCTTCATTTGCCAAAAAGACTCCTATACGTGTATGTGAGCTATTTTGATTTGGGTGTTGCCTCCTTTGCCTAGGGTACAAGTGGAAGATAAATTTAGTATTTAGGCATTTGGGGTCAAAGGATTAAGATGTCTTCCAGTTGCTAAACAGAACCTGCTATTGTTGTATATGTTTTCTAGTGCATAAAGATACCTGTACAGTTTTAGGAATCTATTAACATACATACATACCTGCATACATGTTCAGGTAGGATAATATCCATAATTTAATATTTAAAGGAGAACTCTAGCCTTCCTAGTTTTTTCATTCATTATCTACATCTGAAATAATTTCAACCTGAAGTGTCAGGTGGATTACAGATGTTTGATATCTGATTTGAGCCCCTGTGATTATTTAAAACAATTATTGATGAACGAAAACAAAATTATCATTGGCTAATTGAAGGATCAAGTCGGGTCAGTTGAACTCGCAATTCATCAAGACACAAAAACAAAAGATATAAAAATATAATCTATTTTTAATTAGACTGAACTAATTTAAATCCAGATAGGGATAAAATAAAAATGAACAAAGGGTGGTCCTTTAAACAAATGTATGAGTTAAGATTGGGAGGCTTATCATTCATGTATTAGGCAAATACACAGTATCATGTTCTAGAATTGAATTAAATTTCAAGTTGTTAAGCTGTGATAAAAACAGATTTGTTACAGATACATGTACTTAATGAATTTTAAGTATCCTACATTTACTTTATTTTAAAAGGACATTGTGTTCATTTTAAATAAACTTATTATATAGCCAAACTAACATCCTTGAACGCACCTTAACTTGTCAGAATAATGGTTAAGAATTATTTGTCTTAGACAAATAAAGTAATAATTGTTTTGCTATATTTTCCTTACAAGCTACCCCTGTAATCATGAATGTTTTTGATAATAACACAAATGTGATTTTACATAATAACAGTCTTTACGTAATAAAATAAATCATATTTTTGACTTTCAAGATATATGTGCATGGTCTGCTTTGTACGTTTGGAAAGGTAAGAAACTGAAGTATAAAGTACATGATATATTTTAAATTAGGTTAGTAAGGATGTAATACTATATTATAATTATACTATTATATCAACCAGGTATAAAATAATATTTCACTATACTCCCCATCTACACACATGGATGAATGGATTAAAGCTACAGTTACATGTAGCTATTTCAAATATTGTAAACGTAAACATCATGATCACATGTATACAGATTGGGATAAGATCGGAATGTTATGTAACATTATAGTATAGAAATTATTCATGAATATATTAGTCACGTCACAAACTATCTGAAAAACATTTATTGCTTAAAAAAATACAAGTAATTTCAAGCGAAACTATAGATAAAAAATATTGTGGTCCTATATATATATATATATATGGTGAGGTTACATTAATAGTTTGGTGAACGTGTCTCTTTAACATACTTGAATGAATTAAAGGTAAATGTAGATTTATGACTGGAGATCTTCCCATTGTTATATTAAAAATCATGCTTCACTGAATTACATCTACTACTAAATAAATATAGCCGGACTACCTCAGATATTTTAATCTAAGTAGAAATTCACTCAAGCATTTCTATATAAGGTATTTGTTATAAAAGGGGTTAAGAGTCTCAGCTTAATGAAACGGTAGGTGATCTTTTGTGTCTTAAGTTTAAGGACTTTCAAAAATATTTCTTTGATAAATAATAAGTACTTGATGAATAATACTTTTACTTATTACTACTACCGTTAGTCAAGAGCTGATGGCAGAATGTAATTATTACAAAATGTTCTATTACAATACTTTTCGGGGGGTTGGATGGTCGAAGGGTTAGCACATGCGTGCTGTATCATAAGGCCTGTCATTGAGTCAACTGGCGTGGTTTCGAATCCACGGTAGTACGTGACAAGGAGTAGGGTCGCCTGTCCAACCTCGTGGGTTTTCTCCGGGTCCTCTGGTTTCCTCCCACTGCTAAAGACCGATATGTGCAAGCAAATTTATGAAATAAGATTAAACCATATATTAGTCTCGAAATGACCTAGTTTGTGTCGAGTGGACGTTAAACCCCATTTCTCGCTCTCTCTCACATAACTTTTCTGGGGGCTTTGCAGCTCCTGTAGCCTAGGCACTTACCAAATCATAATTCTGTTATACGGTCATTCTATCAAAATTTGTAACATAAGATCAATGGGATTTTGAGGTCACTTTGGACACATGGGCAGTCTGAGTAAAAAAGTCTGAAAAAAAAAATGAACCTTTTGTTTCCTAAGATAAGCAGTTTGATATTGGACAGTGATCTCAAGTTGTTGACAGCCTGCATAGGTATGTTTTCCTAATAAGAATCCAATGGAGAAAATGTGCGTTTGATATTATGATCAGAGTAAAAGTTGGCAATATGTTCAGGTATTGTTGGTGTGATAACTGTCCAATGTGTATTGATTATTTGACCAGTGTTGGCGTCTGTTTACTTTGATGGTGATAATAAGATTTTTAACATGGGGCTATATTAATACACCAGTAGTATTTATCATTTAACAACTTACATTTATCGATAGTATTTCCCTTAGACTAAGTGACGCTTATTTCACTGGAGTGATTTACATATGAAATAAGGAGGAAAATGGTTTACACAGCCAAAACATATTTATTGGGTTCCACTACTTAACAACATCTCGTGTGAAAAATGAAATGAAATGAAATTTAAGTGATTATGTCTGTTTATTACATACATCAGTTAATTATCCTTGAATCCAAAGCTAAACGAAATTAAGAGGATGCTGAAATGGAGTATTGTTTCTGTTGCATATCTAATAAACCGTTCAAGATGCCTCCATGAAACGTTTTACACACAGTAATTAGAAATTGAAAACTTTTACCCAGTAATCATGAAAACAATTCTAACTTATTCTTTAAGTGACATTTAGTAACCGGGTAGATAAATATACTATAACACATACTTATGGAAAAACATCTACTGATTTATCTCTAAACGTTATCAAGCTAATATACAATACATGAAACCATACACGTACATGGCAACAACAAGATCAAAGACCTAACTTAGTTTTGAGTATGTAAGGCCTCTGAATCTTGATGACACAAATTGTGTTGAATCTCTATTTGATAGCTTTTGGTTGGAGCAAAGGGTTTTACCTAGCCATTTTAGAATCTAGTAGGTTTTATTATTTAGTGGTAGACACAGAACTTCTAGCAGAATCTAGTAGGTTTGAGATCAAGTAGTAAATTACACATTGTATACATGTATAGAAGATTATGTATGTCAACATTGAACTAAATAGAGATAGAAGATTATAGGTAAATACTATTTTATGTACAGTTAACAATACAAATATTTACACCAGCAGACTGACATACATGAATTAATACTATGGTCTCCCATTGCCAGAAACTACACAAGGAAGAACAGGACAAAATGTGTACTTAATGTTACAGATAGATCATCCTTGCAAAACCATAGTAACTCTAAAATGATTCTTTGTGTTGATGGTACTGGAGATGTATTAGTCTATCGATACTGAATTTGAGATCACCAGGTTCTATTAAAACAAAAAGTAAAAATGCTATTATATTATAAAACAGCTTTCCGTTACAATAATGGAAAGCCTCCACAAATTACAGATGTGGAATCAATATCAGATTAGTGATATAATAAGGTTATTGCTAAACAGAAATTTAATGTATGTCAAAGGTACATTGTACAACATAACTTTTAAGTATTAAATATGAAGTCCCATTCCCACTGGTGCCTGCGGATCGAACAATGGAAAGTGTGTAGTTGTTTGGATTGGATGAAAAACTGAGATCTACCTGTGTACACATTGGGGTTCCCATAGAACACTTGGTGATTGGAATGAAGAGTAGATGGAAGCGCCATAAAATTCTCCTCCCTAACATTGCACACATGACCATAGAGAAAAAATAACCATGTGTTAGTCTTGTCTTGACTAAAGTATTTTTGTGAGGTTATACACATAGAGATGTAAGATGTAATCGGGTAGACACACGTTCACAACAAAGTTTTAAGCAGGGAAAATGGGAAAAAATGTAGTAAAAGTCCTTTGGCCAAAAACTCAACACAAATTTAAATTGCTTCTTTTTCATTAGCCATGGTTTTAGATCTTTCATTTGGAAAGATAGGGGATATATATTCCCCTCCTTAAATATTATAATAACTGATCTTGGAAAATTTAAAAAATAAATTTTTAACTAAAGCTGAAGAAGTTAACTGTATTGTAATTAACTTGAATTTTTCCCCCACCCAAAGTTTTTAAACCTTTTGTTGTAGAAGGTTCTTAAGTAAGTTTAGTGAATTGGGTGTGATTTCAGTATTGATTAATAGTTTTAAGAATGACCATCTAGAGAGAAGATTTAAGATTGTTGTCCTTGTATAAATCTGGTAAGCTACAACAGATGGACACAAGTATCCCCTTATTCTGACCATGTACTCAACTTAACCTTTGAAAGCAAAGGTCACTTGTAGATATTTTGATTGCCACGACATGTCAGATAACAGTGTAAAGGATGGCAATGTTTACACAATGACATGACAATAGGATTTGTTATATTCTTCACCTATTTCTTTTGTTAACTGTCATGACTCGACCTCATATCGTGGGGATGGGAATGGGTCAATTTCTTTTTTATAGAGGCTCATGTGAAATTCTTTTTACCGGTTTGGGGTGTAATTTCAACTGTCTCTAAAGTTTGTATTTTGAAAGAAGTTTTTAACTCTACAATTATGGTGAGAGGAATAACCTAGACCAATTGTTCGTTCAATAACAGATGAAAAATAATCCTATAGATTAGCCAGCAGTGCACCGGAAATAGTGTCCTTTATTCATGTACTTATTTTCTAATATAAAGGAGTAGTATCTGATTTAATAGGATACCATATGATAAAAATGGGTTTAAATTATACAAATTACACACTAAAATGTGAAGAAATAGTCAAAACTAGGAGAGGAATAGTCAGATTTGCATCCATTGTTTGAATGACTTGATAATTGTGATGATCACTTACCCAGTTTGTAGACATGGGCATTGAGGCACCTGGGTTTAACATGGAATTTGGGATCTTATCGCCAACCATATATGGAAACTAAAAGTTTGAAATAAATATATCTGGGATGACTCTTTTAAACAACCCTATTTAACTCTGAAATATAACATGTTCTAATTTCTTATTGGTATGTGTATATGTTAGTATGAATAGACAGTTATAAATGATAGGCTGAATGTAATAATGAAGGTAAGGAGTGTTGATCCCAATGTCTGAGTTATTGTATTATGGACTTTTTTGAGGGTGGTGTAATAGGATATTGACTGAAGAAACTAGTTGTGGTATTTAAAGGGCATTCATTCATTCATTAATTCAGTAAAGTATTTGTAGGCAGTAGACGTGATGTCAATCCCTATTAAATAGAATTTACGTGCTATTATTTATAAAAACTTTAAAATATTTCCAATAAATAGTATATTCCCTGAATTAATAAACACCCAGTGTATTCCTGTTATAATAAAGACATACATGCATATAGTATATTGTCCGTTATAATAAACATCTAGTATATTCTCTGTTATAATAAACATGTAATATATTCTCTTACAATAAACATGTAATATATTCTCTTATAATAAACATGTAATATATTCTCTTATAATAAACATGTAATATATTCTCTTATAATAAACATGTAATATATTCTCTTATAATAAAAATGTATATTCTCTTATAATAAACATGTAGTATTATTCTCTTATAATAAACATGTAATATATTCTCTTATAGTAAACATGTAATATATTCTCTTATAATAAGCATGTAGTATTATTCTCTTATAATAAACATGTAATATATTCTCTTATAGTAAACATGTAATATATTCTCTTATAATAAGCATGTAATATATTCTCTGTTATAATAAACGTGTTGTATATTCTCTGTTACAGTAAACACCCAGTATATTCTCTGACATAATAAACACCCAGTATATTCCCTGTTTTAATAAACAACAGTATATTCAATGACATAATAAACACCAGTTTATTCCAACATACATGTAGTCACCAACATTCATGTAGTTTAGAAATGAATCAATGAAATGTTGTTAAGTTTCCAACCTTTCTGCACCTACCAGACTATGAAGACAGCAATTGAATTCCAACTGTTAAGTTTTTTTTTTTACGTACACGCCAACCTTGTTTTTTTTGGGAAATTTCATGTCAACCCAGTGAGATCCTGTAGCGAGGCAGTGGCTTACTCATTGAGCTCCCACGGTACCCATGTAGGGTAGGGGAAATGTAGATTTTGGGCACCCTGACAAACAACAACATGTATATTTCACAATGCTTCTCTAATATTTTAGTAATCGTCCTCAATATTTGTTCTCGAATTCAGAGTTTAATTATTTGGCAAATATCTTTTTAGGGATATTTTTATGCTACACGTAACTTTGTTTGCTTGGATAAGATAGATAATAACAAAATTTTATTGCATTAAAATACCCACAGGAAGCAGTATAAAATTACATAAATCACATTTTGGAAGTTAAATATATATTCCATCACCAAATCCCTAACTATCAGAGATAACAGATCAGGAAATAAAGTGTGATTGAATATAACTTCCCGTCCAAGAAGTTATGACGTGTAATATGAAAAATTGCTGATGATCTACATATTATGTTTCAATAGTAATCTTGGTTTTAGTTTTAATACATGTAAATGTAATGATATATGTTTCAATAGTAAGCAATCATGGTTTTAGTTTTAATACATGTATATGTAATGATATATCAATCTTGACTGTAAGTAGGTGTGATATGCATTTTATGGGTGTAACTTATTTAATCTTACATATCTATAGACATGTATATGTAAATAACGTAGTAGTATAAAAGATTTATGAACGATGATTAGCATTCAAATGCCATATATGGCAATATCTTTTCTATTAGCGAATGAATGTAGATACATGTACATGTATATACAGTTTAACCAAACATTGTTTGTACTTGATAACGATAAGAGAATACTTGTCGGAACGTCGTGCTATATGTGTATAAACCAGTGATTGTATTCCATATAAATTGTGTTGTGTTTTTTAAGAAAATTGACAATAGTTTTTCTGAAACCGTCAACTGGACAGTTGGGTTTTCACTTTTCAAGACATTGTTCAGTTTCCCAATTGGGTTTTTAGTTCAAGGGTTAGGTCCAGTTGACCAATTAGGATTTCAAGACATTAACTAACTAGAATAATTACACCATATATATCCGGAAGAGCTATATCACTACCAAGATGTCTAACGTTAAATGATTTGACATATAATTTTTTTAAATGTGTTAAAAGAATAGTCTGTCATGGATTGGCACACTTATAACTCCCACGTTTGTTTACTTTCTTAAACTTTGATCTTTACGTGTTACATCTTGTTTGTACCATTGCAGAAAAATATTACACAAAAAACTGTTTTTTTAAAATAACCTTCTCTTCCTGTTTTCGTTAAAATCTGTAGTTTTTGCCTACCTTGAACTCAAGTTAGTGGTCAAATGGTGTTAAGAAGCCGGAAATACACAGTTTAGACAATTGTAATGTTATAAATTAAAAGATTTTCCGTTTCTTTTTCTAGGAAATTACACGTGAATTTTAATGTACATGTAACAGATTTAAAGAGAGCTTAAAATCGTACTTCAATGTGTTGCTCATCATGGCTTGTAACATTTGGTAAATACACAGAAATTAAAAAAACCAGGATACTCACGAACTTATATGTATTCATGTGCAGTTCATGTTGATTAAACAATCGATATACAATCTGTTGATTAAAGATACATTATGGGAGATTAGATAAAGAGCTGGCAGTTCTCACTATAATAGTTAAAAACTAGATAATGTAAAGGGTATTTGCTGAAAATTTCAGTCAAGTTGCTCTAGCCTCGATCATCATTAGGAAAGTCTGTGCAATAAAAAACATAGTCTCGATATCCATTTCATGATTAAAGGGCCAATCCCGATAATATTTTGGAGAATAAAACTGCTTAATTTTGTCTTGAAGCTCCTTAATATCCCGTACCCAAGGGCCGAGCAAATAATTCAATATTTTTGATATTTTTTCAAACAACTTACACCCGTTAGTCTTCATCTAGAAATGGAGACCGGTGTCCCAAGCTGTATTATGCGGTGTCTGGATATAACCAGACTTTTATTTTATAAAAACAATCTGTAGGTGAAATTTACCTTTCGATATCCAGTAAGGCACATGGGTCATTCACTGTATAGACCTCTAAAGGAACGGCCATAGATTATCAGGTCACCCAACGAAAAAATTGACCAGAAATCTTAAAAGGGTTACGTGTCCGAATAAATATTTTTCACGTTTATGTCCAAACAACTCAATATTTTGAGCTGAAATTTTGAGGCAGGGTAAATACACCATTCCTCTATATTTTGGCGCTTAAATTTCATACGATCTCGGACTTTAATTTTTGAGACATTGTTCAAATCGGGATAGTCCCTTTAAATCATGACTGAAAGAAGAGCATCAAATTAGATCATAATCCAATAAATATCGCAGGCTAGGGTTGACATCGGGAGTTGATTATGGTCTGGATAAGTTAATTAATGTCTAATTAATAATTTAGATAACATTTCAGGCCTAAAGAAAGACCTGCAATAGGCAGATTTAGCTCTTGCATAATGTATCTTTAACAAATAACATACATCTACATATAAAGATGGGAGGTATTTTAAAGGTATATTTTCTCACTGTAAGGGCTTTGATTAAAGCAACATACATGTGTTTTGTTGGATAAATATAGCATCTATTTAGCTTACCAGAGAATACTGATGTTTTTTCCTGTAGAATAATTAAGTTTGTTAAATTTAGGAAAACATTCAACTCATTTTGTTGTTTATGTTTGTACTTTTAATTCCTCTAGTCAAAGAAGATTTGAATTAAGGAGTTCAGGAAGTGCTGTGGAATCGTTTTGCAAATTCTCAGAACTGCCAGTATATTAAACACACAAAGCCTTAACTAAGGTATTGTTAACTTTATTGAAACAGACTTGAATGATCCACCACCAAAATGTTTGGTATTGCCGTCTTTTTGAATACATGATTTTTTTGTAGCTAGAAGGATTTACATACATTTAGACAAGGTATAAATACAGTTAGTAACACAATTAGCACTATCAGTAACATTGCCATTAATATTTCCTGAATAGTCAATTAACTTTTAATTAATAATATAAAAGAAAATACACAGAAAAAAAAGTAACATTTTGATAAATCTTCATGTATAGTACTTAATGTTGTATAGAACCTGCCATTGTCTTTTTGATGTGGTTAAAGCAGTCCATGTAAAAACTAGAATTCTCGTGTTTGGCATGTTAAACAAACAAAAAATTCCTTTTCCTCAAATTTTTAACATTACAATCCAATCAATGTGGTTTTTTTTTTGTTTCTATTGTTAAACGGTGTTTAAATTCGCTTTACTCTGTGTATTTTTTTACACCTGTGAAAATCTTGGTTTGATTGTTTGTGTGGATATTTTTTTGCTGTCTGTTTTGAAATTGGTCTGACTTGCATTTTATCAGGTAGATCTCCCAAATTTAATTATAACCTGTTTGTTAACCTTTTTTTGCTATTACGAGGTTAAAGGATTTTTGGTTGGTTCAGGTTAGGTGCATCAAACTCGACAGGAATTTTAAAGGTGTAATTAGCACGTTGTAGATTCTCGCGAATTTGGATCTGTAGTTTGAAGATGTTTACATCAGGGACATTAGAACACGATTGTATATGTATATTCAACACTGTGATACAGACATGTTAAGCATTATTCAGAGTCGTAGGTATTATACTTTATAGCCTATTGTCGTTTTCAAGGATAACAGAAAAATATTGATGGAGGTGTGATTTATACTTCATCAATATGAATAGTGTTCGACAACCAGTCAAAATCTTTTAAATACCATGTCTTTACAAGTGCCTTCTAGTGTGACTAGAAAACAGAGGAATATTTTAAAGCTGATGAAGTGTTGAATTGTCTATTAAATGACATGGAAATTTTAATGAACGAATAGAAATGCCTGTGTCAGATTGTAGATACTAAAGATATGTAGGTCGACAATTTGATTGTTTGTTGTTAGCCTTTGACCTATCTATTTCCTCTTATAATTTGTCAATTATTTTAATAGATACAGCTATTGGTATTATTATTATCATCCTTTACATGTTATTACATGTATCACATTATAACTACTGTTATAAGTAGCTCCTTATATACTCAGATTTAGAGAAATTAAATGTACCATCCTTTGAATCTTAAAAGTACTTTATTTGATGATGACACTCATTCTGAATGTTTGTTTGGAAGCGATATGTGGAGAGATAAAATGTCTTACTATGCAGTACCAACCAGACTGATAAAAATGGGCATACACTATGTTGTATGCTATACCGTACTTGAAATTTTGCCCAAACAGAGCTAGGTGCTACAACTCACTCTGATTTCAATTTGCCACTATCATTGATTCTTTACCATGTTGCCAGTGGTATACACGAGACCTTGATTTTTCATCCTGTCCGAGCGACGTTTTTTCTTGCATCACTAGCTAGAAGGGGAAACACATTGATTGCACCTGGTACAGTATCTAAGTTTCTGCAGTTTAATCCATGCTAACATTTACTTGATTGATTTAAACAGTATCAAATGAACAATAACAGTCGTTTAAATTCTTATCAATCAGTGTTTATCTCCTAAATTAAGAAAACAAAATCCAAATATCAATGGTAGAGGATTTTCCGACTTGGATTCAATCGGATTAAAAAGTGGCCCTTTAAAAGGTTTTGACAAAAATCATAGGTGGCACTGACTTGTGTGGACTATATATGTTTTGCAGTAGATGGTGAATTATAACAATTATTCAATTCATCATATCTTTGTAAATACTGAAGGGAATAGGACCATTTTTGGACTGATATCCAACTTGCACATAACTATAGTTTGTCTGGGATTAACTACATGTATCCCCAACATAATATCAGGGACTTTTAATAAGGTAAATAATTGGTTGACATTAATACATTTTGGCACTCGCATTACATTTATATTATATACAGTGAATAGTATTCAATATTTGTTATAAATGATATTTTTTCTGTCAGGAATTAAAGCCTTATAAAGGTGTTACTGTTGAAGTAGAGATTTCTACTATTAACTGTCAGATTATCTGATTGATTGATTGATTGGATTTATTGATCATTATTAAAACCTTTTATAGACTTTTGGCTGTTCTGATTTGGATTATTAATTTAATATGTTCTGTTAGGATATTTTTGTGGAAGAATGATATTATTTCTAGTTATTGGTTTTGTTTACCAGAATGGTTGGCTGGTAATCCTCTTTTATGATGAATCACTTGTCACGAATTCCTCTTTTCGATTTTGAATAGTTTTCTAAGGGATGTTTGAACTGATTTTTTCCCATGTTATTTGATGTAAATTAAAACTAATGAAATATGATATGATTTGTCCCCTAGGAAATATTTACAAGTAACATCAACTCAAATAAGTCAACAAATAAAGGAGAATATATTGTTTTGAAAGGTTCGCATTTTCTAGAAATGTGAAAATACACTAAACACTCTTCAAAAAATGAACCATTTAAATAACATGATTTAGATAATGAATTAGAAAATTTAAATGATAAAATCGTTATCTGATGTCACTTCCAAAAACATCTGCAAACATTTTTCTTTTCCTTATCTGAAGAAATTCCAACTATTTAGGGGGGGGGGGGGGTATGGCCGAATGGTTAGCACGTGCGTGCTGTATCATACAGTCTGTCATTGAGTCAACTGGTGGGGTTTCGATTCGCCGGTTATACGTGACAAGGAATAGGGTCGTCTGTCCAACCTCATGGGTTTTCTCTGGGTCCTCTGGTTTCATCTCACTGCTAAAGACTCCTACGTTCAAGCGAATGATTGAAATAAAATTGAAAAATATGTTAGTCCCGAAATGACCAAGTTAGTGTCGTGTGGACGTTAAACCCCATTTCTCTCTCTCTCTCTCTTTCTCCAACTATTTAGTTCTCAATGGGTTCTTTTGCTTCTAAACATCAAATACCTGTAGGCCATTACCAATGAATGTATTGGATATCGTCAATAATTAATAATATTAAATAAACCTATTGTTGTGTTCCTCAGTTAATCGATGAGTGTATATTAAATGCTGGATAAGTGATACTTTATTAGTTTGTGTCTGTAAACAACAGACGATTTGTTCCACATAAATTGGTACTTCATGTTTATTCCTTTAACATGAGAATATATATTGTTGCGTGAGCGTGCTGAATGAATTGATTGATGAGTATACATGGTTTAATTGAATCTATACAAAGCACCAAGAAGTATATATACATGTATAGTGGATGTTATTCAATTATTTATCCGTCCCTTGAGTATTTGTTGGTTTGTATAAGTAAAGAAAATTAACTTTAAATTAAGACACAGGTACATAAGCTATTAAAATGTTAGTGAATTACATATTTAAAAAGGTGTTTTGCATCAAGGTAAAATGCGTTAAAGCTCAGTGTCCAGGTAAATTAATGATTAAAAAAGATACCATGTGTTGCTTTCTTATAGCACGTTCAGATGCTTAAGTTGAACTGGTTTAAAAGCCCTGGGGATTGTTAAACCAGTTTAACTTTGTCGTCTGAATGCAAATGTGGGGCAAATAAACCAGTTTAAAAACCCCAGCTTGCAACCTGTCTTCGAGAAGGCTTTTTATTTTAAACTGGTTCATCTTGATTATCTGTACGGGTTGGCTAAAAAAAAACTGTCTCCAGCTTGCTTTGAGCATGTGCAATATGCAGTAAGTTACATTCCTGGGAAAATGGCGGCGTAATGCAGTGCCAGTGTTATCGAAAGCGTGCCAGAACCGAATAAAGATATGAAGCTACCCATGCGTATTTAACTCTAACCTCGGATCGAAGAGGTCAGTAGTTAAACTGGTTTGGCTTATAGTACGTGTGAATGCAACATGACCCTGTCTTAAAAACCCGGCGATTTTGAACTGGTTTAAGAATAAGCGTCTGAACGGTATATTATTTTCCCTCTTCTTTAGTATCGGTGTGATGGCTCTGATAATTAACCATAATCTAGATAAAAATAGTTTCCAAATGTTTTTTGCACAGTTATGCAGTGTGTTTTACAACTAGACAAATGTCATTGTGAATAGGTAGAATTATTCTAATACCTGTACATGTAACAAACTATTGTACTGTCAATACATGTACATTGAAATTAACATGTTCATATTGTGTACAGTAGATACAGATAATACCTATATTAATAAATGGAAAGTGTTATATTTATTGTATATATTGTGATGAATAGTTTAATATACTCCACAGTAAATAAGTAAACACAATATCCATTGACCACCTGTCACAGATTTACAAATGACTTAAATAGTTGTGGTTGATGTATTCATTCCTTGGAACAGATTTTACCTTTCAATTTTAATTTAAGATCGTCAGTTTATAACTACATGTAAAGGTGACAACTTTTTTCATTTTAGGATGTTTTCAGAATTTTAAGTAAGAATTCAGAGGTCAGTTGTGATATTAGCAAGTACACTGTATGTATATCCATTAGAGTAGGATTTCCAACCTTTATTATGCCTTAAATCCCTAGGAAATGTTAGATCACTGTTCACACCTCTTTAAATATTACCATCGCATCATGCAATACTTTGACAATCAATCTATAAAGAGTAGTCAGAAACACAGCTGTCCAGTCAAAATTCCCCTCATAGCACATTGCATAGCAAATGCCTGTCTTTATTAGCCCGATTGGTGCATATCAGTGGGACATAACCCCCCATTTCATTTCTGATGTATTACCTAATGTAGATGTATACTAATCAGGCCACGAAAATATTTCACATGTCAATCACAGTCACTTCTATGAGTAACCTATGTTAAACCTATGGAAAATGCATATCATGTAAATTTATCATTACTTAAGTTTGTTTGACCTGAGAAGATATTAATCAATATAAGAAATGTTGAATAGTTTTAAATAATTAATCAGTAAGGTATGTTTGATTCATATCTAATTAATACTGTTCCTGGTATATGTACATGTATGTCCTTGTACTGAGTGTTAGACTACAACATGATCTTGCGTTCCAATGCTTGTTTAGGCGAATACATATTGTAGATGCGCAAACCACTCTGACATTTTTGTATGGAGACAACCAAGCACCATACTCTAATGACCAAATCGTCAAATTTTGATCTGGTTCAGTTTATCATGAATTTATGCCTAAATGTATTACCTGGAATGCAAGTACCCCAGGCAGTAAACTGAATATATGTAACAAGATTAAACACTTCATTAGTTAATAAACCACAGGCTATATTAAACCTTTTTGTATTTGCTTGTAGCCTATCATTCGGTCAGTTAAATCTAGACATAAACAGAAATGATTTGATTTTAGACCATCAGGTTGATGTTATGTTCTAATAATGTCTATTTTCCATTGTCCACTTGTAACAAGTCTACTTCTTCTCCTGAAGGATTTTTAGGAAATTGGTACATGTAGGAATATCTTGTGGTGCTACTTTTCCAGATAAAGCCCTGGAGTCTCATTTGTGCTTTCATTTATCTGACATTTGTATCTGACTTTATAAATTTATGATGGAAATCAAAAATTTTGTATTAAGTTATAGGCCTTTAATGTAGAGAAATATTTTGAGTTCAATTATTCAATTCACTCAACTTCTATTTTCAAGTGGTTGCAATCACAGAGAAGAGATTGCACTTCAAATAGGTCATTGTTTGGCTGTCATTTCTGACTGTTGGTCAGTTGTTATCACCCACCCTAGCCTTAAACACTAGCTAAATAGTTGTCAATTTTGTTAAATAAGAAACCAAAGATAAAGTATGTAGGTAATTTGGATGTTGATACAGTGAAATTAGTCTATTGTAGATTGTAGATGTAGGTAATTTGTATTGTCAGTAAATTATAATAATCTAGCTAATTCTTGTTTCTCCAGATTATTGACAGTGTTCGACTCCTAATGAGATTTTCAATACTAATTATTTCTAAAATTTAAATTTGTTATATATACTTGTCAAGGGTTGTGAGTAATTGTTCAGATTGTACAAAAACAACATGACCCTGTGTATAAACAATTAAAAGATGAGTTGGTGAAAAAAGAACTGCTGAAAATCTCTTCCTTGCAATAATTTGGTAACCAAAAAAATACTTTGATGTTAGCATTGAAAGTAAAGTGTTAATGCCAAAGTATAGTCCAATTCAATTCCATCTACTTCTGCAAATAGCTCTCTTGCAAAACCATTTTGAAAGTTGTGTCTATGTATAAAAAATAGACATTAATAAATAAATAATATGTCCAGGTATGATACATAAATTTATAAAAAAATACGTCCAGGTATTAGTATAGTATTATGTTGCCTGCCAAAAACAATAAGCTACTATAGTTGATGTGTTTTATATTAGATACTGTAAAACCACCTGTGATGTTTCTAAGGATATCTGAGGTGATATGCTCCATATATTTGCTTTAGTTGTACCATATAAGATGATTTAGATCACTCACATTTATTGTATGAATGTGCGTAGTTATAATATGTATACCAATAAATATTGGACAACTGCCATTTAAGGATTAAATCATAATGTTTGCCTTAAAGAAGTATTTACCTGTAATTTGATAAATTCTTAGTAAATAATATTTATAATATAAAAAAGGTGTTTTAGAAGATTCCATCTGAAATTTCATATTTTTAATTTTGGGGCAGACAATATAGTCATTATCATTTAGAATTACTACAGTTAATAGGTTTCATTTATTTTTTGACCTTACATTGTAATCGAGCTGATATTCTGTCCTTGTGAGAGTTCTGATTGTACATGTATCAACCAATCATACTCTTACAACATAACCATAATACACCACAAAATGCAGCCCTTAATTACCTAATCAATCCAGCCTTTTACCAATGATAATCAAGATAATCATTTCAGTCAATATATTTTGGAATTTTGAATATTATTCACCATATCTTGATGTCCGATTGGGCATATTCCAGGTCAGACGTTTTGAAAATCTCATAGGACATGTTCGGGATATATGTGAGAAGTAGCATCCTTGCTTAATACATGTACCAATACGAACTAAGTGATCGTTGAAAATATATTATTTACAGCAATGTGATTAATATCATATCTTAATGAGATTGTATGAGGATTAATTGGAGCCCATGTGGTAATAATCACATTTATACAGTATAAATATTAACCTTATTCACCACATACAGTAGTTACCACAACTTTCCCTAGGATTTATGTCTAAATATGGATGGGTGAAAGTGAAAGTGTCAATGCAATTAGTCATATCTTGTATAAAATATTATACAGGGTTATAATGACATTAGTGTATACAGGTATGATAAAACGAGAGAAATAAAACCTATTATCAACTCCACACCTGAATTTACACAAACATGGATGAATATTCAAGAAAAAAAAAGAAGAGAAGTTTACTTGTTATTCGGTTACAATTAAATGCATGTCAACATTGTGTTTAAGATTTGTCATGTCATTAATGTTGACCTATGCATCTAGCGATAGAATTTTTTCTAGAAACCACAGAGAACATGTACATGTTATTTCACTCCTATAAATATTTCAGGATGTCATGTTTATTTGTCTTCTGATAATCCTTTTCCATTGTTTTTCAATCTAATTAAGATTATAACTTTATTGTTCTGATTTTCTACATTACATAAGAACTAACATATATTTTGTACCACTGTTCTGACTGAGACCTTAATTAGTTTATAAATAGATCACAGAAGATGTCTTGGCACGATTGGAAGCCCTGTGTTTTCATTGACTGTTTACAGTACACAAGTATGCAGAAAAAACGAATGCACTGTGTAAAAAGAGCTAAAGACATTTAGTATTAGCCCATGATCAATAAAAAGATGGATATTTGATGAAAAAAAAATCTCCTGGATTTTCCTGTTATTTTCATTGCTGGTCTCCTGTTTTTTTGATACCTGGGGGTTGACATGTCTGAGTAGAACATAAAACATTGATGTTAAGTATTATTTAGTTTGGTAAACTATAATATACAGAAAATAAAATTAAAAAATATCAAAGAGTTTTATCAGACTGATTTTTTTTTTTGTTAATCAAGTTAACTATTCATGTAGTTAAATGGGTCTCACAACAAGGAAAAAATAATCATAAGATTGACAACCAAAGCATTTTGATATCTTGAACCATCTTTGATCCTTTTCTCTAACAGTATATTGCAGTGGTCTTTAATCTGGAGTGATCAGAGATTCTAGGACGCATACCTTACTGTGGTAGGCAACCAAGGCAAGTCAGTTTCCTTGTTAAAGGGGTGGTGTGCAATGTGGGTCTTGGTAGTTTTGTTGTAAGTAAACTAGACTCTTGCCTAGAATGTCCTGGGTTCAAATCCCATCACGGACCAAGAAGATCTTAATGCCTGTGGGACTGACAAGAAAAGTGCCACTAGTCATTAAGATGTGCATATTTATTTTCAAGTAAATGAACAGTTCACCATTGGAATATGATGAAAAGTTAGCAGAAACACCACATTAAACTCCATTCTTGTTTCCAGTTATATAATTTATATATGAGTAATGTCAGCCCTATCATTGACTTAAAAACTGATAATTTTGTATACTGATATGAATTTCTATTGAGGAGACAATATTGCTTTCTAAGTTTAAAGCTTTCAATAAGAAAGGTGTTTCCTCTTTTCTGCTTACCCCATGGTACATTATTTACATAGTTATGTTTATTCATGACCATGAATTATGAGGCACAAACACATGTGTATAAAAGCTGGATTAAAACTGTTGAGCATTCTAATGAAATAACTATTACAGTGTATTTATAAATGCATAACATATAGTTATTTTTGACTTGTGGTTAATGGTATGTGTACCTTCTAGAAGTTAGAATAAACATTATATGTCCATTTGAATTTTATGTTAGCGACACAACTCTACATGCATTCACAGTACAAAGACAGCCGTTAAAATGTCTTATTCAATCATGCTGGGTCACAGTCAATGGAGATAACCTTGTCTAGAGGTATTTTATTTGAAATCAGTTTTATTGTCAACAATTTTTATGGCGAGAATATTTTACTTTTGTCGACACATCAGAATAGGAATGTTATTTTTATGTAATTGAAAAGGTGGGCATAATAAATTTGTATATATTATTTGTGAGACATGTTTTATCCACATTAATTAATAATGCAGTGTGGCAGAAAGTTGGTAAACATTTTCATTATATTTTACAAAAAAAATGGCTGAAAAGTATCCTTACAAATAGTAATTAAGATGATCAAGATAAAAACATCTTGATAATATCTTGACATCAATGTTTATGCTTAGAAAAGGGTTATTGATCAGAAAATTACAAGAAATTGAAAACTGTGGAATCATTAAAAATTAATATCAATGAAATGAGGTGTAATAAAACTGTTAAAGGTACTTATCTCACATGGGGTCTCACAATGGCTCATATTAACTGGTTCACTAACCGGGACGGATGTCCTAGGTTTGATCTCGGTGTTGGCCGCGAAATTCGCCCAGGACTTTCCTGCGTGGGATTCCCCTTGTCAAGAGGTGAAAGCAGGAGGGGTGGGTCTTTCTGATGGGACGAAAAACCGAGGTCCCTTGTGCACCTTGGTTTGCACTTAAAAAAAACCCTTCACAGTTTGATTTTGAAATAAGAGGAGGCTGTAGTGCGCTTTTCGAGAGCAAAATTATATTCACAACACACTGTATGGCGTATGGCTTTCGTCCGTCTTCATTAGGATGTTAAACCCCATTGCATTTCATTTCTTTTCTTATCCCACATGGTATTGTGGGATGTATTGAGACATGTTTAAAAGTCCAGACATAATATATGTGCAAAAGTAGCCAGTATGGTGTTTCATATGTGTGCTGTACTCATACAAATAAAGGTGCGGTCTTTATGGTTCAATAAAACATATGAAGAATTGACCATCAGTTGTTTAAAGACCCTCAAATTTCTACCTGTGTTATGATAAACCAAACATTGAGTCTCTAATCAATCATAGTATTGTCACCTGTAAATCTTCCATATATCAAACAACTTACCTGACTTAACGAGTTTGATACATACTTATTATACAAGTATAAATCCATTCATCTGACATATGGGGCAAGGTTGTAAATAAACCCAAACTTCTTTCAAAAATTAATTGTCTCTTGGTCTGATTTTAAAGAAGTTTTCTTTTGTTTTCAGCAGTGGATTATTGTAACTAAATCAGAATTTCAGAAAGTAAAAAGCTCAAATAAAGGTAAGAAATTTATATTTTTGGATATAAGATGTCATGAATTTATGTGATTGTAACAACATGCAACTTCTTATTGTGTACATTTGTGTGTGAATACCAATTAAATATATAATCTGTGAATTGTTTTTCATCATGTCAGCTAAATTCCCATTTATACATGTACAATATATCTGTCTGGTGAAGTGTTCTTGATAGTACCTAGGATTGTTCCTGTTATTATTCTTGAATTGTTCCTGCTTTTTCCTTATTTAGTGAGCATACCATTCTATGATTGCATCTGTCAGTTGTTCCAGTTAACATTGTAATATTTTCCTGTCAGCAATTCTAAGTTGTTTTTGTCCACATTTGGGAGTTGTTCTGGTTTACTTTTCTGGTTCTAGTTTATAATTTGTGATTTGTTCTTGTCCATATTTGTGGTTTGTTCTTTTGAACATTTGTGGCTTGTTCTATTTTACGTTTGTGAAAATTTTCTGTTCATGTTTTCTGTTTATTCCTATATAAATTTGTATCTGTAGCTATTTGCTGTTTTCATTTGTGGGTTGTTCTTGTTTGTTTGCCATTTGTGCTTGTTTTCATTTGTGGGTTGTTCCTGTTGCTGTTTGTGCCCTCCTGTTAAGATTTGTGGTTGATACTTGCTTGCACTTGTGCTTTAATTTATTTGACAAGTTATTTCCAAAAAGGCCAAGATAACAAGAAAAATTCAAGATAACACATCACTTTTAGGATTATCACTCTTTTATACTGTGGTACATGTTTACTGCATATGTTGGAATCGTGTCGAGTGCATTTTATTTTTATCTTGAACAAATTTAAAGGAATCTGGTTGTAATATGCCAACATCTAATGATTACAATTTCAGATGGTGAAAATCGTGGCATGGTAATTGAAATATATTTAAATTGTTTTGTCGTATTTAAGGACCACCATTGATCATGACCGCTCCCAGTATTATATAGTTCAGGTTCTGTTTACTTAAATCTGATTACCAACTTATGGTATAAATAGTAATGGGCATTAATTGAGCATTTACTTACGAAAATAATTGACTTCAATTAGCAAACATCATTTTTGTCATGCGATATTATTGTTTGTTCTGTAAATCGAATGAAGAAACTAAACTAAGTTCTTTAATTCCTCAAAAACTGATCCCAGAGAAGTACAAATACATGTAACAGTAACAGATCAAAAGTGTTAATAACATGACTTTGAAATTTCTGATTTGCGTGATTACATTTAATGAATATCAATTTGGCAACTTAGTAAACAGCTAGTATAAAAGTTTTTTTTATGGAAATGCTTAATATTTTAGCTTGATTTATAGATTGTCTACTGTAATATTGTTACCATTATGTTGAATTATCCCATGACTATCTGAATCGATACAGTGTGATACAATTTTAATGTCATCCTTTGATAAAATTTGCTATTAAAGTTGTTTCTGTTGATGTTTTATATGTTTAGAATGCATTTTATTTGTAATAGGAACAGTAAGTCAATAATATTTTGGTTTTTTTATTTCATGTAAGTATGGTGATACTTTTTTCTGTAGAGGTCAAGACCTGGTTTTGTACACTGCATCAATTACATGTCTGGATGAATGCAAAAAAAAAACTATTGCTCAGAAATCTGCACCCACATTTTCTAAATTTTTATCACAAAAAATATATTGTTTGTTTAGCAGACTGATTTTTAGGGTTATGGCGTAGGGTTATCTGTGGACATGTGAATAAAGGTACACATACATCCATTGATTTTGAAAATATTTACTTTGAATAATGAACATGCGCAGCTGTATGTAACAATAGCTTCCCCGCTTTTGAAAATACAGTTATTGGCTTAAATATTTTTTATCGAGCAGCTCAGTTAAATTTGAGCTGACATACTGCGGAATCAATCATTGCTTATTATTGTTCAACCGTCCATAATGTCTATGATTGCATAGGTTGCATTTTGTCCATGTTTGCTTCACTGAAGCTGTATACAACTGCCAATTAAAATAGTTGAATAATTTGTGGGACTGTATAAAACTGCCAATTAAAATAGTTGAATAATTTGTGGGGCTCAGTCAGTATGGGGCTGGCTCACCAACCAGGAGGTCCTGGATTTGTTCCTTGTGTTGGCCATGAAGTTCCTCATGTTTTTCCCGCCTGGCTTCCTCTTGTCAATGGTGCAGGATTTTATTTAATTTAAAGAAAACAGTAATAAAAGACTTTATACATGTAGATTATTGTTACATGTAATTATTCTCGTTAGGATTTAATTGTGAATATTTGAGCTTGACTGAGTTTTAATAATGTTTTAACCCCATGATTTCTGTTATGCTATAGTTTATTAATGAAAGTATGTATTTACAATATGTAACACTAGTTTCATTTAGCTGATCAACAGATGTTGTCAAAGTATATGTACATGTGTCAGACATGAATAAAGATTCTTGGAAAAAATCATCAATACTTTTATTCAGCAAAAATTACCCAGAATATATTTCCTGTCAATCAGACTTGAAACATTAGGGTTCCTATGTTTAATACTTTTGCTGCAAAGAAACATTTTCCAAGATGTAATAAATATCATTTGAACATTACCATTTTTTATGCCCACTGTTAATATGAATGTATATTATTTTTGTCATCTTCTTCCAGCGGTCTGTCGCCCATTCACGATTTCTTGTGACCACTCAACAGGTCATTATTTAAAAACGACCAGGATATGGGAAAAGGGGGATTTGGGAGGGCCTAGTGGTCTAGAGTGCCACGCTTGGACCTCTAGCTGGCCGGTCACCACTGGCTTGCGGTTGTGGTTTTGATCCCTGGTGTAAGCGTAAGTGACTTGGCTAGGAGATGCCAGGGGCGCCTTCTCAACACAGTGGGTTTACTCCAGGTACTCTGGTTTCCTCCTACAGGAAAGACCCCTGCGATATCACCTACGGTGTGGGATGGACTTTAAACACTAAGAACAACAACATATGGGAGATTAACCATTCATATTGATTTTCAAAATTTTCAGAATGTAAATTTCGAACAGTTTTGCAGTCTTACATGTACCTTTATGATCACATTTTGACTATCTGAGCTTGTACAGAGTTCATAGTGGATGGATTCTTTTAAAACTGGTTGACAATGATTTTAGTTGTTGTTGGTGGGAATATGATGGGGCTTTATGTTCCTTACAACTAACGTATGTGGTGTGTTTCCTATACATGTACTGATATATAGAAATCTAGAAATTTGGTGTGATGCTTTGAAAAAAGCTCTACTGCCTGCCAGTGATGTTGGAACTGTTGTTTTCACTTAAGCAGCTCGAGCTTGAGGCTATAGTTAGGATTGTTTGACACAGAAATTGAAAATAAATTCAAGAAATAATAAATATAGAGTATGATTTATTTAGTATATTTGAATTACATGTATACCTAGATAAAAATGTATAATACTCAACATCTGTTACTATAACGATTATACAGATTCTGGTCACATGGTCAAATACAAATAAAAGCATTTTTGATATGTTAATAGGATATTTATTGATGGTTATTTCATGAATTTAGATATTTAGAAAAACCATTGCATGAATATAAATAACTCATTATGA
The DNA here is from genome assembly GCF_932274485.2 of Patella vulgata. Classification (NCBI taxonomy): domain Eukaryota; kingdom Metazoa; phylum Mollusca; class Gastropoda; family Patellidae; genus Patella; species Patella vulgata. Next base: position 22,407,058 of record NC_065883.2, read on the forward strand.
TTACAAACTCAACACATTCAATATAATCAGGACATATGTACAACATAATTGGGACATGCATGTATGTCTATGGCCGTTTTCATTAGCCCAGCATAGGAGCAGAACAGTAGGACGTTAAACCCCATTTCATTTCATTTCATTTCACTGAAGACCATTAATACAAGGAAAGACCATGAATATAAACATTGTGGTGACATTAGACCAGTCATATAAACATTGTAGTAACATTAGACCATGCATATAAACATTTTATCACATAGTTATCTACATTACTGATTTTGTCTGGTGAAAGATTAGTTCAAGAGATAAATCCAAGATAAGACTGCTACAATGACATCAGACCACAAAATGTAAAAGTAATAGCTTAAGATCGTAAATATAAACATTATATAAGTGTTATTAGACAATAAAGTTAGGTGACATTAGACTATAAATGTTAACAGTATCCAAGTGGCATTATATGTTAACTACAAATGTAAAAAAATATTCAGTGGCATTACTATAAATGTAAACATTATACGAGTGACATTAGACTATAAATGTAAACATACAAGTGACATTAGACTATAAAAATAAAGATACAAGTGACATTAGACTATAAATGTAAACATTATACAAGTGACATTTGACTATAAATGTAAACATATGAGTGACATTAGACTATAAATGTAAACATATGAGTGACATTAGACATTATCCAAGTGAAATTAAACAATAAATGTAAACATTATACAAATGACTTTAGCATATACAATTTATACGAGATAGGTGAATGCCAGGTGGAAAAACTCGAGCACAGCTCAGTGACATCATGCCCCCAGAGAAATTCCAACCCTGTGTCCATCTCAAAGCCGAAGACTACTGACAGTGGGTCTCGAGATGGCTACCCGGGCGGCAGTTGGTATCAGGCTACTGTTAGTGTATCATAAACAGTTCAGTACTTAATTATACATGTACCACTAACATAAATATCAATTTTGTTTTTGTCATACCATTTATTATAAAAACAAACTGAATGCACTAATTGGATCAAGGTAGTGAGTAGAAGCCCATGTAATGTTCACATGTATAGTTTTTAAACTACAAAGTATGTAAAATACATTTGTTGTTTTCAATCCTGCTGTGACAGTTACAATGAGTAGTTATTGTCAAAGAATGTGGCTAGGCTGGTTGGTAAAGGTCAAACAGGGTGACATACATTAATACTACTTACTACTTCATAATTACATGTTTTATACTTTATAATTTGATACCACAGATCAAAAATATGATAATGGTATGAGGGTTGAATGGTTATAAAATAAGAATGCGTTTTTTTGTGATTTATTTACATATGATTCATTCTGAACAATATGACATATCTATAACTAACCTTTTTTACATTACAACTTTTAAGCATGCCAAGAGGGGTGGATGGCCGAATGGTTAGTACATGTGCGCTGTATCATAAGGTGTCACTGAGTCAACTGGCGTGGTTTCGATTCCCCGGTTGTACGTGACAAGGAGTAGGGTCGCCTGTGACACGTCGTGGGTTTTCTTCAGGTCCTCTGTTTCCTCCCACGGCTAAAGACCCCTACATGTACGTGCAAGCAAATTATTGAAATAAAATTGAACCATGTGTTAGTCCCGAAATGACCAAGTTTGTGTTGAGTGGATGTTAAACCCCATTTCTCTCTCTCTTTAAGCAAGCCAGGAGTCACGTAAACAGGTTAAACCAAAGCCTTCCATTCTGATAACAGGTTCAATCTGAACAACTGAAGTGAGCCAGGTGGTCTTGGAACCATTCTGAGAATAACACAGTGATAATGGGTTCAATCTGAACCTCTGAAGTGAGGTGGTCTTGAAACCATTCTGAGATTAACACAGTTAAAACATTTGTGTTGTAAATGATCCAATCCATTCACCACAAGGAGATATTATTGTTAGAGGGAAAAAGAAAATAGATATCAATCTTTATTGTTTGTAGGTATTATCATTATCTCAAATTCCACACATATTCTCCCATATCAGATTTCAATCGGTGGAATTTCTATAAAACATGGTGGAGAGAGCTTGACACATACTTGATACTCTTTAGATATCCTAGTTTATATGTTTCTAGCTAAAATGTTTCCAAAGGTTTTAGTAGCCTTTTATAGGAGATAATATCATTTAAAGTGACAGCTTTAGAATATAATAGTCACTTTCTTTTGTAATGCTTGGATTCCATTTTTTACAAATCCCGAATGAAGTTATGTACGTACTGGTACTCCAGATCAAAACTGGTTGATAGACTCTTCTGTGATCAATCAAGTAGTGCATTATAGATTGACTAAATCTATTTGTTAAGGCCAGCTCAATTTTCATAAGTGTCACTGAGATTTAAATAAGGTTAGGTCACGTGATTGTTGGCGAGATTGTAATTTAGGGGTAGGCTAAGCATTAGGGCTGGGTCCAGGGTTAGGTTTAAAGGTTGGGATTCGCGCTAGCCCAGTTTATATTTTGTGACCTTTGACCAATTTTGAAGTTGGCCTAATGAAATAGATCTAACCTTATAGATCAGGCCAGGAATAAATAGCTATAAACATAGATGATAATTGCAACTAGAACTGTACCATGCTATAATTACAGCTTATTGTACTTCCTTTCATAACTAAATTTGCTTTAGCACCAAGAGATTGTCTTACTAGACTATTTTCTGAAATCTACAAAGGAAGACTTAATATTTTGAATTGTGTGACATTTGGTAAAGTGTCAAAACTAATCTCGAACCTGCTGGTTGAGTCAAGTGGTCTAAACATTGGACTGGACTGATATGTTTTATGTTTCTTTGAATGAATGAAAGGTTTTCCAGGTGTTTAAAGTAATAGTAAGTATAGGTATGTATGGTATAGGTGATAATGGTCATTTGGCCAGGTAATATAACTAGAGTGTTACAGGTGTGTAAATAAACCACGTTCTTCTACATTTTAAACAAAATATCAAATGACTGTCCTGATGTTAGAGTAAAGTTTGTGTGTAAACATCAACCATTTACAGGCTTTTTAAACTGTATCAAATTTCAAAATTTCATCACATTTCATGGATTGAGATATGACCAAAATATTTCGGCATGTTCCGTCACCTGTTCCTAAACTTCATATCTATAAGAATTTTAAATATATTTTCAAGTGAACTCTAGTTTGTACTTTGTTGACATTTTTATTATGTAGATGAACTGTTATAAGATACTGTGTGTTATCTTCTATTGATAGACTTAGTCTTATTTCTTATGATGTTTTTACTCTGTAGTAAAATTCTTGATTACATTCTGGACCAGATAACATCAGATTAAAAAGATTAATTCTAGTAAACTATCATTTTATTACCATGACAGTTCAATACACAATCTTTGTGTCTTTAGGAACTTCTTGTATGGTGAACCTATTTGTTTCATGTTCTGGTACCCAAGGTAGACTGTAACCAAAAATGTGTATCGGTCATTTATAATAATCTATTAGAAAATTTACCATCGTAAAAATCTTAATGTTTTAAATTCTCTAAAATATTTCTATTTACACCAATAGTAGCCCATTTGGGGTAAAATGGCTTGCTGTGTCAGCTAGTTTGAGAGGGGGGTTGGATGGCCGAATGGTTAGCACGCACCTGCTGTATCATAAAGTCTGTCATTGAGTCAACTGGCGTGGTTTTGAATCCCCAGTTGTACGTGACAAGGAGTAGGGTTGCCTGTCCAACCGCATGGGTTTTCTCCTGGTCCTCCGGTTTCCTCCCACTGCTAAAAGACCCCTATGCGCAAGCGAATTATTGAAATAAAATTAAACCATATGTTAGTCCCGAAATGCCCTAGTCTGTGTCGAGTGGACGTTAAACTCCATTTCTCTCTCTCTCTCTCTCTAGTTTGAGAGATTATAAGAGTCAAATCTAAAATATTAACAGGCCAATAGTTAGCTGAAGGGCATTTAAATTACATGATGGGAGTGGGGCGTGAATGCCAAGATTAGGTTGTGGTAACATAATTACACAGGGTAAGGCAGCGGCACTGTTATGCAGAGTGGGGATTGGTGGTATCACTCACTTTGCAGAGTGGTGAGGTATGATTATGCGGAAGTTGGGTTGGGCAGCACTATTATGTCCACGAAAATATGCCACTGTTTACACATCTGCTTTATTTTAACAATGATTTCTGCATTAACTTTTTTTATAACTGCCCCCAAATTGACATTATTTCACTACATACCTAAAACTTCCCTCAAATAACTTTTAACATTAATAAATTCAATTAACATGCCTCCTTTAACCTTGATTTATAAAAGTTAATGAAGTGTTAATGTCTATTTAAAGTTAGTCCTATGTTACATGAAGTAGTTGTTAATGGTGACAGAAGACATCTTTAATGAGCCGTCATATTTCATTCTTATCATCCAGTCTTTTGGTCTAGTAAAAGGTATCTACACCCAGTCTGGTTTCATCATCTCATCAATCCTTGCTGTAATCACATTTCTAGAGCAAAGCACATTAATTAGTTGTTTATTGAGATCTGATTATACTGATAAATTGGGTAATTCATGTCAGATGTTATTCAGATTCATGCTAGTAAATGTGAAAATTATGAAGGGCCAGTCAGAATGTTTACATTAAAAATGAAGAATGGTTTCTACTTGATTGAAATCTGTTTTTGTAATAATCTACAACATTAAAAGGTTGATTTTTTTTTTATCCTCAGGATTTAAATTTTGTTTAAAAATGAGATTTTCTTGAAGCAAATAATTATTATGGTTTGCCTTAACAAAAGTAGCCTGGAGGTCTTGGAGGGGTTATTGAGATAGTCCCTTTAGGGAAATAACACTAGTAATACATCTTCTCAATTACTGCTCCCCTTGTAGTCATTGACAGTCCGTACACAACCACTAGCATTACTTTAATTCGTTCCAGTTGTTCACCAAATGTTACTTGCCGCCAAAATCTTCACTATTAAAAGTCATTCAAAGTCTTGAACTGGACTCAATCACACTCTCACACAGGACCTAAATCAGGTGGAGTCTGGAATTTTCAGAAACACTTTCTTGGATTATTTTGTGCTGTTTGGATTTATTAAAAAATAGAATTGTAAGTATAATGGGATTACCAGATAAATAAGTAGAAACTATTTGTCAAAGATAAAGTGGATAGATTTGAAGATTTTATAGCTAGTTTACCATCATCAGTTATTTTATATACAAGGATCTGGACAATTATGGCTTTAAAAACTTATTCTTATTGCAAGAAAAAAAACATTACCGCCCTAAATATTGGCATCATGACGTCTTATTTCATTGAAATGTTTCCATTCGATAACAAAAACATAAATAAGTCTGGAGGTTGTAATAGATTCATGTTTTCACAGATATGGCTTTATTTTTCCACTGCATTTGAAGATTTGTTTAAAAAATGACAAATATCCATTTCAATTATACTGTATAGACCATTTATATTTAAAAATAAACAATATTGTAATGAGTTAAGATTTGTGACTCACCGTATGATATAACAGCAACCTGTATTGCAATCCCATGGTTTTTTTTTTCTTGTGGTTTTTGTCCAGGTTCTTTTGTTTCTGCCCAAGACTTGGTGCTTTGTTTGTGATAGAATATACTGACTGTAAGCATATTTGGAAACAGAAGTAGGAAATTGATCTTCCGGCTTAGGGTTCTAGTTTATAAGGCCTGTCATCGATGCAAGGGTTGTGGTTTTCGATTGCATGTTTGTGAGTGACAAGTGTAGGTGTGTCTGCTTGAATCTCATATTCTCTCTCTGCTAAAGCTCACTACATGTATCCGCCTACCATATCGTTCAAGGGAGCCACGGTGGCTGAGTGGGTAAGACGCTGGCTCACTAGCCTTGAGGTCGAGTGTTTGATCCCTGCATTGACCGAGAAAGTTCATTGGGATTTTCCGACGTGGTTTCCCATTGTCAGTGGTGCAGGATGGAAGGCCAGACAAGGACAGCTGTCTAGTCGTTCGGATGGTATGATATACATTGGCGTCCATGTAAAAGATCCCTCGGCAGTCAGAATTCGATATAAGAGGCCATAGTGCCACTGCCAGGGGAAAATTTCCCTCATAGCACACTGCATGGCATATGCCCCTCTTTATTAACCCAGTCAGAGCAGAATAGTAGGACAGTAAACACATTTCATTTTATTTCATATCATCCAAAGGATGTTTCTAGTTATATTTTACCCAATTTTATTGGTTCAGAGAAATAGATAAAGAAATGTGCAAGAATTATTAACAAGCAAAAAAAATGATATATCAGACCCTAAATGACCTAGTTTGTGTTGAGTGGATGTTAAACCCCATTCTCGGTCTCTATTTTTTCTCTTTTTCAATTAAATATCAATTGTGTAGCCTTGTCTACTTGTGGTTCTTAAGAATATATCTCAGTTACTGTTTCTATTAGCTATTTGAATTAGTTCTGTGTAAAACCCGAGTGAATTTTCCTGGTAGTGAATAAATAATCAACATGCCGTCAAGAGGAGGTAAATATTGTTAGTGTATTGTTCCAATATCTCCTCGTTACTTTTTGTTACCTGTGTGCACCTGTTAATTAGATCTGCTAATACACTGATGACCTGCTGGAAAACGACTAGACGACAACAAATAATACTACACACACAAACGTAAATAAAACTTTTCGTAAATGTCTAGGAACTCTTTAGGTTTGGTTTATGTAACAATTTTATAGTTCATGTCTCTCATGTATTTCCAGTTCAATTATTAGTAAATACCATTAAAACAACTCTCTTATTGGATAACAAAATTAAAACATTCAAAAGGGCAATACAGAATTATTTCACTGGCAATGCATTGATTAAATAAATCCCACAAAATATGAATTGGACAGATGTGGAGGAACAGAATTACATGTACATGTACATGTATGATTATTTGTGATAATATTACTACTCAAAATGTATTAGATATCTTTTGACTTTTTGTACACCTAATTGGAAACATTTTTGTGTGCTTGTTAATTGTGCAAGGAAGCTTAATCAACTCGGGCAAAGTTTAATGGTATAGTATTTTTTTGTGTAGTTCAAAGTAAAAAGCATTTTGAAAAAAGAAATGTTTAGTGAAAAGTAAGGAAATAAGTTTTCAGTTTGTATTCAATGACAGATTGTGAAGGAAATAGTGTTAAAAATGAATTGTATATTATTATATGTGATTATATATATTCAGTAAACAATTCATGATAATGGGAAGCAATCTTATGGAAACTTTCCCCCAAAGATGTTAATCTGATAGTGAAGAAATAAGGAATTTTGAAAAATCTACGTGTAATTATTGACAAGATGAACCTCAGAAATTCAGTTATATGTTCAATGCCCAAAGTTTCAGTTATATACATATACATGTATATTATGATGAACAGTTGTATTGATATAGATAGATCTCTTGAAGATGTTGAACAGACTTAATTGATAACATTGTGTATTATTCATCAATTATTTGCGTTAATGTATTAATAATTAATCTTAATGATTTGTTTATAGTTGAATCCTATAGATTGATTTACAATTTAATAATTAAACGAGACATCTAGTGTCCTGATATATCTCCGAGGACTACTATTGCTACATGTATACCATTCCTTATTCTTAATCACGGATGAAGTAGGATACATGGAATTAGATAGGGTCATTTTAAGGAACTTTGAGATATTAGTCAGATTAAATGAACGTATAGAGTAATTTTGAATTCATGAAACCCTGTTCTTTTATCAAACCCACACTAGTGTTGAAAATCGGATCGAGATTTGTGATCCGAATACTTTTGTTGGCTATCCGAATACTATTCGGATAATTCGGAGACGTGAAATTCTTGAACACAATTACATCAAAAGTTCATATACCGGTACTTTTCTTACTTGTTTCAATGTGTATGAGTGTCTGTATGCCGAGAATGAAATCGTACTTTCGATTTGCAAATTGTTTGAGCCGCGAAGAAAAAAACGTGCCTACCTTTAGCCGTAATTATTAAGACTATGTATGACACCGGTCTGACATCCCAAAAAAATCAATGAGGTGAAGGAATTTGTATAGTATAACTACTCCAGTTATCCGCACCCTCCCACTTATCATTTTGCTCAATCAACACGAATGAAAAAAGTAAAATAAAACCATGTGCCATTTATTCCGGCAAGGTCATTTGCCTCATTCTGATAATCTACTACTATTGAACCAATCAGTGAATGGGAATATACGTGACCTAGGTCGTTATGAATAAATTTCATTGTGGGAAGTCAAAACACGGTCTAAACTCGTATGCCGTAAACTAGCGCAGGGAATGAATGAATATTTTTTTTATTTAGACTACTGTTTTTGTTGCACTGCATTAATAATTTTATTAGTTACTATCACTAAATAATACGCATAATGTTGACATTTAATAATTTATGCTCATGGAGCTGCGTACGTGATCAATTGCATTGGGGAAAATTTCAAAGTGATCAGACGTAAAAATGGCTAAATATAGAGCATACGGAATGTCAGAATATATTGTAACGAATAGTAAACGGATAGTAAAATGATTCGGATAACCCTTATTTTGTATCCGTTAACGAATATCCGAATAGTAGTTTCAACACTAACCCACACAATCATTTTCTTACATCATGAAGTTTGAATAGTAGATCAAACTTTTACAGGCTTTTTGAATCTTCCCCTCAATGCTTAAAGATGGGTTCCCAGAAAAGTATTTATCGGGTGGTTATTTCCAATAAAAGTATGGCAATTTTGGTATATATGGAAAGTAGAGATATCCAATCTTACTAGAAAAATACTGGATTCCCCGAAAAACACTCATGGAGCGTATACAGGACAAAAATGTAAGGGTTCCCCTAATCAACAGCCTGACGATTATGACCTTCTGCACGCACGATGTCAAAGGTCACAAGCGAACATTGAGCGCTTGATGTACAAGTTGATAAACTTTATGAAGAGTTAGACGTACAATACTTTCTGAGATAAAAATGACGGAAAAAGACGGGGGTAGTTGATAATCCGAGAATTTAATTAGGATTCGATATTTGTAATAAATAGTAAGCGATTAAAGACAACATCGTCTTATGTATGCAATGATTTCTCCTCTGACTCCCAAGACGTGACGTAAACATGACCTGGTTTGATCGAATTTTAATAGCAGGGCATTCCTTCGCAATTACAATGTTTGAGAAGGATTTGAAGCATAATTATGACAAATTAATTAGTTTGAATATGTTTTTGGTCCATATATACCATTAAACCACCCAGTTTGAGCGCGGGAACCCATCTTTAACTAAGATATTCAAATTTTATGTAGATAAGGCTGTATTAAATTGCTTTGAATATATTATCTACAATTTATTTTGTTTACCTCATCCAGGACCATTAAACCTTTTGTTGCACATAATTTAAGTTTTACTTAGTTACCAAGCCTAGCGATTCTGAGTAAAATGTTCTGTCAGATGTGTAATGTTCAACAATTAAAATGAATGTCAATCTTAAAACACAGATCCTATTTCGTTTCGTTTTTTATAAATTTATAAATTTCGTTTTACTTGTCTTTACTACACTAGGAGCAGGAAGAGTTGTCATCATTGACATGTTCTGGATGATGTGAGGGATTAGCCAATGAAACAGTCTGATGTGGTGCACGGAACTGTGGGTAATCCACTAGAAACATCAATGCCGATTGGTTAATCAAATGTCTGATGTCAAGGGTCAAAAGCCGCTCGTATGACCTCTGACGTGACCTATCACTACAAGCGGTCAGATCTTCATTTAGTGTAGGCCATCGAAAGTAAAAAAAAAAACGAAACAAGATATAGATCTGTATTTTAATTAGATTGATTGAATGTATGATATACAATGTTAAAGTAGCTAAGTCTCTAACTCAATATCATCCAAAATCTTCAATGTTGAAAACACGATTTATTTGTCAAATTAAATCAACATTCATGTTGTGATCTTACCGGAAAAAGATGGGCTTTTGATATCCAATATTTAAGACAAAATAAACATTTTACCATTGGTGCACGAATCGTGTACCATAATGCGCTTCAGCCCCAGTTGTATCAAGAGACTTGAGTGACGAGGCTAGACACATTGCACCAAATCAAACGCCGTATGTAGACCGGAATAACCAGAAGCTAGAAATTTGCACTCGGTTGAGACTGCTGGCTTATTTCGTCGAACATAACTGATTTTGAAATTGGAGTAAAAACGGAAACCATTGAATGTAAATCAGTTTATATACATTCATATTACAGTATTATATATGCGTTGCGACCCACTTTTGTCAATTACTAGGTCACAAATGTTAGCGATTTAGCTCCTTTAATATAAAGGTTTCTATATTGTAATATTTTGTTTTTGTTGATATTTCAGATGCACTGATTAACAGAAGATATATTTTTAAAGAAATAATAGTCTAGAACACCATGTCACTTAAAGAAACACAACAGTTTGAAAAGGGGCGTATTAAAGTCCTACAGGATGAGAGAGTCTACATTCAGAAAAAGACGTTTACAAAATGGGCCAATGCCTTCCTGGAAAAGGTAAATATAATTTATAATACATAGGTTTGCTGAAATACTTTATTGTTAAATAGGGCTTCCATGTATGCTAATGATAGGCAATTATAGATTCCTTGTTCGAAGTTCCTTATTTTAAAAAAAACAAAAAAAATTCCAAACAAACTATTAAAATAGAGGAAGATAAAAGATGGCATGCATTGTCATTACTTGCAGCATCAGCTGGGTTAGACAAACTATATGCACTCTTTCCAGTCCTTTCTAACCAGGTTTTGATGAAATCTATAACAAGGACTATCTGATGCTAATTATTGGCTGTCATCAAGGCATTACTGATTACTGGAAGCAAGCATTTAACTAGATATTTGATACCATTTCCCCTTATTGTGCTTACAAGAATTTCAAGGTTGTGAGATTATGAAAGAAAGTCTGATTTTGATAATGGGCTATATCAATGTGTTTTATCTAATGATGGTTGTGTGTTGACAACATTCTGATTAATTTGACAGTAGAGATCTTTCTTATTAGGACTGTTTTGTATATTTGAACCAAGTATCTCATTCTTAAAAACAAAATAAATGCAAGGTTTCGAGCAGTGGTTGCATTTATACAGTAACATATAGGCAGTTTACCAATGCCGCCAGGAGTCATAGATTTAAGAATGTCATGACCCAAGTTTGTACAGGGAATACCATCTCTGATCCAATCTCCCTCTTCAAAAAAATGAACCTGACAAATTATGTCATTAATCTTTCTATTTTAACATTCTTGTTCCTTAATTTTTCACTGGAGGCACAGTTGTTGTCATACTTTGTTTTGTTTCTTTTCTTTCTTCAATGAATTATTGTTGTGTTTTCCGATAAATTAACATTTTATTTGTTATCAATGGGTTCAAACCCGTCTAGATATACTATAATGAAGTGAGGTGGGGGAACTGGGCTGTGCTATAACTGTTTTTCTCCAACCAGATTTTTTTATAACTAAGTTGAAGGCTGACACATAGCTTCTAGAAATGATAAATGATACAAAATATACAGTTTCATGTCCTCCATAACAATTATATTATATGCTTGGTTGAATACTTGAACATAATAAACTTCTAATGTTACATGAAATATACCTCATATTTATATAACCAAATACGATTCATTCTTTTCGGTTTAATTTATGTCTATATAAGGACATACTCATTGTTATTCCACTTCAGTTCCTCACAAATTTCATAAAAAAAATGGGTTTAAAATTTCATGATAAAATGGCTTTATTAGTCTTAGATAACCTAAATAACTTAAAGATGGGTTCCCAGAAAAGTATTTATCGGGTGGTTATTTCCAATAAAAGTATGGTAATTTTGGTATATATGGAAAGTAGAGATATCCAATCTTACTAGAAAAATACTGGATTCCCCGAAAAACACTCATGGAGCGTATACAGAACAAAAATGTAAGGGTTCCCCTAATCAACAGCTCGACGATTAGGAATTTCTGCACGTGTGATGTCAAAGGTCACACGCGAACATTGAGCGCTTGATGTGCAAGTTGCTAAACTTTATGAAGAGTTAGACGTACAACACTTTCTGAGATAAACATGACGGAAAAAGACGCGGGTAGTGGATAATCCGAGAATTTAATTAGGATTCGATATTTGTAATAAATAGTAAGCGATTAAAGACAACATCGTCTTATGTATGCAATGAATTCTCCTCTGACTTCAAAGAGAGGTAAGTCACGTGACGTAAACATGACCTGGTTTGATCGAATTTTTATAGCAGGACATTCCTTCGCAATTACAATGTTTGAGAAGGATTTGAAGCAAAATTATGACAAATTAATTAGTTTGAATATGTTTTTAGTCCATATATACCATTAAATCACCCAGTTTGTACGCGGGAACCCATCTTTAATATATTGAGGTAATATTTCTTGATATAGACTTCTGTTAAAACAAGAAAAGAATGTATCATGATATTAATGATACCTATTGTATCATGTATGTTTTAATAATGACCATTTTGGACTGAATATTGTCATGCAATTTAAAGGACAATGCAATATGGTAGAAATATGGTAGAAATTCAAAATTACACAAAAACTTGTATACATGTATATAATAATAAAGAAGTAAAAGTTGTCTGTGTAAAATGAGATAATTTATTAAACATAAAATAGACTTGTATTGTTGTTGCTCTACACCCAATAATAATTAGCTTAATGTTTCTGCTGGTTACATTTAAAGGCGATTGTTTTAAAGATACATTAGTTAAAGAGTTTCATAAAGGGTAGGCCATTCTTACTATAACAATTTAAAAATAGATGATACAAAAAAGGAAAATATTGAAAATTTCAGTCAAATTACATTATTCTGAACAAAGTTATTACTGTTGGAAGTTTGGATTAGAAATAGGTATCAACTGTCTCAGGGAATTGCTGATCGTTTGATTGACAGACGATAACTCCATCCACATATTCTCAATGGCTACAGTACCCTTGATTGTCAGTCCTTTACCGGCAGTATCTGGGAGTGACGTCAGTGATTAATGGTAAATGTTAGCTTGGTCAGCCATTTATTGATTTAATTATTAAATAGAAGACTGTTTAAATCCAGGCTATATCCATGCCATCCGAGGGTCTACAGAGTAGATTTTATACTTGTCATGTAAATAAAGGTCTAATTAATAATTTCTATAACATTTGAAGCCTTTAGAAAGATTTGCAATAGGGAGATTTAGCTCTTAACTAATGTATCTTTAAAAAGAATGTCTGATTAGCTTTAACATTTAGACATAACAGGGTAATTGAAAAAAGTCACGTTTGTCCATCCATTAATCTTTACTACTAAACAAACACAATTAATTAGAAGCCACTGTAACTATTAGCTAAGCTTCTATATATAAAAAAAAGCAACACTACCTGTAATTTTGTTTCAAAATTAGATTATTTTTATTAATTTTCAATCCATGACTTTAGAAAAAAAATCAGTTTAAGCTCCTATGACTGCGTTGACAGGTGTGGTAGTTTGTTTATTTAACCAATCAGTGTTAAGATGAGATAAATCTATTAGCCATCATCTTTAGATGTGGTTTGTATATATTATTATTTATATATCACTCAACATGAACATGTCCTTCTGTTTACAATCAGAGTGGAAGTCTAGGAATTTAGAAAGTAGGATCTGAAAAAAGAAATTTTCATCTAATAGCCTGTTTAAAATCTTAAACATACATTATGCAAGAGCTAAATCTGGCAATAATGTGCAGTAGTGCAGTAAACACAACACAAAGTGGGTTTCAAAACACAAAGTGGTCTGGCATAATACCGATATAGTCTGAGGGTTGTGTACCATTTTTAATAATATTATAAATAATCTAGTTATATTATTGGTTAGAATAAAAACACAGATAATATTTATTTAATTAAATAAATTTGGTAACAAGTGGCTTCTTTGTTTAACTTTTTAAAAAATGAAATAACCATATTTTGATATAAATTTTCCGTATTCTTGTGTTACAATACAATGGAAAAATTCCTCTTAGACGAAATTTGATTCGCTTGTTGAGTTATAGATGGTTTCGACAATATCATCGAACGTGAAAGTGCTAGGATTTTTAAACCAGTTTAATTTTGTCTTTTAAACACTAATGTGGAGCAAGGGTCTTTGCTGTGGGAGGAAACTGGAGTACCAGGAGTAAACCCACGAGATTGAGAAGGCGCCCCTATCTCCAAGCCACATGCTCACACCAGGCATCGAAATCACAACAGCAAGCCAGAGGTGATCGGCCAGCTAGAGGTCGAAACATGGCAGTTTAGAGCACTAGGCCATCCCAACCCTCCTCCCCCCCCCCCCCCCCTATCCATCGTTGAGAAAGGACATACAGTTTTATTTATTTTATTTCAACTTGCGGTGACATTTATTCATCCAGTAAATGCCTGCTAAGACTGGAGAATGTCCACTTAATTCAACGAAGTCTTTTTGGTACTAAATAAACATAACCATAATTCTTAATTTTCCTGGCATGCAAGATTCTTTATCAGTGGGAACCTGGAGAAGGTTTACATGACTAAATTCAGCCTCACATGCTTAAAATTATATAGCCCTGTCTACAAAGAACTGGACAGCCTCAATTATGAAGTGAATATAACATATGGTTGTCGTACTTCTTAACCTTTGTGTTTTGAGTTCATTTCAGTGAAAATTCTAATTCGTGATCTTAAAATCAAAATTCCTTTTCCACCAATATAAACATTAATAGAATGTGATATGCTACTCTCTTTACATACTTTCATACAGTAGTTAATTGACTTGCTCGTAAGAGTTACCAAAACAGGGGGGTAGGTGGCTGTAGGGTATAATGCATGCGCTCTAAATCATAAGGTCTGCCATTGAATCAAGCGGCAAGGTTTCATTCCTGCACTTGAAGGTAACAACTGCCTAACCTTGTGGGTTGCCTGGTCTCCTCCCACTGCTAAAGACCTCTACATGCAATTGAATTATTGTAGTAAAATTGTACCATGTGTTAGTCTCAAAATGACCTAGTTTGTGTCAGTGGACATTACCTCCCTCGCTCTCTCTTTCTCTCTCTCTCAATTACCCAAACAACTACGAAAAGAAACCAGAGTTTGTCAACCAAGAAACTTGTAGAATACAGGGGTGTAAAGATGTGTGATTATCTTTATTTGTCTTTTCAATTTAAACTGTGAATCTAGCCAACAATTGGAAAGAAGAGTAGATTTCGAAGGTATTTAACAAATTACGCAACATGTCTTAAATAAACTTTACAATGACAAGCTTTTGTTTTACAGTTTGTTTTGAGATATAACAATAAGTGGTAAAATAAGTTAATCACTCTTGGTTTAAGAACTAGGCAGGTAGGATTTCAAGTGACTGATTGACATCATCAGTTGTATGGTCAAGTAAATTTCATCTTTAAGTATTATACATTGACAAAATGATATTTAAAGATACATTATGGGAGATTCGATAACGAGTTGGCAGTTCTCACTATAATAGTTAAAAACTAGATAATGTAAAGGTAATTTGCTGAAAATTTCATTTAAATTGATCCACTATGAACCGAGAACTAAGCGATCGAAATATCTACCTACATGTAGCCTTGATCATCATTACTAAAGTCAGTATGATAAACAGCATAGTCTCGATTATCCATTTAATCGTTAAATCGTGAAGGAAAGTTATGCAGTAAATCGGCTCACAATCCACTAAAGATCGCAGTCTAGTGATGCCATCTAGAGTTGATTATGGTCTGGCAACGTTAATTAATGTCTAATTAATAATTTAGATAACATTTCAGGCCTAAAGAAAGACATGCAATAGACTGATTTAGCTCTTGCATAATGTATGTTTAAAGTACTGATGGACCATTTTAAACAATAGGAATCACTTGCAAACTACAATATTGTGAAAAATGAATCTCTAATACGAATAATAGTTAAATTCAGTTCAATATTTATGATATATGTGGTATTGAAATTTCATCAATCTAGGCTGCTTGCTATGCAAAAAGCCTGCCGCCATTTTATGTGTCCACGAAAATTTAATGATAGGCGTGTTTTAAATCTGATTGAATCCAAGTTGAGACATTATTTAATTTTGGTATTTTGATTCTGCTTTCTCAATTAAATGTTAAATAATCAATCTGAGTTCATATTAATTAAATGATAAATAATCAATCTGAGTACATAATGTATTAATTTAATGTTAAAGTAGCTAAGTCTCTAATTCAGTATCATCAAAAATCTTCGACATTGAAAACACAAATTATTTGTCAATTCAAATCAACATTGGTCTTGTGATCTTACAGGGAAAAGATGGGCTTCTGATATCCAATATTCAAGACAAATTAAACATTTTACCATTGGTACACGAATCGTGTACCATAATGCGTTTCAGCGCAATTTGGAACAAGAGACTCAAAGAACGCAGCTAGACATATTCCACAAGTCATGTCAAATTAATGGTGACGCTATATTCTTATCTGGAGAACATGCGCAATAAATATCATCGGTGTAGACCGGAATAACCAGACGCTAAAGATTGCCATTCAATTAAGACTTCTGGCATATTTTGCCGAATATAACTGATAAGAAATTACAGTAAAAACAGAAACGGTTGAATGTAAATCAGTTTATATACATTTACATTACATTATTATATGCGTTGCGACCCATTTGTGTCAATTTCTAGGTCCCAAATATTAGCGATTTAGCACCTTTAAATAATCAATCTGAGTACATATTAATTAAATGTTAAATAATCAATCTGAGTATATATTAGCGTGAATTAAGTTGAGAATCTTTTTTAGCAACAGATGGCCCGGCATTGTTACTTTAAACAAAGGATACTACTATAACATCAACTTCGGCAGTATCTAGAGCTGGAAAATAATTTTATGCAATAATGAAAATTTTAGATATTGTTATCTGTATTATTAGCAAATGATGCCATTTAAATGACGAGTTTGGCAGCAGGTGACATAATTGTCATTGGTTTATAATTATGTAATCTACATGTACATGTAGATGCAGATAAGTCATTTTGACTGTTAATTAGATTGTTTTCACATTGGGTTAATTGGGTAGTCAGCTTACATGTATAAGAAAAATATTCTCAATGATGGGTATTTTGGATAAATTGTATTATCATATCGTGAACTATTTTGATCTGCACCATTCTGAATGCAAACAAAATTACTGGTATTTGAAACTGGTCTGGATTAGGCTTGCTTGGGACACATTATTTGACACTAACATATACAGCATAATAAATAAAATCATAAATTACCTGTTCTATATATAAAAAAACTGGAGGTGGCCCAGTCAGCAACCCTCTTAATCTGGCCCTCATTTGAAATGATTTTAAAAACTGTTCATATATATCACTGTTACACCATTGATTTCAAATTTTGTGAAAATCGGACAGAACTTACCATTAAATGGCTGCATACCATTACTCAAATAGTGTAAAAGCATGTAATACAATCTTTGTCCAATTTGGATGAAACTTCAAATATATATTGGGGATCAAAAGATCTTGGAGGAGTTTGATTTTGGTGCGCATCAAAATTCTTTATGAAGGATTGGGACAATGAGAGGATGAGCCCTATTGATTTTCCCTGTTCCCCCATCCATTTCTAGCAAAATGTGGGTGTATTGCATCCATATTACATTTTGTATGATCAATAGTAGAGTATTTTTTTCTTACCAACTCTACTGTATTTTTTTATTACCATCCATACCATATTTTGAATGATCGGTAGTACTGTATTTTATAAATAACTTTAGATACTTGACATTCAATCACCGTTTTATCTGCTATTTTTGTAGACTTTGAAAATACACAAACACCAACGCAAAGATAACCTCAGGAAATCTGTTTGTTAATTTGGGTGACTCGACTTGTTGATCTTATTTGCGAGAAAATCCTTTGATAAGCTCAGTGAATGATGGTACACTTTTTCTCTTCTATCTGTGTCAATATCCTCGATTTAATTTAAAGTCTTATATGGGTGGCAATTAGAATTTTATTCACCGCAGGTTCAAACATCTCCACCGACAGTTGGGTGCAAGAACTTTAGTATGTAGGTCAAGTCTGACTTAATTCAACTTGACAGAAAAAAACTTTCTACGTTTTTATTTTACACATGTAGAGTATTATATACCTGTGATTGATAAAAATTGTCCTTACATTGTTTCGATGTGTTCTTGTTGAAAATATCTGACTAAACCTACCATTTCCTTTGAAGGGGAGCCACAGTGACTTAGTGGGTAAGATGCTGCTCACTAAAAGGGGAGCCACGGTGGCTTAGTGGGTGAGACGCTGGTCTTGAGGTCGCGTGTTCCATCTCTGCATTGGCCGAAAAAGTTCATCAGGATTTTCTGGCGTGGTTTCCCCCTATCGATGGTCCAGGATAGGGCCTGACATGGACAGCTGTCTAGTCATTCGGATGGGCCAAAAAACCAAAGACCTGTTTATACATTGGTGTGCACGTAATAGATCCCTTTGCAGTTGGAATTCAATATAAGAGTGGACCATAGTGCCACTGCCCGGGCAAAATTTCCCTCATAGCACACTGTATGGCATATGCCCGTCTTCATTAGCCAAGTTGGAGCAGAACAGTCGGACGTTAAACCACATTCCATTTCATTTCCTTTCTAGAAGTTTATTGCTTTGAAAGAAAAACATTCCATTAATTTCCTGTGAGATTGAATTATGGAATCAATTGGGATTATAATGGATTATATCTAACTTGTGAAAATGATAATTGTCCCATCCTTTATTTACATATCGGCAAAACTAAGCCTTATGGTGGTGATTGGGGGAAAGTGACGGTTTCGCCTCCACTTTTTGCAAGGAACACCCAAATGACATTGCAGTTCAAGATTCATTCTCCATTTATAATTTACAATCCTAGCTTTGCGAAAGATCGTTGTCTAAATCATATAGGTCACTAAAATAAACTGGAAATGATGATATAGATTAACACTTCAACCAAGTTATTTGAAGAGATTTGAAATGCCCCACAACCTTTCTATTATGTGAATCACTATGCACTATATATATCCTACTCCACCCTTTGTCTCTATGTTATGTCCCTTTGATCTGTTCAACATGTTTTTTTTTATTAGATCTCAGAGTTGTACTTGTACATCAGCTACACAGTCTCCCTAACATGAGGATATAAATGTACTTTATGTGACATAGGTTTTAACCTCAGTCAGTTAGTTCAAATATAATTGTTAATTGATTGGCTGTTAATATGATGTTCATTTTTTGTTGACTTGAAAGCTTAAGTATGTTCAGCCATATACTGTTGTGATAAAAACACTGAAAATGCTAAGACCAACAAAAAACATAAAACGACCCCCCGAATAGACCAAATCAACAACAAAAATAACTTTCAAAACAACCCTGAAAACTGACACCATACATGGTGAAATATGTATTTGATGTCCTTATATGGTAGTTGTGAGAATTGGTGATAATGTTAACTACTATATAGTATTAATAACATATAATTTCATCTGTCTGCTTCTAGCTTAATAATATTAAAACATCATGACAGCAAATAAATAAAATAGTATTAGTTTATTGTTAAATTGGATGTTTAACAAGAATATTCCCTCAAACTTATCCCTCCATAATACTGGAGTGATTGCTACCCTTGATCACTGCTTTTCCATTGTAATACTGCTTATGCAGTCTTTTGGACATTGTATTCAAAAGGTTTATTGAGCAGTTAAGGACATTACGGATGAAATTATTGCAAATTCTAATAACTTTTCTTAACTACTCGGACAACAAAGCAGCTAGTGGGGTTATAATTTGATGCCTGTCAATCTATCTTTGTCTTGTGATTTTCTGTAAGTTGCAAGGATTATGATACAGATTTGATTAACCTGTTAGAACAACTTTGAAACTTTTAATCACAAAATTTTTCAGAATGAATGCGATTAGTGTTGAACAGGTTCAATTAAATCGCAATACAAGCATCCATGATAGATTTAATCAGAATGATTGCGATTAGTAATAAAGAGGTTAAATTAAATCGTGATGCAAATGTCTGTGATGAATTTATCAGAATGATTGCTACAAGAATCCTTGATAATAATGAATAACTGACTAACATGGTAATGTCTTGATGTATTCAAGGGGCAGCCAACAGGATTCAAAGTATTGAAGATATTTACAATAATTGTTTATGTATATTTCAGGCCCGAATGGAGATCAAAGATTTATTCACAGATTTAAGCGATGGTAAAATGCTGATGAAACTTTTAGAAATAATCTCGGGTGAAAATCTTGGTAAACCAAATAAAGGTGTACTCCGAGTCCAGAAAGTAGAAAACCTCAACAGATGTTTGAAATTTCTGGCTACAAAGGTATAAATTTTTACATTGGAAAAGCATTACCGATAACTTGACTTTATCTTTTTTGTTACTGATTGTGAATCTTTAAAACACGAATGGAAATGTTGTATCGTCTGGTTTAACCACGCCAGTTCTTGTTCTATACATCTTGACCCAGTAAACACTTACACTTAACACACCCGTCATATTGGGGGTGGGGGTCAGCGTAGCAGGGACAAAATGGGCCTTGGGTAGATGTCCATGAGACAATTTTTACGCTAATGATGGCCCTGATTTTGAAATGATGATAATCACAACCAAAACTCAAAATCTAAAATTTGCATGTTCTTAACTGATCATGTAAAGCAAAACATATGAACATTCAATATATCTTGATAATTCTTCGCTGCGTAATTATTAAAATTAACATTTTTTGCTTATTGGCTAATCCCAATAAGCCGAATGGCGTTTTGGGTTCTGTAGGCTGGTGATCATGTCTGCAATTTGGGGCATGTAGAAATATAGCCATATGGTATCTATTTTGCACATTCAAAACAATGAGAAGACTTGTCTCTTATTTTGTTAATACCAGAGAAAAATGTCAGTATTTAACCTATGCTTGATGTTATGTTTATCTGTATTTGTAGGTATATTTTGAAAACATTGGAGCTGAAGATATTTTGGATGGAAATCAACGATTAATCCTGGGGTTAATATGGACCATTATTTTACGTTTCCAAATTCAAGAAATTGTATTAGAAGTAAGTAACATGATTTAATCTTAATGAAAATCTAAAATCATCCCTATAATATTAAGTCATATAAATTTTCAATGAACAAATAAAGAGTGGAGATTCAGACAACACATCTAGCATAGCTATTAAACTATACTATTCAAAAAAAGTAGGGGATATTTGATTTTGGGGGCATAATACTAAAATATGCAAATGACTACGAAAAAAGTCACTATAGAACCTAACAGAAGAAACATTTCCAGTTACATGTGACGCCCAAACGCACCAATAGCTACCGCATGGAATGCAGGTGATGCTTGGGATCATCATGGGGGTCCAACCCAAGATTTGCACGACTCTGACTTTGAATGTTACAGTCATTGTGGCATTGAATTCCAGGGTGGAAACATCAGTTTAATTGTTTTAGTGACCAGAAAACAAATTTTGATATGCGTCGGCTTACCCAAAATGAAAGGTTACGTGCCCTTGGCATGCTACAGATCGGCACAACACAGGCGGTTGTGGCGCAGACGATGAATGTTTCTCAGTCTGTCATAAGCAGGCTATGGTCCAGATACCGTGATACACAATCTGTACAGGACAGACCACGCTCAGGTCGACCAAGGGCGACAACTCAAGCCCAGGATCGATTTATCCGTACCTTGGCCTTGAGAAATCGTGTCATCACAGCAAATCAGATCAGCGCTCGTCTTCAAACAGACACTGGTGTGAGAGTGAGTGGCCAGACGATTCGGAATCGACTGCATAGGGGTCACCTTCGCGCCCGACGTCCTCGCGTGATCCCTTGTTTGAGAGATCATCACATTCAGGCAAGACGTCGTTGGTGTAGGGATCGTCAACACTGGGATAATCGACGCTGGAGCAATGTGATGTTTTCAGATGAGTCAAGGTTCACTGTTGATTTTTTGGACAGACGTAGGAGGGTGTGGCGTCGTCGAAACGAGCGCTTCCAAGACGTTAACGTCATCAGACATGATCGATTTGGGGGTGGTTCTGTTATGGTGTGGGGAGGCATCACTGTTGCTGGAAGAACGGCTTTACATGTTGTTGCAGGGCGTGTTACAGGCCAGTACTACCGGGACAACATCTTGGCAGTCCATGTTGTGCCGTTCGCACGACGTCATGGCCGCCGTTTCATCTTCCAGGATGACAACGCAAGATGTCACAGGGCCAGGATCGTTACAGGTTACCTCCAACAACAGAACATCACCACATTACCTTGGCCAGCACTGAGTCCCGACCTCTCCCCCATCGAGCATGTCTGGGACATGCTTGGACAGAGGTTACGTCAACGTCAACAACGTCCTGCCAATGTCCAAGAACTTGCTGCTGCGTTGCAACAGGAATGGGACAATCTGGACCAAAATGACCTTAGACGTCTCATTAGGAGTATGCCACGTCGGATCAATGCTTGTTTGGCAAACAGAGGAGGATTTACCCGTTACTGACTTGGTTGTGATGCTGTGGTAACTTTGCTGTTTGACCCCGGGTATCATTTTACCCTTATAATGGTCAGTCTGTGCCTTACTTAGTCTAACGATCATTTGGAATAAATCGATGAATGTGAACTTCATTTCATTTTGTCATTTGTTTCTTCGTCAGTTTCATTAGGTGACTTTAATAACACTTAAAAATCAAATATCCCCTACTTTTTTTGAATAGTATATAATTCTGACTGACTGTGCAATTGAATGCTGTTAAGGTTTATCAACCTCTTTTACATCAGGGCCCTTATTCACGAAAACTTAAACTAAGATACAATCGAAATTTTAAGAAATACTGCAATTTGATTGGCTGACCAGTAAAATCAATTTGCATATATCCAATGAAGTTGCAGTATTTCTTAAAATTTTGGTTGTAACTTAGTTTAAGTTTTCGTGAATAAGGGCCCTGACTTGCATAATATTTTGATCACAGTCCAATTCTGGTTCAGATTAGAATATTTTAGTTTGATTAGAAAGCTTTTTTTTTTAAGGAAAATTAATTAATAACACATTTGATTTGTTCATTTAAAGGATGATGAGGATAAAGGAGAGAAAAGATCTGCCAAAGATGCACTGCTACTATGGTGTCAAAGAAAAACAGAAGGGTGGGTAGTTTATACAGAGTTATTTCCCCTCTGCTTAAAACCCCTTTGACAATTTATTTAATAATTTTTAGAAATAATCAGTATTCTTTTGGTTATGTTTACACTCTTTATTTAAAAAAAAGCTTATTTAACTGTTGCAGTTTGTTAAAAACATGACAGCACACATTGTGCAGCCCACAGAATATATAGATGTCTTATCATATTTTATCAAAACCAGGATATTTGATCGATTTTCTTTTACCTTTTATAATATTTCTGACTGAAATCTGGAATGGAAGACTGGGTCCCATTAAAGAAAATTTATAACTTAGTTGTATAGATGTTTGTTATCAAATGAACTGAATAAATAGATTTTCTTGTCTCTTTCAGGTACCCTGGTGTTAAAATTACAAACTTTACAACAAGTTGGAGAAATGGATTAGGATTTAATGCTCTAATCCATGCTCACAGGTAAGCTTACATTGTAAATTTTAGGCTACTTCAATGTATACACATTATTGATGATTTGTGTTGATGGTTTTCTGTATCACTAAAGTTTAAGATCTCATGTGCACATTAGGTCTGTCAAAGAGAATAAGTGTGCGAGTCCTACTTCTGTTTATTCTTTCAGAATTAAAAAAAAAACAAAAACATAAATATATCCAAACTATTTTATTAAAATCACTATTTTCCTTTTAAACCAGTATTCACAATACAGTGCAATTCGCTTGACTTGATCACAATGTATTGCAATACAAGATTTCGACCTTGCAATAAACAGCCCTAGTGAACATGGTATGCACTTGGTGCGAAATTTCGGATTATGGTGTTTTATCAAGAGTAATCCTTGATGACCCTTGACCCCTGACTTTAACTATCAATTGGACAACCTGCTATAATCAGAGCATACACTCAATATTTATTTACTATGAATGATAATTGAGAGTTATTTGATTTCTATTTTCCAGACCAGATGTAATAGATTATGAAAAATTAGAACCAGCAGATCATATTGGTAATCTGAATAATGCCTTTAATGTAGCAGACAGTCAGTTGGGTATACCCAGAATCCTTGATGCAGAAGGTATGTAGCATTCGTCAAATTTATACAAGATCTTTATTTGGGAAGTTATTTCATTACATTTTATTTGAGAATAAAAGGAAGCCTGTTCAGATTATTATGTCTTTCTTACTTCATTTGGATCACAGTTCGGAGCAGAACAGTAGGACGTTAAACCCCATTTCATTTCATTTGAATCATAGAAATTTGAGATCTAATAAAAGTTCTTGTTTTCAATTCTTTATTTTCTTTAAGTGTACTGACTCATCAAATAACACACATGCACATTACAATTACATACAAATCCCCGGTTGTACGTGACAAGGAGTAGGGTCGCCTGTCCAACCTCGTGGGTTTTCTCTGGGTCCTCCGGTTTCCTCCCACTGCTAAAAACCCCTACGCGCAAGTGAATTATTGAAATAAAATTAAAACCATATGTTAGTCCCGAAATGACCTAGTTTGTGTCAAGTGGACGTTAAATCCCATTTCTCTCTCTCTCTCAATTACATACAAACATATACATGACAAGTAAACACAAAACAAACACACAAAACAAGTATGGGGGGTAGGGTGATAAAATAAATTCAGTTAAATTAATAGTCAAGGTTACTAGAGAGTAAATAATTGTAATTATGATTATTTTAATATAGATAATTGATTTAATTTGTGGTGGTTTTTTTTTTTCCAGACGTAGATGTAAATCGACCTGATGAAAAAGTTATATTAACATATGTAGCTTCTTATTATCATTATTTTGCTAAAATGAAGAGTGAAATGACCGGAGGTAAACGAATTGCAAAGGTGAGGAAATTTATCTTCAAGTTACATTTAAGACATTGTACATCCATGGGAAATAAGACTTCACAAGAATTTAAGAATATATACTATTCAAAAAAAGTAGGGGATATTTGATTTTTAAGTGTTATTAAAGTCACCTAATGAAACTGACGAAGAAACAAATGACAAAATGAAATGAAGTTCACATTCATCGATTTATTCCAAATGATCGTTAGACTAAGTAAGGCACAGACTGACCATTATAAGGGTAAAATGATACCCGGGGTCAAACAGCAAAGTTACCACAGCATCACAACCAAGTCAGTAACGGGTAAATCCTCCTCTGTTTGCCAAACAAGCATTGATCCGACGTGGCATACTCCTAATGAGACGTCTAAGGTCATTTTGGTCCAGATTGTCCCATTCCTGTTGCAACGCAGCAGCAAGTTCTTGGACATTGGCAGGACGTTGTTGACGTTGACGTAACCTCTGTCCAAGCATGTCCCAGACATGCTCGATGGGGGAGAGGTCGGGACTCAGTGCTGCCCAAGGTAATGTGGTGATGTTCTGTTGTTGGAGGTAACCTGTAACGATCCTGGCCCTCTGACATCTTGCGTTGTCATCCTGGAAGATGAAACGGCGGCCATGACGTCGTGCGAACGGCACAACATGGACTGCCAAGATGTTGTCCCGGTAGTACTGGCCTGTAACACGCCCTGCAACAACATGTAAAGCCGTTCTTCCAGCAACAGTGATGCCTCCCCACACCATAACAGAACCACCCCCAAATCGATCATGTCTGATGACGTTAACGTCTTGGAAGCGCTCGTTTCGACGACGCCACACCCTCCTACGTCTGTCCAAAAAATCAACAGTGAACCTTGACTCATCTGAAAAATCACATTGCTCCAGCGTCGATTATCCCAGTGTTGACGATCCCGAATCGTCTGGCCACTCACTCTCACACCAGTGTCTGTTTGAAGACGAGCGCTGATCTGATTTGCTGTGATGACACGATTTCTCAAGGCCAAGGTACGGATAAATCGATCCTGGGCTTGAGTTGTCGCCCTTGGTCGACCTGAGCGTGGTCTGTCCTGTACAGATTGTGTATCACGGTATCTGGACCATAGCCTGCTTATGACAGACTGAGAAACATTCATCGTCCGCGCCACAACCGCCTGTGTTGTGCCGATCTGTAGCATGCCAAGGGCACGTAACCTTTCATTTTGGGTAAGCCGACGCATATCAAAATTTGTTTTCTGGTCACTAAAACAATTAAACTGATGTTTCCACCCTGGAATTCAATGCCACAATGACTGTAACATTCAAAGTCAGAGTCGTGCAAATCTTGGGTTGGACCCCCATGATGATCCCAAGCATCACCTGCATTCCATGCGGTAGCTATTGGTGCGTTTGGGCATCACATGTAACTGGAAATGTTTCTTCTGTTAGGTTCTATAGTGACTTTTTTCGTAGTCATTTGCATATTTTAGTATTATGCCCCCAAAATCAAATATCCCCTACTTTTTTTGAATAGTATATTAAAGACACATTATTCTAGACTAAAAGCACATACAGACTTCCAGTCCTTACACTTTAAGTTTAGACTTATCTGGGCCCAAAATTATTCAGATTGATCAACCAAACGTAAGTTATGTCCATCTGAACCCCATTTATCTCTCTTTATTGGATATCAATTTTTTAAATTTGTTTTCTTTTTCATTTGTTGTAGGTTCTAGGCAATATGGTGGAGGTAGACAAGATGCAACAGGAATATGAAAATCTTATGTCCAACTTATTAGAATGGATACAGCAAAAAATTAATAGTTTAAATAATAGAAATTTCCCCAATGCCTTAGAAGGAATTCAGAAAGAACTTCTGATGTTTAAAGAATATATGACAGTGGAAAAACCACCCAAGTATGTACAATCGTTAAATTTGAATTTGGATATCTAATTTGATGGTTGAGTTGATTGAATTGTTATTAGTATCAAAATTTATAATTCTGAATAAATCTTTGTTTGAAGAAGTTGTCTTTGAAAGGCATCTGATTACTGATTAGTTTTGACTTAGATGTAAAGTAAAGGGTAGAAATTTTTAAGTTTGGTTTTTGTTTTTTTTTTTAAAATAGTATCGTTTAAAAAGTAACATTATTTTAACTTGTTGTTGATTTCAGATATCGAGAGAGAGGAAATATAGAAGCTCAGTATTTTAATATTCAAGCCAGATTAAAAGCCAATGGACAAAAACTTTACATTCCTAAAGAAGGTCATTTAATACATGATATAGAAACAGCATGGCTTCATTTAGAAAAATGTGAACATGGCAGAGAAGTAGCATTGAGAGATGAACTAATCAGGTCGGGACTCATTTGGATAATACACAAAGTTTTAACACTGAATACATACATTGTTTAATTTTTCGTGTTCACTTCATGAACTGAGATTCAAAGCAGTGTGCTTTGTAATGTTAGACTATGGTTGTTATGAGTTATCCCCCCTTAATGCACAGACTTGTCATTGTCTCACCCAAATATTGTTTGGTGAATTTTTTAGACAAAAAAAAAAGATATTAGTTTGTAAGAAGTATAGAATGAACTAGAATTGTTGTAGGGAACAGGAAGTTGGACCCCCCACCTCCCCCTCCCCCTCCCCAAAGCAACCCCCCCCCCCCTTTACAAAACTGAAGGCAAACTACATTCTTTTTACAAGACATTTAAACATACCTTGAGTGACTTTGTTACAAGGTTTTTGTTATTTTTTCAGACAAGAACGTCTAGAACAATTAGCACGAAGATTCGCCCGCAAGGTAAGAGTGTATTTGAATCTATTTGTAGTATCTTGTAGGCTTGGCCTATGTTGACCCCTCTCTATTTAATGCTGTTAACTATTAATTCCTTTTCAGACAGTTTTGATTCCAATTATATAAAGATGTTATTACTGCTTTTTCATTTGTGTTTGTTGATTAAAGAAATCAGCCATGTTGCTGTTATTTATTGAAAGCTTGAATTCAGTTGCATCAAACATTATAGTGTACATTACGTAATCTTTTCAGGCTGGTATTCGTGAAGCATGGTTAAAAGATATGGAACAGATTCTAGATGAAGAAATTATCTGTAGTAATGCAGTGCAAACTGAGGCAGCTGTTAAAAAACACGAAGCTATCAGTGCTGAAATTCTAGCACGGGTGAGGTCTTCATTAAAATCTTCTGTCTTGTCTTGAATATCCTAAAAATAAAAGTGATTTCTTGCTCTTGAGTCATTCAGCAGAATTTAACCCTTTGAACTTGAGCATCCAGATTCCTGTAAAACGGCTGTGACTATGTTTTTTTATGTCCAGACAAAAGCTGTTAGTATGACATTCGCTTCTTTACGTCCAGAGTTCAGATATCTAGGTCCCTGGAATCTGATATTAAGGAGGCTGCAAGATTGATTTTGAATTGTTTGCTTCTATGTAATTAAATTGTATAATGTTTTATTGATCTTATTCTCATAATTATATTTTTTGTTCGTTTTATAGAAAGATCGTTTCCGAGCTTTAAACAATTTAGCCAGTGAATTAGTTCAGGGAAATTATCATAATAAAGACAGTGTCCAAAAGAAGTAAGTATATTTTCTGTTGTAATTAACCATATTTTTCACAAATTTCATATTTGACTTGAACTAGAATTTATTTGCATTATCGTCACTTTTCTTGGATTTGACACAAGGACATTGTCCTAACAATATTGGGAGCCGCGAAGGCTCAGTGAGAAAGATGGCTTGATAAACTGGAGACCCTAGGTGAACTGAGAAAGTTCATTGGGAATTTCTGGCGTGGTTCTCCCATTTGAGTGGTACAGGATTGGATGAAAAACTGAGGTTATCTGTACACATTGCCATGCATGTAAAAGAACCCTTGGCAGTTGTAATTCGATAGAACCTATGTCCGGATAAAATTTCCCCCATAGCACACTGTATGGTGTATGCCCATCATCATTAGCCCAGTCAGAGCAGGACAGTAGGAAGTTAAACCCTGTTTCATTTCCGAACAATATTTACTCTGCTTGACGTGTATGTCTGTGTTTTGTACATTAATGACACTTCTGATTTGTTGGTTTTTTTCTCACAGAGATCAAGAAGTAATGAGAAGATGGCGGGCATTATTGGATACATTAGAAGGTCGCAAGGTCACACTATCAGGTTTTAGTAACTTGATGAGCCATTTCCGTGAAATAGAGAGTATTGAAGAAGAATTGAAAGAAGTTGAGGTGAGTTACTGGCACATGATAGATATTTATATGTCTTGTTTTATCTGTTGGTTTTCCCATGTCAGTATTGCAGGATGAAGGGCCTCACAAGGACAGCTGTCTAGTTGTTTGGATAGGATGGAAAACTGAGGTCCTGTGTACACATTGGCGTGCACATAGAAGATCCCTTGACAGTTGAAATTTGATATAAGAGTAGGTTCTAGCGGCGCTTTCTGGGCAAAATTTCCATCATAGCACACTGTATGGTGTATACTCATCTTCATTAGCCCATTCGAAGCAGAACAGTAGGACCTTAAACCCTATTTAATTTCATCTGTCGGTGAAGATTTGCTTCTCTTGCATTGTATGTTTTTAGAATTTTTGTATGTCTCCGGCTCACTTGATGTAAAATTTGAATTCATGTGGCCCATGAATTGAAATGAGTTGACACCCCTGGTTGAAATGATTTTCTACAGTTTATCTGAGCAATGTCTAGCCATTTAATCTGTGATTATATGCCTGGTATGTTTGTTTATTATAGGGAAAAGTCAAATTAACAGATTATGGTAAACATCTACAAGCAACAGAAGATTATATAGAACAACATTCATTACACGAATCACAGTTACAAGCTCTTGCTAAACGTGTTCGTAACCTAAACAGACGCTCTAAACAATATGGCGACGAAGGTCATCCTGAAGCCAAACCACTGGAAAAAAGACTTAACTCACTAAATGATTCTGTTGAAAGGTAATAGAATCAGTGTTAATTATAAATGATATATAATTAATCTTGTATCCGAACAACCCTGTAGTTGGTGCACTCTTGGAATTAATGATCCAGAATGAAATCAGAAATAAGACAGACCTCATGCTCATCGTATAAATTGCACATTTAACAATAGATTATATAAATTACTATGTTAGTCTGAAAGATGTACAATTTATTAGTTACCCCAATTATATTTATATATACTAATTTAGTTTTATTATCCCCATTATTTTGATAGATAAACTAAATTAGTAAATCCTGTTATATTGATAGATAAACTAAATTTGTTAACCCTGTTATATCGATAGGTAGACCAAATTATACTAAATTAGTTAACCCCATTATATCAATAGACAAACTAAATTAGTTAACATTATTATATTGATAAACTAAATTCTGACTTGCACTTCACCTTAGTACAAGGCAGTGTTGGGAACTTGCCCATATATTCCAGACATGTCGGCTATTTTCCAAAGGTCTGAAAAAGTCCGACCAGGAATATGCCAAGTCCAACTTCAAGATATGGTGAATAATATTCAAAATGAATATACAACCATTGTGGTTCCAAATGGCAGAAGATCGCAGAAACTGCTTATCAATGTCATATTAAGCTTGAATAACAAATCTTAAGCAGAAGAAAAAGCAAACTACGGTGAACCTTAGTTCTCTCGTTCCGATGGATGACATCATGTCCCCAATAACACAAATGTTTTGAAATATCTGTGATTCTACATTTACAAATTTTGATGGAGAATGTTTTTTTTTTTTCAAAGAATTCTCGATTAAAAAAATGACACTGAGAATGTGATTAGCATATTAAATGTATTTTAAATTTTCTATCCAGGGTCAAGAATCTAAGTAAAGTAAGAAAGAATGGGTTAGAGGTAGCTAAATCATATTACCAATTTATGGATGATTCCGAAATGGATGAAAGGTGGGTGACAGAAAAACTTGAAGATGTTCGCTCTAATAATACAGGAAAAGATTTGGATTCTGCATTGAAATTACTGAAAAAACATGAAGTAAGTATTCTGATATATGAGATGAGACGTAACCCCCCTAACCAGTAGAATTCAGACGAATTCCATAGGTGTGATCATGAAATGAAATGATATGGGGTTTAACGTCCTACTGTTCTGCTCCGAACTGGGCTAATGAAGACGGGCATACGCCATACAGTGTGCTATGAGAGAAATTTTATCCGAACAGCGGCACTACGGCCTACTCTTATATCAAATTCCAACTGCCAAGGGATCTTTTACGTGCACACCAATGTGTACACAAGACTTCAGTTTTTCGTCCCGTCCAATCGACTAGACAGCTGTCCTTGTCAGGTCCTGCATCCCTGACAAGGGGGAACCGCGTCGGAAAATCTGAATGAATTTTCTCAGTCAATGCAGGGATCGAACACCCGACGTCCATTCTAGCGAGCCAGCGTCTTACCCACTTAGCCACTGTGATCCCCGTGTGATCCAGGGGTTTATTAATAAGAATGATAGTTCGTCTGACTTATACTGGTTACGGAGGTTATGTCTCATCTTACATCGTCTTTTATATGAACCCCTTGTGTATCGATGAGATCCCAGTACAGATGTCTTCCGATCATTCGTCTCCAGCTATCTCAGACCACACTTTGCGAAAGTTGTCGTCCTCTACTGCTTGTCTGATATATATATTAATGAACTATGAAAAAACTTAATACAGAAATTGTAAATTGGAAAGCTTAATTATATCAAATGGAAAAAGGTATATTTAAAACTACGTTCTGCATTTAGGAAAACCGAGGTTCATGCTATGTTAGCTGTCTCTTGCTATTGTGTGTACTTTCGACCAATCTGTTACTGTGTTACCTATTTATCTTGTATTAGAACTTAGAACTAGAAATGGCTACTCGCTGGAAGAGATGTGAACAGCTCTGTGCTGTTGGTCAAGATTTAGTCAACAGTGGTCACCAGTCCCGCTCTGAGATAGGTCAACGCATCAAAACTATGATGGATAAATGGAAACAACTACAAGAACAGGCTAAATTACGACGAGTTCGTCTTGAAGATGCCATTGAAGCACATCAGGTAAATATCAGTGCTTTATCAGTAGTTACACAAATAATATCGCAACTGAATTACGATTCTATTTTGAATCCTAACAAAAAAACAAAACAAGTTTGGTGATTACATTTTATGGAGAACCTTCCATGCAGAAAATCACCAAGTTACTGTTAATTTCACACCTCCATCTTGATGTGTGTTAGACATGTGAAATAATAATTCTGTCTTTTTCGTACAAAAATTCCTGAGTTCCATTCAATCAATTCAAACATGGCTGTCCATTATCAACATCATATCACTTACTGTCTAAAAGATAGAGGTTAGTCAACATATAACACAAACATTCACAAAATAATCATAAATATGTGTGGCTTCCTGGTCTTCTTGTGCCTTCATCCTCGACTGTTTATTTAAATCTGATCGCAAGTATTCGATAAACACCAATATCGGGCCTATTCTGGAAAAACACAATTCAAATTTAAAACACATAGATTAAAAATAAATACAAAATGAATCAGATATGGCATGGGTATTCAATTTACTAAGTTTGTTTTATAAAACATATTTTAACGTCGTTAAACACACTACAGTGTAGCGGTTTCTTTGATTATCTACAAACTAAACTGGATTACCCAATCCACAATCTTAATCTCCTTGACAGAAAGGTGTTAATTAATTTATAACTAATTGGTGACATTAACAGAATTAATTCTCATAAAAGGTTTAATAAACAAAACATAGAGAAAGTTAATGGACTATTTATTCTAGTTCTAATTTATAAACCTGTGATTGGAAATTATATGCTAGAGGAAATGTGAATATGCCACATGTGATAGAGGGTTGTTAATGTTTACAAATTGTACAAATTGTACAAAAGCCTAATGGTTACAAAAAGAGTGCATTGCGTGAGATAAATACAGAAAACCATAAATATTCTTTCTCCATTTTCTAATTGTAGGTTCAAATTACCAATAACACAAATGTTGATTAACTAAATTCATTTGATTAATACTTGAAACCCTTTTGTTTCGTAAAAGTCAACATAGTTAATTATTTATATTGGCTTTGTTCTTATTCATATTATCGGCGTGGATAACAATTCTATGCCTATCTTGTTGTTTTAATCGGAAGACTATTATTTTAGAAGTATTGTTTGCTAACTCAAATTTCTTCTGATTAAAAAGAGACAGGGAATATGGTTAGATTTATAAAACAAATTTTAAAGAGTCTAAAACTAAAGCACTCTATGCTAATAAACTATGCTAA
Source organism: Patella vulgata (assembly GCF_932274485.2). NCBI lineage: Eukaryota > Metazoa > Mollusca > Gastropoda > Patellidae > Patella > Patella vulgata. The sequence goes on from NC_065883.2 coordinate 22,440,422, forward strand.
TTTGTCTCTCTCATTTCATATAAAACAAATTATTCAGTAGTTAATTGTTTTATGTTATAGTATTAGGGGATTAAGGAATCAGTCAGGCATTAATGAGTATACATCGCTACTGTGGTAATTAAAAAATAAACACTTATAATATGCATTTGGTCACTGTGACATCACTAGCGTTTGAGGGGATTAAGCGTTTTTTCGATAATTCGCAAAGTCGTTTTTAGGAGAGGTCTATATTTGCGACTTCGATGAAGATTTCTGAATCAATTATGAATGGATTTGAATTAAATTGCTGTAATTCTATAAAATAAACACTGGCTTTAAAAGTACATACACATTTTATATTTTCATTTTATGTGCTCTTGAAAATGTTGTTTCTTGTACGTTGTTGTTAGTTTTGTTACCCTTGTTAAAAACTATTTGTTTTGTTTGATAGTATTATGCTGATGCTAATGAAGCTGAATGGTGGATGAGAGAGAAGATGCCTATTGTTACTAGTGATGATTATGGTAAAGATGCTGCCAGTGCTCAGGTAAGTTATTTATGATTATTTAGTATTGACGCTTTGTGCACTATTTTGATATATTTCGGACTTAACTGTTCCGTCATTCAGAATTATTGTAAAAACTCTTCAGGTCAGAGGTTTTAATTTCCTTTTCTTTGAAAACTTTCTGTGATTGTTCAGCTAAATGTAAGCAGGGACCCTGTTAAAATGAGAGTTGTACATTGATTTTATACAGAGTTATTGACCCTGTCATTGAAACCTTGTAATTCGTAGTTTATAGAAAAAAAGTTCAAACTTTCTAGGATGATTTGAGTAATCATTAGGAGGAAATGCTTGACTTTGTGCTGAGTTATTGCCATGTATATAAGCAGTCATTGTCCCAGATTTGGGGCAATACCCATTTGTTTTGGGTATAAATTTTCTTTAATTTATTTGTATCTATTCTGTAGGCTCTTCTTTCCCGTCACAATCGTCTAGAAAAGGATATCAAGTCTTTTAATACTGAAATCAAAAGATTAGAAGAATTATCTGTCTTGATGACCAAGGCTTCCACTGAGCATAATGTAAGTATTATGATGATTACCATATTTTGTAACGAGCTTGACCATTTTGATTTGGATAAAAAAACAAATTAATTTTTGATTTAATTGAATTTGATGTGTTGGGTTATTTTGTGTTTTGGGTATCTGTCTACATTTAAAATTTTGCATCCACAGATAGTGCCAATGTATTTTGTATTTCAACAGTTGACCGTTAAGAAAAATAAAACTGAAATTTGTAATAAAAAACAAAAAAACCTGACCTCTGGATAATTTAAGACCAAAGTCTGAATCTGTAAAATTTCTATCATAATGATACCAGTGTGGAGGCATCCATGAATGATGAAAAAATTGTAGTTCTTAAAACATACTTTTTTTTTTCTTCTTGTTATATGTGAAAGTCTGTAATGTATGTGAAAGTCTGTAATGTTTTCGGTGTATTAATATTTGTGTATGTTCATATTTGGTTTCTAGTTATATACTTTTTGATACCTTGATTTAGGCAACACAGAGATAGGCTTTGCCCCACCCTTTAATATTTTCACCAATCAAACCATTACCTAATAGAAGAATATAATATAATTACCAAATATAATGTACTCACATTAATTACTTCTAGAGTTATGGCCCTTGTATCACTTTGTAGAACCTTGTGAATGCTCTGCTGACAAAATTTATTAACCTGTCTTGTTTTAAATTTATATTCATTATTCAATTTCTGTTAATTCCATTTAGAGTCGCATCCCTTGTTTCAAGCCAAAGAATCGTGTCAACAATCTAATGAGTTGTAGCCCTTGCTTACTATTTAGAAACTACTGAATGCTTTAGATCATCATCCAATTCACTTTAAACTTTATGTTCTTTGTTTTGATTAATGTGCAGGAGTGTGCATTATTCCACAATCTCCAATTTTTTCGTCGATGTAACCTCTGTTCTTCAACACACCCCTGCTGCGGAGACTCAAACTTTTTGTCCGTCCGTCACACTTTTTGGGACACAATAACTCTACTTCTAATTGAGCTAGAATGTTCAACTTGAGGTAGGTGTTTATTAGGTCGATGCCTTGATGGAGTTCGAAGATGAGCGGTTTCTGCTTAGGGTAAGCAGAGATAAGCAATTCGATTGGTTGATGCTTTGGGATACAATAACTTTAGTTCTAATTAAGTGAGAGTGAAACTTGGTGTATAGTTTCATCACATCAATAACTTTACTAAGTCTGCTGAGGGTAAGCAGAGCGATAAGCAATTTGATTGTTCGAGACTTTGAAACACAATAACTCTCCTTCCAATTGAGGTAGAATGCTAATTAGGTGAATGTCGTGATGGAGTGTGATGATGAATATTGTCTGCTTACTTTAACCAAATGATTGGTTGATGCTTTTGGGCACTATAACTTTGATTATAATTTAGTGAGAGCTATGAAACTCTGAGTATAGATTCATTATATCATTACCTTGACTAAGTTTGATGAGAATTTTCAGCTATGGGTAAGGAGCAATAAGCAATTTCATTGGTCAAGACTTTGGAACATAACAACTCTTCTTTTAATTCTTTGATGTTCATTGGGTGAATGTCTTGACTGAGTTCAATGATTAACATTTCCCGCTAAAGCTAAGCAGAGCCAAGCAATTTCTTTGATTCTCTCTCATAGAGAGTGATGAAACTTAGTGTATAGTTGACAAAGATAAACGTGCAATTAATTAATGTGCCATCTGTTTTTGGGGGGATTTCGGCAGTGGATATAAGCCTCACTGTCTTCCTCACCTTAAAACTAAAATATGCTTCCTCATGCCAAAATATCCTTCCTCATTCATACATGAAATATTTTATTATTTTTATAAACTGATGACACTATATTCTTCCTCACAGCCAACACTACTCTCATACATGTATGTTGAGTGTCAAAATTCACTGAAATGTTGAAAATCAAATTTAGATATAAGGTCTATATTGTAGAAATATACATAATATACCGGATACATCATACATGAAAGTCAAATATTTTAATTAACTAGCAATCATTAAAGTAGCTAAGTCTCTAACTCAGTATCATCCAAAGACTTCGACATTGAAAACACAAATTATTTGTCAATTTAAATCAACATTGATGTTGTGTTCTTACCCGGGAAAGATGGGCTTCTGATATCCAATATTTAAAGATGGGTTCCCAGAAAAGTATTTATCGGGTGGTTATTTGCAAAAAAAGTATGGCAATCTTGGTATATATGGAAAGTAGAGATATCCAATCTTACTAGAAAAATACTGGATTGACGGAAAAACACTCATGGAGCGTATACAGGACAAAAATGAAGGTTTCTCCCAATCGACAGCCCGACGATTAGGAATTTCTGCACGCGTGATGTCATAGGTCACACGCGAACATTAAGCACTTGATGTACAAGTTGATAAACTTTATGAAGAGTTAGACGTACAACACTTTCCGAGATAAAAATGACGGAAAAAGACGCGGGTAGTGGATAATTCGAGAATTTAATTAGGATTCGATATTTGTAATAAATAGTAAGTGATTAAAGACAAAATCGTCTTATGTATGCAATGAATTCTCCTCTGACTTCCAAGAGAGGTAAGTCATGTGATGTAAACATGACCGGGTTTGATCAAATTTTTATAGCAGGGCATTCCTTCGAAATTACAATGTTTGAGAATGATTTGAATCAAAATTATGACAAATTAATTAGTTTGAATATGTTTTTAGTTCATATATACCATTAAATCACCCAGTTTGTACGCGGGAATGTATCTTTAAGGTAAAAATAAACATTTTACCGTTGGTACACGAATCGTGTACCATAATCATTTCAGCACCATTTGTAACAAGGAACTCGAAGAACAAGGATAGACATATTCCACAAGTCATGTCAGATGATGACTTCATATTCTTATCTGGAGAGCATGAGCAATAAATACTATTGGTGTAGACTGGAATAACCAGATGCTAGAGATTGCCATTCAGTTGAGACTTCTGGCGTATATCGCTGAACATAACTGATTTGAAATTAGAGTGACAACGGAAACGATTGAATGTAAATCAGTTTATATACATTCATATTACATTATTATATGCTTTACGACCCATACGTGTCAATTTCTAGGTCCCAAATATTAGCGATTTAGCTCCTTTAAGTGTTGATATTGTTATCAGTGTTCAGAGAAGTATATTCGTTCAACTGTCACTTTATATGAAATTCAACTGTCACTTTATATGAAAGACAGCACTTAAATTAGGAAAACTAATCTTATCTTTACACAAGACAAATAAAAAAAGGTCAAAACAAGATAAATGATGTTAGAATTTTTGTTAAGAAAATTGTAGAGATTTGTTTATGGAAGCAAGTCTGATGTCATTTGTTCTTTGTTCTTTAGACAAAAGCCAAGCTCATTTCCTGCATCTATAACACTTATGTCTTTATTTTATTAGAACACTGGCCATTGTAATCAATTATTAAGATTTTTTGACACCGGGTTGTCTTATGTTCCTTTAAAAATCAATTACTGGTTGTGAAGAGCAAGTTGTTGGTTGCTAAGGAAAATTGTCTCTGTTTACTTGCTTAAAACAGCAGATCGCGTGATTATGAAAACTTCCTCTTGTGTGATACATCATCGTGACATAATTAGTATTATTGACAGGCTGGAGCTCAGTCTACGAGGATCGTACTGACCAGGCAGTATTGCACACTTTCATATCGAGCCATTTTTCTTGTGTGTTCAACATGTTTAACTTTTGGCCTGTTTGAAATGATTGTCTTGAAAATTGACTAAAATTACTGGGGGAACCTTCCGTCATGTACACACTTAAAAACTATCATATTTTTCCTTAACCCATTTCAAACTTGGCTGAGATTATTAATCTTCACACATGACTATAAAATGAAGTGCACGTGTAAAATGAAGAGTACAACTGGTTGTCAACATGATATTGTGTGTTATGGTGATTGTTAAAGATGCATTATGTATGATATAATAAAGAGCTGGAAGTTATTGCTAAAATAGTTCCAAAATGGATAATAAAGTATAGATATATTGAAAATGTCATTCAAATTACTTTATGAGTGGGGGGGTGGATGGCCGAATGGTTAGCAAGCTCGCTGTATCACGAGGCCTGTCATTGAGTCAACTGGCGTGGTTTCGAATCCCTGGTTGTACGTGACAAGGAGTAGGGTTGCCTGTCCAACCTCATGGGTTTTCTCCAGGTCCTCCAGTTTCCTCCCACTGCTAAAGACCCCTATGCGCAAGCGAATTATTGAAATAAAATTAAACTATGTTAGTCACGAAATGACATAGTCTGTGTCGAGTGGACGTTAAACCACATTTCTCTTCTCTTTCACTTTATGTGTGAAGATATAGCGTAGATTGTTTATTATTGTTGATACTGTACTTGACAACCGAGGCAAAGTCTTAAGTATCCATTTTTGTTGTTAAAGTTTTAAATCTTACAGGTGTTCAAATTGATTTAAATCTTGGTCAGCCGTTCTTGTAGAGAGTTGATTTTAGGTTTTTTTATGTGAATAAATGTCTAAATAATAGTTTATATAACATTTGAAGCCAAAAGAAAGACCTTCAATAGAGATTTAGCTCAAATATTACATAATGCATCTTTAATTATGGTTGGCTTATAATATGAGAATCCTATTGAATGAAGAGAATAGGTCCATTCCTAATTAACCCCTACTTGAGCACCTTTGTATTGTCCATGGGTCAAAAGAATTTTCTAGAACAAAGCCCTTACAACTGTATTACAGTCACATAAAAAAAGATTTTGACAATGAAACATATTCATGTCTTCAATTGTGATTTAGGTAATCTTTATTTTGAAATGTTGTTATATATAGACATCGACCACAATTTCTAGAACACTCTTCAGACAACATTTATGATCCGATCGTATTAAAGATACATTCCTGCGTACAAACTGGGCGATTTGATGATATATTTGGACTGAAAACATATTCAAACTAATTAATTTATCATAATTTTGCTTCAAATCCTTCTCAAAACAAAGAGGTCATGTTTGTGTCTCGTGACTTACTTCCCTCGGTGCCTATAGCAACCCTTGCAAGGTCGGAGGGGAATTGATTGCATACACAAGACGATGTTGTCTTTAATCGCTGACTATTTATTACAAATATTGAATCCTAATTAAACTCTTGGATTATCCACTGCACGCGTCTTTTCCCGTTATTTTTATCTGAGGAAGTGTTGTACGGTTTGTCGATTAGGGGAACCCTTACATTTTTGTCCTGTATACGCTTCATGAGTCTTTTTCAGCGAATCAAGTATTTTTCTAGTAAGATTAGATATCTCTACTTTCAATATATACCAAAATTGCCATACTTTTATTGGAAATAACCACCCGATAAATACTTTTCTGGGAACCTATCTTTAAGATTTATGCATGTTGTTTACATTAGTGAGATGAAGTTTATTGAATTTCATAATAACTTCCCAGATTTTTTTGCCATTGCTCACTATGTAAAATTTTTTGAATGCTGTATTGTCAGAAGATATAGCATCTGCCAGAAATGTATTTTCTTTGTTGAGATAAGTGGAACCAAGACACTTTTCACCAATTTCCATTAACTACCTCTAGGGATATGACCCTTGTTCACTTTACGGATTCTTGTGAAATCACTGATTGAAAAAAATACATCAATATTAAAATAATGAAGCACACAAAGGTTAATTTAGAATATATTCAGATTATCTATTGAACATTCCTGATTAGTTTGAATCACTTAGTTAATTAGCGACCTATTTCTTGACATGCAGACATGATAAAACGAATATTTATTCATATAGATTATCGTTGTGTTTCATTGACTTCATTCTTCCATATAGACTCTGTTGATTATTGGTAAAATTATAAACATAATTCTTTTTGTCACACCATGTTTTTCTTAGTATTAATCTTTTACTAAGATATATCCCAGTTATTTTTTAATTAATCACATCATTAAATATCTCAGGGATTATTTTTTATCTTTTTTCATGATTTTGGGTATAAGATTCAAGATTCCCGCTTCTCATAGTCTATGTTACATTTAAAGTCGGCACATCTAGATTTTAAATTTGCCTGTAGCTCAATGTTGCAGTCGTGAAATCCATTAATATTAATAGGTTAACTAACATAGGTAGATTTATGAGCTTCCTTATCTGTGAAGAAATAAATTATTCAATAAAGACCTTGGCTTACACACAGTGGAGAATTTGATGAGTTGTCTATCAACTACATCTACAACCGTCACATTCACTAAATTGAAAAAAATATAATGTGCTAGGCTTCGTAAGTGATTGTTCATAAAGATTGTGCAAATTGCATTCACATGAGCCTTAACCAGGCCATATATGTTAGGTCACCTACTTCTTCTGCTAGATATTTGTTAGGAATGCTGCCAGGATGGGTTTTATTTTTTAGATTTGTTCAAATGAAACTACTTGTCACTTTAGGAGGATCTTTTAGGGGCAAATTTAGATAATGTTTATAAATCTTATCCTGAGCGGATATCTTGTATGATCAAGTGTGTTAAATTTAAGGGGTGTAACGGGACAGGGGCACCATTAACACACAATATTTAAAATGTCATATATTACCATTCACCCTGTCAATCTGTCATCCAGAAATTCTTGTGAACAATCTACAAAATACATTTATCATTCAATCCTTTTAAAATTTGTATATTGAAATGTATCGGGATAATATTTTTGTAGATATCACCAGCTAAATTCAGTCTTCCTGCAGAAAACGGAGAAAAATCTGATGAAGAAGAGTTTGGTGAGGAGGTTATAGAAGTTCCACAGGAAGTAGAAGTGGAAAGAGTTGTTGAACAAGAAGTACTTCAAGATGTTGTGGAGACTAGAAAAATACCTCAGGTCAAGGCCATGTATGCTTACAAAGGTCAAGATACCAAAGTTGATAAGGGAGAGGTGAGACCTTAATTACAATCATTTGATATTTTCAGCTCTCATTACAAATTTGATTTTCAGTCCACTAAAAACAGAGGGTTTGGGTAGTCGAGAGGTTAAATTCCTGCACTTTAGTTCATAATTTCTATCATTGAGGCAAGGAGCATGGTTTTGTTCCCAAGCTTGTACGTGACATGAATGAGTGACGCCTGCTCATCCATATGGGTTTTCCCCAATGACTCGGATTTCTTTCCATTGCCATATCCACGGTGGATAAATGGGTAAGATGCTGGCTCGCTAGCCTGGAGGTCATCAGGATTTTCCGGTGTGGCCTCCCCTTGTCAGTGGTGCAGGAGGGAGGGTCCGACAAGGACAGTTGTCTAGTCATTTGGATGGCACGAAAAAAACGAGGTCCAGGGTATACATTGACATGCACGTAAAAGATCCGTTGGCAGTTGAAATTTGATATAAGAGTAGACCTTAGCACCACTGTCCGGGCAATATTAATATTTTCCTTCATAGCACACTGTATGGTGTGTGCCTGTCTTCATTAGCCCAGTAGGATGTTAAACCCCATTCCATTTCTTCCCACTGCTAAGACTCCTAACTGCATGGGAATTATTGAAATAAAATTGTACAATGTTAGCCCCAAAATGACCTAGTTTGCGTTGCGTGGACGATCCTCTCCATTAAAAAAGATGGACTGGCTTACATATGCATGATTCCTTGAAAATTATTAAAGGCAAATAAAGGTTTGGACAAATATTATTGTAGTATGAGGGTATGCTAAAGGCATGGATGACAGATTTATTTGTCATCGGCGGTAAGCAAACAAACAGATAATTAGTTCCCAAATATTTATTGATTATAACATAGATAAATAAATACTAAGTTGATCCTATCATACAAACATAACAATATAGCACTATACATAATATACAACTAATATAAACAACTGGTAGTGTACGTAATTTACCATACCTTCATACCTTGAGGACAAAACTATCCTTTTAACCTTTTGGTTTGCCATGTTATACAGACACCAGATTAGTGATAAAATCAGACAGTTTTAAGTATCTAAAGCAAAATCTTCAAATTACCAGACGGTTTTCAGTATCAAAGCAAATTAACAGTAATTTTGAGACAAAAAATTCATTTGAGCTTATTACAAATGTAAACATATAGTTACCAGGCAAAGAATATAAGGCCAACAGCAGCTTTTTAAATTATGGCTTTCAATTCTAAAACTTGAAAAGGCATTGCATCAGAGATGAAAAAAATAAATGGAGGGAACCCAATTCTCGTCTGATTTTGGTTGAACTTAAAATATGTTTATATCCCAAAGATTTCAGTTTCTTTCGATATCCAAACCATAACTTCACGGATTATGGTTCCTGATTGTACGGAAAATCGCGTTTTTTTTTTTTTAGCTTGTTCTCTATCCATCTCTTGCAAAATGTGGGTGTATCTTGCATGGCAACTGCTGGTATATAATTGATATAGATAACTGAAATTACAAAATAATATTAAAGGCTCAATACCACTCTTGTTGTAACTGAATAATATGTCCCAATCTTTATTCTGGTCAACAAATTGTACTATTTTACAATATTCCAATTAATTGATGATACAAATTCATCTTAACACACCTAATTTAAAAAATTGGAAAAATTCAACTAAATGATTTTGAAAAGCCTGATGTAAAGCTTTTCAAATGTGACTTGGATTTAAAAATATTGTTGAACCCTTTGGACAAGTAAAATAGGATTTAATGGATAATTTACACAACAGGTAGGACACTAACACATCTAGTACTTAGAATAAGGCTATTTTTTATTTTCTGTAGCTGTCAAGCCAGCAAGAGTGTTATTGTCCCTTTAAGAACGACACATCGTTTGAATTTTTCTTTAAAATATCCAATTTCTAATGGCTTAATCCACACTACAGAGTACTTGGATCACTTAATTAACATTTAATTAAGAAAACAAAATCAATATACATATACTAGATAACCAAGTGGCTTGGATTCATTCCGTTTGAAAATGATTCTCCCACAACAAACTTATGGTTGGCTTATCAAACAGCATAGATCGATGAAATTTCAGTTCAACATAACTTGTTTAAATATTCATTGGACTGATATTCATATTAGAGCTTTTTCTTTCACAATAGGGGGGTTAAATGATCGAATGGTTAGCACGTGCGCGTTGTATCATAAGGTCTGTCATTGAGTCTGTCATTGGTTTCGATTCCCCTGTTGTACGTGACATGGAGTAGGGTCCCCTGTCCAACCACCGGTTTTCTCCCACTGCTAAAGATCCCTACGCGCAAGCAAATTATTGAAAGAAAATTTAACCATACATGTTAGTCCTTGTGTTGAGTGGATGTTAAACCCAATTCCTCTCTCTCTTTCACAATATTGTAGTTTGCAAGTGATTTTAATATAAATAACTTAAATTCAAAAATGATATTAATTATACTATATAGACATCATAATTTCATAATAATCAGAGATTGTATAGATTGTTAACAATCTGACAACAAAAATTAAACCAAATTTACCTGTTTTGTATGTTTGTTTCTGGAGTTTTACATCCAGTGGGTAAGACGCTGGCTCGCTAACATTGGCCGAGAAAGTTCATTGAGATTTTCCGGCGTGGTTCCCCCTTGTCAGTGATGCAGGACGGAGGGCCTGACAAGGACAGTTGTCTAGTCCTTTGGATGAGACGAAAAACCGAGGTCCTGTGTATATATTAGAATGCACGTAAAAGATCCCTTGGCAGTTGGAATTCGATATAAGAGTAGGCGATAGTGCCGCTGACCGGGCAAAATTTCCCTCATAGCACACTGTATGGCGTATGCCTGTCTTCATTAGCCCAGAATAGGAGCAGAACAGTAGGACGTTAAACCCCATTTCATTTCATATCACCAAGGGTGATATCGTACACAAGATCACATTCAGTGGAAGTAGATGTAAAACTCCAGGTTGATCTTATAAATGGCAGACAAGATTGGTTACGTTGATTACTGTCATGGATGGCTGAATGTTATATTTAGCAACAACGGAAAGTTTTTTTTAATGGTTATTGAATAATATAATTGGTAAGGTAACACTAGTAATGTCATTTAATGATGTTTTTTTATGAACGTTGAATAGTATAATTGCTAACAAGAGGAAAGTTATTTGGAGTTGTGGAACTTGCTTCAACGGAATTCCTTCGTATTATCTGCCACCAAATCCTTTTATATGCTCGACGAAAATCTTTTCTAAATATTCCATAAATGAGAGGATTTACAGCACTGGAAAAGAACGCCATTATACTAGCTAAAAGGTTCAAATAATTTGGTAAAGGTGATTCCTCGTCAATACTAACTTTATAAAGTTTCGTGCAACTGAATGGTGTCATGCACAAAAAATAAGCCAGTACCACCATAAGTAAACTTTTGACAGCTTTGGAACTTGTGCTGTATTTGGCTGGAGAAGAAGTGTTATTTAAATGTAAATTGTTAAGGTTATTCCTCTGTTCCTGAAGTCTCCGGTGCTGTTTATGAGCAATGGTTAAAACATGACAATAACAATAGGTCAACACTAAGCCTGGTAGAAGGAAGCACAAAAGAAAAGCAAAAATAACGTAATAAAGAGCCTGTTCCCTTTCTTTGTACCAACTTATAGCACAGATAACTTCCCAGTAGTCAAACTCAATCCAGTGATACAACACAGGAATAATGGAGAAAGCGATTCCTTGGAACCATGCGTATAAGATCATGCACATAACTCGTTTTTTGGTTATTTTGGACGGGTAATGAAACGGATGAGCTATCGCTATGTAACGATCGATACTAATAAAACACAACGTCATCATGGAGACTATTATCAAACAGTAATTTGCAGCACAGACAAAATAACACCAAAATATTCCAAACGGCCAAACATCGGCAATAAACGTTCCAAGAGAACTTAGCATCACCACGATGGTTGTTGATAGATCAGTGATAGATAAATTAACGATAAATAAGTTTGAGATTTCTTCCTTTAAGTATGAAAATCTGAATACAGATATGATAACAAAAAGGTTTCCAATTATAGCTTCTAAAATAACTATAAATAAAATCACAGACCAAATCACATTCTCGTACAACGTGCGAAGATTCCCGGTGCCGGTTTCGTTGGAATAATTGGTCGAAAAATTTAAACTGTTCATATCTTTGGTAACCATTATTTCCACTTCCAGTGATACATTATAAAAACATAATCACATCAGTTATCAACTTTTGATGTCATGTTCAGTATTCCATTCAATGAATCAACTGTGGTATATTTTACTTATGTCATCCTGAATGAAGCTCAATCAGTGTCAGCTTGTTTATCCCATTGTGATCATCAGATAAATGATGTGATGTATATAAAGGGCATATGCCTCTATTCTTTGAAACCTTAAAATAGATGAAAATGGATTTAAGGCACAAAGTAATGCAATTTGAATGTATATAAAGTGAAATATATTCAATTTTTATACGCCCACATTGAAATGTGGTCGTATATTGTTGTCGCCCCCGTCCGTCCGTCCGGCGTCCACAATTGCTTGTGGACGCTCTAAAGGCTAAAGTTAATATCCGATTGACTTCAAATTTATATACAGTGTTTAAGACCATGAGACGAAGACGCCTATTGATTTTCAGTGATTTCTGATAATTACTGTCAGAGTTATGGCCCTTGATCACTTCAAAAAATCTTGTGCACGCTCTAGAGGCCAAAGTTAATATCCGATTGACTTTAAATTTATACACAGTGTTTAAGGTCATGAGACGAAGAAGTCTATTCATTTTCAGTGATTTTCGATTATTACTGCCAGAGTTATGGCCCTTGATCACTTCAAAAAATCTTGTGCACGCTCTTGAGGCCAAAGTTAATATCCGATTGACTTCAGATTGATACAGAGAGTTTAAGATCTTGAGACGAACAAGTATATTGATTTTCAATGAATTTTTATGACTTGGAATAATAGTAGAACTTTATAAAAACCAAACAAATTCTAATGGTTTTCTGAGTTGTTGCTCTTAATCAGATTTTAGTGTATTATAAATGTTTCATTACCGAAAAAAGTAAAAATATGCGACAACTCTTGTTGACTGCCCGGACGATTTAGCTGCTGTGGGCGTATGTTTCGTTGCCTGGCAACCTATCTTTAAAAAATTTAGTGTCATTTCTAATCAATTATGTTTGGTGAAATACTTGAACAGTCAAAATTAAATAACAGTCATTTATGCGTGCCTAGTCCATTCTACACATTTAAAATTATTTTTGGTCGTTTGTGTATCACTTATTACTAATTCCTTCTGCATTGTTTTGCAGCATATGTTTTTCTTTGTTTATTACAAATGGCGCCCAAAACCACAAAATACATGACTCGTGTACTGATTATAAAATGTTCATTGGATATTAGCATGCCATATTTTCACGGCAAGATAAAAATTGATTGAAATGGACCAATATTAAATTGGTGATTTTAGTTTCAAATGTTATGGTAAATATTGAGTTAAGAGGTTTGGCCCCTTTAAACTGTTTTTTTTTGTGTGGATAGTCATGGTATGCTGTTTATGATTAAATCCATTACACTTGTTGATGCAGCTAAAAGCCTAAAAATCATAATAAATTTAGTTTACATTTGAACAATGACATTTTAAATTCAAACATCTATATTATTATAGAAATACATTAGTCAACTGATTCCTAGTACCTTTTGCAGAAAATTTCTTTTATTGGTAGCTATTAAAGTATCATGGATATTTTTTATGACATTTTTTACACAGGGTAGTTTTACTGAATTAGGAAAAGCAGTGATTGATGACCATTGTCTTACACTGAAAGGATTCATTAAAAGTTTAAAGTGAAACACGATAAATACAAAAATTAATGGCATTTATTTTTTTCTAATGTTTACACCCTATAAACCTGATCTCGTCACATTGCATAGGAGAGAATAAATAAAAAACAAATTTCATGAAAAAGCCCAGAAGGAATAGCTTGTTGGATCACATGCCTTAGTAAAGTGAAGTTTAAACGTATCAAACCACCGAAAATATTATTTTGGCTATATTGCATGGATAGTTTATTAATTGTGAGTTATCTATTTAATATGTGTGTTGATAAATAATGGTCCTTCCATTGTCTGATTTATATTGACAAGGGTCAATTAAATGAAATGGGGTTTTAACCGTTAACGCCCTACTGTTCTGATCCAACAGGGCTAATGAAGACGGAAAAATAGTAATTAGCTTTTGGTAATTAGCTGTGAGCATTTTTCTGTTGACATTCAAATCTGGTATTGTTTATTAATATGGTTGAAAGTGAGAAGAATGGTGGTCGTTACCTGTAGTAAACAAATCGTCGGTGAAGTGTCAAAAGGGTGTATCTCGGGGAAATTAGTCAAATACACTTTTTTGCATTTTAAAAATCTCCCAATTAATATGCACATTTCTTTCTAAGCTGTGTGTCTCAACGCCAATTAGAATTGTTCTGGGTATCATGTGTCAAAATGTTGTATCTTGATTTGTGGAATTTTGAAATGCAAAAGGTTCTATTTCTCAATCTTAAGAAATTCTTATATACACCCTTTTGACACTTCAACGACGAAATGCAACCATGACTAAGTATGTGTTCTGCCCATTGACTACCAAATCCCACTTAGATATAATTTTAAAACAGTGCCCAGGGCTTGTCAGACACCCATGTACACCCTATGGCGGATAGGAGATCCAATAAAACGGACACAGCCGAGGACAATATATGCCCGCATTAAATGTAGCTTATGAAAAATTATTACAGATAACCAAATAAATTTTTGTGCATTTACTTTTACATCACTGCAAATCATGTTTTTAAAAAATAAAGAGCTTCATAGCCACACTTTAAGACTTCATTTCAGGTATGGAACGGAAGGTGGCAGCCCCTCCCCCACTCTAGTCTGACCCGAGAGCATGAAAATATTTGAAAAACTGACTGTAATCCAGAGACTGCTTTGCTTATCAATTCATCAAAAATGATGACATAAATTCCGGACTAACAAGGACCCTAAACTACATTAGAACATTGACTTCTTTCGGGGCCTACCATACTCACAGACATCTTGTCGATCCACCCCTGCTTTCTTCAAATATTTGTGGTGACATTTGTTTGTAGTCTATCTGGATATAGACAATTACACCTCGAGCTGCTGATCACTTGTCTACGATATCACTCTTGGTAGAAGTGAACGTAAAACTCTAGGAATGAACAAACGAAGCTGTTGATCATCATTTGAATGTGGTCTCTCTGTATTAAATCATTTTAATACTGCAGTGCATATAGACAAATACACTCCACTTAATGAATGTGACATATTGACATACTACTCATATAAAATACTGTTAATTTTTCATTACTTGGTTTCACACATTTTTTCAATTACAGTTCTTCCCCCATTGTGTCTAGTTTATTGGATTGTAGATAGAGTCATATTTATATCTGACTGCAAGATTGTGATTAATTTTGACAGTAATAAATCTAGTGAGAAAATTAAATGCTAATGAATTTTATGGATTGGTGTATAAACCAGGTAATTATCCATGTTGGCATAGAACAGTGTTTCACAATTCCATTAATTGAAGATAAAAAATCTGTTAACTTGAAATATCATTTGACAGTTGTCTACTTATAATTAATGCAGGGGCCAATAGAATGGTATTATAAAAAAAAACCTTGTAATATTGTGAAAGTTGTGACTGATCAAAGACAAAATTGCAAAAACAAAAGAAAATTTTTACAAATTCTGTTTTATTGAGAACACATAACGCATAATCATTTATAGTTAAATTACTTTGAAATTGATGAGAAAAAAATTCCGCGTGTTTTCCTCAAATTAGTTGTTTTGATCCAAGTGTTTAGTAACATAAATAATAGATCTAGCAAGAAATAAGGATACTCTTCTGAGATGACAACAAAAGCTTCTTTAAATTTGAATATAGATCAAATAATTATGGGAATGTGTAATAATTAATAATACATCTTTTGAAATTAATAATAATGTCCATATCCTTGCCGGATAACAACATGGAATATAATATGTACTATCAATGACAGTAATATACAGATTGATGTATAGATTACTAGTATTTGTAAACTGTTATTTTAACAGAAGAACTATTGGAAAACATGTCAATTCTTTTTATATGCTACCATGGTTTGCCAGTAAAGCTAAAACTTTTAAACAAAGTAGAAAAAGTACAACCCTTGTTATGTGAAAATATTAGCTACGAAAGGCAATAACCCAACTAAAATTTTACAAAGAGATATGAATAAATAGAAATAATAACTATACCCATAGGTGAAATAATGTTGATCCAGAAAGTTTAATGAGAAGAAATTTTATGTTATGATTAAAATAAAATAATGGTAATAAAAGCCTTACTTGTACTGTGTTAAATTCCAAGAGAAAATTATGACATCCTTCTGATGCTAGAAGAAGTGATGAGCAATTGATCAAAGCTCTGTTATTTATAGAAATTGCCACAATATCTTATCTTTGTAGCTTACAGGTGTGCACCTACTCATTACTATGTTATTCTGATGTAAATTTACCTGTGGTCTAATAAGTAAGCATCATGATTAATTGACAATGTAACTATAGTACTACGCTATGTCGTTTCTCAAATAAGCGGGCAGAAAGGGGCGGTGAGATGGGCATGACGTTTTGATACATTAATATTGATTGATTGAAACTGATTCTATTACTTTATGAATGCAGTGTTAAATCTTTATTGACAAGGGGTCAAAGTAGTTGATTTGTCAAGGTACTGGCCAATAAATAAAAACCCTGCAGGATTTTCTATTTCAAACTTTAGTTCCTATTTAATTTGTTGATACTTCAGGACTTAATTAGCTAAGCTACTATTGTTTATATATGCCGATAAGAATAAGAGAATGCATTATGTGACAACTATGACAACAGATATTATTTTCCTCTTTTGGATTTTTGGGGAAGGGAAAGGTAGTGTCAGCTGTGAGGAAGAATATTGTCATCACTTTACAAGCATATTATTACCTACTCTTTTTTCGATAAAAATTAATACCATCCCAGCCTTGTTTGAATTCAAGAACCCTTGACAGTCGGAATTTGATACAAGAGATGGCAGTACCGCTGCTGTCCGGGCAAAATTTCTCTCATTTGCATACTGTATAGTGTATGCCTGTATTCATTAGCCCAGTTGGAGCCAAAACGTAGGACGTTAAACCTCATTTCATATTTTCATTAGGATATTGTTTTATTGTTAATCAGATTAAAACATCCATATTATGTATGGTCAGAGGCATGACAAATAAATCCAACCAGTAATAGAAGATCATTCCATGTCAGTTTACATCTGTCAATCACAGTAATAACTGCCACCTTGGGATGAGTTTTTAAGTCCTATCATTCCAATAGATACTTTACTCTTATCAAAACCATCATGGTTTTTTCTTCTATCAACAATTTTGCATTAACTTTTCATTTTGGGTTGGGTTTTTGACTGGTCTGTCATTGATTAAAGTGCCATGGGTTCAGTCCATTGCTTGCCTGCCTAACCTCATAGGTTTTCTCTGTTTTCTGAAAATGAAAAGTTGGTAGAAATAAAAATGGAATCTTGAGATTAGTATTAAAACAATAGTTAAATCCATAAAATACTTTGTTTTTCATTAAATATTTATTTTACACTCTAGTAAAGTAATGAGTAATGAAAATCAATTGTTTGGGTGTGATGTGGCTTTGTTTAACGCATGCTATGAGAATGAAGTCATTGGTTTTGAATATCAGTTAAAAAATGCCTTCATTGCCGATAGAATCAAAGTAATATTTCATTATGTAGAAATTAGAATTATTAACAGAAAAGTGTTCTCCATTAATTAATCTTCTTAGAAACCTCCCAAAAATGTCTTGTTACATGTAGCTTGCATGATGTAATGCAATATATTTAGAAATTTCGTCCGCACATATTATATTCCGTTAAGAATTTTTTATTTGATGTTGACTAAAGTTAAAGTACTATTTTTGTTCGTTTACAAATATGTTATGGATCAAAAGATTGAACCATATCTTAGTCCCGAAATGACCTTGTTTGTGTCGAGTGGACGTTAAACCCCATTTCTCTATCTTCTTTCGACACTACCCAAAACTACTGTTCGCATTACTTATTACACGAATACATCACAATTCGAAAGGACCTTTTTTGTAAACCAAGGAAAACGATGAAAAAAATCCAAGTTCTGCTCAATCAATGTTAACAAACTTGGTGTCAAATTGAAGCTGACATCCGGAGGAACATTTCTATGGGACGAATTGTGATTATTTGAAATAGATTTTATTTCAGACCAGTTTACATAACGACCTATAAAATTTTTTGATTTTCTGGAATTTTGGCATTATTATTGGCACAATGACAAAACACTCCCGTAATTGTATTAACCATTAGCTTAGCTATTTGCATGCCAAAAATTATTTAATTCAGATAAGACAAGACTGACAACGTTTTAGATTTATGACGAAAATTGATCATTTTTAAGTTGATTTCAAAATTTAATATCTTTAAAACCACAAAAGATATGTGCCCAAACTATGACTTGAATCACAGCTTTAGATGTCTATTTAAAGATCTTTCCAAATTTATGTGGAGCAGGGTTTGAAAAATAATATAACATTAATTGCGAATTTACCATAGATTAGACATGACAACGCCCTTAAAGAACTGGATAGATAAATGTCTTGATATACGGAGCCAGCAGGTGCTATTGATTAATGACAAATCACAGTAGAACTTTTTTATAATATAAAGGATATCTAATCAACAAAATAACAACATAAAAGAAACCAAGTAAACAAAAAAAGAAATTAGGTGAAAGCAAAACTAAAACAATCTACATAAAAGGTTTTGATACATGAAAACAACAAGTTTCAATCAAAGTCTAGACTAGGACATATCAATTAAATGAAGAGGTGTCATAAAGGACATGTCTTTTCCTCAATCCCTTTCAATTTTTGAAAACATGAATGTTATAGTTTTGTTAACAAAATGCTTGATCATTTTGAAACTAACATGGTTAATTTATTTCTATAGTCACACCTGCAATGCAAGGGGGAGAACTTTGCTTTGACAGTGCCATATTTGCCTGCTCTTCATTGAATTCCAACAGGACTGTCAAGGGTTCTCTACACGTAAACATGGTGGACCTTAGTTCTTATTCCCATTCAAATAATTAGCCAACACTTCTTTGTCAGTCCCTAAAGCACTATCCCGTTTAAAATGAACTTGAAAAATTTAGAGGTTCTTTTCAACCATTTTGAATTGTTCCCTTCATATTAAAACATAGATATGATAAAGATAATCTTTAAAACAAAGCATACAAATAGATATTAAAATCATTTTAAACTCAAAGCCCTGAATACACATTACCATACATCAATTTCAAATAAAGATATGCTGTAAATTTTTATAACAGTATTTCTAAACATAATTAGGGGGATCCCTCAACGAAATTGTATAAATATAAACATTTGAAAAATTTGAAAATAAGATAAGTAGTTGTCAATTAACTTGACCTATTTGTTGTGATTTTTATTGATTCTATATAATATAAAGTTGTTACAATAATTTATTTCACAACAATAAGATTTCTGTTCTGTCAGTGTAACATTACAATTGCTATTGTGTCATTCTTTATTGCTAAAAAATGTTAAATTGGTATTTTCCATTTCATCTTATTAATATTGAAAGAATATACATTAGATTTGCTGTTCAGAATGGATGCACAAAGAGAAAAAAGTGCAATGCAAATAAAGTAATTTGAACACGAGTATAATATTTTTAAACACTTGATCTACCATTTCATTTATTGCTTTTTAAACAAAATTGATAGAGCATATGAAAATAAAAGTAGTTTGATATTTAGAAATGGTAGTAATTGGATATAGTGTGTCAAAATATTGTTTTAATTAGAAATGAAACAGATTTAATAAGTAATTTGAACTTTAGTTGTGTCATATTTTTATTGTTATAGATAATGATCTTATTACAACAAACTAATGAAGATTGGTGGCAAGTTCGTCAGACAGATGGAACTGAGAGTTTTGTTCCAGCTAATTATGTCAAACCTGTGGAACCAAAGGTCATTCAGAAAGTTGTCAAACGTCCTGTGAAAGTTCCAAAAAGAGTAAAGGTTAAAGAAACTGTTATGAAGAAAGAGGTGGTTAAACAGAAAAAGTCGGCTAAAGTTCGACGGGCTCCTTCAGGTAAAAATTGCTGCTGATAATATTTGAAGAGCCCCGGGGAAGAACGATCTGAGTCACTTTTTCAACGAACCCCAGTTAATGCCGCCATCTGGTAGAAAAATGTATAAACTTTCTGTGGAACAATCAATTTCAGGTAAAAACGATCAGTCACATCGAACCAAGGCCCTTCTGAAATGGCCTCCCGGACAAATACGTCCATCTTACCCTTTATTTGACCTTAATTTGGATGAAAAGTGGAAGTCAATTGTTGTACTGGTAATTATGAATCGTAGTAAACATCATTTTGAAGTTGTAATTAAACCCACTCGTTCTGTTCACGTCAAGCATTCTCGTCCAAAAGTCTGTTTTGCGTTTTATGTGAAAAGACAAAAATGTGACTTAGATCGTTCTTCCCCTGGACTCTTCATTTGTTTTATATAGAAGTTCCTTCTGCTTTCTGGTTATTTTGATGGACGAAAGATGGCACAATTGAAAAAAAATTTGTTTGCTGTTGAATATTCTCTTCCTTTTTCTTAAAAAAAAAGAAGAAAGAATTAGTATATGGCCATTTTAAGAAATTTTTCACAATTTTGCTTACAAGACTCGATATGTTTTTTTCTTATCAAGACCTAGAAGATCTAAAAGTTAAATTTCTTTTGTCTGATCTTTATTATTTCAATGTGTTCTTATTTTATTTATTTATAAATTTTTAAAATCCAATCTGATTTAAACACAGATCCTATTTCATTTCGTTTTTATAGTTCAAATTTTCGTTTTACTTGTCTTTACTACACTAGGATCTGGAAGAGTTGTTATCATTGACGTGTTCTGAATTATGTGAGCTATTAGCCAATGAAACTGTCTGTTACGACGAGCTTTAGGCGTGTTTTGCACGGAACTGTGGATAATCCACTAGTAACATCAATGCTGATTGGTTAATCAAATGTCTGATGTCATTGGGTCAAAAGCCGCTCGTATGACCTCTGATGTGACCTATCGCTACAACCAGTCAGATCTTCATGTAGTGTAGGCCATCGAAAGTATAAAAAAACGAAACGAAATATAGATCTGTATGTTAATCAGATTTTTTAAAATCTTTTCAGATACAAAATTTGAACAGACGATAATAGCTGAACTAAAAGTTTAAAAAGTTTGTTTTGTATTAACATTGTTATTTTGTTTACAGTACGATCACAAGCCAACTTACATTTTGATAAAGATAATGTAGAAACTAGACAACGTGGTATCACTGTCCTCTACAATAAACTCAGTAAATTAGCTAAAGTAAGTAAACCCATTCATATATGGGCTATACTATATACCAAAAAACACCGGAAAACAATCGGAAAACACCATGTTATACTGAATACCGGAAAACACTGGAAAAACACTAAATACCGGAAAACACACCAGGCTCCCGGTTACCTATTTAGGGTGCCAGTTTCCGGGTTGCCTATTTAGGGTATTTTCTGGTATTTAGTGTGTTTTCCGGTATTTAGTGTTTTTCTGGTGTTTTCCGGTATTCATTATAAAATGGTGTTTTCCGGTTTTCCGGTGTTTTCCGGTATATAGTCTTGCCGTTCATGTATTAACCCTTTTAGCACTTTGACCACTTGAAACTAGAGTTCGCTTCAGCTCCTCAAACCACCAGAGTTGTGTGAATTCACTGAATTGTTTTACATGCAGCAAAATATTAAACTTTGGTAATAAAATATTTTAAATATTAAATTAGTTTAAATAATTTTATAATAAATCCCAAGCTAACCTCTCTTTCTAAAAAATTTGATTATAGTTTTAAATTCAGTGATTCTAATGTTTTTCTCATTATTTCGCAATAAATCAAAGAGCATTTGAATATTTTGCAGGCAAGATCTGATAGTTTAGCTGATGCCATTCGACTCTTCCAGTTTTATAGAGAATGTGATGAATTCGATATCTGGATGACAGAAAAGGTATTTGTTTTGTTTATTTGATTGGAAAGGTTTGTCTCTGTGTGATCCACACAGCATAGTGGCATGTCACTACACTTCACTTAACACTGTCAAAGACTTTTCTGATATCACAGCAAAGTTCTGACAAGGATAAAAAGTTATACAATTAAATTCTCTCCAACGATCAATCATTGAAAAGCATGTTAACATGAGAAGACATAATCATTGTGTGTCAGCTGAATAAGAATAAACATGTATCCAATTTCCGTTTTGTTTTTTAGTTTATTTGAAATAAAGTTCATAAGGGTAGACCCTGCAGGTTTTATTTCAAATAACAATCATGGAAATACGTTTGCTATCTGACATGCACATCGACACAGACTATATAGATTATTGCCATGTATCAACTGCTTCTTACCTTGTGCGTATCATAAGGTCCGTCATTGAGTCAACTGGCATGGTTTGGATTCCCCGGTTGTACGTGACAAGGAGTTGGGTCGCTTGTCCAACCTCGTGGGTTTTCTCCGGGTCCTTCGGTTTCCTCCCACTGCTAAAGTCACCTTCGCACAAACGAATTATTGAAATAAAATTGAACCATATGTTAGTCCCGAAATGACCTAGTCTGTGTCGAGTGGACGTTAAACCCTGTCTCGCTCTCTCTCACCTTGTGCACATGAAATTCAAAGCATGTGGTTATTGGAGGTTAATATTACCTCAATATCAATCCCTAATGTCGGACAGAAGGTGGATACATGGAGTTACCATCTTAATACATCAATAGTTGCTCTAGGAGATACAGTTCGATGGTGTGTAAGATTATAAAGGCCTACAACTCATATTAGCAGTAGAGATATAAAATGATATTTTATTGTATACACCTTCCTTGTCACAGAAAATCTATAAAAAGCACAGACAGGAGCTTGTCAGACTCCTTAACACGCCCATGTTAAAACTTCCACAACGAAATGAGTAACAAATATTTATCGCCAAATTTTAACACAGGCTTGAACAGTTCAAATATGAACTGAAGATAACCTAGCAAAACTGGTGCAGAATTTAAGCTTTGAAAACTTTGAAATTACAGAGTGTTCTTCCTCACCAAGGTTTAAAATCTTCCATTAAGAACTTTGTCCTGTATTTACCGGATTCAAAATAATCATCAGTGTTATGTCTGTTTATGGATTTTTTGATCTTATCTTCTCTTTCATGCAACTGTAATGCATCCAAGAGAATATTTAGAAAAAGCCTTAGGTTGTAATTTACCTCTATAGAATAATGGGTTACAGACGTATCATGTAAGATTCAGACAGATCTGGCTATAATAGTTTAAAAATAGATAATGAAAAAGGAATATATTGAAAATTTGAGTTAATTACTCTATTCTGAGCAAAATTATTATTGCCTGAAGTTTTGAACTGAATAGCATAGTCTTGATTTTCATTGCTACCATTGTTGCGATAATAAACAAAGTATCAATTATCAATTTTTAAATTGAATTATTAAATTGTGATCGTGTTCCAATCCGTTAAAAATTGTGACCATCCGATGGGCTAAAGACTTGATGATGGTCTTATGTGAATAAATGTCTTGATTAAAAATTTTGTATAACATTTGAGTTCGAAAGAAAGACCTGAACTAGACAGATTTAGCTCTTACATATTGCACCTTTAATATTTATATCATTTTTTTGTGAATGACTCCTGCTTGTTATTAAACACATTTATATAAATAAAGGTAATATGTGTTATTATCTCACATATGTGCATTTTGTTTTATTCTGAGAATTCAAATCATGTTTTCAAGCCTGTTATTTATTGGCTGTAAAATCTATATGGAGCTGGGTTTTTGTCAACATTTCATTTACTTGCTGATATATGTGGAAACAACACTATCTGGGGGAAATTCCTTGAAACTCTTAACATACAGCACATAACATAAGTATAGATAGAAATAAGAAATGCTGTTTTAGATGAGATTTTAAATCCGATTTCATTTTAAATAAAGATAATATTGATATTGCAGATGAAAAAAATGTCTTAAACATACATTATGTAAGAGCTAAATCTGCCTATTGCAGGTCCTTTGGCTTCAAATGTTATAATTAGACATTTATTAACATGACAAGACCATAATCAATTCTCTTTGCACTTAGATGGTTCTGATTTTAAGTAGATTAGAATGGTTCAGCCATTTAATGATTTAATATTAAAATGGAGAAACGAGGCTAAGACTTTGAATGAAATTTTCAATATATTCATTTTTGAAAGCTCTTTATCTAAATCTTACATAATGCCCCCTCCAGTTAGGATTGATCAAGTTGAATAATTATTGAACTAATATGCCTTTTAATAGATTACTTTGATTATGCATGAACTTCAATTTAAATTTCTGTTGAAATTTTAAATCCTGTCACTGAATTTTCACCTATATGGATACGAAGTACAAAATTAAAGTCACTGACCACAGAATGTTTATGATAATTACTAATTTTCCATGCTTTGATTCACACTAATATGTACTCAGATTGATTATTTAAAATTGAATTGAGGAAATGAAAACCAAATATCAAAGGTAGATAAGTTTCCGGCTTGAACTGATATTCCTTTTAGAGATTCATCTTTCACAATATACGTAGTTTACAAAGGATTCAGATTCTGTCACCTAGAGTTCAAGATTATATAATTATAAGTGATATATATTAAATACAAACAAAGGAGTTGGATTCACATATCTATAAATGCAATTAATGCTTATTTGATTTAATAAAAATTGTTTTGCTTTTTTAGGAAAAAGTTTTGACAAAAAAAGAAAGTCTTGCTGATAATGTGGATGCTGTCCGTAATGAATTTAAGGTATGGTTATTATAATATTCTAACCATAAGGATCATTCAATCTGATTACAAAACAGATCTTTATTTCGTTTCGTTTTTTTTATACTGACAAGTTATAGTGGGGGTTCATGTCAGGGGTCAAACAAACGCCATTTGACCCTATGACGTCAGACATTGATTAATCAATCGGCGTTGACGTTTCTAGTGAATTATATACAGTTCCGTGCATAGAAAGGCCAAGAATTCGCAGTAACAGACCGTTTCATTGGCTAATTCCTCACATCAAGTAGAACGCCTGTTACATAACAACTCTTCCAGATCCTAGTGTAGTAAAGACAAAACGAAATTTTGAACTATAAAAACAAAACGAAATAGTATCTGTGTTTTAATCAGATTGAAGGATCATTATGCTACAAAAATGTTTTGGGTATATATTTCAAACAAATATCTTGAAGTTACTGGAATGTATTGTAGGATTCAAGTGCAAAATTGTGTAAATATTCATGACATTTAGGATAAATTATAATAAATAATATAATATATGATTGGAGATTTGAGCTCTTCTATCAATTTTAGTCAATCAGAGATTCATGGTAACAATATTGTTGACAAATATATTTACAGAATTTATATTAAATGATTGGAGAGTTGAGCTCTTCTATCAATTTTAGTCAATCAGAGATTTGAGATAACAATTGTTGACAAATTTATTTACAGAATTTATTAACTAGTTTTGCTGCTAATAAAGGACGTTTGGATGATATAAATTCATTAGCTGGTGCCATTGTGAATTCAGGAAGTGGCCAGTCAAAGAAAGTTCAGGCACGACAGAAAGAAATAAATGACAGGTAACGAATCAACACCTTTAGATCAGCTGTTGATTGTGTCTTTGATTTAATTGAAGAGAAACGGTACAGTCAGTACACACTCTCAGTAGCCATTTAGATAAATCATCAAAGTAAATATTTATGTCTTGAATCTAGCAGATGATGTTCAGATCTGACAATATACTGGGGTTTTGCAGCTGGCACAAAGAAATAATGTATTTAAGGTGTAGGAGTGCCACGGATAACATCCATTACTAGAAGGGTGCCAAAAGGTCTAAAGGGGCCCATACACGTTCAATAATGGTTTTGATCCGTCAATAAATTAACTCAATGATGTATATTGACAATATTTTACATCAATATAGCCCACACACGTTCAATATTATTGAGTCAATAATATATTGACGGAATTATTGAATGTGTATGAGCCCCTTAATGTGTGTGCTTTAGATAATGGGATCTGTCATTGAGTCAAGTGGCATGGTTTTCATCCCACACTTGTAGGGTCAACTGTCAAACCTCGTGTGTTTTCTCCTGGACCTCTGGTTTCCTCCCACTGTTAAAGACCCCCATGCGCAGGAGAATTAGTGAAATAAATTTATACCATGTCTGGTAGTCCCAAAATAAACAAGTTTGTGTTAAGTGGACTGTAAAACCCTACTTCCCCATCTCTCTCAATTGCTATAAACATGGAAGAATAAAAAATTGGACAAAAGAAGAAACATAATGATGTAATACTTATAAAGTAAAATCATTAAAACAGTATCCCATTCTTGTTTACCTCACTAGGGAGCCATAGTGGCTTAGTGAGTAAGGTGCTTGCTCACTAACAAGGACACCAATGGTTTGATCCCAGTGTTTACAAAGAAATTTGGGGGGTTGGATGGCCGAATGGTTATCACATGCGCTGTATCATAAGGTCTGTCATTGAGTCAAATGGCGTCGTTTCGATTCCCCAGTTGTATGTGACAAGGAGTAGGGTCGCCTGTCCAACCTTGTGGGGTTTTTCCAGGTCCTCCGGTTTCCTCCCACTGCTAAAGACACCTACGCGCAAGCGAATTATTGAAATAAAATTGAACCATAAGTTAGTTCCTAAATGACCTAGTTTGTGTCGAGTGGATGTTAAACCCCATTTCTCTCTCTCTCTCTTACTAAGAAATTTCCTCAGGATTTTCCAGGGTGACTTCCCCTTCTCAGTGGTGCAGGATGAAGGGCAAAAATGATGTCCTATGTATATGTTGGCCTACATGTAAAAGAATAGGGTAAAATTTCCCTCATAACACAGTGGATGGTGTATTCCCATCTTTATTAGTCTGGTTGGTGCAGGAAAGTTAAAACTCCACTTCATGTCATGTCAATTTTTCTCTCTGAATGGTATATTGATAAAACACTACATGAAATATAAATCATAAAATAATGACTGTATTGTCTGACTTCTGGTACTAATTGTTGTAATTTGAACCCCTTTTCTTTACCCAAAGGAACAAATATTATCCTTCCTGAATAAGCCATGTTTCAGATGGAGTATTCAGTAATATGATCTGTTGGTATGATCTGTCTTGAGGATTTTTATTGCTGCTATATACGTAGGTTGCTGCTTGGTTGTTTCTTATTCAGATTTGTGGGGGAGTGAGATACTTCACGGGACAAAGTTAAAAAATTTCGTACTATTTTTACTTTTTCTGAAGAACTTGCTTGCGTTTTGCTCATTTAGATTTGGTATAACTTGGGTACCATAAGGGGTGAGATACCTTAAAAAAGATTGGCTGAGAGAGTTCATCCAGATTTTCCATCGTGGTTCCCCCTTGTCAGTGATGCAGGACGGAGGGCCTGACAAGGACAGCTGTCTTGTCCTTCGGATGAAACGAAAAACCGAGGTCCCGTGTATACATTGGAATGCACGTAAAAGATCCCTTGGCAGTTGGAATTCGATATAAGAGTAGGCGATAGTGCCACTGCCCTGGCAAAATTTCCCTCATAGTATGCCCGTCTTCATTAGCCCAGCATAGGAGCAGAAAAGTAGGACGTTAAACCCCAATTCATTTCATTTCATTTACCTTAAAAAAGGATACATTTAAACAATTTCACACATTTTGGACAACTTTATCCATCCCACTTTGACCAAATTTGATAGATATGTTCCTTGGGTGGTACTATCAAGATAGAATTCATGTAGGAGAACGGGTGGACGAATATAGCGTGTGTGCTTTAGGTCATCCGGTCTGTTATTGAGTCAAGTGCCATGACTTTGATACCACACCTGTACATGACAAGGAGTAGGGTTGTGTACAACCTCATGGGTTTTCTCTTGTTCTCAAGTTTCATCCCACTGCTAAAGACCTCACTGTGCAAGCAGAAGATTAAAATAAAATTGTACCAAATCTTAGTCTTGATATGACCTAGTTTGTGGTAAGTGGACATTTAATCCCACTTCTCTCCCTTTCTCGGGCCCAGGTAATGGGATGGGGGCAGGGATGGGTTATCAGGGCTCGATAGCAACATGAAAAGGAAATTGTACCTTTTCCTTGTCCATTTCATCCAAATTTGGAAGTGATCAGGCTTGATTGATGCTTATTCAGATCATACCTCCAAATGAAGTTCACCAGCCAGATGAGGCAGCATTGAGTAGGGCAGCCTTAATTGGGCAAATTTAGACAGTTTCTAATCACCATTTCAACTACATTTTGCAGGAAAGTTGACTTTTAGATACCTTTGTTAATGCTTGGCTGCGAGAATATGGAAATACAGACATGTCCCATAGATAAATTATTAAAATCCAAATTAACCTTCAAAACAAAGCTCAAAACATTTTTGTTGTGAACCAAATAATTAGTGATAACCAAGGAACCAGCATCGCATCAGAAACTTTAGAATTATTGTGTTTATCCATGTTGATATATTATTATAGTTTAATCCAAACCACCAATCAGTGATTTGGGGAATTATCTGTTGCCAAATGAGATATATTTATTTATTTATGTTATATTTATTACAGATGGGCACAACTTAATAAACTTAAACAGGAAAAGGAAAAATCTTTGCAAGGTGCCTCTAGGTAAGTATGTCAGTAAATACGGTAACAAGTAATACTATTTATTGTAGTATTTGAGTTGTTTAATTCAACATGTGATGCATTGTTTATTGTAGTATTGAGTTGTTTAATTCAACATGCGATGAACTGTTTATTGTAGTATTGAGTTGTTTAATTCAACATGTGATGAACTGTTTATTGTAGTATTGAGTTGTTTAATTCAACATGTGATGAACTGTTTATTGTAGTATTGAGTTGTTTAATTCAACATGCGATTAACTGTTTATTGTAGTATTGAGTTGTTTAATTCAACATGTGATGAACTGTCTATTGTAGTATTGAGTTGTTTAATTCAACATGTGATGAATTACAAGAATGGATTAAAGAAAAAGACTATGCTATAAGTACTGATGATATTGGTAAAGATTTAAGGTCTATAGAAGCACAACAACGAAGACATGCCGTAAGTTTTCGTTTTGTTTTAACTTTTAACTCGCTTGTAAATAACAGACTGAAGATAAGATTTCATCTAATGCATTTAAATAGAAAACATCTTCTCTTTTTCTTTTATAGAAAACAGGGGGTTGGATGGCCGAATGGTTAGCACCTGGGTGCTGTATCATAAGGCCTGTCATTGAGTCAACTGGCGTGGCTTCGATTCCCCGGTTGACGTGACAAGGAGTAGGGTTGCATGTCCAGTGTTGCAGGTTTTCTCTGGGTCCCCCCCCTGCTAAAGACCCCTACTTGCAAGCGAATTATTGAAACAAAATTGTGTTAGTCCTGAAATGACCTCGTTTGTGTCAAGTGCACGTTAAACCCTATTTCTCTCTCTCTCTCTCTCTCTCTACCTCTCTTTTATAGAAAACTTAAGGTGACCAAAAAAGTAGAAACGTTATATTTTGTGAATGCATTTTTATTTAAAAAACATACTTACAGATTGACATTTTAATGAGGTTTGTTGTTTTATTACAGAATTTGGAAAGAGAACTTGCTTCTATGGAGAGTCAGATGAATACAGTATGTTCTTTAGGAGACACGTAAGGTTTTTTTTTCTGAAAAAATTGTAATTAGTATTGCATATCAAAGAATTTCTTGCCATTTTTGTTTAATTTAAAATTTACCTATTACAGTGTGAAAACAACATATCCAGCTGAAGGAAAATATGTTGATCAACGCCTCAAAGATTTGACAGCCTTATGGAGGGGATTAAAGGTATTTCATATTTATGTTCATGCATATTGATTATTCAAGGGGATCCTATGTATGGTTTTGTTCTCATTGTGAAGGATTCCATATATTGATAGTCTGCATGCTTTATTATGAATATCTGTATACTTTATTTAAAATTATCTCTAAAATGGGTGGTTGGATGGCCGAATGGTTAGCACGTGCGTGTTGTATCATAAGGTCTGTCATTGTTTCAACTGGCGTGTTTTCGATTCCCCGGTTGTACGTGATAAGGAGTAGGGTTGCCTGTCCAACCTCGTGTGTTTTCTCCGGATCCTCCGGTTTCCTCCCACTGCTAAAGACCCCTACATGCAATCGAATTGTTGAAATAAAATTGAACCATGTGTTATTCCCAAAATGACCTAGTTTGTGTCTAGTGGACGTTAAACCCCATTTCTCTCTCTAACTCTAAACTGAATGAAATTATAGTTTTGGTTGTATTTTTTTTATTTCAGGAAAAGGAAAAGGCTAGAAAGAAGAAACTTAATGAAGCTCAAAATCAACTGAAATTTGCTGAAGAAGCGAAAGACTTAGTGAGTAGAAATTTATTAATGTATTCACATTTCACATTTATTTTTAATTCTGTGACATATTTTACTTTATTTCTTTAAAGTTTAAAACCAATTATCCAAACTGGTAACTTTCTTTGTAGTTATCTTGGTCTGGAGCTGTACGAGCTCGTCTTGCTAGTGCTGAGATGCCACATGATATCAAGAGTGCTGAAAGAATGCTGAAGGAGAATGGAGAGTTAGCAGATGATATTGCTGCCTATAAAGACAAGTAAGAGAAGACATTTTCTTTGGAGGCATCAAATGTTTTACTTTATATAACTGTATGGTTTATGATTTCAAATGGTCTCCCAGCTTTGTTGAACGAAATAACGTCATGGCTTGTCATTTCAAAATTGATGATTTCCATGAAGTAGTTGATCTGTTCATCTTGATTATTTTTATATCAAGTGATCTTGAAACAAATTTAAATCAAAACAAGACATTATTTTGAATAAAAATCCCCTATTAGATTGAAATGTATAATTACCTTTTTCCCTCCATTATTTTAGATTTGCAAAGATCCGTGTTTTGGGTAATGAAGTTTTAGCAAAAGATCCAAATGCTCGGGATGTGAAGGAGAAGATGGAAAGACTTGCTGCAGAAGAAAGATTAATCAATGACCTGTGGAAACAAAGACAAAAGCAATTACAAGATGCTTATGATCAACAGGTTTGTTTGCTGTTTTGATGATAAATTGTCCACGACAGCCATTTTCCAAAAGGGCTGTTGACAGTTGTTTTAAATGGCAATTGAACTGTTCTGGGTGGCAATTTTCCAAATCAGCAATTGTCCCATATTCCTTGCAGTGTTTCGTTTGATTAGACCTAATCCCACTCAAACACTGCTGTAACGAAAGCAAATTTCTGTTCCAAATTATGACTGGTCAAGAGTACGATTAAAAACCAATTGCGAGAAAAATGAGGCTATCAAAATGGCTCAATGTAAACAATACTGTTTGGAGACGAACAATACTTTTGCTGTTTTTAAAACCTTAAATCAGTGTCAAAAGTGTTAGGGAAGACCCCAGATTAAACGAAGAGACACACTCCCTCAAAAGCTCAAGTATCATAAGCCAATCCAGCAATGGCCAGAGAGGGATTTCTCGGGTCATTGCTTCATAAATATGCAGTTGTCTTAGATAACAGTGTAATTACAATTGAATTGCAATCTTGGAAAAAGTTTTAAAAAAAAAGAATTTTAGTCAGGAGACTGTTTTATCAGTTATATTTATTTTATATTTTGATCAATATTTAGGTGTTTAATAGAGATGCTGATAAGATAGATGCCATCACTAGAGGACATGAGGCTTTCCTAGACTTTAACGATCTTGGAGTAAGTTTATTTCTTAGATTTATATATTACAATACATTCATTTTATTCACTAATTACTGTGTATTATTCTGTACCGTTTTCATTTGATTGATTGGTGCAGATAAGTAGGACGTTGAACCTCATTTCATTTCATAAAGGTAGTGTAGACAATAGTATAGAAAATAAATTAGTTAACCAAATAAAATTGAAGTGTTAAAGTAGATTTTCGTTGTTATTTAATGTGTGTTTTTATCATTATTTTTGATTAGAGTACAGTTGATGATGTTGAAGGCTTATTGAGAAGACATGAAGAATTTGAGAACAAACTTCAGGCTCAGGATGAGAAGGTTCGAGGATTAAATGATATGGCTGAAAAACTCATAGCAGAAAAACACCCCAATCAACAACAGTAAGTTCTTAGTTCATATAAAAATTGGGGGTTGGATGGTCGAATGCTTATTGAGTCAACTGGTGTGGTTTCGAATCCCCGGTTGTATGTGACAAGGAGTAGGGTCGCCTGCCCAACCTCGTGGGTTTTCTCAGAGTCCTCCGGTTTCCTCCCACTGCTAAAGACCCCTACGCGCAAGTGAATTATTGAAATAAAATTAAACCATATGTTAGTCCCAAAATGACCTAGTCTGTGTCGAGTGGACACTCAACCCCATTTCTCTCTCTCTCTCATATTAAGAATGTAGCCATCATGAGTTTTACAGTCACACAAAGTTAAGAAAATGCTTGTGAAATCAGGGTATATTATAGATGTTGAAATGTTACTTAAAAGTGTAACTTGTTTTTGTTTGAAATTAATTCAATATTTTACAAATTTTGTTGTTTTTGTTTAATTATAGTATTAAGGATAGAAATAAAGAAGTAAAAAATAGGAGAGAAGGTGTAAAAGTTAAAGCAGCTGACAGAAGGAAAGCTTTACTTGATGCTCTTGCTTTCCATCAATTCAAACGAGGTTCACAAGAGGTAAGTTTCGTGGACTTTAGGGGATCACGTGGGTAAGACGCTAGCTCGCTAGACTGGAGGTCGGGTGATCGATCCCTGCATTGGCCGAGAAAGTTCATCTAGATTTTCCGGCGTGGTTCTCCCTTGTCAGTGATCCTATCATTTTTCATACTTAATCACTATATATATCTCTTCATAAATATCTTCATACAGCAGTCATACCATACATCTGTTTATATGTTATTAGCCCAGTTGAAGCAGAACATTAGGACGTTAAACTCCATTTCATTTGTTTATATGTTCATCATTGATCAGGGGATCAAGTGGGTAAGACGCTGGCTCGCTAGCCTGAAGGTCGGGTGTTAGATCCCTGCATTGACCAAGAAAGTTCACCCAGATTTTCCGGCGTGGTTTCCTCTTGTCAGTGATGCAGGATGGAGGGCCTGACAAGGAAAGCTGTCTAGTCGTTCGGATGGGACGAAAAACCGAGGTCTCGTGTACACATTGGCGTGCACGTAAAAGATCCCTTGGCAGTTGGAATTCGATATAAGAGTAGGCCGTAGTGCCGCTGTCCGGGCAAAATTTCCCTCATAGCACACTGTATGGCGTATGCCCGTCTTCATTAGCCCAGGTTAGGAGCAGAACAGTAGGACGTTAAACCCCATTTCATTTCATTTCATTTATTATCCAATACCAAATGATGTTATAAGAGGGATATTGAGATAAGCCTTATTTGAGTTTTGGAGACTAGCTCTATGAAAATTTATACACAGTTAGGTCTTTTGCTGATTAGAAATATCTCGGATTTAATCAACCTTTTTTGGAGGGGAGTCAAAACATGGAGGTACCTTAGTGTATATAAGTGATCCCTTTGCAGTTCTGTTGCATATGATGATCTCTGCATGTATTCAGGGGGGTGGATGGCCGAATGGTTAGCACGTGCGCGCTCTGTATCATAAGGCCTGTCATTGAGTCAACTGGCGTGGTTTCGAATCCCCGGTTGTACGTGACAAGGAGTAGGGTTGCCTGTCCAACCTCGTGTGTTTTCTCCGGGTCCTCCGGTTTCCTCCACCTGCTAAAGACCCCTACGCGCAAGCGAATAATTGAAATAAAATTAAACCATATGTTAGTCCCAAAATGACCTAGCCTGTGTTGAGTGCATGTATTCTTGATATTTGTTGTAGTTATCTGATTGGATGAAAGATAAATATAAGACAGCTACAGATGAATCGTATCGTGATCTATCGAATCTACAGAAGAAATTACAGAAACATCAAGCTTTTGAAGCCGAATTAAAGGCTAATAGTGACAGATTACAGTCATTAAATCAGGTAGGTTCAACAAAATTACTGATGATTCACAGATTGCCTGGTATTGGGCTTGCAGGAAATTTGATTCCTGGTTTTTATAGATTTACACCTTTCATTACTGGCCACCAGCTTATTGTGCGCAATTCTCTTAATTTTAACCTGTTCCTACAGTAACTTTTAAGTAGTGTGTAATACCCTGGTGACCAAGCTTTATAAAATGACAATTTGTTAGCTTACTGTGTAGTTGTTGCTATTGTATTCTTGGTCTTATATGTGGCCTGTTACAGGGTACCACAGGAAATTTATGACTTGGCCCCTTAATGAAAAGTAATGTCTATTGGAAATTTATGACTTGGCCGCTTAATGAAAGGTTAAGTCTATTGGTTTTTACGTGAATAGAATGCTAGGAAGAGTAAGTGTCCAAAACACCGGAGTTTTTCTATAATGCTCTGACCAAATTAAATGTAGTCATTGTGTGATATTAAAAAAAAGACTGCAAAATAATTATGTTGTATTTTTTTTTTTTTAAGTCTGGCGATGGTATGATTAAAGATAAACATTATGCATCACCAGAAATAAAGACTATCATGGGTAAACTCAACTCTGAATGGGATGATTTATCATCCAAGGCTGCAGAGAAAGGAAATAAATTACGAGAAGCTGGTCAACAACAAGCTCTAAATCAAGCCCTAGAAGATGCTCAGGTGCAAAAAGAAAAATCTTTTTTTTTTTATTTGTAACATTTGTGTAGATCATTAAATGAACAGAAAAATTGAAATATAACCAGTTATTTATTGTCTGAAACTTTAAATGATGTCTACATTATGTTCATTTAACAATTCAGGATAAATTCAAGAATGTCTAATTTATGATGTTTTTATATTCAGGATAAATTAAATGATGTTTATTTTTAAATTTAGGATA
Source organism: Patella vulgata (assembly GCF_932274485.2). Lineage (NCBI taxonomy): Eukaryota > Metazoa > Mollusca > Gastropoda > Patellidae > Patella > Patella vulgata. The sequence goes on from NC_065883.2 coordinate 22,475,552, forward strand.
AATTAAATGAAATGGAGAAATCTAATGCCAATAAAGATTTAGGTTCTGATTTAAGGGGTGTAAAAGAATTATTGAAAAAACATCAGGTAAGATAACAAAAATGAATGTTTTTTTGGTTTTTTTTAGAGACTGTCACCTTTCAATCTGATTAAAACACAGATCCTATTTCGTTTTGTTTTTATAGTTCAAAATTTTGTTTTACTTGTCTCCACAACACTAGGATCTGGAAGAGTTGTTATATAACAGGCATTCTAGTTGATGTGAGGAATTAGCCTATGGGTAAACTACTAGAAACGCCAACACTGATTGATAAATCAATGTCTGACATCATAGGGTCAAAACCGCTTGCATGACCCCCAACGCGACCTCCCAGTACAAATGGTTAGATCTTTATGTAGTGTAGGAGATCTGTATTTTAATAAGATTGGTCACCTTATTGCCAGAAAATGCTTTTGAAGTGTGGGTGAGTGTTAATTATAGGAGAAAATATCACATCATGTATGCCTATAATGGATAGCTATCAGCATTTTATTTTTTGTGGATTTCTTTTTTCAGAATCTGGAGAATGATTTGTCTGGATTGTCAAAGACTATACAAGGTTTGAACAAAGAGGGTAAAGAAATGGCTGACAAAGGACATTTTAATTCTGCTAATATTATGAAATCTGTAGATGGATTTAATAGTAGGTGAGTAGGAACATGATAGTTTATATCATTTAGTTGTTGGTACTTTTTCTCCTAATTTGGATGGTTCATGATTTCTTTAGACATATTTACAGATATAGATGGTTTCTTTATGTTTTATTTTCCTGCGTGGTTTCCCCTTGTCAGTGATGCAGGATGGAGGGCCTGACAAGGACAGCTGTCTAGTCGTTTGGATGGGACATAAATCTGACGTAGTGTCACTGTCCAGGTAAAATTTCCCTCATAGCATACTGTATGGCGTATGCCCGTCTTCATTAGCCCAGTTCAGAGTAGGACGTTAAACCCCATTTCATTTCTTTATGTTATAACTGCATGTTTCCTTGATAGCAGACAGAAAACATGCCCTGGACAGTTACCACATGAAAATGGAGGAGGTCATGGTTATTCATGAAAGTATCGTTAACTATCATTCTCATTATGCTAGCTAAAGTGCCTGGTGACCATCTGGATAAAGTAATATTTATCAATTGTATTTATAATTCTTTTAATTTTCAGATTTAACAAATTAAAACCAGAAGTGGAAGAACGTAAATCTCAGTTACAGGAATCGTTACAAAGACATCAGTTTAATTTTGATGTAGAAAATGAGTTATCATGGATAAAAGAGCACTTACCAGCTGCCTCGTCTGTTGATTATGGTAAAAATCTCATCGATGCCCAGAAACTACACAAAAAACATCAGGTAAATTACCATGGTACCTGTATCTTAACATTTGATAACTTTGTAATGAAATAGATAGATTGAGGCAGTTTTGAAAAAATAAACTTGTTAGTGTCAAAATTTTCAAGGTATATTGTTGGCAAGGTGTTTTTCGGTAGTTTATGGTTAGTAATTTTAAGTCTTTTTTGATTGTCTTTCCAGGACTTGGATCGTGAAATTCAAGGTCATCAACCTAACATTGAGCGGGTTTTAGCTACTGGTGAGAAACTATTAGAAGATAAACATGTGGACTCAAAGAAAATCAAAGATAAATCTCAGGAACTACAACTGTCATGGGATGATCTCCTTAAAAAATCAAAACTTCGTAAAAAGAATCTGGATATTTCTGTTCAACAACAAAAGGTATGCTTATGATCTACTGTCATGTTCCTTTTAATGAACTCATCATCTACATCCCAGTACACATTTACTTCCCGTTCTCCCCATCTATACATGCTTCTCTTCTTTTACTCAACATCTATAGTTGCCTCTCTTCTTTTGATTCTCTCTATACTGTAGGTGTTTATCTTCTATTGCTTCCCTACTCAATGTCTACAGGTGCTTCTCTTCTATTACTTCCCTACTTAACATCTGCAGGTGCTTCTATGTGACTTCTCTACTCAACATCTGTAGGTGATTCTATTACTTACTCCTTGGTATTGTAGGTTCTTACTAATCCTCAGTATCTGTGGGTGCTTATCTTTTATGACTTGACTACCATCATCTTCTGGTGCTTCTATTACTTCTCTCCTTGCTCCTTAGTACCTACAGGTGCTTCTTTTACTTCTCTCCTTACTCCTCAGTATCTACAGGTGCTTCTCTTCTATTAATAACCTTCCTTCCCAATGTCTGCAGGTGCTTCTCCATTACTTCTCTACTCGGCATCTGAATTTGTTTCTATCACACCTCAGTATCTGCAGGTGCTTCTCTTCTATTACTCCTGTACTCAATATCTATTACTTGTCCACTCAACATCTACTTTTATTATTTTGTCTTTGTTTCAGTATCTGTCCGAGGTGGCTGAAGTTGATAGCTGGATATCAGAGAAAACACTGTTGGCATCTAGTACAGATTATGGAAAAGATGAGGATGCTGCTGATAAACTGCTTGCTAAAAATAAGGTTGGTTTACCATTATCAAATATTATTTGCAAAGTTGGCCATAAAATATGTAAAGTATCTATTAATAAGTTACAAGAAAGATTTTATAGTAGCTAAATATATTTACCGGTAATAATGTTAGTTATGGTTGTTTTTGTTTTTTTATCATCAGGTTTTAGAAACGGACATCCAGACTTATCAGGGTATAGTAAATGGATTAGGAAAAGAATCATCCAGATTGTTTAAAATGGGTTGTGCTGATCCTTCCTTTATTAAGAAAACTCAGGTAATCTATTCATTATGATCTTTATGTAGTCTTTAGTGTTGGTTTATGACCCAAGGTGTCCAAGCACTACAATCATGCTCGGCATGATGTTTTGGTTTTGTCTTGTTTTAAGGATATGTTCCCTTGGTAATATCTTTGACTGACAAGCTTATTTTTTCCTGAAAGTATGAAATTTGCATAATAAGCCCACAATGAATTCATAAACTTGTCAACCACAATTTGAATATCATCAACCCCTTTCATATTAATACAGTCATCCACATGTTGGTTTTTAGCAACATGTCGGTCAAAATGACACACCAATGTTTTGTTTATGATTTTTTTTAAAATGTGCTTGGCTTCAAATATCTTATAAGATATATATTTTTTCTAGGTAGTTTGAATATATTTTCCAATCAATGGTTATGAAGTTAGACTCTTAACTGTCGAGGGAACATATCTTTCATGGACATCAATTATGAATTACGTTGCATGTGAATAAACCAGTTATTACATAAATAGTTTTTAATGTGTTACTGTTCAATTGTAAATGCCACTCAAAGAAATTATACAATATTTTATATTAAAAAGTTTCATTAGAATAACAGTCAATCTATTTGTTTGTTAGGATCAATTACAAGAAAGTTTGAACAAATTAAAGAGATTAGTAACTGAACGAACAAAGAATTTAGAGAGATCTGTACATCTTCATGAATATATGAGAGAAGCAGATGATCTAGAGGATTGGATTGGAGAACAAATACAAACAGCTAGTTCAGAAGAATATGGACAAGATTTTGAACATTTTGAGGTATTTATCTTGTAGATAGAATTTGATTTTTTGATCCATTATATTGTGAAAGTGATCAATTTGTATACCCATCTATATAAGCAGACATCATACAAAATATTATAAAAGGACTTACAGACTTTATACAGGAATGTATCTCATTTTATTGTATGTTAGGCCATAGAGTCAAAATATACTGGTTCTGTAGCATTCAATCCAAAACGGTCTAATGTCGGAGAGGTTTTTTATTTGTTTCTAATTTGTCAAAGGATCAATGTGGTAAATGACTTCTTGTAAACATCACATTCCAATGTTCTACATTTATCTTACCATCAGTTTATGGATATCGTTTATAGTTATTAATAACAATGCTTTAACATTTTATTTGTTGAAATAATTAGGGTCATGTAAAAAAATTTATGTGACACAGCAGTATCTGAGAAATGAACAAATTTTTCTAAATGACTTTTAATTCTACTCAATAATTGTCTAAAGTTTGAATTAATCTGGTCATTTCTTATAGATGTTGTAATTTCACAAGTACTCATTAGTTTATGTTTTATCCTGCAGATATTACGAGGTAAATTTGATGAGTTTAAACTAAGAATAGAGACTGGTGGTGAGAGAATAAAACGATGTGAAAGATTATCTAAAGCTTTATTAGAAGATAAAGGACCTCATACAATACAAGTACAACAACGTCAAGAACAACTCAAGTAAGTTCAGAATTCAAATCTTTTAATTCACTAATCACTTTCAAAGGAATTGATGAACTAATTATTAGGATTGCCAGATTTTTTGGCACCAAATGTTCAGTGTATGATTCTCTTAGTTGGAGGATCTCTGAAGAACCTGGCAAGAAAAAAATGTCTGGTTGTTCAAATGGGGGGATCACGATGGCCAGGTGGGTAAGACGCTGCTTTCGTTGTTTACAGAATGATTGAGATTATTCAACTTATTGATTTTGTAGAGTTATACCCTTGGGGGTCACGGTGGCTAAGTGGGTAAGACGCTGGCTCGCTAGCCTGGAGATCGGGTGTTCGATCCCTGCATTGGTCGAGAAAGTTCATCCAGATTTTCCGGCGTGGTTCCCCCTTGTCAGTGATGCAGGACAGAGGGCCTGGCAAGGACAGCTGTCTAGTTGTTCGGATGGGATGAAAAAACGAGGTCCTGTGTACGCATTGGCGTGCACGTTAAAGATCCCTTGACTGTTGGAATTCGATATAAGAGTAGGCCGTAGTGCCGCTGTCCAGGCAAAATTTCTCTCATAGCACACTGTATGGAGCAGAACAGTAAGACGTTAAACCCCATTTCATTTGATTTCATTTGTTCAAATGGGATGGACAAATTTAGGTACGGTGTATACTATTGGCAGCATGTTAAAGAAAATTGGAAATTGAAATAACAATAGGTTTTTGCATCGCTGTTTTGACAGAATTCCATCTTATAGCACACTGCATGGCAATTGTCTGTCGTCATTAGTGTTGGCTGAGAGAGTTGCCTGACATTCATTGGTGTGCACATAAAAGATCCCTCAGCATTTGATATAAGAGTAAGCCATAGTGCCGCTGTCTGGGCAAAATGTCACTCATAGCACACTGTATGGCGTAAACCCGTCTTCATTAAACCAGTCAGAGCTGAAGAGTAGGATATTAAACCCTATTTCATTTTATTTACGTCTTCATTAATCCTGTTGGTGCAGAAAAGTCGGACTATAAATCTTATTTCATTTCTAAGATGCACTTGGTTGTGATGAACTTGATAGACATATTTATATGTGAATAAATGATATCGTCCCAAATGATCTGATTGTTTTATTTAAACATGCATTATGCAAGAGCAAAATCTGCTTATTACAAGTCTTTCTTTAGGCCTGAAATGTTATCTAAATTATCAATTAGACATTAATTAACTTATCCAGACCATAATAAACTCTCGATGTCAAGGCTAGCCTTCGATGTAGGCTGGATTAGATTCCAATATGCCGCTAACGGCCAAAGATAATTAAATCAGAAAAAGTGGATAATCGAGACTATGCTGTTTATATTAATGATTTTAGTAATGATAACCGAGACTATGCAAAAATTTCACTGGCTTCTTTCTCGGCTCATAGTGGATCAATTTGACTGAAATTTTCAGCAAATTACCTTTACACTATCTAGTTTTTAACTATTATAGCGAGAACTGCCATTTCTTTATCTTACCTCCCATAATGTATCTTTAAGTGGAAGGTTTAAATCTCATATTTCTCTTATTTTAGAGACTCGTGGAATGCCTTAATGGAACAAATCAGATCTCGTAATCAGAAATTAAAAGGAGCTGAAGAAATTCATAGATTTAATCGAGATGTAGAAGATGCCTTATCACGTATTCAGGTTGGATGTTTTAATATTTTATCAACTTTCTAATAAAACTGTAAACAGTAATAACCATTTATGTAAATAGATTGTCTGATTTTGAATAATTTAAATTTAAAAGGAAAAAAAAAGAATTTGAAGTTTGATTCTGGAGATCGATAACTGATTATAGTTAAAACTTTTTGTATTTTATTTCTTCAGGAAAAACATGACAGTATACCAGATGATGTTGGTCGTGATTTTAATGCTACTTCAGCCTATTTAAAGAAACATGAAGCTTTTGAGAATGAATTAGTTGCATTAGAAGCACAGGTAATCTATTAATATTTTATAAACGTTATTTCAATTTCCAGTTAACTGAGTCAAGTAGAGACAATTTCGACTTTGATGACCACTTAGAAATAATTAAACGGTATTAGGTTCACCAGAAGAGTAATCATTCACTGGTATTTAATTATTGAGCTCTGTTGTAATAAATATACTACACAAAGTTGAAATGACTTACAGCTTATAGACTGACTTAATTGTGTTAAGTTGGCTATTGAAATGAATAAAATGGACTTTAATGTCTTAATATTGCGGCATTAACCCGACTAATGCAGACATGGCACCATGCTATTAGGTTGCCCAGACAGCAGCTCTACAGCCTAATTTTTATTATTTCGAAAACCAACTTCCAGATCTTTTATGTGCACGCCAAGGTGCAGGCTTACACAGGACCAAAGTTTTTTTCGTCCCATCCAAATGACTAAACCCTGTTCATTGCCAGGCAACATGTCAATAATGAAAATGATGCAATAATCATTTTTCTACAGCACTAAATATTCAGTTAATTTGACTTCTCAGTAGTGCTTTAAACATTCAGTTAATTTGACTTCTCTGTGGTGCTTTAAACATTCAGTTAATTTAACTTCTCTGTAGGGCTTTAAAATAACAATTGCAAGAAAAAAATAAATATGCAATATAATATTAAGTACAAAACAACTCTTAATGATGGGTTCCCAGAAAAGTATTTATCGGGTGGTTATTTCCAATAAAAGTATGGTAATTTTGGTATATATGGAAAGTAGAGATATCCAATCTTACTAGAAAAATACTGGATTCCCCGAAATACACTCATGGAGCGTATACAGGATAAAAATGTAAGGGTTCCCCTAATCAACAGCCCGACGATTAGGAATTTCTGCACGCTTGATGTCAAAGGTTCCACGCAGAGATTGAGCGCTTGATGTACAAGTTGATAAACTTCATGAAGAGTTAGACGTACAACACTTTCTGAGATAAAAATGATCGAAATTTAATTTAGGATTCAATATTTGTAATAAATAGTAAGCGATTAAAGACAACATCGTCTTATGTATGCAATGAATTCCAAGAGAGGTAAACATGACCTGGTTTGATCGAATTTTTATAGAAAGACATTCCTTCGCAATTACAATGTTTGAGAAGGATTTGAAGCAAAGTTATGACAAATTAATTAGTTTGAATATGTTTTTAGTCCATATATATACCATTAAATCACCCAGTTTGTACGTGGGAACCCATCTTTAACATAGTTTGATTTAGACAAAAGTAATGATATTACATATTACTAGCAATATTTCAAGTAAAAATGGTAGGAATCATTGCAATTAGTGTTGTTGCAAAGAATAATGTCTTAAGATATCTTTTAAAAATGGTAGAATTGGAATGAATGAATTAACATTATACATTTGATATTAATTTTATTTCTATTTGTTTATTTAGCTTCAAGTATTGATAGATGACTCAGGTAGATTACAGGTAGCTTACCCTGGAGAAAATGCAGAACAAATTGAACAATTCCAAGCCACTGTTGTTGATCGTTGGGGTCAGTTACAAGAACGATCTGAACAACGTAAAGGTCAACTTTTAGCTGCAGCTGACCTTCATAAATTTAGAGCTTCTGTAAGTACTGATTTGATTTACTTTGTTGCATAAAGTAAGATTTTAACAAGAATTTGTAATGACAGCATGGAAGAAGGTTAATACAAATTAAATTATTTTAAAGGAGCTAAATCGCTAATATTTGAGACCTAGAAATTGACACAAATGGGTCGCAATGCATATAATAATGTAATATGAATGTATATAAACTGATTTACATTCAATCGTTTTTGTTTCTACTCTAATTTCAAATCAGTTATGTTTGGCGAAATACATGTGAAGTCTCAATCGCATGGCAATCTCTAGTGTCTGGTTATTCCAGTCTACCCCGATGGTATTTATTGCTCATGCTCTCCAGATAAGAATATAGCGTCACCATTTGACATGACTTGTGGAATATGTCTAGCCTCGTTCTTTGAATCCCTTGTTACAAATGACACTGAAACGCTTTCTGGTACACGATTCGTGTACCAATGGTAGAACGTTTATTTTGTCTTAGATATTGGATAACAGTTAAAGTTATAACTGTTTTTTTTCAGGTTCGTGACCTTGTAGGCTGGGCCAAGGAAATTGAAGATGAAATGAAAACAGAGCACACAATTCGTGACGTTCATAGTGTTGATATGTTGAGAAATCGTCATGACCAGATACGAGCTGAAATAGAGGCTCGAGGAGATACTTTCGATGATATTATTAAAACTGGAAATGACATGATTCAACATAAACATTATGCTAGTCCAGAGGTAAGATTTGATACGAGTACATTTCAATTCACCTCACTGTTAGAAATAAATATAATTTGTTCTGTGCACTCTTTATTATAATTCACAGTTGAAAAAAATAATATCCAATTTGCACAGTTTCATGTTAAATTCATATTAAATTTGATTTGGCTTTCATATAGGTTATTGGCATTTGATATGTTGCAAGGTTATTGGCATTTGATATGTTGCAAGGTTATTGGAATTTGATATGTTGCAAGGTTATTGGAATTTCCCTGATAGCACACTGTATGGCATATGCCAGCCTGAACAGAGAAGTAGGATGTTAAACTCCATTTATATTTCAAATTATTTTGATTTTATTTTTTTTTTAGATCAAAGAGAAGATTGAACAAGTAGGTGATGTAAAAGATAGGTTATTATCTACATGGATGGAACGTAAAGCTTATTATGATCAACTCTGTGATCTACATATCTTCTTACGTGATGCCAATCAACTTGAAACCATTAGTTCCTCACAAGAGGTTAGTTATTATCTTTTAGCCATTTGAATGTTGCATTATGGATTGATTATTGTCCCATCCATCTAGGGGGATTGGGTGGCGGAATGGTTAATGGGCATTGGATCAGACGGCCTGTCATTGAGTCAAGTGGCATGGTTTTGATTCCCAGCTTGTACATGACAAGGAGTAGGGTTTTCTGTCCAACCTTGGGTTTTTTATCTGGGTTGTCTAGTTTCCTCCCACTGATAAAGACCCCTACGTGCTAGCAAATTCATAAACTAAAATTGAAACATAAGTTAGTCCCAAAATGACCTCTCCCTCTCTCTCTCTCTCTCTCTCTCTGTCTCCAAACAATTAAGGTGTTTCATGTTTTGAACCTGTTGGCCATTAAATGTAATTTTTTTTTTTTTTTATAATTCAACATTATATATTGCATGTATTTTATATTGTAGGCATATTTAACTAATGCTGATCTTGGTGCTGATATTTATCAAGTGGAATCTCTTAAACGTAAACATGATGCTTTTGAGAAAGTTATCGAGGCTCAAGATGAAAAGGTTAGTAGTTTCTTATTTTAAGATAAATTGCTGAATTAAAACTTAAAAGTTTAAATCGTTCTATTCATTAGTCTACAAAAATTCTACAAAGATATCTCCAGATGAATTGTTAATCTTGTAGTGGCATTTAGCATTTGAACCCATTAAACTGCAAAGGGAAATGAAATGGGGTTTAATATCCTACTTTTCTGCTCCACCGGGCAGCGTGCTGTAAGCGAACTTTTACCCGTCCAGCTGCACTATGGCTTACTCTTTATTTCAAATTCCAACTGTCAATGATTTTTTTACACACATGCCAATGTCTACACAGGACTTACGTTTTTCATCCCATCCGAATGACTAGAATGACTGGAAAATCCTGACTAACCTTCTTGGTCACCACTGGGGGTGAACCTGGGACTTCAGGCTAGCGGGCCAGTGCCAAACTCACTGAGCCAATGTGGCTCCCAACTTTGTTAAATATAGGATATAGGCAATAGTCTTTTTGTAACTGAACATATCAAAATTTATTTCAACTGAAGTTTGTGCATTTAAAATGGAATTTTGTTTTGTTTAGCTCGCAGCTTTAACTGATCATGGAACCCAACTTGTAAAAGAGAATCACATTCAATCTGAAACAGTACAGAAAACAATGGCTGCTGTTAAAGATAGAAGAAGTCAAGTTAAGAATCGTAGTGAACAACGTAAACAACAATTAGCTGATAATTTACTTTATGCTAAATTTAACCAAGATGCTGCTGAGGTAAGATTTGGGTACAGATGGTAGATTAATTTACAATATTATTAAAGGTTTGATGGGTTTCTTGCTAAATATTTAAAGATACATTATGTAAGATTTAGATAAAGCCTTTGAAGGTTTGACAGACGTGTGCAATAACTTCAACAACGGTACTGGTTGATCGAAGCCAAGTCTCGGTCCTCCATATTTGATTAAATCAAAGTATCGCTGAACCATTCTAATCTATTTAATATCGGAGAAATCTGATGCCATCGAGAGTTGATTACGGCCTGGATCAGTTAATTAATGTCTAATTAATACTTTAGAAAACATTTCAGGCCTAAAGAAAGACCTGCAATAGGCAGATTTAGCTCTTGCATAATGCATGTTTAATCATTTGGAAAGTATTTGAATCAAAAAAACTTCCGCAATAGATGGCTCAACAATAAAATTTAGTTCCAAAGGGTCCCCACCCTCTTTGTTTACATAATAAATTGATGTTAACACAGTAGCAGTGTTGAAAGTCATTTATTATTTAATATAAGAATGAAATGTTTGTCCAGTTTTATTGGAGTGTTGAACAGTTCTAAAAGAGGGAACTATGCCTCCTCTTCGAAAATGTATGCCAAATATATTTCTGTATACCTTATACATATCCTTTGCTTTTTTGTAGGTTAGGTTGTTCAATAGTTTGATGTAACTAAAGGGTATTATATAACATTATTTTATTACAGGCTGAAGGTTGGATTGATGACAAATTGAAAGTAGCTTACGAAGATGATTTCCAGAATTCTACAGATCTACATGATAAGATGAAGAAGTTACAGAAACATCAGGCATTTGAGTCAGAAATTGTTGCTAATAAAGACAGAATAAACAAAATTAAACAGGTGTGTACACATTTTAATCATGAAGAAATATATTATAATTATTCCTGTCCTGATCATAACATTAAAGTTTCTAATTTTACACTTGTCCCATAAAACTTAGTGTTCAATGGAAATAATAAGGTACAATGTTAGAGGCTCCAAATTTAAATTGGGAATTTCACTCGGATGACATTTAAAATTGTCCACATCATAATATCTGTAGCTTTTCTTTTGTCGGGTTTTGGGTGACCGAATGGTTAGCCAATGCACGTTACATCATAAGGTCTGTCATAGAGTCAAGTGCCATGGTTTTGATTCCCCTCTTGTACGTGACAAGGAGTAGGGTTGCTTGTCCAACCTCATGAGTTTTCTTCGGTTTCCTCCCACTGCTAAAGACCCCTATGTGCATGCAATTAATGGAAAAAATTGAACCATACTTGTATGTTAGTCCCAAAGTGACCTAGTTTTGTGTTCAGTGGACTTTAAACCCTGTTACTCTTTCTTTTGTCTCAAGGAGTTGTGAAAGGAAATACTTAGGCATGTTTTCAAGATTAATTTGCTGTCAAATGGCTGAATCTTTTATATTGAATCAAAAACATTTTTAGACTAATATGATTAATAACATTGTCAAATTTCAGAATGGTGAATTGTTAATTAAGAAAAAGCATTCTGCTAGTCCAGAGATTAAGAAAGTTGGCGATCGCTTGGGATCTAAATGGGGTGAATTGCTTAAAGCATCATCTAATAGAGGTCGTGGACTTGAAGAGGCTAAGGATATCCTTGAATTTAATGAACAGGTGCAGAAAGTAGAAGCCTGGATAAGAGACAAGGTAAATATTTTGTTAATTATGGAAAAATAAATATTGAGAATTAAAAAAGGAAAAAATATTAGTCACAGATCAAAATAAAAAAGAATTTAATAGTGACTTGTGTATATTCTTAATATTATGTATTTACAGTGGGTATTACATGTATTATGTGTATTTATCATGTATATTCATTATGTGTATATGCAATAGGTATTTATATGTATATTTGTATTTATCTTGTATATTCATAGTGTTATATTTATCATGTATATTCAAAATGTGTATTTATCATATATTCATGATGTGTATTTATCATATATTCATGATGTGTATTTATCATGCATATTCACCATGTGTATTTACAGTAGGTATTTACATGTGTATGTGTATTTAAAGTGCATATTTTTATCATGTGTATTCATCATGTGTATTTATTTGTATATTTTAGGAATTATTAGTGAATGCTGGTGAACTTGGTAGAGATTATGAACATTGTTTAGAATTACAAAAGAAAGCAAATAATATTGAATCAGCTGTAAGTAATCAAAGTTTTTTTTTTTATATGAATATTTAAAAGCTCCATGTATCATATTTCATTATGGTTCCCTTATTTTGCTAATGTCTTGAATTAATTGGTGAATTTATTTTTCAGGGAATTACCGTCGATGAATCTCGAATCAAATCAATCAATGATTTAGCTGATCGTCTGATATCTCAGGGACGCACAGATACAGAAACTGTCAAAAGAAAACGAGATGAAATGAACAAAGCGTAAGATAATTTTGTTAGATATAGTTTTCAAGTTGAAATAAAAATAATTTCGATACATTTTTAAAGTTTTATGTCTTTTATGTATTTTTTCAATCCTTGTCTATCATGAATTGATGTTAAAAGTCAAATGAAAAGGTTCCTAGTTTTATTTTATTTATCGTTTATGATTGTAATACGTTATTAATATTATATTTTCAGATGGAAGGCATTACAAGGAAATCTTACTAAATATAAACAACAATTGTCTACATCTCTAGAAATACATTCATTTAATCGTGATATTAATGATATTAACGAGAGAATCAATGAGAAGGCTATACTACTATCAGTTGAAGATCTGGGTAAAGATTTAGCTGGTGTTGAAGCCTTACAACGTAAACAAGAAGATATAGAAAGAGATATGACAGCTTTACAAAATCAACTAGAGGTAAGTTTGTAACCAGACTCACTAGAATGCCCTTATTAGATGTCTGACATGAGCTAAAAACAGCCTTGGGGATGACAAGGAAAGTGTCTAGTTGTTTGGATGGGATGAACAAACTAAAGTTTATTTAGTTATTAACCAATCTTATTTTCCTTTTTCCGACGTGGTTTCCCCTTGTCAGTGGTGCTGAACGGACGACCTGACAAGGACAGCTGTCTAGTCCTTCAGATGCGACGAAAAACCGAGGTCCCGTGTATACATTGGAAAGCACGTAAAAGATCCCTTGGCAGTTGGAATTCGATATAAGAGTAGGCGATAGTGCCGCTGCCCGGGCAAAATTTACCTCATAGCACACTGTATGGCGTATGCCCGTTTTCATTAGCCCAGTATAGGAGCAGAACCGTAGGACGTTAAACCCCCATTTTATTTCATTTCATTTATTTTCCTTTACTGTTGCTTTTTGTATGAAAATGTATGCATGTAGCTCATTTATTATGTTAAAAATGGTGGTTATATTCTGTTTAACAAGTGATGGAAAATTCATTTTTCCAATTCCACTGGCTTTCTTCATGAAGTTGAGTCAAACAAAATACTCCCAGTTTATTGAAATGTAAATGAATTACTTCTATCATTTGTTCAAAGATGAGGTAAACTTCTACTTAAGATCATTTTAAATGTTTGAAAATTTATTATTTACAGAAAGTAGAGGTACAAGCGGGTAAATTATGTAACAGATATCGGGATAAAACTGATATGATAAACCAGAAAAAACAGGAAGTAGATGATAATTGGGAGAGACTGGAAGATCTGTCAGACCAAAGGTACGTGTTTTTGATATTGAAATTTTCATGTATGATTTTACGGTATGAATACATGTATGGGTTGATCATTTGATTTATTGGAGGTTGACCTGACTGAATTCTGAAAACTGTTATGAGAGTAACAAATAATTTTTAAATTGTAATGGAACTACATGTACAAATCCAGCGGTCAGTGGCTTACAGTTCATGGAAATAATTAAGAAGATTTTTTTTTATCGTATTTTGTATTTAAAAAGTGTAAAACTGTAACATCGTGTACTATGGCTTGCTTTCCCTAATATTTTTCATCATACTTTTTCAGGAAAGCTAAATTAGCAGAATCGTATCAACTTCAGAAGTTCTTATCTGATGCTAGGGAACTGGTAAGTTTTTAAACATAAGTTTCATATATAAGGATGGAACATTTTTACAAACAATTTAATTGTACTGAAACTTTGATCAATTTTCTGAAGTTAAATGTCATGTTATTTTTATTTTCCAGTCATCCTGGTCTAATGAGATGATCGCTAGAATGAATGGTGGAGAACTTGCCAAAGATGTTGCAGAAGCTGAAAACTGTCTCCAAATGCATCACGAAAGAAAGGTAAAAATAAATGAAATGAAATAGGGTTTTACATCCTACTCTTTTCATATTCATTTTTGAAGAAATCTTAGAATTAAATTATTACTCAGTTTACATGGTTTTTTGTTCCCAATTCTGAATTTTTCAATTCACATTCTATAATGTTTTTTTATTAAATTAAACTAAATCAAAATGATTGTAAGTAAATATTTTTTTTATTTAAGTTTTCTTTTCTTCTGTTTTTATAGGCAGAAATAAATGGAAGAAAATCTCACTTCTCATCTATTAGAGAATGTGGCATGAACCTCATCAACAATAAACATTATGCTAGTGAGGAAATACAGAAAATGATCTCTCAACTAGACAAGACAAAGCTCTCACTTAATGGAACTTGGGATAAACATAATAATTTACTTACACAATGTCATGACTTAATGGTAAGTTATAGATCACCACAAGAGATCTAAATATGTAATGAAAAATATAACTGATTATTCTACGAATTCCTGCAATATTTTGTTGACTACCACCATTCAGTATATCAATTCAATTTATTCTCATTGTTAAAGTTTTTATTCAGTTTTGTTTAGATGTATGAATGATGGGGTGTTGGGGTTTTGTTACAGTTGGTCTCCCCCAAGGATCAGTATTAGGACCATTATGTTATTTTAATTGTTCAGATGCACCAAATGGCTGTAAATTATGTATTTTATCTTTGTTTTAGGTATTTAAAGAAACTGCTGAACAATGTGATACTTGGTTAGGAACAAAAGAAGCCTTCTTAGCAAATGAGGACTTGGGAGTAAGTTCTTTAGATCATCTGAATAAATGTTGCAATAACCAGTAGGGATCTTTACTATTTAGATTTACAATATAAATACATAGACAATATCAATAAACAAAAAACAGCATTATCACAAGTTTTCTGTTAATTTTAAGTAAAAGAAAACCAAATAAAGATGTGATCATGACAGTTATTTATTGAAAAAAAAATATTTTTTTTCTAGAATACACTTTACAGTGTGGAAGGTTTAATCAAGAAACACGAAGGATTTGAAAAGACAACGAAAGCCCAAGAAGATAGAATAGAAGATTTAAAACAATTTGGTGATGATTTATGTGAGAAAGAACATTATGCCAAGGATGAAATTAAAAAACGATGTCAGTCTGTTTTATCAAGACGTGTTCACATGTGGGAACTTTCCACCCAAAGAAGAAAGAAATTACAAGAATCTCATAATTATCAAATTTTCCTCCGTAATTTATATGAGGTAAATGAAATATTATTTGAATAATTCTTAAGGGGCATTAGATAAAGAGCTGACAGTTCTCGCTATGGTGGTTATAAAATAGATAATGTAAACAGAATATGCTGAAATTTTCAGTCAAATTGCTTCACTCTGAACCGAGATATTAGTGATTCAATTTTAGGCTAACCTCGATCACCATTACTAAAGTTGGTTTTATGATCAACAAAGTCTCGATTATCCATTTTAACATTTAATTATCCATCACAAAATGTATTCAAATCTACTAAATATCGCAGACTAACTATATAATGCATAAAGAGTTGATTATGGTCTGGATAAGTTAATAAATGTCTAAATAACAATTTAGATAACATTTCAGGCCTAAAGGAAGATTTACCTCTTGCATAAAGCATTTTTAGTAATATGGTATATAAAAACTTGTCTTTAGAGACATCATTTTGAACCACGGAGGTGCTTAAAGATGAAATCTATTCTTTCCATTTCAAATCATGAAGAATGTTTCTAAAGGTAGAAATTTTAAAGTTTGTGGATTAATATTTTGTATGTTTTTTGTAGGTATCTGGTTGGATCAATGAGAAGTTACAAGTAGCATTAGATGAATCATACCGGGATCCAACAAATCTCCAAGCTAAATTACAAAAACATCAGGCATTTGAAGCTGAACTCGCAGCCAATAGAAATAGAGTTGATGCAGTCGTGCAGGTTTGTCTCAAATGTATTAATATATATTTTTTGAAAATGTTCCTCATTGTGATCATTTAATTACCTGATAATACGGTAACCGAGTTCTTTTATTCAGCGTTGAATTCATTATTTAATTTGATTATAGGAAGGTCAAGGCTTACTGGATGGTAATCACTATTCTCAAACAGATATTAAGAAACGATTAGAAGAATTAGAGAGAAGTTGGCAGGCGTTGATAGCAGCTAGTGGAGATAAAAAGGATAAACTTCAAGATGCTTACCAGGTATATAACAAATTCATTTCTTAAACCTTAATACAAATTCTCATATTATACTCTTTCTGTAAGGAAATTCTTAATGTAGATCTTTACGTTAGATATTTTGCATTAGATATTTTTACTCATTTCAGGTTCATGATTCATTCTGAGAATGTGTAACTACAAGGGCCGAGTTGAAAACTGTATTGCATTATAACTACTTGCCACGATATATTAAAATTGTGACATGTTTTGGCTGACCTAGTACTTAATTTGTATTTTCTGTTCTATATTTAACCATTTGTTTTGAATATTCCCTGCATTAACTATTTTATTTAAGAAATATGTATGTTTATTTTTCAGGCGTTGTTATTTAATCGTGCAGCTGATGACTTGATGTCATGGATGGATGAAGTTGAGAATCAGCTGATGTCTGAAGATCATGGAAAAGATTTATCATCAGTTAATAATCTACTTAAAAAACATCAAGTTAGTAAATAACATCTTTAAAAGGCATTTAGTGAAAGCGATATATAATAAACTGACAGCTTTATGGATAACATTCACTAGGTTTATTAACTGCAACGTTTCATTGAGGATACTCTCACTGTTATCAAGCAATGACACAATCAAATATATTACAGAAATATACAAATGGATAGCAATAAACTAATTAATAATTTGAAGCCGAAGCTATTCATAAAGCTGTCTGTTATTAAGTTAGTAAATAGTTGATTTTTAACAATAGAAATTGTTTAACAATAGTGAATGTGAAAGCAAAAGCATCATCAAACCGGCCTGGAGCACACTGTCTGCTAATTTTTTTTTTGTAACAGTATTTAATCAGTTTTTGCGACAGGAATATGAGAACAAACTCAGCCCTGTATGTACAATCTTTGTATTATATTGAATTGGGTTGATTTTGTAATCAAAAACTTTATTATTGCCTTGAAATACAAGTAAATTATGTTTGAATAAAATAATTGTTATGAAATAATATTTATTCTTGAACATGTTTTTTTTTCTCAGCAATTAGAACAAGATATATCTAATCATCAAGAGAAAATACAAGATATTCTTGATGCTGTTCAAGTTTTTAAAGAAGCCAAACATTTCTTGAAGATTGATTTACAAGCTAGATCTAAGGAAGTCTCTGAAAGGTATATATACTACAGTCTGTATGCTGAATGGTTATAAAATCACAATCATAGAGATGACAAATTCCTTGTTTTGTTTTTTTTTGCAATCTATTATTTTCTTGCCCAGTATAATATAGGAGGTTTGATTTTATATAATAAATAACAATTTGACTGGTCAGGTACATTATGTCCAGGCTTGATTTTATATAATAGATAACAATTTGTCTGGTCAGGCACATTATGTCCAGGCTTGATTTTATATGAAAGATAACAATTTGACTGGTCAGGTACCTTATGTCCAGGCTTGATTTTATATAAAAGATAACAATTTGACTGGTCAGGTACATTATGTCCAGGCTTGATTTTATATAATAAATAACAATTTGACTGTTAACTTAAAAAGCTTGTAAGCATGATGCAATTATTTTTTTGTTCACATTTTTACCTTTAAGAGTTCATAATGTTACTATGATAGATTTGCTGATTGTAGATTTAGCATGGACTACTTGACTCCTAGTGGGCATATAGGGGACCTGACAAACCTTTGTCCTTGTTTAAACTTGAAACTGAAAAGATAGGCTTGTATTAATTTTATTTTATTTTCAAGGTATCAATCATTGAATGAACCTTGTCACATCCGACGAGATAATCTGGAGGAGGCTTTACGAATGTATCAGTTTTATCGGGATGTGGATGATGAGTTGTCATGGATACAAGATAAACAACCAACCGCAAGTAATACCGACCTTGGTAATTCATTGACTGGAGTTCAAAACCTAATGAAGAAACATCAGGTATGGAAAGTTAGAAGAACATACTTTGAAATTTGTTTTTGTCTCCAGATTAGATTGTTAATTTTCATAGACTATTTGGCGTGGTTTCGATTCCCCGGTTGTACGTGGCAAGGAGTAGGATCACCTGTCCAACCATGTGGGTTTCATCCCACTGCTAAAATGCCCGTTATGCGCAAGTGAGTTATTGAAATAAAATTGAACCATGTTATTCCCGAAATGACCTGGTTTGTGTCGAGTGGATGTTAAACCCCATTTCTCTCTCTCTTTCCATAGGCTATTGTTTTAATTTTAACCATAATCTCCAACAATTTCTAGAAAATTTCAAGTTCCTCCACGTCAAAATGCTACCCTTAATTACAGATTTCTTTGCCAACGTCATCAATGCTGCCTGATATTTCAATAAGGTTTAATAATGGTGAAGTTGTAGTAAATCGTGCAAATTTGTTTACGTTTGGTCGTATTTCTACACTAAGTCTTTGCCATGGACAATTGCTCGTTCTGACTCTACCAATTTGTCATTTGAATGGAGGAGTTTTTAAGAGTTGAATCTAGTAGCTGTCATCGTTTTCTATATATTTTTTATTTAAGTGGTTGGAACATCTCCATGAAGTTACTATTTAGATATAGTCGAATACAAAATATTTCCTGTATTTCATTATAGAACTAACATTAAGTTTTTTTTTTATCAGGCTTTGGAATCCGAAATCATTGCACATGAACCATTGATAGATGCAGTAGCTAGCTCGGCACAGATGATGGTTCGCAGTAAACATTTCGCAAGTCAAGATATACAAAATCGTCTTGATAATCTTCATAAACAGCTACAGGAACTGAAACAAACAACATCCAGTCGTAAACTAAAACTGCAAGCTTCCTTAGAGGCACAGAAGGTAGGGGAGAAGAAGTCCTCCAACATTTGTTTCTATTTATCTAAGAATAGATAAAATAACTTCTAAAAAGCTTAAGTTATTTGAGGTTTCAGAACCTAAAATATTTTGTGAGTATATAAACAAAAGCTTTGAAATATGTACATACATTAAAAAATGTAGATTGTTGAAGTTATGTTTTTATACTTTAGTTCTATACTGAAGTAGCAGAAACTGAATCCTGGATGAATGAGAAAATACCTCAGCTTACAAGTTCTGATTTAGGTAAAGATGAAGATTCTGTTCAGGTAGGTGTTTTTAACTATATTACATGGATTTCATCTTGTTTAAAGGGGATATCTTGAACAAAAGTGAAACAATGTTGATGTGGCCCATTAAAGCATCAGTCTCGATTATTCTCTATGAAACATTGGTGTACCTCAGTCAAAAACCTCTGGTGTTGCTGGAAGTATCTGCTGTGCTGTTCCTAAAAGCTTCTGTGTCAGATAAGTCAGTTGTTCAAATTAATCAAACAATACTTGGTTGATAATATCTACAATTTATTAAGCCCTTGATTTCAGTGTGAAACTACAGAAACCTTATCTTGTTAATCCCTTTGTTTAAAAACAAATTCCTGTTGTTTTTTAATTTCAGGCTTTGATGAAGAAACTTGATGCATTAGAAAGAGATGTAGATAATTTTAGTAATAGTATTGGAGAGTTATCTGCTCTTAGTCGTAGTTTAACAGATAAAGGACATTATGATAGTGAAAATATAAAACAAAAACAGGTAGGTATTTGTTTGATTTTTTGTCCCCTGCGGACTATTAAAATGGGTTCTTCAAATTTACGTTAACAATATTTTTCACATAAAATGTATATTATAAATAGTTGGTCTAATAATTTTTGTGAATATTTGCATAACCATAAACAATTTGAATAATTTTTCCAGGCCGATATTGAACAGAGATATAGTCAATTACAAGATTTAACCAATCAAAGAAGAGTTAAGTTAAATGATAGCAAGAAATTATTTGAATTTTATCGTGAAGCTGATGAGGTCAGTGATTGGATAGAAGATAAAAGTGTTATTGCTGGTTCAGAAGATTATGGTCAAGATTTAGAACATATTGAGGTAACTATTGTCCTTTCTATAGCTAACAATTTAAATAATACTTAAAACCTACATAATTACAAGAATCGTATGACTTCCTTTTGACAACCTGGGGGTTGGTTGGTCTAGTGGTCTGTCATTGAGTCAACTGGTGTGGTTTCTATTCCCCGCTTGAATGTGGCAAGTAGTAGGGCTGCCTGTCCAACCTTGTGTTCCCTTCCACTGCTAAAGACCCCTCTGCGCAAGAAAATTATTGAATTAAAATTGAACCATGTTCCGAAATGACCTAGATTGTGTCGAGTGGAGGTTAAACTCAATTTCTCTCTCGCTCTCTCTCTCTTGACAACCTAAGAAAGAAACATTGGTATTACAAATCTTGTTTTCAGAAAACTAGAACATTTACGTTTCAAAATAACTTAGAATGATGCTTTTAGTATATGTTAAACACATTTTGCTGTAATTGTATTTGGTATGTTCACAGATCTTGCAACAAAAGTTTGAAGATTTTATTCATGACCTCAATTCTAAAGAGGATCGTGTAACGAAGGTGGTTACTATGGGAAAGACAATGATTGACAACAACCATTTTGAAAAGACAAAAATCCAGAAACGATCTGATGAGATTACACAGATGTGGAATGAACTCAAAGAAGTGGCTCAAGCTAGACAAGAGGTAAAACAATATTATATTTTCTACAATATTTATAGTGATCTCATGTATGGACACATTGGGCTGATCTGGAATCATGGTACCGGTAATAAGGGAAATTAATATGGTTTTAGTGTTTGAATATTTGACCTATGTGCAGAGAGATTCTTTGGATTTGATAAGCTGACAGTCACATGGAGTATCAATCTTGATTCCAGAGATAAGTTTATCCTTTCCTTATGTCTGGTAAAACTCGCCGGCCATTTAGAATGTCACATAATGTATTCTTCCATCGGTCACTTCACACGGATCCAAGATGGCGGCTCAAATGTGCATTTCTTCCGAAATTTCATCACATATTTAGCCAAATCACTCACATGTGCGCTAAAAATAGTTCCCGGTAATTCATCAAATCGACTGTTTTCGAAAAAACTTTTGATGTTAAGATGTAGAAAATGTTCCAAGGATCATTAATATGTAACTCATGCAACGAAACGATGACTAATCGGCAGCATTTCATTCTAACAAATCCTGCTAATCAGTAGCCACTGGGGGGGGGGGGGCGATGCTTAGCAACCGATTTCACGCTGATTAATGGCCGGTGAGTTTTACCAGAGGTAAACAAAGGGTAAACTTATCTCTGGGGTTGAGATTGATGGAGTATGCAGAATTTTTCCATTCCATTGAGTGCTTGTATGGGATGCTAGAAATCAGCTTACTCTGCTCATTTGTATGATAGGGTATTCTGATAATAAAATGGGATCGAGTAAGTGGGTGCTACATAGGAAGTATTGTTTGATGATCCAGTGATTACAGGGCTATAACTAATGAAAGATCTAATGCCTGTTGTCTTGTATACTGATCAATAAAATACAAAGATTCCATGGACAAGGTTATGAAATGTATATATTTACACATATAAGATCTATGGATATGTAGAGAGACTGGTATTATATAAAGACGTTATTTTCTATTTTGAACTTAGTCATTAGTCGGAGCTAAAGAAGTCCACATGTATGGTAGGGAAGCAGATGATACTCTGGAATGGATACAAGAAAAAGATCTGATTGTTAGTAGTGATGATTTTGGTCATGATCTAGAAAGTGTTCAGTCACTTATTAGTCGTCATGAAGGGTTAGAGGTAAATAAATATGATCAATTAATATATAAACTTCTATTTTAAGGTGCATTGGCCAAGAAAGTTCAGTGGTCAGGATGGGGGGGGGGGGCTGACAAGGACAGCTATTTAGTTGTTCGGATGGGACTGAAAACCAAGGTTCTGTGTATACACTGCTGTGCACGTTATGGATCTCTTGGCAGTTGGAATTTGATATAAGAGTAGGCCTTAGTGCCACTGTCCAGGCAAAATTTTCGTCATGGCACACTGTATGGCGTATGCCCATCTTCATTAGCCTATTATAGGAGCAGAACAGTAGGACTTTAAATTCAATTTCATTTCTATTTTAAACAATATGAAGAACAACAACCCCAAACCTAATTTTTGCAGTTGAATAATTCCCAGTCAAATGACTATTAAAGTGTAGTGTTTCGTAACAATACATCCATGTTTTAAAAATTTATTTTGAATGTGATTTTGATTGTAGCGTGATTTGGCTGCTATCAGTGAACAGGTTGAAATAATAACAAAAGAAGCTGAGAGGTTGATGGTGTTATATCCTGATGCCCAGGAACACATAGCTAGAAAACATGAAGAGATGGTCCATGCTTGGAACACATTGGTCGAAAAATCATCTCAACGTAAAGAGAAATTACAATCTGCCCTCCAATTACAGATGTACTTCAACGATTATAGAGAATTAACGTAAGTATTATTTTTAAAATGATAAATTTGTGTGGAATATCAAACATGAAGAAATGAAAAGAGTTCACATTGTTTCATTCACAATTATTTAATCCAATTCATTTATATTTTATACATTATGTTGGCCGAGAAAGTTCATCGGGATTTTTCAACGTGGTTTGCCCTTGTCGGTTGTGCAGGGAGGAAGGCCTGACAAGTCTAGTCGTTCGGATGGGATGAAAAACAGGTCCAGTGTACACATTGGCGTGCACGTAAAAGCTCCCTTTGCAATTGGAATTCGATAAGAGAAGGTCGAACTTCCGCTGCTCGGGCAAAATTTTCCTCATAGCACACTGTATGGCTTATGTCCATCTTCAATAGACCAGTCGGAGCAGAACAGTAGGATGTTAAACCACATTTCATTTCATATTTGTTAATTAAATATTGGTACTATTTACACAGTGCATGGATCAGTGAAATGATAGCTATAATAACATCAGATGAATTAGCTAGAGATTTACCAGGTGCAGAATCCATGATAACCAGATATAAAGAACATAAAGTAGAAGTTGACAGTAGAGCTGAGGCTTTTACCAAGTTCCAACATACTGGAGAACTTCTCATCAAAAATGGTCATTTCTTATCAGAAGAAGTAAGTACAGACCATTTTAATTTCATCCATTTTTAAATTACCCAATCAGTGTAAATACTATTTATTTATTTTATCTGGTACATTTATATTATAGCTCAATCTGGTATACAGCATCTGTCTCCATAATCTTGGACATTTTATTTGTTGTCTGGAAATTTTTTGTCTTTTATCAGGATTGCTCTGTTATGTTTTATTATTTAATTGTTTTACTTTTAAATTATAGATCCAGGAGAAGATAACTCAACTTAATGGATCTAGGGAAGGTCTGATCCGAACCATGAATCATCGTAGAAGTTTACATGAACAAAATCTTGAAGCACAGGTAATTATTATTATCTTATCCTAACATCTTTTATACCAAACTATGAACACCATTATATGGTATTTAGAATCTGATTAAAACATAGATCCTATTTCGTTTTATTTTTTTTCTAGTTCAGAATTTCGTTTTACTTGTCTTTACTACACTAGGATCTTGAAGACTTGTTAGATAACCCACGTTATAGTTGATGTGAGGGATTAGCCAATGAAATGGTCTGTTGCGAAGAGTTCTTGGCATACAGTGCACAGAACTGTGGTTGGTTAACCAAATGTCTGATGTCATGGGGTCCAAAGCCACTCGTATGACCCCTGATGCGACCTCCAACTACAACTGGTCAGATCTTCATGTAGTGGAGGTCATCGGAAGTATAAAAAACGAAAATGAAATATATATCTGTATTTTAATCAGATTGTATGTGGACCAATTATGTAAAATATGTTTTGTTTATTTCAGAAATTGAAATATTACATGGAACAGTTAGATGCATGGATGTCGTTACGTGAACCACATCTTAGAGGAAAGAATTACGGTGATTCTATACAAGGTGTAGAAGAACTTCTCAGACGCCATGCAGATTTTGAAAAAACAGTTGATGCCCAAGAACCCAAATTTCAGGCTTTGGATAAACCTTCTGAGGTATTTTATATTTTATAGAATTCTTTATCTTGAAATCTCCTGCTGGAAGAGATAAACATTTGAATTATAATTTGAAATGTCTCTGTAGGGGAGTTGGATGGCTGAATGGTTAGCTTGTGTACGTTGTATCATAAGGTCTGTCATTGAGTCATGTGGCGTGATTTCGATTCCCCGGTTGTACGTGACAAGGAGTAGGGTTGCTTTCAACGTTGTGGATTTTCTCTGGGTCCATTGGTTTCCCCCCGCTGCGAAAGACCCCTACGCGCAAGTGTATTATTGAAATAAGATTGAATCATATGTTTGCCCCGAAATAATCTACTTTGTGTCAAGTGGACGTTAAACCCCATTTTAAAAAAAAAAAAAGAAAATCTTTTATACAGTAGAGAATTAACAAGTTTTGAAATTTAGAAGTTGTCATGACCATTCATAAGCAATGATTTTACCCCATATTTTAGGTTGAGAAGGCATTTGCTCAGCATCGACTACAAGAACAGCAACAACAAGTTCAGGATGAAGCTAAAAGAGAACGAGAACGTCTGGATGACTTGAGACGTAAAGAACAGGACCGTATTCTTGACGTAAGTTTAATAATTGTTGAGTCTTACTGTTCATTCTTGTGTATTTACAGTAGGACAACAACTGATTATAAAATTGACTGTAAATAATAAATACTTTTATTTTGCATGATTTTTGTATTGGCCATTAAGTAATCGCATGATGTGAAGCTTTAAGTGAATAACCCATTGCTAAGTAACATATTGTTATTGTCGTAACCAAACTATTGTTATTATGCATGTACCAAGAACTTTGCAGGCTGCTGATCAACAAATTGAAATTAATTACTATTTTATATCGGAAAAATCAATAGATCAATTAATGTTTTCTAGTACAGATTATAAGCTCTATGAGCTGTAAAATACACTAATAGTGATATCAGTTTTTCTCAAAAGAATGGCCTTACCCTTCCATAGTTTTAGTTGTCCCAGATTTATAATTTTCGCCGGGAGGTTGGATGGCCAAATGGTTAGCATGTATGCGCTGTATCATACGGTCTGTCATTGAGTCAACTGGTGTGGTTTCGATTCCCTGGTTGTACTTGATAAGGAGTAGGGTCGCCTTTCCAACCTCGGTTTTCTCCGGGTCCTCCGGTTTCCTCCCACTGCTAAAGACCCCTACGTGCAAGCAAATTATTGAAATAAAATTGAACCATGTGTTAGTCCAGAAATATCCTAGTTTGTGTCAAGTGGACGTTAAACCCCATTTCTCTCTATAACTTTCACTCCACTTAGGAAATATTTCAAATTTAGTTAAGAATAAATGATATATATTTTCATTATTAAGTCTTATCCCTGAAATGTGGAAAAGAATATATAATATATCATATTATCATTATTAAGTCTTACCCCTGAAATGTGGACATATCACTGGTAAAATTTGGGGAGTTTGGTGTTTTTCTATTTCTTTTAATACACACAAATGAAATTCGAGCATACTTTTTTATTTATTGGAGAGAAGATTTTCAAGCTGTTACTTTAGTCTAATATGAATGTTAATAATTGGCTATAGCATGTTCATTGTTATTTCCATAATATATGATTCTTGGGTAGGATTTTAAATAAATCTTTTGTTCTTATCTCCATTTTTCTGAATATTTAGTCTTGTGACTAAAATTAAATTCAAAGATTTATTGAAAGCGATAAAATTTGAAATGAATCTTTATAGTGAAAATATAAAATCTAAACAAAGTGATATGAAAAGGCTATCATACCCAAGAACTAAGCCATTTTGTTTTATAATGTTTAATCATATACCATATCAAATACAGAGCACAATTTCTTGAAAACTTCAATTAAAATATTTTATCAGATATTTATGAGTATTTATGACATTAATTTAAACATGTAACAAGATTCTGTTATTGAATTATTGAGTTTTTTCAAATATTGTGCTTTGTGGTAGAAATTGTAGAATTGCTGAATTAAAAAGCTTGACATCATATTTTCATTACAGCCTCACAGAAATGTACGTGTTGGTTATGATTTAACGTCATTTACAGCATTTTCATTAAAAATTGCTTGATTCTAACTCACTAATGCATGTTGCTATTCAGAGTTAACAGTTAAAGAAATATTTCTCAAAATGTTTTTATTTTGAATTTTAAATATCTCTTTTTGATCATTATTTTAAATCATAGATATAAATTCCAAACATATAGAAATATTTCTAGAATTGTGTGTGTATTGTATATAAATGTATTTGATTTAATTTGTGCTGTGGCTACTATAATCATCGCAAATGATAATATATAATAATAATAAATTGTCTTATTTAGCGCTAAATTATGTTCGCTGGTCATTTCTAAGCGCTTCACATTGAGGTCTACTATTTGTTCTTGCACAGATATTTAGTAAACAGATGTGTCTTTATAATTCAAGAGCTTATTCACAATGCTTGTAATCCTTCATCGATGTGTAAATTGTTGTAGCCACATCACTCTTAAGGTCATATTTAATAGCAAGTTTCTCCCATACCATTAGTCTTTGTAATGGTATTTTAATTTGCTTTTGAAAATTGCCATATTTTGAAGCGTTTTATTGGTGGTATGGTATGAAGTTGTTTTGCTTCATCTTGTGTGTTGTGTTTTATATATATATATATAGAGTTCAGGAGAATACCAGTCACTTTATTTCTTGTTAAGACAACGGTTCTCAATGAAGAGAAAATCCTTAATGGAAATGATTTTGTGCTATTGTGGGTTTTCTCTGTGTCCTCCGGTTTCCTCCCACTGCTAAACACCACTACGCGCAAGTGGATTATTGAAATAAAATTAAACCATATGTTAGTCCCAAAATGACCTTGTTTGTGTCGAGTGGACGTTAAACCCCATTTCTCTCTCTCTCTCTCTCACATGATTTAAGGCTCAACTTTTGAAAAGAAATATCACATTAATGAAAAAAAAACCTGTAATAATATTAAACAAGAAGTAATTAGACATGGTATCTATGTATGTTTGTTGTGTTGTATGATTGTTGGTATAGATGTAATTAATATTACATCATTTTCAGATAATTGTTTGTGATCGTAATTGTGCAAAATGCGATGGACTGACAGGGGAAGTAATCCTATTGATTTAAAATCAAAGTGTTGACTTGGACATTGATTTATCATATATTAATTGTTGCAAGAAATATACAGAGAATAAAATATTCAATGTATAAAGATTGCTTCATCTAGTTCCGATAGGTGAATATATCCCACATGCAAAAAGTGTTGAATATATCCCACATGCAAAAAGTGGTGAATCCCACATGCAAAAAATGGTGAATATATCCCACATACAAAAAGTAGTGAATCCCACAGGCAAAAAATGGTGAAATTATCCCACATGCAAAAAGTGGTGAATATATCCCACATTCAAAAAGTGTTGAATATATCCTGTATGCAAAAAGTGGTGAATATATCCCACATGCAAAAAGTGTTGAATATATCCCACATGCAAAAAATTAGCGTTGTCAAGGTGTGCACCAGTGTTTGTGAAAATATTCATGTGTGACAAAGTTTTACATTTTGGATTTATGGATGTGTTGTAGGTGATACCAGGACGCATCACATTGTATAAACATTTTGCACAGTTATTACAATTGTTATAATCCTATTCATGCATGATGTATTATATAAGCAAGAGGTACCGGTACATTTTATTTTTCGAGGATTGCCTGAAGACATTTATTTTAAATATTAGCATGGCCTGTTAGATTATTATAGTGCCTTGATTTTATTGTTCTTTATTTTTATTTATTTTTTTTTGTATTCATCAAAAGATAATCTTTATTTTGAAATTTCCAACTCCCATTTTGTTCCTTTAAGTCTTGAAACATAATAATACTAATAGGGCTTATCTTTTTTTTGATCCAGCTATTTTTCGTCCATTTTATTTACACTCTTTGAAAGAAATTTTTTTTTTAAATATATCTAATGGTTTTGCAGTCAGTGGGATTATCATCCTATATGGTAAAATTTAAATATCTTTGAAATTAAGCCATCAACCTTATATAATGTGTGAAAATCTCAGCATTTCCTAATGTGTGAAACTTCTCCCCTGCTCAATATAATATTGCACAAAATAAAACTTTTAAAATAAAAATTCATTAAATGATTTTAAAAATATATAATTTTTTAAATAAAAATAGTGGAAGTCAACATAGCTTTTAAAAGAAGAGATATCTTCATTTTTGTTAACATAACCAATTACAGTATGAAAATGACTATAACCAAAGAAAGTGATAAATATTAGATTTATATAATTTTTTCAACTTTCATTTTGCACCATTTTCTATCAAACCTTTTATATACCAATCCATATATTTACCTTTCCTTCAGTCAAATCATCCCAGACATATCCCGATACGCTTTGCAAATGAAAGATTTGCATTCCTTATTTTAAAATCCTATCATTTTTCATACTTAATCACTATATATATCTTCATACAGCAGTCATACCATTCATCTGTTTATATGTTATTAGCCCAGTTGAAGCAGAACATTAGGACGTTAAACTCCATTTCATTTGTTTATATGTTCATCATTGATCAGGGGATCAAGTGGGTAAGACGCTGGCTCGCTAGCCTGAAGGTCGGGTGTTAGATCCCTGCATTGACCAAGAAAGTTCACCCAGATTTTCCGGCGTGGTTTCCTCTTGTCAGTGATGCAGGATGGAGGGCCTGACAAGGACAGCTGTCTAGTCGTTCGGATGGGACGAAAAACCGAGGTCCCGTGTACACATTGGCGTGCACGTAAAAGATCCCTTGGCAGTTGGAATTCGATATAAGAGTAGGCCGTAGCGCCGCTGCCCGGGCAAAATTTCCCTCATAGCACACTGTATGGCGTATGCCCGTCTTCATTAGCCCAGGTTAGGAGCAGAACAGTAGGACGTTAAACTCCATTTCATTTCATTTGTTTATATGTTCATCAGTGGGAGAGTGTGTTAAGAAACAGGGCCAGTGGGGTATTTGTAAATGTCTTGTGTGTTATCTTTTACCAGCTGTGTTAAGCTGTAAAATCACTGTGTCATATTTTTGGTTAATTTTTGATATTTTACTAAAATAAAAATATGCTGTAATTGACAATAATAACTTGCTTTTATAACTTGCACATTTAAAATTATTTTCACTTAATAATAGCCTAAAAGTAATTATGTCTAACTTGTGTTACGTGTACCGCTTATTTTGTTTCGTAAATGTGGAAGATGTTCGTAGCATATCAAGTATACTGGTATTTATTCATAAAATGTGGGCACCTCTAATCCAACTGATATTACCTTAATATCAAATTAAATTACATGTAATAATTAAATAGTTTTCGTTAAGAAATCTGATCTTAACATGAGTGGTTGAAATTTCGTCCCCAACCTTAGGTTTATATTTCCCTACATTAAACCTTCAATCCCAAGATCTTTAAATCAATTTTCTCTCTTTGCATGTAAATTTTTTTTTTGTTTTGCATAGTATGTTTAGGTCGATATCATTAAGCCTGTTTCTGGCTAGAGCTAGTTACTTTTATATGTTTTGAAACAAAACTAATAGAAAAACAGAATAAAAATAATCAAATTTTAATTAATGGAACTAATAGGATCAATTTGATATCAAGAATTATTTATGAATATTATATATATGTTATTTAGAAAAGGCTTAAATTGCTAAATTAATATAATATGCTGTTTATTTAGAACATTGACAAGGGAACTATATAATAAGCTTATAACAAGGCTTATTTTGCATGAAATGCTTTTTATTTTTGATTTTACGCAGTAGAAAAATACATGTAAATAACTAGTAACAAATTCACCCATTCTGTTGTAAAACATAACAATGAGAACAGGTAAACTATTAGATGTATAATTCTATAAATATATCTTATTTGATATTTATCTGATTGTATCCAATACAGGAACGAAAGAAAGAAGAAGATCAACGTAAAGCTCGTGAAATCAGTCTTCGTCGGCAGCGTGAAGGCAGTTCAGAAAATGAAGAAGACAGGGGGTAATTATTACTGATTTTATTTGGAAAAAAACATTTGATAAGTGAAAGCCCATCCAATACTAGGGGGATTGGGTGTCCAAATTGTTAACTTGGATCATAAGATCTGTCATTGAATTAAGCGGCATGGTTTCGATTCTCTGCTTGTAATTGACAACCTCGTGGGTTTTCTCTTTGCCCTTTGGTTTCCTCCCACTGCTCAAAGACCCCTATCTGAGCAAGCGAATTATTGAAATAAAATTGAACCATAAATTGTGTTGAGTGGAGGTTAAACCCCCTCTTTCTCTCTCTCCCTCCATCCAATCCAATACAGCAGGTTGTTTAGGGATTTGCAATGTGCAAGGATAATAGTGAAGAAAACTGGTGCATGGATTAATCTTGTAACAGGAAAAATTGTTTTACTATCATTGGTTGTATGTCCACAGAAGATCGTTACCAGATCAGATCATTGGTTGTATGTCCACAGAAGATCGTTACCAGATCAGATCATTGGTTTATGTCCACAGAAGATCTTTACCAGATCAGATCATTGGTTGAATGTCCACAGAAGATCTTTTTCAAAAAACACTCTCTCTCTAACCTATTTTGGTTTTATCACATTCGAATAAAAAAAATTTTGAATTAAAAATTTTGTTTTTTTACTATTAGAGTTTTTGTTGGATGAATGCTGATCAATGTTCTTATGATGTACATTTAAAAAGTATGATTAAATTTTGTATTTCTTTCAGACAAGATGATGGACAATTGGATAGATCTGTTGTTAAAAATCTTATAGTTGCTAGGTCACAAAGTATCAAAATGGCAGGAAGACCAGAAAACAATATGAGTGTTCGACAAGATCAATCATTATCACCTTTAACCAAGGCTACAGAATTTACATTCTCAGGATCAGTAGACGATGAAGATTTGGACATCCAGAAACCTCATGATGCTAGTGTTGAAGAAGAGGGTGATGTGCCAAGTCTTCCATCGTTACCTCCTCCACCCAAGTCAACAAATCAGAGAGATGACCTAAACACAAGTTCTGAAATGATCAACAACACTCCTTCCCCTGCATCGCCAGGAATTTCTAAAAAAGAAAAGCTTACTTCACCACCCCTGAGTCCAAAACAAAAACGTGTAGATAATTTGAAAGACGAAAAGAAATCAAAACGAACGCCCAGCTTTAATATTCGGAGAAAGACTAGAAGCTTTAAAAAGGAATATAAATTACCGGAAACTTTACCACCTGTTGCTATGGAGGGTACGCTGGACAGGAAACTAGAATTACAGAGTGGAGGTAAAAAAGCCACGATACGTTCCTGGAAACAATTCTACACAGTGATGTTTGGTCAACTTCTGTGTTTCTTTAAGGATAAAGAAGGTAAGGAGCCTTTATGGTGTACAAACAGATAAAATCTTATTATTCTATGGCCAATTATATCCATTTCTGTTCTTACCTCTCAAATAACATACTATGATATCCAGTTAGACTCTCCATTTTGAATGACGATCTGTGGAATTTTAGTCCTTTAAATGTATTTAGCAATCTGATTAAAACACAGATCCTATTTCGTTTTGTTTTTTATATTTCAAAATTTCGTTTTATTCGTCTTTACTACACTAGGATCTAGAAGAGTTGTTATATAACCCACATTCTGGATGATATGAGAGATTAGCCAATGAAACTCTGTTACGGCGAGTTTTTGGCGTGAGGTACAAAGAACTTTGGGTAAACCACTAGAAACGTCAACGCTGATTGATTAATCAATGTCTGACGTCAAAAGGTCAAAAGCCACTCGTATGCCCCCTGATGCAACCTTCCACAACAACCGGTCAGATCTTCATGTAGTGTAGACCATCGAAAGTATAAAAAAAATGAAACCAATATAGATCTATAGGGCCTATTTTAATCAGATTGTATATAGAGAATCTCCTACAAGTCTTTTTTGATATCAAAAAATATAAACACAAGTCGACGAGTGTTGATATTTTTTTAAATCAAAAAGACGAGTAGGAGATTTAATTTATCACCCAATCCCTTCTTACATGCACAAATAAATAAATATAATTCTTTGCTATAGATTTCACTTTTACTGAACCTGATTACATTACGGCGTAGTGATACATCATTTTTTGACAGCAATTCAACCATTGCAAAGTCCTTTATATTGACTCAGTGTTTCCATCAAGGTCAATTAAAATAAAAATAGTTCCTTTTTAATAAGAAAGAAGTTAATAAAAAAAATATGAACTTTATCACACAAGCGATATCTACTGTAGAATGTATTATTGGGTGATAAATTTAGTTATCCAACTAATGAGTCTGTAGGAAGACCGAAGAAAGTTTAGAAGAAAAACGGATACAGAAATATATAATGCGTAAAAAGCTTACCAATGTCATATGTTCAAACTTTTAATCAGGGAATAAAAACATTACTTATTCAAATCTCATGAAAATGTATGAATAATAGTTATTTTTAATTTGATTTTAGCAATTAGTGAAAGTAAACAGGCAGCAGCACCACCAGTTAATATACATCAAGCATCATGTGAAATAGCTAAAGACTATACCAAAAAGAAAAATGTACTACGAGTTAAAACTGCGGATGGTGCTGAATTTTTATTGGAGATTCACAATGAAGAAGAATTAAATGATTGGTTAAATAAAATAACTTATCATGCAGGTAATATATAACAACTATTCACATAATATGTCTGACGTCCTTGAATTGTAAATTTTCAGTTTTGTGATACAAAAGATACAGAAAACGATAGTGGTGCATGGCGAGAGGGGGTTGTGTGGGGTGGGGTGGGGGGTTAAAGAGTTGAAGTGGGAAATAGGTTTGTGGCATGAATTTTTTCTATCTCCAATTAGCCTACAGATAAAACTGTGATGTATAAATCCATATATATTTTGTAGTCTTTAAATAGATTGTCCATATGTAACAAAATGGATTATTTCAAGTAAACCCTAAAGTGATAAAGATAATAAACAATATATCATCAAACTATTGTTCTCTCATAGGGTGTTTAGGGATGTACTGATTGGAGATCATGGACCAATTGCAAGCTGCCATCTTGGCAAATTCTTGACACTGTGAAACTCGTTAATTGGTCTCTTTCAAATCTTCTAAGTCTTATAATATTATTATGAACATGTAAATAATAATTGAATATATTTAAATGTCTTTACACTGATATTATTAATGAAAATACTTATTAACAAGCACTATTATAATGTTGATTGTATAATTTTTTTAAATTAATGAATAGGAAACTGTTGATATTCATTATACTGAATAAGAAACGAATAGTGTTTCTTTCTTCAACTTTTTAATTTTCATATCTATAAGATGAGAGCAGGTCATCAATTGGAATTTATAAAGATATAAATTATATAATTCATCTTTTATGTTTTTGATGTCAACAGATACGTATTTTTATCAGCATTATATATGTTATAAATGCACAGATTGTGGGTTCTAAAATACAGTTTGTATTTTATGACATTAATTGGGTTTTTTTTTTTTTTGAATAGCAGAATATTTTTGTGTGTTTTGATAATAGCATCACAATGTAGACATTTATGCTGTGCACCATTTTAAATTTCAAATATCTTTTATTAACACTGTTATTAAAATAAGTTTTGGACTAATTCATTATAATGGGATGTGAATGTTAAAGGAATATTTTTCTACACTTTACTCCATTACTGGTCTGTCATATTTCACCTATTTTTAATGTACAATATTTTTTGAGATGCACTTACTAATCTAGAATACTTTTAAAAGTCCATCTAAATCCTCACGGAAAATAACCAATTCTTCATTCCCTACCTTATAACACTAACTCGCTCTTCGATTCCAGAACAGCCTCCAATGTTTCCAGCATTGGAATTATATCAAAATAGCTCGGAACTGGATGAAAGTGTTGGAGATGCAGGTGAAGTCTTGAACAAAGTCTTTTTTTTTTACAAACATTGCTTGCTGTTACATGTTGAAGGGCACTTAGAATTTAGACACAATTTTTGTGCATTTTTGATTTTTTTTTTTTTTTCTTTTTTTTTGATTATTTTTTGTTCACTGCTTTTGTCTTTTATTTTCCTAATTGGTTTGTTGTTTTTCCTTGTCGTGTCTCTTCTTTTCCTTTTGCACACAGTTTGACTACACAGCACCTCAATTTACAAATTATTGCAATTGTTCTTATCGCATAGATGGGTAATTGGTACATAATGATAAGATTAGGGCTTTAAAGATGCATTCCCACAAAAGTATTTATCAAGTGGTTATTTCTAATAAAAGTATGGCAATTTTGGTATATATGGAAAGTATAGACGCCCAATCTTGCTACAAAAATACTGGATTCCCTGAAAATCACCCATGGAGCCCGCACAGGACAAAAATTAGAGGGTGTCACTAAGTGACATCAAATGTTACACGCATAGATTGTCTGACCTCTTTGCATTAGGGAGCGATTAATGTATATATTGATAAACATGATGTCGAGCGGAGGTGGAAAAGGTGAGAGACTTAAACGTACAACACTGAGACTAAACTGCGGGGATAATCCTAGAATTTACTTAGGCTTTGATATTTATGGTGATGAACAGTGATGTATTCTCCCTTGGATTTGCTAGATACCGCAACCGCGAAGTCACGTGACAAACCCGATTTCTTTAAATATAATTTTCATAGCTTGCGTTATTTCCTCGCAAATACAATATTTTGAGAGGGATTTGAAGCAAATATATCATCAAATCACCCAGTTTGTACATGGGAAGGCATCTTTGATATATATTGTTAGCAGTTTGAAACCAGTTTTATTTTGCAAGCTTTTATTTAAGCTTTATTACGCAGATTGCTATATGGTTAAGGGCGTTTTATTCTTGGTTTACAGTATTTTTTCATAGTTTGGTTTGAAAGATATACTTGTAGATTAAATGCATTAATTTATGCATGATATCTAGGATGGAAATATATAGAAATGCTTAGAGAATAGGATCATTATCTTTCCTCCTTATGACCTTAATCAAGTAGAATGATTGGGAGGACAGCACCACACACAATAATCAACAAACACAAAACCTAGACACAAACATACTGACACTACTCCTGAGCATTAACAGACTAGAGATTGCATAATGAATTATATTTTCTTATTAGAAAATCGTTTAATTAAAATGGAAGATTATATAATCTTGAAAATGGAAACGGCAAAACTCTTCAGTAACAAAGTTTTTAGCCTGGAATAATTCTGTGGAATTCTTGTACAGTTATTTATAACCATTGAAAAATCAAATTTCAAGAAAATTTCTCTTATTTAAAAAAAAAAAAATATATGTTGCTTTTATCGTCAATTAATATTCTGTCTGTTTTAGTAGACAAACTTGATTTGTCAACTAACTCAAAATGCTTCCAGCTTTAACCTAAGGAATAAATATGAAAATTATAAGATTTATAGCTGATTTAGAATATTTTGATATTACAGATTTGTCTCTTACGTTAAATATTTGATATCAGGAATATGATTAGATAGTAGATTTATATATTGTGGTTTGATATTGGAATGTCAATGAGTATAAGAAACAATTGTCTAGACTTGTAAAATTGTTCTGAGTTATAAAATAGCTATTTAATATTAAGTTTGTAGTGAACAAATTCTATGTATGGTTGTACCAGAATGGATATCTTATTTAAATCACAAACAGCATGATATAACCCAGCTGTCTTATTTGTTGCATTGTGTATCATAGACCTAATTTTGTAGTATTAGATTTTGGCTTTGTAAAGAGCTTTTAGTCGAGTTAAATGTATCATAGTTTGAAATAATTTCTAACAATCCCTAGTCTTTGTGTAGTTTGTTGTAACTCTGTTTATTAGATTTTTTAAAAAACGACATATCAAATTTTTACGGCATTTTAATTTATAATTTTTATCCCATAGCATTGGAACCTTCAGAACAGTTTACTAAATTTGAAGGGGAATCCGCTAGTCCACAGCGCAGTGTAAGCCCACAACGAACGACGAGTCCACAGCGAGATGAAAAACAACAAAATAGAATGTCAATAGTACCTGAAGATGGTGTTAAAGAATCTGAACAACAGAAAGATGTAACAGATGGAAAGAAAACACCAGTGACATCACCTGGTGCTGTTAGTTCTAAATCAGGTAAAGAGCTAGAACAAAACCAATTTAATTTAAGTTCTCCTGGGTCTTGGTACAAAAATAACCACTCAATTTTTTTTTGTTTATTATTATTTAAAAACTTTGAAACTAAAAGGCTTTGAGACAAGAGCAACCATGTATTTTCTGTTCTTAAATTTGTTTCTTCTCAGAAGAATAAAGAAGGACAACTTGCATGAATAAGTGTTCCTGGAAGAACAAAAATTCAAATTGGTGTGGCCTGAGTAGTTAACAAAATATTTTGAAGTAGAACTTTTGTTAAAATTATTAATCCAATTAATCTGCAATTTAGAGATGGAGTAAGTCAAAATTATATAGAGCCAATCCTTTATAATGTAATATACAAAATGGATACCAGCTAAGCCAAATATTGCCAGTGTTTCTTTTATCTCTCATTATAATTAATATTTTCAGATGATTCTTCATTACCAGTCACCAGTCCATCTTCACAATCATATATATCAGATGGTAAGATATTTCTTTAATAACATTATCCTTTCAACAATTCAATTATGGGCTGTGAATAGTAAATTCTCATGCCTTTGACCAGAATATGGGAATGATAAATGGGATTTAAAGTCCACTCGATACAAACTAAGTCATTTTCTGACTAACATAATATGGTAAAATTTATTTCAATAATTCGCTGACACGTAGGGGTGTTTAGCAATAGGTGCAAACTATCGGACCTAGAGAAAAACCACGAGGTTGTCACATACTCAATGACAGATACTGTGACCTAACACACGCACGTTGATCCCTCTGTAACTGTATACATATACCGGTAACTGGATTACTATAACATATTTCTTTATAATTAAATTTATTTATTTTTTTATAGGTCAGAATGGTGATGATGTTCAAGTAAGTATATATGAATCTAGTAAATTAGTCTAGTACCAACCGTAAAATCATTATGTTTACAAAGCTAAATTAAAAAATTGGAACAAAAAACAGTTTGGAATAATAATATCCTGCCTTCTGCAGCAATAGTTTTAATATATAACACAACATAAAATAATTTTCATTCTGTTTTATAGATGCGATCGAAAGGAGGTGCTTCCATTAGACCAGTGTCAGAACCAGTCGGACAATTTGCTGATGATGGTAAATCCGATAAAAAGAAAAGTCATTCCGTGTTTGGATTTTTAAAGAAAAAGAAGGAGAAAGATTCCAAAGATGCATATAAAGATTTGAAAAAAGATAGAGTTTAGAATAAACAGTAGATATTTACAAAAGTAATTATTAGGTATTAAGAAATCGGTATGGATAATGAACATGTATGACCTGAACTAGGTTAATTCAGTAGCAATAGAAATTATTTTCATACAGATTCAGAGGTCATATATACAGTAAATATGAGTAGGACAATCTAGAAGATAAATATTTTGGTTAACTGGTTTCGATTGCTATGGTGTATGTCCATCATTCAACAATAATAATACCAAACACACACTTAATAGACACATATCATGTGATAGTGAATCGAATTTTGACTTTCGCTAAAAGGTCATACACCGCATTTATGTCACTGTACAAAATATTAGCATAATTTTTTTTCATCACTTTATATATTACGTTGTATAATGTAGCTCAAGATAAAATTGTAGATTTCTGATATAGTATATTATTTACATACTTTTATTTTTGTAGTTTTGTTATAAATTTGTCCATTATAAGCTTTTGTTGTCAGATATATATGTCTCTAATTGTAAATTAAGCAATACGATTAATATGGCACTTGATCACTTGTTTTTGTATACAATTCTATATTGATCACAGGAATATAGTTAGTATATAAATAGTTAGGGTTACCATACCCCCTTTGATAGCTTATCTAAATCACTCTTTCAAAGACTTGATTATTAAGTTTGGCTTTTGAAGGGCGTTTCAAATCTATGATGAACAAAATGGTTGTGTTTAGTGCTTTCACTGTTATAGGTGTAATTGTTATAACTAGTAGTTATATTATTATGTGTAGAAACTTGACATTTATTTCACTTAAAAGCTATTCCATAATTAAATGTATCCCGAACATGAATTGTCCAGCACAGTAGAAAAATGTATTTCATATGAACACTGGGCATCACAAAAGTGCACTTATTCAGTTCATGCCATCCTTTATATTTTTTCTATCTAGAGTCGGTTGTTGAAAACTCGGTTATTTTAACGAATTTCCGACAGGCCCCCAATGATAGGCCCCACTTCCCTCCAACTCTAAAATATTTTATAGAATTCTAAAGAAAACTAAACTGGTATTCTATTGTACTTTTTGCTAAGGGTATACTTTGACTGACAGCTGACGTATGCCATTGTTAAACAAATAAGGGAGCCTAACATCTTCTTTAAATATAACAAATTTGTCAATTAGATTTGTTTTTTTCTAGCCGTTATTAAGAAATAGTTTTTGATACAATTTACAAATTTGTACACCGTCCACACATAGCATATACATTCCTTGACAAATTGTAGAACAGATTTTTAATTGTGAACAAGTATTTTACTGTTATAATCTTTGAAGATTTTACGGACAAGTTCATCAAGTGAGTTACAATAGATGATACATCATGGTTTATATTAAGGATAAGAATAAATGTAAAATTCAATAGTTGTAAC
The DNA here is from genome assembly GCF_932274485.2 of Patella vulgata. Lineage (NCBI taxonomy): Eukaryota > Metazoa > Mollusca > Gastropoda > Patellidae > Patella > Patella vulgata. The sequence goes on from NC_065883.2 coordinate 22,515,127, forward strand.
ACAAAAATAATATCAGTGATATTTTTACTATTATTGTATAGTATGGAAGTTGGTGCTGCATTTGTATTCATTAATTTTAAGAAAATATTTAATTAGATTTGAACAAATTAATATTTGTTAAATTTCATAGTTTGTTACAGAATTTATCTAATTAGAGAAAAGCTATTAAACAGTGCTAAAGAACATGTTAGAAATATTTTTATTTATTTAATGCATTTATAGCTTTTTTGTACCAAATTGTGATTGGTTTTCATATATTTTGCTAAATCAAGTCAATCATTTGATTGACCGAACAAATCATTTATCTCATGCAGTTGGTTACTTAGACCAAAGTTAAAGTCAGATCGTAAGAGTCTGATAGTTATATGCAATATTTGGGACCAAAACTCATTAGCTTTTGCTTTTAATTTTTCTATAATTATTTACATTATATTATGTATTTAAAAGGCTGGCTATAAAAGGACCAATAACAATAGATGTTAATTTTTTTCTGGATATATCATTAACACAATGTACAGGAAAAAGTTTTGTATATTATTAACAGATTTATTATACAATAATAATAGGATATATTAAAATATGTTCAACAGTATAAATGATCTGTGTTTTTATCTCGCAAACACAGTATACTTCATAAGTTCATGGAAGCAGTGGTGGCTCAGTGAATAAGGTACTGGCTCAATAACCAGGATATCCTCCTATACACAGGTCGCAATTCTATGGAATACAAATACTGCTATGTTTCGAATAGGCTTCTCTAGTCGGTATTGAGCAATTATAAAATATATTCAGACAATGTATACATGTACATGCAGAAAACAAACAACACTTGTTTAATGCTGACCAACCAGAGACCCTTGAAGGAAACTTAACTTAACGTAATATAATTGTTTTCGTCAGTGGTGACAAGGAAGTGTCTAGTCATTCGGTGAGGACGAAAAACCAAGGTCCCTTGTTTATATTGGACTGAATGAAAAAGAACAACTGACAGTTGGAATGCGAAAAGCAAATTTTCCCTCATATCACACTGGATGGCATATGTATTCATTAGCCCAGTCCATGCATAAACATATGACGTTAAAGCCCATTTTATTTCATAAGTCCATCCAATCAAATTTAATTTTACATTTATCTCAAAGGAGATGGGTATTAGTTTTAATATGGGTCCATATATCATTTACTGATACAGAAGATCCTGCAAATGCAGTGGGTAATGCATCCATTAGCGGGGGTTGGATGGCTGAATGGTTAGCATGTGCGCGCTGTATCATTGAGTCAACTGGCGTGGTTTTGATTCCCCGGTTGTACGTGACAAGTAGGGTCGCCTGTCCAACCTTGTGGGTTTTCACCGGTTTCCTCCCACTGCTTAAGACCTTAGTAAGAAACTAAATATCTCTCTCCCATCAGCTCACTCTCTCTCCCATCAGAGACGTTTGTAAGAAACTAAAGACATCCCACAAACAAATTATACCACGAGTTAGTCCCCAAATCACCTATTTTTTTTATCAAGTGGACGTTAAAACTCTCACTGTGTGCTTTCATTTCCACATCCAGAACATAAATTGAGATAATGTGTCCTATTAGGGGACTGAAGAATTTGGAAAGATGCAGCCATACCCTTTCTGACTGATGTGGTGAACTAGAATTATTGTTAAATCAAAGATAAACGAGTTTATTTACAGAATAAAAATATAAATTTAACAACAATATACAAACATTGACAATAACAGATTATAATACATATCAACATTCTATAAATATTATTTACATTTGTTAATGATAAAAGGTCAAGAAGGAAATTATTAATTAAAGCTGCTCTTTGGAGATATATAATTGAAATTAAAGATGGCAAAATAAAACGTTAGCATAAAAATGTAGTTTTATTTTGCCATCTTTAATTTCAATTATATATATATATATATAATATATATATCTTCATTCTACCAGTAGTAAAATTACAGTTCAGAGAATGCCAATGTAAATCGAACAAATGTTTTCAAACTTATATATTTTAAAAACTCAAAATTCAACTTGGTATTCAACTTACAAATAATAATTTGATTAATTAACCAAATGCATGCACACATGTGTGATTATCTCTTTAATGGATGTCTGCATCACCAGTAATGTCTGAGAAGAAGTATTTTTGCCATTAACAACTTCTAAAATGTCTAGAAAATGTTTTAAGACTTCTAATAGTCAGTATAAATGTGAATGTAATATTTTGACAGATTACTGTTTCTCCATCAACCTAAACTTGTTTTCATTAATTCTTGTAAACGATTTAACCGGTCATCTATTTCACTAATTTCATCTGAACAATTCAAATCATCATCTTCTGAAAAGAAATGATTTTGTTTTATTTAATATTCTATTTTTTACAAGAGTAATGTCGGCCTAGAATTGTGCCAGTACCATAAAGAAATTCAATCTGTTAAGAAATCGGCTTTTTGTTGCATTTGTATATGTCAATAACTGTTGGTCAACATATCAGAAACAATGCAAATTTTCCTCAACTCATAATAATAGCTTTAATTTATCCTTTTCCAAACACAGCCCTCATTAGTCAGTTATACACCTGCTTTCATCAGAGAGAAATGTTGTGGTAGTTAAGCTACACTTCATTTTAATATGAAAATAAACCCCCCTCCCTACCTTTATCTGATGTACTATCTGTATAATCCCCCTTTTTCCTAGTTGTTCGTCTTCGACCATATTCTTTGTCTGGTATGTCTTTGTTTCTAACGGATTTAGTTCGACCACAATCAGATTCTGGTGTACTAGCTAGAGTAACATCGTTAAGGTTAAACAATATGGTTCCATTTTAAAATCAAATTTAAGACAAAGATCAAAATATTCAGCTTAATCAACGATGTGATAATAAAATTACAAAGTGCATAAACTCCAATGATGATGAACTGATCAGTATCAATGTAATACACACTTAGGTTCATATATAAATTAAATCTAAAGCACTTTGACAAAGAAAAGGAAGCTTTATGTGGTCTAAGGGGAGACAATAGGTAAATGAAGAGTTATCTCCCTTGATCTTTCCGATTTGGATTATTCTAAAAATAAACTTTCAATGATACAAGAAAAAGGCCAAATAATACCCAAATCGACCGCTATAAATATATGGTTATATAAACAAGTTTAGTTTTATGTTGGGGAAAATAACCAACTAAAGGATATACTCTTGGTTTTCTGGAAGTTGTATGCCTTTCTTTATTACTTCGTCCCTAAAAAATAAATAAATTACAGAATAAGTCTCAACAGACAAATTTAAAATAAACTGAAGTTATGAGAAAAGTATTTATTAAAGATAATTTTCAACAAATAATCACTACTTACCATATTTGGACTAGTTAAATATGTGCTTGTTCGACTAGTTCTGGTTTTAGATCTTGAATTGCTGCGTTTACTAAAAAGAATAGATTGTATAAAATGTAAATTATCTAAATGACTGGAAGTCATCAGGACTTTTCCTGAATCATAAACTTTCTATAAAGATATGATATCATATTATTTTTAACATTTATTGTTCACTTGTGTCGAATGAACCATGCTATGAAATATGTCTTGTTATTTTCAAAAAAAGTTTGTACCTATATCTTTGTGTGGAAGAATCTGATGTGGCACCTGTATCACTAAAATCACCTTGACTACCTACTAAATAAATTATAAAATAAATGTGAGACTAAAAGTGAAGAGAATGGACTTTAAAATTTACTAACAAATATACTTAATAAATATAGACATTCTTCTTGGCCTACGCCAGAATTTTAAACCGGGGCGCTCTGATTGAGAGTCTAGTATCTGAATCACTTAGTGGACCAGGAATAATCAAGATCTGTATTTAAACTGTTGTTTTGGTATTGTTAATACAAAATTAAAGTTGGATCACAAAAAATAAGAATAATATATTGACTAGTTTATGATGAAATGTCTACAACTTGATGAAGCAAATTTATAATAGAAGAACGTACATGATGAATTTCTGGATCTATTTCTACCTGTTACTGAAAGAAGACAACAAAAGATTAAAATACATTAATTTTATAACACATTTAACAGTTCTTTAAAGATTAAAATCATGCACAAAATAAAGTTAATGATGATTCAAATATAAGTCAACAAGGTTTCCACTATCAGGTGAAAGATAAGAGAGACTGAAACAGACAGATAGTAATATTGGGACTAACATATGGTACAATTTAATTTCTAATAATTTGCTTGCAAGCAGGGGTCCTTCGCTATGGGAGGAAAAAAGGAGAAAACCAACACAGCTAGGAATGCGATAAATAGTTACCCATGATACTACACAGGGTTTGTATTAAACAAATTATAATTAAATACACCAAATAAATAATACTTTACAAAACAGATAAAAACCTACCTGATGATTGACTGTTATTATTTCTGTTGGGTGATGGTCTTAATCTAGCCGAACCTCCAGATATATTAGAACGATTCTGACGAGCCCTAAAATATTAAAATAACTATCTATTGAAAACTCTTCATGATATACCATATCTTTATTTAAATATAGTTTATGCTGGGTATCAATCAGTTGTCTAAGGGAAGACAACAGGTGAATGAAGTTGCTGTCCATAAAATTTGCATGGATCTTTAACTACTTAATGATCTAAACTTGACTCTAATGACAAGTGCAATGGCAACATGAGTTTTATGGTAGATTTTATGAAGAATACACTAGGATATTGAATTTATACAAGTTTCTCAAAAATTAAAATAAAACAGTACACTTACGCTTTTAATTTTGCTTCTTTCATTAACCTTTCCTTTTCCTTCACATATGCTGATGGATCAAATCTTGAACCTCTACTACCTATAAATAAATATTTACACATCTGATCTGATCATTTTGAAATCAGAATTATCTCCATTATACATTATAACCATCACGTAGTTCAATGATCAAGATTTTGCATTTAAGTTAAAACATCCAGACAGTAATTAGAAAAAAGTTTTAATCTTTACAGCAAAGTATAGGTAATTTCAGGACATTTACGATAAATATGTGGGTGAGAACACAAAACAATGATGTGTAATATACATGGATTTAAATCAAGATATTTGTAGCAACTACTGAAATACCAGTCTATTTCACAGAGGTATTGCAAAGACTAATAGCTCTGTAAAAGATGACTGCTTTGAGCATGTGATGTCACATCACACGGTGTCAATCACTGGCTTAATGCGTGTGCATTGTTTACATAAGATGTTACTGGCCCGGGCAGAATGGTGCCTTTTACTCATTTCAAATACCCATTTACACTCAATAGGAAAAAAATGTCCTAGAATTTAATTTGCAAAAGGAAAAAAGTAAATATTGGGGACTTATTAAGCCGCATCGATGTCATCCCCATCAGTGATTGTAGCAGACTAGCGAATATTCACTGCTGATCAGTGTGCTGAAATACTGTAAACAAACTATCTTTTATCAACTGTTCACAAAGACAAAACTGTTAAAGAAATGATGAATTACCTGCTGGAGATGGAGTACGACTTCTATAATTTCTTTGACTAACAGGTGATTTATCACTGATACGACTTCTGCTGGACATAAAGCTATTTCCTGGAGATCTGTCACTTAATCGACTTCTATTGGGAGCTGATGATGGTCTATCTCTAGACGTTGACCTACCCCTAGCTGGAGGTCGTTCCCGTGACAACGATCTGTTAGTTCCTATAGATGGAAATCGCTCTCCCGATCTTTCTCTTGATGCTGGTCGAAACGATCGTTGACCTACCTTGGCTCTATCTCTGTAAAATAGTATGAAATGAAATGGGGTTTAATGTCCTACTATTCTGCTCCGAACTGGGCTAATGAAGACAGGCATACGCCATACAGTGTACTATAAGGGAAATTTTTCCCGGACAGCAGCACCATGGCCTACTCTTATATCGAATTCCAACTGTGAAGGGATATTGTACGTGCATGCCAATGTGTACACGGGATCCCGGTTTTTCGTCCCACCCAAACGACTAGACAGCTGTCCATGTGACTGTCAGGCCCTCCGTCCTGCATCACTGACAAGGGAGAACCACGCCGGAAAAATCTGGATGAACTTTCTCGGCCAATGCAGGGATCAAACACCCGACCTCCAGGCCTCTGTAAAATAAGACAGATGCTGACTAGGACAGTTAAACTCAAAATTCTCCCAAGGCCATACACAACCGCTTTACAGTTCTAATGGGAATCTCCATAGAGTATTATTTCATGGGTGTCTTTGTCATTGCTAGATGTAGTTCAAAGGATAAATTATCATCCACAAAAGAACTGACTTAAAAGGTCTTTAAGAATTTAGCAGATTAAAAAATGGTTTCCATTTCCTGATAACAATCAACAATAACATTTCTCAGGGTTGTGTACTGAAAACTGAGACTACTGGACACTTCCAAATTCATAGAGAACAAGAATATATGTTTTTATAAGGCCTAACTAACACAATTTATACATTATTAAATATGTCTATCTCTATCTGTCTGAGTATTATATAGATAGATGGCGAAAGATATATTTCTTGTCAATTATTTACTAGCATACCTTTTATATATTGCTAACTCATTAGTTAAATTTTTAATAGCATACCTTTTATATATTGCTAACTCATTACTTAAACTTTTAATAGCATACCTTTTATATATTGCTAACTCATTAGTTAAACTTTTAATAGCATACCTTTTATATATTGCTAACTCATAAGTTAAACTTTTAATAGCATACCTTTTATACATTGCTAACTCATTAGTTAAACTTTTAATAGCATACCTTTTATACATTGCTAACTCATTAGTTAAACTTTTAATAGCATACCTTTTATATATTGCTAACTCATTTGTTAAACTTTTAACACGAACACGTAAATTTCTCTCTGATGCTCTTAATTCTTCTACCTACAGAAAAAAACAAACAAAGATTTTCAATTCTTTAACTTATAGAAAAAAACAAACAATAATATTCAATTCATTTACTTATAAGACAATTTTTTAACCAGTAGAAATAAAATGAAGATAAACTGGGCACAGACACAAGGAAATAAATATGACAACTCTACTTCACATCAAATTTGTTAAGGGGAGGTAACCATTCCATAACCTATTATCTCCCCTTAGACCACAATACTGAATAAGCAGCTATTGTCATGATCACAATTCTTCTCACATTACATAAGTCACATTACAATTCTACATCACTTTAAGCAGTTCTGTCTATTTGGAACTTCCAGACTATTAATCAGGCATTACATTTGTCACCTTGTCACTTTATGCAATTCTGTCTATTTGGAACTTCCAGGCTATTAATTGAGCATGACATTTGTCACCTCTTTTCAATACATTTACAAAATGAAGACTAGTCAAAAATGAAGATTAGTCAAGTTTAAGATGTTAAATAAAAGTTTTGTCTAATTATCTTTATATGGTTTAAAATCATGCCTGGGATTACTGTAACTATTAACATACCTCTCCTAAAAGTTCTCTATATTCCTGACCACGTTTACTTGTCGATCTTTGATATTTATTTTTTTCCTTCATAAGTTCTTCCTCCAGATTACGGACAATACCTTTTAACATTCTGACATCTTTAGCTGTACTACCATTCGACGTTACTTTCATCTGTCTTTTCATTTCAAACAATTCTTCTTCTATGTTTTCTTTTTCTTTTAATAATTTATTATAACTAAAATACATAAAGATATAAACAATTTTTTGACCCTGATAGGCATTTAGTACATGAACATATTAACATAAGGTACAATTTTATGGATAAACAATTACTGAGTTTAATACTAAGCGACATTTCGACGAGGATACTCTCGTCTTTATCAAGGAAATGACAATAAAGATTAACTACATAAGATTATACCAATCTCATTCAAATCAGATGTAAATTACACTTGTAATTCTTGATTGTCAGTCGAGAAATGTTCTGAATTGACAGAATTACAATCACATTATTTGGCCTATTATCAGTATTATAAACACAGTGTTCATTTAACCATTAATTAGAAGTTTAACGTCCTACTGTTTTACACCGACTCTGGGCTAATAAAGACGGTCTACGGTCATATGCTATACAGTGTGCTATGAGGGAGATTTTGCTCAGAGAGCGGGACTACGGCCTACTCTTATATTAAATTCCAACTGTCAAGGGTTCTTTACATCCAGGCCAAGGTTTTTCATCCCATCCAAACAACTACACATCCCTTGCCAGACCCTTTGTCCTGTACAACTGACAGAGTGAAACTATTTCGGAGAATCGTAAAAAATAACAAACCACTGATGTCCGTTACCTTAATCACAAAATAGATAGATGGATGACACTCAGTAAAGCAGAGAATGCTTGTCATTGAACTCGTTCAAATCATTGACTTACACCAAATTTGAACATTCTACCTCAATATGAAGCAGAGTTATAGTGTTCCAAAAGATGTGACAGGCAGACAAATTTCAATAGTCCCCTCCTTTCTGAATAAGACAGGTGACAAATAAAAACAATAAACTTTAGTTAGAAACAAGAACCTGTTTAATTTATAGTTTTGCCCATTTTAAATGATGGCAGTATATCTCAATATTACAATCAATAAGAAAGAGAGAGAAATGGGTTTAATGTCCACTCGACACAAACTAGATCATTTCGGGACTAACACATGGTTCAATTTTATTTCAATAATTGACTTACGCGTATTGGTCTTTAGCAGTGGGAGTAAACTGGAGGACCCGAAGAAAACCCACGAGGATGGACAGGCGACCCAACGCCAGTTGACTCAATGACAGACCTTACGTATACAGCGCCCACATGCTAACCATTCGGCCATCCACCCCCCACCCCCCACAATCAATCAACAATCTACTTACTCTCTTTGAAGTTTATCATAATCTTTTGATCTGTAATCAGATGGTCTCTGAAAAATATCACTTTCATAAATAAATATGTTTAGATGTGTTGGATTATTACTATATTAACAGAAAGTGGTGAAGCTAGTAGTCTGTTTAATGATAAATATCAATAATCAGAGAATATACAAAAATATTCTATCATTGCCATCCAATAACTAATAATTCATCAGCCCTTCACTTTTGAGGTAGGGTTGGGGGCTAGTCTATTAGGGGATATCATGTTTCCAGTACTTACTGTATCTTTAAGACGTCTATTTTCAGTCTGTAAATGGCGGAGAGATTCTTGCAATGTCCTAGGATCTGGTTTACCAACATAAGGTAGAGGTAGAGGATAATGGATTCTAAAAACAACAAATGTACAATGTTGGTAATTAAAACTATCTATTTAAATATCAGAAATACATGATTCGAATGGACGTTTATAATATAATAATATGAAATGAACATGATAGAGTATAGAGAGTATAATTATCCCATATTATGACTACAAGTATCTAGAATATACTTCTATATCTGTTAAACTTATATGATATTTAATATACCATATTACGACTACGAGTATCTAGGACATATTGATTATATATCTGTTAAAATTATTGGTATAATCCCCAATTACGACTAAGAGTATCCAGGACATACAGCTATGTCTGTTAAACTGAATCACCAATATTCTAATTGCACTTCAAATCATTTATTCTAACGAAAATTATGATTGTTTAAAATTTATATTTTATAATTTACCTGTCAAATTCTACTGTATATGTGAGTATAAGATAACGCTTAGAGTTTAATGTTGAGTGTCGTGATCCAGGTATTGATTGGGATGTAGTTCCAGATTTTCTAGCTCGTAAAGATTCCAGGTCAGCAAAGGTTAATAAATCTAACGAGACTGTATCACTATTCTGAAAGAATATATAAAACATTAAAAGCTATTGTTATAGTTGTCAACAAACAGATATATTCACAAGTCTAAGGGTCCATCAAAGGTAAAACAGAACCTCTAGTCTCAAGGCACAAATAAAAGATCAGTCTCATTCCATTACACAAATGAACTTATCTATCCTATAGATTAAATTTTTCAAATATCAGCAATGTCTTGATACATAAAGGTGGGTTGCCAGGATACAAAACATACTGTCACTGCACCTTAGTCATCGAGCAGTCAATAACAATTGTCACACTTTGACGTAATTATTTAGCTAATGGAAATTGTTTTAAAAAAAAACAATAGGCCTCGTTGGGTGATAACATAAGCCACTGGAGCATACAAAACAATGGTGGAATATGGATGACAGATAGGGAAGATGATAGTATATAAACAAAATTTCATTATATAAATGAGATAAGACAGGATTACAATAGTATCATAACACCAATTTAGACCAAAACTTATTCTATAATATGGCATCATGTAATAACTTTTTATACATACAAAATCAAAAGCGTAGTAAATGTGATTCCTTACTTTATTTAATGCTGATTCCAACATACTTGTAAATATATGGAACTGTTTAAAATTACCAGTTTTATGTGTTAAATCTTGTACATCTGAAAAAATAAAAGATTTAGGATTGACATATTATATTTAATACTCTAAAATGACAAAACTATTAATGCTAAAGAGAAGACAAATGCAATTCTTTTACTCATAACTGTTTTGGTTAGATGGTACAAATATATGAGACTATCTATTATCAACTTTAGTGCAGGTTGCTGTCTTTTCATATGTTTAAGGGGATCACGTGGCTAAGTGGGTAAGACGCTGGCTCGCTAGCCTGGAGGTCGGGTGTTCGATCCCTGCATTGGTCGAGAAAGTTCATCCAGATTTTCCGGCGTGGTTTCCCCTTGTCAGCGATGCAGGACGGGGGGCCTGACAAGGACAGCTGTCTAGTCGTTCGGATGGTATGAAAAACCGAGGTCCCGTGTACATATTGGCGTACACGTAAAAGATCCCTTGGCTGTTGGAATTCGATATAAGAGTAGGCCGTAGTGCCGCTGCCCGGGCAAAATTTCCCTCATAGCACACTGTATGGCGTATGTCAGTCTTCATTAGCCCAGTTTAGGAGCAGAACAGCAGGACGTTTAAACCCCATTTCATTTCATTTCATATGTTTAAATAGACAGTATTACGGTCCAGGGTTAAACATGTATTTTTTTCAGATTGAAATATCAAGTTCATGTGTAAATATGAACCAATTTATTTTCTTGCCATCGATAACAATTGTTTTAAATCAATGAAAGTAATTAATATTAGAATCTGATCTTACAAGTTGCATCAAAAGAAGCCTTCCACTGATCAGATGTAAGTCTATCTTCTACTTCTATAAATAATTCTTCTCCATCTTTTACTTCCATTGTTACAATATATTCTGATCCTCTAAATAAACAAGAGGATGTAACTTTTATATCTGTTGGGGACTCCATCATGGCAGCAAGGAGGCAGTCCTCTGGAGTTGATTTTTAACCTATAAAGATGAAAAGTAAGAAATGAAGTAGATATCAATATAGCATCAGGTCGGTTTGCTGTCATCAAACTTCATTATACACAATTTTAACTGAGTACCGTACCCAGTTTAGCTTGATTCCCCGCACATGAGCTTCAAGTGAAATTTCATCAGTTCTGTATCTATTTGGTTCTTCCTTACACACCTTTTTTAAAACACTGTACAGATGACAATTGATTACGCTACCAGACCAGTAATCGCTTTTTATTTTCACTGTTTTTATCTAACTCCTGGCTTGAGTGGTTTAACAACATAGACCAAAATGTCTGCCCTTTTCCCTAGACTTATGACTGGCTACAGTATATACTAGGCTCAACTGTATTTGTCAAGTTGTTTTTAAGGCCATCACCCATTCTGTATTTTTTGAGAATTTTGATACCTCCTACCAAACAAAAATGTCAAGATTTTGATGAAGGTACTTTCCGCAATGTCTGTATCTAAAACTGATAACATTAATAAACAATACAACGTGCATTCATTTAAAAAGTGCTATAGATTTGAAATTTGATTGATCGTGCTGATCAGATCGGTCAAGACAGTTACAAACGTTACCCAATCAGAAAACTCCTGTTTGAAAACATGTTTAAAGGAGCTAAATCGCTAATATTTGGGACCTAGAAATTGAAACAAATGGGTCGCAACGCATATATATAATGTAATCTAATTGTATATAAACTGATTTACATTCAATTGTTTCCGTTTTGACACTTAACTTCAAATCAGTTATGTCCAGCGAAATACGGCATGAGTCTCAACCGAATGTCAATTTCTAGCGTCTGGTTTTTCCAGTCTATTGCGCATGCTCTCATAGCGTCATCGTTTGACATGAATTGTGGAATATGTCTAGCCTCGTTCTTTCTGGTCACTTGCTACAAATGATGGAAACGCACTAATGGTACACGATTCGTGTACCAATGGTAAAATGTTTATTTTGTCTTAAATATTTGATATGAGAAGCCTACCTTTTCCCGGTAGATCTAAGAAGAAAAGATCAATGTTGATTTGAATTGACAAATAATTCGCGTTTTCAACGTGTAAGACTTTGGATGTTACTAAGTTAGAGACTTAGCTACTTTAATATTAAGATTATATTTATGCCAGTTAAAAAAAAATCAACAATGACTTGTATAATGTAGAGAGGCTGCCCTGTGAGGCCTGTGCCTTGTAGTTTTAATAATGGTTCTCAATGGTAGGCCTACTGCCTCAGCTGGTGTACGTATCCCGTTGGCTTGAGTGGTTGTGCACCAACTACAACACATTTAATTACAAGACCATATAATAGTTGAATTTAATTACGAAAAGAAAAGATAACAAAATTATTTTTAACGAGCCTATCTTTGATTGTTTATTACCACAAAACCGAGAACACATGACTTGCCTTGTTTACAGACTGTCAAAATTCGCGTCTAAACTTGTTACCGTTTCATTGACAAATCATTTGTTGGTTAATGTTGTGATTTACAGGTCCACATATCACTATTACCTTATTTCACTGATGGGATACTGTCCAAAACAATTCAGAAATCTTGATAAAGTAATAATAGAACTTCAGAATACAACCAAGTGGTTAAATATTAAAATAAAAACATGATAATTTTTTCGAAGTGACCGCTGTCAGACATACTTGTAACATTAGTCATGCGCATTGGAAATATTCGGGCGTTTAATAGCTAGAAGTAAAATACAAAATCACAACAAAAAATGAAACCTCATATTTTAATTTGTTAGTGTAAGAGAACTTATCACAAAGTAAGATGGGCATTATAATTAAAGTTAGCCAAAGATTATAACAGTATACACATGTAAATAAATCTAACTTTCATGAACTTGGTAGCCGGCCGAACGTTACCATGATTTATTTCCACTTCCTGTGTAAATAAATACCACGTGATGAAAGTGAAAGTAGATAGGTACTATATTACTAGTTTTAAAAACATTGTCTAATATAATCACTTACTTGTGGAAATGATATTTAAAAGAAAACAAACAAGAAGAATAGCCCCCCCCCCCACCTCACTAGAAATGGTTCCACTACTGATGTCTTCCGTCTTACTCCAATTAAACACACTTTAACGTTACGACAATTGTAGCAACCCCCCCCCCCCATCCCAAACTTAGGCTGCCTATCTACAGCTAGCTCCGGCTGACTGGGAAGTATGACGTAGATGGGTCGCTGCGTGCAGTATGCCCCCCCCCACCTTTTTTATCATTATAGTTACAAGTGTCTTTTCAAGTGAATTTTTAACACTTGGTCAACGGTATAATCTGTGAACGAAGACGTGAGTAATTTTAAGCAATTTATATTAGCGTCTTTGATCCGCCGAATGCCGAAAAGATCGCTAGGTCCGATCGAAATTTTGAGTCCTGTGTCGGGTATTTATGGAGTTTTTTTGTTGTTTTTTGTTGGTTTTTTTTGGCTGATAACCCACTAACAGTCAGTGTTGCTAAAAATGTTAATTTCAAACTGTTTGGCAGAACCAACCTTGTTCTTTAGTTAGTGCCTATTCATTTTCCTTAGTGTAAGCAATGCCAGTGGTCCACTAGGACGGAAGGGCCTGGTATGGCAAGGAACCGTGCACTAGGTGTTTAGATGGGACAATGAACCAAGGTACCATGTACACATTGGTGCGCTTGTAAAAGAACTACTGGCAGTTGAAATCAGCAATAAGAGTAGCCACTAGTTACAGTGTTGGGCAAACTTTCGCTCATAGCACACTGCATTGTGTATGCCCCACGTCATTTGGTTGATTGGTGTAGAAAAATAGAAACAAGTCATTTCAACAAAAAAACACCACACATATTCTTGAATTATTTATTTTTATATAAGTAATATGATAATATTGCACTTATAATGTCTTCAATGGACTTCCATACAATGTTTAAAACATTGGATACAAATATAACAAAATAATATAGCCTATAATACTATAAAAAAAAAACAACCATAAACCATAATTTATGGAAATAAAATAATTTTATACCTTAATATTATAATTTAACATAAAAGTATTCAGTGAATATAATTATTTCATTCATTATTATGGTGCAGTGTGGTGACAACATTATTATTTGACTGGTGTTCATAATACTCCTTATCTATTAATGGGCCACTGCTGAATTTGGTGATCTGATTGATATTTCAGTACAATGGAACTATCTCCTTGCCTATAAATAATGACTTTATTGGCCTGTTGTGTTTTTGTCTGAATATAAAGGTATTTGAGTAAGCATACTGTGACTGTCTAATGAAAGTTGCTGGTGCTACATTATAACAAGTTGTGGTCAAATAATAACATCTCCTCTATCAATTAGTACTGAATATTCAAAAGTCACATGACCTCAGAGTTGGGCTATGATAAGTAAGAATTTACCTATTTACTATCAATTAACAAATCATTCATCATTATCAAATGACTGTATATAAAACCTCTTAGAACAGTAGCACATTAAACCCTATTTCATTTCATTTCTTTATAAAACCTCCCTTTCAGTCTTAATGTTGGTTTTTAGTTAATTTAACATAATCATTCAAACTCAATAATCAGTGAAGAAAATAAAACATTTCATAAAAGATTGACAAGTAAAGTTAACATTTTATTTAAGTCTGTAGGAATGTAAAATAAAAACCCAACCATGGTAGCATTCCTTAACCTCCATTGACTATAGGGTCAGGTTTTATAAAAGGATCTAATAATAACTTTTGGTTTATTTGCAGAATACGTCTGGTTATGTTTCTTTTATCGTTTAACCTGATTGGCTATCTTGGCTGTTTTATAATCACATCGTAGTTGTAGAAATGATGAAACAACTGCTTCATCTAGCTCAGCCTGAAATTCGAAAATATAAGACTTTAAAACGCTATGTTAATGTTATATTTCTCTTTATCAAAAGTGACACAAAATACACTTTAAATCAAGGGGACTGTCAGCGTAATGAGCCAAATTAAGGAATACATATTAGCAAATTACTTGGAGGACTGAAGCCCCTCTTCCCACCAACCCTCCCGACCGCTAGGTCTCTGACAACCCAACAAAAACCCACAACCTACATTACTTGGCAGAACTGAAGCCCCTCCACCCACCAACCCTCCCGGCCGCTAGGTCTCTGACCACCCAACAAAAACCCACAACCTACATTACTTGGGAGGACTGAAGCCCCTCCTCCCACCAACCCTCCCAGCCACTAGGTCTCTGAAAACCCAACAAAAACCCACAACCTACATTACTTGGAGGACTGAAGCCTCTCCTCCCACCAAACCTCCCAACTGCTAGTCTCCGACAACCCAACAAAAACCACAACCTACATTACATGGACGACTGAAGCCCCTCCTCCCGGCTGCTAAGTCTCTGACAATCCAACAAAAACTCACAACCTACATTACTTGGAGGCCTCCTCTCAGCAACCCTCCCGGCTGCCAGGTTCTCTGACAACCCAATAAAACCCAACAAACTATGATCCACAGATCAATGCCTTTAATCCAATATACCCTACAAAGATCAGATAGGTTTATAAGTCTGAACCTATTGGTATTATATATCATCAGTAATGTAAACAGTTTGCACTATACTCAGTTCAGACCAGAACTCACTCACTGAAACTTTAAAAAATTTTAAAGAGGGATGGGCATCCAACGTTAACTTACCAAATGATCTCCTGTGATGACTGTTTTTAAGTTTTCTGGCACAACAACTAACAGATTACACAAACTATGGAGCACTTCAAACAGTCTGGATAATAGAGGCACCTTGAACTCTTCTTTTACCAGTTTACGATACTCATTAACATCACAAATAACCAACATACCACCTTTAATATAATAAAAGATAGGTTGCCATTCAACAAACCATACATCCACAGAAGCTAATTCGTCCCAGCAGTCCACAAGGTTGTCACATATTTATTCTTTTATAGATAATGGGAGCATTTACAAGACATTAAACACTGATCAAGAGTAAAAACCCATGAAGTAATTATCAGACATAATTAAAATTTGATTGGCTTATAGTTCATCCTAGTAAGGGGAGCCACAGTGGCTAAGTGGGTAAGACGCTGGCTCGCTAGCCCGGAGGTCGCATGTTCGATCCCTGCATTGGCCGAGAAAGTTAATTTCCGACGTGTTTCCCCTTATCAGTGGTGCAGGACCGAGGGCCTGACAAGGACAGCTGTCTAGTCGTTTGGATGCGACAAAAAAACAAGGACCTGTGTATACATTGGCATGCACGTAAAAGAGTAGGCCATAGTGCCGCTGCTCGAGCAAAATTTCCCTCATAGCACACTGTACGACATATGTCCATCTTCATTAGCCCAGTAGGAGCAGAACAGTAGGACGTTAAACCCCATTTCATTTCATTTTCTCCTCCTAGTGATAATATTTATTATACAAATCATTTACCAGTAAAAATTAATCAGATGATAACTTCGGCTGTTCAAGTGATATCGACACAGACAAGTAGATTAACATACCTATAATATTATAATAAAACTGTTGTACATGTTCATAAATTAATCGGTGAAATCTTTTCCCTAGTTCCATCATAATAATTTCTACATTCTTGCCATCTAGACTTTCACTGATTAATCTAGCCTGCTTGGCTACAAACTTCACAACCTTCTCACAGGCCTGAATAAAAAAAAAAATAATTATATATACACTTTAATTTTACATATACAAACACAAAACAACACCAACAATATTTTTTTGACATAATATTATTGGGACATTGAAGACTTACAACATCATCTTTGTCCATTGGCAAAATGGATACTGTATACAGTTTTGACCACCGACATTTTGACCTGAAAGTGTTTTTGACCCTAACGAGTTATCTCCCATTAGCAAGGGTTAACTCCGATTTAACCTCTGTGGTTTGTCTGCGATAACACACGAGGTTGAAGCTCAAGGAAGGAACGAACGAACGACCCTCTGTGACTGAAATGTTAATCTACGCTGGCAATATCTCTTTAAAGGATTTTAGTATTATTATGCAAAATAGTTGGATTTTCTGCAATACACATTGACATCAGCTGGAAAATGGTAAAATAATGACCAAATAAAAGATATCTTAAGTAAAATATTGTTTCTTTGCCATAAACATGTCAACACCAACCAGGATATATTGCGTCAAACTGTCTAACATGGAAGTGCATTTGCAAGTAATCTTTTGATAGATGGACAGATATGAAATAGCTTACTGGTGATAACATCAACATGGTAGCATCATCATCTGGTTTAAAATCTGTCTTCTTTTGTTCCGTTGATAATATTTGTCGAACCCAGCCAATAATTGAATTAAGAGCTCTATCAATACCCTGGTCTATTTTATTTTCTAGCTGTTCTTTTAATTCTCTCTTTCTTTTTAAACAAACTCCATGTTTCGGTGATGATCTGAAATGCGAATTATGACATTTCATACATTGAGAGTCAATACAAACATACATCCACTAATGTCCATGCTAGCACTAAAATCAATCTCACAGAGAACCTCATCTTGTATCATATTCACAAGCTTTGAAAGTCAAAATGTGAATCAACAGATAACAATACGAAACGTGTTTGATATTTATAGGGCAATAACTGATAAATCTGAAACTAAACAGGGAGATAATTCTGTAATTCCCAAGAAATGACTGACGGACAGTGCCTTCACTATAATGTAAGTGTATAAAAGGGATATCAAAGAAATTCAAGCTGAGCTGGACGGTGATACTTACAAAACTAAAGGCAAGAGACTGTCCATAAACTGTTTCTCTACCAGGTGAAATAAAGTATTTGATTGATTGACAACATCAAAAAAATAAACTACTGGTTCTGTTTTGGGATCAGATAATGGAATAGCTTAAAAAAAAAAAAAATTAATGTCACCATACATCTAATTAATACATGTATTATGAAAAATATTTGATCA
Organism: Patella vulgata; assembly: GCF_932274485.2. Classification (NCBI taxonomy): domain Eukaryota; kingdom Metazoa; phylum Mollusca; class Gastropoda; family Patellidae; genus Patella; species Patella vulgata. The sequence continues at coordinate 22,533,461 of NC_065883.2, forward strand.
TGACTTAGTTCATATACATGTACCTTTACTTGGATGTTGCCATGACAACTTTAATAACGAACATAGTTTAAATCGTAATGGAACCTGTCAATTTTGTATATCTGCAGTTGAAATGTAAACAAAATGTTCATTATCAAAAACGTTGACAAACCAATTTTATTAATGAGTGGAGATCCATAATAATTTACCAGTCTCCACTGTTTCAGAAATGGTTGTTAATCTTGTGTGAGGCTACATTTGATAAAAGCAAGCGCACATCACTTATTATGTCTGGATAAATTTAAAATCCAATTCCCTATAAAGCACCATATGCATATTCTAAATAACAGTGTCTAGATTTGGACTGGGCTAATGAAGACGGGCATACGCCACACAGTGTGCTATGAGAGAAATTTTGCCCGCACAGCGGCATATCCTAACGAACTTCCTTGTCTATTTTTATTAGAATACATACACACATATCAGTTATTTAGCATGAAGTTCTTTCACTTGGGCATCCAATCATTTAGCATGAAGTTCTTTCACTTGGGCATCCAATCTCATTTCCCGGCAAGTAACATCATACAACTACTAGTCTATTATTTTCACTGATTTTTGATACTTAAATACAGACATTCAGACAGCACAAATATAAAATTCTATAATAATAATAATTACCTTGAAGACCAAGCTCTAGAGCATAATCAATATGTTCTACAACTAAATACTGTGATAATACATCAAATATCTTTACAGCATTACTTCCTAAATCAGATGTACTTGATAGCTACAATCAAAATAATAATAATTTAACTCATCTGTTATATAAACAAGTCATCATTTGTTTGATAAAGACAAGATTATCCACAACGGAACATCGCATAGTATTAATTGTGTATCCATAAAATTTTACCTTATGTTAATATGTTCAATTACTAAAGTTAGATGTAAGAGTTTGGTAAAAAATTTGGTGGGCCTCTTTTTAATTTGATTGATTTCAAATCCAGATATATTGATTTTGTTTTCTTAATTTAATTTTAAAGAATCAATTTGAGTACATTTTAGCATGGATTAAGTCGTGGAAATAAAAATAGTGATCAGTAATTTTAAGATGTTAGTTATATGTGAAACGAGCAGTGAATGTAACAGTGTGTGTAAAATAGCTTATTTAACGTTTGCTTCTAGTACCGAAGTGATATCAAAGACAAGTAACAGGACAACAATTTTATTCTAAAGGATTGAAAACACCTTTCCTCTTGGAATGACACAGACAATAATAGTTTAATATTTTAACACACATTCTATACAATATTCAGTCAAGCATCAAGCTATGTAGATACCTGATTCACCATGTTTGACAGAATGTGAAATTGAAAATGAAAAAGTCTGGTGTTCGAGATTTCTTCCAAACAAGTCTAGAAATTACTGGAATGTTTAAAAGTTGCCGATTGTTTAACGAATAGTACTTACTAATTGGCATCATTTAAAAGTTGCCGATTGTTTAACGAATAGTACTTGCTACTTGGCATCGTTTAAAAGTTGCCGATTGTTTAACAAATAGTACTTACTACTTGGCATCGTTTAAAAGCTATTTTAGTTTCTTGTAAAATATTGATGGCTACTTCCTGTGAGAGAAATATCTCTCCACCATAATCTTCAATGGCTGGTCCGATGTTAATATTAGCTTTACCTATCTTTGCCTGTATATCACGACGGAAATCATGTATACTGAAATAAACAAGAACACCATTTGTTGTGATTACTGCTTGAGAATGGCAGATCGGGAAGATCAATGAGAGATGTTAAAAATGCATTATGTAAGAGCTAAATCTTTCCATTGCAGATCTTATTTCTCACTTCAAATGTTAAATAAAAAAAATATTCAGACATTTATTAACATGATAAGCCTATAATCAAAGATAAATGGACTTTAAATTGGATAAACAAGCGCAACAACAGTACTTGACAATCAAGACTATTACCACTTTATCTTTTCAAAACTTCAAACACTGATAACTTTGCCAACAATGAAGTAATCTGACTGAAATTTTCAATATATTCATTTTCTATTTTTAAACGATTATAGCAAGAATGACCACTTATTTATCCCAATTTTACATAATGCATCTTTAAGAGTCTGTTCAATAAATACTGTTTTTATTTTTGACAACCAGATAAAGTCAGTGATGTGGGTTGTTGAGATGTTAACATAGTTTTGCCAATTTTGCTAAATCTGCCTATTGCAGGTCTTTCTTTAGGCCTGAAATGTTATCTAAATTATTAATTAGACATCAATTAACTTATCCAGGCCATAATCAACTCTCGATGGCATCAGATTTCTCTGATATTAAATAGATTAGAACAGTTCAGCCATATTTTGATTTAAGCTAAAAATGGAAGAGCGAGACTTAGCTTCGAACAACCAGTAGGGTGGTTGAAATTATTGCACACGTCTTGTCAAACCTTCAAACTAAAGGGTAATATCTTCGCTCCCAATAGAGTAATTTGAATGAAATTTTCAAATTATTCATTTTACATTACCTATTTTCGAACTATTATAGCAAGAATGGCTAGCTCTTTATCTAAATCTTACATAATGTATCTTTAATAATAGCTTACCCTCCAGATTGTATTTGTTTCTTTTGATGTTCTTTACTTTCATAATATCTATGTAGAAGAATGGTGCAACGATCTCGCAAATATCGAGTTTCAAAACTGAAAAATTAGGACAACAAAAATTATGGGCTCATATATATCTCAATAAGAACTATTTCAAGTCAGTGATATGTGAGAGCTTAAAGCTGAAATGTGGCTGTACACCAATAAACATTTTGCTTATGTAAATTGAACAAAGAATAAGGGCTGAAAAGTAGTGTAGACGATCCACATAAAAACTTATGTTAAGCCCTGTTCATACTGCGACATTCTGTACATACGGACAGATTTGCTCAGGTAGCAAGAAAAAATGCTTTACTCATATGTTGTTGTAAATTTGCACATAGTCCAGACCGGGTGCAGATTTCTGAAAATTTGCATGCAGGATATGTGCAATTCTCGCCATATGAACAGGGCTTTAGATACGAATGTACCAACTTGGCCTATATATATCCATGAATAGAAATGAGTTAATCTTCAATCACTGACTGATAATTCTAAGACAATAAAGAAAGCTGCATTAAATCAAGTAATGAGAAATATAAAATGGTCATACTTTACAAACTATTCACTAATTTCAATTATTTTTGGATCCTTCTGGTAAGAAACGTTTTCTTGTGTGCAGTGTGAAATGAAATGGGGTTTAACGTTCTACTGTTCTCCTCCAACTGGGCTAACAAAGACGGGCATACGCCATACCGTGTGCTACGAGGGATATTTTGCCCAGACAGCGGCACTACGACCTACTCTTTTATCGAATTCCAACTACCAAGGGATCTTTTAAATACACTCAATGTGTACACAGAAACTTTGTTTTTTGTCCCATCCGAACAACTATACATTGTCTCTTGCCAGACCCTCACTGACAAGGGGAAACCACATGGGAAAATCTTAGTGAACTTTCTCGGCCAACACCGGGAGCAAACCCTCGACCTCCAGGCTAGCGATCCAGCGTCTTACCCACTTAGCCACCGTGACTCATGCATGTATGGTGTAAAAGTCAATATTTGACTTTCAATCTGAAATATTTTATTTCAATAATCTATAAATCGGCATGTGTGGCTAAATTAAATAGTCTTATATATTACTTACTCTATATAATTATCCAGATGTGATTGAAAGATTCCTTTTGTTAATTTACTTAATAGTGAACTATCACTACCAAACTTAAAACCAGATAATTCACTTGTTAACTTGGTTGTTCTGTAAAATAATTATTATATAGATATAATTACATGAGATAAATCACCCAAAACCATCACCAATAAGGCTACACCAATCGGAATTATTGTTCTTCAAGGTGATCTATCATTTCTTTTTCAATTCTATTGCTTAGAAGTTTAAAGAAAAAATAATATTTGGTTGCTCTTAGGTCTATATTTTTATATTAAGAAAAAAAGGACAGCCCTCATGAGTCTATTCATCCAGATCCTGAAAAACTAAAAATCAAAAAGAACATTGTATGTATCTTTTTCTTTGTTCAAAAATAGAAAATGAAATGAAATCAGTTTTAACGTCCTCCTGTTCTAATGAAGATGGGCATGATACGCCATACAGCGGACTATGAGGAAACTTTTTCCTGGATATCGTCGCTACGGCCTACTCTTATATCGAATTCCAACTGCCAAGAGATCTTTTACGAGCACTTCAATGTGTACACTGGACCTCATTTTTTTGTCCCATCCTAACAACTATACATTTCCCTTGCCAGACCCTTGGTCCTGTACCACTGACAAGGAGGAACCACGCACTTTCTCGGCCAACACAGGGATCGAATACAGGACTTCCAGGTTAGCGAGCTGTTCACAAAATAGAAGAATTAACAGTTTAAATTTAAACAAGTTTGTCCATGATGTTAAATGAAGTTGTTTTTGTTAGTATTCTGACATTTTTTAGCTATGCCAATACTTCCTTATAGCAACTATATTTCACCATTGACTTTATCTTCAAACAGTCATATTTTCATCTCACACAAAGCAGATCAACACAGAAACTTTAATCCAACCCTTTTAAATGTTTACCATAGAAACATTTCTAAGATAAGATTATTAAGTGAAATAACTAAATGGTTTATTACCTGTTATACAAATCGTTGAGATTCTTTAAATATTGTTCTGGTTCAGATCGATTCCCTAACTGTTTGGCAATATGATTCTACAAAAAAATTTAATATTATAAAAATTCAATTAAGATCTGACATAATGACTTAAATACAAAAGAAATGAAATGAAATGGGGTTTAACGTCCTACTATTCTGCTCCGACTGGGCTAATCAAGACAGGCATTATATGCATTACAGCCCGCTATGAGGAAAATTATACCCAGGCAGCAGCACTATGGCTTACTCTTATATCGAATTCCAACTGCCAAGGGATCTTTTACGTGCATTCCCGTGTATACACGGGACCTCGGTTTTTCGTACCATCCGAATGACTAGACAGCTTTCCTTGTCAGGCCTTTCGTCCTGCACCACTGACAAGGGGAAATCACATCAGAAAATAAATACAAAGAGGCATTATCACTCTCACCAAGAAAATAAATCAAACTTTAATAATATATCATATTCAAAATAACCTATGACTTGCTTAATTGAAGTGTTGATCGCTGACCTACATACATACAGGTAGTTTGTACGAACATTCATTGAACTCGTTAAAAACCACTAATAGATGTGTATGATTCAGCGACTGAAACTTAGACAGTCGACAATGGATTGAAAGGCTGGTCTCAAATTTTATATACAAATCTAATTTGAAGATTTCTAATATAGATGAAATTAAATTGGGGTTTAGCGTCCTACTTTTCTGCACCAACTGGGCTAATGAAGACAGGGATTTCCAATATAGAGAGAGGCTTGTTGGGCCAGTCATAAAACATAACATTAAAAATTCCATTAACTGGTAGCTATGTTGACACCCTTCTTATACTGAAACAAGTTTCACTGGCGAGGTCCATGTCTTTGTAAAATTTGAAAAAAAACACATCCAGATGTCAAATAAAATATCAAAATGTCGTGATTCACCAAACATTTACATATTTAAAGTGAATTACCTTTATCTTTTCCTGGAAGATATTCTGTACAAATTTACCCATGACATTTTCTGGTGCATTGAATACGGAATGTATGATTTCATTGGTTTTCTCACATAGTGGTAAAACTTCATCAAAAACATTGGGTTTTATAAACGCATTCTGAAAATGTTAAAACAAAAGTATTATTAGCAATTGATTTGGATGAAAACATTTTAAATGCTTATATAACGGCTGTAGTGTAAAGTATGATTTCCTATAAGATCAACATGTAAAGACGTTCTACACGCTACTTACAATAATATTAATTGTTTATTATTATTTGAGTCATTTTAAGACATTTGTCATGGGAGAAATGAAATGAAATGAAATGGGGTTTAATGTCCTACTGTTCTGCTAATGAAGACGGCATACGCCATCAGTGTGCTTTGAGGGAAATTTTGCCTGTGCAGCGGCACTACGGCCTACTCTTATATCAAATTCCAACTGTCAAGGGATTCTTTACGTGCACACCAATGTGTACACCGGACCTTGGTTTTCCATCCTATCCGAACGACTAGACAGCTGTTCTAGCCAGACCCTCAGTCCTGCATCACTGACAAGGGAGAATCACGCCAGGAAATCTGGATCAACTTTCTCAGCCAATGCAGGGATTGAACAACCGACCTCCAGGCTAGCGAACCAGCGTCTTACCCACTTTTGAGATGGAAGTGGAAGTGGGCTGATCAAGTATCATCTACTAGGTCGGTCACTCTGAATTTTTCAGAATATGATAAAAAGTTCTATTTTTTCAATTCGTACTTCACATATAAGCATTATAAAATTTGAACAAAAACAAGATAAAGTAAAACAATTTCTTACCCTCTGACTTTCAACTATAAAGGCATTAATACACTCGCCATATCCCTATAAACAAAAAACAACAAAATCATCAATGACTGCTCTTTGAAAATAAACTCACCATTCCCCAAGACCATTTTGAATTTTCTTAAGTGACAACTGTCCAGCAAAAATTCTTGTAGTTCCAGTTGACAAGAGTCACAATTGTGCAGCTACCGTACTTTACATCTATACTAATATTTGTGACTGTTGTTTGTCTGTTCAAGGTTGGTGGCTACACTAGGGTTATCCCGAGGCTGAAATTTGGTGTATAGGGGTAGCTCGGACCAAGGAGTGACACAGGCCTGGTAGGGATAGACTACCACTTCCGGTTTCAGAGTTACGGGCACAACCCAGGCAGCGCCAGGATATCCACTAGTTACATATATTTTTCATTGTAACATTACTTAAAGTTCCAATTGTCATAGGAATATTTTTAACATTTTTAAGAATTTCAGTTCTGAGATAAGTTTTGGTTACCTTGAAATTAGTCATAACTGATGCTATTTTCTTCATTCTTTTGATATCTCCTTCTCTGTGAGCATTTTTAAACTCTCCAATCAATTCTTTTTCTATATGATCATATTTTTCTGTAAAAAAAAAAAAAAAAACATTGGAAAAGCTATATCAGTACACAATTGAAACTATCTGAGTTGTCCCATTAAATTTTAATGTTTATGTCACTTAGTTAGTGATGAAAAGGAATATTTACAGTTTTTGTGCATTTTTTTGATTGTTTTTTTATGAACATCTTAAAATTAACCAATCAATAAGTTCTTTATTTATACTTTCAAACATTAAAACCAAATTATACAACCATTTAAAAATATAGCTAATTATAAGTTAGTTACAGGGTTCCAATGACAATGGTTTGTAACTCTCAATTTTGTTAGAGCACATTCATTCATCATTTTGCAAGTGTGGTGCATAATGGCAGCCAAGTTCAATTCTATAGATTGCCCAACAGTTTCCCTTGAAGTAGGCATATCTTGAAAGTTATAATATTTTTGGTAACAAATACACTTTTTTTCCGGTAGTTTGAAAACATTTTTCAGTCAATGGTAATGTATTTAATATTGTGTATATCAAGTAAATATGTCTTTGATGCAAGTGAGTTTTAAAAAAAAAAATCTCTAACTCCTACCAACACAGACTGAAGGAAAGGGAAAGAGAGTGAGGAATGGGGTTTAACGTCCACTCGACATAAACTAGGTCATTTCGGGACTAACACATGGTTCAATTTTATTTCAATAATTCGCTTGCGTGTAGGTGTCTTTAGCAGTGGGAGGAAACTGGAGTAAACCCACAAGGTTGGACAGGCGACCCTACTCCTTGTCACATACAACCTGGGAATCGACTGAAGGAAAGGAGTGTCTACAGTATATGACCACATTAACATGTGGACATATGAAAATACAATCCAAAACTTAATATACTAACCTGCTATTTTTTGCCTTGCTCTATCAAACCTACAGATAAAAAAATACAACAGAATATTATATGATATGGGTACACAAATAAAGATTATTCAATGTTTGTAGTGGTCAGTATATCTTTAGATTACAAACAATACAAGTTCAGACCATTTGATTATTGACATTTAGGATCAGTTGTTGTGTCTGGTATTCTAAAAGAATAAGCATGCTCTGTCCTATGCACAATCATCACCACTACTAATTAGAGATATTCTATCAAAGCTACTTGATAGAAGATAACCCAGTTAACAGCAGTTACTAGCTGAGATAATCTGTGATTTACTGTGAAATACTTACTTGCCACCAACAGGTAATTCAAGGGCTATTAAATGTAATTTCTGTATGATATCAGCAGCAAGTTGAAGCTGAAAGATATAATAATTGTATATGTAGTCTATTACAAGAAAAATGAAAATTCTGGATACACAAAAATTTATATAATTTTAATTTCAAATGTCCTTTGATAACTAAATAAAAATTTAAAAAATCGAAAGAATTATTTATGTATTTATTGTATTATTAAAGAGTAATATTCAGTTGGTACAGTTGTCAAAAAAAAACTCTCTGGCATATACCTGCATTCTTTTATTTTATATTTACCTGAAAAGGATCAGTCAAAATGGCTGATTTCAGTGCCTCTCCTGATAAAAATTCTGCTAAATACTTCATCAATCTTTGCGCTTCTACAGCTCGGGCACGAGGTGTGTTCACTCCTTCCAGTTGATCACCCAGGTGAACCACTTTTGTGGCCACATAACTAATTCTCTCATCTAACTTCTGGAAATTGGTATATAACGCCTGAAAGAAAATTTCAAAAATAAAGAATTGGTTAATAAATGCTCCTTTGAGTGATATATTACAACATTGACTAACCTACTAGTTAACAATTCGAACAATGGATACGACTGCGATAATTGCAAACAAGTGTGCTGTTCACTGTTGAGTCATTTGTGACCCACCCATTACTGGGCGATTACCGATATCAACTTCAAACAGCAGTACCAGTATACCGTGTATAAATGACCTACTGTAGAATATCAACTGAATTACAGCAGTACACAAAAATTTTATCTAAATCTCAATACCTGATTTTTTTTCTGTAATTCAGCAACATTTTGCCAGTGTTTTTTCTCCTCATCTTTACATGAGCTTTCCAAACGTTCAATTTCTCTTTGTGTCTCTTCATTTTTTTTTTGAAGGTCATTTATCATCTTTTCGAAAGCTGTGTGTAGAAGTATCGGATCAAACTCTTCAGGATTACTCCGAGCCTTTGAACCCATTGTCTTCCATGCCAGACGCTCTACAAATTCATGAACACTGAATGGCTCCTGCATAAAAAAAAATGGTTGAAATATAAAAATTCATGTTCCCGAGTCTAAGCTCTAAACATCCATTATGCCAACAACAAACAGTATTATAAAACCTAACAATCCCAGATATTGTTAGACTGTTATGTTATATTGAATAAGAATGTATAAATGTGGTTGTATACCTTAATGTGCTAATTAAGGTAGATCAAAGATTTGATGTTATTTGATAATTATTATGCATGTTTAAATTAGATTATGTGCCATATAGGAGAGAAATCTGCACAGCAAAAGCAGAGACAATAACATCATAAATTACCGGTATATATTAAATATGTATTCAATTAATATGTGATTGATATGTTGGTATTTGTGATAATAACATGTAAATAATGTGCTGTATATATTTTATGTTATGCTAAATGTATGTTAATACATAACATTTACATATTGGATTCATAATATATAACAAATATTTAATTGGCTGTTTTGACCAAAACATTTGCCAACCTCGTGGGTTTTCTCCGGGTCCTCCGGTTTCCTCCCACTGCTAAAAACTCTTACGCGCTATCGAATTATTGAAATAAAATTAAACCGTATGTTAGTCCCGAAATGATCTAGTTTGTGTCGAGTGGATGTTAAACCCCATTTCTCTCTCTCCAAAACATTTGGTTGTTTTCAATTTATTTGATAAACATGATAACAATTAATAAATTGACTCTTCTTAATCGTTTTGACATAGTTTGGCGCAGTACGTTCATTCGGCTACTCTGGTTAGAATTAGGGTTTGGGTTAGATTTAGATTTAGAAGTCAAAAGTAGCAGGGTCAACGTACTAGGCCCATGCCATAGTTTCAACTAATCATCATATCTAAACAGTTAATTTAAAAGGCTTATTGCCATCCCAGACAATTGGATGTGGTTCTTCAATGGAAGGTAGTGAGAACTAATTAATCAACTAATTAATCAGTCAGGCTCACTGGGGCCAGTATTATAGAGCGAAGCTCTAAAGCATCGCGCGAAGCGCGGTGCTTTATCAAAGCTCTTTTCCGGTAACACAGGAGCGTAATTGAAAATGTCACCCACAGACTGTTGATTAAAAAAAAATTCAGACAGGAACCGGATACACTGGGGAAAACAGGCAATGCGCATGTCTGTCAATGCGCATGTCAGCGCATGTCAACTTACCAAATCTCGCCCAAGCGAGATTTTATGGGTCTCTAAGAAATATTTCTATGACGCGTCGAATAAATGACGTCAGATAATTTTGACGTCAATGAAAATCCTCATACCTTTTTGTTCTTTTTTCAATTGGGGAAACTTTATTATGAAGGTTTTATTTGACAACAATCACATCAGCTACGCTCTACTCAGGCAAGGCCTGTTTGTTACATATTATGAATTCAATGAATGGCCATGGGCGATGGCGATGGTTCCCTTTTTAGAATTACTTTATACTCTACGTGCAACGTCAACTTTGTTATCGCAAAGTTTAACTGATCGTAAAATAGACATTCATGTACCTGTTCTAATTCTTGCAGGGACATTTTGAACCTTGCAAATTAACAATCAACTAAATTGGGGAAAAGAGGTGAAACTTTCAATCTTCCAAAATATTGTCCACCATTTTGATTGAAGACTCGCCAGGGGAGATAACTGTAATTTAGAAGAAACAATAAATAAGAATTATAATTGCAGCTCATTTTGTTTTTAAAAATTACGATAGATAAATTTTTAGCTATATAATACTAGAAGTATGAAAAGTTTCAATCTTTTGATTATCAAACTAAAATCAATATTAAAATAAAGTCATTTCCTTTCATGATCAGGTACGTCTTGTAATTCAAGACTACGTCATGGCGTTGTCCACACGATTTATTTGAAGAATATATTTATTTCTAAATTATTGGTTTTTATTGCCGATATTAGACTTTTAATTTATCTATATTTTCGTTGTAAGTAAAATTGACGTTTATATTTTGCTTATTTAAGAATAAAGTAGCGGTAATGTAGAAAACCTGCATAAATTTCAGTTTGTCAGGATCATGCAGGGCCAAAATAGGACTCATCTCGTATTAATAATAGCCATTATATATGGGCCTATATCATGAGTATATGGCAATTTCTTATAGTTTGATAGGTTTGGGTTCTTTAACTGTATAACAAAAGTCAATTTTGTGTCATTTCTAGACTCTTGTAGAACTGAGAACACCATATAGGCATATTATATATATAATAATATCATACCCAGTTTGCGTTTCACGGACAGAATTGATACATCATATGTGTAATGAGGCTATTTGAAGGACCTGGCACAGCCACCGTGAATTAGTCTGACTGTAATTGTGCTTAATGTATTGCAGCTTTTCTTAAAACAATGATATCAATTCGGTCTTTATCGAATTTAGATCAGTAGGCCTACTGAAAACTTTAAAGCCAGATGCTTTGAAAAGCGTCCAGTGTGTCATGGTGGTCTAGTCCCAATAATCGGTGTCTGACTTAGTTAATGGACGTTATTTGAGACATTGGGTGATGTTTGACAGTTCATCGGGTCGAGTTGGGTTATTTCAGTGTTATTGTAATTATCATTTCCAAGAAGCCACACACAATCATAATGAGAAAAACGAGTTTACAAGGCTAAATGAAAGACCTCTAAATGGTAGTTATAAACAAAACCATCCAATAAACCAATGATTTTACAAGTCTTCATATCTACTTATTGTCTTGGTGCTCAAAAACCAAATATGGAATTGTTAGACAACAAATTGACACATTTCACGTAGCAAATTCAATTCCCAAGTTATATACTGTGATTGAATCCTTAACATCTACCACCTATTTTCATGTATGACACACATTGGCTTATAAATCCTTATAATACTTGAATCGACTTCATTGTCTTCCCCACCCTAATACTCCGACAATTTAGCACCTAATGCCATTATTATTTTACTTCAGTAATCTATTTGTTGAAACAGTGCTTACATGAAAAGTTCACCTGACACTTATCAGATTTGTAGAAAACTGTTACACTCCTATCAGATCAGGGTTGATTTTCTGCTCCTGTAAAGATTTAAAATTCATCTTTGTCTTTCTATTGCAGAATTGGTTAATCATGGCAGACCAAAGTAAGCTTACGTATATTAGTTCTTCTAATGTAATAAATTATTATCAATTGTACATGTATAAAATAGATCTTTTAAAGTTGCAATTGCAAATTTTTAAGTTATATTTTTAAAATAAAGCCTTAAAATAGATGGTATCCATAAACAGTTCTACCTTCTTAAAGAATAATCCTATTAATCCTATAATTCGCTATTGCCAGCTGAGAAATTGGCAAAAATATCATTTTTAACTTCAAATTCCAACGTTGGAAAATGGCTGCCCCATGTTGTCAATAGCAAAACAGGGGAGGTAATTGTGTAATTGTGTCATAGATTTTTAAGGGTGGGAAATAATGCCCATGATCGTATAATAGTGATTTGATAACCTATTGAGCAAAAGACATAGAAATAATTATGTTTTGACTTTCTTAGAAAATTTGAAATTCTCGCTTTAAAATGATTTCATGTAATTTATAAACTGTTCAACAATGACATGAGACAACATCTTGTGTCTTACTGGTTTTTTTCCCTACCTTTTGATTGTTTTTCTGAATCTTTATCATTGTTACTATATGATAATTTATGTTACAGGAATGGACGACGAATATGACCCAGATGAAAATGTAAGTTTTACTATATTGAAAAAAAGCATTTCACATATTAATCTGTTAGGTGAAAGGAGTATGTCTCATAACATAATAATAAAAAAAATGTTTTAAGATGTAAAATTAATTAAAGCAATCAGTAACAATACTAACATTAACAGACATTCGTTTTTGATTCCACAGAATTCTGTGTAAAGGTGCAATATTCAAAACTAAACGACATATATAGACTTTTGTACCATACACAATAAAAAATAGTCTTACCCAAATGCACATTGGTCTAAAAATGATTAAAATTGATCAGTCTGATTGTAAGATATGGCCATCTAAAGTTCACATTACTTTCTATTGTTTTCACACTGCCATCATTATTTCTTTTGCCTTCTGAACAATAGCTCATTTATTTTCCTGAACATCGAGGCCAAGATGGTATCTAACTTGTATTTATTTTGTTTTAATCATTTAAATTATAATCTAAAGCAAACTTTTAGGCCTTAATATCTAAAGAACACTTTCTGATCTCATATTTGTTAAATTTTGATAAAGAATAAATTTATTGGCCTTATTTGTCATTGCGTCTTTAATTGAAAGCAAATTGTTTTGCCTTTGTTTTTGTAGAACATATATTTAAGACATTTTTGTCACATCCATGTTTATATTTTCCAGGATTTGGATTTTGATACAAAAGTTCAGTTACAACAACAGTTGATTCAAGCTGAACGTCAGGAAGAAGTAGATAGAAATCGTGAAGTCATGGGTTTACAACAACAAGCCTTATTACAAAAACAAGATGAAGATTTGATGCAGAAAGTTTTTCAACAACAACAAATGATACAAATAGAACAGATACATCAGGTAGGTCTAATTCCATAATCATGATGTACCATACCCAGTGTATGCGAAATGATATTTTTTTTACTGGACATTTGGGCAGGTATTATTCCAAATATTACTGGACCGAATGAGATTTTACTGGTCCAAAAAAGTTCATACCAAAAATATGCATAAAATAAGTAATAATGGCCTAAAACTCGAAAAACAACAAACAGTATATATAAGGGGGAAAATACTTTACTTTATTACAAAGATTATCTATTGTATAAAGACTTTTTCGCACACTTCCTTAATTGTCATTTTGTGTTAATGATAACAATAAATATACTGCGCAAAGAAAATATAATCCCTTAGATGACAATTGAGTCTACCAGAAGCCAATGTTATTAATACAATAAAAGGACTTTCGTTTTAGTCTGGATTAACCTAGCCTACTACTTACTAGACTAGCTCGATATACGGTACTACGTACTCGAGATAAGTTTTTGTTTACATTTTAAACAATAGTGAAATTAACACAATAAATTAAATGAGAATTCAACAGTCCGTGCACGAAGTGTCGTCAGTCAGTGCCAATACGGCGATGATTTAATACAACCAGCATTCAGTAAACCGGGTCCAGAATCTTTCCGGACAACTGGGCCGGTATTCATGATGAAAATACCGGACCGAGGGCTATTTTATCGGTAATGACCGACAGTCCGACGGCTTTCGCATGGACTGACCATATCTGTCAAAATAGTTTGTGAAAGCATCCGAGTCAACATTTTACATTCAGTTTCAATGAAAACTAGTACAATGGTACAATGTACTTTTATTTCAATGAGATCTTGGAAGAGAAGGAGAGAAACTAGGTGAATTCGGTATTTACGTATTTATTTCAATAATTTCCTTGCTCGTAGGGATTTTTAGCAGTGGGAGCAAACTGTAGGACCCGGAGAAAACACACAAGGATGGACATTGGACAGGTAACATTACTCCTTGTTAGGTACAAGTAGGGAATCAAAACCATGCCACTTCACTCAATGACAGACCTTGTGACCTAAAGTGCATGTGTTACACCATTCAGCCACCCAACCCTCATGGCTGAGTTCAAATTTGTATACAAAGAGTACGGTCACCTGTCCAACCTCGTGGGTTTTCTCCAGGACCTCCGATTTCCTCCTACTGCTACAGACCCCTACGCGCAAGCGAATTATTGAAATAAAATTGAACCTTATGTTAGTCCTGAAATGACCTAGTTTGTGTCAAGTGGACGTTAAACCCCATCTCTCTCTCTCTCTCTCTCTCTCTCTCTCTCTCTCTCTCTCTCTCTCATTGTTTCCAAGATCTCGTTCAATACATTTATTAAACTTCTCCCCTTGTTATGATTTCAGTCCTCTATGGATCTCCCTCAAATGTTACCACCTCCACGCCTGCCCCCAGGTAAGATTTAGAAACTTTCCATATTTTATGATAAAAACTAATATTTCTTATATATAATTAGTGTTCAACTAGGCATTGTTTTTGTTATTTTTTTTCTCTGTATTTAATTAGATACTTTTCTGTTCTTGTAGTATATTGACTAAAATGTAGCTTGTTTTGTAGAAACATAATATTTAGCCTTGATTATTTCATACTTAACAGTTTACTTAAAGGAGCATTATGGTAGATTAGATAGAGCTGGCAGCCCTCACTATAATAGTTAAAAACTAGATAATGTAAAGGGAATATGCTGAAAATTTCAGTCAAATTGCTTCACTTTGAACCAAGATGTCATCATTACTAAAGTCAGTATGATAAAAAAAAAATAGTCTCGATTATCCATTTTTGGATTTAATCATCAATATGAGTGAAAATCTGACATATAAGATGGCATCAAGCGTTATGGTCTTTTCATGTTAATAAATGTCTAATTAATAGTTTATATAACATTTAAGGCCTAAAGAAAGACCTGCAAGTGCAATAGGCAGATTTAGCTCTTGCTTAATGTATGTTTAAGTCATGAATGAATTCCTAGTGAAATACTGTTTCTGATATATTTTAACATGTACATGTATACTAGCGGATCACCTGGCGCTGCCCAGGTTGTGCCCGTAACTCCAAAACTGTAAGCAGAAGGCCAACGCCGTCTAGGCTATGTTACTCTCCAGTCATAGATACCCCTATACATCAAATTTCAGCCTCGGGACAGCCTTAATATAGCTGCCGACCCTGAACAGACTAACAGAAAACGACAGTCACAAATATTAGTATAGATATTACTATTTATTTTATATGTGCAGATGCTGGCCCTAACCCTTTTTAGGTCTCACTAGGATATTGAGTTACCCAATAACTGATATGGGAAAAAATTAAAGTTCATTACTTTTGAGTTATACTAACTGATTCACACATAAATTCTATTTCTAATTACAGGAATAAACCCACCATCAGGTGTGCTACCACCGCAACCACCACCAGTAAGTCAGATGAATCCTCCTGGTGCTCCACCACCTCCCTCACAACCTGGTAATATGGGAGTTCAACCCCCACCATTAATGTCCATGAATCCACAGATTGTTCTTCCTCCCCAGTCTCAAGCTCAGTCTCAATCCATGATGGTGTCTGCTGGAGCTCCTGGACAGATGCCACAAGGAGTTATGGCCCCTAGTCAACAACAGATGCAACAACAAGGTAATATATGCAGTTTTCATATATTATTATTATTTATGTTCATCAGGCAAATATCTTGACTGTGATTGATTATGAGTATTTTCTGCTTAAGCTAAGTAGATATAATCAATTTGGATCCAATCGAGTATGAGTGATGGAACTTAACTTTGGGATTAAGAGGGGGGCCATCAGCATCACTGTTAGCTTGTATTGATTGGAGAAGATCTACTAATGGTTCTTTAAGTTTTAGCAAGTCATAGTGTTACCAAGTGGAATAGTCAATGCACATTTATTATGTACTTTTAACCCTATGGTAAAATTCTAAGCAAGTTCCTTTTTAATACTGTCATCACTATATTAATTATCACTTTTCAACATTTCAGGGAGACCCATGCCTCCACAAGGAATGCCACCTCAAGGTCCGCCCCAGGGAATGCCACCACAGGGACCACCACAGGGCATGCAACAAATGGGACCTCCACCAGGGATGTCAGGTCCTATGCACCCTGGTCCTCCACAAAATATGGGTGGTCCTCCACAGAATATGGGTGGCCCACCACAAAATATGGGTGGCCCACCACAAAATATGGGTGGCCCTCCACAAAATATGAGTGGTATGATGAGTGGACCTCCTGGTCCACCAAGGATGAGTGGCCCTCCAGGAATGGGTGGCCCACCAGGAATGGGAGGTCCACCTCAACAAGGTCCTCCACCAGGAATGGGAGGTCCACCTCAACAAGGTCCTCCACAAGGAATGGGTGGACCTCAAAGAATGGGTGGTCCACCTCAAGGAATGGATGGTCCACAACAAAGAATGGGAGGTCCACCTCCTAACATTGGAGGACCGTCACAGAATCAAGGTCCACCACGAGGGCCTCCAGGAGGTTCTAATCAAAGACAACCACAACCTTTAATGGACAAGATTGTACCACCACCGGTAAGTGTCGTTTCATTTAGTCAATGCAGACTGTTTGTTCTGTTATCACAAACATTGGGAATGTTTCTGCTGGGTTGGATTAATGATAAAATTAAATATGAGAAATTTGTTCAAAGATCACTGGTTAGGAAAATTGGAAATCAAACAAATTATGGTTTTAAGCGTCATTGAGCACTTTTGTGGAAATGGCGCTATATAAACGCTTATAAATAATAATAATAATAATTTTCTGCACCAACTGTGATATTAGGGAAATTTTGCCTGGAAAGCAGCGTCTCTGTCTTCTCTCATCAAATTGAGATGATTTCTGTTCGGTTTCCTACTGCTGCTTCCTGATCAGCTCCAGGAAAAGATGAAATGCAAACTTTAGAGTTACAGCCATGAAAAATAAATTAGCAGCAAGTTGTTTATAAATGCTTTTTATATTCAGAGTGAAAGACCAGGTCCACCTCAACAGAAAGAGATGAAGTTACCTGTAGCCTTAGAGAAGATGTTGGAGTTTAAAACAGTTCGAGCTGAGGAGGTGGGAATTAGTTTAGATGAACTGGAACAACCAAAAGGTAAAAAAATGTTATATTTTATAACTAATTACAATAGATAAAACCTAGGTCTCTTGTTTTAAGAGATTCAGATTTCTTTTTTTATGAATTTATGAACCTTGTGTTTCACCCATGAAAATGTATTCCAAAAAAGAGAGAGTATGCTCAAATGTCAATGCTTTACTAACGTTGGTATTAGGCGGATCACACATGGATGTGGTGAATTGTCAGATTCTAGTCTGTTGCAACACTCTCATGTTGGTTTGATGATCAAGTAACTGGTGAAAAGAAATTTGAACTTTAACTTTCTTACTAACCAGGGGAGCCACAGTTGCTCACCATGTAGGATGTTTGCTTGCTAACCTGGGGGTCCTGTGTTCGATCCCTGCATTGGCCTAGAAAGTTCATCAGGATTTTTCGACGTAGTTCCCCCTTGTCAGTGGTGCAGGACAGGAGGGCCTGGAAAGAGACAAGATATAGGCGTTCAGATGGGACACAAAACCGAGGTCCCATGTATACATTGGCGTGTACGTAATAGATCCCTTGACAGTTGGAATTCGATATAAGAGTAGGCCATAGTGACGCTATGTGGACAAAATTTCCCTCATAGCACACTGTATGTCATTGGCAGTGTGCTAAAGATCCCCTAACAGTATGAAATAGAAATAAGAGTAATCCATAGTAATGATGTCATGGTAATATTTCTCTTATGATACAATGCATGGCTTATGCCAATCGTCATTAGTGCCGAAAAGTAGGATGTTAAACCCTATTTCATAACCCTGTCCTGTTATTAAACATCATTACTATCACTTTATTCGTTCAGAAGAAGAAGAGAATGAAGATAAAGATGAAGAAGATGATGATGAAACAAGAAAAGAAGTTAATGGACAATTAGATGATGCTGATGAGGATGAAGATGAAGAAGAGGATGAACCAATACAGAAACCCGTTCAACCATCGAAGAAAGAGGTCAGTGTTGCCTCGTTTATTTTAGTCACTTTTAAAAAAAAAAATTGTCAACTGGCTGTGTCTTTATAAGTTCATAAGAATGTAAAAAGAGTTGGAAACACTCTTCAGGAGAAAAATACCCCAACTGTGAATTGCACAATTACTTTAGAATTATAAGCTTGTGAACAAGGTACAGGACAAGGTCGTAATGGGATTTTTGACTTCTTCAAATGATATTTTTTTGAATTTATAACTGAATGAAATTAGTTGAAACAATGGTCAAATGTTATTATGCTTGTCTTAAAACTAGAGTTTTTCAATGTGTGTGATTTTCTTTAGTCTAAGAATAAAAGAAGAAAGAAGAAGAAGAAGAAGTCACGTAAGAATAGACAGATGGTAACTAGAGTACATATAGAGGATGAAGAAGAGGATAAACCTGAAGATGATGTTCAGATAGAGTAAGTATAGGGCTTTGTTTGTTTGTTTTCGGGAGCCACGGTGGCTAAGTGGGTAAGTCACTGGCTCGCTAGACTGGAGGTCGCGTGTTCGATCCCTGCATTGGCCGAGAAAGTTCCTCAGGATTTTCTGACGTTTCCTCTAGTCAGTGGTGCAGGACAGAGGGCCTAACAAGGACAGCTGTCTAGTCGTTCGGATAGGACGAAAAACCGAGGTCCAGTGTATACATTGGAGTGCAAGTAAAAGATCTCTTGGCAGTTGAAATTCGATATAAGAGTAGGCCATAGTGCTGCTGCCCAGGCAAAATTAAACTCATTGTACTGTATGGCGTATGCCGTCATCATTAGCCCAGTCGGAGCAGAAAAGTAGAACGTTAAACCCCATTTCATTTCATTTTGTTTTTTTTACGAAATGTTAAGTCTATGATCATTTAATGGATTTTTGTTCCCATTGCAAACTGCAATATTGTGAAATTGAAATCTCAGAAAGTAATATCAGTCCAAAAATGGTTCAGTTAGATTCAGTATTTACAAAGATATGACGAATTGAAAATTTGTCTATTCTCTGCAATCAACAAGTCAGCACTACCTATAATGTTTGATAAAATCTGTTGATGGGCCTCTTTTTAATCTGATTGAATCCAAGCCGCAAGATTATCTACCGTTGATATGTCGATTTCTTAATGTTAAATAATTGGTTTGTGTACATTTTAGCGGGGATTAAGCTCTAACTTCAAGCGTAACATTCCTTTATAAGCTCGGTACTGTTCCATAGGAGTAATATCTGTATAGTAAATGTAAACAAAGGTTACAAAGTATATAATGTAAACTATTGTTTTATTTTCTAGCCAAAGTATATAATGTAAACTATTATTTTATTTTCTAGCCAAAGTATATAATGTAAACTATTGTTTTATTTTCTAGCCAAAGTATATAATGTAAACTATTTTCTAGCCAAAGTATATAATGTAAACTAATGTTTTATTTTCTAGGTATGTACAAGAACAGTTGATTCTAGAACCATCCGATCCTAATTATTACACATTCTCTAAAATATTCGAGGCTTTCAAGGTAAATTTATTTTTATTGTCTGTAAATTGTTTTATTTTTATATTCTAAAATATATAATAATAAATATAGTTGAAAAACCTATAGACACTAGTTAGGCAAACACATGAACATCACAGTCCTGTAAATTATCAGACAACTACGTCACTCAACCAGTGGATCCTGAAGATTGGTTTCTGTTGAGGCTCTTGTTTCAGTTTTAGCTGACATGCATTAAACTTGTAATAAAACCAGCCAGAGTTCACTATAGTTAGGACGTTAAACCCCATTTCATTTCATTTACTTCACTACAGTTCATAAATAACTCTAGAGCATTATAATGTGCTAGTCAGTATTGCTCCAGACCAGTATGTTAAGCTAGTCAATATTGCTCCAGACCAGTATGATAAGCTAGTCAGTATTGCTCCAGAGCAGTATGATGTGCTAGTCAGTATTGCTCCAGACCAGTATGATGTGTTAGTCAGTATTGCTCCAGACCAGTATGATAAGCTAGTCAGTATTGCTCCAGACCAGTATGTTAAGCTAGTCAATATTGCTCCAGACCAGTATGATAAGCTAGTCAGTATTGCTCCAGAGCAGTATGATGTGCTAGTCAGTATTGATCCAGACCAGTATGATGTGTTAGTCAGTATTGCTCCAGACCAGTATGATAAGCTAGTCAGTATTGCTCCAGACCAGTATGTTAAGCTAGTCAATATTCCTCCAGACCAGTATGATAAGCTAGTCAGTATTGCTCCAGAGCAGTATGATGTGCTAGTCAGTATTGCTCCAGACCAGTATGATGTGTTAGTCAGTATTGCTCCAGACCAGTATGATAAGCTAGTCAATATTGCTCCAGAGCACTATGTTAAGCTAGTCAATATTGCTCCAGATCAGTATGATAAGCTAGTCAGAATTGCTCCAGAGCAGTATGATGTGCTAGTCAGTATTGCTCCAGACCAGTATGATAAGCTAGTCAATATTGCTCCAGAGCAGTATAATGAAACCCTTGTTCACATATATTCAGTGTATTCAACATCAGAGTTTTGTCGAAGCCCATGTTTAACAAGATCATAGATTGATCATGTTTTATTATATTTCGTGTTGACAGATATCTGAGCCAGAGAAACCAAAAGAAGCATTAAAACCTGATGCACAGAAAAAAGATGATAAGAAAGATGGTGAGAAGAAAAAAGATAAAGAAGATGGTGATGATGATGATGATGAAGATGAGGTAACATAACAGTTTGATTTATTCATCAAATGGTTTGCTCTCCCTTTAAACTTCATAGCCCTGCTGCCCGGGCAAAAGTTCCCATGTAGCGCACTGCATGACGTATGCCCTTCTTAAGTAGCCCTGTCGGAGTAGGACATTAAACCCGATTTCATTTCATTTACTTTAGAACTAATAATGCAGATACAAATACTTCACTATGTGGAAATAAGACTGCTGCTTAACGTTTTCCGGATCATAGACAACACAAATTATACTGTTATTGTCTTCTAGTTTTAGCATCCAGATTTTAATTTGCTTTTTGAACTAGGAAGCTCTTCGAAAAAAAAATAAGGCTCTGCTAATTCATGTATGATCAACATGAAACTTGTCATGCGTGTTCCTTCAATTTTTGATATGACGTCACAATTCCAAGATGACAGTGATGACATCATGCTCGGTTTGCTGGTAGATATAGTACTATCATACTGGTTTCTAATGTCATCTTTTAGTAGACTGAAACCAGTTTTCTATAATTAGTTATTTCCATATAGTATATTTTGAATATATTATAATGCTATGTTTTTATTCATTTAATATATGATAATGTCTTGTTTTTATTAGGATGACATGCCACCTAAAGAAGAAGAAGCTAAAATATCCAAGAAGAAATTAAAGAAAATGACCAGATTAAGTGTTGCACAGTTAAAACAGGTAATGTTATATATCCTACCATAGTTACCTCCATCTTCCCACAGGGTCCTCCAACATATGTACATTATGTGTTAATTCTTAAACCAACACCTTATGTCGAGGGGAGTCACAGTGACTCTTGAGCATGGCAACCCTTTGACTTACCCTATGTCAAAATTAAATTTGTTTACCACATTATATAAATTGGGTCATCTCTGTAGGCCCGGCTGCTATACTTGAAGGCAGTAGAATGATTTAATAGCATTATCATTTTGCGTAATTATGTTGGGTGGCCGAATTGTTAATGCATGCACGTTGCATAATAAGGTCTGTCGCCAGTCCAACTTCGTTGGTTTTCTCTGGGTCCTAAAGTTTTCTCCCACTGCTAAAGACCCCTATGCGCAAGCAAATTATTGAAATAAAATTTAACAATATGTTAGTCATGAAATGACCTAGTTTGTGTCGAGTGGACGTTAAACCCCATCTCTCTCTCTCTCTCTCTCTCTCTCTCTCTCTCTCATCTTACATATTTAATCAGTTTAAATTTATTGTTAATATTTCAGTTGGTAACGAGGCCAGATGTGGTTGAAATGCAGGATGTTACTGCTCGAGATCCAAGACTTTTAGTTCTTCTTAAGGTAGAAACTTTTAGATTAAGATAAAAGGATAAATTGGTAATTTAGACATGAAATTCGTGTGACCTAAACGGGTCAATTTAAATGTATAAGCATACACTAAATGTGCACATTCTTCTTCTTTTTTTGTTTTCTTCTATTGCGTTTTATTCCTATTTATACTTAGTTCTGGTCATGAGTTAATTACACATACTTTTCATGCTTGCATTTATTATTGGATCTTGTCATGATCGAGTCTAATTATACATTTATTGTGTAGAGTCTAATTAAACATTATGTGTGTAGAGTTCTTGTGTTTCCACATAAATTTTTTTGTTTTCAGGCTGCAAGAAATTCTGTCCCTGTACCTAGACATTGGTCCTATAAAAGAAAATATTTACAAGGTAAAAGAGGTATAGAGAAACAACCATTTGAACTACCAGATTTTATTAAATCAACAGGTATCGAGGAAATGCGAGCAGCTCTAGCAGAAAAGGTATGCCGTCATTCATATAACCCAAAATAACCCCATTTCATTTGCAAAACCTGTAGGCGATAGATGCATAGAAAATCTAATCATTATGTTTATTTTCTTCAGGGGGGTTGGATGGCCGAATGATTAGCATGTGCGCGCTGTATCATAAGGTCTGTCATTGAGTCAACTGGTGTGGTTTCAATTACCCTGTTGTACGTGACAAGGAGTAGGGTCACCTGTCCAACCTCGTGGGGTTTCTTTAGGGGTCCTCTGGTTTCCTCCCACTGCTAAAGACCCCTACTCGCAAGCGAATTATTGAAATAAAATTGAATCATATGTTGGTCCCGAAATGAGCTAGTTTGTGTCGAGTGGACGTTAAACCCCATTTCTCTCTCTCTCTTTATTTTCTTCAGTAAGTAACTGCTTTATATTTTTAAAAACATTCTATTTGCAGGAAGATCAGAAGACAATGAAATCAAAGATGAGAGAAAGAGTTCGTCCTAAGATGGGTAAAATTGATATCGATTATCAAAAATTACACGATGCCTTTTTCCGATATCAAACTAAACCTAAAATGACGATACATGGTGATTTATATTATGAGGTAAGTTAATTTCATGATGTTCCAGTATCTAAGTATAATTTCATGATGTTCCAGTAGTCAAAGTGTAACTTTCAAAAAATAAAATGGATTACTTTATATGTAATTTAATTGATTATGATTTGTTTTTTTAGGAGTAAATCAAAATGTTTTGTTTACATAGGTTGAAAAAAAAAAAAGATCTGAATATTTTATTTTATTTTTGATTTCAGGGAAAAGAATTTGAGACACGATTAAGAGAAAAGAAACCAGGAAATATATCTGATGATTTAAGAATGGCACTTGGTATGCCTGTTGGTGGAGTACGTGTTTTCATAATTCTTTTATAATTCTTGATATAGATCATTCAATCTTTCAATACTTTCATTCAAAATCAAAAAGGATTGTCTTAAAGATACATTCCTGCATACAAACTGGTGATTTGATGATATATTTGGACTAAAAACATATTCAAAATAATTAATTTATCATAATTTTGCTTCAAATCCTTCTCAAAACATTGTAATTGACAAGGAATACCCTGCTATAAAAATCTATCAAAAGAGCTCATGTTTATGTCACGTGACTTACCTCGCTCGGTACCTATAGCAATGGGGGCGAAGTCAGAGGAGAATTCATTGTATACACAAGACGATGTTGTCTTTAATCGCTGACTATTTATCACAAATATATCGAATCCTAATTAAATTCTCAGATTATCCATTGCCCCCGTCTTTTTCCGTGATTTTTATCTCAGAAAGTGTTGTACGTCTAACTCTTCATAAAGTTTATCAACATGTACACCAAGCGCTCAATCTTCGCGTGCAACCTGCGAAGTCACGCGTGCAGGTATTCCTAATCCTCGGGCTGCCGATTAGGGGAACCCTTACATTTTTGTCCTGTATACGCTCCATGAGTGTTTTTCAGGGAATCCAGTATTTTTCTAGTAAGATTGGATATCTCTACTTTAAATATATACCAAAATTGCCATACTTTTATTGGAAATAACCACCCGATAAATACTTTTCTGGGAACCTGTCTTTAAAGAATTTAAGTAGATAAGCTTTATTTCAAATAATATTAAATTGTTGATGTAATTAGTGTAACTTATATTATTTTTGATATTAACAGAGTGCAGATAAAGTTCCACCACCATGGTTAATAGCTATGCAGAGATACGGTCCACCACCATCTTATCCTAATTTAAAAGTACCAGGTTTAAATGCTTCTATACCTGAGGTAAGATTTCTCATAGCCATAGAATAACAATTTATAGAATCGTATTGGCTTTCAGTATAAACTATATCATAAAGGTCTGTAAAGTATTATATCCCAACAAACTACACCATACTCCAGCTAGTGATGAAAAGTATTGCAAAGTAGATCTCTGCAAAATGAATACAACAATATACAGGTATATTGTGATTGTATATGATTATGTTTATAATTTTAGGGCTGTACATTTGGATATCATGCAGGAGGCTGGGGTAAACCACCTGTTGATGAACATGGTAAACCATTATATGGTGATGTATTTGGTACACAGACAATAGATCTAGTGGTAAGTATTGTATTATAATGGTGGTAGGGGGTGGTTAAATTGGCCACAGACAATAGATCTAGTTGTAAGTATTTTATTATAATGATGGTAGGGTGATGTATTAGGTACACAGACAATAGATCTAGTTATAAGTAGTTTATTATAATGGTGGGTGGGTGATGTATTAGGTACACAGACAATAGATTTAGTGGTAAGTATTATATTATAATGGTGGTGGGGGGCTCAATTTGACAGAGTTGTGATCAAGAGTCACATAATTAAATCCTGTCCGAGCTATGCCAACCCTGAGAACATAATATGTGGTGTGATCAGAATGGGGAATGTAGTCATATGCAGTTGCTGCATGCCCTGCCACTCGATTGACACTTTTTGCAGGATTAAGAGAATTCAAATACAGAAAACAACCCCACCCCCATGTCTGTTTAGTTTACATTGGTAGTGTTCCAAATTGTTTTTTTTTTTACAAATATTGTCTCCCCTTAATGTGCCAAGGGGGATAATTACCTGAATTAGAAAAAGAAACTTTGAGCGTCGAAGTGAAAGTATGATTTAAATTATGATATATTTAACAGGCACCAATAGAAGAAGATGAGATAGATAAAACATTATGGGGTGAAATGGAATCTGAGTCTGAATCTGAAGAAGAATCAGAAGAGTCTGAAGACGAAGATGATACTGGTCTGATAACACCGTCAGAAGGGTAAGCTGTTTACCATATAACTGACTGTCACTGGCTTAATGAGACAAATGTTGCCAGTATATTTGTCATATAAATGAACTTTAATTTGATTTACCCAATTCCCAAAGGCCAAAGCTTATCTGAAAAGCATGTAATTTGGTTGCTATAGTCTGGCTTGGTTGTTTCAGTAATCACGTTTATCTAAAATTAATACTCTATTAAAGTCAATTTAATTCTAAATGGAAATGAATTCTTTTTTGAGGGTTCTTAACACAGTTGTGAGTATGACTACGGTAATCCAGTCTTATTAAAACACAGATCCTATTTAGTTTCGTTTTTTATAGTTCAATATTTCGTTTTACTTGTCTTTACTACGCTGGGATCTGGAAGAGTTTTTATAGAACCCGCATTCTGTTGATGTGAGGGATTAGCCAATGCAACAATCTGTTACGGCGAGTTTTTGGTGTGAGGTTCACGGAACTGTGGGTAACCCACTAGAAATATCAACGCTGATTGGTTAATCAAATGTCTGATGTCATAGGGTCAAAAATCGCTCGCATGACCTCTGATGCAACGTTCCACTACATCCGGTCAGATCTTCGTGTAGTGTAGGCAAACGAAAGTATAAAATAAAACGAAACGAAATATAGATCTGTAATAAATGTTTGTCAACGATTGTGTATTGTTATAATTTTATTTTCTAGTTTGGTGACACCAAGTGGTATGACATCTATACCTATAGGTGTAGAAACACCAGAAATGATAGAATTACGTAAAAGAAGAATTGAAGATGCCATGGACCAGGGTGGAGATACACCAGCTTTATATCAAGTTTTACCTGAGAAAAAACAATCTGTTGGTGCTGCCATGATGGGATCATCACATGGTTATGAAATACCAGCTGTAAGTAAAGATCTGTTTAATTATCACATGTATATTTACTAAACTAGCTGTTTACCTGGCATTGCACAGGTACAGTCCAGCGACGCTTACTTAGGAGTTTCATGACACCTGAACTAGCATAACTCCCTGGCTAAACCTTCCCTTACACTCCGAATTTCAGCCTCAGGCCAGCCCTAGTGCCAACCCCGAACCCCAAACAGACAAACAAACAAACAAGTCACAAATATATACATATATTTAAGTCAGATTTGTAATACCAAATTAAATAGAATGCGGATTTGAAGCTTTGTATAGTATACCAAATTAAAAGTCAAGTAGCCAATCTGATTAAAACACAGATCCTATTTCGTTTTTATAGTTCAAAATTTTGTGTTATTTGTCTTTACTACACTAGGATCTGGAAGAGTTG
Source organism: Patella vulgata (assembly GCF_932274485.2). Taxonomy (NCBI): domain Eukaryota; kingdom Metazoa; phylum Mollusca; class Gastropoda; family Patellidae; genus Patella; species Patella vulgata. The sequence continues at coordinate 22,561,018 of NC_065883.2, forward strand.
TTATATTACCGGGGTTCTGGTTTAAGTGAGGGATTAGCCAATGAAACAGTCTTACAGCGGGTTCTAGGCATGCAATGTACGAAACTGTGGGTAAACCACTAGAAACATCAATACTGATTGATTAATCAATGTCTGACGTCATAGGCTAAAAATAAACGCTTGTACGATCCCTGACACAACCTTCCAGTTCAACCAGTAAGATCTTCATGTAGTGTAGGCCATCGAAAGTGTAATAAAAACGAAACGAAATGTAGATCTGTATTTTAATCAGAATGTCAAGTAGCATTACATGAACTGAATTTTTAAAAGTTTTTCCAGAATTAATAAGCTAGTATTTGTGTTTATTCTTATAGATGGGTAAAAAACCAGGAGAGAAGGTTACACCTGAAGGTATTGAAGTGTCCTTGAACCCTGAGGAACTTGACCTTGATTCTGCGGCCATGCAGGCTAAGTATGATCAGACAGTAAGAGAACAACAATCACAGTTGGAGAAAGAAGATTTAAGTGATATGGTAGCAGAACATGCAGCTAAACAAAAGGTATGTAATATTGTTATATTCTCTCTTCTATTTCGAAGGGGGGGATTTTGCCCGAACAGCAGGGTTTCTGACTACTCTTCTTCAAATTCCAATCTCCAAGGGTTCTTTTAAGTCCATGCCATCGTGTACATAGGTGAACTTAGGTTTCCTTGTTAACCCGTGTAGACGCCACACTTGACAAGTGAGAATCACGCTTAAAAAATCCTGATGGTTTTTCTCAGTGCCCAAGTCCAGATTCAGACCTAATCACATGGAGCGGGGTTGTATGGTCTAGTGTTGAACGCAAGCACGTGAAATGACAAGATCTGTCATTGAGTCAAGTGGCGTGGCAAGAAGTAGGGTCACCTGTCCCACTTCGTGGGTTTTCTCTAGGTCCTCCGGTTTCCTCCCACTGCTAAAGACCCCTACACTCAAGCGAAATATTGAAATAAAAATTGAACTATGTTAGTCCAGAAGTTACCTAGTTTGTGTCGAGTGTTTTACTAACATTACCCTTAGAATTTGAATGATTCTAACAAATTAAAAGAAAAATGTGTTCAGGCCTGGAAATAACAGTTTTAAATGTACCTGACAAAATGTCAGGCACTAATGAAATAGTACCTGATATTTATTAATAATATCAATAAAAAAGACAAATCAGTGCTGGACAAAATGACAGGCACCATAGGTTTTGTGCCTGACAAAGCCTGACATTGTCAGGTGCCTTATTTCCAGGCTTGAATGTGTTAAGTCATTTAAAATAATCCTCTTATATCTACATACAGTAAGCATTAAAAATCTATGTTAGATGAAAGTTAAGCCGTTGACAATGTTTGACCAACAAAACCCTAGATTTACACATCCATATTATTGATAGTATATTTTAATTTACATGAATTTATTAAATTAATAACTTATTGAGTGATATTATATAGAATTATTAAATAATATATTGATAACTTTTTATTCTTTCTTCCAGAAACGTAAGAAACAGCAGACAGATAGTGGGAAAACAGCCAAGAAATATAAAGAATTTAAATTTTAGACTTGTAAATAGACATTGTTGTGTAAATATTTGGTACAAATTAATCATCATCCTCTTCATCTCAAGATAATCATGAAAACGTATTTGTATAGATAAATGGAATAAAAAATATACTAAACATAAACTACTTGATTGATTTATAGGTTGAATTAAAGCCACAGATAATCGTTTGTATTTATCAGACAATATCTTTAAGTTGTGCCATCTTCTGTTTATATTGTCTACAAAGGATGCCGATTGTTGTGAAATTTTCAGTTCGTTATATCTTTATAGACTGAAATTCCTTTTGGAGATAGGGTGGTTGAGGGCCAAATGGTTTTACACGTGCGCATTATATCATAAGGTCTGTAATTGAGTCAAGACCTCTACATGCACGCAAATTTTTAAAATAAAATTGAATCATATGTTAGTCCTGAAATCTGAAATGATCTAGTTTGTGTCTGATTGTTGTGAAATTTTCAATTTAGACTGAAATTCCTTTTCGAGATTCAACTATCAGAATGTTTTAATTTGCAAGGGATTCAAAGTCCCTCAAATGACTTTCAGCAGCTGTAATAGTGGTGATTATGTTTGAATAAAAGTAGTTCTGTGACATAGTTCTCTGTTAGCATACTTTTTATATTCTCCTATGTAATGTGATGTATTACGTGCATGCCATTGTGTACAGAGAGGACCTCAGTTTTTCGTCCTATCTGAATAACTATGTTGTCCCTTGCTAGGCCCTTCTGTCCTGCACCACTGACAAGGGGAAACCACATCAGAAAATCTTTCTCGGCCAACGCAGGGATGAACACAGGAACTCCAGGTTAGTGAGCCAACATATTACTCACTTACTTACCTGCAAATTGCAGGGTTCGTTCCTTGATTATGTTTTTACTTTTCAAGTTTGTGATTTTGATATAGGATAGCATTCTTGGATGAAATTTAAAAACTTGGTGGGAAGAACACTATTCAAAATTTAGGATTTTTCAACTCAAACTGCTACATTTGATAAAATATCAAACAACTTAATTTTCAACTTTAGAATTTTATTTTTTTGTTTACAATGATGTTACTATACATATACATTTAATGAATTAACATATAAATTCTAATAAATTAACATAAAAATTCTAATAAATTAACATAAAAATTCTAACCAATTAACATGACAATTTTAATGAAGTAACATAGAAATTCTCACCAATTAACATGGTAATTTTAATAAATTAACATAGAAATTCTAATACCGGTAAGTTAATTGTCCTAAACCAAAATTTGGTATGCTTTACCTGTTAATGATTTTATTGAATGTTGCCAGCATTAAAAGTATGTTACATAAACAAAATGCCTGATACCAGAAACAGGATTTTCTATTCCTTTACCATTTACTGTTTACCTAAAACAGTAAACTGTGTATTCCACAAACCGGTAAAAAAAATAAACAAAAACATTTTATAAATATATAAAATACAACCAAGAGGGAAATCAAAATAATAACCATGTTTCAATCATATCTCATGTTTTTACCGACTTCTGTTTACAGCCAAATTAATGTGTTATATATGGCCTTCCTGTTCTGTGATCTTTGTTTTTGCGGGGAAAGTTCAACTGGATGTCAGTGGTGTAGGACAGAGGGCCTGGCAATGGACAAGGTAAAGTCCTTTTTATGGGATGAAAAACTGAGGTCTCATGTTGGCCTACACTGTGGTGTGCACATAAATGAAGCCTTGACAGTTGGAATTTGAAATAAAAGTAGGCTGTAGCACGCTGTCCAGGCAAAATTTCCGTCATAGCGCACTGCATAGAATATGTCCATCTTTATTAGCCCAGTCAAAGAAGAAAAGTAGGATGTCAAACCCAATTTCACTTGTACAGCTGTAGCAAATTAATCTGTTAAATATGGCTTTTCAGTTCTATGAAAAACCAAAATAAAGTAAGGCTTAGTTAATTCCCTTTAATCCTGGGTATCCTTAAAACTTAAACATACATTATGCAAGAGCTAAGTCTTTCTTTAAGCCTTAAATGTTATATAAACTATTAATTTATTAATTAGACAATTATTTACATGACATAATCAAGTCTCGATGCCATCGGATAGGTCCGATTTTAAGTAGATTAGAATGGTTCAGCCATTTAATGATTTAATCTAAATATGGTGAAGCTAGGCTATGTTTCGAACGACCAGTAAGGTGGTTACAATCAGTGCACACATCTTGTCAAACCTTCAAAGGCTAAAATCTACGCACTTAATAAAGTAATTTGGATAAAATTTTCAATATATTCATTTTGCATTATCTATTTTTGACTATTATAGCAAGAACGACCAGCTCTTTATCTAAATCTTACATAATGTATCTTTAACACTGCTTCTTAAAGCAATAAAATAATCTATACATGATAGTATAATCAATGTAGACATTATCGGAACTAACTAAAACTTTCACCCAAGATACATAACTCTGAATAAAAGCCCTATTTTCAGCAATAAAATCATATTAAAGGAGCTAAATCGCTAATATTTGGGACCTAGAAACTGACACAAATTGGTTGCAACGCATATAATAATGTAATATAAATGTATATAAACTGATTTACATTCAGTCGTTTCCGTTTTTACTCTAATTTCAAATCAGTTATATTCGGCGAAATACGCCAGAAGTCTCAATTGAATGGCAATTTCTAGCGTCTGGTTATTCCAGTCTACATAGTATTTATTGTGCATGCTCTCCAGATAAGAATATGGCGTCACCGTTTGACATGACTTGTGGAATATGTCTAGCCTCGTTCTTCAAGTCCCTTATTACAAATTTGACTGAGATGCATTATGGTACACGATTCGTGTACCAATGGTAACATGTTTATTCTGTCTTAAATATTTGATATCAGAAGCCTACCTTTTTCCGATAAGATAATAACATCAATGTTGATTTAAATTGAAAAATAATTTGTGTTCTCAATGTTGAAGACTTTGGATGATATTGATTTAGAGACTTATAGCTACTTTAAGATATTGCTGGGTGCAGGACTTCTACACCGAGTTATGTGTTTGGGTAAGTAATGTTACAGAAGCGGGTTGCATCTTTAAGGATACATGTCCGTCATCATGTGATTAATCTTTGTTAAACTCATAAAAGTCAATCAGATGTCATCTAGAAAAATGAATGGCAAATCTCATTAATTTTAAAACTCATTAATGTCAACCCCCTTTAGTTTACATTAATTTTAATACACATTTATGTCAACCTATTTCAGGGGGTGTTGGGTGGCTGAATGGTTAACGCATGCACGTTGAATCATAAGATCTGTCATTGAGGCAAGTGGCGTGGTTTCACCCCCCCCCCCCCACACACACCACACACACACACTGCCACCTTGTAAGTGACAAGGAGTAGGTCGTCTATCAAACCTTGTGGGTTCTCTCCGGGTCCTCCTGTTTCCTCCCACTGCTTAAAGACCCCTATGAATGCAAGTGAATTTTTGAAATAAAATTGAACCATGTTAGTCCCAAAATGACCTAGTTTGTATCAAGTGGGCGTTAAACCCAATTTCTCCCTCTCTCTCTGAAGCAATTACAGGTTGCATTAATTTCAATACACATTGCTGTCAACCAACTTGAGGCCACATTAATAGCCTAAAAACTCCTGAACATTTAATCACAAGATCCCCCAAAATTTAAACCTCGCTATGGTGATGCAAGTATTAGAAATTCCCTCCCCAATGAAAACAGTGGATAACCAACAAGAGCCTGGAATATTTGATCACAGCGAAGATATCCAAGAAAGCTTAATAAATGCCACATTTATTTCATACATATTTTAAAACTCTAATAGGTCTATGACACAAATAACCAGGGGCGTTTTAAGGTTTATCATGGCGGAGGCTATACTATTTTAAGGGCCCTCTTTCGCGCGCCGGGGGGTCTCTGCCCCCGGCCACCGGAGGTCGAGAAATTTTGCAAAATAGAAAACATTTTGGTGCATTCTGACATATCCTCCAGGCCCCTTGAGGTTGGTTTCATCTGAGGGCCGGGGCCTAATTCGATACTTGTCTGAAGCCTGAATGCGAAACAAATCACTTGTTCGTACCGGGAGCTCAATCAAATAATAATTAATGGAATATGGTGGATTTCAAATAATATTTGAAGAAAGTTCAAGGACGTTAGATCTTCCAGTTACACGATATACATGATCGCTACGCAAAGCCAGGCCACACTGGGCGGCCTAGCCATCTTTTTCCTGAATAGCTTATTAGTAGGTTTTCAGAAAAGGTGATTTCTTGATTGATGATTTTCATGCCAATGCAATGACTGCATTCTCATTCAGTAATGGATTCGACAGCAACAGTGTATAGAAAACGATTGACTCGAACTCAGGGACCCTTTCCCTTGGCCTTTAGGGCCCTCCCTAACTAGGGTACATTTTCATTTTTCTCGTCGGTTTTAGCATTTTTCTCCCGTTTGATTTTTTCAACTTCTTTGATTTTTTTCGCGAGGAGGCTGGTGCCTCCAGCACCTCAGCTATAAAACGCTTTTGCAAATAACCCTTGCTTTATTTGGTAAATTGTTATTCTAGTTATATATATAATATATATGTTAGAAATCATTAGACACAACATCAAATAACAAAACAATAAAAAACTAAAACAAACTTAAATATTTAAACCATATTGGCTGTTACGATAAACTGAAGCTCCAATCCCCAGATATTCTTTTCAATTTGCAGAGTCGGATTAAGGCATCAGTGTTTTGAAGGGCTTAAGCTCAGGGATTAGCAGGAGGTCCCCCCACAGTCAAGGTATAAGTACTCTCAATTCAAAATGGTTTTAATTAATACATATACATTTAAGTACTATTCTTTAAGTGGCATTTAGTAACTGGGTAGATAAATAAACTATACACATACTTATGGAAAACAGCTACTGATTTATTTAGGCGACCTTTCGAAGAGTATTCTTTCAACATTTTCAAGCTAGTACTAGTAAACATGGGCTACTAGGGCGAATTTAAACACTGTACTGTATATATCACGGGCAGCCAGTAATTCTCAGTTACCATAACTGACGTATGTTTAAACCCTAAATGAAATATCAGTCACAAGATATTCAAATCCTTTCAGTATTTATAAATATATGATGAACTTAACATTTTTTTAATTCGATTGAATCCAAGAAGTTATCTACCATTGATATTTTTGTTTTGTTTAAAGGGACTATCCCGATTTGAACAAAGTCTCAAAAATAAAAGTCTGAGTACATGTGATATTTAAGCGCCAAAATATATATAGAGGAATGGTGTATTTACCTTGTCTCAAAGTTTCAGCGCAAAATATTAAGTCATTTGGGCGTGAACGTCAAAACTGCTTATCCGGACACGTAACCCTTTTAAGATTTCGGGTCAATTTTTTTGTTGGGTGACCTAATAAACGATTCCCGTTCCTTTACAGGTCTATACAGTGAATGACCCATGTGCTGTACTTGATAACCAAAAGTAAATTTCACATACACATTATTTTTATAAAATTAAAGCCTGGTTTTATCCAGACACCGCATAATACAGCTTTGCAGTCTCCATTTCCAGATGAAGACTGGCAGGTTTAAGTTGTTTGAAAATATATGACATATTGAGTTAGTTGCTCGGTCCTAAGGTAGAGGATTTTAAGGGATTTTAACACAAAATTAAGCAGTTTTATTCTCCAAAATATTATCGGGATTGGCCCTTTAATAAATGTTAAATGATCAATTTGGGTATATTTTAGTGTTTAATAAAGAAGCTAAGTCGCTAATATTTGGGACCTAGAAATTGACACAAATGGGTCGCAATGCATATAATAATGTAATATGAATGTATATAAATTGATTTACATTCAATTGTTTCTGTTTTTACTGTAATTTCTAATCAGTTAGGTTCCGCGAAATACGCCAGTATTCTCAATCAAATTTTAATCTTTAGCATCTGGTTATTCCAGTCTACGCTGATAGTATTTATTGGGCATGCTCTCCAGATAAGAATATAGCGTCACCATTTGACATGACTTGTGGAATATGCCTAGCCTCGTTTTTCGATTCCCTTATTACAAATAGCGCTGAAACGCACTATGGTACATGATTTGTGTACCAGTGGTAAAATGTTTATTTTGTCTTAAATATTGGATATCAGAAGGCCATCTTTTCCCGGTAAGATCACAACATGAATGTTGATTTAATTTGACAAATAAATCATGTTTTCAATGTCGAAGATTTTGGATGATATTGAGTTAGAGACTTAGCTACTTTAAGCCATGAAAAATTAGCTAATGTTAGAGAACTGCAATTGAGGATCAGCCAGTTTAATATTGGATTATCTTAATAAACATTAACAACTTGACAACAAAGAATTAAATGTCCTAAATATTTAAGATTAAAGCAGCATTTACATGATACAACCAATCCATACTACCGTCAGGTGCAACAATGAACAGCTGTTTACATGATACAATGGTTCTAATTGTTGTATGGTAACATTTGTTCCTTCTTAGTAACTGAAAAAAATGGCACCAATAGACCACAAAGTCCATGCTTCCTAAACAGAGTTATTAGATATTCAAATTCAGTTGCGGATAGGGTTGGATGCATTTTAGAGAACTTTGAAGTACCCGAAGCGACAAAAGAAGACATCTTTAATAAATACTAGCAGGAATTCTTGTTGCCAAGTCAAATATGACTGCATGTTGTCTAATATAATGCAATTTGAATGACCTTTGCATCAGTTCGTGGGATGAGAATAGAACTGGTCCTATCCACACAACAAGCTGCCCATCCAACCATTTGTCTGATGAGTTGATCGGATGCGACTGTTGCATCCGATGGTTGTATGGTGTAAATGCCACTTAAGTAATAAAAATGTATAATATTTGTTAGAGAATTTCAATGCTTTTTCATGAAAAAAAAATGTGCAGGGGCAATGGGGTTTATAGTTCAAATTCCTGACCATGTTTAGTACAAAATTTATAAAATCAGTACACAAATCAACTAAGTGGATCAGTCCAAGACTTGCCTTTACCTACACTGAATGTAGAGATGCCACCACCCAACACTACCAAACTCACATCATTGTGTTGTAGAGCTTTTTCAAACTGAAAAATGAACAAAAATAAGAGCATTGAATGATTGGAATATTAGATTGCAGTAGGCTATATTTAGTTTCAATTCTGTTCAACTTAAAGATACATTATATAAGATTTAGATAAAGATCTAGCCATTCTTGCTATAATAGTTCGAAAATAGATAATGTAAAATAAATAATTTGAAAATTTCATTCAAATTACTCTATTGCGACCGAAGATATTAGCCTTTGAAGGTTTGAAAAGACATGTGCAATAATTTCAACCACTGTACTAGTTGTCGAAGCTAAGTCTTGCACCTCCATTTTTAGCTTAAATCCAAATATGGCTGAACTGTTCTAATCTATTTAATATCGTAGAAATCTGATGCCATCAAGAGTTGATTATGGCCTGGATAAGTTAATTAATGTCTAATTAATAATTAAGAAAACATTTCAGGCCTAGAGAAAGACCTGCAATAGGCAGATTTAGCTCTTGCATAATGTATGTTTAAATTTCAAAATAATCTCTGTAATTAATTAGTATATAAATGAAAAAATAATCTCTGTAATTAATTAGTATATAAATGAAAAAGTTTTAAGTATAATTGGAAGAAGAATGACAAACACCAAAATAGAACTTGAGTATTCAACAAGAGGGAGGAAGAGGAAATGGGGTTTAACGTCCACTCAACACAAACTAGGTCATTTTGGGACTAACATAATATTTAATTTTATTTCAATAATTCGCTTGTGTGTAAGGGTCTTTAGCAGTGGGAGGAAACCGGAGGACTCGGATAGAAAACCCACGAGGTTGGACAGGAGTAATCAACGAGAGATATGAATATTTTGTATAAGACAATTAAGACCAAACCCAAACAACCTCTTCAAGATGTTGGCTATAGCTAGAATAGATGTGAATTGTCAAATTAGGGTCAAAATGAAATGAAATAAAATGGGGTTTAACGTTCTGTTTTTCTGATCCGACTGGGCTTATGAAGACGGGTGTATGCCATACAGTGTGCTATGAGGGAAATTTTGCCAATTCAGCGACCCTATGGCATACTCTTATTTTGATTTCCAATTTATTTATTTATGTGCACACCAATGTGTACACAGGACCTCGGTTTTCCATCCCACCTGCATGACTAGATAACGTCCATGCCAGGCTCTCCATCCTTTACCAAAATTTTGGGTCAATATCCATTGACTTTGTAATGATGCTCCATTGTAAATGTCATCACTGGAAAAAATTTGTGCTGTAATATATAACTGTCCCGATTGGTTAAATCAAAAGATGTGAAAATAATAAAATCAAATGGAAGAAAGAAATCGAAATGAGATTTCAGTCTTACTTTCCTCCACCCGCTGTTCATATGAAGGCAGAAACAGTGGCAATTCTGCCAATTCTTCATCAGATTTTGACTATCAAGAGTTCTTTTACCTCCACGCAAACAAGTAGGCCTACACAGGGCCTTGTTTTTTAGGCCAAGCAAAACATCTAGACACTTTTCCTTGCCACAGGAGAGAGAGCAAGCAGGTTTAACGTCCATCCGACCCAAACTAGGTCATTTTGGGACTAACACATGGTTCAATTTTATTTCCATAATTGGCTTGCATGTAGGGGTCTTTAGCTGTGGGAGGAAACCGGAGGACCCGGAGAAAACTCACGACGTTGGACAGACGACCTTACTCGTCACCATGTACAAGCGGGGAATTAAAACCACGCCACTTGACTCAATGACATCTTGTGATTTCACAAGAGTGCGTTAAACCACTAGACTACCCACCCCCCCTTCCCTGCTACAGCCTTCAACCAGCACTACTCACAAGGTTTTTTGTTCACTGCACTTAACTGACAAGAGATACTGTATCGTTATCACCAAGCTGGGAAACAAGGCAACTGTCACACCAAGCCTGGAAATATGACACCAGTCATAGACTTTGTCAGGTACAAATTCAGGCTTTGTTCACATGTGTTTGGTAATGTGGAAAATCTCTCAAAACTAACATTAAGCTCTGACTAAGTTTAATGTTTATCTATTACATTCATTATCGTAAGTAAGATTATCAAATTCAAGGAGCAAATAACTCATCTGGAACCGATTCTCTGCCAGTAGATATATAATATACAATGGCGAAAAACACACAGACGTCGAAAGGTGGGGATCAAAGTCCACTGCCATACATCATTCCGTCAACCAGCAGGCCTGGAAATAACGGTTTTACATGTACCTGACAAAATGTCAGGCACAAATGAAATAGTACCTGACATTTTCAACTTAGTGCCGGACATGTATTAATAATATCAATAAAAAAGACAAATCAGTGCCGGACAAAATGACAGGCACCAGAGGTTTAGTGCCTAACAAAGCCTGAATCTGTGCCTGACATTGTCAGTGACAAGTGCCTTATTTCCAGGCTTGTCAACCAGTCACAATACTCAATAATTCTCACTTTCATAGTAAGTGTTCCTCAGCTTTGTATATTATATTTATTATAGAGAATCGATTTCAGACGAGTTATTTACCTCTGAATTCGATAACTTTGCTTACGAACATCCGTATTAGATGCACCTGTGGCTTTGTCAGGCACAATCCCTCTGGTGCCTGGCATTTTGTCTGGCACAGATTTGTCTTTTTATTGATATTATTAATACATGTCTGGTACAAAGTATAGAATATCAGGAACTAGTTCAGTAGTCTGACATTTTGTCAGCTACAACTAAAACCGTTATTTCCAGGCGTGTCTGACACATTTTGCCAGATACAACTAAAACTGTCATTTCCAGGCCTGTCCGACACATTTTGTCGGCTACAAATTTAACCATTATCTATCACATTTTGACGGCTACAAACAAAACCAATATTTCCAGGCCTGAATCGTAATCATCGAGATTTAACAACAACAAAAAATATATGTATGAAATATTTTTAATTTATTTCAGCTGTTATGAAATAACATAATAATATGAACATATAGTTGATAATATATTATATATTACCATACAGTTAACATTATGCCATCATAACTGTAACCTTCATTTTAACTGACTTATTTTATATCAAATAAAACCTAACTATATCCTTTATGGGTTTTTTTTTTAGAATAAAACATGAGAGAACTGAAAAATTACAATTTTTTACCATTTTTAGAAAAAAATGTATAATAAAATTAAACAAAATTAGATTTCAATTTTTGAATGGTCTTTACAAAGTAGGGATTATGGGTTTTAAGTTTTATAATTTCTTAGAGATTAACCTAATCTTTTAATCATCTTTATTTCATGTTATAGATTGAAGATTTATGATATGTGATCTATTGATTTTTGGCTTATCTGTTCTAAACTATCTAATAACAAGTCATTTCAAGTTAATAGTTTTGGAAGCTCATAATTCAAATAGAAAAAAAATTAATATAATCTAGCTATCGTCAACATATACTACTACAATATGAACACTAAATAAAATATTAATATATTAACAAACGATCAGATGTGATATATGGCCTAACACATCTTTAACAAGTTGAGTTAAATTCATTAAAGGCCTTTACTATAATTCTATCAACAGTAATTTCAGCTTTTACAAAACGCCTTGCCATCATTTGTAAATTATATTGAAACTGAATGCAAAGAAAGACATTTGATGTTTTGCGGGTTTTGTAAAACAAAAATATAATTATTTATCTAAACATAGCCATGCCAGACAATGATACCCACCAGCAGTTTTAAAGCTTTGAGGGTCAGGAACAAAAACTACACATAAAATCCAAGCAATATTACAATGTTTTGGTAAAAGGGGCAGTAATTTTCAATAAGGTTTCAACTCAGGATTAGCCGTATAATCAAAGCAAATCTGAAAAACAAATCTCAAAATTTCTGATCTGTTGAGTGTCCACAATGTTTTGGAGACAGGACTCTCCTAAATATTTTTATGTGGGTTCCTAGAACAATCCTAGCAAATTTCTTTTTAAAACGCTTGTCTGTAGCATGGTTACAATGGACAACTACTCCTTGAAAATGTAGCATGAGAGAATCTCAGATGGTTTCCTCCTACTAAGTAGCCAAACAATCATAGCAAATTAATCCAAAAACTATGACTTGAAGAGTGCTCAAGAATTGTCGATGGACAGACAGACATGAGAGGTGACAACAATATACAGTCACATAAAATGCGAGCGCATGAAAAAGCTACACATCCAGTCCACTTTCAAAGAAACACATAAAATCCCTAACCCTGATTTTTAAAAAAATTATTTTATAAACATATCACAAAATATTATATAAGATCTAAGGAATGGGAGGAAATATTGTTAAACAGTTTTTATTTGATTCAATGCATTTTATTTTCTTTCTTATATTATTATTAATATACATATTAATATATTCTATTTACATTTAATGTACAAAATCTATTTTATAATTCTAAAAAAAAAAAGGAAATAAATTGCGTACAATCAGTGTTAACCTTCCCCAAGATCAAATCAAACAAAACAAAAACAAAACTTTGAAAGTGAAAAAAAGGCAAATAGGCAAAAAAACAAAACAGATTGTCATGGAATGAAGAATTGACTAAAATGCTATCATCATTATACATGTATTAACTGCTTGATAAATTGTTTTTGTTTTAAAAATACAGCACTTTTTCTCAATAAATTCTAACTGTTAAAATCATATCAAATAAATTAAAATTGAAAAGTTTTTTTTTGATTTTTAAATATACAGCACTTTTGTCAATAAATTTTAACCGTTTGAAAATATCATATACATGTAAATCAAAGATCAAAAGTTTTTTTGATTTTCATTAAACATTGTTTTTAAATATACAACATTTTTCTCAAAAAATTAGAACCTTTAAAAAATATCAAATAACTCAACAGTTTTTTTTCTTTTTTGATATTCAATAAACATTTTGTAAATAAATTTATTGAGAGATTAGTCTTTCTTCTATTCTATATAATAAAATCATATTATTTGTATTTTTTTAAAATACAATTATACAACATTAAATAACAATAGAAAACGTCTTTATAACAATTCTTATATATATCGTAACTCTTTAAATGTTCACACAGTGAAAGGCAGGAACAAATTAATGATTGAGAGGGACTCAAAACCTTCCCTGACAAATTGTTACTATTGATCCTTTGAGGGGTCCCAACAAAACTTACCCAAAGAACCCCTTCTGAACCCATCCTACACCACTATTCTAGCAATTGAATAAATCACACTCGGCAACAAACACACATTTATTCATTCAAAAAGGACAAACAATTGATCATCAAAATATACCACATCAATGGTTGATAAATCAGTAAAATCAGATAACTACTATGACCCAATAAACATATTTGCTTGAATCAATTGCATAAAAAAATGATGTATTTTATTAAAAAACAACATTTATGAAACTGACATCTTTTAAGTACTTTCTCACAAGGAATTATGAACACATGATTAAGGGAATTAATCGCATTTGCCTTTACAGTTACCTTTGAATTTTCTTAAAACCAAGTTATGATTAGAAAGGCTATATAGGCATTGTTAATTTTACGTAGCATCCATTTTGCAAATGTTACAATTTGGTTCATGGGTTAGGTCATGTGATAAGATTTAATAATAGCTCCAAACCAAAATTTGCTCCATACAGCTATGACACAAGGCAGGGTATGGTGATACTACTTCTCATCTGATCATTAAGTTCTCGTAACTAACAATTTGTGCTTTATTTCTGTACTAGAAGTTGAACTCTGACCTGGAAACATCTACGCAAATTAATTAATATTTTAATATATTTTGAAACCATTTTGTTATATGATGTGCATTATAAAAACAAGTTTACCCATTTAAAATTACTCTATCTTAATGATAGACAAAATAAAGTTTTTGATTTGAAGATCTCTTTTCATTTATAAGTTTTTTGGTATACATGTAATTAGAAATATTCTAAATGGACATGAGTGTTTACAGTATAAAAATAGTGGCCAAGTACTTCAAACTATATGTAGTTAAGAAGTTTAATACATATATTTCATAAAACATTATCTTAAATATATATCAAACTTTATTTACAATATTACATGACTAGTTTCCCTCAAATATTGGACAAGTTGGGTACGTAATATAGAGCATATTAAATAATTATATAAAATGAATTTGGAAATCAAAAAGAATACATAGAAAATGTAATATAGATATCCAAACGCTAGCCTTTTTACACCAAGAAAGGAATGCTTTTTAATTGAGTCCATATTAGGGAGGTTTCACATTGCTCAAATTATGACGCAAGTTTTACAGCGCAGTATGTAAATACAAGAATAATAATATTTCTTTTGAAATGAATAGCCATCTGTTTTTAATCAATATAAAACCTCCCTGATAAAACTTCCAAGGTACTTCTAATAAACAGTTTATAAAATAAAATTTTGATTTTGAAATTATTTTGAATTCCATGATAATAGATTTAAATGAAAATGAAAAAAAACAATAAAAGAATAAAACTACTAAATGAATACACATATGAGCTAAAAGGTTGTATATTAACTTTAGATATTAAGTCATTAATGTACGCTAGTGCTAATATATTGGACATGTTTTAATGTAGATGTTTATATACTAGTATAGATGTATAAGAAAATAAATATTATGATATACATACATGTTCTTAAATATTTATTTCTATCAAAAGTCTTTTTTTATATCAACTACTGTATATAATTAAGTATATACATATAACCTTGAAATTCAGGCAATATTCATAGATTTAGAGCCTAATTTCAACCACGAGTATGTCTAATAAACCAAAATGAAATCTTAACATCTATGATGCTGGCAGTGTATTGCTCAATATAACCTTGTGACCTATTCTTAAATTTATACAATAAACTAATATTTAAAGGACAATATTGGTGTCAGTCATTATCACATATGTGATAGAAATCGCTAAACACATTCCAAATATAATTTTAATACAGAGATAGATGAGTAATGAAGGTTTCTACAAAAGGAAGAGACGAACACAAAAGGCAAACATAAGTTATTCTTCTATATAACTGATTGAAATGACGAGTGATAGCTGTTACACAGGGCAAATTTCTGCTCACTATCAATTCCTTCGAAGACCAGAAGTTGTTATGTGAGACTGAGAGAGAATATCTGACAATTCAAAACAGTAACTGAATGTCACTAGATAAGAGAACACGAGACAAATATAAATAGTCTGTACATTCACTTGTTTTTATTCATTCTATACTTAATCAAAACATGGTAATGCACAGACTTTTTCTATATTCTTTCATTTCCTCTTTTCTAGTGACAGTCAATTTCTGTTTTGAATTGTCAGATATCCTCACACAGTCTCATATAACAACTTTTGATCTTCGAAGAAATTATTAGTGAGCAGAAATTCGTCTGTGTAACTATTATCAATCGTCACTTCAGTCAGTTATATAGAAGGATAAATCGTGTTTTCCTTTTGTGTTTGTCACTTCCTTTTGTAGAAGCCTTCATTACTCATCTATCGTAACAATGACCTCTGTGTTAAAATTATATTTGGAACGTGTTAAACCAGTTCTATCACATATGTGATAATGACTGACACCAATATTGTCCATTAAACCACTGTCAAATTGTTGGATATAGTAAAAGTCAGATGACAATATGATGCCTGTCTGAGGCACTTTATGAGTCTGGATCATGATAATAATTCAGAATTTTTAAACGAATGCAACAAATTATCACACTTGAGTATGTAAAAATAATAGAATTACTTATAAAAACTATGATAACGTGTAAAATGTAGCTTTACTATAACCATACTTAAAAGACAAATAGATAATGAATTAATACCTGATAAAATGACTGGCATAACAGGCATTGTACCTGACAAAGCCTGTGTTTTTACTTGACAATGGCTGTAGCCGGTGCCTTAATTAAAAGACTGTAGATAACATCTCTAATGGCTGTAATTGTTATGTTCAGAAAAGTTGAGGCAATGATAAACAAATGTTCATCATGGCAATAGATTCATCTGTTCTGTGACATTTGCAACAAAAATAGAATTCTTTACATTTTCATAAGGTTCATCAAACCAGACCATCATTTGAAGTAATCCATGCTTGCTCTTGTTTTCTCATATGGGATAAAACAGTCATAACTGTAATCCTTATAGCAGTTGGTATAAATTAAATGTATGGTCATTATCTCTGCATCAATTCATGATTTAACACAATATATATCTTCTTCATCACACCATTACGGCATTAGTCTGTATGTGTCTTTATCAGTTCACTTGGCGACATCTGTGATTTGTTAATTAATATTAAGTACGTAATCATACCAGGATGGAGTATAGAATATTATCAGCATAATTATCAGTTCACTTGGCGACATCTGTGATTTGTTAATTAATATTAAGTACGTAATCATACCAGGATGGAGTATAGAATATTATCAGCATAATTATCAGTTCACTTGGCGACATCTGTGATTTGTTAATTAATATTAAGTACGTAATCATACCAGGCTGGAGAATAGAATATTATCAGCATAATTATCAGTTCACTTGGCGACATCTGTGATTTGTTAATTAATATTAAGTACGTAATCATACCAGGATGGAGTATAGAATATTATCAGCATAATTATCAGTTCACTTGGCGACATCTGTGATTTGTTAATTAATATTAAGTACATAATCATACCAGGCTGGAGTATAGAATATTATCAGCATATAACTTTCACGATCTTGCAAGATGAAACTATTTACCGGTAGTTGTACTGTAGCTCGAACTTTTTAATTTGAATCTTCAAAAATGCTAAGAAATCTTCATCAAAGAAAGATACCAAAAACGCAAAAATTGACTATCAAGGATAACTGGATGACAATTGTGGGACTTTTGATATGAGTTTTGTATTTTTGGGATGTATATAAGACAAGTCAGTGTTGTATAAGAAATAGACATATATAGAATTTAATAACACAGAAATCTGTATTGCTATCCTCTTCACTAGTCTAATCACTGTTTAAAAGTAACTAGTCAGTATAGAAATACAGACAATAAGAAATCGAAAACACTAAAAGTCAAAAATAGAGTCATAGTAAAGCTACATATAACCACAATAACAGTACAATACAAAACATCATCATATCTTTGACAACTGAACCATTTTGGTAAAAAAAAATCTGCAACTTTTTACATACACCCTCCTCAAAGATCATTGCATGTTTTTAAATCTGGTTTAATTGTTATAAATATCATGATGTTCTATTGAAAGATACCAGAGCCCCGAGTTCACAAAGCATTCTCAGACTTAAGTTAAGAATTACATTCAACTTTCAATCACTGTTTATGAGAAATATCTTTGACCCAGAAACACAAACCTTTGCACATAGTTTCTTATTGATGTATTTGATACATTAAAACAACAAAAGTTTTATAAAGAGCTATATTTTGGTTAAAATAAGGTGAAGAATTTTGAGTAAATTTTTAAACATACATTATGCAAGAGCTAAATCTGATTATTGCAAGTCTTTATTTAGGCTTCAGATGTCATAGAAATTATAAATTAGATCTTTATTTACACAACAAGCACAAAATCAACTCTGTAGACCCATGGATGGCTTGGATTCGGCTTGGATTTAAACAGGATCTCGTTGATTGATTAAATTTTTAAATGGCGTCGTAAGCGGAGATTAACCGTTACGTTGACGTCATACTCCCGGAAATAATTTTAGATCGAGGCTAAATGATAGATTGTACGAAGCGAAACCGCTGTTGAGCGAGGCCGCATGTCAGTCAATTTGATTGAAAGTTCGATATACATGTATACGGCCTTGATATTATGTTTAGTTGTGGTTAAAATGAGAGTTTGGATGTCGGTATTATAGGCTACGCTCTTTTGTCACTTGCGTTTACAGAAAAAACTATAGAAATTGATAAACATCGCAGCTAACATCACCCCAGTTGAATTCCAGCTCCATTGGATCAATGTTCGGTAGTTACGCAGGCCTACCAGTTACAGTACAAGAGAACACGCAGGCTAACAAGAAGTCGGCTATAATTATGCCTCATTGATTTTGTCCATTCTTATCTATATATTAAAAGTCTTATTTTTAATTTTTAGTAAAAATAAATGTGATACGAATTGAATTGCAACCCCCTCTCAAACCACAGCCATTGAAAACGTTACTTGATAATCGAGATTATGTAGGCGGAGTTAACGCTTGTCAATCAAACGATGGTCTATTCTCGGAGACGGTGAAGAGAGAATTGACTCCCATTTCTAGTCAAAAATTACAATAGTGATAACTTTGTTCAGAATAAAGTAATTTGACTGAAATTTTCAATAAATTCTTCTTTCATCATCTATTTTTGAACTGTTATAGCAAGAATGGCCAACTCTCTATTAAAATCTCCCAGAATGTATCTTTAACTTAAGTCTGAGAATGCTTTGTGAACTCTAGGGCCTGCTGTTAAATACCACTTGTAAAAATAGCCATATAAACATATAAAAACTGTAGGTGCTGTAAGACATTCAAATTAAGAATAGGAAGATAAATCAAAGTCATGAGAGAGGTGTTTCAATTTCTAACATGATTTACAATATGAAAATCGTATAATTTGAAATTCTCATGATTAGCATATTTGCGTTCTGTGAGCAGAACTACTCAATTGAGATTCGGCTACAATTTGCTATTTGTAATGAGATAATAAATATGTCAGCCAAATAACCTCCTCGGGTCATATATTTAGAGGTATTTCTCACCAAATCAGCATTATAAAATCAGCCAATCAGGATGCCAATAATAAAGACCACCAACCACACTCAACAATGGAATAAAGTTAGACACAAATAGAAATATCCACTCTAACCAAAGAATGATTCTGACAGTACATGGAAATGGACCAATAGAATCAGCAGTTACATTGCTACATGGATAAAAAATACACAAGCACAGAACTAACGAAAGAACTGACATCAGTGGTGTGCATTATTTGTGTTGTGTCGATCATGCCTTTCATGCTTTTCACGACATCTGCTAAATTCATACTTCTCATTCACTCCTTTCTGCCCAATTTCTGTCCATTGTTTTAGATTTTTTTCTTTTCTATACATCTCCCATCTTTCATCGTCTGATTCATGGGTAAGGAACCGAATTCCCACATTAGTTTCAAGGACACGTAAATCACACCAACACTGATAGTCCTAAAAAATGAAAACAGAAAAATTATTTTATATATGTTAAAAAAAAAAATGAATTTGAGCTCATAGCATAACATAGTTATGGCCTTTAACATCTCGTTAACACAATATTATGCTCATCATTTTTTTGTATGGTCACGAGAGAAATTCTAGGGAAGAGAATATTGTGCACATGGTGGGCCTCGATTTTTGGTCCCTTCCAAATGACCAGGCAACACCAACAAATTGGGAATCAGGGACATTCTAGTAAAGAGTGCAGTGTCCCTTCCCAACAACCAGGCAACACTAACACATGGGAACCAGGAACATTCTAGTCAAGAGTGCAGTGTCCAATTCTAGGGAGGAGAATTCTGTGCAAATGGGCGGACCTCGTTTTTTGTCCCATCCAAATGACTAGGTTACACAAGTGGGAACCAGAAACATTCTAGTCAAGCGTGCAGTATCAAATTCTAGGAAGGAGAAATTTATGCACATGGGCGGAGCTTGAATTTTCATCCCATCCAAATGACTTGGTAACACCAACAAATTGGGAAGCAGAAACATTCTAGTGAAGATGCCAGAGTCCTTATCGCTCGATAATTTTATTTATATACCAGTACATTAGTAAAATTTACCTGTAAGAAAACATGTGAGAGAGATTTATCTACTGTAAAACGTTTTCTCATTTTCACTTGAAGTAGATTGGTTATCAAATCAATTCCTAGATAAGAAAAAAAAAATATATTTCAATCTAAATACAATTTTATACACATTTTCGATTTAATACCTCGGTAGCTATTTCAGCCTGAATTTTGACAAAGGAATCTCAATCATGAAATTCCTGTCATTTTTAAACTAAAATTATAATTAATTCATATAATTAACTAAAAATAAATTAAATTCTTATTATTGTTTAACCTAAAAATACATTAAATTCTTATTATTGATTCAACTGAAAATACATTAAATTCTAATTATATTTAAAAATATAAAAATTCCTGTTCAATTATATTTAATTAATATAATCCAACTAAAAATACTTTAAATCTTATTACTGATTAAACTAAAAATATATTAAATCCATATTATCGTTTAAACTAAAATAACATTATATTGCTATAACTGTTTTAAATTAAAAGTAATGGTGTATTTTTACCTTCCTGTGAGATTTCTTTCCAGGGATTAGGTGGATACATGAAGGCTGCATTCTGTATCTGATCACTGATCTCTTCATCTTCATTGAATGGAAATGTTCCACTTAAACTATAAAATATATTAAATAATTATAACAATTATTTATACCATGGTGTGCAATTCAGTAGAGAAAGAACTGGGGCCTGTTTCACGAAATTTTAACTAAGATAAAATCCAAATTTTAGTAATTTGATTGGATAATATTAGATTGATTTGAGTGCTTAGCCAATCAAAATTGAAGTATCTACTAAAATTTGGATTTTATCTTTAGTTAAGATTTCGAGAAACAGTAGTAGAAAATAGAAAAAAACAGTTTATCTTTTCAAATTGCTACTTCATTAACTATACCATTTGGTTTAGGCAACACAAATAAAATAACTTGTTTCTCGGGCACCGCCCGCACGCAAAATTGGTTGCGCGTGCAGTCTATTTATTAGTCTTGATGAAAAAAAATAAATATGTAACGCCCGCCCGCACATCGACAAGCAAGTCGTAAAAAAAATATCCCGCATGTACCTACATCCGCCATACATGTATATCTATTCAAATGTATTAAAACTGATTCAGATGAACATGCTGTCTTTTTTATCCGAACAATGGCGAAGTTTGGCAGATTTGCCTTTTTTTATTGATATCGAAAGAACCTCCATTTTGTATCACGTGATATTAATTACCTCCCCTGATAAACTAGAATTTGATTCGTGTTAAAAGTCATTGGCGACAATATTTCAATCATTCGATCGTAATCGGCTCATTATTGCCGGCTTCAGTCGGTCCTTGTTTGGAAAATCCGATTGATAAAATAATGAACCGTAGAACAGGTTAATTAATTATAGCTAAGAATACGATACGATGACGATAGTCGTCATAATGCATACCTTAGAATCTGGGTCATTATTAGCACATTTACGGTAGTTTCGATAATCCGGAAAATAATAATTGGATTACCGATTTGATGGTTTTACTGACCAGTTGTTAGTTAGATTTAAATAGTCATTCAATATAAACACCGGATAGAACACCGAATATCCTGAGAAACACACCGAATATCCCAAGAAACAGTATTTCCGGCAATCTCCAATACCGATGACACGGTGTGACATGCATTGGTTGGAATTCGGTAAATAATTATAAATAAACCGGCGATACTAGATTTAGTTTTAAATACTGTTTACCATGATTATTATTTTTGATACACCTGGTGAAAGAGGCTTAGTTTTTAAAAATATTGTTGTCTTTATGGAGGGCTATTACATAGTCGTATGGAATTTTATTTTAAACCAATTTCAATTATGTGAATTAAATATGGAAAATTATTTTCCTTTCAGTCAGTGTTCAGTCTCAGTGTTTTAGTAGACTTGATTTTGGGTTTATGTTTTAAGTATGTACAATAAAGTTGAATATAACGGAAAGCAAAAACGTAAACAAGTAATGACTTTCTCATTTAAAAAAAAAAAAAAAAGAAAGACCGCCCTCCCGCCCCAACAATTTTCAGCAATAGCCAAATTTTATTTTGCACCATCAATGAGTAAAAAAAAAAAGAAACCGCCCTCCCTCCCTACAGTTTCAGCTGTCAGTTGCCCGAGAAACAAGACATTTATTTTGTGTGGCCTTAGTAGGATTTGTATTTTTGTTTTGTTTTACATTTGTTGACTTGATGCACTGATGATGTTCTAGATTATGTTTTTTTCACTTGGTCGTCTATAATATTTTGTATAAAATAGGCTTGATAATCAAAAACTATCTATTTAAAATGGATCTGTATATATAACTGTAACTATCGTTTGTCTGGTGGTTAAATTAGAGCTGCCCCAAGGCTAAACTAGTGGTATAAGGGTGGCTTGAGTCGGGGAGTGACATTGGGTGGTGGTGTTGCACTATTATTTCCAGATATACTACTTTCACTTTCACAAAACACCTATAAAGAAGCGTTGGATTGCTCTACTAATGTAAACAGCTAGTATCTTATGAAATACAGCATTAAGAACATTTTTATTTTTAATGAGAGGAGATCAAGTGTTGTTGTTGTATATAGTCACTTCAACTCCGGTATCATGTAGTTGTACTGTTTTAGCAGGAGTTTCTGTATTATATGTTTATTTTCAAACCACAGTTTGAAAAATATTCAAATTCGCTGAGAATCATAGAAAACTATTGGGTTTCTACTGTTGCGTAGTTTAAAATGGTCATTCTTAGTTAGATATTGAGTGTTGGGTTTTACAACTGTTTAATTTTCCGAGCAGTGTTATAACCATCAATTGTTTTTGAGAGTGGGGCATCCTATTAACAGGCATATATTTCATTTAGACAATTCACATGTGTGCAGGATTCTGTACAAGTGAGAAAAAAACAGATTACCCTTGTCACATATAATAAATTTAATATGTTGAGGTGTCTTTCTTATACCATTAAATCTGTTTCTTAAACTTTGTTATTTTGATTAATCTTAATTAGTAAATATTTTTCTATCCTATATGGATGATATTATTCGAAGAATATATTTTAAAACAATCTTACCTTACATATATAACTACCCCAACAGACCACATATCTAACGATCTATTATACCCCTTTCTCTTTAAAACTTCTGGAGCTGAAAATATAGATCCACATCATTACTACGTTCTTATTATGACATTTACTGGGTACCATATTAACTGGTTTCCTATTATGCTGCACAGAAATACATCTAGGAGTAGGTCTACTATAAAAGTAACAAAGTCTAAGCTTCAGGTACTAATAAGATGACAACATCAAAGTTTATTGTATGTCTTTGCGTTTATAGTTCTGGAGACTGATACACGATAATATAAAATGGGTGACCTCCTTTACCATAAAAGCAGTCATAATTTAAGACCATGGCAAAAATCATTTCTTAATAGTATCAGTCTTCAGTGTCCATATTAGATTAAGATGCTTTTACACAGTCAACTGCTTAGTAATTCATGAGACAGTGTTTAATTTTTTGTTGGACTGAAGAATAATGTCTTACATATAGTGCTCCTATTAAAAAACATAATACTTACTATTAATCCATTAAATTGAATTTAGGCTTAAAATTATTGTTGATAAAAATAAACAGGAATTTAATTACAATCCTAATTCTTCCTACTCCGCTAAGATGATGAGAGTGTTAAAATCAATCAGTGAAATATAAAATAATAAGAATAAGATTCTATTGATATAGTCATTCTTTAGATTGTAAACTTACCAAGATAGGCTGGTGTACCAACTACAGAACGTCGAAATGACTTTTCTCCAATAATTCTTGCAAAACCAAAGTCACATAATTTTACCTGCATAGAAACAGATACAATTGAGCAAATTTTAGCGAATCTGTCATTTTTTCAGAAGTTGAAGGAACACCAGATTCATGGGCATAAAGTATTTGGTTTCCGTGTCATGAAAATCAAACAAAAAGACTAACATGTCGTCAATTCTTCAGGTTAATACAAGACTAACATATAGTTAATTTTATTATTATGGTCACATGTGCAATGCTGTGGAGGAGAATTTTGACCTGAAAAAGGCATTTACAAATTCAAACTGTCAAAAGTTCATTTACTTGCAGACTAATGCATACATGGGTGGACCACTGGATCTCGATCCATAACATTAGAGAGAGAGCGAGAGAGAAATGGGGTTTAACGTCCACTCGATACAAACTAGGTCATTTCGGAACTAACACATTCAATAATTTGCTTGCACGTTGGGGTCTTTAGCAGTAAGAGGAAACCGGAGGACCCGGAGAAAACCCACGAGGATGGACAGGCGACCCTACTCCTTGTCACGTACAACCGGGGAATTGAAACCACCATATCATTACAACAACTAGGTATGATTATAGTTAGTAGTCCACTGCCAGTTATCTTTGATGTAATAAAAGTGTTGTTTTTAGGGGAGGAGAACTTTGCCCAGTCTTCATGCTTTCCGCATACATTTTTTCCAACTGAAGTTGTCGGAGGATTTCTTTAACAGTTGACCAAACAAATAACAACTGGGTTTGATAAATCCCAAAGCATCTTCTCAACCCACATATACGACTGAATCTAAGACACAGTGCATAATTTACAATTACTGGTCAATTTTAATGAATCTTTCGACATAAGATCAGCAGGAATGCTGATACTGAAAACATGCAATTGTTTGGAGAATGCAGACAGTTTTAATTTATGATTTTTAGGAGCAATTCTGTCTACCAGATATGGATTGTCATTATTTACTCACCTGAGGAAAAGCTGTTTCTGTTGTTAAAAGGACGTTTTCTGGCTTTAAGTCACAATGTACAATGCTTTTAGAATGGAGGTGTTTCAATGCCATTAAAATCTGCAATAATAATGGGGATTAATGTTAAATTGACATAAACTAGGTCATTTCAGGACTAAAATATGCTACTATTTTGTTCAATTATTAGTAGGGGTCTTTAGCAGACGGAACAAACCGGAGGACCTAGAGTAGACAGAACCTTTGAGCTTTGGCTCACAACCTTCTCCTTGTCACTACAAGCTTGGGATTGAAACCATGCCACTTGACTCAATGACAGACCTTTTGATCTAAAGCATATGACTACCCAATCCGCCACATTTGTATAACAAACACTAATTTTGGACAGTCTATCCTACTGTGATATGGACAAAAAGCAACAGTCCTGAATTCATATGGACTCAGACTAGTAATTATTTCACCTTATTTCATGATGGACGAATGTAGTGCGAGTTATAAATAGACAATTTTTCCCTTAATTTTTTCTCCCCTCTTCCTGCATTTTTTTTTTGACTTTTTGATGTAGAATTGGAGAAAAGGGATCAAATTTGCAATTTCATAGCAGTTTTGGGTAATACTGATGATATTACAGCGGAGGGAAGGGGGGTGTAAACTGTCTTTCTGAAGAGCGATCATTGTGTCGGAAGTGAGATTTGCACCCCAGTCAACTTCAAATCACTGTGGCAAAAAATTTAAATGGTCAACGCACAACAAACTTATGATGAGGAGATTGCTAAATGTGGTCCCCATTGTGCCTATAAAGATTGGAACCAACGGAATGTTGAGCAAAACGCTACAGCCTGTGATGTTACAGCCATTTAACATTGAAGTCAATGGGCAAATAATTGCTAGTCCGAGTCCATATACTGACCCAAGAGTTTCCTCCCTTTAACACAGTCAACATAATACATAATACCCTCGGTAACCAATGCAAGTACAGTATTATTCATTAAGGTCAGGTTCATGTGGCCCTCTGTGAACCAGAAAATCTTAATCACTAATGGACCTACTTGAGAAATAAGATATTTGGTAATGCGTTCACTGAGTCGACCTTTCGGACTTGATAATATCATCTCTAACATATCTCCCTTTAATTTCTCCATTACTACAAAAATCTAGAATAAAAAAACAATATCTAAATCTTTATTACCATTTAATGTTTGACATTTCCTCATTGAAAGGAATGTACACTATTGTATGATACAGTGCGCACATGCTAACCCATTCGGCCATCCACCCCCATTTATATGGTCTTATAGATAAAGATATTAACAGTTTGATATAGTGATAATTATCAAGAAAATTACAGAACTGTTGTAAATAAACTCATGATTAACTAGCACAAAACAAAACATGACAAATATTATTTTAAAACAACAAATTGGAATAACCAGCGGCTGCCAGGCAGGATACGCCCACATTTTGCAAGAGATGGATAGAGAACAAGATAAAAACAAACGTGATTTTTTGTACAATCAGGGGCAATAATCCAGAAAGTTATGGTCTTAAATGTGCAAATATCAAAAGTGACAGAGATCTTTGGGATATAAAGATATGTTTTAAGTTTCATCAAAATTGGATAAAAATTGTGACCTCTAGAGGGTCCACAACCTTCGTATTACACACTTCTACACAATTTGCATAAAAAGAGCAGCTATTTTGTCGGGCAGTATCATTTCGATTTTCACGAAATACGAATGCAACCTTCATTATGGTGGAATGATGATGTATTTAAACAGTTTTTAAAATCGGTAAAAGAAATGCGATTTTTCGAACAATCAGGGGCCATAATCCAGGAAGTTATGTTTGGGTATCCGAGATTATCAAAAGGAACCAAGATCTTAGTGTGCAATGGTGATATATTCAAACGATTTTATAAATCGGATAAAAATTGTGACCTCTATGGGGTCCAAAAGCTAAAAACATGATTTTTCATACAATCAGGGGTCTTAATTCAGGAAGTTACGATATGATATGCACGAATATCGAAAGTAATCGAGATCTGTGGGTTATTAACATGCATTTCAGGTTTCATCAAAATTAGATGAAAATTGTGACCTCCAGAGGGTCCACAACCCTGATACACAACATTTTGACACTATTTGTGAACAAGGGGCGGCCATTTTGTCAATTTCGGTCCGATTTTTAAGAAATTTGAACTCAACCATCCTTAGGGTGTAACAGTGATATATAGCAATGTTTTCTTAAATCGAATAAAAATTGTGACCTCTATGGGGTCCACAAGCTAAAATCGCGGTTTTTACGTACAATCAGGGGCCATAATTCAGGAAGTTATGGTCCAATATGCGCAAATTTCGAAAGGAACCGAGATCTGTGGGTTATAAACATACATTTCAAGTTTAAACCAAACAGTGTTCACAAGCTAAAAACGTGATTTTTCGTACAATCAGGGGCCATAATCCATGAAGTTACAGTCCGATACATGCCAATATATCGAAATGAACCAAGATCTTAGGGTGATAAACCTATATTTCAAGTTTTATTGAAATCGGATAAGACCTGTAGACTGTGGGCGTATAAAAAAAAAATCTTGCTTGCTAGACAAGTCATCATTTTAAATTTCCTTTATCAAATCTCTTGAATGAATGAAAGCCAGACACATTAATATTCCTTTTTTAGCAAAATTCATGTAAAGTGGGTAAGAGTTTAACCGTTGAATTCCCACTTAATTTTGATTCTAACCAGATGACATTTATTTTTTCAAGATCATAATAAGGCAAGTATCCACAATGTGATATTAATGGATCTCAATGTCTCATATCAACACAATACCTTCAAGATAAATATGCTGGAAATTCAAATTTGTTAAAAACGTGTTTTATGTTTTGTGTCAGTAGTCTGCAGTGTTTTAGTGATGTTTGCGACCGTCCCTTGAGATTTTTGCTCCCAAGACTCAGCTATGGGGTCTAGTATTCAGAAACGTGAGAAGGGCAGACACTTTAAGTTTGTAAAATATAGGTTGCCAGGCAACGAAACATACACCCACATCAGTAATTTTCAGAAATCATCAGAATTTGTTTGGCTTCTAGTTCTGTCCTATACTCTAGCAGTAATTATCATAAATCATTGTAAATCAATAGGTCTCTTTGTCTCATGAACTTAAACACTGTGCATAAATTCAAAGTCAATTGGATATTAACTTTAGCCTCTAGAGTGTCCAAAAGATTTTTCAAAGTGAGCAAGGGCTATAACTTTGGCAGTAATTATTGGAAATCGTTGAAAATCAATAGGATTCTTCACTGTGTGTAAATTTAAAGTCAAGCGGATATTGACATTAGCCTCTAGAGCAAGGGTTTCAGACTCATTTCTATTCAGGGGCCACATGAACTCAAATTTGATATCAAGTGGGTCCTTGAACTTTACTGAATTCTAAAAACAAAGCCAAACGTCCTTGACACAGGTAATTTTGTAGACTGGTTTCCAAAAATTGCCTAGATATAATATTGAACACAACGTTCTCTTGGAATACATACAACTTAGATATCTACGACATACAGTACAAAAGTTAGAGTTTTACTGAAACAGGAAAACAATAATAAACGATTTCTAACGCTAGTTTCTAAGAATTATCGACATGTCAGTTTGTTGAAGTCAATTTGTTGAAATCTGCACAACGGGTCATATTTAAACCGTGGCGGACCGGATCTGGCACGCAGGCTGCATGTTTTAACCCCTGCTCGACAGCTATTGCCCCCCCCCCCCCCCGTAGTGTAAATACATTCAAGAGGTCAAAGTTGAGGCATAATATGAAGTTATTAAACTCTTGGTTAATATATTACATTATTATACAAACAATGTGCTTGTGTACTAATCAGTGATTTCATTGATATAAAATTATTTACCCTTTCAGGAGTTTCAAACATCTGCTCTAAATTAACACTTCCTGGATGATGGAGATTCTAGCAAAATAAAAAATCATATCATATAATTATCATTTCCTACAACCTAACATTCAAAATCTTTTCCTGTTTTAAAGATTCAAACACAACACAGACAACTGGTGACAATAGATGTTGTGAAATAGACTAAACTCAAAATGGTTCTGTCGTTCAAAAATTCCCAATGCATCGCTTTAAGCAATAATCACTTACAAACTACAGTGAGAGGTAAATCTCCAATAGTAATATCTGTCCAATAATGGTTCAATTCCGTGGAGTATTTACAGATATATGTGGAATTAAAAATTCACTGATTTATGCTACTCGCTATACAATTAGCCCACCGTCATCCTGTTGTCCTCGAAAAGCCGAGGCATTATCTAGCTTTGGTCATTTGACTTTTTTTTGTTCTACATTAAATGCTAAATATTCAATTTGATTCAATCTGAATATATATTAGCATGGATTAAGCCATGAGAAATTTGATATCTTAACGACAGATACCAACTATAGTTTAGAATAGAGTGAAATAAGGTAATACAATACAGCGGATTAAAACTTGATCAATATTATTAATCTTGTAGTTGTTCAGTACGAGACTACCTTAAATCCCTTCTAATACAGCTATCTAATGGATATTATTTTGGGAAAATAGGTCAAAGAATGTAGGAGTCAACTGAAACAACCAGAGGGTCAAAGAATCTTGAGATGCTTCATACATGAGAACTTTGGCAAATAAAGAATTTCAGACAACTAGGCATGCTCCAATGGAATATGGTATATTTTCGACCAATGGCAATTACTCATGATCCTGCTCACTCTGCATCTGTTTTCGGAATTGGCTGTAACGGTGTAACCAGACTCAATTCAGCATCACTTAATTGCAATTCAGATATAATTATTAACGATTTTTTAAATCTAATTTAAAAGATAGTCAATATATTTACCTATTGGTTATATATTAATAAAATGACTTACTACCTGTAAAATAGCTACTTCCGTTTTAAGTTGAGCTTCCTGTTTAGTTGGAAACCTCATCTTATCTATAACTTTTATAGCTACTTCACGATTAGTCTTTCGATGACGTCCTAAAAAATAGAAAATCGTGAAGAATAAAATTTCCATATTGTAATTTCAATAAATTTATGTGTCATTGTAATCTACTGGTACATCATAAAATTTCTCTGATTGTTGGAGAGCTGTGGTGGTTCAGGGAGTAAGGCACTGTCTTGCCAGCCTGGAGATCTTGTGTTCGATCCCTGTGTCAGCTGAGTTCCTGGGGATTTTCTGGTGCAGTTTCACCTTTTCAGTGGTGCACGGCACAATTAACTGTGTCTAGTTGGGTGGATGGGACAAAAACCGAGGTCTTGTGTACACGCTGACATGTTTGTATAAAGCAAGGTGTCGTGCCTCTCTTATGGACAAAATTTCCCCTCATAGCACACTGTATGGCATATGCCCATAGCCCATCTGCATTAGTCCAGTTGGTGCAAAATAGTCAGACATTAAACCTCATTTCATCATTTCAATCAATATTTTTGATTGACATAATCCCTTGTTGATTATCTTTTAAATAGCAAAATGTGTTTAGTTGTGATTTATCCTTCTCTTAAGAACAGCCATCGACTTAGTGCAGATTATAACTTTCAACTATAAATCTGTCCAGTCTTTTGTAATGTTGGGATTTTGATCACATCGTGATTAGTCTTGCAGTCAAAGCTCCAACTTGACATCAGTTTACTTAATTAAAATGGCTACAACTCATTGATATGGGTCAACAATAATACTGATTTCACTGGATCATAATTTCTTATTTTTTTGCTTGATTACAATCTCAGACTATCTGTCTTTGCTGACAATTTTCTCTAAAGATAAAGCCATTATTGAGAAATAAGCAATTTTGTTTCCTACTGTCGACACAGAAAAAGAGATAATGGGTTTAACGTTAATTTGATAAGAAGTAAGTTAATATTAAGATATTGAACACATTTTATATTATTAATTTGCTTGCACGTAGGGGTTTTTAGTAGTGGAAGGAAACTCCTTGTCACCTACAAGCTTGAGATCGAAACCGCGCCACTGGACTCAATGATGGATCTTCAATAAACAGTCTGGGGGGTTGGATGGCCGAATGGTTAGCACGCGCGCTGTGTCATACAGTTTGTCATTGAGTCAACTGGCGGGGTTTCGATTCGCCAGTTGTATGCGACAAGGAGTAGGGTCGCCTGTCCAACCGCGTGGATTTTCTCCGGGTCCTCCGGTTTCCCCCCACTGCTAAAGACCCCTAACTGCAAGCAAATTATTGAAATAAAATTGAACCATGTGTTAGTCCCAAAATGACCTAGTTTGTGTCGAGTGAACGTTAAACCCCATTTCTCTCTCTCTCAATAAACAGTCTAATTCATTCTGATTCCATAGAGTAGATATATGTGGGCGAAAAGAATAAAATTTACCTCCATAGACAATACCAAATTGTCCGGATCCAAGAACATCATCTGGAAATATCTGATATAAGGTACTGATGTCAGCCTGAAATATATTTAAAGGTCCAATATTTGAGATTAAAAGGCAAACATAGCAACATAGACTATCAAACCATACATAATAAATATTGGTCCAAATATTATTAAAATCTATGATTCTTTTAGCTATGGTCATCTAAAGTTGACATTACTTTCTATCAAATACAGAAAATGATTTAATGAAACAAAGTCAGAAAAATAATTTTGATATATATTACACAGCAATGCATTTTGTCTATCCATCTATTGATTGTGATATGACCTTGAAATTCATACATCATACATGGAAATGATGTAACAAGTGTTATAATAAATTATAGTACCATTGTTCTTAAAGGGCACTCATGTAAACTAAAAGTTTGTGCATTCACCAGGGGAAAATGATAACTTAGCCTACCTAAAATAATCAATCTATATATATATATATATTTATGACTGTTGTTTGTTTGGGTTGGCAGCTACATTAGGGTTGCCCTGTGAGGTGGTTGAAATTTGGGGAATAAAGGTAGCATGACATAGGCCTAGTGGTTCGATAACACCCCCTCTGGTTTCTGAGTTGTGCTACTTCTGGTTTCTGAGTTATATTACTTCTGGTTTCGGCTCTATCTGTGCCACACTGAGTAAACAGCTATTCTTAGCATAAAACACTGCGGGTTACAAATAAGATATGGTTTGTACTTTAATATGTTTGATAAAAACTTACAGGTTTGTTAGACTGGGATCCAGAATCTCCATTTGTTGTACCATCTGTCAATAAATAAAACAAAATATTACTACATTACAAAACGTTACGTGGTAGCCACAGTGGCTCGGTGAGTATGTTACAAAACATTATGTGAGAGCCATAGTGTCTGAGTGAGAAGACTATGTTACAAAAGATTATGTGAGAGCCTTAAGTGTCTCAGTGAGAATACGATGTTACAAAACATTATGTGAGAGGCATAGTGTCTCAGTGAGAAGACTATGTTACGAAACATTATGTGAGAGGCATAGTGTCTGAGTGAGAAGACTATGTTACAAAACATTATGTGAGAGCCATAGTGTCTGAGTGAGATAACTGTGTTACAAAACATTATGTGAGAGGCATAGTGTCTCAGTGAGAAGACTATGTTACAAAACTGTGAGAGCCATAGTGTCTCAGTGAGTATGAATAAAACTTGATGGAAATGAAAATGAAATGGGGTTTAACATTTTCTGCATCGACTGAGATAATGAAGATGGGCATACGCAATGCAGTGTACTTTGAGGGAAATCTTGCCTGGACAGCATCACTATGGCCAACTATTATATCAAAATCCAACTATCAATGGTTCTTTTAAATGCAAGCCATAGCGTATACACAGAACCTCTGATTTTTGTCCCATCTGAACGACTAGACAGCTGTCCTTGCACCAATGACCATGGAAAATCAAGAGGAAATTCCTTGCCCAACACCAGGAGCGAACCAGGGTACTCCAGGATAGCAAGCCAGCATCTTACTAACTGAACCCACGCGGCTACAAAACTTGATTGAAATATCCAAAACACAATGCAGATTGTATCAAATGAAGAAATAGTGTGGTAGCCAAGATGGTAGAAATGTTAAATGAGAAAAACAATTGTTTCAAAATTGGTTAGAAAATTGTTTTTCTCTTCTGAGAAAAATATTTTATAGTCTTTGCCTGTATCCCAATCCTAGCATTCAATAAAATAATGTTCATATAAAAAAAAAAAAACCAAGAGGTTGCCATGCAAGATACGCCCACATTTTGCAAGTGATGAACAGAGTACAAGCTTAAAAAGTGATTTTTCGTACAATCAGGGTCCATAATCCAGGAAGTTACAGTCCTATGTGCGCAATTATCGACTGGAACCGAGATCTTTAAGTTATAAACATACATTTTAAGTTTCATCAAAATCTGATAATTTTGTTATCTCTAATAGTAAGTGCAGGAGGACCACACTACACGCAAAACAAACATCTACAAGATAAACCTACGGACAAGACAGAAAATAGACATTGCACCAAATAAACAAATATCAAATCAAGTGAATGGATCCGGGGGCTAGCCGTAAGTGTCCACTGCGCGTTGTACAGTCCCGGGCCTGTAGTGACACAGTGTCCACAAACTAAAAACGTCAGAGGCCATATATAATCTATAAAGTTACGATCCGAAACATGCTAATATGAAAAGGAACCAAGATCTTTGAGATATAAACCTATATTCCAAGTTTTGTCCAAATCGGATAAATTTTGTGACATATAGAGTGTCTACAAACAAATTATGGACGGACAGACAGCGGCGACAACAATATGCCCACATGAAGAAAAAAAGGCGTATAAAAATGATTTTGACTTACCATCAGCAGCATTACTAGAACTGGTGACAGGCATCAAGGCTTGACGAATAGAATGTTCCCAATGTTTGGCCTGCTCCAGACCACTTCCACTCTCTGGTGACGAGACAGTGTTAGTGTTACTCTGACCATAACCAATATCTTCACCAACATAATAAGTGAAGGATGTTGTACGAATCTCGAATACATGTGGAGGTCGGCTGAATTCAGTACCTGATTTAATCTTTAAAGCTTCAATTCCTGTGATTGAGTTGAGTTGTATTTCCTAGAAATAGATCAGAAATGTTAGAGAAAATAAGATATTATTGTCTTTGATGATACCATAAAAGAAAACTTATAAATTTATTACTTCCTCCATATTCAATATTTTAAGCATATTTAACAGTAAAATGACACCATTTTTAAAGATGATCTAAGCATTATTACACAAGGTATTGAAGCCAATAGAAAATATTAATTAATGTCATTGTTAAAAAAGGCAATATGATTATAAAAAATAGGAACTACTGAAGTTATGTAATGTTTATAGCGTCTTAGATCTAAAACCAGAGCACCTTGCTAGATCCTTAAAATCACTGATAGCAGCATTTTGAAGGATGGTTTCAAAGTTCCCAGGAGAAGGGTCATAAAATTGATAAGTTTTTGTCATTAAAGATGCATTATTCAAGAGCTAAATACTGATCGTTCGTTTGACACCAAATATTATTATAAACCATTAATTAGACATTTATTTACATCCCAAGCCCATAATCAACTCTCTAGTAGAACTACATTAGATTTTAATTTTCAACAAATTTAAA
The DNA here is from genome assembly GCF_932274485.2 of Patella vulgata. NCBI lineage: Eukaryota > Metazoa > Mollusca > Gastropoda > Patellidae > Patella > Patella vulgata. The sequence goes on from NC_065883.2 coordinate 22,595,838, forward strand.
TATGACTGACAGTTATTGAACTAATTTAAAATCGGATAAACAAGACTTTGTTTATTATCGTAACAATAGTAGCAATGACAATCGAGACTTCACTGTTTTGCAAACGACAATAAATCTGCTAAGAATGAAGTAATTTGACTGAAATTTTCAACATATTCTCTTTTCATTATCTATCTTTTAATTATTATAAAGAGAAATATCAGCTCTTTATCTAAATCTTACATAATGCATCTTTAACTGAACAATCCTGGCAAGTTTGAAAAGACTGAAACCTTAAAAAAATATGACCTGTTGAGCATTAGGATCAGTTGATCGACGCCTTGGAAGTAAAAGCTCTGAATCGCAGAGGGTTCACAAGGATTGTTGATGTGGGTCAGACAAATGGACGAATAGTAATATACACCCTCATGAAACGTAGGTGCATATTAAAATCGTTATAAAAATATTCACTTTTTTATTGATGTTATTCTACATCTGCTGCAATTACCCTTTAATTAATAAAACCTGGGCCCTGTTTCTCGAAATTTTAACTAAAGATAAAATCCAAATTTTAGTAGATACCTCACTTTTGATTGGCTAAGCACTAAAATCAATTTAATATTATCCAATCAAATTACTAAAATCTGGATTTTATCTTAGTTAAAATTTCGTGAAAAAGGACCCAGTATTTTAGTCTTAGCTCAATAATGAAGTTTGTGCTTATGTCGAGTATACCCAAATATAGTCTCTTTTTTCCTAAAAAGTGGTTTTCTAGCTTAAAGTAGCTAAGTCTCTAACTCAATATCATCAAAAATCTTCGATATTGAAAACACAAAGTATTTGTCAATTTAAATCAACATTAGTGTTGTAATCTAACAGGGAAATGATGGGCTACTGATATCCAGTTTTCAAGACAAAATATACATTTTACCATTGGCACACGAATTGTGTACCATAATGCGTTTCAGCGCCATTTGGAACAAGGGACTCAAAGAACGCGACTAGACATATTCCACAAGTCATGTCAAATGATGACGCTATATTCTTATCTGGAGAGCATGCGCAATACATATCATCGGTGTAGACTGGAATAACCAGACGCTAAAGATTGCCATTCAATTGAGACTTCTGGCGTATTTCGCCGAACATAACTGATTAGAAATTACAGTAAAAACAGAAACAGTTGAATGTAAATCAGTTTATATACATTCACATTGCAATATAATATGCGTTGCGACCCATTTGTGACTATTTCTAGGTCCAAATATTAGCGATTTAGCTCCTTTAAAGCTTGTAAATCATGTTGCCATATGTCTATCTCTATATTCCATACTGATCTATTTGAAAATCGTGCCACTAGCTCTGGTCAAATATATTGACATTAACTTTTGTATTTACAATTTAATTGTGCAGTATGTCAGGGTGATGCCATTATTCATTTATGACACATTATATAAGTAAAAGCAATTTTACAATTTCATTTCGAAATAAAATTCTACAATTACAAGGTTTGATCTTAAAAATATAAATAAAATAAAACGCAGATCTTTAAAAAATTCAGACATCATAAACCACTGAATCACAACATATGATATCATGATCATGGAAGCAATAAATATTTACTGTCACAAATTTTATATTTTTATTTAATTAATCAGAGAAAATAAAAACAATTTATCAAGTTATCATATTGCTTCCTTCTAAAAACCATATACCTATATATCATGTATCACACATTTCAACAAATACAAGGGCAATAATTTTCTAAATAATTGATACAGGTTCGAAATTTCAATAGAGATATCCTAATGACTAGTCAAAGAATCCAAGGAAGTTTGAAAAAATATCTTTAAAAATCTCCTGTGAGTTTGAAAAAATATCTTAAAAATCCTGACCAATAGAGCATTTATAAGAATTGTAGATTTATAAAGAGACACACTACAGATTCGGAAATGTTCTCTTCTGGCTACTGACACTTAAATCTTAAGAATAACATTAAGTTATAATAATGTTGCTTACCTTAAAATATCTACTAGATGTTTCATTAGCAAATAGAGTAATAACTTTAGAATCTAATCTCCAATATCTACGTTTTCTCTGCAAATAAAATATTCAAAATGATAACATGCACAGAAGTACTATAGGATCAACATATTCTTCAAAGAGACAAGCTATAGTGTAATTATATAAATTTATTTTTTTAAATTTTCAATGTTTTTAAGATCTTCTGCTCCTAAACTGGGCTAATGAAGACGGCTTAAATTTTGTAGCCCCAACAGAAAAATCATCTAGCTAGCTGTAATCAAACATTTAGGAGAACAGAACCACAATTCACTTGATTTGTCGGACTGATGTTTGGAAATTCAAATATATGCATGAATTACGACTTGATATAATGAGTAATCGATATATTATACATTCAGACTTTCATTCAACAGTTTCTTTTTGGGACCGGGTACCATTCAGATTTGACGAAAAAAGGAAAGAAACTGAGCTTACTATCTAGAATCTAATACTCGTTTCCAGTTAATAAATTGCCATCCAGAAAGTGTCAAGTGCCATCGTCAAGATTCATCAAAAAACGTCCAGTTTGTGCTTCGTATAGTTTAAGAAACACTGTTTAGTTTTGACATCGGTCATCTAGTTTATGAAACTAAATGGTCATAAACCAGACGACCAATATCAAAACTAAACTAAATGGTCATAAACTAGACAACCAATGTCAAAACTAAACAGTGTTTCTTAAACTACATGGTAGCAGAAACTGGGCCTTTTTTTTGATGAATCTTGATGGCATTTAATACTTTCTGGACAGCAATCTATTGGATACGTGTATTAGATTCTAGATGGTAAGCTCAGTTTCTTTCCTTTTTTCCTCAAATCTGAATGATACCCGGTCCCTAGTGGCTATAAGTAATTGTTTATCTGAACAATTTGTTATTCATGAAGCATAATTCCAAAATTAATGGAGTTCAATGTCCATTTCCAAACACACAACATAAATTCATATTACATTTCTTTTTACCAGATTTGTATAATTTAGATAATTCCAACCAATTAATGACCTACAGAATGGAGTGCCTGTCCACCAGAAGCATGTAGCAACTAATTAAGTAGAAGGTCAGAATGTAAGATATAATGAGTATAACAAGAACGATTGTTTTCCAATTAAAAGATATACTTAATCTTTAAAGGGCTAAATCTGTAACTCAATATTTTTCAAGATAATTTAAAATTAAAATGTGGATAGAATTAAATATTGGTCAATTTTAATCAATATTGATATTGTTATCTTGGTGTGAAAATATAGGATCCAAATATCCAACATTTAAGACACAATGAACATTTTATAATCAGTACACAAGTCATGTATTCTATGATTTTGGGCACCATTTTGTAATGACCCCCCCCCCCCCCAAAAAAAAAAAACCAATGCATATCCTACAAGACAATGTGGAAGTAATTAGTAAAGGCTGATTAACAACTGACAAAATAATAATAATAAAAATAAAATGTGTAGAACTAAGCAGACGTAAATGACTGTCATCAATTTGAACCGTTCACATATTTCACTCAACATAACTGATTATAAATTAAAATATTCTTTTCACAAGTTGAATATAAATCATATTACATACATAATTCATATTACATAAATATGTGCTTTTAGAACCATTTTTGTATATTTCATGGCATTTATTGATTGAGACATACATTAACAGAACACAATTTTTATGGGAAACAATCACTGGTTTTATTCTAAAAGAACAAGGGGGTTGAATGGCCGAATGATTAGCACAATACAACCAGTGATTATTAAGATATACTTACAGTGTTGTCTTTATTTGTAAAATGTACCATCCAACCTTCTTTTAATATCTTCGAACCAGTTCTTTTTGTCAATTTAACGGACTGTACAACTCTCATTAATGGAATATTACTACTCTGCGTTGGGCTATAAAAGAAATTAATAAAATAATTGTCACTCAAGGGTACAATATTGGTTAGAATCGTAGTTTTTCATCCATTTGAGGCATTAATGACCTTTGGCAATATGTTTTTAAAGCAGTGCAATCTGGGCAATGTTTTTTAAGCAGTGTAATCTGTACCTTTGTTTTCATTTGTAATGGTATTTAACATACAATTTCGAATATTTTCTTGATAATAAATGTAAACAATTTTTGTCTCCTACACTTTTGATTAGGAATTTCCATTAATAATAAAGCCAGAGAAGACAAAGCGAGTAAGTTTTTTGATCAAAAGCACAGACTAAACGGTAAACATTAAAAACAAGTCTTGATAAAAAAGCATATTGGTCCATTAAAATCCATTAATCCTAACATGAGTAATGTTTATATAAAGTTCACATTACTTTCTAATCATTTCAAACTTCCATCTTTAATTTCATGTTGAGGTCAGAATGATAACTTATTTCTTTCAACAAATATTGAGATCAAAAACTTGAAGAAGATATCTAATCTAGCTGTTCTGTTTTAATTATCGAAAGAACATATTCAGCCAGGCTAAATTCAAATAAGGAAAACATAAGATATCCTTTTCCATTAGGATGACCACCTTTGCTTGATCAAATTGCGGGACATTTCAGAAAAAATATATGTTGCTCAGAATCCCTATTATTTGCTACGGATTCGTGGCTCGGAAACGTCATTTCCAGCAATCTGAGACAAGAAATATGGTACTGAAATACTCTGATTTTGTAGTGATAACTTGTGATTTTCACCTGAATGCATAACAACTCAAGATAGTTTAATGAGTTTATGAGGGTAGGCTACTTCTTGTTCGACTTCACACCTTCTAATAATCTGCGATTTATTAATATATATTTGTGAAACTCCTGACACGAATATTTAAAGTTTAACTTAACCCTTTCAATGCTAGACGTAAATTCACTGCCTGTGCTAGAACCTTTTTTGAGGAAAAAAGGGGGGTTGAAACTGAATGCCAAACAGTACTTATGGAAGCTTTTATGAAAAATCTTTTTGTCTGTTGGGATGGGCATGAGGTTGGGCTAAGAGGAAAAAATAGAATTTTGGAAATTTGCATAATAATGTAGTCAAGTGACGTCATGGCGGCCATTTTGGATTTCTCATTTTCTCACTAAAGCTAACACGAAAACGAATTTTTCTCCATGAAATACTTATGAGATATTGTTTTTTTCACTGGATTTTGATAAAGATATATAAAATGAACAAAAATATCAATAGCAGTCATGAGCAATGCCACCACGAACACGCGAATCACGTCTCCCGCTGCCATGACCACATGCGGATTGCAATATCTTGTTTTTACTTTCACTTTCATCCCATATCATTATCAATATAGTCAGTCAATAGATCTACACGTTCGGGACTCAGGAATTGCCTATGTCTTTTACGATCCAGCAGGCCAGCATTATTATCAACATCAGAATTATTGTCAGAATCTACTGCAGACACAGGGCTATCGTGTTCACATTGGGCTTGTTCATCATGCACGGGAGACATAGCTAGCCATGGGCGGAACGTCGCGCAACAAATCACACACTTTATAATACCAATCACTGTCCTGACTACTATCATTATCAAGTAACTGGAAACGAATTATGTGTATCACCTGCCTCGAAATTGTCCACGTGTTGGTCAGCAAGACGTCATTCACGACTTCGTCGAGAGTGCATCGTCTACGTTGTCACTATGCACTCCGCCATTTTACGGTTTGCTGCTTTGAAACACGTGGAAATATGTTCTAGTGTATAGGAAATACAATAGATGGCACTTGCAGTTACGGTACTAATTTAAGCAAGGGCTTTACTGAGTACACGGTAATACCGACATTTTATAATACCCGGTACTACCGGGTATACGCAATGAAAGGGTTCATTTGAATTTCATATATATAATAAGTTTTACTGATGCCTGGTTTCTGTCATCTCTCCAATAATTTTTCATCACTGAAAATATGTGCTCGAAATAAGCATTGCAAACCGGCATGGAAAGAACATGGTCCATGCTTCCATCCATTTCTTGCCCAGCGAGATTAGCTTTACACATATAGAAATCTTGCATGTGAGCAATTGCGGGACATTTTGGTTGTTTTTCAGGCCGCGGGACTTGGAAGCATTTTGCAGCACTGTCCCACGAAATGTGGGATGGGTGGTCACCCTATGTTACATAGGTCAAGGGTAGAAGTGATAACAATGAAATGGGGTTTAACATCCCACTGTTCCGCTCTTAAGAAGTGATAAACTGCTTACCTTAGAGGTGGTTTTCTAACTATGTCATCGTTATCAGCATCTTCACCAATGTCAAGTAAAGGTAGAGATTCTTCCTCCTCAGGAAATTCTGAGGGTGTTTCTGATATTTCTGATGTTTCTGTTGGAGCCAGACTGTCAGTATCTGAAGGTTCGATAGCTTCATAGGCTGAAAAAGATTTTTTTTCATTTAAATTCAAAATGTCAACTGTTAGAAAATCTCATTCGACATGGCTAATAAATCAATTTACGGTACATTTTGTACTTTTTTCAACATTTTTAATGAGGATAATAAGATACAATGTCAATCAATTTGTTGATTAGGAATTTACATTAAGACTTACATTACCAGCATTAGCACTTAAAGTCCTGTGACCTGTTTCACAAAATTCTAACTAAGATAAAATCCAAATTTTAGTAATTTGATTGGATAATATTAGATTGATTTTAGTGCTTAGCCAATCAAAATTGACGTATCTACTAAAATTTGGATTTTATCTTTAGTTAAGATTTCTAGAAACAGGGCCCTGGTGCGTCATTTTAAGCAATCAAAATCACTTGCAAACTACAATATTGTGAAAGTTAAATCTCTAGAGGAATATCAGTCCAATAATAGTTCAATTCTGTTCAGTTTTTACAAAGTTATGTTAAAATGAAATTTCGTTGGTCTATGATGCTTGAGCTTAACAAGATGATGACATCTTTTATTGATAGTGGACAAACCTGATGGGTCTACTTTAAATCAGACTGAATCCAAGCTAGGGAGATTATCTAGCATTGGTATTTTGATTTTGTTTTCTAAATTCCTAATTACAGTATATGAAATAATCAATCTGAGTACATACTTAGCGTGTATTAAGGTGTGAGAAATTTGATATCAGGATTTTAACTTAAATTTAAAGGATATAAATTTTAAATGCAAACAATAAGACCGAGTCTCTCTGTCTGTCTCTCTCAAAAATATAAAAGATAACAGAACTCTGTACTTTAGAAGTTACATGCTTTGTTCACAATTCTAGTCAGTGGATTACTAATAAACCCCAGCTTAAAACTTAATTACAAATTTAATCTCCATCACTAAAATGATTGTTTAATGTATTATCACATTAAAATAAGGAGTTTGATGTCCATTAACCATAATTAGGCTAGACACATCAGAATTTTTTTTTCATTAAATTTAAATATGATTAATCTTTGAGGTCTCTGATCATCATTTCAAAAATTGTTCACTCCCTTAAAAACTATAATATTGTGGAAGTTGAATATCTAAATGGAATATCAAAAAAAAACCCACCAATGGTTCAATTAAAAAAATATGAAGGATGGAAACCGACAATATGATATAAAATGCGATATGGAAATCGACAATATGATATAAAATGCGATATAGTCAACCTGTGATTTTCGCTGAAATGAGATTGTTTTTATCTGATTGAATCAAAGCTGAGAAATTATGTAACGTTGATATATTAATTATTAATTAAATATTAAAGAACCAATCTGGGTAGATTTAGCATAGATTAAGCTGTGGAAAATTTGATGTTTTCATAAAAAAGAAAACAGTGCACTATAAATGTCTGTAAGCCAGGATAACTATGATTAACATTTTTTTTTTTTGGCTGATTACATTAACATGAATTTCAAACAATGAGAAATAATATAGGTAACAGTGATGTGGTGGAAAATAAAAAAAAACATTTTGGTTCATTCATAAAAGAAAAACATTTTGGTTCATTCATATACTATCAAGCAGGATATATCCACAGTGAAAGAGAAATCAGTCAACCATAACTTCAGGGTGTGGTTTCTTCCTTGTGTGTCTCATGGACCACTTAAATGGTCGGGTGAAATTCTTTTAAATTAAGTTTTTAACTGAACAATATTATGTAAACATCGTGTGAAACTTTAATATACATTTCCTCTATAACCCAGACTTGTGGACTGTTGATTAAAGGTTCAAAGGGTCATTGTCATTCTCTCTAAAATATCAAATTTCTCATGGGTTAATATTAATACACACTACAAAATCAAAATACCAACACTAGATAATTTCCTGGGCTAGGACTCCGGTATTGCCACCGCCAATAAAGATGTACCAATTTACACAAAATTGGAATTATTTTTTAACCAGATATATTTCAAACGGCTTTATTTATATTTCTAATAATTTAAAGAATGATTTTAGAATTTAATTTGTAGGAGAAGAAAAGTAAATACTAAGAGCAAATTAACTCGTTCCCACATGAATATTTAACGCAGATCAGTTTGATGCTCATCATCAAAATGGGGGGTTGGATGGCCAAATGGTTAGCGTGCTGTATCATACGGCCTATCATTGAGTCAACTAGCGTGGTTTCGAATCCCCGGTTGTACGTGACAAGGAGTAGGGTCGCCTGTCCAACCTCGTGGGTTTTTTCTAGGTCGTCCGGTTTCCTCCCACTGCTAAAGACCCCTACGCGCAAGCGAATTATTGAAATAAAATTTAACCATATGTTAGTCCCGAAATGACCTAGTTTGTGTCGAGTGGACGTTAAACCCTATTTCTCTCTCTCTCTCAACATCAAAACTAAATGGTTTTTGTTAATTCTAAACAATTGTTATTACTACTTTCTAAATGCTAGTCTAGTAATTACCCATGACTGTTGGATTCTTACAGATAGTAAGTTGAAATTATTATATTGTAATCATTCGTTAATAAGATCAGGGAGCGCAGATCATAAGGCTGTGATCTTTTCAAATTTTAAGTTAAATGACGTGGAAACCCAGGTGGTCGGTAAAGGTATTTGATCTTTTTGGCATATACTCAGCCAAATTAAAAACTTGACACTGATGAATTTCAACAAATTTTTTTTTCTGGTAAGTCAAATAAATTTTAAAGTGTTTCTAACGATAGTAAGTAGTAAGAAGCCTTTAATTTCATAAAATTGTAAAGTCACGTGGATCACGTGACTTTTGAGCATATAAAGATGAAAAACCTGAAAAACATGTGCAAACACAAACTCGTGAGGTCAATCGATGCAAGTTTGCTTAAACTGAACACGCACACTTAACTTGAACTGGAAAAACAAATTAAAATTGTTATTTTCATCTTTGTTAGAAAATGCCGCAATAGGTAGGCTCTATGCTGGTCAGTCTGTGGTCACTGTTGCAAGAGCCTTTAATTGTTCACGCCAGACAATAATTAATCTTAGAATGAGTGCTTCAAACTGGAACTATTGCCGACCGCCCAAGGGCGGGAGCGCCACGTGTGACGTCACTCCAGGAAGATCAAGCAATACGATTACGTCATCTTAAAAACAGATTTGTCACTGCAGCCTCCACAAGTAGAGAGATGTTTGGTGGAAGGGTAACTACACAAACTGTTCGAAATCGCTAGCAGGCTGCTGATCTTTGAGCTCGGAGGCCCTGTAATGGACCAATATTGACACCTCTTCATCGCCGTAACCGACCTGTGTGGGCCACAAGACACATAAGTTTACTCAAAGACAGTGGAATTCGGTTGTCTTTAGTGCCGAATCTCAATTCACTTTGAGATTTGCCGATGGCAGGGCCCGAGTGTACCGCAGATGAGGTGAATGTTACGCTCAAGTATGCGTCAGAGAAGTTGACCGATTTGGTGGCGGCAGCATCATGGTTTGGGGTTCTTTTTGTGCATATGGAAGTTCTCCTCTTTTTGTTGTCCTAGGGAACTTAAATGCTGTCCAGTCATTGCTTCTCCTTTGTCAGACTATATATCAATCCAATAAACTTAAATCTACGTGATTAACCCGTGATTTCTCCATTGTCTCACGTTTTAATCTCCTTGATGTCGGACGTAGACATGAGTCATATATGTCACATATCCTAATAGTATATAAGAGAGAGAGAGAGAGAAATGGGGTTTAACGTCCACTCGACACAACTAGGTCATTTCGGGACTAACATCCAACCCCCCCCCCTTATAGTATATAACACCCCAAAACAATATACATTTTGTTCGATAACTTGTCTGTGATATTTCTTCAGTGGAAGCTGAAGTTAAATAAAGCTATTTCACACACACGCAAAATGAAAGTAGAAATCTCACGAGACTTGGGGAGTTAAGAGGTGTAAACGTGCCGAATCTAATACGTCTGATGTCGGGAGAAAAGATTCTATTTTGATGGCATATTGTCGGGATTTATGATCATATTTTGAATGGGGTAAATTAATAAATAAACACGCTAAGAAATTTTGATGAATATTTCGATTGGAATAACGTAAGTATTTACGGTAATTGTTTTAGACGATAGCGCGTGCTTAGAGTCGAATGGGATTTTTTAGCACTTGGTGTCACTCGCTCGTTGTATTAGAGCGATGTTTACTATGGTTTATAAATTTCTGGATATCATTTTTTTACCTTCCGTATATAAATCGAAAAGGAGTATATTAGACGAATGCCGGACCTTGCTAAAAATTTATCGACTTATGACGCGAAAAAATACGGTAATTTTGGGGGAATTTGAAACCGGTACGGATGGGCAGTAATCAGCACGCTTTCATTCTATGGTATTACGATGTCATGTAATTTTGTAGGAATATTATTGACATAAATTTGAATACTGTACGGGAATTAAATATGAAAAATAACGAGGTGCACCTATTTTTTTATTACGTATTTATTATTGAATATTTTGTTGAGACGTGATTCTTAATTGTGGTTTAAAAACGCCTGCTTAAATAACGATAAGAGTTATGTCCCTTTATTTTCGGGAAGAAAATGTCCGACAATTAAAATTTTGAAATCCCATCTCTGGTTCCGAGCCATTGTGTTATTTGGATTCTTTTCGATCTGAATGGGACAAGAGATAATGATGCTGTGTGTGTGTGTGTGTGTGTAAGCAAGTTATTGAATTAAAAGTAAGTAATTTATAAGTCTCAGGAAGACATTACATCCCCCTTTTGTCTCTCAAGCCTTGTAGCATCAAGTGTGACTTACCATCTGCAGCATTATAAGGTAATTCTCCAGCACAATCATTAGGCACTAATGGTGAACACTTTCTGTGACAGTTAAATTTACAGTCTGTAATAAATAAACATTGTTTATCAATAATCATACAATAAATAAACATTGTTTATCAAAAATCATACAATAAATAGACATTGTTTATCAAAAATCATACAATAAATAAACATTGTTTATCAATAATCATACAATAAATAAACATTGTTCATCAATAATCATACAATAAATAAACATTGTTTATCAATAATCATACAATAAATAATCATTGTTCGTCAATAATCATTCAATGAATAAACATTATTCATCAATAATCATACAATAAATAAATGACAAGAAATGAAATGGGGTTTAACGTCCTCCGAACTGGGTACAATAATTAAACATTGTTTATTAATAATCATACAATGAATAAACATTGTTCATCAATAATCATACAATGAATAAACATTGTTCATCAATTATCATACAAAAATGAGTTTATAACTTTAGTTCATATACTACTCATAGTCAAGCTTTGGAGACGAACAGCTATAAGATAGTGTTACCTGGGGTCATTTTGAGATGATCAACAATAAGATAATGTTACCAGGGGTCATTTTGAGATGATCAACAATAAGATAATGTTACCAGGGGTCATTTTGAGATGATCAACTATAAGATAGTGTTACCAGGGGTCATTTTGAGATGATCAACTATAAGATGGTGTCAATCTGATTAAAATACAGATCTATATTTCGTTTTGTTTTTTATACTTTTGATGGCCTCCACTACATGAAGATCGGATGTGCTGGGAGATAGTGTCAGGGGTCATACAAGCGGCTTTAGACCCTATGACATCAGACATTTGATTAACCAATCAGCATTGATGTTTCTAGTGGGATACCCACAGTTCCATGCACCGCACGCCAAAAATTAGATCCTAGTGTAGTAAAGACAAGTAAAACGAAATTTTGCACTATAAAAAACGAAACGAAATAGGATCTGTGTTTTAATCAGATTGAGATAGTGTAACCTGGGGTCATTTTAAAATGTTCAACTATAAGACAGTGTTTCCCATCCCGGGGTCATTTTGAGATGATCAACTATAAGATAGTGTTTCTGATTTTCAACCCACTGTCCATCTGTACCGCTGACAAGGGAGAAACTGCGGCAGAAAATCCTAAGGAACATTCTCAGCTAACAATGTGAACAAACATAAGAGCTCCTGGTTAGTGAGCCAACGTCTTACTCACTGAGCCATTGCGCCAGAAAACAAATGAACTGGAGAGCTCCTGGTGAGCGAGCCAGCCTCTTACTCAATGAGTCACTGCAGCTCCCCTACTGCTGTAAGAAACTGATAATACATACCTTTACACTGCATACCCTGTCTAAATAATCCACGTAATAAACGTTTACACAGCTGACAAACAGTAGGTCGAGTATAATTATGAACGATGAAAGTATGTGGAACTTTTATACGATTGCGATACTCTCTTTCCAACCATACAGGACGACCACTCCATGACTTTGTACGGCTTCCAGGTCCACCTGGAGAAGGAGGACAGCCAGAACTTGAAACATTGAGATGATTCTGAAAAACATTCAAAGACCCTTTTAAAAAAATAATCCAGAATATCAATGCTATAAATAAATCACGATAAACATTTATAATTTGTCAGAATTAGTGGAATGAGGGATCACAGATTAAATGGTGCTTCTCTGCTAGCTTTGTTTCGATTCTCTTCATGGCCAAGCAAAGTAAGAGAGAGAGAAACAGGGTTCAACATCCTTTCTACAAAAACCATTTCAATAATTCAATTGCACATACAGGTCTTTAGCAGTGGGAGGAATCCAGAGGACCTGTAGAAAACCCACGAGGTTGGACAGGCAACGCAACTCCTTGTCACGTACAAGCTTTGGATCAAATCCTCGTCACTTGACTCAATGACAGAACTTATGATCTTAAGTGCACACATCATACCACTCAACCACCTAGTAATGTAAGAAATCCTTTTCACTCAACGTGTACATATATTCAAATTTTTCCTTCCAATATGATCACATTTTACATGCCACATGTTCTGTACTAATTTAAGAAATCCTTTTCACTCAATGTATATTCAAATTTTTCCTACAAATATGATCACTTATTACATGACACATGTATTGTATTTTATCTGTTGCTATTCTATTGTAGATCGTAATTATATATACCGGTGTATGAATTAATATACTTCAAAAAGAAAAGATATCCGGCAAATGCATAGGCCAAAATAACCAAAAATCTTTCAGTAATTTGAATTTTTTTCCTAAATGGATGTAGAAACTTTTTTTTTTTTTTGGACATTTTATCAACAGAGTATCTGCCAATCTTTCCCAGAACATGGGGCCTGTAGATTGGGGACATGCTGTACATTAAAAGTTTTTAAAGCTGATTATAATTATAGTAACAAAAGTAATAATAGACAAAAGATGAAATATTTTTGAAATATATGAGTGATGTATATCTACACATAATTAATGCACAGTCACAGAATATTTTCTGTTTGAAAAAAATCTTGGAACACTTATGTCCAGAGTATAACATCAACGATAATAACAGCTAACCAATTGATCTTGGCTGCCAATAATATTCAGAATTACATATAATACATATTCATGTAAAAACATTTTTTGTTAAAAAAAAGTGAAATTGATTAGATCTAAGTTGAATAGAATAAAAAAAGATGTACATGAAGAAAAGAACTAAGGAAAAAAAAGGATTGAATATAGATCTAAGTTGAATTGAATAAAAAAAGATGTACATGAAGAAAAGAACTAAGGAAAAAAAAAGGATTGAATAATAATATGCAGATAAAAGCACAATGTAGCCACAATACTGTACATTGCACCACAATGTGATACGTGATATTAAACAACAACCATGAACATTTAAAGCCTTAATGAGCCATATATGGCCAATGATCATTTTCCTTATCTAAAATTGCCATAGAAATGAAATCAATTGAAAGTAATGTTAACTTCAGATAACCATGACTTCCAATTTAGATTGTCCAGTTTGAACCAATGTACTATGTTTTAAAGTACATGGCCAGTATTTGCTTTGAAGTGTGGAATATCATGTCTTTAATAAAGTAAAATCACCTTATACGAAAAATAGTAACCAGAAGAAGTGTATAAAACAAATGATCAAATGAATGGTGACAATAAAAGAATTAAAAGAAAAACAATTTATTACAGATTACAATGGACAAAATCCATAAGGCATGAAAAACAAATACGGTAACCTAGATTACACTTGATAATATGCTGGGGTTTTTTTTTTGGGGGGGGGGAGGGGTGACTTTTCATATGTTTAGAAAGACAGTATTTTTAAGTATCTGGATGAATTTCCACTGCTATAGTGTACGATTAGCTAAAATAGATGTTGCCCCTGATAATATTCACATTTGTAATTTATTTTGCATAATAATGTTAAAGAGGATATTCTTTAAACAATATTTTAAAAAATACAGGTTGCCAGGAAGTCAAGTTGTACAAGCAATTATGAGCCCTCGATGCTAGCCAGATTTTGTAACAAAGGGAAGTGATAATCGAATATCATTAAAAATTAATAGGGTTAATTGATAGAATTAATGAGCGTATATAAATGGCAAAAATAATACTTTTGATATTGTTATAAACAGAAATTGTTAAAAGCCTTCCTCACTTCATTAATATGGATAATGCATATAAATTTCATACAACTTTTTCTGTTATAATGTGCACAAGATTCTACAAGTGAAACAAGGGCCATTGTTGAAATTCAATAGGATTTTTTGTTCAGTAATCTATAAAATAATGAATTTCAAACAGACTGGGTGATCACTTACGTCATTTGAGCAGTCACAAGATTCTAAAAGGGGAAAAAGGGCATTAACTCTAAAAAAAAAAATAACGGAAATAATTGAAATGTCAACAATATATACCAATTTTAAATAGTGTTCACAAGGCTGATGGCAATATACTATCACATTTCAGTTTGGTATAAATTATAACTTTTTAATCAATAAATGTAAGATTATATGTTTGATCAAAAAATGTAGGCATTTCATTCAATCGTTACTGTAGTACAAAACCAGAGAACCAGATCATTGTCAAATTAGTAAAGTTCTAACCACTGTTACATGCAATTTATCTTGAATACTGCTCTATAATACTTGCCTGTTAATCAACCTTTTCCTCGTTATTTTAGATACAAATTTTATATATCCATTTCTCAATCTTTCTACATTAATTATCATGAAATCTTAGATGACAGAAAAATACATTCAAAGCCGAAAAAATGTAAAAGTAACATGTAGCAGATAATTCAACGACTGTCTTTACCGGTGTACTTTGAAATTGTGTGAAGACCGAAGTACAACAAGTCAAAATCTTCTTAAAGCTATGATAATAACTAAGTGTGATCCAAGAAAATGTTCATTTATTTTAATTAAAACTATTAATCTTAAATCTTAAGTGGTAATCTTTCCTTTTTTCTGTGCTTAAGATAATTTTTTTTGCAATAGTTTTAAAAGGCTGTTTTTATAATGAACGACAATCATTAATCATGTCTAATAACATAGCTATGATGTCATCCTTTGATCTTTTAATCCATTATAATGAGGAATGGATTGTTGTCTAAAACAACAGTCCATTATTAATGAAAAGAGTCTATTATTTATGGAAAGACAGAGTCCAATATTTTTGGAAAATGTCCATTATTAATGACAAAATACATTTAAAAAAAACCCCGAAAAACTAGCTTTTAATTACCAAAAATAATCTAACACAAACATAGCTGGCAAAAATTCTAAATTTTACATTAATAGATATCTTCTATTTTAATGTCCCTACTCGATGACACACTTAATTCCAGGTTTTGTTGCCTTGGTACTTCCAATTTTGGATGTTCTTCACAGCAAAAAATGTTAATTAAATCAGACTGTTGATTGTCACTTGTTCTCTTGTAAGTACAAATCTGTTGTTCGTCTACTCCAACTGCATATATGCAACAGTTGATTGCAAGGAAAGATTACTGAAGTTGCCCTCAAACCCAGCAGCAAGATATAGTTCTTTTATGGTTTGTTGCAGTGTATGAATCCCAGTGAATTAGTGAACCAGCTCTATACTTACTAGCAACCAAAAGCTCCCCTTAGGGAAGAAGACCAGTAATTCTTCTGTTCCTAGGAAAACACAGTGAGTTAATATGTTTATAAGATAAAAGTACACTATAAGAAACTCAACCCCATCTACGCTAAAATATTTTTCTTAAACTAGGCTTTCAACTAAGTAAGTGACATATTCTGCTATCTAAATTCAACTCAGCCCAAAGGTACAGTAGTTTTCTTGAACCATAAAGACAGTTCCATGTACCATGGTAGTGGCATAATTAAGGAGAGTGATGGGAGCAAATATTTCAATTCTTATTTTTACTTTAAACATACATTATGCAAGAGCTAAATCTGATTATTGCAAGTCTTTATTTAGGCTTCAGATGTCATAGAAATTATAAATTATATCTTTATTTACACAACAAGGACAAAATCAACTCTGTAGACCCACGGATGGCTTAGATTCGGCTTGGATTTAAACAGGATTTCATTGATTGATTAAGTGGAGATTAACTGTTACGTTGACGTCATACTCCCGGAAATTTTAGATCAAGGCTAAATGATGGAGTGTACGAAGTGAGGCCATTGTTGAGCGAGGCGGCATGTCAGTAAATTTGATTGAAAGTTCGATGTATACGGCCTTGATATTATGTTTAGTTGTGGTTAAAATGAGAGTTTGGATGTCGGTATTATACGCTCTTTTGTCACTTGCATTTACAGAAAAATTATGGAAATTGATAAACATCGCAGCTAACATCACCCTACTTTGAATTGTAGCCCCATTGGATCACTGTTTCCTATCTGTCTGCTTCGGAAGTTACGTAGGCCTACCAGTTACAGTAGTACGCGCAGCTAACAAGAAGTTGGCTATAATTATACCTCGTTGATTTGGCCCATTCCTTTCAAACTTTCGCTTCTTATCTATATATTAAAAGTCTTATTTTTAATTTGTAGTAAAAATAAATGTGATACGAATTGAATTGCAACTCCGTCTCAAACCGAATATGCTAACGGTACCACAGCCATTGAAAACGTTACTGTATAATCAAGATTATGCAGGTGGAGTTAACGCCTGTCAATCAAACGATCGGCCATTCTCGGAGACGGTGAAGAGCGAGTGGACTCCTATTTTTAGTCAAAAATTACAATGGTGATAATAAATTAATTTGACTGAAATTTTGAATATATTCTTCTTTCATCATCTGTTATAGCAAGAATGGCCAACTCTCTATTACAATCTCCCATAATGTATCTTTAAGCTACCCTATTTTAACAATGTACATGTTTCAGTACATCTTTGTGGAAAGTTATGTTTCTAATATTTCCAATATTATTTAAAGAAGAGACTTCTCTTTCAAGATGGAACATTTTTAACATAGACTAGTATAATTAGTTTCAAGTAGTCAGTCCCTTCATATTATTTACTTCAAATATCATACAACTAAAATTGTAAGCAATAGAGTTACTCTCCTGCAAAAATATAAGCTTAGTAATATATTTATTTACTAACAAGGGATCAAAAAAGATAATGAAAATCTAGTGTTTTTTAGTTCCTTTTGGAACAGTCTCTGACCATTCCTGTCCGTCCCTAGGGTAGAGTGGAGTGGTATTTTCATATTGCAGCTTAACAAGGAAGGACAGGAACAGCCAGAAGACTTTGTCCGTCAGAGACCTTTCTGAAAGGATCTGTTTTTTTCTAATCGAAACACTGGTCATAAAAATAAAAAAAAATTAATTGTATTGGAATTGGGTAAGATGCTTTAAGACCCCCTCATTTTAATATAACTGTGTAGGAACTAAGGAGTAATGAAAGTATATTTGCTGTGTAAACTGATCTAATAATAATTAACTATATTTAAAAACTAATTATTAAGTTAGTTTGTCAAACATACATTATTAATACGGTCAAGTCTGACTTCCAGTCTAAGTAAAATAATTTATGTCAAGTGTAATTATTCAACATACAGTTCACTTAAAGGACACATAGCTCTATTTTTTGGAAAATAAAATGAAATGAAATGGGGTTTAACGTTCTACTGCTCTAATTAAGACGGGCATACACCATACAGAGTGCTATGAGAAAGTTTGCCTGGACAGCAGCTCTACAGCCTACTCTTATTTCAAATTCCAACTGTCAAGGGATCTTTCATTGCATACCAATGTGTGCACAGAACCCCAGTTTTTTGTCCCATCCAAATGGCTAGACAGCTGTCCCTGTCAGGCCCTCCCTATCCTGCACCACTGACAAGGGGAAACCATGCCAGAAACTGTTTTTTGGAACGTTAAAATAGACGAAAGGGGATCTAAAAGCACATATAAATGTATTTGAGTGAATGTAAAGTGTTTTACATTCAATTTTTAAAAATTTGTTGTAATTTCGATTTCAATTATGTTCGATGAAATACATGAACTGTCCAAATTGAACTGCAATCGTTTATGCCTTAGTCCATTCTACACATTTTTTTTTTTATTATTATTATTTTGTCGTTTGTGAATCAGCTATTATTAATTACTTCCACATTGTCTTCTGGGATATGTTTTCCTTTGTTCACTACAAACTGCACTTGAAACCATTATGTTAGTATTATAAAATGTTCATTGTATCTTAAATATTGGATATTAGGATCTCATGTTTTCACGGTTAGATAACTACATCAATATTGATTGAAATAGATCAAAATTGAATTCTAATTCGTGTTTTTAATTTCGATTACATTATGGATTTAGGTTGAGGTACAGCTACTTTAAAGAGATAGTAGCAGTTGTCAAATGTGTAGAAACTTGTCGCAGGAATAAAATCCATGTGTCATTACACTGACCATGTTCATATTGATGAATAGACAAAACGAAAGGAGACTTTTACACGCACACTTCATCCTATGGGAGAAAAACAGCACAGTGGTGCCATGTTCAATCCTAGCTCTAGCTTTGTGTTGAATCCATGAATAAGACACATTACCCCAGTGTTGCAAGGTAAATTTAATGGAACACGAATATGTCAAAAGATATAACTTAAAGAGAGGGAAGAATATCCCAGTATATTTTGTCGGAGGACGGTGGTAATCGAGTGTCTACCAAATGATGATCAAATTAGACGTACTTTACATGAACAAATGCTAGAATATGATTGCATAGGATGTGAGTTAAGCATTGGCTGTGGTAGTCATTTTTTTAAAACTGGAAAAAGTAAGAACACTATCAAAATTTAAATTCTTTTGACGGCAAAATCAACATGCAATCTCCTTATTTAAACTATTTAGTGCATGTAAACAAATTAAATCACAGTGCAAAATAGGACAATTCAAACTAGTTTTTTTAAAAGCTTGATGAGACTGTTTCAAAATTGACTTGACAAAATTAAATAAAGGCAATCAAATAAAATGGGGTTAAACTTCCTACATTTCTGCACAAACCAGTTTTATGATGAAGATAGTTAAATAATGGCACTGGTTTTAAGGTTTATTGACAAACTTGCTGATAGTGGGTGTTCAAGGAGGTATGGTAAAACAAAGGTGAGATGCTATTTGTAGACCGGTTGGAGAGGTTTGGGAATTCCTGGAGTCTGCAATGGCCATTTATATCAATGATGATTTTGGGGAATACTAACCTGAATCCTATCCCTTTTAAGAGGGATAAAAGGTAAATTAGATCCAAGTTCGGTTAGGGTTAGTATTCCCCAAAATATTCATTTATATAAGGCAGCCATTGTGGACTCCAGAAATTCCCAAACCTCTTCAACCGGCCTACAATTAGCATCTCCCAAAGCAAAGTGTGATTCGCATAAGACACCTCCACCCACCACTCATAAATACTACAAGGCTCTGTAATCTTTGGGAATGTGAAATAATATGTAATACAAATCAGGACACTTAGTCACAAGTTACTAAATATACACATCGTGTCTATACATTAATATCTGCACTATTTTCTATTCAATGCTAACGCATATAAAAAAAGTAGGTTTCACATCATTAAAACTAGTAAACAGAATACTAAATGCAAGTACTGTAGGTCACTATAAAAACATATTTGATTTGCTGTTTTCTGATTCAGAATTCCTAAATTTGTATAAAAATTCTATGTGTCAGTAACATCAAAGATCTCAGAAAGATGGTATCAATGACATCAAATGATTATAATTCCAAACATTATGAGCTATATATCTATGGGGTTCATATATTTTTTATTTTTATAGAATGCCATCACTTTTCATGTTTGTATGCCAAAAAAAAACAAATAATGGGCTTGAAACCAGAGCATTATTTCCTTAAAAAAAAATAAATAAATAAATAAAAGTCGCTGGAAAAAATAGCTACATCTTGGTAATAATCATCCTTGCAAATCAAGAACCATTAGGTACTTGTAGTGAGGCCCTGCCATTCTCTTAGGCCCTCTTTCCGTGACATCATTTACATTGGATTCCCCCAAACTTTTCAGCGATTTTTTTGTACACATGGAAATACAAAAAATCGAGCGCGGAAAATTCGGGATAATCAAATTTCATTAGGCCTTACTAATCCGAATATTTTCATCCCTCGAATTTCTATTACACATAATCATGGGTGCTCAACCATGTTAACCAAGGAATTATTGTGTAGCAATGCATTTCTATACTGTGTTAGGGAGTTCCATGGAGTAGCAGTCCTGTCAATTTATCTTCCATTTTAACATTTAATAGTAACCTTAAAGATACATTATGTAAGATTTAGATAAAGAACTAGCCATTCTTGCTATAATGGCTCGAAAGTAGATATGATGTAAAATGAATAATTTGAAAATTTCATTCAAATTACTCTATTGCAAGTGAAGATATTAGCCTTTGAAGGTTTGACAGACGCGTGCAATAATTTCAACCACCGTACTGGTTGATTGAAGCTAAGTCTCGGTCCTCCATATTTGATTAAATCAAAGTATCGCTGAACCATTCTAATCTATTTAATATCGGAGAAATCTGATGCCATCGAGAGTTGATTAAGGCCTGGATCAGTTAATTAATGTCTAATTAATACTTTAGAAAACATTTCAGGCCTAAAGAAAGACCTCCAATAGGCAGATTTAGCTCTTGCATAATGCATGTTTAAAGGTTATACCTAAATCTCATGGTGAACTACCTCACCGATAGATCTGGACAGATTTGATGCAGAAATGACAGAGTTTCGTCATACGTTGATGAAATATAGATAAATCGAAAACAGCATGCTTTCGACAGAAAGAGTAATGAAATACTACTCTGACTGGAAGAAGAGTGACAGACCTTATCAAAATTCACATGTGGGTTGAAAGTTTTGCTCTAGGATTTTGACCAAAGCAATCTATTTATCTCAATTTTAATCAATAAGAAATGTCCCAAAAACAAGAAGTTTAAAATAGAATTACCAGTGTCAAGTTAATCCACTTCTTCCCTACAACAGTTAATGGCTTTATACATCCTTTAATGCTCTAGGAATCCCTTGCAAACTACAAAATTGTAAACGTTTAAATCTCTAATAGGAACATCAGTCCAAAAATGGCTCAATTTCGTTTTGTGTTTACAAAATTATGTTAAAATGAAATTTCATTGGTCTATGATGCTCAAGCGTAACAAGATACCGCCATCTTGTTTTTGTTTTTTTAATTAATTGTTAAATAATCAATCTGAGTACATACTTAGTATGTATTAAGACGTGAGAAATTTGATATTTTAGTGAAAATGCAAATGATAAATCGATTCTGTACTGATTAATTTTTAGGTTGTAGCCTAACTAGTAATAATAATGACCACTTGAGACTCGAGTTTCATGATCACATTTGAATAGACAGGAGCAAGGAAACTTCCCACTAAACAGGAAGTTCAATATTTATTTTACCATACGCCTGTAAATATATTATAAAATAAGGAAGTCTATTCATAATCTACATTTTTCATCTTCTTTTTATATTACTCTCTTGATTTGAAACTAGCATGAATTCTTATGTCACTTTGCCTCCTACAATAATTATACTAGAATATTCAAAAGAAACTGAGAATCCTTTAAAATTTGAAAATATGCAACGATCCTAGGTCAATTTAATTTCACATCATACATATTTTGTAAACCTTAGGTCCTTGTTTGATTGCAATAACTATTACAGTATGAAGATAAGATACCAGGACATGGGCAGTAACAAGGAAACTTCATTCCACCATTTTGTTTACCGGTATCTATACGCTGTGATACACATATTACCGAATAGTGATATTAATTTTAATTTCTTTTTCAAATTTTATTTAAAGAATGCATAATTTATTTCTTAATTCTATATTCATATATACAGACAATGTGGCTGACTTTAATATTATCAGTCTATCTGTCATTGATTTAAATTTTAATATTTTGATTTGAACCTCCTAAAGTGATTGCCTTAATGGTCTTGAATATACTGTTATAATCTTTGGGTGCCAATAGGTTTATTAAGAAACATTAACAATGCAGTCAGATCAGTGCCAATCAAGTGTCAACGCTTTTACTTTATTTATGGCTTAAAGCTTATTAACTGATTCTATTAATTATATTTTACTATAAAACTTTAGCCAATGAAATTTATATATTAATTTAACTTTTTTCATTTGATTCCTTACAATATATTTCTATCCCTAATTTTATCTTTAATCTGATTGGTTGAAATGATTGTCCTTTTGTCTTTATGCAAATTAGTTTCTTTAAAAGGCCCCTACACAGACATGAGAAACACGAGAGGAGATCAGATGAGATAGGAGATAGCTATAGGGTTAAGACATTTATTAGCCCTTGATATGATCTTGTATATAATGTATATTTAACTGTATATAAAGGAATATTGAAACGGATTTCGACTGGGACTTTTAATGCACAGTGACCTCCTTCATCAGAATACTTCTCCAGTAATAAACTATATAAACCCCCAATCCTAGTTCATCCATATGTATCACCTGGGTGTGTATTCAAACGAAGAATAG
Source organism: Patella vulgata (assembly GCF_932274485.2). Taxonomy (NCBI): domain Eukaryota; kingdom Metazoa; phylum Mollusca; class Gastropoda; family Patellidae; genus Patella; species Patella vulgata. The sequence goes on from NC_065883.2 coordinate 22,619,120, forward strand.
CCCCGAAACAGGTTGGTGATACACATGTAAACAACTGATGACCAAAATCAGTTTTTAAGGTTACGTTTTCAAGTTTTGACATTTGAGATAGGCAAGCTAATATTCCAATACTGCCTAAAATTAATATTACATAATTAAATCAACATCACATAATTAAATCACATGCTGATGTGCAATTTGTCTGATCTTTTAATACAATTGAACATTTTTATCCAACAGGTGAGTCACTAAATTTCAGAAACAATAAGAAACATCAAAAATCAATTAAATATTAAGTAATTTAAATCGTTTTATCTGAATGTTATGTATTTCTAAAAATAAAATGTCAAAAACATTACTTTCTAACATAATTTTTGTATATATTAAGGATTTACTTTAACCTACAAAATTTGACCAAGGACACCTTACGACTGCCTGACATTTACTGTTTGTTTCCTAATTGATAAAACTGTACTATTGTCAGCTTCCTTCCTGTGAATTAATTTCCCTTAAGATGTTGTCAATTGTGAAATATTGGTTATGTGGGATGCTCTGCCACAAGAACTGTTAATTAAGCTTACAGAAATCTAAATATCCTCATGGTATTGATTGGTGATCTCTGATTAATACCATATCAATTGTAATTCCAAATCTACCATTTACAATCAAGGCTGTCACTTTCAAAAGCCATTGTAGTTCCACATTCTTCTATCCATCAATGGAAATGCCAGAAGACCATAGTACTTTTGTTTAAAAACAGTTTTGTCCAAAAGTGACACAAATTCATTCCTTCTAACTTAAAGATGCATTAGGTAAGATTTAGATAAGAGTTGACCGTTCTTGCTATACTAGTATTACTAGTTCAAAAATAGAAATTGAAAAATGAATATATTGAAATTTTTATTCAAATTACTTTTTTTTTTCAGCGTATATTATTTTTAATGGAACAAAAGTACTTGGCAACCAAAGCTAACTCTTGATTGTCTATTTTATTGTTAAATTCATAAATCTCATTTTAATCCATTTTTATATCAGCCATCCGATGTTCTAGCCGATAGGCTTGTCATGTGAATAAATAAAGACCTGCAATAGGTAGAGTTAGCTCGAACATAATACATCTTTAACTCATCCTCTACCACAGTCTGCTCACATTGACTCCAATATCTGTCAGTGGGATCCGAATGTTCAAGACTATTCGATCCAATCTTTTGGTATAGGCCTACGTGATTCCATTGTAAGTCAAGATATCTTTATCTTTGTGACATGTTGGTAATTCTTCATAAATTTATTTATCTGAAATATGTACTGGTTGTTGGGCTAAAAGAAAATCCCCAAAATGTTGGCTTTTGGCTTGGAACTATAGTAGAAGTATTAGAAACGCAGACAAGTACTAATTAAAAAATCTATTACTCAATATATATTAAGACTAGGCTTAGTATTAAAATCCCAAACAGAAAGGCCAAGATTTCTTGTATGGTTCCAGTAGCGTAAGCTAATCTTCACATGGAAATTAATTTGGGTAGCAAAAGAATTAAATTATGGCTAGTTGAAGTTAACTTCGGTTTATATTAGTTTCACACCAATATAGGAAACTTATAATTCTATGTTTTTTGTGCAAGCTTGTTTATTCTTTATGAATTCATTATATTGTAAACAATCTTTTATTTTTTGGTTTAAATGAGATTGTGTATAGAAACAAAAGTTAAATTTAATCCTTGAGTGGCATTTAGCGATTGTGCACATTAAAAAACACAACACAATTTATATGGATACTTGTCGTGCTATATGTGTACAAACCAGTGATTGTTTTTCCATATAAATTGTGTTTTGTTCTTTTTACAAATGAAATTGTTCTAGACTTCGTTACATAAATCTTATGACCCAGACCCTCATAATTAACCTATTATTTCTACCATAAATGTTTCATTCTTTTTGTATAAATCCGACGCAAAAGCATTGTTTTTTTGTAATTCTCATTACCTAACCCTCATAAAATTGTCTACCGTTTCTACAATAGATCACATGAGAATGAAAGGTCTGTTCAAATAAAATCCTATGTGTACATGGACCTAACATGCATTCTTAAATACACCCAAATGGTAGGCCGAGGTCATGTGTATCCGTGTCAAGTCTTAATGTTTCACTTGTTTATGGCACATGTATTTTCTAATGATATGTTTTGATGAAATGACTGTCATTGGATAATACCATGATTAACAGAATGAACACCTGTGTACTTGAAAGGTTAGAGAAAATTGTCACTATTATAATACACACATATCGGCGCCAATCACTGTTTTATTCAGTTATTTCCTTTTGTAAATCGCAAATTATTGAGTTTTAATGTCAAAAAGGCAAACATTTTAGTGTATCAAGAATAGAGTACATGCCTCATTCTTTCAAATGTTTTCTTCATTTTATTAAACAATGGGTGTGTGGGCTATTATTAGAGATTATATGTGGGTTTATTCAGTTAAGTATGGTATGGGTAAATACATGTAATGTGACATTTAAGGAAATACAGTGTGAAGGTTGTAACAATACAGTCATTGCTTTCAAGCATCAGATGTACATGTTTAACTATCACAATATTTAGTTACATAAATTTATACTTCAAAGGGTCTACAGATCATTTCTTGTAAATGACATTATTTCAACATCCATCAACAAGGCTGTACTTTTCAAGTAAAATGGACAATAAAAAAATTAATTTATTTCTCAAGTTACTTGAAAATTAGCATTTCAAAGTGATATTAAATCATGTACTTTAAAGATACATTATGGGAGATAAGATAAAGAGAAGGCAGTTCTCGCTATAATAGTTAAAAACTAGATAGTGTAAAGGTAATTTGCTGAAAATTTCAGTCAAATTGATCCACTATGAGCCGAGAAAGAAGCGTGTGAAATTTTTGCATAGTATCGGTCATCATTACTAAAATCATTAATATAAACAGCATAGTTTCGATTATCCACTTTTTCTGATTAAATTATCAATGGTCGTTAGCGGCATATAGGAATCTAATCCAGCCAACATCGAAGGCTAGCCTTGACATCGAGAGTTTATTATGGTCTGGATAAGTTAATTAATGTCTAACTGATAATTTAGATAACATTTCAGGCCTAAAGAAAGACTTGTAATAAGCAGATTTTGCTCTTGCATAATGCAGTAAAATGGATACAGTAAAAAAAAAAATCCAAGCAGTTGCCATGTAATATACGCCCAAATTTTGTAAGATGTTTTAAGTTTCAGCAAAACTGGATAAAAATTGTGAGCTCTAGCGGGTCCACAAGCTAAAAATGTGAGTAGTCCAGGCCATTACGGTCTGTCCAATATGTACCAATATTTGTGGGTTATAAACATATGTTTTAAGTTTCATCAAAATCGGATAAAAATTGTGATTTAGAATGTCCACAAGCTACAATCAGGCCATAATCCACAAAGTTAGGTCCAAAACATGCCAATATCGAAAGGAATCAAGATTTTTGGGATATAACCCTATATTTCAAGTTTCGTTAAAGTTGGATAAAATTGTGACCTATAGAGTGTCAACAAACAAAATGTGAACCAACAGATAGATGGACAGACAGACAGGGGCATTTGAAAATGTAGGCATATAAAAACAAAGATTGCCTAGCAAGCAAAGATACAACCATCAATAGATATATTGTATTGGTTACAATAAAAAAAAATTGCATCAATACAATCTACTAGTCTCCTGAAAGTTTTAAAGATGGGTTCCCGCGTACAAACTGGGTGATTTAATGGTATATATGGACCAAAAACATATTCAAACTAATTAATTTGTCATATTTATGCTTCAAATCCCTCTCAAACATTGTAATTGCGAAGGAATGCCCTGCTATTAAAATTCAAACAAACCAGGTCATGTTTACGTCACGTCTTGGGAGTCAGAGGAGAATTCATTGCATACATAAGACGATGTTGTCTTTAACCGCTTACTATTAATTACAAATATCGAATCCTAATTAAATCCTCGGATTATCCACTACCCGCGTCTTTTTCCGTCATTTTTATCAACTTGTACATCAAGCGCTCAATGTTCGCTTGTGACCTTTGACATCACGCCTGCAGAAGTTCCTAATCGTCAGGCTGTTGATTAGGGGAACCCTTACATTTTTGTCCTTTATATGCTCCATTAGTGTTTTTCGGGGAATCCAGTATTTTTCTAGTAAGATTGGATATCTCTACTTTCCATATATACCAAAATTGCCATTCTTTTATCGGAAATAACCACCCGATAAATACTTTTCTGGGAACCCATCTTTAATACCAAAATAATCAATTAATTTTGAAAATGCAGACAAACGTCAGATGCAACATTGCCTTAGTATACATGTCATAAAAGCATGCTCAGTACAACAGTTTACATGTTCTAAAAACGAGCCCACTAACAAACCATATTCCCTACATAAGATGGACAGTGTGAGTATAAATGATTGTTCTATTCAAACAATTGATTTTCCTCACAAATTTCATGTATTTTTTTATCTTTCATTGGTCATTCAATTAGATCTGGTATTGACATTTTGCTTGGTGTATTTGAACTGGTGAATGATTATAATCCATACATCCTCATTAACTGTACATATGTCATTATTAACAGTACATTAAGTCCTCATTAACAGTACATTATATAAGGGCTAAACTGCTTTTTGCAGATCTTCCTCTTGGCTTTAAATGTTACAGTAGAATCTGTACAACAGCCACTCCTATTCAGCGACATCTCCTTGTAAATTCCCCCCTCCCCCCATGTAGAAATTATATTGTTTCATCTCTTTAATCAAAGGTCACTCCTCTAACGCGGCCAACAGTCACTGTTTGTGTTATAAACTTAACAAAACATCGCCCATTCAACAGCCATTGTTGAATGATACCATCTTGTCATACATGTACTTCGTAGCACGTCCACTAATCCCGTGATTAATAGTTAATTATCTGGCCACCCACTGATCAGCTAAAAAGAACTGTGAAAATGACAATAAACCCGGGATTATCTGTTAATCAATCTTTTGCATTATTAAATGACAAACTCTATTCATTGTTTTCACACGTAACAAAACATTATTTGCTACTGTTAATAAACTAAAAGTACCATTGAAGTATATAACGTCAGTGAAAAGTACCGTCAAAGTCGAGTTTTGTCACGATCATCAAGTATCTTTTTTCAATTGCCACGTTGTTACTAAACAGAAGTTTTAACGCCTCCTATATTACATACAGAGTTACACCCCTTGAAAATCGGTGACAAATTCAGAATGGTTTTTTGGATATGAGCTTTTTTGATCAAATAAAATTAATTCATGGTTTCTTCACAAAATAGATAAATATTATCAAACACATCACTGGTAAACAGTAGTATTAATGTTGGTACAGACAGTAGTTTCAATATTGGTACAAAATGACACATTTACAGAAGTTATATCAGAGATTTGAGTCAAAAAAATTTCGTTCTAAGCAAGTTTCAGCGATGGCCAAATTTTCCGATGCAAGTATTGATGTTTGCTCCCAATCCTTCTAAGTGTAAAATTTACTTGATGTCAGCACTAACAAACCCTGAGATTTTATTAAGAAGTCACTCCCGATAAGCGGTCAGTCATGAAAATTCCCTTGAGTGGCTGCTTAATACAGATTCTACTATATGAATTATTAGTTAGTCATTTAATCTCATGACAAGCTCTTAGTCAACTCTTTAGACCATCAGATGGCTGAGATTCAAATGCATTACACCTGAAACATTTAAAAATTTAACAATAACATGGATAATCAAGACTTAGACTTGATTTTCAAGTGCCATTGCTATGATAGTGAACAATCTACACATCCTGTCAAACCTTTTAACACTCATAACTTCACTCAGAATAAAGTAATTTGAATGAAATTTTCAATATATTCATTTTTCATTATCTATATTTAAAACTATACTATTCAAAAAAAGTAGGGGATATTTGATTTTGGGGGCATAATACTAAAATATGCAAATGACTACGAAAAAAGTCACTATAGAACCTAACAGAAAAAACATTTCCAGTTACATGTGACGCCCAAACGCACCAATAGCTACCGCATGGAATGCAGGTGATGCTTGGGATCATCATGGGGGTCCAACCCAAGATTTGCACGACTCTGACTTTGAATGTTACAGTCATTGTGGCATTGAATTCCAGGGTGGAAACATCAGTTTAATTGTTTTAGTGACCAGAAAACAAATTTTGATATGCGTCGGCTTACCCAAAATGAAAGGTTACGTGCCCTTGGCATGCTACAGATCGGCACAACACAGGCGGTTGTGGCGCAGACGATGAATGTTTCTCAGTCTGTCATAAGCAGGCTATGGTCCAGATACCGTGATACACAATCTGTACAGGGCAGACCACGCTCAGGTCGACCAAGGGCGACAACTCAAGCCCAGGATCGATTTATCCGTACCTTGGCCTTGAGAAATCGTGTCATCACAGCAAATCAGATCAGCGCTCGTCTTCAAACAGACACTGGTGTGAGAGTGTGTGGCCAGACGATTCGGAATCGACTGCATAGGGGTCACCTTCGCGCCCGACGTCCTCGCGTGATCCCTTGTTTGACAGATCATCACATTCAGGCAAGACGTCGTTGGTGTAGGGATCGTCAACACTGGGATAATCGACGCTGGAGCAATGTGATGTTTTCAGATGAGTCAAGGTTCACTGTTGATTTTTTGGACAGACGTAGGAGGGTGTGGCGTCGTCGAAACGAGCGCTTCCAAGACGTTAACGTCATCAGACATGATCGATTTGGGGGTGGTTCTGTTATGGTGTGGGGAGGCATCACTGTTGCTGGAAGAACGGCTTTACATGTTGTTGCAGGGCGTGTTACAGGCCAGTACTACCGGGACAACATCTTGGCAGTCCATGTTGTGCCGTTCGCACGACGTCATGGCCGCCGTTTCATCTTCCAGGATGACAACGCAAGATGTCACAGGGCCAGGATTGTTACAGGTTACCTCCAACAACAGAACATCACCACATTACCTTGGCCAGCACTGAGTCCCGACCTCTCCCCCATCGAGCATGTCTGGGACATGCTTGGACAGAGGTTACGTCAACGTCAACAACGTCCTGCCAATGTCCAAGAACTTGCTGCTGCGTTGCAACAGGAATGGGACAATCTGGACCAAAATGACCTTAGACGTCTCATTAGGAGTATGCCACGTCGGATCAATGCTTGTTTGGCAAACAGAGGAGGATTTACCCGTTACTGACTTGGTTGTGATGCTGTGGTAACTTTGCTGTTTGACCCCGGGTATCATTTTACCCTTATAATGGTCAGTCTGTGCCTTACTTAGTCTAACGATCATTTGGAATAAATCGATGAATGTGAACTTCATTTCATTTTGTCATTTGTTTCTTCGTCAGTTTCATTAGGTGACTTTAATAACACTTAAAAATCAAATATCCCCTACTTTTTTTGAATAGTATATTATATATAGCAAGAATGACCAGTTCTATAGCTGAACCTTACATAATACATCTTTAATTTGAAATACCAGCGGTAATACGGTTATAATATAGGGTTGTCAGACAATGAATATATGCCAACCAGCAGCATATTTACTGAGTTTGACAAAGTTATTTTGAAAACTCTGCCTTTCAATGCATTCAAAATTTTTTGTGAATTTTACAGTAAACTTAGGCCCCTATGAACAGTTGCACCAAGTTTGTATAAATTCCATATCGTGTTCACAAGCTTTCATACATTTGTAAAATTCCATTGAAAACTTTGTCCTGTATGACAAGTAAGATAAATCGGCAGAACATGATTTGAAAATTTAGAAATTTGATAGAATTGCTTCTTAGGACACCATAATGAACAATTCTATTAAATTCTTTGTCCTGTATTATGTTGATGTAGAAACGTAAATGGGGAGATAACTTTGAAATTTGTAATTGGAAAAATTGAATCTCAAAAGGATTCTTCCTTATGAACAAATAATACTACTAATACCAATAATCATCTGATAGCTTTGGAATTCTAACCAAATGGCTGCTCAGTCGGTCCAAGTGTTTGACCTAAATTATAGTAATTTTTATTTATTATAATTGCTTAAGGGTAACACTGACACTAAGTAATCAAGTATGGTATAAATATTAACTTGCACTATGTAGGTCTATATACGGTGCATTTTGATTGGTTGTGGTAAGAAATGCTATGATTGATAGGTACATGACAAGTTAGTGACAGGTATGCTTATCAATCACTAGATGCAATTGTTACCTAGGATAATAAAGGTAAACAAAGTGCATATTGATATACCATCCAATAATTTCTTTTCATCTTGAACCTCATATATAACAGAAATTAAATGAAATGGGTTTTAACATCCTACTTTTCTGCACCGACTGGGCTAATGAAGACGGGTATAAAACATAACAGTAAATCCGTATTATTCGAGTTCTTTAATTCAGAATGTCATAAACTTCGTCATTCCTTAAACCTTTTATATATATGTACCAGTACACAAAATAATATTATAAGTCTTTGCATAAATGTTTCTTGATAAATAAACGACAATTTGATCCATTTATTTCCAGAAATTTTCGAAACCTATGATATATTGTCCCGATATATCAATTTCATAGCGAGAGCAAGTGATTTGGTTTGCATGTCACATGATAGATTTGTCCAACTCAAACCTGATACATGTTCTAAAAACAATTTGTTTCATAAGTTTACTTCTCTTACCGGTACAATATTTGTTGTAATGTTAAAATTTAGCTCTGGCAGAGACAGAATGTATAAAATGAACTGAAATGGGGTTTAACATTCTGCTTTTCTGCTCTAACTAGGTTTATTGAAGACAGGGACAGAATCTATAAATCTAATAGATGAAATGAAATGGGGTTCATCGTCCTACTGTTCTGCTCCAACTGGGCTAATGAAAACAGGCATATGCCATACAGTGTGCTACAGCCCACTCTTATATCCAATTCCAACTGTTAGGGAACTTTTACATGCACACCAATGTGTACACGGGACCTGTTTTTTGTTCCATCCGAATGACTAGACAGCTGTCCTTGTCAGGCCCTCCATCCTGCTAATGGAAGAAAACAATTACTGGAGATCCTATTCCTAATAGTAACAATACTAACAATAAAAGATAGACTAAGTTCTTAGAAGTATTATGGACAGAGGTACAAACAATGACAATATATTCACAGATGAAATGCAGGATTGACCCAACTAGATATTTATGGGACTAAGATGCCACTCAACTCAATGATAGACTCTATGATCTAAGATGCACACGTTGAACCATTCGGCTAAAGTACCCAAACCCCCAATAATGAATGAACATTGTCTACACTACAAAACACGAATTAAACAATTTTTAACAATCCAACACCAAGAAAAGGGATGGATGGAGGCGAGGTAAAAAAAAAAAAAAATGGCATTGATAATTGGGTCACCTTCACCGCCTTCTTGAAAATTGAATTTGTGCAGTTTCTATTAATCTAAGGTCTGTTGCCAGGAAAATCCAGCGTTTCGATATCACAAAAATTATAATTACGACTAACTCTCTGATAGTAGAGACTCAGGATTTTTCCGGCCACAGACTCTGTACTAAAAAAATCATAAAAAAAATAATTGAAAAACTAAGAAAAGAAAAGAAATAATTTTTCAAAAAGTAAAAGTTTAACAAGTAAAACACAATAGAAATACATAAATTTGATAACATATCCATTAGCGGGGAGAAAAACAAAAAACCTAAACAATACAGAAGAATAACAAAATATCTAAACAAAACACCAAAATAATAATAAAAAAAAGCAATTAGCATGCATGCACATGCAAGAATTATACAGTCACCAAAAGTTTAACACTGATCCTACCTGCGCATCCGGGGGCTGATATTGCCGCGGTAACGAAAAAGATGCACTCGTTAAAGTTGGTGACGGCAAAGACTAATTGATTAAATATAATTAATAAACATAAATACCAAGAATAATATACATACATCATAATAGTAATTGGTTATTTAATTATTAAGCAAAAAGTTTTAAGGTTATTTAATGATCATTCATACTGATTAATTTCACATCAAATGTTATAAATGAATGAAAAATAAATTCCATTCCAATTTGTTGCATCAATTAAACAATCTGATTAAAACACAGATCCTATTTCATTTCGTTTTTTATAGTTCAAAATTTCGTTTTACTTGTCTTTACTATACTATGATCTGGAAGAGTCGATATATTAACAGAGTTTTGGTTGAAGTGAGGGATTAGCACAGCGACTTCTTGGTGTACCATGCACGGATATGTGGGTAAACCCCTAGAAATGTCAACGCTGATTGATTAATCAATGTCTAACATCATAGGGTCAAAAGCCGCTTGTACAACCCCTGACACAACCTTCCAGTACAACTTGTCAGATCTAGGCCATCGAAAGTATAAAAAAACGAAACGAAATATAGATCTGTATTTTAATCAGATTGATCAATTAAACTGCAATTAAATATTCATCAGAAGAACTGGGCAATACGTTCTAGGATTATCTAATCAACCTACCAATTCTAAGGTTAATTTTATTGTACATGTTCTAGGGTCATTTAATTAACGAATTGGTTCTTAGATTTGTCTTTTAATGAATAACCAGTTCTAAGGTTATTTAACTAAACAGCCTTTGTTAGACTATTTAATTAAACAGCCATTGTTAGACTATTTAATCAAACAGCCATCTTTAGACTATTCAATGAAACAGCCTGTTTATTAAATATAGTTTTTTAATACATTTTACTGTGCAATGCATTTTACTGTGCAATGTTCTAGTCAATTGTTAAAACAAAAATGTTGATCCCACTGAATGCATAAGCTTACTGTATGTAAGTTTTGTAAGCCCCTATAAAGCTAACATGCAGTATCTATGGTACATGGAAGCTAATTGGAAGTTCAATGACAATGTCAATAATAAAGGTATGTCTGTTTAATATGGATGTGTATTATATCGACTGGTCTTATTTTATTACTTTTAACAAAGGTTGCCAATTTAGAAACTATTTAATATCTAGAACATTATTACAAAAAAATCTAATATTCATTTACAATCAAGGACAAATATATATACTTTATTGAGTCTTTATAGGTATATGGGATAATGAAATGTGACATGCCATTAAATCACAATATCTGGAATCAGTAATAAATTTTATAAAAGAAATAGATATACCAGTATATCTTGTAATGAAAATAAACATAGAATAGAAGGGTGCAAATGTACTATATTTCAATTAATTACTAATTAATTAGCAAGTTATGTATGGTATAACATCTTATCATTACTACTACTAATCAATCTCGCATGTATTTTGTAATTGTATCACAAAATCTCAGCTAATTAATTAACAGCAGATCAGATTCTAATTTTTATTAATATTATTTTTCACATAAATATAGTCATTAACATTGTTAGGCTTAATAATGTAGTTGGAAGAAAACAACACCTCAAACTTTCAAAAACATCATGGCTAAGGGCAGTCTAATTAAAATTATGCCAACAATGCATTCCGTTTTATTTTCCGGTTGTTTACCCCACTTTATCTAGGTCCACAGACATTTCTTTGTAGGGTGCCAATTAAAAAGCTGTGATACCGAAAATTCTGAAAAATCGTTAATTGATTGTTGAGACATTTGATTGACTGTTTAATTCAGGTCAGGGATATCATTATGCCTACTTCAGAAGCTTAGAACATGTTTTTCTCACAAAATGTCTTAAAATTTCAAGGAGTGACAACTCGTTTAAACGGAACAAAAAGATCATCACATTTTAGTTTTAATTAGTACTGAATAAAGGCAGTAGCAGTCTACTATAATCTACAGTGATATTACTTTTGTATTAAATCGAAATCACTATATATATATTCCACAATAAACAAGATCATATAAATTTTATTTAATACCCTACATATACATATTTAACATTTTGGGAATTATCGTGACTAGCATGACATTATTAATTATTCTCATAGTAAAAAAAAAAACCAATAGATCATCTAGTCTGTCGTAAGTAAAGACGTCACTTATTCAAAAAAATTTCAGAATTACCTAAATAATATACATCATTCAAATACTGGGTACACCCACAAAAAACGCTTTTTAGCGACTAACAACAAGGAAAATTTAACTGCTGGTTTAGTAATGAGTGTAACTGAACACATGGTAATGCAAGATAAAAGACCTATGATCATCTGGCTTCATCCTAGGCAAAAGCGCCATCACCGGAAACCGCTTATTTCCACCGTACTTTACACAAAACATTAGAGTTTTAAAAATATCTTTGTTAAATCTACGGTTGGCATATAAAAATGTGTGCTTTTGGTCAATTTTGGTAACGCTTTGCAATCTTTTGCATATTTAATTTGTGTTTTATTTATGGGACAGTATCTACATTAATTCACGAAATAAAATAATTGAACAATAAATAGCTATTAATAAACTATTCATTTTAACTCTACAAAGAACTCTTTGATCCTATTTTGACATTGTCTACAGTTGTACCACGTACCCTTAAAATCACACTGCAAATTTCAATTTACGTTAATAACTTCAGATCTCAGATAAAACAAATAATTATCCCTATTTCTCGAGTGACATGATTGAAAACAGAATTGGAAGTCCTTTTTTTAAACGGCTGATTTTTTCCCGCTTTAATAAATGGTTGATAAATACTGAATCTAATTATAAAGGTGTGAATGCTACTTGGTGCAAAAGGATAAAAAAAGAGAGAGAGAGAGAGAGAGAGGGGTGGGTTAACATCCTAGGTCATTTCGGGACTAACACATGGGTTCAATTTTATTTTAATAATTCGCTTGTGCGTAGGGGTCTTTAGCAGTGGGAGGAAACCGGAGGACCTGGAGAAAACCCATGAGGTTGGACAGGCGACCCTACTCCTTGTCACGTACAACTGGGGAATCAAAACCACCCCAGTTGACTAAATAACACACCTTATGATACAGCGCACATGTGCTAACCATTCGGCCATCCAACGCACCGTATTAATTATAATTATATAATATCATAAATGTACATAATATCATTTCCAGTTATTTTTAATATGAAATACTTTTTGCAATGATACATTATTTATCACAAAAACTTGCAAAAGGTTGCCAAGCAATTGAGTGTGTTGTGTCAACTCGTCACCTTCAAATAATTTGATAATAAAAATGTTCAAAGATCCATTCATCCAATTCTTTTTTTCATACTGGGTTTAATAAATATTTAAAAAACTACTTTTTTCAATGATACCTATTTTATCACAAGAAATTGCCAAGGGTTGCCAGGCAACCTAGTGTCTACTATCTCTAACCTACAAATAATTTGATAATGCAAATGTTCAAGATACATGCAATTCTTGTTTCTTTTGTTCTGGGTTTACTATTTATTTTTCTAAATATTAGTTTATTTATCATATCATATATTCAAATAATTTGATAATGTAAATGTTCAAGATACATGCAATTCTTGTTTCTTTTGTTCTGGGTTTACTATTCATTTTTCTAAATATTAGTTTATTTATCATATCATATATTCAAATAATTTGATAATACACATGTTCAAGATACATGCAATTCTTGTTTTTTTGTTCTGGGTTTACTATTTATTTTTCTAAATTAGTTTATCATATTCACATGTTAAGATTTGTAGAATAATAATAATAATACACAATTTTATAGGCCAACCGTAGTATGAGTTATTGTGAAAATCTAATTCTAATCAGAGTGAAACTAGGTTTGGTATTTTATTTTAACCTAAGTTTTACTTTTTATATAAACAAAAGCTATATTTTTGTAAAATTTGAATGAATTTATTTGGATTCAGCGTTCAATTTGTATTTTTGCATTAAATTTTTTCTCTATATTATGTTATAAACTATATTTCTCTATATTATGTTATAAACAACACTTCTCTATATTATGTTATAAACAACACTTCTCTATATTATGTTATAAACAACACTTCTCTATATTATGTTATAAACAATATTCAGTGTTAAAATTAACTAGATAATCTAGAATTATAAATGAAAGTAGAAGCTGCAACAAATATTTCTAATTATCTGGTAAATGTTTGAAAAATACTCAAAAATGAGTTGTACATGTATGAACTAGGAATAAAAGAGTAAATAGACTACTCTTTTTATTTATTTATTTAAAGTACATTTTGAGTTTTAAATAAACACACATCCAATATCTATCTAAATAGTACTGTCATCTACAGAATGCATAGCTACATGTAGTTAGGCCACAGCAATTTTATTTTTAGCTCTTTCAGGTCTTTATCAATAAATAGCCGATCTAGTCTCACATGTTTTTGAGAAGTGTAATCAAGTATTTTTTGGTTTTTAAATTACTTGTTTCCCAAAAAATAGGATCAAAACTTGAATAGGCTTTTCCGAAGAACAAATAATCAAATTGGTGTGGCCTGAGGTCTGAAATTTTTGAAGTGTCTATTGTTATTCATTAATCATGGAATAAACTGATATTTTTTGATTGACCGGTTTTGAAGGTTTTGTGAACATACCGGTACCTAATTAATTTTGCAAATCAACAAATCCAAAGTCATCAAGTCAACAAATGGTTTTGGATGGTCCATATAAAAATGTTAAATTCAGAAATTTCAGGCCACAAAATGCCCAATTGTGCTGAATATATATATATTTTTTAGTAGTGTCCTAAATATAGCAATTTGTTGATTGGCACTCACCTGATTGTCATAAACTGGTTGTATTTGACGAGGAAGTGTAAATGGTAACGATGACACGCTACCTGAAGATTGACGTCTATATCTGTTGTTGGTACAATTATTAGGGATTTTATAAGCACATCGTTTATGGAAATTTAAGCCACATCCTGCCAATAATAAAAATTATTTTTTCAAATTAGCAATGAATAGGAAAGTGTGGATTTTTATTACCAGTATATGAACAAAGCAGCCCAAATGGTTTTACCCCCGTCAACCCCTTACAAAATTCACCTTTAGTTGATCTATATAGTGTCACTAGGACACCATTACAATACAATCATGATTTAAATCAGATGTTTTTCAATATGTCTTTCAATTTTCTTTTGTTTCGTATTGCTATTATTTAACTGTGTCATTTTCTCATTTGTGAACTGTACACTAAACAGTCATTGAAAATGCAGTTCTTTCAACTATACAAATTCACTAAAATATTGTGCATAACACAGATAAAGTCAACCATCCAAACAGCAATCTATAGAATGGATAGTAACTTAGTAATCAACTTGTCCATAGGAATGATTTTAAAATGCTCTAAAGTCTATATTTTCCTTTCAGTCTTGAATGTTGGGGCTTATGTTTCAAGCAGTCTGTCGTAAAGAGAGATCACAAGGTTTTACAAAGTGAACAAGAGCCATAACTCTAAAAGTAATTACCGGTAACAGAAATTATTATATATATATCAAATAGTTTGATGATAAACTGTCACAATATTCAACATACAGTTAACAGGAGATATAACACTAGAAATAATTAATGTAATTTGTTGAAATTCGATAGGCTTATTCATTTCACTTTATGCACATTGCTTACAAATTTCTAAACAGGAATTCACAAGAAATTTGATAGGTTTCTGTCTGATCAATGTATACAAGACTCAAAGTAATCATAGGCTTCATTGTTGAACTGAGCTAATGAGCCAACGTTAGTGGGTCAACGTCTTACTTACTGGTCCAATGCATCTCCTAGATTTTAAAAACATTGGATAACAAACATATTTTATACGGCATAAATCAATGTCGGGTATGTCGATTCATAGTATTTGACAATTTGACATCACCCATAGAGTAGTCAAATTGGTGTGCAAGACAATCTGATTTAAACACAGATCCTATTTCGTTTCATTTTTTATAGTTCAAAATTTTGTTTTACTTGTCTTTATTACACTAGGATCTGGAAGAATTGTTATATAACCCACATTCTGGTTGATGTCAGGGATTATCCAATGAAGCCGTCTGTTGCGGCGAGTTCTTGGCATGCAGTGCATGGAACTGTGGGTATCCCACTAGAAACATCATGTAGTAGAGGCCATTGAAAGTATAAAAAAAAGAAACGAAATATAGATCTGTATTTTAATCAGACTATGTGTGTGACAAATGGCTTTCAACTCATAGAAAACTTGCATTGAGGGACTAGTGTTATTTCAGCAGTCTATTACTGTGTCCATATAAAATAATTAGTTGCTAAATGTAGGAGTAAGGAAATACAAAAAATAATATTCTGGTTCTCTAGGCTAAAGGTTTTTATCTTTGTGTTTTTATTTTGTTAAAAGATCAACTCACTACGGAGCTAAGTGGATTCTCACATCACATTTCAACACACTACATTTTTTCTCAGCATGTCGTTTTACCGATAGATGATTATCTAATAGTGTCATTCATGATTGTTAGTAATATTTATCAGGGTTGGGTACACTTCAAATTTTTGCTTTCTGTAACTAACGGAAAATATTTACACAAGGTAATTAATGAGATTATAAACCCAAGTCACACATTCTTTTTTAAGCGACCTGGGAGAATCGGAGAACCAAAATAATTGTTTTTGTATGGCCTAACTTGAGCAATATTACACAGTCCTTTTTAAGCTACTGGGAGAATCGAAGAACCCAACTAACTGTTTTTGTATGGCCTAACTTGAGCAATATTCCATGTTTTGTTTTGGGTTCATTTGAACCAGGTTTTATTTCAAAATGTCAATTTGTAAAATCGTCCAGCTCACCTTCACATTTTAAACCCTGCTTGACCAGACCAAATAAAAGTTCTCCACAGAAATCACAAAAATGAGGTGATTTATAAGAATGTACATACATCAAGTGAGGTCGAATCTGTAAATCTTCCATTGTGGCAGCTTCTGAAAACATTAAAAAAACACAGTGGAATTTTTGACAGCACTCATTTCAATATATTCCAAATTAATCATTTACAATGTATTTTTTCCATTCCGATTTTCATAGCCTTTTCATTATGGTCAAAATCAATGTGATGTACATTATATCATGTTATCAGGATTTTCATACCTCCACTGTTCATCAACTTTAATATAAAACTGCAAAGTCAATTAAAAAGAAATATTTTGATTTCCTTTTCATTTGTTTGTGACACCTACCGTAAGAGTTGTGATGTTTCCCCATAGTCTTACCTAGGGCTGTCATTAATTTTTCACAGTTGTGCCAAAATTGATTAGCAGTTTCAAATAAATACAGCAGTAATGTCTTGACAGCAGCTTATCCAAAAGGAAAACTTGGATGTTGACCAACCTTAATATTCAGTCAAGGAGGATAACTCTGCAACTGAAAGTCGCAGAATGCTGTATCTTGATAGAGTTCGTCCTCTAATGGCTACAATGTTTCACACCAAATTTGAAAAGAATCTGTCAAAAATTGTAGTCTCTGTTGTGGTCACAACAAGGTTTTCAACAATCTGACACAAAATATCAAAGAACACTGAAAATCAATAGGATGCTGAATATCATGTTCACAAGGTTTTCAGCAAAGGGGAGATAACTCCAGAACGGAAAGCTGTGGCATGCTGAAAGTAGATAGGGTTCATTCTCTCATGACCACAATGCTTCACACAAAACTTGAAAAAAATCTGTTCACAACTATAGCATGCTCTATTGCGTTTACAAGATTTTCGGAAAAGGGGGCATTACTCTTGTATGAAAAGTCGCGGAATGCTGAATATCAATAGGGTTTGTCCTCTCATGACCACAATGATTCACGCCATATTTCAAAAGAATCCCGTCAAAAGTGTTGCCTTTTTTGTTTTCACAAAGTCAATTGCCGACAGATAGATTGAAGGACAGTGTAAAAACATACATGTATTATACCCATCCTCACACTGAAATGTGGGCATATAAAAATAGACTAGGTTTTCATTTTCAACATAAAATACAAAAATATCAAGATTTTATATTCATTCGTAACAATTAACTAGATCTATAAATAATATGATTAAAGTTTATCACTCTTTAGTATTTAATCATAGTGCATAGTGCTACACCATGAAACTTTGTGATGTAGACAGGTTTTTCAATATTTCAACTGATTGTTCAGCATCAAAGTTCTCTAAATTATGCCCTGATCTTTTTATTCTCACTGGTCTATCACTAGATAACCTCCCGGCTTGAAACCAATCAGAGGCCAATCAAATGATTTCAATGCAAATCACAAGTGGGCCTATACTGTAATGGATGCTGAATGCTGCATCACATCTTTGTTAGTAGCAAACCATTTTTGGACATATTAGAGATTATACTTTTACAATATTCTAGTCTGAAAAGAATTAACAAGCACTCAAATGACGATCACAAACTTTAATGTAGTGGCCATATTTTCATACTGTTTATAAAATATAAGTTCAGGAAAACTTTTACCCATCGTACAAACATTCTGATTACAGTCAAGTAGAATACAGTGGCATAGGTTACCAAACAGTTATTATCTTCAACAATTATACAGATATGAAGTGGATTATAATAACAGACAACTCGGAGAATTGGCAAATCTGCATATATAATTATATAGCATCTGTCAGTCACAATCTCAAAAGACTGTCCAGCTGACAACAAGACAGTTCCATTCGTCCAACATAAATTGACTGTTCTCTAATAGAAAAGTGTTAATTTTGAATCCTGATATGAAGAGAAATGAAATGATATAAGGTTAAAAGGTCTACGTTTTTGCACCAAGTGGGCTAATGAAGATGGAAATACATCAAACAATGTACGATGTGGGAAATATTGCCTGGACAGCGGCATTATGCCCTACTCTTATTAGAAATTCCGGCTGTCAAGGTTTCTTTTTTACGTGCAAGCCAATGTGTACACGGTACCTTCGTTTTTATCCCATATGAACGATTTGCCACCGTCATTGCCAGGTCATCTGTCCTGCAAAATGACATGGGGAAACCACATTGGAAAATTCTGAAGAACTTTCTTGGCCAACACTGGAAGTGAACCTGAGACAGATTCAATGAGCCACCACAGCTCCCTGATATCAATAGCATATAGACTAGATCTAGTGAAGTCAAATAAATACAATCATATTTCCTTCTTTTCTTGTATTTTGTCAGAGCTACAACCTTAACAAAGTTATATTTCGTACCAAACTGTTACATATATTTATAATACGAGTAACATTATAAAAAAGAAGACCTTTGCGCTCCATAATTTGTGGAAGTGTATTACACACAAAAATGCAAATTCAATGAAAAAAAATAAACCCACCTGAAAGAATGACATCAATAAGACATCCTTCAGTGACACTTGTAGCCGCGGTAATGAGCTGTAAGACATTTTCACTTTCTGAATCATGTTTGAATAGTAATATTTTATCTATCAGATTATATAAACCATGCTCAGGGAACTGAAACATACAAAATAACAATTTTATCAAATATCATTCATCTAAATCAAAGAATGCAGGAAGCTACATGTACATATAATATAATGAAAAAAGAGAGATGGCACAGATCAATATGAATGGGGAAATGGGTTCTCTATATCTAAAAGGCAAATTTAAGATCAGCAAGAACAACTGGAAATATTACAGGCTGACGTTCTTGGTTGCTCATCTGTAGGACTTCCAACTATTTTACTCATCAATTAATGTACATAATGCATCTGTTTCCTAGGTAGTCTAGTCTTAATCATTTTGAATTCGTCTCTTTTTCTGGTTATTCCAGTCTTAATCATTTTGAATCCATCAGTGTCTCTTGATTAGTCTAGTCTTAATCATTATGAATCCCTCCCTGGTTTCTGACAGTATTTTAAGACATTTCCCCCCTAAGATAGGTTGCCAGGCAACAAAGCCTACATTATTACTATTATTTGTACCAAATATTTTAACAAATAATGTCATTAATTAAAGTCGATATGATAATCTATTTTACCTTTCATGCATTCTCAAGATTTCTACAAAGCAAGCAAGGGCAAGGGCAATAACTATACAAGTAAGTAACGATTCCTTGTTTAATAAGATTTGACAAAGTGAGCAATGGAAAGTGTTGAAATCCTATCAGGTACGATTTTCCATTTCACTAACTGTTAACATGATCAACACATATTGCAAATCAATTGGATGATAAGCAATATCCCTATATAATTAACTGTAGAGTGTTCACAAGAAAATGTGGAAGATGGGACGGACAGGGACGATGGCAATACATAATCACATTTTAAGGTTGGCATATAAAAATCAATCAATCAATCTTAACTTAGGTTATCTAAAGTTGACATTATTTAATTGAAGTTTTTTGTTTAAACATTAATATCCAACTAACACCTGTCATGAACATCAAGTTTAAAATAGCATCTAACCCAGATATGTTTTAATCGTCTACATTAATATCCAACAAACAATTCAACAATTACCTCTGTTAAAAGTTAAATATAAAGAAAATGACTAATGGCCTTTGGCTAATTGAGGCATTAAATAACCTGGAGCGAGAGCGTCCATAAATGACATAATCATATAAGAATGACATGTTTGAATTTAGATTGGCCTCCAGTCAATGGATGAAAATAAGGGATCAGTTTTGTATTTTTACAAAGACTGTACTTAGTTCTGAATGCACAAGCACCAGAAAAAAAATGTGAAGACAGTCCACATATAAATTAAATATGGAAAATATTGAGTCAGTGTAAATGTTTTTTGTTTGTTTGTATTAGTTTTTGTGGTAATCAAAAATATTTGCCTATTCAGAAGAAAATATTATACAAAACTTAACTTATGAAAAACTGTTTTAGTTGAAGTCTGGTTATATTAAAGGGAATCAGAGATAATTGACTGAATTTCCTAATTCTAACGACTGAGTCTGACGCTTCGTTTCAAAATGGATTGAAGAACCTAGAAATGGTTCCACAACTGATGTCTTCCGTCTTGTTCTAGCCACTATAGTGGTCCATCCTAAGGTCTTCCTTTGAGCAAGATTTGTAGTCCCTTAATTTCCAATTAAACTGACCCCGAACTGTACTGTACATAGCTTAACATGTAATAAACCAATTCCCATTGAGATAAAGGTGAAACCATACTGCCTAATTATATGATTTGATTAAACCCAACTGCTACGCGAAATTTCTGTTCATTTTAAAATGGCCGCCGAAACATGAATCATGTGATTTTATGTCACTCGAAAATACAGAAAAACTGTTTGGTAAGTTAAGATTAAGATTTCAGTGTTCCACTCTTCACTATTTGTAACATAATTACTTACTTCCATGCAAACTGTGATGATTTGTTAAATATTTTGCAATGGAACCTAATTTTAATTGCTCAAAGCCTGGAATAGTGTATCAATTATAGCCATGAATAAGAATTATCACGGCTACAACTATTGCAGCTATGAAGAACCAAGACTCAGGGGCCATACATGTACATGTAACTTTGGAAGTATTTTCTCAAATCGACAAATTTATACGAACCCTCTTTACGCCAATATCAACTATTGCGAGCAATTTAAAAAAATTGAAGAAATGAACTTTTTTTTAGATCAGTACATAATTTGTACGTCATACAGTAATGTATGTTTATCAACAGTCATATCAGACTTGGGTAATAACTCTGGAATTAGTTTTCTGAAAACTCTCAAAATCAATAGAAACCAACGAGTGAGGACAAGTATGTAATGTGTCTTTATCAACAATCAAGTTAGAGGCCATATAACTTGAAAATTAATTTTGCGAAAATCACGATGTACAAGCCTTACAAGTAATCATATGTTACATAATGTATAGTAATACTTGTTACAATATACATGAATAATCACATAATCTGGCAATATTAGCATGGTTATTTTTCTGGACAATTTGTTCAGTTTTCCATTAGCAATAGGCTGTAATAAGCAAAATGGCAGCCTTCTTTCACCAACAGAAGAATTTCAACAAAATCTGGATGGTAAAACACAAAAGGTAGTCCTGATGATGGGACGATGAAGTGAAAAATTAAAAAGAACGTAATAATATATGTTAGTAGTATATTCCTAATTCTAGGACTACTAGGAGTTATTATTTAAGATGACTCTAAATAACTGGAAATTCATGATATCTTGTTGGAAAATTAGAATATCCCCCTCAAAATGCCTAATTTTTTTAACTCTTTACTACCTCTTACATAATGCATCTTTAACATACTGTTACATATACCAAAAGATGAGAAAGGAGTCGGGGCAATTAGGATTACCATTAATTCGATTGAATAATTCATACATATAAAACCTATGGATAACGTCCTAATTGGAAAGAAATATAGTACTAACTTGTGTTAATATAAAGAAACTCAATCATTTACAAACAAAGTATCACTAGTGAGATTTATGGAAGAGGGGGAAGGGTATCTTTTTAGCATTACTTAAATTCTGCCAGACAACACTTATGTCAGCTGTCACTGGATATGTACATGGCTGCCCAATTATTGGAAATATTGATGAATGTAAATGCTCTCAATCTCTGTAGACACATTTTATCTTTGAACTTAGTTATTTATTGGCATCAAAGAATGACATGTTACGGACAGATTATTCGGATGTCTCATATTTTTGATTTGTAATCATAGACAACATTACTACATGTCATTCAGGGAGACCACATTAATTATGCGTATGTATCATGTATCATAATAGGAAGCATAATTAGTCCTATTGTACGATCTTGTCAATTACATAATGTACATACAAATTTGTTGCAATATATTAGCAGAAGAGTTCGAAATTTCAGGACTAACAAATGATACAATTTCATATCAATAATTCGCTCGCATGTTCAGGTCTTTAGCAGTGGGAGAGTACGGGAGAACCCGGAAAAAACCTACAAGGAATCGAAACCACTCAATGACTAGACCTTATGATCTACAGTGCACATATTAATCCGTTCGTCTACCCAACCCCACAAGAATTCTTACAGATTGCATTGATTTAGCATGTCATTAGATAGAAGTGGGAGACTAGGATTTGTATTAGTAAGCAATGGGTCCTGCTTTTTTTTTCAAACATTCAAAGGTTCATTTGGTTTCTGAGATTTTTATTGCATATATGTGTTTAGGACTAAACCTAACGGCTCCCAGCACTTCACTTAAAATATAATCCCACTAATAATTTAACGTTACCAATAATTTGTATACGTTCCTCAGTATTTCAGAACCAAAAAAACCTCCTAACCCAAAGATACAATAGTTTTTGGAGAATGTTTCCAAACAGCAAACATTTCATGAAATCTTTGCCAGATCAGAAGTTCTGTACATATAAATTTCTGATCAGGAGTCAAAATATTGCATCTTCTAATACAATTCTTAGATTAAATTTTCTATGAAATGTCAAATATCAACAAACCAACAGAAAACTTAAGGCACAGGAACCTTTATTTCTTACTAGATGTCTGGTTTTCAAATCTGGTTAAAGAAAAAAGTTTTGAACATATCGGTCTTCCACCGAGTCTAACAATATAAATCAAAGTATTGCACAAGACTGATATAAATTATTCTCTTTTAAGAAAGATTTATATAAGATTTCCTAACAGGTAATATATTTTAAAAAAAGATCAAGACATTACACAAGCAGCATGGTGACAGGTTTTTGAAAGTGGAAGTTGTAAATTCTACACGCACGTCATGTAATTTACAATTAGTACATGATATATGACCATGTTGAAAAATAGGTTTTACCAGTAATTTTGTTTGTGGTCCATATCAGGGATCTTAATCAGCTCATTATTGTTGGTTTCAGTCAGTTGATGTTTGAATACATCGATTGATAAAATAATGAACTGGCCACATTGGCTAAATTACAAGGAGTTAATTATTTCTAGTTGATGAAGAAGTCAATCAACTTGCTTGATGGCTACAATAACATTAACAGTCATTAGTGAGAATCGGCCACATAGTTCACATGATCTGAGTAATTAGCACCTTTAACTTTAATAATCCCTTAAAAATAGCCTTGCTGAATATTCATAACAAGTCCAGTAAGTTGCCTTTGTAAAAATAAGCCACGATCTTGATATGAATTGTGGATCTCGAGAATCGTGCCGTGTTCGATGCTTCGTACAAATTTCAGGAAGATATTAAAACAATACATTTTAATGGTTAGTTAAATTTAAATAGTCATTGAATAATCCCCTTATAGAACACTGAATATTGTGAGAAACAGTCATCAATGATATATTTTTCAACAGAATCTCCAATGCCAAATACCGGTGATGCCTGACATGCATGGTTAGAATTAGGTCAACAAACCAGCAATGCTAGATTTAGTTGTAAATAGGGTTTAATTACCATTATGATTTTCATTATTTTATACACATGCTGACAGTGGCCTAATTTTGAAAATATTGTCCTTATTATTGAAGGCTATGGCATATTTGTACAGAATTTTATTTTATAAAACAATTTCAATTATGAATGCCATGTGATCATTGTTCCATTTGTCTATCATCTACGACTGAATAAAAACTTTGCAAGTTAATTTTTAAGTGATAGACAAAAACATGAAGAAATGCTATGGTGCCCTTTCAGCTTATTTTGGCAACAGCACTTTCTGATACTGGCCATTGTAGAAAAATCCTTATTTCGACCAACTCACTGATGAAGTACATGCTTTATCCATTGAATAAATGAAGACAGTAATTTAAATGAATTAAATATAGAAAATTTTCAGAAACATGTTCCAATTTGTTATTATTTTTTGTGGTAATCACATTCATTAGCCTATACAGAAATACAGCATTCTCAATAAATTACCAAGAATTAAAACTGCATGGCATTGATTGTGTTTTGAATATTTCATACACATTTAGTTTAGAACGCACTTAAACATGCTAGTATCAACTAACGCCAGCTCAATTTCAGATTTAAATAATAATATAACAAAGTCTGTAACATGTAAGTTGACATGTTAAATCATACTTTATTCATTTAATGTACTATTACCAAATCAATCACGACCAAGTTAAGTTAAGTTCTGTTGCGCCATTTACATTTTCACTAAAATATCAAATTTCCAACAGCTTATAACCCATGCTATTATGTACTCAGATTGCAACATTTAATTAAGAAAACAACATCAAAATAACAATGCTAAATAATCTCCCGGCTTGCATTCAATCAGATTTTAAACTTGGGCCATCAAGTTCCTTCGCTACTAGTACAAGATGACTACAAGATGGCGCTGTCCTGTTATGCATGAGCAGCGTAGATTGAATTTCAATTGCACATATTCTTGTAAACATTAAACTGAATTGAACCATTTTTGGAGTGATATTCCTATTTTAACTCGTTATACATTGTATTCTTGACAATAATTAATGGTCTTAGCCCCTTGCAAGCATTCATGATTCACGCGACACTATAAGCTTAAAACAGATATTCCAATACATCTTAGAATAATCTTAGAATTACATGTATAATGAACCTAGGGCAGATCCAGAGGGCACATTTTAGATGCGGGTTCTTCGAAATTACATTTCTGGGCTCCTAGTTTGTGGTGAGCTTCGCGCCTACGATACCCATGACCCCCCTCCTCTCCACCCCCACCACCCCCCCATCGATGGTCTCTGAATCCGCCTTTGTGAACATCATTACTACTAAGTACTGATTAAATTTTTTTACTGTTTTGGAATACATTTCTTTTAAACTGCAGAGTGATTCCATCCATTAAACTTGGAAAAATGACTTTTTCTTTAAAATCAGTTATTTTGGGATATAAAATGATTGTCTTTATTTAGACCAATTGTTACTGATAAATATTTCCAGCACAATCTTCACAACACTCCCTACTATAAATGTCCTCCAAACCCTGATCCGTTTTGTATTCTAAGTCTATAAATGTCAATTGTAGCTATCTGTCATCCCTGATGTTATCTTGGTAATCTAACAAGACTCCTGATAATCCATAGCCATAACAGAATAAAACTGTAGCACGCTTTATTATTCCTTTCATTACAAAACCGTCCCATAATCAATATCAACCAAAACATCATTCTACCTTCAGTGAAAGGAGAACCCGATAATTGGATAATTACCTATGCTTTCTTCCATGATGGGTACTTTTCCTGTCAATAACAGACAATTTGATGCCTCTACCTTGTAATACTAGTAATAAGATTCACAAAAGGTCAAAGGGATTTCACTTTTGTTGGAATTATTGGCAAACGTGAAATCTGATTTAGTTATAGCTGATTTCAAGTCCTCATTTAATTAATGTCAAAGAAATTATTTTAGAGTTGAATTCGTCACATTAAGTTTTAAATAATCCTACTTTTGAGTCTTACAATACATTGAGCCAAAGCTTTGGTATAAAACACAGGGAATAAGAAACTCTCTATCAAATTTGGTGACAAGATTTTAAGTTAAAGGGACGCAAGCCAATACAAAAGTTAAATATAGAGCTCAAGACCATTTACATGTAGAATCAAAAGTATGGTTACAAAAATGGTGCAGTGAAAAATTACATCTGGCTCTAGATATATCAACTTGAATTGATACATGTATTCTTTTATAGGTTTATGTGTTTCATTTAATTATGTATGCAATCTTTTTGTCAAAAATTTTTCCAAATTATTTAATATCATAAAGCAAGTTATTAAGATCCTTTTTGAAATTTGTTATCAGCTTTATGCTTTTCGTCTTTATGGGCCTGTAATGGTCTTAAATACATTTGTGTTGCATCTGCCAAGTTTCACATCAGAGGCACACATTCTTTTTTGCTTTAATCTTCCAAATTTTCTATCTAAATAATCCTTATCTCCTCTTATATTATGTGTCTATAATTTAAATAATAACAGGTTTTATTGATCATGCTGCTCATTGAAAAGCAGGCTTTTAATGCCATTGATTAATAAAAGTCATTTTATATATTTACATGTACATTGTTTCTGAGATTGAAACCAGAATCCAATTATGCTAGAAATTTATCCAGCTTCAATGAGCAAAAGGTGTGTAGATCAGATGTAATTTCATGCCTACTATCATACTTTTACTTTATTGTTTTTAAGGCCCAACCTATACTATGTATAATCTGTTGACAATTTTTCATTAATATGTCTAAAATCTAGTCTGTGATAATGCTTATGATCAATTGATAGATTTATTTCATATAGTACATGTATAAAATGTACATTGCACAATCACCATTGCTTACATGTGTAAACATGGTTAACCTACATGTATAATGTATATACTCTACATTGACAATTAGTCAAGACAGTGGCACTTAAAATTTCTTACACATAATTACTGTGCGAATTAGCTTTAGCTACATATGCACAGGAATACTACACAAACATCCTTAAAGGAATATAACTTCCGGCATCGCGGCAGCTTTATTAGTGTCATTATTTCCTGAAAGAGGATGCCACTTTAAATGCTGATTGGGCAAAATCAATTGATAATTGTGGTATGAAGATCAAGCTAGTCTATTTCTTATACTATTAGTGTTGGGAGCTGTCTGTCAAATTCACTCGGCTGGAATAAATGAAAGAGAGTAGGTTGGGTAATAAAGCCTGACAACTATAGATTCTTTCGCCAGTCTAAACATATACTGTTTAACTGTCACAACTCACACTTGTTACTGTCAACACTGACTGGTGACATACAACTGACATGAGATCACAATTATCCATTTAAAATTTGGCTAAATACAACTCTTACTATTAAATATCAAATAGAGATGAGTTCTTCAGTCATTTTAACACTTCCATATAGTTCTTTTCTTTAAATTATCATTGTTTATTATCAAATGTATTTTACAAAACAATAGTTCACAATATAAAAGTAGTGATGGCGGAGATGTACACTTATGTAGGATATCTCTATACGCGACATTTCAGTGCAAAATGTACAAATTTTCCTAAATTATTCTAATATACAATTTTCATTGTTAAGCAGTTCAATAAATTTAAACATTGATGTTTTTTATTCAAGAAAAGTATGTGTTTATACATATTTTTCTCTTAAAATTGTTTAGGATTAAAGGCTCAATACCACTCTTGTTGTAACTGAATAATATGTCCCAATCTTTATTCTGGTCAACAAATTGTACTATTTTAGAATATTTCAATTAATTGATGATACAAATTTCATCTTAACACTTATTTAAAAATTTTGAAAAATTCAACATAATGGTTTGAAACGTCTAACGTAAACCTTTTCAAATGAAACTTTGATTTAAAAATATTTTCGAACCCTCTGGACAAGTAAAATAGGATGTAATGGATAATTTACACAACAGGTAGGACACTTAAACATCTAGTACTTAGATAGAGATATTATTTATTTTCTGGAGCTTTCAAGCCAGCAAGAGTGTTATTGTCCCTTTAACAGACTAACACAAAATGATATTTATCTTCTATTTCCAAATTATTATAGTAAAGTCTATCATTTCTCTCTATATTGTGATACTATGGGCGATATTTCAGTTTTTCGGTTTCACAGAAATAATAAAATGTAAAAAATATCAAAAGATAGATTGCCAGGCAACAAAAACATATGCCTACAGCAGCTAAATTGTGTGAGAGGTCGACATGGTTTTGTAGGTAATTGGGGACATTTACAAGACAATTTCATACAGATCAGATTATAATTTTTGTTGTTTGAGAGTTCACAAGGTTGTACAAACTGAAACAAGGGCCTTAACTCTGGAAGTAATGCACAGAAAGTGTTGAAATTCGACAGGATTTTTCATTTTACTAATTTAAATAATGCATATACATTTCATACAGATTGGATGATAACTTTGGTCATTCGAACATTCACAAGGTAAAACAAGGGCCATAAATCTAGAAGTAATCAACGGAAAGCTTCCCATATACATGGTAGTTTTGTATGTTCTGTGTGAAGTAGCTTAAGTGAGACTGGTCCTGACAGCAGCCTTATACATGTATGTGTCCACTCTTATTCACTGGTTCTTTTGTTGAACTTTGAGAAGTGAAAACAAGATTGTCCGTCAAGAATTATGATTAATTACCAAATTGAAATTTACTCCATTTTTAAACTGGAAAAACTTGAATAGACTCAAGCATGCTAATTATGTGTTGTTTTTTGAACCAGGAATTGGTTGCATACACCTTCCAATCGTCTTCTCGTTTTTCTGGTTCCTTGGGCGACTCTATAAGGCTTTCTTAATTAAATGTTAAATAATCAATCTGAGTACATGTACATTAGCATGGATTAAGCCGTGAGAAATTTGATATTTTAGCAAAAAATACAAATGATGCATCGTTAATTTAATAAAAGTGCTGGATATCCCCAAAAAAGTGTTGCTCAGATAAAATGTTTTTAGGGTCGTTCTATAAGTTGGGCCACCATGCATTAAAGCCGTTTCACCACTTTAAGTGTTCCCTTGAAGACACACAATCAATACATGCTGAACTAAACATGTACGCTACAATTAGCTCCTCTTGAGAACAGCCACTAAGCTATTTGACTGACATTTTAATTCCTACATGTAAATCAACGATGTTAGTCAAAAACACTAAGCATACTTCGAGAATTTTGAGAAGTATTTATTCATCTGCCATTTATTAATATAGGTATCGTTTATTACGTCTTTGTAGGCATGACAGATGAGAAAATGGAGTAGAACTGCATTACAAAATAGTATACTAATTTTTGGATATGACGGCCATTCAGAGCAGAGACCTATTGTCGAATTTCATAGTTTTCTGTGAGCAGAATGACAATCAATAGTGAAATATCTAAAGATCTCTGAATTCAGCAATGCCACTTTAAACTCCAGCACATGAGAATTATGTTAACAAAAGTGATGTCAGATATCAGATCGAAGTTGTCAATATTCATGTATAAACTAATTTATTACATGTATAGGATTTGAAACAAGGTTAATTACATCTTGCAAAAGTTATCTCATTGATATCACAAATGATGTAATCTCAAATACGAGCATAAATCATGTTGGCAATATACTATAAGAAAGAAACCATAATAATTTGTATTTTACATCTTGCACCGGTTTCTTATTACTCTTTCTCAGGAAATAATAAATAGTTATTTTGTAATAAAGACTCAACATGGAATAGAGAGGAGCAGAAATTATCATAGAAAGGTTTCTAGGAAATTTCTTTGACAAATAATAGCAACAATCTTGAAACAACAATAAATACAGTCAATTACATTTTTAAGGAAATCGATTCTTGCTCCATTTCCAATTTTTTTGCAATATTATTTGATAAATTATTCATTCTGAATATCATATTTAAGAACAATAACAATGCATACATGTATATGCAATTCATGCCACGGCACAGGGATGGTAACTGTTTCCAGAAGGTTCACACGATCTTGTTAACAGCATCAACATAAAAGTAAATATGAATTGGACATGCTCTAGAATCTTGCATATCACTTGTTTATCAACTTTCAAATACAGGTCATAATTAGATTGAGAATTTTTAGATATAATAACTGTCTTTGCTTATAAAAATATTAAGTATTCTAAAATGTATCGTTTAGAACAGTGTTTATAGAAATTATTAAGTGCACTGTTAGTTTCTCATGAAGCCCTAAAAACTAGAAAAATAATTATCCTTGAAACTGGCTGTGATTAAACTAGACAGAAAGCTATTTTATTAATTCTAAACAATTTTTCATATTTTTCTAAACGGTAGTCTAGTATTTAAACCTGACTGTTACTTTCTTACAGATTGTAAGATAAAGATGCATCATGTAAGAGCTAAATCTGCCTATTACATAGTTTTATTTTGGCTTCAAATGTTATATAAATTGTTATTTAGATATTTATTCACATGACAAGCCTATAATGAAATCTCTAGACTATTGAATGGTGAGATTTATTTTAAACGGATTGAAACACTGTCACCATTTAATGATTTAATTTAAAAATGGCGAATCGAGACTGTCTTGAATAACAAGTACTGTTCTTACGATAATAAACAATCTATGCCACATCTTGCCCAAACTTCAGTAATAAATCAATTTGAATGAAATTTTCAATATATTCAGTTTTCGTTATCTTTTTTTTTTAACTATTATATTAAGAGAGAGAGAATTGGGTTTAACGTCCACTCGACACAAACTAGGTCATTTCTGGACTAACATATGGTTCAATTTTATTTCAATAATTTGCTTGCGGGTAGGGGTCTTTAGCAGTGGGAGGAAACTGGAGGACCCGGACAAACCCATGAGGTTGAACAGGCGACTCTACTCCTTGTCACGTACAACCATGGAATCGAAACCATGCCAGTTGACTCAATGACACGCCTTATGATACAGCACTCGCACATATCGATATTGATTTAAATTGACAAATAATTTGTGTTTTCAATGTCGAAGATTTTGGATGATACTGAGTTAAGGACTTAGCTACTTTAATCAAGTCTTTGTTTAAAAATTTGTACAAATCGTTTAAAATCAACCCAAATCATCTAATTTGTACTTGTGTCCAATTTAAAGCGGACTGATTAATTTTGATATTGAGTGTCCAATTTACAAGTATTTATTTCCTGACCCCTGTTCGAAAAATAATCATCATACATCATTAATCAATTGGGTTGTTTATTTTTTAACAGTGATCGCGAAATTAAAAGCTTGTAAATTGGACACTCATTATAAAAATTGAATGGTCAGTTTTAAACTGGACACAAGTACAAATCAGATGAGTTTGGGAGAATTTAAACAGTTTTTATGAATTTTTAAACAAAGATTTGATATGGAATGAATGTGAAAGAAATAAGTGCTAAATACACAAGATTAAATAATACCCGGATTACAGTGATCAGCACCTACCTAATTTAAAGCTTGGTAGACATATTCTGGTCCTAACTAAGTATGGTCTGATACTCTGATCTTTAATATACCATTAGGAATTTTGCAAAATGGTTCCAGGTCTGGAGTGAGTACAACATCTTTCAGTAAAATAATCCTTTAGTGGCATTTTTCAGTAAGTAAATGGGATTTTAGTAATAGCTCTGAAACAAGCATACGTGTGATAATTTTCTGTCCTACCACTAAGCTTGTAACTTTGTGATTTAAATGCAGATATCACAGAAAGAATAACCTCACATGTAGCGGGTGAGATTGAACAAAAATAACTACACATCTATCAAATGTCCATATTATTAAATTAAGAATGAGAGAAATGAGGTTTAACCCTTTCATTGTGTCTACCCGGTAGTACCGGGTATTATAAAATGTCGTTAAAATGCGCATACCCGGTATTACCGGGTACTCAGTATGGCCCTTGCTAAAATTAGCACCGTAGCTGCAAGTGCCATCTATTGTATTTTCTATACACTAGAACATATTTCCATGTGTTTCAAAGCGGCAAGCCGTAACATGGTGGAGTGCATGGCATCGTGAATGGCATCTTCGCTGACCAAGACAGTGTGGACAATTTCAAGGCGGATACTGATACACATAATTCGTTTCCAGTTAGTTGATAATAATAGTAGTCAGGACAGTGATTGGTAGTATGAAGTGCGTGATTTGTTGCACGATCTTCGGCCTATGGCTATGTCTCCTGTGCATGATGAACAAGCCCAGTGTGAACATAATAGCCCGACATGTATGTATTATGTCTTGAGTAGATTCTGACGATAATACCGATGTTGATAATAATGCTGGCCTGCTGGATCGTAAAAAACGCAGGCAATTCCTGAGTCCCGACGTGTAGATCCATTGACTGACTATAGTGATAATGATATGGGACTTGAGGATGAAAGTGAAAGTAAAAACAAGGTAATGCAATCCGCACGTGGTCATGGCAACGGGAGACGTGGTGTGCGTGTTCGTGGTGGCATTGCTCATGGCTGCTATTGATATTTTTGTTCATTTTATATATCTTTATCAAAATCCAGTGAAAAAAACAATATCCCATAAGTATTTCATGGAAAAAAATTTGTTTTCGTGTTAGTTTTAGTGAGAAATGAAAAATCCAAAATGGACGCCATGACGATAATTGATTATGCAAATTTCCAAAATTCTATTTTTTTCTCTTAGCCCAACATCATGCCGATCCAAACACACAAAAATAATTTTCATAAAAGCTTCCATTAAGTACTGTTTGGCATTTAGTTCCAAACACACTTTTTTCCTCAAAAAAGGATCTAGCACAGGCAGTGGATTTACGTCTAGCATTGAAAGGGTTAATGTCCTCTTAACACACATTAGGTCATTTTGGGACTAACATATGGTTCAATTTCATTTGAATAATTTGTTTGTGAGTATGGGTCTTTAGCTATGGAAGGAAACCAGAGGACCCTGAGAAAACCCACACGGTTGGACAGGTAACCCTCCTACCTTGTTATCTAATGCGCACACATTAACCATTTGGCCACAAAAATGTTGACAGAGATTAAAGATATATTGTTTTGAAAGTATGACAAATTTGGTACCTCCAATCTTACTAGAAAAATATTGGATTACCCGAAAAACACCCATGGGGCAAGCACTGGGAAAAAATGTCAGGGTATCACTAACTGGCAACCAGACTGTTGTCTGCCAGCTTATTGTGTGCTAGCTTGACTGACAGAGCAGTTGTTATTTCTTGATCAAATGGTTAGGTAGTTTTGGGACCATTGAGGGGTGTCAGCATACAAAATTAACGTGCAATTAAACAGCGGACATGGCTTCTAACAACAGCTTATTTATAGCTTGAGGTATCTCCCTGCGAATATACAATTTTGAGAGGGATTTGAAGCAACATACAAAAGATTCTGTAATTAAACGGCGGAAAAAGTAGTTAACAGAAAATAATTAAGAATTTACTTAGGCCTCATATGTATGATAAATGGACAGTAAGTAACGAAAAATACATTCTGAAAAATGGACCCTCACTCAATGAATTGAGCTGACGGCATGGGGTCTAACAACAGTTTATCTATAGCTTACTGTATCTCCAAATGAATACAAAGTTTTGAGAGGGATTTGAAGCAAATTTTTGATAGATTAATTAGTTTGAATATGTTTTTAGTCCAAATATATCATTAAATCACACAGTTTGCATGTGGGAAAGTATCTTTAAGATATAATGGTGATATATATGAGAGATAGTGTTTGTGTACAGGTTAAATATGTTAATTTCCAAAGTACTTATACTACTACCATGTACATGTTGTTTTGTGTTTACATAGTTTCAAACCCGTTGAACTGCCGAGTCAATTATTGTTTGGATTCTTTAACAGTCGTAAGCCTCATCAATTAAAGGAAAAAAAGGCAAATTCAGTGAGACGCTGTTATACTATAGTGCTTTGTACTGGTATTACAAAATATACATGGGAACTACAGTTACTTTCGCACATCACAAATTCAGCCATGGGAACTACAGTTGCTTTAGCTAGCACATCACAAATTTAGCCACGGGAAATACAGAACTTTGGCACATCACAAATTTAGGCACGGGAAATACAGTAACTTTGGCACATCACAACATAGCCATTGGACCTACAGTTACTTTGGCACATCACAACTTAGCCATGGGAACTTCAGTTACTTTGGCATCTGACAACTTTGCAATGGGAACTACAGTTACTTTGGCATATCACAACTTAATAATGGGGTCTGCAGTTACACTTGTACTTTGGCACATCACAACTAGGCCATCTTATCCATGGGGAACTACATGGGAACTACATTTACTTTGTGGCATTCCCCTGGTAAAGTACTATTTAGTATTTATGCACTTTGAATCTGATAGCCTTTAATTAATTAACAAATAAAACTGACATCTGCGTCACTAAAATTATTCCAACAATTCCTTCTGTTTTATTTATCGATTGTTTACTCCATCTTGGTCTAAGTACATTTCTTTATAGACAGTGTCAAATTATGTGCAGATTGTGATTGCTCAACTCCACATCAACCTACCAGCATATGATACACCTATCGTCTTTTGAAAGGCTTTGATTATTGAGATCCATCTGACCGAATGTCTAATCGATGTCAGGGGTACAATTTATTGTCACAGTTTTCACACAGCCAAAACATACTTTTCTTAATTAAACATGTTTATAGATGTTAATAGAGTGACCAACCAAACACAGGCAACAAAAGTTCTAGTAAGTTTACTCTAATATTGGTGACCTCATGTTCACACAGAATTAATCAGTTTTATTCACTGAAATATATCTGATACTTCTCCTTAAAAGATACCTCATGTAAGATTTTTGCTATAATTGTTCAAAAATAGATAATGCAAAATGAATAATTTCCTTCAAATTACATTAATCTGAGCAAAGTTATCAATGTTTGTTGTTTGGACAAGATGTGTGCATAGATTGTTTATTATTGTAACCACCTTACTATTCGGTTCAAGACTTAGCCCCACTTCTCCACTTTTAATTAAATCATTAAATGGCTGAACCGTTCTAATCTTCTTAAAATCGGAGCCACCCGATGAACTAGAGAGTTGATTATGGTCATGTCATTATAATAGAGAGAGAGAGAAATGGAGTTTAACGTCCACTCGACACAAACTAGGTCATTTCGGGACTAACATGTTTTTTAAATTTTTTATTTCAATAATTTGCTTGCGCGTAGGGGTCTTTAGCAGTGGGTGGCAACCGGAGGACCCGAAGAAAACCCATGAGGTTGGACAGGCGACCCTACTCCTTGTCACGTACAACCGGGGATTCGAAACCACGCCAGTCGACTCAATGACAGACTTTATGATAAAGCGCACGCACGCTAACCATTCAGCCATCCAACCCCCCATGTCATGTTAATGTCTAATTTAATAATTTAGATAACATTTAAGCCCTATAAAGAAAGACTTGTAATAGTCAGATTTAGCTCTTAAATAATGTCTCTTTAATGTCTATTTTGCTGCCAATAGTAACTTTTTGGGAAATTCCATATTGATGTGTGGGCTGATTGTTATTGTTAGATAATGAAACAAGATGAAAAAAACATAAACTAAATAAATCTAATAGCAATATTGGTTAGATTTAAATAAACTATTATGACACTTGTCCGTCAAAATGACAAGAAACTGTCATTTGACATGCAGATATTATGTCAATATCTGACACCCACATGGACACCAACATTTTTAACCTGTACCAAACCCATTTTAAAAAAATGTTATGCATGCTATGTATCAATCAAAATAAAATTGAAAACAGATAAAAAATATCAAACTCCACTGTGAGGTCGAACGAGTTCAAATTTCCAATCAATAAAAAATGAAGACAATTAATAACTGTACAGCGCAGTGGACGCTTACGGCTAGCCCCCGGATCCATTCACTTTTTTTGAATTGTCTGTATGTTTGTGTTTGTGTTGAGTATGATGTCCTGTCCATGTATTTGTTTTTGTGTAAATTTTGTTTGGTGCAGTCCCCCTGCACTTACTATTATAATTATTTGAGATCATAGATGAGGTGATAATTACAGTGCTATATATATTAAAGCTGTGAAATGTAAACAAATAGTTGTTTAAAGACAGATGTCCACCATTTCTCCTATCAAATTAATACACAATTTGTAATAAAACAGAGTTGTCAGGCAACACATATATACATGTACGCCAACCAGAAGCATTCTGAAGAATGACTTTCAATTTTCAGAGTCAAAACAATATCTGCATATTGAAGTGCAATTCTGAATTTCATCCAATTCTGTCTCATATATCATAGATGCTTGAAATGTACGAAGTATATTAAACATAAACAAAAATATACAATGTACATGTATATGATGAGTGACAGGTTAGATGAGCAATAAGTCTATTCAAGCCAGTAAAATTTGTCATCATTAATCAGCCTTTAACCATAATAATTATAGGCCTGCTTTCATTGTTTGTCTCTCAGAAATGGACTTTTCAAACTCTGTTTACTGTATTTGAAAAATTTGTGTAAGAGTGAGAGAGCATGCGAGAGAGAGAGTTTAACGTCTACTCGACACAAACCAGGTCATTTCGGGGCTAACATATGGTTCGATTTTATTTTAATAATTTTCTTGCGCATAGGGGTCTTTAGCAGTGGGAGGAAACCGGGGGATCCGAAGAAAACTCACAAGGTTGGACAGGCGACCAAACTCCTCGTTACATACAGTCGGGGAATCAAAACCTCGCCAGTTGTCTCAATGACAGACCTTATGATTCAATGCTAACCATTCAGCCACCCAAACCCACAATTTGTGTAAGCAACATGCACATGTACATGTATAGCGAACAAGCTATGATTTTACTTCAAGTCCAAGGAAAGACTCAACATGACTTGTATTATGAATTAATTACAACATCGCTACTTTAACCATGATCCCATGCCTCAGCTGACTTCAACACTCACACATTAGATAATCATACTACATGTACATACCTTATTAAATTACATGTATGGGAATACATGAATGTCAATTTATATCTAAAGATGCATTATGTAAGAGCTAAATCTGCCTACAGCAGATCTTTTTTCTGGCTTCAAATCTTATATAAATTATCATTTAGACATTTATTCACATGACTTCATGACAAACCCATAAATCGGTTGGCAGAGATTTAAATGGATTTGAATAGCCACAAGATTTAAAAATATAACAATAAAATGGTTAATAGAGAGACTTAAGTCTCGGTTGTTACAATGTAAGTACTGTTGCTACGATAATAAACGATCTATGCTACATGTACATGTGTACATCTTCAAACAGTCATAACTTCGCCCAGAATAAAGTAATTTGAATTAAATTTTCAATATATTCATTTTTCGTTATATATTTTTGAACTATTATAACAAGAAGGGCTTTATCTAAATCTTACATACATGTAATGCATCTTTAAAGAAACTACATGTAAGGTTAATGTATGGCATGTATCTTGAAGGAATAGAATTTTGACTACATGTACATTGTGCATAATATTAGTAATATATTAGAGAGAGAGACAAATGGGGTTTAACGTCCACTCGACACAAACTAGGTCATTTCGGGACTAACACATAGTTCAATTTTATTTCAATAATTTGCTTACACGTAGGGGTCTTTAGTAAGAGTGTTTCCTTATGTGCGGGTGCGGATACGGTTTGGATGCGGCGTCCGGTATGGTTTTTTCGAAACAGACCATGTACGTTCGGTACGGAAACACATGCGGAACCGTGTCCGTAAACGCACATAAGGAAGCACAGTTTGGGTAGACCGCACGGGAATAAGCTAAAAATAGGTTTTTTCTTCTTTGAATAACCGCATATAAGGATACACAACCTGCCGTGTGCTATGTCTACTCCCGGACCGGAGCCGGACTAAAGGAAATGCAGCTTAATCGTGCAATTATAGGAAGTCACTTGTAAGAAAAATTCCATAAGATAATCGTTATCACAGCATTTTTTGCATCACATTCTTGGGCTAGCTCGGTAACCGTAATTAAACAAAAAAGTTATTCAACACACACATTTTGTTTTTCATGCAAGAAGCATACATAATGATATTACAGCATATAAGGGCCTGACAAGGAAAGCTGTCTAGTTGTTCGGATGGGATAAAAAAAAAAACAAGTCCTGTGTATACATTGACGTGCACATAAAAGATCCCTTGGCAGTTGGAATTCGATATTTAAGTAGACCATAGTACCGCTGCCCGAGCAAAATTTCCCTTGTAGCACACTGTATGACATATGCCCGTCTTCATTAGCTTAGTCGGAGCAGGAGAGTAAGACGTCAAACCTCATTTCATTTCATTTACTCATATACCAATTTTATGAATGTTTTCAAAACAAATTGTAAGTAAAAATAATTTGGAGATATTATCGATTATTGATTGGTGGATGGTAAGCGATTATAGATACTAGAAAGCAGTATTGATTGCCAGTACAAGCAATGGAAATACAGAAAAAAAATGACATGCACCAAATAAATTGTGCCTGACAATTTTTATGACAGGTGCTTCCAGGCTTGACCAAATGCTGATAATTAGTGCACTAGATCACCTACTTTAAAGGCTCAATACCACTCTTGTTGTAACTGAATAATATGTCCCAATCTTTATTCTGGTCAACAAATTGTACTATTTTACAATGTTCCAATAATATGTCCCAATCTTTATTCTGGTCAACAAATTGTACTATTTTACAATATTCCAATTAATTTATGATACAAATTTCATCTTAACACACCTAATTTAAAAAGTTGGAAAAATTCAACTAGATGATTTGAAAAGCCTGACGTAAAGCTTTTCAAATGTGACTTGGATTTAAAAATATTTTTGAACCCTCTGGACAATTAAAATATGATTTAATGGATAATTTACACAACAGGTAAGACACTAACACATCTAGTACTTAGAATAAGGCTATTTTTTATTTTCTGGAGCTGTCAAGCCAGCAAGAATGTTATTGTCCCTTTAAGAGTAAAATATTTTGTGCCAGTGTTTATTAATCTCCTTGAAAACTAAATAATTTGTAGTACTGCAATCTGTATGTACATGGACATAATTTATTAAAATTATGCACTTGAAACAGGGTGTTTTTGTTTACCATACATGTACGTATAATAATGTAAGCTTATACATGTATGTACAAGCTTGATGGCCTGTTACTATAAAGGCATTTGGAAACTGCACAATGCCTGTTCAACAAATTTTAATGTTCCTATCAAACATTAAACATACATTACGCAAGAGCTAAATCTGTCTATTGCAGGTCTTTCTTTAGGCCTGAAATATTATCTAAACTATTAATTACACATCAATTAACTTATCCAGACCATAATCAATTCATGAGTTGTCATTGCTAGCCTGCAATATTTACCGGATTAGGATCCAATCTGCTGCTCAACGCCCATTCATGATTAAATTAAGAAATGGATAATCGAGACTGTGTTTTTTATGGTACCAACTTTAGTAATGATGATCGAAGCTAGGCCCAAAATTCAATTGCTAAATTCTCGGTTCAGAGTGGATCAATTTGACTGAAATATTCAGCAAATTCCCTTTACATTATTTAGTTTTTAACTATTATAGTGAGAACTGCCAGCTCTTTATCTAATCTCCCATAATGTATCTTTAACCAATTCTGTCTCAAACTTTGTGCAAATTCTCTTTTGGGGTTAACTTTACACAAACCAGGTCATTTCGGGACAAACATATGATACAATTTTATTCCGATAATTTGCTTGCGCGTATATTAGGGGTCTATAACATAGGAAAACATAGGACCTGGTGAAAATCCACAAGATTAGGCATGCGACTCTACTTAATGTCAAGCAGAGCTCACACTCTCGGTCGCCAAAGCCGCAATTTGCGATAAAAATACGAAAGTGGCGATTAAAATTTGATTTTGGCAATAATGTTTGGCAGTACTTGCGATTCTTTTTGAGAATTGGTGGAAAAAATCTTAAAATTTTAATCGTATTTATCCTGGATTAACCATTATTGAGTGTCAATCACATGGCGGGATGCTATGAATTAATCAACTGGCTGATAATTCGGAGAGAGAGAGAAAATAATTCGGAGAGAGAGAGAGAAATGGGGTTTAACGTCCACTCGACACAAACTAGGTCATTTCGGGACTAACATATGGTTTAATTTTATTTACATAATTCGCTTGGGCGTAGGGGTCTTTAGCAGTGGGAGGAAACCGGAGGACCCGGAGAAAACCCACGAGGTTGGACAGGCGACCCCACTCCTTGCCACGTACAACCGGGGATTCGAAACCACGCCACTGATAATTCGGATCGCACCAATGAGTAATACTGTAATACTAATCAGTTATCTTAGATTAATGATTAGTTGATTGATAATTGCCAACGATATATATTAAACCTTATCTCAAGTCACTTTTTACTCCTAATGATTAACCCAAGCGGTGATTATTTGATGTTTCGTTTCGTCTTAAAAAAAATGGCCGACAGTTTATTTCGAAGAGAATTCAATATTTTGATAGCCGAATTCTGTTTACTGTGGCTTCATATACGGCATGTAATATATACAAGCATGCCTATCGGATATCATTATTTCAAATCATATTATCGCCACGGGTCGAAAACGTAAGAACGAGTTGAATAGTGATGATTCTTGATCGAGAAAATAGTTACCATTTGTTTCATATTACCGTCACAAATATAATTGACATTTATATCATTCTATCAGTGATTCAGATTTTAATACCTTTACGGTACCTGAAAATAACAATAGGCCTATTGTAAACCAACACATAAATCTTTGGAAAATTGGCAATCCTTGAATGAGATTTGACGTGTAAATGCTGAAAATATGTGCAGTACGAACGTTCAAATAGACTAAAGTCACCAAAAATAAAATCTGATCTTATTAAATCCAAACTTTGCTAATCTATTATGTAAAGACGGATTTAAAATTGTTGTATATTGTATTTATATAGCGGTAATTGTTTTATAATCAACCTAGCTGAGGCATAAAATTGTTAGATGTTGTCTTTTTTATCACACATTTTTGGCAGATAAAATATTCTAGTTGGCGGAAAAAAATATGAACATTTTTTTTATATAAAAATTATCACCCATTTAGGCGGAAAAAAATTGAAAGCCAGTGTGAGCCCTGATGTCAAGTACAAGTGTGGGAGTAAAACCCTGCTACGTGACTGAAATACAGCCTTTACAATCAAAATAATAATTCTACTATGTGTATGTGTATTTTGAGCATTTTATTTTTACTTGAATGTGCATAATTATGTAGAAATAGAAATACATGTATAACAACAGTCTCTACGTTTAAATTGTTCATATTTTTTATATATTTGAACAATCTGTCTTGTTCTGTCACTAAATATTAGACTGATCTTACTGCCATAATCGATTATGATGTCAGTACATCTCAAACGCACATTACTGAATGACATCCACATACATGTATTATAACCATCGACCACCTTCTCAAGAATACTCTTTCAGAGGGTTATTCTCCATTGAATAACACACACCCAATGATACATGTACAAAAATATTATAATCAGTGCATTTATATCTCCCTATATCCTCTTATTTAACATACATGTATCTTAATATCCTTTCTGTAATCTTCTATCACACATGTGTTTATGGTAGGTAATTTATCTTCCATCGCTCACAACAACAGTGTTTTCCTGTGCTATACATGTCACATGACAAAATAAACCATGTGTCAGTAATAGTCAGTTAAATGACACATAGAGGATCTATTCTAATACCCTTTCTTCACACAACAAAAGTAAATTGGTTATAATCTGTTGTAATAACCAAACCTTTTAGTTTGCTTTCACACTACAAAAAAAGTACAAAACAGTACAAGTGAATCTTTTTCCAGAACTTTGTGGCAGTTCAATGAATCTGGATTGAAAATATCATCTCCAGCATGATGTAGTTCTTTTAATTTGATATAACCATTTAACTCTGCAGAGTGAAGGCAAACCAAAAGTTAATTGGTTTACTTTTCATGTGATCATCATGTTATCACTAAAAACAAAATTGAGTTAGTGTCATTGCAACGGTTTGTTTTTCGTCATCCAATTAAGACTCTATTTTAATGTCCCAATGGCAATAAGCTATGTGATGTAAGAAGACGGATTTCTGAAGTTAACAAGTTATAATTCATCTTCTGTGACTCCATTTTGCTTGATTTCTTGCAAGCAAGGTCCATGATTATAAAACATGTACCCGGTACCAATTCTTTTGAAAGAGTTGAGAGAGAGGAGGAGAGAGAGTTTAACATCCACTCCACACAAACTGGTTATTTTTGGGACTAACTCAATATGGTACAATTTTATTTCAATAACCGCTTTTGTGTAGGGGTCTTTTAGCAGTGGTGGGAAACCGGAGGGATCTCAAAGTTGGACGGGCGACCCTACTCTTTATGTACATGTACAGACGTGGGATTGAAACCACGCAACTTTACTAAATGACAGACCTAATGATCTAAATCGCACACATTAGATTCGGCCACATAACCACCTTTTGAAAGAGCTTAGATTCTAATGTAGTGTGACAGGCTAGACCAACCGTGTGGTACAACATTTTTTCCAATTCCCAGCGGCATGCTAACAGATTTTTATTTTTACCATTTTCGGACTTGGGTACGTCTAACTCAAAAAATAACAAAGTGACCACATAAATACATGTACATGTATGTTAAAAATCAATTGTAACAAGAATATAATTTCAATTGTTGGTTAAAATACATTTTTTACCCAATAATTAATTGTACCAGATACTGTAAATGTACTTGTACATGTACATGTTCTTACACGTACATGTACATTATTCTAGATGACAAATAATTAATGGAAGAGAATCTTACAGTGTCTTTAAATATTGAACATTCCTTTAGAGCTCAGTAATTTAAAACTGTGACTTGCAATGACAGTTCTTTCAAATTCAAATTCATTTCTTTATTTGAATAGTGAAATTAAATTGCAAACATCCATTTCTGTCATTGCCGATCTTCCATTAGTAACATCCAGAAACATGCACAGGTGTAACTATTTACTAATAATGTCATTCTATTAAAGAATAACTCATGTTCACAGTTCATGTATTTACTTCAAATTAAAATTTGGGTGGATGTTTGAAATACATGTAATGTCACTGATTAAGACCATAACATTCATAGAAGAACACAATATTCAGTATAGATCAATGAATACAAATTAACTGTACATGTAATGATACATAGAAAACAAATTGAAAATGGAAATTCAGCTAGATAGCATTTCACTTTATTTTTAGTTGATCTTCTCTGTTAAAATAAACAATGGAACATTTTGGATCTTTTCTGGGTTTAAGTCTATTGGATTAAAATACACTATAAATAATTTTGACTCCTTAATTCTACTTGTAACAGTTCAGTGCTCAGATTAGTTTTCAATTTTTTATCATATAATATGAAACTAAAGATGAGCATTCATTGTCAAAAAAAAATGTATTCAATTGTTTGAACATTTTAATCTCATGTACCATAAATTATTCCTAATAATGTATTTTTATAAAGAAAGGTGAACCTATGTAAAGTCACTAATGTAAACAGCCTTAGTTTTTTTTATGTGCACATAAAATGATTATCATTTTACAAAACCATAATATGAGTACTATTATATATAAAAATAATATCGGGGAGACTCCCTATCTTTTATTACTGATGTCATGATTTGACACCCAACTATTTAATTACAAACCCCCTAAAATCATTTTTGGTAACAAACGTGATTCTTGGCTGGGCGTTTCCCTTTTTCCAATTGTACACGGCCAATGTTGACGGTGATATTATCAATATAGAACTACTCACATGTGTCGATTCGATTCAATGCCAGCGCAAACTGAATGACCTACCTTCTTATCAACGAAAACACAAGCCAAATCTTTTAAACTTCCCAGAGTTATTTCTCCCTCGAATGTCACCTGCTCTCTGATAAGTCCAATTTGTAAACAAATAGTTAATTTTCCTTTAAGAGAGGTCTCGTCGCCCGACATCTTGTGTGTTGGCCGCGTAAGTCAATTCGCTAGCACCTGAATGCCAGTACTGTAGTACAGCGAGCAGACACACACATCAAGGGTTGGCAA
This sequence comes from Patella vulgata, assembly GCF_932274485.2. Taxonomy (NCBI): domain Eukaryota; kingdom Metazoa; phylum Mollusca; class Gastropoda; family Patellidae; genus Patella; species Patella vulgata. The sequence continues at coordinate 22,663,630 of NC_065883.2, forward strand.
ATGTCACCGCTCTCGCCACTTCTGACGTTTTTACACTAAACAATCTGCGCTTCGCAGAGCGTCTCGCCCACAAATGGCACGGTTTAGTAAACCTATGGGCACTTGCACAAATTAAAAGTATTTTGACGTTATAGTACACGTAATAAATAAATATATTGGTCAAAATAGTCAACGAATTCAACAGGTATTCCCTCGCTGGCTGTCACTTTCCTGCCATCAGTCTCATTTACGGTATGCCGCAACATGACACACATCTAAAAATTACGCGAATCGGTATTGGAAAGTAAATAACTAACCCGAATCTATACATTGTTGCAAAATATATCATATATCTGTATTTATTGGGTGTAATATTATCTATAAATTTTAATATAAACTGTCAACATTTTACGACAAACAATAGACCAATTTACGGTATTTAGGTGCGTCATTCTAATATTTTGCAATGGCTTCTAGTTCTGACTCGATGACAGATAGCAAGACAAATAGCCTTTCAAATAAATCTGAAAGTCAGCAAGGCGAGGATATTCCACACAACGAAATAAAGGGCTGGTTACTGAAGAGGGCAAGATTATCAAGAAAATGGAAGCGTCAATGGTTTCTGTTGAAGAACTGTGATCTATTTTACGGCAATAACCCAGAGGTAAAAATGGAATTGAATATGAATATGACATTCATATTCGACTGAAATATGTTCACAAGACATGTATGATGTACGGTGGTGTAATGATGGGCTATACTATAATATGTCATGCTATGACAATGTACTTACATTCAACAGGTTTTTAATCCACGTTTCAGTGAACACATTGTATGCCACCTTTCTACTAACTGATATATTATTCATATTGGAAATATATCATTGAGTATGATTGAGGAAGTAGTGCCCAAACGATTCCAAGTTGTATTACCAGGATGCATTGAATTAAAATGAATTGAGTTTGATATTTGAGGCATGGAAAACTTCAAGTATTTAGTTGTTAGAAAATATAATACGATCATCCATAATTAATAACTGTGGACTTATATATTGGTTTTTGTTAGAAGTTAAGCTTATAAAATAAGGCCATGAGGGAAATAGGTATTGTAGTAAGTTTCTGTGTCACTTCAAGAACTAAATAAGCAATTACGTATTTAAAAAAAAAAAGATGTGTTGTTAAGTTGAAAAAAAAAATATATAAACTTACTTCATATGTGATGGAATATTAAATATTAAACAATATAGGTCACAAAACATGTAGAAACATGTAGGCTATTGCATAATGTTTCTTCAAGTTACTGTTTAAATGATCTTTCAGGGATTAACTCACATTGGCCATCTCAGACAATGGTAAAAGAAAACAGTTGCAGTCCCAGCCAGGGGCGGACTGGAGGCGCGAGAATATTTTGAAAAAGTGATTGTAAATGGTACTTTCCACATAAACTTACATGTAGAGTATATTCTGATTTTTCTAGCTAATGCACAAATTTAGCATGTGTGGTAATCTCACTAATTCATCACAAACAAACGATGTATATTCAATTTTCAAGATTAAAAAGGGACCGCAAATTATGTGAAAATATTAACTTCTTTAAGGCTACCATACCCACAGGTTCCTTCTGGGTCCGACTATTTAAATTTAAAAGTGTCCATATTTTGTATTTGCGGTACCGTTGTAATCAACTCCTCGTTTCAGTTTTAAACAATATGTCCAAATGAATAAATTATAAGGCATACTTATTATGACATCTAAACCTTCAAAGGTAGATTTCCATTATTCTGAGACATGAATTAGAGCTGGGCAATATTTTGATGTAAAACCGTCAATGAAACAAAAACCGTCAAAAATACTGTAAAACCGCACATATCGCGATATATCACAGTTTTAATTTTTTGGGATGGTATTTAACATAATTATTGAAAAACTGTCCTCCTTTTAATGTTATTTACGATATTTTATTGCTTTATAAAGAGCGTTATTTTTGTCACATGACTTCTCGCTCACCTTTCCACCCGACCGATACCGTAACAATTATCCCTGTTTCTGTTCAATTTCTATGCGTCTTGATAAATTGTTTATACTAATACTTTGGTTTTCCAAAGGAATCACTGATTTTCTGATTAAAGTAAATTTTAATTAAACAGAAATATAAATAATGCCAACTATATAGAGAGTATTGATAGACTGATTATCATTCAGCGCTGGAAGTGTCATGGCGGTCCGTGATTCGAAAAATCACTATTTGACTTAATCAATGGATACTTTTTGACATACATTTAGTAGGCCTACTTATGTTTTATAGTTTGATTTAGTATTCTTGTATTCAAGAAGGTATACACTTGATAAGAAAACATGAGTTTGCAGGAATAAATGAATAGCATCCAATCATACCCGTATCTATAAAGACAGGCACAGTCGAAAGAACACAAACTATTTTTTATGTTTTTTTTACTTTTTTGTGCCTCCTGCATATGTAAATATATTGGAAATTAAGATTGTAATAAACAACAACAACATAGATCAACAGTTTTAGCAAGTCTTCATGGCTATATAGATCTATGTTTGAACCAGCTCATTAAATTTTGCTTGTAAATTCATTACTGTATTTATGCTAAAAGCTTTTTAATACTATTGACTAGAAAGTGTCAAGTGAATACTCCAGGTTTTTTTTCTGAAAATATTGCAATATCTGTTTGCAGGGATATCGCCCAGCTCTAGGATGAATGAATAAAAGCAGGTTTTAATAACTGAAAATTATGATCATACACTGATTGCAAGATCTGATGAAAATGGAAATAATGTAATTGACTTTTAAGCTACAAAGAGTTATGGGCACTTTGTTTTTATTTTTGTCACCTCTTCAAACTAATTTTCAACAGCTAGAAAATTTTATCTCTGTCATTGAAGCTTTATAATCACTCTACTTTTTTTTAACCTCCTGCGACACAATTGTATGACTCGTCATAAACATGAACCATTTAAAATACTGGTACACAGTTGTGCACCAGAGATCGCATTGAGTAATTTTAACGAAAAAGGAATCCCTTGTAAATTACAATATTGTGACAGGTGAATATATAATAGAAATATCGATTCAAAAATGGTACAATTCCTTTCAGTATTTACAAAGATATTTTGAATTGAAATTTCATCGATCTGTGCTGCTGCCATTTTATTGTGGGCGAACAGAAATGATAGGCCTATTGTAATGCGATTGAATCCAAGCTGGGAGGTTATCTAGCGTTGGTATTTTGATTTTGTTTTCTTAATTAAATGTTGAATAATCGGAGTATATTAGCATGGATTAAGCTGTTCCTTTCAAGGTTCCTTGTAATCACTCTCAAAGGTCATACTTCTTGAACCAGAAACTGGTTGTGTTGTTGTGTACACTTGGTAATCTTCATCTTCATTTTGTGCCTAATGTGGCGCTATTTCAAAGAATCTCAGCATGCATGTGCATTGATTGACAGACGTCGATTTTTGATATGAGGTCCCAATTCCAAGATAATTGCGATGGCATCATGTTCGCTTTCTGCTTCGTATAGTTACACTCATATTTGAATAGGATTGTCTGGTGGGCATGCTTTGTTGCATATATCAACCTATTTTGAATTAAATTCTATGAATATGATTGAGCATTAAAGGAAATGGTCTATCTGATTCTATATTCTTACAAATAATATTAATAATAATCATTTATTATTGTGCATTTATTATAGTGCAACATTTCAAACTCGAGTCTGCTCGGTCCTAACACTGAAAAGTTTTGTTAAGCAAAGTTTTGAAATTATATACTGTTTTATGATGTCCCCAAACTCTAAACCTTTGTTTTTATTTTGTGTGTCCTATAAATTAAGTGTTAATCAGGCTTCTACCATTTCCAATTGTCAATTGGTAAAATGAGTAACGTCAAACTCATAAACACACACTTTTCATGTCATGTAACAATATCATTATATTGGTTACTATGGTAACATAAGTTATGATATATACATATTTATATTGATTATTCTATTAGACTGAAACCGGCACATGTATAAAAATTCCTGTGAGTCATTCAGAAGTCTTATGATGGTTTGACTTCTAAATTTGTTGCAGAATAAAACCCATACATTGTTCAAGTTTACTCTGTAATCTGAACCGGAAATTGTCCTGGTTGCAAATTCAGAAAACAAGATTGATAAGGTTGCCGTTAAATCAAAAATGTTTGTGTCTTACATGTATAGTACATGAAAAAGAATGACATTATGAAATGACGCTACCTTTAAGTAACCATGTACATGTACTTACACAGAACATTATCATACGGCCTGTCATCGATTCAATTGAAGTAGTTTAGCCTTGTTGCTTGTAGGGGTTGTCTTTGGCATCTTTCCACTGTTAAAGACCTGTGACCTACATGTGGTTTGTGTTGAGGTGTTTTGAAATGCCATGTTTTCAGAACAAATTCCATCCTACCTTAGAACAAGTAAGAGTGTACCATATTATGAACCAGGAACCATGCGTGACATCGCAGCCATCTTGGAAATGACTGTTGATGTTCAGTTGCCAAAAGGTCAAGCATACCAATTCTACTTGTATTGATGGAGTCTTAGGCTTTTTTTGAAGGAACAAGGAAGATTACCAACTGTATGCAACCAGTCTCTGGTTCAAAAATGATAACATAACGTGCACTGGGTGTGAAAACAGTAGCTAAGAGTAGGGTCGCTTGCCTAGTAGTGCTGGCGCGTGAATGGATGTATCGCGATTTATCTTCTCATGTTTCGCGTATTAAATCGCAAGACAGTGAATCGATGCATCACGATTCTTCTTTATGTTTTTTTTTTGTCACTTCAGTAAGTAGGTACACAAACACTCTTAAATTATTTTGGTCCTTATTTTGATACACATCAATATGGTGATATAAAACAGTTTTATTTCGTCAAAATCGGCAGGAATAAGAATATCAATTCTTCATTTATCCTGTTGTTTTCTTGGTAAATATTGACCTGGTTATCGTGATATGAATCGTATCGCAGCACCTGAATCACAATACGTATCGTATCGATACTGCAGTGGCAATGTCCAACACTATTGGCTAGACTTGTGGTGTTCATTTTTGTGCATTCTCCAGTGTACTCAAACTAATAAAGTTTCTGGAACTACTTTGTGTTGAGTGTACGTCAAACCCCATTTCTATTTTTTTGAACTCTTTGAAAAAACAATTCTTCACGTGACATACTAGACATGGTACGCAAATTGACCTCCAGTTAACCGCCATAATGACACTAAAGACCATATATGTATCTGTCAAAAGCTTTTGAACCCCCCCACAGTGCAAGTTACAGAGGTAGCGATGCGAGGAAGAACAGAAGGGATATTGAGGGAAAAATAGGCACATTATGGAATAATACACCTCTGCATTTTGAGTAAATGTTAACTTATTTGCTCCATGTTTGAGTTCAGATGACAAGTGTTCAAGGTCATTCAGAACTTTCTTTGTTATATACATCTATGTCAAAAAGATAAATTTCAATCAATACTGAACTTGAATGTATAGTTGTCTTGATATATTCATATATATGTTTATCAATGTTTTATTTATCAGTTAAATCATAAATTTGCTGTAAACGTAACAAGTGGGTGAGATTATTTCTAATAGCTTAAGGCTACAAATTGCTACATAAAGTAGTAAACAATATACAAGTATATATATTACAATACATACATGTATAAATCATACAAATATCAAGAGCACCCTTTAGCACTTTGTACAATGTAAATATTAGTTACCCTGGTGTTTCGGGAAAAAATTAGAGAAAAGTGACGTTATAAAATTTCTATATCAAGTAGTAAACAATATACCAGTACTGGTGCATATATTGTGTACAAATTATAAAAATATCAAGAGCACCCTTTAGCACTTTGTACAATGTAAATATTAGTTTTCCTGGTGTTTCGGGAAAAAATGAGAGAAAAGTGACGTTATAAAACTTCTGTATAAAGTAGTAAACAATATACCAGTACCGGTACATATATTATATGTATAAATTATAAAAATATCGGGGGGATTGGATGGCTGAATGGTTAGCGTGCGCGCGCTGTATCATAAAGTCTGTCATTGAGTCGACTGGCGTGGTTTCGAATTCCCGGTTGTACGTGACAAGGAGTAGGGTCGCCTGTTCAACCTCGTGGGTTTTCTCCGGGTCCTCCGGTTTCCTCCCACTGCTAAAGACCCCTACGCGCAAGCGAATTATGTAAATAAAATTTAACCATATGTTAATCCCGAAATGACCTAGTTTGTGTCGAGTGGACGTTAAACCCCATTTCTCTCTCTTTATAAAAATATCAAGAGCATTAACCCTTTAGCACTTTGTAAATGTAAATATTGGCCACTCGCTTTCGTGAAAAAAATTAAAGAAAAGGGACATTTCTTTACGTTGAATTTTTAAATTATTTTTATTGTTATTATAACACACTTCTATAGCGCTAACTGCCACATAAATGTGCTTATGTGCACTTTACAAGGATATAGAACATAGACATAAGACACTATTAAATTTACAACGAAAAAGTAGGACATTAAATGGAATAACAAAAAATACTCTTGATATAAAAAGGAAAATGAGAACATGTTAAAATGGTTATTCAGATAAAATTACATGTAATTAAGATAGCTGTAGATAATCTATCTATAACAAGAATCACTATAAGTAATTCTATTCAGCAATATGTTTACATTTTTCATTGCCAATAATAATATATTGTTCTCCATGGTTATAGATATGATCTTATCAGTTCAATATTTGTGTACACTTTGATAATATTCTAGAAGACTGTATTGGTTAGCAATCATTTCTCGAGAATCTTGGATTTTGAAAATTGGTGTTAACTCTGGATTTATGTTGAATTTTTCTATAGCTGAAAATACATGGACATTGGACAGTATCAAGGAGCTGGCTCATTTATATGGGGGCGGGGGTTGTTGTTCTGACAGGATAAAAAAGAAACAAGCTCTAGTGTACACGTTGGTGTGCACGTTAAAGAACCATTGACACTTAGAATTTGATGAAGAATACATCTAGGTGGAAGCACCACTGTCCAGGCAAAATCTCTCTCCTAGCAGACACCATTGTCTTCATTAGCTCGGTTGGTGCAGAAAAGTAGATGTTGAAAATTAACCACATTGGTTTCCATTTTGTTTTCCTTAACGAAAAATGAAATAGATATTGTGCAATGGCTACATAAGTTGTTAAAGAAATATATGTGAACCTGATAAAATAAGGTAAAAACCAACAGAATTGAAGTAATTTATCAAATTGTAAGACATCTTGTACTTAAATAATAGATTGTTATTGATGGAGATGTTTAATTGAAATGAAAAGAATGTACATGAAAAGGTCATGTTTTAAATGAAATGTCAGACTTTGAAACATGCTTCTATGAAATAATAATGTTTCTAGTAATACATTATTTAAAAATATGTTAGCAAACTGTTCCACACTGATGATGCAAAAGTTCTTTCTACAGAGTGAATATGGCATTTGTTACCTAGTCTTTGAGATGATGTTTATGCACAGAGTTTCAGGGGCGGATCCAGGAATTTTTGCAGGAGGGGGTTTGCTAGGTTCCTGTTAAGGAAATCTGTCATCATGGTCTCTACATAGGCATACATACAAATTGAGCTTTTTGAAGAGAGAAATCATTTTTGTAATGATGTAAGAACACATTGTGATTTAATTTCATTGATGCAAGGCATTCAGTTTTTTTATGTAGCTGAGCAGGGTGGGGTTTGGACCCCCCAAACCCCCGCTCTGGATCCGCCCCTGAGTTTTACAAACATTTAAACCATGTACAATAAAAATGTTTGATTCGATTTAAAGGACAAATTCTCCCACATGGCATCCTTTTATTACACATCACTTAACCCCTTACAATTATGTCCTTTAATCCCTTAAAACATCCAAACACCTAGTTTATTTTTATTGATAGTGCAAGAGAGCATCAGCTCGAGTGTTGTATCAATATATTGCGCATTATCTTGCTCTGAGACCATCAAACAACATAAATTACACTATCCTGTACCTGCAATTCGATGAAATCATGTCACACAAGTCTGATAATTGGAATAATGTATTTTAAATGTGGTTTAATGGTCGAAAATGAAATGAAATGAAATGGAGTTTAACGTCCTACTGTTCTGCTCCTAACCTGGGCTAATGAAGACGGGCATACGCCATACAGTGTGCTATGAGGGAAATTTTGCCCGGACAGCGGCACTAGGGCCTACTCTTATATCGATTTCCAGCCGCCAAGGGATCTTTTACGTGCACGCCAATGTGTACACGGGACCTCGGTTTTTCGTCCCATCCGAACGACTAGACAGCTTTCCTTGTCAGCCCCTCCGTCCTGCATCACTGACAAGGGAGAACCACGCCGGAAAATCTGGATGAACTTTCTCGGCCAATGCAGGGATCGAACACCCGACCTCCAGGCTAGCAAGCTAGCGTCTTACCCACTTAGCCACGTGGTCCCCCGGTTTAATGGTCGAGAGCGAGACATAAAGGAATATATTGATACTGCACTAGGATGATACTGTCCAAGGTTGTATCAATATATTATGCAATGTCTTGCTCGAGCTCATCAAACACCTTTAAATACAGACATTATCATTATCCTGCACATGCATTTTAATGAGATTGTCACACAAGCCCAATATATCATTTGAAATAATGTTCTGACAATATCAAAGGGTGAAATCACATCTGTATTTTAAGATAGCTTATAACACAAATAGAAAAAAAATTACTGTTCCAGGCTGAATTTTTACTTTTTTGAATAATTTTTAAAATGGTTTTGAGAGAGAGAGAGAGAGTGAGAAATGGGGTTTAATGTCTACTTGACACAAACTAGGTCATTTTGGGACTAAAAAAAGTAACATATGGTTTAATTTTATTTCAATAATTCGCTTGCACGTAGGGGTCTTTAGCAGTGGGAGGAAACCCGAGGACCCGGAGAAAACCCACGAAGTTGGACAGGCGACTCTACCTTTTGTCACACACAACCAGGGATTCGAAACCACGCCAGTTGACTCAATGACATGCCTTATGATACAGCACGCACGTGCTAACCATTTGGCCATCCAGCCCCTCAAAATGGTTTTGAAATATTATCAGCAGCGAATAAAAAGTTAATATTGACGGTTCAATAGAATATCCCATGTTCATCAGTGATAATAGTGATGGAGCAAACATTTTCCGCAGATAAGTTTGATGTGTAAGGTCACTTGTACGTGACCAACCTTGTGGATTATTGTCTGGGTCCTCTGGGTTCCTCACACTACTAAAGAACCTTACGCGCAAGTGAAATATTGAAATAAAATTAACCTATGTTACTTCTAAAATGACTTATATAGTTTATGTCAAGTTGATTTTAAACCCCATTTCTCTCTCTGTCTCTAATTAAAAGCATAATGGTTTTAGCAACCAAGAAAAATTATTTATTTTATTGCCCACAACTTCCACGACTAAGTGCTCATGTGAACTTTACAAAATAAGGTACACAAATTTAATAATACAATTAAGACATGCCTCTGTACATTGAATTCACTATAAGTCTTGTGAAATAATGGTGAAACTTTGGTGCTCATTATACTGTTATTATTTGAATTCACAATAGCATTGTCTGTGTTAAAAACAGTGTTGATACAGTGACAAGATCAAAGACACCATGAACTTGCATAGAACATAATAAACATCAAAAGGAATGTGTGGTGAGAGGTATGCTGTATGCACACTATTTGAAAACAACATCTTAGGAATGTTTTAAAATAATTTATTGTATTTATGACAATAAGAATTAGTTTGCCAGTACTGGTTTACTCATTCTTACATGTAGTATTCCCAGGCAACTGAAGCATTGTTCTCATTCACAAAAGCACATGTTAGACTTACGTGTACTTAAATTGAACATTTGTACAAATCTATTAAATGGGGCCAGTGTAAATCTACAATCTGTATTTAGTTATTGTTTGAAAGATAATTACAGTAGCTTTATCTAAAACTCATTCTTGTGCAAGAACACTGAGTTGAAACTAGTCAAGGTGTTGAACTTTTACAAATATTTTTGATTTGCCAGATCAAAAAATTTGGGTAAACATGTACCAGACCTGAAATAATGATTTTTGTTGAATCTGAAAAAAATATCAGGCACTATATTGAAGTTGTACCTGATAATGATATGTATTATTTTGTGACTTAGGTACTGTGGCCGGGGGGGGGGGGGCACGGTGGTTCAGTGAGTAAGACATTGGCTCGCTAACCTGGTGGTTCCCTGTTTGATCCTTGTATAGGCGGAGAAAGTTCATCAGGAATTGTCCAGAATGGTTACTCCTTGTAATGGACATCAGATAGTCAATCGGATTGGATGAAAACCGAGGCGTGCACGTAAAGGACACATTGACAGATGGAATTCATTATAAGATTAGGCCATTGTGCGGCTATCCGGGCAAAATTTCCCTCATAGTGCACTGTATGGCATACATGTATGCCCATCTTATTAGCCCAGTCAGAGCAGAACAGTAGGACGTTATTTAAACCCCATTTCATTTCATTTTAGCTGCTGTGGGCATATGTTTAAAGTTTTGTTGATGGACAATTATCTCTTTTTACATTTCAGGATCCGAAAAAGAAAATACCTTTAACGAATGCTGATATATCGGAAACAAATGTCGATAAAAAACAATATGCATTTCAAATAAGAAGTAAAGAAGGGGGAAGAACTTATTACATTCAAGCAGAGAATGAGAGTGTACAAAATGATTGGATGCAAGCAATTTGTTTTGCCAAGGCAGCGGGTATGAACGGCTCGGCATCACAGGCATGTGCTATACAGTAGTGAAAAGTGGAATTCAATAGAAACACTTTAAAGGAGCAAGACACTCTTTTTTAAAATGGAGGAGATGGATTGTTCGTTGGGCAGAAGTTAACTGTGGGATGAAAAAAAAGCTTGGGTCAAGAACCTCGTGATACAACATGGTGGCAGTGATAAAATATGTGATATGGGGATATTGGTGGGACATATATAAGTAGGTTGTGTGGTATATGTAGTCACAAACCAATAAGGGAAAGGTTTATGTGCAAATATTTAAGTTTTATCACATAAAAATTATGTACTAGATTTTTAAAAATGATAATTTCAGTATCAATAAAAAGTTGACTCCAGGTTTGTCATCACAAGCCAGGACTGATGATGATTTCGTTAGGTTATGGCTTGTGGTGATGATCAATGCCACCTTTTGTACACGTCTTGTGTTGTTCGAACATGACATCATTAGTCGAATGATAACGAGGTGTTGCTTGTTCAAATGTATTTACATTTAATATATTTCAAATGAATAAATGGTGCACATTTTAATTAATATATAATATATATTTAATAATTACTATGATTAGATTGTATATATATATATTGTATATTCTATATATTTTATGTTTGTATATTTCTTGTAATTTTGTACATATTGATTTATATTTTAAATTTTTGTTTTAATTTTTAAAAGGTCTCTTTTTAAGTTAGGCTTCTTTTTTTATGAATATGACAAGACTTGATCTCGATGTGTCTTGGTAATGTACTTTAGGCTGCTGATTGTCATTTGCATCTTTCAGACAATACGTGAATCTAAATTGTACTCAAATTGGTTAAGACTTCAATAACAAAACAAAACCTATAATATGATTTGTTGCTAAACTCCCAACTTGGATTCAGTGGGATTAAAAAGAGGCCCATCAAAAGATTTTACCAAATACTTATATTAAACGCTGGCTTGTGTATAGTATCTGCAAAAAGGATACTAAATGTTGTGAAATTTTCAATTTATCATAGCTTTGTAAATCCTGAATGGAATTAAAGGTTGTTTTTTTTTTTGACTAATACCCCTTTAAGAGATCAAACATTCACAATATATTAAACATGCAAGAGCTAAATCTGCCTATTGCAGGTCTTTCTTTAGGCCTGAAATGTTTTCTAAAGTATTAATTAGACATTAACTGATCCAGGCCTTAATCAACTCTCAATGGCATCAGATTTCTCCGATATTAAATAGATCAGAATGGTTCAGCGATACTTTGATTTAATCAAATATGGAGGACCGAGACTTAGCTTCGATCAACCGGTACGGTGGTTGAAATTATTGCACACGTCTGTCAAACCTTCAAAGGCTAATATCTTCGCTTGCAATAGAGTAATTTGAATGAAATTTTCAAATTATTCATTTTACATCATCTACTTTTGAACTATTATAGCAAGAGTTCTTTATCTAAATCTTACATAATGTATCTTTAATTTGTAAAGTGATTCAAAATCCATCAAATGACAATCAGCATGTTTTAAATGTAAAAGGAATATATCACATACATTGTATTTGACCAAGTAATTAAACATACTTGGATGAGTGCACATACATTTGTCTTTGATAATTTACTTTGTTCCTTTTTTTCGGGGGGAGTTGTCGCCGAGTGGTCTGACATGTGCCCTTTAGATCATAAGGTCTGTCATCGATTTAAATGTCATGGTTTTGATCCCATGCTTGCATGTGTACCCTTGTGGGTTTTATCTTCATTCTCTGGTTTTTCTCGAGATATACAATAAAAATATACAATATATTAGTTCCAAATTACCTGTTTTATGTTGAGTGGAAGTTAAAACCCATTTCTCTGTGATTCTTTATTACTTTGACTAACATCCTTTTGATTTTATAGAGCCTGTGATGTCTTAGAATCAGTTATGAACAAAATAAAATTATTATGTGGGGCCATTTTATTGACTAACTATTCTGATATTAGAATGATAATCACACCAAAATTATTAAGTGATTAACTTAAACTATAGGTATTGATAACTTTTAATTTAACAGTGCCATTGTATTAGTGTTTATATTAAGTATTTGTTTTTATATATGTACACGTTCCTTTTAACCCCAATGTTTTCTAAGCAATTTGTCACTTGAATCTCCTAAAACCTTATCAAAACCTTCATTCATGGCTTAAATTATAAAATTGATATTTAGCTTGAATGAATAAAACAAAATAATAAGATGTCACAATATATTGAAATCATATGTTATGTATTTCTTTTATTTAAATTTAATAGATTGAAAAATTTTCATTTTATATTTTAAGTTTAAAACATCCTTTAATTTTTCTTTTGTCTTAACTGTAACTATTTGTTTTGATGGTAGTCTTCAATTTTCACATCATAGTCACCTAATACATATCTCTTTATTAACAGATTTGTTCAATTTTTGTACATGCGCGTTGATTTTTATACGGCCATATTTTCATATATGCACGTATTATTGGCCAATACACCCTCATCTCTGCGCGAAATCCTTCTGAACACAATGAAGGCTACAGTTTTTACAGATTTTCTTCAAAATTAATGTGAAGCATTGGATTAATAAGAAGATGAGCTCGACCATCTTCATCCATCTCTTGCAAAATGTGAGTGTATCTTGCATGACAACCGCTTGTTGTTCTTGTGATAATCTGTGGTTAACCACCCCCTGATTACTAATAAAAGGTTAGGTCCTATGAACAAACCAGTTAAGGCATCCACTGAACGAGGCAAAAAGATAAGATATTTATTTTGAAAGATGAGATCCAAAGTATTTATACCACTGATTGATATATTCCAACTACCGGGGACAAATACAGCCAATTAGATTCTAATATCTTACAGAAAGCCTTTTTTAATGGACTTATTTCAGAATGAATGGATGAGTGCTAGATGGTTGACAGTTTGAAACCAATTATTTATTTAATATATAGCTGTTAGAAGTGAAAATTCTATTTTTCCTGGTTGTTAGAAATGTATTTTCAGATCTTGCGGGTCAAATAGATGACCTAAGTATGCACTAAAGCACATGTCTTAAAATGTTTTACTTGAAAAATAGAAGTTTGCATTAAAGGGACAATAACACTCTTGCTGGCTTGAAAGCTCCAGAAAATAAATAATATCTCTAAGTACTAGATGTTTAAGTGTCCTACCTGTTGTGTAAATTATCCATTACATCCTATTTTACTTGTCCAGAGGGTTCGAAAATATTTTTAAATCGAAGTTTCATTTGAAAAGGTTTACGTTAGACGTTTCAAACCATTATGTTGAATTTTTCAAAATTTTTAAATAAGGTGTGTTAAGATGAAATTTGTAGTATCAATAAATTGAAATATTGTTAAATAGTACAATTTGTTGACCAGAAAAAAGATTGGGACATATTATTCAGTTACAACAAGAGTGGTATTGAGCCTTTAAAGGATCGTTCATAAGACAAAATATTCTCGAAATAAATGTATACATGATTCATATATATTGTTGCAGGAGAATCGTAAACATGGCCTTTACAGTCTCTGGTTCTATTATCTTCAGGAAATTTTTCAATAATTTTTTTTTTTTTTTTTGCGTGCAGACTGCATATTATGTTTCATGCTTGATTACTATTTCTAAAATGTGGTTGTAGACTGCATATTATGTTTCATGCATGATTACTATTTCTAAAATGTGGTTGTATATTGTCATTAACCACAATTTCTTGTGAACACTCTATAGACTAAATTGATCATCCTATCTGTTTCATATTTTATATGTTGTTAACATAAGTGATCAAAAGAAGCCTATTGAATTTTATCGAGATCCAATTGACATTTGAAGATAATGCACTTCTTTAGTGATCTTGAAATTAATAAGCATTGTTCTGATTAATGAGACAAAAAATGTTTTGAAATTCAGCAAATTTGGATAAAAGCTCCCAGAATAATTTCCCTTGATCGCTTTGTAGAATAATCACCCACTTTATCTGATCTTCTTTAAACAAAATCATCATCTATGTTGTTTGTTTTGATTATTGAGCTGAACTATCCGATAATTTATGATAAGTTGCCAAATAACTTCTACGGTTATTGCCCTTGATTATGTTTTCGTGATATTTTACAGAACAAACTACACAGATTTTGCTTCTGATTTACCTAAAGAATCACAATGTGACAATCTCTATAAATTTCTCAGATGCTTAACTTTTGCTATAACTTCAAAAATTCTTTATGATCTAATTCCATGAATATATTCAGTAATGCGATTTAACATCATCATGGCCTAAGCCAGTCTTTTACAAAATTTAGAAACTCCAGAAACATTGTGTTTTAATGTCATAAGAATATTTCATAATTACTTTTATGCTTTGTTGACTTTCGAGTTGCCCCAAGAAAAATGATGAGTTTCTTTGTCTCTTGTTGTTAAATGTGGCGTGTGATCTTGACCTCAATACAATAATTGATCTGTACAATACCATAAACTAAGTTATTAGTTACGCGAATAACGCGATGCCTTAGGTATTAGCAGTATGTGGAATTCTCATTGATTAGGAAGTCTAGAGAAAGATGTTTGCGATAGTATACTCTTGTCTTGTGTATGAATTGTTTTGTTTTGTATCAGATATGTACATCTGTTATGGTTAGATCGATCTGTGACCAGTTTTGTCTAAACGAGGCAATTATCGCAGAAAACTTTGTGTGGAAGCAAACTTTAAACCACCAAGAGACAGACAGACCACTTATTTTAGAGACTGGTACATAATGATACTGTAAAACAAAATGGTTTTTTTTATTGTCCACACCATCTGTCTTCAAAAATTGCATTTCTCAAATGATCAAAGATGAAAATTGTCAACCGTTGCTGATTTTGATGGAGATGAGTCTTGCTTTTTTCTGAAATTTAATGTTATGCTGTATCCTAGACATTATTTTTAAACACATGTTTAAGTGCATATGTCACAGACGAATTTAAATAACTTTTAATATAGAATTTAAATTTAAGCATAGTTATGTTTTAAGCCATATATTCTCCTTTCGCAGAACCAAGTCACATACATGTATTTGATTTCATTTACTACTGGATGACTTTGTGTAATTATCTGAAGCTCGGTTTACTCAAAATAAAACATTAATCTTTTTTATTGGATACAGTTTTAGTTATGATATTTTGTAACAATAACTGTAATATAACTGTTGTTTAAATAATATATATAAACTTGAAACCGGCTTGCTCAACATGTTGGGCAATGCAATGTGACATTTATTTGACTGTCTGTCTTAGTGCAACTCGTCAGTATGTTACAGAAGCTTAACATTTAAATTTTCATTTGTCAACCTTTTAATTTATATAATTTATGAGACATACATATTTTTAGCAATCGAATATTACACAGTGTATCGTTGAAACTTATTTTTCTGATATAGAATTGATTCTTAAGCTGACAAGCCACCGTAAATGTTAAAGCTGCAATTTCATATTTTTAAGTTATATTTTTAAAATTTATTAAAATAAAGCCTTAAAATAGATGGTATCCATAAACCGTCCTACCTTGTTAAAGAATAATCCTATTAATCCTGTAAGTCACTATTGCCAGCTGAGAAATTGGCAAAAATATCATTTTCAACTTCAAATTCCAACGTTTGAAGGTAGCTAATGCATGGAGGCAATGGGAAAACAAGGGAGGTAATTGTGTTATTATTTCCTGTGTCAATGATTTTTAAGGGTGGGAAATAATGCCCATGGTCGTATAATAGTGAGTTGATAACCTATTGAGCAAAAGACATAGAAATAATTATGTTTTGACTTTCTTAGAAAATATGAAATTATTGCTTTAAGTACAGATTTAAAGATCCTGCACAGTCAAAGGTACTTTTAATAAAGCGTTTAAAAAAAATGTTCAGATCGGTCAAATCCATCCTAAACTTTACATTGCTCTTTATTGCTTTCATGCCACCATATTTATATGTACTAAACAAATAAAGTAATAGAAACTCCATTCATTATAAATAAAATGTAATAGTGTTTTATAACAGAAAATCAAGCTAATATTAAACTAATATATTAGATCAATTAGTCTTTTGAAATATAAGTAATGATTTTCTTTGTGAAATATAAGTAATGATTTTCTTTTTGAAATATAAGTAATGATTTTCCTTTTGAAATATAAGTAATGATTTCCTTTTGAAATATAAGTAATAATTTTCTTTTGAAATATAAATAATTACTTTCTTTAGAAATATAAGTAATAATTTTCTTTTGAAATATATGTAATAATTTTCTTTTGAAACAGAAGTTATAATTTTCTTTTGAAATATAAATAATTACTTTCTTTTGAAATATAAGTAATAATTTTCTTTTGAAATATAAGTAATAATTTTCTTTTGAAATATAAGTAATAACTTTCTTGTGAAATATAAGTAATTACTTTTTTTTTTAAATATAAGTAATTATTTTCTTTTGAAATATAAGAGAACACGCTGGCTTGTTATGCCTTTAATATCACAATTATTTTAAAAAACACAGACAATAAAAATAAGTAAATAGGATTGTGCCAATGTATATTAATTTCTTTGTGCCTCTAATTGTCTGTGGGAAATATAATATAGTGTTATCTTATTAATTTATAATTCATAGATATAGACATATTTGTGAAGCAATGGTAGGGAGCATTCTCACTATCTGGGCTAGTATAGATAAATCAAATGTATTCTGCTCATTGGATAGAGGCCAACAAGATGCTTATATATTTATTTCTAGTATGGATATTTAATTTGTTTGGCCAGTTAAAAGAATTGGATTTATATAGCTGTTTTACTGTTTTTAATTGTTTATAAGTATAATCTTGTTGAAAATGTTAATAAAATGTATATTGTATACATAAGTTTTGTATATTTGTATATTGTGTGATTTACATGTAAAAGCATATGTATTGAATGTAAACTGCTAGATCATAAATAAGAAATTTTATTAGAAGGTGTTTGACAGACAGATACACTGAGGGGTAGACTGCTTTATAAGACTGGGTAACCAAACATTAATTAAAATATCTTTTTGAATAGACCATCATTAGTAAATAATCACTGCATAGCTCTTGAACTATTAATTTTCTTTAGGATGCATTATGTAAGAGCTAGATAATATTGCGGGTCTTTCCTTTGGCGTCAAATGTTATATTATTTGGATATTTATTAACATGACAAGCCTATACTCAACTCTATAAACCATCAGAGGCCTAAGATTTAAACATCTGCAAGATTTAAAAATTTAATGATAAAATGGACAATTAAGGCTAAGTCTCGGTTGTCAAGTACCATTGCTATGATAATGAACGATCTACACTACAGTCATAGCTTTGCTCAGCATTAAGTAATTTGAATCAAATTTTCAATATTTTCATTTTTCATTATTTGTTTTTGAACTGTTATATCAAAACATCCAGCTTTTTATCCAAATCTTACTTAATGCATCTTTAATAAAGATTTTAACAGTTTGCTAAATTTGTTAAGTTGACTTCTGGATGTACTGATGTGTTACAAACTTTAGGTTTTAATAGAGGCCAGTCCAAATTAATTTCTTGATTTTCTTCCTTTTAAATTGAATTAAGCACAAATTGATGGAATAAGAAATTCATTTTAGATATTTAATTTGTTTTTTTTTAAAAGGGAACTATTGTGTAATCTCTGTAGGTATATTATATGACATGAGACTTCAGGCGGTTTGCTTTAATTGTGTTAGATTAAAGAGATAATTCTGTGGGCAACACTCAAATATCCCCCTTTTTAGGTTTGAGTTAGGCAGACTGGGCAGACTGCAAAAGTCTTCAAAAACTTTGCAGATTCAACTACTCACAGAATTGATGCAAGTTCTGTATTTTCTACCTATTTTTGAAACCCAATAGGTCCTAATAAGACATAATAAATTATATTTCCTGTGCAGCATATTATCTGTTAAATAAAATGTAGGACCCTCAATTCATCAAGCTATGCTATGTTGAGTATAAGTATTATGTAAGTTCATATTTTATATACATGTAAATATAGTCACAACTTTTTATGAAGTAGATCAGTTGATCTTATAGATCTAATATATGTATTTTAACCAGAAGCTATTCCTGGTTACTTCCTTCAGTGATAGGGATGACATAGTGTTAGGGCTTTTTTGATAAACAATATTTTATTTCATTTGAAATTGGATTAGGGAACAGGCTAGACTTATGTTGATCCCTCTCCAGGTTATGCTAATGAAGCTTCAATATTAACTTTTTATTTACTGCCCACAAAATTTTGAAACTATTTCTGAAGTTATGTAAGAAATATCTTAAACAAATAAGTATAGTAGTTACTGTAAGTGGTAAAATAAATTAGTATGTGTGGATGTATAACATGTGTAAAAGGTTACAGTTCAGCACAGGTCAGTAACTTGTATTTATATGCCTATGTAAACAAACTTATGATTTTTAACAAATTGACATTGTTTTTACTAATTGTATTTTACGATTTTATTGATGGTGTTTAACAGTTAAAAGTATAGTAGTCTATATATATAGTGGTGTTATTGTAGGGGGGTCATTAAAACAAAACTAAACATGACCTCGGGGCCAAGCATCTTTCCGTGTTGAAAGAGGGGTTTTGTATTATCAGTATGCATCCATTTGGCTCTTCTGTATACTTTAAATCTTTGTGACTTATCAATCAAAGCTCTGCCTATAAATTTATTGAAATGGGATAGTTGTCAAATATTACCATTGGATAACAAACAAGTAGTATCATATTTTTAGGGGTGTAAGTCAATACTTTCACTTGGAAGTCGGGCCTTCCTCTTATACTCTACATCAACTAATATAAGGTTGAAGGCAAAAAAAATTGACATAATATTAATTATTGTCAACTTATTATTGGATAATTATTGTCAATTTTGTGCCATTGGATAATTGCCAGCCATTGTAATGTAAATGTAACTGAATTACAGTTTTTAACAGTGGTTATTTCAGTTGTAAACCAATGTTTGTCAGGTGTTAACAATTTTCTTAATGTCAGTGTTAACGGGTGGTGGAATATGTCAACTGTCTACCAATGTAATGTTAATTGTCAACCAATGTAATGTCAATTGTTAATGCATTTAACGTTATCATTAGTTTTATCTACAATGATCTAAATGCCTCATCACAAGCTTGTATACTATTTTATTAGTTTTACCCATAATACAGCTTATTTAAACTAGATCCTGTTCTTTTAGATTTTAGTTAAAACTTACAATATTCCAGTATTTTTATTATTAATAATATTATTTTATTATTATTATTAGTTGTCTGTATTGTTGCTATGTCATTTGTTATGTGAAGAAATAAAGTTTCTTTTCTTCTTATATGTATTTCACTTATTAAATATGTGCAAAATCAATGTTCTAAGCCTTTGGAGATGGTGGGAGAGATGGCTGTGAGTAGTCTAATGCATGGGTTATAAATCATAAGGTCTGTTGTCAAGTTTCATGATGTCATTCCCACACTAACAACACTGAGCTATCTCTCACTAACAACACTGGGCTATCTCTGTGCTCTGTGGTTGATTCCCACTGCTAAAGACCTCTTCATGCAAACTAATTTTTAAAAAAAAAAAATATATTTTTAAATTAGTTTTGAAATGATCTACTTTGTGTTCAGTGGATGATAAATTGACTTTTGAATTGAATACACCCCTACACTCTCTCTCTCTAGCCAGATTATGAATTTTCCCTTTCTCCCCCCCCAAAATACATAAGTCCATTGTTTATTGTGAGAGCAGGGGAGCTGTGCAATCTAAGATAAGGGTTGAGAGCGTCCAGTGAGTCTTTCCCGGAGTAATTTGATTCAATTCTGAGGCAGAAACAATGACATATGGCGTCTTCTGGCCGGTTTCCATTTAAATCCCCTCAGATCAGAATACAAACTCAGATGACTAGAAACAAGATTTAGTGCGCTTTGGTATAGTATACAGAATATGCAAGATCCATCTGAAAAAGTATAAGGTTGTGGTAGTCAGACACAGATAACTGTCTATATTGTGATCGAATAAAGCACATTGTCATGTTTCACAAGGCCCCCAATTACCAATTCACCTCTCAGATCTGAAAAAACAAACACAATAAACATATAAGTATTAAAATCCCCTGCTACATCTATTTTTTCAGAATCATTTTTCAGGGGTTCATGCATACCATCCTTCATCAATCCACCCATAACATCTTTAATTAATTATGGAATAAAACATTATTAATACTATTCGACATGCTTGTACAAGAATATTATGGAACACGGACTCCACCCATATCGACTTTATAGCCAGTTGGTGCGGTACATTTTGAAGATTATGGACCCAAAACGGATCCTTGAGGGATACCACATGATAGCTGTCGATGACTCGATGAGTTGTTATCTTCAACATACTGGATTCGTCCAGTGAGATACGATGAAAACCATTTTAGAATTTATCCAGTTAATCCATAGTTTGATCCAGTGGGTTACCGTGATCAATAGTATCGAAAGGTGTTGATAAATCCAAAAGAACCAACACTCCGATCTTTCCTGAATCAACAGATGATTTTATGGCATCCCGGGCACATAGTAGGGCTGTTTTAGTGCTGTGACCAGCGCGATAAGCTGACTGAAACTCTTGATATCTAAATGGGTAAGAAGTTGCTGTTTAATAACCTTCTCCAGAACTTTGGAAAGAAAGGTCAGATTTGATATTGGCCGATTTTTTTTTTAAAAAAAGTGGTTTGACTTCTGCAGATTTAGAAAATTTCGGTACAATTCCAGACTTCAAACTCGTATTTATGATTTTAGTAATAATATGCAAAATTGCATCCAGAATTTTTGTAGCAAGAAATGTGTCGGTATGACAACTACAGAGCATAGTGCTGGCGTGAATTGAAAAATTATCTTCTTTATCTCCTCAGATAAAACGAGATTAAAAGAGCCACACTGAATTGACGAAACTACGGACCTACTGTCATCACATAATCGCTATCCCCACCCTTTCTTTTCCCAATAAATGGTTTAGCGTTAAGAACAATAATTTCGGATTTCTTGAGAACAATGATATTTCCTTGTTGATATACTGTTATTTGACATTTTTAACGCATTTCATACAACGTTTTCGACACTGTGTAAATGTTTATATGTACCACCAATCCTGATTTACGCCATTTCCTTTCAGCTGCACAACGTATTCGCTTAGCACCGTTTACAGAAGCATCACACCATGGGGGTTTCTTTAAGTGGTCAATGGTTTCGGTTCAGATACCGTTCCTAAAGGAACTACTTGTCAACATCCGCACTATGAATAAGTTCAGGATCACGGCAAGAAACCCAATCCAAGGTGTGTCCTGACCGACTTGTCGGTTGAGTAATGGTTTGTTCCAGGTTTTAAATATCCAAAAGTTTACAGAAATTTGTTATTAGGAGAATCAAAATGTACATTAAAATGTCCAGTAATAAGGATGTTATCATTGCAGTCAAGATCTTCTCAGAGGTTATTGAAGTCATTTACAAAGTCTGAATCAGCAGACTTGTTTTTTTTATTTTTAAGGAGTTGGTCTGTAGACACAGATTATCTTTAGCGTTTTTGATGCAGATGTGGTGATAATTGTTCAAAATACGAGTACGTTTTCGATGTTTGAAACCTCTGCAGCCGCACGTTTTACTTGAAAATAACAGCTATACCCCCTCCCGTAAGAGATAATTGTGGTGCATAAACACACCATTGACACCCGACTTCATCACCACTCTGTGACAACCATGTTTCGGTTATTAAAGACATCAAATTCACATTTGGTTATGCAATCAAATATGTCAAGAGTTTTATTTCTAACAGATGGAGCACTCCAGAGGCCTATTTTCAAAGACTCTGGGTCAGTCTGAGACTAAGATTGGTTTTGCTTATGGGTGCTAGAACGCTTCCCTCTAAAATTTTAAGGATAGCATCTTCTTTAAGACATACAAAATGATTGTGAGATAATATTGTTATAGCTGATAATTGTTGTAAATCCGTGAGCTGTGTTCGTGAGTAGGCGACCATTATAATTAAACCATAATACAATAGGACAGGTAAATACTGAGTGTCATAATACATTAGTCAGCTTGAAATCTAATTAATTCTCTGGGTGAAAATCAAGTTAATTCTATAGTTTCAACCTAATCAAG
Source organism: Patella vulgata (assembly GCF_932274485.2). Classification (NCBI taxonomy): domain Eukaryota; kingdom Metazoa; phylum Mollusca; class Gastropoda; family Patellidae; genus Patella; species Patella vulgata. The sequence continues at coordinate 22,686,634 of NC_065883.2, forward strand.
ATCTCAGCTTGGTTTGTTTTAATCAAATTCCACTTGAAAAATAAAATATTAGGGGCCAATTTATCACTTTGCTTATTAGAAAGTTAATGGTAAACACAGATCCAAAATTTAAGAATGTAAATCCAGGGACTTAGACACAAATTAACAAAATGTGAGAGCACTTTCACATGTGCAACTACAAGGGCGCCATCTTAATTCGTCTAGGAACTTTTCAACAAACCAACTATTTATTATTAGTATAACCCTTAGATTTGTTTGTCATGAATCTTATACTTTTTTGGTGTCCACGTCTACCATTTTACCTGAAAAAGACTCATGGCTAAGATGGCCTTTTCTCACAAACGTAATGCACCACATAAAACCGCGAGCTCGTTAATGGTCTGGACCCTGTTTCACGAAATTTAACTAAAGATAAAATCCAAATTTTAGTAGATACTTCAATTTTGTTTGGCTAAGCACTATAAATCAATCTAATATTTTCCAATCAAATTACTAAAATTTGGATTTTATCTTAGTTAAAATTTCGTGAAACAGGCCCCAGTTCATGGAACACGACAATCATTAAGTTTATAGACAAGAGTAGTCTCCCATTTATAACAAATTCCAAACTAATCAGCATTCCCTAAAGATACATTATGGCAGATTAGATAAAGAGCTGACAGTTCTCATTATAATAGTTAACAACTAGATAATGTAAAGGAAATTTGCTGAAAATTTCAATCAAATTGATCTATTCTGAACCGAGAATTTAGCTATTGAATTTTCGGCCTAGTCTCGATCATCATTACTAAAGTCGGTATGATAAAATACATAGTCTCGATTATCTATTTCTTGATTCAATCATGAATGAGCGTAGAGCAGCAGATCGGATCGAGAGTTGATTGTGGTCTGGATTAGTTAATTAATGTCTAATTAATAATTTAGATAACATTTCAGGCCTAAAGAAAGACCTAAAAATGGCAGATTTAGCTCTTGGAGTCTTACATAATGTGTGTTTAAAGCGGAAAACGGAGAAGGCTATTTCCTCGGGTCGTGTGATACTACTCACTCCTAGGCATATCAGTCACTAACTCTCTACGAGGATGGACTAGTTCGATGAAATATCGTTTATAATTACATTCTTTCATCTTTTCTTCTCTGGGGTTAGCTTAAAATACGTTTGATGTTTGTTGGCCACAATCTTATCTGTAGGCTAATTCATGTATATAGTCCGGTAATCTTGTCGCTTTACGTATGGCGGTAGATATATATATAAACTTTGTGGTTATTCAATTATTGTATATAGAGTTATCCCTTCCCAAACATAAAATCGCCATACTTCACAGTGATATCCTATAGGCCTATATATTAAATCTAGCCCAGACAAAACAGAACTATAAATCAAGAGATGTTTAATTTGTAAAAGAGAAGATGGTGAAATAAGATGTTTTGGTTACCTACTAAAACCCCTTAATTGTTTTATTTAATAGTAAAAATGTGTTTTAATATCCTGTTGTTGGGTTTAATCAATAAACTTTGTTCTTGGTGTAACGGAGACTACAAAGAGAGTGATAATGTCGTCACTGGATATTGTATTCTAGAGGCATTAATTGTCTTTATTATATGGCCGCCTTAGTTGGTTCCCCTAATAAACACATAGGGAGGAAATATAGGACACGTCTCAGTTTAATGCAAGGAAATGCACATTTGACAGATTCGATTAAATTTGGAATGGGATAATAACAGAATCAGACGAAAGGCTAGGTTCCATTCCATCATGTGGGTACGAATATGGACGTATGGCCAATCTAACCCCGCAGGATGCCCGGGACAACTCAGTGCAGGGGGGGGGGGGGCTGATACAAGTAAAACAAAGCGTATGGTCCAGTGTTGCGAGACAGCCCTGTGGTACCCCCCCCCCCACCCACAGCCCTCAAGAAAATTGGGGAAAAAATAGAATCGATTTGATGCATTCTGAGGTATGTTATGGGCGAGTAACACATGAACATACTCCTCGCAATATTTCGTTTGATTAGACTTAATCCCACTCAAACACTGCTGTAACAAAAGCAAATTTCCGTTCCAAACTTGACTAGTCAATAGCCCCATTAACAACCAATCCCTAACTGCGTAACAATATCATTCAGAGAACTCAAGCTATGTTTACATAACGTTACGTCATGACTCGCGAGATTTATTACGTCCAATTAACAAGTGCAGAATATTGCAGAAAAACTAATTGCTATCAAACGCCTACAATGTAAACAATACTGCTTGGAGACGAACAATACTTTCGCGGTTTTTAATAGGATACCTCAAATCACTGTCCAAAGTTTTAGGGAAGACCCCAGATTAAACGAAGAGCTGTCATGTTGCTGTACTTGGGATAGATTTGATTGAACGGGAAGAATAGACACACTCCATCAAATGCTCAGGTATCAGAAGTCAATCCAGCAATGACCAGGGAGGGATTTCTCGGGCCATTGCTTCAGGAATATGCACATGAATCCTTCGGTCATCCAATGTAACTGTTGGGCTCGTATTCAATCCACTTTACCTCCACCCTCTACCCCCACATACACACATACACACACCTAAGATCCGGTACCGCATGCCGACATCCTCATAATAATGTGCGTGGTGTTAATATTCGAATTAAACAGATGACTACCAAAATATTTCAGGCAAAGTTAACTCGAGTGCTGCATGAGAGGCATGGGCTACTAGTCTAACTAGAGCCCTTAGATCATAAGGGGTGGCAGATAGGCGACTGCTTTAGATCATAAGATCGAGTGGAGTTGTTTCGATCACAGGCTTGCCGAAATTTAGTGGAGTGGACGTGGAACACCATTTCCTACAGTGCGCAAAGCAAACGCGTATACCCGCCTTCATTAGAGCGGTTAGTGCAGAAAGAACTTAAGCATCATCTCATCTGTATCCAATAGCACCATCTCCGACATTCGAGTCATAAATAGAAAAGTATTAATTTAACTCAGGAGCATTATTTGTATAAGGAAGGATAAGGCAGATGTTGGAAGGGTTCGAACTATATATTGGCGGAAATTAAACTCTTCATCGAGAGAATTCTTGTTCAAATTTTTCATCAAACGAAGAATGCCGTCGATGACAAGTGGTAGTAATTCAGTTCAAATTTCACGGTAAAGGCACGCAATCTTACCAGTCTTCGTATTCTATCCTTTTTTCAGAATAATGGACATGTCTTCTCGATCACGTCTACGTTTAATGTTACAATATCATCATTATTTTTATTCTGATGTTTTTGTGATTTTTGTTTGTCTTAAAGAGAAAAGGTATCCAATACACTCTCGATCTTCTTTGTAATCCAAATTTACTACATTTGTGAATTTAAAGTTAGGATTTACTTGAAATAGTGAGTGAAGGCCATTTACTCTTTTAAACAAAGTACGGACACGCCGTTCCCACCCGTTACCACATCAATACACGACTTAAAGGAACAATAACACTCTGGCTGCCTTGACAGCTCCAGAAAATAAAAAATAGCCTTATTCTAAGTACTAGATGTGTGAGTGTCTTACCTGTTGTGTAAATTATCCATTAAATCCTATTTTACTTGTCCAGAGGGTTCAAAAATATTTATAAATCCAAGTCACACTTGAAAAGCTTTACGTCAGGCTTTTCAAATCATTTAGTTGAATTTTACAATTTTTAAAATTAGGTGTGTTAAGATGAAATTTATATCACCAATTAAGTTTCATTTGAAAAAGTTTACGTTAGACGTTTCAAACCATTATGTTGAATTTTTCAAAATTTTTAAATAAGGTGTGTTAAGATGAAATTTGTATCATCAATTAATTGAAATATTGTTAAATAGTACAATTTGTTGACCAGAATACAGATTGGGACATATTATTCAGTTACAACAAGAGTAGTATTGAGCCTTTAACCGGATCGTCACGGACGTGTGATTTGTGGTTTAATACATTTTTATTTATTATCATCCACATTTTCTACATCGAACAGATAATAAAATCAACGTTTTTCGTTTGCAGAGTTAGTATTGGCATAAAAATCATATATTTCAGAATTTTGACCAAATTAAAAATAGTTTACCATAATCTTGTAGGAATTGTGATTCTACTTCCAGGAATCAACAGCCTGACAGTGATTATTGATAAAGAGAAAAGTCTTAGCTTTATTGTGATTTGATAGGTTATGATGTGTCGTGCCTAGAATACACTCCAATAAATTGTCATTAAAAACGAGGAAGGAAAATTCTGGAGATTACTGATCATATCGGAAGCTAGGAGAAATTTCTATGAATATCGACGCGGATAAAACAGTAGTTTAAGGTGGAAGACGTATAGAAGGGGTGAGCATTTTGAATTACATTAATACAGTTTCTGAATTAACAGAGAATGTCGCGTCACATCTACTGGTCTGTTGATTTGACATCTTCAAATATCATACGATATATTCACGCAAGAGATATAGCAATACCGAGAGCCGCGGTGGCTCAGTGAGTATGGCAGTGGCTCACTGAATAGAAGAGTCGGGGTTCGGTCTCAGTGTTGACCGGGGACGTTTCCCGGGATTTTCCACCGTGGTTTTCCGTTGTCAGTGGTGTAGGATGAAGGACCTGGTTCGGATGGGACGAAAAAATTCCATTGCTGTCCGGTCGGAGCAGAACAGTCGGGCTTTAAACCCCAGTTCATTCAATAAAACAGGACCGCGGGGACAAATCCGTTAAATTAAGCAATATAGATATATATCGATAGCTATAACACAGACATAGCGAGAACTTGTGAAATACAGACATCAATTTTGGCAAGAAAACTTTATAATATAATACATATTACTAATCATCATTATTAAACATAAAACTACAACAAATAATGAAAAGAGGTATGAAGTGTTCTGGAAAGAGTAAGTTTACCCTGCCACGTTCACGACTCTAATTATGACTAGGACATTGACTTTGATATGGAATTTTGCAGAGCCGCCTGCCAAGAGGTTTAAATACAAAACCGAAAAAGTTGTGTAAAAATAATAACACGTGGACTGTACCAGGAAAACATACCAAAATGACCGGCGCTTCCATAACAACACTAAGCATACTCTGCCTTGTACATGACATTAACATTGTGAGACTATCCCTAAATCTGAATTTGAAGAAAGAGATTGTATTAGAGCAACAGATCTTTTAAATCAGAATTGACTGTTCTGTTCTCATATCAAGGAATGTCCACATTGAGAAATTGTACATAACAAGAGATGCTTATTTTTTTCATCTCTTCTATAAAAAAATGTATTCACAGTTCGATCAAAACAATTGTCGATGTGTGACTATTACACTCAATTCCAATATCATCTTTCACTGAATAAAATATTTGTTCAATCAAACACACTTTCTTATTCCTAATGAAATATTGAATTTTGACAGACACGTAATAACTTCTGAAAGTCAATTTTTATTCATATATGGAATATTTTGATGGTTTTGTTACACAAGCTGAAAGGACATGACGCCTATATTGTGTTAAATTCTTGTAAGATGATTATCTTAGAAAGATATCCCTCAGTGGATTTATTTTTTAGCTTTTTGAACACACATGCTTTTATTCTATTATACATAGACATGTAATGAAGCTATAGCGGCTTACAAAAGGTCTAGACTGACCCATAGAATAATATTGATATTAAGGGGATTACCCTAACCTTAGTCAATTAATCTGAGACCACGTGGTTTATTTTCCTGTTAAATACCGCGATGGAAGTATTATCGCCATGGTGTCTGTAATTAAGTTGAAGATATATTGTTTCTAGACTATCAGGAATTTTAGATATATTTTGCCATAGGCGAACGGGCTCGATGACAGTTAGGGGGGGGGGGCAACCCGAAATGCCCGAAAAAATTTCGGATGTACAGACAGCGACGCCGATCTTCCTCGAGAGGCGAAGAAGCAGAGCTCCCCTTGTATTGTTCCCCCGGCACCCCCCCCCCCCCCTCAAGAAAATTTTTGAATATTTGACGGCTGCAAACATATTTTCCTGCTATTTCAGCCCGTGAACAAAGCAACTTCAAAGTGGTCTAATATAGCCTAATTAAGATTCCAATCAAAAGATCAATCGTTTACAGTCCACAGAGACGGGACCGTTTGGAGAAAATTTAACAGCCACATACGCGTTTTCCTGCTATTCCAATCAATCGTCGCGGGGTATGGGGTGCCTCACCCTCCCGGAGAAAATTTTGAAAATCTAACCACCGCAAATGCGTTTTCTGCTATTCTAGCCCGTGTAAGCAACTCCAAAAGTATCCAATGGTTTTGTAACCGAAATCCCATTCTGAATTCCAACCATCCAATCAGACCGTTGCAGCTGTATTCACAAATAATAATCGATGCTCGAAAAATGTCGCACAAAGTAGAGTGGCTCCAGACAAAATGTTTTAATCCATAGTCAACTCAGTACAAATTTGTGGTATTCAATTAAAAGAAAAGTAAAATTAGTGTTAGGGAAGAAAAGCTAGAAATGCCCGAAAAAATTTCAGGTTTACAGACAGCGGCACCGGTTTTCTTCGAGAGATGAAGAAGCAGAACTGACCCCCGAAGAAAATTTTGGAATATTTGACGGCCGCAAACGCGTTTTACTGCTATTCCAGCCCGTAAAATTAGTGTTTTATTAGATTTCGGGCACTTTATTTTGCCAAGTAGATGAAATAAAAAATTTTTTTTCACTTTACCCTTCTGCCCGAAAAGTCAGCTTGCCCGAAAGTTAGGGGGGCAGCTGCCCCCTCCCCCTGCCCCCCTGGCTCGTACGCCTATGTATTTTGCTTGCTTAGTTCCAATATGAAATTACGGATACCAGATCTTTTGTTTGCAGAAAGATCATTTTTTTTCTATCAGTAGTCATTTGCTGATAGTATACAGAACAAGACAGGGAAATTGCACCCATTTATTTTACACAAAGGATGGTCATGTGTACATTTTCTGGTCAGATTTATATTTTTTATATTCATACATTGTATGGCAACATTTTAGAAATAATTCTGATCCTATTACTTATGAGGCAAATGTTACTCCTTTTTGGCCCTTTTTATCTGCCCCTCCCAGCCAAATGCCCCACTGAAACCTCGTAAGACTGGGTGTTTTGAATTTGCCCTATCAATAGCTGCCAATTCATATGGCCAAACCTTCTATTACTTATGAGGCAGTTTTTCGTCACTGGCTCTTGGACTATAAGTTATTCTGTCATAAATTGTAAAGTTGAACCGGAACAACATATTGGAATTACTGGTCAAAAGAGCAATGTCTGACTTGGGTTATATAATATCGCGATGATATTGCCAAAATGATTCTAAGGTTCTCATTAAAGAGGTTAGTACTACATGTACTTTCATCTGGTACGCATTTTATGGGCCATGAAGACACTGTCTTCTATAGATAGCAGGCCCGTAGCTATCGGGGGATGTTAGGCAAACGGGGCAGCTCAACATGGGGCAAGTTGATATGGGCACGTTGGTATGGTCGTTGGCTTCGTATTGCGTCCAATGGAAAGGGCGCGGTTCGGCCCCTAGCTACGAGCCTGGAGTGAGAGAAAATACAATCGCCCGTTAAGGCTTCTTTTGAACGGATTACCATATGGTTATCCGCCAGGACCGAAGGGTATATTGTTGGCGGAGTAAAAAATTATAACAGATTAGAAATTAAATTATAGACGCTTTGAATCAGTTCTGGTCATTAATAAATTTTGATGCTGCAGACGTTACCAAAGATAACATGGGACCTGAACGCCATATTGCATTCACCTCTTCATTATCCAGGTTGGTGCAGAAAATGCGGAACGGTAAACCCCGTTTCATTTGATTTTCTCCTTGGCATTCAAATTTCACAGAAGGCCTAAACATGCATAAGATATGATAAAAGTATTTCCATTTGTTCACTGAATCGCCATAATAGGAATTAGCGGGACCGGTCGTTATTAGCCCGGTGCAGGCATTTGTTTGAATAATGAAATGATGAAATCAGCACAGCAAAGAAAAAAAAAATATTGTAATGCATCTCCTAAATCACAAGCACAGATCAAGAGATGGTTTTTAAACTGACAGGCAATCACTCCCTGCTGAAATACGCCAAATAAAAAATTATCACTGTTTTGATTAGATGAAATGTAAACGAGTTTGTTATTGGCCCTGTAACGCTTCTGTTGTCCAATGGGACATTGTTAAAGTACTTATGGTTTATGTTACCCAATAATTAGATCGTGTTGATGCATTTGTTCCTCTGCGGGTCAACGAAGGCTTCGTCAAAATTGCCAATATGAAAGGTGTCATATCCCATAATGCAACTGCACACATGTTGCGAGGTCTCGTGGGGAAAGCGGAAGTACTTTTTGGTCTGCGTGTAATTGACACCAATAGTAGGTTTTCTTGTATCTAATCTATTAGAACTAACTGCATGTTGAGTAAATAGATGGGCCTTGTGGGATTGAGAGAAAATGAAGAAACGTGAATCATCTATGATATCATAATATTTTAAAGATGAAATCTACTAAAAGAAAGAAATGGGGTTTAACGTCTATAGGCCTACTGTTCTCACCTAACCGACCTAGTGAAGACGGGCATACGCCATACAGTGTGCCATGCGGGAAACTGTGTCCGGACAGCGCCCCGACGACCTGATCTGATTTCGAATTAAAACAAACAATGATTCTTTACGTGCACTTTATTGTGTACACGGGGCCTCGTTTTTTCAACTCATCGCTGTGCCTTGCTGCAGTCCCGCCATCCTACACCACTGAAAAGGGGGAACCACGCCGGAAAATCTCACTGAACTTTATTGGCCAACACCTAAACCTCCAGGTTAGCTACTCACTGATCCACCGCGACCCCCCCTTCAGCGTATGGATACAGTGTTATCACACAGTCTGCCATAGCAGTGTTTTTTAATTAATAAACTATATGTATATGAAACTTCATCATTAGCGAGTAAATGATAAGTTACGGGTAATGGTTAAAAGGTATCACTAGTTGACTACCCATTATGAGGTTCTCCCATTGAAATCTTTATTACACACCCCCAATTATGTTCTAGCGGGACACTTCATGTTTTTTCCACCGCTTTAGGCCCCCCTTTCCATGTACGTGTTCCCGTGCACGTTTTCGCCGGTTACATAGAAACGGTCCAATCCATTTGCATTAGACCGACTTTTTTCCCAGTCAAAACACGCGCGGAAACTCGTACATGGAAAACCAACCTTTGAATTAGCCAATAAGGTCATTCTCAAGATTCCAACTATGCTCTTTTGAAACGCAGTTTGCCTGACCAATCAGTCTGGTGGTAGACCCCCCTATCAACGCAATAGTTGATCTGTCCTGCTGATATTTCGGTCTATCAACCAGGCTTTCATTGTGAAATTCTATGATAGATGATGCTTTTAGAGTTTGACTATAAGAAGTTAAGCTGCTAAAACGACCATAAGCGGCTGATATAGAAATGGTTATTATATATTGATTGAGATAAATGACCCGTATTAGCCGATCAAGATAACTGAAGCTTTTAAAACGTCATCGCGTCTTGCACAGATAATGGCGCGTAAATTTTGTAACGTGTGACGTAATAAACAGTAATTGTGCGAGTGATATATCTATTTGTGTCACTTTCTAAAATATACTCTTCTCATTTGTTAGTGTTAAGCGCCTCAAATCTTGCAACTCTAACATGTATTGGGTAATGTAGACTTTTTTATTCACGTATTTGCTTCTGGTTATCATAATGAAGTATTTAAAGATACAACATGTAAGGCCTACTGAAAGGCCTGCAATACGGCTATATGGGTTAAATATGAACTTTTTAAAGCTAAGAACTTCTTAATTGGTCAATAGGTCATAGAGAAATTAAGGGTTGAACAAAATAATATGTCAGTGTCAAAATGACCAAATTACTCTATTAACGATACCGGTACGTTAAACCATAGAACTAGAATACTAGTGTTATGGTTAAACTGTTCGAACAAAGTCTTCGCCATAACAGTGCACATGGAGGCAGACCAACATTAAATTGTAGTTCGTCTATTTATAGCAATTCTCTCTCTGTCTCTTTTCTCCCCTTTTGCATGCCCATTTTTGTTGATTTTTTGGTCTAGAATGGACGAAGAGGGTTTGAATTAACATTTTCTGTCAGGGATTTGGTAAATATTCGTGATTTTGAGGCGGAAGGATAACAGGGTTATCAGGTTGGCTACGGTGATATGTACGGCAACTAGTTACATGTTTATAGTCTGCTTCTTCAAGTTTTTGTATCTCAAAATTTTGGTGGTCAACCTCATACAAATTTTAGTGCAAGACATGACCATTGGCTTTAGTGAAAAGCAAAGAGGCCAGAATTAACATTGACGTCAATTGGGAAATTAATGGTAGTTAGTCTGCCAATCAGAGTTGTCCTCCCTTGCAGTTCCCACTATTGCTGGACAGCGAGACTTACAGTGTGGAGAATGCACACGTGTTTGCATGCTAGTCTCAAAATGATATGTTGACGAGTCCTTAAATTCTATTTCTTTCACGGAGTCACGGTTGCTCAGTGAGTAAGGCGCTTTCTCACTAAGCAGAATGTCCAGAGTTTGATCCCAGTGTTGGTCGAGAAAGACCCTCGAGATTTTCCAGCGTGGAATCCCCATGTCACTGGTGCAGGCAATCTCTTTCACAGAGGTATTGCAAAAGCCTTCTTTAACCTCTGTACAAGTGACGCCACATCACACATCGTTGATCATTGGCTCGATGGCGCGTGCATTGTTTACTTAAGACGTCGTAGCGTAAACTGGTCAGGGCAGAGTGGTGCCTTTTTCTCATTGTACATACCCATTTACACTAAATAGGACATATTTGTTTTATCCAGATATACTTCAAACACCTTTATCAATTTCTAGATGGAAAAAGTTAATATTGCGAGCTAATTTATTCGTGCCATTGTCATCGCTCTTAGTGTCATCGCGGCCTAGCGAATATTCACTGCAGATTCAGGGCGAAGGATGAGACGAAAAATCGAGGTCCCGTGTACAGGCTTGTATGCACGTAAAGAAAACCCCTTGACAGCTGGAATTAAATTGCTGCCCTGGCAACATTTTACTCATAACACACTGTATGGCATAAGCCCGTTCATTAGCCCGGTTGTGCTGAAAATTAGTCCATTAAATCCCATTTCATTCGTTCATTTCTTTCGATTTCTTTTTTTTTTTACAGAGAAGAGAAAATAGAATTACGATTAACAGAAAATAATAAAGACAGTTCCTTATAGTTAATGAATATTTACGATATTTTAAGAAAACAATTTTCTTTCTGTCAATCAAAAAGTAAAAAATTAATCAGTAAAAACGTGAAATGATTGACGTTTACAATAATTGAGGGAACAGGTGTGTGTTTTTGTCTCCAGTTGAACACATGTAGCAATCTGTACCTGTCAGAACTAGAACACGTTCTTCATTAACACCTGTCATAAGGTGTGTTCATTTCTTTTTATATTTAAACAGTTATTACATATGAATTTGGTTTATTGGGGGTCATATTTCAATAGGCTCTATTAGGATTTGGATGAAAGCAAAGAACCCGCTAGGTTAGGCGGGCGACACTATTCTTTGGAAAATGCAAGCGCTTGTCGAATTCTTGAAGAATGATTTATACGGTAGACCCCTTGGCAATTCAAGCGCCCTAACTCCCCACCCCTTTCTTTTTGAAATGCTTGAACCATATAATATTTATAGGTATTTGAGAACCTTCTGAGATTTAAAAGCGTGTGAAATAAATGTATTTAACGTATGTGATATCACACACAAATGTTACTCTGTGCACTAAGAGACGGGATACCAAAGAGCTTTTTTCAGTGTCATTAATCTGCAGTTTAATGAAATATAGAGGATTTTGCCAGCAGAAATCATAGAAAAACAGCTATCTTAATTTCATCATAAATGTAACTTTTGTTTGGTTTTATTTTGAATTAGATTTACATGCGAGCACCATATTGTTTTCGGTGCTTAGGGCATCTAAAGGTCTTTATCCGTTCTTGTTTAATGATAACACACAGCTATCAATTAGAATGGAGAAATCGATAAGGACCGAACAAAACCACCCCTGGTCTCCTCAGAATCATAACCTATAAAAAGTCCACGTGTAGACAGATTCTGTAAACAGGTTTTATTTTGGTTAACATAATATGTGTATGTTAGTCTGCCTTAAAAAGTCAGACTTCCCCTTAAAAGTTATTTATCAAGATCTTTTGATAAATTTCATTTATTTTATTAAAACTATTTCAAAAGGTGTCAGTGCCACTTTAATGCTTCCATAGGAAGATTCTGTTTCAATGTATGACTCATATTTCAAAAATAGTAACATTACATCATTCTGTAGCCAATCAAAATTGCGCATCTATTAATATGGACAAAAGGGAGAAAAGAGTTAGGAAGCGCCATTAAAAATTAGCTAAAAACTTGTAAATCCTTTTAAAATAAGAAGACCATGTCTTGTAAATCACCCAAATTTCAACTCTGTATATTTCTACTGTTAGTGTGAGTCAAGTGTCTAAATGTGTCATAGTAGAACTAACCTTATTTTCATGTGCAAAACACGGTAAGAACATCAGTGGATAGCTCTCTTTAATGATTTGTTTACTTTTGTATCATTTCAGTTGACATGTTTGCTTACAATAAAATTTGTAACTCAAAGTTTAAAGTTCAATTTAAATAAAATCTCAGAAGTGCAATCACTCAGAAATATAGTAGAGGCCCCTTCACTTCGTCTTCTGTGAAAAAAGAACATTATTTAAAGGAGCTAATTCTTTAACCTTTCGCGCCTAGAAATGTACACAAATGGGTCGCAACGCATATAATAATAACAGTTTCTGATTTTACTGTACTTTCTAGGATATGTTTATCCTCGTTCATCGAGTCACGTCATTACAAATGGCGCTCAAAAGCATTCTGGCACGCGATTCGTGTGCCCTTTTAAAAGGTTCAATGTGTTTTAAATATTGGATATCAGAAGTCCATCTTTTCACGGTAAGGTAACAACATCAATGTTGATTTATATTGACCAATAAATCGTGTTTGCAATGTCGAAGACTGTGGATGATATTAAGTTAAAGACTTAACTACTTTAAGGGATTTTCACAATATCAGTTAAAAAATGTTCAGTTCCGTTTAATGAAAAATTCTCAGCATTCGCTATCTTCTTCAGGCGATTTAAACGGTATTATTGTGAAAAGGAGCCAGTGTCCAGTGTCACCGCTAATATTCACCTCACTTAAATCTTTTGATGGCTCTCTTTTTAAACCGATCAAATCCAAAACATCAGATCATCTACCATTCACATTTTGATTTTGCTATACCCCCACCCCCAATTTGGGTACATTTTATCAAGTCGTAACCCGTGAAAAATTAGATATTTTTCGAAAAATTACAAATAGCAATCAGGGGCTTTAATGGTTAAACGGAAATGCAACACGACAATAACCATTCATTAAAATTGCATTATGTAAGAATTATTGAAAATTTCACTCCAATTACTTTATTCTGAGCGAAGTTATCAATATTTGAAGTTTTGACAAGATGTAGCATTATATTGTTTAATATAACAACTATGTCTCGATTTTTAAATTCACCATGTTTCAATCTATTTTAAGTCTCGGCCATCGGATGATCTAGTGAACTGATTATTGGCCTGGCATGTGAATAAATGTCTAAATAATAGTTTATATAACATTTGAAGCCTAAATAAAGACCTGCATCGCAATAGGCAAATTTAGCTATTACATGTACATAATGTATCTTTAATGAGAACTTTGTTTTAAAGAGACCCCAGCTTTAATACTTATGAATGGATTGAAAATGTGTGAACTAATTTTTATACGAGTATATATGGACGTAGAAAAAACAAATCTGCTATTTACATATCATGTTTTCAAAACCCCGAATTTTTATGTTGTTATAAATAATAACTTTTCCACATTATCATTATACTAACATCACGTGCTGGGGTTTATTATTAAAGAAAATAACCAGCGTCAATGTGATGTATTTAAATACATAATAAACAGTCAATGTGTTAATATATTTAATCTAAAGCATACAAGTTATGTTTGTTTTTATATAGAATATGTAATCACACTTTGTAGCAGTTATAGAAAATAAGCTAAATATAGTCTGTGTTAACATAATATACTATTCAAAAAAAGTAGGGGATATTTGATTTTGGGGGCATAATACTAAAATATGCAAATGACTACGAAAAAAGTCACTATAGAACCTAACAGAAGAAACATTTCCAGTTACATGTGACGCCCAAACACACCAATAGCTACCGCATGGAATGCAGGTGATGCTTGGGATCATCATGGGGGTCCAACCCAAGATTTGAACGACTCTGACTTTGAATGTTACAGTCATTGTGGCATTGAATTCCAGGGTGGAAACATCAGTTTAATTGTTTTAGTGACCAGAAAACAAATTTTGATATGCGTCGGCTTACCCAAAATGAAAGGTTACGTGCCCTTGGCATGCTACAGATCGGCACAACACAGGCGGTTGTGGCGCGGACGGTGAATGTTTCTCAGTCTGTCATAAGCAGGCTATGGTCCAGATACCGTGATACACAATCTGTACAGGACAGACCACGCTCAGGTCGACCAAGGGCGACAACTCAAGCCCAGGATCGATTTATCCGTACCTTGGCCTTGAGAAATCGTGTCATCACAGCAAATCAGATCAGCGCTCGTCTTCAAACAGACACTGGTGTGAGAGTGAGTGGCCAGACGATTCGGAATCGACTGCATAGGGGTCACCTTCGCGCCCGACGTCCTCGCGTGATCCCTTGTTTGAGAGATCATCACATTCAGGCAAGACGTCGTTGGTGTAGGGATCGTCAACACTGGGATAATCGACGCTGGAGCAATGTGATGTTTTCAGATGAGTCAAGGTTCACTGTTGATTTTTTGGACAGACGTAGGAGGGTGTGGCGTCGTCGAAACGAGCGCTTCCAAGACGTTAACGTCATCAGACATGATCGATTTGGGGGTGGTTCTGTTATGGTGTGGGGAGGCATCACTGTTGCTGGAAGAACGGCTTTACATGTTGTTGCAGGGCGTGTTACAGGCCAGTACTACCGGGACAACATCTTGGCAGTCCATGTTGTGCCGTTCGCACGACGTCATGGCCGCCGTTTCATCTTCCAGGATGACAAGGCAAGATGTCACAGGGCCAGGATCGTTACAGGTTACCTCCAACAACAGAACATCACCACATTACCTTGGCCAGCACTGAGTCCCGACCTCTCCCCCATCGAGCATGTCTGGGACATGCTTGGACAGAGGTTACGTCAACGTCAACAACGTCCTGCCAATGTCCAAGAACTTGCTGCTGCGTTGCAACAGGAATGGGACAATGTGGACCAAAATGACCTTAGACGTCTCATTAGGAGTATGCCACGTCGGATCAATGCTTGTTTGGCAAACAGAGGAGGATTTACCCGTTACTGACTTGGTTGTGATGCTGTGGTAACTTTGCTGTTTGACCCCGGGTATTATTTTACCCTTATAATGGTCAGTCTGTGCCTTACTTAGTCTAACGATCATTTGGAATAAATCGATGAATGTGAACTTCATTTCATTTTGTCATTTGTTTCTTCGTCAGTTTCATTAGGTGACTTTAATAACACTTAAAAATCAAATATCCCCTACTTTTTTTTGAATAGTATATTACATAATCAAAGCTTGATATAATTTTCTAGGTTTCCCATCCGGTACTAATAATAAGTGCTCCCACATTTCTTACATGGGCTTACCACACTCCGTTTGAATGTGTAAAAGTTAAGTTGAAGTACGGCTTGTTTTTCAAAATATAGTACTTCGGGGCATTCGAGGTTTTTTTTAAAGGGCGATGCTGTGTTAATACTTAATATTGAAAAAAGTGACACAACATCGTCTTTGCAACACTTTTTACAAAGGCGGCGAGCAACGCGCGAAGAGGCTGAAATAGAACTCCATACATTATGCAGCGACCCCAACCTCGTCAACAATTGCCCCCGAAAATATAGATGACATGTACACTGAATAACCGAATCACATCCGAGATTTTAGTTCAGAATTCCTGTAACTTGAAGTCTGGGACATAAATTGTAGCATATGGTCCCCAGCTTCTTTAAAGGAAGTGGTTTGTGACATAAATTATAGCATGGTCTTCAGCTTGGCCGGCTAATTTAGTCACTCTTCGTTCGTTCCTCCGTTCGTGGGTCAAAGGGGGGTTGGGTGGCCGAATGGTTAGCACGTGCGCGCTGTATCATAAGGTCTGTCATTGAGTCAACTGGCGTGGTTTCGATTCCTCGGTTGTACGTGACAATGAGTAGGATCGCCTGTCCAACCTCGTGGGTTTTCTCCAGGTCTTGCGGTTTCCTCTCACTGCTAAAGACCCATACGCGCAAGCAAATTATATAAATTCAATTGAACCAAGTGTTAGTCCCGAAATGACATAGTTTGTATCGAGTGGACGTATACACCCCCCCTCCTCTCTCTCATGGGGCTAAACATCCGCTCCCACCAAGGGGGATATCGCAGACAACGCTGTTCTTGATATTAGTCAGGTTATAACTGTGTCGAATTGCCTTATATTATGTTACATAAAATTTAAATTAGATATTTATTAATATGACAAGACCATAATCAACTCTCGATGCCATCGGAAGATTTCGTTTTGAAGTAGATTAGGACGGTTCGGTCATTTAATGATTTAATTTAGAAGAGAGTCTAAGACTCGAATGACCAGTACGGTAGTTACGATCAGTGCACACATCTTGTCAAAACTACAACCATTTATTGATAACTTTGCACAGAATAATGTAAATTGAATGAAATTTTCAATATATTAATTTTACATTAGCTATTTTTAAAATATTATAGCAAGAGAACGACCAGCTCTTTATCTAAATCTTACATAATGCCCCTTTAACAATTTGTCATCAATCACCAATAGCAGCATACTTTCGGTTTGGAGCCAATTTGACGTAGAATTGGACCATGACTGAAATAGAAAAAAATATCCCTTTACCAGGTGTAGCTTACGTTAGGGGACTGAGGAAAATCCCAGACGAATATCGTGTGTGGAGTGTCAAATTCTAAACGGAGATAGTTTGCTATATCTCTAATCTGCACTATAATTTGAATAACACATAGCCTTTATTTTCAAAATAGATTTTAACATGAAAAAGTCCATATAACTGACATATTGCTTTACAAATATCTGACAAAAAATACATTAAAATGACAACATTGATTATATATCCTCCAGTATGAACTTATTGAAGTGAAAATATCACAGGAAGTACGTTGGTAAATTCCAATATGCTATGTTATAAATTAAGCGAAACGAATTGTATGACAGACTTGACAGCTAGATGAATTTAACATCGTAATAACTGTCATGTTTTAATATCAAGCAAACAGATTCAACTAAAATATCATTTTCTGGCTTGCAACATAAACACGATAAAATGTCGATATTAAGAAATAGTACACATTGACGTAATTGTGTACTGAATTATAAATATTCTTAAACAAGGCCAACTCTTACTGATTTTTTTTTTTTATTGATTTTTTATTATATTGTTTTAATATATATTTGAGTAAGTTCTATAGTAGTACTATTTTCTTGGGTTTGTGGCTAATTGCAACACTAACGACGATAACAAGATAACTGTTAAAAGACGTAATATAGGAGGCAGACCACCATTAATTTCCCCATTGACTTCAATGTTAATTCTGGCCTCTTTGCCCACCTCCAACTTTTCCCCAAATTTTCGTTGGGCTGAATGCTTTTCACTACAGACAGAGGAACAAATGGTCATGTCTTTGCACTAAAATTTGTATGAGGTTGACCACCAAAATTTTGAGATACACAAACTTGAAGAAGCATAAAAACATGTAACTAGTTGCTGTACATATCGCCGTAGCTAACCTGATAACCCTCTTATCCTTCCGCCTCAAAATCATGAATATTTACCAAAACCTGGCAGAAAATGTTAATTCAAACCCTCTTCGTCCATTCTAGACCAAAAAATCAACACAAATGGGCATGCAAAAGGGGAGAAAAGAGAGAGAGAGAGAATTGCTATAAATAGACGAACTACAATTCGTGGGTACCGAAATAATTTAATGGTGGTCTGCCTCCCTATGTAAGATTTAGATAAACAGCTTGCCGTTCTTGCTATAATAGATACCGTTATGTAAAATGGATATATTGAAACTTTCTGGGCTTTATTCTAGGCAAAGTTATGTCTGTTTGAAGATGTAGCGTAGATCGTTTATTATCGTAGCAACGGTACTTGACAACAGAGACTTATCCGCGATTATCTATTTTATATTTAAATTTTTAAATATCGCGGGTGCTCTAATCCATTTAAATCTCTGCCATCCGATTTTCTTGGGAGTTAATTATAGGGTTGTCATGCGAATAAATGTTGAAATAATAGTTTATATAACATTTGAAGTCAACATAAATACCCGCAATGGGCAGATTTAGCTTTTACATAATGCATTTTTAAAATTTGAAAATACTGAACCCGACATCTCCACCAAATGTACTAGTGCTGTTTGCTGGGGGTTGTAGCTATCTGCTACAATAACGACGATAACCCAGATAAATGAATAAAACGAGTAGCCATATTAACGTTGTGTTTGGCTGGTTTACATACAACAAAATAATAATCGAATGGGCTAAGCAAACGTAAAAGGCTGCTGTTCAATTTGGACTGTTTGTGTATTTCACCGAACATAATTAATTATAAATTACGATACAAAATTTACAAATATACTTTCATTTTACATTAATATTATGCTTTAAGACTCATTTTAAGTCCCCCCCCCCCCAAAAGTATACTAGTCTCGAGGTATACGTTCTTTAAATACAGAAGATTGTCTATAAAGTATGGTGGCTGAATGGTATCATGTCGTAATGTCGTGATGTCGCCTTTCATAACGCGACAACCCGACAACCCGACATCACGACATTTCTACCCGACATTACGACAACCCGACACCACGACATTTTTACCCGACATCAGGACATTTTTACCCGACATTACGACACTAAAAATGTCGTGGTGTCGGGTTGTCGGGTTGTCGTAATGTCGGGTAGAAATGTCGTGATGTCGGGTTGTCGCGTTATGAAAGGCGACATCACGACATTACGACATGATACCAATCAGCCACCATAATAAAGATATTGTATAACATTTCAATAGAGTTGTCTAATAAAATGGTAGAGTTATTGAACACCAAATTGACAAATTACAATAAGGTTAAATTTCAAAGAAATCTCCTCTGCAACTTCAAATATGAATATTATTTCTACAACTGACATTTATGTAATAACAAAATCAGGATACAAAATATTTTCAAATGATCAAAGCATTGCACTAATTAAGCTCTTAGACATGATTTCCAGATCTATAAAGATTTATAAAGATTTTAAGTCAGACGTCAAATTGTCTATGATATGTTTTGAACATTATTAAAATGACAACAGCTGATTGTCGACAGTGTTAATTACACGTTATGATCGTGTAAAGGGAATGCAATATCCTTCGTCTTAGTCCGCCAGTCTTCAATGATCGGCGTCAGCTGCTAATTACACAGTTTCCTGCAAACAAACAAAGTGCACTGAATGTGAAATCGGTCAGTTTTTTCATTAGTTGTATTAATAAAATACTAAGAGAAATGAGAGGTATACGGGTACTAAAGGATCATATAGTGTAAATAGCTCGACAGATCCATGAAGTATGGCCTGGTTCAACTCAAATGAATGGAAATAGGGTTTAACGTCCTACTTTTCTGAATCAAAGCGGGCATACGTCATGGTGTGGTATGGTGGGAATGATGTCCGGACTGCGGCGTTTCCGGCTGTTCTTCACCGAATCCAAACTGTCAACCAACAGTCAAGGGATCTTTTATGCGCACACGGAATCTCGGTTTTTCGTCCCACGTGAAAGATTAGGCGGTGTTCCTCGCAAGGCTCAAACGTCCTGCACCACTGACAAGGGAAAAATCACACTTAAAAATACGGAGGAACTTTCTCGGAGAAAACCGGGGTCGAAACCAACTGGCTTGCATTAATGATTTTGTATATAAAAAAGACCCTCACAATATCTTATTCATTTATTACATTTGTAACACTTACGTAAAATGTGAAAAAATCCAGCTATACCCTGATACATTTACACAATGTATGTTATTGAAGAAGATTAATGATCAACGTGACATATGATGGACTATACCATTTACTTATAAAAAAAACCGAAGACTTCTGAACAAAAGCTACATGTACTGATACATAATTTGTTTCAATCAGAAAACAACAGAACAAATCACTTTCGAATAGTCGAATACGGTATCATACCCAATTAACGAGAGAGAGAGAGAGAGAGAGAGAGAGAGAGATTTAACGTTCCCCAAACCCAAACCACGTCATTTCGGTAATCGGGAGAGAGTGTACAAGAGAGAGAGATTTAACGTCCACTAAAGCCAAACCACGTCATTTCGGTAACCGGGAGAGAGTGTACAAGAGAGAGATTTAACGTCCACTAAAGCCAAACCACGTCATTTCGGTAACCGGACGAGAGTGTACAAGGTTAGTCAGGCGAGAGTATACCAGGGGCTAAGTGGAAGGCAAAAAATCACGCGGTTTAAATGCAGTTTTCGACATTATAACCAACCAGTGGCAAACATATACGGTGGGTCAGATATACTACAAATCGACACAGTCCAATATTACCCGGTGGCACCGGGAGAGACTGCCACATCACCCCCTCCCCCGCACACACATATAAATATTGTTTTTTGGGAGTTCGGACTGGATATTTTTCCTCGGTATAGCTTAAACCTCCAAAGACAGACCTTACGTTCTAAAGCGCAAGGTTTATGCCTTGTCACTCGGGCCATTACAGCGGCACATTAAGGAGGTAACTGACTAGGTGCACCTAAAGTTAATTAAATAAAACAAAAAAATGCTTGTGTGATTATGTCATTCGTTTTGGTGAAAAATAGAAGGTAAGGATTCCAAAATAGCCCTCGAACAGAGGTGGGGGAGAGCGATATTTTCATATTGAAGCTATATAGAGACCGATAGGAACGGTTAGCGGACATCGTCCGATCAGAGACCGTTCCTTAAAGTATCTAAGTAGGTGGGAGCGACACCGACTGTCAATAATGTGGTGTACATGATGAATAGCTAGATCTTGTACTGAGATTTTAATTGATGTTACAGTGCGTAAACGAATGCCTGAAATTCGACAAGATGTTTCTTAAATTCTTCTTACTATTACTTTTATGGCAAATAATTTCCTCTTCAAATGCAGATTTTGAAGTTAAAAGATTGTTGCATTTAACGATAATTATTATATTTTCACAAAATAGCCCTGAAATTGAAAACTAGAAGGGACCATGCTTGAATTACAGATAAATGCCCCATTTAACCGTAATCCGCGCCCTCAATCCCCTTTTAACCCAACGCCCCCGACTTCCTTTGAAAAAAGTTCTTCGTCAGCGGTAAGACGATCAGGAATAATAGAAAGAACGAAATATCTTTAGTATAGCCGAGAAATAATCCAATGGAAGGCTAATGACACATCAGTACCGAAAGGGCTATATTGCAAGAAACATAATTATGGCAAATATTTCCGACAGTTTAAAAAGATAATTAGTGTTAATGATCTGAGAATGAGTGTACTGGGGCTTCCATGTCAAACGAATTAATTCCCTCTTATAATCTAACGTTAAATGGTATGGATAGCGTACGAACTCTTAACCTCTAAGAAATTAATTTCATTGTTCATTATAGAAAATGATTACAGTGCCTTTTCCACTGGCACAAAAAATATCCCAAGCAAACAATGATTGCCTATCAATCTTCCTATTTTTTTAGCCACCTACCGTTCCACGTCTCATATTGTAAAGATTTTAGAGATAATGGAATTATTCTTAGAATTTTAGCAATCGGCATTTCGGTTTTTATATCGGCATTTTTAAAACAAAAATCTAATCTTGCACAGTATTACTCAAGACCACAATTTTAAGGGATGTTGGACGCCCATGATATCTTCGCTGAACATGAAGTAGCCTTTTTTTCAAAAATTTAATCTTGCACAGTTTCACCGAAGACGATAAATTTAAGGGATGTTGGACGCCCATAATATCTTCGCCGAACATGGAGTAGGGATTTTTCAAAAATTTAATCTTGCGCAGTATTTTTACGGATATAGAGACAGGGCCATGTCTTTCTGATCCCAAAAGCCATATGAACACAGTACACAGTACAGCTGCCAAGTCGTTAGGATGGGATGAAATACCGTGTACGTACACATTGGCGTGCAGGTAAAAGTTCCCTTGACCGTTGGAATTCGATATAAGAGTAGGCCGTAGTGCCGCTGTACGGGCAAAATTTCCCTCATAGCACACTGTATGGCGTATACCCGTCTTCATTAGCCCAGATCGGAGCAGAACATTAGGGCGTTAAACCCCATTTCATTTCATTTTATTCATTTATACATACTATGTTAATTCTCGCCTCAAAAAGCAGCGTGTAGCGTGTATGAGGTTCAGCATGGAAATCTTGAGATACACAAACTGGGAGTAGTATACTAGTTAGTAAACATGTAACTATCTGTCTTGCATTTCAACGTAAGAATCAGGAAGGTTACATATATTTCACAAGGCCACCTGCAGATTTCGTCATATAAAACGAAATGTAAAGAGGGCTAGCGCTAACTCTTAACTTTAAAAACCTAGCTGTAAGTCTTCTTATCCTAACCCTAACTCACAATCATCGACAAGAATCACGTGCCCTAACCCTGTTTTCATCTTGTGACCTTAGGGAAATCTGCAGATGGCCTTATGAAATAGATCTAACCTATAAAGGCCCGGTCCCACTGCACTTACGGATGCAAAGAGGATGTAAAACGGGGAAAAAACGTACCCTCCGTTTGAAAACGCCATGCATCCGTTGTGTACTCATTGCATACGTGTTTCATACGCTCTATCCATCGAGCATCCGTTCACTTTGATTTCATCCACGCAAAACGTTTTGAGCTACACAAAACTTTTATAACGGATGAACTTTCTGCCGTGTACGATGTAAATGCGCGACATATACGAGCACCAAACGTTCCATCCGTTAAACGTCCACTGTATCCTCTCTGCCTCCTTTGGGCATCCTCGCAACTCACATCCGCTCCAGCTGAAAACGGAAAGAGGGAGGAAAGATAAGGTACATGGAACGTCTATACATCGTTAGTAGCACGGAAATAGAAAGGATGTAAGCGTGTGCATCTCGTATATAATGTTTTCAAAACGGACAAAGCGTTTGTATCTGGGATGTATCTGGTATATTGAAGGATGTCTGATGTTTGCCTAACCCCTTCGGAGCTGTCATCCACTTCCATCCGCTTTCATCCGCTAGGCTTCCGGTGAACATCCATTTAACATCCCCGCTATATACTTCCCATGTTCGTTCTTTTCCGTTCTGTTTTCGCAAACTTTCGTCAATTTTGTCCATTTCTGGAGCGGATGAAAACGAATGGAACCACCCCCGAAAGTTTGCTCGTCCGCTGTGTCCTTTTTGCATACGTTTTGTGTCCATCGGCCACTGGGACCGGGCCTTTAGAAAGGCGTTCTAGCTACCATTGACAAAGCGCACTCTTTCTAAAATATTTATGTTGGACTTTTGTAAAGTCAACTTCATCATATTTCATGATTCCTCTAGTTTATATAGTCCCTATATATAATCCCCTTGTTATTTTAAAGAATTGCGTGCCAGATCATTCATACATATATTTTTAAACCTTTCTAAGCCACTTTATATTTTATGTGCTTGGTACTTTCTAGACCATTAAATCCCACAAACCATTCGTTGTAAGTCTGCTTTCACGAACAGGAAAGAAGTTTAATTGGAAATAGTTATAAATACATCTTCCAAATTAAAAAAAAATAATAGTTATTTGACTCCAATTATTTTCGATGGGTTTTCTATGTGCGGTAAAAAAAATTGCACACGAATTGTTCTTAAAGGACAATGTTTCCATTCGCAAAACTAGCAATCTTTTTTGAAGAAAATTAAAGTATTTAAAATGCAACTGAATACGTACACTTGAAGCTTGTCTTCGTTATGTCAGCTGGTTATAAACATATCCGGAAAGTGAGAGTTAAAGGGACCATCACGATTTTAACAGGATCTCAGAAATACAAATCTGTATACGTATGAAATTTAAGCGCCAAAATATAGAGGAATGGTGTATTTACCTTGCCTTAAAATTTCAGCTCAAAATATTGAGTCGGGTAGACATGAACGTCAAAACCGCTTATCCGGACACGTAACCCTTTTAAGATTTCAGGTCAATTTCTTCGTTAGATGACCTGATAATATATTGCCTTTCCTTTAGAAATCTATACAGTGATGACCCACGTGGTGTACTTGACAACTAACCTCAAATTTCACCTACACGTTATTTTTAGAAAATAAAAGTCTGGTTTTATCCAGACACCGTATACGTATAATACAGCTTAGGACACCGGTCTCCATTTCCAGATGAAGACTGACGGGTTTAAGTTGTTAGAAAACGTAGCACGTATATTGAGTTAGTTGCTCGGCCCTAAGGTAGAGGATTTTAGGGGTTTTTAACGCAAAATTAAGCAGTTTTATTCTCCAAAATATAATCGAGATTAGCGCTTTAAAATGACTGCCCCCCCCCCCCAACAACAATGGAAACGTAACAAAATACTATCATGAAGAGCGATTAGACAGATTGATAATAGGCGCATTAATAGACGCGACTCTATTTCGAGTGGGTACATCATGATCAATAACCACTTCCATCTAAAAAGAACGACACAAAAGAGCGATTATAAGTTTTCGATTCGAAATTCTAGGGAAACCTTCCATTCTGTGGATTGTATAAGGATTCAGTACACGGCGTTTCCTTATTAGACATGGATGATGTCGAAGATTTGGGTAGTTGTGTTCGCCGACGATGATAACAGCATGAGGCATTACCATAGTTGTTCTTTGTTATCAATAAAATAAGGAATTGTGAATTGGTCAAGTTAAATAAATCTGTGCTGTCTAGCCAGATAGATTTTATATTGTAGAACTGTGAGAAGGGATAAGGTACAATATAAATCTACACCACTAGGATTAGAAGAAGACGGTAAATTCTAAAATCAATGAGAATTGTCGAGTTGATGTCGAGCAAATAAACAATTAGATGAAAATTGAAACTCTGTATATCTCAAGAATATCATCAGTGGAGTATAGATTCAGACTGATATCAGATTGGTATGTCAGGGCCACAGTGACCACCTCATTGTAGAATTTTGTAAATATTTAGTTGGAAATGGGGTTTCAGGGCCAATCTTATCTTTAACGTGTAGCTAATTTTATACACGTGACCCCGGTTGTTTCGTCCCATCCAAACTAAACGCTTTTCCGTTCGCCATTGACAGGGGAAATCAGACTAGAAAATTCTCACGAAAGCTTTGCGACTAGCGCATTACGTACCGAGCCACCGTGGCACTGGATTTTGTCATCAAAATTGTTGTACCGAAATGTCCTTATACATTGACATCGGGTTAAAATATCCGAAATTCTAAATTGCCCAAGGTTCATAGTTTATAATTAAATGGTGTAAATCTGGTGTAAATCTGAACTACATATTCTTACTAAATAGTTATGAACGTGAGATACGTGGCGAAATGGCGCCGAGGGGGGGTGATGTCTTTTTGTGGATAGGAGCTTTAAGGGATGGAGAGGGGTTGGCGTGGTGGAAACATAAAATATGGATCTACAATTGACTAATTCTTATAGTTAACTCGAATGGTAAAAAGAAACTTATGACTGGTGTCATAAATTTACTTTTTGCAGGTGAAGATGGCAATAACGGCGGTGCACAGGGTCCTTTAATAGGTAAATATTGGGTTATTAGCTTCGTATTGTAGGCTATAAATTCGAGTTAAATATAGCCGGTTGGACAGAACTGCGCCATTTGTAGTAACGAACCAAGTGTTGATAATTGATAGTAATCTATTATTCATTCTACTTCAAGTACTAAAACTGAAATAAAGACAGATTGCCTTCTCCTAACATTGTTAAACCAAAAACAATGGCCTTCAACTCACACTGGTCTATTGACCACCGCCACTGCGATTAATGTTTTTTCCATGCTAATTAAATTGTCAAGAAATATCGGATGCGGGTAAATTATAAATCCATTCTTGACTGTTTAATCGCCGAAATAATTATTCAATTGGACTGTCTTAAAATAATGCAGGGTATTTTTGATCATTGTTAGTTAAAATAATGAACGTTTCATTATTTTAATAATTTGGCTATAACTATGAGTTGCTGACTAATACTATTGTAAATGCAACTTGGAGGCTGTCATGAATTAAGGGTAGATTGTTAACTATGAAACCAGCCCCAAAGCCAGTTGGGGGCAAAAGGGCGGAGGGGCTGGGGGATTTGAGGACGTGGCACCTTGCGATTTGGTGACAAAAAAAAAATGTTTTTATATTTGTTAGAAAAAAAATAATGAAGACCCATTTCCCAAAAATCGAAACATAGTGGCCTTTTTTCGATGAGTTTTGAAATTATTGGGTAGTTGATATCAGAAATGTTTCCATAACCCGAAACCCGAAATAGTATTTCTGGTTGACGGGTAGATGTCTTGTTAATTGTCCAATATTTCTACCTGGCCTCCGTTTCTCACTCAATCAGCTCGCTTGACAAGAATTACGAACCGATATCATCGGGCCCGGTTTGGCAGTGGGACCCCCTTCCCACTCGCCCCGTCTCTGCGATAGTTTTTTTCTGCCCGGGAGATACTCCAGAGACCACCATTTCAGGTCGAAATTTCAAAATTCTCGGTGTGGGGTGGGGAGGACCCCCCGGACCTCTTAAACCCCAAGAGGAGAGCCCCCCCCCCCAGACTGTCATCTTGTAACTGGGGCCTGCAAGTAGGCTGCCTCAGGGCCAGGCGACCTCATGATCCGTCACTGAGGAGGACCCCGGTAGCCCGCTTCGTACGCGAACCATCTGCCCCCCCCCCCCCAAAAAAAAAGGTTCACTGCCAGCAGGCTGGCTACGGGCCTGTATGTAACGGTGAAATAAAATATAGTAGCATCGATTCTCTAAGGTGCAGGTAGTAGGAGAGGATGGTTCCAATGTGTCAGAGGTAGGGTAGGGTATACACATTGGAGTGTATGTAAAAGAAAACATCGCCAGGTGAAAAATAAGCAAAAATGCAGCTGTCTGCAACTGGCCAATATAGCATTGCAAACATAGGAACAAGAAGAAAACTTATAGTTTAATATCAATAAACCTCAATACTGCGAAGAAACAATCGCTTACTAAGGTTGGCAGAAAGAACCCTGGAACAGTACAACCAAGACTCCCGGTTCAAGCTCTTGGTTGTGTAGTTCTATAATAGTCAACGTGGAGCCCTCTTTTAGTGTAGTAAACAACTTTTGGTACAGTACGCCATTTAAAGCCTAGATACAGTGCCGAGATATTTCGAGTTTATGGTGTAAGAATAAGCGAGTCTTCCCCTTTAAACAGAATAACATTATTGGCACGAGTCTATCGTCTCAAATATAAAGACATTTTGCATCGAAAGGTAGCTTAATTCAAACGTCGATAGAGAAAAAAAATAAGAAACAAGGGAAGATATACTATAAAGTTTCCAAAGGTTACCCCAAATAGTCATGATCAGTTACCACGCTAACACAAACATCCGCGTATTACATGGCTCTTATTGTACCCTAACATATTCTCACGAACATCATACGGGCTGGTAACACACCCAATTAAAGTTAGATTAGTAGCTCAATTATAATAGACAATTACCCTTACAACCGGAAGTCGAGATGGGAGAAATCAATTAATTTCTCATTCAATGTTTTTATTATGGTGTGAAATTAAAATGAAACTAAAAATAATTCTGTAATGATGAAGTTATAATCGCGATTCATTCACAAATAATATGGCCATAAATCTATAAACCGTTGTCAATGAAAG
Source organism: Patella vulgata (assembly GCF_932274485.2). Lineage (NCBI taxonomy): Eukaryota > Metazoa > Mollusca > Gastropoda > Patellidae > Patella > Patella vulgata. Next base: position 22,714,684 of record NC_065883.2, read on the forward strand.
GTAATACCGCTGTTCTGGACCAATAAGTGTGGCGCTACCCTTTGGTGGCATGGTCGGAATTATGCTATTTCGTAAAGTCAACGGATGGAGATGTTTCTGCCACAAAGGTTAGGGTTTAAAACTGCCTGTGACTGAAACGTCCTTCATTCCTCGAGAGTAACCCTGTCCCTGAGATATGATTTATCTGTAGAAAAACGGATTTGAAACTAAAAAAAAACCCGGGGGGGGGGGGGATTCGGAATTGCACTTTTGAACATCCCCTGGGTTTTATCCACTGACTGAATAGAGTTTTCTTTAGACTTTATGCAAGGTTCCCACTGTCGTGCAATGCTTTAGGATGGGATTGCCCTTATTGACTCCACGATCTGGTACGCGCAGATACGTTCGGATACGTTTCGATACGATCAACACGATTGTTACAACTGACCTCAATATATGATAAGACCTGATAGGATCACCACAATTAAAATCATGATTTCAGTCTTAGCGCGATTCGTGATAGTGGGAACCTCGCATTACTATTAGTTTTCCATCTCCACGCATGTGTCGCTATTTAGCGTTCATGTGAACTACAAGGGAAGACAACTCTGCCTGGGAGAGTAATTAATAGTAGAACTCGAACTAGCAATTATTTGCCCATTGACTTCAATGTTAAATGGCTGTAACATCACAGGCTGTAGCTTTTTGCTCAACATTCGGTTGGTTCCAATCTTTATAGGCACAATGGGGACCACATTTGTCAATCTCCTCATCATACTTTGTTACGGGGATTTGAAGTTGACTGGGGTGAAAATCTCACTTCCGACACAATGATTGCTCTGCAGAAAGACACTTTATACCCCCTATCCCTCCGCTGTAATATCATCAGTATTACCCAAAACTGCTATGAAATTGCAAATTTAATCCCTTTTCTCCAATTGTAGAACAAAACGTCAACCCAAAAAATGCAGGAAGAGGGGAGAAAAAAATTAAGGGAAAAATTGACTATTTATAACTCGCACTACATTTGTCTGAGTCCAGTATCGATGTTCATGAAACAGACTGTCTTCTCCGTCTAGAAAACCTTATACTGAGTCTTTATTTGAACGTATTATAATACATTTTCTCGTTTGCTCCCAACTTAGCAGTCGGGCGTTCCAGAAAAGGTAACCGCACTCTACCTCGTACACGACACCACCCCTATTCTTACTCGGATAAACCGAAACTACTTGGTAAATGGTAAACTTGGCGCAATAACAAAATTGTAAAATAGCGTAACATGTTTTATGTATTTTTGTAACTTGAATTACATACGGAAATGACTGACCTTTGAATTCCCGGTTAAGCGAAGGTGCAATATAATCTGATCTGTATCAGACAATAGTGGGTTATGGAAGTACTGTATTTTGATGCCGACTGGTTATGTGTATGTCGGGTATAAAGTATGTATATATGTAAATGTACAATATGTATTGTTTATATGATAAATATCGCCCAATATTAACATTCTATAAACACGTGTTTTACCGCCATTATTGGCACCATAGAACCAGAAACCCAGGACCACCTGTCAGACATTAAGGTAAGATAGTGTTTTACATATTTCAAATATATAATCATATATACATTGTAACTATATATTTATGTATCTCTAATCGACATGTATTTGTGAATTTGATTAGAACACTATTAAATGATCCGCCCTTTCAATTTTAAGTTCAGAATTCCCAAAGGAGTACGCGGTCATAAAAAGTAAACAGGCAAAGAATGTTGTTTATATTAAAGGTGACCTGTATATATGTTTAGAAATGTTGTAGGGTAATAGCGTTCCATTAGTTCCTTGTTATGATTTGAGGAAGTTCTATTTTGAACTTGATGCTGCATTATGAGGGTTGGAGCAGCGAGTTGACGGGAATTGTAATGGATTTGCAAGGCCCTAGGGACCCCCCCCCTCCCCCGACCCCGTCAAGACATACTACACATAATAACTAAAGATTGTAACCATGGTTTTCAACAAACACGGATTATCACCAGTCCATTTCTAATACATATTTTGGATTCACAGTTCCCGGGGCCCTAGTTCATGGCCTTAAATAAGGCCCATCGTCTAATCCACCACATCGTTCTATTATATCCCTCCCCTGTACGAAGGCCTTTATACTCGTTACTGAATAAAATAAATAAAGAAACATCATTGATAAAAACAAAAATAAAAGAATCTGTTTTCGACATAACAAAACACACATAATAACTTGTTGATATTAAAAGCAGCCAATGTATATTTGTTTGTAATAATTTGTATAAAATGTAAATAAAGGCATGTTAAACATGACCCAGTATCTTCCAGATGTTTTATATAAACAATACAACTCGATCATTACAGTGCACAAATATGGTTTCAAATATGGTTTACATATTGTAATGGAAAGGGAAATAAAACGGGGTTTAACATCCTACTTTTCTGCCCAAACCGGGATAAAGAAATCGGGGATATGCCATGCAGTATACAATGATAGACATTTTGCTCTGACATATCTAGCGGGATACCTTTACCGCCAGGGGATCTTTGACGTAATGGCAATGGCATTCACGGTATTTTCGTCCCATCCCAACGACTAGATGTTTTCTTTGTCAGGTCCTCTATAGCTGACAAGGGAAAACCATGGTGGAAAGTCCCCAAGGTAATGCAATGCGGAAGCCCTCTTTTAACCCTATGTAATCCTTTATAAGTTCGCGTGCATTATAGGTCTGCGTGTGATGTCACATCATACGGCATCGATAACATGTGCATTGTTTACATCGGATGTAGTAACACAAACTGGTCCTGGCAGAATGGTGCATTTTACTCATTTTATTCATCCACGTACTATTTTATGTACCAATTTACACTAAATAGGAAATATTTTTTTCAAAATATACTTCCAACACATTCATTTTTTCCTTAATTTAAAAATTGTTTTAAAATTAAATTTGCAGAACAAAAAAGTTAATATTATGAGCTAATTAACTCGCGGCCAAGCGAATATTCACTGTTGATCAGTTTGGAAAATCCCCAGTAACTTTGTCAAAAAATAAGAAAATAAAAAAATAAATAAGCCTGAACTTACTGGACCAACGCCATACTCACTGAAAGGTCTCATTATTTTGCATCATTTAATTCAAGTGTTCTAGTCTGGTATTATTTCAGTTGTTTATAAATTGTATAGTTAAAGATCAGTTCTCATTATGTTACATCATGGAATTCAAGTGTTCTAGTATCATTTCAATTGTTTATAATATATACACGTCTACCTTAGATAACAGCAAATGAACTTTGGGATTCCGAACATAGTTTGAGAGAAAAAATAATCTCAAATTTAAAATACAATGTACATCAATATAATTTGTGACTGTCGTTTGTTTTTATCTGTTAGGGGTTGGCTTTTAAAAATGAACTCCTGTGGTGTTGATTTATATTTAGTTAAACATACATTACGCAAGAGCTAAATCTGTCTATTGCAGGTCTCTTTTTTAGGCCTGAAATGTTATCTAAATTATTAATTAGACATTAATTAACCTCTCCAGCCCATAATCAACTGTAGATGGCATCGCTAATCTGCGATATTTAGTGGATTATGAGCCGATTTACTGCATAACTTTCGTTCACGATTTAACGATTAAATGGATAATCGAGACTATGCTGTTTATCGTACTGACTTTAGTAATGATGATCGAGGCTAGTGGATTAATTTTACTGAAATTATCAGCAGATTGCCCTTACATTATCTAGTTTTTAACTATTATAGTGAGAACTGCCAGCTCTTTATCTTATCTCCCATAATGTATCTTTAATATTTTTTTAAAATGCACAAGATTCTCTAATGACAAATACAAATTGAAATATGTTAAAAATAAAAACTTTTCTTTGCTTCAAAAGTAATAATAATCTGAATATATTTGGCAACCTTTAGAGTACTTGAATTGGTTTTAGTACCGAGTATAACATAAGTAATGTGCAGTCTGTAGACTGTAGGTAAAACTAAGGTATTATTTATACAGGTGCTATAAGTTCATCCTTGTAGTTTGTTAGTTTATAGTACTTCACTCTTACAAATTCTACTTTTATAACGTAAACTAGAACTTAATTACTTTGTCTCGACAAAAAAACGAAACCATCTGTGTTTATAAAGGTAACTACAAGTAGACATGTCTTTCTCGTTCAAGGATTTTAACATCTTACGTATTCCTTCATTCAACAGCCTTTCGTTCCATTTTTTTTTCTTTTTTTCACCGCACATCTTTTTGGTCTAATCATTGTGATTGGTTAACTCCAGAACAAGCTACCAATCATCTGTTGTAGTATTGCCATAATTTTCTCTGAAAATTAAAAGTCGGTGAAATGAAATGGGGTTTAACTTTTCCCACTTTTTTGCACCAACATGGCTAGTGAAGATGTGCATACGGCATTCGGTACGCAAAAAGGGAAATTTTGCCTTGACAGTATAGCTACTGCCTACCATTTTAGGTGAGTTGGGTGGTCTAGTGGTTTAACGCGTGCGCGTGAAATCACAAGGTCTGTCATTGAGTCAAGTAGCATGGTTTCCATTCCCCGCTTGTATGTGGCAAGGAGTAGGATCGCCTGTCCAACCTCGTGGGTTTTCTCCGGGTCCTCCGATTTCCGCCCATTGCTAAACCATATGATAGTCCCGAAATGACCTAGTTTGTGTCGAGTGGACGTTAAACCCCATCTCTCTCTCTCTCTCTCTGAACGACCAGACGCTTTTTATTCCCCGTGTCTTACACTTGCACCACTGACAAGTGGAAACCAGACAGGAACATCCTGGTAAGTGAGTCGGCGGGATGCTCTCGAACCACCGTGGCTTCTGGTTAAAACAGGCCCATGTAATTGAATAATTACGGGTTTGAACAACTCACAATTGGATTTTGTAGGTTTCTGATTATTTTGCCGTCCTTAAGTCTACAGAATTCAACATTATTAACAGACAACTTATCTGTTCTCAGCGGCAGGAACTAACAAGTGGTTGCATTATGTTTTCTTGAATTCGGTGCCAATATCGTCTGCAAATACATGCACGATGTATAAATACTGGAATTACATAACATATTTATAATTGCTTTCCTCTTGGGTGTAACTGTTATCTTCGACAAACATTATTTTAACTAAATACAAGCCGTGGAATAAATGCTGCAGATATTATTAGATGTCGTTTCATCATACGGTAACCTCTAGAGTGTGGCGTGGTCTTGTTCATGGTTTATGCTGGGTTTATGCGCTACGACTGAAATCGTAATTTTAATCGTGGAGTGATCGTGATGATCCTATTGAGGTCAGTCGTAGAAATCGTCGTAGCAATCGTGTTGATCGTATTGAAACATGTCCGAACGTATCTGAATGTATCTGCACGTACCAGATCGTGAACTCAATAGGGACAATTCTATCGTAACCATGATACGGAGTAGACGTAATTCTGTTCCGTAAGGATTCGGTTGAGGCCCTTTTTATACGCATACGTGGAAATGTGGTCGTATATAACCGTCGCCCCGTCCGTTGGTACGTTCATCCATCATTCCGTCGTCCACAATTTCTTGGGAACACACACTACAGATTTACATTTATCATCCGATCTTGTAATTAATAAGATGATGAATCCTATTGGGAACACACTAGCGACATAAGGTAGTATTCGATCTGAAATTTGTGAACATTGTTCATATTATTAAAAAGAAAATATCGGTTAATTATTGCTAGAGTCAGGGTTCTTGTTCAGTTAGTAAAATCGATTAACCTGCTCTTGCGACAGACGTTATCTTCCGATCTGGTTGTATCTATATGTATTATTAAGATTAGTGAGGTAAAGAATCCCATTGAATTTCAATATGTAATGTTAATTACTACAAAAGTTAGGGTATTATCAAGTCTGGTTGAAATAATGGGCGACGAAGATGCATCATTGCGTGTTGCTTATGTTCATTACACTATACTAGTGTCAAACTTAGAACAATCATCAATTGTTATTTTCGTGTGATGCTAGTCATAATATACATTCTTGTTATGATGTAGCTGTTCGTATTTATATAGTTTTATAGTTCACGTTGTTTGTGTTGTGCCAAAAAACAACCCCATTACCACTGGAATTTCAAATTAAAGATGCATTATGTAATATTTAGCTATAGAACTTGTCATTCTTGTTATATATAAACTATATAGTTTTAAATATAGATAATGAAAAATGAATATATTGAAATTTTCATTCAAATTACTTTATTCTGAGCAAAGTTATGAGTGTTGAAAGGTTTGACAGGATCTAGTATAGATTGTTCACTATCATAGCAACGGTACTTGAAAATCAAGTCTAAGTCTCGATTATCCATTTTATTGTTAAATTTTTAAATGTTGCAGGTGTAATACATTTGAATCTCGGCCATCTGATGGTCTAAAGAGTTGATTATGAGCTTGTCATGAGATTAAATGTCTAACTAATAATTCATATGTGTATATGACCTGGTAAATTCGAAAAATCTATTATGGTAATCAGTATTAAACTACGTGACCATCAGTACTTTGACAAAATTGTGGATGCTCAAGATGCTATGGTTATATTTCGAGATGAAGAGAGTCAGAATCACTTTTGGAGTTGTTGCCCCTTATCACTTTAAAAACTTGTGCACCATCAATTTGGCAAAAGTTATTGTCCTGTTGATTTGAAACTATGAGACTAAGAAGCCTTTTGATTTTCAACAATTTCGAACAGCTTTTTTTTTTAACTATTCCTAATAATTACTTAATGGGTTGTTGCTCTTAATCAGTGTTTAGTGGGCGTATGTTTCGTTGCCTGACAACCATGTTTTAAAATACAGTATAGTGACCGTGGTCTTTACTTTGTTTTATTTCATCATTCTATTATGAATCAGGCCCACAAAATGTAGGTCCGCCACTTGGTGTTATCGTAAATGTGATAAACTATTTCCCACGAAGAATGATGAATAAAAGTTGATGTGGAAAACGCCCATGATAACAGTTTTAAAACACTAGTTGTCAAATCTATTATTGTAAAATAATTGAACTTTAGATCATAGAGTGGAGCAGCATGACCTTAAAATGACCTTCAACTGAGATCATAGATTTGAACCTTAGACCACAAGTGCAATTTTAATTTTTTTTATCTCGACGCTCTAACATTTTACCATCCTGATATAGTTATTTCAATAGAATAATCTGATATATTTATTAAGCTTTCAGTAGTTTTGTACCCATAGCTGATATGTCAGTGGTGCAGGACGTGAGGGTGGGGCTGGCGAGAAACAGGGTCTAGTAGTTCTAATGGGACCCGAGATCTCAAGTATATGTTTGCGTGCACTTTAAAGAGCCCTTGACAGTTGAAATTCGAAATAAGAGAAGGTCGTAGCACCGCTGTCCAGGGAAAAATCTCTCTGGAGGTTGGGTGTTCGATCCCTGTATTGGACTGAGTAAGTTCATCCAGAGAGCCTGATAAGGGACAGCGTATAGTCGTTCGGATGGGACGCAAAACCAGAGGTCTCGTGTTACGTGTATATGTTTGCATGCTCGTAAAAGAACCCTTGACAGTTGGAATTCATAATAAGTGTAGGCCGTAGCGCCGCTGTCCAGGACAAAATTTTCCTCATAGCACACTTCATGGCGTATACCTGTCTTCATTAGCCCAGTCAGTACTGAACAGTAAGACGCTAAACCCTATTCGATTGGTCTATAATAGGTATTATGAAGAAATAAAGAAATACATAAATATGTGTAAGGTTTGGCTAAGTTCGATATCTGTGTATTTATATGTTTGAAATAATCTGGATGCTATTAATTCTGATTGTGTTGTAGCTTTAGTTAAATTGACAGGCAGAGTGATATGATTGACACCTGATATGACATATGCCATGTTTATCTTGAAAAGGTTAAAGATCGTGGTACCGGTCTGCATTTATGATTGATGTCGGTCACGTGACCGTATAAAATTAACGGAGTACACGTGTGTCTACAGCTATAAGAAAGAAGAATGGTGTGGATATGATTGAAAGACTTTCTGTCTTAATAGCCCGTTCAGACGCTTAAGTTGAACTGGTTTAAAAACTCCGGGGATCGTTAAACCAGTTTAACTTAAGCATCTGAACGCAAATGTGGGGCAAATAAACCAGTTTAAAAACCCCAGCTCGCGACCTGTCTTCGAGAAGGTTTTTTATTTTAAACTGGTTCATCTCTGAACGGGCTGGCTTAAAAAACCCGGTTCCGGCTTGTTTTGAGCATGCACAGTACGCAGTAAGTTACATTCCTGTGAAAATATCGGGGTCAGGCAGTGCCAATGTTATCGAAAGCGTGCGATAACCGAATGAAGAACATGAAGCTACCCATGCGTAGTTAACTCTAACCTCCGACCGAAGAGGTCAGAATAGTTAAACTGGTTTGGCTTATAGTACGTGTGAACGCAACACGATGCTGTCTTAAAAACCCCAGCGATTATGAACTGGTTTAAAAATAAGCGTCTGAACGGATATTATAGTAAGTATGGTGCTCGCTCATTACACAGGCCGTCCTGGGATCCAGTGAGTATGGAGCTGACTCACTAACCAGGTGGACCCCAGGATCCAGTGAGTATGGTGCTGGATCACTAACCAGGTCGTCCCGGCATTCATATACCGATTAGGTCGGGAATGCAAGTCCATTTGCTTTCTTTTCTGTCCTCTTGTCAGTTCTGACGAGGTCGATCTTGACTTTACAACTTCCATTTTTATTGTCTCATTCGATTCTAATGAGATAATCACAATAAATAATTTTCTCCCACTATTTAGTCACAGACCACCATCGAATTCCCCACGATTTTAATGTCGAATCTCTCTACTTTTTCCGCATGTAACTTTTACCTAAATTTTCGTTGGGTTCAATGCTTTCTAACACAAATAAAGCAACAAGTTGCAACGTCTTGTCCAAAAGCATGCTTGGTGTTGACCATGGAAATCTTTAGATATGCCTGTATTATTATTAAACAGGTAGTTTCCTTCCATTTATAAAAGTCCCATTTGTTTGCATTAATATATCGAGTCTCTCGAGCCTTTAAAAACAGATTAATAGGATAATCAATATATGTAGATAATTTAATAAAGCTAGTATTAGTATTAATATGATATTAATAAGCTAGCGCACGCAACTGTTTAACCTTAAATTATACAAAATACACATAATCTAATGACGAATACACATAATTAACTCTACGTGATTTGAATAAATGATTTGTGATGTTTTGTAGCATAAACGTCAAAACCTCTTTGTCTATATCTGTCCAATCTTAATTTCACTTTTTTCTCTCCTAATAATGATTGTCAAAAGAAAAATGAAAAATGAAAAGAGAAAGAAAAAAAAACCCTCCTCATATTATAATTATATATATTTTATTCGACTAAAATGTGTTGTGGATAATTCCTTGAGGGAAAATCCCAAGGTCTAGTCAATCGGATAGAACAAAACCCCTTGGTTCCGGTGTACAGAAACTAAACCTCTTTTATTTAGTTATATACAATTAATTTTTTCTTTTCAAAGATTATACGGAAATCGGTGTATCCACTATTTTAGTTTCACTTTTGGCTTACTGTGTCGACAGTGGAACATAAAGTCGGTGCACTAGCTTGATAAACGCAAAATCTTCAATAAACACAGATTGCCATTCCACAAAACAAATCAAAATATAAAACCCAGTGACAACCACATAGCGTAATTCAAACTGTTTTGTTTACACTGCTTTGCAGATATCGACACAAATATTCCCTTTCGTGATTAATAGCTGTATATGGATGTGCATTCTGTTTTCTAGAACGGGTGTCATATATTCGTCTATATAATATAGAATGATTATTTTATAATTGTGTAGATCCCTACATTGGCCGATAAAGATCATCCAGATTTTCTGGTGTGGTTCCGCCTTTGTCAGTGATGCAGGACGGAGGGCCTGATAAGGAAAGCTGTCTAGTTGTTCGGATGGGACGAAAAACCGAGGTCCCGTGTACACATCGGCGTGCACGTAAAAGATTCCTTGACAGTTGGAATCCGATAAAAGAGTAGGCCGTAATGCCGCAGTCTGGGCAAAATTTCCCTCATAGCACACTGTATGACGTATGCCCGTCTTCATTTGCCAAATTCGGAACAGAACAGTAGGACGTTAAACCCCATTTCATTTCATATAATTGTGTAAATCAGAGAGAATAAGATATAATAATGACCTGTGACTGTTTATAGCCATCTGGTTGTAGTCTGGACGATATCCACCAAGTTTCCTGAATGAAATCAGAGAACTCACAGGAATACATCAGAATCACATCCTTATAACTGATTTGTACAGTGGTATCCAGCTGATTTAATATGTTCAATTTAAGCTAAAATTAGAAAAAGTAGATCCAGATATTTTAATAAAAAAATATACTTCGTTTGATTTAATGTCATGTTATGGTGATTACAAGTTTTGGTTTGAACAATATATATATTTTTTTAAAATAAATAATTTTATTGCCCCCCAAAAGAGATATCATTATCAGGTATGGGTTATCCTGGAAATTACTGATTTACAATAACAAATGAATAAGATACAGGAAAAGAGAAATAAAAAATAGTAATACATGAATATGAATACTTATTATTTATTAAACCACACTCCACCCTCCTCGTAAACATACATTATGCAAGAGCTAAATCTGCCTATTGCAGGTCTTTCTTTAGGCCTGAAATGTTATCTAAATTATTAATTAGATATTAATTAACTTATCCAGATTATAATCAACTCTCGATGCCATCGTCAGCCTGTGATATTTTGTGGATTTGAATGCATTTTGTGATAGATAATTTAACGTAAAACTAGATAATCGAGACTTTGTTTATTATGATACTACCTTAGTAATGATGATCGGGGCTAGCCTAAAATTGAATCGCTAATATCTCGGTTTAGAGTTAAGAAATTTGGCTGAAATTTTCAGCATATTCTGTTTTCTTTGTCTATTTTTAACTATTCTAGCGAGAACTGTCAGAGCTTGTCTAATCTTACGTAATGCCCCTTTAAGTCTCTTTTACTGAATCACGTGGAATTAAGAATGGAAGAAACATCACACCAGTAGTCTTGAGCAGACGGGCCAATTTCACCCAACAAACATAGTTTTCCATCTTTCCTAATGGGACAATATTTGTCAAACCACGCTACAAATTGAACTTTCTTCTTGGGCCTGGTTTTTTTTAAGTCGAAAGTATGACTTGTACTGTGTTTAAGCAATCTTTTTAAGCCAAGAAGTCACAATTACCGTAATCACAACATGAATACAGGTTATATAATTAGCCATTGATGTTGAGGGCATAGAAACAATCTGATTAAAACACAGATCCTATTTCGTTTCTTTTTTTTTACAGTTAAAATGTTCGTTGTCTTAATCGAAAATATGAAAAAAAAAACGAAACGAAATATACATCTAGGAGTTCATAATAATTGCGACTCACACCATATAAAATGAAATTATAAAGACTGAAGGTGCCTTTATACAGTAGCTTGGCTATTTCGGGACTATCGTGTGGTGAATTTCTTTTTCAATAATTGGCTTGCGTGCAAGGATCTTTAGAAATATAGAAAAACGGAGTACCCGGAGAAAACTCATGACTTGCATGGATAAAAGGTCTTGTGAAACACAACGTGTTTACACTCCCCGGCCACCTAATCACACAAGGTATGCAAACCACTGTATTTGTTATCCACAGTCTGGTATAAGGTTTTATAATAATGTTCACGAGTTGTTTTAGGAGTGTTTTAATTAACGAGCACATGTTCAACTACTTCGATGTGTTGTAGTATTTTATTGGATCTTCCAAAATAGCTGAGTCACTTTAAGACGTCTGTTTTTCACATGGAATAAGTCATTCTAAATTACCGCATGTGACCCCAACCAGAGAGTAGTTAATTCCAGATAATTTCCACTAGATCAATTCCTCCTGTTTAACGATATTCAATAAGACTGTTTGTGCAAGATACAAATCCCCTGTTATCCAGGCATCCAATAAACCAATTTTCCTTGCAATTGGATACGGCGATTAACTCGCAGATTGTTCAAACATTTATTTACTCTAAAAGGTTCTTAAAGAAAGCAAAAATTTTTGCGTCGGTTCCCTACTTTTCTCAATTGTTGATTGAAATATGTGGTTGCATCGGCGCCGACTAGTAAACCCATCAACAATGGACGATCAAGATGGCGTATTGTGATGAGAAGATCGTCGCTCTAATAACTGATAATAACAGAATGAATGGACCAGTCATGTACACATAAAGAAACGTTTTAATTTCCACTTAGTGTAGTATTTCTTCATCACTTGCATCGGCACTGATACTCGGTCTAATTCGCTCTCGTTTGATTGATTTTTGGACAAGTTTAGAACCCAATAAACATCGAAATCTTCATCTTGGTGTGTTAGTTACAGACTTGTAAACATCGTGTCGCAGACTTGGCGCTTTTTAATAGAATAACAGGAGATATGAAAACAAACCTCCAGAAAATCTAAAACACTTAAATAAACTGAATTTGCAAGTAAAATGACGAGGGGGAAATTTGAATATCAATTTCACGATACTGTATTAAAGAAATAAAAGATTATTTGGGAATATAGCTGTATCGTTTTGTAATTAAGTTTGAGAGGTTATAAGATCTTGTCTGAATCATCAGTGACACTGAAGAGGTGCTGGTTGTAAAAAGTTCTACATAATTTACGAAAATATACGCGACTATGACAGACTGCCTTTTGATGCTTTACCGGATGTGAGGAAATTTACATGCTCGTACAGTGTAAGTTCAGTCGAGTTATATTTAGAGGTAGAACTGATCAACATGAAATGAAATTTGGTCCGGGCAGCAGTGCCCCGGCAGGCCTCTCGTCCTGCATCAATGACGGTGGTTCAGTGAGTATGACATATGCTCACTAACCCGGAGATCGTGTGTTCGATCCTGGTGTTGGCCGAGAATGTTCATCTGGATTTTCCGGCATGGTTCCCCCTATTCAGTGGTGTAGAATCGGGGACATGGCAAGGGACAACATATAGTCGGATGAAAAATTGAAGTTCTATGTATATATTGGCGTGCGCGTAAAAAAAAACCTTGACAGTGAGAATTCCATATAAGAGTTGGTCGTAGCACCCCGCTCTCCAGGCAGTATTGCCCTCATAGCACACTGCATGGTGTATGCCTGTCTTCATTAGCCCAGTCGGGGGACGTTAAACTTCATTTTACTGCATTTTCATTTCCTAAACAGTAATAGCCTTTATAGCCGTCATTTTCTTGCAAAAAAAGGGGGCTATTCTATATACCGGAAATCACCATAAGACTACCGGAAAACACCATGTTCTACTGAATACCGGAAAACACCGGAAAAATACTAAACACTGGAAAACACACTAAATACCGGAAAACACCCCAAATAGGTAACCCGGAGAAGGGCTACACTATAAACCGTAAACTAACCATAACTCTAACCCTAACCCAGGCACACAGAGGACCAGGCTCCGGGTTACCTATTTAGGGTACCAGTCTCCGGGTTACCTATTTAGGGTATTTTCCGGTGTTTAGTGTGTTTTCCGGTGTTTTCCGGTATTCAGTATAACATGGTGTTTTCGAGTACTTTCCCGGTATATAGTATTGTCGCAAAAAAGTGTGCAGCATCATTGCGTGCACACACCCTCCGCCAATACATCCCTTTATATAAACGATATCAACATAAAATTACATGGAGCAGCACTTCACAAAGAATCTAGAATTATTGTCTCCACTTGGTGTTAATATCACAAAAAATCTAGATTTACAACCGTATTACCCGGTCTTTGATGTAAATGTTCGCTGTTATATTAAGATGCATTAATATATTAATTGATACAAACTTCTCACCCTGGTTTCTCTTTCACACAAATTAGATTTCACCACCCTCAATAAGCTAATATTTCTCTAGATGAAATATGAATATCATTTCATATTCCCGGCTCTTTTTTCTTGTCCAATTTATTGATTATTGTCCACGGCGTTAGCTGTTTGATGATAATGGTTTTGTTGGAACATTGTATAATATTATGTGTTGTGTTAAAGCATTCCATTTGTTCTGTCAAATATATTATGATTCCATAGTGGTCTGTCAAATATATCATAATCCCATGTGGTCTTTCAAATACATCAACATTCTCATAAAAAAAAAATCGGACTGATGTATTTTTGTTGCTACGCATCGTATATTTTGCTGATGCATTTTTGCCTGCATGAACTCCGGTATGTTTTTATCGCAAAATAACAAGTTGTGACAGATGTTGTGAATAAGGCAGGTTATGCTTACTCTTTCCTGATCACACCCAGGCTCATGATATTGATGTGGTCCTTCTTTAAATTTTTTTTGTTTTTCCTATATTCCCGTCGTATTTATTCACGTATTACAAAGTGACAAGGACGGGGCAAAATTGGATCCATGTTAAGGAAGTGGGCATAGGTCTTGCGTCGACACTCCCCCACCCTTTCCCTATCAACCTAAAATAAACCCAATCCCGAATTTGATTTCCCCTATTACCCATCCGCAGATGTTCAATAAAGCTAACGCTCTGTTAGGGGTCAAAATATAATATTTTTATTAAATACTATAAAATGAGGTTGATATCTGTTGTCGATTTGGTTGATGCATGTAGTTGATCTGATGTCGATTTGGTTGATGTGATATCGGTTTGGTTGATGCATGTGGTTTATGTGATGTCGGTTTGGTTGATGTGGTTGAATCTCAAGTCGATTTGATTGATGCGTGTGGTTAATGTGATGTCGATTTGGTTGATCTGATGTCGGTTTGGTTGATGCATGTGGTTGATCTGATGTTGATGTGGTTGATGTGATGTCGATTATTGATGGTCAAGCTCCATCAGATTTAATTTGTTTTTATTTTGAAAGATTAAACAGGATCGGTTTGTTTACTAGTTCGTTTTATTATTGTGTTTACTGTTTTGAAACTGTCACTCCATTGACAGATCAACACAAAAATCCAATGCAATCGACAGTATTTTAAATTTTGATCTAGTCATTTTAATATAATAATGACGGTATGCCCATTGTTCAAATAAATGAAAATAGTAATACCAAAGTCACAATCTTTTTCAATTATTGGCGGCCAAGCTCTATCCGATATAATTTTTTTTTCAAAGTTTAAACCGAATCGGTTTGTTTACACTACTTTTCCCTTTTTGTTAACTGTTTAAACTGTCATCCCAAAAAACAAATTAACATGTAAATTATAAAGCAATCGACATTATTTTGTTAAAATAGATGAAATTTAATCAGTAATATCAATATGGTAATATTATTCTTTCAAACCCGTGATAATGTATTGAAAGATATAGTGGGTACCTCTAGAATACGACCTGAAACTGTCTGTCATCACCATTATATAGAAAAAATTACTCAGCTTAGAACCAAAGCGAACATGATGTTAATAATGGTCATTGATATTTAATATGATAAAGATACAAGCCATGGTGATCATATAAAAAGAACATAACAAATAATGAAATCATGAATATTACTTGTGCTAATATCATTCTCTTTGACTTCCCAGTCTTTATAATACTAACATCACGGAGAAAACTCATTTTTGTTTGATGACAGAAAAAAAACCCCAAACAGAATATGGATAAAAATCGACATCAAAAAACTCGGTAATTTTAATATTGGCTTAGATGTTTTGTAGGAATCATGCAGTTATAATAATAGAAACACGATGCTTTTTATCATATAATCTGTTTTTGTTTTGTTTTAATTAGTACGTGATGTTTAGATGCAATGGACATAACAAGCTCCATTTTTACAAAATAATACCATGGCGAATCTATTAACCCGCATCCGTTATAATTGTTTTTATAACAGTGACTCAAAGGGCCCTGGTCACGAAGGATCAATTCATTGTTTATATATACTTTCAAAATAGAGAATTACCCCTCCCCCCTCCCCTCTCCCACCAAGGATCCACCTCGGATACCTCAGAATATAGTAGTAGGTCTGATGTTTTTGTCTTCCTACGGTAGCATTACCCTCTCCTTTTTCAAAGTGGGCTGGGGAGGGGGCACACAATTTGACTATGAAACGAATTTTGTCATCACAACCCACACTCAGTTAAAGATGTATTAACTATTATGTAAGATTTGGATAAAGATCTGACCGGTCCTGCTATAATAGTTCCAACATAGATAATGAAAACGAATATAATACAAATTACTTTGCTATGAACGAAGTTATCGGTGTTTGAAATTTTAACTATATGACCAAGATTGTCAAGTACCATTGCTACGATAATAAAACAAAGTCTCGATTCTCCATTTTTAAATTAAATCATTAAATCTTGTTTATACCCACTGAAAATCTCGGCCATCTGATAGCCTAGAGAGTTGATTATGGGCTTGTCGTGTGGATACATGTCTAAATAATAATTTCTATAACATTTTAAGCCAAAAAGAAAGATCCACAATAGCCAGATTTGGCTCATACCTAAGACAACTTTAAGCCGTGAAAAATCTGATATTTTAGCGAAAAAAGCAACTGGCGCATCCTTACTTTAAAAAAAAAGATATAACAATTGCGCCATTATATGCAGATGCAAGAACCTGCAAAAAGTGAATCCATTCTTCAAGAAGCCATTTATGTAGCTATTATACAGAGAAAAAATAACATATAAAAACGAGAGTAATGGAAATGGTCATATTTTGTATGAATAGAGTTTACTGAAATAATATATACGTGCACTTTTTGCTTTTGTTACTCGTATTATACTTTTTCCGAACATAAATCATACATAATGTTTCAATTTATATGTGCATTGTCTGCCCTATTTTGAATAGAAAAATGAATTACTGTGATTTTATCTATGGGCAAAAGATGCCAAGATTATTTTAAATGGACGTCACTGTTTCCTTACCTTTAACAATCTCCATACATTTATTGATAACATCGTATGTTGAAGTTTTTGTTAAGAAAGATGATATTTAGAAAGACTATCAGTAGATTTCTCCAAAATTTGACACACCTTGATATTCACACCTGACGTATAAGATATATTATAATCTGTATAGATATATAAGTAACTTGACGTTTATTCTAAGAACGAGCATCTACGAAGGTATCTTCAGAAATTCCAACATTTCTAATGTTCACACCTTGTGATAGGGTTGGTATTATCTCGGCAATGTTTTACTGACTGACAACTCGTATAGTATGTCTGTCTTAATCAACTTTATGTACATCAAAGAAATGCCGACCAGGTAAGTCTATGATTACCTACATACCATAAGTAACGAGCGATGTCAATCATACACGAGCATGTTCACGTGCAGGTATGAAGACAGTATTTATATTACATTTATAATAAAAGTTCAGAATGACCAAGTGAGAAATGTAACTGCTGAAATGAAATTGAATGGGGTTTAACGTCCTATACTGTTATGCAACAACCGGGATAATGAAGCCAGGAATACGCCATGAAATGTGCTCCGAGTCTGAGGGCAATTTTACCCGGACACCGGAGCCAAGGTCTACTCTTATTTCTACTATAGATGGATCTTTAACGTGCTTTCAATGGTAAAAACGGGATCTCGGTTTTCCGTCCCACCGAAACAAAAATTGACACCTTTCTTTACCAGACCCCCCGTCCTTCTCGGAATCTAAGAAAGGCAGTCGAATCTTCAACCCGCACACTTGCCATGATAGCAGTTTGTAGATATGTGATAGTTTCTCACCAGGCACCATTCATCATACATAGTTTACATTATATAGTTTATCAACAGAACCTAGATTACTCCATTCACTACATATACACCATACCATTCATTGATTACTATATTATAAACTCATTTATATCACAAAACTCTACATAACTCAGGTCATGGTATCAATCTGTTATAGTTGCTCCTTGACTAAAATTCTCAACGTTCAGTATTTCTCCTTGAAAATCTACAAGCCATTCTTCGTGGTCATTGAAAAGTACAACGATAATTTATTTATCAATGTGATATTACAAATTATCCGGTGCTCTGTACATGACATTCACCAGCTCAGATAACTACATATAATGGCTTTATATTTCTTCGATGCATTTTCTCTTATCGATATAATACAGAGCGAGATAGTGTGAGAATTATGATCTGAGGGCAAAAATATGGTAATGTCGATTTCAGCCATCGCAGCAATAGCACCATGAGAATGATACTAGAGAGTGTTTTTATAAAGGATGATATCTGATGATTTGAGCTTGTATCTGTCAACACATGAAACAGGTAGTCAACACTCAACCAGTCCAATATAATGACCATTTGATATATGGTTGTAATAGCTATATACGTAGTTCTCTATATTTAAACAAATAACAGGGTATGTCTGTTTGCACACATTTGGCAGGCAACAGATCACCACCCATTACCCAATATTAATTCGCATCGCTTTGAGCAGTTCTAAATTCCCCAAATATTTTGTTGGGTGGAACACTTTATACCACAGATGCAACAACATGTAGCAGCGTCCTACATCAGTGAAACCAGGAGAGACCTGGATGGGATATCCCAAGGAACTTTCGCGTCCAACACCGAGATTGACGTCCTAGTAAGTGACTCAACGTCGTACTAACCGAACCACAAATAAGAGGACATTTGGTTTGGAAATTCACCGCCCGGCTAGAGAACACGACGTTTAGTACAAAATTGGACGTCGATGATTATTATATGTAGACCATTTATTTCACTTCTCTATTTAAAGGGGTCACATGGGTGACATATTTTGTTGTACTTTTTATACGCCTATATTGTCGTCGCCCCGTCCATTCGTCCGACCGTGGACGCTCTAGAGGCTAACGTTAATATCCGTTGTACTTTAAATTTATACACCATGTTTAAGGTCATAAGACAAGGATTCCTATTGATTTTCAACTATTTACGATAAATACTGCCAGGGATGTTCCTTGATCACTTTGAAATATCTTGTGGACGCTCTGGAGGCTAAAGTTATTATCCAATTGATTTTAAATTTACTGCTCGAGTTATAGCCCTTGCTCAGTTTAAAATATCTTATGGGCGCTCTAGAGGCAAAAGTTAATATCTGATGGACTTTATATTTATAAACAGTGTTTAAGGCCGTGGGACGAAGGGGCCTGTTGGTTTTCAACGATTTCCGATAATTACTGCAAGAGTTATAGCCCTTGATATTAAATGCTTTGTATACTTATCATTGCATAGGGCAGAACTAGAATCCAGATTTTAGTGTGTTATAAATGTTTTCATTAATGACAAAAGAAAATATGCGACAACCCGTGTTGACTGTTTGGACGACTTTTGACAACTTATCTTTAAAATTGTAATTTACAATCGATCGAAGGGAGCCACGGGGCCTGAGTAAGACTAACAACGAGATCCGGGGTTCAACCCAGGTGTTGGCAGGGATATCATTCATTATTTTCCAATGTGGATTTCCCCCGTCAATGGTGCATGGTGGAAGGCCTTACAAGGAGCAGCGAGGCCCCGTATACACACCCACCCATTGGCGTGCACTTGACAGAACCCTTGGCAGTTGGAATTCATTAAAGAAACGCCACTGTCCGGGAACAATTTCCCTCACAGCACATTTGTTGGTTGGTGCAGAAAAATATGACGTTAAACCAAATTTGATTCATTTCACCAAATATCGCAAATATGGAAAAGTTTACATTTTTAATCCACACCTATAGTATATACATGAGAACCAGTAAAATACGTGATGATATTTGTTTAGCCTATTTACAAGCTGATTGTACCTATCAAGTAAAGGTTAATACACCTAATTATCTCAATCACATGGAAACCTAAAACAATAAGCCTGCTTCTTCTTCAACTTCTATATATTAATCCGTGCTGACAGCTACAGTAAAATATATTCTTTTAATGAATCAATGTCAAACTTTCGTTAAAAATTTAGAGAAAAGGCTTATACGACACGATAGAAATATATTAATTACTCAAGAACAAAATATTTCTAGTGCATTTCAGAACAAAGCCCCAATGAAAATCAGGAATTAAATTAGAGTTTGGCAGTTCTTATATCAAGCCATAACACAGCTCGGCAGTATCAAACATTAAACTAGAAATTGCCAGAATTTAGAAAAACTGGTCGTATTTAGTTAAAATAAAGAACAGTTACATTTCTGTATTTTATCTTGAATTTTCAGTTTAATAAATTGACTTCAGGTATAACTCCTAAAATATTCTGATAAATAAAGGGCTTCTTAGCAATTGCAACCTAGGGCCGAGTACAGTAGTGAATCCGTATTGTCTTCCTTGCCTCTGAAGGGTCCATTCTTAGGACTACACTGATTATATGGTATACACCCTTGAAATTCGTTATATACTCTTATGTATCTGATAAATGACGAGTATCACAATTTTATTTCTAGATTTCAAATTGGTACACGTTATTATATTTATAGATTTCAAACTGATTCACATTATTTCAATTAGTAGTCTATAGGTTATTTCTGGCAACCAGTGTAAGTTCATACTTATATATCAGCACTATGTTAAATTGTCAGTTAGTCAATCGATCAGATGGTAATGTCCTAAATTAGTTGCAGGGAAGATCTGTGGATCAATCATGATGGAATTCTTGAACACTCTTTCCGTATTCTTATCTTACAGTAATATCATTTCGCCAAAAGTTAGAAGCATTAACGTTCTGGCACCAGTGCTCCTTTTGGTAGTGACAAGCGGCAAATTGAAACTACCTAATCGCTTTCAATACAATTTCTACTTTGACTGTTATCAAATTGACGTTACTAATACCAAATATTTTAGCTGGGTGATTTGTCCGAATATATTGTCCAGTATTAAATTCTATTTTGGTCTAAATATGACAACTACAAAGTAAATCTGAGAATGGAAGATACTATAACTATCGCTATGTACCTTTAGTAAATTGTATCGTCAAAGTTAGACAATACCCACTTGAAGTTATTCTCTTACATATATGGTTTTGTCTAGGGACGTGGCTCGTTTATCACTTCATATCTATCTTATATTATTAACAGCACAGATAAATACGTTATTATTCTCAGTCACGCTTCCATCGTCCTCCTGGTACATACAAGTCTTTGATCCAAATAATACTAATTAGTTTATTAGCTCTCCTTAATGACCCTCTTTATCACTTGTACGGGTTTTAATCAGACAAGAAAGGTGATTTTAATATGATTTTATCTTTCATTAAGAGATGAGACGATATGGATGGATATAATGATGTAGATGGGCCAGTGGTTTCTCGCATATCATCACTCCAAAATAAGGTTTGGCTAATTAACTTGGGAGTACTGATATGGTTAAAGTTATCTGATGACGGTACAGTTTGCTAGGCATCATGTTTAAATCTAGGTTATAGACATCTAGACTACATGATATAATATTAAAGAGGAATTGGCGAAGACAAATAAATGGAAATAACATTGAAATATCATTATTAAAAATAATCCATGATTCGCCTATCATAAATGCAAACACTGACCTATTATTGGAGTAAGTTTTTATTTTCACGGGCGTTCCTTCAACTGCTTGAAAACAACTAAGAAAGAATCCAAAAATATTGTAAGTTAAAATGAAATTTAATTTTTACTAACCAGACAAGATCCCCAAATCGCTAATATCTCTTTAGGCTTAATTAGGCTCACATTACTTTCAAAATATATTTGTTCACGTTTCAAGTTATTGATGGACCGAATGGTGGTACTATGTTTTTATTTTGTTATTAGCGTTATGACTATTTATTATCCATTATGCAGGAAAACTTCCTCTTTCTACAGTACTTCTCTTGATATTCATCTGGAGCTTATAATTATTAATTAAACAAGTGGCCATGTACCATTTTCCACAACTACCAATAACTGACCGTTGATTAGCAAAAAGAAACCTTTTTTCTTCAACTACTTTATTTTCTTTGGTGAAGAAACATGTTATTTTCTACATGGAGCGTGGTCTATGTAAATAAATGGATACCCATGAGAGAAAACAGAACCATCGTTAGACAGAAGACGGGAACCCGATCATGTTCTATTTGATGTGAACCATGAACACATCTTTTCTTTTAATGATAGACACTGACCAGTAGAAATATAAAATATGTATATCTTTAAAGGCCCGATTTCATATATAATCCGATTACTTATTAAACAATTGTGACATTTCCATAATTTGAATACTATAGATTTTGCAAGAAACATAGTTGGCCTATGTTCAGTAGAAACCCATACGGCGACCCTAAGCCAATAAACACCAAACATTGTCATTTATGTATTGATCCAAAATTGTATTGGATTCAAATGGGAATATTTAACAGCACTAGAATAAATAATTTTATAAATTTATTTATCTGATGTTATAAGTTAATAGACTCAATTACTAACTCGTTAGCATTGATTGCCTGCTAAAGGTGGTAAAATGTCCAATTGTAGTGGGCGCTGCTCAATCACCGATCTATCAAAAATAATGTCATTAGTGGTACAAATAGTTACTGATTGATCACTTTTACTGATTAATCCGAGTTGTCCATTTGAGTAACCATGCGTGTTTCTGGACAAATTAATAGTTACCATGGTACTATCATTTCGGCTGTTTCAGAGCCAGCAGTTCTGACTTGAGCCAATCGACCAGAAATTACCATTCGACCTTTATTGATCTCAGTGACGGACAGAATCACAGGCGCCCATCAATTTACAATAACATCAAACAAGAGTTGTATGTAATTAAATATGGCGGTTGAGGTGTTTAAGGAGGAGATAACTCTAAGCTCATCAAGTCGCTTGTCTCCTCACAAATTGACCATTCTCCTTCAGTGATGTGTGGCTAGAGCAGAGAGAGGTATTTAAATCAATCTGTAATGAACGTTAATTGTAAACTTCGGATCTTGTTATTCTATCTTGGAAATAGATCGCTCTCAAGGTTAAAGAGGACATTTCAGTCTATAAATTGACTGAATTGAACTGAAAACATCATTCTAACATAAAAAGAGTTACCATTAAGACCCCTGGAAACCTGTCTGCAAATTTGTTTTCATTAAGGTCTTAGCTTCGTTTCAAAATATTAATGTTTTTCAAATGGTAACACCCCTCCATTCACTCACAAAATAGTTTAATGGGTATCTACGATCCAACATGACACTTGCATAGTCTAAAATTGACATTTAAAGGAGATTGCGAAAGTGGTGGCGATTCAGATGCCACCAAGACTTTACCTGCTCGTTGCTTTAAAGGCACAACAAACCAGATCGTTCAAATACATATGTAATTATTGAGCACACGCCAGTATAACCTTCATACAGACTGGGTAGTTAGCGTAAGTATGAAATGGTTCATCTGAATAATTTTAGGACCAATTAATTTTTAATAATCGTAATTTTGATTTACAATGAAATGAAATAGGGTTTAACGGCCTAGTGTTCTGCTCCGATGGGGCTATTGAAGACGGGCATACGGCATTCAGTGTGCTATGGGGGAAATTTTTCCCGGACAGAGGCACTACAGCCTACTCATATTTCGAATTGCAACTGTCAAGGGTTCTTTTACGTGCATAAGACTACGTTTTTTTTTCGTCCCTAGAAACTGTTCTTTGCAGGACACCCTTCCTGCTTCACTGACACGGCGATAATCAATAGGCTGTTTCAGTCCAACACTGTACGTAATTCCGTCACATAAATACGTCACGACCGTAATCCTGCCGAGCGGTCAATAGTCTAGACCACCAAGAAGTATGTTTGTACATACTTCTGACATATGGGATAGCATCATAATAAAAAATACCTAGTGAATGCAATATGCTTAACAATTTAATTTCTTTTTTAATTTGTATTTTAAAGTGGCTTTATCACTCACAAACTTAAATATAATTAATATTGTCTAACAGCACATTTGTCGAAAATGTAAACATTGATGTACATAGAGTAATGTTACGGGTGTGCGTAAACTCCTTGAAAATTTGTAAGTTACAACGTAAATGACGTCAAAGCGAAAAAAAAAACAACCAAAGATTGATCACCCAACGAAAATCCCCAAAGCGTTAATTCGTCGCCTCTATCAATATCATGTTTACAGTTTTAAATAAAACTGAACAGTGGTTAAATGTTTAATGGTAAAACTAACTTGGGTTAGTACCATGGTTACGATTCGCGTACGTGATGTTATAGGCATGATATAATTTATATTCTTTGACCAAAATAGTACTGGAGTATATAAGTGTTATAAGCTGTTTAAGGTTGTGATTGAGTGTCTAATGACTGAAGTAGAACAGTATATAACTGATATTACCCCGACTCGTCTTAATTTAGCCACAAATTGATTTTAGTTCAGTCTGATTGCCGAATAAAATCTGCTAGAGTTAAATCACTGGAAGGTCACATAGTTCCTGAAAACCAGAAAAGACGTTCAAAGTCAGTGTAACTAGGATGTGCAGGGGTCCATCCAGGAATTTTTGCAGGAGGGGGTTTGCCAGGTTCCTGAGAAAATGTACCCCCCCACCCCTCGGCTTGAAATTTTTTGAGAAATACATGGTCTTTATCGTCATTTTGGCGTATATACATACACATTGATCTTTTTAAACAGAGAAATCTAACATCCTGTTTGACGTCAATTTTTATTATAAATTAATACGATGACATTGTGATTCAGTTTTATTGATGCAAAGCATTAATTGTGATATCACATATGTCTTTATCATTATCTCGCGCTTTGAGTGCCCATCCTGTCGCAACATCTGACGATAAAGGATAAAGCACAATTATGACACTTTTCTCAAAAGAAAGGTTGTTTTACAAAAAAATTATGTAGCTGAGCAAGGGGGGGGGGGACCCCCTCTTCTCTGCATCCGCGCCTGAATGTGCGTATTTATACATAGTTTGAGACCTTAAACGATAAAACATATATTTTAGTATTTTACATTTATATTGGTTTGTACTAATTTCACACCAACAAATATTATAGAAATAACAATAGTGCTATCTCTTCGTATACTCATTACAAAACCACTAAACCATTAGGTAATTCTAATCGAGTTGCATATTTTAAAATATACACACCCGATGAGGTTCGGTGGATTGTATATAATCTACAACAAGTGTACAATACGAACCACGAATCTTCCAGTTACTGGTTCGAAAAGTAACTATGGAGATTTAGTTAAATTGTCTGCATCTATGAGTTCACAGGTTTGAGATCCCCAAAAGAAATGAAATGAAATGGGGTTTTTGGTCATAATGTTCATCCCGCGACGAAAGCGATATATCAATACCATTATATTGCGGTTTTATATTAATATGCTTAAACGTGAAGTGTGGTTTCCTAAGATTTGGTCTGACCGTAAAGTCAAATCGTGGCTATTGCACATAATTCTACGCGGAGAAGCGATGCTATTGTGAGGTCAGTCTACGGGTGGACGTGCGTGTGGACAATGGCCATTTTATACTAGTCAGATTGATCGTTATATAAATTGTGAACTTCAATAGGTCCATTCATTCTTTTCCACCAAGTGTTAATGGACGCCGCAGATCTACTGGCTAGAGATAAATCAGAAGCACATCTTAAAACTTTATCCACCCCAGGATTCAATTAGATTCAGAGGTCAAGTGATATAATTGTTTGATTTGTAATCTTGGGCCAATCAATAAGAGGTAACCAGTTTTTAATAAAATGTAACATCTTTATGACATAGATGGCTTTGTCTTCCATGTTTTATAACATAAATATCCCCTCGATTTCCTATTTATAACATAAATACGTTCTCCCTTTTCTATTTTATAACATAAATAGCCCCCGTCTTTTAATGCTGGTCACATTTCATATCGTGAGTACAGTAGAAGCTTTAAACCCAGTTCGACGAAGCTACATAAACCGATATAAACTTGATTCCTACTGTTAATATTGACACCAGATGTTCCTGCAAATTGTATAGATTAACCAATCAAATTCCCACTCTTTTATATTGACACCATTTTAAAAGGACGCCATCTTACTTCTTATCAGTAAGTCAACAGAACGGCCATCAAGTAGCTTACCATAACCGGATTTGAAGCTATAACGGTGTTTACAGAGCTATATATCACATTATAAAACAAATACAATTGATATAAAAATAATTTCTTTAAATTGGCGGGAAAGAACAGAAGTAGTGACAAGATTAAGCGCGAATGACAGGACCGCAGACATTGATAGATGTAACATCAGTTGGTTGTCCCACGTTGACGTATACGTACACAGCAATTGATTATACCCTTAAACAAACCACTGTAATCATTATTTCGTTTCGTTTTGTTCACTAATCATGACATTTAGATCTAACCGTAACGTTTTTGAGTCACAAAAAATTCACAGCCAACAATTTTGTTAAATATTCATATGGGACCTCATGACATTTGAATAGCGTACAACAAAATAATAACAATTAATTGAAACCAGCGGGACTGTTGTTTGAAATTTGTACGTGTATTAATATTAAATGAACAAGTTGCTGTGGGTTTTGTTTTTGTTAATACGAACATAATCGTTAAACTAATTTCAACATAAGTCTGGTATTTAACGGTTCTTTGACATAATTATACCCCGAGCAGCGTCTTATAGTTATAATGCGATTAATATGTACCGTTAATTAGTTAACTGCCTTTTTCTGTTTTAGTGTATTTCATAACATCATGCGTACATTCCCAATATTTATGGCATCAACAGTAAAACTGAAGGGTGTCAAGACTGCAATTTTTAAACAAATATGTATCTATTTGAGGTTGTTGTTTCTTTTTCGCCAATTGTGCACGCTTTGTGAGCTTGGGTCAAAGTCAATAAAATGTGTTAATGAGATGATTAGTTCCCAATAATGACATTTGTTATATGTTGGTTTTTAGTGGAATATTTTTTTTTATGAAAACTGACTAATCATTCCCCAACTTTCGATTCTCGTTCCTACGCAACGTCGTCACAATACTTGCCAGATGATTGATTATATGGCCACAGATCACTAATGATTTCCCCATTGACTTTAATTTTAATTCTCGTCTCTAACACCGACTCTAACTTTTCCCCCAAATTTCGTTGGGTAGAACGCTTTTTACCACAGATGGAGCAACCCTTGACAACTTCTTGCCCAAAAGTACGTAGGAGGTTCTTCTTGAAAAACTTGAGATACACAAGCTGGAAGTAGTGATAAATAAACTTCCGCCTCAAATATTCACTAACACCTGACAGAAAATGTATTTTCAAACCATTTTCTTCGATTCTACGCCAAAAAGTCAACACAAATCGCCATGGGAAAGAGGGAAAGGGAGAGAAAGACTAAAAAGGGCGACGGCATAGGAATATTTGGTGACCTGTGTTCATATAAACCAACAGTTAAATACGTAACTAAATGTGATTAAACAGATAGTAGAAAATGACATCAAATGGAGCGGGCCATTTGGTTGGCTATAGTAGGGGTCTTTAGCTGTGAGAGGAGACCGGAGGATTCGGAGAAAACCCACGGGGTTGGACAAGCGATCCTAAACGACAAGCGGGGAATCGAAACCACGCCATTTGACTCAGTGACAGAACTTATCATCTAAAGCGCACGCGCTAAACCATTCGATACCCCCTCCCCGACCATGTGTCGAGTTTTCTACTGTTGTACTATTCTGGGTGGTCAGCATACATAGTTTTCAGTGTTAAAGTAGCTAAGTCTCTAACTCAATATCATCCAAAATCTTCAACATTGAAAACACGATTTATTTACCAAATTAAATCAACATTCATGTTGTGATCTTACCGGAAAAAGACGGGCTTTTGATATACAGTATTTAAGACAAAATAAACATGTTACCATTGGTACACGAATCGTGTACCTAATGCGCTTCAGTCCCAGTTGTATCAAGAGACTCGAGGGACGAGGCTAGACACATTGCACCAAATCAAACGGCGTATGTAGACTGGAATAACCAGACGCTAGAAATTTGCACTCGCTTGAGACTGCTGGCTTATTTCGCCGAACATAACTGATTTGAAATTGGTGTAAAAACGGAAACCATTGAATGTAAATCAGATATATACATTCATATTACAGTATTATATGCGTTGCGACCCACTTTTGTCAATTTCTAGGTCCCAAATGTTAGCGATTTAGCTCCTTTAAATTAGATGTTGTATATGGGTACGATGTTGTTCTAACTTTCTCACCACCATGACGAGTAAATGTGTGTTGATGTATATTTTACGAGGCATCAAACGTCCAGTATTGATAAATACGATCTGGAATAGTTGCTGACCTGTCCATGTTAAAATAAACACTACATCCCCCTTTCACCATCAGTCATCTTTTACCACCCAATGCAGAAGAAAGATGTCTCACGGACACGTGACATTCATTCCGAACCTAAAGAAAATAAATTTGAATCAAAAAAGAAAAATATTGAATGAAAACTCTAGATGTTAACTTTTCATCTTTTGTAGTGATTAAATATAGGGTTAGTAAATCATAGAAATTGTTTGGGTAGTGGATAAAATTTTCTGTTTGACTTCACAGCATCAGCAACCTACACAGACTACACCAGGGTTATACGCGAAAGCTATTGGCGTTCATAAAGCAAAAGTATCAGTTTTTCCTAATATAGGGAACATACTCTTTCTCGTATACAACAATTGCCACTACGCGCACATTGAATATATACAGAAACACCTTCCTTCAAAGTTGACGATACATAAACGTATCATTGGTTATTTCATACATCGTGGTAAGACGTTAATACAACTCTCAGTTTGGGTTTACCAGGGCTAACATTATTAGCCCTTGATTTCTTGTTTTGGATTTTGTTATAATGGATTACCTTTCGGTACTCAATTACTTCTCTTCAAAGATAACGATATCTCTTTTGATTTTCTTAATTTGTTTTGGGAATTATAATATCCGTAATTATTAACTTCGCTTCAAAGATGCTGATATCTCTGATTGGCAATGATTTGCCATTTGGGTTGAAGACTTATACTACGTGCTTCTAGATTTAATTTGCATCATTGCTTTTAATTTTCGTGACATAAGCCTTCTCATATTTATCTGAAGGTTTCGGTCTCCATGTGTAGTTGATAATGTCCCCAAATTTCACATTCTGTAACCTTGTTGTGCAAATTTATTGATCTATTCCAAAGGAATCAAACTTTTCAGCTTACATTCCGGGCCGGCGCCTTCAGGATTACATTTTGCTGCAAAGCTGACAATATCTGTGACCGGAATTCAGGATGTTATGAGGATTGAAATACACATGTATAAATAACTCCATGAAAAATACTAATGAAGTAGCCGATGTAGTTAACAAGGTGCTTTCAAGTTGTCCGAGAACAAGTAAACAAATCATCCCACCTCTCACCTTGTCTGTTAAAAGAAGAGATTTATAATAACACAGAGTACGGTAAACTGTGATCGTAGAAAAAGATAAGTTATAGATTATAACCGGATAGGTAAAAATACTGAAACCAATATCCGCCAGTGGTTAATCACATCCAAAACATACACCTGTATCGTTGCCAATTTTGAAGTGTGGACAATTTCAGTAATAAAAGAACCGCTCTCTATGATGATCCCATTAATTATTCCCATTTACCTTTTAGCTATGTACACACCCACGTTTGTTTAGATGATCCTTTCATTCAGATGTTCGAACGGAAACTTTGATTTAAGTACAAAATGTTGTTATAGATATTACACTATCTCTTTTCTGACCTCACTATTCACGGGTCTTGAAATAAAGACAATTATATTTTACTTAAGTTAATAACTTAAACAGATTTTAATAAGTATTTCAGTCAAATAAAAGTGGTGGTATCAAATATTCATCAATGAAAAAAAAAATATTTCTCTTCTATTTTCTCCTTTTTATAAAATAAGGGGTCTGGAAAATGTACTTTAGATACTACTTTAGATAGGACTGTAAGTTCGGTGTTAATGGATAGAAATGAATTATCCTCCAGGCGTTCAATAAATATCAAAATGGAGGTCTGAAATAATAAAATGTAATGCGAACTTTAGATGGACATAACTGAGTAATATTATTTAACAATTCGACCAATATTGCTTTGTGTGGAATATTGTGACGAACATAAAAATTTCTGCACAAAATGAACAAAGCTACGCGGGGCTACTATCCGAAGCTGTATTAACATATGGGTGTGAAGTGGTTGTGCGTCTGAAGAAGTACATAAATCAAAACACCACTGTATACAAACACTTAAAATAGATTTCTTTATGGATACACATAGACTTGTTTATATCTTAAACTATAGAGAAATAGTCAAATTATCGAGATGTTTAAAACAGCCTTGCCCTAATCTTGAAGTGCAATGGTCTGCTATTGCCGCGTCAGGGTAAGTGGCACTCAATGGACCATGGAAAACTTGATGAAGTTATAATACCGTTGACACCGTATCCTGTGGATTCTAGCTTTAATGGAGTTTATGGCTTTATTAATCAGCTCACATCAAAATTGTGAGACAAAGCTACGTTAAACTAATCAGTTTTCTGTACAAGTTTGAACATTAATAAAAAAAACCTCAACATGTATCTGAATAAAATTATCTACACATAAATGAACCAGAACCAATAAAATATAACAATAATACAATTATTTAGTTTAAGCTTGGATAATTTCCTTTGATATGTACGGAACTAATAAAAGAGTTGATTACATCCAAAGAAAAAAGAGGAATCGAGCAGCACAAAACACGATAGGTTAAATACAGCTCAATGTAATTAGCTTAACATAAAGGAGAAATCCCAGATTTTTATTATTTCAGTGAATAAACCGGTTACTAATGCTTGGAAAGATCAGGGAGAGAGAGAGAAAGAGAGAGCGAGAGAGAGAGGGGTGGTGTGTGTGTGTTAACGTCCACTTGACAGAAACTAGGTCATTTCGGGAGAAACATAATGTTTCAATATTATTTCAATAATTCGCTTACGCCTAGTATCTTTAGCAGTGGGACGTAACCAGAGGACCCGGAGAAAACCCACGCGGTTGGACAGGTAACCCTATTCCTTATCACGTACAAGTGAGGAAACTATAACAACGTCACTTGACTCAATGACGGGCCGTATGATCTAACGCGCACGCGTTAAACCATTTGACCACCCACATCCCCGGGTAACTAACAGAGCTTTATACAATTCGGTTTATAACCTCAGCGGAGTACACATTGATAATTTTTGTTTTTCAGGGGGAAATACCCTCTTGCAGGTTATTGCTATGATTTAATTACGTCTTCGCAAATTTTCAAAATCGAATATCCCCATTGGAGGCTGACGGTTTAAAGGCTGACGATAGCTGAAGCTTTTGGACGAGCTAAATGTGCATTTTCTGCACATTGTGGCATTTGATTTGCATACCTACGTCTAGCTACCTATCTTCATATTTCTATGCACAGGTCGTGCCACGCGAGCAAGAAACGGTCCCGTAAAATCATACTCGTCTGAAACGAAACTTAATCCAGTAATCTTTATGGTAATTTGGGTAAGTAAAAGATACATCAATAATAATATTATTATTTGTTTCATCTTTGCATCACGTGACTAATAAGCCCTAATAAATCAACGTTCTGGTTGGTTTACAGTGCAAATTATTTACCGTTACTAATAGAATGGCCATAATGTCCATCTTCCTTCAATTCATTGAAATAAATGAAAGGTACACAGTATCCATGATAAACCTGAGAATATCCAATTTCAATATTTCTCTCTGTAGCGGTAATATTTTAATACATGTACCTCGGATGTATTAATTAACCATTTGTAGAATAACTTTGTGATTTGATATTTTATTTAAATTTATGTCAGAAGTTGCACGAAAGGTTATGTTTTACCTCCAGTTTCAAATCAGCGAAAAAGTCTTCGAAAGCTTGTTTGCGTCGCAATATCAGCAACTGTTGAAAGCAGATAACGCAGAGATAGTATAACGACCCCATATGGTCCTGTATTTTTAGGAACTATTTCACTGATATCGTGGCTTTCTTTCAAATTGAACCAATCAAGTGCTTTTATCTATATCTCTACGCGTAATGGCCGTGTGTAATACACGGTTAAACTTTTCGCATTCCTGTCATTCCCTTCGATATGTTGTTCGGCAGGACTTGTTAGAATTGTCACCATCTTACAATACAATGATTTATAGAAAATCTAGTGTTGATGATGTGAATAATTTATAAGTTAACCGTTTCATTTTAACTCGAAAAAGATCTAAGCCTTTAAATGGCTGAATGTTATAAAGGCCGGACAAGTGCATTAAGAGCACAAAAAATACCTAAAGCTTTTAACAGATATAATTTATCACACGTTACTTGTGTAGAGGTGCTAAACATTAAACGAATACATCAAATTACGCGCTTGTTTGACAGCTATTTACGTAACTAATAATGGTGCAAAGGTGGTCTAAACAGAACAAAATGTTATAATGACATTACAATTACACTGTTGTGCCTTCGTATTCCAAGTTCGGGGTTCAATTGAGATTGTCACAAACTGTTTCAATGGCATTTAGTAATTGAACTGGACTATACAGGGCCCTTATTCACGAAAACTTAAACTAAGTTACAACCGAAATTTTAAGAAATACTGCAACTTCATTGGATATATGCAAATTGATTTTACTGGTCAACCAATCGAATTACAGTATTTCTTAAAATTTCGATTGTATCTTAGTTTAAGCTTTCGTGAATAAGGGCCCAGGTCACAATTCTATAGAATACAATCACTGCTTATTACTGAGCTTGATAAAGACTAGGGAGGCCTAGTCAAAACGTCGCCCAGTCATAAGCAGTAATTTTATTCCATAGAATTGTGAGCTGTATATACGTTTCATCTAATCAAAACAGTGATATTTTTTTATTTGGAGTATTTCAGCAAGGGGTGATTGCCTGTCAGTTTAAAAACCGTCAGTTAACTTTTTTCCATTTTAGTTTTGGTGTGGGTGTGATTATAGAGTTTTAGTAAACAACTCCGTCCAAATTACAAAACACTTAAATGTGGCATATTATCTGTTTAACGATTGTGGGAACAGATAGATAATGATAATAGCGACAGTTATTAGTTTTTAGAAAAAATCTAGGTGCCCCCGTTCAATCACCATACTTAATTATAGTTTGCATCAGTGACGTCATCAATACTACAAGCTAGTTCTTGTCCAATAATCTGGACATTCTTTAGTAATTTAGTGTGACGGGGCTTCTAGAAATTCTTTGATTCAGATAGCCACCATTGTTATATTCTGTCTATCGTAAGAATATAGAAACGGGTGGACCATCTCCTGTAATAATGTCATTCATTGTCCTATTTTCTGATTCCACGGCATGGGTGATTACAAAAATAATACAGACTGTTGCCAGAGGTGTCTCTAATATTAGGTATTGTCGCAATTGCGTGCATTTATTAAAAAGGATTAACAAGATGTCCCTGGGTGCGATTGTAACTAAACCCCCAGGTTAAACATCAGTTCTTGTCGGATTAACTGACATGTTTCATCCTAGGATATATTCCAATATTCTTATACGCCCGCTCAGCATGATGGAGTTAAATATGAGTAAGCCATAGACTTATGATGAAAAACATTCTCAAAAGTTTCTCCCCACCTCTCTTTTGTTTTGTTTTGAGTCTGAGCTCTCTTACTTTCAAAATGGTTCCTACGGTCCAGAGAGGTATAACGGTTAATTCTATATAGCTTAGAATTGCGAAAGAGTGTCGTATAATATTGAATGCGTCTATAGACGGTCAGTTCATGTACACGTACTTCTTGAAACATGATGCACACGATTTGTGGTATATTTTCTTTGATATTGGTGTATAGAATGTTTTAGATGTTATACCATGTTTTTAATTACAGTGTTTTAACCCAACGTCGTGTTATTTTATACATGTTTGCTGTAATATAATCATGGTCATTTAGTGTCGTCTCCTCTATTATAATAAATCTTATCTAGAGAAAATTACACCGTTCTCTTCATTATTACAAAGATTAACAAATATTGACTTTTCTCACTGCTGCTTATCGCAGATTTTAAAGATCTGCTGTATACTGATTTTAGGCTGTCCACTGGACACAAACTAGAGCATTTCTGGACTAACATGGTTCAGTTTAATTTCATTAATACGCCTGTGCGTAGGGGTCTTTAGCTGGAGGAAACAGGAGGACCCGGGAAAAAACCTACGAGGATGGCCAGGCGACCCCACTCCTTGTCACGTTCTATCGGGGAAACGAAACCACGCCAAATGACAGACCTTATGATCTATCGCACACACTTGCGCGTATGATATTTTATCATCTAAGTGAAGTGAAATGGGGTTTAACGACCTACTGTTCTGCTCCTAACTAGGCTAATGAAGACGGACACACGCCATACAGTGTGCTTTGAGGGAAATTTTGCCCGGGCAGCGGCACTACGGACTACTCTTATATCGAGTTCCAACTGTCAAGGGATCTTTAACGTGCACGCCAATGTGTACACGGGACCTCGGTTTTTCGTATCCATCCGAACGACTAGACAGCTGTCCTTACCAGGCCCTCCGTCCTGCATCACTGACAAGGGGGAACCACGCCGGAAAATCTGGATGAACTTTCTCGGCCAATGCAGGGATTGAATTTATCATCTAAAGCGCACGCGTTAATCCATTCGGCCACACTCTTCCCCTTTGCATTTTTTGACCAGTAACTGGTCCTCAAACGCTACACATCTTGTTGAAGTTTTTCGGATCTCCACCAATTCAACTAGGCATTCTTGTTCTCTGGAGACTATTGGCGGAGATGACGCCATGCTCGATTCCTTGTCCATATCGAAATGTCGTATCGTACTAGATAAATGGGATTATTCATGATTCATCTTTACTGATGTTAGTTATTTTCAAGTCCAGTATTCTGTATTACTGTAAAGCAAGTAAGATTTTATGGCATGAAATTATTGCGATTACCTATAAAGCAAATAAAAATAGTATCAATTATTGCCATTGGTCGTGAACTTATTTATATTAACTAAATTTGGTAGTATCCGCGATTAACCGTAAGTTAGAATTATCTTTAACAAATAGTTTGATTGGTGATTGATAGTCTTTTTCAGACTTATGAGATCTATTTTAGTTTTAGGGGAGGAGTCGAGTGTTCTAACGCCTGTGTTGTAGAAGAAGGCAATTAAGGATTGTAATCTGTACAAGTCATGAGTTTGATTCCCTTGAGAAAATGCAAACCTTATGCAGGAAGTTAAGTCAAGAATGGGACCTCCACCACAGTGGGTACTTGAGAAGAATAATATGTTTAACCCGTAAGACAACAAAACGATACCTATACAGTTTTGGATAGTAAAATCACATATCTCAGGGTTTCTTTGAAATGATGGAATCTACGAAAACCTAAACAGTGGTCTTCTTATTCCAGTCAAAATAACAAGATTTGTGTTTTTCTTTGAGAAGAATAAATAATAAAAATATAGTAGGTTTGTGATTTATATGTGAGAACAAAGTTGAAAGTGAACAGTCGACAAGTAGGAAGTGCTACAACCTGTTTATAAAGGTGCGAGATACGATCAACCCAGAGTTTAAAATATCGGTAACACGATACTTCCAGCACCGTGGCTAAACAAATAAAGTTTCTTATTAGCCAGGGAAAATACCCCTATACACTTAGTAGACCTGTATACTGGAACGACAGGAAGATAAAAGGAAATATATATATGGTAGAATCGTATGCATCGACTTAAAAAGATAAAATAATGTTGCTGTGTCCGTAACTGAAATGTATACATTCACAATAGCCTACAGGACCACCGAGAGACTTTTGGCGATCTACGATAAAATGCACTTAAAACGCTATGTTAAAGGAGCTAAGCGTATTAGTTTTAGGCAAATTTATAAAAACGATTCTATTATTTAGAAATGTACCTAAATACTTTATATCGTGGCTCAGAGAGTAAGACGCTGGGTCATTAACCAAGGGTTGATTCCAGTATTGGCCGGGAAGGTTCCCAGGGGTTTTCCAGCGTGATTTCCCCTTATTTGAACAGGACTTGGTCTGGCAATGAAAAGCGCATAGTCGTTTGTGTGGGAAGAAAACCCGAGGTCCCCTGTGCACATATGTGAGCACGTAAAATAACCTTGACAGCCTGAATTCAATTGCTGCCGGGACAAAAGTTCCCTGATAGTACACTGTATGACGTATTCCCGCCCTCGTTATCCAGATTGGTAGGGACAAGTAGAACGTCAAACCCCATTTCACCCATTCAATACTTTATCAGTGGCCAGTTTAAAGGCACCAACACTTGAATGCTTATGTAAAAATTTCCAATATCATTTTATATACTTCGATATCTTATCACTGTACAGTTTTAAGCGGCATACGTCAGATAATTTTGTCAGATCTCAGACTGGAATGTCTTAGTCTCAAGTTGCTTCTTTCAGGTTCTAGATCTG
Organism: Patella vulgata; assembly: GCF_932274485.2. Classification (NCBI taxonomy): domain Eukaryota; kingdom Metazoa; phylum Mollusca; class Gastropoda; family Patellidae; genus Patella; species Patella vulgata. The sequence goes on from NC_065883.2 coordinate 22,751,145, forward strand.
ATGATCGCCCACTTCAATAGTTACTTATGGCCACTGGTGTGTCTGAGTCTCCAGACGTCTTTACAATCTTTTCACGTAGTATTAAAGACGTACCGTATACATATTCCTTTCTTGTCAAAATGTCTCATTGTCCACCTTCGAGGAAAATATCTGTCTAAATCCGCCTTTTGATTTCGCACAATTGGAGTGCATGATTACAATTTGATATTTATAAGCAATGACTCATTAAAGGGAGTCGTCCCAAATATATTTTAGTCCTTGAAACGTATTTATTCTATATATTTCTTTCTGAAGCATCGTGTTGCTTTTCAGGGAAAATATCAAAAGCGTTTAGAACTTGGTCAAGACCAACCCATTGGTTGCGGTCATGAACGGTTGATTGTGGTCACACACCAACTGCTCAGAAGACAGGGACGACAGGAGAGAAAATTCTCTCCCCCCCATACGAAGGGGACTACCGGGGTCCTCCCAAGCGACGGATCATGAAGTCACCGGGCCCTGAGGCAATCTAGCTGCCGGACCCCAGGGACAAGATGAGACCCTAAGGGGGGTGGGGGGGTCTCTCCTCTTGGGGTTTAAAGGGTCCGGGGGTCTTTCCCCCGAGAAATGTTTTGAAATTTCGACCTGAAATGGTGGTCTGTGGAGTATATCCTGGGTGTGAAGTCATATACTTAGTTCTAAGCAGAAAAAACTATCGTAGAGACGGGACCAGTGGGAAGGGGGTCCCACTGCCAGTCTGGGCCCGATGATATCGGTTCGCGATTCTTGTCAAGCGAGCTGGTTGAGTGAGAAACGGAGCCCGGCGGAAATATTGGACAATAAACAAGACCGCTGCCTGTTTCGGGGGGGGGGGGCAGTGCTACGGGGCTGGTGACGACTAGACCCTATATGGGGCTAGTACAAAAATACATACAGTTCTCATTTGTGCTGGGGGACCAGAGTCCTCGCTGCTACTCATATTTGTGTCTAGGTGGAACAAGTCTGTATAATCCAAATATTACGAATAGGACTTGAAAGTTCTTGAGTTACGTAAAGCCCTTTCTGGCCTTAATCTCCGAACGTCTACACACCCTATATATGAGACTTTCGAACTGCGTAAATTGGCTGTGTCATTCATTAACGTTTCCGTTTCATTTGCATAGAAGGTCTGGTTTAAAAACAGAATAGATGAAACTTTCCGCTAGGATATTGATTTCAAGACAAAAGAAGAAATATCCCAGTACCACCTTACATTAAAGGCCCAGTGCGACATTTAAGCGCTATAGCATCCCTTGCAAACTGAAATGCTGTGAAGATCGAATTTATAATATTTACAAAGATATGACGAGTTGAAAATTCCATCGATCTATGCTGCTCCCAATGTAACAAGACGACCGACATCTTAATTTACCATAAACCAGATTTTGTTTTCAAAATTAAATGTTAAATAATCAATCTGAGTACATGTTATCGTGGATTAAGCCGTGCAAAAATTAGGCATTTTTCAAAAAATGCAAACCACGCATTGTTAATTTAAGCTATTACCCCCCCCCCCAAAAAAAAAACAAAACACCACTTCTTAAACTCTCACCATACTGATCAAATTTCTGACGTATCAATACACACAGCTGAAGATGCATTACATTTCCATATTTTAGATAAAATACTAACGAGGTTGTTTTTATATGTAGTTTAATACAGAGAAATAATGGGTTTATTTTTTAGATTTAGTCTAAAATAGAACTATCGGGTTGTTTTTAGATATAGTTTAAAGGGGCGTTGGGTAAGATTAAATAGAGCTGACAGTTCTCGTTGTAATAGTTACAAAATAGATAATGAATAGGGAATATGCTGAAATTTTCAGTCAAATTGCTTCATTCTGAACCTAGATTTTAGCGATTCAATTTTAGGCTAGCCTCGATCGTCATTACTACCGTTGTTACGATAATAAACGAAGTCAGGATTATCCATTTTTACGGTTAATCACATGGCAGATCGGATTCAAATCTAATGAAAATTGGACTCGAGAGTTGATTATGGTCTTTTCATGTTAATAAATGTCTAATTAATAATTTATATAACATTTCAGGCTTAATGAAAGACCTGCAATAGGCAGATTTAGCTCTTTCATAATGTATATGTTTAACATAGAAAAATAACGGGGTTGTTTTTAGATATAGTCTAATATAAAACAATAATGGATTTGGTTTTATATACAGCCACCCAAGGGAATTTTCACAACTGACCGCTTAACGGGAGTGGCCTCTTAATAAAATCTCGTTGCTTTTTGTGCCGACATAAATTAAATATTACGCTTGGATGCATTGGAAGCGGTAAATTTGGCCGTCGCTGAATCTTGCGCCGAACGAAAATTCTTTACTCAAATCTCGAACATAACTTAACGGGAGTGGCCTCTTAATAAAATCTCGTTGCTTTTTGTGCCGACATAAATTAAATATTACGCTTGGATGCATTGGAAGCGGTAAATTTGGCCGTCGCTGAATCTTGCGCCGGACGAAAATTCTTTACTCAAATCTCGGACATAACTTCTGTAAACTTGTCATTTTGTACCAACCTTCGATACTACTGTCTACCATTGTGATGCATTCGATAATATTTATCCATTTTTGTGAAGAAAATCGATGAATTCATTTTATTTTATCAAAAAAGCACATGAACAAAAAACATCGCTAATTTTATCTCCTATTTACAGGGGGTGTAACTCTGTATGTAATATTATAGGAGGCGCTAAGAGAGATACTAGATGATCGTGACAAAACTCGGTACTTTTATTTTATTCAATCAGTATCAAATAATGTGTCGTTACGCGTGAAAACAATGATCAGGTTAGTCGTTTAATAAAACAAAAGATTAATTAACAGATAATCCCGGGTTGATTGTTATGTTTACATTTCTTTTTACCTGATCAGTGGGGGTCCAGTTAATTAACTACTACTCACGGGATTAGCGGGGGTGTTACAAAGAACGACAAGATGGTATCATTCAACAATGGCCGTTGAATGGGCGATGTTTTGTTGAATTTATTAGTAAAATAGTGACCGCTGGCCGCGTTAGAGGAGTGACCGTTGAATAAAGAGATGAAACAACAGAATTTCTACGGGGGGAATTTATCGTGACCGCTTACAAGGAGATGTCGCTGAATAGGAGTGGCTGCTCATACAGATTCTACTGTACAAGTATTATAGTTTAATATAAAACAATAACGGGTTTGGTTTTATGTATAGTTTAATATAAAACAATTATCAGACAATAACGGGGTTGGTTTTATGTATGGTTTAATATAAAAACAATAACAGGGTTGGCTTTATGTATAGTTTAATATAAAACAATTATAAGACAATAACGGGGTTGGTTTTATGTATAGTGTAATATAAAACAATAACGGGATTGGTTTTATGTACATGTATAGTTTAATATAAAACAATAACGGGGTTGGTTTTATGTATAGTTTTAAGGAATATAATACAACTCTTTCCCACCTACAGCACAATAATAAACATGCACATTCAGCTTGTGTTGTGTTTCTAATGTTTACTGTAGATCCGTAGTGACTGGCTCTACTGCAATTGGCGAGACATTTAGTACCCATTGCCATACCAGACATTCGCCGAGTCTACTATGCATGAAGAAACTTTATAGTACATATTCATATAAGACGTGCACACGAAAAGGTAAATTCTCTACCTGATGAAAAACATAGCCAGAATGAATCAATTCATAAACCCACTTGTTCCGGTTACAAAAGATATAATTTTACACATGTCTTGACCTAAAGTCCTAAAGAATTCACGAACAAGGGATTTCTTAAGGACGTGTTAATTTATCATTTTGCAGTATATAAGACGTTTACCTACCAGTTTTACCTATATTGTCATACCAGACATACTATATAGACTATATTAGATGATTCACACCCTCATAATGACATACTTATTACTTACTATAGTATATAAGACCAACAATAACATGCATTAAGTTGATATATACAAACGATATATGCTAGAACAGATTACAATAGGAATAACTTCTGTTCGTTGTAAATTATTTCTCCAGGCTACATACAGAATTATATAATGTGTTGTATTGTATGTTATAAGTGAAATCCGGCAAACATTGCCACAACTAGTCTGTGCCACCCGGGCGGTGTTTGGGTTAACCCCACCCCACGTAAAACACAACGAACACAAAACACACTAAGCATATTTTTGACAGTAAATAGTAGTGCCCCCGCCCCCCATCCAACTTCCTAAAAATATGACATCTATCGCACACCCATCTATGCTGTTTAGAGAAAGGGCGAGTTTCAACAAGATTTCAAATCAAGAGTCAAATTATATACCTGCTTCGGTTATGAATTTTGTCTGAATTTAATCAGTGTATAGCCATTCAACTTTATTATGGATCACACAACATGCTGTAATTCTGGGTTATCGTTTCCAGCTAATTAATTCAATGTAAACAACCGATTGTTACGATTTATGCATCATAAATATTCACATTCACATCTATATCGAAAATCATCGATCACGTGACATAGGCCTATGACCAGGATTACCCCTGGAGGGTATCACCAGTCCTACTAAAAGATACTCGGGTATAAAGTGCCACTGTGTCAATTAAAGTGCCGCTTTACAACTCTGTGTGATTTCTGGCTTACTACAACTACTACACGATATATGTTCAATACAGTGCCTGTGGGAAACAGACGGCGAGTCAGTCTACTGATGTCAGAAGTGGGATTATAAACTCTAGTTCTATGTTGGCTATTGGATTTGAGTGGAGTATCGGCTCGAATACAGGACGTTATGACGGATCACCGTTAGTAACGATCAAAGCTCTCGCTAGTCAGCTGGATCGGTCTCAGGAACCACAGATCGGGGGAAACTCAACGTCTTAAAGCCGAGCTCTTTAAAAGTTGATTTGTAAATTCGATACTGATTTTGGAGTGATCTAATGGTTGTTAAAATCCTTTTTAAGACACGAGACTTGATATCAGTTTTCACCAGCGAACATAAAGTGGAAAAAAAGTTGAGCTAAAACTCTTTAAAACTTTTTATGTTATGAAAATTTGAATATCTAGCTCTTATTTCGAGGGATTTTTTTTATGTGAAGTGAAATTAATACCAGCTATATTATGGCTAAGAAGATTTGATATTGAACCAGTGCCGAAGAATTGCGGAAATTAAAACTTTTTATTGCGGGCTTTCTTTTTTGTGTTTAGTGCTTGTCAAATTTGGAATCGTCGCATCCATTTAAAAGAAAAGTGCACACGGATCTTGTTCACTTTTAAGGAATCTTTTGTTCCGTTAAAGACGTCATGACGTAAAAGAAATCTTAATGAAAACTTTGGATTAAAACCGACGTGTTTTATGTTTTGTAGTCTTAAAATGGAACAGTAAGGGTGAGTACGTACACATACACACAAGTGTAGATATTTTAAACGTATTGTATGTATAATGATAATTTGCTTCTACTTGCACAGAGAAACGTTATGACATAAAATTGGGTTTAACGTCCTACTTTTCTGCACTAATTGGGCAAATGAAGCGAGCTTATGTCATGCAGTGTGAATTATGTGGGAAATTTTGCCAGAGTAGCGTCGCAACGGCCTACTCGCATTTCGAATTGTCAAGGTTTCTGTTACGTGCACCGCAATATGTACGCTGGACCTCTGTTTTTCGTACCATCCGAACAGCTAGGGGTTGCATCTCTATCCATGCGCACACAACCAATAACATGACTATATGCTTTTCTCTAAATCAAGTATTCCATCCCAAAGTTTTAAAACATCCATGTTGATTTTTTGTACAAAGAACCAACTATTTCATCAGAACCGATTCCACGTCTGGGGACTCCGTAAGAAAAAGTTCCTAGTCTGTAGAATCGGACAAAAACACTCCTCGGAATTGCATATTCATTAGCTAGTTGCCATTCAACAGTAAACCTGACAAAATTGCTTTCACAAAAACAGAATCACAGAAACATTGGAATTTAAAAAAAGCATGAGTTGAAAGTTTCCTAATATGGAGTTGTTTAGACTACAATTTTTTTGTGTTCAAAGTAATTCACAAACAGATTAAAAACGTCTGGCTAAAGCATAAAATATAATGATTATTATTTTTTTATTACGAAAATACCTGCAACGCAATAAACGAATATTCGAAGATGTCTGCGGAACACCTATAGCGGGCGTGAAATGAACAATGTCTAGCCAAATTATGCCATTTTCAGACTGGCATTATAATTCTGAACGGACGATAGGGAACACAGTGGACCCAAAAGACAGATTGTCTTTGACAGCTATTCAAGAAAACACACATTTATGTAGTAACGAAATAAACACGTATATTGCGTTAGCGTGTGTCTTTAACTTTCATTTAAATCTGTAATTGTAAAATTATTTTTTGAGTGACATCTTTCAAATATTAGGTTTTTTGCCATCCGGTGCCAGAGATCTTAGCCCTGATGAAGGGGCTGAGGGCGAATTAATAATGACATCTACTACTGGACCACCAAAATGTCGGTTCGATCATGCATAATAAATGAGCGAACAAATTAAACGTTTGTAAAAGCAAGAAACTCATAACCGTAAATTCTTTTCATCTAATCTTTAAAAGCATCAGCGGTGAACTTATAAATTTTATTATACCATATCAATATTTAAAATCTCCAACGACTTTATTTTATCCATTGCAATTATCCCACTAAGTGGAAAATTGAGTAGTTTTCCATCAGCCACACAAAGAAAATTTATTAGGGTTACTTTTTACTCTTTTGTAATTAAGAATTGTTCACATAATCATATTATTTCAGTAAAATGGTTGTGTTATTAAGTTAACTAAGACAGAAAACAGACTTAGAACTGGATAGTTTCGTATTATTATGAATGGACGTTTTGATCACGTGTTAATAAATAACCCAGCTGGTCGTAATTTCTCATTACGTTTTCGGCTATAACTGGGTTAATTATAATAATTAATTAATCATGAAGGTCGTTGAATTAATAAACTCTGATTATGGATGCTATGAGTCGCATTAATAAATATGCAGTATTATTGATGGTGTTTATTTGTTATGCAAATGGTTGTTTAATTAACTCAATGTTTATATGCCAATATGCGTATGAGATATGCATTCTCATAGATCCTACTTCAGATTTATTATTACAGGCCTTAAAGGCAAGTATCGGGCTAAAATAATTATTACACGGACTTCAACAAACGAGTTAAAGTATGTGCTGACCGTGGAGGCCCTAGAGTTTTAAGCCGCCTCCACCCCCCCCCCCCCCCCCCCCGCCAATAAACCATGACGTAATTGATACCAAACATACTTTAAATGTTAAAAAAATTGTGCCAAACACAGAAAAAACACATATTTTCCAGTGCAGTGAAACAAAGGTGCCGCGCCCAAAAGGGTCCCCTCCCCCGCCCCGCTAAGGGTGCAATGTTGTCGTGAACCCCTCGTCAACATTTAAGAAACAATGTCACTTACACCAAGATATTAAATAGTATTAATGCAAGAAATTAGTCGAATATCCCCACGCATCGTCCCGCTTAGGGTACCTTTCCTTCGATACAACAGTGAAGCTCCTATATGTGTTGGAGCCACAGTGAGTTAAGACGCTGGCTCGCTAACATGGAGGTCCGTGTTCGATCCTTGCGTTGGCCGAGAAAGTTCATCTGGATTTTCCGGTGTGGTTCCCCCATTACAGTGGTGTAGGACGGAGGGCCTGGAAAGGGACAACGTATAGTCGTTCGGGTGGGACGACAAACCAAGGTTCCGCGTACACATTGGCGAATACGTTAAAGAACCATTGACAGTTGCAATTCGAATTAACTGCATGGCATATGCCCGTCTTCATTATCCCAGCCAGTGCAGAAAAGTAGGACGTTAAACACCAGTTCATTCATTTCCAATAATAATGTGTGGTCTTTTTCTAACAGAACGGATAGGTGTATCGACTTGAGATCAGTATCACACATTTATCTGTAACTTTTTAGGCAATGAGAATCGCAAAGTACTTTTTATACCGAGTTGGCAGTTATTCCAAATAAATGTATCTAAATCAAACTGTTCTTGACATATTTTGTTATTTGATATAAGATCTTTTGGGTTGACTGAATAGCACGACATGTTCTCTGGAATCGAGTTCCACAATTTGAACTGTTATTCCCTAAAAGAAAATGTCGATATGAAAAGCCATTTGTTATAAGTCAAGGTTAACTGTGTTTTATAGGTCAGGATCCCGTGTAGGCCTAAACTGAAGAGATAACCGTGATATTTTAACGTTAGTCATGACGTGACCGCGGTGTTTAGGACAACCGGGTTCGAAAAAATGCTTCACGTCTGGTTCTCACTTGCCAGCTTGCTGAACTGGAATTGGATGTATGCCTAGTTGTTCGGATGGCACGAAGAATCGATGTGAGGTCCCGTGTACATATTGTCAGCGCACATAAAAGATCCATTGGCAGTGGGGTTGCGAATACAAGTATAGGCTGTCTCGTAAATAGCACACCACGTGTTTATTCCGGTCGTCTTGGTGCAGTTATGTACGGCGTGAAACCTTATTTCATTTCTTGACTGATATGGGAGTCCCCCTTTAATGAACATACGAAGGGTACATTCGATTGAACTTATTTTAATTATTATGTCACAATGCATGTAGTTAGTCACGGTGTAATTATTAGGTTAATGGTCGGATTAATGGGGATGTTCTCGACTTGTTGATTGTGATCATTAGTTAGAAACGGATAGGGTGACTCTCTTAACGCTCCTTTGGTTGGTGGTTATCGTTAAACACAGTGCTATATTACATGGATCTCAATGAGGTTATTTAACATACATGATAATAAGAAGAGATATTTGAGACCACTAAAGGAGATAGACTATAATGAACACAGCTTTAGTAACTAATTGAGTAACACCCATTGAGATAATAATGATCTATGTCCTTGACCTACAATATGCTACATATGGTATGGAATGAAATACATTTAAAAATGTCCCCAAAATACAAGAAGAAAAAAATCCTCTATCGATATTGGCTATATATTAGGGGCTGGGGTGGTGGAATATCGACTATAACCAAGATAAGGAATAGGGTCGTCTGCTCAACCTCGCGAGTTTTCTCTTTGTCTTGCAATTTCCCCTCACTGCTAAAGACCCATATGCACGAGAGGGTTACTTAAATAAAATTGTACCACATGTCAGTCCCGAAATAGCCTAGTATGTGTCGATTAGACCGTAAGCTAAGTTGAAGTCTTCGATATCCAGTGGATGCAGAAAAATATGATTTTAAACCCCGTTTCATTTCTTTGAAGGGAGACATTGTAAAATATAGCATAAAAAAATCCACCAGGTTCAGAGGTACGAAAAAACCTGAGATCGAAATCACGACAATTGAATCGAGGACAGAAGGGCTCACTCTGGCTTTCAATTTTTTTTCCGTCAAAATGGATGATAATTTTTATCTACAAAAATGTTCATATTTTTTCCGCCAACTATAATATTTTATCTACCAAAAATGTGTTATAAAAAAGACAACATGTAACAATTTTATTTCTCAGGTGGGCCAATTATAAAACAATTACCGATATAACTACAATATGCAACAACTTAAAAAATCCGTCTTTACAAAATACATAAGCCCAGTTTTGAGATGATTTACTAAGATCACATTTTATTTTTGGTTACTTTAGTCTATTTCAGTGGTTCTCAACCTTTTTTGCCACCGGCACACCTTGGAATACACACCTAGCTAAATATATATGAAAAATATCTGATTTTGCAAAATGAAAACATTGTAAGTCGGACGGCATACAACCGTAGACAGAGACTAGACATAGACATATAGAATGACTCAAACTAAATGAAGAAAAACAACTTATCAGTAGACATCAGTGAATACTCAATTGGGGTCACGTGTTTTTTTCAAATTTTTCAAAATTTCCCGGCACACTTAGGAAGATCTCGCGGCACACTTAGGAAGATCTCGCGGCACACTGGCTGAGAATCACTGGTCTATTTGCACACAGTATTGCACAATATATTTTCAGTATTTACACGTCAATTCTCATCCAAGGATAGCCAATTTTCTATAACTGTAGGTTTTGCGTGTACAATAGGCCTATTGTTATTTTCAGGTACGGTAAAGGCATCAGAATCTGAATCCCCTTCTGAATAATATAAATTTCAATCGTATTTGTAAAAGATTCTTAATTATAAGAGAATTGATTAATTTATAGTTTTCCGCCACGTGATTGGCACTCAATGTAATGGTTAATCTATAGGATATATACGATCAGTTCTCAAGAAGAATCGCCAGTACCCCAAAATGTTATCGCCAAAATCAAATTTTAATCGCCACTTTCATATTTGTATCGAAAATTGCAACAGCGCGAGCCTTGGGGGACAGACCTTATGACCTACTCGCGTTTTTTAGGACATTTTTCGATTTTCGGTATTTTATAGTATTTCATAGAAACGTTATATCATTTCATGTCACATGCATATCATACAGGTCATCAGTCCTGTTATCGCCATTATGATTAGCCAACAGAGGGTCTACCTCCGATTTTATCGTAGTTTTCTCGACATCGGCGACTCCCTTGTGAACCATTTCAATAAATCATAACCACATGGTCTGTGCAAAACAATAAACTGGAATTGTTGCTGTGTCTCATCCATGATTTTATAGTTCTTTAATGTCACTATAGGGTGTCATTGTTAAGTCACATGCTTTCGTCACAATCTCGGAGTAAATTAGAGGAAAGATCTGTTTATTTATTGCTGTAAACGGACAACCACCGTTCAAGAATCAAGCGGTAACGAAGTAATATCTGTCTTTTTTAGGATCCAGGTTCAAGCTACGTGAATGTACTATTATAGTCGTTCAGATGGAATGAAATAAAGAGGTCCCGTGTACACTTTGACGTGCACTTGGAATTCGAAATAAGGGTAGTTCGTAGCGCTGCTATTCGGGAAAAATGTACCTCATAGCACATTGTAATGCGCATAACCGTCTTCATTATTCCGGTTGGTGCAACATTGAAGGACATGAAACCCTATTTCGTTTTATTTCAGTATAATGTAGTGTAAAAATCAGAAATAATAAACGAAGTGAGATTGTTATCTAAAGAGGCTTTATGCATGAGCTAAATCTGCCTATTGCAGGTATATTTTTCTGGTTTCAAATGTTATATAGATTATTATTTATACATTTATTTACGCAACAAGCCCATAATCAACTCTGTAAACCATCCGATGGCGTCATTTACTAGTTTAAGGTTAAAATGGATGATCGAAACATTGTTTATTATCGTAGCAATGGTACTTGACAGTCGAGACTGTTCCGGCTAAATCTTGTCAAAACTTCAAACATTCAAAAATTCTCTCAGAATAAATTAATTTGATTGAAATTTTCAATGTATTCATTTTTTATTATCTATTTTTGAATTATTATAACATGAAAGGCCATCTCCTTGTCTAAATCTTACATAATGCACCTTTGAGATACGATGTGTGTGAATAGGATTTGTTGCTGTGTAAGGTTGATATGATATTCTCAATGAGTAGAGAAGATGTTAGAATTCTGTGGGAATTTCGTCTCCCTCAGCAGATTGTTTGACCACAGACGTATTAATCGATCAAGTTGTTTGTTTACAAATATCTGACATGTAATATCATCATCACGTGATGTTTATTATTATAAAAAATATGACACCAGACTAAACATAATCTACAATGGAAATCGACTTAATCCACTTTGAATTTGAATACCAATATGATCTTTAAAGGAGCTAAACCTCTTTGATTTAAATAAATGATTAGATTTTCATTTCGAAATATTAGACGAAAGTCATTTTGAGAATTTTAGTTACCTTTTTGGCTTCATCTGTGGACAATGTCACACGAAATCAGCTAATATATTAAACGCATACATATATTAATTTTAACGCCCAAGGCAGACCGACTAACATTTGTTGGTGTCTACAAAACAAATGTTTTATACCTTTTTTTTAAATTTCCCGCAAAAGAAAAATGTTTAACGCAAACGACCAACATTTGTTCGAAATAGACCGACGTTAATGTCACATGATTGACTAGAAAATCACGTGGTAACAAGGGGTAAATTACCACGTGATCGTTAGCAAAATACTGATTGTATGTCCATATAAAATGTTTCCGCTTTGTTGAAATTCAACGCAAACATTTTGATCCCATTTACATTGTTCGGCCAACAAAATCCAGTGTTGAATTCCAGCGCACACAGGCTAACTTTTGTCGGAAAACATTGTTCGTCCAATGTTATCCCGTGTGCGTTGGGCTTAAATCAACACATCAGACTTTATTAAATATTAGTATTTATTCTTACTGTCAAATTTACCCAAACCAAAGAGGTCGATTCATTTTAATGGTTAATGCACTAAACGGCTAAATACATCAACAAAAATATGACAGTATCAGTCACAGATGGTATCAACTAGATGTTTATAATCTAAAACGTTTCAAAACGGCAAATGAACAAAATCACAAAGATAGTACTATTAACTTATTCATATGAAACCAGGTCCAGTTGGCTTTAGGTAGTATGACGGGTATAATGTACGTGGTAGGTTATCTGCATTCTTTATATAATACGATACCATTTCTCATTTGAGGCGTTCATATCTGTAGGCTATAATAATTGTTGTTCTAGCCTACATGATTTGTATTCGTCATGTTTCTTAGTCGTTGGTTAAATTTCGTCTACTTACGGGTTTTGGGCCGTCTAAAATGCACATTATAAAGCTAGCACTGTAATTTTTGTTCATAAGATATGAAACAAACAAATACCAATTTTATTTACCAACTATGTCACTCTTTTTCTGACTTGCATAATACTGAAGTCATTTAGAGCAGGTTATCCAGTCTATATGAAACTGCTGCTGGTGGCGGCCATGATTGTTTACTGTGGATGGTGTGAACGGTGTGTACGACGTCATAATTTATTAAAAAACTGATCTAGGTCGTTTGGTATCAATAGTATTTTTCTTTCCGCTTGTATATCCATTTTCACCCAACAAATGGTCGGAATGCTATGTATCCCCTGATTTACTTTACACATGGAACAAGTGGGCAAAGTCTTAATAAGATTGGTGTTGAAAAGTTAGTGCGTATCTAAGATTAATCAACGCCCTTAAATTAATATTTTCGTATATTTTGATGTGATTTATTTTACACGAAAAAAACCCCCCAAAAACAAACTTGTTTCCTCATACGTTTTACCAGTAAGTTATTTTTATATATATACGATTCGTGACTTGTCATATATCATATATTTTGATGTGATTTATTTTATACGAAAAAAAGAAACCAAAACAAAACAAAACAAAAAAACACAACCAATGTTTCCTCATACGTTTTATCAGTAACTTTTTTTTATATATATATACGATGATTCGTGTCTTGTCATATATCCTGACGCGATTGCTCGACATGTTTTCCTGTTGAAGTCAAAGTCGACGGTTCTATTTTAAAGATACGTCTGTGCAATCGGAACCCAGTACACGAGATCATTCGACCATCCTTATGTACTCCAGTCAAGCTGTTAATGTGGGTGTACATGCATTGAACTAGACATCAGAAACGAAAATATCCAAATTCGATTGCTTATTTTTCAACACTCATTAACCTCATATGCTTACTTAGAGTTGAGAAAATCAAACCTATTGAATTTGCAATAATTTCCGTTCATTACTTCTAGAGATATGGCCCTTGTTTCACTTGCAGAATCTTGTGAACAATTATTATATGATCGGCATGAAATATATGTGCATTATTTAAATCAGTGAACCTGGGAATATTATTGAATTTTAGTTCATTTCTTCTAGAGTTATGGTCCTTGTTTCACTTTGTAGAATCTCGTGTTTCACTTTGTAGAATCTTGTGTTTCAATTTGCAGAGCACTCTAACGACAACAGTGTGATCAGTTACTGTGGGCGTATGTTTCGTTGCCTGGCAACCTATATTTACTTAGTGGCGTAGTTATATACTAGAATCACTGTTTCTCAGTCATTAGTTTGCTGGGATGTCAATAGAGATAGTAAATGTTCAAAAATCCGTGTGAAAACCAAATTACCTCAGGCGTCTTGTCATATTGATATAATATACTTTATGTATAATAAATGTCTATCGTATAATAATTATATTACATTGTTACAAGGAAAATAAGGATATTAGACCCGAAGAGATTGCAGACGACACCAGCTATTAAATATCCTTTCGTCAAGTTTTAGTTAGCTCATTAGTCGTTGTCTTACGACCAACGCAGATTATGTATGAGTGGCATAATATTGTTACTGTCTACGGTATTAAAGCGCCTAACGACGTTACTGGACTTGATTAGGGGTATTAGGTAGATCCCCAGGCGGGTCTAGACTGAACTTGATTCGCCTGTGATTGAAAGTGATCGGGTCACCTTGATTAACTGATATCTTGTAGACAATGGATCTAGTTGTTTATTAGATAAACTTCTAGACAGGTAGCGATCCGTTAGGAATCTACATGTAGTTCATCTAATAACTAAAGCTTGATAAATGGCTTCTAATGAGAAGGACGAACGATTTTTGGTGAAGTTAAGAGTAGTTCATAAATAGATCTACTTCATGACTTATTACCTAACCGTTAAATGAACCGTGTCGCAGAACTTAAATACATTTCTTTATACAGTCACGATTTAAATACAGGAGTATTGTGCTTTGGGGTTATTGAATTATTTCACATTTAAAAAGGACATTTTTACATCCTTTATAACGCCGGATTTTTGATACTTCGTCAACAACTAGTAGTCGTTCAGATGGCACGAAAATCGAGTTCAGTGTACACCCATCACAATTGGAAATCGAAATAAGTGTAGGCCGTAGTGCCGCTGTCCAGAAAAAATTCCCACATAGCTCACAGTATGGCGTTTGTTCATCTTCATTAGGTCGGTGCAGAAAAATAGGACGTTAAACCCCATTTCATTTCATGTCGACAATCATATCTAGATGGGATAATCTAGCACTCGTGAACCCAGGTATGAACTATAGAATACACGGCGGTTACCTATCTTTGACCGGTTAATTCACAGTACATAAAGGTCAAACCTATCATCCGTATAAACTAAATATCCGAACGATAAAATCTTTTAATTTCAATTTCAATTTAGATCCCACATACAAGTTTAAACATGTTTTACATTACCGCACATATTAGAAATATTAGTTGATCCAATCACACCCCAATAGGGACTGGTATCTATTCATTCTAAATATTAATTTATACACAAGGTTCTTTGGGTGCTTTTTATTAAATAGATTTTTTTTCAATTTTAAATTCAATTTTTATGTGTATATTAGTTTTTCTAAGACTTAAAGAATTAAATACACGTGGACATCACCTAAAATCAGTTAATATCGTTCTTCAAATTTCATTATAACATGAAATTTATTTAAAAGTTATATATGGTGTTAGAACCAGCTTGTCATTTCTACTTAAGTTTTTAAGTGTACTCGACAGTTTAAAGATGTATTCCTGTACTTAAGTAATTCTTGACATGATTTATAACCGACATTATATTTTTAAAAGAAACATAGACAATTTATTTTGTTTTGTTTTGTTCTTTTTTTTAAAATTTACTTTACTTTTGTTTTATTATTTTATTTATTTATTTATTCATTTGGCACCAGTAAAGAGATGGATATTATGTACCTTACATGAATGACTACATACTACATGTTACCAATTATTGTTTGTTTGGCTAGTTCACATAGCTAATAACCTATGTTCTAATTCGATCAGACACACTTATTCGCATTATAATTTACAGGAAATAGAAAGTGATGTGTAATTGGTCGAAGCCACGTTGGCTAAGTGAGTAAGACGCTGGCTTGCTAGCCTGGTTATCGCGGGTTCGATCCCGCTGTTGGCCGAGAAAGTTCATCGGGATTTTCAAGCGTGGTTTCGCCATGTCAATGTTTCACCTGGTCAGTCGTTTGAATGGGACGGAAAATCGGCGTGTACGTAAAGGATCCCTTGGCAGTTGGCATTTCCCTCATAGCACACTGTATGGCGTATACCCGTCTACATTAGCCCAGCCGGAGCAGGAAAGTAGGACATTAAACCCCCATTTCAATTCATTTCATTTGTATACTTGTCCATAAGGAGTATATCTTGGTTATATCTTCTCTCAAATACGCCTTCTGATCCAATACATTTTTCTTCTCTATACCTTGTAAACAAGATAAATCAAAATAAAAACATTATTAGAAAATGCACAGTATCTCAGGGTTTAGTCTACTATAGATTGAAACTAAAAAACATTTTTGGGGAAACACCCTTTTTAAGAAATACGGGTTTTAGTCTACTATAGATTGAAACTAAAAAACATTTTTGGGGAAACACCCTTTTTAAGAAATACGGGTTTTAGTCTACTATAGATTGAAACTAAAAAACATTTTTGGGGAAACACCCTTTTTAAGAAATACGGTTTTCAGAAACCGTATTGATATTTGAAGCCCGTTATCGCCTACTTAACCTATGTCTGATTCTAAATCTTTGATATAAAAATTCAGATTAGCTCCATTTATCCGATAATTATTTGATGTTTTTCCAGAAATTTATCGAAAGAAAAATATTGAGGTTTCTAAATGGCTAATGATAAGATAAATGGTGGTTATTTAGAATATAGGGCAGAGATTAAGACTTGTAGTTTATTTTTATTTAGCACTAAGTACTGTAGATAATGATATACGTATATAATGTTCTCTTATTTTCTCGAATCTCAAAGACGCTATTATATCTCTGGTATTATGAAATACTGATTAATTTAGATTAACAAGGTCAAGAGGTTATCTGTGCAAAACGACTTCTGGTAAATCTTAAAGGGGAAATCCCAGATTTGACAAAAAACGCGAATACGAGTATGTAAATCAACACACAAAATACGACGATAATAGCCTATTTACCGTATCTGATAATTCTAAATGAAAAATATTGCGCCGTTTTTAATGGTCGCTAGAATTCTTTAAACCCAACCTTAACCACCAGAGGATATACTGCTGACTTTGTGGACTTTGTAGACCAATGAAAATAATCACCTATCAAACTTTTTTTTTAACGAGAACAACGAGAACATTCCAATGGACACAGACCGTGTGGTCTAGCACCCCCGCCCGCTCCGGCCCTTCCACATCCCCAATAACAATAATAATAAAAAAAACAACACACGGGTAATCAATTAAAGGGCTAATCCGGATATTTTTTGGAGAATAAAACTGCTTAATTTTGTGTTAAAATCCCTTAAAATCCTCTAGCTGAGGGCCGAGCAACTAACTCAATATTTGTGATAAGTTTTCAAACCACTTAAACCCGTCAGTCTTCGTCTGGAAATGGAGATCGGTGTCCCAAGCTGTATTATGCGGTGTCTGGATAAAACCAGACTTTTATTTTATAAAAATTACGTGTAGTTGAAATTTACCTTTCGTTATCAAGTACAGTACATGGGTCATTCACTACATAGACCTCTCAAGGAACGGGAATCGATTATCAGGTCACCCAACGAAAAAACTGACCCGAAATCTTAAAAGGGTTACGTGTGCGGATAAGCAATTTTGACATTCACGTCCAAACGACTCAATATTTTGAGCTGGAATTTTGAGAGAAGGTAAATACCCCATTCCGCTATATTTTGGCGCTTAAATTTCATACGTACTCTGACTTTTATTTTTGAGACCCTCTTGATATTGGGATAGTCCCTTTAAATATATGCAAAGAATAAAATGTCAATCTTTCAGAGCCTAACAAGTTTTGTTTTGGTAAATTAGGTATTCAGGGTTTAATGACATTTTAATGTATTATTATTCTCTTTTTGATTTGCCGAATCCATTATGTTTTTGGATTCAATATGTGAAATGAAATCAATGGTAAATTTTGACGTTGAGGTCAATAAATTGTATGCGATTTTATCTTAATTTATGTTTTTTTGAGTTAGTATTGCCACATAGTCTATTTATATTTTGAGTAAGATCTCTGAATTTAGAAAAGTTTGTTCCGAAAATATATTAAACTAAAGTCGTTTGGCATTTTCATACTGTCAAACTCTAATGGAGCAGAATTGGTCTTAACAAGAAAGTACGGTATGAAACAGCCGACAAATTATTTTACTACAGTTTACGAACATTGCATATTTTGGTAGATATTGCTATCCATATAATAACCTCTAAAACGAGCTTACTTTCGTCTGACCATTCTACGTTGTAAATAATTCTTTTAGTTCAATAAATTATCTTAAATGTTTAAGGTATAATGAACTTTATTGCTGTTATCTTTAATATATTAACAAATTGCTATAACCAACAGCAAGTCTCGTGCGTATCAGCTATAATCATCATTATTACCAGTGTTTAGTGTTTTATCTCTGGATATCCGTGCCTTTAAATACGATACGGGGTTATCTCCCTGTGTTAACGAGTGGTCGCCTTATCTGTGATTAAAACAGCAGGCAATTAGTAGTATTTGTAAACATTAAATCGCAGGCTGTGATAATGAAGTGCATTTTTATATCCCCACAAACTGAATTAACGTTTTTATAAGGGTTCAATATATCGACCCTCTTAAAGATACGATATCGATATATCGCACCAATATGGCCGACAGGATTCGTGTATGAAGTCAACAAGGGTAATAGTTTCTTTATAATATCGAATTTTATGCTGTATTTTTATTCGTTCGCAAGCCAAACCTCTTTGATTTAAATCAAAATAAAGTTTTTGATTCTGAGTTAGCAGTGATGACCCGAGTTCTGTATGATCACGTCTTCATTTTGAGAGAATTGGCAGAAATGGCTTTGTTTACAAATTTAAGTTCATGCTTAGCTTAAACTGCCGTCTGTTATGTCAGGTATATCTGAACATTCGATGAAATTGGAACTTCAACTTGTATCGATTACCCAAATTCAAAAACGTCTTTTCATTTGACAATATAATGCATTTTGTTTTTATTTTAAATTTCAATATGCCTTATATAAAATTTAAACATATTGCCATCTGCACCAAACTAAAAGAGAAGTACTTTGTTTGATTTTCTATTCATTGTTTCAAATGGCATCACAGCATCTTTACAGTTGATAAGGAGATCCTATCTTTTATGCTGCTTTTCATTATACATATTTTGCTTGAAATCGGCTTTCAGTCTCCCTGTCCACCCATTCGGCGTGCAGATGAAGGAAATAAAAAAAACCCCCATAAACCACCCCCTTTCACTCTCTCTCTCTCTCTCTCTCTCTCTCTCTCTCCACAAGTCATTTATTTTAAAACGATTTCTAGAAAATCGACCGTGTTTCTATCAGTGATGCGTTAGATGAGAAGTTGATGGCCTCCAGACTTGACTTCCATCCTTTGTAAAAACAGAAGGTGAAAAGAATCAACAGGCGTCTTGCAATAATATTATAGCCTGCAGGTTCCTTTCTGTCTTCCCATACACGATGCTCGGTTAGAATCAACATCCTAAACAAATTATCACTCTTATACTCCAAGTCGTCAAATCACTGGGTTTGTACTTGGATGTGGAAAAACGCTGCCAGGAATTATGGTGCTTAAATGCAACATTGCTCACCAAATTGTTGTGATTATGTTTTCTTTATAAAATAATGTGCACACAATTTAATCTCTGGGTTCATTTCTATTATTGAAGGCATCATAACGAAAAATATAACGAGAGCTGTTTGGAATAAAGATCCGGATTTGACATTGAAGTGTGAGATATGTGAATTGATAAACCACTTGAGAGATTGTCATTCCGAATATTGCGTTATATACAGGTATACTTTATAAACAGATTATCAACTTCCTTGCAGGGATTATGGACACAGCATGACCCCAAATCCCCACGAACGTAATCTCTTCTATCTATAGCCTCTCTTTGCCTGTTCCGTCTTTTGCATGGCGATTATTTTTGCTCTTTGGTGTAGAATCAAAGAAAGGAGTTTAAATTAATAGTTTCTGTTAGGTTTTTGTAACATATTCATGATTTTGAGAAGGAAGGATAGCAGAAGCAAGAGTTCGGTTATTTTAAACTGTAGGACGGATAGTTACTAGTAGACTACTTCCAGTTTGGATATCTCTATATTCATAGGCGTACGAGGAAATTTTTGACTGGGGGGGGGGGGGGGCGGAGGTGGTTGGTGCCCAGAAAATGTAGTTAGGTTCTTAGTATGTTACATAATAATAATAAATTCGCTGTTAAATTGGACACATTCAAGAACACAAATTTTTTTTTTAATACAACTTTTACAAAGTACAATTGTGTGCCCAAATTTTCCCAGCATTTGGTGCCCAAAATGGGGGGGGGGGGCGACCCCCCAGCCTCCCCAGCTCGTACGCCTATGTCTATATTTTCATGCACAGTGGACATCATTGAGCAAAACGTTGCCACATGCTGCGTTCAACCCAAAGCAAATTTGGGATACACTTTAGAGTCGACCAAAGAGACCAGAACTAACATTAGAGTCAATGGGGAAATCACAGCTGTACTGTGGCCATTATAAAACAGGTCATTAAAATTCTGCACCAATAAACTTTGTGATTCCCAAATTGATTCAGATTTGCTATATATCAACTTACACTCAGGTCTGTAAGAGCTAATTGTAAAAACAACGTTGTAGCTAATCTTAATATATCTATTCTTTCTACAGTTCTTGGATGATTCTTTTGAAATTAAGAACTATTTATTGATTTAATTCCAATATTTCATTAAATGTGTTCACATTACTACACCCCTTTTCTTTAATGAGCCCCTACCCCCTCGAACACCCCATCTAGCTCAAACGCCTTATCCGTAATATATTTAAGATCTCTTCGCTCTTTTAATGCCAGTATTCATCAAAGTAGTTTACTACACCCTCCTTCTATAATGAACCCCATACAGGAACACCCAACCAGCCCAAACGCTTAATCTATCATACATTTTCTAACAGTAATACTTAAACATGGTATTACAGGTGTTATTGACAGGTGTTCACATGTTTATCTTTAAGCTGGTATTAAAATATCTGATAAATAAAAGATTTAGAGACCACTTTGATCTAATGAATATCATTATTTTAGCGTGGGAGATGATAAATATATACTATTGACGAAATAAATATTGTACACTTAGAGTTAAAATAGCCCGTTAGTATCACGTATGTAGACTATTTGCTGAGCTATTTATTATGCCTGATAATCGATGGAGTCGGATATGATAATATTAAATATGACCTGTTAATTATAAATGTGTCATCTTTAGATCTATTACTGTTGATATATTTAAATACTCTTAGATATGGGATTAATTAATATCTTCGTGCTATAAATACTTCATTTACTGGTTTTAGTGATAGGTATATAACGTTAACTGAAAACTTAATGTGGGCGTTATAGAGTCGGACTCCGTTTGTTGCTTGCTTATGACATATTTAGTATGACATATGTTATCTCTGGAGAAAATAAAATATGCAAATATGACGAATTGTTGGTGGGAACATGTTTCGTTTATTAATAGCGAATATTCATTTTTTTATCGGAAGACCTAAGACTGTTACATGAACAGCGCCTAGTTCGTATGGAATCAAAAAGTGTCCAAGAAATTAATAAACAAGAATCCGCGTTTTGTGAGATAATTTTATTGATAAAAATAACACATCTGACATCACTTGTATCTGTCTAAATATTTATCTACTTTTACTTTGGTCAATAATATCGTCAATATAAACAATCTGACATTCTTCTAATGAATCTCAAGTTTCACCAGCTCAACGTTACCAGATTGTTTGACCTCAGTTCAACTTCCGGTACAAATTTGGTTTCGCTGATAGTTGTTTCGTAGGTGTAGTACCTCATTATCCCGTTTGGTTCAGAACAATAGGAGTTAAACCCTATTTCATTTCAGAAGCCAACGTAATGTGATTATAATAAGAAGAGATAATAAACAGTAGCAGTTAGTCAACCAAAACGTAAAACAGCACAGATAATCCGAAATGTCAAAGTGAACGACAATGCCCTTTACAATGACTTTTGATCCACGATGTAACAAAATCAACCTTGATACCCTTGCACGCAAACTATTCTAAATGTTGATCTCTAAAAGGAATATTAGTTCAAAATGTTTAATATTTACAAAGATATGGTCCATTGTAAAACATGGGCGTCTTTCACAACTCCCGGAAGTGTTCGGTAAAATCTATTATTGTGCTTCGTTTTAGTGCATGCTTGGGATTCGGCCGTTGATATATATATATTTTTTTTATCTTAATTAAATCTTGTATAATCAATTTTAATACATTTTAGGGCGGATTAAGCCATGAAAATTAAATGTTTTGTTTTTTTTAAATGTCGGGATCGACGAATTTTTAAAATTACATTTGTAAACCTTCCAAATGACAGCTTTATCAAAAATAAACCGGTGACAAAATGTAATGGTTGTTTAGCCATGATAAAGCATACCCTGCCCCGTGGAAGACACCAGTTAGATAGTGTATTCTCACTATTCCCAGGGTGTCTTGTAATACAACGTTTGCGCAGTCAACTGCTTGGGTTATTTATTCCAAGGTTGCTTACCTTGTCTTTGTTGCACCGGGTGATTGTCTTGGATGATTTATCAAAAGGGTGATTTCAAAATAAGAAAATAATATAATGTTGAACGGTGAGTTTCAAAAATTGGATAGAAATTTATCAGATCGTGTGCGAATTTCACAGAATGGGATAGAGCGAGTTCCAAAGAATCAAATAGAAATTTATCAGATTTTGAGCGGGTTTCAAAAAATGGGATTAAAAAGAATTCAGATCATACAGCTGTATAGATCGGAGTAAACCACGGTCACACTACGAACTTTTAACTGAGAATCTGACACGCCACTGCAGTTCTTATTCGTGTGGTGTTCTTTTACTGCTGTTAACATATGCTGTTAATAAATTCAGATCGTATAGCTGTTATTTTAAATCAGAGTAAACCACGATCTGTGGTGCTGTTTTACTGCTGTTAACATATACAAGAGAAAATAACTACCAACAACCTGTTGAATTAAACATGATATTATATCAACAACTGTAGATATTTTAGTAGTTATGATAATATTTGGCTGTGTACCATACGTACAAACTAAACACATAATAACCATTAGTGCCAGGCATATAGTGCAGTAAAAAGCACAGGGCCAGTCCAGATAGCTAAGTAGTGCTAAGTGCTGTGTAAAAACATGGTGTATGGTTCATTTACTATGAATACATGCATAATGTCCCTCTCTATGATAAAATAAATAGAGAAGTATGGGTTAAATGGTTCGTCATTATTCTCATCTGGAAATCAGTGGGAACGACATTATGAAGATTCTTTTTTATATTCATTCCACTTGAAACATAAAATGAAGTGAACAGAGATCTGTATTTTCATCAGGTTAAACTATTGCATGTGTTAAGTTGTACAAATAATGTTGTCCGGCTAGCCTGGTGATCCTGTGTTCGATCTTGGTGTTGACCGTGAAAGTTCGTCAGTTTCCCCTTGCCAGTAGTGCAAGACCGGGGGGGCTGGCAATGGACAGTGCTTAGTGACCTGGATGGGACGAAAAACCGCAACCCCGTGTGCACATTGGCGTACACGTTAAAGAACCCTTGACAACGAGAGTGTGTCGTAGCGTCGCTCTCAGGGCACAAATATCCCCATAGCACATCGCATGACGTATGTCATGTCCTTCTTCATTAACCTGGATGGAGTAGAAAACTAGGGGGTTAGACCCCATTTCAATTCATTTTGTACAAGTGATTAACAATTAGACTATTTTAGTTTTCATCATCATTTTAGGCAAAGCAACCCTATCGCGTCTCTACAAATTTTACACCCTTAAAAGAGAGAGAGAAATGGGGATTAACGTCCACTTGACACAAACTACGTTTCGGGACTAACATATGGTTTAATTTTATTTCAATAATTCGCTAGGGGTCTTTAGCAGTGGGAAGAGACCGGAGGACCCGGAGAAAACTCCCGAGGTTGGACAGGCAACCCTACTCCTTGTCACGTACAACCGGGGATTCGAAACCACGCCAGGTGACTCAATGACAGGCTTTATTATACAGCGCGCAAGTGCTAACCATTCAGCCACCCAACCCCTCAACACCCTTAAAACTTATAGAAATAGTTATATTTGGAATCCTCTAATAACCGAGGCTTGTATCGAGCTCTTCAAATTTAATATCCTCGAAATCTATAGAAATATTTATATTTAAAATCCATTAATAACTAACGTTTAATTACTACTAGTTCTCTCAGTAACTGAATGTCATGGAAACCATTAAACAAGCAATATGTTCCACTAATTGTGTATAATAAAAAGACAATTTGGTATACAGTGTAAACAATTTCTGATATCTGTGTTAATAAATCAGTGTTAATTACCATTAAATACGCCCTTTACTTTGTTTATATACACGAACTAAGATAAAACATTGTGAATAATCGTGTTGGAATTCGGCAAACTGCAATCTACAAACCGCGCAGATGTATTCCATGCTAACAAGAGTTATCTCCCCTTCATTGCTTTTACACGCTTAAACCATTGGCGTCAAGCGCATGTTTCGTACCATTTTCACAATGTTTAATTTCGGATTGCTAAAAGTTTTCTTTTACTTTCTTATAGCTAGTTTATAGTGATGTTATCTTACAATGGGTATTGCTGTTAGTAATGGACATAAATAGTCTACCACTACATTCGTTCCCATATAAATTAATAAGTTACCCTTGACAAGGTTGGACAGGCGATTCACGCATCTTGGTATCGAAACCATGCCACTTGACGCCACGCGTTTGACAACTCGACCCCCCGCCCTCCCCTTACCCCTGACATAAAGATTCAAATGTTTTGGGCCTTAAAGTCTTGTAGACAATTTACTTAGGACATTTTGGGACCAACATAGTACCATGCGATGTGGAAGTGCAGTGGCATTTTAAAATTCGTATTCCATGTAATTTGAAAAATAATTAAACATCTTCTTTGTTTTCCAGGTTACGTATATTGAAGAATGAAAATACAGTCTAACAGTGGATTACATTTTCAATTCCAGTGATATTTTGGGATACATCATCAATGACAGTGTGTGTTACCAACATGACAAACTGTTCAGATTGTGGTTTAAAGAAGTTAGTTACAGATATTTTTTCTTAAAAAGAGATATGTTTGGATTATATTGTCTCCCGTGTTACCAATGAGTTCTTGGACACTCCCGGTTGGTGCTCTAGATATACAATTTATGCCTAAGGTGGACCTTGACCCCTTGTTGCTAAGATACTGGGAGAACTTCCCATGCCCGCCACCCTGGAATAATGGACTTCTGCAACAAATGAATTGGACCAGTTGTCATGGTGATGAGGACGTTGGTGCCGTTCTACGTGATATGATGGTTGAGAAGTGTGCTACCTACCTGAATGTCCGAGTGGTTGCTAAGGAAGTAGGCAGGGCCGATTTTTTTCAATCGTGTGGAATCGAGTGTAAAGTGATTATCAGCGCCGCCTGTCTGTTTCTTGGAGTATTGTCTATAATAGTGATATCAGCATTTAGGCATCGGTAGGTATTAATTTGACTAACAAAAAAAAAAGACCATAGCCAAAGCTTGTACGATGATGCCAGGAATCAAACACGGATATTAAACATTATATTCCCGGAGAAAGTAGGCGGGGAGCACGGCTTTATTAGTACAATAAGTTGTAGGGTTAAAGTCCCGTGGCAAAAAAAACCATTCCGCCACTGCTTTGTAATGGAATAAAGAAGCAGTGGGACAATACCGATAAAATCAAGTGAAAATCATGAGCTTTTGGTACTATTTGAGTGATGGGATGTAGTATAATTTGGTAAACATCACAGTCATAATACAATGAATGCATAGGGCTTTCACTTTCCAAAACTCCTTTAACATGCTAAAATTCAGAAACTTTCAACACTATGCCCCGATGCTTTAATTTTCTTTAAAAATGCCAGGGCTGGGTGGGGCGTCAGGTAATAATGTGGGAGAAACTCATTCGTCCACAGCACTCCATATTAGTTTTATTGCGTTCACAATCTGAGATCGGTCTTCGTAATTCAATCGAGTGTAGTTAAGGGGAGATAACCACGTATATCGTGCCTTCTACTTTGATTAAAAGTTTTTTAAGGTGCTGCGGGTGGGCAATCCTTAATGTCAACGGGACCTTTACAACCACTGGCGCTGTAGATTAATACGAGTAGGCTTAATAATTTAAGGACTGCAATTGATAATGGAATGATCGTGATTGGAAATGGCCGTTGTTCATGTTTGTGGAGCATATATTGTTGCTTCCATTCAAAATTTTGAAACTCTGTACTTTGAAATTCCTCGGTGATATATAGACTAATTACCAGTATTAACAACTGTCATGCAGGATGTAGAATGTGCTTACCCCTTTAAAAAAAATAAAACAAACCTTTTTCTCGATCATTTTAAAACTCGATACTCAAAAATGTAATAAAACTATCACTCTATCATGCTGTCATGAATTGCGTGCAACGGTCAAGACTTGTTTACGATTTTGAATGATGGGTTCTTTTTAAAAATGAATCTGTTTCTACAATGTGGACTACATTACCGTAAAACTAATTTCCTATAATGCATTATAGCGAGGTTGTACCTAATGAAATTAAAAACTACGCGCCGATTTTTCAAAATTCTCCCGGAGGAGAACACCGAGCCCCCCTCGCGTCCGCAACGGATTGTCGATATACTCTTCCGTTCAACAATTATTACATAAATCTATTTATAATTTGGAGCTGAAAATTTGTTAAAAATGTAGTATACGATCGCAACGTTTTCTACTTTTAATTTCCATACACATATTTTTAATATGCGACATGTTTTCGGGTTTTTTTTTATTTAAATGTCTCTTAAACTATTGGTACAGTTTTCTTTTGGGCATCGATATTTTATTCACAAAGATTTTACTGTCATTAAGGGCACTTTTCCTAAGCATATTTTAAAGAGATCTTCCGGCTTTTAAGGCCATCAATCTAATATTGAAATAAGCATTTATTATAATCAGAGCCAGAATGGCTGATCTGTTGACCAGTAATCATAGATATTATATTTCATATAGAATCTGTTATAACTGAGATATACAACTAATGAACGGGTGATTCGTCTTCTACCAGGGTTATTATTAATCACGGATCTTTGGTCAACGACAGGTCACTCACTGTCCGGTTGCTAATGAGCCGTCTCTTTGGTATGGTACGGTGCAGCAAATTGATATCAGATTTCATGGTCATCATACAGCCGACATTTTGTCTACTAGTAGTTAATAATGGAAAGAGGAAGGGACTATAAAATGTAACGTTTTATCGTAATGCTTTTTGACAAAGGGATTATCACTTACTGAAGCGGGAGAGAGAGAGAGAGAGAGAGAGAGAGAGAGAGAGAGATATTCACAAACTAGGTAATTTCGGAACACATGTTTAAAGTTTATGTCAATAATTCGCTTGCGCGTGGGGGTCTTTAGCAGTGGAAAGAAATCGGAGGATCCGGAAAAAACCCCACGAGGTTGGATAGGCGACCCAGGCAAGGTTGGAATGGAAACTACATTAACTGACACAATTACAGACCTCATGATATAAAGTGCACGAATGCAGACTACAGTTACATATCCACGAATACATATTGTGGTTACATATGCACCAGTACACGCTGTGATTACATAAGTACGACTACACACATTGTGGTTATATATGCGCGAAAACATATTGTGATTACATATTCACGAATACACACTGTGGTTACACACTCACCATTACACACTGTGGTTACATATACACGAATACTTGTGGTTACATATGCACAAATACCCATTGTGGTTATATATGCACGAATACACACTGTGGTTACATATTCACGAATACACTTTTCTGCACCAACGGGTCTAAGTTGCTATGTCCTTGTTATATATGCAAACAAATAATCGACGACCATTTGAACTTTTGAGATAAAAAATTCAACAATCACCGTTAGGTTAAGCTCACTCTTTGATATTCATTTTCTTTCTAATAGAGTGCAAGAATTTCAGGTACAACTGACAAAATTAGGATAGCGGCAAGTTGAAAGAAACACTTAAAGCGGCGGCTTTCGTTTATCAAACAAAATATGTCGTTGTTGTTCACTTTGAGCATACATTTTAATATGTATGCAGAATGTATTTCTATACCAGCTACTAGATCATCATATTGACCTGTTGGACTCTTGAATTTGAACGGAATGCGCATGTTTTGAATTATGAAATTGCGACAACGACAATCGTAAAGAAAGAAAAGGAAATAGCGTCACGAAGATACAGATGAACTGAAATGGGGTCTAACGTCCTACTTTTCCGCATCAACCGGGATAGTGAAGACAGGGATATGCCATGAAGTGTGAGATGCATACACAACGATGGTTTGCCTACTCTTAGTCGAATTCCAAATGTCAGGGGATCTTTTACATGCACACGAACGTGTACAGGTCCCATCCGAACAATTAGAAGCTCTACCTTATCAGGTCTCACTTCCTTCACCACTGATTAGGGGGATCCACACCAGAAAATCCCAAAAATGAGGCAAAAAGGGTCAATTATTGGAATCGAGTTCAAGTCTTCCCTATTCAAAGAATGGAAAGGAACGGGATTAGAAATCTTGCGATGATAATATATCAGTTTATATATTTGAAGACACTTGCTGTAATTGTGTTTTCGTCTACTCCTTTTCGAAATCCAACTGCCGAGGAACCACAAGTTATTCAAACACGTGTAGAATGATGCACACTTATAAAGAAATAAACAATATGCGTGTTTCTATAAGCTTAGTATGGGGGCTATGCTTTGCCGTAAACGTTTTTCGAGCGTTTGTATGTATAAAACATCCAATACACGTTTGTCAGACCGCATGGTGGAACGTAACGATAACGACAACCATGTGTCATATCAAAATGTCTATATACATGTCTGAAAAAATATTGATTTAAGTACACTTCAAGTATAAAATGTTCTCTGCACCTCCTTTGTTTCGTGTTTTTATGCAGTGACTGGGCTAATATTAAAAACGGGCATACGCAATACAGCGTGCTGGGAAATTATTGGTCGGAGATTGACGGTTCTTTTACGTGCACGCCAATGTGTCCTCTGGTTTCCTCCCACTGCTAAACACCCCTACGCGCAAGCTAATTGTTAAAATAAAATTAAACCATATGTTAGTCCCGAAATGACCTAGTTTGTGTCTAGTGGACGTTAAACCCCATTTCTCTCCTTCTTTCTCTAGTTCGCATCAAATGACAATGAACAGTTATATGCATATTTTTACAGTGTACACAATATCGACTGTAAAATAATCGCATTAATATTAAGAGTTCGTATATCGAATTATAACACCACAATGCACACGTGTTACGCTCTATTCAAAATCTTTGAACATGAATTCCCCGAGTACTACCCTCCTCTTTGAATTGGTTTTATTTTTCCTATGATAAATATATTGAATAGACATATCTTCTTCTCCATAAATATTGTCTTAATGTTCAACATATCACTGATGGTGTCTGAAGAGATTGAAACTTTCGTATCAGAATTCTACCGCACACACTGAGTGCTGAGATCGAAAATAGCCAACATTTTATTGTATGGCTGTGATTAGCGAGCTATTTAAACTTTTTTTTATGCCCTTATATCATTATAAAAGTATAAAATACCGTACGTTAAAGATCTTAAGGAGTAATCCTTTAGCGAAAAGGCAAAATCGAGACAATTTACAGAAAGTGTATTTCCTAAACTATATAGGATTATATCAATAACCTGAAATGAAATGGAGTTTAACGTCCTACTGTTCTGCTCCTAGTAGTATCCGAAGTTGTGGATATTTCAAGCATAATCTGCCTCGCACCGCAACTATAAAATTGTATAAAATTATATAAATAGAGCGGTAGCCCCCCCCCCCCCACACACACACACAGTGTCATTGGGGCAGGACGGAGGGCTGACAAAGTCAGCTGTCTAGTCGTTCGCCTGGGAAGAAAAACCGAGGTCCCCATTACACACTGGCGTGCACGTATCAGATCCCTTGGTATTTGGAATTAGATATAAGAGTAGGCCGTAGCGCCGCTGTCCGGTCAAAATTACCCTCATGGCACACTACATGTATATGGCGTATGCCCGGCTTCATGAGCCCAGTCGGAGCAGAACAGTAGGACGTTTAACCCAATTTCATTTAATTCCAAAAAATCTTTTAAAGAAAATGTTAAGTATCTGTGACATATATTACATTTTGACTCAATAATTTCTTAATGGGGGCCATAAAATGTTCTTGCTTTGGCATGACGATTTGTGAAAGGATTTTATTACTGCACAAGAAGGGATAGTATAGTTAACGATTGGGAAGTTAACATCATCACTTTTATCTCTTAACTGAACATTAATAGATGGTTTTTTTAAACATGAGGAACATGAAGTCATAATGTAGTTTCAGCACATTTCCCTCTTTACCATATTTATCTTTCGTCAAGTGACGTAGGGTCGCTGCCCAACATTCAGTTTCCCCCCACTGTTAAAGAAACCCTACACGCAAGCAAGTTATTAAAATAAATTTGAACCGTATGTTAGAACGGAAATGACCTAGTTTGTGTCGAGTGGATGTTAAACCCAATTTCTCTCTCTCTCTCGTTCATGTGAATAATATACCGTTTAAAACCCAAAATGATTTTCTGTTATGAAAAGCAAGATTATTATTATCTATGATTTATTGGAAGTATTAACGAAATACCACTTGCAAGATTAACCGTTATGGCATACAAAGATGTTAAACGTTAAAAGCAACTATATCTGTATGTTACAAAATATTGTATTGCTCCTTGGTTGGAATTGCAAAAATAGCGCAGTTGAGTTAAAGAATTGCAGATAAGCTGATATAAATTCCTACAGTAAATTAATATGGCTATTCACAAAAACCCGAGTGTTGAAAGAACATGAGTTGAAAGACATTTGTATCAATTTTACCTTAAGATTAATATACACCATAACTATGTTATAAAAACATTTTAAAAAATCTTGTTAAAAATCTGAATCCTGCCTTTCAACACCTGTGTTCAGCTCGTTAACAATGAAGAAATGTGCTTTTATGTTAAGGTCATATAGTTGCCAGGTCATTGATGTTTCCTTCTACTCTAATTACAACTCCCAAGTGATCTTGTATCAATTTGTCAACAGAACTTCGATTTTTTTTGTTTCATCCGAAAAACTAGACATACTTTCTTTGTTGAGGGGCTATTTTAATTGGCTATCGACAGTTTTTTGCTCAAGGATGAAATAATGCAAGTAGTATATCCTGTTAGAATAAAACACTGTTATCGAAACAAAACTAGTTTTATTCTGATTAAACATCACTGCTAAAGACCCCTACGCGCAAACGAATTATTGAAATAAAATTGAACCATGTGTTAGTCCCGAAATGAGCTAGTTTGTGTCGAGCGGACGTTAAACCCCATTTCTCTCAATCTCTTTAGACATCGCAATTGATATGGAATGATCACCTTGACGGAAACAAAGGGTTCGTCAAATCTGAAATTCAATATGTTCTCGGTCAAGACTATCTTACGACACCGCCCTTTCTCGTGATCAAACGTCATTAGTGGAATTCTTACCCTACTCAGTAACACCCGTCTGCTTTGATATCTCTGACTTAAAGAGTTGTTCACACGTTCAGTCTAAATACCACATTGACACCCCGGAACGTGTAATCAGGGCTGTCAAACGACATTAGATTTACACGTACATGAACATTAACATCAAACATTGGTACAGTTGATGAGTTGATACGACGTTGTTAAAAGATTATCTGAAACATTGATAATTTAAACCCAATTTTCTCCTTTAATACACAGTAAAAATTGATTGTTTATGGTGTTGAAATTGTGTTATTCAGAAGAACGCTCTTTATATGAATTTAGCTATATTATTATATATGTTGAAAGATAATTAACTTAAAATTCTTAATAATTACAGTATGTAGTAATTGTTATTGGCTATTACTTTTCTAACCACGGGTATGTGCATGTATTCCTTTATTCCAGTAGCTGTGATTTGCAAAATTGTCACGGACTGTTATTGGATCAACTTATAGAACTTATCAAATATATTGTGCAGCTTGGCCTTGTTGCTGGTTTTTTGACCCTATGTTACCTTTTTGACCCTATTTTAACGAGTAGCTTCTAAAATTACAGTTTAAACTATCGCTGTATTGTAAGTTTATTCTAATCAGAGAATAGAATTATTTTCTAAATGGCATATCTAAAAACGACTTCAAGAAAATGTTGAGCATCGTACAATGACATATTTAATATCTTTTAGAAAGATAATGATATAATGGTATAAATAATATTTGTATATCTTAATTCTTTCAATCAGTATCTGTCTCAACTACTACCAATCCCTCTCCACACAGAGCACTTTCGGGTTAGCCAAACGGTGGACGTTTTTCTGTCAATATATATATATATATAGACCACTTTACAAAATATGACGAAACTTAATGACCTATAACTTGCCCTTTTACAAAAATTGCTTTTGGGGTTTTCGATAAGAATTAAGGAATCCAATCAAGAGTCTTGAAATATCGACCACCGAACTATATTCCTCATCTCTGATAAAGAATCTGTAATAAGGTGATTCAATTAATACGCCAAAGTTCTAAGTACTAATGAAAATAACCATAATTCATATCTTCTAACGTTTGAAGTTCCTACAAAGTAGACAGCACCACGAAAAAGGACTTGTAGCAGAGACTTTCAATTTTATTTTGTCGGAAATTCAATATTTGTAAGTCATCTGTAAAAAAGTAATAGTATAAGACTATATTATATGTCCGATATTTCATGGTTTCGTCTAGAGTTTCAAGATTTATGATGTATTTATCATTGAGCAAATGCTGCCATATATCATCTATATGTCTCCACAGACTCATTCTTATTCATGGTCCATTTCTCCTCCACCATCAAGATCAAACCAACTTTAATTAATAAAGAGACCATAACGCTCAGCTGTAACAGTTTCCAATTGAAACCTTTCTGGGACAGTGTTGGAACTAAGGAAATAATGAAGCGTGTTCAACCGCCAAAAATTTAAACAATTTGTGTGGGATTTTTAATTTGCTATTAGTCAGAATATGTTCCAAATATTGGTCAATTAGACAAACGTTGGAACCAAGGAAAGAATGGAGCGTGTTCAACCGCCAAAATTTAAATATTTTCTGTGGGCGTTACCGACAGTAATAACTTGGCTCAGAATGAAATGAAATGGGGTTTAAGGCCGTACTGTTCTGCTCTGAATTGGGCTAATGAAGACGGGCATACGCCAGACAGTGTGCTAAGAGGGAAATTTTGCCCGGACAGCGGTACTACGGCTTACTCTTATATCGAATTCCAACTTCAAGGGATCTTTTACGTGCACGCCAATGTGTACATGAGACCTTGGTTTTTCGTCTCATCCGAATGGCTAGACAGCTGTCTTTGTCAGGCCCAAGTAATTTGAATGAAATTTTCAATATTTTCATTTTACATTATTTATTTTTGAGCTATTATAGCAAGAATGGTCAGCCCTTTATCTAAATCTTACATAATGTATCTTTAATATTAGATAAAATATATTCCAAATACTGGTAAATTAGACAAATGTCAAACGAGTTTGGATAAAGATCCACAAATTAGAAGATTTGTGATGAATTTTATTATTTTGATCATGCAATATGTCATTCTTCAGAAACTGTAGATTAAAAAAATGACATCATCGTGTCATACAGTGTGTGTGAATGCTATACCTTCTTATGAGCGGCGTATAATATACAGACGTATAATAGAAAATATTAATTGTACATCCCCCAAACAAAAAGAGAAATGGTATGATTGTATTCTGTTGAATATTCGAACAGCAAATTTACAGGCGAGCCACGGTGGCTCAGTGAGTAAGACGTTGGCTCACTAAGCTGGAGGTCTCGTTTTCGATCCCAGCGTTGGCCGAGAAACTTTATCGGGATTTTCCGGCGTGGGTTCCACTTTCTCAATAATGTAGGACGGATGCCCTGGCAAGGGACAACGTATAGTCGTTCGGGTGATACGAACACACGGGGTCTCGTGTACACACATTGACGTACGCGAAGAAAAACCTTAACGGTTGAAATTCGAAATAAGAGTGGACCGCAGAAGTATGTCCGTCTTCATTAGTCCAATCGGTGCAGAAAAGAATAACGTTTATTTGTTTTTCACAAATTTATAAGACGCATGTCCAAGGAATGTTATTAAGCTTGTTGTGGTGAAGGGTACTTTGACTGCAGAATGATCAGAATGGCTTACCAGAACCAGAGAAAGAAGAAACTATTAAATCTTAATTGTGAACTTCCAAAAACAAAATGAGAAATCGTATGGTGGAATTGTGTTGAATATTCGATAAACAAACTAATTATAAACAGCTTTAAGGAATGTTTTAAGCTCGTTGTAGTGTATGGTACGCTGAGTCTAGAATGATAAAAATGGCTGACCATGGAAAGAGGAAACTATTAGATAGTAATGTAATCAAGGTGTAAATCTCTATTTGTTTTTATAAATCTTATCTCTACTTCTCGATGTATCTATCGATGAACATCCACACGGCCGACATGTTTGTTGAGCTGTTGCCGTTTATTTTGATAAGTGATACGAAACCACGGCTCGTGTTTTCTTTGTTCCGAAACTAAAGCGTCATCTAGCGGTGGGGTAGCGAGTGGAGCACTTGGTGCAAGAAGCTATTACATCTGTTTAAACGGTTTTAAACTGCAGGAATCTCAATAACTGGCTTCATTTCATCACTTAAACATTTAACAGTCTGGAATAGTTAGTTGGAATTCTTCTTGTCTGGTACAACCGTTGTAGAAGGGAATCGCTCGTGCATAGCCTCGTGCATAGATGTAAAATAAACAGACACGGGCTCCTGGGGTTCAAAGAAATTCCATATTTTGACTCTTGATGTTCTTACAAAGAGTTCGTACTTCTGTCTTCCCGACCTTCACTTTCACTGCGTGGTTTTCACTTACGGTGAAAATATTTTCCTTCTTACAATTTCCTTTGTCTGACATTATTCTGCATGTTATGAATGAGATTCTTTAGATAGTCTTGTCTAGAATTTGACATCTTTGTTGTTTTCTAATAGTAAATGCAGGAGAACCGCACTCCACGCAAAAACAAAACCGATAAGACAAACCTGCGGACAAGACACACTACATAGACATTGTAAGAAATAAACAACAAATATCAAATGGGTCCGGAGGTCAGCCGTAAACGTCAACTGGGTTGTACAGTCCCGGACCTGTAATAATAAATGCATGCTTCACCCAAAGTGTTGTAGGGCGGGGGGGGGGGGGCTGGCAAAGGACAACGTATAGTCGTTCGGATGGGACAAAAAGCCGAGGTAGCGTGTACTTATTGGTGTGTACGCAAACGAACCATTGCCTTCATAATACACTGCAGTCGGTGCAGAAAAGTAGGGCGTAAAACCTCTTTTATTTTAATTCATGTTCTCTTAGGGGTCAAGAATACGAAGCTTATTTAAAAACAATTTTAAAACAATTACTTTGTGCAATAGACTCTTAACATACACTTGACACAAGCTAGGGCATTTCGGACTAACATAATGTGGCACAATTTTATTCCAATACATCGCCTGTGCGTATACAGTGCTTGGACTAGGTGGAAATTAGCCATTTTTCCTTAAATGTAGGAATGCGACCCCCACAGACAATACAGTTCTGTCGAAGAGAATCTTGTCATCAACTTGTCAAAGACAATATGTTGTAGCCTAATTATCTGATACAGATGATGTGGTGTTTAGGGCATGCTAAGTATCATATTACACTTGTGGGGCTTTTGGATGGCGGAAAATAGTTTGCAAAAGTAACCGAATTTGTTATTCATACCGTCCATTTTTGTTCTATTTTCAGAAAACGTCGTAGAAAATCCGACTTTAGTCCGACTCATCAAACAGCCTTAAACTCGACAACAGACAGAAAATATTATACCAGCTGTATGCAGGGTAATAGTCCAGTAATAAAAAAGAAGGTAGGAATATTATTTTATTGACCATAATTTGTAAAATCACAATTCAGACACCCTGTACTGAAGATAATATGATGCGACACTGTCACGAAGACATCCTAAATTGTAAAAAACAGTCATCAATCACTGACCAAATCTCTATCGTCTATAGATTGTTTAGTTCTTAACCCCTCCCCCTCCCTCCCCCGGCAGCTGGAAAGTACAGCTAGAAATAAATTGATAATATTTTGGAAAAGGAAAATGAAATGGGGTTTAACGTCCTACTGTTTCGCTCCTAAACTGGGCTAATGAAGACGGGTATACGCCATACAGTGTGCTATGAGGGAAATTTTGCCCGGGCAGCGGCGCTACGGCCTACTCTTATATCGAATTCCAACTGCCAAGGGATCTTTTACGTACGCGCCAATTTGTACAGGGGACCTCGGTTTTTCATCATATCCCTACGACTAGGCAGCTGTCCTTGTCAGGCCCTCCGTCATGCATTACTGACCTGGGGAAACCACACCGGATTTGGAAAAGGCGTTGGTCAATTAGTTAAAGATACATTATGGGAGATTCGATAACGAGTTGGCAGTTCTCGCTATAATAGTTAAAAACTAGATAATGTAAAGGCAATTTGCTGAAAATTTCATTCAAATTGATTCACTATGAATCGAGAACTAAGCGGTTGAAATTTCCGGCTAGCCTCGATCATCATTACTAAAGTCTGTACGATAAATAGCATAGTCTCGATTATACATTTAATCGTTAAATCGTGAAGGAAAGTTATGCAGTAAATCGGCTCATAATCCACTTAAGATCGCAGGCTAGCGATGCCATCTAGAGTTGATTATGGTCTGGATAAGTTAATTAATGTCTAATTAATAATTTAGATAACATTTTAGGCCAAAAGAAAGACCTGCAATAAACAGATTTAGCTCTTGCATAATGTATGTTTAACTATGAAATGAAATGAGCTTTAACGTCCTACAGGTCACTTTTATTTCAATTTCAAACTGTCAAGGGTTCTTTTACGTGTATGCCAATTTGTAAAGGATACCTCGGTTTCTCGTCCCACCCGCGCGACTAGACATTGTGTATTACCAGACCCTTCGCCATGTACCACTGACAAGTAGAAACCATGCCGGAAAATCACGAGGAACTTTCTCGGAAAATACTGGAGGGCGAACCCGAGACCGCCTGATATGGAAGTCAGTGCCTAACTCACTTAGCCACCACGGCTCCCTGTTTAACTATACTTCTTTCGGAAGCAATGGAACACGGCATATATTTTCTGCTTTGTGCAGAAATATTAGTGGCCCATATTCACAAAAGTTCTAATCACAGGAATCTTAAACAGTTCAGTCTAAAATGATAACTGGCGGTAAGTTTTAACCAATCTGAAAGTTTCTTGAATACTTAAGAAATTGGTATTACGTGTTTTAGAATGAATAAATCATGATATTTGTTTATAATTTACAGGGAAAGAAAGACAGTGGCATGGATATAATGTTATTAGATCGAGAAAACTTCCAAAATATTTATACATCTCCCGAATCAATGTCAGCCGAACAACTTGTAGTGGACCAAGAATACCATGATACATTAAATCAACAACTCATGAACATAGCCAAAATGGCGGAGAACCAATTTTCTAACAGTCTCAAGAAAAGAAAAAGTGAAACAAATTGGACATTTTGTGACAATCTCCCAGGAACGTCATCACGTGATGGGATGACCAATTCTCAATCATCCGATCGAGGCAAGATTACGAACAGGCTGTCACGTGATAGTAGTTTATTTTCAAACGACTCCATAAAAGGGTCGGCGTTCAGGTTATCACGTGACAGTAGTGTATTTACTCCGGAACTACTTAAAAAAGATGCCACGTATGAGAGCATCCCGAGTACATCTCGTGCTAGTGTGTATTGTGACCCCGTGGACATTCGAACGGTATCACAAGACAGTGACGCAGACGAATACGAAACTGAGGCAAGTTTCGATCGTAAGACCAATATGGCGGAAGCATCAAGTAGTGATACCTTTTCTAAGAATGATTTTAGTGTTAGGTTTGATTCATCAGATGATCTGGATACTAAATTATTTATTAAAAACTAATTCGTGCGCTCTCCGAGTTCGTGTTGGGGCTTCAATGTAACATACTGTATTTATTATTATTGTTTTATACTAATTTGTCTATATTAAAAACAAATCATGGACAGACAAATCGTCTGGTCTTTATATTTTTAGTGTAATATTATCAACAATCATGGCATGTGCTATGTATTTTACCCTGGAAATAGTGTTTGAAGCAGTGGAATTGGGCTGTTTCAGTGTACAACTTCAATACAGATACTTTTGGCAGTATACATCGGATAAAAAGTAGGAATTAATGAATGAAATGAGGTTTAACGTCCTATTTTTCTTCTCCAACCGGTTAGAGGACAGCGTCTTTCTCACTGAGCCACCGCGGCTTCTTAAAGAGTAGTTTTTAATCCCAGCAATCCAGGGCAGTGGGGTTTATTGTCTTGTTTCCAGACATTGGAACTTTTCTTCAAACATCGACTAACGATTAGATATACGTCAATATCAATATAAATCATATACTAATGTCGTAAGACCTTGGCTTGTGGCATACAGTGTGCTATGAAAGAGATTTTGTCCGGATAAATCGATATAGCTTACTCTTACTTTGAATTTCAGTTGTCAAAGCTTCTTTTATATACATGCCAACATGTACACTCGACCTCGGTTTATCGTACCGTCCGAAAGACTAGACACTGTTGTTTGCTAGGCTTTTGAAAGTTACACATCGTAAACTCAGTCGTGTCGTGCTGAGTAAATTCCTGATAATGAAATTTCAATAAAAAAATATTTCTCTTGACGTCTTTCTTAGAATGCATTTCTAAAATACCTTCTTCGAAAGCCAGCCATCACCTAAAAACTTATCATTCAGTTTATCCAATTTCCTGACAGGAAAGGTATTAATTAAAGTATTATTTCTTGTAAGCCACTAAACATCAATATCACAAAATCTTCAGTTCTTGTTGTACGTTCTGTAACCGGTCTTAACTTGTAATTACCATTCCATGTTAATATCCGTGCTATAAAGAAAATTCCATCATCTTGAGACATTCTAATCGACACGTGTAATTGACACTTGTTCCCTCGTGTAGTTAATGGGTCACGTGAGACCACGTGATTTGGTCACCAGGTGGCGGGGGCCAATCCAGCCTCGACATGAGACCAATTTAAGTTGAGAAAGGATCAGATTTTAATGGATCGTGTAGTCAGTGATTAAACGTCCATATCTCGCCATCGATTTTAACATCACTATCTGTACTTGTAACCTCAGATTCTGATGGATTTTCTATTAACCTTCAGCGTTTTTTTGTTGCACTTTTATTGGCCAGTTTGATGCATCAACTGGTGTTTAAAATTTCTGAATGTCAGCCATGTTAAGGGTCAGTTGAGTGTATTTACAAGCCACTTCATCATGAGCAGAAGTCAATGTCAGAAATTGCACACGTACCCGCCTATCCACATCTAAAACCATAATTAGCTTTCTATTTCCCAAAGCCATCTTCCTTAACGTCGCTGTACAGCATTTGCCAACTATTTAACATCAAATTATCAACGGTAAATGATCACCCGTCTTGGATGCAAAACAAGAGGTCCACCAAATAACTCTAGTGTAGATTACTTTTGACTATATCCCGTTTACATTGTCTGTAGAGGATGTCGAATGTTGACAAATTTTCAATTCGTCACATCTTTGGAAATCTGTATTGAACCATTTTTGAACTGACATTCAGAGACTTTAAAGTTCTCACTTCTAGATCATTTTATAATGAATGGTAAGTTCTATAATATATACTATATTCATGGTATATGAAAAGGGGTTGTCGGCACTCTACTTTTGGACGTACATACGGTAGGTTTTATTGCTATTAAAGCAGTTCAAGTTGAAGAATTTTGCCTGGATAGCGGCGTTGGCGTCTATAAAGCTTCGTATTCTAATGGTCAAGAAAAGTTTATACTACGAATTTGTACACAATAACTCGGCTTTTCTACCATCCCAGGGAGCCACCGTGACTCAGTGAGTAAGACGTTCGCTAACTAACCTGGAGGTCCCGTGTTCGATCCCTGTGTTGCCCGAGGAACTTCATCTGGATTTTCCGGTGTGATTCCCCCTTGTCAGTGGTGCATGACGGAGGATCTGGCAGGGGCAACGTATAGTCGGTCGGATTGGACGAAAAACCGAGGTCCCTTGTACACATTGGCGTGCACGTAAAAGATCCCCCGACAGTTAGTATTCGAAATAAGAGTAGGCCGTAGCGCCGCTGTCCGGGCAAAATGTTCCTCATAGCACACTACATGTCAGAAGCCCACCGTCATTATCCCAGTCGGTGCAAACACGTGGGACGTTAAACTCTATTTCATTTCATTTTAGGCACGCTTTCTCTGGTGTCCCCATAGCCGCTTCCAACTGACAAGTGAGATCTGGGATTAGAAAATATCTAAGCTTCTACTTGGACCACACCGCGAGTCTATCTTGTACCTTCAGTGACCGAATCAAACAACACTGGCGGGCTCCAACCCAAAATGTACGGTATAAAGTATGTGGCGCGTTTGGCAGCCCAGACGAGTTTCTGGACCTTTCATTTGTTCATGAATATTACTAAGTTTAGCCCAAATGAAAATACTGCCGAAGAAAAAAAAGTAAAAA
Organism: Patella vulgata; assembly: GCF_932274485.2. Lineage (NCBI taxonomy): Eukaryota > Metazoa > Mollusca > Gastropoda > Patellidae > Patella > Patella vulgata. The sequence goes on from NC_065883.2 coordinate 22,791,993, forward strand.
AAAGCAAGCCAGGATCGCCATAACGTGAAAAGAAGCAAACCACCCAAGCCTATTCATTGATACATGACCGCCTGCCTTACGAAATATTCGGGCGTTTCTAATACATTTTTTGGCATCCACAGGGAGTCACCTGCAGTAAAATCAACATTTTCACGTAACATATTTACTATAAGTTTCAGATGGTTGTTGTAACAAAGAGGAAAGAGTTCTTCTCTGCGTCATTCGAAATTTTTTCTAAAGGTCAATCTTGCCTAAAGTATCTTTCACGGCATTGCTTGAAAGAGAAAAAGATTTAGAGTGCTACATTATCGCAAGTTAATAATACTAATGTCATCCGTTCCGTTCCTGAACACCACGCGTAGAAATCCATAGATCGCAATAAACCTTTAATTAATGCTATTTGATCGTTTTGGCAAAAAATATTCATAAAATAGTTTGGAAAACCACACATAACCAAGACTCAATTTAGGCGATCGGCGCACAACAAAATTACATAAATCATTCTTCTAATCAACTATTATTATAATGAAATGAAATGGGGTTTAAAGTCCTACTTTTCTGCACCAACTGGGCTAATGAAGATGGACATACGCCATGCTGTGTGCTATGTGGAAAATATTGCACGGACAGCGGCGTTACAGCCAAAAGGATTATTCTACATGCATGCCAACGTACGGGTGACCTTTGTTTTCGTCCCACCAGAGCAAATAGGCGCCGTTCCTTGACAGACCCTTCGTCCGGCAACACTGACAAGCGGTAACACTGGAAAATCCTTACGCATCGAGCCATCGTGGTTTCCCTATGAAAACAACCCACAAGAACACCCCAAATGCTAAAACGAAATGGGGTTTAATGTCCGACTGTTCTGCTTCGACTGGGCTAATGAAGACGGCGAACGCCATACAATGTGCTATGAGGGAAATTTTGTCTAGCTTCGCTTAAGTCTACTCTTATATCGAATTCCAACTGTCAAGGGATTTTTCACGTGCTCGCCAATGTGTACACGGGAACCTGGTTTTCCGGCCCATCAGAACGACTAGACGACTGTCCTTGTCTGGCTCTGGAAAATCCCGATGAACTTTCTCGGCCAACACCGGGAGCGAACCCACGACCTACAGGTTAGCGAGCAAGCGTCTTACTCACTTAGCCACCGTGGCTCCCACCCCAAATGCTATTAGACATTATGTCCTATTTTCAACGGCGCCCCTTCATTTAACGAGACAAGTTTTAATTTGTAATAAATATTTATTCATGTGTTTACATGTTAAATTATTATATATATAAATCTATTATACAAATTTGATAGGAAATATATATACACAATACTTATATAGATAATCATCTTCATCATTTTCTATTATATATTAATATAATATATTATCTTATATTCGGAAAGACTTTGGTTGGCGTTATCTTTTAATAACGGTAAATCTCTTTTGACTTATTTGTAGTATTATCCTCCATAAAAACACAGAATTCTATACGGTCGAATATAATTCTGACAAACATCCTGCTTAGATTTTTTCACGAATTCTGAACACATCATACACGTTTCTGTAAAAACTCTAGCCATTCATTTCAAATACTTTTATAAAAAAACATTGGATATGGAAAATAAAGTCTGATGCCATGGAACATAATTATATTGATATGATCAATGAATATTATGAAATTAGCTCTTAATTAAAATAAATATTTGCAATATTCACATTCACTAGAAATTATAGCAGTTTTAACAGAAATTGTCCTAAAATCTATATTTACGAATAAGTCAAATATTAATTGTATAATTTTGTGAATTATACTTGAGTTAAAGGAGAAATACAGACTAACTCCTCTAGGTAATTGGTAGCTGAATAAATAAGTCATATAATAATAGTAATTTCGATGTTTTTTTCTGCTGTTTTATCTGCAGATATGATAATAAACGAATGCTTCGTATTAAGAAAATAAAGCAGTGTTATTATAAAGAAACTATACAGTTTTGATATGCACTTCACTTTCACAAATAGGCTTAATTGCAGTTTCACATTACACTAAATATTACACATTTTATGCATTTTTAAAGTGTTCATTCACCGCGTTTTATGACACGGTATTTCGTAGAGATGAAATACTTTTACACATATGACGAATTAATAAAAGCCTAATACACTTATGTAGTTTTTTTCTGAGCAAAATTGTTTTGGTTATAAACAGAAAACCATTACGATGTTCATACATACGGCACAAATCAATTATAGCACTTGTAAGACTAGCGATCACTCTTCAAATAAAAATACATGTTATTCGTTTCGTTTCGTTTCATATTCACAATCTTATATTTTCACACGCGTGTATTGTCCAGTTTCTTTTTTTGTCATGCCTCTGAAGAGAAATAATCTGCATGTATGGCTGGAATTGGTCTTCTGTCGGAACTATCTCGCGCTGATAATCTATCACAAGATGGTGAAAATTGCATTTCCGTTCTACTGTGTCTGTTTGAGTTATTACCCCTGGACGGAGTTCTCCGACGGCCATCTTGAAATCCTTGTGAATGTCGCGGATTATAGTGAATAGTTACACCGGAAACGTCGTTTGGATTATTTCCAAATTGTGTTTCACCAGACAATGTTTGTGTACCGCGGTCACTCAGATCCGTATCACTTCGATCACTGCGATAATTATTGTCAAAGGAAAGTCTTTCAGAACAACCACAGAACGGCATCATTTCCCTGGAGTCTCGTGAAAGTCTATGACCACTCTGAGATCTACGCGGTGGTGGCATCATGTCACGCGGTACTCTAGGGGGGTGACATCCAACCTCTTTAAACATGTTAATAAGTTGCCGATCGTTCCACGGGGCATTATACTGACGACCTTGTTCATCGAACCATATCTCATCACCGGGATCGTCGTTATACGCACTGGCTGGATGACCAAAGCTAAAACGAATTAGATCCTGAGAATTACGGTTACTGTGTCGCGTAGGAACACAAGCGATTTCTCTTGAATGTCTGTGACACGGCTGACAGCCATAATGAACACTTTGATCATCGATGTATTCATACACTGGCGATTGCCCACCGGTACTGTGACTGGCACAAGAGGACGAATTGTCTCCATCGGGTAGAATTCTATAGTTGGCAAAATGACAGTTGTTTGGTAATGGAGGCAAAGGCCGTCGTAACAACGGATTTTGGTTTGGATCAGCATGGAAATGAGATGATGGCGGAATGTGATTTTGTGGCTGAAATAGACAAATAAAAACCCCAAACATTAGATTTAAAAAAAGAGAAGTTCATAAAGCGGTATACAATATACCAGGTGTACATATACAATGCTTATACCTAAAGGAGAGAGAGAGAGAGAGAGAGAGAGAGAGAGAGAGCGAGAGAGAGAGATGGGGTTTAACGTCCACTCGACACAAACTAGGTCATTTCGGGACTAACATATGGTTTGATTTTATTTCAATAATTCGCTTGCGCGTAGGGGTCTTTAGCAGTGGGAGGAAACCGGAGGACCCGGAGAAAACCCACGAGGTTGGACAGGAATACCAAAAGGAAAGAAATACGTAAATATGAAACGTGATATTACAATAGACAAAATATTTCATCACAATTTTTTAAAAATAAATGGACAACAATAGAAATTATTTTCTAAGCATTGAATTAAGAAATATACGAAATCTGGGTAAATCTCCATCGGCGAGGGTTTCGCCAAGGGTGCCTCATTATATCTTAACTTTTTATATAAAGTATAAATAACTGAACAAACCTGTCTTCGACTACTGACTGAACCAGCTGTGAACATTTTATCACCAGGACGAGAAGGATGGGGTGGGCTCGATTTCCTCTTACATTTTCTTTTCCTAAAAACAAATGAATAAAATTATCAGAATTAATTTAAATCTACATGTAGCTGTGTTAGACAACTGGCATCAATTTTTGAATAAAGAAATGATACCCTGAGTATGCATTGGATTGCATTAAATCTAGATCCGTTCGGAAATAGTCTAGTATCAATGTTTTAGAAGCAGACGCAATCGTACATGTTTTTCCCAACAATATTAAATATAAATGGCTCATTAGGAGCTGGCGTTGCACAAACATATTTATTAGGCTTATCTAATGTTGATCTACATAAGAAAGTATGTGCATAAAAAAATGAACCGAGATAAGCAGCGTGCTAATTCTTCATTCTAATGAGTGAATCAAGTTGACAGGCAGAATCTTGAAACTTGACATCTCTGAATAGCCGGACAGCTGAAGTAACAACGGGCCCCATTCTTTGGCTTGATGCCGTTATCAGTGTAATTGTCGTGTAGGTAGAAGTCAGATAAGAATGTGCAAAGAGGTATTTTATCACCTTACTTTCGATAAACGTAACGAATGCAAACGCGATATTTATGTGAGAACATAGTTGATGATGTATTTACATTGGTATACATATTTACACAACGCACCAATCCGGCTGTTACAAAATCTGGATATAACATTGACCAAACTTTGTCTGGCAAAACGATTATAATTTTGGCCGATCACCAAATTTCAGTGTCTTTCTTTTGTGTTTAAATCATCTTGAAATTCGTTTGAAAGCGGAAGAGTGTGTATCGGTTTGAAATGACGATCCGTCTGCGATAAACTATATACATGTATATAGCTCAATAAATGCGGTCTGGGCAATGATGTTCTGTGTATTTCTTGCATCAGTGAAAGTGAACATTGCATATCCGATGTTTCCCCGGTAATACACGACATTAACATACCTTAAACGACAGCATATCATTAAGACAGTCCATTATATTGACATATCCCCTGCTGATTTCTAGAGAGATATTTCTAGATATAGTGCATGCCAACAATTCTCCTTGAAGGATTTGTTGGTTAAAAATTTTAAATTGATTTTAAGCACATGTATAACTCGGAGATTTAATAAATGTTTTATGAAATTGTTTTATTTATATGTGATAAGTTTATTTTGCAATAATATTTCCAATTGTGAGCACTTTTAATTTTCTTGTCCTGGTAATAACTAATTCTAACAGCAGCAATATTCACGAAAACCTGTACTAAGCCAATTTTAGATAAAAGTATCGCATGCATAACATTTTATAATTATGTAAAGTGACGAAGAGTGAGACAAAGATGTGATGATTTATTTAACTGGCCAGTAACACTGTCCGGCGAAAGCAAACAAGGCACGGCATCGCAACGCGCAGATTTGTAAAACACAACACTTTCAGGAGTATGCGCGCAGTGGTCGGCAGAGAGAGGGGACAGAGATAGGGACCATCCAATAAAAGGTGAAATTAAAATTACGCTTTTTAAAATATGAAGTTACCGATACTTAATTTGGATAAAAGTTAATTTTATACGTTTTATATATAAAATGTCGCTATTTCTCATATTTCTGAGTACTAGGCCCTAGACGGGGGTCGGTGGAGAGGGGAGGGGGAGATACAATGAAGGAGTTGGCACCAAACATCTGCACAACACTGAGCACAACACTTCGACGACTACGTGACATCACCAAACATCTGCATACCACTGAGCACAACACTTCGACGAATACGTGAACAACTATTCATAATAATAGAGTGCACGACCTACATTTACAAAATGGAACCACCTAGTATGTACTTTATTATTTTTAGATAAAGGGAAACAATAAGTCAAGATAATGAACTCTTAGTCGACTTCCTAAAATAATTTTCACATAAAAGTCGATTTTAAAATCAGACATTGTTGGCACCACGTGTTAGTTTGGTTGGCAGTTACAATCTTGTCTGTACTTCATTTACTATATTTAGAGAAGAAAGGGCCATTAATCAAACCTGTAATCACGGGGATTGAAACTCGAGATAACCAATTACAGAACAACACACAACGCAACAACGTCGTTAAATGTCGGCCGACAGGTCAGAGGTAGAAATTAGAGACATGGGCAGATAAGAGGTTTTGTATTGTCTTTGAAATAAATAAATTAGGTCGTTTAAAATGTGATGGGTCAGATCAATGATTCTCGAACACGCGATAAGGTGGAGTTTACTACCTTTGAAGATTCTCTTCCATGACCATATTGTTAATACTTCTAATTATAACGGTACACGGGCGTAGAAAGATCGGCAGGTCTGACACCATGGGAAGATACTCTGGTGTCTTTTTTCTTGCTCATCTGGTCATGATCAATATGCTTTTAATACCATCGATTTGTTCTTATCTTATACCATTGTTTATGTTCATTTAAAGAAGGTCATAACGGTACCAGGGTGTGTCTTTGCATTTGACACAAGTTAAGATAAGAAAGGACATTAGTGCATCTAATAACACACAATGTCGCACGATTTAGTAAAGGGCGTTGCTAGTTCAAAGACTGTGTACCTGTAATTCGAGTTTGTTGCATTTTGTTTTGTATTTCAGATTTATATATTTTGAATTTAAATACGTTGATGGCTGTTTGTTATGAATGGTTCTGTATTATTTAATTTAATTTGACTAGACTCCATATGGTTGATCTTAGATAGTAAAAGGCGTCATCCTTTGGCTAAATAGGAGAATCCGCCCAACAATCCTTTTACCTGCATTGCATGTGCAGCGAATACGGGTTAAGAATCGGGTTTAGTAGTCTTATTCCAAAACTGCTGCCATATTTGTGTATATGTGTTGACCAGCTGTACAAGAAATAAGTCATAATAGTTTTTTTATGGTAAAATAAAACGAAACTCAATACTAACCTATAAACTATGATTATTATTCCAGTGATTGTTAATACCACAAATAAAACACACACTAAAGCCACAATAATTTGACAATTTAAAGTACAGGTGTCTTCTAGCATATCTCCTCGGTTGTCTTGAGGTTTTTGGGGTATGAAATGATCGGGCAGATTCTTAATTCCACATTTGTCGGCCATAAACAGTATAATCCGTTCCCCTACACTCGGGGCTACACAGGAAGTCCAATTAGTCCGGAACAGCAGGTCATTATTCCAAGATGGCGGACAGGGAAATCGTTCCCAGAATGACCGTAGAACAGGGTCAAAGGGCACTTCCGCCATGATGAGGCCTAGGAATGATAGAGACTTTTGGCTGTTCATTAAACCACGTAGATGACTTCACATTCTGAAAAATACAAATAGAAAAAAATATTAAGCAAATGAACAATGGTTTTAATGGACGTACAAATTAAAATCTAAAAAATATGGCACCGTTTAACGACATCAAGATGTAGTATGTACCCAAAATCTAAACTAAGATTTCTTAGAATTACGAGCACAAAAAGCGTTAGCCAGGCTCCATAACTTCTACACCATCATTCCGACAAAAGAGAGAAACATGGATGTCACCGTTGATCTACTAAAGTCTTCCGGATTCGAAGAAGTTGGTTATGGATTCATCTTAGATCACATCTTAGAAACAAATGGAAACAATGAACAACTTTCAATATTCCAAATGCCGCTGTCTGACGTAGTTCACCGAAACAGTGAATGCGATGAACTAGAACCAAGAGGGATAAACTTTTAAGTCAATTTATCTTAATCTATTTTCCATTATCGAATCAGCTTACTATATATGATATATTCCCTCAATACCAACTCAACGCACTGAAACATAACAGCATAAAACAGATGTGTTCCCTAAAGACATCCATGAAAACAATTTAACAAGCTTTGAGACTACAGTTAGCTATAGTTCCGGTCTGTTGGCGTAGTAACAAATCACACGCTTTACCACCTGAATATTCCTACGCTAATCTATCAAGTCCCTAACACTTAAATCACACATTCGCGGAGACCCTTGTCATCTTAAAATGTCTTACAACACATATCGGTTAATCTCTAAAATTCTTTTCCTGACATTTAGTAAATGTATTTGTAATTCTAATATGACACATAGTTTACGTCGAGTTATTTCATAGATGGCAGCTATCTTTTTTAATATATAGCCTACATATACATCTGACGCCCTCGTAAAACTGATAGAAGCCTTTTTTTAAACATTTTATTCATCATCTTTTATATACTTAATACTATATAACATCTTTAAAAGAAAGAAAAAAATAGTATTCACTGCATTTAATACACTTTTTTGTATTAAACTACCTCGTACACAGAATATTAAGGATTTAAAAAAGAGAAAATGTCTTATTCACCATCTTGCAAATAAAGAAAACAATAAAACCAAGTAATTTTTTATGCTACGTTGCATTGGAATTCTGAAGATTCGAAGTGTAAAAAAGCCTGTATTGAATCGATTTTTGTATGCTTCATTGTAGATCTAAATGGAATACACAAAACCCCATAAACAAATACAATGAAGTCCTAAAAGACGATTTTTTGACAGAAGAGATTTCCATACTTTAGATTTTTTTGTCTGACAAGTATGCGAAGAATGAAATGGAAGAAGGGTGTATCTAAAAAAGAAAGAAAAACAATTGTCTATAGGATCTAGTTTTAAATGCCAAATATATAATTACTCAAGAAAATCGAAATTTCTTATATAAGTATACATGTAGATTTGAATTATTTATAAGAATGTCTGTTCAGTCTCAACGAAAAACAAGTTCGATATACAATTCAGATTTACGCCCATATATATCCACATGGGGACATCACGTCATGAATGGAGGTAAATCCTATACCAGTCTAGCAGTAAAATATGATATGTCTTCTGTTATATATATATACACATGGAGATGTATCACACCTGTTTGATGCCAAGCACCTGTTAGAGCTAACCTTAATACAAAAACAACGCGGACCTCAGTGTAAACCTGTTGATACACCTATATATGATACTTTATTTATGTAAATAATCATAGTATTATATATCAATAAGCAACCGTCCTAGAGAATGCTTTGTATCTGGTTCCAAACAGGGGTTTCTCTTTGATGATTACGATGATGATATTAATTAAGACGACGATCAGGAAGTTGTTACCTTCATGTTATCGTCTGAAGCGGAGAATGCAGGCATTAACTTTAAAGAGCAATAGTGTTTTGTATAAAAGCTAGATTGCATTGGGAAGGACCAGCTACAATTCCAAAGGGATAAAATATTGGTCTAATTGAGCTCATATTTAATTAAATCAATATATAAGGAAACCATGGCATCGAGAAAGATTTCTAGGCTGTAATAGTATAAGCATTGTTTCTTTCAAGAGTAGCTCAAAAATTATGACAGATACGATTTGTCAGTCTTTGAAATAAGCAAGCTAATCCAACTCTTGGGTATTGATTTGGGTTAAAGGTACAGACAAGGTTACTTTTGTCAGAAATCAATCTTAGCTCTATAGGGTCTGTGTATCATTCGGTTTCAAAAGTGGACGAACTCTCAAATAGATGTAATTATCTACCAAAGAATTTTGCTATAAAATTCAATGCAAGACAGAAATTTAGACTTACACATTTGACGAAAACTATCAATGAAGCTAAATTGAAGAAGGACTTGTTTCTTTCTTGTCAATATAACCGAAATGGTGCTTATTTAATTAGAGATGTCTTCATCTCCATCCTCATCTAATTACACGGATTATATAATTATATAATGTCTAGACATATAATGTCAATTTCTTCACCAATAATTACAATTTATATCCATATATTTTCTTCTTAACTTAGATATATTATCAATTTGCTATCCAATCAACCTATGCTTATGATATGTTCTATAGTTCTTAGCGTCAATATATCATCTATTCTTATGCTAATTTCTAGTAATTGATCAATTTTTGTTAGCTAATTAAATTGTGATGATTAATTGAATTTCTAGTTTTTAATATATATATATATATATATATTATATATATCCGAAAAGTACACGAGTTTGAATGACAGCCATCTTGCACTGTTAATTCAACGCCATTAAAAAATGATGTTTAGATAAGAAAACGCGTAAATAGTCTCGATTGTCAAATACCATTGCTACGACAATAAACACACACTCGATTATTCATTTAAGGGTTAAATTATAATATGACATGGGTGTTCTAACACATTCAATATCTTGGCCATCCCAATGTCTAAAGAGTAGAATAAAAACATTTAAAGTTAGAAAATTACACGCAATAGACAATAGACAGATTTAGCTCTTACATAATTCAACTTTAAGCCACCGGGAAAACTGAATAAGATTTTAAACTAAAAATATATGTCTAACTATGTTGGGTTCATGCACTTTAAATGTCTACATACATAAGTACCAGAAGAGTCTATCTGTTTATCCCTGTCGTTAATAAGTATACTTGTAAGTAAAAGATAGACAAGGTTTATACTCTAGGGGTAGAAAGAACGTGTTGATATTGTATCATATACCGTATCAAAACCTGACATGATGAATTTGTAAACAGTGCCATCCTTTATCTAAGTACAACCAGACAGTATTATGATCCTGCACCATTATGTTTGTCAAGTTTCGTTCTATATCAGAATTATAATATATTGATATGGTTACATTGTATTTAAAACTAGACAGACTTTTCTCAAGCTTGAAATAAAGATGTATCCAATGATATCTGGAAGCTATAGCTGGAAGCAATATCAATGATTTAAACCATAGCAAAATATCAAATTCTTACTGCAATAAATTCATAACACATTTTGTTTCAACATGATTTGCTTTGAACTTTAACGAAATACCAAACCGCATTTTGTGCCCACCATATACATGTATATCCCATTATTCGCAATAATTAAAGAGCTTTCTCTAAAGTATAGCAGATTATCAAATAAATCTTAAACCTCACGGGTGTCGTACACGAGACATGGTATGCATATTATTTTTAGAACAACTGATACCGGTCTTCACCAGAAAAGCATACATAATAATATCGCAAACGTGCATAGTAAAATAAAAAAAAAACATTATAAGTTTACATGCACACGTATTGTTGAATTAATGAATTCCTGTTCCTAACATTTTAACCTGTCCTCAACGGTAACAGGACAGTATTTACATAAGCTACTTGTTCGTTTCCTTTAAAATCGTTGCATAAGATCTTACAACAACCGCAAAACATCTGTCTCAAGATTTTAATTATTCAAAACTTCAGGCTACAATTATAACCAAGACGCACACGAGTTTCTGATAAACTAAAAGTTCATCTACAAGATGTTTCAATAAACAACTGTAAGTGTATGTATGTATATAGGTACTATAGGGAATAGTTTGTTATCAGAATGCTACAGGCGAAGTTCTATGTTTATTTATAATAGATATGATGTAAGTATTTACATGTGGTAAAAATATAAACTCAACCAGACTCTATAGTAACACTGTAAAAACAAATTATACAGGTATTAAACAACAATCCAATAAATGGAATAGATTTGGGTTTACCCCCCCCCCCCCAAGTCACCACATTAATTATGTCATTTTGAGCCTAAGCTACGCATATATTTATTTATATTGGTTACGTTAGCAGGGTGTGTGTGTGTGTGTGTGTGTGTGTGTGTGAGTGGGGGTGGGGGCAGAACCGCGGTATTCTTTGACACCCCTCCTTCAACAAATTAGAACTGTGCGTCAATGTGAACACGGGTGGGCGAGTGGTTATTCAGTCCAGACTTATTTCTTTATTGACGTCGAGGCTGTAAAAAATCTGAATGCTTTCCATAATTGACTCTGCGAAAAATATAATATTTGATTACATTTTGATCCAAGGAAAATTAAAATTTGTTTAATTCTTAATTCACGTAAGTATAGTGTTGACATTAATTCCAATCAATATTTATATCTAATTTTCAATGTAAATGTTTCAGAACTGACAGAAACATCTATTTATATACGTTCATCTCTGCAGTATCAAGTTTGATGAGTTCTGACTAAATACCCCTTGACCGCCATCGAGATGAGTAGTGGATTACCCTATCCTTGAAGTTCAAACGGCCAGCGACTAGAATAAAACTAGCTTTCATAATTATATGTCGCATCCATAAATTCTCGTTATAAATGGGTTAAAGATAAATTCAACAGTTTAATTTTACAGTGTTATGTAAATAACGGTACGACTAACACCCAGTTCCCGCTATTGCGTCTAATAAAAAAGAATATTGGACGTTAAGCCCTGTTATTGTTTAGAAAGCTAACCCAGCCAAGATAAGTTTTATCACTAACATATGGGACTTGAGAGGAAACCTTGAGTTACAAAGTTTTCTTTTCCGGTCTGGTACAAGTCTGTACATAGATTGTATACAGCCCTTACGTCTGTCATTAATACATGTACTTCGTTTCGTTATATTTTCGGTTGCACGTGACAAGGAGTAGGGTCGCCTGTCCAACCTCGTGGGTTTTCTCCGGGTCCTCCGGTTTCCTCCCACTGCTAAAGAACCCTATGCGCAAGCGAATTATTGAAATAAAATTAAACCATATGTTAGTTCCGAAATGACCTAGTTTGTGTCGAGTGGACGTTAAACCGCATTTCTCTCTCTCTCTCTCTCGTTATATTTTCGTTTCGTTATGTTCACGCGTTATCATACCACAGTCCATTTCTTCCTCTCCGGTGCAGTCTATGAGATTGTCGGAGGTGTGATGGGGGAGAGGATAAGGGCGGGGGGCAGTTACAAAGCGTGATAAGGGGGGGGGGGGCAGTTACAAAGCGTGAAGATTCCTGGTCTGTTTTACAATGAACTGTATGAGGAGTCATTTTTTCACCGTGGACAGTATTATAAATCTAATCCCAGAACCTATAACTGGGAAAATGTAATCTTTGTCGTGTACAAGATAGGCACCAGACTACCTTTCTCAGTCCTCATTATTTTGTTATGATAATTAAAGGTATCTTTTATTTGTCTATGTATTTGTTATATTTATTTTCGGTAAATGACGAGTATACTGATCGGATACAAATATAGGCCTATTATTTTGTGTAAAAGTTTTACTTTCTAACATGAAATTTTGACATTTACTACATAGACAAACAACTGTTAACATTTCAATGATTGGTATTAGCAGACTGGTAATGATAGTGATGACGCTGTTTATAGTTACTATAGCTATTATATTGTCCTACTCGACACCTGTACAATGAGACTAGACCTTAAAGACACATTTTAACACAATTACACCAGTCAAAATTGAAGTCATTAAATTCAGTATTAGTCTGGAATCATTGCCATAAACAGATACTTTGTCTTAAAGTATGGCTATCCATAATTAATCGACAATACAAACACGAGTTATAATTTAATTTTGGTTCATTTTAATCACAATGAAGATTTTAAAATTAATTCCCGACGTTGGGATCTCGGTAGTCTAGAGTGCAATTTGTAATGAGAAGTTTTGATGAATAAATACAAAGCAAATCATATCCTACACGTCAATGCCGAAGTAAATAAAAAGTTTGATCCACAAACAACTAAAAGATAAACTTGTAGGTTGGACTTACCAGGCGCAAACGACTGTCAATCCATTTGGAATGCTCGCGTATTTCACAAACCATAACTGATTCGAAATTGCAATACATTTTGTTAAAAATTGAATGTAAATCAGTTTGTATATACCCAAATTACAATAATATATGCTTTACGGCCATTTCATCTTTATTATGGTTCCGGAGAAAGGGGCTATATGTCCTTTCAGACATCATTACAAAACCGGAAGTAAACGCACACACATTCATTGCTGTAACAGGCTAGCACAATGTTCATTGGTTGCCGTAATTCTCATTTTACATTTGACAGACAGTGACAATCGATGGACGGAGTGCCATGGTTAACCGTGTTGCTATTCTTGGGACAAAGTTTCCCGATCTACCATACTGGCGGAAAGAGGTATATCCTGTTTTTTTCTCTCTGCTTTATCAGTTCGTCAATAGCATTAAATTTACATATTAAAATACCAAAAAATGTGGAACTTATTTTCTGTAATCCGAATGATTAAAGGGCTAGATAAAACATAGATAATAAAGAATAATATATTTACAATGTTTATACTTAAAGAAAACAAGATAACTCGAAAAGGAAAAGGATAATGAAGGAAAATAACGGATGCTGCTACATTCCTCACATATCTGCTTATAAATTGGGTGTAAAACACAAAAACTAGTCTTCAATTATAGCAGCCATCCATCACCACCTAAACAGACTAATCGCCTAGACGTACCGAGTGAAACAAACCGTAAACCATTCTCTCTTTAGCCGAATTACATTCTATCATTCATACTCCTTCGTTTTTTCCTAGTTTATTACCATTCGAATTCTTCTATATTCAAATAAATCAGATAGTATGCACGTTCTTGTGCACGTATATGGAACTTCTTTTGGGGCTACAGAGTATAAATAATAGATAATGCTACTTAACTTTTCAACAAAACACACAAACAGTAAAGAATACGGTACAGGCAATCTGATTGCCAAGATTTATAAAGGAAATAGATTAACAATATAGATTGTCGAGATCAGTCTTCCATACAATGTCGCATTTTGAATTTAAAGCTGTATTAACTTTTCTTCATGACGTCGTCTTAAAAATTGTATGAAATATAAGGGAAAATTCTTAAGATACAAGACACAAAAAGAAGCAAAAACTTCCAAGTTTAATTTTTCTTTCTTTATATAAACAGCTTTTTCAAAATCTCACGCAACATATCGGCAAAGATGCAATGGGGCGATTATAATTGTTGATCGTACAATTTTTAAAAGGACGTTTACTTCAGTGCATTTAGCCCCAGGCCGTGCGACCTTTGTTAAGGCATTGTCATAGTTGTGGTTCATGTCGCAAATACAACAAAGCCGAATGAGCGAGAACAGAAATAGCAGTTGCACACGTAAGATGTTGAAAACGGATGCGAACGAACACTTATTTTTTCAACAATCTTTTGACTATTGTTGAAGTTTCTAAGCAACGACAGTCTTTATGTCTGAAGAGCAGTTTCCAGGAATATTTGATTTCGTAGAAAAATAAAAAGATCCCAGTGGTTATTCTGTTCATTCCTGTCTGAATCGCATATTTAAGGTTTAGTTTTTTCTTTGTTTAATACTGTAGTTTAAGGACGGATATAACAAGATGAAATGTTTCTAAAATAACCTAAAATATTGAACGCAACTTTAAACACGTCTTGTGATATTTGGCTGGACAACCATTCTTGGGTGTCAAAGCTAAGTTCTTACCCGGAACACGAATAATTCATGACTATATAATCAGTTATTTTATGACAAAATTCAGCTGTTGGCTGTCTACCTTTTGTTAAAATTCATGATATATCTATCAATCTTTAGACCTTTCTTTATTGCATTAATATCTCATCCGAATTCTGATTCATTATTTATCATGTTTAAGACCCACAGCTGTTAAAAAAATCTTCTTATAAATAAATCAATATGATGGTTTTTTTTTTCTCAAAAAGTATAAATATGATGTTTTTGGCACAGCATAAATATATTGTATTTTGAATAGCATAAACAGAACGTGTTTCTTGATTGCATAAATGTAATATTTTTCGAATAGCATTTGATGTAATATTTTTTGAATAACATAGATGTAATGTTTTTTGAATAACATAGATGTAATGTTTTTTGAATAGCATAAATGTGACGCTTTTAAAAAAAAAAAAAAAAAAAAAAAAAAAAAAAAAAAATGGCATATACGATGATTTTATTTCATCCAATCGATGTAGACTAGATCTTTAGAAACCCTTGTTTCATAAATCATGCAATGTTTCTTTTTATATTCTTTGTATTCTACAACTGTGACTTACTGGTTAATTTACCGTGAAAAGATGCTCTTCAGATATCCAATATCACATATGACTCTACATATCAGATACAATCACTATAAATACTATGATCAATATTCCTCAATATAAACATATTCCGTAATACATCAAATATTAAAAATTCTGAACAATAGTCTGTTGTTAATTTACACATGGCGTCATACAATGAAATTGTAATATTCACTTTAACTGCAGTACCATGCTAAATGAAACGAAAGAATGCACAGTAATTGTTAGCATGTTGTATCTAGCCGAGCAGAATTTATAATCCCAGCTCTATGTTTAGAGAAATAATTATGTACTTGCTTATTGATTTGAACAGGGTTCAACTGAGTATTTTCCAATAAAGTTGATGCGCTAAACAATACCTAGACAAATAATACAGTAAAGAAATGGTACATTGGTTTCTTCATCTTTACTTAGCTGCTTTTATTGTGCAATAAGATTTATTTTTTAAAAAAAGAAATCTTTAATATGAATACAGATCGAACAGAAATAACATTCGGTGTCTTCTTTCTGTGCGTACTTTAATAAAAAAAAAGGTTATTAAAGTTAGAAAAAAATAGATATCAATAATGAAAGAAAGCTATGAAAAATGAACAGAATGTAAGAAAAGCTGACGAGTGTGAAACATGTAAAAGAAAGAAGGAAGCCTTCAATAGCCGAGTAAAGAAGCTAAAAAAAGCTACGAGAAAGGAAGATACTGAGATGAAAAATGATTTGTTGAAAGAGAAAAGGTAAAAACAACAACTACAAATCAATGGATTATACAAATGTCAGAAAGGAAATGTGCGATTAGTGTTTACTATGCTGATAACTTACAGGGGGGTATTTTGAGACTAACAAATTTTGTGCCAAATTGAAAAGAGTTAAACGGGGAGGGGGGGGGGGGGGCTAACGCATGCACATTTGAGCAGAAGGTCTAACAATGAGTTAAGTGGTATAGTTCCGGTCCCACACCTATTCTTGGCAAAGACTATGTTCGCCTGCATAACCGTCGGTATTTTTCCTAGTCCCCCTGTTTCCTCCCACCGCTACGCACAATCAAATGACTTCATTGGGGTTGTACAGGTATGTTAGTCTCGAAATGACCTAGTTTGTGTTGAGTTGACGTTAACACCCCCTCTCTCTCCGTGCTGTTACGAATTAGATTTACTGCAACAACATGCACTCAATAAAATCCCACGAGGGGAAATTATTTCCGTATTGCGTGTGTCATGACGTACATTTATAATAATGCTTTAATGCTATTAATTCTGAGCTAACTGCACCTATATCGTGCATAGTGGCTGTAAACATATTAAACTATCTGAATCTTTATTTCAGAAATCGGCTTTATGATAGTTACAGGTGCCATTTTCTCAAGAATTAAATAGAATAAGATAACAAAACTAACGAAATTATGGTGGCTATAAATATTTTACAGAAACTTTACAATCTGATTAAAACACAGATCCTATTTCATTTCGTTTTTTTTATAGTTCAAAATTTCGTTTTACTTGTCTTTACTACACTAGGATCTGGAAGAGTTGTTATATTACCGGTGTTTTGGTTGAAGTGAGAGATTGGCCAATGAAACGGTCTGTTACGGCGAGTTCTTGGTGTGGTGCACGGAACTGAGGGTATCCCAATAGAAACGTCAACGCTGATTAATTAATCAATGTCAGACGTCATAGGGTCAAAAGCCGCTCGTTTGACCCCTGAAGCGACCTCCCACTAAAACCGGTCAGATCTTTTCCGCGAAAACCGAACAGATCTGAATGGCGCTTGAGCCATCGAAAGTATAAAAAAAACCGAAACGAAATATAGATCTGTATTTTAATCAGATTGGGAACTTTAGTAAACAAAACTGACGAAATTATGATGGCTATTAATATTTTACAGAAACTTTTCTATATATTATAATATTTTGTAACTACACTAATAAATGTAATAAAAATTTTGTTGCGATATTATTATGGTTATAAATACTTTACAAAAGCTTTCATATTCTATGACCCAATAACAAATGTAATAAATTTCAACTTTCAATTTGTTACGATAACCACCTGTTCTGTGCCTTTGGTCATATAAATTTGAATACATGTAGTTTCAGAAGACATTAACATTAAAATTTAATAAAAGAATCAAATGGAATGTTTTATGTTATATTTAAGATTACAATAAGTTAAAGGTTATCTATGCAAACTATTATGAATTTCGAAAACCCATTTGCCATATTTAACAATGTACATATGAATTTGGAATATTTATAGGTAAATTTCAGTATAACAAACATAAATTTATTAATAAAAGTTTGCGTTATGAAGCACATCTGTTAATATTTGTTAATCGAAATATAGATTGCAACATTTAATATATTTCTTTATTTGAAAACGAATATAAAAATAAGCCTCATTATATAATAATTCATTAATGAAATTCCTAAAAGAAATAGGCCATAATGTAAATCACATCTGGTGCACTCAGCACGTGGCTTATTGTCTATTAAATTATCTATAATAATATGTTTAAACTGAACCAACTCGTCCACCCCTCGACACCCTGATATTTATAACACCGTAGTTTGTACTTTTAAGTTTTCTCTCGAGTTAATAACATACTTCATGCTGCCATCTGGTGCATTCTGGCCACAATTTTTAAACTCTAACAAGCGGAAACAAAGAATAGACACTTTTAATTAAATTTGCAGTGGCATGGACCTTACTTTTGCAATTAGATTATTCAAATTTTCCAAAAGAGGCAAAAATTAAAAAACAAAATAAGAACATGGAAAGATTGAGATTTAAAACTTGAAGTCAATAACTCAGATATATGTGACGAATCAAATAATTTTGTACGATGGAACGGAATTTTTAATTACCACCGTTAAAGTACGCTGCAGATTTGTTTTATGGCTCACTGACATTAGGAAAGGACTACACGTTTGTAATTAGATACAGATCCAAAATTCGCTTCGTTTTTTTATACTTTCGATGGCTCAAGCGCCATTCAGGTCTGATCGGAAAGTTAATGTCATGGGTCGCAATGGTGAATTTAATTGCACCTTTTGTATAGTTTTGTTTTTTACCGCTCTTAATACTTCTGCCATAATTCAAAAGCTCGACAACATAGACCATAACATGGGCTAATCTCTTATATCAAAGAGAATGCGTATTATTTTAAAATCTCTTTCGATCCTTTTGTCACGAAGACTAATAAAATGAAATTTGAACTGTATAAAATAAAACGAAATAGGATATGTGTTATAATCAGTTTGATAAAAAGATTTGAAAGGAAAACAAAATATTGTATTCTTTGGTCAGATTAACTATTCATTTTCAAAAACGAAATAAAATAAATTGGGTTTTATTAGGGAAATTGAACTCCAGCTATCAATGGTTCTTTAACGTGCACTCCAAGGTGTACCCGAACGACTAGACACTGTTTCTTGCCAGAACCTCCGCCATGCACCACTTACATGGGGAAACCAGGCTGACAAATCTGAGGATTGAAATGAAATGAAATTTAACGTCCTACTGTTTTGCTCCTAAACTGGGCTAATGAAGACGGCATACGCCATACAGTGTGTTATAAGGGAAATTTTGCCCGGGCAGCGGCGCTACGGCCTTCTCTTATATCGAATTCCAACTGCCAAGGGATCTTTTACGTGCACGCCAATTTGTACACGGAACCTCGGTTTTTCGTCCCATCCTAACGACTAGGATCCCTGATTAGTGAGCCTGCGCCTTACTCACCGAGCAGATACAAAATGTTGTAAATTACACGAATGTCAGTAAGAAAGAGTGGTCAATAATTATCGCTGAAATATAAAAGTGCTGATTTTGATGGCTGATCAGTATTAAGCATGGATCTTATATGTTTTCAATTCCATTACTCCGATTCTTTAAAAGATAAACTGACTGAGATTTGAATAATGAAGTCAAGTAGTGAAAATATCAAAGCAAATATCAATGTCGTTTGAAAATTAAATCGTTGATGTTGTACATGGCATATTCTTTTGTTTGGAAAGTTTAAAATACCGAAGAACACTTTCGTTAATTATTGGTTTAGAGAATACACGTTATTCCTTTTACAAAAACCAAACAACTGACAGACAACCTACGCCCAATTCATCAAAACTTCATAAAATATTCAGATAAATCCTGGGTCATTATAGTGAACAAATTATTTGCTTGACAGCAATTATACAAAAAAACGCTAAAGATAACAAATTAAAAAGTTCTCAATCATTGATTTATTATAAAAATGCATTTGCATTGTTCGGGACTAAACACGTGTTTGTCGGTGCACGTACAAGAAAGCGACGAAGTGTGAATCATGCAAAGATAATTGCTGTTTCCTTTATAAGGAACATAACACGTCTATTCATTTTTGTGAACAATGCCAGACTGTCGCTAAAGCGCGTCATCCATCTTAGAAAACTTTATTCAGTTAGGTTGCTTTTACAATGAAGACCAAAGCTTACACCAGAACCCACCCCCTCCCACCCTTTCAACTGTAAGAACAGCAAAAGATGTTTAATAATCCTATGAAATGTCTATAGATGTACAATCTGGAAATTATTTATGTAAAATACAGATGATTACAAAAGACTGGGTGACCTAGCCATCGGATTCACAGCCTTGACTCACAATTATCAAGTTTGTTTTGACCATGGATCTTATAATGTATTATAAGGTCCATGGTTTTGACCTACACTTCACACCAACCCCATATTTTCTATTCTACTGGGTGTATCCCTTTAACGACGACAATGTCCGAAGTTAACAAGCTGAATGGAAGAATAGCCGTACAATTATCATTATAAGTATGATTTGTTATGGGGGCGTGCCACAGACTAAAACGCATCGATTAACGCACAATACAAATACAGTATAAAGAAGTGTCTAATTCACAGTTATCTCGCTTTTCCTAACCCTTTACAAATTATATCTATTGAAGAAAGTTATTTATATCAAGTACCTACCCATACAATTTGAACAACCAAGTCTCTGATGATAAACCCATAGATTTACACGTATCTATTAAAACAAATCGTTAAAGGCAAGCACGTTCCATATTTTTCAATAAAAGAAAATAACGATGTCTGATTTTTATTATTCAGTTATTGATTAGCTGTTTATGTTTTCAAAGTTATGTTACATGCTTGTTCTATAGATAAATGTTTTGACATTATACAGTAGCAAATACAAAACGTGCATATTATGCATTTCTGTATAATAATTATGACTATTAATACATAAGATTTAGTAGTTATTGGTATACAAATGACCCTTTTATAGTTAACGACTCCTGGGTTATTGCAGTTGATCACGATAGATATAATGTACGTGTTCATAAACCATGGTATATAACATGCCATTACGAGGGTACTGTGGTATATTGATCTCTGACGTAATAACCATTATTTCACCATATAAGCAACAGGGTGCTAAAAGCCGTGCAACCAATTTACCCATTAATAGCATCAAAGGAATATAAAATACAGCGAAACTCTTCCCAAATTAGAACTAAAACGTAATTTTAAATTTCATGGATGAAAGGGGAAAAAAAGTACAAAGTTTTAATTTTCTCCGTGGGTTGTCAAGTTGAAAACGCTCATATCTGATGAAATAACGCTAATCATTGGACGAGAGACAACCAAAAGACTTTTTAATGAGTTTCATGATTCGATTTCTGGTTTTAAACTGGTTTCAAATTACACAATAGCTGTGTACTCTGTTGTTAGGTTCAGGGAATAATACCTCAGCATGTTGCCGAGAAACTATTGAAAATTGTAAACATCTTCAGCTAAGAACTTCCTCTTTATGGCCATGATTTTCTTTTTGAGCCAATTTTTTTCATAAATCTTTTTCAGAAAACGTCTAATGAATGTGAATCATACTGCGACTAACATGATTGCAAGGCGATAAATTAGCCAAGATGGAAATTTTTACGTTTTTGAAAAACCTCAACTTTCTGTTTGTTTAAAATATTGAATAAAACTGTACATAATGAGATCACTGCCGCCATTATACAACCAGAAACACACCAGATATTCCCTCCAGGTAAATCCCGGTTCCTACTTGTGAGCGGCAATGTAAATAAAATGAAAATAAATGGGATTTAGCGTCCTACTGTTCTGCTCTGACTCGGCTAATGAAGAAGGACATACACAGTGTGCTATGAAGGAAATGTTGCCCGGACAGAGCCGCTACGACCTACTCTTATATTGAATTCCACTGAGCCACCAAGTAGTGTAAAAAAAAGCTCCTTAGCAGTTGGAATTTGAAGAAAGGGTAGACAAAAAGAAAGCTGTTCTGGATTTTGATAAGACGTTGAGTTCAATCCCTCTTTATCTCTCTTCAGGAAGGATGTTCGCCTAATTGGTTGGGGCAGGCCTAGGGTTAAATACCTCTGTCGAACCCATCGGGACTAGAAAACAATCATTTAGTCATACTGAGAGAGAGAGAGAGAGAGAGAGATGTCCATAAGTTTGGGCAGGCGACCCTCATTTATCTCAGACCCTATCACCATTTACATATACGTAATCATTAGAATGTATACTGAACAGTAAACGCCCACAACAGCACAGCCAGCTGTATGTAAATTTCAATTAAAATATAAAGAGAAGATATTTAGATCAATCAATAATTGAAATATTGATATAATAGTTGAACATTTCAGTTGTAAGCAAATTCCTAACACGTGTTACATGAATTGAATTATTTAATGTAGATACATAACCTTTTAATTTTTTTATATATACTGAACAAGCCATATGGGTTGTTAGAGAAGTATTTATACTATTGAAAGTATTATATATACGGGTCATTTTCGGAACGCAATACATTTATCCCATTTATGTCATAAATTCGTTTATTAAAATGACATACATAAGCTTTATATATATATGTATATCATAAATTTACACGTGATGCTTACGATAATAATGGGGATGACGATGACAATATATATACTATGATTTAAAGACTTCGAATATTATATATTAAGTACCATGAAATTTTCGTCAGTTACATGAATTCTTTACATAAAGTGATATCAGATGTTCTAGAATCACCATGATAATGGGGATGACGATGACAATATATATATATATATACTAATATACTATGATTTAATGACTTCGAGTATTACATATAAAGTACCATGAAATTTTCGTCAGCTATATGAATTCTTTACATAAAGTGATATCAGATGTTCTAGAATCACCCCTTTCACGCACGACACATGCCTCTACTTACAGCTAAGTATGAAGTGTGAAATGTTGGACTTGAACTCAAAATGCAAAAATTATTTAGTAGAAAGTAATCTTCATTTGCATAACAAAGAATGTTAATAGGCTGTCAATTGGGTCACATGAAACATACAAGTACATGTGATATGAAAAGTAAGGATCAATATCTACTGAATGACTGATCTATATTAAACCTACATGACCCAGTATAAGGTAAATAATAACTTCGTTATATACGTTAATGTCAATAATATTTACTGTATGAACTACGTTATCCATCATATTCCATTCATATATTCTCCTAGAAGTCATATAGTGCTCTCAGATGTCATATAGATCCAAGTGTATAATTAAGCTATCCTTTGGGTTCCTAGAATATAGGCATGTATGTGTTTTGTATGGTGTGTTCAGTGTACCTGTCATGTAATTTTAATTAAGCTAAAACTTTAAGTTTGTCATTCTTCTTCTTCTGGGGTTATGCTTCCGCTCCCTACAAGAGTGATATCGCAGTTTGTCATTGATTATAGTCCCCTTTAATGAAGTCGTTTTATCACTTACAAATGATTTGGTCCTAACATCTGTAATATTACATGTGCGTATTTTGAGATATCGAGACTCAATAATATCAAAATAATTCAGTTTCACGGGTACCGAGACACAAGAATTCTAAAACATTTCTGTTTCACAAACTCAATAATTTCAAAACAATCAAGTTTCGCAAACTCAAACCTGTACGAGAGACAAAGACATAATATAACTAAAATATGATAAAGTCAACTTACCCATCAATTTCAAACTTGATATTTAGATCCTCAGTACAGTAAGTATTAATATAATTCACTTAGTATTGTTATTTAATCACACCGGATTATTACTTATACATGTCTATATAGAACCGTTACGTACATCAAATATTCACGACTTGTTATAATGCCATAAAGTTACTAACTATAGAGCTGTTTCACTGGAGGATAAAGACTGCAGAAAGACACTGCGAGTTATCTTTTTAACATGCCCAAGCAACTTTCCGGTATGTCCATGTAACGTTAGTATATATACATACCTCAATAAATCCCACAAGAACTTTGCAATTGCAAACTAAGAATCTGTTTTATATGAGAGTTTTGTTAGACAATCGATGCCATATGTCATGTAACAAACACAGAACTGTTCAATAAGTTGTATATAAATAACACACATGGATCATAGTGGGTTGGCCTGCTTGTAACAAATGATGTCTCACAGCGACAACACCTGAGCCAGTTCCGAGATAAACGGATGATCTAACTGTCAATGAGCATCTGCCACGGTCTAAACTAAGAAATATTATTAACTCGAATAGTGTTTATGGTTGTTTTTTTTTTCATCAGAAAAATAATGGTGATATTTGTTAACCGATATATGCTGACTGTTATAACAACAGTAATTAGTGTGATTAATATGTAATTATCATTAGCACTAATTACATTAACCTATAAGGATCAATGGTATCAATTATCCAGTAACATAACTGTATATTTTTTGTATGTGTTTATACAAAATATATAATTCTACAGACACCGATTTGTCCTGGCTTTAACTCAGTATTCAAGTCTATATATTCCGACCGTCTTAAATATCTTAAAAAAATCTCCTTAGTAAGTAACTTTTTATCAATTTCGTCTGAGCTCTTCATCCGCGACAAAGTTCTCAAAATAATCGAGATAGTTGTCCAATAACACTCATCACACGTTGTGAAACAATCTAAAACTCTTTTATTTATTAACACCGATTCTGACAAATTGACTTTCATTAAGTTCACATTTCAGTCTATTAAGAGTTAAATACTATTAAGAGTTCAACCATGTTCCGAACGGTCGTATATATCTCTGCTTTAAGAAGAGCGTGATATCAAACTGGGTGAGTACAGACAAAAACGACAGTATGCTATGAAACAATCTTATCACACTATAATAAATGAAGAAGTCAGCCGCTAAACCTTTAAAAACTAATCGCTTTGAGATGATTTGTCCCGAAGGCTGATAGAGACTACATCTGAAATCTTGTTTAAAACACATTTACGGCTCAGTAGTAAAAAGCTTTTTTTTCTGCTAATCTACTAGAGGCTGTCGTAGAATCCGCTAAAAAACCCTTTGTCAATATTGTGTATTCCGTTATATGATTAATATTGTCACGTTTAGTTGAAATGTTCTGTCACAGCGCTTTCCAATAACTCTCGTATCTAAAATATTTAGTTCCTTATCATAGAGTACGCCTGTCACAATTCATTTATAAAATCATTTTTTCTTCTTCAACGAATTAATGCTTTGATGTTTCGTGACAAGCAATTCGTGAGAATGATACGTAATTCAACCTTTCTAGTGTCTTCAATATTCAAATTCATCTGCGGCACTGGTACGTTTCTAAATAACCACGTTCTTTGAAATAGTTTGTCTCGCTTGATTGTGTAATCACCGTTAATTAATTAATGAAGAAGATTCCTGCTATTAATGGTATACATAAGCTGAAGTAAATTGATTTTAACGATCGCCCGTGCTATACTGGAACCATGCATGACAAATCCAAAGATGCGGAATGGCCAAAACACAATTAAATCTTTCATAAGTCACGGTCCAATAAACGTTAATCAAAACGAAGTTATTCTTTGTCAAGTTTATGACTAGAAACAGCATTCAAAATAACATCAATCAATATCAAAGCTTGTTACCACTATCTTATAAAAGTAACAAAACTAATCTCAGTATCAAATTTTGAAAAGTATTACGGTATCGAATATTTGTTTTTAATCTCTGATTATTGCCAATAAATCACAGCGTTATTCTTATCTCGGCATCACTACTGTATCAAATTTAAGTAAATACGGATGTATTATTAACACTTTATCCACTGTCTCACTATTAGCACTTTTAGTTAATACTTATAAGTTCCGTTAACTGTATCTGGTTTCATTGATGGCCACACGCGAGCTGAAGTGACCACTACCGTATTGTCCACTGTTATTGTTACTACTGACTTGTTACAGCACGCTCCCCGACTGGACATCCCTTGACCATCGTCTACCGCTAGAGGTCCTTCTCCCGCGAGTTTTGTCGACGCTCGTTTACCCGACTAATCAC
Source organism: Patella vulgata (assembly GCF_932274485.2). Classification (NCBI taxonomy): domain Eukaryota; kingdom Metazoa; phylum Mollusca; class Gastropoda; family Patellidae; genus Patella; species Patella vulgata. The sequence continues at coordinate 22,818,038 of NC_065883.2, forward strand.
CCCAATAAATCTTTGACTGACAGTCTCGTGAAAGCTCGTGTGTCATGAGATATGATTAAATGTACATTAGATACCCGGATCGATCTGAAGCGCGGCAAACAGCACGTGGTTGAAAAGAGTGTATCCCTTTTGCACATGTTTGGGGATTTGTGATTGGTTGGTTTGACCGGTTCACCTGACGACCCAACGAAGGGAATGGAGTGTTGTTACCTGTTACAGAAATTGTCTGTGTCTGTTAATGTTTTTATTTGAGAGAGTTGATCGGTTCGTGTTATTTGAAGGTATTAAGATGATGCTGGCGTATTTAAACAGGGTTTAGAGCTGTTAAGACTGCTAGTAATTCCCTGGCCAAAAACAAACAATATCACTTCCACTTGAGAAAAATATTAACGGAGAGCTTTCATGATGTGTCAGTAACAAAACGAAGGCGATGTGCTGTTTATCGGTTATCATATCGGGTTATTGTTAAACAAATATTTTTTGTGGAAAAACATGTCTAACCTAATCTTTTAATGAGAAGAAATGTAATTATTGTGGAATAAATTGTAATAGCGTACCATCAAGGACCTATAAGTCAATCATTTTCAAATTAAACATTTTCTGAGAGCAGGGTCACTGACGAGGGCAAAGAGTGTACCTAGTGTTATACATTTAAAGGTATTTCCGTTAATATTCTACCCTTTTCAACACAGTCTCTGGACGAATATTCTTTGTTGTTACTTTTATAACCTGCTCACCCCGCTACGTGTAAATTCAAGAGCGTGAAATTGAAATAAGGGGTACACAAGTAATGCATTACGGGAAGTAATACATCATAGAAGATGCAGCGGCTTGTGATGATGATTAACATAATTTCATGTATTAAAATCATTCAAGCGTCTCTTTATACAAATTACATGTTTATTAGGCAATATTTTTTAATAGTTGTATGTGTAATGAGCCATTATGTCTGATATGTATTTATATATAAGAAAGGCTACAGATGTATATTTTCAATTTGCCTATATCCAGTACATAATTGATATTCACCATAATCATTGACATGTAAATATATCTATCTATAGATTGGCAACACGTAAACCACTGAAGCATTGCAATATAATATGCACTGAAATCAGGAATCGGGTAACAACATGAACCCTAAAGTAAGATTCTCTTTATGAACCCTAAAGATAAGATTCTCTTTATGAACCCTAAAGATAAGATTCTCTTTATGAACCCTAAAGATAAGATTTTCTTCACGAACCTTAAAGTAAGATTCTCTTAAAGTAAAATTCTCTTTATTAACCTTAAAGTAAGATTCCCTTTATGAACCTTATAGTAAGATTCTCTCTATGAAAGTAAGATTCTCTTTATGAACCTTAAAGTAAGATTCTCTTTATGACCCTTAAAGTAAGATTCTCTTTAAGAACCCTAAAGTATGATTCTCTTATGAACCTTAAAGTAAGATTTAACGCTAAAGTAAGATTCTATTTATGAACCCTACAATAAGATTCTCTTTATGAACCCTAAGGTGTGATTTTCTTACGAATCCTGAAGTATGATTCTCCTATCAACCACCTAGTAAGATTCGCGATATGAACCAATAAGTAAGATTTTCTTTATGAGCAAGAAAGTAAGATTCTCTATATAAACTATAAAGTAAGAATCATAAAGTAAGGTTTCCTTGTTAGAAACCGTAAAGTGAGATTCTCTTTATGAAAACACGAAGTAAACTTCTCTTTACAATCCATAAGGCGTGAATTTCTTTACGAACCATGAATTAAGATATTCTTTACGAACCATGAATTAAGATATTCTTTACGAACCATGAATTAAGATATTCTTTACGAACCATGAATTAAGATATTCTTTACGAACCATGAATTTTCTTTATGTACCATTAAGTAAGATTCTCTTATAAAACATTTCTAATTAATTCATTACTTTCACAAGAAGCAAACACACTTATTTAATTTTATAGTTCTTTTCTAAATTTTATTCTGAAGTCTCAAGAGGCAATAACTTACTTCTATAACAGGAAACTTCTGATCTTGATGATACTTCAAGAGGGAAAGACACGGTTAAATCCTTGTAAAGGTTATGACTATATCAACACTATAAATCTCTTATAGAAGATACCCCACAACAGGATGAATATATTTCACACTTTAAGACAGAAGTAAGCATGATAATCCATAAAAAATGTAATGGTGGTCAACTGTATTCCTCGTGCAAATAAACACCTTGTCAAATCAACAATCCCGCGACTTTGTAAGTAATTTGTAAAAAAATGGCTGGATTGTTCTTTACCTTTATAACAGAAGCACGCGATCTACCAGCCGTATATCACATAACCAGTATTTCGAAACTTATATACTATTTCAGAGAAGAATAAAAATGCAAAATAATCTACGTTTTTCACAAATGAGTTGCACAATTGCGCCACATGCCAAATACATTAATTTTGATGCGTAGAACTATTGGGTTCATAGAATGAGTAATTTGACAGATTTCAATTTATGAGTAAATGTAAATAAGTACATGTAGTCATAAGTTAGTAGATTGACAGTAGCTATAGTAAACAATGACTATAGTTTAGTATTATTGTGATAAATATTGGTAATCAATCAAAATACACGTGACTAATAAAAACAGTAATAAATGGATGAAATGGGGTTTAACGTCCTACTTTTCTGAATACATATGGCAATAAAAAGTAGTTAATGAAAACCAAATTAGTAACACACACAAAGGTGGTTTAAATAATCACAAATTAAAACACAGAAAAGTTGAATCTAGTAGCTAATTTAGAAGTTGAATTTAGTAACACACGCAGCTAATTCAAAAGTTGAATTTTAATAACACACGCAGCTAATTCGAATGGTGAATTTAAAACACGCAACAAAATGTTGACAATTACATAGGCTTCAGACACTTAGCTCTGGTTGAATAACTTTAATAATTCGTTCCGTTTTTGTACAAACTGGAAAATTAACCGAAACGAAAGAAAACAATTTTATTGAAATGTTCGTAGGTGAACAGTAATTAGTTCATCAATGATGATGATGTTATCAAAAACTATCTAATTCGTTGATGACAGTGACGCAAAGCTTGTCAAACATCGTAACGGCTGCACGTGACATAAGACATCAAAGAATAGGGACAGGTATATTGTCAAGTTAGTCACCTGTCATTCGGATTACTCAGAACGATCCATCACTTACAGATCCAGTAACAATACACATTACCTTCAGGCGAGTAATTAAGTTTATGTTTCTCAGTAAATTAATGAGAGGCCTTCTAGCTACCGAATCAAATCAAATACATCATGTTGGCTCCAGTGGTTAGATAGGTTTTCGTAACGTACATTACCGATTTTGTACATTCATTAATATACAGGATGCATTGTTTTAGTGACAAATTGTTTCTGTCAGGTAAACCCGATTCTTATTAGATGACGAAGTCGTGTTACGGAATCATAATACCAATAAATGATAAATTATGTTCGACGAAAAGGCATATCATTATTACAAGCTAATGATGGCGGCAGTCTTAGTATTAAAGAGGAAAAGGCCAGATGGTACACACATATTGAAAGCATATACAATATATCATAATCTAGTTGAGCATCCCAATGACCCGATACCCCCCACCCCACCCCAGCAAATAGACATAAAATAATGTACTAGCCCACAGATAATTAATATATTTATCTCGGATCCATAAAGTTGGCGGTGTGATATATTCCAAATTAGAAGTTAATGTAAAATTCAAATGGCCGTCATGATCATTACAGTTTTCGGTAAGTTAGCTATAGACTGTATATGGCCCTAAAATCTATCAGATATTGTATTCAGGCACAACGTCTTGTTACATCCAGTGTTGGGAAAATAAATTACTTCTGTCGAAAGTTCATTCCTTTTTTATTTGATCTTATGTTACAACATCTTACATAAAAAAATACCTATAAATCATTATTTTAAATAATGGATGTTATTCTTTCAAGATTAAAGATGATGGTAAAATACATTAGTTTCAGATTACGTATCAGTAAAGCGGATTAACTAATAGGTTACGGAGGCGCGTTTATTATAAATACATATTACATTGTTTTAAATGAAAACGATAACATTTTTTATACATTTGGTGCCTGCAAATTCCATCAAAACGCTTCAGTAAAACCGAAGAATTTATACGATTGAGAATGGTATTGAGAGAACAATTATATAAAATTACTCTAGGGAAATTGTGTTGCTAATGGAACAATATTAACTTTTAAATATAAAAATATGATAATGGTAAAAAAGTCCATGCACAAAGATGTTATATATTTTTTCTTACCTTATGAAGATTGTTTTTCACCAAATAAACTCCACTAAACTTGTGTTTTATAATATCTGTGTCTTCAGCTCACGCTCATAAACTAAAATAAACAATACGTTATTTGAATATATATATTATATTAAATAATTACCGTCTATATTATGTCATAGTTTATAGTGTAATGGGTGTCATATTATTGACATTGAAGGTGTCAAATCAGACGTGACATTTTCAACCCATAATATTACTACTTCCTTTTACGAATGAATCAATAGCAGACATTACACAATCGTTAAACCCCATTTGGCAACATTCTAAGACAACACAAATTCCCATCCTCTAATCTCATATTTACTGTCAAAATCACACTTTAATAAATGAAATTATAATACAAGAAAAGTTATTACAAGTATCATCGCAACAGCTTATCATGACAAGTTTCGTGACGAATAGAACAGGTATGCTTTCCGTTATAAAATATGAAGACGGGCTTGATTTTAATTACCTGGCAAGATTGTGAAAAGAGGGGGGGGGGCAATGGGTTTAAAGTCCGCTTGACACAAACTTGGTCATTTCGTGATTAACATAATATAGTACGGATATATTTCAATAAATCAGGTGTACATACCGCGATTTAACAGTGAGAGGAAACCGGAGGACCCGGAGAAAACTCACGCGGTTGGGTAGACGACACTACTCCTTGTGACATACAGGCTTAGGGTCGAAACCACGTCATTTTTGTCAATGACAGAACTTATGATCTAAAGAGCAGCTTTTCGAACACCCAACCGCCCGGAGATTAAGGCAAGACGGAAATATATCTACTGCATTATGAATCATAATTATTCATACACGTATTATCATTTTAAGATATTATCATATCAAAATAAACAGGTTTAGCTCGATTGGTATTGAATGTCACGAAACCGAAAGTGACATTAATGAGTATATGAATATTCAAAAACATGTATCGACGTCACGTAGGTATATCAGGTATAATATTTAGCTATTCACCAGTTAAACGGCTGCCATCCAATTGAAGACAAACGTCGAATATCAGATGCAAAACGTGAGGATGACGTAGTTGTATATAATGTTTAGAAAATGTGTTCTGGGTAGAATCCCACTTGAAACATTAATAACTGCTATCGACTAACACTTTTGAATTGATGAAAATAATTATAACAAATATTATACTCCACAATGGCATGCAGCATAATTATAGCTTCTGTTATCAAAGGATTCAGAAATGTATCAGTGTATATAAATGAAAACTTGCTGGTGTGGGTTTATAAGACATAAAACAGTGTGACATATATATAGTGTATGTAATGTATATTTATAGGTTATAAAACCCACACTAGCAGGTGTTATAAGGATGGTTTTAATTGGCATACTTTGACCCCACTACACAATCGCGTTAAAAGGTAGAGCCAGGAACTGGTCGAATTTAGTCTTTAAAGAAACAGTTCGACAGAAGACCACGAAGAAATGTCTGTTTTAACATTTAAGAAATAAGGTGGTAGAAATGACGAAACGATTAATGCAAAATTATGTAGCTTTATAAAAAAAATGAAAGTAGTAAATATTACCGATGATACACACCCCATCTGATTAATCCAGATAATAATCATGAAATCTCTTAATACCCGTAATTTGGACGCAAATATCAAGCAAGATACAGACAATAGTGTAATAATAAAGATTGAGCATGATATGCCTAATGCACGGTATCACCACTACTTATAGCTTTAATTACAGAATGTTAATTAGAATTTATACCTCGTATACTCTCGACGTTTCTTCAAGAAAGTGCCTTTAAGACCAATTTTCCCACCCCACAGTTAAGTCGAATTTACATGATAACAATATATAGACAGACGTTACTGTATTAAGTGTTTTAAGTGTCCACGATAAAACATAATTAACTTAATACAATTCATAACCTCATCTTCAACACGTCTCTAAAACCCTTCAGATTTACAGACTCGAATAAAGCATTTACCACTTCTTAATTCTACAACAATAGACCGTGGCTATTTCGGACACTGGTCATTCTAGTACAATATGGACCAATCTGCTACTTGACTAGACTTGACCAATATTATTTCAGGTTTCAATGAGCAATTTATTAAAGCAGGACTGGCAATAGCTAGTGTAAACTGGGTGGCGTTATATTAGATCTCTGTGGATTAATATAAGAATAAGACGTCTCTGAGTATAGAAATTGGAAACAGTTAACACTAATTGAATCTTGAGTATTATACAGGTCCGTGGAGTATCAGAATCGTTATAAGTATTGTTTGAACAGGCAGTTCGACCAGGAGTTATGCTTTGTAGGTATTTAGTTTAAAGCAAGTGTTATGACCCTTTATTTTCTTAAAATAAATACCGAATTTATTTAAATCATATATTATTATTATGTTAGGTAACTAATTATATACGTATATCATTATACAAATACCATTTAATCAAGCAATGAGGTATAAATTGTTTGAACAGGCAGTGCAACAAGGAGTTGCTTTTGCTGGTATTTAGTTTATTGCAAGTGTTGAGACCTTCTTTAAAATCTTAAAATTAAAACGGAATTAATTTAAATCATATATTATTATCTTGTTACTAAGCTAATAAAATAATCGTAAGAATACCATTTAAATAAGACGAGGGTAGCGTCCCAATGATGTTAAAGAATGTTGTTGATTTGACCAGGGTTTAATCCACATTAAAATATAAACTATAAAACATACTTATGCAAAACAGCTACTAATATATTTGGGTGACGTTTCGAAGAGTATTGCCTCAACGTTATCAAACTAAGAGCGGTGAGTGAAAATTCTTCGAAACGTCTCTCAAATAAATTAGTAGCTCACTAACACCATTTAGTAGCTGTTTTCCATAAGTATGTTTTATAGTTTATCGTTCTGTCCAGTTACTAAGTGCCTTTAAAATATCACATTAATATGTATCAAGCAGTATTATGACAAATTTAGATCAAATTCTGTGAGTCTGATATTGCCGTATTTATTGAGAATTAAAACAAATTAAGAATGGGTGAATCAAGCCATTCTCGAAAAACATAACGATTTTAAAAAAAGACAATTACTGATTGAAAATAAAATTGCTCCCACCCTTAATTAAATTTCCTCGGTTACAGCAACTGTAGATCAAAGATAACGACGATGGAGTTAACGGACCAGTGTGATAAACAGAAAACCTCATCCTGTGTCAATATATTACCACAAGACAATATCAATAAATACACACAATTCACACACCCTTTAAAACATCGCCATATTGCTTGAGAAAAAAACTCAAAGATTCTACAAGACATGTCATAATATTTGACCCTGTGACCTGTGTCCACCAACCTAAGCCGCCAAAAGGACGATTGTCATATTGTCTCGAAATTCTTTTCTAAAGAAAAAGAACTATTTTTGAAGATGTTTTCAGAATGTAATACGCGTATCATACTAGTCATATTGTTGGTTTATGAGGCCAAGTGACGAAAAGTCTGTGTTTTACAACCCAAACAAGCAAACGTGGACCGGACGTAAACATTGTAGGGTTTTAGCACAGACCAGTCTTACGTATATTAATAATTATAGACTAGGATCAGATAAAATAAGTTCATAAACAGTCTTGGGTTTAAGATTGGATTTGAGATTATCTCGGTGGTTTGTAATTTGAATCAAAGCACAATCTGATTAAAACACGGGTCCTATTTTGTTTCATTTTTATAGTTAAAAATGTCGTTTTACTTGTCTTCACAACACTACGATCTGGAAGAGTTGTTATATAACAGGCGTTCTAGTTGATGTGAGGAATTAGCCAATGAAACGGTCTGTTACGGCGAGTTCTTGGCGTGCTCTGCACGGAACTGTGGGTAAACCCCTAGAAACACCAACGCTGATTGGTTAATCAATATCTGACGTCCTAGGGTCAAAAGTCGGTCGTATGACCCCTGACGCGACCGCCCAGTACAACAGGTCAGATCTTTATGTAGTGTAGGCCATCGAAAGTATAAAAAAAAACGAAACGAAATATAGATCTGTATTTTAATCAAATTGATGAAAGCGTGTCTTAAAATATCTAACAAATTTCAAACAGACAGACATAAGGAAACGAAGGTATACATTCTCGATCACTTCCTATATCTAGACGAGACAATTTGATTTGGGTGGTGCAATGGAGTGGATTTATGATCAAACATTTACTTTTCACGGCCTTACAAAGTACAAACACCTCCTAAAAAGACAAGCGAGAAATAATCTTTAGCGTCGGTATTAAAAACACGATACACTTGTTCATTCTTCCAAATATTATGTTGACATTGAATGTTGTGTTTATTGACATATCGCCATATAACATGCTATGATGAACGTTTAATAACTCGCGTATTTGTCTCCAGATTTCCTTTGTGGACAATTCCCACACAAAATTCAACTCACTTGTTTCAGATAATATGCAAAAAGTATGCTTGTATATCGTTTTCTGACGCCATCACAAAAGGATTTTGGATGTTTTAGTTTTGAAATTTTGTGATGTCAAGCGCTCTGTGATATTTATTCACGGGCCATAAGAATGCTCCCTCTACATTTTACAGATATTGATGTACATTCCGCTTCTATGATGGTAAATGTTTGATTACGATTTTGTCGAAATGCACACAAGCATCGCCTTAGAATTGTTTTAAACATATTTATAAAATACGTTAAGGTAAATGGTTGCGTGATATCAGGCGTGGTTTGGTCACGTTAATTTATTAAATGCAATGTTTATTAAGTAAATACAAGCACACATATAGCATACAGGTAAAAATCTAACATAAATTAAATCAAATTTAATGGCAAATTTGTGTTTAAATTTAAAACGAACAGTTAACTTTTTTGATAATAAATATTTGTTACATATTTCTAGAGAGTTTTGGAACAACACGCAAAGTAAATAATAAAGAAAGAATGGGACGGTGGTGGTGCGTCATGTAGATCATGCTTAGTGTTCTTGGGATTTGTTTTGAACTATATGCACACGTCATTGCAGCCATCTTGGAATTGTGACGGCATATCAAAAATCTTATCCGCACTTACCAAAGTATAAGTTTGCCAAGATTCATCTCGATCATAGTTGAATTGGCGGTGTCTTAGGCGTTTTATATGAAGAGCGCCGCTCCAAAAAGAACAAAAACAACAGCAAAAACATTACCAAGTGTATGCAATCAATTCCAGGTTACAAAACAATACAAGATCTATGTGGCCTTTTGGAGTTTGTCCCCCATGTCCAAAAATCATGGATTCCCTTTCGGTTTCTGTGCGGAGGTAATCATGTTGAGTAATACTATAAGATCGATGTTTTGTACCAACAAAAAGGTCAGATCATAATTTATGTACGTAAGCGAGAAATTACTAATTCCAACATGGAGCTTATATTTTTTTTATTTAATTGATTGTATCGGTTGACATTTTAAATTATATTTTCCTTGTGCCCAAATACCATTGGGGATCATTACTCAACGTCATTATGAATAATTAAAACTGTTCAGGGATACAAATTACATTGCCTTATCTCAATATGCCTTTATTTAAATATCTGTTCAAAGACAAGATGTAAATAATTAAATAAAACAAAACCTGACTCTCATTAAAATACAGAACTAATTAAACTTTGGTGCTAATTGGAAGTTGAAGACAATGATCGCATGGTTATTTCTGGTTTAAATAGAATTGAAATAGAATAATTGACGAATGGATTAACAGAAAAAAAAAATGTCCGTGTAATGTAGCAAGGTGCAATTATGAGTTTCTGAATTGATAATGTGGATCTCATTGGTTTCTGAAATAGATAAGTCATCAGCCTTATGTAGACAGTAAGCATAACCCGCATTATGCACAACAGCTATATGATGTTAATCTTCGTGTTTTGTTTTAGCAGGAACTATATTAATAAATTGATCATGCCCTTTCAATTTTGTGTACTTGATAAACCCTTAATTAGGATCTATTATACATGGTATGTGTATGCTTCGAATTGGAAACGTTCCAGAAAATGGGCCGATTAAAAATACCTATCCTATATATTATATCAAAAGAAACAGATTACTGTAACCTGCAGCCCCTGGGTAAAAGACTGCAGAGACACAAACTAGGTCATTTCGGATCTAACATACGGTACAATTTTATTTCAATAAGTCACACTGGGGTTTTAGCGGTGGGGTAGGGGGCGATAATCAGGAGAAATTCCACGAGGTATGGAACCCGACCAACTCATCGTTCGAAACCACACTACTTGACATCCAGGTAACATTCCCCCTTTGATGTTTTAAAACAATTTAATTATTTCTATCGTATAATTTTTATCGTATCAAATGTTAGCTTGTGTGACTGTTCCCGTTTTGATTGATTAAAATCGTTGACTAATCAAAAAAAGTCAAACATGAAAATAATTCCTATCAATTAAAAGACAGTCTTCAACGCGTTTAAATGTAGGTCATGATCAGACGATAGCTTTGTTTTCAGAGCGTCCTGATAATGTACGTTCGATCATTGACCTGTATTATAAGGTCCAAGGCTCGATATACTGGACACAAATCATGACACGTCATCATCATTTCGCAGTAAATGACCTCATATTGAAAACTGCAGAGCGATAAGAAAAAATTAGGGATAGTATCTTATTGTGATTCGAATTAAATAAAGCGTGTAAATTATGGCTTCGTTTAACGAATCATTACGCAATGATCACATGGTGTATGCAAAAGTTGTCAGGGTTAGTTTGGTCGCAATGTCGAGATTCGATGTTCTCGACCCGAATGAAAGTACTCGGAATATTCTCTTGATTGATTAAATAATTCAAGGAAAAGGGTATTTTTTTTTAAATAATGGCAGGAACAAGCTCCCATCAAATCCATAAACGATGATAGAGAGTAATTAGTTTGGAACAGGGACGGTGGGTTGTTAATCAATCAAACTTGTAAAAGATATTTTGAGATTGCCTGAATCTATGTGCCAGTTTAGTCAATTTATTTCCAGAATAGTACCCTAGAAACAGCGAACTAATAAATCTAAGCACGCTTCTCGCATACTGGATGTTCGAGACAGATTAGTATACACACTCGATCACTGGATAATAGTGATACAACCCGATAAAACATTATATACATGGTTAATCTGAAGAAGGGGAAAATGATGCCAGAAATTCTAATCATGTGGAAACCAGTACGCTGATATACTTGATGGTTGGCTGAGTTAAATCTACAAATTCTAGATCACAGTGATTGCATACCGAAACGAAATGAAAGTTGTAATCAAGCGCATCATTCGATCTATCCGTGTAATCATTGATATAGTTCTAATGACCGTGTGTATTTGGCTAAAATTCACATTATGTTAGAATCAATAGTTCATTATAGCGATAAGTAAACCAGCTAGTTAGCTAATAACTGTCAATCAGGGTAAAGAAACGAAACGAATTAAACGTCTGGATTTTATATCGATTTGTATTTCGTTTCCGGGATTCTGAGAATTCTGAAATGGTCATTTGTAATCGACCGGTTTCCTAGGACGGTTATCTAAGGCAGGTAATTTGTCTAAATTTGTTAATGAAAAAGTAACGGAAGGAAGGACGGTTTTCTAATCATCCACCAAGATAATTTAATAGTTTTAAAACTTCTGACTCATTAGAAACAGTTCTACCGTTCCTATATATAAAGATACTTAGGACAGTTTCGGTCGCTAGCTTTGCGTCTTAGAATAAGGTTAATTAACTCGCAATTTCATCTTTCGATATTTAAGCCGCTTTGAGAAAAAAGGATTTGAAAAGCTGCTTTATTACGACGGCAGACGGTGTAATCGGATTGAAAGTGATTAAAGTGACGGGAGAAATAATTGATTTAGCACGTTAAGTAACGTAAAGAAAATGGGTAGGTAAAATAGACACCCCCAGCTACCACCATAGTCATATTTCATTAAAATTTAATCGTCTTGTAATCAATCTAGTTCAAGGGGGGAAGCGGTCTGTAAGGTCAGACTTTTTCTTTTAATTAACGGCGCAATGTATTCCTTTCCTCCCTTCACACGTTTAAAAAAAATATTGGTATAGTTATACGTTGAACATGACGAAGTCCAACGTCTTAATGTCTGCTCTAGAGATGGGTTCAGCTCGGTGGAAGCGGGTTTTAGATAAAACTATTCACACACACAATACACCGATGGATTATCCATATTGTTAAAATCGTGCAATGTTATAAATAATCCCCAATCTCCCTCTAAGTGTATTTAAAAAGAACAAATGAAACATTGGACAGTCGAGTGTGTTACAGTTTGAATATTTCAACTATTTGGTTAGTAAGCATCAAATATCCACTGATAGTAGCATTTCCAATGAAGACAAACGCCCCGTTAAATCCGCCGGTTACCAGCGTTTACTGGTAGGGTAAAAGAATAACTAAATGTTTCGTAAGCTTTCCATGAGCTAGAATGAAACCTGGGTCCGAGTTAGCTTCAAAATTATCAGTGGGCATTTATATTATAGCATTATCGGATCCAGAAGCATGGACGTGGGGATCATACCGGATTCTAACTCAAATATGCATGGCATCACCATCTTAATCCTATTAATACGTATCAATGGTCAGTCAGTGATTGTCCAAATGTTTTAAGAAACGTCAATACTATCATGGAGCTATATTTGTGCTAGTAAAATACAGGATGTTTGGTTTTATGATTACTGATGGTCTCTAATCAAACTAACAACAGCTGATCCAGTATTAACTAAATTATACATTGTTATAATTATCAATATTTACACAGCCACAATATCATACCAGGAATTATACTGACTGATACTTCATCTAAAGGCCATCTTCATTACACCGGTTGGTGCAGAAAAGTTGGAATTAAAACCCCATTTCATTTTATGTCTTCATCTACACCCATACTAACACATGTTATGATCAAACTGTCTTAATACACCCCTTTGTTTAGTTTCAAATTAATTGATGATCCGACCCCTTCTTCAGATACGACGCTACCTGAACATCTTAAACTACTGTATGGCTTATGGCATGGAACCTTTTTGTCGACAGTTTATTCTAAATGTATAATCTGTCACTTCCGTTCATTGTTCCGATCTATTTTCTTTGAAGCAACCTTTATATACTTTCCTCGCCATTGATGCAATCAGCTATTAGTCATGACGTATTTCATTTATTAAGACTTTGACTCTATACACAACACCTGCGACCGCTTCTCGTGAAAGCCAAATTATAAGACAGAAGTAATTTACAAATGTGAAAACGAAGAAGCGAATATTGTATTATTTAAATATCACTGATCGGCTATATATAAGAAAGTAATCTTCAATGTTGAAACAGCGGTGCAGGACAAATGATCTGGCAAGGGAAAACGCATTGTAGTTCGGATGGGACGAAAAGCCGAGGTCCCGCGTATCCCTTGGCAATTGGAATTCGATAGCAGCACGCTGTATAGCGTATGTCCGTCTTCATTAGCCCAGTCTTAGCAGAACAGTAAGGCGTTAAACCCTATTTCATTTCATTTATATGTTGAAGAAAGGAAATATTTCATTTAATTCCTGAGGTAAAAACAATGACATTTCATACCAGTTACATTTTTTAACAATTTAAACCCAATGTTTATGTTCGTACTAGACATGCGCTACAACCAACTCTTTATCATACATTTCTGAACAGGGAACCTTCTGGAAGAATTATCATTAATAAAACTATCAGTCTTTCAAAAACATCACTTCAGATTTAAAAGAGCGAAACTAATATATTCCCTAATTCTCTTGGCATTTCTAGTTTATGATGAACATACATTGTGTACGATGCTGAGTGAAAAAGCGTGCACCTTCAAACATAAAAGCCAGTAAACTGTGCCAAGCCGTCAAGATCAGAGATCATATCGTGAATATATATACAGTATATATCTTCCTAATTCTTTTGACATGGATAACTTAAGTTTAATACATCTTTAAAAGTCAGATACCACTGCTGTTGGCAAAGTAGGGACGACGATCTTGAAAACAGTTTTGTGGCGATGAAAAGAACAATCACCGGCACGGTTTTCATCCAATAAAAATAAAACCATTCTAAACAAGTACGGCGGTACTATGGACCAGAAACCGAGCATGGTGTCATCGTGGAGCTTTGACAAGTTATCCAAACTTGAAGTCTTTCAATCGATGTGCAATTGTCCAAGGACAAACAACACAAATGTCATGCCGATCGTATATGAATTGGCGGAACATTAGGGATTTTTTTTCAAAGAGGATTGCCCCAAAAGAGAGAGAGAGAGAGAGAGAGAGAGAGAGAAAGAGAGGGGGAGAGAGAGGGGGATTTAACATCCACTCGACACAAACTAGGTTATTTCGGGACTAACATATGGTTAGTGGGGTTCTTTAGCAGTGGGAGGAAACCGGGGGGGGGGGCGGATAAAACCCATAGGCGATCCTATTCCTTATTGTCTATTAGATATTGAACAGGGTTCAAAGTTGTTTTTACTCTCTAAACGTCTCTACGATCGGAAAAGTTCCACTAACTACGTCATTTCCGGAACTTGATAAGAATTATTATTGTTTTATCCTCCAACTGTTGAGGTTATGTGACATTTTGTGATCCATTTATGTTGGAAATTAAAAGGGAAATGAAGTCTACGTTAAAACGTTCAGCGTGGGCAAACATACTCTAAGTAATTTATTTTTTATCTGGTCATGCATTATGGGGTTGACTGACCCTGCAATAACATTTCAATAAAATATAATAATCTTTGCGTATGATTTTGGGATAAAGATTCTGATTTTCGTGAATTAACATTTGCCAGATGACAAATAAACCTATTGACATTTAAATTTGTCTCAGTTTTTAATTCGATAATTTCCTGATTCTATAATTCAATAACGCAATTTTAATTTCCATAAGAAACGAAACAAAATTATAACACATTTATCACGGATGTTTCTTAGCAAGCAGCAACATGATTACGTTTCAACACGTGTGACAAATTAAATTCTGTCCCGGATGTAAAAAAAACGGAAAAGAAACACGCCTCTCTTGATAAAGAAACTAGTTGGACCGGGATCAGACATAGTTTCCTAGTAGGTATGAAAATGAAAGTAACCTCGGGGGCAAGTCATGACCTTTTCACATTATAAATTTATATACACGATTCTAACATCTTAACCCATGTGTCCAACACGTGTATAAATACTCTTCTAAAAACATAAGATTACACATAAATTACAGACCTACTTGGTGACATTTTAAGTCCAGCAACCTCACAAACCAGTTCTAAAACTAATATGCCGTTCAGACGGTCATATATAAGCTAGTTTCCATGTTAGGTATGGCCTAAAGCCGTAAATAGAAAGAGGAAAGCTTGCAAAATCATATTCTAAATATGCAAGAAGAAGCTTCGGCTCTCCTAAGTCTTGTCTGCCATATCAATTTAGCGGAAGCACGTTAAAGAACCAACTTCAGTCAGTCATACGTATTCAGTCGCTTCGTTCAGGCGGCCAAGGTAAGTCAACTTATTTAAGACAAAGTTAAGCTTAACTTAAGCGTTGGGGCGACAAAATGTAGTTTTTAGAATACCTTGAAAACCGTATTGTTCATTTCCACAAAAAATATTAGTATTATGTTTTACATACGGTATCAAGAATGGTACAATGAAGAAAATGAATGCAATCGAAATGGCCGCTACATGTTAAGAAATGTTTGAACCAGAGTGGTCTAGTGTGCGAAAATGGCAATTTAAAGAAATTCACAGACAAATCATGTCTAGTTGTAATCCTGTGCAATAAAGATAAAAACTATGCCTTGAAATCGTATAAACTATCGGAAGATTTATTGTTTCAACTGTTTATAAGTTACAGTAGTTTTTACTCGGCTTGTTAACATTACATATATACAAACTACTTTATCACATAAAACCTAATGAGAATTTTATAATAACAGATCTCACAAAGTCGTTTTTTACTGTCACATTTTACATTCCTCTGTGTTATTTCTGTGGGCGGATTTTCTAAATTACACTTAACAAACACTTAAAATGATTTCTAGCCCAGGAAGCTTACTTTCTGTATACAGCAATAAATATCAGTAGGGTTTTTTGGGGATACACGCATTGCAAATTGGAGCGAGCAAACCCATTACCCAAAAGTAAGAGATAATTATGCTTGAAACATTCTTCGATACGATTAACAGAGGGACCTTTTTTCGTTTCGTTTTTTATTTAGTTTTACCGTCTTCAGTAGTAGAGGCTATCGAAAGTGTAAAAAACGAAACGAAATATAGATTTGTATTTTAATCAAAATGTAAATATTAAAATTATTTTAGGTCAAAGCTGGGATTTGAACTAGGGACATCCTAGTTTTGAATTTACAAAAATTAACTAGACTTTCGAATAATAGAAATAAAACTTGTAAATTATTCTGCCAAACCACATCGATGAGAAAATCAGATTCAGGAAATCTGTAAACATTGGCAGTGGTTTGGCAGTGTTACTAAAACAATCTTTATTGTCACTAAAGGAAAATCCAAATATTTAGGCACTATCCCCGAAACATTGGAAGCTGTGGATCTACCTCCGTTGAAAGGTAAATATAGTATAATTTTGACAAGACACGAGTGCAAAATGTAAATGCATATCGCAGCATGAATATTTAATATGGTTTCCAGCGTGTTGCTGATTTTAACATGTTCATATGTTTATGCCATCATGTCCAAACGTTAATACAAAGGATGTGTGTAAATGTATATATGTTTATAATACTGAGAGTCTGGAATAAAATACATCCATTTGTGGGAATTTTAAAGAAAAATCGAATCGCTTTAATGTAGTTGTGCGTGTTAAAATACATACACAAAATGTACTATTGCCATACATGTATCTTGCGTTCACATTTGGATGGGTAAATCTAATAGAGATGAAATGAGATTCCATGCAATACCTTCCTGCACCGACTGGTATAGTGAAGAGGTGTACACTATACACTTTGCTATGAGGGAAATGTTGCCCGGACAGCGTCGGTACGGCATACTCTTATAGTGAAGTCAATGGTTCTTTTACGTGCACACCAACGTTAACTGACCGGAAGTCATGCTGCAAAATCCCGTGGAACTTTCTCGATCAACCTCGCCCTCCTGGTTAGTGCGCCACATCGATTCCCTAACCAACGAGAGATGTTCTACCATTGCCCTCTATCTCAGTCACGGTGGTTTATCACCACCTCTATTCTTCGAAGATATTAGATCCTTCTTTGACATTTCAAAGGACAGTGAAAAACAAAGCAAATGACATTGCTTAGTGATAAACTTCAATGCAACCGCCATACGAGAAGCAACTCAAATCCGAGAAACAAAAACACCTACCTCAATCGTTCTTCTATAAACAAATTTAAAACCATCTGCCGATACTAAAATCTTTCAATGTGAGATAAACAACCCAAAATATGGAGAAGGAGCCAAATATTGGAACAAAGGGCCCATAACACAGGCTCGAAGCAGCCATATACGATCTCGTAGCCTAGCATTTAAAGCATCCCCAGTGTACAACTTTGAATTCCTTAATAACTCCAATTAAATCATTTACTCTTATTAACGGTCATAAATTTTATGAGTAAGGGGGTGTGTTTGATTAGTGGTCAACACCTCACAATGACCAGATGGTCCGATAATTCGTCGTTAACCCATAAATCGTCCAAAATAAACACAGTAATGGTCACCTTGTTATCGCTCAGCAAGTGACCATCACATTCAGCATGGATCAGCCTAGAGTATTATCAATGTCGGTGTTGTTTGATCGCTATAATAACACTTAATCCCCATAAATCAGAGCGATCTGGGATTAGCACAGTAAGGATAAATATTGTGATAATTTAAAGGGATAAGCTGGTGTCGGTAGTGTCAGAAGCGAGAGTGACTGAATGTGGGATACTAAGGTCGCCCATAGTTAATATCACTAGGTGGCATGCTCTTAACACGAAATCTATAAATCTTTGATTGAATTAGTTACTACTATTCTCTAGATTAACGCGGCTAGTATAAATAAATGAGATTTATTTTCCCCGGTCGGTGGTCAGAAAGAACGTTGATTATCATTTCACTCAATCGTTATGCTCTTAATAACCCGGTCAACAGTTTTTGACGAAGACGTATCGCTAACTAAGAATATGTCTTCCATAATGCACCGGGAAGCACCATATTATGACCGATATCAATAATAAGAAAACAGTCAATGAGTGATTTTAGCTTAGAGATGAGTTAACAGATATTCGGAAGCTTCTCGTAACTTTGTAAAAGCTTGGTTTACCAGCTTGAGTTCTTGATAATTTCAAGAACGAAACATTTCCACCACTGGGAACCGCCCTGTCTCCAGAATTAGAAACCACGCCATAAGTATACAGTTGAGACTCGTGGGATTCCAAGCATTGAAGACGATTTGGGAACTGAGCTTAAGAGAATTATCTCACCGGGGTTTCTTAGTTTACGTATAAGTTTAGTAGCTTGGATTTCCAAAAGAGCAAGAGTTCTTGATAATTTCAACTATGAAACATTGTCATCAGTGGGAATCGCCTTGCTTCCAGAATTAGTAAACCACCATACAGATGTGCAGTTTGGACTCGTCGTTTCTTGCATTGAAAACTGATCTTATTTAAGAGAATTATCCTTGAAATTTTGCATTTTAGCGTTCAACATGCTTTCAGTGGGGAATACCAACATCTAATAGAGCTTTCACAAGAGACAATGCTGTACACAATATCTTACCATCTAACTAAACCATTATTTTCAAAAAAAAAAAAAAAAAAAAAGAGAAAGAAATCGACAAGTATTTCCACTTTCAATTACTGTGTTTTAACAAAACATAATCAGATAAAATATAGATCTTTTGTGTCATGCTACACACCATTAATAATTAAAATGCCTACCGAATTACTTGATATAAACTGATAATAATCTGCTCCATTTTCCACTAACAATAGATTACATTCATTTATAAGGAATGTCGACCTAATTACACCATGCAATTTATTTTCTTTTGGTTGAGACTACTTGAGACTCATAGAGATTCTAATTTCTAATAATCGTGGGGACCGCGGTGACTCAGTGAGTAAGCCACTGTCTAACTAACCGGGGATATCGGGTTCCCCCTTGTCACTGCTTCGGGCAGAGGGCCTGGCAAGGATCAATGTCTAATCCTTCGGATAAGACTAAAAAAACCTTCGTTAGCCCAGTTGCTGTGGAACAAGTAGGACGTTTAACTCCATTTCATTTTGAATAATCTTTAAATCACGAACCGCTTTGTTGCTAGTAGAGATAAATCAGGTATTTTTTTACCCAGAATAATTTGTATACAAGGATATAGTCATGTAAACATTTACCTACGTAAGCGCTTTAAAAGATAAAACAAATCTACATTGTTCTGAACTTGATACTTGAAACTTTTCACCATGATGTATACCCAAAAACTAAATGTGTGATAAGTTATTTCATCTGAGAAAGAAACAAAGCAATTTATTAAGAACCGAGATTGTGCTTCGTTTTAAAGAGTTTTTGTTAAGTTAGATAATTTATGAGAAACGCTGATAAGAGGGGAAAGAATGGATTCCCTAAGTTAGAAAGACATATTATTTATAAGTTTTTCCGCTGAATTAAATGTGACGGATACATTAAGCAGTTATCTAAGACCAAAATGTCAAATATGTGTCAGTGTATTTTGCTCCGTTGTTTCGACCATTAACTGAACTAGTTTAAAACGAAAAGACCATGAAACATTTATAGCATTAGACGTAAAACGAGAGTTCTCTTTTTTCTCTCGAAAAAGCCATAAAGATTGAGCATACCTGCCTGCTACTTAATTAATTAACTAACGTTTATAACTTAATTAGTTTTAATGGTTAAAACAACTTTGATCTTTGAAGCTTATCAAGAAACAGGTAGTTTAGTTAATTAAGCAATTGGACGTTATAATTAATGGCTATGAAAATCTAAATCAAATCATTGACTTTGATTTTCAGTTGTTCACGTAATTCTGGCACTAAGTGACACTGACTATTGATGTAGCCCCGATTAAATTTATGATAAAATGGACGATTATCTAGAAATAACAGATACGTTATTCATGTATAATCGGTTACTAACTATAAATCCATAACAACAGAGTTCTGAAAATCTATATCGGTTCTTCGTATTATCCTACTTTTAACATTAATTGGCACCGATTAGGCCTATTAACATTGAACCGATTAAAAGTATATTCCTAGATTATTTAATTGTAAATATGAAAAAGATGCAAGAACCGGGATACAACAATAAGTATGTATACAATTACACATTGTACCTCGACGATTGTGTCGTTAACCAATTAAAATGGAGGCGAAACAAATTTCTTACTAGTTGTTCCCGTTTTCAGTTCACCCCACGCTACGCTTTCCGCTCATTTAGCGTTTTTAGGCAAGTCTTCTAGGAGACACTTGTCTGCGATTGTACCTTGGGTGGAAGCGGACGTAAAAATCTCAAAAATAGAACCTGGGTACGACAGAATTATCTCCCTAAGAGATGTCACTGTCGTAGGTCCTTAAATTAGAAATCTCAATTCAAGAAACAAGAAATATAGCACTAATTTTATATGCAGAACAAATATTATGGTGTAGTGTCAGTGAAGGATGTTGGTATGTAAATATATCTCGATCTTTGACATTATTATTACTAGGTCGTGTATCTAATGTAGGTTTACATAAACTACATGTATCAACAACATATAGGTATTTTTTTATGGCGGGGCTCTCAGCAATATTTGATCCGGCCATAAAAATGACACGGAGTTGAAATAAATACATAAATAGCTGGTCATAAAATACATACCAAGTAGGATCAGTGATAGACAAAAATCCAATAAAAATATGATACATGGGGGGCGGCTAGCCTACATGTGCTTGAAAACCAATCTTTATATCAACTTTGACTATCCACAAATAGCGAATATAGTTGAGAATATATTATTTTTTAATAAATAAAATTAATATACACTTTTAGCTATTTGTATATAACTGATTTTAGCCTATCGATTAGAAATTGGGTTTTAACGGTCGTTGAAGTGTGAAATATTGCCAATATCTCACAGCCAACCCAGGTCGTCTGGGGCAATACAGAAATCTCTTTAAGTTTAAAAGCTTAATACGAGATGAGCTCGGAGGTGGTCTCCTTTAAGAGTGCCGATATCAAATGTCGATCATATTCAAAGATAATATACTTCAAATTTTAATATTGAAAGCGAAAGCTGTACGTTAATAGATTTAGCAGATCAAATAACAACCTAGCAAAAAAACCAAGACAGGAAGTTGGAGGATTAAAATTCGATTATACTCAGTGCACTTACGAAAATGGATTTCTTCTACAACTGACATATTAGAAAGAAGCCAGCTTAACCATATATTATTATCAGAATGAGATATATTAGCAGAAGTAGATATCGTATCTACAAAGCAATAGTTCGTAACATATGCAAAAACTATTAGAACAAAATTAACAATAACTATCAGAACCAAATAACAGTAACTATAGAACATAAAATAACAATAACTAAAAAAAAAGCTAAAAAAAAAACCACAACAAAAACTAAACAATAACTTTTACAAAAAAAACAATTACTATTACAAAAAAAATAACAATAACTATAGCTGTTAGAACAAAATTAACATTAACTATTATAACAACAAAATTAACTATTAGAACAAAATACATTTAGTTACATCGATACACGAATATTAATATTGTGAACCTTCATGTTTGTTTATGCGTTATGTAAACGGCTGTCTTGCGACGAGGATAGCAGTTTATAACATATACAGCAGAAACTATATTACAATAACTATTATAACAAAAACACGAGTTACAATATAAATAGTTGCATCGACACATGTTGAATGATATATACATTCATAGGTTTATTTGAATAAACGGAGTACGAGTGGATATCCCGGACTTGGGGCAGCTGTTCGTAACACAGCAATAACAACAACTATTAGAACAAAACAGAAGTTTAAATATACATAGTTACTTCCACACATATGTTGACTATTGTAAACTTTCGTATACGTTTCTCTGAATATGCGATGTATAATAGGGCACGTGTATTCTGGACTGAGTGTAGATCTTGTATTTTTTTCTTATTATCACATACAGTAAAAAAAAATACAATTTTGTCTGGATCAACATAAAATAAAATAAAACCAAGTACGAACAATCCAAACCATTAGACAAAATTCGAAGTCCTAAAAAACGGTATAGGCAAAATAGTGTAATCAGCAAATGGACTGTTCATCGTATACAAAATACACGACAAATCACAAGATCAGTATTTTTCTTCTGAATATATATGTTATAGCATTTTGAATAAAATGCATATTCAACTCTGTTAATACGTTATAAGTGTATTAGCTGATAAAACCGAGACTTACCCAAATAGCACATATCTCTTCACATAATCTGTAGGCGAAGATAATCCCTGAATCCACAGTATATAGATATGTTGACAGATTAATCCTACAGTAAATCCTGATAAATGGTTAGAATATTTTGATGTTCTCTCTTCACGGTCTAAACCAATTCTGCTTATAAATAATTCTTAACACACCAAATGAAACAAAATGTCCACTTTGAAGTCCGCGTATTAATGTAATCTTCTAATTTATGATTATTGACAATCATAAAAAGTGATGTAAGACTCAGAAACTTTATAGAAACAATCCACACTACTCTTTGATATTTCTTTTGATTTAAGCGTCTTTTGTTGACATGGGATGTAAATTCCAATATATCCAATGTAGACTTCTCCAAGAAAAGTGGTCGTTATCTTGTTATAAGAATCCCTCTAGTGGCTGGTCTCGACACATCTAATCTGTGTTTATCTCGGGACTTATAATGCTAATAGCCGACACAGTTGAAAGCGAGATGTTGTCTTGTCAGTTACCGTGTAACGAATGGTGTTTAAGAGCCTGGGTTGTTAGCGTTGGTAGCTAATCTCGCTTTTACTCCCAATACGTTATAAACTATATCGTACATGACACGTGGTTTGTGTAGGTACTAGGTATACTATATAGACACTGTTATACTTATATATTGATATACTGTCTAATAGAAAGTTTATATATCACATACATCAGTTATAATTCTTCTAAAGTTTACCTGAAAGATAAAATAGTATTTGATTTATGATACGAATATTGTGTTTATACAACACCTGCATACACGCAAAAGATAACATTATGCTTCTGAATTCGATGCTCAAAAGGCTAAAGGTAGCGATAGGTGTTGTGTACGATGGCTTGTGCGTACTTTTTCTAAAACACCTTATGCCACATCCATAAAAAATGTCAACACAATACTTTGATTATTTTGAGACAAACATATCGTAATTTTTGTTCCCATGATTACAGATGCAGTGCTCGATAGGGTACTTTTGCCGAGACACCGGCGTCTCCACCCACTCTTCCTCGATTTTCAACTGTTAAGGACTCACCTATACACGAGTGGACCTCGGTTTTATATCCCACCCGAGAGACTATAGGTAAAATTACATGTCGGTCTCGCAGGCGTCATTCCCGATGTGAAAGCCGGGATGGAAAAATCTCTGAAGGTTTCATAGCCCATATCGGGATTTGAACTCGGTGACAATTTTATTTACGACAAGTGCTTTCTAGTATTTACCGAACAACGATGCTACTCTTTTCGTTAAAAATTCGTTAAAACCATGCATTGAATACAAATCCAGTATATCGAATTCATATTGCCGAAGATTCTTTTACGCGCACGTCGAATTTTTGTCCCACCCAAACGAGTATACGTTGTCCCTTGTTAGACCGTCCGTTCTCCAGCGCCACGGAAAATCCCAATGAACTGCCTCGGTCAACATAGGAATCGAACACAGAAAGTCCATGTTAGTCAGCCAACGACTTACTCACTGAACCACCGTGGTTCCCCGCCTTAAATGCAACACGATGTAACGTTCCATATAGTATAACAAAATCAGTAAAATCCTTACTTATAAACCTGTAACGGTAAATCTCTTTGATCTTTGGGGTATATTCTATGCCCGGAATAAATTGCGGTCAGAAAGACGGGGGGGGGGGGATATATACAGGTAAATTTGGGGTTATTCTTATGAAAGTTTTTCTTTAAACCTGTAACGGGTTATTCTTCCAGGGTAGGCATTTTTTCCATAAGAAAACATGATATAAGGTTTTTCTTGTGGGAATTCTGGGATATTCTCATCTTGCGTAGATGTAAACATAGACGGTTTATATTATAAGCAAGATAAAGTCCTCGACTTCGGTTATGCTGGGGAAGAAAGACTTCAGAAAAAAAACCCTCGACAGAAAAACCTCGGCCTACCGGCCTCGGTTTTTCTTTCTCTCGGGTTATTTTCTTCAGTCTTTCTTTCCCCAGCATAACCTCAGTCTCGTGCTTTATCCTACACAGAAAACAGGTATGGAAGCCATTGAAATGCACTATGGATAGTACTTGTTTTGAATTTCCTGTTAGTGAAAATAGTTTTAACACAGAGATTGCATAACAATGCACAACAACAACATAATCGAAAACACATTTAAATATAGGACAAGGTTCCGACAATTAGTGGTTATATATACAAGGCTAAGTGCGAATAGAGAATAAAGGTATAGCACCATCTTGTATTTCAACAGTTCCGAGACTTCTTAAAGGGCAAATCCCGATTGTATTTTGGTGAATAAAACTGCTTAATTTTGTGATAAAAACCCTTAAAATTCTCTACCTTAGGGCCGAGCAACTAACTCAATATACATGATACATTTGTAAACAACTTAAACCCACCAGTCTTCATCTGGAAATGGAGACCGGTGTCCCAAGCTGTATTATACTGTCTAGATCGAACCAGACGTTTATTTTATAAAAATAAGGTGTAGGTGAAATTTACCTTTTGTTATCAAGTACAACACATGGGTACTGCACCGTATAGCCCTCTAAAGGAACGACAATCGATTATCAGTTCACCCAACGAAAAAACTGACCCGAAATCTTAAAAGAGTTACATGTCCGGATAAGCGGTTTTGACGTTCACGTTCAAACGACTCAATCTTTTGAGCTGAAATGTTGAGACAAGGTTAATACACCATTCCTCTATATTTTGGCACTGAAATTTCATATGTACACGGACTTTTTTTGAGACTCTGTTCAAATCGGGATTGTCCCTTTAATAAACTGACACTGGTTGTAATCCCGGGGTTGCAGAACAGTAGCCCCCCCACCACCTTCACATTCCAAGAGTAACCATAGAAATATTATTACTTTATTCAAAATGACCCTAGTATTATGTTGCGGGGACGTTAAACTCTGCCCCACCCCATAATACGAAAAATGGATACCGTTAAGGATATCGCGAAGTCACGGTCAAAATAGAAATGAAAATTGCCATATGCTAGTCAAAATAGCCGAAGTTTTATATCGAGGAAATGTTAAAGCCTATTCCACTCCATTTTACGAAAAATGGACACTGTTAATGATGTCCCGACGCCAAGGCCAAACCAGAAATTAGATTCGGCTATTTTCTTATCCTTTCAAATATATAGACGCTTGCTTGATTCTCAATTAACTAACTAATTCTGGTCTAAAAGGCATTGCGTCGTCTTCTACTTCGTTATACCAGTCAGTGGGGAATCCAAATTTGTCGGCTATTAACACCGATGTGTGATTGTCGGCAATTTGTTTTGAGAGTATTTAACGACTGCTTACAGTAGCACCACGCTTGCTCTTTTAATCTGTTCACGAAAGAAAGAGATAGCTAACTTATTTAACACTTAATTACTAAAACACAGACAGTTAAAAGTGATAATTCGCACACTTAAAAAGAACACATTCTACGGTAACTATCCAAGACTGATTACAAACCCTAAACAAACATTATCAGACAGATTGACGACTTTATATAATTTGTAGTTTTGTTACTGGGATTAAGAAAAGGGTGCATGCGAGTAAAAAGTGTTTTGAAAACAGGGCGACCAGAACACCGAGGGCATGTGGTGGTGGGGGAGGGAGGATGGGTCAATAATTTTTAAATATGTCTTCAGTAATTTAGCCCCTACCCCTAAATATGGATTTTGGTTCCGACTCGCGTGGAAAATGTTATCGTAAAAAGAGTTCCACTACTCGTTTTACTAGCACCGTTGGTGAAATATCTGAGTTTTAACTTTTGCTTGATAGCGCAGTAATCTCTACTAGACAAAATAAAAATGCACTTCAATTTACCTTATCAAGAATTATTTTATTTTGGCACTAATGCGATTAATGTTTATTCAGTGCGGGTATGAGGTTTAGTGTGGTTTATCATGTGAATGTAATAACATGCACTTGGGGTTTAAATCCGGGAGCCGCGGCGACGCAGTGAGTAAGACACTGACTCTCTTGATCAGTGGTGCTGGACGGAGGGACTGGCACAAGAAACGGTGTTTAATGTGGTTTAAATTGTGAAATTTCAAAAGACACACTTCGTAAAAATTCGGGAATCGAAGTTACTTGGAGAGTAAGGCGATGGTTCTCTGACTAGGAGGTCCCAGGTTCAATCCCGGTGTAAGCCGAGAAGGTTCCTTGGGATTTTCCGCCCTTGTTTCTTCTAGTTAGCGGTGCAGGACGGAGGGCCTGTAATGATCATTGTCCAGCGGTTCGGATGGGTTGAAAACAGTAGTCCAGTGTACACATTGGCGTGCATGTTCAAGAACCGTGGGCATGGCTTATTCCCGTCTTCATTCGCCCAGATGGAGTCGAAAAGTAGGACGTTAAACCCCAATTCATTTCATTAAAATCGCGGTCGGTAGTTTATCTGATAACGGTCAATATACAATGTAGGCCGATAGTCGATGTTAGAACCAGTTGACAGACGGTAGAATTGTACCATATTTCTGTCAGTAGTCCAGTATTACAGTTTAAACTATAAATCAGGAATTTAGGATGTAATGAAAACTATAAATATCCAATTCCTGTCAATACTGGAAGATAGAGAGGAGAAAATGATTTTACAGGAGGAGATAAATCATCGAAGTTTAAAGCTAGAAATTGTTTTTTATCCTTCATATAAATCCTGGTTGAGATGGACTACCACTAGAATAATTTTAGCATTTTAATACGAATGAAGATGAAAATCCTGGATGGGCTGGACTACTACTAGAAAAATTTTAGTTATACTTTTGTAACTTTCATAAATGAAACAACTCTACCACAGCTCACCATGGACGAAGGAAATAGATCATTATCAGCTGAACGTAAATCATCGTACGTTACATCCGCGTTCTCATGGTCAAAAGCCCTTTTTAGTGATAATTAGCTTATTTAAAGGAGAGGCTACATAAATATTTTAGTGAATAAAGCTGGTTAATTCTAAGTGAATACTTTTGTAAATCTCAATTATATCTTTTCGGAGGAATACAAACTTTCAGTTTCAATGTGGAGGTTGGTCGTAATTCCGTAAATTCCACGCGATGTAAGTGCCTGGAAAATCAATATCTATTGCCTTAAAAGGATGAATTTAAGGGACATGTTCTAGCTCAGACACCCACATTTAGTGGACAACGTAACTGCTATTTTCCACCAATTTATACATACACTTACTAAATGAAATAATCAGTGTTCAGTATGCGTTATGATGTTGATCACGCCCACATCCTACTATGCCAAACATGACAACTCTATATGAACAACACTGATACAAAAGTTTTGACATATCCGTTTATTACAGTTATCATCCGTTTTGGGACGACCCTGACGTTTCAAGGAAGTGACGTCGGACAGTTTTCACGATGTCATTTTGTTTATCGCGGTCTAATACACGCATAGTCTTTCAACCTTTTAACTAATCGATCATTAACATACGTGTACATATTTATATATATATATATAATCAACTAATCGATCATTTACATACTAATAGGGAAGGTTATCAAGTGTCTGGGTAGAAGATCAGATCATATAAAATATGTCACCTTGTCTGGAACCAGTCCTGGTTAATCCCGACAAACGTTAGTCCTTCTTATCACATTGTCAAATCACATTCCACATATATTTCTGGAGACCAAGCATCTTTTACAAATTTAAAGCAAGTCTCACACAAAGCATCTTTTACAAATTTAAGGCAAGTCTCACACGGACGTGCGTTAACCTGACATAGATAGTGCGTAGGGAGACTCCGTGGTGACGCTACATGTACGTCACTCTGGCGTCACCTCAAGTATTTTTGGCCGTCAATTGCCTCGAAAACCTTACGCAAGTACTGCGGCTGTGGATGCGTCACATCTTGCAAAACTGAGTCACTCATAGAAATATAAATATTTATATATTTCTTTGGCGTTAATATTTGCGTCACCTTTGTGGTAACGTGAATTTGTCAGAACTTCGAACATTATGAAAAAATGCCGCGGCGTTTGCGACACCCGTGCGGTACCTTTACGCCACGCAACAACCGACGCACAGCTGGCGCTGCACAAGGATGGTGCTTGCTTAGCTGAGAAGGAGAGTCGTTCGAATGAGGCGTAAACCTGAAGTTGCTTGTACAAATTTGTAGTGCACGTAAAATACCCCTCGTAATTCGGAAACGCCACTGTGCGGTCAAAATTCCCCTCTCTCGCCTGTTACATTTAACCAGTCATACAAATTAACATATGTTAGTTTCAAATGACGAAAGTATTGCGTTGACAAACCGTTAAAACCGATTCCATGCCATGCTCCAGTGAGTTAAATAATTTGGGAGATGATAATTTTAGGCCGGTTGGGGTGGTTCGGGAATTTCCGGAGTCCGCAATGGCCGCTTTAAATAAATGATTATGAGTAACACTAACCCATTTTAGAAGACTGAACTTGGATCCAATGTACCTTTTATCCCTCTAAAAAGAGTTAGGGTTAGTATTCCCCAAGATACCCATTTATATAAAGCGGCGATTGTGGAGCCCGGAAATTCCCGAACCGGCCTACACTTAGCATCTACCAAATATTTAAAATAAACATGGATTGTAAAATAGCAACCACGCATTTATACCGCATGATAACAGAACATAGATGTTGCTACCGACTGTCATTAGCAATTACAACTGCGTCCCAACCTCTGACATAGTTTGTAACAATATGCCTTGCACTATTATTATTCTTGATATGAAACGAACGATAATATCTAGCCTGTCATGTCCGCAGGGAAAATAGTTGAATAAAATGGCAAAAAAAGAAATAGAAAAATATTCATCACCTATTTTGTTTCCATGATTGTCAAGGGAAATAATAGACAATGGAAAAAAAAAGAAGAATATTAGAAAAAAATACGAACCATTATTATGATGGGCTAGAATATTTAAAATCCCCCTTTGTTGACATTAATTAGCCGTCAAGTAGTATTTGCGAAGATTTGACGGCTGTCTGATTATTCTAGATTTTAATCAGTGAGGGATCAATATTGGATGCGATGATAAATTATATAAAAAAAAAATAAATAAATAAATAAATAAAAGAGAGAGCGATGATTTGTTGATTTGTAAACCTGCTGTGCTAAATATGGTATATAATCTATAGGCCCTTAAAAAGTTAATTTCCTACAAAAGTATTTATCGGGTGGTTATTTTCAATAAAAGTATGGGCAACTTTGGTATATATATGGACAGTAGAAACATCCAATTTTACTAGAAAAATATTGGATTCTTTGAAAAACACATGGAGCGCATACAGGACAAAAATGTAAGGGTTTCCCTAACCGGCAACCCGACGATAAGGGATGTCTGTTCGAGTGGCGTCAAAGGTTGCACACGAAGATTGTCTGCGTTAGTGAGCACTTGATGTATATGTTGATAAACTTGATGGTGAGCTTAAACGCACAACAGTTTCTGAGATAAAAAAAAAACCCGCGAATAATCCGAGAAATGGACAGCGATTAAAGACAGTATCGTCATGTTTATGGAATAAATTCTCCTCCGGCTTCGCACCCGTTGCTAGGTACCGCTCCAGCTCAGTCACGTGACACAAACATGACTTCTTTTATTAAGATTTTTTTATAGCAGGGATATTCCCTGGTGAATGCAATATTTTAAGAAGGATTTGAAGCCAAATTTTGATGGATTAATTAGTTTAATATGTTTACAGTCCAAATATATCATCAGATCACCCAGTTTGTACACGGGAATGTACCTTTAACGCAAAATGAAATGAAATGGGGTTTAACGGCCTACTGTTCTGCTCCGACTGGGCTAATAAAGACGGGCATATGCCACTGAGTGTGCTATGAGGGAAATTGTACCCAGGCAGCGGCGCTACGGCCTAATCTTATATCGAATTCCATCTGCCAAGGGTTGTTTTCTTGGCATGCCAATATGTACACGGGACCTCGGTTTTCCGTCCCACCCGAACGTCGTCCCTTGGCAAGCCTCCCCCCCCCCCCGTCCTGCACCACTGACAAGGGGGGAAACTTGCCGGAAAATCCTGATGAACTTTCTCGGCCAACACTGGGTTCCAACACGATGTACAAGCTGATTATAAAGGTAAAAGCAAATGAGAGCTAAAACCTTGAGAATGTCCTTGAAATGTTAACACAAATACAAGTCATTACACATTCCTGATAAATATACCAATTAGAGATGAGTAGGTTTGTTATATTTAACATCAATCGTTCATCAAGATTTATAAGTAAACAACAATCATAAAATATTATTTGGCCCATTTGTCATTTACAGAAAGGCAAAACAACTGATCAAAGAAGCAAAGCATCTTTTTGGTTGTCATTAGTCAGCATGTGTTGTCATTTGTCTTAAACATTCATAATTCAAGGCAAATAATCTGTATATAAATCATAGCTGATCGTTAAGTGTGTACAGTAGTATGCAGCCATTACGATATACACACAGAAATCGACTAATACAAATACTCAATGATTGTTGATATTTTATTATGATGCGATTGTTAAACAAATGGACGCTATCGACTGTCAGCAGCGATTTATTTCACTTGATTTGAGTTATTACTTCCGGATCAAAATCAATGTCAATGACAGATCTAAATTCGTTCATAGGTCAAACGGACCGCGGAAATAACCGCAACAGCCACGGATCCGTTCTGATTAAAGTCGGATATTTTTCAATTCGTTTAATTTAGTGTCATATTCGATATTAAAATTTTATATCATACCCGATTAACAAGTTCCATCGAAAGTGTTCTCACTTGTGTACTGTAAACAGCCAATGAAGACACAGCTATTCCACGTCAAGCCATTTATTTGTAAACCCACTAAAATCTATCTTACAACTGAGCCGATGTCAATCTCGTTCTGATTGAATCTAATGTGGCGTAGAAAATCAAAACCATAAACACGAACCGAAATGAGGATATACATTTAATTACATTTGATGACAGAGATAATTATGATGCCTAAAAACTGCATGTATTTTAACTGCGAATGGACTAGTGGAGGAGTCAAAACAACCCCGTGCATCTGACCTGGTTTTCCAAAATAATGAAACAATAATTATACAACGGGAGAACACATAAATATACAAAAAGCACACATTAAAATTCTACATTTGACCAGACTCGAGAGAGAACACAGGAAGCAGTCACAAAAATCCCTAGGTTAGGTCTAGATATTAAGGCCAACTGCAGATCCAAAGGTCAAGTGATTCAAGTGATGTAAACAGGGCTAGCACTAACCCTAGTCCTAATCCACAATCTCGTCAACAATCAAGAGAACACAGGAAGCAGTCACAAAAATCCCTAGGTTAGGTCTAGATATTAAGGCCAACTGCAGATCCAAAGGTCAAGTG
The DNA here is from genome assembly GCF_932274485.2 of Patella vulgata. NCBI lineage: Eukaryota > Metazoa > Mollusca > Gastropoda > Patellidae > Patella > Patella vulgata. The sequence goes on from NC_065883.2 coordinate 22,850,171, forward strand.
ATTCAAGTGATGTAAACAGGGCTAGCACTAACCCTAGTCCTAATCCACAATCTCGTCAACAATCACGTGCCCTAACAATAATCTCGCAAACTTGACGAAATCTGCAGTTGGCCTTAATATTTAGACCTCACCTTCTTGACTGATTTCCAAAAGTCAGAGACACTGTAAATACTGTAATGAATATTCGCATTTACACTGCAAGCACACGATAAACTCCAGAAGCTTCCATTATAACTGTTTTGAACTTATCTATTGAGAAGTGTTTTGTATAGAAACGATTCCAACTCATCACATTCCTATTATAAGCAAGAATCCGCTCTTTAATATTCTGCATTATTTAAAAGAACATTTTGAGAAAAGAGAAAAATATAACCATGTACAAATTATTTGTACGGTGAAGCTTCTACTAAACCTTGTCATAAAATGGAGCCATAAATCCATAAAATGATGCAAATGACCCAATGTTAACACACAGCGAGAATAAATGCTCTTAAAAAACCCAATAAATCATACACGATAGACTTTTACTACAGATTCAAGAAATCTTAAAAAATATAATCAAATGCATTCTACTCGTCAAAATACTCGACTTGAACCATACACCATTTATATTGTTCTAAGTGTAGACTTCAACATTCGGGATAAACAGTTAATTTTCATACGAAAGGCGAGTGGAAGATTTATTTGAAAACTTTAGATTTCGATATTATGACCAATGTATTATTTATTGGATTCCCACGCATTCTTTGATGCCCTTCTGATTGCTGCACATTGGGAAACGCTTCTATTGTCTTTTTGTCCAGGGAGACAGGTTGGGTGTTAATGTCATCTGTCGCCCAGGACTTTAAAATATTCCAAACCTTGAGTCAGGCCTTTTGAGCAATGTAGTTCATAGGTGGGGTCTTAGTCGTTCATTCGTTCGCGGCCTGTTGCAGGGTTTAATGTCGGCTTCCACCGAAGGTGCGATCGCAGACGTGGAGTAAACTAACACCTCTATATCCAAGCCAAATACGCTAAGGATCGAAAACAGGACAGCTCACATCAACCACTCACCGGAGTTGCACATTCACTATGACTTTATAGGGTTTGGGTTAGTTGACAATTCTGTAAGCGTCTAATATAAGGAACAGATTCAACTTTCATCAACTTGGACATATAACATGTACTATGATTTGTACGGACATAAAGGTTTTCATTGTATACCACTTGAGATTAATAATATAGACTATGGACAATTTAACTGATCGATTTGTTTCTCTCCAGCAACAAATATCAAACATGGTTGTATCCAATATATGTTATCCCTATATACTAAAGTGATATAATAACTAAGCTAAGTCAGCATCGACCCTATATTAATATCAGACGATAGGGACATATTATTGGCACTGTTAGCATCTCTTAATCAAATCATACGATAAATGTAAACGAACGTGAAAACATTAACCTCAAGGGTATCAGAGCCAGGACCCCATGCTGTAGCCTAATGGTAATGTTTTGTATGAAGTGCTTGAAGGTAAACTATAAATTAGCGAGAAACTAAGTATATGTGAGTATTGTGGTACTTATATTGAAGTAGGGTTTATTGGGTATAGTTTATATATCTACAAGGGTAAAGAGGCTAAATTTTATGAGTATATATTACAATATTGTTAATTCAAGTTGACGTTTCGGAAGTTACAACGGGTTTAAAGTAACCAAGTCTTTAACTCATTATCACCCAGGTTAGCACGTGCGTGCTGTATCATACGGCATGTCATTGAGTCAACTGGCGTGGTTTCGAATCCCCGATTGTATGTGACAAGGAGTAGGGTCGCCTGTCCAACCTCGTGGGTTTTCTCCGGGTCCTCCGGTTTCCTCCCACTGCTAAAGACCCCTACGCGCAAGCGAATTATTGAAATAAAATTAAACCATATGTTAGTCCCGAAATGACCTAGTTTGTGTCGAGTGGACGTTAAACCCCATTTCTCTCTCTCTCTCTCTCTCTCTCTCTCTCTCTCTCATCCACAGTCTTCGACATTGCAAACACGACTTATTGGTTAATTTAAATAAACATTCATGATTTTATCTTACCGTGTAAAGATGGGCTCAATTTTAAACTTGGCACGCCAGAATGCTTTAGAGCGCCATTTGTAATGAAGTGACTTGTTGAACGAGGCTCGGCATATCCGACAAAGAAAGACTACCGACGTAGACTGGATTGACCAGACGCCAAAGACTGTCATTTAATTTCCATTCTTCGTATATTTCGCCGAACATAACTGATCAGAAATTACAGTAAAAACAGAAACGATTGAACGTAAATCAGTTCATATACATTCATATTACATTATCATATGCGTTGCAAAAAACAAATAATAGCGATTTAACTCCTTTAAAGTCATAAATACGTAATTAAGAAGAATAAAATAAAATAGGCTTAGCGTCTCGCCAAAGCTTTTATCTAGGTCATTTTGAAACAAGCGTTATGGTAATTTGTATTTTTAAAGATACATCCCCTTGGGCATAATTAGGTCATTTGTTCGACCGACTAAATGTTTTTATTTCTAACTGAAATATAGACACAGGTCTACAGCAAATTATTGGTCAATTATTACACAGCGTCAGCCAGTAGGTCTAACATTGCCAGCTTAGCGCGCACATTGCTCAAACATTACAAGATATCTCCATGGCGGCTGCATTTACATCTACAGTTTGCGTTAATAAAGATTTTAGCAACATATCTATCGTTTCAGGTGTTTTGGACATGTTTTGAAATAATGGTTATGTCTTTAGGATCCCGAATGTTGAGAAAATACATCTCTAATTGAGCAAAGCTCCAGAGGGAAATTTACTCAGAGGCAGCCAGCAGCGGTATCATCTAATCTTGAACGAATTTCAATTTCCAAAGCCAAAGGATCTATTATATTATGTTTTAATCTTTACAAGATAACCCGTATTTAAAATCTTGGATGAACGTGAAAGCGCCAAAGCGACGAATCACTCTATGACATTCAACGACACTGCAAGAAATTTTAAAACACGACTTTTTGAATCGCTGAAAGGGACGTAAATCTATAGAATTCAAATTTGCTAAAGGCAGATTTAACAAAACAGTTTCCAACTTCTAAATAAATGTCACTTAGCAGTAGAATTCATGGCACCATGTACAGGAGGGATCATGATATAATCTCAGACAACAATATATTACTCTTAAAAGAACCATTCACAGAAAATAACACGAGAGCAATATTTCTTTTTAAAAGTTGTTCCCAGCACTTTGTTTAAGAAAACTACACGTGTTCTAGTGTTACTTTACAATGGAACTAGTCAGAATCAAAACATTCTTATATAAGTCTGGCTTTTAAACTGATGAAATCAAGTCTTAAATGTGTTTATTGACCTGAAAGATTCTGATTTAGGTTAGAGGTGAATTCTTCTCCCAGGTGCTATTGGCACCAACACGCACCTGACTAGAGTGGCACCCCTTGATCTCGAGTAAAGCGTATCTTATGGAATTTACCTTCTGAAAATGCCAAATAACTAAGTAAATTACTCAGACAATCAGAGGATAAATTGAGGTAATTTGGAAGAAATTTTGTATTTTTCGATAGGCAGGGGGCAGTGCCAAAATTTCATAATAAAAACCACCCTCCTCAAGTATTCTGTGATGTTAAAGTTCACGATGGAAACCTACTGGGTTAGCATCTACCGAAAATTTGATACAATGAATTTAAAGAACACACCATGGATTCTTTCTGTAAAACAAAATACGCGAACTTTTAAATTTCTTTCAAACTTTTAATTTTTTTTTACAACTTCTCAATTTCTTCGAAACTTTTTTGTGTAGACGCTGATCTTTCTGAAAAGGCAGGCTTACTTTATAACGTTATTGGCTTTATGACTGGTATAACGCTGTAGCTATTTAGGTGAATGGGCGAAAGGGATTGCCGACATAGAGCAATATGTCTTGTGCAGGACTTAATAATTTGTAGCTTTAAGAACAACACATTTGTAACAACGATAAAGTTCTGTAATTGCAGTTTGGAGAACATTCTTGGCGACATTAGAAAGCTATATAATGTACCCCAGGGCGAAAACTAAAATTGTCCAGCTCAACGATTAATGTTTGAGAAAATGGGCAGATTTAGATGAGATTTTAAGAACAACCAGGGACTATTAAAAGCTCCTTAAGATTTCGAGTGAATACACTGTATAGTGTCTGTATATCATTGAACTAACTAAAACAATAAATAACCAAGTCTAGTAAAATATTCATACCAGTATAATTCATATTATATGGACGTTGACAGGCTAGAGATGATGCGAAGTTGTTTGTCTAATCAAGAATATGGAACGATGTTATGATTATAACAGAAAACCTGTCAGTACTCGGCTAAGAGATCCCATCAATGATTTATAACTGATTTATGGCCTTTGTTTGTTCAAACTTCGCCAACCATTTTTCAATATCTTAAAGAGACAGCGATGCCCTTTCGGTCGTTCATCAAAGAAGTCCGAGTGGCTTGACCCCGTGGTCAGTGTTTATGGATGGGATTTCAATAAGTGCTCGAGAGGTACACGTACTTAACTTTCTAAGGAATTACTTTAGACTGTAAGTAATGTTAAGTATTGGTAAGAAAAATACCTCACACACTCCATGACGTAATTAACATATACCGGAGGGCGCGCTGTTTGTGACGTAATCGGGTAAACCAAGGGTGTTTGTATTTTGATTGGAATTACACGCCTTGTTTTGATCTGTTTAAGGCTAATGATATCTCGAACAAGAACTCCTTGTATTTCTAATTATATCACTGCTCGCGTAAACCGACGGGTAATACATTCGTCACGTGCTTGGTGACGTAACGTCAATAAACCACGATGTAAAATGGCAGTTATTGATACGTCAATCAACCGATGACGTAACTTGTGTAAACAATACAATATTTGTGCCCGGATTTATATCAAGGAAAACGAACTATCGATGTCAATAGCATTAATGCAGATTTAGTTGTCCCCACAAGACAATGTCTAAATATGGTTATATAAGTTTAAGAAGTTAAATGACCCGTGTAAAGGGCGGGATTAAAGAGAAGATGAGTGCCTTTATTGAATTATGCTAATTTTAACTTTCATCTCAGCCGACACACACTTTCTTGTAATGTATACGTTAGTTTTATCTATATGAAAGGAATAATGGCTACTTGTTTATCTAATTATAATAGGTTACTGTGCTGGGTTTTTATCAGGATGTAATACGGGTTATTATCGGGATGTAATGTAAATTATCCTGATTACATTAGATGAAAGGGTTAGGACGAAGAGACGAAGTCAATTCAAATCCTACACAAGACCACAATATTATGAACCTTTAATGTCGAGGAAAACATAAAAAAATCCTTAACGCGGCTGAATGTCATTTTGGATCCCTTGCAAATTACAACATTACGAAAGTTGAATCCCTAAAAGGAGAATTAGTGAAAATGATTAAATTCCGTTCAGAATTTACAAAGAAATGCGGAAATAAAAACTCCACAACATCCAGAATTATCTCTAGACGATATAAACAAGTCAGCACCACGTGGGTTAAATTGATAAATTTCTTTTTGATCCGATTGAATCTAAGCTGGGAGATTATCTATCGCTGATACGATGGGTTTTTTTTCTTGATAAAATGTTGGATAGTCTTTTGGAGAACGCTAGATGGGAGACGGTCCTGCACATTTTAACACATATGACGTCATATGTGGATTGTGGGTTAGGGTAAGGGCTAGGACCTGGAGATTTCGTCAAAGTCTCCAGATATGTAAACAGGGCTAGCCCTAACCCAAACACTGGGCCAAGCCTAACCCTTACCCTAACCCACAATCCACATATGACGTCATAATATGTACAGGACCGTCTCCGATCTAGCGTTCTCCTGGTCTATTTGAGTACAGTTTAGCGTGGATTATGCAGCTTTAATAGTAAATTTGAATTCAAAAAGAGCACCACGACCACAACGTGCCTCTTATAGAAAAAAAAATGATACCACTATCCTCCACCAAAAGCCAGAAATGAAATGGAGTTTAACGTCATACTGGGCTAATGAAGACGGGTAGACGCCATACGAACAGCAATGTAGCAGGAATTCAACCCAATTGGAAGAAACCATGTTTACATAATATGTTGTATTGATTCAAATAAATATTAACACGTCAATCTTCAGTAGTCGTTTCAAGAAAGACGTTTAGTAAAATGTTGAAACACCAAGAAAAGTTGATTATGTCGAAGACCGAACACTAGAAGTAATTATTATTATCTAGTTCGACTTCAGTTCTGGCTACGAGAACAGATGGTCTTAATTGAAAATAAGGAAACGTCTTGTAGAGATAACTTTCTACAAATATTAAATAAACCAAAACGGCTGCTATAATAGAGATGACAGAATAAGATTAACGCTTCTATATGTACAAGAGTATGACCATTTATTATTTCAAGCTGTAACTATTCTCTACAATTTTTAAATAAATTTTCAATACTAAGAATACCAGCACTGCAGATAAGATTAATGTTTCTATATCTACAAAGCGTATGAACACATATTCCACGCATTCGGTACGTTTTTAAAGTAAAATTTTCAATACTGAGAATACTCGCACTGCAAATGGCTGTTATAATTGACATGCCAGGGTAAGATTAACGTTTGTATATGGACACAGCTCACGAAATATTCCTACGCTGTCACCCTTGAAACATGGCGATTTTTGTTGACTATTTGGTGTAGGATCGAAGAAAAGGGCTCGAAAATACATTTTCTGTCAGGTTTTGGTGAATTCATGATTCTGCGGCGGAAGGATACGGGAGTTGAGAGGTTGGTTAGATTGTAATTTAGGGCCGAAAATTGCATCTTTATTGGTCTTTACTTCCAAATGTTGCTCCATCTGTGGTAGAAATCGTTCTACCAAACGAAAATTCGGAAAAAAGTTAAGAGCCGGTCTAAGAGACGAGAATTAACATTAAAGTCAATGGGGAAATCATTAGTGATCTGTGGCCATAAGTACAGAGCTTATGACCATTTATATTTCACGAATTCGGTACATATTTTTAAATAAAGTTTTCAATGCTGACAATACTCGCACTGCAAATGATCGAGTAAGATTAACGTTTCTATATGTACAGAACGTATGGCCATTGATCATTTCAACCCCTTTTCTACAATTCCGTACAGACTATTAAATAAAGTTTTCAATACTGAGAATACTCGCACTGCAATTTTATTAATCAGGTAAGGATATAATATTGACAAATACTTCCCACAGAAGCACAAAATTTAATATTGAAACATATATTTTCTAGATCGATGGATTACTACAGACTAGATGTTTAATAAAATGACGAATATTAGAATAAAACCAGACGGCACAAGTATTTGAAAATATATAACCGATTGTCAATATTCTATGCGTTTGAGTTTTACAATATCGTGTTTTACAAAATGACAGTGCAATTGTCTTATAACATTGCCAACATGATGAAATCAAATTTATTTTAGTTTTGAGTTTTCACAAAATGGCGTTGCAAATGTCTTCAAATAATGCCCGCCTGTTAAAATAAAGAAGTCAATTAATAAGGTTGTAATCCTTTTCTCATTGTAAATCATCCACTGAAAGAGACAATCAGAACTTTCTATTGTAACTGACCAATGTCCGTTTACAGGCTTCTTAACTGGTCATCTGTCGCCTTTCAAGAAAGCAATTTAATCAACTGGGGTCTTTTTAGAGCCTACTTTGAAACAATGGACTATGACACTCAATAACTTAAGAGAGTTTGTTTAAGATTAGGTCCTGGGAATGGCCCCTTGCCCCCTCTTCGACCACTGTCCATCTGAAGGTCGAGACTACTAGAGTTGGCACACGACCCCTATTCAATTCATCGGTAAACCGTCTATTATAAAATCTTTGACATGGAGACTTTCAGAAACCTTTGGTGAAACGCTAAAACTGACCATAATAGATTGAAGTTTGTGGTATCGGATTTTGACGATAGTGAAACAATGGTCATCCAATACTTCTATCAATGTATTTTTGCATGTTCGCACGTGGGTGCACGTGTTAGCGATGGACACATGGACATCATAAACATGGTATCTTTGTGTACCGACAATTGAAGAGGAAATCTTAGAATACGTTTAATCAGTGTCAACATGAACACGACACCGCCATCATACCGGAAGTAGATTTTATGACTAGCTGGTACGTGAAGAATGAAACGAGAACAGCTTTATTTTATTAATCATTGGAAGAAGAATCCAGATTTTGAACTAAAAACTAATATGAAATTATCATATAATATTACAACAAAACTCAAATCAGCGGTTCTAGAAAGAGTTTTTTCAAAACATACCACACCTATCAAAGCATATAAAAACATGATAAAATGAACCTAACTTAATGCCCGTATGCCCATTTAGGTTTATCTTTATTTCAATAAATTCATTTGTGCACTTTTTTTTTACCAGTCAGAAGAAACTGGATAACTCGTATAAAACCCATGAGTTTACGCAGACACTCTGAGACTTAGGGGTTGGGAATGGGAACCACGACATCCTTTCTACACATCTGTCATACACACAAAGACCAAAAAAAACTTTTTCAACTTTATTAAATGGATTCAGAATAAATACTAAAAAACTATTGAAGAAGGAAGATATTTTTAAATAAGCTAGAAAAACTTTTGATGATCAAAACCTTTTTATGGGTGAATTAACAGGAAAGGCAGGTGCAAAATACCAAAGGTTTCATAGAATATTGCCAATGGTTGCACATAAAAAATGTTTTTGTTATTTAGTGATTAAATTGATCTAATGTATTGCATAACAGTTATTCATCTGTATTAGACACATTTGTGCTGAAATCTATGACACCCACCGAAGTTAAAATGTCATAAAATTCAGCACCATAATAGCATCATGGTCTTATATCGGTCACGTGATGTCTTTCATTGGCTTTTATATCTTATAACGAGGTATTCACCGCCAGTCACTAGAAAATGACGACCTCGTAAAATAACGGTTGATAAAACTTGTAATGCAGCGGAAGAATAGTCGTAAATTAGGATTGTGAGCTGACAGAACAGCCATACTTGATAGTCGCTTGATTGTAGGCCTGGCTACCTAAAGACCTGTTTTAATTATGTTTGTCAAGTGTCGACCTCGATGCAGTTATCCCGAAGACAGGCGTCGACATTACTGCGAACAAGCAACCAAGATATTCGGTCAGGCGAACTGACAATTTAATTTCCAACTGAAGTGTTTGGTAGCAATCACTCGAGCGAACTCTCGTGTAACTCTCCCTCTTTTCACAAGTCTGTATCAACTTCGATATCCTTAATTTGTCCATTGTTGTGCTTTCTTTTAAATAAACAATGATGTTAAATGAATGAATTAATTGGAAAGTGATATTAAGATGCGTTACTCACTTGAAACGCTTGATTGCCTATAATTCGAAGTTAGCAAGAAGAAAAGAGATGGTTGACATTTGCGAGAGGTTTATTTTCAATCGCCAATTTCTACTTGACATTTCTGTTTAACAAAATTCAAAAATACCCCACAAAACACAAGGATTCAGAAACAAAAAAATGATTGAGATTCATTTTTTGACATTTCTTTGGGAGTAAATTGTATTTAAATGTGACAAGCTAAAAAACGGGCTGTTAAAAGGTTTGTGGCTTTGATGACATATAGTGCGTTACTTCAGTTATGTGGGTATTGCTCTATAGAGTTAAAGACCCTTTAATAACTTTACGGCAATAATTCTTCTTCAAGTAATTCTCTAAATGATGACCATGTTTATTGGTGTTGTTTGTTCAGTCACAATCCTACGTTCTTAACGGTTTTTTTATTATTATTATTTTATCATTTGTTAATCAGCCATTACTGTTTACTGTAATTTAAACATACATTATACAAGAGCTAAATCTGCCTATTGCAGGTCTTTCCTTAGGCCTGAAATGTTTTCTAAATTATTAATTAGATATTAATTAACTTATCCAGGCAATAATCAGCTCTCGATGGCATCGGATTTCTTCGATATTATATAGATTAGAACAGTTCAGCCATATTTTAAAATGGAGGAGTGAGACTTGGCTTTGAATAACCAGTACAATGGTTGAAATTATTGCACACGTCTTGTCAAACCTTCAAAGGCTAAGATCTTCGCTCGCAATAGAGTAATTTGAATGAAATTTTCAAATTATTCATTTACATTATCTATTTTTGAGCTATTATAGCAAAAATGGCTAGCTCTCTATCTAAATCTTACATAATGTATCTTTAAGATATGTTTTCCTATTCTGTTGATTTTGCGCCTGAAACGATATGGTACATGGCCATATTTTAAAAGGCTCATTGTGTCTTCAATATTGGATATTAGGATCATACGTTTTCACGGCATCATAACAATATTCAATATTGGTTGAAATGGACCAATATCAAATTCTAATTTGTGTTTTTAATTTCGAATATTATGGAAAATATTGAGTTAGAGATTTCGCTCCTTTAAAGAGTCATCATCAATACAGTCTTTTGGTATTTGTGAGACATTTCCTTGAGTATGTGCTACCCTCACAAGTGAGAATAACCCACCCCAATGGTTCTTCTGGGTTCAAGGTTCAAGACACGATTCGAATCCGTGGCATTCTAGTCTAGTGCCTCTACCACGTCCACGGTAATTAAATGCCCACAGACCCTTGTCCGAAAAGGCTTCTATCTGAAAACGGTCATTTCTAGACGTTTTCATAAACCCCAGCTCGGACGCAGTGGATAATAAGTGTTATAACATTAACAGAACACAATATTTATGGGAAACAATCACTAGTTTTATTCTAAAAGCACGACGTTTCGACAAATATCCTCTTATCGTTATCAAACACAATGTCGAAACGTGGTGCTTTAAGAATAAAACCAGTGATTGTTTCCCATAAAAATTGTGTTCTGTTAACGTGTTTCCCAATCGCTAAATGCCACTTAAAAGATTATAGTGTTATAACAGATATGGAATGGGGTGGTCAATGAATATCCAAATTCGATTCACTGTGGTGAAAAACTCCTTGAAAGATGTCGTCTGTATTCTTAAAGACAATTGTTTGTCACCGACCTTTCGGTTATGATCCACTCAAGTATGTAACAATTATACTTCAACTTAAAGCAGGTCACTTTAAACTACGTAGCACCTTCTACTCATACAAAGTCTAACTTATCGACATCTCTTAAAGTAAATGGTCTATTAAAATAGGGTATAACCCCCGTTGAAATATTATAGCTGTATTTGTCTTATTTAAAGTAAATAATATTAAGAGACAATTTGTATTGATCTAATAACTGTACCTTGTTGAACCCCATACAGTCAACATACTGACACGTTCTATAATAGATATTCAATACCCCAAGTTTATTCACAAACACTAGAATATTATTATTCACATGCTTGGTGAATATTTTCAACACTATAGAATTTCGCATTTAAATGGTGTGCAAATTCGGAGTCAAAAGTTATTGTTCGTTAAGTCAATTTTTGTGGTATACATGTCTTCAAAGATTGGACTTGGTTAAGATAAAAGTACTGTAATGATCAATACCGTTATTTGAATATCTTATTCCCTCATATTACAAACACATAATATATGAAATCGATAATATATTAAGTGTTTTTTTTTAAAAATCTAAACAATTTGCAGTTAGATTATCCATGTAGACACTCTCCATTTGCAGTAAGATTATCCATGTAGGGATTCTGCATTTGCAGTTAGATTATCCATGTACGGACTCACCATTTGCAGTTAGATTATCCAAAAAATGAGAAGTTGTATTAGGTATTCTAGAATTGTTTTTAAAAAAACAATATTTCATTCAGGTCTGAATGAGATTGGGGAACAGGCTTAGTCTATGTAAAATCCCTCTCCCTAGACGGAATAAGAATAACCTACAATAAGGGAAATTTTGTCCAAACAGCGGCGGTTCCGCCTACACTTCGTCACATTCTAACAACCAATGCGTCTTTTACGTGCACGCCAACGACTACACGGAAACTCGCTTTTTTGTCACATGAAATACACGGGACCTCAGTTGTTCGTCCCATCCGACCAACTAAACGCTTTTTTTTGCCATGTTCTCAATCATGCTCCACTGACAAGGAGACGCCAGGTTTTGGAATCCCGAGGAACTTTCTCGCCTAACGTCGCGATCAAATCCGGGAACCAGTGGTTAAAGAAATGAAATGAAATGGGGTTTAACGTCCTCCTGCTCTGCTCCGACTGCTCTAATGAAGACGGGCATACGCCATACAGTGTGCTATGAGGGAAATTGTGCCTGGACAACGGCGCTACGGTCCACTCTTATATCGAATTACATATATCAAGGGATCTTTTACGTACACGCTAATGTGTACACGGGACCTCCCTGGTTAATGAACTAGCGCCATACTCACGAAGCCCCACCGTGGATCCCCATAATGTTGTAACAGAAGAAAATTTATATAGTGATTATTAATGTGATATCCACCACTGTTTGAAATCGGAGAAGTAAAATATATCCCACCGACTTCCCTTCCTTCATCTTTTACTTACCCGCCCAGGAACCGATCCATCGCACACGAAGATGAATATAACAATTATAATAAAAAAGATATATAGTATTAAAACTACGTATAAAAATATAGAAATATTTACAGATTGGTAGTTTTACCTGTCAGGTGTAACATAATATATACAATACCTATCTTTGTACTTATATACCACCCATCAATCACAAGAGTCTGTATCTTCTTTATAAAACATTGTTTATTATTATCGTATATAACACATAGATCAGATGTCAACAAGCCTATCCTATTAATTTACAATAAAATACTTTCTTTAGAGCAAAGGGTAACAAAGTTATTTATAAAGAACTTCATTTATAACATATAATGGTTTACGGGGATTTACACTTTCATATGGATAATATAACAATCGGGTAATGAATAGTAATATTAGTGACTCTTAACGCACTGTATTGCCCGCTACCCCCATCCCCCCCAACCCCCTTGCCAAAAGAGACATGACAATCCTGTTGTTTTTTTAAGCTTTCATACAGAGATGTAGGGTTTTGTAGCAAGTTATATTTCTTTTTGAAATATGAAATAATTGCAATATTGGTACTTTAATAGTAATTTAATCCAATGTAAACGTTGCTGGCAGTTCCCTCGGTGATACACGTACAGACATTTACACTCGACCAAAACTTAACATAAGACAAAATTAATAATAAGCTATAGTAATACAACACTTTTTAATTGAACAACTTTCAACGAGTCTATCCTATTATATGATAAAATACTTTTTTAAAGAATAAAACTGTGATATTAGTTATTTTATAAGGCTTGACTGCGATGAGTAAACTATATTATATTATGCTTTGTAATACCATAACGTAAGGATGAGTACCATTTATTATACTTTACCGCACCCCTGTCTAATAGAAATCCATTTAAAATGAAAGTTGCATGACTGTGGAACGAATATATTCACGGTAGTAGCATTACACTGAAGAAGACAATGATGAGGAGGAGGGGTTAGAAGAACGGGAATGGTGCTGATCACAGCGACGTCACAAGCGCAATGCTGATACCAAACGATACCATCAACTGCTTAATAATTAGGTATATCAATCCATTACAATTTGAACCGAGTTAACACATACCATATATATTTTTCTAACCCGCATTTTGTAAACAGTATCTTGATTTATTTCAATACGACAGATACATGCATAAACTTTCCTTTTGTCACGTCTCCGCTTAAAACATGATTTGACCCCCTTTAACCCGCGAATCTTATGAATATTCATGTTTTTTTTATTTTAGGAGAATAGTTTGTTCTGCACGTTTTAAACTAAAGATAAAAGGGAGTAATAAATATTTTATGTGTTATAAAGTGTTAAATTTTATACTGTTTCTCTTTGCGGTTTAACAAGTTGACAGGCAGTGCAAAAGAAACATAAAGCAAAAATACATAGATACCCGAGTTACAATACAAGTCGATTTAGCTGCTAAAGTAATGAAATAATTTAAAAAAAATATATGGCCAAGAGTCAGAAGACATCCAAATTATTCTGCAGTACAGTGACCCCGGGTCAGTAGTAATAGACAGCGCAGAATGATCAAGTACTCCGCATCACATTAGAACAGGCAGTACATAATCGTGTGCAACACTAAAAATAAAAATCTGACAAAACATTTTAATCAGAATTATCAGTGAAATTTTGTTTGATATGACATTTCTTTAAAGTGTTAGCAACAAGTTAAAGATCCCCCGCGCTGCCCGGTAAGAATTCCCCTCATAGCAGGATGGTGAAGAAAAGTAAGACGTTAAAGGAGCTAAATCGCTAATACTTGGGACCTAGAAATTGACCCAAATGAGTCGCAACGCATATAATAATGTAATCTGATTGTATATAAACTGATTTACATTCAATTGTTTCCGTTTTGACTCTAATTTCAAATCAGTTATGTCCAGCGAAATAAGGCATGTGTCTCAACCCTATAGCAATTTCTAGCGTCTGGTTATTTCAGTCTATTCAGCAGGCTCTCCTACTGAATATGTCTAGCCTCGTTCTTTCTGGTCACTTGTTGCAAATGACGCTAAAACGCACTATGGTACACGATTCGTGTACCAATGGTCAAATATTTATTTTGTCTTAAATATTGGATATCAGAAGTCTGCCTTTTCCTGGTAAGATCACAACATCAATGTTGATTTGAATTGACAAATAATTCGCATTTTCAACGTGTAAGACTTTGGATGATATTGAGTTAGAGACTTAGCTACTTTAAACAAAACCCTATTTCATAGTTCCTTTAGGAATGGTCTCTGATCGGACGGTGTTTTCATAGTGCAGCTATATAGGGACGGGTAGGAACGGTCAGCGGACACCGTCCGATTAAAGACCGTTCCTAAAGGAACTACCAATATCATTGACTTCGAATGGCTACACGTGTATGTCAGCATACATAAATTCAAATAAAGACAGTACCCCACGTTGGTCAGTTTTAGTGGGTACTTATGATCAGTTAATGTATTTCAACAACACTACACACTATATTGATTGATATAACATTGAAAGATTTATTATACGGAGAAATAAATATATATTAAATATACCCTTTTTAAAAATTCGACTCGCTCCACTCAATCTTCGGAGATGAATTCTTGGAATTGGTCACCACCGTCCAAAAATCCCATTGATGGGCACGGCACTTGTTCATTGAACTTAATATTATTCAACAACAAAACACATACTTATGGAAAACAGCTACTAGTGTATTTAAGGCGACGTTTCGTAGAGTATTCTCTCAACGTTATCAAGCTAATATTATTCCTTGTAAAATATAAGCGAGGATTCAAAAATTATATTCTTATAAATCAAATCAAATATTCTTATAAATCAAATCAAATATTCTTATAAATCAAAATTTTACCTTTTTGCCATTACATGCCTCCCGACGTGTAATCCTGGTTGGACGTTTTTCACACGCCTCGTGTCTGAAGGTGAATTTGACACTGTCCAGTGAATGAACTTAACTTGACCAACATGTACATGCAATATGTACTACTGGTCAGTTAGTTTGTGACTAATGTCAAATCACACTGGATATACAACTGGACTGGTATTACAGGTCTAAACCATACTAATATACCATAATTATACATAATTACTCTAAAATAAACATGGGAAGAAAATTTGACATTAGTTCGTCGACAGTTCACATGTTAATGAGACAGTTTGGTCATGGCTAAGAAGAGAGCTTTAAATAGAACGAAGATCGGTGCATCAGGTTCTTATAAAATCGTTTTAAATTTGTCTTTAAATGAAATAACAAATAGGATGATATGTTTGTTACGTGTGTCGTTTATAGTTAACAGTTACTCGGATGTAAAGGATAGGAAAGAATAGAAACCTTTATAATTTCTTAAATTCAATACCATATTCGATAGCAGTGGGAGGAAACCAGAGGGCCCGAAGAAAACCCACGAGGTTGGACAGGCGACCCTACTCTTTGTCAAGTACAAATGTGTGACTGAAATCACGCCACTTGACTCACTGACAGTCCCTATAACCTAAAGAGTACGCATTAGACCACTAGACCCCCATCCCCACACTAAGGTATACATCGACGCTTTCAGCTATGCTTTACCTAGATATGCTTATGTATATTATCAATATAATACTTAAGTCGAATCGGGAATTTAAATATCCGGATGGTTCTCCTCGATCCTTGGACATTCAAGTGTTCAAACTGCTCGACTAACGCAACCCCATCTTCGGATGGAGCAAACACCAACCATTTCATAAACATACCACAATAACATTCATTACCGCCCCCCTCCCCCATACACATACACCCCCCCCCCCCATACACATACACCATCCCCCATAACTAAACAAACCAGAAATTGTATTAAAAATGTGTTTTCCTCCGCGTAATGTTGAGCAGACACCATATTCCCTAGTAGCATTCATTACATCGCCAAAAGAAATCCCGTAAGTGTATAAAAAAATTGTTTTCCTCTGTATTATTGTGAAACAAAAGCATTAAAGGCGACAAACATCTCAGATGTAAAAAGAAAATTATCATCACTCTAATGGCTTTCATATATCTGTAAACAGTTCTATCATATATATTTAAAATCATATACATTTTAATCCCCCAGGTAAAACACACAAAATGTCAACCTACGCGTGGAATTCAAGTCAATTTGAAATAAGTAAAGAAATGTAATTATTCCTCATAATTATTAAACTGGGAATAATTTCTTAGTAATAAAACCGAATACTTTACGTAAGACGCAGACGTTATGTATATTTATTTAGCTATTCTAATCTAAAAAATCTGGATTTTTTGTCCATAAAGAAATGGAACAGAAGAACCAAACAGTCTACACAATCTGAAAGTGATTTAGGATTGGGAAATCACATAACGAATTTGACAATACTGTTATATCGCTTTTTAATGGGGTGACAATTGCGCAAGAAGTCGTCGATAAAAAAATCACACAATCTGGCATGAGTACAAATCCAAATGGGAAAGTTAATTCAGCCACATAACAAAATGAAAGGATTCCAATAACCGGTGGTATCAGACATTCAGTATGTCCTGCATCGTGCATTAAACCTACATACAAGAATTCACAGAGGCGTCAATGCCTCTACGAGACATAGATGGATTTAATTGCTTACGTTGACTGGGTTGCAAAAATTATGTTGCTTATTTCAGAACCAATAGAGAAGTATCACCCGGCATTGGTCTCGAACACACACATGCGTGCAGTTTTCGCCATATACCCAAAAGAAACACGATCGATTTTAATAAACCTTTATCTCCGTCATCATTGGAAAGAAATTTATCGTTGAAATCATGTTGAAGTCTTGATTCATTTATCACGATCAAATAAAATTGATTAATTTGTCTAAATATTGACCCAAGTAATATGTAATAGCATGTAAATTTAACCATTTTATATAAGTAAAAATTGATAGAGGAGCCTGTATGTGTAAAGATGTCGATCTATTAAAAGAGAGAGGTATCGTCTTGATATCGAAGTGTAATAAAGTCGTCGATTTGTTATTTTATATCAGTCAAGTCGCTATAATTAATGACGTGTTCTATTAATTTCAATTACAAGAGTAAGATATCCTTTCCTTTCGCTTCATCAATCCATAATATTACATCAAAATCATCGTATAATACCGACCGGCCATTTGTTACCGTCAATACAAGATAGACATTTATCCATCAAAGTAAACAAAATACGGGTTATTGTTCAGTGATTTAGATGTAGGGGGCTTTAGCGGCCTCATTGATTACCAGTGTAACGGTCCGTCTACAATATACAACGTTATTAGTCTGAGTCCTAACCCTTAGGACATCCGGTTCTCACCAGTCTCTTAAACAGACTTGGTCATCCAGTTCACTAGGATATCATATTCCAATATATGTGTATGGTATATATATAGTTAATGATTGCGTTTTAATCGGGACATAAACATCGGTTCTGAAAACAGTTTTGTTGTCACCAGGACTACAAACAGTCGGTGTCTAGAGCCGTAGGACATCCGTCTCTTAACAGACTGGTCAGATAGTAGAAAACATTCCAATAATAGTATATGCCCTAGTTGGATATCATATATGCGATTTCCTGTCTAAAAAACACGTCTAAACGGCCTATAACTAAAGATTACAATCATGAATCTAGCGTTGTCTCAATTATTTGCAAAATAAAATATTTTAAAATAATAGATCGCTGCAAAATTCACATTAAAAATAAAATAAAAAAATAAAATCGGTCTTGTATGCTGCATAATTTAACACGCCATGTAATGTAAGCATATCCAAACGGAAGTGGCGTAGTTTCAGTCAATCCTGTATTTTTTATCTTTCAGATTATCTGTTCGAATGTATCATGATACGGAAGTGATAGCATTTAGAGGTTAGAGGTTACCAGCGAAATCCTTCAGCACTGCATCCCAGTTTTAGTTTTAATTCATGTATATAAAATGAAAAATGGTATTCATTTTATGAATTGGCTTTTTCGATTTCGGTTTTATGTTTTGTGGACGTCCTGTTTTAAACACAAAATGTGATATACATTACAATGTATTCATTCTTCTAGAAAATTGTTAGAATTCATCAATTTAATTGCTAAATTGTTTTCTCGTGCGTCTTATTTTACGAGAGCCGGGCAGGATGTTGCCTATATATAAGCCATTACTATATTGTGAAAACAGAAGGGTGATTTGGTTTTAAAATCACTGGATAGCCGCTAGCAACATTAACCAATACAGGTATAAACCAGAAATAATATGTTAGGATTAACTACAGGTACGGTGACAGGTAGGAGCTCTAAACAATCAACTCCTATTGTCCCTTGTAACAATATACCTGGGACCAGGTATCATATTAAGGTGCATCAAGGGATTAAGATCTATATATTGATGATAATCCCCTATCTTCGTTACACGTGATCGTAAACACTAGGGTGGTCGGCGATATCAAAGACATACCTGTCGAACGAATATTGACAATTAGCATATGGTATATGTGATATATTACTGGTCATATATTGCGATATACACAGAGGGGGGATAAACTAATGCCAATCGAATATAATTAAGTGTAGAGCTTCGACTATAAATTATAATTATATGGGGTAATTAGTACTCCATATATCACACTGTGGTTGCTGATAAAACCAATAACGAAAGATATGTCATGATTAACCATGTTTATAGAGAAAAAAACCCTCCATGATTTAAAAAAATGCCATTATGGGTTGTAAATAAAGTACATGCAATAAATACGGATCGGTGCAAATTCTTTTAAGTATGATGAATTAACATCAAAATTTTGCAATTTACAGTGTTTTACTCACAAATTATAATCATATAGATAATTAGTACATCGTATATCACACCGCGCCTGCTGCCAAAGTCATTAAGGAAAGATATGTTATGATAAATGGTGTTTATAGAAAACATGATTTTCAAGATGAGATTATGGTTGTAAATAAATTGGAGTTATACAACATTAAAATAAATAAGGATAGATACACATTCTGTCTGACAGGGGTAAACTAAATTTTAGATTTAAAGAAGGGGTGTTGATAAAAAAGAAGGAAATATTTCACCGTGCTTGTCATTGTAAAATAAACAATTACCAGTTACAGTGTCAGTTCCGTAAAATTTACTAAATTTCCATGGGATTTCAACATCTTGTCTATTTATATCTACGAGAAAGAGAATTTTGATTGGCCAGCGGCGTTTTCGCCCATTATTCATCGAATTCTGAATTTCAAGGGTATACGCGTATTCTTTCCCATCTGGACGACTTAAAATTTGTTGCCTTTCATAAAAGTATATTATTACTGATATTAGTTTCGAGTACATGAAGTTTCGGTATTATTATATTGATATATTCATTAGCTGTGGTATAAGTGTAATAACGGCCCACCTGGTAACATGATTATATGTATATATAAAGACGTCTGCTATTATCATTTATCGTCTGACAGTTTTATGGTTATGGTGCTATTACTGGATGCGGCATACAGTCAAAACAAATAAGCAATAAGAGTCATTGTATCGTTTAGAAATTAGCAAACATGATAGAGATATTCCAAACGTATACACCTCGATAATATCAACCCGAGCACATATATTTCAGAGTGGTAAAAAGATCCGCACCGAAATTATACATGCTTTTAAAATCTCACTATTCATTAAAACAGATGTCTATTTCGTTTCGGTGATAGTTTTATGGAAAGAATCCAAAATATTGCGGTAACCCTACAAACCAAGAATGTTGCTAGTGATATTTTGTAAATATGCATCATGGTGGCATATAAAATATAAATACTGATATTAATGGCATTACTCATTAAAACACGTGTTTATTTTATTGCGGGAGTGTTATTATGGAAAGAATCAAAAACATTGAGCTAACCCTGTAGAGTAAGAATGTAACGTGTTTTGTAAATATGCATCACGGTGGCACATAATGTATGTATAATGATATAAATATTGATATTAATAAACACAGCATGTTATGATATACAAAATACACATTCAACACAAGCTGTGCAACGAAATACTATAAACATATTTACTTCTGGGAATCCCCAAATTCTGTTTAACATATGCTATGTTTTGAATAAATACCACGTAAAATCAGTAAGTAAGATAATAACAATAATAATTTATTCTTCTGCCACCTATTGTCTGGGATATCACTTATTGTGGAAGTAGATGTTAGTATGTTAGATGGATGTATGTATTATCAGAGCTCAAATAGATAAAACCGAAGGCCAATGCACTTCCATATAGTATTACTATATTGTTTGAAATTGAGAACTGTCTCACTAACCGGGTTAATTTCAATTGAAGTTAATAAAAGAAAAAAAAGACCCCCCCCCCCCCAAAAAAAAAAAAAACAAAAAAAAAAAACAAACGAAAAAAAAGAAACCAAAAACAAACCAAAAAAACCCCAGCAACTACGAAGTACCACGCAAAGTAAAACAAAACAAAAAACCAGCAACTACGAAATACCACGCAAAGTAATAAAAGTTGACAACTACCAAGTTTAAATAAATGTTGACAAAAATATATGGTTGACAAATAATAGGTTAAAATATAAATAAAGTACTATTTATCCCAAACCAGTTGTCAAAAATACTGGAAGAATTCGTAAGTTTACGAATCTCCCCTCCCCTCTCCTTTTCATAAAAGAGCACCCCCCAAAATATAAACAAAAACAACGGAACTACACAAAAAAATGAAACATGTAGCAACAAAGTAAGTCAGTTTACGAATCCCTCCCCTCTCCTCTTCTTTATAAAAGAACACACCCCAAAATATAAACAAAAACAACGGAACTACACAAAAAACTGAAACATGTAGCAACAAAGTACGTCTGCAATATTTCTTTGTTGGTTAGCAAGAACAATAATTCTTCAAGAAATAATCTCTGACACTCAGCGCGTACATGGAAAAATAATGAAGATTGACAAATAATAGATTAAGAACATCAAACTTACAGCTTCTGTATGTTTTACACGTCTAATCCTCTCATAGATTTTCTCTCTTCACTCCCGTAGCTGTAACAATCCGTATGAATGACACGGGGAGCTTAAAGCTTGCTGTGGCTGCCAATACTCCTAACGATACTGTTGGCTAGTCTGTGTATCGTGGTGTTTCATGTCTCACGACCAAGTCGTACTCCTGGCTATACAATTTTTACATTTGCAAAATAGGACAAGTCAGGATGATGCTATAAACCCGGAAATACATTTAGCATATACTTATTGTGGAATAGAATATTGTACAATAAATTGAGATTTAAAATATTTGTAGGATTTATATAAGCAGCCACAAAAGCCACAAGAATGACAATAAGACACCATATCACTGCATAAGAGTTGTCGAACTCGGTCGTATTCGTAAGAGTAATGCTTTGTTTTTACACAGTTCATTTTCAACGATGTAATGGTCAATGCACAATGTGAAAAGAATGAAGCTGTACTATAAGAATATGACAATTGACATCCATTCAACAGACTCTAGACCATTTCGGGACTAACATATGCTATATCTTTATTTCATTAAATCGCTTGTGTGCAGGGGGTCTTTAGAAACAGGAGGAAACGCGTTATTAAGCAGATGGCCCTGCGAAAACCCACGAGATTGGAAGGCGACCCTACTCCTTGTAACGTACAAGCCTGGGATCGATGCCACTATATTTGACTCAATGGCAGTCTTTATGATCTAAAGCGCACACGTAAGATCCCACCGCTATCTATGTAGAGATTGTTTGAATAGATCTAAGTAATTAGAATAAGGAAACGGGAAAATATGATAATGAACAAGAAATGCAAAATCAAATCAAAGAGAGAGAGAGAGAGAGAGAGAGAGAGAGAGAGAGAGAGAGAAATGGGGTTTAACGTCCACTCGACACAAACTAGGTCATTTCGGGACTAACACACGGTTCATTTTTATTTCAATAATTCGCTTGCGCGTAGGGGTCTGTAGCAGTGGGAGGAAAGCGGAGGTCCCGGAGAAAACCCACGAGGTTGGAAGGCAACCTACTCCTTGTCACGTACAACTGGGGAATCGAAATCCCGCCAGTTGACTCAATGACAGACCGTATGATACAGCGTGCGCGTGCTAACCATTCGCCCCCCCCCCTCCAAAAAAAAAAATCAAAGATGTTTAAAGACAGTAAAATGAAAACAAAAGTGAAGCAACATGATTACCCAATTCTCAGCTGAAACTGCGACACAGGGTATAATAGCAAGAACCTTTATAACAATCAAACTTGCACCCAAAGAGAGAGTGTCGGGCAAAAAAAATAGAATATCCCATTTTCCAATAACACTGTATTATTAATAAATAAAGCAAAATCAACAGAATGTGACATCGCTAACTTAAGCATCACATATACAGAGCATCATTTATCATAAATAAATATTTTTGCTGCATTTTATTT
Source organism: Patella vulgata (assembly GCF_932274485.2). Classification (NCBI taxonomy): domain Eukaryota; kingdom Metazoa; phylum Mollusca; class Gastropoda; family Patellidae; genus Patella; species Patella vulgata. The sequence goes on from NC_065883.2 coordinate 22,873,207, forward strand.
CAACCAGATGACTACTAGATAGTTTTCACCTGCATCTGAAGTTATTTAGACAAGAGGCAGATGTTAGACCGGTACCTGTAGCCGGCTGGGGGCAACAAAATACACTTGAACAGATGGTCCGGTATGAGAAATGCATCCAGGTAGAAAGACACAGAGATGCGCTCACAACACGTAGTTGACGACAGACAAATCCCCTTTAAATCACATCCATTGTACATTGTACCCCATTTATACCTCTTAATACCCACAACAATCAGTGCCTCCTTCAAATTTAACGTCTTAAATCACTATCAAAGAAGAGTCATTGCGGGAAGTAACTCTTTCATTACGCGCTTGTCTTTCCATAACACAACACAATGACCGTTGTGTGGGTGATGGGTATGCTTACACGCTCCACATTTCAACAATTAAAAACCCATCCCTCGTGATATGGGCAGACATTATGGCTAGTGTCCATTATGAGAAGCTTCCATACCTCTTACTTCAGAATCAGAGTTTAAGGGTTTATGATGATGGTAATGACCCTGGTCAGTTCAGATTGAAGTTGCTGAACTCAAGTGTTATAGGTGTCAGGAAATAAATCTCTTGAAAGCCTTCAAGATAATGTCCTTGTCGATAGGGCACACCAAAATGCTCTTAATAGAATGTTATAAATGTGACAGTATTCATTATCCAGAAAGTCTAATACTGCTCTTTAAAGGGAAAAAAACAAACTACTTATTGTAAATCTAAGTTTAAAATATGTTGGTAATGATAGTGTTCATTGGACATTCATCATGTACTGTGTCTATTATATTTAAAGGACAATATTGGTGCCAGTCATTATCACATATGTGATAGAGCTGGTTAAACACATTCCAAATATAATTTTAACACAGAGATCATTGCTACGATAGCTGAGTAATACAGGTTTCCTGAGTCGGAAGTGACGAACGCCAAAGGAAAACACGAGTCATCTCTCTATATAACTGACTGATGTGACGAGTGATAACCGATATACGGCCGAATTTCTGCTCACTAATAATTCCTTTGATGAAACCGAAGGATCCCGAGGATGCCCACCAGGTTGGACAGGCGACCCTACTCCTTGTCACACACAAGATGGGAATCAATACCACGTGACTTGCCTTAATGACTGATCTTATGATTTAAAGCGCACTAGACCATAAGGCCACCCAGTGACCCACCCCCTTGTTTTGTCCCATGCCCTTAGTCTATATTAAACTACATGCTCACAAAGATGTTTTCTATCTTAAGCGCATGACATAATTTACGACATCAGAAGTGTCAAACATGTTGATTGTTTTGTCTGGAGAACTGAAGTGCAGTTAAATCAAATTTAATTAATTTTCTGCTGGCAGGAAAGAAATCAAGAAAATCAAATATATTTTCCACGACTGTCCAATAATAACTCGCCTAGATCCTTATATTGACAAGGTTTATTTGACTGCAGAATTAAAAGCCAAAGCTGGGTTATTCTAGGAAACCAGCCTCTTGGTAAAGAAAATAAGTTTTCATCTCAGCTCTATGTTATCTCTACCAGTGTCCTCTTATTGTATTTAGCGTGTTTAATAAACATGGCGGACACTTGGAAGGTTTCTTAGTTATCCTTAGAAACCACCGAACGCCATTCTTTTGACTTCAATAATTCTGTCTTTTAGCAATGTTTATCCAGGCTTTGGATGAATGAAATCACGACCTGTGATACTTGGAAATTGCATTTCATCAAAATAGACTTTCTTGTCCGAGTTCTAAATACTGTTGACCAGGATAAGACTCACAACAAACAAATACGGTGACGTTGCCGTGTTGCTTCTTCAGTCATGCGCATCATCTCAATTTCCTTGCATAATTCGGGGTAGACAGTTGTCGAAAATGAACATAAAGAGGGGTTGATAGGATATTATTAACGGAAAGATGAGGTTGAAAGTGTCCATTGTTACTGCAGACAGTAGCGATGAGATTCACCAATACAGTGTTATTGTTAAAGCAAACTCATTAAATTTGTGAAATACGGGCGGACATACAATAATAGTGGTAATTATGTTCCCAAACTCTAATTATTAATGAAAAAATTCTAAAATAATAATGTTGATCCTTTGATAACTAAATATACCTACTAGTACTCAAGGTGATGACGTATATTATGTATTGTCGCAATCGAGATTAATTGAAATAGAATAACGTTGACTGAAGACGCTCCATAAAATTTCACTTGTGAAGGTTTTGCTTTGTGAGAAAAGGTTTACCAACAGATCTCCCAAGGTTAATCACTCCTGGTCATGAAAAACCATGCATATCTATGCCTTCAGTTGTCCTGTTTTTGAACGCCATACGTGGCAAAACAAAATGATGGCCAAATCCAGAAGAAACTATGCGAAAAAAGTTGTTTCTGGAAAAGTATGGATAATGAAGGAAACTTTAATAAGTCTTTTGTGTTTTATATTCAAAGTTGATCTATAAACCGTACAGAAATAGAGCTCCAAATATCCAGGCGACATCCATTTTCCAACCCGACCGGTTTAATTAAAGTTACAATTTCATATTTTCTAAGAAAGTCAAAACATAATTATTTCTATGTCTTTTGCTCAATAGGTTGTCAACTCACTATTATACGATCATAGGTTATCTTTCTCACACTTAAAAATCTTCACACCGGAAATAATAACACAATTACCTCCCTTGTTTTCCCATTCCCCACCATGGAATAGCTATCTTCAAACGTTTGAATTTGAAGTTGAAAATGATATTTTTGCCAATTTCTCAACTGACAATAGTGAATTATAGGATTAATAGGATTATTCTTTAACAAGGTAGGACTGTTTATAGATACCATCTATTTTAGGGCTTTATTTTAATACATTTTAAAAATATAACTTAAAAATATCAAATTGTAACTTTAAGTTAAAGTTTTAATTCCGTTCCTTACAACCAACAAGGGAAATATGTCAGGGTAAAAAAAGAGAAGCTCTTTTAATCATCCTCGTGACAACCATAGAAGTTTGTTAAGTCCTAAACACCGACGAGATTGCATCGCGGTTTGAAACAATGGATTAAGATTTAATCAATCCAAACCTACAGCTAACCCTCCCCGACAAAGCCTAATAACCCACGACCACCAAAGGTTGTACATAATTATTTTATAGTTAATGAAACATTGACATATATGAGAAACAAAATCACGCCGAACCCTAATTTAATTGTTTCACCCTGACCTTTGAAAGAAGAAATGAAATTAGTTTCTTATCAAGAGCATGTTTACCAATTTTCTTTCACCAGTAACGATAATTAGCAATCTCTCCTGAAATGCAGGCAGCAACGCGCTCGACGTTGCATGTATGCAATATAGATGGTATGATAAGCTCTTATCTGCGGTGTTAAAACTGGAGTTCTCATTAACTCAACCGGCCTTTTAGCAGACCTGGGTCTAGGTGTGATAACATCTTTTCTTCATGAATGACATCTTAGACAGACAGCGGTGCATACACGTATATCATGTAGTGACGATGATTCATTGCACCTTCTTCGACTAATAAACATGCTCTTATAGCAGCATCAAGATAGGTGATGCCATTGTCAGGAATTTGATTGATTAAAGGAGGAGGGATGTCCTTATCTTTAACCTAACGACATATCATTCAGGCATATTTTTAAAAATTTACTTCATCAGCTTCTTCCAATTCCACGCTGGGCATCTTACACGAAACATGAATATCAATATATAATACTGTTGAATTAGGTTTAGTACCCGCCATTCTAGTGCCAAACACCTACATGTATCAGAACCTCTGTGATTTGTTTAAAACTAATAGCAACGCCCAGTTGTCAAGTTGGGTAGGACATAAACTTCCATAACCTATGCATACTCGAAGAAAAAATGAAATGGGGTTTAACGTCCTACTGTCCTGCACCGACTGGGATAATACAGTGTACCATGAGGTAAATTGTGCTAGAACAGCAACACTATATCGAAGTCCAACTGTCAAGGGTTACTTTAGTGTACGCCAATGTGTACACGGGACCTCGGTTTTCCGTCCTAACCGAACAACTATACGTTGTCCATTGCCAGACCCTCCGTTCTGCACCACTGACAAGTAGAACCAAGCCGGAAAATCCCGATGAAGTTTCTCGGTCAACAGAGATCGAACACGGGACCCCCAGATTAGCGAGCCAAAGTCTTACTCACCCAGCCACCGTGGCTCCCCATACTCGACGGAGCTAAACATCAATGATTTAGGTAAAAATGAAGTTATCAAATGGATTTGGTCGATATGGTATGTCGATTGGTGATGAGATAAACTCCACAAAAGTGTATATGTATATTAACCGACAGTCGGCTTGGTTATTAATTTTTATTTCGTTTTTGGCTTAAAGTTATATCATTTATACCTCAGTATTGGCTTATTCTGTGGGCCTAAAATTTTAATTAAGATAGATAACCACTTAGCAAATTAAATCAACATATTACGAAAGTTTAGAGGTCCAGATAGTATTTCAAAATAAATCAACACATTATGAAAGTTTCATCGATCTTTCAAAAAAAAAATCAAAAAATCAAACACGTCTAGAAGCCCAGATGATATTTCATAATTCACGCCCTGTTGGTTCTTTTTCAAATTTAAGAACGCGTCTTAAAACACGTATCTTCTGCTAGTCGTATTTTTTGTTAAATATTAAGAACACGTGTTAAAAGACGAATCTACTGCTAGTCTTTGGAATTTCAGAGGCAAATTTGTTTTCATTAAAACATAGAAAGCAGCTGCTGAAAGTCACTGGGCTAAGAATTTGACATTTTAAATTTTATTATGGTTCCTGTAAATAACAGACGCCTTGGCTGTATACAATTTTAAAATAAACTTAATTTGTATCTTTTAAAAAGTTTAAAGACTGTCGCCTGCATCTGTGTATTTTTAGGGAATTTGTTTCAGTGGCATATCCTGAATTTAGAAATACCCACACCCCACCCCTATTAAGTCAAAGTTATGACAAACTAACTGTATTTTGTTTTACAAATCTAACATTTTCTGGTGTTAACCAAACATAAAGGCCATTGAAATAAAATGAGAAAGGAAATGGGGTTTAACATCCTATTTGTCTGCATGAAGATGGGCATGAAATGAATTGGGGTTTAACGTCCTATTTGTGCGCATCGACTGGGCTAATGAAGACGTGGAAATTCCACCTGTGAAGGATTCTTTTACATGCATGTCCTGCACGACTGACAAGGGGGGGGGGGACTACGACGGAGTCACCGTCAATGGATCTAAAAAAAGTGGAGGATAAGGCCTCGTAAACATAATACATGTTGAAACTAAAATGTTGCTAGTAGCCTACTCTTCACTCCACCGTGGATCTTTTACGCACAATCGAGTGTAGACTAGATATGACTGTGTTCGTTTCAACCCGAACAAGGAGACACCCTTACTGTTACAGTGGTATTGAAAACACTGCAAAAACATGAAGATTCACGGTGAAAAGTCAACAGAAACAATCCTTTTGAAATGAAATACCGAGATTTTTTTAAAGAAAATAAAAGAAAAACACCGAGAAAAACATCTCTTTGAAATGAAAAACAAAAAGCTAGAAAAAAAATCGTTAGCTCGTTGATTATGTTTTCACTGCTCGCCCTATAGAAATACGTTAAACGTGTACGTTAAACATATACATGTACGTTTTTTTAAAATTTCTATTGTTCAGTGGCTTGAAACAAATTTTCTCAGCAGCTGCAGATCAAAAACATGCCTTGATCGCGAAAAGAGACAAGCGAGCAAAGTGCCTTAATCTAGTAATATCAAAGTGTATTTTTGCATTATTAGATCTATTTTTTAGCATCTTATTTTCTTGATTGTTACAGAAGGGAATAAGTATATTACCACCTGCATTGTGTTGGGTTGGGATACAATTATATGTGTTTGACTTAGTTTAGTTTCCACGGATTTGATAATGAAGTAAGGGCATGAATGCATTACTAATACCGAAAGATTTTCTCAAAGAATTTAGTCAAGCGTTTAGACTTTTGTAGCCCAAAATGAAAAAAAATGAAATGGGATTCATTGTCTTACTGTTCTGCTCCAACTCGGCTAATGAAGATGGGCATACTTTGTCCCTTGCCAGTCCCTCCGTCCTACACCACTAACAAGCGGGTGGTAGCTCAAAACAGAGCGACAATCTACATGATTGACCACAATATAGGGCGCCATTGTCGTAGTGGAATACTCCATTCTTATCACAATATTCTTTTTTCGTTTCGTTTTTATACCTCAGGGGGGTTGGATGGCTGAATGGTTAGCGTGTGCGCTCTGTATCATAAAGTCTGTCATTGATTCAACTGGCGTATTTTCAATTCCCCGGGACCTTGTGGCTTTTTCTCCGGGTCCTCCGGTTTCCTCCCACTGCTAAAGACCCGTACGCGCAAGCGAATTATTGAAATAAAAATTAAAACCATACGTTAGTCCCGAAATGACCTAATTTGTGTCGAGTGGACGTCACCCCCCCCCCCCCGCTCTCTTTTATAGCTCAAATTTCGTTTTAAAATATACCGAATTCTCTTTGATTTAAGATAATAGCCAAAGAAAAGATCCGTTTTAGTCAAGCTTTCGGTCACGTGTACACTGAATTATTAAGATAGTTCACGTCATTGAGTCGGAGTAAACCTTAGTGACCCCTGATAAGTTACACCCCTTACAAATCGGTTTGTTCTAAATGGAGTTGAGGCCATGGAAAATATGCAAAACGAAACGAACTTAAGATCTGTATTTTAATCAGACTGTGTGTATTGATGTACACCACATTTTCTTGAAATCCACGAAGCGATTCGCGCCAGGAAGTCTAATATGTTTGCAGAATAATTGTCATCTTGAGTTTGTGCCCCTCTGAACACTTAAGACGTTTCCGTTGACACCTCTAGGCTACTGATTTTCTATAAAATCAAAAACTATTACGACCTGTCCGCCTAAGGCACACCGGAGTCAAGATGTGTTTTTCTGTTCATTTGAAATTGGAAAGAATTGAAGCAATATCCAGGTCTATGACGACTGATGTTAGTGCAACTTTCTCAGGTATTAATAACGGTATCACTCTCGTGGAGTACTTGACCGTATTTTACTATTTTCTAAATTAGGGATTAATGGGCTTTGGCTTCGCCAGTCAGGAGATTAAAAAAAAATAATGCTCGATTTAACTATACAGTTATATAAGTGTCATTCAAAATTAGCTCGTATGGAAAAAATCTGACCAGCCATTATTAAGATACAGAGGTTTAAACTTTCATTTTACGAGTTGTTAGCCCGTGCTTACATTATTGATGATAAATTTTAACTATGTTATAGTTCAACATCGATTACATTTATTTTCATGATGTGATAATACCCTTTTAAACGAGACAATTAAGAATTTATCATAAAACAAGTGATAAATATTTTGTATTTAAATAACGTCCTAATTTTCTGCACCAATCGGGATAATGAAAACGTGCAGCGTGCTATGAGGCATCATTTGATCGGAAAGCGCCGTTTCCACCCACGTTTCCTTGAATTTTAAATGCTAAGAGTTCCTAAAATTGCACGTCAACGGATACACATGATACGTGTTTTCGTCCCCACCCGAACGACCAGAAGCTGTACCTTCCCAGCCCCTGACCACCCCCGTCCTACACCACTGACAAGGGTGTGCCTCGGCCAACACCGGACCTCTTGGTAAGTGAACATACACCTTGCTCATCAAGTCACTGACGCTCCGACAAAACACAAGTAACGCATACATCATACTATATCATAAACAATCATACCATACACTGCTTGTTGTGGTTGGTGCAGAATTACGCTCAAACCAATCATATCTATTCTTACTAAACTATCGTGTAAATACGCGCGTGACGTAATTCATTACTCTCGCGACGGTTAGTTACAAGGGGAGATAATTAATGATTGTCAGGCATGTAAAAGAAACCTGGTTGTGTAAACAAGAGGAAAGTGATCAGACGATGAATGAGTTGACGTCTGTGTCTATATGTTTATTTGTTAGCAGCTTGTGATCGTGTTGCGTTCCTCTTGTAGATAAATACATAAATAAACAGCTAATGGGACACCCAAGGCGAACGAATCTAGAGTTTCTGATACGGTTAAATACAGATACAAGACGTCTCGGTGACAATGCTAGGCTCGGCCATTTTGGTTTGGAATTTGTCTGCAATTTACTATCTATAGAATCTACAAATTAACCAGAAATGCTTCATAGAGTGGAATGTTAAATTGCATTGCGGAAGCTGATTTTTTGTGGCTTCTGTAGAGATGGGTTTCGTGACTAGCTGTAACTTTTTTAAAGAGCGGATTTTATTTGTATTAGGTGACTTCCGGACCAGTGAAAAGTCTCTCTGAAAGCACTGTATCCGTTTAAAGGTATTATTGTCCTTTGGAATTAAATCTGTATTATGCAATTTGATGCAATTTAAATTAACTATAACACGGAACATTCCTTCCCAGGCCAAATAACCGACCCCCCCCCCCCCTCCTCACCCACAAGAAAAGAAAACCAAACCAAACACCTCTGTTAGCGAAATAATTACTTGCTGAAATACGTTTGATCACGTGCCAACTCGTATTCTCACTAAAAGACACCTTTTACAACATGCTTGCTTTCAATCATTTTGGGCTTTTGAATTACAAATGGTAACGTGCACCATAAACGACCAGAATTGGTGAAAGTAAGAGTAGCCACGACAAACGACATTTCATAATTAAGGTCGAATGTCTATAATAAAAGATTTGGAAGAAAATTAACTTGAATGTGACAGTATAGTTGTAAGTAGCGAAATGAACATAAATCTGAAAAAAAATATTCAGTTAATGTTTGACAATCCTCTTCGTACTCGTAGGGATAGTAGTTACCTAAAACTCTTAACAGTAAGCCACGCGCCTCGATTAAATGTGGTCCACCTGGCTGTACTTGGAATATTTAGGGGTATTACAAAGATTACATTACTAATCCATTTTTATTCTTATAATTCAATACGAGTATTATAAACACGTCATCACTCATTGGTGGTCGATTTGATTGACAGGGCAACAAACTCAACCTATCAATGAAAGGTGTACATTTCAGTGGGTTGTTAACCAAATCTCATTGATAAACATCTTTTAATTAACAACAGAATATGTCATACCTAATTAGATTTACAACGTTTCGGGGAATTCCCTGTGGATCGTATTATGATCCGCGAAACTGTTATTGTTGATCTTGAGTTCTTGTCGATTACAAAATCAAAACATTGTCTGTGTAATAGCTGAGTCATGATCTGAGGGAGAAATTAAAACTACAAAAAAGTGGCATTGAAATATCCCTTTACATCTGTAACACGTGCGGTCATGTGGTTGAGAAACCGGATCGACCATACAATGTCCATGGTTTTGGTCTCAACATCAATGACCCAGAAGGGAAAAAAAAGAGATTACAAAAAATCTGAACTTTCTCGACTAACACCGGCTTCAAACCCAGGACCAACTGGTTAGTGAGCAAGCGCCTCACCCACTAAACAACTGCGTCTCCCTCTAATTCTAACCGTGTGGTTTCCAGCAGTCACGATCGGCTGATTCCGGCCAGGAACGGTTGATTTCGGTGACAAAGGAAGAGAATAAGCACCACGGGGTAAATTAACATGGCTCAAATATTTTTATATACAACTCATGATTGGCCTGGTTTCGATTATATGCTATTTGTTATAAAATTCGATGCAGTAGGCCATTTCGGGATGGTACAATTTTATTACAATAATCAGCAGTGGGAGGCAACCGGCGGACCTACAGAAACCCACGAGGTTAGGCAGGCGATCCTACTCCTTATCACATAAAAGCTGTGGATCGAAACCATGCCACTTGATTTAATGACAGACCTTACGATCTAAAGCGCAGGCGTTAGACCACTCACCTCCTCCCCCACAATCGATGTCAGTCAGGTAGCACAAAATATTGTAATATACCTTAGCTATTTGGCATGTAGTACAAATAACAATGGATTGATATGCTATTGTATTCAGTAACAAACAATCGACTTTCTTTGCGGCTTTACAATCAATCACAGACAATGGATGGCTAAATAGAGGGAGGATAAAAATTTGCATGAAAAGGAAAGAAACTCTACATGAGTTCGGCAAGTACATTTATAAAACATGATTTATACAAATCCCTACTTAATGCCCACTTTATTATATCCATTATTATCAGTATACGCATCCTATTCATAAATATTGATCATTCAATGTTGTTGTTCATTTGCATCTAATTTGAATAATAAAAGGGGCAATAACTGTATGTAGTATGTACATGATAATATATTGATTGTTAAGAGATATACCGGATTTATGGTGGATTATTTTTATTGTTTCAATTTATCGAATTCACTGGACTGATACCCCATTGTTCACAAAATAAAAATCTTAGAGGAAATTGTAGGAAATAGGGAGTATATTATTGTATTGAAAAGCTAATTAAATGTCTGGTTATTGTTTTTATTTGCTGTGTTGCCAGATCATGGTGTGTCAAAAATATTTGTGTAAATTGGATTAAGACAAAAGGGTATTGGGTTTGTTGTATGTAGTCAATAACATAATTGTGTGGTATTGGATTTTCGTGGGTTTTTTTTGGAAAATGGCGGGTTTCAAAGATTGTTGAGATTTTATATCCTCGTACAAATGGACACCTTGACAAGTACAGAAAAATTTGTTTATATTTTTGTGAATATCTTCCCAAAATGAAAATTTGGATACATATTCTACCTAGTGGATGACGCCTGTTATAATTTGAAGGCGCCACGGCGGATCTGTGAGTAAGATGCTAGCTTCGATCCCGGTCTTGACCTAGAAAGTACCTCGGGATTTGCTAGCGTGCGAAATTTCCCCTTGTCATTGGTGCAATAAAAAGTGGAACTAAAAACAGGACCCACGTACACTTGGGCTGTAAATATAAGAAACCCCTGGGGCACATGGAATTCGACTAAGGGTAGAAAAAATTGCATGTCGTTAATGCCCGTTTCATATCATTTCATTTCCGAAGCTGCCGAGCTCGCTTCGAAAGACAAAATATGTATTGTACATTTAAATTGGCTACTAGTTCGGTTAACTCATGAACGTACCAAAACATTTCCATTAGAGATGCGCAAGTGACCTTAACAACTTTATTTTAACTGTAGACCAATCTCAAAATGATCAAAGTATTGTGCTGACAAGACGTTAAACCCCAATGCGTTTCATTTGACAGAAGGTGTGTGTGTGTGTGTGGGGGGGGGGGTCCAGATATTAGCAAAATAAATAATCTACGCAGGAATCAATATTTTGATCGCATGCAGAACAAAACGGCATGTGTATAATAGAAGATATAACCGTCGCTTACAACAATGATCAATGTGTTTTTGTTAAGTCACGTGTAAATAACGGATATCTACAATTCACTTGCCAAGGAATGTCATATTTACCGAATATTGATTGGATTGAGAAGAAAAGTAACGGGTAGAAGACATAATTATAACATTGTTGTAAGTGACAGGTAATATTGATGGGTTATAGGATATTATCAGTTATTTCCTATATTCCACTTCCACCAGAAACTTGTCTTTTGCTGTTTTATATGGATCAACCGTTATATCCCACGTTATGTGTAATTTAGAATAAAATCTACACACAGTCTTAAGTAATTCCTGTGGCGTGGTGGGACCCTTTTCACTACTGACAATTTTGTGGCCTGTACATTACATTTATATGAAAAATGTGCTTTAATATCAATGGTCTTTTTCAAGAAACATTGGTATATATTGGCAATGGTTGGTGAATGACCACCGGATTCCGCACACAATCTGATATGAACATATTATGAACTAAGTAAAATCTCAAAGTGGGCATAACCGTTTCATAATTATATATAAGTTACTGATATTCAGAAAAGATGTAAAATAGACGAAAGATGGAGATAGCTCAAAGACAAAACGATATCTTTAGCCATTACTTCGATTTAGTTTAGACATTTATATGGATTCTGTGATAATTTTATTCCTATATTAACTGTTAAACTTATGAACAATTATGTGAAGCGCCACAGAGCAGTATTACATAATGGAGGTCACAGCGCTATATAAGAAGATTATTTTATTATTTATTTTATTTACTCACTTATATATTATAAGAGAGAGAGAGAGAGAGAGAGAGAGAGAGAGGGGGGGGGATTTCACGTCCACTCGACAGAAACTAGGCTATTTCGTCCTAACATATGGTTCAATTTTATTTTAATAATTCGCTTGACCGTAGGTGTCTTTGGCAGTGGGAGGGAACCGGGGGACTCGGAGAAAACCCACGAATTTGGACAAAGGACCCTACTGCTTATCACATACAACTGGGGAATCGAAACCACGCCAGTTGACTCAATGACAAACCTTATAATACAACGTGTATGTGTTAACCATTTGGCCATCCAACCCCCTATATTATAAGTAAAGAACTGTTCTGTTTCATTCCAGTCCATCTCCCAAATTTGACGCTAAAATTGAGAAAACACTCATTTCACATATCAGTTCGAGTTATATAACGTTTCTCTCAGTCCATTACGCTCAGAGGATTACACCCGGCTACATATAACACTACTCATTTATCACACTCCTGCCTAATGGACCGAAATAAATCAGGATATTTGGAGGGAAAAAAGCACAAATCCATTTATAAAAGATTAGATATCGTTCAAAACTGACAAGAATACGCCAAATGATTAATAGGACGAATGATTAGTTTTAAAAAAGAAACTTATTACATCAAACAACATAGTCATCGATTTTTACCCGAACAATTATCCGTCTTTCAGTAGAAAACCCATCAAACATGCCATATAATGCATTAAAAGTGGGGAGACAACTCTCAGTAATTAGAAACCTAATAACGACGTCACCGAAAAAACAATTTTAATCAGTAAGAATAACAGCACAGATGAGCTTATGAGGTGCAATTGCAATGGTGATCAGAGACCTCCAACGGGTTTTACAACGACTGTTCAATTAATGCCATCGTGTGATACAAGCCTTTTGTTTTGATTGTAGCCGATTGCAACTAGCTGAACGTTATTGATACGGTGGTGAACAGCGGGGTGCAGTATAAAATCAACATCCAGAGCGGTTCATCGCGAGCGTATCATAGTTATCGAACCATGTCAGTCACAAGGGTGAAATTCATCAAACTAAATTACGTAAATGAAATTTGGATTTAAAATCAGATAATTGAGTCAGCCGAGTTTATGGCGTGCTAGGATTAGGTGTTTTAGCCGCTTTTTACGAGATGAAAACGTCTCCTAAATTTTGTTTTCTTGTCGCTGGAGGATTTAATGTGACGTGAGACACGACGAATTAACATTAAAACTTAAACTTGAGGGGAATAAATTGAAATAAAAATTGCGACCGTGAGATCAGACGACGGATTTGAAGATTTCTAATGTCATTTCTACAAAAAGTTGTAGCATTATTCATGGGGACGTTTGACTTCATCGGAGATACGGCTTAACGTAATATTTATCGCCCACTTTCACTTTCCCCTCCATTTCCTTTTACACATCCCTTGCGCGCAGTTTCCTTTCGTAAAATAATGAGTGAGTGGTCACCACATTTGGACGAGATTTTGTTAAATGACGATTTCTCTTTAGAACATGACCGAATGGAATGGGTATTTTTCAAAATAGATAATTTAACCTAAAAGCTACCACAAGCTTATCCGGCATTGATGATGTAATACAATGAACGATTTCCAAACAAATTACCTCCTTGAGTTGGTATTAAAAAAAAATGAAATGGGGTTTAAAGTTCTACTTTTCTGCATCAGCCTGGCTAATGAAGCCGACCATACCACACGCACCGCGCCGTTTTCTTCCATGTGTTCTTTGGTGGGCAAACCAAAAGACTAGACACTGTTCCATGCCAGGAATCACCACCCTACATCAACTATAGGAGGAGACCAAGCTAGAAAATATCAAGGTACTTTTCAACCACCACAGGGATAGTACTCGTAGTTCTCGGAACCTCCTGGTTACAGTAAGCCATAATCACTAAACCTAACTTATGCAGTCTAAAGCTGCATTTCCTTTAGTACGGATCCGGTCCGGCTCCGGTCCGGGAGTAGACATAGCACACGGCAGGTTGTGTATCCTTATATGCGGTTATTCAAGCGGAAGGGCCCTCTTTTCAACATGGCACCGGCATTGTCAAGGTTCGTAAAAGAAGAAAAAACATTGATAATATTGGCTGCAGCATACAAACTGCGTTTCCTTATGTGCGTTTACGGACACGGTTTCGCATGCGTTTCCGTACCGAACGCTACATGGTCCGTTTCAAAAAACCGTAACGGACGCCGCATACAGAACCGTATCCGCACCCGCACATAAGGAAACACTCTTACTAAAATTCTATGAAAGTGTTTTTTTTCCGTATCCGCTTAAGAATTATAGAAAAGTATAAAGACCGTTCAACCATTCAGACGAATGTGGGCGGTTGGGATGGCCTAGTGTTCTAGAGTGTCGAGCCTCAAGTTCTAGCTGGCCGGTCACCGCTGGCTTACGGTCCTGATTTTGATCCCTGGTATGAGCGTATGTGGCGTGGTGAATGGGGCGACTTCTCAACCTCGTGGGCTAAGATAATAAAAATAAGACACCTTGTCTGCGATATCACTCTCGGTGGAAGCGGACGTTAAGCACTAATAGAAGAAGAAAATCAGACGAATTTATATGGTCTTATTAGCGGGATTTCACTGTACATCTATAGTGGTCTCATAAATCGCCTACATTACGTGTCATGCGCCCCTCTTCACTTAGCCCCTGAATTAAGAACCTGGTATATTCTTGTCACATCAAAGTCTAGATGCAAAAGCGTTGTCAATGATACATCCACCTAGTCTTGGATACCAATATACCAAGCCATCGTCAAAACCTGTTTAACCTTCCGTTTTACACAAAAAATGAAAATGAAATGAAATGGGGTTAAACATCCTACTGTTTTGTTCCGACTGTGCTAATGAAGACGGGCATAGGCCATACAGTGTGCTATGAGGGACATTTTGCCCGGACAGCGGCTCTCCGGCCTACACATATCGAATTCCAACTGCCAAGGGATATTTTACGTTCACGCCAATGTGTACACATTCGAATTACTAGGCAACTGTCCTTGTTAGGCTATCCGTCCTGCACCACTGACAAGGGGAAACCACGCCGGAAAATCCCGATGAACTTTCTCGGCTAACACCGGGATCGAACACGTGACCTCCATGCTAACGAGCCAGCGTTTTACTCACTTAGGCACCGTGGCTCCTACACAAAGAAAACCCAATTTGTTTCAGACCGAATTTACTAGACAACCTAGAGAAATAATATAAATAGATGTAACCGTGTAAATCGACATAATCTTTAGAAAATTCCCAGAGTGTCTACAAAATGTCCTAAAGAAATCACATTTTTCTGTGTAAATATAAGAAATCAATTTTCCCTCTGTTAAACTACAACCAAATCCCAAATTTTATTTTTGATATTTGGTTGGAAATGTCAGATCGCTATTTTAGGTTGTTTAATATTGTCTTGTGACTTAAAAAGGCGACGGAACTCGGCGCAAATATAGGAAAGGGTTGAAGAACAAATCAAGAACTTTATTAAAAATCATTTGGCATTAACAATAATAAGAACGAGATAAAAACATTGTCTGGTAAGGATCCATGGTGCATTCCACGTTATTTCCACGCCAGACATCCTTTGGGGCTTTTCTCTTACTACGCCGAAGGTTATAAGTGCTTCGCCGAAGGGTATTAAGCGGACGAGCATAGGTCTCGAGCAATTTATTCTACATCTAAACTTTCACTTCACAAATTATCCTCTTCAAAGGCACCGAACATTTTCTTCCACAACTCTTCGTCTCTTTCATACAGACAGAAAACAAATGAGGAGAAAGAAGAAGAACAATGCACTGCGAAATACTTTTTTTTGGTGGTACGCCAAGATCTACCATAATTTTCAGAGGTCAATTTGTTTTTTGTCCTCCGAGCTAAATCAACACATCCGGGCGTAACTAGATGGAATGCACCCTGGGTAAGGTCACAACTTTACGACTACTGTGGAATTTGAAATCATTTCAACATCCAAGGATGTGACACATCATCAGATGGACAGTATCATCCGCAGTCTTGGAGCATTTTGGCGGTGGCATACTAAAAACATTCGTTCGTTCGTTCGTTTCTAGAGTTTTACGTCCACTTCCACCTAAGGTGATATCGTAGGAGGAAGCCGTAGGGATTAGGCTTGGTCCAGTTTAATTTGAGACATAGTGTCTTCGCAGGGAATGCCCAAGTTAAAAATCTCATCGAAAGGAGAGGAGAAAGTTTACTAAAAACATCTGACATTCTTCTTTTATAGTCGGACGATGAGGGATAAGTGTCAGGGGTCCTTTAACCTTCCGAATGACTGGGAACAGTTCCCTCGTCAGCCCCGAAGTTCAACTTTAAAAATCAAATGAGTGGAAGTTACGATATTTGGTTAAACAACTACCGCGGAATCATTGAAGATTGGATAAAAGTTTCCGGCTTTCCTTTAATAACCAACAATAAGCTCATGAACCCTAATACCCAGTTCATTTCACTTTTATTAAACAATAACTAAAGGAAGGGCCACTTTTATTGACCTTTTAAAGTGCAGGAGAGCAAACAGACATCTAGAGATGTCAACTGTCAACATTCAGAACAATAAAACAGAGAAGAAAATAACTACTCGAGATGTGTTTTATTTCTTTACCACTCCTCCTGGCCATTATATCAACCCCTATCCCCTACACGTACATGTGTGCTAACGTGAGAAACAAAAACACGTGCCATACACCTCCCCCTTTTTCCAGACAGATGTTCATCCTCCTTCTCGACGTGAACTTCAAACGTTTTCTAAATAACAAAGACCAATACCCATTCTTCGAGTGCTTTCATTTCTCGGCTACCAATAAAGGCTCCCGAGCAAAAACATCTTCGTTTGCCAACTTCTCATTTAAAATCTACAACAATAAGTAATCTATTTAAGAAGAGTTGTTTTAAACTGGCGAGCGAAGATGCTTCAAAAGACAAAGAACGATAATCATTCAGTAAAGTTTTCTTTCTTTTAATCTATGAAAAGGGTTGTGTTTAATTAAGCTTCTTGGCCTAACTTCTTGTCACTTCTAAAAATACTCTTGATTGATTAAAAATCTTGATTATTTTTTTCCCCGGTTTGCTACAATGAAAGGCAAATAGAGATTAAAACCAAATACAAAAATAAAATCTTTTATTTTCATTAGAAGTTAGGTTTTTCCCTTACATTGAGAGGAATAGAATTTATTGTATACTTTTTTAACTGAAATGGAATGAAACGAGGTTTAACGTCCTGTGCACAAGCGGGCTAAGGAAGTAGAGCGTACGCTATGCAGTGTGCTGTGCTTGACGGACCTCGGTTTTTCATCTTTACGAACGACTAGAAGCTGTACATATCCCTTTGACAGTGATGTAGGGCAAGTAAAAGTGTTTAGTCAGTCATATGATACAAAAATCAGAAGTCCCGTGTATACGTTAATCCCATGACAGATTGAAATCGATATAAGGGTAGGCCGCAGCGCCACTTTCAGGAAAAAATCCCCTTGTATCACATTGCACAGTGTATACGGCAACTTAGTTCAGAAAAGTAAGACGTGAACCCTCATCTAAGGCGGGAATTTGGATGAGAGCCTCAAATTTATTCTTTTTTCTTCAGAAACAAAAATACTAGAATACCAGAACCACCATCCAAGGAAATCCATCAGTGCCACCAACACCAAAAACAGTGAAATCCCCTTTGTATATAAACCTAGTGTATTATATGTATTTTAAATAAAACTAGGAAATATCACGAACTAATTTTTCATCATCCTAGGTCAGTGCTTATGTGGAGACTTAACCTCTCCCCCAAATTCTTAAACCTAACCCTGGACCTAGTCACAAGGCTTACCCTAACCCACAATCTCGCCAAGAGTCATGTGCCCTAATCTTATTTACATCTCAGCGACCTTGATGAAAACTGAGCTGGCCTTAACAAATAGATTTAGCCGTATATGAACGGTCATTTTGAGACTAATATGTGCCTTTAGTTTTAGTCCGGACATGGTTAAACGTTTTCTAAAATTGTTGTTGCCAAAATATTAACGACTTTCAAAAACGACACTAACCAGGCGCGGATCAAGGGGGGGGGGCAGGCCCTAGTGGGACTGGTCAACCTGCAGCCAGCAATGGGATTCCCAGATTTTAGTTTCTGTTTAGGGTCGGTATCATATAAGTAGACCTAGAGTTCAGACCAGTACGAGCATGCATGCGGCACTCTGATGATTACCCTTTGCTCCAATGTATTCGACAAAATCCTGGATCCTGGCCTGCATACTGTATATATTATTCACCATAAGACCGCCAGGGGGCTGGCGTGGGATAAAGGCACAATTGAATACTGCCGGTCAATTAATTATATGAAGGCCCAACTATGGACGAGGCTTTACAGAAAAGGGAAGCCAGTGAAACAATAAAAAATGGTTATTATTAGTAGAAATAAAACACGATTTGTGTTTGTTTTATGCGAACGTGTTCTGCGTGTTCAAAGTTTCTAATCTCTGATTCATGAAAACATGCAAGTTTACTTGACGTAACAGGAACTTTTGTATCAAAATATTATACTAACGTTTACAGAGTTACGACACCTTATTGGAACGGAGCCCGGGGCAGGAAATACGTGACTGAAAGGCGAACGCACGTGCGATAATTCGAGGACACGTAACAATAAAATTACAAGGAATAATCCTCTTGTATTTTCATACATCAGGCTTAGTAACGTTTTGCCAATATTCTTTTGAGTCAGACCCCAGGAAATTAGTCAGTTCCACCAATAAAAAAGAAAAATCTTGTTACACTTCAACATCACGAATAAATGGTCATTGGAGGAGCATAGTACCCTAGATGGTCTCCAACCTATTAAATGTGAACTCAAGAGATTACGCTCAAATCAATACTTCAAGTAAATTGTCCCTGAACCAATATTGACAGAATGAAAAAAAAGGATGAAACATGTTCCTCCTCTCTCTTCAGGTTCTGTCCATCACTCACTCTGGACTTAATGAACAGCTGATCATTATAAATCAATAATGGAAATGTGCTACGCGTAATGGACGTGCGTTTTTTTTGTAACAACTAAATCTTTTAGAAATCAATAAGCATCCTGTACGATCTCCATCTTGGAATAAAAGTGATTACCCCCATTCCGACAGACACGAGACCTTGAATTAACACCCCGTGACTCCGCTAGTGTGCATTCCTTTCTAAAGACATGACATAAGTTGCAGGAATCTGACCCCCAGATCTCTCACCTTCAACAATCAGGAATCGGTGGCACGATGAATCATATCCGTCAGATTTAAATCTTAATCCCAGATTTACACTTCTCTTAAATGGTTCAGTTATATCGTGGAGATTTTAGACATTCGAAACCATCACAACGACTGAAACTTTTATTTTCCTTATAAAAACGCTCGCTGGCTTCTCGTCATGGTTTAGGATAACGATGAACATTAATTGACGAACTTAAAAACACAGTTCCTTATGCCTTTAATAAGTGGGATGTTTTTTTTTAAATTACCAACTATAAACGGACAAAATCTTAATGACAAAAAACATATGATATTTAAAGGACAAAACATCAATGACTACAATGACAAAACCTCCAATACATGAAATGAACAAAATCGTAATGACAAAGTTCAAATAAACACAATTTCAGTGAGATAGCCCCCAATAAACAGACAAAAGTCCAAGTGAACACGGGGGTTGGATGGCCGAATGGTAAGCACGTGCGCGCTGTGTCATAAGGTCTGTCATTGAGTCAAATGGCGTGGTTTCGATTCCCCGGATTGTATTTGACATGGAGTTGGGTCGCCTGTCCAACCTCGTGGGTTTTCTCCGGGTCATTCGTTTCCCCCCCACTACTAAAAACCCCTACGCGCAAGCGAATTATTTAAATAAAATTGAACCATTTGTTAGTCCCGAAATGACCTAGTATGTATCGAGTGGACGTTAAACCCCATTTCTCTCTCTCTCTCCCAAATGAACACAATGTCAGTGAGAAAACCCTAATAAACGGACAAAAGAATCTCAATGACAAATTCCGCGTTGACTAGTATAATCAAAGACCCAATGACCATAATCTTCGTAACTTTTTCCTTAAGGTTAACACAACTTATATCGTGCATTCACAGGTGATATCGTCAGCTTGGTATTAAAGGATTTATACAGCGATATTTCACATGTGATAAGTCACGGAGACTTAACTTTGGTTTCACCCTATCGATTACAACTGATCAGATATATCGTCGCGGTACAATGTTAAGTAAAACCATTACATTAGGGTTAGCGCCCTGTGCCTATCGTTACATCTCGACGACTCCAGCTATTGTATCCTATCAGTATGTATGGTCGTCAACCGTGTGGGAAAAGGCTTTATGTAACGTCCACTTTCACTATCGTAATATCTGGACTTGAGCTATTGCATCCTATCCTATGATTGGTCATCGACTGTGTGTGAAATAGCTATATTTAACGCTCGCTTCCACCGCCACCGAGAGAGAGAGAGATGGGATAGAACGTCCACTCGACACAAACTATGTCATTTTGGAACTTTGTTTCATTTTTTTATTTCTATAATTCGCTTGAGGGTAGGGGTCTTTAGCAGTGGGAGGAAACCGGAGGACCCGGAGAAAACCCACGAAGTTGGACAAGCGACGCTACTCCTTGTCATGTACAAGCGGGGAATCGAAACCACGCCATTTGATTCAATGACAGACCTTATGACTTCACACGTACGCGTTAAATCACTTGACCACCCAACCTCTCTGGTCAAAGTCAAGCACTTGGCCTAATTAACACCAAATCTCCTTACATTTTGTGTAAGGTAGGGCCTCTGAGGTTACTGACAAGGCTAAAACGCAAGTACACATCGGGTACTATAAGCAGTAAAATGCTGAGACAAATTGTTCTTCCTACTTCTTGTGACACACTTGACATCCTCGAGATGACTGTCGGTCGTTGTGACATTTTCAGAATTGGTCAAAATGGCCATTAGTTGGTCTTGTCTGCTGCAATTTTTGATTGAGTATTTCTTATTTTTTTTGAAAGCAGTAAAACAATGAAAGCTTTGTTTGATATCTCAGCCAATCTGTTTTCGTTAGAATTTGATTATGTAATTCTCACGTTTGTCATATCTGACATCCGAAATTGAAAAATGGCTTCTCACCATCTTGATAAAACACGTGATGAAGTACACAGGTCACGTGATGTCAGAAACACGAAACTGGTTCAAACAGAAGAAAAACACGTCTTAAAGGGAACATAAATCTTGTGATTGACAGATGCTTGAGATTGGACTAGATTGGTCCAGATACTTATCTTTAGATGCAACTTTGTTCATTTTCACAGATGTAAACTCACAAATTTACGTTGCAAAGCTCGTTGTTTTTAAACCATCAACCACCAAACGGGGTCAGTTTGTTTCTTGGAAACCGTTCGAGTTGATCTGGTAGAATGTGTTCTACATATATGAACAAGATTCTATTAGCATCCGAAGATATTGCCATAATATGACGTTCTCCCACTGGTGAAAAGAAGTTCCATTTTGTTCTCCATAAAATGACACTGCTACGCTACACTGACGCGCGTAAGATATATGACTGCGCTGTCTGTTGTTCCAAGTATAAGACAGGGGCGGTAAGCTAGAAATATAGATAGATATCTTTTGAATATCGTGCATTTGATTAGACATATTTCTGATAATTGACTTTAAACCTGTGTCTATTCGAAACGGCCATCAATCACGTTTGTCACATGTGCAGAGTAGGGTGGAAACAAAACGATTCAGTTTTACCAAAGGTGTAATTAAAACCATTATGTAATGGGACAGCAGCAATCTGTCCATTCCCAACAAATCAAGTACTACTTCTATTCTTTAATATTCATAATATGAGACAGGTCTTGTATAGGATGATGGAGTTGCAATTTGTCGCTAGTCAATAAACGTGTGATATTGCAGCATCATAACTGTCGTGATTATACGACCGTATTACAGTTTAGATATTGCTATTTGTAATACGACTTTATAGACCGTTGCTTCTAACTTTATTGCCAGCTTCTCCCCCTCTGCATTTAAAGTTCCAGTCTACCCATTCTGAGACAGTCAATTTGTATTATACGACCTAACATTAATTTCTAACCATGATAAGATTTCAATAGTTATTATATAAGCACATTTTATGGTCCCAGAGAAGAGATTGTGTTCAAAACCTACGTCAATGCATCCCTTATTATCATTCAAGAAACTTTTTGAAACAAGATATAACTGAGAGCTAAATACTCTTTATATAAGAGAGAGAGGGAGAGAGAGAGAAAGAGAGAGAGAGAGAGAGAGTTTAACATCCACTTGACACAAACTAGGTCATTGTGTGTGTGGTGACCGGAGGACCCGGAGAAAACCCACGAGGTTGGACAGGCAACCCTACTCCTGGTCACGTACATTCGGGGAATCGAAATCACGCCAGTTGACTCATTGACAGACTTTATGATACAGCGCGCACATGCTAACCATTCAGCCATCCCCCCTTTATATAAGAGATATATTTGTCGAGGGTTACAAGCATATTTTGTTTGTGCGTCACTGGCGTTATATAAATGGGTATTTATCATTCATTATTAAATCAAATTATGTCACTGACGTCACAAATATTCGATACACAGCCACACATCTAGCTGCCACGTACGATATTACAAGGAATTGTGCATTGAAGTGTACACCTCGACCACAATATTATGCTGCGGAAAAGTACAGTATTAATTTGTTCGTTATGTGAACTTCTCAAACGAAAGGGGTTATATTATGCTGTAGACAGGTATCATAACCCATACCATGCTGAACAATCGTATATATATTATCTCCACAAAGGTTTAGGCAACGTATAGTCGTTCGAATGGGACGAAAAGCCGAGGTCCCGTGTACACATTGGCGTACACGTAGAATATCCCTTTTGGCATTTGAAATTGGATATGCGAGGGCAAAATTTCCCTCATAGCACACTGTATGGCGTATTACCGTCTTCATTATCCCAGTCGGAGCAGAAAAGTAGGACGTTAAACATCATTTCATTTCATTTTAAAACCTACACCGTGCTAAGCAATCGTTAAAAATTATCTTCACAAAGGTTTAGACTCAGAAGCTAAAGCTATCGGGTAGCATATAATCTCACAGTAAACGGCTATACCACCAACTATTTAATATGTTATCAAGTTAAAAATTCAGTCTCTAGCTGATTCTTTTAAACAGGTTTCCTAGAACCTGTGAGCTAACTGATAGTAGTACAGAATACCCTCAAAGTGACTTCACTATTTGTGTTATACAGTGTTCAAGAAATTAGTTTAACTGACGAGTTAAGAATACTGGGCGAATACAAAAAAGTTAAAATTCAGTCTCTAAGCAATCGTTAAAAATTATCTTCACAAAGGTTTAGACTCAGAAGCTAAAGCTATCGGGTAGCATATAATCTCACAGTAAACGGCTATACCACCAACTATTTAATATGTTATCAAGTTAAAAATTCAGTCTCTAGCTGATTCTTTTAAACAGGTTTCTTAGAACCTGTAAGCTAACCGATAGTAGTACAGAATACCCCCAAAGTGACTTCACTATTTGTGTTATACGGTGTTCAAGAAATTAGTTTAACTGGCGAGTTAAGAATACTGGTCGAATACAAAAAATCAATATTCTCAAATTGCTGGAAATTTTATTTGCTTCTCCGTTGATCGGGTGACTACCTTTAAGTGGCGCTACAGTAAACCAATCTGGTTCAATTAATTGCAGCAATGTACTTTTTTTCAGTAATAACGAAAAGAGGATACTTTAAATGATGATTCAGATCTTGTATGCACATTGTATTAGTTGTTATAATTTGGATGTCTCCGATAAAGGGGTGACCATCTCGATTTGATCCCTTTTACAAAAAAACCTGAACGCTTTTTTTTTTTATAAATTTCATTTTGGGTTAATGGCGAAATCCAAACCACTTGAACAACTAATATATTAGTCACCCACACGAACAGTCATTAGGAGGATCGAACCAAACTGATCAGCAGTAAATATTCACTTGGCCGCTATACTATCACTGAGAGAGAGGACACCGGTGCGATTTAATTAGCTCACAAAATTAACTTTGTTTCTTCTGCAAATTAAGTTCTAAAACGATATTTTAAATTATTAACAAAAAAATAAAGGCGTTGGAAGTATATCTGGATATAAAATATTTCTTATTTAGCGTAAAATGGATACATAAAATAGTACGCGAAGGCATACAATGAGTTAAATTCACCATTCTGCCAGAACCAGTTTGTGTTGCTGCGCCCGATGTAAACAATGCACATGTTATCGACCTATATTGCATTTGAACTTAAAGGTCAGTCATATTGTCCAGAGTTAAAAGAAGATTTCGCATTACCGCTGTAAAATATTGGCGTCGAACCTCTCGAAGAATGAGGCAAAGGTCTGTATTGGTTGTCATTATAGTCAAAGACTAATCAACTTCCACCACGCAATGAAAAACTTAATCCTGGACAAACTGAGTCATGGACAGTTACCTAAATAATACATTAGTTCTAATCACGGTGGCACAAGTGTACCTAGACCACCATAACGTAGGATGTAGACTGTCTGCCTTATGACCACCGTCCGTAACTAACTCTACCGATGTCTACATTGCCAATTAAACAAAAACTAGTTGATTGAATTATCAAAAATATCTAAAATAAAGGAGGTAAAAGTAGAGATATGGACAGCGACTGTCAGTGAATATGACGAGTTGTCGGAGAACCCAGACTACTTAGACTGTGTTTATTCTGGTCAACAGCCATAGCTAATCACAAGTAGAACCTACCAGACATTCACATTGTATAATTAAAGGGCAATAAGCTGATATATTTATTAAACGGTATCTCGAATGATTCTGATGAGGCTTCCAAAGTATTGATAGGTTGATTATTGTACATACTTTGTCAAATAAATACTATTAATAAAGTATATAAAAACATTCCTATAATGCTAGATTCTGTAATTGTTATTTTATATCGTTAACTACAAGGTTTGTGTATTTTCTTTAGAGAAAACTGGAATGGATGAATGAATTAAGGAAATGGAGTTTAATGCCTACATTTCTGCTCCAATAGGGCTAATGAAGACGGGGAGAAAAATGGACATATATATATTACCCCAATGTGTACCTATATATGTACCAATAAATAAGTAACACATCCATTCGATTTAATAATACGGGAGATAAAGTTAGGCAAAATCGAAATTTCAGTGTTATAAGCAAATTGTTGATTATGGCGATGGGGTACTGGACTGATCTATTACCGTCTTCTTCCTAAATAGTGATACCACTGACAAGATCCAGGACAGCAAAAGCTTGCTGCTGTATATTAGAATATGATTTTGCAATCTTGCCTATGGTCAAGGATTAGTTTAGTGAAAATGTCTTCCCTTTAGGCGACGAGGTTGAAGATAACAATTTAGTAGGCAACAATAGTCCGCAGTTTTAAAAAGATAATGACAAAACAAATCTAATTCATAATAAAAAAATGATGAATTGATATTAATTAGTCTGATGCTTTAAAAGATACTGAAAAAATATTACTTATTCTGTTGTTTAAAAAGATGACGACAAAACGAACTTGATTCATAAAAATGACGAATTGGTTTGAATTAATTGCATTTATTTTACAATAAATGAAAATTCACCACTCTTCATTCTCGACCAATCTTGCATTAGCAGGCCAAGCTAAGGGACAATTTCGTCTAGGTCGTTGTTCTCTTGGTCATTCTGTTCCACTGCGCAATATTCCAAGAACATCATCTTTCATGATAAAGATGTCCCATGAGATTCATAAATCAACAAAATCATTTTTCTTGGATCATAAAATCTTTACAAAGGCTTTTTCGTTCTAGTAATCTTGGTCCCCATTGTCTTAAAGAATAACCTTCCAGATCATATAATTTGTATCCAGCTAACTCTAGGAATATGTTATATAATACAGTAAGAACATTATTTAGTTCCAATTCAACCGATTTAGAAAAATGAATGAATACTTTATACACGTTATGTAATAGTGTGTAGGTCTATTCGGGTTAACAGTAATTGATTAATTAATAAAAATTAATTAACATTCCTGGTCTATACATATTTAGTATACCAATAACACAAACCCTACTAGGCACAATATTCTTGCTGTGTATTCGTAAGAGTACTCGTTGGTTAGAGTACATTATTTTCACTGGGAACATGATCTGCACTGTGTACTAGCACTGTGTACTAGTATGGTTCGATATCTAGCCTATTATCAAGATAGATCCCTAAATGTTTTCCGTTTTAGTTCGAATTTAAACTACACCCCTCCCAAATACAATACAAAAGTACAACAAAATTAGTTAGTTATGTGAACTCAAATGAGAAGTGTCATCACACATTCTAGAAAGAATCTTTGGTTACTGGACAGAAGATAAACTTTGCGTCTGAACGACCGTCATCATAGTTACCAGCCAATCCAATATCAGTGGTTTAAATAAATCAAATTTACAGCAAAGATTCCCATCTTGACTGATATATGTAACACGCACAGTTGTTGGGGAAACAAATGTTTTGCCATATACATATTTTACAATATAAGTAAAGTAAATATACCTTACCTGTCAGTATTGAATGTTAGATTTCAATGTTTATATCGATACAGTTGAATGAGTGTAGAGCCTGCAGGTAAATTATTTGATACACCGAACTTTTGACGTAAATCCGTCTTCTAGTTGGGTTGACTACACATATTATTTGTTAAGTTGTGAGTCTGTAGCCTTGGGTGAAATTTTATATATATATGTATCTGGTCGTATATTAAAGATATAGTCTGGATGTGCAGGATACATTTAGTTTTGTGTTTAATTACAAAGGTACAACATAAATATTAAGCCATGTGAATAGTACATCTAAGAAATATAGGTTGCCAGACAATGAAACTGTAGCTTCGCGATCTCCTAAGTATTCAGTGCATAAAATTGTAATGGGATTCACAAAATAAGCAATTCCAAAATATCCATATTATACTAATTAGTCATTTTTTATGAAAGGAATTTGGGTTTGATTTACCTTTATGCATTTATTCTTTACAAAGGGACATAACTCTGGAAAGGGTTATCAAATATCATTTGCAATCTTTGACATCATGATAGAAAACTAATAATTATTTCAAAATGATCAGATGATT
Organism: Patella vulgata; assembly: GCF_932274485.2. NCBI lineage: Eukaryota > Metazoa > Mollusca > Gastropoda > Patellidae > Patella > Patella vulgata. The sequence goes on from NC_065883.2 coordinate 22,900,574, forward strand.
ATTGAAGCCTATATAGTGCTATCAATCAAGATTACTAAATAACAATAACACCGTAACAAAGGGACAGAACTCTAACATACTAACATAACTATAAAAGTTATCGAAAATCGAAACCTGAAGCCTATTAAGTAGACAGAAGATTTGATGACAAAGGGCATAATGCTGGAGGTGATTATCCAAAATTCTAAAGATCAACATGATTATTTATTATAATTTGGTTGTAATTCACCAAAAGCTTTAGGGGTAGACCTCGAAATGTGCGAAAACTTCATATGAACAAACCCTGATAACCACCACTCAAATAATATACCATATCTACTAAATCTTGCTGAAACCCATTACGCGGTTCTGAAGTGGAATTCGAAAATGTAGAAGGTCAAAAAACCGGGGGGGGGGGGGCAGTGGAATGACATAAACCCGATGGACTAATAAAACGAGAACGAGTTCACCGATAGACTTCAAGTTTTCGTTCCATCCAAACGATAAACGCCCCTTCCTTCCCGTCACTCTGTCAAATACCACTGGAACCAGGCTTGAAAATCCCGAGGACTACTAATAAAACGAAACGCAATCAACCCCTGACGGGAAGTCAGTCTACTGCAGATCCGGCCGTAATAAGTGGGCCATTACATTTCTTTCACACAAACTGAGTAGTATTGTACATCAGAATTTTTAGACGCTATTTTAGGATGAATGAAGAATATAATGATTCACCGTGGAAATAATCTTACAATAACCGCAGGGTAACAATGATAGTGTTCGCCAACTCATTTCAAACGATACTATACAACAATTACACAATTATTGTCTGCGCCAGTCACAGATATAAAATTCGAAGGGTTGTTTCAATCAAAGAGTCATTAAATACCGGTATTCTTTAATAGGCATTTGTCAGTGGCGTGAAGGGAGGTCGGGTGCGATTGTCGAGGAGGGAGTGGAGGGGGGGGGGGGAGTGACTCGACGGCTACCGATTACCCATTTCAGCTTCAGCGAAATATTTTGAAGCCTTTCCTTTCTTAAGCTGAATAAAAGTTTATTTCAACTGTATTTATATATTTAAAATGTCTTTCCTTCTCACATTTCTAAGTACTAGGTCATACAATGTCTTCAGTCGGGGAGGGGGGGGGGTGAAAAAATCAAGGAATTGAACCTGAGCTTCACCAAACCTCTGTCTGCACGCCAATGCTTTTCGCTGAAGATATATGATTTTATAGTCAACTGGAATAAAATGATCTCGACTATCTAATAATTCATCTTACCAGACGCTTTTATGTCCAAGGTATCTGTATGAACATTTATTTTAAATACCCATGAAATGTGATCGGAAATTGTCGTCTGTCGCACGCCCACAATTATCGAGACTACTGGATTGACTGTTTATCTCGGAATTAAGAATCTGAACACGTAACCTTGCTAATACCCCTGCTGCAAAAATTATCATTGTATCTTTATACCCATTTTCATCTGGGTATTACAAAGACCCTTGTTTGTTTTATAAACATTTCCACGACCTCTAGAGTTATATCCCTTGATAACAAAACAGTGTTAACGCTCAAACCAAGAGGCATCAGACATCATTTGATTCTTTCTGAAATTTTAATATAGGTCATTCACATTTTACTCCCAGGGTATGTTCTTCATTAAGAAATCAACGTCAATCGTAAGTGAACTTAATGCTTAAGTACAATACCCATGATCAAACCCATGTAGGCCCCCGGTAGGCAAAGCTTTTTTTAAATTTCGGCTTGGCCATCGCAAAGAAAACATGCACAAAACCAGGGGCATGTTGACCCATGATTTTGCATGAGGAACAAGATATGTAGCATATCTGATCAACGGTACACTGGTTGACCATTATGATTATAATGTTGAAAACCACATTGAAACCGCGTGACTTTTGCCATTTGCGAGGGGGCGCAAAAACTCAAAACCATGACGCTTGTACGTGACAAGGAGTAGGGTCGCCTGTCCAACCTCGTGTTTTTGTTTTCGATTCCTCCAGATTCCTCCCACTGATAAAGACCCCTACGCGCAAGCGAACTATTGAAATAAAATTAAACCATATGTTAGTCCCGATATGACCTAGTTTGTGTCGAGTGAACGTTAAATCCCATCCCCCTCTTTCTCGGACTGTACCACACATAACTAATACAAACTGGATAACCACAATAGAGTAAAAACATTCTTTTCTCAAAAGAGCAATTTGAAACTAATGGCAGTAGCTATTCTGTATTTCACATAAGTGATATATGACTTTCATAACTAACAGTCAAGCAATTAGAAAACTTGATGACTTCGTTAGCACGTGCGCATGTCTGATATTGCCACTTTTTGAATTCCACCATCTGTATCATGATTGGGTTTCTGATTTATGTCCCGGAGAAAAAAATTAATTTTTTTAATACAAGTCATCACGCGGTTAAATAAACAGGGATATTGGATGCAGTCCTATAAATACAACCATTAGACCTTCACCAAAACGAAATGGTTCCACGTTTTAAAAGTACATTTAAATGTGTTTCAAAATATAATAATTCCAGGTGAGTGAACCATGTAAGTACTGAAATAAAATGAAAGTTAACATACTACTTTTCCTTCCCAGCGGGCTAATGGAGATTTCACTTCCTGACCGGGGAGGCCCATTAGGACGTTAAACCCCATTTCATTTCATTACATTGCTAATGGTGACGGTCATGCGCCATGCAGTGAGTTACCAGGGTAATTTTTCCCCAGAGAGAGGCGTACGCAGTTAGACATAGGTTCTACTACCCATCTAAACGACTAGATGTGGAAATTAGAGTTGAAAAACTCCCCACATCCAACGTGCTACATATTTAAATAGCCTTGAGATCGTCTAGTATTGTCTTTGGTTATATTTGTAATTCTCTTATTTTGGCCAGGACTCACGTTGTGTATATTATTCTTACCATGAATAACAATGCAATAATTCGTTTCTACATTTTTATGTCAAGCATTGGATACATAGGTTACAAGCATAGGTTTCATTATAATACTTTAAATTAACATCTTTCTCTCAACTCAAACTCCTGTAAAAGTCGGGAAACTAACATACATCATATGGTCGTCTAAAGAACCCAGGCCGTGTCTGAATTGATGTCTACCCTCTGTCGAATGCCAAGAGCTCTGTTGGTTTTCTACCCCTGGGCTTCGACTTTCAATTATCTAAATGGTCAAATACGACGCAATTAATTATAATGATTGGTTACTAAGCCAAATGATGCAATAGGAATTTTCCCACACAAGTGATAAACATGATAATCTGGTTTCACCCAGAATCGGCTATGTTTTGGTTTTATAAATCGTTTTATGTGTCAACCACCCAATCATTCATTTGAGTGCGTGAGATATGATTTCTTTACAATAAATGCATGTGAATCTAATAATTAAAGATACAGCATGGTCGCAAAGACTATAGTACTACACATGTCCCTTGCTGCAATGACAAGGGAAAACCAGACTGGATAACCCAGATGAATTTTCTCGGCCAACTCGGGGTTCAAATCCGACCGTCGCCCAGCGACACTGAGCTATCCTTGAGAGCTCCTTATGTAAAGTCAGTCTTCAAGCACATTTATGCATAATGGCGAAATAAGAAATTATTATCAAGCACACATATCTAACATTATTTTTTGTTGAAATGGAATCCAATAAAAGATGCACAACATTGAACCTCTACAACGTCAAATATAATCTCATTTTCACTTTTTAGATACGCCAGAAATTGCATGTTCTCAGATTAAAAACGTGTAAAATTCCTACTCAACGAAAACAGTAACATAACCCATTCTTTATCAATACACATATCGAAGAAAACGTGGAGTGGTGTAAATAGTATCAACGTGTAGATTATTTTCTTTAAGGTAATAAACCTAATTGGTTGTGAATTTACCCCCGTATCATGTAACATTCAGTTCATTGGTGTTCAATCGTCACGTTGATCATTTCATTTGTAGACCCGATATTGAAATATCTCTCTCTCAACACGTACGTTAAATATAAGGCTATAATCTCGTTTACATAACTCTTTACCAGAGCAGGTCATGCCATAAGCACTGTACATGATTGATCAGATTGCAATACTAAAGTACATGACAAATATGGTGAACGTTCTCAGAAATGTGGTATCATCAGTTCTAGAGAGAGAGAGAGAGAAACTAGGTAATTTCGGGACTAGCATGGTTCAATTATATTTCAATAATGCTCTTGCCGCGTAGGTGTGGGAGGACCACGCCAGTTGTCTCAATGACAGACCTTATGATACAACGCGCTCGCGCTAACCATTTGGCCATCCAAACCCCCTCTAGAAAAAGATGGCATAGCCTATTTCGCCTACCATACCTAGCTAATTAGATCACTCTGTTACTTAGTATCAGTGAATGAAGGTTAATATAAGAAATGTTAATAACCAAAATTTACGACATTTAAATCTGTATACAAAAATGTTAGCATGTGAAATTATCATGTGTTCTGGAGGGTTTTGATATCCCGCCCCAAACACGAAACTCACATGCTATCTATAGCTAAATAGAACGATAGCTTAGAAATGGATAAAAGGTAGACTCCGGACAAGTTGTCCATTCATTTTAAAGAGTTTACGCCGTGCTGCAATATACATGCCTCTCTTATATTTTTAGACAGACATTGATATATCTGTAATGTACAAAACATGCCAAAGGGACCAGAGCATACTACCTATATATTTCAGATTATGATCTCCTCAAATATCAAAGTCAAGCTAAACAAGAAGACACAGTCATCAATACCCCGCACCCTTCTATACCAACTTACCAAGTAAAAAAGTCAACACGTCAAATTTGTTTCCATGGGAACACAAATATTATTAAATACGATAAATTATATTTCTAATTAACACACGGTATATATCTTATACTATAATCTGTTAGGCGTGTGTACAAATTTTCATAAAGATATATTGGACAGGTCGGTGGGGTTTGGGGACTATAAAAGAAGATAGTCCAAGACCAGAACATACAGAGTAGAGAACTATAACCACCAAAGGTATAACTTGTGCTGAATTGAATATCACTTACACCACTTTCCTCTTTCCATGGGGGGGGGCATGGTGACTCAAAGCGAAGTCATGAGGCGCTAGGGCTAACCAGGAAATCCAAGGTTATTCCGATGTGGTTTCCCTATGTTAGTTATGCAGATGGAGGGCATGACAAGGAACAGTGTCTAGTCGTTCGGATAGGACAAACACCGAAGATCCGTGTACACGTTGACATACGTCGTACACATAAAAGAACCCCTGACAATTCGAACTAAAAATAAGAGTAGGCCCCAGTACCGCTGCCTGGGCAAAATTTCCTTTATAGCGCACTATATGACATATGTCTATCTTCTTTTAGACCCATTTTGTGCAGAAAATACCAAGTAAATAACCAATAAAACATTTAAAATAGCTAATAAATTGAAAATGAACTTCACTCAGGAAAGTGCCACCTCTTTACCTTTCGATAAAAAAAGGTTCCAAACGTTTTGCTTAAAATATAAAACCTTTCAGAAATCAATTTCCGATAAAATGGTTAACAGTGTTAAACCTACTTACCCAATCCGATAGAAGAAATTTGCTCACTCAACGTAAACCACACACTAAACGAAAAGCCCGGACTTCTTATTTCACCTCATAAAATTGAGTTTGTATTTCCCTCTTCAGTTTTTTCTTACGTGATGAAAAGTTTCCCCACTTAATGTTCACTTCTTTTGCAGTCAGCTTGAAGCGTGAGTAACGCCAATATAGACAGCAATATACTTCACCCGTCGTTTACCGACTAATAATTTGTCTAAGAGCCTCACAAATTTCAATTTTCTTCCCGACTTGAATCTGTGATCGAATCATTTTTTTTCTGCTATATGCAAGCTACTGAGCCTTCACAATCAATATTTAAGTGTGTACATTCGCCCATTATTGACAAAATACCACACTGAACGAGTGACAGTCTCGGTTAGCTGTTACACTCGCTCTGATGTGGTCAATACACACATTTCATAATAATGCTTACTCCTTTTCAAGGGGTTATTCAAGCAATTAGTTTTGAATAGAAATAAGGATTTTCAATGATTTTCTCATTTAGACATGTATCAACACCCGCCTTCCACTTACTAGCAATAACTTAACGGTGGTTAGCAAAGATAAAAGAACACTGTAAGGAGTTTGAACAGAACCCGTAGAATAGCTAATGCTAACAAATCAAAGAAGAGAAGGAGGAAATGTCACTGTCTGGGCAAAATTCTCCCGCCCTGTATTTCATATCTTATCATATAAATAAAAATCTAATACATCACTAAACCTAACACGCCATTCCGAGTAAATGCTGGATACGAAGATAATTAAAGAAGACAAGAATTAAATGCCACTGTCTGGGCAAAATTCTCCTCCCCTGTATTTCATAACTTATCATATAAATAAAAATCTAATATATCACTAAACCTGGAGACGGAGAAAATTAAAGAAGAAAAGATATAAATGCCACTGTCTGGGCAAAATTTTCCTCCCCTGTATTTCACACATTATCATGTAAATAAAAATCTAATATATCATTACACCTATCACGCCATTCCGAGTAAATGCTGGATACGAAGATAATTAAAGAAGAAAAGATATAAATGCCACTGTCTGGGAAAAATTCTCCTCCCCTGTATTTCACACATTATCATATAAATAAAAATCTAATATATCATTACACTTTGCATGCCATTCTCTGCGAATGCTGAAGACGAAGTTTATTATCAGAATCCAAAACTAATTGTCATTAAATTAAAGTACAACATCATGTAGACCACTGAAATAGTAAAATAAAAGCATTTGGTATTATACAAAAGTACAATCTCATGTAGCAGTGAATAAAATTGGGTTTAATGTTGCAAAATAATTCAATAAAAGAAAACACAATGATGGGCCTATTATACAAAATGGGTGAGTTGGATAAAAATCGGAGACAACACTTGGGCATACAAGGAGGAAGTGTTATAATGTTTTTGAGAATTTGTTTTACTAGAAAACGATATACACCACGACACGATAAAATATAATAATGTTTTTGAGAAAATCGTTACTAGAAAACGAATATACATCACGAGAAAATATAATAATGTTTTTGAGAAAATCTTTACTGGAAAACGAATATACAACACGAGAAAATCATACACTGTTTTTGAGAAAATCTTTACTAGAAAACTAATATACATCATGATTGCCATCACTGCCTTCCATATTCTACTTTACTTACCATTATATATCCCAGTATGGCCGCAACCAAAATGTGTTTGAATTTCTAGACTTTATTTACAATAGATGATAAAAGACCAATACTCGTCAATCAAACAGTATGGCTTTCCTTTCTGATCATGGAGGTGGTGCTCTCGAACAGTTGGAATGCTTCTTCAAGTGTTAAGATGAGAAGAGATGAGAAAATACGATTATCAACAAGCTCTAAAGCGAACCTGTGGACATCCCGATAAACTTTATTGCAAATTTGAAATTAAAATGTACGGGCCCATTTTTATTTTTTAAAAAAAACCTCCCAAAGTCTTAGGACATCGTAAGATATATACTATTCAAAAAAAGTAGGGGATATTTGATTTTGGGGGCATAATACTAAAATATGCAAATCACTACGAAAAAAGTCACTATAGAACCTAACAGAAGAAACATTTCCAGTTACATGTGACGCCCAAACGCACCAATAGCTACCGCATGGAATGCAGGTGATGCTTGGGATCATCATGGGGGTCCAACCCAAGATTTGCACGACTCTGACTTTGAATGTTACAATCATTGTGGCATTGAATTCCAGGGTGGAAACATCAGTTTAATTGTTTTAGTGACCAGAAAACAAATTTTGATATGCGTCGGCTGACCCAAAATGAAAGGTTACGTGCCCTTGGCATGCTACAGATCGGCACAACACAGGCGGTTGTGGCGCGGACGATGAATGTTTCTCAGTCTGTCATAAGCAGGCTATGGTCCAGATACCGTGACACACAATCTGTACAGGACAGACCACGCGCAGGTCGACCAAGGGCGACAACTCAAGCCCAGGATCGATTTATCCGTACCTTGGCCTTGAGAAATCGTGTCATCACAGCAAATCAGATCAGCGCTCGTCTTCAAACAGACACTGGTGTGAGAGTGAGTGGCCAGACGATTCGGAATCGACTGCATAGGGGCCACCTTCGCGCCCGACGTCCTCGCGTGATCCCTTGTTTGAGAGATCATCACATTCAGGCAAGACGTCGTTGGTGTAGGGATCGTCAACTCTGGGATAATCGACGCTGGAGCAATGTGATGTTTTCAGATGAGTCAAGGTTCACTGTTGATTTTTTGGACAGACGTAGGAGGGTGTGGCGTCGTCGAAACGAGCGCTTCCAAGACGTTAACGTCATCAGACATGATCGATTTGGGGGTGGTTCTGGTATGGTGTGGGGAGGCATCACTGTTGCTGGAAGAACGGCTTTACATTTTGTTGCAGGGCGTGTTACAGACCAGTACTACCGGGACAACATCTTGGCAGTCCATGTTGTGCCGTTCGCACGACGTCATGGCCGCCGTTTCATCTTCCAGGATGACAACGCAAGATGTCACAGGGCCAGGATCGTTACAGGTTACCTCCAACAACAGAACATCACCACATTACCTTGGCCAGCACTGAGTCCCGACCTCTCCCCCATGGAGCATGTCTGGGACATGCTTGGACAGAGGTTACGTCAACGTCAACAACGTCCTGCCAATGTCCAAGAACTTGCTGCTGCGTTGCAACAGGAATGGGACAATCTGGACCAAAATGACCTTAGACGTCTCATTAGGAGTATGCCACGTCGGATCAATGCTTGTTTGGCAAACAGAGGAGGATTTACCCGTTACTGACTTGGTTGTGATGCTGTGGTAACTTTGCTGTTTGACCCCGGGTATCATTTTACCCTTATAATGGTCAGTCTGTGCCTTACTTAGTCTAACGATCATTTGGAATAAATCGATGAATGTGAACTTCATTTCATTTTGTCATTTGTTTCTTCGTCAGTTTCATTAGGTGACTTTAATAACACTTAAAAATCAAATATCCCCTACTTTTTTTGAATAGTATATATATGAAGGCAAGTTGTTATAGAGAGAGAGAGAGAAGAGAGAGAGAGAGAGAGAGAGAGAGAGAGATGGGGTTTAACGTCCACTCGACACAAACTAGGTCATTTCGGGACTAGCATATGGTTTAATTTTATTTCTATAATTCGCTTGCGCGTAGGGGTCTTTAGCAGGAAACCGTAGAAAGTTGTTATACGAAATTTCATACAAAACTTAAAAAATATCTATTAAAAGGTAATATTTCCAGGAGAGAGAGAGAGAGAGAGAGAGAGAGAGAGAGAGAGAGAAATAGGGTTTAATGTCCACTCGACACAAACTAGGTCATTTCGGGACTGACATAGGTTTTAATTTTATTTCGATAATTTGCTTGCGCGTAGGGGTCGTTAGCAGTGGGAGGAAACCGGATTTCCAGAGGGCCGAAAGACCCTTCCATTATATAAGTTAATCAAATATTAGTGGTTATTTCGGTAGGAAGTTTGATGGTTATAACAAAATAAAGCTGTAGATAAGGTACCCTCTTCGTGTCAATATTAGTGGACACGAATCCACAGCTTTTACAGTTTCATACAGATGGCGTTGTGAAAGCAAGATAAACTAATGTAAAATTCAAATGACCATAATTTACATTTTATATTACTTCTGATTGCAATAGCTTCGTATACGTGGATATTGAAATACGAACTTTGGTTTCTCATGCAGCATTTCTTGAGTCCGTTTCTCATGACCGTATCCCAAGGAGCAAAGAGACCATTTAGCAACCAATGTCCTATTGAAGTGAATTAACTGGCTTTTTACATTATACTGTCTAGGGTTTAAATTAAACAGAGGGAAGATCTGGTGACTTTAGACGATTTATCAATTGGCTAGTCACTGTACTGAATCTTAACTAGCTCCGGTCTTAAGTAATGGAGTATTTAGAAAGCCGGTCTCTTGGAGTCTGTCTAATAAATACCATTAAGGGTGACGGAGGGAGAACGATGTCGTGGGCCACTGTCTATAAGAAGCAATATTTGGTTATTGGGAAGGTAAACAAGGAGTTTGATGAATGAGGTTTTTTATATAAGAATACCCTTTCTATTTGATATAAAGCATCTTAAAGTAGACTGTCGTGTAGTTGCGGATATGATCTTTTAATGATTGTGTACGGAACGAATAAACCCTTTTTACTACCAACTGCGTTCCATTTTCTTTAAAACGGAATTCAATATATAATGAATGTTTTCAGACATGGAGTTGTCAAAATGGTATTCCAAAAATAAGATTGATCTAATTTTCTAATATTGACCTAATTTGACTAATATTGACCTAATTTTACTAATATTGACCTAATTTTACTAATATTGACCTAGATTTCTGAAGAATATTGACCTAGATCTCTAAAGAATTAACAGATTAGTGAGGTACTATAGATTAACCAGATTGAAATGCCGAAGCAGGTTGATCGTGCTGAATCAAAAACATCTATTGAAGTTGAAATTATCACCGTGTTTCACAGTCGATATACATATAGTGATATGAATATAACATTACTTTTTGTTTTGCAAAATGTCACCCGGTTAGAATTCGTACAAAACTAATATGGTCTAGCAAAAAGTACACAATTTTAAGTTGAAAATTTTCTTTTAAGGAATTTAAACAGCAGGTAAGCAACATGTATCCTGAAGAAACCGTGTTCCGAGACATTACTGCCAATTATATGTTTATAATGTCTGAAAAGACCTTTACATAAGCCCATTTAGCCCCTTTAAAGGCTCAATACCACTCTTGTTGTAACTGAATAATATGTCCCAGTCTTTATACTGGTCAACAAATTGTACTTTTTTACAATATTACAATTAATTGATGATACAAATTTCATCTTAACACACCTAATTTAAAAAATTGGAAAAATCCAACTAAATGATTTGAAAAGCCTAACGTAAAGCTTTTCAAATGTGACTTGGATTTAAAAATATTTTCGAACCCTCTGGACAGGTAAAATGGGATTTAATGGATAATTTACATAACAGGTAGGATACTTAAACATCTAATACTTAGAATAAGGCTATTATTTATTTTCTGGAGCTGTCAAGCCAGCAAGAGTGTTATTGTCCCTTTAAGGAAACTGAAAAGATATTTATTATCATTTATTTGATATTTCTTTTATCCACTATAAATGTTTGGCACCTTTCCGTACAGGTAAAAAGAGATATACAACAACTGTTAAAGATTATCAGATATAATCTATACCAAATATTTATAGACTTCCAACAAAAGATAAACCACTAACTTGGCAAATTTATTGAATTTCGTTGAAAACAATTACTGTAATTACCTTATTCTATAAAATTTGGAATTGTGTTTTTGCATTAATAACAAGACTGTTCTGAAATTACCACCGTCTTTCTACAATTATTATGATAGATGGAAAAGGATTTAACATCTTGCTTTTCTGCACCAACCGGAAAAATGAAGACAGGCATACGTTATGTGAAAATGAAATAAAATGAGGTTTAACGTCCTACCGTTCTGCTCCTACTGGGCTAATGAAGACGGTCATACGCCAGGCAGTGTGCTATGAGGGAAATTTTACCCGGACAGCGGCTCTATGGCCTACTCTCTTATTTTGAATTCCAACTGTCACGGGTTCTTTAACGTGCACGCCAGTGCATGTGCATCTCGGTTTTTCGTCTCTTCTGAACTACTGTACGCTGTCCCTTGCAAGGCCGTCCGTGCTATACACCACTTACATTCATGCGTGCAGGAACTTTCTCGGCCACGGCAGGGATCGAACACTGGACCTGCAGGTTAACAAGCCGACGTTCTATTCATTGAGCCACCGTGGCTCCTCATGCGCTATGTAATGTGCTATGAGAGATATTGTGCCAGGACAGCGGCGCCACAGTATACTCTCATTTCCAACTTTCACGGGATCTGTCATCCATATACCCGGAACCTCTTTGCGTAGTATCTGAACAACTCGGTGCTTTCCCTGGCCAGGTCCCCCGTCCTGCACCACAGGGGGAAACCAGGATGGGAAATCCTAAGAAAGTTCTGGGCTAACACGGGACCACCTGGTTAGTGGGGCCCGCGCAGCGCCATACAAACCGAGCCACAATTTTAATAAACAGACCCAGCCGATATTCTTGTCATAAAGAGAGTTACCACAAAACACACACTCTGTATAATGTAGATTTACAATAAAATCTGATTTAATTCGTATAAAAGCCGATTCATGATGCATATCAGACTACACTGAGACTCTGCTAAAACCTATATATCTAAAATGTCGAACTGGGCTTTTTCATTAAGAAGTAATCGGCCATAGTCTTTACCTATGGGACATCGCTTTGATCGTACACCATGCCTGATACCTAAAGGACTGAAATGTAAATTCTATTTCAGAAATCATTCAGAATTATGTCTGCAAAATATTTCCAAAGTGTATTATCTAACACTCAAGAGACGCTTTCAATGAAATTGGGTGTGCGGTGAAGCATAAAAAATCTTGCGAACATTTTTCAGTCTCATTCAAAGTTGAAAAATACATATGTACAGGGTCTTTTATGCGGACCATTCAGCATTTTCAGATTGTCAAATTCGAATATTTATTGATAATCGATTTCAAATCAGACACGCTTTCAAATCAATTCAGTGTATGTTAAAGCTATAAATACATCTTCCAAAAAAGGAAAAAAAGAAGAATTATTTATAACGAATCCGTTCAATTAAGAATGTCTCCTACATTTTTGACCCAATAAATTGAATATAGGTTGGGTTAAAGTAGTGATAAAATACTTACATACTTGGAATTTAAACGTATCGTCGATTCTTGGAATTTAAAGATATCTTGTTTCGTGGAATTCATAGGTGTCGACCTTTTTCATAACCATTACCTGTTCGTTAATGTTAATTATTACGAAGACACGCCCACGCGATCCCGTTCTTTAGAACAGTCTACCGTAGCCCCATTTTGTGTTTGCTTTATTTTTCATGATTACTAGAGTTGTGCATTATATTTTATTTAATTGATCAACATATTGTTTGGACGGCGAACATTTTGTTATTTTTGTTGAAATCACGTGTCATTGATTAAACGTTGCAAATTGAACATACCTTGTCAGGAAACGAATCTTAAACAAATGTTGGACGCCTGTACCGAGTGAGTTCGGGTGAAATCTTGATAACTTATACAAAGGTTAACTAAATATATTTTTTATCTTTTAAAAATGATAATGTAGGAGGACTGTAGAACAAAAGACAGACACAAAACACGATGCAGGAATACGACAACTACCCTTTCCAAACAAGATGGTAGAAACGGTGGTCGATGTATTAATTATATCTTTTCCGCATTGGATATGTTTCAATATGAATAGTCACACTTTGAGCAGCACAAAATCTATTATCTATAATAACTTAATTCAGTTAGTGCACATTTGGCAATTTGTACACTAAATTTAAACCGACCGTTTTGCGTTTCTCGACCTTTTAGTGTAAGGTCTTGGAAATATTCACCATCTTGTCATCCTGGTTTGACACTTGGTCAGATGCAAATGAAATGAAATGGGGTTTAACGTCCTACGGTTTTGTTTTGTTCCGAACTGGGCTAATGAAGACTGGCATACGCCATACAGTGTGCTATAAGGGAAATTTTGCCCGGACAGCGGCACTACGGCCTACACTTATATCGAATTCCAACTGTCAAGGGATCTTTTACGTGCACGCCAATGTGTCACCCGAATGACTAGACAGCTGTCCTTGTCAGGCCCTCCGTCCTGCATCACCGACAAGGGGGAACCACGCCGGAAAATCTGGATGAACTTTCTCGGCCAATGCAAGGATCGAACACCCTACCTCCAGGCTAGCAAGCCAGCGTCTTATCCACTTAGCCACCGTGATCCCCTTGGTCAGATGCACATTTATTCACCACTATTGTAGGTCCATCTTTTATAAATAATGCTTTCTTTAATAATTATTTTGATCTTCTACCAGTTTTGTCTCATAATCAGGATTTTAAGTTGGATATATTTACATGAAAAATGTATGGTATGTAAAAGTGGCGCGATGAATAGTGGTACTTTACGAATGCGTTTATGTAGAAATGTAGGTAGTCAACCCCCTTAAATATTTGTATCAGATAATTGTGATGTATTTGACTCCCAGTGTGTAAAAAGATTACAATCCTCCAAATGTTACATGGAATTCGGTAACCGTGAAACTCTCCGAATTGTGTTCACGCGTATTAAGACGTGCTCATGAGAAACCGCACATAATCACTTGAAACTGTGATATAGATCATTTGTTTAATTATTAGCTAAAACAAACCACAAAAAATTGTGCGATAATGAAGTGGACGGTCATGAAGAAGGCGAACTGGCTGGCTTTGGTTCCCCGACCAGGAGATCCAAAGTTCGATCTCGTTGTTGACTGGAAAGTTCCATGGGGTGTTTCAACACCCTGTCCCCCTTACAGTGGTGCAGGACGGAGGGGGCTTGTCAAGTATTGTGTCTAGTCCCGTGTATACCATTGTCACTGCATAACGTATGCCGGTCTTCTTGAACCTGGGGGGTTGGATGGCCGAATGGTTAACACGTGCGCGCTGTATCATAAAGTCTGTCATTGAGTCAACTGGCGTGGTTTCGAATCCCCGGTTGTACGTGACAAGAGTAGGGTCGCCTGTCCAACTTCGTGGGTTTTCTCCGGGCCCTGCGGTTTCCTCCCACTGCTAAAAACCCCTGCGCGCAGGCGAATTATGGTAATAAAATTGAACCATATGTTAGTCCCGAAATGTCGAGTGCACTTTAAACCCCATCTCTCTCTCTCTCTCTCTTCTCTCTCTCTCTTCTTAAACCCGGTTCAAGCAAAAATGTAAATCGTTAAATCCCATGTAACAGTCTGGTACACGTCGACGTGATCTAATATACATAGACGATTTTTTTTTATATTTTCCCATTATTTTAGTAATTTATTTTATACTAAGTTCTTGGTTCGTTTATTTATTCTCCCCATTCTTTCGTAATAACAAATGCTGTATTCAAAACACGTTAATTTTCTCATTTGTGGGGATTGAGGGTAATACAAGCAAACCTATGCAATACAGTGTACATTTTTATATTTATAAATTGAATATCGATATTGTCTTTGTTTCAGTCGGCTATTGATAGAATACAATTTACATGACAGTAAAAGTCTATCATCACTGTAGAGTCTCTAGAATTGCATAGCGGATATAACTGATTTAGATTTTTCTTTGTAACAAGAATTGCAATATGGTTGTGCAGAACCGGAACTAAAAAATATAACCAACGCGCTTGTGAATAATTTGCTTTCAATAAATTTAATTACGATGTCGTAATATAGTAATAAATTGGAGATTAACGGCCCACTGTTCTGCACACGCTAATTTTTACACGGAACCTCTTTTTTTCCTATCCGAAAGTTTGTGCCTTTGACAAGGGGGATAGCAGACTGAAAAATGCTAAGGAACATCCGCAGCCAACACCAAGCCAGTGCCTTACTCGCCGAGCACCCATATTCATAAAACAACGGTTGCTAGATTAGTCTGAAATTCACAAACTTTTAGGTAGGTATCTCCCCTTTACCACAGACACGTGATTCGTTTACAGCCGTTGAAAGCTTTTATTTAGTTTAAAAAAACTCACGCAAAACCAAAGAAAAGTACCCTTACTAGCTAAATGGAAGAATAAAAAGTAAATAAGAAAGGTTTGGGCTATGATCTAATGTGTGTCATAGCATAATCATATCCGAAAAACGGAAAGTTCAGCAACCTTGACATTGAACGAACCTTAAACTTTGCAACTCGATTATCATAGCTAGACATTTCAGTTGGAAAGCGCGCAACTTGGTATTCGCGATTATATTTTCTATCTATTGCGGAATCTGCGAGGTTTCCAGTTGGGCCAGGAATCAATCGAAATAAGTGCCGAAAAATGCAGGGTATTACGTAAAGGCCTTGATAAGATATACGGAGTTAAAACGAGATCAAGCCTACTATTGAAGATGCCGAGCCCCAGGATACATTAATACATTATAACCGAGTTGAACGTGGCGTCTTCAAAACGTACCGTGAAATTACCTTCTTCTGCGAAGCGTCCGTTTGTGTACATTACTAATATTCACCATTGATAGGTACAGATACAGGGACGTTAATCACAAAAGTGCGACAAAAATATGTTAACTCTTTGAAGACCTCAAATAAAGGAATAAAAAAATGGGCCTTAACGTCCTCGCTAATTAAGACTGGCATACGCCATACAGTGTGCTATGAGAGAAATATTATCTGGACAGCAATAGAATTCTGTCAAGGGTTATGTTACGTGCACCCCAAGGTGTAAATGGGACCTCGGTTTTTATCGTACCATCCGAACGACTAGGCACTATATTTTGCCAGACTCCCTGTCCTGCACCTCTGACAAAGGGAAAACCACGCCAGAAAATCGCGAGGAACTTTCTCGACCAACACCGGGAACCAACCCATAATTATCATTCAGGTTAGCTAGCCAGTGCCCTACCCATTGAACCACCGCGGCTCCACACCTCAAATGAGATATGTCGTCGCGGGAAAGACGACTGAAATAAACATTAAAATACTGTTCTGATGATAGTAATGACGTTAACGTTAGTTAGTGTTGTGATACCGATGTGTGTACATATCGACCAGTATTTAACCATTCCATAAACCCACTAAAGATCAGCCTCGACAGATAGAAGGCTTCAAGATGTCTGGATAGACACTCTTACCGACAAATCTTTCTATTTTCTGATAATTCGAGTGTTTCTTCTTAGTTTGATAGAAATCAAATTATATCTCGAGACCCCTATTAAGATTCTTACTAGCCGTTAATTCTGAACAGCGACGGTAACCAAAGTTAGTCTTGTTCAAAATTTCAAAATTGCTTTTTTGCCAGCTTTGAATAGGTAGTTAGCTTAATTGAAATTAAATTACCCGCTGAAAATGACCAATAAAATAGGTTATTTGGTCTATAAGGGATATTGAAGTTTGTTTGGAGTAGACATTTTGAAAAGTAAGTAGGCGTAAATGAGCTAAAAGAGCAATAAGACGCTTGCTAAAAAGTCTCCAGAATGAATAAGATTGAGCGGAAATTGGAATTTGTTTCCGAAAACAGTTTTCTGCCGAACTTCAGTCACAATTGGAGAGAGAGAGAGAGAAATGGGGTTTAACGCCCACTCGACACAAACTAGTTCATTTCGGGACTAACACATAGTTCACTTTTATTTCAATAATTCACTTGCACGTAGGAGTGTCTTTAGCAGTGGGAGAAAACCGGAGGACCCGGAAAAAACCCACGAGGTTGGAAACCAGGCCAGTTGACTCAATGACAGACCGTATGATACAACGCGCACGTGACAAATGGAGAGAGAGAGAGAGAGGAGGGGATAGAGGGTGGGTAACGTCCACTTGACACAAAGAAGTTAATTACGGGAGTATCATATAATACTATTGTCACGTAAAATTGTGAAGGAGTGGGTAGTGTTGCTCAAATATTGGGACTAAAGTCTACACCTTTGAACACATGTTATGGACTGCGAATAAAAAACAAGCATAATCGCAAGTGAACTCAATACATGAAAAAAATACCACAAACCAAAGTGGCACGGAGTTTCCATGAATGGGTGTGCATACCCTGCCTCGCGCGCAAGACTACCGGTGTAACTACAAGTACTGTTATACGTATATCTTTCCTATATATTCCAGTCATTCTAGCTGAAAAAAGGGCCCAAACCCAAGACAAATTGCAAAAGAATTTCTTTTGGTGGTATGCATTTCAATAAGGTCCCCTGCACATCATACTTAAAATGTTCCAAAATATTTTTGGTGAAAAGGGATCATAATTCTTCCTTCATCTTTCATATATGAATATGCCCCTCTACGATGACATGACCTGATCCCCCGCCACCAGTGAAAAACTTATTTTCCCCCTAAATTTGAAACTCTTTGACTTAGCTCCACGAAACCAGTACATACTCCGATAATCTTAGGGTCAAGGGTACCTAAAAAAAACTAGAACAGTACATAGGACTTAAATATTCTTTATTATTATCATACACCACTAAACATGGATATATTACTTCACATGTCGTCTATAATAACACTGACTCAGTGACTGACCCAAAGTTATCACAAGTGAATATTATGAGCAATACCACGTAAAAAGTCCAACACATGGCAACTGTTGAATTTACGCCAGTACACGCACTATTCAGTCTCTATATACTTGGTGTGTAGAACAGGTTTTTTTCCAGCTATTATCTGTTCCAAAGTAACTTCTTGTAAAACTTTACGTTTCTTCAGGACCTCTTTTTATAAAAACTTCCATATTATGTTGATATGACAGTCACTAACTGAAGCCCGAAATCATCTGTGACCCCTTCTATATTCTTGTTGGTTCTTGGAAGTTGGACTACCAGGTCTCCAAATTCATTGTCTGTGTGGTAACGTTGCTGAGGTCCCTTCATCTGAATTTTACGGTATATACACCGATAGAGATGAAATACATCCGAAAATTGGTATTCTAGGACTTGTTTGTATGTAGATCATAGACACGTGGATCTATGTGGTCTAAACCGATGACTGATTGAAGTTTGGACCCTCAGGTTGGTCTCTGTTGAATATAGTAAAATTCTAGCTGGATTGTTTGTACCACTGCCAGACGAAGGAAAGATTCCCCATTAAAAGTTTCTTTATATTGATCTGGTATTTTAATTGCATGGCCTGTGAAGCTGGTGGTAAAGGTACCAGGTTTCCTGGCATTATTCTTTGTATTGGTCTGGTATTTTCATGGCCTGCGGAGTTGGTGGTAGATGTACCAGGTTTCCTGGCAGTATTCTTAAAACGTCTTATAGTACGTTTGAGGTGTCTATATAGGTGGCAGCTGTGCAGCTGTAAGTTCCTTCTGATAGTTTAACGACTGCAGCAATGGCAATTTATTGTGCAATCACTACTAGAGTTCCAATGCCTCTTTATGGAATTTTCCACCTCAAGAATCCTTTGACGTACTGGGTCACCAGCACCACATCTCTCTGGATCTTTACTTTGGCTTTACATTTACCATGTCTGCGTTTGTCGCATTACCAGACAACAGTAGCATTAGCAAGGACTCTTTCACGATAAATCCCTGGTAATGTACTCCATGGCAATGATATACTTTTGCAAGTTTACTGCAAATCGTGCTTAACTTTAAATTTTGTTTATTTCTGTGATATTCGTTTTTCATTAGCTATTTTGAAACTATTATAGCGATACCGGTCAGCTTTTTATTTAAATCTTACATAATACCGCTTTAAGAATTATTTATTTTAACTTAGATTTAAATCCTATTTTGTAGTCCTCTAGATTAATTGTCTGCTTTGACTCAAAGATTTTTTCTATTGATCAGAAATTTACACAAGTTTCTAAAGAGGATTATAAGGTCAGAATTCTAAGTTTATAAACGAAACCAGATTTAAATTTTCATGAGACATAGATAAAACGTCTACATGTCTTCAATTGATTTGACAGTTGAGTGACATCCTATCTTTGATCTTGTATCTTATAGACGTGTTCCATTAGTTTATCCATCTATAGGACTGTTGGTAGCAATGGTTTAAATGATGTAGAATGTCTGGATGTCTATGAGCACATCACACTAATCACTTCCTTGAACAAACTCACAAAAATAGTTTTATGTCATGACTTGAGTCTTTTCATGTTTTGTAGTGTTTTTTTGGGGGGTTTTAAAATTATATTCTGAGAATATACAATTTCCTGGTAAAATGAACAGAAATAGCAACCTGACAGTGGGAAGGGCATCTATAAAATCACGGAAGAGATTATTTTATTTATTAATGTAGCCTGAATTAAAATGACGCAAAAGCATTTACATTCCTTTCTATACCGCCTTCCGATTTTTGGTTTTAATCTTTTCCAGTTGTAGAAAATGAAATGAAAATAACGGGGCTTAACGCCCTACTGTCTTTCTTCGACTGGGCTAATGAAATGAAAATAATGGGGTTTAACGCCCTACTGTTCTTCTTCGACTGGGCTAATGTTGGCGTGAAATCCAGAGAAAGTAATATGGATTTTAGACAGTCACAACCTTCGTTCCGATTAAACGATTTCAATAATTTTTTTTTACCATTATTCTGGTTAGTAAGATTTAAGTGTCTACATTTACTGTTTATTCTAGAATATTAGGAATTTAATTATGACATGTATCAAAGACGACGACGATGATGGTGATGATGATGGTGTTGACAAGACTTGTTGAAAAGACGACATTGAATAAACCAATGGGTTTTTTTTAATATATTGGGTGTCTTATCATTATCCTAAAAAAAAAAAAATGGTGGGGGGGGGGGGGTTTAACGTGTGCGCGTGAAATCATAAGGTCTGTCATAAAGTCAAGTGGCTTGGTTTTGATCTATTCCTCGCTTGTACCTAACAAGGAGTAAGGTCGTCTGTCCAACCTCGTGGGTTTTCTTGAGTCCTCCGTTTTCCTCCCACAGCTAAAGACCCCTACTCGCAAGCGAATTATTGAAATAAATGACCTGGTTTGTGTCGAGAGGACGTTAACCCCCATTTCTCTCTCTTTCTCTCTCTGTCCCTTATCCTAAATTAGACTTTAATAGACAAAAAGTTAGAAAAGGAGCATTATTGACAAGGAACATATTAGATTCAGTATCGAATTTTAAAAGATAATTATAAAAAAAGAGAAGCCTTTTCGATCTCCGGGAAAAAAGTAGAGAACGAACTATTGCTGACGATGGATTTCTTAGATTCAGTAACGATTTAGAAAAAAAATGATAAAACAAATGGTAGCCTTTTCAGATTCCACGATGTGTGAAAGAGAGTAGTAATTGAGATATTGTTAAAAAGTTGAATGCGAGTATTACTAGACACGATACTATAATGGTCCGGGATTAATAGAAAATGGGTGAGTCACTGGAAATATGTCGCCAAATCTCCATGACAATTACTGTAACTTGTTGCTGTCGACGGTGTCCTTTGAAAACCCCTTTACACCAAAATGTGTCATCACGCAGATTGATATACAAAAGTCAGTTATTATGATTGGACGGACTAGATCGGTTTGAATTAGTCTGTGATGGACCCATTCAATGCGACGTTTTGCAGGTTCGCTTTGAAAAAGTTAAAATTTATGAATCGTATGGTTTATTTACACGCACTTGAAGGGATTAAAAAAAAATCCTACATTGTCCATACTGTAGTATACTAAACTACATAATATAAGAAATTATAATCATTTTAAGTGTGTGGGTTTATTATCGAATGAGAAACACACTCATTGGAAGACGTTCGCCATAGTGTTAGACCTCAATGCATCATTCTATGCCATCAAATGCGCAGAAGGGCGTATTGTTTGATTTATTTATGATTTGTACGCAAGAAAAGTCGTATTTTATTGTTAAACATAATCATCTTCATCTCATCCAACGTTTTTATGCCCAAAATGTTGCAATTGATAACGAATACAGACATAACAGAGCCAAGATATGTTTTCCTCACAAAAATTAAAAGGCTCCACAAAATAATGCTACACAATCAATCAAGTACACATGCTACCAAGGGAGTCAATGGTTAGTGTAAATCAAGTTTGACAATGATCTGGTCAATGCATGCGATGACGTGTAATATAATAACGTCGATGATTTAAAGATAATTTGAGTCTAATGGATCATCAATGCCATGTGCCGTTTACACTTTAGTTTTCAAATTCGTAATAAATCATCCCAGTAACAGACGTGAAAAGAAAGCTCAACGACGAGGATGCGCGATGGCAACGCAATCAAAAATGAATTTATATTAATTTTACAAGTTATGGATAATGTGCATAAAAAAGAAACATGTCCCTTCCAAAATCAGTACCGTAGCTTATATTCACATAACGCATTTCTTGCCATTAACCCTCTGCAAACGCATTATAAACGATATTGTTTAACCTTTCGGAAACTATAAGGATGATATCAGCGTATAGGACTGAGACTAAGAATGTAGTACCTCTACCTATTGCTATCCCCCACCTTCGCTTACATGGCTATTTGTTGTACTAGAATCAAAGAATAGTGCTTGAATTTCTATTTTTCTGTCAGATTTTTGGTGCATATTCGTGATTTTGGTGCGGAAGGATCGGGAAGTAAACAGGCATTGATTACGGCGATCGCTTATTAAGGCGAAGCGGAAGGATCGGCAAGTAATCAGACACGAATTAGGGTAATCTCCTACTGAAATAACGCCAGTGCCGACATATTCTTTTTGTCGGGCTTAGTAAAAAATCTAACTGATCAACCTCTTCAAATATTTATATCAGATGATTGTGGGATGGTTGACGCTTTATTATAAAGATTAAGATCATCGGAATGTTAAAAAATGCTAAAGGCAAAGAAATGCCATGGATTTAACACTAATATTAACGGGGAGGGAATTGCTAGTATGACTCCATATCTCTATTTTTATTTTCCGAGTTGCTGCTCTTGCCTCAAATGTAAATGAAATTTTGATATTGACCTAATAGTAAGTGAAGGGGGACCGCACTAAACGCAAAACAAAACCGACAAGACAAACCTCCGGACACGACAAACTACACAGACAGTCCACTACGCTGTAAGGCTGATAGATGATGGTTCAACGAACATGTAACGGTTTATACAACTCGCTGTTTAATTTCAAGAAACTTATGAAAAATCTCATCAAGCAAAGTAACACGTTAATAGGTTTATAAATTATAAATTGCATATTAAATGTTAATTTGTTTGTAACTGATAATTGAGACCCTTTTACTAAATCATTAATTCACTTTCCGGGCACACAATTACCTAGCCTGTCACCACTTTAAGTCTAGATCATGTATCAGTCTGTTATCACTACTAGCTAATGCTTCCTGAAAATGGTTATATCAGGAATCGATTCCACAGCAATAGGAAATATTCAAATTTTGATAAGGGGAGATCACAAATGATAAAATAGTGGGTTTTTGTGTCCCGAGGGCACTGTCAATCATAGTGTATTTAAGATGTGATTTAGGCGAACCGACAGGAACCTTAAACACCAGATGTAAAGTAATGGTTCTGGAATGAGAGCTTAATATCTTTAAATAACCAATATGCTTTAATCTTTATTTGATGATAGAAAGCACAGTGATTGGTGTTTGCACATAACGTAGCATACTAGTAGTTCTTGCTTCTGGCATATCTTGTAACTAGTTGTTCAGGATTCGGAATTCCACGTCCAGTCATTTCTCTAGTGACGGGTGTTGTACACAATATGGTGTATTCGAACACTTACGAATTTCAATTGCACATTTTCAATTAATTCGGAAGATCTAGTACCCCTACCTCTGCATTTTCGGACATGTACATGTATAGCCATGACTTAACGTCGTATTTACCAGACTTAATGGAATTTAGTGAATATTCGTGCTTGCCTTTTGACATTTTTATGAATAGCCTTTATGTCACCCTCCACCCCCGCATACTCTCTACAGAGTGTTCGTAGTGTCATTTGTCTTTCTGTGGAAGCCAAGAACGGGCTTAATGAAATAAGTAAAAGGACGACTTCTTCCGTATCAAGTTTAAAGTTTTTACGTAGCGTGCATAGATCATGTCGGTCTGGAAGCTAACGAAGCCAGATTCGTTACCCTTTCCCAATCTTGACATTAATTAGGAACTACCAGACAAGCTCATTATATAAAATAAATGTGAGGAGCATGCAACTCAAAGTCTGTATAAATCCGAGCATAATGTAAGCGATATGTTATTCCGATAATGATATCACTGCATCGAGTAATGTCAAAGGCGAGCCCCCCTTTCCTTCATTTGTCATTTTTTATGAGACAATTAGCCATTATTTTAATAGCTTTATTAATGAAGTCATTAACAGGGGATTACTAGATAGTTGCCATGCCTATGACGGACGGTGTGGTGTCATCTTTTGGGTTAATACGAAAATATGTCTTGTGTTTTATTTGTGAATCTAAACCTTTGAAAACCAGGACTTTAAATCTCGTGACAGTAAGCCTAATCTCTTATTGTTCCCATAAACAGGGGATCCACAAAACAATAATCATGTTCTTTTGAGCTAATAATACCCTCAACTATAAAAAAAATCCAAAAGAATAGCGATTTTATATCTGTTGAAGGACATTGGTCTTGTTTTAAACCTTTGTTTTATGTGCTTCTAATCCTCTTTCACAATTGGAGTCAGGGTGGCTCACTGGGTTAAGGCGCTGACTCACTAACCAGAAGTTCTGGGATTCGATCCTGGTGTTGACCAAGAAAGTACATGAAATGAAATGAAATGGGGTTTAACGTCCTATTGTTCTGCTCCTATACTGGGCTAATGAAGACGGGCATACGCCATACAGTGTGTTATGAGGGAAATTTTGTCCAGGCAGCGGCACTATCGCCTACTCTTATATCGAATTCCAACTGCCAAGGGATCTTTTACGTGCATTCCAATGTATACACGGGACCTCGGTTTTTCGTCTCACCCGAAGGACTAGACAGCTGTCCATGTCAGGCCCTCCGTCCTGCATCACTGACGCCGGAAAATCTGGATGAACATTCTCGGCCAATGCATGGATCGAACACCCGATCTCCTGGCTAGCGAGCCAGCGTCTTACCCAA
Source organism: Patella vulgata (assembly GCF_932274485.2). Classification (NCBI taxonomy): domain Eukaryota; kingdom Metazoa; phylum Mollusca; class Gastropoda; family Patellidae; genus Patella; species Patella vulgata. Next base: position 22,925,340 of record NC_065883.2, read on the forward strand.
TTAGCCACGTGATCCCCGAAAGTACATGCGATTATCCAGCGTTGTCTCCCCTTGTCATTGGTGCAGGACGGTGGGCCTGAGTCGGAACAGGAACATCGTCTAGTCGTTCCGATGGTATGGAAAATCGAGGTTCCGTAAACACGCTGATGTCCTCGATAAAAAGCCCCTTCAAGTTTGAATCCAATTGTTTTCCGGGTAATAACAAACTGTATGGCGTATGCCCGGCTTCATTACGCCGTTTGGGGCCGAAAAGTAGGACTTTCAGCAACATTATTATTAAAATTTTAAACCCAGTAATTATCCTATACAGATGGTCCGATTGATTATGTAATTAGCAGTATTTTATTGTAATCGATGGCATCTCCCGAAAACACCATGCCAACTTTAGTCACCAATTGTTCAGATTTTACATTTTGTAGGTGCGTATCAGCCCCCCGACCCCACTGTTCATGTGGAGTCTATACAGGAGAGCCTATACATATAAAAGAGTAGAGTTCCTACAGAAATGGTCTCAGCTGCAAGAAAATCGACTTTAAACTTTCAAAATTTTCTGGGGCAGGGGGAAGGGGATGGGGAGAGAACACTGCACCTTCCGCAGTCAGTCATGCCGGAACAGCTCCCAACCCAGCTCATTTTTCTGCACACGCCCCTTTTTAAAAAGAGTCTGATTGATCTACCTCTGACAGCATATAAACGATGCATTTAAATGAGTTACAAATAATCCTCTTACGTTTCATTTGTCAATCAGTAATGCTCTTAAATCAATGTTAGTAACTTGAGATATTTATCACTAAAGAGAGATTATATACACTATTAACATATCATCCATAAATCTCCTATATATATACTACAGCTCAGTACTAATCTTAATTGGTGATCGATGTTTCCGTAGTTAATGGAATATGTCAATATAACGTACATTTGTCTCCTTAAAGAAAGTACCATAAACAAGATTTGTCGATATAATCACGATAAGATACTATACATCGCTCCATTTATTTTGATTAGTATAAGCGATAATATCGTGTATACATTGATTTGATGAATATGCTAGATGATATCTCTGATGTCTTGGTAGTCAGATGGTCATATCTCACACAGCAGGGAACGGTGATTTAAGCTATGGAAGAGATTAAAGGGGGATAAGAAGACCAGTAGGGGTCGTGTTTGACAGTATAGAAGTTTAGTGTCTAAAGTCTTCTACCACAATTGAACAGTCGTGTTGTTAATGAACAGATGGTATTTTTTCGAGTTTCAACGTTCTGAAATAGAGAGAAATGGGGTTTAACATCCACTTGACACAAACTAGGTCATTTCAACAATAAAATAGTATGGTTTAACTTTATTTCAATAATTCGTAGGGGTCTTTAGCAGTGGGACAGGCGATCCTACTCCTTGACACGTACAACCGGGGAATCGAAATCACGCCAGCTGACTCAATGACAGACCCTATGATACAGCGCACACGCGCTAACCATTCGGCCACCCAACCCCCTTCAACGTTCTGTAATGAGCTACGAAAATGTTCTACCCAAAATACATGTACTTCATGTTTTGGGGGGTTTTCTTTGACACTAAATACGGGACAGGATCAGTGATTATATGCCCACCCCCTCCCAAATTCATGTATACGACCCAGTGCTTAGAAATGTGACAAAGGGCGACATTTTAAATATTCAAAACCGATGAACGCCAGTGGACCAGATTCGTGTTATTCACCTTGATCCAAAGGTCTATTACCAAAACGGTTATCCATAATGAAACACTTATACTATAAAATTACGTAGCAGATGCTAAAGTTGTCATTAAAAACAAGCATTAAACTAGAAAGCAATCACAGACATTGTTTTCAAAAGACAAGAAATCTCTAGTATGACTCTTTTAGCTAGATTATAGTCTAGATTGTAGTTTTGGGATTTGTTCAAACAGATCACTTGATATTTTGAAATATTGTTTTGTCAGTATGGAGCTGTAACAAGGGTTCATGTTACTGGAACAGCACGTGTGTTTCGTTGGGGACATGCCAGCTTTTTCCTACAAACAAAAGATAATTAAGAATGATTATGTCCCCATTAGCGACACCTCAGATTTCAAGATTTATATTTCATATTCTTTAGTAGAAAAAAACAATAGAAATCAATACTTCAACATGCCTTTTATTGTATAACTAGCTCGGTTACCAGGCGCTTCACGGGTGAATGTCTTGAAAAATGTGTATTTTGTGTTAAGAATTTGCCAGAAAATAAGCAGTTTTCCTTGGGTTAAAGCGCAATAAAACTTAGCAATGTATGGACATGTTCTGCTCCGACCTGTCTAAAGAACACGGGCATACGCCATACAGTGTGCTATGAGAGGAAATTTTTCTCTGACAGTGCCGCTACAGCCTGCTCTTATATTGAATTCCAACTGTCACGGGATATTTACCATGCACGCCAATGTGTAGGAGGGTCCTCGGTTTTTCGTCCCATACAAACTACCTAGGGGTCCCGCCTTCGATCCCTGCGTTGGCCGAGAAAGTTCCTCGGGTTTTTCCGGTGTGGTTCCCACTTATCAGTGGTGCAGGACGGAAAGCCCGGCAAGGGACAACGTATAGTCGTTCGGATGATCCCGTGCACGTAAAATATCCCTCATCAGTTGGAATTCGATTTAAGAGAAGGCAGTAGCGCCGATGTCCGGGCAAAATTTCCCTCACAGCACACTGATCACATTGTATGGAGTATGTCGGTCTTCATTGGGTCAGCCGGAGGAGAACCGTAGTACTCGAAACCCCATTTCATTTCATTTTAATTCAAAGAGTTTTAACATGGATGATACTATATAAAGGGTTTAAATCGTTGAATACAAATAGGTGAGTTGATTCCCCTTAACAGAATCGCCAAGTTTACATTAGCTGTGTTGTATACAATACAATTATTTAGCTAAATAGGATCTGCGGGAATTAAGAATAAGAAAATCAATCTGTGTATCTGACAAATTCTTTAATCATATTGGTATTATTATCGAAAGTAAATTATTCTGTCAAGGAACTAATCCCCTTTTTCTGATGCCCGAAGGCCTGAAGTTTACATGACAGAAACATAATGACCTCTTATATGGGATCATGAGATTTTACTAGAATCTTTGTATCCGAATCTGGCTTTTTAAAGGAAAAGCGCCAAAACTGTGGGAACACAAGCAAATAATGTAGCTGTTGTGAGTAGTGCACGGGGAAGAATATGTTATTCTTTTTCAAGCATCCGATGCCACTTTTCATTTCAAATTTCTTTTATAAACAATATTTTTATTCGGTGAATCTGAATTTGGATTTACGAACAGGCTATGCCTATGTGTAGCCCCTTTCCCTGATGTAGATACATGTACACATAATAATAATAAATATACATACATACATACATATAAAACTTATAGGATACATAATGGATGATATAGAGACATTTTTATAAGTATATTAGTGGGTAGAAATCTATTTTGAAAGTACTGCTTGGTAATGTTGGGTATGGTAAGGCCTGCACAGCGTACAATCGTCCAATACCTCCATATCAGCTGTACGGTGTGCAGGGAAGAAAATAACGTAAGAATTGTTTTACGGTGATTTAAATCATTTTGATAAATGAATAAATTGCTGAACTTCTTGTAAAATAATTGTGTTTATCTCATATCAGGACTAAGTTTTGTTGAGCCATACAACAGACAACTGATTGTTTTATGGTTATGTTGAAGGTTATGGATGGCCTGTTTTCTTGCATTTGAAAGTATGGGGCATACGAGTAAATAATGTCCGGGATCTTAGAAGTTGTGACCACATAGGCAAGCAGGACTATCAGTTTACAAAGCTGACAAACCTTTGTCGCACTTGTACTCCGTGTCCTTTCCTGGGTAATTCCAGAATTAGCACACCAGTTCCAATCTATAGTGATGTTGTTATCTTACCGTGAAAATATGGGCTCTTGATATCAAATATTTAAAAGACACCGCAGTAGGACGTTAAACCCCATTTCTTTTCATTTCATTTTTAAGACACCGTAAACAATTTTAAAATCGGTACTCTATGCTCTCGAGCGCCATTTGTAATATAAACTAAAACCAGGTACGAATAATCCAAACCATTAGACAAAATTCGAAGTCCTAAAATAACGGTATAGGCAAATCAACTGTTCACCGTGAACGAGGCTATTTTAATTTCCAACGAATAGAGATTTAGCTCCTTTAAAGCCAAAATTTGGTATGTAGGTGCCTCTAAGGCAGCGAGTTAAGTTAATGTTAAAGAAATCTACGAAAAAGTTCATCTACAAGAAATAAAGCAGATACACTGTTTCACTGTGTATATTGACTCTCGACGTGGCACACTCTGACTTCTAATCGAATTTACGTTTCATTTCATATCTAACCCCAGGCCCATTAATATAGCAGAATTATTAAAAATAAAATGGCGGGTCTTGGAGACTATTTCATTTTCTGGAAGTTAAACAAGTTTGAATAAACAGCCTAAAGACATACTTTACTTTATTGCGTAATTCTTTCAGAAACATGAACATTAATGATTTGGTTCCACAATGCAGGGCACATTCTAGAATACGGTACAAGTTTTTGAATGATTTGTCAAGTTATGGAGTGTTAATAGGTAAAATACGCCCACGTAGGCGTTTAAAAGTAAACCGTGTACGTTAAAGGCTCAATACCACTCTTGTTGTAACTGAATAATATGTCCCAATCTTTATTCTGGTCAACAAATTGTACTATTTTACAATATTCCAATTAATTGATGATACAAATTTCATCTTAACACACCTAAAGCTTTTCAAATGTTACTTGGATTTAAAAATATTTTTGAACCCGCTGGACAAGTAAAATGTGATTTAATGGATAATTTACACAACAGGTAGGACACTAACACATCTAGTACTTAGAATAAGGCTATTTTTTTTCTGGAGCTGTCAAGCCAGCAAGAGTGTTATTGTCCCTTTAAATATTGTCAGATGACCATAATTTAAAGGATCCAAATCTCTATTCTTCGAAAGCTAAAATGGACGAAAATGGGTTTGAAAGCACATATTAAGGTAATATGAGAGTATAAACTGATTTACACTCAATTTTATTTTTAACAGTTTTATTGTAATTTCTAAACAGTTTGTTCGTTGAAATACGCGAGCAGTCCAAACTGAATGACAGACGTCCATGCCTGGGTAGTCCACGCTACATCGGGAGTACAGTTTGACTTTGAAATTTCACACTGACGTTCATCCAGGTGTCTTATTACAAATGGCGTTCGATATCATAGATTGATTTTAAAATTCTTCATTGTGTCTTAAATATTGGATATCAGAGGATCATATTTGGACTGTAAGATAACAACATCGTGGAATGGACCAATAATCAGGTCTCTTTTTAAATGTCGAAGACTTTAGATAAAACCGGGGTAAAGCTTCATAACGGCCTTTAAGAGTATTGGAGCGTATATTCATAACCCGATAGATACGGTGAATGTCCGTTGTACCCAAAGTGAAGTTTTGGAAAATACATTTGTACTTATTGTCTTATAATCGATGTCAGATCTAAGAGTAATTTGCCCAAGGAAAGTTTCAGTCAATTCGATAAAATCATTAATTAAAAGACATTTGACAGCAAAATATAAGAATGTCAAGAATCAAGCGATGTCTCAAAAGAATATTTTTGAAAGTTTTTAAAGTTTACAGATCCGCGGCCCAGTTTAACTGAATCGGCGTCAGTTTCTGGTAGAAAATAATTACGTGTTTTCAGTGTTCACACGTACCATGATAAATCATTAAAAACGATTTATTTTTCTCAGTTCTGCGAACAAGCCTTTCCGGGTTAGTTAATGAAGAAGTCTCGAGTACTAATTGAGTTGGGCAGTTGACAAGTTGTCTAATGAAATTTCCACGTGATTTCCCTCCATACAAAGGTACAAAAACGTCCTCGAGAAAAAGACAAAAGATATTAGAAATAATCTTTTCTCTTTTTACAATCAGCTTTCAAGCTTGAATAATTCATAAAATGCTTGTTTCCTTTAAAGGCCTAATGGCACAAATCAGAGATGAAAAATTTCTTTCACAATGGCTATTAACCTTGTGGTGCGCTGGACAATGTAAGGAGAAGATGAGGGGCTAAACGCCTGGGGGTTACAACTAGCTGAGCACCGACACAGCACGTGCGACTTCATCTTTACCGTCTGACAACAGACAACTCATAAAGCCGTTCGGCGCCAAATTCATTAATATGGCACAATTTTCATGCGAGGTTTCTTTCTCTTCTCAAAAGAAGCAGACGTTTTTGAAATGCGAATGATTTGGTGTTTGTCAATTTCTCCGACTTACTAATAACCGGTGTCACAAAATATGATAGGTTTCTTTTAAAATGACAGATGAAGATTTTAAAACGTGTCAACCGTGTAATTTGTATAGCCTTTTTAATCTTTTCTCAATAATAACTGATCTTTTGACAAGTTTTAATAGACAGGCTCTTTAATAAATGTCCTTTTATTCACATGAGATGATTTTCACAGATAATATATTTCTCATTTATTTGTGAAGTTCACACAATTAATAGACGGTACAGGAGAACTAGGCCTACACGACACAAGCCAGATAGAAAACAAAAAAGTAAAAAATGAATTGAAATGGGGTTTAACGTCCTCCTTTCGGCACCAACCGGATTAATGAAGACTGACATCCGATGCCATGAGGAAAATTTTGTTCAGACCAGTGGCGTTTTCGACTTATCTTCATCGCATTTTAACTGTCAATACTTATTTTACGTGTAAGCTAACCTGCGCACGGGACTATTTTCGTCCCAGCCGAACGAATACACAGCGTACTTGTACCTTGCCAGATCTTTCGTTTTGCAGCCTGATACCCCACGGAAAACCGGGATAAACCCAGGACCTCCGGCTTAGTGAATGAACACCTTCCTCATTGAGCCATAGTGGCTCCAAAGAACGGTAATTAATAAACACATCATATAGGACTATCAGATAAACATTCCCAGAAAAGACAATAGACCCCCCCCCCCTTTACCCCGAAGCTGTTTAATTAATTTCATTGATTGTATTGTACTTATTCTGAGAACTGTTACGAAGCTCGGGGAGTCACGCTGGCTCAGTAAGACGTTGGCCTGCTAACCTGAAGGTTCCGTTTTCAATCCCTGCGTTCCACCCTGTAAGTGATGCTGGACAGGAAGCCTGGCAAGGGATAACGCATAGTCGTTCGGCGGGACTAAAAACCGACGTCCCGTGAACACATTGGTGTGCACGTAAAATGTCTTTTGGCAGTTGGAAGTTGATATAAGAGTAGGCCGTATTGCCGTTGTCCGGGCGAAATTTTTCCCCATAGTACACTGCATTAGTACGTTAAAATCCATGGTATGAAGACCAATATCCGAATGGGTGGCTACTGTTATTTTTGCTAATCTAGATTTTTCTAGTTGTTTATGATGAAAATGTTAATGATATTTATAGTACGGCGTATGTCTGTTTTCATTAGCCCAGTCGGAGCAGGACCGTAAGACGTTAAACCCCATTTCAGTTTTGCTACGAAAGTCGTAACATGTTCAAGAACTGGCAAATTTGCCTCTTGTGCGATCGTCATTAAGAGTTAACTGATACTTAAGTCAGTTGGTCAGATCAATGATTGCTATAATAAAACTTAGTTAGCCACTACTAAATTTATTATAGTTATTTTATAGTCATCAATAGTCTTTCTGTGTTGGCAAACCATATCAGTCATAATTAGACTTTCCTTAATAATAAAACCGAACTCAATATTGGCACCAAGGTTTTCTAGATTGCCTATTGTTGGCTGTCAATGGCCTAGACGTGGGTTATTCCAGTTGGCTTTTTGGTACTAAAATGACTATAATTCAAATTGATGGAGCGCAACATCAAATGAAAACGATCAACTATTAGTCCAATCTTGTTGCTAATTAAATCAGCATTTTTATGACTAATTTTAACAACGTGTCGTTGCTTTTGTTATTTTTCAGTATCTGTTGCTAGTAATTAGATCACACTTTTACAGTCGATCTGTTATTTTATTAGCACCGTTTGTTCGTATTTATTCAACGTAACAGGTTACTAACTATCACAATTAATGACGAATTCCAGGAAAAATAACTACAAACAGCTGTATAGGGTTTAGTTTCTAACAAATACGTTCACACGATAATTGACATTAAATTTTTAGTATTATGCTCTTCCTAAATAAAGGGCAAACGTACCTAATATATACGTATCCCTTGCTCTGATGACTCAGTGAGTAAGGCGCTGGTTGTTGGTGTTTCCCGGAATTTCCCAGCGGGGTTTCCCCTTGTCAGTGGTGTAGGACGGAGGGCCTGGTAATGAATAGCGTACGTAAACCGGAGGTCCCATATACACGTTGGCGTACACGGGAAAGAACCCCTGGCAGTTGGAATTCAATTGCGGTTCGTTGAAAACTGCCCCCTTAGCACACTGTATGACGTATGCCCACCATCATTAGCCCGGTTGGTGCAGAAAAGTAGGAAGTTAAACCACATTTGATTGATTCATTCAAGTTCTTGACATTAAATATATATTTATGTTATCTTCCCAAATGCGTATTGTCACTGAAAAGCAAAGGCACCCATTATGTACCTAACACTTGCCCTGATCCCAAGCAATTACTTCCTGTTTAACCCCTCTGACCATCCCCGTAACGTCCGCCAGATTAATCTTCGCGGTTTAAATTACTAGAGCACCTTGAAATCAAGATATATTTTATTTTTGAAGTGTTGAAATAATATATTGCTGTTTGAACGAGTGATAACCAAATCAATGTTTTAAATCGGATAGTATATCATTGTTCGTTTACCATTCCCTGAGAATCAATGGCATAACAAGCCGCGTGTTTCTCACGAGATATCCACAAGGAGAAATATACACGAGGCTACGTTTTTTGCTTAGGAAAAAAATGATTGACAGGATAGTAATAGAACCACTCTCCGCCACGGTGATACCTTTGTATAGACCATGTGTGAAATATTACCACAGAACAGCTGTTTTCTTCGTTAAAAGACATTTTATACAATCATGTCCATCAGGGGGAAATGAAGCATCTTTTCCAAACCTTTGATGAAACTTTGCTATCTTCCGGTTTTGTGTCACACACGGTGAAATTTGAAACCGCGTCATGTTATAGTTCGGGAGTATGTTTCTCGCTTCATATACACTAAACGCTGTTTTAATTTGTTGGTAACGAGCAAAGGGTATCCATCATTCAATAAATTAGCAATTACTGCTTGCTTCAGTGGACATGAATGGACCTGGTGGGGAGCATGTTACTTGTGATTTACAAGTAAAAAACAGATCAAGCTACCAAATGCCTCATACATGTCATGTCAAGCTGTCCCTGTCGATCTTAATGGAAATATTGTGAATGCTACGTGTAAATTGACCTATCGGAGTTCACGGGATCAGAAAACTTTGGATGTCGGTTTGTGATTCACGTATGAATCAAGTAAGATGTGCTACGGTAAGTCTTAAAATGACCCAGGTCAAGACTTGGTCTTGATTTTAAAAGGGGTAGCCGAATATAGGATGTAAATTTGTTATCCCTCAGCTACTCCATTGATTTTACATGAGGACTCCCAATATCCCCTGCCCAATCCTGTAACACATTAAATACCACCCAACGTTGACAGATCTTTTGGCGGATTCAGCGAGTACTAACAGTTGAGTAATGTATGGGTTGCTTCCCGATTGTTTTCTTATATTGAGAATGAAAACAAAGTTATCCCAGAAGAACAATGTGAAGAATTTTACGTTGAGTATTTTACACTGTGTCAAAACATGATATGTGTTTCCTTGTGTATCTTTTTGTGTCATACTGAAATTTTTCTGGGACCTAATATAAATTTGAACTTTTTGCTATTTCAACTACTAGGCCTACACCCATCATCTGTGTTATGAATCCTTGAAAACGATCCTTAATTCCACGCCTTTGTCAAGTTCTGGTATTCGATCCACAAACTGCCTCGAAATTTTTCGGCGTGGTAGTGCAGAACGGAGGACATGTCAAGGAACAGAGTCTAGTCGTTCGGATGAGACGAAAAACCGAAGTCTCATATGCAAGTTGCAGTGCACGTAAAAGAACCGTTTCCAGTGGGAATTTTAAATAAGAGTAGGCCGCAGCGCCAATGTCCGGCAAAGAGGCCCTCATAGCACACTGCACGGCTTATGACCCCATTTCATTTCTTTGTTATGTAAATATGCTGATTTGAATACCACTGAACTAATACCACTAAATTAATCATTCTCTGTTGTTTCGCACGCTATTTCAAGTGCTATTTTAATTTATTTTTTCTAATCTTTAAGATTCCAAAATGGTGAATACCCAGAAGAAAACAAAAGAAGTTGAATATTAATTACTGTTTAATTAAGGTTTATAATGCGGTAGAAAACAAGATAAGGACGTAAAACAACTTATTAAACTACCATCTGGTTTAACACAAGCTGTTGACATCTTGTCTTGTAGACGCCATGTTAATACTCCCATCTTGTCACACACTACCGCCATCTTACGGTTGTGATTGACAGTTATCTGCCCATCTTTCACAATTCAATAAATTTCAATAATTAGCTAAGCACAAGGTTATCTTCAGATTATCAATAATGTATTGTCTGGAAAAATAAGACTTAATTCGTGTTCTCTTGAGTGGCTATTAACTAGGATTTGTTTACACGTGCATTAAGAGCTGCGCACAAAGTAAATACTCGACACGCAAGGTTTGATAGTTGTAATGACCGGGATTATATTTGTTTTGTTAGATCCCAACTCATACTAATGTAACCAATTTGTTTATCAGAAAATGGATTGTTGCTTTAATATACCGATATACCCTTCATCAAATATAAATATGAGTATAATAGAACATATTGAAAAGTACACAGAGTGTTCTTTTTTTCTTTCGAAGCACACATTTCGTTTCCGATTTCAGCAATAATTAGTTATTTGTGTAATATTACTTATAACTAGGTTATTTGTGTATTGTCAGCTATGTGCGGTATAAAATTATGATGTTTAGTCTATAATATTAATCCATGCATGATAATACTTCGCTATTAAAATCTAGTTTTTGTTATATAAAGTATTTGAAGTATTCACAGAGAAATATATTATAAAAAATGACGCGGAGAAACATATTTTGGGGTCATGTTAATATTTGTTCATTTCTGTTTTCAATGTATTTTTTAATATACATACACCCCCACCCCCGCCCAATCTAAGAAAAACAACAGAAGGCACTACAGTCAAACTAAGCTGCCTTTTTAAATTCAGTCTCCGGTCTATTCTTGTCTTTTCTGCTACCGGGGAAATAGCGTCCACTTCCATATCACAGACTGCCCATCAGAGTTGTTGAATCGATCTTTAATGGCGAACTGCTGCTATTCTTGTATCTACCACGTCATGTAGATAGATATAGATGGAAGGGAGGTAACTACTATATTCTTATCGTAACTTGTCATAGGTAAAATGGAGAGAGAGAGAGAGAGAGAGGGAATTGGGGGTTAACGTCCACTCGACACAAACTAGGTTATTTCGAGACTAACATATGGTTTAATTTTATTTCAATAATTCGCTTGCGCGTAGGGGTCTTTAGCAGAGGGAGGAACCCGGAAAACACCCACGAGATTGGACAGGCGACCCTACTCCTTGTCAAGTACAACAGGGTATTCGAAACCACGCCAGTTGACTCAATGACAGGCTTTATGATACAGCGCGCACGTGCTAACCATTCGGCCATCCAACCCCCCAGGTAAAATGGAACCAGTAAGTTTTCCTTCACATGAAACATAAAGGCATATTATATAGTTGAGAATGTTTTTAAATTTTTTTTATATTATTTTATTTATTATATTACAGGATATAAATCTTTTGAAATCTGAGTTAAAGGGAAATCATACCAGTCAACGCTTAGTTTATATACGGAAAGCGGAATAAAACCCTAACCGTATAAACTGAGCGAATTCCGCAAATATACCAACCAGTAGTGACGATATTACCTTGCTATTTTAAATACTTGTGTTCTAACTTGATACGGCAACCATGGTGAGTATGGACGTAGGCTCACTAAACAGGGAGTCCCGTTAGCCGAAAAGGGATTTTTTTTCCAGTTTGGTTTCCCTTTGTCTAGTCGTTCGGATGCAGCAAAAACAGAACTCAAAATATTGTCTGAGGTCACCGACCTTCAAAATAGTCAGAGCAAAGGTCCAGGGAAAGAGACACATCGGACCATGGTAGCTTTAGGTTACCGTGTTATTTTTGGGACAAAATAATCGAGACCAAAAAAAACCCCAAAAGAACACAACACAATTTATATGGAAATACAATCACTGTTTTATAGGCATAGCACGACGTTTCGACAAGTATTTTCTTATCATTATCAAGCACAAATGATGAGCACGATAACGATAAGAGAATACTTGTCGAAACGTCGTGCTATGCTTATAAAACAGTGATTGTATTTCCATATAAATTGTGTTGTGTTTTTTAATGTGTTCAATCGCTAAATGCCACTCAAAGATTATTATCGAGACCAATTTGGGTTTTTTCACCCGACCCTTTTGGGGATCTTAGAACTCATCTCGTTCAATTCAACAAGCGAATCTGTGAATACAGAAAAACACTCTTACATGTTTGAACGCTTTTAGATTTAGTATATGGAATGTTACACCACCAGGGAGCCGCGGTGGCTCAGTGTGTGAAACGTTGGTTCGCTAACCTTGGAAGTCCCTTGTTCGTTCTAATATTTCCGATGTTGTTTCCCCTTGTCAGTGGGGTAGGAAGAAGGGCCTAGCATGGGGCAACGTATAGTTATTCGGGTGGGACGAAAACCGAGGTCCCATGTACACATTGGCATGCACGTCAAAGATCCTTTGACAGATGGAATTCGAAATAAGGGAAGCATTTTCCTCATAGCACGTATATACATGGGGGGTTGGATGGCTGAATAGTTAGCGTGTGCGCGCTGTATCATAAAGTCTGTCATTGAGTCAACTGGCGTGGTTTCGATCCCCCGGTTGTACGTGATAAGGAGTAGTAGGGTCGCCTGTCCAGCCTCGTGGGTTTCCTCCGGGTCCTCCGGTTTCCTCCTACTGCTAAAGACCCCTACGCGCAAGCGAATTATTGAAATAAAATTAAACCATATGTTAGTCCTGAAATGACCTAGTTTGTGTCGAGTGGACGTTAAACCCCATCTCTCTCTCTCTCTCCCTCTCTCTCACGTATGTACGTCTTCATTAGCTCGGGGGGGGGGGTTGAATGGCTGAATGGTTAGCGTGCGCACGCTGTATCATAAAGTCTGTCATTGAGTCGACTGGCGCGGTTTCGAATCCCCGGTTGTACGTGGCAAGGAGTAGGGTCGCCTGTCCAACCTCGTGGGTTTTCTCCGGGTCCTCCGGTTCCTCCCACTGCTAAAGACCCCTACGCGCAAGCAAATTATGTAAATGAAATTAAACCATATGTTAGTCCCGAAATGACCTAGTTTGTGTCGAGTGGACGTTAAACCCCATTTCTCTCTCTCATTAGCTCTGTTTGGAGCTGAACAATAGGCCGTTAAAAAACATTTAATTTCATTTGTAACGACATTTAAAACGGTTTGGTATATTTACACAATTACCATACTTTTTCATCCATATATTCACAATTTTATCAATTACATTAAGTATACCATTATATCCAAATAAAATGTCATTTCAATAATCCTTTCAAAAGGACGGCTTATTATGCCATGACTGGCATATCCCTATTGCATACTAACGAATGTAACAATGTATCTGATTGGCAGGTTTTTATACGACAGGGAATCCCCAACAGGGTGTATAAAGCTTGTATAATGCAATAACGCGGATTACAAACTATAAAACCCATCTCGGCGGACAAATATCACTCAATTACGTTATAAATGTGATTACACAGTATTAATTCCACATATAGTTTTACTCGTATATTGATCACAAGTATTTTACATACTCCCCACAGAGTTCGATTTCACCTCGGCCCACGATCGTCAATTTGCATTAAATTCTTGATGTAGTTTGTTATCCGTTATGACATGTTCAGTGATTTTGTCGTGGATATTTTTGTTGCTGATGAAATTTGACCTGATCAATGTCGTTGAGCAGTGATTCGCCATTCTATTTTAGCTCGAGTTTATATAAATACGCTGTTGTAAATTGTTAAGAAAATCATTCGTTTAATACGATATTTGATAAGTTCTAGTGAAATCATCGTATATTGGCGAAATGCATATACAATGTACATTCTTTTGCAAGTTAGATTATGTGTTAATTACTAGGGATAAAGTGTTGCGCCGGACAGCCTGGAATAAAAACCAAAACAAACGTCTAGTCATTCAGATGGGACGATAAAAGAACCCTTGACAGTTGGAATCCTTAGATCCGTCAGCTACAAGATGCGAGGTGGACAGCCTAATGTCTGGATGTATATCAAAGCAAACAGACTGGATATAAATAAAATACAAAAACTAAAGCATCAGTAATCTTATTTTCTTAAATATGGCCGAAACCTCGTAATTGGCACCTTCTATATCCTGTCACTATCTCATAGCCAAAACGTTCGTTGTCGAAATGACCTGGCGCCTTGACCGAAACGTCTTTCAATCCTGAATAAACCAGTATTTAAATTGGGTGATCTTCACTGATATAACACTGCCCCAATTCGTTTTATTTACAATTAGTACCATCCATTAATAGAAGCAAGGTAATTTGTATAGATGGAAACACATTATTGATTATTGATTAAGAACATAAATCAAAGCGATTTGAAATTCTTATTGCATGTGAGAGACTGGTCAATGAGCATCTTTTCCTAAAATAACCGGATGTTTATTTCTATATTCTTTTAGATCGCTGGTAGTTTAAAGAGGTATTACCACTTACACCATGGAAGAAAATGTATATATTGGACAATATTACATTTAAAATTACCCTAGAATCCCCTAATTTTAAAAAATCGAAAGCGAAATGAAATGGGGTTCAACGTCCTACTGTTCGACAGAAAGCGAAATAAAATGGGATGCAACGTCTTACTGTTCGGCAGAAAGCGAAATGAAATGGGGTTTAACGTCTTACTTTTCTGCACGAACCGAGCGAATAAAGACAACCATGCAGTATTCTATGAGGGAAATTGTGTCCAGAATGTCGGGAATCTTTCACGTTATTGCTGTGGTCAATTTTCCGACTTGTCTAATATTTTGTATAAAATCCAATTTTAGCACTCCAAGATAGTCAATGTGTTAAGGCCTCTTTAAAGATACATGTACATCATGCAATTAAAACAATTCAAAAATGAATAATGAAAAATGAATATGTTGAAAATGTAAGCCAAAAAACGTTATTCTGAGCAATGTTATGAATTTTTCAAGTTTTGACAAGAAATGGCCATATATTAGCGATTGCCAAGTACCATTCCCACAATAATAAACGGCGTTCCGATTGTCAGACCTTTTTTTAGCAGTCTGTGGTCATATTATGGTTTAACGCAGATATTGCGAGAATGGTCTAATTCACTCAATATCTAAGTCACCCGATGTTCTAGAGAGTTGAATAAATGTCTAAATAATATTCTTTTATGACATTTGAGTCCAGAAACACGCCCAGCAACAGACAAGTTTAGCTCTCACACAACGCATCTTTAATGTGGATGTTGATTCGATTATATCTAAATGCAGGTTTTTTTTTATGTAATTTATGGCTACAATAAAACATATCAACAACTCCACACTTTAATGAATCATAAAGAAGGAAGAAATGACATAAATGGTTTAAATTAAGGGATACTCTTTTTGAACATAATATGATGTAATCTACCGAAGAATTAATCATACATTATTCGAAATAAACGAGATAACTATCTTTGCAATTATAAAATAGTTATAAAAATATTGTAATCGTGATGATAAAGATTAATACATGGACGGCATTTTGACTAGATCTGATAGCATTTTCCGTCTTCCATGTCAGGACATTTCAAGTAGTTGGAATTGATAATGAATGTTTTTTTTATTAATTTGTTTCTAAGGATTGGTCTTTCGCAAACGTTGTTAGAAATGAGTCAATTCGAAAACAAGAGATATCTTTTCGGCCAGAAATTTGGCAATATTCCCTTGAGAACACTTATTTAAAAAATCATCTTCGTTTAACTTCTTATTTTTCTGCACCGGGTTATAGAAGACGGTCATTATACGACACGCAGTGTACACAAGACCTCGGTTTTCGCCCCATCCGAATAACTGGACAATGTTTCTTGTCCTGTTGAGGGATTAAAACCGGGGCCCAACACAGGACCTCTTGGATGTTAGTAAGCCATTGCCTAACCCACTGAGTGACCGCCTGCATAACGATTTAACTATGTCAGTATTTTATACATGGATGCTGCACCTTTTCGCATGAAGACCAGCGCAGATAATCGTTGCGTTTGTGAAGATGTTTTCGCCACTGCGATGATGCAACCTGAGTTATGAGGATGCAAGTAACGATGTTGTGTCCAAACATTAACCCATAAACTTTATACAGTAATAAATGTCTGATGTATTGGTTTTACTAATGAGCTGGTGTTAGATCTATTACGTCCAGACATACCCCAATTACTGTACATTATATCTAGTTTATCATACTTTCACCATTACTGATCACTAATATATCTACATTGGCCAGTGGCGGGTCTAAATGACCACTAATATAACCACTGGACAGTGCCTTGAGCTGATACTCTACGGCGACGAGCAACTAATGCACCCAATCATCTCACGGTAATGACCCCAATTTATTTTCTTGGCACTACTGCATATTAAGTTTGAAATAAACTGAGTAGGGTTTAACGTCTCGTCACTCTGGGACTAACATAGGGTTACTTGTTTATGATTACGAATACTATGCTAGGGTTGGATTTTGACCGGACAGTGGCTTTTCCATCAATTTTTAATCGCATTCCAACTGTCGTGCGTTCCTTTACGTGCACGCTAATGTGTTCAGGGGTGGACCTCGGTTTTTAATCCCATCCTTACTACGAGGCAATATTTTCCGTATAAGACTCTTACAAGTTCGATTTTGGCTTTGATCGCGCGGATGTAAGTCATTATGTGCCAATAAACATGTACTAGGCAACATTTTCTGTAGGAGCCCCAATGTACCATCCATGCGTTTCGGATCACGGGACTCTTACCGGAGCGATTCTGGCTTCGATCGAGCGGTTGTAAGTCGTTAGTGTTTCAAATACAGTTGAAAACCATTATCTCGAATGCGTATTAGTGCAAAACGCCCTTAAGGCCCTAAAAATATAGCCGATAATAACGATCAATATGTATTGAGAACAACCTGTACAGATCCTCGAGCCGAAATGAAATGAAATGAAATAGGGTTTAACGTCCTACTGTTCTGCTCCGAACTGGGCTAATGAAGACGGGGGGAAAATATATGTCTCAAAGGTGTATTCGACCGGGGCGGACAGAGTATATTTCCAAACGGGACCGGCATGTATCTAATCTTCGCATTAATAAAATATATTTTGACCTTCAGTTTTCGTTATGACGTATTTACTCACAATTTAAACAGTGATCAGTACTAGCTCACGAATAAATGAAATAATGCCATACCTTATATAAAGGTATGGGGGGTTGGGTGGCTGAATGGTTAGCACGCGCGCGCTGTATCATAAAGTCTGTCATTGAGTCAACTGGCGTGGTTTCGAATCCCCGGTTGTACGTGACAAGGAGTAGGGTCGCCTGTCCAACCTCGTGGGTTTTCTCCTGGTCCTCCGGTTTCCTCCCACTGCTAAAGACCCCTACGCGCAAGCGAATTATTGAAATAAAATTAAACCATATGTTAGTCCCGAAATGACCTAGTTTGTGTCGAGTGGACGTTAAACCCCATTCCTCTCTCTCTATATATAAAGGTATAAACATGGACTGCAGTTTTGTATTATTATCAAACTAGCTAACACACAGGTTCAATAGAGTTTTATTTCAGCTCATCGTGACAGAAGTTACTAATGGTTGGCTGGTAAGACACATTGAAATGTGCCTGAAATGATCCCGTATATAAAAAAACAAATCATGAGTGAAAGTTTACGAAATCCACTATTCAGAAAAGACCAGGGAAGAAGACAAAATACCGATTTTAATTTACAAGGTTTTTTTCCTTTTTTTTTATCTCATAACGCTAGTCAGCATCAGGCCTGAATAATCGGATTATATACCTATTTTCAGGGCCACTAATTCTATTGTTGAAGGTAATCCAACTTTCGTCTAATTTCTCTGATTTTGAACAGCAAGTCACCCAGATCAAATGGACATTTCAACCAGGGGCTAGTTGTTATCCGTAGACATTGTGGATACGCATGTGTATATACAAGGACACCTTTTACTAACAGTCAGGGCAAGGGAAAACGAACACCATACCATCAATTGTCATAAAGCATAATATAATTATTTCCTATGGTCACTGTATAATCATGGACGAACAAGTCCAATCTTGAACGGGTTAACAATTATTTTTGGAGTGAGGTAGCCTAATTTAGATTACGGGTTCGCTCTTAGAAGGATTAACACACCGATTCCGATTTGAGTTTCTTTTAAAGCTATGGTTTGAAATGAAAGTCAAACATAATTATATGCTTAACAGAGTGTCAAATCACTATTATGTAATCATATGAATCATTCTAGCGTTTAAAAATAAAAACATTCACATGTAAATTTGAAATATTTCTACTGTCTTACGGAACTTAGAAATTCTATCATTCGCCCACGTTGTTTTAAAATTGGATCATATTTCACTGGAAAACTAAGTTTGCATAATGGTAGGGGGGAGGGGGGCGCTGTTTCGATTGTCCAGGTCTGTGGTTAAACAGGTAAGGATAATAATGCCTGGTTAAGCGAGTCAAAATTTACTTCCTTTTTGAGGGCTCCATGACACTTTCAAAAGGTTAACGTTTTGTTTTCAACAAGAAAATGATATATTTGGCCATTTCTTAAATGACACTTTTGAATTATAGCATTATTCTTTAATAAGGTAGGAATGTGTATATGTCATCTTAAGGCTTTTTTAATACTTTTTTTTAAAGCATATTTTAAAACATATGACTTTATGGCTTAAATTTGCTGATCTTCAAGTTTACATTTACTAAATCTTACGATACATGCGAAACCCTCTATCGATTTATTTATTGTGAAGATAATGCAGAAAACGGCTAACGATACCGTTATCGGGAAATATAGAAAGTGTCTGATATTATTTGAAACGTACCAACTTTCACAGAGTTTACTCAGACTCCAACAGTCAGCTTTTAGATAGAAATAAAACACTTCTATTAGATTACCAACAGTTAATAGAAGCTCCGTGGCCACCAATTTATCTGTAATTTTGAGCTATAGACCAATAATTCTGCCTGATGTATTTGTTTAAGACTGACCAATCTAGCTGGCTGCAAGTAATAAGCTTATTGGCTGCTGACTTGCTGAACTCGGATTGCTAATACGTTTCAATAAAAACTGTATGCACGAACATGTATGTGTAAATTAAATACTAAAAGGCAAAACGTAACGCTTTTCTTGTTGTGATCGTATTTCCGAAAAATTGATAATTTATAATAATACACATGCAAGCAAGATCTTACTATAGTAAAATACGCTTTCCCGTTGGATCATTGTTACCGCCACAACCCTGACCGGGAGTGGCGGTGGCTCAGTGAGTAAGGCGATGATTCACTAGCCAAGAAGGCCGAGATTCGATCCCGGCATTTTCCAGGGTGAGTCCCCCTTGTCGGTTGTGCAGGACGGAGGCCTGGCAAGGAACAGTGTCTAATCGTTCGGATGGTGAGAAACGCCTAGGTGTCTTGTATATGTTGGCGTGCACGTAAAATAATCTAAATAACCCTTGATAGTTGGAATTTAATTGCTGTCGGGCAAAATTGTCCTCATAGCACACCGCATGGCGTATGCCTGTCTTTATTATCCCGGTTAGTGTAGAAAAAAAATGAAATGAGGGAAATTTTGCCCGGATAGCTGAACTACGGTCTACGCTTATATCAAATTCCAATTGTCAAGGGATCTTTTACGTGCATGCCAATGTTTACACGGGACCTCTGTTTTTCGTCCTATCCGAACGACCAGACAGCTTTCCTTGACAGCCCCTCCGTCCTGCATCACTGACAATGGGGAGCCACGCCGGGAAATCTGGATGAACTTTCTCGGCCAATGCAGTAGCAGAGATCGAACACCCGACCTCCAGGCTACCGAGCCAGCGTCTTACCCACTTAGCCACCGTGACCGCCAGGTGCAGAAAAGAGGACGGTAAACCCCATTTCATTCATTTAATAACAACCCTGTCCAGGTTTTGCCTCATAGTTGTGACGAGTCACACTTTCGATGTACATAGTGTAAGATCACTCTATTCGGAACATCCGAAACCACTTTATGAATAAACCTCTATCGTGTGTAAGCAGCTATTAGTATTGAATAGATCTTGACATTCAGATTAACCGCGACACGGTAGTGCCATATTCTTGTACCATCCCGCTCTCCTCCCTCGATTTATGTTTCGTTTCGCCGTTGCTTCACTATAGGCCTATATTATTATGCAGAAGATATACTCTAACCAGGTAGGGAGCCACGGTGGATCAGTGAGTAAGACGTTGGCTCGCTATCCTGGCGTTCCTGTGTTCGATCCCTGCGTTGGTCCGGAAAGTTCATCGGGATTGTCCGGCGTGGTTCCCACTGTCAGGGATGCAGGACAAAGGGCCTTGCAAGTGACAACATATAGTCGTTCGGATGAGATGAAAAACCGAGGTCCCGTGTACATAAAAGATCCCTAGACAGTTGGAATTCGGTGTACGAGTAGGCCGGCAGGGCAAAATTTCCCTCATAGCACACTGTTTGGCGTATGCCCGTCTTCATTAGTACAGTCGGAGCAGGACAGTAGGACCCTAAACCCCGATTTCTTTTCATTTCATTTCATTTCATTTCTAACCAGGTAGACCAATTTTAAAATGACCTTAGAGACTCCGACAGTCAAGTTTTCATTATTTCATACGTTTCTATTTGTCAATATACGATCTCACACTACTGTAGTCATGGTCGTTGATGCCAATTTACTCCGATTGCTTCGCATTATAGGGATAAAGATCGAAAACACTATTATTCTTCAGTAACTAAGCCCAGATTCCAAGAGCAAGTAGTTGGAATAAGTGAAGCTATGCACTTTAATTAAACTCAAGATTCTGCCTCTTCATTTCAAGAGTGAAATTGGAGGTGGGTATTCGAAACCAAGTCTTTAACTCTGACAGAATAGGGAGTCTTGATGATCACAACATATTAATAAGTAGCCGTCAAAAATAGTGGAGTACTATTATCAACTCGAGGTCGATTATTCCTCGTTAAATATGTCGCATTTCTTCTTCAATATGAAAACCTGGCTCTCATCATGCAGTCAAATAATGATTTTATTGTTTCCAGGGGATAATAACGTTCAACGTTCATCGGTGATATCACTCCTCTGGGAGACTGACAGCTGGAGAACAATTACCCTCCAGTTATTCCCCCTTAATGAACTTCTCCCGTCATTTCTGCTACCCCTTCTATTGCTGGTTTGGGGTAGACTAATCATGGCAGTTTAATGACGCCGTTTTCGCGACAAATGAGTAACAAATTTGACATGTTCTCACAATTAACGAATGACAGAAATTAAACTAGAGCAGACGCATATTACGTTGGTTCAAATCAAATAGTAATGGTCCGTAGATTAAGTAATTTGTGATGATACAGATTGGATGATACAATAATATATTCTGCCCATGCTCAATTTACAAGCACTGAAATCGGTTAAAACCTACTATTAGGAACCTGTTTGGATTTGGTTCTTCGTACTGAGAATATTGTATTGATGATAAAATAATGTTCTCTATTCAAAAGTACGCCTTTATGTTACATTTCAGGGAGCAGCGGTGGCTCAGTTAGTATGTCGCTGGCTCACTGACCAGGATGGCCATAGGTTCGAACCAAGTGTTCCCCGGGATTTTCCAGTGAGGTACGTAAAAGAACCCTTGACAGTTGGAATTTTAATTGTTGTCCATGTAAATTTTCTTTCATGGCACACTATATGGCGATAGTAGTATTTTTTAAAGTCAAATGTTTAAAATGTGTTAAATTTAAACTTAAAACACAATGAATCTATACACAGCCCTGGCTTGTTAAAGAGTGATCCTAATAATCCTATTTAACATCAACGTTGGGCTTTGAATTCCATAGAGCGTATATAAAAAAACAATGGAGGCACTTTTGCTGTTATTTCCGATTTCCGGTGTTATTATTATGTGAAGTGCCAGAATGATACATAATTATGATCGTATAAAATTGATTTGACAACTTATTAAGCAATAGATAGAGATATAATTATGTTTTGACTTTCTTAGAAATATGCAACTATCGCTTTAATAAGGGGTAGGGCTTGAACGTAGGTGCCTATTGTATATGACCTATCCCCAAAAAAGGTGTTTTCACATGTGCATTTAACTAACCATGCTATTAATCTGTGGAATTCGTGAAATGGAATAATGTAACCTTGGTTTTCGGCTTTGGTTGTACGGTTTCCAGTAGCGATGGTCGATGCTTGTAAGGCTTCATTCGTTTGTGATATTGTTGTTATTATCGGGATTCTGCTTTAGCATCATCTAATTTTAATTTGTATCTAGACGCAAACTGTATACTTCGTTTGGTCAGAAAGCGATAAAGCCACATATAATTCCATCGTTGGGTTATATACTTGTTTCAAGACTCGGGTGTAGAGTAAAAATAAAGAGGGCCCAGTCGTACACCAATATCGTGACGTTTTCTTCAGAGTTCGATTGGTCGATAGGTACAGTTTGCCAGTTTAAAAATAATATTTTATCCACTGTAGTGCTACTCAGATGGTACCACAATACTTTCTATATTGTATTAAATGCTAAATGCTAAATGTTTTGTCACCAAATTTGTCTTGTGGGTAGCTTAAAGGAGCTAAATCGCTAATATTTGGGACCTAGACATTGACACAAATGGGTCGCAACGCATATAATAATGTAATGTGAATGTATATAAACTGATTTACATTCAACCGTTTTTGTTTTTACTGTAATTTCTAATCAGTTATGTTCGGCGAAATACGCCAGAAGTACCAATTTATTGGCAATCTTTAGCGATGATATTTATTGCACATGCTCTCCAGATAAGAACATAGCGTCACCATTTGACATGACTTGTGGAATATTTCTAGCTGCGTTTTTTGAGTACCTTGTTCCAAATGGTGCTGAAACGCATTATGGTACACGATTCGTGTACAATGGTAAAATGTGTATTTTGTCTTAAATATTGGATATCAGAAGCCCATCTTTTCCCTGTAAGATCGCAAGACCAATGTTGATTTGAATTGACAAATAATTCGTGTTTTCAATGTCGAAGATTTTTGATGATATTGAGTTAGAGACTTAGCTACTTTAAAGGGAAGAGATTTCTGAAACCAAACTTGTCAGATATTAGGAAAAATATACCTATCTGATTTAAACGCAGATCTAATTTCGTTTCAATTTTTTATAATTTAAATTCCGTTTATTGGTCGTCAAATAAAAGATTAGCCAATGAAATGACCCCATCTGGGGGTTTTCGGCGAGGATTGCGCTGAATTATGGGAAACAGAACAAGACAAACATGTTAAATATAAACAGTTTATGTCTTTCAGTCAAGGACCCCTGACCTGCTTGGTATATTTGGCCACCGAAAGCATAAATCAGACCGAATGTATATCTGTATTAAAATCATATCAGCCACACCGTACAAAATATGTGTTCCAAACGAATAATTCATACTAAACTGCCATAAAGATAATTTGGCAGAGATCGCAGTTACATAAATACTTTACAATTGTTGATAATTGTAAAACTTAACTTTTTTTCCCGGAAACTCTATAGTTATTCCCACTTATGTGTTTTTGTATAACATGTTCTTTTCTTGTCTTATTATATTACGTTAATTTTTATTTTTGAAACAAAGAAGAAAGCGCTCGTGTTCAAAATTGATATTTTTTCTCCTTTCTATAAAACAATTAATAGATAGATTGTCAGCAAAACCACGCAAACTGTTTCTTTTAAGGCTGCCATCTTGGGGCAAAACCACATTATAGATTCTTAAACAAATGTTACGCATTCCATTTGAAAGCTGTCAGCTAAAATAATTGAATTGTTATCGAGATCCTATTCGGTATGCATGACAGGCTCGTTTTATTGTAAATTAATATTTTATGTTTAATTCCGATAAGAACACCGAGTAATGCATCTTTAATAACCTGGGAATATTTTGAATTACAAAATGTGAAAAAGGATTTCCATTGAAGTGAACGCGTTAGCTTCGTAATATCCGATATTCTAGAACGGGTAAACATATTTGTCCTCGCGCAAGTATCCAGTACGCCTATAACCACGAGCTCTTGTCTGTGAACTTGGTTGGGTTGAGTGTGACTATTAATTAGCTATAGTTATTTTTTTTTATATATAAACTTTTTCAAGTCTTTCCAAATTTCCGCGTACATAACTGGAAAGAAATAAAATGGGGTTTAGCGTCCTATTTTTCTACACCAATCGGGCTAATGAAGACACTCATTTGTATAACATTGTAAGATTTACGTCGCAATGGGTTTCATACACAGAGCTGTATTAAGATTAAAATATACCAATAATATGTAACACTTATAAATGACTCGCGGTTGACCCGGCGTAGCACGGGTAAGCCTATAGCCATGAACCGGAAGTAGCATAACTCCGAAACCGGAACCGGTAGTCCATCGCTACCAGGCCTGTGTTACTCGTCGGTCCGAGCTATCCCTAAACACCAAATGTCAGCCCCGGGACAGCCTTAGTGTAACCACCAACCCTGAACAGACAGACACAAATAATAGTATAGATGTGTGCAGTGACTCCCAATATATGCCCACTCATGACGTCCATTTCTTATCGATCATTTTACTGTTTGTTAAGGAAGGGGTTGCTTTTAAATCTAATAAAATATTCAAATATCTCACTGTTGTTATTGTAACATTACTGCTTCTCGAAACTGCTATTTTTTTAATTCAATAAATGAAAAATATAACAAACTTGTACACAAAACACAACGTTTTATCAATAAACAAAATATATATCTTCATACACAATATATATTTATAGATGGGAAAGTTCATTGTATAGTTCAAGGTCATGACGGGGGTGATCTAAAGGGCAAATCTGGCGCGAAATAATTTGAATGAACGGCTGGAATGGCTCGTCTATAAGTTCCGTCTCTGTTTCGTTCTATGGCCGTATAGCTACTACTTGATCTACGGCTAGAACGACTACGATTACTACTTCTAGAATGTCTTCTTGGAGTCGTATCTTCATAATCACTATTCTCATGATATGTGATATAGGACGTTGCGTGCCGTATAGGTCGCAACTGTAATGTCTGGGCATTATTTGAGTCACTATAATAAGATCCATATGCAGTTTCACCACAATTACAAGTGCACACTGAAGTTGTCTCCCTTCGACGCCTGTCGTCCATATTGGAATCTGAGTCTATATATTCATATATTGGAGATCTATCGCTGTATTGGCTTGCACCACTAGAGGGCGTGTAATCACCGTCCGGTAATTTTCTATAGTTTGTAAAACTGTTGCTAACCGGAAGTTGCAAATCTCGGACCTGCGCCACGTGTGCATATCGTCTGTCATCTGGATGTAGAGCATAGGGCGAAATTGGAGGGTAGTAATGTTGCAATAATCTAGTTTCAGTTTTATTTCCTCTTACACTTGTCTGAAATAGAAGTAAGGGCAATAACATTAAATATCAGGATCACACAACGATAAAGATATACATAATGGAAAACAGCCATTTAATTATTAATGATTATTATTAATGTAAACCGGGCTACACGGGTATATCACCAAGTTGTGCAATAGTAGGATGGGTTAGATTTGCAAACCATGCAAGAGAACACGACCAATCGAGTTGATTAGGAAGTCCATTATTCGTGCATAGTTTGGATTTGGAGGGGGGGTGGATTTAACCAAAGACATCCATGGGAACCCCTTTTGTTTAGCAATAGAAGGTCGAACAGGTGTTTTAGATGTTCAAACGGTTAGTTGTCTAAGGTAACGTTGGCGATGCTCTTTAAACCGTGTCTTCAAAATGAATGCCTGGAACGCCCACATCCCACATGCACCACGTTACCTTGTACTTAACGTGACCCATGAAATGTAACTCGGAGATAGAATAAAAATTCCCTTTAATACATTGTAACCATTAGACCGCCTATTAGGAAATACATGACGACATGGCCAATAGATCAAAGTAAAAATATCGACCAAAATAGTATTATTACTGCTTCCACGATTCTAAAATTGTTTGTTTGAAACATGAGGAATTGGATTGAATGCTATTTCATGATAAAAACAGACTTAATTTATCCGCATTTGGAACCTTAACATTACACATGGAAACGCGGTTTAAAAAAAACACCCCTTAAATTCTGTTTGAAAATTACACACTGTTGCATGAAAGTACAAGCAATAAAACGTTTCGTTCAATTTAAATCGAATCAGTCTCGTAGAAAAAATCCAAATTGATCATGAAAAGCAAAAAGTTTGCAGTTGTCTAAATAAAGTCGAATATACAAGGTCGGTTCATCATGCAATTATTAACATATAGTTTCTGTGGGATTGGATGAGATGTTCGCGTGAGTGATGGCTTCTATACAAGATCACAATAACTAGATTCGATACTATGGGAGGGAAATGTCATTTACTTAATGAAATAATGGTGTACTAATCTAAGCGAATCTACCATATTGCGTTCAGTAATTGTATCTGTACATACGTACTCTCCAACCACAATATTTGTACTATTTAGATAAATTAAAGAACAAATTATAATATACCCATTTTGACAAAATAAATATGATTAATATCAGTTCGTATTCAAAACACAATTTTCAGAAACCATTATGAAATGGTATACCTAATGAATTAAAGTCGCCGATCCCAGTCTTGCTATTTTCGAACCATATTAAATGTTTCTCAAATTGATTATTTAACATTTAATTCAGAAAACAAAACCCTAATAGCAATGCCGGATACTCTCCCTGCATGGCGGTAGTACGTGACAAAGAGTAGGGTTTTCTCCGGGTCCTCCCGTTTCCTCCCACTGCTAAAGACCCCAACACGCTAGCGAATCATTGAAATAAAATTGAACCATATGTTAGTCCCGAAATGACCTAGTTTGTTTCCAGTGGACGTTAAACCCCATTTCCCCCTCTCTTTCTCTTTCACTGCGTGGATTCAATAGAATTAAAAAGAAGCCCATCAAAAGGTGGGGTTGGCTTTGCTTATATCGTCTGTATGCAGAGGATGATGAATGTTGCAAACACTGAACGGAAGTGGATCATTGAAAAGTCTAAAAATTAGGGCCAACTGCAGATTTCGTTAAGGTCGCAGGATGTTAACAGGGTTAGGGCACGTGATTGTTGACGAGATTTTGAGTTAGGGTAAGGGTAATGGTAAGGGTTAAGTGCACATAAATCAATTAAACCTTTCAAAATAACATCAAAAAATAACACGTTTTCATTGTACATGGAATTCCTGAATGACTTGTAACAGGTTGGGGCAGATTATGGAGAAGAACAGTGGGCTTTATTCAACACAAACTATTTCGGGAAAAATTAACCTACAGTATAACTTTATTTCATTAATATTCACGCAGGGATCTTTAGCATTGGAAGGAATTTAGATTTATACCATCCCAACCTCCGCCGATAATGTAATTGCGTGATCCACGTTTCGCTTTAATGAACTGTACACGAAATATATGTTTTTCTAGTTGCAGGATTAGTTTGATGAATGTATTGCTCTCGCTAACGCTTAAAATTTCGAGCCTGCTTTTACTGCGCACTAATATATAGAGAGAGAAATGGTGTTTAACGTCCACTCGACACAAACTAGGTCATTTCGGGACTAACATATGGTTTAATTTTATTTCAATAATTCGCTTGCGCATAGGGGTTTTTAGCAGTGGAAGGAAACCGGAGGACCTGGAGAAAACCCACGAGACTGAACAGGCGACCATACTCCTTGTCACGTACAACCGGGGAACCGAAACCACGGCAGTTGACTCAACGACAGACCTAATGATACAACGCATACACGCTAACCATTCGGCCATCTTCAACGGGTCTTAAAGATGAATTATGAAAGATTTAGATAAAGAGATGACATTCTTGCTATAACAGTTCAAAAATAGATAATGAAAAATAAATGTATTGAAAACTTCATTCAAATCCACGTTGAATGCCTATTATCGTAGCAACGGTACTGAACAAACCAGACTAAATCTCGATTATCGGTTTTATCGTTAAATTTTTAAATCTCGCGGTTCTTTTAATCCATTTAAATCTTTGTCATTGATAGCACAGAGAGTTCATTATGGGCTTATGTGAATAAATATCTAATTAATCAGAGTTATATAACATTTGAAGCCAAGCGAAACACCTGCAACATGCAGATCTAGCTCTTACATAATGCATCTTTAAATAAATATGTGAACCGGCAGTGTGAAGTTAGGTCGATATTCGTTTTTCATTATTAATTCAAACTTTCGTTATTCGCCAATATCGAAAGCAAAGGGAAAAGTAGTTTGTTGTGAATCCACTACTCAGGCATCTTCCTTTTAGATCTCTAAGTTCTTCTCCCATACTGAAAACGAGTTACCTGTTTTTCATTAATCACCAATATCGAAAAACGAATATCGATATCGAAAAATGAGCTGCTTGATTTTCGTTATTCGCCAATATCGAAAAATGAATATCGAGCTAACTTCACACTTCCATGTGAAACACCCACAGACAACATTTTAATGGTAAAAAAAGTACGTTACCTCTGATTGTCTTGAGTAAACCGATGGAGGTGAATAATGACATGTTGAATAATACTTGGGCTCAGCACCAGGATTCAGCGCCGTCTGGTGGTTAGGACTAGAACGAGGCTTCTCAGACGATTTCCTGGAATTAAAAAGTAAAAAAAAACATCGTTTAATTTCTCAATGAAATGTTTAAAGTAGGGTAACTTTATCATGCCCCATTATTGCCCATTTTGTTTTTTATGGCTAGCTTTCTAATATGGTAAGATCAAATCAACCAGAATAGAAGCAAATAATACATGTATGATATGAAGAGAGGTAAGGTTTCATTGACATGAACAGATATCCTGTTAAAGATGCATTATGTAAGATTTAGTTTAAAAATAGATAATGCAAAATTGATATATTGACAATTTCAGCCAAATTACTTTATTCTGAGCGAAATTATGAATGTTTAAAGCTTGACAAGAGAGAAATGGTCTAAATTGTCTCGATTGTCAAGTACCATTGCTACAATAATAAATGAAGTCTTAATTTCCAATCCTTCAATGGGTAGTATCTGAGAGTGGCTGACATTTCTAATCCACCCACACTCAATGTGGACTTGCCATGTGAATAAATGTGTAAATAAAAGTTCGTACGTTTGAAGCCAGAAAAAAGACCTGAAATAGGCAGATTTAGCTGTTGCATAATGCATCTTTAAACACAATGATGGCGTATATAATAGGATATTGTTCGTGTTGGCAAAGTAAGAGTCATAGTTCATTTTTGTGAATCACAGATAATTAACAATACTTTTTAGGCTGAAATAAAATAAAAATAGAGAAAATAATAGACAAATTCTCTAAAAGCACACGAGAAATCGTTTGTGGTGGAAGAATTTTATTTATTAATGCATGGCGTGACAGAACCCTGACAGCGTGACATGGCGAGACAACCTGTGTTTAAATTCTACATTTAATTGGAGACAAAAACTGATGTAATTAATTGCTGACCGGGCAATTTCGGAATACCAACAAAATTATAGAATAGCTAATGAGATGTTTTTTATCATTCCTTTTCCTTTCCTAGTTGATGACCTTGTAAGGTAACCTTTAGAATAATTAAAAATGTTACACACAAATTAAACCAGATGGTCTCATATTATGGCTTCCGTGTCCCATCAACGCTAAAGTGTTTTATCATCATTTGAAAGAAAAGGGGGGGGGGGGAGTTTAACGTCTCTTCAACGCATTACTTCAGTCATTTCGAGACTAACATACAGTTATATTCGTGTATATAATCACGTGGGCAATGCTACGAGAGACATTTTGCTCGAGCAATGGCGTTTCTGAATCAAATTCCAACAGCCAAGCTTTTTGTTATACGCGTACCATCCAAACGACTAGACAATACCTCACTGATCTCTGACAAGAATTGGAACCGGGGTTTAAGATCTCCAAATTCTTCCCGAAACATAACGGGATTGGAATCTGGGATATTCTAGTCGAAAGTTCCAGTGCCTTACCTCCCCCCCTCACCCCACCCCCGTTTAATAAAGGTGAGGTGGCATAATCGAGTAAAATATATCCTATCTCGGGCACAACACCCGTTAATGGACCCAGAAACCGAAACAACTACAAATAATGTGCAGCTATCAACAAGTATAACGAATGCATATGTGTACTTTTTAGATTTTCAGTAGATGACTCAATTAGATGGATGTTCGCGCCGCCAATGTCTATTATTTTAGAAGTTTGAAAGAAGTCGGAAAGGGTTAGTTTTTTGTCCAATCAACCTCAAAGGTCAATGAAATCTTCAACCACTTTTACTATTCAACTAATCGCAATGAAGTACCCTTGATGTCAATCAAATATTCCATTTAATTTGTTCAATATCCAATTAAAGACGTAAAAAAGGAAGAATATATAAATCTAAGTAAGTCCTAATCATATTCTAGAGACAATTATTTATCACAAAAAAAAATTCCAGCCCGAGGCAATCAGCAAAAAATTACAGGTTCCCCCAAGATTCACTTAAAGACAACTCGTCGTCGGTTAATTATTGGAACACGCAATGTCTGTCTTCTTAAAAGACTTCAGGACAGCCAGAAACTAATGAAAACTTCACATCTTTCTCGCTGTTTTAATTTCGCGAAATGAACGGGACTAAAGCCTCTATTGACAAGATTAGTTATTTTTTTCCGAGCTACTTATTTTTCTCTGCGCTACTTAACATGTCATGGACTTGACAGTAGCTTAAGTTTCGTCACCAATTGCGGCGATTGAACAACCCTCAATCATTTACACATTGTCATGCTTATTTAAGATTTTTTCTTTTAAAAGAAACGAGGTTTAATCAATAGTTTTAAAGTAAAGATACGAGAGATAGAGATAGAGGGAGAGAGAGAGATTGTTATGTCATTAATTCGCTTTGGGTCTTTAGCAGTGGGAGGAAATAGAAGAACTCGGAGAAAGACGATGAAGTTAAGGAAGCGATCCTACCCCTTGTCACCCACAAATGTCGAATCAACACCACAAGATTTTCCATAATATTCGAAATTAAAAACACGAATTGGAATTCAATATTGGTCCATTTCAATTAATATGGGATCTTAATATCTAATATTTAAGACACAGGGGATATTTTATTAACAGTACACGAGTCTTGTATTCTAAAGTTTCGGGCGCCATTTGTATTGAGCAAAGAAAAACACCTCCTACAAGACAATGCGGAAGTAATTAGTAATGGCTGATTCACAAACGACAAAATAATAATGAAAATACGTGTAGTCTGGAATCCAGTTCACATATTTCATCGAACATAATTGATTATACATAACAATATTATTTTTTTAAAAATTGAATATGAATCACTTTATATATATTCATATTACATTAATATACGTTTTTAGACCCATTTCCGTCTATTTTAGGTTGCAAAGAATAGAGCCATACGCCCTTTAACGTCTTTTCTTTCTACACCCTACAGGTTAATAAAGAAAGGCATACACCATACATTGTGATAAGGAGAGATGTTCAAAGGGCACCGACGATTTACAATTCTCCAAGATTCTTTGATGTGATGTCATTGGTATACATGAGACCTTAGTTTTTCGCCCCGACTGACGGACTAGACGCTTTTACTTGCCCAGCATTCTGTCTTGTACTACTGTCAAGGGTAACCAGGCTGAGAAATGGGATCGAATTTGGGACCTCCTATCTAGTCAGCCAGGGCCATGCCCACCAAGCCACCCTGGTTCGTGTATCGATCTCAATTTATATTTACAGTCTATTTCCTGCCTAGTGTACAATGCCAGCCATTCTAAGATTTACATTTGTTTTAGATAAAATCACGTTGTTAGGTGACGACGTTTTAAGACGCTGGCTCGCTATAGCCAGGAGGCCGGGTCTTCTTTCCCTGCATTGGCCGAGAAAGTTCATCAAGATTTTCCAGCGTGGTTCCCCCTTGTCAGTGATGCAGGACGGAGGGCCTGACAAGGACAGCTGTCTTATCGTTAGGATGGGACAAAAACCGAGGTCCCGTGTACACATTAGCGTACACGTAAAAGATCCCTTGACACTTGGAATTCGATATAAGAGTAGGCCGTAGTGCCGCTGTTCAGGCAAAATTTCCCTCATAGCACACTGTATGGCGTATGCCCGTCTTCATTAGCCCAGTTCGGAGCAGAACAGTAGCACGTTAAACCCCATTTCATTTCAATTATAAACTCAAACTAACATTTATTAGAGTTCCAGTAGAGAGAAGCAGTACGACCTACCAAGCCCTACATACCTCATGTATCCCACCATTGATGTATATAATTTGTAAGATGAGTTAACTATGTTGATAAGTAAATGATATGTGTTTATATTGATATTAAACAAACTGACATGTAATTATAGTGGTAGCAGTAGGAGAGTAAATTGTGGTCGTACAATGACTATATGTTTTATCCCTAGGACCTATTTAATTAATACATCAGCCTAACCTATTACTTAGTCTTCTCTAACAAAGACCAAGTCCTCTCTCTGACAACCATAATTAGCACTATTCATCTTCCAAATATATTATAAAATATAGAGATAACTTGTCAATGTAGCGGAGCAGATTGGATAAAATGAGGATCCGGATTGAGCTTTTAGGGTAATATTTGGAGACTAGCAAGATCTGAGATCTTGTGGGTTAATTTGGGGTGGAGGTGTGCAGGAAGGTATAGACGTTTCATGGAATCGTCTCAGCTGAGACCAATAGGTTATATTTTCCTTTTATGACAGCTGATTGGACCCTGGCGAATTAAACCTCTCATAATTCTCGGAGAAGAAATGAAAAAGAAAGGAATTGGCGTTTAGCGTCCTGCTATTCAGCTTCTGCTGGACTAATGAAGACGGGCATACGCCATACAGTGTGCTATGAGGGAACATTTACCCGGACAGATCAATGTGAACACGGGACCTCGGGTTATCATCCAACCCTCCGTCCTGCACCGCTGACAAGAATGAAACACGAGGAAACATCCCAATGATCTTTCTCAGCCAACACCGGGATGGAATACGGATTAGCGAGGCACCGTCTTACTCAATCAGCCTCCGCGGCTCCATCTGGGAGAAGAATGTTCAGTATTATTAATGAAAATAAAGAATTTAGATCAATTATTGTTAATATTGTTAGAGATTAAACGTCTCGTTTATTCTGAAATCCATAATAATTGTTCCAGTTAGATATAAGCAATAGAATACACGATACCGCTTATCATTTCACATAGCTAATCAATTTGTCTTGTTCTGTTCTATTTGAGATCTAGATAGACAATAATTCATGAACTCTATGAAGACCCAGTGGGAAGGTTGCCTGTTACGTTGTTAAGTTCGGTGGATCATCCACCAGTGGCAGTAAATGGTTATTGCAAACTACTAAACTAAAATCAAACTTCAAGCTGACAGGTTATTAGGATAATAAAAAAAACACGACTGGATTGGCTGGCATTCCTTATGATTGGCTGCCATTCCTTATGGCCAATCGTGATCACTTAAACTTACTTATCAGTACCATGCATCAAACTTAGAAAAAAAGACCATTTCTGTTCTCTGTCAATAATTCAATAAAGCAAAAAAACGCAAAATAAACAGCCTTTATTGACTGTAGATTGATAGTTGATATAATTAACCGATTCTCTCCCTTGTTTGAATAGGAACAGGTTAAGTAAAATATAACATTGCCCCAGGTCTTCCATTCACTGAGTTTTATCCTCTATAGGCACCAAGATAAACATACGATACTCCATTAAATTGAATTAGAAACAAACTAGAAACCTGGAAACTGAAATCTATCAAGAATATCGACTGGTATCACTGCCTAAAGGCTCGATCATTTTAGCCAACCTATCAATTGCCAGTTGATGTCATGTGTATTTACAGTCAATTATGGCCGTCGATCAGTTATTTTGAGTTATTTAATTCTATCTATCCGTCAAAATTAAAGATCCGTTGTTGCTATTAGTATTGTTCACTTCGGATCCCTTATGCCTCTGGCTGTTTTCCTTGCATTAAAAGATATTATTCTTATATAAGCTATTCTCGACCTTTCAATGACGTTATAGTATTAGAATTCGGCCGTTATTCTTCTGCAGACTTTATCATTTTCGCCCAAACCAAAATTGCCTCAAGAAGAAAACCACATACATAAATAAAGCGAGAATAAGTTCTAACCAGCAATCAAACTTAATTGACGGTTTAGACAAAGTATAGGAATGCGGCCATAACTTTGCAAAGACGCCATTACAGAAGTAGTTGAAAGTTTTGTGATTGTCAATCTAACCACATAGTAAGCGTTTCTTCAAATCAAAAATCAACTAACTACTGGTAGGTTTCATGGAACTTGATTTGATTATAGTAAGAATCGAATGGTGAAGTTTTTCTTTCGGTTTGCTTTTGAATAATGAGAATCGAATCCGGAATTATAAAAACCAACAACATGCTCCCTTTGATGTTTATACGAAGCTGTAATTCTAGCTATTACGGGGATATATAATCAAGTTTATAAAATAGAGAAACAGGGAGATATTTCCCGTTAAATCAAGTAAAACAGTAATGTGTAATTTCCGCACTTATAGAATGGTAGTGAAATTATATGCTTTAGGCAACCTTTAACTAAGACAACCGTTGTTTTTTGTCCACGAAAGACAGATGATTATAAACGTCAAAAGATTTCTCTGTATAACTATTAAATTTCTTGCTATCAAATGTCCTTTATATAAAGCAGCTTCGTTGTCTTCAAAAGAGAGGTAAACCTATTTAAAGGATAAATCTATACTCCAGAAATTTTAGGTCAAAATTCACTGCCATGGCTCTATGTATGCGACTTGTCATTATATTGAGAGAATCAACCATGTTATGAAGAATTCGAGAGAACCATCACCACCTACACCTTTTTGATGCCTAAGAGAATAAAGCAGAGTGCCGTGACAGAGGAATAGTCATCCGAACTCATGGATATTTTAACCGACATTTATCCCTTGCACATAGTATCTTGCGCCATTAGGGCTAATGAAGACGGTAGTGTTGTATTCACAGCATATATAACATAACTTGCTTGAGATATGAATGTTTCAAATTGTACCAGGTAGAGAGAGAGAGAGAGAGAGAGAGCGTCCACTGGACACAAACAAGGTTATTTCGGATTAACATAATTCACTTGGGACAGGTGTCTTTAGCGAGGGGTAATGGGTGGGGATGCTAAAGAAAGGCCATGACTTTGGGAAGACGACGATACTCATTGTCACGTACACTCGCAACCAGGCCATTTATTTGATTGAATAATAGACTTACACCACCACACACCCCTTAATACCCACTACCCCCCACACACCATTTCACTAAGCTTACTCTGCATAATACACGACGTATATCTCCCCAAACAAGTATATTTGATATAATGGAAGGTTAAAACAGGAAGGATCCATCGAAATTTCACTTGTCCTAAAGGTACCCCCATACCCTTAATAGTAAGTGCAGGAAGGCCGTGCACACAAAACAAAACCACTAAGTCAAACCTGCAGATAAGACACACAAACTACAAAGACACTGCAAGCGATAAACAACAATATCAAATCACGTGAATTGATCTGGGGGCCAGTCGTAAACGCCTCCCTCGGGCAAACGGTTGACGTCCCGTAAAACGTCACTTCCTGACTACTGGGATACGCGCGCTTCCCTGAATACCATCAACACAAGATTCAAATCAATTTATTGTCGTTTAATTCTAACCACATTTAACGGTCCGGGGATGATTTAAACATGGATTGATTTATTCCCCGTTGCAATTTTATAACACAGTCGATATATCCAATCTAAAATATGTCAGAAAGTTTACATTTATAGAGCTTTAGTAGAAGAATAAAAACATAATTCTTGGCGATTGTAATCAAAATGGAGCCTCAATTTCTTCCACGTCATTACATTCATTTTAAAGACAAGATTGTAGAGGCAGTGAGGCGAAAATACATCGAATGCGATAATGAAAAGTTTCGGTCCTGTGTTATAAAAAGACAGTAACTGGTTTCGAAGCATTGCTTCCCGGTCAACAGAATTCAGTAATCTAGTGCAACTCAGACATACAGAGAATAGGCTTCACGCTTCGAGATTCTCAACCTTTAGATTAAATAAATGTCGAAATTTTTAAAGACGAAGTGCATTAGGTCTTCACATGCATTGGCTATTAGCGGTAATAGAGAACAAGAGAGGTGAACCGACCTCGGATACGAGGCTCTAAGACTCCTTTTATTGGCCATTAGACAAAATTCATATTAACAATGACAGCACTCTGTGAACCAAAATGAAAGCACCTCATTACAAGAGCCTTTCTTGCAAATATCAAGAGGTTTTTGTAAGAAATTTGTGAATGAAATGTTCGGTCGATGTGGTTTGAATGATTTTGTTTGGAATCTTTGTAAATGTATTAAATAATCCATCACAAATGTCGCTGGTGATATATGAGCAGGAAGTCGCGGTTGTTACTGTGTGCTCAATGAGGTAAAAATTACCAAGTGTATAGCATGTCTTTTTTTTTTAGCTAGACTCAGAAAGGGGAATTTTACTGATGTCCTCGTCAATTCCTTGCTAAGCGGAGAGCCCTCATAACCTATTTACATGCTTAACACCAAATGAGAAAAGGATATATGTGCATTTTGAAACAAGGAACTTACTAGAATAATGTCCTTTGATTTGTGAAGCATAGTTCCCAATCTGGACATTGATGTCGTTGATGTGGACAATAAAATGGAAAGCATATTTATTCAAGCAAATTCAAGTTTACATGAAAGGTAGTAACGGGTATCGTGCATGAGGTGAAGTTTGCGTATTCTTTCCGGAATACGTTGCAGTGATATAGCTCACATACTGCTTTCACATTTTGTATTTATGGAATTTTATTGTCCTTTAGGTGAAATGCAAGGGAGTTTAACAGTTTACTTCTATGCATCAACCGAGCTACTAAAGACCATCATGCAGCCTGCAATGGGGGAAGTTTGCCCATGCAGCGAATTCCAACAGTCACGGGTGGTTCTTTTACTTGCACGCCAATTTGTACGTCGCGTTCCCGGTCCTAGAACACTGACGAGGGGGGACCGAGCTGGAAAATCCCCAGAAACATCCTCGACCAACATCAGTATCGAACCCGATACCTCTTGGTTAGTGAATATAGCGCCACACACAATGAGCTACCGTGGCCCCCTTGTCGTTTAGAACCATTGGTACTAATTTCACTCTAGCCATTGCATTATGAACAATAAATCGACGTCCTACATGTATTCATGTACAAAACGGAGAATGCATGTAACGCATCATTTGATAGTTGCAATTCAAAGAAGTCTGGATGGAAACACCTCCCACACAGACACCCAAAGCGCATCATGGTATAAATTATTAATACATGTACACCAACTTTATTTCAGTCTCATGTTGAGTATACAAGCAATTTAATTCAATTTTATTTCGCGGTATTCTCAAGATAAAATGAAAATACCATCGAGAAGTCAATTGGGGGATATTTTACTATATAACTGTATGAAAAATACATGTAACTGTAAAAGACAATCTCAATGAACATTAGAATGAAATATTAATGTCTGGCATATGAAGCAGTACCATTTTCATATTGAATTTTTCAGAACTTCAAAGCAAACATTCAGTAATCATTTAAAATGAAATGAAACGAGGTTTAACGTCCCACTGTTCCTCTCCGACTGGGTTAATAAAAACGTGTTTACGGCCAGGGGATCTTTTACGTGCACGCCAGTGTGTAAACAGGACCTCGGTTTTTGTCACATCCGAACGAGTATACTTTGTCCCTTGCCAGGCCCTGGCAAGAGGGAACCACGTGGAAAATCTCGGCCAAATCAGGGATCGGACATGTGACCTCCAGGTTAGCGAGCAAACGTCTTAATCACTGAGCCACCGTGATCCCCTACTCATTTAAAACACCCTTTCATGAGTTATAACAGTACTAAACACTACGTGATCTACCAGAAACTGTAGCTATAGGATTAACAAGTGTCTTACGCGAGGTGGGGTATTCTTAGTCTTTCTCGGCCCCACGGGATATAAACTCTCAGGAATTATTTAAGGGTACTTTTGTTGTATGTTTACGAAATTGTATTTAAGCAATTAGGAAACTGGCATGGATTGCGACCAATTGCTTTCACAATGACAGGTCCGACTCAGTATTATATTCAATCTGGACTATAATCAGTCTAGACTATAATGGGTGTAGACTATCATACACAATCTACATGTAGATAGACATAAGGAATGGTAGACTATCATATTGAATCTAGACTTTAATGAGTGGCAGACTGTCATCTTAAATCTAGCCTTAGTGAGTGCTAGACTATCATATTCATTCTAGACTTTAATGAGTGTTAGACTACTATATTCAGTCTAGACTTTAATCAGTGTAGACTATCATAATCAGTCTAGATAATCAGTGTAGACTATAATATTCAGCCTAGACTGTAATGAGTGGTAGACTATCATATTCAATCCAGACTTTAATGAGTGGTATATTATCTTAGTCAATCTTAACTTTAATGACCGGTAAACTATCATATTCAATCTAGACATTAATGACCTTTGACTGCCATATTCAATCTAGACGAAATGAGTGGTAGACTGCCATATTCATTCTGGACTTTAATGAGCGGTAGACTATCATATTTAATATACACGTATATGCGTGGCAGACTGTCATATTTAATCTATACTTTAATGAGTTGCAGACTATATATTACCATATTCAGTCTAGACTTTAATTAGTAATAGACTATCATATTCAACTAAGACATTAATTGGCACGATATCATATTCAATCGTAAGAATCAACAACCATCTGCCGAGTTCACAGACTCACAAATCAAGGATTGAAATTCCGCCAGAAACCACCGAGTAGGTTTTATTGCATAAGTTATATCGATATTCTTTCTAATTTAATAAAGTATATACAAATAAGTTAATATTCTGTCTGACGACTCATTCCATTAACAACTTAATGTTTCTTGTTTTATTGTCAGAATCATAATCATTGCCATTAAAATGTAATCTAAGAAAGTTCTACTTGACATGGAGTATCAAACAAAGAAATATATTCAATTATTTATTTGAGACTCTATTCCCTAAATAACGCTCGGATAAAACTGAATCATCTCTAAAGGTCCCGCGTTTCTCTCAAAGAATGCCGGCAAAAAATGTTTCGATACAAGTTAGTTATTATGTATATTCAATCATAACGACATAAATATATTAATATGTATTCTATTGGGAATGGTTTTCTTTTAAAATACTGCTCCAAAGGAGTGCAATTCGCATCTTTTCACATATACAGGCAATCTAAAATTCTGGAAAACCATTGAACTAAAAACATCAAAGCTTTATATATATTTTTTTGATTGACATTTATTGAATCACAGCGACTTGATTAAATTTAAACTTTCTGTCTATCGATCTTGGTTGAATTAGAGTACGTCCTTGTCTATATAACACACGGGGAAAAGTTTTGTTTATGCACCCAAGTGCTTCAAGAATGTGTAAAGGAACTAGAACTCTGATAAACGCATTACAGTTAACCCAGACCTTGTTTAATATATATATTTTAACGGAACACTTGCTTGCAAAGACTGCGTCTTATATTGAATGCGAAAGGGTTTCATGTCTGCGCAGAGAGAGAGAGAGAGAGAGAGAGAGAGGGGGGGGGGGAGAGACATGGGGTTTAAAGTCCACGCGACACAAACTAGGTCATTTCGGGACTAACATATGGTTTAATTTTATTTCAATAATTCGCTGGCGCGTAGGGATCTTTAGCAGTGGGAGGAAACCGGAGGACCCGGAGAAAACCCACGAGGTTGGACAGGCGATCCTACTCCTTGTCACGTACAACGTACAAATTGGTGTGCACGTAAAAGATCCATTGACAGTTGGAATTCGATATAAGAGTTGGCCGTAGTGCTGCTATCCGGTCAAAAATTTCCCACACTGTATGGGAGTATGTCCGTCTTCATTATCCAAATCGGAGCAGAACAGTGGGATGTTAAACCCCATTTCATTTCATTTCACACTTAGTCAATTACGATGGTACACTCGTTTATATTTCGCCACAACTGAAATTTTATTCTATTTCCGTAGGAAGACACAATACAATACATGTACTAATTCAAATTAAACACAGCGTCAATATAATCCATAAACTATATATATATACTTTTAAGAGAAGATACTACTACGAATTATCGTCATGCTTCACATATGATGCTCTATTGATTCCAGGAAAGCGATTCCACGGGCGCCATTCGGTCTCACCTTGTGTCTATCTATAGTTTTCTATAATCCAGGTAGCTTAGTTTAATTATTCTTAGTCAAAGAGAATCAGAGTCTGGCTTTTTCACCTTTAATAATAATCAATAAGAGTAGAGTTGCGGTCTATGTTGAGTTAATCCTAGTTATTAATAATAAAGCATGTTTACTCTTTTATATTGCTTACTGTATTATTCTATATATTATACATACACTAGATGTATCCCTGACAAATAACATGGACGAATGCTATGTCCAGTAGCATGAATAGCTGTCACTAACGACAATCCAATATAGCATACGGTTCTGACTTTCCCTAGTTCATAAGATGTTGTTCGAGCGAATGACTTCGCCTGCATGTTGCAAGTGAGTGAAATAGAGATAAATGGGGTTTAACGTCCAATCAACACAAACTATGTTATTTCGGGACTAATATAGTGCTGGGAAACCAGATGACTCGGAGAAACACCGAGAGGTTAGGAAGGCAACCTTACTCCTTGTCACTGTTAGTGTGTGATCGAAACTACGCCAAGTAACTTAATGACAGGACTTATGATCTAAAGCGCACGCCTGCATGTTGCAAGTGAGTGCAAGAGAGAAATATGGTTTAACGTCCACTCAACACAAACTATTTTATTTCGAGACTAACATAGTGGGAGGAAATTCGGACACGACCCCACCTCACCCCCTAATAGATATAGTAATATGGAAAGTTCGCAAATTGCGTGTTTATAGGCAATGTTTTGGAGTGACTGGAAAAATTACACTGGCTTTCACGGTACGCAAGTAGGAACACGACACAGATGTTAGGTGTTAACTAAAATTGATTCCAGTAAAATATAAAATGGGAATATAAAGTAAACGAAAAAAAACGAATTAAAAACAACTTCCTGTTTTAATCAAATTGAGAAAATTAAAAACGAATTTAAAAAACATCCGATTTTAATCAAATTGATTCCAGTAAAATATAAAATAGGAATAGCCCAAAAGAAAACGAAAAACGAATTAAAAAATATCTGGATTTAATCAGATTAAGTGTAAAAGTATTTGAACTTTATCAGGGGAACGTACCAATCAAGCAGTAGTGTCAGGGGATTTGAAAAGAGTACCCTGCTCGCGCTCGATACCCACCACCTCCACTATGAGACTCATGTCAGTTGACAGTCCAATCTATCTGAGAAGTACCAATCAATCACAAGTCACGTGGTTCTCAATGGTTATTAACAGCACTGTTGTGTGCTTGAACAGATTCTGGATCATACCATACCAAAGCATAACAATTAGTGTTATCTATGTCAGTTTTCCACAAAAGTGAAAAATGCCTTGTGTACGACACCTATCACGATATATTTTGACCAACAGAGAGAGATAAGTCCCAGAGAAAACCCACGTGGTTAGGCAGGGTATCGAGCTTGGGGTCGAAACCACGTCACTTGAGTCAATGACAGATCGTATGATTTAAAGCGTTGGAGTTACACCACACGACATCCCTATCCCCGTGACCATCATTAGAATCACCACCCAAGTTGATGAACTAGCGAAGTGCCACATTAAGT
This sequence comes from Patella vulgata, assembly GCF_932274485.2. Taxonomy (NCBI): domain Eukaryota; kingdom Metazoa; phylum Mollusca; class Gastropoda; family Patellidae; genus Patella; species Patella vulgata. The sequence goes on from NC_065883.2 coordinate 22,967,668, forward strand.
GCTAGCTACCTAAAGACCCTAAACTAATAAGAAGTGTTATCATAGTGATCCAGTTATTTTCATTGTATCATTTGTCTATTATTATTATTATTTTGTAAAAGTATAGGATCCTTACCTGTTAATTAAATACAATATTCCAGCAACTGCCGCTAACACAACAGACAAACAAACCAATACTATCACAATTTTACAGTTCGTTGTACAAGTTTCAACTATAATCTTTTCCTCAGGGGGGTGGGGAACTATATTAAATCCGCCATGATCTATACCACATTTTTCTGCCATAAATAACTTGACACTGTCCCCGACCTGCGACGACATGCACGTAGTGTTCACTTTAAATAATAAGTCACTATTCCAAGGAGGGGGACACGGGAATCCCTCCCAAAACGCCTTAAAGATGGGGTCGAGATGCTCCGCCATTATGAAGTGAAGGAAGGTGAAGTAGCCGTCAGTAACCATTAAATCTTCATTTATAGATCACAACCTGGAAAAAGTAAAAAAAAATATCAGTATTAATTACGGGTGATAATTAAAGGTGTGATTCAATAATAATTCACAGTTTGGAAAAATATCCATAGCAACGAAAAATACATAATGCGTAAGGAATGCCAATAGTGGAGAGGACAGCGCAGGAGCTTCAGGAGTACCACATGACAAGCTCCAGATAGGAATCGCGTCCATGACGTTTCCTCCGATCACCGACAATGGTAGTGATTATTTATGTTAATAAATACATCCTGGAGGGTTGTGGGGGCACATATAAGTGGACTGTCGCGAAGAGCTACAGGTATATGATCCAGGTGCGTTCAAGAAAAGAACCTACATTATGATGTATGCTCCAATCACCAAATTTCCAACTACAGTGCTGGCGATCTGCTGTAACTACATGAACTGTCCAAGAGATACAATACACCACCATGATGTGTATCAGACAATCTGCTTGAGGTATATTCTCAAATCGCCATGCTAAGTATATAGTACACACTAAATAAACAATTAATGATCAAAATAAGTTCAATTTTAAAAAACAAAGAAATAAACTACATAGACTGCTCAAGAGTTTCAAATGCATATCACAATAGTGTGTATTCTGGAATCACAATACTAAGTAGAACACACAAATTAAACAAATTTGGTTGAACTGCAATTGTGATCAAAGTAAGCTCATTTTTAAAAAACAAAGAAGCAAATTCTACATTTACCCTACTTCAGCAAAGCAGTTCCAGGAACTAGCCCGCTGTCTTATCCGTTCGGAATTATATCTGACATGTGATTAATCGTGTAAAGGCAATTAATATATTGGTTGAAACATTTCAATAAAAACACACATTGACACGACATATTTTATATTCCAGTTAAAATCGAATAGAAACAAATGTAAATTGTATAATGTAATTGAATGAAGCGTGTCAATCAATGACTATTGTGCATAGCTTTACTTGAATAGAATTGTTCTTCTAAATCAATACACATTTATGCTAAACATACGGGATACACAATGGATAAAAACAACAAGTTATAAATATATTATGTACATACATTAAACACTACGCAATTCTATGAAAAGCAATGTTCTGTGCTTTATATTTTAATTGAATTATTAGCAATGTTGAATTTATAAATTAAGTTGTAAACAGGCAATTACATGCATAGAAACCCTTATGATCGCTGATTAATCTGTGCACACACACACACACACACACACACACAGGGAGAGAGAGAGAGAGAGAGTTTAACGTTCTATCAACACAAAATAGGCCATTTCGGGACTAACATATGGTATATCTTTACTTCAATAATTCAAATTTCCCGATTGTGGTCTTTAGCAGTGTGAAGTATCCGGAGAAAACCCACGTGGTTAGGCAATCAAACATACTTCTTTGTTACGTACGAATCAGGGATCGAAACAGCAATGTAGACAACTCTGTGACCCCCCCCCCCCCCCGCCCCACACCACCACCACCAACAACAAAAACAACATTAAACATGGCACAAAACCATACAGTACTTTAAATGTAAAGTTAGTAAATGGACTTGTGAATATTTAGAATAACATCCCCTGAGAAAATTGCACTCCCGATTCCTGGCAATATTTTAGAACAAAAAGGTTTATATTGTCTTATGTATTAACAGTTATTTTCATGCCAGTGACCGGTCTGTCTATAGAAAGCTTAATGCATCTGCATCATATAGTCAAAATTATATAAATACCCTAGTGCCCGAATGTCGCCGACGCTTGCTACAGAACAATCTAAACAGACGCTTTATCTGTCGGTATATCAGTTTTGCTAATCCCTGCCATTTTAAACACGATTTCATTAAACACAAATTGCTATTAATTGAAGAACTTTTCTATTATATGATGTATCGGTTCTTGACTATACAATCAATATAAAAGATAACTTCTATTCACCGTGCCATCGCTTATTATTCTCGCTGTATTAATGTTTGTCTACGATCTATAGTGGTTTTAATATACTTAACCAATGTTACAGCTCTCAACAAACAGAACCCTTGACTTATAAGTCATCGGTGCACAATTTGCGAATTTTTCCTGTATGTTATATCTTTTGAGGATTCTTTTTAGAAAGCCGCAAAAAATATAACGCATACCTTCAACAATAATCGTCCAGTTAAAATGGGTTTCTTGTCATTCATTATAAGGTATCACGTTTCTTAAGATTATTCATCATATAATAACCTAATGGCAAAATGAATTTTTCCTGTATGTTATATCTTTTGAGGATTCTTTTTAGAAAGCCGCAAAAAATATAACGCATACCTTCAACAATAATCGTACAGTTAAATGGGTTTCTTGTCATTCATTATAAGGTATCACGTTTCTTAAGATTATTCATCATATAATAACCTAATGGCAAAATGAACGGATGTAACAATATGTGAGAGAAAGAGAGAGAAATGGGGTTTAAGGTCCACTCGACACAAACTAGGTCATTTCGGGACTAACGTATGGTTTAATTTTATTTCAATAATTCGCGAGAAAACCCACGAGAATGGACAGTCGACCCTACTCCTTCTTACGTACAACTGGGGAATCGAAACCACGCCAGTTGACTCAATGACAGACTTTATGATAGAGCGCGCACACGCTAACCATTCAGCCCCCCCCCCCTCCGTAACAATATGTAGGATTGCATTAAATAAGATCAGAACCCAAATGCAGAATACAATGTGACCATTGGAGCTTAGAGTTATGGTGTATATTACTATTTTGATAAATAGCAAGAAAGCTAAGAATTTTTGACGATTTCAGAAAAGAGAAGACACCAAATATAACGAAGACGGAAGATTCGCAAATGTCTTAAAAGCTTACAATGTTGACTATCGATATGAAAATCAGAAAGCAATAATCCGGAGAACCAATCTTTGATTACCATAGACAATGAGCACCAAGGGAAGAGGACAGGGTTTGCTCAGAACACAAATTAACAGAGACATACCTTTTGTAATCTTGAATTGATACATCCTATATGTTTTAGCCAGGTGAAAAAAACATATACAAAATATCCAACTAAACATTATCAATAACAAACATCATTCCTACGAGGCAGTGATTGAAATAGTTCCACTCGATCATCAGTAGAGTAAATAAATACTATACGCGCAACCAGTCGTAGATCAAATCCCAGTTCACAATGCCACACTTGTGATTCACACGATACGGAAGTCTAGTCTGCACAGATTGAGCTAGTATTCAATGACGCTTCAGGTTGAAGCCGATTGTCACTTGTCATAACATTGACATGATGACTGTGATAGTGACAGTATGTAACATGTGACATTAACTATAATTGATAATACTATCGCTATATAATCAGTGTTAAGTTACATCACAGTGTGCCCATAGCCCAGTCTTATCTGTACTCCTCGACTATATCAAGGGATTGGGAATTCGAAACCATATTTATGGCGGTTTGATGATTAGAAAGATACATGCGACTTTCTAGATAATACACGAGTATTGTTATTCTGATGCAGCTTGAATATCCGTGCATGTCGGTTTTGTTTATGCTATAGTGTATTGCTACATGTAATATCACAATGGATAATATAAGGTTTCATACACTTTGAAGGGTTTCAGATTCTGTCCCAGGTTGACTAAGAATGTGGTTTGGACATGGGGATCCAGTTAACCCACATCTATTGTGTTCATTGTTTTCATATAAAACCTATTCGCATCAGCAATGAATTGATTTATTATCTTGCTTCATTGAAACCTTCAACCAGAGGGGTTTCCAATAAAAAAACAAAAAAACTTTTCTATATTATTATATAATCAATCTTTGATTTAGTGTTGCATTTCTTATAGTTATTTAAGTTTTTTTTTTATACCTAGGTCATTTTATATTTCTTTATAGTATTTTATGTATGCCTACCTTTTTAAATACAGAAATTTAAAAGCCAGGGTAATTTGTGTTTTCTTTAAAAAAAACACAATAAATGGGGTAGCGGGCCAAATCAGATATAAAGCGCGACACGAACACTACATGTATATGTTACCATGATGGGAGAATGTCATGTGATGATGAGTTTGGTTTAGACATTCAGACGTTATTTCAAATATAATTTACTTCCTCTTGACTATATATTATAATACAGTCATTGTCTCGTCAAAACTGCGCAGGGTAATTTTACATGTCTGTTTATAATATAGCGAATGATAAATGTATCCGGACACCAGCGTGCCTACTCACACTTAGGGTTTCAACTGCTAAAAAGACACTGCTAATGGTTACAGGTTTTTTATTCACCCACGACTAAACATATCTTTGACAGTCCCTGAGGTGTTACTTCTGGCAAGTATTGGTCGAGGTGCGTCGGAAACATATTAGTGACGGCACAAATTTAATGACAGTGACGTAATTGACAGATAACACACCGGTCCTATAATTATCACCTACAACACCTTTGAGTCAGATTTTTATCACCAAATTATCACCACCGCTAATTGTGTAGGTAATTAATCTTTGTTGACATGTAATTACTTACTAATAGCGATATACCTGTACTTGTCCATTTTTGTGGCGCTTTGTCTTCAATATTCTCAGTATATTAAAAAGCGCATATTGGACATACGAGCTATTGAACATATTCCAAACACAAGTTTGCTTATAACTGATTTCGGCAAAGGGAAAGGGGAGGGGGTGTTTAACGCGTGCACTTTAGGTCATAAGGTTTGTCATTGAGTCATGTAGATTGTTTTCTATTCCAAGCTAGGTCGTGAAAAGGAGTAAGGTCGATGGCCCAACCATCGATACTCCCACTGCTAAAATTGCACATGTTATAAAAACGATGAACCAGAGAAAAAATGATTCAGCCTCTACTCAGTTCCTTTACATAAAACTAAAGTTATAATAATAGTCTTAAAGGGGAACCTGACAATTTGCCTGTCAAAGTACATCAGCGGACAATATTCTCAACTGATCAATTACTCGCTGGTTGATTTCGTTACAATCTGAGAGTAAAGCTTCCAGATTCAGGTTTTAACACAATAAAAATAAACTAGCCTTGGTGATAGTATTCGATACTCTACCGCGATAGTATCACTATACCAATAAAAATCAATAAGGCCACACCAATTTGAATTTCTGTTTTCCGGGAAATAAAATGGGGTTTAACGTCATCACGTCTGCATCGACTGGGCTAATGAAGACGGGCAAACGCCATGTTATGTGTTATGAGGGATAGTTTGCCCGGACAGCGGCGCTAGAACCTACTCTTATACCGAACTCACTCCAACTATTAAGGGTTCTTTTATGTGCATGCCAATGTGTACACGGAACCACGGCTTTTTGTTCCTTCCGAACGACTATACGATGTCCGTTGTCAGGCCCCCCTGTCCTACATCACTGACAAGCGGGAACACGTGTTAAAAATCGATTTATTTCTTCAAGAAGAAACACTAATTTAGAAACAAAATATTACCTTTTTTTCACTATTTAATAGATTTTAGTTCCAATTTTTTTAAGTTTTGAAATTTTAAACAAAAAATCTTTCACGTAATTCAAGTGGCTATTTATGTATCAAAACCACAAGGTCTGTACCTCGTGGGTGTTCTCCGGGCCCACCGGTTGCCTACCACTGCTAAAGACCCATATGCGCAAGCGAATTATTGAAATAAATATGAACCATATGTTAGTCCCGAAATGACGTAGTTTGTGTCGAATGGACGTTAAACCTCATTTCTCTCTCTCTCTCTCTCTCTCATATATATCATATGAAAACCCCGAAAAACTGAGAAATAGATTGGTTTGGCCTAACGCACTTTCGTTACTAGAAATATACCGCTGGAGAATACTTTTCATCAATATGTAGAAAATGTGTACCCGGTACTAAAAGTAAGGGAAATGGTACTTAGGACAATTTGATGTCTCATGAGACGATAATAAAGAAAGTTAAGTAACTGGATCCCCATGTAATATTGTTTTATAGATATAGTAAGGGATATCTGTTTCATTTATTTTAGTACGGCCATATTGCCTTATAAGATACGTTTGATGTAAATAACAAATGACTCTTATTACGTAGATACAGCTGACAATAGCCACGAATAAAATATATCAGAGGTTCAATCTCCTACTTTCCGTACCGTCTCGGCTAATAAAGACGGGTTGTGTGCTATAAGGGAAATACTGCCCTGGCAGCGGTGCTACGACCAACTCTTCTTTCGAATTTTAACCGTAAAATGGTTTTGTACGTGGACGCCACCGTGTACACGGGATCGTGATTTTTCGTCCCACCCGAACGACTAGACACTAATCTTTGCCAGGCTCTCCATCCTGTGCCATTGCTAGAGAAGAATATTGTATATTAATCACGTTCTACTGATCACCTTAAACTTAATTTATAAGATATCTAAATTCCTTCATACCTCTGTACCCCTTTTGTACATTCAGTTTTTGTAAATGAAGCAATTTAACCTGGAAAGGTCAGAATGGCGATTTTAAATTGTATATATACAATACACATACATGTACATGTATGTACAACAAAAGTGTTTAGCTACGCAAACTTGCCAGTTAAAAGAATAGTTGTATGGGGTATAAACATAACCCTGCCCAGTGCATTAACCTCTGCAAATATTACCCGTTCTCATTCACATGTACATACATATACAAGATTTCAGTTGATACCCTTTGGCAATATTAGATAAATGTAAATTAATGGTTAATTAATCATACACGTGCTTTAATGTCAAATATTTACGTAATATTATCACCTACCTTATTAAATTAATTAATTAGTAAAGAACTTTAAATTGCTGATTACACGACGATAAAGGTTGAAAATACGCATACAACTTGGTTATAATGAAATGGGCTTTAACGTCCTAATTTTCTTCATCAATCGGGATAATGAGACGGGCATACAATACAGTGTGCTAGAAGGGAAATATTGCCTGGCCAGCATTAAAATCCCAACTATCATGGATATATTGACGCGCACGCATCCTCGGTTTTCGTTCCATCCGAAAGACTAAACGCCGTTCCTTGTCAGGCCCTGTGCCCTGCGCAACCGACAAGGGGAACTATTGCGACCAATACCGGGATTAGTCTCTATAGACAAACCCCGAACCTCCTGGTCACTGAGTCACCACAGCTTATTCGACTTGGTTATACATTCAGTTAAACATATTCAGCATAATACCAACATGTTGCTAACATAATACCAATAACAATAACACAAGTAGACCAAATATTCAATAATTCAATAATCACTGAATTATCATTGATTAATTATAAAATTATACAATCATTTGATCGATTCTAAAATAAGCAAACTTATTATAATACCGGACTAAATTATTGTTGGTTCGATTAATGCAATTTGTACATGGGAATTCTGCTTGGAAAGTTTCTATACGACGGTGCACTGATTGGCCCCATGACAACATAATAGAAAGTAATAATGGTATTGGATAACAATAGGTTAACAAGAATCCAAACAAAATAAAAGATAACATGACTAGAAAGAAGTAGGGAATAATGAGTATTGTTCTATATTGAACTAGAAAGTAATTTTATAGACCATGGTAAATCCATCTATCAATCTGTATGCTATATTGTCATTAAGGTACTAGTCTACATTGTAATAATGTATAAATACGATAACTCTGGGCGAATCTCAGGAATTTGCTGAAAGGGATATCGGTTAACAGACCCCCTTTCATGGATTTTGTATACATCGGGCTTTGGCGATTTACAGCTAAAAATGTCCAACTCTTTCTGAAATAAACATTGGCATTTGATACTTTAGGCTCTGGTTATTTATAGCTAAAATGCCCAACTCTTTCTGAACTCAACCTTGGTATTGTATACTTCAGGCTCTGGTCCTTTATAACTAAAATGCCCAACTTTTTTTATGAATTCAACATTGGTATTGTATACTCCAGGCTAGGGCGATTTATAGCTTAAAATGTCTAACTCTTTCTGAATTCAACATTGGTGTTGTATACTTCAGACTCGGGCGATTTATAGCTAAATATGTACAACTCTTCCTGAATTCAGCATTTTGGGGATTCTTACATTGATAATAGATACATGGTACCTCGGGATTCGTGTTACCAGAACGATTATTTCCTTTATAAGGTCTAAATATTACTCATTTAAAGAACCCTGAAAGCTGTGTATCGGTCAACTAGCTACAATGCACTAGCCACATATCACCCTTTAGCTTAAATGCATGATCAATTCGACCACCTCTGATCCACTCTTTTGTAGGTCATAGAGGCACAGTATAATTATCTTACAAAATACCTTAAAAGCAAGAAAATTAATCAATGAATTGAACGTAAAGCACCGGGGCTTATTCACTAGTTCTGGTGCTAATGCAACCGGAATCAGTATTTAAGACCTCTACATTAAGAATTAACAAGTTTCCGCCCACTGTACCATGAATGAGGGTTTTACTACGATTCTGTCTAGTAGTATTTCCTTACTTAAGCCAACTGATCATAGTTTAGCTGATTTGGCTTTATTGATGTTGGGTTATATACAAAGGCTAGCAATATATAGAGAAGGCTCTAGTTGTTATTTATAACGATCTCGAGCCAGATCAATACGATCTAATCAAATCTCTATACATCGCACATACTTCTACCATAATATATAAACCATTGACTACAATATCATATACGATGCCATAATACTACAAATCACGATATTTTATTATGTAGACTTGAGTCTTTTGGGACTTGTAAGATTGACATTTCAGTCTTGTTTACATACAATCTCAGTGCTTCACAATACAGAATCATACAATCAACCTAGAAACAATTAGCGTTATAGGTTGTGCTATGAGGATTTAACAAGCTGTTTCACAAAGGTCCGACAGCGAGTAAATTAGAAGTGGGGTCGGATGTTCTAGAAAGATTTAACCTGTCCCGTTCCGCGCACCACACATACATGTATCGTTAGCTTATGTATCGTTATGTTTTCGATCTGAAGTTCGGGCGTCGCGGCTACACTATAGAACATAGCATCGAATCAATGGCCACCGTAAAAGATTTTATGCACAAGGGACACGGTTTGCTTACTCTTCCTAGAAAACTCCAAACCATTATCCTATCTGAAAGCAATGGTTAATAGCACACTGAAGTAGAATAAAGAAATAATAAAAGAGGAACAGTTTGCTTACTTTCCCTAGAAAACTCGGTGCCATTTATCATTTAGTTCGAACTAAAATCAATGTATAAATATTTATCACATGAAAGTATAATATCCATGGCTAACTCGTCCACGTCAACTCGCCTCACAAGGGACGAACAGGATATATTAAATATGTACTTACTTGATTAAATCGAGTTAGGTTTATTCCTGCTTGGGGTTTATTTTACAAGATATCTCTAAGTATCCTTTATGAATTTAACTTCTTCATAACTCAAGACGTATATGCACAAAGTTATTTTCAAAATCATAAAAGCGAACGAAACTGTTTCATCTAAAAACAAATAGCGAAACACTGTTGAATAAATCCTCTAAAATACGTCCACAATAACAAACCAAAGACATCGACTTGCAAATCAATCCAAGTATCTCTATCCGTTCATTAACAAACGACTTATGGTTCACCTCCCAGAGTATACTATCATATACCACTTACTACCGGTTACGCTGACCAATAACATATGACGAACGATCGGTCAGTCTTATCTAGTGACCAAAGTGGTCAATAAATACATGGCTACATGTCCGAACACAGCGGTCAAGTGGACGATAACATGATAAAGGAGTTCGCACGATATGTGTTAAAGTAGATAGACAAGCGTTGGGGAGAAGGATTATAACGCTAATCCCTATTCCTAATCCGGATTAACGCTCGTATATCATTAGATCAGCTAGATGATAAATGGATTTAAAAGAGGCGTGTTTAAACATAGTGGATTCTAAAGTTGGGGATTCCCCGTGTTTTTTAATAGTTTGGAATCTGATATCACGATACAATCTAGTATAAAATAGACTCTAGTTTTAAAGAATAAGAATTTTAGCCCAAGTTATTGTTCTTTTATCATCTATTCATGAATAATTAAAGACTAGTTTGCACAAAGAACGCACATCATACAATGTACAAAGAAATTGCCACGCTGATTAAAGGGCACAGTAAGTGTGAATCATTTGAATGGTGAACAAAAACACAGACGTTTGAGATAACCGTATGCTTAAAGGTTACTCCGACTTGAGGACTTTCGATGAATAAGTAAAGGGACATTCCCAGATTTCACCGGATACCCGTTTATTAACCTTGGCTTAACAGTATTCAGATCAAATGCCAAAATATGAAAAAATAAACAAAATGTGTGAAGAAATGACTTGACAATAGCGACGCTTTGGACGCTATTACTTAATCATACAAGTTTATAGACATAGCTATCTAGACATTTCAGGATTGCGTGGAATTTTGGAAATTATCACAAAAAGATATGAAAACCGGAAAACCGAAAGTTTGTAATACTGCGAGGAGGCGCCACAGAGCTTCCGATACATGTAAGTATTTTAGGAGTATTCATTAAAATTGATCTAGGACGACTCCTTTTAGTAAAACATAATATATATCCACATTTAGACGACACACTGGACAGTTCTTAATTAAAATATAAACAATTAGAGAGCTGAATAAATTCAAGGTATTTACACACAACACAACTTGAGATAAGGTGTTACAGTTGAACACCTCGTGTTAATTGAGTAATTGTTAATCAAGAAATCCAAATTACAAGGCTGCACCGATTGGAAAAACATTAACACCAAAGGTATAATAAGCAAACAAACAAAGCATCGAAACTAGTAATTGAGACAGCTACGTTAAACGCGCCACCGTATATTGGAGATCTATTCCATACAATTGATAATTGGATAAGAAAAAGAAAGACACCCTAAGACCAATCCATAACATACCAAACCAGAGTGACAATTAGGCTGCACCAACCGCAAACACATTAACACTAAAGGTATAATAAACAAACAAACAAAACATTCCGAACTAGCAACTGAGACGGAGACAGCTATATGTTAAATGTACAACCGTACATTGGAGATCTATTTCTGACAAAATGATAAGTGGTTGAGTTTAAAAAAGAAGGACACCCTTAAGACCCATTCATAACATTCCAAACAACAGTGTCAAACCGGCTACTGTCGATTATCTAAATAGTCGAAAAGCCTGTAATAATTAAAGAAAATATTACACATTTGGTGCAGACAGAACGACCCAATGTGTTATACATCCTTTAAGTTAAAAACTGCAAAGCGGATAAAACAATAAAATGGCATTTATGTCGATGACTGATTGTTAGCTTGCCATATTTTTTACGACTGGATAAACATACAATTTTACGACTGGATAAATATATAACAGAAGAATGAAAAGTGAAACTGACACCAATACTTTATAATAACAGATATATGTCGATATATAGAAATATTGTTCTATGAGATTTAGTTATTTTGAGATGATTTAAAAGCTATGATAGATAATAATGTTTTTTACATCTATATAAAAATGACGAATGTGATAATAATACATAATTTACATGCTAAAGTTTAACCAAATAAAACATATACCATTTTTTTTCCAATTTTTTTTTCACAGTCTCTCTTTGTTATGGATAAATAATTTCGAATATTTGTTAAGATTTTTACTGATATAAGTTTAACCAGATAAAAATACAACATATACCATTTTTTCACAGCCACTCTTTGTTATGGATAAATAAATTTGAATATTTCTTAAGTTTTTACTGATATAATTCATGATTGAAATATAGTTTAAAGCCCAGTTCTCAATTCACAATTTCCAACCTCGTGGGTTTTCTCCGGGCCCCCCGGTTTCCTCCCACTGCTAAAGACCCCTATGCGCAAGCGAATTATTGCAATAAAATTAAAAACCATATGACCTAGTTTGTGTCGAGTGGACGTTAAACCCCATTTCTCTGTCTCTCTCTCTCTCTCTCTCTCTCTCTCTCTCTCTCAATTCACAATCAATTGTAATAACTGTACAAAACCCACACATATAAAAATTGCTATGGGATTGCTTTAACAATAACTTTGTGGCTTCCCTGAATGCCTGCCGAGCCCAAGATTGCAATTTCATTTGTACTACTGTATTAATTCAATGGACATATTGTCATAAAGCCAAAGTTAGCGAGTTTCTATTATCACGAATAAAGTAACTATGAATAAAGCTAACACCTATAGGTTCACTAAGTTTATAGTTATTAAAGGTACGTGTTTATCCTGACTATATTAATCCAATATACGGAATACCACAAATAACAAAATATAAAATATTTAATACTTATCTTATAAATATAGTTTCAGCTGTCATAGATCAACAGTGAAAGATTTTAAAATCAAACAACAAATCCCAGACCGTCATCTTAGACGAATATGATATTAAATAAAAAGTTCATTTTCGTGGAATTTGTGAACAGTACCGTCCATATACTAAGAGGTATCGGGATCACACTCCAGGAAAAAAAATGAATTGATGAATGAAATGGGGTTTAACGTCCTACTTTTTTGCACCCACCGGGCCAATAAAGAAATGCATACGCCATACAGTGTGCTACGAGAGAAATTTTGTCCTGGACAGCAACTGAATTCCAACTGCCAAGGGTTCTTTTACGTGCACGCCAATGTCTACCTGGGACCTCGGTTTCCCGAACAACTGCAAGACGCTCTGTCCTGCTCTAAGAAAATAAACACCCAAGAAAAACTTAACCACCAACAAGAGTATACACTCCTTTTCCCGATCTCACTTAAGATAATTAATTTACTGAGATTACAGACAAGATTTCACAACTATAGATGAGCATGATTTTTTACAACCCCTATTGTAATAACAACCCCTTTTGTAATAAATGTAATAAAATTCTAAATTAACCCCTATTGTAACATCAACCCTTATTGTAATAAATGTAAAAATTGTTATAAAATTGTACTTAACTCCTATTGCAATATCAACCACTATTGGCTTTGTATATTTGTATATGTGTCCACGCTGTAGCGCTATCATGTTTAAAATACATTAGCATATAGAGAACATCGTAAATAATTCACGTGTCGTTGAAATAAACATTAAAACAAATGGAATTAATACTATAAAAAAGACATAAAACATTATATCTGAATGTCGATATCCTAAGGTTATTTAATGCAAATTATAAAATATATTAAACTTTCTAGGAATCTTTTATTTTATTTTATTCAAAAAACAAAAGAATGAAAATTGACAAGACTAACTTCTAACCCACTCTACTTGGTTGTACACTGATCACCATGATTATTTTTGACTTAACACTATTCGTTAATATATACTTTCTATTTACTGTGCTGAAGTTCGTGAATGGTTTCGGGGATCTTTAACGTACTTTGAAAACTTCGAAATATAAATAATTGAACTAATAACAAACATATAACCTACCATACTTGGCTGTGCTTCGATAGTCATGATGGACGTCAAAACATAACTTATTCAATCTGACATGCTTTATACTTCCCCTGTCATTATCAACCAATCACGGGATTTAATGAACGTATGCATGCGTATAACATCTTAACATGTACAAAAACCCATTATATACCCAGGTAGACTTAGCTAGTTATATGTAATTAGGCATAGTATATCATATATACCTATCAATACATACTAATATCAATAACGCCTCAATCTATATACCTAGATGATCAGCCACGTGTTAAAATATAAATATTTACCTGTACAGGTATGTGTAAATAAACTACAGGTATGTTAATATCAATTACCCGTCACACAAATCTCATTAACAACTATATACAGGTAAATATATATTACAGGTAAGATACATACATCAACCTGTAACTTACACAAACACCCACTGTTCATTACGCAACTCGATGACTGATTTATGTGAAAATCAGACCTTCAGAGGTTGTTATTCTTAATATGAAATATTAGTTTGTTTAAATAAGGAAACAGGTAATCTGGCATATAAATTTTCATTGATACGGTAAATCCATGTTTCTTCTATAGTTTCTAGAAATCATAAGCCACGATGTTTTTGAGCAATGTGATTCTAATATATATGGCACAAATATACGATATATTAATATTCACGACAGCGAAATGACATTACAATTTGAAACTCATTCCCTTTATAACATACCCTATCTATATTCATGTAATTAGATATTACTTTCTTACCTGTTGTAATAGCCAGGTAAATTCCTTATTATATCTTAATTACAGGTTTCATATCTATATACTGTCTGAGGTAACACAAATATCCCAATCAGTATTAGACATCAACAGACGTTACCACATTAATTGCACCTCAAATTTATACCCCCGTTATGGTGAACATCAAATAAAAGAACATTAACTTCCATGTATAGCATCAGATAATATTATTTGATTTGGATCACGATAATATCATTGCTACAGTTATATCTTTATCCTAGCAAAGCATTAGCCGCATTTGCATTAACGACATGAAAAGCGCCGACAATTTGCATCTTCAAGATCTTCACAGGTAGGCTAATGCATTAAGTACACCCATTAGTACTCCTCAACAAAGTTAAGATTAGTCTAAAGTTCGGCTTGAAAAAAGCTTAATTAAACTAATACCAAAGGCGATGCAGCAAGACTATTCACATCCAGTAGACTTTTGCATCATAAAACATCAAACACTCTTCTCTAAGACACGGCTGGAATAAAACACCAAAGTCTTCAGAGACTCATAAAATGTCATTGAGATAGTGAGTCTTTTCCGCTGTTCTGTGGTATTGGGAAATGAGCCGCGTGTACTATACGATTGAATTGACTGGTGTTTCGACCAGCTAGCAAGCCAATAATAAAATACAACAGTAAATAATACATAACGCTCCGTTATTTCAAGCTGGCGATAGTCTGTATAGACTTCAGTCAGTGTGGTCGTCGTCAGAACAGCTCTAATGAATGGAAAGACGGTCGTTAGCAGGGAGTAGACGCAAAATTGAATACAGATCATTATTAGAAATGCAGTCATCGCGAACCAGGTAGAAAGGCAACGACAGATGGATGAAGGGAATTGGGTTTAACGTCTCGCAAGCACTTTACTTTGGTCATTTTAAGCTAAATTATTGCTATGGTTATAACATGTGCAATACGAAGGTAGCGTTTCCGCCTACTTTACGTCGAACTGTGCCTAAAGGACATAATGTTTGTAGTTCCCCGGCAATGATACTCATTTATGGCATGTTCACATCAAACGGGGTTTAGACAGTTTTAATACATATACTGTGAAAGTCCCACAGTGTTTAGGACTTTTGATCTAGATAATGGGCCATAATGGTAGGGGAATAGGGACTAGGTTTAAGTATACTCTGCATGGAGCATGAAACCTGTCACTACATGCTTGAACTGGTTTGGAACTGTTTTTTTTTTGTTAAAGACGTAGCCATGAACCCACACAGAAATGGAATGAAATGAACTTGTCACATCTAGGCGAAGTGTTACAAACTGTTCTAGAAAAAGTAAGTATGTCATGCCCCGTGTTCGACGTAACTAATTTGACGTGATATTTTGGATTCTAAAAGATATGGTATTTTGTAGAAAATAACTTGGAATATAATATAAGGAGAGTGTAATATAACACGCTTCAGTTTCAGATGAAACGATTTAAAAGTTCTTATTCTCACAAACTCATTAGGGCTTAGTTTATCAGTATACCTTTTATTCCTTAAAAGAGTCAAATCCTTATGTTCAGAACGCAACGATAATTGACGATATCGATGCCCATGTTCCCTTATTAGTATTATATATTTAAAATCTCCTCGAAATGATACTTCTGTGTATTTCAAAACAGTTAACATGGAATAATTCAATACTAACAGGCTCACTTAGTGAAACCCATTTTTCGTATTAAAAGACACATTCAACATACTCTACAATCAAAACCTTTAAGATTTACCAAGTCCCGATCAATATTTCATGTCAAGGGGGTAATTTTACTGTGCTTTACAATGCAAAGAGAGAGAGAGAGAGAGAGAGAGATGGGGTTTAACGTCCTCTCGACACAAACTAGGTCATTTCGGGACTAACACATGGTTCAATTTTATTTCAATCATTCGCTTGCGCGTAGGGAACTTTAGCAGTGGGAGGAAACCGGAGGACCAGGAGAAAACCCACCAGGTTGGACAGGCGACCCTACTCCTTGTCACGTACCACCAGGGAATCGAAACCCCGCCAGTTGACTCAATGACAGACCGTATGATACAGCGCGCTTTAAAATACAAGTATTATTACACAAAACAATAACCTTATGTAGAGTCACACATTTTAAAAACATTAACCGTTCTGAAAAATGTTTCCAGGTGGGTAACCAATGGAATTATGATCTATGGACCCATGAGATAGAACAGTTCCAAGTGATATTCACAGGTCCTAACAATCGAAGATGGCTGAACAATAGTATATTCTAAAGCCGTTAATCTAAGGCCAGAGCAATCGAGAATGTATTTGGTCGGCCTACAATTGATTGTACACACAAACCGAGTTATTGAAAACCTGTCAGTTAAGTCGTTCATCACGCTAGACACAACACGAAACCAAGGGCCTTTTCTTGCCATGCTTTGAATACAGACAATTGTTCATGATTTAAGGTTTTTAAAATACATTTGTAGCATTTAATATTAAGTACGGAGCAGCGGGGCTTTAGAAAATAAACAAATAGTTGGGTAGATTGTCAATAGGCCAGACTTGATCTTTCTGATCAAGCCGGTGGGATATTTAAGCAAGTTCTTTATTACAGATCTAACCCTAGACATAGATCACAGGAGCACGCTTCATTTAGAACTCGGAATGTTTACAGCTCTCCTTCTGGATAGACCAGATTTAATCAACTACTGAACTAGACAACATGCAATGTGGACAATTACTTTAAAAAACGCGAATTTTCTTATTCATCGACTTTGACAGTAGATATTTAAAGAATTAAATAACCCACAGCTATCACAAAGATCAACTTAAATTAAGTTTAAAGGGATCCTGATTGGTGGGTGAAATGCTGAATGTGGTAAAAATGACGGACGCACGCACGCATCATTTGATTCCTTGAGTTAAAATTGTACTTGATCAAAACTAGGTAATGCACTGGGCTGGATATGGCCTATATAAAATAATCTACGTTCAGTATCTCGTGATTTTAACACCATTGCCATTTCAACTTTTTAATCTAATTGATGACAAATATACCAGTGACTGTGAAGATTTGTCCATATGTAGGTGATGGACTGGACGTGCCCTATATATAAATATCTAGGTTCAATATCTTGTGATTTTAGCACCAGTCCCGTTTGAAGTTTTACTATAATAAATGACGAATGTGCAATGAAATGGGGTTTAACGTCCTATAATAAGAAATGTGGTTGATTGTGCAGCATTGGCCATGCCATGTTTTTTTTATATTAATAGAGAATATAAAATGTAAAAAATGAAATGGGGTTTAACGTCCTACTGTTCTGCTCCTAACCTGGGCTAATGAAGACGGGCATACGCCATACAGTGTGCTATGAGGGAAATTTTGCTCGGGCAAGGGATCGTTTACGTGCACGCCAATGTGTACACGGGACCTCGGTTTTTCGTCCCATCCGAACGACTAGACAGCTGTCCTTGTCAGGCCCTCCGTCCTGCATCACTGACAAGGTGAAACCACGCCGGAAAATTGGGATGAACTTTCTCGGCCAATGCAGGGATCGAACACCCGACCTCCAGACTAGCGAGCCAGCGCCTTACCCACTTAGCCACGTGATCCCCCAGAATATAAAATGAGGAGAATAATATCTCAATATGTCAAGAGCATTATGCTTTAGCAACCACATTAAGGTTAAATCGACTAAAGACTTTCACACACACAGGAGAAACGCAGACGGGTTTCACAGCTAGATAGGATAGCTTAAATTAAAATATATCTAGATAGGATAGCTTAAATTAAAATATATCTATATAGGATAGCTTAAATTAAAATATATCGTTGGATATTTTCATAATCAAGTGGAGACTGATGAGTCTTTGTCACATTAAAGCAACTTAATAGGTAACCCTCACGGTACTAGATTGAGAAGCACCAAAAAACCATTTTATGTTTTCCATAATATGTTTTTGTTTTAGATACATCGTTTATATATCATCATATTTAGGAAAACGGAATAAACAAACTAGAAGTTTAAGTCTGCGACACTTGCAAGAACTTTCGTGCTTTGGCTGGAAAGCAACCGATACACTACCGCTTGTTTAAAAGCTGCATTTTCTTTGAATCGCCAGTCTTCATTAGCTCCAGCTGGTGCAGAAAACAGTAGGACAATAAAGGGATATTTTTCAAGAGGTAAACCTGCCTATTGCAGGTCTTTCTTTATGCATTACTTAGTCTTAAATGTTATATAGATTATTAATTAGACATTTATTAACATACCAAGACCATAATCAAATCTCCATGCCATCGGATACTCCAGATTTAAAGCTGTCAAAATGATTTAATTTAAAAAAGGATAATCGAGTCTTTGTTTATTATCTTAACAACGGTAGCAATGACAATCGAGACTACACTGTTCTTCTAACGCCGATAACTCATCTCAGAATGAAGTACATGTAATCTGAATGAAATTTTCAACAGATTCCCTTTTCATTATCTATTTTTTAACTATTATATGGAGATAGAAGTCAACTCTTTATTTAAGTCTTACATAATGCCACTTTAAACCTTACACTTTCGTAACCCTCAAATATAAATTACATAGAGATGACATATGAGAAAAAAATGTCATTGATCAAGTCGACGCGGCAAACTACGATTAAACAACATTTTCCTCTCCGTATTTCTAAATGTCAGTGCGTTATTATGGGTGAGCCGGTTGATTAATGCGATTTAAAAGATTTATCATAGATATTAGCCTCGCTTACTTTTATATTGATTTATAAAAAGATAAAAGTTTATCAAGCGAAGCGAAGGCAATATAGTTTTAGTGTTGCCGTTATTTAAGTTATATAAACCGAAGTCACCCTAACATCCGCAATTTCTATAATACGTATCAATCGTCTGTTAAACGTTTGTCATATGGTATGGGATGGGCGTGGTAACGGTGGGGTTCTCCACCCGCTTAACAATCCAAGTTTCCCGTTTATCCGCACTTTTAAAAATATAAATATATAACATCTAAATATACATTAATAAAATATGTACTAAATTTGACACTAAAATGGCCATTTTCCGGTTAGGTTTTGAAGGTCTGGTGTTAAAGGGGGTGGGATGGATGCAAAGATCTCAGAAATGCCCCCCCCCCCATCAAAAATATAGACCTTTTTTTTAAAGGTATTTTAAATAATTCCTATTTTTTTACCCTATCGCACACCAAAACCAACAGAAGTAATTGATTTTCCATACTACTGTTTTTAAAGAGAAATCAGCGCTCTGCGATTCTTTGTCGGTTGGTAACCAAAATAGTACTCGATTATTAATGCAGTTCACTGCAAGTAGGTCAGTGACAATATCCCTTTAATCACAAAATATGCTCCTTTCTAATCGTGTCCCTTCTTCTGTTTGGAATTGACCAAAGAAATGTATCACTACTTTTGTTTTCTAAATTTACTTCTACTACTTGACTTAAAGAAAACCCACCCCAACTCATTTGCTATATTGAATCGAAAGGCAGACATTTTTTTCCTAGTATTTAACTAAAAGAATCTGGTCAATCATGTTTTACCAATAGCAGTATTCAAATGTGTAAAAAAAAGAGGAGACCATCTTGTGTTTTTTTATACTGCAGGAAGAAGCATTGTATAAACCGTGCCAATCAATGAAACTGAACGTAGAACCATCTGCTACCTAAACCAGTCCAAGTTGATTGGTATGTTCGCGGTTAAATATGATGAACTTTATTTCCAATACGCGGTTCAACATCACAGACGGGCGAGGATAAAAGTTAATAAAAATGTATTAAGAATAATATAGATTCTTCAACACGAAGAGCTTTCTAGAGCTGAAAACATCAAAGACATTTATTGGTACGAGAAGAGGTCAGTAAAGGTCATCTACAAACATGCGAAAACGTATAGAAAAGAAAGCAAAGGGTTATAAGAAGACAAGTTGAATTGAACAGGTTGCTAGAATATGGAAATGCACGATCACGTGTTTGCTGAAGAAAGAACGGTCAATATTTTCTGATCAAATCGACATGTATCTAGAGGTCGGGGAATTACCCGTCCAAACTAAGGAACGCTGTATGGATGTATAGTTACGTGTACCTTTTAATCAATTGGAAAAGTGCAAAAATCTTCACTGGCAGTGGCGTAACTATAGTTTGTGCCCGCTGATTGGTCCTTGATTTTGCCCCACCCCACCCACAACAACAATGCAATACATGCTAAACTACCACGATTGTATTTAAGCGGTATTTGCGTGGAAAAATAAAATTGTGCCAGGTGCCGTGTATCCTTTTACTGGCCTGACAGGAAAAAAAACCTTTTGTAAATGCAGTTTACCTCAAAGAGTGTCACCCGGGCTGGACTAACCCCATCAACCGGCTCCGTTTAGGTACGTTACTCCTTACTGGGACAGTATTGGAGGACGAAATATTGCGATTTATATTAATATTGCACTACCAATTTTAATTTTTGGTGAGGGGTGGGGCGCAGTAGATGTTTGGTTCATCGTGAGTTCCTCTTCTTCCCTTTGATACAGATACTGAGAATCTAAAGAAACGCCCAATAGACATGACCCTGATCTGGGTACAGACTTGATTAAAATCACCATATTTTACTGAAATAAATGACATGCACGACGAAAGAGTTCAGTTCTTGCCATGACCAATCACTCCGGCACTTATTGCGTAACATTCGATCATTCGGATCCACAATTCTATTAGTAATCCGATTATGGCTATTAATGTTTTTCTTTTATCTAACGTAACCTCAAACGAAGTTATATTTGTCGTCTTGGACTCTCTTTTAAATCTAGAAAGCAATATGTTAGAGAAGTAAAGGGAAGGTAATACACATTAAGCATTGTGCTGATTTATTTGCTACTGGTAATAGTTTTTGTCTGCAGTTGGACGGATAATGTGGCGGGATAAATTTAAAGCTTTCTTTGAAGTTACTGGTTTTAAAAGGTTTTTCAGTTAATTCCAGACAAAATCACATGTATATAGAGTATTGCAAGATACGAATGTCTAAACAATGATCTGTTCTTATAGATAGACGATTGGACCTAGTGATAAACCTATCATTTATATGTATTAAAGGTTATTTGGGGTTTTTTCATTGTCTTAAGATTGCGAACATATAACATTTGTTTCTTCCGAAC
The DNA here is from genome assembly GCF_932274485.2 of Patella vulgata. Classification (NCBI taxonomy): domain Eukaryota; kingdom Metazoa; phylum Mollusca; class Gastropoda; family Patellidae; genus Patella; species Patella vulgata. Next base: position 22,989,503 of record NC_065883.2, read on the forward strand.
CTTTCGATTAACATCTGTAACAGATGAATACATAAATATCTACCATTTGAAATTGTCATATTCTGTTACATTTTAAACCTCAAAAGCGGAGTTTCGCTTGAAAATATTACAAATACATTATATAGTGAAAGGAGATTCTGGAAACTCTATCTGTTCACGAGTTGAAAATATTCACGAAATCGGACACATAAAAGTTTTAACATCCACCCATTACAAACTGGGACTGATACACACATACAGAGAAATGGGGTTTAACGCCACTCGTTTAATTTTATTTCAATTATCCGCTTGCGCGTAGGAGTCTTTAGCAGTGGGAGGAAACGAAAGGACCCGGACAAAACCCAACAGGTTGGGCAGTCAACCTTAGACCTTGTCACATACAACCGGGAAATCGAAACCACGCTAGTTGACCCAATGACAGAACTTATGATGCATTCGGCCACCCTCCCCCTGGGACTAACTTGTGGTATAGCAACAAAAGAGGAGGAAACCATATCACCCGGAGAAAACCCACGAGGTTAAGTATGAAGAAACAAATCTTTGTTACGTACAAGCGTGGGACCGAAACATCTACACTTGCATCATATACTCTAAATGTAGCGCCTTCTACCACCCAACCGAACCAGTTGTATAAGATTTCACAATCTTCTAAAAAAAATTCAAACAGACACTTATAATATAATGATAACATCATGGCGGCTTACACCTTTTGATATCTAACACTTGGCGAACAATTGAATTTAATTCAAGGCAGCAATTAATAATTTAATGTAACTTACACAGATTAACAAGTTTGTTATGTTCAGTAACATTGAATAATTGATTGGCTTTGTAAGTATTCAATGTATTATAATAATATGTTTCTATGTATACATGTATAACTTTCTTTGTTTGCTAAAGAAAGGGTATACTCCTTTAAAGACGTGTGTTATGTAAGTACAGCGTTATTAATTGCTTTATTAGTATTTATCCCAAGACTCCAAAGCTCCGTGGAACCACGATGTCTCAGTGGGTTAGTTACTGGCGTGCTAACCAGAGAGCCTCGGATTCGCTCCCAGTGTTGGCCGAGAAGTTCTTCGGGATTTTCTGGCATGGCTTTCCCTTGTTAGTGGCACAGGAAGGAGGGTATTGCCAGGAACGACGTTTAGTCTTTCGGATGAGACGAAAAACCAAGGTCACGTTTACACGTTTGTGTGCATATAAAAGAACCCTTAGCAGTTTGAATTCCAAAAGAGTATGCCCACGGCACACTGTATCATATGTCCGTCTTCATTAGCCTGGTTGGATCAGAAAAGTAAGACGTTAAACCCCATTTCATTTCAAAATCTCTGACGGAAAGACTTGGTATTTTATTGGGTACACAAAATCAACGTGGTCTTTAGGATACTGAATCCGTTTAATCATGAACACATGATCCTTTATTAGCCATGTCAAATGTACCGTTACTATGATTAATAAAATCTAATCTATTTATTGTTGTAATTAATCAATAAGAAACATATGTTACGCCGACAGACAAGATTATATTCAGGTGTGAATTCATCATGTCTGGGACACCTTAAGTCTTTTGTCCGACCACTGGTTCTCTAATGTTTAAGATTGAACAATCTCATAAATAAACATCACTACCATATCGTTGAAGGTCACAGATGGAAGATTAACAATACTCGGATATTTATGGGTACTTGTATAAGTTAAATGTACATTTCTTACCTGTGTTACCTTATTCGTAGGAGGGGGGGGGGGGTGGATGGCCGAATGGTTAGCGTGTGCGCGCTGTATCATGAAGTCTGTCATTGAGTCAACTGGCGTTGTTTCGATTACCCGGTTGTACGTGCCAAGGAGTGGGGTTGTCTGTCCAATCTTGTGGGTTTTATCCGGATCCCCCGGTTTCCTCCCACTGCTAAAGACCCCTACGCGCAAGCGAATTACTGAAATGAAATTAAACCATATGTTAGTCCCAAAATGACCTAGTCGGTGTCGAGTGGACCTTCTTCGTACACTGATACCGCAACGCACCAGTAAATGTAACAAATAAAAGGGGTGAAAGGTGTTCTTTTTATATGAATTTAAACAATTAGATAGAAATGGGGTATCCTTTAGACGTTAACGGACAATTAATTGTAAGACGATGAAGATAGCATATGTGAATTCAATATATCTGAATTTTAGACAGCCACAACTTACTTTAGGATTAATCGATTTGAATTTGACTAATTTTTGGACTTGTATTCTTAGACTAGCCTTCCGACGTGGTTTCCTCTTGTCAGTGGTGCAGAACGGAGGGCCTGGCAAGGACAGTTGTCTAGTCCTTCGGATGAGACGAAAAACCGAGGTCCCGTGTATACATTAGAATGCACGTAAAAGATCCCTTGGCAGTTGGAATTCGATAAAAGAGTAGGCGATAGTGCCGCTGCCCGGGCAAAATTTCCCTCATAGCACACTGTATGGCGTATGCCCGTCTTCATTAGCCCAGTATAGGAGCAGAACAGTAGGACGTGAAACCCCATTTCATTTCATTTCATTTCATTTCACTTAGACTAGCCATTTGGAGAGAGAAAGAGAGGGGAATGGGGTTTAACTTCCACTCGACACAAACTAGGTCATTTCGGGACTAACATGGTTTAATTTTATTTCAATAATTCGCTTGCGCGCAGGGGTCTTTAGCAGTGGCAGGAAACCGGACGACCTGGAGAAAACCCACGAGGTTGGACAGGCGACCCTATTCCTTTTCGACTAGTCATTTTGTGTGTAGTACTTTTCCTTCAAATAATATAATATAACAGCACACGGTATACAGCAAACTTAAAACACTAACAACATTGAAACGAATGCGTTTCGTGAACATTTTAATTGGGTTATGAATTATGAAAAAAGTTCAACGTTTGCCTGGCAAAAAGGATATATTCAATGACGGCTTTGATATCCTTTGGTTCCCGTTATGGACTATTAGGCAGTCGGATGTAATTTCGACAAAAACAAAAATGAAAAATTGCAATGGCATAACTTTTTCTAGTCAAGCAATTACACTTTAGTATTTTTAACATTTCTTTGACGGAATCGAGATGAGTTATTATACCGCGTTATTGGACAAATCCATAAACCTGATCAGAATAATCGTTATTCAAATTCAACTGCAACATAATATGTTCTCTTTGAAGTTATGTCACCGAATGCATGACGCCAAATGCAACACCGACATTCCAATTATTGTAATATAAAAAACATAATTGAGCATTTAGTTTAATTGAAAGGCTGAATAACATCTTGTAAAAAACATAAAATGCTGGTAATTTAAGAACCTTCCTGTTTATCACCAAAAACTGTGTATCGGTCTTCATACAGAGATGAGCATTAATTCACAATAATTTTCTTAAAAACGTATAATGTAAGAGTTAAATCTGCCTCTCACGGGTATTTTGGGGGATCACGTGGCTAAGTGGGTAAGACGCTGGCTCGCTAGCCTTGAGGTAGGGTGTTCGATCCCTGCATTGGCCGAGAAAGTTTATCCAGATTTTCCGGCGTGGTTCCCCCTTGTCAGTGATGCAGGACGGAAGGTCTGACAAGGACAGCTGTCTAGTCCTTCGGATGAGACGGAAAACCGAGGTCCCGTGTATACATTGGAATGCACGTAAAAGATCCCTTAGCATTTGGAATTCGATATAAGATTAAGCGATAGTGCCGTTGCCCGGGCAAAATTTCCCTCATAGCACACTGTATGGCGTATGCCCGTCTTCATAAGCCCAGCATAGGAGCAGAACAGTAGGACGTTAAACCCCATTTCATTTCATTTCACGGGTCTTTTGTTTGGCCCCAAATGTTATATAAACAAGCCAACAGTGAGGCTGATGTCCCCCGCCAAAATACCAAAATAAATAGATGACACATTAATTTATCGCACATTTATTTTTTTTAAAGTATCAAGCAATCAAACTGATTATCAACTATACACTTAAGTTTCATCACTCTCTATCAAAGTTATCTTGTCCTAAAGCATCAACCAACAAGGCATTGACCTAATCAACACATACACCAAGTTTGAACATTCTAGCTCAATTAGGAAGAGAGTTATCGTGCCCCAAAGTATCAACCAATCAAATTGCTTATCTCTGCTTACCCTAAGCGGAAAATGCTCATCTAATCAAATTGCTTATCTCTGCTTACCCTAAGCGGAAAATGCTCATCTTCGAACTCCATCAAGGCATTGACCTAATCAACACATACACCAAGTTTGAACATTCTAGCTCAATTAGGAAGAGAGTTATCGTGCCCCAAAGTATCAACCAATCAAATTGCTTATCTCTGCTTACCCTAAGCGGAAAATGCTCATCTTCGAACTCCATCAAGGCATTGACCTAATAAACACATACACCAAGTTTGAACATTCTAGCTCAATTAAAAGTTATCGTGTCCCAAAGCATCAACCAATCAAATTGCTTATCTCTGCTTACCCTAAGCGGAAAATGCTCATCTTCGAACTCCATCAAGGCATTGACCTAATCAACACATACACCAAGTTTGAACATTCTAGCCCAATTAGGAAGAGAGTTATCGTGTCCCAAAGCATCAACCAATCAAATTGCTTATCTCTGCTTACCCTAAGCGGAAAATGCTCATCTTCGAACTCCATCAAGGCATTGACCTAATCAACACATACACCAAGTTTGAACATTCTAGCCCAATTAGGAAGAGAGTTATCGTGTCCCAAAGCATCAACCAATCAAATTGCTTATCTCTGCTTACCCTAAGCGGAAAATGCTCATCTTCGAACTCCATCAAGGCATTGACCTAATAAACACATACACCAAGTTTGAACATTCTAGCTCAATTAGGAAGAGAGTTATTGTGTCCCAAAAAGTGTGACGGACAGACAGACGGACAGACAGACAGACGGACGAACCCATTTTAATAGTCCCCTGCTTTCTTCGAAAGGCGGGGGACAATTATTAATTAAACATTTATTCACATGACAAGCCCATAATCAACTCTCTAAAACATCGGAAGGTCGCGATTTTCAATGAATTGAAACAAGATGGCCATTTAATAATTTAATTTAAAAATGGATAAGCATTTGTAACATTTATAACTTCGCTCAGAATTATGTAATTTGACTGAAATTTTCAATATATTGCCTTTTCATTATCTATTTTTAAACTGTTGTCGCGAGAATTACCAGCTCTTTATTTGAATCTTATATATTTCCGCTTTAAGCTTTTATATACAAGAGTGTAATTCAATCCCCCGTGTTCTGGAGTTAATGCTTAATGAAACGCAAATTGATGCACAGTTAATATGGTATGTAGCAGATTTAGTGTGGGCGATGTCGGGGTTGAGTGTCCGGAAGACCTAACGCCTTACGTTATGGATCTTGCTTTTTTCAGTGTTACGCAATACGTGGCGTAAAACACAACCTGCAGCAGTGAAAAGGGGTATTTGATGTAATTAAAATAAAGAAAAAAAACCTGAAAAGTGAAGATAAACGAAGAAAAATAATTAGTGTTATAAAAACTGAATTGTATTTGGTAGAATTAATTAATTAACTTCTAATTAAAAAGTCCTACTTCGCTTTCGTAAATTATAGTCTTTTTATCCTTTGGACATTTTAAGGTTTTTTTTATCAAGGATGTTTACGACAGCTAAAGTTTAAACTGGCCAACTGATCAATTTAAGACACCATTTTGTCATTACGATAAAATAACGCTAACGACTGCTAACCAAACTTGGTTATATTATATTCGATATAAGCTCCTAAATTGCATAACTTACACGACCTTGTATTTTGAGGAGGTAAAAAAATAAAATGTAGAAGCAAATCTAATCAGGCGAGTAGAAGACTTGTGCAAGCAGAACCTGCTGTCAAATCATATTTTATATTGACTCAAATATTGTTTAAGCACAATCCAATCTCTGATATTTGACAAAGAGATTAGGTCCTGTCTTGACGTGTTATACACAAGTCGATAGATTTGTTGGGCAACATATTATTCCGAGAGTGGGTTTTGTCGATATTACCAACAATAGCTTCGTCAATTAAAAAGTCGTCATTCAAACTGGGTGGTCCTCAGTTATAGATGCAAAACATCGAAATTGTATAAAATAATAGGGTCTTAAAAAATGATGGTAATTTTAAAATAGGAAATTTGTTGATTAAAGTAACATGTCGACTAGTGTAAGCAAATAAAACGAAGACGATATAACGAGTTATATTATAAAGAACAAAGTAAAAGTTGCTGAAAAAAATAATACATAGAAAATCGCAATCTTCTCTACCACGACGATGGAATGTAAATCTTGATTTGTCGCAAGCTGTTTACATATATTAATGAAATGGCAATTATGATTCCCTAATCGATGTAATGGTAAATGGTATGGAAATTTTATAATGGGATCACCTCGTAGGGCTAGACCGACGTTACGGACATAGAGTTTAGATAAGTGATAACGATTAGGGTTAGACAGTCCTGTGGCCAAAACGTCCTCCCATACCCGGGTAGTAACTGATTAGGCTTAAGTCGTACCATACCCGGGTTGTAGCTGATTTGCGTCAAGTCGTACTATATCTGGGTAGTAACGGATTAGAGTTAAAAGCCTCTGTGGCCAAAACATTGTAACATACCTGGGTGGTAACTGTGTAGGGTTAAGTTTGTACCATACCCGGGTAGGAACAGATTAGGGTTAAAAAGCTCTGCGGACGAAACGTCGTAAAATATCTGGGCCGTAACCGATTAGGGTAAAGTCGTATTATATCCGTGGAGTAATTGATTAGGGTTGAAAAGCTCTGTGTCCGAAACGTCGTAACATATCTGGGTAGTAACCGATTAGGGTAAAGTCGTACTATATTCGGGTAGTAACTGATTAGGGTTAAAAAGTTCTGTGGCCGAAACGTCGTCCCATACCTGGGTAGTAACAGATAAGGGCTATGTCGTAAATTGCCTTGGTGGTAACTTGTCTCCGTCCATTTATCTCAAGCTTTCTATAAACAACAAGAGGCAAGAGTTCGATCCCAAGATTGTGCGTGACGAGGAGTAGGGTCCCCTTCCGAACCTAGAAGGTTTTATTTCCTCCCATTGTTAAAGACACCCACGCACAAGCGAATTACTGAAATACAGTTGTCTCGAAATGCTCGACTTTGGAGTTTGTGTCGAGTGGACGCCCCCCCCCCCCACTTTAAAATAAAAAATATAATTTCTTAGTAGTGGCGACTTAAGTCTTACGCCAGGTAACATGGATTCCATCAACATCAGGTCTACATTCTGATTAAAACAATGATAGAGAATTAATGAGCTTTTTGATGAATCGTATATTAATAATTAAGTAAGTTTAAACCAGATAGATATGTTTTATTGTATATATGCACGCACGTGTAGATACAATCAACAACCCCAGAAAACACCATGACCTGATTAAAACATCATCACGTATTTTGCACGTACATCACACATATCCTACCGGTACATCAAAAGTTAATGACAGCCTCATTAAATAATTATCTTTCAAGTACACGTAACATACAATGTATAACATGCAATTTGCGCATAGAGGTAAGGAAAGGTGTTTTAAAACAAACGTAACTCATGGTATACACGATTGCATCAGGTTTTTACGCATCGTGAAAACGTGATCAGTTTTATTTACGGATTTAAGTTGTCAATCATAGTGTCTATTCAACGTGAAATTAATGAATAAATGAGTGTAAAATTGACAAGGACATTTTGGAATATCAGTCAATAATAATAATGAACAAACCAATTGGAAATCCACAGACACCTAACCGTTGCAAAAATGACAGACCCAACTTCAACGCCAAATAAACTAGATAAAGAGTTAAAATAACTATACCTCTGTCATTTAGATCAAACAATAACACTGTTAATTTCACTTGGTTTCATATATTGTTTTATTTTGTGGGCTGAGATGTAACCGATTTTATATTCTACTGTTGACACAGAAAGCCAAGAATGAAACTAAAATCAGTAGTAAAAGTGCTAACTTCCGCTTAATTTACCAAAACTCAACTTTAGTAGTAAATAGGTTACCCATAAACTAATAAACATTTCGCATTAGATCAAATTTAACACTTCATAGTGGTCTGAACCCAAGAAGTCCTTTACGACATATTGGACTAAAATAAACATCTTGCTTTTCACAGAAACCAGGTTAAATAATTATGGACTATATATATGTGATTTTAACCTGTTCTACATACATCAATTAGAAATAAAATGGGGTTTAACATCCTACTTTTCTGCACGACCCGGGCCAATGACGATGGACATACGCCATGCAGTCTGCTATGAGGGAGACATGTTGCCCAAACAGCGACGGTTCCGCCTATTCCTTCTCGAATTCGACTGCCAATGGTTCGTTTTACGTGCACGCCAAGGTGTACACGGACATTCGGTCTTTATTTGTGCCACGAGAACAATAGATCGCTATTCCTTGCCAGGTCCCCCGTTCTGCACCATTGGCTAGGGAAAATCACGTTGGAAAATCCCAAGGAACTGTATTGGCCAACTCCGGGAGACGTCCTGGTTGACCAAGTGCCTTACTAACAGTGCCAACGTGGCTCCCTACACCAATTAATGGTCCGTATAGTAGGTGTGTCTACAGTATTGACGCAAAAAGTAGTTTCATCGTATGAGAAGTCCACGTTCTAGTATCATGGTATACCGACATGTATATATCTATCCATCTTACTTCATATAACCAGAACTAGACATGTAAATTAGCTAAATCAGTCTATGATGGTCTGAAAGAAAAAAAACTTGGAATACATAGAATAAATAAAGTAATATTCATGCTGAATTTATTCCCTAGATATCGACATTACTGGCTGGTGAGTGCTATATAAAAGTAAAGACACTTTGGTCTGTGCATCGTAAATGCAAGTCACTAAATACTCCATGAATTTTGTAGTCTGGTGCAAAAAAAGAAGTTCCCAGTCTTTATTATCCTAACTCAAATCGATATAATCAATGTTTTAGAATGAGGAAAATGATTAAGGCATATTGACGGATTGTTGCTTCCATATTCAGGATTTAAAGGCACGGGTTTAAGGATTTTGAATTGAAAGGGATAAATGTTAGTAACAGTCACACCCCGGTAATTGTTAACATTAAAGCCTGTTACAAAGATATCAACTTTATTTTCGTAAACCATCCAGGCATTAGCGTGATGGTAAACGGCAGAGCATTAGAGTCTAACGTCCACTCAGCACAAACTGGGCCATTTCGGGAAAATATTTCGCTTCCGTGAAGGGATCTTTAGCAGTGGTGGACTAACCGGAGGACTTGAAAAAAAAAAACAAAGACAAAGGCGGAGATGATAGACTGACGCACCTTTTGAAAGATACCTAGGTACTAACAATTCTTCAAAGATTGCACACGGTTAATACCGGATAGAATTAAAGAAATTGTCCCTGTTATTCAGTAATCTCATAACTTCCTATTGTTTAATTGAATAACGTCAGTATGTAATGGATAATATTATGTTTCCGGAACGCTATTGAATGCTACAATTTTAAAAGAAAGTGTTGACATTTATAATAGTTACAATATGATTAAAATCAGGAGTTTTTCAGTTCGTTGTTCGTTTTATATTCACTATTAAATAGTTTACCGGATTCTTGTGTACTGTCAATCACAAATGTTCCAATCACGCCAAGAAATCGTCGACTGATTAATTTTAAAATTTCATCACTGAATTCCCATGCATAACACGGACATCGGTAGTTCTGAATATAGGTTAGATCTTTTGTAGCGGAGTAAATCAGAATCTTAAAGACGAAACGAAATAAAGATAAATTTTTAATTAAATTGATCATAGTTACTTTCTAAAACATATTGAAGTTATTGCAAGGCAGATTAAAACTAAAGTTTCCTAATTTGGGGATGGGTCGTTCTGATTAGATCTTATATATTAACCCGCGGGTCAATACTTTTTTGTTGTCAGTAAGAAACAAAGTAATAAAAAAGTTAAGATATCTAAATAAATTATCTTCTAATTGTTGGATAAAATAATCGGATGACCTTTATAAGAAATGACTTATTGCCTTTAGAAACCAGACTAAATGAAATTAAATATTAATATTTTACTTAGTATGTAATAAAAACTCGTGTTTTTGAAGAGGAAATATAAAGATCGCCATTGATTAGGCAGACGAACTCCCACAGCGCGACGTTGTGTTTTGTTTTCAATAAATATGAAGGGGCAACACACTGAAATTCCAACATCAATACTCCGCAAACATGGCGAGGCTTGTAAAGAGGTTTGCGCTATTTTTTTCCTATTGTTTTACGGCTTTTAAAATATTATTAGTATCGTTCATATCCGCCACACCAGATCAGGATGTTTGGTTATCCAGACGTAAATATATAATGATTGAGATAGGAATCTTATATGTAAACATTAGGAATCATTTTTATAATAATTCAATCAATTTCCTTGTACTTGTTGAACCGGATAACAGTAATAGGTATATGAGATATCTATGGGGTATTAATGATCAATGATGTCTTCACTTATACAGAATTTGATATATTTACTTAAGGTAATAGCCATAACATATATGAAGCATTAGATTAAAACTAAATGGTTGGAATAAAAGTATATCGTTTGTTTAGCCATGCAATCAATCACAAAGTATATCTGTATCATTTCTTTCCCATCCAACCCACCACAAAACAACATCTTTAAGGTTACGTACCCATGCCACCCATCCATTGCAAAAGTACATTTTATCATTTTATGCGCATGCCACCCGGTACAAAAAACTACATCTTACTATTTCCTACTCATTCCATCCATCAGGAAGTACATCGATGTGTATTTATGCCACCAACCATTAAGTTCAACTTATGGGTTTTTTTTCTCCACTGCAACTGACCAAAATGTACACCATATCGTTTGTTTTACTCATGCTCTCCGCTACAAAACAACACCCGTATCGCTTAAAGGTGTCATTTCAATGGAAATAAAATTAGTTATATCAGTTTATCACCACAAAGTACGAACGACCCTTTATCATGTCCACCACAAAGTACACCTTACACCGAAGCCAACTATAAAGTATACACATTTATCGTTATTACAAATGGAGCCCACTGTACAGATCTTTAAAATTTGTACCGTGAACTATAAGTACCGATCGCCACAAACAACTTCGACCAAGGGTGGCAAAGTGGTATCGGCGCTTACAGAGCTGATTGAGTAATTTCAGCGAGACAAACTACCCAGTGTACGCGTGAACAATATCGATATCGTAATTGGCGACGGGGACTATTTCCAACTCCAGACAAACTCACCTGAACATGGCATTGGGGGAGTTGGCGGGAGGGATGTTCGCTACACTTTCTGTTGATTGCCAATTTATTAACTGACAAAAATGGTTGTTCATTGGCAATCATGGATGATATAAGGCATTCTATTATAAAACAGTGATTTCTTATGACGCCATAAAAATGAGTGAAATTATTCCAGACTTCCAGTAGAGAAAACTGGTGTTAATGATACATATATACAAACATAATCCCCTGTCTGTCTGTACGATAACTTATCAAGGTATATCTAGTCTTCGTGACGAGATCTATTGTTGTGAGGTAGTTGTATTTTACGTCCGCTTCCACCGAGGTGATATCGCAGACAACGAGATCTATGAAATAAGGATCTATATATCACAACTGGTCTGGGAGTATAAATTAAGGACATAGAAGCCCCGATTATCATTTTTATGTCTCGATATTCACTGCAGGGTTCTTCCCTTCCATTACGGTCTGGGAATATAAATTAGAAGCCCTGTTCTTTCTTCTATTACGACGTTTCGGTCACGGATGTTTAAACCCTAACCCTAATTGGCCTGGGAGTATAGATTATCATGTTCATGAGTCAATATCCTCTAAATGGTTCTTCCTGCAATTACGACAGTTCGTCACAGAGGTTTTTAACTCTAACCCTGACTGGTCTGGGAGTATAAATTAAGGATGTAGAAGTGCTGATTATCATTTTAATGTCTCGATATCCTCTAAAGGGGTTTCTCCTTCCACTACAAAACACTGTTACCCATTCCATTAGTTCCCCAAAATAATTTGACACAAACTAATTCACGAAACATTAAAACGAATCCAATCAATCTCATCTTCAACAGAAGGCTTGATCTCGTTTTAACTCCTACAAGTCCTTCACGTAATACCCTGCATATTTTGTCACTGACCCAGCTGGGAATCTATCAGATTCCTCGATAGAAAATATCATCGCGCATACCAAGTCTCGCGCGTTCCAGCTAAAATGTCTACCTGTGATAATCGAGTTGCAAAGTTCAAGGTTCGTACAATGGTAAGGCTTCCGTGAAGGTCGCCCTATTTGATTGAATGTGTTTGTGTCACGACCTCTTATTGGACAAAGCTATTGTTCACGTATCTGCAGTAAAGCGATATAACGCACCTATAAGTTTGGGAAGTTCATACGTACATAGCAACGGCTATGTGTTGTAAAACTCGCGGTCGTTGCTTCAGGAACATGAACCAATCTATGTTTAAATGTATTAACATTCTAAAAATGTCAAGACTATAGGATAATTATTCTTAGAAACCCATGCCACCGAATTACATCTAAGATACCCAAAAAGTCCGTCTGAATATGGATTAAGGAATTTTTATTCCCTTCATTCCTACTTCCTGGTACATTTCTAGCACGACCACTTACAACACTACATTTGAAGACACCCAAGACCATCCTATCTAAAATGACCAATAAATTTCTACAATTCCATGCTAATGTTTGGGTCTTAGACAGTTTTAGTGAAGTTATATATGAAATATGGCTGTAGACGTTTGTAGATATGAAAGGATTATTATGTAGGAGGTGATAGATTTATAGATTTTACATATTTATTGGTTATGAATTACTTTTAGTCCAGCCATCTTTTTTGTCTAGAAGAATGTAACTCGAAAAACCTTTTTCATGCTACAATGTATCTTGAGAAAGATACACGAATCTCCAATTCTCAATGGGACTAGGGGAGCAGCTGTGGCGCCGTGAGTAAAGCACTGGCTCCTGACTAACCAGAAGATCCGGGGTTCGATCCCAGTGATTCCCCTTGTTAGTGGTGCAGGAAGGAGTACCAGAGAAAAAACAGCATCTAGTTGTTAGGGTGAGACGATAAACAGAGGTCTCGTTTACACGTTGGCGTGCATGTAAAAGTACCCTTGGTCGGACAATATTTTCCTTCATATCATACTATATTCATTAGCACTGTTGGCGCTGAAACGTAGGACGTTAAACCCCATTCCATTTCTTTTCTATGTGTCCAGTTAGATCCTCATCGGGAAACTTGTATAAGTTTCATGGACGCTGAGAAATCTAGCAAAAGACACAAACACGTGTTGGTCGTTGGTTTCAGAGTGCGGCATCTGTTACAGGCAAATATAGTGTTATAAACAAATCAAAGAATATTACTAAAACTATATCTTCAATCTTAAATGTAGATTCTGCAACTATGCATATAAAATCTAACAAAACCACATAGTTCACCCATCCCCCACCCCGAAAAATAAATAAAAATAACGATGTAATCCTACCTGCTCATGTTCAATGTATCTACAATCCATGCTTTAAGCCATTAATAATTTGTGAACCCGAGTCAACTTACTACTCGGTACATAATTCATCGAACAATAACTATAAGTTGTTTCTACCAGTAACGACACAGGTTATTATGAATGGAGTCAATAAAACTCTTGTTAAAGAACATCTTTATTGGTTTTGTATACTATGCTCTATATGCTGCGGAAGACCTTAACATTCCGATCTATAGAAGAAGACTAGTCTAGAATATAGAATCATTTAACAAGCCATTTAGACATTTGTGTTCTATATTTATTATTTGTAAAAGCTGTATACAATTTACTTATATGCAAATTGAAGCCGATCTGACTCATAATAAGGTTGTATGCAGACAATGCTTACATCGTTATCGCTTTTAGCCATTTTCACGGTAGCACTGTCAGTAAGACGGTGACGCACTAACACTAGTCAGGATTTCGATTGTGGTGTCCACTTGCCAGTGGTGCTGGACCAATGGCCTGGCAAAAAACGACCTCTAGTCATTCGGATGGAACGAAATACCGACGCCCCGTATACCCATTGCATTACAAGTAAAAGAGGCCCTGATTGTGGGAATGCGATGAAGAGTAATCTAAAACACCGCTGTCCCGGTTGATGCAGAAAGAAGGTTATCCCCCCATTTTATTTCGTTTAACCATAAACAGATAAGAAAGTTATTGGCTAAGCCATCCATATAGTTTTGGATAACCACCTTTATTGCTTTTCATATTTGATGGCGCCGCAGTGAGTAAAGCAATGAAAGTTCCCCGAAATTTTACAGCGCATTGTTTCTCCTTGCCAGTGATGCATGACTGAGTGCCTGGCAAGGAACATCGTCTAGTCGTTCGGATGAATAAAACGACTCCCTGGGTACATCCTGGCGTGCACGTAAAAGACCCCTTGACAGTTGGAATTTAATTGCAATATTTCCCTCATGTCGCATGCATGCCTTCATTATCCCGATCGGCGCAGAAAACTAGGAAGTTAAACACCATTTCATTCATTCATTCATATTGAATTGTAACCAATCACAAAGATTGATGCACGTGCATCTTATTATAGACCAATCGCTAATTAGTTTATCAGCTTACCTCTATCATTATAAGAATGATAAAGCCAATACGAGTTAAAGGGATAATGACTGTCTTTGAACATTGAACACGGATTATATCTATTATATATAATTATAGCTAAAAAACAAACTGATAAAAAGGATATTGAATATTTACTCTAGACTCTAGGTGATAATGTTTCCTCAATTATCAATCGTTATGACTTCTCACATCTCTAACTATTGAATTAAATGCCCATGACCGTCTCCTGGTTTTCCTGTTTTCACAATAGAGCTGTCACAATCCGAAAGTCTTGGTTTTGTAAGAATATAGAAGCAGGCCAGTCTTGTGCGTAAGTAGGTTTTCATCCTTTTTTAAAAATGACAAAAGTTGAGATCATAGATTTGTCAAACATCAAGACCAAGATCAACATACGTCGTGAAATGAAAACAATGTGACGTGTTTTGACTTCCGAGATTTTCAATAATAATATGGCGTACGAAACGCTTGGGTGCAACTGCACTGATTATTAAAAGTACGACCTAACTGACCTAAATACTGACCTAACCCCATCACAAATGTCCAGATCGCAGGAAATAGTACGATCTAACTGACCTAACTACTGACCTAACCCCAACACAAATGTCCAGATCGCAGGAAATGGTTAAAACTAACAAGATCATAAGAAATGACCAGCCCACAACTGGGATTGAAAATACAACATCTTTTATAATCAAATATCTACGTACTCCAATAGGTTGATGATAGTGGGTATCTTTCTTAGTTAAGTGATAAAATGTCCACTCGACACAGACCAGGTCATTTGGACTAACACATAATACAATTTTATTTCAATAATTCTCTTGCGAGTAGGAATCTCTATCAGTGGGAGGAAACCGGGGGACCCGGAGAAAACCCATGAGATTAAACAAGGGGACATTACTCTTTCTCAGGTATAACCTTGGGATTGAAACAACGCTACTTGACTCAATGACAGATTTTAAAATCTGAAGCACACGACCACGCGCCCTGATAGCCATTTAATTTATCTTTGACTGCAATACATAATATTTAAGCTATCATTTTGTCAATACCGATTGTCTTGAATGCTACAAACTAAGGGTTATACCAATAAAGCTATAGAGTAATGACCACCATTCATCTTGACCGGAACAAACATTAACTGCCGCCATCTTGAAGGATTGTCTGTCTGTAATAGGACTTTTATTACTACAATAGATGGACTACCATCTTCTATTTAATAGCCATTTGTCTTATCAAAATCTATTAAATGTCAAAGATTTCTAATTTCCATTTACAGCGATAAAAGTCCCTAAATATACAGTTAATTTGTTGGAAGTAATGAAACCTCGTTCCTTGTTAATGAGCTCGGATGTTAAGAGTTATTCTAGCAAAGGTAATAGGTATTTTGCTATTCCGATCTTTCTTAAGTTGACATTCTTACTGTTTTTACGTCTATTACATCTTTTGTGTAGATCGATATTAAGACGAAAAACACGTACATCGTTTTTATTTCTTATTACAGAAGAAATAAAATCACGGCAATAAAATGCCGATAAGAACGGCTCTATTTTGGGTTAATGAGGTTTCATATGTTATGTAAATGCACACAAATCTGATAAGTAATGTACGTTATCGTTGTACATAAAGCGAGAGTTTTGTTTATCACTTCCTATAAGTAATGTGAATCTTATACTGTCCGGTAGTATACTCTTCAAAAAAGTTGGGGATATTGAAATGCAAATACCTATGCAGGTTGTGATATGATAAATAGTCATGGACACTTGGCATGCTTTGAGAGTATGTTCACAGATGAAGAACGTATCGCCTCAACAGAACCACTGAGCTGCATGTGCGACACGCAATAGTGCCATACACGTGGGAGGGGTTCATTGTCAAATTTGACACTTCAAGGAAGGGTTGATGAAAACTGCCGCTTGCTGGTTTATCCTATCCATGTTTACTTTCCTATTGGTTCTTGCATAAGATTTACTGTTTAGAGTATCTTTGCTTTAGTGTGTTACGTTTAATTTGATCGGGAGACGTGTTCGTCGACGTCATCGTCAACCGACAACACTGCAAGAATTGGCCGTGGCACTGCAAGAGGAGTGGGTCAGATTGCCTCAAATCGTGATTGGACGGTTGATTAGGAGCACGCCACGACGAATTGCTGGTGGAGCAATTACTCATTATTAAGACAAAAATAAAAAAAACCGTCCATTTTCACTTTTGACGGTGTATCTCTTTGCGAGTGAAATGGGGCCGTCAGATAAGCCGCCCATATGAAATGTTTATGTTCATGTGTAGGCAATTGGCCTTTTATTAACATACACTGGTTACCTCTAATGAAAACAGCAGTGCATTTCCACAGTTTTGTATTGTTTCTGAATATCCCCTACTATATATAGCTTGAACCAATCAACGGATGAAGACTATCAAATGTCATAATTTATCATTGTGCCGGTTTGGAAATGTTCGATATTATCACATTTTTAATAGCCCTTTGTCTTTAAGAATGGTCACATAATCATGTACTGGAAAATGTGTTCCAACTTAAGGGACGCATATGTTTGTGACCAAATATGGCTATATCTTACAAGATAGTGAAGTCATAGCATATTTAAAATAATTCAAATGACATGTCTCTTTAACTGTCAGACGAGGATTGTATGAATTGTCTAGCACGTTTACTATGCATCGTGCACATATTTATAGAAGTTAATCAAGCACAAAATTAAACGTACAAAAATATGCACATGATCATCGTCAATCAGAGAATATATGCTAGCGCTATTGACACACTGTTCACGTCCAGTAAAGAGCTCTGCTGTCATAGCACTACGCTGGACTACCAGAAAGCTTTTCCAAAAGAAGAATGGTCAATAAATGTCAATATCAAAATGGTCCTATTTATATGTTCAATGCGCAATAAATCATTCCTCAAATGGTATGCAAATGTGAATATGTTATCAAAAGATTTCACAGTGATGCCTTTATGTAATAGAAAGGAATAATTTCACAAGTGGTACTTTTAATGTTCTAAGACACGTAAAATGCATTTATTAAGATAATATAAGACGATAATATCTCAGATATTCTGATAGATAATGTCTTTACATTATTTCTACCTATTTCTGTTCTACATGCCAATAAACTGTCTACAAAGGATCTTTCCACGCTGTTATGTACATATTTAATCATTCAATAAGACGATGCCAAGCTAGTATTATGACTTCTGTATTCAGTCTGATTTAATGTAATGAATAAATACAACTATAAGACGTCAGATATCGTTAAAACTGTATTTTTATTGTCTGAAAGCTAAAGCTTTTTATTATGATGTAATTTCCCAACTTGAATAATATACCATTACATCAACAATGATATTTACATGATATCTTTGGGTCTGATTCCGGATCATATTTCAAAATTCTAAGTTCTCAAAGTGATCTTGAACAGAATGCTCAAAAAAGAGTAAGCTATCCCGATAAACCGCATAAATTAAAGAGCATGTTCAGCCCAAATTGCGCCTTCAAGTTTACCCATCTATTTATAATTAATCCCTTTGCCTGTGGTGGGGGCCTGACAAGGACAGCTGTATAGTCGTTCGGATGGTACCAAATACCTAATCAGTTACTACGTGACAAGGAGTAGGGTCGCCTGTCTAACCTCGTGGGTTTAATCCGGGCCCCCCGGTTTCCTCCCGCTGCTAAAGACCCCTACGCGCAAGCGAATTATGGAAATAAAATTGAACCATATGTTAGTCCCGAAATGACCTAGTTTGTGTCGTGTGGATGTTAAAACCCCATTTCTCCCTCTTGCGTAAATTTACCACTGCTGAGCAATGATTCCAACCGAAAGACAACCCCTTTGATGAAACTTCTGACATTTAATAACGTAATTTCAGTAGAATTAATACCATTCTAATGATCAAAATGGAAATGGAAATTAACAAACTGATATTGTTAAAGCCGACTCATTGTTTTAACGGTGTATAGATGATATGTGACCTTTAATATGCTTCTGTAATCCTTAACCAGGAATCAAATATACTTGATTCCACTAAGCTGGTAACTGGAGATAAACTCTTGAATTCATTAAGTAAATGACACTGGATTGTGTTTCAAGTATCTTGTAGCTGAACTCTGGAATGTTTTATTACTAATCATTTCAGTAAGGGAAACAGAATGATTTTAATAGAATATCACAATCATTGAAATTAGGAAAATTTTAAAATAATTACAGAGAGAGAGATGGGATTAAAGTCCACTCGACACAAACTATGTCATTTTGGGACTAACACATGGTCCAATTTTATTTCAATAATTCGCTTGCACATAGGGGTCTTTAGCAGTGGGAGGAAACCAGAGGACCCGGAGAAAACCCACGAGGATGGACAGACGATCCCACTCCTTGTCACGTACAACCGGCTAATCGAAACCATGCCAGTTGACTCAATAACAGACCTTATGATACAGCGCGCACGTACTAACCATGATAACTATAGAGCGACGTTGTCTACGTAGAATATCTATATCTAATAATGCAGTGATGTTGAATATCAACGATGGTTATGTAGAGACGTTAAACGAGCGATGTTGATGATCTACTATACTAATGGAGCGATGCTGGATATCTACGATAATGTTAGAGCGACGTTGCATATCTACGATAACAATGGAGCGACGTCGAATAGACGACAAGGAATATCTACGATAATAATTGGGTCATGATGATTATCTAAGATAACTATGGAGCGACGTTGAGTATTTACAATAATTAACATTGCTGTATTTACAGCTTAGAGAGGGGCTTCTCCTAATACAACTGGAAAAGTTACAACGAAATCATTTCTTGTGACAATTTCAATAATTGCCTTGTACCTACATATACAATGTTACAAGGGCAATTGTTCCTTGTAATATGCAATAACTAAATGAGATGTACAAACCAGACTTTATTAATCCGGTAATTGGAGATGAATCCATAGAAATCATTAGCTTAATGACCATCGACAGAGTTACAGGTGTCGTATCACAGACAGACGTTATATGAGATATAAATACATGGCATTATTCCATTGATTTACATTATATTTCTTTATCGCAGAAGTCTCTCTGCCTTAATAAATCCGTCCAGATGATTCAACTCCGGGAATAATGTGGATTTACCATGTACGTGCTGAGATTGAACTGTGACTTGTAGGTTGGTTTTTTTTGATATCGTGAAACAAGAAAAATGAACTCACCATTTACTGCTCAAAATCACCAGTTATATTTGTTTTACATTTATCCTATAACCTCAAATCTGAAAATAAATATATAGGCATATCAACACGTGTACGCCAAACCTTTCAGTTTAAACATACATTATGCAAGAGCTAAATCGGCCTATTGCAGGTCTTTCTTTAGGTCCGAAAAGTTATCAAAATTATTAATTAGAATTAATTAACTTATCCAGACCATAATCAATTCTTGATGTCATCGCTAGCCTGCCTTATTTACTGCTTTAGGATCCTTTTTGCAGCTCAGCTTTCATTAATGATTAAATCATGAAATGGATAATCGAGACTGTGTTTTTTATTGTACCGACTTTAGTAATGATGATCGAGGCTAGGCCGAAAATTCAATCGCTAAATTCTCGGTTCAGAGTGGATCAATTTGACTGAAATTTTCAGTAAATCCCCTTTATATTATCTAGTTTTTAATTATTATAGTCATAACTACCAGCTCTTTATCTAATCTCCCACAATGTTAAATAGAGTTTCAATAAACCTTACTATAGAGTATCGGTCCAAAAGCAAATTGATTTTCATCTTTTCAAACAGAGTTTAGGATTGGAAGCAAATATTCTTTTCTTTTACTGTTGAAAAAAGGGACCAATTTCATTCTATTTTTGGTTCTAAATATATATCAATAAACAAAGTTTTTAGAACGTGAGAAATGTGGTTAATCTTTTCCGGGTTATTATTTCTACAATAGCATATCGTGTTTACATACATGTAGAATATCATTATTATACAGCAGACCCCACAAATATTAATATCATAAACCATCCATACATGAACACGCAGTTTTTATTAATCTTTAAAATATAAACCAACATTTTCAAGAGTTTATAATTTCCCTTATAGATTTCCCACGCCCCCTCTATACAGTCATAAACAATACATTTCATAACAATGGGATTTGTCCCCGCACATTTTGTCAACTATAAGTGATAAATTTTCCTCGATGGTATCGTATTTCAAAAATAAGAAAGCTTCATGTCCACAGATCATCTTTCATGAAAGGAAATGCGTGTAAAGGAAATACACTGGGAACGATTTGTTTACTTGTAAACAATAGTATAATAACCAAGGAAGGTGACTTGATATAGTATATATATAAAAAAATAGTCGAATAGTTGGTGTGAAAATTCTTCCTGTCCTTGGGTGTTGGATGGCCGAATGGTTAGCACGCGCGCGCTGTATCATAAGGCCTGTCATTGAGTCAACTGGCGTGGTTTCGAATTCCCGGTTGTACGTGAAAAGGAGGAGGGTCGCCTGTCCAACCTCATGGGTTTTCTCCGGGTCCCCCGGTTTCCTCCCACTGCTAAAGACCCCTACGCGCAAGCAAATTATTGAAATAAAATTAAACCCGAAATGACCTAGTTTTTGTCGAGTGGACGTTAAACCCCATTTCTCTCTTTCTCTCTCTCTTCCTGTCCTTTGTAACCGTCTAAACTGTGGACCCGTAAAACTCCAGGGTTTGGAATAAGAGCCGTCACAGCAAATGTTTTACATGGGCCCGAATCTCTGCTAATTTACAAATTATCTTAGTTCTTTGCCTTGAGAATTACATGGTGGTTAAGTGAGTAAGAACGCTGGTTCTCTAGCCTGGAGGTCGTGGGTTCGCTCTTTGTGTTGGCCGAGAAAAATTATCGGAATTTTTCGGCGGCGTGGTTTCCCCTTGCCAGTGGTGCAGGACGGAGGGCCTGACAAGGATGGCTGTCTAGTCGTTCGGATGGGACAAAAAACCGAAATTCCGTGTACATATTGGCATGCACGTAAATGATCCTTGGCAGATGGAATTCGAAATAAGAGTGGACCGTAGCGCCTCTGTCCGGGCAAAATTCCCCGCATAGCGTATGGAAATCTTCATTAGCCCAATCAGAGCAGAACAGTAGAACGTTAAACTCCAGTTCATTTTATTTCTGTATTTAATAACATATCGCAGGACAGTAGAACGTTAAACCCCATTTCATTTCATATAATAACATATTATTATACACGCTTTTACATGTTTCACACTTCCCATTTCATGATAAACACAAGCTCATTTATTAGATTAACCGAAGAAATATTCAACCACCTATAATTAATTAATTCACCCAACTTCATAACCATGTGAGTTTCTTAATCCACATTAAATATTGCCATTTAACAGTCGCGATATTGTAAGTGGTAATGTTACTGTGCCTCAAGGGCTTTCCTGCATACTTATGTACATACAGATGAATAAATGTTATTACATATCTAAAAGCTTGATCAATAATAAGACTTTTAGATATATGCCCTTAAGCTTGATATTTATCTAGAGATATGTGCGACACATCCGTATTGCTAATTTTAACATAAATGCAGTAAAGGAGAACAAATGTGTATATACATCTTCGAGCACTTTGCCTAATGTACAAGGATTATAGAATTAAAAATCATAGAAAACTGATACTAACCCAACTTCATTAATTTTAAATCCGACCACGTCCCAGCTTTGTATTGAGCTAAAAAAAATGTAGTGGTTCGACATTATTGCATATTTTTCTAGACCTTATAATTGTTTTATTGTCAGTGGTGCAGGATGGATGGCCTGACAAGGACAGCTCTCTAATCGTTCGGATGGGACGAAAAACCGAGGTTCCGTGTATACATTGGCATGCGCGTAAAAGATCCCTATAAGAGTAGGCCATAGTGCCGCTACCTGGGCAAAATTCCCCTTATAGCACACGGTATGGCGTATGCCCGTCTTTATTAGCCCAGAACAGTAGGACCGTTAAACCCCATTTCATTTCATTTCATTTCGTTTCATTTATAAGTGTTTTTATCCTAGTATAGTGCATGTGTCGTGTTCTACTGTGCATATCAGCATATTGTTTCGGCGCCATTTTGAAAAATGAACTCCTATTTCGTCCGAATTCGGTAAATGAGCTAAATAAAAGAGATGCCATATAATATGAAGGCAGAAACAACGTGTAGATTTTTAAAATGAGAGATGACTCTACTTTTACCTAACTTTGTAATCTGTAGATCTAAATAGTTACATGCACATAATTTTGCATCGTAAAGACGTTGGTCCGCAATACTTCCTACCGTTTTATTTTTAGATTATTAGTAGATGATTGTCTAATCAAGTTAAAGATGACGTAGTATTGATGATAGTAATGCTACTGTTATTGTCGACGAAAAAAGCCTTTGAAGAAAACCGTTTCAGACATATTAAGTATGTTCGAAACACCACAAACCCTTTAGAATTCGTGATGTGCTACTTGTCGCATGCATGTAAATTGATTTTAAACATTAGGTTCTGGTTCTTTCAACTCAGACGTACAATCTTCGTCTGTATCATTGCATCCAGCGTCCATTATCGTTATATACGGCATTGGGTTGATGGCATGCTATAATCATGGTGATATTAGAACCGAACACCGTGCCCCTCAGCCTTCTATTGACAATAGTTAATCGCCCATGAAGTTTGGCTAATAAACTACCCTAACCCGTGTCAGAAACAAAACCACCATGACACAAAACTTCCGCTCACGACTATAGAGGTCGCGTAATGAGGCCAAGACATCTTACCAAGAGTTCATCCGCGTCAAAACATAATCCTCATATATCTTATTAATTACTCACTGATATCATGCCTAGCACGTGCTAGCCATATTATTAATTCTTCTTTATTTGCTCAGGGGCATAAGCGACCTTAGAGATAAAAGCGAAAGTGGCAATATTATTTCAAATTTAACAAACGATGCCACAAGCGATAATAATCATGAAAAGGCAAATCGGTGAATATGGAGGGAATTGAATTGCTAATAGTCTTCCTCTTGATGATGGCGACTTATCAGCTTGAACTAACAAACTGATGGAAGGATGGAAATGAAAGAACTCGTGTAGGTTATCCTAAAGTAATAACCGAGGCTCCTCCTGGGTATTTTATTACTTGGACCATCGTCAATATTGTCTTTGAAGAAATATTTAATAATTCGCTCAAAAATAGATTGCAAATAGATTATTGATGGAATTTTATTATAGCATGGCCGACATCGATGACGCCTACTCTAATCCGACCCAGTTAATACACACTAGCTGAGCAGGTGCTTCTTTCTCGATTTGGAATTTCTATATGGAAAGACATATCAAAAAACAAAACAAACTGCAATAGAGTAGTGCCTTCA
This sequence comes from Patella vulgata, assembly GCF_932274485.2. Taxonomy (NCBI): domain Eukaryota; kingdom Metazoa; phylum Mollusca; class Gastropoda; family Patellidae; genus Patella; species Patella vulgata. The sequence goes on from NC_065883.2 coordinate 23,013,610, forward strand.
AACTTGTATTTTTGTAGAATTGGAGAGAGAGGGCGCGAGAGAGAGAGAGAGAGAGGGGGGGGGGAGTAACGTCAACTGACACAAACTAGGTCATTTCGGGACTAACATATGGTTCATTTTGATTTCAATAATTCGCTTGCGCGTAGGGGTGTTTAGCAGTGGGATGAAACCGGAGGACCCGGAGAAAACCCACGAGGTTGGACAGGTGACCCTGCTCCATGTAACATACAAGCGAGGAATCGAAAGCACGCCACTTGACACAATGACAGACCTGATGGTTTCACGCGCAGGCGTTAAACCACTAGACAACCCAACCCCCTGTATCGGGCAGAGTAAATGGATGCAGATTTAAATGTATCGTGCGTTTGAAGTCGTAAATCTTTAATATTTGTAATGACCAGGAAAATAAAATTAAAAGAGTGTGGTCCAACTTCATGGGGTTTCTTCTGGTTCCCCTAAGCGCAAATGAATTATTGAAATAACTTGTAAAATCTGTTAGTAATGAAATAACAAACAGAGTTTGCGTCGAGCGGACGTTACTCCTCTCCACCTCCCCCCCCCCCTCATTTATTCGTCTTCCTTCTTCCAAGACAGACCTAAAGCGCTGACAGACCCTTATATTTGATGCATTTAGCCAAGTTTCCTTGATTTTAACGTACCTTAACATAATGATTAAAACCTATATACTGTCTCCAATGTCTGAAACACGAGTAACTCTCTTTCGTCCTACTGAACTCGATTGACATCAATGTAAGTCACGACAGCTAGTGATGGAAAGCGATAAATCTTCATACTTAACACAGATTGTTGTAAGGGATTTTTTTTTTGCTGTCATGATCAGCTTTAAATGCCTGTTCTTCAATCTTACAATCTCTAATCTAAAATTAACCACAGATTGAGAACAAATATCAAAGAACCCCCGCTCTCTTTTCAATATCCTTGTCGATCAATATTCAGCCGCAGCAAATCAAACGTTCGACTTGGACAAACCGACATTTTGTTAATCTGTTTCTCCAGGCGATATCTCAAACCAAACATCGTCAACTGAAAGAAACCTTGTCGAGCTATTGAAAGCAATAATTTGTAAACTAAATTTTTATAGCTTTTTGGTTATTCTATCATAATAAATCTGTTTTCACGAACATCAGTGTCAATATTGTATAATCAAATTTGTCTGCTTCAACGAAAACAAAGGTCGTTTTTTTTCACATAGTGGGGGTTGGGTGGTCGAGTGGAATAACGCGTGTGCTTTAGATCATAAGGTCTGTTATTAACCTAATTGGCGTAGTTTAAAACCCAAACATATACGTGACGAGGATCAGGGTCGCCTGTACATCCTCGTTGGGTTTTTCCGGGTCCCTCGGTTTCCTCCTACAGTCAAAAGCCCCTGTTCAGAATCAGATTATTGAAAAAAAGTGTTAGTCACGAAATGACCCAGTTTGTGTCGAGTGGACGTTAAACACCGAAATGAAATGAAATGGGGTTTAACGTCCCACTGTTCTGCTCCGAACTGGGCTAATGAAGACGGGCATACGCCATACAGTGTGCTATGAGGGGAAATTTTGCCCGGACAGCGGCACTACGGCCTAATTTATATAGAATTCCAACTGTCAAGGGATATTTTACGTGCACGCCAATGTATACACGGGACCTCGGTTTTCCGTCTCATCTGAATGACTAGACAATTGTCCTTGTCAGGCCCTCCATCCTGCATCAATGACAAGGGGGAACCACGCCGAGAAATCTGAATGAACTTTCTCGGCCAATGCAGGGATCGAACACCCGACCTCCAGGCTAGCGAGCCAGCGTCTTACCCACTTAGCCAGCGACACCATCAACCCCCCTCTCTCCATATAGTATGTTAGATTTGGTCCATCTCTCCAATTATATCTCTCACAAGTCTAAATCTTAATTTACACGACGATTCCAGATAAGATTTTTTTAAACTTTTTAATTCATTTCAATAATAACAGCTTGTTTCTAATACCTTTGAGATTTTGTGTCAACAACAGCGTCTTATTATATTTATAATCACGCGGATTCCATGTTATCTAAATGGTGACGTTTTTAACCAGGCAACCAAACGTGAAGAGGGATTCAACTCAACACAAAGATATTGTTAGCTATTTGAACTTTCAAAATGAGAAATGATTTCGTGTATTCTAGCACAAATAAGCATACCCTGCCTCCTGAGGGACACCCGTCAATGAACCCACTAAAACAAGGATGGCTGTGATTTAGCATTTAGCCGTACTATACCCACAGCCGGATTATCTCAGCTCAGTGTGACACAAACTAGGTCATTTCGGGCCTAACACATGGTTCAATTTTATCTTAATAATTCGCTTGGGCGTAGTTGTCATTAGCAGTGGGAGGTAACCGGAGAAACCCACGAGGTTGGACAGGCGACCTACTCCTTGTCACTTACAACCGGGGAATCGAAATCATGTGAGCTGACTCAATGACAGACCTTATGATACAGCGCGCACAAGCTAACCATTCGGCCATCCACCCTCGCCCCCCCCCCCCTCCCTCAGGTATAGTTTTAGAAAACATTGATGTTTAGATTCCATAACTACGGGCATATCAAACAAATGACAAGAAGAGCTATAAAGACACAGCAAACAACCCAAAAACAGTTGTTCTAGCGACATATCGAACAACCAGAAAGCAATCGTTATAACGACATACCGGAAGGAAACAACTTTTATAAGGACATAGCAAACAAATGGAAAACAAGTATTATAAAGACATACACAATCGGGAAACACGGGCATAGCTAACTACCGGACCAGAAACATTTGATATAAGCATACACAAAACAAAACACACTAGGTCATTTCGGGACTAACATATGGTTCAATTTTAATTCAATAATTCGCTTGCGCGTAGTGGTCTTTAGCAGTGGGGGGGAGAGACCCGGAGAAAACCCACGAGGTTGGACAGGCGACCCTACTCCTTATCACGTACAACCGGGTAATCGAAACCACGCCAGTTGACACAATGATAGACCTTATGATACAGCGTGCATGCGCTAACCATTCGGCCATCCAACCCCCGAGAGTACTACCAACCGAAGTTTTACTAAGAAAGGGTTGGTTTTTAGCCTCCATTAAGGATACAATTCATATATCCTGTTCACTGAGGTAGAATATAAACGACAGTTAGTTTACATGTAACTAATTTTTAGTTGACCTGTTAAAACTAGGTAGCATGTCATTTCGATTAGTAAAAAACACAAACAACTATATCATACATTCTACAACTAGTCGTATGATTTTAACACGTTATGTGGTAACTGACACCATCACCTTAACTTTACACTTAGAACACCCCTGTCAAATACAAGGTATACATGCATAGCAATGATTATCGCTACAAAAACTAGTCTCTCGTACAGATCAGTGTGACATTTAGAACGTGGATGTTCAATGATAATATAAATTTATAGTTCATGAAGACCGTAAATGCTACTAGTTTTATTACTTTACTGCTCGGTCATCGATATACAACACTGGAGTCCAACAATATCATTAATGTACAGTAGCGTATGCAGGTTTTAGTAAAGGGAGGGCTGGGGTGAGGGAGTAAACAAAATATAGAGTTAAAAGTTTTATCCAATTTGGTAGGCAGAGTATAATAGTTACAAAAGAGCACAATTTTGATTAATTTGTTAAAATGTGGCCTAATACTCCCACATCCCTCCCCTAAATACGGGCTGGCAATTTCTTTTGTTGGTTTTATTGTCTGGTCCCAATATGTTAACGGTTTATCAGCGAATCTATCGCAATTAGATCACGAGATTGGTCCACTTCCTGAAACAATTGACTCAGAAGATGACGATATACTCTGGAAAGGAGATTAATTGGTAACTTGAAACCATTTTAATAATTCAGATGTACTTTGGTAACTAAAAGAGGGGTGTTCACCCCAATATAGAATCGAAGAAACAAGAAGCGGGGCGTAACATCTGATCGACACAAACTGGGTAATCTCGCCACTAACATATGACACAATTGTATTTTAAAAATATGCTTGTGCGTAGCAATTTGAAGCCGTGGGAGAAAACTGGACTGCATGTCCCGGAGTAATTCCACCAGGTTGAAATGCGAACCTACCGCTCGTCACCTCGCCACATGACAAAATGGCGGACCCAATGTTCTACATCTTTGTACACTTGGCAAACCTCGGCAGTTTCCGTTACTCTACATGTAGCCTCGACTGTATGACGGTAAGTGATATGTCCCTACGCCTATACAATTGCAATGCGGCACCGGTTTACTTATTAGGAAAAGTTGCCGCTTTTAAAAAGAAGTTATCAAAATTGCGTCGTTCCAAGCGTGTGTATAATTTTTAGTGCAGTTGTTCTTGTTTGAAGAAAATCGGATAAACTTGAAAGAAAAACAGCTTCAGACTTTGAAATATTTGTATGATAAAACATTCTTCAAATGCGTCGTCATGGGCAACGCCGTTGGTAATCCGGAAACTTGAAAGTAGTTCAGTTCCAATGGCGGACTTCGTCATAAAGCCGAGGCTAGGTGTGTTGGGTACTGGAATCTGCTGAGGTTTGCCGATTGCATCTTTATTGTTAGACCATTCGACCTAAAAATCCCCCGACCCAAATGTAAGTATGTAAGCGAGTTAAATTACGTCAACCTTATACAACTGACAGATGTCTAATTAAATGATGAGCCGGTATAATGTCAAGCCCTTTGACCTATCAAGGTGTTTGAGTGACCTTTCTATAACTGCATGCAAATCCTCGTGTAATTATGTTACGTTGTTGATCACGGTACTTTTAGTAAGTAACTTACTAAGGACTCAGTACTGGCTAAAGACTCAAATTGAATTTATCTTGTAAACAAATCAGAAATACAAATAATAGATAATGAACTGATCCATCCAGCACCACAATGTCACCTTTTCTATAATGATATGTGGGGGGGGGGGGGCGAATGGTTAGCGCCTGTGCGTTGTATCAAAAGGTCTGTCATTGAGTCAACTGGCGTGGTTTCAATAACCCGGTTGTGACAAGGAGTAGGGTTACCTGTCCAACTTTGTGGGTTTTCTCAAGGTCCTCAGATTTAATCCCACTTTTAGTAAGTAACTTACTAAGGACTCAGTACTGGCTAAAGACTCAAATTGAATTTATCTTGTAAACAAATCAGAAATACAAATAATAGATAATGAACTGATCCATCCAGCACCACAATGTCACCTTTTCTATAATGATATGTGGGGGGGGGGGGCGAATGGTTAGCGCCTGTGCGTTGTATCAAAAGGTCTGTCATTGAGTCAACTGGCGTGGTTTCAGTAACCCGGTTGTGACAAGGAGTAGGGTTACCTGTCCAACTTCGTGGGTTTTCTCCAGGTCCTCAGATTTAATCCCACTGCTAAAGACCGCTATGGGCAAGCGAATTATTGAAATACAATTGAACCATATGTTAGTCCCGAAATGACCTAGTTTGTGTCGAGTGGACGTTAAACCCCATCTAAGCCTCTCTCTCTCATGATATACTAGTTGACTTATATTCCGGTATGTACAATTTACAGATCTCCTGAAATCCAAACCCACATCTCTACCACTTATGTACTTAAATCCATGCATTAGACAAAGCTTCGTCATTATTTATTAAAATAAAAAAAATTACGAGGTCAAGCAAACACTGACCTTTGTCCTCCGATCATTGGGCTTAACGGTACCATTCCTACTTTCACAACGATATATTATTATATTGTACATTTTCACCCGAAAAGGCTTTATTGAAATTTGCATATTTAGATATTATAACTTCTATTCTCGTGATAATCAACTAAACAATATAGTAATTAGAATTGTTTAAGTTGTTGGGGATTAACCACTTTACGTAATCGTAGTGAGGCAACTGGTAGGTTTGTTTATAAGTTAGTAACGGTTTCTATAGATTTGGGAACTTTTAACAACTCAAAGATATATAAACCCAAGAAACATAGTTACGTTTACTAACTATAAACTTATTAGAAACCTGACCAGTTGTTCCCGTATTTAGTTCCAGCCCTGTATAGTATAGAGACTAATTATAAGACAGAGATCATTCCTTTATAATAATATTGTATTTGGTTTTCAAATATGTCATACCCCCATCCTTTCTCCTAAACTTTATAAACAATGGGTGTTGATGATGGACATTGAGTTAAGAATAGGTTTAACACAAAACGATGCATGAGCTTTTTAAGCGCTATAGAAACCAGTCGCCTGTAAAAGAAAATCTGAGATTAATACGTGTTACTCACGATAACCCGATCCTTAAATCCAATTAAACAAAATGCCCTAACCATTCCCAAACTTTGAAAAGACATCCTGATGAATTTTAAAGATCAGGTTGTGTCGTCTTGACCGTTTAAATCAATCAACAACCAAATAATTACAAATGGAATTGTACAGGTCATGTCAACATGGTAATTTACAACAATCATTTAAACGAAAGGTCATGTAATCGACTCAGAAAGGGCACGGAATTAATCTCAGATTAATCAAACCTTTCGGGTTTTGCAAATCTCCAGTTTTGTGATATGACACATGATAAAATGCGCTGTTATCTCCCTTTGGAATCAGTTCTATGCAACCTCCGTATTTTTTTGTATAACATTTTACCCAGCACTAGAGATAAACATAAGGTTTAAGGTTTACTCAACACAAACTACGTTATTTCGGGACTATGGTCTATGTTCAGTTCAATAGTTTGCTTACGTATAAGTGTCGTTATTCGTTCAGCAACGGGGAACACGGAGCAAATCTACGAGCTTTGATAGACGAATCAAGTCTAAGCACCTGCGGTATAAGCGAACACGCGAGACCTATATATAAGATAAAGAATGCACGGATTTTTCGGGGTTTTTTTTCAGAGAGAGAGAAAAAGAGAAATGGGGTTTAACGTCCACACGACACAACCTAGGCCATTTCGGGAATAACATATGGTTTAATTTTATTTCAATAATTCGCATGCGCGTAGGGGTCTTTAGCAGTGGGAGGAAACCGGAGGACCCGGAGAAAACCCACGAGGCTGGACTGGCGACCCTACTCCTTTTCACGTACAACCGGGGATTCGAAACCTCGCCACTTGACTCAGACCTTATGATACAGCACGCACGTGCTAACCATTCGACCATCACCCCCCCCCCCCCCCCCCCCACGATTTCTTTCAGCGCACAGGTACGCAAACGATATTAATATTTTGTATAGATTATTTTTAATATTAAACAGATGTAAACAATATACTTTAATATACTTCATTCCATCGGCTAATTTCTAATTTCGTCATAGTAATAGGATTCTTTATTCACAAAGAGATTGGAAATTCTAGCCTCCAGTGAATATTCTGACATCGCTAATAGCTTTGGGTAGAATGACGAAATCAAATTTTAAGAATTTAAAATTCATGTAAATTTAAATTTGCAAGTAAGTGAATTATAATTCACGACGGAATTGAGTTAATCGCAGAGGGGGGAATACAATCGTAATTACGAGCATGATAAATTATTTTAATGAGTCACGGAGAATTTTTCGCCCCAAATTGAGTTATTTAAGTTTGATTAGATCAATACAATGTGACTGTCATAAATTAAATATGTCGAGGTACCAGCCATTGTTCGTATTGTCGATTTGGACTTAACAAATTTGTTTGATTTCAAAGAGAATACATCACAATGTCTGCTCGAGTTATCGTACATAGCAGCACAAAAGGTCGTCTTCAATGTTATAGGCATCCGTGAAAGGACCGTCTCTCAATATTCCGATTAAGAAGTATTGTTTGGAAGCATTCCTTCTTGACAGACGTTCTGAAAAGGAGATAAGTCTTACTGGCCAAAATAAAACAAACACAAGCAATGGTTCAGCAATAGAGGCATTATAATGCTTTGGGGGTCTTGATGACTGGGGATAATCTATAAAATTACATATGGGGTGCTCAAATTAAATCGTGTTCAAAATTTGAGACAAATCTGGCAAACCATGATGCAATATAGACGTTTTCAAGTACAAATTAATGGTTTTCAGAAAGATACCATACTTGGTGAGAGTGATAATGTCGCTTTAATGTCCTTTAACCCTTCTAATCTATCACCAGGGAAGGGACGTTACCACACTACTTCGATCGATGGTAATATTTTCTATAGTTACATTTGCAATGACAGCAGACAAACCGTTTCGCTTTCAGCAGATTTCAATTTATTTTCATTCGAATTGCAAATAGATACTTAACGTGCACTAACAAATTTCATACTGAGCCTCTGTGTTTCGTCAGGTGCAAACGCATAGACAATGGTCGGTGAGAATCTGGATTGACGAAGTCGCAAGGTTCTTTTAACCTTCGCCGGGATTAGAAACCCGACTGCCAGTGCAGTTTTCGAACCTAATAGAAAAACATTATTTTCCGAAACAAAAAGCTTTTCCTGTTAAAAGAACCGAGTTTCCCAAATATATCTAGCATTTCTGAGTATGTAAGATATTTATAACTTTAAAGTTACCACTATTCAATTTATCGGACATACGAAACTGCGGATTTAATTTTTGCTAATTAAAATAGTTTTTTTTATATCTTTTACGAACACTGGCTTATTGGTTTTTTTTCAGTTATATTGTGCAGATAAACAATACAGTGAATGTCGTTAAGAAAAAAATGATTAATTCAGATTTGCAAACAAAGAGCTATTCACCATTTGTTTTTTAAGAAGCAAAACATTAACTTAGTCCAAGTAAACTTTTTCGTAATTAGCAAAGACAAAAGGCAAAGGCAGTCGAAGATTAAAAAAACAAAGAATTGTGTATATCGAGTTCTGCGTTGCTATAGAGATGCCCAAACATAGACTATGAGTGTCTCCGTTGCTGAATTATTGAAGAACTTGCCTACTTGTGGTAGCTGACTAGATTGGCTAATCAAATCTTCAAATACTTGAGAAATATAGCATATTTATATTGAATTATCCTTAATTGTTGGGCAAGAGACACTTTTTCAATATGAGTTCTTCAGAAATCTTAGAACTAAAATAAAAACTGTTATCATTATTGATGAGGTTAACTTGGGATAAGACTCTTAAAGGAAAATCATTAATTTAGACTAATTAGTAAATAATTGTTCTAAACAATTAGACTCAAAGTTGAAGTTTAGGAATGTAAATGGAATATTGAAAAATAGCTACACAAGTGTTTGGTTTGTCCGGAATTTTGAGATAACATCAATGATTAACTATACGTAGCTCTCTAAACGTTTAATTAAATAAAATATAGAGGTCTTCTTTTAAGTCTCTTGACCTCGATGTTAGTGGATACAAATTAATAAAATATACAACATGCGTTTACTGACGCATGAACATGACGGTGTACAATCTTTAAATGACGTTAGAACTTGCCAATTTGAATAATGTCATGTTGTTTTTGTAAGAGTGCAACTAATTGTGTATTATCCTAAATTCAATAGCTAATTTTTTGTTCTGATGAGTTATGCTGACTTAACATCTAAATGACGTGAATAAGTTTAAAGGACGTAAAGTTCTATTCTTTGGAAGCTTAAAAGGGACGAATATGGGCCTAAAAGAACATATTAATGTAATATGAATGTATGTAAAGTAATTTATATTCAATTTCAAAATTATTCATTGTAATTTCTAATCAATTATCTTTGCTGAAATACGCGAACAGTCGAAATTGAATGACAGTCGTTTACACCTGATTAGTTCTTCTACACGTTTATTTTATTATTATTTTGTCGTTTGTGAATCAGCATTTTCTAACTGTCTTGTATATGGTTTTCTTTGTTCATGATAAAAGGCGCCCGAAACCAGAGAATACACGAATTGTTTACTAATTATAAACTGTTCATTGTGGTTTAAATATTGCATGGCATCTTATAATTTTACGGCAAGATAACAACATCAATATTGATTGAAATGCGCCAATATTGAATTCTAATTCGTGGTTTTGATTTCGAATATTATGGAAAATATTAAGTTAGAGCTTAAGCTCCTTAAACAGTTACCGTGAACAATGCACTTCTATACAAGTGTCTCACCATCATGCTAAATTATTTGACAGCGCGAGGCGATTGTCTGCATAAACCACAGACTCCTTTTTCCCTGAAAATAGCTAATGTTTTTTTTTAAAATTTAGTTTTAGGCGTTATATCACTGCAAGCAATAAATAAAATGAAATGAAATGAAATGGGGTTTAACGTCCTACTGTTCTGCTCCTAACCTGGGCTAATGAAGACGGGCATACACCATACAGTGTGCTATGACGGAAATTTTGCCCGGACAGCGGCACTACGGCCTACTCTTATATCGAATTCCAACTGCCAAGGGATCTTTTACGTGCACGCCAATGTGTACACGGGACCTCGGTTTTTCGTCCCATCCGAACGACTAGAACCACGCCGGAAAATCTGGATGAACTTTCTCGGCCAATGCAGGGATCGAACACCCGACCTCCAGGCTAGCGAGCTAGCGTCTTACCCACTTAGCCACGTGATCCCCTGCAAGCAATAAACATCCATAACAAATAGTTTGGTTTATCCCACTTCTTATATTTTAAGATATTTCATTAAAAAAATCTCAATTTCATTTTCGTGCAACTTCATATTAATACCATTTTCTTTTCTATAAAATGAGAGTAAAACACGGAACATAATAATTATGGTCGAGATTAATGTGTATAGATATATTCTTTCATCATATATTATTGTAGACAAACCACGATAACACTATCGAGATTCCATAATTTATTTTCTAATATAATATAATTTTAAAGTTATCGACGAAATCATTACTTTAACTTTTTTTATTTGGCATTATAAACTTAAAAATTATCGATTCCAAAACATCGGCAGAAATGGAAGGTTGATGAGAGTAAACATTTAATCGAAGTTCTGCGGACCAGGAACCGAGCATGGTGCCATATGGTGTGACGTCATATATCTAATCGGTGTGTAATTGTCCAAGGAACAAGCATGTCAAGTTTCATGTCGATCATACTTGCATTGGCGAAGCTTTAGGCCTTTTCGAAGAACGTCGCTCCAAAGTACAAGCCGAGTAGCGCTTGGGGTTCAGTTTACTAATACTTAAATCTAATCTTGTTCTGGCAGTTTTAATGATCATCAACATATTATTCAAATAATAAATAGAACAGCAAATATTCCAATTTGATTCAAGTCATTTCTGTTGGTTACCAATACATCATCAAAGGAAAAGAAACAACTTTTAGTCACGGATTAGACAAAAGGTTGGGCTTATTGGAAATAAGGTTATTACAATAACCGATCATAACAAACTCACCTGACCAGAGATCGTGCGATGGTAGAAAGAACTATCATTGTTTCAGTGACCGCACAACGAAATTAAATGCCGAACTATTATGACTGTTCGGCAATTCCATTAATAACATCAGAGCTCGCATTACCATGGATTTCATGCTACTAAGGATAGTCATGGGATGCCAGTAGCAGATATCACATTTCTTATACAGCCAATTTGTATGATTAATATAATAGGGTGTTTTATATTAATTGAAAAAAAAATAATGCTAGATCACAGAATGATCGTATTTGGACGTCTTATTTGCCTAAAAGCTTTTTATCCTTTAAAATTTATTTGTCTTTTTATGTTAGAACATTAAATGACTGTATCATTAAGAAAGTCGTCGTTTAATGAAGTTTATTTTTCGACAATGTGTAAACGATCTAGCCACTGCTTCGGACTTCTCAAACTTTTATACAGATACACAGTGTTATTTTAATAAATATTTGTCGACCAGAAAGGAACCAGGACAATGAAGGGGAAAAGAACAATCCAGTAGACATTATTAAGACTGGTTAATCGGAGAAGTCAATAATATCTGGTTTTCAAATAATAAAAATACGAAGCTAGTGAGGCTCGGCTAATTAAAAACTTATGTAAGGTAATCTTTCTGTCTGGACGCGTGTTTACTAATATCAACAAAGGGAGTTAATCTTGTGTGATGTTTATCAACCGTCTATCATCTTGTCAAAGGCCATGTATCCATCGTAAAATAACATGGTAAAATCTGAAACCTTTTCCTCATAAACGCTTACTTAACGGTCGGACCCGGAACATTTCAATTCATTCAATAGTTATCCGTTTTCTTCTGAAGTTTCTGTGTGTTTGCTTCATCGTTTTCCTGGTAGTTTGTTGAGTATTATATGTATGCTTGAAGCCGCGGTGGCCGTGTAAGTAAGATGTGTTCGATCCCGGCGTTGTCCGAGAAAGTTCATCTGGATTTTCCGGCGTGGTTCGCACTTGGCAGTGATGCAGGACGGAGGGTCTACCAAGAGACAACGGATAGTCGTTCGGATGGGACGAAAACAGATGATCGTGTACACCTTGGCGAGTACGTAAACGAACCCTTGGTCGTCGGAATTCGATATGAGTAGGCCGTGGCACAATTCCCCTCATAGTACAATGTATGACGTATGTCCGTCTTGGTCAGCCCAGTTGAAGCAGAACAGCAGGACGTTTTTTACCCATAAATATTTCATTTATATGTATGTTGTGTTACAGTCTATTCTCGAAAGTGGAGCCAGATTGGCTCAGTGAGTATGGTACTGTTTCACTAACCAGGAGGGCCTGGTCGTTGGTGTGCACGTACAAGAACCCTTAACATAATTCCACGAAGGGCAAGCAGAAATGCGGATGTCCAGGAAAACAAAATTGCCCTCACAGCGCGTTTTCATAGTCTGGCATGAGCAGAAAAATAGGACCTTAATCCCCATTTCAATTTCTTTATCGAAAGTGCAAAGTCAACACGTTTTAACCACAATTTAGAAAGTAGCATATAATTTTTCGCCCGGGTATCAAAACATTGCAATACTTTTTATCAAGGGTGTAAAATGCTTTAGCTGTGGTGACATAAGGCATCGAAGCTGAGGCATTTCTTCACCTAAAACTTGTGAAATCGTTTTTAACCAAAGAGCCATTACGACCATAACTCGAGCAACCCCAATCAAATCACGAGTGTCAAGATGTTAAAATCCCGCACAATTGGATCATTCCAATCGATTTTTTTTTAACAATCTTATTTTACAAAAACAATTGGTTCCTGCAAGTTTTGCGAACGGTGTCACTCCAAGGGCCATGTTCAATATTTTGTCTGATGCTCCAAACACTAGTGACTGTCATAATATTTGATCACCATGATAGTTTAGCTTATTCAACAGTTTAAGAAGGGTGTGACAAATATTTATTGGATTTCCAATCCATGTGATTAGACGATAATAACCTAAAAACCAAACAAGAAATATTTTTCATAAATATTATAATCGGCTTTCAGTTTAATTAAATTCCGTATTAAAACAATATCACCAAAGACTTTACATATTGTCTGAGCGCCAACTGAACGTGAAATGAAAATATTGTGGACTTTATACAGAACTGATTTCATCTGGGACTGCTGGTGTGAAGTTGTGTATGAAGTGTATTGTCTGTGGCGTTTTACACCAACTGAACGTAGAATCAATTAATATATCGTGGACTGTATACAAAACTGATTTCATCTGGGACTAACAATAGTTCTTTTATTTACTGCTGATGAGAAGATGTGCATTATGATCCACCGTAGACATCAGCCGTTAGTTACATACTGTCTGTAACGTTCAAACCAACTTAATGTGGAATCAAAATATTATAGACTCCATACACAAATTACAAAAATGATGTCATCTACTGCTGCTGCGACGTTGTGTATGATGGTTCACGTTTTTATTTAGCGAATTTAACACACCAGGCAAAGTATGCTGAATTATCGACCTTGATAGTCATGATACTACTAGATTGTGACCTCTTAAGAGTAAACAAAATCAAACGTGTTCCTTTGTTTAAGATGCATAATTCTATCCGTTGGAGTTCGGGGTGGTCATTGCCAGAACCGTTACAGTATTAGCATCTATATGGATAAAGCAGAAGACATGTCATTAAGTTTAATGTCTTTCTGAAAAGCATTTATCCTATGACATGTCATAGTTCTAATCTTATACTTCCAATAGCATGCAAAAACCGACAATAGCTTAAATTATTAGATCCATGTTTAAACCAGACTGGTGACAATATAGGAAAATGCATGTAGACCATCATCCACACATCTGTACTTGACTCGTTAGTAGCATACATAATTATTCTGTGGTCACGGACAATAGGCCTGATACTGGTTCTGATGAAGTTTGGGTATTTGTTCACCAGACCAGTATCATCATTAGTAATTCCATCCATTCCATACGTTTAATTTGACCAAAAATTATCGACCCACAGAAGGGGACGGGGAATAAATCAGTATTGGTTGACATTTACAATGCCGCGTCTACCAGCTGTTTGAGCAAAGAGAAGAAACTGTAAGGGAATGTTAATTAACAAAGGACCTTCAAACAAGACAATCTGCTACACTTAATTAGTGAGTCAACAACATGCATAAAAACTTCATGACCCAGATTTTATCATGAATGATTTTCAGATCTTTATCAATTCCAGTTCCTAATTACGCATGCGCCCTTTTGTCACCCTACATGTATTTGTTGCGGAATCAAAGGAAGCGTGATGCAGAAGCTAAATTATACATTCCCAGTCAATTGACACCTCGTAGCATGGTCAAAAAGCAATTTGATGATGGGAGTTGAACTCGAATCAAAAGGAATTTTATCAGCTCAACCAATCATTAAGTCTTTGTAAGATGTCAATACGGGGACTTTGATGGAATTTACCATACATGTGTCATACAACACTGTAAATAAGATTCCAGTATAAAATCGTCTTAGTATTCAAAGTCGAAATTGAACGCTTTCGTGCTTTAGACGGGCGTAAATTCATTAAACGCTCTTCTACTGTCCACCAAAACCAGCATTAATGAACCTGGCGCTTAAGTTTATAATTTGAACAAATAACGTTTATGCTTCAAGGTTCATGGGTAACACAAAACTATATATAAATTCATAGTGGGAGAGACATTTAAAAATGAAATGAAATGGGGTTCAACATCCTACTCCTACTGGGCTAGTGAAGACGGCCATACGTCATGCAGTGAGGAAAATTTTGCCGGGAGAGCGGCACTATGGCCTACTCTTATTTCGAATTCCAACTGTCAAGGGTTCTTTTACGTGCACGCCAATGTGTACACGGGACCTCGGTTTTTCGTACCATCCGAACGACTATGCGTTGTTCCTCACGAGGCCCTTCATCCTGTACCACTACTCTTTTAGACATTTAAACGCTTACAAAATTGTCAATTCCAATATGTATATTCCTGTTTAATTGATGGATGGAATGGAGTAAATTTCATCAGCATCCATTTAAAGGTTAACATAATGTCCACATAAAGGAATGTCTATTGTCAATGTCGAAGCTTGGGAATCCATCTCATGCATGGAAGCTTTACATCCTCAGTGTTATAAAATTCCATTTTCCCTTTCGTTCTTTTTTGTTCGGATCCAGAAGATATCGAACGTTATTGTTTATCCACATTCTTGCCTTTATCAGTGGGGTATTCACATGTGTTGTTTATTTTAGGTCATAGACAAGCCTACATCCCCTTGATATACAGCATGCATTCTGACATCTGTTCTTCCATCTTGTTTTTTAAGAAAAATATCACGGGGTGATCCTGCCGCTGTTTGAAAACCAAACCAGTCTTTAATTATTGTTGAGAATAAATATATAAAAAAAACCCACAAAACAAATAATACATGGAGCCACTTCCGTTTCCTTTGAGGAAATCATAGAGTTGGCCGGAAATTTGTATGTTTGTTTGTCTGAATGTTTAAGTGTATCAGAACAAATGTCAAATGAAAGATAAAAGTGCAACTAAATTTGTTAGCAACGTGAACTCCTCAAATGAGAAGTGTTATCGAGTAGTAACTTCATTGTACTAGAATTCCCACGCAGATGCTAGCCTCATGGGTTTCCTCCAGGCCCTCCCAAGGCAAACGACACCTACGCGCAGGTGAATTATTGAAATAAAATCATTTAAATGAAAAGAAATGGGGTTTAACATCCTACTGTTCTGCTCCGAATTGGGCTAATAAAGACGGACATACGCCATACAGTGTGCTATGAGGGAAATTTTGCCCGGACAGCGGCACTATGGCCTACTCTTATATCGAATTCCAAATGTCAAGGGATCTTTTACGTGCACGCCAATGCGTTCACGGGACCTCGTTTTTTCGTCCCATCCGAACGACTATACAGCTGTCCATGTCATGCCTTCCGTTGTGCATCACTGACAAGGGGAACCACGCCAGAAAATCTGGCCAATGCAGGGATCGAACACCCGACCTCCAGGCTAGCGAGTCAGCGTCTTACCCGCTTAGCCACCTGACCCCTGATATAAAATTATACCTATGACCTAGATTGTATACAGAATAAACAACGTTCAAAACACAATTTTTAGGAAATTTTGTTCATAGATATGTAGTAAGGTGAATCATTGTTACCAGATCACAACAGACATATTATTTCACATGCTTTATACATAAATGGTTTCTACTGTTGACGAAATGTTTTTACCGAAAACAATATGTCCGAGTCCTTTAAATGCGACATAACGTGATTTAATTGTGCATAATATTCTTTTTCGTTCGTATCTCTGCATTGCTTAATTTCACAATTTGTGTATGAAAAATTAAACGTAATACGGGGTGTTTCCACGCCAAAGTGTGTTTAAAATAGCACTACTGATAGTCTAGGGTTATTAATTCCACCAAAGAGTACAACTCGGATTCGATGGACCTTTGATATCGGCACACAACAGAGTATTTGACTTGACACACCATTACTATATGGATCAATAGCCTTCATCCTTATCATTTCCATGAGCTTCTCCCGTTAGTGAGATTTGTAGACATAAGACTCTAGTGGTGATAACACCACCTCATATTATATAAGTGCTGGGATTATTTGTTCACATAGAAAGTTTGTGATATAAAACAACCGAGAAGTGCTGCTGATGGATTGGCTATCCAGGCAATATTGACCAACAGACATCAGTAAATACGAGGATAAAATACATCCATGTAGAGATTGTTTGAAAGGTTACTAAACGTCTGCTCGCTAATTTGCTTACCAATAATATTGGCGCCAAAATATGTCCTCTCGTCAATATGGCTGAAGCGGACCTGTTTGATCTGATGCGCGCGATAGCCGAGGGAGTCAAGTCCATTCAACGATTTCTGAGTTATAAGCGGTAAATAGACAAATTGTTATCAAATAGATGCCACGATTAGTCAAATAAACGATTTGTGTTGCGGATTATTCTACTCGTGGGCTATATTTGGCTCTACAGACTATCATAAGGTTGTAATGATTTAAAAAAAAAATTGTATTTTTTTACATGGAATGGTGATACATTTATTGAACCAAGTGAGTCTTAAAGGAGCTAAGTCGCTAATATTTGGGACCTAGAAATTGACACAAATGGGTCGCAACGCATACAATAATGTAATATGAATGTATATAAATTGATAACATTCAAACGTTTGTTTTTACTGTAATTTTTAATCAGTTAGGTTCGGCGAAATACGCCAGTATTCTCAATCGAATTTCAATCTCTTGCGTCTGGTTTTTCCAGTCTACAGATAAGAATATAGCGTCACCGTTTGACATGACTTGTGGAATATGCCTAGCCTCGTTTTTCGGGTCCCTTATTACAAATAGCGCTGAAACGCATTATGGTCCACGATTCGTGTACCAATTGTAAAATGTTTATTTTGTCTTAAATATTGGATATCAGAAGGCCATCTTTTCCCGGTAAGATCACAACATCAATGTTGATTTAAACCGACAAATAAATCGTGTTTTCAATGTCGAAGATTTTGGATGATATTGAGTTAGAGACTTAGTTACTTTAAGAGCAAGGGAAAAGGGGAATTATGAAATCGTCAACGTTATCCATAAATATCATCACTGTCTAAAGGTATAAATTAAATCAACTATGAAAAAGCAAACTAATTTCCCAAGGGGTATTTTAGGTGTAAAAAGGTGCAATGCAAACAAGTGTTATGATTATTTGATTGCTTTCTAAAACCACAATGTTGGCACCAAAAGTGTCGAGTTGAAGCCTCAAGTCAGACAAGATTCTGCCACTTTGATCATTAAGATATTTCATTGTTGAAATAATTTGGGAGTTTTCAATTTAAACGATGACTTTAAAGATTTGTATTTTTAGTTCAATAATTTCTGAAAATCGTTTGATCTTAAAATCATTCACGATTTCGTTTCGTGTCCTTTTAATTACAATTTTAATTTTGATTCTTGTTGCATCCAAATTTAAGAAAGAATGTTTGAAAGAATGCATCAAACGAAAGAATATGAAAAAAGTTGCGCCCATGAGTGGTGTAAAAGGTATGAGTCATGAGGGGACTAATAGCGAACTGGTTTTGATAATCACACAGAACAAAGACATAATTAAAGATTGCACATTCACCAATGGAAACTGAGACAGCCGTTTTTAAAATCCCGTGTCACCTTCCTTAAGCCAGCTCGTCCGTCCCCAACTTCATAATGCTATCATATAAGTCGTGTGTTTGCCATTAACAAACATGCATTAACTGTAATCTTCCGTCGCCATGGAAGGCTTCAGTGTCAGCAACACGTGTGAGCGTGCCCTTGTGCATGCTCATTTAACAAGTCTTTCGTTCCAGTAGTCATTTCACTGTTCATATCGATGAGAAAAATCTTCAAGACGCAAATGTCCCTTGTGACAAACTCTGAAGAAGGTGACCCTTAGTTTGACATTATTATACAATCAGCCAAGTCACGCGGAACCAATTTGTGCTGGCTGACTAGACATTGGCGTGCTTCTTCTCATGTCAAACTTCCTCTAACATTAAGACTCGTTTTTTTTTTAGCCACGATTGAATTATACGCCTTTCGAAAATTCAGCATCTATCTTCTAATTCATTACATGTTCTTATTTATTGCTGATTTTGTATATTATCTTTTACAAGACTAATAAATCGTTATAAACACAATATAAATCTACCCTTGGTTACATAGCTCTCTGGTAAAAAAATATCATCCAGGCAATGAATAATGCCACATAAGCGTTCAATATCTGGCTGATTTTCAGAGCTGTACATGTACATCAACCGGAGACTTAAAATCGAACACTTAGGATAAATTGCCCTTCTTCAATGACAAATTTAATTCTTGGCATGCTGTTCATCGATAAGAGAGCAAAAAAATAAGAAATTGTAATTTATATAGTCGGTTAGTTTTAACGATTGGGCAAATCAAAAGGTTATTGCGAAGTTACGTCAATGACAGGTTTTACATCTCTTCGGAAAACATAAAACGTGAAAACAAGAGCAAAAGCGAGCACCTGCTGTGCCGATCCATATACCAACATGCTGGAACAGAGAAAGTTCTACATCGACTTGTTCACACCATGGTGACGGATGCATATGTATGTATTTTAGGACATCAGGTTATCGAAATATCGAATACATTTACAAGGTTTTTACTTGTCAGGTAGTCTATGTTTTATATCAATGTGTCTTCAGGTAAACTTATATAAAATATATTAAATTTTACCATGACGTCACATTATAGTGGTTTAGGAAGCGTTTACACTTTAGCCATGTCACTAAAAATGTCAAAGATACACAAAAGACAAACTTGTAAATTAGCTAAGAACATTCCAAAACTGGCTAATAGGCAAAGTTAAAATGTATCATTTAGAAAAACTGATGCTCTGCAGGATTATGATACCACTCCGGTTCCATGTATTTGTTTAACCACGCCCTCACCCCACACACACGCGATAATGGACCCGATTGGTCTTTCGAAATGGGGGTTTAACGTCCTACTGTTCTGCACCAACTGGGCTAGTGAAGAAGGACTTGCGCCATGCAACGTGCAATGAGGGAAATTTTGCCCGGACAGCGGCGCCACGGCTCGTACGAGATAAATGAAAATTGAGGGTAACACAATGAGTGGAGGAGGGGATATCCAATGACGTGTAATACGAAGAGGAGGAAATGTCGGATAAATAAATAAATAAACAGAAAGATCCGTCATACTCAAACCCTAACGAGGATTGCATCAACACATACTGGGACCTAACGATTAACCCAATTTTAAACGCCCTGTCACGCAAATGGGCATCTCGATATGGGGTCATTAAAATGTGATTTATTGCTACTAATTAGTAATTAAAACTGGTAAATGTTTATGTCTTACATTAAGAAAGTTAACTATTTTTCCAGTTTAATAGCTTTAAGAGATGGGTTGCCTCAGCAAGATAGACTATTTAAACCTGTATGTATCGAAATCACAACTTGTAAGATACCAAGATTTAGATACATTTAAACATACTGCTGTGAGAAATTAGAACAAAACTTGTATAATGCTTAAAGGCCCTAGAATACATATTTCTTTGTGTTTCAACAGAAAAGTTTCTCTGTTGGAATTGTCATTAATTGCCTTCCATATTTTTGTCAAGTATTGTTTATAGTTGGTATATTAAAGCCTCTGAGCGCCCAGGATATCTAATCCAAATTTCTTTTTTAATCATCTAAATCACTATCACATAAAACGTGTTTAACACTATACTATAGCTGGGTGTGTTCACATCATGTGCAATACCTCAAATATGAGTATTTTCCGGCGTGGTTTCCCCTTGTCAGTGATGCAGGACGGAGTGCATGAAAAGAACAGCTGCCTGGTCGTTCGGATGGGACGAAAACAGAGGTCCAGTGTACACATTGGCGTCCACGTAAAAGATCCCTTGGTAGTTGGAATTCGATATAAGAGTAGGCCGTAGTGACACTGTCCGGGCAAAATCCCCCCCCCCCCATAGCACACTGTATAACGTATGCCCTTCTTCATTAGTCCAGTTCGGATCAGAACAGTAGGACGTTAAACCCCATTTCATTTCATTTCATTATGAGTAGTGAACAAATTCTTAAGTCGAGCCGAACATTTTTCAGCGCTTGTTTTTTTTTTAAATAGGGAAAATATTTAAGAAACGCTTCTTTAAACGCAGGTCTCCAGGTTTGGAGTCAACTTAGAACGATAATCGAGATGTTCACAGATAAATCAAAATTAAGGTACTTACCTGTTATATAGGAAACTAGATCCAGAATACATTAACAGGACTCCCTTCAGACGATGATCACGTATATAAGTGTTTCTGACTTATTTGAATCGTGTACATTGTTTCAGCGTGTTTAATAACAAACTACACGACTCATTGTAAGCAAGCATTCAATAATTTTGTAAGATAAACGATTAATGTCTGAAGTTATTTTCACAGATTCCTAACATTTCTCTGTCCAACACACGAATGAACAGAATCCCACAGCAGTCGTGTTATTGTAGTTATCATCAATGTAACACTCCTCTAGCTCTTGTTATTACAGCGAATTATCAACTCAGAAGGAGAAAAATTCCCGAGTGCCAGAATATTTAACTCTTTAAAAATAAGGAGAAAGTTCAATCGATGCACACCGACGAATTAACAAATTTCTTATAGTTAGAACATTCCTTAATAATTAATTTATAAGCGAGCAGAAAGTTTAAATTTGTTCCAATAATCCATTTCTTTATTTCAGAAATTTATGTAGCTAAATGAAACGTGTTTTTCAATCATGGCCATGTCCGTTACCACTGTGGAAGAGCAATCTTGCTGTGAATAGTTTAAAAATTCTGAAACTTGAAATTATCCTCATGAAATATTAAACTAACCTCCTGATTGCATGTCTATAAATCTTTCGCTTGAATTACAAAGATCGCAGTTGGGATTCTATATAGCAATGAAATAGCATCCTACTTATACACAGTTTATGAAGTTGATTCTATGTTTAAGACAAGTTTGCAGAGATAATCATTATTAACTGATGTAATTATGTATAAAACATGTATCTGTAAAGAATCGTAAATGGATTACGTTGATATTTATTGTACAATGATCGTTTTCTTTTCTTATCATTTAACATGGGTTCTTGGAAATATAAATCTAAATTTCGTATGTTTCTTGATTATTAGTAAAAGAAGGTACAACGAAATTACATCTGCGTGACAGCTTATGCACTTTAGTAGCACTTTATTTTAAATCGATCATCAATCGAAGACACAGCATATAACTGTGCAGAATAGTTCAAAATGTTTTAAACACTGCCATTAATAATTCTCACAACATCCATTGACAACATGTTTCTAGATATCATGAAAACTGACGAGACCGCATATAACAGTTACGAATAGTTCAGGATGTTTTTAAACACTGTCAATATAATTTTCACAACATACTGCTTGTAAATATCTCCATTTACAATATGTATCTAGATATCAGGAAAACCTTTGTGATATCTTAACGTATCATTTAACAGACTAACACCACGAGGAAAACAAGTATCCCACAAATGTCAAACAGAAGCTTTACACACATACCAACATGTACAACACAAAGATCGCTCATCTTAACCTGACCACTGCTCACTTTCAACTGACCACGAAACCCTTGACTGCATCACTGGACTTTCACTGACCACTTGTAAACACGTGTCTCTGGTTACATCTGACCCCTGGCATGGTCAGCACGAAAGGGTAAGGATCTGAATGGTGTCCCCTGTGGTGACCACTGTTCATGTCTGTTAAAACTGATAAGGGGTTTGACGGCCACCTCTTTCCTCAGATGTAGTTACACTACTGTTTTTGTTTGTTTGTAAAGAGAGACTCAAGCCCTTCATGCAGTTGATCCCAATAATGCTTAAAATGTTCTCTTTGACCAGTAACCCACCCACCCTGTTTTAAACATACTGTATACACAAAGAGACGTGTTCTGTACATGTTTTTTACATTAAGATATGTGTAGTGATCTACAGAATTTGATGCCTTTTACTATTAAAGGGGGGGGGGGACTTTTACGAAAAGGTGTTGTCGGAGATGTCACTTTTTTGGTAGCGGGCGTTAAAAGGACCGAACAGAACTGAAAGATGCATCCAATGGCTATATTAAAACCTCACAAGAATTCTAAAGAAGGAAAAGGGAAATTAGATAAAACAGAGAAAAAACATTATGAATTGATAACCAATATCACGCTAGGAATTTAAATTTCAGAGCGTACAAATAGAAAATCCCATATATCTTCGCGATTCTCCTGAAATATAATTAAGATTATTCAGGATGGTTTGGCACGGAGAATCAGTTGTTCAGCCCATAAATTAAAACACACATTAAACACTCTTGAGGGCAGGTTTCTTATCTTTTTAACGAGCATCTAACAAGCTATCTCTGGTCTAATGAGTAGATTAAGATGACAACAGTTCATCAATTACACGAGACCATGCTGTTGAAAATCTGAAATTATTTACGATCATATAATTGAAAACATCTAATCTTGGGAAGCCCCACTCGCTTGTATCATGTTTGCTCTTTACATTAACCCGTTGCTTTGGAAGATATGGTTTGTTTTCTTCTTGATAATGACCACAAGAATTGAGTATGTTCTGAATTTCACTGCAATTTGATTTTTAAGCGGCATACAGTTACCAGTTTTTGTTGTTTTTTTTTTTAATAAATCCGCGATCTAAGCTATCTGCGAGCCGCGGTGGCGGAATGAGTAAGGCGCTGACTCGGTAGCCTTGAGATCTCGGATTGGACCCCGGTGTTGGCTGAGAAAGTTCCTCGGGATTTTACGATGTGGTGTCCACTTGTCAGTGGTGTATGGAACAACGTCTAGTCGTTAGGATGTTACGAAAATCAGGGGTCCCCTGCACGTGGGGTGCATGTAAAATAACCCTTGTTATTCAATTGATGTCTGGCCAAAATTCCCCCCACGGCATACTGCATGATGTAAGCCCGTGTTCATAAACCCGACTGGAGCAGAAAAGTAAGACGTTAAACCCCATTCATAAGCTATCTACTGCTATAGTGAATTCGGTTCCATTATTATAATAAGACATGACACTAGAAATTCAGCAACCGGAACGGATTACCAGTTCATCACGGGGTTTCATCCATAGAAGGCAACACCCACTGCCCACGGTCATAGGAACGTTCATGATGTTGTGTTTTGTATCTCAGCTGTGATCAACAAATAGAGACACTGATGGTGACGGATTAGAACAAAAATCCTACTGAGTAGCCTTCAACAATATTTGTTCCTGTGATCTAGAAAATTGGCCAATTTGTAGCGAGTTAATAATCACTGTGAAGAACCGAGTAACGACTATATAGCATGAGGTAGTTGGTGGCCTGGGTATCCTACTGTGTAAATTGCTTCTTTAAAAGACCAATATGCTACCCCTAACCATTCTGACACTCACTAACAAGCTAGTTCGGCTTCTGTGTGACCTTTTAATGTAGGGGGTTAATAGCTATGTATTTTGTAAATCTATTTCGACAGAATCTGTGCTATCGGTAGGTCCATTCTTTAGAATACTAATAATAATGTTTATTTCGGAAAGGGGCCACATATCCATCATGCAAATAATAGCATTAAGTCAAATTGTGAGTTTTTGCCCCCATGCTTGTATGTGACATGGAGTTGGGTTACCTTCCCAACCTCGCGGATTTTTTCCGGTTCCTCACACAAGCGAATTAGTGAAATAAAATTGTACATGTTAGTCCGGAAATGACCTGGTTTAAATTCGGAGTCAATTTCGTACTTATTGCTGTTTAAAAAAAAATCCTTATTTTAAGGTTAAAGTACGGGCGACTTACACCAGTTTAGTACATAGTACTGATATAAAGCTCACAGTAAAAATAAAACTGGCTGCATTATCAACGAGAGCGAGAACACCCGCCATTCGGAAGTTATTATCAAAGGACGACCGCTCAACGAGTAGTGACCTCTTTCACCAGATGACCAATTGACCACTAAATTAACTGACCGTGTAAATAAACTGAAGACCTTGAGTGACGGCCCGACACCTTGCTCTGTTGAAAGAGTAACCAGACACCACCAGTCTGTGATTTTTTGATTTGACAATCTGCGTCGAGTTACGGTTCGAGGACTGGTATCTGTTTTACCCGACGTTTGTAATAATTCTGGTTCAACCTATTGCTCAATTTATATATGGTATTTATATATTTTCCGGTTTTAATCACTTGCAAAAATGTCCCGTCTTCATTAGCCCGTGCAAAAATGTCCTGTCTTCATTAGCCCAGTCGGGCTAAGTAAAACTTAACCAAATCGGGTTCTAAGCCAACCGCAGAGCCGGGCTGGAAAAATTGTAATTAGAGGGAAATGAAATGGATTTTAACGTCCTACTGTTCTGCTCCTAACCTGGGCTAATGAAGACAGGCATACACCATACAGTGTGCTATGAGAGAAATTTTGCCCGGGCAGCGGCGCTACGGCCTACTCTTATATCGAATTCCAACTGCCAAGGGATCTTTTAAGTGCACGCCAATGTGTACACGGGACCTCGGTTTTTCGTCCCATCCGAACGACTAGACAGCTGTCCTTGTCAGGCCCTCCGTCCTGCATCACTGACAAGGGGAAACCACGCCGGAAAATCTGGATGAACTTTCTAGGCCAATGCAGGGATCGAACACCCGACCTCCAGGCTAGCGAGCCAGCGTCTTACCCACTTAGCCACGTGATCCCCCGTAATTAGAGGGAAGACGATTTAACATTATCGATAATTACTTTAATTTCTACATAAAATTTTATAAAATTGTAAAAAAGGTATTAGGTTCTGAGTAGCTCTATTAACTCTACACATGCCGCTTTTATATTTATTTATTGAAAAATATTAAATTTTATGGTTTATATCGTGTAACTACTAGATTAAAGATATTAACTCAAGTGTCTAAAGAATGTAGTCAATATTAAACGTCGATGCTTATAAGTGCCAAGTGTATACCAACAAATTATGGAGAAGCGAAAGCGGTTCAATACTATTTTCCAGACTAACTGATGTACACGCGGTTCATGGCTCGACAAACTGGTTATAATACCCAGACAACACATGGCTAAATGAGAAAACTGACCGCTTGACCAGTTTAAAAGCTCATCAATATCCTGTCTGGCCCCACCGATAGATGGACGTAAGTCGTAATAATATTACGAAAGCAATGGCTTCCAGTCATAACAGAATTAGACAGAGTAAGTATATTATGCCAACCAAATGAAATAATCAAAAGGAACATTCATACAGTATCAAAGACTTCTAATTCCCTGTAAATCGAGTCAAAACTGTATTACTGTCAACTAGTCTCTTGATCTTGTCTTTTCGTGGCCTTATAAAAAAAAATCAATGAAAATTTATCAAATCCTATCAATTGTTTGATATAGGATGAGCCTTGATATAGGATGAGCCTATCTAAATCTTCATCACTGCGGTAGTTAAATTATCGATCAAAATACAAGAACACTACGCAATCTTTGTGAACTTCCCCAATAAATTAGAAGTGGTATCAGGGACGTTCTGGAACTGGTGCGCATACCATGCCTTGTGTATCCTACCATCGTTGATCCACAAACTTTGATTCATGAATAGCCAGATACTTTTGACCAGATGGACAGTGTGCTTCAAAGGGTAATTTATACAATCTATTAGACAATGGAGAGAACAGCGGTCATACATGTTTATACACAATCAAAAGTTCTTAAACAAAACCCCCCAAAAACATTTTGTAACAAAACTCATTCAAATATAATAAATTTAAGTTCTTGAAGGTCTTTTTTACACGCAGATGTGCTTGGTGACACGACAACAGCCGTATGTACATTAAAATGGTGCAGATTTTTGACTGATATTTTGTGCCTTTAAGGTAGTATAGAATCTTCCAAAAAATAAAAGAAGCATAACCTTGAGACATCAAGTTTAATTGATGAAGACGCGTAGACAAAATCATTAATCTTTTAAGCTAATTAACACGTACTAATTAATACCACGTGGAATAATATGACGTTGCACCAACATCCTCTGCACCGTCTGTAGGTAATACTAGAGGGACAACTTGTCGGGTATCATTAACTCATTCATCTCTCACATTACGTCATATTTGGTCTTCGGCGTTAGAACGTGAAACGTGTCTGCACTAAACAAGTTAAAGACAACAAAACGGATCCTAATAGATTATGAAATCTTAGCGAATTTTATTATGCAATCGTGTAATCATTTTAATGTGATTAAGAGCGTTAACCACAAGAGTATGATCTATGTAAATATACATACAAATATACTCGTTTAAATCCCCCCCCCCCTTAAAATTTACTTCACAGATATTAAAAAAACGTTGTTTCTGCTTGAAGTCAACTTGTTTACCCCAATAACATACAATTGTTCAAATGGCGTTTCGTATAACAAAATAATAACCTATTTCATATTAAGTTTACAGAATCCGCTGTATGACACTGCCTTACTAACCTGGAGGTCCCAAGTTCACTTCCGGTGTTGGCCGAGAAAGTTCTTCGGACTTTCCGGCGTGGTTTTTACTTGTTAGTCGTACAGGGCCGAAGACCTGGTAAGGAACAGCTTCTAGTCATTCGGTTGGGACGGAAAACCGAGGCCCCGTGTACACGTATGCATGCCCGTAAAAGAACCCTTGACACATAGAATTCGAAATAAGTGTAGACGATAGCGCCGCTGTCCGGGCAGACGTCGTATGCCCGTATGCATTATCCCGGATGGAGTAGAAAACTATGACGTTAACCCATTGCATTCAATTCATTCAGTCTTTGAATTCTTCGAAACGGTATTTTGTTCAGCCGCAATGGGTCGTTATTGTCACCAAATCCTATTCAAGTGTTACTACTAACTCGTTGCGGTGTGAATGAGGTTGGGGATAACTGTGTCATTCTGCTACTATTAGCTAGGGGTTAACGCCGGCTTCCACCGAGGGTGATATCGCACACAATACTCTTGTGTTATTCACACAATGCTCTATTTTATATTTAACAATTAGTTTGTTCCCGCAGTTTGTTAATCAAATATGTCAATATTATATTCACAGGGAACTAGGAATCATTTTTACGTTTAAAAGACAAGCTTTACAGAAAGTTTAAAAAAGACTTACATGTTATTGATTTTGCACTAATAAATGGAGTCAAAAGAACTTTATATCTTTAAATAGAATCTTTGAGCAAAAAAAAACCATAAATGGCATTTGTTAATAGTTCATTCAGCGAACACGTAATTACAACCAAAAAACACAAAAAATCTGAATGGACAAAAAGTAATTTACTAGATGTACAAAACATTTTTGATTAACATGAATTTATGAACTATTAATCGCCAGAATTTAGAAACGTTATACAGCCGTAAACAGTGGACGTCGCTGGATCATCTTCTGAAATTGAAGTGTTTTTATAGCTTACAATATCTGTGTTTTGTCTTGACTATTTAATCACCTTCTTGGTTCATAGCTCTTTTTTTTTATGTGTGGCGCTGCTCTCCTGTAATTTAAGTATTCGAAGACACAGATCTTCTTAAAATTAGAAAAGGGTGTCAGTGCAACGAAGTCTTAGCATTACGACATTAGGATCGCTTTAGCCAAGTTACTGGTTACGGACGATGATGCCTTGTTTGCAACCGTTATCCAGTGAGACGGCTAACAAAGCGTTATCCAGCTAAATAGCGCGGTGTTATTTCATGATATATAGGGACTATCATATGGAGCTTTAATCGCCACTCAGTTGGAAAAAGTCAAATTAAAACAAATGGTGTGAGAAATTAAATCTGCTATGGTAGGTTTTAGATTAAACGTCGAATTAAACGGAACGTTTTATGAGAACAAAGAAAATATTTTATTACTAATAAGTCCGAATGAAATCCAGTTTTTCATTTAATTAATTTCTAGCGCTTGTTTTTAGAATCGTACTTTACGATAAAAACAGTTCACCTCTTCAAAGAAAGTCATAAATCATGAATTGTCAAAGTATTGGAAATAAAACAGATATAAGGATTGGTAAGAGAATAAACGGTTTAAGTATTCCTCTGTTGATTGACTTTATATTTGCCCAATAAGCTCAACTGCATCCTTGAATAAAGAATTAGATAGAAAGAATTTACAGTGTGATGCTTTTGGGATTTGAGATGCGTTAACAAGCACTTTATCATCTCGCTATATATCAACGTATGACTGAGGTTTTTGGCTACCACGTAAACTTATTTCAATAGGCGGATGGTGAGTTATTGTCGAACTTTTTACCAAGATCGTATATTTTGTATCTCCCTTGAGGGTCCTCTGATGAATACTCTTATGCACGTGAATGCATCCAGAGAGTCTAGTATATGTACCGCGACTGATATAGAACCGAAATTTGAAAAGTAGCAAGATAGCAAAATCTGTTTTATCCAAGATCGTTTAGAAATTATTATTCCATGCCACAGAAACTGGATTATACTTTGGGGAAATATATAATTCTGAACTCCACACCTTATTAGCTAAATGATGGATTGTACAAAATTGAAAGTTTTACTTATCAATCATTTCTACTTCAACTCTTGAAATATAAATTGTTTTATGGAAACTTCCCTGGATTTATATAGCGCTAATTAAGATTGCATAATTAAGAATGGTGTCACTTCTCATTTGTATGCAAAAGTCGCAGAGCTACCATTATATAAAATCATGGATCCACGGTGGCTAGGCGGATAAGACGCTGGCTCGCTAATCTAGAGGTCGGGTGTTCGAGAAAGTTCATCCAGATTTCCCGGCAGGGTTCCCCTTTGTCATTGGAGCAGGACAGCGTATGGTACGAAAAACCGAGATAATGTGTACACATCGGTGTGCACGTAAAAGATCCCTTGGCAGTTGTAGTGCCGCTGTCCGGGCAAAATTTCCCTCATAGCAAACTGGCGTATGCCCGTCTTCGATCATCAACCCAGTCCGAGCAGAACAGTAGGGCGTTAAACTCTATTTCATTTCTATATAAAACAGGACTTCTGGTATTATTATTATATGATCTACCTAGTAATAATCTGGGATTTGGGTGCTAATTACCATACATTTGATTTAAAGAAGACTCCATTTGTTAAACACCTTGATGGAGATTATCATTATTTAATAACGTAAACTAGCTAGAGAGAATCAGTGAGTATTGTGACTGGTTGACGGAATGTAAGATAGTAGACTTCCGTTGTCAGTGTGTTCCTCACCTTGATATATTATCTTTTAGAGGCATATCTGCTGATAAAGAATAGGTTCCAGTCGAGTTATTTGCCCCTGAATCTCTCTTACGAATGTAAACTTAATAGACGTTAAACATTATACTTAGTCACATCTTGATGTTATTTTTGAAAAAAGATTTTCCACAATACAGGCGTCCGTGCGCAAAACCACATGTCATTCCATCCAAACGACTAGGCGCTATTCTGGTGTTTTCTCCGGGTCCTCCGGTTTCCTCCCACTGCTAAATTATTGAAATAAAATTAAACCATATGTTAGTCCCGAAATGACTTAGATTGTGTCGAGTGGACGTTAAACCCCATTTCTCTCTCTCACTCTCGCTATTCTGGTGTAAGATCTGTAGCCATTAGCAACACCCTGAATGTTTTCCTTGGGCGACTTTGAATTCAATTCGCGTGTTGTCACAGCACAAATATGCCAACAGTATTGACATGCATTATATTTATTGTTACTTCCAAACTGTGCCATAATATTTTAAATACGTTATGCATTTTATACCTATTAAAGTTATATCGCGTGTATTCATATTATATTTTCATGACATCAACGTGTCTAACAAGTGCGCTTTAGATCATACGGTCGACATTTGAGTCAAGAGGCTGGTTTCGATCACAAACGTGAACGTGACAAGGAGTGGGGTTGTCTGTCCGACCTGGTGGGTAGTCTGTGGGTTCCATCCACTACCGAATACCCCTACGCAGAAGCGAATTATTGAAATAAAATTGAATCATATATTAATCCCGTCGTAGGACAATTCAATCTGTCTTGTAGCTAGTATCACTAACACGACATCACTTTTTTATCTCTAGATGGCAGAAATAAAAGAAAGACGGCTAAAAGACATTATCCTGACTGTAAAACCATTGATAGACCATGGCCAAGATTTAACGATAAGATAAAAAGAATAACGTATAAACTTCAATTAATTTAAGAAAATAAAAAACATCTTTTTTCTTGTTCACCAGGTGTCGCGTCTATCAGACAGTAATCTGGCGGAGACGTAAACCGTGACATTACCTATGTTTAACCAATGATAGTGTTACTGTTTTCAATTACACGACTACTCAGGGGAACCGTAAAATATATCGTACACGTCCCCGTTCTTATTCACCAGACAAATAAATCTTTTAAAACTTCTGTCACCATCTTCTTCTTATGATCAACCAAATATGGCGTCGCTATCGAGGTGTATAATTAGCTATTAAAGGTGGCGCTAAATTGGAGGTTTTTCATCACCGACCGTCTTATCTTCCTCCTTGTGTTTTTAATATTCTGTCGTCTTAAGAAAAAGCACCAGGTTTACAAGCCTATAAATATGTTTTAATGGGGCTTTAGCATTTCAAAGCCTGTAAATTTTATAAATTAGTAGAGGATTTAATATTTTTTCCAGACAATTAATGATAGCCAGAGTTTATTTATAGTCACATAAACTTGATGTTATCCGTCTTAACATTTCTCAAACAACAATGATTTAGATTTTACAACAAACATTAAGAAGAGAAAAGAAACAAAACAGGAATTAAAGAACAGAAGTTTACATAAACTTTTTTCCCGATCTATAAATCTGCGCTTGGAAACATTTCTTGACTCTTTCAGGGTTACACCCGATAATGAGTATATAGCCTCAAACGCTTCCATTATTCGTTTGCAACATCATTAAATTGAGAATTGGCTCTAATCAACAGATAAGCACAACAAACAACATAAATTTTGATCCATTTTTTATTCAACAACCCATGGAGCCCGGAATAGCCTGGAGTGAAGGTTGACCTGAGGTCAGTCTGAGCTATGTTGTTGATATTGTTCTCCTGATCTAATTAGTGATAACTATGTCTGCTTATCGACTATAAAGAGCTGGACATATTTATATTTACAGGTTTAGTCTATACAAACATTGGACATCATGCTCATAAAGTAAATAAATCCGCTTCATTTATTTTCTCTTTTCACGGACTTAAATCCTCAAATCCAAACAATCCAGCAAGTCTATTAAATACTAATTCCTACTGATTATCACCAGTTATTTATAGTTTTTAGAGTAAACGTTGGTCCAATTATTGGCTTATGAAGGAGATAAATGAAAGTGATGGAAAATAAACATTGATTTAGTTTGTTTATTTGTTATAAATGGCCTCTAGGGGTTCTACAGGGCGCACTACTGTGCTCTATTATATTTACACTGATTGACAGTAATAATCCAAAACACTAGATCGCACTTAACCTCGCAGAATCCTATCTATTGATAGTCTTCTCTACCGCCCTCACAACAGATGGCACGGGTCTGGATCACCTAAATAAAAATAATGTTGTGCGGTGGCAATCCAATCTGACCGACACTTATATGGTCAAGTGCATGTCCTTTTATATTCTTTTATTAATTAATCCTTTTCTGTGGTTCTATAATGAACTGGTTGGTTTTCTTTAAATTACATATACTGTATATGTATTCGGTTTATTAAAAAATCTTACTACTTTTTTGTTTTGTTTCTTGATTTCCTTCTTTGATAATCAAGATATTAAGAAAACAAATAATAGAGTTTTAGTTATGTTTATATTCGAAGCTAAAGCAATAATATGATAACGAACAGGAAAAATAAAACGCCATAATAAGATGTTTATTAAATCTGTAACAAATGAAATAACTATAGTATTAATATTTGATCAACCCTTCATTCGAATATGGCGGCAAGGTAGGATATACCACATAACGTAGCGCAGTAATCATCAGACATAGCGCGAGGTGACGTCCGACAAGTTACGGATGTTTTAAAACAGTTTACCCGAAACTCATTACATTAGTACTCGCCAGCTCGTAATTATTTTCTTGGAAGTTCAGATATATTACCAACAGAAAGTAGCACATTTATAGTTCCTACTCCCAATAGAACACATGTTCAATATTTAATTTGCTATGGCATAGGCTATATAATATATTATAATAAAATATACGAAACCCTAAAACAAATTATCACATGTTATTTATGAAATGACCTGACCGCGTCGGTTTCGCAATATTTTCCATCTACAGTTTCATTGTGGATATCTTAACCATTGTCATAGTACACGTCTGGACGTAACTACTCGATATAAAAAGTGTTACATCTCATTAAATATTTACAAGGAGAATATGTTGAACGGTAAAATTAACTTATGTGTAGCTGGAAGGAATGGAAGGATATGTGTAGTTAACTGAAGATGTTCTAATTGATCCATGGCATCAGGTGGCGTCAACATGATAAAGGTGACAGAAGAGACAAACTGTTATTGAATCTATAGAAATACTACGTCTGTATAGTTTATTGTTATTGTCTGAATGTCCATCTTACTTTTCAATAATTTCTAGTATGATGGTAAATATTTCATAATTATTTTTTTCTTTAAATTTTAACTTTTCTATAAAAGAAAAAGGTGCATTTTCGTCTGACAAATTGCCTTTGACGTACATATATTATTCAGCGTTCTAAATTCATTACGAATTCTTGCTATTAACCGTTTAGAATCACAGCTACATGGTGGACATATATTGTCTACAAGGTCTATGTTAACCGAACATCTGATACCGTTTATTGCGTTTTTCCTTACAATCGTTCGATTGCGTGTTTTCATTTTACAACTAATAGACAGTTCCCATCTACAAAGGATCTTAGGATAGCGCGGACTTCCAGTCCATCTCGCCAACAAAGAATTCTTAGCTATGGATAGTACTATCATTGTTTTTCCCATCTCGTGTACGACACCCCCGTCACCTTACAGCTAACCGGCCCAATGGTTTGGACATACATGTATTTCAAAAGTCGAATGCTACTGGGTAAAAGATGAGTTATTAGTAACTAGAAGAGTTACTAGTTCAGTGAATCAACAAAACTGTACTACAACAGTTTATCTCCCCAAATAAGAAGTGGCAGTATGCAACCCAGGCTCTAGCAAACTAATTTCCTATGCACAGTTATCTAGAACGCTACTTGTGTTCGCATGACACCCATCGCTTCTAGCAGAATACAGCAATAGATAGATTCCAACTGGATACAACTGACCGAAAATGACATGTCGAGATTTTTACATTCGTTTTTGTTTATTTATAAAATTGTTCCATTAATTCTGTGTGGTTGTTCATTAACGATATGTTATCTAAGTTAAACTAAGCATGATAAATCTGTTCAAATGAATCGGTTCAAATTAAACCAGAGTGTAAAAATATGTTCAATAATCCTTCCCGGGGGTATAGGAACATTTATAACGGTAAATTGCATGTTTACCGTCAACTACTGCTACTTACGATCATCATTCACAGTCGTCAATCTGATGCTTGATACCAAGTTAAGTTTATTGATAAAAGTAAATCTAGTTAAATCACTTTTAATGTGTGACTGATGTTAACTTGGTCACTTTCCGCATCGATAAGCCTGATACTAATCGATTTTATGCCTTCATTTACATTCACAAAACGTAGAGAGTGGTTTTATAAAGTAACTTGCAGTTTCTAGGCATGTAGTCAGTGCTGTCATTGATAAGACCAGGAGATTAAAGTCAGGAATTTACCAGTTGACGAGATAAAGATGCCAGAGAAAATAACGCAATCTTTTTTAAAAGATGAAAACCATATTGAAAAGGTCAGAATTGATGCAGTGATTCTTGATTTAAATCGTGTCTTTAAACTAGATATCAAATGGTTTTAAAAAAGTATAAAAAATTGACATTTTGTTTTGAATTTGAAAAAAACATTTAAATCACCCTTGCAAGGCACATTGAAAAATATTTAGAAAAAATTTATGCATGTCTCAAATGACCTCCCCTCCCAGCGGCAAACAAACAAGGAAAGCCCTCGGTGGCTTAAACATGCCCGGGATGACCATTACAGCTCCGTCAACAAACAATGGTGTCTTAAAACGCATCGCTGTACGTCCCAAAAAGGCCTGGTAAATACGCATGGTCACCATTAAATCCCTAAAGTAAACGTGGTGTGTACCCCTTTAAATACTTTAGATTACATGTTGCAGTCAAGGAAGTAATTTGTCAAACCCGGGGTGAAGAAAATTCAATTGATCTTCCTATTTGTAGTCGAAAAGTACTATATAAATTGACCAACTAGAAAACTGGGTGGACACTTTGTTTACATCTGGGAGTGGGTATCCTCATGACACTGCATTGAAATGCCCATGGCAGAACAGCAAACATAAATTGGTATGTTAGAACTTACCTTCAGAAGATCTCAAATATATATTCCAAGATATTGTTTGACGCATCTGATTACAGTTCTTTTAATATTAGTTCATCAAAACACCTATCAATGTCCGGAAAAACGTACATTTCATTCCTCAAGATTACTGTAGTTGACACTGGCGTCAGCTAAATGATATAAGAGTTCAAAGGAACCCCCGCCGTGGATAGTTGGGTTTCACGACTCTCCTCACACTTTAGTAAATAACAACAACAATCTGTCTTACGTTGTAAGGTAAATCGGATGACACTCTTCACTGTAAGAATAACTTTGTACAAATTTCAGTTGATTTGTGCACATGCAAAGACTAAAACCCGCCCTACTTCATCACAATAACACATGTGAAGGAATTTAATTCAGTATCTTCTCAGTCATCTTATAATACGCTGGTCATATTACACTGGCCAACTATCTGTTGGAGAAAAAATAATGATAGTGAAACCATAACGTTACTGGACTGTAAACGCCACTACGATCGATCTCCGCAGAACTGATTCTATTCCATTTCACACAGGCAGATATCCACGACCAGTGTAATCTCTAATACCTCTAAGCTTTACTGTGGTATTGCCGATACCCGCGTGTCATCGGTTCCTCATTTCTCCCCGTTCTTTTTGCCTCCTGTGCGGTGAGGAGGAATAACGCGAGTTGTCCATTGCTCTCAACACGACCGCGAGGAAACGTTCGGGGGGTAATTGCAATAATCACGTGACAGACCAGCTTTTCTTCGATTATTTGATGGTTAGTATTCTAGTTTACTCGTTCAAGGAGTCGAGGCCTCTTTTACTTTTTTCACTCACCGTATGATCTTATTGTGTTACTAATGCACTCCGGTTTTAGAGCAAATAGCAAGCCACCAGCCCATGAAATTTGTTCATTAATAAGTTAGAATGGAAAAACCAATGCTCCGCAAAGTGAATGCCGTGTTTATTTATAAAAGCTAATTACTTTATCATTTAAAAAAATTAAATATTTATTTTAGCCGGGTTAACTTAATTGAGCATCATCAAGGATTAACAATCCACTCGTCAGTCTAAAGAGACTTGATCTTTCATCAAACAAAATGTAGTTTGGTTCTAATTGTATTAACTCAGCATGGTAGCGAGGTGCGGGCGCGAGTACACAGCCAATGGTATCTCTAGAGAGTTCCGTGGGTGAGAATATTGTTTATAAACTGACTGTAAATATGTTTCTTGTAGTATATCATGAGCAAAAGAGTCCACAAACTACGTGAGAACATTTACTTCTTTAGAGGCCCCCTAGACTACTTCGCAGTCCAAAGATTCTTATTAGTATTGGAGAGTGTTTGAAAATTAAAATTATCAATAGAAATTATCAGGCACTGTTTCCCATCTACTTTTTTTGAATAATTAATAATCAAGAAAACCATCTCATAAATCAGCTTTACATACAAGGTATTATAATCTTTACAATATTCCCACACAATTAATGATGTCTTTTAATACCCTTCATCAATAATGGTTGATACAAGTTATTAATGAGCAACAAAGCCATCAAATAAATCACCATTACATACATAGTTTATAATCGTTCTGTAAGTCGATCAGATGTCTCATTAACCGATCATAGGCATTATAATGAATCTTAACTAGAACCATACAGTAGCGATGCATCATAAAGATGATGGAGGGGATAACTCACTTCAAAGAGACCGGTCACTTAACGGCCATTAAAGGATAAAGCATCACGTTCGTTTTTACTGATTATAAGAATTAAAAGACTGGGGGAAACCCTACATGCATTGTTTGTTGGTTCCTAAATTCAAAGACAATTGGAGTGAGCTAAGTAAAGTGACTAGTGTGAAAGCGGTGGGTGTTCTTGGAAGGGTGGGGTGGCAGGGTTTTCTCATTTAATAATGTGAAGACAGACATGCACAGACGATAATAATATCCATGTTGGTAGATATTGAGAATAGCGTTCAGCACTAACAGCCAATTCTTTGGTTTAGTACTTTGCTTTTACGCGGTTATTTATAAGGTTTGGTATCGGGGTAGGAGTGAATTACACTAGGTGAGAAAGAATATACTAACAGTTTGCACCACCCACTGGAGTGGTGGTACCTTGAGTTTTATTT
The DNA here is from genome assembly GCF_932274485.2 of Patella vulgata. Classification (NCBI taxonomy): domain Eukaryota; kingdom Metazoa; phylum Mollusca; class Gastropoda; family Patellidae; genus Patella; species Patella vulgata. The sequence continues at coordinate 23,051,034 of NC_065883.2, forward strand.
TAAATCGGCTGTTCTGTGTGTCAACACTGTCTTGTCTATATTTTGTAAAGAATCTTTCCTGTCTGTGTTGCTGGCTGATTTCTATTATATCTTCTTGCAATGGCCATGCAATGCTTTATCATATTTTTATACTTAGATATAATATTATGTCTCACATTTTAAATTTAGTGTTGCCTATGGCTTAGAAACATGGTGCAACTTTAGCATAAGGTGATATCAGATACCTTAGTGGTAGTTTACTTTAACATAGAGGTGGCAAATCGGCTTTTGCTGGGTATTAAATGTCGTGATTTTGTAGTTTATAATAAGGTACATTTCGATGTAGGTGTCAAATCCCAAACTTGAGGCCAATTAGTCAATCGTATCACTTTGGATTAAGTTGTGATGTTTGGTTGGCGTAAATCGCTGAACTTCAGTTCATGGGTCTTCCATCGACACGAGTAAGATTTTGTTAGTGTTAACTACAATGGAATACAGCCACCTGGCCAGCTTTTTGGGATTTATGCACCCACATTTTAACGTTGTCGTATATTGTCCACAACTTACCAATCCCTGACAAAAACTTTCAGAGTTATTCTCCTTGATTACGAAATATTTTGACAATAACTTTCAGAGTTATTCCCCCTGATTACGAAATATTCTTAACAGCTCAAAGGTCACAATTATCATTATATCTTTTCTGAATTTTAATAGATAGTTCAGCTTGGATGAAACATGACTTGCCATTGTTGCCAGTTTTTGACAATAACTCATCGAGTCGTGCCCTTTGTTACGAAATCGTGTTTAAGAACATTAAATGAACATCGCTTATCCCAGAATCTTATCATATTTGTTCAGCCTTTGAAGGAAAGAAATGCAGTCTACAATTTTACTTTAAATACTCTTGGAGTTAAACTCACTTTATTTGCATTTTGGACAGACTTAACTGTATGACAACTATTAGCTGTTGTCTTGGGGTTAATTTGGGGGTGAAGCCAATGAGTTCCATGTTCTTATCCCAATCTATAGCATCTTGGTCATAATGGACGTTTCTCGCATTATCTGTAAACTCCCTATAAAATATTCTCAAATAAACAAAAGTAGACATTATGGCACAGGGCAATTGGCCACTTTAAATATTATAACTCCAATCCATTTTTATTTGTCTGATAAAAATCCGACGGACGGAAGTTTGTAAAACGTCACGGAGCCATAAAGACAAAAATAGTATGTAAAACGTCACGGAGCCATAAACACAAAAATAGTGAAAATATGAATACTTGCTAAATCCACATGTAACCAAATTGTGACTAAATTAGTAGGCCTATCAACCCGCGTCAGATGAAATCCTACTTTGCTTGCCATTTTCAATCACGAGGACATATTTTATAACACCTCTTAGAATGTTCCGAGAGCTTTACTTAACTCGTGTTCGTTTGATTAAGTGACCACTGACGCCGAGAGAAGAATGCATGAGGTTACTTGGCTTTTAGCCTTTCCGATTTCGGTGGCTTTAAGGCTATTGACCATAGGTCAGAGAAGCCGTAATAGTCAAAATGATTAACAAGCTCGCGTAATAGCTTCCCTTTATGTCCAGTATCGATTTCCAGAGTGGTCAGTTGGTCTTCTCTATTGTCCTGAAACCTTTCAGGTATCGGGAGAAAATATGATTTGCCGTGGGCTTCCTGTGTTTAATACCGCGTATTTGTTGTTCCGCTGTGTTATATAATACCATAACCCACCACAAACAACTATTCACAGTATTTATTACCATCCTGAAACAGCTTAATTCCACCAATTATATGTGCAATTTATTCTATATAAGCTTATTTATATGATTACCGTCTTGGCGTATAATTTACGGTCGTATAAATAGAAAATGCTGAAAGTTACTATTTACGGCAGAAAAGATTGTTTGTTCATTTAGTAAATTATACACATGGAAAGGAATGAATAATAATTAACTTTACATAGTACTATAAAGCTTTTTTCGATTTCATTATACATTTTTGGACAAAAAGGAGAGAAAAGCCCATAAAATAGGGAATATATAAAAGAATTTGACATATTTTGTAGTTAAATATATATTCGTCACGTAAGAACCGATGCCACAGACCACAATGAGTGATCTATTAAGACATTTAACTAAATATCAACCAAACGAAAACAGCCAACAATGTCTGTATACTCTCCTAAAATAGACGGTTTGTAAACTAATAAATCTCAACACATGATCGCAGCATCAATTTAAAAGAAAATTCGTATCCTTGAAAAGCCAAAAGACCTTCTTGGGGTAATTCATGTTCTTTTAAAAAGAAAAAGCAGAAAGTTACGATTTAGCTTATACATAAAGAAATAAAAGATGACGTAGAATTTCCAATATATTTAGACTGTCCCGCAAACAATGACGTAAGCCGAATATAAAATTAAGCTTATTATTAAAAGATTTACAATGAAAATTATTGAACATATAGACAAAGATACAGCCATTGGCGTGTGTACAACATCTCTCTTGTGTTGGCGTTTTAACGTCGCTGTTATGCTCCTCGATCAACATATCGGAATTTACCGCCGTGAATTAAAACCCAATCACTGTCGCTGATTTCCGTTAATGCGGGCCCTGTGTTGCCAGTGACATTTCCTATCAGTCGGAAAAAATGTTCAGTACTGTACAGTAAGAGAGAGATATTAAATTTAGTATGTAACAAAACCAATAAAATAATTCATTAAAACGTCGTTGGCTGGTTATATCACTATTTGTTTGATGTTTTCAACCACTCTCTTCCCAACGTAATGCCCCGTTCAGACGCTTAATTTTAAACCAGTTCAAAATCGCAGGGGTTTTTAAGACAGGACCGTGTTGCCTTCACGCATACTATAATCCAAACCAGTTTTAACAATTCTGACCTCTTCGGTCGGGGGTTAGAATTAATTGCGCATGGGTAGCTTCATATTCTCTATTCGGTTCTTGCACACATCTGCTGACTTTTGTACCTATTTTACTGATTGATAAAAATATAAAATACTAGAATATGAGAAAATGGGGATTTATGTAAAATGCTTACGTGTGTCGAATCAAAAAAAATATCGATTCTGGAAAGGAAATTTTGCATGTAGCCTGTACATGTGACGGCATTATATTCTCAAATGGTGTTACTTTGAAATAAGATATGGGTGACATCCTCTCCCCACACAGAAATGAGAAAGGGTGTTTCCTTATGTGCCCAATTCACCCCTCGATTATTTTTAATTGCCGCTTTCGATAACACTGACACTGCATGACGCTGCCATTTTGCCAGGAATGTAACTTATTGATTACTGCGCTAGTCCAAAGTGAGCTGGAGCCGGGGGTTTAAAGCCAACCCGTTCAGACGGCCATGATGAACCAGTTTAAAATACAAAGCCACCTCGAAGACAAGTCGGGAGCTAGGGGTTTTAAACTTAAGCGCCTTAACGGGCTATTAGTTCACGGCTTTAGAGAATGGATGGCGCCTGTAACCCATAAGTTCAATTGTAGGCTTGTAAATGAAAAGGATTAGGGTCGCCCCTCGACAAACTTCGTGGGTTTTCTCCGCCCCCTATCCCAACACACTTTTCTAGACAAATTTCCGGCACATGTAAATTAATGAATTAGGAAAGTAGCATGGTACATAAGTACTACAAATATTTGTTCCATGTATGAAATTTTTGTTTAAGGAAGCGACATTTTTGTATAGGAAGCTACTTCAGCGATAGGCTTGATCTGATTTAAGAAAGAAGCCCAATCCACTGAATAGAAGATAATCCAGCAGCTCCGTGGTTCAAATACAAACATATAATTGGTAGCTTAATATATACATTATGTTAAATTCAGTTCGTACAAAGTTCATTAATTATATCATAAAGATATAAAATCTCTGATGGCGTCTGCCGTAAATTTGTCATTGTCTGAATTTGAATTGATATCGATTTTATTTACTGTAGATAAAATTTTACTAAGAGATATATTAGTCAGTTCGTATTTTGATAAACTATATCTGTGACAAATATAATTTAAACTGTTACCCAGAGTTGACGGACTGCCGTGTACAGCTAACATAAACATACATTATGTAAGAGCTAAATCTGTCTATTGCAGGTCTTTCTTTAGGCCTGAAATGTTATCTAAATTATTAATTAGACATTAATTAACTTATCCAGACCATAATCAACTCTAGATGGCATCGTAGCCTGCGATCTTAAGTGAATTGTGATCAGATTTACTGCATAACTTTCCTTCTCGATTAGACAATTAAATGGATAATCGAGACTAAGCTGTTAACGTACTGACTTTAGTAATGATGACCGAGGCTAGGCAGAAATGTTATTCGCTTAGTTCTCGGTTCATAGTGGATCAATTTGAATGAAATTTTCAGCAAATTGGCTTTACGTTATCTAGTTTTTAATTATTATAGTGAGAACTGCCAACTCGTTATCGAATCTCCCATAATGTATCTTTAACACAATTAATGTTTGTACATATGTTTTTACTGTTGACAGTACTTTAAAAACCTTTTATGAGGCCGTGCTTCAATAGAATAACCAGAACAGATTAGATTCAATAAATTACAGTGTGTCCGTTGTGGTATATTCCATAATTTTCGAATGGAGTTTCGCCATGCACACAGAAAACAGCAACGCTTTTATAGGAGTAATCCCATAACTGACACCCATACAGAGGCCGATGTGTATCCAAATTTCATATTATGTATGGAAAGGAACATCGTTTTAAACACCATAGATACTATATAAAAGGTTTTATTAACCACGCCTGGAGTGAAATTTAACGACATTGCTCCGAAAAAGGATATCAAAGTTAGACATGTGGCATGTATGGAACTATTCGTTAAAGAATCCAGATTAAATATGTATAGGAACATCAAGGATTCATGTTTTCCCATGATTGAAGTCAAATTACAACACGGGTGCCAAACGTGTTATTGAAACCATTATAGATGAACCAACAGTGGAATCGTGGTAGATTCTTTTAACGCAACACACCAAGTTTTCAAAACATGTCAAGTCCGATGTTCGCTAAATTAATTTGTAATTCTTCTCCTGAATGTTATTTTTAGAGCTTGTTTGCAAGGTTTTATGTTTTCTTAAGATACTAAATCAATTTTCATCATGCAGTTTTAGGGAGGCTGTGCGGAGAGCGTCGAGAATTGATGATGTACAGTGTTCATCCATCAATCTTTAAAGATTTTTGTTACTTCACAAAGAAAATATTTTCGGTGTTTTAATATAGATTACTCTTTAGTCGGCTGTAATATCTGAGAAGATGTTCATCTGATCGGTATAAAAAATGAGCCAGTTCTTTCTTCCAACATTCCTTCTCAGTACACTGCATGTAATATGTTCGTCGTCAGTGGGACGCTGAACCCTATTTCATTTCTTCACTTTACGATCAGACCCCAGAAGTTATCTATTTCACCTTAAAGGGCGTAGGGTTCTATTTTTGGAACCTTAAAATAGACAAAAATGGTTATACAAGTACATATTAATGTATTATTAATGTATGTAAAAAGATTTATATTAACCTTTTGAAAAATATATTGTAATTTCTAATCAATTATGTTCGGTGAAATACTTGAACAGTTTAAATTGAACGGTAGTCGTTTACACCTGCTTAGTGCATTCTACACGTTTTTTAAATTATTATTTTGTCTTTTGTGAATCAGCCTTTACTAATTACGTCCGCATTGTGTTGTAGGATATGTTTTTTTTGTCCATTATAAAATGGCACCCAAAACCATAGGGTACACTCGTGTACTGATTATAAAATGTTAACTGTGTCTTAAATATTGGATATTAGGATCCTATATACATTTGTACTTTCACTGCAAGATAAAAACATCAATATTTATTTAAATTGATCAATATTGAATTCTAACTCGTGTTTTTAATTTTTACTATTATGGAAAATATTGAATTAGAGACATAGCCCGTTCAGACGTTAAGTTGAACTGGTTTAAAAAAAACAAACGGGGATCGTTAAACCAGTTTAACTTAAGCTTCTGGACGCAAATGTGGGGCAAATAAACCAGTTTAAAACCCCCAGCTCGCGACCTGTCTTCGAGAAGGCTTTTTTTTTAAACTGGTTGAACTTAGCCGCCTGAACGGGTTGACTTAAAAACCCCGGCTCCAGTTTGGTTTGAGCATGCGCAGTACGCATTAAGTTACATTCCTGTGAAAATATCGGAGTCAAGACAGTGCCAATGTTATCGAAAGCGTGCGAGAACCGAATAAAGAATATGAAGCTACCCATGTGTAGTTAGGGGATCACGTGGCTAAGTGGGTAAGACGCTGGCTCGCTAGCCGGGAGGTCGGGTGTTCGATCCCTGCATTGGCCGAGAAAGTTCATCAGATTTTCCGGCGTGGTTCCCTCTTGTCAGTGATGCAGGACGGAGGGCCTGACATGAACAGCTGTCTAGTCCCTCGGATGAGACGAAAAACCGAGGTCCCGTGTATATATTGGAATGCACGTAAAAGATCCAGTGGCAGTTGGAATTCGATATAAGAGTAGGCAATAGTGCCGCTGCCCGGACAAAATTTCCCTCATAGCACCCTGTATGGCGTATGCCCGTCTTCATTAGCCCAGTATAGGAGCAGAACAGTAGGACGTTAAACCCCATTGCATTTCACTTCCATGCGTAGTTAACTCTAACCTCCGACCGAAGAGGTCAGAATAGTTAAACTGGTTTGGCTTATAGTGCGTGTGAACGCAACACGATGCTGTCTTAAAAACCCCTAGCGATTATGAACTGTTTTACAAATAAGCGTCTGAACGGACTATTAGCTCCTTTAAAGTAACGTGACAAGGAGAAGGGTCGCCTGTCCAACCTCGTGAATTTTCTCCGGGTCTTCCGGTTTCCTCCCACTGCTAAAGATCCCTACGCGCAAGCGAATTATTGAAATAAAATTGAACCATGTGTTAGTCCCGAAATGACCTAGTTTGTGTCGAGTGGACGTTAAACCCCATCTCTCCCTCTCTCTCTCTCTCTCCTTTAAAACAATAGCTGTTAACCTGGGGCCTATTTCACGAAATTTTAACTAAGATTAAATTCAAATTTTAGTAATTTGATTGGATAATATTAGATTGATTTTAGTGCTTAGCCAATCAAAATTGAAGTATCTACTAAAATTTGGATTTTATGTTTAGTTAAGATTTCGAGAAACAGGACCCAGACCAACACTAAGGCGTTATTGTAAATGTAATTTATTGCTATCAGCAATGTCAAGTCGAAAGAAACTTATATTGCTGATCTCTCTGTACTGTACTGGTGCTAGTAAGTCTTTAAGAAATTACACGACGGGAAAGTAATGTGGGTAGCTTCATAAGTATGGTAGATTAAACATTGGAAAACTTACTTAAAACAAATTTGCCTACGTGTGGCCATTAATGATTGTTCTATTTTTCCATGCGTTGATTTTGCAAAATATTGGGGGTTTTATCACTGACTAATTAATCGTTAGTCCAGATACAACCTTTCATGGACAACAACCGCAAGACACAACTCCGGCAGGAAAATGCAAGCTGATATAAAGAACGTACCATTTGAACAAGCACTCAGATGACCAGGATTGGTGAGTTGCAATTTCACCTTTACAATTGAATTAAATGAAAGATGACACCTTTTTTAAATAAACGGTTGTGAAAAATCGAGTTAAAATACGCTGAACCCGGCCAGTCAACATAACATTTATACAGACAATAATAATCTTGTCTCTTTAAACACAGGCATTTTACAGTCTTACTAACCAAATTCAATTAACACCTTTCTGTCATGGCGTATAGTGAGAGGTAATGTAAGTTTGTGAAGAGGGAACCTGCGAATTAATCAACACGAACTATGGCAGTAAATTGGAAGCTTAAAGATAGGATGAAGTGCTGCAAATCTTTATGCTTCTTTGCCAGTGAACACATTCTATATGCCAATCAAGTCTCTTTTCAACGTCAATCAACTCTTAGATACTTCTTCATGGGGCCAAGTGTCGTCTCCTTGTCTATTATTGGGAACAAAATGGCGACCGACGTCAAGATGAAGCACAACTTAATAAGCTAATAAATAAATTTATATACATAGATATTGCGTCAATCGTTCTCTGAAACAGCCCTTGGATACAAAACGTATTAATAATTTCAACAATGATCTCAGTTACACATTAAACACATTATGCAAGAGCTAAATCTGCCTATTGCAGACCTTTCTTTAGGCCTGAAATGTTACCTAAATTATTAATTAACTTATCCAAACCATAAAACTCTCAATGTCATCGCTAGCCTGCGATGTTTACTGGATTAGGATCCGATCTGCTGTTCTACGCTCATTCATGATTAAATCAAGAAATGGATAATCGAGACTATGTACCTTATCGTAGAGATTTTAGTAATGATGATCGAGGCTAGGCCCAAAATTCATTCGCTAAATTCTCGGTTCAGAGCGGATCAATTTGACTGAAATTTTCAGCAAATTCCCTTTACATTATCTAGTTTTCAACTACTATAGTGCGAACTGCGAGCTCTTTATCTTATCTCCCGTAATGTATCTTTAAATGCGTACATTTATCACATCATGGACCTTATAATACGTATTATAAGGTCCATGATTTAAACATCTATTTTCTGGCTGCACTGGTCCCAGGACACGGAGTTCTTAGCAGTTCCCCTATAGGAAGAGCACAATCCTTCAAACCCCAGATTTCGCATAGTCACGATTATTCAAATAACATATATTACATTATGTTATATCAACATGACCTGGAGAGGTTCAAGAGAACTGAAAACGCTAGTCATAAACGTGTTTATTTCTTTTTTTCAACGTATATATATGGAATTCAAAATATTGAGGAAAGAAACACGGTATTATGCGGCTAGCGCTTTCAGTTCCAAAGGAACATCATCAGACCTTTAATACATATTCTCCATTAGTAATTACATAACAATTACATATATGGTAGTATTATAGGCCAGAATATGTATTAAAGGCTTGAAGATATTTCGATGGAACTGAAAGCGCTAGCTGCATAATACTGTGTTTCTTCCCTTTATATTTTGATTTCCATATTATATACAAGGTAAGAGCAGATCATCAATGAGAATTTAGCCAGACGTATTTTCGACATATTCGGAGGCCCTTGATGGATTTCAAGAAAATTGTAAACACGTTATGATGCGTGGGGTGCTAAAGAAAGACTATAAATTCGACTCCCTCTCCTGGATGCTTGTACGATTTTAATAACAGGTTAGTATTATGGTGCGAGGGCGGTACTTATTCAGATTTGTTCAAATTATGTTGATGCTGTTTATGTAAAAAAGATTAAAATAGCACAGCTAGATTATTACGAGGAGCTGTTTGATCAGGACGACCTCATAAATAATCATGTCGAGGCGTTTTGAGATTCACTGTTTTGTTACCAGTGCCGGACATCAGTCCATAGTTGTTCACGAATTGTTATATTATAAGTGTCAATACCCGGGACTGGTAATCGCGGATGTGTGTTTATTAGATATATATATATTTCGGAAAAAGCAGTCGGCAAGTTGTGTCAGCATGGGGTGAATGCGCCCTAATGCGCTTTCCTTCGTGGCAAGATAAGCGTTTCGAATTAAATGCTAAAGACATAGTATATAGAACGTGGGAAGGCCTCTTTAATACTGGTACCCAAAATGCACATTCAAACATTTAACCTAGATCAATATATGTCATCGGGAACTTAATTCTGAATAAAGAAGTGCATTTGACGTATCTTGAAGACTATTCCTGGGAACTGGAACTAGTTGTTAGCGTCAACCGATAATAAAGTGCTGTGAGGAACTATATGTATGGTAATTACTACATTTATCGAACCTTCGTAATTGACAAAAGCAGTAGCGAACCAGTTTTACAAGTATGTAAATGAATGGAGGAGAGAACGTGTAGTTAAGTTAATTGGACCTACTATTGAAGAAAGTGAGGTCAGCATCCAAGCAACTTGGATGAGATTTCAATGTCGTGTTGGTTAATTAAGACTATAACTCACAGGGGCAAGCGTCTGATTTAGTACTATAACAGAATATTAAGTTCATGAAAGTAGACGCAAGCATTTTATGGTCCTGCATATTTTGTTTAAATCTTATTGTCTTAAAGTCCTCATCCCAATTTTGTCGAAATGTGAGCACCAGATTATTCTAATTACAATTGGTCTTTCAGGTGTACCTTCAATTCAAAAGCACAACAAAATGTTATGAGTGGTAGCAGGTTGTCTAGGAAGAGTAGCCTAACCAACGGACTTTAGAATCTAAACAAGCTATATTCTGGCTTTCAGGTGTCGAAGCTACTTCGTAGAAGATCCCCATGATCTTAAAGCCACTGGCCCAATGGTTTACATTTAGACGGAGTTATAAATACATTTTTGTACGCGAAATGACACCAGATGTTCTAGAAACTGGGCATATCCACCCTCGTGAACAATTCCTGTCACTACTCATAAATGGTGCAATAACTTAGGTCTAGGAAAAAACTGTTTCAATGATATACATGAATCAATAAAAAATAGAACATAATAAATGTTTATTTCTATGCTATGTTTGGCCGCTGATTTCTCTAATGTGCTTTGGGTTCCTTGGTCTTTGGGGGTCACATTGGCTAATGGGGTAAGACGCTTGCTCGGTAGCCTGGAGGTTGGGTATTCGATCCCTGCATGTTCCATCCCGGCGTTGGCTGAGAAAGTTCATCCAGATTTTCCGGCGTGGTTCCCCCTTGTCAGTGAAGCAGGACGGAGGGTCTGACAAGGACAGCTATCTAGTCGTTCGGATGGGACAAAAAACCCGAGGCCCCGTGTATACATTGGCGTGCACTTAAAAGATCCCTTTCCATTTTGAATTCGATATAAGAGTAGGCCGTAGTGCCGCTGTCCAAGCAAAATTTCCCTCATAGCACACTGTATGGTGGATGCCCGTCTTCATTAGCCCAGTTCCAAGCAGAACAGTAGGAAGTTAAACCCTATTTCATTGCATGTATTTTCCTTGGTCTTTGTATTGTAAGTTGGAGTAATCCTAGGTATTCGGAGAAAATCCACGAGGTTATATACGGAAAAGCATAAAGAACGTCTATCATCCTTGTAAGAAATGTGTCGGAATTTGGCTCCAGAACTTTGGATATTAAATTCCCAATATAGTCTTCCTCGGTCAACACTTGAATTGGAACTCGCAGTATTTTTGTCGATGTTCCAGTGACCTATAAGCAGCACCAGTTTCATAAACTGATGCACGAACCTTTTATAAAGAAAACTAATTGAACTTAAAGATAACAAATTACAATTTAGAGTTACATGAACTCAGTCAGTTACGTCGGGAACACCGACATCTAAAAAAAAATCAGAAATGTTCTATGAGTCTTCGCAGTCTAATCTCTTTTAAGGGGTTATTTATTAAAAACGTTTCCGAAATTAGGCCATGTTTAAATTAGATGTAATACAAATGTCTAATTTTGTCATCCATTGAGTAGATTTCCTTTGTTATAGAGTGACACTTGTTCCGTTTGACAACTTTACCAATTAAACAAGTCACTTGCTAAGAGAGCCAACTGTCAGTTTTCATTTTCTCGCCTTGACACCTCGCCAGGAAATTATTCATTTCTCAATTCTAATTAGAAAGCTTTCATCAAACATTGTTACACGTGTTACATGAAAAACCTAAATAAATCGGCTTAAATCAAATTTTTTCCCCAAATTATCGAGATATTGAAGCCTAAGTATAAGAAATTGTAATGTGTTGAGAAACTACACATTAATTATTTAGATTTATAAACATTTAAGTCTTTGTTAAAAAACAAATCTAGATACTGTCCTTATTTAGTGATTCTGGATAACGTGATATTATAAAAGTAGCTTTTTTCATCCAGAAATGAAAGGTGATAATGCCTTGGATATTTTACTGAGTACGAAAGACTTCTTCGGGTCGGGTTAGGGCGTTTTCAATATCAAATGAAATGAGATCTTCAGAATAACCATGTGTTAGGTTGAATTACACTAAAATCTCACACGTGGGGGTTTAACATCCTACTTTGCTGCACCAAACGGGATAATGAAGACGGGTATTCGTCATGAGAGGAACTTCTGTCCGATCCACGGGACTACTTCCTTCTCAGATTTCTAATTCCAAATGTCAAGGGTTCTTTGACGTGCATGCGAACTGGACCTCGGTTTTTCGTCCCTTCCGAACGAATAGACGCTGTGCCTTGCTAGCCCTCCTCCCGTCCTGCAGCACTGACAACACAAGGGGGAATCACGCCGGAAACATTTTGTTGGTAGTCGGTGGTCAGATCAAGAAAACTTCTTGATTACCAAATTGCCTTTACTAGTATACAGGACTAAGTGTTATGGTAGGGTTATAACTTTTGGGAATAACATAGTCCGATATATAAAAACTTTTCCAGGTGGAAGACCCGAATGATTTGAATTTGGTTCAATCGCAGTGTAATGCAAAATCAACAATATTATCGGTTAGCTTAAAATGCTGTGTAAAAACGAGGGGACAAAACGAAACGAATTGATTATCTAATGTTAACCTTATTGTTTATATATATATAGAATTAATTCATATTTACACATTGTCGATTCGATAAGTTCATTTTTTTATTGGATGTCAATTCCTAAAATCTAATGTCATAGGTCATGAAAATTTAATTCATAAAAAATATTTATTGATTACAAGAGGATCTAAATTGAAATACTGGGCTGACAGCCCAATTAAAATCTTTACATTTTGAAATTCCATTGGGGAATTGCGTAAGTCAAATCTAAAAAGTCGGAAAATTTGAAGATACTTAAAGTTTGACAACCGAAATCCAAATGGTTAGTTTGAAATATGACGAATTTAAAGAAACAGTTCTTCGTTGTTTACGCATACATAGCATGAACCTGTCTACCGCTGTTAAGGTCGATTTCATTTATTTTTCATTCATTTAGATCATTTGTTCAAATAAATTGTTCTATTCAATTTACATTATCAAATGACTATAGATTTCATTTATTTTTCATTCATTAAGTTCATTTGTTCCAATAAACTGTTCTATTCAATTTACATTATCAAATGACTATATCTCATTCATTTGGTTTATTTATTCATTGACCAAAATGCGGGTTTATGCTGTTGTCAATCTGCGTGGCTAAAACCAACAATCTATTTTTTTATCTCTTTAAACCCAACACTTTTCCATCGAAGACCGCGATTGTGTTTGCTTGGCTGCACAGATGGCGGTAAAAATTGGTGTTAAAAGGTTGGGTAATTAGTCACTTCTAATTAAGAAAATCTGTAGTGTCGTCGCCAAACAGTCCCAAAATTTACGACCATGTAACACGAATCATCCAAATAGCGATGATTAAATTTCCACAGGGTGATCCTAGCAATTGACCGTCTTGATATTAAAATATTAGCCTCGATCAACTCTTGACGTTTTTAATTCTTTTGTCCCGGATCCCGAATTGAGGCCCCTAGTTAAAGTGGAGTAATTTTCATCAACGATATTCGTGACAGTTAAAGGTTATTGTAAGGATGAAGAACGGGCTTTGTGTTAATAAAGCAAACAGAACAATGTTGACAGATTACCGTCAGAGTATCATTAAAGTTCACGGAATTTCAAATTACACATGAACCAACCACGCCCATATTTCATTTTTTTTTAAATTTTGACATCTGTAGCGCAAAAAAAAAATATTTTGAGTCATTCATAATACATGGGATGGCGATCGAAATTCTTCATAAATCTCCATAGAAAACTGATTTTTAAAACTATAAATATAGTTCTTCACGGGTTAAATATGAAATAAATGAAATGGGGTTTAACGTCCTACTGTGCTGATCTTACTGGGCTAATAAGGACGGGCATACGCCATGCAAAATGCTATTAGGGAAATTCAGCGGCGCAACGGCCTACTCTTATTTCAAATTCCAACTGTCAAGGGTACACGGGACCCCGGTTTTTAGTCACATCGGAACGACTATACGTTGTCCTACATCACTGACAAGAGGGATCTGTAACAGTGCGTATCTTCGATAATAACTAAAGCCTGGAACTATCCTTGAAACTATTTATTACGGGAAAACATTAAACATCATATACGGAGAACAGCACGTTCGACAAGCAGAGTAACTGTCCTGGAAACGGGATGAAACCTAGAATCTTGAATGAATGTACAATTCGGTATTTAAAGAAGCTAGTATCTAAGGGTTAAATTAAATATAAACAATTAACGAACGTAGTATATACAATAAAACATTAAATACAGTAATCACAAATAATAGAAATAATAAGGATTAGGCTTATCATACTATTAATGAGTTGGCTGTCCACCATCGGTTACCAAGTTACAATATTAATGGCGTCAGGTATTAAAAGAAATCTATTGAAATTTAAATAAGTTATTAAAACAATACATTGGACATTAAATGAATGAATGAATTAATTGCGAATGAATAAATGCACAAATTATATCACCATTACAGATCCACGCCGGAAAATCGCGATGAACTTTCTCGGTCAAAGCAGGGATCGAACACGGGACCCCCATGTTAGCGAGCCAACGTCCTACCCACTGAGCCAACGCGGCTCCCGTTAAATGTAACAGCCGATATAATTCCATCTTTAAAAAGTTTTCAGCAAAAGAATTAGCAATTAGCTAGCCAGACTGGACCCTGGTGTGAATCAGTGTGAAAATAGATATGCTATGATTGGGGTAATCACAGCTAACAGCGTCCTAAATTTTGGTTTGCATCGTTTCGGAATATCTGGCAATGTCTACTTAAAGATGCATAATGCGAGATTTAGAGAAAGAGTCAAATTACTTTCTTCTGAGTGAAATTATGAATGGCTACCTTGAGCGAGTTTCAGACAGCGGATGCAATTAAAACTGTTTTACTTTTAATTCAAGTAAGATTTTTAATATATAATAGAAGGCTTTTGTATTTATCGACAGCCACCGGAAGGGATTTTCGACTAGGCCGGTCATATAAACGTTTAACGAAGATATTGTCTTTTCCACTCAATATCCAAGTAATCCGATTGTCTAGAGAGTTGAGTATGGGCTTGTCATGTGAATAACTTTCTACACATTTTAAGCCAGAAAAACATTCTGAAATAGGCAAATTTAGCTATGGTATAATGTCTCTATAATTACCTAATCTTTTCGTATAGACGATAGATCATTTTCCAATGCGAAATCGACTTAAATAATTTAATTATCTCTATGTAGTAAATCAGCTGATTCTGAAAACCAAATATAGACCGTTTATAAATCGCAATTCACGTGCAAATTTTCTAGTAATAACATGCCGCTTTAGGCAGCCTGCCGCTGAATTTTCTCTTAATCGAACATTACACATCAATCTGCAGAAGGAATGGTAATATAAATTCACTGATTTATCTCCTAGGCTAGAGTAGTTTTGTTTTATTTTACTACTTTCGATTCCAGCTGACGAGCTGTTAAAATTGCAAAGTTAATCATGTTGCATGTGTTTTGTAAAGCTTGAATCCTTAAAATAAAATATCCCGGTCTCAATTTATCCCAAGCTTTTTCTTAAACCCCCGTCTCAATTTATCCCAAGCTTTTTCTTAAAACAATTGCTAAGAGCGACGACAAATGTTCAGTAATTGTCTCTACAGGCTGGCTTAATTCAATTCTCAATCCATGTAAGTAGCTGTTAAAACTTTAAAAGAGAATACACCAACTAGGAAAATTACCTACTTACGTCCCCTAATCAGATTATGCCAGTAATGTCAATCGACATTAGCTAGTTCACTTGTTCTAATTCGATTGAGGATTAACTTGAAGCTCGGAAACATGTTTGTTAGTTTTTCACAAAGACTTCTCCTAATCGACATGACCTGAAGCGCTCTATTTCAAACGCAACCAACAATTAATGATTTCTTCTCGTTTTGGTCTTTTTTGTGATTTTTCCTAGCAGCGTAAAATCATTCACTATTGTGTATTAATATGATTTAGAGAAAATTTATTCACTAATATTTTGTGTTGGAGTTGCAAATAGATCAAGTCCGACAGCTGTGCGTATTATATTTTGTTACTGTTCTGTAATTGTGTACCTAATTCACAATATTATGGATTTTTGTTCTTAAACGATTTTGAGTTGGATAAGCGCCAACGACTTAAGTTAAATATGAAATTTAATAAGCGAAATTTGGAAAAAAATTAAATAAAACAGAATGAGCGACATAGTGTTCTTTGTTTCTTTCAGCAATCGATCTTTGAATTGAACATCTAGTATCACATATCCATTACAGCCTTTACTCGAATTTGGCTGAATTCGGTCACTGGAATTTGCAATTTGACATCTGGTTTAGTCCATTGTACTTGGTTTTTTTTTAAATCATCGGATTGTTACAGTCGTTTTCTATTTCAAATTATTAGTATTTTGTAATGTGAAAGTAACTTAAGAGTACTGCGCTAAAATTGATTCTTTAATATTTAATTACGAAAACAAAAGCCAAAATATCAACTATTGATAATTGCCCATCTTAGTTTTCATGGAGATAAATCACTGTTCCTTGGCACCTAGAAATGGACACAAATATAAATGTATATAAACTAATTTACATTCAATCTTATTTACATTCAATCGTTTGTGTTTTTACCGTAATTTCCAATCAGTTTTATTCGGCGAAATACATGAATGGCGGTCTTTGCTGTCTGGTTATTCCAGCCAACACCAGTAGTATTCTCATGTGGGGTATGTTTAGCCTCGTTCATCGAGTCGCTTCATTATAAATGGCGCTCGAAAGATCTCTGGCACGCGATTCGTGTGCCAATTTACGAGTCAAAAATGATGCCATTGAGTTAAAAGACTTTCCCCCTTTAGGTCGTATTAAAAAGAGGAACTGGTTTGTTTATATCATCTCCATTTTTGGACAGATATGAATTCTTTTTACAGATTCAACTGTCGGCGGCTTTAATATAAAACATTTTGTACATTGTAAAATGTATTCATGATCAAGAATGTTGTTACAAAATTACATGAGTTTTCATTAAAATTTCTTCTTACTGGAGCAAGCTATTCGTTGGGATTTACACACTGGAATACCATTTTACATGTTCATGTATATAGCGTGTATTAAATCCGGAATCTAATAAAATGATATAAGCGTATAGCGTGATTGTATTACTGTCGGTAGTAAATAGTTACTCTCTAATACTTTTAGCCCTCTATTGAATCAAGACAAATGAATTTATATGGGTAGATGAGGTGCTAATTCAATGAAACGACCAACCCATTCGGGTAACCAGTGTTTACTCACATAGTCCATTTCTCACTAAACTAATTTGCCACCAACTTCATCCAACTTACTGACAAGAAAATAAGTTTCTATTCTCACAATTTAGATGAGTCTATCACCACGAGACCTCTATAAGAGGGGGGGATTCAATGTAGATAGGCCATAAATAATTATAATAAATAGAGATAGACACAGGATAGAATGAATACCAAGTAAGACTAGGTAATATTATTATATTAAATGGGGTTTAACGTCCTACTGTTCTGGGCTAATGAAGACGGCATATGAGGGAAATTTTGCTCTGACAGCGGCTCTACGGCGTACCCTTACATCGAATTCCAACTTTCAAGGGTTATTTTGCGTGCCGGCCAATGTGTACACGGGTTTTCGTACCATCCGAACGACCATGTGTTGTCCCTCGCCAGGGCCTCCGTCTGGCACCACTGACGAGTCGGAACCACGCCAGACTTTCTAGGTAAAAACAGGGATCGAATTCGGGCCCTCCAGGTTAGCGTGCCAACGTCTTACTCACCAAGCCACAATGGCTTCTTGTAATGTAATGAATAGAAATTTACATAGAATGTCAAAAGATTGTTCTGAAAATGTAACGGCGGTTAACGGATGAGCAGCAGCGGGAACGTTTTGACTATGTTGCAAACAATTAACACAAAAATCGCAGATACACCTCAATGAATAAAACCTGTTGTATTTCAGAAGCGTGAGTAATACTTCTAGGTCTTTTTTATAGCTGCGTTTTAACTATGGCTGTTCAAATTATGCAAACGGAATGGATAGTCGCGTGTATCAAGCCATTCACTGACAAATTTGGGGCGAGTGCCTATAGAAGAATTACGTAACCACTACAAACTATTTTGATGACCCTTTCCAAAGGACTCAATATTTTAGACAAGACAAATTAAGTATTTCTTCCCATTTCTGAACATAAACTAACTTTGATTAAATATTTGCCCATGTTCCGAACTCAAGGTGTCGATCTTCCTCAGCTTTTCTCTATTCTTTGCCACGAAATCTACATTGATAATACTGATGGCTAGAATGGTCAATAAGCTGTTCAAATAATCCCTACATGTACATGTATCCACAAATGCATGTAGATTAAATACGCTTCTTAATAAGTTCTACCGACATTTAGTTGACATTGTCTTCGTCTTGTAAAGAAAAGGGTCTTGACCCCCCTAACTAATATTTACCAGTTAACGTATGTGCAAACATAGGGTTTGGAATCTATAGATATGTTCTGTTGGGTGCAAGCAGGTTAAGAAATGGTGAATATTAAGGGTAACGTCCGAGATGTTGATACCTGGGTTTATTATACTTTAGTAATTGTAAAATCTGAAATAGCAGATAAATAGTAATACGATTTGAACTAAAGCTCAACTTGGCTTAAATCCTTCCATCGAAGAAACAGTTGATTTTTGTTTTATTAAAACCGAGAGCCATTTAGATCAAGAATTGCTCTTGCTTTTCAAGCACAGTTTTCAAATAAGCTTACACTGCTGATGTCGAAACAGTGCCCATTAGTGCGCACACAAACTCAACCCTTTTGAATTTCTAAAACAAAAAATATGTCGAAACGCTACTTCTGGGAAAAATTCTCCAAATTACATATGTAATTACAGAAATACAGTCAACCGCTGATAGTTCGAGACTACCACTGAAGCGTGCACATTCGCGGTGTCGAGGCCAACTTTCTGACAGTATGATACTATAAATAGCCATGGCACGTGCAATTCTCTACAACTATTACAGCCGTAAAAAAATTATTGTTGACGATTTTGAATAGCAGTAAAATTAAGCTTCTTGGTTATTACAGCAGATTTAGAAATTACGTTCGTTTCATTTTTTAAATCGCTTTATCATTAACTGTACCGTTAAGAGCGGTATCTTTTGGTTTAGTACAAATACTATCTCTGAAACACTCGGGTTAGACAGGAACATGATACTAGCAGTAGTTTCATTTTACTTTTACAAGCTTCTTAAAACAATTGTTGAGCTAGCTAACGTGCTCATTTCTAAATTCAATTTCTTGTTCTAGCTTTCTGTTATGTTTCGTAAAAAAGTAGTCTTGATTATCCCGACCTGTCAATCAGCCTTAGAATGGTCGATAGACTGGTTAAGCGAGATTAATTTCAAAACAAGGGCACGTAACCTATCTTTTACTCAAAAGTGTCTGGATGTTATGGACGACACATGGAACCAGTTTTCAGTCTATTATTTATAGATGATTAATTGTCATAGCTTATTAAATACAACATGATCGTTTATTTAGTGACTATAATTGTGTGAAACTGATTTGAGGCTTGGCATATATATAAATATTGTGGCGAAATTGTCGAGATATATGGAGATATTTATTTATGGTGGGTCACCCTACTGTTGCATTTTAATCTCAAAATGAAGAAAGTGAATATATTGGACAATCTCACCGAGTTTTTAACTCTGTCACGTATCGCCCTCACAAGATTTTAGAAGTCCACACGTAAATAGGGAGATAACTCTGAACACTTGCGATCGGAAAATTGTGTATTTGTCACAGATCACTAACGATTTCCCCATTGACTTTAATGTTAATTTTCGTCTCTTAGACCGGCTCTAACTTTCTACCACAGATAGATGGAGCAACATGTGGCAACCTTTTGCCCAGAAGCACGTATGAGGTTCTTCATGAAATACTTGAGATACACAAGCTTCAAGTAGAGACAAGTAAACATACAATTTCACCCAGGCCCCACACTCACCAACAAACCCCAAGGACGATGTGCACCGCACTGCCATTCAACCGGACAAATCGACCTAACCGTCATAAAACGTTACTGTCTTCTGTACATATATATAAATATCTAATAATTCATTAATCCTTTTTTCACTAATCACATTGTAAAATACTGCACCATGTATACATAACATGTTATTGTCTGCGATATTACCTCGGTGGAAGCGGACGTAAAATACAACTAACTCACACACACCTACATTTTAACCTAACCGACCTCTCAACTCGTGTATCCGCTTCCGCCTCAAAACCATGAACATTCACCAAAACCTGGTAGAAAGTGTATTTTCAAACCCTTTTCCTCGGTTCTACACCAAAAAGTCAACACAAATCGCCATGCTAAATGGAAAGGGAGAGAAAGACTAAAAATAACTTTCGCGCTACATTCGTGACGACGTAGGCATATTTGGTAAGCTGTATCCATGTCGGCATGGGTTTCGCTTATAGGTGGTTCAGGTTATAACAATACACGATTACATTCAATGTCGGCGTATAAAAATGTAAGCTACATATACAACATAGGACTAGCTCTAGAACTTCATTTGTATACGCCCACATTTCCATGAGGACGTATAGTTTCGTCGCCCCTGCCGTCAATATATCAGTCCTTTCTTTTACATTTTGTTTGTGGACACTCAATTTTGACGAAAATTGAAATATAGGTTTATATCCCAAGGATCTTGCTTTCTTTCGATGTTGGCATGTATTGGATCGGAACTTCACGGATTGATTATGCCCCCTGATAGTACGGAAAATCACGTTTTTACATGTAGCTTGTGGACACAATTTTTGTCAGATTTTGATTAAACTTAAAATGTATGTTGATAACCCAACGATTTCGGTTCCCTCGTTATTGGTACATATCGGACAGGAATTTACTGGATTATGGCCCCTTATTCTACCCAAAAATCGCGTTTTTAGCTTGTGGACCCTCTAAAGGTTGCAATGTTTATTTGATTTCAAAAAACGTTCATATATATACATGTATATCACCATAATTTTGGTTGAATTCAAATATATCACTTTTACACCATAATGACGGCCGAGATGGAATTTCGTGAAAGTCAGACCTAAAATGTCGGACAAAATGGCCGCTCGTCTGTTTGCAAATAGTGTAAACGTACAATACCAAGTAAAGGTTTTGGACCCTCTGTTGGTCACAATTTTTGTCCGATTTTGTGAAACTTAAAATATATGTTTATATCGCAAAGCTCTCGGTTCCTTTCGATATTAGCATATATCAGACAGTAACTTCATTGATTATGACCCCTGATTGTAAGAAATATCGCGTTTTAGCTTACGTTTATTTGATTTTTGAAAAAAAAACCCTTGAAATATAGGTTTATATCCCACAGATCTCTGTTCCTTTAGCTACTTGCATGTATCAGACCGTAACTTCGTGGATTATTCCCCTCTAGTTGTACGAAAAATCGCGTTAATAGTTTATGGTTCCACTTAAGTTCACAATATTTAATTGATTTTCAGCAAAACTTCACACATATCACCGCTACACCATAATAACGGTTGGGTTCGAATTTCGTGAAAATTGGACCCAAACCTCCGATCAACATCGCCGCTCCCCTTTACGCAAATAGTTTAGTAGGATGCAATACCAAGGTTGTGGGCCCTCTAGATGTAACACTTTTTATCTGATTTTGATGAAACTTAAAATGTATGTTTATAACCCAAAGATCTCGATTCCTTACGATATTGGCGCATATCATGGAGTATGACACACGATTGTACGACACATCGCTTTTTTAGCTTGTTCTCTGTCCATCTCTTGCGAAATGTGGACTATCGTGCATGGCAACCATTTGTTGTACCTGAAAACACATCGAACAGCTTTTATATCCGAATACTGTTTTAGTGAGATCGAAGCTAAGTAGTGGTATAGCAAGATATTTGAGGACTAGAGTGAAAAGTGTAATTCTGCTTGACAGCATGTTAATAGCGTTGATTAAACCCTCAATCACTTTAACGACACCACTGATTTCCATAAACATGCAACGCATTGCATACTCAATAAGCTAACTGGTCGCAGCGTTGAGAAACACAACAACGATTCCAATGTTTTTGTCATTAGTTTCAATTCGCAAACGTCAATTTGTGACAGCGATCTGCTTCCTAACTTTTCAGAAGGATAAAATCACCAGCCTGATATAAAGAAAGTACTTGATGCTTCTATATGGCAGGAGACGATTTAATGAATGACATCACGTGCCTTCAAGATTCTTTACATGGTTCCTGTATTACAAACAATGTTATACTTAGGTTGTACATAGACCCTTCACTGACAATCATCAGGATTTAATGGAACCATTCTAGCTGGATCGATTAGTTTAATCTCTATGATTGCGGTTATTTGTAACTTTGGATACTAAAATTGTGGCGAATTAGACAACTTGAACGTTATGTTTATGCCAAGGAAGAATCTGAAGAGTTTCAACATTTAATAACCTCTCGTGCTTTTCCTGGGTGTTTTTTTTATATTTTTTTTTAGAAAAGTCGATTAATAGAAATAATCAAAACCATGGAGAGATTTATAGGCGTGGGTGACATAATATTCCCGTAAATAACACCACTGTTATATCTGTACCCAAGGAGGTGTAGTCAAGTTTTACCGGGGGAAATGTTTACTTGCTCTTGTATCCATGGCAAAAGGCACTTGGGACTAATGTTGTATAAACATACAACCAAAGAAATACAGCAGACATCTTAAATATGCATAATGACAGTTCTCGCTGTACTAGTTTAAAAATAGATAATGGAAATGGAATATACTGAACATGTTAGTCAAAGTACTTCATTGTGAGTTATGTAATGGCTGTTTGAAGAAAGGCGTGGTCTCGGCTTTCATTACTACCGTTGATGCGATAATAAACAAAGTCTCGATTATCCACGTTTAAATAAAATTTGTAAATGGCGATCGTGTTTCAATAACTTCAAAATCACAACCTTCTGATAGTCTACAGGGTTGCCATGTAAATAAATGTCAAAATGAAATGAGGTTTAACGCCCTACTGTTCTGCTCCGACTGGGCTAATGGAGGGTACGAAAGATCTGCAGTAGGCAGATTCGGCTCTTACATAATGCATCTTTAAGTAGAGAATAGTTCTATTATCGCGACGAATAGAATTCCGTGACTATGGGGATCTTTGAAAGTAAGTTGTTTCGTATAATATATTGAAGATTTTCACGTGTCATTGGTGAACTTTTGTGCTTAATCATCTTGGCAGGTGGTCATTCATTCTCTTAAGGTTGTTTTCTATCCAGGTACCTGGTTGGTATAGATTCGTCTCTGGAAAGGGCGAATCTATACGGAAACGTCAATTGTCTTTAAAAGCGACGTATGTCGAGTACAAGACAAGACATCCTTGCTATTCCCAAATCACCCCTTTGAAACTTCTAAATACAAAACAATGTTTGAAAAAAGAAATAGCACGTGTTCTATAGTTGCAAAGTACTGTTATAGTGTATCCTTGTATATTTTGTATTACTGTTGAATTTTTTTCAAAATAGTAATTGACCCATTTCCGGATAGATATATCACTAATCTTTCATGTTCATACTTAATGTAACGATGGAATAGATGTTTCATATTCCACTGTAACTTTTGTCTGGGGATCGGCTCGCCCTAGCGATCGATACCTATCTGGTTATTGTGACCGTTAGGCAGTTCTGAACACTCGTTTATTAAAAGTACAATTTTAACTATTATCAGAGTTAGTTTTGGAATAAGCTGCAACCCCCAGAATAGTAATACAGCACAATGGCAGTACAAACAAATTTGTAATTAGTAATTCATGATTTTTGTAAAAAAAAAAAAAAAAAAAGCTTAAAAGCATGTCCAGTTAAATTCGATATTAATTCAACAATTAGCATAATTATTGTTATATCATTTTTATTCTCCAAGTGACTACATTAAGACAATGGCGTATTATGGGTCTGAGTGTCCGGACGTAGTAATAATTTTAAGAACGGCGCTCAACGTCAGACTCCGTAGTTATCGAGGCAATTGAATTGCTTGATTGATATGGCCGATCTAATTTTCAAAATGACTTAGACTTAATGTTCTTCCTTATAAACCGGTTATCCAACTTGGACTATGTTTATTATTCTATATAATGATCTCACTGTAACCCAATCTATAATGATCTATAAAATCCCTATAATGATCTTACTGTAATGTTATTTGATGCTCTACATAATTTGAAATCGGTCTAATAATGATCCTGAAACAGTACTTACTGTGGCGGTATTGTAGAATATTGAATAAGTCATCAATGATTTTATGAGTTAATGATCACCATTGATAAGAACAAATTCGTCTTGTCTGCATACTGATGTATAGGAAAGAATAATGTATAATTCTTAATAATTATCAACAGTGAGGTGTGGCACGCACCCGGGTACGTTTGTTTTGTTTTTTTAACTCGGCGAAATTATTTAATCACTACCTCATAATTAAGATCCATACCAAAATCATAAATTGTTCGATTGAAAATTACCTCCCTTTAAGATTTGGACGGCACATTTATATTTGATAGGTGACTCTGGAAGATGTCTTATTTTCGCAAAAAGTAACAATCCCACAAGCTTCCATTCGACAATCTCTCCTATACGGTAGCCTTTCGGTATCATTCATTATTTAATATTAAATATTTCTATCAAAAGTAAAATTGAAATAACAAAAAAAAGTAAAACCAAATTGCAAACAAAGTTAAATAAACATGAAAAAGTAAAATGAGTTTGACCTAACTGACCTATGACCGTTTTGACACAGGAAAAGATGACTCGCGATGTAACATGTGGTTGTCATTTAGATTATATCCATGAACATCGTTTCTAAACAATTAAATTTAATTGAATTAATCAATGAAATCTTCGTTGTGTAGAGAAACCCGTATTATTTAATGCATATGTACATGTAAGACACTTAAACGATGCCGGAGTGGAAATGGTTCAAGTCAAAAACGGATTTAAGAATACCGAAGGGAATCTCTCACCCGTATTCCAGCACCCGGGCGCCAATAAAAATCTATATAAAATTATCACCTTTATATTAGAAAATAAAATTTTAAGACATATTAATGCAAAGTATATGTAATAGACACCCCCCCCCCCCCAAAAAAAAAAAATTACCGTAAACATACTAAAATATCACATCAAAAAGCACCCACACCAGCATTGGTGGCAAACTGTTATTTATTTCACAAAATCAAGGGATGAACAAACTACCAGACTGCAAAATTCCAGAAGCCGCCTAATGCTCGAGATATATTACCGTAACCAAACTAAAAATATAGAGGAATGGGGTTAGGTTAGGCTCATTGCGCACACAATAACTTCTAAACTAGATGTCACGAACTCGACAGATGCATAAGGTTGAACATGCCAAATTTAATTAACTATCTATGTTGGCGTATCGGGTTCTTAGCACCCGGATTCGAGGCGAGGATCGTGGGTTCAATAAACAAAGGATATGTCCACGCTGCATCAAAAAGCACCAGCTTTGGTGGCAAAATGTTTATTATTTCACAGAATCAAGGGATGAATAAAGTACTGAACTGCAAAATTTCAGAAACCTCCTATGTTGTCTTTTCGAGATATATTATCGTAAACATACTACAAAATGGGGGAATGGGGTTAAGGTAGGCTCACTTAGCACATAACTTCTAAACCAGTCTGATTAAAATACAGATGTATATTTCGTTAGTTTTTTTGGTCTGTTTTACTTTCGATGGCCTACACTACATGGAGATCTGACCGACTGTGGTAAAAGGTCGCGTCAGAGGTCGTGCGAACGGCTTTTGACCTATGACGTCAGACATTGATTAATCAATCAGCGTTGACGTTTCTAGTGGTTTACCCACAATTCCGTGCATTCACGCCAAGAAGTCGCCGTAATAGATGGTTTTATTGGGTAATCCCTCGTGCTACTCCATCTAACGCACAGCAATTAGTCCAATGAGTAAAGAGACTTTTTGTTGCAGGGTTGGCGTACCCTTTGTTTATTGAACCCACTAAGAAATTTGCGATGATATAACTCGATACGCCAACATAGAAAGTTAAACAAATTTGTGATGTTCGTGCCTTATTCATCTGTCGAGTTGGTGAAATAAAGATCTTCGAGCCACCCAAGGTAGCTTAGAGGTTATGGTGCGCAGTGAGTCTACCCTAACCCAATTTTCCATATTTTTAGTGAAATGAAATGAAATGGGGTTTAACGTCCTACTGTTCTGCTCCTATACTGGGCTAATGAAGACGGACATAGGCCATACAGTGTGCTATGGGGGAAATTTTGCCCGGGCAGCGGCACCATCGCCTACTATTATATCGAATTCCAACTGCCAGGGGATCTTTTACGTGCATTCCAATATATACACGGGACCTCGGTTTTTCGTCTCATCCGAAGGACTAGACAGCTGTCCTTGCCAGGCCCTCCGTCCTGCGTCACTGACAAGGAGGAACCACGCCGGAAAATCGGGATGAACTTTCTCGGCCAATGCAGGGATCGAACACCCGACCTCCAGGCTAGCGAGCCAGCGTCTTACCCACTTAGCCACGTGATCCCCCATATTTTTAGTATATCTCGGAAACCCAACAAAAAAGGCTACTGGAATTTTGCAGTCTAGTAGTATATTCATCCCTTGATTCTGTAGAATAAAAATATTTTGCCATCAAAGCTGGTTTGGGTGCTTAAAAATATTTTGCCGTCAAAGCTGGTTTGGGTGCTTTTTAATGCAAAATGAGCGTACTCTTTTCTGCATGGTCAGTTAGCCTAGTTTGCGTTATTTTATTATGTTTACGGTAATAGGCCTTTTTTCTCTATACTTTGCAGTAATGTCATAAAATGTTATTTTCTAATACAAAGGTATTATATATATAAGATAATTGTATAAGATAAGATGGCGCTAGGAATATGTTTGCTAACTTCATTTCGAATCCGGGTACTGAAATACGGGTGAGAAATTCCGCTCGGTCTTTTAAAAGACGCATCTTTTGTGTTACAAAGTATGACCCCAAGTAAGTAGACAAGAAGAAATAAACACCCACATTGGGGTTAAGGAATTTGTACCTTTCCAATACGAAAACGTTAGCATCCATAGCACCAATAAGGCCATGCTCTTCGCAGTGTTTATTTTGATTAGATGTAATTCCAGGCAACCACTGCTAGACTGACTGATAATTGCTGTCCGAAATTTATGACTGGTTAACAACCAATCCGTTGCAGCGTAAAGAATTGATCTGAGTTAACCAGAGTTCTACATATACTCTTAAAAAAGTAGGGGATATTGAAATGCAAATACACTGTACATATGCAGGTTGTGATATGATAAATAGTTATGGACACTTGACATGCTTTGAGAGTATGTTCACGGATGAAGAACATATCGTCCGAACAGAAGCACTGAGCTACATGTGCGACACGTGGGAGGGGTTCATTGTCAAATTTGACACTTCAAGGTAGGGTTGATGAAAACTGCCGCTTGCTTGTTTATCCTATCCATGTTTGCTTTCCTATCGGTTCTTGCATAAGATTTACTGTATAACGTATCTTTGCTTTAGTGTGTTACGTTTAATTTGATCGGGAGACGTGTTCGTCAACGTCAACGGACAACGGACAACACTGCAAGAATTGGCCGTGGCACTGCAAGAGGAGTGGGTCAGATTGTCCCAATAATAATTATTAAGACAAAAATCAAAAACGTCCTTTTCACTTTTGACAGTATATCTCTGCGAGTGAAATGGGGCCGTCAGATAAGCCGCCCATATGAACTCTTTATGTTGATGTGTAGACAATTGGCCTGTTATTAACATACACTGGTTACCTCTAATATTTGTTCTTTATTTTGGCGGAGAAAATATATGGCTAATAAATTAAAATGAAAATTTGGCGGAAATAAATGAAACCCAGAGTGAGCACTGAAAACAGCAGTGCATTTCCGCAGTTTTGTATTGTTTCTGAATATCCCCTACTTTTTTTGAAGAGTATACGTTAACATCAAAAGTGTATAATGACCATCATCGCGGCTACTTATGAAATTCATTATGAGCGATTAACCAGAGAATAGCAAAATATGACAGAAAAACTAATTAAATTGTGCAACAAACGAGGATGCAAACGTAAACATTGGATAAACGCCACATGTAGAGTTATTTAACCATCTGTTGGACCACGCAGATATTTTCGCCATTACTACGACTTCAAACGGTGGCACTTAGGCGAGATTTTATTGGACGATAAAACTAAACACAAGTGTGTCAAAAAAACGTAATGTTTCGCTCCAGATGGATGAAGCTATGGCCAGAGAAGGATTTCTCTGAGCCATCGCTTCAGGAATATGCAAGAAGGCATATATCTATATATATATCTATAGCGAAAAAATTAAAAATAATACTCCGCAAAAGAATAAATATCTATTGTTTATAAAACACATAGCTAATATAAAAAATAACATTCACTAGCAGGATACCCGGCTTCGCTCGGGGATCATAACTCCGAAACTGGAAGGGGTAAACTAACGCCACCTGGCCTATGTTACTCCCCGGTCCGAGCTACCCCTATACCCCAAATTTCACACTCGGGGCAGACCCAGTGTAGCCGCCAACCCCGAACAGACCGGCTTCGCTCGGGGGTCATAACTCCGAAACCGGAAGTGGTAGACTAACGCCACCTGGCTTATGTTACTCCCCGGTCCGAGCTACCCCTATACCCCAAATTTCACACTCGGGGCAGATGTAGCCGCCAACCCCGAACAGACAGACTTCGCTCGGGGGCCATAACTCCGAAACAGGAAGTGGTAGACTAACGCCACCTGGCCTATGTTACTCCCCGGTCCGAGCTACCCCTATACCCCAAATTTCAGACTCGGGGCAGACCTAGTGTAGCCGCCAACCCCGAACAGACAGGCTTCGCTCGAGGGTCATAACTCCGAAACCGGAAGACCAACGCCACCTGGCCTATGTTACTCCCCGGTCCGAGGTACCCCTATACCCCAAATTTCAGACTCAGGGCAGACCTAGTGTAGCCGCCAACCCCGAACAAACAGACAGACAGACAAACGACAGTCACAAATATAAGTAATTGAACACGTATATGGAAATGAATTTATAATATAGAGCCTACTGTACATGATTTTTTTTTTTTTGATTTTTTTTGATTTTATGCATGCATATGATGATTTTATAAATATTTCTGTTTATAATATACTTATATGTGTGTTGTGTAGACTATCAATATGTTGTATTGTATTGTATTGTATTCTATTGTATAGTTTTGTAATGTATCTTAATTTTAATTAAAAAAAAAGAAGGCATGTGTAGCTCATTTGGAAAGCGACAAAATATATGATATTTTGGAAGGCGGACAGTAATGATAATACTAATAGGAACAGTGCAAGACAGTACCATCAATGGTAGTACTAATAGGAACAGTGCAAGTACCAGCACCAGTAATGATAATACTCATAGAATTAGTGCAATTGAGTGCCAGCCCCAACAATGGTAGTACTACTAGGGGTAGTGCAAGTACCCGCACCAACGGTACTAGTAGGAATAGTGCCAGTACTAGCACCCGCAATGGTTGTACTAGTTGATTAAGTGTATGTACCGCGCCGGCAATGGTGGTACTAGTAGAGGGGTAGAGCAAGTACCAGCACCAGCAATGCTAGTACTAGTTCGACAGTGCAAGTACTAGCACCAGCAATGATAGGTGTAGTGCAAGTACCACACCGACAATGGTAGGGATAGTGTAAGTACCAGCAATGGTAGTACTATTTGATCTAGAGGAGAACACGTCATTTACAGACTTCGTTCCAAATAATCATACCAACGCCAAAACTGGTAATAATAGAAGAGAGATAATTACACAATCCAAATCAGGAATCTATAGCTTTGCCACAACAGACTTTGTTATTAGCTGATATGATAAAAATGGGATAGGTTACAAAACATTTTTGGACCAGGAGTAAACGGCCACTAACCGTTACTGCTTGGAGTGACGCTCTTCGAAAAAGCCTTGAGCCACGGCGGCTAAGTGGGTGGGTAAGGCGTTAACTCGCTAGACTGGAGGTTTGCTGTTCCGATTCATGCATTAGCCGAGATAGTTCATCGGGATTTTCCGACGTCGTTTTCCCTTGTCAGTGGTGCAAGACGGGGGCCTGACAAGGACAGTTGTCTATTCGTTCTGATGATTTATCTTTATAGTATTTGAGTTTTATGATTAACGATACTATATTTTATGCACCCAAAATATATTTTTTCCTGCATCATGTCTGTTTATAAATGTGATGTAATTCTACATCAATTTTTATGCAATTTCTTTTTTTCCAGGTATTGTTTGAGTGATGTGTGTGACGTCATAACCACCATGTTTGATGTCGGATCAAATCACCATAGTAATTTTCTTTTTTCAACAAGAAACAGTGTTCTAGAAGTATCGATATCGCTTTCCCCTGATATTTCTAGTTCTCACAAAAGACCTTTTATCAGATGGCCTCTCTCCCGTTCATCACAGAAAAATACAACGTTACAGTCGAAATGCTATACCCAAGTTTAAAGTAGCTCAGTCTCTAACTCAGTATCATCCAAAGTCTTCCGCATTGAAAACACGAATTATTTGTCAATTTAAATCAACATGGATGTGTGATCTTACCGGGAAAAGATGAGCTTCTGATATCCAATATTTAAAGCTCACCGGAAAAGGTTCATAAATATTTTAAATAATGCAAGAAGAGGGAAAAACGTTATTCCAAGGTATTTGCTTTTCAAAAGTTCAAATATCCACAAATTTGTCAATTGTTATATGAAATATTTTACACTTTCGATATGTGTAGAATATGCATTTTTATAACAAATCGGTCATGGTTGGTTACCTATTGAAATACTTTTGGCGCTTTAGACCCAAAATACCCCTACCCGTTCAAGTGGATATTAGTAATGCTCTTGTAACAAAGCATTTAATAGGTTTATAATGATATTATAAGATAACAATGTTATTCATCATTGAAACTGTGTGATTTTGGTCAATTTCAGCTGTTAATTTACTCGTAAATTGATTCTAAATAAAGACTTACAAAATTTAATTCTATGAATAATAACTGTTTGTAAAACATCATTTGTAGACGAGTCAACTGACTCTTTTTATTTGTGACCGAGTGAATTTTTATTCTAATCAATATGACGCCTTCCTATGATTGCCAGGACCATTCACGATTAAATTAGCTATGTCTCTAACTTAATATCATCCAAAACCTTCGACATTGAAACACGAATTCGTTGTCGATTTTAATCAACATTGGTGTTGTGATCTTACCGGGAAAAGATGGGCATCTGATATCCAATATTTAAGACAAAATAAACATTTTACGATTGGTACACGAATCGTGTACCATGATGCGTTTCAGCGCAATTTGTAACACGTGACTCGAAGAAGGAGGTTCGACATATTCCACAAGTCATGTCAAACGGTGACTCCATATTCTTATCTTGGGAGCATGCGCAATAAATACTATCGGTGTAGACTGGAATAACCAGACGCTAGAGATTTCCATTCGATTGAGACTTCTGGCGTATTTCGCCGAACATAACTGCTTTGAAATTAGAGTAAAAACGGAAACGATTGAATGTAAATCAGTTTATTTACATTCATATTATATTATTATATACGTTGTACCAATTTGCAGGTCCGAAATATTAACTATTTAGCTCCTTTAAAGAAATCTGTGAGCCGGTAATTTCAGCCGAAATATTACTTTATTTATATACAACTTTGTGTACACCGCAACGTAATGTAATATACCGCAACCCCATACCTATATGGGCACAAGCTGTTGTCGCTGTCGCACGTTGCTTGCTAACTCTAGCATCCATCCATTCATCAAGGCAACGTTAAATTGTAGATTGTAACATCGAGTTCCGTAATTGTTCCATCACGAACATTTTGATACACAGATAACCGATACTAGTATATTCTGGCTGTCCGGATGCATTTTTAATGTATCCTTGTCTGATATTTGGTAGAAATGATGAAACATTTAATGATATTGATACGAATGTGTGTATTCCCTGTTTGTGTCTGAGTAAAGGCGCTAATTTGATATTAATCAATCCACGTTTGTACACTGGATGCCCCTTATTGTTTAGATATACTAAAGATAACAAATCTACGTCTTCAGCCGAGGTTATACTTTCCCGAAAACGAGACTCCTGGGAGATATCAATAACCATATCCCGGAAATTGGCTGTTCGGGAAGTGTGTTTAGATGATTTCCGGTTTGTCGATAAGGACACCAATTTCAGTCGCCTTCACCTCTCACATCGTGTATGCACTTCCGTTTCACCTTGAATAGTGAATTATCGGCCATCAAAATATCTTTATAAAAACTTGATTTTAGATTATGGAATACAAGTTAGAATTGAAATATTGGTCACAGCGATAAAATTATTTAAAAGAATTAAAGCTTGGTGTATTAAAACAAGTGATTTGTTAATTAAATTATATTTTGCCAGAATATTGAATTTGAAAAGAGAATGATTATCTAGCATGATTTGGAAATTTACGGTTTTCAGTTTGATGTATAATACTTTCGACAAAAACACCTATAAATTATACATACGTACATTTCCTGCTGCTTGCGTTTAGTACTTCTACGTTTACTATTAAGTGACCACCGTCATCAAGTTGACTATTTTGTCACCGCTGGTGTGCGCATTATAAATTAATGCCAAAATGAGGAATTTTATAAATTGTGTGCAATAATATACTATTCAAAAAAAGTAGGGGATATTTGATTTTGGGGGCATAATACTAAAATATGCAAATGACTACGAAAAAAGTCACTATAGAACCTAACAGAAGAAACATTTCCAGTTACATGTGACGCCCAAACGCACCAATAGCTACCGCATGGAATGCAGGTGATGCTTGGGATCATCATGGGGGTCCAACCCAAGATTTGCACGACTCTGACTTTGAATGTTACAGTCATTGTGGCATTGAATTCCAGGGTGGAAACATCAGTTTAATTGTTTTAGTGACCAGAAAACAAATTTTGATATGCGTCGGCTTACCCAAAATGAAAGGTTACGTGCCCTTGGCATGCTACAGATCGGCACAACACAGGCGGTTGTGGCGCGGACGATGAATGTTTCTCAGTCTGTCATAAGCAGGCTATGGTCCAGATACCGTGATACACAATCTGTACAGGACAGACCACGCTCAGGTCGACCAAGGGCGACAACTCAAGCCCAGGATCGATTTATCCGTACCTTGGCCTTGAGAAATCGTGTCATCACAGCAAATCGGATCAGCGCTCGTCTTCAAACAGACACTGGTGTGAGAGTGAGTGGCCAGACGATTCGGAATCGACTGCATAGGGGTCACCTTCGCGCCCGACGTCCTCGCGTGATCCCTTGTTTGAGAGATCATCACATTCAGGCAAGACGTCGTTGGTGTAGGGATCGTCAACACTGGGATAATCGACGCTGGAGCAATGTGATGTTTTCAGATGAGTCAAGGTTCACTGTTGATTTTTTGGACAGACGTAGGAGGGTGTGGCGTCGTCGAAACGAGCGCTTCCAAGACGTTAACGTCATCAGACATGATCGATTTGGGGGTGGTTCTGTTATGGTGTGGGGAGGCATCACTGTTTCGGTAAGAACGGCTTTACATGTTGTTGCAGGGCGTGTTACAGGCCAGTACTACCGGGACAACATCTTGGCAGTCCATGTTGTGCCATTCGCACGACGTCATGGCCGCCGTTTCATCTTCCAGGATGACAACGCAAGATGTCACAGGGCCCGGATCGTTACAGGTTACCTCCAACAACAGAACATCACCACATTACCTTGGCCAGCACTGAGTCCCGACCTCTCCCCCATTGAGCATGTCTGGGACATGCTTGGACAGAGGTTACGTCAACGTCAACAACGTCCTGCCAATGTCCAAGAACTTGCTGCTGCGTTGCAACAGGAATGGGACAATCTGGACCAAAATGACCTTAGACGTCTCATTAGGAGTATGCCACGTCGGATCAATGCTTGTTTGGCAAACAGAGGAGGATTTACCCGTTACTGACTTGGTTGTGATGCTGTGGTAACTTTGCTGTTTGACCCCGGGTATCATTTTACCCTTATAATGGTCAGTCTGTGCCTTACTTAGTCTAACGATCATTTGGAATAAATCGATGAATGTGAACTTCATTTCATTTTGTCATTTGTTTCTTCGTCAGTTTCATTAGGTGACTTTAATAACACTTAAAAATCAAATATCCCCTACTTTTTTGGAATAGTATATTTATAGAGTGCAATATAAAGGTTACTCTTTGTTCTGCAGTAAATTTTTGAAGGAGTCAAGACTTGTTGCAGATGTCAATTCGGTGGGTTAAGGCATTCCACTCTTTGATAATCTGTGGATAGAAAGACTCTTGTGGTATTACACGGATGCAATTTGAAAGAGTTGGCATTCATAGTTAAGAGTTTTATTTTTTGCATCGATGTTGACTTCTTGGTTGGCTATTTTGTACAGCAGTGTTAGCCATGCATTTTTCGTCTTTCTTCTAGTTCTAGCAATTTAATTTGTTCATTCAGTGAGTCCAAGGATGATGCCTTGTAGTAACGGTTAGTATTATATCGTGCTAATCTCTCTGCCATTTCTAATTTGTCCTTTTGTAGGTATGAATCCCAAACTGAACTCGCATACTCCAATGTCGGTCTTACTAGAGTTATATGTTGGATATGTTCAGGTTATGTTTTAAAAACCCAACTGTTCTACTTGCCTTTTCGCAGATGTTGTCAATATGGCTATCCCATTTTGGGTTGGATGTAATTGTTATGCCAAGATATTTAGCGGCTGTTACATGCTTTAGATATGACCATGGACCGTGTATAGATGGACAGGCAACGCCCACGAAGCCTTTAGAATTCTGTGCCACGGCAAAAGAGAGACCTGACAATCGTGACTAAATTAAATTAGCTCCCCTCGCGCAAATACCTGTATTAAGTTTAAAAGCAAAGAAACAGAAATCAATTCATAATATTTTTATTAATCTTGCTACTCTTTTTTTTGAAACCCATACATTGATACTAACTGATGATTGGGGTGTAAAAATATCAACACATCGCCTTTGTTTACTTCGGACGCGTCTATGTGAATCCGAAAAAAAAACCCGTCGAGTTTTTCTTAAAAACAATCTACTAAAACACTCTTTTAATTTTTACTTCTGCACAATTAATCATCATTCCGGACAGTATTATACCTGAACTTTATTTTCATAACTTTAAAATCCTTCATACATACGGGAATTTGGAGTATTAAGCAAAACCAAAATGCTTACAAAACCTACGAAAATATTGAAATCGATAATTTCACAATTTTCAACTGCTGCATTTGGAAATTTCAAAGTTTCAAACTGGACAAATTCGTCACTACCGGATAGGAATACTTATCAGGTTGAAAAATTACCATGTAACTATAAGAATACCGTAAATTCCAAGGAGGAGATCGAGAAATTAATCAGTATAAAATCCCGCAATGTCAAAAATCACATCGCTTGATTTGCCGTTGACATTGAGATCTCGCCATGTCTCGCGCGAGCGGCAGAGAATCCAACAAACGGGTCTCGTTGCCTGTCCATCTATACACGGTCCGTGATATGACCACGAAGAGTGTAGTTCTTATTAACAAGGTCTTGTTTGGCATTTATCAGGGTGAAATTTCACCACCCACTTTTCTTCCCATGTTGCAAGTTTGTCCATATCTTCATGGAGGATATTACAGTTTGAAGACACAGTTAGGTATGCAATGGTGTCATCTGCGAAAAGACATACTGTTGATGCGATAGCCCTTGACGTGTCATTTATCTAGGAAAGGAATAGGATCGTAGTAACGATCCTTGTAGTACTCCAGAGTAGACTTTGATGTTTTCTGACTTTTCCCCCGTCTACTAAGAAACACTGTGTTCGGTCTAATATGAAACTTTGTATCTCTTGTCGGTTTTTCCTCTAACTCCATAGTGATGTTATCTATGAGCTAGTAGGCGGTGGTTAACCTTGTCAAACGCATTTGAAAAATCCATAAACGACAGTCTGTTTGCGGTCCCTTGCCCATATAACTGGTGACATCGTCAATGAATTCCACTCTCACGTGAAAGTTGTTTTCTAAACCCATGGTGTGACTTGTACAGAATGTTGTTACATTCTTGTACGTGTTACATTCTTGTACAGAATGTTGTTAGATTATGCTGCATGATGTGGCTGGTATTTATATGTTCCATGGGGGGTTGGATGACCGAATGGTTAGCACGTGCGCGCTGCATCATAAGGCCTGTCTTTGAGTCAACTGCCGTGGTTTCTAATCCCCGGTTGTACGTGACAAGGAGTAGGGTCGCCTGTCCAACCTCGTGGGTTTTCTCCGGGTCCTCCCACTGCTAAAGACCCCTACGCGCAAGCGAATTATTGAAATAAAATTAAACCATATGTTAGTCTCGAAATGACCTAGTTTGTGTCGAGTGGACGTTAAACCTCATTTCTCTCTATATATGTTCCATTATTTTACAGCATATACAAGATAGTAAGACTGACCTGTAGTTGCATAGGATCTTTTGAAGATTAGTGCTATTTCCTCAGCTAGTTCTTTCAATACTCGATGTGTTAAGTTGTCAGGACCCCCGGCTTTATATGGGTTGAGGCCTAGTAATAGTTTCTTTATTCCATTTTCAGTGATGCTGATGTCTGATGCCGTTTAATATGTTCGACTCATTTTACATTTTTTGTTGAAATTTGTTATGTTTGGTGTAACTATGTCTTCTATGTATTTCTAATAAGCGTGCCTTACTTTTCAGATTTTTGTAATATGTTCTTTCGGGGTAATTAGGTCGCCTATTGGAACACCCGACCTCAGTTTTATCCTGCAAATGTGTTGTCAGCCATGAAAAATATAATTTAAGAGACGGGATAAGAGACATTACGTGTCGGCAGTGACATAACGTGTCTGCATAAACACGGGGTATAGTGATCATAGGTTTCATTAAAAATATCCACGTTTCTAATTAAAGATGCATAATTATGCAACAGCTTAATCTGTCTACTGCAGGCCTGTTTTCATCAGACTTTAAATGTTATATAAATTGTAATTTAGACAATAATTCACATTAAAAGCCAATAATCAACCCTCAAGATCATCCGGTTGCTGAGATATTAAATGGATTGGAGATCCTCGCAATATACTCGGTTAAGGTTGAAACAGACAACCGTAAAAAGGGAACAAATTAAGCACAAATAAATGTTAGAATTCACTAGAATTTAATACAACCATCATCAATCGAAATAAACACGAAATTGACTATATTATCTCGCTTTGAACATAAAAGTCCCTCTATAAGATGGCGCTAAATCACAGTTCGAAGAGCCGTCGATAAATTCTGTAAATTTATAAATACATTTTTAAGTTTACATTTAGCAAGATACTATGTACGGGTTCGAGAAACACGGAAAACAATGAAATACGAGACATATTGTAGTTTAGATTCACTACACAAACTCTTAACAGGATTGCTCACCAATATGTAACTCGAAACAATAGTCGACACTCAACTATAATATAAATGGAACCACTTTTCGATCGGAGAAGCGAGAACCGAACGAAGGGAAGTGAGCTGTTTGGCAATACTTAAACAATATCAAGGCTATTAAATGTAAAATATCTGATGACCCTAGATTGAGATGAAGTGCTATCCCTTCCTAATTGATTTTGGTTAATAAATACAGAATCGTTGTTCATGCTATTAACTGATGTCTGAGAAAACTGCAAATTTCCATGACATTGATGATGAGGGAGAAAACTTATGGTATAAAAAACGTGTCTCGTTCTCAGGTTTTTAAACAAGCTTAACAACAAAGCTGTGAATTATCTTAGCACAAAATCTAATTGTGTCTGTCAATCTTGAATGTGTATCATACGACAAGGGATTGTTACTACTGATTTCATCTATTAACGAATGCGTTCCTTTAGATAAAAGTGCCATTCTCTTTATGTAATTATTCATGCCCAATGAAATCAATCAACAACATTTCTGTTTCCATATTATTAAAGTGGAATAAATTTTAAAATGCACGCAACAACATTTCGGTTTCCATATTTGTAAGGTGGAATAATTATATGCATGCAGTTTCTTAACAACGATGCTGTGAATTCTCGTAAACGATTCTCTATAATAGTATCACATTTTTTTTTACATTTCAGCCAATTTCACATCATTATTTTTAACTTATAAACTACCATACTAACGTGTCATCAAGTTACTGACTAGATAATGTATAACAAAATTGAGAATTTGAAATATATTTTATTCCTTCTAATAAGTGTGATCCTCTCTTGTTCGTTATGACGCTTGACTTGCCACCATAAACAATTTTCTTCAAGTACCAACTGAAACACCATTGTTTCACTCTAAAATACAATAAACTTGACTCTCAACGTTATGAACATCCTTTCAAGAGATAATATAGGGTGATTTTTCTCGAGGGATAGAATGTCAATGTGATAAGAGCCTCATTGAAGATATTGCTTCAATCCATCCAATGTAATTATTTACTGTAAAAAACGCCCTTGTCCTTCCTCGATTAGTAGATTTGTACGTTCTGAAATGAAAACAGCCCTCTTGAACATTGAGAGGTGGGGTGATAAGGGTGGTGTAGGGCTTGGTAGTTTCATATTATACATTGAAGTATTCCTTTAAGGGTCATGAATCGTTTATTAACAGCTTTATTATTTTTTTCTTGTACGTTTACGATTATTAACATCTTTACTGTGTTGAAACCAATGAGCTAATCTCAGATAGGGCTAATTTCTTTAAAATCCTGTTTTTTCGTAATAAATACTTGATGCTGGGCAAAGAGAAAGGGAATAGTTGAACATACTAAACATACCCAGTTTGGGCACCGAAGCAACAATATTTTATTTGAAGTGATAAAAAAAAATCGTATCGGATATATTTTAGTGAATAAATCTATTTTTTAAAAATAGTATTAGAGACCATCCACGAATCGCATATTTATCTGTAGCTCTATAAATTTTACGACCAGTTTTAAAAGTTAGCCCAGAGTGTCTGCCCGTTTATATCCCATATTACTGTGATGGGTGACAACCACCTGATGCCCAGTCAGTATTTTGTCCATTCCTTCTGAGAGTTGGAATTTGTTTTGAAAATAAGACATTTTTCTCATGGATTCTGCCATGATATTCTTTAAATTATCACAGACCAGCCACGTTTCCCCTCCGAATTCCGAATGATTGAGCGCGCGTGCGTTAGATCACTGTCAAGTGGCGTGATCTCGTAATAAGGAGTCGAGTCGTCTGTTTAACCTCGTGGGACCCCTCCGTACAAGCGAAGTATTGAAATAAAATTGAACCATATGTTAGTTCCGAAATGACCTAGTTGGTGTCGAGTGGATGTTAAACTCCATTTCTGTCTCTCCGTAATGCACCACCGACATCCGTAGATGTGGTAGTTCTGTTGTCTGATAATTCGAAGGTCCGATAGGCAGAGACACAGATAGTTTTAACTCGAAATTACGCGGTCACGAATTACCAAAACAAAACCAAACTAACCGAATTTATAGCCATGCTTACCCAACCCAAAAATATTTAAGAAATTCGACAGTCAAATTCTAAACATAATTAACTAAGAAAAATAATCGTGTGTTTCCCTTTTTATGTTGTTATACAATTTATTAGTAAGATCAACTGTTAATATATATTCAAACTCAATATTCGCGCCAAATATAATTTTATTAGTGATCACTTTTTTTAATAAACTGAGCTTGAATTCTTTTAAATAATTTTATCGCTATGACAAATATTTCATTTCAATTTTGCAGCCCATTATATAAACTGCACAATATTCGAGCAATAATATTTGCTTAGCTATCATTATTATTTTCCATGTGTTTGGGGTTTTTACAATTTTTTAAATTTTCAACTTGCATTCCATCGTTCAAGGAGAAACGGAAGCGAAAACACGACATGAGACGTAAAGGCGGCTGAAATTGGTGTCCGGCTGACAAATGAAATGAAATGGGGTTTAACGTCCTACTCCTAAACTGGCATAAGCCAAACAGTGTGCTTTGATGGAAATTTTGCCCGGGCAGCGGCGCTACGGCCTACTCTTATATCGAATTCCAACTGCCAAGGGATCTTTTACGTGCACGCCAATATGTACACGGGACCTCGGTTTTTCGTCCCATCCGAACGACTAGACAGCTGTCCTTGTCAGGCCCTCCGTCCTGCATCACTGACAAGGGGAAACCACGCCGGAAAATCTGGATGAACTTTCTCGGCCAATGCAGGGATCGAAGTCCGGCTGACAAACCGGAAATCATCTATACGCATGTCTCAAACAGCTCATCTCCGTGATACGGTTAGTGTTATCTCCCGAGAGCCTCGTTTTCTCAAAAGCATATGAATAAACTCTGACGAGATGTACATTGGTTTGGTTTGACTAACCTATTTTTTATATTTAAATGAATGAAATGTTATGTACAAACTTGGATTG
The DNA here is from genome assembly GCF_932274485.2 of Patella vulgata. Lineage (NCBI taxonomy): Eukaryota > Metazoa > Mollusca > Gastropoda > Patellidae > Patella > Patella vulgata. The sequence goes on from NC_065883.2 coordinate 23,091,653, forward strand.
ATTAATTTCAAATCACCTGAATATTACATAACAGGGGAATAAATGTATGTCTATTAATACCTCGTGGTTCTATTAAAAGCGCATATAAGGTGGTCAGATAATAATAGGGTAGGGTATCAAACATGCACGTGATTTAAGGATCATGGGGCAAATCAGTACCATATAACTTTGCCAGGATGCAGTAATGTGGCTTCGGTTGCCGGGCTAATCCATTCAATATTGGACACCGAACTCTAAACACCCAACATCAAAATTAACATATCATTATTTCTAATTCATATATTATAATATATGTCCAGTCAGCCTTCTGCTTGACTTATTCAGCTTAACTAATTTGAGTGTAGGAGCTGTTTGAGCAGAATCCACAAGATCTAAATATTACCGTTGCCAGTCAGCACGTCAGTTATTTGCTTAACCGGAACTATATAATAAATTGCTAGCTTTTTTAAAAGAGACAAATTTTTATTCCAAATTTTAATTGTATATATTTATCATATATTGTGTTTTAAATATTTATATATGTAAAGGAATTGGTATATTTATTTTTAATTATATTTTCTGTGATATTTGTTTTTATTTGCATATATGAATACAAGTCTGTGATATTGTTTTAATTTGTCTCGTTAAATTCACCATATGTCTGGCGCAATATAGCCCGGTTGGAGCTGACGTGCCATAAAATAACATTTCATTTCATTTCTGTTTGAGCAGAAGCAATAGGTTTGGTTCCTGAGGTCTGACACGTTGTCGAAAGTTAAACAGACTGAGTAACGCGACAATGAAAATAAATCAGGGGTAGACGGTCGGAGGTCTAGAACATACCCACCCCTGCACTGAACAAATGATTTGGGTAATAATTTAACCGACTACAAAGAAACTTCGGCCACCGCCATGCCCCTTTATTAATTACGATGTAATAACATAACTTGATGCGGAACATTTGTGCGGTGTTATGGAAATACAGGTGGTGTGTGCATTGCTTTCCGGTACTCCAAAAACTGCCAGACCAGCCTACTGGATCCAAAGATAAAAGATATGCGGAAAAAAGATTTATCATGCTTAAATCAATAAAGCAATAATTGTTGGAGAAGATTGGACCAAGAAACAGAAAGCCAGATAAAAGTTGGTATAAATTAGAGATATTAGATAATATGATAGAGGGATAATTATAGTCATATTAACAACAGATACGATATAACCATCATTCATTATATAATGACTGGATCTGTTCAAGGGAATCAATGGTGTATTATCAGCTAACGATTAACTATCGACCGTAATTTACTTAATAACTTGGGAAATATCTTGTTCTTTAAGATTGTTATCAAAGTGTGAAAATTTCTAATTTAGTTTCTGTATACATCATTTATATTGAGGTGATTATAGCAGAGGTTAATAGGTATAAATATATTGAAATCGGGATATATGTAATCAGGCATTCAACAGGTAGATGGATATAGCTCTAAACCGGAAGTTAAAACAAAGCTATTCCGCCGTAAATTGCGGAGAATAGCAGGTCATTGATTGGTTTATCATGACATAACTAAAGAAGTTCGCTTGGAATGCAATTGAATGCAATGTTAATATAGCGTTCTTGGTTATTGAATAAATCGGGACATTACTTTTAAAGAGAAATGTTTTCATATTTGAAATTGCGTCACATATACATTTGAATTGTAATCTGGAAGCCACCAGGTTAAGTCGTTAAGGTGTTGAATCACTGATCAGGGGGTCCGGGGTTCGATTCCGGTGATGGCTGTGGATTTTACAGCCTGGATTTCCCTGTCCAGTGGTTCAAGACGGGGGCGTCTAGTCGTTCGGATTGGACAAAAATCTGATGTCGCGTGTACATGTTGGCGTGAACATAAAAGTACCCTTTCTTGGTGGACTTCAGTTGATGTCCGGGTAACATGGATTGGACGAAAAACTGAGGTCGTGTGTACAGGTCGGCGTGAAAATACACGTACCCTTTCTTGATGGAATCCTTTCTTGGTGGAATTCAGTTGATGTCCGGGTAACATGTCCTTCATCGCACGTTATATGGTGTATGCCTGTCTTCATTAGCACCCGTTGGTACAGGGAAGTACGAGGTTAAACCGCATTACGTTTTTTCAGTAATGCATAGAGAGAAGGGGACGGGGATTAACGTCCAATCGACACATATGGTTCAAAGTTGTGTTCCTTGAATGACATTTAGAAGTAGAGGTACAATATTCATAATAACACAACTTTATGGATTATATTTTAGTTAGTTGGTGGCTTCAGTCCCCTATTTAATCAGTATATTTAAGAGAGATAGTGAAGTCATATTCAAAGGGAAATTTTTGTTGTCATAAGTCTTAATTAATGTTATGTTTTGATTGTTATATTGTTTTTACTCATGGATGTACTATAAATGTAGGTTATTATTCATTATTGATCATTGCTTGATAAATATACCTCTAAGAGTATCGAAACGTTGCATGTAATAAACTAAGAATTACTAAATCCATAAAGTTGTGTTATTATGAATGGTTCAAAGTTATTTCAATAATTCGCTTGTGTCCAGGGGTCTTTAGCAGTGGGCGGAACAACGTATACAGAGCCAGATACACACCAGACAACTAACAATATATATATACATTGTATTCGTAATTGCTAAGGCATCTTCAACTAATGCACTATATAACAAGCTTTTAACATATAGTTTTTAACATTCGGTGCGACATAACCTAAATCGCAGAAAAGACAAGTCTAAAATCGTGTGCTGAAAAGAAACTCCTTTGATTTAAAATTGTTGTTAATGTAGGAAAAACTTTTATCATAATTTGATTCTTCCTCTAGTCGACAATGATGTAATAATGTACAGATTTTAGAGAGAAAACTTCATTATTTTCTGATTATAGTTTTAAATTTCATTATGTTGAGTTGCGTCAGTTCATTTGTGACATTTTATGCTAGGGTGTAGAGATTCTTAGCGAGATTTATTTGATTTTCGTTTTAAGATAAATTCTTCTATAATCATTTGTCTGTAGCTACTTTTGTGTACTTACACCGACGTGCACCACTTGTAACAAAATGAAATATTTCGTTAACTTTGTTAAACAGATGTTTCTAATAAAATAAATATATACATAGTTATTGACTCACCAGAATATCGGCGTTTAAATTATTATAAATTTGTTAAAATTGCAATTCACGACTTCCGAAAGTTTGGACATTAAAGAAGCTAAGTCGCTAATATTTGGGATCTAGAAATTGACACAAATGGGTCGCAACCCATACAATAATGTATATGAATGTATATAAATTGATTTACATTCAATCGTTTCTGTTTTCACTGTAATTTCTAATCAGTTAGGTTCGGCGAAATACGCCAGTATTCTCAATCGAATTTCAATCTCTAGCGTCTGGTTTTTCCAGTCTACACCGATAGTATTTATTGGGCATGCTCTCCAGATAAGAATATAGCGTCACCGTTTGACATGACCTGTTGAATATGCCTATCCTCGTTTTACGAGAACCTTATTACAAATAGCACTGAAACGCATTATGGTACACGATTCGTGTACCAATTGTAAAATGTTTATTTTGTCTTAAATATTGGATATCAGAAGGTTATCTTTTCCCGGTAATATCACAACACCAATGTTGATTTAAAGCGACAAATAAATCGTGTTTTCAATGTCGAAGATTTTTGATGATATTGAGTTAGAGACTTAGCTACTTTAAAGATCGCCTCTTAAACGCTAATGATTAGCAGATTATTAATCTTTGGAGAGAGAGAGAGAGAGAGAGAGAGAGAGTATGTAAATGATAAGAGAAAATAAAACAATACTGCGGCAATTTCGAGATTCGTATATGTATTGTTTTATGGTCACGCCTTCGATGCTTTGGTGGAGAAATTTACACGGACAACGGTATTTGCTCCGAATTACAACTCTCCGTGACCCGCCAAGGTGTACAGGGTAGGCTTCGAGGTTTTTGTTTTTTGTCACACTCAAACGAGTAGTCAACATTAGGCGTTCGCACATGCGCTATCCCTGACAAGTGGGAGCCGACTCTACAAAATCCCTAGATTTTTGTCGGCATGCGGTAGGATTTAAACCCAGTAGAATTATTTTTATTTTATTTTATTTTCCGAACATTACGGAGAGGTAAAATTGGTTTTATTCACTATCATCTACCATCTTGGTAATCAGATTCTCTTAAAATCTTTCTTTCTTTTTAACATCACTATTAAACGCTTCTTTAAATGGTTGAATTTTTTCACTTTATCCCTTCGAATTTGATCAATATTGATTTATACAATCACATTAATACTACAGTAAATCGCGAAATCTTGCAAACCAAGGAAGTCTTCATTTATTTCCTTCCTAAATAAATAGCAACGAATGGGTGATTGTCAGTAAAGTTGTGAGTGACATTTAAAAGTGGGAATTTGGATAAAATAGGCTGAGCAGTTCAACTTTAAAAATTGTGGATCACAAATGATTATAAACTTGTTAAGACCTTGAAAATGGTGGATCAGAAATAAAATAAAACCAAGTACGAACAATCCAACCCATTAGACAGAATTCGAAGTCCTAAAGAATGGTACCGGGTACAAAATACACGACAAACACCCGCCATAGCTAGGGTGCCCCGCCATAAATAAATATCTCTAAATATCTCGACAATTACACCACAATATTTATATATACACCAAGCATTAAATCAGTTTCAAACATTAATTGTGACTAAATAAACGGTCATGCTGTATGACCATTTAATCATCCAAAAATAATACACTGAAAGATGGTTACGAGTGTCGGCCATACCATCCGAGCACATGTGCTTAAAAATAGGTTACGTGCCCTTGTTTTGAAAGTAACCCCACTTAACAAGTCTACCGACCATTCAACGCTCGATTGACAGGCCGTGATAATCAAGACTACTTTTTTTACGAAACATAGTAGAATACTGGAACAAGAAATTGAATTTAGAAACACGTACGTTGGGCAACTCAACAATTGTTTTAAGAACCTTGTAAAAGTAAAATGAAACTACTGCTAGTATCATGTTCTTGCCCAACGCAAGTATTTCAGAGATATTATTTGTACTAAACCAGAAGATGCCGCTCCTAAAGGTACAGTTAATGATAAAGCAAACGAACGTAATTTCTAAAGCTCCTGTAATAACCAATAAGTTAAATATCACTCCTATTCAGAATCGCCAACAATAGATTTTTTACGGCTTTAATAGTTGATAGATGTGTAGAGAATTGCACATGCGATGGCTATTTATAGTATCATAGACTCTACGGCTGAGTATTATACTGCGTAGTAAGCGAGAAATCACTTCGAGACAAGCCACTGACGCGTGTACATTCGCCGTGTATAGAAAAATTTGAGTGCACGGGTCAACCTACCATAGCTGCATACAAACCATAAATCGTTAAAGAACCAAATATTATATGTAAAATGACGTGCAAACAATATATTATCGTGTGAAAACTCGGTGGTTAAATAACGATATTTTAGCATGTGCATTTGTAAATAATATGCTTTACGGTTGTTAAAGTGGTTATAAGTGGTAATTAAACAACCTCAAAGTGTGGTAAACCATATCATTCCCTATATTAACATTGATCAATATAATGCAAACACATATCTCATGTCATACGGTCTCAATAGTTCTACAATGACCCACAGAAACAAAAAAAAACAAGATTAAACGGAATGGTGAATTTTGATCGGTAAATTTAAATTGCTCAAGTAACAACAAAGCATGTTCAAATGGCGATTAGAAGCACCGTTAGTTGTGAATTAACTACATACATCTCACGTTACATGTTAACAGAGCTGTTTAAAGATTAATATTAGTGAAATCTGAGTTAAATTAAACATTACTGAACGTTAAAAACTGAAGGAGATTATTGATATAACGTGATGGTTTGATAGGAACAAAGAAAAATTGCAAATTTGGGTGATTGGATAAAGCAGTTATTGGTTTCAAGGATGATCTGATGTGTCTTCACTGTAATATAGGGCAAACAGTGAAGCTGATGTCCCATCCCTCAATCTCAAAATACATAGACGACACTCATTACTTCCACGTGTTTATATTATGATAATATATCTAGCAATCAAATTGATTACCCCTTGGCTTATCCTACGCAGAAGCTCAAGTCAAGATATTGATGTAATGAAACTTTATGCAAGCGTTATCACTGCCTCTCAATTTGATGCAGAATTATTGTGTTCTGAAGTAAAGACATTCACATTTCGAGCATCTACACTATGTTTGAATATTCGCAATCACAGAAGTAAAGTTATTGTGTCCCAAACACTGTTATGGATAGGCAAACACACCGGCCGATGAATTACAGCCTAAGCATTAAACAGTTATCGAACTCTGATAATTCTAAGACCAAAGGCTTTTAATGGTCATGCATGCCATATAAGAACTTGATAATTCACTAGCTACAGAAACATCAACTCAACAACTTCAACAGTACTCAAGAATTTAAACAACAAATCAACAACTTTAGCATACTTAACTTAAACATTAATATCAAATTTATATCTTCAAAATGCTTAACAACTTGAACATCAAATCAGCAACTTCAGCATTCTTAAAAACTGGAACATCAAATCAAAATCTTCCAAAACCAGATCAACATATTCCGCATATTTAACAACTGTAGCATACTCAACACTCTTGAAAAACGACACGTATTATAAACTCCCCCTGAGTATTCAAAAAATACTATTTCTTTTGTGGAAAGGACCATTGGAATCATTGGAGACAGTAGTTGTTTTTTCTCGCTGCAAGGGCGGATCTCGCTGCGGTTCTATCACATTTTTGACCGTAAATCTTGTTTCCCAATGTCTGAGGTCGAGATATTAGTTATTGATCAATTTCCTTTAATATTTTGTAGGTTGAAAACACGAAGGCTGTTAAAGCTATTCTATTTTGAACTGGGTCTGGGATACGTTAAATCCCGTCTATAATGACTATTGTATCATTGGTACTGTATCAATATTTATCTGGACGTTTTCTGCCATATTTGTCAAGAAGTACTTTTCTACTCATGACTTATCACGTTTCTTCTTATCCCTAGACTTAGTTTAACATCACCCAATCAGCGTTATCGTAACAAATAACACACGTATCTTCGATTACAGATTTCGTAACTCCTACAATGTGTTCTTAAGAAAGACGATACTAATCCCAGTTATTATAAGACCTGAGCTACGTTGGTTGCAATCTTTAGACTGTGACCCATTGGATATAAATGTTCGAATCATGAAAGATCGAACATTGTTATGATGGCTTCACTATCTAAGACTAGACAGTTTAAAAAAGCGTTTGCTGAAATAAAACTTTAGATGATTTATAAAATGTGGTTAAAGCCCCCATCACACCAAACTAGTTCTCACTACATCTGGAAAATGTTGCTAAACGGGTCCAAACGATATGCGAACGGTTGAACGTAGTAGCAACTGTTTACGATCTGCTTATGAACTTCCAGGACAGGAAGGTGCTCTAGAACTTTGAGCCTGTTTAACATTTTCCCCTTCCTGCAACTAGGAGTGACTATGAACGGAATTGGTGTACTATGAACAGAATTGCCGTACTTCGACTCTACTATAGGGACGTGTTACAACGTAACGTGGTCGGGTATCAAATAGCAGTACGACCGGATCAAGTAGTAGCTCGAGCATCAAATAACAGTACGCTCGGACATGGTAGGGTATAGATATGTGGGCTGTTTCCTCGCAGGTTCATCGTTTGGCTGGAGATTTCTTGCCGTGCAGGTTTGAATAGAAACCCGTGGCCTTTAACGTGTTGAATATTGGTTTCACGCATCTTCTGTAGTAAGAAGAGCAAGAGTACAATGAAATAGTAGAACTACAAATAAAGAGAAAACCAAGAAACGGTCGGGTTAGCAATTGGCTGAAATATGAGAGCGGAATAGCCATGGGACATTATCATCAGCTTGTGGAGGAGCTCCGATCGGATGATCAAGAGCCCTTCTACGACGTCTTGAGAATCACCCCACCCATGTTTGACGAACTTCTTGAACGCATCACCCTCTTCATAAAAAAAACAACTACAGGGAAGCTTTGGAACCAGGGATGAAGCTTGCCATCACACTGCGTCATCTCGTAACAGGGGGTGTATGGATAGCCAGAAACATAATATGTTTGTTGGTGAAAGAAGTCTATGATGCTTTGGAGATGGAGCTAAAAAATGACACACACATGGAAAGAAGCTGCTGGAGAGTTCATAGTGCGCTTTTGAATGTCCCACATGCGTGTGGGGCCCTGGATGGTAAACATATAGCCATCAGAAAGCCTCCCAAGACTGGAACCATGTACCACAACTACAAAGGCTAATTCTACCCAATAATGTTAATGGACCATTGTCCTTCCGTCTAGTTATAGGACGGCGAAAAAGTTGAATAGGCTCAAAGTTCTAGAGCACCCTGTCAGTCCACGAAGTTCTTAAACAGATCGTAAACAGTTTCTACTACGTTCACTCCGCTCGCACACGGTTTGGGCTGGTGGGAGCTTGATCACCACAGCTCGAAGCAACAAGAGGAATGGCAACAACGCGATAGGTTTTTATAGTCCTCGAGCTAGGACGGTATTGCCCACACAATAGCAGCGCGTTCGAACGCAGTAAGAACGGGACGAGGACGAATTGAACTGTCTCTAAACTTGGTGGTCGGGTTACAAACTAGTTAAGAGTTAGAACCCATTGGGGACGTGGTAGTTCTAGTTACGAACGGGTTTAAACTTACTACGAGCTTAACTTAATATCCACTGACTGTGGACGGGATACTGACGAACGCGCTTGGATCGTATTATAGACATTATTTAAAGATTGTACCGCGACTACAACCCGTTTTGCGATTTTCTACGGCCCTTTCCAGAATGTAGTGAGAGCTAGTTTAGTGTGACATGGGCTTTAGATTTTTAATACATTTTGGACGTTTTGGGTTTAATTGTTATGGTCATAGAGTAACTTTATTTACCTAGTCAATTATCTTGTTTTGTTTTTTTGTTGTTAATCTTTTTTTTTTACATTTTACTTCTCATTGTTATCATTTTTAATCTCTGTAAATGGTTCCATCATGCAACTCTTATATATTCAACTCAAGTTTACTAAATGTCGTTGTGCTTGATAACGATAAGAAGATACTTGTCGAAACGTCGTGCTTCGTGCTTTCTGAATAAAACCCTTGATTGTTTTCTCATAGATATTGTTTTCAGTTAACTTTAACACAATTTATTTCTCTTATTCGCATTCTACAACAGTTGTTATTTGGATGTCTAAGCAATTACTTTCCAAATATTTCACCCGTTGTTAAACTATAATGTATGTCTGCTTTTTCAAGATATAGACCCTGTATTATAGCATTTACCACATTATCTCAATTCATAGTTTCAATATACCCAACTGATCCATACTGATTGACGACAAATAATATAATTAAGGATTTTATAGTGTCAATAACGCGTATTATAAGAAGTAAAAACCTATCAATCCTTAGAAGTCTCCTGAGTATAAGATTTAATATGAAGCCAATAAGTCTATTTGACAAATATAGCGATTGAAGACATCCCCGTGTGAGCGTGATGCGAGTGTTAAACAACCATAATATCCTATTGGATGATTGATAGCCTGTGTTGCTTGTTGCTTGAATACAAAGTCTAGAGGATCTCAGAATGATAGCAGTAATAGCCGTTTATGAGACGGGGTGCAGGTATATTGATTATTGAAGGCTAAATGAAAATTACAACTGCTGATACCTTTTTGCAGTTAATAAAACCGATGAAAACCAAGAGGAGCGGGGCAGGCATGGACCCGAAGATCAAAACAATTCCATTATTTAAAGGGACAATAACACCCTTGCTGGCTTGACAGCTCCAGTAAATAAATATTAGCCTTATTCTGAATATTAGATGTTGAAGTATCCTACCTGTTGTGTAAATTATCCATTACATCCTATTTTACTTGTCCAGAGGGTTCGAAAATATTTTTAAAACCAAGTCATATTTGAAAAGGTTTACGTTAGGCTTTTCAAATCATTTAGTTGAATTTTTCCAATTTTTTAAATTAGGTGTGTTAAGATGAAATTTATATCACCAATTAATTGGAATATTGTAAAATAGTACAATTTGTTGACCAGAATAAAGACTGGGACATATTATTCTGTTACAACAAGAGTGGTATTGAGCCTTTAAATATGACTTCATTTGGGGAATTTTATGAAAAATGACATTCTTTTCTAATATGATGATATTTGTCAGGCATTCTCTTAATCATAAGTATTTTGTCATTATTTAAAGGGTGCTGGCTTGACAGCTCCAGTAAATAAATATTAGCCTTATTCTGAATATTAGATGTTTAAGTGTCCTACCCGTTGTGTAAAATATCCATTACATCCTATTTTACTTGTCCAGAGGGTTCAAAAATATTTTTAAATCCAAGTCATATTTGAAAAGGTTTACGTTAGGCTTTTCAAATCATTTAGTTGAATTTTTCCAATTTTTTAAATTAGGTGTGTTAAGATGAAATTTATATCACCAATTAATTAGAATATTGTAAAATAGTACAATTTGTTGATCAGAATAAAGATTGGGACATATTATTCTGTTACAACAAGAGTGGTATTGAGCCTTTAAATAGTCTATCGATAGAGGTTCTTTGTGGGTGGGATTAGAGATTACAGTAGATTAGGATCTTAGTCTGGGATTAACAAATATGTTTGTTTACCATAAAGTTACTACCGATAAAAGGCGATGAATTTTCCGTTTCAAGGCATCACCCTACCAGATTGTCCAATTATTATCCATGGATGGCATTGATCAGTGGATCAACTAATCAGGCTGCAGATAATTAAATATTAATGGATGGTATTGATGTCCGTCTTGGATTTTTTGATCCACACCCATTCACTATAATTCACATCATTTCGTTTTATAGGATCAACCATTGCAGTAGCCTATTTAAATATGCACGAATGGTGCTGATATTAGAAATTTGTCAAGTAGCCATGATAATCAGTTAGCAGTTGGAAACTCATTCAATACAAAAAAAAGTTGTTGCGTTTCAAATTGTGTGACGGTAGGACGGAATGCCCAATTTAATTACCTCCTCAACCGCTTCCACTGAATACTTTAATAAGTAGATCTCTCGCAGACGGAATAATGTTCACTAGTCAAAAAGTAATAAGCGGGTAGGTTGGTTTTGCGGGACACTTTTAATGATAACTATGATTAAATTACCCCCTAAACATAGTCGCTAATCAAGAAGTTGGCAAGACGTTAATGATGCTAAATACACGATAATCAAGATTTGATCTTAGATTTCTAAATCACGCTTCTTTATTCGACAGGTAGTGGTCTGAGTTTCAGTTTTGATATTTTGCATTGTATTAAAACATTCATGCACAAGCATGGGTTATAACAATATACGAATAGGTATATTGTTTTATATGACATGGGAACCGCGGTGGTTTAGTTAGACGTTGACTCGCTAACCTTCAGGTCCCGTGGTCCATCCCGGTGTCGGCCAGGTGTGTTTATCGTGATTTTCCGGCGTTGTTCCAAGGCACTGGACGTAGGGTCGTTCCTATGGGACGAAAAACCGAGGTCCCGTGTATCCATTGGCGTGCACGTAAAAGAACCCTTGGCAGTTCGAATTCGATATTAGAGTTGACTGTAGCGCCGCTGTTCGGTCAAAATATCCCCTCATAGCACACGTACTGCATGGCGTATGCCCGTCTTCATTAGCCCAGTCGGAGCAGACCAGTAGGATGTTGATTTTCATTTCCTTGTGCCCATTTTCATTAGCCCGGATGGAGCAGAAAAGTGGAACATTAAACCCCATTTCATTTATATGACTTCATTTGAGGAATTTTATGAAAAATGACATTCTTTTCTTATAATATGATGATATTTGTCAGGCATTCTCTTAATCATAATTATTTCGTCACACGGGCGTTGGTGCCTTTCTTTGGTTTATCATTGAACTTATTATACTTCATTGGCCAGGTCATAATATCCCATTATTGTAATTTAGTTTCAGTGCAAAAAGGTGCAGGACAAAGTAGTTGGTATTTGTTACTGGTTAAACAGTGGGAAACTCGCAACTTGTAGTCGAATATGAAGTTTCTATGTAACTTACAAATTACACCCGTTTGTCAAAATGCATGGATATTGACACCGTGATTGGCCTGTCAATACAACTTTTACAGGAGTCACTGAAATCTGACATTTTTCTTGTCTCATTAGCCAGGTCAACCCGTCGTTACATTACAATTCCACCTATGTGTATTGCTCCTGATTAACACTGAATGACATATACCTAATGAAGTGTGTAAGATCAGACGACCTGTTGACTAGGTCTAGTCCCCCAGAGTTATCCCGCTTGGTCTCGTGAGATTACACGTCACTCACTCTGATAGGAAATTTGATCATTCGCTTAACATGTTACAGAGTAAGAAGGTTTGTACAGTCTGCTTTGGCGCCATGGAATTTGTTTAGTGTCGAAAAAAGATACATTACATTTTTTTCGTCTCGCTTCTGTTACTCAATCATGATGTTATCCGTTTCTTGATAACTTAGTCTGTCTGAACGTGAGTGTCGACCATGTTAGCTACTTGTGAATTCGGATACCTGTTTTTATTTCACTCTGTCTCTAGGGTTCTTCTGGCTCGAACGTTTCTCTCTCTGTTATTTATCTGAACTCAAATGAATCTCGACTAATTGTTAATGTACACGTAAACGGAAAGTTATCCCGAGACACGGCTCTAGAATTGCTCTGCTGACGTCCTCAATGTCTCATAAAATGTTAGAATCCGAAAAAAATGTTAAAATCCCAACTAAAATACATAAATAGGAGCACATCAGGATACTATAATTTGTTGAACGGTTGATTTATGCCATTGTTCAAAATCTTCCAAGTCTGTGCATGATATATAGACTTATAAGTCCCTTTCCCCACGCAGGTTCATGACCCCATGCCATTAACGGAAGCTACAGACGAAGTTATCGATATTGTAATTAGAGAATTAATCAGAAGTATAAGATTATTTTTATTCCATGACAGAATGGTCTCGACTAATATCATTTATCATGTTGAATTAAATAGTTTGTCTATATTTCAAAGATCATCTAAATACTCGTCGTATATATCCATTGACTAATTCGGATTTCTGATAATTCATCATCATTAGAGGCCCGGTCTAATTATAGATTGGTTGGCTCTGCCTGTATTAACGATTTCTTATTTCCATTTGATAATTAGATGTCCTATATATGTATTAGAATCAGTAAAATGTAGATTGATTTAATAAGATATAATAGATGAAATGAAATACGGTTATTGCAGATTCTTTATATGTTAGTCATATTACTAAATTACATTGAAAAAAGCTTTGCTTCATTGCGTAGCACGAATCAACTTCCAGCGAGTAATTTCACCAAACAGATGTCACATGTCCTCGCATGACGATTGATATACTATGACCAAATTCTTTCTTTTTTGAGCAATTCAGTTTTCAGCTTTCTATTGATTTCTCGTTGTAGAAAATACATTCATTTAGTTGCCTGGAGTCGCGGTGGCTCAGTGAATAAGGCACTGGCTCGCTAACCTGGAGGTTCCGGGTTCGATCCCGGTGTTAGTCGAGTAAGTTTCTCGGAACGGAAATCCTTATGTCCTTGACAGTTGGAACCCATTTGCTGTCATTCATTCATTTGATTGCCTAATGGGTTACATTAACGTATACTTGTATATAGCATCGAACCTCCATTGAAAAAGGTCTGTCATGAAAGCGATCAAAATCTTCAACTAAATATTTGGGATGACTAAAGAATGGTAATATCTGTAATCCTATTGAATCGCTTATAGTATGTCCATGTGTGTGTCATTAATTATAATTAAGTTTTAAATTTTAACACGGTTCACTAATCTGGGAACAATTAAAATGAGTGTTCGTAGTATTGTCCCTTGTTAGATTACTAGACGATTTCATGATGATCAGGCAATTAGAAGTATTATAATCAATCCATTTAAATCAGCAAAAAATGAAAAGAAACATAAAATTTACTGTTCAGATTTAATGAAAATATAAAATATCAAAGATGGACTTTTTATCATTGATAAACACGTGTACGTGCAACATTTTCCAAAAGTATCATAATTTTTCGTCGAAGGTTCCTATACATGGTTAGCGTTTGAAAAAGAGGAATTTGAGCTATTTTCCTGTTTGAGTCGATTTTCACAGCTAATTTTACAAGAAACCAACAAAGAAATGACGTTTAATAATGTTGGCTCAAACAATACCCATGGATACCTTATAAATGTGATATATAACAACTTCTAATATGGTGTAATAAAATGTCTACACTGTATCGAAATATTGATTTCTTTTGAACAAGTATCAATTTTGGCATTCAAAGTACTCCATACACATCTGACAGCACTTGTTCTGAAAAATGTGATGGCAAATTATTAATCTATATAACATTCTCTTACAAACCCGACAATTTTAAGAATATAGACTAACTAGAAGGAATACAATCAGATTACAAAAATCGAGTCATATAATAGTACAGGCATTGGTCCACTTGACACTGCTCCGGTATATGATTGACACTGGTTAAGCATTATAATTATAATGTTGAAAACCGCATTGAAACCTTGTGATTTTGTGCCATTTGCGAGTGAGCACAAAAACTCGAGGAGGCGAAAAAAAAACCAAAAACATGATGCAAAGCTCGTCATTGCGTGCGTCCCTCTCATTTAGCCCCTGGGATTAACATCCTACATTTTTTGCACCAACTTGCATAACGAAGACGGTGATTGATAAAACTCACTATGTAGTATTATGATCGAATAAACCACTGTCCCATATAATCTATTTACAGTGAAGACACACAAGATCATCCTTGAAATCAATAACTGTTTTATAAATCATTCAGTCCGCATTTTCCTTTGTTCCTATCAAACCATCACGTTATATCAATAATCTCCTTCAGTTTTTAAAGTTCAGTAATGTTTAATTTAACTCAGATTTCACTAATATTAATCTTTAAACAGCTCTGTTAACATGTAACGTGAGATGTATGTAGTTAATTCACAACTAACGATGCTTCTAATCGCCTTTTGAACATGCTTTGTTGTTACTTGAGTAATTTTAATTCACCTATCAAAATTCACCTTGTTTAAGTTTTTTATGTGATATTGTAGAACCATTGAAAGCATATGACATAAGGTATTTATATCGATCAATATTAATATAGAGAGTAATATAGTTTTAACACACATTGAGATTGCTTAAATACCACTTACAACCACTTACACATCTGATAGATAACATATTGTTTACACTTAAACATGACAAAATATCGTTATTTAAACACCAAATTAAGCGGAAAGTGAATTTTTATTTAACTGTATATATGTCTCTTAAAGTATCTAAGTCTCTAACTCAGTATCATCCAAAACCTTCGACATAAAACACAAATTATTTGTCAATTGAAATCAACATTGATGTTATGATCTTACCGAGAAAAGATGGGCTTCTGATATCCAATATTTAAGACAAAATAAACATTTTACCATTATGAATCGTGTACCATAATGCGTTTCAGCGCAATTTGTAGCAAGCGACTCGAAGTACGAGGTTAGACATATTCCACAAGTCATGTCAAATGGTGACCTCATATTCTTATCTGGAGAGCATGCGCAACAAATACTATCGGTGTAAACTGGGATAACCAGGCGCTAGAGATTGCCATTCGATTGAGACTTGGCGTATTTCGCCGAACATAACTGCTTTGAAATTAGAGTAAAAACGGAAACGATTGAATGTAAATCAGTTTATATACATTCATATTACATTATTATATACGTTGCGACCCATTTGTGTCAATTTGTAGGTCCCAAATATTAGCGATTTAGCTCCTTTAAACATAAAAATGAGATTTTATTTAACATGGGAGTATAAATTTTAAGTTGCATTATAAGAGCTAAATCTGTTCATAGTAATTTATCCATATAACAAGCTCATAGATCACGATATTTCGTTTATTATCATTGCAATGTTACTTGACAATCGGCTATATCTTGCCAAAACTTCAAACACCCATAACTTCGCTCAGAATATTCACTTTCTATTATGGTAAGGCATGTCAGCACTCTATCTAAATCGTATGTAAAGCATCTTGATCTGTAGCGACGTGGGTATTTACCACACTGACTTTACATGAACACATGTATAATTCCGACGAACTGTTTGTGGGTTTGGTTTTTTTTATTTTAAAACAAGAAAAAAAAGTATGATCCACATCATTATTCACGAGCTAAATTTACATATTGTCTATGTTTAGGCCTTAAATGTTATATGAATTATTAATTAGACATTTATTAACATGACAAGACCATAATCAACTCTCGGTGCCATTGGATGCTCGAGATTTGAACTAGATTAGAAAGGTTCGGCCATTTAATGATTTAATTTAAAAATGGAGAAGCGAGGGTAAGACTCGAATATATACAAGTACTGTGGTTACGATAATAAATAATCAATGCACACATCTTATCAAAACTACAAACAGTGATAACTTGGCTCTAAATAAAGTAATTTGAATGGAATTTTCAAAACATTAATTGTGCATTATCTATTTTTGAACTATTATAGCACAAACGGCCAGCTTCGTATCTAAATCTTACATAATGTAGAGCGCCCAGTTTAGTAACATGAAGTGGGCGAAAACATTAAGTTCCGTGCAAAAAATTTAGAAAGGAGCCCGCTCATAGTGTGATAATCTATACATTTTATTTGACAGGGCTTTCTACTTATCAAACTTCATTCTCTCTATATCCTTCTCTGGTGATCATCAGTGATAATGGGGAGAAGCAAAGCCGATACCGAAAACAGCCTCATAGCCATGTATAGTATTGAATTACTCTGGAGAACAATGAATTGTTTTTGTTGATTGATTAGACTAACTAACAATTGCTCAGCCACGGCTATTTATTTAGGAAATCAAAAGTAGATACAGACTTCTTAGAGTTGCCATTTCCTCCTGTTTAACTGTAGTATTAATGTGATTTCCTGGGAATCAATCTTGATCAAATTCAAAGTGCTAGATAGAGTTAAAACATTAAAAGCGTTTAAAGAAGCGTTTAGTAGAGACGTTACAAAGAAAGCCGGATTTTAAGAGAATCTAATTACTAAGCTGGTAGATGGTATAAAACAAGTTGAAAGTGATAAAACGGATTTTACTTCCATTTGAACTTCTAAATAGAAAAAAGGGAAGTCGATTTTAGAACAAAGCTAGGGATTTTATTTTTGTCTTTACACGTTTATCTAGTATTAACGACCATTTGCTTGAACAGTTGCTGGGTTACTGCAAAACAGGTTTCCTTTAAGTATGTAAATCAAACGCCGCCAAAATGGCAAAGAGATTACCTTGTTAACAGTTTCAGTTCTAAATACTGAGTCATTTTGAAAAAGATAGCCAATAGGGATCATCATCTGTTGACCACAGTGCTTTACACCAAATTTGAAACGAACCCGTCAAACACCTTCTCGTTCTTGTTCACAGACAATTGTTGAGGTACAGACCAAATGACAGGGTGACGGCATAATACATCCACACTGAAATGTGGGCGTTTAAAAACAACCTCATTTGTCTTGGTTTATCTCCAAAGCATTAGGAAGACCCTGTTCTTCCAAGAACTATAAGTTATTTATGGCCTGCATGCGAAGCTTTAAAATTAATTCCATTGAACTATCAATAATCGACCGTGATAAAATCATAAACAATATTAAATCTAAGAACACATTTCGAATTACGCATCTTTTGATTTTGTACAAATTTTGATTATAGAAACTCTTCAATAGGGTTTTATAAAAGCATATTTGTTTTTCATGATTCTATGTTTTATACCCATCGGCGAATTAATATTTTAGTATGTATATTATATCTAATCAACCGACTAATATTTGTTTTATCTTTAACATCAATTTAATAAACTCATCTACACAACTCACTTCATTACGTGTTCATTTATATAAAGCTCACATCACTGTAAGTACATGTTTAAACATGCGACATAAAACGTTACATAAAAATCAAAGTTGGAATATTCTCATTTTGCTTCAATGGGTATCAAAGAAGCTATCTAAAGAACGAAAATCAAATAAATCTCGCCTGGAGCCTCTACCCTAACATAAAATGTCACAAATGAACTGACGCAAGTCAAAGTAATGAAATTTAAAGCTGTAACCAGAAAATAACGAAGTTTACTCGCACTAAAATCTGTACATTATTACATCTGTGGCAACTAGAGGACGAAATCAAATTGTACAAAATGATAAAAGTCTTCCCTGCCACTTACAATAAGTTTAAATCTAAAAGACTTAAATTTCTCTACGGCAGAGATTTTTATGATTGTATTATCTGCTAAATTCTATCGTGTCGAAAGTGAAACAAGATATATATTTATTGAAAATTGGTTATTGAGTGCATTGGCATTATATTACATGTTGGTTATCGCGGATATATTATCTATTAATTATGCTTAAAGAGCACATGAAACTAACGAATAAAATTAGTATGTGCTTGAAGGGTTTTTATACACTAAAAAGTGGGGTTTACGCATTAACATGGCTAATTTTAATCCACGTGCATATTTTATATGAAATCAGCGAGAAAATGGTTTTAGAACTCATTAAAGGGTTGTTTTAATTTTTGATTCGATGTAGAATTTACTTTACCGAGGCCATCACAGTTGTCATACTTCCGTGACGGTTAGATTAGAATAAACTTGAATAAGCCAACAATACTCCTTTCTAATTGAAACAATACAAGGTGTGTGATATGGCTAATTTAAACAGCAATGAATCCGCCCTAAATAAGTTTTTTGACCATTTTGAGATGCACTAAGAAAATGGAGGACGAATATGAGAGTTATCCTGTACCTTTCAAATGAAATAGTGTATAGGATGCAGATTTGTCCATAGAAATGATTGTTGTGTAGCTTAGTGAACGGACGGGGATGGGTGGGGCTGTTCAAGGTATATTTATTTTTGAGGACACCATATGCTTCAACATCGGCCTAAAATGGTATTTAGCTACATTTGTCACTATTTTTAAAATATGATATGTGTAGTTAACTGTTATTCCCTGGATTGATAAAGCAATCAATAACCTGCCCGTCTTATTGGGGCCCAATTTCTTAATTTGCCATTAAGAGCTTGCCCCAGGCGAATATTGGTAAAACTATCACTGGCTACAAAGATTATTGAGAGTCCTTGTCACTAGCTGAACAATTATTTGACCGGAGCATAATCACGTATACTACAATCGATGTGACAACAATCTAAGCCTGTTTAAAAATAATATCACAAAAAATCTTACATGTCGAGTATTTACCAAAACTGTTAACGGCAATTTCCTCTCTATGGTCATGAAGTGTAGGGGTATAAAAAGCATTTTTAAATAGATTAAAACGCAGCACCAAATGTAATCTGCACAATCAAATCAATTCCTCGCATCAGTGAGGGTTTCTTCAGACTTTGTGTGTTTATATCCAGTGGTCATAATAATTATTTAATTCATTGAGAAAATGAAATGAAACGGGTTTAACGTCCTACTATTCAGCACCATCCGAACTAATGAAGACGGGTATACACCATGTTATGATGCAATAACGTTAGCTACGCCCACACAGAAGCAATGTTTCGACAGCAGCTTATCCGAAAGGAAAACTTGGATGTTGACCGAAGTTGATATTTCAACAAAGAGTGGATAACTCTGGAACTGGAAGTCGCAGAATAGTGAATATCGACAGTGCTCGTGCTCTAATGACCACATTACGTCACATCAACTTTGAATATAATCTGTAGTATTCATATGGGTTTCGGAACAGAAAGGTCGGTCCCCTAATGACCACAATATTGTACACCAAATTTGAAAAGAATCTGTCTGTAGCCCTTATTGCGTTCACATTGCCATTTGTTGACAACTTTGAATAATATCCGTTAAGAATTTATAGTTCGCATCGCATTAACGAGGTTTTCGTCAAAGGGTGTGTGTGTGGGGGGGGGGGGGTACTCCAGGCGGCAGGTCGCCGATTGCTGACCACTGATAGGGTGTGTCCTCTTATGACCTCATTGCTTTCCATCAAATTTGTAAAAGGTAAGTTATAAACTATAGCCTCTATCACGTTCACAATGTTTTCGGAAAGAAGGGGGGGGGGGGTAACGTCAGAGCGGAATGCTAATTAACGATAGGGTTTTTACTCTCATGACCTAAATGCTTTCCACCAAATTTGAAAAAGACCTGTTATAAACTATAGCCTCTATCACGTTCACAAGGTTTTCGCCAAAGTAAGAATAAAACCGGAACGGAATGTCGCGGAACACTGAGTATAGATTCGGTCCTATAAATATATATATATAGAGAGAGAGAGAGAAATGGGGTTTAACGTCCACTCAACACAAACTAGGTCATTTCGGGACTAACATATGGTTTAATTTTATTTCAATAATTCGCTTGCGCGTAGGGGTCTTTAGCAGTGGGAGGAAACCGAAGGACCCGGAGAAAACCCACGAGGTTGGACAGGCGACCCTACTCCTTGTCACGTACAACCGGAGAATCGAAACCCCGTCAGTTGACTCAATGACAGACCGTATGATACTGCGCGCGCGTGCTAACCATTCGGCCATCCAACCCCCTATATATAGTTCCGCGTGTTAAAATATAAGAAGGTCAAGTCATGAAAAAGGTTAATATCATTTGTTGAAAGTTTGTTGTAGATCATCACTGAAATATGATAAATGTGCTAATGTCACTTTTTCCGCCTTTAATTAATAATCAAATTGTTATATGACAACAACTGAAACATCTGCGCTGATTCTTCAATTACAACTATTCAATAATATTTTCAGTGGTTGTCATGCATTTCCTATCATGTCAAAATTATTAGATGTTGAAATGAAAAAACTAGGATAATACCAGTAGAGTAATATGGGAATATAATGAAATATGTCTTCTATTCTGTGAAATATATCCCACACAAATGATATTGCGTGTCGCTATTTATTGATAATAAAATACCAATTTCTAATTTTCTGTTTAATAATATAAGCTAGATTAATCTCAAGTGAAGAATAGATAGCTATGAATTGATTAACTGCGATCAAATAACACAATTTTCAGTACGATATTAATAAGATAAGCAATTTAATGTCAGATTCGATCAATTGTTTTTAAGGGGAACGTCGATTACATGCTTTGATAAAGTGGTTTTCGTTATTCGTTTTGCATTTATCACTCGAGAGGAAAATGACAGAAACCAAGATGGTGACTATATATCGACGTTACGTGATGATTACTTGCGATGATAAATGAGACATATTAGGCTCTTGTAGGATGACACGTGAATCTCCTTGTGTTAAATTTGAAATGATGATTTTTAAATGTCCGTTACTGTCATCCGAAAGGACAGGGTCAATCAAATTGAAGGGAAAAAGTTAAAGATTTTCCCGTGTTTTGTCAGAGGTGTAATGCTACCCAATTTATCATCGAGAGCCCCCATCATTAAAGTTACTGTCATTCGAGTATTATTTTCTAATTAGATGTGTAAAATTAATGGAGGATAAAATGGGGATTTTAAAGGTTTTTAAATCCCCCAGTTGATTTTTTAATCCCACTAACAGTCTAAAAGAGAGGCCGTCGTTCAGGCTTATGACACCATCATTGTTTTTGCTTGACCCACACAAAGCAGCAGGTGGCAAGTTTCAACTTAACCTAAAACATTGGCTTTAAAGGAGCTAAATCGCTATTCCTTGATACCTAGAAATGGATACACATGGGTCAAAATGCATATAATAATGTAATATGAATGTATATAAACAGATTTATATTCAATCGTTTCTGTTTTGCTGTAATTTCTAAACAGTTATCTTCGGCGAAATACGCGAAAAGTGCAAATTGAATGACAGTCTTTGGCTTCTGGTTATTCTAGTCTAACGCGGTAGTCTTCCGTTGTGGGATATGTTTAACCGCGTTCATCGAGTCGTTCATAACAAATGACGCTCGCTGCTCTCAAGGATTCTAGAACGCGATTCGTGTGCCAAGTTTAAAACTTTCACGGTAAGATAACAACATCAATGTTGATTTAAATTGACCAATAAGTCGTGTTTGCAATGTCGAAGACTGTGGATGATACTGAGTTAAAGACTTGGCTACTTTAAAGCCGCAGGTCGTCATTTGCATCTTCTGAGGACAATTCCACCATTTTTGTGCCGATATTCGTTGTAGACATTCCACTTCCACAACCCCGTCTTCATTAGCCCAGCCGGAGCAGAACAGTAGGACGTTAAACACCATTTCTTTTCCACTTCGACAAAATATCTCTAATAGAGCATTTCCACACGAGGAATCACGGTGGCTCAGTGAGTAAGACGTTGACTCGCTAACCTAGAGGTCACATATACGATCCAAGCGTTGACCACGAAAGTTCATCGCTATTTCCAGGTATGGATTCTCCTTGTCAGTGGTGTAGGACAGAGGACCTGGCAATGAACAACCTATAATCATTCGGATGGGACAAAAAACCGAGGTCCCGTGTACACATTGGTCTACATGTAAAAGAGGCCTTTGCAGTTGGAATTCGATAAGAGTAGGCCGTAGTGCCGCTGTCTGAGCAAAATTTCCGTCATATCACACTGCATGTCATATGCTTGTCTTCATTAGCCCAGTCGGTATTGTTTTATTTCACCACCTAAAAAAAAATGCAAATGGACAAAGATAGAAATATGTAGCCACACTCCGGAATTAATCTATCATTCTACTAACACGAAGATTACCTGCAGGGAAAATTGTAATTAAAGGTAAATGTGCAAACAATTACATGTATAGCCAGAAAGATTGTCTATTCATCATAATTTGTCAGACATAGCTAAATCAGGAAACATTGCGTGATTGTTTTAATCGAATGTAAACATTAAACAGTAGCATTGCAAGATGTAGACGGATAGTGTTTCAAATCAAAATAATTTAAAGACTAACGAAATAAAATATATAATTATTTTCTCTGTGGAATTCTAATTTGTTATGTTAGGGTAATAGTATTTTCTCAAATTTATGTGCAATGTGGGAGTTCATTTTTCCAAGGAAGCGATAAACCTTGTGGTCAATCAACGGGATTTGGCCAGCTCAGTGGCCATCCCAAGACCAACATACTGTCAATGATTACATGTACAATGTTAAGCCACAGAATCTTACGCGGACAGCAGCGATTCCAACTATACTCGTCATCTTTTACATATACAACCAATTGTACACGGGACTGGTTTATTACAGTCGTGGACACCCTCGACCCACGCCGATATTCGAACCGGGAATGTTTTGGTTGTGAGTCATGTTTCCTTGTCATGGGGGGGGGGGGGCGGCTGGCCGAACGATTTAGTGCGTGTCATTGAGAGGGTGACGTGGTTTCGATTCTACGTGACAAGGAAAAGGGTCGCCTGTCCCATCCCGTCCTCCCACAGCTAAAAACTAAAGACCCATTCACGGAAGCGAATTATTGAAATAACCGTATGGTAGTCCCGAAATGACCTTGTTTGTGTCGAATGGGAACACTCCTCTCTCTCTCGCACACACACCCACACATACACGACATCGGCAAAACTAAATATTAGTTGTTATTACGATGTATTAACGCAATGAAAAAATTTACAGGATTTAATGAGAATGTAAGTATAGCAGTCACTGATGGCGGGTGAGGGGGGGCGATTGAAAATCACGAGGAACTTAATAGATAGGGGTTAACGTCCACTCAACACTAAACTAGGTCATTTAGTGTCTAACATATGGTTCAATTTTATTTCAATTATTCGCTTGCGCGTAGGGTTCTTTAGCTGTAGGAGGAAATCGAGAGACCGGAGAAAATTCACTAGGTTGGACAAGCGACCATACTCCTTGTCATGTAAAAGCAGGGAATAGAAACCACGTCAATTGACTCAATTACAGAATTGTACCAAGATATCATGTTGCATAATTGTAAAAACAAAACCGTTCAATTATGTACTGAAATCTGACTCAACGTATAGTTCGGGATTATTTTATTCAATAATTTTATACTATTTATACCCAGTATCTACCACCAGACGGTCTAGTCTTATACCGATATAATTATGACCCATAATTCACCATTGGAGGAGAAACGGAAGTGAAAACATGATATGAGTGGTGAAAGCGACAGAAGTTGGTGTCCGTATCGACAAAACGGAAATCATCTATACACACATTCCGAACAGTCAATCTCCGGAATACGGGTATTAATACATCCCTGGGGTCTCAACTTCAGTAAAGTATAACCCCCTGACGAGACGCATATTGGGTAAACTGAGTAACTAAATTTATTCAAGTTAATGGATAAATTGAATGAGCATCTAATCAATAGGCGGCATCTAGTATACTAACTGGGAATGATTAATTTCAAATTAACGCCTTTATCCAGACTAAAATAGGAAATAAATATATTTGGATAAATTCGCCATTTCTGTGAAATTTCAGACAGTGTTACATTAAAAATCCATTCGGCCAGTTCCGGAGGTACTCGGGAGCACCATCTCTAAAGGTATAAAATAGTCGAAGATTATACGATTATCAGGAAATGCGAATCGGGTGGAAATCTAGGCCTATTCCTTCTTATACATTGCATTTATTAATTTAAGGTTAGGTTTGGTAACCCAATCTTTACCACCAAAAAGGTGATCCGAATATATCAACCAAACATACGTCCATTGTCATCTACATTGTTCGTAAAGTAGAAAATATTTGCCATCAATCTGACACAAATGTTAACGTTATCCATAAATGCTGATTTTCTCTCCAAAATTAAAGGGCAAGACGATACAAAATTATAGTCGAATGTTTCGGAAATGGGCTTAAAATCAATAGGATTCTCTATTTTACAAAGGATAATTGACCTATAGAGTGATAACAAGGAGTAAGTCTTTTCTCCCAAAGACTTCATTAAATTTGTGCATCTGTGTTTTGACGAAACAAAATGGTGTACAATCTTGGCATTGTTATAGTACGTGAGAGAAAGTGAGAGAGATAGAGAGAGAGAGAAATGGGGTTTAACGTCCAGTCGACACAAACTAGGTCATTTCGGGACTAACATATGCTTTAAAGTTATTTAAATAATTCGCTTGCGCGTAGGGGTCTTTAGCAGTGGGAGGAAACCGGAGGACCCGGAGAAAACCCACGAGGTTGGACAGGCGACCCTACTCCTTGTCACGTACAACCGGGGATTCGAAACCATGCCAGTTGGCTCAATGACAGACTCTATGGTACAGCGCGCACGAGCTAACCATTCAGCCATCCAACCCGCCTGTTATAGTACGTAGATGTTAAGGTCCAATGTTTAGTCATACATAAGTATACATGCCTTATCACACCTCCTTGAAAAGCCTTTTCCTGCAGAGCCAATGTACATTAAACATGAACATTTATGATAACAAAACGTTGTATAATTATTGAAATATTTAGTTCTTATCAAGATCCCTTACTCAACCTTTGTTTAGTTAGATTCGCAACATTAATTGCGGTTTCCTAGAATCATATGGTTAGAACACTCTTAGAAACTAAGAGGATTAAAAGGTACTTAACACTGGCGATAAGGGTTAAAGCCTTAGGGTATATATGGGAGTGAGGCCTGTGCAGCTCTTCACTCACTCACACTGTATATACCAGCACCCGTAATAAATGTTAGTTGTTCTTAAAAGTATTCTTTTCCTATAGGTAAGTCTAAATATTTTGATTGTTATATTTTAATTGTGTTAATTTTAATTGTGTTAATTTTAATTATGTTATATTTGATGTGTATTATTTTATATTTGAGGGATTAATAGAATAGTCTCCAATATTGAACATACCATGTTGGTACAATTTAAAGACCAAATAAAAATATGAGTTAACGAATAAAATCTTGTATTGCATTATTGATATCCACTGTCATGTTGGGTGACATATAAATAGAGCGGGAGCCCAGGGGGTTAACCTAGCTGAAAAGTGTACCAATTTTCTCCTATATGATATCAATGCATGTATATCCGGTATCATCAGAATGTAAGTCTGTCGGGTTTCTGGTGGTGGGTCTGGTATTCCACGCCCAAAATGCCATGCCCCACAACTAGGCTAGATTAGCTCAAAAGTGTACCACATGAAAATCGTACAGCAGTGTACCGTACATCTTCAGGTGTTACAAAGACACTCTAACAGGCTAGACATTTCTAGTGGTGGGTTACCCCTGACAGAGCTATGTAATTGTCAGACATTTCTAGTGGTAGAGTATCCCTGACAAGAGTTTTCTAATTTCCAGACCGCAGCTAGGCTAGATTAGTTGAAATCTGTACCACCTAAAACAACTTTGGAGTTGTTCAGTACCACTACAGGAATCATGGATGACCACTGCCAGACAGTTTGTGCGGTGGGTTACCCCTAACAGACACGCCCAAAATGCCCCCCACCCACTACGATAGATTAACCGGCACTGTTCCCGTGGTCCAAAAAATTTAAATATTGTGCGAGGATTAACACGGTTCGGCTATTTAAGGATTATATTTAAAAATGGTGAAGCCTGGCTGAGCTTCGAACAACCAGTATGGTTGTTACAATCAGTGCACACATCTAGTCAAATTTTCAAAGACTAATATCTTCGCTTGCAATAAAGTAATCTGAATGAAATTTTCAATTTATTATTCATTTTGCATTATCTATTTTTTTTAAACTTTCTTGCTTTGCTTCTTTAATATTGTGCAATTATTACACGCACGCATACATGCTCCATGTAAAGGTGGGGGTGAATGGTTAGCACATGCGCGCTGTATCATAAGGTCTGTCATTGAGTCAACTGGTTTGGTTTCGATTCACCGGATGTACGTGACAATGAGTAAGGTCGCCTGTCCAACCTCGTTGGTTTTCTTCGGGTCCTCCGGTTTCTTCCCACTGCTAAAGACACCTACGCGCAGGGGAATTATTGAAATATAAATTGAACCATGTGTTGGTCCCGAAATGACCTAGTTATGTGTCGAGTGGACGTTAAAACTCTATTCGTCTCCCTCCATATAAAGGGCATTGCATGCGCTCCGTGTCGTGTACTAGTTTATTACATAAGACGTATATATTAGTCGACATTTTATATTTCTTATAATCCGGTCATTTTGATTTTGGAGCTGTGTAATGCTATATTGGCATATTTGTAAAATGGGAGAAAAATTAATTATGTTTAGCAATCATGTCCTTTTAATTATTATCAATGCAAATTTAATATTTTTATCTTTTCCGAACACCTTGTTAATAAAGTGCACACAATTCCGATCAAAAACATAAAACTAACATATCAAACCAGTATTGAAAAAGCCATCTTGTTGTTTGTTGCTGGCATCGAGCAATTAACAAACCTGACCCCTGGCATCATATTTTTCACACCGACTGGTCATCCGAGTCAAGTGGTCTATTGTCCACAGGCGTTGGCTATTCTGGATGTTCCGGACATACCCTGTGGATATTTTAACCATTTTCAATTAACTTGTTTATTTCGTTTGCGTCTAGGAAATGTGGACATCTCGTAAAAATGCTATTATTTTGTCATTTTAAGTTTCCATTAACCTATATCTAAGAAAAGGTGAAAGTGATAGTTCGAACAATTATAACACCGTAAGTATATGACCTGTTTCAGGGCTTATCTGTGAGTGTAATGAACGATATCATGTGCTGAGTTCACCTTGCTTAAGTACGTCGTACATTAACGCGGTAATAAGACGATAAAAACCAAATAATTTGTCGTCATAAATCTGCTTATATTAACACTAATTGATGAACATTTATATTAATTTAGATATTATAACAGTTTAAGCTCTAGTAATTGTACAATCTTCTGTAGTAATGTTTATCTCTAGAACGTCACTTTCTGTAAACTATGGAAGCCTGTTGCGACCTTTTTTGCAATCTCGACTTTTCGCTCTTACGTCCTTTTGTGTGTGCCAGAGCTGGACGGAGTCAAAAGTTTGGCTTAGCTAGTTAAATAGTTATTTCAAAACCCTGATCTGTAAATAATCAGTGAATATAAAAACCAACAGCGCCTTAGCAACTGTTTTCTTCAGTAATAACGCGCTTTATAAATGACGATATTATTATTATTATTAAGTTAACTAGATAAAATAGGATAAAAAGTCAGAACAAAAGAAAAAACACATAGCAAATGAAGGATATGTTTATCCAACGTGACATTACAAAATATATTTAATCATCTTTACTATTTTCATGCAAGAAAACGATTGCAGATGCCGTGTTTTTAAAGCCTTTCGTATCTGATCATATATGAGTCGGAGTCACGGTGGCGAAGTGAGTAAGACGATGGCTCGCTAGCCTAGAAGTCGCGGGTTCGATGTCGGTTTTGACCGAGAAAGCTCTTAGTGATTTTCCGGTGTGGTTTCCCCTTGTTAGTGGTGGAGGACCGAGGGCCTGACAAGGACAGTTGTCTAGTTGTTCGGATGGTAAGAAAACCCAAGGCCCCATGTACACATTGGCGTGCACGTAAAAGATCCCTTGGCAGTTGGAATTAGATATAAGAGTAGGCTATAGTGCCGCTGTCAGGGAAAAATTTACCGCATAGCACACTGTATAGCGTATGCCCATCTTCATTAGCCCAGTCGGAGCAGAACAGTAGGACGTTAAACCCCATTTTATGTATGAGTCCATGAGTTGAACATTTTTGTACTTAACTCACAAAGAGATAGATTTCCTTGTTAAAACTTTAACTTTAATTTAACTAGTTAATTAACCAGTTAACTCCGCCCAGCCCATTGTGTGTGTGTGTTTATGAAATAGCTTTATTTAAAATACAGGTGTGACGTCATCCTTTGATGTTGGCGTACCATTATTTCAAATAATCGTACGGGCAACTTGCCAATCGTACATTATTTATACTAGTGAAATATTGGACTCGAGTGACGTATTACACTGTAAAAGCACGTGCGGAGTGTCTGTATTTTAAGTCGTTTAATGGTCTCGAGCTTAAAGCGGGGCTTCTGGCGACTTTGCAACCCAAAGCAACTAGTTGCAGTCAGTTGCAAGAGTGCTTATGTCGATCATATCAGCAACTGTGGACAACTGGGAGCGACTGAATCCGGAGTGCTTATGTCGACTCGGAACTGATAGCGATCACACTGAACACGTGACTGTTAATTTATTCAACACGTCATCAACAAAATGGCGAATCACTTAGAAGAAGCAACCCAAGGGCATGGTCGGTCTTGCTACAATTCTATTAGTATATTATTGTCGACATCATCAAAACCTGAAAAGTTAGTGTCTTCGTTCGCTTCCATTTGCTTATTTATAAAGTCACATGACACATGTCTTTTATCACGTGATGTTATATTATGTCGACTGCCACTAGTTGCCGCTAGTTGCAGTAAGTTGAACATCTGCAACTGACTGAAACTAGTTGCTTTGGGTTGTAAGAGGCGCTCTGGTCGACTTTTTTTCAGTTGCATTCAGTAGTTTTCAATTGCAAGGTCGGCATAAGCCCCCCCCCCCCCTTAAGACATTGCGTAATATATTGTAAAAATACTCGGGCCTACGGCCCTCTTGTTGTTACAATATATTACTTAATGTCTCGCTCTCGACCATTAAACAATACTTAACGTACACTTCCACCGAAGTGATATCGCCGACAATGACATATAATAGATTTTTCTAATTGAAAAGCCATATTATGAAATGGCCACAGCAGGCACCCATATTACCATAGTTACCACATGTTGCTAGTCTGCCAATTTAAGAATCAGTTTTCAAAGCATCTTGAGAAATATTTAGGTTTGTAAGATTCGATTCGATAAGTTTGCAGATGACCATAATATAGCATGTTTCAACTCTGTGCAAAGCTTTGGCGTGGATGGATTTTTTTTTATAAATTAATAAGAGTACTGCTACTTTATTTCGTTGTAGGACGCTTTGCCACTCACTTTGACATTTGCAATTATCTGTGCTTACTGTCTGTTAGACCAAAATTTGAAAAATGTTAGCAAGTTAGTAAGTACAGAAAAATAATCAATTGCACTATATCAATAAGGTTGGCATGCAATTACCCATATTAATAGATGTCACCATTAAAGTAGCCAATTTCTTGGATTTAAGTCGATTTTATAACATCGGTTTTATAAACGACAATTCGTCTTTGATAAACATTTTACACCTGTGAATTAAGTCATTGTTACGATGTAACCGATAATGTGTTACACTGTCAACACAGTAAGTCAAAATGAATCTAAAATTAGTAACCAAGCTTTCCACACCACCAATCATAATACCCAATCAGATTAACACAGTTCAATACTTTTTATCAAAATCCCAAATCAAAGAGATTCGACTCCTTTAAGATAACAGAATGTTTGTAAATACATATGACACCGAATGTATGAAAGTAACCAAACTGTGTCTTCCAGAAAAGCATCATTGAAAAAAATAATACTGCTACTTTCAGTTTCAGATGACCGTATTTTCAAAATTGATAAATTCTGTCAAGAAAAATAACAATAAATATTTCTTTCATAGTGATTTCAAATTTCAAATGGCCATGGAAGAGAAAGATGGTGTTCTTTGTTCAGAATTTCGACGGTGATTGACGAGCCAGGGGCTAATTTGAAACAAGATAATGAAAAGCAAGTCTTTAAGTTATATTTTACAAACATTAGACAGGCGTGTGTCGGGTCGCTTGTCGCCGACGCCATTATCTTAATGAACAAAAGGCATCTGAAGAGTTATCTTCTCTTGGGTATAATTGATCTCATAGTTACGTCATTAACCTCCGCGTGTTTCTAATAAGAAGGGTGGATTCGGTGTTGCAATAATGAGAGGTTTGAAACAATGAATTTGGAAAATACATTTTTGATAATATCTCTGTTCCTTTCAAATGACGAACTGGAAATCGACAATACCATCTCGCCAGTCAACCATGAGGAATGGAAGTCCAGTTTATCAAACCATTAGATCTGTTTTTAGTTTATGGATTTTTTTCTGCAAAAGAAAAGACGTTAAATTAAGAGATGGAAAACAATGACAGGTCGCCGTCTCTCATATTTTTCTTTCGCAGAGCGCAGATAACAAAAGCGATGAATTTTCTCAAATTCTTCAATATTTTTTTCACACAATTCTTGTGAAATATCGTTGAAATGTCTGCAAGGATTAAAACTCAAAGATAAATCTGATTCAATGTTATCCTCGGAATTAAAATGGGCATTTCGATGAGCTTGAAACATTATTTTTTTATGACAGGCCGGTTAAGCAACAATACAAATCTGAAACATCACATTATTCACAAAATATTTTTCTCGCCTCTCGGCACAATGACAAATGAGCTTTAGCTACCCGCATATAAAATTAAGGATATTTTGTCATCAATTTTGTTTATCAAGAATGCTGATCTAAATTTGAGTTTTAGACAAATATCCATAAACAAATAACCACGAAAATATCACCGTAATACACCATAATTTCAGCATAGTGGGCGTTTATGGATGTATTTAGTACTTGGTTCGTTAATCTGGAGGTCCCGAGTTCGATACCTGCGTTGGCCCGGAAAGTTCATCGGGATTTTCCGGCGTGCAAGGTTCCTCCCTGTCAGTGGTGCAGGACCGAGGGCCTGGCAAGGGACAACGTATAGCCGTTCGGATGGGACGACAAAAACCGAGGTCCCATGTACACAATGGCGTGCACGTTGAAGATCCCTTTGAAGTTGGAATTTGATATAAGAGTAGGCCATAGCGCCGCTGTCTGGGCAAAACTTCCCCCATAGCACACTGTATGGCGTATTCCCGTCTTCATTAACCTAGTCGGAGCAGAATCAAATGCTTGCTTGACCTTGACACCTCATCTATACAATCATAAGACTTTTAAAATGTAAATAGATATTTATCACGTGTATACATTAACTAGTGGATAGTTTAGGTGCACCAAGCAGACGTATATTTTAATGCTTCTACATAAAGATATCAATTGTTTTAGGAGTGTTCCTGTTTACGTAATTTCGAAGGAAGGGGTGGGTGGGGGGTGTCTATCATCCATAAAGTGGCGATTTCACCTCACGCTTGCTTGTTGCCCCACTCCGGTGGCGCGAGAGTATATCCTGACGTTTCTAGCTTTAGGGCCCCTAAACTAATTCCGAGCATTTACTTCTTTAGGGGCCTCGAGCCTACCATATTCACAGCTTCGTTCTCAGTCCCTGATGTCTTCATACGTACGCTTTTTCCGTTACATCTCATGAAGAATGAGATGATATTTGTATATCTGAAAGGTGTATAAATATATTCAAAAAAATCATACACTTCAAAGTTTCAACTGTCCCAAGGGTCATGACAAGTCATCGTAGTTTTAGGGTGAGTCATGGGCAAGAAACGAATTTGCTTCAATTCCCACCACTTAAACGGTATTCAATTTTCCCTATCTCCGACGTCGTTAAATGGCGCCAACTTCAGGATACAGCAAGAGAAAATTTGATCCGCTAACAGGATACACATACAAAAGTTCTGAAAATTACGCGCGGATATTCGATTTCAACACAGTTTCTTGCAAACAACTTAAGGAATGCAATACATGAGATCAGTAAATTGGATGTTGGTTTTCAGAATATGGAATATGAAGAGAAGAAATCGGGTTCATTCTTAATTAGTTGACATGTCAACATAAAAATCCGATATTAAATCAAGTCAAGGGGGATAACTGATGGCATTCCATTCTTCCGAAATCACTTGTCGCGTGGTATCTTGATGAGTTTTTCGTGTGACAATTTAAAATATTATTTTAATCTCAGTTTCGGATTTTAATGAATTCATTTCATTAACGGGGTTATACGACCATTAACTTGTGGCGTTATGTGCATTCCTCTTGTTCAAGCCCAAGAATTATTGACGTTATTATGGTCCAAAACACAATACTTGAGACACAACGTTAAAGAATCTTTCTCAGTGACATCCAAATCTCATTTAGAAATGCTGATTTATGCCAAAATGCCCTCGAAAGGTCGGCAAATTTCACGATGCCGATGTTTAAAGTTTGAAGGTCAGAATAGCAAGACAATATCTTTGAACTTTTTACCATTTTAAGTGCTTAGGTCCTAATGGATCAGTCTCGTGTATTAGCCATAAAACCTCTGTATCATAACTCATAAAGAGCTTATCAATGGTTTGAAAGCCTTTAAGATGATTATAGTTTTATGTCGGTTATTATTAATGTTTTAATGAGTTGATGTCTTTTTGGAACAATTAAAGTAACGTAGTCTTCGGTCCGTCATCAGTCACCAGCTTCGTGTGTGTTTATAGTGAAGAGCAAAGGACTTCTTCCTCTGTTAAAATACCATTTATGTCATGGAAAAGAGTATTGACCAACATCAATACCATCAATGTATATCAATATGTAATCCATTGGGAAGGAAAAATGACTGGCTCTGCTAAAATACCGTTTATGTAATGAATAGCGCATTGAACAGCATCGACCCTATCAATGTATATTAATAAGTAATCCATAAATGCTGTTATTTAAATGAAGTGGGTGATGGATATTTATTTTCATTAACAAGCTGTGTTAGACGTAAAGGGAACATATGAAGATTCAACCCCAAAAAATGGAGGCGGTTAAATTTCCTACTCGCTGTTCCATTGTTACCCTATGTTAGACTTGCCTCTCAGTCACGACAGACTTTTCCGGAAAGTCTACTGGGAGACACATGTTTACGATGTCTACGATAACAGCCTGGGTGGAAGCGGACGTAAAGCTCCATGAAGAAATATGGCCGCTGGTGGGCTTTGTCCGTGTGCTAGTCCTTCAGGTGGTAGCTTCGGCTTCTAAATTCCAGGTACATACCATCTCTCTATTTGTAATGGAAATTGTACACGTGGCAGTATATGCCTTGCCTTTACAGAACCTCAGACAGTACTTCCTATTAAAAGGCGTTGACGCAGGTAACACATTTATGTTTTACTTTGATCTCAGTAAAATGATTCTTGATAATATATGTTACAGGTCAAATTTTATTTAATCACATTATATGAAATCACTAGCCTATAAATCAATGAATCAACCGGGCGAACTATTAAATGTTTATAAACAAACTTTTATCACATCACAATCTGTTACAAATACTATCGTATAAACAGCTACACTATTTCCACAAACACCGTTCCTTCCAGTGCCACGAATCATCTCAGCACGGTTTGTCACGGCAAACGACGAACGACAAAGGACATGATAGAGCGAGTAAAACTAATCTCCGCTCGGATGTTATTCTATTCCATTATTCTTGGGATGCCTCTTTAAATCGGTGAAAACAATAGCAGCATGATCAATGGTGTTAGTTTTTAGGAAATGAATGGAAACGGGTTGACTGTAAACTATTTAAAGCACTCATCGTCATTAGTTCTTTATTTAGCAAAGATATCGATCAGATTCCATGGTTTTCTTAGAGACGATGATTATACATACATGTAGTTAAATTATTTTTAGTTACACATATAATACATCAAAGTTTTTCTCATCCTTAATCAACTTCATATATTTTATACGAAGCAATCGTGCTTGTGCAAAATTCCTGACTAAAATTCTAAGTTAAAAGTGAATTAAGCCGCTAGCTACGAGAACCTGAACCTACCATGAAACGACAACAGTCCACCAACAAACTAACGGTTATATGGTCTGCAATCATCTATGAACATCGGGGCCAAAATGATATCTAATTCTAGGTTGTTTGCTCAAGTTTGTTAAATCTACATAACCTTTCCAGAGCTTAATTTTCTGAAAGAGGCGTTATGCAAGCGCTAAATCTGCATATTGCAGATCTTTCTTTCGGCCTCAAATGTTATATAAATTACTAATTTATTAAAACAAGCCCATGATGAACCCTCAAGAACGTTAGATGGTTGTAATTTTGAATGGATTGAAACACGATGGCTATTTAATAATTTAATTTGAAACTGGATAAATGAGACTTTCTTTTCTTATCGTAACAACAGTAGCAATGACAATCGAGACTACACTATTTTTCAGCCCAACCGTCATAACTTCGGTCAGAATGAAGTAATTTAACTAAAATATTTCATTATCTGTTTTTAGACTTTCAAACTTTTAAACTGTTATAGTGATAACTGTTATCTCTTTTATCTAAATCCAGGGCTTAATTTTGAAAAATCTATATATGGAAAAGCTTATTGACCTCCTAGCATGTTGGTCCTTTAGGCTAATAGAGAAGCTACTAATACTTAAAAAGATAGCCGTGGAAAT
The DNA here is from genome assembly GCF_932274485.2 of Patella vulgata. NCBI lineage: Eukaryota > Metazoa > Mollusca > Gastropoda > Patellidae > Patella > Patella vulgata. The sequence goes on from NC_065883.2 coordinate 23,126,995, forward strand.
ACGCCCACACAGAAGCAATGTCTCGATAGCAGCTTATCTGAAAAGAAAACTTGGATGTTGCCAAATTTCATATTTCGCCAAGGGGTGGATAACTCTGGAACTGAAAGTCGCAGAATGCTGAATATCGATAGGGTTCGTCCCACACCAAATTGAAAAAGAATCAGTTAAAATCTACAGCATCTATGTGCTCAAAAGATTTTCGACAGGGGGTGTGGTAACTATCGAAGACTGAAAATAATCCGTTAAAATATGGCCTGTATCGCGTTCACAAGGTTTTCGGCAAAGGTGGAACATTAGATCAGGAAAGCCACGGAACACTGAATATCGATAGGGTTCGTCCCTTCATGACCACAATGCTTCACACCAAATTTGAAACTTGAGGCTCTATCGCGTTCACAAGCCCATTGTTGAAGTAGCCATACATCTAAGTTCTCGTAAATTAAGGCACGTGTCTACCGAGGGATGGGCCTCAGACATTCTAAGATCAACATGCTATTATTGGCCTAATTGTTCAGCCAATTTACTTACAATCAAACATCGTAAGGCAAATGCATTTATCATATCTGAGAATATATCTTCTTTAAACGTTGCGGAGTTAAGACTTTTATGTTCCTAACAACTCGGGACACATCAACGCCAATTCTTTCAGACAAATTACAGCTGATCAATGACGGTCTATAAACATACACCGCCATTATTACAGATGACATCTTTCAATAAATAGATACCCCATGCTCATTTTGTGAACAGTTTTGACACGCTATTATTCACTGATGTCTGATTGTGAAAGAAAGATGGCGACAACATGTCGAGACTCTTGGTTAAATCCATATTCTGAACACATCAATTTACTTCTGGTATAAAACCCCATCATTTCGGACTAAGAGATACATATATGTTTAAGTCTAGAGACAGTCACAGACTTAATATTATTTACTTTGAAGTTTCTAGCAACATTACTGGTGCCATTAAGATCTTGAATTATGGGAAATCACGGTTACAATTTATTTAAGACTATGTACACTTATAACATTGGGTACACAGGGTTTATACATGGTCGATTTTGTGTTGGTAATTCCAACAAAGATGGGTGCCCAACTAACGAACAGATCATTTACAAGTCAAGAAAACAAGGTGGATAATGCTCCATCGATTTCATACGCCCACTTTGCAATAAATGAAAATTCTTCAGGCGGTGAATTCACTAGTTGGGTCATCATCCCCAGTTATTGTCCTTCGTAGAAGCCTGATAAACGATCAATACGAATTTTCCGTTCAGGTCGAAATGACGTACGCGATTTCCTGATACAATTCAAACAGAATAAGTTTAGTTTATCAAACGAACAAAGGCGTTAACAGAACCGAAACTTAGAAAATCGAATGCTCGTATGACGAACTACCCATGACAGACGTATCGTCGGGACCAGGACCGGATTTAACTGGTGAGGGCCGTCATCTATTTACGAATGCAAAAGTTCGAGGGGGGGGGGGGTATGTAAAAAATGCTCATAACCAGATGGACAGCAGTTTGATCGCTTTAACCGACAGAAAGGTATTGGTTATGATCCCTTGATTATTTGAACTGGTACCCGGACCACTCGGACCAAAGACCACTCGGACCAAGACCAGTCGGACCAAAAAAAAGACCACTCGGACCAAAACGGAGACCACTCAGACCAACCTAAAAGACCACTCGGACCAATCAATTTATGTTGGAAGACCACTCGGACCAATATTTATGTTGCCTCTCGGACCAATCAATTTATGTTGGAAGACCACTCGGACCAATATTTATGTTGCCTCTCGGACCAATTGATTTATGTTGGAAGACCACTCGGACCAATATTTATTTTGCCTCTCGGGCCAACCCAAAGGATTTATGTTGGAAGACCACTCGGACCAATATTTATGTTGCCTCTCGGACCAATTAATTTATGTTGGAAGACCACTCGGACCAATTAATTCATGTTGGAAGACCACTCGGACCAATATTTATGTTGCCTCTCGGGCCAACCCAAAGGATCGCTTCTCGATCCAATTATTCACTTAAGAAATAAAATACAGATTTTAAATTAAATAAATATTTTTTATTAAAAAATAACAATACAAAGAAGCAAATAATTTATAGGTGAATCTATACATAATTAAAAAATGTCCTCCTTCCTTACATAAGATAACTTTTTATTTTTAATATGCCCGTGACATATGGTACAGGTAAGGATTAATAATCATGTACAAGGATAATATTTACATATGCACATTTAATAATCTAATGTCTTCAACGGCGATTACATTGTCTAGATTTGTAAGCAATTAAATGTACATACCAGTATTACAGGTTCTATGCTGTCATCTTTCACACCCGTCACACAATACAGCCTCCTGCCTTGGTCGAACTAAAGAATCGCAAACTATACACGTATCGGATATTTTGACAAATGATAATGAAATATGAACAGTGAATGTTAGCCCGAACGTTCGTTCGTTCGTTTCTAGAGTTTTTTACGTCCACTTACTTTTTTTTTTTTAAATATGTTTATTTACAAATATTATTACAATATTATACACTTATACAAAATATAAATAATACATGTAATATGTAAAATTTGCAATATGCAATGGACAACAATATAATACATTTTATAGCTATTTATATGCAGCTATTTGTTGGGGGTTTAGTTTTTTTCAAAATGATTATATACAAATAATATAGATATACAGCTGTGTATTATACGTGTTATTGTTATATCACTAGTAATATTGGATCATTGCGGAAGAACAATCTTCACGAGAAAACAGGATTTTTCAAAAGATCTCTGTCTTCCGCTGTTCGTTTACGCAAGACGAACAATTTTTCAGCAGGGATGGTATATTATCTTGTTTTATATTTTACTTATATTATTTGAGAGATAGAGGGGGAGAGGGAGAGAAAGAGAGAGAGGGGGGATGTGTGTCAATATACAGTATATCATATTTGATATCCACACCTGTAGTTGAGACGGGACATGTAATTAATGTACAATGTTCCGACTAAAAACCACCATTCCGCCCAGCTCTAATAGATTTATTGCTACATTTGAATTCTGATTGTGATGTTAATATCGAGCACCTAGCTAGATAACTACGTCCTGTATTTACATGAGTTACATATGCTCCGTATAAATAAAGTTGATTGTTTCGTAGGTCACTTTACCGATTGAATTCGTTTATTTTACAACAAAACAGAGTAAACAGTTTAGAGTACATGAAGAAAAGCGTAAGATGGGTTTCAGTTGTTTGGGTAGTTTAAATATAACATCGTATTTGAGGTCAAGGCCAAGGGTAAAGTTATTCCCATTATTAATGATTCAACCGTTATGAGTGACGTCATCCAAGGCTTGTCCTGTGTCTAACAATGGTGAGTTGTTTTAACAATTATATTGTCTGATTGACGGTGGTGTAGATTTGAGCATAAATCTCTCACTTAGCAAGCGTTGCTAATAAAGCCACACTGACAACAAACCATTATATGTTTGACTTGAGCTTGGATGCATGTGATATGTTCAATGTTGATAAATTTGACGATTATGAATGAAGGCAAACTAGAAAGTTCAAGGTCGTGTGGAGTTTAATAACGCTAACCATAGACAAAGAGACACGTACGCGTAGACTATTTATTTGCTGAAGTGAACATTATACTTCAGCAAGTACTGCAGATATATACTTTAATTTTACCAGTGGTTTTGTGTAAGTTATTATTCCTTTCCATATGTAATTGTGTTAACATTTTTGATACTATTTCATATTGTTCGTTGACGTAATAACCGCTACTCAGGTGTAGTATTTCTTATAAGTCTAAACAGATAAGATCTTGTATACAAATTGGAGCCACGGCGAGTCGGTCAGTAAGACATTGATTCACTAACCTGGAGGTTCGTTTCATCGGGATTTTCCACCATGTCAGTAGTTGTTCGGATGGGACGAAAACACCGAGATCCCGTGTAAACATTTGCTTGCACGTAAAAGAACACTTAACAGTTGGAATTCAATATAAGAGTAAGCCGTAATGCCGCTGCCCGGGCAAAATTTCCCTCATAGCTCTTTGTGTGGTGTATGCCCGTGTCCATATTTGTTTATTTGTTTACAAATTTATGTAAATGACCCCTATCTCCACCCGATAGATAAAATTCGTAGCAGGATAGGTGGACATGTCTCGGTCCTAGCAAAATTATTCTTAAACATACAAGCGTGCAAATTAAAGATTTTAATAAATAACAGATGAAATGGGCCACGTTCTGTAATCTTTGTCTGGCATTCATTACACATACCTCACAATACCGCGGGGGGGGGGGGGGGGTAACGCCCACTCGACACAAACTAGGTCATTTTGGGACTAACACATGGTTCAATTTTATTTCAACGTGAGGGTCTTTAGCAATGGGAGATAATCGGAGGACCTAGAGAATACCCACGCGGTTGGACAGGTGACCCTGCTCCTTATCAGGTTCAAACTGGGACTCGAAACCATGACTCAATGACAAGACATTGTGATTTCACGCGCACGCGTTAAACCACTAGACCACCCAATCGTCCACAATACCATAATTATAGCATATCTAATCCATATAATTGCATAAGTGATCACAAAAGAAGCCTTTCGTTTCCAATATGTAATCCAATTTCTGTATAATATGAAATGAAATCGGATTTAAGTCTTGCTTTTCTGCACTGACTATCACACAATGTGTTATGGTTTAAACAATATTTATTTACCATATAGTACATACTATATACAATACATAATAATTTATTTGGATTGGGAAACAAGCTATAAAGCTTATATTAATCCGTCAAAATAAAATAAAATTGGCATGTCTAATGTGCATGAAAATTATAATATATTACGTAAAAAAAAGTATAATATCGTGTCATTACTGTCACCGTGGCATCATTATTTTCATCGTGTGTCCTCATCCGCGGGGCGGGGCGGGGGATGGGGGGGGGGTAGTTTAGGGGTTTTAATCGATTACATCACTACTTTATCAGTTTGAATCGTCTTGTAGCACTAATACACGAATGAACAATTTCAAAACAGGCCTGGTTCTCACAATCGTTTACGTTCGGGTTTCCGTCAAGAATTGCTGAAATATTGCGGAAATGGTAGGGGAGATCATCGATGGTACGGATTCGTTCTTCCTTGTACAGTGGGCAAAAAAAAAAAGAAGAAAAGGTGTTCTGTATTTTCCATGTAGTAGCCACGCTTACGTGAAGGATTTTCGGATACATGCATTAGAAATTTATGATAATTTAGTGCGCTTTTACCATGTCTATGTGTTGTATGGACGACATTTACTGAGCGATTGCCAAAGTAGAAGTATAAGGGGGCTTGTTTATTATGTTTGGAAAGATGCTGTGTAAATGTTTTAAGTGAAGAGGAATCTTTAACATTGGGAGGTAGTTCATTCCAATCGTGCACTGTGTTATGAGGGAAATTTGTAACCGTTCTCTTTATTTCGAATTCCAACTGTCAAGGGTTTTTTGGCGCGCAAGCCTATGTGTACACGGGACATCTGTTTTTGTCACACCGAACAACTAGACCCTGCTCCTTGTCTGAATCCTGAATCACTGACTAGGAAACCATTCTGAAAATCACGAGGAACTAACTCGGCCAATGCTGGGAGCGATCCCGAAACCTCCTGGATAGCGAGCCAACCTCTTACTCACTGAGCCACCGGGGCTTCCCAATGATGATGGTTGTTATATTCTAATAATATTTTCGTCATCACTTTCCCGTGCTAAATGTAATTTAGTAAAATGTGTATCGAATTAAGAATGCCATATTTTCAGTTCGTTCCTTCATTCATATAGTTTTACGTCCACTTCCACCAAGGGTGATATCGTAGACAATTATTTACAGTGAATGGCCCAAGGCTTAATAACGAGATTCTCGTCAGATGTTGGTATCCAAGCGAGAATCACGTTAGGTGGCGCTTTTTACACAGCCCCCATGTTTGTTGTTGTATTTTGATAGCTTTAACGTCTGTGTTTTAAAGAGAAGAATCCTATGACTTGTCTGGTAGTGTTAAATATTATATTATGTATTTGTTGTAAAACCCCTGCTTCGTATTCATTTGAGGTAACTATAGAGCGTATAAGTATTTATATCTGTGCCAACCCAGTATAGAGAGAAACACTGTATAGGATAGATCAATAACCGTGTGTGTTGTTGTACAGACGGGAACCTAGTTTAAGTCATGCGCAACAAGGGCATTATGTATGGCTTGTTGTTATAGACAAGTAAGCCAGTCCACATTAAACCACAGTGTGTGTACAATATGGTATTTTAATCCCAGAAGTGCATGTAAGCCTTAGACTCTCTTTATTTCGAATCGCCGATAGAGAGCCGACCGGGTTACAATGACGATGTTACTACTTGCCATAACTTAGGTAAAAATGTAGTGCCATATATAGTACTCTTTTGGGGGGTCTGTTGCTTATTGTCCCCCGCATTTCGAAGAAAGCAGGGGACTATTAAAATGGGTTCGTCCGTCTGTCTGTCCGTCCGTCCTTCAGTCTGTCTGTCCGTCGCACTTTTTGGGACACAATAACTCTCTTTCTAATTGAGCTAGAATGTTCAAACTTGGTGTGGGTGTTTATTCGGTCAATGCCTTGATGGAATTCGAAGATGAACATTTTCTGCTTAGGGTAAGCAGAGATAAGCAATTTGATTGGTTGATGCTTTGGGACACAATAACTTTAGTTCTAATTAAGTGAGAGTGATGCAACTTGGTGTATAGTTTCATTACATCAATACCTTGACTAAGTTCGATAGTGAGCATTTTCTGCTCAGGATAAGCAGAGCGATAAGCAGTTTGATTTGCCGAGACTTTGAAACACAATAACTCTCCTTCTAATTGAGGTAGAATGTTCAAACGTGGTGTAGGCGTTAATTAGGTGAAAGCCTTGACGGAGTTCGATGATGAACACTGTCTGCTTATGATAAGCAGAAATAAGCAGTATGATTGGTTATAGTGAAGTGAGAGCGATGAAACTCTGAAGATAGATTTATTATATCATGAAACTTAGTGTATAGTAGTTTGATTGCTCGATACCTTTGAAAAAAAAATAAATGTGCGATTAATTAATATGTGTCATCTACATGTATTTATTTTGGGAAATCGGCGGGGGATATCAGCCTCACTGCTGGCTTGTTTTAACAATAACGAAAGGTATGGCCAAGACGAGACTTAGTGATATCCTTAAAATAATAATAGTAGTGATAGAGAGAGAAATGGACTTTAATGTCCACTCGACAAAAAAAGGTCATCTCGGAACTAACATATGGTACAAGACTCATATCTGCAATTCAATTGCACGTAGGTGTCTTTAGCAGTGGCGAGACTCCGAGAAAACCCACGAGGTTGGGTCGACCATCCTACTCATTGTAACCTACATTGGGATTGCAAAAATGCCATTTGACTTAACGACAGACCTTTTGATCTAAAGCGCATGTGTTAGACCACTTGAGCACCCAACTCCTCTGGTGGTAGTAGTACACCGTGGTGTGTGTGTGTGTCTGTGTGTTAAGGGTGGGTGGGGAGGGGGTGTGAAAGCCTCACTTTGGCAAATGATAAATACGCTTTTAGGTACAATCGACTTTATATTGTATAAATGTTTATATTTTTTTATGGAATTATTCAACAACATGGCACTATTTTAATATTGATTAAATTATTTATATTATTTCCACAGCCGTGACTCTAACCACTTTCAATGGAAGAGGATATTAAACCAGATTCCTTGGACCTGGCCTTGACTGTAGCCTTCAACATAACTAGTAAACTGTTCGAGGACTCTGGTACATCATCGGAACCTGTAGAACCGTATGTTAAGTCAGTAGAGCCACCAGATACACCCGTTGAACCATTTAGTACACCCGTGGAAGCGTTTAGTACACCCGTGGAACCGTTTAGTACACCCGTAACCGAAACAAGAGTGAAGAAAAAAGAGAACGGATTTAAATGTGATATTTGTTCTAAATGGTTTAGACAAAGAAGTATGGTCGAGATTCATATGGTAGTTCATACTGGCGAAAAACCCCATAAGTGTGAAGTCTGTAGTAAATATTTTACCCAGCGTAGTGCCTTACTAAAACACATGAAAATTCACACCGGAGAAAGGGCTCATCAATGTGATATTTGCAACAAATCATTTAGGACTAATGACCATCTAAAGAGACACACCAGAATTCACACAGGAGCAAAACCTTATAAATGCGATGTTTGTGATAAAGCATTTAGCTCTCAATATCAACAACAGAAGCACATCATGTTACATAGTGGAGAGAAGCCTTTTAAATGTGAGGTTTGCGGTAAATCATTTAGTGACAACCACTCCCTAACAAAACATATAATGCTTCATACGGGGGAGAAATCCTATTGTAGATATTGTACCAAATCATTTTCTACCAGATACAAGTTGAGCAAGCATATAAACATTGTTCATAAAGGTGAATGTCCCTATAAATGTGATTTTTGTACTGAAGCATTTGTTACGAAAACCGAGTTAAAAGCACACGTCGACACACATACTGACGTGGATCCATTCATATGTGACATTTGTCATAAATCATATCTAATTAAGAGTTCTTTTAACGCACACGTCAAACTACATTCAGCATCCAACCCTTGTAAATGTGAAGTTTGCAATAAGCCATACTCAAGTTACGCACAACTTCAGGTTCACATGAGGGTCCACAATGGCGACCGACCATATGAATGTGATGTATGTGGTAAATCATTTATTGAAACCAGCAACTTAACGACCCATATGCGAATTCACAATGGCGTTAAACCCTATAAATGTAAAGTTTGTGGTATGTCATTTACGCAAGGAGGAATTCTAAAAAGACATATACGAACTCATACCGGGGAAAAACCATTTAGATGCGACATTTGTGAAAAATCGTTTGCTGAAAAAAGGTGTCTGGAAAAACACATCATGATCCACACGGGTGAAAGGCCTTTTAAATGTGATGTTTGTAAGAAAGCATTTATTACTAAATATGATAAACAGAGGCACATGGAAATTCACACGAGGGACAAGCTTTATCCATGTGATATCTGTAGTAGGTCATATACTACCAATCGTGGCTTAGAGAAACATCGAAATGAAAAACATAATGAACAACTGTCAGAAGGGGATCTTTACGTTACCAGTTGATTATGAAATATATTTTATTTAATTATTTTTATATGCGAGTCGAGTGTTTTTCTCTTTCAAACAGTTAGATTATGTAGAGCAGAGAGAGAGAGAAATGGGGTTTAACGTCCACTCGACACAAACTAGGTCATTTCGGGACATGGTTCAATTTTATTTCCATAATTCGCTTGCGCGTAGGGGTCTTTAGCAGTGGGAGGAAACCGGATGCTTGGAGAAAACCCACGAGGTTGGACAGGCGACCATACTCCTTGCCACGTACAACTGGGGAATCGAAACCACGCCAGTTGACTCAATGACAGACTTTATGGTACAACGCGCACGTGTATGTAGAGCAGGAAACGTGCTCAACGATGTTAAAATTTGTAGACTAGAAACGTGCTTTACGCTGATAAAATTTGTTAAATACGATGATAGATGATACATTAAAGGAGTAGAAACCTGCTAGATACACTAATCAAATTTGTAGTGAACACTGGCAATATAAACTGATAAAAGAAATATTTGTACATTTTATAAATATGTATATATTTTATCACTTCAGTATATTATAACGATAATCGTAATATAATTATGTTTTTGTAAAAGAAGTATATAAATTTGCAAGTAGAAGATATTTACATAGATGTAAAATATACATAACATTGTTTTTATGTTAAATAATTTATTAATGCATATTTTCTATGAAGTAGATATTCGGGGTATAATTGTTTTTGTATATTGATCATAGTTTTTCTGCTATCGTTTAAAATAAATTATGTAAATGTGTTGGAAGAAGACATTTCATATATACATATGATATGTATTGTACGTTTATGTTGATTAATTTATTAGGGTAAGATTCTATTTATAAATACTGTAGATGAATGTTGATGAATTCATCGCACCGTACCAAAGACAATAATTGATATTTAAAGACTTTTTGTCAATCTTGACATATGGTGATGATGCTAAGGCTGGACCCATAAAATTCTTTCAGCTCACCATCATGGTCTGTAATACGATGAACAACAGATTGGCGTGATAGTCAGACTGGGAGAGGGAACACCCAACCGCGACTTCGATGGACTATCTGATCTATTCACGAAACTACATCTAATGGCATATATTTAAAAGCATGCACCCAAAACAACCAAACAGAACATAGATTGTCAGCAAACACAAAGTCCCTAATTAGTTCGTATCAAAACACGAAGTTGCCCTACATCTTAAAGGCACAATTGTAATGCTATTATGTTATTTACATTTTAGTTTCTGCACCAACCGGGATAATGAAGACGGGCATACGCCATGCAGTGTGCTGTGTGACAATTTTAACAGTGGCAATGACGTAGTACACTGCACTATTTTTCCAACCCCATCTGGTAGGAGATACGTAACATGCTGTCAACGGGAGCACCTCCGTGTTCGTCACAACCGGGGAACTCTTCTCGGCCATGCAGTGTGCTATGTGGCAATTTTAACAATGCCAGTGGCGTAGTACACTACTCTATTCTTTTTTCCAATCCCATCCGATAGGAGATACGTAACATGCTGTCAACGGTAGCACCTCCGTGTTCGTCACTCCCGGGGAACTCTTCTCGGTCAACACCGGGATAGTACCAGGGTCATCCTTAACGTGCTACCAACGGTACGCACAGGACCTCGGTTGTCATGCTGTACCGCTGATCAGGTCAACCTAGACTGGAAAATCCGGAGGAACCAGGTACATCTTGGTTAGTGAACCATCTCCACACATACCGAACCACCAGTGACTCCCGCCTTTAATCGCTACTAGATTACCATACAGACGCTGGTTGTAACATTTCTGGTTTGCTTGATAATACCTATAAATATCACATAACCTATTCAAGTCTCAAATTATATTTTATTATGGCTGTAACAATGGTTAATAACAGACAACTTCCATTAGAGTTTTAAGACATAAAGTTGTTAAAACTAGATAAAATCCCAAATAACACCGTTTATGGTATAAAACGAAGATTTATGGGTATTTTTATAGCGGTTTGCCTTCTTTAGAATCATTAAATTGTGCTGTAGTACGATGGTTACTGGTCATAATATATTAAATATACCCTCCATTCTTATAGTTTGTTGTTATTCAATACATACAAATTCACCCAATTGACATCTTTTAGATTTATAAAGATTTTATGTAATTACAGAGTCTGGGGAAACGGTATTTAATGATGGCATAAACTGGCGAAATGTACAACGAACTTCTTTTCTTTCTTTATAAAATTCATAAGGTTATAACTATAAATAATATGTTATATCGATAACAATGCTTGGTTTCATAACAGGACATAAAAATAGAGCCATTTGAGATGTGATAAATGCAAATCAGGTGAACGAACATTACGTTCACTTAAATGTCAGTCTCTCATTAATCTGAAGTAAAAATGTCAGGGATTTTTGGTTGATATCTGTATTTAACAACAACTCCAATTGTGGATTTCACAAATAAAATGCTATTTTGTTTAAACGCAAAGCTAGATTAGATCATGGTGGTTATTTGGCTGGCAGCAGTAGTGTAAGCTGTCTAAACCGATACGCCTCAAAATAGTGTAACATTACACGTAAATGAAATTGGATTTAACGTCCTACTTTTCTGCTCTTTCCGGGCGGATGAAGACGAGCATACGTCATGTAATTAGCTATAAGGGAAATTTTCGCGCACAGTGGACGATGGCTTGCCAGATCCTTTGAACTGCACCACTGATGGGAGAGGGGGTGGGGGGGCACGATTGAAAATCACGAGGAACTTTATAGTTTCCTCTCAAACATAGGGATGGAAACCGGTACCAGCAGTTAGCGCTTTACTCAATTTTAACGTCCACTTGACACAAACTAGACCATTTCGGGACTAACATACGGTTCACTTTTATTTCAATAATTCCCTTGCGCGTAGAGATCTTTAGCAGTGTGTGTGTATGGGGGGGGGGGGAGACCCGGAGAAAGCCAACGGGGTTGGGCAGGCGACCCTACTCCTTGTCACGTACAATTGGGAATCGAAACCACGCCAGTTGACTCAATGACACACCTTATGATACAGCGCGCGCGATCATTTTAAAAAGTTTGCATATAGATGTATATATACAAACTAACAGTTTACTCCGTGTAGAATAACTTCGAAATTTTAAGTGACAGTCCATCACTACCAGGCCTATGTTAGTCCTCGGTCCAAGCTACCCCTATACACCAAATTTCAGCCTCGGGACATCTCTAGTGTAGCCGCCAACCCTGGACAGGTAGACAGATAAACAAACGACAGTCACAAATATTAGTATAGTTATTGCTGCCAATCCGTTATGGTAAATACACTATCAACATTTTGCGGACTTGACACAATGAAATGGGGTTTAACGTCCTACTTTTTGCACCGACCGGGATAACGGAGATGGACATTTGACGTTCTCATTTCTATATAAACATATGGTTGTAAATCGGTTTCTAAATAAGCACATTCACTTCTCGAAAAAAATAACTGACGGTGTAAACAGTCGTCTTCCAGCTGACGAGTTTTTCATTTTGCATGTTGATTTTGTCGATGCCTTCATTGATTGTAAGTTGGTACCTTTACAAATGAATTTACATTATCAAATTATTAAGTTTCCTCTTCGATGTTTAAAGAATCACGACTTTAATCAGAATTCTAATATTCACACATATTTCTTGTTGTCAGTAGAATTGATGGGGTAATTGGAATAAGTTTGACCTGAAGCATATCTCACACAAACTTTGATCGATAGCATATCCTAGGTTCTAGATAAAGAAAAGTACAAGATGGTTACAAAAGATTTATTTGAAAAGAATCTAAAATCGTATTTGGAAATTTAACCACAGTTAAAGTGTAGAGATGTTTGCCGGAAGTCACCCAATCCTATCTTCTTCATGAAAACATTCGCCAAACATTTACCGTTAAAAAGCAGAACCATGCGGTTTGTTGAGTGCCCCGGGTAGAAACTGGTGGATAGTGAATAGAACGGTTGACTTTTGGTTTTTTGGACTAATTTCCAATCTTATTTTTCTTCCCGTGTAGACCAAGTTTTATTCATAGAGCGCTTAAAGCGTAGCTTGTGGATAGCCTATTGACAGGCAGTGTGTTATTGTAGTAGTCTAGACCAACAAGTAGCAGGTGAAGCTCAGAATACTGATAATTAAGAGATGAGAATAAGAAAAGAAGTGGGAGAGGTCTTGATTCCAGGTTTATCATCTCATGTCAGACTATTATACAGTTAAGGATAGAAAATCTAAACAAGTTCTCTAAAGCTGACTGGCTATAAACGATGTTTTTGTAATGAGAAGAAAACATCAAGTGATTTATTGTTCAGTAGACCAAATATTCTGTTATAATCTCCTAAATTTCAATTTTTGTGTCGCATATTTCTATCAAATAAACGACGTTTTATTGATGAAAAGGAAACGCCGAGTACGCAGTAGACCAAACATTCAACTGACATTAAGTTTGTATAACACTAGGTTTGGCATTGCGTCATATAAATCTATTGTAATTTATATATGCCCATATATTTTGAATGTGATATCAAGTTAAATGACTATATTTTGTCTTTATGGCGTAATCCCATAAATATATTTCATGCACTAAAACTGATTAATGCTGCGTGAAAGGCTCTTAGAACCATTTTAGTCTAGCTCATTGATGCGTTTTCAACCGGTGTGCCTCTTTAGGGAGCGGGAGCCACGGTGGCTAAGTGAGTAAGACGCTCCCTAGCCTGGAGGTCGCGGGTTCGATACTGGTGTTGCCTGAGAAATTTCATCGGGATTTTCCAGCGTGGATTCCCCCTTGTCAGTGGTGCAGGGTGGAGGATCTGACAAGGACAGCTGCCCAGTCGTTCGGATGGTATGAAAAACCGAGGTCCCGTGTACACATTGGCGTGCAAATAAAAAAAGATCCTTTGACAGTTGGAATTCGATATAAGAGGAGACCGTAGCGACGCTGTCCGGGAAATATTTCCCTCATAGCACACTGTATGCCGTATGTCCGTCTTCATTATCCCAGTCGGGGCAGAACAGTGGGACTTTAAACCCCATTTCAATTTTAGTTCTTTAGGGAACAGCTTTAAGTAAATGATGTATAATAAACATCATATTTGTATGGTTGTTGTAGAGTATGAGTATGACTTCTCACGTGACCACTCATAAGATCTATTAGACACTTAGGAGTTAGTAATTTCATATGTTCCCTGCTAGAATTATCATTTACTGCTAGGTATACTTTATCACGTTTAATATGTTTATTAAAACAGGAGTGGCTTAGTGTGGGCCGAGAAAGTTCATCGGGGTTTCCAGTGCCCCCCCCCCCCAAACACACACAGACACCCTTGGCAGTGGTGCGGACCTGAAAATGGACGAAAAACCGAGGTTCCGTATACGCATTGACGTCCACGTAAAAGAAACAATTGACAGTTGGAATTAGAAATAAGAGTAGGCCGTAGGCCCGCTGTCCAGGCAAAATTTCCTTCAAAGCACACTGTATGACGTATGCCCGTCTTCATTAGCCTAGTCGGTGCAGAACAGTAAGACGTTAAAACACATTTCATTGAACACTTCGCAACGATTCATTTTATTACAAAGAACAAATATGTTTTTTTATAATGAACTGTTTCAATAGCATTTATTAATTAAACAGGAAATACACAGGAAACAATTTCATACAATTACTGAGCTAGGTTTATCTCTGTAGACCAGGTTTTAAAACATTTATCACTAAATAATTGCTCTCATTGAGAATTGTTTAGTGCACCAATATGCATTCTTCTGTATAAATTACTTTCAGAGATATTTATTACAAACATCACATTTATAGCGTTTTCAAATAAGAGAGTACGCTCGTTTGTTTGAGTCTGTTACCAGGCCAACAGAGGATTTACTTCTCGTTTCACACTTCATCACTGACAAAATATTCGAATTGGTCAGATTCTCGTCTTACATTTTAAATTTCAATTTAATATGTTAAATATGTTTTATACATTGATTTAAAAAAACATCAGCTTTTAATATCATTAATATTTAAACCATAGCCATCTTACAATATAAGTAAATTTTGTATAACGTATAGTCAGTCTGTAAATCCATGATTTAGATATCTTGCCAAATTTGACCAATTATAAAAGCTTCCAGAAAATAGGAAACTCATTACAGGGCGATAAGCAGTGTAGACATGTGTGGAATCTCATCTTAAAGGGCGACCAAGCGTAATATAAAATTAATTCCCTGATAATGGTGGTGTCTAGTTTGGCTCCGTTAGTTCACTTGATTGGTGATCTTTTCAGTTTAATACATACATGTATATGACCTAGCACAATTCTCATACTTCGAATATAATCTGATATACTTCGAATATAATCCGCATGTCCGGGTTCCTAATGAAATAAACGGATATCGCTACTAATTGAAATTTCTCGGTGGTATCAAGTGTTTTATTATTTTCTTGTAAATTTCAGACGAAACAACACCATTGCGAATGGTTAGCGCATGCGTGCTGTATCATAAAGTCTGTCATAGAGTCAACTGGCGTGGTTCGATTCCCTGGTTGTACGTGATAAGGAGTAGGGTCGCCTGTACAAACTCGGTGGTTTTCTTCGGATCCTCCGGTTTCCTCCCACTGCCAAAGACTCCTACGCGCAAGCGAATTATTGAAATAAAATTGAACCATATGTTAGTCCCGAAATTACCTAGTTTGTGTCGAGTAGACGTTAAACCCCATCCCCCTCTCTCTCTCTCTCTCTCCCTCCTCCTCGTAGCATACTGTGTGTCGTAGGAGCAGAACGGTAGGACGTTAAACCCCAATTCATTTCATTTAATTCCGGTTTAATTTCGCTTTGTTGTGGGTTTTGCCGTCAAGCATTAGTCGAAATTATGCTGTTCATTTTGGCTGATTGATAGTGGACCAACTGATTGCTAATTGCATGCCGTTGCTGACGGAAATGTAGTTTCGTTTCAGTAACAGTAGGTCATAACATAATAACTGAGCCAGAGAGTAGTGGGTTTTACAGTACCGATTTGGTCGAAATTGATACTAGGCCCACCGGTTACTAATTGTAACGGAAATATAACTTGGAAACGGTAGTTCGTGTGATATGTGGACCGGCCACTGCCAATCATTATGGAAAACAAGGCAAAACTCAATTAAATTAACCATAGACTGTTACATTAAACGTTCTGACTGGCAGGTAGGAGATGTCAATGTCAGACCGTGTATATCAATAATCACTGAATAGTGCGGATATATATTGATGGTTAATCTATAATACGGGTTGTCTGTCTTTAACTACTGATTAACTAAAGACTGTGATTGGGAGTAAGTTGTGTCTACACAGATATGTCAAACAGTAATAAGAAATATCAATCAACGTATAGACTTATAATCATTTCCTCGACTTTTTTTTCTCAAGAAGGATAAAGATAACGTATACGTTTAATGAAGCACAGACAATCAGATTCAGTAACAACGTTTATTTGAATAGAAAGAATGCAGGCCCGTAGCTAGCGGGGCGGGGGGCAAGAGGGGTTGCTGCCTCCCCTGGAAAAATCGCCGCACCCAATGGTGCCCTTGCTCAATGGAATATTTGTGGATTTGTTTCCCTTTAGAATCATATCCAATGTTATAAAATCTGGCCCCGAATTCAAAAAGCATTCTCTCAGAGTTAAGTTTAGAATTTACTCAAAATTGTTCTCCTTATTTTAACTAAAATATAGCCCTTTATAAAACTTTTGTTGTTTTAATGTATCAAACACATCAATAAGAAACTATGCAAATTTTTGTGCTTCTTGATCAAAGATATTTCTCATAAACAGTGATTGAAATTTGAGTAAATTCTTAACTTCAGTTTGAGAATGCTTTGTGAAACCGGGGCCAAGACTTTATTTTATTTCGTATTGATGGTTCCGATGTTCTACATTGCGTATGATCTAACGGTCTTCATTTATGCTTCAAATGTTATATAAATTATTATTTAAACTTTTATTAACATGGCAAGCCTATAATCAACTCACTAGATCATCGGGTGACCGAGATTTAAATGGATTTAAACAACCGTTAGGTTTTAAAATTTAACGATAAAATGAATAATCGAGATTTGCTAAGATGATAAACAATCTACGCTACAAAACTTCGCTCAGAGTAACGTAATTTGAATGCAATATATTGATGTTTCATTATCTATGTTTGAACTATTTATAGCAAGAATGTCATTTATTTATCTAATTCTTACATAATGCATCTTTAATATCTGCTATCACTAATGTCTGTGTGATACATTCTCTTTTTGCAGCAAGACGAAGATAAAAGTTATTAAGTGGTTTGTAAGAAATGTGAAGCCGTTTGTCTGACTTGATATCGATTTTACATCATAAAAGATAAAACCTAATAACCATCGACTTATTCCATTTAAACAGAGACAAAGTTCAGCTAAAAATTAATTCCTTCTGTCAAGAGAACTGTAATCTAATCACAGAGGTAGGAACTGGTGCTGAACCTTGCTAACACCTCATTATAAAACGAAAGTAGATAAAGCAATGGGTTTTTCCCTAAAGATCAAGATGTCTAACCTTGTTGTGGATGTGATATTATATAGAAAAGCTTATTGTCGCCTATATACTAGTGGCTTTTGATGAAGTATTATTGCTTTACTGTTTATAAATAATAAGTAAGTTCGTATTTACTGGATGCCAACTGGCGCGCGTCGATATAATATTTCGGACTGCAGCCCATTAAATCATTGCCGTAGTCACCCCATATATTGGACCCACTCTGTGCATAATATCCACAATTTCCCTAACCGAATATGTTCATATAAGGTTGGTTTAGACTAGGTGGGTGGGGGTGGCGGGGGCTGGTGGATAGTCATATGTACGACAACGATGTGTGCATAGCTGTTTCGGATGAGACGAAAAACCGAGGTCCATCTATATACACATTAAGTAAGACATTATTGCCATCCTTTAAATACATCTTCTCTTTTTCATCCCATAAACAAAAGTTTGACAACTGCACAAACAGTTTCATGCTTCAGAATCAACCAGTTTGGCATCTGTCCACATGACTACTGGAAAATAGAGAGTGCAATGTACCAGCAATGTGTACCTCTGAAATGAGAAGTGACACCAGACCTTCTAGAAATACTAAGTATAACCTGACCCGTACATGACACCTATCACTACAAATGAATGTGAATTCCAAACTTGAGTTTTATATATCAAATTTACTATATTTCAATTATAAATGTACTCTTCAAAAAAGTAGGGGATATTGAAATTCAAATACCAATGCAGGTTGCGATATGATTAATAGCCATGGACATTTGACATGCTTTGAGAGTATGTTCACAGATGAAGGGGGGATCAGGTGACTAAGTGGGTAAGACGCTGGCTCGCTAGCCTGGAGGTCGGGTGTTCGATCCCTGCATTGGCCGAGAAAGTTCATCCAGATTTTCCGGCGTGGTTCCCCCTTGTCAGTGATGCAGGACGGAGGGCCTGACAAGGACAGCTGTCTAGTCCTTCGGATGAGACGAAAAACCGAGGTCCCGTGTATACATTGGAATGCACGTAAAAGATCCCTTGGCAGTTGGAATTCGATATAAGAGTAGGCGATAGTGCCGCTGCCCGGGTAAAATTTCCCTCATAGCACACTGTATGGCGTACGCCCGTCTTCATTAGCCCAGCATAGGAGCAGAACAGTAGGACGTTAAACCCCATTTCATTTCATTTCATTTCACAGATGAAGAACTTATCGCCCCAACAAAACGACTGAGCTGCACATGCGACACGCAATAGGGCCATACACGTGGGAGGGGTTCATTGCCAAATTTGACACTTCAACGAAGGGTTGATGAAAACTGCCGCGTGCTGGTTTATCCTGTCCATGTTTGCTTTCCTATCGGTTCTTGCATAATATTTGCTTTAGTGTGTTACGTTTAATTTGATCGGGAGACGTGTTAGTCGACGTCAACGTCAACCGACAACACTGCAAGAATTGGCCGTGGCACTGCAAGAGGAGTGGGTCAGATTGCCCCAAATCGTGATTGGACGGTTGATTAGGAGCATGCTACGACGAATTGCTGAATGTCTGAGGATTGGTGGAGCAATTACTCATTATTAGGACAAAATTCAAAAACGTCCATTTTCACTTTCGACTGTGTATCTCTTTGCGAGTGAAATGGGCCCGTCAGATAAGCCGCCCATGTGAACTGTTTATGTTCATGTGTATGCAATTGGCCTGTTATTAACATACACTGGTTACTTCAGTGCATTTCCGCAGTTGATAGTTTTATGCTTATGGGGCTCAAGTAAATAAATATAGGTAAAATACGTAAATGTGTAACTGTAGAGGCCACTAAGTCACTTGTTAATTCTCTGGTCACGTCTCGATTAGAGAACTTTAATTCAATTGTAGTTGGTTTACCTTTAAAGCTTATAGATAAATTACAAAAAGTACAGAATACTGCAGCTAGACTTGTTACTTTAACTAAGAAATGTGACCACATAACTCCTGTTTTATATAATTTAGACTGGGCTGTTAAATATCGAATTGATTTTAAGATTTTATTACTTAATTTTAAATTTTTAAATAATTTAGTTCCTGTTTACCTCTCAGATCTTTTAGAACTTTATACACCTGGCCGAACAATACGTACATCAGATAAACTGCTTTTAAAACCCAAAACTGTTCAACTAGTCTCTTATGGTCAGCGCTCTTTTATGGAATAATCTACCATTTAGTTTAAGATGTTGTACATCTCTATATTCTTTTAAAAAACAACTTAAAACACATTTAGCCTATTTAATCAGGCTTTTAACTGACTCTGTATACAATCGTTAACATGTCCATAATCGTGTTGTTTATTTATGATTACATTGTCACTTTGTAAAGTGCCCCTGAACATGTTATATGAAAGGGCGCACTATAAATATGCTGTAATAATAATAATAATAATAATATCCCCTACTTTTTTTGAATGAAGAGTATACATTCAATCTATTTTGATATAATTTACACATTTTGATTAAAATATTATTCACTTAGTTCTCACATAAACCATCGTCTAAACCTGGTCATAGGTGAGTTAAATGAATTAATATTTGGTTATCCTCTTTCAGCTGATAACTCCTCTTCCTTTCATCTTATATTCTATATTAACAAACTATCAGAATTCGACATTAATCTAATGGAGAAAAAAAATTAAAAGTGTAAACCAAATTTTTTCTATGTATTTGTTTCTTTATATGAATGGAATGATAAATGTTTAATCTCTGGTTAGAGGCAGAGTAAAATGGGATAAAAAATCTAACAAAGGTTAAAGGTCACGTGAGACTGCAAACCAATCTATTTTTTCTGCATGTTTGATGGATTATCGCTATATTTTATAGTTGAAGCATTTATACAGTTCTCATGTATCAAATACACATACTGCTCACGAATTAACAAAGATGTATGTTTTGTCACAGAATGAAATGAACTGGGGTTTAACGTCCTACTTTTCAGAATCAACCAGGCTAAGGAAGACGAGCAATATTTAGAATTCCATATGTCAAGGGTGCTTTTGGGGCCACGGTGGCCCAGCGGGTAAGACGTTGGCTCGCTAACCTTGAGGTCGCGTGTTTGGCTGAGAAAGTTCATCGGGATTTTCCGGAGTGGCTCCCCATTGTCAGTGGTGCAGGACAGGAGGCCTGACAAGGGGCAACGTATTGGCGTTCGGATGGTACGAAAAACCGAGGTCCCGTGTACACATTGGCGTGCACGTAAAAACATCCCTTGGCAGTTGGAATTCGATATAAGAGTAGGTCGTATTGCCGCTGTCCGGGCAACATTTTCCTCATAGTACACTGTATGACATGTGCTCGTCTTTATTAGCCCAGTCGGAACAGAACAGTAGGAAGTTAAACCCCATTTAATTTCAAGGGTGCTTTTACGTTTCAGCCAACAGTGTGCTATGAGGGAAATTTTCCAATTGCCAATATCCGAGATCCGGGGTTTAACGTCCACTCGACACAAAATACGTCATTTCGGCACTAGATATGGTTCAATTTAATTTCATTAATTAGCTGGCGCGTAGGAAAAACGCACGAGGTTGAACAGGTGACCATACTCCTTGTCACGTACAAGCGGGGAATCGAAACTACGCCACTTGACTCTACGACAGATCTTACGATGCAACGCACACGCGTTAACTATTCGGCCATAGATCATTTCGGGACTAACACATGGTTCATTTAATTTCATTAATTAGCTTGCGCGTAGGAAAAACGCACGAGGTTGAACAGGTAACCATACTCCTTGTCACGCACAAGCGGGGAATCGAAACTACGCCTCTTGACTCAACGACAGACCTTATGATGCAACGCGCACGTGTTAACCATTCGACCATCCAACCCCCTATAAACTAATCCAATAAATGTTATATGATTATGTTCTAATAATATGAACATAGTCCCACATCTTCCTATAATTACTTGGCAAACATCGTATCGTAATAAATACTCAGTTTTATTGCCAATACACTTATTATAAAAATTCAGTTTATGTTAACGGGTACATCCTTACAAACCGCATAATTATGAATTCAGATAGAATATTCAAAAGGTTTATCATTATGCTACTTGAATTAAAGAAAATCATCATCCAGGAATTTTTGAAATTTTGGAGAAAAGGAGATTACGGTAATAAACCGGTTTACCACTAAAGTCTGACAGAAAGAGTTTTACATCCTTCCAAGACAAACTAGTTCCATTCGCGACTAACATATGGAAAAATTTATTTTAATAATTCGCTTACGTGCAGAGGTCTTTAGCAGTAGGAGGAAACCGGAGAAAATCAGCAATGACCGTACTCTTTATCAAGTATACAAGCTAGGAATCGAAACCACACCACTTGACTGAGTGACTGACCTTATGGTCTAAAGTTTGAGGTGAAGAGGTTTGATTTTTGTTTCTATTAACATAATCTTCTTAACGATATAAAGGTCTTATTTATTATTTCTCTTTCTGTGCCTTTAAAAAAGAACTTATAAACATTTGCCTGTTCACTCACTTTCAAATGAATAACGTATTGTTTAAACTGCTTGAAATTTTTTCTTAAAAGTTGTAATCAATTGACAAGCGTAGTCTTAAAATAAAATCGGGAAAATAAACGTAACGAAATTTGTAATCAAATGGAGATGAAATGAAATGAGTTTAAAGATGTCTTCCCGCTTACAAACTGGGTGATTTGATGATATATTTGGACTAAAAACCTATTCAAACTTATTAATCGCTTCAAATCCCTCTCAAAACATTGTAATAGCGAGGAAATACCCTAAGATGTAAGAAATCTATTCTTAGAAGCCATGTTTGGCATGTAACTTGATTGAGGGAGGGCCCATTTTCAGAATGTATTTGTCGTTATTTATTGTCCACTTCGAATACATATTGAAGCCTAAGTAAATTCTTGGACTTCTGCCAACATCTTTTTCCGCCGTTTAATTGCAGAATCTGCTATACGCTTAAACCCGTCAACGTTTCCAAAACCGCCTTACCATTCGATCATGAAATAACAACCGCTCCCTAAGTCAACCTGGCAGACAATAAGCCGTCGGGTTGCCAGTTAGTGATACCCTGAAATGTTTACCCAGGGCTTGGCCCATGGGTGTTTTTCAGGGAGTTTCGGTATTTTACTAGTAGGATTAGACGGCTCTGCTTTCCATATATACTAAATTTGCCATTGGAAATAAGTACCCTATAATTACTTTCGTGAGAATGTATCTTTAAAGTTCTACTTTCTGAACCAACCGGGCTAATAAGATGTACATACGCCACGCAGTGTGCTATGAAGAATATTTTGCCCAATGAGCAGCGTACGGCTTAGACTTATTTATTTATTTTTTTGAGAAAACAAAGGAAAACGTAATGAATGAATATTAAACCCCAGCTTATCCACTGATTTGACTATTGAGTTACGGTGTTAGGGGGGTAACTGCTTACAAAATCAAAACATTGGAATATCTAGTACAACAACAAGAAGCACATACCCTAGTAACTACAAATTTGGTCCTAACTCAATTTTGCTAAAAAAAAAAGTGAGTTACTAGATTTTGACTTTTCAGTTCCAACTTCCAAAGATTCTTTAACGTTGTTTTTTGCCCCATCCGATCGCCTAGAAAATGTGCCTTATCAGACCGTCCGTCCTACAAAACTGCCAGGCTGAAGCGACGCTGGAAAACCCAGGGGAGCCTTCTCGGCCAACAGTGGGGTCTTACCCACTGAGCCATTGGGACCCCAAATTGAAATGGAACAAATCCAAGATAGTCTTCGATTTGTACGGATGAGTGTGTGGGTTAATATTTAATGATACCAGCCATACGATATGACATTTTGTTATGGAAGTAAATCAGTTAATTAGAGCAGGTTTAACGTGTCTATTTCTGTCTTGTCTAGACGCAATCATATTAATGTGTCGTATCATGTAGTTATATTTTCAATATAACCAGAGGGATTGCTCGCCTTATCTTTATAAAATGCTGACAGCCATATACAATATTGTCAAACAAACATAATTTGATCTGGCCTTTGCATTTTATGATCCATTTGTCATTCAGGAAACATAAAATACAAGGAGGACATCTGGGTTTTATTGATGCCCCTAAAATCAGAAGATCTCTTTTAAGTAGCACACTCAAGTTTTTTAAGGTAAACAAAAACCTTATGGTCTACACATTCATGGTGGTAACGGTTAAAGGTAAAACGATTAACGCTGAGTCAACTAATATCTCTCCATTTATAATCTGATTTGGGAGCCGCGGAGGCTTAGTGTGTTGACGGTAGCTCGTTAACAGGGAGTTCCAGTGTTCGATCCCAGTGTTGGCCTAGAAAGTTCATCGGGATTTTTCGGCGTTGTTCTCCGTTGTTAGTGGTGCAGAACGCGTGGCCTGGCAAGATACAGCAGATGGGACGAAAAACCGTGGTCCCATGTACACATTGTCGTGAACGTAAAAGAACCCTTGACTGTTGGAATTCGATATAAGAGTAGGTCGTAATGCCGCTGTCCGGGCGAAATATCCCTCATAGCACACTGCGTAGCGTATGCGCGTCTTCATTAGACCAGTCGGTGCATAACTTTAGACCCTAGTTTACTCAGTATTTCATCATTTTATAAACATAGACCTTCCTACTCATCAACAATAGGCTATGTTCTTGGTAAAGTATCAATTTGAATATGTTCTTGGTAAAGTATCAATTTGAATATGTTCTTGGTAAAGTATCAATTTGAATATGTTCTTGGTAAAGTATCAATTTGAATACAACAGTTACTGTGGATTTTATTAAATGCACCCTGAGCATACACATTATTATTATTTATTATCATTTAATCTCCATAAATTGGCTGTTACATGTTTTATGGAGTACAATCAACAATCATCGATTAATAAGCTTTTGTCTAAGTAAATATTTATAATATTTTATCTTCAGATATTTCTATACTTCCAGATATAAAGTTTCAACTGTGAACTGAGAAGTCATAAAAATGATAACAATGCATCTTCAATACAAAACAACAGACCAATTTCAATGATATACTGACTATTTTTCGTATAAAGTTGAATACATGAAATGAACTGCGTTTGAACGTCCTACTGTTCTGCACCGAGTGGGCTAGTGAAGAAATGCATACGCCATACAGTGTGATACTCTTATATCCATTTCCAACATCAAAGGGATCTTTTACGTGCACGTGCACGGCAAGGTATACACGGGACTTCGGTTTGTCGTCCCATCTACACGACTAGACAGCTGTCCTTGTCAGGCCCCCTATCCTGCGCCACTGACAAAAGCTTTAATACAAAGAATGTTCGAAATAGTGTACTTTATGCATACAAAAAAGGTTAAAACTTGTCCTTTAAAATAATGGATTGTTAATATTAGAAAAAATAGCTTGTATTTATCAACTCGATGAGCTAAAGCTTACATTATATTTTTCAAAATCTGAAGACTTGTGGGGGTTTTTTTTATCATTTATTTATAGTCCTAATCAGTTCGTGTTGAAGGATGTAATCGGCTAAAGGGGACTAACTCTTATTAGCAAATTTTAATCAGACTACTATATTTTTCTCTTATAAATCCAATGATAGCACCCTTAAGTTTAAACTTCTAAATTTGAATCAGACCACTATATACTTATAAATCAAATAATAACATCCTTAAGTTTAAACTTCTAGATTGTGAGGGGGCGGGGTCTAATGGTTAACGCCTGCGCGTTGCATCACAACGTCTGTCAATCCAACCCCGTTGGTCTTCTCCTTCCCCCCACCCAATCCTTATCTTTTAACTGCCTGTTGGGAGCCGAGGTCGCTCGGTGGGTGAGACGTTGGGTCGCTAACGTGGAGATCCCGTGTTCGACCCTCGCGATGGCCGATATAGTTCACGTTAAAGAACCCTTGGCAGTTTGAATTCGATGTAAGAGTAGACCGTAGAGCCGCTGTCCGGGAAAGATTTCAGACATTAGCCCAGTCGGAGCAGAACAGTATGACCCCATTTCATTTTTTAACAGTCTGTTACACTGTATGAGTGACTCACTATGCTTTTTCTGAAAGTCATGAATATCTACCACACATACTAACAGACAATCAATTGTATTAAAGGGACTATCCCGAATTGAACAGAGTCTCAAAATTAAAAGTCCGAGTAAGTATGAAAGTTAAGCGCTAAAATATAAAGAAATGATGTATTTACCCTGTCTCAAAATTTCAGCTCAAATTATTGAGTCATTTGGACGTGAACGTCAAAACTGCTTATCCGGACACGTAACCCTTTTAAGATTTTGGGTCAATTCTTTCGTTGGGTGACCTGATAATCGATTCCCGTTTCTTTAGACCCATGTGCTGTACTTGATAACGAAAGGTAAATTTCACCTACACATTATTTTTATAAAATAAAAGGCTGGTTTTTTCTTGACACCGCATAATACAGTTTTGGGCACCGGTCCCCACTTCCAGATTAAGACGGGTTTAAGTTGTTTGAAAACGTATCAAATATATTGAGTTAGTTGCTAGGCCCTAAGGTAGAGGATTTTAAGTGATTTTAACACAAAATTAACCAGGTTTATTCTCCAAAATATTATCGGGATTTGCCCTTTAACAAAAATGTAAAATTGATTACATGTATACCATTGACATCTAATGCTAGGTTTACATTGCCAATAAATAAAGTTGAAAGCAAGCACGTGTGTATAAATCGAATTGTACTTAAAGTAACGTACACGTAAGTTCATTAGAGTTGTACGCTAAGTTTTTTCAGTACTCGTAATGTTGTCTAGCGTATGCTTGTGAAATGGAACCTTGAAGCAGCTTTTCCTCATCTAATAAATGTTAATTGTCGTCACCCCTCAACTCAAGCGTTTGAACTACCGCTTTTTAGTCTGCAAAGTCGTCAATCCTCAACTCAAATCGGAAAATATAAATATTTTACACAGTACCGTTAAAAATATAATGTCAAGCATTATCTATCTCTATGCTCCTGTCATTCAATTCTTGTGGAACCCTTTTCCGTGCTAAAAGTTGTGATGAAAGGGAAACAACTCTGATCTGACTACAAAAATAAATATGCAAAATTGGTTTTAATCCCCTATGCCTGCAAGGAAACGGAACAGAGATTTGTGTCATATACTAAATAACATGAGAAAATAGTCAAAATAATATAGACACCCCCCCCCCCGAGCTTTTAATTCTCGGGAAAATATTGAACTATAATTTCCAGATTTTAAATGAGTTTTATGATCAATTGATAGGTCCTCAATCTAATGACCTTTTTGATAAAGTTGATTAGGATGTTATTTTCAGTCTATTTGTTTCTCTGATTGGAGTGTA
This sequence comes from Patella vulgata, assembly GCF_932274485.2. Classification (NCBI taxonomy): domain Eukaryota; kingdom Metazoa; phylum Mollusca; class Gastropoda; family Patellidae; genus Patella; species Patella vulgata. The sequence goes on from NC_065883.2 coordinate 23,154,051, forward strand.
ATAGTTCTTTTTGGATATGCGGTTAGTTATTATAATCTAATTTCTCGTTCATTAGTGTCCATTCACTTCAAAATCACACATCAATGGATGAAGGAATACAAGAAATGATATTGTGTTTAATAATGCACCCTTCTACCAATATTCAATCACCGCTATATTTTAGTTAATTACTTTATCGTATCAAGTAGCAGAATATCAACCACTCATAGTTTTATTGTCAAGAGATTAAATGTCATGCAGATTCCAGTAGCTGAAGTTAAGACGTGGCTACTGTAAAGCGCGATACCCTTACACTGTAAAAATGAAGATGTTTTTCACACTATATAGGTGTTGCGGTGAATTGAAATTGGGCTTATTGCCTTTTCTGCAATCAACTGGGCTAATAAAGACGGACGCACGAGGAAAACTGTTCAATGACGGCCTACTCTTATTTTGGTTTCTAACTTTCAGGGGACCTTTATTGTTATGCCAAGGGAATGCACGGGACCTGACTTATTGTTCCATCCGAACAACTAGATGCGTCTCTATGCCATACCATCCGTCTTGTACCATTTTGACCTCGATGTTCGTGTATAAAACTGAAATAGACGAAGGCCTAAAATCAATAGATGAACATTAGATGACTACAACTTCTGATATGATCGCTTTATTTCAATACTTTTTGGCTCCATTTGCTTTCATATTTTTATAACATTCGTCTTATTTAATGACGAATTTATCTTCTTGAATTAAATCCAAACATTGATAATATATGATAATATTTTTATTTTAAAAAGTAGTAAGACAATCTCCATCATACTGAACTATTGAAATTCAAAACTATGTACAATATTAGTTCCTTGGTAAAACAAAACCAAAACAAAACACGTGTACAACATTCGATATGGACAGTATCGTTATTATTATTATTTATTATTATTATTATACAACACCTATATAGCTCTATCTTCCACGTACGTTTTCAGGTGCGCTTTAACAATAAATACATGTATAGAAAATAGAAAATCAGTAAAAATTAATAATTATAGAAACAGTAAGAAACTAAATAACTATAAAATCAGTATAAAAATAAATATATAAATATCTATAAAATACATATGGTGAAGATTTAAAATGAATTCAACAATTAAAAGCCTCTTGGAATAAGAAAGTTTTAAGTTTAGATTTAAAAGTTGTTAAAGAGGTACAACTGCGGATACTAAAAGGCAAGAGATTCCACTGCTTTGGTGCTTGAAACGAAAACGATCGCTCTCCATAACTTAAAAGGTTGGCTCTTTTTCCGTTAATAAAAAGTTGTCTCTGGATGACCGTAACGTTGGAGAAGGTTTATAAGTATGAAGTATGAAGGTAATGATAATAATAATAATAATAATAATATAATAATAATAATAATAATAATAATAATTAATTAAAGTATCACAAATCATTCTATACAGCTAAAACATAATATTATGTTTAAAAAACAAACAAATAAATTGACCTACGAGACACGACTACATAAAACACATTTAATTCTTTTAGTTCAATAAAATAAACTTTTCACTTCAACGCATATCAAACTTCAACGCATATTATATTGTAACATTTTGTTTATTTGGATTATAAGGTTATGAAGCATGCGCAATACTAAGCTATAGTCATCTTAAATTTAACACTAAATTCTAAGAGTGTGTCATTTAGTCTACTTTTGCTCATCTTTATTGAAAAGTCAAACAAGGGCAAGTGACTCAATCAGCCTATAAGTGAATCGAATGCACAATACAAGAGTGTTCGAGAGAGTGAAGTGTTTTGAGGTAGGGTCATGACTTCAATATCCTTGATGGCTACCATTAGAGATAGAGCGTCTTGGCCCCGGGCTAACTTCATCATCTGGAAGGATTTTCCCGTATATTTGTTTTACCGTATGTTGCTACCAGGTCTCTGTGGACTAAATAATGTTAAACTTCTCTCTCGGGTGCGCAGATAACCTTATCACACTTAATGAATTATTTATCTTTCTTAATGATGTACAGTGGGATTTTTTTACTGAATGAATCCTTTATTCAAAATTCGTATTCCGTTACTTTGACCTGCGGCCAAATTTTATACCGGAGGTCTTATATCATGAAATGGGGTTTCACGGCTTACTTTTCTGCACCAACCGGGTTAACGAGCATACGTGCTATGAGGGACATTTACCCGGACAGCGGCGCTGAAGCCTACCCTTAATTCGAATACCAAATATCTTGGGGCTTTGTTTTTTCGTCCCATCTGAACGATTAGACACCGTTCCTTGCCAGGCGTTCCTTTCTGCCAAGGAGAAACCACACCAACTTCTGGATCTACCCAAGACCATGCGGTTGATAAAGTGTGTTATTATACCGCTCTCTAAACACTTTAAATATCATTTACAAATTAGAAATCACTATTATCTAAAACAAAGGCGCGGACCTGGATAGATCCGAGTGTATATTTTATAATCTCCACATTCTGCCTATATGTAAAATAATCCAAGTATGCTTTATCATTTTGTAATATACAGACTAAATGAAATGTATGAAATTAAAATGAAATAAAATGGGGATTAATGTTCTTCCATGCTAATGAAAGCGGGCATGCATACGCAATACTCTCTTCCTCGAATTCCGACACAACACCTCCGTATTACGTCCCATCCGAGCGACCGGGTGCGGTTTTTCTTGCCAGACCACCTCAGTATTACGTCGCATCCGAGCGAGCTGGCGCATTTTCCCTTTCCTGATCACCTCGGTATTACGTACCACCCGAACGACCAGACGCTTTCTGCCTGTCAGACCACTGCGTATTACACCACTGACAAGAGGAATATACATGTCACAATTCTATGGAATACAATTACTGCTTATATTATTGAACGACGGTCGACTGGGCTTATTTAGTCAACATCAGGCACTGATAAAATATAATGGGACAATATATACATAATGCATTGGTTAATGCTGACCAACTAGGGTGAAACAATTCGACTAATGGAAACTAGACTGGAAAATCAGGACGATCCCCCTCGGCAAATACCGAGATCGAACCCAGGTCGTCCTGGTTAGTGAGTGAGCCAACACTATACCCACTGAGCAACGGTGTCTATATATATCGTTTTTAAAATACATGAGCTAGGCGTAAAATTCGATTAATGTTTTTATATTAAAGATGCGTTATATAAGAGCTAAATCTGCCTATTGCAGGCCTTTATTTTGGCTTCAAATGTATAAACTATTATTTAGATATTTATTCGGATGGCAAGCCTATAACCAACTTTCTAGACCATCGGATGGCAGAGATTTAAATGGATTAGAACGCCTGCGAGATTTAAAATTTAACAATAAAATGGATAATCGAGACTTATTCTGGATTGCCCAGTACCGTTGCTACGATCATAAATAATCTACGCTACATCTTCCAACACTCTTAACGTCGTTCAGAATAAAGGATTTTTTTAATGAAATTTTCAATATATTCAATGTTCATTATCTATTTTTGCACTATTATAGCACGAACAGTTAGCCCTATATCTGAATCATACATAATGCGTCTTTAATGAGAAAAAACAAGACAGAAATCCTGTCAGACAAAAATGCATGCAAGTCACGTACTTTCGCAAATTTACGGCTTTCTTGGCATTAAATCACCAGAGAATCCAGAGCGTTACAATCAAACATGACCCTAATACAAAACCAACTAGAAAAAGAATGAATAAAATTATAAGAAAAGGATATTATTTGTGAGTTTGTGTACACTGTGAATCTGTTCCTGTCTTTCTGTGATGGAAACGGTGTAAAGTGATTACTATTCTATCTGGCAGGCTGATCGAGATCTCTAATACAATCAATGCTTCTGTATGATAGACACCGGTCAATTACTCGTGGTCAGTATATTACACAGCCACGGTCGTATCAATTGCTTGAAATGGATTGCCAATGGTCAATGGTTATTATTGATAATGTTTTTACCCTGAAATCAGTCGATCAGAAAGTTTGTTTTGTTTCGTCCCCGAAGATGGAACATGGTCTAATAACACTGATGTTCTGAAACATGCCCAGAATACAGAACGTTCAAAAGATGCCATTCCTAATATTATTATGTGTCTTACAATAGCTTCAAAGTTCTGTTCCCGTGGCCAAATGTTCAAACTCTATTATAAATTCATAACCTTGTTATAAGTATTTACTCATTACTGCTCTTCCATTAGAAACGTGTGATTCACATTATTAAAGAACACGAATTGTGTTCGTATTTCGATGATGTAAAAGACCAAAGAAAGATTTGAATAGCCGAAAGCGTCGTTTTTCAATGTTGCTATTGGCATCCTAAAAGCCAAGGATGTGTTTAAGCAAACATAAGGAAGATCCGCATTTAAAAAAACCCAATACAAAACGATACAATACAGTACAGTACAAATATATGTTTATGAAACAAATTTATCTATAAGTTTCAAAATTACTTTTTTAAGAATGCGACCGTGTTGCAGAGCAAGTAAGCATACCATATAATATAAACCGTACTTATAGGACCTATTAGCGACACAGAAACCTTTTGATAGTATGAGGCGACTGTTCGTTCCTGCTGGAGTTTTACGTTCACTTCCACCAAGGGTGATATCGTAGGGGATACTCGATTGAACGTTCCAGAATTAAATTCTCTCAATTCCAAAAATAGTGTCAATCGAGTGAAAAGGAGAATTTCGGAGTACAGCGCATGTGCCCACTGCATAAAAAAATATCTCAACCAATCATGACAGCTGAAACATATTTGTTACTTAAAATACGTCACGATTCAACTCGCACCATCCCGGCTGTTGGGACTGGCAGAACTGTGACATGGCTGAATTCCGTGTCACTTGATTGCAATTCTGTCAATTCGGGACGTTCCGGACTGACAATCGAGTACCCCCTAAAGACAACTCTTATTAAAGCGGTATTAGGTAAGATTAGATAACGAGCTGACAGTTCTCCCTATAATAGTAAAAAAAAAGAGAATGACAAGAGAATATTCGGAAAATTTCAGTCAAATTACTTCACCCCGAACTAAAGAATCGGCGATATAATTATAGGCTAGCCTCGATTGCCATTAATACCGTCGTAAACAAAGTCTCGGTTATCCATTTTTACGGTAACCGCCGCATCCAGCAGTAAACGTATTTGAATCCACTAAATATCGCAGGCATCCAGTGGCATCGAGAGTTGATAATGGTATTGGTAAAGTTAATTAATGTCTAATTAATAATTTAGATAACATTTCAGGCCTAAATACAGACTTGCAATAGGCAGATTTAGCTCTTGCATAACGCATGATTAATAATTCAAAATAAAAACATTGACACTTAGACACTGAAAGAAAAGCATCTCATTTTTCTCAGATTTACTTGAAAAATAAGCGAGTATCGATTTTTTTTCTCCAAATTATATCAAATTAAATTGTTTGTAGGCCAATTAGTCGATAGAATTTATATTACATTACGATCTAAATATAAACTACCAAGGGTGGTTCCAAAAGAATAAAAGGCTGGCTTTAACGCGGGAGTAATCATTAAACATTTACAAATCACACTTTAGATAATTAACCACCGGAAATTTGAGAAGGCGAGTCACCACGAACAGGCGATGTAAGTAGCAAGCAGTGCATCAATTTAGCCATGCGAAATTGAGGAGTGATTTTAATTCGGGTGCAAATTGTGGAAAGTAATCCTAGCCCGAGGCTAACGGTTTTGTCCCATTTGCGCTATCTTCCAACCCACGTGTTTCAGCTTAGTATAATCTTCAAACGATACCCCATTGCTTTGATCTCACTCAATAGGCTCGGATTGTCAGTCTCTTCTAGAAATTTGATCGTTCTGTTTCAATTATTTTCAAATTTGTTTGTTTTGTAAAGCTTGCAATCTGTTTTCAGGAATTTGCAACTTTTATTTAACGGGATATCTTCGATTTTCCCCAGCATTTCTGGAATTCTATTGAATGTTTTTAGGTTTGTATTTTTAAAAACACAGTCACCAGATGATATATACATGTACAAGAAATACTCGCTTTTTTCACTGTTTTAAATATTCTCTTTGATAAAAATAAAACACGTGAAATCTTATAAAATATGCAACACGTTTCTTTGTTTTATGCCTTCAGGATCGATTGCTATAATATTTTAGAAATAAAAAAATATATATTTCTATATCTGTTGCTTAATAGGTCGTCAAAGACCACCTTATATGCAATCACAGGAGCCATTCTATAGCTCTTAAAATATTAAAAACATCTGAAAAAATAGCAAAATTACCTCCATTGTTTTCTATACGCTCCGTGGAATTGGCAAAGTTCATTAGTGATGTTTCAAATTCAAATCTATCTATCTATATATATATTTGTGACTGTCGTTTGTCTGTCTGTCTGTCTGTTCGGGGTTGGCGGCTACACTAGGTCTGCCCCGAGTCTGAAATTTGGGGAATAGGGGTAGCTCGGACCGGGGAGTAACATAGGCCAGATGGCGTTAGTCCACCACTTCCGGTTTCGGAGTTATGACCCCCGAGCGAAGCCGGTCTGTTCGGGGTTGGCGGCTACACTAGGTCTGCCCCGAGTCTGAAATTTGAGGTATAGGGGTAGCTCGGACCGGGGAGTAACATAGGGCAGGTGGCGTTAGTCTACCACTTCCGGTTTCGGTGTTATGACCCACGAGCGAAGCCGGGTATCTGTCTGTCTGTCTGTTCAGGGTTGGCGGCTACACTAGGTCTGCCCCGAGTCTGAAATTTGGGGTATAGGGGTAGCTCGGACCGGGGAGTAAGATAGGCCAGGTGGCGTTAGTCTACCACTTCCGGTTTCGGAGTTATGACCCCCGAGCGAAGCCGGTCTGTTCGGGGTTGGCGGCTACACTAGGTCTGCCCCGAGTCTGAACTTCGGGGTATAGGGGTAGCTCGGACCGGGGAGTAACATAGGCCAGGTGGCGTTAGTCTACCACTTCCGGTTTCTGAGTTATGAACCCCGAGCGAAGCCGGTCTGTTCGGGGTTGGCGGCTACACTAGGTCTGCCCCGAGTCTGAAATTTGGGGTATAGGGGTAGCTCGGACCGGGGAGTAACATAGGCCAGGTGGCGTTAGTCTACCACTTCCGGTTTCGGAGTTATGACCCCCGAGCGAAGCCGGGTATCCTGCTAGTATATATATATATGCCAACTAATAATAGTGAATTATAACAGTAATAGAATTATACTTAAACGTATGACTTTTAAATGAAATGGGGTTTAACGTCCTACTGTTCTGCTCCTAAATGGGCTAATGAAGACGGGCATACGCCATACAGTGTACTATGAGCGAAATTTTGCCCGGACATCGGCACTACAGCCTACTCTTATATCAAATTCCAACTATCAAGGGATCTTTTACGTGCACGCGAATGAGTACACGGGACCTCGGTTTTTCGTACCATACGAACGACTAGACGACTGTCCTTGCCAGGCCTTCCGTCCCGCATCACTGACAAGGGGGAACCACACCGGAAAATCTGGATGAACTTTCTAGGCCAATGCAGGGATCGAACACCCGAACTCCAGGCTAGCGAGCCAGCGTCTTATCCACTTAGCAATCGTGACCCCTCATATGACTTTTAAAAAATGAAACTATCACTTTAAGAATAATTGTAGAATAAAAAAACGTCTCATTTTAAACTGATTATTATTACTATGTTATACAATGTTCAACCCTTATTTGGATTTTGTTTTAATTATGAATAGTATGAAAAACAATACAGTATGAATTGTTTATATGACGATAAATTTTTTAAAAAAGAATGATCAGGAAATTTTGGAATTCGTATTTACACTTGACTGAAACAGACTATCATAAAAACATACGTCAATCATCTGAACCAGATGTGGCTGTTGTGTACCCGAAAATAACCCGCTGTCAAAAATGTATTGATACAGAGGTCAGAGTTCCTATATACAATAGCTGCCAGGTCAGAGGTCAAATCATTTGTAGTTGATTTACCATGCTGGTTGACCGAATGAAATCATGTGAACTGCAAAACTTCTTTAGTCGTGTTTTAGACCATTGTCCACTCAGTTTGTGTCCATATGTGGTTAGTTGTGTGGTGTTTAAAATAGACTGTTTAAGTGTATTATTTTGAGATATTCTTTAAGGCTATTGAGTGAATAGTGCTACCTACTTGAGGGTATGGAGAAAGTTCAGTGGACTTGATTGTGGGTATATATTCTCAAAGACACGTAGAAAAAGGTTATATGCATGATGTCAAGACCATTCATAACACACAATTTCACAATGTTTTAGTGTGGCCAGTTTCCAGATCAAATGAAATCGTAGCGAAAAAAAAATTGTTTACCATCACACCCAGCAAGTCACAAAATCAACATAAATTGAACTTTATTTTTTTTTTTGTGTGTGACGATGTATGTTTTTTTTTCTGTTTGACATATGTCAAATTATTTTAGTAAGATCCCTTTCTGAATAAATCCATTTGCACTGTTTCGCGGAAAAACATTAGTGGACGTGTTATTGTTTTGACTAGTGTCTGAGCGAATGGCAGTTAAGTTGACACTACTTCTATATGTTTAGACGACTTTACATCATTTTAGGTTCAGACAGAGGTATTGTCAAGCTATATTATATGTGCTGTTGGTTTAGTGATTTCGATTTAAAAATCGATTTAAACATTTAATGGGAAAGTTTTATAAAATATCAAAGATCTGCAGATACCAGGTAAGTTGCTTGATACACAATGAATTGTCACTTTTTAAAATCTTTTTTGGTCGGAGTAGTAGTCTTGTAGTCATGGATCATGGTGCTTGAAGCTTACGGAAATTACATACACATCGATTTTGTAGTTATCATGGTGCTTGAAGCTTACGGTAAGTTACTCACACATGGATTCAATAGCCCTGTATGTCGCTGATATCTTCATTTTTTTTACAAAATGTCTGGGGTTTTTTTTCAGCTAATTTCGATGTTGCATATTCGCTAATGAACTTTTGTACCCGATTCTTCCATATGATCTATTCCGCGCCGAGTCAGTATTTTACTGTCACAATCTTTGATATGTAGCACAACAGTTTGTCTATCTGATTAAAATACAGATTTATATTTCGTTTCGGTTTTTTTATACTTTCGATGGCCTACACTACGTTAAGTTTTGAACTATAAATAACGAAATTTTTTATACTTTCGATGGCCTACACTACATTAAGTTTTGAACTATAAATAACGAAACGAAACAGGATCTGTGTTTTAATCAGATTGGCAGTTTGTTGGAATGGTTTTCATAATCATGCCAACATTAGATATGTAATAGACCAAGAGCCAGTGACGAAAAAATTGCCCCATTTATAAAGAAGATGTCACTGAATTAAAGATAGTTCCCTTTTCCAAAAATGTCATCGGTATAGTTGATATAAGTGTACTTTAATATTGTTCCTTATAACAGCAATTGTTATCAACCGTACATTTTACGTAGGTATCCGTTTATTTACGTCTGAAGCACATTTAAACAGCTGCAGCGTGTTAGACATAACAACTGAAATTTATTAGAACATATGGCCTACCTTTTTTTCATAACGGAACCGTGGTGGCTCTGTGGGTAAGACACTGGCTCGCTAACTATGAGGTCTTGGGTTCGCGCCTGGTATTGGTCGAGAAAGTTCCTCGAGATTTTTCGTCGTGGTGTCACTTAATTGGCGATGGTGCAGGGACAGTGTCTAGTCGTTTGGACGTGACGAAGAACCGAGGTCCTATGTACACGTTGCCATGCACGCAAAAGATCCCTTGACAGTTGGAATTCCATATAAGGGGAGACCGTAGTGCTGCTGTCTGGGCATATTATTCATTATATTCATAATGCCCCCCCTCTCTCTCCCTCTCTCTCTCTCTCTCTCTCTCTTGATTTCAGACAGATCGAAGTTGTCTGATTTATTATATGTACATCTTTCATCTGTTAATATTGGCTGTCTATAGTACGAGTACCGTAGTACGAATTGTCCATAAATTTAATAATACGCCAATAACTGACAGATAATAAACATAGCTTTCATTTCAATATGTTCATGCGCTCCCGATCTATAGGATATTAGTTGGAGAAGTTTGCCTTTAGCATTTCAGCTATATAACTAGTTTGAGAATGAAAGTGGTCTACTCTGATGTATAATTGTTAAAAATTGGGTCAATTTGTTCTTCATTAGTAAGGACAGTAAAACCTACACATAAAACCCCTCACTTTTGGATGGTGAATGTTATGTCCTTATATAATTGAGTTGCTGTAGTTCGAAGGTGACTTAGCAGACAAGTTTAGTATATTCAGCGCATGCGCAGGCATCGAAACCAGGATCGCAAGCCAGGGAAGACCGGCCAGCTAGAGATGGAAGCACGACGCCCTAGACCCCCCCCCCCCCCCATATAATTGAAAGTTTGTTTTGTGTTTTATACGTGTACACCCACATTGCTTAACCACTGATTTATTTGGGCCGAGAAAGTTCATCGGTGTGGTGCAGGGCATGGGGCCTGACAGCTGTAGCGCCGCTGTCCGGGCAAAATTACCCTCATAGTACCCTTCAGAGCAGCATGACGTTAAACCCCATTTCATTTCTGATTTATTTGCAATTCATACACATGAATGTCCATTTGGTTTCAGCGATTACCGATAATTAATGTAGAGGTTATTATTCCCATAGAAAAATCTCCATTTAAACCCTTTTTCATATCATTACTCTTTATGTATATAATTGTAAAGGTACAAATATTTATTGGCTACCTTATAATCCGCATCATTTAACCGTATTAGTTTATAATGCCGGTGTATGTATTGGATATACGCGTATCATGTTCATACCAGTTGTGTAATTACTCTTTGGTCTGGTGGATACAGACTGCCTACTTTCTTTTAATCCTTTTGATTACCTGTCCGTGGTAAAGTGTCTGAAACATATCAATACAAAAGGATTCCTTTATGAAAGAAGCAAGTAAACGTTTATCAGCTTAAGGTAATGGGAACTATTTCCTGATTCCAACGGAAATAAAGAGTTCAGTTTCAAGACAGTGAAAATAATGCACAATTTGGTTTAATGGAAACCACAGTCGAATAAATTTTAGATAACATATATTATTTTGTAATTGTACGCCTATTGAATCGGTGTCGTGTCTAAATAATATTGCTTCAAGCGGTCTGTCCGTGTTAACACGCCAGTATCGTTTTGAAAGGTATGTATTATATATACAATAATTAGTGAGAGGAAGAATCCTATTGGTTTCAGTAATTGCTTATAATTATTGCCATTAATCACTTACAAAAAAAAATGCGATGGAAGTATAGAGCGTTGACTCCAACGTATCTGTAGATGGCTGAATGGATATTGTTTGAATTTTGGTAGGGAAAGAAAATCACCACAAAGTCAACTTAACGTCATTATCAGAGAAACCGGGACATGGCTTGACTTCGTTGTATAATCTCCCTAAAACGTATAATCATTTTAATCTGGAGGTTGCGTATAATACCGTGTTGTACTAGATTACCCTGAGGAAGCTACACATGCGATGTTCAATCAGATTTAATAGGTCATGTTCAAATAGGCATTATGACTGGTGAGTCGGTCATTTATAATTTATGGCTTCTCAATGGCTTGTTATTATTGGTGATGAAATGCAGCCGAGTGGCAAATATTCCTACATTTGTGCAAGAGTTTTCCAGTTCGTTTCAAACGCAACTCATTTGTTGAGAGACTGAAACCGTGTGTAAATGAGAACGTTACAGATCAGAGAAGATGTCGGTTCATTTTCTCAGAGATATTTCAACAAATAATTTACAATACTTTGATTGAATAGCCTTGTCTGTAATTTGGGTGGATTCGTAAGAGAGATTTATGCCGTTTAATTCCATAGAAGAATAGAAACGGGTTAAGCAGGTAAGAATGATATTCTCTTGGACTTTGAACGCTCGTCGATGCAAGGTGAAATGAAATAGAATGTGGTTTGACGTCCTGCTGTTCTGTTCCGAATAGACTAATGAAGACAGACAAACGCCAAGCCATCAGGGAAATTGTGCCCGGACAGCGGCGATACGACCTACTTTTATATAGAATTAGAGCCGCCAATGCAAGGGCTATTTTACGTGCGAGCCAACGTTTTGCCCTTGCCAGTCCCACTGTCCTGATCCACCGATAACTTGAAAGGAAAATGTTTCCCACATGATTATAATTACTATGGAATCGCCGAATGATCATCCGTTTTTTTTTTTGGATGGGGGGGGGGGGGGGTAAAAATATCGACTTGATTAAAGACACAACATACCAGGTAAAAAGTCAGATATAGACTTCCGTACACATTAAAGCATTCAAGGGTAGTCTTAACAAAAAATATATCAATCCAAATATTATTTAAATGGAGGTTAAGATGGCATATAACCCAGGGCCCTGTTTCACGAAATTTTAACTAAAGATAAAATCCAAATTTTAGTAGATACTTCAATTTTGATTGGCTAAGCACTAAAATCAAGCGAATATTATCCAGTCAAATTAATAAAATTTGGATTTTATCTAAGTTAAAATTTCGTGAAACAGGCCCCAGGTTGTTTTACATTATTTATTTGCTGATATCTAAAGAACACCTTTCAGTCCAATTTTTAAAAAATTCAAATAAGGAAAGTAACTATTAGTCTATGTCGTGATGGGGCGTTAAATACTCATAGTAGATAAACAGAAGTATAATATATATTATCTTGGTCTATTGTAAGATATTTCATATTTGTGTGAAACAAACAGTACCTATACGCCTAGAATGATAGCAATGTCCGGACTGGGTAGTGATATGAGGCATCACTCTGGCTGCAATCGTGCTGTAAGCATAGTACCCTTTCTTAAAATAAGTATATCCATTTGTTCTCTATCAAGTTGCCTAAATGTTAACACCAAATGTGTGTCGAAAAACATTTGAAACTAACGTAAATGAGGTCGAATGCTTTGAAAGGCGTCAAAGTGTCATGGCGGGCCTTGATCCACAAAAACGCTATTTGACTTAGTTAATGGACATTATTTTAAACAGTGGTGACGTTTTATCAGTTCTTTTGAGTAAGTTAAGTTAAATTAAGTGTTATTGTATTGTAAAAGTCATTTGCAAGAAGACGCGTTTGAATGAAAAAATGGTTTGCATGGGGTAAAAGATAGACCTTCAATCGTAGCTAAAAACAAAGACATACGGTAGACCAACGTTTTTAACAAGTCACGTCTTCGTGGCTGCTATGCAGGAAGTCTTTAATCCGATCCTACCCCGCAGTATGGAATGGTTATGGTTGATTTGCGTGTCGACAAGGTCATTGTCTTAAACCTTTAGAAACAGTCAAATGAAAAATCTAACTACAAATAGCCCCCAAAGGAGTTGACGTGACATTAAGGGTACAGTCATAATTAATCACGGTCGAATGCGCAATATTACATGACATCTAAGATAATATTCACTATAAAAAGAAAAAGACTTTTACTTTTAGTTGTACGGTTTGAAATAGCTACGAAATTAATATTAGTTATACAAGAGTCTAAACTTTTGGCGGGATTATTATACCACAATATTTGATATGGCCCAAACCAATCAGTATCTCCTAAAGACAATATCCTGGCAGGTCGCAACGCTGAAAGGCCGAATTATTGGAAAAGTCAAAAACGAGGACTTTTTAAAGACATGTTGAATATAAAAATCACGCATAATCGATCTCAACCGGACGTCAGAAGGCATCCATAAGTCGTGATATCACTTCCGTAGGCGATTTTTCTAATTCATGCCCGTTTTCTTCCTCCAGGTCTTTCCGAATGAAATTTAAGAGTGTTCACAATAACCTGGCTCAAAATGTGAAGACAAGCTCTCTTCTTCGATTGTAGACCGAAAATTCAACAAAATCTGCAAGAATTGCGATAAATAGATGAACTACTTATAAATACTATATTTTAATCCAAACGGCCGATATTAGCCGTGAAATCTATTATAGAGTGCTAAACGGTAGTTTACCTATAATATACACGATCTAACAGTATATATAAGATTAAGAATAGTGAAGTTCTGTACCGATTGTGTGTGAATTCTATTATAAGATCCATACTGTCTGGGTAATATAATATTCTAATTAATCACGTCATTTTAATTAAAACGTCTCATCTTTTATAAATGCAGTTTTTATCACTTTCGTGTATATACTCAGCCATCTTCGTTATATCTCTTCATATAAGTGTATTTCATAAGTTTGTCCAATATCAGTTCTGATTAAGTCAATTTCCTGTCTCTTCAGTCTGTGTGTTTTTAATGAAATGAATAATTTTATCAAATATATCACTTCCATCATAGTGACTGCGTTTTTCGGCCGTTTTAATAATTCAAGTTCGTCCTCGGATTGTTCTGATAGTGTGTATCCATATGATATGGTATTCCGTGATAATTTCAAATCATACAATTGACTGGACGCCGCACTAATTAACTTGGCTATTGACTGGAAAACAAAGTAAAGGTCCCTGTGACAATAACAGTTCGATCCTATATCATTATGTGTTTAAATGGTTGTTGGTGTCCTGTAGGGTGGTATGCTTACTCTTGTTGGAGCACATGATATCACTTCTCAGTTAAGGAGATGACGTATATGATTGTGTATGCATGTTGAATGTTGATGTTCGTAGCTCATTTGATATTAAATGAAAGTAAATAAAAAAGTACGGAGAAAGAATTCTGAAACATGTTGAATGAACGACTCCTTTTTAAAATGTCAAATTTGTATGTTCTGTCAGTGCTTTATTCCAACCAAAAGTCTTGACCATGTCTACACATAAATGGTCTCACCGGGCCGAGAAGAATCCTTGGGAGCCTGCGGGACTGACAAGGAAATTACCTAGTTGTTCAAGTGGAACTAAAACCTGAGGTCCAGTCGTGTGAACATTGTCGTGAACGTAAAAGAAAACTTGGCCGAAAGAACCTTGACTGTTAGAATTCGAAGCAGAGTAATCAGAAAATCCGACGCTCAAGTCCCCCCCCCCTCGACTTCTCTGGATTGTACGCGTAATCAAAATCAAAATACCATATGTGTTAGTGTCAGAACGACCAATGTATATCCACTCCATTCTATATATAATTGAAGTACGAAGAAGCGTTTAAAGAGAGGCACCGTTTACCGAAGACCAGCTATGTACCTTTATTTTCCTTCATGCCAACATCTTAATAATGTCAACAGACAAGTGCTCCTCCACATTTTAATTTTCTGCCTCTTGCGTGTAAATGTAGACGAGATTGGTCTGATTGCTTTATTCTTTAACCTTAACAATAAAATGGAGAGGGGGAATTAAATGGTCGTATCATAGTGATTGATTAAAATCACGATCTGTCTAGCAAAGAGAAAGAAGATCGCGTCAAATCTCTGACCAGTTCGATCTCTTGGAATTATCCAGGTCTGGACGAGCTTTGGCCTTATCCCCCAACCCAATGTTCCTCGTGTGTGAAGTCGAAATCCGCGAAAATTATCTTAAGGAATGTCGGAATCAACCGATCGTGCGGATCTTGTGTTTCTTTCATGTGTAGGGGATCGCATTACTGTTTAATAATGGTCGTGCAAGATTTGTAATTTGTGTTCTCTGTAAAGGACATGCTATTAGAATTCTTAACAATGATTAGACGGATACTACCCGAAGAACGAAATAGATTGCTTGTGTTCAGTTATTTTCTTTTCAATAAAATACGTGATTGGCAGAAAAAGTTTCGATTTTTTTTTCTGCAACGTTTATGATAGAGAAATTGATACACGCAAATCTCATTTTGTTTCGTAAACAACAAACCAATAATGAAATTGGAATTGAAAAAAAGAAAGCATTTTATCAATAGTTCCATCATCTAGAATTGCATGTTGTGATGTATTACATAAAAACAAATTAAACTTTCTGATGAAGTATGCTGGTTGAATGTTTGCGGGTTTAGAAAGGGTCGGGTTACTAGGGGGATTCTTGACACGTTAGGTCAATTTAATCAAAAACGCTAAAAAAAGAACTTATGAATATAATATTGGTAACTGGTATTGTTTTGTAACTGATTTATCCAGATTCAGATTGTTACTTAAATAATCACATGCTTAAAATGATTTAAGTGGGTATATTAATACGAACTTTCGTTACATTTAAGTCACAATCTTCGTAGAAAACTGTCTCGTTCTGCTCTTAATCAGTCAGGGAATTGATGAAACACAAGGTTGGTTCCAAACCCGTCAAATGTTCGGCCAATGTCCAAATCAAAACGCAAAGATTTTGTTATGTCTGTCGGATAGACGCCGCAACTGCTTCTCATTTCTTTCGAACGTTCACGTGGTTAACGATAACTTCTGAACTCTCTTATTGAAACACGATGAATTAAAAACTTATCGTAATGGTTAAGAAAACCGTTAAAAAGTATATCTGTAATCCGATCGTAACCCTTACATTATTTCACCAGTAGTTTATTTGGTGCAGAATGACTGTAAGTGGGGATGATGTGGACGCACAAATTATTAGTATCATATATCGACATGACCTTGTATTGACCTTAATGGGGTCGTTGGAGGTCACAGCATAAGCTATCGGTAGTAGAACAATCGCAAATATCTTTTAAATTGATTTTTCAGAAATACTTTAATTTGATCAAGTTTCAACATATTGAGACGTCTGGTCGTTAACTTGATGTTGTTCTTCTATTAGTGTTCAACGGGCGTTAACTCTCCATCCCCAGTGTTTTATACCTTCACGCCTCAATGAATATACATCGGTTATTCAAACAATGGTTTGTGTATTTGATTTATTTTTAATGGAGTCTATGTTGCGTATTTGTTTGCTGTTACACACCCACAATGAAGTTCAAATTATCATCCCATTGATTTGAAATTTATATGTAGTGTTTGTATTCAATAGAAGAAAACGCCTATCGATTTTCAACGATTTCCGACAATTCCAACAGCTAAAGTTATCATTTGATTATCGGTACATATTTTTTTGTGTTAGCTAAAGGAAGAACTGGTGTCTTGTAAATGCTCCCATTACCCATAAAGGAATAATAAAGGGAAACCGTTTTACCTTGTAGAAAAACGTATATTTAGCTATGGTTCCTTAATCAAAGTCGCCCACACGTACATCGATCAAAAATAATTAATTTTAAATATTAACGTATTCTATATAGTATTTCTCCAAAGACTACCTTCTTATTGGGATTCGTATCCTAAGTTAACCTTTGTATTTAGGCACAGATATTTCGGGTAATTTGCCTCGAGTAAAATGTGTAGGACCTGGATCCAAAGTTTTGGGTAGCAATTCGTTCTCCATACCATGTGTTGTCAGGGGCTTAGTGCCTTTCATAACAACAATTTGTAATTTGTTAGGAATTGCATTAGCGTAGTCCATTGTCTAGTTCAATCATCTATTCTGTCCACAGAAGACAGCTGTAAGTGATTGACGTGTAATCCGAAACACGTGAAATCGTGAAAGTCACACCTCGAGACATGTTCAGTAGCCCATCCAGTTACTTCCCCTTTAATTAATATCAGATCGGGGTTCCTATCTCTAGGGTCAACTGGTATGTAACCCCACTGGTTATGTTTCATATTGGTCAGCTGTTTGTAATAATCCATGCGAAATGGTCAGTTGGCCTGTAACCTCGATGACTCTTGACTAACCAGTCTAAACGAAAGAACAATCGTAGTGCGTCACCCGAACCATCTTTTGCCATGTCAGAACGTGGCTCACGATCGGTTTTATACGTGTAATTGAAACTATTTACTGCAAGTAAAATGCCCGAGTTGTATACAGTTTTTGAGAATGATTAAAGTGGGGAATCTGTCAAACAAGCCAAACAGTCAGCAATTAAATCTGAAGTGTGCTTATTTATTTTCCACTCTACTTCTCATTTGTCAGGGAGCAGCTCTTGCTGGCGTGACATTGGTGTGTTTTATGGAATAATATAAAACGTACTGCTGGGTACAAGATGCCTTCACTGAAGGTTAAGAAGAGAGTGTATAACTGTTTCAGCGCTGCACAATTTTCAATAACATGACGCTTCCACACATCTTAGTAATAATACATTTTCATAAGCACAGGGGTGGATTGTGAGGTCGGGAAGAGTTAGGTATCCGCCCCCGCCCCTCCCCCCATTTCTGTCATTTTTCTTGGTCAAATTTCAGGTGACTATCTTACTTGTATTACAGTCAAAATTGCTAAAGGATCCACAACTCGTTTGTAGGACAAATCCAAAATAGATAAATGCAGATCGAAAAACACACTATTTATGAATAACAATTAACACACTATTTATGGATAACAATTACATAAATAGTGTGTTATTCGGTTATGTTCCAATTACTAAATGCCATTCAAAGAAGATAAATGCAGAAGTAGAAAAAAAGTAGCCCCTCCCCCATTTCGTGGGAAGAAACTGTATTTACTGTTCATTCGAAGCTTAGAGATAAATGGGGTTTAATGTCCACTCGACAAAAACTACGTTATTTCGGGACTAACATGGCAGTTGGAGGAAACCGGAGAATACCCATAAGGTTGAACAGACCACTTACTCCTTGTCACGTACAAGCGGGGAATCGAAACCGCGCGACCTGACTAAATGACATATCTTATTATCTAACGCGCATGGTTTAAACCGCCCATCTCCTCTTTAAACTTACCCATATCCGATCCATCCTGAATGTGAAAGCCAGTCTTGTAGCCAAATGTTTTGCAGTCGGCTTAATTATCTTTTCTTGTCAAATTGCAAAGAAAAGCTAACTGCCTAACTGCGTTGCAATTCTCTTTGAAAAAAAATGATTAGCAGTGTGTTAGTAAATGTCTCCCGAATAGAGGTATCGGGCCTATGTGATCTACGGGTCTACAATCATCTGCGGTCGTCTGAGGATAAATGAGGTCAAAGTACATGTATATCAAACATTTATAATTATTAATAATTTGCGATTATATTCTACATTTGCATGACATGAATAGTATATTTTAAATATGTTTGGGTGATTAATAAACAGGGACCTTTCGTTTCCTATACCTGGATTAGAGAATAAGTAAAGCGGAAAAAACTTTGTCTTGAAGATTGATTTGCTCCAAAAATCTTAGATGATAAACTGGATGAAGACACTTTCCTGTTGTTGGTTTCGTGGAAATGTCACCATATAACACAAAAAAGTTTGCAGCCTAATTGTACCTTTCCGCTATATGTACATTAGTAAATTCCAACATTTTTCGAGGGTAGTGGTAGGTCGTTGCCCCACCGCCACCCGTGCCACCCGCGCCACCCGCGCCACCACTACCACCTTCCCGCTGTCAACGCCCATCAGAAATATGATATAGACTTATTCGGTCGGTCTAAATTCCAAAAATATATAAAAATAACAGATATCTAATTATGGAAAGAGTAAAATCGTCAATAACAATTATCTTCAAATGTTTCATTAGATAAATCCATGTGCTGTACAGTAACTAATTTATTTTGTAACATCATGTATGTGATACATTAAGAAATTTTGATGCCCTGTGGTCTGTGGCTGCTTTTAACAAGATTATAAATATTTTATTAGAAAATTTATGTGACTCTGATTAAGTTGTTTGATCAGTGAATGGAGACGAAAACCTCTAACGTCAACTTCTTGTTCGGATGCTTCATTAGAATCAAAAGAAATGAAAAGGTATCCATTTGTCCATTGATATCAGCACACGTATTAGCTCTCGGTTGATATCCCGCAAACATTAACAAGAAGATGGTTTTGCTTCGTTAAGAGCCATTGAAAACGTTATTGTTAGATGGTTAAATGAAGCGGAAATGAAATAGTTATGACGTAATAAATGGACGTGAAGTAATAGCTTGTTAACGATTGGACAAAAACATCAAACGGTTTGTTGCGGTATTGTTATAGTGTTGAGTGATGGAGTTAAGTGAAGCGATGCTTGTAGATGGTGTAACGTGTTAATTGTTGGAAGATGTAATCTATATGACATCACACCATCCATTAATATACCTATCACCGTTCGTCTATATCATCATGCACATGGTACATTACAGATGAACTTCTAACTATGAAAGAAAGGCTATGTGTATACATTAATAATAAACTATACAGGAAGCAAACAAATATATATGAAATGAAATGAGGTTTAACGTTCTGCTTTTCTGCTCTCTCCTGGCGTAATGAAGACGAGGATACGCCATGCAGTGTGTTTTGGCGGATATTTATCCTGCACAGCTGTCAAGTGTTCTTTTACTTCGATATTTTGTCCCAAACACATACATTGTTATAGGTACACACAGATGGTTACCATAACATGAATGCTTGGTATACTAACTAAAGCTCCTGAGGGTTTTAATAGTTCCACAGTTTTGTTCAACATCTATATTTTATATTGTTAGGAATCGTTCAATTCATTGAAAGTTGGTTCTTGATAACATCAGTCGTCTAAAAAGTTCTTTTTTATTATTATTTATGCATTTAATGATTGTTTTTTGCAGGATGTAAGATAATGAATTTCATGCTCCACCTCCTGGCTTATATTACATAAGGATCTTTAACATCTACTTTGATATATCTTTCGTTTTCAATTCTTACTGCATGTGTGCGTCTGTTCTATGTTTTCCAGTATTTATTGTTTCTAAGTAATTTCTTATCACGTTTACATACAAGGAAGGTGGGGCTATAACAATTCCAGTGACTAGATTTGATATTGTCAGTGTTCAAATATTAATTTAAAAAAGGATATAATTATAACATGAACACCTTTTACCACTTCTCAGCTAGGAGAAATTCATACCCTATCTAATTAGAGGTGTCATGCACGAATGTCTTGTATGATTTATGTTTGTGGAGCATTGATACCACTTTTTCCTTGTCATATAGCTGTCGATGTCTATAGTGCTGCAAACTGTGACAAATAATGGATCGGTGTTCTCTTTAACGTGTGACGATAGTTGGTTTAAGTATAAGATGACACCAAAGATATTCGATTTCTGGTCTTTTGTACATCCTTCCTTTGATCTTTGCTGATAAAACATAAAAGAAGGTCAGACTTTAATCAAGTGAAAAAATTGTATTTGAATGACACACATCAATAGATGTTGATTTCTCTCCGCTTGTTATTCATGGTGCAATATTGGAAAAGGATGGTTAAATATTTTTCAATCCTTTATTGAGGTATTTGTTGAAAGTCGAATGGAAATGAGTGTGTGTCTTTTTTAACTTGATGCTTTCGACAGTCTATTAATTTTTTACGATTACATTGCAGGCGCGTTTCCAGAGGTTGGGTGGAGATGAGGGGATGGAGCCCCCCCCCCCCCCCCACACACACACATACACACACATTTGCTGGCATAGAGAATATCTATTCTCTCCTACATTCATGGAAATAACGCCGTTTTGACTCATATGCGTCTAAATGAGCAGAAATATTGTCTCAAAGCTTCCAAATTCATCAAATGCCAAACTTGACGTTGTCTCCACCTTGGACGCCCCCCCCCCCCGGTTGCACAAATTCCTGGACACGCCCCTGCATTGACATAAGGACTAATCAGTGGTGCAGAGTGGGGGGCTCAACAAGAAACACGTTTACGGGCATGTTTACGTGCATGTAAAATGTAAAACTCTTTGACTGCAATTAGAATTCGTAATAAAAGTAAGACGTAGCAGAACAATAGGATGTTAAACCCCATTTCATTTCCTTTTATAAACATCAAGAAACTTCGTTAATTGATTTTAAAAACACAATCTTTATAACGTCACTTTAATATACCCTCTTATTTGCTAGCTATAAAAGCACAACTGCTTAAACATGTTACATAAAATTAATTACAGGTCCACAAACTTGTAAAACAGGAAGAATAATTATGTTACAATATTTGATTGATTATTAAAGTTAACTGTACTGTACTGTCATCTAACATCTAGGTTATGAATGTTTAACGGGTGTGTTGCGTGCAGACAGAGGTCAACTACTTTAAATTTTTAAATATATTTAAATCCCTTTGATCGCAGCAAAAAGTACCCCCCCCCCTCGATCAAGAATTCGACATTGTAAATCAAGTTATCTGTGTTGCAATTGAAAAAAAACCACATCTAGTACAAATCTTAATAAAATACAAATTTATTTAATATTACAGATATTATCAAACTCTGCGCACATTACTGTTATGATTATGTGAAAAATATTGGTGTCATGCCATATAGCGTAGTCATAGGATTTGAACCAGGTTAAGAAATAATATGGTTAACTTTCATGTACTAACTTATCTACCAATAATCAGAACGATTCAATGGTCCATTTAGAACATTAATCAAAAATATTGAGGAAATATCGTTTGAAGTTTTCATTCCTCGAATTGGATTGTTATCAACAGTAGATTGACTTGTGATGCAATCTGTTGAAGTATATCGGCTTATAATATCGAATATATCGACGTGTTCCGTCTTCAAAGACTGGGATTATGGTATACTTACTCTGACGGGGACAATCAATTCCTAAGATTCAGCGACGTAGAGACGTTTCGGTTCTGTCAGTATATAGATTATAACATCTGAAGACGCGAATTAAGGGCAGACAGCAAGCTTATATGATTTGAGAGAGGAGGGGGCAGGTTTCTTTAGAAGTGAGGGGTACCAGGAGAAAACGAACGAAATGGAAGTTGCTTACATGTTCCTGCAATTTTCTAGCGTGTAATTAAGTTGTCGGCAGTGTCGTGTGGGGTATGCTGTTAACCACAATTGACGCTTACATGTACTTGAAATAACGATAATATGGACATCTTGATCTGATAACTTTTATTATATCTTACGTTGTCTGTGCTTTCTGTGTATATTTTGCTATTTTTCTGATTTTGTATCTGTTCTTGAGTGTGGTTTGGTCTTCCAATGCCTACTTTTAGGTAATTCGCCGTCTGAAAGATAATGGAAAACAAGACCGATGAGCCGTAACCTTCCTTGTTTCTGACATAACATTAATTATTTATGAATATTGAATTGGTTATTTGACTCTGGGTGTTGATTCCACATTCTGTCGACCTCCCTCCTGTGTACTAGGGTTATAGAGATCTGTTAGCCATCTCGTTGTTCGTCTTATTATCAATTAAACTATCAGCGCAGATGCTGATTGGCAGATTGATTGACAAGCGCCTTGAAGATCAAGTCTTTACATCACAAACAACTATTGACGGGGAGGATGACAGAGCGCGAGCAAGGCACGTGGAGTTGAATAGTATAGTAACAGGTAGTTGTTTGTGTAGTTCGTCATCACAACATGTGGTCTATTATTGTATCTATAATAATGGAGATAGTAAACAATACACTGGTAGCTGTAGGCTATGGAAATACTAGCAGATAGAAAAACATTTTCTACATTTTAAAACTTGTTGGATAAACACAATTACAGGTAAGAGAATCGAATTCTTCGTCTGCATTTATCTTTCATACGTACATGTAGCCGCCGAATAAGCCTTGTTTACTTGGTCAAAATTCCCATAATGTTTTAAAAATAATTTGCTTCAAATCATAATATATCTGATACTCACAAATAGCTTGTTTCAGCTACAGTTATCAAGCTAACTAGTCTGTGTATGCAGAGGAGTGTGGATGTTTCTGTTTATTTTTTAAGAATATAAGAAAAAACCCGAAATAAGAATGAAATATATTTGATCAGGGTGCTTATTTTCTTTAAGACTGTGATTTTCTAATCTATCAGGAATTCTTGGAATTGCATTTAATGCAATTTGATGATATTATGCTAAAATAATTATCAAGTCTCCCAAACTTGTTTTTCTGGTTGAGTAACATGATTATTTTCCACTAAACAGCGGGATTAGGGGTTGTCACATAACCTTAAAATTGCGAAAATGCTATTTGGTTAATTTAAAACAAGTATCATTCATTGTGCCAATGACAAATTTGTTAATAATATACAAGTTACAACGTTTTGAACTAAAAAATAAGGATCAAATACTTCGAAAGAAATAAACACAACTTACAGTTGTTGAGCATAGTTTGGAACATTTCAAGGTGTATATTATACACAGAATCTGTAATATACTATATACATCTCAACTATACTTTTACAAAAAACGCAAAATATTATAGATTCCCTACGTTTGAACTATATTATTCAAATGAAGGGTACCAATTGAAGACACATGCATTTCGCTTATCTTTTGGAATTCATCGATATCGACGTTGATCTCTATCATTTTTCTTTCTATACAGAAACTACAAAGCACGGATATTTCGTGATTAAGTTGTATTTTATATTCATCAAGTATTGGATAGGACACTAAGCACACAGGAGTCCAGTAAAATGGGACTTGGAGTGTGTGACTAAGCGATATTATGGTATTGGTTTAACCGAAACAAGTCGTGTGTTATCAACCGTATGATATAGCAATGGTATGGGAATTTCCGCTATTCTAGGATAGAAATACTATTACATCAAGTAGAGATGGTGCAATTATTAGGGTCTTATTCATATGTTTGGTCGACGTCCTGCTGCTTATGAAACAGACATAATGCAACAGCTAAATCTGCCTATTGCATGTCTTTCTTTATGCCTTAAATGTTTATTATCGTAACAACGTTAGCAATGACATCCGGGTCTGTCGTGTTATTGAAAGTTTCAACATATTACCTTTACATTATCTATATATAAACTATTTTATCGAGAACTGTCAGCTCTATCTGCTTTAAACAAACACGACTGAATTTGGTGACATAGGGATATTTCACTACCGTGTCCTACAGTATACAATGAAATTAACCAGAAGTATATCTCCTGTAAAATTTGGGTTTGAAAAATAACTTTTTCAAACTAATGGGCAAACGATTTAACCAGAGTTATGTTGATACTAATTCCGCTAGCGGCGTTTATAAATAAAATAATCGAGGTTATATTTTCTCTTGTACACAAAATATGTTCATAAAAAGCGAAAAAAGTTAGTAAATTTACCTCGATCACCCACGTGATATTGAGACATTGATAATTATTTGCGAGGATGTGTTCCAGTCGGAATAAAGATGAAAAAGACACAAATGTTGTAGGAATTGAAAGCGCATATTGCATGCATTTGCAATATCTGAAAACCATTGGTTATATTAAAGTTTCAGATTTACTCACTCTGCTCAATTATAAAAGTTTCGTTGTGGTATATAGGATAATCTAAAGTGGTTGATAGTTTGTTTCACGGGCAGTAGATGCCTTTGGCATGTCCCCAGATCCGTTCATTTGATTTGATACTTATATGTCTAAGTTTCATCTCGGCGTCCCAGGGTTTGCTTTGTGTGTTTCCAGCTAGTGTTTGATGGCTACTGTGCGTGTTGCGGTCCCCATCATTTAATACGAGTACGTGTTGATCTCAAAAGAGTCGGCTTTGTTTACTAAATTATTCGTCATGCTCATGTTTTCGAAAATTCGCCGTATCTGGCTGAGAGATTGGCCTCCGAGTTGTGAAAATCAGCACGGATTGAGAACACTGCGACAGTACGGTACGTTTGATCGAGTAAAATGGTATATGGTTGTTACACGTTTTAATAGGGAAAAGGTCAGAAAGCTAATACAGACGTTGGCGAGAAAAGAACCAAACCAAAGTTGTTGCATATCAGAGGTCTTTAAAGTATCGAACAGTAACAACAAGTCGGCCTTTAGAAATAGTGATGGAGACTTCAACAAGTTAACATGATAACGTGCTGTTAGGTTTCTGCCACATCAGTTTCACTATCTCCCCAGCTTTTTATCTTAGTTGACTTCTAATAGGATCGATGCGATTGACTGCCACAATAAGTCGCACAGAAAACACGATAATACTGACACTTCAATCACCAAGCTTTCTATTTCAGTTTAGCATCCCTGATTTTATAAATCACTGTAGCCTAATGTTGTTTCCATATTCAATTTGCGTTGATTCGGGTTTCATTTTATAAAAAGAGTAATAAATAATCACTCTTGATCGGGTTGGTAAGCGTATCGGGATTCGAATACTATAAGAGTTGAAATTGGTATGCTACAAGAGTTGGGATTGTGAGTCTTTCTGAAAAAATTAATATAGCAATTTCCCTTGTAGTGTTTGAGGGTTTTTTTTTTATTTGAGTCTAGTCTTTTTAAAATTTGGGAGCCGCGATAGCTAAGTGAGTAAGACGCTGGCTCGTTAACCCGGAGATTGCGTGTTCGATTCCGGTGTTGGCCGAGAAAGTACACATGGATTTTCCGGCTTGGTTCCCCCTTGTCAGCGGTGTAGGACGGGGGCCTGAAAGGGGGACAAGGTATAGTCGTTCGGATGGTACAAAAAAGGCGTATGTGTAAAAGAACCCTTGTTAAGAATTTATCAATATCCAGAAATCTAAATATTAGCACAAAATTAAACAGTTACCTACAAAAGATATTTCTACTAAAGTGGGTGGGGTTGAGAGAGAGAGAGAGAGAGAGAGAGAGAGAGGGTAACTTCCACTCGACACAAACTAGGTCATTTCGGGACTAACGCATGGGGGGAAACCGGAGGACCCATAGAAAACCCACGAGGTTAGACAGGCGACCCTACTCCGTGTCACGTACAACCGGCAATTCGAAACCACGTCAGTTAACTCAATGACAGACCGTATGATACAGTGCGCACGTGCTAACCATTCGGTCATCCAAACCGCCCCCACCCCCTTAACGCTTGAACTTTAGATTATCTACTATATAATCGTGCTTTTAATCAGTGCACCGTGGTTTTTCCCGGTTCTGCACTTTCTTCCCACTCAAGATACCTGCGCGCAAGCAAATCATAGAAATGTAAATATAAACCGTCTTAATCCCTAAAAAACCTGAGATGTATGGCCGTTAAATCCCATTTCTCTCTCTCGCCTACCTATTAGATTCATAATAGGTTAATTTCATATACATATTGTGTACATTTCACCTACATGTATTTACTTTAAACTTCTTTGGTTTAAGATATACATGTAGCGAGAATTTTTGATTAAGAATATTCTTTTAAAACTTGAAAGGGATCTCTATTTACTTTAGTTGTCTCAATTGCAACCTTAATCAATCTCAATCTCTTTTGATTTAGCAAGTTACCAAAGACTGAATTGCCACCCAGTGGAAGAAGTCAGGACTCTGTCTGTGCTGTTAACTTTTTATTCTTCTCCTCATTAACTATTGCTTCATCCTAATCAACTAACCGTGGAAATAAGTGATAGCTCGAGACATCAGCACGATAAATCTGTCTAAAGTTGAAACAAATGTTTATCAAATTCACGCTTTTTAAAAGCCCTAATCGTCTAGAGACCCCCGGATAATAAAAAAAACGATGGAAAAATCGAAACAAAGCTGCTATAAATAACCTAAAGTGCAGAACAATTACATGATGTGAAGCGATGTTGACAACATTCAATGGATTTTAAAAGATTTTAACGTCCTTTGGTGACTCTTTAGATTAATATTAAATGTATCGCAATGATTTATTACTTGAAACAACTCGGCCGATGATTCTGCTTGTGGCCATTTATCCGAGGTCCCCGTTTATTAAGAAGCTTCTGAAATTTAACATCATACTATGTTTCCACATATGTATATAGGAGTTGAGGATGTCACCTGGACAGGTAAAATTACACTTTCCAGAATATCTGAGATCACATTTCGAACACACAGAAAATCGACAATGACCTAGACCAAAGTCGGCACCCGTTTTAAAAGTGGCCCTAATTGGGAATTTGCTTTGATCGCATCAGATGTGTACGACTGGAGCTGCATAGCCAATATACAACCTTTAGAATATTATTAGTATTTCGTTTCGTTTTATCCTCATTCCTTTTTTAAGCTCTCGCTTTATCATACCAAGGTAAGGACAGTGCTTTTTGCGGAATGGTGGGTTCTACCGTCGAGATCTGGTCGAATTTATTTCCTTTGTCGATTTTGCACTACTGACAGAAGACGAATTGCTGTTACTATTCCACGTTGTTGATAAGGAAAATCGTCTTGTTTGACTAACTTGAGCTGACAGGTCACGCCAGTTGGTGACTCCTTTGGAAGATTTGATTTCTGCTCCCTCGGTCCAGTCTATGAAAAAAGGCAAAACCCGATCCAAATACTACAGTATCGTGAGCTAGTATTTCTACAGACCGGAATCGAGTCTAAGAAGAACAGGCCACCATAAATACACTTCCATTCAGCACCAAGTTTCTACTTTTAGACGTGAACTACTTGACAATGTTTTGTACCTAAAACGAGAAACAAACAGATTATTATATCATATTAGAATTTCCCTTGACAAAATGACACCACTTCATATCTAATAATAAGATTTTGCACAAAACCTTGCTCTGGGCAATTGGTTGCAAACTAGCTTGCTCGTTAATCATCAACACAACATCTGTAAGAAATTTCCACGCCAAGCCTTTGACAAAAATAGGATTGTGCAGATTGGTCCAAAACCTTTCGCCACGGTCTCCCATTGATTGTAGGTGAGACAAAGATAGGTCGTTTGTCTAAACGCTCTGCATGTCAGAGCTTTTGCAATTTAATTTACAAGGGTTGTTTTTTTCTAGTCTCAAGGAGTCCGGACCCTTTCATAAATTAGTGTCGGGCCACGAATTATCACAGAATTAGTCCATAGGTCATCCAAACCGGGTCTGAGCTTTGAGATTTTGTTTCAAATGTTCTGGGATTGTTCGCTCCTTACTCTAGATACGTTTAATTGGTGTTCCTCTAGATATGTTTAATTGGTAAGACGCTGGCTCGCTGTCTGTGCAACATTTCCCTCATAGCACACAGCTGTATGGCGTCTGCCCGACTTCATTAGCCCAGTAGGAGCAGAACACTAGGACGTTAGACCCCATTTCATTTTTGCGATAGATTGGCGGTATACTCGGCAAAAGGTTTGCCAGGAAATGTTATATTAAAATGATGCCCTTCAGCAAAATGTAATGGGTATAACGCCCCCCCCCCCCCAAGGAAAACCACTCCGATGCCATTGATGATTGAGAGAAAAGTCCATTTTAAAAGTTACAGAATTCGTTATTCGATGTGTAGTCTGGTGTACTGTATCTTCAGGTTGAAGTCATATTGGAAACTACTAAAGTACATTCTACATTCTAGCCTCAGGTTTCCAAGAATCATAGTAAGTTTGTTCTAAGACATTGGCTGTCCCCGCTTTCATGCAGTGTTAGTTACTTGAAAATAAAATGTTTTGGAGTGTTGGAGCGCAGGTTGAACAGTCAAATTGGGAGCTTCTAAAGTGCATTGTACATTCTAGCTTCAGGTTTCCAAGAATCGTAGTAAGTTTGTTCTAAGACATTGTGTGTCCTCGCTTTCATGCAGTGTTAGTTACTTGAAAATAAAATGTTTTGGAGTGTTGAAGCGCAGAAGAGACGACAGCTAGACAATAACACATTGCAATAATTGTTTGAAGTTTAAAGATGTATAACTTGTCTTTGTCGTTGAGGTGTCAACTTGTGTACGAGCGACAATGTTCAAAGTCAACATGGTGAACAAGTTAAGCTAACATTAGACTCACTGACAACTAATCTTCTAACACTGTGCAAACCCGTCTTTATTTAAAAAGGGTCAATTACACATGTTGATGTCGTGCGTATGAAATATGTGTATGGTTGCACACACAGGTTAGTTGCCAACCGACACATATAAGATATGCCATGTATCAATGTTGATGTTGTGTAGAAAAGATCATTTGAAGTAACACGACAGAGGATGGTCAAATAATTGATCAGATTTGTTAAATTTTGCCTCGAAAATGTCATGTAAAGGTTTTATTGGAAGTTAAAATTATTGACGAAGATTTGGTATTGGTGTGTTATTGATATCCTTTGGCCAAATTTCGACCAGGTAAGTCCTGATCTTAATTGTATATGATTTTCTGAGATTCGTTGATTATATGGGTTTCCTGTTCAAACATAGACAACGGGTTGAGCTAAGAATGGTTCAAAGTTGGCAAGTTATCGGATAGGTTTATAATCTAGCGAGGACGTCATGTTGGTTAAAGATGCATTATGTGAGAGCTACATCTGCCTATTGCAGGTCTTTATTTTTGGCTTCAAATGTTATATAAACTATTATTTAGACATTTATTAACATGAAAATCCCATAACCATTTCTCTAGATCTGCGGGTGACAGATATTTAAATGGATTAAAACGCCCGCGAGATTGACAAATTTAACGATAAAATGGATAATTGAAACTTAGTCTTGTTTATCCAGTACCGTTGCTACGATGATTAACAATATACACCACATCTTCTAACACTCATAACTTCGGTCAGTATAAAGGAGAGAGAGAAATAGGGTTTAACGTCCACTCGACACAAACTAGGTCATTTCGGGACTAACATATGGTTTAATTTTATTTACATAATTCGCTTGCGCGTAGGGGTCTTTAGCAGTGGGAGGAAACCGGAGGACCCGGAGAAAACCCACGAGGTTGGACAGGCGACCCTACTCCTTGCCACGTACAACAGGGGATTCGAAACCACGCCAGTCGACTCAATGACAGACTTTATGATACAGCGCGCGCACGCTAACCATTCAGCCATCCACCCCCCCTCTCAGTATAAAGGACTTTGAATGATATTCATTATCTATTTTTGAACTGTTATAGCAAGAACAACCAGCTCTTTATCTAAATCTTACATAATACATATTTAATGGCAAATATTTTTCCGTCGTATTTACATGTTGACAATCTACCTCTGAGATCTGTGACAATAGTGAGCACTGAATTCCGGAAGCTGTCCACCAATTGCTTCTAATAATTAAACAATTCCTGATACCGAACATTTCTTCCCCACATATGTAAATTAAATTAAACTGGGTTTAACGTCCTACTGTTCAGCACCGACTGGGCTAACGGTTAATTGTGAGTAGTGGACAGATTCTGGGACCAAACTGAGTTAGTCAAGCGGTAGGGGTTTTGGATTCCCAAGATAAAATATCACTGATTGTCTTGTGTGAAGTCTTTGGGGTTGTTAACGAAAAACTACTTAGTCCTTCAAATGCTACTAAAAACTTTGGTTCACTTTGGTTCATCTATGTACACTGTTGGAAACACCGTTTGGCAAAACCATAAAAATAAATATTAGTCTAAAAAAGTATTGTATTGGCGAGATATTGAACCTTATTATATTTCTATTTACTCAACTTCACGTTTGATTTATTCGAAATCGTTTGGACATCATACCGTTGAGTTGTATAGATAGATTTGCGCCTCTTTTATCCCACATGTTAATCGTGTTAACTTAATTGGAAGTGACCAATTATGTATGACCTACTTAGAGAAGGTGAAGATTAATCTTAAATTTAACAACACTACAAAGGGGGTTAATCCCAAAACCCTTAGGCTTAACCACCATCTCTATTGGTCTTTTGTTCTAATATAAGTGATCGTAGTTCTGCATCAAAAGCTTAACAGATGCATTATTTTCTTTTTGTTTTACTCAATTGAGTTACCTTCCCTTTGTACAATACTGCTTTGTTATTCGTTTAGTCCACATAACCCTCAATTAAAATCAGTCATTAATATCTACGTGATTACGCTTTACACGACATCAACTACCAGTTAAGTATTATCTCTAGTTTCAAGTGGCTGGAGATATAAATTCGTTCTGTAGCTACTAAACTATAGTTGAACACTTTTAAGTCAAAGGGAACCCTTAACTTAATCACGAACCATCCCACAACGTTAGGACAATGTAGCAGAAATCCGTAAGTACTAACATTAATAATGGATATCTCTTTCATTGTAATTTAAGTATGATAATAAAAACTGGTATAAATACCACGCTTAGTTATCAACATTCGACAGCCTGATCAGAATTGCATTGATTTTAATTTAGTTAATATTTTGTGGACGCATACACGAGAAGAAAAAGTACACAGAGGTCCGTGGCTTTTTTGATAATAATGAAAAGGCCCATGATAATTCAACGATCCAGCTGTGTTTATACTGGAAAAATATTTCACAGCCATCAAAAACCATAATACGTTGTTTTGAATACATGGTTTATGTAATTATACTTATTTATATATCACAAACTTTGAAGTTGATGACAGATTTTAAAAATACATTAGTTAAAAGTTTAATTTTAAATGGACGACTGTTTAAATCCAAGCTATCCGGTGGTCTACAGATTGGATGTTGTGCTTGTGATGTAAATAAAGGTCTAATTAATAATTTCTATAACATCTGAAGCCTAAATAAAGACTTGCAGATTTAGCTCTGGCATAATGTATGTTTAACACATCCTGCAGCTGTGGAAAAAGTTGTATAAGTATAGTTATCGTTTTAAAGCGCTGGTTTTGCTTTACAAAAATAAACGCAAAAAATGTAGTTCTTAAAGAGATATATTCGAGAAACTGTGTTTTTATATCTATATATCAAATAGAGTCAACGAGGGTCGCCCACAGTGTTCCAGAATATGTCAAATATTTTTAACATCTTCAAAAGCCCTTTAATGATGTCAAGATTTTTATACTTGAAAGGGCGGACTGATTAAAGCTGGTTGACATCACCGACTTTGATGTTACTTAACGAATGGCGGAGTTTGGTTGAAGCTCAGACACTCTTCTGAAACATCCGAGGATTTTAAATGAATATTTACAGGTTTAGAGAGAGATTTTTACCGTAATCCTGTTAAATTCCACAGTCAATTTGTGAGGCTGTCAAATGAGATATATAAAAAGATGGCGTATAAGCAACAGGAACTCAAAACCACTTGAGACCTAAAAAAACAAAAAACCAAGATCTTCAAGGATTGCATGACTTAACTAGTTTCGATAAAATTTAACTTGAAACATATATATATATATATATATAGGGTATATTTTTTTGTAATTATAGCGGTCAGTTATTTGACAGATGGATGATTGTTTTCTAGTGAGGTGTTTGCAGTGAAAATGTTAGAGTAAAAATATCTGCCACATTCATTAATGAGGCAAGATTTTTAAATTTCTTGGTTCCATGTATTTGAAAGACTTAAAATTACGAAACTATGATTTTTTATTTTTTTTTTTTAAAAAAAAGCAGAGAATAAAGGGTTGAATATTGTTTCTTTACTTGGACAAGGAAATAAAAACTAAAGTTTAAATCTGAGCGCAAAATGATTGTCATTATATTTAAATAAACAGTATCCATTATAAACGCGTGTATTTGGAAATACAGATTTCAGCGTTGACGGTTTGTGGACAATGCCTTTTCTATCAGTAGCATACTGTTTGTGCTGTACAGTTCTGCAGATACAACTCGGTGATGGAAAAACGCCGAAAAATTAAATTATTTCTGCACTACACAGGTCTAAGGATAAGATACTTTAAGAAATTATACATATATTTTTTTTTTAATTTCGTGAATTTGACGAATTGATTTAGAGCGTAACACATCGAGATACCATTACCCTTTAGGAATGAAAATGTAGTACTTGCCTCGTCGTTAATTGCAAAAACGAATCAGATCAACCAAATTTTGAGGTCATGCTCCCTTCGTATGACCTGCCCAGTTATCAGTCTGATATAAGACTTGATTTGTCTAGGCTTCCACTTCATTACTTTAATCACACTCCAAGGAAATAGCTAGACGATTAAATATACAAACGTTTGGTATAATATATATTAGGTTTTTAAATCAAGTGTGACAACCGTTACAAATATAGATACTTTAAGAGTTAATCAAAAATTATACCGCTTGGCATTTTTATACGCCCGCATTTATATATGGACGTATTGTCGTCGCCCACGTACGAAAAATTACCTTTTTAGCTTGTGGACTTGATGAACAAGGAACTGTAAATTTATAACCCAAAGATCTCGGTTCCTTTTCCATATTCGCGCCTATCGGATCTTAACGTCCTGGGTTATGACCCTTGATTGTACGAAAAATCACGTTTTTTGCCTGTGGTCCATCAAGAAGTCACACATTTTATCCGATTTAACAACTGTTCGAATATATCACCGTTACACCATAATGACGGTTGAGTTTGACTTTCGTGAAAATCGGACCGAAAATGCCCAATAATATGGCCTCTCCTTTACACAAATAGTGTGACCGTATGGTATATCAAGTTTGTAGACCCTCTAGACGACACAATTTTGATCCGATTTTGATGAAACTTTAAATTTATACCATAAAGATATCGTTTCCTTTCGATAATTGCGCATATCGGAACGTAACTTCTTGGATTATGGCCCCTGATTGTTCGAAAAATCGCGTTTTTAGTTTGTGGACCCCTAGAAGTCACAATGTGTATTCAATTTTAAAAACCGTTTAAATATATCACTGTTACACACTAATGATGGTTGAGTTCGAATTTCAAGAAAATCTGATCGAAACTTCCGGACAAAATGGCCGCTCCTTGTACTCAAATAGTTTAAATGTATGTAGTACCAAGGTCCCTGTCGATATTAGCGCATATAGGACCGTAACTTCCTGGATTATGGCCCCTGACGAAAAATCACGTCTTTAGGCTGTGGCCCCTCTAGATGTCACAATTTTTATCCGATTTAAAAAACAAAACAAAACAAAAAACAACTTTAAAATGGATCACCGTTACACCTAATGATGGTTGAGTTTGATTTTCGCGACAATCTGACCGAATACCAAGATTGTGGACCCTCTAGAAGTCACAATTTTTTTATCCGATTTCGATTAAACATAAAATATATGTTTATATCCAAACGATCGCGGATACTGTCGATGTTCGTGCATATCCGACCGTAATTTCCTGTATTATGGCTGCTGATTGTACACAAAATCACATATTTTTTTATCTCGTTCTCTGTCCATCTCTTGCAAAATGTTGGCGTATCTTGCATAACAACCACTTGTCAAGCAAAACAAGAATTCTCTACTGTCAATTAGTTGTGTCGAGTGGACGTTAAACCCCATTTTTGTCCCTCCCGTCCTTTGCATTAAAGCACAATAATTGAAACCCGTTGAAATATAACAAACGGCTTTCTGAATTATTTCTTAGGAATTCTCATAAAACAAAATTGTTTTCTAATTTAAAGAGAAATCTTTCAGTTAAGTTCATATTTTAAAAGTGAACAATTTTAAAGGAAAAACACCCTATGTGATTGCTTATTGTTATTATATTAGCACGATATTGCATGACATGGGGAATAAAAACATTAAATGCTGTAGTTTTAAAAATATTTTAGCCGTAATTATGTTAAGAAATAAAATACAAGCGTGAATAGAGCTCATTAAAAGCACCTCATATTGCTCCATTTCTTTATAGAAAAGTGCATTTCTTTCTTTCAAAGTTCAACTGGCAGTAGTTTCCGCAACAGAATTCTGTTCTTTTCATTCGAATACGATAATGGTGTTTTTTATTATTTGTTAAAGCTTTTAAAAGAAATAAAAAAGAGTAGGCCGACTTTACGAATGTAGAAACATGTCTCCACTTATTGTAATGTTAGAGAAAAGACCCACAGGCATATTAGACTCGTCTTCTACTTCCTGGGCTTTTGTTAATGTTTGAAATAAGATTTATTTTTGTCTAATGATTGGCTTATTTGCTATACTCATATTATATACAACTAAGAGGTTTGCGTGATAACGCACACAACCAATACTTTCTTCTATTTTCTTTGTTTAATGTCTATTTTATATATCCACGCTTGCCATTCTAAAAATGTTGAAACGAAAACCCGATATGATTAGAATAGTGTTAAATTATCCGAATTATGGGAAAGTTAAAAGGCATCCACTTGAATAAATTTTTGTTTTCTTTATCTCAGGTCATGACTCATCTTTATACGTTATTTCTTTGTGGCAGTAATGAATGATATTATGTCTCTTGTACGAAAATTCTGACCCGGGTTCTGTCCTCCTAGGTAACTAATTTCCTGAAGGTTTGGTCTCGGGTTGTCTGTTAAGACATCGCTCCGAACCAAATAATCTTAAAGGGAGATAAGTATGGATTCCCATGTAGTGTTCTTTAATTGGGGAGGTACAAAATGTCCAAGAAGTTTCACACTTGAGAAATCAAATGTGTAAAACGTAGGTGAGGTGATATATTATTAAGATATATTGATTCCCATTGGTTAATAACACATTGTCATACCGAAGTCTTGATGTTCCGAGTTATATCAATGATGACAAGAGCTAGACTCGGAGCCATAGTTTACAAACTGTAGCTTTGCCAAACCCTCGGCCTTGCCTTCTTGTTCAACCAGTGTACGTAGTGTAGACGATAACTATAGCCTACTACCGATTGTGTAGACCAGTATATAGTGTAAATTAAAATATCCGCTGAACATTAGGTGGTGATTATGTGTAGCCCATTTGAGACTTTCAGTTTCATTCAAACTCCATTCAATGTGACTTCTTAGTCCTATTAGCTAATTAGTGCCTGTGTTATCTGAAGTCGCTTCATTTAGACAAGCCTTAATATTACCGATTGTCTATAATGAAACGCGACAGTGTGGTCAAGTCTGGCCCTTTTTTATATCCAGTTCTCAAGGAATAATGTAAAACCAACCGAACACCGTTTGATTTAATCCACCGAAACTTGCCACATGAAGGATAGTTGGCACCTTTTAATCAAGATTAACCTACCTCTTTCCGTAGAGTTGCAGTTGCTTAAAATTGTTAATTCGAATTAACTTTACCTTGCAAACGTGATTGAATTACAAAAAAAAAACAAAACTAAAAAACTACCGGACACGCGCGCTGTCTGTAAACGCCATGAAACACATAGCGGTTTTTCTGTTGAATATGCAAGTCTTTCTTCAGTCCACGTTCTTTCGTTGCCAATAATATAAGTTAAACGTATGATCTCACTACCCTAGTGCATAGAATTATACCCTTTTCTTGGTTAATATGAATATAAATCTTAAGCCAGAACGGGGAAAAAACCCTGTCGCCCCATTTTTAATTCTAATCAACTTTTGCCGTCGGATACAGTGTCATGGCAAAAGGTATCCCATCATAATGATTAGCCTACATTACACGTTTGTCACTTAAACATACATTGAGCTAAATCTGCCTATTGCAGGTGTTTCTTTAGGCCGGAAATGTTTATTATCGTACCGACTTTAGAAATGGGGGATCACGTGGGTAAGACGCTAGCTCGCTAGCCTGGAGGTCGGGTGTTCGATCCCTGCATTGGCCGAGAAAGTTCATCCAGATTTTCCGGCGTGGTTCTCCCTTGTCAGTGATGCAGGACGGAGGGGCTGACAAGGAAAGCTGTCTAGTCGTTCGGATGGGACGAAAAACCGAGGTCCCGTGTACACATTGTCGTGCACGTAAAAGATCCCTTGGCAGTTGGAATTCGATATAAGAGTAGGCCGTAGTGCCGCTGTCCGGGCAAAATTTCCCTCATAGCACACTGTATGGCGTATGCCCGTCTTCATTAGCCCAGGTTAGGAGCAGAACAGTAGGACGTTAAACTCCATTTCATTTCACTTTAGAAATGATGATCGAGGCTAGGCCTAAAATTCAATCTCTAATATCTCGGTTCAGTGTGGAGCAATTTGAATGAAATTTTCAGTATATTCTATCTACGTTATCTATTTTTATACGCCCACATTGAAATGTGGACGTATATTGCCGTCGCCCCCGTCCGTCCGTCCGTCCGTCCGTCCGTCCATCGTCCACAATTTCTTGTGAACACTCTAACGCCAAAAGTTATCATCCAATTGTTTTAAATTGATATATGTTGTTTACATTAGTGAGATGAAGAAGCCTATTTAATTTCAATAATTTCCGTTTATTACGTCTAGAGTTATGACCCTTGTTTCACTTTGTTGAACCTTGTGAACGCTCTAATGCCAAAAGTTAACATACGATCTTTGTGAAATTTATATGCAATATTTAAGTTAGTGAAACGAAGAAGCCTACTGAATTTCAACAATTTCTGTTTATTACGTCTAGAGTTATGGCCCTTGTTTCACTTTATTGAACCTTGTGAACGCTCTAACTCCAAAAGTTATCATCCGATCTTTCTGAAATTTACATGCATTATTTAAATTAGTGCAACGAAGAAGCCTATTGAATTTCAGCAATTTCAGTTTATTACGTCTAGAGTTATGTCCCTTGTTTCACTTTATTGAACCTTGTGAACGCTCTAACGCCAAAAGTTATCATCCGATCTTTCTGAAATTTATATGCATTATTTAGATTACTGAAACGAAGAAGCCTATTGAATTTCGGCAATTTCCGTTCATTACGTCTAGAGTTATGGCCCTTGTTTCACTTTATTGATCCTGGTGAACGCTGTCACGTCAAAAGTTATCATCCGATATTTCTGAAATTTATATGCATTATTTAGATTGGGGAAACGAAGAATCCTATTGAATTTCAGCAATTTACGTATATTACTTTTAGAGTTATGGCCCTTGTTTCACTTTGTTTAACCTTGTGAATGCTCTAACCCCAAAAGTTATCATCCGATCTTTCTGAAATTTACATGCATTATTTAAATTGGTGAAACGAAGAAGCCTATTGAATTTCAGCAATTTCTGTTTATTACGTCTAGAGTTATGGCCCTTGTTTCACTTTATTGAACCTTGTGAACGCTCCAATGCCAAAAGTTATCATTCGATCTTTGTGAAATTTATATGCATTATTTAGATTAGTGAAACGGAGAAGCCTATTGAATTTCAGCAATTTCTGTTTATTTCGTCTAGAGTTATGGCCCTTGTTTCACTTTATTGAACCCTGTGAACGCTCTAACGTAAAACGTTATCATCCGATCTTTGTGAAATTTATATGCATGATTTAAATTAGAGAAACGAAAAAGCCTATTGAATTTCAGCAATTTACAATAATTACTTCTAGAGTTATTGCCCTTGTTTCACTTTGTTAAATCTTGTTAATGCTTGATTGATAATAGTTATCATCCAATATGTATGAAATTTATATGCATCATTTAAATTTGTGAAACAGGTCTATTGAATTTCAGCAATTTCCGTCAATAATTTCTAGAGTTATGGCGATTGTGAACGTTTGAATGACAAAGGTGATGATGTGATCTGTATGAAATTTATATGCATTATTAGTAAAACGAAAAAACCTGTCAAATTTCAACAATTTCTGTAGATTACTTCCAGAGTTGAGACCCTTGTTTCAGTTTGTAGAACCTTGTAAACCCTCAAACGACAAAATTTATAATCTGATCTGTATGGAACTGTCTTGTAAAGGCCCCCAATTACCTACAAAAGAATAAATATGCGACAACCCTTGACGACCGTCGGACGATTTAGCTGCCGTGGGCGTATGTTTTGTTGCCTGGCAATCTATCTTTAACTATTATAGCGAGCACTGTCAGCTCCTTATCTAATCTCCCATAATGCCCCTTTAAAATATTCATACAACATCATTTTGCACACACAGGGATCCATCTACTTCATACTTTCAAGCGGGGCGAACTATAGACAGACAACCTAAGTTTGGGATGATACAACATTAAAGTAGCTAAGTCCGTAACCCAATATCATCCAAAATCTTCGACTTTGAAAACACGATTTTTTTTTGTAATTTAAATCAGCATTGGTGTGGTAATCTTACCTGGAAAATATGGGCTTCAGATAGCCAATATTTCAGACAAAATAAACATTTTACCATTGGTACACGAATCGTGTACCATAATGCGTTTCAGTGCAATTTGTAACAAGGTGCTCAATGATGCTAGACATATATTCCACACGTCATATCAAACGGTAATGCCATATTCTTATTTGTAGAGCATGCACAATAGATACTATCGATGTTGACTGGAATAACCAGACGCTAGAAACTGACTTTGGGTTGAGACTTCTGGCATATATCGCCGAACATTACTGATGACAATTCACAGTAAAACAGAAACGATTGAATGTAAAACAGTTTATATAACTTCCTATTATATTATTACATGTGTTGCGACCCATTTGTGCCAATTTCTAGCTCCAAAATATTACCAATTTAGCTCCTTTAAACTAAATTCTCTTTTTAGGCGTATAAACAACGTACCTACTACAAACTTTTATTTATTCATGTCAAAAATATTTGTTGAAAGTTTTCTGTTGCTGAAGGACGTGTCAGACTGTCATACATTTGTTGAACGAATAACTACTATCATTAACAGTTTTAACACACCGTTTAACCCGTTTAACTGTAAAGACAATATTTGACCGAACTGTGTTTAATACAGTTATGATTGCTCACAAAATGTCATTAGATCCCAGAGAATAATAGGCTCATAAAGGGTTAATTACTGGTTCATATTGTACTTGGTTATCTATTTAGTGCTCGATAAATTACCCTCTTGAACAATTCGACCAGGTTCTTACAGCCGTCTCAAGAATGTCAAATAATACGTATTGTTGAAATATAGACACATCTGTGGTGAAATTATCAATATAGACCTATGGCGTGAGTTTAAGTGATCATTTACAATGATTATCATTCAATGCCATGCAGGCCTTAATCTTCGTGAACG
Organism: Patella vulgata; assembly: GCF_932274485.2. NCBI lineage: Eukaryota > Metazoa > Mollusca > Gastropoda > Patellidae > Patella > Patella vulgata. Next base: position 23,194,450 of record NC_065883.2, read on the forward strand.
TTTTTCCTTGGGACTCGAGTGAAAGTATCTATTTCGTTTACCGAAATGAAACGAAATGGGGTTTAACGTTCTACTCTTCTGCTCCGAACTGAGCTAATGAAGACGAGGGAAATTTTGCACGGACAGTGGCACTACGTACGTCCTACTCTTAGATCGAATTCCAACTCTTTTACGTGCACGCAAATGCGCACACGGGACCTCGGTTTTTCGTACCATCCGAACGACTAGACGGTGTCCTTGTTATTTCGTTTAACGCTTTAATTACTAGAATAGATTCGTTTTATATGCCCATATTTAAAGTAGCCGTATATTGTCACGTCTGTCGCTCGGTATCCAAAATTTCGTGTGTTTTATACGCCCACATGGAAATGTGGTCTTATATTGCCGTCGCCCCCGTCCGTACGTCCGTCCGTCGTCCACAATTTCTTGTGAACACTCCACAGACTACATTTATCATCTGATTGTTTTAAATTGTGAAATTGATATATGTTGTTTTCATCAGTGAGATGAAGAGGTCTGTTTAATTTCAATAATTTCCGTTAATGTCTTCTGGTCCATGTTTTACTTTGTTGAACCTTGTGAACGCCCTAACGACAAAAGTTATCATTCGATCTGTGTGAAATTTTATATGCATCATTTAAATTAGTGAAACGAAGAAGTCCGTTGAATTTCAGCAATTTCTATTAATTAGGTCTAGATTTATGGCCCTAGTTTCACTTTGTTGAACCTTGTGAACTATCTATAACAACAAAAGTTATCATCCGATCTTTACGAAATGTATATATTAGATCAGTTCAACGAAGAAGCCTATTCAATGTCAGCAATTTCCGTTAATTTCTTCTAGAGTTATGGCCCTTTTTCGAATGGCGACAGTTATCCCTTGATTTGTGTGAAATATATATACATCATTTAAATTAGTAAAACAAAGGATATTTAATTTGGGCAATTTCCGTTAATTGCCTCTGGATTTATGGCCCTTGTTTCTCTTTGTTGCACCTTGTGAATGCTCTAACGACAAAAAGTTATAATCCGATCTGTATGAAATTTATATACGTTATTTGAATAAGTAAAACGAAAAAGCCTGTCGAATTCAGTTTGTAGAACCTTGTGAACCCCCAAACGACGAAAATTATAATCTGTATGAAAAAGCCTTGTTAATGCCCCCAATTATCTACAAAAGAATAAATATGCGACAACCTTGTCAACCACACGGACGATTTAGCTGCTGTGGAAGTATGTTTCGTTGCCTGGCAATCTATCTTATTTGTGTATAAACATATAGGGGTGCTTTATTTGGTCTTATATACGTTTTACTTCTTTTAGTTATGCTTATTGGTTTTGCATAGCAATAGGGCTGCAATTTTACTTGCAAAATGTCATGTTAAATGTCGCTCATTCTGTAACTTAAAGGACAATATTGGTGTCAGTCATTATCACATATATGTGATAGAACTAATTAAACACGTTCCAAAAATAACTTTAACACAGAGATCATTGCTACGATAGCTGAGTAATACAGGTTTCCTGAATCGGAAGTGACGAACGCCAAAGGAAAACATGAGTCATCCCTCTATATAACTGACTGAAGTGACGAGTAATAACAGATACATGGGCGAATTTCTGCTCACTAATAATTCCTTCAAGACCAAAAGTTGTTGTGTGAGACTGTGAGAGGATATCTGACAATTCATAAAAAGAATTGACTGCCACTAGATAAGAGAAGAAAAACAGAAAAAGTGGGTGCATTACCATGTTTTTATGAGGTATAGAATGAATATAGGGAATGTGCGGACTATTTCTATTTATCTAGTGTTCTCTTATCTAATGACATTCAATCTCTTACAGTCCCATGTAACAACTTTTGGTCTTCGAAGGAATTATTAGTGAGCAGAAATTCAGCCGTGTATCTGTTATCACTCGTCACATCGGTCAGTTATATAGAGGGATGACTCGTGTTTTCCTTTGGCGTTCGTCACTTCCGATTCAGGAAACCTATATTACTCAGCTATCGTAGCAATGATCTCTGTGTTAAAATTATATTTGGAATGTGTTTAACCAGCTCTATCACATATGTGATAATGACTGGCACCAATATTGTCCTTTAATAGTCAAAGTAAATACCGTTTTAGTGGCTTAGTCAACAGTTATGAGGCAAATGACCTACATAAACAATACCAAACAAATATTACTTGAATATGGCACAGATAAAGGGAAATGTCCCTTTGGGTGTATGGCAATATGAACAACATAATTTTCATATGAAGTATATTTATTTAAGCTTACAATAATCCCCAACAAATCTTCTAAAGTACTCATTAGTAAATGGAATAGAAGTAAAGACCCTTTTAGTTACTATTGTGGAAGGAAATCTTGAACAAGATACTATATAATCGTTATGTTGGATTGTAGATTCTCCGCTGAGAATTATATTGTCAGCAATTAAGCTCTTATTATCCCGAAATGTCAAGTCCACGATTAGTGCTCTGAGACGAAACGGACAAAACCACTCCCTAAGGAATGGTTGCTTTGGACGTTTAATAATATTACAGATTACTAGGACACTCTTATCTAGAAATACTGCTGTGACCTTATGATATGAATGTAGCACTTTAAAAGCGTGTCTTGTCTTCATTATCCCGGTCGGTGCAGAAAAGTAGCATGTTAAGCACCATTTCATTCCATTTCATTTGAAAAAGCTCGTTAGCTGTCGTCTGAAATCCTCAACTTATACATTTGGGAATTGATAAAATGACAATAAGTTCCTACACGTAGTCTAGGCTTTGGCAAAATCCATCCAGATAAGGACTATCTAGTGCTAATTGTTAGCTGTCGCCGACATACATTAATAATTACTGGCAATAACCATTTAACTACGGTGTTTGATACTATTTCCCCCAATTTTGTTTACAGGAATTTCAACTTAATGACCTAATCAGGGAAAATCTCATTTTGATAATGGTCTATGACAAAGTGTTATATAATAATGACTGTAGTAGCAGGAGTGTGTTGACAGCAATATCGTGTATATGACAAGGAGAAGAGTCGAGCGTTTCTCGGGTTACTACCAACTGCAAAACATAAAAATCATGTGTACCACCGTTTATGTTAGTCCCGAGAAGTGGTTTAATTTGTTTAGAATTGTTGCTAGATTACTCTTTTTCTGTATTTCCGTCTGCTCGTCATCGAATTCCACCCTGTCCCGGGTTCCTTGTTCACCTCATACAAAGGAGAGGTGAGGGGGGGGGGGCTGTGCTGGAGAATCCCTAGGACTTTTCTCAGCCAACACCTGGATCGAATCAGGGACCTCCTCGTTAGTGAGCAAACACCATTCTCTCTCCGAGCCACTGTGACTCCTCAAAGCTCATACTCTCCCCGAGCCACAGTGACACCTCGAAGCTAAATTCAAGAGATGGATTATACAATTAATATAGTAACGACTTACTAACAACACTCGAGTCAATCTATATTCGATCAATGCGTATTACTGAGGACTGTTCTCAGCCAACACCGGTGATCAAACCAGGGACCTCCTAGTTATACTGAGCCAGCGCCGTACACATCGAGCCTCTGTGACTCCCCAAAACCCCTATATTGAGGACTTTTCTCGTCCAACACCGGGATCAAACCAGCGAACTCTGGGCCAATGCCGTACATCCCAAAAGCTATTGATTCCCAAAAGCTATTGAAGAAGACAATATAAGTAACGACTTACTAACAACAGTCCAGTAAATCTATATATACGATCAATACGTATTACTGATATTGAATGTGGTATCATGTAATGCCAATATTGGTTCGTATTATATCTTAATGAAACTGAAAGATATTTAGAGACGTATAGAAGAGAACAAATACTGCATGGCACGGTCATTAATAGAAATGTATCAATTACAGTGTACAATGTGTCTATAACGAGGATGATTCCCGGGTTTCCTTTCCAATACTCCAGTCTTTACTGAAATAGATATGCAATTGGAACATATATTTTATCCAGACGTCGGGAGCCACGGTGGCTCGTAGTTAAGGCGCTGGCTCACTAACCAAGAAGTCACGAATCCGAATCCGGTATTGGTCAACGAAGTTCTTTGGGATTTTGCAGAGTGGTTTCCCCATGTCACTAGTGAGGGACGGGGTGGTCTGACAAGGGTCAGCATCTAGTTGGCATGTCCGTAAAATAACCCTTGATTGTTGGAATTCGACGATATATATGTGGTAATGCCACTGATAGGACATAGACCACTGCGTGGCCGTTTCATTAACATGCGGTTGGTGCAGGATATTTATCCAGACATCGGTGTTTCCAGAGCGTCTAGTCGACGTATTGTCTTTCCGAAAAGACTTTATACTATCAATTTGTTCCCTCGTCTTCATACAACTTTGAACAAATTTCCTTGTTGGTCCTCAAACATAACACCTGACAAGTACGAAGAATACCAAACCCAAGTCTAATAAAAGTTGTCCCGCCTCTTATAAACCAAATCTAAAGTGAAATGAAATGGTATTTAACGGCCTAAATTTCCTAACCAAATCTAATGGAATACTAACAATACTTAGTGTGCTCACCAATAATTTAGTTATACAATCTATTTCACATTACTGTTCGGCACGATATCTTTTTCTAATGTTCGACATTATAGCTCATCTTTAAGAGCCAAAACGATCATTTGAAAAGAAGGATTACTCGAGTTTTAGCACCTGTCTGTGTCCTTCATTAGAGTATTGTTTAGGTTATTGTAGGTTAATCCCTGGGGGTGATCAATAATCTATGTTTGTTCATTGTTCGGATCAGCTGATCCTTTACATGATTAACACTCATTAACTAAGTAATATTATGAACTGTTGCGCTTTTATATTTTTCAGTAGCTGACTAGCCACAAGTCTGTATGATTACGACGGAGCCCTTATTCTTACTTCGACCAATCATGACAGAGAATCTGGATCCTATATTAACTTCATTCTGGGAAGGTTTTCCGTGTCCCCCACCGTGGAGATCAGGGATTCTACAACAGTTGAACTTCTCGGGTTGTTTGGGCTCTTCTGTAGGTAAGTGCCCTTTAACTGTCTTTTATACTGTGCTGAATTTTTTATGCGAGTTCAGAAGATTTTGCTATAAATATTCATTTGCATGGCAAGGCAAGGTTAATGAATGTACAAATGGATTGATCAATTATGGATATATACACCAATCTACATGCGTGTCATGTTGAGTTATTATGACATACGTCTTATATCCGGACTGCAATGGTCGACTTTGGTGTATTTACTGAATGCGGGGTCTGTTCAAGGCACAAGAAACTCGCTCCATGCTCTGTTACCCGAACTGCATTAGTCGACATTTGACTTAGGTGTATTTATGGAAGGTGGTTTGTTAACGACACATGAAGTTCACTCTTTGCTGTGCTCCCCGAACTGCATTAGCCGATGTTTGGGATATTTGTGGAATGGTGATTTTTAACGATGTAGGATACATAATCGATCCAACATTTCGTCGATGAAGTGTCAAAAGGGTGTACCTAAGAATTTCTAAAGATTAAGAAATAGAACCTTTTGCAATTCAAAATTTCAACAAATCAAGATACAACATTTAGACACCTGATACCCAGAATAGTTCTAATTGGCGTAGAGATACACAGCTTAAACAGAAATGTGCATATTAATTGGGAGATTTTATAAATGCACAAAAAGTGTATTTGACTAATTTCCCGAGATACACCCTTTTGACATTTCACCGACGATTTGTCTTTATTTCGTTTTAGTTACACATTATTCACTCATATAACAGATAACATTTAAAAAATGCGCGTACGCTTTCTTCAAAGTCGACAAATGCTGATTACTGTCATCCAGTAATTTTATGTGAGCTCTGGTTAAAACTTTCCGTTGGGCCATGTATGTCCTATTTTATATCTTTGCCAATTAGTTGCATTGAGAACATCAGGGGAGCTACATTTATGGACAGATGGATTCTATAAGTATTGGAATCGCCGGATTCAAGAGTCGAGTTGTATAATATCGTCAACGGCAGTAGTCAAAAGACCAATAGAAATCGATATCGAAGATAATAATGAATAGCTTTAGTTGGAATTCTTCACTAAAAAATTCCGGGTTTGTCATAGCGTAAGTCCAAATGTGCAATATCAAGAATACACCTCCCAAAAATGTGTTGCAATACGTGTAATTATTGTCCCTAAATGACCCCTTGTGCTTTCCATACCAATTGTGACTTCATGTATGTGAAAAGGAGAAATCAAATGAAATGGTGCTTAGCTTCCTACCTGTCTGCGCCGTCTGGGCTAAGGAAGACAGGTGTACGCCTTACAGTGTGCTATGAGGGTATTTCTGTCCGGACAGCGGCGCTAAGGCCTACTCTTACATCGAATTCCAACTGTCAAGGGTACTTTTACATGCTTGCCAACTTGTACACGGGAACTGGCTTTTCCGTCCTCCCCCCCGTTCTGCACCATGCCGGACCTATACCGGACCAAACCAAGGATCTCCTGGTGAGCCAGTGCCTTAGTCACCGGGCCAGATTTGCGTGACCGATCGATCTAACGCAAGCACAAGGACTGTCGTTGAGCCAAGCTGATTAAACATGAACTTATCAAACCTCTTTAATCCGGTATGCTCCCACTGCTAAAGACTCCTATGCGCAAGCGAATTATTCAAATAAAATTATACCATGTTAGTCCCGAAATTACATAGTTTGTGTCGACTGGAATCACTATCCCTCACTTCCCCCCAAGTGAAGATAAAGTTGTCGAGGAAAACACTACCATCTTATTTTTATCAACAGGTAACAGAATAAGATCGTTAATGTTAAAACGCTGTAGTGGAACTGGTTTCAAGGAGATCTCCGAGATTATTATGGAAGATAACTCTACTTATATCAACGAAATACCAGAACACGTGTTTGTCATGGACGCATGTGCACTCAACTGTCGTCTGTTGATTGTGTCCGTCTGCGTTGTGTTTTTGGTTGGAATGTTGGCTGGGATTATATATTTATTGTACAGGTAAATGCCAGTTTATATCAACATTTATTTTTATTAGAAATAAAGAAATCGCTTTTTATGTACATAGATAAACCTCATACATTTAGGAGATATCCTATCAGATTTTTTAGAAATAGAAGCATACATTACATCTTGTACAACACTCGTTACTTTCGGTATTTAAATGGAACGATTCTCGATATACAGCTGGCTCGCTAAACTGGATGTCGGGTGTTCGATCCCTGCATTGGCCGAGAAAGTTCATCCCGATTTTCCAGCGTGGTTACCCTTGTCAGTGATGTAGGACAGCTGTCTAGTCGTTCGGATGGGACGAAAAACCGAGGTCCCGTGTACACATTGGCGTGCACGTAAAAGATCCCTTGACAGTTGGAATTCGATATAAGAATAGGCCATAGTGCCGCTGTCCGGGCAAAATTTCCCTCATCGCACACTGTATGGCGTATGACCGTCTTCATTAGCCCAATTCGGAGCAGTACAGTAGGACGTTAAACCCCATTTCATTTCTCGATATACAGTTTATTTCTTTTAATTAAAACTAACCACTGTAATAACGGACACAGATCAGATTGCCTTTGGCTTGGGTGTAGTTTCGTTTTCGCTTCTATGATTCCAACTAAGACATGGCGTCACTGTTTAGTGTTATTGGACCCCTTAATAGACGAAAAGTTGAATATACAAATAATTGTGAATCAAATGATGTTTCGCTCTCTTCATCGAGATACTTCGATCATTTCGAGATTAACTCGTGATAATTTGGTTATTTGGGAAATGCGAGGTTGGGGAATTTTGCCCGGTCAGCGGCATTTCTGCTTATTCTTCTTCGGTTTCCAACTGTACAGGATTATTTTACGTGGAACGCGTTCCTAGTCACACTCGTCCACAACGGGGTTCTAAACCGGGTCATTCAGATCGAGTGTCTCGAACAATTCAATTGGAAGAAAATATTGTACGGTTGATCGGGTCGTTTGCGTCACGACCGTTTCTAGTCAAATTCGGTGATATAATTTGTCCGTGTATTTTGTTGCTATTTCCAAGTTCACCAATGTCAGTGCTCACTTTGCGTGGAATTATTCAGTCTTGAACATTAGATGAGATTTTCGAATCTGACATCAGTTTATCGGTTGTTGTTCAGGATTGCTGACATATAGATCGATTCAAATTATTACATTTCCTTTCACATATCGATCGGGAAGGAATATATTTCTCCGTCAGAAGTATAGCTTAATATCGGTTACAAATTTTGATTAATTTCAAATGGATTATTGAATAATATTCACCCTAAATAAAATTTTATACTACTGAAATTATTTTGATCATAACAAAATAGAAAGATATTCAATATACACTGCTGATTTTCATATGAGGATTTTGAATTCCTTGCAAAAATCAATATTGTGAAATTGAATCTCTTAAAAATGATTATCAGACCGTTGAGTATTCACCAAGGGTATGATGAAATGAAAATTTTCGCAACATTCTGTCTCCTCTGCAGACAAGACAAACAAGCCAGCGCCACTCTTTAGTCTGGTGTAAAATCCTTTTAATGGGATCGAATACAAGGCGGGAGATTAATCACCGTATATATTAGTTTTGTTGTTTTAATTAAATGAGGGAGTCACTGTGGCTAAGTGGGTAAGACGCTGGCTCGATAGTCTGGAATCGCGTGTTCGATCCCTGCATTGGCCGAGAAAGTTCAGCGGGATTGTCCGACGTGGTTTCACCTTGTCAGTGGTGCACGACTGAGGGCCAGATAAGGACAGTTGATAAGTCGTTCGGATGGGTACGAAAAACCGAGGTCAAGTGTATACATTGGTGTGCACGTAAAGGATCCCTTGGCAGTTGGATTTCGATATAAGATATAAATTTCCCCCATAGCACACTGTATGGCGTATGGCAGTCTTCATTAGCACAGTCGGAGCAGAACCGTAGAACGTTAAACCAATTTCATTTCTGTGGTGAATACATATAAAGGGGGATAACTTCTCCCACACCAGGGACAAAGCCAGTAGTTTTCTGCTAAATCTATGAAGTAATTTGACTGAAACTGTCAACGTATTCCATTTCGTTATCTATAACTGTCAGTTCTTTATCTAAATCTTACAGAATGCATCTCTAAATGAAATTATTTCATTTTTATTTTTAGAAACCATTTTCATAAACCTTCGAATGGAGTTCCACGTGGTGTGCAACCAGGCAGACACGACGTCTCAAAAACTTTTAACAGTTGTCATTATGCGTCGGCCCCAGTGATTGGCCGACTTGATGAGGTTTGTACCAAAACGATTTCCAATTAAACTTATTAACCGTTTATGTTTAATTGGCCCAATAATAGTACGACTACAGGTTCAACCATTTCCCAGTATCGTTGCCGCCATTAAACTCATCAGTAACACAATCTAGACTACTATATTCAAAATTGTTATACCGGCTTTATTGTTGGTGATGGCGATGATGTTTGTTATGATAGTACAAGCAACCATTGCTAGGATAATCCTTGTAATAGACCGGTCATGTATGCAAATTTAGGATCCAACACAGGTGCTGAAGATCATAAGGCCTGTCTTGAGTTGGATTCCGCCTTTATTAAAGGCATACCAGCCTTACGATATGGAATGCTATATATTATCTAATAATCTTTTCCGCTTACCTGAGACCATGTGTGATTAGATTTACCAAACATGTTCTAACACCCTAAATTATATTACTAAGAATACTGCCCCCCAACCACCGTCCTCTGCCCAGCCCGGTTATGATTTCGGCGCGGGTCGAGAAAAACCAGTGGGATTTTCAAGCCCTGTTCCAATTGTTTGGATCTGACAAGGATACTGTATCTAGCCCTTTGGGTGGAAAGCCTAAGTCTACGCCTGTACACATTGACATGCACGTAAACGATAGATGTCCGGTTAAAATTTTCTTTTCTACCATTGCACTCGTGACCAAGAAACCAGATGTTAGTCTCAAAGTAACTGAAGTATTGTGTTGACGAGGCATTAAACCTCATTCTAGTTCAATTTCGGGGAGGGGGGCGAATGGTTAACGCTTGTACGTGACAAGGAGTAGGGTCACATGTCTAACCTCGATGGTTTTTTCCGGGTCCTCCGGATTCCTCCCACTGTTAAGAGACCCCTACGCGCTAGCGAATTATCGAAATAAAAGTAAATCGTGTGTTAGTCCCGAAATGACCTAGTTTGTGTCAAGTGGACGTTAAACCCCATTTCTCTCTATATTCCAATGTCAATTGACCTTCTATTTGACGGGGTTGAACTATTTTTACATTTAATGATCGACGTTATTTTATATGTAATGTATCAAAACATCTTTCTTTTCAGACGAGTTTTTGTCAAGGTAAAGAAATGTGCAGAAACCGGCCTAGAAATGGCGTCACGGGAAATCGATACGATAAACTTCGTTTTCCATCGGACAAACGTTCTCAGATATACCCTGGGATGCGCGACAGTCGATTACCCAACTACGAAAACGATCTAGAAACATCGAATGATTACGAATCTATTGACGATTTGGATAAATGTGATTCTAAAAATAGCAGTCCCATGAAATTCGGATGCCATTATCAGTTCGGTAATGGGGAGACAATTCTATCCATTTCCTCCGATCTCGATACAGACGACAATCTGTGTCAAGTGTCAACAGACAATCTCAACGATGAGGAAAGTTTTAGTTCCGTCGCATGTAACGAGGCTTTTGAACCCGAGGCTAGTGGAGATGATATTTCGTGTGACTATTTAGCGGATCTGAAGTTAGATCTCAATATGTGTAGTACGTCACGTCCGGTTAATTATGTGCCCACGTTCTCAACATTTAAGAAAGAAGTTTCCTATACTTGAATATTGTGCAACAACTGTGTGTTTTAGCTGGTGTCATGAGTGTGTAGGCCTAGTAGGCTACAATTCGCCAATAAATAAACTCGACATTTAACAGAGAAGTTTCCTATACTTGAATTATGTGTATTTCAGCTGGTGCCATGAGTGCGTAGGCCTAGTAGACTACAATTCACCAATATATACTGTTACGAAGTTTAACGGTATAGTGTAATAAATATAGGATGTTTTCAGATTTCAATTTCACGAATACAAAGAATCTGTTTTAGTGTTCTAAGGTCTGTGTTCATTCTATCTCGGCCTTCAACCCCCGGGGTCATTAAATGTCAAAGAGTTCATTTCATATTTGAAAATTATATTTTTGTGTAAACGGATATCGTAATAACCAATCCGTAACAGTAATGTGAAAATTAGGTGCTCTTTATTATAAAACATGGGATTTCGACATACAGCAACAATACCCTATTACGTATATTCGAAGAAAGCTATAAAATACAAAACGTGAACTTAGGGTAACGAACGCACGTGTTCAAAATGAAATATGCAACGATTATATTGTGTTGTTACAGTCGTGCTTTTGAAGTTCAAATTCGAGAATTAAATACAGGGGAAGTAAGTCTATTTCGGGATTGTGCCAGGTTGCTTTAGAAATTGTCATATTTCGACGTAACAATAGAGAATTGCACAAAGCGTCGTCGTCTTGGAAGTTGAGATTTGAGAAAAGCTTATTGATAATTATAAATAAAGGGAAGTAAGTCTTCGCATTAATTCGGGGTTTTATTAACATATTAAGCCATGTTGCTATGGTAATTGTATATAAATGATTAATATAGTGTATATAATTACTTGTTAAACATTAACACTACATTTACCGGAGTTATGTTTTAAATGTTGTCAAATAATGAAAAGTGCTCATTAATAAATATAATTATTGTATTTTTCTACAATATATTTAGGATTTATTAATTTTGTTTTGGAGATAAAACTCTACGGTGTTGTAACTGTCATACATAACTTCTGCCACTGCATCCTAATGCCATCTGTGTGTATAAAGTGAGCGTGCATCTGGTCTGAAAGAAATGAAATAAAATGAGGTTTAACGTCCTACTGTTCTGCTCCTATACTGGCCTAATGAAGACGGTCTGAAAGAGATTGTTATTGAAAAAACCGAGGTCCTTGTACATATTGGTGTGCACGTAAAAGAACGGTTGATATTTGGAATTCTAAATAAGAGTAGGCCATAGCCCCGCTGTCCGGACAAAATGCCCCTCAAAGCACACTGCATGGCATATGTCTGTCTTCATTAGACTAGTCAAAGCAGAATGTTCAGTAGGACGTTAAACTCACTTTCATTTCATTTCTGTTTGCTTTCATACTTATTTTTTTATTGGAGGTCACAGTGGGTAAGACGCTGGCTCACTGTTGAAGGTCGGGTGTTCGATCCCTGCATTGGCCGAGAAAGTCCATCCATATTCTCCAGTGTGGTTCCCACTTGTCATTGATGCAGGACGGAGGGCCTGACAAGGACAGCTGTCTAGTCGTTCGGATGGGACGAAAAATTGACATTCACGTAAAGTATCCCTTGACAGCTGGAATTCGATATAAGAGTAGGCCGTAGTGCCGCTGTCCGGGCAAAATGACCCCCATAGCACACTGTACGGCGTATGCCCACCTTCATTAGCCCAGTTCGGGGCAGAACATTATGTTAAACTCCATTTTATTTCATTCCTTTTTGTATTGCTGAGCAAAATAGTTTTAACGAAACATCAACTTCTATACACAATAGCCCCCTATAGTCATGTGATCCCCAAAACATTATCTAACTGTCCTTGACATATGTCTGTCTACCCAGTTCAAACAATATAAGTAAAATCTATTCAACATACTTACATAAATCATGAAATACTATACCCACAACCAAACAAATCTATATGGTTTTGTTTATTTGGAGACGTGATCGAGAAAAATAGTACTGATTCAAAATAGATTGTACGTGTCGGCTATTCACAGGGCAGTGTTTAGATGTATTTATTGAAATAAGAATTAAAAGTACACGCGTAAACGACCCCTATCTATACATAAACTTTAATAGTAAGTGCATGAGGACCGCACCACACACAAACTAAAACCGATAAGACAATCTCACAGACAAGACACACAAACCACCTAAGACACTGCGAGCAATATACAACAATCGTATATATCAAATTAAGGAAGAGCGTCGTATATCATATAGAACGAAGAACTGAGGTCCCGTGTACACCTTGGCGTGCACGTAAAAGAAGCCTTGACAGTTGGAATTTGTAATAAGAGTAGGCCTTAGCACCGCTGTTCGGGCAAAATTTCGCTCACAGCATACCGTATGGCGTATGCGAGTCTTATTAGCCTAGCCAGACCTAAAATATGGGACATTAAACCCATTTTATTTCAGACACACACGACATCCTGACAAATCAGAACCTGTCTTGGGGAAATCCCAAGGTCTTGGGGGTTGGATATTGGCCTAAAGATTAGCACGTGCGCGCTGTATCTAAGGTCTGTCACTGAGTCAACTGGCGTGGTTTCGATTCCCTGGTTGTACGTGACAAGGAGTAGGGTCGCCTGTCCAACCTCGTGGGTTTTCTCCGGGTCCTCCGGTTTCCCCCCACTACTAAAGACCCCTACGCGCAAGCGAATTATTGAAATAAAATTGAACCATGTGTTAGTCCCGAAATGACCTAATTTGTGTCGAGTGGACGTTAAATCCCATTGCTCTCTCTCTCCCATTGAATTTACCATATGACAGCTCAACTACCACAGTGTCCAGTCAAATACATTTCTATCTGAGAATTAAGTATACTTTAATCACACGGACACTAAGTGAAAAAAAAAGGCACAAACTAATTGTCCATCACGCTCCCAATGTATTTCAATTTCTAAATGTCAGAATAACTGGTTGAAAGAAGTCTTTCGCAAACATATTTAGCCTTGACCTTTCATATTGAATAACCCATCTTTGTGATGATGAATGTTTCTACATGATAATATGTATCTTGTTTATTACGATTATTGGCCTGAGAACATCGAGGAAGATATCATTTGACAATCTTCATCGTTTTCGAGGCAATCGTACTTTACTATTGTATGATCAGTGAGCATGTATTGGCTATCTCTCGAATTGTTCCAATGATTTGAGGACCTAACAATGTAAACTTTAGTAGAGATTTTTATTAAAAGATTGCAATGTTTGACTATTAATAATCCACCAGTTCATTCCATAGAGCAAAAAAAAAAAATAAAAAAAAATAAAAAATAATAAAGAGCGACATCTTTAGGGTGATTGAGTTTGCATAGTAATTAAAGTAGCTACGTTAGCTACGTCTCTAGCTCAATTGTAACAAGGGACTAGAAGAACGAGGCTAGACATATCCCACAAGTCATGTCAAACGGTGACGTCATATTCTTATCTGGAGAGCATGCGCAATAAATACTAACAATGTAGACAGGAATAACCAGACGCTAGAGATTGCCATTCGATTGAGACTTCTGGCGTATTTCGCCGAACATAACTGATTTGAAATTAGAATAAAAACGGAAATTTGTGTCAATTTCTAGATCCCAAATATTAGCGATTTAGCTGCTTTAAGAGGTCATCATTTTCAGATTTTAGAACGTTGGGAATAACACATTCATATTGGTTGCGTCGCCTTTGAATTCGGTTCGGAGTAAGTCCATCTCGTGTTCAGTACCTTGTCACTACGTCTAATTGCAGGACGGGGAAAATTTTGGAAAGGCTGAATGTTCTATAGAATCCTACTCGTCCAAGCCAGTCATAAATTCCGCGCATAAGTTCCTTAAACAGATCGTAAACAGTTGCTACTACGTTCGCACACAGTTCGAGCCCGTTTGGCAACATTGTCCAGGTAATGGCAGATTTAATTTGCGCATTTTGAAAAACGCTCAATGGTCCCCGGATAGCATCCCACAGTTTCCGGTTCTACACATCTCAAAGACATAGAAAAAAAAAGAAAAGAACTTCTTGGTGCGCAACTGCACAGTTGCCATTTCACTGAAATTTATAATGAAATACTATTATGTAAACATTCTAATAGATGTATATATGTTTCTATATTTTATTATAACTTTAGTCTGGCCACTAGTTCAGCCTAGCGATACTTATCGTTATTGTGATCGTTAACCAGTTTTGGAAACTCGTTTATTTGAAGTACTGGAGCCACAGTGGCCCAGTGAGTAAGATGTTGGCTCGCTAACCTGGTGTAACGCTTTTAGTGATAAAACAGATCAGTTTCTTAAAGATACATTATGTAAGAGTTAGATAAAGAGCTGACCATTCTTGCTATAATAGCTCAAAAATAGATAATGTAAGATGAATAATTTGAAAATTTCATTCAAATTACTCTATTGCGGCCGAAGATATTAGCCTTTGAAGTCTGACAAGACGCATGCAATAATTTCAACTACCGTACTTGTTGTTCGAAGCTAAGTCTCGCTCCTCTATGTTTAGCTTAAATCAAAATATGGCTGAACTGTTCTAATCTATTTAATATCGGAGAAATCCGTACCATCGAGAGTTGATTATGGCCTGGATAAGTTAATTAATGCCTAATTAATAATTTAGAAAACATTTCAGGCCTAAAGAAAGACCTGCAATAGGCAGATTTAGCTGTTGCATAATGTATGTTTAAATATAGGATTCATCTACATCGGGAGCAACTCATAAATACACCAGGAACATAAATAAAACAGGAACTAAACTACACCAGGAACATAAACAATAACATTAACACAGTACATTACTATAGTACAACCATTCCGCCCTTCTGCCACGGCAGCGACTGAACTTGGGTGAGTCTACACGCTCGTCTCTGATCGTCTTTGCTCCTCTCTGCTCCTCTAACCAAATCTCTCGTCTCAGGGTCTTCTATACTTCCGTATATCTGACTTTGCTTTCTATTTAATCAAGAACATTGTCACTACAGGAAAATTATTAAGTCCGTAATTAAATACGTGTATATATGTAGTGGACAGTATAGTTTATATCGGTCAAAATTTATTTCCCTAATAGCACACTATATGGCGTATGCCTGTCTTCATTAGAGCTTCGTCGGAGCAGAAAAGTAGGACGTTAAACCCCATTTCATTTCATTTATTAGAAGAAGTACTTTATTTATATGTATTTGAGTTTTCGTCGTTAGTGTTGGAATTAGCTACACACCCTACAAAACAGCGCAACGAAAGTTATATTAGTTTAGTCGCCATGTTTATGTCTGATTAACATTGCCCGTCTTCATAAGATCATTTGGAGCAGAACAGTAGGACGTTAATCCCCAGTTCAATTTCTTTATTAACAGTGATATGCATACAATAACGCTCGTACACATTTAATTCAAGCTGTCGCCCGAAAGAATCATGTTAAGCTAAGGCACAGCCATGTGAATTTACGGCATAAAAAAACATTATTTTCATTGTTTAGATCTACCAATTGAATTTATTGGAATATGATTAGATAAACATTGTAAATTATGTTACATAACCTTACACTGTTAAAACCTGGATGTCATTAAATCATATGAGCGATGTCAATTAATTCACACTATAGCTAGCGTTTTCATAACGTGAAACCCACGCATGTGACACAGGGGAAGAGTCCCCCCCCCCCCCCATAAAAACAAAAAAAAGGAGTGAAGTCAATAATGGCCGTGTTCTTGCAGGGGGAGAGGGGGTGGATGAGCAGGGGGGGGGGGGGGTGTCCTAGGTTGGACTCCCACCCTACCCCATCATAAAAAAAACTATGGTTAAGTAATTTTATGAAGTCAATATTAGCCGACGGTCTATACGTGATCCGAGTAGCGGTTAATGACCTTTACCTATAGTCTACAGTCCTTTAGTTGTTTCAAGTATTCTGGCCATCGAAGCCATTTACTAGGCTAAAGAACAACGTTTAACGTCCACTTGACACATAGTATCGCATGTACGTTAATTATTACCCCGTTATACACGTGTACTCAAGATGGATAATAACAAATTTTAAATATGATTATCAGTATATGATTAAATCCTACAGGTATCTCATAAGGTGACATAATATTTTGAAATAGATTTACCAATTAAATAGATATATGTTTCGCATCAATAAATATATCTACACAAGCCTAAATCTGTAGATTTAAAGGAGCTGGACCTCTAACTCGATAATATCCAAAATCGAAATTAAAAACTCCAACTGGAACTAAATACTGGTCCATTTCAATCATTTATCTTTCCGTGCAAATATGGGATCCTAATATCCAATACTTAAGGCATATAAACTCTGTGGTTACAATGATTTCGAGTGCCATTTGTAATAAACAAAGAAAACATATCACTGAAGACAATTAAAAATGGCTGATTCACAAACGACAAAATAATATAATAATTTTTTTAAAAAAAACCAAAACGTGTGTAATGGACTAAGCAGGCCCAAATGACGCCCGTTCTAGTTGGACTATTCGTGTATTTCACCGAAGATAATTGATTACAAATTACAATAAAATGTTTATAGATTTTATGTAAATCAGTTCATATACATTCGTGTGCTTTTAGACCCATTTTCGTATAATTTAAGGTTCTGAAGAACAGACGGAGGGCCTGACAAGGACAGCTGTCTAATCATCCGGATGGGACGAAAAACCGAGGTCCAATATACACATTAGCGCACGTAAAAGATGCCTTGGTGGTAGTCTGAATTCTAGTAGGCCATAGTACCGCTACCCGGGCAAAAGTACCCTCATAGCACACTGTATGACGTATACCCGTCTTCACTGGGTCAGTCGGAGCAAGACAGTAGCGACACACGCCCTTTAAATATTCTCTTTTTTTCTTTTCTTTTGCGTATTGTGGAAAAGGGGTTTGGCTTTCTACAATTATTTTGCGATTTTCGTACTAAAATATATATCGAGCATTGTATGAATGGAGGAACAAAGGAAAATGCATTCTCATTTAGTCACATCTGAATGGAAAGTGACTATAATCACAAATATTACATGTCGGCATTGAATAAAATTTACATTGTATCTTACAGGCATGTATTGAATAAAAAGTTGCATGGTCATTGTATAATCTGATAATAGTTATCGGTTAAAGTAGAACGTCAATTGTACACAATCTGTAGTTTTACTTTTAAATCGGGTGTTATTATGTGAACTATCAGTTACTGTATAAATGTCTTCTTTTTATAGAGTGAAATCGCATACAAGTTACTATAAAAGAAAAACACCAAACGCGATTGTGGCTCTCCTTTATATAATTTACACCACATTTCTGTAACGGCACACCAAGCAGGACACGTTTTGTTTCCTCTTACATTCAATGAATTAACGTCGAAATGAAATTACAGGGGCGGAAATTTTGCCCGGACAGCAGCACTACGGCCTAATTAACTTCGAACAAACAAACGTGCGAAGCATTGCCACCGTTTGGCCCCACTCACTTTAATCCTCCAGGCTTCATGTAACCACACACCTCTCCTACAATCAAATTACTGAAAACACGTCCTTGCGGGACTATGTAAAACAAAATGACGAAATGCCAACATCGGACCTGAATATTATTTTATTAACATTACTTAAAACTCGCGTTGTCATACAGTACTCGGGGAATAATTACTGATTTCATGGCACATCATTCTTTCTTTTAAAAAATTGACAAAATGGCAACAGTCAAATGGGATTAAAATCTAGCAGTTCTGCATCAATTGGACTTAAGACGAACATGAGGGTATTTTTGCCCTGACAGCTATTGAACTCAAACTGTCAAGTGTCCTTTTACATGCACGCTAACGTTTAAAAGAGGCCTAGGTTTATCGTCCCACCCGAACGACTAGACGCCTTTCCTTGTCAGGTCCCTCGTCCTGCACCACCAGAAAGGGAGAACTACACTGGAAAATAAATCGGAACTTTCTTGCCAGCACCGGGATTGAACCCAACCCCACTAGCTAATGAGCTAGCGCCTTACTCAATGAGTCACCGTGGCTCACGTATGTAATAAGAGAAAAGGTGTTCGTTTACAGTAAAGTCAACTCCGTTGGCTTTTTTACAGTGTAGGTCTATTTAACAACATGTCACGTTGAAGGATATATAAGTATGTAAATATATAAACTGTCAACATTTTAACCTATATCACCAGTATACAGACTCCCAATGTTTATTACATATAAACAACTAATGCGGATATATTCTTCTTCGGAACCCTGTAAATGTGATAACTGTTTCTAAATATTAATTTATGTGGAGGTAAGTCGCCTATATTAATTTTTAACATTTTTCACAGAAGTATAATACACCTCGATGATTCCTTAACTTTATCTTTTAAAAAACGTTTAATATTATGGTGAATTTATATAATAACGGATACTGTGGTTGTCCAAAGCGAGAGAAGTGAGGTTATTTCGGGACTGATATAGCGGTTTGACTCGTTACCCAGGTTCGCTCGTTTTTCTTATATTTTTAGTTATTTACAACCAATCTTGACAATGTCATGTTCGTAAGTAAAACTGGATGTACATAATCGAAATGAAATGGGGGCTAACGTCCTACTGTTGTGCCCCGACTGGGCTAATGCAGGCGGGCATCCACCACAAAGTGTGCTATCGGGCAACTTTTGATCGGGTAGGTAAATATACGAAGAAATAAATTACTCGCAAGACCCCCCCCCCCCAAAAAAAAAGCAAATTACGTCAACAAATGAGAAATACAAAGATATATACTAATAATAAAGAGGTTGGTTGTTGAAAGGCTCTCTAGCAGAACGCAACATTTTTTCTCATAAGTCCTTTATTATCTACAATGCACGTACTAGACCCCTCTTTGCCCTTTCCCCATTTCTTTAAATGATCAGCACATACGATTCAACAATAACATGTCTCTTACTGCTTTATTATTATTGTCTAGTTAACTGAAAAGATTAAAATATTAGAAGGGAAGTAGATAGAATTACTAGCCGTCTGAAACCTGAAATCTCTATAATATATGTTCCCCCTTGTCAGTGATGCAGGACGGAGGGCCTGACAAGGAAGAACTAAAGCTTACACTGTCCGACAGCGAAGAACTGCAGCTTACATTGTCCGACAGGTTTGAAGTACAGCTTCAACTGTCCGAAATATTTACACTGGATAAACTATGTATAAAATCCAGACCATGACTAACTATGTAGGGTCGGATTTACCAATGTCGCCCATTATCCAAACTCTTTAGTTGGACCTCAAATTTATGGTTTTCAAATATTATATAATGAAATACACAGTGTACACTTCAACCAGGTCTGGCACGCTGCCCGACAAATTAGTTTCAGTGGGCCCCTCAAGTTACCAGTAGGCCTTAGGTCAATGGCTTACTATACCTATTGGTATATCCGACCCGGTAACTGAGTGATAAATAGATATGCAATGTAACTCATATACAATGTTTTTTTTAGTGAAATTGAATGAAAATTAAAGTAGCCAAGTCCGTAACTCAATATCATCCAAAATCTTCGACATTGAAAACACGATTTATTTTGCAATTTAAATCAGCAATGGTGTTGTGATCTTACCTGGAAAAGATAGGCTTCTGTTACCATTGGTACACGAATCGTGTACCATAATGCGTTTCAGCGCCATTTGTAACAAGGTGCTCAATGAATGAGGCTAGACATATTCCACAAGTCATGTCAAACGGTGATATCATGTTCTTATTTGGAGAGCATGCGCAATAAATAATATCGGTGTTGACTGGAATAACCAGACGCTAGAAACTGACTTGCGGTTAAGACTTCTGGCGTATTTCACCGAACATAACTGATGACAATTCACAGTAAAAAGGACACGATTGAATGTAAAACAGTTTATATAAATTCTTATTACATTATTATAAGTGTTGTGACTCATTTGTGCCAATTTCTAGGTTCAAAATATTAGCGATTTAGCTCCTTTAAATAAGATAAGCGAGTTATAAGAGCTCATGCATGTCTCACCAATGTGCGTGATATAATCACAAACAATCACTTGTCTGTAGCTTTTGAAATGATTTAAATTTTGGACATAGATATGCTGTTTAGAATATGCATATCTGTAAGATATCTTTCCTTGTCTGTCACTTTTTGCAATACTTTGGGCGCCATTGTCAACAAAGCGCTCCTGTCGGTTTTTACCAGTGCTTATTAGGACCGGGGATTTGAAACTAGTAAGACTATGGATTTAGTTCCCTGACTCCATTTGAAACATCGTGATTACCTGTCATCATATTGCCATCCAATCAGCGTAATCTTACGAATCTTGAGGAGCCACACTCGCATTCGCCCAATGCCCAAGCAGGGGCGTGTTCAGGAATTTGAGTAAGGGTGGGGAGGGCGGGAGCGCAGGGCGCGGGTGGGGGATCTGGGGTTACTTAACGAGCATGCCAACCAGTATATATGGGTGGCAAATCTCTCGGAACTTACTTGGCCAACACTAGGATAGATCCAGGAGCCACAATGACTCTGAGTCAGAAGTAAATAAAGTTCACGTTTAAATGAAATAAAATGGGGTTTAACGTTCCACTTTTCTGCACGAGCTGAGAAAATGAAGATAGTTATACGATTATACGCCATGCAGTGTGATATCTGGAAAATTTTGCCCGGATAGCGGTTCTAATGCCTATAAACCTATATCTAATTCCAACTGCAGCCAATTTTGTTTTATTACGTGTACGCCATGTCCATCCGAACTACTACACGCTGTCCTTGTCAGACCCTCTGACTTGCACTACTGACAAGGTGAAACCACGCTTGAAAATTCCGGATAACTTTCTCGGCCAACACCGAGATCGAACCCAGGACCTCCTGGTTAGCGAGATGGCCTAATGTTTAGCGCGTGCGCGTTGTATCATAAGGTCTGTCATTGAGTCAACTGTCGAAGTTTCGATTCCCCCGGTTGTACGTGACAAGGAGTAGGGTCGCCTGTCCAACCTCGTTGGTTTTCTCCGGGTTCTCCGGTTTCCTCCCACTGCTAAAGACCCCCTACGCGCAAGCGAATTATTGAAATAAAATTGAACTATATGTTGGTCCCGAAATGACCTAGTTTGTGTCGAGTGGACGTTAAACTCAATTTCTCCCTGCGCCTTACTCACTGAACCACCGCGGCTCCCGCATTTACGTTTAAAGGTCACGATTTGTTTACGATACAAGACAGCGACCGGGTCACGATCTAGTTTTTCTGTTTATTCTGTATATCTCTCATTTCACCTGCCGACATTGACAAATATACATGTGCTTTTTTATATAACAATATTTCTTAACAAACAGTCTACAACAATTTAAAATTCAGTCTTAAGTCACAATGGGTTAAAGTAAGATACAAATATAACCGTATTTCTTAACAAACAGTTTAAAACAATTTAAAATTCAATCAAACGTCGCACTAGATGAAAGTAATATAAAAATATAGTCTACAATAAAATAAAGATAAAAAAAAATCAACTGTTTTATTTTTGCACAATCACATCCGTGTAAATCTATTATGTAACCATTAAGAAGTTTTAACATGTAGGTCATCATGTTCTTTTTTTGTTGGGGTCATTGTTTAAAGTAGCTGGTATACGTGTAATTAAAATATATGAATCCTATGCAAACTGCAATATCGTAAAATATGAATTTCTAACAGGAATATTAGTGAAGTATTTTCAAAAATATGATGAAGCGAAATTCTATACATCTATGTAATGGCACACTTTAGTTTTTCATTTTTCTCTCTTCTCTATGGCTCAGTGAGTAGGGCGTTGGATCGCTAACCTGGAGGTCCCGTGTTCGATCCCTGCGTTGGCCGAGAAAGTTCATCGGGCTTTTCTGTTGTGGTTCCCCCTTGTCAGTGATTTAGGACGGAGGGCCTGGCAATGGACAATGTATAGTCGTTCGGATGGGACGAGAAACCGAAGTCCCGTGTACACATTGGCGTGCACGTAAAAGAACCCTTGATAATTGGAGATCGAAATAAGAGTAGGTCGTAACGACGCTGTCCTGGCAAAACTTCCCTCATAGCACACTGTATGGGGTATACCAATCTTCATTAGACCAGTAGGAGCAGAAAGGTAAAACGTTAAAACCCATTTCATTTCATTTCTCCTTCATTTTTTTATTTTTATTTTTTATTTTTTAGAAAAAAAAACAGGCCTGCATTTCTTTCAAATTCCACTTTCCGCCATTTTGCAATCTGCAGTAGGCTGGTCGACAATAACAAGTCTGTTTATTGTCGGATGACGTCATGGTAGTAAAACATGACCGCCGTCTTAACGAAATCTGATTGATGGACCTGTTTTGATCCCACTGAATCCTAGCCGAGAGATTATCTAGCGTTGATATTTGGATTTTTTTGTTCTTAATTAAATGTTAAATAATCGTGGATTAAGCCGCGAGAAATTTGAAACGGTACTTTAATAATATAGTTAATAATAATAATACCTTTGTTTTCAGTTGCCGAGGCCTGATCACTGACAATGCCTAGTGGGTTATATAAAGTTGAGAATGGCACTGCCTCTGCTGAGAAACCTGAAGAATATTATAACAACCTAGAAAACGGTAAAGGTACCGATAACAATGACACGAACACGGAGAAAACGATAGATAACGATGACGTCGATGTTTCAGACACGAGTTGTGGTATTGGTGCTTGTAAACCAACATCATTTCAACGTTTTGCGAACTTAAAACTGTTTGTTTTTTTCTATAGTTTTACTGCTATGTGTACGCAGACGAACATGGCTTATCTTTCGTCACAGATCAGCGCCATTGAAAAACAGTTCCAAATCAGCAGCGTTGTTAGTGGCACTTTAATATCTTGTAATGAAATTGGACAACTGTGCTTCGTATTAATAGTTAGCTATTTTGGTAACCGTGGACACATTCCTAGGATAATATCAAGCTTTGCTCTTATCTACAGTTTTGGAATGCTTATTACTGCTGTACCATATTACTTCAATCCGTATTACCTACCTAAAGACGTGTCAACCACAAATGTCTCTAATACAATGGATGCGGGGATTTGTTCAGCGGTTAATACAACCAGTAAGACCACTGAGCTGAGCGTTGATAATGAAGGTGGTTTACAAGGAACCGGTCTAATTACTGTGTATATTATGGGTGCATCTATAGTGGTACAAGGTATTGGTAAAACTGCTAAACGATCCCTGTCAGCAACATATATAGATAACAACGTACCAGACAAAACTAAAACTGGATTATATCTAGGTTTGTAACTGGTTTGTTTCTTATGTTATTTGTATAATTCTAAGCTTTGAAGAAATCTTTAAGAACACCGCTGAATGCCAGGAATGAGAGAGAGAGAGAGGAGAGAGAGAGAGAGAGATGGGGTTTAACGTCCACTCGACACAAACTAGGTAATTTCGGAACTAATATCTGGTTCAATTTTATTTCAATAATTCGCTTGCGCTTAGGGATCTTTAGACGGGCAACCCTACTCCTTGTCACGTACAACCGTGGAGTCGAAACCACGCCAGTTGACTCAATGACAGACTTTATGATACAGCGTGCACGCGCTAACCATTCGACCATCCAACCCCCCTGGGTGAAGATGATCAGAAATGAAGACTAATGAAGACGGGCATACGCCATACAGTGTGCTATGAGGGAAATTTTGCGCGGGCAGCGGCGCTACGGCCTACTCTTATATCAAATTCCAACTGCCAAGGGATCTTGTACGTGCACGCCAATTTGTACACGGGACCTCGGTTTTTCGTCCCATCCGAACGACTAGACAGCTGTCCTGGTCAGGCCCTCCGTCCTGCATCACTGACAAGGGGAAAATTTGGATGAACTTTCTCGGCCAATGCAGAGATCGAACACCCGACTTCCAGGATAGCGAGCCAGCGTCTTACCCACTTAGCCACGTGATAGACACTAGATGATATAAACAAAAATCAACAACAATCAATACTAGCTAGTGTTTAAAATATAAAATACAGTGGACGAATTCAGCAGCATAAAATGGTACCAGGTGTTCATAAAAGGGTAAGCAAATCCTGCATTGCGCGTGCCATATCATCGCGATAAACAATATACTTTACCACGGACCACATAGTAATATAAAACGAGCATGCTCTGACATGGTGACTAAGCTGCGATTGTACGAATCAGTTACAGATGATAATCGTAGGATTAATATATAGATATATTTTAAAATAAAATCTTTATTATGTTTTTTTTTCAGGATTTACCATAGCAGCATCTGTTCTAGGACCAGGTGTTGCTATATTGGTAGGATCAGCCATGAGCAGCATACCCGTCGATTTATCAGGTCATTATGTCTATATCTACCTACCGCTATATGTATATACCGCTATTTTCGGATTTTCTATTATTAAAGTAAGTTACCGTATCAAGAGATAAACAATAAAACATTATGTCAATTTTATAAATAAATTGTGTATGTCCAACAATTAGTTTAATTAACATTTCATTAATGTCGACAAATGGCGGTACAAGTAATACAGAATGTTCGACTCGCTCTACTCCAAGCACAGGGAATGTGACCTTTCTGAATCCGGTTTCAATTCACCCATCTTACCTTTTATTAAACAATTCGTGGATCCGCGCTGGTTAGTCCGAATGAAAATAAGTGCCCTAATTGGTTTTAATTTATTTATATTTCAGATACATCTTTATCGACTACAGACCCTAGATGGATTGGGTGTTGGTGGTTAGGCTTTGTGATATTTGCTGGTTTAGGTATAATCACCAGCTTACCAGTTTTATTCTTCCCTAAGCGAATGAAGAATGTAGCGGCCATTCCTGATGACAAAAAAACAGAGACCAATTCCAAGTCACTTTGCACGACATTGAAAGGTGGGTATAATTTACTATTAATTGATATATTAATGCCACAAAGTTTTAGTGGTGTTTCCAAAGACCATAGGCTTGCTGTGTTTTGGGCTCGAATAAACGTATCTACTGAACAAATGAATAACGATTCGATTGTCAATCGTTATAAAACATTTCCAAACAAGATTTGATATCTGCTTATTCAGTCCAGTCTTCCAGCCTATACAAGAAAAGACAAGAGTCTGCCCAAGTAGCAGACTGGCCATAGAGTGGGAGACTTTGTTTCTGACATGTATATATGGTACGATAGTACTATATGGATCCGGTACTCAGAATGCCGTGATCGCGACCATCTTGGAATTGTGGCGACATATCCCAAATCTTTGAATAGGCTTTTTTTTTTGAAGAGCTTTGCCCCCAAGAACAACAACAATAAAATGAGTAGTGCCTTGGAGCCAGTTCCTGAACCAAACAGTCAATTTTGTATGACTTTTTCTTTTTGCTCTTCAGGTTTACCAATGACATTGATCAGAATATTTAAAATACCTATATTCACAGTAGCTCTACTTGGCATTTCTGTTATAAGTTTCTCTATAACTGGTTTAATTATCTTTGGACCAAAATATCTTCAAAATCAGTTTTATATACCGGCATGGAAAGCAAATCTTATAAGCGGTAAGTACTTTAATCGTGTAATAACGTCTTATTATAATTTCACCTTCCATGTTGGAAGATGTAAATAGAAGTAGAAAGAACTTTACGCATGCGCAGGGCTATACCACCAATCAAAAACGACTATTGTGTTTACTTGCATAGCAACAAGCCAATTCGTCATGTGGAGGCGGGGGTTACCTAAACTGCTTTGATTGGACCCAGACGTCTATGACATCGATTATCCTACTATATTTGGAAAGAGGAGATCCCAATCGACATTTACATTGGCAACAATGAAAGGGAAATCCCGGAAGCGAAGGAAATACGAGCGCTGCAAAGTTTGATCTTTTTACGCAATTAGCGATACAATTATCGTTCTGTTTTTTTCACAGCATCCACCAAATTTTATATTTTATATATTTTAAATAATAATTTCACCAAAACTATCTACTTTATTAAAAAATATATGCTTTTTCGGAACATTTAGTGCCAAAATCGAAATTTCAATAACTTTGACCCATATAGTGTATTTTGACGTTTCTGTTGAAATCAGCTCGTGGGAAATGCGACTGATTTTGAAATGGACGGACACATATATTCTTTTAAACTTTTAACACAGAGAAAGCCCTAGTTGCTTAATATTGATAGAGATCCATCTACTTCATACTTCAAGAATAGATCTCTGCCTTGAAGGGCCGCTATATCCAAAAATTGATATGGTATTTGGAATGCAGTTCGTCCCCGTTTAACATCTTTCATACACAAAACGAGTAAATACATTTTTACAATTTTCTAAATGGAAGTGGAATAAATATTTCTAAGAATTCTCGAAGTATACTTAAACATACATTATGCAAGAGCTAAATCTGTCTATTGCAGATCTTTCTTTAGGCCTGAAATGTTATCTAAATTATTAATTAGACATTAATTAACCTATTCAGACCATAAACAACTCTTGATGGCATTGCTAGCCTGCGATCTTAAGTGGATTGTGAGCCGATTCACTGCATAACTTTTCTTCTCGATTAAACGATTAAATAGATAATCGAGACTATGCTGTTTATCGTACTGACTTTAGTAACGATGACCGAGGCTAGGCAGAAATTTCATTCGCTTAGTTTTCGGTTCATAGTGGATCAATCTAAATGAAATTTTCAGCAAATTGCCTTTACATTATCTAGTTTTTAACTATTATAGTG
Organism: Patella vulgata; assembly: GCF_932274485.2. Classification (NCBI taxonomy): domain Eukaryota; kingdom Metazoa; phylum Mollusca; class Gastropoda; family Patellidae; genus Patella; species Patella vulgata. The sequence continues at coordinate 23,221,978 of NC_065883.2, forward strand.
AGAACTGCCAACTCGTTATCGAATATCCCATAATGTATCTTTAATGTTTTCGACTAAAATCGTCGATTTAGGACTCAAAATAAATGCCTGTTATCAAGTGGAGCTAACTGTATAGCAGACAGCCCAAGTTTAGTATGCATAAGGCCATGATATCGAGTAAGGGAATCTTATACTCCAAACACACCTGCTCCCAATTATCGACGATTTAAAAACCCGTAGAACTATAATAATTACATAAAAGATGAGATTTTTGTATCTCAATCAATACGGTAATAACATTTTGAATTATATAACTGGATGGGTGGCCAATTACTTAAAGTGTTATCTTTTACCCAGTAACTCCAGGCTGTTTACTACAATTCGTAACGTACAAAAAAGTTAGAAGGTGGAATTAAGTACAAGATGCATTATGTGAGAGCTTAATCTGTCTATTGCAGGTCTTTTTTTTTAGCTTCAAACCATTTGTAAATTATTATTTAGACATTAATTCACATTAGAATCAACTCTCTGGACCATCGTATGGTCGAGATTCGAATGGATTTGAACACCCGCGAGATTTAAAAAAAATTGAACGATAAAATGGATAATCGAGACTTAGTCTCAGGTGTCATGTACCGTTGCTACGATTTAAAGCGATCTACGGTATAGCTTCAAACAGTCATAACTCTGTCGAGCATAAAGAAATTTTAATGGAAATTTGAATATATTCATTTTACATTATCTAATTTTGAACTATTATAAATTAGAAAGAAGCACCAGCTTCTATCTAATTCTAACATAACGCATCTTTAATTGGTGAAGTGTCGAAATGCCGACGTCTGAAGCGAGTGGCCCCCAGGAACATTTTCTCAATTATGTCGATGCCACTTCTTAGTTTCGCGTTGTTCATTTCTTGCCCTCGCTTCGCTATCCGTCTATAACCGGAAGACGAAGCCGCGAAGGCAAGAAGAAGCAAAGTGATTTTTCTTCGTCTTCCGGCCTGTATCTGTTAACGCAATATCTCAATGTACCTTCATATACATATGTCTATATTTATAACCGGAAGATTAAGTCCTGAAGGCAAAAAGGAGCAAAGTGATTTTACTTCGTCTTCCGGTCTGTATCTGTTAACGCAAAAGGGTACTTATCGGCTTCCATAGGTGCTAGATTTTGAACCAATATTTTAATGTACATACAGCTAGAAAGATGTTTATATTTATTATTTTATTTAGGTGTATTAGGGTTATTTGTGAGTGTATTTGGAACAGTTTTGGGTGGTTGGTTTACGTCAAGATTTAAGATGGACACCTATAAATGTGCCAAGTTCAATAACTGTATTCTCATACTGGTCTTGGCCTTAACCGGAGCACTAATCTTTATAGGTTGTGATGATCAGCGGATATTTGGTTTAGATACAGAGATGTAAGTTGGTATATGTATAAATATGTATAAACATATTGAATGAAAATTATTAGTAGTGCTCTGTCAAATCAGTTGTCAAAATGTTACAAATGTATAACAAGTAGTTAAGACGCTTGACCTTGTGGAATATGGGGAAATAAGTTTTAAATTCGCATCGATGCAATCTATTACGATTAAAATTTCAATAGCTGGTTTCTTGAAAGAAAATTTGATAACATCTAAACCGAGGATTAATCTACGTATGTAAAAGCAATGTTTCAATTTCAACGGGTTACGTTATTAATCTTCCACCCTTGACCCCCCCCCCCCCCACACACACACACACACCCCACCACCACCACCACCTCCACCAAAGAAAAACCGCTAACAAATCAAATCATAACATACCTTTTATTTCAAATAAACCAAAAATTCAAAAGCAAATGTAAGCACGGTTTTCTAGAAGTCGGTGGCTATTAGACTGATACCAATGTCGAGACTGTATTGTTAAAATGTCTTATTCAATTTATTCAAGTGTCACATTAGATGATGGTTTGCGAGCAACTTCACCAGAGTGTTTCTGTGATGCAAAGGCGTATTTACCTGTTTGTGGTGAAGATGATAGAACCTATCTTAATCCTTGTGTTGCCCAATGTTGGAATAAAACAGATACAGTAAGTCAAGTAACTGGGTTACAAAATAATTCACCACATCTCTACTTTTTTGTCCAGGAACTGAGCTCCAAGAGTCATCTTGTTTTTATTGTTTCTGTTCTTCTTCTTGGGAAGGACGCTCTTATTAAAAAGCCCTTGGCTCCGCCAAGTACGATCGACTTGACACTTGGCATACATATTCCTTGGACAATAGGACATCCATTCACATACTCTGATCTAAAGATGTCTGCAGTGACGTCATCTTCGATCTGGTCCATAGTACGCTCGTACTAGTTTGCAAAACAAAGAAGCAGTAGTCTTGCGCTTGAAAACGAATGGGCTTTTGGTAATTGCGCCGAAACCTGTACCAATAGCTTATTATGAATGTAAAAACTATTTGTGATTAGGTAATTGTTGACCTATCATCAGTGTAAAAGTTATTTGTAAAGCATTGAAAGTTTATCTTTTTGCAGAGTTATGGTGGTTGTATGGAGTTAGATGGCGGATCAGTTACGACAGGAATATGTGCTACAGGTTGTTCAAATCTCATTCCCTACCTAGTTGTATATGTAATACAGAGTTTTTTAGGAACCCAAGCTATTGTACCCAGCTATCTTATTTTAATCAGGTAAATTTCAAATGTTCACAGTGGAGTCGGCGTAAATATATTCAAATTTTAATATTGTTCATGTGCAGCACAGATATATCGGCATATAAAATATATTAAAATATAGTGAATACATCCGTTCTTAATATTCTGTAGTGGGTCAATGTAGATAACACCGTAACTAATAAGTTGCAATAATTCACACTTTCAGTGTTGAGATGCCAATGAAATCCGTTATGACTGCAACATAGATATTGACTTAGCATAAATTATATTAAGATATCGACCAAAAGTTTTTAAATTTTATGTGGTAGGTCAAGGTAGATAACAGTATAACTATTTATGTTGAAATAATTCACACCTTCAATGTTGGGATGAAATCCGTCATGACTGCAACACAGATGTAACTTAGCATCTGATATAAGAATATAGTGAATAGATAAGTTCTTTATATTCTGTGGTATCAAACTGTGGATAAGAGCGTAACTAATATATTGGATCAATGTTTTGCATTTACTGTTTACTGGTATTGAATTAAAGGCAATGTTTTACTTCAATCTGATTAAAACAGAGATCCTATTTCGTTTCGTTTTTATTTGTTCAAAATTTCGTTTTACTTGTCTTTACTACACTGGGATCTGGAAGAGTTGTTATTTAAACCGTGTTCTGGTTGATGTAAGGGATTAAACAGTCTGTTACGGTGAATTCTTGGCGCCCTGAGCGGAATTGTGGCTAAACCACTAGAAACGTCAACGCTGATTTATTAATCAATGTCTGACGTCATAGGGTTAAAGGCCACTCGTATGACCCCTGACGCGACCCCCGCCCCCACTACAGCTGGTCAGATCTTCATGTAGTAGGGACCATTGAAAGTATAAAAAAACGAAACGAAATATAGATCTGTATTTCAATCAGTTTGTGTTTTACTTGTGTTTCATTATTGTAGGAGTGTTCAAGATGTTGATAAATCTGTTGCCATTGGTCTGTTAGTCTTTGCTACTTCTATATTAGGTAAAAACTTCATTATTATTTTCTTCATCTTCAAGGGTTCTTAAGAAAATAAAATGTCGGTGGATATGGGGTTTCACGTCCTACATTTCCGCACCGACTGATTTAATGAAGACGGACATACGCCATGCAGTATGCATTGGATCAAATTTTGCCCGGACAGCCGTATATGTCCTACCCTTTATTTCGAAATCCAACTATTTTATAAGCAAACCAACTTTAACTTTTACACAGGACCTCGCTTTTTCGTCCTATCCGAACGACTAGACACTGCCCTTGCTAGGCCTCCACCCTGCAGCACTGACCAGAGAAACTCACACCAGATACTCCCATGGAACTTTCTCGGCCAACTCGTAGATCAAACCCGAGACTTCTAAGTTAGCGATCCAGTGCGATTCCCTATAACGAGAGAGGAGTTACAAATCTGAAAGTTTTGCTACAAGTATGATCGCATGAAAAAGAGATAGAGAAAGAGAAATGGGGTTTAACGTCCACTCGACACAAACTAGGTCATTTCGGGACTAACATATGGTTTAATTTTATTTCAATAATTCGCTTGCGCGTAGGGTTCTTTAGCAGTGGGAGGAAACCGGAGGACCCGGAGAAAACCCACGAGGTTGGACAGGCGACCCTGATCGCATGAAAAGCATATTCAGACATAGTAAAATATATGCTTGCTAATTTGACAGGAGATTGCAATATTTTAGGAATTTTAGACACAATGTTTTGCCATATGTTACATGAGTATATTCATTCTACTTATCATGGGGATCACGGTGGCTAAGTGGGTAAGAAAAAAAAGACGCTGACTCGCTAGCCTGGAGGTCGGGTGTTCGATCCCTGTATTAGCCGAGAAAGTTCATCCAGAATTTCCGGCGTGGTTCCCCCTGGTAAGTGATGCAGGACGAAGACCCTGGCAAGGACAGCTGTCTAGTCGTTCGGATGGGACGAGAAACCGAGGTCCCGTGCGTGTACACATTGTGCACGTAAAAAATCCCTTGACAGTTGGAATTCGATATAAGAGTCGGCCGTAGTGCCGCTATCCGGGCAAAATTTCCCTCATAAGCACACTGTATGGCGTATGCCCGTCTTCATTAGTCCAGTTCGGACCAGAACAGTAGAACGTTAAACCCCATTTCATTTCATTTCATTTTGACTTTCATAGGATTAATTGAAGTTTGGAATTTGGTCAACGAGTTCATTCTATTTCTATTTAACATGATTATTCTATTGGTTATTTCTTTTATTTCCATTTATATGAAAATATTTATAACTGTTCAGTTGGTGTTGCATTTCTGTATAGTTTGGATTGTCTGTGTTTTGTTATACAGTTTTCCTATGTTATTTATTGCAGGTTGGTTACCGGCTCCTATAGTATACGGTCTAGTCATTGACGGAACGTGTCGGGTTTGGAACATGGTGGACGGAAAACAAGGATCCTGTCAGCTTTATTATCTGGATCAATTAAGAGCGCGATTCCTGGGTCTGGAATCGGGATTAAAATTGTTTTCTTTGTTCTTTTATCTGGTTATATTGTTCTTGTCTCGACGACAAGCACTGAAAGAGAACAACGAAAAGACACAGATTGAAAAAGACGAAATGGAGAAAGGGGCAGATAGCGACGATTTAAATGAAATACAAATGACGGAAAGGGTCGAAAATGGTGACGTCACTCATTGAGGCTTACAACCATTGAACAAGAACATATTTTAGCCCACATTCGCTGAATGTATTTTGTATATTTGATTATAGGAGCATTTATATAACTGTTCTATAACGGGTTCTGGTGTGGCACAGAGGCAAACCGTCCAATTACGTTTTATTTCTGAATCAAATGACTACAACGAAAGGCGGTGGTGGAGTGGGGGCAAAATGTTTAGATTATTTGAATTTATATTTTTGTGCTTAAACTACAGCTTCACTTTGATTCACCGAATCGAGTATTGGGCGTGCTTGGTGTGCTGTCCATCCGCCTGCTGTATTCGACATCCCTATTACGTATAAAACCATGTGGAATTATATTGCACAGCAATTGGACAAATGCATATCTCATATAACTCCCCTCAGTTAATAATGCAGTAATTTGGTGCTTTAAATCTGATACGATCAAACACTGAAGTTTGGGTCTCCAGGCAGTTTGTTATTATCCTAATGGTTCCAAAGATCTTAGCTTAAAATTAATGCTTTGATAACTTGCTACATATTGAGGCACGGTTTAGAATAAAATAATTGCATTTTGAAATCAAGGGGAGATAAATCTTGCAGTGACATGGTGTTTCTGGGGATACATCCCAACATTCATCGGATATTAGTATGGACTGATTGATCGAGTTTAAATAAAATTTTATTACTTTTGGGGGGTTGGTTGGTGTCAAAATTTATTGAATTTTACTCTCCACCTTTTTTTTTTAACTTTATGTACATCCCTCACTGTGATATAATATACACAGTAGGCCCATATTGCTTTGTAAATATACTGAAACCTGTTAAATTAATAATTTAAAGGCCATACCCTTTAATTATTACCTTATACATACAATATGTTTAGGGATTAACAATGTTAATATCAGTTATAGACTTATGGTTAACTATTTTGATAATTATATTAAAGTAGTATCACTAATGTTTGTACATAATCGTGAAATCCAAGATGGCCACCAAAAAGCCACTGTACTCTGTAAAACTGCAATAAATATGCACATAGGCATGCTAAAACTCTGTTTTTAATATATAGTTCGTTTTTATATCAGTATTATGCTTGATGAGAGGAAGAGAATCGTTGTAAAATCGTAGCTCCGATTAATAACCGAGAAACTAAATAAATTACCGGGCACCTTAACATCCACAGTGTAAAAATAATCGTAGTTACACAATATTGTTATATTTTAAAGTGAATCCTTTTGGTTCGGTGCGCTCCCTCCGTTAACATGTATATATTCGTGATTCCACCCCACTGATATTGGTCTACCTATTGATGTTATCCGAGGTTTCGTATCTTCCTGGAAGCTGTGTGGTCTGGGTTTATTATCTTCATGTAAACTGTATGGTCGTATTTTATCTAATGGAATTATATTATTTTCATACGCTGGAATCTACAAAAACAATATAGCAATATATTAATCCTCTAGTTAATGAGCGTCTAGGGGTTATTTACCAAATTCGAATCCCGACGTCTTTTTCAGACATGTTATAACGACTATGACTGTAACAATAATAACCTGCCTCCTTTATACTTAAAGATGCATTATGTAAGAGCTAAATCTGTCGGCTTTAGGTCTTTTTTTCTGACTTCAAATGTTATATAAATTATCAATTAGACATTTATTCACATGGAAACCCCCATCATCAACTTTCTGGACCATCCGATGGCTTAGATATTGGATGAAATAGACCATCATCACCATATTATAGGTTAACGTTAAAATGGACGTCATTCAATAAAGAGAATAACAATTTTACTTGACAATCGACTATTTCTTGTCAAAAATTCAAATACCCATAACTTTGCTAACCATACTCATTTTTCATTATCTAAATCCTAAATAATGACTCTTTAATGATAATGGAAAGAAAAAAAGTAAATACCTGTAATTTTTTCTGTAATTCTTTATTTTTCTTCCCCTCCTTGTCTCTGAAAAATGAATTAATTGTTAAGTTACACCACAAAACAAACTGAAGACGCGCTGGATTTCAATCGGCAATTAATATAAGGAGTCATCAATGCGTAAGAATTTGTTTATCTGACCCAAACCAAGGATCTAGATACCTTTGCGGTTTCTTTGGATTTGATAGTAATTTATGGTTTGAAATGTACCGGGGAGGGTGGTTATGGGAGTTTTGGCTGCGTGTTTGTCCCCCCCCCCCCCGAGGTTACTGTGCTAATTAACTATCATTAATGGTCTCATGAAGAGGATGAGCAGAATATCCATCTGAATGGGGTTTAACGTCTTACCTTTCTGCACCGACCGAGCTAATAAACACGGGCATGCACCATACAGTGTGCTATGAGAGAAATTTTGTCCGGATACCGGTGTTTCCGCCTACTCTTCGTCGAGTATCCTTTGGTGTACACGCCAACGTGAAAGTGGGGCCTCAGTTTTTCGTCCTATCCTAACAACTAGACGCTATTCCTTGCCAGCCCCTCCCCCACCCCGGTCCTACACCTCTGATAAGGGGTAACCACGCTGAAAAATGCCAAGGAACTTTCTGTGCCAAGACTGGGATCCAACCAGGGACCTTGTTCATCTATACTTACTGTTTGCATAAAACGACAATGGCTGTAATAACACCGATGATCAGTAACAATAACAATGGTATAACGATAGACAAACACAATATATCACAATTAGTTAATGAAGACGCTGACGTCATCGTCGTTATATCCGTCATGACGTCAGGTGAACTTGTGTACGGGGATTCTCCACTTGGTTCATAATCATCGGGAGTCGAAGCCTCCGACGTATCGTCAAAAATTGATTCTTGGGAATGATTTGTCGATGGTGCGTCTGCACATTTAATAGGACACAGTGCGCATGTTGCTGTCAGCATATCGTGTAATGTTTGACACAACGAGGCAACAAGACACGCCTTCAGTAATTCCACTTTTTGTCCACATGAAATTGAATCCTGATAATTAGTGAGACACCTGTTTAATACCAGAACACTCTGATCACATGACATGTTAGTCTTGGTAAAATATCCCAGGGTTAGGGTTATATTCCAGATCGGAGGACAAGGTGCCGAGGTCAAGAACACGTCCATATCTGTTGCGTTGTTTTCATTGGTCCCGTTACTAAACGTCGTCATTATTTCATCGTTCCAAACATTATGTGGTACCTGTAAGAAAAGAACATATAATTTTAACGTCTAGTAATGGTATCAAGTGTGGCGAGCCACTCGTGCTTCGAGGGCTATTCCGGCAAAAGGTGGGAACAGTTCAGAGAGGAGGAGAATTTGAGATGATGCATCGGTAATGATCATTAAAGCGATTTTATCTTCTTTGCCAAGCTGCATATACCCATTTGGGGTTAGGCGAAGTGGGTAGGGTGGGTATGGAAGGGGTATCTAAACCATACATCATTCCAAAGTTACTGTTGGGATAAGAGCACACGTAATTATAATCGTCAAATTTAAACCATATTATATTTTGCCATAGAAATATGACCCCATGTGCTTTCCATATCAATTGTGACTGCATATACATAAAACCATAACAGGTGATCCTAAATATCAAAAGCTTCCTGTGATGGTAATTAATGCCCTCCAGCAAATAATAAAATCAACCCTCCCCACCCACCCGGAAGGTACCATCCACCCTACACCCAACACCACACCTTTTCTCCCTTCCCTCACTCTTTCACAAGTTTAAAGCGTATTTTGTATCATTTCACATCTGATTGGTAAAGAGTTAAACGTTTTAACATGGGATAAAATTATGTACATCATCAGGGGGAGTTGGATGGCAGAAAGGTTAGCACGTACGCGCTGTATCATAAGGTCTGTCGTTGACTAAACTGGCGTGTTTTCGATTACCCAGTTGTACGTGACAAGGAGTACGAACGCCTTTCTAACCTCGTGGGTTTTCTCTGGGTTCTCCGTGTTCCTCCCACTGCCAAAAACCCCTACGCGCAAGCGAATTATTGAAATAAAATTGAGCCATATGTTAGTCCCGAAATGACCTAGTTTGTGTCGAGTGGACGTTAAACCCCTCTCTCTCTCTCTCTCCCTCCTCCCTCCTCTCTCTCTCTCATCATCAGATTATGTGTTTAAGCGATGTGCGAACATACAGTAGTATAGGTTGTGAAAGTTTTCAAATTCTTAGATAAAAGGAATTAAATTCCCAACATATGTGAACCTTAAGATAAAACCAAATTTAAAAAATTTAAAACCAGACAGGATTACATCATTTAACTAGCTAAATTAAACGCCAAATTCCCAAGTAACTGATTTTGTATTTGTATTTAGATAAAAGGAATTAAATTCCCAACACATGTGAACCTTAAGATAAAACCAAATTTAAAAAATTTAAAACCAGACAGGATTACATCATTATCTAGCTAAATAAAACGCCAAATTATCAAGTAACTGATTTTATATTTAGTGGCATTTAAGATTTTAAAAAAATGTTTTGTTCTAAGAGCCATACAAAATAGTTATTTATAAACGTAACAAATACTTTGTTAATGGTACTAAAGATTGAAAAATACGTTGGCATAGCTCTGCTTACAATAAATTAGTCAAAGACAAAAAAATGTTTCTGGATCTATAACAACAGAAGCAAAGAATGGTATTATAGTTGGCGAGATCAACTCTCTACTCTTAATTCAATAGTCTAGACAGCAGATACGTTTGCTGTTTCACTGGCTAAAATATTAAATGTTGATACCAAGAAAAATAGAAAAGAACGTTAACATAAATAGAAAAATGAATAAATAAAAGACAAGCACAGGTGAACACATACTAATAATATTTTGGTGCGAAATAAGATGCCAGATTACTTAACAAAAATGATTGATTCATGTGGCCTTGTATACTTTGATAAATTGAAATGGGGTTTGATATCTCATCAAAACATACGGTGAGGTCATTTTCTCTGGCAATCAAAAGTCTTGTAAAAAGCATAGTTTTCTCAGCATTTGGATCATCGTATTATTGACTAAAATGAGTGGGTTTTAAGTACGTCCCAACTTTCTGCTCCATCCGGGCTAATGAAGATGGGTATTAGTCATGCAGCGTGCTATGGGTGAAATTTTGTCCGGAAAGTGGCGCTACGGCCAACTCTTGCCCGGAATGTAGCGCTGCAGCCTATTCTTACATCGGATTCCAACTGCCAAAGGTTCTTTTCTCTGTGCACGCCAAAACGTTGTCGCCTACCTTCTGCAATGCGCACCAGTGGGGAACCACGCCGGAAAATGCTGATGGATTTTCTCGGTCAATACCGAGATCGAACACGGGACCTCCAGATTAGCGAGCAAACGTCTTACTCTCTGAGCCACCACGGCTTCAACATTTGCATAACAGCTATAGATATCATATGCATACACCTATTGTATGCCATGACCTAAAATACACATTTGGGGATAAGAATATCAAAGTAATTATATAAGACGATTATATCGTAAATAGTTTAAGTTAATCCAGATATTGATATGTCAGATTATTATGCCCGGCTGTTGTTATGATTTGTGGAATCACGGAGACTCGTTCATTAATGAAGGTTCCGTGTTCTCTGAGATTAGACGGACCCGATATCTAAACTCTATTGTACAAACAGGACATCTACCACTCCAGAATAGAGTGGCATATATGATGTGAATACCACCAAACGTTACGTTCTATAAGGGAAGGAATTCTCACTAAACCAATCCATGGTCATACTCATAGATCGCAAATGGAATGGTTGCAATATCATGCAAGCTTCTGCTTCTCTTCGGTCTTGTCTGTGATAACTTAGCAATAAGTTAAAGATACAATAGTTTTAAATCGATCGAAATAAGCGCCACAGTCCAGGAATAATTTCATTCATAGCACATTGTCCGACTTCACTAGTCCAGTTGCATACTGATCAGAAGTGAATATTCGCTAGGCCGCTACAATCACTGATAAGGATGACATCGATGCGACTTAATGAGCCACAAATATTAACTTTTTTCCTCCGACAAATTAAATTCTAAAACATTTTTTTTTTTAAGGTAATAGAAAAAGAAATAAAGACGTTTGACGCATTTGAAGGTAAATATTATTTCCTATTTAGTGTACCGTTCAACCCAAACCAGTAAGGTCTTATGTAAACAATGCACGCCATTGAGCCAATGATGACGCCGCGTAATGAGCCGAAACGTGTTGAAAGTTGTCATCTTTTACAGAGATATTAGAAGAATTTCGTAATCCTCTGTGAAACAGATTGGTCCAATTGGAGCAGTTAAGTGAAATGAAATGAAATGGAGTTTAACGTCCTACTGTTCTGCTCCGAACTGGGCTAATGAAGACGGGAATACGCCATACAGTGTGCTATGAGGGAAATTTTGCCCGGACAGCGGCACTACGGCCTACTCTTATATCGAATTCCAACTGTCAAGGGATCTTTTACGTGCACGCCAATGTGTACACAGGGCCTCGGTTTTTTTTGTCCCATCCGAACGACTAGACAGCTGTCCTTCTCAGGCCCTCCGTCCTGCAGAGCAGATAAGTAAGACGTTAAACCCCATTTCTTTAAATAATTCGCCGATCCACGTGCTCAAAAATATGTTGTTTTGCTCCACTGTAAATATATTGATAGTTACATGGCGTTTATTTTAACAGGCTGATCAAAGAACTGAGATATTGTTCTACATGGGTAACGAACAATTATATTTCTTCCTCCACCCTTTTAAAATAAACAGTATTAGGAAATCAGATCATTGGAAGAATTTATTAGCCTAATAAATAACTAAAAAAGAAAGTTTTGGCAACACAAGATGTTCATGATATTTATTGGTATTTGGAGAACCGCCGGGGACGATATAAAAATTGTATGAGCGAACGGGAATTAATTACAATATATCTATATTGGCCTTTTAGTTTGGAATAGTGTGCTTTTTACACCAAGTTCCTAATTCAGAAACGAATGTTTTAATACAGCAATTGTAGCAATTGTTCCATTTTCTATCCGACTGAAATCAACTGCGCGCTATATACTTATAATAGGAATACTCGATCCCTTCAAGGTGTATAATGTCTATCAATTCGCCCTAGTGGGGTTTATAATCTAAGTCATTTTGAGACTAGCATACGGATATATTTGTTTCCTATGACTAACTGTTCAATACTTGGGAGTACATGTATATACATTGTCCAGCTGTGTTTCCATTTTCACCTACACTTCTTCGAATACCACCAAGGGTTTCCTTACCTACACGCCATCGGTAAAACCCTGGAATTCGTTTTTTGTCCCATCCCAACAACAAGAAAACACTTGCTTTGTCAATCCCGTAGGCGTTAGCCCTGTTAATGTGTATTGAATGTACGACTTGTAACTGTTTGTTATGTTTATTCAAGATGTCTGTAGTGTTTTGAATACAAACTACACTTTGATATATCTTTACCTACAGTGGAGATCTATTTTCTGAGAAACACTTGCAAATATTTACTAAACAAGCTTAGTATTCTGACTTTGGGTCACTTCACTATTTGGGTGGTGATCTTGCTAATGGATACACACCATTAATAATAATATCGTCATTTATAAAGAGCATTAATACTGAAAAAAACAGTTTCTAAGGCGCTGTTGGTTCTTATATTCACTGCTTATTTACAGATCAGGGTTTTGAAATGAAATGAAATGAAATGGGGTTTAACGTCCTACTGTTCTGCTCCTATGCTGGGCCAATGAAGATGGGCATACGTCATGCAGTGTGCTATGGGGGAAATGTTTCCCGGGCAGCGGCACTATCGCCTACTCTTATATCGAATTCCAACTGCCAAGGGATCTTTTACGTGCATTCCAATGTATACGCGAGACCTCGGTTTTTCGTCTCATCCGAAGGACTATACAGCTGTCCTTGTCAGGCCCTCCGTCCTGCATCACTGACAAGGGGGAACCACGCCGGAAAATCTGGATGAACTTTCTCGGCCAATGCAGGGATCGAACACCCGACCTCCAGGCTAGCGAGCCAGCGTCTTACCCACTTAGCCACGTGATCCCCCAGGGTTTTGAAACAAGAATGTTGAAATTTAAAATAGCCCACAGACGGTAATTGTTTCATTGACTGTGGTAGTTTAATGAAAAAACCCTTGACCAAATATGGTATGATTTTATCAAACAAAATGATACATATAGAATGTAACAGCATTGCGATTTTATTAAATTCAAACCAGAAGGGGGAGGACATATTTTAATCTGGAAAATGTATTCCAAATATTTTCTGATGCACTTACAGTATATAACACAATAATTGAATAAACATAACAACAGAAAAGTTTCTTTTGCTTAAAGATGCAGTATGTAAGATTTAGATAAATGAATATTGTTATGGTGATAATTTCAGTCAAACTACTTTATTCTGGGTGTTTTGACAAGAAATAGCCTAATTGTGTAGAAGTTCCATCGCCACGATAATAAACTTAGTCTCGATTTTCAACCCTTCAATCAGCAGACTCCGTGCGTGGCGTCCATATTATTGTTTAACGAAAATCTGGCATGCAATGTATAATCCACTCAATACCTCGTCAGCTATCTGAGGTAATGAGCTTGTCATGTGAATCAAAGTCTAAATATTAATTTATATAAGATTTGAAGCCAGAGCAAGAAAGAAAGTACCTGCAATAGACAGACTTAGCTCCTACATAATTTATCTTTAAATGCTTTTAGACTCCATTAAACTAATTATTTAGCGAAAAAAAGAGATAAAATATCAAAATTTAATCTTTAATCTTTAACGCTTTAATTTTGGTCGTCGTAGACTAAATGAGAATTCTGGTTATGTCTGAGTTAGTGCTTGATATAGCGATTTTAATTCCAAACAATATTCATTTTTCCGGAACATTTCGATAGATTACACGACAGTTTTACGACTTTCTACCTCCATAACTGTTTTTTTTTTTTATTTTAAGCAAAACTAAATTTTCAATGAGAGAGAGAAATGGGGTTTAACGTCCACTCGACACAAACTAGGTCATTTCGGGACTAATATTATTTCAATAATTCGCTTGCGCGTAGGGGTCTTTAGTAGTGGGAGGAAACCGGAAGATCCGGAGAAACTCCACGAAGTTGGACAGGCGACCCTACTCCTTGTCACGTACAACTGTGGATTCGAAACCACACCAGTTGACTCAATGACAGGCCTTATGATACAGCGTGCATGTGCTAACCATTCGGCCATCCAACCCCCCTAATTTTTTAGTATACTATTCAAAAAAAGTAGGGGATATTTGATTTTGGGGGCATAATACTGAAATATGCAAATGACTACGAAAAAAGTCACTATAGAACCTAACAGAAGAAACATTTCCAGTTACATGTGACGCCCAAACGCACCAATAGCTACCGCATGGAATGCAGGTGATGCTTGGGATCATCATGGGGGTCCAACCCAAGATTTGCACGACTCTGACTTTGAATGTTACAGTCATTGTGGCATTGAATTCCAGGGTGGAAACATCAGTTTAATTGTTTTAGTGACCAGAAAACAAATTTTGATATGCGTCGGTTTACCCAAAATGAAAGGTTACGTGCCCTTGGCATGCTACAGATCGGCACAACACAGGCGGTTGTGGCGCGGACGATGAATGTTTCTCAGTCTGTCATAAGCAGGCTATGGTCCAGATACCGTGATACACAATCTGTACAGGACAGACCACGCTCAGGTCGACCAAGGGCGACAACTCAAGCCCAGGATCGATTTATCCGTACCTTGGCCTTGAGAAATCGTGTCATCACAGCAAATCAGATCAGCGCTCGTCTTCAAACAGACACTGGTGTGAGAGTGAGTGGCCAGACGATTCGGAATCGACTGCATAGGGGTCACCTTCGCGCCCGACGTCCTCGCGTGATCCCTTGTTTGAGAGATCATCACATTCAGGCAAGACGTCGTTGGTGTAGGGATCGTCAACACTGGGATAATCGACGCTGGAGCAATGTGATGTTTTCAGATGAGTCAAGGTTCACTGTTGATTTTTTGGACAGACGTAGGAGGGTGTGGCGTCGTCGAAACGAGCGCTTCCAAGACGTTAACGTCATCAGACATGATCGATTTGGGGGTGGTTCTGTTATGGTGTGGGGAGGCATCACTGTTGCTGGAAGAACGGCTTTACATGTTGTTACAGGGCGTGTTACAGGCCAGTACTACCGGGACAACATCTTGGCAGTCCATGTTGTGCCGTTCGCACGACGTCATGGCCGCCGTTTCATCTTCCGTCATGACAACGCAAGATGTCACAGGGCCAGGATCGTTACAGGTTACCTCCAACAACAGAACATCACCACATTACCTTGGCCAGCACTGAGTCCCGACCTCTCCCCCATCGAGCATGTCTGGGACATGCTTGGACAGAGGTTACGTCAACGTCAACAACGTCCTGCCAATGTCCAAGAACTTGCTGCTGCGTTGCAACAGGAATGGGACAATCTGGACCAAAATGACCTTAGACGTCTCATTAGGAGTATGCCACGTCGGATCAATGCTTGTTTGGCAAACAGAGGAGGATTTACCCGTTACTGACTTGGTTGTGATGCTGTGGTAACTTTGCTGTTTGACCCCGGGTATCATTTTACCCTTATAATGGCCAGTCTGTGCTTTACTTAGTCTAACGATCATTTGGAATAAATCGATGAATGTGAACTTCATTTCATTTTGTCATTTGTTTCTTCGTCAGTTTCATTAGGTGACTTTGATAACACTTAAAAATCAAATATCCCCTACTTTTTTGAATAGTATATAAGGCAAACATACCCATAAGCTATTGAGTGCAGTATATATTTAAATTACCGTGATAATTCATGGAGAGAAAAGCTATATAAACACACAAAAATATTCAAATCTTCAGAGCAGAAAAAGTAAAATAAATTAAGTATGCGTCAATTACATGTATGCTGACACGTGTATGTATGTAACATCATATCATATTACTGCATTAAATAGATAAATTTTATCTTTATTCCGCATTTTACTTATCTTTATGAAATAATTCACAATTTTAAATGCGAGTTCTAGATAACTAAAGATTTGTGTAATTTGTAGTAATAGAGTGTGACCGAATAGACCACGGTGCAGTCCAATGAATAGTCCATAGTATGAGCAAACGTGTGATTTTGCTATAGTCATAGTGTAGTGCAAACTATAAATTAATAGTCCATAGTTGGATCAAACGTGATTTTGCTTTAGTCATAGCGTAGTGCAAACTATAAATAGTCCATAGTATGAGCAAACTTGTGATTTTGCTATAGTCATAGTGTAGTTCAAACTATAAATAGTCCATAGTATGAGCAAACTTGTGATTTTGCTATAGTCATAGTGTAGTTCAAACTATAAATAGTCCATAGTTGGATCAAACGTGATTTTGCTTTAGTCATAGTGTAGTGCAAACTATAAATAGTCCATAGTATGAGCAAACGTGTCTTGTCTACGATATCACCTTAGGTGGAAGTGGACGTAAAACCCCAGAAACGAACGAACGAAAGCAAACGTGTGATTTTGCTATAATCCATAGTGTAGTGCAAACTATAAATAGTCCATAGTTGGATCAAACGTGATTTTGCTTTAGTTCATACAAACGGGATGGACGCAAAAGTTGCCAACACAACAAACCAGATTTTACTAATCGAATTACTTTCAGTGTGTAATACAGGCGAAAGATGGCGGGAGGGGGTGTCAGTCATTGATATTAGATTAAATTTACTATTCATTTATTATTTTATTCAAATAATTGTTATGTTTTAATTATTATTCATTTATTTATTTAATGTGCATGCATTGTTACACTACGCCATTTATTTATTGATCATTTTTGGGGTATTCATTTATTATTCATTCATTGTAATGCTACGCCAAGGCAATGTTATACGTTTAAGCAAGTTTTCTCGAGAGTTTTTTTTTTCCAAACCATAACAAACACGCATTTTAGTATTACTATACAAAAATACCTCAAGTGGTATCAGATGTTCCACAAGGTAAACATAACATGGCTCGTGCACGACAGCTGTCACTACTTAAAGCCTAACGAGGTTATGGAATTCAGAAGCAACTGAAATGGATAGACGATAGCCCCGTTACCAGAGGCCACCAGCGGAGTCAATTTCCAGGGTAATATCGAAACAGATTCGTTATAAATAGAAAATGGCTGCCTGGGAAAATCCGTTATCCTGGTGTAAAACTAATTAGTATAAGTATTTGTGTATATAATATTATAAAGGTTAAATACGTGAGATATTTGCTAGAATGTAAATATAGTATGTTATTTTTTGTGTATGTATGTCGTCGAGTATAACAACTATGTTAAAATTACGTATGTTTACCTATATTTGTATTGTCAACACATATGTTAAATACATTATGTTACACTGGGCGTTTTCCCTCAAGGGCGTATCATTGATGGGTTGAGATAACTGATTTAAATCATAATGAAGAAATATTTGCCCTTGCAGTAAAAATCTTCCCATCGTTCGTATGTACATTATTTACTGAGTATTGTTTGTTATGAATTATGTTAACATAGTAGCCTACACTGCCTGCACTTTATAATTTTCAGCACACCTATCGGATTCGAACCCGGTACGTGAACGTGGTGAAGAGTAGGTGGGAATGTACATGTTAGTCTTAAAAGTATTGTGTTGCAGAGACGTGAAACCCCACAATTCCAGCTATCAGATAGGATTATTTACATTTAAAAGGACATTATGAAAGAACTAAATCTGCCTATTGTGGGTCTTTCTTTAAGCCTGAAATGTTATATAAATTATTAACTTACCAAGACCATAATCAACTCTCGGTGCCATCAGATGGCTACGATATAAGTAGATTTAAATACGTTTTGTGGTCGATGCGGTTCCCGTTAAAATGGATATCGTAACAACGGTAGTAATGACAATCTGGCTAGACTATTTGTATGGCCGATATCTGGGCTCAGATTTAAGTAATTTGACTGAAATTTTCAGCATATTCTCTTTTCATTTTCTAGTTTTTACACTATTATAGAGAGAACTGTTACCTCTTTATCTTATCTTACCTAATTCCGCTTTAAAATATAGCAGTGGGGTTTAAGTGTACGAGCAAGATTCATTCTATATTATATGGGTGTAATTTCCTATGCCACCCGAACCCAACCCTAAATGCACCATCGTAGAAATTCCGAATACAAGTCATAAGAAGTCTGTGTCAAGAATTGTGCACTTATGTAAACCTATGTCCGTAATTTCCTTTGATCTTCAGAGTTAATTAGAATTCGCAAGACATATTTACTGAGTACAAGGTTATTATGTCGTTTAACTTTATTCATTGTGTAGCATTAGTTGGCTTCGAATATTCGCGTCTTTATATTGCATGTTCGCTTTCGATATACTAATGAAACACGAAGGAATAGATGTGAAAATCAGAATAATGTCGCATCTTCACATAAAGGTACAAACAAAAAATCGCCGTTTCCGGTCAGCATACCGCTGAAGAAAATGAACTAAAATTGTGTTTAATTGTTTAAAGGGCGCATGGCTCTATTTTTTGGAACTATTTAATGGTTCTTAAATCACATATTAATGTAATATGAGTGTATATAAACTGATTTATATTCAATTTTTAAAAAAAAAAATGTAATTTCTAATTTTATGTTCGGTGAAATACGTGAATAATACAAACTGAACGACAGTCGTTTACGTCTGCTTCGTCCGTTCTAAAGGGATTTTTTATATTATTTTATCATTTGTGAATCATTCATTACTATTTACTGTCGCATTGTAATTTAGGATATGTTTTTCTTTGTTCATTGATTTTGCGAACGAAACCATACGGAACAAGACTCGTGTCTTTAATTTCGAATATTGAAAATATTGAGTTAGAGATTTGGCTCCTTTAATGTCCTACTGTTCTGATCCATTCGGGTTAATGAAAACGAGAGACTTCAAGGTAAGGAGCCGGGGCCTTCATCACTGAGCCACAGTGGCTCCCATTCCACTGCAGATAACATCTATTTTGTGTTTGTTTATGTGACGGTTCATATATCAGAGTAATATAGCACCTCTGTTTTCTTTTACCTCGGATTATACCCACATGTTTTACCACTTTGACATAATCCCGGAAATCATTATCCCTTAAACACTGTATATAACTCCAAAATCAGTTACCGGAAACATAGCTAAGAAGATGGTCTGTTTGCTTGTGTTGTGAGTTATTCAGGTAACGAGTGGTATTATGAATGTAAGTAAAGTGAGTTATTTGGGTAATTGGTATTTACTGATGAATAATGGAGACATTCCAAGAGCTTTACAGTTGAATTCAACTGACGGGTGGTATATAGGTAATAAATGAAAGCCATTAGACATTTACCAAAATACCTATCTTCTTTATATACATTATCATATATTTACAAATAGTTTTGGCTAGTGTTAGCCTCCAGCATGAAACTATCTTACTTACGTTGTTGTACTTTCTTCTGAAGATCATTTGAAAGTAAGACACAACACTTTACTTTTAATACAACATTATATTTTTAACACAACATTTTATTTTTAACACAACATTTTATTTTATTTGTAACACAACCTTTTATTTTTAATAAAACCAGCTTGGATCAGCTTTGTTTACGAATTCGAAATGGTTTTGAGTTTTTATTTTATAATTATGGAAAAGAAATCATTGTATCAGTCTTTATGAATTAAATGTTGGACAAGTCTCACAGATCTGTGTCTGAATGTTTTTCATTGCTAGAATTGCTGCAGGTATGTATAGGTGTACATGCAATGACTATCTGTGATTTCACCTAGGTTGGAAGCGGACGTTAAATAAAACATTGCAAAAAAATAGTGCAGCGGTATTGTAATACCAAAATAAAGACTAAGCGTTAGCTTTGCAATGGTTGTCTGTGATAAGGCCTAAGTTGGAAGCGGACGTTAAATAAAATATGACGTGGATACATTGCAAAAAATAGTGCAGCGGCATTTAATTGTTCATGTAATACCAAAATGACGTCTACGCATTAGTTTTGCCAAAAGGTATTATCTATCATATATATAATGACCTAGTGCCTATGTCACGGCATAGGTCAGGTCAGTAAAGGTTAGAGCTAAATGGTCTGCATTAAAACATGATTCCTAATAGGTTTACGTGCGAGAAAATGGTACGAAGAGCCAACAATTTGTTAGATCATTTGGCACAATACAGTCACATTGTGTTTCATTTTCATTCTGTTAGATCATAATATCAAACGTTGAATAAGTTTCCAACATCTACCCCGCACTTCTGAATTTATTAGATATTTGATCTTTTGTTGAAAAATCACTTTAAATATACATGTAAACGTTTGTTAAGAGATTTGGTTTTAGCATGTGGGTGTTACATATTAAGAGATCGGGATGTATATAAGTATCTGTTTGATATGTAAACTAATTAATATAAATAACACGCGGCAAGTGTCTAGTAATTTGAATATGTATATAATGGTGTTCTTGTTTTACATTAATCAAGTATAAGTAATTATAGTAGAAGTTTATATAGAGTGGTTTGGCTTACGTCTTTAGTGTTTGAATATTATGAAAGAATGTCGTCATTGTGACTGACAATTCTTTTATAAATCTAGCTCCTATTTCGGCTTCGGCTTCATTTTATTGTGAGTAGTGGTGGTTTTCATACAGTAGGCGTTACATGCTGAATTATATAGACACGAAAAATTGCTGTAATTAGTTTATGGACAATTCTTAGATAAAAGACTTAATTTCAGTTTCTGAAATCCAAGGGAAAGTCCGCGCTCAATCGCTCAGTTTAGCTGCAAGTAATGGGCTATGCTCACTTGATACTTATTTAAAATTTTATTTACATTTAATAGTAAGTTTGGTTACATGTTACATTTGTATACGGATATAGTCCCAGTGTGTAATTATCGATATGGGGTATAAATGCACACATACAAGTAGATAGGAAAATGAATACAACATTATCAAACGACCTTTTGTTCCCTAGCTTGTTATGTATATACAAAAGTTAAAAATTGAACGAAATGCAAGGAAGCGGGGATTACCGTTCTACCTTTCGGTACCAAATATAAACAACCGACTTAAATGATTGTATTTCTTTTCATTTGTTCATTAATACTATATTTTTCAAAAAATAAAATACAAAAATCATTTTACGTATAGCCAAGTTTAGCACATCTTTTCTGTTAATCATCAGCTAGTGCGGCGTCTTCTTTAGTGCAAATAAAAGAAGAAGTCGTTATATACACGCCTAACAAGGACAGGTGTATAGTCATTCGAATGGGACGAAAAACCGAGGTCCCGTGTATACATTGGCGTGCACGTAAAAGATCGCTTGACAGTTGGAATTCGATATAAGAGTAAGCCATAGTGCCGTTGCCCGGGCAAAATTTCCCTTATAGCACACTGTATGACGTATGCCCGTCTTCATTTCGGAGCAGAACAACAGGACGTTAAACCCCATTTCATTTCATTTCGTAATATAAAATATATAGTTACCTGTGGTTGACAACAGTTCTGACATCTTGTACATCCAGTCATTCCATTTATACTCTCAAATATAGCTATCACCATGGTTATCACTTCAATACCATTCCTAGACAACATGGCATCATCGTTTTATACAATCGTCTTTCAACAGTTTAACATCCAATGTCAAAATTTTAGCTCTTTATCCTCAAAGACGTCGACGTTGTCTTCCAAAACAAAGTCATAAACACAATTAAATTTCCCAATTCTATTTTATTTTTTCATATCATCGGTTGAATCACTCTCATCTAATCGATAATGGTCGCTTTATATCATAATCGCTAAAATGATTAATTCATTTAATCTAATCGATAATGGTCGCTTTATATCATAATCGCTAAAATGATTAATTCATTTAATCCGTTATCTAAATTGATCTTTCCACTAATTTAAAACAAATCTCACTAAATCATAATCACAAAAAAATTAATTCCCTTGCGAGAGTTTCACAAATTTCACGTCTTCCCAAGATTTCTGGCTGTAATCGACAACACTGACTAACCACGTCCAACGGACTAGAAAATCACTTCGGTTACATATATAACCTGAATATGACACCCAAATTTTACAAGTAAGTAGAGAGGGTAATTAATTAAACATGTCGACTCATAGAAAACCACACATTTCAAGTTGTTCCACTATTTCTGATGTGATACTTGTACATAATTTCCTTTTTAACACACTAATAATAGACAGCTATCTAATTCATGGAACTAATTCGCTGAACTTTCAAAACCTTTTACACTGCAATAAAGAGATATAGAAATGGGGTTTAACGTCCACTCGATACAAACTACGCTATTACGGGACTGACATGATAATGATACAATTTATTTCAAGAATAAGCTTGTGCTTAGTGTTCTTTGTTTAGCAGTAGGGTTAAACCGTGGACCCGCGGGGACCCGGAGAAAACCCACGAGGTTGGGCAGGCCATTTGACTCAATAACAGTCACCCCCCCCCCATCCTACACTGCAGTAAAGAGAGTGTTGACAAACGAGACCTAATCTTCTTTGCTTTAGAAATGTCAAGGGTTCTTTCACGTGCACTCCAAAATGTATACCGATGAACCTCGGTTTGTCCTCCCATCTGAACTGGTCAGAGTCGTAGGTGCTACCCCTGATATGTTGAAGCTGGCTTGAACAATCCCGAGGTCCCTCTCGACCCCCACCCGGGGTTCTTCCGATGTTCAAATAACGTACACTGGGTTTCCAAATAAAGCTAAAGATCCAAAGTCAAATGTTTTTGGCGCCATTTCCTTAGAATACATAATATTTGTCTTTGTATCTTTTAAGCGACCAAATAAAAATTTAACGGACGATCAATTGAATGCACGTTCCCCATAAAGAACAAACCATTAATTTAATCTCCTAAAATTACCACTAGAACCATTAATAAACTCACCCACAATTTAATTTGTATTTGACAGCACTGTATAAATTCTGGATAATAAACAGACACTTACATATGCACGTACATCACACCAACATATTATTGTGTATGTAACACACACGTACTCTGTGCTATAATCACATGGTATGTTAATATATATTATAATTACACTACCATGTATTACACCTGCATGTCATTACATTAATATATCTACATCAATGCCAATCACTAAATGATAAAACAAATATACAAAAAACGTAATGGAAGGAAATGATGTTTAACGTCCTGCTGTTCTGAACCAACCCGGATAATGACGGCGGATACAAAAATTGTATTATCACTAACTCTATCTGTAAAAAAGAGGCGGAGTTAACGTTTCACTAACACAAAACTTTGGTTATTTTAAGACTAATAGACGTTCATTGTCTTATTTCTATTGTTACTGGTTTGAAAAAATAAAAAAAAAGACCGGCTGATCACGATAACACTAACTGTAAGAAAGGGGCGGGGTTAAAATCTCGTTAACATTAAAACTTCCGGGGGGGGGGGAATGGCCTAGTGGTCTAGGGTGTCGCGCTTCGACCTCTAGCTTGTGGTCCCTGGTGTGAGCGTAGGTGACTTGGAGATAGGGGGCGCTTTCACAACCTCGTGGGTTTACTCCGGGTACTCCGGTTTTCCTCCCACAGATAATAAAAATGAAAATAAGACAACTTATGCGATATCACCTACGGTGGAAGCGGACGTTAAAGTCTAAGAACAACAACACAACGAAACTACAGGCGTTCGGTTTTTTCTTTCTAAAGTTACGTGTGCAATGCTATAACGGGTGATAATATTTCTGCTTACTAATCTTCCAGTTCAAACTACAATGAGTTATTTTACGTGCACTACAAGTAATTCACGTGAGTTCAATATTTCGAAAGACTGGACTTGCCTTAGAAATCTTTTGGGATTATTTTTGGTGAAAGTATCAAAACCAAAAATAAAATTTCAGGGAATATTTAAAATACTAAGTGAAGTGCTTTACGGCGTTATCCCAATAAACATCAAACATTTTCAATTTACCTTTCTTTCCATTTATGTTTTTCTGATCTAGAGTGGCACTGATTAATATCTATCACCTAGCAATCTGTCTTAGTGAAAGTCACTCACTAAATTTAAATCTGTCTATTGCAGCAGGTATTTCTTTTGGCTTCAAATGTTATTTTAATTATCATTTAGACATTTATTCACATGCCAAGCCTCTGATCAACTCTCTAGAACATCGGATGGCCGAGATGTAAATAGATTTGAACACCCGCGAGATTTTAATATTTCACGCTATAAACTACCGTTGCTACGATAATAAACGATCTACGCTACAACTTCAAATGGTAATTTGAATAAAATTTTCAATATATTCATTTTTCATTATATTATATATAACAAGAACGGCCAGCTCTTTATCTAAATCGTGCATCATCCATCTTTAATGAGCAAGATAAGCAAATATGTAATTTTCAGACTGGTTTCTCAATTTCTATATGGAGCCTGGCAAGCAAACTAGTCCTTCGGGTGGGGTGACAAAAATGGCAAAAGCCGAGGTTCTGTTTTTACCATTGGCAGCGCATTAAACATTCCCTGACAGACGGGATCCGAAATATAGATAGGTCGTAAGGCTGCCAGTCACGGCAATATGACCCTAATAGCATTCGTCAAGGTGTAGGCCGGTTGGAGCATAAAAGTAAGACGTTTAACCCAATATCATTTAATTCCATTTCTCCATTAAAACCAGAGTGCATTATATAAACCTTACTTAAAAAAATAACAATCTTCAGTTAAGAAAGTAATTCAGAATATTCCTCAGATATCAGTTCTGGTTCTTAAGATAATGTCTTCATTGCTTTACAAAAAACATTAGCATTTTATCATCGTTTATCTAGCATTCGCATGCAACAATGTTTTTTTCGGGATTGGATAGGTTTTATTTTGATCAAGAGCACGCTAAACGTAGATAATAAAAAGACTATACTCACAAGACTTGCAGGATCTATTCTACACAATATAATGTATGTGTTACTGTACGGGTCTAAGATATCTGTTAAAATGCACTCAACTCGTCTTACGTGAACTTACATCCCGACTCAAGGCTTTTACTTAAAATTAATTTATAGATATATCTGTGGTAAGCAGTGTTAGCACGCGCCGTGTATGTATATATATATATGAGGCGTTGTTCTACCTATGTTGTTAACGAGAAGCAAACCACACATTTACTTTTATATGACAGTTTTAAGTAGAATAACAGATTATACTAATTTCCTGTATCCAAACTCTTTTTTTCAAAGGCTTACCTTTTTTATCTCTCAGAAAACCAGGTAGATGGGGCGAATAAAAGAGATTGGACTTTAAACGCCAACAGTATGAGTATTAAATTTAAAGGATTGGTAAGCCTTGGGGCGCAGACGGGTGGAACTGAGAAAACTGGATTTTTGTTTTAGTTACCCGATGTTGAAAGTCACCATATATTTCTATTTTACACAAAGCCGTCTTTATCATAAGTAAATGGTAGATAGGCTACAGTACCCAAGAGACAAATGAAATGAAATGGGGTTTAACGTCTTACTGTTCTGCTCCTACTGGGCTAATGAAGGCGGGCATACGCCATACAGTGTGCTATGAGGGAAATTTTACCCAGGCAGCGGCACTATGGCCTACTCTTATGTCGAATTCCAACTGCCAAGGGATCTTTATGTATATAGACTATAGACAGCTGTCCTTGTCAGACCTTCCGTCCTGCACCACTGACAAGTGGAAACAACGTTCGGAAATCTCGATGAACTTTCTCGGGAAATGCAGGGATCGAACACGCGACCTCCAGGCTAGCTAGCAAGTTAGTATACCTGATAATAACAAATAAAATAGTATATAAATACATGTACATAAGAAAAACAACCCAAAGATTTACACTAGCTGAGTGGTCCATCATGTAACATAGTAAAACTAATTCGCGATTGTTATAAAAAATGTTCCATACGAAAACAGGGAACCAAACAGATGTGTAACTGATGCTCTTTCACTCCGAATCACATGAACAAGGAATCGGGTATCGGATACCGGGTGAAACTGCATCACGGGACGTCAATTATTACAACAAAACGGAGAAATCAAAGAGAGAGAGAGAGAGAGAGAGAGAGAGAGAGATGGGGTTTAACGTCCACTCGACACAAACTAGGTCATTTTGGGACTAACATATGGTTTAATTTTATTTCAATAATATGGTTTAATTTTATTTCAATAATACGCTTGCGCGTAGGGTCTTTAGCAGTGGGAGGAAACCGGAGGACCCGGAGAAAACCCACGAGGATGGACAGGCGACCCTACTCCTTGTCACGTACAACCGGGGATTCGAAACCACGCCAGTTGACTCAATGACAGGTCTTATGATACAGCACGCACATGCTAACCATTCGGCCATCTAACCCCCCGAGAAATCAAAGAAAGGAAAATGTGCAGATGCCTATTTATGTTAAATTACATACCAGTTCATAAATGACGTATTTCTCAGAATGACTGTAGAAAATGTTTCAGATATGGTCATTAAAAAAAAGTCAATTTTCAGGTATAACCAGTTTCTTACAACTGCGAAATATCTCCTGTAAATTTACAATATTATATTATGATTACTACTTACTGCAAAATTTTAGAGGTTTTTCGGTAAAAGGATTTTAAGACGTTGACAGATTGTTCTATATTAGAAATAGCATCTTTTCAAATGTTTTTTTTTTTTTTTTTGATTGACACCACGCCCCTTTACATTTTATTTTTCATATTTAACTCAACAAAACGTTTTCACGTGGAACTGCTGCAACACCTCTCTCCCCTCCCCACCTTTCAAGTGCTGATCCAGGAACATCAAAATCTGTCAGATTTAACGTCAACTCAACACAAACTATGTCATTTTGGGACTAACATATAATTCAATTCTCTTTCAATAATTCGCTTGGGCGTACGGTACGGGAGAAACCCCACCAAGTTGGACAGGCGACCCTACTCCTTGTCACGTACAAGCGGAGGATCGAATTAACCACACCACTTGACTCAATGACAGACCCTACGATCTAACGAGCACGCGTTCAACCATTCAGCCCCGGCCCCTCTCGCTCTCATGAAAGTGACTTTTACCCATCTGATAAATTTTAAATAAGTATTTTGTTATTGTTACTTAGCTACTTTTATAAAATGGGAATATAGATCCGCGTTTACTCTTTAACCTACATTGTATTCCCCACCACAGTCCCTTTGCGAATATTATACGGTACGCAACTGGAATGTTCTAATCAATTTCAGCAGAATGTATCTTCTGAGTTATTCAACAGTTTCAAATTTCACTATTTTAAACATCTGCTACTTCTATTTTAAAATCCTATAAATCAGGAAGTCTTCAAGTTTTAGACAAAGCAAAACGTCTTATCTCTTGAAATGTCTTATATAGTACGTCTCTTAAATATCCGCAATACTATACGTTCATACTTGTACGTTTTGCTAGGTACATCAACTTCACCATCTAATCCTCTTTTGTATGAAAATCATTTTGTGACTTTTAGTAACCCAGAGAGGTATTCACTTTGCTATCACATTGATTGAAGATAGCTTGCCAGACAACGAAACACGCGCTGCGGCCGCTAAGTCGCCCGGATATTCCACAGGGGTTGTCAATTAATTTGTCTTTTGTCGACAATTAAAGCATTTGCATGACATCAAAAACTTTTTAGTAAAAGTAAAACTGATTAAAAGTAACAATCTATTAACTAATTAGCTGGTCCATGAATTAGCTGTTCAAGTTATGGGAAATCGCTGAAATCAATAGGATTCTTTTCCTCTCATGACCATAGAGACAGTGTATAAATACACAAGGCCGAAGGCAAACGTGAACACAGCGCGAGAAAATGTCCCAAAAATTACAGACTTGAAAAAGTCGAGTTCTCACAGCTTTCCAGGACAAATCGCATAACCTTGGCGTTTGCTTTGAGCATGCTCAAAATAAACGCCGTGACTCGGCGATCATTAGCGATTATGGCGATGTTGACGCGCTCTGAGACCATTTTCCGTCGCCGTGGCAGCGCAGTAAGGACGCCACCCAGGTTTGACGGTGGTATAAGCACCTTTAAAATATAAATACCGTGAGTTTGTCTAAAAATTCACTGCCGGTACTGTGAATACCGAAATTTCTGTATTGAAATTTGTCGCAGAAAACCACACAAATGCCTATTTAATGGACATGGGAAATGAGAAATAGATAAATAAAAGTTTAGGGTAGGCGATTCTGGATCTTTAGATTTGGTCCATGCTCTTAATTGGATGCTTTACAGACCAATACTGACTAAAAGATGAAAATGGTGTGTCATTTTATTGAGGTATAATCAATGAATTGGACATATTTTGGAAACAGGGTAGTATAAATCAAACAAAATGGTGATAAAATTAGAAAAAAAAACCTTTAATGTTAGAATGAATAATAACCAGTTTGACTGAATGTTGATGATAAACATGATATTATGTAAAATATAACACAACAAATATAACAAATGATACCATTTCACTGATTATTTACTGAGCCACAATAAAAACACACAACTTTTATAACTGGATGAGGGTAAATCTTGTTTGTAAGACGCCATCTTGCAATTCTAAGGGGAACAACATCTGGGCCCTGTTTCTCGAAATCTTAGCTAAAGATAAAATCCAAATTTTAGTAGATACTTCAATTTTGATTGGCTAAGCACTAAAATCAATCTAATATTATCCAACCAAATTACTAAAATTTGGATTTTATCTTAGTTAAAATTTCGCGAAACAGGCCCCAGATCACGATGATAGCACCTAAGAAAATTGAATTAAACAGAAAAGAAACGTTGAAACGAATTTATGGTACAGGCATGGGGTTAAAAATGTGGACATTAAGCAGATAAGGTCAGGACAACTTCTATAATTCTGTGGAAGACAATGATATGTGAATATTGACACCTGACTACAGAGAACCGCCATTGCATTAACTTTACGGCACGATTTCCAGAGCTAAAAGAAGAAGCATTACAAAGGGAGTGCAAAAAGATCTCATTGGCAGCCATTTAGAGACATATCTCGTCCATGTGGCATGTCTGACTACTAGGTGGACAAACAACTTAACGACTTTGATACCCTGATATTTTACCCCTTTTTTTGTACCAACTTTTCACTACAAAATAAAGGTGTTGTGGCCTCCTGTTGGTTGATTTTCTTGCGTCAGTAACTGTCCAGCCTAAATCATGCCAAAAATCACATTTCTGCTGCATTAATATTATGGCTTGCCTGAACTTCCAGTTAAATCAGTGGAGCATTTTCATTGGGTCTCAGTAAATACACCACAAACTTTCTTAACCAATTATTAAGCATTTAACACAATTACATGTATATACATTTTAATTGTATATCAATATCTAACACAGTATTGTCACAACGTATTTCATGCATATGACAGATATAAACATTTGTTTGAAGAAAATACAACATGTAGACACAACAATTTATAAATTTTCTAGACCAAGCTTATGGAGATTTAAACATGAATTACATAGTGAACTAAAGACAGAGTTTTTAATTAATATCAACAAAAGCATTATGCAGATAGGCTTCAGGCCCCGAGTTCACAAAGCATTCTCAGACTTAAGTTAAGAATTTACTCATCTTTCAATCACTGTTTATGAGAAATATCTTTGATCAAGAAGCACAAAACTTTGCACATAGTCCCTAATTGATGTATTTGACACATTAAAACAACAAAAGTTTTATCATGGGCTATATTTTAGTTAAAATAAGTAGAACAATTTTGAGTAAATTCTAAAATTAAGTCATAACCATAACCAGGGGGTCTAATGCAAATATGTCACCCGATTAGATTTTATTACATAGTTCGAGAAGGTATTTGTTGAGTAATAAAACCTTCTAGTAGTTTATCGAGGGCTGGCCGTCCTTACCGCACGGTACAAATAAAATCTTCTAGTAGTTTATCGAGGTTCGGGTGCTTCCGGAGTCCAAAATGGCCGCTTTATATACATGAGAATTTTGGGGATAACTAACCCGAACCCTAACCCTTTTTAAAAAACTGAACTTGGGTCTAATTTAGTTTTTACTTCTCTTAAAAGGGTTAGGGTTAGGGTTCGGGTTAGTATTCCCCTAAATACTCATTTGTATAAAGCAGCCATTTTGGTATGAGTTCTGGCTTGTTCTGGAATTTGTTGCTTCTAGTGGTGATAATATTTGTGCCATGTGGTAAGGACGGCCAGCCCTCGATAAACTACTAGAAGGTTTTATTACTCAACAAATACCTTCTCGAAGTATGTAATAAAATCTAATCGGGTGAATATGTATAGTTTTAGTCTTGATGATGTTTATTTCTTTTTGTTATGACTATATATTCCAAGAATCTCTTAAAGGCTCAATACCACTCTTGTTGTAACTGAATAATATGTCCCAATCTTTATTCTGGTCAACAAATTGTTCTATTTTACAATATTCCAATTAATTGATGATACAAATTTCATCTTAACACACCTAATTTAAAAAATTGGAAAAATTCAACTAAATGATTTGAAAAACCTGACGTAAAGCTTTTCAAATGTGACTTGGATTTAAAAATATTTTTGAACCCTCTGGACAAGTAAAATAGGATTTAATGGATAATTTACACAACAGGTAGGACACTAACACATCTAGTACTTAGAATAAGGCTATTTTATATTTTTTGGAGCTGTCAAGCCAGCAAGAGTGTTATTGTTCCTTTAAAACATTTGGAATAGTTTTAAAAAAATGAATTTGTTCATTTTATCCAAAATTTTCAATTTTATGTCATTATATCCCAAATGGTTTCATAACTGGGGTTTAACGTCCACTCGACACAAACTAGCTCATTTCAGGACTAACATATTGTTCAATTTTATTTCCATAATTCGCTTGCGCGTAGGGGTCTT
This sequence comes from Patella vulgata, assembly GCF_932274485.2. NCBI lineage: Eukaryota > Metazoa > Mollusca > Gastropoda > Patellidae > Patella > Patella vulgata. The sequence goes on from NC_065883.2 coordinate 23,253,185, forward strand.
TAGCAGTAGGAGGAACCCGAAGGACCCAGAGAAAACCCACGAGGCTGGACAGGCGACTCTACTCCTTGTCACATACAACCGGGGAATCAAAAGCACACCAGTTGCCTCAATGACAGACCTTGTGATAAAGCGCGCATGTGCTAATCATTCAGCCATAAAACCCCCCACACAATAATGAAAATTGCTAATCTACGTGTATTCACTGAAGCAACATGCCTGTATCCTGTATATATAATATATGTATAAGTAATAATTTACAATGATTATGATCAATATGACAGAAATATACAAATGACAAAAATTATAACAATAAAATACGTAATGATAATGTTGGATTTAATAAAAAAAAAAAAATATATACAAATTTATGAACGTCATAAATTAGTCGGAATTAAGACACCATATAAGAGTCATTTAAGTGTAGTTTTGGTTAATTGGCAAATAAATGAATGAATTATGAAAAGCGGTATAAATGATATGAATTGGTTATCTTCAGCAACAACTCCATAACATATGTAAAATATTTTAGTAGAACTCAGGGATGAATAATCATTGTGCATTATTTTGATACAAACATGAAACATATAAAAATAATTCTTAACAAAAACAAATAAAACATTATTGAAGCGTAACAAAGCGTAACTGTAATCATATGACGTGAAGCGTAACTTTACATCATATGACTTAAAGCATAACAAAGCGTAACTGTACATCATATGACTTAAAATGCAGCAAATGAAATGAAATGGGTTTTAACGTCCTACTGGAAATGCAACAAAGTGTAACTATACATCATATGACTTAAAGCGCAACAAAGCGTAACTGTACATCATATGACCTGAAGCATAACAAAGCGTAAATGTACATCATATGACTTGAAACATAACAAAGCGTAACTGTACATTATAAGACTTAAAGCTGTCTAACCTGTTAAATCACTAATGCATTTGATGCATTAATTTCTAGCTCACATTAATTTCTAGCTCACATTAATTTCTAACTCATATTAAATTCTAGCTCATATTAATTTCATGCTAGAATTAATTTCATGCTAGGATTAACTTCATGCTAGATTAATTTCTAGCTCACACTAATAACTTTCTAGAATAAAGTTTACGCTCACATTAATTTCTAGCTCTCATTAATTTCTTGCTAACAATAATTTCTTGGTACCAATAATTTCATGATAGCATTAATTTTCTTGTTGTACACCTACCCTATAAAGATGAAAACATACATGACTAAATCTGCCGGTCTTTCTGTTGGCTTCAATTGTTATATAAACTATCATTTAGACATTTATTCACATGACAAGCCTCTGATCAACTCTCTAGATCATCAGATAGCCGAGATTTCAATGGATTGGAATACCAGCGAGATTTATCGAAACTTAGTCTCGGTTGTCAAGTACCATGGCTATGATAATGAATGATTTAGGCTACATTTTCAAACAGTCATAACTTCGGCCAGAATAAATAACTTTGAACAAAATTTTCAATATATTCATTTTTCATTATCTATTTTCATTTAAACTATTATAGAAACAATGGTCAGCTTTTATCTAAATCGTACATAATCCATCTTTAATGACTGGTTGTAAAGGTACTGCCCCCTCTTCTAACAGATAGCAAATATTTCTACACAAAACATAGCACATTATTCCAATTCTGTGTTTTTCCTCATCCATCATAATCTCGTTTCTATAAATCTCAAAATCTCTCAAAGTTTGTTGCTGCCCTTGACTGTATTATTGACTGTGTATTCATACTGGTATTAATCTATGTATAAACTCTAGAAATGAATCACGCGATAGTTTATTTATATCTGTATGTTCCTGACTATCATGTACACAGACACCTTTCTCCCATTTCCAAAATAAACTCTTTAATTTACTGTCTCTACAAATAAATATATAAATCAATAATTAATAATAAAGAGAGAGAGAGAGAAATTGGGTTTAACGTCCACTCGACACAAACTAGGTCATTTCGGAACTAACATATGGTTTAATTTTATTTCAATAATTTGCTTGCGCGTAGGGGTCTTTTAGCAGTGGGAGGAAACCGGAGAAAACCCATGAGGTTGGATTATTAATAAAATAACAGAGTGCATTCTTCAATGTACTGTTATATCGGAGGAAAAAAAAGAGAGAGAGAAATGGGGTTTAACTCGATACAAACTATGTCATTTCGGAACTAACATATGGTTCAATTTTTATTTCAACAAGCCAACAGTGAGGCTGATGTCCCCCGCTGAAATCCCAAAATAAATAAAGTTATCGTGTCCCAAAGCATCAACCAATCAAATTGCTTATCTCTGCTTACCCTAAGCGGAAAATGCTCATCTTCGAACTCCATCAAGGCATTGACCTAATCAACACATACACCAAGTTTGAACATTCTAGCTCAATTAGGAAGAGAGTTATCGTGCCCCAAAGTATCAACCAATCAAATTGCTTATCTCTGCTTACCCTAAGCGGAAAATGCTCATCTTCGAACTCCATCAAGGCATTGACCTAATAAACACATACACCAAGTTTGAACATTCTAGCTCAATTAAAAGTTATCGTGTCCCAAAGCATCAACCAATCAAATTGCTTATCTCTGCTTACCCTAAGCGGAAAATGCTCATCTTCGAACTCCATCAAGGCACTGACCTAATCAACACATACACCAAGTTTGAACATTCTAGCCCAATTAGGAAGAGAGTTATCATGTCCCAAAGCATCAACCAATCAAATTGCTTATCTCTGCTTACCCTAAGCGGAAAATGCTCATCTTCGAACTCCATCAAGGCATTGACCTAATAAACACATACACCAAGTTTGAACATTCTAGCTCAATTAGGAAGAGAGTTATTGTGTCCCAAAAAGTGTGACGGACAGACAGACGGACAGACAGACGGACAGACAGACAGACGGACGAACCCATTTTAATAGTCCCCTGCTTTCTTCGAAAGGCAGGGGACAATAATTAACTTGCGTGCAGGGCTCTTTAGCACTGGGAGGAAACCAGAGGACCCTGAGAAAACCTGGGGAATCGAAACCACGCCAGTTGACTCAATGGCAGACTTTATGATACAGCTCACACACGCTAACCATCCACCCCCTCGAGGAAAAAGAGCACACCGTAAAAGCTATAATACTATTAGTACCCACTAGACTTTTTGTTCTTTAGGACAATAAAAGAGAAAACATCCATTTAGATCTCATACAGATGTTTGGGAATTCATATCTATGTGGAGTTTTAGTTTGATATACCAGACATGTGATTTGGATCATATAAATTTAATATTCTGACTTTTCTAGGATTTTGAAAGACCCAAGTTCATACCTCTTGACAGTAATCATTGGAAATTGTTGAAAATATTCTTTTTTGTCAAATGAACATATACTTTGTATAAATTTCAAATCAATCTGACGATAACTTTAGCCTCTAGAATGTTTAAACCAATGAAAGAAATAAATGAAATGAAACTGGGTTTAACGTCCTACTATGCTTCGACTTGGCTAATGAAAACGGACATACGCCATACAGTGTGCTATGAGGGGAATTATGTCCGGACATCGGCACTACAATCTACTCTTACATTGAAAACCAACACCAAGGGATCTGTAACGTACATGCCTATGTGTACATGTGACCTCGGTTTTTCATCCCATCCAAATGACTATATGTTGGCCCTTGCCAAGCCATCGGTCCTGCACCACTGACAAGGAGGAACCATGCCAGAAAATACAGATGAACTTTCTCGACCAACGCAGGGATCGAACTTGGGACTTCCAGGTTAGCGAGCCAATGTCTCACCCACAGAGCCACTCGAACGAAAAGACTGGGCAACAACAATATATAGAACCAAATTTCTATGTGGGCGTATAAAAACATTTTTATTACCTTGCAGTAGCAATGCTTTCTTTACGACAGTCATAAACAGCTTCCTTCGTATGAGTGTTGTACCAGTATTTTCTTTTACTGGATCTACTAATTGACATCATCCATGGTTCTGTAAATAACAAAAATTTTATTCAAAATGATGTGAATATTATTTAATATGAAGTTTACAAGATTTATAATCAAATGTAATGTTCATGGTGTCTGGACAAATAACAATCATCCTGTCCAACTCCGTGGGTTTTCTCTGGGTCCTCCCACTGCTAAAGACCCATACGACCAAGCAAATTATCGAAATAAAATTGAACCACATGTTAGTACCGAAATGACCCAGTTTTGTGTCGAGTGGACGTTAAACCCCATTTCTCTCTCTATCTTCCTTATGATAAATGCTGTATTCACAGACAATTCTGATTTTCAGCTAGGTTACATATAATTACATATGAGATAACATAAAATATAATATGAACATTAGCAGTTTTTAAAAAGTAGATACCACCAGGATGATAGTAGGTATTATCAATCAACTCACCTTTAACAGTTTTTAAAAAGTAGATACCACCGGGATGATAGTAGGTATTATCAATCAACTCACCTTTAACAGTTTTTAAGAAGTAGATACCACCAGGATGATAGTAGGTATTATCTGGTGTAAGAAAACACAATCTTGGCATACCCTGACTTCCTTTAACAACCTTCATATCTAATCTAAATATATAAATCATTTAATTTCAAATATACATATCCTCTAATACATGTACTTTTATTAACCAAATGCTTTTAAAATTAAGTAGCGGTGAAATGAACAATGATAATAAAACCTTTTCTCAGTTCAGGCCTCAGGCATCTATATTAATGTTGGTGGGGGGTGGGGGGGAAATGGCCGAAATGGGGTTTAATGTCCACTCGACACAAACTTGGTCATTTCGGGACTAACACATAGTTCAATTTTATTTTAATAATTCGCTTGTGTGTAGGGGTCTTCAGTAGTGGGAGGAAACCCGGAGGACCTGGAGAAAACCCATGAGGTTGGACAGGCGACCCTACTCCTTGTCTCGTACAACCGGGGATTCGAAACCACGCCAGTTGACTCAATGACAGGCTTTATGATACAGCGCGCACGTGCTAACCATTCGGCCATCCAACCCCCCCAAAACCGGAAGGAAATAAATAAAATGAAATGTGGTTTAACATCCTACTGTTCTGCTCTGACTGGGCTAATGAAGACGGGCATATGCCATACAGCGTGCTATGAGGGAAATTTTGTCCGGACAGTGGTGCTACGGCAAACTCTTAAAAAACGGAAGGGTTAGTACAACCTCATCTGACCAAAGTCACTCCCTGGATCAAGCTGCCATTATACCCCAAATTTCAGCCTCGGGCGAGCCCAGGTGTAGCCGCTAAACCAGAATAGACAAACAAACTAACGACAGTCCAAAATATATATATATTTAAATCTGACCTGTTAAAGACTTGATCAACTTCTTCTAGTTTATAATAATGTGATACAACTAAGGGAGATAAATCAGATCTACTTGGTTTCTGGACGGCTTTTACAAACTTCTTTAAACTCTCTAATCTACAAAAAAACAAAACAAATTTAAATACATAAATGTACATCACCAATGGTGAAACTAACAAATAACTTCAATAACAGGAAGGTCAAGCAATTTTACTTTAACTTTAAGGTATTTCATTTGTCATTACATGTCAGTACAATTTATGACATTGTGATGTTATTATGACAAGTTATTTCTTTGACAATGTTACATTGTTACCGACTGTTCATGCTACATGAATTTTATCTTGCACTATTCTAACAGTATCTTATTATTGAAATACAAGGTTAAAGTCTTTCTTCAAGGAAAAGAGAATTTGAAAATAAACGTGGATCGAGAATGAACATGCAATAATGCCTTTCCATCATATTTTGGACATATTTTGTGTAAAATCAAAAGTATTCTTAACCAAAAATAATGCCTTGTTTATGACAGAAAAGAAATGAAATGAAATGGGGTTTATTGTTAAATTGTTCTGTTCCGACTGGGCTAATGAAGATGCCATACAGTGTGCTAAGGGGAAATTTTGCCTGGACAATTGCGCTATGGCCTACTCTTGTATCAAATTCCATCTGCCAAGGGATCTTTTACGTGTACACGATACCTTGATTTTTCGTGCCATCCAAACAACTAGATAGCTGTACTTGTCAGACCCTCCGTCCTGCACTACTGACAAGGGAAATGTTTATGACAAGACAATTCATAGAGTCTGATGGGGTCGAATTTCAATATTTTACAAATAAACAAGCAAATTACAAATAATCACAAGTTACAATTACCTTTCTTTAAAATGTAGAGATCGCACATCTTTACCACATAAAAACAAAGCATCTAAAATGTGAATGGTTTTAATTCTTTTTTGACCTCTACCCTACAATAACAATATAATATAAATAAAACAGAGAGAGAGAGAGAGAGGGATGGGGTTTAATGTCAACTCGACACAAACTAGGTCATTTCGGGACTAACACATGGTTCAATTTTATTTCAATAATTTGCTTGCATGGAGGGGTCTTTAGCAGTGGGAGGAAACCAGAGGAACCGGAGAAAACCCTCGAGGTTGGACAGGTGACTCTACTCCTTATCACGTACAACTGGGGAATCAAAACCACGCCAGACCTTATGATGTAACATGCACGTACTAACCATTCGGCAATCCAACTGCCATAAATAAAATAAATAAAATATTACTTCTGTAAAATAATAACACAAGGATTATTCAATAAATATTTCTATTCTGTGTATTTTACTCTAAATGAGTTAACAATTTAATCGATTTTTACATACCTCTCCGCGTATTTCTTGTACTGTTTCAGCCTCTAGTAATGTTCGATATGGTAATTCTATTCTTTCTTCAACTTTTGTCCACTTACCTCTATCTAATTTAAATACATGTGATTTCTACAAAAAATATACAACAATATTTCAGATTTCTAAAAATATACAAAAATACAAAAAAATATACAAATACTAGCGATTTCTACAAACATATATAATAATTGAGATTCCAACCCCCAAAATATACTATTCTCCAACTTTAATTGTTATACTTTTATCTGAACTTTACTGTCATAGTCAAATTTCCTACTTTCAATTTAATTTTGTCTGATTGAATTGATCAAGTCGATTGAGTTCAAAGGTTAACTTACCCCTAGTCCTAGTAAATAATAGGTATTCTGATCACTTCTAACTGTACACATATAATCGTACACACTCTTTATATGACTTTTAGAAAACTCATCTAATAGATCTGGTGAATGATTTATATAATCATACGGATCATTCTGAAACAGAGAGAGAAAGGTGGTTTAAAGTTCACTCAAAACAAAATAGGTAATTTAGGTACTAACATATGGTACAATTCTATTTTAATTTTTTAACTTGGGAGTGGTTGGAAACTGGAGGTCTCAGAAAAACCCCACAAGGTTGAACGGGTAATCCTACTCCTTGTCACAAATACAAGCTTGGGATTAAAACCACACCACTTCACTCAATGACAGACCTTATAATCTAAAGTTCAAGCATTAGACCACTCAACCACCCAACCCTCACATTCTGAAACAACAAATATTACATATATATTATCTACCTTCCTGATTTTATATAAATATAAACACATCAATATCAAAATCCCTGCCCATGAAAAGGTAAACAGATTGACAAATAACATCTTATTGGCCATTATCGCAGGAACTTTTTCCTGTGGCTTTAGACTTCTTGTGGATCATTGCAGACATTTTATTTTAGTTGGGGGGGAAATATTTCTTAGCTGTGTACTTACATCCATTAAATCTGAGAATTTGCCTTCTGGATCTCTGTGATTAGGAGCTGCTCTAACTTCATCAGGTACCTAAAACAAATAGTTTGGTCTGTCAATAAATTGAAATTGGAATAAAGACAAGAGCATCGCTAACGCGGCAATATATGTCCACATTCCAGCTTTGATTGATATGGTACTTTTTAAAATGAAGAGAATGAAATATGAAATGGTTGTAATATGATCAGAGGCCAAGAAGGCTAGGCGTCGGGTTTGTTTTGCCAAATTTACAGACAAAATACTAACAATAAAGTGGGCTTGACACTACCCGACGAGGCCGGGGCAAGCATCAAAATAAATAGTTGCTGTCTTCATGGTATAAGGAATAAATATGCAAAATTCCAAGATGATCCATTCAGAATTGCAGCCTGTAGACGATAAATACAAAAACTGGGCGTGGCTCTGCCCATGGGGGTTGGATATGGAAACAATATAAATAGGTACCATCCTGTTATTGAAATGACAACATCAATAGTTGCCGTCCTTAGGGTATAAGGAATAAGTATACCAAGTTCCAAGATAATCCATTCAGAATTGTGGCCTTTGGGCGTTAAAGGCAAAAATTGGGCGTTGCTCTGCCCTTGGGCGTCGGGGCATTCACCAAAATCAATAGTTGATGCCCTTAGGCTATAAGGAATACATATGCCAATTACCAAGTTGATCCATTCAGAATTCCGGCCTGTAAACGATAAACATAAAAATTGGGCGTGGCTCTGCCCCTGGGGGTCGTGAAATGCAGTTGTCGTCCTTAGGCTATAAGGAAAACATATCCCAAGTTCAAAGACAATCCATTAAGAATCGAGGCCTGTAGGCAACTCACAGAGACACAAAGAACAAAATGGGTGTGGCTCTGCCCCTGGGGGTTGGGCAATCACCAAAAAAATAGAGGTCAGCCTTAGGGTATAACGTATAGGTATAAAAAAGTTTTTCGAGATGATTGATTAAGCATTGCAGGCTGTAAGTGACATACAGACACACAAAAAGAAAATGGGTGTGGCTCTGTCCCTGGGGGCTGGGCATTCACCACAAACAATAGGGATGTTCCTTAGGATAGAAGGAGTAAGTATGCAAAGTTTCAAGGTGATACGTTAAGAATTGCGGTCTGTAGATGACAAACAATGAATACAAGAAATGGGCGTGGCTCTGCCACTGGGGGTCGGGCATGCACCAAAAACAATAGGGATCATCCTTAGGGTATAAGGAATTCATATGAAATTTTTTCAAGAAAATCGATTAAGAATTTTGGCCTGAAGGCAACACACAGACACACAAAAAGAAAATGGGTGTGGCTCTGCCCATGGGGGCTGGGCATGCACCCCAAACGATTGGGACGTTCCTTAGGGTACAAAGAATAAGTATGCAAAGTTTCGAGATGATGCGTTAAGAAATGCGGCCTCTAGACGACAAACAAACAAATACAAGAAATGGGCGTGACTCTGCCCCTGGGGATCGGGCATGCACCAAAAACAATAGAGATCATCCTTAAGTTATAAGGAATAAGTATGTAAAGATTCAAGATGATAACTTAAGAATTGTGGCCTGTATGCGACACACAGACACACAAATATGGCACCAAAAAATCAGGAAATGCTGTAGCTAATTGTAATTGATAACAAATATTTCTTACAATGATTTTCAATACCAATTAATCTGTGGTATTTTTTTTTTATCAATTTTACACAGGAGTATTATGTAAAGTTCTTGAAGCTTGTTTCAATCTTTCCCTTTGATCAAACATTTTACATAGTGTCTAGTTATTCGCATGGGATGAAAAAACTGAGGTCCTGTATACATTTTAGCATAGATATAAAAGAACCTTTGACATTTTGAATTCGAAACAAGAGTAAAAATTTCTCTCACGTATGTCTGTCTTCGTTAGCCAGTTGGTGCAGAAAAATAGGATGTTAAACCCCATTTCAATAATCACCTACAGTTGAAATAAAAGCGTAGAAGAAAGAAACCTACCTGCCAATATCTTAAACAATCTTTACGTACAGTTGATTGTCTATTTTCATACAGATCCCTGTTTTAAATAAAATGATATAATTATATTTCAACAGCAATTTGATTAAAATACAGATCTATATTTCGTTTTTTTTTTACTTTCGATGGCCTCTACTACATGAAGATCTGACCGGTTGTAGTGGAAGGTCGCGTCAGATGTCATATGAGTGACTTTTGGCCCTATGAAGTCAGACATTCGATTAACCAATCAGCCTTGATGTTTCTAGTGGGTTACCGACAGTTTCATGCACATCACGCCAATAATTCGCCGTTTTATTGGCTAATGCCTCACATCATCCAGAACACAAGTTATATAACAACTCTTCCAGATCCTAGTGTAGTAAAGACAAGTAATTATAAAAAAAATAAACGAAATAGGATCTGTGTTTTAATCAGATTGGAATTAGAGCAATTATGAGATAAACAATTAAAAAAGATCAGATCATAATTGAAGAATCTAAGCGGAATTACTCTGCAAATTATAAGGTTTTTCCTTTCGTAATGAAAACATACTATCACATTAAAATGTAGGTGTAAAAAAAGTATTGTTATGTATTATTCATTTCATAATCAAAGATGGTTAATTGAATATTTCAAAACTCCATTTAACGTTCTATAAACATAAGTTAAAGTTTAACAAGAAGACTACGTCCAAACTGTTTTCATGCATACCCAAATTAAGTTTCATAAAGATCTCTTCAAAGAAATCTGGGAAATGCTCAGGATGGACAAATGGAAGTCATTTCAACATCCCTCCCTCAAGTTTGTTCGGTACACAATAAAATTTGTTAGCTATTTGAAAATCCAAAATAAATGAGATATATGTACCTAAAACAAAACCGAGGACAGAAGGACAGACTGACAGAGCCTATTTCAATATTCATTCCATGACTTTATTCGGCATGGGTTAATAAACTTATTGATATGCAGAGGCCATAGGAAGTAAGGTAATTCAAATAAAAAAAGTTCACATACTTATTTTGACAAAAAGCTTGGATTTTCTTTAAACCTATAATCTGTTTTCTACCAATACTGTAAAATAAAGACATAAAATTGTGAAAAATCTCCACAAAATAGAAGAATTCCTCTGTATAGCTATTTGGGAAACTATCAGGCTGAATTAGTTAAAGTTCTAGAAACAATGTTCACTATAACTTAAAGCTAAACTGTGAAAATAGTTTGGACCAGGATTTAAAGTGAACAAGTGATCAGTTCAAGTTACGTTACAGAGATGTCCTGTTACAATTTCAAGTAGCTAACACTCTTGTATTATCTTGACATTCGGTTATAAATTTGGCACTTGCTGTAAAGAATTTTGCCATTCCCAATGAAACTTTGCAGTAGATCAATGAATAAGTTGCTGCCGCACTAACAGGCTGTCTGGGGTTCGATCCCAGTGTTGGTCGAAAAAGTTCCCCAGGGATTGGTGCAGGACGGAGGTCCTGTATAGTGTCTAGTCATTCAGATGGTACAAAAAAACAAAGTCCCCTGTAAACATTTGTGAGCACATAAAAGAACTGTTGACAGTTGGAATTCGATATAAGAGTAGGCAGTAGGGCTGCTGTCTGGGCAAAATGTTCCTCATAGCACATGGTATGGTGTATGTCTGTCTTCATTATCCTTGTCGGTTCAGAAAAGTAGGACATTAAACCCCTTTTATTTCATTTTATTCTGCTATTAATTTATGCTTTGCTAGGCAATATTATCGAAATGCCTAATAAATTAGTAGTAACTGTTCACTTGCAGGTTTCTGAAAATGATATCTTAATATTTGTCAAATTATTAATCTAGACAACTTACTTTTCATTGGACACCCACATATAATCAAAGAAATCTGTGTCATCTTTCATAGTGTCGTGTGGGACTATTTCATTGACATCCTCCTTCGATGTAGAGACTAAATATTTACATAGATCGAGATTAATATGCTTCATATATTCACAGATATGTTCACTACCAGCACGTTTATTACGACAGACTATATACCTGAAAGATAAAGAAACAGAGAAGTCTTGTGAACAAAGTTTTATTTAAGATTTGAAACTAAAAGAAATTTGTTTCCTCACAGAGAAATAGTAAGCAAATATTTTAATAGAACGAAAATTCAAATAAGTGAGAAATGGGGTTTAACGTTCACTCGACACAAACTAGGTCATTTTGGGAATAATGTATGGTTCAATTTCATTTCAATAATTTGATTGCTCATAGGTATCTTTAGCTGTGGGAGGGAACCATAGGACCCAGAGAAAACTCCCGAGATTGGACAGACGACCCTACTCCTTGTCACGTACAACCGGAGATTCGAAACCACGCCAGTTGACTCAATGACAGGCTTTATGATACAGCACGCACATGCTAACCATTTGGCCATCCAACCCTATTCTAATAGAACGAAAATTCAAATAAGTGAGAAATGGGGTTTAACGTTCACTAGGTCATTTTGGGAATAATGTATGGTTCAGTTTCATTTCAATAATTTGATTGCTCAAAGGTATCTTTAGCTGTGGGAGGGAACCATAGGACCCAGAGAAAACCCACGAGGTTGGACAGGCAACTCTCTTGTCACGCACAAGCCGGGAATCGAAACCATGGTACTCATTGATAGATTCACTTCTTTATACCCACTAAGATGGTCTAAAAATTGATTGAAAAACTTTGTGCTATACTACACATTTATTTTCCATGTACCTCTTAGGAATGGTCGGTGCCACTGTGGATGAGAATTTCTATATGGATTCTTAAAAGACGTAAAAGATATCGTAGACAAAATGACTGTCCATTGATTTAGGGTGTTATTTACTCTTACGATATGTGACATCTATGATTAGTTTATTATAGATGATGTCGGCTCACATCAATGCGATTAAGATGCCCGACAAATGAGAAACTATGAGGTTTATAATCATTCTTATTGAATTGATGAATAGTCCGACAAAAGGAAAGCAATGACTTCTGTTTAAGATTAGATTGATGAATTGTCCGACAAAGGATTAAGTCAGTCAATCAAGGCAGATTAAGTAGTTAAATCAAGGTAGGTTTATACTATAGACGGTATAACACGATAAATACGTTGATCACTTAATTACCTAATAAACCCAGCGTATTATCGACGATAATCGGGTTGAGTGGTAGTTATACACTCAGTAAACTATATTAATTTCAGAATTTTGAATATTATTCACCATGTCTTGATGTCCGATTGGGCATATTCCCGGTCGGACAATTTTGGGCGTTTGGAAAAAAGATTCGGACAAGTCCGGAATATACGGGCAAAATCCCATCACTGGTTAAACCCCATTTCATTTCATTTCACTACTATCGGAATGTCCTGTCGCCATGGAGCCATGGTGGTTAAGTGAGTAAAACGCTGAAGGTCGCGGGTTGTGCTGGTGTTGGCCGAGAAAGTTCATCAGTATTCTCTGGCATGGTTTCTACTAATCAGTAATGCAGGACGGCGGACCTGACAAAGACAGCTGTCTAGTTGTTCGGATGGGGCTAGAAACTGATGTCCCATGTACACACTGGCATACTCGTAACTTATGCTACTTACCTTTCTGAATTAGCTGGTCTACTGGTTACAGGTTTAAATATAGAGACAGTATCAAACGCTAAATACATTAAATATACTAATCCCATACTAAACGGTGTAAACAGATCAAATAATTTACATACAAAATGGCCGTCTGAAAGAAAATAACAAAGACATTAGTCTATCAATTAAAATCTACTCTTAAAATTACACATCTTGTTCAAGAGATATACATACAAATATTATTAGCTGGAAACTTTGTAAATTTCTCCGAAAGCCAAACTGTGAGATCTTTGCAATTCAAATATGTGGCATAGATACGGTAATTGAGTTTAGTGGATGTTGGCATCATTTCATGTTTAATAAATATGAAATCTGGAGAATATTTTGCGAGAATCTTCAAGAATTCTTTGCAGAAATCAAGACTATAATTCTCCAAACCTTTCAAGCCAGTTGTACATATATATTCATCTGTTAAGTAAATCAGATGTTTTTTATTAAAACAATTCAAAGTTCAATATTGGATAATAAAAAGATTCATCTAAATGTATATACAGATGTAAAGTCATTCTTTAATGTTGGCGTACAATTATTTAAAAAAAAAAAACATGTCAATCGTACATTATTTATACGAGATAAAATATTGGACTTGTGTGATTATTTCATTGAGATGAACGTACAGTATAGTGTCTATATTTAAAGTTGTATCACCCGAGGGCTGTATCAATATATTACGCAATGTTTTTTATTGAAATGAAATGAAATGGGGTTTAATGTCCTACTGTTCTGCTCCAAACTGGGATAATGAAGAGGGGCATATGCCATACAGTGTGCTACGAGGGAAATTTTGCTCAGACAGCGGCACTATGGCCTACTCTTATATTGAATTCCAACTGTCAAGGGATCTTTTACATGCACGCCAATGTGTACACGGAACCTTTTCATCCCATCCGAATGACTAGACAGCTGTCCTCCACAAGCTATATGTAGAATGTATAATTATGTAGTATCTTACCTTCTCGAAGAATTGACAAGGCAACTAAACATTGACACAGATAAAGTTGTTTTGATAATATTTCTTGTATGTTTTCTTGTCCTTCAACAGAAAACCCCTAAATAAATAAAAACGATTATTATTTTCCATTCACTGGCTCTGAGAGACAGCTTTAACAAAAAAAACGATATATTATTTACACATTTACAGACTGGACATCATAATTTCAGGACACTTGAATACTGCTAGTATGTTTACATCCCAACAAGGAATGAAAAGATTGGTTGCCAGGCAAAAAAACCTATGCCAACAGCGAAGTTATCTAAACAGTTTTGAGCTAAACAAAAATTTCAAAAAGATCAGATCATAAAGCTGCTTTAAATTTTCTGTTTTAAAGAACTGAAATAAGTACATCTCTATATTCTTTTAAAAAAAACAACTTAAAACACATTTATTTAATCATGCTTTTAACTGACTATGTATACAATCATTAACATGTCCATAATCTTGTTGTTTATTTATGATTACATTGTCACTTTGTAAAGTGCTCCTGAACATGTTATATGAAAGGGTGCACTATAAATATGCTGTAATAATAATAATAATAATCAGTTGGCAGTTGACTATTTGTTTGACTGATAAAACTGAATCAATGAACTAAACCAAATGTCTCTTGTGTTTCATTTGGTTTACTTACTCCGTCAGCCATTACAAAATGGACACCCTTGCCGTCTGTATTATTAAGTACAAATTTAGTAAAAGCGTCCTGATTATCGGGGTTAAATATATCACCGTCACCATCGATTCCACCAACGCCTACAAATATAAATAATAAGTACTGTAAAACAAATTTCTGTGAAATCTTATTAAACTTTGAGTGAGAAACATTTTCAACAATATCTTTGATAGCAGTTAGTAGCCAAAATAGGATCATTTTTCACATCACATTTGCCACCTCTCAAACACTCCCTTAATTGTAATTTATCAATTCTTCCCTTATTCCTTTGATCTCTAAGGCTCTACTTATATAGTCATGGAATGTAGACTATATCCAAACTATAGGGGAGAGAGAGAGAGAGAGAGAGAGAGAGAGAGAGAGAGAGAGTACACTCAGAACAAACCAGGTCATTTCGGGACTAACATATGTTACAATTTTACTTCAATAGTTTGCTTTCGCATAGAGGTCTTAGATGTGAGGGGAAACTGGAGGACCATGAGAAAGCCCTTGGGGTTGGACTCCTTGTAGGATCGAAACCATGCCACTTGACTTAATGACAGATCTTATGTTCTAAAGCAGACATGTTACACCATTCAGCCATTCCACCCTGTTCTTTTCTGCACTGACTGAGCTAATGAAGGCAGCCATACACCAGACAGAGTGCTGTGAGGGAAATTTTGTCTGGAAAGCAATTGAATTCCAACTTTCAAGAATTCATTATGTACACAGCAGGGAGTACATGGGATCTCAGTTCTCCTTCCTGTCTAAACAACTAGGTGCTGCTTCTTGCTAGTCCTTCCATCCTGCATTACCAACAAGGGGAAACGACTCTGGAAAATCAGGTGCGACTTTCTCAGCCAACACTGGGATAGAACTCCAGACCTCCTGATTTGTGACCCAGGGCCTGATCACTGAGTCACCATTTCTCCCCAAACTAGAGGGAGAACTATAAAAGAGAAAGTGTCTAAAAGAATGAAGTTTGAGAAGAAAATTGGATTTTTATTTTTGTTCAGTATAACTACCTGTACATGAGTAACAGGGACATGGAATCCTATTCTCTTTTAAATCTAAAAATACTACAGTTACAAGACAACATCGCTTTGGTAATGCAAATCAAACAACTAATTAATATCTTTACCATAAAATGGTTCAAACATTTCACCAGGGCCAGCAAAAAAATCTTCCAGTTTGAAGTCATTTTGACCTTTCAAGGTCATTCCAAAGCCTTTACTATCTCCCTTCTTCCTCCAGAGAACATATTCACTAAAACCACCTGGTCCAGCACATATATCAGCAAAGTATAATATCTCATTAGGTGCAACTAGGTTTTTCTGAAATGTATATGAAATTGTGAGAATAGTTTTCTGAAATTACAATCAAAGTTCAAATGGAATTAGTACAAAAAAACGTAAACTGTGTGGGTTTCTAACTGTTAGAACCACATACAAATATCTTAATGTCTATAATATTTCTAACCCTTAATCAAAAGCAAAAAATAAGAAATAAACTGATTCTAGACAAAAAGACTGATTTGATAACAGTTAAATAACAAGTATCTGGCATCAGGAAAATAATTAAAACGGCTCTGAAAAGAAATCAATGACATAGTCTAACTTACACCATATGGATCTTTAGGAGTTGTAAACATAAAATCTAACACAGCATCCATGTTAGCCATCTTCATTGCTGCTCTGTAACAAAACATATTAAGATCATACATATAAAAATAAAAATACTATGGTCCTCATCAAATGATGTGATATTTTTGAGAACTTAATTAACCTAGTGATCCTTTGAATAAAAACAAATAAATAAAAATCGAATCATGTTTTTTTTTAAGAAGGATTTTCGTATATTTTTTTGTATGGCCTAAATAGACAATGGATATTGTGATATTCTATTAGTCTCTAGTATATGATTCAATTTTATTTCAATAATTCACAAGCACCTAGGGGTCTTAAGCAGTGGGAGCAAACCAGACGCTCATAATCCTTGTCATGCACAAGCAGGGGGTGGGGGATCGAAACCACACCACCTGACTCAATGACAGACCTTATGATCAAATGTGCACCATTTGGCAACCCACCATCCCAACAAATCCTTACAGATCCTAGGAAGCAGACATTTTCTTTTTAAGGTGTCAATTGATACTAAATAATGAATGAATGAAATGGCGTTTAACTTCGTACTTTTCTGCATAAACCAGGCTCTGATACTATATACTATCTGGCTTGTAAACCAAACCAGAACAACTCAACAAGAGGTGACAAGACTATTATACAGACAATAGTAACCAAATTAAACCAATTTATATTATCATATATACCTGTTGAGAAAGAAAACCCCTCGAATTGTTTCATAGGGATTAGATCTCGTTCTCGCTCGTCTCATTTCTTCTGGATCACAAATATCAAACACATTCTGAAATACATTATTCAGATAGTTAAATAATCTAGCGAAAGGAGGATTCAGAAAAAACATACAGAAAAATGACGTCTTCGACACATGTTTAAAATTATCCCTCTTATCATCTGTGCCAAGGACAAATGCCATAAAATCTGAAATGCCTTGAGGAGAGAGAGAGAGAAATGGGGTTTAACGTCCACTCGACACAAACTAGGTCGGGATTAACATATGGTTTAATTTTATTTACATAATTCTCTTGTGCGTAGGGGGTCTTTAGCAGTGGGAGGAAACCGGAGGCCCCGGGGAGAAAACCCACGAGGTTGGACAGGCGACCCGACTCCTTGTCACGTACAACAGGGGATTTGAAACCACGCCAGTCGACTCAATGACAGACTTTATGATACAGCGCGCGCACGCTAACCCTTCAGCCATCCAACCCCCCGAAATGCCTTGAGGACATTTTATACTAGTAAACATCTTTAGGTCTTGATTAATGTATCTTTAATCATAATTTTCCCAGTATGAGAGTTAATTGTCATTCTGGAAAATGATCATTCAATAAACTATTTTACATCACGTAGAAATCAAATACTAATGGGGGTTGTGATTAACACGCTACAAACAAAATATACCAATCAAAATAATTTTATTACCTTTGATTTTAATATTCCCTGTAATGTTCTTTCAGAAATATATTTCGTTTCATCATCTATTGATCTTTTTTTCTGTAAAAATCCAAGAAAAAAAAATACAAATGAAATGAAATGAAATGGGGTTTAACGTCCTACTGTTCTGCCCGGACAGCGGCACTACGGCCTACTCTTATATCGAATTCCAACTGCCAAAGGATCTTTTACGTGCACGCCAATGTGTACACGGGACCTCGGTTTTCCGTCCCATCCGAACGACTAGACAGCTTTCCTTGTCAGCCCCTCCGTCCTGCATCACTGACAAGGGAGAACCACGCCGGAAAATCTGGATGAACTTTCTCGGCCAATGCAGGGATCGAACACCCGACCTACAGGCTAGCGAGCCAGCGTCTTACCCACTTAGCCACGTGATCCAAAAAAAAAAAAAAAAAAAAAAAAAAATTGGGCCCGGACAGTAGCGCTACAGTCTAGCCTATTATCAAATTCTAACTGCCAAGGGATTTTTTACATGCACGCCAATGTGTACAAGGGAGCTTGGTTTTTCGTCCCATCCTAACTACTAGACAGCTGTCCTTGTCAGGCCCTACGTCCTGAATCACTGACAAGGAAGGAACCACTCCTGAAAATCTGGATGAACTTTCTCGGCCAATGCAGGGATCGAACACCCGACCTCCAGGCTAGCGAGCCAGCATCTTACCCAATTAGCCACCGTGACCCCCCATATATTATGTTTATACTTGAGTTAATAGAAAATAAAATGGAAAATAAAAGAAAATATTGAAATTGTACTCACTTTACCAATAACTTTCCATTGTATCATTTCATCTAGAGTAGGAATAGGCAGAGTACATTTAGGTAACCAATCAACTGTTTCTTCTATTATCAACTAAAGTTATAAATAGATAATAAGCCAGAGGAAAACGATTGTGTAATAATGATTATGATATGTACAAGATTATGCACTGCGCTTACATTTTTCAATTTAAATGTTTCTTCAAAGGTCAAAAGATTAAGATTCAGAACTTTAGAAATATACCTCCTCTAGATCAAAGTTCCATTCAACATCTTCAGCTTCTAATCCTTCTAAAAATAGACCCAAACCTCTTCTTCCTTTCTGTTTGGAGGCTTCTACAATCTCCACTCTACCTTGGCCATGTTTACCTAAACCTTTACCAGCTTGATAACCCATCTTAGCCTAAAATCATAAAATATTAAACTTATTGTAACTTTCGTCATGCATTATTAAATATATATTATGTAAGCTTAAAATAAAGAGTTGACCTTCTTGAACTTATTCCCATAATAGTTCAAAAATAGATACTGAAAAATGAATATATTGAAAATTTCATTCGAATTACTTTATTCTGAGCAAAGTTATGACTGTCTGAAGATGCAGCGTAGATTGTTTATTATCGTACCACAGTACTTAACAATCAAGGCGAAGTCTTGACTATCCATTTTATCTCTGAATTTTGAAATATTTTGGGCGATTTAATACAATTAAATCTCAGCCATCTGATGGCATGATAACAACAGAGCATAAATATATAATGAAAGATACAATTAAAAATTTCATCTTACCATCATTTTACCAACAGCGTCATTCATCTGTACAGGTTGTTTTGGTCCTGTATTCACTTTGATAAATTTAGCTGCTGGTTCACCTTCACTTTCACTCGTGCCTGTTGTTTCACTTCCTGTAGTACTACTACTTCCAACACTTGATGCATCACCCATAGCATGACCTTTAGTAACAAACTTCATTTCACTTCCCATCTTTTGTGTTGGTTGATGAAAACTTGGTCTCTCATCCTCGGAGGAATCTGAAACATAAATTGACAAAAAAAAAACATTGTATAATAATGTTATTTCCCCTATATACGAGCGTAATTTAGAATTTATAATCTCAAATTTTACTGTACAATGAGAAAAATTAATAAATGAAAGTAAATGGTTTGTTTACAAAGAAAATATAATAATTCAAATGATAACTTTTCATTAGTTTTTGATAACTTTCTTTCCCATTATTAACTACTAGGTAAGACTTTAGCGTGGCCATGTAATCTAAAGGAGTCATTAAGTACACAGGGAGCTGTGGTGGTTCAGTGAGTAAGAATCTGGTCAGCTAACCTGGAGGTGCCGTGTTCGATCCTTGTGTTTGCCGAGAAAATTCATTGTGATTTTCCAAAGTGGTTCCGCATGTAGGGGTGATGATTTTCCGTGATCGCGGAAAAAACGCGGAAATCGCGAAATTGTCCACTCAAAACGGAATTTGAAATCTCACACGGAAAAAGACGGAAAAGCCGATATTTGCTGATACTAAACACAAACTCAAAATAGTTTTGCAGTTATCCAAGTATTTTATCTTTTTATTCATAAAAATCGGAAATATTGAATGATATCGCGTGGTTTTGTTACTGTCTATTTTAGTATTTCGCTACTTTCATTTCATCATTTAGGAATCATAATTTTAATCGAAACGAAAACCCGTCTTTCATGTATCCCATTATAAAATTACTCTGTAGTTTAACTTGAATTAAACATTGTAATGTATATATATGTCTTTAAAAAAACTTCTGTCACTTCATAAAAGTAAAAATCGTTTCATTTACTTCTTATTTTACTGCCGGGCTCGTGACTCGTGTTTATCCGCATTAACCACGTGACATCAGAAATATACCGTAGCCTTGTGAATCCAGCCCTTATTCTCGAAGAAACGGTAGTAACTACGAAGATGTCTGGATAAATCGCGACTACACCTAGCAGCTGAGAAACATGACTTCGTCTGCTAAAAAGATGAAACGAGCTCACAAGATGTAATTTTCTGTTATTTAATTCGGGAAACAGGTTTAAAGAATAACTAGTCATTGAACATTACAAGTCATTCACAATTCAACATTTGTTATCATTGGTTTAAAATGATCCGTTTTGTAATAAAAGGCATTTTAAGATGTTTTATTCATTTATTCATAAAATAACATTTTATCTCGAAAAAACGGAATATGGTCAGCTCTGAAACGGAAAATAACGGAATTAAAAATACTTAAAACGGAATTTGCTATTTTCTGAAACGGAAAATCATCACCCCTACGCATGTAAAAGAAACCTTTTCAGTTTAAATAAGAAATAAGATGTAGGCCATAACACTGCTGTCCAGGCATTATTTCCCTCATAGCAGACTGTATGTCATGTATGTCTTCATTAGCCCAGTCGGTGCAGAAAAGTAGGACGTTATACCCCATTTCGTTTTATTTTGTACATTCGTGTATGCAACAATCAGAATTTTTGAGTAATCTCTTTAAAAGTTACCTGAAAAACTCTTTTGTACAGATCCAGATGTTTCTATAACCTCTGTTCCACCTTGTTCAAAGTATCCGGCATTGTAATTCATCTAAATAGTAAAATTACCATTAAAACAATATTGTTATTGATAAAATCAAGCTGAGCAAAAATAAATTTATATATATACTCGCCAAAAGACATGGTAACTGATATATAATGCCAATCGCAATAAAAAAAAAAGCTGTTCTAATTTAACAATCGACACAGATCAGATTGTGATCAAAAACTTTTCAATCAACTCTTTGTTTCATCCCTCAGATGCAAGTGTCTCTATTAAATGGTAAATTCTTATATACAAAGTGAGGAAATGGTTAATTTGCTATAAGTTGGACGAGCTTGGATTTCTAATAACTAGTCTCAGGTTTTTCTATTTTAATAATCCCCTCACAATAGCAGTACAAAATCAGACTTCGGTTGAAATGAGAGGTAGTTTATTCATCTTCATCACGTTTTGGGTTAAAAGACCCTTTAACTCTGTTTTTGTACTGCTGCTGTGTGGGGATTTTTAATTATCTATTACGTCTGCTCTCTCTGCCAGCATCCGTGGTTTGATCCAGCAGCTACACAGATCTACCAGCCTTAGTCTGCTACTCTTTTAAAGGAGTGTTGCCGTTCCTTCTTTCCCCTGGATTTCTCTTTTACAACGTAATTTTTAATAGTACCACTGTCCCTCTAAATAATGAAAAAGATCTAAAACAATCTCCGAGCTCACCATAATATCATGTTTCCTTTTATAAGGTTTGTTTTTCATAATTTTGGATGGAGGCCTACTAAAACTTGGTTTCTCATCTTCTTCTGAATCTAAAACAAGAGAGCAAACAAACATATTATTATTAACTTGGGGAAAAAAGCTTAAAGATATACTTCTTTCACAAATGTGATAGTAATTATATTTATATTATTAAAAAGCGTATTTTGTCATAAATGCAAAATCTTGAATTTCAGATGAACTTTTTAGGAACAGTTACTGATTGAGTGGTCTTTAAAATACTGTGCAGATGCACTGTGTAACACATTAGGTTATTCTGTCTTTCATATTTATCATACCATATCACATGAGTGGTTTCTGACTCAATCAAAATTGGAGTAGTCATAATAATAACCTGTTATTATCATTACCCAATTCTGCCTTAGGGATTTTTAGGAGTCATGTCTTAACCAGGTGAAGATATTTTGTAATCAGTTGTTTTGACTACTTGGATTGTAAGTAAATATACAAATACAATTTATGATCAACAAAGATTTATAATTTGTAGTCTTAAAGAAAAAATCAAAATTTTTTATGTGCAGACTACAGGTTCCAATTCACAGTTAACTGCCTGTTCTTCTGCATAATACCAGATATATACCACAATGGTAATGTTATCCGGTTTGTGTCGTGTGGCTTTTGAATATAGGTAAATTTTGATATAATCAAGATCTAATGATTAGGCAAATACTTTTTTAGAAATTGTTATAGGGAGAGAAATGGGGCTTAACATCTACTCAACACAAACTAGTTTATTTTGGGACTAACATATGGTACAATTCATTTTCAATAACTTGCTTGCTCATACATGTAGGGGTCTTTTAGTAGACTATAGTGGAAGAGGAAATTGGAGGGAGAGAGAGAGAGAGATGGGGTTTATCGTCCACTCGACACAAACCAGGTCATTTCGGGACTAACATAATATGGTTCAATTTTATTTCCATAAGGACCCGGAGAAAACCGATGAGGTTGGACAGGCGACCCTACTCCTTGTCACGTACAACCAGGGACTCGAAACCACGCCAGTTGACTCAATGACAGACTTTATGATACAGTGTGCATGTGCTAACCATTCAGCCATTCAACCCCCCGGAAATTGGAGCACTCATGGAAAACCCACACAGATAAGCAGGAAACCCTACTGTTACTCTTTGTCATTTGCAAGTCTGGGATGGAAATCACACCACTTAAATAAATAACAGGCTATATGATCTTAAGTTTTAGACCATTCGGCCAACTCCTGAGATATTGCTATTGCTATAAACTGTAAATAACAAATTAAGCATACAGGTGAATCTGCTTGGTTTTTATTCTGACTTACAAGGGAAACTTAAAAATAATAAGTAAATAGGTACTAGCGAATTAAAAATAAAGGCCTAGTGTACGTTGACCCAGCTACTTTTGACTTCCACTACTAACCCTAACCCTAAGTAGCCGGATCAACATACAAAATAAAATAGTTAAAAGAATGTAAAGTGATTGTGAATTTTACTTCAGATTTGTTTAAGATTCATAGTGTGTAAATAAATGTTTCATGAAATTGCGCCAATGAAAATAGTGAACTTGACATCAAAGGGGTTGCAAATAGAAGACAATTATGGGCATGACACCTGTTCAAGAAGGTGTTATTTCTATGTTCAGTTAATATATAACCTGATAATGTGCCGTGAGATGTCATTTTATTCATTATTTTCTGTTTTCTTGCAAGATTTTCATGTCAGCAACCGAAACCGGAAATATTGATCTTTTTAGTCTTTTTGTATTGGAAAGTCGAGAATTAGGAGAGTTACCTCCCATTAAACATTATTTTAATTAAAATAATGATTATCTGTAAATAGAAGTGCAGATTTTTATTACTTATTCAAATTGAAAGACAATTTTCCAAATATTTAGCTTCTAAACATTATTTTTGGATAAAAGTTAAATACTTAACTATGTCTACGTGAATCAACTTCCGGTAACAGTCGGTCGTGTTTTGCGGTTTTCAGAAAGGAGAACCAAGAAATCAGGTATCTAATTAAATAAAAAGCAAGAATATGAAATCATTTAATAAATAATCTGTCATATCGTTGTCATTTCATATCATTTGATGTGCGACTCAGCTGGTCTACAAATGAGATTTGTGCATGTGATCTTTACCTTATTGCAATTCACGTCCTTAGCCCTTAGGTATTCAAGTTCCTCCATGCATCTGATTTTAGAAATAACAAGTCCTGTGTGCTACACCATAGATAATACGGTATTAGCTAGTGTTGCACCTCATGTAAGATTGATATAGGATAATTTTAAAAACTTAAAATTACTAGGTTAAATGTATTCTCACAAATTAAACAGATCCAGCCTACAAACTGACACTGCAAGTACCGGTATATGATTGATTGATTGATTAAGTTAGAGTAATTGGCCGTATAAGTATAAGGTTCTTTGTTAATCAAGCAGTGTTCTTCAATGGAAATTCATGCATTATTAGGCTGCATAAATCATGTGCCAACCATAGACATAGGCTACTATCATTAGTATCAAGTATTTCTATACCCATTTTCCATTGGTCTATTGACCTTGTTACTAGGGAGCAGATGCTGGTTCTCTTATCCTGGAAGTCACCTATTGGACCCCTGCATTGGCCGTGAAAGTTCATAAGGATTTTCCAACGTGGTTTTCCCATGTCAGTGGTGCAGAGTGGAGGACCTGACAAGGACAGCTGTCTAGTCGTTTGGATGGGATGAAAAACCAAGGTCCCATTTACACATTGGCGTGCAGTTGGAATTCGATATAAAAGTAGGTCATAGCGCCGCTGCCCAGGCAAAATTTCCCTCATAGCACACTGTATGGCTTATGCCTGTCTTCATTAGCCCAGTTGGAGCAGAACAGTAGGACGTTAAACTCTATTTCATTTCTGTTACTTTATCTGGTTTCCTATTTATGTATAAATACAACCCAACTCTCACCCCAGATATTTACATATTTTTATCATCAATCTATAACAATTAATTATGTGTCTATTTAACAGTAAATAATTAATTACGTGTTTATTTAACAATAAGTAAGTGTTTAACAGTTTATTTAACGATAAGTTGGAAGTATAACTCAGTTAATTACCTGCTAATACAATAACAAGGGGGATGAAACAGCTTGAGAAAAAAATAACTTGGGATGAATAAGCTCGGGGTGATATTGTCATGGGATGAACCGACCCGCATCCGACCTGTTAAATGTTCCTTAATTAATGTTTTATGGGATTATTGGAAAGGCTTGAAATAATTGGTAATATTAATGTTACTTTATTCTTGGTATATGTTTTTTTTAGGATGACCGTTGGTGGAAAGTATCGCCCACGATGTTTCTTTGATATTGAGATTGGAGGAAAGTCAGGTAAGCATTGAAATCAAAATATTTGTGTTGCTATCATGTATCTTTGAAAACCAGTACCGGTACCTTACAATTTATTCTTATCCGGTTTCATGTGAATCTTTATATACCGGTACGTCTTCATTAAAATATTGTTGTATTGTTGTCAAACAATACTGTCATCCATAGGTGCTTGTTAACGTTAATCATGCAATTGACTTGAATTTATACACAATTTTTATATGCATTAGATAAAGAATCCTATTGATTTTCAATAATTTCCAATAATTAGCTGGAGTTATGACCTTTGGTCAATTTGAAAAATCTTGTGGACAGATTAGTAGCTATTGTTGTTATCCCATTGGTTTGAAATGTATACACAGAAAGAACTAAAATAGAAGTAAAAGGTTGTTACTCTTGATCAATTTTAAGATTCTTGTGATTGTTCCCTTTATCTACAAAAGAATAAAGCCTTGTGAATGACTTGGACGATTTATTTGCTGTGGGCGTATGTTTCATTGCCTAGCAACCTATCTTTAACCATATTGGTCCGTATATTGTTTACATGCACTTTGGATGATACTGTATTGATAAACATTTTTTTGTTTGTTTTACAGCGGGGAGAATAATCTTTGAACTTTTCTCAGAAGAATGTCCTAAGACATGTGAAAACTTCCGATCCTTATGTACGGGTGAGTAGTTTAAGATAAATAATCATGCCAAAAGATATTTCCTTTAGAAATTTTTACAGTGATAAGAAAATGAAGCAGCATTTAAAGACTGTTGTATTTGTAATGAATTAGAATTAATTAATTTACTATATATATTTGGAATTACAGGTGAAAAGGGCATATCTGAGAAAAGTAATAAACCTCTCCATTATAAAGGATCCCCAGTTCATCGTATAGTGAAAGACTTCATGATACAAGGTGGAGATTTCACTAAAGGTAAGTCTGCAAAATTTTTATTGAGACTGTAGTCAGGAAAATGTATTTTCAAGTCCAGTTCCCACTTGCTGTATGAAATTCACAATAATGACTCTACAAAATGGAGATATTAAACGCCATTCAGATATTCAGATATTTATCTCAGAAATTGAACTCTGTGGTATTTTTGTGGTAAACTATTTAATAGCATAATTCTCTTTATCTTTGGGTGTCTATATTTGTACTGTTTATGTATTACAGGCGATGGAACTGGTGGTGAATCAATTTATGGAGAGATGTTTCAAGGTAATATATACAAAATTTTGGGGACACCCCACAACCCACCCGTTTATGTCAAAAATTAACATTTGTACTGATTATTTGTGCGTTTATAAAGTGACAAACTATACAAATGGGTTACTTTCAAATTATCATTTGATGGTAGATAAAAAACGTTTATAATCTCCAAAAATCGTGTATTTGCTACTATCGTGTATTTGAATGTTGACCGTGTAATTGACCAGGTATTTTCCTTAAGAGGTGAGTATCAATCAACGTCCTGTTTATCTACGGTATTTATTTATTAGATGAGCAGTATAATTTGCCGAGAGGTGTGTATCAATCAACGTCCTGTTTATTTATCTACAGCATTTACCTATTAGATGAACCGTTTAAATTTCCCAGGATGTGTTTAGCCAATCTGTTTAATTGTTGGAAAGATTGAATTTAGTCACGAACGTTTCATTTTTTTATTGCACAAACAAGGATATCTAGCTTATATTTTGCTTCTTTGCCAACTTGCGTAGGACATTTCCATCATATTGAAATAGCATCCATGCAAGAACAATCTGTGTAGTGGTTCAGACTGTCTGAGGTAAACTAGAATTCACTTTCTTGGCAAGCTTGACCCTTTAGAAAATACTGAAATATTCCAGTACTGAGGGAATGTGAACACAAGATTAATATGAACACAACTGAATTGGAACTGATCATTATGTAAAATATTATAATTTTTATTTTTTCAGATGAAAATTTCATCTTGAAACATGACAAAGAATTTCTCCTCTCAATGGCTAATCGTGGCATAAACACTAACGGTTCCCAATTTTTCATGTAAGTTTCATTTCGATAATCTGTTTTATTAATAAAAAAAAGTTTCTTTTTTGTCTCTAGGTTTTACAGTAAAATTGTACAATAATGGTAATTATATATAAAATGATGTTAATAATTGTTATTTTACTAAAAAATAGTGCACACATTATTATTGTACAATAATATAAACTGGATGATATTAATAGCAAAGATCTAAAAATGAATGAAATGTTTCCAAACTGTTTATTTTACTTTACATGGTACATTTCCTTCAAGTGCCATGTCACTATGCATTATGGCTCTGGGCCCCATTGCACAAAGCACACATAGTACTTAAAGCCACACAGTTCAAACACTTAAAAAACCTAATACTACAAGTACAACTAAATATAATATATAACTTATTGTATGCTTCGTACATAGGGGCCCTGTTTGTCAAGGACAAAGCCCACTTTTCAAAAATTGTAAACACTTTATAAATTTTAATAGCTGTCCTAAGATAACAAGAATTGGACACTAATTTAGATAAGAATTGATTATTTTTATTACTAATCATTGGGACTTTCTCTTGATCTCTAAGCCGCTGTTGTCATAGTTTTAATATTTTTTATTTATCCATCTTGATATGACTCTTGCAAAAGGTCAAGGGCGAGTCCTGATCATGTGCTGGTCGTTAAAGACAGTAATGTCATATATGTAGGATAAACCAGTAAACGAAATCCATATTTGACGTTGGCTGAAGCAGTTTATTCTATTTTCTATATTTTTTATATGTATACAGAGACAAAGTGTGATGGGATCACTATGGAAACAGGTAAAAACAAAACAAGGAACCTTTAAAAATTAAAAACAAAAGTAGGATACATGTAGCATCTTAGCTGATTGAAATACAGGCAATATTTGAATGAAATGTCTTTAAAGTTCCTATTCCAGTTGAAAGAATCATCGTTATGCAGTTAATAAGATTGATCAGCTACGTGTAAATATCAGCTCAAGAGTTAATAGATTTCAAAATTATAAAAATGATCATTTAAATGCTTGCTATTTTTAAGTACATATGGGTTCAACAAGAGTATTAAGGTTCAGAATTTATCAGATATATCAGATTGAAAACAAGTTAAGATGTAGATTTCATTGCTTATCTTAAAATATTCATGTAATCAAGATCTGTAGTAGATAATGCAAGACAATTGTACAACAAAACACATTTTAATTTTAAAGAATACATCATCACTTCATATTGTTTTCTCATGATGGATAGTAATCCGTATTTTTCTCTGTCAACCTGTTTTTCTGATAAATTCTAAGAACCTTTTAGTAGTACTGTTGTTCATTAATGTACTTTTCTGAAGAAAAAAAAAGAAGATAGGACCACATTTGATAAATGGAAAATGTTTTTATATCATTATTTTTAGACACACCTATGTCAAAGAATATTATTGAATTACAAAATTTAACAGACTTATCGAAATGTGTTCCTTTTTGTTTTAAAAATGTTTGACAAATTTAAGTTACTCACACATCTAGGGAAAATGAGTTACATTCTTTTATAAGATCACTTTGATTTAAATAAACTTTATCCCGTAGATACATACAGCATAATACACTTGTTTAAATGAAAGTAATATGAGTTCATACCACAATTCTATATAATTCAATAAAATATCATCTTTGAATTGGCCGTCTTCATTAGCCCAGTCGAGGCAGAACAGTAGGACGTTAAACCCCATTTCTTTAAATTGGCACTGAATTCATAATGATAGATCATTAAAGAACGACGCCCACCCAACATTAATATATGTACACAGCAGGCTATATTTCTATAAAGGATATGTATCTCAATTTCTTTTTTTTATCTTTAATTGATTAGTGAGTTTATTTTAGGGTGTAGAGAAGGTAAGTTCTTGGTTTGTGTCTAGACTAGATGTGTGTGTCACTCTAATTTGAATCTATTTTCTATGTATTGTGATTTTAGTTAATAGTTTGTTTCTGTTTCTTTCATATATCAATAACAGAACCACAAAGCCTACACCTCACTTAGATGGGTAAGTAAAAGATTGTACACACCATACATTTTAATCAAGTCCTATGTTGTGATCATCCTGTCCACATGTCCATCATTCCACAATTTCCTGTTCACACTTCACAGATTAAAGTTCTTGTTGGATTTCTTTCAAATTACTAGAGATTGTTCATATGGTCACAAGGAAGAAACCTATCGAAAATCTTACATATTACATGACAAATGTCCAGCTGGCTCATAGTTATTGACCAATAGATCCAGAAACATTGAAGTCAATTTTTAACTTGAGCCGTTATGACCGGCGTTAATGACCAAGTTGGAACCCTTGCATCAAATGCTTCAAGTAATAGACGTTAAATTTTTTATTTGATGTTAGTCAAACTTGGTTTATGTACAAATCTCGTTGTCGTGGTGAAAATGATTTGGTTCTGCCAAAATTGGCTTTGTAGTCCTTAAAAGATCTTTTGGGAAATTCTATTTTCAGTATTCATGTTGTATTTGGTCAAGTCATAAAAGGTGAAGAAATTGTTAAAGCAATTGAAGATCACCCTACAGATTCCAAAAGTAGACCAACTGAAGATATTCGCATTTCAAATTGTGGAGAATTGGTTCTTCAACTTAAAGCTAAAGGTATTATTACATTTCATATTAAGATGCTCCAACACAATTATTGAGTTAGCTGTCCATGTTTCATCAAAAAAATGGATTACCTTGTCAGTACATCTCTACTTAAAGGATCTAAACCTCTATTCTTTGGAATCTGAAAATGAGTCAAAAATCACACAATAATGTGACATGAATCAGTTTTGTTCTGCGAAATATGTGAGCAGTCTAAATTGAATGACTACAAGTTTATCATTTAGTAATTTGTGGATCTGTCATTTCTAAGTACTTTTGCATTGACTTAAAGGATATGTTTTGCTTTGTAATTTGTTCATCATGCCTTTTCATTACAAATGGCTCCCGAGACCATAGACAACCCGATGTTGGGAACTGATTTTAAAATTTCCATTGTGTCTTACATATTTGCACAGTAAGATAACAACATTAATATTGATTGAAATGGACCAATATTGAATTCTAATTTTTGTTTTTAATTTTAAATATTATGGATATTGGGTTAGAGGTTTAGCTCCTTGAATTTTAATGTAGAAATTAATATCAAATCTCCATGAGGTAATAATATTGCATTCACCAGTGACTATCTGTTAGCGCTTTATTATATGGTAAATAAGTATAAGTTTTAACGTCCACTCAACACAGTAATAACAACAATTTTTGTCCCAAGTAGAATCCTTCATTGATGGTACCAGTAATAAAAACTTATTGTTATTTTCAATATTAAGCTGCTTTTAATTTATTCATAGCAAATTTAATATCTCATTGCTTTTACCACTCCCAGTAATAATAACTTATAAATATTTTAAATATAAAACTGATTTTAATTTATTCACAGCAAAAAAGAAAAAAGTTACATCTGGTACAGAAGATTCATCAAGCAGTTCTTCTGAATCCGAAACTGGTTCGATATCCGACTCCAGCAGTGATGAAAAAGACAAGAAAAAACGGAAAAAGAAACAAAAGAAAAAAGATTCCAAGAGAAAGAAGAAAGACAAAAAACCAGAGAAAGAAAGGTAACAATATGTTATATTAATTTTTGATTTTAAAATTTACTTCTAATCAAGCCGATTGGTAAAACATTGAACCAGTCATTATGGTATCATAAATCAATCTATTTTCGGCTAAATCATGAGTTAATTATTACTGGTTGATTAAGAAGTCTATCAACTTGCTTGTCGGCTACAATAACAATCATACCTTATTGAGAATTGGCCACATTGTTCATAATCCAAGTAATTTGCACATTTAATGGTAATTTTGATAAAACAGTAAGAAAACAAAACAGGCTTGCTGATTATTCGTAATGGGTCCAGTAAGTTGACTTTGTGAAAATAAGCCATGTGGGGAATGATTTTAATGAGTTTAGTGAGTACGGTGCTGGCTCTCAATTAATGGGGTTATGGGCGGTGTTGGCTGAGAAAGTTTTTCAGGATTTTCCTTGTCAATGACGCAAGGCAAATGGTCTGGCGAGGAAAAAAATCTAGTTGTTCGGATTGAACGGAAACCTGAGGTCTTATTTATATCATTGGCAGCACGTTAAAGTTCTCCTGGTGGATGGATATCAAAATAATAGTAAACTATAGCGTTTTTGTCTGGAAAAGATTTTCCACATAGTTTTTGTATGCCTGACTTCATTAGCCCAGTTGGTGCAGAAAAGTAAGACATTAAATTTCATTTCAGATTGGATTATTTGAAGGAATAGTCCTTTAACACTACATGAAATCTTTCTTGTTTATGAAATGAAATGAAATGGGGTTTAATGTCCTACTGTTCTGCTCCGAACTGGGCTAATGAAGATGGCCATACAGTGTGCTATGAGGGAAATTTTGCCCGGAGAGAGGCACTCCGTCCTACTCTTATATCAAATTCCAACTGTCAAGGGATCATTTACGTGAACACCATGACAAGGAGTAGGGTCGCCTGTCCAACCTTGTGGGTTTTCTCCAGGTCCTCCGGTTTCCTCCCACTGCTAAACACTCCTACGAGCAAGCGAATTATGGAAATAAAATTGAACCATATTTAAGTCCCGAAATGACCTAGTTTGTTTCGAGTGAACACACCAATGTGTACACAGGACCTCGGTTTTTCATACCATCCGAACGACTAGACAGCTGTCCTTGTGAGGTCCTCCATCCTGCATCACTGACAAGGGGAGCCACGCCGGAAAATCTGGATGAACTTTCTCGGCCAATGCAGGGATTGAACACCCGACCTCCAGGCTAACGAGTCAGCGTCTTACCCACTTAGCCACCCTGACCCCTGTCTTGTTTGGGGGGTTGGATGGCTGAATGGTTAGCGTGCGCGCGCTGTATCATAAAGTCTGTCATTGAGTCGACTGGCGTGGTTTCTAATCCCCGGTTGTACGTGACAAGGAGTAGGGTCGCCTGTCCAACCTCGTGGTTTTTCACCGGGTCCTCCGGTTTCCTCCCACTGCTAAAGACCCCTACGCGCAAGCGAATTATTGAAATAAAATTAAACCATATGTTAGTCCCGAAATGACCTAGTTTGTGTCGAGTGGACGTTAAACCCCATCTCTCTCTCTCTCTCTCTCTCTCTCTCCCCTGTCTTGTTTATGAAAATATATGCTTAATGACCTCAGTGCTTGAAATAAAGCTTTTATTCATTCATAACAAAGTCCTGATAATATCCTCTTATTTATTAGTGAAGAAACTGAGAGAGAGAAAGAGAAAATAACAACAATATTTGCCGAAATTCGTCCAGATGAAATACCTGATATACCTAACAATTTTCTCCTCCGTAACAAAGAGGAACGTCAGGCAGAAAATGGGTAAGTTAATATTTAGGAATTTAACTTCTTAGCATCCAAGTTTCTTCATTGTTTATAACTTATTTCATATGATCTATAAGAAATACCTTGAGTGTTTACAGATCCTGTTAAATCTTTCAATTAATCATTTCTTTAAAGTATCATAGGGATATGACTTTTCTATTGCGTGACATTTGCCCCAATGTTTTTTATATCAAGAAATTATCTTTTATCAATCCAAAACACGTAAAAAAAGTGTCCACCTTTAAGAGCAGTACTTTGCAATACTTTATATAATAAACTAAACACTGCCTAATAGATAACAATCACTAGCAACTTTAATATTGTGATGTTGCAACAAGCATTAGCTTGATAACGTTGAGAGAATACTCTTCGAAACTTCGCCCAAATGTTTTTCCATAAAGTATGTGGTATAGTTTATTGCTCTATCCAATTACTAAATTCCTCCAAAAGATTATTAAAGATACATTATGGGAGATTTTAATAGAGAGTTGGCCATTCTTGCTATAACAGTTCAAAAATAGATGATGAAAGAAGACTATATTGAAAATTTCAGTCAAATTACTTTATTCTGAACAAAGTTATCACTATTGTAATTTTTGACTAGAAATAGGAGTCAAATCTCTCTTCACCATCTCCGAGAATGGACGATCGTTTGATTGACAGGCGTTAACTCCACCTACATAATCTTGATTATCAAGTAACGTTTTCAATGGCTGTGGTTTGAGACAGGGTTGCAATTCAATTCGTATCACATTTATTTTTACTACAAATTAAAAATAAGACTTTTAATATATAGATAAGAAGCGAAAGTTTGAAAGGAATGGACCAAATCAATGAGGCATAATTATAGCTGACTTCTGGTTAGCCTGCGTGTACTCTTGTACGTAACTAGTAGGTCTACGTAACTCCCGAACAGTGATCTAATGGAGCTGCAATTCAACTGGGGTAATGTTAGCTGCGATGCTTATCAATTTCTATAATTTTTCTGTAAACGCAATTAACAAAAGAGCGTATAATACCGACATTCAAACTCTCATTTTAACCACAACTAAACATAATATCAAGGCAGTATATATCGAACTTTCAATCATATTGACTGACATGCGGCCTCGCTCAACAGTGGCCTTGCTTCGTACAATCTATCATTTAGCCTCGCTCTAAAATTATTTCCGGGAGTATGACGTCAACGTAACGGTTAATCTCCGCTTACGACGCCATTTAAAAATTTAATCAATCAACGAAAACCCTGTTTAAATCCAAGCCGAATCCAAGCCATCCGTGGGTCTACAGAGTTGATTTTGTGCTTGTTGTGTAAATAAAGATCTAATTTATAATTTCTATGACATCTGAAGCCTAAATAAAGACTTGCAATAATCAGATTTAGCTCTTGCATAATGTATGTTTAAGTATTATCTTGTCGTTATCAAGCACAAGGCAAGCAATAATATGATACAAAAAGATAATTTTGGATAAAGCAAAACCATTAAACACAGTACATTTATGTATAATATCTCGCTAATATTTTCCATAATTTAAAAGTTTTTGTTGTATTTTATTTTTGTAGAGAAAATGGTAATAGATCTCCACCTGGTTACGGCCAGAGAAGAAGAATAGAGCAGGTTCCTTATAAAGCTAGAGCAGTTTATTCTAGTACTGGACGGAAAATAAAAGGAAGAGGAAGTGTGGTAAGTTGTGTTCTTCATTATAAAACTGACAATTGTGTTTAAGCCCACATCCAGTTTCATGTACAAGAAAACCACTAAGCACTTTACAATTTGAACAAATACATGCATACATGTATGAATACCAAATCCCACAGAAACACACAAATAGTAATTAAAATTCATCAGGTATCAATCACATAGATTGCCTTATCTAACATAATAATTTATAAAACCCTCTCTATCAATCTCTCACAGTAGTTTATTATATTTTCAGAGGTACAGATCGAGGAGTAGAAGTCGAACACCACCACACTGGAGAAGAGAAAGGAATCGGTTGAAACCATTAGAACAAGTTGAACAGGAGAAGGAAGAACGATGGAAGCGAGGAGATAAATTAGAAGCTGTAAGAACTAATCCACAAGATGCCAGAGGTCATCTGCAACAACGATTTGAAACTGGAAAAATGGAAGAGGGAGATAAAGAGTAAGACCTATTTTATAACTTATTTAACAAAAAGAGAAAAGGTCTACCGTCTTGAATGCGGGTGAATTGTTTTTCCAAAACATCCAAATGCCAAAAGCCTGAGGGTTTTGTTAAAAATCAGAAATGTGTATGTCCTGTTTTACTGGAACGAAATAGAATTTATTATATCTACTCAATAAGACAGGCGATGCAGTTTAAGCCTATAGGCTGGAGTAACTTAAAGTCTGTCTAAATGAACCCACCGTTTTGAATGGAACTGTTTATAAATTAATTGAGCCTCCATTAAGAAAAAATGCCTGATATTAAACTTCTGTTTTTCTTTTTAGGGAGAAAGAGGAGAAAAAGAAAAAACATAAACATAAAAAAGAGAAAAAGTAAGTAATGTCAAAATACTTTGAAGCATAAAATTATTCGTAAATGGCCTATCGGAATTATTTGAAAATGGAAATTTATAATCTGTAAGATTGCAGACTTTACCCAGAATTATTTGTAGAACAAAATTATTTACAAATTTGGATGATAGATATGACCCATTAATGGAAGTAAGAACAATTTATCTCTGTGTCATTAGACTGAGAGCCTGGCAAGGATAAGCACCAGTTATTCTGATGGTTTGGAATACCAAGCTCCTAAGATCCCCATACAGTTGGAAATTGAAATTTAAGTAGGTTGTAAAACCTCTATCCGGGCAAAATTTCCATGATAGCGCATTGTATGGCATGTGCCTGTCTCATTAGTCCGGTTGGTCATTTTAAAAAACCGAAGTATTGAAATGTAAATCGTTTTTGTACTATATAATTCAAATCAGAAATTGTTGAAAATTTGATTGATGTATATACGAATTTGTTATACCATTAAAACTATATAGATGATATATATACAATGAGATTAAATATCCGTCCTATATGCCGGCGGTGATCTACTAAACTAATCATCCCAAGTATATTTATATCTTTCCCCTGCCCATATATACTTGCTTACTGTCTATTTATAGTCGGGGGGTTGGGTGGATGAAATGTTAGCACATGCGCGCTGTATCATAAAGTCTGTCATTGAGTCAACTGGCGTGGTTTCGATTCCCCGGTTGTACGTGACAAGGAATAGTGTCGTCTGTCCAACTTCGTCAGTTTTCTCCGCGTCATCTGTTTTCCTCCCACTGCTAAAGACCCCTACGCGGAAGCAAATTATGGAAATAAAATTGAACCATATGTTTGTCCTGAAATGACCTAGTTGTGTCGAGTGGACGTTAAACCCCATCTCTCTTTCTATTTATAGTCATAGAGTTAATAATTGTATCTTGGCCTAAGCTGCAAATGCCATAAAAATATTTTTATTGATTCACATAACTTAGTTGTTTTTTTTTCTTATTTTCTGTAACAGAAACAAAAAGCATAAAAAACACAAGAAGCATTCAAAGAAACATTCAAAGAAAAATGATGAGGATGAGGAGGAGAAATCTGAGAGCGAGGAAGATAGTGAAGAAGAAATACAGAAAGAAATGGAATCTGCGAGGAAAGCAGAACAGGATCGTAATATGTCGCGATCATTTGATAAAGATAATAAAAGATTAAATAGGTCATTTGATGACAACGTATTTAGTAGATTAGGTCCGCGGGATGGTAGGACAGGATGTAATCGTAGTCGGGAAACAGATGGGGGAAGAGGTGATGGAGGAAGGGACCGGAATGAAAGGTCAAGTAATAGAATGAGTATAGGTGAAAGGTTAAAAAATATAGCAGAAGGTGATGGTTTTCAAAGAGAACAGGTTAAGCATGAATCTCCTGTCAAAGAGAGAAAATTGTCAGATAGGCAAACTTCAAGATCGGATGAGAGAAGACCAAGGATTGATGAACGTAAATCAAGGTCGGATGAAAGAAGGCCAAGGTCAAGTGAAAGAAGGTTTTCTAAATCAGATGAAAATATTGAGAGGTCACATGAAAGACGACCTGATCGATCAGATGAGAGAAGGCCATGGTCAAATGAAAGGCGACGAATTGACCGATCACAAGACAGAAGAACAGATAGGTCAGATGAAAGAAGGCCACGAACAGCTGATAGGTCAGATGAAAGACAACCAATTGATAGATCACGGGAGAGAAGGCGAGATGAAAGGTCGTCTGAAGAACGACGACCAGTCAACAGATCAGATGAAAGAAGAAGAACAGATGAAAGACGGACCAGGTCAAGTGAGAGAAGGCCCATTGATAGGTCAGACAATAAAAGGCCTAGTGAAAGGTCAGAAGAAAAGAAACCTATTGATAGGTTAGGAAATAGAAGACAAACTGATAGGTCTGAAGATAGGCAAAGATCTAATGAAAGACGATCAGAACGGAGATCCCCAAGGTCGGATGACAGGCAACAATCAAGATCTAATGAAAGACGGTCAGAACGGAGATCTCCAAGGTCGGATGACAGGCAAGAATCAAGATCTAATGAGCGATCAAGTTCTCGTGCTCAGAAACCATCAAGATCAGAAGATGCAAAACGTTCTCCAGAACGATGTGGAAGAGATAGATCAAAATCTAGAAGTCATTCACCAGACAGATCTCGACCATCTGGTACAAGTTCTTCAAGTGACAGAAAATCACACAGACCTGGAGGTAGATCAAGCGAACCAAACAGAGATAGATCTTTGGAGAGGAGACGGTCGATTGAAAGAAATAAAAGGGCCGACGAAAGAAATAGGGCACATGAAGATGATAAAATTTCAGCTTCTAGAAATTCTAAAAGATCAAGAAATGATAGTTCCTCTTCCTCAGAAGAACGGAAACCCAGTAAGAGAGGGGTATCAGCGGCAGTACAGAAAAGATCTCACTCATCTTCTTCATCTTCGTCTGATTCTGATGATGACAGAAAGGAATCTCATCAACATTCTGCACAACCGGGGTAAGAATTCAAATATAAATGTTCTTTCTGTCTGAAGTACTTATAGTGCAGTTTTACTTACACTTACAGTTCACTACGGGGTATTAGGATCCAGAAATCAATTTGGAAACACATAAAAAAAGCTAATATTTTTAATCTAATGGCATTTCTATCTGTTCAACACATTTGTATTCAATGAAATATTAATATGTATGTTTTTTCAAAGGTTTGACATTATCTAGAAAAACTCCGGATTAAACATATAATATTATGCCCTATTGATAGGTTTGCATTTAGAATTTGAAGGATTTATTGGACTTCAATATCTCTGATGCATTTGTTTAAAAGAAATGATGTGGTTGCCTAGCAACTTTTCTTTTGTTGTGTCAGTAAATGAGTGGTTTGATTAAGATTTTATGTATGATCTGTTTGATATTTGAATTTAGGAAAATCGCCAGCACAACGACACCCCAAAGTAGATCTTCTAATACACCAAGTAAAACAAGGCAACGCTCACCTCAAGGCAGTACATCTCGGATTTCAGACGGTAGTACTTCTAGGCGATCAGAAACAAATTCGTCTAAAATACAGTATAACCTTAATGAATCGTCCTCTGCAATGTTGATGAAAAAGATTGAAAGATCAAGAAGTTCCAGTTCAGAAAGTTCAAGATCTTCAAGGGAAAGGCGAAAGCGTGCATCGTCACCTTCATCATCATCAGAATCTGACTCGGAAAGAAAGACTTCAAATACTTCAGATGTAAGTTCAGCAAGTTTGATTTTTGTCAAGATAATATTTAATAGGAAAATTAGTGTTTTCCATCAATCTAGTAGTAATATATATATAGATGTATATCAAAATAAAGATTCTGGAAAGAATATTCTATTTTGATGTATCATAGGATTGGTTAGTCTAATTTGTGGATTAGAGATTTTTAACATAATAACCGCACTGCTCCTATAGTATAGGCTCCCAGCTGTTGATTTTTCTTGCAACTGTAAATGTAAACTTCAGTTAACATAGCTATTGTAATCATTTTATAACTGTAATTTTATGCCCATAAATTTCAGTTATTAAAAAAGTTATTTTGCCTTTCTGATTCAGAAAAGATAGAAAATTCTGTTTGATAAAAAAAAAATTGTGCTTATCGTGAATACTATTTGGTTAGAATTTTTTTCTACCTGTCGCCTTTAATTTAGTAGTCTTGATTGTCTCTACTTCAACTGCAATGAATATATGTCTGAAAATGGTATCCTTTGCTTAACTAACTGGCGGCCCTTTTGTATTTACAATTCAAACAATGACTTATGAGATATGTCTCAGTCACACAGTTTCCAACGCATTGTACACTGAAAGGCAAACTAAAGCTCAGTTTACAGCTCAACCAACCTTAAAATATACATCTGCTCTGTATGACTGTTGCTGGTTACTTTGCACCAAGTCCATTCCCCTTCTCATTGCCTGGAAATCTCTTCATCATAATTTTAGGGAAAGGATTGGTTTAACAGACGACTTAACTGCTTCTTTTAAGGTATCTAATTGTGCTGTTTTAGGACGAGTTTCTCTATTTAATGTTTAGTTTCAAACTATTGTTGGAAAACTGTTCAAATTCTTTGAGAATCATAGAAAACTATTGCATTTCTACTGCCGCATAGTTTAAAATAGTTTTCTATGATTCTTAATGAATTTGATCAGTTTTCTAACAATGGTTTGAAAGTAAACATTATATTCAGAAACTCCTACTAATACAGCACAACTACATGATATCTGAGTTGTAGTGAATAGAACTGACTGAACACTGTATACACAATAGGTGCTATTATCAGTTATACACTCAATTTGTTAAAAGATTTTATCTATCGTGGTGGTTATTACATTGTATATGGTATGTTTTATTTGAATATTTCAGTTAAAACATGAAGAATACATAAGAGACAAGGAGACAAAAAGGGTTCTACATGTATCTAGATCATCTCCAGTTATCAAGTATGTCTTCTGTATTAACACATCTGATCTGTTAAATATTTCTTTTACTAGCTTAAAGACACAACAAGTCTAAAAGGAAGTCAAAAATAGAGTTGTTTTTTTTAAAAAAACTATACAATCAATTAATTGTACTGTCTAACTATTAATCAGAGTGATCGATCTTAACCCAATTGATGGCCATTTGAATTTTACATTATGTCGTCATGGTGCCATTTGTCTGTGATTGGTTGAAGGAGATATCCCAGTTTTGACTGTCTCCCCCTTAATAGGGTTTGGGACATGGGGTGTGGCTACCAGGCTTATTTCCCAATCTTAAAGTAGCTAAGTCTCTAACTCAATATCATCCAAAATCTTCGACATTGAAAACACGATTTATTTGTCGCTTTAAATCAACATTGATGTTGTGATCTTACCGGGAAAAGATAACCTTCTGATATCCAATATTTAAGACAAAATAAACATTTTAGAATTGGTACACAAATCGTGTACCATAATGCATTTCAGCGCTATTTGTATTAAGGCATATTTCACACAAGTCATGTCAAACGGTGACGCTATATTCTTATCTGGAGAGCATGCCCAATAAATACTATCGGCGTAGACTGGAAAAACCAGACGCTAGAGATTGAAATTCGATTGAGAATACTTTCGTATTTCGCCGAACCTAACTGATTAGAAATTACAGTAAAAACAGAAACGATTGAATGTAAATCAATTTATATACATTCATATTACATAATTGTATGCTTCGCGACCCATTTGTGTCAATTTCTAGGTCCCAAATATTAGCGACTTAGCTCCTTTAAGTCATAAAATTGCAGTAAATACATAAGTGTTCTTTTTCAAAATGCTATGTATCAGTTTCAGAAAACAAAAGGGTAGTGCATTTTGTTGAAGAAAAAAAAGATTGTTTCATTTATCTGAGATCCAGGATTTTCAGAAAGGGGGGGGGGGGCATGCTGTCACCAACCGGCTCGTTTTGGAGTAAATTACGATTTCCAACCTAAACTAACTTACCAGCTGAGGGGTGATCATTTTTGTTCTCCTTTACCGCAAGAATATATGGGGCAAAACACGCAAAAAGGTGAGCCCCCACCCCGGGATCGGCGCCTTTTCTTACAATGTAGTCTTAAACATCCATCATGATCCTCAGCTTTGCTCAATTGCTCTAGTTGTGAGGCTGGGGGATTGGGACGGATTTCATAAAATAAATGGCCTAGGCCTTCTGTGTATCTAAATCTGGCACTATTAGACGGGTGACCTAATAAAATAGAGGATCAACTTACTTCAGGTTCTTATTTATCTTTTACAGACATAAATCTGGTATAGAACCTGTACACCAAATACCACTACCAGGTTCAGACAGAAAATCATCTCGTGCTAGTAGCTCATCATCTTCATCACCTAGTCCGCAACGTAAACCCAGCAACAAAACACCGCTAAGCACTGGTAGCAGAAGATCACCTCGATCTGAGACCAAAATACCGGATAAGCATGAAAGAAGCAGTTCTTCTAGTTCGTCTTCACCTGAACGTAAAACAAAGGACATACCTCTCCCTTCATCCAAGAGAGATACTTCCTCAGATTCTTCACCCTCACCAACCAAACCGAGTTCCAAAAGCTCGTCTTTGGTGAAGAAAACTCCTCGCAAATCAAGATCAGTTTCACCAAAGAAATCAAGAAGACATTCTTCTTCATCCTCGAGTTCAGTTAGTTCAGTTAAAAAGTCAGACACCAAAACCAGGTCAGCTTCAAGAAAATCTGCAGACAGAAGAGTATCACCAAGACGTCCATCGTACCATAAATCACCACCCAGAAGGCAATCTCCATCAAGGCAACGAAGACCAAGGTCAAGGTCAGGATCAAGGACACAGAGAAGACCAAGGTCACCTGTTAGACCTTACAGACGATCAAGAAACTCAAGATCACCCAAGCGTCAAAGGTCTAGGTGAGTAGGTTTTGGTAGAGTTTTTTATAGGTACTAAATGGGTTTAAAAAGTGTCTCTGTGACCCGGGTAACTCATTTCTTTGAAAGTTGTTAATGGCTCAGTCCATGTTAATGTGTGTGTGTGTGTGTGTGTTGGAAGAGAGTGGGGTGTCGAGTGTGCGATCTAACCTAATCGCTTCAGATCATAAGGTCTGTCATTGAGTCAAGTTGCATGGTTTCAATCCCAAAATTTTACGTGACAAGGAGTAAGTCGCGTGCCCAACCTTGTGGGTTTTCTCCAGATCCTCCCACTGCTAAAGACCTATGCGAAAGCAAATTATTGAAATAAAATTGTAGCCCAGAAATAACCTACTTTGTGTCAAGTGGAAGTTAAAGTCTCTTTATTGTATTTACAGACTTTAGTTTAGGATCAGTGGTACTATATGTATATATCTTATTAATTACTAAACTGAGGCATTTACAGGATTTATTTCAAGAAACTTGATGTTCCGTTATATATGTTTTGTCATACCGGTACTACATTATTAAGAGTTTAAATGAGTGGGAAATTTTCAGATGCATTTGATCCATAGAATTCAACTTAATTATTGATGATTCTGTCCCAATGCTTCAGAATTCCAATTAGTTATGATAACTACTTAACATTTTCAGAAGTCGATCCGTTGATCGTAGGAGAAGAAGTTCTAATAGATCAAGAGGGTAGGATAGAACATTACTTTTACTTTTATTTTGATGATCAATTATATGTGTATAAAATCTATAACAAGCCGTTTTGAGAAAAAAAATGCCATAATCTAAATTTGAGTAATTATACATGTATCTCTTGAAATCCTCTAAACATTGTGTGCAAATGCCACCTTTCATGGACGAGTTTCCTCCCCTTTATTAGTTATTTGAGTTCTTTAGAGTTATCTCCCATTATGTTATCTTTGACTTGGAGACTGGAGAGTGAATAAATGTAGTTTTACATTAGTTGTATTCTAATCCATACCATCAATGGCTAACCAGACAAACTACCCCCACAGAGCATTATTTTCAGAATCTAATCTGGATTTATGTATACCTTTTTTCCAATTTTTCTATAGAAATAATCGAAGATCAAGAAGTAAATCAAGGTCACGAGGAAGAAAAAGAAGAAGCAGTAGTAGCAGCAGCAGTTCATCTAGTCGTGATCGCAGGCGACGCAGGAGTAGAGATCGTTCTTCTTCATCAGATTAATTGATAGATGACAAATTTTAAAAACAGATTTTGTAAATAAAAGCTGACATTGCTGTATTCACTTTATTTATGTTTAGAAATAACACCAGATTGTATTATAATTATATTTCGATGAGTTTTTTTCTCGAGATAAGCAAGGTCTCTGGAACAAAACAAAGTATTTACGATAAATGAAGTTTCAGTAAAAGTAAGAAATAATTAAATATTATGAAGCTTTACCAACTCACCAGTAGCCATGTTGTTAGATTTGTTCTTTCTTATAATGAAATTCAGTTGGGGTTTCAT
This sequence comes from Patella vulgata, assembly GCF_932274485.2. Lineage (NCBI taxonomy): Eukaryota > Metazoa > Mollusca > Gastropoda > Patellidae > Patella > Patella vulgata. The sequence goes on from NC_065883.2 coordinate 23,296,592, forward strand.
TCAATCCTACAATAGTAGGTGACAAGGGTTAGGGTTAGTTGCCTAAATTTTCCCCTTACTATTAGGAGCTTGGATGATTTATGGGGACTAATAATGGACATGTTTGTCTCAAATGAGCTCTTGTTGAGTGGATATTAAAGTAGCTAAGAGACTCGAGGAACGAGGCTAGACATATTGCACCAAACCAAACGGCGTATGTAGACTGGAATAACCAGGCGCTAGAAATTTGCATTCGATTGAGACTGCAGGCTTATTTCGCGAAACATAACTGATTTGAAATTAGAGTAAAAACGGAAACCATTGAATGTATATCAGTTTATATACATTCATATTACAGTATTATATGAGTTGCGACCCACTTGTGTCAATTTCTAGGTCCCAAATGTTAGCGATTTAGCTCCTTTAAACCTAATGTTCCTTCCTGCTGTATGAACTATTGGAATTGTTTATATTACTTAGATAATCATATTTATCATACATTTCTGTAAATTATCAGCATTCGTTGTGAAATGTAACTATTACTGTATATTATCATAGTATTTAACATTTTAAACAAATGGCTTCAGCTTTAGTTCCCTTTCTTAAAATGGGTTCATTGTAAACTACAGTATTGTGAAAGATTAATCTCTAATAGGAATAGCAGTCCAAAAATGGTTCAATTCTGTTCAGTATTTACAAAGTTATGTGTAATTGAAATTTTATTGGTAGGATAGAAACCAGATGGGCCTTGTTTAAATCCAATGGAATTCAAGCCGAACGTTATCTAACTTTGGTATTTTGAATAAATGTTAAATAATCAATCTGAGTACATATTATCGTGGATTAAGGACTGTGAAATTTGATATTTTAGCAACCAATGCCAATGGCACATCAGCACTTTAATGCTTCTGCACCTATCATTAAAATGGAAGTCCCAGACATCACAGGACACTGTTGATAAAAGACCAAAATTTAACGAAATGGCCTATTTACCTTGTATTAATGTTTTAAATCCAAATATTGAGTCCTATCACATAACACTGTGAAATATATGCACATAGTTAGTTATCCAGGCACTAACACATCCTGGAATATGAAGACTTATTGCCAGCCAACCCATGATGAAATTTGAAGTTTGTATTTCTTCAAGAGTATCACATAGGATTTAGAAGTTTTACAGGATTCATCCTAGGTATCCCCAGTGGTCTGATTCCGTTCCACTCCACTATACCTCTGGGTTCGTGCCTGGGGGAGACACTAATTCAAATTATCTGCCCTTGATGATTGTGCTATTTTTTAAATACATAAGAACTGACATAAGCGCATCTTTTTGTGTGCATGTCACTTCTTTTATATTAAATTTCTTGCGAACTTTCTCATAATCAAGAAAAACAAGCCACCATAATGTTGTGACGAGGCTAGACATATTCCACAACTCATGTCAAACGGTGATATTCTTATCTGGGGAGCATGCACGATAAATACTTTCAGTATAGACTGGAATAACCAGTCGCTAGAAATTGCCATTCGATTGAGATCTGGCAGATTTCATGGAACATAACTGGTTTGAAATTAAGAGTAAAAAATGGAAATGATTGAATGTAAATCAGTTTATATACATTCACATTACATTATTATATATGTTGCGACCCAATTGTATCAATTTCTAGGTCCCAAATATTAGCGATTTAGCTCCTTTAAATTAATATGTTGGACTATTGATATTGACACAGTAAAATATGTTTAGAATTTCATTCTGGTTGTATTATTGTTCATACTTTTACGTAATGATTTCCTGTATTATCGATATTAAAGTGCTTGATATTTTGATGGTGAAAGTTGTAAATGGAATATTTGTATTATATACAATTATATTGTATTTTCACTTAGTATTACTGGTTGATAATAAACTGTTTAAATATGTTCTATAAATGTTGTCCAATATAAATTACATTATATCAACCAAAATGATATCTGGAGAGAAAATCTGAGTGTTTAGGCTTATTGTTAGAGAGAGGAAAACTCAAAAGTTACATGTTATATTTATAGCACGGTTTTCAGAGTTAACAGGTTTAAACATCGAGGTGCAGAACGAAGAGCCTGACAAGGACAGCTGTCTAGTCGTTCGGATAGGACGAAAAATACTGAGATCCCGTGTATACATTGGCGTGCTCGTAAAAGATCCCTTGACAGTTGGAATTCGATTAAGAGTAGGCCTTAGTGCCGCTGTCCGGGCAAAATTTCCCTCATGGCACACTGTATGGTGTATGCCTGTCTTCATTAGCCCAGTTCAGAGCAGAACAGTAATACGTTAAGTTAAACCCCATTTCATTTCATTTCAAACCTGTTAACATGAATGAAGCGTGCTATAAATGATTTGTAACATTGACATCTGCTCAACATGCTTGTTGTTATTGCACAGAAAACCCACCCCACTTCTCTATATGATTTCTACTTAAACTAGTGTTACCAGCTAAAGAGTGCAATAACATTGAACATGTCTAGTTATTGCACGGTTAAGCTCCACCCTATCTACTGGAGGGAAAACAATCTGCTTATTCAACGAAAAGAACAAAGGAAGATTTCCCGTCCATGTTACAAGATCATTTGTTGGATTGGAAGTTCAAGTTTTATTCCAGTATTTGTCAATATAGACCTATCCATGAAAGATTAGAATATTATAATATGGACAACATTTTACAGAATAACCTGTGATCAAAATGACTTGTATGTGATCTATAAAATAAATTCACAGATTCCCGATTGAACTGTAAACTAGGTTTATAGAATAACAGTCATTTGACATCTAGTTCATCACTTATTGACTGGCCCTGTTGATTTAAACAACTAATAAGAATCTCAAACTAACCTAGTTATATGGGACAGCAATCACTGGTTTATTATACATATTGAAATGTCGGGTCTGTGTATAATAAACCAGTAATTGTTCTATAAGATTATTTTAGTTTTTTTATGTCTCTAATCGCTATATTATGCCACTGAAGTGTTAATAAGATACCTGTATTATTTCCCCTGGGAACAACTTGTTACATCAATGACAATGGAGGCTTGCCTTCTGTTAGCAATACAACCAGCGGGAATAATTTCAACCATATCTGGAATGCAAGTTCCACCCCACCATTGTGCAAAATGAATAGTCTAAATTCCACAAAGTTCACATTATCCTAATTAAATTTCGAACATTCAAAATAGAGAAAAAGAAATGGGGTTTAATGTCCGCTCGACACAGACTGTCATTTCAGGACTAACATAGGGTTCAATTTTATTTCGATAACTCGCTTGCGTGTAGCGGTCTTTCAGCAGTGGGAGGACCTGGAGAAAACCCACGAGGTTGGACAGGCCACCCTACTCCTCCTCACGTACAAGCAGAGAATCAAAACCACACCGTGTTAACCATTTGGGTCCCCTCTCTCGCCAGTAGGGACTGAATACCGTCTATACCCATACTATCCTGGCCAGAGGAGGATTTGTCAAGTTCCTTTGATGGGTTGGATTGAAGAGAATTTACATCTTCTGCCACATATTAATAATATTCATACTAAACATCATAAAAAATATAAATAAATATTTACATAACAAAAAAAATGATTTTATTTTGTTGACTGTTACAGTACAATTAGATCTCTGTGTGTTTTACACGAACTAGAAATATAATGAAGATAATTCAGATAAACTTCTAAATATGATGAAATAAATTAGAGTCTAATCATATTAGGAAACCGATGCCAAGTAATCCTTAATTTCTGATGGTGCCAATCTTCTGAAGCCGTCTTGATTACAGATGCCGATTTCAATGTTGTCTTCTGTCATTTGACCTTCAAAGCTTTCTTTTAATGTTAAGATAGAAGTGTGAACAGCATCTTCTAATTCCAGCTTTTCACTATATCTATAAATTATTAGAAAAACATTTACATAACAATGGAATCACGGAAGCAAATATACATTTCTTTCTTCTAGCTCTAGTGTCAGAATAGAAAATAATACAACATCATCAGGGTAGAAACTTAAAAGATAATACAAGTTGATTTCTTTTCTCTTTTAATGAAAACAGAACTGGCCATTATAGTGCAATACCAGCAGCATGTCAATGTACATTCACAATTTATATGTAAATTATACCAATTATTATATTACTTCAAATATATCAGAGACCTTATAATTATACTCATGCCATTATGCCTACCCACTCTACAATGTCTACTGTACTAGGTAAGTTTGTGCATAATCTCTAACGAAAATATCAGGCATCCAGTCCTGAAAATAAGGTCAGGCACTACTGAACTCTTACACAATATTTTGAATTTTGTGCTGGTATGTATCAAAAATATCAAAAACAGACAAAAGACAAGTCTTTGCAAGAATAAATCATCAGCACCTGAAATTTTACCTGAAAAAGTCGGTGACATGTGCCTTATTTCTACGCTTGCAAGCATGCCCAGACTGTAACACATCAATGTTCATCATAGTGGTGCGGAAATCATTACAAATGGAGGACAGTTGTTTCTGATTTTTTATAAAATGCTATTACTAACCTTTTCTCTAAGAATGTTTTTCCATTTATGTGATTTTTCCCCATAGCTGTGGCTTTCCAGGCAAAATAAGCTCCCTAAAAAAAAATAAATGGCCAAAATACACTTTATTAAAAAAAAACATTACCATGGATACATGAAAGAGTTTAGATCACGGAAAACCTGTTGATTGGGCGTTTCACACAAGAGAGAGAGAAATAGGGTTTAACGTCCACTCAACATAAACCAGGTCATTTCGGAACTAACATATGGTTCAATTTTATTTCAATAATTCACGAAAATGGACAGACGACCCTACTCCTTGTCATGTACAACCGGGAAATCGAAACCACGCCAGTTGACAGACCTTGTAATACAATGCTCACGCCCCACCATGATTCCCATGAAGTGTGATGACAGGCTATCTTTATCTTTATATGTGCTAAGTTACGTAAATAAAGATAGATAAAAACTTACAGAAGGATCACACTGGTATAAATAAGGTCTTTCTTCATCTTCATCCCAGCCAGCTACTAATAGAGATACACCAAATGGTCGTACACCACTACAATAAACAAAACATTACAGTTATTTATGGCATATATCTCTAAATCGTTGTTCCATAAATTGTTGTAATAATAATAATAATTAAAACCTTTTATTGATAGAAAAGAAAAGAGAGCAGGAAATTCTGTACCGCCAGACTGATTACATTATTGAAGATAGATAAAATCATCATTAAATTGTAGTTTGTCAGGAATCAAGATATTGATCAATTGTTGAAAAACATATTCATAAATACGGCTTACCCTGATTGTGTAAACTCCTGCATGACTGTAGCCACTCTCTGTACTAACTGTGCTGTAGGAATCTGTTCTTGATACGTCAAATAATATGTCTGGGCCAATTTACGTGCTCTAGTTAATAATACTCTAGGAAAAAGATTTATTATTGATCAATCAGTATGTATGCATTTATGAAAATATGTAATAAAATTAACATCTAGAATAAATAGAGAACTTAGTTATGCTGAGATTATCTTTTCAAATTAAGAGAACTTTGTCTGTCACATGTCAACAACCTACTGCCAGCAACTGGTATTCCTCGCATTCCCAATGAAATGAAATGATATAATTTAATAATAAAAGGGTAATAGTGGTCTATATAACATCTTTGGATTTAAGATTTCATGAGATTCTCATAGACTGCCACACAGGTAGAATCCTAGAGGATATCCTTGCAAACACTGTCAAACATTAAGAGAGAGTAATGGGGTTTAACATCTGCTCAAAACAAAGTTTGTCATTTTGGGACTAAAATGTTTAGAAATAAGACTTTTCAATACCTGTAATCTGGTCCCATGCCACTATAGACCATTCCTATATTTTTAGTGATATAGTCAATCTTATGTATACTTTGATCATCATATAAAATAGATTTTTGTTTCTTTTCTGTAGCTAGAACAACTCCATTTACCGCTGAAATTAGTTGATAAAAAACATTATACAATTCCTACATGTTGTCTCAAATTAAAAATAGATCTACATACAGTATGTGTATATATTTCATTTAAATAACAACATTTTATTAAACCACTAAGTTTGCATGTTATTTAGTTTTAAACATGTGTTTGGTTAAGGGCCAGAAAATGGGGACTGAAATTCATTTAACTTTAATTAATATTAAAGACACATTTTCAAAATAAAGAGTTATCGCGATATAAACTTATATGAAAAATATATTTTTTATTAAAAATATTGTCCTGTGAATTAAACTTATCAATTTGGCTCCTAAAAAAACAATATAATAATATAAGACCACACTGATGTCTTTACACCACAAAATAGAAAATATACCTACCTTTAATCCCAACTGATGGGGCACCAGCACTAACTGCGGCTAAGGCATATTCAATCTGAACAAGTTTTCCGGATGGACTGAAAAAGACATTATATAATATAATTTCTTTACATGACAATTATGAATAACATTCAAACGTATTAAATGCAATACACACACATTTTCACAGCAAATTATTCAAAAGCGTTGACTCGTCCACACATTTCAAAATGTCTCAATTGCTTGTTCCTCTCCTTAATGGACATTTTGATGGTTGACAAACACAGGAGTGTGAAGATGACATTTTAAATTAAAGCATTCAAAACATTCTACATAGTACAAGGGCCATAACTCTAAAAGCAAGCAAGAGAAAGCTTAATTCAATAGACTTCTTTTTTTTTCACTAATGCATACCATAATCAATTTCTATTAGATCGGAAACTGAAGTGTTCGCAAGATTTACAAGAACAAGAGCCAAGGCTCATAGCTCTACACAAGTAATTAACAGAAAAATTAATCAAACAATATCAAAATGAAGCAGATCTGCTGGTAAACCTTTGTCGTAAGAAAGTAAGAAAGCAAACAAGATTCTTCAATGCAAACAAGTGCCATAACTCTAGAACTTATTCATAGAAATTGTTAAAGTTGACAAGACTTCTGCATCTGAATAAGTTGAAAAATGAACATAAATTTCAAACCACTCGTGAACAATGTGGATAAGCTTAGAATGATTACCCTCAGAAGCAGGATGACATAAATATTAAGTAACAGACACAGCCTATGGACGTACTTGATTTAATGATCGGTGTACACCAGGTACATGGAATGTAAATGAAGTAATACTAAAGTATTGCTTCGGACATTGTCCCGCTTACTCCATCATCTTAGGTAGAGTAGAGGGAGCAGGACTTATTTCCAAGATGGTTGACATCGAAAATGGTAGGCCTAGCCGCCTACTTGTGTGAAATTTTTTTTCTATTTTCATAAGAATAAAGTTGGTTATTGTGAAAATTCTGTATAATTTGTTTTCTATTGTACCAGATGTATCATTAGTGTTCGTATTTGATTATAATTTCACCCATAATTCAACGTATTTTATTATTTTACCCAGTGTTAAAGTTTCTCGAATACTGAAACAAAAGGAAGACAATAAATAAAATAAAAGGTATTTTTGAAGATCAACTTCTTTTTTAACCCATGGCATGCATTAATTATGTGGATTTAGTTTGATGGACGTGTAACATATCAACCATTTTGACAATATTACCTCCGATTTAGAAAAATGTGAAATGTTCTTGATTTTGTATAGTCTGGAGCAATGCTTGGTCTTGGTGTAATGAACTAACTATAACTAAATCTTTCAAGTACATGTACTCATGTAGGCCCTAAATTTATAGGCCTACTAGATTTATTTATCCAAAGACCTCTAGATAGATTGTATTTATTAAATAATTGTCAGTATAATCTACAATGCCTGTCTGGGTTTTTTTTACTTTTATTTTTAGGATTTACACACTTAAGATTAGAAATAATAACAACATATTTTAACCATTCTTGATCGGTAGATCTACCTCAATCAGTTTTTGTTTCATTGATTGATCTACTCCATCAGAGTCCATGAGTAGGCTATGTTATTATGTATGTAGTGTCCAACTGAAAAGACAGAAGCTTAGACACGTACAGTGAAGTCTAAACTGATAAATGAGTTTCGTGGAATTGTGTAATTGTGTAATTTAGCAATTATACCTGAAAGTTGTCAGTGAAAAACTGTATCGTTCCGTCATGATGTCGATGAAATTATTATGGCCTTAAAACCAGGCTACAATCACAAAAGATGGCAATGATTGGAGGAGAGGTAATTTTGTAGCCAACCAGAGGCAAGATTACAATTGATATCAAGATGGCGGCGCCCTACGGCATGACTCGGCTCTTAGGAGCATTTCGCCGTTTTGAACATGCAGTATTTCAATGGATGGGACTGCATCCACCTCCAGGTAACTGTAGACATCAAAACGACTAGCAAAACACATTAATTGTCAGTAATATTGCCGTATTTTTTTGTTGTGACTTTTTTCTGTAGAGTGTGTTAAATAATGGAGTTGCCTCCCCTTAACCATTCCTAGTATTGTGTTACTTATGAGAGGATTAATTTTTTGCTATTATTAATAAATGTTATAATAAAAAAAAGGCATGACTATTTAGAGGAAGAAAAGACCAATACAATCCTGTACAACAAATTCCATATACGTTGTATCTACTCAGAATATGTTAACACTATTTCTTCTCTAAAGGTCAAATGTTTAATGTAATGATAGGTATAATATGGTATCCCAGCCAGGCCGTATCAATCTGGAACCCTTAGTTTAATTTAATACATTTTGAGAGAAAACCTAATGTTAATTTTTTATTTCGAATTATTTCTAATGGCACCAGCAAATTATGTCTAGAAATCCTTCTATATTTATTTGGTGAGATGGAAAAAAGGCCCACCTTAAGTTAATATGCTAAGTCAAAATCACTCTCCTTATAAATATAAAGCTCTTCCAGTTTGGACAAAGAAGAGTTATTATATGGAGAGTGATTCCTTTCATTCATAGAGAATATATATGTAGTTTAGAAGGCTACTGGTATAACAATTACACATTGACTTTTGACCATTATCAATGATATAAAAATACAGTACAGTACCGTATGTAAATTATGGGAAGTGATTATCAACTGTGTGTGGTCCTGATTCTGGGGAAACCTCAATCAAGGAACGGGTAGTGATATATGAGACTATAATTAGACGACAGTGGCACAGCGGTTGTGAATCATACTAGCTATGCAAAAGCTATAGCACCTTTTCTCAAGATGCGCACATTTGTTCTTCATCAGTTTTCTTACACACCAAGACTAAATTTTTACAGAAGACTTATTGTAGTTTAGAATCCTACTGGTATAACAATTACACATTGACTTTTGACCATTATCAATGATATAAAAATACAGTACAGTACCGTATGTAAATTATGGGAAGTGATTATCAACTGTGTGTGGTCCTGATTCTGGGGAAACCTCAATCAAGGAACAGGGTAGTGATATATGAGACTATAATTAGACGACAGTGGCACAGCGGTTGTGAATCATACTAGCTATGCAAAAGCTATAGCACCTTTTCTCAAGATGCGCACATTTGTTCTTCATCAGTTTTCTTACACACCAAGACTAAATTTTTACAGAAGACTTATTTGAAACTAGCCTGTACTCCCAGATTTATATATAGATGAATCAGTTGTTTAAAATGTATCACTTTCAAAAGGTCTAACTAATCCAATGGTGGGGACATATATATTATAAATGTATTTTTTTTTTATTCATCTACTAAATCGATAAAAAAGCATGCATCTATGTATAACAGAATGGAATATTAAATGACTATTTACCTTTGTAGGTTTTCAAGCTGAATTAGTTTATGATATCCAACCTGTAGAAAATCATGTTAACAATCAACAGTCATCTACTAAATCTATATTACAAGATATATTTGACAGTATCTTGCTGGCAGTTCCAAAAAGTAGAAGAACTGCTGAGAAAAACAGAACAAGAAAAATGTCCATGAAAGGTCATTATGAATATGCTGTTCCTAAGAATAATATAATTGCTTGTTTGGAATGTGGAAATTGGCATGAAAAGGAAACAATTTGTGGTAAGTGCATTTTGTAGAAATGTTTTTAACATTATTATTTTACCAACAAAACACTTTTTTAGGTGAACCAAACAGGGTTTTTTTCTGCAAAAATGTTTGGTTAGACAGTGGCTGTTTACATGTTTTTAATTACTTGTACCGTAATTGTTATTGTGTATGGTGCAATCCTCCTAGTAGTTATGTGTGGTGCAGTCCTCCTCCGCCCTTACCTGAGTAAAAGTGAGTTAAGGCATGGGGGCGCCTCAGTTTTCCCGTTTCTGAAAAATAGTGTTTTCTGTATATTATCACATGTTCAAAAGTACCTGGGCCTAGAAATATCGATAATATCAATAAAAACAGAGAAAAAAAGACAAATCTGACTGGCACCAAACCGATTGTGCCTGACAAAGTCTGACCTTGCATGAAACTGAATTAATGCCTGACAATATATTTGGCAGATATCTTATTACATGTACTAGTCTTGACCAATAGGCCTGGATGTCCCACCTGGCTGTGTCTGTAACTGACTGGGTCTTATCCGTATGACTTTTTCCTGGTCATTAACCTTTAAATATGCTGTATGGAGAATCAGGCATTTTGCACTTGCAGTGGAGGTTTAATTTTTAAGACTTTTATGTCATTTATTTTTCTGTATATTTCAGGTCACTGTTATCAAACTGTTAAAACTGAAACTGAAGAAATGCAGAAAGCTATGGGACTCGATGCCTTAAAATATGATGCACCCCGGTCAGAAGTTGTTTTTTTATATGATGGAGAAGAGCAGGAAAGACCTAAATATAATGGAAAATATATTGTTGAAATGAAAAAACAGAGACCAGAATGGTTTTCTAAAAATTTAATGACTAAAGCACACAATTCTAAATGAATTTTATGTGCATGAACAAAATAAACGTAAACAATAAACAAATACCATAATCGCATATGCCATCAAAAAAGTATATATACATACATATAGTGTGGATCGTGATAATCAAATGATTTTCGATTTTCTCTCTTCTAGTTGACGTAGAACAGTTTTCTGAGCTTTATACAATGGGAACATTGAATTGCATTCTGCCACCATCTTAAAATCAAATTACAGAAAAGGCAGATGGCACTGGATTGAGCTTTATTGTGTAATATTGTCATTTAAAACCACAAATAATATAGTAGCTATTAGTTCTACCGCTTCTGAGAGAGTCAATCTAAACAGTTGACTTTATGTGTGAATGGAAAACATGTGATTGCTACAAGAGCTGGTAATAGTGCTGTGTAATTAAAATTATATTAAAAAATTCATTTTCTTTTGTTTTTTGTTCTGATTTTTACACTTCATTGTAATTTAACCAACTTCCTGTCAAGTGGTCTATCATGTACTGTAGGTCATAAGGTTTATTACATTGTGGTAGATGAGATGTGGGTTTAGATAGAAACTGGAACCGATCATTGATTAAATCTTTGGATAAACAAATGAATTTGGGTTTGCAGTATATAATTCAACATACTTGAATGTCATGCAACATGAAGGTTCCCACATCAAAGTCCCCCGTTATTCATAAAACTGTTCATAAAACTGATAAAACAACCCAAGTCCTTCAAAAAAAAAATGTTTGTCACCCACAAATCATCGCCCCCCCCCAAAAAAAACAAACAAACGGCCACCTCCTCCATGAAACAGAACCGTCCTTCATCACAACACAGCCCTGTACTCTAGAATCCCAATTGTAAATGAACTTTCGCCCCACAACAATCATCACCCTCTATAACAACTGCCTTTCATAAAACAACCCAGATCCTCCACATGCACCTAGCATGACCTTATAAAAAGGAATTGTGTACAGTGAATAAAGATTAATCTATTGACTAGACTGAGTTTATTTCAACTGTTAAACTGGTACTTATCGAATAGTGATTGATCTATCAACTAAATTTTAAAGTGCTATACCAGTACTATCCGAACACAGATTAACTACTGAGTTGATTTTAAACTGTTATACCAGTACTCATCGAATACAGATTGATCTATTAACTAGACTGAGATGATTTTAAACAGTTAAACTAGTACTCATTGAATGCAGACTGTAATCTACCAACCAATGAGATGATTTTAAACTGTTAAAACTTTTATTAAACTCTATTAACTAGACCGAGTTGATATTAAACTGTTATACCAGTACTCATTGAATACAGATTGATCTATTAACTAGACCGTGTGGATGTTAAAGGGACAATAACACTCTGGCTGGCTTGACAGCTCCAGAAAATAAAAAAATAGCCTTATTCTAAGTACTAGATGTGTTAGTGTCTTACCTGTTGTGTAACTTATCCATTAAATCCTATTTTACTTGTCCAGAGGGTTCAAAAATATTTTTAAATCCAAGTCACATTTGAAAAGCTTTACGTCAGGCTTTTCAAATCATTTAGTTGAATTTTTCCAATTTTTTAAATTAGGTGTGTTAAGATGAAATTTATATCACCAATTAATTGGAATATTGTAAAATAGTACAATTTGTTGACCAGAATAAAGATTGGGACATATTATTCAGTTACAACAAGAGTGGTATTGAGCCTTTAAACTGTTATATCAATACGCATTAAATACAGATGATCTATTAACTAGACAAGTTGAATTCAAACTGTTATACCAGTACTCATTGAATATTGATGATCTATAAACTAGACAAGTTGAATTTAAACTGTCATACTCACCGAATACAGATTAATCTATTACCTAGACCCAGTAGATTGTTAACTTTTATACTAGTATTCACCAACCAAGCGATCAGGTGCTTGATCTATTCCTGGACTGAGTAGATTTTAAACGGTGTACTAGTACTCACTGAATATAGATAAATCTATTATCCGGTTGAAGTTGATTTTAAACTGTTAAACTAGTACTCGTTGAATACAGAATAATCTACTTACTATATTGAGTTGATTTAAATTGTTATACTAGTACTCACTGAATGCAGATCAACTGACTAACTACTGAGTTGATTTTAAATTATTATTATACTATAGTACTCACCAAATACAGATTGGAATCTACCTACCGGTAAGATGATTTTAAACTGTTACACTAGTATACTCATTGAATACAGATTAATCTATTAACTAGACTGAGTTTATTTTAAACTGTTACACTGAATACGGATCAATTGACTAACTGCTTACCCTAAGTTATCATTGCTAAAAGGTTTCACAACCCGTGTTCCTTCTGTAGTCTGTTATTTGGTTTTTCTAGAATAGTATTACATATTTTTCGTGTTAAAACGACGGGCTGTTTAATCCATAAATCAGCTTCCATCTCCAGGAGAATAGAAAGCAGTTAGATATTTTCTAACTTGATTTCAGATTGTAAGTTGTGAATGACTTGACAAGGAACAGAGTTTAGTCGTTCGGATGGGACAAAATACCATACAATAACCACTGTCCCCTGAGGTCTGGAATTCGACGAGAGTGGGCGAAAATGTCCCTCATCATATCACACTGCACGCCGTCTACCTGTCTCGATTAGTTTTGGGTAGAGATTAGATTTTTTTTTAAAACAGCGGATTTCTAATTCAACTGAAACGTTTTGATTTTCATCCATTTTAGCTATGTCAACGTTTCGTGTTCCTCATTTTCTGTTTAAAATAAACACCGGCAAATTGTGACACTAAGATTGATCCATTTATGCGTCTGAATTTATATATTTATTTAAAAATGTAATTGAATTATGATTAGAATGTTTTGTTGCTCTCGCACAAAAATTAAGGATTTTATTGGAGCTATCTGTAGCCTTCCCGTTTTTGACAAAATGGCATTTAATTATGTAACACTGGATTTAAAAATATGATTAATTATATAAATGTTTGAAATTAGTTTGTAAATTATTAAAATAGTTTGTAAATTATTAAAATTAGTTTGCAAATTATTAAGATTAGTTCGTAAATTTTTAAAATTAGTTTGTAAATTATAAAAATAAATAATGTACCCCTTTGATGTTTATTTTTTAAAAGCGCAAAAACGGGCTTAGACTAGGCAACATGTTAATTTTCATTCCTTTGAATTCAGACACCGATGTTGTATTCTATTGTGCATTTTAAATTATATATTAGATTGCTGGGAACATTGGTAAATTACTGCCACACAAGATTCAATAAGTAAATGGCGAGATACACCTAAAATTTGCGCAATCTAAAAAAATAAAAACAATTCAGTTGGTTGCCAAAAAAAACATCGGGCAAATAAAAAAATGTGTAATTATTATTATGTACCCCTACACCTGTAAAAATATATAGATAATGCAAATTTTCAAGCAAATATTCAAATTATGTTGACGGTAACAGTTGTGTGCACGCCAAATCATTAGAGGGCCGCAAGGGCGATAATATGTCCCGAGGTTACTATGACGTTATCCGCAAAATTGCGGATTCCTTGACAACACCAACACAGAGACTCTTAGAGAAAAGGAAGACAATCCAAAATGAAAGCTATGCCGGGTTTTACGCTTAAAAGTCTAAAGGCACACTATGCGGTAAGTAGCCTCACCTCTCTAAAAGCTAGTTACATTCAGGGCAAACAATTTCTATTGTGCCCACACAGTAAACTGTGATTTATCCATGAATGGTGATTATAGATTTAATCTAAGTATTCTATCTATGTAAATTTTAATGACTTCAGCATAAAATTTTATTGAAACTGTAAATTTATGACTTAGCATGAAGTTTTTGCCCTTGAACATCATGGTGACATTTGAAATGCGACTGACGTTTTCCAGTTTATGGCGAATGTTTAGCCTTTTAAGCCTTGGTATGCCTACATTGGTGTCAAGTTTCTAAATATTAGCCTCTCGGGTAATTAAATATCAAAGCTAAGGTACAAAATTGAAAATATAAAACCATAGCCTGAATTCAAAGCTAGGCCTATAGGCCTAAGTACCAAATATAGAGTTTAGATTTCAGGCCGGGATACTAATGTTTTCTTATCTATATGCCATGATATTATAACGTACGACAAGGATAGTGCCTAGTCGTTCGGATGAGACGAAAACCCGAAGTCCGGTGTACAGTGTACATACTGGCGTGTCCGCAGAAAACCTCCGACAGTTGGAATTCGATATGAGAGTAGGCCGTAGTGCCGCTGTCCGGGCTAAAGTTTCCTCATCATACCACACTGCATGACACCCGTCTTCATTTTCAGTATCCCAGTCGATCGGAGTCGATGCAGAAAAGTAGGAAGTTAAACCCCATTTCATTTCATTTCATTTTATTAATAATAATTAATAATTCGGCGTGTGGACCGAATAATCAACTCAAGTAATCAAGTTAACATATTTCCCATAATAGGAACTATTGTCTATGTTTACTTTGCCATGGGCTATACAGTTCGCAATTAATAAGTATTCAATATTTTGCCTTCAGTTGGTGCCATTATTTGGTGTTACTGTCATGGGATTTAGCGGTGCCATGTATTATCTAGGCCGCTTAGCTACAAGATGCCCAGAAGTTGGGTAAGTTCGGAACTTTTTTTATTATGAGGTATGTATGTCTATCCTATTTAGTCCAAACCTTATGACTGTTTCCGGGTTAAATTGTTTTCAGAGGCTAGAAGATTCGGACTAATATATTGTTAGTAATATTATTATTCTCAAGGTCATTCCATATCCATGGACCATGACACTTCGAACACTGAAGTATCTAAATAGAAGAGCATGCAACTTTTGTGTCCGAAACCTTGTAAATGCAACACATTGCTGCAGAGTTATTGCCCCCGTCATAATGATTTTCAGATTTTTGCCCCAAATTCACAGAGATTATTTTGCTAGTTCTTGAATGCGATGTACAGGTCAAAGGTTTATATATTTCTTTTTTCTATTGTCAATATTATTCTGTTTAGCTAGTATTAAATTTTATAGTTGTCCATCTGTATGATTCTTGGAGGCCACCCTTGAAATTGCGGCAAAAGTGGGCGTATATATACTCTTCAAAAAAAGTAGGGGATATTGAAATGCAAATACCTATGCAGGTTGTGATATGATAAATAGTCATGAACACTTGACATGCTTTGAGAGTATGTTCACAGATGAAGAGCTTATCGCTCCAACAGAACCACTGAGCTGCATGTGCTACACGCAATAGCACCATAAACGTGGGATGGGTTCATTGTCAAATTTGACACTTCAAGGAAGAGCTGATGAAAACTGTCGCTTGCTGGTTTATCCTGTCCATGTTTGCTTTCCTATCGGTTCTTGCAGAAGATTTACTGTTGGCCGAGAAAGTTCCTCTTAAGTTTTCCAGAGGGGTTGCCCTTGTCAGTAATGCAAGACGGGGATACTAGCGTCTCGTCTTTCGGGTGGGACAAAACCCGAGGTCGCGTGGTGGTAAAGCAATACATGTATTTGACAACTTTGTTTCCAAGGAGTGGGTGGTTTATCCATTGCAGAGCCACTATCCAACGAAATGACACTAAAGATTCTTTCAGCACAAAAGTGCTTATAATAGTTATTAGATGAGTTTGTGAATAAACACTTTGGCTCCGCCGGGAATGTCAGATTATCTGTACCGGGCCCTTCGAACTGATTCATGTGGGACTACATAGAGAGATAATCTAATGTTGTTATAATGATTTATTTACAGCTGGTCGAATCCAACCATTAAAACCCCTAAAGAACACTGGCAGCGGTACAAGCCTACAGATCAGTACAAGGTAGGTATAAATGATAATGACCGTGCTAGTTAGTTTATACCACACGAATCTTCAACCAATCTATCGATTACCGGTACCTTCCGTTTTATGGACGATTTCTTCACTATACTAACATTAGGATTTCTTGTTCACGGACACACAGCTGGTGATGACATGCAGTAGAATGCCCTGTTTGGGGAATACTCCCGTTTTCGTATTTCAGATTGCCTCGCTTATAGAAATGGTTCCATACGACTGATGTCACCCGTCTTGCCACAACCGGTCCACTCTTCACTAATTTTTTATACAATTTCTTATTTTAATACAAACGGTGATGATAATATGACGAATATGTGTCGAGAATTATGGCAGATTGTGCGCTACGCCGCTAGAATATTTAAGCTGCCATCCTTACTGTTAATTTGAGTGAAGACTGTAATTGTCAACTCCGTGGACGCTTACGGCAAACCTCCGGGTCCGTTTACTTCATTTTGTATTACGTTTACCGCTGGATTTGTCGTCTGTGTTTATGTTCATATAGAATTGATTTTCTTTTCAGTTTTATTCACCAATAAGAGATTACTCCAAGGAAAGATTTCCACCCGAGAGACCCAAGCTTGATTAAATATCTCAACAATAGCTCATTCATGCTGTTCATTCAAATTATATTTTAACAAATAAACAATAAAATTAATGTCCATTGGACTGCGCAGACTTGTGTTAACCCTTTTATTTATTTTTTTCAATTTTTATATAATTGTCAAGTACAATCATGTATGTTATAAAATTGTAAATTGTTATTTTAAAAGCTATTAAGATACTGTATGTAAACATTGTACCGATTTACTATTTTTGAAAGCTTATATTATATTATTTTTATAAATCTATAGTGCCATGCATTTGTAAATATTTAATGTTATCTTTTCAATAAATATTCCTATGGCAAATTGTGAATTATTTTCTTATTCTGTTTAGACTCTTAACTGGTTAACGTATAAATGAGATTAACTCATTAATACAAAATAATTAACGCGTTAACAGTCTGTGACGTATATGCAAATTCGACTGGAAAATCATTATACAGACCCATGAAGGGGCTTAATTCATGCAAAATATTCAGAGATCACAGTGCCGCTGCCGCTTTAGTTACGTCTGCCGGATTGTGCGTCTCCGGTCGATGAAAATTGATCTCCAGTCTTCCATTCGGAATCAAGGATCTTGATCGAAGGCACCAAATTCTATTTGTTTTTAAACGTTTTCCCGTCAAAATGCCACCTAAAGCCTGGATTTGAGACCACTTAAAGAAGTATGATGGTGGTAAGACTCGATGTGATCGTTGTACTTTGTTAAGCTGCATGAGCGGCTTCTGCATTATCTGAACGTTTATTCTCGTCATATGGACTTCTCTACGAGCAAAGGCAGGCGTCTCTTCTGGAGGATACAACCGATGCAATAGTATTCCTGCATAAAAATGACGGTTCCTATTAAATAATGATCTAGAATGTCTTTTTACTGTCTGAAATAGGTTGGCTACGAAAATGACCATGTTTTAGGAGCTTCCATATAATTAACTCATATTAACTCGTCAACTTTAAAATTTGACGCGTTTTAAAACCAGTTAAACGAAATTTTAACTTGCTCTCAGCCCTGCTCTCAACAGATTGTTAATTGATATTTGTCGTAGAGGGCGGAATGCCTTTGTTGGGGCAAAGATGCCGGGATATACGTGAACATAGCACTTATACAACAGGAAAGGTTTCCTGCTAGAAAAATGTTCACAAATAGAGCTAAAAGAGACACAATAAACAAGACAGATATGAAATGAAATAAAATGGGGTTTAAAGACAAGAGAAATATCATTTTCTGTGGATACAGAATCTGAATATGAGCATTATATTTTTTATAATGATCTAAAACCAATAAAGATAACGGCGTAAAATCAAAATAAAATACTGCCAACGACCGACGATAGGGGTGCGGGAAAGTAACGTCCATTGTGAAAAAGTGAAACATATTAATCATTACTCTTTCAATTCCAAGAGATTTAAAGGGACAATAACACTCTTGTGGGCTTAAAAGCTCCAGAAAATAAATAATATCTCTATCTAAGTACTAGATGTTTAAGTGTCCTACCTGTTGTGTAAATTATCCATTACATCCTGTTTTACTTGTCCAGCGGGTTCGAAAATATTTTTAAATCGAAGTTTCATTTGAAAAGGTTTACGTTAGACGTTTCAAACCATTATGTTGAATTTTTCAAAATTTTTAAATAAGGTGTGTTAAGATGAAATTTGTATCATCAATTAATTGAAATATTCTAAAATAGTCAGTTTGTTGACCAGAATAAAGATTGGGACATATTATTCAGTTACAACAAGAGTGGTATTTAGCCTTTAATTTAATCGAATGCTCACCCCCAGCTCGTGGAATTTATACATATTTAAGCTTATGTGTTTTCGATTCAATTTTTATACGTACAGTATATATTTTATGGAAGCATATACTGCCGTCATCGTCGCCTTTTTCGTCGTTCTGGCTTAACGGCGACTCTCGCGTTGTATCTAGAAACACGATGATCTGACGGGACGCTTTCAGAAACATTTAATAATTTTGAAGTTACTGACATTAGTGACAACGAGGGCGTTTGGGTCAAATGCAAAGGAGGTACCCGGCACCCGGTCTTTAACGTTCGGTAAATTTATGACCTCAATCATGCGGACATAAATGCCCACGTTCCAGAATATGCGTTATCTTATGACGTGTATGTTTTAAGCTCGATCATTGAGTTATCTTGACTGTGCCAGGTTTTAAATGCCTCCGTGTGCGTGGTGGACCTATGTTTCGCTAGGGTTAGGTTCTTGTAAACTGATTCTATAACTAAAGCACCATGATGGATGTCATAAACTTACTGAACGGTACAAACAGGTTGCCGTTATCTCTTTATAGCCGGATTTATTTCGTTAATATTAACCCCTTCTAGGCGGCAATAATAATGGATCTGGTGCCATTTCATTACAATATGTGTTCAAAACAAAGTAATAACTGTATAAGAGAAACAAACCATGGTTCAACACATAAATCTGCGTAAATCTGAAGCAAGCAATAGAACGTTTATAACGAATTTTCAAATTATAGTAGCCAAATAAACTCCGCATTAGGGCTCTACTGGTCAGAATTCTTATGAATTTGATTAAACTTAAAATATATGTTTATATCCTAAAGATCTCGGATAGGTTCAATTTTGGCACATATCTCACCCTAGCTAGACTATTGCGTCTGATTACACAAAAATCGCACAATTAGCTTGTCGAATTTTTATGGGATGAATTCGATTTTTGTGGAAATCGGACTGTAATTCCCTCCCCCCCCCCCCCGCCCTTACACAAAAAGTGGCAATGCATGTAATACATATGCCAAGGTTAAACTTGAAAAATGTTATGGCCCCTGTATTTTACCCAAAATGCGAAATATGTACAAAGTTTGTACACCTTCCAGAGGCTACAATTTTTATTTGATTTACATGAAACTTGATTTTGGTGCACATCCCTCATATTTGGTTTGAAGCATGGAGATCTGTGTTCATGCGAAAACAGACACTATTGAAATCCAGCGTTCCATATTCTTCCAGTGCAGAATATGTAATTGGAGCAATAATTCTGAAAGGAATTATTTGGAATCTGTAAAAAAAAAAGTTGCTTCATCTCACTGTATTTACAAGTGGGGGACAGACAGACCTACGAGAGTGACCCCAATATATAACCACAATTATCATTCAATAAATGTGAGGGTTTATTAAACAAACACAATCAGTAAAACACATTTATTCTAGATACAGGTAGCTGAATATTTACAAACCATAATTTATATAATCTATTCTGTATAGATGGACAAGAAAAAAGAAAAATACCCAAAATATTGTAAATTGAGAAACCAAGATTTGTGCGCTTGGGGATGAGTCAGAACTCAAATATCTCAAATTGTAAAACTAAACAAAAAACCAAAAAAGCACCATTAACTGATAAAGGTCAAAAGAGAATATTAAATGCTTTCAAAAGTATTTTTAATGGTCAATTAATCATAAAATTTAGTTTATTTCTTCATTCATATCCATTCTTAATTTTAAATACCGGTATTAACTATACTGTCAGTAAGATTATTTAGTCAATTTGGGGTCGTTCAGCTGGGAATCTTTCCTTGGAGTAGTCTCTTGATGGTGAATAAAACTAAAATAAAAAGAAAAGAATGTTTTATTTAAAGAGAGTACAGGATCCAAAGATTATAAATAAAACTTTCTAGAAATCATGAAAGTAATGGTTTATTGTGTATATCTGGGTAGATGATACATGCCCTAGCATTATAATGCATGTACCTCAATATATATCTTGTTTCCATATTTTATATTCTCACTAGTTCAATGTTTTTAAATTTATAGTTTTATTGAATCCCATGGAATAAGTCTATTTGAAAAACTCTTTAAAGTGATTTTCCTATCCCTATCTGAAGCTCTCTGGTATTTCTTTGCAGAAATACTAACTTTCAGTCCGTGGCTATTCCCTGTACTTGCCCAAGTTATAGTGGTGGTATGTGATCTTTGCAAATATCACACCAGTTATACATACGAACAAAAGAATTATTTTCAGACAAGCCATTGATGCTATTTCTCTACATTTGGGTGTTTGGTTTATATGCATGTGCTTAAATATTTAATGAGATTATCAATAAGACACTGGATCCTGCTCTGGCAACCTGAGAAGAAACTTTTGTAGTGGTTCCACAATAGCTTTATTCTTACCTTGTACTGATCGGTTGGCTTCCACTGTTGCCATGGTAATGGGTTTGAGGTTTTGTTCCAACTGTAAAGATTACAACAATATTAATATATGTAGAATGATTTTAATTCACAGAAAAGTAAGAGCTATAACTTTATTACACCTCCACTTGACACAAATTAGGTCATTTCGGGACTAACATATCCATGGTTCAATTTTATTTCAATAATTCACTTGGGTGTAGGGGTCTTTAGCAGTGGGAGGAATCCGGAGGGCCCAGAGAAAACCCACGAGGTTTGACAGACGACCCCACTCCTTGTCAGTACAACAGGGTAATCGAAGCCATGCCAGTTGACTCGGGGACAGACCTTATGATACAGCACTCATCTGCTAACCATTCGACTATCCAACCTCCCTCAGATTAAGAGCCTATAAATAGTATAAAACCAGCAAAGACAAGTAGATCTGTATCTCAACTAGGTTTGCACTTGGCAGACAACAAAACATATACAAATAAGCAAATTTGTTGTTTATTTGGTTTTAAGGATGAGAAAATTTAAAGTTCTTTATACATATACTGGTACCAATGCGGGATGCCAAAATATTACATGCATTTCAATAAATGAAATGAAATGAAATGGAGTTTAACGTCCTACTGTTCTGCTCCTAACCTGGGCTAATGAAGACGGGCATACGCCATACAGTGTGCTATGAGGGAAATTTTGCCCGGACAGCGGCACTACGGCCTACTCTTATATCGAATTCCAACTGCCAAGGGATCTTTAACGTGCATGCCAATGTGTGTCTTTCAAAAGGGGGCAGGTATAGATCTATAATAAACTACTGAACAGAATCCCCAATTCCTCTATTATATTTTAAAGGGAGATTCTTAATTCTGCACATGATGACCTTCAAAAAAAGGAAATTGTACCTCACATCTGGGCATCTAGAAGCTAATCGAAATAAGTAGCCCATTGCTCCAGCAAATCCAATGCCAGTAAAGAAAAACAAAGGAATCAACTGAAAAGATATTTTAAAGCAATAAAATACATGGTATTTATACACAGTTCAACCTAATAATCCTATTAAAGGACAATATGGGTGTCAGACATTATTACATATGTGATAGAACTGGTTAAATATGTTCCAAATATAATTTTAACACCAAGATCATTGCTACTATACATTTGGATGCATAACAAAGATTTCAAGAAACTGAAGTTGCGAAAGCAAAAGGAAAACACAAGTTATCCTTCTATATAACTGACTGAAGTAACAAGCGATAACAGGTACACAGGCTAATATATGGTAACTGATAATTCCATCCAAGACGAAAAGTTGATATATGAGACTGTGAGAGGATACATGTATCTGACAATTTATAAAAAGAATTGACTGCCAGTACTAGTTAAGAAAAAACTAAAAAAAATAGTAAAAATCTGTGCATTACCATGTTTTTATTAAGTATAGAATTAGAATAAATATAAACAAGGGAATGTACGGCTATTTCTATTTTTCTCGTTTTCTCTTACATGTATCTTAATAAGAACATTCAAATATGTTTTTTGGAATTGTCAGATATCCTCTAACAGTCTCATTTAATGTCTCTCGTAACTTCACTCATCTCTCGAATTTTCTACTTTAGTTTTCGGTTATCACATGGTAAATACCTTGATCTCTTAATACTTAACCTCTCGTAATTTCACTCATCTCATAGACCGTCATACCAGGCATTCACTGGGACTGAAACGCGACCGTTTAGCAGTAAAAAGTTGCCCAGTAAAATTGACTGGTGTTCAAAGGTTTTTCGACAAGGATTCAATAGGGCAGTTCCTGAAAGTAGGGACGACGACAAAAACTTCAACTATCCTGTATGGCTTTAATTCTGTTATTTCTGGATAGGGCTTTACAATTACACCAAAATGAGCTTGATAAGCCCTATATTAATGAAGTTATGCCTAATTAATTAACGCCCCTTTAATCTGAAGAACAATGAATGAAAATTGAGGCAATCGTGCGCAGTCGTGAGCGGTAAAATTCCACTAACTTTCTTACATGGCAGACACTTTGAAACAGGATCAAAAATTTTTCACACTTCATATTTTGGCTCCTGAAGCACCTACTGATTTCATTGAAAACGCGCAGAATTAAAGCTGAATACATGTACAGGGCTGGCCACGAATAAATTGATGGCGAGCAGATGACTGCTCACGCAAATTTAGGTTTGGGGAGCAAGGCGAGCAATAAAAATTGCTCACGCAAAATGTTGTTTGTGTGAGCACACATTTTGTAACATTGTTTCAATTTAAAATCATAAGAAAATTGCTATTCCTGGCACAAAGTTTGCAGTAAACATGTGTGACCATCGCTTTCTGTTTTTGACAGTCATACGTACTCTTCTTTATTAAAACCAATTTCCGTATGGATTTCTTCACCCCACGAAATAAATGTGGATAGGGCAATCAGGTTGCCTTTGGCCATTATTACGCTTAGATTGAAAATTATACGACTGCACAATGGAATAAAAACCAAAGTTCTGATAAAATAGGAAATACCGATAAATATTAGTTTGAAACGTGTTCATTTAGCGTGAATGCCAAATGCCGGATGTAAACATTCTTAACTTTAGACTCGATTATCACAAGTTTGTTACTGGTGTTCGTAGGAAAACCAGTCATGACGTTCAGGTCTAAAGTGTATTTTTAGTAACACAAGTTGCGAGTAACTTTATTAGCCAATCAAATTTCAGGAGGAAATGCCGCGTGCAGCTGGGTGAATCTCAGTTTGACAGACGAATTTATGACGTTATTGACATTGTTGGGTTAGTTTCGGCAATAACCTTGTCAATATTTTGATTATTTTTACAGGGTTTCTTAAAATTTTGCGCGAGCAATGAACCGCTCGCGTAAATGTAGATTTACGCGAGCACAGCGCGAGCGCGAGCAGTTGCTCGCGTCTCGTGGCAAGCCCTGCATGTATATATATTTTCAAATCAATATATTATTTACTCTATGCTATTCTAATATCCGTCCCAAAATCGTGTTGTTTTCTACTTTCAATCTTTTGACGTTTAGCTTTCTTCGCACTCGGAGTCGGAGCAGCTAGAGTGAAAATTCGAAAACGAGGTGTAACCACATTTGAAGCCGCAGTTTCGTACCAATCGACAATCCGACGAGGAAGAAAAGTCAATACGCAAATCAAACTGGCGTATACGTGGCATGACTCGCGACGACAAAATTACACCTCACCTGCGGTTCACCTCATCACCGGCGTAAATACTGAACGGCGAGTAATTATAATGACAACTACGTTCTGAGCTGAACTAGGCAGAACTGTGACAGGACTGAATTCCGTGTCACGCAATGACAATCGAGTATCCCCGAGATGAGAATATTGAGAATGATGGAATGGATAGGTGACCGGCAGTGGGGTCTGAAACGTCAGCTGAGTGTATGTGTTTACGTCTACGACTACAAATTAAAAAAAAAAAGGACGTTGTATTAATCAATAGATGACAGATTCTCTATTAAAGGTTTTCGATAACTTACAGAGTTGTGCTGTTTAAGACTTGCAAAGGTCAATCCCGTCATCATTTTCGCTTTACCAGCCATTTTGCCTTCTACTTTTTAAGACTAAGTCCTGTGTGCTTTCACTCCGAAAAATGGCTGAAGGTTAGGGACAGACAACTCTCCAATACCAAATATTAAATAAATCTCAAAACATTTTACTCTTAAAGTATGTAAAACAAATATACAAAATAATGACAATTAATTTTATAAAATTATTTTGAATTGGCCTAATGTGTAAGAAAATCTGAAACAAAGGCTTACACGCTATTTTTTCTACACCTAAGTTTAGCATTAGAGGATATTTCTGGGGCGATAACTCTGATTAAAAGATGGAAGACAAAAGCCAAAAAGAAAAATAATTTACGTAAAATTAAGTTAATATTCACTTTTTAGAATATATCTGACTTGAAAAATGGAGAATTTGTGCATAGAGGAAGTGGACCCAAGTGTCAGTTTTCTTTTTAAGGCCATGCGTAAGTTTTGTATTCTAGAAAAATAAATTCATCACATTCACACTGAATCTGATTGATCATTAGGCCTAATGACTAATAAAAAAGGCTAATATGTAAAGTAAATATTATTATGCCTAAATTGACACAATGTTTCAAATATTAGTAACTATTTAAATTCCAAGCACTGACCTATTGAACTCCTTGAAGGCGTGAAAAGAAATGTCTACCGTACTGCTTGTCAAAAATGGAATGCAATACCAAATTAAGGCTATAATTATCCAAGAAGTTAGATGTTACTCTTTGATATTCTGAGGACGTAACATCTAACATCCGAACGGTCAAAAACTCGTCGCAAAAGTTGATAACTAGTTTACTTCTTTCAGCGGACGGCAAAATTCATAATTTTCAGTTATCTGCACTGCTAACACATTAAACTTACATATCATATCCATCTATGTTCCGAAAAATATTTTTTGCTGTCTATTTTAAGAGATTTCACAAAAGTCTTCGCCTTCAACCATCAAAACACAGTGAAACAGGAAATGACCTACATTGGTGAAAGTTGAAATCTGGCATGGTGCATATTACGAACGGAATTCTTTAAACGAAACGAAATGATGAGACTATAATTTGAAGGCAATCATTTTAAATTTATTTTTAGTGATGGTCCGATTATCGGTTTCACTATTCAGTAGCCTAATTGGCCGATGAGTAGTCTATCAGAAGAAATTTTACCGATATTTGTTCAAAATGACTCGGCAGCCAATAAATCTTTTCATAAAATATTATTCAAATTGTGAACAAAGCATTCTCTCTAGTCTCTTACTTAAAATGGCACTCGGCCCTTTTATTTATTTGCCGTGTGTGTGATACAAGACTCAATGCTTTATTATAGATCTTTTCAACTCTATCGATAGAATAGCGGGAAAATGTCACGTGACATTAACAAGAGAGAAGCTATCAAAATCAAGCTGTCGCGATGAAACATTCTACGTACGCAGACAAATTGAAGGGTTTATATTGTAATGAACATTTAATAACATTTTGTAAATAATAATCTCAATCATACCGCCTATGCTAGAATTTACCCCGGCATAACGGCAAAACTGTTGTAAAAAGTAAAAGCTGAAGCAAACACGAACTGCCACGGTAATAAAAATAGCCCAAATTGCGCCGTTGTCCACGTGTACACATATCAAAAAGTTATGCCTTTTATATACATGTAGACGTATGAAATGCATAGGTAATAACTTTTCAATATATCATACAGTCGTTCAGGGGCGGATGGGCTTGGGATTAGGTCAATAATTGTCAGCTAATTTTTGTTACGGCATTTATAAATTTTTGGTGCCGTTGTAGAAGAATTCTCATTTCAAGCACTGGTCATGATGATCTAATTAGCATACTACTACTAATTAATCATGCAACAAATAATTATTAAGTTCTCAATAGACGTTGTGTATTTTCAACTACGTGTGAAGAGCGACCTAAATTTTATTCTTCAACAAACATCGTCTTCTATCCCGATATAAAACCTCTACAAAAACAGTACATATACGCAATCCATAAAAATATTGTACAAAAATGCATTTCGTTTCGCGTAAAACAGGGATCCTCAAATTTTAATGCGGAGGATATGACGTCAAAAAAAGGTCAAACTATCCCAACATGGCGACTGAAAGAAATGCTGGTGTATGTGATATTGAATAAACCTGTTTCACTGAACAACGTTTGTTTGTCAGTAAGTGTCATTGTTGTTCAGAGATGGATCACACAATAAGGTAGGACATGCATTTAGAATTTATCGACTGACGCCTTTCAGCTTGTGGCTATTTGATGCGCCAACAATTCAGTGGCTCATCGCTCCAAGAAAGAACGGCTTAAAGAACTTTGAGGTTACGTTTGAACGAAACCTCAAGGCACCCTGGAGTATTGAGGCTATAACTCCTTGAATTGAAGGTGTGAATAAAAAATGTCTACTAGTTGTCAAAAATGGAATGCAATACCGCCACCGGTACTGTAACATATTTCTCAACAATTATGGTATGTTGACAACTACATGTAGTGTCGTTCTAGTATTAATTTAGTAGTAGCACCAGTAGTAGGCCTAGTCTAAAGAGAAGCTGGGTTATCATGTCAAATTAAGTTAGCATAGATTGATCGTTTGATGTAACAAACTGAATGACCTTTTCAGTGAAGAACATTAGGCAGATAATATGATATGTACACGAAAACTTGACCCAATAAAAAATTAATGATATTTTCAAGTCTCTAATTATATACATGTACATGGTACTACATGTAGGTAGACATAAAATGGGCAAAACGAAACAGCCAAAACTTTTGGTCGAAATGTCTAACAATTTGCAGGTCAAAACAGCCAACTAAATATTTGTTATTTATTATTACCAATCACATAATAGTTATTTACATAGGACCTCCAAAACGTTTGGCTAAAATGAAAAGGACATCCATTATTGAACTTTAACATCAGGCGTAACATTCTGAAATACCCTCCATGTGGTGGCCTTAAAATCCACATATTAAATTCTGCCAAGCTTTGTTGAAGTCCAATTTTCCGCTCCTGGAAATTAGTTCAGGGCAAAGTGGCATCATCTGCATCTGGCGTCCAAAACTGTGCATAGAGATTTGGTAGATAGGCTTCTAAAAAAATTGAAAGTACCATAAAACCATTGTTTGGAAATAAAAAGAAATGGGGTATACATGTAATATCCTATTGGAAATTTTTTGATTTACCTAATAAAGATAACCAGCTAGTATGGTAGTTGAAAACATCAGATATCTTTTATCTTTCACATTAAAATAAAAAAAAATTAGTATTGATGTTCAGTTTTAGTCAGAAAACCCCCCAAAAACACATACTTATGGAAAACAGTTACTACATGTAGTTTATTTAAGGCGACTTTTCGAAGAGAAGTCTTTCAACATTTTCAAGCTAAGTATGTGTTTTTGTTTTAACTCAATCCAGTTACCAAATGCCATTTAAAGATTATTAGCTTTAGTCAGGTTACATGTACATTATCACTAACAGCTTAGAAGTGTGTTAAGTACTTAATTAACTAATCAATTGATTAGTTTGTACTGGGAATTTTAATTGATTGTACAGGTAATTGTAATGATTAGCTGAAACCACGTTCAAAATGAATTAGAGTACATTCATTGTATTTATTATTTTCATCAAATGATTAAGAATCAGTTATTATATTTTATCAAACAAAAATTAAATTTTTGTAAAATACATGTATATTGTTTTTGCAATATATTACCGGTAATGTTATATTTACTATTTTGAACAAAATACTTTATGGTAGTTTTTTTACCAAAATTAGTACCATATCCCATTATAAACACAAGAAATAAAATTAACATATCTAGGAAAGTACCTATCAATAGCTTTTGAATCGATAAACAAATTACTCAAAAATCTTAACAATATAAATTGACATCTTAAAAATATGCAATGTCTACTCTCCCATAAACAACAACCTCTTAAAATTTATATTGTAAATAATTTCACATTTGTATGTTTTGTATAATATTGTACTGTATTGTATCTGATGGGTTGTTAGCCCAAGGAATAAACAACTGTACTGAAATGGACTGGCAAAATGATTATAACTTTTAGGGATCACACCAGGCATTATAATATAATTACCGTAAGTTTGATTACTGTCTTAAGATTAAAGAAGCCAATATAAATCGCTATTCTTGAGCACCTAGAAACGGACACAAATGGGTTGCAACACATATGATATTTTATTATTGTATAAACTGATTTACATCAAACTTCTTCAAATATAATGTACTCAATTTGAGTTGGTACACAAGACATTATTTTTTAATGTAATTTTTCAGTCTTACTGGTGTTTTCCAAATTCGCAGTCTTCATTGGAATAGATCTAATCTGGGTGCTGGTTTCAGCCATAGGCGTACAGGGAAATTTTTGACTGTGGGGGTGGTAGTGGTTGGTTCCCCAAAAATGTAGTTAGGGTCTTAGTATGTACTATATCGCTTTTGTGATGAATAAGTTCTTAATTTCTAAATCATCAATAAAAGAGAACTAAATTTTATTTGCTTGTAATATACACAACTAAAAACAGTTGTTTATGTAACTGTAACTCGTGGCTTACTGTACTCCAAACAATAGAGGGTTCGAGTCTTAAGATTTCTATTTAATTGCCTAACTATAGACACTCTGAATTTAAGTTCGCTGTTGAATTGGACACATTCAAGAACACAATATTTTTTTATACAACTTTTACAAAGTAGAATTGTGTGACCAAATTTTCCCAGCATTTGGTGCCCAGCTCGTACGCCTATGGTTTCAGCCCAGTTCCCACTTGTCAGGTATAGCCCCTACAGGTCAGAAAAAGCATGATGCTTAGTAATTTGGTTGAATGGGACAAAAAACAAAGGTCTACCAGTGTACATGCTGGAGTGCTAGTAAAATAACAGCTGACCACTAGAATACGATTAAGAGTTAACACCACTGTCCAGGCAAAATTCTCCTCCTTAGCATTGCACCTTTTAACTATGTAAAAAAATAACCATATGTTAGTCTCACAATAACCAAAGTATTGTGTTGATGAGAATGTAACCTCTATTCCTCTCTTATCCTTTTCAGTTCAAAGAGATCCAAAGAAACGTCGTGTTAAACCTGTTCAGAAGCACATGATACAAGTTGATTTTGGTGGAGGAGATGATAGTGATGAAGATTCAGATTTTGACATGAAAAAACACAAAAAAGGTGAATTTTTAATGATATTTAATAGCAGGGATGAAAACCATGTTGCAATATAATGCAATATTTCTATTTATTGTTGTGGAATATATCCTTGGTGATAGTCTAATATGAAAATAGAGTAATATGCATTTTTTTAGTCCATGAAATATATATAGAAATGAACAAAAGGCATAGGAAACTGGAGGACACAGACAAAATCCATGAGGTTGGACAGGTGACCTTACTCCTTGTCAGACCTTATGATCTACATGTAATGCATATCGTTGGTGAAGTTGCAAAAGGTCGTATATTGGGTTTTTGATGAAAAATGATTTTTTGCATTTCTGATTTCCCCATGGTATGGCACATCTTTTTTATCTAATAATCGTATCTCTATTCCAATTGAATAATTTTTTATGATCATCAGAAAAAGCAACAAAAGATCGTATAAACTATATTAATTTCTAATTTTACGTGTCAAATTGTCGTAACTCGGTACACAAAAAAATGACAGTGGATTTCTTTAAATGGACTGCATGAGATTTTTTCCTGGTTTATACGTTGAACCGTAAAAGATCAAACTTGTATTTTTTATAGAAAAACAGTAACTAAGTTTTTAGTCTCTCCTGTAAAGTTAGGAAAAAAAGAGATACGACCTTTTGCAACTTCACCGACGATATGCGTTAACCATTCGACCATCTGTGCAGTCAAAAGAAGACAATCAAGAGTTTGGTTATTTTATTATTCAATCTAATTAAAACACAGACCCCATTTCGTTTCGTTTTTATAGTTAAAAATTTTGTTTTACTTGTCTTTGCTACACTGGGATCTGGAAGAGTTGTTATCATTGACGTGTTTTGAATGATGTGAGCTATTAGCCAAGAAACGGTCTGTTACGGGGAGCCTTAGGCGTGGTTTGCACGGAACTGTGGGTAGTCCACTAGTAACATCAATGCTGATTGGTTAATCAAAT
The DNA here is from genome assembly GCF_932274485.2 of Patella vulgata. Classification (NCBI taxonomy): domain Eukaryota; kingdom Metazoa; phylum Mollusca; class Gastropoda; family Patellidae; genus Patella; species Patella vulgata. Next base: position 23,327,782 of record NC_065883.2, read on the forward strand.
GTCTGACGTCATAGGGTCAAAAGCCGCTCATATGACCTCTGACGCGACCTATCGCTACAACCGGTCAGATCTTCATGTAGTGTAGGCCATTGAAAGTATAAAAAAAACGGAACGAAATATAGATCTGTATTTTAATCAGATTGTTTATTATTAGACATTTTACACTGGTTTCAATTATAGATAAAAGTGATAGTGATGATGAAGAAGATAGTGAAGAGAAAGCTAACCAAGAGAGTGATGACAGCTCAGGCTCAGAAAGTGACGATAACGATAGTTCAGGGGAAGAGAGCGATAATGGGAAGTCTCGTCTTAGTAATTTTTTAAACATGGATTTAGATAGTGCCGATGATGAAGACTATGTACCAAATCAGAAAAAGAAGAAATTACTTCCAGCAATTGCTCATACAGAAATTATTGAGGCTATAAATGAGGTATTGTGAAATTTCCAGCGATTAACCCATAAAGAAATTGTTGAGGCTATAAATGAGGTATTGTGAAATTTCCAGCGATTAACCCATAAAGAAATTGTTGAGGCTATAAATGAGGTATTGTGAAATTTCCAGCGATTAACCCATAAAGAAATTGTTGAGGCTATAAATGAGGTATTGTGAAATTTGAAACGGACAACCAACGGAGATAAACCACTATAATAAAATACAAGGGAATGTACTTTAATAGCCTTTTTGAGAAAAATACATTCCCAGTTATTTTAGTTTAAAGAATTTTATGTTATCATTCATCAAGATTTTTTTTTACCTGGATATTTTTCACAGCATTTGCCATACCCTTTTGAGAGCTTACAGTATTATTATTACTTCACTACACACCCTAGCAATTTATTATAATCAATCTGGTCTAAAATTGTCAACTCTTTTGATATTTTCAACCAATCACAGCTGAGTGGTCATTGTTGCTTTAATTCAAAGAGAAATTTCTGTTTAAAATAAGAAATCCCAATAATGCACAATACATGTACATGTAAAATTGACAATTTCATTAGATAATTTAATTAGTTCATGGCACATAGATGTTGTTGTGGGGGGGGGGGCATGGCTGAAATGTGGCTTGTGAAGGTAAAAAAATGTCACGAAATGAAATGAAGGTCTGTTCGTTGTTTAAGGGACTAAACAAAGATTCATCCCACCTAAGACACTTTCCAAAGCAATTGTGACTCCGCTGGGAAACCTTTTAAGTAAGCTTTCAATGTTGAAATTTTAAAGGAAGATTTTTATTTCAGGCACCAACTCCTCCACCGATGCTAGATAATCAGAATATTAAAATTGTAATCTGCTGTGTTTGTTTAACAGATGTTACGTGAGTATGATTTATAATTAAAGTTCCAAATTAGTGATGAATAAACCTTCTACTGATGTTGGTAGAAGGGTGGAAGAATCCCTATTTCAGTGCGAATAATTTATAATGTTAATAATCACAACTCTGCTTCTAAGGGAGAGTGTTCTGGTCAAATCTTATTCAAAGAAGATTTGTAGCTGTAAAGGGCAAATGGCAATGTCTGTGTATTGTTAGTTTCTTGATATATTTTATTTGTTGGTTATTTAAGGGGTGATGATGATGAGATTGTTGAATGTGATAATTGTGGAGCATCAGTCCATGAAGGTATAATATACTATATTACAATAAATCATATTTAATAACTAGTTTAAAACAAACAATAGGATTAAAGCAGTTCATGAAGGTATAATATACTATATTATACATATATTAAATCATGTATGTAACATGATATGGGTATATCTGATGTGTTCAAATGAGAGATTAGAGATATAGATGTTCCAATTTTAGTTACTTTCAAGGTCTTCAATAAACTCTGGTGTAAAATAAATTTCTCACTGATCAGTAGGTCAGTGATCCAATTTTTGATAATTAAATTAATCTTGATGGTTATTTTCAGTATGGTGTTGTGTATTATGTTTATAATCTTGATGAAAGTGATAATATTTTTGTAATGTTATTTAGGTTGTTATGGTATTAGTGATTTTCAGTCTACAACTAGTACCGATTCATCAGCCAGTACCGAACCATGGTTCTGTGATGCTTGTAAAGCTGGTGTTAAACCTGTAAGTCTTTCAATACTGTTAAAGCCAAACCAATTTAAATTTTAACCCACTCAATTATCGGTGCGATGTTTTAGTAATATTTCAAACCTTTAACATTCAGAATAAAGAGCTTTTTCTTTTTAAATTTGTTTTTTTCGTGAAGAAATAAGAAGCAAAATTTAAATATATGTTTCCGAAGCATATTTGGTGTGGCATAAGTAAGAGGGAGAGAGAAATGGAATTGAAAGTCCACACATTTCAGGACTAACATATGGTGCAATTTTATTTCATTAATTCACTTGCACATGGGGGAAACCAGAGGACCCAACGAAAACCCATAAGGTTGGACAGTTGACCCTACTCCTTGTCACATAGAAGCAGGGAGTGCATGGCCTAAGTAAGATAAACAGAAATTGACAATGACAAATATTGAGTAAAAGTTATAAATCATAGCATTATGACTCTATATTAATTGTTTGTTTTATATTTAATCAAGCACTCAAAGAAAGTAGTAATCATATATTTTTTATAATATTTTTTAGAGTTGTGAATTGTGTCCCAATTTTGGTGGAATTTTTAAAGAAACAGATACTGGAAAGTAAGTCTTTGTTTGTTTTTTGACCAAATGTTATAATTGTTCTTGAACCTTTTTCTCTTTTGCGTTAGTCATCATACTCCATTTAGACATAAACCACCAACAGGAATATAACTGTTGTTATATTATTGAAGAAGAAGTTTTACTTTCATCATCATATACTCCACTAAGTCTATGTCATACCCACATCTTGATAATAATAATAATAAATGTTCATTTCTTGAGCACCAAATCCATCCATAAACATGCTCAAAGCGTTTTTAAGAGCAATAAACTATATACATGTCTATACAAGATTGGTTACATTTATGTAAATCCTCATCAAATGAAATCTTGAATACACGCATACTGTTAAATGATGGGCAATTACTAAGGCACCTGTGACTCTTATATAATTGTTTTTTTTTTTTTAGGTGGGTCCATCTGGTATGTGCCCTGTATACACCTGGTGTAGCATTTGGTGATGTTGATAAACTAAGTCCTATAACTCTATTTGAGATGCCGTATGCCAGATGGGGTGCAAGGGTAAGCTATAAACAGGTTCTATTTTCAAATTTTACTCAAACAATTAAGCCGCCTCCCCCTGAATTGACTTAACATATTTAAACAAGTTTTGAACATTTTATGCAATGTTAATTAATTCACCAAGCAATTTACACTAACTTCATATCACAAACATTTCAAATATTCTTTCTAGATTATCAACTAATCTGACAGAGACAATTGTATAATATATATTATAGGAATATTAAGATAGAAATATATATTATAGGAATATTAAGATAGAAATATATATTATAGGAATATTGTAAGATATATATTATAGGAATATTGTATAGAAATATGTATTATAGGAATGTTCATTATGTGAAGATATAAGATTCAGTAGAACTGGTGTATGTATTAGTTGTGATGCTGGAATGTGTAGATCATATTTCCATGTCACTTGGTAAGTTAAAGTCACCTGGCGTACATTTTTCTATCTAATGTTTCTCATCTTAACCTACGTTAATATGTACTCAAATTGATTATTTAAAGTTTTATTAAGGAAAAAATATCAAACGAAGATAATCACCCAGCTGGCACTGCCATATCTAAATTGTCTGCATCCTGGCAGAATGTTTCAGAATTTTCAATTTATCATATCTTTGTAAATACTGAACAGAATTGAACCATTTTGGGACTGATACTACTTTTAGAGACCGAACCTCCTAAATATTGTAGTTTGCAAAGGATTCAAAAAGCTTCAAATGATGATTATTGTTTTAAATTTGATTAATTCACACATTTGTTTGTTTTGTTTGTGTGACTTAAATTTTCATTTTAAAATTGGATTGTTTTTCTGGTCTTTGTATTATATTTTTTGTATTACAGTGCTCAGAGAGAAGGTTTATTATCTGAAGCCTCACCAGAAGAAGTGATGGTAAGCAACTTGTTGTACTATTGTAGTATTTCTGTAATTGATTATTGATTGGAGCAAAAAACCTGCCTATAAAATATATATACTATTCAAAAAAAGTAGGGGATATTTGATTTTGGGGGCATAATACTAAAATATGCAAATGACTACGAAAAAAGTCACTATAGAACCTAACAGAAGAAACATTTCCAGTTACATGTGACGCCCAAACGCACCAATAGCTACAGCATGGAATGCAGGTGATGCTTGGGATCATCATGGGGGTCCAACCCAAGATTTGCACGACTCTGACTTTGAATGTTACAGTCATTGTGGCATTGAATTCCAGGGTGGAAACATCAGTTTAATTGTTTTAGTGACCAGAAAACAAATTTTGATATGCGTCGGCTTACCCAAAATGAAAGGTTACGTGCCCTTGGCATGCTACAGATCGGCACAACACAGGCGGTTGTGGCGCGGACGATGAATGTTTCTCAGTCTGTCATAAGCAGGCTATGGCCCAGATACCGTGATACACAATCTGTACAGGACAGACCACGCTCAGGTCGACCAAGGGCGACAACTCAAGCCCAGGATCGATTTATCCGTACCTTGGCCTTGAGAAATCGTGTCATCACAGCAAATCAGATCAGCGCTCGTCTTCAAACAGACACTGGCGTGAGAGTGAGTGGCCAGACGATTCGGAATCGACTGCATAGGGGTCACCTTCGCGCCCGACGTCCTCGCGTGATCCCTTGTTTGAGAGATCATCACATTCAGGCAAGACGTCGTTGGTGTAGGGATCGTCAACACTGGGATAATCGACGCTGGAGCAATGTGATGTTTTCAGATGAGTCAAGGTTCACTGTTGATTTTTTGGACAGACGTAGGAGGGTGTGGCGTCGTCGAAACGAGCGCTTCCAAGACGTTAACGTCATCAGACATGATCGATTTGGGGGTGGTTCTGTTATGGTGTGGGGAGGCATCACTTTTGCTGGAAGAACGGCTTTACATGTTGTTGCAGGGCGTGTTACAGGCCAGTACTACCGGGACAACATCTTGGCAGTCCATGTTGTGCCGTTCGCACGACGTCATGGCCGCCGTTTCATCTTCCAGGATGACAACGCAAGATGTCACAGGGCCAGGATCGTTACAGGTTACCTCCAACAACAGAACATCACCACATTACCTTGGCCAGCACTGAGTCCCGACCTCTCCCCCATCGAGCATGTCTGGGACATGCTTGGACAGAGGTTACGTCAACGTCAACAACGTCCTGCCAATGTCCAAGAACTTGCTGCTGCGTTGCAACAGGAATGGGACAATCTGGACCAAAATGACCTTAGACGTCTCATTAGGAGTATGCCACGTCGGATCAATGCTTGTTTGGCAAACAGAGGAGAATTTACCCGTTACTGACTTGGTTGTGATGCTGTGGTAACTTTGCTGTTTGACCCCGGGTATCATTTTACCCTTATAATGGTCAGTCTGTGCCTTACTTAGTCTAACGATCATTTGGAATAAATCGATGAATGTGAACTTCATTTCATTTTGTCATTTGTTTCTTCGTCAGTTTCATTAGGTGACTTTAATAACACTTAAAAATCAAATATCCCCTACTTTTTTTGAATAGTATAGTTGAAAAATTGTGAAATATTGAGATATACTTGATGTACCACAAGCAGGGCCAGATTAATGAATTGGCTTTAGTTATCTATTTACAAAAGAGTGCAATTGATATACTGTCTATATATATATATGTATATATTGTAGTAAGCCTACTACAGCAAAAAGAAACACTGTACTGTGTACCAGGGGTGGTGGGTGGTTAAAAATGTCCTAGATTCAAAAGGCATTACTGACTTTCTGGTGGCCTGATAGTACCTGTAGCCCAGGAATCTACAAATTCTAAATCTGGCTCTGATCAAAAGTATTATGATTATGTACATATTGTATTGTATCCTAATGAATATTCTTTTTCTTAATGTGTTTGATTCATCTTCAATAAAACAAAACAACGCCGGTATACAAAAATAAAGATATTTTATATTCATTATAACATGACTTTCTTTTTTTTTAATATAGGATATTGCTGATCCATTTTATGCCTATTGTAAACTTCATGCTGATAAAAATACTTCTAGAGCTAAACGTAGAAACTGGCTGGCCATTCAATCTAGAGTTAGAAAATTGAAAGAAAAATCTATAGATGACGAAAAGGAAAAGGTACGTAGATTTGTTTGAAAGGATAAAATTACATTTAATTGATGTACATATTGTATATCATTTGTCCGTCTTCATTAGCTGGGTTGGTGCAGAAAAGTAGGATGTTAACATTTTGTTTTATTTCTTATAATTTAAAATATTCAATAGAGAAAATGGTGTTATTGAGGCAAAAATGATGTCTGATAAATGTACAGTACAACATCCCAGATATCAAAGTAATTATAACTCCATAGGGATACAGATGGATATTTGTGGAACAAAAATAACCTCTCAGAGCTGTTTACACAGAGTGAATAGAATACTTTTAAAATCTAACCAGAAACTTAAATGTACGCCTTATTTCAATATATATGTTTAAGAATTTGCGGTACTTTGTTTTGTAGACAAGATTTGAACGAAAGTTAAAAAGACACTGTGAAAAGTATACCATAGCCAGACAAAAACGACCACCATCATGGGGTATGTATATATATATGTAATTTATACATATGTTAAATTTAGATTTCATTAGCCTAGTTGGTGCAGAGCAGTATACCTTAACCCCATTTTATTCATTCATACATTTAAAATAGATATGCATCTTGATATATTTTCATTAGTTATAAGTTTTGTATTTTATGTACACTGTTCTTATTTAATGGTTTGGCTCACTAACTTGGAGGTCTCATGTTCGATCTCTGTGTTGACTGAGAAAGTTAATTGGGATTTTCTGGTGTCGTCGAGGACGAAAAACCGAGGTCAGGTGTACACATTGCTTGCACTTAAAAAGAACCCTTGACAGTTAGAATTGGATATAAGAGTAGGCCATATTGCCGCTGTCCAGGCAAAATTTCCCTCATAGCAAACTGTATGGTCAGGGAGTCGTAAACTTCATTTCCCCCCTCTCCCCTCCTTCACTACTTTCTTAATAAAGTTCTCCTCTTGCTAGCCTTAATTAATTACAATTAAAACTTATTCTTATTCCCCTTCGTTTGTTAATGGTTCTTGTTAAATTCAGTATAACATTATACATGTGTATTTCAGTACCTACACAGAAGATGGTGAGATATCTGTCTTCCAGTCCATCTGCAGTACGAAATATGTTGAGAAAAGCAGAATTAATGGGAGTTATAACACATGTATGTTCATTTATTTTATATTCTTTTTTCAAACATTGAGATAATTCTTATTTCTTATTGAGCTATATGGGAGATGGGTGGCTGAATGGTTAACGTGTGTGCTTTGCAACACAAGGTCTGTCATTGAGTCAAGTGGCGTGGTTTCAATTCTCCGCTTATATGTCACAAGGAGTAGGGTCGCTTGTCCAACCTTGTGGGTGATACTAAGACCCCTTCGCACAAGCGATTTATTGAAATAATGATGGAACTGTGAGTCCCTGAATGACCTTTTTTGTGTTGAGTGGACGTTAATAAACCCTATTTCTCTCTCTCTCTGCCTCTATTGAGCTATAAGTATATATGTATATACCTTCTTAATATAAATATTTTGTCCCTCTTGCAGTCAGGTTGTAATAAATAATACAGTCCAACCGACCGACAAAAAATAAAACAAACAGTTCATATATATGTGACACAAGTTACAACTTTTAGCTTAAAGACTAACTATTACCCAGGTTGATGCCCATGGATGTAATCCCATGGAAGATCAGAAGGCCCTGATAAATGTATTATGATTTAGATTTATGATTGTTCTATTAAAGGTCCAGGCAGCGCCTAATCAGAAACAGGAAACTAGAAAGAAATGGCACACAGCTCCAGCACTCTCTACAGAATTCATATCACATTATTTAGGTAGATATTGATTGAATTAAAACTACTTGGACGCAACTTGACGAAAATTGAGGGTGAGGGGTCAAATGGTTAGCACATGCTTGCTGTATCATACGGTCTGTCATTGAGTCAACTGGCGTGGTTTTGATTCCCCGATTGTACCTGACAAAGAGTAGGGTCGTCTGTCCAACCTCGTGGGTTTTCTCCGGGTACTCCAGTTTCGTCCCACTGCTAAAGACCCCTACAAGTAAGCGAATTATTGAAATAAAATTGAACCATGTGTTAGTCCTGAAATGTGTTGAGTGGATGTTAAACCCCATCTCTCTCTCTCTCTCTCTCTCTCTCTCTCTCTCTCCCTCTCTCTCTCTGTGACGAAAATTAATGGTAGACTGACTCAAGGAGAAGGGCCACCTGTTAAACCTTATGGGTTTTCTCTGGGTTACCAGTTTCCTCCAACAGCTAAAGACTCACTACAAGCAAGCAAACTATCGAAATAAAATTAAACCATATGTTTAGTCATGAAATGAGCTAGTTTGTGTTAAGTGGATTTTAAAACCCATTTCTCTAAATATTTTTCCAAGTAAACAAATTCAAGTAAGCTTCAAACCTATTATATTATTTTTCAGAGCGTAATGTTAGAATTGACAATATGAAAAATAATCAGAAGGAATTATTGAAACAGAATACCAAACTTCACGAACAGGAGAAAATTTTACGACTAAAATATGATCAGGTAAATAAATCAACGATTAGTTTCAGTTCATTCCATGTCTTCTTGACCATTTCAGTCATTTTGTTATGGCTTGTCCATTTGTCTCAATTACTGAAGTCCATAAATCTTTTAAGTTTTATTTCATCGGGATTTTCTGGTGTACTTCCTCCTTGTCAGTGTTGCAGAACAGAGGGCCTGGCAAGGGACAACATATAGTCGTTCGGATGGGCCAAAAAAACGAGGACCCGTATACAAATTGGCATGCACGTAAAAGATCCCTTGGCAGTTGGAATTCATTATAAGAGTAGGCTGTAGTGTCGTTCATCGGGATTTTCTGGCACGGTTCCCCCTTGTCAGTGGGGCAGGACAGAGGGCCTGGCATGACGTGTGCTCGTCTTCATAAGCCCAGTCAGAGCAGAACAGTAGGACGTTAAACTTCATTTCATTTTTAAATTTTTTCAACTTTTTCTGAAATAAAATATGTACGTTTTTGGACTAAAGATCTGTTGAGGAAAAAAAAGGTTGTATGGCCCTGGTTTATTAGCCATGTTGTTAAAACGTACTTCTGCTGGGCTATTTGTATTGGTCATAAAACTGGAATATTTATTTTACTCCCATATATAAAGTTACTCACTGCTACAGCAAAATTTGTTACTAAAGTACAGGTTTGTTTTGTAGTTATTGTTATTGAATTGTTATTTGGTTTTCTTATTGAAATATTTATTTGTTTTGTAGTTATCTTACAGTTGTGAACAGTTGAAAGAATCTAATAATAAATTACGTACAGAGGGTGAAGATATATGGCATAAACTAATGGATATTGGTGGAAAGGTAAAATCTATTACAAGTTTCTACTGTACTTTATACAATGTTCTGAGGATTCTTTATTGATATAATTATAATGCTGTCCTTAAAATGATGCTAGTTTTAATATGTGCACAGAATCAACCATGTTGAGAATAAATGTGACCATGGAGGACTCAGACCAGGCTTATAGACATGAATCCTACCAAACATATGTCCATTTTGATCATTTATATGGAAATTTCTTAAGCATACCTTATGCAAAAGCTAAATCTGCCTATTGCAGTTCTTTCTTTAGTCCTGAAATTTTATCTAAATTATTAATTAGACATTAATTAACTTATCCAGACCATAATCAACTCTGATGTCATCGCTAATTTGCAATACTTACTGGATTTCAATACATTTGGTGATGGATGATATAACATCAAAATGGATAATAGAAACTTTGTTTTTTATTGTACAGACTTTAGTAATGATGATTGAGGCTAGGCTTAAATTCTATCACTAATATCTCGGTTCAGAGTGGAGCAATTGGACTGAAATTCTTAGCATATTCTCTTTACGTTATCTATTTTTTAACTTTATTTAAATGATCATGTACTCATGCACCCTTGGGCAGCAAGATTAGACATTCTTGTACACTTAGATATACCAAGAATAAATAAAATCATCTATCTATACATTTCAGAATATTAAGTTACCCGATTTGTTTCGACCAAAGAAAACATTTAAATCACCAACTAAAAAAGAAATGCCCAAATCACCACCAGCAATCATTCACCAGTAAGTAAACATATCATCAAAACTATTTTTTTTCAAATTACAATGAGATTGACATGGGGTTTCACATCGTACTGTTCTTCTCCATGTGGGCTAATAAAGACTAGCATGTGTCAAACAGTGTGCTATGTGGGAAATGATTCTCAGACAGCTTTTAAATTCCAACTGTCAAGGGGTCTTTTACGTGCATGTGTACACAGGACCTTGTTTTTTTTCGTCCCACACAAATGACTAGACACTGTTCCTTGCTAAGTCCTTCGTCCTGTGTACCACTAACAAGGGGAAACCACGCTGGAAATTCTTTGGGGAACTTCTCAGCCAAGAATGGGATTGAATCCAGGACCTCATCATTAGTCACTGAGCTAATATGGCTAACATTTAGTCTTTCAGTTTGTGATGCAACTAGAAAGTCTGGATATGGCTTCACAATATTAATTTACTGATTATTACAATTTATTTATTTATTTTATCAGATGTGGTATATGCAAGAAAACGACCAGCCAACATCAACTGGCCAAATGTGATTTGTGTAAATTATTTTATCATCTTGGTTGTCTAGATCCTCCATTGTCAAGAATGCCGAAAAAAACAAAACTTATGGGATGGTATGTGTTATATTCTATTGAGAATTTTGATCTTACCAAGAAAATAATATATTCTCTAGACCATCAGATGCTTTTAATTTTCAACGGATTAAAACACAATTGCAAGTTAATAATTTAATTAAAATATGGATAATTGAGACTTTGTTTATTATCGTAATAACGATAAGCAATGACAATCGAGTCTACACTGCTCTTCAAACGGCAATCACTCCGCTCAGAGTGAAGTAATTTGACTGAATTTAACATATTCCCTTTTCATTATCTATTTTTTAACTGTTATAAGGATAACTTTCAGCTCTTTATCTAAATCTTACATAATGCATCTTTAATTTTGAACAATATGATATATACAGTATAATGACCTAATTATCAAAGATCTAAGCCCTGACCTACTGTTAAACTCACTAAATACACTACAGAAGGAATACGATGTGAAAGTGAAAATATGCAAAAATTCAAATACAGTGAAGACAAATAATTAAAATAAAATTATAACTGAAAAAAACAAAGCAGAATAGTAGCTGTGGTTTTATCAAATTAGAAAATTATGAACTTAAGTGCATTAATCTACATGTTTACAGGCAATGTTCAGAATGTGATAAAACGTCAAGTGAAGAAGAAGAAGTCACAGAACAAGATGTTGATGGTCCACGTAGATTACGAGAAACAATCAAAGAACCTTTAAAATTTCAATTTATGGAAATGTACGACTATAAAAAGGTGTGCTATCAATCATATATATTTAGTTCAGTAATATTTCTAAACATTGTGGATTTTTATCTTATATATTAAATATAGATTCAAAATAGAATCAAATTGTTACTTTTGGTGTACATCAACCAAGATTTAATATTTGTAAGCTATATTTATAGCCCTGGTCCCAGCAGATTTCCCTTTTTCAAACAAATATTTATTTTATTATATATTTTTAGAAGGAGAAGAAGAAATCAAAAGGATTAAAGAAGAAGAAGCCAAAGAAAGCGTCAGAAGTCAGTATTAGTTTACAAGATACTGATATAACTCCATCAGTATCATTGGTTAGTAATTTATCTTATTGTACAGACAGATTACTATAACTAGGTGTTGTGTAGTTGTACCGTTTTAGTGGGAGTTTCAGGGGGTTGGATGGCCGAATGGTTAGCATGTGTGCGCTGTATCATAATGTCTGTCATTGAGTTAACTGGCATGGTTTGGATTCCCCTGTTGTACGTGACAAGGAGTAGGGTCGCCTGTCCAACCTCGTGTGTTTTCTCTGGGTTTTCTGGTTTCCCTCTACTGCTAACGACCGCTACGCGCAAGCCAATTATTCAAATAAAATTGAACAATATGTTAGTTCTGAAATGACCTAGTTTGTGTCGAGTGGACGTTAAACCCCATTACTCTCTCTCTCTCTCTCTCTCTTAGTGATAGTTTCTGTATTTATTGTTTAGTTTCAAACTATTGCTGGGATATTGTTAAAATTTGTTAAGTATCATCGAAAAATATTGGGATCCTATTGTCGTATAGTTTAAAATTGCCCATCTAAATTAGATAATGAGGGTCGGGTTTACAACTGTTTACTTTCTTGAGCGGTATGATCATTTAGTAATTCATGTTATCGTATACAGACAGATCACTATTACTATTGTTGGTTTACTACATGAACATACTGATAATACACCATCAATATCAGATGCAGAAAAGTATCATTTACATCAGTATCATTCAGTGATTAGTATTTTATCTTGTTGGTAAAAAGATTCACAATATTATCCAATATCATTAATACTAGATATCAATGATTACATTTGGTTTTATTTTTGATTTTCTACTTTTTGTGACATATTTTCTTTAAAATTGGAGTTCAAGAGAGAGAAAAATGAGGTTTAACGTCTAATCAACTCAAATTATGTTATTTTAAGATTAGCATATGTTTTTTTTTATTTGAATAGTTTACTTGCGCGTAGGGTCTTTAGCAGTGGGAGGAAACCGGAGGACCCAGAGAAAACCCACGAGGATGGACAGACGACCCTACTCATTGTGATGTACAAGCAGCCAATCGAAACCACGCTATTTGAGTCAATGATGCAATGCACACGTGTTAACCATTCATTCACCCAACCCCCACCCCCACCCCCCTTTGGAGTTCAAACGATGGTTACTAATCACATTGTCTGTAATGATACATAGGTTTTATTTTATGGGAAATTACTTGGGAATTATGGCAAGATATGAATAATACTCTTACTCACCATAACACTCTTACTATAACACGCTGAAAAATAAGCCCAGAAAAGAGTTACTTTGCTGTTATTGTAGATAAAGAAAGCTACTAAAGAAGTGGTGGCAGTTGTTCCTAGACCAAAGAAAGTTAATATAATAAAGAAGAAAGAAATAACAGAAGAAATAGTTGAATGTGTTGTCTGTAGTCAACCTGGTGAAACCAGTAATACTGTTAGGTACGTTTTATTAACTTGTCAAATAACACACTATTTATGGATAACAATTACTATAGTTTATTTTACTGCAACATTTCAACAAGCATATAATGCGTCTTGATAAAGACTTGTGAAATCTTGTTGAAACGTCGCAGTGAAATAAACCATAGTAATTGTTGTTCATAAATAGTGTGTTATTTGATTATGTTCCAATTACTAAATGCCATTCAAAGAATTTATTAACTTGTGTTGAATTACTATAGTACAGCTTCCATATACAAAGGTGAATCAAACTCCATTCTCAGCATTCATGAACTAGTAATTTTTTGTTTTTTCACATCTGAATGACTGGCGGGCTTAGTGTACTAATTGACTATATACAACAATACAGATAGCTTAGTGTGCTGGTTGATTAAAGCCTAGGATATAATTGACTGAGTGTGGAAATTTACAATATCAGTCACAGTAAGTGCTGGATAATAATTTCTGTTTTTTACATCTGATTGACTGGCAAGCTTAGTGTGCTAGTTGACTAAAACCAACAATACAAATAACTTAGTGTGCTTGTTGAGTACATCCAACAATAGAAATAGCTTGGTGTGCTAAATGACTAAATCCAACAATACAATTAGCTTAGTGTGCTATTTGATTACAGCCTAAAATACAGAAGCTTAGTGTGGAAATCTGCAACATAAGTAGCCACAGTAAATGTGGGGTATGAATAAAAATGTTCTTTAAATGTATTAAAGTAGACCTATTAAAATACAACTTTATATCATAGTAATGTTGGGTATTAATAAAATGGTTTGTTAAATATATTAAATCTAATAAATTACAACTTGTTGATATGAGAGTAACGCTGGGTATTGCGACTGTAGTCATTGTGTGTAATCTAGTGTATCACATACGATTTGAATTGAGATGTACATTCAGGTCACAAATTTAACAGGAACAAATCAACTTAAAGACTGAATATTTGTACCACACCAAAACAATAATTTGGTGACAGTCTTATGAACAGGGGTGGCCGAATGGTTAGCACGTGTGTGCTGTAACATAAGGTCTGTCATTGAGTCAACTGGCGTGGTTTTGATTCCCGGTTGTACGTGTCACGGAGTAGGGTTGCCTGTTCAACCTCGTGGGTTTTCTCCGGGTCCTCTGGTTTCCTCCCACTGATAAAGACCCCTATGCGCAAGCAAATTATTGAAATAAAATTGAACCATGTGTTAGTCCCAAAATCACCAAGTTTGTGTTGAGTGGATGTTAAACCCCATTTCTCTCTCCCTCTCTTATGAACAGCTTAGATGACCGCTTCTAATGGGGTTATGTTTCATTGCATAGCACCCAGGTTTTAATATTGACATCATCTACATATTTGGAATAAGCAGTCCGAATTTACAGAGACAGTAAATATTAAAAGTTTTGAAATGTTGATTTTAAGAGATTTTAAAATGATTATTTTATCTTACAGATGTGATGAATGTCAACTGTGTTATCATTTTACATGTTTAAATCCACCTGTTAAAAAATCTCCTAAACGTAGAGGTTACAGTTGGCATTGTGAAGCTTGTGATCCTACAGATGATTCTGTAAGTACTAACTAAAACTGTGGCATTGTCAGAATTTCTTGGGGAGACATTCACAGATCTTTCATTAGGTCTTAACATTGTCACTAATTTGTTTACATGTTCTTCCTTTTTCTCTTAATTAATGTCCCAAAATTTCTAGAAATTAACCTTTTGAACACAAGTACACAGATTTCTTCATACTTGGTAAACTCATTAACAACTCATATAAGTGTAATGTTTATTAATGGATCATCCAAGTCTTTACAATTAGATGTTGGTCGAACTGAGTCTGTCTGAAGAGATGTACATGTACAAGATAAGTGGACCTGAGGTCACATGTTAAACAGATTAATTACCACCCAAGTAACTCATTATACTATGAGTAATAATATACTATCCGAGTAACTCATTATACTATAAGTGACAATATACATATTATTATGACAGTATTAATTGTAAATTTATGATTGAAGGATGATTCAGGTATCTTTTGAATTCTTCTCTGATTATATTCAGGTGATTTTAGTGCAATACAAATTCTGTATTTTAGTAATAATACACCATGCAGGGGTGCTACGGTCTATTCTTATTTACAATTCCAACTGTTAAGGGTTCTTTTGCTTGCATGCCAATGTGTTCATGTGACCTTGGTTTTTGTCCCACCCAAACAACTAGACATTGTTCCTTGCCCCCCTCTATCCTTCCCCACTGACAAGGGGAAACCACTCCCGAAAAATGCTGTGGAACTTTCTCAGCCAACATCAGGAGCGAACCAGCGACTTACTAACTTACTGAGCCATCACAGCTCCACTCTTTTTTTTGAAATTCTGTAGAAATTTATTTTCCATTACTCAGTTATCACAAGCCTTTATCTTGATTCCTTATAAATTGTATTGTAGGATTCCATGGGTGCTATAGAAGAAGATGAAGATAGCAAACTATCAGCTGTACCACTAGAGGGTAGTGTCAACAGTAGTGATGATGATGTCATATTTATAGAACAAGTGGACTGAAAATATGAAGCTTGAGGTTTAATATAAAACAACAACCTAAAATCAAACTGCATTTTTAAAACTAATGTGATGCTAACAAATTGGTTGGCACAGATACCAAACATGCTGGAAAATGTTTGACTTTTACACTGTTCCAATAATAGAATGTGGACCCTAAATAAAGATGGCCAAATGGTTAGCACATGCTCGTTGTATCATAAGGTCTGTCATTGAGTCATCTAGCTCTTTAAATAAGAATCCAAACTACATGTATAGACTATTTATTGTTTATTATTTACTTCCTGAATAATCCGACTTTTTAACACAAGTTCATAGTTAACTACTGTGCAATGGTTATAGTGCATGAGTCTAGTAACACAAGTTCATAGTTAAAAACTATGCAAGGTTTATACGATGCGTCTGGTAACACAATTTCATTGTTAACTAATGTGTAAAGTTCATAGTTAACTAGTGTAAAGTTCACAGTTAACTAATATTTAAAGTTAGTTAACAACTATGAAATGTTTATAGTGCATGAGTCTGGTAACTCAAGAGCTAACCACTAAGTTGACTTGAAAATGTTTTATGGTATAAATATATAGATATATACTGGTGTCACGGTTTTACTTACTAGCCGGTTTATATTGGTGTTTATCTAGCTATAAAAAAGAACCATCTTATGCACAAACACTAATGTTTGTTTGGTCTGTATATACCAGATGTGACTGGCCGCAAATATGCCCAACTGGACATCAAGATATGGTGAATTAAGTTCCCAAATACAATACAGTATTCAATAGACCAAATATAGCTGTAATGATAATAAGTATTGATAGAGAAATAAATATATACCTGGTAAATAAATAAGAAATACAACACTATATCAAAGATTTAATCAAAAAATAATCTATATAGTGTTACATGGGAGACATGTAAAATAAGTGAAGCAACAGGATATATCAATTCTTGGTTGTCAAAGAATAGGTTTCATATGAAAATGGGGACCTAAATTAGGCATTTCCATTAGAGTCTCATGAACAAGGATACAAGCCAAACCTGGTAGGAGTCATATAAGTGTTTGTATATGCATGTTTATTAAGAATTCATCTCTGTTTTTTAAATCTTTAATATTTTGAAACGATTTAGTTACTGTATGCTGGGCATTGCATAATTTGTTAGTTTTTGAAACAGCAAGAGTCTTATTATATTGTATTTCATTGATAGATACCTATTTATTGTGGATCTCTTATATTTATAGTGTGGATTTAATTACATCGGAAATGTTCAACTATACCGATTTATTTTGTACATCTTAAATATATATGTTGATTTAATTATATCTGAGTGTTTTGATTGATATGATAGGATTAAAACAGCATTTTACTTACTCAAGGCATTTTTATTATTTTTGATTATGGTAACGTTAAATCTGAATCTGTATGTATGTAATAGAAGCTTTAATGAATTCATTGACTGGAGAAAGCTTAGTATAAGAAAATTAATAATATTTGAGATGTAAATTTTCCCTATTCCATTATCATTCATTGTTATAATACCATTGCCTGTTTTATCAGACATAAATCATTGTCATATTTACTGTTTGTTTTGTCTTTGTTTTTGTAAACAGCTCAAATATTTAGTGATTCACAACTTTTACCACTCGTGGACCCATTGTGACATTTTACAAATCTCCAGGACCATTACATTTGCATTAACTGTGTTCAGTCAGATTTAATAAACCCTATGGGTCATCTTTCCCTGAAAAGTTAAGCTATGAAACAAATAGGCATGGAACAATATGTAGTTTGATAACATCCTACATTTATTTTTCTCTGCAATCAACAACAACCCACACTCATCGTTGATTGTCACGAGCTTTTAACGGTGGGTCTTAAATCATAATGTCCAGGGGCGGATACAGGATTTTCAAACCTTTCGAAAAAAAATAATTAAATTTTAATCTTGGACGCCGAGTGGTAGTTTAACCCCCCACAGTCCGAAGAAAACCCAAATCCCGCTACAATTTTGGAAAGTGCAGTATTACCAGAACCAAAAATAAACATTGATTGTTAATCCCTAGAGACTTCCCATTGTTGGGAAGACATACACTCCACCACTCCCAAAATTAAGGAAGACAAGAAATTGACAATAAAAATGAGTAGGACGCACACTCGGTAGCCACGTCTTATGAACAATTAGTCTGTTCCTCATGTTACAAAATTAGACGTTTATTACAAAACTGTTTCTTCAGGGGCATTATCGGTTTCTTAATTATGGTATCCCAATGAACACCGATCCTGCCCCACTTAAAACTAATGACCATCTATACCAATCTTGCTGTCAGGATTCCAAAGAAAAACTGACTGTAAAGTCACTCTAAAAAGTCTAAATTATACTTATCTTTCAGCAGATAATTTGATATCTATCAAGTAATGCGGAAATTCGTAACACGTTAAATCATCATATCTTTCCTCGCGAACCAACAATACATTTTTCTTTGTGGCTGTAAAATTCCTTTCTCTCAAACGTAATGAAACAATTATTAATCTATACGACGTATCTTATTTTCCACGCACAATGTTGTTGACAATATTTTTTTATTCCACCCATCCATTCGAAAGAAGACATTTAAATGAGTAGCTTGCGGTTGAATGAAAACTTCTTCACTTAAAACAAAAAAAAAGGCTGTCAAAATTATCCAAAAGTATAAATCTTGTTTTTGTTAAAGCTAATGAATAAGGCCATTAACTTATTGGGTCACAAAGTGATGATATTTTACACCACTTATCTCGTTATACATCAACGCTATATAAATATTTATAATCAGCATTAATAAAGATAGTTGTCATTGCCGTAAAATAATATATTGTAGAATTTTAATAATTCAGAAATGACAATTAGAAAGTGTATGTAATTGATACCGTGATAACTCTTGTGTCAAATCAAGTATACCATCTAATCAACATTAAAATAAAATGAGAACAAAAAATTCGACGCAGCCGTCCTCTTCCAGTATTTTTTGTTTGTAAAATCGAACTACAATGAAACGGCTTGGATATGTGATACAGCTGATATTAATGACGAGCATCTTATAGATAGATTAGTAAAACATTAATTTGTAGCACTAAATAGTTGTAGAAGGCGTCCCTTGGACAACCTTTTCGCTCTGAATGGAAGAGTGGAGGGCTGTGAGGGCGGGGTATGTATTTTTGGGGACAAATTGGTCTTTTTAAAAACAAATAGTCTTTCAGAAATAAAAATCTTACGGATGTATATTTGCATTTCTTTTAAAGGATGGGGTAATCGATAATCTGACAGGCTTATTGAGGCTGGGGGGTCACTGCATGGTTAAACTATCGCTGTTCACAATAATTGTCCATTCAAATGATTTTCATATTAAACTAATTATCACCTTAAGGTGTAATTTAGTTTTTTAAAAATTAAACATGGCATTGATTGTTCCCAAGAATAATTGGAACACTTGCTGTTTCACATCGATAGTTGTTAAAACGATTTCTAAATACATGTTAACACAATTGCCAGTTATCGCGCATGGAAGACCTTTTAATGTGATTCATTTTAGCAAAGATCCACAGATTAACATAATCATTTTCAGGTATGTACCATTTGTTATGGAATGAAAAAAACAGAAAAAACTCCGATAGCTTTAAGTATAATGTTTAGAATTTCAATAAACAGATTCAGTAAATATGATCTGCATAAAGTTTGTAAAATTTTCAATTTTCTTTCGGGTCATGTTAAATTTCAGTGAGACAGACAGTCATTTCGGAAAGAGAGGGAGAGATAAATAAGGTTTAACTTCCACTCGACACAAACTATGTCATTTCGGGACTAACATATGGTTCAATTTAATTTCAATAATTCGCTTGCGCGTAGGGAGGACCCTGGGAAAACCAACGAGGTCGGCAGGCGACCCTACTCCTTGTCACGTACAACCGGGTAATCGAAACCACGCCAGCTGACTCAATGACAGACCGTATGATACAACACGCACGCGCGTATCATTCGACCATCCAATCCGCCATGGGGTAATTTCAGACAAAGGGTAAATGTGTGTTGTCCATTACAATGACGGTTTTTATTGAAAATCAGAATCTTACTCCATTCTGCAGAGACACGTATGTGCTGTGTATCTGGAAATTATTTCAACAACTATCGATGCATTTTGCTTTATTGTAAGACCGTCATTAGTTTATTAGACTATGTGTACATGTAACGGTTACTGACTCTTAAGTCGCTGAATGTATCTGTTTTCGACTTCAATAGTATGTAGTGGTGGGGGAGGGAAAATGGGTCCCAGCCCCCCCCCCCCACACACACACACACACCCACGCACACACCCTCACACATCCACACACACGCCCCCCCCCCCCCACACACACACCCTCCCTGTCCTCCGCTGCGGTTCCGACGACACTAATTCAACAGACTCATAAATCTCCATGTGTTGTTTCATTGCCCCAGTTAATGGTGGATAAAATAGATAAAAAATCACACTACTTATCGATTGCTTATCACCGACGTGCCTCCATGGGCCTCGAGAATTTTAACGGTAAGAACAGAAATTTATCATTTATTTACATGGTTGTGTATCTTCGTCTGACTCACTATAAGATATGCATCTGTTACCCACAGTAATACACAAAGCGCATGTTAGATACGACAATGATTCGTTAATGACTCTTGGAAACAGTGTAAATGTGTTACGACTGTAATACGCCGCAGGCTGTTAGACAGAAATCCAGAGGAAACTCCGCCAAAAATACTTTCTCCTATATACTTTACTAACAGCTTGTGTTAATTCTTATACCATGGGGTGGGGGACGGGAGGGGACGGGAGGGGAGGGGGCGGGGCGGTCACGGTGGCTAAGTGGGTAAGACGCTGGCTCGCTAGCCTGGAGGTCGGGTGTTCGATCCCCGCGTTGGCGGAGAAAGTTCATCCAGATTTGCGGCGTTGTTCCCCCTATCGAAAAACCGAGGTCCCGTGTACACATTGGCAGCTGGAATTCGATATGAGAGTAGGCCGTAGTGCCGCTTTCCGGACACTGTATGGCGTATGCCCGTCTTCATTAGCCGAGTTCGGAGCAGAAGAGTAGGACGTTAAACCCCATTTCATTTCCGCCTCTTACCATAGACCATTATGTATCCAATTCGCCATTATGTTGCTATTCTTCTCTCGTTATGATAAAATGATAACGCACTAGGAAACAAAGGAAATCGATCTCTGCAATTAAAGTTACGAACAAAAGAAAGTATAATATTGCGTAAAATAGTTTGTCAATGCTCGAAATATAAACAAAATGCCCAGAAACATTTCTGTAAAATCTGTAAAATAATAATAACTTATATTAAAACACAATTATAGATAATTTAACCATCATCTGTTTATAACTCAATAAATTTAAATTAGTATAAATATCAAGTAACTAACAGATATGTTACGTATTATCACGTGTCGAAATTGGGGTTGTATCAAATATCACTTGACGCCAAACATATCCAGTCAAACACGCACTAAAATATGATGTATGTTTCTATAATAGTATTATGATAAAAAAAAATAATTGTTCACTGAAAGTTTAAAATGTCGTTGTTCGTTCAAATGGCGTTGTTGTGTGTTCGTAAAATATCTTTAAAGTCCGCTTCCATCGAGTGATCTCATCGACGGAAAAACGAGCCCAAAATTATTGTGATAGAACATGCGTCAACACTTCATCTTGTTAATCGATCTACAGTGAAATGTTAAAAAAAAACAACTCATAAAGATTATTAACTTAAATGGTATCATTTTTCCAATCTCTTTTGTTATAAGTTTGCTTCAACACTACGTTTCATGCTGGTTTTCAGAACTGTTCCATTAATGAAAGATTTCAAATGTAATGATTAATGGAAACTTCAAAAGTAATGAGTATTAATATAGGATTTCAAAAAGTAATGAGTAATGGAAGATTTCAAAAGTAATGAGTAATGTAATGAGTAATGGAAGATTTCAAAAGTAATGAGTAATAGAGGATTTCAAAAAGTAATGAGTAATGGAAGATTTCAAAAGTAATGAGTAATGGAATATTTCCAGAGTAATGAGTAATGGAAATGTAATTAATTACATTCCAAAAATCATGTAATGAAGTAATGGAAGGTTTCAAAAGTAATGAGTAATGGAAATGTAATTAATTACATTCCAAAAATCATGTAATGGCCAATTACGTTTCAATTACAGTTTATGGTGCATATCAATATTTCCAACTATGGCAAGCCTCAAATTTTAGCACTAAAGATGTAAATTAATTATATCTAACACAAATCCAATTCATTGGAATTTAAAAAAAACCATGGAATTTAAATCTGTTTTAAAAACACATAACAAGTAAACATAACTATTCAATGTTATTACTTGGTGTTGTTTATTACAAATTTAACGTCCAATACATTTAAATATGATATTATGGACAGGTTGATTTAATTAAGTTATTTTATTACCTTTTATTAGAGACCATTTATAGAAAAAGGATTTCCGAATAGATGTAGATTGCAAACAAAGATTAGCGTCAATTTAGCGTTCATTCTTTCAATAAATCATTTAGATTAAAAAACAATTAGTAGACAGACCTGTTACCCATTAATCTTAATTAGAAGGTGACAAATGGAAAACCAATCAATGGCCTTCAAGTATCACGTCATGTTATGGTAACTTAATATAAAAAAAAAATATATTTTGTTTTACAGTCGTGCTGAATGATTTCCGTGTTATACAATGTTTATAGACAAAGTATTTGGATTGATTACTTGAAATTAAATGAAGTTATAACACTATGCTTTCAATTAATTTTTCAAAGCCATATAGTTACAACATTTATGTATGTGATATTTTATAGAAATAACAATTCACACAGAACACTCTGTTATAGCGAATCATAGAACGATTCTAGAGCATGCTTTTATATGTGCTCCACGGCAGAAAAATAAGGTTGTCTTTTTAATTTACATAAAAATAGGTTTTATTTATATTAACCCGGGAGCCCAGTGAGATTTAATCAAAATATTGAGTCCAAAAGGTTTGAGGTCTACAACACATATTTTTTACCCCTAGATCATTTTGGAAAGCCAAGTCTTAAGTTTTGTAACCTGTGCATATACCAGGGAGCACTCCCCCTAACCCTCCCATATTTAATGGGAGTTAAAATTCAATGTCCATCTACAATGTTTTTGCAAGCGTTTCACCCTTAACACTAAGAAACCGAATGCATGACTTAAGAACATACAATGTTGTGCTAATGCTACTTAAGAGCTTAATTAATTAGTACTTATTAGTGACCGTAATTAAAATTTAGAGTCCATAACTGAAACAAAGCCTAAAGGCTAGCTAACCAAGTCATGAAACCAAAAATATCACTTAAGAGCGACAGAAGCTGAACAAACCTTGCTTAAGACTCGTTCAAAGATGACAAAGGTCAAAGGTCACTAACGAATGGCCGTAATTAAAATTTAGAGTCCATAACTGAAACAAAGTTTAAAAGCTAGCTAACCAAGTCAGGAAACCAAAATTATCACTTAAGAGCGACAAAAGTTGAACAAACCTTGCTTAAGAGTGGTTCAAAGGTGACAAGGGTCAAAGGTCAAATTTTATGTCACATAATGACGTTTGAGTGGATTTGATTAAATTGTCTTGTCCGGGTTTATTTTCTTTCTAACACCATTTCTATGAGTTTCACTGCACAAAATGACTGCTTAAGAGCATGAAATGCTGTACTAATGCTACTTAAGAGCTTATTAATTAGCACTAATTTGTTACCATAATTAAAATTTAGAGTCCATAGCTGAAACAAAGCCTAAAAGCTAGCTAACCAAGTCAGGAAGCCAATAATATCACTTAAAGGGACTATCCCGATTTGAACAGAGTTTCAAAAATAAAAGTCCGAGTACGTATGAAATTTATGCACCCAAATATAGAGAAATGGTGTATTTACCTTGTCTCAAAATTTCAGCTCAAAATATTGAGCCGTTTGGATGTGAAAGTCAAAAATGCTTATCCGGACACGTAACCCATTTAAGATTTCTGGTCAGTTTTTTCGTTGGGCGACCTGATAATCGATTCACCTACACATTATTTTTATAAAACAAAAGTCTGGTTTTATCCAGACACCGTATAATACAGTTTGGACACTGGTCTCCATTTCCAGATGAAGACTGGCGGGTTTAAGTTGTTTGAAAACGTATGACAAATATTGAGTTAGTTGCTCGGCTCTTAGGTAGAGGATTTTAAGGGATTTTAACAGAAAATTAAACATTTTTATTCTCCAAAATATTATCGGGATTGGCCCTAGGGTAGGGTTGGCGTAAGACTGGTGACAAAGGTCATATTTTGGGCCACATTATGACCAATTAACCAATCAATCCATCAAATATTTGTTCTCTGCTTGCCCTAAAGAGACGCGGAAAAACTATGCGACGAATCACTCATTCCTAGGAAATGAAATGCAAAAACTGTTAAGTTTTTCCATTTATTCTAAATATTGAGAATGGAAGTATAGAACTGGATAACTCTCTGGTTTTAAAAAAAACCGCAGACAATTAAATTATGAATTAGTCCATATATGATTGGAAACATTTATGTGTTCTCCTTTACATGGATATTTATGGGAAAAAGGTCGAAATTCATGGAAGGTTATTTTTCGTATAATGCTACCAAGACTGGCTTATACTTATAAGATGTTTGTGCTACATCTAGATAAGATAAGATGTTAATTGCATCAAAACGTCCATGTATACATTTAATAATAACATAGAAAACACATACATGTACACACAAGTAATACTTTCATACAGACATGCGATACTCTTGTTGGATAATAGTCTTGTTTCATCAATTTTCATTCTATTATGGATAATCGCTCCTAAATATTTCCAATTGTAAATTAGATTTACTGTGGAGTGAGGCACGGATTTCGGAATGTGATGCTGTTTTGGGCGATTTCAACACCAGAGATGCTTCTTAAAGGAGGAATACAATCTCTGCGACCGACCCATGACAATTTCTAGATATCAAAAGTAGTTTAGAGCTGTGATTTTAAATTACAATATTCGATTTGTGTATTCCACCAATGCTACTTCTATTTATATTTATATATATGCGAAGTGGATAATTATTTTGATATAATATTTGTATTGTCATCATTGTGTTCCATACATTTCTGTCTCCTCGTTAACTGTATGCTTTTTATCTATTCGTAATAATATTATATTGTTAACGATTGTAAATATGGATCTAGTACTGTCAAGCTTGATGCAGGCTATAGTAACCTGTGATTGTTTCCCATAAAAACTGTGTTCTGTTAAATAAAATGGTGTTGATAAGAAAATTTGTTTGCAGACTAATTGATATGTCCACAATAAATAATTTTTTTAATTTTAACAAGCACACACCTGAGACATTATCGACAATGCGGAAGTAATTTAAAATGGCTGTTTCACACACCCCACCACCGTCAAAAACAGAACAAAACAAACATTGTAGAATATCTGCTGTTCAACAATGCTTGGTGATTAACCGTAAAAATGGATAAGCGGGACTTGTTTATTATCGTTACAACATTAACAATGACAACTGAGTCTACAGTGTTATTGAAATGAGTTTTTTCTTGACTCAGAGTTCAGCAACTTTACTGAAATTTTCAGCATATTCTCTTGACATTATCTAATTTTAACTATTATAGCGCCAAGTGTCAGCTCTCTATCCAATCTTTCACAATAGCGCTTAATAATTGATTTGAATATACAATAAAACAAATTCAAAATTAGGCATATTACTTTATACTCAAATAATATGTGCTTTCCGACC
Organism: Patella vulgata; assembly: GCF_932274485.2. Taxonomy (NCBI): domain Eukaryota; kingdom Metazoa; phylum Mollusca; class Gastropoda; family Patellidae; genus Patella; species Patella vulgata. The sequence goes on from NC_065883.2 coordinate 23,353,565, forward strand.
CAATTTTGTTTATTCAAAAGAATAGAGCTAATCACCCTTTAAACAGTTCACTCATTGAACTATGTCTGGAATTGCTGACATCAACATTATTGTCACCCGCCTTTCGAAGAAAGCAGGGGACTATTAAAATGGACCTGTTCGTCTGTCTGTTCATCAAGCCATTTGGGACACAATAACTCTTCTTCTAATTGAGGTAGAATTTTTAAACTTGGTGTAGGTGTTTATTATGTGAATGGCTTGATGGAGTTCGAAGATGCACATTTTATGTTTAGGAGCAGCAGAGATAAGCAATTTGGGACACAATAACTCTTCTTCTAATTGAGGTAGAATTTTTAAACTTGGTGTAGGTGTTTATTATGTGAATGGCTTGATGGAGTTCGAAGATGCACATTTTATGTTTAGGAGCAGCAGAGATAAGCAATTTGATTGGTTGATTGGTCATAATGTGGCCCAAAATATGACCTTTGTCACCAGTCTTACGCCAAGTTTGTTCAATTTTTGTCGCTCTTAAGTGATATTGTTGGCTTCCTGACTTGGTTAGCTAGCTTTTAGGCTTTGTTTCAGCTATGGACTCTAAATTTTAATTATGGTCACAAATTAGTGCTAATTAATTAGCTCTTAAGTAGCATTAGTACAGCATTTCGTGCTCTTAAGCAGTCATTTTGTGCAGTGAAACTCATAGAAATGGTGTTAGAAAGAAAATAAACCCGGACAAGACAATTAATTCAAATCCACTCAAACGTCATTATGTGACATAAAATTTGACCTATGACCCTTGTCGCCTGTGAACCACTCTTAAGCAAGGTTTGTTCAACTTTTGTCGCTCTTAAGTGATAATTTTGGTTTCCTGACTTGGTTAGCTAGCTTTTAGGCTTTGTTTCAGTTATGGACTCCAAATTTTAATTATGGTCATTCGTTAGTGACCTTTGACCTTTGTCACCTTTGAACGAGTCTTAAGCAAGGTTTGTTCAACTTTTGTTGCTCTTAAGTGATATTTTTGGTTTCATGACTTGGTTAGCTAGCTTTTAGGCTTTGTTTCAGTTATGGACTCTAAATTTTAATTACGCTCACTAATTAGTGCTAATTAATTAAGCTCTTAAGTAGCATTAGCACAACATTGTATGCTCTTAAGTCATGCATTCGGTTTCTTAGTGTTAAGGGTGAAACGCTTGCAAAAACATTGTAGATGGACATTGAATTTTAACTCCCATTAAATATGGGCGGAATAGGGGGAGTGCTCCTTGGTATATGCACAGGTTACAAAACTTAAGACTTGGCTTTCCAAAATGATCTAGGGTTAAAATATGTGTTGTAGAGCTCAAACCTTTTGGACTCAATATTTTGATTAAATCTCACTGGGCTCCCGGACTATATAGTCATAAAGTATAAAGTAATGGGTAATGGTAATTAGTTACTTTCAAAATAATGGGTAATGGTAATTAATTACTTTCAATGTAATGGGTAATGGTAATAAATTACATTGCTAAAATGAGAAATTAATTATAATGATTACATTTAAAAAGTAATTGGCAATGTACTGGGTGCACGTATACGGAAATGTTGGGGCTTAGCGTAACAGTTGGGGCTTAACGTTATACAGCCTTATGATGGAAGTATACGTTCGTTCGTTCCTTGAATTTTACGTCCACTTCCACCAAGGGTGATATCGTTGACAAGTGTTTCTTAGGGCCAGAGGAAGCCCCAAAATAGGCTTGATCCAGCTTTTTGAGTAAGATATAATGTCTTTACAGGGAAGCGCCGAAGATGAATTTCATCCAAAGAAGAAGCCCCGGGTGTAAGAAAAGAAATAATGGCGAGCGTGCGCAGTCTGGTTCGCTTTGCCAGAAATGCTACGATCTTAGGTATGGTAGGTAAATTTAGGTTGGGCTGCCAGCCGGGTCCTAGGGCCCATCCGCCTGTCCGACCAAGGTTTAGGGATGCAAGCAATGTTCTCCGGGCTAGGCGTTGTCGTGCCGTTGGCCTTATGAAAAGAAACAAAAACGGCCGCCACAGGGCATCCGACACCCCTTCACATAGGGACGTCCGACTACCAGTAACCCTCAGGATGATCACTTATGGATCCTGTCCGTTGGGTCTTGGACTAAAACCTCAAGTCTTCACAGAGTAGAACACTCTTTTCCTCCCCCCGGGGTCGCATCATAATATCTAGGATACCACTCATAGATCTCGTGTTTCCTGACTTTAGAATAGAGTAAGTTCGGAACACACGAGAGGCGTGTTAAAGGAGCTCAGTTTATCCGTGAAGGGTTCCTTTCGGTTGTGTGGCGAGCACAGTCTACTAGAATATGAGCTGGAGATACGTCCGTGCCGCAATTGCACCTTATGGGCTTAAAGGTATGGTACCTGAGCGTTTCTTTCACCCTCTGATTTGTACTTAACCGGAAGACTTTCCCGCTAGGATGATTTTGCAGGACTCATCGGATCTGAATCTGTATGTGTTGAGCCCCGCAAGGAAATGGACGTATCCAATACTAGGGGGTTTATATAGCCTTATGATAGACTTCTAGCGCATCCGTATCAATGTGTGTGTATTTCTCATACGTGATACGGCACACGGATACGGCAGTACGTATCGAACAGCTTTTATACGAAAAAGGTCCGTATAACATCGTTGTCTTTTTACAGTTTTTTTTTTGCTACGTTTAGACGCTGAAATGTTGTACCATAGAGTTTTTATGAATCTATGTATATCATAGAACACGAAGGTGTATTTTTCATATGATTTAACCATGATTAGCTGGAGTTTTTTCATTATTTTTTATGATTTTTTCTCGGAATATTCCTTGTCTGTCTGCATGCTGGTTGATCTACGTACTAAATTTATGTAGGTAAAGGGGTATATAAACTTTCTAAAATGATACATTAGTGAAACCAAAAGTTGCTGTCGAGTCGAGTTGAAAGATTCTGAAAAAGATTCGACATTAATTTTTCTTTAATAGCTCAGCTACTGTCGAGCGAATTTGTAGGCTAGACATTTGACTAGTGCTGATGGTGATCTTTCTAGATAACTGCCATCATGCTCTAATAGAACTAAGCTCAGCTCAGCTACCCATACTCACGCGGCACGAAAATCCGCCCAAACCATCAGACGACATTGACGCAGCGTATCACGTATCCGTATCCGTATCTTATACGTGGTACGGATGGGAAAAAAATTCCGGTTGCCAAACGTCTCTATTAGCGCTATATAACCTTATGATGGACGTATACCAATGTTGGGGTTTAGTGTTATACATTATGGGGACCACCTGGCTAAGTGGGTAAGGCGCTGGCTCGCTAGCATGGAGGTCGGGTGTTCGATCCCTGCATTGGCCGAGAAAGTTCATCCAGATTTTCCGGCGTGGTTCCCCCTTGTCAGTGATGCAGGACGGAGGGCCTGACAAGGACAGCTGTCTAGTCCTTCGGATGAGACGAAAAACCGAGGTCTCGTGTATACATTGGAATGCACGTAAAAGATCCCTTGGCAGTTGGAATTCGATATAAGAGTAGGCGATAGTGTCGCTGCCCGGGCAAAATTTCCCTCATAGCACACTGTATGGCGTATGCCCGTCTTCATTAGCCCAGGTTAGGAGCAGAACAGTAGGACGTTAAACCCCATTTCATTTCATTTCATTTCGTTATACATTATGATGGATGTATACCAATGTTGGGGCTTAGCGTTATATAATTATGCTGACTACAGTACTGAATGGTGTTGTTTTTCCAACTTTTTATGTTTATTTTAAATATCCACAACCCTATTAAAACAATTGCGAAGAAAAACTGCCAGGTTTAGGGTGCCCACCATAAATAAACCTCCAAATATCTTGACAATTACACCACAATATTTATATATACTCTTCAAAAAGACAGTAAGGGACATTCAGAAACAATACAATACTGCTGAAATGCACTGTTGTTTTTATTAGAGGTAACCAGTGTGTGTTAATAACAGGCCAATTGCCTACACATGAACATAAATAGTTCATATGGGCGGCTTATCTGACGGCCTCATTTCACTCGCAAAGAGATACACCGTCAAAAGTGGAAATGGACGTTTTTGATTTTTGTCTTAATAATGAGTAATTGCTCCACCAATCCTCAGACATTCAGCAATTCGTCGTGGCATGCTCCTAATCAATCGTCCAATCACGATTTGGGGCAATCTGACCCACTCCTCCTGCAGTGCCACGGCCAATTCTTGCAGTATTGTCGGTTGACGTTGACGTCGACGAACACGTCTCCCGATCAAATTAAACGTAACACACTAAAGCAAAGATACGCTAAACAGTAAATGTTATGCTAGAGCCGATAGGAAAGCAAAAATGGATAGATAAACCAGCACGCGGCAGTTTTCATCATCCCTTCCTTGAATTGTCAAATTTGACAATGAACCCCTCCCACGTGTATGGCGCTATTGCGTGTCGCATGTGCAGCTCAGTGGTTCTGTTGGGGCGACAAGTTCTTCATCTTTGAACATACTCTCAAAGCATGTGAAATTTGCATTTCAATATCCCCTACTTTTTTTTGAAGAGTATATTATTATATACCAAGCCTTAAACCAGTTTCGCACATTTATAGTCACTAAATAAACGGCCATGTTGTACTTAATAAGCCACGGCATTTTAACCATTCATAAATAATAGACTGAAAAATGGTTACGAGTGTCGGCCATAACATCCGGGCGTTTTTCAGTAAAAAATAGGTTACGTGCCCTTGTTTTAAAATTAGTCGCTTAACCAGTCTATAGACCATTCTCCGTCGGATTGAGAGGCTGGGATAATCAAGACTACTTTTTTACGAACCATAACAGAAAGCTGGGCCAAGAAATTGAATTTAGAAAAACGCACGTTAGGCAACTCAACAATTGTTTTAAGAACCTTGTCAAAGTAAAATGAAACTACTGCTAGTATCATGTTCCTGCTAACAAAAGTGATTCAGAGATATTATTTGTACTAAACCAAAAGATGCCGCTCCTAACGGTATAGTTAATGATAAATCAGTTTAAAAAATAAAATGAACGTAATTTCTAAAGCTGCTGTAATAACCAAAAAGTTAAAAATTACTGCTATTCAGAATCGTCAATAATAGATTTTTTACGGCTGTAATAGTTGATAGATGTGTAGAGAATTTCACTAGCGATGACTATTTATCGACTCATAGACTCTAGCAGCTCGAGCCAAGTTCAACTTTCAGTAGAAAATTTTTTCGCTGCACAGGACACCCTACTGCCAGATGATTCGGCTGGGCTGTTTATAACGTTTTTAACCATTTCAGATAAGGGTCATCGTTATGACTCGTTAAACAACCCAAGCAAATTTAAAAGTTATGAGATTTCTAGATATTGCAATGGTTCGATAACCGGGTCACCATCTCGGCGATTAATTGATCCGCGAGTTTGAGACCAAGCTTAGCGGTTGAAAAGGTCTAGTACGTTTACGACATAATACCCGAACACCTTTGGATTATTACAAAAAGTTGAATGAACGGACTGGAGTCACAACAATATGCGACCGAATTAATATTAATATGAAGGTTAACAATGATAAGCTATTGGTTTTCAAGACGCCCCTGATAAACTTTCAAGTCACCTCTGGTCATTCTTCAAATAATTAGGCTACTTGATCTAAGCTAGCTGATATATAAATCTTTAAAGGGATGGAAATGTCCAGGAGATACCTATCACTTATTGTTTTAGATTGGATTTTATATCTTGGTCTATCATCATAATAATAATCATTATCACATCTTAGTGATGTAGTAAGAAGTTTTTTTGATGTGAAATAGTTGTGTTAATCACTTTGCAAAAGTTAGATAATTAGTCTGGCAACACTTACTCCATGAGTGTTTAAAAGGCAAGATTTGACGCCAATTTTCAATTGGCAAAACGACATTTTAATGAGTTGATATATAAACGATTGAGCGTAAAATGTAAAGGTAAGATATTGTAGAATTTGAATTTACGTTATCATGTAACTATTAACTTAGATCGTTATAAATGTATTATAGAAATTAAATGAAGTTTAAAATCTCGTCAATAGAAAACTTTAGTCTTATGACTATTTTTTCATATGGTTACTTGTGTAATTCTAGGGATGAGAATTGGTGGGAGAGTGGCGTTCTCTCTTACTTTTCCTCAAAGGTTCTTTTACATTCTGCAGAGACGTAGGACATTAAACCCCCTTTTCATTTCAATTTTTGTACGTTCTTTACTTTTACGATTATATAACACTTTACGTCTTAGGTCTGCATGCGCTTTCCCTTGCACTGAAAACCGGTATGGAAATCCCCCAGGTTTTTCGTAACTCACGCCGGGACTAGAACCAGTATGGAAATCCTTTAGGCTTTTTTTTTCGGCTGACGCCGGGACTAGAGACTTTAGTGTTCTTACCGCTCGACTACCGCGGTCTTGCATTCTGTAAAAAGGCAGCAATGGTATTAAACACAGTTGGTCATCTGCCCATCCTGCCTATGTCACAGATCTCACACCATTATTTTCCACCAGATTTTCATTCTAATTTTACACCATATACTTTTGTCCGTCTTTCGGTATTTTTTTTTCTATCAATTTTTAATAATATTTTTAATTATATAATATAAAGACACTGAACTTAATAATTAGAAATTTCCTCTTCTGTTTTTACAAATCTTGTTATTGAACATTACTAGTTAATTATAAATGACATAGACATACCCTTCCAAAGAGCACTGAAAAGTATACGTTGTTCCAAATGTTTCTCAGCAATTGTCTTTTGACGTGCCATCATCGGACTGGCTCAGTGAGAAGGACGTTGGCTCGCTAACCTGGAGATCCCGTGTTTGGATGGGACGAAAAACCAAGGTCTCGTGTACACACTGGATTGCACGTAAAAGAACCCTTGACAGTTGGAATTCGAAATAAATGTAGGCCATAGCGCCGCTGCCCGGGCCTACTGACACTCAGTAGTAGCAACCTGGATTAACGCTAATATATGTGCAAATATTTCCAATGCCGATAGTGTCTATAAAAATATCTTTACTTTACAAAGACAATGAAATGCGATATCGGCTATGACTCTGTATTCACTTCTCTCGGGACTAACAACTCAAAACGGATAAAATCTCAATTCAATTCAGACAAAATTCTATTATATTTTTAAAAATATAATTCTGAACCGAACAGCCACCAACGAGCTTTATTTCATAAGTTTATTGTATTGTTTCTGATTTATCTGCCGGAAGCAAAACTTGTTCACATTCATGTCTTTATAGAGAATGTTATTGATTTGCGATGCACACAAAGCTCATTGTTCACCGATATAAATGATTAAATTGCAGGTTTCTTGCTGTGGTTATCATAGATTAAATGAAATGATATGAAAAAAGGATTTAACGTCCTAGGTTTGAATACCCACGAACTAATAAAGACGGGTGGTGTCTTATGGGGACAACGTGTAAACGGTACATCGGTTTTTAGTCCCATCCGAACGAATAGACACCGTTCCGTGCCAGACCCCCCCATCCCCGTCCTGCACCACTGGCAAGGGGAAACCGCGCTGGATAATCCCGGTAAACTGTAAACTTTCTAAATGGGTAACATATGATATGTTTGTGCATTCAAATACATATTCTGTCCCACCAACTTCATACTCTCATTGATATCATTTATTAATGATAACACTGATTTTATGCTCTCCTTAAAGATACTGTGTGATTTGATGATATATTTGGACTAAAACATATTCAAACTAACTATTCATCGGGAGATACCGCAAGCTATAAATAAAATGTTGTTAGACGCCATGTCAGTCAGCTCATTTCATCGAGGGATGGTCCATTTTCCAGAATGTACTTTTCGTTACTTACTGTCCATTTATCGTACATTTTGAGACCTAAGTAAATTCTTAATTAATTCCCAAAACCGCCTAACTATTTGATCAAGAAATAACAACCGCCCCCACCCCCAGTCAAGCTAGCACTCAATAAGCTGGTAGACAACAGTCGGGTTCCCAGTTAGTGATACCCTGATATTTTTGCCCATTGCTTGCCCTATTGGTGTTTTTCGGGTAATCCAGTATTTTTTCAGTAAGATTGGGTGTCTATACTTTCCATGTATACCAAATTTGCCATATTTTTATACAAAATTATCACCCGATAAATACTTTCGGCACAATGTATCTTTAAAGCCACGGATTGCCATTTACATTTTTCAGAAAATTTTGAAAAAGCCCGAATGTACACCAATTAATTAATAAAGAAATCAAAATCAAGATCGCAACGATAGATAATTTGCAGGCTTGGATTCAATCGAATTAAATAGAGGCGCGTGAAAGAGGTTCAGCCAAACGTAAAATGGCAACGGCTTGTTTAAAAGGGATATAATCCAAAACGACCAAAACTTATATGACTGTATAAAGTTAAAACGCACGAAAACAAAACGGGCAAAAATGTGATAAAAATTTACCTAAATATACGTCAGTGGGTTCTTATTAAAGGGCGTATGGCTTTACTTTTTGGAACCTTAAAATATACAAAAACGGCTCTTAAAACACATATTATTTATATTCAATTTTTGAAAAATATTGTAATTTCTAATCAATTACTATTTTGTCGTTTGTAAATCAGCCTTTACTAATTACTTCCACATTGTGTTGTAGGATATGTTTTTATTTGTTCATTACAAAATGGCACCCGAAACCATAATCGTGTACTGATTATGTATTGTTTAATGGTCGAGAGCGAGACATTAAGTAATATATTGTAACAACAAGAGGACCGTCAGGTCCGAGTGTTTTTACAATATATTACGCAATGTCTCAGCTCGAGACCATTAAACATCTTAAAATACAGACACTCCGCACGTGCGTTTACAGTGAAATACGTCACTCGAGTCTAATATTTGACAAGGTACGATTGGCAAGTTGCCTGTACGATTATTTGAAATAATGGTACGCCAACATCAAAGGGTGACGTCACATCTGTATTTTAAAAAATGTTAATTGTGTCTTAAATATTGGATATTAGGATCCTCTAGTTTCACGGCAAGGTAACAACATCAATACTGATTAAAATTGATCAATATTGAATTCTAACTCGTGTTTTAATTTCAAATATTATGGAAAATATGGAAATAGAGACCTAACTCCTTTAAACATATATTTTGCAAGAGCTAAATCTGCCTATTACAGGTCTTTCTTTAGGCCTTAAATGTTATATAAACTGTTAATTAGACATTTATTAACATGACAAGATTTGAATCATATCTGCTGTTCAACGGCTGTTGATGATTAACCATAAAAATGTTTTTGTTTTCGTTCGTTAACTTCTGCAGACTATAAAAATTGTGTAAAGTCAAAACAAAGGATAACAGAAACAGCCAAAAATCAAAATTTAAATAAGTTTTCCGAAAAATATAAATAGCGTTCTCTGGCTTCAAGGAGAGCATAAGTTGATGAATCATGATATTAATATGAAGTTGTGGGAGTATGAAGTTAAAAAGAGTATGAACTTTATGATTTTAATGGAGGCATGAAAATAACAAATGATATTTATGGGAGCATGACATGAATGTACCGATTCTGTAACATAAAATAAAGTACAAAGTTGACCTAGCTGTTCGCGATAAATCGGTGTATGGCGACCTTAAAATAAGTTACCCATGGACAAGATAGCTATCTTGTAATTACAAGATAATCAGATTTTTTCATTTGATTGACCCTAATGGGCTTTCGTAGAATTATATATATTGCGCGAAATTTTATTTATTTTTGTATTTTTGTTTGTTTGTTTCATTTTCCAGAATGCAATGATAGCTGTCTTCAGGGAATATCAACATGTTTAAATTATATCTGATCCAGTTCCTGATTGTTATATCAGGGTTCGTAATCGATTCACTGGCCATTGACGACTACTTTCTGAACATAGGTAGGAGGAAAACATAGATCACAACATTTTTAAGCTAACGGTACAAATGTATTATGTCATAACCCCTGTCCGCCGTCCATTAACGTTTTATATTTTCGACCTTGTCACATATGGGCATTTTCACACATTTGCGAACAAAGAAGACCTCTAACGGAATTCAGAATTTTCGCTTGCATTTGAAATACCGGTCATCTTCTACACCAACATTTAATGCCCGTCGACAATTGGTTGAGAATGCGACAGACAATATTTGTCATCCCTATAAACATAACTTTCTTCCCATTTTTTCTAAATTTTGGAAATTTAGAAAGTTTTGCAAAACCTTTAATAACAAAAATAACCCCACTAATAACTTAGATTGCTTTGTTAGATTTTAGCGGGTTTCAGCGGTGACCTACACATTTTAAACAACTCCTCTTCCTGTACCAGAAATATTTTATCAACATATATAATTACACAGAAATATCAATTAAATTTTAGTTGTAGTAGACACTAAGAATGAATAGTCACCAAATGATGTATTTTTATATTCTAGTCGTAGTAGATAGTACGAATGACTTGCGACCTAGTGATATATTTTGATATGTCATTTGTAGTAGATACTAAGAATGACTTGTCATCTATTGATGTATTTTTATATTCTAGTCGTAGTAGATAGTACGAATGACTTGTGACCTAGTGATGTATTTTTATATGCCATTTGTAGTAGATAGGTAAGAATGACTTGTTATCTTATGGTGTATTTTATGAATCAGTTGTGGAATGACTTGTGATGTAATGATGTATGTATATATTTTGTTGTAGAATGACTCGTCATACTTATGTATTTTTTTTATTTCAGTTGAAGGATACAACAAAAATAACTTGTCATCTAATGATGTATTTTATATTTCAGTAGAAGGATAGAACAAGAATGACTTGTCATCTAATGGTGTATTTTATATTGCAGTTGTAGTAGATAGCAAGAAGAATAACTTGTCACCTAATTATTATTTTATATTTCAGTTGTAGTAGATGTTAAGAATGACTTGTCATCTAATGATACTAGAAGGCACTGGAATTATAATGTAACCGGTCGATCTGGTGAACCATTCGCTATTATACAATGGAATGAAATTAGCACCAAAATACAACATATTCATGAAGGTAATATATGCAATGGCCAGATAATGGCATTAACTTTGACCATAATAATAAAAATTCAATGGTTATTAAATTGCAAATTTCTAATTTATAATACAGGACAATTTGGCATTGGGCGCTGTACTGTGGTAACGCGCACGTTTTCTTTTCTTTTGGGCCATATGTAACGATAAGTATTAGTTTTTGGGATGTTTACAATACAGTCTGGTTTCTAAAATGTTATATTCTTATATTAAGATTCTCATCAGTTTGCATTGTGTGTTATTATGTTACTTTTCAGTGAAATCAATTTTTGACGAACCGTGGGATTTGTGGTTATTTACTTCTACACTATGCGATGAATCCTTTTTTCTAAAGACGATATTACCAAAGAATTTCACGTATAATTGTATTGGTTCCTTTACGACCGAAGTCTCCGAGAAGATTTTCCCCTGCTCAAGTCCACAACAGCACAACCACAGAGCAACTGGCGATACTGATGTGATGTTGTGTCTGTATCCAGAGGATAATGTAAAGAAGATTAAAACACTGAGTGCTATTATACAAGATCTTCAATGGAATAATGTTATTCTTCTTTACGAAACTAAATCAGGTACGTCTCTAGATAATATATTTCACTCGATTATCAGGTGAAACATTTACGGTTCTGTTAATTTGAGCAATGTATAAATCATTTTAGTTGCTGTTATATGAATCCATATACCTGACAGCATATTGTGATTAATATGTTAAAGATACATTAGTTAAGAGCTAAATATGCCTATTGCATGTCTTTTTATAGGCTTGAAATGTTATAAAAATTATTAATTAGACCTTTATGTACATCACAAGCTCAAAATCAGCTCTGTAGATCCTCGGATGGCTTGGATACAGCTTGGATTTATACAATCATTAAATGACTGACCAAGCAAACATTTACCGTTAATCACTGACGTTACTACCGATGAAAAGACTGATAATCGAGGGTACTGTAGGCATTGAGAATGTTACTTGATAATCGAGAATGTGTGGACGGAGTTATCATCTGCCAATCAAACGATCGGCAATCCCGGAGGCGGTGCGGAGAGAGTTATGCCTATTTCTAGTCTAAATTTCCAACAGTAACAACTTCGTTCAGTAAAGTAATTTGACTAAAATTTTCATTATTTTCTTTTTCATCATCTATTTTTGAATTGTTATATCAAGAATGACCAACTCCTTATCAAAATCTTAACTAATGTATCTTTAATATATAAAAGTAGTATAATTTATACTACTCATATGTGCATTTAAATTTCGAGACATTGAAATAAAGTATTATTGCAAAGTTGACACAAACGGTGAATCTTAAGCTATTAACGAATAAGAAGAAAAGAACACAAGGGAAATCGCTGTTTATGTTATGACATTTTTTATATTTAGGGTGTAGGCGTTAAGCTACAGGGTGGTCTAATGACCTCCCTGAAAATGTCATCCATAATAATTCGCCCGATTCCAGACATCAATAAGGTTTTTGAATGAAGGGGCATTTTGAATGTTTGTTAAATGAATTAATGGAGAGGGTTTTAAGAACGTCCTACTTTTCTGCATCAACCGGGATAATGATGGAAATTTTTCCCGGGACATCGGCGTTTCCGCCCACTATCAAGGATTTGAACGGCCAAGTGCTCTTTTTACGTACAGGCGGGGTTTCGTCCCATCGGGGTCGAACCCAGTATCTCCTGGTGAGGGAGAAAGCGACTTACTCACCAAGCCATCATGGCTCTCGAAATCACGTGTAGAAGCTTCATGTGAGATGTTTCTCACCAGGAGTTAATGACTATTGATACAAAGGTTGAAAGAATTAATCCTAACTTATTTCATTTATTACGATCTATTGGAATACGTGCAGTTAAAAAGACTAGAAGAAACAGAAGAGGGGGTAAAAAAATGAAAGCCAGAAAAAATTCTAGTTTACAATCAAGTTGTCAAATTTGCCTGATTAATGTGAGATCTATTAATGATAAATGTTCAGACCTAGCTGAATACTTGATTGATAAGGAGTGCCTACTGACTGAAACCTGGTTAAATAATTCAAACAGTGCTCAGATAAAAAGTGCTCAGATAACTCTTAACTCATGGATACAATTTAGAACACATACCTAGGCTTAGTAGGGGTGAGGGTGTTGGGATTCTTTTCAAAATATCATATCAATCAAACATACACATAAACTCTTCGTCAATGAACAACTCATTCAAAAATTTTGAATTCACCTTGAAATCCGACGATAAGCTGTACAGAATTATAGTAATATATCGCCCTCCTCCAAGTAAAAAGTCAAACACCAAGTCATCTGATTTTCTTTTAACTGAATTCCCCGAATTTTTTTAAACATTAATCCTCAAAAAATGTCAGTTTGCTGATTTGCGGCGACTTCAACTATCACATTGATAACCAAGAAGACTCTTATTCAAAGAGGTTCTGTGATACAATTAATTCACTTAGACTAATTCAACATGTTAACCAACCAACCCATACAAGGGGCCTTACATTAGATCTTGTGCTGACACGCCAATTAGATGTTGCTATAACAAATTTAGATGTGTGCGACCCATTTATCAGTGACCACTCTGCTGTTATATTCACCATCCCGTTCTTTACAGAATCAATTCAGTCTTCTAAACCAAACCTAATCAAAACTAGAAGTTTAAAGAAAATCGACGCCATTCAATTCTCAGAAGATGTCCTCCGAAGTAAAATAAACTCTGAAGAAATAAGCAATCTAGACTGCGAAGAGGTTCTTTATCTATGCAATTCTGAGATTACAACGCTCATTAATATACATGCTCCTGAAAGGTGTCTAGAAATAAAACCAAATCACAATTTTCCCTGGTTTGGCGGTTCTATTAAGGATGCACGACGTAAGAGAAGGAAAGCGGAAACTGTATGGCTGAAATCAAAACTTGTGGTTCACAAAGAAATGTACATAGAGGAACGGAAACAAGTATCCCACCTAATTAAAGCGAAGAAAAGGTCTTTTTACAGTCAAAAATTCAAGATTGTAGAAGCGACTACAAGAAACTTTTAAATGTCACCAACTCGCTATTAAGTCGCCAAAAGTATGGCAGCTCGTTACCTTCTCATACATCCACCCTCGATCTGGCAAATCATTTTGTTAACTAATTGAACGAGAAGATTCAACGAATAAAAGCAGATATCTTGGAGGTTCAAGCTTCATTGACAACACCAGTGGATTCTTACAGGACTCGAAAAAATTGTATGTTCAATGTATTTGACCAATACACTCCAGGTCAGCTGAAGAAGGTCATCCAGTCTACAAAATCAAAATCGTGTCATCTTGATCCGCTACCAACTAGCCTACTGAAAGAGAACATAGATGCGTTCTTACCGGTTCTCTGTAGAATAGTGAATACATCTTTACAAGAGGGTATTTTTCCAGTTCAACTCAAGGAGGGGGGTTGGGTGGCTGAATGGTTAGCGTTTGCGCGCTGTATCATAAAGTCTGTCATTGAGTCAACTGGCGTGGTTTCGATTCCCCGATTGTACGTGACAAGGAGTAGGGTCGCCTGTCCAACCTCGTGGGTTTTCTCGGGTCCTCCGGTTTCCTCCCACTGCTAAAGACCCCTACGCGCAAGCGAATTATTGAAATAAAATTAAACCATATGTTAGTCTCGAAATGACCTAGTTTTTAGTGGACGTTAAGCCCCATTTCCCTCCTCCTCCTCAACTCAAGGAAGCTCTGGTGAAACCCCCCTGAAGATAACAAATTTTAGTTTTATTTTAAAGCTAATAGAAAAATGTGTGCATGATCAACTTACGGCGCATATGAATAAATATAACCTTGACAATGTTCTCCAGTCTGCATACAAGAAGTTTCATAATACCGAAACAGCATTGCTAAAAATCACCAGCGATATTTATAGATCAATTGATGTAAAAAATGTGTGTTACTGGTTCAGCTAGATCTTTCTGCATCGTTTGATACTCTCGATGCCACAGATTTACTTCAAGCCCTGGAAATAGAGATTTGATTGCGCGGAGATGTTCTGAAATGGTTCCACAGCTACATAACAAAACGTCAGCAGACCATCATCATAAATGGTACAAAATCAGAGTCGTTACCTATGCTTTCTGGTGTCCCACAGGGGTCTGTGTTAGGTCCGGTATTACTGATAATATTTACGAAGCCTCTTACAAGAATCGCTGAAAGTTTTGGTCTTAGCATGCATCTTTACGGAGATGATACCCAATCCTATCTGTCATTCGACCGGAAATCATCAATGCAAGCTGTGGGCAAAATTGAGCAATGCCTTGAAGAAATTCATAGATGGATGTCTTTCCACTTTCTCAAATTGAACAAAGAGAAAACAGAATTCCCTGTAATAGGGACACATTATCAACTCCGGAAATTTGACACTCCTATCCTCAACTTTCAAAAGCAGTCTTTAATCCCCACATCGGTGCTGTGATTGACACCAACCTATCTTTTAATGCGCATATCAAATCTGTCTGCTCATCATCTTTCTATCATCTCTCCAAATAAAGCAGAATCAAGAAATACCTCACTCCAGATACAGCAGAACTACTCGTCCACACCTTCATTACAAATAAATTAGATTATCAAAACGGACTTCTATATAACATTCCTAGATATCAGATCGAGAAATTAAAAAAAAATCAGAACACCCGAAATTATTTGAATTACATTGGCTCCCTGTAATCCAGGGAATCAAATTCAAAATCCCACTGACAACCTATAAAGCCCTCAACGGAACTGCACCTCAATTCCTTTGTGACTCCACAGAACCCGTATTGCATCAGAGAAGTCAATGCTCCATCAACCTGCAACCAATCTTGAAATGACAAAAATATCATTTTGGTATTCGACACCGTTCCTTTGGAATTCGCTACCCCAAAGCATTAGACGATCAGGCTCAATAATGATTTTGAAAACAGAATTAAAACCATTACTATTCAATGAAGCTTTCCCTTAACAGAACTGAAACCTTTTCTGAAAGCGCAGTATAAATTTAGTGTTTATTATTATTATTATTTATATGATTACAATGCGAAAAATTATCATAAAACCGTTCTGTATTTTTATCGTATTTATTTATTTTCTAGAGACACACACAACAATTAAGGTTAAATATGACACTATTATTATTAATTTGTAGTCATATGATTCGTCCAAGGTTTTATTTAAGGTTGATTGGTACCTTACGGAGAAGAAAGAAATATTGGCAAGATTGTGAATTTATTTTTCAGAATTTAACATTAAAACTTTAATAGATATAGGTTTGAGTGAAAACCAAATCACCTCATCCTTGTATAATATTGACGAATTGAAGAATGATCCAGAGCAATATTTCAACTTATTTTATAAAGTTTATAACAGTACTGAATATAAAACAAGAAATATCTTGTTGCTGTGTTCTCAGACCTGTATAAATACTGTATTGGATCAGGTAATTATTATCCCATATATCTTTGCTCAGCTTGGTTTCATTTCCTACCAAGACCCATATATTTAAAATAAAACTATGTTATCATCCTGATATTACAGCAATCATTAAAGATACCCTCCCGTGTGTACAAACTGGGTGATTTGATGATATAATTGAACTAAACCATATTCAGATTAATTAATCTATCCAAATTTGGTTTAAATCCTTTTCAAAACGTCATATTCGCCAAGGAATACCCCCGCTATACAAAGCTGTTAAAAGAAGTCATGTTTATACGACGTGACTTGGTTGACACGGTACCTAGTAATGGGTGCGAAGTCGGAGGAGAATTTATTGCATATACAAGACGATGTTGCAGTCTTTAATTGTTGCCCATTTATCATACATATAGAAACATAATTAAATTGTCCGTGTTTTTTATCTCACCATCAAGTTTACCAACATATACATTAACCGCTCACTAACGCTGAGAGATAAGACAATCTTCGCGAGTAACCTTTGATGTCACTTGAGCAGACATCTCTAATCGTCAGGTTGCTGATTGGAAAACCCTTACATTTTTATCCTGTATGGGTGTTTTTCTGGGAATCCAGTATTTGTTTTTTTTAGTAAGATTGGATGTTTCTACTTTCCATATAAATATATACCAAAATTGCCATACTTTTATTCGAAACAACCACCCAATAAATAACCTTTGTGGGAGAGTAACTTTAAGATCAGGTTGTTTAGATTTCAGCCATTGAAACTTATTGACCTGTTACAATAATATCAAAGGTGAAGGCGGTCAATTTAGCAGATCCTGTGAATTTAAATCACGGTTTAAATAAACATCCGTTTCTGTGGACCGAAGGCTCCGCAAATTCGAGTACATGAGACTTGGCATGAATGTTCAATGGACAATTATACATCAACTGACGGACTTTCATTTTTGATATTACGTCACAAAGGTCTAACAAACAGTTCTCGGTATGGACGGTGTAAAAGGTCTTCTCGCCCTCCACGCAATGAACTAATGAATTTCCGGGGTTTGGCTAGTGATTCGATCATCCATTATCTAATTGACCTGAAAGGTATTTTAATTACACCAGCAGATCTGTATTCCTATATCACTAGGTTGACAAATTTGACGAGAGAAATAGTGGTGCTACAGCGATGGGAGTATTTTCAAAATGGTTGATAACTGATTTGGATGAAACAACAACTCTACATAATGGATGTCATACGAAGATTGATAATATAGCTGTGGTCGATTTTCCATTTACTGATCAGATTTCGCCCTCAATATTCAGAAGTGTAAGTTGTTTCAGGAAATATGATTTATATGAAAATCCAAACTTTCGATTTTAAGGATCCTTAGGCGCACTTGCACGATGAATATTATCGAGGCAGAACTTAAATGTTCGTCAACGAACGCCGTATCGGCGGCGCTTACCGTGTAGGGGACTCCCCAAGAAATTCTAGAAAATTTGACGGCCGCATAAACGCGTTTTTCTACTATTCCAGACCGCGGTCCAAACTATAGCCTTACGTAGGTAGTTGACTCGAATATCATTCAACCGATCAATCGTTAACAGTCCACGAAGACTCAACCCTCGGGAGATAATTTAAACATTTTACAACCGCAAATGCGTTTTCTGCTATTCCAGCCCGTGAATACACAAACTTCAACATGGTCCAGTACTATAAACTTCACCTGAATTCTAAACAACCAATACATCGCCAATTATGGGATCCTAATATCAAAAATGTAAACCGCAATGAACATTTTATAATCAGTACACGAGTCGTGTATTATATAAACAAAAACATATCCTACAAGACAATGTGGAAGTAAATAATAATGGCTGATTCACAAAATAATTAATAAAATAAACGTGTAGAATGGACTAAGCAGACGTAAACAACTGTCGTTCAGTTTGGACTGTTAACGTATTTCAGCGAACATAATTGATAGAAATTACAATAAGTAATTTTAGAGTTGAACATAAATTACTTTATATATACATTCATATTACATTAATATCATACTCCTCGCAGTGTTTCGTTTGATTAGAGCTTATCTCACTACTCACTGCTGTAAAGAAGGCAAATTCTTGTTCTAAATTATGACTGGTCAATAGTCCAATTAACAACCAATAGCTATCTGCGTAACAATACCAAACAGAGCTCCAAATTGGACCAAATATGCTTACATAACGTTACGTCATGACTCACGATTTTATTATGCCCAATTAACCAGTGCATAGCAGAATATTGCAGAAAAACTAATTGTGTGACAAACGAGGCTATCAGCACCGATATAATGTAAGCAATACTGTTTTGAGGCGAACAACACTTTCACCGTTTTTAATACCTTAAATCACTGTCCAAAGTTTTAGGAAAGGCCCCTGATTAAACGAAGGGCTGTCATGTTGCTGCACTTGGGGATAGATTTGATTGAACGGGAAGAATAGACACACTCCCTCAAATGCGCAAGTATCAGAAGCTAATCCAGCAATGGCCAGAGAGGGATTTCTCGGGCCATTGCTTCAGGAATATGCATTAATATAGGCTTTTATACCCATTTTCGTCTATTTTAAGTTATATTTGCCCACTGCACACCCCCAAATAATTTTTTGGATTTATATTAATATGGTGTATTTTGGATTGGAATGCCGTCAATCACAATACACGCCTGGGAAATTAAGAAGATGATTTTTCATCTATTTTTATATATCAGGTATTTGTAAACAGTATAAAAGATAGCGTTTATCATGTAATTGATGCAGAAGACGCTACCGAAGATACGACAACAGATGATGGCATTGATACCATACCTGCTCTAGTTTATGACGCCCTGGTGAAGGTATGTAGTATAGATAATGTTTTATCTCTTAACTATGTGGCCTATCCACGGGTACTGTTTTAATACGTATGCGGTGCATGTTTGTTTAGCCGCTTGTCATAATGCCTTACGTGAATATTCATCAAAACTATGCAGAAAATAGATTTCCATTGTTTGAAAATGATCATCAGGAACGACTTTTAATCAAAGTTCCTAAGCCATGCTCCTGTGGTAACTCATTTTATGGATATAAGTTCCACTGCGCTTACCCAGGGACGTGGTACCATTTGGTCAAAGTCTTCTTTGCCGTCATGAAAAACGTGTACTATGTTTCCATTAAAATAGTGTCTGCTATGTTTAAAGGGAAACACGTTTCCACTGGATTAATACTGCTATGGTCACACGATAAAGCGTTTGCTTAGCACGAAGGTCTGGTGGTATGTGGACCCGGTATTCTCAAAGGGAACCGTTATTGTATCCATAGAGATGTATCATTAAATGAAATGAAATGGGGTTTAACGTCCCACTGTTATGCTCCTAAACTGGGCTAATACGCCATACAGTGTGCTATGAGGGACATTTTCCCCGGGCTGCGGCACTACGGCCTACTCTTATATCGAATTCCAACTGTCAAGGGATCTTTTACGTGCAACGCCAATGTGTACACAACTAGACAGCTGTCATTGTCAGGACCTCCGACCTGCATCACTGACAAGGGGAAACCACGCTGGAAAATCTGGATGAACTTTCTCGGCCAATGCAGGAATCGAACACCCGACCTCCAGGTTAGCGAGCCAGCGTCTTACCCACTTAGCCACCGTGATCCCCTGGGTCATTAAATACTGCCTTTGACTTTTTTAGCTTTTCTACGTTTCTATTTGATTTTAAATTTGTCAGAATTTGAAAATTTTGAAACATGCTTTAATTTCCCGACTCTTTACATTACATTACTCTATGATTTAGTATATTGTACCAGAGCTTGTAATTTTATTCCAGGATCTAACAACGTATAGTGATTGTTGGAGAGCAGAAATATATACATTATTATATAAAACAGAAGGACGATTGTTAAGTCCAGTTGGTCATGTTAATTATACAGAAAACGTTAATCTATCTCCTAATGTTATTATATTTCCTAATACAAAGTATGGGTTTAATGGTAGAGTGTTCAGAGCTACAACGAATTTTGTAAGTTATAGATGATTGTGATGCAAGGTTTTGAACATCAGATAACACTTAATTACAATTAGAATGTTCGTCTAGCAAGTTTTATCTGAACTATGTTCAAAATAATTTCATTGAAGCATGTAATATGTTCATACGATTTTGATATATAGGTCATAAATCTATAACACCCAGAAGTGATAACAGTCACCCTCGTGACGCACAGACGACCAGAGGTGACGACTATAGAATTATGTCCATGTTAAATGCCGTAAGAACGGTTGTGATTAATTATTTAAATTTACATATTTCTAGTGGTACCCGATATTATCATGTAGGTTCTTCAAATTTCTCTTAATCTTACGGAAATACGTGTATTTAGTATTGTTGCAACTAATATAAAAAAACACAATCTAATTTAAATAGAAAACAATCACAGGTTTATAACCGCCTTATCTCCATATTGATGAAGAATATAATTCTTAAGTGGCATTTAGCGATTGAGTTGTGTTTTTTTTAATGTGCTTAATTGTTGAATGCCACTCAATGATCATAATTTCTAGTGGTACCCGTTCTCGACACGATTACCAGAAGTTAACGGAACAGTACAGTATGGGGGATTTTCTTATGATATAATGAAGGTTCTTCAAAATTCTCTAAATTTTAGGTAAGTATGGTTATTTTATTTTATGTTAAAGGAGCTAAATCGCTAATATTTGGGACCTAGAAATTGACCCAAATGGGTCGCAACGCATTATAATAATGTAATCTGATTGTATATAAACTGATTTACATTCAATTGTTTCCGTTTTGACTCTAATTTCAAATCAGTTATGTCCAGCGAAATTCGGCATGAGTCTCAACCGAATAGCAATTTCTAGCGTCTGGTTATTCCAGTCTATTGCGCATGCTCTCTAGATAAGATATGTCGTCACCGTTTGACATAAGTTGTAGAATATGTCTAGCCTCGTTCTTTCTGGAAACTTGTTACAAATGTTACTGAAACGCTATATGGTACACGATTCGTGTACCAATGCTAAAATGTTTATTTTGTCTAAAATTTTGGATATCAGAAGCCTACCTTTTACTGACAAGATCGCAACATCAATGTTGATTTGAATTGACAAATAATTCTTATTTTTCAACATGTAAGACTTTGGATGATATTGAGTTTAAAGTAGCTATAAGTCTCTAACTTAATATCATCTAAAATCTTCGACAGTGAAAACACGAATTATTTGTCAATTTAAATCAACATTGATGTTGTGATCTTAACGGGCTTCTGATATCCAATATTTAAGACAAAATAAACATTTTACCATTGGTACACGAATCGTGTACCATAATGCGTTTCGGCGCCATTTGTAACAAGGGTCTCGAAGAACGAGGTTAGACATATTCCACAAGTCATGTGAAACGGTGACACCATATTCTTATCTGGAGAGCACGCGCAATAAATACTATCGATGTAGACTGGAATAACCAGACGCTAGAGATTGCCATTCGATTGAGACTTCTGGCGTATTTCGCCGAACACAACTGATTAGAAATTATTGTAAAAACACAAACGATGGAATGTTATATCAGTTTATATACATTCAAACTACATTGTTATTTGAAATGAAATGAAATGGGGTTTAACGTTTTACTATTCTGTTTTAGTATGAATATAACGGAACCGGAAGATGGAGAATGGGGGCGAGTTCTGAATGGATCATGGCGAGGTGTAGTTGGGGAACTTCACCGACGGGTAATATTGTATTTACAATGTCGATTTTTGTCACAATTTACGCAGATAGTCAGCTAGTTTGTAAAATCTGAAATAGCTAAATCTTATTATATGCGTTTCATTTGTTTAACAAATGAAATTTCCAAATTCCTAAATATATATTCACTAATCAGTATACTGTACACTATAAATTATTACTAGATTCATTTCCAGTATTATGTAGTACAAGAATTTGTGCAAGGCATTCATTTTGTCCATGCTCTCTTTCCATAGTATATTTATGTATTTACTTAAATTTTCCATACCATATTTGTGTGTTTACTGAAATTTTCCATTGTATCTCTGAAAAGAATTATCAGATGGCGTTTTTTTTTCTTCTGCAGGAAGTCGACATGTTTGTGGGACCATTAGCTATTTCCGCAGATCGTGAACAAGCAATTGATTTTACCTATCCATATTTTCTTGCCTATTCAGCCGTGGTTTTCCGACTGCCTGATCCAAACAAAAACAAATGGAGGAAACTCATTGAACCGTATCAATGGGAAGTTCATGTTTGTTTATTTTCATCATTTTGTGGAACTATTTTACTTCTCTACACAATAGAAAGCCTCAATCCTTTCTACCTTAAATCGAAAAAACCCAGACCAACATTTCAAGGAATCGTGCTTTATCTATTTGGAGCCATGTTATTCCAAGGTAAAATGTCTTAAAGTTAAAAAAAATTATTCCTTGGTTTGGGTAATTAAATGCAAATAAAATTACTAGGACAGACGAAAATTTAGACATTTTTCATGAATTTTATCTCCCTTACCAAAATCGTGTTTTGAATATTAACAACCCTTGTTACTATGATGATACGTATTCGCAAAGCTATTTATTCAAACAATATTTTATTCATTTAAATTTACAAAATTTATATAATAAATACAGGATGTGATGACAAGCTTTATCAGCATATATAAAACCGCTTCATAAAATCTAATGAACAATCTGATTAAAATACAGATCTATATTTCGTTTCGTTTTTATATACTTTCGATGACCTACACTACATGAAGATCTGACAAGTTGTACTTGAAGGTCGTGTCAGGGATTGTACGAGCGGCTTTTGACCTTATGACGCCAGACATTGATTTGTCAATCAGCGTTGGCGTTTCTAGTGGTTTACACACAGTTCCGTGTATGACACGCCAAGAAGTCGCCGTAACATACTGTTCCATTGGCTTATCCTCACTTCAACCAAATCGCCGGTAATATAACAACTCTTCCAGATCCTGGTGTCGTAAAGACAAGTAAAACGAAATTTTGAAATTTAAAAAACGAAACAAAATAAAATCCATGTTTTAATCAGATTTTCTAATGAAGGGACGAATATTAAAGGGGCATATTGAGATAATTTCAAATTCTTTGCTGTATTCCAACCAGATTTAACAATTATTTCGCCTTGTTGGCTATGGTTCAAATCTACTCAAAGGAAGTAGCTCGATCTAAGAGAGGCACTTCCTGTGGACTGGAACCCCGATTAAAACCCACCTAAGTATTGCTGCAAATAATTAATTATTGGTATAAAATTGTTCTAGGTCAAATGACGGTGTTCATTCAGCTGCAGTGTGCGCGATTTTGACAATTAAATTATAAAGTATTATTTGAAAAAACATGTTATAATTTAAAATATTGCGATATATCTACTCTCAGAAATCGGATTGCAATGTATCGTGTAGAAGAAACGCATTGCAATGTAGCGTTAGTGAGAAACGCAACGCAGTATCTACATAATCGGTTCAATGTTGCATGCCAAGTTATAAACTTACATTAATTACCAATATCATATGATAACACTTTATATATGATAGTATCAGTTGTTAATTAATTTACTATTACATTATTTTAGGGGGAACTGGGTTTTCTTCGTCCAGTTCTGGACGAGCATTATTGGCAGGATGGTGGATATTTTGTTTAATATCAGTAGCTACTTACAGTGGTAATCTTATAGCATTCCTTACAGTATCTAAAGAGAAACTTCCCTTCGAGACACTGGCCGAACTCGGGAAACAAAACGAATACAAATGGGGAACATTACAAGGCAGTGTCTGGGTATCGTTATTAGAGGTTAGTTTTCCTAATGTTTCTTTCGCATTGGTTATTGATGTGCATACTGTCTGTGATTTATTAATCGATGTACATGTAGTGTGTGATATTTGTTTTTAGATTGATGTTTTCTGTGATACTTTTTTTTAATTGACATTCACGTACACCTTGTCTCTGACATTAGTTTTGCAATTGATGTACAATGCTGTTAAGTGATTTTTGTTTTTATTTGATATAAATGATGCATGTGATATTTTTTTTTAATTGTAAATTGATACACATGATGTATGTGATATTTTTTCAGTTGCTGTACATGATGTATGTGATATTTGTTTTTTATTTGTTGTACAAGGTTTTTAAGTGATATTTGTTTTTATTTGATATATATGATGCATGTGATATTTCTTTTTAATTGATGAACATGATGTATGTGATATATTAAACTGGTAGTCTCTTAGAATCTTTTCATCTACTAAGATTATTTTTTATGTAGAATTCCAACTTGACTGATTATAAACGGTTATGGCAGGGTATCGTAGAATTCAACAAAACCGATCCAGACGTTCTACATATAGATCAAGGCCACCAAAGACAAAAAATTATGGATGAAAACTATGGTTTTATAGCGGATAAAACGACAGCAGAGACTTGGGTTTTCCAATCTTGTGATTTGACTTACTTGAAAGAACTTTTCTTTCCAATGAACTATGCATTCGCATTACAAAATAATTCACCATACTTACAGCATTTCTCGGACGAGTAAGTTTTTTTCACAGCATTTTCCTTTATATTGACTTTACAAAGATAACAGTCACAATAAACGTCACATACAGAACATACGACCAGACTAGGATTTCAGAAGAGTACTTTTAATTTATGCTGCGTTCCATTTAGATCATGCTTAAGTTAATTACAAGTCTTGAACCTATTGGTAAAAAATGCCCGAGACTCCTGCAATTCGGGTACGATTACCATGGAACTTAACATGTTTGTTCCTTAGACAATTGGTCAGAGATGGTTGAAATGACTTCACAATTCCAAGATGGCGGAGATGACGTCATGCTCGGCCCGTGGTCCATACAGTACGCTCGTACTTGTTCTAATTGCAACCCTGAATGGCAAAATACTTTCAGAGTTTGTAAGTTGACCTGTATAATATTGTCAAATCCAAAGCTCGTAATTGCGATGTTAACTTTCCATTTATTAGTAGTAACATTCCAATATCACCAGCTTATGAAGCGTTTGTGTCTCAGCTAAAATCGTTACGCGAGAGCTTGTTCCTTTTATTCTGATTTTTTAAGTAGATCGAGGCATTTGTCATCTAAGCTTCAACTACAAGAATACTTGCGCACTAAACCCTTTAAAAAGTTTTATGGCCGTCATATTGATTTAATTGATAAATATAACGTGTCTCTCTCGGCTATTATTCTAGATATATTTAATTGACACGTATACTATTACTATCTCCCTGATAATGTCTACTACATCGTTAACACAGTTCATCGCGTGCATTTTGCATACCGATAGTTCATTGGCCAATCACGCTATTTTACCGACATTTCGCCTAATAGTTTGGATGCAGCTATGGCGGGTGTGGCGCCAGGCAGGGTAAGCTTACTCTTCCGGACACCTGTTACCACTGTTTGTCGTGTATTTTGTACACGAGGAGCAGTCCATTTGCTGATTACACTATTTTGCTTGAATACACTATTTTGCCTATAACGTTTTTTAGGACTTCGAATTCTGTCTTATGGTTTGGATTGTTCGTACTTGGTTTTATTTTATTTTATATCGAATGCAGTATTAACCAGAACTCTTCATGAATATTACGAGTAATTCTAATGTTGGTATTGACATGACTCATGTGACTTTTCACAAAATCCTTATTTAAATTGATTGTTCACAGAAGTCTTAAGCCGTGAAAACAGTAGCCCTTTTAGATATAAACATAAATGGTGAATATTCAATGATTTCTAAAAATAATTATTCTAAAATATTAAAGGGTTAATCAATAATCATTCGTTTCAGAACGATGAAAATTATGGAGAGTGGATTAGTTCAAATATTACAACGACAATGGTGGCCTAAACCAGGAACGTGTGTGGATGATTCGAATTCTGTTCAGACTGTAGAACTAATTGATATTCAGAGTGCTTTCTATGTAATTCTAATTGGGATGACTTTGGCATGTCTGACAATTCTTGTCGAGAGCTTTTTTACTAAGAATGGTCCACATATTTATTTACGATTTGAGGGACTGAGAAAATTATTCAATAGACATTAAAGATTTGAGTGTCAGAATGGTCCACATGATATTTACTTAAGATTCAAGACCCTCAGTCGATTATTAAACAGATAATAAATATTAAACTATACACCATTGTTTTGTATGACAACATAAATAGCATGCACTAAAAGATTTCATTTATGCATGGGACAATCATTGAAATTAATGAATGTAAATAAACGCTTTGTGATGCATTATGCAGTATTTATTTTAATAACGTTGCCCATATAGTCGGTCAGCTGGTTGACTAACCTGGAAATACATCCCACTTAATGTTTTTGATGGATTTTATATTTGCAATATGTGTAGATTCAGATGTCAACCTGGCACCCATGTGGAAATTTTAAGATGGACGTCATGAGCCATATTCTGATTATTTAGTTACTTTAAATTCGTGACCAATTTTCGGGGACCTTAGATTGAAGGTGGTTTCTATACGAATTCAACCCGTTGAATCCAATATTTTTATTCGGGATATCTGCAGGCCGGTAACTGGGGGGGGGGGGGCGAAGACCCCCTGCCAAACGTTTCACTCCCCCCTGCCAAACGTTTCGCCCCCCTGTGAAAAAATTATCGACCATAAAAACAATAGATATACACTGTCCCTCAATTTTACAGCACCCCTGAGAACACTTCCCACCACCGCGTTGCTCTGAGCTAGTTACGGCCCTGGATATCTGAATGGGACTGGGGAACAGGCTTAGACTATGCAAAATCCTTCTCCCTAAATAATATTTACACAATATTTTACCAAAATGTGATGGATAATTGCCGAAGACTGCCCATTATGTAAATAGAAAAAAACAAGGGTCTGAGGCTATTATCAAACTTAAAACAGAGCACCATAGAGATATAAATAATGGATAGTTTTAAAAAAGAGCAAGTCACAAAATAATGCATATATTCTTAAAACAACATTTACATGAAGATGAATGCGTATGACAAAACACTCCAGTCTTATAATCCAAGAAGCATACACAGACAGTCCAAAATATTCATTTAGCAAGATGTCTTCAAGTGGAGAGGACATGTTTATAATACAGTCTAAAACAAATATTAATGATGG
The DNA here is from genome assembly GCF_932274485.2 of Patella vulgata. Classification (NCBI taxonomy): domain Eukaryota; kingdom Metazoa; phylum Mollusca; class Gastropoda; family Patellidae; genus Patella; species Patella vulgata. Next base: position 23,381,217 of record NC_065883.2, read on the forward strand.
GAATGTTTGTGATAAACATTTGGATACTGATTACGTTTGGTGATGTACTGGATACGGAAGATAGTAGCCGTAAACATTGCGATGTTCTTGCTATGGGGGATAATAGCCGTCAGAATTGTGATGGAAAGGATGCTCACAAAAAGGATTTAGATATTGATAATATTCTTACTGTGGTTAATATGGAGGATACTAGACGTCCAAATTTTGATTTGAAATATAATATATACTCTGATATAAATGACAGTGACACAGGACCAAGGGCACAAACCAATTCACGAAATATATTTGAACGGTTTTTAAAATCGGATAAAAATTGTGACTTGTACAGGTTCCACAAGCTAAAAGGGTGTTTTTTGGTTCAATCAGATGCCATAATCCAGGATGTTACGGTCCGATATGCGCTAATATCGTAAGGAATCGAAATCTTTGGTTTATAAACTTACATGTTAAGTTTCATCAAAATAAATAATGGACAGTTTTATAAATGATATATAGGATTCATTAAGAAAAGCGTACATTCTCCTATATACTGGTTAAAATATCAAAGGAACAGTTAAAATGACAAACAAATATTATATAAATATAGTAAAATGGATACAAATATACAGTATATTTTATAGGTTATAATTATACAAACATGCATACACATTATGCTACTAAACAACATTGGAGTACAAGCCAAAGTTATATACATAAAAATTGAAAATAAAACACTGATTGATCGAGATTAAAATCTGTTTGATATAATATATCAATTTTTATTGTTAACATCTAGACTGTAGGTTGTGATGTTAACAAAAACACTCTGGTTGTCTTAAAAACCTTTACTAACTCGCAATTTGACAATAAATCATTGGCTGACAATATCTAAATACAAAATCTAGATTTTATCAATTATAAGACGATATTTGTCATTGGTATATTAACTAAGTAAATATCTTCCTTAAAATCTAGATACTATTTAGATTAGACCACATTATATTCCGATTAACATAAACAGTGGTTGCCAGACAAGATACGCCAACATTTTGCAAGAGATGGATAAAGAACGGGATAAACAAAAACGATTTTTCGTACAATCAGGGGCCATAATCCAGAAAGTTATGGTCTGAAATGCGCAAATATCGAAAGGGACTCGGGACTTTGGTATATAAGATATATTTTAAGTTTCATCAAAATCGGATAAAAATTGTGACCTCTAGAGGGTTCACATCCTTCGAATTACATACTTTTACACAATTTGCGTACAAAGAGAGGCCCTTTTGCCGGCAGTTTCGTTTTGATTTTCCCGAAATTCTAATTCAACCTTCATTATTGCGGAATGATGATATTTTTAAACGGTTTCTAAAGTCAGATAAAAATTATGACATCTAGAGAATCCACAAGCTAAAAAAACCCCAATTTTTCGTACAATCTATCACCATTGTGCAGGAAGTTACAGTCTGATATGCGGGAATATCGGAAGATTTATAAACATACATTTCAGGTTTCATCGCAATCGGATCAAAATTGAAACTTCTAGAGGGTCCACAACCTTGGTATTACACATTTTACACTCTATGTGTACAAGGAGCGGTCATTTTATCCGGCAGTTTCGTTTAGGTCCGATTTTCGCGAAATTCGAACTCAACTGACATTATGGTGTAACGGTGATATATTCGAACGTTTTCTAAATCGGATAAAAAATGTGACCGCAGTGGGACCACAAGCTGAAAATAATTTCAGTCCATAAAGTATAAATCAAATATATTTACAAGCCTTATTTCAGACTCTGATGCGTTGACAGGCCTACTTGTGTTGACATAGAAAGCCATCATGTTATAATATATATATATAAAAATCTTTATTAGTTTTTATATTATAACATGATGACTTGCACGTACGAGCTAAAAATCGAAACCATGTCACTTGAATTATGATGCAATGCCCCCCTTTTCTATACTGAAAATTTAATAAAAGTATCTTGTGAGAACCTCCCTGGGGAGATTTGCCATATAAATATATTGGAAAGTGAAATAAACGAATTTTGTGAAAATCTCCAAGAATTAAACTGAAAGGAAGGACCAGTCCAAGAAAAGGGACCCAAAGTCCAAGAAAAGGCACCCGCTGTATCCAGTATAAGGAAAGGGGCCCTTTGACTTCATGGCAATGCTCTCTTTGTTTGTGTCCAGTAGTAAGGTCAAGAGCCATGCATGTGACCCATCATTTACAAGTGCACATAGGACAAGTTTTTTTTTTTATTATTTGTTGTCTGGGTGTTCGTTAGAGTTGGCTATGATGGGTTCATGGTGATATCATTACCCAGGTCCCTAGTGCACATTGGCGTGCATGTAAAATAACCCTTGACAGTTGAAATTTCATATAGCTCAGTCGGAGCAGAACAGTAGGACGTGAAACTCCCCATTTCATTTCATTTCAATGCGTTTCACGGTCAGCTCCCGACTAAGGTTGTGTCGACCCCTGCACGTTTACTTTCCCACCCGAAAGCCCCTCCCCCCGTACTTGCAAGACCAGCAACGGGATTTCGGAGAAGAATATGCCGCTGTCCGACATAAATTGCCCATCATTATATTACAAATGACTTGGGTGAACATTAAAAACAACAAATTATATTACAGATGACTTGGGTGGAAATTAAAATTGACTTGGATGAAAACTATCAAAAAGAAATTATCTTAAAATTGACTTTGGTGGAAATTATATAAAAAAAAATTATATTACAAATTATATTAAAATTGACTTGGGTGAAAATTATAAGAAAACAAATTATATTACAAATGACCTGAAAATTAAAATTGAATTGGGTGAAATTATATAAAAAAAAAACAAATTATATTAAAGTTGACTTGGGTAAATATTAAAAAAAAAAATGATATTATTTTTCATGCCCCTTATCAGCCAGTGAATAGTTTTCATTCGAGAATTCTGATCTATGGTGGATCATGCTGACAAGAGAAGGTCAGATTAGCAACATACTTGAGGCTGTGAACCACTCTACCGAGGGAGAGCGAGAGAGAGAGAGAGAGAGAGAGAGAGAGAGAGGGTAACGTCCACTCGACACAAACTAGGTCATTTCGGGACTAACACATAGTTGAATTTTTATTTCAATAATTCGCTAGGGGGCTTTGGCATTGGGAGGAAACCGGAGGACCCGGAGAAAACCCACTTGGTTGGACAGGCGACCCTACTCCTGGGAATCGAAACCACGCCAGTTGACTCAATGACAGAATTATGCTACCTATAGACATGCACTAAAATATGATGCATGTTTCTATAATAGTATTATGATAAAAAAAACAAAAAAAAAAAACGCCCGCCGACAAAAAGCCACACAAGCCCAAACTCATTGTGATTGAACATGCGTCACTTCATATTGTCAATCGAATTCCAGTGAAATGTTAAAGAACGCATACAGATTATAATTATTAACATAGTATAATTTTTCCACACGCTTTTGTTATAAGTTTTCTTCCATAATACGTTTCCTGCAGGTTTTCGTGACTCGGCGTGGAACTTGTTCTTATGTATCCTTTACGTATCCTTATGATAGACGCAGACCAAAGTTGGGACTTAGTGTTATATTAACTTATGATGGATATATTCCAATGTTGGGGTTTAGTGTTACATAACATTACGATCATACAAAGGTTGGGGCTTAATGTTATATTGTCTTATATTGGATATATATCAGTGTTGAATAGCCTTATGATGGACATAATGGTGGGGCTTAGCGTTATATAGCCTTATGGTGGACACATACCAATGATGGGGCTTAGCGTTATATAGCATTATGATGGACGTATACCAATGGTGGAGCTTAGCGATTTATAGCCTTACGATGGACGAATACCAAGGTTGGTCTTGTGATGGACGTATACCGATGTTGGGGCTTGGCGTTCGTTATATAGCCTTATGATGGACGTATACCAAGGTTGGGGCTTAGTGTTATATAGCCTTACGATGCACGTATACCGATGTTGGGGCTTTCATTATACATGTATAGCCTTATGATGACTACAATACTTGATGGTGTTGTTTTCAGGTTGTTATGTTCATGTTCAATAAATGTTTAATCCACAACCCTATTAACCCATTTGCAAAAATGGACAGCCATGTTATTCGGCTGGGATGTTTATAAAGTTTGTAACCATTTTTAAAATATTTCTTAGAACTGTCATAGTTTATTAATATTATACTGTATACCTTTCCTCGGGTAAGCGGGACGCTCATTGTGCAATAAGTGCTGGACAGCTTCGGAAGACGCGCTATAATTTCTCTAGAATTTCAGCAAGTGTTTATTAAACAACTTTGATGATATGGATTTGATGACCAAGACAATATCTCAAAGAGATGACCTACTAGGTAATCTGAATTTCGATATGGTTCACAAATCTACCGCGGGGTGTTACTTGCGAAACAATCCCCAAAACCCTGGAGTGTAGAGCGATTAGGACAAAATCCTGAAAATAATTCATGCATATTGCTAGTCATTCAATTCAGAAATTATGAAGACAACCCGTAAAAATGGCGTGGGAAGCGATTAAAAGATTTCAATGTCAAATGCAATGGCTGCTAAAATAAATCATGCAAGACTATTACTTTCGATAAGGACTATCGCTATGACTCATTAAACTCCCCCAGCAAATTTGGTAAAAATTCTTAAAAGTTCTGAGATTTCGAGATATTACAATGCTTCAATAACAGTGGCACAATCTCGGCGATTAATCGACCGCGACTTGACCATGGTCAAAAGTCCAGCAAGTTTGCGAAATAATACCCCCCCCCCCCAAAAAAAACCCCCTGTAGATTGCTTCAAAAAGTTGCATGGACGGACGGGAGTGACAACTATATACAATCAAATTAATATGAATATGAAAATTAACCATTGATAAGCCATTTGTTTTCAAGACGTCTCTGATAAACTTTAAAGTCTCTATGGTCATTCTCCAAATAATTAAGCTACTTGATCTAAGCTAGCTGATATATAAATCTTTAAAGGGATGGAAATGTCCAGGAGATACCTATCACTTATTGTTTTAGATTGAATTTTATATCTTGGTCTATCATCATAATCATTATCACATAATTGTGTTAATCACTTTGCAAAAGTTAGATAATTAGTCTGGCTATAATTACTAAACGATTGTTTAAAAGGGAAGATTTGGCGCTAATTTTCACTTGGCAGATCGGCTTAACGAGCTAATAGCTACATCTAAACGATTGAGCTTAAACTATAAAGGTAAGTTATTGTAAAATCTAAATTTACGTCATCATGCATCATTTAATTTAGATGGTTAAATGCATTCTAGAAATTACACGAGGTTTAGAATCTCGTAAACAGAATAATTTAGTCTTTTGACTATTTTTTTCGTTTGGTTACTTGTCTAATTAAAGGGAATGGAGAATTTGTTGGGAGAGTGGCGTTCCTTCATACTCTTCATCAAAGGTTCTTTTACGCACTTCATTTCATTTCTTTTACGTTCTTTACTTTTACCAATATGCAACACCTTACGTCTTAGCTCTGCATGCGCTTTTCTTTACACTGACAACCGGTATGGAAATCACTTAGGTTTTGTCGACTGACGCCGGGACTAGAGACTTTAGTGTTCTTACCGCTCGACTATCGCGGTCTTGCATTCTTTTTTCCACCAGCTTTTTATTTTAATTTCATACCATATATTTTTGTCCGTCTTTTTGAATTTTATTTTCTAGTAATTTTTAATATGTTTGATTATATAATACACAGACATGGAATACAATAATTAGAAAATTCCTCTTCTGTTATTACATAATCCTGGTATTTTTGTAAATCCTTTTCAAGGAATTGAACATTTCTAGTTGTTTATAAAAAGACCTAGACATTCCCTTTCAAAGAGCACTGAAAATTGTACGTTCCACAAATATTTCTCAGCAATTGTCTTTTAACGTGCTATTATCTAACTGGCTCAGTGAGTAAGACGTTGGCTCGCTAACCTGCAGGTCATCGGTACTTTTCGGCGTGGTTCCTCCTTGTCAGTAGCGTAGGACGGGGGGCTTGGCAAGGGACGAAAAACAGAGATCCCGTGTACACATTGGCGTGCACGTAAAAGAATCCGTTTTCTTTTTCATTTTAGCTATTATCGGACGTTGAAGGAAGACTAGTCTGAACTTCAGGTATGGGTTTAGGCGTTCGTCGTTCGTCCGTCGGGCTCAACACCCGATTCCACCGAGAGTAATATCACAGACATGACTGGCTTTAGCCAAGCCAAGAATTATACATGTTACAGTCAACCTGTGTAATCAGACATTTCATGTAATGACTAAAAGAATCAGTCATTTCAGAAGAGCCTGTGAGCACCTGGCAATACGTGTAATGACTGAAAATTCCAGACATTACACGAAATGACCATCAGTTTGATGTGTCCCCAACATTTACTTACGCTCCAGCCGTTGTCATAGCAGTCTGTTATGCAAAAACAAGTAACTTGAGAGATGAACCAGTCGGACTGTTTTTTAAAAAGTAATTTTCGTGATGATATGGAAAGACAACTATATTTGACCGCCAATAAATGTTTTACACTATAGTGAATTTTTGTGGTTTTGACAGCACTTCAGTCATTTCGAGTAATGTCTGGCCATGATTTTTTTGTCATTTCGTGTAATGACTGGAATTTTCAGTCATTGCACGTATTGCCTGGCGTTCACAGGCATTTCACGTAATGGCTGATTCGTTTAGACATAACGTGCACGCCAATATGTACACAGGACCTCGTTTTTTGTCCCATCCGAACAAATAGACAGCTGCCCTTGTCAGGCCCGCCGTCCTGCACCACTGACAAGGGGGAAACCACAACGAAATAGGGAACCAGCGACCCTCAGGCTAGCAAGCCAGCGTCTTACTCACCCATCCACTGGTTTTCTAAAATCACTCGCATTAATATTTGTATTTTTAAAAATGTGTTTAGCTTAAAATATTATTTTTGGCATCAGATGTATTTTACCCCGTATTTGAATTTATTTGTGATCTCAATTGCCGAGCAAATCTGATAAACGTTTATTTTCAGTGCTCTGTTATTTGTTTAGTTTTAAACGTAATTAATTTGTTTTCAAAATTAGGATTCTTATTTCAAACATTCTTATTTCATAACAGATAGCTTAAATAAAATGCCATCTAGATTCCAGGTCGGTTGTCGAACCATAAAATTTATCACCCAATAACACATTCTACAGTAGATATCGCTTGTGTGATAACTTTCATATCTTAGGAGATATCACTTTACAAGGATGGAAAGGGTTGGATGGTAAATAAAATCTTCTACTTGTCTTTTTGATATCAAAAAATCTCAACACTCGTCTATAAAGTAAAAAATAAACTCGACAAAGTCTGGTTCGTTTTTACATTAACGACTTGTGTTGATATTTTTTGATATAAAAAAGACGAGTAGGAGATTCTCTATATATTAGTTTTCAATTATTGTTTACATAGTCCATCTTTGGACAATTCTTTGCATTATTGGGAATAATCAACCAATCCGTTAATTGATAATTTGAATGTCAGGGATATAAAAGACCAGAATTCGCTCCCTCCGGTTGGGCAGAACCGCGATTAAATTCAGAAAGCTAATACTTATTTGTATTGTGACTATTCAATTTATACCTGGCTCAAAGAATTAAAGTTAATCATCGAATCTTAACTGTAGTTACTTAAATTAATTGGTCACGGGGAAATGACAACAAACAAAGTCCAAGCGAAAGAAAACTTCAATCTTAGACAATCCAACCCCACAATTGCTACCTCAGTAGACTAGTAGTAAACACCAGTTTGTTCCCTTTATATTGTTAAAAAGAAAAATATAAGAGTGCGTGGAGGCGAATAATTGTAGCAATAACTTTATATGGCTTCAATCTAAAGGCAAAGGGAAACCTCTCCTAATACAAGAAATCTAATCATGACCCATTACATGCAGAGGCATGCGAAGCACTTGCCTGGGAACATAATAAACTCCTGGTTGTCGAGGGTGCTCAAGAGTCTTTAAAAACCTCTGACAGACTTTCCCCTCCCACACACGTATCTAAGAGCCATACACACGGGGATTACAATTTATAACTTTTACACTGTTCTGTCTGAATTATATATGTTGTGCGAAGTTTTATTTGTTTTTTTCTGTTTGTTTTATTTTCCAGAATGAAATGATAGCTGTCTTCAGGGAATATCAACATGTTTAAATTCTATCTGATCCAGTTCCTGATTGTTTTATCAGTGTTCGTAATCGATTCACTGGCCATTGACGACTACTTTCTGAACATAGGTAGGAGAAAAACATAGATCACAACATTTTTAGGCTAACGGTACAAATGTATTATGTCATAACCCCGGTCCGCCGTCCATTTTCGGCCTTTCCACACACGGGCCTTTTCACACATTTGCGACTTCTTCTCCTAACCCACTTGACGGAATTCAACCAATTGTGGTTGGTATGTGTCTTTAGAGGTGTCCATAGTCGCTTGCATTTGAAATACCCGTCATCTTCTACGCCAACATTAAATATCCGTCGACAATTGGTTGTGAATGCGACAGACAATATTTGCCACCCCTATAAACATAACTTTCTTCTTATTTTTTCCAAATTTTGTAAATTTAGAAAGTTTGGCAATACTTTTAATAACAGAAATTACCCCACTAATAACTTAGATTGCTTTGTTAGATTTTAGCGGGTGATCTATACATTTTAAAGACCTCCTCTTCCTGTGCCAGAAATATTTTATCAACATATATAATTACCCAGAAATATCGATTAAATGTATAATTATTACTCAAAGCGGGAGTTGGAAATACAGATTAATTACAAAGGATTTAGCAATTTCAGTTGTAGTAGACACTAAGAATGACTTGTATTTTTATATTTCAGTTGTAGTAGATAGTAAGAATGGCTTGTCATCTAATGAATTGTTATATTTCAGTTGTAGTAGATGCTAGGAATGACTTGTCATCTAATGATGTATTTAATTATGTATTTTATATTTCAGTTGTAGTAGATGTTAAGAATGACTTGTCATCTCATGATACTAGAAAGCAGTGGATTTACAATGTAACCGGTCGATCTGGTGAATCATTTGCTATTGTACAATGGAATGAAATTAGCACCAAAATACAACATATTCATGAAGGTAATATATGCAATGGCCAGGTAATGGCATTAACTTTGACCATAATAATAAAAATTAAATTGAAAATTTCTGATTTATAATAGAGGACAATTTGGCATATTTGGGCGCTATACTGTGGTCACGCACACGTTTTCCTTTCTTTTGGGCCATATGTAACGGTAAGTATTATTTGTTGCGATGTTTACAATATTTATCAAATATAAAAATCAGAAACCTTTGCGGTTAACACAAGTTACAAAAGAGAACGTCTAATGCTATATTCTGTTACATTTTTTACCAGTGTTATTATTTTACTTTTCAGTGAAATCAATTTTTGACGAACCGTGGGATTTGTGGTTATTTACTTCTACACTATGCGATGAATCTTTTTTTCTGAAGACGATATTACCAAAGAACTTCACGTATAATTGTATGGGTTCCTTTACAACCGACGTCTCCGAGAAGATTTTCCCCTGCTCAAGTCCACAACAGCACAACCACAGAGCAACTGGCGATACTGATGTGATGTTGTGTCTGTATCCAGAGGATAATGTAAAGAAGATTAAAACACTGAGTGTTATTATACAAGATCTTGAATGGAATAATGTTATTCTTCTTTACGAAACTAAATCAGGTATGTCTCTAGATAATATATTTTGCTCGATCACCAGGTGAAACTTTTACGGTTCTGTTAATTTGAGTAATGTATAAATCATTTTAGTTGCTGTAATAATGGACCCATCATACACCTGTATGAATGAATTAATGGAGTGGGTTTTAGTAACGCCCTGTTCTTCTGCACAAACTGGGGCAATGATGGAAATTTTGCCCGGGACAGATCTATATTTCGTCTCTTCGTTTTATACTTTCGATAGCGCCTACAACATGAAGATCTGACTGGTTGTAGTGGAAGGTCGCGTCAGAGGTCATACGAGCGACTTTTTACCCTATGACGTCAGACATTTGATTATCCAATCAGCGTTGATGTTTCTAGTGTGTTACCCACAGCTCCGTGCACCTCACGCCAAAAACTTGCCGCAACAGACCGTTTCATTGGCTAATTCCTAACATCACCCAGAGAGCAGATTATATTACAACTCCCCCCAAGATCCCAGTGTAGTTTAGACAAATAAAACGAAAACTTGATCTATAAAAAGCGAAACAAAAGAGAATCTGTGTTTTAAGCAGATTGTATTAATTTGTAGTCCTATGATTCGTCGAAGGATGTATTTAAGGTTGGTTGGTACCTTAACGAGAAGAAAGAAACATTGGCAAAATGTAGAATTTATTTTTCAGAATTTCAAATTAAAATATTAATAGATATAGGTCTGAGTGAAAACCAAATCACCTCGTCCTTGTATAATATTGACGAATTGAAGAATGATCCAGAGCAATATTTCAACTTATTTTATAAAGTTTATAACAGTACTGAATATAAAACAAGAAATATCTTGTTGCTGTGTTCTCAGACCTGTATATATACTGTATTGGATCAGGTAATTATTATCCCATATATCTTTGCTCAGCTTGGTTTCATTTCCTACCAAGACCCATATATTTGAAATAAAACTATATTATTATCCTGACATTATAGCAACCATTTGAGAATTTTTTTTGTTAATTTAATCGTCAGTATTTCAATCGAGTTAAGAGCAGCAGGTTGCTGACATTTTAACCATTGAAACTCGTTGAACTTAATGACGAAATGAAACAAACGGATATGCATGGCATGTGTTTGAAGTCAGTACACAAACTCCACGCATTGACTGGTTACAGTAATAACAAAGGTAAATGCCGTCAATTTACAGACCCACGTGAGTTCAAAGCAAATCAAACTAACATACTTCTTTTTTGGGACCAGGATCTGATCCTGAAGCGCCCATTGATTTTGTTTTTTGTTGTTGTTGTTATTTGGGGGGCGGGGGGCGGCTCACCTCGAATAAAACCTAAAGACTCTGCCAATTGAAGTATATTAAATTTGGCATTACTGTTCAATGGACAATTCCGCATCGATTTATGGACTTCTATTTTTGATATTAAGGTCTCACAAACTGTTCTCGATATGATGTAAAAGGTCTTCCCGACCTCTACACGAAACTCTGGGATTAGGCTAGGGATTCGATCATCCAGTAAATCAAGTTTATCAAATTTGGGTTCTACGGGAACCAAGATCTGACTTTGGTATAGCGCTCGTTACTGCTGTACATTACCTGGATGACATTTTACACCAACCTATATGTATTCCTATTTCATTAGGTTGACAAATTTGACGAGAGAAATAGTGGTGCTACAGCGATGGGAGTATTTTCAAAATGGTTGATAACTGATTTGGATGAAACAATAACTCTACATAACGGATGTCATACGAAGATTGATAATCTAGCTGTGGTCGATTTTCCATTTACTGATCAGATTTCTCCCTCAATATTCAGAAGTGTAAGTTGTTTCAGGAAATACGATTTATGTGTAAGCCCAAATCTTGGATTCGAAAGACCAGGCGCGTGTCCAGAGGGATGGGGTGGGGCTGGGGGGTCCAGGCGGTCAGGAACCCCTGTTGGCGCAGAGAATATACATATAATCCTATAAATGAATGCCCCTAAATAAGCAGAAATAGTGTCTCAAAGCTTCTGATTTTATATCATTCGCGGGTAGTTCCCCCGTCCTAACGCCAAACTTGACATCTCCATCTTGGACCCCCCGCTGCATAAATTTGTGACAATATGGGACCCTATTTATGACACAGTGAAAATTTTATAATCAGTACATAAGTCTTATACCCTAGGGTTCGGGTGCCATTTTTCATGAAAAAAGAAAACATATGCTATGTATTAGTAAAGGCTGATTCAGAAACGACAAAACGATAATAAAATGAAAGTGTAGAAGGACTAATCAGGTATAAACGACTATCGTTCAAATTGGACTGTTCACATATTTCAGCGAACAAAATTGATTAAAAATTGCAATCAGTGATTTTAAAGTTGAATATAAATCACTTTATCTACATTTATATTAAATTAATATGTGCTTTAAGTTTTAGACCCATTTTCTTATATTCTGATAGTAAGTGCAGGAGGATCGCACTACACGCAAAACAAAAATCTACAAGATAAACCTGCGGACAAGACAGAAAATAGACATTGCACCAAATAAACAAATATCAAATCAAGTGAATGGATCCGGGGGCCAGCCGTAAGCGTCCACTGCGCTGTACAGTCCTGGGCCTGTAGTGACACAGACTTCACTCAAATTTGAAAATAATAGGTTTCAAAGAAAATAAGGTGGTGTATTATGGTTTTGAATGCCTTAAATCACAATAAACGCCTGGGATATTAAGGTTATTTTTCATCTATTCTTATATATCAGGTATTTGTAAACCGTATAAAAGATAGCGTGTATAATGTAATAGATGCAGAAGACGCTATTGAAGATACGACAACGGACGGTGGGATTGATGCCATACCTGCTCTAGTTTATGGTGCTCTGGTGAAGGTATGTGGTGCAGTAGATAGTGTTTATTTCTTTATTATATGTGGCCCCCTCACTGCATGTATGTTTTTCTGATGACCATACTGTACAATGTGAATATTCACATGGTATTCACATGAATATTTACCAAAACAATGCGATCACCAAAATTACGCAATCACCAAATCTATGCAGAAAGTATGGTCATCCGGAACGTCGTTCCCCTTTGTTGATTCAGCTATGCTTATAGTGAAACTCCTTTTCATCGAAATTACTTTGGTTGAACTTATACAAGGACGCGGTTCCATTTGCGTAGTCTTCTTTCCAGTCGCTAAAAATGTATAGGCCTACTAACTATATTAACTGTAAAATCGTGTCTGCTATTTTGAAAGAGCAACATGATTTTATTGAATTAATACTGCTACGATCACATGCTAACGTGTTTACCTCACAATAAGGTCTGGTTTTTCGTGTCTTCATGGGACTAACATCTTTCATATATATAGAGAGAGAAAAGGAGTTTAACGATCACTGGACACAAACTAGGTCATTTCGGGACTAACATATGGTTCAATTTTTTTTCAATAATTTTCATGCGCGTAATTTTGGTCTTCACAATAATTAAGCCATGATTTAGTATATTGTACCAGGACCTGTAATTTTATTCCAGGACCTAACAACGTATAGCGATTGTTGGAGAGCAGAAATATATACATTATTATATAAAACAGAAGGACGATTGTTAAGTCCAGTTGGTCATGTTAATTATACAGAAAACGTTAATCTATCTCCTAATGTTATTATATTTCCTAATACAAAGTATGGGTTTAATGGTAGAGTATTCAGAGCTACTACCAATATTGTAAGTTATAGACTTTTCTTTACTTTTGAGAGAGAGAGAGAGAGAGAGAGAGAGAGAGAGAGAGAGAGAGAAATGGGCTTAACGTCCACTCAACACAAACTAGGTCATTTCGGGACATGGTTCAATTTTATTAATTCGTTTGCGCGTATGGGTCTGTAGCAGTTGGTGGAAACCGGAGGACCCGAAGAAACCCCCATGAGGCGGGAAAGACCACCCTACTCCTTGTCACGTACAATCGGGGAACGAATCGAAACCACACCAGTTGACTCAATGACAGACCTTATGATACAGAGCGCACGTGCTAACCATTCGGCCATTCACCCCCCCCCCCCCCCCCTGCTTTTGCAGGTTTTGGTGCGAAGTTTTACATTAATGATAAACCCAATTAGAATGTTCCGCTAACGACCGGGGGTGAGGACCATGGAGAATATATGGCCATTAAAATGCTGTAAGATCGATTACAATCAATTATCTAAATTTGCATATATCTAGTGATATCAAAATTAACAATACAGTATTAGGAATATTCTATCGATATCATGCAAGTTATTTACATTTCTGTAAATGTTAGGCAAATATGTTTGTTGCAATTAATTATCTTATGTTCCTAGTGGTACCCGTTCTCGACACGTTTATCAGAAGTTAACGGAACAGTGCAGTATGGGGGATTTTCTTATGATATCATGGCGGTTCTTCAAACTTCTCTAAATTTTAGGTAAGTATGGTTAGTGTTATTTTTGTTGTGTATTAAAATACTATAAAGAAAATTATATGCTTATTATTAAGTATTGTTTCTATTGTTGATGACATAAACAAAACTACAGCACTATAGCTATTGAAATTTAGTCATATTGGAATAATGCATTTTATGTATAAGGCCTTGAATTCAACAAACAAAGCGTTAGAATATAATATGAGTTGAAGTGAAAAGTGTATTTTATTGAGCTAAAAGAATTAAATATGTTTTATGTAGTCGTGTCTCGTAGGTCAGTTATGGCCGGAAATCATTCTAATTTTGTTTCTTTTAACATAACATTATGGTTTTTTTTAGCTGTATAGAATGATTTGTGACACTTAATAAATAAATTATTATTATTATTATTATTATTATTATTATTACCTACGTGTTGTGAAGAGACACTTTTCCAATGGTTTTTTCACGGAATGCAAGCAGACTGTTAATCCGTTAATTAATCATAATTCTATACTTTGTTTAAAACTTGTTCAGTGTGAATGAGCTTGATTCTTATTAGTAAATAAAACTCAATAATTAATGATAGCCTGAACACATGAATTCAAACATGAATTCAATTCACCATATCAATATTATCTGTGTCAAAATTATAATTATTTCAAAATGCAAATGTTCAGGTTAACATCCGCTTCATCACCAATCGTCGAGGCGGCCGAAATCTACCACACAATGGCTACAAAATCTAATAATGTCACGCAGACCAAATGCTATCCACTGGAAGTGTTCAACAAAACCATATCCAGCTACTCTAAACTCCAAGGATGATGTTCGTACCACAATCGAAATCACCATCTCCATGATATTATTCGGTGGTACCAAAAGGCCTCGAGTAAAAAAAATATACTCTTAAAAAAAAAGTAGGGGATAATATTGAAATGCAAATACTTATGCAGGTTGTGATATGATAAATAGCCATGGACACTTGACATGCTTTAAGAGTATGTTCATAGTTGAAGAACTTATCGCCCAACAGAACCACTGAGCTGCACATACGGCACGTAATAGCGCCGTACACGTGGCAGGGGTTCATTGTCAATTTTGACACTTTAAGGAAGGGTTGATGAAAACTGACGCGTGCTGGTTTATCCTATTCATGTTTGCTTTCCTATCGGTTCTTGCATAAGATTTACTGT
Source organism: Patella vulgata (assembly GCF_932274485.2). NCBI lineage: Eukaryota > Metazoa > Mollusca > Gastropoda > Patellidae > Patella > Patella vulgata. The sequence goes on from NC_065883.2 coordinate 23,396,557, forward strand.
TTAGCGTATCTTTGCTTTAATTAGCCGTGGCACTGCAAGAGGAGCAATTACTCATTATTAAGGCAAAAATCCAAAACGTCCATTTTCACTTTTGACAGCGTATCTCTTTGCGAGTGAAATGGGGCCGTCAGATAAGCTGCCCATATGAACTGTTTATGTTCATGTGTAGGCAATTGGCCTGTTGTTAACATACACCAATTACCTCTAATAAAAACAGCAGTGCATTTCCGCAGTTTTGTATTGTTTCTGAATATCCCCTACTCTTTTGGATGAGTATATTATCGACAGCTTGATTCAAGAATTGACCATTTGAAAGCACAGTTGTTAAATGAGGCTTTAAAGTAGCTAAGTCTCTAAATCAATATCATCCAAAATCCTCAACATTGAAAACACAAATGATTTGTCAATTTAAATCAACATTGATGCTGTGATCTTACCGGAAAATGATGGGCTTCTGATATCCAATAAACCTTTTGCCATTGGTACACGAATCGTGTACCATAATGCGTTTCAGTCCCAGTTCTAGCAAGAGACTTGAGGAACGAGGCCAGACATATTGCACCAAACCAAACGGCGTATGTAGACTGGAATAACCAGGCGCTAGAAATTTGCATTCGATTGAGACTGCGGGCTTATTTCGCGGAACATAACTGATTTGAAATTAGAGTAAAAATGGAAACCATTGAATGTATATCAGTTTATATACATTCATATTACAGTATTATATGAGTTGCGACCCACTTGTGTCAATTTCTAAGTCCCAAATGTTAGCGATTTAGCTCCTTTAAGTGTTAATCATTATGGAACAAATATATCCTATTTAGTTGGGCTGTAGAATGTTATAATGTGTAAATTATTGTATTTTATCCTATATATCTAACGCATTTGTTATGTGTAAATTATTTAATGTTATTTAATAAAAGCTGTATTTGTTGCAATCAATGCAGTTTTCTGCTTTAAGTGAGAAATGGACTATATGCGCTTTCGGTTATTAACAAAAAAAAACAACATAACGAACGTTAAAGATACGAAGTGTGAAAAAACAAACCATTGAAATATTTTCTATTTTTGGATTGTTTTAGTATGAATATAACGGAACCGGAAGATGGAGAATGGGGGCGAGTTCTGAATGGATCATGGCGAGGTGTAGTTGGGGACCTTCATCGACGGGTAATACTGTGTCTACAATGTCGATTTTTGTCACAATTAACGCAGATAGTTAGCCAGTTTGCAAAATCTGAATAGCTAAATCTTATTTTTTTTGCGTTTCATTTGTTTAAAAAATGAAATTTCCAAATTCCCAAATATATATTCACTAATCAGTATACACTATAAATTATTATTTGATTCATTTCCAATATTATGAAGTACAAGAATTTGGAAAGGCACTCGTTTTTGTTCATGCTTTATTTCCATAGTATATTTATACGAGAAAGAGAGAGGGATAGAGAAATTGGGTTTAACGTCCACTCGACACAAACTGGGTCATTTCGGGACTAACATATTGTTCAATTTTATTTCAATAATTCGTGCACGTAGAGGTCTTTTAGCAGTAGGGGGAAACCGGAAGACCCTTGTCACGTATAAACGGGGAATTGAAACCACGCCAGATGTATTTTACTTAAATATTCCATAGTATATATATATATATATATATATCATATGTGTGTTTACTTAAATTTTTCTTGTATCTCTGAAAAGAATTATCACATGACTTTTTTTTTACTTCTTCAGGAAGTCGACATGTGTGTGGGGCCATTAGCTATTTCCGCAGATCGTGAGCAGGCAATTGATTTTACGTATCCGCATTTCCGTGCATATACAGCCGTGGTTTTCCGACTGCCTGATCCAAACAAAAACAAGTGGAGGAAACTCATTGAACCGTATCAATGGGAAGTTCATGTTTGTTTATTTTCATCTTTTTGTGGAACTATTTTACTCCTCTACACAATAGAACGCTTCAATCCTTTCTACCTTAAATCGAAAAAACCCAGACCAACATTTCAAGGGATTGCGTTTTATCTATTTGGAGCCATGTTATTCCAAGGTAAATGTCTTTAACATTATTCCTTGGGGTGTGTGTGTGTGTGGAGGGGAGGGGGGGGTGTAATTAAATGCAAATAAAGTTACTAGGACAGGCGACAATTTAGAGATTTTTATGCATTTTAACTTCCTTACAAAAATCAAATCACCATATCGTGCAGGTATGTAACAATTGTTTAACCTTCCTTGGTTGTGATAATTCAAATCTGTTCAAATAAAGTAGATCGATCCTCGATACTGTGGATTGAAACCCCGATTGAAGCCCACCTACACATGAATTTAGTTTGAATTAAGTATTACTGCAAATACAATGAATTACTGGTATGGTTGTTCTAAAACCTTTTAACAGAAAACAATTTGGTCAATGATGATTGTGTTCATTCAGCTATCGAAGCAGCGTGCGCGATTTTGACAGTTAAATTATGAAATATTATTTTTTAAAAAGTTATATTTTAGAATATTCGGATATATCTACTCTCAGAAATCATATCGCAATGTATTTGTGCTGAAGAACTCATTGCAATGTATCGTTTAGGATAAACGCATTGCCATGTATCTTTAGGGAGAAGCGCATTGCAAATTGCAATGTATCCTTTAGGAGAAGCACAATGCAGTATATATATATATATATATATATATATATATATATATATATATATATATATATATATATATATATATCAATAAAAGCTGCTCTCAGTATATGATATTTAAAAAAAACACAATTTTTAACTATAAACGATTTATAAAAACTAATAAATTAATCACATTCCGCCGGGTACTTTCGACCGTTGCGGTCATTGTTCATTGTTGCAGGCCAAGTTATAAAATTACATTTCTTAACATTAATTACCAATTAGCAGAAGACATAGTCGACTCATATCATAAGATAACGCTTTATTTATATATAATAGTATCAGTTGTTAATTTATTTACTGTTAAATTATTTTAGGGGGAACTGGGTTTTCTTCATCCAGTTCTGGACGAGCATTATTGGCAGCTTGGTGGATATTTTGTTTAATATCAGTAGCTACCTATAGTGGTAACCTTATAGCATTCCTTACTGTATCTAAAGAGAAACTTCCCTTCGAGACACTGGCCGAACTCGGGAAACAAAACGAATACAAATGGGGAACATTACAAGGCAGTGTCTGGGTATCCTTATTAGAGGTTAGTTATTTCTAATGTTCCGTTCACATTCGTAATTGATATGCATGCTCTCGTGATTGGTTATCAATTGAAGTTGTCGGTGATACTTGTTTTAATTGACATACATGTACACATTGTCTCTGAAATTACTTTTGTAATTGAAGTACAATATTGTTAAGTAATATTTGCTTTTATTTGATGTACAGGGTTGTTAAATGATATTTGTTTTTATTTATTATACATGATGTATGTGATATTTGATTTTTTATTTGATATACATAATGTATGTGGTATTTGATATACATGATGCATGTGGTATTTGTTTTTAACTGATGATGATGCATGTGGTATTTGTTCTTAACTGATGATATTTGTTTTTTATTTGATATAATATGATGTATGTGATATTTGTTTTTTATTTGATATAATATGCTGTATGTGATATTTGTTTTTAATTGAGGATCGTAAGGTATGTGATATTTGTTTTTAATTAAGGATCGTAAGGTATGTGATATTTGTTTTTAATTGATGAACATGATGTATGTGATATTTGTTTATAATCGATAGTCTGTGTTAGCCTATTTGATTGTGTATATTGAAGTGGTAATGTTTTATCTATATCAAAAATATCACCGTATGTTCCAAAGTATCTTGTGACGCCCATCAACAACACCATTTAAAGTATTTAATTCCTTTTGCTTTTGTGTCAAAGATCAAAAATTAACAACTAATTTGAGAGGATTTTAAAATGCCGACAACGGTCACTATATAGATGTAATATACAAGACGTTGGCTAGGGGGTATCTTTTTGGTTTACATTTGGAATTTTCTCGACATTATTAAACTGGTAGTTTCTAAGAATCTTTTCATCTACTGAGATTTTTTTTTTTGTAGAATTCCAACTTGACTGACTATAAACGGTTATGGCAGGGTATCGTAGAATTCAACAAAACCGATCCCGACGTTCTACATATAAATCAAGGCCACCAAAGACAAAAAATTATGGATGAAAACTATGGTTTTATAGCGGATAAAACGACAGCAGAGACCTGGGTTTTCCAGTCTTGTGAATTAACTTATTTAAAAGAACTTTTCTTTCCAATGAACTATGCATTCGCATTACAAAATAATTCACCATACCTACAGCTTTTCTCGGATGAGTAAGTTCTTTTCGCAACATTTTCCTTTATATTCACTTTATAAGGACAACAGTCACAATAAACTCACACACAGAACATACGACCAGAGTCAGATTTCAGAGAACTTAACATGTTTGTTCCTTTGACTATTGGTCAGCAATGATTAAAATGACGTCACAATTCCAAGATGGCGGATATGACGTCATGCTCGGCCGTGGTCCATACAGTACGCTCGCACTTGTTCTAATTGCAACCATGAATGGCAAAATACTTTTAGAGTTTGTAAGTTGACCTGTATAATATTGTCAAACCCAAAGCTCGTAATTACGACATATTATACCGAATGAATTAAGCATTAACAGGACTCTTCGTGAATATTAGGAGTAATTCTAATGTGGGTATTGACATGGCTCCACATTATGTGACTTTTCACAAAATCCTTATTTAAATTGATTGTTCACAGAAATCTTAAGCTGTGAAAACAGTACCCCTTTTAGATATAAACATAAATGGTTATGAATTGAATCGTGAATATTGACTGATTAAAACGGCGAGCAAAAATAAAAGGGGTTCAGAACCATTAGATAAATAATTACTGTATTCTAAAATATTAGAGGGTTAATCAATAATCATTCGTTTCAGAACGATGAAAATTATGGAGAGTGGATTAGCTCAGATATTGCAACGACAGTGGTGGCCTAAACCAGGAACGTGTGTTGATGATTCGAATTCTGTTAAGACTGTAGAACTAATTGATATTCAGAGTGCTTTCTATGTAATTCTAATTGGGATGACTTTGGCATGTTTGACCATTCTTGTCGAGAGCTTTTTTAAGAAGAATGGTCCACATATTTATTTACGATTTGAGGAACTGAGAAAATTATTCAATAGACATTAAAGGTTTGAGTGACAGCCGTTTGTAATTTGAGAAAATAAAAAGAATGTTCCACATGATATTTACTTAAGATTCAAGACGCTCAGTCGATTATTAAACAGATAATAAATATTAAACTATATACCATTGTTTTATATGACAACGATTTTGTATAAACGATTTCAATTATGCACGTGACAATCATTGAAATATTTGAATGTAATAAATGCTTTGTGATGCATTATGCAGTATTTATTTTAATCCGTCAGCGCGAAGGCTAATCTGGAAATACATCCCACCTAATGTGTTTGATTGATTTTATACCTACAGTACGTGTAGATTCAGAATCCGGAAGATGTCACCATGGCATCCTTGTGGGAATTTAAGATGGACGTCACGAGGCATATTCTGGTTATTTAGTTACTATAAATTCGTGACCAATTCTCGGGGACCTTAGATTGAAGAAGGTTTCTATGGAATCCGATAAGTATAGGTATCCCCCAAAACGTGACGACTAATTCCGCTTGGGTCCGAATTCGTGTGAGCTCATTCTATCGGGAAAATCACAAAGTCCCTTATATAGGTATGTAATATATTGAAATTTAGATTTTCGGGGTCACTTAATCAAGATATAAACAGAAAAAAATATGTTCCGATCCAATTTGACCGTGTATTCAAAATAAATGGCGGCCACATTTAGCGGGAAATTTGGATTTGAGTAATGTTATGCTGTAATAAGTCAAACTATAGGTTTTCAAGGTCTATATTTCCATGCCAAGGCATAAACTACGGTTTGGCTGCCGGACTAATATTACAAGGCAAAATTAACGTCACTAATTTAATACATTTACGTTGATATATTGTACATTAAGAATATATGACATTTATACATTATAAACATTTGTTTATCTTTACCAATTTTACTACAAAAGCAAATGTTCTAACCAGATCTAATAAAACATATTTATCGCCTAAAAACTACTCAAATATATTGATTGGAACTTATGTTGTACAGTCATTTATTAGTTTTATACCTGAACAGATAAACAGGTGAAAAAAGTCAAGAAATTTTACAAAAAACGTTTAACCTTTAATGATTTTAATTGAGATAAATTTGTTATCGTAGAAATATAATGTAATAAAATGGATATAAAAATGAAACCGATGTTATCAATGACAACACAGGGTTATCTTATTCTAGTAATCTTATTGTAATTATCATATCGTATTCGATTAAAAAAACCACATACAGCTTGGTTTTTTACTCCATAAGTTACAAGTTTATTAATTAATTTCGTTATTATACTCGCAGTAGTATAGTTTAATAGAGGCAAAATGAAATGAAACGGGAGTGAACGTCCTACTGTTCTGCACCAATGAAGACGGGTAATGTTCCTTTACATGCGCGCTAACGGTTTTCGGGCCATATATAACAATGTTTTCTACATTACACACAGTGGTAGAACTATAAAAGTTTAACATGATGATCGAGACACGGGAACTCGATTTTTGGTCCCTCCGAACGACTACACACACTGAACCTAATACACTGTACACCCTATTACTGCTTCACCGCCTAATTACCCAAGACATGCTCCTAAGAGGTGAAGAAACTCTTCGAGAAGATTACATCGGTTAGCTTTAAGATCAATTTGATATCTAGGTCTGGCATCCTAATAATCATTAAAACATCTTTGGCATTCAGCAATCATGTTAATTACTTTGCAAAAAGCAGGTAATTAGTCTGGAAAAACTTACACGATGATTGTTTAAAAGAGAAAATTTGACCATTTGTCATTTGGCGGGTCGACATGGACAGTTAGTCTTTCTGACAAGGTTGAGCATCAGACCAACCTGGAATATATAGAGGTAAGTTGAATATATTATAAACTTTTAATTTAAAGGTGCACGTCAACATGTAAATAAATAAACGTTATTTTCTATGCCAACTCATTAGGAATTAGAGTTCTGAAACGTATTTGATAAATGTTGAAAATGAAATGAAATTGGGATAAATGTTCTACTGTTCTGCTAAGACTGTGATAATGAAGACGGGCATACGCCATACAGTGTGCCATGAGGGGAAATTGTGCCCGGACAGCATCGCTATGGCCCACTCTTATATCGAATTCTAACTGCCAAATAAGGTTTGTTTTGCGTGCATGCCAATGTTTACACGGAACCACGGGTCCCATCCAAACGACTTCACTTTGTCCCTGCACCACTGACAATGAACTTTCTAGGCTACTGCAGGTTAGCGAGCCACCTTGGCTCCCCCTTAAATGTTATAAAATTTGTTTGATTCAAAAAGTTTGACTATTATAAATTGCTACTTTAAAGTTGCATTCTGTAAGATTTAGGTAAAGAGCTGACGGTTCTCGCTATAATAGCTTTAAAATAAGATGATGTAGAAGGAATATCTTGAAAATTTCAGTCACATTGCCTTATTCTGAGTGAAGTTATAAATGTTGGAATTCCTGGTAAGAATAGCGTCTTCCCGATTTTCATTGCTACCATTGCTACGATAATAACCAAGGTCTCGATTATCTATATTAATTAAATTGGGGAATGGCGATCGTGTTTCAATCCATTAAAGACCTTAGTCATCCGATGTTTTAAAGAGTTGATTATTGGCTTGCCATGTGAATAAATGTTTAAATAATAATTTATATAACGTTTGAGACCAACAGAAATAAGCAGAATAGCTCTTACATAACGCTGTTAAAATGTGGCCTTCCATGTACAAATACTAATATACAGACAGGTATCATCAGCATCCAAAACCTACCCCTTTTTATTTCTTGTTGGTCATTCAAAGCAAAGTAATCCTGGCAGGTAAAAACAAAACGTCTAGTCGCTAGGATGGGACGATAAACCGAGGTCCGTCGTTGGCGTGCACGTACAAGAACCCTTGACACATGGAATTCGAGGAATAGTAGGCATGTTAAATGCCCACCTTCACTATTCCGATGGGTATAGAAACTGTTTTCATTTCTATCCATTTCCCTTCTGTCAGGTAATGGTGAATAGCCTATATTATTTGGGGACGGACGGGGAACACGGTGTTAAGACGCTTGTCACTTTAAAATGCGGCTGATTGTTGGATGTTTTCCAGTATGCTACTTCCAATTTGTGTATCTCACGATTTCCATGGTGAATCCAATGCTTGGTTTAGAGCATGACGTTGTCCAATGTTGTCCGATCTGTGGTAAACAGCATTTATTCTAACGCAATTTCTGGAAAAAAACAGTAAAACCGGCAAAATCGCGTATATCGAAGTTATGAATAAAATGATATAGGTTTTAACCTCCTAGTTTCCTGCACCAACCGGACGGCGGACCTACGGCCTACACTTTTTTCCAATTCCAATTGGCAAGGGGTCTTATACGTTTACTAACCTAACGAATAACCACTGTTGCTTGCCCGGCCTCCCGTTCCGCAAAACTGAAATCTACGGTTGCAAATCACGGAGAATTATCGCAGTTAACACCGGGGTCGAACTCCTGATCTTATTCACCGAGCAACCGTGGCTCCCCATTTAGATGCAACTATTATGTAATAAAGAGAGAGCGAGAGAGAAATTGGGTTTGACGTCCACTCGACACAGACTAGGTCATTTCGGGACTAACATATGGTTTTAATTTTATTTCAATAATTCGTTTGCGCGTAGGGGTCTTTAGCAGTGGGAGGACCCGGAGAAAATCCACGAGGTTGGACAGGCAACCCTACTCCTTGTCAAGTACAACCAGGGATTCGAAACCACCCCAGTTGACTCATTGACAGGCCTCCTGATACAGCGTGCACGTGCTAACCATTCGGCCATCCAACCCCCTTTATGTAATAAATGAAACTACGTGTGACTTCACACCAGACGACCTCGATAGCACATACTTTGTTTGCATCGGACGTAGTTGGCGCCTTTCACCCATTCTAGTTGATGTTCTCATTTAAACTACACAGAATTTTTTTTTTTATCCAGATATACTTTCATCACACATATTTTATTTTCTAATAATTTTAAAAATTGTTTTAGAATTTAATTTGCAGAAGAAAAAGGGTAAATATTGAGAACCAATTAAATCGGTCCGATGTCACCCCTTTCAGTGACAGTAGCGGCCAAGCGAATAGTTACTGCTGATAGTTTGGTACGAAATGCACACTGACAAACATTGCGATTTTACCATAGTTATGTTCTGCTTGTTTTTGTATTGACCAGAGTGGGCTTAGGTTGTCTTAAAAACCTTTACTAATTCGCAATTTGACAATAAATCATTGGCTGACAATATCTAATAACAAGATCTAGATTTTATCAATTATAAGACGATATTTATCATTGGTATATTAACTAAGTAAATATCTCCTTAAATCTAGATACTGTTTAGAATAGAGTACATTATATTCCGATTAAAATAAAAAAAACTGTTATCAAAAACTTGGAAAAATAGCTGTATTGGGTGGTAAGAAGTACAAAATGTAGATATTATCAATAATAGCATGATATATTAATCATTAACATATTAGATTAGTAAATCTCAACCTAGATACTATTGATATAGGACGTATCTTATATTTCATTTCAAATATCAAATGACATTGACATATCAGTTTTAATCAGATGATCTCGATTTCAGCACGAATGTATTAAACACTATATATTGTCACCGCATATCAGAAAAGACAGGATACTATTAAATGGGTTAGTGCGTCGTGAGGGTCATACTTTATGGATCACATAGCGCTGCTTCTAATTGAGGTTACTATTCAACCTGTATGTAGATTTCTATTAGGTTAATGTCTTGACGGAGTTTGATGATGAATATTTTCTGTTTAGGCTAAGCTACTTGATTTGATGTTGCTTAGTTATATCGATAACTTTGATTCTATTTCATTGAAAGTGATGAAACGTGGCATATGGTTTCATTACATCAATACCTTGACTAAGTTCGATGATGATCATTTTCTGCATAGGCTAAGCTATTTGATTTGACGATGTGTAGTTTAAACGGTAACTTGATGAGTCTAAATAACCTGGAATATTGTTTCGTTACACCAATACCTAGACTGAGTTAGATGGTGAACATTTTCTGTTTGAGCTAAGCATAAATAACCAGTTTGATTTGTCCATGCCTTGTCTGATTTAGTGAGAACAATGGAACGTTGTTTATAATTTCAATACCCCCCCCCCCTCGACTGTGTTCGATAATGAGTATTTGCTGACCAGGTTAAGCAGCGTAGTAAGCAGTTTGGTTGCTTAATACACGCATTGGCCGAGAAAGTTCATCAGGATTTTCCGGCGTGGTTTTCCCTTGTCAGTGATGCAGGACGGAGGGCCTGACAAGGACAGCTGTCTAGTCGTTCGGGTGGGACAAAAAACCGAGGTCCCGTGTACATGTTGGCGTGCACGTAAAAGATCCCTTGGCAGTTGAAATTCGATATAAGAGTAGGCCGTAGCGCCGCTTCCCGGACAAAATTTCCCTCATAGCACACGGTATGGCGTATGCCCGTCTTCATAGCCCAGTTTAGAAGCAGAACAGTAGGACGTTAAACTCCATTTCATTACATTTCATTTCACACGCCATTCAGATAATACTACATGTAATTAAAATAGCTCTGGATAATCTACCTATTGCAAACAGCTTTTAATTTAATAAGTCATTAGTTTAGTTTTAAAAGTACAGAGAACAATAATAATTCCATCAAAGACGAGAAAAAACAGAATATTAAAATAAGGTCATTAGCCATTTTTTTTTTCGAAATCAATCTCCAATACTGTAGATTTTGATGTATATCTTGGACGTGACGTAAACACATTTACAGTATTGTCCATTTTGTATCCGGTGAAAGAATTATGGAATCATTAATGCTAAATGTCATTTTTCTGTACTCATCGCAAGGTTTTTTTTTACCACAATAAACTTTGATTTATTTTGCAATATATTGCCTGTCTGAAGATATTTTGAGTGTCACAATTAGTTCGATTTTCTGTATGTTCATTTTTAAAAGATAGTGTCCTATATATGTAGGTGAAGTGTTTGAAAAGACATTTTGGAAGGTTGGAGATAACAGACTTTTAAGATCCGAGATTGTGTGTGAGAGAGAGAGAGAGAGATAAATGGGGTTTAACGTCCACTCGAAACAAACTAGGTTATTTCGGGACTAACACATGGTTCAATTCTATTTTAATAATTCGTTTGCGCGTAGTGGTCTTTAGCAGTGGTAGGAAACCAGAGGACCCGGGGAAAACCCACGAAGTTGAACAGGCGATCCTACCGGGGAATCGAAACCACGCCAGTTGACTCAATGACAGACCGTATGTAGTTTGAGAGTAGATCGTATTGTACTATTAATGCTAGAGTATTGCTAAGTCAGGTTTCAATATTAATTCTTGTCTTTAACATTAAAATTATCTTTGTAATTTTTAGAACAAAGTGGTCATAATTATCTCTAAGAATGTCGACTTTTTCAGTTTATTTTGAAATTTATAAATTTATGTGTCTTTAACGTTAAATCATGATGAACGTTTAAAATACATTTTACTTTTTTATAGAAATATTTGAAACTTGAATACAATTATTGACTTTAGCGACGCCAGTTTCACATGCATTCCTTTCCCGTGAGATCCGGGGCTGTACATCGACCAAAAGCAGAATTATTTACCTTTCTCAACTTGTTGGAATTAATGGTATCTATCGTCAAAATCTATTTTGTGCATAAATTTGTTTAAAGGGACCATCCCGATTGTAACAGAGTCTCAGAAATTAAATTCAGTGTACGTATGAAATTCGAGTGTCAAAATATAGAGGAATGCTGTATTTACCTTGTCTGAAAATGTCAGCTCAAAGTATTGAGTCGTTTGGACGTGAACGTCAAAACCGCTTATCCGGACACGTAACTCTTTTAAGATTTCGGGTCAATCTTTTCGTTGGATGATCTGATAACTTTGTTTAAGTAAGCTGTAAAGGGAGTTAACGGTCCTTTTTGGAAAGTACGATGACCTAGCAATCAGTCCATTCAGTTTATCTGTTTATTTGGCATACCAACTAAAGCTAATCTGGAGGGTTCTTAATTCGCACCCCTTCCCCTCCCCCGGGGTCGGGTTTTATCATCAAGATTCATTTAATATCTTTAATTGGCACTTACGTAATTGCTAATGTAATCCATAGTTACGTTTAGTCCAAATTCATTTGAGATTGGCTATCAATCGTTATGGGTAGAGCTAACAACATAATATTGCAGGTATGATTTCCGATGATGTAAAAGACAATAAGAGATGGTATGGAGAGTTGATTATAGGCTTGTAATGTTAATAAATGTCTAAATGATAATTTATATAACATTTAAAGTCAAAATAAAGACCTGTAATAGGCAGATTTAGCTGTTATATAATGCATCTTTAACTAGTACATTGCCATGGGATAATTATTTCGATTGGTAGGTTAGTCTGGTTATGTTTCGGGGTGTATAAGACTACATGATTTGGTCATTTCTTTTCCTGTTATACAAATCACATCTTTGGAACAAAAGTCAAATCTATATATTGATGACAAAGAAATGATTTACAAATTGAATTCTCGATATAAAAGTAGGCCTACCATAACTATTATTACCTATGTGAGCTTAAACTAAATAAGTAAAAACATCTTATTGTGATTCTCTTCATTTCCTGTGTAAGTTATAAACAAAATGTAACTGCCATTAGTGCTTCTGTTAATGGACGATTCGTGTTAGAGTTGTTTAATATGTTGCTGACAATAAATGCACTTAATGCCCTATTAATACTCATCTAATCCCGATTAGCTCAAATATCAATAATAATAATAATAAGTAAATTCTGTGTGTGTGTTATATATAGATATAACGGTAATTTTGAAATCAGGAAAGTGGATCACATTCTGCTTCATTGCGGATAAAAACTGAAATGAAATGCGATTGGATGTTCCGCTTTTTTGCACCACCCGGATTAATGAAGGCGGAAATGCACCACGTTTTGAGCTGTGGGAAAATTCCCCCTGATAACGGTACACGGCACTACGGTCTATTCTTGTTTCTGTTTCTAACTGTCGGGAGAGTTTTAACGGATGTCAGCGGTATACAAGGGCACTCGGTTTCTGTAGTATTCTTGAGAGCGCACCCCACCCCCTCGTCGGGCACAAAAAAGTTCATCGGGATATTTCGGCGTGGTTTCACCTTATCAGTGGTGCAGGACGAGGGGGGGGGCTGACAGAGGCGGCTGTCTAGTCGTTCGGATGGGACGAAAACAGAGGTCCCGTGTGCACATTGGCGTGCACGTAAATTATCCCTTGAAAGTTGGATATAACAATAGGCCGCAGTGCCACTGTCCGGGCAAAATTTCCCTCATAGCACACTGTATGGCATATGCCCGTCTTCATTAGCCCAGTTCGGACGTTCAATGACATTTCATTTAATTTCCTGACGAGGGGAAACCAAGCTGAATATCCAGGGAATCTTTCTAGACAGATACCTAGATCGAACCCAGCTTCTCCTGGTTAGCTACTCGCCGAGCCACTGTGGCTCACCGAAATCAAAATATGCTCACAGGTTTATAATAATTTCTATAAGGGAATGGAATTCCCCTTCCCACCAACAGCAGCAAATGAAAGCAACAAAATGAGCAAAGCAGTATATTCATTCGATATTTTATGTTAGAATCAATCATTTTGTTCAATATCACAAAAAGGTTGGACGAAATAATATCGATCTATCTATTGATTACAGATTATAAACCTTTTCAGTGTTGCTTCAGAAAAGGGGTTTAGCGATCGGTAAGAAATAATGGAGTTGGTCTGTACTTGTGGTAATGTCCATATTAATTTTACACTTTAAGGTATTTCAATCGTTATAATAGCATTCTGTATATGTGTAATTGTGTTATATTTCTATTTCCTTTTCGTAAGTCGATCGGGCTCAGTGCGTTAGACGCTGCATCGCTAAGCCGAGAAGTTCCTTGTGCGGTTTCCCCTTGTCAGTGGTGCAGTACGGATGGTGTGAGAAGGATAGTGTCCAGTCGTTCGGATAGGAGAACAAATTGCGATCCCAAGTACAGATTGACAGTTGGAATTCAAAATGTCTGGACAAAATGTCCCTCATAGCACACCGTATGTGGCGTATGCCTGTCTTCATTATCCCAGTCGGTGCAGAAAAGTAGGACGTTACACCCCATTTCATTCATTTTCTGTTTCAAAAGGCCATAATCAGATAGCAGAGCTGTTTGTGTTAAAATTGAAAACTTATCTAAATCATATTTTAAGCAATAGAATGTTGTCCACTATCCTTTAGGTCACACTTGCAACGATAAATCCACGCAATACATACGGCACTCCCCACAATATCACCGGCGCTATAAACATTTATAATCTCCCAAATACTTGGCTGACTTTTTTGATCTCTTGTATTGTGGAATTTTAACACAGGTGGTTCGAGTCTACACTATGCCCTCAGTCAACCAGGCTTCTTCTACTCTGTAACAATGAGTTTTAAGATAGAATATATTTCGATTTCTCAAACACATGAATGTTTTGTATAGGATGAAAAAAAAACCCATAGAAAGCTATTTTAAGCAGAATGTATTCCAAATCTTTAAAATAGCCCCTTATTATTACAACATAGAAACACACGGGTAAGTTAATGCCAACAGGTCAACTCCAAATACATTTTAGAGATTTAAAACATTGATCTTTTTAAAATCGTAATTATCAGATTATAACTTCTAAATATGGACAGGATAACATAATCCATACACTTGTTAGTGAGGTTGCGTGACAGCTGTTTCGTGCAGTTAGTTGTTTGAAGTAATTCCGTAAAAAATAAAATTAAATGCGGTTTAACGAAGTACTTTGTTTTGCACTGTCCGGACGCATATAGTGTGCTATGAGCGAAATCTTGCACTTTAAAGGGTTCTTGAGGTGAATGGGTGAACCTCGGCTTCTGGTACTATTTCAACGAATAACGGCGTTTTTCAATACCAGGCCCTCCGCCCTGCATCACTGAACCCGGGATTCAAATTCCCGGGGAACTTTCATGGCCGGTTGATGAGCCAACCACATGCTACCTGAGCCCCAAGTAAATCCGTATTGTAGGAGAGGTTCACGGCAAAGAAAACTTGTTCAAAGAAAGTTGATCATATTTACTAAATAAAAAGGTAAGCCTCCGTGGATTACCCTATTTCGTAATTTTTATTTGGACTCCAACACGTTGAGTCAAGAAGTGTCCTTTAGCAATGTTGATCGCTACATCAAAAATTGAACCCACAACGAATGTGGTGACTATTTCGACCGGAGCAATAGAGACTCCTTTTTAAGAGACAAACTGACAACTTTCATAGTGTAGCATCGGCTTTCAAAATTAAGCCTAATTCTAACAACGTGTCGTGCATGAATATATGAAATGAAAATGAAATGGGGTTTAACGTCTTACTGTTCTGCTCCTAAACTGGGCTAATGAAGACGGGCATACGTCATACAGTGTGCTATGAGGGAAATTTTGCCCGGGATTCGGCGCTATGGCCTACTCTTATATCGAATTCCAACTGCCAATGGATCTTTTACGTGCCCGCTGTCAGGCCCTCCGTCCTGCATCACTGACAAGGGGAAACCACGCAGGAAAATCTGGATGAACTTTCTCGGCCAATGCAGGGATCGAACACCCGACCTCCAGGCTAGCGAGCCAGCGTCTTACCCACTTTGCCACGTGATCCCCGCATGAATATATGATTTATACCACGATATTACTATTTGATCAAAATATTCGACTCGCTTTACTTCATACTATTTCAACATTACGGTATCTGCACATTACATTGTGTAATTTTTGCTTCAAATTATTAATTTAACAGGTCTTCATATTTTGTACGACGTCATTTAAAACGGATTGAGTTTATTGAACAGTAACACTTTCTATTGTTATGCTGTCTATCAAGCATGTTGTTACAATGGTGAGCATATGTCAAGTTGTTACAATAACATATGTTATTTATTATTTTATTAGAGAAGAACTGTGGTCTCGCAAGAACAGTCGATGCTGTTCACCTCAACTGTTATGGTCTGGTTGACGAGTAGTATTGATCGGTCATGATATACGGAAATCTTGTCCCACGTGTACGATTACAACAGCATAGTAATATTTGTCATAGGTCATTATTGTGCATAACAACATAATGTTCATTTAATGTGTGGCATCATAATAATGTAATGTTTGTATCTATATTTTTAAAAATCCTAGACTAAGTGTATCTTATTAGGTGTGTGCAATTTAATTGTTTTCTGTTTTCTGGTCTCGCTGACTAATTGGCACTGGATATTTTCTTTTGGTAGTTGTGATCTGTTGCTGTTGTGTTTGCTTTATTTTGATTACGTACATGCCACAAATTTCTTGGATTAACAAAAGTGAACCAGGGAATAAAAACGAATTCATAGCTACTTTCTGAGGAAAAAAACCAGGTTTATTTTACGGGATTAACAAACCACCAAGCCACAACACGGAAAGCATCGTATAGGTGCAATAATTGTGCAAACGTGCGGTTATTAGCGAAGTTCTGTGGTGTATATTCCTCAATTCCTTGACAGAAATGGATTAAGGTGATGGCATAGTTCCCATCCTCAGATTGTAATAGAATAATATTTATATGTTTTGTTGTGGGTGCTTTATTTTAAAAGCAGGTCTAGTACTGACAGTTGAATTACCTGGAAAATAGAGGAAGCGGAAATTGGGGCGTGAATATTTCTGAGAACTTTTCTCTTGTGGTTGTCTTTAATCTTTCCTAAGCGCAAGGATATGATATTTGGAGCGGAAATAATGATATTAGGATTTATGCGGGGCGCAAACAGTTTTCAAAAACATAGCTTATGGTAATTATAAGTTTTCTAAGAACACCTTTATAGTCAATTGCTGGTATTGGAAATAAACGCTGCAAAACTATTTAAAGAGAGAACTGAGAACGGGATTGATGTTAAATTATAATCCCGAGCGAAGCTATGTGAAATATTGGCCGCTAGGGGGTGGGATTAAATTTACCTGAATAAATTGCATAGGAAATAATGCCATTTTACTCTTCACGTATAAAACTGTACTTCACCTGGTCATAGAATATGCATTTTCCATATACACGGCGAAATCTCCAGATTTGAAATTAACGAAACTTAATATGTCCGCTGGTAAGAAAACCATAATATGTAAAATTGTGTTGTTGTTTTTATAATATGTAAAATTGTGTTGTTGTTTTTATTAATTTTTTCGTTAAAAAATCGATTAAATTATTGGACACGACGGCGCCGTATTTATAACTGTGGATAAATATAAATTCGATACTCAACCATCGCATGCCCGTCGAAACGAAATACATATTGGGGGATCTGCATCAAAGTGATTTCTGAAAATTCGACCTGATTCGAATGCAACATTAATTTCCAGACTTTGTGCGTCGTCCTGCATTATATGGGAGTATAACTGTAGGGAGTAAATATCTGATTAGAATTTAAATGTTTCATTCTCCACAGAAGACACTGTCATCCCCATTTTTCGGATCTCCATATGACATATGTTTAAACTAGTTTATACCATTTGTTATGACCTCAAACATGTCAATACGTGTTATGAATTTTATGTTGTATTGTGTCACAATTCTCTAGATATTTCTAATGTTTTTCAGAATAAAAGAAATTTTAGTGTGTGCAATCGACCAACCTCAACATGAATAAACCAATCTATTTGATCCAATCTCTAATTGTTTTATCCGGGCTGTTACTCAATTGTCTAGCTAAAGAGAACCATTTACTGCGGATAGGTAGGTAATACGTTATATATTGTATCGTATCGTATAATATACACAGTAATACTATTAAAACAGTTGAATACAGATATGATATTATTAACATTACCAGCACATTGGACCCCGGACAGAAATAAATAAACAGAATCTACCAAAATTAAGAATTCGACACGACATGTTTGTGCATCTTTACTGCGAAAAAGACAAGATCCAAATAAGATTTAACGTCCTACTTTCTTGGACCAACCGGTATATCGAAGATGGGCATACGCCATGCAGTATGCTATGAGGAAATGTTGCCCACAAAGGAGCGTTACGGTTCTTTTGTGTGCACGCAAATATGTAAATGGGACCTCGGTTTTTCGTCGCATTCGAATGACTAGATACTGTTCCTTGTCTAGGCCTGCGATCTGACTGACAAGCAAATACCACTTAATGACATTGATTTGAGAGTTGTATACTATAAAATAAGGGTTAAGCAGCATTATCACCATTTACGGTAAATTACATTAGAAATAACATTATTTTTGCATTATTAATGCTTCAAGACAACTATTAGCCCCTCAGGTAATTTTAATAGTTGCCCCTGGATACAGTTTAAATAATGATACAGTTTAAATAATTAATACATTTTTTTATCTCGAGAAACAATAGATTATCTAAGCTTTTTCACAATACATTGAACATCAAGTTTTTAAAATAGCTATTAATTATAACAGTTTTGAATAGAAAAAAGTATTAAACAAACAAGAAAAAAAGGGAAAAAATATTGTGCATGCTGAAAATGTTAAAGAAACTGCATCGAATTACTCATTACCAGAGAGAGAGAGAGAGAGAGAGAGAGAGAGAGTTTGGGGTTTAAGTAGGTCATTTCGGGACTATAATATGATTCAATTATATTTCAATGATTTGCTTGCGCGTAGATGTCTTTAGCACTGTGGCGAAACTCACGAGGTCGGACAGGCGACCCCTACTCCTTGTCACGTACAAGCGGGGATTTGAAACCACGCCACTTGACCCAATGGCGGATCTTATGATTTCATGCGCACGTGATAAACCACTAGATCCCCCTGTATACTTTAATTTCTTATTATTTATGTTTGGCGAAATACGCGAAGAGTCCCAATTGAGTAGTATTCTTTGGTTATTCCAGTCTACATCGGTAGTATTCTCACCTAGGATATGTTTAGCCTCGTTGATCGAGTGCCAATTTTAAAATTTGCACGTAAAAGATCCCTTGGCAGTTGGAATTCGATATAAGAGTAGGCCGTAGTGCCGCTGTCCGGGCAAAATTTCCCTCATAGCACACTGTATGGCGTATGCCCGTCTTCATTAGCCCAGGTTAGGAGCAGAACAGTAGGACGTTAAACCCCATTTCATTTCATTTCATTTCATTATTTAGATATTATAAGTCCATCTTTTCACGGTAAGATAACATCATCAATGTTGATTTAAATGGGCCAATAAGTCGTGTTTGCTGCAATGTCGAAGACTATGGATGATACTGAGTTGAAAACGTATAATTATAGCTACTTTAAAATATTTGTTTTTACGACATTGAAACATAGCGTAGTGCCAGTTTTATTTAGAACATAAACATAATTCGAAAATAAAATGTAACTGTTTTAAGGTAATACATCCTGTTGTACAGATGATGACACGTCCTGGGAGTTGCGGGAAATTGTGTCCCAATCGACCAGTCAACAACACATTCAGCCCATTCCTCTCAACCGTAAATCTCAATATGACCACGTCTATACAATGGACCCTGTTATGTGCAAACCAATAATCACCGCATTTCACCGAGACTAAATTAATAGACAATTTTAAATAAATTGTTTTAGTGCGTAATGTTTTATTACCCCCACAGGAATATGTGCTACAATCGTTTAATACTAATTATATTCTCTGACACTTCCAATACTGATATTAACACCATTGTTAACTATCGGCGTGTGGAAACAGAGATATTCATCTAATCTGTTAGAGGTATTTAATAACTGGATAAAGTTATAAAATATTTATGACAACACAGTTGATATAGCACATGTAATGCAGCAACACAGTGAATGAATTGTGAATTACCATGTATTAAATCATCTTGTAACGTGGACGGAAAATCTTCCTTTGTTATTTTAGTTGATTAAGCAGATTGTTCTCCCTCTAGTAGATTGGGTGGAGCTTAACCGTGCAATAAGTAGACATGTTCAATGTTATTGCACTCTTTTGCTGGTTTGCACTAGTTTTAGTAGAAATCATAATATAGGGAAGTGGTGTGGGTTTTCTGTGCAATAACAACAAGCATGTTGAGCAGTGTCAATGTTACAGGTCATTTATAACACGCTTCATTCGTTAACAGGTTTAACATCTCGGCCTACGGCCGTGCTATAAATATAACTTATATTAATAATGACAAAGTACAAAAATATATAAATATGATTATAATGAAATTTGAAATACATTAAACATATAAAATAATAATAATACAAATTGACTAATACTGTATTGATCAAAGATGGGGATCAGAAAACTGTCACAATATTGCTGTAACTGTTCTCAGACAACGTTACAAGCAATAACATAAATATAACACATATATTTGGGTGTTGTGCTGAAGAGTATTCTCTCAATGTAACCTTTTAATTACCGACTGATTGACTGGTTAAAGAAGTTTTATATCCGCTTTCGCACAGGGAAATATCGCATACATTTGTTTCCGCCACAGGTTGTTCTTAAGCTCTTTGATACCATAAATAGACAGACATATCAAAGAAAAATATCATGTTAATCCAATAAGAATGTTTTGTATTGAGTTGTGGTTTGGTATATCTTGTTTATTATCAGCAGTCATAATTCTATGTACAGAATTGTATACTAATCAAATCTCAGGGAAACGGCGTTTTTAATAACATTGTTTATATGGCACTATAATGGCAGTATACATTTTAACAGTCTTGATAATATAAAAGCCTAAGTCCAACCATCAGCAATAATACTAACTCGGGCGCACATCAGAGAGCAGCTTCAAGATCTCCGCCTCATCTCGGAAGACCAAATGATGTCCAATCCGACACTCTAGCCCGAGCCGGCGGAATTTGTGAACCATCTTTAGGATCCCACCATCGTGACCAAAATATTTCTAATCCCAGCCTCCAGTTACAATTAAATTGTAATATCTCTCAATGGTAGCCAAATGAAGGTCTGCAGAATTCGGGGCTCGCTCAACACGTGTTTACTTGATTGATCGCTTGCAAACACATCGTCCTGAATTCCACCACAATATACCTATACGGCAACTGATGGGGTGGGGATACTTATAAGTGTCGATATATGGATTATTTGCAGGGCACCCAATTAGCTCAAAATATTATTTGAAAACTTACCCTGGTGCAGTAAGCAATACTTGTAATAAAAGAACTTGCCAACCCTTACAAACTGATAGTATTATATATACTTTTCATTTAACTTTAGTACAGGAATGTTGGGACTGTAAATAATAAAAAGGCCGGTAACTATTATATCTACGTTTGTATTTTGAATTTATGTAAACACCATCGTCATGGCATCACAGTATATAAACGAACCATAGAAATAGTTATAGCATTGTTTATAGAACATGTCAATTCTATATCTAATTATATTGGTATTCTTAATAGTAATTATAAGTTTATTGTTATCCCTTTATTGATGGCGATATCAATATAATAGAACTTAATTACCATGTTCCTGGCGTACATAGTATAAATCTCTTATCTTTAGAACTATATCAACAACTGTCAATACTATTTATTTCTTCCTATTTATCTCAATTGAGTTAATGCATGAAGAAACTCGTCAGTCGTTCCATTTATACACCACTTGTCTATTGGGAGTGATCGTTATATCTATTATTATACTTGGCCCACTGGCAATCCCGATACAATGCTTAAAACTCTAGTACCAGGCATATAATCTACAGTGACCACATCCTATATAACACATTACTGTCATCAAGCAATGATACAATTATAAACTAGAACTCCAAAGAGTACTGACGTGTTTTGGTACGTCAGGTCACGCCTTGTCACGCCTTGTCACGTCAACATTCAAGTTATACCATGCTTTATTGAGTATAGTAAATATAATACCTATTAAAGTGGAAAAACCTGTCATTTTGAACTTTTATTAATAAAACCGGAAGTTATACTTCAAGACCGAACATTTTGATATTAATTGTTAGTAGACACGATGGTCATCATATGAAAAGGTCAAGGGTCATTAAAAGGTTAGGTAACCAGATAGAAATTGAACAGTGGAAGAAAATTCAAAGTGAAATCGGAAGTTGTTATTTGGAATAGGTTCAAAACAAAAATAAGGTTTTGAAAATCGGAATCAAAATAGCGGCTGAATATCGATTTGAAGATGTTTTGTAAAATCCAATATGGCGGCCAAAGAATCTAAAAATGAAAACCCGAAGGCGATCCGTTGAGAAATAACCGAGATATGGGCATCCGAGATTATTTTTGTCCCATCCGCAAAACAGTTCCTGTTTGTCAAAAATAACTCAATTTATATTTAATAAATAGATCCACGGAGGGCAACAGATTCTACGTTGGCAGGATATTTGCACCATGTACAGTTTTGGCTGCACAGACTGACTAACCCCCCCCCCACCCCCGCCAAAAAAAAAAAATAAATAAAAAATAAATAAATAAAAACACTTACAGATACAATACGTGTTTCGCCAAAGTTAAAAAAAAACGTAAAAATGATAGGACATAATATACATGTAAACAACAATGAAAACCGGTGACCAACAACAGACATGTGACTAGGGTGACCTAAATTAATAAATGTAAACGTATTATGAGGAGTTGGTTATGGTGATGCCAAACATTTCATAACACCATTTGATAGTAATTGATTAAATGCTATTAAAACATCCAGTATTTCCATTTCAATTGCATAATACCATTGAAGCTGTTTACCAGACATGTAATCTAGTTGATCAATATAGAACCGGAAGTGTTCTCATCCTGGATTTTGAAAACTGTATGCAGTTTAAAAACAAACAGGAAATATGTTATACCATATTTTTTTTTCTTTTCGAATACTTTCACGATGTTGCTCTTTTTGCAAAAAGCTGTTTGCATAAAATAATTCACTTCCTAGACAGTTTGATTTATAGAAAGAAATCCAACCTCGTGGGTTTTCTCCGGGTGCTCCGGTTTCCTCCCGCTGCTAAAGACCCCTATGCGCAAGCGAATTGTTGAAATAAAATTAAACCATATGTTAGTCCCGAAATGACCTAGTTTGTGTCGAGTGGACGTTAAACCCCATTTCTCTCTCTCTCTCTTTATAGAAAGAAAAAGCCTAGAAATGGATTAGCAAGTAAAATAGGACATTTTGGTATCCATCAGAATACACTGACTGCTAGCAGTAGAAGGCGATTTTAAATTGGCTTAAAACATTCTCGCCCAGATGACATAAATATTCGGCGAAAATTCCGAACAAGATTTCGAGTTGTCGATTTCGGTGGTAGCTATAAAATCTTGCTTATGGGGATAGCTATTATGAAGTCTGACTCTGACGTATACAGACAAATATCAGCATGTAAAAAAACACAATTGGTATTCATTGAAATGCACTCTATTTGTTCATGCAGTGCTGGAGATCGCACAGATAAAACGTTGGCCCACCCCAGCTATATACTCTTCAAAAAAAGTAGGGGATATTGAAATGCAAATACCTATGCAGGTTGTGATATGATAAATAGTCATGGCCACTTGACATGCTTTGAGAGTATGTTCACAGATGAAGAACTTATCGCCCCAGCAGAACCACTGAGCTGCACCTGCGACACGCAATTGCGCCATACACGTGGTAGGGGTTCATTGTCAAATTTGACACTTCAAGGAAGGGTTGATGAAAACTGCCGCGTGCTGGTTTATCCTATCCATGTTTGCTTTCATATCGGTTCTTGCATAAGGTGTACTGTTTAGCGTATCTTTGCTTGAGTGTGTTACGTTTAATTCTGCAATGAGACGTCTTCAACATGATGAACGTCTACGTGCTATTGGCATTCTTCAAATGGGTTCTACACAGCGAGCAGTAGCCAATATGCTTAATGTTTCACAGTCTGTGATCAGCACACTGTGGAACCGGTACCAACAAACACACAACGCTGATGATAGACCTCGTTCAGGTCGTCCTAGAGCCACTACACAAGCCGAGGATCGATACATGCGTACACGGATCCTGCGAAATCGAGGACAATCGGCCAATCAGCTTTCTGTAAACTTGTACCAAGTAACAGGAATTCGAGTTACACCCCAAACGATTAGAAATCGGCTACATGCAGCCCATTTGCATACGTGACGACCGCGTGTTGTGCCTCCATTAACTCGCCAGCATATGGCAAACAGGCATCAATGGTGTAGGCAGCGTAGAAATTGGGGTACTCGTCGATGGGCGCGTGTAATGTTCCCAAATGAGTCCAGATTTACTCTGGATTTCACCGATAGGCGTGCTCGCATTTGGGGGCGTGTAAATGAGCGTCATGCCAACGTTAACGTCATACAGCATTACAGATTCGGGCGTAGGTCTGTTATGGTGTGGGGAGGAATCACCATGACTGGCAGAACGGACTTGCATATTGTTCAAGGAATGGTCATTGGCGTGTACTACCGTGACCGCATCCTGGCACCTATAGTTCTACCCTTTGCTCAACGTGCAGGTCGCGTTGTGAATGACTACCTCCAGCGTCACCATATTGTCCATATGCCTTGGCCAGCCACGAGTCCTGAGCTTTCCCCATAGAGCATGTCTGGGATATATTCGGGAGACGTGTTCGTGGACATCAACGTCAACCCTGCAAGAATTGGCCGTGGTACTTCAAGAGGAGTGTATCAGATTGCCCCAAATCGTGATTGGACGGTTGATTAGGAGCATGCCACGACGAATTGCTGAATGTCTGCGGATTGGTGGAGCAATTACTCATTATTAAGACAAAAATCAAAAACGTCTATTTTCACTTTTGACAGTGTATCTCTTTGCGAGTGAAATGAGGCCGTCAGATAAGCCATCTATATGAACTGTTTATGTTTATGTGTAGGCATTTGGCCTGTTATTAACATACACTGGTTACCTCTAATAAAAACAGCAGTGCATTTCCGCAGTTTTGTATTCTTTCTGAATATCCTCTACTTTTTTTTGAAGAGTATATAACATGTCTTCTTTAAGATACCATATTTCACAGCACTATCTAAAATTCGATGCTAAAAGGATTTAACGGTATAAGTGTTTACAGGCTGCTTAAAGTTATCTTTAGGCTTTTAAAAACTTAATTGTTTGGCAACAACGCTTAAAATGGTCCCTATGAAATTGACACATTATAATCATATATACATTGACTTAGTACTTATGGGTTAAAGGATTAAGACTGACAGAGTAAGAACTTATCAAACATTGAGAATTTTGAACTTAAGTTTTACATTCGATGTTTGAAAGGGTTTTTAAACCAAATGATATAATTGTTTACAAAGTGCTTAAAGTTAGGTTTGGGCATTAAGAAACTAGATTTTTTAAAAATATGATATAAATAACCACTCTTAAAGATACATTAGTTAAGAGTTTTATAAAGAGTTGGCCATTCTTGCTGTAATAATTCGGGGGTTGGTTGGCCGAATGGTTAGCACGCGCGCGCTGTATCATACGGTCTGCCATTGAGTCAACTGGCGGGGTTTCGATTCCCCGGTTTTACGTGACAAGGAGTAGGGTCGCCTGCCCAACCTCGTGGGTTTTTCTCCGGGTCCTCCGGTTTCCTCCCACTACTAAAGACCCCTACGCACAAGCGAATGACTGAAATAAAATTGAACCATGTGTTAGTCCCGAAATGACCTAGTTTGTGTCGAGTGGACGTTAAACCCCATTTCTCTCTCTCTCTCGCTATAATAATTCAAAACCAGATGATAAAAAAAGAAAATGTTGAAAATTTCAGTCAAATTACTTTATTCTGAACGAAGTTGTAACTGTTGGAAGTTTGGACTAGAAATAGGCATCAATTGTGTCTGCACTATCTATGAGAATTGGCGATAGCTTGATTGACAGACGATCACTCCACCCACAAATTCTTGGTTATCATGTAACATGCTCAATGGCTATGGTAGCCTCGCTTGGCAGGCCTTTCATCACCAGTTTCCGATAGTGACATCAGCGACTAACGGTAAACGTTAGCTTGGTCCGCCATTTATTGATTTGATTTTAAATTGACGACTGTTTAAATCCAAGCTGTACCCAGGCCATCTGTGGGTCTGCAGAGTTGATTTTGAGCTTGTCATGTAAATAAAGGTATAATTAATAATTTCTATAACATCTGAAGCCTAAATAAAGACTTGCAATAGGCAGATTTAGCTTTTGCATAATGTATGTTTAAACAACACACTGTGAAATTGTCATATCATTATCATATTACAGATTAACATTGACCCAGTACTCATGGGTTAAACGATCGAAACTAACCGAGTAAGAACTAATCAAATATCGAGAATTATTTAATTCAATTTTCAACGGAAACAAACCTACTGTTACCAATCTATCCGTAGTAGTTAGAATTGATGTCAGAAAAGGGTTTTAAACCAAACGATACAAATGTTTACAAGCTACTTAAAGTTAGATTTAGGCCTTAAGAAACTATTTTTTTTAAAAAATAAATAACTTAATTGGTTTGTAAATACACTTAAAAAGACCTCTATGAAAATTCTCATCATTACAAATAAATATTGACTTAGTACTTACATGGGTTAAACGATTAAAACTAACGAAGTAAGAAAATATATACATATTATATATATAATTTTCATCGGAAACTAATCTACTCTCATCAATCTATTAAGCAACCTATCGGATATAGTTTAAAATATTGGCAGTTGGCATGTCTTTCTTGTTATGTTTCTTGATAGCCTAGAGAATATGACTCTGTCGCCAACTCTACACAATTTAAAACTCTTTCAACTTTTTGTTATTTGGTTGCTGTATTTCAACCCAAAACGCTTGGTATGTTTTCTTGTCGTATAGTACCCCTATCAAAATTCAGAAATTTCCAATCGTAAATTTCTGATCTATATCCCTGTTTACGTTCAAATATATAAACCAGGAACCAACCATGACGTCATGGTTCATATTAAAGTTTGTAAACGCGATGCAGGATATATAATATACAGACTTCTTAAAAGAATTTCTGGATGAATTTCTTAAAACTTGCTCAGCCAGATTTGTTGCCATTTTAGATCCAACCCGAACGATTTTGCTGTTGGTGGATATGACAAGCTTCCTCCCATGTTTCATTCTTAGTAGTTTAATCGATTTTTTTATTCAATAAACCGAGGTTTATCTCCAAACAGGTGTATATTAATTAAAGATGCATTACTCAAGAGATAAACTGCCTCTGTCTTTAGGCCTTAAATGTTATATAAATTATTAATTAAACATTTATTAACACGACAAGACCATAAACAACTCTCTAGGTCATCGGATGGCTCCGAATTTAAGTAGATTAGCACGGTTCGGTCATTTAATGATTTAATTTAAAAATGGAGAAGCGAAGTTACGTCTCGAATAACCAGTACCATGGTTACGATAATAAACAATCACTGCACACATCTTGTCAAAACTAAAAACAGTGATAACTACGCTCAGAATAAAGTAATTTGAATGAAATTTTCAATATATTCATATTGCATTACCTACTTTTGAACTATTATAGCAAGACCCGTCAGCTCTTTATCTAAATCTTACATAATGCATCTTTAATTGTTTGAATGGTTGATCATCTTATGATATCTATTTGTATATTTTAGCTGTATTAGATGTTAAGAATGACTGGTCATCTAATGATACCAACAGTCAGTGGAATTATGATATAACGGGTCGTTCTGGTCAAATATTTGCTGTTATACATTGGAATGAAATTAGCACCAAAACACAGAATATTCAGGAAGGTAAGTTATGCATGTCTTGAGCGAATTGATAAACAAAAATAAATAATCATTTGGCGTCATACTTAATACTTAGTCAAAGTACACTGTTCAAAATAATAGGGTAGTTTACACCCATTCGGGTGGAACACGTTGCCACCTAATTAGGGGTAACTCATAGCCTTTAGTGGTGTAAACTGATAACACCCTTCTAGTGTAGAACATTACACCAATTTGGAAACTAGTTGTCACTTCCAGTAGTGTAACTTGCCTAATACACCACATTCGGATGAGTGTTGCGCTCAGACAGTGTAATGTTCCAGATAAATAGTTAACAACCGTGGGTGTAGATTAAGCATTACCCCTCAAGGAAGTTTTGTAAATTACAATTATTACACCAACGCGGGTGTAATTTGTTCTGTTGGATATGTATTTCAAGCCAATGACTTCTAAGTTCACAAAACTTGAAATTGGCTATAGGTCTCTATGATAATTAGTACAGGGCGTTTAGTCCGACCCAGATTACATATAGACCGTCGGCTACTTCGCTTCATTTTACAATGACATTAAATTGACAAATATCCATCAGACTGATTCAAATTCAACTGCTGTTGGGCAATTAGACAATCAGTATCAATTTACAATGAATATAAATCAAGAGGAAAAATCAATAAACATATCCTTACAACTTGGCTGAAAAATGTGGTTTATTCATTTATGCACCTCACCTGATTAAGATATAGTACTTGGTAATATTTTAAACATTTACACGTCTTTTAGTGTATACAAGCTAAAATAATCTATACTTGAGGCATTATGAACAATTATTCATATTATTATACATGACAATATTCTGGTAGACTTATATTCGTTATGAGTAAACACTTTTAAAAAAAGTTATTCCTGTGTTACTAATGAAATTAACGCCATATTTTACAAAGTAAATTACTTAAATTGGAGTACACAAACACTTTTGTAACACAAGATACGGTGAAAAATTGACACCTTATTCAAAGGAATGTTTCCTAAATAATGCAATAAAACGCTTGTAGACGTGTAGCTCATCCCAAACGCCCCTTAGCGCGCTACAGTTACACCTATCCTAGTGTTCAGTACTCATGAATATCGATTACACTTTTGCAACCCAATAAACGTTGTACAATTAACACTGCTCTAGGATTTATTACCCAATAATAGTGCACACCTTTTGGTGTAAATGCAGTGTAACACCGGTAGTGGTGTAGCTTAATTATCCAAAACACCACACAACTACACCTATTCCGGTGTTCAGTGGTCCTGAATATCGGTTACAATTGTTAGGTGTAGCTCTTTTAGTTGGTTACCCTTGCAAAAGTATTTCATTTTAAAAACGCTAGCTGAGGTGTTTATACTTAATTAACACTGCTTATAGTTTTTAATTACAACCATTTTTAACAGGGCCTGACAAGGACAGCCATCTAGTCGTTCGGATGGTACGAACAACCGAGGTCCCGTGTACACATTGGCGTGCACGTAAAATATCCCTTGGCAGTTGGAATTCGATATAAGAGTAGGCTGTAGCGCCGCTGTCCGGGCACAATTCCCCTCATAGCACACTGTATGGCGTATGCCCGTCTTCATTAGCCCAGTTTAGGAGCAGAACAGTAGGACGTTAAACCCCATTTCATTTCATTTCCATTTCCATTTTTAACCGCGTATACGTAACCATTTCTTGCAATATCTATGTAGTTTGTCTTGGTTGCAGGTTTTATCTTGTCGGTATTGTTTTGCGTGTAGTGTGGTCTTACCGCACGTACGATTAGAAGAGATGAAATGGGTTTAAAGTCATACTTTTCCCCCCACTATCCGATCTAAGGAAGTGTGATATGAGGAATATGTTGCCCTGACAACGGCGCTATGTCCTGCTCTTATTTCAATTCCTAACGTATCTTTAATGTGCTGTTGCAAAGGTATACACCACCTTTCACTCCGTTCAAACGACTAGACTCCTATTTACGTTTTAACCCTATGATCGTAAATTAACACTTGAGGAATGAGTACTGAAATGGGCTCAGTCCATCGTTCAAGATATCTTTATAAAACTTTATACACCCATTAACCTGTTAGAATATTTTTGACTTTTGCTAATTGTAATTTAGGATTTAATCACTTAACAAATTTTTATTCTCGGGTCTATATGACAAACTATT
The DNA here is from genome assembly GCF_932274485.2 of Patella vulgata. NCBI lineage: Eukaryota > Metazoa > Mollusca > Gastropoda > Patellidae > Patella > Patella vulgata. The sequence continues at coordinate 23,426,688 of NC_065883.2, forward strand.
CAGGATACGATACCTATGTACAGACATCAACCGAGTATAGTAGTTGAGACAATAACTAATTTGTAAATTCTCAGATGAATAATTACTATGTTCCATTTGTATCAGGGATCATAATTCGGAAGCGTGGTACTATTTACTATAACTAGTATTTAAATGCTGATTACCAATAATACAGAGATGGTCTATCATGCATCTTCTAAAGCATGTCCAATTACGCGGAATGTTGATGAATGACTCTTCTATTTGCAAGGGGTTACACACAATTTAGAACTGTTATATATATTACCACATTTTCTGGCTAGACCAGAAACGGGAATACTTTATACATGTATTTATACTAATGTTGTTCCTTTGCTTTTCAGTGAAATCAATTTTGAACGAATCCCATGATCTATGGCTATTTACTGCCAGTCTTTGTGAAGAGTCTTTTTTCTTAGATACGATAATACCACGGAACTTCACATATAGCTGTGTGGCTCCTTTCACCAAAGTCGATTTCTCATTGACGGTTGTTCCCTGCTCAAATGCGCAACGGCGTAACCGTAGGGCAGTTGGTGATGATAATGGATTGTTCTGCCTTTATCGTCAGGATGGTTTGAAGAAAATAAAAACGATGGAAGCTATTGTACAGGATTTAAAATGGGATAATTTTATTCTCATTTATGAAACTAAAACAGGTAAGACCATAAAATCGGATAATTTATTACAATATAGGTATCAACTAGAATACCCCATGAATGAAAATTAGTTTTGGAGATAGTTTTGGAGACGTCCGCACCACGATTGGATAAATCATATATTCAGGTATTTTAAAGATACATTATGGGAGATAAGATAAAGAGATGGCAGTTCTCGCTATAATAGTTAAAAACTAGATAGTGTAAAGGTAATTTGCTGAAAATTTCAGTCAAGTTGATCCACTATGAGCCGAGAAAGAAGCGGGTGAAATTTTTGCATAGTCTCGGTCATCATTACTAAAATCATTAATATAAACAGCATAGTCTCGATTATCCACTTTTATTGATTTAATTATCAATAGTAGAGTGACCCACAGTCTCAATTATCTGTACTATATAAACTGACCTGTTTTAACAGCATGTTGTCACGCGGATCAAAACTTCGATTATGAGAAAAGTGCTCTCACGGGCTCGCTTGTGCACTGTAAGCAGCAAACAGTCGCCCAAAATAGACATTCACGTGACAATATTCATTCACTTATTTATCAATGAAGCCATGTAAAAAAATTATTCTTTACTCGTTGGACTTTTAAAAATAAGAAGTTAAGAACTAGATTAAAATTTTGGCTAAAACTCGGCGATTTAATTTCTAAGTTAGTTGATTGTAACCAATGACGTATATATTGTAACGGTTCTCGTTTCAGAGTCAACTCATGTAATTTCGCCCTTTTTCTATCTTTTAAATCCACTCTCGTGGCAACATACCGACACTGCAAGACTGTGAAAGTTACTTTTATTTAACCGTAAAACTCTGTTGTTAGTGGGCGCTTAGTTACTTTAGAAGTTACATTGTTGCTAGCTCTAAATACGCAGAAAAAATTTGAGACTGGAAATTAATTGAACGAAATTATTTTCCCTAGTCTGTTGACTGTTTCATAATTATCATATCATAATTAACGGGCTCGATGACAGTTAGGGGGGTGGGCAGAACCCAAAATGCCCGAAAAAATTTCGGTGTCGGTCTTCCTCGAGAGGCGAAGAAGCGGAGCTTACCTTGTATGCCCCCCCCCCCCGCAAGAAAATTTTGGAATATTTGACGTTTTCCTGCTATTTCAGCCCGTGAACAAGCAACTTCAATGTGGTCTAATATAGCCTAATGACAATGGCTGACTCGAATTCCAATCAAAAGATCAACCGTTGGGGAAAAAAAACTGCCGCAAACGCGTTTTCCTGTTATTCCAGCCTGTGAATACAGCAACTTCAATTCGGTCCAATATAGCCTACCTGGCTGACCCGAATTCCAAACAACCAATCAATCGTCGCGGGGTATGGGGGCCTCACCCTCCCAGAGAAAATTTTGAAAATTTAACCACCGCAAATGCGTTTTCTGCTATCCTAGCCCGTGAAAGCAGCTCCAAAAGTATCCAATGGTTTTGTAACCAAAATCCCATTCTGAATTCCAACCATCCAATCAGACTGTTGCAGTTGCATTCACAAATAATAATCGATGCCAGAAAAATGTCGCACAAAGAATGGCTCCAGACAAAATGTTTTAATCCATAGTCAACTCAGTACAAATTCGTTGTATTCAATTAAAAGAAAAGTGAAATACAGACAGCGGCGCCCGTTTTCTTCGAGAGGCGAAAAAGCGGAGCTGACCTTGTCTGGACCCCCCAAAACATTTTGGAATACTTGACGGCCGCAAGTGCGTTTTAGTGCTATTCCAGCCCGTAAAATTAGTGTTTTATTAGATTTCGGGAATTTTATTTTGCCAAATAGATGAAATATTTTTTTTTTCACTTTACCCGTCTGCCTGAAAATTCAGCTTGCCCGAAAGTTAGGGGGGGAGCTGCCCCCCCCCCCCCTGGCTCGCACGCCTATGATAGTTATTAAAAATATTAAAACGCGACACGATGCGTAAATTGTGCGTCTTACTTTCGAGAACTATAGCTATAAAACAGAAATTTCTAGATTGATACATGTACATAATACGACACAACCAACCATAAGTGGTAATTCAAACACAAAGGATTTATTTAAACTTAAATTTCTCTAACATTTCACTAAAAGATCCCTATTGCAGAACTCCCAACTTATTATGTAGTCATTGTCATGCCGGTTGTTTTTAATAACAGAATTTTCCAGTCATATAACAGATCAAAGAATTTTTCGAGACGCATTGTCACGTATCGACTTCTATTTTTGGATTATCTGGCGCCACACATAGCCCAATCATACCAAAAAGCATGCACTTCCACCTTGAAATGGGTTCAATTGATTTACGGTTTATTCTATAATTTATAACACGGTTTAGAGCACAATGTGTAGGAGTCGCATTTTTGACTTCTAAGTAGATTCTTATACGGAATTCCGGATGCAATGCTAGACATTTGGACCACTGCTGCCGGACCGATTTGAAAATGCTTATATGGCTTTTTTTTCTTTGCGCATGTCGTGTGCTCCTCTGTTTTTGATGTGTATGATTTTTATATTTGTGATAATTATTTGAAACAAAATAGGATTATCATGAAGGATATTTAACATCTACAATATGAGTACGGTAAGCACTCTCTACGTACTGCGTTTGTAAACCACGAAATTCACCCCTTATTAGAAAGTTTCAACTATAGTCTATTATAGTGTTTAAGTGGCATTTAGTAACTGGGCAGATAAATAAACTATAAACATACTTATGGAAAACAGCTACTTATTTATTTAGGCGACGTTTCGAAAACGTTGAGAGAATACTCTTCGAAACGTCGCGTAAATAAATCAGTAGCTGTTTTCCATAAGTATGTTTATAGTTTATATAGTCTATTGCATGTAAACGTTAAAAAAATCAGCTCAAAATACAGACATCTCTCTCTCTCTCTCTCTCTCTCCCTCTCTCTCTCTCTCTCTCTAACTAAGGGCTGCTCACGCGTACAAATGTTAAATTCAATCGTTAATTGTACGTACGTAAAAAAACGAAGAAAGCCGACTGCGGAAAATAAGAATTCGTTTTCCAGAACAAAATTTGAAACTTTGATGTGACCAAGAAACATAACTCTTTTTAATGAAAAAATCTACTGCTGTAACGCTACTTGGGCGATCAAATTTTCCATATAATTAGAAAGTCCCATTCAAATGGCCAAATCACACAAATATCCAACTTAGCAATAGTTTAATTGTTAATGAATGATGATTTTAATGGTAAGTCTTATCATATTTGTTAAAATAAGCCCCAAATATAGCTCGTTTATTTGATTTTTGTTATTTGCACGAACCACTCTATCAATAGCCGTTAGCGGCATATCGGAATCTAATCCAGCCAACATCGAATGCTAGCCTTGACATCGAGAGTTTATTATGGTCTGGATATGTTAATTAATGTCTAATTAATAATTTAGATAACATTTCAAGCCTAAAGAAAGACTTGTAATAAGCAGATTTTGCTCTTGCATAATTCATGTTTAATTAACTTTCGTTTCGTCTTTATGCTCATTTTTTTTAGTATATAAATAAATCGGTAGACGGTGTCTTAACGTGAATAGGTCTTTAGCGGGGGGAGGGGGGCGGAGGACTAGGAGAAAACCCACGAGGTTGGACAGGCGACCCCACTCCTTGTCACGTACAACCGGGCATTCGAAACCATGCCAGTTGACTCAATGACAGGCCCTATGATACAGCGCGCACGGGCTAACCATTCGGCCATCCACTCCCCCTGACTGGAACACCAACGTGTGTTTGTTGGCTGTTTATAGTTCAGACTAAGAAGTCATTTTATGTGAAAATCAACCCGGTAGAATATAAAATACGGATTATAAGACAAAAAAATCCGAAACCGGTATCTCGAAATATAGTCTGCAGTAACAAGGATGCTATATATCTCAGCGAATCCTACCGAACTCAAGCTTTAAACGGACAATCCGTGTATTACATGCCCCCCTTCCATACACACACCCTTTTTGTAAAATAAACATTTTATACTGGATATTGGATATCAATATATATAAATTATGTATCATCATATCATGGCTTCTTACGTCATCAATTATTCTTTTACTCTTAAGAGTTAGCTATAGAATATATGTTATCTTGCATAAGGCATGACTAGCGAATACATAAATATATTAGAAAGTACCCATCAAAATGCACTTTATTTGTTCATGCAGTGAAGAAGTATTTAACGCACGTCTCCATCCAAGTAATATGACAATCATCAAATATAAGTATATGTTTCTTGTTTCAGAACTTAATGTAAAGCCGTTCACAGATATAATAGGTGGTGATCAAATCACTTTAACCTTGTATAATATTGACGAATTTAACAATGATACAGAGCAATATTACAACTTATTTTATAAAATTTATAAAAGTACCGAATATGAAACAAGGAATTTATTGCTGATGTGTTCACAGACTTGTATAAATAGTGTTTTATATCAGGTAAGTTCCTTTGATTTGATTATATGTCGGGGCCTACATAGTTTAATGAACAACATCTGGTGTCTGTCCATTATCATTCCCGTAGCATAACCATTTTATTGGCATTTATTTCAGGGTTGTGAGGAAATTAAATTAAGAGATATTCAGGTGTCATTGGACGAAAGAATAGTATCTTTGATACTTGTGATTCAACGGATCTTGCGGGTTAGATGGCCGAATGGTTAGCATGCGCCGCTGTATCATAAGGTCTGTCATTGAGTCAACTGGCGTGGTTTCGATTCCCCGGTTGTACCTGACAAGGAGTGGGGTCGCCTGTCTAACCTCGTGGGTTTTCTCCGGGTCCTCGAGTTTCCTCCCACTGCTAAAGACCCCTACGCGCAAGCGAATTAACGAAATAAAAATGAACCATATGTTAGTCCCGAAATGACCTAGTTTATGACGAGTGGACGTTAAACCCCATCTCTATCTCTCTCTCTCTCTCTCTCTCTCTCTCTCTCTTTTCTCTCTCTATATCAACAGATCTGGCAGATTGATTTATTCAACCTTCTCTAGTGAAAATGCATAAATCTTTGAAGTTTGACACCACAGCAACACTATGTGGCAACCTGTATCAGTTGTTGATTGTAGATTATATTTTGGTTGTTATGAGTAGATGAAAGGCAAGGCGATTCAAATCTATAAACCATAAGCTTACATACTCTATACAACAAAATGGGAGTTATTGCTTCTTTGATATACATTTATATGTACCCCCCCCCCCCCTCTTTACAAAATAATCTGCTAATGGGTGTATATTCATTATCTGGCTGATAACGCTTTGTTTGCATTTCTTCCTTTTATTTCATTAGGTTGACAAATTTGACGAGAGAAATAGTGGTGCTACAGCGATGGGGGTATTTTCAAAATGGTTGATAACTGATTTTCATGACGCAACAATTCTACCGAATGGATGTCAACTGAAAATGGATAATATTGCTGTAGTGAAATTTCCCGTTACTAATGAGGACGCTCTCTCAAGATTTAGAACTGTAAGTTAAACCAGGCTGGCCACCTCGTCATAAATCTTTTTGTCAATCCAACGTAAGAAATATTCAAATTTTAAACTTGCCATATGTGTAAATACAACCGTTTTACAACATTTGTTCGACTGTACATAGCAAATATTGATGCTATGTCGAACTCGCAAATCACAGATGATGATTTGAATGAAAATATTAATTCGAAGGGGAGGGTTCGCTAATTCTGTCAAAACGAAACGGATCAAAACAGAAACTAATCTACTGCACTAATATTTGTGACTATCGTTTGTTTGTCTGTTTGTTCAGGGTTGGCAGTTACATTAGGGCTGTCCCAAGGCTGCAACTTTGATGTATATGTTTAGCTCGGACCGGGGAGTACTATAGGCCTGGTGGCGATGGTACATCCCTTCCGGTTTCGGAGTTATGCTACTTCCGGTTGATGGCTATACCCGTGCTACGCCGAGTCAACCGTTAGTAACTGATAAAAAACGAAATTGAAAGTGTACTACAGTCATTTTACAAATGAACATTATGTCATGCACAGCGGACCTACCGAAATTATTTAATGTTGCAGTGTTATTGCCCCGGTCATAGAAACCCTTTAAATGCTCGACAGGCTGTGAGTTAGAGTTACTTCTCCAAAAACCTTCCCCACAAGTTACTGACCAGCTGTTTGTTCTCTTCCTCCATATCATGGACGCTGGTGGCTTTATTAGTTATTTATAGTGACAAACCCAGCTAATAGGATACTCCCAAATAAAATATCACGATTTCGATTCTTATAATTTACAATTTCAATCTTTTATCACCAGGTATTTGTAAACAGTATAAAAACTAGCATCAGTAATTTTATTGATATCGAGTTAGCTTCTCTTGGCACAACAACAGGCAGTGGTACTAAAACATTACCTGCTTTAGTTTATGATGTTCTGATAAAGGTAAGACGTATTTAGTAACTCACAATAACGCTTCCAATCCCACCCGAACTTGATCAGGCATTTATACATATTTTTCATTAATCTTGTGATTTTATACAATATATATATAATTTCGACAACCAACTGTATACTCAAATATACGGTGTAACTATGCGAGAGAGAGTGAGAGAGAGAGAGAGAGAGAGAGAAAGAGAGAGTGTTTAACGTCATTTTTCAGTTTTATTTCAATAATTCGCTTGTGCGTAGGGGTCTTTAGCAGTGGGAGGAAACCAGAGGACCCGGAGAAAACCCTACTCCTTGTCACGTACAACCGGGGAATCGAAACCACGCCAGTTGAGTCAATGACAGACCTTATGATACAGCGCGCACGTGCTAAACATTCGGCCATCCAACTCCCCCCCCCCCACCGCAACTTATGCTACCCTCACACCTGGATATTTAGAAGAGATCTGGGTCCGTATTCAAAGGATATCTTAAGTCTAAGATAGTCACTTAACTACTAGATTTCACTTAAATGTACGTAACTTCCTGTGGTATTCAAAGGCAGAGTTAAATTTTTACTTAAAGTTACGCTGCCTTAACTTATAAGTGTTTAGTCCTTTAGTGATATTCAGAGGCCAGTTTAAGTGAGAAAAATCCACTTAACTTTAAGTGACCAATGGGATTTACCTTAAAGTTAAGTGAGATTATAATGACTTCTTTTAACCGGAGTACACAATATAGTAGCAGGCCCGTAATGGCGATTTTAAAAGAGAATTGGCATCAAACGATTTTTTCTTGTTTTTTATTTCATCATCAGCTTTGATTTTGTAGAGCCATAATAGTGTATAAGGTTACTACCACCGACATGGACATGTTCGTATTGTTTAATCAATCATGTTTGCCACGACTGTCATATAATAAAGTTTGATGCGTTAAATTTATTTGTAAATTTGACATTGCGATGACATTCCATTGTAAGGCACTTGGTTAAGTGGAAAATTTAAGTATTTTTACTTAACTTTAAGAAAACCTTTGAATACGGACCCCGGTATACAACAAAGATGGATGAGATTGTTTCGTAATTTGTCTGCATTGGCCGAGAAAGTTCATCCAGATTTACCGACGTGGTTTCCCCTTGTCAGTGGTGCAGAACGGAGTGCCTGACAAGGACAGCTGTCTAGTCCTTCGGATGAGACGAAAACCCGAGGTCCCGTGTATATATTGGAATGCACCTAAAAGATCCCCTGGCAGTTGGAATTCGATATAAGAGTAGGCGATAGTGCCGCTGCCCGGCAAAATTTCCCTCATAGCACACTATTTAGCGTATGCCCGTCTTCATTAGCCCAGTATAGGAGCAGAACAGTAGGACGTTAAACCCCATTTCATTTCATTTCATTTCGTAATTTGTCTTTTTATTCCAGGATCTAACAACGTATAGCGATTGTTGGAGAGCAGAAATATATACATTATTATATAAAACAGAAGGACGATTGTTAAGTCCAGTTGGTCATGTTAATTATACAGAAAACGTTAATCTATCTCCTAATGTTATTATTTTTCCTAATACAAAGTATGGATTTAATCAAAGAGTCTTTAGAACAACAACTAATAGTGTAAGTAGACTTTCGGCAAAACCTAATATTTTACGTTATTCAAGTTGGGTAGGCAGGGACGTGGTATGACTCTGTAGTTAGTCGAAGTTCTCATTTACTTGTTCCAAACCAATGTTTTTGTTAGCTATAAGTAGAACCATATATAACAAGAGTCTGTTCATTTGTTGTGATTAGCTAACCAGTAATAGCTTTGTGTGGCTAATCTTAGTACATATTCTACACAATCCATCTGGTTCATTATATTTTATGCAGAACTACCATTCCGTTCTTTGCCACTAACACTTAATTTTTTACATTTCTTTTGTTTTAATTTTGATTTATTAAACTTACAAAATTGGTTACGGTAACAAAATGGCGACCATGGCCACAATGGGTCTGGCTCTTTAATGGGTCTGACTTGCTTTAATGGTTCCAGCTGTAATTTGGGTGGGGGGTATTAGCAGAACCCCAATACCATTTATTATTTAAGGAATTCAGATAGCTAGCAAACGTTTGTTTTAATTTTGTATTCGACACGTTATTCCGTTTGTCCAAAATTAAAACCAATTGCTATCAAGTGCAAATTTAACAATTATGAAGATACAAAAACAAGAGTAACTACACATTACACTTATACTTATTCAGTGGCAACAGTTTAATATGAGGGATATTCTAATGATTATACTTCATTCATGCTTTAATTTATAACGCTGTAAAACAGAATGCACCTGGCTTAAGAGAAGTTTATAATTCATTGTCTTAATTTATATATTTCTAGTGGCAACCGTTCTCGAAACGTTTGCCAAAGGTGAACGGAACAGTACAGTATGAGGGCTATTCTTATGATATCATGAAGGTTCTTCAAAATTCTCTAAATTTTAGGTAAATATCTTTAGTTTCATGAATGGTCTTCTGTTTCTAGAATGGTTCAAATAGTTTCATAAATTGTACAAACGTTCTCCGAAACATGGAAAACGAAGTAATCAAAATAATGTAATATTAACCTTGACTATTAGATAGGGGGCATGATATGAACGAGCATCTGATAAATTTTCTATATTTTCTATATTTTCATTGATTAATTAAGTTTGACAATAATTGAACCAGAAGATGGGGAATGGGGAAGAGTTCTGAATGGATCATGGACTGGCAATGTCGGACAACTTCACAGACGGGTATGGTTATATTTACAGTTTTTTGGGGTTTTTTTTAAAATAAAACATAGACTAACTTTTGCTAGTTCTAATTCTGCTGTGCCCACAAATTTGGCTGTTCTGTAACCGGTGTGACGCTTAATCAAATTTGTTCAAATGAAGATGGCTAGCCCCTTAGTTGCAAGTCCAGGCGCAGGTTAATGTTGACATTTAGACCGTTTCACACATTTCCGACTCAGTTAACCCCCTTGTGAAACACACTGGGGATGCTCAATTCACAGTCCAGAACGTCCCGAATTGACAGAATTGCAATCGAGTGACGCGGAATTCAGTCCTGTCCCAGTTCTGTCAGTCCCGACTACGGAGGTGGTGTGAGTAAAATCATGACGTAATTAAACACAACAACCATGTTTCGGCTGCATGGTTGGTTGAGATGTTTACTTATCCATTCGACGCATGCGTTGTAGCCCGAAATACCCCTTTTCACTCGATTGTCACAATTTTTGGGATTAAGAGAATTCAATTCTGGAACGTCAATCTAGTACCCCCTAGATAACTATTTCTCTAATATTTAATAGCAACGTTTCGTAGAACGTATACAGGTCTTATTATGTGGCTTTTTCAAAGCTCGGTTTAGCTGTCTAGCTGTACAAGAAGACAATTCTATGACTGATTATTGACATTGAATTTTGGAGTTATGTCCCTTTTTAAACACTAACCTCTCCAATACAAACGAAAAAATAAACAAAATGGGTTGTATATAACATCATACTGGGCCAATGAAGACGGGCGTATGCCATACAGTGTGATATGAGAGAGATTTTGCCAGGAAAGCGACACTACTGCCTACTCTTATATCCAATTCCAACTGTCAAGGGATCTTTTATCCTCACGCCAATGTGTACACGGGACATCATTTTTCGTCCCATCCGAACAACAATACGCTTACCGATGTCAGACCATACGCCCTGAACTGTGTCGGCCAACATTCGATTAGCGAGCCAATGTCTTACTCAATGAGCCACTGCGACTCAACTACCAATACAAAAGTACAACAAATGTTGTTGGCTTCACCTTTGTAGTTATTCCCCTTTGCTACAGCACCTTATTAAGTCCTGTTATCCATCAATTTTAATACCCCATGCCGTACACAATAATATTGAGCAAAGGACATATTTCGTTACATGGCAACCTATGGCTTATACTATGTTTATTTCAGTTGTTTTTCTTGTGCAATTTACGTCAATTACTTTATTACAGGAAGTTGACCTGTTTGTAGGACCTTTAGCCATGTCTGCAGAGCGTGAGCAAGCTATAGATTTTGTCTATCCGTATTTCCTTGCTTATACAGCAGTGGTTTTCCGACTGCCTGATCCAAACAAAAACAAATGGAGGAAACTCGTTGAACCGTATCAATGGGAAGTTCATGTTTGTTTATTTTCATCTTTTTGTGGAACTATTTTACTTCTCTACACAATAGAAAGCCTCAATCCTTTCTACCTTAATTCGAAAAAACCCAGACCAACATTTCAAGGAATCGTGCTTTATCTATTTGGTGCCATGTTATTTCAAGGTAACTATCCATTCTATTACCAATCTTCATTAGCCCGGTATAGGAGCAGAACAGTAGGACGTTAAACCCCATTTCATTTCATTTCATTTCATTTCTATTACCAATGGCATCGTTTATATTATCAACCACAAAGGGAACGTAAGGTGCTAGATTACTAACCCGGAAGTATTTGCTTCGATTCCGTGTTTACGTTGGCGTGCACGCAATAGAACCATTGACATCGACATGAAATGAAATGGGGTTTAATGTCCTACCCTTTGTTTAACCGATTGGGTTACTGAATACGGGCATACGCCCTGCATGGTGTTATGGGGGAAATTTTGCCAGAACAGCGGCCTCTTATTTCGAATTCCAACTGTCATTTGGTTTTTTTTACGTGCATGTCAAGGTGTACACCGTACTTCGGTTTATCTCTCGAGTAGGCATTATGCTTACCAGGACCTCCGTCCTGCATTACTGACACGGAGGAATCACACCAGAAAATCCCAAAGACTTCCGGGTTAGCGAACCAGCGCTTTATTGACAGAGCCTCCCCTGTTACAGATGCTATATTTGAATACCATTCTCTCATAGCACACTATCTTCATTAGCCCGGTTGGAGTAGAAAAGTAAGACGTTTCATACATTCATTCATCCAGTCGCCATTCATATATTTCGGTGCTGCATTTCTACCCGTTATCCAAACTGACTCGGTTCCTGGCAATGTGAAACTTGTCTCATAAATTATTTAAAATATAGTCACTATCATCCAGTGAGTCTGAACGGCAGTAATCAAAGTCTTTATTTGTAGTACTGGTTCTTAAAATCATTAATAATTATTTTAGGAGGAAATGTGATGCCATCATCTAGTTCTGGACGAGCATTATTAGCAGCTTGGTGGATATTTTGTTTAATATCAGTAGCTACCTACAGTGGTAATCTTATAGCATTCCTTACTGTATCTAAAGAAAAACTTCCCTTCGAGACATTGACCGAACTCGGGACACAAGATGAATACAAATGGGGAACATTGGAAGGCAGTGTCTGGGTATCCTTATTACAAGTTAGTTTTATTTTCTATTTCATTAGATCTAGTGGTTTATCTCTATATTGGGGTTCTGAAAAGATCCATAACTTAAGGGAAAGTCGGTGTGTTTACTATATGTACGTGCACGTAAACGATCCATTTACAACCTACAAAGAATTGTATATCCTCGGTAGTGGCAACATCCTACAACTACGACTTGCACTGTCAATCATAGATAAGATTCGGGTTGACATATACGGGCCTCATATGAATTCTGAAAATGTTATGATCTAATTTATTAAATTTGCCCTTTCTTTACTCTAAACATCGTATCTGAAGGCAGGTTTGTGTGTGTCAGGGGGTGGGCCATCATTAACTAAGTATGTTTTTACATGTATATTACGTCCAATTGCATTTCATATTTATCTTTTTCTGGGACTATAAAATTTGCCCTATTAAATTTGCCCTTTCTTTACTCTAAACATCGTATCTGAAGGCAGGTTTGTGTGTGTCAGTGGGTGGGCCATCATTAACTAAGTATGTTTTTACATGTATATTACGTCCAATCGCATTTCATATTTATCTTTTTCTGGGACTACACAGAGAAACCTACTCGAAACGCCCCCATTATAAACAGTAATTATTTCACACGATTCCATGGAATTGTTAGCTGTGTATTTTAAAGGAGCTAAATCGCTAACATTTGGGACCTAGAAATTGACAAAAGTGGGTCGCAACGCATATAATACTGTAATATGAATGTATATAAACTGATTTACATTCAATGGTTTCCGTTTTTACTTCAATTTCAAATCAGTTATGTTCGGCGAAATAAGCCAGCAGTCTCAAGCGAGTGCAAATTTCTAGCGTCTGGTTATTCCAGTCTACATACGCCGTTTGATTTGGTGCAATGTGTCTAGCCTCGTCCCTCGAGTCTCTTGATACAACTGGGGCTGAAGCGCATTATTTTGTCTTAAATATTGGATATCAAAAGCCCATCTTTTTCCGGTAAGATCACAACATGAATTTTGATTTAATTTGACAAATAAAACGTGTTTTCAATGTTGAAGATTTTGGATGATACTTTAAGTTCAATAAAAATGCCATTGAAATAATTAAATACGCCTAAACCCATTTCTTTTGTTTTATATTTTTATAGAATTCCAACCTATCGGATTATAAACGCCTATGGCAAGGTATTTTAAAATTCAACAAAACCGATCCCGACGTTCTACATTTAGATCAAGACCTTCAGAGACATAAGGTTATTACAGAAAACTATGGTTACATTGCAGATAAAACGACAGCAGAGACTTGGGTTTTCCAATCTTGTGATTTGACTTACTTGAAAGAACTTTTCTTTCCCATGAACTATGCATTCGGATTACAAAGTAATTCTCCATATTTGCAGTATTTCTCAGATGAGTACGTTTAAATGGTTTTTTTTTCCAATAAACTATGCATTCGGATTACAAATTAAATCTCCGTATTTGCCCTATTTCTCATATTATGAGTAAGTCTTATTGTTTTTTCCCCATGTACTATGCATTTGGATTAGAAAGTAATTCTCGGTATCTGCAGTATAAGTAAGTTTATTCATGTCTTATACAAATTTATATACATTTTACACTGCTGTACCAAGCTATCAGGGTCGATCCACGAAGTTCATGATACATGAAATCCTTCTTTTTCCCCCGTATTGCTTATCACTTTCTGTTTATTTTATGTTCTAAAATTGATGAAATGTCGATTTCGTTTGATGTTATTTCAGATGTCTGGTTTTAGATCACGGCTACTAATTGACCAATATGTAGTGCTGTTTGGGGTTATGTTATCGCAGGCAGGTGTGGCAAATGAAACCCAAGGTAGACTAAAATAGGGGTCTCCGCGCAACAAATCGAGCATTGCATACCCAATAAAACCATTCCCTGTCCTTCTTTAATGTATCAGACGTTCAAGTTCGGCAATACCTTAATAAAATACTGATCATTAATCTATAATAAATACAAAAATTTATATTAACTCTGCTTTGTTTCAGAATGATGAAAATTTTGGAAAGCGGGTTAGCTCAAATATTGAAACGAAAATGGTGGCCTAAACCAGGAACGTGTATGGATGATTCAAATTCTGTTCAGACTGTAGAACTAATTGATATTCAGAGTGCTTTCTATGTAATTCTAATTGGGATGACTTTGGCATGTTTGACCATTCTTGTCGAGAGCTTTTTTACGAAGAATGGTCCACATATTTATTTACGATTTGAAGGACTGAGAAAGTTCTTCAATAGACATTAAAGTGGTGTAATAATATAAAGTAACGAATGCTTCCGTGGATTCAGAAAATTAAGAAACGCCTACGAATAGATACACATAGATATATACATATTTTCAACCGTGAAATAGACTTTAACGGTCATGCACAGCATTGCATGCAAAAACATACAAAAAGAAAACTTTTGTAGCACAGATATTGTATATGGCTTCCGTCACTGAATAAAATTAACGACCTTAAAATAATTAAGCTAATAGAGGATAAACAAGAGCAAACAAAGCCTTTCAAACCTCGGTATCTCTGTTTTTTAGTGGTCGGATTTAATAATATTTGGCCGAATTTAATATATAGAACAGCCCCTTTGTGCTTGTTTTCGTCAGCGATAGCAAGTAGCAATGAAAAATAGTTGGAGGTCATGATTTTCATGTATTTTAAGTCCACCTATAAATGGATTTAACTTACGAAATACAATGATATACTAGTAGCGCTACGTAATGTAAAAATATATAATTGTATCCAAAATATTATTAAATTCAAAACGGGGCGTGGCACTTAGGCATTTTCATGGTGCTCTAAAAAGGGCGTGTGGCGATTACATTAGGGAACGAGAGAGGTAGGGTTTAACGTCCACTCGACCCAGAATAGGTCATTTCGGGACTAACATATGGTTCAGTTTTATTTCAATGATAGGCTTGTGCGTAGTGGTCTTTAGCAGCGGTAGGAAACCGGAAGACACAAAACACCCACGAGTTTGTACAGGCGACCCAACTTACTGTCATCAGGTACAAGCTGGTAATTGAAAGTATGCCCCTTTACTCAATGAGTGAGAGAGAGAGAGAGAGAGGTGTTAACGCCCCTTCTACACAAACTAGGTCATTTAATTTCAACAGTTCGCTTGTGCGTAGGGATCTTTAGCTGTGGGAGGAAACTGAGGGAGACCCAACTCCTTGCCAGGCAGAGTCAGAAATCGCAACTACGCCACTTGACTCAATGACAGACCTTATGAATGGCCTGCAACACGGGGTTCCAATATAAAAGGGCACTCCAAATTAGTTCTCGAAAATATTTTGTACCTTAAATAAATGTAATTTATGGTAATTTATTATGTTGTATGTGTTTGTTGAGTATATCTGTCGATTTACCATTCTGACATATAAATTGCATTTTGTGTGCTTGTGACGGCCAATGATTAACCTCCTTGATGCAAGGATCCCACTGACATTTTCAACCAGAGGCCCCCATGCAAGCTTAATCCGAACCTGCTGTTAATACACTATAAAAGAAGCGAGAATTCATAGTTTTATTCATAGTGTTTATTCATTCGGTGAAATCACTCGTGTGATAAACATTTAATTTATTGCGAATACGATACAGTTATTAAGTTTCACTGTACACTACACTCATACAATGGCGAATATGTAGGCGAATAGACTTATGAATACAAGAATATTCTCATTGCTTTATCAACACTTTCGTGTAAGGCCTACTATCATTATCATTTTGAACGCGGGTACAAGTTTTAAGCTCACTGTTTTGCTACAGCTTAGTAAATAATATAATCGCAAAATTGTCTTCTCGTAATCAGAGCCAGCGACAGGGTCTCGACGTGGGGTGGGTTTAGGCGGGTGTGGGGTGGGGCTCTTCCCCCGGGCTAGAATTTTTTTTTGAAAAATACATGATCTCTAGCGCCATTTTGGCGTATATCAGGGGTGACTGGAGGTCACTTCAGCA
The DNA here is from genome assembly GCF_932274485.2 of Patella vulgata. Lineage (NCBI taxonomy): Eukaryota > Metazoa > Mollusca > Gastropoda > Patellidae > Patella > Patella vulgata. The sequence continues at coordinate 23,443,059 of NC_065883.2, forward strand.
ATTGAGATTTAACATAGCTAAGTTTCTAACTCGAGGGTCTTCAACATTGAAAACACGAATTATTTGTCAATTTAAATCAATATTGCTGCTGTGACCTTACAGTGAAAAGATGGCCTTCTGATATCCAATATCAAAGATAAAATAAATATTTTACCTTTGGTACACGAATTGTGTACCATAATGCGTTTCAGCGCCATTTGTAACAAGGCACTTGAAGAACGAGGCTAGACATATTCCACAAGTCATGTCAAACGGTGACGCCGTATTCTTATCTAGAGGGCATGCGCAACAAATACCTACGATGTACACTGGAATACCCAGACGCTAGAGATTGCCATTCGATTGAGACTTCTGACGTATTTCGCCGAAAATAACTGATTAGAAATTATAGTAAAAACAAACGATTGAATGTAAATTTTTATACATTCATATTACACTATTATATGCGTTTCGACCCATTTGTGTCAATATCTAGGTCCCAAATATTAGCGATTTAGCCCCTTTAAAGCCCGGCCCATACCGCCACGACTTGGCCAGACTCTACCCAACGCAACGTCTTGTCTCAGATAATCAATGCAGTGTGGACAGTCCCACGACCCGTCGGCCCGATTGAACATGTTCAATCGTAGTCGGATGCAGTTGGTTGCAGTCGTAACTTATCGTGTTTGTGTGGACACCCACACGACGCGATCAATTGTCTTACTGATGTTTAGCCAATCAGAGAGTAGCATTTAGTCATGTGACTGTGCAGGTCATGTGCTCCTTGTTTAACGCATAATCTGTGAGAGTCGGGCCTGTGTGGAGTGGTACCGTCGTAGGCAAGTGAAGTAAAGGCGCGATCCGATTTTTTTTTACAACTACCCAAGACGCTGAGTCCTGTCGGTTTGTGTGTAGTAGCGGTATGGGCCGGGCTTTACTCAACCAGGGCTCACACTGGCTTTCGGTTTTTTTCCTCCAAAATTGATGATAATTTTTAAGATCAGATTTTATTTTTAGTGACTTGAGTCTATTTGAACATCCGTACTGCACAATATATTTTAAGTATTTACACGTCAAATCTCATCAGAAGATTGCCAATTTGTGTTGCGTGCACAATGGGCCTATTGTTATTTTCAGGTACCATAAAGGTATCAGAATCTGATTCCTTGATAGAATGGTATAAATTTCAATTATATTTGTTAAGACATGCTTACAATATACCCGTCGTTAACTTTTAGAGCATTTGGCGACGGTACAATGATACAAATGGCGAACTGTTTTCTCGCTCAAGAATCGTCACTATTCAACTCGTTCTTAGGTTTTCGACCAGTGGTGATATTATAATTTGAAATAATGATATCCGATAGACATGCTTGTATTTTTACATGACGTATATGAAGCCACTGTAAGCGAATTCAGCTATCTAAATATTTAATTCTCTTCTCAAGGAACTGTCGGCCATTTTGATTACATGTATACTATTCAAAAAAAGTAGGGGATATTTGATTTTTAAGTGTTATTAAAGTCACCTAATGAAACTGACGAAGAAACAAATGACAAAATGAAATGAAGTTCACATTCATCGATTTATTCCAAATGATCGTTAGACTAAGTAAGGCACAGACTGACCATTATAAGGGTAAAATGATACCCGGGGTCAAACAGCAACGTTACCACAGCATCACAACCAAGTCAGTAACGGGTAAATCCTCCTCTGTTTGCCAAACAAGCATTGATCCGACGTGGCATACTCCTAATGAGACGTCTAAGGTCATTTTGGTCCAGATTGTCCCATTCCTGTTGCAACGCAGCAGCAAGTTCTTGGACATTGGCAGGACGTTGTTGACGTTGACGTAACCTCTGTCCAAGCATGTCCCAGACATGCTCGATGGGGGAGAGGTCGGGACTCAGTGCTGGCCAAGGTAATGTGGTGATGTTCTGTTGTTGGAGGTAACCTGTAACGATCCTGGCCCTGTGACATCTTGCGTTGTCATCCTGGAAGATGAAACGGCGGCCATGACGTCGTGCGAACGGCACAACATGGACTGCCAAGATGTTGTCCCGGTAGTACTGGCCTGTAACACGCCCTGCAACAACATGTAAAGCCGTTCTTCCAGCAACAGTGATGCCTCCCCACACCATAACAGAACCACCCCCAAATCGATCATGTCTGATGACGTTAACGTCTTGGAAGCGCTCGTTTCGACGACGCCACACCCTCCTACGTCTGTCCAAAAAATCAACAGTGAACCTTGACTCATCTGAAAACATCACATTGCTCCAGCGTCGATTATCCCAGTGTTGACGATCCCTACAACAACGACGTCTTGCCTGAATGTGATGATCTCTCAAACAAGGGATCACGCGAGGACGTCGGGCGCGAAGGTGACCCCTATGCAGTCGATTCCGAATCGTCTGGCCACTCACTCTCACACCAGTGTCTGTTTGAAGACGAGCGCTGATCTGATTTGCTGTGATGACACGATTTCTCAAGGCCAAGATACGGATAAATCGATCCTGGGCTTGAGTTGTCGCCCTTGGTCGACCTGAGCGTGGTCTGTCCTGTACAGATTGTGTATCACGGTATCTGGACCATAGCCTGCTTATGACAGACTGAGAAACATTCATCGTCCGCGCCACAATCGCCTGTGTTGTGCCGATCTGTAGCATGCCAAGGGCACGTAACCTTTCATTTTGGGTAAGCCGACGCATATCAATTTTTTTTTTCTGGTCACTAAAACAATTAAACTGATGTTTCCACCCTGGAATTCAATGCCACAATGACTGTAACATTCAAAGTCAGAGTCGTGCAAATCTTGGGTTGGACCCCCATGATGATCCCAAGCATCACCTGCATTCCATGCGGTAGCTATTGGTGCGTTTGGGCGTCACATGTAACTGGAAATGTTTCTTCTGTTAGGTTCTATAGTGACTTTTTTCGTAGTCATTTGCATATTTTAGTATTATGCCCCTAAAATCAAATATCCCCTACTTTTTTGGAATAGTATATTATCATTTTTTAAGACGAAACGAAACATCAAATAATCACCACTTGGATTAATCATTAGGAGTAAATAGTGACTTGAGATAAGGTTATATCATTGGCAATTATCAATCAACTAATCATTAATCCAAGATAACTGATTAGTATTACTCATTGACGCGATCCGGATTATCGGCCAGTTGATTAATTTATAATATCCCGTCACGTGATTGACATTCAATAATGATTAATCCAGGATAAATACGATTAGAATCGCCAGTACAGCAAAACATTATCGCCAAAAATCAAATTTTAATCGCCATTTTCATATTTTTATCGCAAATTGCGACTTAGGCGACCGACAGTGTGAACAACATATGACATACCAAATACATTACGTTTTAGTTTTACTGATGTAAAAATAATCAACAAATGGAAAAAATAAAAACCTTGAGCATCTGGCTCCAAAATATCAAAAATAAATTTTTTCATAACATAATCTATTTGTGTATTCTTTTCAACACCCAAAATCATGTTGAACTGGGTTAAAACGGAAGGAGGCTCGGATACCCTGACGGTGACGAGAGCCTCAAACGGAATGAGGACGGACCTAGCGTCACGGCGCGACGGCCCGGGCTGATGGCTTATCGTTTATAATATAGCAATTTTTCCAAAGAAAGTGGGCTGACAAAATCCGATTCTAATCCTCGACCCACGCCACTTACCCACATTCAGAACAGTCACCGGTTTTCTTTTACTTAGTTTACGATCAAATAACAATATATTTTAATTTTATTAATTTACCAACAATTATTTTCTAAAAACATTACTCGGCATACATTTGGGCCCCTCTAGGCTCCGGGCGTCTGGGAAAGTGTCCCAGCTCCCCCCCCCCCACTATGAGCCCTGCTCGTAGTTAACATAAATGAATATTCTAAATTTAATCTTTTATGTAAACAAACTCATAAGCTAAGCAGTGGTGAGATTAGAGAATATGATATTTCTTGAAAACGAGACAGCCACCTAGGCCTAGGCGGTCCAATGGTCCAATGGTCGTTCATTTGTGGGGCTTAACGTCCACTTCCACCTTGGGTGATATCGCAGACAAAAATTCGGGTGATAATTCAGTAACACTATAAGTCAGTTAAAATGTAACTATTATGATGCGTCTATGCAGATTCGCTACAATGATTTGAATGTAAACTATCTATAAATAGTTCATAACTAATTTTATCGAAGGTCTTATTAAATTTAGGTCAATGTTGTCGCCAACAACAGGTTTTATTTATTTATTTTTTTTATATCAACAGCGGTTGTCAACAGTTGATATCTAGTTTCTTCAGCTGTATTGAACGATATGTTAAAACTGACGCGTGTGGGGCATGTATTGAACTCTCGCATAAGTGGCAATATCAATAGAAATTCAAGCGCATTCTACTGTTTTAATTAATATAAATAGAGTCTATCCATTCACAATATCTCGAATAGTGGTTATAAGAAAGATTTGCTGTAATACGGAGTCGGATTGAATTGACGATAAAATGGCTTTAAAATTCATCTCTATTCTGCTTATAATGTCTCAAAGACCCGACGGTAAGTTTACCTAAATCTAATTTGTTGTTTTACATAATAACAAAGAATAGTTGATTTTCTAGTTAATTTCCTTGAATCGTAATGATCTAGTATGCGCTTTATTAATATAGGGCGGCCGATTACTGCCCCAAACATAAACCAGGTTATGGCAAATAATAATATAATACAGATCGATGGATGTAGGTATTACACCACGAAGAGGTATTAGAAATGAAATGAAATGGGGTTTAACGTCCTACTGTTCTGCTCCGAACTGGGCTAATGAAGACGGGCATACGCCATACAGTGTGCTATGAGGGAAATTTTGCCCGGACAGCGGCACTACGGCCTTCTCTTATATCGAATTCCAACTGTCAAGGGATCTTTTACGTGTACGCCAATTTGTACACGGGACCTCGGTTTTTCGTCCCATCCGAACGACTAGAAAGCTGTCCTTGTCAGGCCCTCCGTCCTGCATCACTGACAAGGGGGAACCACGCCGGAAAATCTGGATGAACTTTCTCGACCAATGCAGGGATCGAACACCCGACCTCCAGGCTAGCGAGCCAGCGTCTTACCCACTTAGCCAAGAGGTATTAGAGGATTCCCACCCATTCTGGAATGTAGGGCATTTTATTAAATACTCATGGCAACCATAGCAATATAATACAGATCTATTTCTATGTGGCAACTAAGGAAATTGATTGAAGCTTCACTACCACTGTGTCATCGTATTAATTCTATTTAATGATTGATTTTAGAATCTGGCCTTAAGGGTATAATTGTAATTGTAATTCTAAGCCTCTATTGGAATGTGAATATGAATACTGTTATACTCCGTTGTCATGTGTGTAAATATTGTGTAAAATCGATGTCAACGTTCCTTGAATCATTTGTATTATGTTGTGTAACATCGATGTCAACGTTCATTGAATCATTTGGGAAATTTCAAAGTCTCCCATTAAGGCCTGAAAGTTATCGAGGTATATGTATCCATATCTAAACAAAACTGCTCTCTGCACACCTCCATCCCCACCCCTGCCCCCACCCTCTCCACCCAACCAACGCGAAATTGACCGGAATCACATGGTTTCATAAATTACACTACTACCCCAGGATACATTGAATATTTAATTATCTATCTTTAAAATACAGACGTGACGTTATCCTTTGATGTTGGAGTACCATTATTTCAAATAATGTACGGGCAACTTGCCAATCGTACATTATTTATACAAGATGAAATTTTAGACTCGCGTGACCTATTTCACTGCAATTTTCTTTAAGTGTCGTTTAATGGTCTCGAGCTGAAGACATTGTATAATATATAACGCCCCTCTACCGCGAGTTTTACAACATCTAGACGTTGCTTACTACTGAAGATTACGCAACCCGTGCTTTATCAATATATTACTCGACCATTGAACCACACTTAAAGAAAATGTAAGTATTTATCAAAAAATTCAAATAAGGTAATACTGCCTGCAGCACAGACTAGGTCAATCAAATAAGTTTACCTGGCCGGGTTCTAATTCAGAAGTTATCAGTCATAACGGTATAACGGTCATAAAAAAGCGTCTATATTCAATCATGATAAGCCTAGAGAATCATGTACTATCAATATGAGCTTATGTAAATATTGTTATCATTTCAACAGTTGTGAATTTAAAACAACTGCTAACGAAAAAGGTAAGTGTTATAATTAGAAATGTAACTGGCTTGTATAGATACCTATTTAATACAGACTATAATACACTTTAATGCGCCGTTTTTTCGCTTCGATGAAAAAGTCTATATTCTGCTTTCACATGTAGGTTAATCGCTTCGGTGACTTAAAAAGCACACACCAAGGTGTAAGAATATCATTGGTTGACATTTCTCCAAAGGTACGGAAGCGTAACAGGGCCACATATTTTTTTATTATTCTATTTTCAATTTTTCAAGTTACTAACTTGAATTTTCAAGATATTAACTTGAATTTTCAAGATACTAACTTGAATTTTCAAGTTACTAACTTGAATTTTCAAGTTAGCTAACTTGAATTTTCAAGTTAGCTAACTTGAATTTTCAAGTTACTAATTTGAATTTTCAAGTTACTAACTTGAATTTTCAAGTTATTAACTTGAATTTTCAAGTTATTAACTTGAATTTTCAAGATACTAAATTGGACAATTCCACTCTCGCTGGTTCAAAAAAGGCCTTATTCTAAGTTCTAAATGTGTTAGTTCTGCGTTTAGTTTAAATCATCTCATTAAATTCTATTTTACTAGTCTAACAGTTTTGATGGTGGTCGGGTGGTCGGTCTGTCATCAATGGGGTCGAGGTACGAATCCCGTTCTCGCCGACCTCAATGACAAGGTGCGGGAGTAGCCTATTCGATCACGCAGGTCTTGAATTTTCAAGATACTAAATTGGACAATTCCACTCTTGAATAAAATTCAAGTTAGTATCTTGAAAATTCAAGTTAGTATCTTGAAAATTCAAGTTAGTAACTTAAAAATTCAAGTTAGTAACTTGAAAAATTGAAAATAGAATAATAAAAAAAATATGTGGCCCTATTACGCTTCCGTACTAAGGTGTTATGCTGAAGTTTTGCAACATTTAAAGGACAATTCAGCCATTATAACTCATGTTTCCTTTTGTTTTCGTCACTTCCGTTTCTTGAAATCTTCATTACGCACCTATCGTAGCAATGATCTCTATGTTAAAATTATATTTGGAACGTGTTTAACCAGTTCTATCACATATGTGATAATGACTGACACCAATATTATCCTTTAATACACTTCTTGTCCAACCGTAACTGTTATATACTCGTTCTAAGCTCCAATATACCAGTAGAACAGATATTTAGTCTAACGTTCGGGATGTAGGGACTGGAAAGGGCAGTTGTGAAGTCGTTCGGATGGGACGAAAAACGAGGTCCCGTGTACACAAGGGTAGGCCGTCGCGCCACCACTGTCCGGTCAAAATTTCCTTCAAAACACACTGTATGTCGTATGTCCGCCTTCATTAACAGTAGGACGTTAAAACCCATTTCATTCCATTTCGTTATTTAGTCTAACAAATGATTTTCTTGTTTCTTTGCAGTTCCTTATACTTCTGTGCAAGAATCCAGAAAATACGTTTCAAATCAAGCAGATCCTGTATCAGTGGGACTAACACGTACATTTTTTCTACGGTTTGTAGACTACCCCAAGCCTGTGTTTAAATGGGTGTGTCCAGGTGACGTAAATACTTTATGTGAAAATTCGAGGGTTGTGATAACAAATACAAACTACACCTCTTCTTTAACTATAAGTGATATAACACCCAGTGATTATGGTCTGTATAAACTATACGCTATCAACGTGGAAGAAATGGAACATAGATTTTTTCCCTTTTATTTGATAAATCCAGAGAAACGACAACGGTTGTGGAGAAGACTAAACTATCATAAACAGAACGCTGTTTAAAAAAAAAACCTGATTTTATTTCTTGCTAAAATGAAACCGGGGGGGGGGGGGCTCAGTGAGTAAGACGTGGACTTAGGTGTTTCTCGGTGTTGGCCGTGAAAGTTCATCGGTCTTTTCCGGCGTGATTTGTGCTGTCAGTGCTGTGGTACATGGCGAATGGGAAGAGAAACCTCCGTTGTCCAATGTAAGCGTTGGCGTGCTCCGAAAAGAACAGACCGTAGCGCCACTGTCCCTGCAAAATGTGTCCCTCATAGCACACTGTATGATGTATGCCCCGCGTCTTCATTAGCTAAGTCTGTGCAAAACAGTAGGACATTAAACCCCATTCCATTGCGTGACCAGAAGACTATTTTTAAAAACGTATGGTACTTGATATAATGAAGTGACTTGTCTGGTTTCTTGGAGCTCAAAATACACTTTTTTAGATATTCAATTATTTCATTCCTGTAAATATAACATTAAATTAAACACAAAAGTTGTATGTAAAACAATTACTGTATCTTAATTGGAGCTACGTTTCTACAATGATTCTCTTATGATTGTGCATGAAAACGACAAGAACACGTAGCTCCGGTTAAAATGCAGTGATTGTTTTCCATAGAACAGTTATGTTTATTTTAGTGTGTTAAATTACTAAATGTCGTTTAATCAGTAAAATAAAACTTTATTTGCTACTGTTAACGCATCTTCAATAGAAGGCTTGATCTAGTTTTAGCTACGTACATCTTATCAAGGCCTTCTTATCAAGGCATTAATTTGGATTGGGTATTCACCCAGCTTGTGAGCCTATCAGATTCCTCAATCATCGCGAATACCAAGTCCCGCGCTTTCCAACCAAAATGTCTAACTGTGATAATCGAGTTGCAAAGTTCAAGGTTTGTTCAATGTCAAAGGTTTCCTTGAATGTCGCTATGCCACAACCTCTGATTGGACGCTACTGTTCACGTCTGTAGATAACATAGCTATAAGTTCGAGAATTGTGAAGTAATCTAGCAACGTCCAGATGTTGTAAACAGGCAGTCGTTGCTTCAGGAACATACTGTTAACGTTTCAATGCCCCGAATGGTTGGCAAGGTTGTTTTGTAAACTCTTTCTATAGAATTTTATAGGATGGTTTAAAATTAAATGCTCTCATACTTGCATTTTAGCTCTTTAATGATCATATTCACACCCTTCACTCTATACATGTACTTAAAACTGCATCGTGTATTAACTTCATAGGTCCAGAGTTTTGGTTGTGTGGTTGTGTTACAGCGAGGAGTTACTCATAATGTGTACAGCCAAACGTCAGATTCGCATAAGTTCAAATTTCTCAGCATACATGTAGTCCCCAAAAGAATGTGAATTACCCGTCATTCCTGGGAGATACGTATAATTCCGGGATTTGAGTGGAGCTTTTCGAATATAATTCTAGGATTTTATTGGAACTATGATACGCTGGTGTGATTACAGAATCGGTCCGCCATTTTCTTTCTAACGGTTAACCGAACTTGCTGCTATCATCAATAATGGTAAGCTCAAAGATGGACCCATCCTGGTATTAAACCATAAGGCTTTAGTTAAAGGTGATGCACCAATTAATCTTCACAATTGAAAGAACTGATTACGTTTGGAGGAATGGGTTAAAAGTAAAAGGAAAAAAAAAAACAACATTGTGATCGCACCTTGTTTTCGACACAATTTCAGGCATTGAGACAGAAAACTCCTTTTTTAACTACAAAAATAATTATAAACGAGATTTATTTACACTTTGGTTATAAAGCTAATGAAGTTAAAGGGACTTTATATACTTCATTTCAGGTAGGACTAGAATGCAAAGCTCATTTAACACGTCAAGCCATTGCCATCTTCGAGTTTGAAATAAAAAAAATGTCAACGATATAAACAATGATGTGGGAGCATTGATTATAAAGGGACCACATTTACTTCACTTCCGGTAGAATATAAAGTTCATATACAACGTCACGATCTTCAAGTTAAAATAACAACTATCAATGGTGGTTTACCAGTTTGGCATTGCTTTCCCGCTAGACCCGAGTAGTTGTTTGAGGAGCTGACTGCAACACCTCTCTGGCTAGACCCATGTAGTTGCTTGTGGAGCTGGCTTCAACACCTCTCTTGCTATAGACCCGGGTAGTTGTTTGGGGAGCTGGCTGCAACATCTCTCTTGCTAGACCTGGGTAGTTGTTTGTGGAGCTGGCTTTAACATCTCTCTTGCTAGACCCGGGTAGTTATTTGAGGAGCTGGATAGGACTTCTTTCTTGCTAGACCCGAGTAGTTGTTTGAGGAGCTGGCTTTAAAATATTTTGCCAAAATAGTCTAGATGTAGGATCGAAATATTTCCTTAACATAACCAGTCCGTATAAAAGAGCTGATACACTCATCAAGTAGTAAAATAATACACAATCTTCAGATGATACCAGATACCCAAAACTCCAACTCAAACCTGAAATTATACAATTTATTTGGGAAATTGAAATACAGAAAAGTATCACGACACTTCAGTAAATACCTCCTATGGTGGCCGACTGACACAGATTGGCTTCAGGGATATAATTTCCTTTTCTGAAATCCATGCGTAACTATTCTTCCATTTAGCTAGAAATTTGGATAAGCGTTTTGAAAAATGTCGGTACCATGTTATATAAGTTAGACTATTGAAGATTAAAATATTATAATGAAGGTCAACGATGAGAGCGACAGACCAAACCCAGTTATTTTTCTCATTCGTTCACGTATTGTTAATGGATTAGAATAACCCTTGTAATATAGCCACACTTCAACAATCATCGCTGCAATATCCCATCAGCAAATGAATGTAGTTTAACTTCCTACTGTGCTAATGAAGACGTGCATACGCCATACAGAGTGGATTGGTGGAAACTAGTGGCCTACGCTTATTTCGAATTCCAACTGTCAACTGTTCTTGCGTGCACGCCAACGTATGGTTTGTCGTCCCATCCGAACGACTAGACACTTTTCCTTGCTACAACCTCTGTTCTGCACCACTGAAAAACGCACACCTCGCTGGAAAATCCCTGGTAACTTTCTAGGTCAACGCCGGATGAAACCCCGGATATTCCTGGTTAGCGAGCCAATGCCTTCCTCACTGGGCCATCGTGGCTCCCTGGTATTGAGAAGAATGCTCTATCATAGAGTCATGGGATTCCATGATAACATCTTCTTTCCATCATCCTTTGCTTAATAAAACCTAGAGAATCCCAGTCAGAACGTCGCCCAGGCATAAACAGTATGACTTGGCTCGCTAATTGGAGGTCGGGTGTTCGATCCTTGTGTTAACTGAGACAGTTCATCCAGATTTTCCGGCGTAGTTACCCCTTGTCAGTGGTGCTGGGCTGAGGGTCTGGCAAGGGATAACATATAGTCGTTCTGATCGGACGAAAAACCGAGGTTCCTTGTATACATTGTGATGCACGTAAAAGAACCTTTAGCTGTTTTAATTCGATATAAGAGTAGGCCGCTGTGCCGCTGTTCGGGCCAAATTTCCCCCATAACACACTGTATGGCATATGCCCGTCTTCATTGGACCTGTCGGAGCAAAACAGTAGAACGTTAAACCCCATTTCAATTCTACATTAACCGTATTCCATACATAATGTGCCCAGTATATTTCCAGTTTAATGACCATATTGTTATAATTGTTTGCTTGATAATTAAAGACTGGACAATCAGTAATAAATATTGCATAGAATCACCAACATTACTTTCACAGTTAATCAATTCTACACAGCGACCTCTATTTACCTGGGGGGTTGTGGATGGCCGAATGGTTAGTACGCGCGCGCTGTATCATACGGTCTGTCATTGAGTCAACTGGCGGGGTTTTGATTCCCCGGTTGTACGTGACAAGGAGTAGGGTCGCCTGTCCAGCCTCGTGGGTTTTCTCCGGGTCCTCCGGTTTCCTCACATTGCTAAAGACCCCAACGCGCAAGCGAATTATTGAAATAAAAAAATTACCTAGTTTGTGTCGAGTGGACGTTAAACCCCATTTCTCCCTGTCTCTCTCTATTTACCTCACAAACAAGCTTGTTTAATGTATTTATTTTAATCATAAATATGGTTTACCTTTTACAATACACATACATCTAGCCAATACAGATCTATATTTCATCCTTTTTTATACATTCGATGGCCCCCACTTCATGAAGATTTGACCGGTTGTAGTGGAAGGTCGCGTCCGAGGTCATACGAGGGGCTTTTGACCCTATGACGTACAAAGACACTTGTTGAAAACTTACCGTTAAATATCAGAGCCGCAAGTAGTAAAGTTATTCTCGTCAAAATTCGTTTTTTGGTGGTCCGTGCTGGAGCTGTCATGGATGACATTCTAGTGGTGATAACGAAGATGATAGCGAAACCGATGAAGGACAGTGTAAATGCTACACCCGCTGGTATGAACAGAAAATAATAAATATAGTTTGGTCTGATCCAGCATCTGAAAAATATAATATTTATTTCATTATCTATATATATATTTGTGACTGTCGTTTGTCTGTCTGTCTTTCTGTCTGTCTGTCTGTCTGTTCGGGGTTGGCGGCTACACTAGGTCTGCCCCGAGTCTGAAATTTGGGGTATAGGGGTAGCTCGGACCGGGGAGTAACATAGGCCAGGTAGCGTTAGTCTACCACTTCCGGTTTCGGAGTTATGAACCCCGAGCGAAGCCGGTCTGTTCGGGGTTGGCGGCTACACTAGGTCTGCCCCGAGTCTGAAATTTGGGGTATAGGGGAAGCTCGGACCGGGGAGTAACATAGGCCAGGTGGCGTTAGTCTACCACTACCGGTTTCGGAGTTATGACCCCCGAGCGAAGTCTGTCTGTTCGGGGTTGGCGGCTACACTAGGTCTACCCCGAGTCTGAAATTTGGGGTATAGGGGTAGCTCGGACCGGGGAGTAACATAGGTCAGGTGGCGTTAGTCTACCACTTCCGGTTTCGGAGTTATGACCCCCGAGCGAAGTCGGGGTTGGCGGCTACACTAGGTCTGCCCCGAGTCTGAAATTTGGGGTATAGGGGTAGCTCGGACCGGGGAGTAACATAGGCCAGGTGGCGTTTGTCTACCACTTTCGGTTTCGGTCTTATGACCCCGAGCGAAGCCGGGTATCCTGCTAGTATTTTACATAATCTTGGTGGGTTATAACAGTTTACAAGAGCAGTGCATCCTCTATTCTGGCTCTACCGAAATTTTTACTTAATCTGAAGAAAATACACAAGCTGCTGCGTTTCATTTGTTTCGGGATCACGTGGCTAAGTGGGTAAGACGCTGGCTCGCTAGCCTGGAGGTCGGGTGTTCGATCCCTGCATTGGCCGAGAAAGTTCATCCAGATTTTCCGGCGTGGCTCCCCTTTGTCAGTGATGCAGGACGGAGGGTCTGACAAGGACAGCTGTCTAGTCCTTCGGATGAGACGAAAAACCGAGGTCCCGTGTATACATAGGAATGCACGGAAAAGATCCCTTGGCAGTTGGAATTCGATATAAGAGTAGGCGATAGTGCCGCTGCCCGGGCAAAATTTCCCATATGGCATACTGTATGGCGTATGCCGTCTTCATTAGCAGAACAGCAGGACGTTAAACCCCATTTCATTTCATTTCATTTGTTTCCTTTTACTGTTAGCATTACAGTAAACTCTGGAAAACTGTGACGTGTTTGAGATCAATCTTTAAAATGTTCTGTGTCGCCGATGACGCCATGTTAGATCGGTGAGTCACTGACTCAAAAAAGAAGGTCTGAGGTTCTATCCAGGCGTTGGGATTTTCCAACCGTGGTTTCCTCTCGGCAGTGTTTCAGGATTGAGGGCCTGCTTAGGGACAGTGACTAATCATTAGCAGTGTACAAACCAGCGCCGGGTCCCAGTTACAAGATGGCACCCTGGGGGATGTGGTGGCGTTGACCTGAAATGATCGTCTGCGAAGTATTATCTTGGGTGGGAAGTCATAAACTTAGTTCCAAGCAGTTAGTGTCAATCTAGTTTAGCATTCTGAATGAAGTTGTTTCTTGTCACGGAATATACGCGGAGAGATTATTCAAACTTTGTTTTCTAACGGTAATGCGGGGGGTTGGATGGCCGAATGGTTAGCACGTGCGCGCTGCGCTGTATCATACGGTCTGTCATTGAGTCAACTGGCGGGGTTTCGATTCCCCGGTTGTAAGTGACAAGGAGTAGGGTCGCCTGTCCAACCTCGTGGGTTTTCTCCGGGTCCTCCGGTTTCCTCCCACTGCTAAAGACCCCTACGCGCAAGCGTATTATTGAAATAAAATTGAACCATGTGTTAGTCCCGAAATGACCTAGTTTGTGTCGAGTGGACGTTAAACCCCATTTCTCTCACTCTCTCTATGCGACTTTTCTGTTAGCCAAATCCGACTACATGAGTTTGCAAAGAGAATCAATAAATAACATCAATGAAACAGAGAGTCAGTAGCACTTCCTGTGGTCGAATTTTCAAAATGTGCCACATCAAGATATTTTGGCGACGTAGAACAGTACATACTACTACTATGATATGTCACAAAAGATACACTTCATATTAATACAACACACATGAAGAGCCCCGGGGAAGAACGATCTAATTCACTTTTTCAACGAACCCCAGTTAATGGCGGCATCTGGAAGCAAATTGTTTCAGGTTAAAACGATCGGAGTCACATCGAACCAAGGCCCTTCTGAAATGGCCTCCTTGACAAATACGTCCATCGTACCCTTTATTTGACCTTAATTTGGCTGAAAAGTGGAAGTCAGTTGTTGTACTGGTAATTATGATTCGTATTAAACATCATTTTAAAGTTGTAATTAAACCCACTCGTTGTTATGTTCGCGTCAAGCATTCTCGTCCAAAAGTCTGTTTTGCCTTTTATGCGAAAAGACAAAATGTGACTTAGATCGTTCTTCCCCTAGGCTTTTCACATGATACACAAGACACACTTGTATTACTGCTTATTTAGCATATTACGCCTGAATAGATTACCTATAGACCAAAAAAATGAACGATGTATCAAGGACTTGTACCGAACAGGAACCGCTGTGCTTGTAGAAGAATGTAGGATCATTCAGAGATATACCTAAATAATATAATTCATGAATTTGCAAGATTTAGAAAAAGTGCCACTGTGTGGAATCGTACTTCATTGGGTTTTTTCTACAAAATATGAAAATTTGTCACGAAATCGCCGAGGCATTAGCCTATGATGCCCTCGCCATGGTATAAACTGACATGCACGTAAAAGAGCCCTTGACAGTTGGAATTCGAAATAAGGGTAGACCTTTTCGTAAATTCGTGTATGGTTTAGAAAGGTCATCTATAGAAACATACATGATTCCTGACGTCTATGCCCCCCCCCCCCCCCACCTATAAAAAGCGAACTACTTACATATCTCTAATTGTATTGTAACTGTTTAATTGAAATGATAGCAGGACTATAACAGGTAACACAGGTAACACTGTAACAAAACAGAAGAGATAAATAAATGTTTAAAATCAAATATAGAAGTAATGACAAAAAGAATGGCACTTAACCATTTTCGCCACTGACTCGATGCGGACAAAGAAATTCGTGTTTAAAAGTCATACCACCTGTTCACCTCCAATAGGTTTGAAGCATTGTGAGCCATCGGATCCCATATATAAAGGTAAAATGGTAGTATTTTATGAAGCTCGCTTTCAGAAAATAAAGCTGAGATTACTTATGTTCATGGAAGATTGCATTAACCATTCATTCATTCGTTCTAAATTCAGCCCAAATATTCACCCTGTATATTTGTCAATGTCGAAAAAATCTTTCCGGGAAGTTATCAAGATCGTTTTCTTATTGCTAATGGGAGGCGCGGTGTTTCGGTGAGTACGACCTTGGCTCACTGATCAGGCTGTAATTTCTAATCAGTTATGTTCAGCGAAATACGCGAAGAGGTCTACACCGGTAGTAATCTCCTGTGGGGTATGTTTAGTCTGGTTCATCGAGTCGCTGCATTACAAACAGTGCTCGAAAGCATTCTGGCACGCGATTCGTGTGCCAATGTTTAAATTTTCATTAGCAGAAGTCTAATTTTTCACGGTAAGATAACAACATCAATGTTGATTTATATTGACCAAAAATCGTGTTTGCAATGTCAAAGACTGGGTGATATTAACTTAGCGACTTGCCTCCTTTAAGGTGTGTTATTATTATTATTTTATAGACGAAATACTGTAAATATTACCTGAGCCAATGAGAAGGAATTTCCATCGTAATCCATTAAAATCTAATCCATGAAATATAATATACAATAGGTAATTTGTGACCATTTCTATAACACCCCATACAAAGGTCATCAATACAAAGTAATGTAATATAACGGCTATTGCAGCACATAATATATAATTATTAGAACCGTCAATATAAAATCCCAATAAATAGACGAACAATGATGAAATATGACTGCAACAATGAAGCACTTGAACAAATTTGGCAAGTTGTCGTTGTGGTCGACCTACTCGCAATTTTCTGTAAAAAAAGGAAGAAAAGTTGACTTTGAATAATACAATAGGGAACTAATTTTAAAAGACTAATATCCAACAAAAATAATACCCTCATTTAATACAGAAGCACACACCTGTGACAGGGTACTAGTAGTACCTTGCTGCGCAACTGCCCGATTCATAGTCTATTTTTCTTGTTTTCTGCACAAGTTGTTCGATGAAATCAGGCCGAAGTTTTTAAGTTAAATTTTGATAAATATGCCATGATATCGCTTTAACGGCCATTTCTTTAAGAGTAAGCTTAAACTGTGATTAGACCTCCCTGCCTTTAGGTACCCTGTATTGCTGGAATATATTTTCAGCAATTAAATATTTTAGACATCCATTTAAACGTACCTAATAAAAGTAATAGTTAATATTACAAATAGTTCTATCACCATAGCAACAATGACAACAACAGTGGCAGGTATAACGGTTATTGTACCATCTGATCTATCGCCTGGACAATCATCACTACCAACACACTGTAATATCAATACATACATTTATATCAGTGCAGCAATACATTTACGTGAGGAGGAGAGAGAGAAGAGAGCGAGAGAGAGAGAGAGAGAGAGAGATGGGTTTAACGTCCACTCGACACAAACAAGGTCATTTCGGGACTAACATATGGTTTAATTTTATTTTAATATTTCGCTTGCGCGTAGGGGTCTTTAACAGTGGGAGGAAACCAGAGGACCCGGAGAAAACCCACGAGGTTGGACAGGCGACCCTACTCCTTGTCACGTACAACCGGGGTTTCGAAACCACGCCAGTTGACTCAATGACAGGCCTTATGATACCGCGCGCACGTGCTAACCATTCAGCCATCCAACCCCCCCCCCCCCCCTACGTGACGAGGAATAATCTATATCGCTAATAAGATATTCTAACCGTTTCACCTTGCTTTTGGTTTGATTTCTGAAACATATCTTTTTAAGAAATGACGAAGTTTATGGGATATAGAATGGCGTCGATAACAGCAGTATAGAATGTTTTTACTTTCTTAATATACAAATTGTGTCTGAACTTTTAATGTGCCCGCGTCGTAACGGTTTTGCTATTCAGTATTTTACGATCTTATTCCTTCAAATCAATGGAATTCATTGCTGATTTAACCCTAAATTAAAGGTATTAACAGAACACAGTTTTTATGGGAAACAATCACTGGTTTTATTCTAATAGCACGACGTTTCGACAAGTATCCTCTTATCGTTATCAAGTACAATGACATTTAGTAAACTTGAGTTTAATATATAAGACATCACGATGAAGTCATTTACAAAGATTAAATAACAATGGCAATAAGAAGTAAAATATTAAACAAAAACCAAAACAAAATAATATGCTTACATTCCAGGCAACGTCGTGCTTATAGAATAAAACTAGTGATTATTTCCCATAAAAACTGCTCTGTTAATGTGTTTCCCAATCGCTAAATGTCACTTAAAGATTATTAAATTAAAGGTAGTCTAGTCAAACATGATCGCAAAATCATTTTAAACAATATATAAGATTTAAGAACATCAAAGATTTAGAAAATGTCCACTTACCAGATTGTTAGAAGAGTTGTAAGTCGTCCTTGTTACGTTGTTATTGTGAGTTATGTCGGCCATGTTACCGTGTCATAAAGAATTAATGAATAAATGAATGAAATGGGGGGGTGGGCATGGTCCTATCTTTCTACACCGACCGGACAAATGAAGATGGCGTGTCTTAAAGACATATATTATATCAAGTAAATATTAAGTAATGACAAGATTCAAGTTTAAACCGGATATTTATTTAACCTAATAACAGTTATGTTGAATGTGCCCCGTGAAACACACTAAATGAATGTGTACATTTGACCTGTGAATTCCCGGTTTTGAATGAATAGATGAAATTTGGTTTAACGAACGTCCTAATTTTCTGCTTGCAGGTTTTATAGACTTTAAAATACATGAGGCAAAATATCGCAATTGATATACGGACGATATCATACCTTATGATGCACCCATGGTAAGAGAAATCCTACGATTTATAGTAGTTCACCCACTTTACTATGCCACGCCTGTATGCAAACGATAAATAAGACAGCGATTTATATAGTGTATTTACAATATGCGTCGGCGGTGGGTCAAAAGAAGGGAAACAACTACATGTGTCATGATGGAGTTGGTCCACTGTGTTTTGGGGAAACTAGTCATGTGGCAGTTTCATTTCTACTCATGACTAGTTTATAAAATATATTTCCGACAGAGATCGCTGCGGCTATGGGGGATGATATCAATTAGGAGAAAATAAGACTATTTTAGTTGCGGATATGTTAACTATGTATACCAGTGAGGATAACAAAACCGATACACCCATCAAGCTCACCTTAAAAGATGACGTCGAATATATCTTAATCCCCCAATACCATCAACTGACATTGTTATACATCATACCTTTTGACAAGCACTACATATGCCTAGGCGGGTTTTCGATTCCCCGCTTGAACGTGACAACGAGTAGGATCGCCTGCATAACCTCTTGGGTAATCTACGGGTCCTCCGGTTTTCTCCCACTGCTAAAAACCTCTACGCACAAGCGAATTATTGAAATAAAATTAAACTATGTGCACGTTACCCTCCCCGCCCCCTCCAGTGCCCATAACATGCTGAGTACAGTTTTTCAAAGCTCAAAATAGCAAAGACTATATGCGTTCAGTGATGAACCAGGGACGCATCCATGAACTATTGACTCTTGCGTGTAAACGTGATCTGACGGACACGGTCGATGTTGACAAAATCGCCGATCGGTGGCCAAACTTGACTATGTGCGGATGCTTCATGAAAATATGAGGACATAGTCATCTCTTTGCTAATTTATGTATATTCACCTCAACAATAGTCATCTCTTTGCTAATTTATGTATATTCACCTCAACAATATCTCGAAGAAATAGGTCAATGTAAATGGCGCAATTATTACTTTCATAAATTGTCACAGATTCACAGTACTTTGCAAATTTCCTTATAAATAACATGAATTCCCGTGCGTACTCAATTTTACTCATGTTATAAGAGTTTTCCGACCACCAAAATTCTTCTAAATCTTCGCTACAAAGTCCAGCGAATAGCATTTCAGGAACTCTAGATTCAAACAATTTCTCTAGTCGGTCTCATTTTTTCTACCCCCCCCCCCCTCATCCCCAAACAAATCGATATGTACGCCCCTGAGGGATATAAACTGTTGATAAGGAGAAATGGAATTTCTTCAGTTAAAAAAAAATAAAAATGGACCGACTCCATCATGAAACGTATAGTTATTTCCCTTCTTTTGACACATCTTCGACGCGTATTGTAAATCGACTATAAATCGCAGTCTTATTTATCATGTGGATATATTATTGGTATGGCATATACCGAAATGAGTGAACTGCTATAAATCCTGGGTTTTCTTTTATCATGAGGTATATGGTCAGTATTCTATCAAATTGTTGGTATGGGTTATTAAGATATATTAGAAGTCACCTTTTAAGGTGAGTTTGATCATTGTAGTCTTATTCTTGTTGTTTAGTCGTTATCATATCTTCCACGTTATTGATCCCCGCTCGCCATAGCCGTAGCTAGGAGACAAGGACGCGATTTCTATCGACAAAAAAATATAGGTTAAATAAATATCCGGTTTAAACTTGAATCTTGTCATTACTTGATATTTACTTGATATAATATATTTCTTTAAGACACGCCATCTTCATTTGTCCGGTCGGTGTAAAAAAGCAGGACCTTAAACCCCCATTTCATTCATTCATTCATTCTTTATGACACAGCTAACATGGACGACATAACACATTCTAACAACGTAACAAGGACGGCTTACAACTTTTCAAGTCTGGTAAGTGAACATTTTTTTTTAAATATTTGATGTAGTTACACCTTGTATATTGTTTAAAGTGATTTGGCGATCATGTTTGACCAGACTCCCTTTTATCTAGGGTTAGGATCGTGATTTGGGGGTCACTTCAAACATGAATTGCAATGAATTGAAGAAATAAGATAGCCGGTTTCGGTCGTTACTCTATTCCTGTGAGGGAGGTTGGATGGCTGAATGGTTAGCGTGCGCGCTGTATCATAAAGTCTGTCATTGAGTCGACTGGCGTGGTTTCGAATCCCCGGTTGTACGTGACAAGGAGTAGGGTCGCCTGTCCAACCTCGTGTGTTTTCTCCGGGTCCTCCGGTTTCCTCCCACTGCTAAAGACCCCTACGCGCAAGCGAATTATTGAAATAAAATTAAACCATATGTTAGTCCCGAAATGACCTAGTTTGTGTCGAGTGGACGTTAAACCCCATTTCTCTCTCTCTCTCTCTATTCCTGTGAATAGCCGAAACATCCTGACCAGAGCACATTAAACGTTTAGACATAATTTGTGTATTAAATATGCATTATGTAAGATTGAAACAAAGAGCTGACCGTGCTTGCTATAATAGTTCAAAAATAGATAATGAAAAAATGAATATATCGAAAATTTCAGTCAAATTAATTTATTCTAAGCGAAGTTATGAATGTTTGAAATTTTGACCAGAATAACGTTGTCTCGATTGTCATTGATACGATAATACATAATGAAGTCTCGATTTTCAATTTTAGTGTTAACCGATTAAACGGCGCATGCGATCCAATCCAAGTAATGTCACATTCATCAGATGGTCTATAGAGTTGATTATGTGCTTGTATAAATGTATAAATAATAATTTATATCAAATTTGAAGCCAGAAAAAAGATCAGCAATCTTCGACATTTTTTAAAAAAAAAACGTTTGAAAATTAATTTTTGTAAATTAGTTGGCAACGGCAATCAAAAACAAGCTGAAACGGTTAGAATATCTCAATTAAGTGTAGTAGCGATATAGGTTATTCCTCCTCATGTAAACTTATTGCTACACTAATATAAATGTATTGATATTACAGTGTGTTGGTAGTGATGATTGTCCAGGCGATAGATCAGATGGTACAATAACCGTTATACCTGGCACTGTTGTTGTCATTGTTGCTATGGTGATAGAACTTTTTGTAATATTAACTATTACTTTTATTAGGTACGTTCAAATGGATCTCTAAAAATATTTAAATGCTGAAATTTTTTTCCAGCAATACAGGGTACCTAAAAGCAGGGGTTCTAATCACAGCTTGAGATTACTCTTTGAATTTTGTCTTACAGAAATTTGGATATTTCTTAAAATGAATCTTAATTACATTGAACTGGTACATCACTGGAAATAAACAGCATCTTGGGAAATGTGATCGAACATTTGTCAGTTTTGATAAACAAACAATTTCAGGAACCCTTAAAAGCTAGAACTATTGTCTGCTGCCTTCTACCACGTACATTTGATTGGATAAACCATTATGACTTACCGGTGTCCTCCCATATCACATGTTGTTTCAACCCGTATGACTAGTGGGCCGTATGACTAATAGGGTAGAGAGAGAGTGACAGAGAGAGGGGGGAGGAGAGAGAGAGAGAGAGAGAGAGAGAGAGAGAGAGAGGGTGTTAACGTGCACTTGACACAAACTAGGGCATTACGGGACTCAAACATGTGACCGAACATTTGTCAGTTTTGATAAACAAACACTTTCAGGAACCCATAAAAACTAGAACTATTGGCTTTAGCTTTTCTTTTAAAGGCCACACCCACACTGTCTGTTGCCTTATACACATGCGATTAGACAAACCATTATGGCTTACCGGATTATCAAATTAACAAATCACACCATGCTCCTTATTTGATCGAACAACGTAGGCAGAAAACGAGGAAAATTAGGCTGCGAAACGGGCATTCTGGCGTGTCCTCAAATTGATGTAGTGTTCATTTAGCAGAGAACTACCGCAGTACCCTGTCACAGGTGTGTGCTTCTGTATTACAGACGGTATTATTTTTGTTGGATATTAGTTTTAAAAAATGAGTTCCCTATTATATTATTCAAAGTCACCCTTTCTTTCTTTTTTTATAGAAAATTGCGAGAAGGCCGACCACAACGACAACTTTCCAAATTTGTTCAAGTGCTTCATTGTTGCAGTCATATTTCATCATTGTTCGTCTTTTTATTGGGATTTTATATTGACGGTTCTAATAATTATATATTATGTGCTGCAATAGCCGTTATATTACATTACTTTGTATTGATGACCTTTGTATGGGGTGTTATAGAAATGGTCACAAGTTACCTATTATATATTATATTTCATGGATTAGATTTTAATGGATTACGATGGAAATTCCTTCTCATTGGCTCAGGTAATATTAACAATATTTTGTCTATGAAATAATAATAATAACACCATGTTAACACTTACCCCGTTTAAGTGCATGTGCAACACTGGTATTGGCCTGCTTCTGTCATAAACCCAGTAAGACACTGTTAACGATAACGAAATGAAATGAAATGGGGTTTAACGTCCTACTATTCTGCTGTTAACGATAACAAAGGGGATTTAATTTCCCACCTTTATGCACCGATAATGACGGACATGCGCATTTGAATTCCAGCTGTCAAGGGTTGCCTTACATATACGCCAATGTGTACACGAGACACTGATCCCTGCCGGACTGATCATACTTTCTTTAACACCAAGAGACACCGTGACTCCCAATTGACGATAACAACCTTAAAGATACATTATGGGAGATTCGATAACGAGTTGGCAGTTCTCACTATAATAGTTAAAAACTAGATAATGTAAAGGCAATTTGCTGAAAATTTGATTCAAATTGATTCACAATGAACCGAGAACTAAGGGATTGAAATTTCCGCCTAGCGTCGATCATCATTACTAAAGTCAGTAAGATAAACAGCATAGTCTCGATTATCGATTTAATCGTTAAATCGCGAAGGAAAGTTATGCAGTAAATCGGCTCATAATCCACTAAAGAACGCAGGCTAGCGATGACATCTAGAGTTGATTATGATCTGGATAGGTTAATTAATGTCTAATTAATAATTTAGATAACATTTCAGGCCTAAAGAAAGACCCGCAATAGACAGATTTAGCTCTTGCATATGTATGTTTAATGTATGTGAGAGCGCTTTTGATGACTTCTAGGAAAACTGAATACAAATATTGTAGATAATGCAGGATGAATGTTTTGCCGAATTAAGAACGGATTCAAGGTGGATGCGATCTTCAATGGCCACAAGTTATATCAGCTTTATTTTCTTCATAGAGCACTGCAATGTTACCTTTACCGTGGCCCATGTTTTAATAACTTGAAGTTCTGCAAGTCAAACTTATTAGAGGTGAACCGTTCATATAACCTTTAAACATCTACTTCTGTGTCCACGTGGCGAACTGGGGTCAGTACCATTCTCTTTGTCATTATTTATCTCTTCTGTTTTATTACAGTGTTACCTGTGATACCTGTTATAGCCCTGATATCATTTCAATTAAACAGTTACAATACAATTAGAGATATGTAAGTAGTTATATGTTTTATTCATAAAATCAAAAATGTCGGGGGCAGACATTACAAACAATAAACATATTCGAAAACACAAATGTTAAGTCACGCCAAGAATCGTGTAGGCTAAACATGTCTACTATTTATTTCCTCAAATCAGCACCTGTGTTTCCAGTGCGGACTTTTCAAACCGCACAAAAGTACCAGAATTTCCCTACACCCGACAGAAAGCTCCACGAAACGGTCTTAGATATCTTATATCAAACAGAACACGGTTTCTTTAAAATCCCTGCCAGGCCCTAATGTAACGAAGTCAGATACAGTGAAATAAATGAAACGAAACAGAATCCGTGTTTCATCAGTTTATGACAAATTCACATAAAAGATGCATATGTAAGATTTTGATAAAATAGATAATGCAAAATGAATATATTGAAAATTTCATTCATTACTTTGTTGTGAGCGAAGGTTTGACAAGATGTGGCATAGATTGTTTATTATCGTAACGATATTACATGCTATTCGAGACTTAGCCTCGCTTCGCCAATTTTAAAGTACATCATTAAATGGCGACTGTCTTTTAATCCGTTTAAATTTCCGCTATCCGATGGTCTATGCTTGTTGTGAGAATAAATCTCTAAAAAATAGTTTATATAACTTTTTGTAGCCAAAATAAAGACCTGCAATAGGGAGATTTAGCTCTTACATAATGCATCTTTAAACATTGATCACAAATGAAGAAGAAATGAAATGAAATGGGGTTTAACGTCCTACTGTTCTGCTCCTATGCTGGGCTAATGAAGACGGGCATACGACATACAGTGTGCTATGAGGGAAATTTTGCCCGGGCAGCGGCACTATCGCCTACTCTTATATCGAATTCCAACTGCCAAGGGATCTTTTACGTGCATTCTAATGTATACACGGGACCTCGGTTTTTCGTCTCATCCGAAGGACTAGACAGCTGTCCTTGTCAGGCCCTCCGCCCTGCATCACTGACATGGAGGAACCACGCCGGAAAATCTGGATGAACTTTCTCGGCCAATGCAGGGATCGAACACCCGACCTCCAGGCTAGCGAGCCAGCGTCTTACCCACTTAGCCACGTGATCCCCAAATGAAGAAGACGTTAATGGTTATAACCAACATAAAGTATGTTAAATATGACGCAATAAATGTTACATTTTTCAGATGCTGGATCAGACCAAACTATATTTATTATTTTTTGTTCATACCAGCGGGTGTAGCATTTACACTCTCTTTCATCGGTTTCACTATCATCTTCGTTATCACCATTAGAATGCCATCCATGACAGCTCCAGCGCGTGCCACCAGAAAACGAATTTTAAAGAGAATAACTTTTCTACTTGTGGCTCTGATTTTTAATGGTAAGTTTTCAAAAGTTGCCTTTGGACACCGTACTTTCACAACGTTTTATTACTAACTGATTTTTGAATTAATATAAATAAAGCTAGAAGTATATGTATTTAAATGGTAAAATATACATTATAACAGGCTTGTCATGTTGGTGATATTATTTGGATAAAGAAACAGAAATAATATACACAAGACATAATCCTATGGAATATAATTACTGTTTATTTCTGGGGGTTGGATGGCCGAATAATTAGCACGTGCGTGCTGTATCATAAGACCTGTCATTGAGTCAACTGGCGGGGTTGACGTGACAAGGAGTATGGTCGCCTGTCCAGGCTCGTGGGTTTTCTCCGGGTCCTCCGGTTTCCTCCCACTGCTAAAGACCCTTACGCGCAAGCGAATTATTGAAATAAAATTAAACTATATGGTAGTCCCGAAATGACCTAGTTTGTGTCGAATGGACGTTAAACCCCATCTCTCTCTCTCTCTCTCTCTCTCTCTCTCTCTCTGTTTAGTACTGATTATCCAGTCTTTAATTATCAAGCAAACAATTATAACAATATGGTCATTAAACTGGAAATATACTAGGAACATTATATATGGAATACAATTACTGTAGAAATGAAATGAGGTTTAACGTTCTATTGTTTTGCTCCGACAGGTCCAATGAAGACGGAATTTTCCCAATCTGTGGCTCTACGGCCTACTCTTTTATCGAATTCCAACAGAAAGGGTTTTTTACGTACACACCAGGCCAATGTGTACGCGGGACCTCAGATTTTCGTCCCATGCGAACGGATATGCGTTGTCCCTTGCCAGACCCTCCAACCTGCACCACTGACACGTGAGAACCACGTCAGAGAATCCCGGTGAACTTTCTCTGTCAACACAGACATCGAACACGGGACCTCCAGGTTAGCGAGCCAACGTTTTACTCACTCAGCCATACTGTTTATGCCTGGGCGACGTTCTGTTTGTGATTATCAAGCAAAGGATGATGGAAAAAAGATGTTATCATGGAATCACATGACTCCATGATAGAGCATTCTTGCCAATACGAGGGAGCCACGATGGCCCAGTGAGGAAGACACTGGTTCACTAACCAGGAATATCCGGGGTTTGATCCGTCGTTGGCCGAGAAAGTTCCCCGGGATTTTCTAGCGAGGTGGTGCAGAACAGAGGTTGTAGTAAGGAACAGTGTCTAGTCGTTCCGTTGGGACGACAAAATGAGGTCCCGTGTACACGTTGGCGTGCACGAAACAGAATATTTGACAGTTGGACTTCGAAATAAGAGTAGGCCACTAGTTTCGGCATGTTTACCTCATATCACACTGTATGGTGTATGTCCAATTGGTGCAGCACAATAGCACCTTAAACCCCATTTCATTTGCAGATGGCAACGATAAATCATGAAGACTGTTGAAGTGTGGCTATATTACGAGATGCATTTTAACCCATTAACGATACGTGAACGAATGAGACAAAAAATTGGGTTACATCTGTCGCTCTCATCGTTGCCCTTCAATATAATATTTTAATATTCAATAGTCTTATAAAATACAATACCAGCGCCTATAGCATGTTTTTTTTTTATCAAAACGCTTATTCATATTTCTAGCTAAATGAAAGACTAGTTACGCATGGATTTCAGAAAATGGAGTTATCGTCCTTGGACCGGTTGCTCAAAACTAAGTTATTTTAACGATCCATTAAACTCTAACGGATCGTTATCTTACTAACGTGTTGCTTGTTAACGATCCGTTAAATTTCTGCTGCTGGAAAGTTTTTTTTATTATCCGTTAGTTAACGGATTGATTAAAGTTAATGCAGGAGAAAACTGTTTGATCATTGGTTGAATTTTAAATTTTTAAATTCAATGTACATGTATAACAACTTCATATCAGTTAGCATTAACAAGAAACTGAAGACAGTGGGACAGCTGTGCACTCTGTTTAGTTAAAGACAAAAAGATAACTTTAGAATTTTAGCATAAATCTGTAGGAAAAATCATGGGATTTGCATGCACTACAGAAACTGCAGAATATTTATTTGGGCCATTATTTCCCACGAGCCCCCCCCCCCCCCCCAAATTTTGTAGAATTTCATCCTATAGAAAATGGATTAGCCCCCCACCCATCACCCAAACCTCTAGAATATTCTATAGAAAATTACACGGACTTTTTGCTAAGGGTATTCTTTGATTGACAGCCGACTAATGCCATCGTTAAACAGATAACGGAGCCCAGCACCTCCGTTAAATCTAACGGCAAGTTAACGGGGCTTTCGGCAACAGACTTTCTCTCCGTTAAAGATAACACTTCATTAAGTCCGTGTGTATTTACTGAAGTGTCGTGAGACTTTGTTCTATTTCAATTCCCCAAATAAATTGTATAATTTCAGGTTTGAGCTGGAGTTTTGGATATCTGGTATCATCTGAAGATAGTGTATTGTTTTACTACTTGATGAGTGTATCAACTCTTCTATACGGACTGGTTATGTTAAAGAGATCCCTCGATCCTAAATCTAGAATAATTTGGAGAAATATGTTAAAGCCACCTCCTCAGACAACTACCTGGGTCTATCGAGAAATATGTTAAAGCCAGTTCCTCAAACAACTACCCGGGTCTAGCAAGAAAGAAGTCAAATCCAGCTCCACAGACAACTACCCGGGTCTAACAAGAGAGATGTTAAAGCCATGGAGTTCCTAAAACAGCTACCCGGGTCTAGATAGAATGAAGTCAAACCCTTCTTCTCAAACAACTACTTATGTCTAGCGAGAGAGTTATTTAAGCCTGTTCCTCAAACAACTACTCAGGTCTAGCGAGAAAACAGAATTTTATAATCGATGCCAAAATGATTGACCACCATTGTGTGTATCATTGATATTTTCTATTTAAACTTGAAGAATGTGACGTTGCTTTGAACTTTATATTTTACTGGAAATGAAGTAAACACTGCCCCTCTATACTCCATGCCAAAACGCTTTAACACCATTTTTTTATTTCGAAATCGAAGAACCCAATGAACTTTGTATTCCAGGCCTACCGGAAGGGAAGTATATAGTCCCTTTAATTTCATCAGCTTTATAACCAAAGCGTAAATGAATCTCGTTTATAATTATTTTTGTAAATTAAACAAAATGGTTTTCTGTCTAATTGCCTGGTTTTATTTTGAAGAAAACAAAGAGCTCACAATGTGGGTTTTTCTTTTACTTTAACCTGTTCCCGGATGTTAGTGTCCAAACCCACATGATTCTAGTTGAGATGATCTATTCTTAGGGTCAAACAAATTGGATTCTGTTTTGGCATCATTTAGTCAAGGCGGTTTAGGTCCATCCAGTCTTTATGTTTGTGATTTTGAAAAGGTCTGACAGCTGTGTGTCATCAACTAAGAGATGATGACGAATTGCGGGATCATTTAAATAATGACCGCGCTGTCTTGTAGACAAAGTGACCAACACTGGCCCAAAAAAACAGTACGGTGTGGTACACCGCATAATAACACCGAAGAGTCCGATGTAGAGAAATTTACTGCTGTCTAAACCAAGATATGGCTGAAACCCTTATAAAGCACTGCCTTCAATCCTGAATTCGATTGAAGTCTATCTAAAAACAAACTATGACCAACGGAGTCGAATGCAGCTGATAAATCTAAGAGTATCAAAAGTGCAACTTGATCACCAACCAGTGATATCTTTATATCCTTCAGGACTTTGTTAAGGGCTGTTTCGGTACCGTGACTAGGTCTATAGACTGATTGCTGTTCGCAGAAAAGAATGTTAATGTCTAAATGTTCAAATAATCCAATTTTAACAGCTTTCTCCAGAACCTTTAAGAGGAAATACAGATTAGACTAAACACAGGACTATAATTCTTCAAGATGTTCTTGTCCAAACCTGATTTTTAAAAAAGTAGTTTAGCTCACTTGAAAATAATTGGAACAGTTTCAGTTTGCAAGCTGGGATTAATGGTTATCGTTACTGTTGGCAATAAAACATCAAAATATGCCATCAACAGACGTGTAGGTAAAGGGTCAATTTCACAAAAACCTGGTTTTGGAGACTTGATGATTTCAGAAATCTCGGATTTTGATAATTATCGAAAGCATTCAGAACTGACCCAAAAAATCTTTTTTTAAAAAAAAAAAACTATAAGGGACATACGTATTGGTGGTATTAGACTTTTTAATGTTATCTTGAATATCAATAAATTTGTTTGCCAGACTCACAGTCATGTAGTGTAACACAAGTTGATCTTCCCAACAAAGAGAACATAAATGAAAATTATTTCTTGATCCCTGCAATAAATGGTCTTGGTAGTTCTCAGAAGTGTATGAAGTTCAATACGTTTTGTCCAGTGAATCAGTCGATGTACTTCTAGACCTGACTTGCGCCAGCAACATTTGACAGGTCACAATTTAGTTTTACGTGTAGCGATTTGATCTGTGTACCACGGTGATCTAGATTCGATTCGCACTTGTTTGATAAAAAGATAATTAATTTTCCCAAATCCAAAAATAGATGAATGGAATATTTATTGAATGGAAAATGAAATTCATGAACAAAGATCTTCGGATTTGTAGGTTTCTAGCTTGGGCAGATTTGTGATTTGAATTCCTTTTTATATTTATTTACAGAGGTTAAAAGTTTTATACGAAAATATTATATTTGTTTTGTTATAATGGATTTGCTCATATCCGTTCTACTGCACAACTGGTGGTTGTAATCATTTATTAAAGTTTATTGAGTGTAGACCAAACATAGTGTGTATTGGGGTGTTTAAGACTAAATGTTATTCCCCCCACAATGCCGTTCAAAGGTTCTAACTACGTGTATATAATTTTAAGGTGAAAAAACACAAATTCTTTCATTATATGTATTTTTTGAGGTTGGAGCAGTGGAGTGGAGCCTACAACACGTGTCTTGGAAGCTCCCCCTTTAGCTAGTATTTATAGAACGCATTTAGTGTGCAATAATGATCATGAAATGGGCTAAATAGATACTACTCAGATACTTCCGAAACTTGATTAATATCACTTTAGCAGCCTTTTACATAAACTATATGAAGAGTGACAAGTCATAAAACTTTTCATATCCGCATGATCATCATGTTCCACTCTTGTTTAAGTCTCTCGGTGTCTTTCACATCAATCTACCAATAAAAATTAGCATTAATAATAATAATAAAAATAATAATAATAATAAATCTATTTCAATTGCAAGCTGTCTAAACCAAGATGGTGTGTTGTATGCATCTAAGTGTTGCGACGATCTATCAATCAATAGTTGCATTATGATCTATTTTATCGGACATGGAATGTGAAAATACTTTGGGACTATAAACTAGATAACACGTTGCATTAATTACTCAATAAAAGCCAATAGGATCCGAATAGTTCTTTTATAGGCCACCCCTGCCTTCAGTGTTTAAATATAACAATGAGCACAATAGCCTACAGTATATTTAGTAATCTTTATTGTAGTGGGGGGATCACGTGGCTAAGTGGGTAAGGCGCTGGCTCGCTACCCTGGAGGTCGGGTGTTCGATCCCTGCATTGGCCGAGAAAGTTCATCTCGATTTTCCGGCGTGGTTTCCCATTGTCAGTGATGCAGAACAGAGGGCCTGATAAGGACAGTTGCCTAGTCGTTCGGATGGGACGAAAAACCGAGGACCCGTGTACACTTTGGCGTGCACGTAAAAGATCCCTTGGCAGTTGGAATTCGATATAAGAGTAGGCCGTAGCGCCGCTGCCAGGGCAAAATTTCCCTCATAGCACACTGTATGGCGTATGCCCGTCTTCAATTAGCCCAGGTTAGGTGCAGAAGAGTAGGACGTTAAACCCCATTTCATTTCATTTATTGATTCCCGGCCATTCAGTCATACTGTTGTATATATGTTTGCCTGATATGAAAGAAGTGAACTGGTGGTTGTTATATTGTACTGTATATATGGCTGTACGCTTGACACATGTACGACCTGACAATATGTTCTAATTACGAAAAATGTGATCATAAATCAAAAGAGGTTCAATTGAAATGAAATGAAATGAAATGGGGTTTAACGTCCTACTCTTCTGCACCTAACCTGGGCTAATTGAAGACGGAGGTTCAATTGAAGGAAGTATACTAGAAAACACATGTTTTAGAACAGTGTTTCCAAACCTGGGTCTGAAAAGTCGAAAGTGTGTAAGAAGCAGGGGATGAGGGGGGGGGGGTATAGAGAAAGGAAAATAAGATAAATGGTGATAGAGAGGAAGAGAGAAGATAGAGATGGGCAGAGGCGGATTCAATGGGGGGCGCGAGGGTCGCTCGCCCCCCCCCCCTAATTTTCGACAGTTCCTTTTTTTACTGCTGAAAGTGCCTTTTCTCAGACTCAAATATGTCCGTTCCTAACCCGTTGTAGGGATCCCAAATGACTCAAACCATCGACTCAAACACACCAATCTGGGAAATAGCTCTTGGAATGGCTACAGATGCAAGGAAATGACGGATAATTTTCTTGGGACCCCCCCCCCCCCCCCACAGCGACGTGCCCCGTCTCCGCGGTCAATGCCTTCATTTTGCAGCGCCCCCCCCCCCCACTTTCAAAATTCCTAGATCCGCCCCTGATGGGATTTAACTCAACACAACCTAGATCATTTTGGAACTAACGCATGATTCAATTTTATATCAATAATTTACTTGCGCGAAGAGGTCTTTAGCAGTGGAAGGAAACAGAGAATGGGGTTGAAGGTACTGTAGAGGATCTACCCAAATACAGAGAGAGTTGTCTTGTCATTTCGTAATATTACAGGATATGATCTGAGATATTTTATCTACAATACGGAACTTAATTGATTTTTAGAAAAAACTTGTGCTGTGAAAGAGGTTCCTGTTAGTTTTTAGAAAGTCATTTCTTTCTATCTTGAAATAAAAAAGAAAATTAAATTCTGAAATAATAATTGAAATTCTGTATGGAAAATTTCACCAGTATGATTCAACGTGGACGTAAACACAATCAACGAGAATGAAAGAGAGGAAGATTTATAGATTATTATTATCATTATTACAGCCTATTTAGAGTGAATCATTTCACATCAAGTGTCCACGGACACTTTACATGGTGATTATATAACATATTAAATGTTGTATATACAGATTCCATTAAAGACTTGTTTAAATAAAAAAAATTTTTTTAGCATTACACAATGGTTTTAAATTTGAGTGAAGTCTGTGTCACTACAGGGCCGGGACTGTACAGCGCAGTGATTTCTGCGTATTATGTCTTGTTATTTGTTTTTGTGTAAATTATGTGTGGTGCAGTCCCCCTGCACTTACTATTAAACTTCAAGTTAGATTATTCCATTACACAGGGGCTTGGAAACCTGTTGAACAGTTTTGGCTTTAAAAGTAGTTTATCTGATATGAAAAGAGGAGTGGATGGGGAGAGATAGAAATATGAAATAGATAAAGAGAAGATAGATTGAGAGGAAAAAGGGGCAATAGATAGAAAGGAAGGAGGGGAGAGGGGATAGACTTAATAAAGAGCGAGGAGAGTCTGATGTTCACCTAACAATTAAAAGGAGGGTGGGGGTGAAATATTGTCATCTTTTGTCATGGTTGATTGATCAGAGGGGATCACGTGGCTAAGTGGGTAAGGCGCTGGCTCGCTAGCCTGGAGGTCGGGTGTTCGATCCCTGCATTGGCCGAGAAAGTTCATCTCGATTTTCCGGCGTGGTTTCCCCTTGTCAGTGATGCAGAACGGAGGGCCTGACAAGGACAGCTGCCTAGTCGTTCGGATGGGACGAAAAACCGAGGTCCCGTGTATACATTGGCGTGCACGTAAAAGATCCCTTGGCAGTTGGAATTCGATATAAGAGTAGGCCGTAGCGCCGCTGCCCGGGCAAAAATTCCCTCATAGCACACTGTATGGCGTATGCCCGTCTTCAATTAGCCCAGGTTAGGTGCAGAAGCGTAGGACGTTAAACCCCCATTTCAACCCCCATTGAAAACGTTGACCTATAAAGGTGTTAATTAACAACTGTGGTTTGGTGATACCTAATTGAGCACTTAGATTAAATAAAAACTGATATCGCAGACAAAAAATCAGTGTTTAATATACACAATAGAATTCCATTGAATTCCAGTGAAGTGAACCATCATAATTAATCACAAGATATCCCGATAAATAATCTAATATGTAGATCTGCAATTATTCACGTGAAGGGCGGGACATTATTTGTGTGACTCTTTTTGTTGATAGCAAGTACCGGTTATCTTTATCTTGAAGAAAACCACGTTTAGAAAACGTGGCATTTTTTTAACCTGGCCTCGTTCTGGACAAAACACCTCATTTAAAAAACACGGCAGTCTAAAAAGCCACGCTTCGGCACCCCAGATAAACGTGGCATTTATTTACCACGTTACAACGTGGCAAAAATATTAACACGCTTTCGCTACGTTTGGACAAAAATGTCAAACGTGGCATTCTGAGGTATATAGTGTATAAGAGAGAGAGAGAGAGAGAGAGAGAGAGAGATGGGGTTTAACGTCCACTCGACACAAACTAGGTCATTTCGGGACTAACATATGGTTTAATTTTATTTCAATAATTCGCTTGCGTGTAGGGGTCTTTAGCAGTGGGAGGAAACCGGAGACCCGGAGAAAACCCACGAGGTTGGACAGGCGACTCTACTCCTTGTCACGTACGACTGGGGATTCGAAACCACGCCAGTCGACTCAATGACAGACTTTATGATACAGCGCGCGCACGCTAACCATACTTGGTTTTTCACTGATGACCGACTACTTCAAACGTTAATATGGCCGTTGATTATTAACATCAGTGCTACATTATGTTACTTGAACGTTCCTCGTACCAAATATGTTATCTTGGTTATAACTCGTGATGTTTTTGTGACAAAATCGGACGTTTTACATCAGCACAATTTAACCAAAGCAGCGCCTTTTCAGCAACTACCAACAACTATCTTCAAATGACTACTGATAATCACCATTACGTCTATATGTTTCGTTATTTGAACGTGCCTCCTGCGAAACGGGTCATTTTGTTTAAAATCATAATATTTTTGTGACAAAATGTGACTTTCACGCTCGCTTGGCAGCCATAGGGAAGGGTCATAAGTCGTGTATGATTTTGTAGGGATCAGACCACGGTTATTAAGATCTGTATTTAGGAGCAGATCATCGTATAGATTTATTGACTGACATGACTATCATAAACTTGATATGTTTATTATCCACCTACTCATTTAAAGAAGAACCAGAAGACGGAACATTTAGAAGTATTCATGTAGGAGCATTCAATGTCTAGTATTGAAATCTCTGAAGGGGAAGATGGTCTAGATCACAACAGGATTTATGGCACTTCCATAATTTTGACCGCATGTGCCAACCTCCTACATATACCGACGTTTGAGCAAAAGTTCTCCTTTACTCATATTCCTATGTTCGAGTGTAAATGCTCTATGACCTTTCTTCAGGTTTTGGTATCCCAGAGTACTGTTTTGTATTTTACTGTTTTTGATCTATAATGTTCTCTTGTCTTTTAGGGAATTCAATATGGAATGTAGGGTAGCCTTTAGAATGCCTCTCAAAAAAAAACTTCCAAATGTTTCTATACAATGATCGGCTCCTAAATACAGATGGGAATAAGCGGGTCTGATTCCTGAAATATTTTTGACCAAAATTACCTATTTGGCACAAGGAATGTCGTTAGAAAAGGTGATACTCAGTGGGTAACTGGGCGCGCGAACTCACCAATCTTATGTTCGTTGTGTAGTCATCTTGCTGATCGTGTGACTAAGACTTAATGACGCTGGATCATCAACAATCCCCTCGTCCTTAAAACCTGTTACCAGAGCGAACATGTACATCCCCAGAAACACTTCAAGTTTTCTCCATAATGCCTTTTTTATCTTTTAAAATTTTCATACCATTGTTCAAATAATCGGCTGTCAGTGATGAGCCACGAAGGTAAATTTGCACTACGGACTACCCTTATTTCGAATTCCAACTGCCAGGGGTTCTTTCACGTGTACGCCAATGTGTACACGAGACCTCGGTTTTTCGTCACACCAGAACGATTAGACAGTTTCCTTGCCAGACCTTAGGTACAGTACCACTGGCAATCGGAAACCACGCTGGGTAAACTTCGTGAATTTTTCTCGTCCAACACTGGGATCGAACCCCTGCCCTCCTGGTTAGTGAGCCAGCACCTTACTCACTGAGTCACCGTAGCTCCCAACTGTATCGGGAATTTTACAAACATTGTTTTTACCATAATTTTAATTTGATTACCATTGTTTGAAAACCGGACTGCTCACTGATCATTTTAATACCCAACAATACCTTTAAGTAACGTTTAAAAGATTGTTTAAATAACCTAAATGTTGCGTTACGATACGTTCACGTTAAATAACCCTTCAAAGATTGTTTAAATTACCTAAATGTTCCTATACAATACGCACACGTTGAATAACCTTTCAAAGATTATTTAAATTACCAAACTTTGCGTTACAATACTTGCACGCTGAATAACCTTTCAAAAATTATTTAAATTACCAAAGTTTGCGTTACAATACGCACACGTTGAATAACCTTTCATAGATTGTTTAAATTACCTAAATTTTGGGTAACGATACGTGCAATTTCAGTTATATTTTTGATAACCGAAAAAATGTTCCATTTTCTTTAGGTCTGAGTGGTTTACTAATATCCTTTATGAGGTTTATATCTGCTTTAAAATAGTCAGCAACTAAATAAAATTGTGCACAGTTTTCGTTCATTTCTTGTACATAATCTTTAGTAACCCGAAGTCTCCATTGGTTGGCCGTTTGTGTTGAATTTTGTCGTGTGGTACCATATGTTTTTTCGACATTCGTATCTGAATGCGTGTCCAAATACAATTGGCCAATACTTTCAAATGTTGGTGTTAGTCCGATGAATTTATAAATATCATACATAGACGTAAACGGGTTTTCTGCCACAGTTTCGTAGCGTAGAATTCTGTATCTGCTTTGTGGCCTTAGTTTGGAACCAGCCTTAAGATTATTTGTCATTAAAGGGCATAATCGGTTGTAGTGTCTATTGGACTTTTTATATAGTTTACTTCTAGAAGACCCAATGGCTCGGGGATCTCTTATTAAATGGATTATTTTAAAATTTGGCGTTTCACTGAAATACTTTGAAATAGATTTGACAGACAAACGAATTGTTTTTATGACACGAAATTTTGATTGTTGACAGGCCTGGATTAATTGTTGTAAACACTTTGCTCGTAGTATCCTGGTGTTGTTTTTACCCCTAACACACATAGTATATTGGCGTGTTTTTAAGCCTCTGTCCATAAATATTTCGGCTTTGTAGCTTGTTAAGTTGCATGTAAACCATTTTTTAAGAATTTCAAGCTGCCTTTGGGCGTATTCATCGTCACTGATTAGAACATCGTCACTGAAACAAACAATGCCGATAGTTAAAAGTATGTATAAACGGATTAAATGGGGTTTAAAGATCTATTTTTCTGAACTAACCGGGCTATTGAAGAAAGCCATATGCCATATAGTTAAAAGTATGTATGAACGGATTAAATGGGGTTTAAAAACCTATTTTTTGAACCAACCGGGCTATTGAAGAAATCCATAGTTTGTTATGAGGAAAATTGAAACGTGAATAGCAACTCTCAAGGTGTATACGGAACCTTGTTTGTCGCCCCACAGCAAACATTTTCATCGCAACAGCATGTTACTTACTAGGCCACAGTGATTCCCTTGAAAAAATGTAATTTTAAAAACTATTCTGATATGATGACTTAAGTTTCATAATGAAATGTTATATATATACACACCCGGCTTGTTTTCAGATCCCATAACTTAATGCTCTATCTTTATATTGTGTAAATATTTAATGAATCAAATTTCATAAACCTACAAACACACTACAATAATGTTCTTATCCCTCTTAAGATGCCATTTAACATACATAATTTTAGTATTAAATAAAATGCGCTTTTGCAGTCAACCATGTATAATGGGATACAGTCACACGGGTTTGACACACTGCTACAGTACGGAACCAACGTTCAACATACAGATTAAAATGCATATCTATATTTCGTTTCGTTTTATTTTTATACTTTTGATGCTTTCACTGCAGACTAGTAAAACAAAATTTGAACGATAAAAAAACAAACGAAATAAGATGAAATAGCCAACAATTTCGATGGCATTAGAAAACCACAAATAATGTTACCTTTATTTATGAATTTTTTTTACAGTTAAGTTACACCGATATATCAAAATTTTGTATTAATTTAAAGGGACATTATGTGAGATTTAGAGAAGTCCGGGCCGTTCTTGCTATAATAGAAGAATGAGTATATATTGAAAAATTTCAGTCAAATTACTTTTTTCTGGTTTTGAATGTTGATGCAGTTAAAATTGAAATAAATTTGAATTACTTTTAATCCAAAATATACTTTTAACATGTACCAATAGAAAGTTGCCCATAACTCTATTGTCAGAACATTATCGGCACTCTCCGGGAGTGACGTCATCCATTTTCGGAAAATTTCGACTTGGTCGGCAATATTAGCCATATCCAAGCCATCCAATGTTCTAGTGAGCCACTCCCCTCGACCATTTCCATACTTCTATTTAGTCACTCATGCGCTACTAATCTTTTTGGGTTCATTAACTGGGCCGCAAACGCTACTCGTCTGATTGGGGGACGCTCTTCAAAAATCGTCCAAGGCTCCGTCAAGTTATGTTCGAACAATTTGGCATGTGCGTTCCTTAGACATTTGCGCATATTGATTGATTTGTCGTCCAAATTGCAAGATTGATGCGATGACGTCATATCATCCATAGTAAACCGACTGGCACTGAAAGGTCTTGGAGAGAGAGAAATGGGGTTTAACGTCCTCCCGACACAAACTAGGTCATTTCGGGACTACCATATGGTTCAATTTTATTTCTATAATTCGCTTGCGCGTAGGGGTCTTTAGCAGTGGGAGGAAACTGGAGGACCCGGAGAAAACCCACGAAGTTGGACAGGCGACCCTACTCCTTGTACAACCGGGGATTCGAAACCACGCCAGTTGACTCAATGACAGACTTTATGATGAAAGGTCTTGGTTTTAGTCCATCGTCATATTATTCTGTACCATGTCATACTTCAACACTACTAACCTGATATTTTTTACCCTCGTGTAACGGTTTTTCAAGTTATATAGCGGTTCAAATCGGTAGAATACGTCCGGATGATGTTGAATAAGATCTCCTGTGAATGAGGAACCACTTCTCATGTAGGCCAAAATAAGCACAAACGTTGGTCCATCGTGGTCGTGAGCCTTGGTTGCCATTGCCGTCCTGGTATAGTTTGCATAATGATATGTTTGAGTTTCATTACCTTTAAGGAAAAATTAGTATCTCATTAAACAGTCAAGACAAACACTCGGTCATCAGTGAGAACCATGGCCATGAACAAGCGAACAGTGAGTCTGATGCCCCCAGCAATACCCCAAAATAAATAGATAACACATATTGATTAATTGCATATTTATCTTTTTCAAAAGTATCGAGCAATCAAACTGATTATCTATACTTAGTCTAAGCTTAAAATGTTCTCGATCAAACTCAGTCAAGGTTTTGAAGTACCTGAAACTATACACTAAGTTTCACCACTCTCCGTCAGTTAGAATCAAAGTAATCTTGTCTCAACACATCTACCAATGAAATTACTTAGCTCTGCTTTGCTTTAGTCGGAAATGTTATTCATTGAACTCGGCAAAGACATTCATCTAATGAACAACTACATCAAGTTTAAACATTCTACCTCAATTAAAAGCAGAAAATTCTCATCATCGAACTTTGTCAAGGTATTGATATAATTAATCTATACTCAGGGGCGGATTGGGCGATCGGGCGATCGCCCTCAGGGCCGGTCGGACAAAAAATGAAAAAAATAATTTTGACCAATTCGTCTAAAAGAAACTTTTTTTGTGCGGAACATTATATGGGGCTGGGAGGGGGGTTAT
Source organism: Patella vulgata (assembly GCF_932274485.2). Taxonomy (NCBI): domain Eukaryota; kingdom Metazoa; phylum Mollusca; class Gastropoda; family Patellidae; genus Patella; species Patella vulgata. The sequence continues at coordinate 23,482,383 of NC_065883.2, forward strand.
TGGACCGGCATTGGAGAGATGATGATCATGTTGTATGTGGCCGGTGGCTTTAACGGGGCGCCACGCCATCACTGGAGTCTGGAATGGACTGGTATAATAGACTTTCTGGGCCGGGTGTGCTGGGTGTGGGCCGGAATTCGGAATCCTGCAATGGGGATTCCGAATTTCATCCGAAAATTTCATCGGATTCACCCGACACTGTCGCCCGCAAATTTACTAATTATTAAGTCACCTGCACCCTGTTTGTGGGGAAACGTCTGCCGTCGGAGTCAAGGTAAAATAATTTACCTGGAACAACAAATCCAAAAATCAAAAAGCAGCTTTCATGAATTTCACTTTCGTCACTCTGTACTAATGTGCCTCGTGGCCTTCCATCACAGGAGGAATCAACTAGCGCCCCCGACAACAAAAATATTCCTACTTATTCAATATTCCTAACTGGTTAATCAAATGGTCAAAATTTTCTCAACTAGTCCCATTTTTTAACCAGTTAAATTCTCTTGAATCTTGACGATACAATGATAATACGTTAATTAATAATATGACGATATGATAATTTCACAGGTTGTAAATTACTTGCAGGTCGGTGTTTTGACCTAAATTAATCGATTTATGAGATAAATTATTTGACAGGGATTATAATCAGATATGCCAAAAAATCGCATATTTGGGGTTCATTTTTCAAAATTCTCCAGGGGGAGAGTCAGTAAAAGGGGCCGCTGCGACATGGGAGCCCGTGCCGGTTCCCGGCCCCAATCCGCCCCTGTCTATACTCGGAGTTTCATCCCTCTCACCCAATTAGATATTGTGTTCTAATGTCTACACCAATCAAATTGCTTAAGTGGAAAATGTGTCTGATCGAATTCTGTCAGGTATTGATGTAATGAAACTATACACCAAGCTTCACCACTATCACTCAATTGTAATCAAGTAGTCGAGCTCCAAAGTCTCGACCAATCAAATTGCTTATCCAACTTAGTCAAGGTATTGATTTGACCTAACTATACACCATGTTTCATCACTCTCACGTAATTAGAACCAAAGTTATCATCTTCGAACTCCATCAAGGCATTCCCCTAAGGAACGCCTACAACAAATTTGAACATTCTACCTCAATTGCAAGGGGAGTTATTGTTTCCAAAGTCTCCACCAATCAAATTGCTTATCGTTCTGCTTACCCTGATCAAAAATACCCATTATCGACCTTAGTCATGGTACTGATGTAATAAAACTATACACCAAGTTTCATCACTCTCACTTAATTAGACCCAAAGTTACTTATCTCTGCTTACCCTCACCAGAAAATGCTTATCCTCGAACTCCATCAAGGCATGCGCCATAAACACATATACACCAAGTTTGAATATAATCCTTTAGTGAACATTCTAGCTCAATTAGAAGGAGAGTTATTGTGTCCCATAAAGTGTGTCCCAAACAATATGACAGACAGACAGGCGGGTGGACCGACAGACAGGCGGACAGGCCCATTTTAATAGCCGGGGAACAATAAATATATAATTTGTTATTTGTTTACTGATCATTCGTTCATTTTTTGTTAAATATCGGTCTACAGCTAAAATTTTGAATATTCCGCGGAGATTGCACTTTATAACAGCAACTAGTCCATGTGACAGGCAGATATTCATTACCAATTTAACTATGATTTTCAGTGAGCCTTATGTCTAAAGTGTCCAAAATTGGTTGATGGACTTCAGGGTCACTTTACCAAATGTCAGTTTGGCGGCCATCTTTTAAAATTTCTATTTAAAATAATGCAAGTCAGAGAAATTCCTCAACTGAGGATGGGACAAAACCCGAGGCCCGTGTACACATTTGAGTGCACGTAAAAGATCCCTTGGCAGTTGGAGTTCGATTTCAGAGTATGCCGTAGCACCGATATCCGGGCAAAATTTCCCTCACTGCACATGTATGTGCTCTTTATTCAGTGTTCTTAGTTCTTAATACATAGTCCTTAATTCTTACTTCTTTATTTGTTGTCGTATTTCGACATTTGTACACTAAAATTAAAATTATTTGTTTTACAAATCAGAAATGAAATGAAATGGGGTTTAAGGTCCTACTGTTCTGCTCCTAACCTGGGCTAATGAAGACGGGCATACGCCATACAGTGTGCTATGAGGGAAATTTTGCCCGAGCAGCGGCACTATGGCCTACTCTTATATCGAATTCCAACTGCCAAGGGATCTTTTACGTGCACGCCAATGTGTACACGGGACCTCGATTTTTCGTCCCATCCGAACGACTAGACAGCTGTCCTTGTCAGGCCCTCCATCCTGCATCACTGACAAGGGGAAACCACGCCGGAAAATCTGAATGAACTTTCTCGGCCAATGCAGGGATCGAACACCCGACCTCCAGGCTAGCGAGCCAGCGTCTTACCCACTTAGCCACGTGATCCCCTTTACAAATCAGACATTTGTCATATCAGATTTGTAAAATTTATTTTTGTTTAATTTAATTGTATCTTAATATAATAATCTACATTTACATTTCGCCATAGACATACAACGAAAAATAAATCTCGAACGACAAATTTCCAAATACAAATCTCCAAATACAAATCTTGCAAAACATTTCTTCAAACACATTTCTCCAAAAACATTTCTCGAAATTCATCGAACCGGAACATTATGACGACATGAGCGGAAATTTGTTGTTCGAGATTTGCTTTTCGTTGTATATCTCTGATGAAATGTAAACGAAAGCTATTTTTTTAATTTTCTAAAATAAATTTTATCTTTACATTAAAATACAATTCAGTTAAACAAAAATACATCTTACAAATCTGATATGACAAAATGTCTGATTTGTAAAATAACTATTGAATTTAAGATACAGATGTTAATTTTAGTGTACAAATGTCGAAATACGACAACAAATGACGAAATAAGAATGGTGTATGCCCGTCTTGAGTAGCCTAGTCTTAGCAGACTTTGAAGTGGGATAACTCTACAATCGACCGCCCTCTCCCCCACCCACAGTCTGTTCTTACCTTGTGAAAACTTGTGTTTTAACAGGAATGTAGATATCTCCGACACTGTAATAAAATTCACATATTGTCATCTCAATTTTAAGTTTTTGTTTCATTACAGTAACTATAATATTTTGTTTAATTAGAGAAAGGTTCAACAGAATACATCTTACTAGCCTGGAGGCTCATTGCTGGGGATGGAGTCCAAGCATGAAACTATTCAATTGTTTTTCGGACAACTAGTTTCATTATGTATAAGAATCGTTAAAACTAAATTGGGGAGATACCACCTAAAGAGAAATTTTAAATGTTCCCATTATTAATTAGAATAGGTTTCGCTTTATTTTTTTTATATTTTATGCTAACATTTTATTGTTTTAAATCTTCCTAGAGCAGAAACGGAAAATTTGACCGTTTGAATTCCAGGGTCCCAAAGAACAAAGATGAATTTAGCAAGTTTACATTTTTATTGAAAGAGTGATAACTTTCGTTCATTTCAGTATGTTTTCATGATACAAGAATAGCTGGCGCATTCACTTTACTATAGAAAAGTTGGGTCTTGATTTGTGCCCATTTGATGCCCCCCCCCCTCCCGGCACTGTGCCTCCGGTCTGTACAGTTAATTTAGCAGTGGGGGTAAAACGGAGGACCTGGAGAAAACCCACGAGGTTGGACAGGCGACCCTACGCCTTTTCACGTACAACCAGGGAATCGAAATCACGCCAGTTGACTTAATGACATCCTTATGATAAAGCACGCACGTGCTAACCATTCGGCCATCCAACCCCTGATGGTAAACAGAAAACAAACACACTATTCTAATTACTTTCAAAATGTAATACTTACTTATAAAAAGGCTGACGAATCCACAAATCAGGCTGATAAGGGCACAATATCTTAGTTTATTTTGCCCAAGCATATTTTCTACTCAGCTAGGCATGAAATGTTAGAAATAAATAAAATATATAAATTTATATATAACAGCCCAAGTTAATAATCAGTATGTTAGTATATGATTATACCAGGGCCGATATTCGTTTCATGCATTAAACACTAATCTTGCCTTTTCAATTTTGTAAACATCTATTTTATTTTTAGAAATATTTATCCTTTAAGATACTTGATCAATTCAATAATGATAAAGCAAACAATATTATATTTCAAGCACAAATTGATCCTAACCAGTTGGTGTCCGCCATTACCGCATTATATGTAACAGAACTGGTTAAACACGTTCCAAATATAATTTTAAGACAGAGATCATTGTTACGATAGATACGTAGCGAAGATCTTAAGAAACGGGAAGTGACAAAAAAAAAAAAAAAAATTTTCGTCTTTAACGGATTTATCAGTGAACTGAAATTCGACCGTGTATCTGTTATCGCTCGTTCTTTCAGTCAGTAATATATAAGGATGCGCCATTTACCGTTTCTTCAAATCTTCGTACACATCTACTGTAACAATGACCTGTGTGTTAAAATGATATTTGGAATGTGTTTAACCAGTTCTATCACATATGTAACTGACACCAAACTTGTCCTTTAATTGTGTTTAAAAATGCAGGACTATTTATAGATTCAGTATATTTTAAGGGGCTTTATTTGAACATACTTTAAACATATGTATTTTAAAAATGCAACGAACGATCGCTTTAATGATTCTCCTGGAGTTTTCCTTTCTAGTAGTATTTCGTAAATCTAATAAAATATGCGCTGTGTACGGTTACATCCGTAAGTCAGGAATGACCGGGTGTGTGAATATAAATAACGAACAATCCAAACCATTAGACAATTATTTCAAGCTTTTGGTCACGATTAAACCAGAACATCAATATCAGCAAAATCATATATTGTATATATACAAACTAAAATAGCATCCGCGGAAGGGTAAGGGTCAACTGAACGGAAATTAAAAGAACAAGAATATACCATACTTATGGCGCCTAAATTTAGTTACTTCACACCAGACATTGTAAATATTGTCAGATTTGTTGTTTATTGTTTCTTTTAAATTTGGGAACAGAGTAGTTTACGTACGTAGTGAGGACATGGCAGCTCCGCCTGAAGACTTTTTATGAACCAAACAAACTTTACCCCCCCGCCCCCGCCACACACAAAATTATGCAAAAATATGGTTTCTAACTTTAACCCTGCATACCCAGAATAGGGAACGAGTACCGGTCAGGACAGGGATATGTTTAATGGCAATCTGAGTATAATATTGAATTACATATAACTCTAGACATCAGGGGCCTGTTTCACGAAATTTTAACTAAGATAAAATCCAAATTTTAGTAATTTGATTGGATAATATTAGATTGATTTTAGTGCTTAGCCAATCAAACTTGAAGTATCTACTAAAATTGGATTTTATCTTTAGTTAAAATTTCCATAAACAGGGCCCAGTTCTCTCGGTTAAAATAATATGTTATACGAAAGCGTCTACATTATATACATGAGGGCAATGTTGCTAGATGGGTATTACCGACGCACAAAATCTACCGAGGCCAGAGATATGTTTAAAGGCAATCTGATTATAATATTAAATGCCATATAACTCTTAGACATTAGTTCTCTCGGTTAAAATAATATATTATGCTGGTGCATGAGGACTATTTAAGTAGATGTGCATTACGAATTATTATTCGGAATCTCAAGAAAAAAAATAAGTGAAAGCTTTTTATATAATAGTGGTGAGATCGGGGTGTGGTTAAATGGAATTTCCATTTGTTCAACTCAATGACGACACGTTTGAAATGAACACTGCCGATGACGTCAATTGGTGCCATTAGTGGCATCCATTTCCGGGTGATGCGGGCATGCAATCAAAGAATTAAAATGATTTTATTTTTAATGTTGAAGTTGCTACCCTACTTGAAGCGTGTATAGCTCTATTCCTTGGAACCTTAAAATTTAGGAAAATAGGTCTAAAATCACAGATTATTATAATATAGGTAGGTGTATATAAACTGATTCCCATTCCATTCTGTAACATTTTTATTGTAATATCTAATCAATGTTGGGTTAAATACGTGAACAGTCAAAATTGATCGACAGTCGTTTACATCTGCTTTATTTTGTCGTTTATGAATCAGCCATTTCTACTTTATACTTCCACATGGTCTTGTGGGGTACCTTTTTCTTTGTTTCTTACAAATGGCGCTCAAAACCATAGAGTAAATGACGTCGTTAACGGATTTTAAAATGTTCGTTATTTCTTAATTATTGGATATTAAGATGTTATATTTTCGCGATAAGATAAAAACACCCATATTGATTATCGATTAATTAGGATTATCGTGCATGTTATTGAGTTAAATGTTTAGCACCTGTAATTTGAATAAAAAGTTTATTTCATTAGATTTTACATACCAGTATTTTTAAAAAAAATCCTTTCTCTCATTTCTGAACATGTGACCTTTATCTTCAGTTTTAGAGGCATGCAATCGCGGATGTGGGCCCCGGGTACCAACAAACCCCTGCAAGGGTCTGATTGGTGCCTAGGATTTATTACGTCATATTATCAATCTGAATATTAAAGAACCTACCTTTCACCGAGATTAAGTTCTCCCTGTCTAGATGTTATGCCAGGGCCTATGTATTTTAGTGGCTGTAGAAAATACACGACACGAATTCTCCTGAGTGAAATAAATAAAGACCAACATGAGTCTAGTTTGGACTCAACACTTAGTAGAACAAACTTACCAATAATATATATATAAATACCATTCAACAATAATTAGTTTTATAGCACTTTGCGAATCAATCTTCCTTATTTATAACTCCCTGTGTTTCAGCCAATAATATAGGTAATACTACATTCTGGTATATAAACCATAAATAGGCGTGACCCCATTTGTTTAATATTGTACATATGTGCACTGTCCGACTTCACGGCTATACGATTTAACATCTCTCTCATTCAGAAGACATTCGCGTTCTGTTTAAGAGAACGGATGCGTCTACCACTCGATCTTCCAAGCAGGATGTACGCATATGTTTATGACGATACAAATAAACAGATTGCTAATATATTATGCACGTACTTGATTTAAAACCGAATTTAGTTAGTTGCTTGACATTTTAGAACCGGATGGCAAGTCAAGAAAATTGTTTAATGTAATAATAGCACTTGCAGTAAACATTGTTATCACGGCTATATTCCTTAGCCACAATTTATTCTTTCGGTTTTGTGACATGGATAAATGAAACAAGGTTTAACGTCCCCCGATTCTGTCAATTTTGGACCCCTCCATTCATTATTTATTGCCTGATTCGGAGAAAAGCAAAGTTCCTCTGAATTGTGGCCATATAGGCCAGTTGCATTATGCCAAAGAAAAGTATTATGTCTGCAAAGCGCGTAGCGTTATGTTGAACTAAACCTAACTTCTCTTTTGTTTTCTATAATTTGATATATCTAGATAAATACCTGAAATGTTCAAATATAATTAGTGTCTTAATTGTCCGAGTCTATAATTCCAAAAATATATAGTTTGTTTATTTGGGAGGACAGTGTAGCGGAATTGTGTTTCTAAGCAAGCTAGAACTTTTGGCTGCAGGCCTACACTGGGGTGGCGGTAATTCTGGCGGTGATAGCGTGATTACCGTGCATGGTGTCGATTTGCATGGAAGGCATATTGTCTTCTCACAGTGCAGACCGTATGTGTTCTTATTTTTATTGATGTAAATTCGTATAAATATTAGGGATTTAGTGATAAGTGGACAATTTCCTGTTATGAACTTTGTGTTGTGTTTCATATTAATAAGTGACTTTAATTAATTTTGCAACGAGACTTTCATCGTGGGTAGTGAATGGTTTTCACGCAATTAAGTGAGTTTTATGTCGTTTGAATTTATTATCATCATAAAATAGACTATATATGCTTAAATATTAACTTTTGTAATCATCATATCGCTGGATATATATATATATAAACTTTAATAATCAATCATTAACTGTGTTGGTATATATACTATTCAAAAAAAGTAGGGGATATTTGATTTTTAAGTGTTATTAAAGTCACCTAATGAAACTGACGAAGAAACAAATGACAAAATGAAATGAAGTTCACATTCATCGATTTATTCCAAATGATCGTTAGACTAAGTAAGACACAGACTGACCATTATAAGGGTAAAATGATACCCGGGGTCAAACAGCAAAGTTACCACAGCATCACAATCAAGTCAGTAACGGGTAAATCCTCCTCTGTTTGCCAAACAAGCATTGATCCGACGTGGCATACTCCTAATGAGACGTCTAAGGTCATTTTGGTCCAGATTGTCCCATTCCTGTTGCAACGCAGCAGCAAGTTCTTGGACATTGGCAGGACGTTGTTGACGTTGACGTAACCTCTGTCCAAGCATGTCCCAGACATGCTCGGTGGGGGAGAGGTCGGGACTCAGTGCTGGCCAAGGTAATGTGGTGATGTTCTGTTGTTGGAGGTAACCTGTAACGATCCTGGCCCTGTGACATCTTGCGTTGTCAGCCTGGGAGATGAAACGGCGGCCATGACGTCGTGCGAACGGCACAACATGGACTGCCAAGATGTTGTCCCGGTAGTACTGGCCTGTAACACGCCCTGCAACAACATGTAAAGCCGTTCTTCCAGCAACAGTGATGCCTCCCCACACCATAACAGAACCACCCCCAAATCGATCATGTCTGATGACGTTAACGTCTTGGAAGCGCTCGTTTCGACGACGCCACACCCTCCTACGTCTGTCCAAAAAATCAACAGTGAACCTTGACTCATCTGAAAACATCACATTGCTCCAGCGTCGATTATCCCAGTGTTGACGATCCCTACACCAACGACGTCTTGCCCGAATGTGATGATCTCTCAAACAAGGGATCACGCGAGGACGTCGGGCGCGAAGGTGACCCCTATGCAGTCGATTCCGAATCGTCTGGCCACTCACTCTCACACCAGTGTCTGTTTGAAGACGAGCGCTGATCTGATTTGCTGTGATGACACGATTTCTCAAGGCCAAGGTACGGATAAATCGATCCTGGGCTTGAGTTGTCGACCTGAGCGTGGTCTGTCCTGTACAGATTGTGTATCACGGTATCTGGACTATAGCCTGCTTATGACAGACTGAGAAACATTCATCGTCCACGCCACAACCGCCTGTGTTGTGCCGATCTGTAGCAAGCCAAGGGCACGTAACCTTTCATTTTTGGTAAGCCGACGCATATCAAAATTTGTTTTCTGGTCACTAAAACAATTAAACTGATGTTTCCACCCTGGAATTCGATGCCACAATGACTGTAACATTCAAAGTCAGAGTCGTGCAAATCTTGGGTTGGACCCCCATGATGATCCCAAGCATCACCTGCATTCCATGCGGTAGCTATTGGTGCGTTTGGGCGTCACATGTAACTGGAAATGTTTCTTCTGTTAGGTTCTATAGTGACTTTTTTCGTAGTCATTTGCATATTTTAGTATTATGCCCCCAAAATCAAATATCCCCTACTTTTTTTGAATAGTATATATATATATCGCTGGATATATATATATAAACTTTAATAATCAACCATTAACTGTGTTGGTATATATATATATATACTATTCAAAAAAAGTAGGGGATATTTGATTTTTAAGTGTTATTAAAGTCACCTAATGAAACTGACGAAGAAACAAATGACAAAATGAAATGAAGTTCACATTCATCGATTTATTCCAAATGATCGTTAGACTAAGTAAGGCACAGACTGACCATTATAAGGGTAAAATGATACCCGGGGTCAAACAGCAAAGTTACCACAGCATCACAACCAAGTCAGTAACGGGTAAATCCTCCTCTGTTTGCCAAACAAGCATTGATCCGACGTGGCATACTCCTAATGAGACGTCTAAGGTCATTTTGGTCCAGATTGTCCCATTCCTGTTGCAACGCAGCAGCAAGTTCTTGGACATTGGCAGGACGTTGTTGACGTTGACGTAACCTCTGTCCAAGCATGTCCCAGACATGCTCGGTGGGGGAGAGGTCGGGACTCAGTGCTGGCCAAGGTAATGTGGTGATGTTCTGTTGTTGGAGGTAACCTGTAACGATCCTGGCCCTGTGACATCTTGCGTTGTCATCCTGGAAGATGAAACGGCGGCCATAACGTCGTGCGAACGGCACAACATGGACTGCCAAGATGTTGTCCCGGTAGTACTGGCCTGTAACACGCCCTGCAACAACATGTAAAGCCGTTCTTCCAGCAACAGTGATGCCTCCCCACACCATAACAGAACCACCCCAAATCGATCATGTCTGATGACGTTAACGTCTTGGAAGCGCTCGTTTCGACGACGCCACACCCTCCTACGTCTGTCCATAAAATCAACAGTGAACCTTGACTCATCTGAAAACATCACATTGCTCCAGCGTCGATTATCCCAGTGTTGACGATCCCTACACCAACGACGTCTTGCCCGAATGTGATGATCTCTCAAACAAGGGATCACGCGAGGACGTCGGGCGCGAAGGTGACCCCTATGCAGTCGATTCCGAATCGTCTGGCCACTTACTCTCACACCAGTGTCTGTTTGAAGACGAGCGCTGATCTGATTTGCTGTGATGACACGATTTCTCAAGGCCAAGGTACGGATAAATCGATCCTGGGCTTGAGTTGTCGACCTGAGCGTGGTCTGTCCTGTACAGATTGTGTATCACGGTATCTGGACCATAGCCTGCTTATGACAGACTGAGAAACATTCATCGTCCGCGCCACAGCCGCCTGTGTTGTGCCGATCTGTAGCATGCCAAGGGCACGTAACCTTTCATTTTGGGTAAGCCGACGCATATCAAAATTTGTTTTCTGGTCACTTAAACAATTAAACTGATGTTTCCACCCTGGAATTCAATGCCACAATGACTGTAACATTCAAAGTCAGAGTCGTGCAAATCTTGGGTTGGACCCCCATGATGATCCCAGGCATCACCTGCATTCCATGCGGTAGCTATTGGTGCGTTTGGGCGTCACATGTAACTGGAAATGTTTCTTCTGTTAGGTTCTATAGTGACTTTTTTCGTAGACATTTGCATATTTTAGTATTATGCCCCCAAAATCAAATATCCCCTACTTTTTTTGAATAGTATATATATATATATATATATATATATACATACACACATATAAATTAAATTAAATAAACACATAATAAAAAAATGTTATTTGCAGAATGTTCTTTGCAATAGATATGTTTTTAAAGTCTTCTTAAAACTTTCCAAAGATGGACACTCTTTTAGATTTCGCGGTAGTTTATTACATAGTTTTGGTCCCGCAACACTGAAGGATCTGTCAGCAAAGGTTTTGTTTTTGGAACATGTAAATCCTGGGCGGTCGATGACCGTGTGGAATATCGATTCGGGTTATATGTTAAAAGATCACAAAGGTAATCTGGAGCATTATTGTTCAAACATTTAAGTTCAAACTTAAGTCAATCGCAAGCAAAGGAGATAAAAGCTGATGTTCCATGTGGTGCAGAAGATCATTGTAAATCTTCACGTCAAAGTATCGGTGCTGTAATTAGTACGATACGCACTCTCCTAAGGCGGACGGAGTTGATGCCAATTCTGGTGTTGCGTATAGCTAATCATGGATGCTTTCTCGACCAATTTAGACAAGAATGACACGTTGCTCACTGGACGATACTTCTTTTTTATCAGGTCAAGATTTTGTTTTTTCAACAAAGAATTTATAATCTTTGTGGAATACAGTCCAGTCGATAGTGAAACATTTATCACATTTTGGATGGCTGGGGCGAGGATATCACAATGTTCCTTCACCAACATGGACGGGATTGGTCTAAGCTACAGGTAGTGGTTTTGCATTGCGAATGAGCTTGATCACTGTGGTGGGGTCAACATTTGAGTATGAATCAAAGACTAAGTTACGACAGATGGTTTCTACTTTATCTTCAAAGTAACGCGCATTCATTGGCGAGTTGTGAATCTGATACATACACCTTCTGGAACTGGATTCGATGTTGTAGTACCGAGAAAACGTCATCTATTTTGTTCCGAATAAAGCAGGTCTTAGCGCGAAACAAATGGTAAGAGTATGTATTACGGATAGTTCGAAAAGTTTCTAAATTCTCTGACGTATTATGTTTGACCCAACGACGTTCTGCGTTTCGTATTGACGTTTTAAAACGCAAGGCTTTATTATCAAACCAAGGTACAGATCGACGAACTGTCACAGTCTTTGTCTTTAATGGTGCATGTTGGTTTAGGAAATCAAAAAGCAGATTATTATATTCTAGTACAAGAGTATTGATGTCGTTGATTGATACTAAACGATCAGTAATGCTTGATAAATTAGATTGAAACTTTTCTTGATTTACCGATTTAATGTTCCGATATTGTATTTTCTTGCGGACCAGGGTTGGGCGAGATGTTGAAATGATTGCAGATAGAAACACATGATCAGAAAAATAGTGGTGTGTTGCAAAATCAGTTTGCGAGAAATCGATATTTTCACGGATCAATATTAAAGATACATTATGGGAGATTCGATAACGAGTTGACAGCTCTCACTATAATAGTTAAAAACTAGATAATGTAAGGGCAATTTGCTGAAAATTTCATTCAAATTGATCCACTATGAACCGAGAACTAAGCGGTTGAAATTTCCGGCTAGCCTTGATCACCATTACTAAAGTCAGTACGATGAACAGCATAATCTCGATTATCCCTTTAATCGTTAAATCGTGAAGGAAAATTATGCAGTAAATCGGCTCATAATCCAGTAAAGATCGCAGGCTAGCGATGCCATCTAGAGTTGATTATGGTCTGGATAGGTTAATTAATGTCTAATTAATAATTTAGATAACATTTCAGGCCTAAAGAAAGACCTGCAATAGACAGATTTAGCTCTTGCATAATGTATGTTTAAGTCAAGTGTGTTACTAGAAATATGGGTTGGGTCGCACACAACTTGGTTTAGTGAAAATAATAGCTCATTGAATTTCTCTGTATCAACATGGGATGCTTTATTAACATATATGTTGAAATCTCCACAAAATAAGGATCTGTTAGAGTTCAACAGTACGACACTTGCATATTGTTCAAATTCAGAAAGGAATTTAGTAAAAGATATTGGATGCTGTTCTGAGTATGATGGTCTATATATGATATGCCCACTACTGTAATAGTGAACGACATGATCTTTACTTCAACTTGCACGTATTCGAAAGACGGTGTTTCTCCGGATGAGAGGATTTTGAACTTGACGATGTCATTGAAGAAAACTCCAACTCCATCACCAACCCAATTATTTCTTTCAAATATTTTTAAAGTCATAGCCATATTGTCTCAATTCTGCTATAGTAACTCGATCGTGATCCTTTAACCACGTCTCTGTGATTATACAAAAGTCAATAGACTCGATCTGAATGTGATGCAGGAATCGATCGACATTATTTCGAAGTGATCGCGCATTGACTAAGCCAAATTTAGAGCGGTCAGTTTTAGTATATTCAGTTTCTGGCGATATAGACGGAGATATATAATTTCTGTTTGTCAAGTACCGAGAACAAATTGCAAAAGAATTTCTTTCACTGAAATCTAGTAAAGGGATGTCTTAAGGACTCCTAACTCAAAATTGTCCGCTGAAACCCTGTAGCGTTTTTCATAATTTGCATAAATCCAAGATGGCCGCCAATTTTACTTTCTGGCCTCCATATGTTGGAAACGGCACGTTTTAGAGCATATAAATGTATTATCATTATACAAAAGTGATGCCAACGAATCGGGAAAAAGTATTACCAGGACGCCACGACGTTATTGTGACGTCATGACGTCAGATCACTGCTTTGATACTGAATAAGTGAGTTCTGATCTAGTTTGTTTTTGTGACACTAACTGATTGGACTGGAATCCAATTTTGCTCATTTTGTGAAAAAAAAGAAGTCGTATTTCGCCATGGATAAGTGCATAATTTGTGGCGATAACCTAAATAATGGTGTGGATGTTGTCAAGCTCACCACCAAGGGAGCGAATGGAATCAATCAGGCTGCTCGGCTTCGCGAGTTGGACATTACGGTCACCCCAAATGCTCATGTGCACATTCAGTGCAGACAGAATTTCACTCACCGGCGCAATATTATCAGAGATCGAAAGAGAAGGCAATGTGCAGATCCGCCACCACAGAAGATCATGGTTAAACGGCGATCACAAAACTCGGGAGGTTTTGACTACGGCAATCGATGCCTCCTATGTGGAAGTCAAGCAAAAGTAACTGATACGAAAAATCCTTTTGCTGTCGGTACATATCCCGTTAGAACGATGAATATGCAAATGATATTGTACAATGCATGCTTGGAGCGGAATGATGAATGGGGAAGGACGGTGTTAGGTAGAATTGAATTTGTTCAAGATCTACACGCCATTTATCACCAGGTCTGTAATGTTAATTTCAGAACTCGTAAAAGTGTTCCCATCAGGTTTGCTAACTGTGGCGGTGATTCTGCACAGGACCCAGTGATGTCCGGGCCAGGTAGACCAAAAGACATGGATAGAGAAAATGGCTTTCTAGCAGTTGTAGAGGATCTGTGTGCGAATCCTGGCGAGCTGAGGACAATCTCTGAACTGGTTACTGAAATGGGTAAAATTACTGACAATCCATACACCAATAGGCACATGAAAATAAAACTTGTAGAGAAGATGGGTGAAAACATAATCATAAGCAACGTTAACGGGCGAAATGACGTTGTGACGTTCAATGAAACAGCGGCTCAGATTCTTCAAACATTCTATGACATTCCCAGGAAGGACGACACTCAATCTGAAGAAGAAAGATTCATAAAAACAACAGCAGCTCTAATTCGAAGGGCAATAATTAGCAAATATATTACACATTCCAAAGAATTCTATCCGGAGCCTGAATATTTAAAATCAGTTGATAGTATGACAAATTTTCTGTCCAATTTATTGACTTTATTTTTGCAGGAATTATTTGTGGGGACAAACAACGATGTCAAAATAGCATCTCTGGGACAGTGTCTGGTGCAGGCTGCCCGACCCCGGGCTGTATTGGTCCCATTTCAAGTTGGACTAGCTGTCCAGCTGCATCATATTTATGGTTCAAGATTTTTAATCGACAATTTGAATCACTTTGGACTGTGTTCTTCCTATTCAGAGGTACTGAATCATGAAATGAGCGCTTCCACTCAAGTGTCCCTGACTGCCGAATTGGATACACGGACAGAAACAGAACCGGACCAATCACCTTGTCTCCAGACATACGATTCTCACACCCTGAATGGACGTTCGAGCTTTTCAACTGACCAGTCGGAGATGTCACAACATCAGTCAAGTCCTGAAGTTGAAATGCCACATCAACTTCAACGTTCAGAGGATTCTACAATCAATGCGTCAGTAGCTAGACAAATTTTGCAAACATCATGTGGGAATTTCCGACAGTACGTTTGTGATAACGCAGACAGAAATCCGTGGACCCTGGATGGAAAGAAATCGCTGCATGCAATGGGAATGATAGAGACTGTTACACCAGAGATAAGATCCCGGTTGCTGCTAAAGCAAGAAACAAATGTTTCCAGACGAATACTGAAGTCTATGATTCAGATCAAACATTATGAAATTCCAAATGAAAATTCGTATTTATTATTTTACAAACTACCGCCAATGGACATAAATCCTGCAAGCGCTTCCGGACTAGATCTCGTATGGAAAGTTTGTTGGCCTCTAAAATCGGCATATCCTCTGTGGTCTGGTACTATGCAGGCTGTCACCAAAGGTGATCATCTTGGTAAAGCAAGTATCCGCTTTCTGCCTATGATAGATATGGACCCCAATAATCTAAGTTGCATTTATTCAACCTTGTGTTTCATTGCGGACGAATGTGTTCGTCATGAATGTACCCCAGTCGTTACTTTCGACCAACCTTTGTGGTGGAAAGCCCGGACCATGTTGAATAATGAAAAATCTGATAGCTACCTCAGGTCTACAGTTCTACACATTGGCGGCTTCCACACGGCTGTCATTCCTCGGCTCTATTGGTCATATTATGAACTCTTCAGGTCTGAAACAGGTTCTTGCCACGGTCTTCGGTGAGAACGCCGTTGACCATATGTTGGCTGGGAAATCATATGCTAGAGCTGTGCGGGGTCATTTATTGGTTGATTCCGCTTTGAATAGTATTTTACTGTCAGAAGCATACAACATGCCAATGTTCAGTGAAGGAGATAATGAACTCATGAATACGGAAATCGAGGAAATGATAGGTCTAATAAAAGACCGTCTAATAAAAGGCAATGTATCCGCTGAGGAGGTAGTAACGTATGAAGTAATGACAAAAGTGAATTCAAAAATTGAAGATCAAAAAATGAAGATGAAAAGTCATCCAACTGGTCAACAGTGGACACAGTACATGACTATGATGGACCTTCTTAGGGGACTAGTAAGATCAGAACGGACTGGTGATTGGAGATTGCACTTATCAACCCTGCAAAATATGATCTACTACTTCGCGGCATCCGGGCATCGAAATTATGCTAAATCAATTCAAGTATTTTTGCAGGATATGGTGGAACTGCGGGGGAAAAATCCAGCCATTTATGGATTATTTGAGCATGGAATGTTCATGGTTCGCCGTTCAAATAGATTTTGGGCTGGGCTGCCAAAAGATTTAGTGATTGAACAATCTTTTATGCTGACATTAAAGTCAACTGGCGGTCTAATTCACGGTCGGGGGGTGATGGATGAGGCACAGCGCAATAAGTGGTTGCTTTCACTTCCTGCATGTACCACGATACATGAAGCTATGAAAGAACTGGCTACTGATAATCTGGAAAATGACGAAGAGCACAAGGAGTGCTCTGTCTCCCGCATACGTCGCGACCATCGTGATGGGAAAATCATATTTCAGTATCTTTCAGAAAATAACCCATTTGATTATTCAGAACATCTCCGAAACATTAGCTCTGGAGAGGTGGCGGATTCGTCTGTGAACTGTCACAATGCCTTTGAGATAGGACGAGGCGTGATGGAAAAGGCATATGGAAAATAATGCGCACAATTATTCTTTCAGGAAGAAAGATGAAGTTGTCACTATGGGACATTCCTCAAAGATCAAGGTGGACGGTGATCCAGTGCTGATTGATCCACAAGTTCTGTTCCAGCGATTGATTACAATTGGTAACGTTAGGTCAGACTTGGATGATACTCGGGATCTGTTGAAATTTGAATTAACAAACCACCCAACTGCTTTATTTGATGAAACTGGTGCTATCAGACCGGCGATAAAGTCTCAGCTGTTGGATGAACTTAGTTATTCAAACGGGGACATTGGTGGAAGACCAGAACCTGTAAATACCGTTTTTGATTTACTCCATGGGCAGGTAGTATGGGTAAAAATCAATCATTCAGCGCCATATGTGACATATATGTTGAGATTGTTAAACGGAAGACGAACCCAGTTGTTGTGTTTGATGGGTATGAGCAGAGACCAACAACCAAAGATGCTGCTCATCAACGCAGATACAAGGTCAAGGCAAAGACGGTGGTTGGACTTGGTGGTGATAAACTTCTGAAAGCAAAGAAAGAAGAATTTCTCGGAAATGAAACTAATAAGTCCAGCTTTATAATTTTACTGAAAAATAGGTTGGAGGCCAATGGTATACCAGTCATAGTCATGAGTGCGATAGAGATGTCTTCATCAGGTACAACACTAGTGATTGGAGACGATACCGATTTATTAGTTCTACTGTGTCATCACCTCAAAACGCCCAGTGCCCCGATTTACATGAAATCACACAAAATATCATCCAAGCGACCATACTGGAATATACGGTGCCTAAGGGACAATCTTGGAGAGGAAATCTGTAAAATTCTGCCTTTTATACATGCCGTCGGAGGGTGCGACACCACATCGAGACTGTTTGGTATAGGTAAAGGGACTGTCTTGAAGAAGGCCATGTCTTCACATTTGTTCAGAGATGTTGCCTTGGTTTTCTATGCACCTATGTCCACAACACAGGAAATTACCAAAGCGGGTGAAAAGGTCTTAAGTGTTCATTTATAATGGAAAGGAGAACATGTCTCTGGACGAATGTAGATGTTCAAAGTGGGCGGAAAAAGTGGTCAGTAGCACAACTCAAGTGCAGGTTAAGACTTTGCCTCCAACGTCTGATGGCGGGAAGTATCACTCGCTCAGGGTTTATCTTCAGGTGCAGAAATGGCAAGGAAATTCATTGGACCCAACATTATGGGGATAGAAACTGTCAAACGATGGAAACAGTTTAGCAGCCGTAAAAATGGACAACGCTCCTGTTCCAGACAGCTTATTGAAAGTGATTCGGTGTAACTGTAAATCCGACTGTAATTCTAAGAAGTGCTCGTGCAAAAAGCATGGTTTAGAGTGCTCTACTGGATGTGGAGAATGTCATGGCGTTTCATGTTCAAATTCGTGCTCAGTCGATGAAGACGGAAATGACACAGACAATTGAGATGACGTCCTTTGAACATTTGTCCGGAAAGTCGGTCAGTTCTTTTAAATTTCAAGTATTGACTACTTGATCAATTTATTCTCAAAATATCATATGATTAAATTTAATTTTGCAACCAGAGAAGCACATTTGATAGTTCTTTGCTCCACAGAAAACATTTTGATGACAAACGATGTCATAATAACGTGACACTGACGTCCTGGTGGCGTGAAAATATTTTTTTCGGAGTCGTTGGTATCACTTTTCTATCTATTGATAATACATTTATATGCTCTAAAACGAACCGTTTCGAAGATACAGTGGTCAGAAGGTCCAATTGGCGGCCATCTTGGATTTATGCAAAAACGCTACAGGGTTTCAGCGGACAATTTTGAGTTGGGAGTCCTTAAGGCATCCCTTTACTAGATTTCAGTGAAAGAAATTCTTTTGCAATTTGTTCTCGGTTGTTTTTTATATCTCTCCGTCTAATAAGCTACGCAGTAATTCCGAATGTACTCAATTATAGTAATCTCGGGAATTCTGCCATTTTTCAGTTCTTAGATTCTTTGAGACTTGACCCCGTTTCCCCCCGTACGTTTTGTTTAATTCCAAATGATGTAAACGATTAAATACAGCGACCGGTAGTCTGGTCTTATTACACTGATCGGTTCATTACTTGTATAGGTTAAGCGTTTCGCTTGATTGCACCTTCTTAAGCCATTCATTACAATATCACCCTCACTGAAAAAACACAACACAACTATATGGATAACAATCACTAGCAACTTTAATAGTGCAACATTTCAACAAGTGTACTCTTATCAAGCACAGGGTAAAAACGATAATATGATACAAAAACCTGTGAGTAAGCATTTAAGTATAAAAATTTAGAAGAAGCCACAAAGACAAGAAATACTATTCTGTTTAAATATAAAAAAATCAAAGACAAATTGGAGTTATAATTACAATACGTAATACTTAGATAATTAGGAAGCCATTACACAAACTAATTGGTTAAGATCTAGATGGTTAAAGAAAACATATTTAGTATAAGCGAGAAAAACAGAAGGCTTCATTTTAACACATGGCTAATAATTATGGCAAAGGTATTGTGAATATCAAATAGTAAAAACCAAAAAATCCCCCCCCCCACCAAAACACCCTTACTGTCATTTTTATACATCGAAATGCAATTTTCATCAAAGACGATAATCAAAAGGATCTTTATAAAAAGCATTATTACCGAAATAGTCTTGAGTTGTTCATACACATTCCTGTGGAATTATAGACAGATCATACATTATAGCACAGTTATCACTGATAATAATTAGACGACGAAAAACAAATGAAATGAAATGGGGTTTAACGTCCTACTGTTCTGCTCGTAACCTGGGCTGATGAAGACGGACATCCGCCATACAGTGTGCTATGAGGGAAATGTGCCCGGGCAGCGGCACAACAGCCTACTCTTATATCGAATTCCAACTGCCAGGGGATCTTTTGCGTGCACGCCAATGTGTAAACGGGAACTCGGTTTTTCGTCCCATCCGAACGACTAGACAGTTGTCCTTGTCAGGCCCTCCGTCCTACATCACTGACAAGGGGAAACCACGCCGGAAAATCGGGATGTACTTTCTCGGCCAATGCAGGGATCGAACAGACGAAAAACAAGCAGTCACACACTCTAGGTGCTGATAGAACTTGAGAGAAGTTAAATCCATTTATGAGATTATGTAGTCTGCTATTTTTAATAGTAAGAAAATCAATGTTAAAATCTCCTAAAATAATTATATTAAAGTCAACAAAATCACGGGTTGCGTTAAAACCTTCTTCTATCAGATCCCAATAATCTGTGGTAGCTGACGGTTGACGATAAAATGAACCTATTAAGAACTTGTTTGTTTTTAAAATACACTTCAATCCAAATCGCCCGAAGGTGTTTTATGATAAGATCATAGCGTGGTTTAAAATATAAGTAAGATTTAATATAGATTGCACCCACCCCTGCCGTCTTCGCGACTCAATTACACGGACCAGTGATATCCGTGTATGCTCAAGCTATTTACGGGTGCATTACTATTTGGCCACGTCTCAGAGAAGTCAATATACCGAAATCGTTTAATTAAACAGCTATTTCGTCAAGTTTGTTTTTAATGCTTCGCACATTTAAGCGTAGAATTGAAAATTTATCGGGTCCCGGATTTGGGTGGATGTTGCCGCACAATAAAGTTTACGATTTCGTGATGAGCAAATCTCCCTAAGAGAGTTAAGGCTGTTAAATATAATTGTATATCTACAGGAAATACAGAACATATCGTTTAGCATAACATTTTTAAATATTATGTGATAGTGTTTGAATTAAAATAGGGAGTTATCGACATGGGTATATTTCTTGCAGATGAAATAAATTAAAATGTATAAGGTAGGCCTGGCATTGACTCATAATAAGGAGAGAAATAATAAATACTATAATTTACCATGAGGAAGAATGTGCACAAAAGTTTACATTGCGTTTTATATTTAAAAGAAAAATTTAAAATATAAAGAAACAAGACAAAAAATATTGATACATAATTATAAAAGTGCTGAGAGGTCACAGCAGACATATGGAGTACTTTAAACAGAAAGCAATTATTTTATAAATATAAGGGTGAATTTTGATGTTATTGGATGGACTACGTTTATGACAAAATTGTAACATGTTTAAGGGTGAATCTTGAATTTTGATTGGTCAATTAGACACTGTCGATTGGACAATAACACCCCCCTGTTTAGCAAGGCGAATAACTGCGTATAGATATTACAGTTTCATTTTGTGCTCAACCATCTTCCTCAACTCAATCTTTAATGATAAATATCTACAAGAAATTCTGCTCAAATGACCATCACACTATTTTCAAACTCCATCCTGTATCCAAATACATCTCTGAAATGCATAAAACAGTAGAAAATCAGTCATAAATTCATAAAAAAAAACGTTTTCAGACATCATAAATTATTCGTAACTAAGCAGTGTGGACAATTTTGTTCTCTTTTTTTGTTTTGCACTCAGCAATGTTTACTTTAAAGTGGAAATTTTAAATCAAGGTTTGATCAAATTCTGAATAACATGATCCGCCTTATAATCAGTCATTAGTTACAAGAAATCGTTTGAAAATATAGTAAGGGAGGCGAAATAGCAACTGAGATGGGCCTAGGATAACGGAAAATTATGCCAAAATTGACGATTGACAACACGTCAGAACGGTATACATAGCAACCACTAGAATACTAGGCATCACATAGTTTTATAGGGTATTTTGAGGGATGTAAGCAAGAACTGCTGTTCTCTGAACAAGAACTAACAATAAAATTGTGTTGAGGGGCTGCAAATAAAATAATAAAGGCTAAAAACTCACCCATGCTACCGTCAATGCATATTACTATAAACTTCGAAAGCGTAGCCATCGTTGTCAAAGGTCACCCTTGTGTAGTCTCGGTTAGCAGGCCGTAACTAATTCAATGACGGTTGGCATTAGGCCTACCTGTCAAAAAACTCCGCACTAAGACTAATTTACTAATCTTTTTAGGCCGCGGTTAATTAATTGTTTGTTTCTCATGACCTGCCCGCATGTCGGTTTTCATAATTATTTGGTCAAATTTAGTGAGGCCCAAAATTTGTCCTTTAAAACTATATTTGTTTGCCTTTAAATATGAACAATGAATTGACGCATTAAAATCCACTATTTATCGCTGAACATGACACCGTAGGTAATAAGTAAAGTAGGCTAGAATGTGAATGTGAGTCCATCCGCAAAACGGAAGTGAAAAAACCGTATCATATCTGTCATCCATACCAAGGAATGGTAGCTACAACATTCACCAAAGACCACATATATTCTCTATAAGGCACTTGTCGTTTGTAATAAAATTCACATAAAGATATAAATGTCTTTAGATTCCTGCTAAATTATTTCATTTACTGACTGGCAACGGTCCTAGAACTGCCGCCATGAGATAGCCTCGATCATGATATACCGACTGGTTGACACTGCTTCACGCCCTTCACGGTATTTTATTAGAAACACTATATAAACAGTCTCAAAGGGACACAGAGATACATATAAATGTAAACAGTTTGATTAAGATAGACAAAATAATAAAAGTATTTATATTATCATGATACCTCTTGCCGAAGATGTGTTCAAAGTTGACGACAATTAACATACGGGCTATTTCCATGGCATTGGTACTATTTTCGCTCACGGCTAGAGAAACGACCACGTGTGTGGTAAATTCTTTGACTGACTTGTTAAATAATCTAACTTATATAAATGTGCATTTGCCAAAAATGGGGGCGGGGTCAGTTCCCATTGGTAAACCAATAGTTTGCTGTATTATCTGATCCCCAACCTCAAATATGGCATTGTCAATGAGAAAATGTATGACACTAACACTATTATGATATGATATTGTGAAACTTTTCTTTATCAAAAACTACAGTGTCGGCATTGCGACGTTTTATAATCCATTTAGCATCTTCTGAGTAAATGGCCATCAAGTTTCTGCCTTTCCGAAGGCTTCATTAAAAGCTTTATCTACAAACCAATCCAAATTATCTTTAACATCTGAGTGTTGTAGCATAGTATATACAAAGTAGAAAAGTCAAACGTTTTTATTGTTTTTGCATTAAAGTTACAATTTCATATTTTCTAAGAAAGTCAAAACATATTGTTTTTGCATTAAAGTTACAATTTCATATTTTCTAAGAAAGTCAAAACATAATTATTTCTATGTCTTTTGCTCAATAGGTTGTCAACTCACTATTATACGATCACAGGTTATCTTTCTCACACTTAAAAATATTCACACCGGAAATAATAACATAATTACCTTCCCACCATGGAATAGCTATCATTAACAAGGTAGGACTGTTTATAGATAATATCTATTTTAGGGCTTTATTTTAATACATTTTAAAAATATAACTCAAAAATAACTTTTTTGTTGATTTTATCTAAAGTATCTAATATGGATTTATTTTTATCAATGAAAAGACTATTAATTCTAGTATAGCTACGGAGTGTTCTGTACCAAATGGTATGTTGGGTTTGGCATAATTCAAGTTCTTTGGTAATAGTTTTTGCTAAAGGTTTTGTTTGGCAGATGCTGGAGGATATTATGTATCTGAATTTTACTGGGCTTTTATGGAATTTAAGTATAGAATAAATGTAAGGTAGTACATCTATTTTGACATTGTCTTTCCTGTTGAAAATATATTGGATATGTAAAATATCTAATTTAGTTAAATCCCCAATGCATTTGTAAGTGTCATTTTTGGTATTGGGCTAAAGTCCAACTTCAGTAAGAATATTTCTAAGATAGTATTTTTACATTGTGGTCCAAAGCGGAAAAGGTTTTTAAGATTTTTATCTTCAACAATATCGATTTTTCCTGTCAGTATATGGTCATGAAACCCGTCTTTAAAGGGAGGATTGGCGCATTGTCACGTGGTATTATCGTAATTGTCAAAAATTCTTGTACGTTAAAGATACATTATGGGAGATTCGGTAACGAGTTGGCAGTTCTCACTATAATAGTTAAAAACTAGATAAGGTAGAAGGCAATTTGGTGAAAATTTCATTCAAATTGATCCACTATGAACCGGGAACTAAGCGACTGAAATTCCCATAAGCCTCGGTCATCATTACTAAAGTCAGTACGATAAACAGCATAGTCTCGCTTATCCATTTAATCGTTTAATGAGAAGGAAAGTTATGCAGTAAATTGGCTTACAATCCACTGAAGATCGCAGGCTAGCGCTGCCATCTAGAGTTGATTATGGTCTGGATAGGTTAATTAATGTCTAATTAATAATTTAGATAACATTTTAGGCCTAAAGAAAGACCTGAAACAGGCAGATTTAGCTCTTGCATAATGCATGTTTAAGATTTTCAATAGTTTCATGGTAGTTAAATATTTTATTACTGTAGGTGAAATTTTAGAACACAGGTTGTCATCATATACATTAATGCTACAAGTTTATGAAAGTTACGAGTAGATCTTTAAAATTATGTAAATCCGAATGCATTCCATATAGCTAGCTTTAACACTTTTTTTCAGAATTAAATCAAAATGGCGGGAATACGAAAGCCAAATTTAAAAAGAACTGAGTTAACAGTTCGTGAGCCTTTACAAAGGGGTATTATTATGTATAGCTGAAAAGGTCTATACTGTGCCAATAGTACGTGGAAATATTCTATTACAAAACAAAACTATACAGTTATATGGGACAACAATCACTGGTTTATTATACACAAGCACGACGTTTCGATAAGTATTCTCTTATCGTTATCAAGCACAATGACATTTAGTAAACTTGAGGGTCTATATATATATGTACAATGTGAAACCATTCTTATTACTAATCATTAGAAGAGTCCAAACAATTAACAGACATATTTAACATCAAAGACCTGAAAAGCACCATGTGATGACAAGGATATAGTTGTACATGAACCTTAAAACCACCCTGATATTGAAAAAGAAAAATGATTAGGGGGAAACCATACATTAAACATTCTATTGTTTCGCACTCTTTATACACGTATTGCATTATCTATTGAAATATATATACATCATTTGTCAAGCACTACCTACTCTTAGGTAAAAGTATATAGAAAAGTGAGGTTTTTAGAAAGAAAAAAATAATTTCATCTTAGCTAGCGCTTTCACCCACTACAGGGATCATCAGATCTTTGGGTTATAAACTTACATTTCAAGTTTCAACAAAATCGATAAAAATTTATGACCTCTATAGGGTCCACAACCTTGATACACCATATTTTTACGCTATTTGAGAACGAACGGCGGCCATTTTGTCGCTCAGTTTTGGGCCGATGTTCACGAAATTCGACCTCAGCCGTCCTTAAGAGTTTAACGGTGATATAATAAAAGGATTTTTAAATCGGATAAAAATTATGACCTCTATAGGGTCCACAAGCTAAAAACGTGATTTATCGTACAATAAGGGGCCATAATTCATGAAGTTACGGTCCGATATGCGCGAATATCGAAACGAACCGAGATCTTTGGGTTATAAACTCACATTTCAAGTTTCAACAAAATCGGATAAAAATTGTGACCTCTATAGGTTCCACAACCTTGATATACCATATTTTTACGCTATTTGAGAACGAAGTGCGGCCATTTTGTCTGTCAGTTTTGGGCCGATTTTCATAAAATTCGAACTCAGCCGTCCTTAGGGTTTAACGGTGATATAATAAAACGTTTTTGTAAATTGGATAAAAATTATGACCTCTATAGGGTCCACAAGCTAAAAACGCGATTTTTCGTACAATAAGGGGACATAATTCATGACGTTACCGTCCGATATGCGCGAATATCGAAAGGAACCAAGATCTTTGGGTTTTAAACTTACATGTCAAGTTTCAACAAAATCGGATAAAAATTGTGACCTCTATAGGGTTCACAACCTTGATATACCATATTTTTACGCTATTTGAGAACAAAGGGCGGCCATTTTGTCTGTCAGTTTTGTGCCGATTTTCACGACATTCAAGCTCAGCCCTCCTTAGGGTGTAACGGTGATGTATTAACACGTTTTTTTTAAATCGGATAAAAATTATGACCTCTATACGGTCTACAAACCAAAAAACGTGATTTTTCGTACAATCAGGGGCCATAATTAAGGAAGTTACGGTCCGATATGCGCGAATATCGGAAGGAACCGAGATCTTTGAGTTATAAACTTACATTTTAAGTTTCAACAAAATCGGATAAAATTTGTGACCTCTATAGGGTCCACAACCTTGATATACCATATTTTTACGCGATTTGAGAAAGAAGGGCGGCCATTTTGTCTGTCAGTTTTGGGCCGAATTTCACGAAATTCGAACTCAGTCGTCCTTAGGGTGTAACGGTGATATAATAATACGTATTTTTAAATTGGATAAAAATTATGACCTCTATAGGGTCCACAAGCTAAAAACGCGATTTTTCGTACAATCAGGGGCCATAATTCAGGAAGTTGCGTTTCAATATGCACGAATATCGAAAGGAACCGAGATCTTTGGGTTATAAGCATACATTTCAAGTTTAAACCAAATCGGATAAAAATTGTGACCTCTACAGTGTTCACAAGCTGAAAACGTGATTTTTCGTACAATCAGGGGCCATAATCCATGAAGTTACGGTCCGATACATGCCAATATCGAAAGGAACCGACAATGTGGGCCTATAAAAACATTTGTTGGTATAAATTTATTAAAAAATACACTGTTACTTGATCGTAAAGCAGAAGAAAACAGGTAACTTTGCTGAATGTGGGTATCTAGTTCCACTGGTAAGATCAGAATCGGATTGTGTCAGTTCACCTTTTTTTGGAAAAATTGGTAAATTTGTGGGTATCTAGTTCCACTGGTAAGATCAGAATCGGATTGTGTCAGTTCACCTTTTTTTGGAAAAATTGGTAAATTTAAAACTATAAGTCACCTGCCCAGGCTTTAGTGCCGTGGAGCCCTGACCCGTTCTCGTTCCGTTTGATGCTCTCGTCAACGTCAGGGTATCTAATCCAGCATCTGACTATGGTTCTGTAGGAAAGTTTGAGTAGGGAGAATTTTTTTGTAGAAATATTTAGTGGGTGCCGAACATAGAGGTGTATATATTGACATGCCGAAGTAAGTATTTTGAACTTGGGTGGACACTCACCACGTGGTAGGTTATTCCATAATGACGTCATCAAATATGGCCGCCGATATTATATCAATTTTATCCTAGCCGCTCTAGTTTTCCGTCAATTTCTATGAAATAAAGGCCAGAATGAAGCTGTTTATTTGAACTGATTTGAAGAACATATTTTTGGTAATTTTTTTTTATTAATTTTCAAGAAAACACATACCACATTTTTAAGCGAAAACGTGGAAAAAGTTTTAAAAAATATAAGAAAATTAGCACATTTACAATGTTACAACAATAAGAATACTTTAATAACACTCAAAAAAGAAGTTCTGTCTTTTTATATATAAAGAACTATCTGTGCATACTAATTAATGATGTCAAGCATAGTTACTGCAAGATGTGATGTCACAAACCATAGTTACCGCAAGATGTAGTATCTTCTGTCTGTGAAGAAATACACCGAGCGGAATCTCTCACACGAATTCAAAATGAAATTAGCAAACATATACCTAGCGTGAATAAAACCTATATATATATTTATATGTATCACGATAATAATTGTTACCTTTATATTAGAAGAATTTTAAGACATGTTATTACCGTAAACATACTAAAATATTGCAGTAAAGGGTACGTTCACTTTGCATCAAACAGTATTCAAACCAGCTTTGATGGCAAAATGTTTTTTTTTATTTCTCAGAATCAATTGATGAATAAACTACTAGACTGCAAAATTTCATAAGCCGCCTATGTTGTATTGTATTCAAGACGCCTATTTCACACAAAATATTATTTTGTATCCATGTGGACCTTCCATATTAACATCTATCTGCATAATAAGTTTATTATCTACCACCTGTTGCATTTTCACCCGGAACTAACAATAAATTGTTTATTGGAATTTTCTATTAAACGGGTGCATGTAACTGTTAAATATTCGATCAATATACCAAGTGTTAATTTATATAATAATTTAAAGCATACACTATTTAACACCATATCTTTCTGCATGAAATAAAGTCCAACTAATGTGTTTTGATGGATTATATATACTATTCAAAAAAAGTAGGGGATATTTGATTTTGGGGGCATAATACTAAAATATGCAAATGACTACGAAAAAAGTCACTATAGAACCTAACAGAAGAAACATTTCCAGTTACATGTGACGCCCAAACGCACCAATAGCTACCGCATGGAATGCAGGTGATGCTTGGGATCATCATGGGGGTCCAACCCAAGATTTGCACGACTCTGACTTTGAATGTTACAGTCATTGTGGCATTGAATTCCAGGGTGGAAACATCAGTTTAATTGTTTTAGTGACCAGAAAACAAATTTTGATATGCGTCGGCTTACCCAAAATGAAAGGTTACGTGCCCTTGGCATGCTACAGATCGGCACAACACAGGCGGTTGTGGCGCGGACGATGAATGTTTCTCAGTCTGTCATAAGCAGGCTATGGTCCAGATACCGTGATACACAATCTGTACAGGACAGACCACGCTCAGGTCGACCAAGGGCGACAACTCAAGCCCAGGATCGATTTATCCGTACCTTGGCCTTGAGAAATCGTGTCATCACAGCAAATCAGATCAGCGCTCGTCTTCAAACAGACACTGGTGTGAGAGTGAGTGGCCAGACGATTCGGAATCGACTGCATAGGGGTCACCTTCGCGCCCGACGTCCTCGCGTGATCCCTTGTTTGAGAGATCATCACATTCAGGCAAGACGTCGTTGGTGTAGGGATCGTCAACACTGGGATAATCTACGCTGGAGCAATGTGATGTTTTCAGATGAGTCAAGGTTCGCTTCCAAGACGTTAACGTCATCAGACATGATCGATTTGGGGGTGGTTCTGTTATGGTGTGGGGAGGCATCACTGTTGCTGGAAGAACGGCTTTACATGTTGTTGCAGGGCGTGTTACAGGCCAGTACTACCGGGACAACATCTTGGCAGTCCATGTTGTGCCGTTCGCACGACGTCATGGCCGCCGTTTCATCTTCCAGGATGACAACGCAAGATGTCACAGGGCCAGGATCGTTACAGGTTACCTCCAACAACAGAACATCACCACATTACCTTGGCCAGCACTGAGTCCCGACCTCTCCCCCATCGAGCATGTCTGGGACATGCTTGGACAGAGGTTACGTCAACGTCAACAATGTCCTGCCAATGTCCAAGAACTTGCTGCTGCGTTGCAACAGGAATGGAACAATCTGGACCAAAATGACCTTAGACGTCTCATTAGGAGAATGCCACGTCGGATCAATGCTTGTTTGGCAAACAGAGGAGGATTTACCCGTTACTGACTTGGTTGTGATGCTGTGGTAACTTTGCTGTTTGACCCCGGGTATCATTTTACCCTTATAATGGTCAGTCTGTGCCTTACTTAGTCTAACGATCATTTGGAATAAATCGATGAATGTGAACTTCATTTCATTTTGTCATTTGTTTCTTCGTCAGTTTCATTAGGTGACTTTAATAACACTTAAAAATCAAATATCCCCTACTTTTTTTCAATAGTATATCTTTAATATGTGCCGATTCAGAATCCGGATGATGCCAATACAAATTAGTATTCCAATATGACGACTTTAATCAAAATATGGCCACATTATTTTGACGGGAAATTTCGATGTTAGCAATGTTGTGGCATAATACGTCAAATAGTAGGTTTTCGGGGTAAGCAAATTAACATCTGTACCCCAAAATGTGCCATGACCGATCAAAGCACCAATATGGTACTCAAATTTGACATTTAGCAGTTCAGATATTAATTCGGCGACATCGAAAACCTCCAGTTTAACGTATTACACCATCACATTACTACAATTAACATTGAAATGTCCCCCCGTCTTCATTATCCCAGTTGGGGCAGAACTGTAGGATGTTAAACCCCATTTCATTTCGAAATGTCCCGCCAATCGTGACCGCAATGCGAATATAGTGGTCATATTGGAATACCTTTGGGTGGAACTTATTTTATGTTAATACCTGAGGAGACCACGAAAAACTATACAGGGGACTTTATGATTTTCTCTTTAAAATGGGTCCCATTTTGAATTTGGCTTCCTAGCGGAATTTGCCGTCACTTTTGGGGGCGGGGCAAGCTCTTTGGATTCAGCGAGTCGTATTCTTATAAAAACCAACCTTCAAACCGACGTCTGGGATAAATAACCAGAAAATGTATGGGGACAAATATTAGAACTTCTTCAAAATGTGGCCTAACATAACTAGTATAAAGACGATATAATCAATTTTAAGGATGAAGCCGAATGAGAGCGACGATGTAGTGGCCAAATAGATTTTAAAAAGCGACATTAAGGAGCCCAGCGACTCAATGTTTGACACCCATTTTGTGCTTGTACTGTGGAAGTGCATTGAATGTTGCATGGATAGGGTCAACCGATTTTCACCTTTTTGGACTCTCTGGTATTCTGTTCCTATCTGTCCACATATGATCTGGACCCACAAAACGCCACTATAAAGTAATGCTTTTGTGGACACCACCAGGGGGTGCTGTTCACATTACCGCGAAAGTTGGTTTTGTAACACATCTCGGGTACATCTACGAAACTGGTGTCAAAATATAAATCTTTCTGATGATTTTTGGGGTAATGAACTGCTCTTTTCATTTTCTTTGTTTTATTTGTTTCGTTTGAATTTGATTTATCAGTTTAGTTTTTGATTGTTTAATTTTTGTTAATGAAGTTGATTCTTTTAAACTTCGTTTTTATTTTTGAACTCTACTTGGTGTAGGTGTTCATCAGGTAATACCTCGACTGAGTTCAATATAGAGATTAGCCGGTTGATTTGTTGGATAAAATTATAAACCTTTGAATAATAGCGCCTAACAGGCAGCTGTGTTTAATTATGTTCTCCTGATTTTGATTGTTTTTGTGTGTTTGAAGTATATGTTTGTGATATGCGCTTAGAAACACTTCACGTGTAATGAAGCGCTATATATAAATCGAACAATAATAATAATAAATGTCAAAATTGATCAGCCCCACCCATTCACCTTTTGGTGCACTACTTCTCCAAAAAAAGACCTCTTGACGGATAAAATTCGATATGAGTAGGTTGTTCCGCCATTGCAGGGCAAATTTTCCCTCATAGCACACTAAGGGAGCCAGATCGGAGCAGAACAATAGGATGTATAACCTCATTTAATTTCATTTCTGCAACAATTGAAATGAATCCGTCTTCCTGCAGCTACTCTGATAGTATCACCTATCGGCAATGCAGCAGTAGTTATACTTTTAGCCCACCCCCTCTCCCTAATTGTAACACATTGTTCTTTATCAACCCAACATAATGGCCATGCACTCTTTTCTGCATCAGCATTCGTTTCTGCTGTTAAGATGGTGTAAATGGAGTAATTTTGGAAGAAATGCGACGTCTGATACCGACTTCCTATCTGTCCGCAATACATTTATGGTGTCTAAATCCAATAGTTTTAGAGATATTTGCCGCCATCTTGGATTTGGCCACGCCACCCCCCCCCCCCCCGTCGTTATTTGGACTCTGATTTTGGTAAACTTTCTTTTCCTTACTTAGGACATCATACTGAGTCAATAGAAACCAAAAAAAACTTTTGTTGCAATTTGTTCTACGGTCAAACGTTATTTGACCAGCCTAGAAGTAAGTCATGAACATTTGGGCATCCTTTTTAGTAATGCACGTAGATTACCTAACTCCAAGATAAGTAAACTGATAAATTATCTGAGAATCTTTAAATACCGTTTAAAGTGAAAATCTCTAGAAACTATATATAAATCATTAATTCTTTCAATTTTCGATTATGCTGATTGTGTATGGAATAATTGTTCTAAAGATAAATCATACCAATTTGAAAAATTTCAGCTCAACGCATTGCGTACTATAACCGGTCATCCACGCGGTACCTCTCATAATGTACTTTATACGGAAACTGGAATTTGCCAGCTTCAATAAAGACGCTATCAACATAAAATGATACTGTTCTATAAAATTTTGAATGGACTATTCCCTAAATATCTAATCGATATAGTTCCGCCCCTTTTCTCAGCTGACCAACCCCGCCGTCTTCGTAACTCAAACCAAATTAAACAAATTAAATGTAGAATATTATTTTACCAACATTCTTTCTTTCCATCCTCTGTTAAAGTTGCGATGTCATATTTTTAAGTTATATTTTTTAAAATTTATTAAAATAAAGCCTTAAAATAGATGGTATCTATAACCAGTCCTACCTTGTTAAAGAATAATCCTATTAATCCTATAATTCACTATTGCCAGTTGAGAAATTTGCAAAAATATCATTTTCATCTTCAAATTCCAACGTTTGAAGATAACTACTCCATGGTGGAGAAGATAAAACAAGGGAGGTAATTGTGTTATTATTTCCGGTGTTAATGAGTTTTAAGTGTGAGAATGACACCTATGATCGTATAATAGTGAGTTGACAACCTAATTGAGCAAAAGACATAGACATAATTATGTTTTGACTTTCTTAGAAAATATGAAATTGTAACTTTAAACAGTGGAATGATCTACGTCTGCCAATTCTAAAACTATATCTGAATTCAAATTGAAATTAAAATCAAGCACCCACTTAATCAAAACTAATGACCACTACTATTTAGGCGAAAGGCATCTCAATATAATCTATTGTAAACTTCGAAACACAAAGAACGATTTAAACCTTCACAATTTTTTGATGCATATATCGAAAAATCCCTCTTGTTTATGTGATCTAGATGTAGAAGACGGTGAACGCTATTTTTTTTTTATACTGCCCGCTCTGCAATTCCCAACGAAAAATAACTATTAAATTATATTTCGAACATAAAAATATACAACAATGCTTGCGGGAAACTCAGCTTATCTTTTCAGGACAACTCGTTCATCGTTGAAATCGTACATCACTATATCAAATTAACTAAACGCTTAAAAACTCCTTAGATCACCGCCAAAACTACCAGCCACCTCCCCCAAACATCCTCTCCACCAAGGCAGTTCTTTACTCATTATCTTTCGAAAGCAAGTCAACTCAAGCAAGCCTAAGCCTATAAAGAAAAAAGAAGAAAGGAGAGAAGGAGGACAAAAAAGAAAGAAGTAAGGAGAGGACAGGATACTTTTGTGGGCCTTGGTCAATGACCTGACAGGTGGGCCTTCGGCACACCAGTCCGGCACTGTATCCATGTATGTAAAAAACATCTGTGATTCATTGAGAAATAAAATGTTGTTTAAACATACATTATGCAATAGCTAACTCTGCCTACTGCAGGTCTTTCTTTATGCATGAAATGTTTTCTAAATTATTGATTAGACATTAATTAACTGAGAGAGAGAGAGGGAGAGAGAATGAGAGAGAGGGGAAAAAAATGGGGTTTAACGTCCACTCGACACAAACTAGGTCATTTCGGGACTAACACATGGTTTTTTAATTTTATTTCAATAATTCGCTTGCGCGTAGGGGTCATTAGCAGTGGGAGGAAACCGGAGGACCCGGAGAAAACCCACGATGTTGAAAGGGCGACCCTACTCCTTGCCACGTACAACCGGGGATTCGAAACCACGCTAGTTGACTCAATGACAGACTTTATGGTACAGCGCGCACGTGCTAACCATTCAGCCACCCAACCCCCCATTAATTAACTGATCCAGGCCATAATCAACTCTTGATGGCATCAGGTTTCTCCGATATTAAATAGATTAGAAAGGTTCAGCCATATTTTGATTTAATTTAAAAATGGAGGTGCGAGACTTATCTTCGAACAACCAGTACGGTGGTTGAAATTATTGCACACGTCTTGCAAACCTTCAAAGGCTAATATCTTCGCTCGCAATAGAGTAATTTGAATGCAATTTTTAAATTATTCATTTTATATTATCTATTTTCGAACTATTATAGCAAGAATGGCTAGCTCTTTAATTAAATCTTACATATGTATCTTTAAACAAATGTTTGGCGATATGACGCCTAAAGGGAATATACATTGCAGTCAATTGATTACAATTACACACGGCCACGGAACGTGAGGTTAATTTTAAATTTTGTATTTCAAATGAAATGAGTAGTAATTTGTTCATTTTTTTTAATTTATGACTTATTTCGAGAAAATAAGGTGTGGAGGTGGGTCGGCCGGATTAATACTAAACACCTCCATATAAGTACAATGTTTGAAAACTCTAGACTGTCAAAATAATGTTTGTTTGTAGCTTGAGGCCATAGACAGATAAACAGTAGGCATTATGTATAAGTACATGTGCATATTCATCAATGAATATGATTAAAAGCTTATTTATAACTACAAATTATTCTGGCTTACATAGATTTAATGTTATTTACCTCTATTTATAGTTATATGACAATACCTCCGATATTTCCGATAATTAGAAATGCTTCGTCTTTCAACTACTCCAGACACCATTCGTTTAATAAATCAAATATCTCACTAATGTGAATATCGACTTTTGTGTCATATTTATATTTAAAGGTGTCAGGTGTGGCGTTTCTATGGAATACCATTTCTGCCATTCACGTTGATTATATGTTGTAATAATCACGAAGCGAATTCGACAACACGACGAGATAAAAAACACAAATATCTGATTTATTTAGCACCTCGACATAATGCATACTAATATTGTATATTTCATCAAGTATTCAGCTTATGCCAGCTCACCCTCGAAGAAGTGAATTGAAGCCAAGGGACACAACTCTTCGATGTCTATTTTGTTTTTAACTTTGACCAATTCGAACAACAAATTAAAATTTTTGAAAGATACAATGACAATTGTAGTTTCTAGGGAATTAGCCACATCAATCGATGCTTTACTCATTATCTTTCGAAAGCAATTCAACTCAAAATTGTGTGTACATGTCCTAGGCATCAACATCGTTTTATGAATATCTACCGCAATAATCTATTGAATGTGTTTTGTACATTCATTCTTTCCAAGGGATCTTTATCTTTTGCACCCTTTAAAATGTGTAAATTGAATATATCCAGTCGTCAATCTTTTCAATGAACGTTGTTTATGGAAGCGGGCGGACAAGATAACAACAATAGACGAACATTGTTTGCTCTTCTCGTCTTTCGATACAAAAGAGAATCGTTTCAACCCGCCGGAAGAACTGATAAACGTGCTCACCAGACCAATATCAAATTGAATCCGCATCAGACATTCGCACGAATCGATTTACCTTTAAGTGTAACAAAGTACTCTATAACTTTTATCAAATTGAACGATCATTTAGGTGCATAGGACTTATTGACCTAAGCTGGTTTTGATAATATATGATATTGACTTTTCAATTATAACTCTGTATATACTTCTGTTTAGTCACGTTCTAATTTAACATGTAATTAATCCTATATGCCACTTACAAACTACATATTATGATCTGTGCACACGCCCCGCATTACTTCAAAGGAATACGCACTGGTCAGTAAGCATGCCATGACGAGATAAAAGAGACAATTGCATGTAGGACCATGAGTCTTATCTATTGTCTGAAGGTATATAACGAGGAGTTTGCTGACAGTTAGGCAGAGGAGAGGAGAAGAGGAGAGACGCAGACGAAAGGCCGGCGTATGGACTCACCCGAGTTCAGCCGCTGCCTTGGCAGAGGGGCGGAATGGTAGATTTAATGTAGTTATGCACCGTCCTGATGTGTTCCTGTCGTAGTCTATATAGTTCCTGTATAATTTAAGTTCCCGTATTATTGTTGTATGTATGTAACTATAGCTGTTTTATATACCTGATGTAAATAAATCATATATTTACTAAACTGGTCTCTGTTATCACTAAGATAGTGATACATAAGACATTAACTCAATAATCCTTGAAGGGGGGAATGGGGTTTAACGTCCACTCGACACAAATTTAGGTCATTTCGATACTAACATATGGTTCATTGTTATTTCAAAAATTCGCTTGCGCTTAGGGGCGACCCATACTCCTTGTCACGTACACGCGGGGGATCGAAACCACAGTACTTGAGTCAATGACAGACTTTGTGATTTAACCCACTCGTTTTTTTTGACAATGATTTATTCAAAAAATATCACATATATATATATATATATATATATATATATATATATATATATATGATACATGTGTCATTTAATCTAAAATATTGAAATTAAAACGAAGTTAAAGATACATTATGAGAGATTCGATAAAGAGTTGGCAGTTCTATCTAAAATATAATAGTTAAAAACTAGATAATGTAAAGGCAATTTGCTGAAGATTTCATTCAAATTGATCCACTATTAACCGAGAAATAAGCGGTTGAAATTTCCGCCCAGCCTCGGCCATCATTACTAAAGTCAGTACGATAAACAGCATAGTCTCGATTATCCATTTAATCGTTAAATCGTGAAAGAAAGTTATGCAGTAAATCGGCTCACAATCCACTAAAGATCGCAGGCTAGCGATACCATCTAGAGATGATTATGGTCTGGATAAGTTAATTAATGTCTAATTAATAATTTAGATAATATTTCAGGCCTAATGAAATACCTGCAATAGACAGATTTATCTCTTGCGTAATGTATGTTTAATGCAGAGATGAAAATGTATGTAAAATCAATTTTTAATTCATTATCGATAATTTTAATGTAGGGTTTCTTGATAATAAAGTTTTAAAATTTGTAAATCAGATTTGTATTTTTCGTTTAATGGTACATCCTTTTAAAAAATACACAAACATTTTTTTTTTATTTATATTGATAAAGAGCCTAAACTTCATTATACTTATTCGGTACGAC
Organism: Patella vulgata; assembly: GCF_932274485.2. Lineage (NCBI taxonomy): Eukaryota > Metazoa > Mollusca > Gastropoda > Patellidae > Patella > Patella vulgata. The sequence goes on from NC_065883.2 coordinate 23,519,261, forward strand.
AAAAATACGGCGTAGGGAATTTATTTTGCTAAATATGTTTACTGACTGGGTATCCAAAACAGGAACCAGAAAATTAACTGAACATCGTGTAACCTGTCTCTTTAAAGACAGATGAAATAATTGATTTAACTAATTCTTGGGGGTTATTTAGTTTGTCACAATTAAGAAAAATATGTTCAAATCTTCTAGAACATTAATTTTTAATATAAACTTTTCTACATAATGCATACATTCTGGCGAATTTATTTTACCTATTTTAGACAATTCAGTCTTTCGGATTTGTGCGGCTCGGTTCTAGTAAATCACAAATTAACCCTTCCCCAATCATTGTTCATACTGAGACTGACGATTTGATCATGTATGCCCTTTGACCTCGCACTCTGATTAAATAATGAGAATCGCGAACTGTTCCTAAAAATGCGTACTGGATGAAATATCTGCGATTTTCCGCGCGAACATATTATACGGCGTCGTTTGCGTTTGCAGGTAGTATAAACGACTGTATGCAAATAGTAGTTAATCAATCAAATGCGATCGCCGCATCCGCGTTCGCAGTCGCGTTTCGGTCGCATTCGTGTTCAGTATAAACAGCCATCTACGAGTACCGCTTCATGTTCAAACATTGAACAGCCGTTTGTCAAACTTGCGCATGATGATTATGGATTTATTCCTCTATTTATTTTGAGCTTACTAATCTCTTTCAGTCCATAATTTTATTTTTCTCTTTCATAAGAAATATCGAATATTTTATAAAGAGAACTTTTTATCTTGTACAAGATGACCCGATTAACCTCGAACCTTTAAAATTCGATACATAATATGGCAATGTTGTAAATAAATACTTCATAGCAACTATACACAATCGTATACTATTTCTAATGTGTGATTTGATATCATACCTTGTTTTACACGCATTGTATATTACATTCTCGACCTCATTAATCACATTCATATTTCAAATAATCAATAATAGTGACATTTAAAACCTGTTAAAATTGATATTTAGATATTAAGCAGTGCAATATTATAAAGCAGCAAATTCGTATAGTTTATAACTACGAAGGGCGTAACCATACAATAAATTCGTGTTGAAATTCGAACCCACAAAGTAAAGCAAGACTTGAAGACCGTTCGATATAGTTACATCAATTAGTTATGGCATATAAATGAAATGAAATGGGGTTTAACGTCCTACTGTTCTGCTCCTAACCTGGGCTAATGAAGACGGACATACGCCAGTGTGCTATGAGGGAAATTTTGCCCGGGCAGCGGCGCTACGGCCTATTCTTATATCGAATTCCAACTGCCAAGGGATTTTTTACGTGCACGCTAATGTGTACACGGGACCTCGGTTTTCGTCCCATCCGAACGACTAGACAGCTGTCCTTGTCAGGCCCTCCGTCCTGCATCACTGACAAGAGAAACCACGCCGAAAAATCGGAATGAACTTTCTCGGCCAATGCAGGGATCGAACAGCCGACCTCCAGGCTAGCGAGCCAACGTCTTACCAACTTAGCCACGTGTTATGGCATATAAGGGCCTCTAAACGTGTACCAGGCTACGGTACCTGACAGCCGTAGAAGCAAAAATAAAATGAGGTATTTGACTGCCAAGAATTTATAGATTTATTTGCAATATTTATATTACAAACTAAAAGATCACAGATAAATCCTATAGTTGGCTTTCACATATTCTTCATTATGTACCCGAAGTATTCCTGGGAGCGGGAACCGCAGTGACTCAGTAAGTAAGGCGTGGTTTCCCCTTGTCAGTGGTGCACGTAAACATTGGCGTTCACGTAAAATATCCCGTTACAGTTACGATTCTAAATTAGACTAGGTCATAGCGCCGGTGTGAGGGCAAAATTTCCCTCATAATGCATTGCATGGCGTATGCCCGTCTTCACTAGCCCGGGTGGAGCAAACATGTGTGACGTTAAACCCCATTTCATTTGGGGAATTGAAATCAAGGAACTTGACTCGATGACAGACCTTATGATTTAAAAGTTAGTCATTGTTCTTTATTGGCTAATGACCAATACCGAGACAGGCCTTGTTTCTTTATATGGGATTCAAATTTTAAATAAAGAATAACGAGACAGAACGTGTTTCATTATTCGAGATTCAAATAAAATTATTATTCTTTCTTAGAAATTTTATATTAATATTGTCCAATTGTAAAGCAAACTGTGCCTCAGCAGTAAAATGTTATAAAAAGTTCCATTTGGTTTTTCGAGCTTGACTAGGGCGTTGGATGGCCGAACGGTTAGCGCGTGCGCGCTGTCGTAAGGTCTGTTATTGGGTCGACTGGCATGGTTTCGATTTCCCGATTGTAATGACCCCTAATGACCCCTACGCGCAAGCGAATTATTGAAATAACGTCGACTGGACGTTAAAACCTCTCTCTCTCTATCTCTCTCTCTCGCTTGAATAACGAACCAGGATGAATAAGAAGGATGCCTCGGAAGTAATCAACCATCTTTTCATGTCTATGCCATAAAATATTCCATGTTGCACACACACATACATACCATCACACCCACACCCACCCACACACACACCCATACATGTTTATGGTGTAAATCGAGGACTTTGACTGGATGCTTCTAATCGAGGTCTTGATAAATATTGCATGTAACTAAAAAACACAGTTATGTCTGAACTCTAGTCCATCAAACGATTTGAAAAATATATAAATAATACCTCAATTTATATATATTTTGTGTATTTGACGTTTTACAGAAGAAATGCAGACACACAGGATGTTGCAAATAATTGAGGAAATACGACCGACCGAGTCCCTATGCTATTTACGCTTAATCGAGGACACGCATGGTGTATGTTGGGAACGCCGCCAAACGAGGTCATCTGCTCTATACTATCATATTGTTCCCCTCCCCCTTTGACCACACATGGGAGATAAAGACAATATAACTGTTTACCAGCGGCTGCCAGGCAGGATACGCCCACATTTTCAAGAGATGGGTAGAGAACAAGCTAAAAACAAACAGGATTTTTTGTACAATCAGGGGCAATAATCCAGAAAGTTATGGCCTGAAATGTGCAAATATCAAAAGGGACTGAGATCCGATAAAAAAAATTGTGACCTCTAGAGGGTCCACAACCTTCGTATTACACACTTCTACACAATTTGCGTACAAAGAACGGCCATTTTCCCGAAATTCGAATTCAAACTTCATTATGGTGGAATGGTGATGTATTAAAACGGTTTTTAAAAAAAATGTGACCTCTAGAGAATCCGCAAGCTAAAAATGCGATTTTTCGAACAATCAGGGGCCATAATCCAGAAAGTTAAGTTCGGGTATCCACGATTATCAAAAGGAACCAAGATCTAAGTGTGTAATGGTGATATATTCACACGTTTTTTTTAAATCGGATAAAAATTGTGACCTCTACAGGGACCACAAGCTAAAAACGTTATTTTTTGTTCAATCAAGGGCCATAATTCAGGAAGTTACACTCCGATATGCGTGAATATCTAAGGAACCAATATCTTTGAGTTATAAACATGTATTTAAAGTTTCTACCAAATCGGATCAAAATTGTGACCTTAATTTACCAGATGTTTACACTATTTGCGTGCGAGGGGCGGCCATTTTGTCCGGCAGTTTTGGCCCGATTTCTACGAAATTCGAACTCAATCATCCTTAGGGTGTCTTCATTAGCCCAGTCGGAGCTGACCAGTAGGACGTTACACCCCATTTCATTTCATTTGTATGACGTATGCCTGTCTTCACTGGCCCTGTCGATGAAGAACAGTGGAACGTTAAACACCATTTAATTACAATTGTCGAAGGCGACAAATCGACAAAATAAAGGTGACGATTGTCGAGTACATTTTGTCAACTTGTCACATGCAATTATTTCGACTTGTCGTGTCGAGAATATAGAATGGCCGCTAACTATGGAAGTATGGAAGCGTATTTGGGTCACTACTTATTGAGATAATATCGCAACACATCGAACTAAAATATGTCAACTTCATGAGTTATATTACAAAAAATCGACTTAATAAGTCGACTCGACACATTAAATTCACCTCTAAACGACAAAAACTATGTCGATATGTTTACATCATGCCAGTGGGTTTTCTCCGGGTCCTCCGGTTTCCTCCCACTGCTAAAGACCCCTAAAATTAAACCATATGTTAGTCCCGAAATGACCTAGTTTGTGTCGAGTGGACGTTAAACCCCATCATTGGCTGCACTTTCATGAATAAGCAATCTCGGGCAATGAAATTAAGCACGTGGTACATAACTGAAAACGGCGACATTATTAAGTCTATATATTGCATTAAAATATGACTTGTTGATTTAGAGTCAAATCGACTATTGGCATGATGTAAACATATCGACATAGTTTTTGTCGTTTAGGGGTGAATTTAATGTGTCGAGTCGACTTATTAAGTCGATTTTTTGTAATATAACTCATGAAGTTGACATATTTTAGTTCGATGTGTTGCGATATTATCTCAATAAGTAGTGACCCAAATACGCTTCCATAGCAAAATTGTCTTTTCAGAGATAAAATCTTCATAACAATTACAATATGTTAACATATTACCAACTTAATATTGCGGTATTTATCGCGCTATTGACCCCTATACGCTTCCATGCCTAACAACCACCATAATGAAGATCTACTCAGAAAGAAATGTCAACACTGGTTTGTTTGTCAGTAAACATCAAAACCTTCAAAATTATTCCACGATTTCTACCCGAAAAGCCGACGGATGGGAATTATGTAACAAACCAAATCGCGCTATACGTGGATATAGAGGGGATCTGTCCCTGCTTTCCTATTGGCAATTTCTTTTCCTTTTTTGGTTGGGGGGGGGGGGTGTCTCTCAGATTAATAACCGAAATTCTGTATAAAATTGCAATATTGCTATTGTTTAGTTAGCTTTCCGCTTTATGGGTTCTCTTCCGGCGTGGTTTTCTCTTGTCGGTGATGCAGGATGGAGGGCCTGACAAGGACAGCTGTCTAGTCGTTCGGATGGGACGGAAAGTCGAGGTCACGTGTACACATTGGCGTGCACATAAAAGATCCCTTGGCAGTTGGAATTCGATATAAGAGTAGGCCGTAGCGCCGCTGCCCGGGCAAAATTTCCCTCATAACACACTGTATGGCGTATGCCCGTCTTATTAGCCCAGAGGAGCAGAACAGTAGGACGTTAAACTCCATTTCATTTCATTTATGGGTTGTCATAATACTACACGTTCCCACGATTATAAATCAGACTCGAGGCCTACCCTGACTAGTTGAAAATTTTTAAATATAACTATTATTTTTAAGAATGTTTTGGATATCGTTTCGCCCAGCTGGTCGTCATTGTTTAGAAACAATAAATGTGCAATTTGTGTACAACTGAGTGTCATTTATATAAACTGTCATAAGGTGCACTGAGTATATTAATAATTAAAATAACCATTAATATATAAAAACGTAATAAAAGTTTGCATTTTACCCAGTTTCAAATAGCTAAAAGAAATTTATTTTGTTCGTTCTGCACGACTGTCTTTCATTTCTTGCTTCTCTTTCTCTGAAATATTGCACCAAATTGCCCGGGTTTTTTATTTGCCTAAATATCACTACCTTTTTAAAAAAAAAAGTTCCCAAATATGTTGTCCTCGATTCGCTTCATGGATAATTATGGATAATTGAAATTTTAATAAAGCCGCGTAATACCGACACTGGTAAGGTATATGAAAGCATGTCATATATTATATAAAAACGTGAAAAGTATATTTGCATTTACCAAGCTTCAAGAACTCCTAACATATCTTTATCGAAAATGTTGTATGCACATATGAAACTGAAGCAAAGAATGTAACAAACTCTTTTAAGAGCGTTGAATATGATAAAATGCCCATTTTAAAGCTAGCGCTGTAAGATATGATATGACATATTTTGTTATTTTGGGTGATAAAACACGTATCAATCACCAAGAAAATAACATTTTTTTACCAACTGTTCAGAAAATGGAAGAAAACTTAATTTAGAGTGATCCTGTATTTGTAGGTGTTTTTTTTTCAATTCGGTCTAGATTTGTCAAGACAAATAATTCCTGGTAATCTCACCAATTGATAAGCATCTTGTGGCGAGGAGATTAAGGTTGTTGATTAGGTAATCAAGTTTAGTTTGTTGATCATCATGGACGCCGCCGCACGATCATAATATTAATCAGATTGGTGTACAATTGGCTAAAGTATTTATAATATATACGGGGATCACGTGGCTAAGTGAGTAAGACGCTGGCTCGCTAGCCTAGAGGTCGGGTGTTCGATTCCTGCATTGGCCGAGAAAGTTCATCCAGATTTTCCGGCGTGATTCCCCCTTGTCAGTGATACAGGACGGAGGGCCTGACAAGGCGGCTGTCTAGTTGTTCGGATGGGACGAAAAACCGAGGTCCCGTGTACACATTGGCGTGCACTAAAAGATCCTTTGACAGTTGGAATTCGATATAAGTGTAGGCCGTAGTGCCGCTGTCCGGGCAAAATTGCCCTCATAGCACACTGTATGGCATATGCCCAGTTCGGAGCAGAACAGTAGGACGTTAAACCCCATTTCATTTCATTTCATTTATAATATATACTGGCTTTAAGTACAAACGATTTTGATATGACCATTTTATCTGCTCTTAAACCATAGTGTTTTAGATAATAAATCAGACGAATAAAACGCAAATAACGAGAAGACAAACCAAATGTGGAGTGAAATTAATAAAAGCAATATAAATTTTGGGACAGTGTGCTAATTTTAGGAAGACTTTTAATTTGTAACAGTCCTCTATATTTGCTCGGGGCAATTACGACGACCATTTCCTAACTCTGTATCATTAACTGACAAGCATAACTGGCTATATAATCCAGATATCCCTTGCAATGTAATGTGAAATGCGATATGAAATCCTTGGCTATTATATTTCTCTACCTATAGAGAGAATAAAAACTGAAATACTACAGAAGAAACTAGTCCAGTTGGTTTTGCGATTTGAACCCATATAAGAATTTGCTACTTTGGAAACAAACTTTGATGAGTGAAACTTGTTCAACAATATGCCACTGAATTTATGGAAAATACGAAGGCTTATACGTGTATATAAGCAGTATGATAATTCAGATTTGTGACGAAATGTTAATATAAATAAAGCCTACATTTAACAGTTACTTAATACCCACTAAAAGAGGACCATTGTGTAATCGAATTGTTTACTGTCTTCGTTACATAACCAATAAATAGCTCGAACAGGTCAGAACATAGAAAGCCACCAAATGCGATGGCCAATAATTAAAAAAAAAACTACCCACATACTACACCCCCGCCATGTTACATTGTTGTACTTTGTTTGTTTCGCTTGATGTCAATATTTCGATGGGCAGAATTTAAACTATAGTTTAATGTACACAAGTAACGACAAATACATTCTGAAAATGGGCACTCTCTCAATTAAGTTACGTAACAAACATGGCTTTTAAAATTAGATTTTTACATCTTGGGGTCCTTCCTCCCGAATACAATGTTTTGAGAGGGATATGAAACAAATTTTTGATAGATTAATTTGATATTAGATTGAATTTTCAAGATACTAACTTGAATTTTTAAAACACTAACATGAACTTTCAAGATATTAACTTGCATTTTCAAGATATTTACTTGAAACGAAAGGCTCAAGTCTGTAGTGCGCAAAGGGCATGTATGTTGTTGTTGTTTCTTAGTTGTATTTTACGTCCGCTTCCACCGTGGTGTATGGGGACCTATTCTTATTTAAGATGTGTGGATCAAAATGTTAATAACAAAACCTAGTCTTTTATATTGAGTTCTTTTGTACAATTTGGAAAATAGCTGATCACTAACGTTTGACGAACTAATGCCTAGGTCCCACTGGGGGAAAATCATCGGCGATATGGAAATAAAACAAATTTTTCCCCAAACAACGGAGTAGTCCCGTAAGAAATGGAAGTTGTTAAGCATTCGGGGTTGTCCGGGAGAACTGCGAAAAATTTCAAAGCTTTTTTTTTTTTTGCATTGGAATTTTTACCGATGTGTTCCCTACTTATCGCCGGGAAAACTGGCCGTGGAGGCATTCCTGGCGCTTTCCAGATGGATCCGCATGGATCGCGATGCCCAGTGGGACCTAGGCATTATATAAAACTAGGCTTAACAGTAACACGCGCTAACAAGTGTCACTACTTGAACTTACGCAACTTATTAATATTTCAATTGTTGATTACTTATTATTTTATCCTTATTATTTCGGCAATAATGTTTTACGTTATGCCAGGTAAAAACTTCGAAAATTCATTCAGAAATGATATAATGACTAGATGGCTTGATTTTTTAACATCGAACGGCTTTCCTGTACAGGTCATCGGGTGTTTTGTCAAAGGTATGATGATGATAATAGTAAAACTTGCTTTCATTATCGTTGAAATAACAACTTATTTCTCCCATGTGACCATATTATGATGTGTATGGTAGACGTAGATCAACCGAGGACTTGATACGCTAGTTGTCCAATAAACACTAACCGAGGATTTGATACACAAAATCATACTTTTCATTTTTCAGATCACACACTCGAAAGATACACCCTAACTGTAGAATACCGCCTAACGCGGAGCACCTCAGATCGACCCGACATTCAAATGAGATATTAAATCCGGGCTTCTGAACATCGTTATAGTCTTGGATTTAGTTAAAAAAAAAAATCCTCGGTTCAACCGAGGACGTACTCGGTTGACACAGGTCCACGATTAGAAGGTGTGTATTCAGATGTGTGTCCTCGATATACACCATATACAAACGCACCCACACACACCCACACACACACACCTACATACATACATACACACACGCACTTAAATATAGAACATATAGGATACATAATGATTAATCTAGAGATTTAGGTGATTGTACAGTGTGCAGGGCTTGAAAAAACGTAAGTTGTTTTATGGACATTGAAATCTTTTTGATGACAGAATAAATTGTTGGACTAAATTTTGTTGACCTAGACAACTGATTGTTTTATTGTTATGTTGAATGTTATGGATTGTCTGTTTCCTTGTATCAGAATGTAAGAGGCATATGAGTAAATAGTGTTCGGGATCTTCGAATTGTGACCACAGAGGCAAGCAGGGCAATTATCGACGTGTCTGAGGAATTTATGGCCTTGTAGATTTGAGCAGCATAATCTTAGTTTACTATGGAGTATTTGTAATTTTCCTTTCCCTAGATAGTAATATAGTGGCACAATGGTATCTAATTTGTTTAGTGAATTTCCTAAGATAGCAAGGGATCGAGAGTTTCTAATTTCAACGTTAAGTTTGTTTCATTCTCGTATACTGCATCTGTTCTGCATCTGATTTCCTTTAGTTTATCTTTGTTTCTAAGGGTATAATTAATAGGAGTAGAGGAAAGTTCTTATAGGTCAGAGAGATATGATGGCGCGAGGTTGTTAATATTTTTATACAATAATTTTCATTTATGACGTCAGCGTCTTTCCGAGAGTGGAACAAACCCAGTCTCTTTATAGAGTAAGGCATGGCTAGTACCTCTAATTGTAGGGATTCTAGTTTGTTAGTTAAGTAATCGCTGCACCCATCCCAGATAATATCGCCATAATCAAAGTGTGGAAGAATAAAAGAACAATATATTGTGTTTAAAGAATTTTCTATTCAATCGATATTTTAGAGAGCAAAGGGAAGTTACTAGTTTGGATACTTTGCTTACAATGCTATCTATATGAATATTCCATTTACAGTTAGGTTGAAAGATTAGACCTAGATGTTTATGTTCACTTACTTCTTTGATTTTTACTTGGATCATAAATAATGATGGTTTAACTATGTGGGGGTTTAGTAGTAATAGTCAGTGTCTAGGTTTTTAGTTGGTTAAAAGTAACTAGCCATGTCTCTGCCCAATTTTTGATTCGATTTACGTCATCGTTGATGGTATCAGCACTTGCCGCTGGGTCTTCAATTTTTAAGTATAAAAAGAGATATTGTCAGGAAATAAACTGATGTTTGTATTTATATTGTTCACAATTTCATTCATGCATATAAAGAATAAAAGAGGGCCTAGTACCGATCTCTGTGGAACACCAGTAAAAAAGGTCCATATTATTCACCACATTGGTGGAACACCTAACGTAGACAACTGTAACTCCAACCACGTGTGTTTTCTTCGGGTACTTCGGTTTCTTTCCACTGCTACAGACACTTACGCAGAAGCGAATTATTGAAATAAAATTGAACTATTGTTAAGTCCCGAAATGACCTAGTTTATGTCGAGTGGACGTTAAACCCCGGTTTTCTTTCTCACATATCTGTAACGTAAACTAACAACACGGTCATTTTTAGTGAAACATCCTTCAATAAGAATTGTCAAACATGCAATACTGATTCCTATCACAATAACATAGAACGCGCTCTGAATGTCGACTAGTTCTATCTGAGATGTGGTTGGCAAGTCTGGACAGGTACCTTGTTTAGGCCACCAGGGCCGTTTTAATATTTGGGCGACTCCACTTTCCAGTATTTTCCTGATTCTGTATGGAAAAATGACAGTATATTTTAATAAAATTAATTGACACAATTACACCTTTAACAATACACAACAGACATGCAATCAGATACAATCTTCGGGGCGTATGTGTACAAAGAAAAGTAGCAGAGAATACATGTCATGTCACACGTCGGATGTGGTAAGTGATTTGGTGGCACCGACGACCTATATCGCTACACATCTTATCCCTTAACCGGTCATTGTCGACTAATCACCACAATGTTATACAGGTAAGTGGTCGACCACAGTAAGAACCTTAAATACTTATGAATTATTCCGAATTGGATTATATCGATGACACCCATTCTGAAGACAATATTTGTGATGAAAAGGATTTAGAATGATTTGCAAATTATAGATCAACCTATCCCCAGCAACTTTTTTATTGGTGTCAAGAGTCCATCACTTATAATTACTCGGCAGTAGTCGGTTGAAATAGGCATACAAAATATTTCACGTCAGCCTTTATTTAGCCTGACCACTTGACGTCATAACGTCAAAATGACGTCGACCGGTTAAGGGTTATGAACCAAAAGCTCTATAAAAAGGCGTGTGTAATATTCGAGTTTGGTCAATATTTAGTTACTTACAAATTTAATAAACATAAGTTACCATGATACGACAAGAACGCCTCCCTCCCCCACCCAGGAGATTTACTCAGCCAGGGTTGTTTTTGTCTTGTTTTCCTTTTAAGTTTCAAAGTATATTTGTTCAAGAATACCAGAATAGTTAACAACTACAAATAATCATGCGAAAATCTATAGGGACCATCATCACTCCACTGCTTTTAATAATTTCTGAAGATTTTATGAAAATCAGTTGTACTCTGCAAGGTATTGTAAGGTAAGTCGCACTCTGCAAGACAGGTCGATTGAGGCCATAATTACCACAATACAAGCTAGTTTGATAAAAATGAAAAAAGAAATAATTAACTTTGTGCAGTGAGTATAACAATGTCCATTATAACAGATCGTATGTCATCTGGAATTGTTTTTGCAAACATTATTATGAAATGAAATAAAATGGGGTTTAACGTCCTACTGTTCTGCTCCGAACTGGGCCAATGAAGACGGGCATACGCCATACAGTGTGCTATGAGGGAAATTTTGCCCGGACAGCGGTACTACGGCCTACTCTTTTACGAATTCCAACTGTCAAGGGATCTTTTACAGCTGTCCTTGTCAGGCCCTCCGTCCTGCATCACTGACAAGGGGGAGCCACGCCGGAAAATCTGGATGGGGCCATACTGTCCAGCTCTACTACGCTAACTTATTTATACATGGACGAGACATCTGTAGTAGCCTTTTGACATTGACACGTGAAAAAAAAAACACGTTGGCCTGTTAGCGACTGATGCCATAATGATCGAAATCAAAGTAAATTACTTTGAACAAACTTATAATAAGTATAATAGTTATATTGTAATTGTCTTTTTCTTTACATTAAATATAGTGGTCTACTTCAATGAACAGCACTTTGCACACCTTCCCAATAACTACAAATATAAATTTAGAAAAACTGACATACTCATCGTCAAAATATTGCAAATATGGCGAATTGTTCTGTAAGGCAAAAGCATAGCCCATCGGATGGAACAGTTCTTTTAAGATCGTTAGTTTACAGGATTTGGAGGATCTGGTTTCGGCTGTTATCTTGTCGGCGATAAATCCATAATCTTCAGAAATTACTTTATTAAGATGATATTCTTGGTCGTAATTCAAGACGCCAGTGTCGGTTTTGTTAAATTCTTGAATACCTTTCCATATTTTTTGGTAAATGGTTAAGTTGGAATTCTGAAGAATAAATAAAAGGCATAAAAATATATAACCGATGAAGATGTCCACGAACTCGTATCTTGTTATAATATATAGCCATAACCATATATACTTAGGTATAGAAGACTGTGTAGAACTCTGATTCTATGGCACCCAAACCATCTTTTTAATACGAAAAGGGAGCTGCGGTGGCCCAGTATATAAGCGCTGACTCACTAACGAGGAGGTTATGGCCGAGAAAATTCCGCGGAATTTTCCAGCGTGCTTCCTCTTTAGCGGTGGGTGCCGGTTGGAGGGCTTGGCAAGGACAGCGTCTGGTCATGTGGATTAAGCGTTGGATAAAAGCAAATTAAATGGTGACAAACATAGGGACCAACATATGGTACAGTTTAATTTCAATAATTACGATCTAATGCACACGCGTTAGCCCACTCCACTCCGTCCCTCGCCAGTCCCCCGCCACAGTGCCATAGCAGATTGGTCCATACATGCAACGGAAAAGATGGATGCAACGTGTTAAAACAATTCTCGGTAGCTATATCATTAGGTTTCATTTGAAAACACCGTTGAACCAAATACATATGTAACTGCTGTATCCAGTACAACAAGAAATGAGGAAAAGCGGAAATTCAAAGTATGGTCCAAAAAGAACACTAGGCTATTTCGAGTCCCTAATTTTGTTGGTAATAATTGAGTACTGCAAAAGTGTTTTGTAAAGCATGCGAACTGACTTACTTTAAACAACGTAATCCACGAACTACCACCAAGCGTTCCCCATTTATAATCTTTTTGGGATGCCAGATCATTTAGTGTTTCAAATGGTAGCTTCTCCTTGGATACTGTTAGGAATGCTATCAGATTACCACTGTAGGTGGCTACTAATATTGAGCAAATCAACCACCAAGCTGCCAACATTGATCTCCCGGACATGGACGAAGGCATTCCGGTGCCACCTTGAACAAAATGATATAATCACTATAACAACCCCGAATTTATCAATCCAGAGCGACAAATATACAAATGAAATGAAATGAAATGGGGTTTAATGTCCTACTGTTCTGCTCCTAACCTGGGCTAATGAAGACGGGCATACGCCATACAGTGTGCTATGAGGGAAATTTTTCCCGGGCAGCGGCGCTACGGCCTACTCTTATATCGAATTCCAACTGCCAAGGGATCTTTTACGTGCACGGCAATGTGTACACGGAACCTCGGATTTTCGTCCCATCCGAACGACTTGACTGCTGTCCTTGTCAGGCCCTCCGTCCTGCATCACTGACAAGGGGAAACCACGCCGGAAAATCTGGATGAACTTTCTCGGCCAATGCAGGGATCGAACACCCGACCTCCAGGCTGACAAATATACAAGTGAATATTTTTATTTCAAATGTTCTTGAAATATGCACCCATAACTGATTAATGCTATGTAACAAACGTAAAAATACATGAGCATAAATGATTTTACCATTCAGTTGGAATTTTGTCCTTCTTTAGCATAAGAAAAGATACCAAATTTTAATGTCTGATTAAACCAAAACAAAACTAAAATGGGACCTTACTTCGGTGGAATAAAAAAAAGAACAAACATTAGACCACTTTTACTATGGATATCGAATTCTAAGATGTGTAACTTACAAGTTGATATTTATAAAATATATTTTGATGAAATTAATTTCAGGTTTCGATTAGAAATTGGAATTTGGCAATACAGGTGTCTAATTCGTTAACGCGACCCATTGACCAAGGTTGGAAAAAATATATTTCTTTAAAGTAAATGACAATATATTGGGCTAAATCGGAGGAGAAAAGGGTGAATCGAGCTATAAATAGTTACGTATTATTTACAGCAATGGAGGCCCAAGGAAACCTGTTGATCCAAGGACCCAGGGCTACCCTGTTTGCCCCTGGTCGACATGAATACTAAATAAACATACCTTGGTTTATCAGTGCACCAAATAAGTATAAGACAAGCCCCTGAAAGGTAGATCTGGGTCGCTTAGTTCTCTTATAGAAAGGATTTAGGCGTTCTGTAGTATATAGTAACAGGATAACACCACAAAAAGAGGCAGCAATACAGACATAAACCTGCCATTTAAAGGGCGCGACCAGTTTTCTCCATTTACTTTTGTTTGCATCAGGCAATCTGAACACCACAGCTGTGTAAGCAAGGTAAAGGGGGTAGACAAAATCTAAAACCCGTTCCCGTCCAGGTGTAACTGACATTGGTCCGATAAACAGATCAGCTTCCTAGATAAAAAGATGATAGAATCGTTGATCATATAAGTATTTATAGTCGATCGAAATAAATTATACCGACAGTTTCTTCCGTTTATCTAAAATGAATAGAATGTAATCAAACTTAATGGCAACGACTGAAGTTCTTCTTTAATTACTTTAAATAAACCAGCGGTTGCCAGCAGGCAAGATACGCCCACATTTTGCAAGAGGAGGATAGAGAACGCAAGCTAAAAAGAAATCCAGAAAGTTATGGTCTGAAATGCGCAAATATCAACTGGGACTGAGAACTTTGGGATATAAAAATATATTTTAAGTTTCATGAAAATCGGAGAAACATTTTGGCCTCTAGAGGGCCCACAAACTTCGTATTACATACTTTTACAAACTTTGTGTAAAAAGAGCGGCCATTTAGTCGGGCAGTTTCGTTTTGATTTTCCCAAAATTCAAATTCAATCTTTATTATGGTGGAATGGTGATATATTCAAACGGTTTTTAAAATCGGATAAAAAAATTGTGACCAAGCAGCCCCCATTTGTCAGGCAGTTTGAGTCAGGTTTAACGGTGATAAGTTTTAATGTTTTTTAAAATTGGATAAAAATTGTGACCTCTAGAGGTTCCACAAGCTGAAAACGTGATTTTTCGTAGACTCAGGGGCCATAATCCAGAAATTTACGGTCTGATATGCGCAAATATCAACAAGAACCCCGATCTCTGGATTATAAACATACATTTCAAGTTTCGTCAAAATTGGATAAAAATTGTGACTTCTAAAGTGTTCACAACCTTGGTATTACATACTTTTACACTATTTGCGTACAAGGATCGGCCATTTTGTCTGGCAGTTATGGTCAGATTTTTACGAAATTCGAACTCAACGGTGTAACTGTGATATATGACGTTTTGTACAATCAGGGGCCATAATCCATGAAGTTATGGTCCGATACATGCCCATACGCTGCCCCTTATCTGACCATCCGCCTTGGCCCACTGACAAGAAGGAAGCACACCGGCCAATGTAATCATGTACGTACTTGCAATAATAGTGTGAACAATTTATCTTACCCGTCTGACAAGTTGTCCAACTGCACCAGTCCATGACCCATTTACATTTCTTCCCCATTCTCCGTCTTTTGGTTCAGTCATCTGTACACTATAGTTATAGCGTAAAGAGAACCTTTTACATTTAAAGATACATTCCCACAAAAGTATTTATAAGGCAGTAATTTCCAATCAAAGTATGGCGTGTTTGGTTTATATGGAAAGTGCAGCAGATGTTCAATTGTACTAGACAAATACGGAATTCCCTGAAAATCACTCACCAGAAACAAATATTTACACGGAAATTTTATACATTAGTTCCAATGAAATTCTCACACAAAACCTTTTTTGATCCGAAAATAAGTAATCAACATTTGCCACTGCTACAGTTCCAAGCTGAAGTAATTTGGTAAACCTTTTCCGAACTTTTTTCATGAAAACAGAAAGGAAGGAAATGGCAGCAAAATGGGATTTAACGTCAAGTCAACACAATGTAGTTCATTTTGGGACTAACATATCGCTGGGTCAGAGCAAAAACATCGTAAGTGACAAATTTTACGAAAACTGTTTTTGATTGTTTTGGAGTACGAATACCTATATCCACCTTTTTGGGGTATGAAAGAATGAATTCATCAATTTTTCTCGGAGATATGGCTTCCCCCAAAATGTCGTATGTGCATAAATATCATATTGGTGAGAGCAAGATCATCGTATCTGACTTGTTTAGAGCAAGAACATTGTAAGTGAGATAATCCATCTCTCTGACTATGATGTCATAGCTGATATGACGTCATAATTTATGACATCACAGCTACGTTCCCATGGTAACAGATTGGAGGTGATTAAAATCATAGAACTAGAATACTAACGGGAACGCCCACCGTGTGACGTCACTACCTTATGTGACGGCGGGCCTCTGACGCTGATATCGGGCACAGCTTACTTCCGGTTTCTGCTCGCACTAACAAAATGCCTGGCGCGAATTGTGTTTTGTTCGGATGTTCCGCCTGCAATAAAAGAAATCGGGGTTGATCATTCTATCGCTTACCCAAAAACAACATAGAGTGGAGAGAGAATCATTACGTATCATACAGTCTACCAGATCAGACCCGATAAATGACAAGACCTTGACAATATGTTCAAGACACGTTGAGCCGGATTATTTCGTTGAAAAAGTAAGTGAAAACTCAAATCAAAAGAAATTAATTATGTAGATTCTAGTTGGCAGTCCACCCTGACAACCTACAATGAAGTTAAGTTAAACCCATACTAGCTGAATGTCTGTATTTTCATGTTTGCCCGTTAGATTTTACCCTTTCTCTCATCAAAGTTGTATGCATATAGGTTTGTTTACATTAGTGCCGTAGCTAGGCCTAGTCTACTTGCAATTTGTTATGAAATTGACGAATACTACACCCGATGAGTGTGTGACAGCATGACGATTCTCTCTCAACAATCTTCTTTTACTTTAATTTTATGAATTACTAATTATTATTTTTTTTTAAAGGTCAAAGTTTTAACTGAGCAGCTCCATAAAAATTAAAATTGTATATTTATTTATGACTGACCTTGACCTGTCAAATCCTTTTACTTTTAAATTCCGAAATAATCTTGTTCCCGGTATGAATAATCAACAAGCATGGAAAAAAAATTAATTATATCTGAACCTTTTGTTTTGTATGTAGGAACCTTTTTATTTTGATTTTATGAATATTTCAGATGTTTACAAAAATTCTGGGTCCACATATCGAAGATTAAAAGAAGGGTTAGGGAGACTATCAACCTTAATTCTTCTACAGAAAAGCGTAACAACAAAGAAATTGAATCCAAGGAAGTCACCGGTAACTTAAATTTCTGTTAACTTAATTATGAATATGAACATTCGATGTTTCCTTATAAAAGATCAGTATATGAACATTTAATTCATCAATATTAAACAGACATTATGCAAGAGCTAAATCTGTCAATTGCAGGTCTTTCTTTAGGCCTGGAATGTTATCTAAATTATTAATTAGACATTAATTAACTTATCCAGACCATAATCAACGCTCGATGGCATCGCTAGCCTGTGATATATACTGAATTAGAGCCCAGTCTGCTACTTCTGATTAAATCAAAAAATCGATAATCGAGACCATGGTTTTTTTTTATCGTACCGACTATAGTAATGCTGATCGAGGCTAGGCCCAAAATTTAATCATTAAATACTTGGTTCAGGGTGGATGAATTTGACTGAAATTTTCAGCAAATTCCCTTTACATTATCTATTTTTTAACTATTATAATGAGAACTGCTAGCTCTTTCTGTAATCTCCCATAATTTTATTTATAAATACTTGTATGAATATCCGATTCTTCTTTATATTTACTTTTGTAATTTTTTCGATTTTATTCAGAAACCGAGAAAATTATGAATACTTGTATCAGAATCCAATTCTTCTTGTTTTAATTGAATTTTATGAATTTGTCTATTTTATTCAGAGTCCAAGGAAAACCGAGGAAACTCAATGTTTACATAAGAACGAAGTAACCTTTCAGATGTTGCAGAAATCATTTTTATGTCAAATGTCTGCTTTGTGGCTATGTCAGTCTTCAAGTGATTATATCTATCTGTTTAAAACTGAAGATAAAAGTGTAACATACCATTTAACCATTGACAAGGACTTGAATTGTGAAGTACAATATAATAATTTTTGTTTCCTGTTCAAATTAAAGTTACATCTATAGATTTACTTATAAGAACTGTTGAGAATATGAAGATATGTGGGGGCATAACATCAAAACATTTACAGTCTTATTCTCAATGTCAGCCTACAACTGTAAGATATATCAGACAGGTTGATATTTTCATGAACACAAATAAGTCAACATAGAAATTACGAAAGGTGTGTACTTGCTTCTGTATGTAATAGTTTTGTTGAGGACACTCAAAAAGAAATTTGTTTAAGTTGTCGACAGATTAACAGAGATTTACAGAGAAAGTAAATAGCAATAATAATAGTTTATTTCACATATATGGCTACATAGCACATTGCATATTCAGATTTTGATTGACAATATATAATTCAAAGAATCAATATTTACATACTTGTAAATGTAATTTACAATTCAAAAATAGCTTAGCAATAATATATAGTTGCCATATAAACGAGCAAACAGTGATAGAATATAATCATGTGGTATGAATTTGATTAAAATGTAGATTTCACTCCATTTTGATTTATTTCTTCCAACTGACTCGACTCCACATAGATTTGAGGTCAAATGAGAAGTTATAGAGTTAAACTGTGATCAGTGATGTCAGGTATTTTATTTACAGCACTTTGCTGCAAGCATTTCACACAATGAAAGTAACAAAAACACAGATTATACAGATAATTTCATACAACAAAATAGAAAGTGTATAATTAAACTAAACATTTCCTGGCTCTATTGGAATTAATATCAATATTGGAAGTATAAAAATATAAATGTGATTGAATCTAGGATTAAATCTAGAACTTAATCAGCAGTGTTCTACAGATTTTTTATTTCTTGTTATTACTGTATTGTAGTTAATAAGTAATGAAAAGAAAACAAGGCCCCAAGTTCACAAAGCATTCTCAGTCTTAAGTTAAGGTTTTACTCAAAATTGTTTGTCTTATTTTAACTCAAATATAGCACTTTACTAACTATTGTTGTTTTAATGTAAATATATCAATAAGAAACTGTGCAAAGTTTTGTGTTTCTGGATCAAAGATATTTCTCAAAAACAGTGATTGAAGGTTGAGCAAATTCTTAAGTCTGGGAATGCTTTGTGAACTTGGGGCCAGGTTGATAATAGTAAACAAAATATATCGAGACGCAATGAAATAGCACCTCTGAGATGACGTGGCATAACTTTGCACCTTCCACAAAACCTAGCTTTTTAAAAGCTGCATTATATACCCCACGTGTGTACCAGAAAAATCAACATACTGATTCTGTTGGGTTTAATTTTTTTGATTGAGAATTGTTCGGGGTGCGTTTACGCAATCTTCAAAACATTCTCACATGTTATCATCGTAATATGATGTTGTTACATCCTTAATTGCAAGATTAAAGCAAATCTTTAAAACAAAATTGAGCTGAAAAGTACTAAGTAGGGCGTTAAACCTGGATTCATTTCAAACAAGATTTACATTCATCCATTTATAAAAGTGATGTATTATTTTTATTGCATCTCAGTATAAAATATTAACAATGATAACAAAATTTATATAAATTTTATACAGGTGCACAACTTGTAATGTGTGAGCTTTATAAATGTATTAAATTATTCTTAAATATACATTATGTAAGATTTTGATAAAGAGCTAGCCATTCTTGCTATAATAGTTCGAAGATAAAAAATGTAAAATGACTAATTTAAAAAATTTCATTCAAATTACTCTATTGCGAGCGAAGATATTAGCCTTTGAAGGCTATTTTAGAATATTTCAATTAATTGATGATACAAATTTCATCTTAACACACCTTATTTAAAAAATTCAACATAATGGTTTGAAACGTCTAACGTAAACCTTTTCAAATGAAACTTCGATTTAAAAATATTTTCGAACCCTCTCGACAATTAAAATAGGATGTAATGGTTTATTTACACAACAGGTGGGACACTTAAACATCTAGTACTTAGAGATATTATTTATTTTCTGGAGCTTTCAAGCCAGCAAGAGTGTTATTGTCCCTTTAAAGTAAATATTATACAAAATAAAAGAAACTGTTCCAAAGCAATTTGGGATCACGTGGCTAAGTGGGTAAGACGCTGGCTCGCTAGCCTGGAGGTCGGGTGTTCGATCCCTGCATTGGCCGAGATTTTCCGGCGTGGTTCCCCCTTTTCAGTGATGCAGTAAGGAGGGCCTGACAAGGACAGCTGTCTAATCCTTCGGATGATACGAAAACCCGAGGTCACCTGTATACATTGGAATGCACGTAAAAGATCCCGTGGCAGTTGGAATTCGATATAAGAATAGGTGATAGAGCCGCTGCCCGGGCAAAATTTCCCTTAAATCACACCTTATGGCGTATGCCCGTCTTCATTAGCCCAGCATAGGAGCAGAACAGTAGGACGTTAAACCCCATTTCATTTCATTTCCAAAGCAATTTGATCGTTTGAGAAGAAAAAAAAAATATATAGACATGGTCGAGACTATAATGAGTTTCATAACTTGCCCATTTGCTACGAACACTATGTGACTATATGCATGTATGTTGTATATGTAGAAAACTTACGGATGCTACTGGAACGACAGGTTGAGATGTCTCAAACAAATCTTTAGCAAAGAAAAGCTGTAGTAAAGAATACACATTTTTTTTTTTATAAACAATATTTTTATTCAAGATGTCTGAATGGGATTGGGGAACAGGCTTAGCCTATGTAAAACCCCTTGTTATAAACAAGAAAAGGGCACTGGGAAACCAGCCAAAACTGGCACGGACATGCCAAAGGCTAACAACAATATACACAAAACAATAAATAAAAAAAATAAAATGTGAATGTCATCATAATTTATTAATAATAATTTTATAATATGTAGTAGAAAATGATACACAAACGTGTGTTCGGATAATTTAATGTCCGAAAATAAATGGTTTATACTCCCGATGGTATGTTATATAACTAATTTAAAAAAAACTCATTAAAATTATGAATAACTTACATCTATTACACCGTCAAGTTCTTGAAATTCCAGGACGTCGTACGCTTCTGCCATGTTGACATACGGCCGGAAGTTACTTGTGCCTTATTGACTTCGCGCATGCGATGTACAACATAATTATGTCATCACCGTTATACGTCACCGAGTGGGCGTTCCCGTTAGTGTTCTAGTTCTATGTTAAAATAAACAGTTTTTAGGCTTACTTTCCTTCAATCTCAGATGGGGATATTGTTGTATATTGTGCTCATAAAACAGGAGATGATAAAATATTAAAACCGAAAATCCTATAAAAAAAACTACGAAATGTGAACATCAGAAAATGTTAATAGAGCCAATTATACGGAAAAAACTAAGTCATTGATAAGTAAGCCAAAAAGAAAACTGATCTGCTAAAACTTGCAGAATATCTACAAAGTGACTGTCGACATTTCTAGAAATGTATTTCCGATATCTATATAACAGTGTTAGCAAGACATGTTAACAATTGCATTAGATTTTTGCATCAATATAGCCTACCTTTAGTAGCCTATGATAAAAACTGTATTAACTCATTCGTAATACTTCTATAGTTGCATTAATATATATATATATATATTGTATATATATGAAAAATGACAAACAAGTATTTAATGATGATTTGAAGATCACTAAAAGCGCCTCCCCACTCCCCAATCACACCATACTCAAATACCAGTGCTGGTAAAGTAAAGCCAAAAGAAAACTTGCAATGTTTTTGCACTAAACTAATCGAGTGAATATTAAATTTAATTCAGAGCAAAAACATCGTAAGTGATATTTTGGACAGAATGGGTGTAAATAATTGAAAATTGTACTTAAACATTTCAGTTACCCTTAATATCATAAGTCAACTGGAGAAAATTGAAATATATTTTAAAAAAATTGGATTTACCAGAAATGTTTCAACCTTTAAAGTCGTTTTTCTCCACAATTAAAAAATGCCACTTACGATGTTTTTGCTCTAACCCAACGATATGTTCCTGTTTTATTTTAATAATACGCTTGCGCTTAGGGGTCTTTAACGCAGGAAAACCCGACGAAAACCCAAGAGGTTAATCATGCGACCATACTCGTTGTCAAGTACAAAAGTGGGGTCGAAACCACGTAACTTGATTCAATGTCAGAACTTATGATCTAAAACGCTCGATTTCACGAAAACCATAGTAACTCCGAAAATAATACTAATCTCACGTGGAAAACATAGTACGAGGTAATTGCGAAAAAACAGTTAGACGCACAAGACAGAGTTCATTACCTGAAATTTAAAGACGATTGTAAAACCTGTAGAATATCCATATTATATCCACTAAAGTCTATTGTTCCATTTTTATTGGAAACTCTCTGAGTGAAAGGAAACCACTGAAATAAGAAGTGTAACATGGGTTATGAATGCTTTACCTAAACCTGACAGAAAATGTTAATTCAAACCCCCTTCATCCATTCTAGACAAAACAATCAACATGAGAGAGAGAGAGAGAGAGAGAGAGAGAGAGGGAGGGAGGGGGGTCAACGTCCATCAATAGGTAGAAACTAGGGCACTTCGGGAATAACATATTGTTCAATTTTATTTCAATACTTTAGTTGCGCTAAGTGATATTTAGCAGTGGATCTCGAGAAAACCAGAGGTTGGACAGTCGGCCCTAGTCCTTGTCACGTACAAACTGTGAATCGAAACCACGCTATTTTACTCAGCGACCGATCGTGTAATCTATAGCGCAGGCGTAACACCGTTTGGCCACCCAAATCCTCTAAAAGAGAATATTTATAAGAGAGAGAGAGAGAGAGAGAGGGAGATAGGGGGGGGGGGTAACAGCCACTCGATAGGTCACTTTGGGACTGACATGTCATACGATATTATGTTATGGCAGTAGTGTTGGTCGAAACGTGCACAGTGTGTAATCAATCTAGATATGCCGGCATTGCGTTATGCCTTTCAAAATCATGTAACTAACTAACTAAGTAGAAACACGCTGTTAAATGAATTGATAATATTAATCCTTTCTATTTTACTATAATATGTTATACTTTACACTAAGTATCGAAGTTCTGAAGACTCTGTTGTTAAATCCATACTTTGTATTAGGAAACATAATAACATCAGGAGATAGATTAACGTTTTCTGTATAATTAACATGACCAATTGGACTTAACAATCGCCCTTCTGTTTTATATAATAAAGTATATATTTCTGCTCTCCAACAATCTCTATACGTTGTTAGATCCTAGAAAAAAAAGATAAATTACGAAAAAAAATCTTACAACATCCTCTTCAATATATGTTGTATGTTAGAACTAAAGTATGTGCCAGATCTAATATTTATCCGATGATTCCATCTCTCTTCTAGGGTAGCATACGTTGGACCGACTCCAGTACTCATAGCTACACTTTTTATTTGAGTATAAGGATGAAGGATATGAAAGAAACTATTCAAAATGATGAATTTTCTCATTTCCAAAAACATTTAAGATATTTTGGCATTTCAAAAAACACATAACATGTTGTTTTAAAAATTAATACAATCCACTTACATTCTTCAATGTATCAAAAACTGCAGTCATATTTGCTTTTATTAGCGATCCTTGCTCTGCCGATTCATCTTGTACATATAGTAGATTCGTGATTTTGGTTTTAATAGTGGTTACAAATATCTATAATTAACAAAATGATCTACTATTAAAATTAAATGGGGTTTCACGTCCTCTTTTTCTGCACCGAAAGACTAGTTAGGATGTAAATATCGCCCGGCCTACTCTTATATCGAATTCCAGTTGTCAAGGGTTCTTTTACGTGCACGCCAACGTGTACACGGGGTCTCGGTTTTTCGTCATGCTCAACTGACTTAGGGAAACCACGCTGTAAAATCCCAGAGAACGTTCTCGGCCAACACATTGATCGAACCCCGGACCCCATAGATAGCGAGCAGGCGTCTTACTCACTTAGTCACAGTGGCGCCCAATATTGAAATAGGGCACATAATTCTGCAATACCATATCAAAACAATACATTTAATTACCAGCATAATTTAAACCAAGAGATTATTAACTCATGAATGCGATGAAACATCTAATACACATGAAACACACAGGAATATTAAAGAGCATAAAGCTCGAAATCAACAGCTCGTTATCAAAAGCACGAATTATTGTTCCTTTCCAATCAATATTGGGAGGGGGATAGCTGAATGGTTAACACGTGCGCGCTGTATCATAAGGTCTGTCATTGAGTGGTTACGAATCCCCGGTTGTACGTGACAAGGAGTAGGGTCGCCTGTACAACCTCGTGGGTTTTCTGCAGGTCCTCCAGTTTCCTTCCACTGCTAAAGACCCTTGCGCAAGCGAATTATTGAAATAAAATTAAACCATGTGTTATTCCCGAAATGACCTAGTTGTGTCGAGTAGAGGCTAAACTACATTTCTCTCTCTCTTTGTGACCAGGCGCCTTGACCAACGAGGCCAAACGTAAGAGCGTAATTAAAATGAGAAACCGTTGGCTGGACTAACCAGAGGCGAGCGACCGCCATTCAATTTGGACTACACACGTATTTCGGCGAACACAACTAATTAGAAATTACAAAAAAAATGCTAAAATAAATAAATGTAAATCAGTTTATATACATTCATATTACATTCATATATTCTTTTTGACTTATTTCGTTGATATTGTTTTCGAAAAGGGTGCCGGGTTGGATCGCCGAATGGTGCTGTGTCATAAGGCCTGTCACTGAGTCAACTGACGTGGTTTCGAATCCCCGGTTGTGCGTGACAAGGAGTAGGGTCGCCTGTCCAACCTCGTGGGTTTTCTCCGGGTCCTCCGGTTTCCTCCCACCGTAAAGACCCCTACGCACAAACAAATTGTTGAAATAAAACTAAACCATATGTTAGTCCCAAATGACCTAGTTTCTGTCGAGTGGACTTTAAACCCTATTTCTCAATCTCTCTCTCTGTTTTCAAAACAAATTGAGATTTAATTCCATTAATTATGAATTTAAATCTACGTCATTATTCCTCTAGTTAAGGTAGGCGCAGAATAACTTACCCTTTTAAGCCCATCTATATTCCTCAATTCCGTAAAAGGAAAATTTACTATAGCCATATTATCAATCTTCAGATTGCATCCATTCTCGAGAATAGTTGTACCATCTATATCTGTTATCAACCATTTTGAGAATAACCCCAAAACTGTTGCACCACGGTTATTTTCATCAAAATTGTTAGCCTTAAATAGGGCAAAATACAAAGTATATAAATAGTAAACCGGTCGGGGTGGGGGAGAGAGACAGGGGGCGGGGGGTAGCGTCACTAAAATGGCTATATGCTATACACAGACTTGGCATACCGTTAAGTGGCGGCTGTTAGATTTGAAATTGCATAGAGTTTCCCATTCATGATTCTTTTTAGCAATAAATGTAATCATGGGTTATGAATGAAATGGGGTTTACTTTTCTGCACCGGCTGGGCTTGTGGAGACGTACATACCTCATACAATGTGCTATGGGGAAAGTTTTTCCCTGACCCCGGGTACGGCCTACTCTGATTTCGAATTGCATCTTTCAATGGTTCTTTTACGTTCACACCAATGTGTACGCGGGGCCTCGGTTTTCATCCCATCCCACTGCCATAGGCATGTTCCCTGCAAAGCCCACCGTGCCACAGGTGTAAACCACACCTGAAAATCCTGAGGAACTTTCTCGGCCAAGACCGGGGGCGAATCCAGACCTCATGGTTACAATCCAGCGTCTAACTCACTGAACAACCGCGACTCACTGGTTGATTATTTTTTTAGGCTCTTGACTTTCAAGAAAATATGGGGGTTGGATGGCCGAATGGTTAGCATGCGCGCGCTGTATCATACGGTCTGTCATTGAGTCAACTGGCGGGGTTTCGATTCCCCGGTTGTACGTGACAAGGAGTAGGGTCGCCTGTCCAACCTCGTGGGTTTTCTCCGGGTCCTCCGGTTTCCTCCCACTGCTAAAGATCCCTACGCGCAAGCGAATGATTGAAATAAAATTGACCCATGTGTTAGTCCCGAAATGACCTAGTTTGTGTCGAGTGGACGTTAAACCCCATTTCTCTCTCTCTCTCTCTCTCTCTTCAAGAAAATATCTTTAACTGCAATATTTGCCTACCATACCTGATTAACAACAGTGTTTATGCAAGACTGTGAACACACCAGCAAGAAGTTTCTGGAATGGTAGTCTGTTACATTGTAAATCGTGTCGAAGAAGCTGATCAAATTCTCGGTTTTGTCTTTCAAACTATCAAAATTATACATTGTGGATTTAATTTGTGCATCACTTAGTAAATCTGTAATGTGTTCAACAGACAATTCTGGAATTTTGAAAAAGGCTAGCATTAATTAAAAAAGATTTGTTATTTTCACTTCATAACTGCTGTTACAATAATCAGAATGAATAACGCGATATGGTTATAGGATAAAGCACGAGAATGAGGTTATGCTATGGAAAGAAAGAGTGAAGAAAAAAACTCGAGAAAAAGAAAAACCGAGGCCGGCTGTCCGGGGTTTTTCTTTCGAGGGTTTTTTTCTTCCTTATAAACCGTTTATGTTTACATGTACGTAAAACGAGAATATTCCAGAATTCTAGTAAGAAAAACATTATAACATGTTTTCTTATGGGAAGAAAACCTACCCTTGAAGAATAACCTGTTACAGGTTTAAAGAAAACTTTCAGAAGAATAACCCCAAATTCTCCTATATATATTCAAAGCCGCCTCCCACTTTCAGACTGCAATTTATTCCGGGCATAGAATATACCCCAAAGATCAAAGAGATTTACTGTTATAGATTTATAAGCGCGTAAAATTGGAGTCGTAAGTGGACGAACCCTATCGATATTCAGCGTTACTCCACCCTCCGTTCTGGAGTTATGTCCCCGTCCCATTTTGTCGAAAACCTTATGAGCGCGATAGAGATAACTGTATTTAGCGAATCTTTTTCTCATATTATTGGGCGTGAAGCATTGGTGACCTGCGAGGACGAAACCTATTGCTATTCAATTCATAATCCTGCAATCTTTTCCGAAAACCTTGTGAACCCGATAGACGCTAAAGTATGTTTTGCAAGCATGAGAACACGGCATAGATCAGATTCCTTGAAAGCATCACATTTGGTCACGATTACGGATAAGATTCCGTCTGTGACGGTTTTTATTTCGAGACAAAGCTACTGTTTTGCGTTTATTTACAATAATGGCTTTATAACGTGACAAATAAGGTATATAAGCAACAAAATAACTATGTATACCCGTTTTCATATCGTAGATAAGAATAAGATGATTCCATTGTAGTTTCTGCACCACTGACATCACTGTTTTTATGTTTTTCATCTGTTTGTTAGGGAAGATACACATGGACTTGTCATTGCTGTTATTCATTTTCAAACTCTCATGTAAACGAGAACAATGAGAGTCTTTCTGTGTAAAGCTGAATGTGTCTAACTGAGCCAAACAGTAGTAAGATATGTTCCGTGGTACAATTGTTTCTAAGAATAACGACTCTTCGCACACAGCCGACGAAAATAACCATAAATCATAGTCCTGGTCAAAAATGAATTTTTCTGGAAAAGTATAAATGCCAATTAATGAATGAGAGAGCGAGAGAGAGAGGGGGTTAACTCTACTCGACACAAACTAGGTCATTTCGGGACTAACATATGGTTCAGTTTTACTTCAATAATTCGCTTGCGCGCAAAGGCCTTTAGCAGTGGGGGGAAATCGGAGACCCGTTGAAAACCCGCGAGGTTGGACAGGCGACGCTACTCCTTGTCACGTACAATCGAAACCACGCCAGTTTACGCTATGATACAGCGCGCACGTGCTAACCATTTGGCCATCCAAATTTTCAATGGCTTACTAATTTCTATTATTTTGCATCAATAGGTTTATAATGTGGGCAGTTCTAGAAGCATGGGTGACACGGTGGCTCAGTGAGTAAGACGTTGGCTCGCTAACCTGGCGGTCCTGTGTTCGACCCCTAGTTTGACCAAGAACGTTTATCGGGATTTAAGGCGTCTTTCCCCCTTGTCATTGGTGTAGGGTCTGACGGAGGGTCTGACAAGGGACAACGTATAGACGTTCGAGGCCCCGTGTACATATTTGCATGGAATTTGATATAAGAGTAGGGTGCAGTGCCGCTGTCCGGGCAAAATGTCCCTCATAGCCCGTCTTCATTAGCTCATTCGGAGTATGACGTGTAACCCCATTCAATTTCATTTCATTTTCCTTGCAGCATACCTTGTACTTTTGTTGTTTCGATCTCTTTCCATTGTATAACAACAAGATTTTCACCAGAGCGACCAGTTATATTATAATTCCACTGACTACTGGTGTCCTTAGACGTCCAATGATGCTTTATATCCAATACAACTGTAATATTTAAATAATGATGCGTAATTTGCATGTTTGGTTTAGTTCATGCTAATATGATTGATTATTTAATATCTAATTAAGAAAACAAAATCAAACTAACAACACAAGATAACCTTCCGACTTGGATTCAATTTCAATCGGATTTAAAATAGGCCTCCTATTTCTATTCTGGCTACGGGTTTATTTCAATTCCACTTATTTCTGTATATACTGAACGGAATTTTGAACCGTTATTCCCATTTGAGAGTCCTATAAAATGCCATGACGAGGCTTTAAATTAAAGCAAATTGTGGTATGGTCAAACACATGAGCATTCTTAATATTATAATTTAGAAGATTTAATCGATGCTAGCGGGTATAAATTAATGTTTTTGTAAAGATGACAGGCATAGAAAGATGGCGGTGTGAAATCAATATAAACTAATTCGAATTTTCATTGGCCATAATTAACGTTGCCAGATCTCAATAATTGTTGGACCATTGTGGTTTTCATAAACGTTAACGATTATGTCCGACTCGTAACACAATTTAGTATTTAATTAAGGACGAGGGGCCCATTTAATGTTCTTTAATGTTGGTGCCATTAATGATTCTGAATGAAGAGACTGTACGTAAAGAACCAGTATGCGGATTCTTACCTATATTGAATATTTGGTTCTGGTCTGACTTGTGACAAAAAACAGTCAGAAATAGAGCCAACAACATACGATATTTTTCTTGATACATATTTGTAACTATCTAATACATATTCACAGCTTCTACAAATAAAAACACAATTGCAGGCAAACATATATAATTTCACAAGAGGACACAGCATAAGGTACATACATGGATAATAGGCTGGTCAGTTTGACGTAGAACAAATTGCAACAAAAGGTTTTTTGATTTCTATTGACGGATTATGATGTCCTAAGTAGGGAAAAGAAAGTTTACCAAAATCGGAGTCCAAATAAGGACGGGGGCGTGGCCAAATTCAAGATGGCACCTGTCAATTAAAAATTGCAAATATCTCTAAAACTATTGGATTTAGAAACCATAAATGTATTGCGGACAGATAGGAAGTCGGTATCAGCGAGTCCAAAAATTGCGACGTTATGTCTCTATAACGTCATGACGTCTCTGCGATGTCACAGCGGCATATCAGACGTCGCATTTCTTCTAAAATAAGTCCATTTACAGATCTTAACAGCAGAAACGAATGCTGATGCAGAAAAGAGTGCATGCCCATTATGTTGGGTTGATAAAGAAGAACAATGTGTTACAATTACGGAGAGGGGGGGGGGGACTAAAAGTATAACTACTGCTGCATTGCCGATAGGTGATACTATCAGAGTAGCTGCAGGAAAACGGATTCATTTCAATTGTTGAAGAAATGAAATAAAATGAGGTTATACATCCTATTGTTCTGCTCCGATTTGGCTCCCTTAGTGTGTGTGTGCTATGAGGGAAAATTTGCCCTAAAATGGCGCAACAGCCTAATAATATATCGAATTTCATTCGCCAAGAGGTCTTTTATTGGTTGAAGTAGTGCATCTAAAGATGAATGGTTGGGGCTGATCAATTTTGACATTTGGCGCAAAAATCATCAGAAAGATTTATATTTTGACACCAGTTTCGTAGATGTACCCGAGATGTGTTACAAAACCAACTTTCGCGGTAATGTGAACAGCACCCCCTGGTGGTGTCCGCAAAAGCAATACTTTATAGTGGCGTTTTGTGGGTCCAGATCATATGTGGACAGATAGGAACTGAATACCAGAGAGTCCAAAAAGGTGAAAATCGGTCGACCCTATCCATGCAACATTCAATGCACTTCCACAGTACAAGCACAAAATGGGTGTCAAACATTGAGTCGCTGGGTTCCTTAATGTCGCTTTTTTTTTATCTATTTGGCCACTACATCGTCGATCTCATTCGGCTTCATCCTTAAAATTGATTATATCGTCTTTATACTAGTTATTAAAACTATTTTGAAGACGTTATAATATTTGTCCCCATACATTTTCTGGTTATTTATCTCAGACGTCGGTTTGAAGGTTGTTTTTTCATAAGAATACGACTCGCTGAATCCAAAGAGCATTGGCATCCCCCCGCCCCCAAAAGTGACGGCAAATTCCGCTAGGAAGCCAAATTCAAAATGGGACCCATTTTAGAGAGAAAGTCATAAAGTCCCCTGTATAGTTTTTCGTGGTCTCCTAATTCAGGTATTAACATAAACTATGTTCCACCCAAA
Source organism: Patella vulgata (assembly GCF_932274485.2). Taxonomy (NCBI): domain Eukaryota; kingdom Metazoa; phylum Mollusca; class Gastropoda; family Patellidae; genus Patella; species Patella vulgata. Next base: position 23,550,211 of record NC_065883.2, read on the forward strand.
GGTATTCCAATATGACCACTATATTCGCATTGGCGGGACATTTCGAAATGAAATGGGGTTTAACATCCCACAGTTCTGCCCCAACTGGGATAATGAAGACGGAGGGGCATCTCAATGTTAATTGTAGTAATGTGATGGTGTAATACGTTAAACTGGAGGTTTTCGAGGTCGCCAAATTCATATCTGAACTGCTACATGTAATATTTTCTTCCATGGTCTACTGAACATAGATATTTTGTCAAATTTGAGTACCATTTTGGGGTTCAGATGTTAATTTGCCTACCCCGAAAACCTACTATTTGACGTATTATGCCACAACATTGCTAACATCGAAATTTCCCGTCAAAATAATGTGGCCATATTTTGATTAAAGTCGTCATATTGGAATACTAATTTGTATTAGCATCATCCGGATTCTGAATCGGCACATATCAAAGATATATAATCCATCAAAACACATTAGTTGGATTTTATTTCATGGCCCGCGTCACCGACATCCAGGCCCTTAGACAAGCAACTCGACGTAACGTTTTGAAAGAAACATAGTCTCTAGCGTCACTTGGTGTATATCTGGGGTAACTGGAGGTCACTTTCTAAAGCACATTGGTTGGAAAAAATATCGAAAAACTTCCAGATTTTTAGCGCCTAATAAAACGAAGACGAAAGTAAAAGTTTCGCTTTCAGTTTCGTTTTTAATGTAAATTGTGCTTTATAGAGTATATCTTGGTGTTTTTAGCTTCTGCACATCTAACTTGCGGCAACCTTAGCAATTCATCAAAAACGACATAAATTCATGATTAAACGGGGACACCAAATTACGCAAGAACCTAAACTAGTTTTGGGAGTCCTGAAACTACTATACTCTTATTCAACCCATCCCTAAAAAGGGGGGGGGGGAAGATGGGATGTAAAACGTGTTGCAAATTTCTGCGGTACCTGATTACTTTAGTCATTAGTAGAAATACGCTATATAAAATAATAATTCGTATATTATTTTACAGCTACAATAACGAAAGAAAAGTATGTTTCCGTTTTATTCAAAAAGCAATTTATTGTCATTTCATGCAGAAAGATATGGTGTTAAATAGTGTATGCTTTAAATTATTATATAAATTAACACCTGGTATATTGATCGAGTATTTTACAGCGACAAGCACCTTTTCGTTTATTAGAAAATTCCAATAAACAATTTATTGTTAGTTTGAGGGTAAAGTGCTACAGGTGGTATTTTACAGCGACAAGCACATTTTCGTTTATTAGAAAATTCCAATAAACAATTTATTGTTAGTTTGAGGGTAAAGTGCTACTGGTGGTAGAAAGTATCTTAATGTTGTTTAAATGCATATTTTCAACAACTTACTATGCAGATAGATGTTAATACGGAAGGTCCACATGGATATAAAATAATATTTTGTGTGAAATAGGCGTCTTGAATACAATACAACATAGGCGGCTTAGTTTAGTAGTTTATTCATCCCTTGATTCTGAGAAATAAAAAAACATTTTGCCACCAAAGCTGGTTTGAATACTGTTTGATGCAAAGTGAACGTACCCCTTACTGCGGGCCCATTTTGCAATATTTTAGTATGTTTGCGGTACTGCACTACCAGTAGAAATCTCAGTTCTCAGACAGTACATCTTTAAAAATCTCCAAATATTAATTTACAACTTGGAAAACGTGCTTTGTCCTATGCTAGACCTTTTCTATGCAATAAACTACCGAAGTCAATTATTGTCAAAACAGTCCACGGAGAGAGAGAAGAGAGAGAAAAAGACAAATGGAATTTTACGCCCACTCGAAACAAACTATAATTCGCTTGCACGTAAGGTCTTAAGCTTTGGGAGGAAACCAGTGGACGAGGTTAGATGGCGATCCCATTCCTTGTCACGTACAAGCGAGGAATCGAAACCACGCCACTTGACTCAATGACAGAACTTATGATCTAAAATGCATGCGTTAACCAAGGGGCCATCCAACCCCCCTCTTACCCAAAGAATATTAAAATTAAATAAATACTAGTATTTGTTACATAATGAATCACATAAACAAAAAAACATTAGCTGACTACTGGGGCATTTGCCGTGACCGAAGGCTATGTATTTCTATTTTATACATATATATATAAAAAAAACAAAAAAAAAACTGGAAGACAACGGATGTATCGAATTGCTTGTTCCTTTATTTTGATATGTATACTTGGTTTAATGGAGTATCAATTACATTCGCTTTCGCTTTGTCGTCTCTGAATTAGTAAAATTCAAATATGTCCATTGATGCATAACTGATGATTGTGTAAAGGTATCTTGTATGTGATGATCAACCAGGGACAGTAAAAGATGAATTACGTAAGATTTAGATAAAGAGCTGACAGTTCTTGCAATAATAGTTTAAACATACATTATGCAAGAGTTAAATCTGCCTTTTGCAGGTCTTCCTTTAGGCTTGAAATTTCATATAAACCATTAGACATTTTATTAACAAAACAAGACCATAATGAACTCTCGATGGCATAGGATACTCGAGATTTAACTAGATTAGAACGGTTCGCCATTTAAAAATTTAATTCAAAAATGGGAAAGCGAGGCTTAGACTCGAATATACCAGAGAGAAGGAGAGATGGGTTTTAAGTCCACTCGACACAAACTAGGTCATTTTGGGACTAACACATGATTTAATTTTATTTCAATCATTCGCTTGCGCGTACGGGTCTTTAGCAGTGGGAGGAAACCAGAAGACCCAGAGAAAACCCACGAGGTTGGACAGGCGACCGCGACACTCCTTGTCACGTACAACCGGGGAATTGAAACCACGCCAGTTGACTCAATGACAGACCTTATGATACATCTCGCACGTGCTAACCATTCGGCCATCCAGACCCCCAGCTCTTAAATCATGCATCTTTAACCAGCATATCATCCTTTATACTAAGTTATTATAAAATCCCAATCAGTTTCACAACATTTCGCATGATTAAACATAAGCGATAAAATCTCAAAACGTTTCACTACCTTCGGCATGATTTAATTTTAGCGATAAACGATTAATGTACATGACTGATGATTCGGCAGTCATTTGATTGTAACTTAAAAATTTAATTCAACGTCAACGCACCCATTCAAACGGTTCTGTCGCACAAATTAATAATTTATATATTTTGTTTGAAATGAAAGATATGAATATTATATGACTTGAATTTATATTGTTGCTATCTATTATTATCCTAAAAGATTCGTGGTAAATATCATATGACACACGAATACAAACCAGGCTTGTGTGAATATTTCATAGTTTGATTTTCTATTGTTGCTATGACGAAAAGTGAAGTGACTATATCAACATTGTTATGCATACTGCCTCGGTTTTTTTTTTAAAAAAAGATGATGTCCCGCAATATGATCAAGCAAAGGTGGTCACCCTATTTCTCTTCCTTACTTAGGACATTATAATGAGTCAATAGAAAACAAAAAACCTTTTGTTGCAATTTGTTCTACGTACGACAACATTTAGCCGTCGTTTGACCTGCCTATAAACAATGGAGAAGTAGTTATGGTCATTTATCACCCAATAATACATTCTACAGTAGATATCGCTTGTATGATATATTTCATAATCTACTGCTTTACATGAATTTGATTGGTCAGTTGAAAAGGAACTACTTTTTTTATTTTCAAAGAATAGTTCATTTCTTATTAAAAGTAACTTTTCTTTATTAAAAATGAACTATTGTTATTCAATTGACCTTGATGGAAACACTGGGTCAATATAAAGGACTTTGCAATGGTTGAATTGCTGTCAAAAAATGATGTATCACTACGCCATATTGTTCAGTAAAAGTGAAATCTACAGCAAAGAATTATATTTGTCTATTTGTGCCTCGTTTTTTGTTACTTTATCAACTTGTGTTGATATTTTTTGATATCAAAAAAGACTGGTAGGAGATTTCTGTATATATACCTCTTGTTGCGTTTTGTGGCGAATCGTTAGCCGTACTGCTAGGCATTAATTAAAGAATCCAGTTAAAACAATAGTCTTTAATGGTGGGGTTTTCTTAGAGATTTGGGTGTACTAACAGTCTAAATCGACGAGCTCTTGAACTTTAAAATGTCACCAATATCGGCGTATCATGTATAACAGTTTTCAAAAAAAGCCCTGCTCACAATCGAATGGTTATATTATGATCAAGCCCATATTGTCTCTTGTGTCTGGACAAAATAGTGTCTGTTGAGTATACAATGTAAAGTTTATACCAAAATTTACTTACATGTTAGGATTGGTTTAGAGGGAAAAAAACTGCAGTTGGAGTGATCGCTGAATGTATAACTTCCTCTGTCAGGGGGGGGGGGATCACGTGGCTAAGTGGGTAAGACGCTAGCTCGCTAGCCTGAAGGTCGGGTGTTCGATCCCTGTATTGGCCGAGAAAGTTCATCCAGATTTTCTGGCGTGGTTCTCCCTTGTCAGTGATGCAGGACGGAGGGGCTGACAAGGAAAGCTGTCTAGTCGTTCGGATGGGACGAAAAACCGGGGTCCCGTGTACACATTGGCGTGCACGTAAAAGATCCCTTGGCAGTTGGAATTCGATATAAGAGTAGGCCGTAGTGCCGCTGTCCGGGCAAAATTTCCCTCATAGCACACTGTATGGCGTATGCCCGTCTTCATTAGCCCAGGTTAGGAGCAGAACAGTAGGACGTTAAACTCCATTTCATTTCATTTCATTTCAGTCTTAACTGATGTGTCATTAAGACTACCAGAGATGTAGACGTGTCTATAGGATTTGGATCTAGAAAATACAAATTGCGCGTAGGGGTCTTAAGCAGTGGGAGGAAACCGGAGAAAACCCACGAGGTTGGACAGGCGACCCTACTCCTTGTCACGTACAACCGGGGATTTAGGTGGGATAGAGCATTCATAATTTTATACTGCTGGTTAAAAGAAGCGGACAGGAACGGCCAGAGAACTTCGTTAAGAGACCGTTCCGAAAGGATCTTCTTCATCCATACCACGGGGGGTTGGATGGCTGAATGGTTAGCGTGCGCGCGCTGTATCATAAAGTCTGTCATTGAGTCGACTGGCGTGGTTTCGAATCCCCGGTTGTACGTGACAAGGAGTAGGGTCGCCTGTCCAACCTCGTGGGTTTTCTCCGGGTCCTCCGGTTTCCTCCCACTGCTAAAGACCTCTATGCGCAAGCGAATTAATGAAATAAAATTAAACCATATGTTAGTCCCGAAATGACCTAGTTTGTGTCGAGTGGACGTTAAACCCCATTTCCCCCTCTCTCTCTCTCTCTCTCATCCATACCAGAAATTAGCAATGGTTTTAAAAAAAAACCTCTTCAAGCGGTTTCAGCTCAGTAGAAATGGTAAGCGTCAATTAAAAATCAAACCATTATTCAAAACCAAAGAAAATAGTATGCAATATAATAACACTATCACCATCTTACCTGTATATATAGGATACTTCTCTTTCAGGCTACTGCTTGACAAAATCACGGAAAAGAATTCTTATATAACTACGCGCAAGTGTCTAGTTCGTGTAATCAATCAAAGAACGATTACTCTCGTCAAAGGCTAGACGATAGCTGATTGTGAACGATTTCGGAAATAGATAATGCGTAGCACAGTTGACACAGAAAAGTAGTACATTGATCCCATTTCATTCCATGTTTTTCATCAGCCACAAAGTTAGATATCAATATATTATGACACCAACTTGGATCTTTAAGATTTCCGCTTTGCAAAAACCTATATCTACCAATATCTTCGCTTCTAAACCACTTGGAATCCCAATCATGGTGTCTAACTAAACCTACATTTCCAGGGTTAAGGTATTCAATTATACCATCTAGTAATTAAGGCACCATTTCTTACAACTATATTATGGCGCAAAGAGACACTGAATAGAAAATTATGACGGCCGTTTACCTCCTGATCTGCCGGCTTCTTTCATTTTGAATATACCCTTCTAGACCCTTCCAAATGGTCTAACTTGTGCGCTTTAGATCATACGATCCGTCACTGAGTAAAATGGCGTGGTTTCGATTCCCAGCTTGTACGTGACAAGGATTAGGGTCGCCTGTCCAACCTCGTGGATTCTCTCTGGGTCCTCTGGTTTACCCTCATTGCTAAATACCACTAAGCGCAAGATAAGTATTGAAACAAAATTGAGCCATATGTAAGTCCCCAAACGACGTTACACCCCCCTCTCCCCCCTCTCTCTCTCTCTCTCTATCTCCCTGTGCCGTAATAATTGAATTAGATGGAGTAGATAAAGTGCCTAAACCAAAACAAATTACTGGCTCGTTATATTGATAAGAATTGATTAAAAATTATTTGATTAACCCTTTAATTATATAGATATCGGAATTTCTTATCGTCTAGAGAACCTCCTAATCTTTTTAGTCTTGAATTAACGTCTTTTTTTAATTATATTCGTTCTTGAAGCATCTGGATACAAATCTAGTTTACCATATTACATACAATGAATTACTCTAGCGAACATAATACCTCGATAATCATAATCAAATCTTTGCTAAACATCTTGGTGGGTTGTGGCTAGCTATTCAGATTATTTTTTACACGAAGATGCTCGTCCTGATAGAGGTCAAGCACAACCAGATTCCTATTTATCTATATTAATCACCTAACAGATTTCCGTCAAATTTGGGGGATCACGTGGCTAAGTGGGTAAGACACTGGCTCGCTAGCCTGGAGGTCGGGTGTTCGATCCCTGCATTGGCCGAGAAAGTTCATTCAGATTTTCCGGCGTGGTTTCCCCTTGTCAATGATGCAGGATGGAGGGCCTGACCAGGACAACTGTCTAGTCGTTCGGATGGGACGAAAAACCGAGGTCCCGTGTACACATTGGCGTGCACGTAAAAGATCCCTTGGCAGTTGGAATTCGATAAAAGAGTAGGCCGTAGCGCCGCTGCCGAGCAAAATTTCCCTCCTAGCACACCGTATGGCGTATGTCCGTCTTCATTAGCCCAGGTTAGGAGCAGAACTGTGGGACGTTAAACCCATTTCATTTCATTTCCGTCAAATTTGATAGGCATGTTCCTCGAGCTGTTACCGAGTGGTATTGCTTCCGGGATATCTCGGCGCGGTACAACATTGGCGTACACGTAAAATGGTATGCCGTAGCGCCGCTGTCCGGACCAAATTTTCCTCATAGCACACTGTATGGGGTCTTCGTCTTCATTAGCCCAATCAGTCCAGAAAGGTACGAAGTTAAATCCACATTCATTTCATTTCCCACCCCACCCACTTAAACCATAATTTTTAAATTTTTATTGAAGTTGCAAGAAAACTATTGTTTAATTGAATGATGGCGGTCGACATACACCACCGTCTGCGGTTGAAGGGAATTGTTCTTCTTTGAAGGTGTACGATGAAACTGTCCCACTCTTGGATGATACCACCACAAGAACTGGAGATCCTGTCACGGGACTCTCACTTAATGGTATAAACCTGAAATGAGTCAGGTGAACATAATGGATATCAGTCTATTTCAAGCTTTCGTCGGAGCCGCGGTGGCTCAGAGAGTAAGGTACTAGATCACTAAGCAGAAGCTCCTCGATTCGATCCCGGTGCTGCTCGAGTAAGTTCCCCGGGATTTTCCAGCGTGGCTTCCCATTGTCAGTGTTGCGGGATGGATGACCTGGCGAAAACCGCGTCTATTCGTTCGGTTGTGAAGAAAACCCGAGGTCCCCTGTGCACATTGGCGTGTGCGTAAAAGCACCCTTGACAGTTGGAATTCGATATAAGAGAAGTTCGCAGTTCCGCTGTCTGGGCAAAATGTCCCTCGTGACACATTGCATGGCGTATGGCCGTCTTCATTAGCTTAGTCGGTGCAGAAATTTCATTGAAGCTCAAATTGAAAATGTTTTTGATTCTGGGTTGTCAAAAAGTAGCGTCAAATGAGTACAGTCTTTTAAATTTCAACACGACGCGATCTCCTATCAAATAAGCAATTACAGTCCTCTAAATTCTAAAACAGTCGGTGTTTATCCTATAATTGTGTGAATTTCGAACAGATCAGGTGCCATATCTTAATCCTTCTTTCCACACCCTTTCTATAAACCTTCCTTCTTTATATAATAAATACATACGTCAAATCTTCTATTCCAGCATCTCCGATTGTGCCTGCTGAATAAAGTCTTGTCCATGTATCGGTTATCTCTCCTCGTCGATGAACGCTTTGAAATAATAAGTTGGTTCTAGTGCTAACAGTGTCTGCTAGCTCATATACATATAGCAATCCAGATTTTCCACTTGCTAGTATCAATAACTTTTTACCATTGAATTCTCCGTCGACTATAGCATTTAATGATGTACCCTTGAAATATATTTAAAACACGTTTAAGTTTGTGCAATTTCAAAATTGGCAGACACCATATTACAATAGTATGTCAAGAATCATTCTGCGCATAAGAAACTATCTACTTTGAGAATAGATATCTACCCTGAATTTGTAAGTGACAAGGAGTAGGGTCGCCTGTCAAACCTCTTTGGTTTTCTCCGGGTCCTCCGGTTTCCTCCCACTGCTAAAGACCCCTACGCGCAAGCGAATTATTGAAATAAAATTAAATAATATGTTTAATCTCGAAATGACCTAGTTTGTGTCGAGTGGACGTTAAACCCCATTTCTCTCTCTCTCTCTCTCTCTCTCTCTCTCTCTCTCTCTCTCTCTCTCTCTCTCTCTCTCTCTCTACCCTGAATGGCCGCCATTCAAAAATCATTTTTACATCTTTAATACACACAAAGAGTAAATAAACAGTTTCAATGGAAGGGGAATAAACACTTTGAAAAATTCACAAATTATACTTAGTGTTTTCGACTAAAATTAAAATAGGCTTCAACTAGCTTCTTGTCTATTCTCAAGCAGTGCTAGTTGCAGACAGACAATGTTAGTTTCTTATGGGTAGGGATGCATTTGACAGCAATGAATACACTCAATTTAAAAAATATCTTTTGAAAAATGTACGTACTGTAATTGGAGATTGTGAGTCCCTTTCCTGTGGAGGAATAAAGTTACCATTGGTACTGTCACCATTAAATGTGTCTGGGTAAAACATTCTACTATATTTTTCTATCTGATCCCCGCTCTCCCAGTCTCTTATCATAGTCTGTGCGTTAAATACCGAGAAACCTCTCCCGCCGAATGTATGCACAGTTTCTATTTTACCGTTGACTAGATTTCGACCATCATGATAATGGCTTACATACAACCTACCTGAATTTTGAAAGAGAAAAAGAAAGTCAGTACAGAGTACAGACAGTCCAATAACAAAATTGTTATGGAATGAAATATATCTAGAACTTATATATGGAATATTAACATACCCAACTGGGAGTTGGTACTTAGTTCAGCGTCGAGTTGTGAATCAACTTTAAATTCATCCTCTGAAAACAAAAAACGTGACATTAAATAATATATCTAAGTGTCTTGGCATAGCATTGTTAACATCGTTAAACAAATGTACTTTCTAACGTGTAGGTTAATAGATGACATAATTAGTAAATAATTCTACTTGCTAGAGTGTAGATTTTTAACAGATGTATTTGATAAATGTGTAGATTACTAGCTGATATAATCTTATTGATAATGTGTTGACAACTACCTGACATAATCAGTAAGAAATATACTTGATAATGTGTAGACCACTAGCTGGCATAATCAGTAACAAATGTACTTGATAATGTGTAGACCACTAGCTAACATCAATCAGTAACAAATGTACTTGATAATTTGTAGATCACTAGCTTGCATAATCAGTAACAAATGTACTTGATAATGTGTAGATCACTACCTAACATAATCAGTAACAAATGTACTTGATAATGTGTAGATCACTAGCTTGCATAATCAGTAACAAATGTACTTGACAATGTGTAGATCACTACCTAACATAATCAGTAACAAATGTACTTGATAATGTGTAGATCACTAGCTTGCATAATCAGTAACAAATGTACTTGACAATGTGTAGTTCACTAGCTGGTCTAATCTGTAAGAAATGTACTTGATAATGTGTAGATCACTGGCTGACATAATCAGCGAGAAATTTACTTAATGTGTAGGTCACTAGCTAACATAATCAGTAACAAATGTACTTGATAATGTGTAGATCACTACCTAACATAATAGTAACAAATATACTTGATAATGTGTAGATCACTACCTAACATAATCAGTAACAAATATACTTGATAATGTGTAGATTACTTGCTGACATAATCAGTAAAAAGATCCAGTAGATGGCGTGCAGACTACTAGCCCTGTCGCAATCAGCACAAATCTAATTACTTCTAAGTAGATTTCTAGTAGATTACTTGTGTGTCGATCACTATCTCTATCAAAATGTACTTACTTGTATGTAGACTTAAAGCTCTGTCATAATCTGTAAACGGTAAATCTGGTATATTTATTGGTGCTCCCTCATCAGCCGTCACTAAATACAACTTGCTCTTCCATTCAAAAAAACTTATTTTTCCAGGTTGATAAAAACTTTTGATATCATGTTTCTTCATTAAAACAGCTGTACAACATTGATATTTAAAAACAAAATAAACAGTATACAATAATGTTTAATATTTAGTATTACTGTTAATAAACGGATATTACATGGGGGGTTTATCCTTCCGCTTGTCGGCACACCAACCAACCGGTCTAATAAAGACAGACATATAAACCATGCGGCGTGCTATGAGGGTAATTTTGCCAGACTAGTAAATTTCAACTGTTTTAAATGATTCTTTTGCGACGCAAAATTTCCTTCATAGACCACTGCATGGCGTATGCCCGACTTTATAAGCCCAGTCAGAGTAGAAAAGTAGGACGTTAAACCCTATTTCATTTCTGAGATTCTAAACCTATCCCATTTTCAGTTCTACATCACTGAGAAGGGAAAACTAACATGAACTTTCTCGGTCAACACCGGGATCGAACTCTGGACCTCCTGGTTAGTGAGCCAGCCCCTTACGCACCGAGCCACCGTGGCTTTCTAGTTGTTTATAAAAAAAAACATAATAAGCCTAATTACTAGCACTCGATTCATCAACTCTCTTCTAGAACATCAACAATATTTATTGGTTTTGATATATGTGACCCACCGCATGTTATTGAGTCGGAATGCGGTAAAATTAATTTTGCACAAGAGACAAAATAAGTGAAAATATTGATTTTGATCGAAATTGAGATTTTCACAAAAATGAGTCTATAAATATACTATCTATCGACTCAAAAGATCAAAATAGCAATAAAACATTTTAAAACGCTATTATTTGGATGTTTTGTAAGAGTACCGTATTCTTAAATCTGTCTTTTTCTGAATATTCTCAGCGGAATTAGATATTTTTCTCTGCTCGCAGCGTGGCGACCTGTCAATCCTCTTGCAAAATGCTTGGCATCGTTGTAAAGCGTAGAATCTCTAGTTGATAAATATGACCAAAGTATTGCCGATAAATTTATTTTGAAGAAATACAAAAGGGTTTTAAAACTCCTAAAAATGTAAACATACTCCGCTTGTTGCTATGCTTCCAACACGACTCGTTTGCTGATTGGCCCAAACGACGCCTGCAAAGCATTGTGGTTCCGTGGCCGATCGAGGCTCAAGCAGACGATAGAAATTAGATTTGGGCAATGTTATGGTGTATCTACATGTGATTCACTCTGAGAAGTGGCAGAAAACAAATGTTGTTGTTGTTTATTAAAGATTTAACGTTCAATACAATGAATATGATATTATGGACAGGTTGATTTAATTAAATTATTTACGCTTGAAAACTGTTAAAAACACAAAATAAAAAGCTCCTCGGATACCAACAACTTAATTCTGATCGTATATAGATAGCCGTTGAGTGTTAATCAAAACATTGTAAATCAATCAACAAGCCGTTCGTATCATTGAGTAATACTAATCATACTAATCTGTAATCACTTCTCACGGATTAATGATTAGTTGATTGATAATTAACAATGATAAGGCCACCGACAATTCATTATTTACTCCGAATAACTAATCAAAGCGGCGACGATTTAATGTCTCGTTTGGTCTGTTAGAAAATAATTTATAGTCCTTAAATGGAAATAAACAAAATAGCCAATAATTTTCTTTCCGAAGAGAATTTTATTGATAGGTGAATTCCGTTTACTGTCGCTTCATACGGCATGCAAAGTTAAGAATGCATATTGAATATTATTATTGTTTAAAATTATATTATCACCATGGGTCGGGAAAATGAGAACGACCAATGAGTCGAAACGCGACGATTATCGAGTGGGAAAAATAATCTGCCATTGTTTAATTACACCGCTTCCAAAATGAACGTAAGCATTTCATGCCAATGAAATTGAGATTTCTATTCTATTATGGACTCATATTTTGATACCGTTACGGTACCTCAGGCTTAAAATAACAATAGACTTATTGTACACGCAAAATCTTAATTCCGGCATGCTGCTGTGGCGGCTTCTTTGATGATTAAGATAGGCTACTAAACTTGATTACCCAATCAACAACTTTAATCTTCTGACCACTGGCACCAAGGTGCTAAATAATTGATGAGATTAACTGAACTGAAGTTAATCTCACCAAAGTTATAATATACATACTTAGACTACTAATGTATACACTGTTCTAAATTATAACGCTATCATAGGAAATGTGAATATGCCGCATGTGTTGTGGATGTTTTACTATGAAAAGAGCGCATTTACTACGATTTTCGTTATCGGCACCCTTGAAAACCTAAAGAAGATAATATTAATATTAAACGACAAAATAACGAAAGATTTAATGGCATGGTTGCTGTGTGATATTGTTTTAGAACATACCGACACCTTTAACTTGTTTTTTTCTAAAAACTGCAGATGTCAGTGCATTCAATGCATTTGCAACTGAGAGCTCGCCCTTTTCCATTCTCGAACGTTAACAGTCACCCATGCCCGATGAATTAATAAATCAAATTCTCGTAATGCAATTATATCCACTGTAAATAGCGTTTGTTTACAGCTTTCTATACACTGGCATCGTAACCGTGCCATACGAAAACTTCATAGTATATACAATGGAACTAGTTTCAGTTAAGGTGTATAGTAAAACCATGTTAATAATGTATCTTTGATCATAAGGCCTAGTACCAACTCTTTTAATTAGAACTCGGCAATCGCGGTCAAACCACGAACAGTGATATTGTTCCACCACCAGCGGAACATTAAATTAGTAATCATATAAAACACCCAATAGCTAAATGATTCCGCATCCCACCGTATCGTAGCAAAATGAACTGGCTCATCTAAATGGCCACATTTCCAGTGCTTGAGTTACGTTTCTTTCACAAATCATCCTATTTCGAGTGCTATTATTATTCCATTTGTTATTATATTTTATTAAAAAAAATACTAGTAATTTGTGATGCATTATAATACAATTTGTTACTATAATTATTTTATTAAATTTATGAGAGTTTTTAGCATACTGTTGTCTTTTGAAAACTGTTCTCTTTTCTTATACTTGATAGCATAAGGTGTTGAATACCGTCGTTTCATTGGTATACTCTAGCCTGCAAGGTGTGACCATAACTGATGGGTGACAATAAAATCATCGAATATGTAAAATGATAAATATTCGTTGCATCGACCCAACACCATGTTTTTCGTATTCAGCACCCCCGAAAACCTCTAAAATGATATATTACACGAGTACCAAGTATAAGAACTTCAATAATTGCCATTTTGGTGGCCATTTTGAAAAACAAGATGGAGGATACAGTCCAGTCGACCCCTGATGCTACAACCTTTATGCCTAATAAAACATATAAAATGACACGGTTACAAATATACGGTGAAAATCAGAATTGTCATTTTGGTCGCCATTTTGATAAAACAAAATGGTTGATATTGACGGATTAATTTTACTACTACGATTATCATTTTGGTCGCCATTATGAAAAACAAAATGGCGGGTATTATCTGATTTACTGTTATACTGTCAAATTGTTACTACAATTTTCGTCTTCAGCACCCCTGAAAACCTCTAGAAAACAATATTCAACGACAAAACAGCAAATAAATGGTTTGGTTGCTATGGGATTTTGTTTTGAAACATACCGAATCTTTAACTTGATTTTTCTCAAAACTTACTTTGGTGAGTTGAGTGGCTTTAAGCAGTCACAACTCAGTCAATTTTCACCCGATTCAAACAAACTATACATCAAATTGAAGGTAATGAGTCGGAGAATGTGAAAATAACAATAACTCAGTTTTCAAATTTTCCTCATTGCGACTTAATATTATAACCTCGAATAAATAAACAAAACACTGATTTCTAATAAGGAAATAATTACCCGAATCTCGATCACTGGCATCAAGATAAGAATATTTCCATTCTTTTTCACCCATTGGATATATGTTGGCCACATAGTAATTTTCTAAATCAATTCGAGCTACGGCATTATTTTCCTAAAAATACAAGTTCCCATCTTTATTAAAGAGAATTAAATAACTTGTTTAAGGGTCTATTATAGACAGAGACTTAGGTTTTGTATGGATTGCCCAGCATTTGATGTATGGCAGTTGCTATAAAATTAGCTTTTGGGGTCCCATTATGAAACCAGAATATTTCCTGATTGAATTATTTTATACAACAGGGCACATCTATTAAATGTTTTGAAGACTGGAACTCCCAAGGAACTTTTACCACCTACCCACGTCAGTTAGCCAACGCCAAACTCGCCGAAACTGGAACTCCAAGGAACTTTTATGGCCTACCCAGGGAGCGAACCCGGACTGGAAAATCCCAAGAAACTTTTACCACCTCTACAGGGATCGAACCGGGGATCTCCTGGTCAGTGAGTCCCTCGTAATACATATCACTTAAAATGCATAGTTCGTGCCTTACCTGAAGTGTAACGTATGCATATCCATTATTTGGTGATATAGTAATGTATTCCGGTTCTATGTTGTGTGAAAAGGGATTGACTTCACCAGTGGTAGGATTTGTCCGAATTTGCCAGCGTACCCCTAATCCCAATAGCCGACTAGAAAATGCAGAGAAAATATGAACTTAAAAGATGGAAGTAAACCCAGAAGTTATCAAAGCCAAGTACGGTTATAATAGAGGAATAATCTGTTAGAATTTTTTCACGTTCATCCAATCTGTATAATGTTCGCTTAATTTAAAATGATGCTGCCCTTATTATTAACCAAACTAATATTCTATAGTACTAATACTTTACGGGCATTTAGTAACTGGTCAGGGCAATAAATCATAACACATACTTACAGAAGAACAATTACTTAATTTATATTCTTGGAAACCTCGCCTAAATAAATCAAGTACTGTTCATCCCTTAGTATGTCTTTTTTATAGAATACATATTTACAACAATATTGTGTTTACAAATTTACATTCAGACAATTACACCATATTAACAAAAACATGTTATAGGGACATAATTAACAAAATCATGTGATTTATAAAATAAATGGGGTTTAACGTCCTAGTTTTCTGCACATAAAATGAGTGAAGGATGGCAATATCCTTATTATGGATGGTTCGCAATAATTCAAGGCGCAATAATTTTACACATGCTTACTCTGTTTCAGAGCTTTCAGAAAGCTGATCCACACATACAATTATAAGATAGTTAAATGATAGACTCAAGAGGTTATGTGATGTAAATAGAAAATGAAATTATCACCGACATAAACTAGAGTGTTTGAAGAATGGTCACACCCTTATGCTGGTTGTTTCGCAATAATTTCGTGGCGCAATAATTAAACACAATGCTTACTCTCTTTCCGAAGGCTGATCCACACTGACAAATGTTACTGTAGTTATTGATGGTGTACTACCAAACAAGCTGATGACCGAGACGCCACCAGGAGGATCGATAAACTCGCCGTCCACTAGACCAGGACTTCCTTCATTTGATACTAGTAATCTTGTACAATCAGAAGTAAACTTGATATTTTCAGGGTGGGCACCAACTACAATAACATATTACATTTTAGAGTTTAAAGGGCGTATAACTCTATTCTTTGGAATAAGAGAGTATATAAAGTGATTTACATTCAATTTGCAAATCTGTTATTGTAATTTCTAATCAGTTATGTTCGTTGAAATACGTGAACAGTCCAAATTGAACGACGGCCATTTACTCGTTCTGTACGTTTTCATTATTATTATTTTGTCGTTTGTGAATCAACGATTAGTAATTAGTCATATGTTTTCTTTATTCATTACAAATGGCAACTACTCAAACTGAAGTGTGCACACTGCTTATGTGTAAGACAAGTATTGGTGTTTGGAATAAATTATTGAGAGTTACGGTATACCTGTTATTCTTGGATCCGTCGGGTTTTTTGGTGTCAACACAGCACTTCCAATTGTAACTGGCTCGTACAGTACAACATGTCCTTCAGCTTGGGGATTCGCGGTACTCTCAAAGGATATGGCGACCACGGTATCTAGAGGTGTAACACATAGCTCAACATCTAATGGAGCGCCATCAATAGCAGGGTCGAAGTTGTGATTTAATACGCTCTCAATATTATCCACATCATTTAGATTGAGCACGTGAAGCATCTGAGTGTCTTCACCTGAAAAGATACACACGAAACTTATACACGGTCATATTCTGAAAGCGATAATGTCCTTAAAGGGAGACTCCCGCAGCTCCAGGTTTGTTTTATCGACTATAGAATGATAAATATACCAGTTTTCAAAGCGTATCGAAGGTGCACAGTATGAGTTGTCTATCGGAAACCGAATTTCAGCAAATTTTAGAGAAAACGCGCCAAAGCCTCGAAATTTTCTTCGGTTTCGTTCCATAGCCCAGACAGCGGCGCTGCGGCCTACTCTTCAATCTGTTTCACAGAGTATTACGAAAGTCTTCTAATATATTCACTGCTGATCAGTGTGCCTACTCTTATGTCGAATTCCAACTGTCAAGGGTTCTTTTACGTGCGTGCCAACGTATATATGGGATCTTGGTTTTCGTCCCATCTGAATGAGTAGAGATGCTGTCATTGCTAGTCCCTTTGTTCTGAACTACCGACATTGGGAAATCACGTTGGAAATAGAACTTACCAACAACATATAATAATTTCCTCTGTTGATCGAAGGCGCTTTCCTTGGCTGTACCACTGTCATATCTATAATTACTGTTTCTATCTGGTAGCTTTAAATAACCTCTCTCTTCTAGTACTACGTCACCTCTAACCGCCATTAAAATACACAGAACAATACCCAGATAACTAACCTCCATCTTCTTTGTTCCTTACAACCTTCAAACAAGTGGAAGTAATTTATGGAAAACAGAACTTGCCACACTATGGTTACCCAGATTTAGTAGAAATACGGACCATCTTTTGAAATTTAATGGGGTTTAACGCCTTACGTACTGCACCAATCCGGCTAATGACGATGGGCATGCAATTATGCCATTATGCTAAATGGGCAGACACACCGGTTGAATTTATTCCCGATTCATTCGGCCGAAACAATTGGCACCCAATTTCAGTCGAATTCATTCGGCCGATTGAGTGGACACACTAGGTGAATTCTCCGCCCGATTCACTAGTCGATTACATCACCTTTCGCGTGATATGATTGATTAATCATGGCAGCTGCATCTGTGGATTTTTTTTTTTTTTAAATTTTACGCCGTATGCATCGGCGTAGAAAGAAGTGGGGGGGGGGGGTAACAATCTCGTTCGAGAATTGACCGAGGAAGACCCTGGCGGTTAAGAATCCGTGATAGTCGCCTTTTTATTTTCAAAACATCATGTGACTTTCTCGACATCAATGATGGGCTAATGAATTCTTCGGCGGAGCGGACACACCAGGAGAATCATTCGGGCAAACCCAAATTCGGCATCACTATGCGAATTTCGGCGGCGATTTTTTCGGTCGAATGATTCGCATGGTGTGTCTCCCGCTTATTGGGAAATTTGCTACGTGCATATTTACTTATCGTAGGATGCCAACTGTCAACATCAACAAGTCCAGGATCGCAGTTTCTCGCCCTATTCCATGCCACAGTGGCAAAGGGAAACCAAACTGGAAAATCCGAGGAATCTTCTCGGTCAACAACGGGGACTGAACTGCCAACACTACCGGAACATTATTTTTTTAACTACCTATATGATGAGTCCCACAGACGGAATAGTTATTACATTACATGCATCAGTTGACGTCATTGACCTCTTTAAGACATAACTAAAGAGAAAACGGTACGTTTATTTTCTACCTGTTACACAAAGGGACGGATCTGTTTGTGACCAATTCCAAAATAAATTACATTATATGTTCTAAAGCTGTCCTGGTTGGGCTATTCTCCACTTACTTGTAATTAGGAGCAACAGCTTCGGAATCAAATAGGAATGGATATTAACAGTACCGTTGGATAATGTATATCAAAAGCACGATTCCGTTTTAACTATGAAAATGGAGGCGATTAACTTTCCTACTCACCCTATGCTGGGCTAGGTGCTCATTCACGACTGGCAAGTGTCCTAGGAGATATCACACTAGGTGTACGTAAAGACCCCATTAGAAGAAGAACATGATGTTAATTAAATATATCTGTTTTATTGGCGAAAATATTCTGGCCTCAATGATGTGTTCCTTAAATTCATTCTCAGATACTATACATATATAAATATATATATACTATTCAAAAAAAGTAGGGGATATTTGATTTTTAAGTGTTATTAAAGTCACCTAATGAAACTGACGAAGAAACAAATGACAAAATGAAATGAAGTTCACATTCATCGATTTATTCCAAATGATCGTTAGACTAAGTAAGGCACAGACTGACCATTATAAGGGTACAATGATACCCGGGGTCAAACAGCAAAGTTACCACAGCATCACAACCAAGTCAGTAACGGGTAAATCCTCCTCTGTTTGCCAAACAAGCATTGATCCGACGTGGCATACTCCTAATGAGACGTCTAAGGTCATTTTGGTCCAGATTGTCCCATTCCTGTTGCAACGCAGCAGCAAGTTCTTGGACATTGGCAGGACGTTGTTGACGTTGACGTAACCTCTGTCGGGACTCAGTGCTGGCCAAGGTAATGTGGTGATGTTCTGTTGTTGGAGGTAACCTGTAACGATCCTGGCCCTGTGACATCTTGCGTTGTCATCCTGGAAGATGAAACGGCGGCCATGACGTCGTGCGAACGGCACAACATGGACTGCCAAGATGTTGTCCCGGTAGTACTGGCCTGTAACACGCCCTGCAACAACATGTAAAGCCGTTCTTCCAGCAACAGTGATGCCTCCCCACACCATAACAGAACCACCCCCAAATCGATCATGTCTGATGACGTTAACGTCTTGGAAGCGCTCGTTTCGACGACGCTACACCCTCCTACGTCTGTCCAAAAAATCAACAGTGAACCTTGACTCATCTGAAAACATCACATTGCTCCAGCGTCGATTATCCCAGTGTTGACGATCCCTACACCAACGACGTCTTGCCTGAATGTGATGATCTCTCAAACAAGGGATCACGCGAGGACGTCGGGCGCGAAGGTGACCCCTATGCAGTCGATTCCGAATCGTCTGGCCACTCACTCTCACACCAGTGTCTGTTTGAAGACGAGCGCTGATCTGATTTGCTGTGATGACACGATTTCTCAAGGCCAAGGTACGGATAAATCGATCCTGGGCTTGAGTTGTCGCCCTTGGTCGACCTGAGCGTGGTCTGTCCTGTACAGATTGTGTATCACGGTATCTGGACCATAGCCTGCTTATGACAGACTGAGAAACATTCATCGTCCGCGCCACAACCGCCTGTGTAGGCCGATCTGTAGCATGCCAAGGGCACGTAACCTTTCATTTTGGGTAAGCCGACGCATATCAAAATTTGTTTTCTGGTCACTAAAACAATTAAACTGATGTTTCCACCCTGGAATTCAATGCCACAATGACTGTAACATTCAAAGTCAGAGTCGTGCAAATCTTGGGTTGGACCCCCATGATGATCCCAAGCATCACCTGCATTCCATGCGGTAGCTATTGGTGCGTTTGGGCGTCACATGTAACTGGAAATGTTTCTTCTGTTAGGTTCTATAGTGAGTTTTTCGTAGTCATTTGCATATTTTAGTATTATGCCCCCAAAATCAAATATCCCCTACTTTTTTTGAATAGTATATGTCAGATAAAAAGTGAGTTTAGATAGCATACTTATGACCACTGTTTTTATTTGAGTTTTAGACGCTGTTAGAAATTGAAAATCCAGATGTAAATCAAAGTCAGTAATCAATAAGATAACAAAGACAAAGGCGTATTTAAGCTGTCTATTTTTTGAAGGAATCACAGATAGCACATCTTATTATTTTATATTAGAAAGAAATATTAAGAATATTAAAAATTTACCTGTTTATGACCAAACACACAATCCAACTCGGATGTGAACAGAACATCTGCTGAACGGTTATAGAACAACGTCAACTTCTTATCAAGGAATTGCCAGACATAGGTCAGTCGGTCCCTAAAATAGAGACAAATACGGAAGCACAACAGAGAAACTTCCAATAGTATTTCATTCTCCCAGTGACGATGTTTGTAGATCCAATATCCTAAATGGTTAACAAATAAGATTCCAAGCTGCATTCCTCATATCGCAGCGTCAGTTCAGCCTATTCGACCATAAAGGCATAATAGTTTTATTTTTTCAAATTTTCCCTACGGGTTGGAAACCAAATAAATGTCTATAGGATAATTGTATATGATGTTTCATTACCGATAAAAGATAAAATATGCGACAACTCTGGTGTGGGCGTATGTTTCGTTGCCTGGCAACCTATCTTTAACCCGGAAACAAATGGAAGATGAAAGCAAGAAAGATAACTCTATTTTTTACGGTAGTAGGTCGTTTCATCCCAAAATCGTTTCATAGGAGGTTGCGTCATATAATGATAAAATTTCTTTTAGAAATCAAAAACTTACATTTATATTTCATCGTTTAACTGCTTATTTTGTGGGGGGGGGGGGGAGGTTAAGGAATTTAGGTTTCATTTCAACAAAACAACTAACACAAAAGTGCAAAAAGTTATTATCTGTTTCATGCCTGGGTTAATTTATATTTCTGCCAGAATGTCTAAGGAAAATTCCTAAAACAAAGATCGCGCCGTTACAAGTAAAATGACCATGACATATTGTTTACCTACTGACCCGAGCTGTAGGGTTTCTGGTAATTCTAAGCATTTGAACAACTAATGATAATTAAATTTCAGTGAAAAAGATGCTTGAATTACTGGAAGGCTTTATAACATGCACAATACTGGATCTTCAAATTCTTGCGAAATACTTTGATACTAACGGTTATCCTATAACATACCGTATATTTCTCCTAGTCGGCCATATTAGAAATACTCACTTCCGGTGAATACGAGGTCGTAGCTGGTTTTAAACGGAATGAATTATTAATAAACATAGAAACAATATCGATGCTAAATTAAATGTTATAAATAAATGGCATGAATTATGTAAATATTTACAAACCTGCGGTTTTGTATTTTCTGTGTCCATTTTATTTTTCGAATGTGTCACTGCTCAAAAACAATGTCAGGACGCTGTTGATGCTAACTTCACTCTAAATGTAGCCTACTAGTTTCAGGGTATCTAATATAATAATCCAAGGAAGAATTTGCCACACAAAAATATCATATAGTAAACTTGGAAAACAATATAAGGTGTCTAAACAATAAATCGATTATGAGATACATCTAATATTATTTTCTAATTTATGTAAGAGTAATTAAATCTGATTTTTTTATTTTTCAGTTAACCAATAATGTCCAATTTTGATTTTATCAATTAATTAAATTCAGTCAACTTTTAAAAACACCCATGTGCTAAAATTCACATGGACATTATGTATTCCCTTGATCTATGAGATTATTGGGCCAATAAAAATCAGGAACTTACAGACATTTTAACTACAGACATCTTTTAACAATGTATTTTACTATAACAATATATTGTTACGTTACTAAGGCATATATATAAATTAAAGAAAAAGAACCAATAATTACGTTGTTCATAATTTGACCTCTTTTTTTTAGTTTACTGTTATATATAATGCGGTAGTAATGTAGATTGTACTTTATTTTAAACTGAACACCAATCTTTCAGTTTGCCCTGAATACAAACAATACCTAATAAATGTATATATGCTTATGGGAGACGCGTAACGTTTGGAGAGCCCAAATTATTAAGCTCAAGGTTTTAATTTTGTCAAATTTGTATAAGGGACCACAAAGTAAATGCGTAATATATTAATTACATAAAGCATGGAGTTTATTTAAGGAGCAATAATTTTGATTTCTACAGCTATTCATTTGAAACAATGGAAATAATTTAGTTTTTATTTATGCAAGATATTGACCCCTTTATATGAATGTGGTTTTAATGACTGGGAATACTGTTTCTCTTAAATAATATAATTATATCCCAAAATTAATGGTACTGTAAGATTTTATTTTTGTCTTCAGTGGTTATTATTCTATTTTATAGCTGACAACATATAAGAAATTAACAATGGATTAAGATGGAATGAAATGGCGTTTAACGTTCTAATCTTCTGCACCGACTGGATTAAAGACGACGGGCTAACGCCATAGTGTGGTATGGGGGAAATTTTGTCCGGTAATGGATTAAACATACACGTAATTAATAATGGAATATTGTTTAGTCTACCATGATTTCTGTGACCGTTTCAAGGCTTCTATTATTTTACAAGTTTTAGCTGATCATGAATTCTTGTGTTTGTGGCTTAACCAATCAGTTGATAATTAGTACTCACACCCTTCCTGTGAAGAACAGTATGTATTTTCCGGGGTTCGAATTCAGCCTATTAATTCATTGTTTTGATTAGTTGAAACCAAGTTCAAAATGGTTATGGGTCAATTGTTATTTTATCAAATCATAAACAGCTCAGTTGGTATTTTTATCGAAGAAAAACAAATGTTGTGTAATTTAAATGTTTTTGCAATTACTAATATTTTTGGCAGTTTTGACCAAACTATGATCTATTTGGCAGTGATTATTTGCCGTTTTGGCTTATGTCCCTTATGACCACCTCCCAAAGAGGTCACTTTACAGCATTTGTATGCCTCGTCAATCCCCCAACACCCCCCCCCCCTCCATCACTCAACCCATGAAAGAATGAATGGAAATGGTTCTTCATAGTTACCATCCCATTGGTTCTTAAACCTGTGGAAAACGAATTCGGAAAAAAAACAATGTTGACGATACACATTACATGTGTTAATTGTATGAAAAAAACACAAGATTGTATAAATCTACACAAGTTTATTTTAATGCAATGCACAACAACACAAGCTTGAGTAGAATCGTTTTAACACAAGTCCATGTGTTGAGATCCAACACAAGATTTTTATCAATGTTTTATTGATTAGAGTCTTTAAAACCGGAGATTCAACATACGTACAACTGGGTTCATGACAAAGGTTGACCGTAATCGGGCTCTCTCACTGACCGTTTGCTATGATTGGCCAGCAGAGACAAAATATCTTTGTCATAATAATTTTGAGTTATTTCCCGTATCAAGAAGTCCTGGATTAACCATTGAGCAAATCAAGCACGTGTTTATGTAAGAAATCATTCAAATAAATATGAATACATTATTTAAAAATTATACTTATAAATTATACACTGGTATAAGTCAGAAAGAAAGATATTTTTACTCCCAATTAATTAATCAAAAGGTTATATTGGATGTATGGCCAGTGAGTTATTGTTAGCGAAACGATTATCGAGTTGTGGATAGAGAAGAACGTCAAAAGTATAAGACCTAAAATGAGAAATAAAAGGCATCCGAAGTGGTAAGTTATTGTGCATTTGGTAAATGTTTGTAAAATAGTAATAGTAATATTAGTATATGCCTTTAGTAATTATCATCAGTCCAAATACCATCAGTAAATAAAGACACAGCTGAACACCATATGTATCACCAATCAGAAGACTTGATTACGGTCGTTAAACAAGAGACGATATCTCGAGGCATTAAGTATCATTCGATAAGTATTAAGTATTAGGATGAAATAGATTATAAGCACATTATATATGGGGGTCATTTCGGGACTAACATATGGTTTAATTTTATTCAATTTTATTTCAACGGTATTTCGTTAGCACGTATCGGTTTTTAGCAGTTGGAGGAACCGGAGTACCCGGAGAAAACCTAAAAGCTGGGAAATCGAAACCACGCCACTTGACAGAATGACAGACCTTATGATCAAATGCACACGCGTTAACCATTCGGTCACCCAACCTCCCTTCTTTAAAATGATTTGTCTTTTTACCTCCTAATAATCCCGCACCAAGATCACTGTTGTTCACTGAAACAGATCAGATATGAAAATTCGAACACCTCTCTTCTAATTCAAGCGTCGCTCGCAAAAAGAACAGGAAAAGCAACAACAAGTTGGGTAGCGCTTGAGTCCAGAATAGGGAAGTTGCCGGCAGAAGAGTGAGAGAATACTATGTCATCTATTAAATAAGGGGAAACAACTACCTAACTTAATCCAAATATATGTTGAATTAAGCGAAAACAACAAAGTTATTTATCAATTTTAATCGTCTGAAAAATTCTTTTTAAGTTGTACATTTTAATCAATAACATTTACCCCAGGATCCAAAAAATACATTTACATTAATACTAATATCATCTAGTCAACTAGTCATGTTGACTAGTAAAGACACTTCACACAATAACAATACAATGTACATAAAAGAACTAAATGGACATCACAGACATTGCAAACCATCATAGATCTATCATATTAATTAAAATATTATTGTTTTAAAATATTTACACCTTTTGCATATAAAATCATTTCATCATATGTTAAACAAATAAATACATCGTTAAGATATAAGATCATTTCATAATTTTTTAAACAGAATAAAATTAGTGATGGCTTACAAATACGTACAGAAATATACAAGAAAGTATCATCAAATCTTATATTTGACATATTTCATAAAGTAAGCAGTTTAAAAATGTATTTTAATAAATGTTATATCTAATTTCTTTTTTTTAAAATGTATTATCTTTTTTTTTTAAAAATGTATTATCCTTCTTTTTTTTTAAAAAAATGTATTATCCATCTTTTTTAAAATGTATTATCCTTTTCTTAAAAAATGTATTATCTTTTTCAACAAATTTATTATCTTTTTTAAAAACAAAATATCATCTTTTTTAAAAAAATATATATTATCTTTTTCACAAAAATATTTTTAAAAATTTACATCCAGTAATATAACTAACTATTTCTTAAAACAAAGCATTTCAACATAATACCTGACAGAGTTATTTTCCTTTTATTATTATTATTCATAAATAATTATTTTTTGATTAACTTTTATACTAGTTGGTATATGGTCCATGTTTGTCTTTAATCAGCCACATTTTATCCATTATCATACCACCCTGAAAGAAAAAAAAAAATGATCCATTCATTATGATCAACATCATCACTGAAATGGAAAGTCGTATTACACAGTTAGTTCATCAATTTCAAACCTTACTGGTCTCAGGAACAGAACATAACGTCATCGTCGCCATCTTGAGATTGTGACGCCATATGAAAAATTCGTAATTGGAGAGTCGATCATACTTGAATTGACCGGAGCCTTTTTTTCAGAGAACCTTGCTAACCGTTCCTGGTCCAAAACGCCAATAATCTGTTAAACATTGATTGATTCCTACTGTCGTGCGATGCGTTACGATAGGATTGTCCGTCGATGGGTGAATAAACATACCAATGACATTGACGGACGATTGGTGAATGAACATACGAATGAGGGACAGGGGATATGACTATGACCTTTAGGTTGTAGGCAGGATTAAGTATGATCCAAAGCAATAGACGGATTCAAATATCCATTTTCTGATTGTAAACCTGTAATAATCCAAGATTCGGATTTCTGGCAATCAAACACTGAATGCTTTGACGTAAGGCTGTTTCACAGCTGTGAGTCACTATCTTGCATCACCTAGCGTAGATATTTGTGTATGTCAATGAGCGGTGTGTGAAACTAAGGTAGCCAAAAGCGCATGTCAGTAGTTAGTTGGCCTAAATCATTAACCGCATGGTGCCCCGTCGTGTTTTGAAAATGTTGCCAAAATCATAAAAACAACAAAGATGACGAAAATAGTACCGCCATAGAAATATTTTAATATTTATATTTGTATGAGTAATTCAGTGCCAGCGTTGTAAGACATGACGCATCAGCTACCGCGCTTCATATGGCTTTTGCCCTTTTGCAGATACTGACGGTCAAAATCACTTGCGGCGACGCAGGGGTGGCGCTATTGTTGCGTCATCTTACGTACATGTTGCGTAGGTCTTACGCTGCGTTAGAGTGGCGTCACCACCAAATCACCCCGCGCTCTACTTACACCAGGGTAACGCACGCCCTTGTCAGATCGACTTAATAAAACATAAATACTGTAGGGTTTTTACATACAATGCCCTCTTTTTATTTTGATTCAGTAATTACACAATCGCCAACCTTATCATCTGAAAGTTGTTCCGTATACAGGTGGGTTGAATTGAACACAGTCATTCTGGTATAACCATAATCTTTAACACGTTTAGCCGACCAATATGGTCGATCCTTATCAAAAGGGTCTAAATTTTCTTGGCATCCCTGTAAAATATATTTGTTGTGATTAAGAAACTAACCTTCGTATCTGACAATTGTTCGAGGTATAAGTGCGAAATATTATGGACAGTCATTCTTGAGTAGCCATAATCTGCTACACGTTTAGCTGACCAATAAGGCTTTTCTTTATCAAATGGAGTTATATCCTCTTGGCAACCCTGTTACGATTAGTTTGAATAAAAGTTTATGAAAAAGTGAAAAGAGTTAAAAGAAAACAAATATTACAGATAGTATCGTACTTAGTTGTACCTACAGCCATATATTATATACTATTGTCTACACTGTGTTATATTAGCGCTATGCAGTTACATATTCCTACACAGTTTTTAATATTATTATTAGGGCGACCCGCTATAGAAAGCGGGAGCCCTATTGTTTTTGTTAAGTACAGTTTGTTAAGTAGGCAGGTTTGTTCTTTTATTAGGGCGACCCCTTTTTGTAGCGGGAGCATTTCTACTATGCCACTCAGACAACAGTGTTCAGACGTGTTTTACAGTCTAAGTCTTATAAAATATACACATCTATATATAAGCACAGAATGGTGTGATAAACTACAGAAATTAAAACAACAAAAGATAAAATATAAAATATTGAATAAATCTGATCTAAAATCTATATAAAACAGACAATATTAGGAGCTAGTTAAAAACTTTGTCAAACAGAAATGTTTTAAGTTCACTCTTAAACACGAGTAAGGACACCTTGCTACGAATAATATAAGGACGTTTATTCCATAGTTTAGATGAAGCAACTTAAAAGGCTTTTTCACCAAACGACACACGATTTGCCTTTTTCTGATTAGGTTGAAAAGAATTGGGTCAAGGACATGGCCTTGGGGTACACCCTGATGACAATTTCCGAGGAGTAGAAGACTATTCAGAGCAACAACAGCTTCTGCCTCTGACCACTTTATAATATGAAGAACTAGTTTTCTGCTCGTCTTCACTGACAATTATTGTTTTATATTTGTTTTGTTGAGAAGTTGATCTATAAAACCTACAGATCGAATGGCGACCAAGGCAGAAGACCAACCTCTGGACCTGGTTTAAACCAATTTACAAAGGACACAGTGATATATTATTTTAAGATGTAAGTTGTATATTGGTATTCCTTATTGTAATATCAACGAGAAGCACATCAAATGGATAAGACAATAAATTTACCGCTGATCCAGTGATGATATGTACAGGTGCCTTTGGATTGGTGTAAGGATGATCATAACTACCATTATATACCTGTAAGGAAATATTAATAACAGTTCTGGAACCTCTTGTTTACAAGTTCTATACGAAGATTCTAAACTCTGGGACATAAAGATTCCTTGAAATGATTTAAAATGTCACAAAAACAAAAAACAGACTCCACTCCACCCCGTTTTAGGGAATGAGTATCTTAAACATTTGATTGACTATCACGGTAATGGTTCGGGCCAGAATGTCATTTAATTAAACTTGCAATTGTCTTTATAATGGATTGATCCTCAAAGTAAAGGGAATGAAGGTAAATTGTAGTACTAGTATTATTTAGAGTGTGTGTTTATGCCCCTTTTCTTTAAAACATCCCACAATGTACCCTTCTATTACAACACCTTCTCAGCATTCCATCGGTGCGCAATTGACCAAAAACCTGTAATGTCAATCCTACTTGAATGGGTGGGATCTTAGGCTTTTTTCGAAAAGGTTAAACCTCATTTAATTCATTCATTCATTTTATCGAAAGATGTCGCTCCCAGGAACAATATTAGATGAGCGTGTATTGGGGATCAATTCCTTGTCCATAAACCATATACCTTCATTCATTGACTGTGCAAATGCAATCTGGACCCGACAACTGCTTGCCTCAATTCTTTGAAAACCATTTTGTGAGTTTTTCCTAGATGATAGGTGTTGTGCACGAGGTGTGTATAATTTTTTCCCTTAAACACCCAATATCATTTCACATTTACTTGCTAATTCAAACAGCTGTATTAAACATTACTCACCTTTCGATCGTAAACCGGCCAGAGTCGTTCATAAGAATGTTCATGTGCCCAGAGCTGAAGGTCTACACCGTAATCATAGAATAGCTTCTCTAAACCATACAGGTGGAGTATAGGTACCCCTAATCTTATCTGAATTTATAATATAATGAAACCTTTAAACGAAATTCTGGTGCAAATATAACATAGGTCTTCATGTCAATAAGGGTCGATGGCTGGGCGGGTGGGTTAGTTAGGGTAATTGAGTAACCACACGAGGTTAAGCAGGCGACATTACTTTGTGTCCACGTACAAGCGGGGAATCGAAACCACGCCATAATGCCAGACCTTTTGATCAAAAGCGCACTCGTCCACGCGACTTACTGAAGGAAGGGTTGGTATTTGTGGGCTTTATAAGATTGTTTTAAAAGCAATGAAATATAGCAACTATCATTATATCATTTTCTCTTAATTCCCTGCGAAGGACATATTAATGGAATGAGGTGGGGGTTTAACACCTTGTCAAGACATTAATTCGTTCATTTTAGACTAACATATGGTATCTTTCATTTCTATGGTTATATGCGTGTTCAGTGCGAGAATTACGCGGTTTTTTGTATCATCCGAACAACTAGATACAATTTTCAAGTCAGCTTCGGGCTTGAATTATACCGAAACTTCGCCACACGAAAAGAGAAAGAGACACTACTCGGGGCATTGTTTCGACAATGTGAACAAGTATAGACAATACTGAAATATATTCAAATAAAGATGTCTGAACATATCAACTTACTATGCCTTCGTATTTTGTACAATCATCACTATCGTTATTAGAACAGTACATAGGTCGATGACCCATTGTAATAATCCATGGTTGTTTCGCCCGATTCTCAGGTAAATTGGCTACCTGTAATAAATATAATGTACTGTTACATTATGAAATTAAAAAAAACCCATCAATTTCATTTGTTTGTCCAGGAGTGATCGTCTTCAATATGTTACCATATACATATGTCTGATAATTTGGCAGTGTTCTCCGAATGTTTTGCAGTAGACATGTCAGGACAATGGACATTCTATTCCACGCATCACCATGATGTTACAAATCCTTATATAGGTAACAACACCTTACTTATAGGTAACAAATCCTTAGGTAACAAACCATTGCATATAAGTAACAAATCATTCCATATAAGTAACAAATCAGTCCATATAAGCAGCAAATCAGTCCATATAAGTAACAAATCATTACATTTAGGTAACTAAAATTATTTTCCAACATTTTTGTATTTTTAATAAATCTTTCCAAACATATGTCAATACTGGCTACAAAAATAGTACACCAAATCTCTAACGCCATTGTGGTGTCTTCATTAGCCCGACGGGCAGAAAGATGCTCAACCCCATTTCATTTCATTGTCATTGTAACATACCCCTTTCTTGTGTAACCTATATGCATACCTTACTTTATAGTAAAATGTCAAGAAATGTATAGATTACTTACTTTAAGATCATTTTCTAGCCAATCGTACATACGAGGTACTTGTAATAGACCATATTGTATGAAGAAATAAAACTCTGTACTAAATGATATTACATGAACTGGTCCTACATTAAAACTGCAATATAAATTAAAACAAAGAAATAAATTATTTACATCGGCAAGTTATAGATAAGTATGACCTAGCACACAACATGATTCGGGGAGCTTTGATAATCGGATAATTTATAAATCTCACAGAAATGAAATGAAATGGGGTTTAACGCATACTTTTCTACTCCGAGGAAATTTTGCCCGGACAGCGGTACTACGACCTACTCTTATATCGAATTCCAACTGTCAAAGAATTTTTTTATTTGCACACCAATATATACACGGGAACACGGGTTTTCGTCCAATCCGAACAACTATACATTGTCCTTTCCCAGGCTCTCCGCCCTGAACCATTGACAGGTGAGGTATGGAGGGCACACCGAAAAATCCCGATGAACCTTTTCGGCCGACACGGTTCCTCCCCAGATCTCAGAGAAAGAAATAAGGGAATACTATCAATCATTTAGTCATATCAATGTATCTGTGTTACCAGTAGGGGCGCAGACCAACTCAAAAGGTTAAGCATGTAACCCGGGCCCTACTCCTGGTCACATTCAAGCATATGGCCAAACTCAAGGACAGGCCTTATAGTATAAAAAAACATCCATCAGAAGCCCTGTATGCCAAAGCTAACCTGCCCCTAAGCTTCCTGATGAGCACGCCGTGGGAAGTGGTACTTGGTGTTCTTTATATTTCTTCAAAACAACTAACCTGTAATACATACGATCTCCCTGTTCATCACCTGGCATAAACAGTCGGTTCTTATATTGTGTAAAATTACTATAAAAATGAAAAAAAAAAATTAATTGACATCTGGTGTTCTAGAAAAAGATGCATTCAATTAATTGGCATACAAAGTTAACGAGCCGATGAAAAACTAGCATGTTGATAACAGCACAGATAACAAGATATTAGTGGTTATGATGTCATAACTGAATTAATATGAAGTGGCATTTAATGTTTTAGAAAGAGTATGCATTAACTTTAACTTGTTTACAACACACGTCAATATACCTAACTGAAGAGATGGCTTGGATATGGATTTCACGTAACACACAGTGAACACTACTAAGATATAATATACTGTTTACTTACTTAGATCTAATATAATGTTTACTTAATACACTGTTTACTTACTTATATCTAATATAATGTTTACTTACTTATATCTAATAAAATGTTTACTTAATTAGATCTAATAAAATGTTTACTTAATTAGACCTAATACACTGTTGATTTACTTAAATCTAATATAATGCTTACTTACTAAGACCTAATACACTGTTTACTTACTTTGCTCTAATATGTTTACTTACTAAGACCTAATACACTGTTGACTTACTTAGATCTAATATAATGCTTACTAAGACCTAATACACTGTTCACTTACTTAGCTCTAATATGTTTACTTACTAAGACCTAATACAATGTTGACTTGCTTAGCTCTAAAATGTTTACTTACTAAGACCTAATACACTGTTGACTTACTTAGATCTTATATGTTTACTTACTAAGACCTAATACACTGTTCACTTACTTAGCTTTAATATACTTGTAATGTTCAAATTTGTTTAGTGTCTAAATTGTCCGAGTACATGAGTATATAATTTCACTTAATATTCATGAGGTAATATATAAACCGCTGGTGTGGCGGGAATTCTGGCAGTGAAAGCGTGACCACCGTGGTGTCGATTAGCGTGGAAGGCATATTGTCTTTTCACCGTGTATACATTATGTGTTTTTTATTTTAGTGATTTTAAATTAGTATGAACAAAAGTGACTCTAATGCGTGTATTAGGGATTTAGTGATAAGTGAATAATTTCATGTTATGAATTGTGTGTTGTGTTTCATATTAGTAAGTGACTTTAATTCATTTTGCAATGAGACATTCATCGTGTGGGTGAATAGTTTTCAAGCAATTAAGTGAGCTTTATATCTTCTGACTTATGATTATTATCATCAAAATATAGACTATATATAGAACTTTATATACTTCAATATTAACTTTTGTAATCATTATATTGCTGAATATAAACTATTATTAATTATTAACTGTGTTGGTGTCTACATATATGTAAAGAAGGTTCTCACGAAGACCGCGTGTTAGATAAAAAATTTCCCCTGCTCTGGGTGTAACCTTTCCTGTGTCAAGGCCACAACTTTGGTGGTTCTTGACAATTCCAGAGATAAGAAATACGTATAGTATAACGAGTGCAAAACAATAGAAGATTTCACGCACTATCGGCACAGTATAGCCATTTTTCAGCTACACATAATAATACTGTTTACGTACTTAGACATCGAGTGATCTAAATTAAGTTAGATATGATGTTCACTTACTTAAGATATATAATATACTATTCACTTACTGATTGTTTTCGTGATTACCAGGGCAAGTCATATAAGGTAAATTAGCTGCTACTGGTTGGATAATGTTAAAAAAGTTGTCCCCCATCGTTCCGTTGGCCTAAAATATCGACAGACATAGATTTTGATATTCATAAAGTGGTTTAAATTTTTAAAACCATTAATAGTAATATTGATTATTTGAACTATTTAATGCTAACACGCGTGATAACAAATCAAATCATCCCGGCCCCCATTAAATATGAAATATTCAAAAAAGGCACATGATTTAATGCTACTACCAATTAAATTCGATATTGAAGCCATTTACTTAAACTTACCGAATACATATCATAGGCAAAATCACCTGAAACACAAAGCATGCAATGTTATATTTGTAAAATATGGTTTGAAATCTAATGGTGACGACCGAAATGTCCTCGAATTTTCGTCTGGATAACAACGAAAATGCGAAGCAATTAATCGATAATCAATATTCGTTCGTTCGTTCCTAAAGTTTTACGTCCACTTCCACCATAGGTGATATCGTAGACAAGATAATCAATATTTATAACATTGCCTTATGACGTCATAGTAATTATAATGGGATTGTGATGTTTAAATCATAACTTAGTTACCATAGCTAAGATATAAACATTGTAAACTTCATCACCCTGATGAAGGTCTGCAAATGAAATGGGGTTTAACGTCCAGGACCCGAGTTCACCAAGCATTCTCAGATTTAAGTTAAGGATTTACTCAACTTTCAATCACTGTTTATGAGAAATATATTTGATCAAGAAGCACAAAACTTTGCACATAATGTAGTCCCTTAATGATGTATTTGACACATTAAAACAACAAAAGTTTTATAAAGGGCTATATTTTAGTTAAAATAAGGCAAGCGAATTTGAGTAAATTCTTAACTTATGCTTTGTGAAGGGCTATATTTTAGTTAAAATAAGGCAAGCGAATTTGAGTAAATTCTTAACTTATGCTTTGTGAACTCGGGGCCAGAGCCCGGTTCCTAGAAAATTCTTAAAAGTAAGCACAAAGTCATGCTTCACTTTTGCTTACGTAAGAAACTTTATAAAATACCGTCTCTAGAAAATTCTCAAGATCGTTCTTACGTAAGCACAAGACAAGTACGAGTCTAAGCACATTGTGACTGGTAAACTGGGACTACGATGCTCTCTAACGTCGTAAAAACAATTTGGTATGCGAATTACGTCATAAATTGGTCAGCTGCATAGAATTATAAAGATCAATGGCATTAACTTCCCGTCAAATAGTCGATTTAGATGCATTCGACATGTCCCCCATTATAGAATGTGCCACAAAAACCGCAAGCACATGCAAACACACGGAATAATTGTGAGAGCGCCTGTTTGTGTTGTTTACTAATTTGTAAATAAATAAAATGGTTTCAGGGTAC
Source organism: Patella vulgata (assembly GCF_932274485.2). Lineage (NCBI taxonomy): Eukaryota > Metazoa > Mollusca > Gastropoda > Patellidae > Patella > Patella vulgata. Next base: position 23,584,255 of record NC_065883.2, read on the forward strand.
CAGAAGCTAAATTTTCTATAGCATTCTTCGAGAATATGTTTCTAATGGATTTTCTCTTGTCTTTCAATTGGCTCTTTGGCATCAAAAGATGTAGGAAATGCCGTCGAATAACTCTACAGTCAGCCATCTTTTTTGAAGCAGAAACAGGCTTAAGGTTGGTAAGCAAGCCGTATACCTTGCTTGGGACTTGTGCTTAGATGACAATGTTTAAGAACGAAGTTGTGCTTAAGTTTTTTCTTGGAACACGTAATAACGTGCTTGTGCTTACACTAAAGTCTACTTAAAATCTAAGCACAAGAACGTTCTTAAGAATTTTCTGGAAACAGAAAATAAGATAAGTTTACTTAAATGCAAAGTCTACTTAAAATCTAAGCACACGAACGTGCTTAAGAATTTTCTAGGAATCGGGCCCAGGGCCCGGTTCTTAGAAAATTCTTAAAGTAAGCACAAAGTCATGCTTCACTTTTTCTTACGTGAGAAACTTATAAAAATACCGTCCCTAGAAAATTCTCAAGACCATTCTTACGTAAGCACAAGTCAAGTATAAGTCTAAGCACATTGTGACTGGTAAAGTTTACCATAAACTGAGATTACGATGCTCTTTAACGTCAAAAAAACAACTTTGGTATGCGAATTACGTCATAAATTTGTCGTCTGCTTCATTGACGTCATGATATATATGGTTGATTTAGATGCATTTGACATGTCCCCGATACACATATAAAATGTGCCACAAGATAAAAAAAAACCGCAGACACATACAAACTAACTGAATAATTGTGAGAGCGCCTGATCTTAAGTAGTCCGTGTGTTTGTAGCCTATTGTTTACTAATTGACAAATAAATAAAATGGTTTCAGGGCAGAAGCGAAATTTTCTATAGTATTCTTAATTTCTTCTGGAGAAGGATTTTCTCTGTCTTGTAATTGTCTCTTTGGTATCAAAAGTTGTCGGAAATGCCGTCGAAAAACTCTACGGTCAGCCATCTTTTTGAAGTAGAAACAGACTTAAGGTTGGTAAGCAAGCCGTATACTTTGCTTGGGACTTGTGCTTAGATTGACTATGTTTAAGAACGAAGTTGTGCTTAAGTTTTTTCTTGGAACGCATAATAACGTTCTTGTGCTTACAATGAAGTCTACTTAAAATCTAAGCACAAGAAAGTTCTTAAGAATTTTCTGGGAACACAAAATAAGGTAAGTTTACTTAAATGCAAAGTCTACTTAAATCTAAGCACAAGAACGTGCTTAAGAATTTTCTAGGAATCGGGCCCAGGTCTCGAATAAAGCTGTCCTATACATTGGAAATCAAGCGTTTATCTATTTTTTAAAAAAAGAAAGAAAATATTCCTCCGACCAATTTTTTTTTAAACATACCGACATGCAGTGTGACACCGTACAATCCTTTTTGCATAAAGACTTTGTAAATAAAGCAGTCCAAACCGTGAAAATCAAATGTTTGTTTATTTAAAAAAAAATGAAGAAAATAATCAAAACAATTTGTTTTTATACATACCGACATGTAGAGCGACATCGTACAATCCTTTTTGAATATCATTATCTAATCTTGGTACCGACTGAGCATTCTTAAATCCCAAATCACCATAAAACACAAAACGTGGTGACCAGTTACTGCCTTCTTTTAATGTAGTAAACGTAAACGTATCACTGAGAGCTCCTTTAGTACCACATACATAGCCTGTAATTAATGAAAATGTGGACAGACGACATATTAAAATATTTAAAATTAATGATGCATTATTTAAGAGCTAAATCTGCCTATTGCAAGTCTTTCTTTAGGCCTTAAATGTCATACAAATTATTAATTGGACATTTATTAACTTGCCAAGACCACAATGAACTCACGATGTCATCGGATGTTCTAGATTTTTAATATATTTAAATACGATTTTATGATTTAATTTAGAAATGGAAAATCAAGACTTTGTTTATTATCGTAATCGTAGCAACGGTAGCAATTACAATCGTGGCCTACGCTGTTTTACAATCGATGATAACTCCGTACAGAATGAAGTAATTCGACTGAAATTTTCAACATATTCCCTTTTCATTACTTTTGTTTAAAACTATTATAGCCAAAACTGTCGGCCTTGTATCTAAATTATACATAACGCAAGGAAACAAAATATGTGGAAATGTACATTAGCTTTTGTAGAAACCCAACCGTGTTTACGCTAACCTTAATACGAGATGAGATAGAATAGGGATCGAGATGGTTGGGCCCAATATCTCGCCAAAACAATGCTTCAGTTAAGTCGAGATAAACATATGTTAATTTATATTTCCATGCTTCAGTTAAGTAGAGATAAACATATGTTAATTTATATTTCCATGCTTCAGTTAAGTCGAGATAAACATATGTTAATTCATATTTCCATGTTTAGATGTGTAAGGGTTCGTTTACGTGTACGCCAATGTTTACACTGGTTGACTCTGTTTTTCCTCCCAGCAAAACGATTTGGCAGACAAATTGGCGACCGGGTAGGAAACATCCCTTATAGGTTCTTCTTGACCCAGGGTGCCTAGGCTTATTTCCGATTGGACCATTTTTTTTTATAGAAGTGCTACATAATAATAAACATATATTTCATTAACTTTAAGCACCCTTTGTGACACGGTACCCACAATAAGTGGCAAGTTCACTGTCGTTGGGCCATTTATTTTTACAGAAGTGCTACATAATAATAATCATATATTTCATTAACTTTGAGCACCCTTTGTGACACGGTCCCCAAAATAAGTCTGCTTTCGTTTTAAAAGAAAGGTACAACATAGCACAGCTAAATATCCTGATTCAAATGATATATTAACCCCTGGAAGACAAATATTAAAAATAAGATGCAAGCATGTTGAACATAAAACTTACTATATTTTTGTCCTGGAATCAACCCAGAGAGTAAGACATAATGAAGATACTGTACATTGGTTTTTGAAACATCGACAAAAATCTTTGATGTTCCTTGTGTGGAATTGGTCAAATCTTTAATACCGAATAATACAAGAGAAGTATCCGTCTTGTTCCTGGTACTCCATGTAATGGATATTTTATCAATCGTTACTGAAAAGATAGAATAAGATACACGTGGCGTAATGAATGATGATATCGGCAAAAGATATCAATTAGTTAGGCCAAGAAAAAATACTTGTGCTTACGGTTACTGGACACACAAATAATACGGTCGGTCGGTCGGTCGGAACATCTTTTTTGTCGTAGGGTTTGTACAATCTATTTACTAGCATTTCTAGGTTGATTACTGAGTAAGGTTCTTGAAAATATTACCGAAAGTTAAGTGTTGGAATTTGTCCACAGAAAATAACGCCAATATCGATATAGAGCCTGGGAAGTGAGAGAGAGAGAAGTTTAGGCTCGGCGATTTTGGCTCCAAAACTAGAGCCGGTCGGGTAACCGTAAACGCGGGTATTTTTTTTTTTTTTTTTTTTTTCATTTTAGCCTTGGGTATAATGTTCTAATTTATATTCAAACTTATAACAATAAAAAGAGGAAAATTGTGATTAAGATAATTATGGTTCTCCATAAGTAGGATGAAACATTAGAACCCAGTAAATAATGTCAAGATAAAGCACTTGACCTTATTTCTTGTCACGCACACAACCGTGATCGAACCCATGATTACAGGCCTTATGATTCACAGTTAGACACCACCACACCACCTGCCCCTTACCCCCCAGTTTGTTAGCTATGTGAAATCCCCAAATGATAAGTGGTATCAACTATGTTTTCTAGATCAAGTAAGCATACACGGGAAATTTGACGCTCATATTTCGCGTATATTTTAAAGAATTCTTCAATAGAGATTATTAGAATTGGGCTATATTGCACCGTCGACTGTTAAATAAAATAAAACGGGTTTAAGTTAACGCATTACTTCTCTGCTCCAACGGACTAATAAAGTTGTGTAATGGGTCAAAGTTCGCCCTGAAAGCCGGCGCTACTTCTTCTTTCGATTTGCAACTGTTCGAAGATCTTCAACTTGTTGCCTCGGTTTTTCGTACAATCCGAACGACTAGACGCTTTTCCCTGCCATTGACATGAGGGTGGGTTTAATGTATCAATGCCATGTTCGCCGAACCAACGCCAACTAATCATTAAATTGCCGAGAAATAAACTACAATGGGTAACTTTAATGCTAATTAGATCAGAGAGAGAGAGAGAGAGAAATGAGGATTTAACGTCCACTCGACACAAACTAGGTCATTTCGGAAATAACACATGGTTCAATTTTATTTCAATAATTCGCTTGCGCGTAGGGATCTAGCAGTGGGGGGAAACCAGAGGACCCGGAGAAAACCCACGAGGTTGGACAGGCGACCCTACTCCTTGTCACGTACAACCAGGGAATCGAAACCCCGCCAGTTGACACAATGACAGACCGTATGATACAGCGCGCGTGTGCTAACCATTCGGCCATCCAACCCCCCAAATTAGATCAGATCTAATAAATCGTTCAACTGTTTATTCGACCTTTTTCGTTATCAAACGAATTGCACCGTATTATCAACACACATCTATTGTAACATAATTATCATTTGGTTCAAATTCAAATTACATAACTCTGTGATCCCATTTGTTATCTGCTATAATTTGTTCTATTACGGTTAGATTAGATTTGAGATTCTACAACTAGTTCTCCAACACAGTATTTAATCAAAGATGCATTATGTACGATATAGATAACGAGCTGGCCGATCCGGCTATAATAGATTAAAGATAGAAAAATGAATATAATGAAATTTCACTGAAATTACTTTATTCTGAGCGAAGTTATGACTGTTTAAAGATACAGCGTTGATCGTTGTTTATCGTCGCAACGGTACTTGACAGCCGCGACTTAGCCTCGATTGTCCATTCATGGTGAAATCTTTAAATCTCGCGTAACTTTAAATCTATTTAAATCTCGGTCATCCGACGGTCCAGAGAATTGATTATAAGCTTGTCATGTAAATAAATGTCTAAATAATATAGTTTATCTAACATTTAAGCCAAAATAAATCCCCGTAATAGGCAGGTTAGCACTTACATAATGCGTCTTTAAATATTCAAGGTTTTTTGAAAATGTAACTTTAACCTATATTTGATATTGGAGAGTCGGAGAAGTATGGAATCAATAAGCGTTATACCAATAAGCAGATCTATAGAAATCTGATATTAATTAAATATTTATAGCCAATTTCTATGAACTGGAGAATGGTTACATTGGAATTAACACACAACCATGCGCCATGTTGACAAAAACAAAATCACAGCCTCGGGTGTATCAAATTAATTTCACGGATATCGTTTTTGTCTTACATCTAATATACGACAAATTTTGATAGAATTTTAATGTGTAAATATCGTTAGATTAACTTTTTGTGAAACATTTCATATAATGGGCTAAATGTAACTTCTTGAGAAACATTTTTATTAGTTTAACTTAGTGTGAAACATTTACAGTGTGATCTGTGAATATTGTTAGTTTAACTTCGTGTGAAAAATTCACAGTGTAATCTGTTAATATTATTAGTTTAACTTTGTGTGAAAAATTAACAGTGTAATCTGTAAATATCATTAGTTTAACTTACTGTGACACATTCCATTAATGGACTAAATTTAACTTCGTGTGAAGCATTTAACAGTATACTGGGCGAGCATCACTGTATTAACTTCTTGTGAAACAAGTCACAGTAAAATATGTGAACATTATCAAGTTTAACTTCTAGTAAAACATTCACAATATATGTATATGGACTATAAACAGGGTACTGAAAGGATACAATATAATACTTATATTTATTCCTCAAAGTTTTGACCATATCTAGTTTTTTTAGGTGTTTATGGGGAAAACTGATGTTTCCTAACCAAAGGCTAACTTACTGAACTCACAGGTAAGGAAAACATAACGGACATTAAGAACATCTATTCACTATTTTCTCCTGCGTTGAAATTCAGATAAAGAAGAGACTGGGCTTATGCAGATGGACATACGCCATGCAGTGTGCCACGGCGGTACTGCAGCCTACTCTTATAACGAATTCAATATGTCAGGGTTTCTTTTACGTGCATGCCAATGTTTACACGGGACCTCGATTTTCTGTCCAATACGAACCACTATAAGTTTTCTAGCTAGGCCCTCCATCGTGCACCACTGACAAGAGGGAACCACGCCGGAAATTCCCAATGAACGTTTCGGCCATCACCGGGATCGAACAAGGGACCTCTAGGTTAGCGAGCCAGGGTCTTACTCACTGAATCTCCGTGGCTGCAACGAAAACTCAGGTCTGTTATTATGTTCACCGCGAATCGTTATCTACACGTAATTACAGTCCTGATTATTTTTACAAGATGAATATCGACATTAGATCATTAGACAAAGTCTCGAAAAGAATTATATCAGCCTACCAAGGCGGTTTGTGCGATACGCTTGTCAAAACAAAGAGATAAACAGCAGCCTTTGACACGAAACAATATGCAAACTTTATTTTTGTATAATTAAAACATAGACATAAATGAGATGAAATGGGGTTTAACTTCCTACTTTTCTTCGTCAACCGGGTTAATGCAGTATGCTGTGGCAGTGGCGCTAGGACCACTTATTTCGTATTCCTTCTGTCACAGGTTCTTTTAAGTTCCTGCCAACATGTACATGTATTAATATTAATATCAGCATCACCAGATCATGTCACCTATACGCTGATTATCAACAGTAAAAGCGTAATCTATGTAACAAGTGTTACACCACATTTCACTAAAGCAACACTATCGGCTTTGGTTGACGTATGTCACGAATTCACTATTTTACTTTGTATCCAAAAATAAACTATGTCTTTAATGTCTTAATATAAACCGGATTGCCCTACAGTTATATAAAGAAAATTGAAATATATTAGAATACATAATGAAAAGTAACGCATGTGAAAATCCTCGGTATGTATTTGTATATTTAATGGCATTTTAAGGAGAAGAGCTTAAAATATATGACATTAAACGGATTTTCGTGTTCTATAATATGAATAGAGACAGGGGAAAATGGGGTTTAACGTCCACTCGACTCTAACTAGGTCATTTCAGGACTAACACATGGTGCAAGTTTATTTCAATAATTCACTTGTGCTTAGGTGTCTTTAGCAGTTGGAGGAAACCGGGGGACCCGGAGAAAACCACACAAGGTTGGAAGTCGCTCCTACTCCTTGTCACGCACAAAGCATTGAATCGAAACCACACCGCTTGGCTCAATGACAGACCTTTATATTGACTATATGCAAATAAATCATAAAGTTTGTCCTTACAAGGAAGTGACTGGTGTAAATTACATCAGTCACTTCCTTGTAAGGACAAGCTTCGTCACCGTCCATTGTTCATAGGGAAAAGAAATCTTCACCGACTTGATTCAGAGATAAGATAGGCTACTCACGTCTTTAACTCCATATTTAACCACATGCATAATACATTTAATCATTGATTATGCTACTGTAATTAATTTAATCAAACATAAGCCTGTCGATTTTAACATCTGCGCAAATAATGTATAAATAAATCACGACCATCGCTTTTTTACGCGCGTGTATTATATAAAGTGAAAGACGAGCCTGTTCTAAAAATAGCATAACACAATACTAGCCCAGTAACTTCTTGATCGTAGTAAACTAGCAGTCGTTTAAACGTGTATGAGTTGAAATAATATAATTACAAATAACTAATAACATACCTCCCAAAGCCACGTGGATTTGTTGCGGTGTAATATTTAAAGCCTGTTCCGCAAAACAAAATGTTAATATTGACAACAACAATGCCGACTTCAGCTCTCCGGCCATTTTGCTTCTTTCACGTGACTTACAATATTGCGTCTATTTATAAATCTGATCTATGTCTCGTTTGTCCAGTGCTATTTTGTATTCGTGGTTATCCAGCAACACGAGGGTATTCCGTCTAGTTTTAGTGCAAGGGTATTGTAGTAGGGCGAATTTCAGTTAATACTAAATATTTATTATTCTCGCAATTAATAAATTTGACCCAATAGTAAATGTTTGATATCTCGTGCTATTTCGCACAGTGTTACTTAATACAGTAAGCAATAATTGCCCATTTTATTGCATGCTATTGTCTTTATATCTTTCCCTAATCGCCTGTCTCCAGTATAATTCTTTTTTTTCTTTTTTGCATTTTCCATATATCTTATAAATCGTAACTAACGTCTACAGGCTAAATTGTTTTACAAATTAGATGAATTAGCTTAACATCCCCTCGATACACATCTTGGTCATTTCGGGACTAAAATCCGGATCAATTTCATTTCAATCCAGGGACGTAGATAACAATTTTGTTTGGTAATCGCGCATATCGGAATTTAACTTCCAGGAATATGTTTGTTCCAAAAATCACGTTTTTAGCTTGTGAACCCTTTAGACGTCACAATTTGTATTCAATTTTTATAAACCGTTTACGGTTTAAATATATCATCGTTACACTTCGGCGAAGGTTGAGTACTTGTACGCAATTAGTCTAAAAGTATGTAATACCAAGGTCGTGTAGGCTACCCTCTAGAAGTCACAATTTTTATTCGATTTTGACGAAACTTTTCATGTAGTTTATAACCCAAAGATCTCGGTTCCTTTCAATATTCGCACATATCGAACCGTAACTTCCTGGATTATGAGCCCTGATTGTACGAAAAATCGCGTTTTTAGCTTGCTATCCCTCAAGAGGTCACATTTTTTATCTGATGTAAAAAAAGCGTTCAAATAACCGTTACACCATAATGATGATCGAGTTTGAATTTCTTGAAAATCAAAATGTTGGCGTATCTTGCTTGGCAACCGCATATTTACGTATTTCTGAAACAAACTCACCTTCGCTTTTACCAATCAAAAAGATAAAACTATGCTTCCGATAACTTCTTACCAACTGTTCCACCAATGTTATTCGTATGACAATCAAGAATATATTTTGAAATATCAAAATCTTCGTAACAAGCTTTCTCAATTACTTAGACCAACAAAGACATAACAGGGATTTTTTTTTTTTTTTTTTTTTTTGAAGATGAAAAGTTGACTAGGTTATTTTATACTATACCGATGCATTTAAGGTGCACGGATTCACACAAATACATGCATTTGGGATTTTTCCTTCTATTTTGGCATTGTTTGATTACCTCGTTAATTCATTTAGTCTGAGACCGACTGCAGTAATTTTCCCTCGGAGGGAAAACATTTCTTAGACCAACATGGCAAGATACGCACGACAAAATAAGAGTGAAAAACATTTATACACACTTGACAATTTTATTTTATACTATAGTTTTGCGTGAGTAGCGTGACGTATGCAATTTAGGTGCACGGACTCACGCAAATACATTTTTTGGGATTTTTCTCTTCTATTTTGGCATTGTTTGTTTACGTCATTAATTCATTTAATTTTGCGACCGACTGCACTTATTTTGCGACCGACTATTTTTTCCTCTGTGGCGACCCACCCCACATTTTCGCCCCTGTTTCAATCATTAGCTTGCACGCATGTTTTTTGGCAGTGGGGAGAAAACGGAGGACCCGGCTTAAAGCCACGAGATTGGACAGACGACCATTCGCCTTGTCACATACAAGCTTGGGCTTGAACCATCTGCACTTGACTCAATGACAGATTTTATGATCTAAAGCGCACGCATTAGACCACTCAACCACCCAACATACAAACAAGCATTAAAAGGCAGGGCAGGTGGTGGGGGGGGGGGGGGTGTCGCAAATTTTGTTTTGTCACAATTTCCACCGAACTTGTGTCTCAAAGATCAAGTGAAAAACGTCAAAGCGGATGCATTCTACCTGTTCAATAAAAAAATTTTTCAAAATATTTGAGGAGAATTTTCAGGAGATCCGCAAAATGGATATTGGATTATGTATTGCGGCCTAGTGCCTACCAGGGTCGGGTTGTCAGCTGTAGTGGGATCCGGGCCTTAAGTACGTAAAAATGAGTTCAGCAACAGGTTAATACGGCCTTGCATTCATCCAGTTTAGTCGTGATAAAACCATTTGACTGGAACCGTAGTTTTTTCTCTATCTTCTCTATCAGTCAATCTCTAAATTCAAATAAATTCAAATACGGGTCAGTACTAGAGCGGGGGCCCAGGGCGTTAACCTAGCTGAAAAGTGTACCAATTTTCTCCTATCAATGCATGTGTATCTGGTATCATCAGAATGTAAGTCTGCCGGGTTTCTGGTGGTGGGTGTAGTATTCCACGCCAAAAATGCCATGCCCCCCAACTAGGCTAGATTAGCTCAAAAGTGTACCACATGAAAATCATACAGAAGTGTACCGTACATCTTCAGGTGTTACAAAAACACTCTAACAGACATTTCTAGTGGTGGGTTACCCCTGACAGAGCTATGTAATTGTCAAACATTTGTAGTGGTAGAGTATCCCTGACAAGAATTTTCTAATTTCCAGACCGCAGCTAGGCTAGATTAGCTGAAATCTGTACCACCTAAAACAGCTTTGGAGTTGTTCGGTACCACTACAGGAATCATGAATGACCACTGCCAGACCACTGCCAGACAGTTTGTGCGATGGCTTACCCCTAACAGACACGCCCAAAATGCCCCCCCCCCCACTACGATACATTAACCGGCACTGTTCCCGTGGTCCAAAAATTAAAAATTGAGCCAGGATGCGTAAAATACTAATACCTAACACGTATTAGAGGGGCGATACTCTGCGGTTTCAGGAACTTTTTTTTTTTTTTTTTTCAAAAACGCCTTTTTAGCCCCATAAAACGTTTTATGCCCGAAAATCAATTTCTTGTAACCGCAGTTTATCGCCTCTTCCATACGTGCTAGATATTAGTATTCTACGTATCCGGGCTAAAAATTAATTTTTTTAGAACACCGGAACAGTGCCCGCTAATCTAGCCTAGTTGGGGGCGTGTCATTTTGGGGCCTGTCTATTAGAGGTAACCCATCGCACAAACTGTCTGGCAGTGGTCTGGCAGTGGTCTTACAAAAGTCTTACAATTACATAGCTCTGTCAGGAGTAACCCACCACTAGAAATGTCTGTTAGAGTGTTTTTGTAACACCTGAAGATGTACGGTACACTGCTGTGCGGTTTTCATGTGGTACACTTTTGAGCTAATCTAGCCTAGTTGGGGTGCATGGCATTTTGAGCGTGGAATACCACACCCACCACGGAAACCCGGCAGACTTACATTCTGATGATACCAGATATACATGCATTGATAACATATAGGAAAAAATTTGTACACTTTTCAGCTAGGTTGGCCCCCTGGGGTCCCGGTCTATACCGTCGACGTCACAAGAGAGAGAGAGAAATGGGGTTTAACGTTCACTCGACACAAACTAGGTCATTTTGGGACTAACATATGGTTTAATTTTATTTCAATAATTCGCTTGCGCGTAGGGGTCTTTAGCAGTGGGAGGAAACCGGAGGACCCGGAGAAAACCCACGAGGTTGGACAGGCGACCCTACTCCTTGTCACGTACAACCGGGATTCGAAACCACGCCAGTCGACTCTATGACAGACTTTATGATACAGCACGCGCACGCTAACCATTCAGCCATCCAACCCCCCGTCAACGTCACAAAAACTAAGTCATTTCGAGACGAACACGTTGTTCAAATTTATTTCAATAATTTACTTGGGGTCTTTAGCAGTGGTGACAGACCTTATGAGCTAAAGCTCGCGAGTTGAATTTCCATTCGTCTACCCAGCCCCCAGCTCTAACTCGTATCGATTGTTTTTCATAAAGCACGAGTGAGTACAATACCAATCGGTTGCCTCTTGTTTGTAGTTTCCACAGAATTTATAAAAGAGAAAATAATGGAAAGCATACAAGCCAATAGATGGCCCTTCTTCCGTTTATGACTTTTCACGTATACAATCTGAGGGTATGTTAAAGAGAAATTAAAGTAGAGCCGTAAAGAGTATTTAGAGTAGCGTTGCTGTTGTCAGATTACATGACTAGTTACTTCAGTGTATTATACTAATATCTGCAGTATATTAAAGATATATAAAAAGACTTATGTTAATCTTCTACCTCATTATAAGCCCGGATTTACGGTAACCATATATTCACAACTTCTTTCAGTAATGATCTCTACTTAGACTCGTTCTTCTAGACGCTCAAATCATTTTAGATGTAGGTTACGATGATTGTTTATGAAGTTAAAAGATTGCAAAAATGGAATAAAAGCACAAAGAGGGTGACAGAACAACATTAAATAATATTCGATTGCCCCCCCCCCCCTCCCCGCCGCTAAAAAAATCAGAAATGTACGCCCCCCCTCCATCTGCTATAAAAATCAGAAATGTACTAATCTACCTCCTATCTTAACCCCTCCACCCCCTATTCATCTTAAACAGGGGGAATAAAAACTTCAGAGATAATACCGCCATTCCGTAAATTAAGATACGTGTATATAAATTTGAGTTTTATTTTATAACTATTTTAGAATAGATAACCATAAAAAATATTGAATAAAGGCAATATCGATGGTATGTCTCTGATCTTCCACTGGAATGTCTTGAGTTTATCTCTACATACCGTCTTGACAATCTTGTCTATAACCAATCTATTTACCTATAATATAACAATGATTACCAATCAATCATCCAGACCTTTTTATAACTGTAATATAGTACACTAAGAAGCGTTTATTGTTTACTTTATAATCAAGACTATCTTTAAGGCGAGTAGGTACGCTAACCCGAGAATTAATATCATAATCTAAATAGCAATCAAATAGAGAAGGTTCAACCAATCTTTACTTATACAATATGTGTGTAGGGTATTATGATATTGTTACTTATTAATATTTATATGGAATAAACGTGTTGAATTTTTTAATGGATATATTTCTAAAGAAGGTATAGTGTTGTTTCGTATATAAACTTTGCCTTTTGTGTTTAACACGGCAGTTTTTAGATTCCCATATAGATATGTTGATTTTTTTTTTAATGGATATATTTCTAAAGACGGTAACGCATTGTTTCATATAATAAATTCCGACGTCCCGTGTACACATTGGCGTGCACGAAAAAGAACTCTTGACAGATGAAATTCGAAATAAGAGTAGATCATAGCGCAAAATTTCCCTCATAGCACACTACATGGCGTATGCCTGTCTCCAGTAGCCCATTAGGAGGAAAACAGTAGGACGTTAAACCCCATTTCTTTTCATTTCATATAATAAAGTGATTCAGCTAATTTTCTATTAACACGATAGTTTATATATTCCCATAAATGTGTTTAACGCCCATTCAACACATACTGTGTCATCTCGAGACTAAATGGCAAATATTTTTTCTTTAATAATAAGTTTGAACGGAGAGGACTTTACAATTGGGAGGAGAAAACCGAGAGTGCGGAGAAAAGCCATGGGGTTAGGCGGGCGACCATACCCCTTGTTACGGACATGTGCATGGATCGAAGCCACTCCACTTGATTCAATGACAGACCTTGATATAAAGCACACGCATTAGACCTTTTGTCCACCCAACTTTATGAAAAGAATAGGAACAAAAAGAGTTCGTTGTTACATTTCAAAGAGGGTTTGACTCCGTTGTCAGTCGAGACAGTTCCCTGTCAGCGGGGCAGGACGGATCACATGTGTCTAGTCGTTCGAATCGGACAGTGGCGTGTTCGTAAAAGAATCCAGGCAAAATTTCCCTTACAGCAAACTGCGTGGCATATCTCCATCTTCATTAGTTGGTGAGAAAAGTAGGACATATTGGTTAAAATGTGATTAGTCCTGCTGTTACGATGGTTTAATGGAACAAGAACCTGTATCGCAATATACTGTTAACAACTCATGCCAGCAATATTGCGGCAGTAGCTATGGTTTCTGGTGTATCAGTCGCTTTTCGATTGTACTTCTGTTTGGTTCCAACTTGACTGTTTTCAAAGGAAACCGTGTCTTCGTTAAGCCATATATATCTTTTATCTGACGCTACACCAATGTGTCTGATAACTCAATCTGAATTGGAATCTTTCATTTAACCAACTTGACGTGTTCACAGTTTGTTCTCATTTTACAAATACTATTTAAACGTGATTGTTTCATTCTATGACAATACGATAAAACACAAAAGGCTCTGTTTTGGTGATAAACCATATTCCCGCGTCCAACCTCTATTTCGAATTTGGCTAAGCAGGAGATTTGACTTTCTGTAGGATACGGGAGCATGTGACTCGTGTATGTTGCTGTAACACGATACAGTGGCATAGAGATCTCAACGCTTTAAAATGAACTCTGCATTTCCGAAATGATTAACTGATGCCAAGTTCAGATATGGAATAGTCGTTAGATTTTATAAAATTCGAAGCAAAACATCAAAGAGAGCAACAACAATTTTTATGAAAGAGTCGCCCCAAATTTCTATTGAATGATGCTACGGATGATGAGCAGGATCATTGGTAGCATATTCTGATGTTGTATTGGAGGAGACGAATTGTAAATATGTAAAAAAAAATAGCTTTTCGAAATTATCTAGGTCGACTTTTGTATTCTTAACTTACCTGTGCCAAAACTAGAATTAATCTTTGCTACTACAATGAAAAATGTATTAAATTTAAAACCATATTTCTTATGACAAATATTCCTGTTTTTAAGAATCCTAATTACCGACCAGGATTTGACAATAACACGAATGTTCAAGCTATTAAATTAGAATAAAAATGAACACAATTAATACAACGAACATGTTACCATCGATCCAATATTAACCAATTAATTTTACCCATAAATCGTTTGTTGGTATAGTTTTATCTGGCCATTTACACAATAGAGAGAGACTAAAAATGGTCAAATATAAAATATCGTTTGACGGACCATGAAATAATACAACAAACAACTCGCACATCCGTAAGTTTTTGTTTCACAATTTGTAAATCATTATAACTTGCTTGCATGTAAGCTTTAAATGTTTGCACGTTGGTTGGGGCTTTGCATATCATGGCGGTTAGTCTCTACCTGCGCCCACGTTATTTGGGAGGCTGTGCATTTTCTTTCAGGAACACCAAGTGTCATATCCAATTAAAGTATGACGACTTTTGAGTTTTGAATTATATTTATATTTGATTTTCAGATTTGAGTACAAGTATTTTGATTGAAGCTTAGCAATATGGTAAAATAATATGCATTTTTTATAGCTTTGGTATAATATGGGTGTGTCTAGTTAACTGCGAGTTATGTCTCCCATGTTAAAGTATATATTTCTGGGTTGGTGGGTTAGTTACGGGTCAGTTTGGGTTAATCAAGTTTTATAATATGTTATTATTTGACTACAATATACTATGGCGACTAAAACTTATCTTATAATTATAAAACGTAGAATATAGTATTACAATAAATAGTTTATCCTACAGGGAGACACGAACTTAATCATGCATGTAGAGTGTCTAAAACTGTAATTATAAACAAGCTGTCCGATAAGTCCTTCTAATTAAAGGTCCATGATATCTACAACAGGTGATTACAGGCGTGGATTTAGGAGGGGGTGGAGCCCCCCCCCCCCCCCACACACACACTCAATTTAAAGATCCAGGGGCTCGAAAAAGTAGGATATGAACATTTACAAGACCGACGCATGTAAATTATAAAGTACTGACAATCTTTCCAGAGTTGATATAATTACATTAATATCCCTCTGGTCACCATGTTGAAGACAGACATATACGCCATGCTATGGAGAGAGAGAGAGTGGGGCAGACAGACAAACAGGGTTTAACACCCACATGACACAAACTAGGTCATTTCGGGACTCAAATATGGTTCATTTGGATCTTGATAAATCGCTTGGGCGTTTAGGGGTCTTTAGCTTTCTAGAGAATACCGGAGAAAACCCACGAGGTTCCACAGGCGTCTCTACTCTTTTTCACGTATACAAGCGGGCAATCGAAACCGCGCCATTGACTCAATGCCAGACCTTATGATCTAACGTGCACGCGTTAAACCATTCAGCCGACCACCCACTCACCCCCTCTTTTATAAAAGAGAATGTATACAGTTGTATATTAAAAGTAATAGTCAATGTAATGACGGACTTGCACGCAATGATCTATTCAGATATCATCTCTCATTTATTTTTAATATAGAGGTATAAAAGTCGTTATGTGTCTATCATTGGCGACACTTGTACTTTGGCTATATTAATAATGTTTTCAGCAATTAATTGAACCCTCTCATAGTAATTTCCTATTTTGACAATTTACTCCCCTTTCATTCGTATCAAAGAATCTAGTCATGTGGTTACGAGTAACATAATAAATGAAATGAAATGAAATGGGGTTTAACGTCCTACTGTTCTGTGCCTATACTGGACTAATGAAGACGGGCATACGCTATACTGTGTGCTATGAGGACAATTTTGCCCGGGCAGCGGCACTATCGCCTAATCTTATATCGAATTCCAACTGACAAGGGATCTTTTACGTGCATTCCAATGTATACACGGGACCTCGGTTTATCGTTTCATCCGAAGGACTAAACAGCTGTCCTTGTCAGGCCCTCCGTTCTGCACCACTGACGTCGGAGAGTAACATAATATCTAATACACACTGTATAACAATTATAAAATGTATTTATGTTTGTTCCAGTTAATAATATAATGATAATTATATTTATGAATTTATAAATAATATATAAACCAAGGCTGCCTGCTTTCTCCTTATTCATTCATTAATTTGTAAATGAATTTTGTTCATACGTGTCTGCTTTATCGAATGAATTGCATTGAACCACAAGCGATTATTATTTAAGTTCCAATATGCATATAGGTACTGAGTGTAAATATCAAATGATTATAAATTACCCGCTTTAAGACCTTTTCCCGCTTACAAGTAGTGGATTATAATTTTATGGCTTATATTTAAAATAAGTTCTAAAGATCTTGTTTAATCAACTATAAATTTAGGTAAGATTACTTAATATTGTAACGTTAGTGACAACTGCCATATAACTTTGCTACTATTACACCTGAATTGCTCAATTGGCAGTAAGCCCAGGTATAATATTAACTTGTCGAAATACCGTAACTTTATTGGTAACCGTTTTGATTATGATAAACAATACGTCTTTACCTTCATGTGTCATAAACATTATTTTATACAATTGTGGTAGCTACAAGTCTAATTGTATGCTGTGTATGTTACTAGACTTGTTAGTATTAAACAGTAACTTAAATATCTTACTTGATATATTCCGATTGTATAATTAAAAGATGGTTGTGTCAAAGATTATTTTATACAATTGTGGCAGCAATAAGTCTAATTGTATGATGTGTATGTTTCTAGACTTGTTAGTATTAAGCAGTATTTTTTATATCTTCCTTGATATTTTCCGATTGTACAATTAAAAGATGGTTGTTACGAAACATTATTTTATACAATTATGGTATCTATCAATCTGACTGTATATTATTTTCTAATGTTGTTCGGAAACTAAGAAAAAAATTTTCGTCGATATTTCCCCGTTGTACAATTAAAAGATGTATGTGATCTAGTGTTGTGTGATTCTATATTTTTTAAACTGGAAACGAAATTATGGATCCTGCTCAACTTATTGTGTTACAAAATCAGAAAGTTCGAACAGCTATCAATTAATGTCGCTGGAATTGGTAGTACAACATGGCCAGTGACAATGTTTTGTTTAGTTTCTATATTACTTTTGTAAAGGATCTGATTCTGTTCTATACCTGTCAGTCTGTCTGCTGGGTGATTGGGTATACCATTTCTGTGTGATTTCAGTTCACGTATATGTAATTGTTTTAATTTAACATTTCAGGTAATTAAATGAGAGAATACCCGCCAAAATGACGTCCGTTGTGGCGCAAGTGGACTTCGGCACCGCAGACAAATCACAAGCTTTATGTCGTAATACGCCAAAAGGAAACCCCTACGCCACAGACCTGATGCCCATACAGGAAATAGACGATGTTTTAGGTAGTAATGAAGTTTTAATCACGCAAGTGCCAGATGATTCTGGATCAAGTGTTTACGAACGCGGTCGCGATGAGGAATCGGAAGACGAGGAATCGGATTTATATAGCGGACGACGCGTAGATTTACACGTAGGAGGCGAAGGTGGACTAGTTTTATCGATCGCGGATTCAGAATTCAAGGACTGTGATACACCGCCACATTTAAAGTCCCATCCTGTGGATTTGAACTCTCTTGATTCATCTGATGACGATGATTATGAAACAGACTTAGAATTTGACGAGGAGCGTAAGTGTACTATAATTTCTCTTTAGGTGATGTATTGCTGTTTTAAAGAGTGAAAGGCAGATTTTGGAAGACGTATGACAGTTTTACTTTAAGACTGACTTATTAGGGGCTGGTGGGCTGCTTAGAATCTTAGTCGTGATTCCTTTATCTCTGGCTTTACTCAGTTCTGTACTGGAGTTTCGCGAGGGGGGGGGGATATCAATTTGCATAAACTAGTTTTCAACTTGAGTCCAGATTAAGATTTCTCTAGATCCGCTTTAGTCAAATGCGTCCTTGGTTTTTGACCAAACTAAAGCAAACATAAATCTTGTATAGTAGTAAATCGAGTATTTTACTATAAGACTATATTATGTGTACTGCAACTTTGGGGGTTCTTTCATATAAGAACACTTTCATTCGCCTTACATTGACCACTTAGAATAAAAGATGTTCCTATCTGTACACAAAGAGCAGTGGGATAGGTTGAAATTACTTTAATGTACGGTAAAAAAAAAACCAATGATGTTGATATGTAACTTTTTCCTTAAAGAGGCATCATGAAAGAGCTAAACTTGCCTTTTCTAGCTTCAAATGTTACATAAATCATTATTTAGACATTTTTTTACATGACAGCCCATAATCGATTTTCGGGACAAATCGGAGTTCTTAGATATTGAGTAGATTAGACAATGTTCGCTATATCGGCTTGAAACGATTATATGGCCGGTAATCATGGAGAATGTCGGTCTGAAATGATTATCAAATACCTTTCTGTAATTTAATACAGTTTACATGTATTTAAAACATAACAAGATACTACTTTCAAAAATTACAAAATAAATAGAATGTAATCTTAAAATAAATACAAGTTAAGTGGTTTACTACCGACATAAATATTTCAAGTAGATCAAAACAAATACTCTTAGCAAACACACAATTATACTAGTATATGATTTGATGCTCTCTTAAAGACTACTAAAGATGTTAACGTAGGCATTATTTTTATGTGTTGATAATCTAATTCTATTTAAAGTTATGGTCTATAAGTCAGCAATATGTGTGTAGAATTATCTTTATGTTAAAACTGTTTTGTTTTCCAAATTTATTTACTTAAAAAAGGACAATGTGGGTTATTTTCATCCAACCATTCCATTCTTTGAATGTAGTTAAAATATATTATATTATGGTCATCTACAAACTTCTTAAATCTTGTAAGTCTCTACATTTTTCAAACACAGCGTTTGGAAAAACTATATTTCTTAAAGATGTATTATGTAGGAGCTAAATCTGCATATTGCAGGTTTTTTTTTTTTAATTTAAGTGGCATTTAGTTGAACAGTAACACACTAACACTATTTATGGAATAACAATTACTGGTTGATAAAGACGAGAGTATCATCTTCGAAACGTTTTTTGTTAATAAACCAGTAATTGTTATTCCATAAATAGTGTAAGTGTGTTGGCTTCAAATGTTATATTAATTATTATTTAAACATCTATTCACATGATGCAATAGGCAGGTTTAGCCCTTACATAATGCACCGTTAATGCTATAAATTTCCTGATTTTAATGATGAGCTGTGGCGGTTTTGTGATTAGGCCACTGCAAGAGCGGGTCCAAGGGTGAAGTGGTGGGGGGGGGGCTCTTGTTTCCCTACATATGTTAATAATAATCGTAACTAACCGCGATATTTACTAAAAGGATGTCAGTCCGAAGATGAATGGCATTTTTAGATACCATTTTGTAACGTTAGGAGGACGGAGTTCTAATAATGATTTCAAGCTACACAAAACTCTGGTTTTCTTTCATCGAGTGAGAAACTTTCAGATTTTTGAAGCCGGGCTCTTACAAAACAGTGGGTATTCAAAGAAGAGCACCCGCCCCGTCCAACTCTTTAACTCGCCCTTTATGTGTCCATAGAAATAAAAAAATATCGGCAGCTGTCTCGATATGACCTAAGTATTGGTCGTCAAGACGTGAACTCACTCCCAGATATAATCTGTGAATAATACAACTAGTTATAGATTAAAAGATTATTGTTAGTGATACAATCTTATTTATTCATGTCAAGGTCTTTCTTTCTGTTTAGCCGAACATTCATGTACAGGCTTGAGTTTGACTGTTGAAGATTAATGATTGTTAATGTTTTGGGTTTTTTTTCATTGTTACTGAGAGAGTTTATCCCTGCCCTTATCCAAAAACGAATTGGCCGAAACTTTCCGAGATTAAATGCGACACCATACCCTCTTAATGGTATTGATATGATTTGATTGGTTTTAGACCAAACAAATTTTACCAAAATCCTACAGGAACGCATCAAAACTCAACAGATATTTGCCCTATTAAGCTGGATATTGATAGCCTTTGGTTGTTTTGTTCTTTTTTATTTTTTTTATTTTTTTTTTTGGGGGGGGGGGGTGTTTTTGCGGGGGAGGGGGGTGGGGGGTAGGGGTGGTTGGAGACAAAAACAGAGAGAGAAAGACAGGGAATAGGGGGGGGGGGGCTTGGTAACATCTACTCACCACCAACTAGGCGATTTCGGGAGTAATATAATGGTACAATTATATTTCAATGATTAGCTTTAGCAGTTAGGGCCGGGGGGGGGGGGGGGGGTACTAGAGAAACCCACGAGGTTAGGCAGGCGACCGTACTTTTGTCTCGAATCGAAACCACGCCACGTCACTTACTGGCAAATCTTACCATCTAAAGCACGCGCGTTAGACCACTGGGTCACCCCCCCCCCCCCCCGCCCCGCCCCACACCATCCAAAGAGAGACTAATTCTAAAGAAATAATCCAGTTTTAATATTATTTCTCAGGCTGGTTGAATCCTGATAGAAGAGATCACGACACGACAGGCAAGAATAAATATCTTAAAGTATGTAAAGATATGGGTGTGTCACCTGTTTCTTATTTCCTTAAACATATACAGGATAGAGAAATGGTGATGAAGTTCCATGGCCTTGGTAAAGATAATACAAAGGCTATATGTATTCCGTTAGAGGTATGCAAATTATTTATTTCGTATATTTCAATCATTATGGATGTTGCTACTTATAGTGAAAATATGGAATACTCCATGTTTGACACATGATGAACATTTTAAAATCAGATCACGACTTCGAGTACTCTAGGGACACAATTGAAAAAAAAAGCAGATCGCAGGAGAAAATTAAAAATGGCTGATTCACAAACGACAAAATTATAACAATAAAAAAAATACCGTTCAAAATGAACTAAGCAGGCATAAAAGACATCCGTTCAATTTTAAATAGTTTTTACCGAACATAATCGATTATATACACTCATATTACATTAATATGTGCCTTTAGACCTAGTTTTGCTTACTTTAAGGTTCCAAAGAACTACACGCCCTATATAAATATGAATAATGATCAAATACAGTATCCGTTTCTTTAAAGCAATATCCCTGAAGGCACTGAAATATCACCTAGTTTCGCTTACTTTAAGGTTCCAAAGAACTACACGCCCTTTATAAATATGAATTATGATCACAAAAGGAAGTATCGGTTGCTTTAAAGCAATACCCCTGAAGGCACTGAAATATCACCTGGAATAAGGTACCGTTATGTTTACAGTTTGGAGTTCACATTGACATATGAATACAATCTACGCTCCACCCCCTAAGACGAGAAATATGCTAATTCATTTAATTCACCTTGTCTTGCAGACGAACACCCAGATAGAAACGTTAAATTTATCTGGTAATGGTATTGATACTGATGGTGCTTTATTCTTAGTGAGAGTATTAAAAGAAAATTTCTTTATCACGGATCTGGTAAGCAGCAAATATTGTTATGAGAATAAATGAATATTATGAACTTTAGAACCGATTTCTTATTGTCACTGTACACAATTCTCGCCATTCTTTACCACTCCTGTGAACTATGTGTTTATAAACTTTGATTATTTCTAGGAATTTTATTTGTAATTTCATTGATACAGGTCAGAGAATCAATAAACACAAGAAGTCGACAAACTCAAATAGAGTTATCCCCCTTGCCATTCCCAGAGCTTCGTTTCAGATAAATGTCACCTATAACTTAGGTTTATTGCTGCATTGGCGACAAATTTTTGGGACAACCGGTGTATATTTAGATTTCTTCTATAAAAGTTACCCCATAGATAAAATTTCAATATTATCATTGTGTCTGTGTTCCATTTTATCCAGATTTTAGCTGAGAATAGAATCGGTTCAGCGGGAGCTAAAGCAGTCTGTGATCTTCTGTTATCAAATAAAACATTAGTTAACGTTGACCTAACAGGTAATTGTAGTTCTATAAATATATATACTTTACTTTAACGGAACACATTCAGTCAAGTGGCATGGTGTGATTTCGATTTCCTGTCTGCACCTGACATATAGAGTAGGGTCGTCTGTTCAACCTCTAGCGGGGATCACGTGGCTAAGTGGGTAGGAGGCTGGCTCGCTGAGCCTGGAGGTCGGGTGTTCGATCCCTGCATTGGCCGAGAAAGTTCATCCAGATTTTCCGGCGTGGTTTCCCCTTGTCAGTGATGCAGGACGGAGGGCCTGACAAGGACAGCTGCCTAGTCATTCGGATGAGATGAAAAACCGAGGTCCCGTGTACACATTGGCTTGGAATTCGATATAAGAGTATGTCGTAGCGCCGCTGCCCGGGCAAAATTTCCCTCATAGCACACTGTATGGCGTATGCCCGTCTTCATTAGCCCAGTTTAGGAGCAGAAAAGTAGGACGTTAAACCCCATTTCATTTCATGTTCATTTCAACCTCTACGCGGGAGCGAATTATTGAAATAAAATTCAAACATGTGTTACTCCCAAAAATGACCTAGTTTGTGTCATTTCTCTATGCTAGCTTGCGTGTAAGGATCTTTAGCATTTGGAGGAAACTGGGGAACCCTGAGAAAACCCACGACGTTGGACCGGTGACATTACTACTTGTCACATTCAAGCAATGAATCAACCAACAAGAAACATTTGGAAATATAAGATTAAGGACTCCTAGGGAGACCTATTATATTCGTTAAGTATTTACGTATTTAATCAGTATATTTATTTCCATGACAGGTAATAGAATAGATGATAAGACAGCTGTCTGTTTTCATGAAGTATTATTAGTAAGTATGCTTACTGGATATACTTAAGGATTACTTATACAAGAGCTAAATCGGCCTATTGCAAGTCTTTTGTTAAAGGGCCAATCTCGATCATATTTTGGAGAATAAAACTGCTTAATTTTGTGTTAAAGACCCTTAAAATCTTAGGGCCGAGCAACTAACTCAATATATTATAGGTGATAAGTTTTCAAACAACTTAAACCCGTCAGTCTTCATCTGGAAATTGAGACCGGTGTCCCAAGCTGTATTATACGGTGTCTGGATAAAATAAGACTTTTATTTTATAAAAGTAACGTGTATGTGAAATTTACCTTTCGTTATCATGTACATGTACAGCACGTGGGCCATGCACTGTATAGACCTCTAAAGGAACGGCAATAGCTTATCAGGTCAACCAACGAAAAAATTGACCCGAAATCTTAAAAGGGTTAGATGTCCGGATAAGCAGTTTTGACGTTCACGTCGAAACGCTTCATTATTTTGAGCTGAAATTTTTTCGGCGTTTAAATTTCATACGTACACGGAGTTTTATTTCTGAGACTCTGTTCAAAACGGGATCAATTTTGTAAATCATCGGATGGCTGAGATATTGAATGGATTAGAGCGCCAGTGCCACATAATCGGTTAACGTTTAAATGGGCGTCACTCTTTAAATGGACTGACAAACGAAACTTCATTTATCACCATAACCATGGTGCTTGAAAATCGTATATTGTTTGTCGAAACTTTGTCACTAATAACTTTGTCAGAATAAAGTAGTCTGATTGAAATTTTCAATATATTCTTTTTCTATGATCTATTTTTGAACTATTATACCAAGAATAATGTAGTTTGATTGAAATTTTTAATATATTAATTTTTTATGATCTATTTTTGAACTATTATAGCAAGAACGCCCAACTCTCTATCTAATTCGTACATAATGAATCACACTCCTGAGACCTATGATATAACCGTTCAATATCGTTATCACTTCCGGTTTAATTAAATTTGACGGACCGATTTGTTTTGAGAGATTTTAATTTTTCTATATTTTACGTCTGTAGATTTAGATTTAATCGATTGTTCTCAATCGTTGACAAGCACAGACGCCTGTAACGTGGAAAATATTTAAAAAATAACATCAAACTATGACTTAGTTGGTACTCGATTGAACGTTCCGGAATTGAATTCCTTCAATCCCAAAAATAGTGACAATTGAGTAAAAAGGTGGATTTCGGGCTACAACGCATGCGTCGACTGAATAAGTTAATATCGCAACCAACCATGCAGCCGAAACCTTTTAATTACGTCACGATTCTACTCACACCACCTCCGTTGTCGGGACTAACAGAACTGTTACAGAACTGAATTCCGCGTTACTCGATTGCAATTCTGTCAATTCGGGACGTTCTGGACTGTGAATCGAGCATCCCCTTTAAGTATATGTCTAAAGTCCGTTACGTCCATATATGTAAGCGAGATTATCAAACAACTGGTCTGATTCCGGTTCCTAACTTAGGGCAAATAACTCGTCCGAAACCGTTTCTTTTTCAGTAGATATCATAATACCAAGGTGAGAAACGATTTGTTTTCTACAATTTATTTATTAGGGATTTTTTTTTCTACAGAAAAATCACACTCTTAAACGACTCCATCTCAGTTACAATCGTTTTGAAGAAAATGGTGCCAAATATTTCAAAGAAGCTTTAATGGAGAACGAATCTCTGGAAATCCTTGATTTAAGTTGGAACCATTTTAGTACCCGTGGCGCCGTATTATTAGCCGAGGGGCTACAGGTATGAAATACATCAATCAATCACCGCTATCAATCAAAAAGCTAATTTAAACAGACTTCTTGGGCGTTTATTCAATAATTTAACAGATTTTATTCAATAAATTCAATAAAGTATTCGTTTGGGTATGGCCAGAACTTGACAAGATTTCAAGTTATTACCAATGCTATAAATAAATAACCCAGCAACCGAGACAGCCATTCTATCATGGACGTAATTTATAATTATTTTATCGATGGCCTACAACTGGATTCTCGAATAAATTGATTATAATTTTAGCAAATATTAATTCTGCTTTTAATTTACTTTCTAATTTATTTATTTTATTTTACATAAATTCTGTTGTAATTCTTATTTCACATTTGATTTTATTGTACATTTGATTTTATTGTAAATTTTATTGTATTCTAAAATTTTATTCTAAACTTTTATTGTAAATTTTATTGTAAATTTTATTGTAAATTTTATTTTTCAGGAAAATGTTGGGTTGAAATATTTCTACATAGCTATGTCTGGATTAGGTCGAGATGGGGCCGAGGCAATCGGAAAAGCTTTAAAAAATAATAGAACTCTTCTTGAACTCGACATAAGTTACTCCAGAATTCCGGCTGATGGCGTGTGTCACTTAGCTTCCGGTATTAAAGAGAATGATGTCTTACAAGTCTTAAAGGTGCGTAATTTAAAGGATTATTATTTTTTTTCTTTTAGCTTTTTTTTAAGAGATTAGCTTGTTTACTAACTAAAATGAAATGTCATAATTAAGGATAATGTGTGCGATGAGGGAAATTTCACAATTTTTTACTGAGACACAGTAATGAAAAAATATGTCCCATGGGAAACAGAGGGGACACCATCTTAATTTGGGTAAATAGTAAGCTTATCAACTTTTATATGACGATTTGTCTTTGTTGAAATAGTAGTCTATAAATATGGCCAGGGTTGAGATACAGACTATTTTGTATTCACTGTCAACAAAAAGAAACTGAAAGTAGTACACATGCCGACTTCCAGCCATAAACAGCTCACATATTCCTGGGCCGTCACCCATGAAACAAGGGCCAATGCTATTTTTAGTCCTTCTTACCCCTTTCTGTTTTCCCGCTTTTGCACGGCGATCTTTTGGTGTAGAATTGAAGGAAAGGGTTTGAATATACATTTTATAACCGGTTTTGGTGAATAATTATAATTTTGAGACGGAAGGATACAAAAGTTAAGCGGTTGGTTAGGTTGAAATGTAAGGCGGAAAATTGCATGTTTACCTGTCTCTTCTTCAAGCTTGTGTATCTCAAGATTTTCATGATGAACCTCATACGTGCTTTTGGGTAAGAGGTTGCCACATGTTGCTCGATCTGGTAGAAAGCGTTCTACCCAACGAAAATTTGGGAAAAGGTTAGAGCCGATCTAAGAGACGAGAATTAACATTAAAGTCAGTGGGGAAAATCATTGGTGATCTGTGGCCAGCCAGAATTTAATCGTATTGAGTTTGCCCATCAATAATAACACACCAGATCAACCCAATTCAACTTTATATATTTTTAATGTCAATGTTGGTTTATATACATACCGATGAAATATCGAAACTTTATCCGTTTTCAAACGATGTTGCTTGAATGTGGGTTGGGTGAACACATGGTCTAACGCGTGTGCTTAGGCCAATAGTTCTACCATTGAGTCAAATGACGTTGTTTTGATCCCAAGCTTGTAGGGTTGTCTTCCCACGAACCTGGGTTTCTCTGGGTCCTCCGGATTTTCCCACCTGCTAGGGATCCTTATGCGCATGCAGATTATTGAAATAAAATTGTACCATATGTTAATCCCGAATTGACCTAGTTTGTATCAAGTTGTATCTCTATCGCTCTCTCTAGAACTTTCCAGACTAATGTGGTCACATTCAATTGTCATTTGTGAATGATTTGTCTGCCAGTAGGATCCCGTGCCGATTATCCCCCTTTAACGGACGTGTTTATTAATATGGAAAATAATCCAGTAGAATAGATGTAATTAACCTAATTAAAATGGAAGCTTGTTGTTAGCGTTCTGGTCACATTGTAAACTAATCCCAGCTCTTCTGCTGTAATCACGACCACATTAAGACTGAATTCTTGGAGAAATCTATCTGTCCATTTGCCTGGCACCATATAACTGGTCTATCAAGCGAATATTGGAAAAGACTTAGTTTTCTACAGCTCTATTCAAGAAAAAAAATCCTTTAAGTAATCGTTAGTAAAGATTTGATATTGTTCCTCTGTTTACTTCCACTTTAACACAAACTTCTTAAAGGTACGCTTACACAGCTAAACGGTAACCTTGACATCGATTTCCTACACTCACAGGCAATAAACCGCTTTGATTAAGTTCCAAATAAGTTTGGAATTACTTTGATCTGACGTATTAGCGATGGTACAAGATGCATAAGATTATATTTTCGTTTCGAAATATAAAGCGAAAGTAGATTTGTTCACTAATTATTTTTTTATTGGCTAAAACTATCTACACCAAATAAGTTATGTGTGAACATCGGCTGTGTATGAGGGTCTAAATTTGAATTGGATAGATACCCACTTCACAAAATAAATCAATACATCAAATTTGATTAAATCGACTATAAGATATGTAGTTTTCACAGGGTTTTCATTTTAACAAAACATATTGAAAATAAAATTGAAAATGTGATATCAGTTTATTTGGGTGCGTTTACTGTTTTAAATAATTCGTAAGTAGACCGATAACGTTATCGTGACCTATTACCGTGACTTTATCATAATCCATAGATGGATCACTTACCGTTTCGATTTCCCATCCGAATGATTACACACACCTTTGCCAGATCCTCTGTCCTGAAATCTGACAAGGGGAAACCTGACCGGACAATCCCGAAAAAAAACCTTGGCTAACACCGAAATTGAATTGGGAGATACTAATTGTAGACTGGTCGGGGAGGTTCGTAAATTTCCAGAGTCCACAATGGCGGCTTTATATAATGAGTATTTTGGGGAATACTAACCCTAACCCTTTTTGAAGACTGAACATGGATCCAATTTACCCTTTACCACTCTAAAATGGGTTGTGTTAAACGCTTATTAATCAAACGGTTAGTTGGTATGCATACATCGATGATAGTAAATAACTGGACCTTAAAAGTACTCTCTTTATTTAGTCTTTACCAATCTCCGCTTTACCCATCACATCTTCAGAACAGACAAAGCCGGCCTTAAATTGTTTACCTCTTTAATAGATGCTTCCTGTGAATCGCCATTTTACCGATAGATTAGGGTTTAAAAAACAGTGGAAGCGGTAAATAACTCTCCGTGTTATTAACTCCCAAATCTCTTGTCTCATTACTTTCTAATAGTTTAGGGTCAAAAGAAGAATTTTGTCGAAAATCAAATAAAAAGGATGTCTATTTAGTGTCGGAATTTCCATTATCTCACCAGGAAATTGTCGAAAATAAAAAGAAAGTGATGTAATCGAACTAGACCACGTTTTCTTTTGAAAATATTGAAATTGAATTCGCGATTTCCCCAAGAGAACGAGCAGTAAATCGACAATTTGAGATATTTTATGACTAAATCCATGTTATATTAAAATTGAAAAACAGATAACACTAGAACCAGACCACGTTTAATTTTTTAGTAAATAATTGAATTCCTGATATTAAGAAGGACAACATGAGAGGGTATGGGCGTCCTTTTCGATAGAAATTGAGTTTGCTGATCTAAGATTAATGACACTAAGCCAACAGTTTTTTCCAAAAGATCAAACATAAACAGTATTTGAAATGTACGTTAGTTTGTTCAGAGTTAATTTAAATGAAATAGCGGATCTTGCTTTAACATACATTCATATGAAAGGTTAAAATTTAACAAGTAAGTGTCATCGTACTATGACGTCATGGCAGCTATCTTGTATGACTAGTTTCATGGGCCCCCAAGAACAACAACACCAAGATGAGTAGCGATTGGGGACCAGTTACTAGTCCAAAAGTAAATTTTTGAATCCATCACATAAGTTTCATAAAAGTACTACTTTGGATCACTTTGGTCTGTTCATGAATAAAACAGTGAAAGTCATGTAAACGTGTTTGTTGCGCCCCAGAGAAGTTTATAAAACATAGAAACTATATTAGGTTTATCTCGTCTTATTATAATGAACACATAACTTTTCTTAAGAATTCAAACTATCGATTATGCATCATTAATATACCTTTCAACATGCATAAATGTTTATATATATATCAAAAATCCCAAAAGAACGAAAAATTGGAATAAAAGTTAGTTTCAAACCAACAATATTAGATATTCATAAAGCCACTAATATTTCATATTATGATATGTTTAATTCATAGTTATCCAATGTTATTTAACCCCAGCCCCTCATTTATTCTAGATAATCACCAGTTAACTTGGTTTTTAAGGCACCATTTTTTAAAACGAAATGTCAGGAATCTGACACGTTACTGATCCGCATTGAGAAATGCCAACAACACGGGTAATTTGGCGAGTTGCCAATCGTCGATCAGTTATCGCTATGCCATGCACCCGGGTAATGTTTTCTTGTTTGGTTGCTGTTGATGGCCTTCCAGGATGCGGGTCATCGTCAAGACTCTATCTCTGCCATGCTTAAATTCCGCAGCCCATTTCTTTACTGTGGAAAAGGAAGGGACATCATCCCGTAAAGTGTAGACCATGTCGGCATGTATCTGTCTTGGGGTTGGTCCTTTCAGTTGCAGGTACTTGATGACTGCCCTACAGTCAATTTTTTTTTTCATTTATGGTGATTGCAATTGGTAGGTTCACAAGATGGTCTGGTACGAAGATACAGTTGCAGTTCTTATGTCTATGATTCATTCAATGATTGTACTTGTTGGTGGCAAAAGTTTGTTTCAACCTATTTGATCGATCCCTTTCAGGCTTATAACTTTTCAGCCTGCCCTCGTACATAATTATTTTATAAAATATTTTTCTGTTTACAGATGGGATTTAACCCTTTTGAGGCAGATGCTGCTATGTGTATGTTACGAGCTTTAGAGCAAAATGAAAGTAGTGCCATTAATTATTTAGACTTATCCGTGAGTACTTTCTACAATGTATCTTGATCATTTCACATTTTTAACATTTAAGCAAAACCGATAATTTAGATATAACCGTTAACAAATAAAAATAAAATAGGATTTAATTTCCTACTTTTCTGCACCGACTGGGCTCATGAAGAGGGGCGTACGCCTTACCGTGTGATATGAGCGAAATTTTCCCGGACAGCGGTGCTACAGCTTATACTCTTATATCGAATTCCATGACGAGACCTAGGTTTTTCGTCCCATCCGAACGACTGGAAGCTGTTCGTGTCAAGTCATCCGCCATGCACCACTGAATTTGGGAAACCGCGTTGGAAAACCCCAGGATGGAACCCTGACCTCCTGCTTAGTGAATCAGCGTCTTACTTATCGAACCACAACGACTCCCTATAATCCTTAACAAATACAACTTTTATATGACACAATTTAACTCCTTCATTCGATTGTGTTTTTCAGAACGTTCTTGTCAAAACGGAATTTACCGAACTACTTTCAAAGATAAGTGAAACCCGGACACTCCAGGTGATTTTTGATGGTGTTTTAACCGAATGTCAACATTCCAAAATACCTATTGAAGAAATGGTTAAATTTAGACAAGATCCAATAGGCGTGTTTAAAAATTACGTCACCAGTTCTGGGCTTTCTGTAACGGATATCTTTACGCCAGAGGAAAGCTGTGTATTACGTGAAGATGAATTTAGAAATATTTTAAAAGTAGGTATTATAAAAAATATTAACAGAGCCGGATTAACCTTGTGCGGGGGGGGGGGGGGCAATGGCAGCGTTGGGTCCAGTGCTGCGCGAAGCCCCCTGGTGGGTGTGGGGATCCTCCAGCACAAATTCTTTGAACAATAGATTCCATTTGGTGCATACTGAAGTATATTCTAGGCAATTAAAACGCAATTTAAAAAAAATAAAATTTTCAGAATCTAACTTAGAATCTCTCGATCATCCAATGGAACTATTAAGCTAGGACTGGACCCAAAATGGCATCTAGAGTATCTGTTAATGGGACTTTTCTTATAGCCTTGTTTTGTTTCGACATCGGTAGAGTTATTACTGGAACAAGAAGTGCATATTTGTTTTTGTCCAACTAATTGCAGTATCCACTTTTAGTGTGCTCATGCTTGCAGTTATTAAGCATTATAATGTGTGTGCGATCAATCAATTGAATCAGAAAATCTTGAAGAAGGCAGTAGGTTACGCAACAACTCATTTCGCCCAACCATCTGATAATTTGATCATCTATTTCAGAATGTAAATGAATTGAATCTTACTAAAGAACAAGTGAAAGTTTTGTGTAAAAAGTTAAGTGTGAACGGTATAATAGATTTAAGGTTAGTATGAGGCATAGTCAATCTGATTAGAAATAAAATGGGGTTTAACGTCCTAGTCTGCCTTGCAGTGGGCTATAATAAGGGAAATTTAGTCCAGACAGCGGCATTTAAGCCTACTTTTCGTCGAATGCCAACAGTCAAGGTTTCTTTTACATGCATGCCAACGTGTTTACGAGATCTGGGTTTCCGTCCCATCCGAGCGATTAAACGCTGTTCCTTGTCAGGACCAACATCCTGTAGTACCGACAAAAGGAAAACTCGCGGAAAAATCCCGAGGAACTTTCTTGGCCAACACGGAGTTGAAACCGGGACCCCCTGGTTATTGAATCAGCAACCTAGTCTGATTAGAATCAGATGTTTCCGTCGTTTTCTTCCTTTTATAATCCTGAATTTTATATTTCGCTTAACATCTGACAAGTTTTATCACTGTTACGTGCAAACATCCAATGAAACAAAACTCTCCCATTGTTAGTTTTCATCTATTTCAAAACGCTCTGATGTCTCGTGCATACCTCTGACTGGCAGCCGCTCGAAGAAAATGGTTACATTTTATGTAGTGCAGCAGATCAGAACCATACAGATGAAACGAAATACAGATTTTTAAATTTTAATTAGATTGATATCATAATTCCTAGAAATTTTAGCCTATAACGTGAAACGTTTTCTCAATGGCGAAAGCTTCTGTTTGGGTTGTTTGTGTTTTTGCTTTTGGTCTATGTTTTTAGGGGAAGGGGTAATTGTGCGCATCATACCATCTAGTCAACCCTGTAGAAGTTTCTTCTAAAAGATGGGATTTCAAACTCTACATGTGTCTTCATATTGCATTAGTGGAATGCATGGGGTAACCTGTAACATATTTGGGGTTGTTGACACAAATAAAGAAGACCGTTCTACTTCTGTCCTAGTTCGTTCTATCTTTATTTATCGCCAAATAGAAATGCGCAGTTTAGACGCTTATCATTTTGTGGGCCCAGGATTAAAATTTAAAAGATAAGTATCAAAAGCACCATTCATGGTAGGTTAATCGTCGTATACGTAATGACAGATATGGTAGTTACCACCCTTGATTAGAACAAGAAATCTGCAGCTCTGCACTCATGCTATCTTTGAACATACGATTCGTTGTTGGTATAATTAAATATTTAAATATTTCCTGCATCTTATCATTTAGTGATTTGAAGAATAAACACACAACATGTTATGTGTACAGACATGGTCAGTTGTGTTACTCTACGATCTTAATGAAAACCAGCCAAGGATACTTGGCTGGGTTACTGTGACTACAATGGGTCTTAGTTTTTGCAAAAAACGTTTTTGATCACCCAGTTCACTGCCCTTATCGGCTTGTTTTGTTGCTTTGTTTTTGTTTTGTCTTCCAAATCAGAGAGAACCGGGATGTGCTTTAAAACATTACCTTCATTGGACAAACTACTTATCGCATGTCTCCACGCATGTACAAAAATAAACTTCATTGTTATAATCATAGAAATATATAAATATATATTTCTATGGTTATAATTACAATGAATCGACGTTACAATCCATCACAATTAAATTCAGTTATTTTTGAAATATTTATTAATTATTCATCACAAAAACAAATTAGAAGCATTTAATAGGGAGTGTTCCGTGACATACAATATTAGACAAACCAGACACAGACATTTCAAAATGTCAAAGTTCGCGGTATTAAGG
Source organism: Patella vulgata (assembly GCF_932274485.2). Lineage (NCBI taxonomy): Eukaryota > Metazoa > Mollusca > Gastropoda > Patellidae > Patella > Patella vulgata. The sequence goes on from NC_065883.2 coordinate 23,617,480, forward strand.
AAAATTCCAGGTAAAGATCATTGTAAAAAAGACTTGGCTACTTCTAGATCAAAGCAAAGGATCCATAGCAGAGTTGGAGACGAGCTTCTTGACGAACCTGTCTACATCCTACCCGCATGGGCAGAGCAGCGACATCGTTTATTTCCAGCGAGCAATAGACTTTGTCGGGTCATTGCTGTGTTTTAATCCCTGGTCAGTTGGGAAGATGTAGTCACCCAAAAAAGACACAAAGTTCGTCGTAAGAGTCAATTATGTCCAACAAATTTCTTTAGTGATCATTTTCAAGCTACTCAATATTTCCGGACAAGTTAAACATAGATTATGAAAGAGCTAAATCTGTCTATTGCAGGTGTTTCTTTAGGCCTGAAATGTTATCTACATCATTAATTAGACATTAATTAACCAATCCAGACCATAATCAACTCTAGATGACATCGCTAGCCTGTGATCTTTACTGGATTATGAGCCGATTTACAACATAACTTTCCTTCACGATTTAACGATTAAATGCAATCTAATTCAAATATAGATCTATATTTCATTTCGTTTTTTATACTATCGATGGCCTACACTACATGTAGATCTAACAAGTTATAGTGGGAGTTCACGTTCTATGACGTCAGGTACCAAGCAAGCAACATTTGACCCGATTACGTCAGTCATTCGATTAACCAATTAGCGACCGCCATGAACTACTTTTGCTTTGTTTTGATTTCTATTGCCGCTAATGTCTACCCACAGTTCCGCTCAAAAAAGGTCAAACGCTCGATTCGACAGACCATTTGATTGGCTGACTCCTCATTTCAAGCAGAACACGAGTTAAATAACAACGCTTCCAGATCCAAGTGTAGTAAAGACAAGTAAAATCGAAATTTTGAACTATAAAAACGAAACGAAATTGGATCTGTGTTTTAATCAGATTGGATTAAACGGATAATCGAGACTATGCTGTTTATCGTACTGACTTTAGTAATGATAATCAAGGCTAGCCGGAAATTTCAACCGCTTAGTTCCCGGTTCATAGTGGATCAATTTGAATGAAATTTTCAGCAAATTGCCTTTACATTATCTAGTTTTTAACTTCTTACATGACTATGAATTCATTTGATCGACAGCATATACTTTAATTTTCCTTAAAGCAAGAATTTCATATTTTTAAGTTATATTTTTAAAATGTATTAAAATAAAGCCTTAAAATAGATGGTCTCTATAAACAATCCTACCTTGTTAAAGAATAATCCTATAATTCACTACTGTCAGTTGAGAAATTGGCAAAAATATCATTTTCAACTTCAAATCCAAACGTTTGAAGATAGCTATTCCATGGGGGGGAATAGAAAAGCAAGGAGGAAATTGTGATATTACTTCCGGTGTGAATGATTTTTAAGTGTGAGAATGATACCTATGATCGTATAATAGTAAGTTGACAACCTATTAAGCAAAAGACATAGAAATAATTTTGTTTTCTTAGAAAATATGAAATTCTCGCTTTAAACCCATTCTTCGTTTTATTTTAATTTTCTGGAATATTTTTGCAAGAAAAGACTATTAAAGAGAACACAATAGTTTTATTTTTGGTGGTTAATGTTTAGTGAAGTATGGAAGCCTCATAATGAATAGGAATTATTCATTTTAAAACAAATCCCCTTAAAATGTTAATAAAAACGTTAGCACTAATACATGTACACATATAGTAAGAAGAATTTTGAGATAACGAAGTTATTTTAAATTTGCAGAGATTGTTCTTTAAGAAACAAGAATAGAGCTACATACAACCGACTCTCGAAGACAACGATCCTTTCTAGGCCACCCACTGCCGGATTAAGGCTCTGCTAGCCCCAAGGCACATTTTGATAGGTGGCCTGAAAATACAGATATGTTGGGCTCATTGACAAAAGGAATTAAGTTAAATTTAGCAACAGAATTGGCTTCCCTAGTCATATCAGCTTGTTTTTGACAATCTTTGGTGGCTCTCTTTTAATCCGACTGAATCTATACCCGGAGATTTTCTAATTAAATAATCGATATGGTTACATATAAGCGTGGATTCAGTTATGAAAAAATTAGATATTTTCCGAAAAATATAAATGACTATCAGCGGTTTGAAGTAACTATGCAATGCATAAGATCTGATACCATGGATGACATAACAATTTACACTAGATCAACCATTTTCCAAAATGGTTTCAAGAAATCGAAAGTAGGAAGATTGTTTTGTCTTGTTGGGTTTTTTATCATCAATATCGATTATGATCTCACAGAACATTTTCATTAATAATTTGATTTATGTAATTGTACATGCTCCAATCATCTTTTATACGGTTTTGTGGTTTATAAAGAAATGAAGGTTCCAGTTCTTTTGAGAATAGGGGGGTTGGATGGCCTAATGGTTAGCACGTGCGTGCTGTATCATAAGGCCTATCATTGTGTCAACTGGCGTGGTTGCACGTGACAAGGAGTAGGGTCGCCTGTCCAACCTCGTGGGGTTTTTTCAGGGTCCTCTGGTTTCCTTCCACTGCTAAAGACCTCTACGTGCAAGCGAATTATTGAAATAAAATTAAACCGTATGTTAGTCCGGAAATGACCTAGTTTGTGTCGAGTGAACGTTAAACCCCACACCCTCTCTCTCTCTCTCTCTCTCTCTCTCCCTCTCTCTCTTTTGAGAATAAATGTCATCCTGTTTTTCTTTGATAACCAGCGTCGTTATCGTTTGTACCGTTTAACCAGAGTTTCAGATATCACCCAGATTCACAGATTCCGCTAGAGCAATCTTCTACTTTCGTGTTTTTGATGTAAGTGGCTTTGTAATATTTGAACTCGTAAATAACAAAAATGGCGATAGCCTTAGGTAACTCTCAACTTAAGAATGAGTGAAAGTGTACAATCTTCAACCATTGATATAGTGAATGGCTTCTTGACGTTAACTTAGTTGACAGAGTCCTACAGGGCATAGAATTTCTCCCCATTCATATTCCTTCGATGAATGAAAGTTTCTGAATACCCGTTTGCCACTTGATCATGATCTGTAGGATATTGGAAAACGGCGAGTCAATCCACGGGCATTTCAAGTGACCGCTGCTAGTCATTACTGATATGTTTATCCCGAATCTTGTTTATTAGACTTCAAGATAGAGTGTTGAAAGAGTGAAACTAAGTGAAAAGATATTCCTTTTCACCATTTTAATCATGTATTTATGCGATAACACCATGATCTAAATTAACCCCTGAAGAGATAAAATTAAGCAAATTAAGTTCACTGATCGTATATGAAGCTTTGGAAATTTTCGGCTTAATGTAGATATGTGATATTAGCTTTAGTGAAAATGTCAATATTGGTGAAAAATAGCGCCAGTGTTTATCGGAAGCAGGAAAGTAATTACTTTTCTTCTCACTGTGACTTCGAATTCTTGTTAGAAAATACTCAAGTATCATGAACTTATGGAATGGATAGTTTTGAATCAGTGTACCTTAGCATTTAATTCATGGAGGTTTGTGTTATTAGTTTCGATCAATAACAATACTCTTGCTAATTATACTTTACCCGATTCTTAAAGCGATTCTTAAAGCTTGTATACACAGTGTCATTGGCCTTACCTATTCCAAAGGGTGAACCACCGTAATGGCGATGAACTTAAATGCATACCGACATTTTCGCACCAAGAAAGAAGCTTTAAAAACAACTTCAGAAACTTGTAGAGAAGTTACTTTCTTTATCTATGAAGGGAAAACTTCAACCTTATTGTCGACCTGTGTTCGCCGTGCCATACTTGTATTTTAACACATTTTTGTATTGTAAAATTATTTTGTCAAAATATTGTTACTTTTTCTAAAAGGGCCCGAAAAGCTCAATGCAGCCTTTAAAAAACACACGATTTACTAATTAACAAAGTGAAGGTTATTGCGTTATCAATAATCAAAAGGGGACATTTTATTGTTCATTATATTCTGGAATATTGCCGGAACAGTGCTTACTTCGAACTGATTACTGCTTTATCGATAGCAAAATTATCCACGGCGCCCATTATTTTAAGTTCTTCGTGAATAATTCATATTAGTTCATTTTTAAGCTATTCAAGGGTTGACCACCAGCCATGAGTTAATGATAATGATTACAGTAAATAAGAGAATGATTTATACATGCCACTGACCGTTATATGTCTGGACATTAGCTCAACTCACCGTAAACACACCCGTTTAGTTTCATCAGATAAATACTTTTACTTCTTGATAAAGATTTAGAGTCGTATGTGCGTTTATCAATGTTCTTGTAGCCAATTCAATTCGTTATATATTTGCACACAAGAGTACGGCGTAGTTAACATTTATTCATTTTTCTGTTTTAATTTTTACAATGACAATGATTTACTCTTAAGATCATTATCCTACTTTGTATTACCCTATAATAGTAGGGCCATCTTCTGTTCATTATTATTAAAGTATAGACCAAAGGGGAGCCGTGGTGACTCAGTGAATAGGGTGCTAGCTCGCTATAAAAGGGCGACCTGGTATTTTTCGGCGTAGTTTTCACGTCAATGGTGTAGGACGAACATCGTTTAGTCGTGTGAGGGGGATGAAATATCAAGTTCCCGCGTACACATTGACGTGCACGTAAAAGAAGCCTGGAGTGTTGGAATTTTAGTAGTTATAACACTACTGTCCGGGCAAACTATTTGTCATAACACACTTAATGGCGAATGCCCGTATTAATTATCCCGATTGATGCAAAACTGTAGGATCGTCAATCCCATTTCATTTATATAAACCAAAAACGGCATCAATCAATTTGACAAATGATTTATGATTTACCATATTACTGATCATATATTATTTAAAATGTAAACCTGGATAATTGCAAAGTACATTTTCTTAAAGACAACCAATTTGTCTGTGTCAGTCTAGAGGTTAAGAAAGCCATGCATGAAGCACTTTCTCCGTGGTCATCATTCAAAAGTTTTCCTGCGACAGCATGATATATTGACTCTTACTGAACCCTTATTATGCGGAAATCTGATATGCATATGTTTACCTCCGGGTTGACCATTCTTGTTCGGAGAATTTTTCGAAATATGGCGTTCCCACAAATGTATTTAGGGAACAGGGTCCTAACCGTTCACATATATTTATAAAGTCAAAAATAGGAATTATAATACTGTAGTCAATTTTGTATCAAGCTCTATATAGAAAATACCTTCATGTAGAATGGGTTGTCTGGTAAACCAAAAAAAGGTATAATGGCAATAAGAATTCAATAAAAACTAATGACCATAACTTATAAGTTGTATTGTCGAAACATCATTAATTTAGCTTTTTATTAAATCATTATCATTAGAGTTTGCATAAATAATGTTTTATTTTTCAGTCAATTCGATGAACAAACAGAAGAAGAAGATGGTTCCATTAAAGCATAAAACAAACATACAGTTCATTTATTATTAAATAAATTAAGACTTTGCAAAAAGATTTGAATATACCTATCTATAGGACTATTTTTGTTTGAATATTGGATGGAGCATTTTAAAATAAATTTTAAAAAAAACTGCTGTATTTTAACACTGACGAAATGAGATGTACTTGTCAAATAAAATAATTGGTTGAATTGCGTAGTTTGTGTTAATGCCAGCAGACAGTTTTGCCACGGTGTAAATATAGGGAAGGGTTATTACAAACAAAATACAGTAATGATTGTCGATCGCCGAGAGGCCAACACAACTTACATGTAGATAGTAATTGTTGGTAACTACGGTTTTTCACTTCTATGTTAAGAATGTTCAATTTCAGTGTTCTGGGCCCCCAACGGAGTAGTTGGGGGCGAGAGGTTCAAAGCGCTGTAGAGCCTAAGATTAGTTATATATACAAGTGTTCAATTACCCAGGGTAACAAGGAGTAGGGTCGCCTCCGTTTACTCCGGTTTCCCCCTACTTCTAAAGTCCAGAGTTTGCAAATGATACCGTTTTAGAATTTTGTTGAATATGAAATATAACGCATTTAACCGTCCTCATAGTCATTCGAAATCTAATCGGCGTCAAAAGAGACCCTAAAAGAAACGAATTACTTCCCCTGTTAGACTAGATAACCAGACTCGCTTCTTCGTCACCTCTTTTCTAACTTGTATATTAAATTCAGAAGAGCGTCGTGACGTAGGAACATACCCAATATCATTTTAGCAAGCTATCCCATCTACCATCGTAATTACTATATCTACAAATGAAATGAAATGGGGTTTAACGTCCTAGTGCTCTGCTTCGACTGGGCTTATGAAGACGGATTAAGCTACAACACATGTGCATTCCCTAGCCACGCACGGTCATTCACTATTTGCCAGGAAGGCAATTATTTTCTAATTAGAACTCTTTTGAAGCGGAATAGACCATTAGGTTGTTGCCCGTTATCGTATATGCCCCCTCTGGTACAATAACAGATTTAGATGAAGATACGCCTTAGGCTATTACACTTCAGACCCCCCCCCCCACACACACACACACACACACACTCACTCACAACCCCCCACCTTCCCGAATAGAGTAAGATGAAATTGGGTTTTGAACATAATTGAGAACGATGACATATGCTTAAGACTAGGCCTACTGTAGGTTAAAATATCCGTTATAACCCTCGGCTCTGCTCAAAACATACTTTCTTCTACCTTATGGGTGGATGAAGGGGGGGGGGCATAATTGAAATAGGCTAAGGCCTCTCTTCATTTCTTTTGCTCAAGTTTTACTCAAATTGCAATTACTTGATGCTTGCACCCATTTAAATATACATTATGGGAGATTCGATAACGAGTTGGAAGTTCTCACTATAATACATGTAGTTAAAAAACAGATAACGTAAAGGCAATTTGCTGAAAATTTCATTCAAATTGATCCAATATGAACCGAGAAAAAAGCGTTTGAAATTTCCGATGAGCCACCATCATCATTATTAAAGTCAGAAGATAAACAGCATAGTCTCGATTATCCATTTAATCGTCAAATCGGGAAGGAAAGTTATGCAGTAAATCGGCTCATAATCCACTAAATATCGCAGGCTAGCGATGCCATCTAGAGTTGATTATGGTCTGGATAGGTTAATTAATGTCTAATTAATAATTTAGATAACATTCCAGGCCTAAAGAGAAAGACCTGCAATAGACAGGTTTTGCCCTTGCATAATGTATGTTTAATCTCTATAATTCAGAAGAATATTCTATATTAAAGACTATAGGTTTAGTTTTACCCAGACTTGAGCCCATGGTAAAATATGTATTTGAAAGTAGTATAGCAATACAGCTTACTTTTGAAATACGTCAACCCAGTTTTGTATTTAAAGATGTAGGGTGAGTTGTGGGGACCTTAACATTGGGCATAGTAACATTTATTAAAACTAAAACAAACGCAGAACAAAACATGTTTGTATAATTGGTCATTATTTTGGAATAACTTACAGTTAATCATGTTTACTTCTACAGAGAGGCGCCTAAAACCCAGCAACAACATGTTTAGTGTTATTAATTGGATGTAAAATTCCATATCTCTAGAATAATTGGGGATATGACTGTTTATTTATGTCATATGTAATTAAGTCTTTGTACACCAAAACTTTCAAAAAAATTATTAACATTATAACATTTTTAAAAACATAATTCAGTTACCTCATCCTATTCAATACGAATTTTTAGATTCCTAACTGATGTGTCAGATACACCCAATGACCATGTGTAGTCACAGATAAACGAAGACAAATGTAGTTTGATTTTATTTCGATTTAATGTAAATCTAAAAGTGAAATGTGCATGTAAGGCTGTTTGCCTAAATTGGATCAGTACGCGGACCAATTACATGGATGAGTAGAATTAGTGCAGTGTTATTCTATCAGATATTTGCCCAGCTTTAGTTGTGTATATTGGTGCGTAAACGCATCTTTTATCATCAGCCATGCGACTCATGCATTTATATTGAGTCTGTGGTATCTTTGGGTTCATGGTCTGGGAGACGAAATTGAAATTCTTATAATAATCTAGAGTATCACTCGTAATTTGTTAGCTCCGAGATCTTGCGAGCTGAAATCAGTGTTCATTAAGATTTTGTTTGTTGTCAATATAGGATAGAAACGGCCTTTAAAACCATGTAGTAACTCGTATAACATGATATTCCTGTATTACATGCGTAGTCGTGCATAAAACTGATATCACAATCAAGTCCTTCACTGATAGAATTCCAGTTTACCGAATGGAAATGAAATGGGTTGTAAATGTCCTTCCGATCTGCACCAACCAAGCTCATTAAGACGGGCATAATCCATGCAATGTGCTAAAAAGAAAAGTTTTACCTGGACAGCGGCACTAACGCCTATTCTTATTTCGAATTCCTACCGTCAAGGGCTCTTTTACGTGCAAACCAACATGTACACGGGACCCCAGCTTTTCGTATCATCGTAACGACTAGACACTGTTTCTTGCCCGCACCACTGACAAGTGGAACCAACGTCGGAAACCCCCGAGAAACTTTCTCGGGCAACACCGGCAGCGAACACGAAACCTCCAGACTGGTGTTTAACGCCTGATTCACTGGACCACAACGGAACCCCTTCAAAATTTACAGGGCCTTCGAAACTATTTAACATACAATTCCTATATTTTCTCTCGTGTTAAATCTTCTAGTTCAGTATTTCTGAGATGATGTCAGGGGATATTACTGACAAGCAAATTAATAAGGGGATATGTAATTGACTTATACCGGCTAATGTGAAAGAAGGGTTTATCTACCTCGTCTTATAATTTCTCTTCGTCCAAGTAAACATGTCGTTATACTGGATAATGAGGATTAGGGACGAAACGACGAGATCCTAATATCTTAGAAACATACCATATAACTATTTTAGATCGATAAACTGCTAAAGTTATCAATCGAGACATCTTCCTCTACATTGTTTTCTGGAATTTGTTTGGAACCAAATTAACAAGATATGGAAATATAAACATTTCACTGAAATCAGCAGTAAAATATCTCAAGGTAACCAAATTCTGCTTTAAGACACCTGTTGGAGTCTCACTCAAGTATTTTTAATTTCTAAGATTTAACGCATCGTGATTAAAAGAAGATGTTTTGTACCATTTTTTAAAATTTTTAAAATTTAAATTATTTATCTTTCGGTAATTGTCTATGGTGTATATCCAGTCAATCTACTTATAGACCTGGGGCCCGTTTCACGAAATTTTAACTAAGATAAAATCCAAATTTTAGTAATTTGATTGGATAATATTAGGTAGATTTTAGTGCTTAGCCAATCAAAATTGAAGTATCTACTGAAATTTGGATTTTATCTTTAGTTAAGATTTCGAGAAACAGGGCCCTGAAACTATAATTTAAGTGTTATTATTTTCATAAATTTGGATTCTTCGAATCCATGTGGATTTAAATCCATTACATCTATCATGAAATATATTGGGGGAGACAAATTATCACATATGGGACACGATAAACCAGAGTTCAACAGTGACTGTTTTATAATGGCGATAAGGCCTTTCATTGAGTCAACTGGCGTGGTTTCGAATCCCCGGTTGTACGTGACAAGGAGTATGGTCGCCTGTCCAGCCTCGTGGGTTTTCCCCGGGCACTCCTTTTCCCCCCCCCACTGCTAAAGACCCCCACGCGCAAGCGAATTATTGAAATAAAATTAAACCATATGTTAGTCCCTAAATGAACTAGTTTGTGTTGAGTGGACGTTAAACCCTATTTCTCTCTATATATAATGGCGATGGTTCCCTTCGGTGATAGTTTTCTTGTAAAATGCAAGATTTAGATATTTTGAAATCAGTTATGGCATATAAAAGCAAGTTCAAACAGTCTGATGGCAAATCTTCCCAGAGGCTACGAATCTTGATAGCAAGTTCCAGACTCAAAGACTAGAATCGCCTGTATTCTTCTGATAAATCAAGCGAACAGCATACTATGATGTACCTATGATAGATATGGTATATCCTTGTAATCGCTAATAGCAGGTCTCCCAGACGTCGTTCAAGATTGATTTGTAGGATTTTACATATTGCAATTCATAACCGCGTGCTAACATACATCAAAGAGATGATACGAGTGGTCATTTGAATACCAGAAATGGCTTTCAGACATCGGGAGCAGGAAATTATATCTTTGAGTCATGGTCAAAGCCAATTGATCCGTACTCAAGAGGTTGGTGCCTAAAGATACCACAAAAGGGACATGCTTAAACGTGTAATTTATGGACAGTTAGATGATGGTATATTCATGATGACCACAGCCTAAATTTACTAATATGCTAGATTGCCAACCGCAGAATGTGTAATTAACTGAACGGGTTGTATTGAACTGGTATAATGCGCCCATAGAAATTACTAAATGTGAAAATATCTATAGCCCCGTGCGAAGTAGACTGCTCCAGGGTGACGATTTTACGCAATTATAATTTAAGCCATTGCGTGATAATATGTAAAGATGGTTTGGAAAATTATCGCGGACAACAAGTTCAAATAAATATGAGTAATCAAAATATGCAAAACTGTTTATACATTACAAACTCGTGTTGGCTTGGCATAGAAATATTAGCCAAATAAATCAGACTAATTTTTTTCGCATTTAATACCAGCCTTAGCAAATAAATGGATTATCATATACATGTAGATAGATCTATGTCCAACATATTCGTGCTATTAATTTGTGCTTAATTCCCTTAACATTGGTTTTTTACTTCGTGGTAATTGTGGTTCGTGATTTATCTGTTAAGCTTTGGACATAGTTTATTATTAGATGTTGTTTGTTATCTACTAGGGTGTTTTTAAATGATTTTTCTGTACTGAAATAAGTTATTGAGACAATAAGGATTGTGTGATGTAGTTGATTTCTTGTCTAATTCTATATTAAATAGGGTATATTTGGGATGGGTTCACTAATTGTTTTTGATGACTTCGCTTAGAAGACGATTAGCCTTAGGGATAGATTAGCCATGCTATAGCATGACTCCCACCTATTTTATCTGCTCCCATATCGTGCCGCAATCGGGGTTTCATAGGTGTAATAACGTATACAGTAATCCCATTGCTGATTACACCACTTTGCCTATATCGTTTTTAGGACTTCGAATTTTGTCTTATGGTTTGGATTGTTCGTTCTTGATTTTATTTTATTTGGCTTGTCAGTCCAAACATGATCTAGCTCTGTTGAGTGGACATTAAGCTCGAACACCACCACATTTCCGTGCCCTCCTAAACATCCGGGGACATTTTTTAGAATCATTATCAACGACAACTTTTGACGCCTGAAATGATATGAACTTCTTAACCCACACAACCATGGCCGTCTACGAAACATAAAAAAGCAAAATAAACTGCTCTGCCGGTTTAAAGGCAAAATGTATTATTCATTTGAAAGCGTAAAATATCGATACACTGAATTTAAACAGTGAAGACACCTCATAGACTAACAGTTACGTGTACTTTTACAAAAAAAGACGTGTTAAATCAATAAAGAAACCAACGTAAATCAATCACAATTGATTATATAATTGATCGATTTGAATGATTTTTGGATCATAAAGATATTTAATAAAAGTACCTTTAATTATTGTATGGTCTTCCTCTCTATATTTAACTTCTATTTTGACATTTAATCTGCAATAAATATAAAATGGTAAAACTATAAAACAAAATAAAATAACACAATCAAATAATTCTAAGTTAATTCTAAATTTATTCACGTACTACGCCTCGCAACATGGTATTTGCATAAATTGGTGCAGAATTGGCAACCATCACAATCAAAATGCTAGAGTGTGCTTGATAGGCCTATAACGTGCGCTTGTTCAATAAGCAGATGGCTCGGGCCTCGATAAAATTCCTCGGGAATCTGTTGCCTGATTTCCCTTTGTCAGCAGCATGGCAAGAAGAGGCGTAGATGCGTTCAGATTAGACAAGGTCTCGTGTATACCATGGACTGACGCACGTTAGTGATGAATTGATATCTGGAAATCTAAACAAGCGTTGACCGTATCGTCGATGTTCCGACAGTCTTCAGTCTGTGTGTTGCAGAAACTTAAGAATTAAACGTCATTTTATTTCTTTCTGGGATCACTGCATTAGGTAATGTTTAACTTTGGAGCATTTGGCAGGCATTTCAGTTGTCTCCCAGAGTAGCGAAAAGTACTTGTTATTGTGCAGCTTTACGGTTGATCTAATATTTTTGACTCAGTGAAAGACTTTATGATACAACGCGCTCGCGCTACCCATACGGCCACCCAACCCCCTATATAAAAATCTTTTGAATAAATACATTTATTCTGTGTAAAGTAGATTAGTATTTCGAACCAATTAAAACTGAAAATATGTTTATTTTATATAATATTGCTGCGCGTATCTGAAATTGTTCTCGTAACTGAAAGGCACTTTTGATGACCTAAGAAAAAGTCGAGATTCTCAAATAGAAAGTATATCCCGAATTGAGCGTCATGAACGTGTATTTATAAACACAGAAAAACATCTAAGCATTCTTCTAATTTGTCTCCGGTTAGTCTAACTCTATTTACATTAGATAAATTAGAAGTTAATTTTATAACACTTAATCCCACCAGTCTAGCTAACGATTCACTAATGAGAAAGAACGGCTGTGAATTACTCTTTGATTTTCATGGACGTTTCGTATTGCATTTCCTTGACTTCAAGACTTTCGGTTAGCAGAACTATTCTAAGATTTTTTTTTACAATCGTTAATACCAAGTTTCCACGAATTGTCTGACTCAATAATGCCAAAGATTGTTTACTTTTTGACAAAGGAATTTGGTATTTGTGTTTTAATTCGATATGAGAAGTGTTTGTCTGCTGGAACGTTAAAAACTAAAATCATCAATATCAGACGCAGTTTAACCTTTTGTCTTAAATCTAGATTTTCGTCAAATTTGATTACCTTAAAAGTTTTCAAATTATGACTCCTAGTTCATGGTCCAATTCACAGAAGTAAAATCCCCCGAATCTCATACAATCTCTCTCAGCTAGTAGATAATAAAACCCGGTATCCCCAATGTCTAACGTTGATTTTCTGTAAGATGATAGTGACTATTACACCAATATTTTCGCTGACGCCCTGTGTAATCCATATCATCGATTCAAGTAGTCTTAACTAACGACAAAAGCCATTAAAACTTAGCGTTCAAGTAATGAGAAATAACTGCAGTGGGGCCTAAACAAGTTTTTTTTTGGTTGGGGGGGGGGGGGGGGTAATTGATTCTTCCCCCCCCCCTTCTTTGTGATCTTTTTCAGAGCACGTAATAGAATTGCAGTGGTTTGATTAAGTTTTGGCAAAGTTTACAGACGGTATCAAATAGTTGCATGTATCCTGTCACCCAACGGAAAAAAGACGGCGAGTGCTCTAAAAGGGTTAATATAAGTGCCATGTGTAAACTGTCGCGGCGACATAGTTGGACCACCCTATGAATGTACGTATCATTTGCCCACAGCCATCTTTCCAGATCACTATAAAATTAGGGGCCTGGTTTGTCAAATGTTTAAAAGGAGGAACGAGACTAGAGTTCCCAAGCCGAATCACGGGACTAACTGAGTAGCACATAATGTCTCGAAAAACAAAATTAACCCGTGTGCGCAATGGCATGCACGCGGTAAGAATCCATAAATGAATAGAGGTAGTAATGCAAAAACACTACCTTTTTTCCAATCTTTTAACAATAGCTTTGACACATGATGAATCTGGATGAAAACTGGAGCCTTTTTGGGCGGCCATATCTTTACATAAGCTCAGACTATTACCCAAACCATACTGATAATGATCGACTGATAATGAGTGTTGTCTGTTAAAATTACCACAAAACAACCACGTTCCTGATTCACTCATTGGTGGTGCAGAAAAGATGTGGTGACAAGTAAAAGGTATCTAGTGGCCCGTGGGGTGGAAAACCGAGGTTCAACATTGTACTCGTTGGTGTATACGTAAAAATGAACCCTTGATGTCGAGTACGCGGGGACGCAACGTTCCGGGCATAATTTCCCAAAAAGCACACTACAAGGATTGAATTGTTAGAATGTAAACGGATGGTGAAAACATAATGATAATTCATATTTTAGACAGGATGTTATTAAGATATTTAATGGCGATATTCATGGAATCGTTTTGTGTGATAATTCTTTAAAAGTACCGGGATATACGTTTTGTAGTCTTAATGGGAATAATATACATAAAAATGGTAAACGAGATTCAGGTGGTGTAGGATTCTTAAGCAGGTTAACTTATTTAAGCATATGGATATAGATTTATTATTTTGGTATCGAATAACAAAAGCCCTTTTATCATACATGTGTTTTTGAATTGTTACATAGTTAATTAGCAAGGTATGTAGATATTTAATTATAGAGAAATATAAATACATGATTTACGTGCAAACCACACCTTACCAATTTTTCTAGACAAATAATTTTTGTTTACAACTCTCCGAGTTACAAATCTGGCACTGTCCTTGGTTAAAAATAATCTGGTTAAGCATAATGATTTAAACAACATTTTATTCCACCAAACTCTTTACAAACCAATAATTAGACCTCAACCAGAGAGCAAGAGTTTATAGTTTATTTGTCAATATATCATAATTAGTTGTATATGTTATAGAACTGTATATCGAATTCAGATTGAGATATTATTAAGAACAGATTGGATCTCTCTCTTTGTTATAAATATTTGTTGAATTTTCTATGTTTAATAAATCACATAGAAGTTACTTGGATTCAATCTTAATTTAATAACTTGAGTAGATTACACATGCATTATGCAAGAGCTAAATCTGTCTATTGCAGGTCTTTCTTTAAGCCTGAAATGTTATCTAAATTATTAATTATACATTAATTAACCTATCCAGACCATAATCAACTCTAGATGACATCGCTAGCCTGCGATCTTAAGTGGATTGTGAGCCGATTTACTGCATAACTTTCCTTCTCCATTAAACGATTAAATGGATAATCGAGACTATGCTGTTTATCGTACTGACTTTAGTAATGATGACCGAGGCTAAGCAGAAATTTGATTCGCTTAGTTCTCGGTTCATAGTAGACCAATTTGAATGAAATTTTCAGCAAATTGCCTTTACGTTATCTAGTTTTTAATTATTATAGTGAGAACTGCCAACTCGTTATCGAATCTCCCATAATGTATCTTTAATATCAAAACATCAAACATTCATAACTTCGCTGACAATAAAGTAATGAGACCGAAATGTTCAATATATCCAATGTTCATTATCTGTTTTAAACTATATATACTATTCAAAAAAAGTAGGGGATATTTGATTTTTAAGTGTTATTAAAGTCACCTAATGAAACTGACGAAGAAACAAATGACAAAATGAAATGAAGTTCACATTCATCGATTTATTCCAAATGATCGTTAGACTAAGTAAGGCACAGACTGACCATTATAAGGGTAAAATGATACCCGGGGTCAAACAGCAAAGTTACCACAGCATCACAACCAAGTCAGTAAAGGGTAAATCCTCCTCTGTTTGCCAAACAAGCATTGATCCGACGTGGCATACTCCTAATGAGACGTCTAAGGTCGTTTTGGTCCAGATTGTCCCATTCCTGTTGCAACGCAGCAGCAAGTTCTTGGACATTGGCAGGACGTTGTTGACGTTGACGTAACCTCTGTCCAAGCATGTCCCAGACATGCTCGATGGGGGAGAGGTCGGGACTCAGTGCTGGCCAAGGTAATGTGGTGATGTTCTGTTGTTGGAGGTAACCTGTAACGATCCTGGCCCTGTGACATCTTGCGTTGTCATCCTGGAAGATGAAACGGCGGCCATGACGTCGTGCGAACGGCACAACATGGACTGCCAAGATGTTGTCCCGGTAGTACTGGCCTGTAACACGCCCTGCAACAACATGTAAAGCCGTTCTTCCAGCAACAGTGATGCCTCCCCACACCATAACAGAACCACCCCCAAATCGATCATGTCTGATGACGTTAACGTCTTGGAAGCGCTCGTTTCGACGACGCCACACCCTCCTACGTCTGTCCAAAAAATCAACAGTGAACCTTGACTCATCTGAAAACATCACATTGCTCCAGCGTCGATTATCCAAGTGTTGACGATCCCTACACCAATGACGTCTTGCCTGAATGTGATGATCTCTCAAACAAGGGATCACGCGAGGACGTCGGGCGCGAAGGTGACCCCTATGCAGTCGATTCCGAATCGTCTGGCCACTCACTCTCACACCAGTGTCTGTTTGAAGACGAGCGCTGATCTGATTTGCTGTGATGACACGATTTCTCAAGGCCAAGGTACGGATAAATCGATCCTGGGCTTGAGTTGTCGCCCTTGGTCGGCCTGAGCGTGGTCTGTCCTGTACAGATTGTGTATCACGGTATCTGGACCATAGCCTGCTTATGACAGACTGAGAAACATTCATCGTCCGCGCCACAACCGCCTGTGTTGTGCCGATCTGTAGCATGCCAAGGGCACGTAACCTTTCATTTTGGGTAAGCCGACGCATATCAAAATTTGATTTCTGGTCACTAAAACAATTAAACGGATGTTTCCACCCTGGAATTCAATGCCACAATGACTGTAACATTCAAAGTCAGAGTCGTGCAAATCTTGGGTTGGACCCCCATGATGATCCCAAGCATCACCTGCATTCCATGCGGTAGCTATTGGTGCGTTTGGGCGTCACATGTAACTGGAAATGTTTCTTCTGTTAGGTTCTATAGTGACTTTTTTCGTAGTCATTTGCATATTTTAGTATTATGCCCCCAAAATCAAATATCCCCTACTTTTTTTGAATAGTATAGCAAGAACGGGTAGATCTTTATAGAAATTTTACATAACATAAACAAACTAAAATATATTTTTAACTTGTACAAAGCTAACAAAACCAAAAAGATATAATCTCGATTACACAGCAAAAGGATTAAACTTTCTGAACAGGGAATTAAAACTAAAAGCTATACATCAACAAATATAATAGATATTTTTAAACACAATATCAGTTGCTTTTAGTTATAAATTGTTTTGGATTCATTACAGCGGAGAGTTTACCACAATATGTTTCAAACATCCACATTTATTCCGAACAGATTCTGCCAGAACATAAAGACATTAAAACCACTTACAATAATTATTTTAAATTTTGTATAAATTACTCTGTATTGGTCCCTCTCTGGTGTATATATCCACAGCCAAACATGGATAAACACCTACTTGTATGTTTCAAATTAACATGGTCTAGCAAATACTAAAGCAATACCCTCTAGTATTGAGAACAGAATGTGACTTTATTCTAGAAATATACATCTAGATAACTATACATGTCAATACTGTTTAAAAGCTAAATAAAATTACATCCACTTATATACAGTGTGTAGGGTGCTGGCTTGTTAACCAGGGAGTATCGGGAATAATTTAAATGAAATGGAGTTTGACGTCATATGTTTCTACACAGATCGGGCAAGGGACGACGGACATAGGGTGCGCTATTTGGGAAATTCTGCCCGGGCAGCGGCCTACGCGTATTTCGAATTCCGACTGTCAAGGGTTCCGAACGACTAGCCGCTGTTCCTTGACATTCACTCGGTACTGCGCCACTGATAATGAGAAACCAGACTGAAAAATCACCGAGAACTACGATCACATCTAGCACAACTTTTACAAACATCAATATTTTGGAAATCTGTCGATTGTTTTGATATTTTACTGTTTTGATCCTGTTAAAATGCTCATTAGGGGTATGAGTAACTGTGTTCTATATAATTATATCTCAGTGAAAACTGAAATACTAGGATTTAGCAATTTGAGACTATTTTTTTATCGGACATTGACCTTTGGGCCTTGCGTGTTTTGCATTCCAACTGCCAAGCATCGTTTACATACACTACCAATTTGCTCGCGAAACCTCGGTTTTTTGTCCAATCCGAACGACTAGATACGCTTAAAAAATGTGAATATGTCGACAACATATTTTCTTTAGCAAAAGGTAATTGTGAAACCATTATGGCATATTGCAAAACAAAACAAAATAAATTCGTTTGTTGACTTCTAACGTAGGTTGGTAAAACTATACTTATTGGGCTAAAATCAGGAGTTATTATTTTGTGCCCTAGTGAGCGTGGTATTAATCTCGTTGTAGATTTCAACGTTGGTGATACTTTCAGCGCGTCTTCATAACTAGCAATCGGCACCAGACAACTTTAAGACCAGATTTTGCGAGTAAATCATGCTCCAATTACATCGAAAAGAAATTGAAGAAAGAGTAAAGGATTACTGGCACCGTTAAATCGAACAAAGAATTCAATTAAGCTTGTGCGTGGTGTCGACTAAACATATATTGTATATGTTACTCTAAGTGTCATTGGCTTGTATTCTACAAGAGAGATAGATACAATTATATATTTAATGTATAAATCAGTTTACAGTATCAGTCGAGCACTGTATTCTGCGTTTTCTGTTATTTTTAAACTATTAATTAAATTCATATAAAGATACATACCCACGAAATTATTTATCGGGTAGTTGGTAGTATATATATGGAGAGTAGCGTCATCCAAGAACACCAATGCAGCGCACACAAGTCATAAATGCATGGTTGTGTTGATCTAATGGCTAAAGGTTGTGAGAACGTTGAGAGAAATGAAAAAATGAAATGGGGTTTAACGTCCTACTGTTCTGCTCCTATACTGGGCTAATGAAGACGGGCATACGCCATACAGTGTGCTATGAGGGAAATTTTGCCCGGGCAGCGGCGAGAAATGAAATGCAGAGAGTTTAATGTCCTACTGTTCTGCTCCGAACTGGGCTAATGAAGACCGGCATACGTCATACAGTGTGCTATGAGGGAAATTTTGACCGGACAGCCGCGCCTATTCTTATATCGAATTCCAACTGTCAAGGGATCTTTTACGTGCACGCTATTCTTTACACGGGACCTCGGTTTTTGGTCCCATCCGAACGACTAGACAGTTGTCCTTGTCAGGCCCTCCGCCCTGCATCACTGACAAGGGGAACCACGCCGGAAAATCTGGGTGAACTTTCTCGGCCAATGTAGGGATCGAACACCCGACCACCAGGCTAGAGAGCCAGCGTCTTACCCGCTTGGCCACCGTGATTAAACGACAGAAAAGAAGTTTGCGGAGGATAATCTAGGAATTGACTGAGGCTTGGATATTTTGTTTATTCTTAAACAATATTTTTATTCGGAATGGGATTGGGGAACAGGCTTAGCCCATGTAAAGCCCCTCTCCCTTAGATATTTAAGGTAGATGGAAAACGACTAACGACAAATACAGGCTGGACATGGATTCTTCCTTAATCAAGTCACGTGATAAACATGGATGATTAAAATATATTATAGTAGTTTTTTTCCGATTAAAATGTTTTGAGAAGGATTCGAAGAACACTTTTGATCGATAAATTAGTTTGAATATGTTTTAGTCCCAATATATAATCGAATCAACGGCGTTCATGTACGATGTAAAGTATACTGTCAAACTAC
The DNA here is from genome assembly GCF_932274485.2 of Patella vulgata. NCBI lineage: Eukaryota > Metazoa > Mollusca > Gastropoda > Patellidae > Patella > Patella vulgata. Next base: position 23,636,978 of record NC_065883.2, read on the forward strand.
GTCAAAAATTATTTTTTTTTACCAACCGACAAAGTGCTCACCAATACTTAACGGGGGGTTGGATGGCTGAATGGTTAGCGTGCGCGCGCCATATCATGCAGTCTGTCATTGAGTCGACTGGCGTGGTTTCGAATTCCCGGTTGTACATGGTAGGGTCGCCTGTCCAACCTCGTGGGTTTTCCCCGGGTTCTCCGGTTTCCTCCCACTGCTAAAGACCCCTACGCGCAAGCGAATTATGTAAATAAAATTAAACCATATGTTAGTCCCGAAATGACCCAGTTTGTGTCGAGTGGACGTTAAACCCCATTTCTCTCTCTCTCTCCAATACTTAACTTTGATTAAGACCCAATCGCCAAAGCGTAGAGATGTCCATCATACAGTTTGGCTGATTAGGACTCACGAAAAGATCCATTTATAATTTGGGTCAATTGACTTACGTATGCTTTCCCATGTATGTTGTATCTCGGAATGTGCCCAGGTGTGGGTACCTACTGGGGGGGGGGAGGATTTCCCCAAAATGATGCTATGACGAACCTACCCTGGCCTGCATTGAATTTTGACCTCAATGCGTTTAAGCATATATGGGACATCTGGGGCAACCAGTACAGGCATATGACCCAACATAACAGACTAGGCATTATTGGGGGCAGCTCGTCTTCGAGAATATCAGCAGTTACTAATTTAGCAGATCAGTCGCTTACTGGAGTTAATGCAGCGAAGGATAGAAGCTGTCACCCGTGCACTTTGAAATGAATGAATATACACGATGATGTGCGCGTAAGTGAACCCTTGACCGTTGAATTTGGCGAAGATTATATGGGCCCAAACGCCTGTGTCTAGTTCAACATTTTCTTCGCAACACACTGTATAGTGTATTCCCGTCTTCATTATCCCCGTTGGCATAGAAAAGTAGGACTCTAAACTCCATTTAATAACATTTTAAACAGAAATAAATTTAATTTTGATATTAAATATCAAATTTTGACGTCAAAGTAATCTTCCGGTGAAGGTAATCTTTCGGTGAAGATATAAAGTCTAACCCAGTTTTATCTGTGTGTAAGAGCCAGCCTTGATGTATTGTTAATTATGGTAGAGTTTATTAGATGGGTTATTAATAATTCTTGTTTTATTACATGACTACCAATACTAACTACCCACCCCATCAATCTACTATATAACTACTAGAAAATCAATTATATTTTACCACTGGCAAACTAATGTCTTAATCGACCAGACAAATTGGGCCAAAGAACACTTTATTTGTCTGACCTAATTGAGAATATAGGAAAATCCCTATGATATTGTATAATAAAAGCGTTAGACTATTCGGCCAACCAATTTCCCAAATTTTGAAATGGTCATTATAAAGAAAGTTCTTTGAAATTAACCTTTTTTATTAATTTATTAAAGTGGTGTTCACTCACCTTTTAGGGGTTTTTTTTCGAATCGCAAGTGATACTCACTGCTGGGTGGTAAATATAAGCAGATGTCTTGTTGTTGTTGTTAGTGTTTAACGTCCGCTTCCACCGAAGGTGATATCGCATACAAGCTTTTTTTATTTCATTATCGTAACGCACGCGCAGGGGTCTTTCCTGTGGGAGGGAACCGGAGTACCCGAAGTAAACCCACGAGGTTGAGATGGCGCCCCTATCTCCAAGCCACATGCACTCACACCAGGGATCGAAACCACAACCGCAAGCCAGAGATGACCGACCAGCTAGAGGTCGAAGCGTGACACTCTAGACCACTAGGCCATCCCAACACACCCTAGCAGATCTCTATATTTATAATTAGATTTAATCAAAGGTGTGGGTTTTTTTTATCATCGTTCAAGCTAATTAAAGCCAGATTAATCTGTGTGTCATTCCAATAACTGTCATTCCAATAACATCTAACGACATGCCTAAGGAAACCGGCGTCTGGTCCTGTGACATAAGCGTCGAAGTACACCCGACCTTCATTAGCCAGTCAGACAAATGTCTGGATAAACAAAGCCTATCATAAGATTTCGTAGAGATTTTGGTATTAGGAGTTTAGACGGGTAAGCTGAACTGGTTTCAAGCAATCACACGGCGTGTCTCGCGGAACGCGCCCCGTTACGAAATGTCTTTATACCAAATTAGGTTTAGAAACAACCGAACAATAAAAAAAAATGAACCACGTTTGGTTAATATGAAATATTAAAAATAGATTAAATAATAAGAACAAGATGTAATAAAATTCGAAAAGAATGATTGTCTTTCACAAAATGTGTTTAATTGCCAGTAACCACATATGTCTGTTATCATTAATAATCAACACGAACAATGTTTCCGAAGACAAATATTGTATTAATGAACGGTGTGGTGTGAACTCAGCTGTAATTTTTAACAAACAGAATACTTATAACATGTATTTTTAACACCTATAGATATGTGTGAAGTGGCGTCTGGTCGTTCTGTTATAATAACTGCGTAATATACTCTTCAAAAAATGTAGAGGATATGAAATGCAAATACCTATGCAAGTTGCGATATGATAAATAGTCATGGACATTTGACAGTATGTTCACAGATGAAGAACTTATCGCCCAACTGAACCACTGAGCTGTACATACGACACGTAATAGCGCCATACACGTGGGAGGGGTTCGTTGTCAAATTTGACACTTCAAGGAAGGGTTGATGAAAACTGCCGCGTGCTGGTCTATCTATCCATGTTTGCTTTCCTATCGGTTCTTGCATATCCCCTACTTTTTTTGAAGAGTATATAAGAAGATCTAAAGAAATTAATGAAATGGGCTTAACGTCCTACTTTTCTGCACCAACCGTGCTAATGACGGTGTGCCCGGACAGCAACTGAATTTCATCTGTCGGGGGTTCTTTTACGTGTACGCCAGCGGGTACACTTAACCCCCGCTTTATCGTTCTATACGTACGACTAGACACTATCCTTGACTGATCCTCCATCCAGTACCACCGACAAGGAAAAACCACGGAATTAAAGGATTTGATAAACTTTGCTAGCCAGCTTCGTGTCCCAAATCAGTTGTTATTTTGATGACGAAGCTGGATATCAGATTGATCTGGTAATTTCGGCTCCCTCAATATTTCGTCAATTGGGCTAACTGGTCTGCCGTGAAAGACCAACAGAAAGTGCATTATCAAACAAAAAAACTGACAAATTAATGTAGCATATTATTGGTGAACCGCACAATAACGGCTAACATTTTCATGTCTTCTATACAGCAATTCGCAGAAGAATGTAAAATCATAAATGCTATTCCCGCGTGTTTCAGATGGATAAAATGTTTCTCGCCAACATGGTTTAATAATTATTTGTTTAAATCATACGGGATTCGGAGCATTTCTGAAAGTTGACTCTGACCTTTAATGTCAAGCATAATGTTCTCTAATAATTTTAGAATGTCATTGACAACCAATGAGGATATTTAGTATTTAGCTGCATTACAAACGCAATACTTTGTTCATAAAAATGACATTTTCTATCATTTCACAAACAATGTGTTTACTTTCTTTAAATAAAGTGTGTGATATCGCACGCATGTATAGGCTGTCTCTGCCCGTTCTATCTCTATGGTTACGTGTGCAATCCGACAGGGAGAACTGTCTATGGCGTTTTCACGTGCTCTTTTCCTACTGCCGGGTGATTTACCTCCACTTCGAATTGTAGACAAGACTTATTTTCGCAGTAACCGAAAGCGGAGGCAAGCATGAAAATTCACGAAGATTATTCTCCGCATCTGGACAAGGTGTAGTTTTCTTGTAATTTCAGTGTCTCCCCCCCCCCCCCTCGACATCCCGCCAGTGACACAACATTTTGTGTGTGATCTGAAAGCCTAGTGAACAATACCGCTCCATGTGACCGGTGTAGTATACGAGACAAGGGATGCCGACCCCTTATACAACATCTGATGCCACTTGTTGCTACTCTGTAAGTTGATGTATATCTAAGAATGTTTTCGCGTACTCTTGTATGTAAACTAGGCCGAGAAAGTTCATCCAGATTTTCCGGCGTGGTTCTCCCTTGTCAGTGATGCAGGACGGAGGGGCTGACAAGGAAAGTTGTCTAGTCGTTCGGATGGGACGAAAAACCGAGGTCCCGTGTACACATTGGCGTGCACGTAAAAGATCCCTTGGCAGTTGGAATTCGATATAAGAGTAGGCCGTAGTGCCGCTGTCCGGGCAAAATTTCCCTCATAGCACACTGAATGGCGTATGCCCGTCTTCATTAGCCCAGGTTAGGAGCAGAACAGTAGGACGTTAAACTCCATTTCATTTCATTTCGTATGTAAACTATGACTTCCAAAATCTTTGGCAAGATTCGGGCGTGTGTGTTTTGGAATTATCTTTCTGGTCATATTTGAAATTTGAAATGATTTGGTGGGATTGTACAACAAGAGGGTGAACCGGAACACTATCACAATTCAGCACATTTAGGTCTTAAATTGGGCGTTTTCGCACTATTTTCCTCCAAAAACCTAGTAGGCTATAATTGTTATAATATCCAAGCAATTGTTGTAGGGTGTCTTTCTTTAAATATTCCTTCGCGAAATCAGTGCTGTAAAAATTTTAAAACTCGGTTTAAACCTTGATTTTCGTTCCATTAGAAAAGGAGTATGAAGAAGAAGTTACCAACTTACAAGAACATGACTTATATGATTATACCATTGTTGGAGGTTTTTTTTTTTCAAATATTCCATCACGAAATCAGTGCTGTAAACATTTTAAAACTCGGTTTAAACCTCGGTTTTCATTCCATTAGAAAAGGAGTATGAAGAATATGCGCACTAACAAGAACATAACTTATATGATTATACCAGATTTACCATATACATATTCTGGTTTTTATGATAAGGCCATGTAAACAATATAAACACTGTATTAATCAGAGTATCGGTTAACATATGGGTGGTAAAAGGTTGCAAATCAACCACAGCACAATTAAATGTCAGCGGAATATATACACATCCGCTTTTGTTTCTGAATTTAAGTGCTAAATGAAAAACAAAATATGATTGGAGTAAATTTAATAATCTGTGCTCGGTTTCTGGTTCACCAAGGCTTCGTACTAGCCTATGAAAAGACACACTTAAAAACGCTTGATAATCAAGACAGATAGCACGCGCCCGATAACTACCACCCAACGTTAGATTTGGCGGCAATCATTGATCATTATCGTCTGCTTGAGTTGAAGTCTGCAGAGAGTCGAAATGCTAATTGTTTTTTATTTGTTTAAGAATTGGACATTTTCTTTTTAACATTTTGGATATAATGATACGATCGTAAGGTAAGTCCTATAATATTTGTTTTTTTCTCGTTTATAAAATACTTGACCAATGTTTTAAACGTTGGTTTATATAGTTACAAAGTTATTTCATTTTGATTTAGCAAAACTTATTTAATTTAGTCAAAATAAATTGATTAAGACAAACTTTGTAGTTGGTGTGGTCAAATATAGTTACAAAACTATTTTATGTTGATTTAGTAAAACTTATTTAATTTAGACAAACTTTTGTAGTTCGTGTGGTCAGACTTATTAACCCAACAGCGCTTATTTCAGTATCTTGTTAACTGAGATGGACACAAATGAAAAATGAGTTTTAGCGTCCCACTCTTCAGCACCAAACGGGCTAATGAAGACTGGAATACGTCTTCCATTTTACTACGAGGAGACTTTCGCCTGGACAGTGGCGCTTCCGCATCCCTTCTCGTCGTAGGTCTTTTTAAGCGTACGTCAACGAGTACTGGGTGAACCTCTGTTTTTAATTCCAGCTAACGGCTAAACGCTATTCCCTTGCCAGACCATCCGTCCTACTCGACTGACAAGGGGCGGGCGGGAGTGGGGTGGGTTTGTTCAACAGGCTGGAAATCCTGAGAAATTCCAAAAACACAGGGTCGAACACATAGTTCTTCACATGACTATCAGTTTCAGTTTTCGTCTTGTGGTATCTACTTCTTTTAACATCGTAATTAAAACTCGTCATTCGGGGAGATTTCACAAACACTGGTAAAGTGTTCTTCATGTGTCTATTTCGACTTCTTATATTATTTAAAACAGATGATAGGTGATGGCGGTGGTTCAATGGGTGAGTCGTTGGCTCGTTAAACTGGAGGTCACGTCTTCGATCCTGGTGTTTGTCGAGTGGTTCATCGTGATTTTCCGACGTGGTTTCCCCTTGTCAGTGGTACAGGACCGATGGTCTGGCAAGGGATAACCTATAGACATTCGAAAGGGACAAAAAAAAACGATATCCCGTATACACATTGGCGTCCACGTAAAAGCTCCCCTTAACAGTTGGAATTTGATATAATAGTATGTCATAGCGCCGCTGTCTGGGATAGATATCCCTCATAGCACACTGTATATCATATGTTAACCCAGTCGGAGCATAATAGTAGGACGTTAATACTCATATCATTTCAGGTTTCCTTTTCGAATAGTGAGTTCGCATGGTAGATGATAACACTTCTTGAGAACAGTTTACATGACAATCTTCTACTTCCAGTTTCTTTAAAGGCGCGCAAGCAAATAAGTCGTAACATTAATTTTATTGCAATCCACTATGTCAAGTAGTATTCGAATCACATACATGTCAGAATGCAAATCTGATCTCTTAAAACCACTTTGTGGTCGAGGTACAACTGCTTGAATCAAAAAAAAAGAATCAGATTGGCTCGCTTAATATTGTGGTCTAGAATGACTTCGTGGCTGGATTACTCCACACTATTTCAATAGAACGCAGTGTGATTAAAATTGATCTTCATTTCCCCCCAATTTCCATCTTTTCTTTAAAATTACCTTTTATTTGCAATCATTGTTTTTTAAGGCACGCGATCGCTCTCAAGCGCTTGCCGCTCATCTGAAAGTCGACCGAGGGGGGCTTTTTCTCCCTCTCCTTAAAATTGGAAATCGCTCTCCTTTACAAAGTCATTGGGGTGGGGGGGTATTATTATTTATGAATCCAGGAATGACCCCCTAACATGCAGTTATTGATCTTCAGAACCATTTCCATACACACAACTAATCAATCTCCTTGATATCAGACCACTCTCCTTAATTTCTAAATCACCCTTCTCATCGAAACTGGGAGAGCTTTTTTATGGGACCGATTTTTTCAATTTGTTGATTAAGGGGAGCTTTTTTTCGGCTCTCCTCTAAAAGACAAACAACAACGACTGGATTGTGAGTATATTATTCTGAATCGGGGGCAAAGCCAGTTTTTATGGTCCATTATATTACATTTAATATTATAAACAATGCACGCATTGTCCAGCAGGGCTGCCGACAACCAGTATCGCAGCGCAATTTGCGATACATATTTTGTCCGTTGCTAATCAAAAATTAAAATCTAACGTTTTTGATTCGCAGTAACTGCGAATCATTAACATGCCTGTCATTTTGGATATTGACACAAAGATTTATCCACATTTCTCAACGCTTTCAACGTATATAAAATATCAATTTTATAAACAAAATGGAATTCTCCGTGTGACATTTTCTTCTCAAACTACCCAGACTCAATTCATTATACTATATAATACAGGGACATAACTCTATGAATCGGGACTATTAAACCGGAAATAGGGAATCAAGTAGTATCACTCGCGTTGCGAGACATGTCAATTACGAGTAATTATATCAGTATTCAATTTGAAAAAAATTAAATTCAGCGTATCCCAGACGTATTGTAAATAAAATATAAAAAATAAATATGTGTAAACGTATTGTAAAATGAGAAATCAAAGTAAGAATTCCCGTAAACTTTTATTGTTTATATCGCGTACGTCTAGATAATCGAGATTATTCGTAAAATACCGCGTGCTTACGATTGAACAAAAATAATAACACACGATAAAAAGCAGACGAAATTGTTTCTAACGAAGAAATAAGAAGTCACTGCCCAGACATAAGGCCTAACCAAAAGTCTACATTCATTCGGAAATGTTCACAGCCACCTGTAGAAGTGCTAAAATTCTAAAAAATCTTAAGAATGAAATTTAACCATTTGTTATCAATTAAAATTAAAATAATCTTGTTATTTAGGTGTTTTATGTTGAAACTGAAAAACTGCTAATCAATTTTTAAATTTGCTAATCAAATTTGGCAAAATTGGACTTTTTGATTAGCAGTGCTGCTAATCATCTGAAAAATTACCGACAGCCCTGTTGTCCAGGATAGAGTGATGGTCTTGATGTTGCTCTTTTGTTAATTGACGCTATAATTGGGTAAAGCAACCAATCATCTGACAAAACCATAATATATGCATGTATAATTTATGTTTTATTACATTAAACGGTTGAAATCAACAACATATTAGCACTTAATGAAATCTACATAATATTTATTACAAATCAGTACACCTACTTCCCGTATACTAATAGGTAAATTAATTCCCAAAAATAGTCAGCACTGTTTTTATAAAGCGTAAATCTGCATCTATAATTTATATTATACTATATCAAATAAAATTCAAAAGTTTTGTGTGACGTGCAATACATATATTACTGGGCGGTTCTAATCGAAACAAATAAAAACAATTTGTGATTCTAAATAAAATGTTTCAAGGGCATGTAGTACTTGAACTGGAATATACAGGTCACAATTCTATGAAATACAATTACTTCTCATTATTAAAGATACATTCCCGCGTACAAACTGGGTGATTTAATGGTATATATGGACTAAAACATATTCAAACTAATTAATTTGTCATAACTTTGCTTCAAATCCTTATCAAACATTGAAATTGCGAAGGAATGTCCTGCTATTTATTACAAATATCGAATCCTAATTAAATTCTCGGATTATCCACTACCCGCGTCTTTTTCTGCCGTTTTTATCTCAGAAAGTGTTGTACGTCTAACTCTTCTAAAGTTGATCAACTTGCACATCAAGCGCTCAATGTTCGCGTGTGACCTTTGACATTACGCGTGCAGAAATTCCTAATCGTCGGGCTGTTGATTAGGGGAACCCTTGCATTTTTGTCCTGTATACGCTCCATGAGTGTTTTTCGGGGAATTCAGTATTTTTCTAGTAAGATTGCATATCTCTACTTTCCATATATACCAAAATTACCATACTTTTATTGGAAATAACCACCCGATAAATACTTTTCTGGGAACCAATCTTTAAGCGACGTTTCGACTGGGCTTTTCTAGTCATTATCAAGCTATGATAAAATATAAAATATAACCAGACAATATATACATGTAAACTTAGTTAATGCTGACCAACTAGAATCACCCTTCTAATTACCTTGAAAGCAGTAATTGTATTTCATAGAATTGTGACCTGTATATTCGTGATTCTAGGTTTTACAAAATGGCCAAACGCCACAATATAAATAATTTAGAATTGATATAACGAATCTCGTCGTCACGTAGCATCAAAGTATATTGGGCTATCAGCAAGGTGCCTGTGCAATTTGTAGAATGGCTAGTCTTTGCTGATTGATCTCTCCGGCTATAATTAGTTCATTTATTTTATCTGAAAGTGTGTAATGAATACAGAAAATTGAATTTTAGGCTCAAATTGCTTAATATATCTACAATATTTTGAGCATGTTAATTTTTACAACGTGTTTCTCACCAATATTTAAAGGCCGGGGTCGGTAACGTCAGCACCCACCAGTTTATCGGCTTGCGATTATACTACTATATAGTAACGCTAAATTGTGTAGGTTTTCTAAAAAATAATTGGCTTTAAAGTTTCGAATGGTGTGTTCCCGGGTAGTTTTTAATCGATGGTGGGGCCAAGGTGGCTCAGAGAGTTAGGCGGTTGCTTTTTACCCAAGAAGTGCCTGGTCCGATCAAGATGTTACGTGAGATAGTCCTTGGGGGTTTTTCAACGTGGTTTCCGCTTGTTGGCGTGTACGTAAAAGAAACCTTGGCAGACAACAGAAACGCCTCTTTTCGCCCAGATCAGAAATTCCCTCATAGCACACTCAATGGTGTATGTTAATTAGCCAAGTTGTTGCATGAATGAAGGGCGTTAAATTTCGTTTCCAGAAGATAGGTCGCGAGTTTATTTATGTTTTCCTCTGGGTGTTGTGAATATATAAATATGTATAATAACTATATAATAACTCAGTGGACTCTTCTCTTAAGTGTTTATCCATTTCAGAGAAGTATTTATTATTCCGGGATTTTCGAAATAATGCCTGTTTTGAATAAATATTCTGAAGATATGTGTATAGTTCTGTCTGAAGTAACTAATTTGTAAACTGAGTATATTCCATTCTAAAAATTGGATGAATGATTTTAAACTTTGTACTGGGTGAACGATTTGGGAGATAGTTCAGTAGGTCCTCGCTATCAAAGTTCCTTTAGTTTATCTCCATTTTGATGAGATAGATGTATGTGTGGGTTCACATTTATGACGTTGCTGAGATAGGATGGCGTGTAAGATGATTAAAAAAATGGCCTAATTATGCCGTATGCAATAACTCAAGTCTCTGCGTTTTTTATATCGGCATGTGTTGGATCGGTTTTCTTAGCTATTTATTCCAGCCCATTATTGTCACTTATTGTTGTGATCATAATAACTGGTCCCCGGCGGCATGTTAACGTAAATATTCAATTACGTATGTATCTAGAGATCATGCAAGCTCTGGTAAGATATATCATCAGTGCTATAAAGGAAGTCTCTTTGGGACCAAATAAACAATTATATGATTATATATGTGCAACGAAAAGATATTCAATATTTAAAATCCCCATGCGCCATATTAGCACTATAGGAATCACTTGCAAACTACAATATTGTGAAAAGGGTGGATCTCTAATACGAATTTCATTCCAAAAATGGTCCAATTCCGATCAGTATGTACAAAGATATGTGGAAATGAAATTTCATTGATCGATGATGCTTCGCCGTTATTTTGTTGTGTGCAAAAATTTATTGGTAGACCTTTTTTAAAATCCGATTGAATCCAAACCGAGACATTATCTCGCGTTATTATTTTGATTTTGTTTCCTTAATTAAATGTTTAATAAGCAGTCGTAGTACATATTAGCGTGGGTTAAGTCGTGACTAATTGCAAAACTGCAAATGGCTCATTGTTACTTTATACAGACTAAAAATACCACGATGTCCGTGGGCGTGTCCTACATCGTTTGTGAATGACAGAAATTTGTCTAAATTTGTCATTTTATTAAGGAGAAAGAGGGAGAATGGGGTTTAATTTCCACTCGACACAAATTAGGTCATTTCGGAACTTACGCGTATGGGCCTTTAGCAGTTGGAGGAACCGTAGGACCCGAAGAAAACCCACGAGGTTGGACAGGCGACCCCACACCTTTTCATGTAAATAATAATAATAATAATAATAATAATATATTTATTTCGTACTAAATTGAGTACACAATACACAAATACTTATAAAACTATGAAAAAAGTAATAAATATACAAAAAATATACATTCTCATAGTTAAATGTCTAATATGTGGACAAGTGATGAATAATTTCATTTAAATTGTTTTTATCCGTTTTACAAAACGTTTGATCCCTTAATAAAATCATATCATTTATTCCACTTACAGTTTGCATAGTAACATCATCAACATTATCGATTGATGTTAGTTTCTGTAGTATAGTATGGACACACAATTTACCTATGTCGTACTTATTGATATTATATCTATATGAAATTAAATTCAAGTTATTACATGCAGACGACAAACTACCATTTAAAGCTAACTGACCACATATAAAAGTAGCCTGATTCTTGCTACAAAGTACTGTGTGAATAAATTTAACAAAACGTTTCAATAACTGAACTTTTATAGGATAATCCGAACATATCAGATTTAATAAGTTACTGTGGGCATGTTGAGGTAAATTCCATAATCGTCGAATGCACTTTCTCCATGAACAATACAGCTTACCAATTGACTTATGCGAATAGTCTAACAATTGGGATCCATACAGAGGCATGCATAAGTTTTGAACAATTTATATTTAAGAGAAGAGTAGGCATATCGAAATTCACTTAAAGTTATATTGACCCGTGATAAAAAATTATTGATACATCTATTGACTTGAGATTCTTTTGTATCGTGATCAAGTAAATTACCTAGGTGAATTTCAGATTTGACTAATTCTATATATTTTCCATTGAACAATATTCTGTCAATATTTATATCGTCATTCCTGGTTCTATCGTGATTCAGAAAAACAAGTTTACTCTTTTCTGGGTTGAAGTTTACATCATACTCTTGAGCATAATCATTGGCTATTTGCAAGAGTTTTGTCAGGGCATGACGAGATGGCGTAACAAGCGTCACATCATCTGCATAAGCCAGAGCTCCAGTATAAACGTGACCGACATGACAACCAAATTTGCTGTTTCTTAATCGAGACAACAATTCATCAAAATATATACTAAATAAAATTGGGGAAAGAACTCCACCCTGCTTAACACCATTTGAGACACAAAAAGGCTGTGTTGTACATTGAGCCCAACGGATTTGAACATTTTGAGTGGTATATAAATTTAACAATAAGCGAGCAATTAACGGGCATATACCTCTTTCGACAAGTAACTTAAAGAGCTTGATAAAATTTAAACGGTCAAAGGCCCGACTTGCGTCCAAATAACAGACAAAAACATCTGATTTCTTATTGTGATAATACCGTATAACCTCATTTAAAACAAATGAACAATGTATAGTAGAATGCTTAGGTTTGAATCCATATTGTAAGTCGGAGGAGACGAAAACATTCTTGCTTCTATGTAGTATAATAAGGTCTAAAATTTACCCTATAATGCTACTGAGTGCAATTCCTCGGTAGTTATCAGAATTATTCAATGGCTTTTTTCTATAATCATTGCCTCAATTTACAGACCCTGTGATTTAACGCGCACTCGTTAAATCATATCTCACACCCACTGTAATCAGACACTGCTTGATAAGAGCTTTTAACTAGTATTATGGTCCGTACCACCAAACGGTCTCCCACTTCTCCAGTCACAGATTGCTCTCACATCGTCTTTTAAAGCTTTACGTCTTTTTTGTTCTGATAAGTTTGAAAGGACACCTGTCGAATGTAACATTTTCTAAGACAAGGTATATACATTTGTCGGGATTACTTATTTGGCCATGAAAGTCATTTATCAGAATATGGATTTCGTTCCGACACTAGAGAGACCACGGTAAATTAACTGGATTATGATATCTGTGAGTGTTGGGAAGACCTACCTGTCGATAACATAGCTTAGTTTACACCTGTTCTTAATACGGATTTATATCAATTAAACATATGTTCAAATAAACGTAATAGACAATATTATCGATTTCTCAGGTGTAACGATCTCATTAAAAGAACTGATTGTGGGGCTTTTCTCACGAAAGATTGGATACTGAAGTACATATTATAGTTTTTAAGAACTGGTGTCTATAGTTAACTTCCAAGTTTCTTTCTTTTATCTGATCCAGTGCCGTGATTCGTGTGGTCTTTTTCCAGGTAAGCTGGAATATTTGTGTTAAACGTATTGTGGCCAATCTGACAGAAAGAAATCCAAATTGCGTATGTGTTTTATTATTTTTTTTCAGCCGCGGTAGCTAAGTGAGTATGACGCAAAGCAGGAGGTCTCAACTGGAACGAAAAAAACGAGGTCCCGTGTACACATTAGCGTGGACGTAAATTAACCCTTGGCAGTTGGAATTAGAAATAAGAGTAGGTCGTAGCGCCGCTGTCCGGTCATAATTTCCTTCATAGCACACAATATGTCGTATTCCCGTCTTAATTAGCCCAGTCGAAGAAGAAAAGTAGAATGTCCCATTACACTTCATTTCATTTCATTTTGCATATACTAGTATGTTGTGGGAGCCACGGGGGCTAGGTGGTTAAGACGCTGGCTCACTAGCCTGGAGGTCGGGTGTTCGATCCCTGCATTGGCCGAGAAAGTTCATCTGGATTTTCCGACGTGGATTCCCCTTGTCAGTGGTGCAGAACGGAGGGCCTGACAGGGACAGCTGTATAGTCCTTCGGATGAGACGAAAAACCGAAGTCCCGTGTATACATTTGAATGCACGTAAAAGGTCCCTTGGCAGTTGGAAGTCGATATAAGAGTAGGCGACAGTGCCGCTGCCCGGGCAAAGATTTCCCTCATAGCACACTGTATGGCGTATGCCCGTCTTCATTAGCCCAGTAGTATAGGAGCAGAACAGTAGGACGTTAAACCCCATTTCATTTCATTTCATACTAGTATGTTGTGACTTTCTGTTAAAACACTGACTTTGTTGGAAGTACCAATACAATAAATATGTGGGTTTAATTGCATCTGTCATTTACATTATTACCGCTATTAAGACGGCGGATCTGTACAAATGGATATTAATTTGCCCGAGATTAATTAAAAGTTCATATATAACAGACTTTAGTTAATCATTATGTAACCGACTTTAATTGGCATTCAATAACAGTTACTGGATTTTACGAAATGGGGTGTCTTTTTAAAAAAGTGATTCTCAACCAGTGTGCCGCGGCACGCAGGTGTGTCGCGCGATTTGGAACGGCACACTAAGAAAACGCGAAAAACCACGTGATCCTAATTGAGTATTCACTGGTGTCTACTGATAAGTTTTTCTTTATTTAGTTTGAGGCATTTTATGTGTCTATGAATAGTCTGTGTCTACGGTTGTATGCCGTCTGACTTTCCATGTTTTTATTTTGCAAAATTCATATATTTTTCATATACATTTAGCCAGTTGTGCAGCTATTTTTTTATGTGTTTCAAAGTGTGCCGTTGGCAAAAGAAGGTAGAGAACCACTGTTTTAATCAGTTAACTACTGTCGAGTCAATGTTAATTAAGGCGCCATTTGAAATTCTTCAAGGCTTAGCCCACGCTAATATGTATCAAGATAGAGTGTTTAATATTTAATATGAGAAAGTCAAGATAACAACACTAGATAATCTCCCAGCTTAGATTCAATCGGATTTAACAATGGCCGACAAATTCTGTTCGCCCACAACAAAATGGCGACGCCGTTATTAGATGAAATTCCAATTCAACATATCTTTGTGAATACTGAACGAAATTAAGCCATTTTTGGAAATGAAAATGAAATGAAATTTGGGTGTAACGCCCTACTGTTCTGCTATGATTGTTCCGCCGTACAGTGCTATGAGGGAAGATTTGCCCGGACACCGGCCCTATGGCCTACTCTTATATCGAGTTCCAACTACCAAGGGTTGTTTACGTGCACGCCAATGTGTACACGGGACCTCAGTTTTCGTCCCATCCGAACGACTATACGTAGTCTTTTGCCAGGCCCTCCGTTCTGAACAACTGACACTGGGAAACCACGCGGGAAAATTTCGGCCAACGCAGGGATCTTTATCGAGCCAACGTCTTACTCACTGAGCCATCATGGCTCCCGGGCTATTTTTGGACCGATATTTCTATTACAGATTCATAATTCATACTACTGTAGCTTGCAAGTAACTTATATTGCGCTAAAAAGTCGCAACGAGACTTTAAGCAGCAAAAAGACATACAGCCAATACTGTAGTTATTGTAGCATAAAATACATTAAAATAAAGTTTTAATATTTATATCTCCAAACGTACAATCATAAATTAAAAAAGAAATAAATCATATCCTTAAAATCATTAAAGCGGAAATTTAAAATTTTTAAGTTATATTTTTAAAATTTATTAAAATTAAGCCTTAAAATAGATGGTATCCATAAACAGTCCTACCTTGTTAAAGAATAATCCTATTAATCCTATAATTCACTATTGCCAGCTGAGAAATTGGCAAAAATATCATTTTCAACTTCAAATTCCAACGTTGAGGAAATGGCTGACCATTGTTTTCAATAGGAAAACAAGGGAGGTAATTGTGTTGTTATTTCCTGTGTAAATGAGTTTTAAGTGTGAGAATGACACCTATGACCGTATAATAGTGAGTTGATAACCTATTGAGCAAAAGACATAGAAATAATTATGTTTTGACTTTCTTAGAAAATATGAAATTCTCGCTTTAATCCAATTATAAATGTACGGGATGAAGAATGAGTATAGTTTTTTTTATGTTATCAGATTTTTAATATGTCAATAAAATAACAACAAACATAGTTGAAGTTACATGTTAAGGGAAGACGGTTAATGGGCCGTATAAATATGGCACTGTTATACATTGAAACTAGTGTTATACTAGTCACCGCGAGAGTTGTGTAACCATGGTGTTATTTTTGGAACACAGTCCACGTCATTTCACGTGAAACTAAAAAAATCGACCGTGCTTGAAGGCCTTGCATTTTGATACATTAAAATCGATTTTCAACCAAACTCATCCATTCATAATTACTGAAACTGCTATACAAATAAAACATTTATTTCCAATTATCAAAAATGTGCGGAATTTGATCACGCGTGTATGACGTCACAAACAGCAAATGGGTATTATAGGATTGTTTACAGTTCTACTCCTTCTAAACTGGCCGGCGATATTTTTCCGTTTGTTTATAATTATTTACATACAAGAAATAATGAAAGAATTTAAGATTAGGCCTATATCAATTGTTATGTGGTCTTTAACTTTATCATAACCTGGGCAATAGAGCAAGACCACATTTCACCTCCCTTCCAATCTAGCTGTGTATTGAAGCTAATAGATTTTAAATGCCTTGCAAACTATAGTATGGTGCATGAAAGTCCAATAAGATGATTCAATTCCGTTCAGCATTGACACTGGCTGTGTCCCATTAATCAGCGTCTTCTGCAAACGATATAAACAACCCAAAGTCAACGTCAACTATACGCACTGAGCAAAATCCTTTGATGGACTTCTTTTTAATACAAGCCGACCCTTAATATTTCTGTTCTGTTTCTTAAAGATACATCATGAGAGATTAGATGAAGAGCTGGCAGTTCTCACTATAATAGTTAAAAAATAGGTAATATAAAGGGAATTATAATTAGCTGAAAATTTCAGTCAAATTGATCCACCCTGAACCGAGTACTTAGCGATCGAATTTTGGGTCTTAGTCTCGATTATCCATTTTTTGATTTAATCAGAAGCTGCAGGCCGGTTTCTAATCCAGTAAATTAGAGGTTAGGCAAACTCTATACGATTAGTGGTTAGGCAAATTCTATACGATTAGTGGTGGGGCAAACTCAATACGATTAGTGGTGGAAAAACTGTATGCGATTAGTGGTGGGGCAAACTCTATAAGATTAGTGGTGGGACAAGCTATATACGATTATCGATGGGCAGTGGTAGCACAAAATTTATACGATTAGTGGCGGGCAGAGTTCTATGCGATTAGAGGTTAGGCAAACTCTATACGATTAGAGGTTAGGCAAACTCTATACGATTAGGGGTGGGGCAAACTATACGATTAGGGGTGGGGAAAACTATACGATTAGTGGTGGGGCAAACTCTATAGGATTGGTGGTGGGACAGGCTCTATGCGATTAGTGGTAGAAAACTCTATGCGATTAGTGGTGGGGCAAACTCTATAAGATTAGTGGTGGGACAAGCTATATACGATTATCGATGGGCAGTGGTAGCACAAAATTTTTACGATTAGTGGCGGGCAGAGTTCTATGCGATTAGAGGTTAGGCAAACTCTATACGATTAGAGGTGGGGCAAACTATACGATTAGTGGTGGGGCAAACTCTATAGGATTGGTGGTGGGACAGGCTCTTTGCGATTAGTGGTATAAAACTCTATACGATTAGAGGTTAGGCAAACTCTATACGATTAGGGGTGGGGCAAACTATACGATTAGTGGTGGGGCAAACTCTATAGGATTGGTGGTGGGACAGGCTCTTTGCGATTAGTGGTATAAAACTCTATGCGATTAGTGGTGGGGCAAACTCTATAAGATTAATGGTGAGATAAACTCTATATGATTAGTGGTGGGCAGAGTTTTATGCGATTAGTGGTGGGGCAAACACTATACGGTCCGTATAGAGATTGCCCCACCACTAGTGGTGACACAAAATCTATGCGATTAATGGTATACGATTAGTGGTGGGGCAAACTCAAACATTGAAACGGAATTTTTGCCTTACTGGGATGACACAATGACACTCAATCGACTATAGCTCAACACAAACAATTCGAACAATTCATATTGATAAAAATGTCAATTATTAAAATTAGATCCATAGAAGAATTCATGTTAATTGCCGGATACAGACTTTCTTTTTTCCATAATGAGCGACTATCTTTTAACACTCTACCCGTACAATTAAAATTTATTTTTATATATTGTGCTATAAAAACAGTGTAACAAAAGAAAGTTGACAAGGTCCATAATTTGTATTTGTACATTATTCATATGAAAATCTCCTACACATTCACGCCTGTATATTTTTCAGAAAACAGTTCATTCCTCCTAGACAAGACAAGAATACATAAGTTATTGTGCCTATTTCTGGTGTTTGTCTTAAATTATTACTTGAGAATAATCTTAGCCTTTGGCATGACGTCAGGGATATTTTTACAAGACCCTTTACGCGACTTTCTTGCATTTTCTTGTTATTCAATGACGTGAATTCAGCTATGTCAAATGTGTGGTGAATCCTCTAGTCGATAACAAATAACAATTTACAAATAAACATCCCCTATGTCATTCGCCCAGTTAATCTTTGAGGCACAGCTAATAATGAATATTTTTTGTAAGATTATCTGATTTTCACAACTGGATAGAAGAAAGGAAATCTATTGGTATGCCATCCCATCGATTACTCGGTGTAGACAGAAACACAATACTAAATGGTGTTGTATGGTTTAAGGTCTATGAGCACATTTCGACAACGCATGACGTTATTTCCTTTGCATCATAAAGTCGTGATACACATTAATCACTGTCCAATACTGAATAATGGCTTGTCGAATTGTACTCGGGAATTTGTAAGATAATACCGCAACTAATTGACTTTAGCATTTTCGCACAGACGAGTCTTACATATTGTTATTTTTTTCTTTTACGAAGTTGTTATCTTAGTGATCACCTAAGTGAAGCTGGTCAGAGAAATTTGAAACAAGTCCAAAGTGAGTTGACTGCAATCTGATTAAAACACAGATCCTATTTTGTTTGGTTTTATATAGTTCAATATTTCGTTTTACTGTCTTTACTACACCAGCGAAATATAAATTTATATTTTAATAAGATTAAGTCCCCCCCACCACCACCACCACCACCCCCCAATGTTCTGGAAGCTACTTTATTTACTAGAGGACTGGTTTATTACTGTAACTGACAGTTGACAACATTAATCGACGATTTAAGTTCTTTTAGTAGAAGAAAGGTATCTGTATCTAAGCTTGTCTGCTAAAACAGAATAGGATCTATTAAATCAGATTTATATATCAGACCATTTATCTTAATCTAGAATTAAACTTTACTGCATCGGTATTTATGACAATAGCATTAATGAATTTTACTTAACTGTCTTCGGTGGCATTTTGCGTAAGCTAATTCCATTCTCCTAAGATTGATAAATTTACTAACGCTGAGCTGCGATTATATCGATGCTGTGTTGTTTGATGTAGGTTTCCTTATGTTTATGTCCCCAATGCCATCTCTTCATTACCGCTGTTGTACTTTGTAGTTCCCTTTTATGTCCCTTTTCGAATTGTACTTTGAAATGCGTGAATTGTACTTTCAAATGCGTGCACCAAGTTATTATGCTGACGTATTATTTTTCTAGTAAGTTAAAATAATGCTTTATTTGTCTGTATAACCGTGTTTGATAATACTAACCCAGTACCCAATGTGTACACAGGACCTCGGTTTATCGTCCCATCTGAAAGGCGGGGGATCTCGTGGCTAAGTGGGTAAGGCGCTGGCTCGCTAGCCTGGAGGTCGGGTGTTCGATCCCTGCATTAGCCGAGAAATTTCATCTCGATTTTCCGGCGTGGTTTCCCCTTGTCAGTGATGCAGAATGGAGAGCCTGACAAGGACAGCTACCTAGTCGATCGGATGGGACGAAAAACCGAGGTCCCGTGTACACATTGGCGTGCACGTAAAAGATCCCTTTGCAGTTGGAATTCGATATGAGAGTAGGCCGTAGCGCCGCTGCCCAGGCAAAATTTCCCTCATAGCACACTGTATGGCGTATGCCCGTATTCATTAGCCCAGGTTAGGAGCAGAACAGTAGGACGTTAAACCCCATTTCATTTCCCATCTGAAAGGCTAGAAACTGTTTCTTGCCAGGTCCTCCGCCGTGTACCTCTGATAAGGGGAGGTCAAACCGGAAAATCACAAGGAACATTCTTGGTAAAAAAAACTGAGAGCAAGCCCGACACTCCCTGTAATAACCAATTTAAAGAGCGTATGGCTCTAATCTTTTGAACCTTTATATAATTTATACGAAGTTGGGTCTAAACGTACTTATGAATGTAATATGAATGTATATAAAGTGATTTATATTAAATCAGAAAACAAATATTGTACTTTCTAATCAATTATGTTCGGTGAAATACGCGACAGTCTAAAATAAACGGGCACCTTTTACGTCTAATAAGTCCATTCTACACGTTTTTAATATTATTTTGTCGTTTGTGTATAAGCCATTAATAATAAGTTCTCCGCGTTGTCTGGAAGGATATGTTTGTCTTTGTTCATTACAAATGGCGCCCGAAACCACACGGTACACGACTCGTGTCTTAAATGGACCAATATTGAATTCTAATTTGTGTTTTTAACTTCGAATATTATGGACAATATCAGGTTAGAGATTTAACTCCTTTAATGTATGCTCTATTCAATCCACAGCTTGAAACGTCTGGTCCTAGCTTCAACGTTTTCTCCCAATTTGCCTTAGACTGATTAACTTCTCGCACCACATCTGTTATCTCTGTTTTTTTTATAGTATCTTTCCTTTCCTCTCCGCTCAAAGGTTTACTTATATTAACAGAATTGATTGGCTCAATTCTAACAAGAGGAGATGTGTTGAATGTCTGTAGATTCTTGCGAGGTTAAGTTTGAGGTTATTAGGGTGTCGCGTACATGAATAAAATGGGGTTTAACGTCCTACTTTTCGGCTAATGAACACGGGCATACACCATGCAGTGTGCTATGAGGTAAATTGTTCCCGGGCGTCGACACTATGGCCTACTCTTTTACATGCACGCCCATGCGTGTGTACGTACATGTGTCCTCGGTCTTTCGTCCCATCCTAACGGGTCGCGCGCAGCAAAATGAGTCCCTCAAACCATGGAGAACATAAAGAGAGTAAACTTGCTCGTTCCAAAACACTTATCTTTCTTTCTTTCTTTTTTTTAAAGTTTACATGGTTTACAAAATTTTAAATTATATTTTTGTAGTTATGTATTCGATCACACCCAATCAATGAGAAAAATATATCCCCTTTCCGGTATCATATTTACGCGGGTTGTGTGGTAGACGTCAATGAAAATGTTTTCTCACGCAGCATTTTTCCTCGAAATCCCAGCATGATTCAAGTAAAGTGTTCGCTATCATTCATTTTATTGGAGGCTAACCTGTATTTTACTATTGAACTAATCTGGTCATTAGGTGGTCTGGTTGTCGACGACTATATTAAGTACCTAATAAACACAGAAATTCTTTACTTAGTGTCATGTTATCAGTTGAACGAGGCTACAGACAAATTCTCTTAACAAGTCTGGTGGACAGTATAAATATTGAGAGAGGTCGATTTTAACTGGGCGTTTAACTAATAAGATTAGTCTATACGTCATCTCAAAGCGTGATTGGAATAGTTTAACTGGATACCTTCGCATTTAAATGTTTAGTATATACCCAATTTTCATGAAAGGATATTAACATTGCAGGACATTAACGTGTAGCATTAAAGGGCCTTTTGTTGAGTGAAAGTTAAACACTCTTTGATTCAGCTTCCCTGCCGCATTAAGGGGGTTGGATGGCTGAATGGTTAGCACGCGCACGCTGTATCATAAAGTCTGTCATTGAGTCAACTGGCGTGATTTCGATTCCCCGGTTGTACGTGACAAGGAGTAGGGTCAAGCGAATTATGGAAATAAAATTGAACCTAGTTTGTGTCGAGTGGACGTTACCCCCCCCCCCCTCTCTCTCTCTCTCTCTCTCTCTCTATTTCTCTCTCTCTCTCTCTCACTCCCTGCCGGATTAATGATTTATGATGCATAATGTAAGATTTAAATGAATAACTGGTCGTTCTTGCTATAATAGATGAAATATAAATAATGAATAATAAACATAATATTGAAAATTTCAGTCAGATTACTTTATTCTGAATGAAGTTGTGAATTTTAACCAGATGTAGTGCATAAACAAAGTCTTGAATATCCATTTTAACGTTAATTTATTAAATGGCGCGGTTTTCTAATACACTTACTATCTCGACCACCCGATAGACTAGAGAGTTTAGTGCATAAATATGCACATGATAATTTATATAATATTTGAAACCAGCTTAAATTAGATTTAACTCTTGCCAATGACCATCTCGATGATAGTTCTATGCCGGGGGAAATCATCCCTGCCAATATGACGGTGGTTGTCTAAATGATGTTGATAATTTAATGGGGCTAACTTGGAAAAAGGATTAGTTTTCTGCAGATAATTAAAAATCCCCAATCATTTTCCGTTTTATGAGATCAATTTCCTTAAAACCCTGGTTTTCTGTGTTGTCCAGTCCCTACATAACAGTGTGGTACTATTACCACAATTACCGGTGTTTAATTGAATGGATGATGGTGTCTATTTCCTGAGTTTCCTTCTTACCATTTTTAATATACTACCTGAAGAGTTAGCCATTTATCCAATAACATTTCTAACCAATAGTATCTGAAAATCCTCATAATGGGATAATATGCACGAACTTTTTATGTCCAATATTAAGTCCGTATACATCAAATTGAATAATCACACTTTAAAGGCTCAATACCACTCTTGTTGTAACTGAATAATATTTCCCAATCTTTATTCTGGTCAACAAATTGTACTATTTTAGAATATTTCAATTAATTGATGATACAAATTTCATCTTAACACACCTTATTTAAAAAATTTTGAAAAATTCAACATAATGGTTTGAAACGTCTAACGCAAACCTTTTCAAATGAAACTTCAATTTAAAAATATTTTCGAACCCTCTGGACAAGTAAAATAGGATGTAATGGATAATTTACACAACAGGTAGGACACTTAAACATCTAGTACTTAGATAGAGATATTATTTATTTTCTGGAGCTTTCAAGCCAGCAAGAGTGTTATTGTCCCTTTAATGACTAAGCAGTTATTTGTAGTTACATGCGGTTGTAGTTTAAGTAAACGTACAGATCAGTAGCGGATCCAGGTGGATGACCTAGGGGTCCACCACCTCTAAATAACAGTATACATGTAATATGCTGCTATAAAACGTGTAAATTGTAGGTTTATGTTGGTTGGTGTGATGCAGTCCGTTCAAGTTGTAGCTGTATGGTAATACTGAATGTTATATTCGGGTCCAGACAAGTCACCAAATCACCCCCTCCTGCCCCCCCCCCACACAGACACACACTGTTAAGTCTTTAATGTATTTTGTTACAGCAACTTCAGGTTGTGTTGTATAAGCAGCATACTAAATTCGATTCCCAAAATTTGTATTCGTACGCAAAAATAACGGCCCCCATTACTTACATTAAAGATATAGTCCCGAAATGACCTAGGTTGTGTCGTGTGGACATTGAACCCCACTTCTCTCTCTCCTTTTTTTGTTCATAAGATAATCTTAAACGAAATAATAACCAGCAAAGGACAAAGAAAATCTCGGGCGAACTAAGTGCATCTAAAACCATGTGTTGACCGTACACAATTAGTCTTAGGGAGTCGAACATGGTGTAGATTTACAAGTCAAGTGTTACTATCGCGAAATAGAAAAAAATACCACTTTTACTGAACAGCTGAAAGTTCTAGCCAATATGAATTGACTTACAAGTCACGTGTGGTTTCCGCGAATTAGGAAAAAAAACATTTTGACTGAAGACGTGAACGTCACTTTTAGCTTGAGTGGGACAAGATGGTAGACCATGCCGCGCAGCTTGAGCATAGACTATACAGTTACTTTCCCGACCAAAACGTTTTATCAATTTTTACCCACCCCTAATCGTAGGCGATATAAAAGCTAGCAGTTTTTACCGGTTTCCAAAAATTTTGTATTGTTGTAAGGCTTCATAAGCACTGTTTTATGTATACAATCAAGGGCGATGTTATTTATTTAAGTTAATACTTGTCCTGATGATTTTGAACAATAGCTAACAAGATTTATGTTGTGCTTTTATGTTTATTCGCGAATTTTCCCCATGTCCCGAAGTTTTTTTACAATTCTCGAATAGAAACAAATTTCCGGTGTAAGTGATACTTAGATTCTTCTTCCTCAATTGACAGAACATCTACGATTCTAAACAATAAACTACGTGGGAAGGTGGCGGATATTACAGACAATCTTGATCAATCTTCTAAATATGTCGAATGACAATTTTCTTACATAGATTGTCGGTAAAAACGTTGGCGAGGTTACATTGTTCTTTTCTTTGTTATGTCACATAGATGTCACCAGGAAACCTATATAGATGTCACCTGCAGGAAACATATTATATACATGCGATCATGCAGGAAAACTACATAGATGTCATCAGGAAACATACATAGATACCAATGGGAAATATCCATTGGACGTTACGATTATTTCCGGTACTGGACGATCAGTAGATAAGGTAGTTTTGATCTATAGGGCCTGTTATGTACATTCTAATGGTTTCCTCTTAGACAGGTTAGACAACCCCACAGCTTGTCATGTTCGAGCGCGGGATAGAATCGGCGGCAAGCAATAACAAACTTTATGATCTAAAGCGCAAGTGCTAAACCCGTAGTTCCGAAATATTTTAGTTTGTGTCAAGTGGACTTACCCCTCCCCCCCTCTCTCTCTCTCTCTCTCTCTCTCTCTCTCCCGCTCTGTGGTTACATTCTGTTCAGTATTCACTACGATAGATGGATTAAGTATTTAGATACGTTTGAATTACTTCGAAAATTCAGCATCTCTGAATATATTCTCGATTTTAACAGAACTGTTGGTCCAAGTACTTTTTGTCATGTGTCAGTTTTATTATTTCCTTTTTCATTTCCTGTGAATCGACCAGAAAACTACCAATGTTTCAGCTAATACAGAACCAGATGATGGTATTTGGGTGTTTAGTCTATTAACCTAGTAAGACAAAACCTATAAACAATTATAACTACTAGTCTTTACACAGTCTAATCTTTTAATTGAATATCGACAAGGGGTCGATTACATATCACTCATTCTGTTGAAATTAAACTTGATATGAACGGATTAACATTTACACTGATAATTATGTTGTTGACTAACCCCAGACAGTAATCATTACAATAATGTGGAGTTTGTGAAATATCGTTACTCTTCAATACGAAAACAAGTTAAATACATTGTAAGTATCGCGATATTTTTAGAGATATAATAAGACATGATGGAACATCTCAAGGGAAATCACTCTGTCGGCACTTGATTTATTTAATCAGTTTTGACCAGACAATTACATTGATTTACCGTTGCGAAATGTACCGCAATACAACTATTTTTCAAGAGTTAAAGAGGCATTATGTCAGAGCTAAATTTGCCTATTGCAGGGCTGTTCCTGGCTTCAAATGTTATATAGATTATTATTTAGATATTTACTGACATGACAAATCCACAATCATCTCTCTAGATCACCGGATAGCTTGGCTATTGAGTGGATTAGAAAATGCCCGCCATATCTGCGTTAAAGGCGTATATGACTGGAAAAATCGACACTTTCCTAAAATACACGATGTTAATTACGGAGACAGAATGGGTGATATGCAATCGACCCTTTGCCGATAAAAAGCCCGACAATACATAGCTTTCTGTTCTTATAATGGGGGATTACGCAGCTAAGTTGGTAAGACGCTGGCTCGCTAGCCTGGAGGTCGGGTGTTCGATCCCTGCATTGGCCGAGAAAGTTCATCCGGCGTGGTTCTCCCTTGTCAGTGATGCAGGACGGAGGGGCTGACAAGGAAAGCTGTCTAGTCGTTCGGATGGGACGACAAACCGAGGTCCCGTGTACACATTGGCGTGCACGTAAAAGATCCCTTGGCAGTTGAAATTCGACATAAGAGTAGGCCGTAGCGCCGCTGCCCGGGCAAAATTTCCTCATAGCACACTGTATGGCGTATGCCCGTCTTCATTAGCCCAGGTTAGGAGCAGAACAGTAGGACGTTAAACCCCATTTCATTTCATTTGTTCTTATAATATATATTAAAATATTTATTTGGCTTAAAAATAATATAAATTTAATATAATACAAATTTAATTGCATCCGCCATCTGAAACCCGATAAAAGTAACTATCCCTTGGCAGTTGAAATTCGACATAAGAGTAGGCCGTAGCGCCGCTGCCCGGGCAAAATTTCCTCATAGCACACTGTATGGCGTATGCCCGTCTTCATTAGCCCAGGTTAGGAGCAGAACAGTAGGACGTTAAACCCCATTTCATTTCATTTCATTTGTTCTTATAATATATATTAAAATATTTATTTGGCTTAAAAATAATATAAATTTAATATAATACAAATTTAATTGCATCCGCCATCTGAAACCCGATAAAAGTAACTATCCATTAGTAATTTGATTATATTTGTATATAATTTTCGCTGTCTATAAATTTTCTCTATTTTGGAACTTTAATAGCAAGAATTACCAGCCCTTTCTCTGCATTTAGTTTAATGAGAAAAAAATCCAATTATGACGTACGTTTAAACAACTGATTGGAATATAACCTGATTATCCTATCTCAATTTTGGGCTCGGTTGAGTAATCTTCAATGAATTATTAACCTGTAATACATTGTCATGTAGATATTTTAAAATACGGTTATTCATGCATCATATTTTTAAAGAAATGTCTAGGCCACAAACAACAATTTATATAAATATTTGATTATGCGTTCATTGAAAGAATGTTTAGTGGTTTGACTTCAAATTTGAAAGCATTTATTACGTCGTACACGAGGAGCAGTCCATTTGCTAATTACACTATTTTGCTTGAATACACTATTTTGCCTATAACGTTTTTTAGGACTTCGAATTCTGTCTTATGGTTTGGATTGTTCGTACTTGGTTTTATTTTATTTAAGTTATGGCCTTTGATCAATTTTTATTATCTTATAGTTAGATATAAACGAATTGTAATGCGACAACCTTACTATTGTAGAGTGTATGTTTCGTTGCCTGCCAACCTTATTCTAAGCTATTGCGGAGTGTGTGTTTCGTTGCCTGCCAACCCATCTTTTTTACATGTATATCATAATTATAGGGCTAAAATCTTTTGCATATACATATCACACATTTCATAGTTCAAAGAAAGAAATTCTAATCTGTTGGCAGCAGGTTGACTGTCTGAAAATGTTTTTTTTTTAATGGACAGATTAAGAAAAACAATTTCCACTGAATTAACTCAGGCGGTTCATTGGAGACGAGTGGGTAGAAAAATAATAATATGATTTTCGCTGTCGCTAAAATCTAATTTGATACTGTAGACCAATCTTTATTTCTACCTCAAAGACTCCTTTACCAAATTTATTTATTAGCTATTTTCTTCAGTGATAAAAGTTACCGTTACAAATCGACTGAGTCAGATTTCTTTCCGCATGTTTCAGATTCACAAGAAGAACTCGTTTTATTTTATATTTAGTCAGTAGTTTAAGCTATTTCCCATTTAACGGTTCTGAACATTTCATATGAAATAAAAGTTTTATACTGAGACATGGTGGTAAAATATGAACAAGACTAGTGGTCTGATTCCGGAATGATGTAGCTCATAAATGTGTAATGAAATAACACAATTATCCATTTTTCGAGAGAGTTGGTCGTGCAATATGGTCAATGTAATTTTTTTGAAAAATTAAATGGGGTTTAACGTCCTACTGTTCTGCTCCGAATCAGGCTAATGAAGACTGCAGGGGCACGCCATACAGTGTGCAGTGAGAGAAATA
Organism: Patella vulgata; assembly: GCF_932274485.2. Classification (NCBI taxonomy): domain Eukaryota; kingdom Metazoa; phylum Mollusca; class Gastropoda; family Patellidae; genus Patella; species Patella vulgata. The sequence goes on from NC_065883.2 coordinate 23,664,980, forward strand.
GTATCCGCACAACGGCACCAAGGACTACTTTTTTTTCGAACTTCAACTGGCGGTGGTGTTTTTCGTTTTTTTGTCCCACCCTGCATTACTGACATGCGGAAACTACGTCGGAAAAATCCGAGAAATCGTATTCACTCAACCACCGTGTCTCCCAAGTTTCTGGTTTAATCGTAAAACTGCTGAAAACTCCATTTTCCTAGAATATCCAATTTATTTAAATCATTTGAGATTGCAAAATATAAACTGCGACCTGTTTCAATACAGATGATGACATGGTGTTCTGAAGACAATAAAAACGAAATTTTGGACTATAAAAAACGAAACGAAACATCTTCGTTTTAATCAGATTTGGACTTGTTTAAACACCCGAGACGATAACATTCCTCTCCAACCCGGATGCGGGGAAAGTAAAGTATCGTAGAGGAATGCTGCTTGTTGATTTAATATAGGCACTTGCTAAAATAACCATTGCTCTCTTACTGAACCAAGTGTATTCTGATTACAAATAAACGTTGAGACAACGTAAACATTGTATTTATAACTTCGTTAAGTCCTAGAGGAAATATTATTCAACACTGTTAAGGCAGGAAACACAGGAAATTTGACTTGTTTCCTTTTGTCTTGAACCAATTCTCTGAAATAAGTACACAGTACTGTATTATCTATTTTATAACGGCGGTTAATCAACACCGTTACGCTCTTAGTACATTAGATGTGACGAGTGGCGTGTACAATGGATAGGCGAGAGCGAGAAATGGGGTTTAACGTCCACTCGACACAAACTAGGTCATTTCGGGACTAACATATGTTTTAATTTTATTTCAATAATTCGCTTTCGCGTAGGGGTCTTTAGCTGTGGGAGGAAACCGGAGGACCAGGAGAAAACCCACGAGGTTGGACAGGCGACCCTACTCCTTGTCACGTACAACCGGGGATTCGAAACCACGCCAGCAGTTGACTCAATGACAGGCTTTATGATACAGCGCGCATGTGCTAACCATTCGGCCATCCGCCACCCTCTCCCACCCACAATGAATAGGTATGCTTACTTGATCTGTGACACCTCATAACACCACCTATATATGTACACCCTCTAGTTATAGATAGCTTATATACATGAAACCCATTGTAATCACTAGTGCAAAATAAGCACATTCTAACGAGTACGAATAGTTTGGTGGCGTCCCTTTTGAGGCGAATTGTTTGATCGCCCTCTTGTCGGTGACACGATGCGTTAAATCTGATTGCATCCGAGAGAGATAAAGCAAAGTACCTTTGAATAAGAGAGGGGCGAGTGGATGTGGTAGTCGAGTGCCCACTGGACTAAACGATCCCGGATTAGAGTCCCAGTCTGTATCAAGAAGAACTTGGTTCCCACGTGTTAGCGCCTAAAAGATACAATCGAAACCAAATTTTATTTCTCATCTATCAAACCAATCAGCCTGCGTGCAGATTTTGTAATGTATTAAGTTTACTAAAGAAAATGGAGATCTTCGGATGGACAGCGACTGGATATCTGTTTAGTTCCAAAATATACCCTTTGTTCAAATTATTAATCTGATACTAACGTTCACCATAATGACAATACCATAATACCCAACCTCGTGAATTTTTCTGGGTCCTGCCCCCAATCGAATTATTTAAATAAAATTGAACCATCGTCCCGAAATGATCTAGTTTGTGTCGATTGGGAATTAAACTCTCCCCCTCTCTCTCTCTCTCTCTCTCTCTCTCAACATACTCTTGTTTGTTAGTGTGGTAATGAAATCGCATTAACTTCAGTTATACGCCCGTTGATATAATTTCTTCATAGTAGTATGAATTTCTACACATCGAACTGATCGATACGTTCTTTTAATTTCGAACACACTTTCAATTATTCACCAATACTTCAGCGATCAAGGAAAATTTCCCTTTCATAGGATTACATTAATTCTCTTTTGTTATCAAAGTTTGCGTGTGATGTATGGTGTTGAGCTTAATCAGTTATTGAAGAAATTGTATCTGAACAGTAGGTCTTCGTGTATGATTACCAAGAAATCGCTTTTATTAAACACTAGTATTTCTAATTAGAGGGTCCCGTTCTGTTTTCTGTTAACCCGAGAACAAACGATCTAATATCAGTCTAGTGGTTGTAAACAATGTCACCGTACCGTCTACTAATTCATTTTGGCCTGGGTTCAATTCGTGATTAATCCTAAGTACCATTATAGTTCGGATATTGTATGTCAACACGCGCTACGTAAAACAACCTACTACTGGCGGAATAGCATCGTCTGTTTTTTTCGTCGTTTTCAGTTAGTTAACATCAATTCCATCAGCCAGAGGTGTACTATTTTGGCTCCATTACTTAAGGCTGGCCCCCTGGTCATTCAATTGACCTGATACGTATTCGATTTATTGTAAGCAATGCTTTAGTATATTGGGCGTGTTGCCGTTGTTTTATCTTATCTACAAAATTATAAAATGAAAAATGAAATAAAATAGGGTTTAACGCCCCACTGTTCTGTGCCGACTGGACTAATGAAGACGGGCATACACAATACAGTGTGACCAGACTGCGGCACTACGGCCTTCTTTTATATCGAAATCCAATTCCCAAGGGATATTTTACATGCACACCAATGTGTTCACGGGACCTCGGTTTTTCGTCCCATCCGAACGACTATATGCTATCCCTTGACAGACTGACGATTTATTTGAAAATAACTTCTCTAAACTCAAATGAAAATATTTACACGGAATGCATGGTTATTAAAATAACCATACAACGCTTATTAAGATAATGTCCATATATGTCTTTCTATCAATCTGAAACGCTTTTGTATAATTCATCTCCCCTATGAAATTATTTACAAAATTATAAGTATATTGTTTCAAATTTTAATTATATAAAGAGTTTAATAATTATTATATAAACTTTAAATTACATGGAAGAATGTATATTATCAAAGATCCGTAGAGCGTAGCTACTGTTTTATCGGTTGGTAGAGCCGTTCGAGAACCCACCACTAGCGTCCTCTGTCGTCATAATGTTCAGGTTAGATTAATTCAGAGAAATAGGACAACAAACGAAGAAATGGGAATTACGGACTATGAATTATTAACTAAGAATTAAGAATACTGAAGTGAATAGAGAGCTGTTTGGTCTTCCTTAGAATAACATCCTCTGCTTTCTCGTCGCTTTCCGTTAGTTACCATCAATTCCATTAGCCCGTGGGTGTACTATGCTTGCTCTATTACAAAGGTTGGCCCCGAGTCCATTCACTTGATCCTTTTCGGCTTTTAAAGGCCCACATGGACGTATATTGTCGTCGCCCCTGTTCTTCTGGACGTCCGTTCACGGTTGGTTGTGGACACTTTACAGGTCACATTTTTTATCTGATTTTGACAAAACTTGCAATGTAAGTTTATATCCCAAAGATCTCGGTTCATGATATTAACACGTACGAAAAATCATGTTTTTAGATGTGGACGTGAACCCTAGAGGTCAAATTTTTTTATGCGATTTTGATGAAACTTAACATGTATGTGTATAACCCAATGCTCTCCGTTCCTTGAGGTATTTGTGGAAAATGTGGGTGTGTCTTGTTTGTTTATGTGTGGCGCGGTCCTCCTTCATTAACTAAGTACTAAGGTACTCTATTCTGGCGGCGGGTTGATATAACCTCCAAGGCGTAATCGAATTTAGAAATGGCTACGTCGAACTCTGATTACGTTCTCGCAGCCTCCAACACGCGGGCAATTGAAATTTGCGAATTTTTTTATTACAATGAACTGGCTCTCTCAATACGTGCAACGTGAATACCTTTTAGGACTAGCAGTTAAGAAATGGCACCAAGAAAGGAAATGGGAGACGAAAAATCATCAATGGATGCAATGATCAATCAGGATTATTCTGTAATGTTTTCGCTCAAAGCAAAAAAATGGCTAACAATTAAAGGAAAATAGTGGCTGAATTCTTTTATAATTATTGTAATCCAGAAAAAAATGTAGCTCGGTTGGTGCAAACTTGGACGTTAAACCAATTTTATGTGCACCAGAATAAGACATTAAAATGTTTTTAAATCGATTGATTAAGTGATTGAGTTCAACCAAATTAATTTGGATTAAACTTTCTTCAGCAAATATTTATACCAATGCGCCAAACATATGATGATTATTTCGAGACAGGCTTATACCAATAATGACCAATACTGATCTGTAATGCTACTCGCGCACACAATGGTGAATATGGTGACGAATGGGCTTACGAATACAATTTGACACCAATACGTAATGATCAGAAGGTGATCGACAGACGTTCGTGGGTGTTCGTGAGTATTCGCGGTCGTAAATTGCGTGTAGCGAATATTAGAAACATAGTCCTAAACTTCGACAGGAAGGAATATTCTCATTGCTTTCGCAACACTTTCGTAAGCATTCACAAGCCATCCAGCCATTTGTAGTGATCGTAAGACATATGTAAGGATTTTCTATCGGCTGTCGTAAGACATTTGTAAAGGTTTGCTAGCAGTGATCGTAAGACACGTGTACGGGTTTGCTAGCAGTAATCATTAAGGGTTTGCTAGCAATGATCGAAAGCCATATGTAAGGATTTGCTGGCAGTGATCGTAAGCCATATGTAAAGATTTGCTAGCACTGATCGTAAGCCATCGGCAAGGATTTGCTAGCATTCGTATAGCGGCAGCTGGCGAATACTGTCACACAGTGACGAATTTGAAATTCGTGACAAATTTGCCGACAATGATACGCTAGGCCAGGGGAAATATTGAAAAATGTAAGGTCTTACAAATGTTTATCAATGGTTTCGAATTTCTTACAAATCCTTGTCAGACCCTCTGTGCTGCATCACTGACAAAGGAAAGGGGGGGGGGGCACGCCGGAAAATCACCATGAACGCTATTGGCCAACACTTTGATCGAACACCAGACCCAGGTTAGCGAGTCCCAGTCTTTTTTTCTTTTAAAATTTTAAAATTCAGATAGATACGATCATAGATAATAAAAAAGTCATACAATACTAAAAATTAAAAGGCAATTACTTTTGTATATAAACTTTTAGAAATTAAATTAGACAGAAATAAAAACATAAACGTATATTTCTAATTATTTTTAATATTATTACCAAATAATCACAAACACATGTTACAATTTTGCATACTAATTAAATATGCATTATGTAAAATTTAGATAAAGAACTGACAGTTCTTCCTCTAATAGTTCCAAAATAGATAATTCAAATTTAATTATATTGACAATTTCTTTAAAATTACTCTTTTCTTGGCGTAGTGTAATCACTGTTTGAAATTTTGACAAGATGTGGCATAGATTGTTTATTATCGTAATAACTTTATTTGTAACATGGACTGTGGGGGGGGGGGGCTGAATGGCTGAATGGTTAGCGTGCGCGCGCTGTATCATAAAGCCTGTCATTGAGTCAACTGGCGTGGTTTCGAATCCCCGGTTGTACGTGGCAAGGAGTAGGGTCGCCTGTCCAACCTCTCGTGGGTTTTCTCCGGGTCCTCCGGTTTCCTCCCAATGCTAAAGACCCCTACGCGCAAGCGAATTCTTGAAATAAAAATAAACCATATGATAGTCCCGAAATGACCTAGTTTGTGTCGAGTGGACGTTAAACCCCATTTCTCTCTCTCTCTCTGTAACATGGACGGAAAATCTTCCTTGGTTCTTTTCGTTGAATAAGCAGATTGTTTTCCCTCTGGTAGATTGGGCGGAGCTTAACCGTGCAATAACTAGACATGTTCAATGTTATTGCACTCTTTTGCTGGTTTCACTAGTTTTAATAGAAATCATATACAGAAGTGGGGTGGGTTTTCTGTGCAATAACAACAAGCATGTTGAGCAGGTGTCAATGTTACAAGTCATTTATAGCACGCTTTATTCGTTAACAGGTTTAACGTCTTGGCCTTCGGCCTCGATGTTTAAACCTGTTAACTCACGAAAGCCGTGCTATAAAAAATATAACTTGTAATCGAGACTCGGCCTCGCTTCTCCATTTTTAAATCCAATCATTAAATGGCGAACGTATTTCATTTCGTTTACATCCCCGACATCCGATGATCTAGAGATTTGATTATAGGCTTGGCATGTGCATAATTGTCTAAACAATAATTTATATAACATTTGAAGCCAAAAACAAACTGCAGTAAGTAGATTTAACTCTTAAATAATGCATCTGTAATCGTTACAAGGGAATCATTTCTAATTATTTTGATATTAGAGTCATATAATCAAAAACAGCGTTTACAAACAATTCCGTGTATATCTTGATAATCGTAATAAGAGAAACAATTAAGTATACGTCTGGGTATTGGCTATTTGTTTTCTCAGATATCACAAGTTTAATGACACCATAAGAAGTGTAATGACGTCAATGAGAATAATGTTTAGAAATAATTGTTGAATATTAAAGAAATAACAGTTCTGTGGAAGTCATTAGGCATTCATCAGTTACAGGTCCCAGCTCACCAATATAAGTAAACTATTATGCATGTGGTTTGGGGTTATAATGATAACATTTAGATGAGATGAAAAAGGAGAGCTCGGTGGTAAGGTATTTGTACTCACTAATTGTCATAAATTAACACGGGGTATTCGCTAAAGAATGCCTGTTTTGTTCAAAACACATAGTTTCCATATAATTATTTATTGCAGTTAAGGTTAAGATAAAGTCCGCTTTAAAGGAGCTAAATCGCTAATATTTGGGACCTAGAAATTGACCCAAATGGGTCGCAACGCATATAATAATGTAATCTGATTGTATATAAACTGATTTACATTCAATTGTTTCCCCTTTTGACTCTAAGTTCAAATCAGTTATGTCCAGCGAAATACGGCATGAGTCTCAACCGACTGGCAATTTTTAGCGTTTGGTTATTCCAGTCTATTGTGCATGCTCTCCAGATGAGATATGGCGTTACCGTTTGACATGAGTTGTGGAATATGTCTAGCCTCGTTCTTCCTGGTCACTATGATACACGATTCGTGTACCAACGGTAAAATGTTTATTTTGTCTTAAATATTGGATATCAGAAGCCTACCTTTTCCCGGTAAGATCACAACATCATTGTTGATTTGAAATGACAAATAATTCGTGTTTTCAACGTGTAAGACTTTGGATGATATTGAGTTAGAGACTTAGCTACTTTAAGTGCACACAGGTCAATTTTAAGTATGTCGTGTGAAATAAGGATTAAAATGAAATAACATAAGTTAGGATTTTCAAGCGTAAGGTGATTACTCTGCAGTAGATAAACGTGCTTTAATTGGCAATATGATTATCTGTAACCATAGCTACTCCAACTATTGTGTCATATATATATATATATACTTTTCAAAAAAAAGTAGGGGATATTCAGAAACAATACAAAACTGCTGAAATGCACTGCTGTTTGTATTAGTGGTAACCAGTGTATGTTAATAACAGGCCAATTATCTACACATGAACATAAACAGTTCATATGGGCGGCTTATCTGACGGCCCCATTTCACTCGCAAAGAGATACACCGTCAAAAGTGAAAATGGACGTTTTTGATTTTTGTCTTAAGAATGAGTAATTGCTCCACCAATCCTCAGACATTCAGTAATTCGTCGTGGCATGCTCCTTATCAACCGTCCAATCACGATTTGGGGCAATTGCCACGGCCAATTCTTGCAGTGTTGTCGGTTGACGTTGACGTCGATGAACACGTCTCTCGATAAAATTAAACGTAACACACTAAAGCAAAGATACGCTAAACAGTAAATCTTATACAACAACCAATAGGAAAGCAAACATGGATAAATAAACCAGCACCCGGCAGTTTTCATCAACCCTTCCTTGAAGTGTCAAATTTGACAATGAACCCCTCCCACGTGTATGGCGCTATTGCGTGTTGCATGTGCAGCTCAGTGGTTCTGTTGGGGCGATAAGTTCTTCATCGGTCGTAGTACTGCTGTCAGGGCAACATTTCCGTCATAGCACAATGTCTTCATTAGCCCAGTCAGCACAGAACAGTAGGACGTTAAACCTCATTTTATTTCACTTTCATGGACACAGCAGTTTAATTAATAGGGTGAATTGGAATGGGGATTCTGTTTTCTTATATAAGTCGATGACCTGAACGTGTAAGGTGAATCGGTGATGTTGTTAAATTTCATCGAGTTTTCTCTGAAATTGCAGGATGTTAACGATAGATACCGGAGAAGTATCTTAAACGATTTCCGTAAACAAATTACCCGATAGCCTAAAGTGCGAAAGAGTGTAAATATGCACCCACTGCATTACATAGTAAATAACTCATCAATCGGTATCAATTTGAAAATTGGAGAAACAGCCGGAAAGGTAATACAATTTAGATATTCAGTTTTTAAACTGATACATTCTAGCACTTCATCGTTCACGATTATGGACTGGATAATGACATTTTATACACATATAAATGACGTGTCAATCTCGTAAAACAAACGAATTAACCACAAAACATAACCTTTTATGCCTTAAATTCGTGCCCATGGGTCTGATGGCCTACAGGTTTTATAATGTTAAGAGATGTATTCGTTAAATTTTGTAAGTAGGGTCTCGTAGCGTGACGGGATTTCCATGACATCTTAAATGTTTCAAGCATTAATAGAAATGTCGAGGGTAGACACGGACAATAAGGGATGAAATTGATCGTGTTGCAAAGTCTGTTTTCATTATTGAGTTCTATGGAAGAAAACATGGTTTTAAACTAGATGCAGCTTAAGTTTTGGAAATCAAATTTTCTATCGTTGACAGATCTAAACCACTCTTTTATGTCCTTCGGGTTTACTTAATGCGTTCAGCTTTTCGAAACAGGTATTTTGACAAGTTTAAATTGCGTGTATTTCAGTCTAAATATACTCGTAGATTTCAGATTACGAAAATCATTTCGAATAACACAGAAACCTGCAAATCGGCTTTACAATTTCTTCCTTTTCTGCTTAACTGTCAGTCATCTAGATAACTACTAGTTTTCCGCTAGAGGAACGATCTAGTAAGGTCCGTGTTCCTCTAGCAACACATTGTCGGTTAATAGTTTACTCTAGTTATTGAATCAACAATCAATTTCATCGTACCATCTACAGTTTATCTCGAAAATTCCATCATGAAAAACCGGGCTCGCATGTATATATTGGCATGCACATAAACGAACCACTTGGCAATGGGAACTCGAAATACTGGTAAGTCATGGTGCACAATTTTCCCCAAAGCACAATGTATTTCGTATGCCCATCTACATTAGCCCTTCGGGTCGGACCCCCCCCCCCCAATTTTATTTCTCTGTAATTCTATGGATGGTGTATAATAATTTTATATTATTATTTCTGAAGATTGATAAGAAACTGGGGATCACGTGGCTAAGTGGGTAAGACGCTAGCTCGCTAGCCTGGAGGTCGGGTGTTCGATCCCTGCATTGGCCGAGAAAGTTCATCCAGATTTTCCGGCGTGGTTCTCCCTTGTCAGTGATGCAGGACGGAGGGGCTGACAAGGAAAGCTGTCTAGTCGTTCGGATGGAACGAAAAACCGAGGTCCCGTGTACACATTGGCGTGCACGTAAAAGATCCCTTGGCAGTTGGAATTCGATATAAGAGTAGGCCGTAGTGCCGCTGTCCGGGCAAAATTTCCCTCATAGCACACTGTATGGCGTATGCCCGTCTTCATTAGCCCAGGTTAGGAGCAGAACAGTAGGACGTTAAACTCCATTTCATTTCATTTCATGATAAGAAACTGGAATGGTTTACCTTCCTCTATTCCAGACATTACTTACGTTATTTTGAGAAAGATGAAAACTCTCTTACAGTTATCTAGCGATGGCTGCCTATAATGATTGGTCTTGCTTCTCATCATAACGGTTACACAGGGTGAATATATTCAATTACTGTAAACTTTGTCAATGGGTTCACACTCTAATTCAATAATATGATAACGTCTGGATAAATGTGAGTTTTATCATGTTTATCCAGACTTTGATAAATATTAATAAAAGCTATCACATTTGATAGCGCCAACTGTTTGATGGGCATGCGACCGTCCGTTGTATGTCTCAAATCAACTTTAAGAGATATGAATTGTAGTATGTTATATAGCTATGATTGATATGGAACTGTCTGATCAAACAGATATAACATAAAACATTATGACTAGCAGGCTGTATCTTACCGAACTAATAAATTTATAGGGAAATTTATATCATTTAGATTCGGGTTTTGTGGTCGAGTTGAGTCATTCCGATAAAAGGATTATTTCTTCTGTTCTCAATGTTAGACGCAGAGAAGAGAAACCGTGCTTAAGAAATAGGTCAAGAACAATTTTATTAGTTTATATATATTATTTTTAAGCCAATATATATATTACCCAAGTAGTAACTGTAGTAGTAGTGAACGTATATTGTTGTTTTCACGTCTTCAAAAATTACTTGTCAAATTTGCAGAGAATGCTTTATGTGGTCACAGAGAAGAAACCTATCGAAATTTAGTGTTTTCCGACCAGAAATTGACCTTTGCAGAAGTTTATCTAGAATGCAGTGAATAAATATCGGCCCGCACTGCTGTATTAAGGGAGTCACGATGGCTCAGTGAGAAGGGCATTGGCTCACTAACCAGGTGGTCCCGGTGTTCGATCACGGCCTGGATCTAGAAAGTTCCCGGAATTTTCAAGCTTAGTTTCCCATTACCATTTGGTGCAGGATGCAGGGCCCGACAAATAATAGTAGGACATTAGACCCCATTTCATTTTATTTCATTTCATAGCACACTGTATGGTGTACGCCCGTCTTCGTTAGCCCAGTCGGCGCAGAAAAGTAGCACGTTAAACCGCGTTTCATCTCATTTCATTTTCACTGCTGTGTAAACCTTTGATAGTGTATTGGCCGAGAAAGTTCATCTGGATTTTCCGACGTGGTTTCCCCTTGTCAGTGGTGTAGACCGGAGAGCCTGTCAAGGACAGCTGTCTAGTCCTTTGTATGAGACGAAAAACCGAGGTCCCGTGTATATATTGGAACGTACCTAAAGGATCCCTTGGCATTTGGAATTCCATATAAGAGTAGGCGATAGTGCCGCTGCCCGGGCAAAATTTCCCTCATAGCACACTGTATGGCGTATGCCCGTCTTCCTTAGCCCAGTCGGCGCAGAAAAGTAGCACGTTAAACCGCGTTTCCTCACATTTCATTTTCACTGCTGTGTAAACCTTTGATAGTGTTGTTTGCATTTAGCACACGTGGAAGATTGCTAGATAATACAGTGTCACTAATTAGATACGTATAGATATCCTACTTGGATTGACTCGATAAGAGACACCTGGTAATTATGTTTAATATCATGCTGATTAAAACATAAATCAGATCTCAAGACCGTTCATTTAATACCCCTATGTAATCAAATCCTTAAACATGCCTGCTAATTAATTAGATAGGGTTGTAACTGAAATACCTTTTGTACAGCGGGTAATGTCATGATTCGTTTTCATCTTCCTCTTCTTTGTTTAACTGTATATTGCCTGTTATAATTAGTATGTATCGTTTGTAATTAGCAAATATCATCATTCCCAATTAGTTTATACCGTCGTTTACAATCAATGAATATTTTCATTTCACTGGTTCTTGTGGGTTTCTCCATCGCGATTTCCATATTTTATCAATGACACTCAACGCGGCTCTACAGATGTTTTGATGGTACGTAAATCCGAGATCCGCTGAGCGCATTTACAATGCACATACGTTATCCGAATCATGGGTTGTTATGAACTGAATTAACAAAATAGATATGTATTTATTGATAACATTACCCTTCCTTTCATTTCATACAAAGAAATATTTAAGTTTCGTTCAGCGTATTTGTAACCTTATTGTTCTTCCTGATCTGTAAATCTAGTAGTAAACACGACTTTATTTGAAACTTGTAATTATTATTCCGGAAATGTTTCGATATAATTTCAAGTATTTTCCGGACATATATTCGGGTCAGCACTTCATAACCCATTCACTTACAGGAGCATTTGTGGAAGTAGATCTAGAATTTCTTTCCGCGATAGTCAAACATGTCTGTTGTTGAATAACAGGTTTAATTTTAAAATCTTAGATTACTAATGATAAGCTCTGAAATGGTACACGTTGCAGTCCAATCTCCAAGTTATTAAACCAATACTTTATAACATAAATAACCCTATGGTTAATGGAAATCCTCGATTTTAAAACCAGATGAAAATCTATTCTAGAAATAAACTGTTATCACATACTTTAGAAATTTAATCTCACGCCACATATACGTCCAATTAAAGTGGACGTCAAAACGGAAGGGAATGCTGTCAATAGTTTTAATAAGTGTACAAACGTGTTTTTGTCGCAAATATCAAAAATCGAACATATCCTCCCGCTTTCTATTAACAGAACTAGGATGCTCATATTGGCATATTGGCACTCGCAGAAATTGTTTTCGAAGTATCAGTTAAATGCACTGAACGCAAATAAAACAATTTGAACATTAGATAATAATTTCAACGTGATGATATCAATAAATTTTAAAGTGACAAATGTACAGAATAATATCAATACAATTTGAACGGGATAATATCAATACAATTTATACAGGATAATATCACTACAATTTGTACTGGACAATATCAATAAAATTTGAACGGGATAACATCAGTATAATTAATACAGGATAACATCAATACAATTTGTACAGGATAATATCAATACAATTTGTACAGGATAATATCAATACAATTTGATTTGTACAGGATATCAAAATATTTTGTACGGGATACTGTCAATACAATATGTATGTGGCGATATCAATACAATTTGAACGCCATAATATCAGTACAATGTAGTTTAAAAACAATGATTTGTAAGTTTATCTGTAGCTGACAGCTTTGTTATCTTAGACGTTTTGGATTGTCTCGGCTATATACTATATATAGCTAGTGCTGTGTCAATAGAAGATTGGTTTAATATGTTTTCTTAAAGTTTCGTATTCATTGAGTGATGTACAGGGATCAGTTGAACTGATCATTAATAGGCGAGAGCAATGGTGGCTCAGTGGGTATTGGACTGGCTCGCTAACCAGGAAATCCAGGTTCGACCCCTATGTTGGTCGAGGAACTTGAAATTGAAATATCTTTTTAGCAAATAGCCGATCATGACAAGGATACAAAGTTTGGGACATATTCCCCTCTTTTCCAGAATTGTCTTCCTTGTCGCTAGTTAGGTCATTTTTATATACGTTTGCTGTTTCTTTTGCAATGTCTGTGAGGTTTGTGTCTGTCTTGTTGTCCGCGGGCTTGTTCTGTTAGTGTGTAGTGTGATCTTCCTGCACGTATTATTAAACATATTAAAGTAGATCGAATAACATGGCAACTGCGGGGTTTAAAGATGTTACACTAATGGGGATTAAAACAGCAAGAACTATAAGACAAGTGATTACGCAGGTCTTTAGTGCTTTTAATGCAGAAATCGTACATCAAATTCAAAGGAAATAATCTCTCTGTCTTGTATTTTAAGAAAGAAATCTATTCAAAATATTGATACATTGCTTATAAGGGCAGGGTTGGATTTACCTACTTGGGGCCCAACTCAACAGGTATCCCATACTTATTGTACATGGGCTCGCGTGGTTTTAATGTATTACATATTGAAATACTAATGTTCATAATGGTTCTTATAAGGCGCTAGATTCTCTACAGTATTGTATGCTCAGGGAGCTGACAAAATATCAAGGAAAGAGTCATAAATTGAAACAGGTAGGTTTCGAGTTGTTGCTAAAAGTCACCGGGATATGGGGCTGTCCGGAGAGTTCCGTGTATGTGCTGCATTATAGGAAAATGATCTGCGGCCAAAGGTCTTCAGATTATACTTTGGAACAGTTAATAAACACTGGGAACTAGATCAAGTGATCTATCTGGAGAGTATTTATGAATAGTATTACATAGGCCTTCTGGTTCTGTGTCGTGTATGCACTGATAAGTTAGGGTTAGAAATTTAAAGTTTATACTTTGTCGAACAGGAAGCCAATGAAGCGATTTTAAAAGTGAACTAACAATCGTAACATGACAATAATTTTGGAAATGGTGCTTTTGGATGTTTTCAACTGAGATATCTGCCAGGAGGCTGTTGCGGTAGTCAAATCTAGAGATTGCAAATGCTTGGTTATGATAGCGGCTGCGGATTCCGTCAATAAGTGATAGATACTACCAAACTTTCTGATTATTTCCGAGACTTGTCTGTCCATGTTTAATGAATGAGGCAACCAAGTAAACTCCAAGATTTTTAACACATGGTGAAAAAGATATAAATACGATATAAATAACTGGTGTGTCCTTCAACCCAGTGACCGGAGTGACCGGATATGCGCTGCGGTATGGTGTTTGAGACACTGTTGGCGCAATAAATAATTTAGTTTTTATCACAGAACTTCGGTTAAGTCCAGCTACAAATACTGAAGTACTCAAACCTAGGATGATAATAATATAATATAAACATAAACATTTGTATCCAACCCATGAAATCGGTGACACAGAGGTTCAAGGCATGTATTGTACATGTATATCGCAAACAATCTATTTGAATAAAAAAATACATAATACCATATACTAATCACTAAATGACCTGGCCATGTCCAGTGAGGGTTAATCTTTCTCTGACTAAAGGCCCGGTCCCACTGCACTTACGGATGCAAAGAGGATGTAAAACGGGGAAAAAACTTACCCTCCGTTTGAAAACGCCATGCATCCGTTGTGTACTCATTGCATACGTGTTTCATACGCTCTATCCATCGAGCATCCGTTCACTTTGATTTCATCCGCGCAAAAAGTTTTGAGCTGCACAAAACTTTTACAGCGCTTAGAGCATGCTCATGGATGGATTAAGCGCTATATAAATGTACATTATTATTATTATTATGCATCTCGTATATAAAGTTTTCAAAACGGACAAAGCGTTTGTATCTGGTATATTGAAGGATGTCTGGAGTTTGCCTAACCCCTTCGGAGCTGTCATCCACTCCCATCCGCTTTCATCCGCTAGGCTTCCGATGAACATCCATTTAACATCCCCGCTACATACTTCCCACGTTCGTTCTTTTCCGTTCTGTTTTCGCAAATTTTCGTCAATTTTGTCCATTTCTGGAGCATATGAAAACGGATGGAGCCACCCCCGAAAGTTTGCTCGTCCGCTGTGTCCCTTTTGCTTGCATACGTTTTGTGTCCATCGGCCACTGGGACCGGGCCTTTAGAAGTTATAATTGCGAAACATAAATAAAGTATCAGCCATGTCAGACTAAGAATCAAAACAAAGGTATTACTATAGATTTAATTAAGAAGTATGTCGGGGCGATGACAGATAACAGCAATTAAACAGGGATGAAAATTGGCATTTTATCACAATTTATGGCATCGATGACGACAAAAGAAAATAAATAGGAATTATCTCCTCATTAAGGGAATCAATACATATTATCGTTTTCATTTATTACTAAATATACAAAAAAAGGAATAATATCATGACATGATAATCGAGGTCACCTTCACCATCTTTTATGGCGATTCCAAATTTATTGGCCGAAAAAGTTCATCCCGATTTTTCGGCGTGGTTCCCCTTGTCAGTGATGCAGGACGGAGGGCCTGACAAGGACAGCTGTCTAGTCGTTCGGATGGTACGAAAAACCGAGGTTCCGTGTACAAATTGGCGTGCACGTAAAAAAATCCCTTGACAGTTGGAATTTGATATAAGAGTAGGCCATAGTGCCGCTGTCCGGCAAAATTTCCCCCATAGCACACTGTATGGCGTATGCCCGTCTTCATTAGCCCAGTTCGGAGCAGAACAGTAGGACGTTAAACCCCATTAAATTTCATTTCATTTTCTAAATTTATTATTGATGAAATAGAATAAATATTAACACTAAAAAATAAAGAAGTTACATTTGTCTTAATTTACAAATTACGTGATTAGAAGTTATTCAAATTTAGAATCAATTTGACTGTATTATAATGCTATATAGTCTTCCCAACAAGGAGATATTTGAATAAATATACCGATATCGTCTTCCCAACAAGGAAATATTTGGCTATTTCCTGTGGGGATGATGACGAATTAGGTTAATACCCAAGACACTATGTTATTGTATATAAACTTATTATATATATATTATTATATAAACTATATATACATATCCCTGATTCCATTAAAGCCAGATCTTAATGCGCAAATGGATGTTGTTTTGTGACGTCTCTGTGTGAATTCCTTTGACCAAGACATTTCAGAATACATCTTGTCAATAATGGGTTTGCGCTGAAAGAAAAAAGTATTATTAATACGATTAGGGAAAATATAGTGTTTTTTGGTGTGGATATTAAATCTAGTTGGGTTTTGTACGAATTAGTTTTAAATATATACTTAAACTGTAAACAAATCACGTGTATTTTAATCATGACGTCCAGTGGAATCACAGATAAATCCAACACAGACTGTTTGATAAAAGGTAAGACAAAACCATTAAACATACATTATGCAAGAGCTAAATCTGATTATCGCAAGTCTTTATTTAGGCTTCTGATGTCATAAAATTATAAATTAGAAGTTTATTTACACAACGAGCACAAAATCAACTCTGTAGACCCACGGATGGCTTGGATTCGGCTTGGATTTAAACAGGATTTCATTGATTGATTAAAATTTTAAATGGCGTCTTAAGAGGAGATTAACCGCTACGTTGACGTCATATTCCCGGAAGTTTTAGATCGAGGCTAAATGATAGAGTGTACGAAGCGAGGCCGCTGTTGAGCGAGGCCGCATGTCAGTCAATTTAATTGAAAGTTTGATATATACGGCCCTGATATTATGTTTAGTTGTGGTTAAAATGGGTGTCGGTATTATACGCTCTTTTGTCACTTGCTTTTACAGAAAAATTATGGAAATTGATAAACATCGCAGCTAACATCACCCCAGTTGAATTGCAGCCCCATTGAATCACTGTTTCCTATTTGTCTGCTTCGGGAGTTACGTAGGCCTACCAGTTACAGTACAAGAGTACACGCAGGCTAACAAGAAGTCGGCTATAATTATGCCTCATTGATTTGGTCCATTCCTTTCAAACTTTCGCTTCTTATCTATATTTTAAAAGTCTTATTTTTAATTTGTAGTAAAAATAAATGTGATACGAATTGAATTGCAACCCCGTCTCGAACGTTACTTGATAATCGAGATTATGTAGATGGAGTTAACGCCTGTCAATCAAACGATCGGCTATTCTCGGAGACGGTGAATAGAGAGTTGACTCCTATTTTTAGTCAAAAATGGTGATAACTTTGTTCAGAATAAAGTAATTTGACTGAAATTTTGAATACTGTTTGTCGTGTATTTTGTACACGGTGAACAGTCCATATGCTGATTACACTATTTTGCTTTATTACACTATTTTTCCTATACCATTTTTTTTAGGACTTCGAATTTTGTCTAATGGTTTGGATTGTTCGTACTGGGTTTTATTTTATTTTTACTTCTTACATTATCTATTTTTGAACTGTTATAGCAAGAATGGCCAACTCTCTATTGAAATCTCCCATAATGTATCTAATATTTTAAAAAATATATCAAACAGTGTTCAATTCCTACAGTATACTTGTGTGAATGGCTTCTTTTTAACTTTACATTCAAGGCCATTTTATATAAAAAAAATTAACGAACGTTGGCTCAAAATACCCTACACCAAGTATAGATAAGCTATGGGATTTTCTGTAAATTAGAACTAAGATTAATATGATATTATTCATAATTTATTATGTTTTTTTTTTCTTAGTAGGGCGATAATACCCCAGACTTGCCAATGTATACAAAATCAAAATGTTGTCTTCTTTAAAACCAGAGTAATTTGTCGTAATAAATCAGCTTGTAACCATATTTGTTGAATATGCATATTAATTTAAAAGTTTTAACAGTTTGAGCTCTGGTACTAACAATCTTCTTAAAGGGGCGTTGTGTACGATTTGGATAAAAGTGCTGGCCGTTCTCGCTATATTATTTCAAAATTAGATAATGCAAAATGAATATATTGAAAATTTCATTCAAATTACTTTATTTTAAGCAAAGTTATCAATGGTTGTAGTTTTGACAGGATATGTACATTGATCGCAACCACCGTACTGGTCATTCGAGTTTAAGTCCCGCTTCTCCAGTTTTAAAATTAAATCATTAAATGGGCGAACCATTCTAATTACTTAAAATCGTAGGCATCAGATGTCATCGAGAGTTGATTATGGTCTTGGCATGTTAATATATGTCTAATTAATACTTTATATAACATTTAAGGCCGAAAGAAAGACCTGTTAAGGGAAAATTTAGCTCGTACAATCCCTGTTTAAATAATGTTCATTGCTTATCTCTTTATGACGCAAATTTAAAAATTAGGGCTTTGATTTAAACAATATTCTATTCAAATAATATAGATATTGTATACATACACTGTCAAAAGGCAAGGATTCAAAAAACAAGCCGAAGGCTTATATTAATTAGGGCTTTCACATGCTGTATGTAGGAAATGGGGGGCGGGGGTAAGAGTAAATATGTTTGTAGGTGACCATAATACAGCAAGGTTTAACTCCGTGACAAGGCTGGATGTGGTTGGTTTTATACATTAATAACAATACTGCCACTTTAAAAAGCTTTCAAGACAAACCGAAGATAAAATCGATGATGTTTGGATATGATAAAACAAAAATGTTGTTTCTATGTTGTGTATGTCTAATTCAATTACCTCTGTAATGGCACTGATTCCCCACAACTTTGATTCAATATAAAGAATTAGATTTCAGCTTGTCGATATAATAATCTCAAATATAAAACTGCTGGCATGAACAGATTGTTTAATTTAGTGTGTGTGTGAGAGAGAGAGATAGAGAGAGAGAAGGAGAGAGTAGAGAGAGAGAGATGGGGGGTAATGTCCACTCCAAACAAACTAGATCATTTCGGGACTAAAATAAGGTTCAATTTCTTTTCAATAACTCGCTGGCAGTTAGTGGAAAGCTGAGGAGCTGGAGACAACCCTCGAGGTTGGACAGGCGACCCTACTCTTTAGGGGGAATCGAAACAACGACACATGACTCAATGACAGACCTTATGACCTAACGCGCACGCTGAAGACCATTCGCCCCATATACCCCCCCCCCCCTTAATTTAGTACATTGAATAGAACTTCATTCAGGGTTTCTTCAAATCTGCGAGAACATTTTGTGTTGGAATCTATTTTCCAACAATATATTATTTTCTCTTCGGGTATCCTGTACAAACGTTTTCTAGAATACTCGATGCTATTTCAACAACAGGATTTGCTGATGGCTCTTGACCCCCCAGTTACCCTCAGCTAATTAGCTCTGAGTTCCACAATTCAAGTTCCGTGGACCCATCCATCCATAGCTATAACAAGTGACAGGTGTACTTATTTATTTTTATAACACCTGGCATCGCTACTAATATATTTGTACCTGTTTATACAAACATCATTAATATTTTTAATGGCGACAGAGAGAGAGAAATGGATTTAAGCGTTCACTCGCAAACTAGGTCATTTCGGGACCAACTCATGGTTCAATTTTATTTCAACAATTCGCTTGCGCGTAGGGGTCTTTAGCAGTGGGAGGAACCCGGAGGTTAGACAGGCGAGCCTACTCCTTTTCACGTACAACTGGGGAATCGAAACCACGCCAGTTGATTCCATGACAGACCTTATGATACAGCACGTACGTGCTAACCATTTGGCCTTCCAACCTCCCTAAATGGCGATAAGCGTGTTTAACCTACATGTGGACTGACCATGTACATACAAAACACTCTGTGAAGAAGATTAAGCAGAAAAAAACGCTGCTGTTCGGGCAAAATTCTCCTTTGTATCATTGTACTCCTAATAATACAACCCATACAAGTACTGGTCCTCAAAAAGCTTAGTTATTGCTGACCAGATGTTAATCTCCCATTCTTTTCGTAGAAATAATGCTTCCCCCTTCATGTAATTCTTATCACAGGTTTCCAATTTGGGAATATCCAAATATATTTAATTTCCTTGTAGAAGTAAAATTGCCCGTTCATGTCATTCAATAATTTGAATCACAATGTAGGAATGTTCTAGTGACTCGACACAAACTAGGTCTTTTCGGAACCAACATATGGTTCACTTTTATTTCAATAATTCACTTCCGGGTCGGGTAGGGTTTTGTCACGTACAAGCGAGAAATCGAAACCTTGCCACTGGAATTATTGACAGACCTTAAACGGGTTTCTGTTATCTGTCCCTGTTTCGACCCTTCGCTTCTTGAATGATGAAAGGGTAGGGGGGTTTGTCACGTACAAGCGGGGAATCGAAACCCTGCCACTGGACTCAATGACAGACCTTACACCGTTTCTGTTATCTGTCTCTGTTTCGACTCGTCGCTTCTTGAATAATGAAATGGTCCGTGTTAACTCGACATGGGTTTTCAATGAAGTAGAATATCTAATAAAACCAATATTTAGTTGATCTAGCTGATATATGAAGCATAATACTATCACAGCATGTTATCAGTAATAAAATAGCAATAAAACTACAGAATGTTGATGGGTTTAACAGTTTCCGTCAACATTTGATTTATTATTATTTATTGGTACCATCAACAAAATAAACTAAATTAAGCTGTAAAGGTCAGCCAACAAATATATAACATACTTTAATGATATTGTTAAGGATTCTTTTACGGCTCGTCAATGTGTA
This sequence comes from Patella vulgata, assembly GCF_932274485.2. Lineage (NCBI taxonomy): Eukaryota > Metazoa > Mollusca > Gastropoda > Patellidae > Patella > Patella vulgata. Next base: position 23,685,737 of record NC_065883.2, read on the forward strand.
CGTGCATGGGGCCTCGATTTGTCGTTCCATCCTCGGCCAACACCGGGAACGATCACCGGGACCTCAAGATTGGCGAGCCAGCGTCTTACTCACCGAGTCACCGTGGCTCCCTAGCGCTATCATCTATTAGCAATGTCGGATATAAAAGCAAATAAGTCATCTGTGTGATCTAAATGAAGATAATTGGTTGAGTAGCAAGGAAGAGCTGATCCCACCAACAAAGACCCTAAATTAATCAATAGTAGAAATTGTGATTAAAATGACACACGAAAACCACCAAAACATGTTATTTTAAAGACTGAATTTTATGTCTTTTTAGTTGCTAAAACAATAACAAATTCGAAGTTTTGTCCTGTAAAGCACATTTCAATGGTAGTCACGAAGTAATGAAAACAATTTCATGACTCTAAAATAGCACTTCATCATACTCGTAGCAATAATATGGGCCTGTAAAAGAAGTCAAAACTCGGGTCAATTTGAATTGCAGAATTTATAATCCAAACCGAACTAATCGATCTTACAATAAATAATGATTTTTACTCTTGTTACAACTGTTATAATTGCCAACCATTCATAGCAACTTGTTCTATACTTTACAGACCATTAGTAAAAATAAATAAAGTCTAATATTTGTTATTAAATAATAGTTTCAGTCGAATCACTATATATTGATAAACATTGACTTGGTCGTGCTTTTAGCGCGCGTTTTTTTTTCGGCATAATTATAAAATATACACATTAAGCTATGCTTTAATGTTGAGAAATCGAAATATATATAGGCGTATTATCTGTTTTTAAACCAAAGGGAATTTAGTAATGATGTGATATTCTATTGGAACTTGTACCCGAACAGTGGCGGTACGGTCTACTCGCATTTCAAATTCCAACTGCCACGGGTTCCTTTACGGGAGCCCGGATTTTAGTCCTAACCAAACGACTATACTCCTTGCCAACTAAAATAACAGGCGTTAATGGGCTAAGATGTATATCAAAGTCTGCAACAGATGCATTATGTAAGAGCTAAATCTGCTTATTGCAGTTTTTTTCTGGTTTTAAATGTTATATAAATTATTATTGAGAGAGAGAGAGAGACAGACAGACAGACAAAGCCGGCAGAAAGACAGAGAGAGAGAGAGAAATGGGGTTTAACGTCCACTCGACACAAACTATGTCATTTCGGGACCCAATTATTATGTAGGCATTTATTTCCATGACCAGCCTATACCAACATCCACGTTAATTCGTCATTTAACGTTAAAAGGAATAATCGAGACTTTATTTAGTGTAGCAATGGTACTTAACTATCGAGTTAGTGTAGCAAAGGCTATTTAAGCTACATCTTGTCAAAACTTCATACATTCATAACTTTGCTCAGAATGAAATAGTTTAACTGAATTTTTCAATATGTATTTACTTTTTATTATCTATTTTGAAACTATAGCAAGGACGATCAGCTCTTTGGCTAAGTCTTAATTGAGTTATATTTTGAAGCATTGGGGTCCGGTGTCACATTGGCGTCAATGTAAAAGAACTTTTTGACAGCTGCAATTTGTAATAAGAACAGATCATAGCGCTGCTGTCCGAGCAAAAGTTCCATCATAACACACTGTATGGTCTAAGCCCGTTTTCATTAGCCCAGGGGGGATCACGTGGCTAAGTGGGTAAGACGCTGGCTCGCTAGCCTGGAGGTCGGGTGTTCGATCCCTGCATTGGCCGAGAAAGTTCATCCCGATTTTCCGTCGTGGTTTCCCCTTGTCAGTGATACAGGACGGAGGGCCTGAGAAGGGCAGCTGTCTAGTCGTTCGGATGGGACGAAAAACATAGGTCCCGCGTACACATTGGCGTGCACGTAAAAGATCCCTTGGCAGTTGGAATTCGATATAAGAGTAGGCCGTAGCGCCGCTGCCCGGGCAAAATGTCCCTCATAGCACACTGTATGTTGTATGCCCGTCTTCATTAGCCCAGGTTAGGAGCAGAACAGTAGGACGTTAAACCCCATTTCATTTTATTTCATTTCATTAGCCCAGTCGGTGCAAAAAAGTTGGACGTTAAACCCCATTTCATCTCATGCGCCTTCTGTAACTAACATGCCTTCCGTGCGATGTATCTGTTGTTTGTAAGATATATCGTTAAACGTGTCTGAGTAATTGTGTTATTTATTTGGTTTATACATAGGCTACATGCAGCTGTTCTTGTAAGCATCAAGTAGGGCTATATATATATACACGAATATTGTAGATTTCCTGTTGACAGTGTGCTTGACATCTATTTCCAGCATCCCATTGTACGATGATTCAATTTGACGTATGGTTACAAAGATCTTTATGAACTGAAGTGGCATTACCGTATTCTACCCTTTGAAGAGGATATTATTTTCTATATATATACATATCAACCCATTAACTATACCAGTGGTTCTTTACCTTTTTTGCAAAATAAAAACATGGCAAGTCAGACGACATACAGGCTTACAGCCGTAGACAGAGAGTAGTCATAGACACATAGAATGACTCAAATTAAATAAAGAAAAACACAGCTATGAACTATCAGTAGACACAAGGGAAATCTCAATTGGGATCACGTGGTTTTTCGCTTTTTCTTGGTGTGCCATTCGAAATTTCGCAGCACAGATGGGAAGATGTGCCGCGGCACACTGGTTGAGAATCTCTGAACTATACTAACAAGATCCCTTAAGGTCATTAATCCTCGGACCATATACAAGGATGTATCCTTTACTTTAGCTTAGTGAATCAAAACATTGAAATTCAGTCTTTTGTATAAAGTTTATTGGCAGATTTTTAAAAAGACACACAGGCGGGGATATGGTTCTTGTTCTTCTAATATTATTTTTATCCTCAAACAATTAGGCGTTTCCACCATTTTCATCGAATTTCTAGTGCCAATAGTTTTCTTAAGTGTAGGTGAACCAATGCACGGATGGTCCTCGACTCTTCGCACCATTCAGGGGAAAATAGACGGGAAAATCCCGGATGACGGTAGGATCTAACAGGGACCTTCTCGTTAGTGAGTCAGCATGGATCCGTAAAAATGTGCTCCAGGCTATAGAGATCTATTCATTTTAACAATTGTGTTCCCAAATCCCAATAACTTGGTTGCTGGTAAAACAATAACAAATCCGAACCGGGACCTTCTCGTTAGTGAGCCAGCATGGATCCGTAAAATATTGCTTCAGACTATAGAGGTCTATTCATTTTAACGATTGTGTTCCCAAATCCCAATTACTTGGTTGCTGGTAAAACAATAACAAATCCGAAGAAGTTTTGCCCTACAAAAAATTATCCAGTAGATTGTAGCCCTTACCTTTGTATGAAATAATATTCTACTTTCTGATAAATGAGCGATTTACATGATAAAAGGTCAAATCTTTACCACGTTTCAATGGCCAATCATCAAGTAATGACGACAATTTCTTGACTTCTTAGCAGCACTTCATCAAAGTCATACCAATAATCGGAATATCGTCAGACAATGGCGGGTGTCAGAAGAAAATAAAATCGATTCTTTCGCATTAATCAAAATTGGGAAGGGTTTGCGAGAGAAGTCAAACCGCGGGTCACTTTGAACAACAGAATTTATAGTCAAAACCGGAACGATCAATCTTCCCAGAAATGAATATTTTTCTCGTCGATGAAGTCTCTACCGCCTTTGATTTTCATTATTTTGTCTACAACTGATTAACTTAGTGTATATATACCTGTCAATCATTCATAACAACAATATTAACTTGGTTTATATTTTACAAGTCATGATTAACAATAAATAAATTCTAATATTTATTATTACCTAGCAGTTATTACATGCATATATGCAATCAGAGACATAATTATCAAGTCAAATCGATAAACATCGATAAATATTGACACAGTCTTGCTTTAAGCTTGCTTTAAGCCTGCGTTTTATTGTTCAAACTAAATAGATAAATATTAAGTGTAATTGAATCTGCACATTAGACTAGTGCTGTGTATTTACGTTTATATATCTAGGTAAAGCATTACAATTGACTCTTCTGGTGTGTATGCTAGCGAGTTGTTACTTCTTCTACTGGGAGTCGCGGTGGCTCGATGGGTAACACATTGTCTCGCTAATCTGGCGATCTCGTGTTCGATCCCGGTGTTCATCGAGAAAGTTCGTCATGATTTTCCGGCTTGGTCCTGGCAAGGAACAACGTATAGACGTTTGGCTGAAACTAGAAACCGATGGCCGGACAACATTCCCCTCATTGCAAACTGTATGACGTATGCCCGTCTTCATTAGCCCAGTCGTTGCAGAACAGTAAGGCGTTAAACCATCCACTGGCTGCTGCTACGCGACTCTCAGCGAAACCTGTTCGAGCAAGGTCGGTAACACGAAAAAAGTCACCACAATTACGCATATTTTTTTATTTTTTGTATAATAACCCCCTTGTGGCGTTTAATGGATATTCTCATCTGTATAGTTGGAAGCATTGTCAAGCAAGCATGGGTTCAAGTAATTCTCATCCATTGTCTGTATTTTTGTGTTGTAGAATTGGCCACCATGGGGTGTACAATATCAGCTACAGTCGGAAATAATGGAGTAAAGGAACTTCCTGGTTACCTGTCCAAGAGAGAAATAGAAGTTGTACAAATGACATGGGCTATTGTATCTACAGATATGATGGGCACTGGCCTATACATGTTTCAACGGTAAGAAATTTAGGGGCGGGGGAGAGAGGAATGGTCCATTCGACACAAATAAGGTCATTTCGGAACTAACATGTTGTTCATTTTTTTTTCTATTCATCGCTTGCGCGTAGGGTTCATTAGCAGTGGGAGGAAACCGGAGGACTCGAAGAAAACCCCCGAGGTTGGACAGGCGACCCTACCCTATGTTACGTGCAAGCGGGAAATAGAAACCACGCTACTTGACTCAATGATAGACTTTATGATGTAACGCGCACGCGTCAACCATTCGGCCATCCAACCCCCAGTAAGAAATTCAGGGATATAATACTACAATATTGGTGTCATCTTATGATCGTATACTTTTATATTATTAAAATATACGCACAGTCATCATACATACGAGACAGGCACTTCCGTCGATTCCGTACAAGCGGGAAATCGAAACCACGCTACTTGACTCAATGACAGACTTTATGATGCAACGCGCACTCGTCAACTATTCGGCCACCCAATCCACCGTAAGAAATTTAAGGATATAATAATACAATATTGGTGTCATCTTATCATCGTATACTTTTATATTATTAAAATATGCGTATACATACGAGACAGACACTTCCGTCGATTCGAAGTGTCTGCTTTAACTTACACATTAACCAAAACACAATCTGATTAAAATACAGATCTATATTTAGTTTCGTTTTTTTTATACTTTTGATGGCTTCTACTACATGACGATCTGATCAGTTGTAGTGCGAGGTCGCGGGAGGGGTTATACGAGCGGCTTTTAACCCTATGACGTCAGACATTTCATTAACCCATCAACGTTGATGTTTCTAGTGGGTTACCCACAGTTCCGTGCACCTCACGCCAAAAACTTGCCGTAACAGAACGTTTCATTTGCTAATCTCTCACATCATCCAGAACGCGAGTTATATAACAACTCTTCCAGATCCTGGTGTAGTAAAGACAAATAAAACGAAATATTGAACTATAAAAAACGAAACTAAAGAGGATCTGTGTTGTAATCAGATTGACCAAAACATTACAAATAACATTGATTTATTTTCTCAGCCATGCGAAATAATTAAATTTAATCGGGTTAATAAAATAATAATATCATATCGGGTTAATAGAATAATAACACCATACTGGGTTAATATAATAATAACCTCATATCGGGTTAATAGAATAATAACCTCATATCGGGTTAATGGAATAATTACCTCATATTGGGTCAATGGAATAATTACCTCATATCGGATTCTTATTCGGGTTAATTTTAACAGGTAGAATATATACTCCCCATACCAACGTTTTAGTTTAAATAAAGACCTCTTAAAGCTTATGAACAGCAGGACGTTAAACCCCATTTCAGTTCTTAAACCTTACATTGGGTTATCATACTGAGAGAATAACTTTAAAAAGAAATTTCCGACGTGCAGGCATGTTTCAGTGGACGCAGAACTACGGCATCAAAACGAACCATTTTAGTGCCAGAATAACCTCCATATAACGATGGGCTGTGTGTTTCCGGGAATGCGATAAGTCCGGGATAATATGTTATCCTGTATAACCACCATTTCCGCATCTTGATGAAATGAGTAGTTTCATGGTTTATCATAGATCACGAAGAAATCCTTTACTTATGGCTACGTATATAAAGGCATCTAGTGTGAAATTAAAACATAGTTACACATATATCACTGTTTAGACCAGTTGATCGTCGCTGAATCATTGTGTTCAATGCCATAACATAAAGAAAATCCCAAAATGTGATCGTCTCGTGCAAAGTATTATGTTGTTCTGTAAAGAGTAAAAGGATATTCGCTTAATTCGAATTTAGAACAACGCTTTTCTTCTTACTGAGATGTTCACACGGCTACCAAACTGTTGTATTTTTGCATTTGAACGGGATCGACATGAAACAACTGGAGAACCAGTCGCCGATTCAATAAAAGCGCTTAACTATAAGCCCAATTAGAAAATAAACGAGATCAATGTATAGTTTTATTTTTCAAAATGGTTGGTAGTTTTATCCGCTTTAATGCTTATCTCAATATCTTATGTCCTTCAATGTCCCCCTATAAAACGGGCTATTAACCATAGCTCAAGACTCGTTAGCTTCGGATAGGAATCATCAATGACATTGCATGGGGTGGGGCATATTGCGTGTGTTGCTTTCAAGTTGAATTTAATAGCTGAATTTACAGGATATAAAAAGATTTCGACCATCATCTGTGTTGAAATTGTACTCATTCGTGATGAATTATTGGACATCTGACTACTGAAGGACGGTTGGTGACTTAAAGCGCCACCTATCTTACCAATTTGATCGTTAAGCATATTGACACTGGGCTTTACAGATTCCCCAAGCTAAAGAAAACGATCATGTCTTTAACTTTTATTCGATTCGTATATACATATAATATATTTTACCGTAATGGTACGTGTATTTGTATTAATTACCAATGATTTGTCTTTCAGGTTATTTGAAATTCAGAAAGATCTACAGAAATTGTTTAAGAAGTTGTTGCTGCCATCTGAAACAGCTTCATATTTCTTTGATGAAGTGAAGCTACAGAGTCATGCGATGATTGTAATGCAAGGTTTGGGTGCTGCTGTTGAGAGTTTGGATGATTCTGTGTATCTCACCAATATTTTATTAACGATGGGAGAAAGACACTCACGTTACAATGTTCAACCAGAAATGATAGCTGTAAGTTCTTAATACACTGTTTTCGCTTGTGAACAAAGGTATCATTTCGTATTATTCAATTAATACGTTTGGGAGTGGGAGTGGCCATGGCACTATTGCTTGGTTAATTCAAGTTTTACTCAGATTTCAACTTCGTGTTTGAGTTCAGAATCCATGTACTATCAAAATTTTTCTTTTGATATATTTCAATTGATGAGCAGAGAAAGTTAATTTGATTTATCGATGCTTTGGGACACAATAACTTTGTTTCTAGTGGAATTTCATTGTATCCACCAATACCTTGAAGAAGTGCGATAATTGGCATTTCACGCTCAGGTTAAGCAGCGTTAAGTGATTTGATTGCACTGTGCGTTATACAAAGATATGTGAGTGTAATTCAACGAGTGTCGTCTATTCATTTTGTGATCGAGACGTGGATGGCTTGTTCAATTTTGGCATATAGTTGAGTTTTTTAATTGAGTTTTTGAAACGCTTGGGACTGGATGGGCACAGTCTTGAAACAGTTCCAATCAACGTCGCACTTCTAGTATTGAAGAAGATTAGTTTTTATATAATGTCAGTATGGCCGCAATTGCTGGCAACATACAATCGTAAAACTTGTGTAGTCAAGACGTCATTGTTTAATAATGCCAAGAAAAACAAAATGCTGTATTTACGATTGCTTGGTCACGACATATAGATAAAACCTGTGACTTTAAAAGAAAACTGTACACAATATCGCTGATTGAAAAATGAAACATTTCAGAATTTTAATAAGGTCAATGGGCACATCGTTTAAAACCCTTACATATCCACTGTAAGGTGTAGGGGTTGGATGGCCTAGGGGTCTTGAATGTCGAATGCTTCGGAAACTAGCTGACCGGTCACCTCTGGCTTGTGGTCGTAGTTTCGATCCCTGCTGTGTGTGGCTAGGGGTCATCTTCTCAACCTTGTGGGTTTACTCCGGGTACTACGGTTCCTTCCACAGGGAAGACTCCTGTGCGTGTATTAAGATAATAAAATAAGATAACTCGGTAGAAGCGGACGTTAAACATTAATAGAAGCAGACTGTAAGGTTTTTATAAATTTCAAAGTTCAATTATAAAACCACGTGAATGACGTTTATGTAGGTATCAATGATGACCGTGGTAAGTTCAGCACATATTATATTAATGGACATTGTCATTTCTGACAGAACTTTTATCAAATTTATAATTACGTTTTACGCTTTAATAACGTGCAACTGTACTTATTTAATTACGCTGTCGATAAGACGACAAACTGTCAGTCATCATTAATTGCTCGTGTACATGCGTATTAGTCTTTAAGGGAATAATTACAACTAGAGCCTGAAGACATATGACAGGAAAACATCATTTATACTGATTCACCAAACGTTCCTTCAAGCTAAATCACAGATTTTTAAATATCAATAATCATGTTGTTATATAGCTTCAGGCCTCTTATATATCTTTATAGGACACATTAGTTCACGTGAAAGCCATCCGTATCTAGAACAAAGCTAAGGATTTACTCATATTTGGCGGGGGGGGGGGTCGAGCGGTCTAATGGGTATGCTATAAATCGGTCTGTTTTTAAGCTTGTAATTGACAACTGGAGTATACTACATCGCATATATTTAAAATTCCAATGCAGATTCGAATGTCTCCATTCATCAGTATAGTTGCTGATTATGATATATAGTACATCCTGTTAGCTGCCCATTTTATTGAGCAGTTAAAGAGCCTTTTCCATTACAGTTGACACGAAACTATAACTCTTAAATTATAATCCCGCTTATATTTGGAGAGAAATGAAATGGGGTTTAACGTCCTACAGCGGCGGTTCGGCCTACTCGTATATAGAATATTCACTGTCAGAGTTATTTTAAGTGCACGCCAACGTGTACATGGGACCTCGGGTTTTTGCCCCGTCCCGTGCCAGGCCTCCCGTCTTGCACCACAGGCAAGGGGAACCACGCTGGAAAATTACAGGGGACTTTCTTGACCAACACCTTCTGGTTCGTGAGTCGGTGCTACATCCACTGAGCCACTTTTTTGGAAAGCTAGACGCTACACATATGTTTACCACGCCCACCCACCCACCTTACATCATTTATGAAAGGTTTGTCGGCTGTAAGACGCCGATACTAACGGCTATTTGCTACACGGAGCTACTACTAAACGAATTATTAAGTTTCACTGATAAATCATTGAGTTGGAAATAAATCTGATTGTATTTGAGCAAACAAGTTCGATTCCGTCTAGACCAACCCTGTGGTTTCCAGTGAGCTTCGTTAATTTGCGGCCGTGAACGACTGATTGCGGTCACACTCAACAGTCAACAAGGAAAGGGGCCGCGGGAGGGGACTAGACTCCAAGTGGTGTGGTCATGAACGGTTGATTGCGGTCACACTCATCTGAAGAGTCCAGGGGAAGAACGATCTAAGTCACGTTTTTGTTATTTCGCATAAAAGGCAAACATACTTTTGGACGAGGATGCTTGACGCGAACAGAACAACGAGTGGTTTTAATTACAACTTCAAATGATGTTTAATACCTATCATAATTACCAGTACAACAACTGACTTCCACTTTTCAGCCAAATTAAGGTCAAATAAAGGTCAAATGAAGGTATTTGTCCGGGAGGCCATTTCAGAAGGGCCTTGGTTCGATGTGACTCCAATCGTTTCTACTTGTAGTTGATTGTTCCACAGAAAGCTTATACAATTTGCTACCGTATGGTGCCATTAACTGGGGTTCGTTGAAAAAGTGACATAGATCGTTCTTCCCCGGGGCTCTTCATCTATCAACAAGAAGGGAATGGACAATAGAAATAATCACCGATAGGCTTAGCTATCTGGTTTAACCCTTACCGGAACATATCAAACAAGCTGATTATTGAATGACTCGTTGGCCACCTGTTCACCCAAATCATCGAAATGTGGTGGGCGAATATTTTATGGACAACGAATGCCCTGGAACATCAACGTTCCTCCAAGAAACCTGTTTACCTGTGGACGTCTAATATAATCTCAAAATCTTTTGTAGTTTCAGTGAAATCGTCAGAAACGGTATTTTTAGGTGATCGACTTTTTATTATCCAGGGTGTATGTCAGGATGCACCATGCCACAAGCGACTCCTGACTCCCGACCCTTCACTGCCACTTACACCCCCTAACAGATCCACTTTTTACCTCGAACCTATCACTTTAAGTCCCTTAAAATGCACTGAAGCTCTGACCACTAAAAATAAAATAAACGAGATTATGAGTGAAAATTGATTTCATATTTTAGGCAGTTCACCATTTTCACCGTAGTTTTGCATTAACGGGTTAAAAGAATGCAAATGAATTTAAAATGTGAATTTGAAATATTATATTTTCATTTCCTTTTATTCTAGTTATTGTGGCCTGCAATAAGAGACGCATTAAAAGAAAAACTAAAAGATGACTTTACAACGGAAGCGGAACTGGCCTGGCGTCACGTGTTCGACTATATCAGTAGCAATATGGCGGAGGGTATTCGAAATGGACAGAAAACTGCTAATGGCGGTAAAGCGATAAAATCATAAAATTTGAACATGTCTGCAGATGAAAAGTGTCATTGGTATAAAAAAAATGATACTGGTAACAGGGTGTTGTGTTGAATATTACCAAACCTAATAACCCTTAATATAATCTGATAACACCGTGCAGAAACTGGGATGAAATGTGCTGTTTTAAATGGACATTGTGGGTATTACTTAACCTTATAAAACCAACCTCAAGGAAACGCTTAAAGGCCGGGGATGTTGTTGCTATATACGATTCTTAGATTCGAATTCCTTGTGCATTATGCGTACCAAAGTACTTAACATTTTATTTACGCACAGAATTGAACCTGGATACTTATATTTGACATTATTGTTTGTTCTATAAAACATAAGGGTCACCGAAATGGTGTCAAGCAGATAAAAAAATGTGTTACTTCCGTGATGGATAATGTCTTTGTTCAGATGTTTCTATCACTTAAAGCCTACACCTTCTTACCGAGATCAACGTTAAGTAAATAACCTGGCATTAAAAGACACATTTAATGGGAATACAAACAATTGTTATTGTGAAAGGACTGTTTTTTCGCGCATTAACGGATTTTGAAATGAACGTAAATCAAAAAGATGGTATTTATGGAAGAAGTTATTCAGTCCAATGAATTTTGCACGCGTTTCCAATAGTTTGTAGGTAACGAGTTCTAATTCATCTATAAAATATCTGATGGTTTAATATGATTTTTACGTGTGAATATAACATCTGCGATTATGGAGTTCTAGAACTGATTTTTCTTAAAACTAATCGTTTAATGTCATTGGAAAATGGGATTTAGTTCTAGAAAAGAAAAGAAAAAAAATAATGACCATATTTTTTTTTTTTTTTACAAAATACTTAGAAATCGTTTATATCTGAGTCGGTATCCACTAAGATTAGATTCTCATAGAATTTGGCCTCGCATATTGAAATTTTTTCTGATTTGTTGTGTAATATTACATAATTTTCCGTGTGAGAGGTATGTTATAGGGTTCCGGTCCATCCGATTAATATGACAGTAATACGTCATCGGAATGGAATAGTTCTTCCTATTATAACATGAATAGTTTTGGGATGTCTTTTGAAAAGTACAGCTACAGTGAATAAGAATGTCCAGTTTTTAGTCGATGTAATGGAATGGAACAGGCGCCAAAAATGAAGCTGGCATATTTGTTCTGTTTTAGAGGAAAGAGTGGAGCGACGATTATTTTTGGTTTTTTTATGGCTACTTATTAATACTATTAATGTACCTACATGTATACTGGCTTTACGGATATTATGTTATTCTATATTCAATAGAACATAGAAATATATAGATACGGTTATATAGTTCATAGAATTTCGATTGTAAATAACATATATTGCCCCTTGTAATAATTTCAGTTTTTATCATCTGCAAATGATTGGCCTTCAACCTGGTTGGATCATAGCAATAATTTTCTGCTCGTGCACTGACTAATGGGGGACGAGAAGCTTGGATTCAATGATGCATTTGACACCCGGTCGAGAAAATAATTAATATAACGCAGAAATTTCATAAACCTGTATATTTATCTAGCGTTTCATCAGTAAAAGCACGGACTTGATCTGGGAAAAGAACTATAATAAGAATAGCACTAATAATAATGATAGTATTAAAAACGTTATGTAATGAGGCAACTAAATTCAGCTATGTTATAACTTACTTCCATTATGGGTGTATGATACAGTTACCCTGTCCGTCAGTCCGTCCACACTTGTCCGCTATATAGAGGCCACACTTTTTACCGCTTCTTTTTCAAACTTTAGAATAGCGGGTCTTATAAGTAGACGACAGTTGGGATTGAAATGGAACGCAATCGCTTTATTTGTTCAGGAGTTATGGCCTTTTAATTAGCGCAGTTTTCTTTTCGACAATTGGCCAAAGAGCACCAATTATTTCCCCATTGACTGGCTCTAACTTTCCCAAATTTTCATTGGGTTGAACGCTTTCTACCACAGATAGAGCAGCATGTGGCAACCACTTGATCAAAAACTGGTATGACGTTCATCATGGAAATTTTGAGATACAGAAACTGGAAGTAGCATACAAGAAAACACGCAACTGTCCGCCCTCTACATTTCAACCTAACCAACCTCTTAACTCTCTTATCCTTCCGCCTCAAATTCATGAATATTCACCAAAACCGACATAAAATGTACTGTGTATTCAAACCCTTTTCTTCGATTCTGCACCAAAAAGTCAACAATGATCACCATGCAAAAGGGGGAAAGGGAGAGAAAGAGGAAGACTAAAAATAACTTTGGCGTAAGAATAGTTGGTGATCTGTGTCCAATTGGGAATGCATTTTCGTTCCGCAGTTATGACTCTTTAATTAGCGTAAGTGTGTATATCAGCTCCTTAGGGACCACAATTTTTGACGAACCTTCGTGTAATGATTCTTATGAGTAGACGGCATTTGGAATTTATTTGGAACGCGCTCGCTATTTTTGTTCCGGAGTATTTGTGTCCGCTCTCTAGAAGCCATAATTTGTCTTTGTGATAAGCTTGCATGACGTTTATTGCTATCTGTTTTTTCAAGACAAGACTGCTGTGTAGACGTATTTCCACGTTTTGCACGAAGAAGTTAGTACTTTTACTGATGAAATGTTGGATAAAAAGATTGTTTTTTTATAGTATTGCATCCCACTAATATTGTGTCTCCACAACAGCTGGGGTTAGAATTTATATAAACAGAAACAGGTTGCCAACAACCAAACCAAATTGTAAACTAGAACCGTGGAAACGAAATGAACTACAGATTACTCCTAAGTAAAAAAATATAGCTAATGTGCCTAATAAGGGAGGTCAGATAACATGATACCACCACTATATAGAAAAGAAAAACATGTTAAATAATGTACTGTTGATCTCAGAAAACTAACCGTAAAAGCAAAGAACAACAGCATTTATTTAATAAATGGCATGTTTACATTTGTTTGGGTTTTTTATTTGGCATTACTTTTTATTTTTTATTTTTTAAAAAATGGAATGATATTGCAGCGATTGCCAATGCCAATTCTGGGGGGAGGGGGTATAAAAAAAAGGGTAGACATTTTCATTATGTATCTGGTAGTTGATATTTTGTCATAACGTAAAAAATAGAGGCGTAAAAAATAATGAGATGAGCAGATGCTACTTCAGCATATTATTATATAAATCTCAGCTGTCAGGAAGAGTATTCTCTTAACGCAGAAAAAAAAGGTTAATTGAGACTTTCTGGAATCAGGAAGCTCGACTATGACAGATCTATGACGTAAATGGACCTATCTAATAATGCAAATACCGGAAAAGTAGCTGCGACATAAAAAAAACTGATCTAATTACTGTATATTTTGGTTGAAAAATGTATTTTTATTTTGCGTAATGGCGCATTATGTAAGATTAAGATAAAGAGCTGGTCGTTCTTGTTGTAATAGTTCAAAAATAGATAATCAAAAATAAATATATTGAAAACTTCAGTCAAATTACTATATTCTGAGCGGAGTTATGAAGTTTTAACAATATAGTCTCGATTTTCAAGTACCACACCACTGTTACGATAATGAAGATAGTCTCGATTATCCACTTTACATTAAATGATTAATTGGCAATTGTGTTTTTAATCCATTCAAATCATGTCTATCCGATGGTCTAGAAAGTTGATTATGGGCTTTACCAATAAACACATTACTATATTTGTCAATGATTCATTTTCGGGAATAACACTGATACAGTCAGAAATAGCGAAATATATATTCAATCATTACAATAGTGAGACTACTTAAAGTGGCATTAGGTAAGACTTATAATAGTTCTCGTTATAATAGTTAAAACTGAATCATGAAACAGGAATATGTAGATAATTTCAGTCAAATTACTTCACTCCGAGCCTATCTATCGGCGATACAGTTTTGGTGTAGCCTCGATTGTTATTGCTACGATTGTTACGATAATAAACAAAGTCTCGATTATCCATGTTTACGGTGAACGTATCAACAACAAAGCGTATTTAAATCTACTTAATATCGGAGACAACCGATGACATCTAGTTACTACGGTCTTGATAAGTTAATTAATGTCTAATTAATAATTTATATAACATTTAGGGCCTAAAGAAAAAGTTGAAACATTAATCGAATATGCATAATTAGTATACTCTAGTAAAAGTTCTACAATATTTAAACAGCATATTGATATTGTAGTTACGAAAGTTAGATACTCACCTGGTGTCGATGTACGTGGGTAATAAGTTCAGTCCGGTGCAATCACAAATATCATTTACGTTTGTTTAGATTTGAGGTTTAGATTTGGCATTTGAAGCGGACGTTTAAATCACATTGATTGATTAACCAATAAAATTTTGCTAAGACATCTGGGTGTGGGGAATTGAGACCAGAAACGTTTATTCTGGGGACATGGGTTTGTTCAGCGGTATAATCATTTGCTGTATGGTTGGCTTATATAAATCACATTCATTCTCTAGTCTGTGATGCCAAATTATAATGTAGATATTTCAAACGTTTCGGTTTTAAAACTTTCGTTGATCTACACTACACGAAGGAGCAACGAATACCCTCATTTAGGGACCAATCTCCACTTATATATGATCTAAAACTACCCTTGGTTCATGATGTTCGGTGAGTCGATAATTTACCAGAACCATCAATTTCCTAGGCTAGCAGAACATCCAATAGACCACACCGCACGTCCTCTTTGTTCTTTAACCGTACCGTAGTTTTTAGGTTAACGTCAAAAATGAAACGAAACGACTGTAAGTATCCTTTTATTTTACAAAAGTCACGCATTCGTCATTTCATACTTTTGAAATCATGATATCATATCGAGGGTGTGTTCCCTCGCCTTTGTTTGTTCTGTATTTTGCAATGTAAAGGAAGGAACGTGGGCACGTTCCGTAAACAAAGAGAATGAAATACTTTATGAGATCGTGTTCCTGGTTTTAAAAGAACGTGCCCAAGGTTACAAGAAACAGTGGATCTGTTCTCTTGTAAATTCCTTATGATGTACATATTAATTATTCGTTTTAAGATCTGATAATTCTATAGATTAATATTTTGTGACAGATATGTATGTATATTATTAAAATATCTCCTTTAAAGTGTATTTGTAATTATTATCATTATGTGACAAAGATACAAAAAAGGGCTGGGCCACTAAAACATATTTTGTATCTAAATTATAGTCATTGATGTATCTGGCTTTCTTGTTGGTATTTACTTTTTGGTGGGTTTGTTTTTTGAGAGGGAGATGTGGGGGGAGGGGGCGGGTGCATGCATGTAAATAAAGATAAGAGAATATACAGGTTGGTTTGTTTCGATGATGTTGTAAACGATGAGACATAAACAACAAAATAATGTAGGCTTTAAGAGTAACCAGTCAAATTTGTTTGTTTTTTATTGTTGCTTTTTTTTTTGGGGGGGGGGGGGGTATTTGTCAAGGGTGCATGAATTTCCTTACTAAATCATGTCGTAGTATGCTACATATTGCCATGATAATACAAATATACCCACTTCTTTTTAATGGTAAAAATTCTAATATTATTTTCATCTGTCGACCAGATGTGTTAGCTATCATAAACGGTCTACATTTAAAGGGAGATAATCTACGGTTAATTTCACTAGAATGGATGTGGACCACCATTAATTTCCCCCATTGCCTTTAATGTTCTGGTCTCCATGTCCGGCTGTAACTTTTCCAAAACTTTCGTAGGTCTGAACGCTTTTTACTACAGACAGAGCAACACATGGTCATTTCTTTCCTCCAAATTTTGTATGAGGTTGGCCAGTGAAGATTGAGATATACTCAAACCTGAACTAACCTACTTAAAACATGCTATTACCCACAGTGCATGTCACCGATACCAACCCGTAACTCTGCTATCCTTCCATGAATATTTGCCATTCTAGACCAAACAATCAACACACATGGTCATGTCGAAGGGGTTGCTATAATAAATAGGCGAACTATATTCTGAAATTTAATGGTAGCTGGCCTCCGAATATTTGAAATATTGGGTATCTTATGCTTTAAATGTTAAGGTAAGGTTCATGTACCTGTTTTATGAAAATGATTTTGTACATTATTTTGAAACATGTAGATCATATATAAATATATTATGTAAGTAAATATATGTGACATAATAAAAGAATATGTATATCATTCTAATTTGTTTTTCTTATTGGGCAGGGGAGGAGGGGGCGAATGGTTTAAAGAATTGTCCAATGTATGTCTGTATGTGAGTCTGTCCAATATCGTCCCCGTTTGTCTCTATGTATATACTACTTGCACTAACTTTATTTTTTGCATGTTGTTTCCCCGCCATAAGAGCGCTGTATATATGAAAATTAAAATGTGGAGGAAAGAAACACGGTATTATGCGGCTAGCGCATTCAGTTCCACCGAAACATCTTCAGGCTTTTAATACATATTCTCTATCAATAATTATATAACAATAAGAATAACGTCATGGTTACAATACTACAAAGTCATAAAAGGGGATAACTCTTTTAGTATGACGTTATTGATACTAAATGATATTAATACATATAATTAAACAATATATTATTCTTTCACATTAAGTTTGGGTTTGTACTTTTTAATAAAACGTGTCTCTTTTTGTTCAAAGAGTTGATTATTCAAACAACGTTGTCAGTTCCACATATTTTGTCAGATAGTCAATGAAAACCAAAATATAAAGATTTCCAGTGTCTTAACACCAGTGTCGCTACTGACAACGTTCAATTGGATGTGATGCAAGTGGCATTGGAGTTATCTTGGATTTCGTCAGTTGTGGTGGTGGTTTATAATTACGTTACAAACTGAACATGATTTAACCCAGTTAACAATATTTGAATACATTTCGGCCAATAAAAAGAAAGCCATATTTTGCATAGAGAATGATGAATGCCGAAATGACCTTCAGATAATGAATCATCATGCGATTGGTTTAGTACTAAATTAATAAAGTTTTTAGGTACGGACACGTGACATAGGATATGATCAGTATTAATCAGCGAAGAAAACGAGTTCGTCTCAATTTGAATGAAATTTTTAATATATTCATTTTGCATTATCTAGTTTTGAAATCTAAATCTTACATAACGCCCCTTTAATGATCGATGTAAATTTAATATTTTAAACATTTTTTTTAATTTTGAGAATTAAAGAATCTAATCTTTTTCGTGTATTTAACTTTAAATATTAAAAATGTTTATATATCCAAATTACCACAAAATGATAAGGCTGCGTGTTGATAGCTGTTCAGTTCGTTCATGACTGTTACTTATACTGGTTATGTACGTCATGACATTAGCATTGTGCATGCCAGACCAATTAGAAAAGCAGTCAGAAATTAATTGAAGGAAATGCTTGGTCATAGCATTAAACCTAGTAAATTGGCTTCTGAGTTGATGTCTAAAAAGAAACCAGAGGTCTGTGCATTAGCAGGTAGAATGGATGGCGTTGGTGTTGGAAAACACACATTATAACTCATTTCTTCTGAAAGTCGCCAAACAGGAAGAATGCACACAAAGACCGGCGAAAAAGGGTTTTGATATTAAATGATGAAACAAGTTCAAGAGAGAGAGAGAGAGAGAGAGAGAGAGAGAATGGTTTTAAAGCCGACTAGACGAAAGGGTTATTTCGGGACTATAACTTTTTTATTTCTATAATTCGCTTGTGTGTAGGGGTCTTAAGTAGTGGGGAACACCGGAATTGAAACCATGCCACTTGCCTCAGCCCCCCCCCCCCATCCAACCCATATCGATATGTAACTCTTTGGCTAGAAAGTCAGTTGCTTATATCGAAGCAACAGGAACAGTTGTAAGGAAATCTGATAATGGAAGATTGTTTCTATATTATGAAATTTCTTTTCGAAATCCCATGAAAAAAAGATTCGACAGTGCCAGTTGCTGGTGTTCTGTGTATTAAACAAAATAACCGATTTTTCAAACCAATTTAGCTATTCTGGGAAAATTATCAAAGGTAAAAAAAACATCATTCAACACAGACAAATCAATTGTGACTGGGGAATGACGATTATACTGTCTTTATTAGATGTTTTAAACAGGGAGAATTTCCAAGATTATCTTATGCGCTCATGGCAAATTGTTACAGGTTTGGAAATGACAAAAACTGTCATTCACGTATGCCTCAGCTACCACATGAAAATATTGAATGCATAGAAAGTGGAGTATCCGAATTTACCTTTAAAATGTAGTTCACAAGTTTACCTGTAAGTAATGCAAGGGGGGTTTTGTTGGATGGCATTGTGATGTTAAAGATACATTCCCGTGTACAAACTGGGTGATTTGGTGGATATATTTGGACCAAAAACATATTCAAACTAATTAATCAATCAAAAATTTGCTTCAAATCCCTGTCAAAACACTGTTCTCGTCAGGAAACACC
Organism: Patella vulgata; assembly: GCF_932274485.2. NCBI lineage: Eukaryota > Metazoa > Mollusca > Gastropoda > Patellidae > Patella > Patella vulgata. The sequence goes on from NC_065883.2 coordinate 23,705,092, forward strand.
ATGCGCTATAAACATCTATTGTAAGAGTCCATGTTTGTCACGTAAATCTCTAGGGACGCACGTTGCACACACTTGTCTACGATATCACACTCGGTGGAAGTGGACGCAAAACTCCAGGAACGAACGAACGTTGCACACTATCTACGCTATCACCCTTGGTAGAAGTGGACGTAAACTCCAGGAACGAACGAAAGCACACATATCTGAGTGTGAAGAAGTGGGCAATCTATGCGGCCGTCAATACAGATTTCACAAATTGAAATTGAAAGTTTAGTGGTAATCGAAATTTACTTTACTGTTAATATTAGAATTCCTTTTTGTACATAGACGTGTGAATACGGGATTATTGTAGCTTGCCGACAAATTTCATTGTCAGTCAACTTCGTTATTTCTTTTAAAAGAAAATATCTATCTTTTAAAAAATAACGGGAAAAAATATCATGGTAGCACTTTTTCCAATCAAGATTAAAACACAGATCCTATTTCGTTTTTATAGTTCAAAATTTCATTTTACTTGTCTTTACTACAATAGGATCTGGAAGAGTTGTTATCATTGACGTGTTCTGGATGATGTGAGGGATTAGCCAATGAAACGGTCTGTTACGGGGAGCTTTTGGCGTGAGGTGCACGGAGCTGTGGGTAATACACTAGAAACATCAATGCTGATTGGTTAATCAAATACTCATTGTCTTGTTCGGAGATTTGGTTCAAGGGTGAGGGGTGGTCTCTTTTAGCGGTAGCTCCAGTAGTAAGAGGCAGGAACAGAGGAAGACTCCGTTTTAGGAGCAGGGGTAGAAGCAGAAGTATGTCTACAAAAAGGCGAAGAGGAAGAAGCACACTAAGAGAAGCAGTTTGGGAGGAAGACAAAGATTAACTGGACGAATAGAAAATAGAACACAAGGTTTTTATGACTTCGAATTTTGTCTAATGGTTTGGATTGTTCGTACATGGTTTTATTTTATTTATACATTTTATCAAACTTTTAATTTTATAAAAACCTTAAAGGTGTTCCAGAGTAATTAAACAGCACATTTTATTTACAGACAACCATAAATACTGTTGATAAAAGACTTCGAGAACTTGTCCTGGATGTTGCAAACAGAGAAACATCTCCGATATTTTACCTTAGTCAGAATGCTAATGCAAGCCCAGAATATCCACAGCCAGCACCAGATAGTTTCACCCGACTTGTGTGTTTGTGATCGCTGTGTAGAGATGGAAGTGGATATAGAATGTGCTTGCTGTGGATACCAACCAGCTTTTCTGTATTTTCACAAGAATTGTAAGTTCAAAGAATTATAATAAACAAAAAATCAGTATTCACAATGCATTTAGAATTTTTACAATCCCCAATAAGTAAACAAAAATATTTCATGTTAAATGTCTTTGAAAATATTTCTTCTGCGGGAAATGGATCAGTTTCTTGGATCAAAATGTTTTAGCTATTTCCGATGGTTACATTTAGAGATATGATGGGTAGACATAACCAAAGAATGGTAAACTATAACAAACGGCAAGGCATACATACAGACATTTTACGTTGAGATCTTGGTTCCGGCAGTAGAAGAGTTGTCCCAAGTTGTGTTATTATGCCTATTAGACAAAAGTTCCCAAGTGCAACTGGACGCTATACCCATTTTCGACACAGTATTCGGGGTAAACCGGACAATCCAACTATCTACCTGTACGATTAGTGATTAATATCTAGGATATGCTGATTTTAACATTTAGCAGATTTTACTAACCAAATCTAAAAAAGTTTTACTGCAAGAAGTTTCTTTGTTGGTGGAAGTATCACGGGTTGTTGTTCTTGGTGCTTAACGTCCACTTCCACCGAAGTTGATATCGCAGACAAGTTGTCTTATTTTCATTATCTTAGCGCACGCGCAAGGGTCTTTCCTGTGGGAGGAAACTGGAGTACCCGGAGTAAACCCACGAGGTTCAGAATGCGGCCCCCAGCAACATACGCTCACAGCAGGGATCGAAACCACGACCACAAGCAAGAGGTGACCGGTCAGGTAGAGGTCGAGGCGCGGCACTCTAGACCATCCTAACCCCCCCCCCCCCCCCAGGTGTCACGGCTACAATATTCTTTTTTATATAAATATATGGTTTATATTCTTAGTGGAATATTTGATCAAATTAAGTCACCAGAGTCCCGATCCCTCAATTATTTCCACTTGCGAATGATGATCCCAGGAATATTAAAAGAAATATTGGTCCAATTTGATCCAAAATTCCACTAAGAATATCAACCATATATTTATATTCTTTCTCCACTGTTACAGGAAACTCACTCCAAGTATTTTTTTATTTTCGAATACAGCCTGTGAAATCTGTAATATTTTGTAATATATTGTATTGTCAATTAAAGAGAATATTTGGAATAAGTTGTATTTTGTTTTGCCAAGAATGCGGGGGGGGGGGGGGGGGTAGCACCCATTTGACACAAACTAGGTCATTTCTGGACTATATGAGGTACTATTTTGTCAGTAGCAGTGAAAGGAAACGGGAACCCGGAGAAAACAAACGATGAGTAGGTAATCGACCCTGTTCGGTATCATGTCTTTGTGTCGCTGGTATCAGAAAATCATTTTGCAACGTACATTAAAATATGTTGGATGTTTTCTAATTCACCAGTATGTCTGAAATAAAATATGAAATAAAATATCCTAATTATAAGTCATAATTTGTCTCATTGTAAAAACATTTTAAATTTCATTGCATCCAGGCTAATGAAGACAGGCAGTGCAATGAGGGACATTTTGCCCAGACAGCAGCACTATGACCTACTCTCTCTCATTTTGAATTTCAACTTTTACACACATGGCAATGGGTACACTGAACAAAGGGCCATTCTAATGACTAGTCGCTGTTGCTTGTCAGACCTTCCGCCCTGCACTAATGGCAAGGGGAACCACGAATAATAAATATTTTCTCACGCTTTTAAAATTGACTCAAGACCAGAGGAGACTCCGGTGAGATAAGAAAACAACAGTTTACGATATTTGGCACCATTCGCTTAAGAATTGAATAGGAAGCTGTTACGGACGGGGGTGCTACGATGGCTAAGTGGATAAGACGCTGTCTGGCTAGCCTGGAGGTCGGGTGTTCGATCCCTGTATTGGCCTAGAAAGTTCATCCAGATTTTCCGGCGTGGTCCCCCCTTGTCAGTGATGCAGGACGGAGGGTCTGACAATAACAGCTGTCTAGTCGTTCGGATGGGACGAAAAACCGAGGTCCCGTGTACACATTGGCGTGCACGTAAAAGATCCCTTGGAAGTTGGAAGCCGCTGTCCGTGCAAAATTTCTCTCATAGCACACTGTATGGCGTAATGCCCGTCTTCATTAGCCCAGTTCGGAGCAACAGTAGGACGTTAAACCCATTTCATTTCATTTCTGTTACGGAAGATAAGAAAGGGCGATGAAGGGTTTACGATGGATCTACGAATTCAGACCGTCAAACAAAAACTTTCGTTGCCGAACTACGAATGTGTAAGACCCGGCATACGTAGCACATATGAAAGCTGGCCACGAAAGATTTTGTTCCAAAAATAACTTATCTACGAATCGGAAATGTTTGGATTCCGGGAGATTCGTTGTCCACGTGAAACAAAATGGATGCTTCCATAAATTAAAGTATTGATATCATATCATATTTTGGCGTAGACGTCAATGTTGACGAAAATAGAGTAATTTATGACGATTTAACAGAAGAAGAAATGCATAGATCAAGAACATCGCCATTTAAGATATGGGAAGATACTGTATTCCGAAGCTCTAAACATAGTAACAAATGACAAAACACAGACAGCAAATTTTAACAGCCAATCCTGTCCATCATTTACTGGCATGTTACTGAAGCGTCACATCCCAACTATCCGTCTCTTGCGTTAAGTTATTGGGGATTTGCGATTTCATTCTGAGTACCGTCTCTATGAATTTGTAAACTGCAGGGAAATCGCACGCACCAATAGTGTAGTAGAACAACGATTTAGGTAACCAAAAGACATACAACTTAATGGTAAGACAAGATTGAGAATCGATGATTTCTCTGCTAGTTAGAAAAGATGTTCTCCTCTGCTCAAAAATGGACAAGACTAAAATGCCTTAAACGGAACAAATTTACAAAAACGTATAAAACCATCTCAAACGCTTGCAGATGAGTCAGGGGAAACCAAATTATGATTTGCAGGGTAAATAAAAAATGTCCCATCTACTAAAATTCCAATCATAACAACACCAAAGATACTAAAAAAACGTATGTGGACGTATATTATTGTCACCCTTCCCGGTCGTCCACAATTTACAGGTCACAATTTTTATCCGATTTTAAGGAAACTTGCAATATAGGTTGATATATATCCGAAAGGTTTCGGTTCCTTTCAATATTGGCATTTAACGGACCGTAACTTCGTGGATTATGGCCCCTTTTTGTACGAAAAATCACGTTTTTAGCTTGTTGTCCCTCTAGAGGTCACGATTTTTTTTTATCCGATTTAGAACTACTGTTCGAATATATCATCGTTACACCATAATGACGGTTGAGTTCGAAGTTTGTGAAAATCGGTCCGCAATTGCACGACAAAAGGGCCGCCCCTTGTACGCAAATAGTGTAGTAGTATGAAATACCATTTTTTTTATCCGATTTTGATGAAACTTAACATATATGGTTATACCCCAAAGATCTCGGTTCCTGTCCATATTCACACATATATCACACTGTGATAGCTCCCGATTATACATGCACAAAAATCTCGTTTTCAGCTTGTTGACCCTCTAGAGGTCACAATGTTTATACGATTTTAAAAAGCGTGTAAATATATCAGTGTTACAACCGAATGACGTTTGAGTGCGAATTTCGTGATAATTTGACGGAAAATGTCCGACAAAAGCAGAATAAAATCATGAAGTGTACTTCTTGGGCTAGTAGGGTTCACGTGGCTTTAAAGGCTCAATACCACTCTTGTTGTAACTGAATAATATGTCCCAATCTTTATTCTGGTCAACAAATTGTACTATTTTACAATATTCCAATTAATTGATGATACAAATTTCATCTTAACACACCTAATTTAAAAAAATTGGAAAAATTCAACTAAATGATTTGAAAAGCCTGACGTAAAGCTTTACATATGTGACTTGGATTTAAAAATATTTTTGAACCCTCTGGACAAGTAAAATAGGATTTAATGGATAATTTACACAACAGGTAGGACACTAACACATCTAGTACTTAGAATAAGGCTAGTTTTTTCTTATTTTCTGGAGCTGTCAAGCCAGCAGGAGTGTTATTGTCCCTTTAATGGGCTAAATACACACATTCAATAGATTTAGGTAACATCAGCTGCGCTTGCCTTGTAATTATACTTTACAGTCGTTAATAAACAAAACAGCTGACTACAAGGTCTTACTTCCTGGAACTACGATAACAGATTACTACAGCTCAGTAAAACATTGTTTTGTGTATATTAAATGGAAGGTTGAAATAGAATGAAATAGATTTAACGTCCCATAGTATAGACAACCAAAATCAATTTCAGACAGACGGGATTATTATCGAAAATAGCAATTCCTAGCAAAAGGTTATGACTCTGGAAGTTATTAGCGAAAATCGTTGAAATACATTACGGTTCTTCTTATCAACGAGAAAGGAAAACCATATCTTGTTCAAAACGTTATTTAGATAATTATTGTGCTAAAAAGAAATGTTTACGACACGGGTGACGGAAATAATAGGAACACATAAAATGTGTTGAAAAACGTATGACAAAACATTTGAATATGTGCGGCTAACGATTTGGAAAATCGGTGACTTTTCTAAATGTGGATACCTAGTGGGGTGGATACCTAGTGGGGTGGGTAGGATTAGAATCGGAATTCTGTTATTCCACCTTTTTTGGAAATATTGGTGAAATAAAAAATTATAAGCCACCTACCCGGGCCATCGCGCCACGTCCGGTTGTGGGTCCGCTTGAAGCTCTCGTCACCGTTAGGATATCAGGGCCTCGACAAGGCCTGTAGCACACTACAATGATGGGGAGCGCGTGTCGCGATCTGCCGCCACTGATCATTTACGCTGTTATTAATTGCCTAGGTAGGCTGGCTGGTATCCGTTTGAATCCAGTTCAACATGATTTTGGGTTTGGAAAATAATAGGCGAATAGTCTGTGTGATGGAAAATTTTCCTTTTGACATTTTGGCGTCTGATGGTCACGGTTTTCGTTTTTCAATTTATTTGCTTGCTTAAAATTTCCTGTCAAAATCGTGCATAATAAAAACCTGCCCGTCCAAGCTTGCCTATTTTCAACTACCCTAGGTCATTATTCCATATAAAATATACACTTGTATACATGTATATTGATATATGTGTATGTTTTGTAATGATGAAGTCAAATAACCTCTAAGGCCAAAGTTAAAGTTAAAAAATCAAATGTAATGTGTCAAATGACAAATGTTTGATTGGAAAAGGCTGTATTTTGGCGGTCTACATTTTACATTTCCATCATCTCAATTGACCTTCGCGCTTTCTGCATAGCATCTTACGCAGAGCACGAACTATGATATGCAAATGCAGGATAACACGTGACTTGTTAACATAAACGGGACCGATATCAACATGACACACTATAAACCAGCACACGATACGGGGAAATCAACCTGGCACACTATAAGAAATTTATTTACTTGAAAAAACGATCAAATTTGGATGGTACTAAACTATATTAACATGATTACGGAGAGGGGGAGGGTATGCAAGTCAAAATACGGGTCATAATGCGATATTCACGATATCATGTTATATATCAGTGAATAGCACGTTCATGTATTCTCTTTCCTCTCGGGGATCACGTGGCTAAGTGGGTAAGACGCTAGCTCGCTAGCCTGGAGGTCGGGTGTTCGATCCCTGCATTGGCCGAGAAAGTTCATCCAGATTTTCCGGCGTGGTTCTCCCTTGTCGGTGATGCAGGACGGGGGGGCTGACAAGGAAAGCTGTCTCGTCGTTCGGATGGGACGAAAAACCGAGGACCCGTGTACACATTGGCGTGCACGTAAAAGATCCCTTGGCAGTTGGAATTCGATATAATAGTAGGCCGTAGTGCCGCTGTCCGGGCAAAATTTCCCTCATAGCACACTGTATGGCGTATGCCCGTCTTCATTAGCCCAGGTTAGGAGCAGAACAGTAGGACGTTAAACCCTATTTCATTTCATTTCATATCTCTTTCCTCTCTTTAAGTAGCCTACATGTATATTCATTATTTGTTAAAGGCTCGGATTAGCCATACCAATTGCATGATTTTATTGCAGGCACGGTCGGCCAGCGAATTTCTTATGGTTTGCGATGTTGATTGCCTCAATATCGTGTGGTAAATATCTTGTGTGTGAAATAGCTTTATTTAATGTCCGCTTCCACCGAGATGATATCGCAGACAATGTAAATATCTGATAGTGTGCTAGCTTATATATAGTGTGCCAGGTTGATCTCGGGCTCGTTTCCGTATATGTTAAGTCACGTGATATCCTACATTTGCATATCAAACTTGGGGCTCTGCGAAAAATGCTATGTAGAAAGCGTGAAGGACAAATGAGATGCGGTAGAACGCAAATGTGATGAGGGAAATGTCAAATGTAGACACGTCAAAAATAGCATTTTCCAGTAAAACATTTGACACATTGCATTTGACGTTTTACATTTAACTTTGGCCTTAGAGGTAATTTGACTTTATCATTACCGGTATTAAGACTTTGTATATTGTACTTTTTACACGTAATCAATAGAAAACACATCTTAGCAGAGTATTTTTACACGTAATCAATAGAAAACACATCTTAGCAGAGTATTTTATATTGGCAGCGATACCCTTCCATATATTCGTTGGCCTACATGTATATTATGTAGATCGCCATAAATTGACAGTACTAGCCCGCTATCATAAATATAGCAAGAGGCAGACATGACACAGGTGCATGCCATGTACTTGGTCCGCCATGAATAGCCTACATCTCACAATGACAACAATACATTTCTTTCAGGTTCCAACAGAGCCTTCAACCGGCCAATTGAAATTTTTAGCTTAAAAGTGATAGTTTTAAGACAACCTTGAAGTGCAGAAGCACATATCGCCGAAAAAAAACTTAATGAATTAGAATCAGTTGGGTTAGGTAAGCAAGTCTGAAGATCACTTTTATGTGGCACATGGTACTCGGTCAGTCTAGTGGACAGTGACATTACAACTAGGAAGGCAGTCAGCCCCCAACCCAGAGTTATTCTGTGACAGTGTGGGCGGCATAACGATTGCATAGCTCACTAAAAGCAAAGTATGTAGGAACGAACACCGCTGAGGAAAAGCTGGCATCTCACTTTTCGGATCCCAGAAATTTTAAACTTCCGTTTGTACTATATTTGTGTAGGTGGAGATGCATACTAATCGACTGGGTTCGGAGTCCATGTCGATGATTCCTCACCCCACACTGCCTGCATGCCTAACTGATGTTTTTAGCCCAGTACACCGCCGGACCATGCACACTGGACTATTTTGAATGGCTCTATTCAAATGGGCACAAAACCAGACCCAACTTTTCTAGAGTAAAATTTTGCGTAGAATCGAGTGGAAATCAGTCCGCCGTTGGGGAGTTTTCGAAATATTCGCGGTCAAAGGTCAAATGGGTTCATTTGCACTGAACGTGAATGCGCAGTCATTTTTGTATCATGAAAAAAAAGCTGAAAATGATCGAAAGTAATCACACTTTCAAAAAAATGTAAACTTGCTAAATTCACCTTTGTTCTTTGTAACCCCAAAGGTCAAAAGGTCACATTTTCCATTTTGGCACTAGGAAGATTTAAAGTAAAAAATGTCAGCGAAACCTGTTCTAATTAATAATAGGAACATTTAAAATTTATCTTTAGGGGGTCTTAACACTGAACTTTTACTTTGGAACGTCGAAAATGATCTTGCATAACAGAACCAACACACTTTGAAACCGGTTTCAAAAATACGTAAAAACTGTCAAATTGAAATCTACAGAATAAATCATCTGCAAGACTCTTAACTAAAGCACAGAAACATGATTTTATAAACCTTTCAAAATTACATTGGCTTCTCTTACATGCAAAGGATTAAATGGCAAAATGCCGAACAACATGAAAGAAATGCTCAAATGTCATGAATCCACCAGAGCACCGCGTTCTTCAAAAGACCTCCCTGTCACACCACCAATACAACTCGAACTCAGCCAAAAATATTTTGCCTTTGCAGCACAATGTCTCCGGAATCAATTACAAATTAGACAATCCAAATCTATCGAAACATTCAAGTCAGCATTGGAATCCCATCGTTTTCAAAATAGTTTTATGTGACCAGCGAGAAAATACTTGAAAACGCATTAGGAGCTAAATACTTAGTAATAATGCGATATATAACTCCTGATACTGTTATTATACATTACTTATGTAATGATAATCAGATGTACAATATTAATATGATTAGTTTAGGGGATTATTATGCCCTTTTTGTTCCATGTAAAACATATTGGATAATGATCCTATGTGGAATATGAAGGAACACTAGTTTCATTAATATTATTAGGGGGGACACGATGACATGATCAATTAAGGTAGATGAATGGTTTGTGACTCTTGTAGGAGAACAAATGGGTTTCAGAAAAACCAAATATATCAAAATTTCTGATTAACTCTTTAAGCTTATTAATAAAATGAAATGGGGTTTAACGTCCTACTGTTCTGCTCCTAACCTGGGCTAATGAAGACGGGCATACGCCATACAGTGTACTATGGGGGAAATTTTGCCCGGGAAGCGGCACTATCGCCTACTCGTATATCGAATTCCAACTGCCAAAGGATCTTTTACGTGCATTCCAATGTATACACTGGACCTCGGTTTTTCGTCTCATCCGAAGGACTAGACAGCTGTACTTGTCAGGCCCTCCGTCCTGCATCACTGACAAGGGGGAACCACGCCGGAAAATCTAGATGAACTTTATCGGCTAATGCAGGGATCGAACACCCGACCTCCAGGCTAGCGAGCCAGCGTCTTACCCACTTAGGCACGTGATCCCCAGGTTATTAATAATGTGACAAACATTTAAGTGACCACAGTGAATTCCTCTTCGTGTTAAAAAGTTAAACATATCAAGGGGAAATAACTCGAACACACGAACGCCATTTGCGAAACAATACCTATAGGAATCTATGAATTGCATCAATATAGGTTCATAACTTAAAAGAGCCCTAGATGCATATCAAGGGGAAATAACTCGAACACACGAACGCCATTTGCGAAATAATACCTATAGGAATCTATGAATTGCATCAATATAGGTTCATAACTTAAAAGAGCCCTAGATGCATTTACTCCAGTACATGAATCTGAAAGTTACAGCATGCACACATAGAGAAAGTCTACTCAACAAAAGTGGCCTAGCCAGTACATGTATCTGAAAGTTACAGCATGAATACATAGAGATACTTGTTGCAATGTCTATTTTCCGTTTTGTCCGCAGGTTTATCTTGTAGATTTTTGTTTTACGTGCGGTCCTCCTGCACTTACTACTAACAGAGAAAGAAAATGGGTCTTAATATAATCAAAGAAATATTTTTATACACAGCATAATCATAACAGCGCATTTAATTCCCTTGGACCATTAATCATATATGAGTTAATTCCACAGACTTAATTATTAGTATTATTAATTATTATTAACTACTGTGCAATAATGGATGCACGGATAAGACTAGATACTTCAGAGTAGGCACTGTACATCCCCATGTCAGCATGTGGATTTGTGACTAGCCTGTCATGATATGTATGCACCCAAACCTTGTTTTTCTAATTGTTTGGCTATTTTGGCGAGTTTCTGGTAGGCTAACTTCTTTAAGTCATGTTATATTGGATCTCCTAGCAATATTTTTCTGAACATGATTATATAAACGATTTACAACTCGCTCCTTTTGATAATGTTTATAGCACAAATGATCCCAATAAAGCCCTGGAGTTATGATATAATACTTTAATTCCAGTTATAAATAAACATGCTCCACTGAAAACCAAACGTGTTAAGAATGCTACGAAGCAGCCCTGGCTTAACAAAGAAATTTATATGATGCGTCAACGCGATTACCATAAAAAGAAGGAAAATATTACTCGGTCTAAAATGTATAGAAATTTGTTAAAAAGTATGATTCGGAAAGCAAAAGCTATATATTTCCAAAGTCTTGTCTCTAATAATAAAAATTCTAAAACTATATGGAATGCCATAAACACAACTTTAAATAGAAACAATAATAATTCACAAACAATCCCCATTGCTACTGAAGATTTTAATACTTATTTTACAGAAATTGCCAGTAACTTACTCGGTAGTAGTACAGCGATTGATAATATCGATATGACAAAAAATTCTGACTTTGTTAATAATCATATGATTTCTCAAGCTCAATTTCATATCCCAGGTATAAAAATAACAGAAGTTAATAAGTCCCTATAAGCTCTAAATATCACAAAAGCCGTTGTATTGAAACCTGTTAATGCCCTATTTCTTCAAAAAGGTGCACACGTAATCTCTGGAAGCCTAACATAGTTATATCTATAAAATTTGTAATGATCAGAATGTTTTCCCTACTGTTTTAAAAACTGCTATAGTTTTACCTTTATACAAAAATGATCCAACCAACTATCGACCAATTTCTATATTACCAAGGTTATCAAAAGTATTAGAAAAACATGTCTATTCACATCTTAAATATAATTGATTGTATTCTAACAAGTCCGCGTTCAGATCTAATAGCTCCTGTTTGACTGCCTCAACTATACTCAGCCAAATTAAAAACTTGACACTGATGAATTTCAACAATTTTTTTTTCTGTTAAGTCAAATATATTTTAAAGTGTTTCTAACGATAGTAAGTAGCCTTTAATTTCATAAAATTGTAAAGTCACGTGGATCACGTGACTTTTGAGCATATAAAGATGAAAAACACGTGCAAACACAAACTCGTGAGGTCAATCGATGCAAGTTTGCTTAAACTGAACACGCACACGTTACTGGAAAAACAAATTAAAATTGTTATTTTCATCTTTGTTAGAAAATGCCGCGCCTTTCAAATGTAGAACGTCTACGTGCTATAGGTAGGCTCTATGCTGGTCAGTTTGTGGTCACTGCTGCAAGAGCCTTTAATTGTTCACGCCAGACAATAATTAATCTTAGAATGAGAGTGCTTCAAACTGGAACTATTGCCGACCGCCCAAATGCGGGGGCGCCACGTGTGACGTCACTCCAGGAAGATCAAGCAATACGATTACGTCATCTTAGAAACAGATTTGTCACTGCAACCTCCACAAGTAGAGAGATGTTTGGTGGAAGGGTAAATGCACAAACTGTTCGAAATCGCTTGCAGGCTGCTGGTCTTCGAGCTCGGAGGCCCTATAATGGACCAATATTGACACCTCTTCATCGCCGTAACCGACTTGTGTGGGCCACAAGACACATAACATTTACTCAAAGACAGTGGAATTCGGTTGTCTATAGTGACGAATCTCGATTCACTTTGAATGCCGATGGCAGGGTCCGAGTGTACCGCAGACGAGGTGAACGTTAAGCTCAAGTATGCGTCAGAGAAGTTGACCGATTTGGTGGCGGCAGCGTCATGGTTTGGGGTTCTTTTTATGCGCATGGACGTTCTCCTCTTGTTGTTGCCCAAGGGAACTTAAATGCTGTCCAGTACAGGGATCAGATTTTGCAACCTGTTCTTCTTCCGTTTATGCAGAGACATGGGCCTGGACTAACAAGACAATGCTCGACCCCATACAGCAATTGCTACCCAGAATTTTTTAAGAAATGCCCGTGTCCAAGTCCTGGATTGGCCGTCGCTTAGCCCCGACCTTAATCCTATTGAACACATCTGGGACGAACTGGGTCGACGTGTTCGTCAGCAAGTGAATCCACCACTGACGTTGCAGGACCTTCAACATGCTCTTGCTGAGCAGTGGCGACGTCTTCCTCGGGTAGTGTTTACTAATGTTCTGAGATCCATGGGAAGACGTTGTGTAGCAGTACGAGACGCTAGAGGAGGCCACAACCGTTACTAAACACTTTATTCGGATTGTTCTCCCAAGTCTGTGAATTTCATTTTGGGGTGTACTGTGACATCACGAACGTTATCATTGTCAAGGACTTTCGGCGAGACGTATTCTTGCTTTCTATTGATGTCAGGGTCGTCTGTGCACAACATAACACTTAAATAGTTGCCTTAAACCAAATATTAAAAATCTAGTCCCAAAAATCCCGAGTGTCAATTTTTTAATTTGCCTGAGTATATTATTACTGACTCCCTAAATAATAATTTTCTATGTAGAGCTATTTTCTTTGATTTTAGGAAAGCCTTTGACCTTGTAGTTGTAAATCATAAACTGTGGCTACAAAAATTGCAATTGAATCAATTGTCCAAGACATCTATAATGTTTCTCAATTCATACCTGCTTGATAGACAACAAAGGACATTTGTAAATGGTAATTTGTCTTCTTGTAATCCAATAGGTCATGGCGTACCACAAGGTTCAGTTTTGTGTCTTATCACGGTAACATACATAGTGTGTAGAACCTATCTCTAAGTATTGATTAACTGGCCTATGTGTTAGAATATCTATATATGAAGTAGAAAGGGTTCATTGTGGTTACTATTCATGGGAATTCGTGAGAAATATACGTGTTGTCAGTAGTCGCTAAAACCCGTCAGTATTTGTACTGTACGTCAGTATTTCTATAAATGGTCAGTAATAATCAAAAGGTGAGTATTTAAGTCTATTGGTTAGTATTCCTTACTTGTGCCAGTATGTAAAAATAACGTGAGTAATTAAACAAACGTGAGTTAAGCCGATCATATCACTAGTCAGACGCATGCGGGAGAAATTGACAAAAGCGTGACTAATTAAGAAACCGTCACTATTTGAGGTCTACGTCACTATCAGAGTGAAACCGCCAGTTATCTTTGATGTGCGTCAGTAACTGGACCCGACGCCAGTAGAGCGTGAAATCGTTAACTATATAAATTTCTGGCGAGTATTGTTAGTGAGTATCGTCGCTTATAAATTATTAATTAATTATTTACTAATATTTTCGAATCGGGAAATGTTTTTAAACAATAATAGATGGCATTCAACAATAGGAATATTTGTCGGCTATTTCGATTACCGCCGTAGTCTGCTGAATACGGCGCAATGGGTATTGTTATTTAATTTACAATTTATATTTATTCTCGTTATATAACATGCGGATTGGCACATGTTTTGGGACTTGCGGCGATGTATGGATTAAATTTGGAATCATTGTAAGGATTAAATTTGGAATCATGGTTAAAAAAAGATCAACACCAATCTGTTTTCTCTAATTTTATTGAAACAGATAATATGGTAGCAGATAACAGAAATAATGAATTTCATATACGTACATACAAGCTGAAATTCTGATCACTGAACAATCGTGTGAATATCTATATACATGTACATTATTATTGGTATCTTCAGATTTGCAACATATTACAAACCGATTCCTGTTTTAAAAAAAAACAACCAATATAATTCAAACGTCAACCCGACCATTTCAAAAATAATTGTCCGTGTCAAGGCGACTGCAGTTCGATTGCTTTATTTACAAAGATAACTGATAGGGTTCATATTGGAAATATTTTGGTGTCAAGGCAACTGGAGTTCGGTTGCTTTATTTAAAAAGATAACTAATATTAAACTATAAAATTGACTGAGCTATATCCGTTTGAGGTTGTTTGAGGAAAAGCATGTTCTAAAAAAATCACATAACAACCACGCCATATATTTGTTAATTTTTGTTTAATATTTCTCTCGGTGTTAAAATTTAGAACGAAAGAGAACAGTCCATACATTAGTAATGTAGGTCTTGTATATTAAACTTTTATGGGAATAATTTCTTTTTTAATCTCAGGAGATTAAGAATGTTGATTGGGTAATCGAGCTAAACGTATCTTCTGTGACCTTCGTAACATGACTCAATTAAAATTAGGTTTTGCGTGTACGATAGGTCTACTTTTATTTTCAGGTACCGGAATGGTATCAGAATCCGAACCCCAGATAGGGTAATGAACGTAGCCATGATACCACAATGGGCCGCGCCGGGTGTCTGGACTGAACATTTTAAAGTACATGTACTGTATGGGTTTTAAAACTCGTTTGTATTCGTTAAAATTGGGATTATCGGTAATTCATAAACTAGAGATTCACGGCTTCACAACGATGCCAAGTATTACTTAAGGAGAGTGAACGGTCGGCCCTCTGCATTATCTATTTTTGAAATATAGTAAGAATGGCCAGCTCTTTATCTTAATCTTAGTATTGAACATGCTTACGTTTCAATATTCCAAACCCACTGGTTGACGGCTATGTTAAAATTTTGTGGTTTAGTTAACAGGAATAGAGATGAGATAGATCGCGGCCATTGCTCCGACGATGGTAATCTTTACGAGGAAAAGATTGTCACAACAATGAAAACGCAAGAAAGGAAATGAGGCTTAATGTCCTGCGCTTATGAAGACTGTCATATGCCATACAGTGTGGCGATACTATGGCCTACTCTTATATTGAATTCCAACTTCCAATTGACCTTTTACGTGCACGCCAATGTATGCACAGGATCTTGGTTTTTTGTCGCCCCGAACGACAAGACAGCCGTCCTTCACCACAGACAAGGGGGAATCACGCCCGAAAATCCAGATGAACTTTCACGACCTATGCATGGATCGAACACGCGACCTCCTCCCTGTCTAGCGAGCCAGCGTCCTTATTTTTATCTTACCCACTTAGCCACCATGGCTCTCTGAAACATACAGGAGCGAATTTACGAACAAGTGTACGTAGAAGTAAAACGGTGATTTATTTTGTGGAAGAGTTGCAAAATTGATTACAGCTCACAGGAAACTAAAATTTTGTTATGTGGAATCGTTTTACTATTATGTAAGAAAAGAAAATATGAATTCAAAGAACTATATCAACTTTCGTTTTTTATCCGCGCCTCTCTTGCACGCGTACCAAGATGATAAATTGTGGAAACTCTCTCTCCCTGTCTGGATAGCCATAACGTGGATGGGTATGCTGTGGCGGTCTTCATTTGATTTTATGAATTGTTTTTATTGAATGAATGATGTTTTCAAAGGGTAATAAAATTTACTGCCATCCCGTCAGGTAGCAGATGTTTGTGCGTAGAACGTTTGGCAGTTCAATTTATGATTTTTTGTATTTCAATCTTTAATAATTATTCTTTTAAAGTAAATAAAATAAAGTGCCAAACGAACGATTTGTTACCCCGTCGGGTAGCACATTCATGCGTAGAACGTTTTGCATTGTATATTATACCATATAATATGTTATTACTATTTTCATCGATATAAATATTTTTTAAAAATTGTTATAAAAGCTAATTTCTCAAAGGTAAAAAGATATTCACATGACTATTCTGTTCTCATAATTTCAGCTTACATATTTGTTTCAGTAAAAGCAGTGAAAATATATTTACTTTGTTCTTTCTTAACCATTAGGTGTCATCCCAAATTGAATCCATACAGATATCAAAACATAATAATCAAGAGGCTAAACTCCTCGATTACCCAATCAACATTCTTAATCTCCTGATATAACACCAAGGTGCTAATTAAGTGGTGAGATTAACAGAATTTATTCACATAAAAGTTCAATATACAAGACCTACATTACTAATGTATGGACTATTCTCTTTCGTTCTGAAATGAAATGAAATGAAATGAAATGGGGTTTAACGTCCTACTGTTTTGCTCCGAACTGGGCTAATGAAGACGGGCATACGCCATACAGTGTGCTATGAGGGAAATTTTGCCCGGACAGCGGCACTACGGCCTACTCTTATATCGAATTCCAACTGTCAAGGGATCTTTTACGTGCACGCCAATGTGTACACGGGACCTCGGTTTTTCGTCTCATCCGAATGACTAGACAGCTGTCCTTGTCAGGCCCTCCGTCCTGCATCACTGACAAGGGGAAACCACGCCGGAAAATCTGGATGAACTTTCTCGGCCAATGCAGGGATCGAACACCCGACCTCAAGGCTAGCGAGCCAGCGCCTTACCCACTTAGCCACCGTGATCCCCTCTTTCGTTCTAAATTATAACACCGAGAGAAATATCAAACAAAAATTAACAAATATATGGCGTGGTTATGTGATTTTCTTTTAGAACATAACGATATCTTTAACTTGCTTTTCCTCAAACAACCTCAAACGGATATAGCTCAGCCAATTTTATAGTTTAATATTAGTTATCTTTTTAAATAAAGCAACCGAACTCCAGTTGCCTTGACACCAAAATATTTCCAATATGAACCCTGAATAGCTCAGTCAATTGTATAGTTTAATATCAGTTATGTTTTTAAATGAAGCAACCGAGCTGCAGTCGCCTTCACACAGGCAATTCTTGAAATGGTCGGGTTGACGTTTGAATTATATGTTTTTTTAGTGTTTTTTTAAATCAGGAATCGGTTTGTAATATGTTGCAAATTTGAAGATACCAATAATAATGTACATGTATATAGATATTCACACGATTGTTCAGTGATCAGAATTTCAGCTTGTATGTAAACATTGGTTTGCGTATGAAATTCATTATTTCTGTTATTTACTATCAAATTATTTCTCAAATGTAAATAGATATTCACACGATTCTTCGGTGCTCAGAATTTCAGCTTGTATGTATGTATATGAAATTCATTATTTCTGTTATCTGCTATTATATTATCTGTTTCAATAAAATTAGTGAAAACAGATTTGTGTTGATCTTTTTTTTAACCATTAGTTGTGATTCCAAATTTAATTCATACAGAGATTCCAAATTTAATCCATACAGATATCAAAGTGCCGCAAGTCCCAGAACATGTGCCAATCCGCATGTTATATAACGAGAATAAATATAAATTGTAAATTAAATAACACTTCACATTGCTCCGTATTCTGCAGACTACGGCGGTAATCGAAATCGCCGACAAATACTCCTAGTGTTGGCTGCCATCCATTATTGTTTAAAAACATTTCCCGATTCGAGAATATTAGTAAATAATTAATTAATAATTTATTCAGAATGTAGCGACGATACTCACTAACAGTTAGTTAGTGTTAGTTGTATTTTACGTCCGCTTCCACCGAGGTGATATCGCAGACAATACTCACTAACAATACTCGCCAGAAATTTATATAGTTAACGATTTCACGCTCTACTGGCGTCGGATCCAGTTAATGACGCACATCAAAGATAACTGGCGGTTCACTCTGATAGTGACGTAGACCTCAAATAGTGACGGATTCTTAATTAGTCACGCTTTCGTCAATTTCTCCCGCACGCGCCTGATTAGTCATATGATCGGCTTAACTCACGTTTGTTTAATTACTCACGTTATTTTTACATACTGACGCAAGTAAGGAATACTAACCAATTGAATTAATTACTCACCTTATGATTAGAGGAATACTGACGTACGGTACACTTACTGACGGGTTTAAGCGACTACTGACAACACGTATATTTCTCACGAATTTCCATGAATAGTAACCACAATGAACCCTTTCTATTTCATATATAGATATTCTAACACATAGGCCAGTTAGTCAATACTTAGAGATAGGTTCTACACACTATGCACCCAGATATTATATAATATTTTTAATAAATGATTTAACTCTGTATTTAAATTCTAACTGTGGTCTTTTTGCTGATGATACAACCCTTTATACCAGTCTGCGACATTAGCGGTTGTCCGATTGCCCGGGACAAGTAAAATTTACGGCGGACAAGTAAAACTTTAATTGGGACTTGCCCGCCGGTACAGTACTGTTTTTAATAATAATAATAATAATAATAATATATATTGTTTATAGACCGTTACACACAAATTGTCTCAACCGTCTTTACATGGGCGTACTACACATAGTATATACATAATAATAAATGAATAAACACTATCAATAACTCATAAAATTAGATACGAATGTACATTGACGAAGATGACACGCGAAAATGTCACTAAAAAAATTAAAAATATCCATTTCCCCGTTGCTCACACTGTTAAAGTTTGGGGTTCAGTAAAAGAACCGCTTTGACATTTATGACCTTGGAAATGTGACCTTTGTTGACGGTTTTCCTTGACTTTCGTTTTTCTGTTGTTTGTCTTTCACTCTTTGTCGTCGGGAGATGTTAAGATGGGTGGAAGGGTCACAGCCCAGCAAGACATTGAATGATAGGAAACACGGGTCCGGAGACGATGTTGCTCAAGTAGTAGCAGAATCAAAGCGCAGGTATGAAACAGTGTCACGTAAACGTGAATTTAAACAACATTGGCTAACTGAGAGGCCCCCGGTTAAATGTGAACCAGATGGAGGAGCAGGAGCTATACAAGAACCTTAAATTTTATCTTAATGAATAACAAAATATATGATCTAATAAAAAATGTGTTTTGTTCTTTTTTTATTTCTATTGACTATTTCCATCTGACTGCTGTCGGTACAGTAAAAATATTTTGGGGCAAGTAAACGTTGTCATTGTACTTGCCCGCAGGGCAAGTGAGTTTGAAAGTTAATGGTGCAGACTGTTATACTAGTGCAAAAACTGTCCCTGGCCTTCAAAACAATCTTCAAATTGATAGAGATACGGTGATGAATTGGGGTAGACATAATAGCATGATAGTTAATGAGGTCAAAACAAAATCCATGTTAATTACAACTAGACAGAAGCGTAAACATTTATCGACTCAGTCATCGAAATTGTTCCCAGTTTCAAACTTCTGGGAATTATTTTAGACCACCATTTACATGGACTGACAATGTACATTATGTAATCAAATTGTGAATCAAAAGATTTTCCAACTACTCAAAATCAAGCAGCTACTACCACTTCAATATCGGTCTCGATTCTGACTCTAATGCTTTGAATACACTAATTCGTCAACAAAACAAAGCCTTTAATCTGATTCTAGGTATAGAACATACAAAAGATTTAGCTCCAGGCCTTGTCCAAATCAAACTCTTAAATATTAAACAGCGTCACTTAGTGAACAAATATGCATTTATTTACAAAATTATTAATCAACAATGCCCTTCATATTTAACCAACATACTCTGCTACTACAATACTCCATAATCGAGTATCAATAACAAAATTGTCATTCTTCGGCCTAATCTATCTGTTGTTAAAATAGTATTAGATTCACTGATGCCCATTTATGGAATTCATTACCGGACTATTTAAAATATTGTTAATCATTATACATTCCGAAGGCGATTATTTAAATTTGTAGCTACGTAGAGACCTAGTATAGTTTCTTTGTAGTAGTACTTATATACATTGGGAGTGGTCAGAAGAAATATATTATGGTCATTTTTATTAATTAAATTAGTTTGTTCTATTTACATGTATCTTAAGCATAGTATTAGATGATAATTTTTTTAACTTCTGTTATAAAGGGCAAAATGTAAGACCGGCCTCCGGACCTAATTTTCAACCCTTTGAAAATAAAGTTATTATTAACATCCCGGCTATGTCTGTACGTCTACGTCTATAGAGCGGCATGGCTTGACACAGTCAAGTGAAATGAAATGGGGTTTAATGGCGCTACTCATATATCAAATTTCATCGGCCAAGGGATCTTTTACGTGCACGCCAATGTGTACACCAGACCACAGATTTTCGTTTCATCAGAACTAGAAGCTGTCCTCAGGCCCTCCGTCCTGCACCACTGACTAGGGAAAACCACGCCGGAAAATCGACCAACATCCGCGATCTCCAGGCTAGTGACTTACTCACTTAACCACCGTGGCTTCCTGTTAGTCAATGAAGGTACACATGATACACACGTCACACCAAACCACGCGCACACAGTAGGCCTTGGCCCTAATTTTTTCCAAATTATTTGGCGCTACCTTTCTCCAGGGTTCCCAACAAAGGTAGGGCGATCACCTGCTTCGTTGGTGCTATTCCGTGCCACAAGAATAGCTGGACAGACATACTTCAATCTTTTTGATCACAGGCACATGTCGGAATTACAAGCCAACAGAGAGGCTGATGTCCCCCGCCGAAATCCCAAAATAAATAAATGACATATTAATTAATTGCACATTTATCTTTTTCAAAAGTTTCGAGCAATCAAACTGATTATCAACTATACACTCTCTATCAGTTAGAATCGAAGTTATCTTGTCCCAAAGCATCGACCAATGAAATGAAATTGCTTGGCTCTACTTAGCTTTAGCAGGAAATGTTAATGAACTCAAATAAGAGTTCAGACATTCACCTAGCGAACATTTCATCACGTTCAAACATTCTCATTTAAAATCAGACTTTTTCCAGAGTCTTGACCAATCAAATTGCTTAGCAGAAAATTCTCATCATCGAAATTAGTCAAGGTTATGATATAATGAATCTATACTCGAGAGTTTCATCTATCTCACCCAATTAAAACCAAAGTTATCGTGTTTCAAAGTCTCAGCCACAAAAATTGCAGATCTCTGATTAGCCTTAGTTGAAAATGCGCATTAACGACACCT
The DNA here is from genome assembly GCF_932274485.2 of Patella vulgata. NCBI lineage: Eukaryota > Metazoa > Mollusca > Gastropoda > Patellidae > Patella > Patella vulgata. The sequence goes on from NC_065883.2 coordinate 23,726,691, forward strand.
ACGCCAAGTTTAAATATTCTACCTCAATTAGGTTAATTATTGTGTCCCAAATTCTCGACCAATCAGATCGAAGTCTCTACTTTGCCTAAGCAGAAAACGCTCAGCTTCGAAATGAAATGAAATGAAATGGGGTTTAACGTCCTACTGTTTTGCTCCTATACTGGGCTAATGAAGACGGGCATACGCAATACAGTGTGCTATGAGGGAAATTTTGCCCAGGCAGCGGCACTATCGCCTACTCTTATATCGAATTCCAACTGCCAGGGGATCTTTTACGTGCATTCCAATATATACACGGGACTTCGGTTTTTCGTCTCATCCGAAGGACTAGACAGCTGTACTTGTCAGGTCCTTCGGATGAGACGAAAAACCGAGGTCCCGTTCAGCTTCGAACTTTGTTAAGTTATTGATGTAATGAAAGTACACGCGATGTTTCACCACTATTACTCAATTAGAATCAAGGTTGTCGAGCTCCAAAGACTCAACCAATCAGAGCCGAAAACGCTCATTATCAAACTTAGTCAAGGTATTGATGTGATGAATCTATACACCAAGTTTCACCACTTTCACCTAAATAAACCAAAGATATCATGTCCCAAAGCATCAACCAATTCAATTGCCTATCTCTGCTTACGGTAAGCAGACAATGTTCATCTTCGAACTCTATCACGGCATTCATTTAATGAACGCCTACACTAAGTTGTAACACTCTACCTCAATTAGACGGCTGCTAATTGTGTTCCAAAGTCTCAACCAATCCAATTGCTTATCGCTCTACTCACCCTTGACATAATGGTCATTATCGAACTTAGTCAAGCTATTGATGTAATGAAACTATACAACAAGTTTCGTCACTCTCACGTAATTAGAACCAAAGTTATCGTGTTCCAAAGCATCAACAAGTCCAACTTCAATAGAAGGCTTGATCTCGGTTTAACTACGTACATCTTTTCAAGGCCTTCAGGTAATACCCTGCATATTTCGGCACTAATTTCGATTGGGTACAAGCCCAGCTTTTGAGCATATCAGATTCATCGGTAATACCAAGTCTCGCGCTCTAAAGTTAAAATGTCTACCTGTGATAATCTAGTTGCAAAGTTCAAGGTTCGTTCGATGTCGAGGTTTCCGGGGGGTCGCTATGTCACAAATTCTGAGTGGACGCCACTGTTCACGTGTATGTTGAAAACGTAGCTATAAGTTCGAGAAATGTGAAGTAATCTAGCAACGTCCAGATGTTGTAAAACTCATTGTAAAACTCGCAGTCGTTGCTTTAGGAACATGCAACCAGTCAAATTACTTACCTCTGCTTATTTTAAGCAGTGTCCATCTTCGAACACCATCAAGGCATTCGCCTAACGAACGCCTACACTAAGTTTGCACATGCTACCACAATTATCCCTCTGGTTATCCTTAGCAGAAAATGCTCATTATCCAACTTAGTCAAGCTTTTGATGTTATGGAACTATACACCAAGCTTCACCACTCTCACCTAATTAGAACAAAAGTTATGCATCCGAAGAAATCAACCAATGAAATTGCTTATCTCTGCTTACCCAAAGCAGAAAACTCGCGTCTTTGAACTCCATCAAGGCATTCACCTAATAAACACCTACACCAAGTGTGAACATTCTATCTCAATTAGTAGGAAGGTTATTTTGTTCCAAAGTCTCGACCAATCAAATTGCTTATCTCTTTGCTTACCCTATTCAGAAAATGCCCATTATCGAACCTAATCAAGGTACTGATGTAATGAAACTGCACACCAAGTTTCATCACCCTCACTGAATTAGAACTAAAGTTACCGTGTCCCAAAGCATCAACCAATCATATTACTTACCCTTCGAACTCCATCAACATTCTAGCTCAATTATAAGGAGGGTTATAACGGGCAGACCCATTTTAATAGTCCACTGCTTTGTGTGAAAGGCGGGGGACAAAAATAAAACTTCTTGCTTCTGCTTCACTATGTATCACAGTAATAACCAGTGTATCGGCCGCCAGCCATATTGTTCGACGACATTTCGTCTGCTATTATCTCACAATTTTCACTAGTTTTAACGCTTCCCGTCGCTTTTTATTGCTAACGAAACTTTATTTGATTATTATACAGCTTGCGATGTAATTAAACTGGCCATTTTACATCTTTATTAATTACAACGGAAGCTGTGTAATGGTCAAATAAAGACTCGTTGACGGCAATTCCTCAAACATTTTCTGGTTATCTCCGTGCAAAGAATCAAACCTATTCTCAATAGCAATTCTCGACTATGGATTTCTGATGGAGATTTGAGGGTAGACGTGCTTGCATGATCTCCATGCAGACCTTGTTCGGGTGAAAAACTAACATCGGCCTGAAGCGGACCTAATTGAATCACACCCAAGTTGGGAACTTCCATTTCATTGTCAGTCTAATTTACAGTACTGCTTTTATCGCCCTTAATAATCAAATCTCAACTCCATCACTGATTGTGGCTTTTCAGGGTGGAGATTCCGCACTACAATCTCCAGAAGTTCGCTACAAACTTTTGGGTCCGTTGTTTAAAGGCGAATAAAGACAATTTATGTTTAAACTCTTTATTCAACAAAAATTAAAAAACTTAATTAAAAAAAATAATAAACCAGGTTAAAATGTGATAGACATAATGATGCGACTATTATCATAGGTGCTAAGTAGGTGTACTTTAGATGCTTACTATGGGTGCTCTCGGGGTATCAACTGGAATAATCTATCTCGGTACGTTGTAAAGAGTGCCATTTTATATTCAAGAAACGGACAAGCTAAAACATTCAAAATTGACATGTCCACGAGGACGCTAGGCTCTAATTCGCTGAATTATAACCAAATGGACTAAATCATGATACAATTTAAGCAAATGAGGAAAATCTTTGAAAATACTGTCAGTTGCTATGCACAATACTGGGAAAATCTCAAATGAAAGGTTTACCCTGGGTCATAACGAGCTTGCTGCCCAGACTTCTAATCTTAATTCATTACGTCAGATGGTCCAATCAATGTTACATTTATTTTAAAAATCTAATCATAAATATTATCGCTTCCTATCGATATTCCGATGTTTCACCAAGAAAAACTCACTGGACACACGTCCTCCTCAGTGAATACGTCTTTCAGGGCCTGCGGAAAGATGAATTATTAGGATATAAATAATATAATAAAAACAGTTTACATTTCTACAATCGTTATATAATAAACATAAGGCTCTAATGTTAGACAAATGCTATTTTAGGACGGCTAAGTCCAGGCATCACATTCACAAATTGAAAGTCCTTAACTTTACTACTGCTGGAACTACTTACAGGCCACAGAAGGACTACGTTGCCTCACGGACGGTGTACGTGCTGGGCGAAGTGGTGTTCGTCTTTTGAAAGGCGACCTTGGCGTACTTCTAATCCCGCGCCTTCGCTGGAAGAATCTTTAATTCTGCATCGCGGTCATATTGATTGCTTATTCTGCTGGGGCCTGTTTCACGAAATTTTAACTAAGATAAAATCCAAATTTTAGTCATTTGATTGGATAATATTAGATTGATTTTAGTGCTTAGCCAATCAAAATTGAAGTATCTACTAAAATTTGGATTTTATCTTTAGTTACGATTTCGAGAAACATGGCCCTGATCCCAACTGAAACGAGTGGGGTTTATCAATCTCATTTTTTGGATCTTTTAACATTATTCTGCGTCACCATCTTCGCTGAATTTTTCTCAACTGGTGTACGCTTCTTCATTTTCCACCCGATTAGATTTAATTACATACTTCGAGAAGGTATTTGTTGAGTAATAAAACCTTCTAGTAGTTTATCGAGAGCTTGCCGTTCTTACCGCACGGTACAAATAAAACCTTCTAGTAGTTTATCGAGGTTCGGGTGCTTCCGGAGTCCAAAATGGCCGCTGTATATAAATGAGAATTTTGGGGATAACTAACCCTAACCCTTTTTAAAAGACTGAACTTTGGTCTAATTTAGTTTTTACTTCTCTTAAAAGGGTTAGGGTTAGTATTCCCCTAAATACTCATTTGTATAAAGCGGCCATTTTGGTATGAGTTCTGGCTTGTTCTGCAATTTGTTGCTTCTAGTGGTGATAGCCCTCGATAAACTACCAGAAGGTTTTATTACTCAACAAATACCTTCTCGAAGTATGTAATAAAATCTAATCGGGTGCATTTTCTTAACTGCTGATGTAAGGGAGTTTAGACTTTTTCTTGATGAATTAGACAATTTGTTATCTACAGCTATTTGGTTTTTGGAGTACTATTTTCAACTAGTCCTTATATTATTGAGGCAAATTTCTCAGGAGATTTGGGAATGGAACTAAAACCATCCATACAACTGTCTTTTTTCTGTACTTAAATCTGATATATATATTTTTTTATTGTTTATTTTTCGCTGGATGTCTTTTTCCTTAAATCTTCGATATTCTTGAGAGCTTGTCTTCAGTTTGTACCTAAAAATCGCTGTTACCCTGCTCTCGATTTCTTTCTCTGGGTTTCTCATCTGATCTTGTTCTAATCAAGATTATTTTAAAAGGTTAATCAAATATTATCGCTTCTTAACGAAATTCGACATGTTAAAATCTCGAGTATCCGGTGCCATCGAGAGTTGAATATGGTCTTGTTTTGTTAATAAAAAATCTAATTAATAGTTTATATAACATTCCAGGTCTAACCTGCAGGAGGCAGATTTAGCTCTTGCGTAATGTATGTTTAATAACCATAAAATAAATAGATAATACATTGGACTAATTATCCTCCTAACACATTATGCTTCAAGCAGCATAGCGTTTCAGCGAAACCATTTATTATAGCAACGAGGAGTATATTTAGTAGTATGCTTGAGCGTAACATGATGGAGGGGCGGGCGCTGTTAACGCCATTCTTATGCAACGGAAACGGCCTCGGGGACACATTATACCCTTTACAAAATTGATAAATTTGATCCACTGGTCGTCATTTTGATTCCTGGAACATTATCACGTTTTAATGCACATATATAATGCTTCTATAACTTTTAATTAAGATACCTATTATCCTCCGTAGATAATCTCCTGACTTTAATTCACTCTAATTAAAAGGGGTCCATAAAAAGGGTACACTGGCTTGTTTATATCTCTTTCAAAATAGTGAACAGAATTAACCATTTTGGATAGGTATTCTACTTTCACAATTGCAGGGGATTCAGAATTTCTTAATTGTCGATCAGTGGTGAGTACCAATAAAATAGGGAAAAGCATCATGTAACCATTCGTTGTAGAGAATAAAAACTATAATGGGCGTTTGCGTATGTATAAATAGGAATATAGTGTCGATAAAAAAAAACACCCCCTAACGCGTCTTGTCTTGACCTCCAATGATTTTATTACATGATTATTGTATAAAAGTACCCCTCTAATTTAGAAACAGGAAATGTGATAATTTCATACCGATGACACTTTTCCGATTTTAGTTCCTTTGATCTTAGGGAAACTGGGGTAAAAAAAAGAACGCTTTACTAAAACTTTGCTCAGACTTAAAATAAAGAAATCATGTTTTATAAGACCAATCAAGGGACATACTATGTGGACATTGTAAACATCCGACACATCATTGGTCTTCTTCTTCGAGGAGAATGTTATGGTAAAAGTTTAATTTTACCATTTACTTAGTTCATTGTGTAACGCATTTCAGATATTTTTTTTTTCACAAGTTTAAGTAAAAAAAGTACCAAATAACGTTAAAAAACACTTCCGGATTTCCGCAAATATGGAAACCTCAGACAATTAATGAGATGAAGCTAATCACGTGACATGACTTACGTAAGAGGCGACATTCGTGTAGCAATCGATGTATATTTCAATATAGCATCGGCAGAATGTGACAGCTTGTCAGACATTGATTTAGCCCGGAATGTTCTTCCCATGGAGGTATATATTGACTAGAGTGTATTGTGGTCACGTGCTCCCCATTGACGTAACGTTAACGTCGTGGGCCGTTACTGGAGACCGGCCGCCATGTTTCAACCGGTTAAGAATGACTGAAGCCCCCGATGAACGTATGTAAACAAAGGGAAATAGACCGACAGACGGCGGACAAGCCCATTAAAAACATTTCTTATTCAACAATGTCAACCAAAAAATTGATGGTTGAAAGGTCTTACCTTACAGTCCTAAAACAAACTCGTTTTGGTCAACTGGTATCTTTTGGGGGCTTTATTATTAAGAATAACTCTATCATAATCATGATAATGATAATGACATGGTTTACATGATTTAGTGTAAAACTCACGAAATCATGTTTATTTTATTAACTGAGCAAAGTGACCGTCCTCGAGTGTCCAGATCGGCTAAATTTTAATTTGGGATAGATCTAATCAATTTGTTGGACGATTTAAAATGAAAGGACTGTCTGATTGACATAACTATAACGTCATCCAGATGATAAATAAAGAAATAGGCCTATAATAGATGTTAAAAATAAATAAATAATCTACTTCTATCATTTACCAGGAGAATATTTTTTGATGGGAAAGATTTTTAAAAAAGGAAAATATAAACAGGGCTAGCACGGCCTTAGGCTTATATATAGTTTTCAATTTCCATGATATATGGTGTCTGATTTTTCTTTGATTGAAAAATATGGCGGTATATTAAATTTTACAAAAAAAAGATTAACTTAAAGGAGCTAAATCGCTAATATTTTGGGCCTAGAAATTGGCACAAATGGTTCGCAACACATATAATAATGTAATATGAATTTATATAAACTGTTTTACATTCAATAGTTTCCGTTTTACTGTGAATTGTCTCAACCGAGAGACAGTTTCTAGCGTCTGGTTATTCCGTCAACACCGATAGTATATATTGCACATGATCTCCAAATAAGAATATGGTATCACCGTTTGACATAACTTGTGTAATATGTCTAGCCTCATTCTTTGAGCACCTTGTTACAAATGGCGCTGAAATGTATTATGGTACACGATTCGTGTACCAATGGTAAAATGTTTATTTTGTCTTAAATATTGAATATCAGAAGCCCATCTTTTCCAGGTAAGACCACGACACCAATGCTGATTTAAATTGCAAAAAAAATCGTGTTTTCAATGTCTAAGATTTTGGAAGATATTGAGTTACGGACTTAGCTACTTTAAAGTTTCAATTTCATATTTTCTAAGAAAGTCAAAACATAATTATGCCTGTCTTTTGCTCAATAGGTTGTCAACTCACTATTATACGATTATAGGTTATCTTTCTCACACTTACAAATCTTCACCCCGGAAATAACACAATTACCTCCCTTGTTTTCCTATTCTACACCATGGAATAGCTATCTTCAAATGATAAGTTGAAAATGATATTTTTGCCAATTTCTCAACTGGCAATAGGACTGTTTATAGATACCATCTATTTTAGGGCTTTATTTTAATACATTTTAAAAATATGAAATTGTAACTTTAATGAGATTTTCGCAGTACCATAGATTAAAAATAATAACAGTCCTAATTTTGTACAAAATTTAACTGGGAATGATGTTTTGACGACTTATTGTTAACATTTTTTTAAACTAGTTGGGGGTTTTGAAGCGGGAATCTGAATAGAGAAAAAAAATGAAGCATCAGCTGATATTGTAAGAAACTTTCACTTTAATACATCTATTTGTTACACTCGGTTTTCAATAATTAATTTTTGGAACTGTTTCTGTACAGTGTGTACACAACGTCCGCCTAATTAATTAAATCCGAGGAATAAAACTCATCAAATCAAAGTTACTACTGGCCAGTTAGTGTATGTCTTTAACTTAAATACGCCACTCAAGTAAGCAGACTTACTCCCCGCGATATTTTTCGTACATTGCCAGATGTGTATGTAGATATAATGTACGCAATTTCCATAATAATTAAATATATATATTAATTTGGAATTTCGTTAAACACACAAACATTGTTATTGTTACATAATTAAAGTATCCGCCCGTTTTCCAGCCTCAAGCTTCGAGTGTTCGACGTCTTCTGGCCGTGTTTATTAAATTATTTTATACTAATATCATGATTATACTATATCTATTAGAGCACTATTTCACTTATAACATATCTTACTTATATACTTATGAAATGAGAATCCAGTCTCTTTTCGCCTGACATTGAATGGACCAAAACAACAACTTCCCGGCATGTTGGTATATGGCTACGTAGGCTAAATCTGCCCGGTTGTAAAATGGCGGCCAAGCCCCATAGTCGGCACGCGATCACGCGACCACCATACACCTCTATAGTTCTTCCCTATCAGTACGGGCCAATTAGAAATGCGAGCAACAACAGTGACGATGATTCTGAACATTCTACCATTTCTAGGGAAGAATAACAATCGCTGCAGGCTGTTTTCGGATTAGGCCTAGGTCAGAGTACCCTACCTAATTTTCTTGTACAGTCCTTCGATTTTCGATAACTTTTCGCTTCATTTATTGATATTTACGCTTCATCGGCGAAAATATATCGCAGAAAAACTATTAATTCCAACAAGTTTACCCTAGCCATAGGGTAATACGGTATTATATGCCTTAGGCCTACTTTCTTTGTGCAACAAGTGGAAAACGAATAGAGAGCTTTCACTGAAAAATATTTCTATCCCTTACTACACTCATTTATCTAGATAATGATTTAAAGATCTTCCTACATCCACGACTATCAATGATCGACTGCAAATCATCGACATAAATACACCGACTACTGACACGGAAGATGCTTCGAAAGCGGAATATTTTAATTTACATTAGTATTTAGGCTACCTAGCTGTTTACATTTTGTTGCTATGGTTTCAACAGTCATTTCTATTGCTAGATATTGAAAGCTTGTCGGTTTCACTATAGTTTTAACATAGAAAGATAACATAACTGCTATATCTTGATCGACATTAGAAATATTATTAAAATCACGTTCGTAAGCAGATAACTCGAAATGCTCAGAACAAAGAAAGAGAAGCGTGTTTTAATGGGGACCAGCACTTTCGCCTCGTAGACATCACTGTGTCCAGACCTTTCTGCGTGTTGCCTCGCTTGGAAATTTAAAACAAAATGATAACTGCTGCCTGATTTATTGTTGGTGCTATTAACACACCCCAAGTCACGCAATTGACCATGTTTATGCTTCCAGTTAGTCAAAATGACGGGATGCAGTGCTCCGTTGCAATAGCCTTCTATAGGGAAATTCACAACGTCTGACGCCACTCACGGAAAAAATCAAAACGAGGCTGCAAGTTGCACCCTTTTCTACTGCGCAACCCATCTCTAATGTTCATCTAAGCACTACTACATAACCCATCTCTGGTTTTCCATAAAGTCAATTCAGGGTTTTTTGGAGAGAGAGAGAAATGGGTTTAACGTCCACTGAACACAAACTAGGTCATTTCGGGACTAACATGGATTAATTTATTTCAATAATTCGCTTGCGCGTAGGGGTCTTTAGCAGTGGGAGAAAACCGGAGGACCCGGGGAAAACCCATGAGGTTGGAGAGGCGACCCTACTCCTTGTCACGTACAACCGGGGATTCGAAACCACGCCAGTTGACTCAATGACAGACTTTATGATACAGCGCGCACACGCTAACCATTCAGCCATCCACCCCCCCCCCCCCTTGGGTTTTTTTTGGTATATTTTTCCTTTGCAAGAAAATATTAAGACTTAAAATTTCGCAGGGCTAAAACTATTCTAATATTAACGGGTTTTTTTTCATATTAAAACAACTTTTTGCGGTAGTATTCTCCTTTAAACATACATTATGTAAGAGCTAAATCTGCCTATTGTAGGTCTTTCTTGAGGCCCGAAATGTTATATAAATTATTAATATTTATTGGATTATGATCCGATTTGCTGCTCAACTTTCATTCATGATGTAATCATAAAATGGATAATCGAGACTATGTCTTTTTATAGTACCGACTTTAGTAATGATGATTGAGGCTAGGCCGAAATTTCAATCTCTTAATTCTCGGTTCATAATGGATCAATTTGACTGAAATTTTCAGCAAATTGCCTTTAAATTATCTAGTTTTACCCTAGTTAAAACTATTAAAGTGAGAACTGCCAGCTCCCATAATGTATCTTTTAACGAGAACTTTTCACTACGTATAATGGTTGCAGTATATAATAATATATATATTTTCATTCTGGCAAAAAATAAATAAAAAAGGGAATAACGCACTGTTGTGCTCAAGCTGAGCTTATATGAGAGGGGGAGACAGATGGGGTATAAGTTCACTCGACCCAAACAAGGTAATTTCTCATCTAACATATAGTCCAATTTGATTTTAATAATTCGCTTGCAGTAGGAGGACCCGGAGAAACCCCATAAGGTTGGACAGGCGACCACACTTCTTGTCACGTACACGCGGGTTATCGAAACCAGGCCACTTGGCTCAATGACAGACCTTATGGTTTCACGCCCACGCACAATAGAATAAAATGTTTGCACTTTTGCAAAACAAATACTACATTATTCAAAACAAATACTAAATTAATACCTGTGGTTACGGTTGACCGACCGACATTACATTATATTACCAAAATCATGCCGCGTATTATATATATATTAATTATAAGGCGACATAATTCCACCACTGTAAATATCGTTGTTTCTATTGAAATAACTGAAATTAAATAAAATAGGGCTTAACGTCCTACTTTTGAAGACGGATATACACCATGCAAAGTACTATGCGAGAAATTATTTTTCCCGGGCAGTGATGCCTACTCTTATTACGAATTCTAAATGGCAAGGGTAACTTTATGTGCACGCCAATCTGTAACATGGGACCTAGTTTTACGTCCTTTCCGAACGACTAGACACTGTTCCTTGTCAGGCTCTCTTATAATGGGGGACCACGCCGGAAAATCCGAGGTTACCGAGCTAGCGCCCTTGCACTGAGCATCCGTTCCGGCTGTGGAAATAACGAAATCACATTAATTTATAACTTTGTATAACTATTTACAGGAGCTAAACCCCCAACTTAATAGTATCCATAATATTTAAAAACACGAATTAGAATTCAATTTTTAGTTCCCCCTTGTCAGTGATGCAGGACGGAGGGCCTGGCAAGGACAGCTGTCTAGTCCTTCGGATGAGACGAAACACCGAGGTCCCGTGTATATATTGTATTGCACGTAAAAGATCCCCTGGCAGTTGGAATTCGATATAAGAGTAGGCGATAGTGCCGCTGCCCGTGCAAAATTTCCCTCATAGCACCATGTATGGCGTACGCCCGTCTTCATTAGCCCAGTATAGGAGAAGAACAGTAGGACGTTAAACCCCATTTCATTTCAGAATTCAATTTTGGTCCATTTCAATCAATATTGATGTTATCTCATCGTAAAAATATGGGATGCACAAATATTCAAGACACTGTAAACATTATAAAATCACTACACGAGTCGTGTATTCTAGGCATATCGTGGTTTCGAGCGCCATGAAAAAAAAGAAAACATAGTCTAGAAGCCGACGCGGAAGTAATTTTTAAAAAAATGACTGATTCACAATCGACAAAATTTGGACAGTTCGCGTGTTTCACCGCGATTAATTTATTAGAAGTTACAATAACAATTTATTATATTTTTTTAAAAAGGGTGTAAATCATTTTACAGCCAGTCTTTGCTTATAATAAAATAGTGTCCTGCACGCATGCATTTTTCTACGGCCCAGTAGCTCATATTGGAGATATGCTGAATGGCCTTTATAGTCAAAGAACGATTTTAATCAACTTAAAGAGACATGCCATAATCAGCGGACTGAAATTTTCCCGAGGCAGATGCTGAGATTCACGAGCATTTATGTGGTATTGTGGTGTGGATAATCAAACATGCATTTTGCAAGATTTAGATAAAGAGCTTACCGTTCTCGCTATACAAGTTTTTAAAAAATAGATAATGAAAAGGGAATATGTAGAAAAGTTCAGTAAATTTACTTCATTTTGAGCGGAGTTATCGTCGATTGCAGCACAGTGTAGTCACGATTGTCATTGCTACCGTTGTTACGATAATAAATAAAGTCTCGATTATCCATTTTTTAAATTAAATCGTTAAATCACATTTAAATGTTTAAACTCTAGAGCATCTAATGACACCGAGATTTGATTATGGTCTTGCCAAGTAAATAAATGTCTAATTAATAATTTATGTAAGATTTAAGGCCTAAAGAAAGACCTGCAATGAGCAGAGTTAGCTCTTAAATAATGACCCTTTAAAAATGACAAGATAGTTAATGAATCGAGTAGTTTTATTTGTCGCTAGTACCATTGTAACCAGTTCTAATTGCCATGACGACATGCGTGGTTCTTGTTAACATCGCCTTCAATTTACACGAAGGCTCACTCTCATTATAAATTTGCAGGAATATTGTCGATTAAATACTCTGTTGGGATATCTGTGCGAGACATTTTTACAAACGTAAGTAAATATACATAGTTATAAAATTCTGCTCTAGAAATGACAGACACATATGTGTGTTTTTGGAAATATAGGAGGCATTGGCGCTTTGTTTGTACAAAATCATTTGATTCAAGTTAGATGGTATGCAAGATATTGGACAAATCCGACAAGCCATCCCTATGATATACAAAAATGTTATTAGATTTTTTTTTTTTTTTTTTGCCATCCATCACATACTTTTACTCATACTAATAATGAAGTCGTACGCGGAAGTAATTAAATATGACTGATTCACAAACGACAAAATTATAATAAATGAACTAAGAAACCTAATTTGGACAGTTCGCGTATTTCACCGCACGTAACTGATTAGAAATTATTATAACAATTTTGGTGGTCTTCACGAAAATCATTTTACTTTAATATAGTCGTACTACGACCACTGTCAATATCGGTCGCATTGTTTCTGTTGCGTTTTTTATTTTTTTTTTATTTTTTTTTTTTTTTTGTATTTCTGATTGTTTTCAATCAGTGGACGCTTACGGCTGGCCCCCGGATCTATTCACTTTATTTGATATTTGTTCATTTGGTGCAATGTCTATTTTCTGTCTTGCCCGCAGGTTTATCTTGTACATTTTTGTTTTGCGTGTAGTGCGGTCCTCCTGCACTTACTATTAGAGGTGTTCAGTGACGCTCTCGAAAGACAGGCTACTCTACGTCATTGCTAGGTTGTTCGACATTTGGACAATCTTAATGTGATTTTAAAGTAGCCAAGTCTCTAACTCAATATCATCCAAAATCTTCAACATTGAAAACACGATTTATTTGTCAAATTAAATCAACATTCATGTTGTGATCTTACCGGAAAAAGATGGGCTTTTGATATCCAATATTTAAGACAAAATAAACATTTTACCATTGGTACACGAATCCTGTACCATAATGCGCTTCAGCCCCAGTTGTATCAAGAGACTCGAGGGACGAGGCTAGACACATTGTACCAAATCAAACGGCGTATATAGACTGGAATAACCAGACGCTAGAAATTTGCACTCGCTTGAGACTGCTGGCTTATTTCGCCGAACATAACTGATTTGAAATTGGAGTAAAATCGGAAACCATTGAATGTAAACCAGTTTATATACATTCATATTACAGTATTATATGCGTTGCGACCCACTTTTGTCAATTTCTAGGTCCCAAATGTTAGCGATTTAGCTCCTTTAAATCTGATATTATTTACAATGAGAGGTAATGTCTCTTCCCACCATTTCAGTGTTGATACCTTTTCAAAGACAGCAACTGACTATACCAAGTATATGACATGTCATCTACTGCGGAAGGGAAAGCGGTGGGTGTCTAAAAGTGCGTTGATTCTGTCATTGATATACCCAAAACCCCACTGAAACATATTATCTCTTCCCATACAAATATATAATTTTTTATTAAAGATAATAAGAATTTGCATTGTCGCTGGTGGTTCAGTGGGCCACGGTGGTTCAATGAGTAGGGCGTTGCCTCTAAAAACAGGTTAGAACGCAAAGTTCTTCAGATTTTTCACCATGGTTTACCCTTGTCAGTGGTGTAGGGACAGACAGAGAGAGAGAGAAATGGGGTTCAACGTCCACTCGACACAAACTAGGTCATTTCGGGACTAACATATGGTTCAATTTTATTTCAATAATTCGCTTGCGCGTAGGGGTCTTTAGCAGTGGGAGGAAACCAGAGGACCCGGAAAAAAACCACGAAGTTGGACAGTCGACACTACTCCTTGTCACGTACAACCGGGGATTCGAAACCACGCCAGTTGACTCAATGACAGACTTTATGATACAGCACGCACGTGCTAACCATTCAGCCATCCAACCCCCCAGTGGTGTAGGACAAGACTTAGCAAGGAACAGTTTCTAGTCGTTCGGGTAGAGAAAATAACGAACCCCCACAAAAAAATCCTTGAAAGTTGGAATTCGGAATTCGCAGTACGACCAGGGCGTACCGCCGCTGCCCGTGCAAACCTTTCCCCCAGAGCACACTGCGTGGTGTAAGTAGAAAAGTAGGATACCAATCCCATTTCATTTCATTTCAGGCATTTTTAAAGAACCCTTAGGTTGTTCTCTGTACAAATTTCTCTTAAAAACCTATTCATGTAAATTAATTATATTATTTGATCCTTTCTTTCATCTTACTCTTAGTGTTGATTCAAGCATCATTATACGCTCACGTTTAATGTAGAAGTGTATTGTTGTCATTCTTGTTCGTTGGCCAGATTTCTTCAGAGTTGAAGGCATTGTTCATGAAAGAGGAATCCAGTCAAAATCTTTCCATTTAGTTTTAATCGCTCAAAGCTTGTGGATCCAATATAATTATAAAATAAAGATCTAGACAAACTTTATTGAAACTTGGGAGGGATATTTAACCAGGGCATGACAAAGAGGCCTGCCGTGGTTATCTTTTCAGGCATATTTTAAGTTTGTGCACGCGATATAGATAGAAAACACTGCTAGGGATTTTTTTTTTTAAAGTTGACCGGTTTGTGTGTTTTTGTACGAACCCGATCGAAATTCAGATTACACATCGCAGAGTTATCCCCCTGTTTACTTTCTAATTTACGAAATTTTGTAAACACGATACAGGACCAAGATTGTTGGTAGGATATCTTTAGCTTGGGGCAGAGTTCTTAGTGTAACGTGTTGACCTAGCACGGATGATGACGTATTCAAGGGCGTGGCAAAACCAGTCTATGTTATGGTAATGAATTTGGCCTACAAATCTTCGTTTTATCTGAAAGTAGAATATTTGAAACATATGGCAGCATGTGCATGATTTCTGAAAGGGTGGCTACCGTTTTGTGTGTATGGGTAAATGTCTCATTTCTAATCTTATTTTTAAAAATTGTGATCAGTTTGGTATTCGCAACCGTTATCATATAAACTGATCCTTTTGTATTTGAAAGGTAGCAAAACAAACTAATTAAATGTCTGTTGCAAAACACGGCATTGTGTGATTCAGAGTTATCTTCATTATGTTCTTTTTGTGCAATGTCTGTTCGTATTATTTGCTTTTGTTTTCACATCTATACTATTCAAAAAAAGTAGGGGATATTTGATTTTTAAGTGTTATTAAAGTCACCTAATGAAACTGACGAAGAAACAAATGACAAAATGAAATGAAGTTCACATTCATCGATTTATTCCAAATGATCGTTAGACTAAGTAAGGCACAGACTGACCATTATAAGGGTAAAATGATACCCGGGGTCAAACAGCAAAGTTACCACAGCATCACAACCAAGTCAGTAACGGGTAAATCCTCCTCTGTTTGCCAAACAAGCATTGATCCGACGTGGCATACTCCTAATGAGACGTCTAAGGTCATTTTGGCCCAGATTGTCCCATTCCTGTTGCAACGCAGCAGCAAGTTCTTGGACATTGGCAGGACGTTGTTGACGTTGACGTAACCTCTGTCCAAGCATGTCCCAGACATGCTCGATGGGGGAGAGGTCGGGACTCAGTGCTGGCCAAGGTAATGTGGTGATGTTCTGTTGTTGGAGGTAACCTGTAACGATCCTGGCCCTGTGACATCTTGCGTTGTCATCCTGGAAGATGAAACGGCGGCCATGACGTCGTGCGAACGGCACAACATGGACTGCCAAGATGATGTCCCGGTAGTACTGGCCTGTAACACGCCCTGCAACAACATGTAAAGCCGTTCTTCCAGCAACAGTGATGCCTCCCCACACCATAACAGAACCACCCCCAAATCGATCATGTCTGATGACGTTAACGTCTTGGAAGCGCTCGTTTCGACGACGCCACACCCTCCTACGTCTGTCCAAAAAATCAACAGTGAACCTTGACTCATCTGAAAACATCACATTGCTCCAGCGTCGATTATCCCAGTGTTGACGATCCCTACACCAACGACGTCTTGCCTGAATGTGATGATCTCTCAAACAAGGGATCACGCGAGGACGTCGGGCGCGAAGGTGACCCCTATGCAGTCGATTCTGAATCGTCTGGCCACTCACTCTCACACCAGTGTCTGTTTGAAGACGAGCGCTGATCTGATTTGCTGTGATGACACGATTTCTCAAGGCCAAGGTACGGATAAATCGATCCTGGGCTTGAGTTGTCGCCCTTGGTCGACCTTAGCGTGGTCTGTCCTGTACAGATTGTGTATCACGGTATCTGGACCATAGCCTGCTTATGACAGACTGAGAAACATTCATCGTCCGCGCCACAACCGCCTGTGTTGTGCCGATCTGTAGCATGCCAAGGGCACGTAACCTTTCATTTTGGGTAAGCCGACGCATTTCAAAATTTGTTTTCTGGTCACTAAAACAATTAAACTGATGTTTCCACCCTGGAATTCAATGCCACAATGACTGTAACATTCAAAGTCAGAGTCGTGCAAATCTTGGGTTGGACCCCCATGATGATCCCAAGCATCACCTGCATTCCATGCGGTAGCTATTGGTGCGTTTGGGCGTCACATGTAACTGGAAATGTTTCTTCTGTTAGGTTCTATAGTGACTATTTTCGTAGTCATTTGCATATTTTAGTATTATGCCCCCAAAATCAAATATCCCCTACTTTTTTTGAATAGTATATATCACGTACATATATTGACAAGAGCCAATTATTTTCTGCTTTTTGTTACAAGAAAACGGCCAAGCGAAGATCAACCAATGATGGGTTGTAACAGGCAATTTTCTCTCTAACAGACCTACGTCTTAATGCGCACAAAGCAACAACAAGTCTATGAAATCCAGAATAATTTGTCCATATTAATGAGCCTTTAATCATAGTAATTTTGAAATATTCTTGTACAATTTCCACTTTTTTATCTCGATATAATTTCACTTTCTCCATTACTTTGGTAGTCAACCAATAAGAGTTTTCAAACGTTGTATTTGAGACATAGAGAGGTTCGTAAGATGCAATAAAATTTGTAGACGAGAGAGAGGGGAAAATGGGGTTTAAGACCACTCGACACAAACTTTATTTCATTAACTCACTTTCCCGTAGGGGTCTTTAGCATTGGGAGGAAACCCACGAGGTTAGACAGGCGACCCTACTCCTTGTCACGTACCAGTTGACACAATGACAGACTTTATGATACAGTTAACCATTTGGCCATCTACCTCCCCAACCCCCCACCCCATTTGTAGACTCCATGCAACGACTGAACGTGTTTGGTATTTATAAATCAATAACAATATTGCTATTTTAACCATGTCCATTATAGCACAATTAAGTCAAATCATGCTTGGTCATGCTCTATGTGTCAAAAACCTGTCTGTATTTCATTTACAGTTGATACTGATAAAAACCAACCGCCTTTTGGCACTACCTGCTGTGAGATAATGGAGAATATTACAATAGAATCGAATGATGAATACTATAGAGGACGATTATCACCTACTTACCACACTATTATGGGTATATATTTATGCATTGTAGGTAAGAAAATCATTTTCTTAATTCACCCATAATTTAGAGTAATTAATTATACGCCCACCTTTTCACGTTTCACGTGGACGTATCATGTAGTCACCCCTGTTCGTCCGGACGATCACACTACGTGTCACAATTTTTGACAAAACTTGAAAATTAGTTTTGTATCCCAAAGATCTAGGTTTCTTTCGATATTGGCACGTATTGGAAAGTAACTTCATGGATTATACAAATAAATCGAGCTTTTAGATGTTACGATTTTTATATCCCAGAGATCTCGGTTTCTTTCGATATTGGCGCATATCTGACCCTAACTACCTCGATTATGACCCATAGCTGAACGAAAAATCGCGTTTTTAGCTTGTGGACCCCCTAGAGGTAACAATATATATATATATCACCGTTACGTTGCTATGCAATTCCCGAACTTATAGCTACGATATCTCCCTTTACCGCAGCCACGTTTTTAGCTTATGGACACTCTAGAGGTAACATTTTTATACGAGTTTCTGGTTTATGGCTCCTGATTGTACGAAAATTATTGGGTGGGGGTACCTTTTGTCTGTCAATCTATAGTAAAATATGGAAGTATCTTGCACGGCAAGAGAGGGTCTATTGTCCGGGAATCTTATCCCTGAACCAATGCTGGCGGTATAATTTACAATTTAGCCAATATTTTTATAGGAAGAGACAAATTAACTGTTTTATGACGATTGTAATTTCTCTGAAACCACCCTACGTTAGGATTGATCAGTCGTAATACTCTGTCAAACAATACGCTTCTTTACCAAAATATTTTAAACGTGAATCGCCTTTAAGTCTAGAATATTGTGTCTTGAAGCTATGTCAGTTTTGGTGATGTTGGAATAAATAAATGTGGCAGCGGTTGTTGAGCTGGCAGTTTAATACTCGTTACCTTGAATTAGAAAACAGTGCCCTCCTCTACTTCTCGTTTACTGCTAAGAACGTTTACAATAAACTGACTGTAACTAAACACGGATCTTGTTAACTCAATACCCTCTGACCAACAGGTTTCCTTGCGCCCCCATCGGTGTGAAGGATACGTGACATGATAAAACGAGCTTAATTCACTCTGACAGTCATTAAACACGGATCTGGTTACCTCAGTACCCTCGGACCAGCTGGTTTCCTTGTGCCCCTATCGGTGTGAAGGATACGTGACATGATAAAACGAGCTTGATTCACTCTGACAGTCATTAAACACGGATCCGGTTACCTCAATACCCTCGGACCAGCTGGTTTCCTTGTGCCCCCATCGGTGTTAGGGATATGTGACATGATAATAAAACGAGCTTGTCTTGGACCAACTTGTTTTTTTGTGCCCCCATCGTGTGAAGGATACATGACATGATGATAAACCGAGCCTCTCTGACTGTAAAATCGTACTGACAGTTGTTTTGCTCTTTAGTATATTTCAATCAAAGTACTTTATTCTGGGCGAAGTTATGACTGTTTGACGATGTAGCATAGATCGTTGATTATCTTACCAAAGTTACTTGACAACCAAGACCAAGTCTCGATTATCCATTTTATCACAATTCTTTTTTTTTCCTTAAATATCGCGGGTGTTCATGTGCGTTTGCACATCGCAATCAAATGGTCTAGAAAGTTGGTTATATGTTTGCCACGTGAATAAATTTCTAAATAATAATTTATAAAAGATTTAATGCCGAAAACGTAACAAGACTTGTAACCGCCAGATTTAGCTCAGGTCGTTAATGTCAAAGGTCGTCCCATCGACGTTAATTATTGGCTTCTGATATCTGAATTTTTTTCTGATCAAATCAAAGACAAGTGTAATTATTTCAGATAAATTCCACACTATGATTCTTCTTTCATATTCTCTTTGAATGAAATATAGATAAACGATATTAAGGTAGCATATTTAACAGACCAACAGCGAGGCTGATGTCCCCCGCTGCAATCCCAAAATAGATAGATTACTCGTATTAATAAATTGTATATTAATCGAGCAATCTACACTAAGTCTAAACATTCTCAATTAAAAGCAGAGCTGTTATGTTTCAAATTCTTGACCAATAAAATTAAGTATCGCTACTTAGCCTAAGCAGACAATTCTAATCATCAAACTAAGTCAAGGTATTGATATAATGAATTTATGCTCTGAGCTTCATCACTCTCATACAAATAGTAGGGTGACCCGTGCAGGGAATGTTGGACTCGACACGACGAATGTGTACGCTTCATTGGCTCGTCTCGAAGTGATTTCTGGCTAACCACGCAGTATGATCATACTCAACACTAGAGTCTATGAGACTATAAATAGCCACCACACGTGCAATTCACTACACATCTATCAACTATTACAGCCGTAAAAAAAACTATTGTTGATTCTGAATAGCAGTAATATTTAGCTTTATAGCAGCTTTAGAAATTACGTTCGTTTTATTTTTTTACATTGCTTTATCATTAACTGTACCGTTAGGAGCGGCATCGTTTGGTTTAGTACAATTAATATCTCTGAAATACTTGCGTTAGGCAAGAACATGGTACTAGCAGTAGTTTCATTTTACTTTTACAAGGTTCTTAAAACAATGTTGAGTTGCCTAACGTCCGTGTTTCTAAATTCAATTTCTTGTGTGTGTGAGTTAGTTGTATTTTACGTCCGCTTCCACCGAGGTGATATCGCTTTCTGTTATGTTCCGTAAAAAAGTAGTCTTGATTATCCCGGCCTGTCAATCAGATGTAGAATGGTCGGTAGACTGGTTAAGCGAGACTAATTTCAAAACAAGGGCATATAACCTATTTTTTAATCACAAGTGCCCGGATGTTATGACCAACATTCGTAACAATCTTTCAGTGTATTATTTATGGATGGTTAAATGGTCATAGCTTATTAAGTACAACATGACCGTTTATATAGTGACTATAAATGTTTGAAACTGGTGTAAGGCTTGGTGTATATATAAATATTGTGGTGAAATTGTCAAGATATTTGGAGATATTTATTTATGGTGGGTCACCCTAGAAATAGAACCATAGTTATCGTGTTCCAAAGTCTGATCCAATCAAATCATTTACCTCTGCTTGGGCTTGGTGTAAAATGCGCATGATCGATCACGGTCGAGGCATTCGCCTTGTAAACACCTACACTAGCTACGTTTGAAAATTCTACCTAAAATAGGAGAGTTATTGTGTTCCGAAGTCTCCACCAATCAGATTGAAGTCTCTACTTTGCCTAAGCAGAAAATCGAACTCACCACTACCACTCAATTAGAATCAAAGTAATCGAGCTCCAAAGTTTCGACTATGGAAGCCTATTGCGGTCATTTCAAAATCTCGACCTATCGCCGCGATAAGGCCAGGGTGAGAACACAAGGATACAGAGCGAGAATGAGAGGGTCTCGCTCGCAGAATACGGGATTATTTTTACCTCATTCGCCTTTGAGTATCTCTCGCCTTCTCGCTCCCTCGTCTAGGACGTGCAATGTACGGTGGCTTAGTGAGTAGCATTCCCGCCTTCGACTTCTCGCCCCTCGCCTATTGGCACCCGCTTTCTCGCGGCGAGAAGTAGAGATTATGAAATGGCGCTATAGGCCATTTTTAACAATATTTATATTCATTAAATCTGAATTTGGATTGGGAAACAGGCTGTGCCTATGTGTAACCCCTCTTTCTGATTTAGATACATGTACACATTATAATTATATGCATACATACATAATTACATAAATATAGAACATATAGGATACATAATGGATAATATAGAGACTTGGATGATTGTACAGCGTGCAGGGCTGAAAATAACTTAGGAGTTGTTTTATGGAGATTTAAATCTTTTTGATAAAAGAATAAATTGTTGGACTTCTTTGAAAATAAGTGCGTTTATCTCAGGACTAAATTTTGTTGATCCATACAACAGACAACTGGTTGTTGTGATTATGTTGAAGGTTATGGATTGTCCCGTTACTTGCATCAGAATGTAAGGGGCATACGAGTAAATAGTGATCGGGATCTTTGAATTTGTGACCACAGACGGAAGCAGGGCTATCATCATCGACATGTCTAGGGAATTTATGACCATGCAGATTTGAGCCGCATAACCTTAGTTTATAGTGGATTATTTGTAATTTCCTTTTCCCTAAATAGCAATATGGTGGCACAATAGTATCTTATTTGTTAAGTGAATTTCCAAAGATAGCACGTGCGCGCTGTATCATAAGGTCTGTTTTAGAGTCAGCTGGCGTGGTTTCGATTCACTGGTTGTACGTGACAAGGAGTAGGGTCGCCTTTCCAACCTTGTGGGTTTTCTCCGGGTCCTCCCACGGCTAAACACCCCTACGCGCAAGCAAATTGTTGAAATAAAATTAAACCATGTATTAGTCCCGAAATGACCTAGTTTGTGTCCAGTGGACGTTAAACCCCATCCTCCCTCCCTCTCTCGAATTTCTAATTTCAACGTTAGGTTTGTTCCATTCATGTTTCGGTTCTGCATTTGCTTTCCTTTAGTTTATCTTAGGAAATGGGAGTAGAGGAAAGTTCTAATAGGTCAGAGAGATATGATGGCGCGAAGTTGTTAATAATTTGACACAGTAATTTAATTTATGACGTTGGCATCTTTCCGAGAGTGGAACAAACCCGGTGTCTTTATAGAATAAGCATGGCTCGTACCCCTCACCGCCACACAGATAACTGTAGGTATTCTAGTTTGTTAGCTAAATAATCACTGCACCCATCCCAAATATTATATCGGTATAATCAAAATGTAGAAGGATAAAAGAACAGTATATATATTGTGTTTAAAGATCTTCTATTCAATCGATATTTTAGAGTGCGTAGGCAATTTACTAGTTTGGATACTTTGCTCACAATGCTATCTATTTGATTATTCCATTTACAGTTAG
Organism: Patella vulgata; assembly: GCF_932274485.2. Lineage (NCBI taxonomy): Eukaryota > Metazoa > Mollusca > Gastropoda > Patellidae > Patella > Patella vulgata. Next base: position 23,749,436 of record NC_065883.2, read on the forward strand.
GTTGAAAGATTAGACCAAGATGTTTATGTTCACTGACTTCTTTGATTTGTACCTGGTTCATAAATAATGGTTGGGTGACCCACCATAAATAAATATCTCGACAATTACGCCACAATATTTATATATATATGCCAAGTCTCAAATCAGTTTCACACAATTATAGTCACTAAATAAACTAAATGTTGTACTTAATAAGCTATGACCATTAATCATCTATAAATAATAGACTGAAAACTGGTTCCAAGTGTCGTCCATAACATCCAGACACTTTTGAGTAAAAGATAGGTTACGTGCCCTTGTTTTGAAATTAGTCTTGCTTAACCAGTCTATCGACCATTCGACGTCTGATTGACAGGTCGGGATAATCAAGACTACTTTTTTACGAAACATAACAGAAAGCTGGAACAAGAAATTGAATTTAGAAATAAACACTTTAGACAACTCAACAATTGTTTTAAGAAACTTGTAAAAGTAAAATGAAACTACTGCTAGTATCATGTTCCTGCTAAAGAAAGTGATTCAGAGATAGTATTTGTACTAAACCAAAAGATGCCGCTCTTAACGGCACAGTTAATGATAAAGCAATTTAAAAAATAAAACAAACGTAATTACTAAAGCTGCTGTAATAACCAAGAAGCTAAATTTTACTGCTATTCAAAATCGTCAACAATAGATTTTTTACGGCTGTAATAGTTGATATATTTGTAGAGAATTGCACCTGCCATGGCTATTTGTCGACTCAAAGCGAGTGCGGGGTAGTCAGAAATCCGTTCGGGACACGCAACTGAAGCGTGCACATTTAGCCGTGTCGAGACCAACTTTCTGTAGAGTGCACGGGTCACCCTAAATGGTGGTTTATATTTAACTATGTGGGGTTTAGTAGTAATAGTCAGTTTCTCTGTTTTAGGGAATTAAAAGTTACTAGCCATGTCTCAGCCCAATTTTTTATTCGATTCATGGTAGCAGCACTTGCATGCCAATCCCTGTCAAAAGCCTTGCTGATATCACAGAAGACTATTCTAGTACACTGAGGCAGGTCAACGACTCAACAGAAGAAGTGTAGGTCGATTTGTTGGAATATAGTAGACTCATCAGGAAGAAAGCCACTCTAGGCTCGTGTTAGCATGGAATTATCTATGAGGAAGTTAACCCTTCCAACCAGCCATGTATTTTCACATTATTAGACATATCCAATACACTTTTTTCAATTATGGTTCCTAAATAGGGAGTTTAGGGAGTGTCACATATGTTGCCACCACGCAGCTCTGGGTGGCGATAGGGCACACATTTGATGCCACTATGCACAAATGGAATGAAATAAAGGCAAATGCAAAATACTTATTGTTCCCAGGTGTAATATTGACATTCTGTGAACTTTATCAACAATTTTGTCAACTTTCAGCAATGTGCGGATGTTTGGCCAATCCAAACAGAAGACATTGCACTAACATAACCAATGACTGATTGTCTGAACTTGAGGAGAAACTACTACAAAGACATTTTCTCTGTCCTACAAGCAAGGCATATACCAGACCAACAGTAGGCTCCACCTATCTTATCCCTATGCTTATGAAAGTCATAGTAGAGCAGCAGGATGTCCCGTCGAAGCAGATGAAGACCTTGCATTTCACACACATTGTTCTACAACACCTGGAAGAACATGTTTCGCACTTACATCTTGGTGCATTTTTTGACTGCATTACAGCAGGGACATGCCCAACATTATCATACCTTATAGCATACCGGCAACATATATGACATGCATAAGGTCACTACTGTATCATAGTGGCCACGTATGTGGCCAGTCGATAAAATACCCCCTAGTTTATTTCTTATTCTTTGAAAAATACTGACTACTATTTGTACATGTTCTGAAACAAACATTTTACCAAACTGATATAGATTTTCACTTCATATCTCCTCCATGCCCTTGGGGACATTATTGCACTTTGTCGGTCCGCAAGTCAAACTCACCTACTTCCATTGGGGGCTGACATGTTGATTCTGCATCAGGCTATCACAGGGCCATCTATCAGCGATAAAATAAACTAAAGATGGCACCGTTTGTGGCCAACATGCAGTTAGAAGTGAATGTGTATGTGTTCTCCCCAGTTGACACCCCTAAACACTGGCCACATATGTTACCGGGATGCAAGAAAAGGTTTTAAGACATGCTTGTGAATGATTTTTTTCAAAGATTTTGACTATTATACTTAAGAGGGAGATTGGTCTATAATTACTACAATCGTTTGGAGAGCCTTTTTGAATACAGCGACCACGTTTGCAAATTTCCAAATTGTTGATATAATGTGTAGCTCTAATGATAGTTTAAAAAGTTGACAACGTGGATAACTGATTTCTTTTGTGATGTATATAAAATTCGCGTATTAATTTCTTCCGGTCCTGAGGCTTTTGTGGTATCTAGACTGTCTATTACGTCTTTAACTTCTTCAGGATTTGGTACAATCGTATCGTTGCTGTTAAGGTTCATAACAAGCAGTAAGATTATTAGTGTCATCTAGTTGTGATTGTTTGATAAAGAATGAGATTTAAGGCATTTGCTGTTTCAAATTGAGTAAACAAAGTGTTACGGTTGACTGTTAATGGCGGTGGTTCGTTTGTAGACGCAGCGTGTGTTTTAATATGAATTAATACGTTTCCACCAGGTTTTTGTTCCAAAGTTTTCTGTCACTATTTTTTTTATCAATTTTGTCAAAGTAATCGTTTTCTTTCTTTTTCTAATTAGGTCATGTATGTGATCATTTCTAATTTTCCGGAAGTTATGCCAATCAAGAGTCTAAATGTCTATTCACCGCTTTTTTGTGTAATCTACTTTTCTTCTTTTCCATGCGTCTTATTATAATTCATCCAGGGTTTATCATGGTTCCTAATTGTCACTATTTTGTAAGGTATATTTGATTTTGATATATTGATCAAGGAGCTTGTAATTTGGATACACGCTGCTTCTATATTTGAACTATTGATTAGATTGTACCATTTAGTAGCTATGTCCCTTTTTATACCCCCCCCCCCCCCGCCGCCCGGACTGCGTTTTCGTAATTCCATACCGTTCGCTTAAAGCTGCGTTGTTTTTGTACGTTAAATGCCAGAAGTTATCAAGTACACCATTTTCAGTTGTTCGCAACGTAGAGCTAGTTAATATCAAAGCTATTAAAGAAGGGATCCGTTACAGCGTTTTGACGGAAGTTAAATATTTGCTTCGTTTGTACTAGATTGCTCTGCTTACCATGAGCAGAATCGAACTTAGTCAAGGCATTGTTATAAAGGAACCATACACCAAGTTTCGTCTCTCTGACTTAATTAGAATCAAAGCTATCGTTTCCCAAAGCATCAACCAATCGGAAAATGGTCATCTTGGAACCCCACCAAGGCATTCACCTAATAAACACCCAGACCAAGTTTCAAAAGTCTAAATCAATTAAACGTGAAGTTATTGTGTCCCAAAAAGTGTGACACCCAGACCAAGTTTGAAAAGTCTGAATCAATTAAACGTAAAGTTATTGTGTCCCAAAAAGTGTGACGGACAGACGGACTTCAAAGATTATGTCTTGTTCATGACGCGGACCAAGCAGATGAAACCAGAATTTGAAATGAAAAACTATTACAGTACTTGAAAACATCGCTTGCCCATAGGGATTTCTTGTAGCAGACTCTACACTTTGTGACGTACACACTTGGAAATCTACCTATAGCGCATTTGTTAGACCCAGCCCCCCCCCCCCCCCACACACACACACACACTCACTTTCTGATTTTGAACTAGATGTCCACTTCTATATTCCATACAGTGAGACCTGCTCTTACATCGAATTCCAACCAACTGTCAGTGGTTCTTGTACGTACACGCCAATGTGTACATGGGACCTCGGTATTTTGTCCTATCTGAACGACTATACGTTGTCTTTTGCTAGGCCCTCCGTTCTGCACCACTGACAAGGGGAAGGAGGGGAATCACGATGAACTTTCTCGTCTAATACCAACTCACTGAGACAAAACGGCCCCATCTTCCATGATAAAGTTTAAGAAAAGTAGTTTCTGCGACTCAATATCCACATTCCGTCCAGACGATCATACGTTTATTCAAAACATCATAATGATGATATCCAGAGTTGTTTGAACTTGTTGTGGATTAGGGGTTGATTTTACAACAGAGATGAAGGACTTCATGCTTTCACATTTATTTCAAATCATTAATGAATCAGAAGGTGAATATAGTACAGTACAGGTCCTTATCATATTATCCGACCGATCTATAATATTATTATTACAAGAGGGCATCAAGAACCTTCTTTGGATTAAGTATGGAGTAAAACAAAAACATATTGGCAGGAAAACGGTGCAGCAGCCTACCATGTCACACACAACGTTTTCGCACCAATGCTGCTGCACTTGTCATCATACCATGGATGAAAACATTTATTGGCAGGCTAATCTAGTATTTCCACTCGACACAAACTAGGTCATTTCGAGACTAACATAAGGTTCAATTTTATTTCAGTAATTCGCTTGCGCGTAGGGGTCTTTAGCTGTAGGAGGAAACCGGAGGACCCGAAAAAAAAAACTCAAGGTTGGACAGGCGACCCAACTCTTTATCAAGTACAAGGGGGGGGGGGGGTCGAACTCTTCTAATGGGCTAATGAAAACGGACATGGTCATTTCTAACACATGGTACGGTACATTTCTTGTTTTCATATTTTCATAAAGGTTTTCAAAGAGGTCTTCAATTACACCAGGCTAATTGGATTGCCCAGAGGCGCTGTTCGCACGAAACTACCGTTTTTTAAGGACTTCGAATTTTGTCTAATGGTTTGGATTGTTCGTACTTGGTTTTATTTTATTATCAATTACATCAGACAATGTTTTTAATAGTTCACCATACAAGACAATGGAATATTCTTATTATGGCGTAAGCAAACTAAACTAATTGGCCTTTGATAGTCAGAATAAAACACCCTACGGCTTTTTTTCACATTAAATTATTTACTAGTATTGTATTATAAATCCGTTATTTGAGACAAGAATATCACATCATTCTCTGGACATGTCACTTGCTTCACTTGTATTACATATTACAAATTTTGTTCGGTTAGATTTTGCATTTTAAGAGTCAGATATAGCACCACAACTTTTCAAAACTATTTCTGATCGTATTACTTATGATGCAAATTTTTTCCTTTTTTGTGGGCGTGGCAGATTACAAGTGGTCAGATTAGGGATTGCCCCACCGAAACCAGCCAGATTTGGTATTTTTAGAATCGGCTCATACATAGCTAACATTTGGCACAGATTTCAACTATATTATTAATGAGGATAATTTTGACACCTCGTCCGCACGTTTTAGGGCAGTCAGAAAAGGGCATGACCCCACTTTTTCCGGTCAGATTTATATTTTTTATATACATATATTGTATGGCAACACTTCAGAAATAATTCTGATCCTATTACTTTTTGGCCCTTTTTATCTGCCCCTCCAAGCCAAATGCCCCACTGAAATCTCGTAAGACTGGATGTTTTGAATTTGCACTATCAAACCTATTACTTATGGGCAGTTTTTTCGTCACTGGTTCTTGGACTATTCTGGGATCGTTTTAGCAACATAGTATTGACTCTGTAGTTTATTTTTAAATTTGTCAATAAATCATGGTGTTTTGTCAATAGGATGTCAAAGTTCAATGGAATAGTTATATAAAATAAAATACTGTCACTTCCCATTAACAACATTTTCAACACCCAATGTCCACAATGAATTTACAAAGTAAGTTTTACACGGCGCTTGGGTGGATATCTATTTATAATATTTATATACGATATCCGATGTTACCCTCTGATGATGTCGCAACAGATTTATATCACTCTGCAATGAAAAGGACAATTTTTCTTTCAACATTTTATCCACATCAGTTTTATTTTATTCGGATATGTCAATGTGAAACTATTCCCATATCAAATACGGAATTCGGTAATGTTTCATAAATGCGATATATATATATATATATATATATGGAAAGGTGTGTAAGAACTCACGTATATCCTTTATTTAAAATATCGTTCAATATTTTCTTACGATTTGAATATGTACTTACACACCTTTCCATATATCGCATTTATGACAGCATCGTCCACATCACACCTGGGTAGAACTTGCGACAGGAGTATATTGGTAGATGGGGAGGCACCTTTGATATAGTCAATAACCTTGATTATATCTTGTTGGATGCTGTAAAGATTTCTTTCTTGGCTCATCTCATTACCGACTACCAATTTAATATTGTCTTTCAAGGTCAGGTAGATGATATAGGTATAATCCCACCCTTTATACACTTCAATGATAGATTTTCTTTTAAGCCCCTTGGAGTAGTTCTTTGAAGGATGGAGCTTCCAGTTATTAAAATCCTTTTGGTTAGCTTGATTTGGTTGTTTACTCGGCTATTTTTAGTTTCTTCGTGTTAGTTTTTGTCGTATCGGTATGAGTTGGCGGTGTAGTATGTACATGTACCCCAGTAGATGTGATCAAGCTAGGTCCATCAGTTGAGTGTGTTAGATCTAGTGGCACATGTAGGTTTGGCATCTGTACTGGTATCTTGTAGAGAATTAATATTCTCTTCCATGACCCTTAATTGCCTAAACCGACATTCCACGTTGGACTGATTTAACACTGTTTGCTTAATTGAGGTAGAACAATGCAAGGACAATGGAAGTTCCTCATTTCGTCATTCCCTCTGGTTTCTGACATAACATGGACATGTACAAATCTTCCTTAAATACCGGAAATAGTTCATAGTTTAGTAAGATTCCAAGATATTTAAATTCATCTACAATTTCTATTTTGTTATTGCCAAATTTCCATGTTTCATTTCCAGATATTTTACCCTATTTCTAAATACAAATTTTTTTGTTTTATTAATATTTACAGACAAATTTCACTTCTCAGTGTACGTATACAGAATGTTTTGTAGTCCGTCGAGTGTTTTAGAAAATACAGCCTTATCATCTGCATATAAGAGCAACATCTTATAAACCAAGGGACCACAGTTATCTAGTGGAAGATGAGATTCAATATCAGTAATAAATATCGAAAATAATAATGGTGATAAAAATTTCACCTTGAAAGAGACCATAATCAAGATTGAAGGCTGACGAAACCTGGCCATTTAACTTGACACAACATTTAACTTTGTCATAGAGTGAGCGAATAAGTTTCAAAAATTCTTCCATCAATGCCTTCTTTAATTAATTTATACCAAAGATTTGATCTTGAAATAAAGTTATAGGCGCGTTTACATTCTCCAAAAACAATATAATCTTTTCTTAAGACTTAAGTGAACGATTTATTAGCGTTTATAAAACAAATATCGCATCAACTGTCGATAAGGATTTTTTTTAAAATCAAACGGACATTTGAGAGCTATGTGTTAAACTATATTTAACTAATCGATTATTTAGAACTGGCGTAAATAGTTTACCCGTACAACTCAAAATAGTAATTATCGTGGGATGATCTAGAGTGCCGCGCTTCGAGCCCCCGCTGGTCGGTCACCTCTGGCTTGCGGTCATGGTTTCGATCCCTCGTGTGAGCGTATGTGGCTTTGAAATAGGGGCACCTTCTCAAACTTGTGTGTTTACCTCGGGTACCCCGGTTTCCTCCCACAGCAAAGACCCCTGCGCTAAGATAATAAAAAAAATGAAAGTAAGACAACTAGTCTGCGATATCATCCCGGGTGGAAGAGGACGTTAAACACTAAGAACAACGCATTGCCCTGCCCATATCATTATTTGAAATAATTGTACGCCAACATCAAAGGATGGCGTCACATTATTCCCTTTATAATTTTAACACAAAAGGGCGATGTAGTATTTGTTACAATCTCTGAAAAACGCTCAACGCATTGATCAATACTTTCTTGATCTATATTGTAAGTTTCACATACTCCTATTCACCTAGCTTAACTCTTAATCGGATTTGATCTGATTTGGTTTCATCCCACTTAATGGATTGGTTTACCAGGCTCCATAAGTTAGCCAGGGAGCCCCCGGTAGCGATATCCTAGCGGCAAGAATTCTGGTTACCTAAGGTTTTTATAATTTCTCCTCGGAGGAATACCCCAATCCAAAAACGCCTGGTAAATGATTACTCACTACGTGTCTTTTTGTGGTCTTAGAAAAATAATCACACCCTCTCACGGACAGAGCTGTGCTCGCCCCACACGATTTTTCCTTTTAGGTTTAGGGATTACATCCAAATCAACTCTTTCTGAGCCAACACCTCTCACGTCCCTTTTCACACACATCCCAAACTCCACACCCCAGTCAAAATATGCCCTCAACATTGGATTACAAGGGATCTCCATCTTCTCTTGCTCAACCTCCATAGCTAACGCCGACCTCTGCGTTTCCGCTTTTTTTCCATCAACCACGGCCAATGACGGCATAACCACCCTTACTCTTTTACACGTACTCATCTACCTCTCCTTCACGGGTCACCACTAGTAAATCCTTATCCCAAATTTCCACGCTTTCCATCATCCTCCTCTTTTTTTGTTACCAATTAAATTGTGGGAAAGACCGAAAAAAGAAAATATTATACTTGCACCAAGCTAACTCTAGCTGCCCTACTCTCCCTCAACTATTGTCGTGACCACATACACCCCTGGCATTTGTAAATATCAATACCTTCCGCTTCTTGAGGAATTATGTTCCGTGAAACCATTGCAAACAAAAATCACATTGCAAACCAAACTGTTTCTGCCACGGTTTTCTAGATATACAGTAAATTTTCATCCCTTGGTGATCCCTATGAGTTTTATCCCTATCAACTTCAATAGCTTTTCTACGTGCCTGGATTTCCAAGGTGGAACATCAACACCCCCCCCCCCACGTCATAGGCCCGTTCCCTTAATTTAATATCATATTCCCTTTTCATACGTTGCTGCGCAGTCCCCAAATTCTCCCCGGCAATCTCATGAGCCTCTTCTAAATCGACTAAATAATTATTTATTGTTCGTGTATTTCCATTCTCTGGACTCTTGCACATTAAATCTGCCTTCATATTTATCTCCCTTCCTAACATTAACCTATTCGGGGTGAATCTGGTCTGTCGGTTTACTGACGACCTTAAAGTTCCTGCTAATTGGGATAAATATTGATTCCAAATTATCTTGTTTTTCATCGTCAAAACATCTAACTGCACCCATTAATGTTCTATTATACCTTTCTGCTGTCCATTTGATGATGGACGATACGGAGTGGTTCGCGCGTTATGGATTTGCATCTGATGGCACAACCCATTGAACAGTTCACTCTGAAAATTTCTGCCTTGATCAGTGAAAATTTGAAAAGGATATCCTAAACGAGAAAAGAATTGGTCTATTGCTGCATGTGTGGTTACTTCTGCCGTTTGTGAGGACAACGGAACACACTCCACCTATTTGGTAAACTGATCGACCATCATTAGAATGTGCAGGTCATTACCCCGAGTTGACTTAGGCAGGGGTCCGAGAAAATCCAAATGTACTCTTTCCATAGGGAAACCTGACTGATATGACATCAATCATGAACGAGCATAAAAGTTGGCCCATTTGCAAGTACTACAAATACTACAGTTTTGCAAATAAGCTGCTACATATTTGGACACACAGTGCCAAAAATAATTCATCCCAATTTTCTTTGAGGCCACTGGAGACCCAGGTATCCTGGCGAAGGAAGATCATGGCACAATGCTATAATGTCCTGTATACAATTTTTAGTAACCACTTTTTGAGACGAGCCATCCAAGCGATCATTCCTAAACAAAATTTCATTTTCATTTAAATAAAACCAGTCCTTTTGTATCCAATAATATTTAGTTCCTGGACTACTAAGGATTAAATTCCGTTCCCGCTAGTATGAACCCGAAATTTGAATCCTTGTTCTTATTCTCTAACATTACTCTCTCAGAATTAAGATTCTCACAGAATTAAGATTAGCCAATTTTATTTGCCTGACAACTTTCTCTTTTTCCTCAGCTGATCACTATAGGTACCGATTCCTCTACCTCTTCTATAAATATAAAGTAAAACCAGTCTTCATAACACACACACACAAACCCTTCTGGTAAAATTTGTGTCTTGAAATCTGCACAAGGGCCTAACACGGGCGAGCTCGTCAAACAATCGGCATTTTCGTGTTTCTCATATCGTATTGAGACAATTCTTCTAACTAATTGTCCATTAGGTTGCTTTAATCTTAAGAGCCACGTTAAACTAACTGGTGTACAACGAATCCGTTGCTTAATTGATTTAGCGCTGTCCGTATCTATGGAATGGTCCAAGACACAAAAACTACCCAAATCAAATTCCGTTTTAGCAAAAACATCCTCAAACTCAATTAAAACTAGCTAACGACTGGGCCTGTTCCACAGATAAATAATTACCTTTAGCTTTTTCAAATAATGGGACCAAATGTTCTGGGATTGCTCTTCTACCCCGCATTTCTTCTTCCAACACTTCATTCCTACTACCTTTACTATCCCCTTGAAGAATTAAAAATATTTTCCACTTCTACTGCCTTACCAATAACTTCCTTATTTTGCAAGACCACCGACTCATTTGAACAATTATTCACACGCACACATTGGGTTGACTCCCTGAAGCATCGTTAAAACGTCCTACTTATTAACACAGCATTACGTTCCACTGGTTCTACCCCCTGGCTCGGTATGACACCTTAAACGAAGAAGTTTTAGGTGGAAGAAAGTTCTACTTGGCACCGTAACCCTAGCAACATAGGAATTACTACTGTAGTATATAGTTTCAGCATTTAAACAATGATTCTCATTCAGAATCGCATTCTTAGCCACTAAAATATTTAATCCTATTATTACATCATCTGTAATATCTGCCACATACACAAAATCTCGCAAATTAACATTCCCTATTTTAATTTGAACAGCGACCTATAAAAAAGCGCTCTAGTTTAGCCTTACAGCAGTATTTTAACATGCGTCTTTAATCGTCCGAGGTTTATCAGGTAACTCATCATAAAGTGCCAAAATGATAATTTCCGCACCTGTATCAATGTTTCCATTAGTATTTACTGTTGAAATTTTAATAAGGAGAATTAACCGGTAAGTCTGGTCTAGTCTAGATATATTTTAGGTCCTTTTTGATAGGCGAGGACGAGTTCCGATCCGTAGAGTCGCCCTCTTGATTGTCTTCTGAAAATGTAACCTTAGCAGCGGATTTATTTAATGGAAGTAATGGAGAACTACACTTCAAACATCCCCCCCCCCCCCCGCGGGTGATGAGCTTTACTGCGTTGTATTATTCTACACAGACGTTCTACCACATTAGTTTTTTTTAAACATCCTCCTTAATAGAATTAATTTCCTTTTCCCAAACCTTATCCTCTGACTTAGGGGACCTTGTGGCGGAATTTACTTTTGGTAACGGACTTATCTGTCGACAAAATTCTTGCAAACGAAGATTAGGCACGTATCTACTTCCCTCTATATCCCTTCTTCCTGGTAATAACCTTGGGATTGCTTGTTTAGTGACGAATTGCCTTTGCAAAGCTGGGAAAGCTTTATCCTGTTTAGTCTGCTGAAATAGACTCTCCATTTCTTCTGGAAATTCCGCAAAACCATATCGGCGACCTAATTTCATCATAATATCTTGAAGGGTCAATTGCCTACAACTTCTATTCTGGTCAAGTATTTACTGGCCCTCCCATTCAAACAATAACATAAACAATCTCTACTCAATTCTTCATTATTCCAGTATACCCCCCCCCCCCTCGGGTTTCGAGAATACAGACAGGTTCTCTGAACACAGGGGTGGATGGTAACTTCCGCTTTGTTTTTACCTTTGGGGTAGAACACATGTCAGTTGAGTTAAAATGGATAAGATTATCCAACTTTTCCTCCCGCTACAACTTTTTAGCTCGCAGCGCCAGCGCCAATAAAGTGATTCCGGAATATTTAATTTGGTAGAGTTCACTTACGCTTATTCTTGAAATTACTATCGGTTAGGTCTGCTGATTTTTTCTTGTTCTAAATCTAGAGTCTCCGCTTTTAAGATGACGTTTAGTTGAACGCCAGGTTCTTATATACACCCCGTGCACGTGCATACCAAACGTTGGGCTTTTATAAAATCTATATGCCGATAAAAAAAAGTCTTTAATTACATACTCTGTATCCTCATTTGCATCTTCTTTTATACAATTTAAAAGAAGTTGTATTTCATCGAACGACAGTGTAGGTCAATAAGTGTTTTAATTTTTTTCATCTTTGATACATTCGATCTCTTCAGAGTTATACCAGCTCACGGATTTCGACACTATTACTTCTTTTTCAACACTGTCCAATTTATGTCTTCTTCACATCGTTTTAATATTTCGATATGTTCCTCTTTTAACCAGTTTGTGTTAGATTCAAAATCCACCTGTTTAGCTTTTATAGCTTTTATTTCGTTCAGGTCCGTCTCAAGACTACTCACTTTGCTTGACAGATTTGAAACTATGGAGTGCACTTCATCTATCTTTTCTATATATCCCTGAATCATTTCTATTCTATTATCCGGGAGGGGGAGGGGGCGAATGGTTAGCATGTGTGCGCTGTATCATAAGGTCTGGCATTGAGTCAACTAGCGTGGTTTCGATTCCCCGGTTGTACGTCCAACCTCGTGGGTTTCCTCCCAATGCTGAAGACCCCTACACGCAAGCGAATTATTGAAATAAAATTGAACCATATGTTAGTCCGGAAATGACCAAGTTTGTGTCGGTGAACGTTAAACCCTATCTATTTCTCTGTTTATCTTTACAACATCGTAATAAATACAATTTGGATCACCAGACAATCTGATGTTATTGACCGATTTTATTTGCAGAGTACTTAATTTGCCTAAATCTATATAATATCCCATTTCTATAATGTTCTCTTTTTCACTGCACTTTAATTTATTTGCGTGGCATCTTGAGCACCATTTACATCTCACTGAAGTTCCGTTTCAAGAGTCATGTATGCATATGTATACGGGAATTTTTTTATGGCTGGTTCTTGGTTGCTGTTCGTTAGGATAAAGCACATTATATCCCATAACTGACCCGTTTCTTTGCTTGCAGACTTTTATTTTACGCTTTATTTACCAACTTTGTTTTAATATTAAGATGATATTATTATTATATAATCATTTGCAAAACGTGTTTTTAAAATTTTATTTCTTTCATGCTGAATAACCCTTATTGAATATCTCATTTATTTATTTATTTATAAATTTGTATATATTTAATTTGTAAAGCTAATAGTATATATTAATTAGTATAATTTCATAATTACAGTCATTAACAATCTAGACCTCATTAGTTATTTTAGAATCCCTCGTAAATTGTCTACATTAACCAGACACTAATGGTAATTCTATCGTATGCTAATCAATGTATATCAACCCACTTAAATACATATTCTGTCAACCGCGCAAAATTCTTATTTTCGAATCTACCTATACCGGAGACATCATTTCCAAATTTGTCATTAGCTTTCTCTCTTATTTTGTTTTAATTCTTTGTTTCGTTTAATATCCTTATTTAAACATATACCCTAACTTTCTGCTCAATTTAGTTTCTCCTTACGCTTAAACTTTCATAAAGTGCATAACTCTAATCTTTGGAACCTTACAAAAGACGTAAATGGGTCTAAACGCACATATTAATGTAACACCAGTGTATATAAAGTGATTTACATTCAATTTTTTAAGATAGCCACTCAAAGCGTGGAAATACGCCCACATGGCAGCTTGGACTCGACTGCGGCTTATCCGAAAGGCTTCATCCCCTCATGACCACAGCACGCTCCACCATATATGAAAGAAATCTCTATTGTGTTCACACCAAATTTGAAAAGAATTCATTGAAAACTATAGCCTATATGACCCCAATAATTCCCACCAGTTTCGGAAGAAATCCGTTAAAAACTATAGCCTCCATCGGCTTTACAGGGGTTTTTTGACAAAGGGAAGATAACCCCGAAATGGACAGTTGCAGAACATTGGACATCAATAGGGATCATCCTATCATGAACCCACTGCTTCTCATCAAATTTTTAAAAAAAAAAATAATTAAAAATTATAGCCTCTATCGCGTTCACAAGATTGTTGGCAAACGGATGATAATTCCGAAAAAAAAAATAGTCGCGGAACGCTGAAAATCTATAGGGTTCATTAACTCATGACCCAACGCGTCCCATTAAATTTGAAAAACATCCGTTAAAATCTACAGCTTCGGAAAAAGGGGAAACTCCGTAACGAAATCACGCGGAACTCTGAAAATCAAAAGGGCGCATCCTCTAATGACCCCAATGCTTCCTACCAAATTTGAAAAACATCCGTTAAAACTGCAGCCTCTATCGAGGTCACAAGTTCCCTCATAGCACACTGTATGGCGTATGCCCATCTTCGTTAGCCCTGTCGGAGCAGAACAGTAGGATGTTAAACTCCATTTCATTTTAATTCATTTCTTAAAACGACTAGACTACAATTCAAGGAAATCTTTCCTTGATTGAATTATTTGATATATCCATAAGCAATTTAAGAGGATTTATAATGCAAATATCCAACAAATCATTTAAACAGTGGGTTTTCCATTCGGAACATTTATTTTGTAGGAAATTCCCCCAGGGTCGACTAGATAACCAATAATCTCCAATAGTTAGGAACATTTATCTTTTAGGAAATTCCTCCAGGGTCGACTTGATAACTAATAATCCCCAATAGTGTTATATTTATGTAAATGGTTTAATATCTTTTCAGGTGCGGCATCATATATAGGCAATGGATTAATTATGTATGTGTTTGCGAGAAACAGACTATTCCGACAACCACCTATTAATATGTTTATTATGAGTCTTGTAATGGGGAATCTTGGAGAATCTGTATTTGGTTTTCCTTTCGGGGCTGCATCTAATCTGGCTAAGAGGTAAATCTCCAATAAATAAATATTAACTATTATATTTATTTTTCAGCTGTTCTTTTCGTTCCGTATATTCGTCTGGTCGCAATCACATTAACGTCTAAAGAAAAGTTAAATAAAGGCGCGTTTAGGGGTTATGGCAAAAGCATAATAAGACATTGGTCAGACAGTCATCCAAATCAATGCCTGTAGACGAACAATGATTGGGAAAGGTTTAATTTTGGTTTACCTCAAGTCGACGAATCACCATTTGCAAATAAATATAAGGCTTGATCTCGCTTTAACGTTGAAAAGTTCAAGATTCGTTCAATGTCAAGATTGCTGGAACTTTTCTGCTAAGATTACGCTATGACCCACTTCACTTCTTAGTCCAAACCTTTCTAATTTACTATTCTTTTCATTTATTATGCTAGTAAGGTTTCCTTGGTTTTCCGTGAGTTTTTCAACTAAAAAAACATTTAACGGCTGTAAACGAATCTACCCCCTTCTGGGTTTGTATCACGTGTCTATGGTAAAGGGAGATAACGTACCTAAAATGGCGAAACTTATTTTTATACGTATATTGTCGTCGCCCCTGTCTGTCCGTCCACGATTTGTTTGTGGACACTCTACAGGTCATAATTTTTATCCGATTTTGACGGAACTTGAAATGTAGGTTCATCTCCCAGGGGATTATGGCCCCTGGTTGTACGAAAAATCACGCTTTTGATGTTGAAACTTGAAATAATGTTTATAACCCAACAATCTCGGTTCTTTTCGATATTCGCGAATATTGGACAGTAATGTCCTGAATTATGGCCTCTGATTGAACGAAAAATCGCTTGTGGTACCTCTGGAAGTCACGATTTTAATCCGATTTAAAATACCGTTCGACTATTTCACCGTTACACCATACTGAAGGTCAAGTTCGAATTTCGTGAAAATCGGACCAAAACTGGCCGACAAAATGGCCGCTCCGTCCGCAAATAGTATTAAATTATGTAAGGCGGTCCTTTCAATATTTGTGCATACCAAACCGTAACTACCTGGATTATGACCCCTGATTGTACGACAAAATCGCGATTTAAGCTTGTGGACCATCTAGGTGTCACAATTTTTATCCGATTTTACAGTTACACCTTGATGATTGAGTTCGAATTTCGACAAAAAAGCCGACCCTTGATTGCAAATAGTGTAAACAGATATGTAATACGAAGGTCGAGGACACGCTAGAGGTCACAATTTTTTTATCTGATTTGATGAAACTTAAGATATGTTTATATCCCAAAGATCTCAGTTCCTTTGGATATTCCCCCATATCAGACTATAACTTCCTGGATTATGGCCCATGATTGAACCAGAAAAATCACATATTTAGCTTGTGGATCCTCTAGAGGATTTTAAAAACCGTTTCAATATATCACCGTTACACCATAAGGAAGGTAGAGTTCAAATTTCAGGAAAATTTGAACAAAACTGGCCGACAAAATGGCCGCTCGCTGTACGCAATTGTGTAAAGGTATGTAATACGAAGGTTGTGGGCCCTCTAGAGGTCACATTTTTTGTCCGATTTTGATGAAACTTGAAATATATCTTTAAATCCCAAAGATCGCAGTCCCTTTCGATATTCGCGCATTTCAGACCATGATTTTCTGGATTATGACCCCTGACTTTACGAAAAAGTTCGGGGTTTTTTGCCTGGCAACCGCTGGCTAGTCTTTCTCTCACTTTCCCTTTTCACCCGTTTGCATTTCGATCTTTGTTGACTTCTTTGTTTAGAATGAAGAAAGGGGTTTGAATATACATTTTATGCCAGGTTTTGGTGAATATTCATGATTTTGAGGCGGAAGGATAAGATAGTTTTAACTTAAGAGGTTGGTTAGGTTGAAATGTAGAGTGGACAGTAACAGCTGTGTTTTTGCGCTTTTAAGCTACTTCCAGTTTGTGCATCTCGCGTTTTCCATGGTAAACCTCATACCTGTTTTAAGCAAGAGGGTGCCCCCTGTTGCTCTATATGTGATAGAAAACGTTCAATCCCGGTCAAAGAGAAGAAAATTAACATCAAATTTAATGGTGATCTGTGGCCCTCTAGCAACGACAGTCGTTGCTTCAGGAAGATGTATTGACGTAAATAACCGAGAAGTAAAACGAAACGAAATGTATAATTAGACTGCCGTAATTGCATGAAACCATTAGGAATCAACAATAATTCTATTATTAGCTGAATATCACGAGGAAGACAGCTAACTTTGTAATACCGGATTTGTTTGGGAGTTTTGTTTAATGAGTTCGTGTCCACTTTACCGATCTTTGTCATTCTTAGAAACAAATCTTGGTATGGTTATATCATAGAAAAATCGCCTACTTGTGGTTCACATGTGTTTCTTTTGATTCTCAATGAATTTGTGTTCTAGTTTACCAATCTTTGACATTCTCAGAGTAAAGCTTAGCTATGATTGTAATACTTGATACCAGAACAATTTCGCCTGCATTGATCAAATTATTCTGACTTTTGGGTAAAAGGCTAGCCTGGAGGTCGGGTGTTCGATCTCTGCATTGGCCGAGAAAGTTCATCCAGATTTTCCGGCGTGGTTCCCCCTTGTCAGCTGTCTAGTCGTTCGGATGGGACAAAAAACCGAGGTCCCGTGTACACATTGGCGTATACGTAAAATATCCCTTGGCAGTTGGAATTCGAAATAAGAGTAGACCGTAGCGCCGCTGCCCGGGCAATATTTCCCTCATAGCACACTGTATGGCGTATGCCCGTCTTCATTAGCTCAGTTTAGGACCAGAACAGTAGTACGTTAAACCCCATTTCATTTCATTTCTTTTGGGTAAAATGAAATTCAGGTCATGCCATTAATGGTTAATAAAGCAAGATGTTTCAGTTATATTCATAAAGAATTCTTCTGTTTTCATTATTTTTACCTTTTGTTACGTCATACTCAATATATTGTACAATTGTTTTCAGGTGGTTATTTGGTCGTATTGGGTGCAATTTCTATGGCTTTATCTGCTATATGACTACACTTTCTAATCTGTGTACATTTGTTGCCATTAGTCTATATAGATATATAGTGGTATGTAGATCCGAAAGAGGTAGGTTATAAATATGGTTAAAACACAGATCATATCTTGTTTTGTTTTTTATAGTTCAAAATTTTGTTTTACTTGTTTGCGTTACACCTGCTTGTCGACACCATCGAAAGTAAAAACCAGCGGTTGCCATGCAAGAAACACCCGCATTTTGCAAGAGATGGACAGAGAACAAGCTAAAAATAAAATCAGGGGTTATAATCCAGTAAGTTACGGTCCAGTACATCAAAAGGAACCGAGATCGGTGGGATATAAACATACATTTTAGGTTTCTTCAAAATCGGACAAAGATTCTGACCTCTAGAGGGTTCACAACCTTAGTTTGGCATACTTAATTTAGACTGTTTGCTTACATGGGGTAGCCATTTTGTCGAGCAATTTCGTTCCGATTTTCCACAAAATTCGAACTCAACCAGCATTATGGTGTAACGGTGATCTATTTAAACGGTTTTTAAAATCTGATTTTTAAAAATGCGACCTCCAGAGTTCCACGGGCTAATAACACGATTTTTCGTACAATCAGGGGCCATAATCCAGGAAGTTACGGTCTGATATGCACAAACATCGAAAGCGACCGAGAAGGTTGGGTTATAAACATACATAATATCAAGTTTAATCAATATCGGATAAAATTGTGACAGAGTGTCCACATGCTAAAAGTGTGCTTTTTCGAATAATCAGAGGCCATAATTTATGAAGTTACGGTCCAATACCTGCCAATTTCGACAAAAACCGGGACCTTCGGGATATAAACCTATATTTCAAGTTTTGTCAAAATCGGATAAAATTTGTGACCTGAAGAGTGGCCACAAACAAATTGTGGACGGACGGGCAGGGGCGACAATATACGTTCCCATGTAAATGTGGGCGTATAAAAACGAAATTAGATCTGTATTTTAATATTTGTCTACGAAATCATCCTCGGTGGAAGTGGAGGTAAAACTTCACAAACGGATGAACGATGTATTTTAATCTGATTGCTTCAAGTAGTGGAGGCCATGGAAACTGTAAAAAAAAACGAAACGAAATATAGATCTGTATTTTAAACACATTTGATAAGTTAAGTCGACACTGTTGTTCATTTATTGATTTTCATTCGATTGCCTGTATATTGTATGAACACCGAGAGATTGGGTTTAACGTCCACTCAACACAAACTAACATAAATATGTTACAATTTTATTTCATTAATTAAGGCGTCTTTAGCAGTGGGGGCAAACTGGGGGACCAGGAGAAAACCCACAGCGTAAGACAAGTGATCCGATTGGATGAAATTTGAAATACATGTTTATAACCCAAAGATTTTGTTTCTTTCGATTTTCGCGCATATCGGATCGTAACTTCCTGCATTATGGCCCTTCATTGTACGAAAAATCGCGTTTTTAGATTGTGGTCCTTCTAGGGGACACAATTTTATCCGATTTAAAAAAAAAACGTTTGACAACTTTGAATATATCACTGTTACACCCTAATGATATTTGAGTTCAAAATTCTTTAAAATCGTATCAAAACTGCCGGACAAAATGCCCCCACCCGTACGCAAATAGTTTAAATATATAATATGGTATATCAAGGTTGTTGACCATCTAGAGGTCACAATTTTGATCCGATTTTGATGAAACTTGAAATATATGTTTTTACCCAAAGATCTTGGTTCCTATCGATATTCACGTATATGGGATCGTAACTTCCTTAATTATTGCCCTAGTTTGTACGAAAAATCATGTTTTTGAGCTTGCGGTCCCTCTAAAGGTCACAATTTTTTTTATCTGATTGAAAAAAAACGTTTGACTATATCACCGTTACACCCTAATGATGACGGACGGGGTTCGAATTTTATGAAAATGGGACCAAAACTGCCGGACAAAATGGCCGCCCCTCGTACGCAAATAGTGTAAATATATGGTATTTCAAGATTGTGGACCCTCTAGAAGTCACAATTTTGATCCGATTTGGATGAAACTTGAAATATATCTAAATAATCCAAAGATCTTGATCCCTTTCGATGGTGCATATCGGATCGTAACTTCATGAATTATGGCCCTTAATTGTACAAAAAATCACTTTTTTAAAGCTTGTTCTCTATCCCTCTCTTGCAAAATGTGGACGTATCTTGACTGGCAGCCGCTGATGGCAACGTGAAGTTGGCACGTTATTTGGGATTCGGGATTCGCGCGAATACCGTGCTGGCTCGTTATTCGGGTTTCGCCAATAACGAATAACGAGCCAGCACGTTATTCGGGATTCGCCACTAAAACAGAACGACCTACGTTGCATCCGACCATTTCCTCTCTACCCCCGACCGTAGGGGTAAGTGAACGATGGGTGACTGACTAACAAGGAGACGACCGTTTGTCGAGCGACTAGGTTGTTGTCTGGTTTGTTGACGTGCACGGGGCAGTCCTCTCCTGAACTCACCTGCTGTATTGCCGAATCCCGAATAACGCACGTTATTCGGGATTCGCCACTAAAACTGAACGACCTACGTTGCATCCGACCATTTCCTCTCTACTTCCGGGGGGAGGTAGGTGCGCATTCAAAACCACGCAAGTTGACTCAATGACAGGCTTAATGATACAGCGCGCACGTGCTTGAACATTCGCCCCCCCCCCCACCACCCCGGAAGTAGAGAGGAAATGTTCGGATGCAACGTAGGTCGTTCAGTTTTAGTGGCGAATCCCGATTAACGTGCTGATTCGTTATTCGTTATTGGCGAATCCCGAATAACGAGCCAGCACGGGATTCGGGATTCGGCAATGCAACAGGTGATTGCTGGAGATGACTGCCCCGTGCACGCCAACAAACCAGCCAACAACCTATTCGCTCAACAAACGGTCGTCTCCTTGTTAGTCGGTCACCCAACGTTCACTTACCCCTACGGTCGGGGGTAGAGAGAGAGAGAAAAATGAGGTTTAACGTCGACTCGACACAACATAGGTCATTTCGAAACTAACATATAGTTTCAATTTTATTTCAATAATTCGCTTGCTCGTAGGGGTCTTTAGCAGTGGGTGCAAACCGGAGGACCCGGAGAAAACCCACGAGGTTGGACAGGCGACCCAACTCCTTGCCACGTACAACCGGTGATTCGAAACCAAGCAGGTTGACTCAATGACAGGCTTAATGATACAGCGCGCACGCGCTTGAACATTCGCCCCCCCCCACCACCCCGGAAGTAGAGAGGAAATGGTCGGATGCAACGTAGGTCGTTCAGTTTTAGTGGCGAATCCCGAATAACGTGATGGCTCGTTATTCGGGATTAACGAATAACGAGCCAGCACGTTATTTGGGATTCGGCAATACAACAGGTGAGTTCAGGAGAGGACTGCCCCGTGCATGTCAACAAACCAGCCAACACCCTATTCGCTTGACAAACGGTCGTCTCCTTGTTAGTCGGTCACCCAACGTTCACTTACCCCTACTGTCGGCGATAGAGAGGAAATGGTCGGATGCAACGTAGGTCGTTCTATTTTAGTGGCGAATCCCGAATAACGTGCTGGCTCGTTATTCGTTATTGGCGAATAACGAGCCAGCACGGTATTCGGGATTCCCGAATAACGTGCCAACTTCACGTTGCCGCCGCTGATTAACATAAATATCGTCTTCTAATCAACTGCTATAAGTGTCATCTTAATGTGACTTTTTTTTTAATACGACAGCAGTCAGGTTTATAATTATGGTTATTAAGTGTCGTCTTACTGGGTTTATAATAACTCCGGATTACTTTTCCTGTAGTTTGGAGATTTAATGCCCTCATTAAAAACGCTTCAAGAAAGAGAAATGAAATGGAGATTACCGTCCCATTGAAAGAACCTCTTTGATTTAGATTTTAAAAGATGCTGAATTGGGTTGGTCTGTTCTGTTGTTTAGTAGGGAGAGAAATGGTGTTAAACGTCAACTCGACACAAACTATGTCTTGTCTGCGATATCACCTCGGTGGAAGCGGACGTTAAATAAAGCTATTTCAGACACACACACAAACTATGTCATTTGGGGACTAACATATGGTTCAATTTTATTTCAACAATTCGCCTGCGCGAGGTCTTTAGCAGTGGAAGGAAACCGTAGATAACTCACGGGGTTGGACAGGTGATCCAACTCCTTCCCATGTAAAAGCTGGAAATGAGACAAAGCATTTCAACCAATAAATTCCAAATAAATCGATAATTTTATTATTGACCAATACACATCTTTTTTTTCAGTTTCTCACCTACTAACAGTTAAGAATGTTCGCATAACTATTGGAGTTGTATGGATGTATGCACTGCTGTGGGCTTTGCTGCCATTGATAGGATGGGGAAGCTATGGCCCAGAACCCTACAAAACTACATGCAGTCTGGATTGGACCAACCGATCTTACAACTCAATCAGTCATTTCATAAATGTCTTTGTGTTTGTCCTCGTAGTGCCTCTGTTTGTGATGATGATGTCGTATTGGGCCATTTTGAGACACACTAAATCTCAGATTTCACAGGCGGCATACGAATCCAGTGTAGAAAATAAAACTACATTACCGGTAAAACACGCTAAACATGGTGTTAATTACATCAAAGACATAGAAACGCGTACATCTAAAGTAAGTAATACACTACCCCTCCCTCCCCCCCAAAAAAAACAACTAATATTTTGCGTTAACCGATCAAATAGCAAATTTGTTCTAACCCCATTAATATGACAGCCATCCCAGTTAGCCTATAGGGTTGATTATGGGCTTTTCATGTAAATAATTGTTTAAAAATAATTTATGTAACATTTGAAGGCCGAAAAGAGACCTGCAATAGACATATTTAGACTTTACATAATGCATTTTTTTTAACAGTTGTTATAAATTGCTTCACAATCTTCCAGATAATAAATAAAATTTCAACCTTTGACTTTTTAACTATGCATATCAATTGTATGTGTAGCACGTCAGGTGTTGTAAATCAACTTTCAGAAGCAAGATCTACATCCAATTAATATTTTAAAGTTATTTTCATTATCATTTCAGATTGTACAAATAACTATTTTATTATACGTCATGTCATGGCTACCATATGCTACGTGCTCCTTATTATCGGCCTGTGGAGTTGTCTTTCCTGTAACTATGACCGCCATTCCAGCTCTGATTGCCAAGACCCACTGTGCTTATACCCCTATAGTTTATATTACTGCTCACACGAAATTTAAGATTGCTTTAATGGAATCGATTGGTATTAGAATGCCATTGAGAACAGCCACAACGCCATCCAAGACAATTAAACCCAAGCACATGGCTCTGACATAAGTTCTTAGTTGTTCGGAACAAATTAAATAATCGTTTGTTTACGAGTAACAAATTTGTCAGAAGACATTAGAATCTAGAAATTATCTTCATTCGCCTGAATTTAAATTCTAATCTCAACATACGGCCTTACACAAAATTGAATCAAATCTCAACAAATAAAAAGTAAAACGAACCAGTGAAAAGAAAATCTGTACGAAAAACATTGTTTATGTTTAAAATAAATTTATCGACGGATGCCGAATGTCAGCAATGCGTTGTGCCTGGATAACTAGACGATGTTCGTTACTGGGATCTTATTTGATCATGATACAGTTTGCAAATGTGTTCCAGAAATTCGAGTTTTTGTGCTATAGACATGTCACATGAACAATGACGTAAGGCCTAAAGCTTGGATAAACTGAACTATCATCGGGTGTTCCTCATTGACTCGTGTGTTTATTTATTTATCTTGGCCCAGCTTATGGTCCGTAGATATAACAAAATAGTTCTTGTAGGTCAGAAAATACCAACTTCCGGCACATGCGCCAAATTGGATGAATAGAAGGTGGTGCATTCCACCCCTGTGATTATAATAATAAAGCAAGGCAGCAAGCTTATTCATTATTTTTAACGAATATTACCATCTTTCACATTTATCTGTTTTCAATTAAAATATGCATAATCAATCAAAGGTGGACTTTTGTTCATTGAAGTGCAAGAGTTGTATGAACCATCATACTTTTAAAGTGAACAAATTGACGCATGCGCCTGAGGCTGGTCAAGTCTTTTTTTTAAACTATAGTTTATGTTCTAATTTTTTCAAGTATTTTAACAATTATATGTTTTTTAAAAATAAAATTTCAAGTAATACGCCCATCATTGCGTTATTGTGGTATTAAATGAAATGGGGTTTAACGTCCTACTTGTCTGTGCCAACTGGGATAATGAAAAGGGCCATACCGTGTGATATAAGAGTTTTTTTTCCATGACAGCCTACCCGTATTTAGAATTACAACTATACGGGTTCTTTCACCGGCACGCCAACGTTTTTCGTCCAATCATTACGACTACATTTTGTTCCTTGTCAGACCCCCATTGATAAGGGCTACCCACGTCAAGCAAGAACTTTCTCGGCGAACACCGACTCCTCCTGGTTAGTAAGCCAGTGCCTTACTCACTGAACCAATGCCGGGTGCATAATTTCTTATTGTACATACATTTAATATCTGGGTAATGGACAGGGCTGTGTTTTAGTTATGACTGTCGGACTTTGTGTCTCCAATTGAAATAACTTGGTTCCAGTCTCCGACTCGGAATCAAAGGTCAGAGTCGAAGGTACGAAATTCGATTTGTTTTTAAACATATTCCCGTCAAAATGCCACCTAAATCCTGGATTTGGAACCAATTCACGAAGTGTCATGGTGGTAAGGTTCGGTGTAATCGTTATGCAAAGACACGTGTCTCTATGACCATGTTTTAGAAGCTTCGATAATTAACTCATTAACTCGTTAACTTTAAAATATTAAGGCGTTAACCAGTGAAAGGAAATTTTAACTTGCTCTCAGCCCTAGTAATGAATATTTTTAAAAAAAAAACATGTACCAAACAGTTTATTGAAAAGGCGACAGGAAAGCCTTCTAAATGTACTCAAAGTAAGCGCTTGTTGGCTTGCGGGTGTCATTCTATGCAGAATCCTCTTGATCTACTGTTTATATCACCTGAAGGGAAATATGTACAGAACCGTCATTACCGATCACAGGGCACTTACATCTATTAAAAACATTAAAGCAGCCGGTCGCTTAGGAGGTTCAGATTCCTGAAATTCACTGTGACCCAAAACACATAAACAATGGTCTTGAAATACGCATTACCTACAAAGATGAACCTAGTCCACCATTTGTGGGAGAAGTAGCAGACAATCTTCCTAAAACCTACTTGATAGCGTGTCCACATGCTGGGAATCACTTGCCTCCAGTGACGTCACATTTTTCGTGATTTTCACTGATAGCCCATGACGTCACAAAATCACGTGATCTACATGTTGGGAACGACTTGCGTCGAGTCATTCTCACGTGACACGCATTATACAAATAGTGCCTCTTGCAGTCAAGCGAGTAAACCCCCCCCCACACACACACACACACCCTGTTATATATAATATATACTCTTCAAAAAACGTAAAGGATATTCAGAAACAATACAAAACTGCGGAAATGCACTGCTGTTTTTATGAGAGGTAACCAGCGTATGTTAATAACAGGCCAATTGCCTACACATGAACATAAACAGTTCATATGGCCGGCTTATCTGACGGCCTCATTTCACTCGCAAATAGATACTGTCAAAAGCGAAAATGGACGTTTTTGTTTTTTGTCTTAATAATGAGTAATTGCTCCGCCAATCCTCAGACATTCAGCAATTCGTCGTGGCATACTCCTAATCAACCGTCCAATCACGATTTGGGGGCAATCTGACCCACTCCTCTTGCAGTGCCACGGCCAATTCTTGCAGTGTTGTCGGTTGACGTCGACGAACACGTGTGCCGATCGAATTAAACGTAACACACTAAAGCAAAGATACGCTAAACAGTAAATCTTATTCAAGAACCGATAGCAAAGCAAACATTTATAGGATAAACCAGCAAGCGGCAGTTTTCATCAACCCTTCTTTGAAGTGCCAAATTCTTGTATATTTAATTGTATATTTCACTTATGTATATGACACGTTCTGTCAAACATTGTAACCTATTCTTTTATAATTATGTTTTTGTTATATTAAACATTCCAATTTGGTAAGACTATAAACTATATCGCTTGTTATATTTTCAAGACCTCGCGATCAAGCTTGCTCATCAGCACTAAACCAACTTTTACAATAATTAAAATGACAAACACATACATATTATATAAATATAATAAAATGGTACAAATGTACAGATATTATACGTTATAGTTATAAAAACATACACAGTATGTTACCGGTACTAAAAATGAAATGGGGTTTAACGCCCTACTCCGACTGGGCGAATAAAGACGCCATGCAGTGTTCTATGAGAGAGAGAGAAATGGGTTTAACGGCCACTCGACACAAACTAGGTAATTTCGGGACTAACATATGGGAGGAAACTGGATGACCCGGAGAAAACCCACGAGGTTGGACAGGCGATCCTACTCCTTGTCACGTACAACCGGGGATTCGAAACCACGCCAGTTGACTCAGTGACAGGCTTTATGATACAGAGCGCACGTGCTAACCATTCGGTCATCTAACCCCCCAGTGTGCTATGAGGGAAATTTTGTCCGGACAGCGGCGCTACGGCCTACTCTTATATCGAATTCCAACCGCCAAGGGATATTTTACGTGCACGCCAATGTGTACACGGGACCTCGGTTTTTCGTCCCACTTGAAGGACTCGGACTAACCAGCTGTCTTTGTCAGACCCTCCGTCCTACACCACTGACAAGGGGAAACCACTCTGGAAAATTGGAAAATCCCGATGAACTTTCTCGACCAACACTGCTACTAAACAACATCGAAGAACACGCCAAAGTTGCACATAAAACTGAAAATAAAAATACTAATTAGTCGAGATTAAAATGTGATAATAATATTAATAAACTTATGGACTTGATTGAAAATGTTATTGCTAACTTCTAGACTAGGATGTTGAGCCGAACAGGAGACAGTTTATGTTTTTAAAGTCATATTGTAATTTTCTAGGGTTTCCTTTCGTGCATCTGAATAAAAATAGCACCGCGGAAGGTAGTGGTCGCAATCTTCAAGTATATGACCGCAGAGGCATGCGGGACTGTCGGCAACATGTCTAAGGAATTTGTGACCCTTCAGATTAGAGCATCGGAGTCTTAAGTTTACTATGGATTATTTGGAGCTTCCGCTGACCGTTATAGTAAAATGAGTTTCTTGCCCCCCCCCCCCCATGATTTTGATCGGCAGGACAGATTTTCAGGTTTATAGCCCCATGAATGTCCCGTTCTGAAGGCTATCTAACCACTGCCTTGGCAAAATTTCAAAATTCTAGGTGCAGCCATGGATAATTTTGACTGACTTGGCCCAAACCGGTAAATTAACGGAAATGCTGGTATCTGGACAATACGATGGTGAGCTTGTTTCTATGCATCCGTAACTGAATCTGGAATTGGAACAAGAATTGCCATTCTTCAAGCTCCAGTTTTCGGCCAAAACTATTTCTCTTGTTCAGGAAGCGTTCCTCAGCTGAAGTGAGGCAGGTGTTCCCTTCTGCTGAACCTCTTCTACGTCTCACACTGCTGACCCCTGCTATTTCCTGCTCAGCCGAGCAATTCTTCAGCACTCTGCGCCGTATCAAAACTTGGCTGCACAACTCCATGACGCAAAAACGACTGACCTTCTTCATGATCAGGACCCAAAGCAAGTCGCCAAGATATTCATTGAGAACAGTCCTGATCGTGGAATGAACGTCTTTGGACGATTCACTTAACTTCTTGAACAAATAATATTTTTCCATATCTTCATTAAATTACCCCTAGTTACAGCTTTAATCCAAATAACACTGGTACAGTAAACTATTCGTAATTATTATTTTGGTTTGGTAATGACATGTTCCAGGTTCCAGCCCCCCCCACCCCACCCCAAAGTTATGACAAATCCACGCCCTTGAGTAAAATAAACCAAGTTTCTGCATAGAGGGATGCATGGCTACTACCCAGACACCCTTACCTGCCCCACAAATAGTGCGTCAAGTTGATAACCATAATGAAAGTGCGACAGAGTGAAGGAAGAATATAAGGTATTTAGCGATTTTCTATTTAAATTGATGTTTTGCTCCAGATTATATCAGATTTTACTACTAGGCAGTCATCTTTGGATAAGTTTTATTCTAATGATTTTATTTAGTCGTTAATTTAAATATCCCCATATTTTCTCCTCCAGATCTTACCTGCAAGGAAGCCCAAATGTGCTACAAAATAGAGTAATGAAAGAATTGGAAATTATTTTTTAATCAAGATAATGTTGTTTCTTATTGCTTGATTAACTTGCTGCATAAAACCAGGGGATCCAAAAATAAAGAATATAACTGAACAGCCGTATGTCAACCGTTAATCAAATATCGCAAGATTTTACAAGCTAACAAAGGGTCGTACTTTCATGCAAAATTAATGACATATCCCACGAAACGCACGCTTGATCTACAGCTCTGCTATATAAAACAGTCTACCACCCGTCAATCTAAAATCTCAAAGTTTAAATCAAAATAATTTTAAAAGATAGCAATAGTAAAAGCACACCCATACAGCAATTTATGTTTCATGGATAGTAGCATGTCCGAAAGGAAACCTCATTGTTCACCAAATATGATAACAGATGCCTTCAAGAAATCTAATCTCTACCGTGTTTAAAAGCTTGGAATAAAATCCGTTAAAAATGTAGCGTCTTTCGCGTTCACAAGCTTTTCGGAAATGGTCGGGCTAACTTTACAATGCTAGGTGGTACTAGTAGTCTTTTCGGAAAAGGCGGGTTGGAAAGAAGATCACGGGACGCTGCATATCTATAGAGTTCGGCCTCTCATGACACCAATGCTTCAAACCAAATTTCAAAAAAAGGCAAAAACTGTAGGTTCTATCGCGTTCACAAGGTTTACGGACAAGGGAAAAGAAGAATGCGGAACGCTAAAAATCGATAGCATTTGTCTTATCATGACCATAAATATTTTGTTTTTTTTTAAATCCATTCAAAACAAAGTTTTCGAAAAGAAAAGTGGTGGTAACTCTGGAACTGAAGGTCGCCGAACGTTGGACGACCGCAACATTTTTAAAAAAGAATCTATAGCCTTATTCACGGCGTTTAAGGGAAAGCTGAATGTCTTCCAGAGAAGGAAGATCACAGAAAGCTGAATATTGATAGGGTTGTCCCTTTCAAGACCGCGTTCCTGTACACCAAATTTGAAATACATAATCCAGTAAAGAAAGTAACAACATATGTACACTAAGAGTCTTGTCGAATTCCAGTAAATTTAACATATTCTCGTAAACGAAACCAATTACTAACCAGGAGCATAGTAATCACCTGAATGGCCTGAGGAAAGCTGTGCTTTCATTATCGGTGTAGGGTCACGATACTTCAATAAAAGAGCATTAGTTTCCGGTGAAAAGGAAGATCGCGGAAAACTGAATATTACTAGCATTGGCCCTTTCAAGACCGCGGTGCTGTACGCCAAATTTGAAATAAATAATCCACTAATCACAATAATAACAGTAATTACCTGAATGGCCCGAGGAAATGTGTGCCTTCATTATCGGTGTGGCGTCATGGTGGTTTTATAAAAGCATTAGTTTCCGGTGAAACGTCAAGCAGCGACTACCGACACACTGCACACGGGCATTCTATTCAAGGTAGAATCTGTTTACTTTGGTACTGATGGCCTATTATTTATAGCACAGTGAACGTTTGAGGTAGACTCCAGGTTCAGTACAATATTATCACTTTTCTGATTTATAGGCTTGAGTTGCCCTTGGAAATGGCAAACATCTGACCAAACACTGAAGAAGAGTGATATCAAGTTAATCAAAGCATCTACCCAGGGTGGGAATATTTCAGAAATATATATAATGCAGGAAGTTTTCCAAAAGAATTTTACGTAATGCTTTGACTGAATTTGGGAACGTTCGGTGTATTCCTAGTCTTCCTCGGGTTTCTATTACGTCATTTGGATAAGGAGTTTCTATGTTTACGGCACTGTATTCAAATACTAGAAACCCGTATCCAAACACTATTTCTGGTACTATTGTTGTAGAAAGTGAAGCTACACAAAACGTCTACGTAACTTGCAAAAGCAATCGGGGTGGGGGTGGGTAAAGCCTGTTGCATCTGGGGTGGCAGAAACAAAAACGAACTATGCATCAGAAGTGGCTGAGTTGGACTTTACTCATACATATTATTACCTCAACGATAAATATTAGATAGCAAATATCTGGAAGGTATTTGTAGATGGAAGTTCTTCACTTAAAAGACTGGGGTGGAAAGAGGGAACTGTATATAATGACAATGCAAAGATGTCTACCGAATATACTTTTCAACATTTCAGTCTTGCTTTTAAGTAACTAAGAATGCGTAAAGTATCAAAGCCATCAAACATATTCTTGGGAATCAAGTATGTACAGCGCTTTCTTCATTCGTGCATTTCCAAAATTTATGGTGTAGGTAAAACGGCTTTTGGATAGTTATTTCGGACGAGATCACGGCTTGTTAGCTTTACAAGTGCAGTTTGCTGCCTAAGTAGTTCTGAGTAAAAGTTTGGGCGACCATTTGAAAATAGTCTATGCATTATTCAAAGAAATAGATGATAATTGAAAAAAATCAAATTATATGATTCTTAAGGATAACCTATGAGAAGCAGCAAAAAGTACACAATGTGCTCTGGGTTATTTTCAATTGGGTCCTTAATGGCAGATCAAGTCATGTCGTCGCATGAAGGCAGGTTCTCTATAAAATAATCATACGAAAATAAATATATTTTTATGGAAAATCATTAAAAAAGACATTGTATAAACATTTATTGTGTAAAGCAATTCATCCCCTCCTACTTGTAACGTTACCAAATAAATTTAACATCTTTTTTAAAGCTCAAAGGTTGTCCATTGATTGTAGTTTGTTTGGAAGATCATTCCAAGCTTTAATATCTGACTAATTAAAAAGTTGAGAGCTGAGTATTAGTGTTGCATTTGGAACTAGTGCTATACACGTGAGCATCTTTTACTAAATTGACTGTCTTGTGTGCACATTTTTTTTTACTTTTGACTGCTTAACTCTTTTTTAAAAGGTTTAACATGTTAAGATCCTTTGTCTCGTGGTGTGATATCATGTATGGAAGTGTATTTTGTAGTTTTTGGTCGAGACCAGAAAACCAAGCTGAATAAGAGTAGTCTAATGAGAGCATTTGTTACTAACTTTCTAGTGACTTTTCGTATGGATCTGAACAAAACATTTAACCTAGAATTGGCCTTTTTGATTATGTTGTTGCAAATAAATTGTTAATATTGTTAATATAAAGGCAAAGCCATTACTTGCTGATTTTACGTAATTAGTGTTGCTTTGCACCAATCCTAACCATGTCAATTCCTCCCGCTTCCAGAAGTATTAAGTATTGGGGAACAATGATGGAACCCTCTTTAAACGCATTAATGCCAGCAGATTATTCTATTCCTAATACTCAAAACAAAAACTATAAAAACATCACAAATATCTCTTTATCCCATCGCAAATGAATCAAGAATATTTAAATAATTATAAACATACCTGAAATAATCTACACTTGCTCAGCTGTCGGGTGTAAGTCAGGTGATGAGGAAGTACTTGGGGTGCATTTCCTAGGAATGTCTTGGATATATTTAATTATCAGCATTCCACCAAAAGCAATCATCCATCTTGATGTTTCCGAATCCCGGAAGCCTCTAGGACTAAGGCTTGTATTAACAAGGAAAGCAACTCAATACATCATAATGGTTTTAAGAAGGCTTCAGACCACATTTAACTAATTAGTATTAAACTACATGTACTTTATAAAGGTTGAATAGTGAGCACATAATGCGGGTTATATAATTATGATAGTATAGCTATATGATTTCTCAATGATTGGTTGAAACACACGATCTTCATAATATATATATGCTTTATACGTTTTTATATAATAAAGATGTATATTGTGACTTTTGACATTTTATTTATTGGCTACTCGGTGGTACGAAATTAGAATATTTCGAGTAAATGTAGCATATAATAGCAGACAATTAAAATTAGTTTGAAGCTTCAAACAATTCGGTTGTTGGTTTGCAGGCCTTAACGTCCGAGTAGAGCGTTAAACACTGTGGGAGGAAACCGGTGACCGTGTCTATTCATTTAGGTGGTAATGACATCGCCGCGACATCGTCACCTGTGGATTATTTACCGTAGAATACTTAGAATTTGTTCAGTAGTGACAATATTCGAAGAATCGGTAAAATTTTGACAAGAGGGTTTTTTCAAAGGCGCCTGGTTTGGAACCGGAATCATTTAAAAAACATAGAAGACGCGTTAATAAGTCATTAAAAGACAGATATAAAGATAAATTCGTGTGCTTTCCTGACATATTATACCCAAATGATTTTTTACAGGACCGCGTGCACATGTAGTCAGCGTGTTATCATACTAAAATCACCAGGATGAAGAAACAGTTATAGTATAAGAAGATTTTTGAATAGGTCACGAGACCGTTAAATGAACATTTTTAAATAAACCTCTAAAATACTCTTTTATTTGGATGTTTGGCAGTTTATTTTATAAACTGAATTTATTTTAATGCATTTTTCAATCTTTCTTAACTTCTTTAAGAAATCTTTATTTTATGTTATGTTATATATTGATATGCTTTTAACGTGTATTATTGTATGAAGACACTATAGCGGAGGCATCTATAATTACCTGTTTTCCTTTTTATAACTTCGTCGTCTTGGAAACAAACTGCAAAGCCCAACAAGATGATTAAGTTGAGTAGCAATCTAAAATCTAGTTGTCAGTTGTAAAGGGAGATAACTGCGTAAATATTTCAATTTTCTGTAAATTATCGAATGTTTGTTGCAATTATTATACTGATGCACTGCTAATTGACTATATTAGGTTTGTATTTTATAATATTGGGCAGTATTTGATAAGTATTTGGTAGTATTGGGTTATTATTTGCTTGATTTGGGTGATATAGGAAGGCAATTGGAACAGCCAGACATCGGTAATCACATTTGAAGTACATTTCCCACGATATATCTCACTATTTTTGAAAAAAAATCAATTAATATGCTCATTTTGCACCATTATGTTGTAATATTGGGTGGTATGTGGTAATATTTGACTGGTAGTCGGGTAGTATTGGGTAAATCGTCCCGCCGTGCAACTAATACCACCCAACTACCACTCCAATATCACTACATACTACCCAATATTACAACATAATGGTGCAAAGTGAGCACAAAAATAGTGAGATATATCGTGGGAATTGTACTTCAAATGTGATTACCGATGTATGGCTGTTCCATTTGCCTCCCTGTATCACCCAAATCAAGCAAATAATTCCGCGACCATAAATTGTTCCGGACATCCATGTATCTTTCCTGCACATATTTCAGCTATCATAATACATTATAATGCAATCTATACTAATATTTGTGACTGTTGTTGGTCTGTTTGTTCAAGGTTGACGGCTACACTAGGGCTGTCCCGAGTCTGAAATTTGAAGTATAGGGGTAGCTCTGATCGGGAAGTAACATAGTATTTCGCAGTAGGAATTTCAGTTTCGGAACCCAGTGATAAGATGACATCCTAGCGGGGGTCCGGTTGGTTCCTCCCTGAAATGATGATCTGTGGAGTATATCCTCCCGGACAGGAAGTCATATACTTAGTTCTAAGCAGTTAAGTGTCGATTGCAGATCACATTTCCGAATAGTGCGGAATTTGCTTGTTCGGGAATGTACTCGGAGAATTGATTCAAAATTTTTCTTTTCTAACGGTTATGCCACTTTCATTGACCGATGACACTGGTTCGCGATTCTTGTTGTCAAACGAGCTGCTGGGTTGAGAAACGGGGGGCGACGGAAATATCAGACAACTAATTAGACCGCTACCTGTCAAGCTGAAATAGCATCTCTGATATCAACTTCCCGCTGCCAACCAACCCAACATGGAATGGTTGATATCAATTTCTTTTCTGGCCGATGCCCCTTGGGGCCCCCCTACCTAATAATTCCAAAACTCATCGAAAAAAAGGACACTTTGTGCATATTATAAAAGATCTATTTACAGTTTAAATTAATTTTCATAATAGAAAATAGCAGTAATTCCGCAACGATATCGACTTATTTAATTGCAAACTGAATACTACTCCACGTAGCTGGGATCAAAGATTAATTCATATTCTTAACTATATAGCGATTAAACCGATGAGTTTTCGACCCAAGGGCTTTATGTCGTCGTTTTGGTTTAATCAACATTAATTGTTAGTGGGTTATTCATAGATTTAAATTGTGTTTAATAAATATAGTGTGGAGTTGCTTATTTAATTAACTTTTCTCAATGATGCAAGATTATTAATATCATGATTAGAACCTACATATCCATTAATAAAAATTAATTTGTTAAATATCGAACCATTATGTTGTTATAAAAATGGGGTTATTTCCCCTGTTTGGCAGTAGGGAGCAGACCACCATTAATTTCCCCCATTGACTTCAATGCCCGGCTCCAACTTTTCACCAAATTTTCGTTGGGCTAAATGGTTTTCACTACAGACAGAAAAACAAATGATCATGTCGTAGCACCAAAATTTGTATGAGATCGAACGACAAAATTTAAGATACACAAACTTGAAGTAGCATACTGAAAACATGTAAATAATCGCCGTAACCAATCGGGAGAGAGAAAGAATTTCTATCTATTATAAGTTCATATATCAAAAAGATTCTTTTCTTCACATTTACTTTTGCAACATTATTATAATACCGAATCATAAAGACAATAAATGATAATTAATGCAGAAATGGTGACCCTTTAAAGTTATGTGCTGATTTGTATACCGGGTTGCAGCTCAGGTCTATGGGCAAACAAAACTTGACAGTTGAAATTCGAAATAAAGAGTACGCCGTACTGCCGCTGTCCTGGCAAAATGCCCCTCATGGCACATTACATGGTGTAACCAGTCTTCATTATCCCAGTCGTGGCAGACAACTTTTACGTTAAACCCCATTTCATTTGATACCAATTGTTGTCCGGACAAAATTTTCATCATGACGTACTCTGTGCCATATGACCGTCTCCATTATCCCGGTTGGTCCATGAACAGTAGGACATTTAAGCCCCATTCCATCCATTCATTCATTTGAAATATAAACCATACTATGATTTTAATATTAACTTGCATGTTATACAGAGTCTTGAGAGTGTCCTCATTAACTATGTCAATATTCATTGTTTATCTAAATCATAACTTATATTTACATATTTAATATGGAACAGCGTGGTAGTCAACGAATATACACTGCCTTACAAAGATAAATATATAGGCTCTTTATAAATCATATTTACACACACTTGAAAATTTGACCCAGTTAACTTTACAAAATATTGACTTTTTGATGTCGAGGGCCCAATTTGTTGATAAAACATCCGAGAATGATAGGCAAACATGTAACTCTATAATATTATTGAATATAATTCTTAAGTAATCTTAAGGCATGCGGCATAAGGTGAGTTTATTTTAGGTTAACGTGATATTTTGGTGGGGAATATTCTTACTAATAGTTTTGTTTCTTTGTTATGCCGGCACTGGTTTGTTTTCTGGTATGTCAATGCTTGTTTTCCAAAATCATGTGGCTCACATTCGGTTTAAAACGGGCATTTTCAAATATTAATCTATTCAGTAATCGCTATTCGCAGGGATATAATATTTAGATTAAACAGAAATATATTTCAAAAATTGTCCAACTCTGCCATCCCGTTAAACCGTTCATATATGGATATTTTGTAGACATGTAGAGCTCGTATGCCAATATATGCCGCTGCTGTGTCTAAATTCATATAATAAAAGCAAGTGTAGATACAGAAGAAGAGTGGGATCTCAGTTTTGGCAAGGTAAACCCGGAAGTAGGTTGGCAATCCCGCACCCAACCCACAAATATGTGGACATATACAGCTCGTAAATCACTATACTGCTATTATGTTTAAATTCCAAAAGCAGATGTGGATACAAAATGAAATGAAATGGGGTTAAGCGTTCTACTGTTCTGATCCTGGTGGGCTAATAAAGAAGGTGGGCATACACCATGCAGTGTGCTGCCAGGAAACTTTTGCCCGGGCAGCGGAGCTACGGTCTACCCTTATATGGAATTCCAACTGCCAAGGGATCTTTAACGTGCCCGCCAATGTGTACACGGGACCTCTGTGTCTCGCCCCATCCGAACGACTATATACGTTGTCCCGTGCCAGGCCCTCGGTCCTGAGCCACCAGGGATTAATCACGTCGGAAAATCCCGATGAACTGCCTCGACCAACGCAGGGACTGAACACGGGACCTTCAGGTTAGCGAGCCAATGTCTTACTCACCGAGCCACCGTGACTCCCACTTATGGATACAGAAAACAATATTCATTGTTTACAATGCACCATATAGTACAACTTAGAAAAGTAAAAACAGGAGTTGGGGTGGCAAGCACGCACTCACCCCCCACGAATGTCATACCTCATTTACTAACATTTAATGATCAAAATATAGGTCCCTATTCACACCTGAATGCTTAATTCCATTGAAAAACTAAAAGGTTTTATTCTTAAATTATATTTATGTAATAGCATATTTGTTAATATAAATAATTCATTTTTATAGGTTTAATTCTTCACAGACAGAAGATATTCTTACTATTGAGCTTTTTTGTCATCTTGATCAAATATACAAAAATCATGGAAGCTCAGGAAAGACCGAAAACTATTGAAGGCTATTATTTTACTGGAGTATTGAAGTCTCAGAAACAGATTTTATTTGAAAGGGTAAATAGTTCTACAAATTTATATTAACATATTTAAAGTTACTTTCCCGCGAACAAACTGGGTGATTTGATGATATATTTGGACTAAAAACATATTCAAACTAATTAATCTATCCAAATTTTGCTTCAAATCTTTTTCAAAACATTGAATTTGTGAGGGAAACCCTGCCATAAGAAATCTATTAAACGAGGTCATGTTTGTATCACGTGTCACAGTACCTAGCATCAGGTACGTGGAGCCGGAGGAGTATTCATTGCATATACAAGACGATGTTGTCTTTAATCGCTGATTATTTATCATAAATATCGAAACCTAATTAAATTCACGGATTATCCACTGTCCACGTCTTTTTCCGCGGTTTTTATCCCAGAAACTGTTGTACGCTTAAAGCGACAATTTCAAATTTTCTAAGAAAGTCAAAACATAATTATTTCTATGTCTTTTGCTCAATAGGTTATCAAATCACTATTATACGATCATGGGCATTATTTCCCACCCTTAAAAATCTATGACACAGGAAATAACAACACAATTAGCTCCCCTGTTTTGTTTGCTATTGACAACATGGGGCAGCCATTTTCCAACGTTGGAATTTGAAGTTAAAAATGATATTTTTGTCAATTTCTCAGCTGGCAATAGCGAATTATAGGATTAATAGGATTATTCTTTAACAAGGTAGGACTGTTTATGGATACCATCTATTTTAAGGCTTTATTTTAATACATTTTAAAAATATAACTTGAAAATTTGCAATTGCAACTTTAAGCTCACCATCAATTTTATCAACACATACATCAAGCGCTCACGGATTCTTCTCGTGCAAGCTTTGACGTCACTCAAGCAGACATCCCTAATCGTCTGGTTGTCGATTAGGGGAACCCTTACATTTTTGTCCTGTATGCGCTCCGTGGGTGTTTTTCGGGGAATCCAGTATTTTTCTAGTAAGATTGGATATCTCTACTTTCCATATATACCAAAATTGCCAAACTTTTATAGGAAATAACCACACGATAAATACTTTTCTTGGAACACATCTTTAAACAAAGAACAGGGAAGTGGGTGGACATTAGGTTTAACAGTAAGTTCTCGTCAACATAACAGTTTGTCATTTTAAAGGGACTAAATCTCTCACTCAAATATTCCAAATTTAAAACACGAATTAGAATTCAGTGTTGGTCCATTTTAAGACACGATGCACATTTCATAATCAGTACGTGAGTCGTGTATTCTAATTCTATGAACAAAGAAAAACATACCCTGCAAGACAACGCGGAAGTAATTAGCAATCCCCGATTCACAAACGACAAAATAATAATAAAAAATGAGTGGAATGAACTAAGCAGGCGTAAACGAATGTCGTTCAGTTTGGACTGTTTACGTATAAAACTTTAAAAATTGAATATAAATCATCTTATATATATTAATATAACATTAATTTCGTTCAATTTGGACTGTTTAGGTATAAAACTTTAAAAACTGAATATAAAATTAATCATGTTATATATATGCATATAACATTAATTATGTGCTTTTAGCCCTATTTTCATTTTAAGGATCCAAAGAAATGAGCCATACGCCTTTAATGTAAACATTTGTTTGGTTATTTTCTTTATCATAATTACGACAGGGAATAATGAAATTGTTTCAATGGTATTTAGTAACCTACTTGAACAGGAATACACCGGTCACAATTACTGCTTATTACTGAGCGACTTGTCGGCTTGGCTTCTCGGTCTTTTTCAAAAAATGATAAAATAATAACGAGACAATATAAAAAACAAAAGCTCAACCAGAGCTAGTCCTCTAATTAATTAGCGGAAATCTAATAATATAATTATGAAAGGGATACAGTGTTTGGGGTAATTCTATAATATACAGACCACTTTGCCTGAAAATTGAAACAATTTAATTAATGGACA
The DNA here is from genome assembly GCF_932274485.2 of Patella vulgata. NCBI lineage: Eukaryota > Metazoa > Mollusca > Gastropoda > Patellidae > Patella > Patella vulgata. Next base: position 23,788,193 of record NC_065883.2, read on the forward strand.
CCATGGCAATGATTTGATCAGTAATATAATTCCATAGAATTGTGACCTGTTATATAATTATAATTCAATCTTTATTTTGATGCATTGCCAATCTGATTAAAGCAGAGATCCTATTTCGTTTCGATTTTTATAGTTCAAAATTTCGTTTTACTTGTCTTTCCTACACTAGGGTCTGAAAGAGTTATTATCATTGATGTGAGGGATTAGCCAATGAAACGATCTGTTACGGCGAGCTTTTGGGGTGAGGTGCATGGACTTTGGATTAATTCAAATTCCAAACGTCAAGGGTTCTTTTACGTACACGCCAATGTTTTTTACCCGAACTAACAAGGGGGAAACCACGGCGGAAAAATCCGATGTGGTTAAAAAAAAACAACAAAAAATACCTCATGGCTACATAAAATCCAATTACTTCTTTGTTGCGAATATGTTCTGTATTAATTGTAGCCATTAATGCCAAACGAAAGGCATTCTTTCATTGGCTAAAAGATGGGCAAAACGGGTCATTTGAAGATTATGTTAGGCCTATACTATAGTGTACATAAATAACATGAAATTGAAATAGAAACGAAAGTTGCCCGGGAAGTGATGTTTTGTTCTACGTGCTATGCATTCCATTTTGAAACTATATACTAACCATCTTACTGGGCATTACGAAAAAAAAATATCATCAATATCTGATATAAAGATTGGTCAATTTCGACCAGTTGAGGAGCCACCGTGACTCAGTGGATAAGGTGCTGGCTCAGAAAACAGAAGGTTCGGGGTTCTATCTGAGTTTCGACATCATTGGTGCTTCGATATTTTTTTTAGTGTGGTTTCCCTTTGTCAGCGGTGCAGGTTGAAGGATGGTGTGCGCGTATAAGTTCGAAGAAGAGTAGACAGAAGCACTGATGTCCGCGCAAAATTTCCTTCATAGGATACTGTGCGTCTTCGTTATATATCCCGGTTGGTTCAGAAAAGTAGGAAGTAAAAACCCATTTCAATTACCTAGCTATTTAGCGCATAATATAGAAGAAATCATAGTTAGTCCTCTCTGGTTTCAAAATTAATTCGGGCTATGACTTCATTTTCCTAATCAGTTACATCATGGATGCAAAATTGAACACAAACCTGCCAAGTATTTGCTCTGGTTAACTTCAATTTGATTTATATAAAATTAATGGTATTTTCATTCTTTTGTTTTGATTGTTTTTTTGGTGAATGTGCCTATAGTTTTATTGAACCATTTATTTTTATTTAAGAAAAGTATACTCTTTTTCTTGCAATAAACAAAGTGTCTAGAAGAAAATTGTGCTTATTTTATGTTAATTTCTAAAAGTATTCGATGTCGTGATTTATTTGGTATTTTAAGAAAAAAAAAACTTTTTTTGCAATAAACAAGGTGTCTAGAAGAAAATTGTGCGATATTTGTGTTGATTTGCCAAAAAGATTTGAGGTCATGACTTATTCGGTAAGACCATATACCTCTTTGTCATTAATCACTACAATGAATTCCAGTTGATATTCCTATATTATATTTGACAATAGATGATATACATTATACCTATATCAGATCAGACATTAAACAATAAACTATAATTTATACCAACTCGTGTGGAACAGGATATCAAATTTTATATAATTAGGGCGTCATTATTATCTATTAGTATGTAGAATATATCGATCAACAGAAGTTTGTATTGGTGTATAACAGAATGTAAAGTTTTGAGGTAGGGCTGTGTTGTTTTTTTGTTTGGTTTTTTTTTTTTGGGGGGGGGGGGTAAGGTGGCGGGGGGATGAAACAAAGAGATGTTGAACTTCGTACATTTTTGGACCACCCATGCTAATGCTGACGGAGGGGGGGGGAGGGTATTGGTGTATAACAGAATGTAAAGTTTTGAGGTAGGGCTGTGTTGTTTTTTTTTTGGTTTTTTTTTTTGGGGGGGGGGGTAAGGTGGCGGGGGGATGAAACAAAGAGATGTTGAACTTCGTACATTTTTGGACCACCCATGCTAATGCTGACGGAGGGGGGGGGGGGGTATTGACAGAGAGGAGTAGATCGAGAGATCCATTGCCCGGAACCAAACTATTGTGCTAGGACACATACATTTTACTAAGCGTAGAATTAAAATTGTTCGTGTGCAAAATTTAGGCGCGGCAAGATAATTTGGGTTTAATTTCAACTAGACAGTGAAGGGCTGTTATTATTGATTCTATGGCCGTACGTTACTTTTATGCCTATGAAATAATACAAAACCTACCTTGACTTGTTCCACATAAATTAATGAATTATATATGTTCTCATAAATAGATATAGCCTATACACTTTACATAATAATGACGTGTTAAAAACCACATTTAATATACCGTGTCTTTTTAAACAAATTTTAGAAGGAATCTATAGGGCATTTGGTTACTGTTGCTTAAGGGATATAAATCTAAAAGAAATTAATTGTTCATTTCATTTTCTATAGAATTTTCCAACCCGATTCCAAGTCAGAATCCGCAGAAGGTAGAATAAGCGGAAACCCCATGGTCCGTTGCAAAATTCACTTCCTATGCCAAATTTATTAAATACAAACATTTATTGCGTGTTATTATCAAAAAGGGCCCTTTTAAAGAGTTGACGAAACGTTGAACTACACCCAATTGCATTGCGAAGTGGATTGTAGCAGAGCTACATTTGTTTATTCTCGTATCGGTCCGTTTCAAACTGCATTATCAGTATTATAGTTTGAATCAGGCGTGTACGAAGTAGGCTACGTATAGAATATAACTTCTATTTTTCTCAAAATTAATATAAACTGAATTATTCATCCGTAGCAAATCACTGGCATACGAAGTAACAGCAGTGGAAGACGAACGGTAGCGCGAAAAATAAAACCAGACGACAAAGACGATAATCTGGAAAGTGTCACCATGACGTCAGACATCACATCTTTTGGTGACAGAGAAGACACATTACTTGATGACGTTTTACATGCCCCAGTCGAAGATGAAAAACTAGGTAAAGTTTCTATAAAGTATCTAACGTAAATCTTATTTAAACTGGTCATTTGATTTCAGGTGCCATTTTTAAAAATGTAAGAAACAAATTCGAAAGTCGGGATGGGAGACAGTGGGTTTTAGCTGTTCTAGTAAAATAATTGAAAACAAATAGCCCGAAACAAAGTGGAAATGATATCGTTTCCTATCACTATATTTATTTCCTTTTTTTTTTTAATAATAAATAAGAATTTCTGTTCTAGACAGGCTTTAGAGTCCCCTTTTATTGTTATTTTGATTTCATACAATAAAATTTCCCGACATCTAAGGCAATTTTATCTGCTTTATCGCTTCACGGCTAACGCGCACTGATTGGTCTAGCCTCATATAATCCTTAATCCCCTGTTTGTCGTGTGTAATAACGTGCAAGCTATTGTTATGTAAGTGTGTAATATAAAGCAGAAATATATTAAATTCTTTGTATATTTTTATTTAACAGACAATCTACCAGTGAAGCTTGATACAGTAGATATACAGAAGAAATTGTATAGACGAGAGTGTGATAAACTGGGGGTTATACCGATTGGCGTCTATATGAGAAATCCCGTCCAACCGCAACTCATATTAAAACACTACAGTATGGGACCTGATGGTGCTAAAGCATTAGCTATTCCTCTCATGGTATACAATATTCAATAAACAATGTAGGAGAAATGTACAACAAAATAGATAAAACAATTAGATACATATTCCCAGAATATTTACACGACAGGACCCCTGCAAGTTACGGCGTCTATATGTTCAGATGGGACGGAAAACCTAATTTCCGTGTACATTTTGGTGTGCACGCAAAAGTACCCTTGACAGCTGGAATTCAACCCAGTAAACAATAAAGCAAAAAAGGAAATTTTAATGAAAAACATTTAACGGTTATAAATTGCGTACAATACTTTTAAATGTCATTTTAAATTTTGAATATGTATTTTATTGTTGACCTGTTGGCGAAATGCACGCGAGGAAGACATATTGCAGAACAACGACATTTCTTTGATATCTAAATGCCAAGTAATCTTAAAAGACCAACCTATATTTTAATTATATGTTATTCTTGTTGTTTCTACATATACTTAGATGTTTAATGTAAAATATTTCACCAACCGGTTATTCATTTGAATAGATAATATTGAGTTTATGGAACTGGATACGTTAAGGGTCACTTTCTGCTGAATCTCTCAATACGCCTTCGATTCGTCATAAGTGAAATCGAAAATGAAATCATAGATTGTGCCCTCACCCACACCTTGTCAGTGGTGCGGGACGGAGGAAGGCCTGGCAAGAAACACAACTTATAGTCGTTCGGATTGGACAAAAAACGAGGTCCCGGGTTCACATTGGCTTGCACGTAAATAAACCCATGACAGTTGGGCAAAATCTCTCCGATAGTACACTATTATGGCGTATGCCCGTCTACATGAGCTCAGTCGTAGCAGAACAGAAGGACGTTAAATCCCATTTCATTTCATAGATTATTGTTTATATGAGTGTTGGCAATTTTTTACAGCTTGATTCTAATATAGTTTGTTTGGATTTAGAGGGTAATGATATAAATGCAACAGGAATGGTGGCAATGGCTGAAATGTTGGCTGAAAGTGTAACCATTAAAGAATTGGTAAGACTTCAACTTGAATTTGATCAAATTTAACTATGGTAAGATTTCTGTTTGAAATTGATCAAATTTAACCACGGTAAGACTTCAGTTTGAATTTGATCAAATTTAACCATGGTAAGATTTCAGTTTGAATTTGTATCTAATTTAACCATGGTATGACTTCACTTTGAATTTAATCTAATTTAAACATTGTAAGACTTCAGTTTGAGTTTTTATCTAATTTAACCATGGTAGACTTCGGTTTGAATTTGATCAAATTTAACAATATGTTAAATTGTGCCAGTTTGTATTATGTGCAGAAAATGTTCTAAATCGAGATCCAGTGTGACCTATTTTAATCAGCAGTACTTTATATATAAAGTTAAGGTATAGTGGGGTGCCAATTAATCTCCATTCCACTGAAATATTTACTCTGCTTATTTCGTAAATTGCAAATATCGTTTGATGTTTTTGAAGATCTGAAGGTTTTTCTCTGTATATAACCCAGTCTGACACCAATGATATCACCAATGCCCTCATTAATTGTAAAATTATTGGGGAACTTTAGTGTTGGTGAGTGATGTAATGATAAAACTATTTCGTACCATATATAATATTAGTTGGGAGCAGCGATGACTAAGACGTTGGCTCGCTAACCTGGAGATCCCGTGTTCTATCCTGGTGTTGGCCGAGTGGAGATTTTGCGGCATCGCTGTCCCTTGTCATTGGTGCAGGACGGAGGGCCAGGCAAGGGACAGCATATAGTTGTTCGGATGGGACGAAAAAACCGAGATCCCGTGTTCACATTGGTGTACACGTAAATAAACGGTTGGCAGTTGGAATTCGATAGGCCGTACCCTATTTCATTTCACAATTTTAGATGTTGTTACAGGCACATTGACGTGTTTAATATATGAGATGTCTATAAATTCTCTGTTTCAGAATTTATCTAGAAATAATCTGGGTCATCGAGGTGCACTCTCAGTTAAATCTCTTTTACGCAAGAATCGACTGATTGATACTTTATATTTATCTGGTGAGGCCTTAATTTATTCAGATCATTTAAATGAACTTTAACGTCCACTCGACACAAACTGGGTTACTTTTGGTTCAATTTATAATTTGCTTGCGCGTAGGGGTCTTTAATCTGGGGGTGGGGGCGTAGGACCCGGAGAAAACACAAGAGTTTAGAAGGTGACCCTACTCCTTGTCACGCACTTGTAAACGAATCAATCGATACCGCGGCACTTGACTGAATGACAGGCCGTGTGACCTAACGCGGTACACCATTCGGCTACCCAACCCCCGTGTATTGATAGAACCCATATTTCAATGTCTTTTTGTTGGAAATTGAACCACGGTGGCTTAGTGGGTAAGGCGCTTGCTCTCTAGCCAGGACGTGCGAGATTCGATCCACTGTTGGTCGAGAAAGTACACCGAGATTTTCCAGCAAGTTTGTCCTTGTCAGTGGTGCAGGATGGAGGACCTGGCAGGGAACAGCTACTAGTCTTTCTGATGGCGCAAAACACCGAGGTCTCTGTGAGTGGTGCTGGACGGCTTGGCGTGCACATAAAAAAAAACATTGACAGTTTGAATTCAATTACTGTCCGGGCAAAATGTCGCATTTCGTATGTCCGTCTTCATTAGCCCGGTTGAAGCAGAAAAAAATGATGTTTAACCCCATTTATTTATTGTTGTAGGTAATGGTTTCACTGATGTAGATACTACAACATTTGCAGATATCATAAAGGTAATATGTTGTTTATTTGTTGACCTGATTTTGTTTGGAGGATGTTTTCATGATGCCACTCATTAGGGATTTGTGAGACAGACAAGATCACTCTTTTCGTAATTGGAGAGAGAGAGAGAGAAATGGGGATTAACTCCACTCGACACAAACTAGGTCATTTCGGGATTAACACATGGTTCAATTTTATATCAATAATTCGCTTGCGCCTGGGGGTCTTTAGCAGTGGGAGGAAATCCGAGGATCCGGAGAAAACCCACGAGGTTGGACAGGCGACCCTACTCCTTGTCATGACCGGGGAATCGAAACCCCGCCAGTTGACTCAATGACAGACCGTATGGTACAGCGCGCACGTGCTAACCATTCGGCCATCCATCCAACCCCCCTTTCGTAATTGGAGGAAGAAATGGTAGTGAGATCAATAATTTTATTTAAATCAAATTCTGTGTTCATTATCTGGTTAAGAGTACCACAATAGTGCGCCCGGAAGACATAAGACTTTCTAATGTTTTATAAAAATAGATAAGTATTACTCCTTTCATCGTACACGATGATACTATTTCAGAATAGGAAAACATTAAGGAAGCTGATACTCTCTCTCGTTCAAGCTATAGTGCCCCGGAAGGCAGAAGATTATCTAATGTTTCATAAAAGTAGATAAGTCGAACACCTTTCATGAATTCTTCGCATAACACCATCTCTAATCATAACGATGACATTATTTCAGGAAAGCAAAACATTAAAGAAGTTAGTATTGTCTCATAATGGCTTCGGTGATGGTTCTGGAACTTTATTCGGAAATGCCATAAGTAAGTTACTTAAAGTGGCATCTAAAACATTCCTTATTTATCAGCATCACGATAACGTCGCTTATACCCCCGTCAGACCGGGGTGGTCGCCATACGGTCGCAGCAGCGCAGTAAGGAGGCCGCCCCGGTCTGGCGGGGGCTTTACACTGTTAAGAAATGTAACTTTTGGGCGCGAACTAGTTTAAGAAATCGACTTTTCAAATGGGTGAGTTGCGGTGTCTTGGGTTTGCTCCCGATGTTGGCCGAGAGAGTTCCTTGAGATTTACCCTCGAGTGTTTACCGTGTCGGTGGTGCAGGACGTAGGGCCTGACAGGGAAAGTGTCTAGTATATGATTATACCCGTGCCACTATTGAACATTATTTACCATACCATATAATAAAGTAGTGTTACTTAAAACATGTGGGTAAGACGCTGACTCGCTAGCCTGGAGGTCGGGTTTCGATCCCTGCATTGGCCGAGAAAGTTCATCCAGATTTTCCGGCGTGGTTCCCCCTTGTCAGTGATGCAGGACGGCGGTCCCGTGTACATATTGGCGTGCACGTAAAAGATCCCTTGACAGTTGGATTTCGATATAAGAGTAGGCCGTAGGGCCGTTGTCAGGGCAAAATTTCCCTCAGAGAGAGAGAGGGAGAGAGAGAGAGAGATATGCTGCTTCATCTTTTTATTGCATTTGCAGTTGTGAATGAAAACATGGAATATCTTGATTTAAGTTGGAATAAATTAAGAGGTAGAAGTGCAGCAGAATTATGTCTCGGTTTAAAGGTAAGCATTTCCATGGCAAAAGAAAACACGGTTAAACACCCATAATTTTATATATACATGTATTAACTAACTCTTTATCTAATTCTTACATAATGCATCTTTAATTCTTTTCTTTCCTAGGAAAATATTGGTCTCAAATATTTCAACATTGCTTACAATGGATGTGGAAAACATGGCGCTACTGCCGTTGCCATGGCATTAGGTGTAAATTCAACCTTACGAGAGTTAGATCTGACTGATAATCGTCTGACAGACGTCTATGTACTTGCTGTAATACGAGAGTTGTCCAACAATGAAACATTAAAAATACTTCGAGTAAGTTTTAAAAATGTTTAAAGATTATATCACTGGTAAACATGACAATCCGCCGACCGACGTCTTTGACAAATTTATTAACAAAAGTATAATATAAACCAAACCTCTATAACTCAACAGGGAACCATGGAGTGGGGGTGTCACCAACCAGGTGGTCCATGCTGGATCCCTGCGTTGGCCGAGAAAAGTCCTTGGGATTTTCGATCCTTTATAATGTCAGTGGTGCAGATTACCTGTCAAGAAACAGTGTCTAGTCGTTTAGGTGGGACAAAAATCGAGGCTATACGTTGGCGTATATGTAAAAGAATCTTTAAGCGTTTGAATTTGAAATCAGGCCATAGCGCCGCGCTCATAGCACACCATGGCGTATACCCGTCATTATTAGTCCGGTTGATACAGAATGGTAATGCGTTACACTGCATAATTATTTATAACTCAACAAAAATTGATGCTTGGGCCTTAAATATGTGACTATCAATGACAGTATCATTCCTATAGGTGCACTGCCTTCTTCTTCACGGTAGGACCACGAAGTCCTTGGATTATAACTAGTTCCTCTCAATGCGCCATACTGAGCCAACTGATTAAAATATATCCCAGTACACTTTACCGAACATTAAAGTTACAATTTCACATTTTTAAGTTATATTTTTAAAATGTATTAAAATAAAGCCCTAAAATAGATGGTATCTATACACAGTCCTACCTTGTTAAAGAATAATCCAATTAATCCTATAATTCACTATTGCCAGTTGAGAAATTGGCAAAAATATCATTTTCAACTTCAAATTCAAACGTTTAAAGATAGCTGGGGAATAGGAAAACAAGGGAGGTAATTGGGAGGTGATTGTGTTATTATTTCCGGTGTGAAGATTTTTAAGTGTAAGAAAGATAACCAATGATCGTATAATAGTGAGTTAACAACCTATTCAGCAAAAGACATAGAAATAATTATGTTTTGACTGTCTTAGAAAATATGAAATTGTAACTTTAAGGGTGCATGTTTATTGTGACTTTTCCAGATTGGAGAGAATCTTATCACTGGTAAAGGGTGTCTGGATATTTTAAGACTTTTCTTAAAGGCAGAAAATAGTGTTCTAGAAATATTAGATTTAAAAGTGAGTAACTCTGAAATTTAGGGTATATAACCCTGCTTAGAAAAAAATAATACATTTTTATTAGGTCAGGATACAAACAAAGGTAAACTATATGAAATAAAAAAACCGAAATACTTTTATCATTAGAATTTCATTACATATAAGTTGCATTGTTTTTTACACCTACTAAGAAATTCAGGTTTGGGACCATGGTTATTGATATCTGGAACTCTTTCCATTTCGAATATCAGTTTCGACATAACGGGATTTAAAGGGATTGCCAGCGAGAAAATCAAAATTCTATTTAAAGATACTTTATTGGAAAATTAGATAAAGAGCTGACAGTTCTCACTATAATAGTTAAAAACTAGACGATGTTAAGGGAATATGCTAAAAATTTCAGTCAAATTACTTCACTTCATAAGCCGAGAAATCATATTTTAAAATCTTTGTAGCCTCGATTGTCATTGTTAGGTCTGTCACAATAATTAACAAAGTCTCGATTATCCAGTTTTACGTTTAATCATCAACGGACGTTGAACAGCAGATCGGATTCAAATCCAATGAAAATCGGACAGATAAGATGGCATCGAGAGTTCATTATGGTCTTTTCATGTTAATTAATGTCTAATTAATAGTTTATATAACATTTCAGGCCTAAAGAAAGACATGTTATAGGCAGATTTACCTCTTGCATAATGCATGTTTAATATCCATGGATGTCTGCAACTCTTTCATTTCGAATATCAATTTTAAAGGGGGATTATGCCTCCCACCAAAAAAATAAATATCATATCATATTCAAAATAACTGTTGACTGACTTAATTATGGAAAATCCATGGACTAACCTATAACTTTATAAAATTAGCTTTAGGGTTGATCCTTAATCTGATTGAAAACCACTAAAAAGTGTCTACGATGTCAAAATCTCATCGATTGCTGAAAAATTTGTTTGTAAATACATGTATTTAACTGTCTTTTCAAATCAATTGAATCAAAGATTTTCTTCTTTTTTTCGTTTTGAATAATAAACAAAGAATACCAAAGCGCTAATACCCGTTGAACTGTATTTTGAGGGAATGGACACGCCCATTATTCCATCTTGCCTATGAAATAAACGTTCGTTCTGTCAAAAAAATAAATGAATCTTAACAGTATATTTAGGAGTATCATAAATGAAAGACTATTGTATTATTATTATTTCAGAACACCAACGTGACGAAAGAGTTTTTAGAGGAGATGAAAATGCTCCCATCGATACGCACACCGTCACCTGTTATTTTACACGGTTCTTGTCCTAGTGCTAAACAAATACCAATGCATACATCTTAATTATTAGGGTCTGGATAAGGAGGATCGATGGGTCACCAATCACAAATATTTAAATTAAACTATTTTAAGAATTCAGTCATTTCATTAGCCAAAAGCTAGAATGTGTACTAGGATTTTAAATCTCAACCAATGAAAAGGCTTCATCTTTAAAATGTTTTAGTTTACGTTTTTCGTGAAAAGGGCCTCGTGGAATTTTACTGTTTATTGCCCTGGGCCCTGTTTCACGAAATTGTAACTAAAGATAAAATCCAAATTTTAGTAGATACTTCAATTTTGATTGGCTAAGCACTACAATCATTCTAATATTATCCAATCAAATTTCTAAAATTTGGATTTTATCTTAGTTAAAATTTCGTGAAACAGGCCCCAGAATTGTGACCTGTGTATTTCACTGCAATAATCAATCTCCCAACAATCAATTGAAATACCTACCACAACCCATATTTTAATACCTATAATATTATGGATATGTGATTAGCATCGAGTCATTCAATGTTCATTTATCTTTTTAACAATACTAAATATGTACGTTTATGGTGATATACCATTTGGAGACCGAAAGGGTCAGATGAAAATGAGACATTCAAATTTTAATCACAGCTACTGTGTTTATTTATACTCCCGGGACAAGAACCTTCTAGATGTGGTTTAAGAAATCGTTAGAATTGTGAGGTTTTATAATCCCGCCACCAAATCCTTCTTCTCAATTCTGCGCCAATGTAATGAAATGTAATTTGGTTTTACGTCCCTCTGTTCTGCACCAACTGGGCTAATCAAGACGGAAATAGGCCAACCAATGTACAATGAGGGAAAATTTGCCCTGAAAAGGGGTCTTCTACGTGTACACGGGGCCTCGGTTTTTGTCCCATCACTCACACTGTCCTTGACTTAAACGCGGTCTTACTCACTAAGTCACCGCGGCTCCCTAGTTTTTGTAACATAACCAAAGATTCACACTCAAAATCAAGCGATCTGCCCATTAAGTGCTATTTGTTATGTATTTGTATATAAGAGATTAAAAATATTGTTAAATTTTTATTCACCCGGCTTTCATTTAATTGTTGAGATATTTCGTCAAGCAAGAATCATAGATGGGGTTTAACGTTCAGTCAACACAAACTAGGTCATTTTGGGACTAACATATTATAAGGTTGGACAGCTAGGCAACCCTACCTCTTGTCAAGCGGGGAATCGAAACCATGCCACTTGACTCAATGATAGACCTTATATTCTACAACCCCCCCCCCCCCCATTTCATCAGCCGTTGATTTCTTGTAGAATGGTAATTAATTTGAAACTGGCAACTAACTAGGTCAAATGGTTGTAGCCCACCAGGGGCGGATCCAGAGGGGGGGGGGGGTCAACCCCCCCCCCCCCCCCTGCTCACCTACATAATTTTATTTTTTGTAAAACAACTTTTTTTGTGAGAAAAGTGTCATAATTGTGCTTTATCCTTTATCATCAGATGGTGCGACAGGATGGGCACTCAAAGCGCGAGATAACCTGGCAAAACCCCTCCTGCAAAAATTCCTGGATCCGCCCCTGATTACTGAACTCCTGAGTGGTGCAATAGGTATGCCCCGGGAAGTGTGCACTACTGCCAGGGACATAAAACTGTTTTGCCATGGGTAGAATAGTTCGGTCAGGATATTGAATGGACCCATATTGTTGGCAAAAAAGTTACTTATAGAAACTTGCAAACTCTAAATTAAGGTATTTTGACACTTTTAAGTATGCAAAGAAATGAGACCTAGCTACGTTCAGAGCTGAACTAAGAAAAGCCTTGGCGTGATTTGGGAAATATTTCAATCTTCAAAACTTGTAATTATCGTAAACATGGAGTTGGAGGGATATAAACCAACCCAGTGGTAAGATGGGAATTGAAATAAATACGTCTGGGTTAGACTTACAAAACATTCAATTAATATTATGAAGTAGACGTGAAGGTACGTAACAACATAGTCGTAAGGAAAAAAAATGGTACTAAGTCGTTCACTTTCAGGGGAGGTAATGTGTAAATAACGCGAGGAAACACTGACAACCTTTGGTGATTTTTGTTTATTATACCTTAATGGCAACAGAGTCTGCCAGTATATCGGAATGATTTTCAGGGGTAAATACTACCGAACGTTTTTCCAGATTCAGCCTTGGCTTAAACTGTCGGTTTAGTAGAATAAAAAAACCTGCTCGTGTTTCTAGTACCACAATGTATCTAGGAAAGCGAGTCTATGGTACGACTAACTCGTACCAAATGCAATCCTATAAAAGTTGATTCGCGCAAGTCAGACTTTCACCGGATCGTGTTTCTAGTACTACAACGTATCTAGGAAAGCGAGTTTTTATTATTTATCGACCAATTCGTACCAAATGCAATCCTATGAAGGTTGATTTGTTCCTGTCAGAGTTTACACCCTCAGAAACAAATATATTATATTGAAGCGAGAAAACAAATTAATATATGCGCATGTAGGCCTAGGTAGTATCATTCTACTATAAGGAAACAGCGTGCTTATAGAATAAAACTAGTGATTTTTTCCCACAAAAATTGTGTTCTGTTAAACTTTGCATAGTAACTGACATATTAAAGATGTCTACTAAACATGTTCAACTAATAATAAATACAGTATAATTCAACATAGCGTCCCAAGGTGTTAAATTCATATTGGAATGGGTTAGTACCAAATTGTTTGATTATGTAAAGTTTCTCTGGATTTGCCGGCATGGTTTACCCATGTTAGTGTCTATAGTCATTCAGATTGGACAAGAAAACCCCCGATCTCCTGTGTACACACTGGCATGCACAGTTTGAAATATGAGTAGGCATAGCACTACTGTCCAGGCAAAATTTCCCTCATAGCACACTGTATAGCATATGCCTGTCTTCATTAGCTCTTTCAGGTTTCAGTGCAGAAAAGTAGGCAGTTATAATAAACCCCCATTTCATTTAATAATGTGACTATCCAGATTTAGACTAGAGTGTCCACAAAAGAGAGACACATACCAGTCGTCTCCGATTCCAATTACCAAGACACTTTCTTCCAAGTTAACTACGACAAAAATAACTTGACACTCTTTTTTGGTTAACATTCTTTTGTAAACAGGTTTCTTCATATTGTATTGAAAACCTCTTTCTATATGTAGTTCTCTTTATTATTATTATTATTATTTAGTAATGCTGATAATCTTTATGTAAGACAAGCCACCTGTCCTACTTTTTAACCCTTAAAAAATATAGTTATTATTATTATTATTTATTCATACTGATACTTGGGATCAAGTTTATCTTTTGTAGGCCTCTATTGTTAGTTCTTTAGTTTCATTAAATTTGACCTACATTCAGATAATAGCCTATATATTAACCTTCTATAGCTTGTAGCTTGTTTTATTCACAGTATTCAGATCAAAAATGGCCAAGAATCTTGCTGTACAACAGTATTTCTGTACCACAGCACTAAACGTAACACCTAAAGATGGGCTGATTGATGAACCTGTCAGTCTTAAGATTTCTGGTTTAGATAAAAATCAGAGAATAACATTAAGGAGTAGGATAAAAAGTAAAGAAGATGAAGTATTTATATCACATGGTTATTATACAGCGGATGTTAATGGTTGTATAGATGTTGAAAATACGCCATCTTCTGGTGGAACGTATTCAGGTATGCAAATAAAAACATGTTATTCAGATTAACATTCTGGCAAAATATATCCCGCCATACGTTCGATCAAAAATATAATTATTCAGTATAAATATATGCTAATATCAAATATCAAATTTAGGAATTGTCTACTAAAATTAAAGGAATGTTTGATTAAGAATATATGTGCTCTGTCTCTGGTACAGGAAGAAGCACTTTGTGATAATTGGCAATGGACCGACGCTGCCCGGGCAAAATCATATAGCTCATTTTGTTAGTATCGTAACTTTAAAAAATTGTCAACATGCTCAGATGCCTATATGAATATCACAGGACAGCTTACCCAACCATTTACAGGTTTTTAATCAAAACTATATTTTTGTTGTCATTAGGAAGCCATGGTGAGTAAGTGGGTAAGATGCTGGCTCGCTAGTCTGAAAGTTGCGAGTTCGCTCCCAGTGTTGTCCGAGAAAGTTCATCAGGATTTTCCAACGTGGTTTCCCCATGTCAGTGGTGCAGGTAGGAGGGCCTGACAAGGACAGCTGTCTAGTCATTTGGATGGGATGAAAACTAAGTTATGTTATTTCCATTTCCAGGAATTGATCCTATGGGTTTCCTTGCCAGTATGGTTTCAGCACCAGGAAGTAAGCCAAACCTAAGACTGGCAGCAAAAGATGTTACATCACCTCATCGAGTTGAAATCAGTGTATTAGATGGACAAACGTCCCTGGATGAACTTTCTACTGATAAATTAAAACCTCTTATAACAAACACTATTAATAGATGGTATATGAAGAAAGATTATCAAAGATTAGAAATTAATGAAGGGCGGATTAGAGGCACCATGTTCTTACCTTCAGGTATGAATAAATGAAATGGGATTTAACATCCAACTTTTCGGCAATACTTTTCGGCTGTTGAAGATGTGATTTGGCTATGTCAATTAGTGTGCTATGATGGATATTTTTCATGGACAGCAATTGAATTCCAACTGTCATGATGGTTTCTTTCACATGCACACCAATGTGTACATAGGACCTTGTTTTTTTTTTGTACCATCTGAATGACTAGACCCTGTTCCTTGCTAGGCCCTTTACATTTGAAAAATAAAAAGTATTTTTCTCAGTCTGTTCATTACTAATATGGATAACTTGATGTGAATGAGCAAAAATGCCTGACTAGAGATTGCCAATGGTAATGGGAATAGGAATTCATAATTTAAATGTTTCAATAATTTCAGATAATAGTAGAAAGCCTGGTATTATAGACATGTTTGGTTCTAGTGGACGTATTAAAGAAAACAGGGCAGCTTTATTAGCTAGTAGAGGTTTTACTACACTATGTTTACCTTATTTTAACTACTCTGATCTACCTAAAGATCTTAAAGATATCAATTTTAGCTACTTTAAGGTAACATTATTGTTTCTTTTTATTCTGTTATTTAAACATTTTTATTTAAAACTTATTATCATTGAAAAGTTATGAAACAAGATGCTGTCCAGAATCATCGGTTACTTGTTAAAGGTCTCAGTCAATTTAATACCCTAATAACAAAAATCACATAAATGATTATTGAAAACAAGCATTTGTGAAAGACCTACTCTTTTAGAAATACTCCAATAGTGATTATGATTTTAAATTCTTCTGCTATTTCCAAAACAAGACCATTATCCCTTCTAGTGAGGTTATTTGGGTGTTAAATGAAGTTGTTTTTGATAACACAAACTTTGTCTCATTGGACTGTCTTTAAGATAAACATGTTATTATATGTGGTTGAATGGTTTAGTCATATTAATATTATTATTAAAGGAAGCAGTTGAATTGTTCAGTCGTCATACTAATGTTAAACCTGGTGGTATTGGTGTTATAGGTATATCTAAAGGAGGAGAACTTGCTATGTTAATGGCTACATATTTACCACAAGTAAGTCTGATAATGACAACTCCCATGAAATGAAACAAAATAAAATGAGGTTTAACATCCTACTGCTCTGCACCAACCGGGCTAGTTAAGACAGCGTGCTATGAAGAGTATTTTGCCCAGACAGCAGCACTACAGCCTATTCTTTTTTCGAATTTCAACTAGAATTCAACCATTTTATAAAGGGTATTGATACCCCAAAGGTTATGACGCTGGTTAAACAATCTATAACTTCTACCTAAGTTTGTTGTACTTCTGTTGCACGGGAATTCTTAAATATCTGATAAATAATAACTACATATATGTGGGAGATAAAAATGTGTCTAGAAATAATATTAGTGAAAAATATCTTAAAAATAAAAAAATGAATACTTGTGTCTATCTAGAAATAATATTTTTTATCTTAATGGATTTGAGCTACCTAGATATTTTACTTTCAGGTTAAATGTGTAGTGAATGTCAATGGTCCACCGTATTATTCTCTATCAGA
This sequence comes from Patella vulgata, assembly GCF_932274485.2. Lineage (NCBI taxonomy): Eukaryota > Metazoa > Mollusca > Gastropoda > Patellidae > Patella > Patella vulgata. The sequence continues at coordinate 23,804,917 of NC_065883.2, forward strand.
TTTAATGGAGGGTGAAAATGTTTTTTTTAAAGGAGTTAGGTAATCAATCATTGTTTAAAATATGAAAGGAGCCATGCTTCTTTAATTTAATTCCAATAAAATATTAAACTGGGTCAATTTTAGTCATGCATATATGTTGTCTGCGATGTCAGTTCACAGAAAGCAGACATTAAATAAATACAATTTCTCACGTCCGGTGAGAGATTTGAATCCCTTACAAACTATAATATTATGATATGTAATTGAATCTCTAAACAGAATATACATAAACAAGCCAGTGCCACGTATAAGTGTTGGTAAAAGTTGAATCTCTAATTGATCTTTGGATTCTGTTTTCTTAATTTGACTATATTTTAGCAATTTCATAGCTCGAGACTTTGGAACACCATAACTCCTCTCCTTATTGAGTATATATAATGATAAAACTTGATGAAGATGTTCATTGGGTCTGTGAGAGTGATGGAACTTGATGTATAGTTTCATTAAACCAATGACTTGATAATGGTGAAGTAAATAAGTGTCATCTATTTGTTTGGGGATTAAAGATTCCTTATGTAAGAGCTAAATCTGCCCATTGCAAGTCTCCATTTTGGCTTCAAATGATATATATATTATTATTTAGACATTTATTTACATGACCAGTCTACAATCAATGCGCCAGACCATCAGATGACTGAGATTTAAATGGATTAAAACAACCATGAGAATTAAAAACTTAACAATAAAATGGATAATCAAGACTTTGACTCGATTGTCAAATACCGTTGCTACAATAATAAACAATCTACGCTACATCTACAAACAGTCATAACTTCACTCAGAATAAAGTAATTTGAATAAAATTTTCAATATATTTATTTTTCATTATCTATTTTTGAACTTTTACAGCCAAGGATAGCCAGCTCTTTATCCAAATCTTACCTAATGCATCTTTAAGAAGGAGAACATCAGCCTCACTGTTAGCTTATATTAAAGTAAATGCTGTATCATTGATTTCTATTTTGTAGTGTTGAAACCAGCCAAATAGAAGTTGTAGGAGACAGTTATGTATTGAAAAATGCATATAATTATAAACCAGAGAATTTTATACCCGTACGTAGCCAACATATATTTTATATTGAATATCTATATTTTAAGTACATGATGGTATTTTTTTTTTATTTTGAAACAATAAATAGTGTTTCATTATAGAGCACTGTACTTGTGTGTGTTACTTTTCGTTACCATAGTAATTCTGGTACAATCCTTTGCCATCAAATTAAAGGACAATGTTCGGAATGCACCATCGAGTTAAAGGACAATGTTCGGAATGCATAGACTTTTTTTATTTTTCTTTCGTTCTCTTATCTGGTGACAGTCAATTTTTAATTTTTATGAATAGTTCGTTTTCGAACAGATATATCATAAAAACAACTCTCAACGTCAATGGAATAATTAGTGAGCTGAAATTTGAACATGTATCTGTTATCGTTGTCTACTTCAATAGTAAGCATTACTTGTGTTTTGCTTTTTTTTTGCGTCACTTTCCAATTCTTCAAATCATTGTTACAGATTAACCGTGGCCAAGATCTCCAAGTTAAAATTATATTAATAGAATATGTTTAACCAGGTCTATCACATAATTAATGTTGGCTAACGCCAACATTGTCCTTTAAGCAGCCCATTTAAAGTATTGGGAATATTCCACTTGTTATCAGATGTAACCCGACGAAAATTCGTAGTTGTGCATTTTTCTCTTTTTCTTTGGAAAGTGAATTTTAAACCATGGCTGAATATAAGCCTAAACTAAGTACTGATCATTGTTGTGTGCAAATGCTATAATGTCTTATTTAAAAGTACCCGTTTTCATCTATTTTAGGTGTGGAAAAGTCAGGCCAAGATATTGATCATAGCTGGCGAGGATGATAATCAAATTAACCCGGACTCTCATGATGAATTCTATTCCCATTGTCCAGATGATAAAAAACATCAAATAATTATAAAGAAGTACCCTGGAGCTGGCCATCTTATAGAACCACCTTATACACCATTATGTAAAAACTCTTTCACTCATTTAGGAGGTAAGTATTACCGGTAGATATCAGGTATGGTTTAGTTTGTAATGATAGTTCACTTTTTTTGGAAGTAAGCATGAGATCGGATGTTTGATTTAGTTTGTAATGATAATTCACTAATTTTGGAAGTAAGCATGAGATCAGATGTTTGATTTAGTTTGTAATGATAGTTCACTTATTTTGGAAGTAAGCATGAGATCGGATGTTTGATTTAGTTTGTAATGATAGTTCACTTATTTTGGAGATACGCATGAGATCGGATGTTTGATTTTGTTTGTAATGATAATTCACTAATTTTAGAAGTAAGCATGAGATCGGATGTTTGATTTAGTTTGTAATGATAATTCACTAATTTTGGAAGTAAGCATGAGATCGGATGTTTGATTTAGTTTGTAATGATAATTCACTAATTTTGGAAGTAAGCATGAGATCGGATGTTTGATTTAGTTTGTAATGATAATTCACTCATTTTGTAGGTAAGCATTAGATTCAAGGTTTGGTTTTGATTTTAATGAAAGATTACCTTATTTCCTGTGGGATTTTTAGAGGTCCATGCATTTAGTATTATTTGTCGAGTTGTTAACTGTCATACCAAAACACAGCCCACACCATTAATCGTAGGACTGTGTATTTTAATGGGCACTTGAGTTGAAAAATTACTGGAAAATAATCATTGGCCTAAATGTGCACTGACCTATGGAAAGCAAAGGATCAGTAGTTGTACAGGCCTTGCAAATAGTTGGAAATCAAAGTTAGAATAACCATAAAATCTCCACCCTCAGTCAAATCTCATGGTGTGTGAATTTAATGTGTCTTTTCCCCTTAATTTTTCAGTTTGTGGCTTATTTGAGTTGGATAGATCATTTTTATCTATTATTAAGCATTAAGATCAAAGCTATTATGTTAGTGTAGCCTTGACAACCATAGACTGATGAACTGGCGTGATTGGGCAAACAATAGTCTCAACCTGTATTCTTTCTAAATATGTCATTGTACATATCATCTTAGAGAAAATTTGGAAAATTATTAACTCTCCTTGGACAGGACATCTTACTCTTATAGCTAGCTATAGAAAATGAAACCAGTTGACTTGTTTAATGTTTATTGAAAATATTGTGTTTTTACTTTCATCATAGATCTAATAGAAAAGGATAATTATAAGATACGGATAAATAGAGAATCTCTTACCAGTCTTTTTTGATATCAAAAAATATCAACACAAGTCGATAAAGTAAAAAAAAACGAGTGTTGATATTTTTTGATGTAAAAAAAAACGAGTGTTGATATTTTTTGATATCAAAAAAGACTCGTATGAGATTTTATTTATCACTCAATCCTTTCTTACATGCACAAATAAATAAATATAATTCTTTGCTATAGATTTCACTTTTACTGAACCTGATTACATTACGGCGTAGTGATACATCATTTTTTGACAGCAATTCAACCATTGCAAAGTCCTTTATATTGACCCAGTGTTTCCATGGAAGTCAATTAAATAAAAATAGTTCCCTTTTTAATAAGAAAGAAGTTACTTTTAATAAAAAATGAACTGTTCTTTGAAAATAAAAAAAAGTAGTTCCTAAGGACATATCAGGGTAGATTATGAAATTTATCACACAAGCGATATTTACTGTGTCTGTAGAATGTATTATTGGGTGATAAAAGATTTTATTCTATTTTCAGGAGTAATGTTAAATAATGGTGGAAGTTATCCGGGTCATTCCACTGCTCAAGTTGATTCCTGGAAGGATATAATACAGTTCTTTAAAAATAATCTTAATACACTACAATCTCAGTTATAATAAAACTCCAAAACGATTTGATGATGAGCAGACAGACGTATTTATAGATAATTGTGTAAATAAAACTGAATAAACATGTGTGTCAATTCCTAAATGCCACTCAAAGACGATATTCGTCATCAATATAGAGATGAGACAGTGAAATCGGTGAATTTAATTGGTAAATTAGAGGGTAAATATATTAAAGGAAAAAACAATCTGACTTTTCTGCTCCCTCTTGATTAATTATTAATTAGTTGTTACTTGTTTTTTTGCATATAAACATTCTGTATATTATTTTCATCATCATTTGCTTGAAAACGTTGTGTTTATTACTTATATCAGTTGCTAAATGCCGCTGAAAGAAGATTAATAAAAGTTGTTACTTCAGTTTGGAAGGCTCACAGAACCATTTATTTTAGTCTCAAGCAACTATTTGAAGTTCAAACAAATGCCAATATTGGACTAACAATCACCTTGTGTCTGGATTAAATGAAATGAAATGAAATGGGGTTTAACATCCTACTTTTTTGCACCCACTGGGCTTATGAAGATGGTCATAGGCCATTCATTGTGCTACAGCCTACTCTCATGGAATTCAGATGGCCAAGGTTTTGTTTACGTGTACGCAGGACCTCAGTTTTTCCATACCATCCGAATGACTAGGCACCGTCTTTTCTAGTCCTTCACCACAGACAAAAGGGGAAACCATGTTCGACTAACACCACAGCTCCTATGTATAAGTCAGATGCGTGTGCAGTGAAGATTTGCAGGTTACCAATGGTTTTATAAAACCTTGACAAAGTTTTACAAACAATGTTGAATAATTGCTTTTATTAGTCTTTAAAAAGGGGGGGGGGGTGGATGGCTGAATGGTTAGCGTGCGCGCGCTGTATCATAAAGTCTGTCATTGACTCGACTAGCGTGGTTTTGAATCCCAGGTGGTACGTGACAAGGAGTAGGGTTTTCTCCGGTTTCCTCCTAGTTTGTGTCGGGTGGACGTTAAACCCCATTTCTCTCTCTCTAGTCTTTAAAAGGAAAATTGCAAAGAACACTCTTTAAGTTAACCATAGTTTAAACTTTAAGAAACCCATTATTTAACCGTGGTTAGCCCAAAAATAAAATATCTCTTAAGTGATCTTAGATGTCAAGACCCTATTGTGTCCATAGTTGACCCCATTTGACTGTAGTAACATGGCACTATGCTTAAAACTACAGTCAACTAGGGTTGGACTACACTTGAAGTACAGTACGGTCACAGTACTGTTAAGTACGGTTAACTACATTTAAACAGTAGGGTCTTTTGAAAATATTGAACCAACTTCACCTTGCTTTAACCTAGTTGACCGTAATGGCACTATGATTAACTACGTTCAAATGAACGTCCATTTACTGTGTCACTGTAAGATGTGACCGCAGCTTTAAAGAGTAATGCAACTGGTATAAACTGTTTCCAAATGACCTATTTTTTTTTATTTGAAAGTTTGGTACAGATTTTGGCATTTGATTTGTATCGTGACAATATTAGAGTGAATGAGAGGAAGGTGTTTTAACGTCCACTCACATATTTTTGTGACCAATATCGACATATGGTTCAATTTTATTTCAATAATTTGTGTGAGCATAGGGGTTTTTAGCAGTGGGAGGAAACTGGAAGACCCAGAGAAAACCCACGAGGGTGGAAAGGCGACCCTCATCCTTGCCACATACAAATGGGAAATCCAAACCACAAGACTTAACTCAATGACAGACCTTATGATCTAGCATGCACGTGGTAAAACATTTGACCACCTTTACCCCCCCCCTCCCCTCAATGACAATATCGACATCCACAGGTTTTATCTAGAGATCTTTGCTATTGTTGAACTGTAAGTACCTTTTGGAAATTGATGCCAAAAAGGAAATCTATTTTTGTTACTGAAACAGAAGAGTTGTCACGAAGACGTCAGATGAAGGTGACAATGTATGTTCACTCGACACTAACTTGTCATTTTGGAACTAACATGCTACAATTTTATTTTAATAATTTGCTTGCTCATGGGGGACTAGCAGTGGGAGAAAACCGGAGGACCTAGGAAAAACTCGTGAAGTTAGGCAGGCAACCCCAATCCTTGCCTTGTCATGTACCAGCTATTGATAAAAACCACACTACTTAACTCTGTGACAGACCTTGTGATCTAAAGAGCATGCATTCGACCAATCCATTCCACCCCCACAAGAAAAAGAGAAAACAAGAAATACTGGATCAATATACACACTGGCTGATTTATTGGCATTTTCTGTGAATCAATTAAGCATAATATATAACATAATGATACTCCAGCATGCTTCATATATATCACCCATTGTAAAACGTTTAACGTTATTTGGTAGCAAAGCTAGGCTTTTACAATATCATAAAACAGACATTAATAATTAATATAACAAAACAAAAACAAACAAAAACTTGAAGCAGTTTTTATAGTTAATTGCTAATTTCCTTCTTTGATTAGTTCATTATTATTATAATTAATCGTATTTTAACTCCAAATATTTTAAACTCCAAAATGACATAAATTATATAATTATCCACAAAAAACTATGACTCATTAAGTACTGCTCTTAATGTATAAATTTTAAGAGTACAATGAATGTAAATGTAATGGACAAACACAGGCATTAAAAGTAAAAGATGGATATAAGTAAGAAAAAGGAATGATAGGATTTACCTAATAAGCTTGTGTTTTAGGTAAACTGTTGCACTAAGCACAAGGTCACGAAATCAGTGATGATATTGTTTTGTCTAATCAAAATACAGCAGTTAAGATGAAGATCTGTTAAAGATGCATTATGTAAGATTTAGATAAAGAGTTGTCAATCTTGCTATGATAATTCAGAAATAGATAATGGGAAATTAATATATTGAAAATTTCAGTCAAATTACTTCATTCTGAGCAAAGTTAAAAGTGTTTGAAGTTGTCACAAGATAGTCTCAATTGTCAAGTACCATTGCTATGATAATAAACAGTCTCAATTTTCCAGTACCATTGCTATGATAGTAAAGAAAGTCTTGATTATCCATTTTACCATTAAATTATAAAATGGTGAGGCAGTTCTAATCCATTCAAAATCTAAGCCATTCAATGGCCTTGAAAGTTGATATGTCTTGTCATGTTAATAAATGTCTAGATAACAATAACAATATTTTTATAACATTTGAATCTAGAGAAAAAGACCTGCAACAGGCAAATTTAGCTCTTACATAATGCATCTTTAACATCATCTCCCCTCTATCCAAGTAATCATTTCAAACCAATAACTTCTCAAAATCAATACAAAATCATTCTAATTGTTCCTTGAGCCAGGTGCAACTAAGCCACTAAGTTTGTGCATACAAGAGATGGAAGCAAAGCATATAATAGGGGTCTTTACTTAATCCTATCAGAATGCAGTATAGCCATGCCGAATTAATGAATTCTACCTCATTATCTATATTTATCATACAAAATATGCATAAAGTTCACAATGACAAGTACATAAAGCAAAACATCTTAATTATGGAAAATTTGAAATATATTAGATTCTCCATATACATGTACATGGTACAAATGGGGTGCCTTTAACTTATCAATTTACATCTGTGCTATGTGCAATGTGCTATGATTGTGTGCATTATTATATGGTGAAATAAATTGTGTTGGCATTCAAAGAAACTGTTCCTCTTGTCGGATGTGGCTGATCATACCATTCATGACCAATAAACATGTATATCAATGTTCTAAGATCAATAAAACCTGATTATCTGAATATAAATATATGAAAGTACAACTGAAGGCATCAAATTAAAACCTATATGTTTTCTATGCAATGTGGTGAATTAAAGACAGAATATAATTGAGAGGTATAACAAGAAAAGTTGAGATTCACAAGTAAATGATACATGTGGGATGATTGTGAAGAAGCAGAGTTTTAAATTTCTGAGAATTTGAATTATATGGCAAATATTAGCCAACAAAACACCGCGATCTTTTTGATCAAAATTAGAAATTGTAAGCCTACATACTTGCATATTTATGTAAACAAGAATGGTTTTGATAATGTCATGTTACATATATCTAGATAAAGGCTGTAATCTATCAACAAATAAAGACTTGCATGTTAAGGTATAGGGAATTTCCTAGTTCATGTATGCCCTCCTGGCTTTTCGGCCTTAAATGATCCCCAATTCATATCCTGTAACTTCACTGATCAAGTCAGGAGGCTTCTAAGAGGGGTTTTATTACATCAACATAGAACTTCCACATTAAGGAGAGTTTGGAGATCTTCATCTAGCAGTTATAAACATGTTTTGTTTTAGATTTGATGTGAATTGACTACACAGTTCCATCTGCAGTTTTTATAATTTGAGAATTAAAGACCTCTCAATTTATCACTGAGAGAAACATGTTTAAGATACACATTGTGGCCTATAGTGGTTAAGTGAAATAGCCCTTTATTCTAAGTATGTGAATTTTGAATTTTTAAGTGAGTCATATAGACTATTCAAAATATGATAAATTGCATTTACTTTCTTGTTGAAAGTGATGATACCTCTTGCTTAAGGTCATTTATACTAAAGTGAGTCAATTCTTTGAATAGGGACCACCACGGTAAGTATTTAGATGCATTTTTTTAATAAAAAATAAAATAATCAATTGTTTTATATAGACATTGTATATGATATAAAATGATCTGAGTGAATAACCTTACATAAATATACAGCTTATCTTATATATACATAAACATCTACTACTACACCAAGCTATAGTTATAACATACATACTGACCGACTGGATACTCATCTATAGTAAAATGAGTGCTAGTTCCTATACCACTTGACAGGTTCTATTTATAATGCAGTTGTTTTATTCAAGTATTCAATCAGATGTCTATGAAAACTTTATTACAAAACAGGTAAAACTCAAAAACATTAACTCAAGACTTTATATGCTATGATTAACCCATTTGTTGTCTTTTGTGACCAAAAGAAAAAAAAAATACTGAAATACTACTGTTAAAATTTGAGTGAGGAAGAATGAAGGGAGATAATATGGTTGCAAATGGTTCTCAAACTTTTCTTTCACTACTTAATAAGAAACCATGCTACTTTTACATAAATTATTGAGAGAAATTTTGTCACAAACATGTGCTTCCATCAGTAGTTTTTTTTTAACAGTTAGCTTGTTTTTTCATATTTTTCTTACTTTGTATAATCATCTGACAAAAGTTTGTGGTACAAGAACTAAATGTGTCCTCCTCACTTTACAGAGTTTGTGGTACAAGAACTAAATGTGTCCTCACCTTACAGAGATTGTGGTACAAGAACTAACCATGCCCTAACCTTACAGAGTTTGTGGTACAAGAACTAACCGTGCCCTAACCTTACAGTAAGTAATGATATAAAAAGTGTGGGTGTGTGGTAAGGTTATATACTATGATGTGTATTTAATGTAATGTACATGTGAATATTTACCATACATTTATTACACATAATATGTACACATGTACTGTTATTGTAATAAATGTGTACAGTATGTAATAATTAATATTTCATCCGAATGGATAATTATGACCAAGAATAAAATAAATCTATTATTAACAATATTATACAATCATTCAAATATCAAAAGCTGTAGCTCGAGAAATTGCCATTTTCAAAAACACAATGTATATCAAGTTATAAGCAATTCATCTACAACTTACATGAATATGCGATAATTCATTAACAATTGATAAAAACTAATTGCAAAAGCTTTTTACTTACATAGATGTACATGCATACAATAATTATATAACTGATTTCTATGTATTCTCTTTATAAAGAAGAGCCTCTTTTAGTAAATATTGAAAATTAAACGTCTAATGATCTGATACAAATATTTTTTTGTGGATTGGTTAAACATGATGACATAGATGAGGAACATCTAGTATTGACCTTCTGATATCTGGGCTTTATAAAAAAGCAGGATTAAAAGGAAAAACTGAGTTAAAAAATTTGAAAATACAAGCACAAAAAATTTGAAAATACAAGCACAAAAAATTAACAAGACGTGTAGCACTCATTATAATGCAAGTAGAAGGGAAACCAACTTATTCTGTAATTTTATATCTTTTAGCTGCATGTAGATCTGAAGAAATTATTTTGAATATGTTTTTAACAAGCTCAGCTACAAAGACAATAATGTCTAACAACAAAACTTTATATAAATTAACATAAACAATAAAACATAAACAAGTAGTTGATTACCACCAGGGTTTAAGTAATCAAATATTAATAAATCAGAACTAATGATAACAAACGTCAGTTACTATAAGAAAATGCATAATTGTCTTAAAGAGGGGAAAAAAAAAAAACCCCTAAATACTTAGTATTGGAGCAAATTAAATTTTTTTAAAAAACGTTTTACTCCCTTGTTGAAAAAAACAAGATTATTTAGAAAGATTTAGTGAATTGAGATTTTCGATTCATTGCATACTTTAAAATTTTTGAGAATTATGTTTATTCTGTCAAGAATACTTGAAGGATTTAGAGTTGCACTGGAATATACAGGTGACAATTCTATGTAATCCAATAACTGCTTATTACTAAGCAACATTTTGAAACGTAGCTCAGTAATAAACAATAACTGTTTTCTATAGAATTTCACCTGTGTACAGTCCATCTCAGGAACGGTTAAATAAATGCACTTTACCCGCCCGATTAAAACATCAAAATATTTAACTCAGTATACCAGGATATCTCTTACGAGTTAAATGCAGCCCTGGAATTATTTAATTAATGATCAACATTATAGATTCTGTTTCTTAATTTACACAAGACATTTTGAATAACCATGGGTATATAATTACTTTACCAACATCAACTCTACATGTTTACTAGCGACATAGCAAAAGCAACAAAACAAACAAGTAATTCGTCATTTATCACAAAAAGTTCATCACAATAAAATTAATTCTTCCATAAGAGAGCTAAAAAGAAACAGGATTTATATTTTGGATATAAATTAATCATTAATTTTAAACAATCAAAGTGTTGATATCATTTTTATAATTTGATGGTTTTCATATAATATATTGACAGAGGGAGTGCCCTGAAGAAACTGAATGACTGTTTGGTTAATACCCACTGTATATTAAACAGAACACTGCCTTTCTGCTGGGCATTTAGTAATTGACAAGCATCAATCAAATAAAAATAAGTATATTGAATAACAATTACTTCGCTTTTATTACAGCAACATTTCAACACAGCTTCTCTAGTCTTCATCAATAAAAAGCTAAGTAATTGTTATTTTTATTTAATTCTGTTACTGTTTATTAAATAAAATTCAATTTCTTCGATATCTCACTACATTAAAAAATTTATACCCAAAGATTTAAAACGTTTTTGAACTGTTGACCATGATCAATAAACTGAAAGTAGTAAAGCAATGACTTTTAATAGAATTGAAGTGTCAAAGGTCGACAATGAAACTAATAGTATTGTGGTTAAAGGGTTTGCTATCCTCCATCAAAATAACACATCAAATTAATTCAACAAATAAATCAAATTGCTTTGAGCTCTCATATCTTATGTTTTACCTTCTACAACTGGAATAACAGTAGAAATTATTCACCTTGAATTTCATTTATTCTAACCTTCAATAATAAAGTTTAACGATTGAGTAATCCCATACTCCTCAAATATATTTTCGCTTATTTCATCAATCAAAATACCAGATTTAATCTTGTAGCCCCCCCCCCCCTATTTGTTTCACATGTACAAAGAAAATTGAGAATTAAAGAAATGAATAAGATAAAGCGAGGATGCTTGAATTTGAAAACTGAAGTAATGTTGTATTTTTCAAAAGCAGTTTGAAATTTGTATACACCATGATATAAATAATATCTACTATATTAATTCAAGAGTTTGTATTTTGGATGCTATGGTTACCTAGATCTATTATTAATATCATAATATATACATTAGCACATATATAAGTAAACATTATCAGTTTCCTTAATACAGATCAAAGTCAATTATAGCTTAATATATATATATATAAATATTAGTTAAAATCATTCTTAATTTGTAGAACGTAAAACGCTCACACAATAATATTGGCCTGATTTACGTTTAAATCTGGGTTGGTGTAGGCCTTAAGCTGATGAAAACTTGTACTCGTCTTTGGTAATTTCTTTACAGCAGAGTTATTTTGAACAATATCGCTCTGACACATAAGTCTGTCATCGTAAAGAGAAAATCGGGATTTATTAACGAGAACTGGTGTTTTTACCCTTTTCTTGATTTTGTCGCTCGAGTTAGTAGAATTTTTATGATCATTATGCACCATGTTTGGTGCCGATCGTCTGATAGAGTCACTACCACCACTATTGGGATTAGAATCCGAAAACGAAGATCCTTTCAAAGACAGAGAAGTAGGCCGTCTGCCACGAACATCATTCCCTTCACCTAAATTAGTTTCCTGTAACTTTGTGGATGTCTTTGCAGGACTTAGATCCGAGGTGCTTTTTGACTGCCCACTGCCTTTTATCCGCATCACTGAGGGACGGGGGCCATCTAAAAGTTGCAATTTAGCCACGCCTACTTCCGCAAATCCAAGCCTGTTTTCAGGATAGTGAGGCCTGACATTAGCACTATCAGTTTCAGTTTCTGTATACTGATTGCCTATGACCTGCAAGGCTAGATTTGTAGGTCGGGTGTGTGTTTGGCCATTTTGTAAAAAGACTTCGGTTTCCCTATGAAGGTTACTGTGATCTTCTTCCATTGGATAAAGTGGACTGGTTTCATCTACCAGTAAGCCATGATTTGATTGGTTAGTTTTAGCACTGTCTGATGTTTTTACTCCTTTATGATTCTTTCCAAATATGCTCAAATGACTAAGTTTGAGTCCAAGGACTTGTGGTTTGATTAATTTGCCAAGTTTTTCACGGAAAGTCTTTCCTTCCCTAGCTTTATTATGTGTAGAAACGCCATTTCCAGGGACATTAGCTACTTTAGGCCGTGTGGATATATTATCTCCATGAACTTGGTTCTGTAAAAAGGGAATCGGTGGATTTCGGTGGTGACTTAACACGTCATTCTGAACTAACGAGGTCTCTAAATTATCCCCTACAGAATCAAAGAGATTCTCTTGTAATGCTATATTCCCTTCTCCACTACTCGAATCACCGTGATTTGTTGAATTTATCAAACGATTTCCTGACACTGCCAGTTCCTCATCACTACATTTATGAGTATTTCTGGCCACGATGGGATTGCGACCTTGATGAGGTTTCAAGGCGACACTGTTTCTAACTTTAGTAATATTGTTTGCTTTGACTGGTAATTGCTCCAACTCGACAGGGGTTATCGGTATAACGGTTTCTGTGGTAGAACCACTCAGATCTTGGTACCAGTTATAATTATGACTTGTTGTGGAGATATCTTGATGACCTTGGGACAATAGTGGAATGCTAGAATCTGTTGGTGGACTATTTATATGATTTTCTGTAGTTTGTACATCCGCCTCATTCACTGTATGATTAGGTATAATATGATTTATAGTTTGTTTCTCTAACTGTTGCATTGTTGGATTAATGGTGGGGGTCATACCTGAAAAATATAGTTTAAATAAAAAATATAGTTTTAAATAAAAAATATAGTTTAAACAAAAATATCAATGTGAAAAATCTGGACAAGCTATTCATTTAAAACACAGAGAACAGCAGACTACAATCCCATAGTAATTTATTAAACCCAGTAGCTTCCTTCAGCCTCTGAAGTCCAGATTCAATTTTGTTATAAGTAATGATGGGTGTCATTGACCAAGCCTGGAAATAAGGCACCTGTAACAGACATTGTCAGGCACAAATTAAGGCTCTGTCAGCACAATTCCATTTTGTCTGGCACAGATTTTCTTCTCAGTGTCTTAACTCTTAATGTTAATTTGAATACATGTCCTGCACAGAATTTAAAATGCCAGGTATTGCCTGAGATTTTGTCAGGTACAAATAATATCATCATTTTCAGACTTGGGTGTCAGGTACAAGGTTGTGTATGCTGATTGTTCACCAATGCAAGCACACTTTGTTATTCAAATGGAAAGTTTCTGGATTTAGTGCAAAAGGGCAGCTAGCTAAAGTAAAAGACTGTATTGTTATCTTTATCTAGCATAAATAAATAAGAGCTACAGCAGATCCACAATTTCCAGCCAGTCAGGAAATTCATGACTGTAATGTAAGAGCACGACCATGGTTTTCAGGGATATGTATAAAATGATCAAATATATAAAGGCACTATAATTATTATTTTTCTGTATCTCAATTCCAAAACAGATCCATAGAATTGTGTTTGAAAAAATCCAAGCAGATGCCATGCAAGATATACCCACATTTTGCAAGAGATGGACAGAGAACAATAAGGGGCCATAATCCAGGATGTTACAATCCCACATGCGGCAATATTAAAAGATACCAAGACAAGAACTTTGTGACATAAACATATATATTAAGTTTCATAAAAATCAGAGAAAAATTGTGGCCTCTAGAGGGTCCACAACCTTTGTATTACATACTCTTACCCTATTTGGGTACAGGGAGCAGCCAGTTATGATCTGATTTTCATGAAATTTGAACTCAACTGTCATGAGGGTGATATAATTGAACCTTTTTTTTAAAATCAGATAAAAATTGTAACATCTAGAGGGTTCCACAAGCTAAAAAATATCAAAAGGAACTGAGATCTTTGGGCTATAAACATTCATTTGAGTTTCATCCATAAAGTTAAGGTCCGATAAATGCCAATATCGAAAGGAACCGAGATCTTTGGGATATAAATCTATTATTTCAAGTTTCATCAAAATCGGATAAAAATTGTGACCGTAGAGTGTCCACAAACAAAATATGAACGGACAGGAGCAATAACAATATACATCCACATGAAAATATGGGCGCATAAAAATTGGTGAAAAGAATTGATCTAAATTCATTAGAAACACAAACCCCTATGTTTTGAGTCCTGTGCCCACATCATAATCATATCAGATAATCTCTCTTCCACACATAACACAGTTAATCTGGCATCAGCATCAGCATCCCAACAATCATCCATAGTTTCACGTAATGATCTCACAGCCTATAATATATTATCATATACTTTATAATATACATATATACCAATATCTACCAGTAATCATATACTTAATAATATACACCAATAAAAAAATCTTATATCTACTAGTAAATAAATCTTACACCTACCAGTAAATAAATATCTACTAGCAAATAAATCTACCAGTAAATAAATCTTATATCTACTAGCAAATAAATCTACCAGTACATAAATATTATATCTACTGGTGAATAAATCTACCAGTAAATAAATCTTATATCTACTAGTAAATAAATCTTATATCTACCAGTAAATAAATCTTATATCTACTACTAAAAAAATCTTATATCTACTAGTATATAAATCTTATATCTACTAGTATATAAATCTTATATCTACTAGTAAGTAAATATTACACATACCAGTACATACATGTTATATCTTCCAGTAAGTGAATTATACACTAGTGAATAAATGTGATATCTACCAGTAAATAAATAAATCACACACTCATAAATAATTCAGATAGCCACTCATAATTTAAACTGAAGACATATAAATCTACTTTTCTTTATTAAATTATATCAAACCAGACATGTACCTGATTAGTATCTTTCCAGATTTCTGAGAATTTTGGTCTAACTTTGTTCCTACAGACTAGAAGTTGAAGTTGTTCAAAGGTTGGATGGCTACCAGCTTCAGCCTGGTATGGTAACATATATTCTGGAACAGGAGCACCTAAATATCAAAATAATACACAACTTGAAGGAAAATCAAACTGTTATTTTTGTAAAGTATTAACATTTGGACTGTCACAACATTATTTGTTATTATTTCAAATAGAGTTACCTCCCATTTAATGATTCCACACAGTATTCATAGTTTTAGGTCAAAAAGACTTGTTGACGACTAGAACAAAAAGAAGTGAAATGATGTTATCATCCTACTTTTCTGCAGACAGGCGTGCTATAAGGGAACATTTTCCCAGACAGCGGCGCTACAGCCTACTCTTTCGAATTCCAACTGTCAAGGGTTAACTTAAACGTGCACAGCAACGTGTACACAAGACCTTGGTTTTCCATCTCATTCGAAGGACTACACACAACTAGAATGATAAATGAACTTCCTTTGTTTCCTCTGTATTGATCAACTAAAAACGTTTCCCCTGGTAGTTGGATAATGATCATATAATCAGGGCATCAGACATAGTAATGGTACTTTACCTTGATAAAGATCTGAACATCGAGTGGCTACCTCCCATAAAACAAGACCTAAAGAATATATATCAATCTGTTTTAATGAGGCTTCACAATCTCGTAGATTCACAGCACCATCTAATAATTCAGGAGCCATATATCTTAATGTTCCAACCTAAAATAATATTCATTTCATATTTGTAATTTAAGAAGAATAGACATCTTTAAAAACTGAGCTGTCATAGAAGATAATGCAAAAAAATAATTAATACTGCCCAAGAAAAGCAATAAAAGTCATTGATTTTCCAGATTAGAATCTTTGGAGAGTAATCACATCTCAGCCTTTGATGGCTTTTATTTTTATTGTATCTGTCAATTCAATAGTCCTTTAATTACTCTCTGATTGTGTGGTTATCAACAGAATACACCAAAATAAATTCCCACATGTCAAACCTTTTAAGAGACAACCTGGTTTACCTTCTAATTTCACAAATAGATAGATACTTTATTTATTCATATTCAGTATTTTTCAAAATTAAATGAGTTAACATCCTCCTTTTTGGCCCCAACTGGACTAATAAAAACGACCATATGCCATGCAGGGGCTCATCAAATTCCATCTGCCATGGGACCTCAGTTTTTGTACTATCCAAATGACTAGACCTGTTCCTTGCCGAAGAAATTTCTCAGTCAACGATATTGATGTGCATCAAAATAAGGACCAAAACAATTTAAGAGTGTTTGTATACCTATGGATAATGTCTGACATGGATAATTAAGAGTGACAGGTTACTTACTGAAGAGACAAACAAATCATAAAAAAAAATCATGATACATCGATTCAGAAATATGCGAATTTTAAGAAGGTTCAACGATATATCGTGCCAGTACTACTGTATGTCTTACAAATGCAAAGGAAAAACTATATCTTATAAAAATCAAATGAAATGAAATGGGGTTTAACGTCCTACTGTTCTGCTCCTAAACTGGGCTAATGAAGACGGGCATATGCCATACGGTGTGCTATGAGGGAAATTTTGCCCGGGCAGCGGTACTATGGCCTACTCTTATATCGAATTCCAACTGCCAAGGGATCTTTTACATGCACGCCAATGTGTACACGGGACCTCGGTTTTTCGTCCCATCCGAACGACTAGACAGCTCTCCGTGTCAGGCCCTCCGTCCTGCATCACTGACAAGGGAAACCACGCTGGAAAATCTGGATGAACTTTCCCGGCCAATGCAGGGATCGAACACCCGACCTCCAGGCTAGCGAGCCAACGACTTACCCACTTAGTCATGTGATCCCCTATAAAAATCAAAGGATGAACAAACATATTTCTGCTAAAATTTTAGTTTCTCTTTGAAATAATTAACATTTAAATACCAGATAAAAAAGATTAAAAAAAATACTCACATCAGTTAGTGACTTCTGTTCCGCATTTTCAGCATGACCGTTTTTAATCAATTTAGACCCCATTGTAGACATACTAAAACCCAGATCTGCCACTATACAAGACATATCAGCAGAAACTAGTATATTACGACTATTAAAATCTCTATGAGCTACTGCAGATTTTGTTTTATCTGAAAAAAATAAATTTACATAAAACATTTAATAACATTTCTATGTTTGAAAGATTAAAATCTGAGAGCTTTTCGGGAAGAGTATAGATATCATCGATATTTACAAGATCTATTTCTCCACCCAACGGACTAATCCATTTTGCCTGCTTACATGTACATGAATTCCAGTTCTGTAAATGCAAACTCAACATTGGTCCAAACTTATTTTGTTCAAATAAATTGCTTTGGGTTATATCAATTTCAACATACAGGTAGTAGATAATAATTACTATTAGGCATGGCATGGGTGTGATTAATGAGTTGATAACGCTTGTTACCATACCCTTGAATTGGAAAATGGGGGATGGGGGCGGGTACATCTATTATAGTTACTATCCAGAAAGAATAATCGTAGCCTGCCTCTTGCACACAACACAATGGCTTATATTCAGCCATGGTTTAAAATTCACTTTCCAAAAAAGATCATTTCGGGACTAACATATGGTACAATTTGATTTCAATAGATCGTTTGTGCGTAGGGGTCTATAACTTAGGGACACAACTAGAGTACCTTGAGTAAACCCACACAATTACGCAGATGACCCTACTCTTTGCCACATTCAAGTGTAGGATCGAAACCACACCACTTGAGTCAATGATAGACTTTATGATCAAAAGAGTGCATGTTAGACCACTCAGCCACCTAACCCCCACACACTTGTAAAATTTATTATATAGATTGCACTACTTACCTCCTTTTGTAATATCATTATGTAAATGAGCCAAGCCTCTGGTGAAAGATATACACATTTTACAAAGTGTCGGCCAATCTACAGTGTTGTGTTTCAGGTAACCGCTCAATGAGCCAATGGGAATGTAGTTAAATATAAGCATATACTGCATATTGCCCTCTTGGGACAAACGCTCATCTGATCCATAAAACTGTAGCAGATTTTCATGCTCCATAAAAGGCAATGAATAAATGCTGCGTTCATTTAAATAATGTTGTTTATAGTTAGCCGGGTAAATTTTAACGGCAACTTCTTGATCATTCAACAATCCTTTCCACACTTCACTATAACGGCCACGGTTTACATTACATGATAACTTCAAATCCTCTAAGGTAATGTTAGGTGGTGGGGCTGCTTCCATGATATTTAGCGAGTCCATGGAGACTCGTTTGGATGTTACTAACACACGATACAGAAAATAAACAACAATTGTAACCAAGGCAACTGAACAGACAGACACAAGGGATATTATGATAGTTCTTTCTCTGTAATTTTGGTCAAATTCAGGAAAAACTGAAGAAGAAAGAAAACAAAAATAATTGTTATGATATAAATGTAGAAATTGATTCTTAATTATTCATAAATTTCATAATTTGAGTCCAACAATGTTAATATCTTTTCTCATCAAAAAAGTTCTTCGGTGACAAACATTTGAAGACATCGATACTCTAATATTGAAGACAGGTGCTGTTTTTGGATAGGGTTGCTCATTCTTCTGTATTCCATTCACAAGCAATGAAAGTTGAAAATAAGGCCATAAAAACACAATATTCTGGTTCTCAGACAGTCCTTACCAAAAATCTGATACGGGGGCGGGTGTTGTGTTTTTATTTTGTCAAAGGACCACTACTGGGCTAAACATCACATTTCAAAGCACTACATTTATCTCCTCATGTTTTTTTGTAGAAATGTATGATTATCCAATATCATTTATGATTGTCAGCAACATTTATCAGGATTGTGTACTTGATAAATGAGCCTATGTCACATTTCTGGATTCATTCAAATTTTTTTATAGAGCTACTTTCTGTAACTGGGAGTAAAACATTTATGTGTGATACATAAGGAGATTGTTTTTTTTTTTTTTATATTATCAAGCCCTTCACGTAATACCCTGCATATTTCGTCATTATTGGCTACTGACCCAGCTGGGGACCTCTCAGATTCCTTGAAATAAAATATCATCACAAATACCAAGTCTCGCGCTTTCCAGCTAAAATGTATCCCTGTGATAACTGAGTTTCAAAGTTGAAGGTTCGTTCAATGTCAATGTTTGATTTGAGTGTGTTTGTGTCACAACCTTTGATTGGACAACGCTATTGTTCACATGTCTGTGGTAAAGGGGGATAACATTCCTTCAGACCAATCTAGCAACGGCTTGATGTTGTAAAATTCACGGTCGTTGCTTCAGGAACATGTATATTACCTGGAATAGCAGTAGTATGAAGACCAGGAACATAGACATCAGTAACGTTCTCATTACACATATTACTAGAACAACAGCAGAATTTAGATTCTTGAGAACTGTTGGATGGTGGGATTGGTTTAGGTTCTGTCTTAGAAAGACAATTAACATTTGTACATGCTTCTTCTCCTATCCAACACCCTGAAAAAATATAATGATTTAAATATAAATATAAGTATAGCATAAGTTTCTATATCTATCCCACAATGTATGTCAGGCTTGACTGCATCAGATAATTATGGTGAAAAGATAGGACTTGTTAAGAAGATTTTAAATATTTTATATGAATTAAAGAGGTTCTATCAATCCTACCAAGGCAATAAATATTCTGCCCAATTATTGAAAATCTTATTAGCACTAACCTATTTTGTATAAATGTTTGTTAAGACTCCTTGATGGGGTGGGGTAGAAAAACTATAGGTTCATTGTAATACGAATATTGAGGTGAATTAAGTCACGCAATATATCATATACCTGGGTATTGGTTTCATTGAACTTGAGTTTTAAAAGAACAAGGTTGGCAGTGAACATTGTTACAGCTTATTTTTATGATCTTGTTCGTATTTTGTCTAGAACAGACCTCAGTCTACACACTGCGAAATATTTTTGTACAAGTGATTAGTGACTGATGCAAATGTTGTTCTATGAGAGTTTAGAGCAAGCAATTACACACTTCTTGTCTTAATGAGATCCAAGTTTATCTACAGTCCTGATGCGCCATTTTAAGCAATAGGAATCACTTTCAAACTAAAATATTGTGAAAGTATAAATCAATCCAGAAATGGTTCAATTTGGTTTAGTATTTACAAATACTAAATTAAAATTAAAATTTCATCAATCTATGCTGCTTGAAAGTAACAAGACACTACCATCTTTTATTGTTTATAGCAAAGAAACCCGATGGGCCTAGTTTAAATCCGATTGAATCCAAGCCAGGAGATTATCTAATGTTGATATTTTGATTTTGTTCTTTCAATTAAACATGCATTATGCAAGAGCTAAATCTGCCCATTGCAGGTCTTTCTTTAGGCCTGAAATGTTATCTAAATTATCAATTAGACATTAATAACTTATCCACACCATAATAAACTCTCGATGTCAAGGCTAGCCTTTGATGTTGGCTGGATTAGATTCCTATATGCCGCTAACGGCCATTGATAATTAAATCAAAAAAAGTTGATAATCGAGACTATGCTGTTTATATTAATGATTTTAGTAATGATGACCGAGACTATTCAAAAATTTCACCCGCTTCTTTCTCGGCTCATAGTGGATCAATTTGACTGAAATTTTCAGCAAATTACCTTTACACTATCTAGTTTTTAACTATTATAGCGAGAACTGCCATCTCTTTATCTCATCTCCCATAATGTATCTTTAAACATACATTATGCAAGAGGTAAATCTGCCTATTGCAGGTCTTTCTTTAGGCCTGAAATGTTATATAAACTATGTCATCTTATGTGTCGGATTTTATACTGGATTTGAATCCGATCTGTTGCTCAACGCTCATAGATGATTAAATCCAAAAATGGATAATCAAGACTATGTACCGACTTTAGTAATGATCGAGGCTAGGCTTAAAATTTAAAAGCTAATATCTCAGAGTGGAGCAATTAGACTGAAATTTTCAACATATTCTATTTATATTATCTATTTTTTAACTATTATAGCGAGAACAGTCAACTCCTTACCTTATCTCCCATAATGCCTCTTTAAATGTTAATTTATCAATCTGATAATTAAGCTGTGAGAAATTTGATATTTTAGCAAAAATGCAAATGGCACATCCAGAGTTTAATTATGAGACCATTGATCAAAATACACATATTTACAAACACATACAACTATAGTTACAGAAATCACAAAGCCATTCACAAGTACAGAAAACAGATAAGACAAGTGGATCAAGGTAAGAGGGCAATTCTTAACAAATTCCTCATCCATAAACATCATTTAAATAATGGTGTTGGCTTTTAACAGCCTCCTTATTCAGCCTATAAATAAAGCCTGTCTGCCAAGAAGTGATTATGGTGTCTAACACAATCGTGATAATAAAGGTGAGAGAGGCAGTGAGAGGCCATGATATAACATCATCCACCTGTAACCAGTCACAATATTATAATATAAATATATCAGGCACATGTTGCCAAAATTGTATCAGGTTCTACAAGCACCATGAATTGTTTACATGAAACAGTCATATACATGTATTATATTCCAATAAAATAATACAGACTCCAGATTCCCACGCATTGCTGCATGGCCTAGAGGGAAACACCAGATCTGGCATTTTATTCCTGCTTGTCATTATAGAGATGGAATTGTTAAAATGAAATTTAAAAAAAAAATAAAATAGATTTTCTTTTTCTATAAATACACTTAGGGACAACTAAACATATTCACAGAATGTTTCGGGGAATCAATTTTCTCTATATTATCAAGTTTATCCATTGATGTAAGGCACCATAATGTCTAGATTTCTGACGATGAAAATCAATGATCTAATTCAGAAAAGTTATTCTTAACCTTCTCATTTGTTTTGGAAGTAATAAATATAGTGATGCGTAATCAAACTCAAAGTCCATAGATACAAAAACACAAATTAGTATACGTGGACTTTGATATCTTAACGAATTGTGTCAATGAGATGAACAATAACAATGGGAGTATGCCATTTGGCATTTGGGGGAGGGGGGGGAGAGAAAGAAAGAGAGTTTAATATTCAGCCAAAACAACTATTTCATTTGGGATCTAAATTGTATCATCTTTATCAATAATTCGTCTATGCACAAATCTTTAGAAGTAGGAGGAAACCTGGGGAATACCCACAAGGTTTGGAAGGCGGCCCTGATTGTTACATACAATAGTGGTATTGAAACCACAGGATTTATGATCTAAAAGTGTATCATATCTAGACCACTTGTCCATCCACTCTTCCTCCCCTCCCCATCCCCTTTTGGTCTGATCAAGCATCAAATGTACTCTCGTGGAATTTCTTGATAGGCATTTAATATTATGTTACATATTATATGCCTGCCTCAGATTGGCTAAATATTAATTTCATGAAATATTAATGCTTTAGTAGGCTACATTACTGCTTGACTTATTGACTTAAGCCATAAAATCCACTTTTGAAACTTAAAAGATAAAACAAATTTAAACATGCATTATTTAAGAGCTGTCTATCGCAGGTCTTTCTTTAGGTCTGAAATGTTATCTAAATTATTAGTTAGACATTAATTAACTTATCCAGACCATAATCAACTCTCGACATTTATTGGATTGGGTTCCTATTTGCTGTTCAACTTCGATTCATGATTTAATCATGAACTGGATAATCGAGACTATGTTTTTTATCGTACCGACTTTAGTAATGATGATCGAGGCTAGGCCGAAAATTCAATCGCTAAAATCTTGGTTTAGAGTGGATCAATTTGACTGAAATTTTCAGCAAATTCCCTTTACATTATCTAGTGTTTAACTATTATAGTGAGAACTGCCAGCTCTTTATCTTATCTCCCATAATGTATCTTTGAGTTAGGTGTGAATTTGACCTTATAATCAATGAGAGAAAATATATTAGAGAGAGAGAGAGAGAGAGAGAGAGAGAGAGAGAGAGAGAGAGAAATGGGGTTTAACTACACCCAACACAAACTAGGTCATTTTGAGACTAACATATGGTTCAATTTTATTTTCTTTAGCAGTGGGAGGAAACCGGAGAACCCAGAGCAAACCCATGAGGTTGGACAGGCGACCCTCTCTTTGTCACCTACAACCAGGGGGAAAATACATAAGGTAAATATCATTTTTATTAGATGGTGCGATTACACAATGTTCAGTAAATCTAACCAGGACAATAATGATTATAACTAGGGGGTTGTATGTCTTGTAGTAAATATCACAACTATCACGTATCCCTTTAAAAGACGGTAGTAGTTGTTATAGAATTATAGTCTGCTACGCAATACAAATAAAGACAAGTCAAGAAATTTGAAACCCTGGGGGACCGCAGTGTTAGACATACTTCTGCTTTCTTTTTCTATAATTAGTATTGTTGGTATTATCACTCCGGTTCCGCGAGTCTGTGTTCAACATTTAAACCAACTTTCTAGACAATAAGGCGTCTTTCTACATTAAGATTTATATAACATCTTTCTAATCCATCAGATTTTATAATAATGCCTTTTAAATAATTATTCAATGCCAAAAGACCCATACATTGTTCAAGGATAACAGCAACTTCAAATTCTTTTTTTTTAAAAATAAGATTAAGAGATTCAAATGTTATATTTCCAACCAACAGAAAATATCAATAAGCAACATATCTATGCAAATATCATTGAGCATAAGTAATTCAATTAAATGAAATGAAATGGGGTTTAACGTCCTACTGTTCTGCTCCGATTGGGCTAAGGAAGGCTGGCATACGCCATACAGTGTGCTATGAGGGAAATTTTGCCTGGACAGTGATGCTAAGGCCTACTCTTACATCAAATTCCACTGCCAAGGGATCTTTTACGTGCATGCCAATGTGTACACACAAGTTTGTTTTTCGTACCATCTATATGACTAGACAGCTGTCTTTGTCAGGCCCTCCTCCGTCCTGAACCACTGACAAGGGGTAACCAGACCAGAAAATTAAAAATAAAATAAAAAATAATTAAATTAAAACAAATAAGAGTGGATTAGAGGTGTAGTTATATGCAGGTACAAATGTCATTTAAATTCATCTATGTATGAATGACTAGCTAGGGAACCTGTTTAAACCTATAGTGAAATGTGCGGTTTTAAATTTAGTACTAATCAATTTCAAATTTACATGACAGGTGCACAATGAACCAAGATTTTTTGGGGATTTTTTTTTTTCCAACTCGAAAATTATGGCAAGAAGGCAAACAATATAGTATTTGTAAATGCTTCGTAACCAAAAATAACAAGTCTAATTTTCTTATGACAACTTTCAATTTGCCATTAGGCAATTTTATTTGTTTATTATTTTGTTCAGCAATTATATGTAAATAGAGCACTGCTACGGCTAACAACATATTAACAATCTTCCTCACAATGTTTTTTTTTCTGATTCTTGCACAAGGCGCCACAAAAATCAACTTTAGCATTTATGATATTTAGGCAATGCTTATGGCTATAATTTAGATTTGAAATTCCGATGACAAGCCTGCTGAATCAGGTTTCCTTTATTTCTTCTTAAATTACTTTCCATAAATAACCACGACATTTGATAAAAAAAAAAGTGAAAGAGCATGACATAATTTTAGACATCTTGAAAAGTTCAACTTTAATACAGGGCTTCTGCAGAGCGAGTGAAACCTATGAGGAGAGTACATATTATTTAAAGGGAAGAAATGATAAAATGACACGAGTCTTGTGTTTTAAAACCAGATGAATAGACACGATGGAACTCTAAAATTACCATGACAGGTTGACCCAACTCCTATAATTCATTCCAATGTTTACATCACAGCAGCCAAAAACAAATTATCACATGAAACAAATCGCAGCAAATCAAAATTCCCAGCTAGCTTTGTAAATGGGTGTCATGTGAGTGGAACTGGCTATACAGATAAGATGAGGGTATACATTTCTATCAGTTTTTTTATGTCAATTTCAGGTTCCAAACTGTTGACAGACGCACTAAAAAACAGCCGTTTTCCACAACATAGTCTAAATAATATTTACATACAGTCGCACAAATTGCGATAAGTCTAGCAATCAGTGTGATTTTTTCAACTTCAACAATGAGCTCTTTCATGGAAACTTAGCCGAGTTGTCAGTTGAGTTTTTATCCGATTATTATCTTAAAACCAAATTTACTGCATCATATAAGTTATTTTCATAAGCAGCGTGTTACTGTACTTAAGGATTAAATGTTATCAGGGCTTCACAGGGGAATAACATCCACGCAACACTGACATCAGACACTGAGTTATTCTTAGATATGTTTAAATAGTAGATTAATAATAAACAAACTCAGGGTTGTGAATTTATAAGGAGGTGACGGCAGACAGGGCTTGGGCCTTGGGTGTTCTTGTTTTGCTTTCTTTTATTGTGCTCGAAAAACAAAATTATTCTATGAATTAAATATTTTAATATGGCCTTTCATCAGTAAGGCGTAACATTTGTCTCATTCGTTGTTTATGTAACTGTCTAGAGAATTTGCATAATATGCTTATTAAACAGATTTATGTATCAAAATTTTAACCAAGCCTCCAATTCAAAAAACAAAAAACAATTACTCTGTCAACTTCTGATTATTTGATACTTAAATAAATACATGTTTGGTATCACATCAAATCAAGATAATACAAGTGCAGACCAATGAGTTCCCATAACTGGAGCTCTTGAATATAGTGTTTACTTTTTCGCGATATGTATCGACATGGATCGTAGAACTTTTAAACAGTGGTTGAAACATGTCACATGTACACCACAAAGTGTCAAGGCCATGAAGTTATTGTAAAGTGGAAAACAGAGTTGGGTGTTTCCTTTACTAAAGAAATATAATGAGGTGGTAATTTTATCGTGTATACTTAATAAGTCAAAAGAACAGGAAAAACTACAATAAGAACCTCTGCTTCTCTATCCGGTTGAAAGCCTTTTATACGGCTATCTAATTACCGTTCAACAATGGAGGTAATTAGTCATATTGCACTTTAGAATTTCGCATTATGAACAAAAAAAAAAAAAACCCAATGTAAATGGCTTTACAAATCTTGTCTATAATTTTCATTATTAATAAACCAAAGAAAAACATAAATATTGAATTTATGGTACTCCATAAACTCACTCAATTAAAATCAAAGAAATATGGATAAAGTAATTGGCGGAGGACCATAAGGTTAAAATATAATGCTAATCTTAAAGAGATCCATATACACTGCAATCTTGTTTTACCGAGACCCATACAAATATTTTACCATTATATACAACAGCTCTACTACAACAATCATGTATTGAGGTCCAGTGTTGGCAGACCAATAGGAAAGTGTGAGCAGCCCTGAATACCGTTATCCATTTTGATCTACCACTGCTGCCTTAAATATTCATGAATCCTGCCATATCTATGTCACGGCAGGCTAAGTTAGTAAGGCACTGATCGTTAACATGGAGATCTGCATTTGATCCTGATGTTAGCCTGATAAGGAACAGTGTCTAGTTGTACGGATGGCACAAAAAACATCCTGTGTACACATTGGCGTGCACGTAAAAGCACCTTTCACAGTTTGAATTTGGAATAAGAGTAGGACTTAACACTGCTGTCCAGCAAATTTTTTACTATATCATACTGTATGCTATATGGCCATCTTGATTAGTCTGGTCAGAGCAGAACAGTAGGTCGTTAAACCCTATTTTATTTCAATGAAAATCTTAGCTAGGTCAATGTTTGCCTAATTGTACAGATGTTTAGCAATGATAATTAAAGTTAATTGACACATACACCAGTTGGTGGTAGTCAATAAGATCTGTTATGACGATTAAAACTGAAAACAAGTTTTCAAACAATAAGCTGACTATCCTAGATCACAAGAAAATCTACATTAAAAAAAATTGCATTGCAACCTTAATTTGTTTGAAGATTTATAGATGTCTAGGAAAGATTTTCTTCTGCTATATCCATAACTAAATCAATTTAATATTATCACCATCTGTAATTTCTCCATATTTTTTTTCAGGCAATTTTATTCATATTATCTGGATATACAAAACAACACGGTTCTTTGTTTCGTGCATCATATTCATGGCTTTATATTAATATTCAACTTAATGCGAGTGAAAACATTTTGAGCTGTATGCTGGTCTACTGATGTTTCTTTGAAGTCATATTTTAATGAAATATTGATAAGCCAAATTTTGGTAGCCGTCCAGCAGCAGGTTGAAACACCTCATGTGAATTATGGCAAGTAGTTTAATTCTTATACATAAACAGTAACAAACAATAAATGTATAATTCAAATTGGGTTAAGTCAAAATCACTCTGAAGTACAAAGAGAGATGTGTATTAAATTTTCAAAATTGGCCAGAAACCAACCGAAAATGACGTCACAGAAATTTTTTCAACAATTATATTCAGCGAACAATATCACCTCAAGAAAATTACTAGATGATTAGACAGAAAAATGTCTTATTGTGATACACCAATTTAAAGATCCTTTGGAGTTCATTATTTCCAGAGAAGAAAACCCCACCCACTTAATAGTCCCTTTACTCGACTTCCTGATATGTCGACATTTTCATGAAAGCTAAAGTACAAATTCCATTTCAAACATTTATGGCATATTTTCTTGTATAAATATACATATTAACAATAATTTACACACAAACTAGCCATTAGAGTAAGTTCTAATCAACATTCCTGTACAAGATTTTAATTTCGTTAGCCTTCAAAAATATTTATGTATTTTACTTCGATCTACTTTGGTAATGGTTCTAAAATCTACAGAGATTTTACTGATAATTTCTAATCATCGTCATCATCATCATCAGCAGCCGCTTAATGTATCACCTGACATCATTGAAAAACATCCTTTTTATTTTTGATTTAATTGACAGACTGCTTTTAATTTTTAATATTGGGTGTTTGATTGGGTTTATTTTCAGTTTATGGCAACATAATTACAAGGAATGAAAATAATTACTGTTTATATAATGAGTAAAATCAGTTTCTGTTTATGCTTTAAAAATGCTACTCTAAATACATCCTTGCATCTGCCATAATTGAAAAACTGATCATTTTTCTACTTTAATAAGCCTGGGAAAGCTGCAAATTACATAATTAGTTTTTACTAAAATAATGAAGCCATATTTTGCTGGTAAAGTAGGAAGAGAAGGATGTCTTGAAATAATTTTCTTAATTAAACATGTTCTAGGTTCCGTAATTATAAAGATATATATCAGCCTGAATGTTAGATAAATTAGTTCACACGAAAGAAACGACTATTGGGGGAAAACTCTTTATAGATTATTTTAATGTCATATAATAATGGCATTCCATTTTTCTCTGACTTTGTTTCCTATTCTCAGTGGCGCCAGTCAGGAGGCCTGGAAAGAAAATGTGTTTAATTGTTGGGATGGAATGAAAAACTGATAAGTCTTGAGTATATGGTTCGCAAAATTCTAAAGAGAGAGAGAAATGGGGTAATTTCGGGATTAACGTATGGTTCAATTTTATTTCAATAATTGGCTTGAACAGTGGGAGGGAATCCGAGGATTCGAAGAAAACCCACAATGTTACACAGGCGACCCTATTCAGGTCAAGTACAAGCGTTGAACCGAAACCATGCCACTAGATTCAAGGACGGATCTTATGATTTCACGTACACGCGTAAAACCACTACACCATCCACTTCCCCCTAACATGTTAAAGATACCCGGACATAGTTTGAAGGCTTTAGCAATGGTGGCAAGGTACAATTTGCCTGATAACACATTGCATGGCTTTAGCTTATGCCTGTCTTCATTGGCTTTGGTGCAGGTAAGTAATGTGTGTGCATCACTGCGAGGATAGTGTATTATCAACTTGGCACCAATGACGAGTTGCCAAATTTCAAACAAATTTGCTCTTTGGCAACAAAGAATTCTCGTTACTGTGAAAACCCCATTTCATTTCATTCTATTTTATGGATATTTCACTTTATATTATATCTAATTCACATGACTCATAGATTTAACAACAAATACAAAGGGATCATGCCACAATCATGGGTCCAGTTTATTGGTTGTAATTACATGCAAGAAGGTTACAAATGGTCCACACTTGTGCTCCTCTTTCATATCTGAGGTTTAACTTGAAATTTACTGAGTAACCTGACTAGGACACAAATCATCATTTTAAATGAATTCCAGCTATAGATCATTTTAAGGGAATTGGAAAATCAAGGGAGATAACTAGATTCAGACAGGTAATTCTCTCGGCCTATAACATTTTCGTCAATAATCCGATGATCTTAATTTTCATAATCACAACGAGAGCAACAATCATCTGACATTAAAAGGGTTTGATCAAATCAATTTTTTCCATGCCAGTTCAAAGGAATATGTAGACTTAAGTCAGTTTTGTAGGTGATTTATCTAATTTCTGTCTGTTTACCATTTAAATATTAATCCTTGTAGAATACTTAAACATACATATGCAAGAGCTAAATCTGCCTATTGCAGGACTTTCTTTAGGCCTGAAATGTTATCTAAATTATTAATTAGACATTAATTAACTTATCCAGACCATAATCAACCCTCGATGGCATCGCTAGGCTGCGATGTTTATTGGATTAAGTTCCGATTTGCTGTTCCACTTCCATTCATAATTAAATCATGAAATGGATAATCGAGACTATGTTTTTTATCCTACCGACTTCAGTAATGACGATCGACGCTAGCCGAAAATTCAATCGCTAAAATCTCGGTTCATAGTGGATCAATTTGACTGAGATTTTCAGCAAATTCCCGTTACAGTATCTAGTTTTCAACTATTGTAGTGAAAACTGCCAGCTCTTTATCTAATCTCCCATAATGTATCTTTAAATTCAAGCAATCTTCTTAGACTCTCTACCAAAATATTGCCCCGCAAAAGGAAGGTAAGAAGAACAGGCGAAAAGAAAGACTAGATTTGAAATAAGGGGAAATAATTACCAATCCTAGTTCATTTGTTTGTCATAGTGAAATTCGATAGATATGTAAGAAAAAAGAGGAAGGCGGGGGTAGAATGGTCTAACAGCTGGACTTCAGATCATAAGGTCTGTCATTGAGTCAATTGGTGTGGTTTTGATCCCAAGCTTATATGTGACAAGGAAGGATTAGAGTTGCCTGCTCGGCCTCATGTGTTTTCTCTGGTTTCCTCCAACTGTTAAAGCCCCCTCCGCGCATGCGAATTATCGAAATGTATTGTACATATAACCAGGTATGGGTC
The DNA here is from genome assembly GCF_932274485.2 of Patella vulgata. Lineage (NCBI taxonomy): Eukaryota > Metazoa > Mollusca > Gastropoda > Patellidae > Patella > Patella vulgata. Next base: position 23,835,807 of record NC_065883.2, read on the forward strand.
AAATGTGGACTTTAAAACTCAATTTTCTATACAAAGTATAAACCAGAATATATAACTGACACCATAACAGCAGGAAACTATAATTGATTTTTTTTACCCCATAAACAATTGCATGACCAATGTTAATGTGACCTCTTAAGAAAATCCATAGCTTATGAATTTAATATACAAAAGTGAATTCCCAAGAGTTGGTATAAAAGTTTAAAACGTACCATGCTTGTGATTTACTGTAAGTAAACGATACACGGAACAATCGATTTTTTTTTCATTATTAACCTTTTCACATGGCGATTTGTACTTTTGCATTATTTAAGACAAGTTAATGCCTTTAGAGAGAATATAATTATTAAATAATCAATATTTGATAGACTATAGCTGCTTAATGCTAGACAGACATATTTCAAGTGTTATATAGACCTATTCTTGTCAATGACATTATGTAGTATGTGAATAGTGGTAGCAGCTATATAGATGTCAAGGATAAGGCTAGCCAGACGTATTGATCAATCTTTTATGAAGTTTCAGGTCACACAAGGCAAATTCCATCCAGACAGTCTTGCAAAATAAATGTAGAAAATGGAAACGTCACTGGATACTCTTATATATTCAATACATTGTAAACAGACATCCCAGTCTTCTCTTTCTATTTCATGAGCATACTAAATTTCAATTTCTAATCAGAGAAACTAAAAATACATCTTTGGCAGGATTTTTCAATTTGTGAACAGAGAGTAAATCATGTTCTAGACTGATTCTAATTAAAAGAAGAAATGCTTTAATAATCTTACATGAAGATGTGTTACCATTTAACTTAAAGGCCATATTTATTCTCTGTGCCATCTTTTAACAGAAAATAGCAAAGGTCTTCTCAAGTCTTACATTTATATAAACACATACTTGAAATATAAAGCAGAAAAATCCACTCAAAAAATAAATATATTTTTTATCTTAAATATAAGAATGATTGAATGTTCTTGGTGTGGCCTGGTAACATAGAACTTACAAAAAACATATAATGAATCATAGAAAATTCTGAACAATGTGAATTCTTCATATAAAGGATAATTGGTTCTAGTGTTCTAAAAAGAGCAAGCCAGTCCTGTGTCATTCAAGACAAAATGAAATTGGGTTTAATGTCCTACGTTTCTGTACCAAGTAAATGGATTAATGAAGACAGGCATATGTCAAGCATTGTGCCAAGAGGCAAATTTTGCCAGGACAGCAGCGTTATGACCTACTCTCTTATTTTGAATTTGTAACTCATCTGAACAACTTTACAACTTTATGCTTTACCTTGCCAAGGCCCTTCATCCTCCATCACTGACTAGTTGAAACTATGGCAGAAAATCCTGAGGAACTTTCTCAGCCAATGCCGGTAGCAAACCAGGCCTGGTTACTGAGCAAGCACCTTACCCACTAAGCCACTACAGCTCCCTCTGATACAAGGCACCAGTCATAAGTTATAGTTAAATATCAGGGGCCTGTTTCACGAAATTTTAACTAAGATCAAATCCAAATTTTAGAAATTTGATTGGATAATATTAAACTCCTTTTATTGCTTAACCAATCAAAATTGAAGTATCTACTAAAATTTGGATTTTATCTTTACTTAAGATTTCGAGAAACAGGGCCCAGAACATTGTGACAAATATATTTAATCTATACACAAATCCCATATACAAGGTGAATGCAAATGGGATTTAACGTCCTACTGTTCTACACTGACTAGACTAATGAAGATGAGCAGGTGCCAAACAGTGTGTGATGAGGGAAGTTTTGCCCAGACTGTAGTTACTTTAGTAATGTAAATTGTATCGACTCTGCTCTCTGCTACGTTACTTTCAGCTCCTAATGACAACTAGTATGAAAATAAGGCTTTTCCCCTATCTCGGTTCTAAGGCAATTTTGGAATCCTTACCGTCTATTTTTCACCATGATTCTTCTTTGGTCGCTAAAAGGAACCATTTCTTGCCACATCCGACACAAATTTATGAAAATCCAACTCTATTTTCATGTAGAATTATACGATACAAAAACATAAACAACTTTCATTTGAATACATGAATAATTATTACATAAAATCTATAAAATAGAACACATTATATTGACCGTTATAAAATATTTTAAATATTCTCTGTGTTATTCTCATGTACAGTGAGAATTTTCGTTTACGGTAAAATTCCATTCCTAAATTTGGAAATATTGGCTGAGCGTTAGTTTGAACATGGCGGCCCAATTCAAATGAAAGTTGTTTATGTTTTTGTATCGTACAATTCTACATGAAAATAGAGTTGGATTTTCATAAATTTGTGTCGGATGTGGCAAGAAATGGTTCCTTTTAGCGACCAAAGAAGAATCATGGTGAAAAATAGACGGTAAGGATTCCAAAATTGCCTTAGAACCGAGATAGGGGAAAAGCCTTATTTTCATACTAGTTGTCATTAGGAGCTGAAAGTAACGTAGCAGAGAGCAGAGTCGATACAATTTACATTACTAAAGTAACTACCCAGACTGCTGCACTACGGCTAAGCCTTACAACTGTCAAGGGTTCTTTTACGTGCATGCCAATGTGTATACAGGATTTCCATTTTCCGACTCAGCCGAGCAACTATACGTTGTCTTGCCACGGGAATGCAGTCTTACAGGCTGATTAAAATAAAGACCTAAATTTTATGTGGTTTATTTGCACATTACAATTACAAATAGATTTGACGAAGTTGCGTGGGCGGTCACATCAGCAGTCATATAAGTTTAACAGAATCATAAAGACAATTTATCTTTAACTTTTTTTTGTATTTTTTTTGAGTCAAAGAATTCTGCACACACCTTGCATAAAACACAACAAAAGAGATAAATTCATTATTGACTAATCTCCCTTATCAAATTAACTGAATGCAGGTTATTTAAAAACAAATAAACCGAATTATCTAGTATAAATACCGCTAAAAACAAAACGATCAGTGTTTTAAATTTTAATCAAATTAGCAGTTTTAATAGTAAGGGTACCACCATCATGATACAGTACATGTAATCTCACAGTATAATGCACACGATACAACATAACCAAGATCTGTTTGGTTTATATCGTTTCAGCTAATATAAAATAGATTAAAATGACTAGTTTTTATGTTGATTCGATTTGTGGGGCGACAATCTGTCAATGTTCAAAATTTTTCATCCATAATTAAAGCCAATATATCAATGATTTTGTGTTCCACTGTCAACACAAAAAATCCAAATATTTAACTCCATGTAAAATTAGTAACCAAGATAACTCATCACTAATTTATAGTTCTGTAGCTGCCTCATCACTAACCAATAGTTCTAGCTTTCCCAATCACTAATCTATAGTTCTAGCTTGCCCCATCCTGATCAATAGTTCTAGCTTGCTCCATCACTAATCTATAGTTCTCTAGCTTGCCTCATCACTAAGCTATAGTTCTAGCTTGTCTCATCACTAACCTATAGTTTTAGCTGCCTTACCAATACTCAAAGAGGTTTTGCTGCTCTATCTATAATCTGCAGTTTTAGCTTGCCGCATCACTTATCGAAACAACACAAGTCAATACTTTATTTTTACCTTAATCAAACAGGTTTACCATCTTTCAGATAATTAAGATAAGCCTGTCATTATATATTTTATGAGGGCTTTGGAGAAGACCATATGTTTGCCTCAATATAGCCTGGTTGGAGCTGATGTGCCATAAAACTAGATTTCATTTCTTTGGAGAAGAACAGCATGCAATTGGGAACAAGATGCAAATATCAAATCTGATATCAACTTTAAGTTACTTTAAACAATGTATCAATTGTCTTGTGAAATTAAGTTTAGAGAATCCTGCATATCAGTAATATCGTGAAAGTAAATATTGAGATAAACAATACAATCGTAACAGCCCTAGTAGTATAATGAAATGGGGTTTAACGTCCTACTATTCTGCACAGACTGGATTAATGTAGACTGGTATATGTCATGCAGTGTGCTATGAGATAAATTTTGGCAGGACAGCAGCGCTACAGCCTACTTCTTTCGAATTAAAACTGTCAAGGGTTCTTTCACATGAACGGCCAATCACAGGACCTTAGTTTTTTGTGCCAATGACTCGACACTGTCCTTGCCAGATCCTCTGTCCTGCACTTGTAAACAAGGGGAAACCACACCGAAAAATCCTGAGGAACTTTCTTTTAGAATAAACTAAAGAAATAGGAAACTGGGATTATTGTTCTTAGCACATTTTAAGTTCTTGCTGATATTACTTCTATAAATTGAATGTTTTAAGTACATGTAGATTTGATAACTAATAGTTTGGCTATTCATAGTGTGCCATTTGACCACTTGCCAACCACAACTGCTTCATTTTGGCAATCATATTGCAAGTATTTCACTCTGTAATAATAATAGAAGGTGGTCTAATACTGAGTCTATTCAGTTAACTTCTCAACAGACAGTTGGTCAAAGACGTAAGGGGATTTTTATTATTCCAGATAATCTTATTACATCTATGTAAAAGAAAAATAGTCTGTGCCTTAATAACACAGATAACCAGAACATTTACCATCAATATTTTCTGTTTCAATATAATATGATATATTAATGATGGGGAAGGGGGGGACTCTCGAGTTTATAACAGGATATATATTGTGGCTTATAAATAGTTGCACATTAATGATGGGGGGGGGGGCTCTCGAGTTTATAAAAGGATATATTGTGACTTGTAAATAGTTGCACATTAATGATGGGGAGGGGGGGGGGGGTCTCAGGTTTATAACAGAATATATATTGTGGCTTATAAATAGTGGCACATTAAGGGGAGGGGGACTCTGAGTTTAAGTTGTTAATCATTTTTGTTACCAGACAGCAAAATAACAAAGCTCATTATTACTATTAGGCCGCAAAAATTTAATGTTTGGTTCTTTGGAAGCACTTATTAAATTTTTGCTTCCTATCTTCATGGTTTAAACTTGGCCACCACATAAATGCCTAGAAGGCATGTTTAGGATTTCCGCCTTTTGTTAATGTCTCCGGTGATATTTATTTGTCAAAAGCCTGATCATTACATATATATTTAGAAGGGAAGATCCCATCAAAATAGAGCTTGGGCATAATGTCCCTGTAAGTACATGAGTTGTGTAATATATCTGTTAACAATTTAAATATCACATTCATCTGATGGATGACATGTATAATTTTCTCTATCATTACATACATACTAACCTTCCATGCAACAGGGCGTGGTAGTATTAACTACACACTTGTTCTTTTCCGTCTTTATCTGAAACAATTTTCTTGTTCACAGTTGAAATATTTATCTATCATAATTTATATTGTCTCTTAGTTTTTATATTTATGACATCTTAGAACACAAAGACCAAAATCTTTTAACTCCTTTAATGCTTAATAATTCCTTTAGTCAACATAATTTTTCATAGTTGGAACATATTTATGGAATGAAATATTAGATTAACAAGACCAAAACCTTTTAACTCTTTAATAGGCCTACCTAATACTACTTTAGGTCAATAGTCTTTTTCATACACTTTTATGGAATTAAATTCCAATTTTTTAAAGAAACAGTTCAAGTTACTATTTTTAAAAGCCATGTTAAAGATTTATTTTTTAATCTTTTTTTTATAAAGTATAGATTTGTGTTTTATCAATATTTATTTTCGAATTAAGATGCTCAATTTATGTATATTTCTAATTCTAACCCTGGTACATGTAAATAATGACTACCCCATTTCCCTGAAAAGTGATATATTAATACTTGTACATCCCTGGATAGACCAAAACTGCTGTTCCTTAGACTGCCTTAGACTTTCCGTATAACACTACCATTTTGTGTGTCCATAGCTGGGCGGTTTGGGGCACTAGTTAGGGCAGTCCGAAGTGCTAAAGGGTTAGTAATAAAAATCATATGTCAATAAACTTTGTACAGTAGCCTAGTAAAGCCACTATGGCTGGATTTTGTTGCACAGTAGAAATAAATAAATCATTAATTAATATCATTATTTCTAGAAAATGTAATTTTTTATTGTTCAATAATTTTCTATAAGAGTTTAACATCCTACTTTTCTGCACCAACAGGGCTAACACATTTAAACAGCAAATGAAACTATATCAAATTTGTCAACACTTAAAAAAAGCGTGATTACACAATCTAATAAGAACAACCCCCAAACTGATTGCAGATGTTATTTGCTTAAATATACTGAACTTAATTCATAATTTTTTCTTCTCATGAAGACAGTCATCATAAATTCACAAACAAGTTTGTCTTAAAGGGCAGAAAATATGACATGAACACATGTTCCAAAATTTTGATAATTAAAACACAGACAAGTGTGCACTGCACTCGACTAAATGCGTTCGTGTTAGGTATCTCATAGTCGAGAATATTTCAAAGAAAACATTCATAAGATGAAGCACAAAATATGGTTTATTTCATAAATGATATCAGTATTGGGCAGTCATAGATAAATAAACATTGATTAGAGGTAAACTTTGTTATCAATATATCCCCACCTCGGTTCTAACTATTTACCAGATATTGAGTTGAAAAATAAAATCGTGTATTAGTTATAAACAGACCCTCTAGTGTTTTCCTTATCATCAGACGGCCATAACTACACTCAGTATGCCGCACATTATCTTTATGTGCAAAGAACAAATTAGAATATAATTATGTTGAAATTGCCAGAATTTTTCTTTATTATATTTCATATGTCTCACAAACGCTCAGCCTTTTTACTGCAAATAATGTCTGCAGGTTATGCGCACAACTGTACACCTTAATAATACATGAAAATAAACGTGAGCAGCTAGGATTAAATTTTTTTTTTTTTTTAGAAAACACTTTCATATTGAATAAATTTCGCTATATCTGTTCTAGTCAATATTATGCACTTGCATGCTTATTTTTTCACGATTTTTCTGCTTAAAAAAAATACTAGCAGTGTGTCTGTGTGCATAATGCATCTGTTCTGATGGAGTAATGAATTAAAAGCCCACAGGAATTACAATTCTATTCAGCCAGATGAATGAAGGGGATGTCAAAGTGACCCCAACCACTTGTTATTTATGTATGATACAGGGTTAACTATATCTGGAAGATCATGACTACCTGCTTATTACAATCACGATAGTATGAATAAACATAAGTTACGATACATCACACAGCCTTTAGTTCCATTTTTAATGCAAAGCTTTAAACATATTATCATAAATATATACATCGCAATAACCTTACCATCTAACAAAGGAAAAATGCCATTGATTTTTTGTTGCATAATGTATTGAAACCTATTTTATTTTGAGGGCAGACAGACACATCACTCGAACCCTTTCATAATCTATACATGTAATTGTCAAAATATAAACGGCAGTATTGAACCATTCTCATTTTAATATACGCTTAAGGAAAAGGCAGCCATATTTGAAAACAAAATCAGGCATTCTTTGGCATTACATAATAGAATCTTTTAAATACATGGTTATAACAATGTTTGACAAATTGATGCCCAACAATGGATATGTAAGTAATGTACTGCAAAGGATGATTCGTTTGCAACAATCAATTAAAGCAAAATGCAATCATGTACCGATGGCTAAAAATAATACGACCTTGGATCTGTAGGTCGATGTGTGTTTTAAACACAATGTCGTATTAAGATAATAGTGACCTGAAGGTTAGCATCATATGATTTTCAATATGAACATATGGTATTAGTCATCTAATTTACAGAAGTTTTTACATTTAGAGAAATTTTTAAGATCAAATTGACTGACTGTAGACTGAGTTCATAGTTGTTCATCTATTCATATTAAATTATCTGTATTTCCCATGGTCTAAAAATATGTCATCCCATTGAAGGGCTGGACATACATGTATAGTAGAGAATTGGCACATATATGTACGGTAACTCAAATTTTTATATTTCTTGCAATCAGTGCAAAGTTTATATCTGTTTTTTTGGGTCTTTTACCTGAAGAATGACGTTTTTCAACAGATTGTAGAAGGACCAGACGATGCTAAACCATAAACAAGACTACATGTATTTTGTCGAGCTGTCCCACAACACATTTTTACATTTTGGATGTCTGCAAAATCAAAGAGGTCCACAGAAGGTCACCACTGAAAAATGGGGTATGTGAAAAAAAAATGATAGCCTAATAAAAATTCAGTATGAAATTGCCGGTATTCAAACTCGTTTTGATAGGGGCTGATGTAACAAACTTCGATATTGTTGTAAATTTTCGATCAGAACTGTTAATCAAGATGGCCAATACTGAGGAAATCAGAAAAACACAATAAATGCTAATTCAGGATGGTTGAGTCCTGAAAGATTTATAAAATGTCCCAAGAGGTCCGCAAGTGAAACAACATTTCCATGTGACCACATAAAAAGGTTTGAAAACACTGGCATAGTCAAATCGAAAATAACATTTTTCACCAATTCGCGAAGGATTTCTAAAGCTCTAATGCCTCCTAATTGTCACCTTCCATATGTGCACCAAGAGGCTAGAGAGTAGAATTTGTAAGGAAATTGAATTTGATGACAATCACCGGGCTTTGGGACAAATATATAAATGTGTCCGATTGAAAATTGACAATTTATGGCAATTATTGATAGAATTATTACCCTTGCTTCAAGAACCTTGTTGACTGTTGGCCAGTACCAGTCACAATCTAATAAAGTGGGGTGAGAAAATGGAGCCAGAAAGTTTTTGACTAAATTCCGAACAAATTTGAGAGCAGTATCTTGATGAAACTTGCTGTTATTTGTACGGATCCACACAGAAAATTCCAAGACTTTATCAGTATTTTCCAACTTGCTTCTAAAGCTAAACAAAGTCTGAAGAACAGAATTTTACACAGAATTTGTTCAAATTTGTTGAGAATGCAATGGAGTTTAACATCCTACTTTTCTGCTCCGACTGGGCAAATAAAGAAGGGCATAAGCCATGTAGAGTGCTATGAGGGAATTTTGCCCAAACAGTGGCACTACGGCCTACTCTTATTTTGAATTCCAACTGTCACGCCAATGTGTAGTCTACATGGGACCTTGATTTTTTGTCCCATTCGAACTAGTATACATTGTCCCTTGTCAGGCCCTTTGTCCTAAACCACTGACAAGGGGGAACCACCCCGAAAAATTGGATGAAATTTCTCGGCCAATACAGGGATCGAACACAGGATCTCCTGGTTAGCAAGCCAACATCTTTCTCACTAAGCCCCTGTGGCTCCAAATTGTTTAGATGACTGGAATAATTTTTTTTGCTGACCGTATGGACTTCATGCGGATGCCTGGGGATATATGTGTTTTTCATATTATGAAAACAGACTGGTATCTTCAGCTGTTGAAAGTATTCTGCATAATGTTGTTTTTATTGACATTGTATGATTGATCATAAATGTCATCGTGTTCAGGACAATACGACATTGGAAATAACGTCTAGAGCTAGACTTAAATAAAGTAATGAGTGTACAGGGAATATATAACGTCGGGAAATGAATAGGATTTTACACTTTGCCACATGTGGATTAAAGGGGCCTTTAGAGGACTAGATTCAAGGAGCCATCGCTTGTTAATTATGTGAGAAGGATTATTAACATTTATCCTGGTCCTATGAAGCAGTGTGATAATTATTTTCATGTTGGATGCCGACGTTTGCAAACATACACCTGTATTAGTGCCTGTATGAATATGTCTATAAGCTAGCTGTACATGTAGTGTCTGGATGATCCAGTCTATAATTACTTTATTCAAGTTATGCAAACTGTGTTAAATAAATTTGGCAATCATTTCCAAATGGCTCAATATTTGAAATAAAACGCGATTTAATGTTTCATCGACAATTTAAATTTTTTTTAGGTCATTTCGAGAGAGAGAGAAATGGGGTTTAACGTCCACTCGACACAAACTAGGTCATTTTGGGACTAACATATGGTTTAATTTTATTTCAATAATTCGCTTGCGCGTAGGGTCTTTAGCAGTGGGAGGAAACCGAAGGACCCGGAGAAAACCCACAAGGTTAGACAGGCAACCCTACTCCTTGTCACAAACAACCGGGGATTCAAAAGCCCGCCAGTTGACTCAATGACAGGCCTTAAGGTCATTTCGAGATGGTAATCTTATTTCTATGTTTACAAGAGCAAAATGATGGGCCTAATTTCACCTAAAAAAATAGTGTCCCACCAACCCCTCGTCTCTTTTCCAAACTCCGACTAACATACAGTAAATGTTTACAAGTGCAAAATGACAGGTCTCCCTCACCCCCATCTTTTTTCCAAACTTTGAACTCTGACTAACATCCAATAATTCTATTTCTATGTGCAAAATGACGGGCCTAATTTCATCTTAAAAAATGGTACTCTTTTATATGCACTACCAATCTGTACGTGGGATCTTAAAAACCGAGGTCTCATGCACACATTGGTGTGCATGTAAAAGAACAACTATGACAGTTGGAATTAGAAATAAGAGTAGGCTGTAGTGCTGCTGTCCAGGCAAAATTCCCCCTCATAGCATACTGTATGTTGTATGCCCATCTTCATTAGCCCAGTCAGAACAGTAGGCCATTTTAACTATCACATCCAATCAGCTAAAGGTACCCTTTCTTATTAGTTCCACATATGCCTTCCTTCACAAGTGAGCTGAAACTTTCAAATAAGGTACATGTATGTCATATATTTATGTTGTTTGTTTTGCATACGTAAAGCGACTTATATCAAAGAATAATGAATTCTAGGACAGATAAATATGTAATTTTTCAATTACTAGCCAGAATTATTGGGAAGGGAATTATAATCAGAAGGTCTAAACTAAATCAATTTATTACAAAATAAGACTGTTTCGTTCTATTTGTTGCTGCTGGTGCAGAGATAATGTACATATGAGCTTACTAACTAATCAAATTGTTTGTATACTATACAGGCATGGGCATCACACATGGGGGGGGGGGTCGGATTGGGGCCGACCACCCCAATTGTTTTTCGGGCGGGGTCTGAAAATACTTGGCTCCCCCCCCCCCCAAAATAAAATTTACATAGTAGACCCTAACTCCTATTTATTTACAACAATTATTAGGATTAGTTAAGATGGTTTACATTGCTAAAATAAACTACAGAGAGAAGCGTCCTGGAAACATGTGTGAAGTGAAAAGTAACTGTGTTCCATAAAATTGTCATTTGCGGGACCCCCCCCCCCCCACCAACCCCAAATATATATTTCACGGCTACACCTCTGTATACAGGGCTGTATTTTGAAAATCTAAAGATAGGTTACCAGGCAACATAACTACACCCCCAGTAGCTAAATCATTTGTGCAGTCGACAAGGATTGTCTAATATTTATTTTTTTTGTGGGTAATGGGATAGTTTACAAATGATATCACTTTAATACAAATCTCATGATAACTATTGTTGTGTGAGAGTTCACAAAGTTCTAGAAAGTGAAACAAGGGCCATAACTCCAGAAGAAATTAACAGAAATTATTGAATATATAGGCTTCTTCATCTTACTAATGAACACAACATAATATATCAATTTCAAAACAATCAGATGATAAATGTAGTCTGTAGAGCGTTCACTAGAAATTGTGGACGATGAACATACCATCAGACGGACGAACGGACAGGGGCGACGGCAATATACAACCACATTTCCATGTGGGCGTGTAAAAATTATCACTGATGAAATTTTTTTTATATATAGACTTTCAGAAATCAAATCACAATATATGGATTAGGCAAAAAGCATCGCAATATTATCTATGTACCAGTATATCATTAGAAGTCATGTGTAGGCAATAAGTCAACCATTGTTACTCCAATAAATGAACCTCTGTACCAGAAGTTCACAAAAATAAGAAATTTGATTTGATTTATAAATAACAGTTCATCAGAGTTATTGCTTTGTGAATTGTCACATCACATAAACTTTCCATAACACTTTGTGTAATCATTTCATTTTCAGATTAAGAAAATTTTAGTAGAAATGAGGATGAAAAGTTATCAATTTAAAGCTTTCTTATTGATTGCTGGGATAGTGGAAGGGAATCAAATTATATTAGCCTTGCCTCGTCTACCCTAACCATCAAGACAACTACGAGAAGCAATACATTATCTCTGTCTGTCTAGCCATTGTAATTAACTTGGGACTCTCAAATTGTCGTCTACATATATCAATACTCAAACGCTGGTCTAAAAAGTAAAGTTGGATATTTTTCTCCAGACCTTAATAATTGAATTTGTGTTAAAGCTCAATACAAAGATAGTCTTGTTTCTCATGTTCTATTTCGCTGTGGTGAAACGAAATGAAATACAAAAGGGTTTAATGTCCAGATATTCCGCACCAACTATGCTAATGACAGGCAGATGCCATGCAGTGTGCTATGAGGGAAATTTTGCCCGTTGAGTGTTGCTTTGGCTTTCTTTTATACTAAATTCCAAATGTCAAGGTACCTTTTATTTCCCATCCAAAGGATTAGAGGCTGTACCTTGCCAGACCCTTTATCATGCAATACTGAACAGGGGAAACTACGCTTGGAAAATACAAAGAACTTTCTCAACAAACATTGGGACCAAACACAGGAATTCTTGGTTAGCGATCTAGTGCCTTACTCAGTGAACCACAATGGCTCTGAATCCATAAAAGAGTTTCTTCAATAATATAAAGATAAGTGTAAAATCTACATAACAATAAAGCACAGTATATAAACACAATATCTACTGATCAATATATATCAGTCTAATGCTACCGATATACCATAGTAACTCAAAGGGTATATATAATTAACTAGTACTTTATAATACACATTCAATATTTACTGACCATTATATACATCAGTCTACTGCAAATGATGTACATGTATGTATACCATAACAACCCACAGGGAATATACATTATAATTCATACTTAATAATACACAAAACTCTGGTCAGTCTGGTCAGTCCTACATGTACTAATCACTGTACTATTCCACATACAATCGACTCGGCTGATTTTTTTTTTTTTTGGGGGGGGGGGGGGGGTGTCTATATACCCAAAGTATTGAAAGGAAAGATATGTAATAGATATACATATTCTACGTATCACACCCACAAATTTAAATATGGATAAGTGAATTTGGACCCAAAAAAAAGCTCTTGTCCGTAATTAATTGTAGATAGATATGATGTGTAAAATGTACATATTTATAACATCTTTCATTGTCAAGTACTTCTTTCCAATACTTTGGGAGCTATTGACATTAGAAAGCTCTTATCAGGTGATTAGTAGGCCCAACAAGACAAACCCACACAAAAGATACAAACTGCCGACATTGCAAGCAATAAACAAAAATATGTTAATTTTATAAATCTACAACCTATATACTAATATATATGAGTCTTCTGTGAGCCACAAGTTTATTCCCCAGGGAAAACACAAATAACCCAAAATTTAAAATACACAATGTTTAAAGTGGCATTATGGAAGATTAGATAAAGAGCTAACAATTCTCACTATAATAGTTCAAAAATAGATAATGAAAACAGAATATATCGAAAATTTCAGTCAAATTACTTCACTCTGAGCCAAGGAATCAGCAAAATAACTATAGGCTAGTCTCAATGGTCATTAATACCGCTGTTTATCGATTATCCATTTTTAAGGTAACAGCATCCAGCACAAAACATATTTTACCCCACTAAATATCGCAGGCATGGCATTGAGAGTTGATTATGGTCTTGATAAGTTAATTAATGTCTAATTAATAATTTAGATAACATTTCAGGCCTAAAGAAAGACCTGCAGTACATGTAGGCAGATTTAGCTCTACCATAATGCATGTTTAAAGATTTCAACCATAATGACCAATTTACATAAAACCATTCTCAACTCGCAGGGACTATAAAATATCGTATGAATATATTATTCTACTTTTAGTATTTGTCTCCATAAGTAAAACATAATTCAATCAAATTTTCAAAGGGCAGACAGCCAATTATATCCAAAAGTATATATTCTGTGAGTTGCAAATTAATGTCTCTGCAAATAACAATGGTATGGCGCTCAGATGAACTAGACTTTTAATTCTCATCATAATTCCCTGGGGCACACCATCCGGAATAATTCTAAGTAATTTTCTTGAAGAAAGATGTCGGAGAAGTAAGTTTACACATTTCTTTCATTAGGATATCTTACAAAACTTATAATAATAGTCTTAGCATGATCAGTGAATTATCACAACTTGATCATACATACCAAATAAATCATCAGGGAGATGGAGACGGCCTATTGATTTGGGATGTAGGGGAAATTAAAGAAAAATATACTGTGTACACTGCATATTGACTAATACTGTTAGATCTACTAACCTTGTTTGATAATGGTAATTTGAGTTTTGTTGTGTGCGTCTGCTGACCACAGAGTATAACAAAATGTCTTGTCCTCCACACATCGAATGGTTTTATTATCGGGTAAAATTTCGCCACCAAACGACGCCTTTTCCATCTCCTTACTGGATGTTTCTCCCTCGTAGCTTTTAACGGCATTGTCTGTATCTGTGTCTTTTGTATCCACAAAACTGGAGAGCGGGAACGATTTATCGTAGAATGCACAGATGCTCTCCGCTTGACCACGCTTCAAACCTAAAAATAAATATATAACTCTATAATGCTTTTAGTAAGGATGACATTACAATACAATACAAGACAAGCTGGTACAGACCCCCACTTTAAAAATAAGCTTTCTTTTATTTCCATCTGTCTACAATCAGTAATTTTAACATACATTATGCAAGAGCTAAATCTGCCTATTGCAGGTCTTTCTTTAGGCCTGAAACGTTTTCTAAATTATTAATTAGACATTAATTAACTTATCCAGGCCATAACCAACTCTTGATGGCATCGGATTTCTCTTATATTTTATATAATAGAACAGTTCAGCCATATTTTGATTTAAGCTAAAAATGGAGTAACGAAACTTAGCTTCGAACAACCAGTACGGTGGTTGAAATTATTGCACACATCTTGTCAAACCTTCAAAGGTTAATAAGTAATATCTTCGCTCGCAATAGAGTAATTTTAAAGAAATTGTCAAATTATTCATTTTAGATTATCTATTTTCGAACTATTATAGCAAGAACGGCTAGCTCTTTATCTAAATCTTACATAATGTATCTTTAACTAAAAAGTAATCTAAAAATATTTTAGCCACAAAAAAAACCAAAAAACCCCACTTGAATTAATGAAACCGCAACTTAAAATACATGGCTAAAGAATGTTTATTTCTAGTATTTATTACCCGTTTTGGTACCTTTTCACACTACAAAGATACAGTATTTCCTTGAGCATAAAGTGCAAAAGTAAAACATGTACATCTAACTATTTTGTCAGATTAAATTAAAAATTTCATGTATATGTAAAGTATATGTGTAGGTAGGTTTATCTGTAATAAACCAAGATTGAATGATGTGCACAAACATTTACATCCCAAGCATCTTAACTCATTTCAATGGGGACTATAGGCCATGTTTGTTTTATTTAGGTTATTGTTTGTAATTTACTCTTTAAGTCACATGCACAATTGTGGAGAATGGAAAATATTTTGTGCCCTGTCTTGACAAATTCTTTCATTAAAAAGTCCTTTGTATTTTTTTTAAAAAAAACATTGGTAACAAAAAAAATTGACTGTTGACATATACTTTCAATTGATTTAAAGATTGCTTGCCAGGTAATGAAACATGCACTCAAGCAGACCATAATGGTTGTCACACCTCACATTGTGATTCTTAACCCTTTGGACCCGAGTGGGTGAAAGACCAGCGCGGATGCCCCTTGGCTGGAGTACCGAGGGCCCGGTGTACTTGCCCCTACGGGTACCTGTTCGGCCAATCAGTATCAAACAGGTACCCGTTTTTGTGGCCGCTCAAGTCCTAAGAGTTCATAATATTACAAGAAAAAATTTTGGGCCAATAAATTTTACCCTGGGAGGCTAGTATATAGGTCTAATGGCGTTCAGGGTGTCGATGTCCAAATCGTTAAGGCATTTAAAAAGAAAACCATCATTACCGACTGACAATATAACCAAAGGCAATAACTTTAGAAGTTTTATTAAAATTAGCATAATGCAATAGGCTTAGCCTTCGCAATTATCGAATAATGTTTTTATATTTTTCATGTAGATCGGATAACAGCTTTTGTTGCTGAAGTGACCTCAAGATTCTATATAAAGTCAGCCAGAGCAGTAAGTAATTAATAGAATCTGTTGAAATCTGATAGGCTTAATCTTTGTTTAAGAGAGAGAGAGAGAGAGAGAGAGATTTAACATCCACTCCATGCAAACTAGGTCATTTTGGGATCAACACATGGTTCAATCTTATTTCAATAATTCATGTGCATGTAGGGTTTCTAGCTGTAAGGTTGAGCAGACGATCTACCCTACTCCTTGTAATGTATAAATGGGAAATCAAAACTACCGCATTTGACTCAAATGCTAGATCTTGTGATCTAACGCGCACTTGTTAAACCATTCGACCACCCTACCCACCAATAGAGTTTACAAAACAAGAGAGAGAGAGAGAGAGAGAAATGGGGTTTAACGTCCACTCGACACAAACTGGGTCATTTCGGGACTAACATATGGTTTAATTTTATTTCAATAATTCGCTTGCATGTAGGGGTCTTTAGCAGTGGGAGGAAACCGGAGGACCCGGAGAAAACCCACGAGGTTGGACAGGCGAGTTTACAAAACGAGCAAGGGCTATACACTAGAGTTAATCAGGAGAAATTGTTGGATCTGGATAGGGGTCTTTGTCTCATTAATCTGAACAATACGTAAACATTTCAAGCCGATTTGATGATCTGTTGAGCTATAGCATACAAATTTTTAGATGATAAAGTGTTTACAAGAAATTGCAATCTGAATAAATTACAGATCTATATTTTTTTTCTTTATACTTTTGATGGCCTTTACTACACTTCATGTCATTGGTCATACAAATGGCTTTTGGCCCTATGGCGTCAGTCTTTCGCTTAAACAATCAGCATCCGTGTTCCAAGTGGGTATTGGAAATACAACTGCTTTTTTTATTTGTTTTCTATCACTGCGAATGTCTCCCCACAGTTCCGCATGCCAGAACAGATCATTTGATTGGCTAATCTCTCACTATTCCTAGTTGTAGTGTCAAATAAAACGAAATTTGAACTATAAAAATCGATTTGAAATAGGATCTGTATTTTAATCAGAAAGTGTGGTCGACACACTCTGGGATGATATAAACCATATTTCAACTTTTGTATATAAAATCATTTTTATTGTAACCAAACAAATTAAAGAGATATGACATTATTACAGAACATGCCAGGGGAAAAAAAACCTTTGCTGAAGGAATCAAAAATAACCAAATGTATGGAATTAAATTATGCACAAACAATTCAAATCTTCACTGGAATTGGATTAAATGCAATTGTATATTTTCATATTTATTGAACAATTACTATGTTGATGACTTCACCTCAAGGTTGAAAGAGCTGAAAAAAAAAACTTTGCTGATGGAACCCATTTTATGGACTAAGTTCTACACAAACAAATCCAACAATCACTGTAATTGGATTAAATGCAATAATTGTATATATTTATAATGTCTATAATGTAAAAATTACAATGTTCATGAATTTCGTTCAAGGTTGAAAATGCAGAAATAAAAACTTTACTGGTGGAAGCAAATGTATGGATTAAATTTTAAAATTGCAATGTTCATGGCTTTCCATCAAGGTTGAAAATGCAGAAAAAAAATTTGCCTATTAATTAGTCAAGGATATTGTTAATTAATGCAATATTAAACCACTTGATGATTGATGTTGGCACTTTATACCCCTTATCAACTTCCTGCCAACTTGCTTCTTTTAGTTGTACAATGTGCCTTTAAAAACTGAGTCATAATACATGTAATAAGAAAAAAAGCTGTTTGGGTTTCTGTCTGTTTCTAGAATATGGGGTAAACTTTTTTTTGTTACAGAAATTAACTTCAGGTTCCAAAAATCAGAAATGGTGGCAGAATCAAATATCAAGGTTCAACGTACGGTAATAGTATTCTCTAATTGTGGGTCAGTATTGCACAATTGAAGTACACGTAACTAGGGTAATAATTTTGAAACATCTAAATAAATAAAATTAATGAGGCTTGATAGTGTCAGTTACCATATTTTGTGTGATGTATTTAATAATTTGGAGCAGCTGCACCTAAAAAAAGGTACCAAGTCGTATTCAGAAAGTTTTTTTTAATTATAAATACATGTATAGGCCTACACAAGTTAAGTGTATGTGTATACATGTACATACATATTGTTTGTAGTTTGGAGTGTGGAGCTACAAAATATAAAATGCAGAAAAAAATCCAGGGCAATAATTATCCTATCACGAAAATCATCTTCCTAGAATTAAATCCAGTAAAGGGAAAGGGACATAATGCTAACTCAATTATATCTATTTTATAGATTTATCAATATTGATACCATTACATAACCTTAACTTCATAATAATCTGGAAAATTGGTTGTACACCTAACAAAATCAAAACATCAATGGAGAAATTAACTAGAGCATATGCACATTCCAAGATTGACAAATGGTAATTCGGCTTATGCTAATGTCATTCTGAGTAAAAATTTACCTGAAAGGGCAAAACTTACGTAATCGCCCACTTCCACATTCATTATTAAATTCATTTTTCACTGCATGATGAGTTCCACAGACAACCATACAGAGAACAGATTTGTCTCTGGTAGTATAAATCAATACAACCAGTAAAACATGCATTAAAGAGACCCAGGTAGGCCTAAATGAGGATTATTACGGTACAATAGAATTGGCCAAACTGTATACAATAGATTGATAGAGGGAAAAAAAGAGCAAAGGAAAGCCTCCAATGCTATCATAGGTCAGTATTGGTCAATATTCTGCTGGGCAATAACTATAGTTAAAATATAAACCACTACACAACCTTTTATAGAGTGAATGTCCATGAAAGCTATTCATTGATGAATTGTGTGGGGTGTGTTGTTAACAATGAATACACAGCCCAAGCTAATATACATCATGATAAACAATGCAGGATAACTATACACAACGAAAACAAAAGACAGAACAAACAAGACAATATAATTAGGAATCCTTGCTACACGTACATGTAACTACAATACTGTGAAAGCTGAATCTCTAAAAGGAATATCATTCCAAAATGGTTTGTTCGCTGTTCTGTATTTACAAAGATATGATTAACTGAAATTTTGTCAACATTTGGAATCATCTGTTGACGATATAAATGAGACATTTTTAAGAGTTAGCACCACATATAACCATTGTTAAAATCTTTGATGGGTCTATTTTTAATCTGATTGTATTTAAACTAGAATATTATCTACCGTTAATATTTTGATTTTGTTTTCTTAATCAAACGTTAAATAATCAATTTGAGTACATTTTTAAGCCACAGAAAATTTGATATATTTCGAAAATGCAAATCTTGCAGTGTCTTTAAGATTTGCATTCAATAATTTGCTTGTAACACCATGAATTTCATCAGCAATTACTCATACATTTTTCAATTCAACAACCCCAAATCAGTGGACACACACCACCAAAAACAGTTTAAAGATACATTATGGGAGATTAGAAAAAGAGCTGACAGCTCTTGCTATAATAGTTAAAAACTAGATAATGTAAAGGTAACAAGTGAAAATTTCAGTCAAATTGGTCCACTATGAACCGAGATATCAGCTTTG
This sequence comes from Patella vulgata, assembly GCF_932274485.2. Classification (NCBI taxonomy): domain Eukaryota; kingdom Metazoa; phylum Mollusca; class Gastropoda; family Patellidae; genus Patella; species Patella vulgata. The sequence goes on from NC_065883.2 coordinate 23,855,575, forward strand.
TAAATTTCTGCCTAGCCTCGTTCATCATTACTAAAGTTAGTACGTTAAAAAGCATAGTCTTGATTATCCATTGTTTTTATTTAATTATCAATGAGCGTTTGCAGCATATGGGATTCTAATCCAGTTGATATCGAAGGCTAGCCTTGACATCAAGAGTTGATTATGGTCTGGATAAGTTAATTAATGTCTAATTAATAATTAAGATAAGATTTCAGGTCTAAAGAAAGACTTGTGATAGGCGGATTTAGCTCTTGCATAATGCATGTTTAAGCTTCAAAATTTGTAACCATAAACAACTAAAAGCTTAACTTTTTATCAAATCTTTGTGATCAATTAATTGTACTTTTTAAAGTAACCCTAATTTGTTTTTTATTATTGTTTCAATTGTACTTTTTTAAAGTACCGCTAACCCTAATTTTTATATTTTTTTATTGTTTATAAATTTTTATTTTTTCAAATGTACTTTGGCCACAGTGATAACAAAACTACATTAGCTAATCACAGCAATTATACATTCACTATTTTATAATCCATATACAGGCTATCACATGATTATTCAAAATGGTAATTCTCTTATATTGCCATACATGTATTTGAGCTTTTATCAAATATTGAGCATAAGAGAGCCAGGGCATAATTGCATTAAGTAGAAGTCTTTCATAGTGAATGCTCTTATGGCTGCATACGACATCTAAAGTAGGGTGAACATCACAGAAATTGCCCATAAATAATGATAGCAAATCCTTGATGTCGCCTACATGATTTGATATTTGTTGTTTATTTCTTGTAATGTCTACTTAGTTTATCTTGTCCGCAGATTTGTATTACTGGTTCTCCCGCACTTACTATAAGAGTATAAAATTTGCTTCCATAATAAATGAACACTTTTTACCAATTGGTCCTGGGTATATTCACTGTGATTTATAATTTCCCTCAGTTCTATTGTATAATACACACTTTGAAACATAGTGTATTACAAAGCATTTGGGGATTACACTAGTATTGCCTATTGGATCAGATAGAGACTGCCTATAGTCCAATGATGTCAAGATATATGGTATCTAATGTTTCCCAGCAGGTATATTTCAGACTCAAGGGATCTGGAATAATATCTATTATGTCATAATCTAAGGTTAGTATAAACACAGATTGATAAATACATGAATAAACCACCAGATTTATAGTTTAGTAGGAGCTTTAGCCAATGGAAATTTAGATTCCCTAAGCATAAGGCTCAGACAGTTGAGCACTCACAACTGTAACATATCCCATATATATCACACTATTAAATACAAACAATGTATGGATTATATTCAATAAACCCTAGATATGGTAATATTACAATATCTTAGTTTTATCCAAAATGACATGAAATGGTGTTTAATGTACAATTTGTCTGCTCAGTACGGGCTAATGAAGATGGGCTAATGCAGGGTACTATGAAGCAAATTTAGCCAGACACCAGACATCTGTTTTTCCGACAACTCTTCATGGAAATCAAACTAAGGGTTCTTTTATGTGCACGCAAATGTGCACACAGGACTTTATTTTTTTTGACCCATCTAAATGACTAGACAGTTTGTCAGGCCCGTCTGTCCTGCACCATTGACTTATAGAAACCAGCCTGGAAAATTACGACCAACACTGTGATCAAACACTAGATATCCTCACCACTACAAATCACAGTGTGAATTCACTCTGTCAGCATAAGTTATGATATGCCACCAAATAAAAGTATTCTTATTCTGATAATTTTGCATAATAAAATGTATTAATTAGGAGTACCTTATTTTTAGTCTAAATTAAAAAAAAACAGGTGTACAGAAACATGCACATGCAAAATAATAAAAATAGAATTATGTCTGGTTACATTGTAGCCTAGCAAATTTCATTCTCGGGATTATCAGTTGATACTGATAGCCAGTTCACCAATTCAAATCTATAGAAGTCCTGTCCTAATTAGGAAAATATCTGGTCCATGTGAACACAGAAAAATAACAATATTATTACCAAACTGTATATCATTAAAATAAACAGGCCTGCCATAATGTGTGGTAGGCCTACTTAATCATTCTAATAACTATCTTTATTAAACAAAACTCAAGTGCATTTATATCTTTTATTATTGGTGATACAGGCCTAGGTTAATGGAATAAATGAATGAATATTTGATAAAATTTCATAGTTTTTCTGATAATTTCAAACTATTCCTGCAGATAAGGCTACCTGGGGAGGCCTACATTATTCTCAAATTTTACTTTGTAATAGGCCAAAACTGGATTAGTTGAACATTAAACAATTTTTTTTTTAAGTTGAATGTCTCACTAATGTATGTTCATCGAAAAAGGTTATCTTTAGGGCCTATCCCCAAATAATAATCAAACACAATATTGTCGATTATTGATACACATTATTAAAGAAATTAAATGTTGATGCTAACGGTAAATCACCGGCACGTGCAACAAAGTAGATCATCATCACTTTATAAGTGGTGATTACGTAATCAGTCTACAGTTATCACAAGAGCTCGAGCAGACGACAGCAAACTTGTGCCAGACGGACTATTATTGACCTAACGTCAGCGTGCAGACAGACAGACGGCCAAACCATTGCTACATTATGAAGTTTCGTACAAAGCAATTCAAATAAATTCTTTTTCTATTTTAAAGTATAAAATTGTTTTTGAAATAACCTAATTTATTCTAAAATTCACAGTGACCCAGAGTCTGAAAAATTGCATAGAAATGTGCTTTAGTAAAATTGATTCATATGAGGTCACCAGACGTTAGTTACACTTTTAGCCTCAATAATGATGACTATTGACAGCAATAATAAGGTGATCAAAGCGGTATAAAAATGATTTATTAGGGCTGTAATTAATTTACTCACCTGCGAGTAAGCTGAGCCAAACAATTAATAATGTAACTCCTGAATTGCGGTGCATTTTGAAGGTTTTCACCGCATTCCTTGTTGGCGTCTAAGCTAGACACTAGAACAAAATGGCGCATAGACTGTAAAGTCTAAAATATACTGTTATTTTCGGTTGGTTCCAACCGTTTTGAATCAATCCATGCAGACATTTTGTCGGAGAAACGATAATGCTAACCGTCCTGAATCAATTTCAATACTGATCAGTGGTAATCACAGAATACGGAATCGACCATTGGGTCTAATCATGACCCACTCCAATGTCGAGACCGACTGGCCGAGTCCATTCCGTTTTATTGGGTAAAACAGGGTTATGACGCCTGTTGGATCATGCATGACTTAATCGGAAGAAACCATTGCATGTACAAGGTGTGTAATAAATAAAGTACTGTTGATAAGGGATACTCCGGGCGTCTGCTCACTTCAGTTGCCATAAAACCTGTGGCTCAATATTATATTGATGTAATTACATGTTGTTATACAATACAAATTTTATCGCAAGGTCTTTGTAGAAATCTAATTAAAGGAACAAACCAGAAAAATTGTTAAATATAGAGTTTAAAGGAGCTAAATATCTTAACTCAATATTTTCCATAATATTTGAAATTAAAAACACGAAACAGAATTAAATATTGATTAATTTCAAGACACAATTTTATGATTAGTACACAAGTCGTGTACCCTGTGGTTACGGGTGCCATTTTCTAATGAACAGATAAAAACATATCCTACATCAAAATGTGGAAGTAATTAGTAAAGACTGATTCATAAAGACAAAATAATAATTTAAAAGATAGGTTGCCAGGCAACAAAACATACACCCAAAGCACTTAAATCATCCGAGCAGTCGACAAGGGTTGTCACATATTTATTCTTTTGTAGGTAATTGGGACAATTTCATACAGATCAATTATAATTTTTGTCTTTTAAGGGTTCACAGGGTTCTACAAACTGAATCAAGGGCCCTAACTCAGGAAGAAATTTACAGAAATTGTTAAAATTCAACAGACTTATGTTGTACTAATTTAAACAATGCATATAAATTTCATACAGATCGGATGATAACTTTTGTCCTTAAAGCATTCACAAGGTGGAACAAAGTGAAATAAGGGCCATAACTCCAGAAGAAATGAATGGAAATTAATGAAATTGAATAGGATTCTTCATCTCACTAATGTAAACAAAATATATCAATTTCAAAACAATCAGATAATAAATGTAGTCTGTAGAGTGTTCACAAGAAATTGTGGACGACAGACATGGAGCTGCCATAATATGAGAATTAACCCTTTGATTTGGAAAATGAGGGCTCTTTAATAGTAAAAGGAGTCTTTTGAACATTCTACTCACTAAAGATTGAAATATAATTCCTTTTAGGGCTATACTGAAAATTGCCTTGTCAAAGACAGCAATAAGCTTTTTCTGAGATTTGTGCATCAGTATAATAAATATGAAGCATTGACAACAAAAACAATTTACAAATATCGGCATTTGTATATATTTTATTCTTTTTGTTTGCTTACAATCTTTTGGCAAATTTAAACAGACAACACAAAATGTTTTTGTAATACAACTTTAACAATGAATTATTAGATATCATACATAACTTGAAATAAATAACAAGAAACATTCTTTTAACTCTTATAATTTCAGAGATGAAAAAGTACATGCATAAAAAATAAAATTAAATGGAATTTTTCACTGGTTTAAGTTACAAAGTACATGTACAAAACAGAATTGGACTGAAACAGGAAAGACTATGCAATAACATGCATGCACCCATTGACATAAATTATATTGAATTCTGCAATAACTTTAATTAACTTTATTTTTATGCTTACATGATTCATCATAATCTGTTTTAAAATCAGTATTTAAACCTTAATTATTTTGTCAAAGATAGGGCTACATCTAATTAATTTTAACTTTGACAGTTTTGATATCTAGAATTAGCACAGAATTTTTAATAAACATCTAATTAATGCAAAAAGAATTCCATAAGCCCATTTCTCTAAAAGTTAAATCTAACTATATAGATATTTTAGGGACTTTATCCTTATAGCCATCCCAAATTTTCACAATGTTCAAATTTGGATCCTCTGAATAATCTATTCTAAACCTAGTGCACCCCACTCCCCCAATATTTTTATTTTACTTTTTTGTAAGCACACACACTACAGCCATCATATTTTTGTTGGGTTTTTTTTTCTAAAAAAAGTTTGAACCTTTCGCTTTTAAAAATTAAAATAGCATTCGATAATTAAAGATGCATTATGTAAGAGCTAAATCTGCCCATTGCAGGTCATTTTTATGGCTTCAAATCATATATAAATTAATATTTAGAAATTAATTCACATGACATGCCTAATATCAACTAGCCGAGATTTAAATGGAGTTGAACACCTGCAAGATTTAAAAATTAAACAACAAAATGGATAATCGAGTACCTTTGCAACGATAAGCGATCTACACTACATATTCAAACAGTCATAACTTCACCAAGAATAAATGATCTGAATGAAATTTTCAACATATTCATTTTTCATTATCTATCTCAACAACTCAATCTTACATAATGCATCTTTAGGAGGATGGTTATTAAAACCATAAGATTATGTGCATTGTTCAATAATACTGACTTGAATATCAAGGATAAATATGTATTACATTAATTAAATAATACTATATAATATAAGATATGTAATATTCATTATAACTATATCTATATTGTCATATATCTTTTAATAATATGCTAAAATAGAAGATATGCCTGTCTGTTTACCGGTATATAAATAATCTTTCTCTATTTACGTAGGTAGGTAGAAAATACAAGAAAAGCTTCAAGGCAAAGTTATTTGAAAAGGTTTGGAAAATGACAGAAAGTTATCCTTGCATTAAAATGTCTTAGAACTTCTATAAATTCTGACAGGTAGGCTAATACCTTTATCCTCAAAGGAAAAAAAATATCATTATTTTATGATTTAACCCAACACATAGACATGATTTTAGCGCCTATGATTATTTAAATAATCACTACCCATCCCTAGCTGCATTAATTTCAATATGCATTATATCATGCTTGTTCTGTAACAAAACCAAATAGGTAGGTAATAATTACACCATACACCATATATATCAATGTTTGTATGCTAAATCAATGGTGATTAATTAAACGTAATCCTTAATTGGTATTTAGCGATTGGAAACATAACGAAACTAACATAGTCATATGGGACAACAATAACTTGTTTATTATACACAGGCATGTAATAACCCAGGGATTGTTGTCCCATATAACTGTTCTAGTTTTAACTAATTAAATGGTTGGCCATGATGAGTGATGTAATTATTCGAGAACTAGATATGTGTATACTACTTTGTTCAACTTTAGTTGTTAAACCTCTTTGTTATTTCCATTAGTGATGGGGCAATCTCTAATACAATTCAAGTTTTGTTTCGAAAGATTAAGCAAAAGTCGACTTGTTTACTAATTTTAGTTTCATGTTTCATTTACTGAGTCGATAATGGAACACAAAATGGGTCATGCCTCATCACTGGCTTTATCTACATATATAATATTTTCAAGGCAGACAGATAGTCATACCACAAAACAAATCAACATATGATATCCAATGTAAATGATAACTATATTTTTGACCCAAATCAAAGAGGATTAGCCATTTTAAAAGAAGCCTATAAGTCATTCTTTCAGAAAAGAGTTGGGTACAGCCGATCTCATTATTTTTAATACAAAGTTATATTGATACCCTTCCGTTCACATTAATAGCAATACAGAGTTATATCAATACCTTTCCGATAGCATTAATTGCAATACAGATAAACAGAGTTATAATGACTTCTGATTAAATTAATTGCAATACAGAGTAACAGAGTTATAACGATACCCTTTCGGTCACATTAATTTCAAGATGCTTTGATTTCTTGTATTAAAGTAAGTTATATAAAGACGATGAGACTGTACTAAAAATATCTAAATCAAATAAAATATGTCAGTGACATTTTGATTCAATAATTAAGTAAGTACAATATAAGAAATGAGTCACTTAAAGAGAAGCAAAGACTGTGAATCCTTATGGCGTTTACAAGAAAATTAAATTTCAAGAAGAGGCAACAGGAAAATAAAAGCTAGAAAAATTTTTTATAACAATAAATGTGGTAAATTTCAACATAAATTTCTCAAAAAGCTATAATTTTTATGATATGACATTGTTAAAAGTTATTCATATGTTAGATCTCTATGTTTTATATTTTAATTCTACGGATTTTATATGATCTCGGAAACTATAAAGCACAAAAAAATTTTTTTTTACATGATAAACAATAAAGCACTAAACACAATTTGACTGACCTTTTATTTGTAAGCAGAAATTTTTTGTTTGTTTTGATCCACATATGTAATATGAAAAGAGTATTAACACAATTTAAAAAAACCCCAATGTGTATTGTAAAATATATTACAATTTGCACAAAGTGTTAAATCTGAATGAATCTGTTAAAAATCAAAGAATGATTAAAATCTCATAAACTTTACCAGAATGATGAAAATCTATTAGAAATGCAAAAAAAAATAATTCTGTTTTGGGCTTTTATGAAATCCTGCATTGCTTCAGTGATTTTCAACCACTTTTTTCTGAAAATTAACGTTACGTTGTATATCAATATCAAATATATCAGCCATTTTTAAAAATCAAAACATACATCACTGACAACTTATAGTTATAGGTATTTGTATACAGAATTAAAAATTATGCATATACATGTAGTTATGTTTTGAGTTGTTGATCTATGTGACTTATTTAGACAGAAGCCAGGCACAATTAAATGAAGGATGGAATTAAATATGTAAGTTATTAAGTGTGCAAAGATATGAATATCATTGTATTCATATGTGTGAAATTATATTGTATAAAATAAATAGACAGAAAATAAATGATTGTTTTGGCATCTAACTGACTAAGTAAAAAGCAACTTGGTCCCTGCGAGTAATTTGCCATTTTGAAAAGCTTATTTATATAAGCCTGTCACACATGAAACTAAACCGTTATGAATAAAAGATGATTTTGAATAATATTTTAAACTTCAGGTATTATTGTATTTCCCATTTAATGATACATGTATTCCCATGACAATACTATTTCTTCTAATCTACTTCATAGTATTAATATGAATAGCATATGCTATTTTCTACTGTGTAAAACAACAATTCAATGTGAATTCAACAAAAGCAGCAGCCTTCAATTATCAATATGATAGTAAGCTACATCACATCAAACCAGAAAACAGCACACTGAGACTGTTTGAAGCTTCAATTTATAAATTTAACACCATACTTAACTTTAAATATATAAAGACTAAATGTAAAGAATGCTTAATCTAAATACAGTATGATTGGAGTTACCAATCATGAAATGTAAACTGATCACACATTCCAAAATGTTATAAGCGATCTCATTCACTATTCTTCAGGATAAACATTTAATCCTTCAATGTAATACATGTTCAGGACAGTCTGTCCAAAACTAAAATTCTATCACTAGCCAAAAAACGTCACAATGTTCTATAAAATACTTGAAACTTCAATAATTTTTTTTTTACTAAAAATTGTGTTATATATATTGCGTCATCCCTTATTACACACAATTTTGATTAAAAAAAAAAACTGTCAATTATATTTAGCCCTATGATACATAAATTAGTGAATAAAATGTGAGTATTCTTATTGCATCAACATAACACTTCTCTGTCCTGTTCTCAAATAGTATTGAAGCAACTTGTAAAAGTAACTGTTTGAATTGATTTAATGATTAATTGAGCTGTATGTTTATTTAATATTGATCGAAGTTAAAACTTCAAGCTCACTACTTAGTACTATTACAATTACATTAGGGCTTCACTGATGATGTTGATGGAGAAGGACAATAGATAACATCATGAGACCCTTTATATTATACACAAACGATTCAGTGTGATCATCATGCTGTGAAGCTCCTGGTCCTGCAGTATATTCACACATGCCTTATAGCAAACATGTGATATATTGATGAGGTCTATGTGTACGTATAATAATTTCCTTCAGAATTTACAGTGAGGTCTGATGTAGTCATGATTTCTTCTAGAATACATGGTGAGGCCATTATGTATTTATGATTTCCTCCTGAAGTTCATGAATGGGTCTGAATATTTATGATTTTCTCCCAAATAAATGTTGATTTCATGGTGTAATTATAATTTCATGGTGTAATTATGATTTCCCCCAGGATATTTATGAATTTCTCCATAATTCATGGTATTGGTGAGGTCTCCGCATATTTATGATTTTCTCCAGAATACATCAGGTGATATCTTGTGTGTTAATGATCTTCTCTAGATTACTTGTGAGGTAGGTATCCATGTACTTATGATTTTCACCCAAACACCTTTAGAATTTTGTTAATTAGACAAGAGTACAATTGCAATGATGTATATGTAATATGCTTATCTCTGGCGAGAATAAAATTTTTAGGGTTTAATAAATACTGCTTCGATAGAAAACAAATAAACCATAGACAACAATTACAGGGAAACAATAACACATTTAACATAAAATATTGCATTGATCTAAAATAAAGGGATAACATGGAAATACTTATCTAAAGGGTGGGCAATAAAGGTAAGTATATGGTGCATCAGAATAAGTTATAATAAGTAATACAAAGACATAAGACAGTTTATCAAAACATTCACGACTGATTTCATACAACTTAATTACATGTACCTTACGTATCATCATATTATCAAGTCAACGACATTGCTTTTCTACTCTCCGGATTTTAAATCAGAAATCTCACATTTATGGCAGAGGTAAATTCTCTGTGAACGGCTCTTTCATTTCTTTATTCTCATCCCAAGTACAAAGATTGGTTGTCAGGCAATGAAATACCTTCCCACAGTAGCTGAGTCATCAGAGCTGTTCACAAATTTGATATTGGCTTTTAATTCTTTTTCATGATAACATTTATTAAACAAAACTTATACCGGTTGTCAGATGATAACCATAGCTGTTTGAGTTACCATGAAAAATCCACTTCTTTGACCAGGATGACATTTTTCAAATTGTTTAATTTCTGATTAATATTGGAAATCAGTAGGATCCTTTGTCTGATGAACATAAACACTGTGTATAAATTTCAAGTTAAGCGGATGATAAGTTTAGCCTCTAAGACTGACGGATCAATGACAATATACGACCACATTTCAACGTGGGCATATATAAAAAATTCAAACTTGGTGGTGAGCAATCTCAAAGTGTTACAAAGCTCCTATAAACTATTTTGGCAATCATTTCCAAATTGTTCGTTATTTTGAGCTGAAACTTTCAGACTGGGTACATACCTGTGTAAACTTCCTTACCCTTGTAAATTTGGATTTCAAAAACATGTAACTCTTATAAGTGTTATTGACAAACAAAATAATTTTTGTCAACAAATAAATGACATACATTTTCAATTCAACAATGACTGGCTATTACAGGTATCATCAAAACATTAAACTAAGAAGTCTCAAAAGCAAATTACATGCATATCTAACAAGAACCCTTTAAAAGGTACCCAGTCACCTATCAATCTACAAGTAAATTTTGGTTAATTTTTGTTTTTCATATATTTCTGACTAATCTTTTTTTCACTAAGATACAAACGGTACCATTAAGAAGCCCTAGGCCACACCAATTGATTTTCTGTTATTCACAGTCTGGATATAAAAAAATAGCCACTTGGATCACATGAAAAATATTTAATTTAAAATTTCAAAACTCTAGAATTAGGAACTAAAAGTGCAACCATGTACTTTTGGTTAATCCTTATAAGACATATAGAAATAGATTCACTAAAAATAAACACACTTGTATGGATATATTACTTCTGAATTTTATTAACATGCTACGTTTCAATACACATACAGGTATCGTTATCAGCTATGTTTCAATATACATACAGGTATTATTACAGCTTGATAACGATACCTGTATGTGTATTGAAACGTAGCATGTTAATAAAATTCAGAAGTAGTATATGCATACAAGTGTGTTTATGTTTATGTACTTTTGGTTTTTAAAATTAGTCTTTTTCCTAAAGAAATAAGAAGAAAATTTTTAACAGATGTTCCTAAAGAATAGAAATTCAAATTGTGTGGCCTTAGATTAATCAATACATGATAAGCACAGTTGTTCACTTGATAAAATGAATTCTAGATAATATCCATACAAAATAAAAGTCATTCCACAACCGCAAGTACAATATTGATAATACATGACATTTACACATCTTCCATATCGGGTTTTGGCACTCATTAAAGGTTTTGAAGACTACAAAAGATGCAATAACAAATTTGTTCACCGCTTATGATCAAAATAGTCTTTGGTCTTCCTTGATGAGATATGAAAATATCTGATAATGTGATATGTTCGTTACACGGAACTGGCAAGTTTATATCTCCTTTCATTTAAAAAATGGACGAAATACTTTTGAGCACTTAATGAGAGCAACAAAATAATCAAATCTCGCTTTTTTAACAATTAAAAATTTGTTCAATTGCCCGTTAGAATGTTCGGAAATCGTATAATCCTTTTTTTTGAGCAGCAGCACATTTAACACTTTAATAAAACATATCACTGTTTATAATAACACATTTAACAAATACTGATTCCATTTAAATCTTAAAAACACACACACACACATCTCTAGCATTACTCTTCTTTTAAACCACCATTCATTGTCGAGGAAACGGAAAAAGAAACAGTTCTCTTCTCGCGACGAAATGCTGTAATAAGTCTATCATATATTTCACTCCTCACTGTATGTGTAAATTTGGTCACCAAACAAAGAGCTGTACACACAGCAAATATTAAGTTGTAGGTGAAAATGATGTAAAAATTACCTAACCAGTCCATACTTCCAAAATTTCCAATCAAATCGAAGTTTGTGATACCTGAAAAACAAAAACAGAACTTTACAGAAGATATAGGTTGATTCGTCTCATGAGAATAAATTAGATGACTATAATGACGACCAGACAGGGATGATGACTATATATAACAACATTTAAACATGGTTTAACATTTACTCAACACAATTAAGTGATTTGTATCATTTGCTTGATAAGATGAGACTATTCTTGTTGAAACATTGCATAGTAATAAATTCAGAAATTGTGCTAGATTCTAAATAAGTAAATGCCTAGCGAAGAGATGAAGTGATTTCGAGACTAACAAATCATATATCTTCTATACCTTGTTTGGCTTTACAGTCACAGGTTCAAAAATACAATTATACTGGTCACAGACTTCAGATCCCTTATGCAGTGTTGTAGATCCCACCCATGGCTATCCCCTATTTCTATTCTGATAAAGAAATCAATTGATTTCTGTATATCAGGCTAAATTTGTCTCAAATTAAAGGGACACACCCACACGAACACTTTTTACATTGTTGTTAAAAGAGACTAAATAACAATAATATTAGTGAAAATCATCAATACTAACCCAAGGTTTTAGTGAGTATTGGTAATGCTGAGCTTAAAATAAGAATAATAACACAGTTAGCAATTATTTTCACCATGGCAGTGTCGTGATCTTTTGGTTGTAAATGACGAAAACCTGGAAGACTGTAAAGTCCAACAACAGATGCAGACATTATATAACTGTTCTTATATAAGGAAAGTAATATTAAATTATCTTAATTCAAAATTTAAAGTTAAAAGTTAATACCAAGCAATACCAAATTACTAACCATGGAGGGTGGGGACGTGGGGGGGTTGTTTCAAGGGGAACAACTTTGACTTTTATGTTTTTTCTTGAGTTTTTCTATTTTTACACACTTGTATTATCATGTATTCTAAATTTCTGTAACATGCTTTACTTCATGAAGTCATACTACAAACTGCACAAGGCAGGATATGCTTATTCTTTCTGGAACACCAGCAACCACTTAACTCTAGGCTCTTCTCTGACAGAGGTGTATTCCAGCATTTTGACATTTGGATTAATTTGGCATTATATTTTTTGGGGACATTTCGGGTTGTCGGTGCCATACTGTTGTATGTTTTGTTGAGCCATTGTTCTGCACTGTCTGATTATTTATGGAAAAACAAACCAAACTGTTTGATTGCTCCCACTTATGAAAGAAAATCTTTTTCGTTTGGTCTATCATAAATTTACAAGCCAGCATTCTATTTTAAAGGATACAAAATCAGTAGAATTTCAACCACAGCTCCAACTGGACCAAAAGCCGATAGTGAAGATATACCAATAACAGCATCCTTAAACAAAAATAACAATATCAGTTTCTATCATGAAATTCTATGTACTAATAAGTTTTTATCAATTCAGAACACGTAAATATTGACTACCCTGGTTCTTTTGAAGAAAATTATAGAAAGGATGTGTCTCATACCAGTACATCCCTGTAACTACTATTGCTTATTTAGATCACCGCTTGAGTTATGTAAATATTTCTGTGTACTGTACAACAGTGCACTAGTTCTTCGGGGCACCACAGCTATTTAATTGACTCAGATGGTTTTATTTTGTGGCTTGGGGAATATTACTTATTTATAATTGATCAATTTTCCAACCATATCACTGGGATTATTCCATCCATTTGCTGAATATTCAGTAAGGAGTTAATTTGTCACAGTCTTGGATTTTAATAAAAGAAATGCTACATGGAATATAACAGCTGCTGATATGCATACGAAGAATATTTTTTATAAAGAATAAAAAAACAAAATTAAATGAAGCATACCTTAGCACCTCTGGGTAATGCTTTTATACCAACCAGCAGTAATAGAGTATTGTGAGCAACAAGTAAAACACTAAAAACCTGTAATAAAATATTCCATTTATTAAAATAACTTTGCAATATATATTTTTTGACAATTTGGAAGTATGCCACGTTACAATCTATTGAACCTATGTTATAAAGATTTATTTTGATTATCATAAATTGAATAACAAAGTATGTTTTTTGTTGTTTTCCATTGAGTTATAAACTTTTTGCAAGTTATTGTTACATTTTAGTTAGCTCTTTATAAAGTTAATAAATAGTATCAAATAGTCAGGTTTATTAAACATACATTATGCAAGAGCTAAATCTGTCTATTTCAGGTCTTTCTTTAGGCCTGAAATGTTATCTAAATTATTAATTAGACATTAATTAACCTATCCAGACCATAATCAACTCTAGATGGCATCGCTAGCCTGCGATCTTTAGTGGATTATGAGCCGATTTACTGCATAACTTTCCTTCACGATTTAACAATTAAATGGATAATCAAGACTCTGCTGTTTATCGTACTGACTTTAGTAATGATGATCGAGGCTAGGCGGACATTTCAATCGCTTAGTTCTCGGTTCATAGTGGATCAATTTGATTGAAATTTTCAGCAAGATTTAACGATTAAATGGATAATCGAAACTCTGCTGTTTATCGTACTGATCGAGGCTAGGCGGAAATTTCAATCGCTTAGTTCTCGGTTCATAGTGGATCAATTTGAATGAAATTTTCAGCAAATTGCCTTTACATTATCTAGTTTTTAACTATTATCGAATCTCCCATAATGTATCTTTAAGGCATTCAATGAAAAAATGAATCAGTCATCATTTTTAAACATCACAATATTTTAAATACAAACTTTCAGTCAAAAAGAACTTAATTTTTTTTAGTGAAAACTAAAACTTGTCCATAAAAACATGTTGGAAAACTATTGTTGCTGCTGTTGAGGTGGTTGTACTTGTCACTCCCCTGTGAACATTGGAGCTGGATCAGATATGATCAGGGGTACAAGGCATTTTTTAAAATAATACACTGACATAAAAATAATATCCTGGGTAACAGTTTTGAAATAAACTTTTAAAAATGTATTGATTTATTAAAATACTCACAGTTAAAGCCAATAACAAAAGCATGACTATTGGAAAGACTAGATTACGCCTTAAAGATGATACTTGTTGACGTTTTTCTGTAAAGGTAAAATAAATCTGAAATCATTGCTGTAAACAACATAATAATATTTACATAAGTTGTAAGACTGCACAATTTTTTTTTATGATGGTTGGTAGTCCGCAATATGACCTTGAGGGAGAACACTAAACAGATCGTTTAGGGACTAACACATTTTATTTCAATAACTCCCTCCCACACAGGAAATAAAGCGGGGTAGACAGAAAAAAACACCTGGTTAGACAGACTTAGCATCCTATAAAACCGGGATCAAAACCATGACTTATACAGACCCTAAGATCTAAAGAGCACAGGTTAGACACTCAGCCATCATGTCACTGCAACAAAGGCAAATAGCATGAAGGACATTTTACAAGGCCAACTGATTCTTGCATGCTCTTTGAAATATATAAATTAATACAAAAGATTATTACCTAATTCCTGGATTTCTGATTTAGCTTCCTTTAACTGATCTTGTAATAACTCTAAATTCGGATGTCCATTGGCTATTTGACATGGAGCTAAATTAAAGAAAAATAAATGTTATTTCATTTGGTGTTTGTTTTAATAAGTTTTATTGTCCACATTCTGTGAACCGAAGGACTATTGTAGCGAGTCTCTCTCTCAGTTCAACCAATTTCATATAAACACTTTACAGGACAGAGTTGCTCAGATTTATATTTTTCAAAATTGCTAAGTTGGTATGGCTTGTCAAGAGGAACCCTATTGAAATTCAAGGTCTTGCATGAATTTGCTACAGGGTTATTGCTCTGAAGCCTTGTAAACACCCTACTGGTCAGAATGTTTATCGATCAAGCTATGATTTTAGGCCTGTAATTAGACTACTACATTGAATATTGAAATTCTGATTCATGTATCACCAAAACGGTGACAATATACTACAGGTCAGGCATACCGTATTTCTTTTGTATTCAGATATTGCTTAAAACTGGCTGGTTTGTTCATTTGGTCATAAGGATGAACCACTTCAATTCAGTCATCTATTTTTCGAATCTGTGTCCATAAAACTTTTCAAATTGAGTTACATCACAATACTGTGACAACCCTCATGTCAACCCGCTTCATCAGATAATGAATTTTACAGGTAAAGTAATCACAAGACAATACAACGTGTCAGTCAGCAAAGGTCTGTATGTAATTACTGAATTGCAATAGGATTCTTCTTCTCTCTATAACCTAAACAAGACATATGACTGTCAAGCATTCACATGATTCTATAAAATATGCAAAGGTAATAACTCTGGGAGTTACAGGCAATATATTTCAATTTAATGAATCTATTAAACATCTAAACAGTCTCATATCAACACTTGGATATCCAATACTCAATCTGATTAAAAAACAGATCCTATTTCGGTTTGTTTTTTATAATTCAAAATTTAGTTTTACTTGTCTTTACCATACCAGTATGTTATATAACCTGCGTTCTGGTTGTGGCGAGTTCTTGGCATGCGGTGCACAGAACTGTGGGTAGGCATTGGCAGTGAAGACAAAGCAAAAGTTGTATTTTCAAATACCCACTTAGCTGCTCGTATGACCCCTGACGCAACCTCCCACTACAACCGCTCAGATATTCATTTAGTGGAGGCCATTGAAAGTATAAGGCAACAGAACTAAATGTAGATCTGTATTTTAATAAGATTGTCCAATACTTATTGCTAATTACCTGTATTTCTATACTGTATTTTACGAACTATATTTTCTCCTTCTAATCTTGCTGTACATAATTCTTCATCTATATCACGAAATAACTAAAACATTAAAAAAAATAAATCAAAAGTTTTATTATAAAATGCCAGTCAATGAAACATCAGGGTTATCCAAGCAGGCTTTAAAGGTTATCACATAGTGATTCTGGAGAATTTACACGACAAAAAAATGATCATGGGCAGCAACCCCCTTAGCAACAGTTATAGTAGATATAAACATAAAGATTATATGATCGGTGTTACTTTCAATCCATTGCCAAAGCCGTCAAGGAAAGATCCATGGTTACTGGCGTTCTCATAACTTCAGCTATCTTTCAGTACATAGACTATTTTTAAAATATCATTTTTGTCTCACACATTTAAACAAATAAAAATATTCAGATATAGTCATTATCTAAAAATGTTTTATAAACATAAATACAATTGCTGTACATATCTCATCACAATTGGACCTATTCGGCAATAGCCGGTACGGTAGGTTTACTTATTTTCGTTTTTAAATCGCTAAAATTAACAGTTCCAAAAGGAATTAAACAATAAATATAGCACTCTATAGCTTTAAATTCCTTTGCCCATGCATGACCGGGAGTTCTGTTATTATCCCTTCACATTTCTTCAAATGGGGACAACTGGTCCAGATCCTCCTTACGATGAAGACTAGGAGGTTCTTGGTAACCGAGACTACAGGCTTCTTCATGTCATGAATTTGAACACAGTGTATAAGTGATCAAAAGCAATAATTGAATATTGTTAAGAAAAGCAAACGCTCATGATCAGAAAACATGTAATCAAAATAATATAATTTTTTGTTAAAATGATTTAACTATCAAATATAATACCTTAGGTTTAACAACTAACTGGGCCATAACAGTGAATAATCTAGCGAACCCAACAGGTGTACACACTAAAAATAGAATCATGTTTATTAGTTTTACTAAAAGGAATCATAATATTTAGGGTTTCACACTGCGTAGCTTGTGTGAAACACTATTGTTTTTGTTAAAATTATTATTCTTATTATTATTATTCTTCTTTTGTTTTGAGTAGATCTCAGCAATTGATTGTCGGATCGTTACGATTTCTTCGGTTTTATCGGAAAAGTGGGTGTGACTTAGAGGATAAAGCTATTTTGAACGTTCTGCGACAATGCGAAATGTCCGAAATCACCGAAGCTATCGTTTTTAGAAATATTGCAGTAATTTTAACAATAATCATTGGATTTTAACTTTGGATGCATTTTGGCATAGCCGGAGACGGGGCACATAGCTACGCTACTTTTGATTTATAATTTTCGGCAAATCTTCGCAGATATTAGGCGCTAAATTTAGAAAATTTAAATTTTTACAAAAAACTTTTTTATTTATGAATATTTTTTGGTCGTGTTTTACACAAATATAACGAGTCCTCTGACTTGGGCAAAAATGTGAAAAAATTTTGTCTCGGTAATTTTCCTTGGCCCCCATTGGCTAATTCAGTTTTTCAGTCCTAGATTAATTATTTATTGTTCGATTTGTATAAAACAAAGTTCATATGCTCCGTTGTCTCAATTGCCATTTTTTTTGTTACCAATAGTGTTATCTGTCGGCACCGGAAGTGGCGTAAATTGACAAAAAACTACAATTTTGACAGTTAGGTACCATTTTTCGAAAGCAAATTTTTTTTTTTTCAAATCTGGTATAACTGAAATTGTGCGCTCTTTAAAGGCGCACAAAATGTTGGGACCAGTTTTTTTAATTTCGATTCCGTTTTCGGGCTATTTCGATTAAAAGGTGAAAAAAGGTGTAAAATTAAGCTATTTACAACCCATCCAGCGTTTTCATATTTTAAAATATTACTTCGTAACTTTCATAAACTCGTAGCAATAATCTATACGGAGAGAATGTATGTGAAAATTAATTTGTAATATGCGCAGTTGCCGAGAAATGGGCAATTTTGCATGAGTCACTTTTTACGCTAGTTTGCCTGTAAAAGAGTCAATTATTATTCGATTTTCATAAAAGTGACACCATTTGATGTGTAATGTCAATTTTAACTAGGTCAAACCAATTTAACATTTTCAATATCACCGGAAATGACGTAATTTGGGCAAAAATTGTATTTATAGCCTTCGAAACCAGTAATTTATTCAAATGAGTCATATTTGTTATTTGTTTAAAATTGTGATATTTGATTCAAATCAACTAATACAATGAACCCTTACGATCATATAGATATCACAAAATGGTTTCTAACTTGTTCAGTTGCGGAGAAATAGGCAATTTTCAACAGGTCACTTTTTAAGGTTTTTTGTCAATAAAAGTGTCAATTATTATTCGATTTTCATGAAATTTTCACTGTGTGATACATAATGCCATTTACGATTTCATACAAGTAATTTAAGATTTTCATTATCACCTGAAGTAACGTCATTTTGGCAAAAACTGTATTTTTAGCCTTCAAAACAGATATTTTATTCAAATGAATCAGATTTGTAATGTTTTTAAAATTATGATATTTGATTCCAATCAACAAATAGAATGAACTCATTCGATCATACAGATACCTCAAAATGGTTTCTAACTTGTACGGTTGCAGAGAAATAGGCGATTTTCTACAAGTCATTTTTCAAGGTTTTTGGTCTATAAAGGTGGCAATTATTATAGGATTTACATAAAATTTTCACCATGTGATGATGCTATTTCTGATTTCATAAACCAATTTAACATTTTCATTATCACCGGAAGTAATGTAATTTTGACAGGATCACTGACATGTAGCAAATGAATTGATTGCTGGATTTGGTTGTTTCTGCGTCCATTTTATTTCATGTGTGCAATGCTTATGTGGAAACCTGTTTAACGGTTTCATTGGTACCGGAAGTGACATAAGTTCAAGGGTAACGTGGCACCAGTGAAACCCGTCATTACTGCTTCGCAGTTCTAGTTTTAAATTGTTAACACAAATTGTACATTTCCTATCAATTGACAACATTATTTCAGCTACTTGATCACAATGTTTGTTAGTCCCTCCGATGAAACAAATTTGCTCTAATTTAATTTGGCTTATTATTTATACACACAATAATTAACAAGTTGGTGTGAAAGCTTAACTCTTTCAAAGTCGGTGTATAAAATAGCCCAGCTCAACACAAAATTAATTAAAGTAATTGCTTTAGATAATTTAAAATGTTAACTGATGCAAGTTCATTTTCTAAATATACTTACACAATAATACTAAAACTCCTAGAAAGGATATACAAGAATACAAATACGGTAAATATATATTCCACATATCTGAAAGAATAAACATACAATACTCTTTATGAAATCATTTGCATATCCTCAACATAGATCGACATTTAGTTACAGAAAATTTACTGTCCAAAAATACTTGGCTCTTTCTATCCTCGTACAACACACTGCTCCCCATTCAAACAATTTGGCAGATAATTCTTGTCTACATCCTATATATGCCACTTTTTTTCTAGCTTTTTGAAAACTTTTTGCTGCATTTTAGTTTGTGATCAAAAGGTGCAGAATTTCAGTAACTCAAAAATAATTGACCATATCATACATGTATTATTTATAGTGAAACAATCACCTCCAGCACTGCCAACTGGACTATGATTAAAATAGGACAGTTTTTGATAGGAATATCTTTTACACAAAATCAACAGCAAAACTGGGTCAAAGTTATGTTTCAACACAAAATTTACTATAAAAGTACATACTTACCAAATAAAGTTTTTTTGCTATTTTGATCATCATTTATAAGGGCAGATGCCACAAAGGCTAAACCTAATACTAAAATTGCTAATAAAATTAAAACAATCGTTGTTTCTTTTACTCTGGCCATAACACCCTTCAAATATAAAAAGATATATACATTCTCACAATAGAAACACATTCCACTAGGTTATATTATAGGTTTTTTTTCTTCTTGAAAAACAAATACACCCAATGTAGTAAACTGGGGAGCATTCTGTAATACAAGTTAGTTGTTCTTTGTAACATGCTAAACTCTGTACCCTGTACATAAAATTTAGTTTAAAAAGTTACTCATAGTGAGAAATACAAGAGTGAGAGAAAGAGAGAGAAACAGAAGCTAAGTAATTTTGTTACTAACATCGCATAATGGGAGAAAATGACTTCGGGGAGAAAACCCACAAGGTTAAGCAGGAAAACCTTATTCCTTGTCACATACAAGTGTGGGAACCACGCCACTCGACTCAATGATAGATCATTCGGCGACCAACCCTCCGAAATTCAAGAGAACTGTAAAACTCTGACCTGAATGGAACAATTACCTAGTCTAGTGCACATAATCTAATTGTAAGAATATCCATTCACATTTATTATGATTTAAACCGATGAATTCCCAAAAATTAATATCTAAATTATTCCGTTACCTTTTTTGATCCTGAAAAACCTTCTGCCTCAGTGAAGAAGTAGGCAAATGGCATCAATATAAAAAGAGCCGAGTTTGAAAATAAAAACACCTGATTCCATAATCCTAAAAAATACAAAATCAATGCATTTTAAAAATGTCTTTATAATAACACCAAGTAAAGTAGAGATATATTAGTCTTTATACCTTAGAGTGTCTGCCTACTTAAAAGAAGTCATCAATCATTTTATTCTCACCTTTCTCAATAAATCTAGGTTCTCTTATAAGAATACTGACCTACATTTTGTAAACTAAATCATATTTGCAATTTTTTTCCACATTAACTGGCTGTCAAAATATTTATATAATATAGGGCAAGTTTGGTTGTTTTTTTTCATCCATTTTCGTCCACCACTTTGAGAAAAAAAAAAATGCTAGGAAATCATAAGGGTTTTATCAATTTTTTCTGGCTTTCACATGCCAATTTCTTTATTTTGATCATGTGAAATACAGCTTTCAGCATGTCAATGTGATTTATAATGTATGGAAGTGATTGATGTGGATTTTTTAATTTAAACTGAACCTGTATGTAATCTGGTACATGTATTATGTTAAAGTCTACTGTATTTAATTTAATAAGGTTAGATATAACAACAGCTGACAATGATTAACAGATCACATGGTGGGCATTTATAGATCGGGCATATAATGGATACATTCAAGAAATTGTCAGTTCTTCACGGTACACATACTTTTAAAAGAGCAATATAGATTAACAGATGAACGACTACCTGAGATTAATTAATATAATCAATAAAATCGTTGTGATTGTATTTAAAGTAGATCATACTTTGTACACATAATCATTATACCATTAATATTTTACAAAATTCTTCAATTTATTGATGGTCATGCTAGTTCAAACTGCACACCCTGGCTTATCAAAACTACATATAATTTAAGCAAGACATCCTTTTAAATTAATTTGTGTTGGTTTCAGCAAAATATTACGGTGATTGACATTTTGGGATCAAAATGGTGCTATAACAAATACTGATGGTAATGTGATGGTTTGCCAATTAAATACTTACCATTTATGAGTGAACTGTTCAACCATTTAACATAGTAGCTTTTAGGATAGAGATGTAGAACTTCATTACTGACAATAGATATTGGTAATAACATAACTGCGGCTGCAGATACTGCCAGTGTAAATGTACATAGCCATAATCTGAAGGGAAACAAAACAACCAAAATAATTATCCAATTTATCAATTGAAAACTCTTGAATCAAATAATATTCAGATCAGTATCAATTCAACTCAAAATATCTTATTTTGTTTATAGTGCTATAAGATGGATTCTCTGGTGTATCTATATTTGATGTCTGTCTATACTTAATTGTATCAAGACTAACTTTCTATCATATCAATACTTCAACAAGGGTTTTTGTAATTCTAATTTTGAAAAAATTCATTAGAGTAATTCAACTTATGCAAGCAAAACTGTTTTTACTGAAGAATGATCTATAAAAATAGGGTTTTTCTTTTGAAACTGGATTTTACAATACATAAGTTAGTATAACAATACATTGCAAAACACAGACTATTTCATTCTGTATACTATTCTTAAATGTGAAACTACGAGGAAAAATAAGGCAGATCTTATTCTAGAAAAATAAACCAATTGTGACACACCAATACAGATTTTAATCATTTTCCCATTGATTTATATTACTTACGATATTCTGTACACAATAGCATCTTCTTGTCCTAGAAAAATTAAAACACAGTTTTTCAATTATTCACATAACAAAATGGAAGTAATTAATTATCTATATTTTCTGCAGCACATTGAAATTTTGAGGAGCAAAATAATAATTAAAGACAGGATTAAAGGAATCAAAACAACCTAACCCCACAGCAGTTAAGTCGACCATGCAGACCAAAAAGATAAAAATGGCAAAATCTTTCTAGTTCTAGTGATAAACATCACTATAGCCCAGTACATGTAACTGTTGTAATGAGATATACTTTTACGTTGCCATATCATTCACAATATTGTATAGATTTAGCAAAGAAATTAACTAAACATAAATTGTTGATATTTGCCATGCTCCATTGCCTCAATAATCTGAATAAAGATATAAATTCAGGCAGATTAACTGTCATTTTTAGCTCTTGCATAATATATGTTTAATGAGATATGAGGCAGGGGTCATTGAAATGTATGACTCTATTAAGATATGGTCAATGGAGGTGTAAATATGTTGTAGGCTTATACATGTATACGATTACGTACAATATCATTGTTGTGTAAATATTTGCATGTATTAAACTAATAAAGTAGTATAAAGTACCTCTATGCTTCTATTCATATAAGTTTACTTTTATTATATCCTCGGCTCATGAATATTCATTTAATTCCATTGTTCTTTTGCTTAATTATGCCTATCAGATAGTTATCATTCGTTGAGAGAAGATATTCATACTATGTTGATATTTGAAAAGCAGATGGCTCATGATCCTGTTTATAGATAAGCTTACCTTTTATTACACTTCACTTAGTCTATAAATACTGAAAATAACCCATGTGTGTAAATCTATAGCTCAGTTAGCATGCCTAGTAATAATGCCACATACTTCAGGTTCAGGTACTGACTAAACTCACAAATGCATCAATTATTCAGTCAACATACATGTAACTGAATATGAACAAATTTGCTATAATATTGATTTCAGTAACACATGAATAAGAGCTTAACCAACATTTCAAAGAAAGGATGCATAATCTAAGTTATGCTGGTTTGGGAGAACTTCCCAATTCAATGATTAATTTTTTCTTAACATGAAGGAATTTTGCTAAAACTAAATTTACTATATATACATGTACGCCTAATCACCATTAAAATATAAAACTTACCAGCATACATATCTTCTGAATCCACTTTTCTTTTGAACTGACATATTATAACATATGAGCTTACATACAGTAAAATAAACAATAAGAGGGATATCTGAAAACAATAATATCAGTTATTAAGAATAGGGGCTGAACACTACTGTTCGAGACAGTCTGTTTCCACATATTATAATAATTAAAAAAATATTATTGTCAATTTGACATAAATGGGCTATTTACACGACTGAAGTCGAAAATGACTAGTTGATCATGGTTTAGCAAATATCACACACTTGAACACAATTGTTGTTATGTGTTTGTTCGTCATGTAAATAAATATGCCTTGATTGTGAGTAATATTGACTCTTCTTTTCGTCATAACTGTATAGATTTTAACTAAGTTTAAAAGAATACCACCACTTTCTACAAGAGGATATCAATGTAATTGTTTTGAATACTATACATTTTTTCAAGTTAAACTTAGATCTATCTAATAGAATTGGAAAGAAAGACCAATTCAGATCAATATATTTTTTTTATGAGCTTCTTCAGTCAACTCATTGAAAACCACCTAAACATTTGTATAATAACTACAATATGTCTCAAATATTGAATATAATTTTAGTTCAATGCACTTGAAGCTAACAGTGATGTTCAAGGATAGAAGTTATAGAATAAAGATGGTGGCATGAAATCAAATGAAAGTAATGTGAACTCAGATAATGATCAACCCTTATGTTTGGAATGATCAATATTAATAACTTTTGGGATCAATATTAATAACTTTTGGGAACAAATTTGAATTTTTGTAAAAACAGTCTTGGCTAAAGTTAACTTTCGAGCAATGTAGGCCTATCAGCCTACAGTCTTTTGGGAGGGAATAAGTTCTGTGCGAACTGATATTTACAAAAAATGGGCATTAAATTCTGAGACTCTCCTCTACTCTAGGCAGCTAGGTTACAATAACTTTCAATAACTTAAGTTAAAATTGAAGAGTAGTACATTAATAGTGCACAGGAACCACAGGCTGATAGTGCTTTCACGGGGCTTGCTGGATGAAGTGTTGGAGCGATTAATTTTGGTGGGGAATAATGTCACACAAAATGAATGAGTGGAGCAGATCAGAGTCTTATTTTAAGACTGGCTAATTAATAATGGGTTAGGTAAACATTTCTTAATATTATCAAACTTTATGGATATAGTACGTGCCAGGTTGAAAAGGAATACAAATATTTTATATTACTTTACATCATTGATTAGCCTACTTATTTTACAATCCAGTACACAATTTATTGACCCTCACTCATGCTCATTCGAAATGATCCACTATGCCTAGATAGATTCAGTCAAAAGTTTTGAGTCCCATCCTCCTATTCCATGCCTAGCACTGAGAAGTCTAGTTTCGATAAATCATGCCTATTTTCATGTTTTATACTGCTTTCTAGTCTATAACTTAGCTATGGTAAATAGTATAGGCCTTTTATTGACGATGATCCAACTATTAGGCATTAGCCTACTAAGGTACTACACAAATAATAAAATCAGAAACGTCATTTTTTTTAATTCTTTCCTGGCTCTGTGCCTGGAACATTTTTGACTTACAATATACTCCCTGACGGCGTTATGAAAAACTTGCTCTTGAATTGAAACATCATAATCATCCATCTTCAATTTGTGTTGATTAAAACTAACTTATTTCAGTGTGATGCTCATTCATGTAATAATTTTCTGTGGTACATTACGCTCGTCTGCATTGTTGTCATTCCGCCATTTAAATTAGGTACCCACAATGCATTTCAGTAGAGAGAGGTCAGTGCGCGAAACGTCACACTGTCATTTTGCTTCACGCAGTCGAAGGAGAAGGTTGTGAAATGCAACACGTTAAGAGACAGGTGTGTGTGAAATTAATATAAACCGAAAGTAGATAAATATAGTAAGCCCCACGTTGTACTTGTAATCTATTGAGCCGTAATCAATTGTAATTTATTGAGCCGTAGTAAAGTTTCCATTATTTATTATTTTATTCTTATATTCTAATTCTTCTTACATGGAACCTCTAAATTAATTGATATCCAATATTTAAGACAAAATAAATATTTTACCATTGCCATTGGTACACGAATCGTGTACCATAATCATCATAATGTGTTTCAGCACCATTTGTAACAACGGACTCGAAGAACGAGGTTAAACATATTCCACAAGTCATGTTAAAGGAGCTAATTAATCGCTAATATTTGGGACCTACAAATTGGCACAAATGGGTCGCAACGTATATAATAATGTAATATGAATGGAAATAAACTGATTTACATTCAATCGTTTCCGTTTTTCCTCAAATTTCAAAGCAGTTATGTTCGGCGAAATATGCAAGAAGTCTCAATCGAATGGCAATATCTAGCGTCTTGTTATTCCAGTCTACACCGATAGTATTTATTGCGCATGCTCTCCAGATAAGAACATGGAGTCGCCGTTTGACATGACTTGTGAAATATGTCTAACCTCGTTCTTCGAGTCGCTTGTTATAAATTGCGCTGAAACGCATTATGGTACACGATTCGTGTACCAATCGTAAAATGTTTATTTTGTCTTAAATATTGGATATCGGATGCCCATCTTTTCCCGGTAAGATCACAACACCAATGTTGATTAAAATTGACAACTTATTTGTCTTTTCAATGTCGAAGGTTTTGGATGATATTGAGTTAGAGACAGCTACTTTAAATGGTGACGTCATATTTTATCTGGAGAGCATGCGTAATTAATACTATCGGTGTAGACTGGAATAACCAGACGCTAGAGATTGTCATTCGATTGAGACTTCTGGTGTATTTCGTCGAACATATCTGACTTGAAATTAGAATAAAAAAACGGAAACGATTGATTGTAAATCAGTTTATATACATAACATTATTATATGCATTGTTACCCATTTGTGTCAATTTTTTGATCCCAAATATTAGCGATTTAGCTCCTTTAAATGTACAATCCCTGACCTTTTTTATAAATTCAAGCCTACTTGGCCATTAACTGGCAAAAAAGCAACAATAAGCAAAAACAAATTTCAGACATTTCCAAGTACTACAGTATTCTAATAAAATATACCTAATTTAATATTTTAATATTTTCACAGGATGCCCATTAATACAAAGAACCGATTTTTATTGCTTTATGGTTCTCAAACTGGACAAGCTAAAGCCATTGCAGAGGAAATCGCTGATAAAGCCGAGAATCACGGTCTTCATGCTGATATTCATTGCATGAGTCAAACAGAGAAAACAGTTGGTATTCTTTTTATTTACAGGAGCTACCTCTTAACTCAATATTATTCTTAATCTTCAACATTAAAAATGCAAATTATTTTCTAATATTGGTCCATTCAATCAATATTGATATTGTTATCTTACCGTGAAAATATGGGCTCCTGATATCCCATCACAACACACATTTTAAAATCAGTTCCAGACATCCAGTTCTTTATGGTCTCAAGAGCCATTTGTAATGAGAAAGCTTGATAAACTAATTCAACCAAATCACCACAAGTCAACGTGGAAGTACAGTAATTAAACATGACTGTTCCACTAACAACCTAACGATTAATTTGTAAACTGGACAAACTGAGTGCAAACGGCTTGTGCCATTACATTTGGACTGCTCACCTATTTTACCTAACATAACTGATTAGAAATTTCAATAATATATTTTAAAAGATAGAATGCATCCATGTTACAATATTGTGCTTTTCGACTCATTTTCATCCATATAAGGTTCCAAAGAACAGTAAGAGACTTAGCTACTTTACAACTGGCGAATTTATTATGGGACACGAAAATGTTGCTGACTTATTGATGTACCAGTAGCTTTTACTAAATCTGATTAGCTTGTAAATTTCAACACAGAATGACTGTAGCTAGCATTGGATAAATGGATTAACTACAAAGAGATATACCCATTTAGACCTAGTAAAATTGATTTTAAGACTTATTGATATTTTTAGTTTAGGTAGATAAAATGATACACAATACCTTACCTATATAGATTTCTATTATTTTGTACTTCATATATTTTTATGGTTATAAATTTGTATATTTTGTTTTATTTATAGTTTAATTTGGAAAAAGAAAACTGTGCAGTATTTGTAGTATCTACAACTGGGGAAGGTGATGCTCCTGATACAGCTTCTAAATTTCTACGAAGATTGCGAAAAAAAACTTTACCCGAGGATTATTTATGTCAACTTAGTTATACAGTATTGGGTATGTAATTTACATCTATATGATCAATTTAGAGTATAAGAAAAATTATAATTTGACTCGAAATGTTTTTTTGCATGGCTTACTATGGCATTGTTTTGATGTGGGTATGCTGACCCTTTTTATGTTAATTTAAAAATTATTCACAGGTTAAGTTATTATGTGGGTGTGATATAGTTTTAATTAACATCTGCTACCACCAAAGTTATATCATCAAAACCAATTGTTTATTCCTAATTTGAAAGAACCAGTCCTTTGATGTTTAAATTCCTACTGAAAACAACACAACTTAAAATTGTGATCAAGGAATCGTATATTCTATTTCAATTCTAAAAGTACTCTCTGAAGTATTACTACCGGTAATAAATAGATTACTTAGCAGCTGGTTGTAGTGTGGTGGTCTATAGTTACGCTACTCGTAACTACAAGACACTACATGATGACAATCAATTCAGATGCTAATGATAGGATCTCTTCATTACTTGATTGATTTTAAGCGTATTAATCATTTGCATATTATATCTATACTTTTATTTTTCATAAGAAAGGGCATAAATAAAATAAATGAAAATAATTCTGATCCACTTAATCTTACGGGAACCTATTTTTGTAGATATAATGCAATTTTTTAAAATCTGTTTGCTGAACTTTTATTTTTACAGATTTTTATTTTCAATTTTAGGTTTAGGTGACACAAACTATACGAACTTTTGTAACTGTGGGAAAACCTTAAACAAACGGATTCTTGAATTGGGTGCAAAACTGTTTTATAATCCTGGCTGGGCAGATGATGGTGTAGGGTAAGTTTAGGTTTATAATTTAGATTTTGTCATTGTGATTAGGATATAAATCAGTCAAATGTGTCAAGGATAAAAGAAAGCCCTAGTATTGTATCTCAGTTATGAATCAGTGCGATTTCTTCTAGTTTTCCTCCGGTTTCCTCCCACTGCTAAAGACCCCTACGCGCAAGTGAATTATTGAAATAAAATTAAACCATATGTTAGTCCCGAAATGACCTAGTTTGTGTCGAGTGGACGTTAAACCCCATTTCTCTCTCTCTCTCTTCTAGTTTTAAATCCGCTGTTCTCACTTTAAATGTCTACATTACTATCCAGTTGTATCTTATTGACTATTGAGCATAGTATAGCCGTTTTGTCTGCAAGGTTGAGGTGGGTGTCATGCACAAGGCAGGATACTACTTCTAACTGTGATAGGGTATGTTCTCTTGTGATGGCTTGGAGTAGCTGACACTTTGATTCACATTATGGATTGACTGTGCTGTGTTTATTTTTCTTTGAATCTAGACATAACGGATGCTTTGTTTTGTTTTTCTTGAGATGAAGCCAAATGGTCTTAAAGTACTGAAATCAACTATTATTGATATATTTGGAATTTAACATGTATATCTTTTCTTCTTTTTTTCTATGAATAGGTTAGAGATTGTGGTAGAACCTTGGCTGGATAATCTATTTGAATCTTTGAAAAAGCAACTCCACATTTCATCAGTGCCAACAGATGCAACCATGGATAATACTGCGTCTAATATGAACAGTAATCAGAGGGAAATATTAGACCCGTTAGAGAAGAAAACAGATTTGAATACTGTAGTTAATCTTCAAATGACTGATAATGATTCTCATTTAGATAACAAAGCATCAAATGCAGACAAAACCATAACGGATCAGGGCTCTGATCTTGGTCAGGACAGTAGCAGGAACAATTCAAGTAGTGATATTGGAAATGAAAATGATTCAAAAACAATTCCCTGTTTGACTTCTACAGTGCCACCATTATCAGACAGTGATCTAACATTACCTGCAATGCCACCATCTTATATTCATGTGACCTTTGATGAAAATCTCACCATTGTAAGAAAGGTTTCTTTTTTTTTTGCAGATTAGGCAATTTTTGAAATATTATTGTGTCAGTTTTATGTGTTTGAATTTGATGAGTTTTTCTTTTTTATAATGTGTGTGGAAAAAGTTAGCTTCATAACAATATTGAGTTATAATTGTAAGTAGGTGGGGTACTATATGGTTTATCACTTAATGTTGTATATATACTTACATATCTACCTTATGTTCAGAACTTGGCATAGTTATATATACAGAAACATAATATTATTTACTTTCTTTTACCCTTCTTATTCTAGGATTTAACAGATTTACCCCGTCAAAATGGCTATCCTTTTCCTTCTGCAAACTCAGATGTGAAAATGGTAGCAATTTCCTCAGCTACAATACTAACATCAAATGATTCTGTTAAAAAAACTCTAAAGATAGGACTGGATATTAAGGTATTTTCTGATATTTGTTAATCATTCGTTATTCCCTTCAATTACATTTGTAGTCAAAGGGGAGATAATAAGTAGTTAGGGTGATTGGTACAGAGTTACCCCCCTTTAGTCTTCACAACACATTTTTTGTTGAGACAAAATAAACCTAAGTTAATATTTAGATTCAGATGAGAGAGAGTTAGAGTGTAACATCCATCCGACACATACTAGGTCAATTTGGGACTAACATATGACTCAATTTTATTTCACAGCATAGGGTGTTATTGGTGGGAGGAGTTTAGATAACATATTTCAGTATCTTTAATAAGTATTATTCAGTATTGATACATAATTGTGCTCTCTTTTAATTTGTATTATTGTAGAACCGTGGAATAACCTATGAACCTGGTGACGCTGTGTCGATTATTTGTCCAAATAATGAACATGAAGTAAATGATCTACTAAAAAGGTAAGAAGTATTGGGGAGGCCATTTTTCTTTTTCAAGCAATGCTTGATGTGTTGTTATTATTTTATGTGACTTTTGGAATTACTAATGCTCTCTCACAAATATCCTAATATCTTTTAGTGAGATAAATGTTAGTGCTGGCACAATATTATCTTTGAATTGATGTATTGCGATTCACTTTCTCACAATTCGTGTATTGAATCGCGAGATGCTGAATCGATTTTTCCCGATTGTTTTTTGTCTCTTCAGTAAGTAACCTGTCACTCTTAATTATCCATGTCAGACATTATCCATAGGTATACAAACACTCTTAAATTGTTTTGGTCCTTATTTTGA
The DNA here is from genome assembly GCF_932274485.2 of Patella vulgata. Lineage (NCBI taxonomy): Eukaryota > Metazoa > Mollusca > Gastropoda > Patellidae > Patella > Patella vulgata. The sequence continues at coordinate 23,886,826 of NC_065883.2, forward strand.
TCCACATCAGTATCGTGATATAAAATAGTTTTATTTCTATGACATCGGTAGGAATAATAATTATCGTCATCCTGTTGTTTTCTTGATAAATATTGACCAGGTTATGAATTGTTATATGAATCGTATCATAGCACCTGTATCACAATACGCATCATGAAAAATCTCTTGTAGATTGAATGTATTAGAAAAAGCTGATACCACTGTAGATTTATCAATTATATCTGATACAAAAAAGAGAAGAGCTGTGATACCACCTCACATACCAGAACAAGCCACATTACGTCATATATTTCTCACATGTATTGATATCAGAGAACCCCCTAAAAAGGTATGTTAGAACATTTTGAGACAAGTGCTGCCTGTATGCAATGGACTGAGAATTTTATGTCTTATTAAAATTCATACAATTTTTTTTTATTAGAACAATTTAATTTTGCATATAGCTTCTATGCATTCATAAATTATACACATATTGCAGTTGAAATAAGATGTTAAAGAATAATGAAATAACTAGGTATAGAGAACTAAATTCACAGAAAATTAGATAGCAATAAGGCTACACTCATTTGAAGTTTTATTCTTCAAGAGCACTTTTTTAAAACATTGCCTTAAATTTCTTAAAGGGGCATTATGGGAGATTAGATAAAGAGCTGACAGTTCTCGCTATAATAGTTAAAAAATAGATAATGTAAAGGGAATGTGCTGAAAACTTCAGTCAAATTGCTCCACTCTGAACCAAGATATTAGCGCTTGAATTTTAGGCCTAGCCACGATCATCATTACTAATGTCGGTACGATAAAAAATAAAGTCTTGATTATCCATTTTGACGTTAAATTATCCATCACAAAATGTATTCAATTCCAGTAAATATTGCTGACTAGCGATGGCCTCGAGATTTGATTATGGTCTGGATAAGTTAATTAATGTCTAATTAATAATTTAGATAACATTTCAGACCTAAAGAAAGACCTGCAATAAGAAGATTTAGCTCTTGCATAATGTATGTTAAAGGAAAAAGATTAATTTAAAAACAAAAAGTAGTTGGTTACTGACTCTGCTCAAAAGCTTTTAGTTCTTAATATTTAAGTTTTGGAATTTTAACAATTGGTTTGGCCTAATTCCTAAACTTTGCCTAGATACATAGATGGATAAAAGATATGTTATTTATATACATGTTATGTTTGTCAGGCATGTCAAATTGTACTTTTATTCTGAAATGGTTGTGGTAATACTTTACTAATTACTTAATTTGTGAATATTGATTAATTTCAGGCCTTATTAAGGGTGTTTGTTGAGCACACAAGCCATCCAAGAGAGAAAAGAAGGCTCCAAGAATTATGTAGTAAGCAGGGCTCTAATGATTACTCCCAGTTTATCAGGGAGCAGTCTTTATCTATAATGGACATTTTAACCGCTTTTCCTTCTTGCCATCCACCATTACATAGTATTTTAGGTAAGAATCTATTAGAGTTTTTTTAAGATTCATTGCTCATTTATCGACCCAACCACCATATGATTAAATATATCTTCACTTCTTTGTTTTTAGACAATGTTTCTTAAGGCCACTCTACAGGGCAGAGTTCTTTACAGATAATGCACTTTAAATTTTGAATGTTAATGATATCTCACTGAACACAATTACAAGAGTACGAGATTATAAGATATTAATGTTAATTGATTTCTTCATTGTAATTTTTCTTATTTCAGAACATACAAGCAGATTAAAACCAAGACCATATTCAGCTTGCAGGTACAGTATATGTGATAACTAAGCTAATGTTATACTTCAGGTTTTAACCAGAAATGTTTTATAGAATTACTTCCCTTTTTTCGCGAGAAATATGAGAATATGTGGTTAATATCAACAAGATTTTTTTTTTGTGTCATGTGAGTTACACAGTATCTGATTTCCAGAATATTTTTGTATATGGTGTATTTGTACTCTGATCTATAAACTGGAATACTTGGATAAAGTGTCTTAATTCAATTTCGCTAACTGCTGTTACGTTTACCACACAGTCTATTTTGGGGATTTTGAGTTGACAATATGAGGTGTAATCGAGTGACTTGCTATAGTAGGAAATGTTTTTGCAGGTTTTAATTCTAAATATAAATAGTTATGTATATTTCAGTGCCCTGTCTGCATGCCCAGATAGACTTGAGTTTGTATTTAATGTATTAGAGATACCAGAAGGAAATGGCAGATGTACAGCTAGACAAGGAGTTTGTACAGGATGGTTAGATAACATAACTAAATCAATACAGACAAATAACGAAGATCTCAATAGTCAGATGTCATCTTTATCTCTTAATGAAGATATCCAGGTAAAACTATCAAGTTGTATTTTCAGTTAGATTTTATCCCAGAAAGTAAATTAAATATCTTAGATTTCATGTGGATTAGACATATATTGGCTATCAACTAAGAATGAATTAAAACTTTGCAAGATGACCCAAATCTGGTTGGTTCATTTCCAAATGGATTAAGAACCCTGGTGGACTTATATTGTTGTCTCTAACATCCAATGATCTGATGGATCATCTTGTCGGATTAATTTCAGTTTCGTAGACATTGTTTGTTAGGTTATTTGCTGATATATATTTCTGGTCACTTGATACAAGACAACGTTCTCAACAAAAGAAATTTTAATACATGATAGCCCTTGTCTATTTTCTAACAACAGCATTATCCAAGGTTTGCAAGACGTGTCATAAATAATGATAAGCAGTCACAAGATATTTTAAAGATAATCATACTGAGTGGATTGAATATATATTCCCCAATATGACTTTCATACCCAGTTCTCCATCGTTTGTACTACTTATCATTATAATCAGGTCTATGATTTTATTTCAGATTCCTATTTTTACAAGGACTAACCAACATTTCCGACCACCGACAGACCTTTCCTGTCCTGTTATTTTTATAGGTCCTGGTACAGGTGTAGCTCCTTTTATAGGATTTTTATTGGAGCGACAGAAACGGAAGCAGTCATTAGTTGAGGAAACTACTTATGGTGAAACATGGCTGTTTTATGGGTGTCGTAATAAGAATAAAGATTATCTTTTCAAGTAAGTTTAGAGTTTGAAGAATTCTCTCTTTCAGAATGATGGGTGATACTTGATTGAGCGTTCTGGAATTGAATTCACGAAATAGTGACTATTGTGAGGAAAGGAGGATTTCGGGCTATGAAGCATGCATGGCTGCATAAGAAAATATCTCAACCAACCATAACAGCTGAAACCATATTCGTTGTTTTTAAGTACATTCCGATTCTACTAACCACCTCAGTGACGGGAAATGAAAATGAAATGGGTTTAACGTAATGCTGTTCTGCTCTGACTGGGCTAATGAAGACAGGCATATGCCATACAGTGTGCTATGACGGAAATCTTGCACATACAGCGGTACTATGGCCTACTCTTATATCGTATTCCAACTGTCAAGGGATCTTTTAGGTGCACACCATTTTGTACACAGGTCCTCGGTTTTCTGTCCCATCCAAACAACTATAATTATCCCTTGCCAGGCCCTCCATCCTGCACCACTTAGAAGGTGGAACTGAGCAGGGAAATTCCTGATGAACTTTTTCGACCAAAGCAGGAATCGAACACGGGATCCCCCAGGTTAGCGAGTTAATGTCTTACTCACTGAGCCTCCCTCAGTGACGGGACTGACGGAACTGTGACATTACTGAATTCCGCATCACTCAGTCAAAATTCTGTCCACTTGCAACGTCCCAACTAATAATTGAGCATCCCCATGGTTTCAAGTGGCTAGGGGACTGAACCCAAAATTTGAATGTCAGCTTTTCAATTTTTGGTTTTATAATATAAAAACATTTTTGAGTGTAACACCTTAAGGATAAAATAGTACATTGTTTTGATTTTTGAGATCTATGTGAATAATCTGGCCTGTTGTGCCTTTAAAGTTTAAGTTTAGTTCCTTCTTGCAATACAACAGATAAACATTAAACTATGTCAATAAGAATTTTCATTTACATATTTAAAGGCAGGAATTGGAAGATTTTCATGGTTCCGGAACCTTAAACAAACTATGTGTGTGTTTTTCTCGAGATGATCAGCCCGAAGATTCACCAAGATATGTGCAAGATTTTCTGCTTCAGGAGACAGATGCCATTAGTAAATTGATAGAGACTGAAAAGTTACTTATTTATGTTTGTGGGGATGCTAAAAATATGGCTAAAGATGTTAATGAAGCCTTAGCTAAAATAATTAAAACTAAAATGGGTATGTATAAAGATTATAGATAGAGGTAAAACATCCATTGCCATCTTGAGACTTTAAAAACAGTAATGAGTCTATGCAAATCAGAATAATTTGTCATCATTATCTGCTATTAATCATACTAACTGGTGAATGTTGAATATGCATATTAATTTAGATATTCCAACAGTTTAAGCTCTGGTACTTGCCTTTTTTTTTAATAATGCCAATTATTTTCTCTCTATAACATCACTAAAGAAACATTATTTTGGTAGCCTACCAATTTAAGAGTTTTCATACATTGTATTTGAAAAATATGGAGGTATGTGAGATTCATTGTAGATCTATACATGAATTATCCGATGGTTTAACATACATGTACAATGTACATTAATTCTTTTATTCTATAAATTGTGGAATGTTTCTGTTATATTTTTGTTTCTTTTGTTAATGTTTTCTAGGTTTATCAGAAGAAGGAGCAAAAAGTTATCTGATGAAAATGAGATTGCACAGAAGGTATTTTGAAGATGTATGGACATAATAAACTTATGACTGATAACTTGTTAATATGAATTAACAGTCAATATGTTCTAATATTGCAAAACAGAACATGAAATGTGACTCTTTTAAACAAGAAACTTTATATTTATTTAAATATAAACACTATATTATATAATCATGGCTGTGATAAAATTTTAACTGCAAGTATACAAAATAAATTTTATGGTAAACTATGTGATTGAATTTCTTTGTATTTGACATCTTTCAATATTTTATCCCTGTGTCTGGTTTCTTTAGAAGCATACTTTAATATAAGACCTACATGTAGACTGTAGAGCCAAGACTTGTCATAGGCTGATAATGGGTTCTTGCCTACAGACTAGAGAGATGGGTTTGATAAACATGTAATTTTAATATACAGGTCACAGATCTATGGAATACAATTACTGTTTATTACTGAGTGATGTTGCAACTATGCTTACGTCTTGATAAAATATCAATGTAATGTAATGTGTTAAAGGAGCAGTTAATTGTCAGAGCAGTGATATTCTTGTATACTATCTAGTTATGTGTGTTTATACATTAGTGCACATTCCATTGTATGGTTGTAATTTATTTACATAAGTCAAAGTCAAGCTCTTTCTGCATGCAACTGAATAAGTGGCCATGTACCACAGTATTTCAGTTATTGTCTGGTTTGTTTGATTCTACATATGACAAATGGTTTCATGCAACTACAATGGAGCAAATAATTTTGTTAATTATTAAAGTGGCAGATTTCTTATGGGTTGAATTATTTGACGTTTGTACTAATTAACTGGATTGTGAATTGAGTGACTGTTAAAGATTAGGTGAGAAGTTGATTGTCTTTCTAATCAACAAGTAATAATCTTTTGACTAGTTAATGTATTAAGATGGGCATATGACACCATAAAAGAGTTAATAACTTAATTACTTCATCAATCTCGCCTGTGTTCAACAAAAATTGAGATTACTAATAGTTATACTCTTTGTACAGTTAATATATTGGGGAATTTTGAATATGATTCACCATATTTTAATGTCTGATTCAGAATATTCCTGGTCGGACGTTTGCGGACTTGCGTAGGACATGTCCAGCATGTTCCAGCAAAACAGCATCCATGGGTGAATTTTAGATTTACAGATTTTAAAATCTTTTTGACACAGAATATTATCTATAGCTGTGAAGTACTATTATATCATTTTGTCATCTCATTTGGTCGTCTGTCTAGCCTCATAGGTTTTCTCCGGGTCCTCCGGTTTCCTCCCAGTGCTAAAGACCCCTATTGAAATAAAATTGAACCATGTGTTAGTCCCAAAATGACCTAGTTTGTGTCACGTGGACGTTAAACCCCATTTCTCTCTCTTTCTCTCTGATTAACATAAAATAATTAAATTCTGAATAAATAACAGTAGTAAAAGTTTTATTGTCCCCCGCCTTTCGAAGAAAGCAGGGGACTATTAAAATGGGTTCGTCCGTCTGTCTGTCTGTCTGTCTGTCTGTCTGTCCGTCCGTCTGTCTGTCCGTCACACTTTTTGGGACACAATAACTCTCTTCCTAATTGAGCTAGAATGTTCAAACTTGGTGTATGTGTTTATTAGGTCAATGCCTTGATGGAGTTCGAAGATGAGCATTTTCCGCTTAGGGTAAGCAGAGATAAGCAATTTGATTGGTTGATGCTTTGGGACACGATAACTCTCTTCCTAATTGGGCTAGAATGTTCAAACTTGGTGTAGGTGTTGATTAGGTCAATGCCTTGATGGAGTTCGAAGATGAGCATTTTCCGCTTAGGGTAAGCAGAGATAAGCAATTTGATTGGTTGATGCTTTGGGACACGATAACTTTAGTTCTAATTAAGTGAGAGTGATGAAACTTGGTGTATAGTTTCATTACATCAATACCTTGACTAAGTTCGATAATGAGCAGGGCGATAAGCAATTTGATTGGCCAAAACTTTGGAACACAATAACTCTCCTTCTAATTGAGCTAAAATGTTCAAACTTGGTGTAGATTTTTATTAGGTCAATGCCTTGATGGAGTGTGAAGATGAGCATTTTCTGCTTAGGGTTAATTTGATTGGTTGATGCTTTGGGACATGCTGACTTTAGTTCCAATTAAGTGAGAGTGATGAAACTTGGTGTATAGTTTCATTACATCAATACCTTAAGTTCGATATTGAGCATTTTCTGGACGAAAAACCAAGGTCCCGTGTACACATTGGCGTGCACATAAAAGATCCCTTGGCAGTTGGAATTCGATATACGAGTAGACCATAGTGCCACTGCCCGGGCAAAATTAACCTCATAGCACACTGTATGGCGTATGCCCGTCTTCATTAGCCCAGTATAGGAGCAGAACAGTAGGACGTTAAACCCCATTTCATTTCATTTCATTTCTAATTGAGCTAGAATGTTCAAACTTGGTGTAGGTGTTTATGAGGCTAATGCCTTGATAGAGTGTGAAGATGAGCATTTTCTGCTTATGGTATGTAGAGATAAGCAATTTGATTGGTTGATGCTTTGGGACACGATGACTTTAGTTCTAATAAAGTGAGAGTGAGAACTTGGTGTATAGTTTCATTACATCAATACCTTGAATAAGTTCGATGATGAGAATTGTCTGCTTAGGCTAAGGAGCAATAAGCATTTTGATTGGTCAAGACTTTGGAACATAACAACTCTCCTTCTAATTGAGGTAGAATGTTTAAACTTGATGTAGATGTTCGTCTTGACTGAGTTCAATGATTAACGTATCGAGCTAAAGCTAAGCAGAGATAAGCAATTTCCTTGGTCAATGCTTTGGGACAAGATAACTTTGATTCTATCTGATAGAGAGTGATGAAAGTTAGTGTATAGTTGATAATCAGTTTGATTGCTCGATACTTTTGAAAAAAATAGATGTGCGATTAATTAATATGTGTCATCTATTTATTTGGGGATTTCGGCGGGGGACATCAGCCTCACTTTTGGCTTGTTAATTATGTCACAATCTTGGTTAAGCATATTACAATTTTGTACATGTATAAAATGCATGATTAAAATTGGGAACTAATTCTCTGCTACAAGCACGGTTATTTCGAATCATACTAAAATAAACCAGAGGTGAAATCCAACATTTCTTAAATATAGGTTACTAGGGAACAAAACACCCACCCAGCATCAGCTTAGTCATCTATGCATTTATGAGCTAAACAACTAAAAAAATAAGATCATGAAGTCCCTCAAGTGCTAAAAGGATTTTGTAACAAAAGGGCATAAGTTTGGAAGTTGTTAAAGAAAATGGTGGAAAATCAATAGGATTCTTCCTTTCGATAAGATAGACAACTAATATATACATTTTGGAAAAATAGGTTAATAATAATAATCATTTCAATCTGAAAGACAATACAAATTACATGTAATTTCAAAATATAGATAGCTAGTAATACCAATGTTTGAACCATATTTAATTATGGGCATATAATAACAAGTTATATAATAACGTTATATGGAACTGAAAAATTATTTAGAAAATCAGTTATTTTCTTGATAACCGGTAAATGAAACAGATAAAACACAATAGAAACTTATGATTATATCAAAATCATGTTTTAATTTCCTCTACAAGATTATATTATATAAATTGAATTGACTGACCCTAATTATTTATAATTTCTTGAGCAATAATGGCAAATATATATTTTTTTAAATCTTTAAATTCATGGCTAATGTTCATGAGTCTTGAATGGTTTTACATGTTTTTCCCATTCTAATTTAAAACCAACGTATGATGAAACAACCCCACAAAAAGCACCAAGTCCCGGGCTAACATATCCTAAACTTGAAAGAGGAATGAAAACGTCACAAAAGTCTTTTAAAAATGTCATCTGAGCACCATGGTAGTCTCTTTTTAAGAGTTGTTTATCGTTTCTATGTTGATGATCCGATTGTCCATGCCTTGATCCAGCTTTTGCTATTTGAGCCTTTACATGGTTGATTTTATGAATATTAATTACCGTTGCTGCTAGAAGGGATACCAACCATGCTCTGGATGCCCATACAGTCCATGTCTTTATTTGTATCTGAAAAGAAAAACGGATAACAAATGAATCTTGCATCAATATATGTGAAATAATCTATATATTTCATTCGAAGTTAACAAATGTAGGATTTCTGAAAAAGCTGTCACAAAAGACAGTTAAACTGTTTCAATGGCATTTAGTAATTGAACTAGAGTATACAGGTCACAATTCTATGGAATACAATTACATGTAATTAAATATACTTCAAAACATCCTTATTTTGATCCAGTAAGTTTTTAACTTTGTGGATTAAAAAGATTTTATGGAAGTCCCAAAAGGAGGTGTGTGATGTAACCCACTCTAGAAGTCTATGAGTATACTTTTAATAATTAGCTAACAATCTTGAAGTAATACCTGTAGTGCTTCCACCTTTCCAAACCATATAATATGATCCAAGATGAGCCACAAGGCTTTAAAAGAATGTGTTGTAACACCCAGTAATGCTTGGTATGTATCTGGCATCTTAAAACTGTCCATAGCTTTATGTATCAGTTCTGTACTGTTGCCCATTCTAAATACTGTTTCAAATTAAAAAGAAATACACATTTTCACAAATATGGTATTCTGATTTCAAGGTTAGCAAAATATGATAAGAAACAAATAATTGACCTTGACAACCACAAAAATCTATTTTTATTTATGGGTCGAAAACTCAAAACTCTGCCATGAATAAATTTACTGAAGCTGAACAGAATTAAAATATATAATGTTTCTTGCTATATTGGCTCGAGTAGGTAACATTTTTTTCTTCCAAGATTTGAAGTGATTTCCACACAAAATATTAAAAAAAAGCATATTCTGTTTAGTATCTTTTGTCATCTACATTGTATCTGACCCCTAAAAGTCATTTGTTTCTGAAAATATGATATTTGTGAGGAAAGGAAATGGGGAATCTGCTACAAATCTTTTTTGATATCAAAGAGACAAGTAGGAGATTTTATTTATCACCCAATAAAAAAGAAGTTACTTTTAATAAAATATGAATTGTTCTTTGAAAAAAAAAGTAGTGCCTTTTTAATTGACCAATCAAATTCATGTAAAGCGACATCTAAGAAATTTATCACACAAGTGATATCTACTGTAGAATGTGTTATATTATTGGGTGATAATATTAAGTATTAATATTGCTTAAATTAAACAAATGATCTATTACTGAATTTCAAACAGTGCTGTCATTGGTAACTAAGCATATGCTGCTAGAACCCACCAAAATATGTATACTATATGACAGGTATAGCTACCTTCAATATGTCAAAAGGGTATCCCCATTCTAAACTGACATCACTCACAAAACACACAACTTCTTTACTTGTACAACTTGCCATATTTAGGTATTCTATTATAGTAGATGCATGATGTCAAAAACTCACAATACAGTTAAACCAAGTAGATTTGTCGTTGATTCCATGATGTTTGAAGGTTTTTGAAGTTTAATATTGTGTAATTCAACATGGTGCCCGGGGGTGGGGGGTAATACTTTTAGATACGGGTTAGTACCAAATAGTTTAATTAAATGACAGTCAAGGTTTGGACTAAAATGCCTTGGAAATTGGAGTGGGAGGCGACTGGTATGTGTCTTTCTTTTGTGGACCTAGGTGTGATTGTCCCTATAATTAACAATTCGGTTACATTTTACATGTACTTACATTTTCTTGAGAGTGCTACAGTTTCTTCCATTTTTTGCAATTTGGATCCCAGGACACTTTTCGAACCCACCTTTTGAATATACCATAAAACCAACCTGGCTCCATATTGGAATATTCTGAAAAATAAATTGTGAAATGATTTTTGATCATGACCAGATATAAAAATATTAAAAACCACCACCACTGCATGGTGTGTTGTAAATTTAGGTTGTGAACCTGTATTTAGAGTTGTGAAAAAAAAAGATATCCCTAAATAATTACCTTGACTGTTTCTAAAACTTTATTCTTTAGGTACGGTATGGTGTAGTACCCTACCAGCTATTTTGAACCTATTAATCCCTTAGATTCTGAACACTATATATCTACTATGATATTCTCTTGTCGTTATCAAGCATGACCTAACGTCTAACCTTGATGTTCACTGCAAGTGCAGTGTGACTATCTGGGAGGTGGAGTCCAAAGTCTTCCTACTAACCTAGTACCCAAATTTGTCAACTATTTAAACTTCTTTAATATATAATAAATAAGAAGTATCAAGTTACGTGCAAAAGAGTGTGATGCATACCCTGGCTCATGCATGACTCACTGCACTACTTAAAAATACTAGATAAATGGACAGACATTTGGATTTCAGGGGCTGAAGGCAAAGGCCAACCATTGTATTATTACCAAAACTGCTCTGCGGGAGTGGACAAGAAGAGTTAGGCCTAGTCATGAGTCAAGTCAACCAACCCAGGATAGCGTACATAAAATGAGATGAGAGAAGGCCTACCTGTATAATTTGTCTTTGGATTGTGTGTATGAATTATATCTTACTATTTCTCTTGAAAATGATGTCATTGTTTATTGTCCCCCTATTAATCCTAAAGGCTAAAGATTGCAATTTTACACGAAAAGGGGGTTTGTTAATGTTTGTTTACGTTTTTACTCAAGGGAAGATAACTCTCATGTAATTTTTTTATATTAAATATTGCCGTGGACCCATCCGCGTGAATTGGGTACTCTCAAGAAATCAGAAACGTCGAGAATCTGATGGACAAAGCTTACCTCTCGAATTTTGAGAATAGAAGCTGAAGATGGATATGTCTTTAGACGAGAGTATCAATGGTATTTTATTTGATTATATATGAATATGTGATGGCTCAGAGAAGCTACAAATTAAGACGCAACTATAGTTTTTATTTTACGAATGAAAACGAGGCTCACGTTTTGGCGGTGTAAAAATCCAGAATCTTATCTATTAATTAAACACACGATAATATTTGTGATTTTCAATTTATGTTACTTCACGTAACAATTACATTTACAGAGCTGACTAAATGTTGATATATGACATTCAAAATGTCAATTGTTACTGAAGTACTAACATCAGCTGGTAATAGTTTTTTTTCATCTGTCTGTCCACTTCACTCAGCAGGCATGTTGTCACTGTCAGACAGCTGGGATACATAGAGACTAGGGGAACATGTTTTAAAGGGGCTAAATCGCTAATATATGGGACCTAGAAATTGACACAAATGGATCGTAAAGCATATAAAAATGTAATGCAGGGCCGGCGGAAGCAATTCTTGATTGGGGGGGCTTCCATCCTAGCCCTAGGTCCTTATCTTAGGCGTGGGTCCAGGGGTAGCAATAACCTGGAGAAAAGAGTACTTGCGGCCAAATTATTGGGGGGGGGGGGCTAAAGCCCCCCCTAGCCCTCCCACTCCGACGGGCCTGTATATGTGAATGTATATAAACTGATTTACATTCAATGTTTTCACTCTGATTTCACATCAATTAAGTTCGGCGAAATATGCCAGAAGTTTCAATCGAATGGCCATCTCTAGCATCTGGTTATTCCAGTCTACACCGATAGTATTTATTGCGCATGCTCTCCAGATAAGAATATGAGGTCACCGTTGACTTGTGGAATATGTCTGGCCATGTTAGTTCGAGTCCCTTGTTACAAATGGCACTAAAACGCATTATGGTACACGATTCGTGTACCGATGGTAAAATGTTTATTTTGCCTTAAATATTGGATATCAGAAGCCCATCTTTTCCCCGTAAGATCACAACATCAATGTTGATTTAAATTGTCAAATAATTTGTGTTTTCAATGTCGAAGACTTCTATGGATGATATTGACTTAGCTACTTTAATATTTAGTTATAATGTTTTGATTACATCTTAATCTGGTTACAAAGTTAATTATCATACCCCTACCCTCCACCCAATCATCATAATTAAAGGATATAAAGCTCTAAATCAATAATACTATCCAGAGTCTACGTCATAAACACGAAATATTGGCCCATAAATTTACTACCAGACAAGTTGCGTGAATATATAATATGGGCTCGATATATACTATATTTTAAGGAGCTAAATTGCTAGGTTTTAGGACCTAGCAATTGACACAAATTGGTCACAACGCATATAATAATGTAGTATGAATGTAAATAAACTGATTTATATTCAGTCGTTTCCGTTTTAAAATCAGTTATGTTCGGCGAAGTACACCAGAAATCTCAATCAAATGTCAATCTCTAGCGTCTGGTTATTCCAGTCTACACCGCTAGTATTTATTGCACATGCTCTCCAGATAAGAATATGGCATCAACGTTTGACATGACTTGTGGAATACTTGTCTAGCCTCGCACTTTGAGTCCATTGTTACAAATGGCACTAAAACACATCGTGGTACACAATTCATGTACCAATGGTAAAATGTTTATTTTGTCTTAAATATTGGATATTACACGCCAATCTATTCCAAGTAAGATTACAACATCAATGTTGATTTAAATTGACAAATAAATTGTGTTCTAATATCGTAGACTTTGGATGATATTGAGTTAGTGAACAATGTTTAAACCAATACACACAGACATTTTGATTTACCCTATGCTATTGAGCAACATTTGTAACTAGGCCCCTATTTTGACGAAAAAATTGATTAGAAAGTACAATAAGAGTTTTAAAAAATGGATGTAAATCAGTTTATACACTCCTATTCCATTAATATGTACTTTTTGGCCCATTTGTGCCCATTTTAGGTTACAAAGAATGAAAGAATAGAGATAAAGCTCCTTTAAAACTTCCCCAAAACAATATACAGGTTGTCTATACACCACCTCTAGATCTGTAATCTTTAGTGACCACATATTTTTCCATGTGTGCCAATTTTGGCATCAAATTTGTCAAATCTGCTTGTGGGAAATTAGAATAATGGAATATACAGTACCGTAACAGTATTCGATAACCATTTCTAAACCTGTATAGAATAGTGGGGGTCACGCTGGCTAAGTGGGTAAGACGCTGGCTTGCTAGCCTGGAGATCAGGTGTTTGATCCGTGCATTGACCGAGAAAGTTCATCCAGATTTTCCAGTGTTGTTCACACATGTCATTGATGCAAAAGTGAGGGCCTGACAAGGATAGCTGTCTAGTCGTTCGGATGGTATAGGGGAGTTATTCAAAGAGAATTGTTTTATTGCTAAACAGTAACACTGCCTTTTTTTTTTTAATTTATAGGATTGGTCGAAAAAAAAGAAGTAAATGGGAAAGTTAAAGCATTGACTGACCACATTAAGGAACTTCAGAATGAGATTTACACAGCAACTGTTGAAAGATATGTAGATTTTTACCCTTGTTTTAATTCTGTATCTAATCTTGCTGATCAAGTGGATTTAATCAAGAGTGAGATAGATTCAGTATCAGATAAGATAGAATCAGAGGTAAGTGTAAAAATCGGTCTTAAATGTCAACATTTTCACAAAATAAGGTATTTTTGAACAGATATATAAATGTAGCAGTAACACACATCTGTACATAAATACAACATAGATAAATGTAAATATCAAAGTGAGATGTAATGTTGCCTCACTGCAACCTAAAAAAAAACATTTTTCAATATTGATAAAATGGGGTTTAACATCCCACTGTCAAACAAAGTTAGCTGAAAAGACTAATACAATACTAATATCATATTATTTTATTTATTTATAGATAAAAGGTCAGCTAAATGTGTCTACATCAGAGTTCCAGTCACTGAGCCGAGAATTAATTGAAGTTAATGGTATTCTGTCCATTCTAGAAACTTTAGTACAGCTACATGATTATTTGGAAGAGGTTGCAGAGTCAACCAAGGCTCAGAAGTTTGGACATGCAGCCGATGCCCTAAGTAAAATAAATGAGCTTGTTTCTAAACCTCTACCATACCAAGATTCTGATATTAAAATATTTGATGCATTGATCACAGAAATCAAAGTGCAAAAAGAAAAGTTGATCTATGATCTGAATGACGTTTGGAAGGAGCATATTGCATGGAGATCACCTGAAAATGTTGCTTCATCAGGCGATCTGATTGAGCTGAAAATTGTCACAGGTGGAGAAGAAATGCAAGTAATCGAGCATATGATTGATGCATTGGAAAAAATTAATCAACTTGACTCCAAAATAAAGGTTTTCGGTGAACGTTTTTTAACCAGATTAGTTAAATCTCTTCTCTCTAATGAAGATGTAACTATTCAAGAAAAGACTAATCGAAATGAAAAAGTAATTACCTTAAATCTAAAAACTAATATTCATACAGCGCCTTTGTTTGTTAGTTTTTTTCGTAAATTTGAAGAATTAATAACCTTTTTAAACGAGAACTTTCTGAAGCTGAGTATAACGAGAAATGGTAATGTGGTTACATTATTAGAACTGTTAGGTGCTGAAGTTGCTAATTCTGCTGTGGATATGATAATTAAAGAATGTTTATCTCTGGCTATTCCTTCTACCATTGAGCATTTAGAAGGATTCCGTAAAGTTATCAATTCCACAGAAAATTTCCAGAAATTCCTGATGGACATTAAGTTCCTTCCAGAATCTAACACTGCTCTATTAGCTTATGTTCAAAATGTAAATGTTTTGTATGCTAATAAGAAATGTCAGCAGATCTCTGGAAATGCTCGTAAATTGATGACGTCCAATGTCCATAATACTGTAGATGTTTCGAAAGATGTAACTTTGCAGGCCTTACCTCAACTACAGAAAGGTGATTCTACTACAACACAAGCGATAGAATTAACAACAGAAGAAAAACTCAGTCCCGATTCTTTTAAAATGCCAGATTGTAAAATAAGGTAAAAGAAAATTTTATCCTAGTTTTAGAGTTTTATCAGGTGAAGAATTTTGAAGTGTAAAGCAATGTTTGTTGATGTAATAGTATCTGTTGTCATTTTTATCAGTTATTTACTAATTTAGCAATATGATTCAACAGTTTTAGAGCTGTCCTAATTGTACACTGTGCAGGCGTTACCTCTTAATTGTAGTTGGGTAATAATTATCTGTATGGAATACCTTTGAATAACATCTACTTCTGTAATAAAGTTGAATATGTATCATTCAAGCTCAGTGACGAATATATTTCACACCAGTTTGTAAACTTTAATGCTATCTTCATAAATCCTGTATTTTCAGTGAGTCGATTAATGCTATAATGAACTTGGCTTATGAAATATTAAATGAAGCTGTAGCCAGTAAACCACAGTGTGCTATACAGATGTTTTATGCGGTTAGAAATATATTTGAGTTATATTGTAGTGTGTTTCCCACGTATCATAGACAGTCTCTTGAAACATTACCTCAACTTACAGGTAAATATATTTCATAATAAACAACAGTATTACAAATGTGGTCAAGTCTGGTGACAAGAGAACATTGGGTCATAAAGAAGATTTATATATAATTCCTATATAATACTATTATAATAATAAATACCCTGGTTGTACGTGACAGGGAGTACATGTAGGTTTGCTTGTCCAACCTCTTGGATTTTCTCCGGGACCTCTGGTTTCCTCCCACTGCTAAAGACCCTTACGAGCAAGCAAATTATTGAAATAAAATTGAACCATATGTTAGTCCCGAAATGAAATGAAATGGGGTGTAATGTCCTACTGTTTTGCTCCAAACTGGGCTAAAGAAGATGGGCATACGCCATACAGTGTGCTAAATTTCGCCCGGACAGTGGCAATATGGCCTACTCTTATATGGAACTGTCAAGGGATCTTTTACGTGCACGCCATTGTGTACACAGAACCTCGGTTATTCGTCCCATCTGAACGACTAGACAGCTGTCCTTGTCAGGCCCTCCATCCTGCATCACTGACAAGGGCCAATGCAAGGATCGAACGCGACCTCCAGGCTAGCAAGCCAGCGTCTTGCCCACTTAGCCACCTTGACCCCCCAATCCCGATATGACCTAGTTTGTGTTGAGTGGATGTTAAACCCCATTTCTCTCTCCCTATAATAGTAAATAGACAGTACCATATCATGGAAAATCATTATCAGTTTGTTACAGACAACCAGTACATGTATAATATATTATAAATATAAACTAAATAAATCCAATTCTAAGTTTTAATTAAAAACACATTACCGTAATCACTATCTATAGTGACCAATGAATCTAATGATAATAAATTATCTGTCTTGCACATAACCTATGCTTGATAAAAGTTCTGTTGCCCTTTGTCACATTTGTCTAAAACTGTGCTGATAAAATGTGAGTTGCACATTTAACTGCATTCTGTATTCTAATAGAATTCAAAATTTTTCAAAAGTATTTCAGTCTCACTTTATTAATATATTTGTTTTGATCTTTAACACATACATAAAACTTGGTGATTGTTCATAACGTCAAAATTTTTCAAAAAGTATTTCAGTCACACTTTGTTAATATATTTGCTTTGATCTTTAACACATGTAAAACTTGGATGATTGTTCATAAGGTCATAATAAAGATTTATCTTTTGTAAAATTTTAGGGTACTTTTAATCTTGTCTTATCTATTTTTCTTCAGCCTTACATCACAACAACTGTATGTTTATCAGCCATCATTTGATGACTTTGGGCCACCAATTTAGTGCAAAACTGCCAAAATCAATCAACGCAACATTTGTTGATCTAATACCTAAAATCCGTGGAATGGGGACAGAGAGTTTCATGAAACAGATGACAAATCAGAGAGATCAACTTTTAGAATTTCTACAAGCAGCTGATGGTAATACTATTGTAGAATTTAATTAGAAATAGAAATGAGCTTACATGTATTAAGGAGATAAACTGCTGTGAATTAGGATTAGTGCTAAATGATAAGGCCAACTCATCAATTTTTCGTCATAGGTCACGAGATGTAAACAGGGCTAGCACTAATCCCAACCCTAACCCGGGACCTAGCCGCAATGCTTACCCTAACCCTAACCTATAATATCTCCAACAATCACATGCCCTAACCTTATTTACATCTCGGCGACATTGACAAAAATTAAGCTGGTCTTAAATAGATTTAGCCTTTGATTTAGGCCACAATAAAGTATTGAAGTAGGTTGATAAGGTGTGTTATTAAAAGGGAAATTAGTAGTACTTAGTAGTTTCAAGATGACATGAAATAATATATAATGAATATTACAGGTTTTATAGAGATGTCTAATCCAGAGAAATACTGTAATGGTGAACGAGCTGTAAAACAATGTCTACATCAGTTAACACATTTACAGAATGTTTGGCATGATGTTTTACCGGCAAATGTCTATAGAAAAGCCATAGGTAATATCACCAAATCTTCAAAAAATTTACATTATAAGTATTTATGTTCTGGATATTTTGGAACTAGGCCAAAGTATTGAAAACAGAAAATGGAATGATTGAAAAGCCAAGAAAGTAACCTATATGATAAAAAACAAAACAAACAGAATCTGCTCTGTTCATATATTTTGTCTAATCTCAAACTGAATGAATAGAGGCTGTGTACTGCCTTGAACTGGTGGTTTTAAGTTGGATGTAAATATATATTAAGTGTTTGGACTAAGAATTGCTACTCATCTTGTTGTGTGTGTGTGTGTGTGGAAATGAAATGAAATGGGGTTTAACGTCCTACTCTTCTGCACCTAACCTGGGCTAATTGAAGACGGGCATACACCATACAGTGTGCTATGAGGGAAATTTTGCCCGGGCAGCGGCGCTACGGCCTCCTCTTATATCGAATTCCAACTGCCAAGGGATCTTTTACGTGCACGCCAATGTGTACACGGGACCTCGTTTTTTCGTCCCATCCGAACGACTAGGCAGCTGTCCTTGTCAGGCCATCCGTTCTGCATCACTGACAAGGGGAAACCACGCCGGAAAATCGCGATGAACTTTCTCGGCCATGTGTGTGTGTGGAGGGAAGGGAGCTCTTTGAATAAGTGTATGGTTTGTTCCTTTGTCAATTGTGCATCGACTGATGGATGTCGTCACAATTCCAAGTCCATGGTATACCTGTACTTGTTGATAAGATTAACATTGTATGATAAATAGTTTTATAGTAAAATATAAATTGCGTGCAGAATAACTGTAATCAACAAAGAGTACCTGCCTTCAACTATGTGGTGTTGAATATACTGCACATAACCTAAAACTATTGCTCTTTTAAAACTCTTTATGTATTTAGACCAAATTAGGTACATAAGTATCTTGAGAGACTGTTGATGTGCTGGATTTAGAACCAGTCTTTATACAGTGTTTACAGAGCTATCATGGCTGATTAACATGGAGGTCTGGGGATCAATCGCTATGTGGGCTGAGAAAGTACCCCTGGATTTTCATTGTGGTTTCTCCTTGTCAGTGGTGCAGGATTGAGAGCCTGTAAAGGAATAGAGTCTAGTAGTTCTAACAGGACGAATAACAAATGTCTGGAGGACATGGTGGACTGCACATAAAAAGAACCCTTGACAGTTGGAATTCAAGTGTTGTCCAGGCAAAATCAAAGCACATGTAGCATATGGCCATCCCATTAGCATGGTTGGTGAAGAAAACCAGAACGGTAAACTTCATTTATATGCTGTTTAGTAAAAATGAGTTTTAATAATACTGTTTCAGGAATGTTGGTGAATACAGTAGCTGTAGAAATAATTGATAATATCACATCGCTTGAAGATATTTCATCTGTTGATGCTAAACAACTTTACAAGTTGATGTCTTTGCTGATAGATAAAGCTGAATCTTTCTTTAAACTGGAGTCTGATGATAGCAATCCGTTGGTAGAACTTCAACGAAACGTTGCCAAATGGCCAAAATTTAAAGAGTTACATTTGGTACTGAATGCTAGCTTACAAGGGATCTCTGATAGGTGGGCAGATGGAAAAGGTCCACTAGCCGAAGTCTTCTCAGCCAATGAACTCAAGCAGTTGATCAGAGCTTTATTTCAAAATACAGATCGCCGTGCAGGTGTCTTGTCTAGAATAAAGTAGATTTTATTATATTATTCCTGGGTGTCTTTAACAAGTAAAATATCCATTTAGCATATTTTTATCCAGTAAATTCAAGGATAAACAGTATGTGGTAGGTGTTTCTGTCAATCACAAACAGTCTAAATTTTCTGCAAGCAAATCAACATACTACTTGAATGTATTATTGTGAGGTCATTATTAAAGTAGCTAAGTCTCTAACTCAATATCATCCAAAGTTTTACACATTGAAAACACGAACTATTTGTCAATTTAAATCAACATTGATGTTGTGATTTTACTGGGAAAAGGTAGGCTTCTGATATCCAATATTAAAGACAAAATAAACATTTTACCATTGGTACACGAATCGTGTACCATAGTGCGTTTTAGCGTCATTTGTAACAAGTTACCAGGAAGAATGAGGCTAGACATATTCCACAACTCATGTTGAGACTGATGCCGTATTTCGCTGGACATAACTGATTTAAAATTAGAGTCAAAACGGAAACAATAGAATGTAAATCAGTTTATATACAATCAGATTACATTATTATTAGCGTTGCTACCCATTTGGGTCAATTTCTAGGTCCGAAATATTAGCAATTTAGCTCCTTTACAAATTGTATGCATTGTGATCACAAACACACATTACATGAGTAGGCAACAGTTTTGTTATTTATGACGTAAGATATTTATATACTGCTTATAAGATAATATGGTATAATATTATGTTGATTGTGAGATTACCCAGGATGTTTTCAAGTTATATTCAGTTGTTATGCTTATTCTTTGGTGCTGTGAAATTTTAATTCTTTCCAACATGTTTATTATTTAAATATATAGCTATATTTAAAATAAAAATTATAAAACTAGCAGTCTTCTCTTTATATGCCCAGAGTTAATGGCAACATATATTGTTGTTGACCTGTCTGTCCACAATTTCTTTTAAAAACTCTACATGTCAGAGTTCTTGACAAACCTTTTTTTTCAAATTTATCATGATTGTTTATTCTTTCATACGGGGAGGCACTACCTGAGAATATGAATTTTTAAATGACTTCCTGAGTCCCTCTAATACTGCCATCAACATGAAATTCCTGAAAATTTCATTTTGGTTTCACTTTTTAAGATTTTATCAGTGCTTGATAAAGACCAGAGAAACCTAGTCAAAACGTCACTAAGTAATAAGCAGTAATTGTAACTGTATTCTATAGAATTGTGACCAGTGTATTTCATATTGTCGTGTAGTGCCTCCTCAGAAGAGCCCTATTCCAGCTATTTTCAGCAAAGTCAGGAATGCATATTTTAGTGAAATTATGAAATCCCTATATACATTGCTGACTTTAAAGTAGCTAAGTCTCTTAACTCAATATCATCCAAAGTCTTCGACATTGAAAACATGAACTTATTTGTCAATTTCAATCAACATTGATATTGTGATCTTACCGGGAAAAGATAGGCCTCTGATATCCAATATTTCAGCGCCATTTGTAACAAGGGACTCGAAGAATGAGGCTAGACATAATTCCACAAGTCATGTCAAACAGTGATGCCATATTCTTATCTGGAGGGCATACGCAATAAATATTATCGGAGTAGACTGGAATAACCAGACGTTAGAGAATGCCATTCGATCTAGACTTTTTGCTTATTTCACCGAACATAACTGATTAAAAGTTACAGAAAAAACAGAAACGATTGAATGTCAGTTTATATACATTCATATTACATTACGACCCATTTGTGTCAATCTCTAGGTCCCAAATATTAGCGATTTAGCTCCTTTAATATAGTTGAAGTATTGGCGGGGTTTTATTAATTATTATTTTGTAAATTAAAGGGAGGTAAATGGATTGTGGTAGTAATTATGTCCCTTTGAAAATCCGCCGGTGTGAAGGTGTGAAGCGTTGTATGTCGGTATTATTGATTGTTTACATTTCTGATGATATTCATAGATTCATTCACAGGATTAACACTTTCGAGATCTTCTAAAACAGTATTGTGAGTAAATTTTATCGTGTGTTAAATAAAATTTCATTATATAGTCCGGACAATCAGTCATGAATGAATGATAGTGCCTTCTTTAAAGAAATAGGTTACAGTACCTAATGGTACCGGTATGTTACCTGTACGGTACGTAAAAAAGTATGACATCAAAAATAGTAGGCCTATTTATATTGCAGGCAAACACCACATCATAACTCAACAAGAATATTGTCACTTGTTTTTGTCTAATAAATGAATAAGTCATTATTATGTGACATCAGATTGAGATTCAGAAAGCAGAAATTTTGTTAATTTTGGCTTTGATTATGATATGGTAGGCTACCGCCCGGTACTTTAAAATTTAAGACAAGTTTATCAAAAAATATAGGACCATATGACCAGTAGTAATATAATGAACCGACTGATAGACGGGTGACCAGTAGTAATACAGTATCTATAAATAAACAATGTAAGCTTATCTCAGCAGGTGGTCATTCAGATAAGCTTATTTAATCTTCTATCCAACTGTTTAAAGTCATTAAAGACCTATGTAGCAATCCTTTAATACCTTGCTACTGCGTGCAGTTGGCTACTTTACTAAAATACCGGTGAACTGAACATATATTAATTAAATTTTTTTTAAGAGAAGTTCAGTTGATGGGTGATTCAGCTATTTAATAGTTATGCATTGACTTTAGACTAGACTGCTGCTCAAGTCAATATCCCATACTGCAGGTAGGTTTTTTACCTCTATAATGCAATATTATCCAGTTTAACCAGGGTTGTGTGTGTGGGTGGGGGGGGGGGGAATGGTTAGCACATGCGCGCTGTATCATAAGGTCTGTCATTAAGTCAACTAGCGTGGTTTCGATTCCCCAGTTGTACGCGACAATGAGTAGGGTCGTCTGTCTAACCTCGTGGGCTTTCTCTTGGTCCTCTTGATTCTTCCCACTGCTAAAGACCCCGGGGTGCAAGCGAATTATTGAAATAAAATTGAACCATGTGTTAGTCCCAAAATGACCTAGTTTGTGTCGAGTGGACGTTAAACCCCATTTTTCCCTCCCTCTCTCTCTCTCTCTCTGTTAACCAGGGGGGAAGGGGGGAGGCCTACCTCATTAACCAGTAAAATGAATAGTCATTATTATTAGATAAGTAAAGGTTAATTCAAGTTTATTATAAAGAAAATGCACCCTAAAACCCATTGAAATCAAAATTTCTCCTATGGTTAAACTTCCCCTTCCTAGTCCCCTAATCCCTGACCATGCTTCAGACTACCAAAATGATCTACATATTAAAAGTAGGATGAAAGATTCCACAGATGCATTTTTTTTTTTACAGAATGCATGCAAATTAGAAAATCACTATATAACTTTAAATCCAATGAAAAAGGTTTTGGTGATGACCTCTCCCTTGCCATATTCTTTAGGCAATACATTATCTCAACATTGTTTATTGTCTTATATCACTGTTTGTCCCCGCCTTTCGAAGAAAACAGGGGACTATTAAAATGGGTTCGTCTGTCTGTCTTTCCGTCCGTCTGTCCGTCACACTTTTTGGGACACAATAACTCTCTTTCTAATTGAGCTAGAATGTTCAAACTTAGTTTAGGTGTTTATTGGGTCAATGCCTTGATGGAGTTCGAAGATGAGCATTTTCTGCTTAGGGTAAGCAGAGATGAGCAATTTGATTGGTTGATGCTTTGGGACAGGATAACTAATTAAGTGAGAGTGATGAAACTTGGTGTATAGTTTCATTACATCAATACCTTGACTAACTAAGTTCGATAATGAGCATTTTCTGCTTAGGGTAAAAGCAGGGCAATAAGCAATTTGATTGGTCGAGACTTTGGAACACAATAACTCTCCTTCTAATTGAGGTAGAGTGATGAAACTTGGTGTATAAGTTTCATTACATCAATACCTTGACTAAGTTCGATAATGAGCATTTTCTGCTTAGGATAGGCAGGGCAATAAGCAATTTGATTGGTCGAGACTTTGGAACACAAAAACTCTCCTTCTAATTGAGGTAGAATGTTCAAACTTGGTGTAGGCGTTCAATAGGTGAATGTCTTTACTGAGTTCAATGATTAACATTTTGAGCTGAAGCTAAGCAGAGCTAATAAATTTCATTGGTCGATGCTTTGGGACAAGATAATCTTGATTCTATCTGAGAGAGACTAATGAAACTTAGTGTATAGTTTTATTGCTCGATACTTTTGGAAAAAATATATGTGCGATTAATTAATATGTGTCATCTATTTATTTTGGAACTTCGGTGGGGGACATCAGCCTCACTGTTGGCTTGTTTTTCTTCAGATCTGTTGGTACTGTATTGTACAGTATATGCATTTTATATAGAAAACCATTAATTGGATTAGAGATTGCTTTCAATATGGCAAGTACAAGACTTTGAAATTGGATCAGCTGTTATAAAACCATCTGTTTTTATTCAACAAAAAGAAATTTGATTTATATGAAATGAAAATATTGGCCTCTAATTAGAATTAATAACTTGGCAAAGTTTCCTACCATGGAATCGGATTTGCAAAATCATAACAATTTTTCTGTCCACTCCAGGATATGAAAACTAGAAATTCTAGGTGTCAGTCCAAAGAATTGTTTGGAATTTTCATAAAGAATTCAAATTATGGTTTGGAGAAAGGTTTTTGTTTTTTTTTCTTTTCTTTGATTTAAATTAATTTTAGATTCTCTAAAGTAGAACCAAATGATGATAAATTATATAATCGGTTATATAAAACATACATTATGCAAGAGCTAAATCTGTCTATTGCAGGTCTTTCTTTAGGCCTGGGGGGATCGGATGGCTGAATGGTTAGCGTGCGCGCGGTGTATCATAAAGCCTGTCATTGAGTCGACTGGCATGGTTTTGAATCCCCGGTTGTACGTGGCAAGGAGTAGGGTCGCCTGTCCAACCTTGTGAGTTTTTTCCGGGGCCTCCGGTTTCCTCCCACTGCTAAAGACCCCTACGCGCAAGCGAATTATGTAAATAAAATTAAACCATATGTTAGTCCCGAAATGACCTAGTTTGTGTCGAGTGGACGTTAAACCCCATTTCTCTCTCTCTCTCTCTCTCTCTCTTTCTTTAGGCCTGAAATGTTATATAAACTATTAATTAGACATTAATTAACGTATCCAGACCATAATCAACTCTTTGATGTCAACGCTAGCCTGCGGTAATTGTTGGATTATGATCCGATTTGCTGCTTAACTTTCCTTCTCGATTTAACGATTAAATGGATAATCAAGACTATGATTTTTGTCGTACCGACTTTAGTAATGATGACCGGAACTATGCGGAACTTTTGATCGCTTATTTCTTGGTTCATAGTGGATTAATTTGACTGACATTTTCATCAAATTGCCTTTACATTATCTAGTTTTTAACTATTATAGTGAGAACTGCCAACTCATTATATAATCTCCCATAATGTATCTTTAAATGATCGAAAAAAATTTGATTTTATAGACATCCCTATTCTTATAACTGTATGTTATACAAGTAGTATTTAACAATAGGCAATGAAGACCTCTTGTAATTTGGAAGCAAAAAAATAATTCTGTATTTTTGTTTCTGGTCTAATGAAATAAAAGAGTTCTAAATTTAATTTTTCAGAGCAAGAAACTGGATTATTCAAGTGCTGATTTTATTGAATCAACTCCAAACTGGCTCAGTAAAGCTAACAAGAACAGTAAGGTAAGAAACAATGTGATGAACCAACAGTCTAATGAATTCATTCAATTCTTGCTCATCCATAATAAATACCAATTCAATGGAATACTTTTTATGCTCCCACATATGAACATGGATGTATATTGTCATGCAGTCCATCTGCCAGTGCATCCAAAATGTTTTTTCAATACTTTGAAGGCCATAAATATTGGATATTACGAAATTTTGATAAATTTTTTTGGGGTGTGTAAATGACAAACGTATATCAATTTGACGATTTCTGAAGATAACTCTCATTGTTATATCCCTCGCCAAGAAACATTGTGGAATCTGTGTTCAGTTGTTTTACAGAAATTGTGATATATTTTAATCAAAGACAACACAGCTAAGCTCTCTGCTGGGTGTTAAGTCTTTGTTTCCTGACAACCCGTGTTAATGTTTTTGTAGAGTCATCTTTCATTTTTCAGTTTGATGATTTATTGAGAAATGGCTGGGATAAAGCCATGGAAGAAGGAGTGTTTAGATACACCATGGGTCACCTTGAAACAAAAATATTAGATGGACCCAAGCAATATGTAGCTCAGGTATTGTATACAAATTACCACAGATTTGTTTTAATAAAGTATAGTCTCCATTAGCCCTTTTTGGTGCAGAAAAGTAGGATGTTAACCCCATTTCATTAATTCATTAATTCTAATGAAGTGGTCATCAAAAGCTGTTGAAAAGTCAAATGTAGGCATTTAGTAGGACTCAGAAAAGTGCTAATTTAAATGGCAGGTGTATGACAAGTCCAGGACTGTACAGTGCAGTGGACTCTTACGGCTAGCCCCCCAGATCCATTCACTTAATTTGATATGTTTGTTTGTTTGTGATTTCTGCGTATTTGGTCTTGCCCATAGATTTGTTTTTGTGTAAATTATGTGTGCTGCATTTATTATGTTAATTAATTGAATGTCAAGAGTTATTTTATAGTTTATACTGATAGTGTATTTTTTTTTATTAATTTGTTGAATGTCAAGAGTTACGTTCTAGTTAATACTGATAGTGTATTTAATTTTTAATTAGTTGAATGTGAAGAGAGCAACAGACAGACGACAACCACAGAATATTACTAGTCTTAATCAGCCCTTTAATCCAGATACATTTAATTTTACCAAAATTAAAGAGACAGAAATATTGTTAACTATAAATAATACAGATGATGAAAAATCAAGTAATAATAAAGAAATTAAAAATTGTCTGACTCCTGTTCAGGTATGTATCTTTGCTTGGTATTGCGGGTAGCACATATAACAAATGAGATATGGGCAAGAATTTGTTTTAAGGAATCATTATATGTCCCATATTTTTTAATGCAACAGTTTACAAAGAGATCAGATTAGTAAATAAAAGTATTTTCTAGATTCTTTCAACTAAATTGTCCAAAAAACACCTGAAAACAGTTGTGAGCAGTTAATAATTATTAAAAGTTTGGATGTGTGACTTAATGAACGACTATATTTTTTCAGGATAGAAATTTGATAATAGTGAATATCAGTCCTCTAGAGTATGGTCATGTACTTGTAGTACCTCAAGTTGATTCTTGTTTACCACAGGTAACCATAGAAACACATATAATTTACACATAATTAGCATATAACTTACATATGATTTACATGTAAGTCGCTCAGATGGGAATAAAAACAATGTCTCGTGTAGAAATTGGTGGTACGCATAAAAGATCCCATGACACTTTGAATTGGAAGACGAATAGACGTAACGCCTCAGTGCAGGCAAAAATTATCCACCTTGCATTGCTCACGTAAACATAGAAAACTACTGTACATATGTTGTTAGTGTCAAAATGACTTAAAATGTTGATGAAAGGTTAAATTTTATTTCTTTGGTTTTTATATTTAAGATATTGACAAGGAAGGCTTTGCAAGTCGCTTTAGAAACAGTTTTACTTAGTGCTAGAAGGTTAGTAATTGTAATACATTATTGTTCTTGGCTTTTCAATACTCTCTCAGATTTTTCTGCTCAGGCTAAGTTGCAATAAGCGATTTGATTGGTCAAGACTTTATAACACAGTAACACAGCCTTTAAAGTCTCATTGTGTTATTTTAGCGCAATATGAATTCCTTGCAATGTACAATAATGTGAAAGATGACCCTCTAATAGGAATATCGGTTCAAAACTGGTTCAGTTCTGTTCAGTATTTACAAAGATATTTTAAATTGAAATTTCATCGATCTGTGCTCCTTGCTATGTAATAAGCCCTCCACCATGGAGACAAACAGAATTGATAAGCCTATTTTAAAACAAACTGAATCCAAGCCGAGAGGTTATCTAGCGTTGGTATTTTGGTTTTGTTTTCTTAATTAAATGTTTAATAATCAATCTGAGTACATATCAAGCATTGAGAAATTTGAATTTTTAGCGAAAAATGCAAATGACTTATCGTTACTTTAATTGAGTTAAAACTAGAATGTTCCAACTTAGTGTGGATGTTCATTAGGTGAATGTCTTGATTGAGTTTGTTGACTAACATTTTGCGCTAAATAAGCAATTTCATTGGCGTATAGTTTTTTTTACTACATCGAAACCTTGACTAAGTGCCATAATTATGAATGCTTTGGCTGAGGATAAATAAGCAGATTGATTGCTTGATGATTTTCAAAAAGATAAATGTCCAATTATTATTATTTGTCGTCTATTTATTTTAGGATTGTGGCGGTTGACATTAGCCTCAGTGTTGGCTTGTTCCCTCAATATACTAATGTGATATTTATTTTATGTATTGTAGGAGTTTTAGGTTGGGTTTTAACAGTTTATGTGCTTATGCATCAGTGAATCATCAACATTTTCATGCTTATTATCTAGAACATGAATTAGTAGTGGAATATGGCGTAAGTAGAATCTTAGTTTGAAAAGAAACTATAATATAAACTAAGAAATGTCTGTTTAAAGGAGCTAAATCGCTAATATTTGGGACCAGGATATTGATACAATCGGGTCGCAATGTAATATGAATGTAAATAAACTGATTTACATTCAATCGTTTCCGATTTTACTCTAATTTCAAAGCAGTTATGTTCGACGAAATACGCCAGAAGTCTCAATCAAATGGCAATCTCTAACATCTGGTTATTCCAGTCTACACCGATAGTATATATTCTGCATTCTCTCCAGATAAGAATATGGGGTCACTGTTTGACATGACTTGTGGAATATGTCTAACCTTGTTCTTCGAGTCGTTTGTTACAAAGTGCACTGAAACGCATTATGGTACACGATTCGTATACCAATTGTAAAATGTTTATTTTGTCTTAAATATTGGATATCAGAAGCCCATCTTTTCCCGGTAAGATCACAACACCAATGTTGATTAAATTGACAACTAATTTGTGTTTTCAATGTCGAAGGTTTGGGATGATATTGAGTTAGAGACTTAGCTACTTTAAACTTAAAGAGGTTTTTGACGTCTTGGTCAGTTGGTAAAGAAATGCACATGATATAGCTATACATCATGAAATTCAAATTTTTAATGAACACTGATTCAAGATTCCTAACTCCAAGTTTATCAATGTTTGGATTTTCGTTCATTGGTCAAATGTTATTTTGAATATTATTCTAAATTAATTATATTCATTTTTATGATGAAAGTGATAAAACCTCTTTATGTCAAGATATAGGATTTTCTTTAACACATTGTAATTTTAGAGATTTCATTGTCATGATCCCTTGCAAACTATAATATTGTGAAAGTTGAATTTCTAAAAGGAATATATCTGTCTAAAAATGGATCAATTCTGATTAGTAATTTAAATGATATAATGAATTGAAAATTTTATTTTCTTAATTAAATGTTAATTACAAACTTGAGTACATCTATCATGGATTAAGATGTTACTGGAAAAATACAACTGCCAATCAGTAATTTGAATGTGGTGGATTATTCCTGTAAACCTCATGTTATTAATTGTATGCTCTAATTATCACATGTTTATATAACTCCTGTTGTAAAGCTTTGCACTGCAGGCTAGCTTGTCATATTATCTGACTAATTTAAAACAAACATTGTATGTAAATATCACTTCCTGATTCAAAGTATGGATCATGCTGTGTGTGTGTGTGTGTGTGTTGATAAATCATTAATAAACCTGTTTAGTTTGTTTGTCTTGGGATTGTATATTTACTTTATTTCTAAATTAGCTATGTATTTATTATCCTAAATTTAGATGTAATTGATGTTATGTTTTTATTCTACAGCCAGTTCAACATATAACCGGTGTTTTATATCAGTCAGATGTGATGCCAGTACCTGGTTTTGTCTTTCAAACACATGAAAATTCAGTATCGACACTTACTAGGTACACATCTCCTTTCTCTTATGATCTCATAATTTTTGATGGGTACAGATGTCTATACCTCTCCCTAGTCCCTTCTCTTATAATCTTATGATTATTGATGAGTAAGGATGTCTATACATCTCCTTATAATCTTATGACTATTGATCGGTAAGGATGTCTATACATTCCCTTCTCTTATAATCGTAGGATTATTGATCGGTAAGGATGTCTATACATATCCTTTCTCTTATAATCTTATGATTATTGATGTGTAAGGATGTCTATACATCTCCCTTCTCTTATAATCTTATGACCATTGATGGGTAAGGATGTCTATATACATCTCAAGGATGCCTAAAAGGTACCAATATGACTGTGTGGAGTTCTTAATTTCTTCACACAAAAGAGCACTATGCTAATTACTATCGCATCTGAGCAGCGATTGGATTTTATTGTCCAGATCTGGTCAAAATCATTCAGTCAGGTTGATTTGTTGATTTGTAAAACTGACAGTAGACCCAAAAAAAGGTAGTCTAGCACATCATGGGAGGAGCTTCACTTGATTGACAGAATAGGTAACACACTAACTTTGTCGAACGGTTGTAAGAAGTTCCAATGAAGATTTGATTTCTACTGTCTAAGCAAAAAAAAAGACAAAAACTGATGAAGAAAAAGAAGGACCAACTAATATTATCAATAGGTTGAAGGCCAGTCTACAAACTGTTATTTTTTTTTAATTGAATAGTGATGAAAAGAATATAATAAGCCAGTCACCATCTATTGATTTTAAATAAACAATAATTAGATGCATTCGTATGAACGGTTCGTTCATTCATTAATAAATTGAGGAGACAGGGATTCCAGCCATTGACAGTAAATAAAAGAGAAGATATTAAATCTTAATTTCAATTTTTAATTCCAGAGTAATACATAAAATCACACAGTATTTTCAGAAAAATGAAATAGCTCATAGTGTATTATTAACAAGAGGGGCTGTATTTAATGAAGATAAAACCAGTGATAACAGAACGGTTAGAATATATGTCTGGCCCAGACAAAAATTTAAAGGTACTTAATATGTTCCATTCATATTGTTGTCCCCCGCCTTTCGAAGAAAGCAGGGGACTATTAAAATGGGTTCGTCCGTCTGTCTGTCTGTCCGTCTGTCTGTCCGTCTGTCTGTCTGTCCGTCCGTCTGTCTGTCCGTCACACTTTTTGGGACACAATAACTCTCTTCCTAATTGAGCTAGAATGTTCAAACTTGGTGTATGTGTTTATTAGGTCAATGCCTTGATGGAGTTCGAAGATGAGCATTTTCCGCTTAGGGTAAGCAGAGATAAGCAATTTGATTGGTTGATGCTTTGGGACACGATAACTCTCTTCCTAATTGGGCTAGAATGTTCAAACTTGGTGTATGTGTTGATTAGGTCAATGCCTTGATGGAGTTCGAAGATGAGCATTTTCCGCTTAGGGTAAGCAGAGATAAGCAATTTGATTGGTTGATGCTTTGGGACACGATAACTTTTAATTGAGCTAGAATGTTCAAACTTGGTGTATGTGTTTATTAGGTCAATGCCTTGATGGAGTTCGAAGATGAGCATTTTCCGCTTAGGGTAAGCAGAGATAAGCAATTTGATTGGTTGATACTTTGGGGCACGATAACTCTCTTCCTAATTGAGCTAGAATGTTCAAACTTGGTGTATGTGTTGATTAGGTCAATGCCTTGATGGAGTTCGAAGATGAGCATTTTCCGCTTAGGGTAAGCAGAGATAAGCAATTTGATTGGTTGATGCTTTGGGACACGATAACTTTAGTTCTAATTAAGTGAGATTGATGAAACTTGGTGTATAGATTTATTATATGAATACCTTAACTAAGTTCGATAATGAACATTTTTTGCTGAGGGTAAGCAGAGTGATAAGCAATTTGATTGGTAGAAACTTTGGAACACAATAACTCTCCTTCTAATTGAGGTAGAATGTTCAAACTTGGCATAGGTGTCTATTAGGTGAATGTTTAAACTTGATGTATATGTAGATGTTCATTAGGTGAATGTCTTGACTGAGTTCAATAATTAACATTTCGAGCTGAAGCTAAGCAGAGCTAATCGATTTCATTTGTCGATGGTTTGGGACAAGATAATCTTGATTCTATCTGATAGAGAGTGATGAAACTTAGTGAAAAAAATAAATGTGCGATTAATTAATATGTGTCATCTATTTATTTTGCAATTTCGGCGGGGGACATCAGCCTCACTGTTGGCTTGTTAATTTGTTTGACAATTTCACAGTAATTCATTAAAGATGCATTATGTAAGATTAAGATAAAAAGCTTGTTCTTGCTATCAAAGTTCAAAAATAAATAACGAAAAATAACTTGAAAATTTCAGTCAAATTACTTTATCCTGAGCAAGTGTTTGAAGCTTGGACAAGAAATAGCCTAGTCACGATTGTCAAGTACCATTGCCACGATAATAATAGACAAAGTCTTGATTATCCATTTTAACGTTAAATTATTAAATGGAGCGTATGTTCTAATCCATTTAATATCTCGGTCATCCGGTGATCTAGAGAGTTGATTCTGGGCTTATCATGTGAATATTTATCTAAACAATAATTTATATAATATTTAAAGCTAGTAAAAAGACCTGCAATAAGCAGATTTAGTTTTTACTTAATGCATCTTTAATCTATATAAGTCTTCTTAGATTCAAGAACGATATGTCACGCACATTGCTTGTGGATTCAGTCTGTTTTAAACCACAATGTTTGATTCAAGAATACTGATCGGATTTACATACATATAGGAATTTTAGGTATGTAAACTTTGCACTGCCATAGATGTCTTGAGAGTGAGGAGAATCATATCCAGTTGGTGGCATTTCAACCCAGAATTGCAGGTGTCAAAGGTTTCCTTACAGTGATTTCAAGATTGTTGCACACCTTCCCTATCAACCCAGCAGGCATTACTACTGAGGACTTCTGATCCCATTCAAACACATGAGTTTGGTACAACCGTTAAACTGTACTGAATCTCCGCCTGTCTGTTAATTTGATGAAATGAATTAAAATGACCCCATTTCTTTGAATTATGCTGTAATTGTTTGCTGCTAGTACTAACAATAAATACAACTTGTAATAGCACTAAATACACAGATTGTGGACATATTTTATAAAAAGTATTGTAGACAATATAGATACTCGACAACTTATAAAACACTTCTGGTTGTTTATTGATTAGAGTTTAAGTTAGTACAGAAACATGTTTACAGTATTTGAAAGCATGAACACAGTATTGACTAGCAGTAATCATTACAACATAATTTTTTTAAACTGCCACTCAATTTCACGATTGAGACCTTCATAATTTATTTATTTAAAGAGCGAGTATGCACAGGAGTTATTTGTGATTCAAATAATAGAAAAAGGTCACACCAATTTGATTTTCTGAACACCTGAAAATAATTTTCTTATCATTTCTTCTGAAAAAAAATTTTATTTAAAATCCAAAAGTACTTGATTGCATTGATCAAAAGCATTTAATTCCAAATTTTTAAACAAAACATCCTACAGGGCAACCAGATTCAGGGCAACTTTTATTCAGTGAATAATTGCTTCACACAGAACCAAAGTACTTGAGGTATTCCCAATGATTTCGTTTGGGCTGTGTTTGATAGAAATGATTGCTAATCCTCCATGTTCTTTCTAGACAAATTTTAAAACCAATGCTTGATGCTGTACCGTAGAGATATGACATTTATTTATTTATTTTTCTGGTCAAATTTCAAAACCAATACTTGATGCTGTCCCATGTGGAAATGATGTGTGATGTTGAACTTCCAAGACCCTAAACACAAGATATCTTGAATGTAAATAAAGGGATTGAGATCCAAATAGTTTTAACTATTACCATGAATATATTATATTACGCATGTGTTTACAAACATCTCAAGACAGAATACGAAGACAAATGAATAGATCTTATAATCTCTGTATTAGAAGCTGGAAAATGTCCTGCCTGTGTCTTGCCCATACTCGCACTTTAAATTATTGTATGTAAACTATGATTTGCTAATAGTATATTTGTTATAGGTTCTAAGTCCTTGGTTGAATTGCACGTTGCTGTGATTGAACTAGGGGGTCATTTACCTATAAAAGGTAGGTTGTCAGGAAGTCAGATTTATCTGCCCCTGTTTCAGGTTTCAC
Source organism: Patella vulgata (assembly GCF_932274485.2). Classification (NCBI taxonomy): domain Eukaryota; kingdom Metazoa; phylum Mollusca; class Gastropoda; family Patellidae; genus Patella; species Patella vulgata. Next base: position 23,920,732 of record NC_065883.2, read on the forward strand.
TGGTGACTAGACAGGCCTTTATAAACATTTGACTATTATATTTACATACATTTGCTAAGACCACGTTTAGTTTTATAAAATGGTAGTGTGTAGCTTATAAAGGCCTAGTAGTCCCGGAAACTTTATTGTTTAAAATATTCGTATATATCTAGCTATATATACCGGTATACCTAGATGTGTATCTCATTTTTTGTATTTCTTCATATTTTCCATCAAAATATAACCCAATCCTTTCTTTATTTTGGAATATAGTTTGAATATTAGTAATTCTTTGTTGGGAAGAATAATTGTCGTTAAGTCATGATAATCAATTGCCTCAATGCAGGATTGGTGTAATAATTTTTGTGGAAGAAATGAAGAATATTCTATTTTATTTTGTTATATTCAAAATCATTTTCAAATTATTCTAATATATACATAGGCATGCCGCCTGAAGCATTTAATGTTGCTGTGGTAGAAATGGGGGGACATCTTCCCATTAAAGGTATGATTATTACACAAAACAGTGTCTAGTTGGTCTTCTTTTATACTTCTGATATATTATTTTACATTTTACACAGCTTTTGCTTGCACAGAGATTAATATTAACCATCTATCCTTTTTAGTTGAGTTGAATTCAGTGTAATCATATTCTACCTGCCCTAACATAGGATTACAGCTAAAAGTCTCTGATAAAATGTTAATTTTTAGTTGATGTATCAAATGTGTTATTTGAAATGTACTTATCAATATATTTTTCAAAATATGAAATGGAAGCTGGTTTGTTTACTAATTTTAGTTTCATTTTGAACTTAAATTTTCGACTAATGAACACATTTGTGCATCCAAACAATTTTAAATGTAAAATATAAATCAACAAATCGAGTTTAGTTAAATGAACACTTGTTTAAAACCTAAATCAAAGAGGTTGCATTCTTTTAAATCCAATAGTAGAATGTGTGTACTTCCAAGGTAAAATACAACCTATTTTGGTCAGATTAGACATTAATGTTATATTCTTTTTAAAAAAAAAACAGCCAATAAAATGTATTGTTCCAGTCTGTCTGCCTCTGGTGGTGGGTAGAACTTGTGGCATTGAGAATATGGTTGCAATGTATCATTTCCCTTTAATCATATTGTAATATCAGATAATAAATATGATATAATAATCTTCTCTAACAGCTGCAGCACTCCTTTAAGCCACTGATTGTCATTTGCGGGATTTTGAATCCTTTTCAAACTTAGGGGGGTTGGGTGGCCGGATGGTTAACGTGCGGAATGGATCATTAGGTCTGTCATTGAGTCAAATGGCGGGGTTTCGATGATTCCCCACGTGTACGTGACAAGGATTAAGGATCGACTCCTTTCCACAGCTAAAGAGCCCCAGGCGCAACCGAACCGTTCAAATAAAATTGAACCATATGTTAGTCCCAAAATGACCTAGTTTGTTTCAAGTGGATGTTAAATCCCATTTCTCTCTCCCTTTTCAAAATGCAATCTTGTGAAAGGAATATTTCTGTCCAAAAATAGTTCAAAACTTTCCAACATTAAGCATCATTGACAGACAACAAATGGATATCTGCAACTTTAAAGTACATGTATCTTTCTAAAATTAAACTTTAATTAATTAAATTAAAATAACTTGTATATTTAACAGATCTATTTCTAACTAAATTTTATTGTGGAAAACATTGTTATAAGCCCACATTTAATGTGGATGGATATTGTTTTCTAGCAGTCAGTTTCTTGTGACCACTTATAGAATTTTTCACTTGCAAAATGAGGTGTTATTCCCCACATTTATGTTCAAATTTTTACAGAACATTTTTTTTAAAGCTCAATGGAATTGTTAAACATACATTATGCAAGAGTTAAATCTGCATATTGCATGTCTTTCTTTAGGCCTGAAATGTTATCTAAATTATTAATTAGACATTAATTAACTTATCCAGACCAGACTTTTTTTTATTATTATTGTACTGACTTCAGTAATGATGATCGAGGCTAGGCCAAAAATTTAAATTGCTAAAATCTTGGTTCAGAGTGGAGCAATTTGACCGAAATTTTCAGCAAATTCCCTTTACATTATCTGTTTTTTAACTATTATAGTGAGGTATAATATATAATATATCTTTAATTGAGGTATAAAGAAGAGCCTTACCGATTTTCAAAATTGTGTGGGATTATCTTTTTGACTGTTAAAGCTGGGACAGAGGGCCTGACAAGGAACAGCATCTAGTCGTTTGGATGGGACAAAGAAACAAGTCCTGTGTGCACACTTGACAGTTGAAATTCAGTTGCTGTCCAGCCAAAATTTCCCTGTATGGCGTATGCCGGTCTTCATGCCGATTGTTGAACCCCATTTCATTCATTCCGTACAGCACAGCGTATTGGTGGGGGGGGGGGGCCTTTGGGGTTTTTTTTAAAGGAGAAAGCCAGCTGTTGTAGAAGCTTTATATTTTATTCATTATCAAATAAAAATTAATTCCCAGAACCAGAAATTTTCAGCTTTAAGCAACAATTTGTTCTTACACCACTTGTCTTAAACATATTTTTACACTGTGGTTCTAACAAGAGGCATTGGGTGGCTGAGCAGTCTAACATATTAGACCATAAGGTCTGGCATTGAGTCAAGTCGCTTGGTTTTGATACCGAGCTTGTATACAACAAGAAGACGGATTGCCTACCCAACCTGGTTTCATCCAACTGCTATAGATGTCTATTGAAATATTTAATAACCGAAATGACCTAGTATGTGTCAAATTGGCATTATAAACCCCATTTCTCTTTCTCTCTGTGGGGCTAACTTCATACTGAGTCTTACTTGCTGATAGCGATCTCTTCTTAAGGATAGGACATTTTTAATCATTATATTATTTCAATAATGGCAAACTATTTTGGTTATGAGTTATTAATTGAACATTTAAATATTGCATATTGAATTATAGATTGTTCATTTGGTCATAAGGAAGACCCCCTTATCAAAAGCTTCAAAATTAAGTGGCATGTGATACTCATGGAGTTAATGCTCAGTCCATACTCTAAACAATATTCGAACAAGTATGGATTATATATTCCAGTACATCAGAAATTAACATGCACTCTCTACATGCAAAAGATTAAAAGAGTTCATGGATTGGGAGTTATAGTACTTATTAATTGATAATCAATGTCAAAAGCATCATACTGAACTTCAAGGTCATGTGATGATTGATCATAAATTTATTGTCCTGGACTTTGAAACGGACTGCATGCTGTATGGGCTGAGATATAAAAAAAATCTGTCATTGTTTGTTGGATAATAAAGTAGTTTACAAGAATTTTAGGAAAATAGTAAAATCATGACTAAATTTAGAATATGCTCAAACTACCAGGAGTTAGTAATGTTAAATAAATAATTGTGTATTTTAATGTTTTTCATTTTAAATAGAGTAATTTTGTGTATGTTTCAAATGTCACATTTTTTATTTTGATTGTGTAATGTTTTATAATAGATTGTATATGTGTTTCAATGTCAAAGTATTTATCTTTCATAAATCATAGCTTAATTCTATGAGAATTAATTTTTTTTTTTCAATTACATGTATAAATTGATTCCAGGATCCTTTATTTTCCTTGTTATAACATAAATCATTTTATTTCTAGATGAGAATTCCTACAAGAATATGACCGAAAAAGAAGCTGATTCAATAATAGAAACAGCTAAACTACCAGAGGAAGAATTCCAGAAAATCAAATCAGATGTTACTAAAATAGTATTTGAGGATTCTGAAGATAAGAATGATAGTTGATAATGGTTTAAGTTAGAATATATATTCATATATTTATAGATAATGTGGAACGAAATCTTGGTGCAATGTCTTATTTTATGTTTTATACAGTATTTAACCTGGAAGGGACCAAATGCATATTGCATGATATAAATAATATTATATCAAACTGTTAATAATTCACTTAAAGATGCATCATGTAAGATTTAGATAAAGAGCTGACAGTTCCTACTGTAATAGTTTTAAAAAAGATAATGAAAAATGAATATATTGAAAATTTCATTTAAATTACTTTATTCTGGGCGAAATTCTAAGTTTTTTAAAGATGCAACATAGATTATTTATTATCATAGCATCGGTAGATGGCAACCAATACTAAGATTATCCAATTTATCGTTAAATTTTTAAAATCTTGTGTATGTTCAAATCCATTTAAATCTCAGCAATCTGATGTTTTAGAGAGTTGATTATTGGCATGTTATGTGATAAATGTCTAAATAATCATTTATATAAGATTTGAAACCATTCATTTATTTTTTGAATGGCATTTGTAATTGGAAAATTATCAAATAAAACACTATTTATAGATATTAATTATTATGGTTTATTTCACGGCTATGTTTCAACAAGATTTCACAAGTCGTTATCATGCAAATACACAAATAGATTTGAAGCCAAAATAAAGACCTGCAATAGGCTGATTTACCTCTTACATAATGCATCTTTAAGATATTTTATTTAAATACAAATATCATGTACAATGTTTTATAGATTTAAGTATAACTGTTGATAAGCTATTTTAGTTATAATATATTTGCATCTTTTTATTGAAAACATAATCCACTATAATATAATGGCATTTGCTCATATTTAGTTTATATATTTTGGGGATTATGTACAATACATTTTTAGAGGTTTATATCTGTGTATGGTTAAAGTATTTTTATGTCATATTATACATTTCTTGTTGTTCAAAAGTTACAACAATGCTCCACTTTTCTACATGATCTGATGTTGTAATATAAGAGAAACATATACTCATCAAACAGCAGTAATATTTAAAATCACTTTTAGATATGGTTATTTGGTTGTGAGACAAAAGACAGTAGTTTAAAGCAATATGTGAACTAGAATAAGTAAACCAACTAAATCTTTCTAAACAAAAACTTTACCATATAGGACTGAGAATGAGCCTGTCAGTATGGGAGACTCGAGAGCAATAAAAATATGAATATTCTCGCAAAGTTTGGGGGGCGGGGGTCTTTTGAGTTTTGAACTTACATCGTTTTTGACAAATTTTGATAAAGATTGCCACACACTAAATCTGTGCAAATGCTAGAAACATCAGAATATACCCTAGAAAGCACAATTTAAGGTTAGTATTTCTAAAAGGTTGTGGCCCCTCATGGGGATAGGCTTGGAGGCCTCTTGCTCCTAGTCTGTCCCATAAACTATTTTGACCTAAATCAAAGAGGTTTTGCTCCTTTAAAACAAAATATATCAAAATTTATCTTATCTATGTCTTTATTATCCCTTTCAACCAGATCTTGATATTTTTTACTATAGAATATTATGTCATAATTTAGAAATGCTCTAGATAAAAAGCATATCACTATATAAGAAAAAAAAAACTTTACTCCCTGATGAGAAATATTGGAGAATTGTTATTGTATTCCAAAGTTGGAAAGTTATCTAGAACATTTCAAGGAGGGTAAAATATATGTATTTCATTTTTATTTTCAAAATAAATTATTTTTGGTAAAAAAAAAAGTCTTATTTTGTAAATGTAGATTTTTGTCATACAAAAAAACATAAACACACTAGTAGCTTGCTTGTGTGGATTCAAAAGAATCTTGTCACAAGTTTACAGTAATTGCTCTCAGAATCATGGAACTGAAGATGTGAAAATAAGTTTTCAGGTTATGTATGGCCAAGATTTTGGAACAAAAGAGGCATATCTTTGACAGTGATCACCAGAACTTTTTAAAAATCAATTTGCAGTGATCACCAGAACTTGTTCAAAATCAGAAAGTTTATTATCCCATAAAATTTTCTTGCATCTATTCAAAACTAGTCTGTAGTGCACAAAAGAAATGAAATGAAATGGGGTTTTAACGTCCTACTGTTCTGCTCCGAACTGGGCTAATGAAGACGGGCATATGCCATACAGTGTGCTATGAGGGTAATTATTTTGATAGCGGCACTACGGCCTACTCTTATATCAAATTCCAACTGTCATGGTATCTTTTATGTGCATGCCAATGTGTACACGGGACCTCAGTTTTATCGTACCATCCGAAGGACTAGACAGCTGTCCTTGACAGGCCCTCTGTCCTGCATCACTGACAAGGGGGAACCACGCCAGAAAATCTGGATGAACTTTCTCGGCCAATGCAGGGATCGAACACCGGACCTCCAGGCTAGCAAGCCAGCGTCTTAGCCACCGTGACCCCCAAGAGTATAACTCTGCAAAATCAGTAAGTTGAATGATCTCAATCATTCTGTAAACAACAAAATCAGAATAATTAAACAAATGTTGTGCTAACAACAATTCTGGACAGACATGGGTAGGCATAGAGAAACCAACTAATTTTTATGGTAATATAAATATTTATCTAAATCCTAGTAACAACTTTAAACTAAATACTTTCAATCTAAAGCGAGTTAATTTCTTCTACATCTGATCTGCCATCTTTGCAATTAAAGTATCTGTTCTTCGGTTGCAAACATTGTTAAAAACCTTTACTGATGAGGAAATCTGCGACATCATGAATATAATGCCCTTTAATTCTAATTGATCTAGCTACTTCATGAACTTGAGAGGTTAATTGTTTATCAGGATATAGTTGCTGTAAGTGCTCCTTTAGGGCTGCTTCTAAGGCCTGAAAAAATTAGTTAAAAAAACCTGTGACTTCATACTTGACTAATAATTTACTCGCTGTAAAAAAAAAAATGTGCACAATTTTATTATTTTAGTTTGAAGATAATCAAATTGAATTCAATTCTTGTTTTGATATGTCTTCCATTTTGATTGATAACTATGTCAGAAATTCTGAACATCACTGGTGTCAGTAAAACAACTGATATTTTAATTGAATATCCATGGCGTTATTACAAATATATATAGATCTCAAATGCCATTTATTTTGAACAAATATTAGGGCTGTAGACCCATCAGAAGTGACACTGGCTGACCACTCTCTTTAATGGGACATCAACTGAACAATTGCTCAGTGGCTGAGAAAGAGAGGGAGAGAGAAATGGGGTTTAACGTCCACTCGACACAAACTAGGTCATTTCGGGACTAACACATGGTTTAATTTTATTTCAATAATTCGCTTGCACGTAGGGATCTTTAGCAGTGGGAGGACCCAGAGAAGACCCACGAGGTTGGACAGGCGACCCTACTCCTTGCCACGTACAACCGGGGATTCGAAACCACGCCAGTTGACTCAATGACAGACTTTATGGTACAGCGCGCACGTGCTAACCATTCAGCCACCCAACCCCCCGCTCAGTGGCTGAAGATGATACATGTATTTGTTTGGGTTAAGACCATTAGAGGCCCTAAGCACTCAACAGATTTTGGTGCCCCCATATAGGCCTATATGTAATTCCAAATAAAAATAATATACCAAAAAATTATATAAAATAAATTTGTATTTTTTCAAAATGAGGTTTTATACATTGATTGAGGCCAAAGCAGGCAACAGTAAGGAAAGAGAAAAACAATGAAAAGCTCATTAGAAAAAGTTCCTAATTTTTAAATTACACATTTTAAATATGTCTGCTCACAAAGAAGATGGTTCACCCAAAAGCACATGCTTATTTTGCTTAATGTATAATCCAGCCCTGTTCGAGAGGTTTCTAGTTAACCATTTACTGTCCTCTTCCACAGTTTCACCGATTGTTTGTTATTATGTATTTTATATATTCATGTATCTTCTGATGAAGATTGGAATAAAGATTATTTTATTATTATTATCACCAGGGTGATATCGCAGATCAGTGTTTTCCAGAATTACTAAATAGGAAGTCGGAATTTGCAGAAAAATTAGACAATATTAATAATTATTCGAATACAAGAGTAGGTTAAATTGCTGCTGCCCTGGCCTTATTCTTAAACACACACATACCGGTAAATAAAATATTTCTCACCCAAATATCTCCTTCCACCTTTCTTATGTGTACACAATGTCTATTTTGATGTGTCTGTTCATGATACACCGGCAACATATGATTCTTTGTTCTTCTCACTTGATATGGCAGTGACAGGGCTTCTTCTACAAAATGTTAAGATATGCAATTTATTTTAGACAGTCCACAAATTGGAAGACCAAACAGAATTTAACCCCCCAAAACAAAGACTTTACCCATTTTATAATTAAGTTGGGTTTTCCTTTGGTAGTTGTTTAGGGTATTCATTTTATAGTGTTTAAAAATATTTCTACAAGCATGTTGATATTGGTGTTCCTTCCTCATGATCAGTCAACCAATCCCAGCTCAAGTTTTCCAAAATATTTCGAAGATGGGTAAAATTTTAACAAGTTATTGTATAATCTTAATAAGTTTTAAACAATTATAGGAGACTATTCAGACCCCTAAATATGCCAACCAGATGGGAACAGAAAGCTAAACCGGATTGAATCTTGCAGGGCGATAACTCTGTGATTAAATTATTCTTGCCTTCATGGAGTTTCACCTCATGCCCGAATGAATCAGACAATATTTCCAACTGAGAACTTTGTCCTGTATCACACAAGCCTCGAAAATCAAAATGTGAAGGAAAGATAAATTGGCAAAACATGAACAATCTTACAGTAAAATACAACCACACTCTTGACATGAGTTAATAAAAGAATTAATGAAGGTTAATGAATGAATACCTCTTGGTGGAACCCATCCTGATGGTGTTGGATAAGAAGAATGTTTTGGTACCTCTGGTACTGTTAACTGTGGCATTAACCTTTCAACATATTTCATTTCTTTTGTCGAAACCTCAAAATCTATTAACTCATCTTGCCCTTTATCTGGTAGGGAACTCTCAGAAATATTGCTACATTTTCTGACCTGCAAAGTAAAGGTTACATATTTTATTTGCTAATATTAATATAATAGAAAAGTGATTCTCAGTCAGTGTGTCACGAAATTTTAAACGGTACACTAAGAAAATGCGAAAAGCCACTTGATCCCAATCAAGTATTCACTGGTGTCTACTGGTACGTTCATAGCTTTTTTTTTCTTTATTTAGTTTGAGTCATTCTATGTGTCTATGACTAGTCTGTGTCTACGGTTGTATGCTGTCTATGACTTGCCATGTTTTTGTTTTGCAAAATTCAAATATTTTTCATATATGTAGCCAGGTGTGTCGTTATTTTGTCATGTGTTCCAAGGTATGCCGTTGCCAACAAAAGGTTGAGAACCACTGTAATAGAACATGTGTATTGAAATATATGTGACAATAGATACATGTAGTAGCCATTTAACACAATAATGTCTTGTCATTATTAAAAATGAAAGGGGTGCAAGCTGGTGAATGTCCGAATTCATCGAGCTTGTGGGAAAATTGCTAAAAATTAAACGAGGTATAAACACAATTTGGGCACTTTGGCGAAAATTCTCCTCACCATTCATTTACCATGCGAATGCAAGCTGTTTTGTAACCTGGCTGTTTCGTACATGGTAACCATGACATGTTAGTCTCAAACTGGAATGATTTGATGAGACATTTTTTGGTAATATTTAAGCCCAGCTTATGCTATTTACACTACCAATGGTCATGGACCAGAAATCATGCAGATGCCTCTTTGACCTTTTTTTAGACGGTTTAGATATGGAGACCGTGTAAATTCAATTATTTTTACAATTTATCAATAGCACTGACTTGTTAATACGTACCTGGGTACTTAGTCTTGAAAATGTCTTTAACTGACAAGTAGTTTTTGTAAGAATATTCCTAAATATTGACATGCTTCCTGCCTTTGCTTTCTCTAACTTCTGTTGATCCAATTACCCCTAAGTACCACTAGAATTTCCAGTCAACAAACTCGGTCGATGGTTGGGCTAAAATTTGGGAATAGTTTGTTTGACTGAAATAAAAAACGCACTAACTCAAATATGATTACATCGTTTTTTGTCTATTTTGATTATTTTCCCCCAAGTTCAAATCTGACAGTTGAAGTCACAATTTTATTGAGATTTTCCTTCCAATAGCAATACCCTAAACAACGTGTTGACCTCTCTTTGCGAGTAAGGTCGTCATCTAGGGTTAAGGGTCAACGACTGACGTCATCAACTGAAAACAATGGCCGTACTAATATAAACAACTTGAATTAAGTCTGTGTCCGATGCATAAAACTGATGACAGCATAGTATCTAGTCGCTTCAGTATTTGACATTTTCATGTGGCCTCGCCCAGTCGATAAAATCAATCAGTTAGTTCAGTCGAATAATCCAGTCGAATAAACCAGTCGAAAAGTTCAGTCCAATACTTCAGTCGAATAAACAAGTCGCTCAATATTAAGCAGCGGTGGCAGCGGGCTAAGATAATATAGTAGCAAATCATGCTCGTAGCCATAGCTGAAGGAGCCGGGGGCATGGGGTAGGGACCGGGGGGCTTCCCAACTAATTTCAAGAAATGAAAAGAAATGAAATGGGGGTTCAACGTCCTTTTGTTCTGCTTAGAACTGGGCTAATGAAGACGGGCATACGCCATACACTGTGCGATGAGGGAAATTTTGCCCGGACAGCGGCACTACGGCCTACTCTTATATCGAATTCCATCTGTCAAAGGGATCTTTTACGTCCACTCCAATGTATACACGGGACCTCGGTTTTTCGTCCCATCCGAAAGACTAGACAGCTGTCCTTGTCCGCCTCGAAAAGAATAGAGTCCCTATATATGATATGAACGAAGAAAGGGGATGGGGTGGGGCGGGGGTGGGGGGGATAAGGTATTTGACATTTTCATGTGGCCTCGTCCAGTCGATAAAACCAGTCAGTTAGTTCAGTCGAATAATCCAGTCGAATAAACCAGTCGAATAATTCAGTCGAATAAACCAGTCGAATAGTTCAGTCGAATAATTCAGTCGAATAAACAAGTCGCTCAATATTAAGCAGCGGGCTAAGATAATATGGTAGCAAATCATGCTCGTAGACATAGCTGAAGGAGCCGGGGCATGGGGTAGGGACCGGGGGGCTTCCCAACTAGTTTCAAGAAATGAAAAGAAATGAAATGGGGGTTCAACGTCCTTCTGTTCTGCTTGGAACTGGGCTAATGAAGACGGGCATACGCCATACACTGTGCTATGATGGAAATTTTGCCCGGACAGCGGCACTACGGCCTACTCTTTTATCGAATTCCATCTGTCAAGGGATCTTTTACGTCCACTCCAATATATACACGGGACCTCGGTTTTTCGTCCCATCCGAACGACCAGACAGCTGTACTTGTCCGCCTCGAAAAGAATAGAGTCCCTATATATGATATGAACGTAGAAAGGGGATGGGGTGGGGCGGGGGATGAGGTATTTGACATTTTCATGTGGCCTCGTCCAGTCGATAAAACCAGTCAGTTAGTTCAGTCGAATAATCCAGTCGAATAAACCAGTCGAATAATTCAGTCGAAAAGTTCAGTCGAATAAACCAGTCGAATAGTTCAGTCGAATAATTCAGTCGAATAAACAAGTCGCTCAATATTAAGCAGCGGGCTAAGATAATATGGTAGCAAATCATGCTCGTAGACATAGCTGAAGGAGCCGGGGCATGGGGTAGGGACCGGGGGGCTTCCCAACTAGTTTCAAGAAATGAAAAGAAATGAAATGGGGGTTCAACGTCCTTCTGTTCTGCTTGGAACTGGGCTAATGAAGACGGGCATACGCCATACACTGTGCTATGATGGAAATTTTGCCCGGACAGCGGCACTACGGCCTACTCTTTTATCGAATTCCATCTGTCAAGGGATCTTTTACGTCCACTCCAATATATACACGGGACCTCGGTTTTTCGTCCCATCCGAACGACCAGACAGCTGTACTTGTCCGCCTCGAAAAGAATAGAGTCCCTATATATGATATGAACGTAGAAAGGGGATGGGGTGGGGCGGGGGATGAGGTATTTGACATTTTCATGTGGCCTCGTCCAGTCGATAAAACCAGTCAGTTAGTTCAGTCGAATAATTCAGTCGAATAAACCAGTCGAATAATTCAGTCGAATAAACCAGTCGAATAGTTCAGTCGAATAATTCAGTCGAATAATCCAGTCGAATAATTCAGTCGAATAAACAAGTCGCTCAATATTAAGCAGCGGTGGCAGCGGGCTAAGATAATATAGTAGCAAATCATGCTCGTAGCCATAGCTGAAGGAGCCGGGGCATGGGGTAGGGACCGGGGGGCTTCCCAACTAGTTTCAAGAAATGAAATGGGGTTTAACGTCCTTCTGTTCTGCTTGGAACTGGGCTAATGAAGACGGGCAGACGCCATAAACTGTGCGATGAGGGAAATTTTGCCCGGACAGCGGCACTACGGCCTACTCTTATATCGAATTCCATCTGTCAAAGGGATCTTTTACGTCCACTCCAATGTAGACACGGGACCTCGGTTTTTCGTCCCATCCGAAATACTAGACAGCTGTCCTTGTCCGCCTCGAAAAGAATAGAGTCCCTATATATGATATGAACGAAGAAAGGGGATGGGGTGGGGCGGGGGTGGGGGGGGATGAGGTATTTGACATTGTCATGTGGCCTCGTCCAGTCGATAAAACCAGTCAGTTAGTTCAGTCGAATAATCCAGTCGAATAAACCAGTCGAATAATTCAGTCGAAAAATTCAGTCGAATAAACCAGTCGAATAGTTCAGTCGAATAATTCAGTCGAATAAACAAGTCGCTCAATATTAAGCAGCGGTGGCAGCGGGCTAAGATAATATAGTAGCAAATCATGCTCGTAGCCATAGCTGAAGGAGCCGGGGGCATGGGGTAGTGACCGGGGGGCTTCCCAACTAGTTTCAAGAAATGAAAAGAAATGAAATGGGGTTTTAACGTCCTACTGTTCTGCTTGGAACTGGGCTAATGAAGACGGGCAGACGCCATACACTGTGCGATGAGGGAAATTTTGCCCGGACAGCGGCACTACGGCCTACTCTTATATCGAATTCCATCTGTCAAAGGGATCTTTTACGTCCTCTCCAATGTAGACACGGGACCTCGGTTTTTCGTCCCATCCGAAAGACTAGACAGCTGTCCTTGTCCGCCTCGAAAAGAATAGAGTCCCTATATATGATATAAACGAAGAAACGGATGGGGTGGGGCGGGGGTGGGGGGGGATGAGGTATTTGACATTTTCATGTGGCCTCGTCCAGTCGATAAAATCAGTCAGTTAGTTCAGTCGAATAATCCAGTCGAATAAACCAGTCGAATAATTCAGTCGAAAAGTTCAGTCGAATAAACCAGTCGAATAGTTCAGTCGAATAATTCAGTCGAATAAACAAGTCGCTCAATATTAAGCAGCGGTGGCAGCGGGCTAAGATAATATAGTAGCAAATCATGCTCGTAGCCATAGCTGAAGGAGCCGGGGGCATGGGGTAAGGACCGGGGGGCTTCCCAACTAGTTTCAAGAAATGAAAAGAAATGAAATGGGGTTTAACGTCCTTCTGTTCTGCTTGGAACTGGGCTAATGAAGACGGGCAGACGCCATACACTGTGCGATGAGGGAAATTTTGCCCGGACAGCGGCACTACGGCCTACTCTTATATCGAATTCCATCTGTCAAAGGGATCTTTTACGTCCACTCCAATGTAGACACGGGACCTCGGTTTTTCGTCCCATCCGAAAGACTAGACAGCTGTCCTTGTCCGCCTCGAAAAGAATAGAGTCCCTATATATGATATGAACGAAGAAAGGGGATGGGGTGGGGCGGGGGTGGGGGGGGGATGAGGTATTTGACATTGTCATGTGGCCTCGTCCAGTCGATAAAACCAGTCAGTTAGTTCAGTCGAATAATCCAGTCGAATAAACCAGTCGAATAATTCAGTCGAAAAGTTCAGTCGAATAAACCAGTCGAATAGTTCAGTCGAATAATTCAGTCGAATAAACAAGTCGCTCAATATTAAGCAGCGGTGGCAGCGGGCTAAGATAATATAGTAGCAAATCATGCTCGTAGCCATAGCTGAAGGAGCCGGGGGCATGGGGTAGTGACCGGGGGGCTTCCCAACTAGTTTCAAGAAATGAAAAGAAATGAAATGGGGTTTTAACGTCCTACTGTTCTGCTTGGAACTGGGCTAATGAAGACGGGCAGACGCCATACACTGTGCGATGAGGGAAATTTTGCCCGGACAGCGGCACTACGGCCTACTCTTATATCGAATTCCATCTGTCAAAGGGATCTTTTACGTCCTCTCCAATGTAGACACGGGACCTCGGTTTTTCGTCCCATCCGAAAGACTAGACAGCTGTCCTTGTCCGCCTCGAAAAGAATAGAGTCCCTATATATGATATCAACGAAGAAACGGATGGGGTGGGGCGGGGCGGGGGTGGGGGGGGATGAGGTATTTGACATTTTCATGTGGCCTCGTCCAGTCGATAAAATCAGTCAGTTAGTTCAGTCGAATAATCCAGTCGAATAAACCAGTCGAATAATTCAGTCGAAAAGTTCAGTCGAATAAACCAGTCGAATAGTTCAGTCGAATAATTCAGTCGAATAAACAAGTCGCTCAATATTAAGCAGCGGTGGCAGCGGGCTAAGATAATATAGTAGCAAATCATGCTCGTAGCCATAGCTGAAGGAGCCGGGGGCATGGGGTAGGGACCGGGGGGCTTCCCAACTAGTTTCAAGAAATGAAAAGAAATGAAATGGTGTTTAACGTCCTTCTGTTCTGCTTGGAACTGGGCTAATGAAGACGGGCAGACGCCATACACTGTGCGATGAGGGAAATTTTGCCCGGACAGCGGCACTACGGCCTACTCTTATATCGAATTCCATCTGTCAAAGGGATCTTTTACGTCCACTCCAATGTAGACACGGGACCTCGGTTTTTCGTCCCATCCGAAAGACTAGACAGCTGTCCTTGTCCGCCTCGAAAAGAATAGAGTCCCTATATATGATATAAACGAAGAAACGGATGGGGTGGGGCGGGGGTGGGGGGGGATGAGGTATTTGACATTTTCATGTGGCCTCGTCCAGTCGATAAAATCAGTCAGTTAGTTCAGTCTAATAATCCAGTCGAATAAACCAGTCGAATAATTCAGTCGAAAAGTTCAGTCGAATAAACCAGTCGAATAGTTCAGTCGAATAATTCAGTCGAATAAACAAGTCGCTCAATATTAAGCAGCGGTGGCAGCGGGCTAAGATAATATAGTAGCAAATCATGCTCGTAGCCATAGCTGAAGGAGCCGGGGGCATAGGGTAGTGACCGGGGGGCTTCCCAACTAGTTTCAAGAAATGAAAAGAAATGAAATGGGGTTTTAACGTCCTACTGTTCTGCTTGGAACTGGGCTAATGAAGACGGGCAGACGCCATACACTGTGCGATGAGGGAAATTTTGCCCGGACAGCGGCACTACGGCCTACTCTTATATCGAATTCCATCTGTCAAAGGGATCTTTTACGTCCTCTCCAATGTAGACACGGGACCTCGGTTTTTCGTCCCATCCGAAAGACTAGACAGCTGTCCTTGTCCGCCTCGAAAAGAATAGAGTCCCTATATATGATATAAACGACGAAACGGATGGGGTGGGGTGGGGGGGATGAGGTATTTGACATTTTCATGTGGCCTCGTCCAGTCGATAAAATCAGTCAGTTAGTTCAGTCTAATAATCCAGTCGAATAAACCAGTCGAATAATTCAGTCGAAAAGTTCAGTCGAATAAACCAGTCGAATAGTTCAGTCGAATAATTCAGTCGAATAATACAGTCGAATAATTCAGTCGAATAAACAAGTCGCTCAATATTAAGCAGCGGTGGCAGCGGGCTAAGATAATATAGTAGCAAATCATGCTCGTAGCCATAGCTGAAGGAGCCGGGGGCATGGGGTAGGGACCGGGGGGCTTCCCAACTAGTTTCAAGAAATGAAAAGAAATGAAATGGGGTTTAACGTCCTTCTGTTCTGCTTGGAACTGGGCTAATGAAGACGGGCAGACGCCATACACTGTGCGATGAGGGAAATTTTGCCCGGACAGCGGCACTACGGCCTACTCTTATATCGAATTCCATCTGTCAAAGGGATCTTTTACGTCCACTCCAATGTATACACGGGACCTCGGTTTTTCGTCCCATCCGAACGACTAGACAGCTGTCCTTGTCCGCCTCGAAAAGAATAGAGTCCCTATATATGATATGAACGAAGAAAGGGGATGGGGTGGGGCGGGGGGATGAGGTATTTGACATTTTCATGTGGCCTCGTCCAGTCGATAAAATCAGTCAGTTAGTTCAGTCGAATAATCCAGTCGAATAAACCAGTCGAATAATTCAGTCGAAAAGTTCAGTCGAATACTTCAGTCGAATAGTTCAGTCGAATAATTCAGTCGAATAAACAAGTCGCTCAATATTAAGCAGCGGTGGCAGCGGGCTAAGATGATATGGTAGCAAATCATGCTCTTAGACATAGCTGAAGGAGCCGGGGCATGGGGTAGAGACCGGGGGGCTTCCCAACTAGTTTCAAGAAATGAAAAGAAATGAAATGGGGTTTTAACGTCCTACTGTTCTGCTTGGAACTGGGCTAATGAAGACGGGCAGACGCCATACACTGTGCGATGGGGGAAATTTTGCCCGGACAGCGGCACTACGGCGTACTCTTATATCGAATTCCATCTGTCAAGGGATCTTTTACGTCCACGCCAATGTGCACACGGGACCTCGGTTTTTCGTCCCATCCGAACGACTAGACAGCTGTCCTTGTCCGCCTCGAAAAGAATAGAGTCCCTATATATGATATGAACGTAGAAAGGGGATGGGGTGGGGCGGGGGTGGGGGGATGAGGTATTTGACATTGTCATGTGGCCTCGTCCAGTCGATAAAATCAGTCAGTTAGTTCAGTCGAATAATCCAGTCGAATAAACCAGTCGAATAATTCAGTCGAAAAATTCAGTCGAATAAACCAGTCGAATAGTTCAGTCGAATAATTCAGTCGAATAATCCAGTCGAATAATTCAGTCGCTCAATATTAAGCAGCGGTGGCAGCGGGCTAAGATAATATAGTAGCAAATCATGCTCGTAGCCATAGCTGAAGGAGCCGGGGGCATGGGGTAGGGACCGGGGGGCTTCCCAACTAGTTTCAAGAAATGAAAAGAAATGAAATGGGGTTTAACGTCCTTCTGTTCTGCTTGGAACTGGGCTAATGAAGACGGGCAGACGCCATACACTGTGCGATGAGGGAAATTTTGCCCGGACAGCGGCACTACGGCCTACTCTTATATCGAATTCCATCTGTCAAAGGGATCTTTTACGTCCACTCCAATGTAGACACAGGACCTCGGTTTTTCGTCCCATCCGAAAGACTAGACAGCTGTACTTGTCCGCCTCGAAAAGAATAGAGTCCCTATATATGATATGAACGAAGAAAGGGGATGGGGTGGGGCGGGGGTGGGGGTGAGGTATTTGACATTTTCATGTGGCCTCGTCCAGTCGATAAAATCAGTCAGTTAGTTCAGTCGAATAATCCAGTCGAATAATTCAGTCGAAAAGTTCAGTCGAATACTTCAGTCGAATAGTTCAGTCGAATAATCCAGTCGAATAATTCAGTCGAATAAACAAGTCGCTCAATATTAAGCAGCGGTGGCAGCGGGCTAAGATAATATGGTAGCAAATCATGCTCGTAGACATAGCTGAAGGAGCCGGGGCATGGGGTAGAGACCGGGGGGCTTCCCAACTAGTTTCAAGAAATGAAAAGAAATGAAATGGGTTTTTAACGTCCTACTGTTCTGCTTGGAACTGGGCTAATGAAGACGGGCATACGCCATACACTGTGCGATGAGGGAAATTTTGCCCGGACAGCGGCACTACGGCCTACTCTCATATCGAATTCCATCTGTCAAAGGGATCTTTTACGTCCACGCCAATGTGCACACGGGACCTCGGTTTTTCGTCCCATCCGAACGACTAGACAGCTGTCCTTGTCCGCCTCGAAAAGAATAGAGTCCCTATATATGATATAAACGAAGAAAGGGGATGGCGTGGTGCGGGGGGTGGGGGTGGATGAGGTATTTGACATTCTCATGTGGCCTCGTCCAGTCGATAAAACCAGTCAGTTAATTCCACATTCGCGTGGACGTAAAAGATCCCTTTGACAGATGGAATTCGATATAAGAGTAGGCCGTAGTGCCGCTGTCCGGGCAAAATTTCCCTCATAGCACAGTGTATGGCGTATGCCCGTCTTCATTAGCCCAGTTCCAAGCAGAACAGTAGGACGTTAAAACCCCATTTCATTTCTTGAAACTAGTTGGGAAGCCCCCCGGACCCTACCCCATGCCCCGGCTCCTTCAGCTATGGCTACGAGCATGATTTGCTACTAATTATCTTAGCCCGCTGCCACCGCTGCTTAATATTGAGCGACTTGTTTATTCGACTGAATTATTCGACTGAACTATTCGACTGGTTTATTCGACTGAACTTTTCGACTGAATTATTCGACTGGTTTATTCGACTGGATTATTCGACTGAACTAACTGACTGGTTTTATCGACTGGACGAGGCCACATGAAAATGTCAAATACCTCATCCCCGCCCCACCCCATCCCCTTTCTACGTTCATATCATATATAGGGACTCTATTCTTTTCGAGGCGGACAAGTACAGCTGTCTGGTCGTTCGGATGGGACGAAAAACCGAGGTCCCGTGTCCACATTGACGTGGTCGTAAAAGATCCCT
The DNA here is from genome assembly GCF_932274485.2 of Patella vulgata. Lineage (NCBI taxonomy): Eukaryota > Metazoa > Mollusca > Gastropoda > Patellidae > Patella > Patella vulgata. The sequence goes on from NC_065883.2 coordinate 23,939,335, forward strand.
TGACAGATGGAATTCGATAAAAGAGTAGGCCGTAGTGCCGCTGTCCGGGCAAAATTTCCATCATAGCACAGTGTATGGCGTCTGCCCGTCTTCATTAGCCCAGTTCCAAGCAGAACAGAAGGACGTTGAACCCCCATTTCATTTCTTTTCATTTCTTGAAACTAGTAGGGAAGCCCCCCGGTCCCTACCCCATGCCCCGGCTCCTTCAGCTATGTCTACGAGCATGATTTGCTACCATATTATCTTAGCCCGCTGCTTAATATTGAGCGACTTGTTTATTCGACTGAATTATTCGACTGAACTATTCGACTGAAGTATTCGACTGGTTTATTCGACTGAACTTTTCGACTGAATTATTCGACTGGTTTATTCGACTGGATTATTCGACTGAACTAACTGACTGATTTTATCGACTGGACGAGGCCACATGAAAATGTCAAATACCTCATCCCCCCCCCCCCCCGCCCCACCCCATCCCCTTTCTTCGTTCATATCATATATAGGGACTCTATTCTTTTCGAGGCGGACAAGGACAGCTGTCTAGTCTTTCGGATGGGACGAAAAACCGAGGTCCCGTGTCTACATTGGAGTGGACGTAAAAGATCCCTTTGACAGATGGAATTCGATATAAGAGTAGGCCGTAGTGCCGCTGTCCGGGCAAAATTTCCCTCATCGCACAGTGTATGGCGTCTGCCCGTCTTCATTAGCCCAGTTCCAAGCAGAACAGAAGGACGTTAAACCCCCATTTCATTTCTTTTCATTTCTTGAAACTAGTTGGGAAGCCCCCCGGTCCCTACCCCATGCCCCGGCTCCTTCAGCTATGTCTACGAGCATGATTTGCTACCATATTATCTTAGCCCGCTGCTTAATATTGAGCGACTTGTTTATTCGACTGAATTATTCGACTGAAGTATTCGACTGAAGTATTCGACTGGTTTATTCGACTGAACTTTTCGACTGAATTATTCGACTGGTTTATTCGACTGGATTATTCGACTGAACTAACTGACTGATTTTATCGACTGGACGATGCCACATGAAAATGTCAAATACCTCATCCCCCTCCCCCGCCCCACCCCATCCCCTTTCTTCGTTCATATCATATATAGGGACTCTATTCTTTTCGAGGTGGACAAGGACAGCTGTCTAGTCGTTCGGATGGGACGAAAAACCGAGGTCCCGTGTCCACATTGACGTGGTCGTAAAAGATCCCTTGACAGATGGAATTCGATATAAGAGTAGGCCGTAGTGCCGCTGTCCGGGCAAAATTTCCCTCATCGCACAGTGTATGGCGTATGCCCGTCTTCATTAGCCCAGTTCCAAGCAGAACAGTAGGACGTTAAAACCCCATTTCATTTCTTTTCATTTCTTGAAACTAGTTGGGAAGCCCCCCGGTCTCTACCCCATGCCCCGGCTCCTTCAGCTATGTCTAAGAGCATGATTTGCTACCATATCATCTTAGCCCACTGCCACCGCTGCTTAATATTGAGCGACTTGTTTATTCGACTGAATTATTCGACTGAACTATTCGACTGGTTTATTCGACTGAACTTTTCGACTGAATTATTCGACTGGTTTATTCGACTGGATTATTCGACTGAACTAACTGACTGGTTTTATCGACTGGACGAGGCCACATGAAAATGTCAAATAACTCATCCCCCGCCCCACCCCATCCCCTTTCTACGTTCATATCATATATAGGGACTCTATTCTTTTCGAGGCGGACAAGTACAGCTGTCTGGTCGTTCGGATGGGACGAAAAACCGAGGTCCCGTGTCCACATTGACGTGGTCGTAAAAGATCCCTTGACAGATGGAATTCGATAAAAGAGTAGGCCGTAGTGCCGCTGTCCGGGCAAAATTTCCATCATAGCACAGTGTATGGCGTATGCCCGTCTTCATTAGCCCAGTTCCAAGCAGAACAGAAGGACGTTGAACCCCCATTTCATTTCTTTTCATTTCTTGAAACTAGTAGGGAAGCCCCCCGGTCCCTACCCCATGCCCCGGCTCCTTCAGCTATGTCTACGAGCATGATTTGCTACCATATTATCTTAGCCCGCTGCTTAATATTGAGCGACTTGTTTATTCGACTGAATTATTCGACTGAACTATTCGACTGAAGTATTCGACTGGTTTATTCGACTGAACTTTTCGACTGAATTATTCGACTGGTTTATTCGACTGGATTATTCGACTGAACTAACTGACTGATTTTATCGACTGGACGAGGCCACATGAAAATGTCAAATACCTCATCCCCCCCCGCCCCACCCCATCCCCTTTCTTCGTTCATATCATATATAGGGACTCTATTCTTTTCGAGGCGGACAAGGACAGCTGTCTAGTCTTTCGGATGGGACGAAAAACCGAGGTCCCGTGTCTACATTGGAGTGGACGTAAAAGATCCCTTTGACAGATGGAATTCGATATAAGAGTAGGCCGTAGTGCCGCTGTCCGGGCAAAATTTCCATCATAGCACAGTGTATGGCAAAATTTCCCTCATAGCACAGTGTATGGCGTATGCCCGTCTTCATTAGCCCAGTTCCAAGCAGAACAGTAGGACGTTAAAACCCCATTTCATTTCTTGAAACTAGTTGGGAAGCCCCCCGGTCCCTACCCCATGCCCCGGCTCCTTCAGCTATGGCTACGAGCATGATTTGCTACTAATTATCTTAGCCCGCTGCCACCGCTGCTTAATATTGAGCGACTTGTTTATTCGACTGAATTATTCGACTGAACTATTCGACTGGTTTATTCGACTGAACTTTTCGACTGAATTATTCGACTGGTTTATTCGACTGGATTATTCGACTGAACTAACTGACTGGTTTTATCGACTGGACGAGGCCACATGAAAATGTCAAATACCTCATCCCCCCCACCCCCGCCCCACCCCATCCCCTTTCTTCGTTCATATCATATATAGGGACTCTATTCTTTTCGAGGCGGACAAGGACAGCTGTCTAGTCGTTCGGATGGGACGAAAAACCGAGGTCCCGTGTCCACATTGACGTGGTCGTAAAAGATCCCTTGACAGATGGAATTCGATATAAGAGTAGGCCGTAGTGCCGCTGTCCGGGCAAAATTTCCCTCATCGCACAGTGTATGGCGTATGCCCGTCTTCATTAGCCCAGTTCCAAGCAGAACAGTAGGACGTTAAAACCCCATTTCATTTCTTTTCATTTCTTGAAACTAGTTGGGAAGCCCCCCGGTCTCTACCCCATGCCCCGGCTCCTTCAGCTATGTCTAAGAGCATGATTTGCTACCATATCATCTTAGCCCACTGCCACCGCTGCTTAATATTGAGCGACTTGTTTATTCGACTGAATTATTCGACTGAACTATTCGACTGGTTTATTCGACTGAACTTTTCGACTGAATTATTCGACTGGTTTATTCGACTGGATTATTCGACTGAACTAACTGACTGGTTTTATCGACTGGACGAGGCCACATGAAAATGTCAAATACCTCATCCCCCCACCCCCGCCCCACCCCATCCCCTTTCTACGTTCATATCATATATAGGGACTCTATTCTTTTCGAGGCGGACAAGTACAGCTGTCTGGTCGTTCGGATGGGACGAAAAACCGAGGTCCCGTGTCCACATTGACGTGGTCGTAAAAGATCCCTTGACAGATGGAATTCGATAAAAGAGTAGGCCGTAGTGCCGCTGTCCGGGCAAAATTTCCATCATAGCACAGTGTATGGCGTATGCCCGTCTTCATTAGCCCAGTTCCAAGCAGAACAGAAGGACGTTGAACCCCCATTTCATTTCTTTTCATTTCTTGAAACTAGTTGGGAAGCCCCCCGGTCCCTACCCCATGCCCCGGCTCCTTCAGCTATGTCTACGAGCATGATTTGCTACCATATTATCTTAGCCCGCTGCTTAATATTGAGCGACTTGTTTATTCGACTGAATTATTCGACTGGTTTATTCGACTGAACTTTTCGACTGAATTATTCGACTGGTTTATTCGACTGGATTATTCGACTGAACTAACTGACTGGTTTTATCGACTGGACGAGGCCACATGAAAATGTCAAATACCTTATCCCCCCCACCCCCGCCCCACCCCATCCCCTTTCTTCGTTCATATCATATATAGGGACTCTATTCTTTTCGAGGCGGACAAGGACAGCTGTCTAGTCTTTCGGATGGGACGAAAAACCGAGGTCCCGTGTATACATTGGAGTGGACGTAAAAGATCCCTTTGACAGATGGAATTCGATATAAGAGTAGGCCGTAGTGCCGCTGTCCGGGCAAAATTTCCCTCATCGCACAGTGTATGGCGTATGCCCGTCTTCATTAGCCCAGTTCCAAGCAGAACAGTAGGACGTTAAAACCCCATTTCATTTCTTTTCATTTCTTGAAACTAATTGGGAAGCCCCCCGGTCTCTACCCCATGCCCCGGCTCCTTCAGCTATGTCTAAGAGCATGATTTGCTACCATATCATCTTAGCCCACTGCCACCGCTGCTTAATATTGAGCGACTTGTTTATTCGACTGAATTATTCGACTGAACTATTCGACTGGTTTATTCGACTGAACTTTTCGACTGAATTATTCGACTGGTTTATTCGACTGGATTATTCGACTGAACTAACTGACTGATTTTATCGACTGGACGAGGCCACATGAAAATGTCAAATACCTCATCCCCCCCACCCCCGCCCCACCCCATCCCCTTTCTTAGTTCATATCATATATAGGGACTCTATTCTTTTCGAGGCGGACAAGGACAGCTGTCTAGTCGTTCGGATGGGACGAAAAACCGAGGTCCCGTGTGCACATTGGCGTGGACGTAAAAGATCCCTTGACAGATGGAATTCGATATAAGAGTACGCCGTAGTGCCGCTGTCCGGGCAAAATTTCCCTCATCGCACAGTGTATGGCGTATGCCCGTCTTCATTAGCCCAGTTCCAAGCAGAACAGTAGGACGTTAAAACCCCATTTCATTTCTTTTCATTTCTTGAAACTAATTGGGAAGCCCCCCGGTCTCTACCCCATGCCCCGGCTCCTTCAGCTATGTCTAAGAGCATGATTTGCTACCATATCATCTTAGCCCACTGCCACCGCTGCTTAATATTGAGCGACTTGTTTATTCGACTGAATTATTCGACTGAAGTATTCGACTGAACTATTCGACTGGTTTATTCGACTGAACTTTTCGACTGAATTATTCGACTGGTTTATTCGACTGGATTATTCGACTGAACTAACTGACTGATTTTATCGACTGGACGAGGCCACATGAAAATGTCAAATACCTCATCCCCCCCCGCCCCACCCCATCCCCTTTCTTCGTTCATATCATATATAGGGACTCTATTCTTTTCGAGGCGGACAAGGACAGCTGTCTAGTCGTTCGGATGGGACGAAAAACCGAGGTCCCGTGTATACATTGGAGTGGACGTAAAAGATCCCTTTGACAGATGGAATTCGATATAAGAGTAGGCCGTAGTGCCGCTGTCCGGGCAAAATTTCCCTCATCGCACAGTGTATGGCGTCTGCCCGTCTTCATTAGCCCAGTTCCAAGCAGAACAGAAGGACGTTAAACCCCATTTCATTTCTTTTCATTTCTTGAAACTAGTTGGGAAGCCCCCCGGTCCCTACCCCATGCCCCCGGCTCCTTCAGCTATGGCTACGAGCATAATTTGCTACTATATTATCTTAGCCCGCTGCCACCGCTGCTTAATATTGAGCGACTTGTTTATTCGACTGAATTATTCGACTGAACTATTCGACTGGTTTATTCGACTGAACTTTTCGACTGGTTTATTCGACTGGATTATTCGACTGAACTAACTGACTGGTTTTATCGACTGGACGAGGCCACATGAAAATATCAAATACCTCATCCCCCCCCACCCCCGCCCCACCCCATCCCCTTTCTTCGTTTATATCATATATAGGGACTCTATTCTTTTCGAGGCGGACAAGGACAGCTGTCTAGTCTTTCGGATGGGACGAAAAACCGAGGTCCCGTGTATACATTGGAGTGGATGTAAAAGATCCCTTTGACAGATGGAATTCGATATAAGAGTAGGCCGTAGTGCCGCTGTCCGGGCAAAATTTCCCTCATCGCACAGTGTATGGCGTCTGCCCGTCTTCATTAGCCCAGTTCCAAGCAGAACAGTAGGACGTTAAAACCTCATTTCATTTCTTGAAACTAGTTGGGAAGCCCCCCGGTCCCTACCCCATGCCCCCGGCTCCTTCAGCTATGGCTACGAGCATGATTTGCTACTATATTATCTTAGCCCGCTGCCACCGCTGCTTAATATTGAGCGACTTGTTTATTCGACTGAATTATTCGACTGAACTATTCGACTGGTTTATTCGACTGAACTTTTCGACTGAATTATTCGACTGGTTTATTCGACTGGATTATTCGACTGAACTAACTGACTGGTTTTATCGACTGGACGAGGCCACATGAAAATGTCAAATACCTCATCCCCCCACCCCCGCCCCACCCCATCCCCTTTCTTCGTTCATATCATATATAGGGACTCTATTCTTTTCGAGGCGGACAAGGACAGCTGTCTAGTCGTTCGGATGGGACGAAAAACCGAGGTCCCGTGTCCACATTGACGTGGTCGTAAAAGATCCCTTGACAGATGGAATTCGATATAAGAGTACGCCGTAGTGCCGCTGTCCGGGCAAAATTTCCCTCATCGCACAGTGTATGGCGTATGCCCGTCTTCATTAGCCCAGTTCCAAGCAGAACAGTAGGACGTTAAAACCCCATTTCATTTCTTTTCATTTCTTGAAACTAGTTGGGAAGCCCCCCGGTCTCTACCCCATGCCCCGGCTCCTTCAGCTATGTCTAAGAGCATGATTTGCTACCATATCATCTTAGCCCACTGCCACCGCTGCTTAATATTGAGCGACTTGTTTATTCGACTGAAGTATTCGACTGAACTATTCGACTGGTTTATTCGACTGAACTTTTCGACTGAATTATTCGACTGGTTTATTCGACTGGATTATTCGACTGAACTAACTGACTGATTTTATCGACTGGACGAGGCCACATGATAATGTCAAATACCTCATCCCCATCGCCCCCCTAACCCAACATATCATATATAGGGACTCTATTCTTTTGGAGGTGGACAAGGACAGATGTCTAGTCGTTCGGATGGGACGAAAAACCGAGGTCCCGTGTACACATTGGCGTGCACTTAAAAGATGGGGGCATATGGGGATGAGGGAAAAAGTCAAGCATGACTTTATTAAGCCGCGGTGGCAATAACTAAGATAACACCTTAAAGTTTTAATTTGAACAATCAAATTTGAACATGAGGGGACGTAAAAAATAAACAAAAACAATGATAAAAGATATTGGAATTAGTGCGTTTTTTCTTTAACTTATACAGATTACAAACGATTCCAAAATTTTAATAAGCCATCGACCGGTTTATTCGACTGACTATTTGTTTTGGACTTAGGGTCGACTCAAAACTTACATGGAGGCCGCCATTTTGGCCTTTTACGTAAACAAATCTCCATGCAGCAATGCGATTCCGAACGTTCAACAGGCTCGATTTATATCAACTTTCGCATTATTTGTAATTTGGTGCTTATTTCAAGGAAAACATAATTACGTCTGACCATGGAACTGTGGTCTGACAATATTCCTCATGTACATCGGTTTTTTTAGCCATAGAACTCTATCAATGTTTTAGCTATGAACGAAAACATAATTCTCCCGTGCTGAGCATCATGAGTCGATAACACTATTGCTGGCTTGACAGCTCCAGAAAATAAAAAAAAATAGCCTTATTCTAAGTACTAGATGTGTTAGTACCTGTTGTGTAAATTATCCATTAAATCATATTTTACTTGTCCAGAGGGTTCAAAAATATTTTTAAATCCAAGTCACATTTGAAAAGCTTTTACGTCAGGCTTTTCAAATCATTTAGTTGAATTTTTCCAATTTTTTAAATTAGGTGTGTTAAAATGAAATTTGTATCATCAATTAATTGGAATATTGTAAAATAGTACAATTTGTTGACCAGAATAAAGATTGGGACATATTATTCAGTTACAACAAGAGTGGTATTGAGCCTTTAATCTTCCGACTGAGCTAATCCGCGAAAACTAATACTGGATCCCTTGCTTGATAATATTAGGTTATGTAATATGTGTATTATCATATATATGTTATATGGAAATGTGAATTTGCTGAGTTACTTTCCTTCAATTGTGCAGGCTTATCTGTAAAGTGAAATGAAATGAAATGAAATGGGGTTTAACATCCTATAGTCTACTGTTCTCCTCCGAACTGGGCTAATGAAGACAGACATACGCCATACAGTGTGTTATGAGGGAAATTTTGCCCGTACAGTGGCACTACGGCCTACTCTTATATCGAATTCCAACTGTCAAGGGATCTTTTACGTGCACTCCACGTGCACGGGTCCTCTGTTTTTGATCCCATCCAAACAACTAGACAGCTGTCCTTGTCAGGCCCTCTGTCCTGCATCAATGGCAAGGGGGTAACCACGCTGGAAAATCTGGATGAAGTTTCTTGGCCAATGCAGGGGTCGAACACCTGACTTCCAGGCTAGCGAGGCAGAGTCTTACATACTTAGCTGTTTGTAAAGTACTTAAAATATAAGATATTGTCTGTTCATATATACTCTTCAAAAAAAAGTAGGGGATATTCAGAAACTATACAAAACTGCGGAAATGCACTGCTGTATTTATTAGAGGTAACCAGTGTATGTTAATAACAGGCCAATTGCCTACACATGAACATAAACAGTTCATATGGGCGGCTTATCTGCTGGCCCCATTTCACTTGTAAAGAGATTTTTGTCTTAATAATGAGTAATTGCTCCACCAATCCTTGGTCGTTCAGCAATTCGTCGTGGCATGCTCCTAATCAACCGTCGAATCACGATTTGGGGCAATCTGACGTTGATGTCGACGGACACGTCTAGCCCGATCAAATTAAACGTAACACACTAAATAAGCAAAGATACGTTAAACAGTAAATCTTATGCAAGAACCGATAGGAAAGCAAACATGGATAGGATAAACCAGCACGCGGCAGTTTTCATCAACCCTTCCTTGAAGTGTCAAATTTGACAATGAACCCCTCCCACGTGTATGGCGCTATTGCGTCGCATGTGCAGCTCAGTGGCTCTGTTGGGGCGATAAGTTCTTCCATCTGTGAACATACTCTCAAAGCATGTCAAGTGTCCATGACTATTTATATCACAACCTGCATAGGTATTTGCATTTCAATATCCCCTACTAATTTTTAAAGAGTATATGCTCAACAAAATATACAATTTGTCATTATGTGATTCATTTGCTGCATTCCGGGCGACACATTTCTTCTTTTCAGAAATATAAACTTGCTTTCAAAATTACTTTTAAAACTTGCAGGTATTCTTCCCTATAACAGCTGAGAAATGAGGTTTTACATGTTGGAAACAGAAATAAGAAAGTCTTCACAGGTAATTGGGATTTTTAGAAGAGGTAGTGGTTTTGATCAAGATTACCTGTTGTCTGAATCTTCAGGTGTTTTTCTCTGTTTGCTATTTTTATCAGATGTCAACTTATCAGAGGTCAGGGAACAGATTTGGCCTAGAGAATATGAGGATGGGTTGAAAGCTAATCCTTATCACAGTGATTATCCAAAGACCACCCAGCTACCAAAATCCTTACTAGATGGGGAATTATTTTTGTTTGTGCTGAACTTTTTCATTTATGTAAAACAATACACATCTGATATACCACTTACTACTGGACAATTTACATAGAGCTAACGAATGTTTGTTATAATGTCAATATAATCAAACTAGATAAAGTTATCCATCCAAAATTTGGTACTGACAAATTTCCATGTGATCTGACATGGTTAATTTTCATATTACAGTCATAAACAATGTCTCTTTTAATTTAATACATTGGGAGACTAGTAAAAATAAAATAAACAAAATTTACATTGTTTTCATCATTACATTTAATGTCAATCTACAAAAAGTGTTTCCCACATTAATTATGTGATTGAGTTTCAAACTGCAAATCATGTTCTTATAAATACAATGTATGTCAAATGTACAATAATTACAAATGAACTGAATATAATCATGATGGCAAAATAGCTCAACAACCAAATAGGATATTTTAAATTTTAAATGAAAGCATAAGTTAATTTTTTTTTTTTAAATAAATACAGCAAATATGAAAGTTTCCCCAAATCACAAAACACATTGCCACATAGATAAACAACTGAACCTGGTTAAGTTTACAATCCTAGTAAACAGTAAGTTTAACAGAAACCTATCAGATCCGATAATATCTCTTTAATGCTGTCCGCAAAATAAAATGTACATTACTAATTAATAACATTGTATCTTGGTTACAACCTCTCTCTCTTTATTCATTTAGCCAAAAACAAAATAAAACTAGTAACAAACCAATAACTGTTTTATCTTTCAAATTTAATCCTACAAATCTTGTCTCATCTCTAATCAAAATAGCACATCAGAACTGCCGAATCCTACATTATACTGCAAGGGAAGACAACTCTGTTTGGGAGATTGCATATAACCATGACTGTTCAAATATATTTACATTTCCTATCTAGAAGGCAACATTTACAAATATATGATTTATTTACATATATTTACAATGATCTGATCTATATATATATATACATGGATGTAACAACGTGACAGTGTCAAAACAAAAACATATAAAAATGCTATTTTACAGGTTTAGATTTAGTTATCGTTATCTGACCATACAGTGTAAACACATCCTTATAAAAACTAATTTATAAAATCGTATATATATATATTTTGATTTATCAAAGAAAACAAATCATCTGATGTCATTATACACAGAATTTCGACATAAGAAACAATGTCTTCATAAAATGTACATGTATTGAGGTTTTCAATATAAAGTTGACACCAATTTCAGTGTAAAATAGGGATTCAGATTTGATGCCATCAAATGAGGACTGGTCATTTTGCTGGTTTCAATTAATGTAGCCAAGATTATAAACCACTGAAGTGGGTGACAAAAATGGAATTATGTTTGAAGGAGTAGTCCCAGGTTTCTAAGAATATTTCACACAGAATTAACTCATCTGATTGACTAAATATATATATCTGGGAGGTCTCTTTTAACATCTCAACAACATATTCCTTTGGTCATTTTAAAACTTAAACAATGTCACCTATTTTTAATACAATATTCCAGTACCATGTATCCTTTCCACCTGTAGACTTAAAGCTAGCAATTCAGTGTATAGTTTAATGCAGACACTAACTCCTACATAACTGTGGTAGACTTAAAGCCAGCAGTCCAGTGTATATTGCAGAGACTAATTCCTACACAAATACTGTCTATGGGAACTTTCAGCTATGCCTGCGGACCTCTGCAAATGTCAATGAATAATGAAGAATGATTGTCTAGCACTAGTTTATTTACATACATAATATAAACACATTCATTATTTCTTCTTGGCTTTACTCTTGCCCTTTCCCCTGGGACGACCTCTCCCACGCCCTCTACCTCTTCCTCTGGTGGGCTTTTTACCACTAGTTTCACCATCTGCTTCCTGTAAAAATATAACATATTTCATGCAACTCATTAAATATCCTTGAGCAGTTTTGTAATCTGCAACACTTAATATAAATTTTTTTTTCATAAGGGCATTGAGAAAAACATGTCTTTGTTCAACATTTTTTGACGAAAAACGTAATTTAACGGCGTCGGAACGTTAAAGACGCTCGATGTGGTTGAAATACTTATGAATTATTCCGAATCGGATTATATCGATGACACTGATTCAGAAGACGATATTTCTGATGAAAAGGATTTAGAATGATTTGCAAATTATAGATCAACTTATCCCCAGCAACTTTTTTACTGGTGTCAAGAGTCTATCACTTATAATTATTCGGCAGTAGGCGATTGAAATAGGCATACAAAATATTTCACGTCTGCCTTTATTTAGCCTGACCTCTTGACGTCATAACGTCAAAATGACGTCGACCGGTTAAGGGTTAAGTAATTAGCGCTATTTAAATATTCAATTGAAATGATCAATATAGGGACTTTTTTTGGTACATTTTACGATTTCAAGGAATAAATTATCTTTCAAAAAAAAATATATAATCTGTTTGTAAATTTTTAGTTAATATTAGTAAATATTTCATAGGGGACAAGAACATTTCGTTATTTTAATTTATATTTAATAACAAATATGAAAAATTCATTACAAAAAGCCTTGAAAAACTATGCATATTCATTTATTTGTGTAAGCAGTGTCACATTATATCAACAATAAACTTTCTAATGAGAGTAAAAAATCATTAAACAAACCAACTACCTTACTGATAAGGAAACATTTGAACTATAATTTGGCAATGTGATATGTATTGCATTGATCAAAGAACTGAATGTGAATTAGACTTAAAACTTTTAGAAGTTTTTGGATTCAGCAGCCTCACTTCATGCATGATTACAATCTTAAAAAAACAAACAAACATGAACTCACTGCTTCTTCTTGATTTGCTGTGGAAGAATCTAGATCTTCTTCTTGACTGTCCATAGATACATCTGCACCTTCCTCGCTCTCATCTTGTGACCCTTGGGGGGTGTCTACCTCATCAGCAACCTTTTCTACTGGATCATCTTCCGTATGGATGAGTAATTTGGTTTCATCTGGACTTTCTGGAGCTTCATCCCCTGCAGCTTTAAGTTTGGCTTCTTCCGCTTCTTGGGCTTTCTGAGCTGCCTGCTCTGCCTGCACCTGGGCAGCCTTTGCATCAGCCTCTTCCGCCTTAGCTTTTGCATCAGCCTCTTCCTTAGCTTTTGCATCAGCCTCTTCCTTAGCTTTTGCATCAGCCTCTTCCTTAGCTTTTGCATCCGCCTCTGCCTTTGCTTTGGCATCAGCATCTGCCTTTGCTTTGGCATGGGCCTCTGCCTTTGCTTTGGCATCGGCCTCTGCTTTTGCCTTGGCATCAGCCTCTGCCTTGGCATCAGCCTCTGCCTTTGCCTTTGCTTCAGCATCTGCCTTAGCTTTGGCGTCAGTGTCTGCCATAGTTTTGGCTTCCTTTTCTTCTTTTTCTCTTGCTTCTGCCTCCTGTTGTGCTTTGGCTTCTTGTTCTGCCTTCATTTCCTTTGCTCTTGCTTCTGCCTTGGCTATTGCATCCCTTACCATTTTTCTCTTGGCCTCTGCCTCAGCCTTTGCCCTTTCTTCCCTTTCCGCTTTTGCTTTGGCCTCTTTCCTCTCTTGAGCAATTTTCTCTTCGGCTCTTCGTTTGGCATCTTCCTCTGCCTTTTTCTTGGCTTCTTCAGCTGCCTGTAAAAAATAAATCAATGACATAAATGATTGAGTAAAACATGTACATTTGGTAACTTGAAAAGACAGATACGAAGAGGGTTACATCTGGAGAATGAGGGTGTGCACTATGCATAAAGCAGATGTAGTAAATGCCCCCAAACCTCCCCGTTTCAGAGCCTGCACCTACCTAAGCATAAATTACTTCCTAACTGTGGTCTCTAGTGTTATTATGAATGAATGGACAATTGAGACTACCATAAACTCGACAACAAACCCACAGTTGAATCTCAGCATGCACGGTGAGTAGTAGTAATAGGTGAGAGCATGCAGTCCTGAAGGCCATGAATGACAGTTTGATGATAATAGAACAATCATCATAGATTACTTCCATGAACATTACATTTGTTTCCAGTTTTAAAGGGACTATCCCGATTTGAACAGTGTCTCAAAAATTAGATTCCAAGTATGTATGAATTTTAATCGCCAAAATATAGAGGAATGGTGTATTTACCCTGTCTCAAAATTTCAGCTCAAAATATTGAGTCGTTTGGACGTGAACGTCAAAAGTGCTTATCCGGACACGTAACCCTTTTAAGATTTCGGTTCAATTTTTTTGTTGGGTGACCTGATAATCGATTCCCGTTCCTTTAGAGGTCTATACATCGAATGACCCATGTGCTGTACTTGAATAATGAAAGGTAAATTTCACCTACACATTATTTTTATGAAATAAAAGTCTGGTTTTATCCAGACGCCATATAATACAGCTTGGGACACCATTTCAAGATGAAGACTGACAAGTTTAAGTTGTTTAGAAACGTATCGCGTATATTCATTATATTGAGTTAGTTGCTCGGCCCTAAGGTAGAGGATTCTACGGGATTTTAACACAAAATTAAGCAGTTTTATTTTCCTAAATATTATCGGGATTGGCCCTTTAAAGAATCGGTGATAGTTAATCCTGATATTTTATTATTAATATCCTGTGAGATTAAAAAAAATACAAACCTTCCTCGCTGCCACTTGCCTTTCCTTCTCAGCTCTTTCTTTTTCTAATTTCACTCGTTCGGCCTTCTCTTTCTCTGCCTTTTCTTTTTCTAACCTCATTCGTTCGGCCTTCTCTCTATTTGCCATTTCTTTCTCAAGCTGCAATTTTTCTGCATTCAGTTTTTCCACACGGAGACGTTCCTCCTCTACTTTTCGCTCTTCTTCGTGAGGATCTTTTTCTAATACAGTCATTATTGATTTTGGTATATGTGCTTGCTTTTGAATGAAAATATAAACAATAGGATTAATTAGTTACTTCAGAACAAACAGAATAGAAGGGTGATTAAAGTCTAATCAATACAATACTTTTAGTCATATTGGGGTTATGTGTGTAAAACATGAATTTTGCCCAGGCAACAGTATTTTTGCCTACTTTTCAACAAATTCCAATTGCTTAAGTCCCTGAACATGCATGCCAATGTGTACATGGGTCACAACTAAGCACTCTTTCCTTATCAGACCAGGCACCCCAGCCGACAAGTGAGAACCAGGCTTGAAATTTCACTCATTCACTCTTAAAAACGATTATTGTCTGAAGTAGTTCGGAAGACAAATTAGAAGAGGAAAATGTGTAAGTAAGTAGTCGGTTTACATGCCTGTCATTAATATTGGATTTAGACAGTACGTAAGATATGTTTGCATTATGGATGATAACCTTCATAAAGTATATTTTCAGATGCTGTATTTAGTACAAAATTTACCTGATGTGGAGTAAGAGATTGAACATGTTCAAATAATGGAGCTCGTAGATCTGGTGTAATATCAAATACACTTTGTAACTGAGCCGGTGGTAGTTGTAATAAAACTTGGAATGATTGAGGTTTTGTTCTCTGACAACATTTTATAAATCCTTCCCATACTTTCTGTTGTTTCCATACCTTAAGAGAGAAAAAATGATTTTTCGCAAATTAAAATTAAACATACATTATTTATGCAAGAGCAAAATCTGATTATTGCAAGTCTTAATTTAGGCTTCAGATGTTATAGAAATTATAAATTAGATCTTTATTTAAACAACAAGCCCAAAATCAACTCTGTAGACCCACGGATGGCTCGGCTACAGCTCGGATTGAAATAGGATTTCACTTATTGATAAATTCAAATATGGCGCACCCTGATGAGAATACGTCAGTTAGATCGAGGCTAAATGATAGAGTGTACTTAGCGAGGCCGCTGTAAAGCGTTTCCGCATGCCATTGAAAACTTTACTTGATAATCGAGATATGTAGGTGGAGTTAACGCTTGTCAATAAAACGATCGACCAAGGTAAAGGCACACTTCACTACCATTTCTAGTCAAATATTACAACGATGATAACTATGTTCAGAATAAAGTAATTTGACTGAAATTTTCAATATATTCTTCTTTCATCATCTACTTTTGAACTGTTATAGCAAGAATGGCCAACTCTCTATAAAAATCTCCCATAATGTATCTTTAATGCTATCGTGGAATAAAATAAAAATATTAAATAGATACAATATGATAATCTGTAAGAAGGTAACCAGTTTCAAGATGGAATGAAAAGGAGTTTGATGTCGTACCAACTGCATATGTCATGCAGTGTGTTATGAGGAAAATTATGCTCAGCAGTGGTGATTCCACCTACACAGGCCCTCGATTTTACGTCCCATCTGAACAACTAGCCGCTTTCCTACCCAGTGCTGTGTTCTTAGTAACTAACAAGGTGAAACCACACTGGACAATACCAAGGAATTTCCTCTACCAACACCGGGATTGAACTCGAAACCTCCAGGTGATAGTGACTGAGCCATAGTAGCCCCTTCAGGTCAAGAAGCATATCGTCGGTGGGGAGTCAAAAGGTCATATCTGGCATATTTTGCGAAATTAACTTTTTTGCTTCTTCAGAATGAGGATTTTCTAGCACATCTTTTCATCTAGTTGTCATATTGATAAGCCAATAAAAAGAGGTTTTATAGATTTTGTTTCAAAATGTCGTATATGGGGTGTTCCAAAAAAAAAAACATTAAAAGTGAAAATGTCGTATTTTTTTAAAAAAAATTCAACTTTGTGTCTAACCAAAGTAATACAAATATGTATTATAGAAATTATTGTTGAGCGTCTACTGTGTGAATTAGACATTTTGATTCTTAACCTCTGTGTGTTTTTTGGCCCTCCTGGACAATTTCGCAAAATCCAGATACGACCTTTTGACTCCCCACCGACGATATAAGATTTAGACCTGCATAGAGAGAAATGTCTTAACAATAAGTAGAATATGGTGTGTTATAACTGACCTGTTTGGTAATTAATCGTTGTAAGATATTCATCACAAATCCTGTTAATCTAGGATACATTGATAATGATTGTAATACTGTTCTCATTAATAACGTAGGTAATGGATTAATCTCCATTAACTGTTGCATGGCTATAGCTAAAACTTCTGTCGTATATATAGTCTTCTCACTAAAACACAGGTTAGCAGCTAAAAATAGAAATGACATCTTATTTTCCTATTGTTAAAAACGTAAACTATAAAACTGGGTGTCTGTGACTACAGTGTTACAAATATGATCGCCACTAATTTCATTAAAGTGTAGTGCCTACAGAAGGCAATCATGGACAAGACAAGTTCTGTAAATGATGATTGTTTGTTCCCAGTGCATTGCAAATGAGTGGGCCTGCATGATTTGTCCGCCAATTGGCAAGCCGGTTTCTACCACGGCGTACGCCAGTCAGGTGACCATATCAAAGCAAATCAACTGACCCAACTTATAAACAATATGGCGTCGGATAATATTATAATATTAATCAAAAACAGTATTCTTGAAAGTATGACTATCAGTAAGTATTAATATTAATTATTAATATTAATATTGTTGATTTTCTGTTAAATCAAGTCACCTCGCCGCGACAACTGCCAGTATGCGCCGGTATGGACAAATCAATGAAGACTTATGACTTTTTGAAGGGAGAGAACTCTTGTCAAAATAGAAAGGATCAAAAGTCAGGATTTCTATTAGTCATGGTGAGTATTCAGGAACCCAAACGAACACACTATAAAGATTTGTCTATATATAACACTATACCTTTTATAACAGTTTTCATATCACATTTAGAAGGATCTATATTATGTAATGCTACCAATAACTCTGCTGGTGTCAGTGGGGAGGTGTAAGAAACAGCCGTGTCACCTGAAAATATATTTCTGATTATCAAATAATATTTAAACAATTTTGAAGTTTGTAAGTTGAATTCTGCATCTGACTTTTGTCATTGGTCTACAATGCTCATGTAAACCAATGAAATCAAACGAAACAGGAAAATATCATGAAGAATAGCATAAATCAGCTAAATAAGGCCATACATAACAAATATTCTGGTTCTCAGACAATCCTTAGCAAAAATCTGAGGTGGGAGGGAGGTTTTTATTTTTGTTTTGTCAAAAGGGTACTGATTCACTACTTGGTTAAATGACTTCTTATATACATATCAAATTTCAAGGCACTACATTTATCTTGTGTTGTTTAAAGGAATGTATGATTATCCAGTATCATTTATGATTTTTTATTTGTCTTGAAAAGTTATCAGGTTGTGCGCTGGATTCATTCAAATTCTTTTAAAGATTTACTTCCTGTAACAGAGGTAAAATATTTACTTGCAGTAATTAAAGATGCTGTTCTTATTTTTTAAAATAAAAACAGGTCATGCAGCCCTTTTGAAATGAAATGGGGTTTAACGTCCTACTGTTCTGCTCCTATACTGGGCTAATGAAGACGGGCATACGCCATACAGTGTGCTATGAGGGAAATTTTGCCCGGGCAGTGGCACGGTCGCCTACTCCCATATATCGAATTCCAACTGCCAAGGGATCTTTTACGTGCATTCTAATGTATACACGGGACCTCGGTTTTTTGTCTCATCCGAAGGACTAGACAGCTGTCCTTGTCAGGCCCTCCGTTCTGCGTCACTGACAAGGGGGAAACCACATCGGAAAATCCAGATGAACTTTCTCGGCCAATGCAGGGATCGAAGGCTCTTTTGAAGTGATCCAGGATTTTCTAAGAACCAGAATATTTTTTTCTTGTATGGCCTAAGATACACGAGAATTGATTAGACAACAAAACTAGATATGATAATGAAAAGGGATTTATAACCAGTGGACTTGGCATACTATCAAAGTACAAGACAGGCCTAGATGATATTAAAGATGGGAGTGTAGAGTTCTATACAGTTTAAATCTACTTACCATGTCCACCCATCAGTCTATGAAAAACCTCTTTAACAACAATAGGATTTAATTTGATGAGTTTCGGTAGAGCACCTGTTACTTCTTTCTATTAAAAATAATAAAAAATATGCATTTAGATTATTTAACGACAACAATATGGGTATTTTTAGACAATGATATTAGACAAGATAGAAATAATATAGAATAGCATGTGTTAGGTCAAACAAATTGAACTTTTGATGAGAGCAACCAAATACTTCTGTTTTTTTATGTAAGCAAGATTTTTAATGTGTTTCCGAAGAACAAAACTTCAAATTGGTGTTTGGACATTTTTGAAAAATCTGAATGTATAGCATTCGGCATAAGTAAAACCATCTCTATATTGGTTTCACACGAGCCAACTTATCTCAAACACTGCCTTTAACTGAATATAAGCATGCTGGAAAATATCAAAATACACATCAAAAATATATATTTACCTTAGTTAGACCAGTGAGTACAGGTATGAGGAATCGAACATCAGGTACACGTTTATGATATAAATCACGAATTCTTTCTACTAACTCTGGTGATGGAGCACCTTAAATTATATAACATATAGATATCAATTATTACATGTATAACATTTCATATGCATCAATGTCTTTAAAATGCAATGCAAACAATTTTTTTTAAACCCATCACCTAGAAGGGCCTGTTTTTAATCCAATTCAATCCAAGACAGGATGATTAATAGTTTGGTTTTTCTTTTATTGATTAAATCTTAAATAATCAATTTTTTGGGTATATTTTAACATGGACTTAGCCTTGAAAAATTAGATATTGTCTTAAAAATGCAAATGTCGATCAGCAGTTTTTAGACTTTCGTGATCATGCATCCAGTATTATATTACCACTGTAACTGGAAATTTTGGTATAAAGTGCATCAAAGTATATCATATCAGAAACGTAATGGAGGGAGGAATTTAGCAAGAAAGTAAAGACATGAATTTGTGTATTCATAATTTAAATTTATAGAAATAAAAACAGCTAAGTCAAATATTTATATCAATCAGGTAAAAAAGCAGGAACAGATTGAATGGTTTCTATAGTTAATAACTTACATTTATCAGTAAGAATATGTATAACTCTCATAACTAGAGTTTCAGCACCTTTAGGACAGTTTTCTACCATTGTTAATAACTCTGGTGATTCCATTCCCATACCTTTTACCTATAATACATGTGTAATATCCTTTCAAATAATAGTACAGGCACTTTATCAATTGTACATTATTCATAGTTTATCAATTGTACATTATTTATAGTATGTGACAATTACATGATGATTTCATAGAAATACACATATGTGATAGTGTATAATTAAGTGAGACATTGCCAAATATATTGATACAACACATGGGCTAATTTTACTGAATATCATTTAGGGAAGTAACACTGACAAGATGAATATCCATATATATGCTTATAGCTATCAAAATTTAGCGCACTTCATATAACATTCATGATCTTTGACTAAGTTCAATGAACAGACTGATTTAATGTTCCATGAACAGAAACAACAATATATAAAGATTTATATGTGAGAACTTACAGGAATTTCTAACATACGTAATATAGCTCTCTTTACATCAGCTGATGTGGCTGTATAAACATTAGATAACCTGCAATATCAAAATAAATTACTAGATATTTTAGAACTAACACAGGGATACTTTTTACATAACCTATCTACATTTAGCCCTAAAAAATGCTTGAAAATACGGGTTCAAATAGTTAAAGATGACTTACTCGTGTATAAGTTTATGGTAAAAGGTGACCCATTCGTGTACAAGTTTATGGTAAAATGTGACCCAATAGTGTGTAAGTTTATGGTAAAAGGTGACCCATTCGCGTACAAGTTTATGGTAAAATGTGACCCAATCGTGTATAACTTTATGGTAAAGGTGACCCAATCATGTATACATTTATGGTAAACGTGTATAAGTCTATGGCAAAAACTGACTAAATCGTATATATGTTCGTGAGTGAAGGTGACTTAATCATGTTAAATTTATGGAAGATAGCCACACAAATCGTGGAAATATGCCTATACAGCAGCTATGTCTCGGCAGCAGCGTATAAAAAAGAAGTAAACTTACTCGTGTATAAGTTTATGGTTCATTGGCAACAATCCTAGATATAAGTATAGATGCATCTTTATAAAATCTTCAGTCCAGTTAACTTGAACATCTAAAATATTATAATATAAAAATTTTATATGAAACATAAGAATGTCTAATCTCAAGGAATATTCTCTTATTTAGTTTCCGATCTCAATGCAGTTATGTTGTGGATTATGAGGTCATGAAATCATGATATTATCTATATTGAAGAACAGGGGAGTTCAGTCAGACTTTTTTGTAATCAAGAAAAGTGAATGTGAAATAAAAAATGAAATGAAATGAAATGGGGTTTAACATCCTACTGTTCTGCTCCAACTGGGCTAATGAAGACGGGCATATGCCATGCAATGTGCTATGAGGGAAATTTTGCCCGTGCAGCAGGAGCTGGGCCTACTCTTATATCGAATTTCAACTGCCAAGGGACGTGAAATAAAAGGCCAAAACCAAATAAGAAAGATTCTTTCCGAAACCCCACCAATGGGACAAGTTTATAACAATAGCTCAAAAAGAACAAACTTAGTACATATCATAAGTATAAGTAAACATTCATCTTGTATCTACCTTTAACACGGCCATCAGCACCAACTTCAGCTTTAGGTAAAAGCAATTTCTGTAAATTACCTAAAGCATATCTCTGAAAAATGTATTATATAAACAACTCATTACAAAATAAAAAAGTAATTACTACATATATATTTAGTGTTGCATATATCATCAGTGATGCTATTTGTCATACTAATACACACAAGCATCATGGCCGGAACACTTACTTGCAGGTTTCAGAAATAGAAACACTCATAACAAGGATTAGTTTGGTGTGTTAATTTTTGACCATGAAAGTGAAAGTAACTATATGTATATGTGGGATAAATAAAAAAAGTGTGATCCAAAAGGCTAATTTTGGCATATTTTGACAAGTCAAAGGTGATGAATCATAGCTATGTTTCATTGCCTGGCTTCCTATCTTTCACTAAAGGTAAGCTGGACAGAATAATCATAAATAACCATTCTCCACACAAGTCTCACTATCTAGCATTTGACTCTGCCATCGGCTAGCGCACTACACCGGTTGACAATAGCATTAGTTAGAAAAGTTCCAGAGTTATAAATTCTTAATGGGTTTTAGTCAATTTTAGGGGAAAATGTCATCAATTATGACCCCATTGCTATTTTATTATAGTAATAAAAATACATATATTATCATTTATTTAGTTTCCATTGTACTGTTTATCGTCTGTCGATACTAAGAATCTTGGTGGCGTAGTCAAATGAGCCGTTAGTGTGAACTGCAAGGGAAGACAACTCTGTTTAGGAGATTGATACATAACTTCACAAGTTTACTAACTAACAGAAAAGTTGGTGGGAAAGGAGAGTGTATAGATGAAGGAGAGTTAATTAACTTACCTCTATTGCTTCTTGTAGTTTAAGTTTACCCAATAAAGACTTGGTTATAGTTATAGCATTATTCCTCACCTAATAATATACCATTTTATAAACATAAATTTAATTCAATAAAACATGTCATTTAATTAATATCTTTTAATCATAGACACATAATTATTGATCATCCGTTTAAATCTCCACCATCTGATAGTGTAGAGAGTTGATTATAGGCTTATCATGTGAATAGATAACTAAATAATAACTGATACACATTTGAAACCAAAATAAAGACTTAGCTCTTACATCTTTGATGGAATGCAATTAGGTCTACTGTATTTAATACGAACAACATTTTAACAATGTTTCTCTCATCAATATCAAGCACATCATATAATTATCAATTCTGTATGGTAATATATCAATACAAATATAAACAAACCTCCACATTTTCATTGCCAGTAAATTCCAGGAGAACATCGAGAAAATGTAATCTATGATTTGGTCTCATTAATATTAACTTCTTTAATGTCTCCATTCCACTTTCTAGATGATTCTATTATAAATATAAAATAAAACATGTACATGTGTGCTTCTCCAAACTTTAGACTTTTACTTGTCTTCTCTAACTCCTCTTTTGTCTTAATCCAATCATGTTGCCAACCATCTTGCTAAAGCAGTAACAGCAATGTTTTGCTAAGATATACCCACTTCCACTCAGAAATGAAATGAAATCAAATGGGGTTTAACATCCTACTTTTCTGTTCCGACTGGACTAATGAAGACAGCTTCCACTCAAAGGACACTTCTCTATTTATAGAACATCTACATCTTTTTCAAAGTGTTGTGACCATCAGAAAAAAACATAAGATTAATATTTTAACAACAGTTTATATATTTATTTTAATGTGATCGGTCAGTCCTTATTAATCAATAATGGTTAAATATCTTACCTCATTAGAACAATATCGTCTCAACATTTCTACAGCATTATCTGTTACAACAGGTGCTTCTAATATAAGTCGACTAAACAACCTTAAAATATAAAATATGTCCTATTATACAGACAAACCATGGTTAATATAGTCAATATTATACTCACATAGTCTGGTTACCATATACAGAGATTCTCACTATTTTCTTGCAATTCTAAATGTTAACCAGAATCTAGTTAGAAGGTTTGAATCATTCACAGTTTAAAAATGAACTGAAATAGGATTTAACATCCATCTGTTCTGCACCAACTGGGCTAATGAAGGCGGGCATACTCCATAAAGTATGCTATGAGGGAAATTTTTCTCGGACAGCGACACCACAGCCTATTCTTATAACGAATTCCAACTGTCAAGGAGTCTTTCATTTGCACGCCAATGTGTACACAGGACCGCTGTTTCCCACCTATCCGAACGACTAGACACTGTCCTTGTCAGGTCCTCTGTCCTGCACCACTGACAAGGGGGAACCATGTCGGAAAAACATGAGGATCTTTATCAGCCAACACTGGTAGCAAACCTGAGACCTCCTATGTTGGATTTTAAATAATTGATATTTAAGGCAACACAAATAAAATAAGTTGTTTCTCGGGCACCGCCCGCACGCAAAATTGGTTGCGCGTGCGGCCTATTTATTAGTCTTGATGAAAAATAAAAAATATGTAACGCCCGCCCGAACATCGATAAGCAAGTCATAAAAAAAATATGCCGCATGTATCTACATGCCCCATACGTGAATATCCATTCAAATGTATTAAACTGATTCAGATGTAAACGCTCATTTACGGGTCTTTTTTTATTGATATCGAAAGAACCTCCATTTTTGTATCACATGATTTTAATTACCTCCCCTTGTGAACTAGAATTTGATTCGTGTTAAACATCGAAAGTCATTGACAACAATGCAATGTATTTCAATCATTCGATCTTAATCGGCTCATTATTGCCGGCTTCAGTCGGTCCATGTTTGAAAAAATCCTACTTATAAAACAATGAATCGTAGAACAGGTTAATTATTATAACTTGTGGCTACGAATACGATACGATGATAGTCACCATACCTTAGTCAGAATCTGGGTCATTAGCACATTTAACGGTAGTTTTGATAATCCGGAAAATAATAATTGGATTACACATTTGATGGTTTTACTGACGAGTTGTTAGTTAAATTTAAATAGTCATTCGATATAAATCCTGAGAAACACACCGAATAACCTGAGAAACAGTCATATCCCGATGACACGTGACATTGGTTGGAATTAGGTCAATCATTATAAACCAGCGATACTAGATTTAGATCGCAGTGTGGTTTACCGTGATGATTATTTTTGATACACATGCTGACAGAGGTTTACTCTTTAAAATATTGTCGTTATTATGGACGGCTATTAATAGTCGTACGGAATTTTATTTTAGCCAATTTCAATTATGATTGTCACCATTACCATTAGTAAGCTACATTACGTGAATTAAATATGGAAAATTATTTTCCTTTCAGTCAGTGTTCAGTGTTTGAGTAGACTTGATTTTTGGGTTTATGTTCTAAGTATGTATAATATATAATTGAAAGCAAAACCGTAGACAAGTAATGACTTTCTCATTAAAAAAAAAAAAAAAAAAATACAAGGCCGCCCTCCCGCCCAAACAATTTTCAACAATAGGCAAATTTTATTTTGCACCATCCTCTAGCCATAAATGAGATAAAAAAAAAAATAAACCGCCCTCCCCCCCTACAGTTTCAGCTGTCAGTTGCCCGAGAAACAAGACATTTATTTTGTGTAGCCTAACAAATAATAAAATATTTTCAAATGCACAAAAATACGTACCCATCTTTCTGGTCGGGTCTCTCTAATAACATCTTTAACAGTCGAGTGAGACATTCATCATAACTAGCAAGACTTTGTTTATCTTTCTGAGGATTAGCCACACTAAAACCCTGACAATTAGCATATTCCTGATATAACCAAGCAAATGCTATATCAGATCGATTCTTTAAATCATCAAATATAAAATTCTGTAACACTGTCAAATAAAAATATATCAATTCATATTAAAAAAGAATTTCTGTTTAAAAATGGTATTAGGTTAATTTACTGTATCAAACAGGCTAATGAAGATAGGCATACGCCATGCAATGTGCTAGGATGGACATTTTTCCCTAATAGCATTACTAATGACCCACTCTTATTTTGAATTCCAACCGTCAGTAGATTTATTCTGTGTTGTCAATGGTATACAGGGCACTTAAGAGTTTTTGTGTTTTTTTCTCCAAGCCAAATGATTAGATGTATTTCCTTGCCAGGACTTCTGTTGGGCACCACTGACAAGAGAGAACCAGATTGTAAAACCCTGAGGAATTTTGTGAGCCAACATCAGTATTAATTTGGGACCTGAGGGTTAGCACAATACAACTATATTGACCTATCTACCGTAGCTACCAGATTACAGGTAAATGTTGTGATATATTTTAAGCCATATATGGAGAAAATGTTGTTAAATGAGATAGGTTTTCTTATGTTTTAATGATTTTTTCAAAAATGTTATTTAACTTACTTTCTTTGAGACCACCACCAAACTGAGCTGTTAAAGTAGCTAATATCTTTACTCTGACTGAACCCAAGTTATTATTATGTGCTATCTCTGTAATAGAAAAACAATAATTCATTTAATAACGTTAAGTTGTAATTAGTAATTCATCAAGTCCGGCCATTCTCTCCAGCATACATTGGCATGCCATAGATCTTACAACAGAATTTTTAAATGCATAAATTATATGCATACAAAACCTGAACTGCAGCATGCTACCAAGGCATATGAATCTGCTGGGGCATCCTCAGAAATATAAGCTGACTCATAAACCCTTCACCATTGGCACAATTACTTCAGTAAAGAAGGCTGCACAAGGAAACGTAACAAAAAAGAGTCAATCCCTATAAACAATTTTTTATAAGAATGTTAAAATATCTTACTCTCTGCATTCAGAACTCTCTTCATCGTAGAAACTGTCATGGCGTCTAACTCTTCTTTTTCTAGGGGACTGGTTATGTTGGATAATTTGAACTGCCTTAGTTTTTGAGGGACTGCCTGATAAAACACAATCATAAAGTAATCAATAAGACATTTTTATAGTATCTGATTATCGGTTGAAAGAATTTTAATTTCTTACAAACTACAATATTGTGAATGTTGAATCTCTACTAGGAATATCAGTAGGGTGCTCCACGCAGTCAAATGAAATGAAATGAAATGGAGTTTAACGTCCTACTGTTTTGCTCCGAACTGGGCTAATGAAGACGGGCATACGCCTTACAATGTGTTTATTTAAGGACTATAAATGTGAGAAACTAAGTTAAGGCTTGTTATAAAAATAAATATTGTGGTATATTTGTCAAAATATTTGGAGATATTTATTTATGGTGGTGCACCCTAATATCAGTACAAGAATGGTTTAAATCTCTTTAGTATTTATAAAGATACGATGAATTTAACAATTGTAAACACAAGTGCCACATACAATTTTCGCTGAAATCTTTGAATGTGCCATTTTTAAATCTGACTGCAAAATCAATTTGGCAGACTTATTACATGATACCGATTTGTAAAAACAATTATCTGCTGCTATATTTTACAAACATGTTTTAACATTGTATAAACTTACTGGTAAAGTTGGTGGTATAAATGTAGATGTTGTTGGTTTATCATAAAAACTGTCTAATTTTGTTGTACCTCCTGAAAATATTACATGCAAAACAATCAATGTATTGGATGTACAATATGTTAAATTAAAGACTCCCACAGACCAGAACAATGAAACAAATAGAATAATATGCCATACAGTGGGATATGAGGAGAATTTTGCCCTAGCTGTACTCTTCTTTGACTTGCAAAGAGTTCTTTTACATGCACGCCAGTGTGTACATGGGACCTTAGTTTTACATCCCATCTGAACAACTATTCCTTGTCAGGCCACGGGGAAACCAGACTGGAAAATCCTGAACAACTGCTCGACCAACTCAAAGTTTTGGTAAAGGGCTTTTACTGTAGATAAGGATTGTGATCCAACTTTTTGTGAAAATTTGCCAAGAACTTCTCTCTTTAGGGTAAATACAATATATCTATATCTATGTATGTGTGTATGTGTGTATGTGTGTATGTATGTTCACCAATGAAGCTTCGTCGCCGCATTCCACCCCAACATATGTGGTATCAAATTAACCAGCATATTTTAGGCCATCATATTTGGGCTCCAGGCAAATTTGCTCCCGGGTGAATTTGGGTACCGGAAGAATTTGCGCCCTGGGTGAATTGGTCCCCAGGTGAATTTTGGCCCCTGACAAATTTGGGCAATGTGCAAATTTGGGCCCTGGACGAAGCCAGGTATCCTGCTAGTATTTAATATCAATAAATTAGCCAGCATAAGCAAGGCTTAATAACTCTTGATTAACCTTTGTGATAAACTTACCAACAAGAGTTTGAATAAGTTGTTTTGGTGAGGGTAAACTGACATCTATCATGGGAGTAGTACTTCCATCATCTACAACACCCTCTTCCAAAAACTAGAAAACACAAACAAATAGTATACCAAGTTGAAATTCACATCTTATTTTGATAATCTGAATCAAGATATCGTAAGTTGTGGAAAATTGGAAGCAAATTTTGTAGTTTCAATTGAATTTAATTTCCTGAAAATTTGGGTGATATCAACATATTTTTAACATAGTTATATACATGAAGAAATTCTTAGACCAAACCAATTTAATTTCTAGTCCTTTGAGGTCTAGATAAATAAATTGCCACTCGAAACTCTTGAATAAGGTTTTGTTTAAACTTTTAATACTTGAACTAAAATGTTTGAGAAGAGCAACCACATATTTTTTGTTTTTTCCTCAAGAAATGAAATAAAATGAAATGGGGTTGAACGTCCTACTGTTCTGCTCCGACTGGGCTAATGAAGACCGGCGTATGCCACACATTGTGCTATTAGGGAAATTTTGCCTGGACAGCAGCGCTGTTTTCATATTAAATTCCAACTGCCAAGGGATCTTTTACATGCATTCCAATGTGTATACAGGACTATACATTGTCAGACACCGTCCTGCACCATTGACAAGAAGGAACCATGCCAGAAAATCCTGATGAACTTTCTCATCCAACGAAGGGATTGAACATGGGACCTTTAGGTTATCGAACCAACGTCTTACTCACTGAGCCACCATGCCTCCTTTTCCTCAAGAAACAGGAAGCAAATTTCCCAGAGAACTAGAATTCAATTTGGTGTGGCTTTATCAACAAGAAACTGGCATAATGATTCTTGATACATCCAGTCTTACCTTTCTCTGTAATTCACCAAGGCCTTTACCGAATCCTGCCATAGTTAACTGTGTGGCAAGTAGTCGAGCTAAATGAGCTATTTGAGCGTCGGTACCAGCAGCTGCTATAGGTGTATAAGTTGACTCAAACTGAGCTGGCATTGTATCTGGTAACATCACCTGTAATAAATAGGTCATAATATAGAAAAAAATAAATGAAATGAGGTTTAACGTCCTTTTCTGCACTGACAGGGCTAAAGAAGACAGGTATACGCCATACAGTGTGTTGTGAGGGAAATTTTGCCTGGACAGGTTATAATATACAAGAATCCAATTTATCTCAATATTGTGAAATGGGGAATCATTAAAAAAAAATAGTTACCACCTGCATCAAATTACAAATGTCAAGGATTCTTTTACGTGCACCTCAATGAGTACACAGGTGGACATTGGTTATATTCGTACTATTCCAACCATGTCCCAAATTCTGCATCATCTAGAATATAATACAATACTTACCATGCTGAGTAAAACTAAGTCAGCTACATTTTGTGAGTTTAGTTTGGGTAAAATATCTTCAGCTGTAATATCTATAGCCGTCTGTCTCTGTGATACGGATGTCGGTCGTTTCTCACCTTGAGGTACAAATGGTGTCATACCCACATCATCATCATCTAAATCAATCTAAATAAACAAAAACAGATACCATGAAACACTGGGTTATTTATGCTTTCAATCTTGGACATTTGAACAGTAACACATATTTCAGGAAAGGATTTAGGCTAATGAAGAAATATTGGATTTAGAAGTATATCAATATACATAAACACCAAGACTCGCTCATCAACATCCTGTTCCCTTGTATGACACAAACACAAAAATAATTAGCAAAGACTACTATGATAGATTGATGTATGTAGAAAGTTTTATAATATCTTCAACGATTTATGAGACAGAAGGGGATAATAGGTTAAACATTAAAGTCATTGATCAAATACAAAAAAAATCACGCAGAAACAAGTGTGCATCTTACCTCAATTTTAGCTTTTTTACTTGAGGATGAAGATTGTTCTAATTTCCTTTTTCTACTTTCATCCATTTTAGGCATATTTCTGTTAATCTGAAAACAAATTCATAATCATTTTAACAATGCAATATATTACTTATTACCAGAAGAAAATTAAACCCTCACAGAAATCTTTTCACATCCCATGTCCCTCTTAAGACCTATCTTTAAGAAAATAAAAGAAAATGAAATCAACTGAAACAGGGGATTAACATCCAAGCTTTCTGAAGATGTACAGTAAGACGCCATACAGCAGGCCATTAGAGGAATGGTGTCCAGACAGCAGTGATTCTGCCTACCCTTTATCGAATTCTAACTGCCAAGGGTTCTTTTACGTGCACACCACATAGATCTAGCTTCTTGTCCCATCTGTTCATCACCACTGACAAGGGAAAACCTGGCTGGATAGTCCTGATAAACTTTCGCAGTCAACACCTGGACAGAACCTAGGATCTCTTGGTTAATGCGAAAGTGTCATATTCAATGAGTCACTGCCATATTCATCCTCAGTATCCCCAGTGGTCTCAATCCATTCCACTTAACTAACCCCTGTGTTCATCAATGGGGGAGACACATTCAAATTATCTGCCCTTGATGATTATGCTATTTTTATCTACCAATCAAATAATCGTTAAATACATAAAAACAGACATAAAAACATCTTTCCCATCAAAAAGATGTTTTAGAACCTCTTTTTATGTGCATGTCAGTTCTTTCATATTAAATTTCTTGTAAACTTTCTCATAATCGAGCGAATAAGCCGCCATAGTGTTGTGAACGAACAAACAATGAGGCGAAGACTGGTTTGTAAACTGTTTTTTGATTGGTTCGTTGAGTCAAGCTACGATCAAGGGCAGATAATTTGAATATGTGAATACCCCATGGATGAACTCAGGGTATAGTGGAGTAGAACGGAATGGGACCACTGAGGATATTAAAGATGTGTTGCTCTCTTTATGTATAGTTATGTTTCACTTACCTCTGACTGACTAGCTCCTAAATCTGTAAGTAGTGTAGTAATCTGTGTCAGGTGATCTACGGAAGCAGGATGTTTTAATAACGCTAACATCTGCATCTTGAGATTTTTACGAACACTGTTTACTTGTGATTTAGCCAAGGTCGGGGGTAAATTTACTAAAAAGATAAACATTGATATTACTCAGATGGTGGTCTTTACAGAAATAAGATGAAATGCGTTGACAGGCAACACCCACCCACATCCTTTGAGCAGTCCACAAATTTTTGTCTCATTTTTGTTCTTTTGAAGGTAATGAGAGCATTTAAAAGAAGTTAAAATAAATAACTAAAGAATGATAGACTTCTAGTTCTTCCTGATGCTAACATTTATTATACAAAACATGTACCAATCCATAGGTGTTTAGAGTTATCAAAAATAGTTGAAAATCAATATATTTCTGTCTAATAAACATTTATTATTAATACTGTACATAAATCAAATAATGACTTAAGTCTCCGGACCATCCATAAGTATTCAAAGATCATAACTCCAACAGGGATTAATCATGTATTCTTACTGTGAAATTTGTCAGGAAGCCTGGAACAATATGATAAAACTTCCAACAAATGAAAATTTTGACCATCTGTGTTCACAATGAAAGATTGGTCATGAACTGTGCAATATCAGATTAGATATCTAGTTATTAAAACTATCTTACCATGTAGAGCTTCTAACCCTTGTACAACTTGATCTAGAAATATTGGTCTCTGTTTGGCTATATTGGTTAACGCCCCCATTACTGTCATTAAATTTATACTGAAATAGAAACCAACCCAACCCATCATTTTATCATTTGAAAAGTTATAAAAGGGAATGCTTAATCTAAAATTCTGAAATAGGGGCATTCACTTCAAAACTTGCTGGACGGTCAATTGCTTTCAAAGAATATGACAGTTTGTAGCATTATCCCAATTTTTATACAAAAACCTATAAACCTGACTGTATGTATTGTGTTATATGGTTACATTCTTTAGATATTTAATTTTACAGCATTTAACTTGACATCCTTGGTATTCCTAGTGGTCTCATTCCATTCCACTCACTAACCCCTGGGATCATCCATGGGGGAAACATGTATTCAAATTATCTGTCCTTGATGAGTATGCTATTTTTATCGATTAATCAAACCAGCGGCTGCCAGGCAGGATACGCCCACATTTTCGAGAGATGGATAGAAAACAAGATAAAACGAAAGTGATTTTTTCCTACAATCAAGGGCCATAATTCAGGAAATTACAATTCGATATGCGCAAATATCGAAAGGAACCAAGATCTTTGAGTTATAAACTTACAATTCAAGTTTCAACAAAATCGGATAAAAATTGTGACCTCTATAGGGTCCACAACCTTGATATACCATATTTTTATGCAATTTGAGAACAAGGGGCGGCCATTTTGTCTGTCAGTTTTGGGCCGATTTTCACGAAATTCGAACTCAGTCGTCCTTAGGGTGTAACGGTGATATAATAATACGTTTTTTTAAATCGGATAAAAATTATGACCTCTATAGGGTCCACAAGCTAAAAACGTGATTTTTCGTGCATTCAGGGGCCATAATTCAGTAAGTTACGGTCTGATATGCGCGAATATCGAAAGGAACCAAGATCTTTGGGTTATAAACTTACATTTCAAGTTTCAACAAAATCGGATAAAAATTGTGACCTCTATAGGGTCCACAACCTTGATATACCATATTTTTACGCTATTTGAGAACGAAGGGCGGCCATTTTATCTGTCAGTTTTTGGTCGATTTTCACGAAATTCGAACTCAACCGTCCTTAGGGTTAAACGGTGATATAATAATACGATTTTTTAAATAGGATAAAAATTATGACCTCTATAGGGTCCACAAGCCAAAAAACACTTTTTTACGTACAATCAGGGGCCATAATTCAGGAAGTTACCATCCGATGTGCGCGAATATCGAAAGGAACCGAGATCTTTGGGTTATAAACTTACATTTCAAGTTTCGACAAAATCAGATAAAAATTGTGACCTCTACAGTGTTCACAAGCCAAAAACGTGATTTTTCGTACAATCAGGGGCCATAATCCATGAAGTTACGGTCCGATAGATGCCAATATCGAAAGGAACCGAGATCTTAGGGTGATAAACCTATATTTCAAGTTTCATTGAAATCGGATAAAAATTGTGACCTGTAGACTGTTCACAAACAATTGTGGACGGACGGACGGGGGCGACGACAATATACGTCCACATGAAAATGTGGGCGTATAAAAATCATTAAATACACAGGAGTTGACAAAGCGAAGTATCTCTTATGTTGTTGCAACAAACAAGCCACCATATTGTTGCGAACGTAAGTAATGAGACTAAGACTCTTTTGTAAACTGTTTTTTGATTGGTTCGTAGTATTAAGCTATGATCATGGGAACCCAGGGTATAGTAGAATAGAACAGAATGAGGAGGGTAACTTGACTGTGAGTTAAGATCTCCAGCTGGTCAATTTCACTTCCAGAAATAATTGCCATTGAGTGACACAGAAACTAATTCAGACTTAGTTTGTTTGAAAACAAATCTTGCGTGAATAGATCATGACGTAATTAAACGTAATTCAACTTTGATCATAGCTGTAATTGCAGAATTGAGAGAATTCTAATTAACTTAACCCTTTATCTCATGAAGCAACTGAGGTTCTACACCTCAGAACCTCATGTGTCACCTTAAGCTGTAAACTATTTAAAAACTCAATGTAAAAAAAGACCACTTTTCAGGGAACTGAGGGAGTCAATAATTACAGGTGACCGGTGCTCCGGGTTAATTTAGTACCCTATCAAACATTATTACCTAGATATGTGAGGAGATGCTTGGAATTGCAATAACATAACAAATGTATTCTGTCCATCTTCATCAAGTTTCTTGATCTTTAGATATTTATTACCATCTTGAATCTGATCAAGAGTTATGTCCTCTTCTTGGTTTTTCGGTATCAAGGAATCCTTAAAAAACACATTTGAAGAATCTAAATGCAAAACTGAGTAATTTTAGTAAGGAGATAAAAGTTCATTTTGAGTAAAAGGTACTTAATATTTGGAATATACCATGCTTCAATAAGTTCTAAATTTAGACACGGTGAGTAGAGTGTAGATAGGTGAACCTTTGACTAGCCAATATTGTACTTGCACAGGGCTTGAACAATCCTAGGATTCTTCACAGGCCATGGGAGAAGTCAAACTGGCTCGGACCCCTGAAATACTAAAGAACTTACTGTAGATCTTTTAGATAACACTAAAACAACACCTTCAAGAAACTTGACAACATGGGTACGTATACTGAAATGAAAATTAATATATGTAAAAAATAAATCGATACCATCAATGATAAAAATATAAAATTACCTGGAGAATTGCTTGCAGTAAGTTCACACAGATTTCTATTCATCTCGACATTCAGATTGACCACAAACAAAATGGGTTAATGAAGACACTGTCCTTGCCAGACCCTCTGCCTTGCACCACTGACAAGGGGGAAACCACACCCGAAGAGTAGAAAAGAAATTGGTCATGTTGTTTTATAGGTCTTTTATAATAACTGACATTTCATTGTATGTACTATTCATACATATACTCTATGTTTCATTGGGCAGTTTTACATGGTCAGATTAACTGACATTTAGATTGAGACAATATAAAAATACATATGTATCTATCTCACCCATCATTATTCGACTCTAACAGTTCAAACACTTGTTGTTTAATTTTATGTATGTTATCCCATACTGCCGTCATCTCTGGTGTAGTTGTCTTAGCTTTGCTTAACCACTGAAAATTAAATTGGATTAAATTAATATTTTCTGATGAATTGAAACAAATTTAAATTAAAACAAAGACATACCATTAAAATAATGTTTTGCAATAAATTAAGATGCTGGTCTTAAAAATGGTTAAAAAAAAGAGAGAAGTCTACCTAATCTAAGTCATTTCAGGTGGAGACTTTAAAAGTGGAGGGAAACTGATGTAGACAACTTAGTCTTTGACACGTACATGTACAAGCCTGGGATCAAACCCTCGACTTGCATGTACATGTGTACATTAGACAACTTGACCTTAGAGATACTATCAAAGCTTGTAAAGTCAAGTAAGGATGTCAGAGATGTAAGCATTTTATTTTTACTTAACTAAATACTATACCTAACACATGACACAATTATATGGAATACAAGTTACTTATTCAGTCAGCAGACAGCTCTCTTCGAGACAGTTTGCACTTTCTCTATTTGCTTCTTTTTATTCAGTTCGTTTTTTCCTCTGTTTTTGTTGATAAATGGAACATATGCCCTAACTTTATAGTCAATATACCTCAATAGTTTTGAACACTTAAAACGTTTCTCACTATAACATAGACCATACCGATATGGTTACTTGTATAGGTAACTTTTTAATTTAATATGCTTACTTTCATATTTTATGTGGCATATAGCAGATTATGACTCGTACTAGTATTACACAAAGTCTTTCTCTGGGTTATATTCCTGATGGTTTGTCTTTCAATTTTGAGGCCCGGGACTGTACAACGCAGTGGATGCTTACGACTAGCACTTGGATCCTTTCACTTAATCTGATTTGTATATTTGTTTGTGATTTCTGCGTATTGTGTCTTGTCCATAGATTTGTTTTGTGTTATTATAGGTGGTGCAGTCCCCCTGCACTTACTATTAGAAGTTTATTTGTGTTGAGGTTTCAACGACGGTTCTCATGTCTTTATAAATAATACTGTACCTGTATAATATATTTAAAGACATTAGTCAATGTTAATATAACCTTCTTCTTTACATTAACATTATCATCAGCTAATAATATACCAAAACATGGTAAAACTTTAGATAATACTTCTTTATCTTTTTTACTGAAATAAAATAAAAGTAAGAGAATAATCTATTCTGTACAATAAATATTGCATTACTGGTCATCAATAATGCTTGTTTAACCAGAGATATCATGAGAGAGAGAGAGAGAGAGAGAGAGAGGGAGAGAGAGAGAGAGAGAGAGGTTTAACCTCCACTGACACAAACTAGATCATTTTGGGATTAACATATGGTCAATTTTATTTCAATTATTCACTTGTGCGTAGGGGTCTTTAGCTGTGGGAGGAACCAGAGGTTACAGAGAAAACCTACAAGGTTGGATTTCAACATCTTATTTATTCGGCTCACCTAAACGTCTATATATATTCATCCTATTCTCTTTCTTTATGGTAGATACATGTAGAGTTACAGTTCTACATTTTTGATGTTGAATAACAACATTAATAATGCTTAAATGTCGACCTTTAGCTTGACAATATCTAAATTTCTATGTTTTAAAACATTTTGAACAAAAATCCCCTTAGTCAAATGCGTTTATTCCCATTACTAAATAACAATCATAGGCCTCCAGGCACTATCTTTTGCGAGCTGGACTTTGGACGGGTTTTAAAACAAGATTTGTCCACTCACCAGGCTTCTTCGAAAAATCCTGTAACAAATTTCTTAACATCTACAGAACGATCACTAATAAAAGCTATCATTTCCTAAAACAGTAAAAGACAAATAACATAAATAGTTATACACGGAAAGAGAAGAATTAAATGTAGTTAATAAATGAGTTTTAAGTCAGATTTAAGTTTTAGGAGAATTTTTTAAACTTACATCAAGAAAATTATCAAGTAAAGTTGGATCTTTGTGAATTATAAGTTCTTGAACCTGAAAATAAAAACCAAGAAAATGAATAATATTGCACAAATAAAATGTTCCTCTATTTCTGTTCAATCTTATTGTTTATGTTAATCTTACTACAAGACATTACTTTATTGTTTTGTTTACCAGGTTTTTTTTTTATTAATATGGTATCAAATATCAGATCATTTTAGATCTGTCCACCAACAGCTATTATATCCTGTAACTCTAATTCTGCAGGTGTAATATGAACAAGCATGGAAATAAGGCACAAATTCAAACTTTGTCAAAGATGCGTACGTGATCAATTGCATTGGTGAAAATTTCAAAGTAATCAGATGGAAAAATGGCTTAATATAGACATAGAGCATACGGGATGTCAGAATATATTGTAACGAATAGTAAACGGATAGTAAAATGATTCGGATAACCCTTATTTTGTATCCGTTAACGAATATCCGAATAGTAGTTTCAACACTAATGTACAGTAGGTACTAGTTCAGTAGTACCTGAAATAGTTAAAATAATTATTTTCAGGCCTGAATACACTGTTAAACTGATACCATTGCCTTATGAATCTAGGTCTTTTACTAACATAAACTTTTTCATTACATCATACAAATGATCATTACTCTAAACTAATGTTTATTGTTCAGTATGTATAGAAAGTTGTTAGAAATTATACCAAAGTCATTAATTAACATCTAGCTGTTTGTATCTAGCTATAAACAATACCAATGCAAGTGTAAATGTGTGACTAATCATAACACCCATCACTACTGAATACACAAACCTAACCAATAGTCTCAGTTTTAATACCTACTTAATGACTACTGCATGATTACTAACAATTTTAACTGACTAATAAAATTTGTGTATATAAAATGATAACTTAGATCTGTTTGTGTCATATATTTTTATTTGTAAAGTTATTTGTTCATAAGTCAATAATATCAACTTTATAGTGATATGAGTGGTGGATAGGGTTGAGCGATAATAATAATAAAAAAAATACTGTGATAATAAATTATC
Source organism: Patella vulgata (assembly GCF_932274485.2). Lineage (NCBI taxonomy): Eukaryota > Metazoa > Mollusca > Gastropoda > Patellidae > Patella > Patella vulgata. Next base: position 23,976,533 of record NC_065883.2, read on the forward strand.
AAATATCACAATAAACGATATTATCGTGATAATTTATACATGTGTCTTAAGAAATCAAATTTTGAATATGTGTGACGGTCTTAAGTGCATACATCTACTCAAATGCTAGTAAACAAAATGATGTCAAATTTTTGTTGCCCACGTCGGTAGATGCCACGATGGATATTTACCCCAGACCAGCTGGTATGTAATAATGCTATTTTTACAGATGAATTTAATTCTATCAATAGAATGTCATCCAAGTTAGTCAAATTAAAATATTAAGTTTTAATATAACGATAATATCTAACCAGAACTAGCAGGGTTTTATAGTCTACTTTTGGATATTTACAAACAAGTGTTCCTCGATTACGAGTCCTAGTGGGGTTACATTAAATTAAAATATTAAATTTTATAAGATCAACAAAATAAATTTATGTACATTGACCTAATGGATTTAAGTTTTGAGATATCATATTAATGATCAATCAACGCTCATTTATTTTATGTTGTCCACCAAACACGATATACCATCCATCCATTCACATTGCATCAATCGTGCCCTCTCGCATTGCCATTTCAACTTTTCGAGTTCGTACCGTGCACTATAGCTGCACTTGTCTTGGTAAGGTGACGAAACAGCATAAGTATTATCATCAATATTGGGACAAAATAATTATCATAACGCGATAATTTTTGTTGTCTTGATATACCGGTTTTTTTTTTACGTAAGTCTGATATGATAAAATCACTGAGGATTTTATCACGATATATCGAAAAACCAGCATATCCCCAACCCAATGGAGGATTTTTAATTTAGTCTTCAGTTTTCCATTACAAGACAAAACAATAAAAATACAAACCTGTCTTAAATTCCGTATTTTGTCTGAATCTCTCGGTAACAAAGATGCTTGATTCAATAAATCAACAACCTGTAAATCAAAAATACAATACATGAATGTATATTTAATATTTAACATATTAAGACTGAAAGGTTATCAAAATACTGTACTAAAACAGCAAACCTGCTACCTTGATTTGTCTCACTGAAATTAATGTCACAAACAGTGCAGATGTAGGCCTAACATTTCAAAAGAGAGAGAGAAATGGGGTTTAATGTCCACTCGACACAAACTAGGTCATTTCGGGACCAACATATATAGTTCAATAATTCGCTTGCGCGTAGGGGTCTGTAGCAGTGGAAAGAAACCAGAGGACCCGGAGAAAACCCACGAGGTTGGACAGGCGACCCTACTCCTTGTCACGTACAACTGGGGATTCGAAACGAATGCCAGTCAATACGTCCACAAGCAAAGTCTTCCACACGAAAAATCTGGTTAAGTCGTCCACACCCGTTGGTGGAGTCGTCCACAATCGTTGGTGGAGTCGTCCACACTCGTTGGTGGAGTCGTCCACACGACTTACGTGTAGTATAATTTCTGGATATAGTAATACGTTGGTGGAGTCGTCCACACGACTTTTGGGACACACAATGTATTTTTAATTAGTATAGTTTTTCTGCGTGGTCACCCTTTCTCCCGGCAAAACTATAATTTCTGGATATAGTAATACGTTGGTGGAGTCGTCCACACGACTTAGCATAATTTCTGGATATACTAATACGTTGGTGGAGTCGTCCACACGACTTAGTTTACTTTCGGGACACATAATGTATTTTTAATTCGTATAATTTTTCTGCGTGGTCACCCTTTTTCCCGGCAAATAAACAACAAAGTAAATCATTTTATTCAATAAATAACATATTCATAAACAAATTTAACAAATTCAATAAATAATCATTAATATAACAATTTCATTAATATAACAATTTCATTAATATAACAATTTCATTAATATAACAAGCCCCATGCACAAATGAATTCCTATACCGCTACCAAACGACCCACATCCTTTAAAAGCCCTGATACACTTTTTTCCCCCTGTTGATACAATTCCCATATTTTAAAGATTTTCCCTGCTACTGTCTCAAATTTCTTCCTTTGTCGCCTCTTTAATTTATTCTCCGAAACCAGTTGTTGTTGTAGTTCTGCCGTTTTAGATTCATCATGTAACAGTTTGATTAGAAGATAAAATTGAAGGTTATTTCTCGCGGCCTTGCCATCCCTCGACATCGATGCCATCCCTCGACGTCGTTGTTGGTTCTAATTGGTTTAAACTTCCGACAAAACGTGGCTATAATCATAACACCAAATAATAATCAATACTTTATTACAAAAACATCGATAATACTAATCAAACAAACAAAAATGCTAAAATCATAACGCCAATTAACAAACAATACAATAAACTTTATTACAAAAACATTGTTAAATACTAATCAAAAATGTTACAATCATAACGTCAATTAAAAGCGAATATACTTTATTAAAAAAACATCGTTAATACTAATCAATCAATCAAAAATGCTAAAACCATACCAGTAACGCCAATTAAAGATACATTATGGGAGATAAGATAACGAGATGGCAGTTCTCGCTATAATAGTTAAAAACTAGATAGTGTAAAGGTAATTTGCTGAAAATTTCAGTCAAATTGATCCACTATGAGTCGAGAAAGAAGCGGGTGAAATTTTGGCATAGTCTCGGTCATCATTACTAAAATCATTAATATAAACAGCTTAGTCTCGATCATCCGCTTTTTTTGATTTAATTATCAACGGCCGTTAGCGACATATAGGAATCTAATCCAGCCAACATCGAAGGCTAGCCTTGACATCGAGAGTTTATTATGGTCTGGATAAGTTAATTAATGTCTAATTGATAATTTAGATAACATTTCAGGCCTAAAGAAAGACTTGTAATAAGCAGATTTTGCTCTTGCATAATGCATGTTTAACAAACAATACAAAATACAAGTATACTTCATTGCAAAAACATTGGTGAACAACAAACGAACAAAACAAACAATAACATCGGCGTTTTGAGTACGAGTAAATTGTGTACAAGTCTTATTCTTAGTTGTGGATGACATCACCAATAGTTGAGTACGAGTAAATTGTGTACGAGTCTTATTCTTAGTTGTGGACGACATCACCAATAGTTGTGGACGACATCACCAATGCCTTGTGGACGACTCCACCAATGGGTGTGGACGACTTCACTGTGGACGACTTTGCTTGTGGACGACTTCACTGGCACCCTTCGAAACCACGCCAGTTGACTCAATGACAGGCCTTATGATACAACGCGCACATGCTAACCAATCGGCATGGGTGCTTTTGGTGTATAAGTTAATTCATCTACTAGTACCTGTACTAGATAAGGGGACAGGGCAACACAGAATTACATATTTTTGGGGTTGTGTCAAATCATCCCTTACAGAGCAGCATACCGGTACGTATAACGGCTTTTCTTTCATTGGAAAAATTAAAATAATAACGAGAGTGTTTAAAATAACTGTCATTTAGGTATACCTTGTCATATGTTGACACATTTGATTCCCGTTCAGCAGCTTCATCCTCTTCGTTGATGATCTGAGCAGCAGTTGATAACCGCAGCATATCACTCGCCATTTTTCACTTTTACAAGAAGATTTACTACTAAATCATCAAAAAGAATACGCGGTGGATTATCCACCTAATTAGTGTTGCGTAATATGTAATTTCCTTGCGTGAAAGCTTTAAATAGTACTGAATCTTTATAATCCTTTCTAAAATTGCTTTATTTTCCCACCATCTTGAAACACGCTGCCGTTAATCGGAACTACCGGTAAAGTAATGTCGCAATTTTATAATAAAAATATGCAGTAAACTTAAAGTAAGGGCTTTAGCTCGGCTTTAGCTCAGATTCTCAGTACTGTTAAAAATATTTGACAAATATCGAATTTAACTTAATTAATTATATTTGCGACACACGTGCCAAATGGGCGGGAAAAGATATCTTGTTGTTAATAATAAACTGAGTTTTCAGTGAGACCGTTTACGGTTCCAGATACAATCATTCCATAACTTAGTTAAGGCGTTTAGATGAGGTTCAGAAAAATATCTCCTCAAATTAAGTAAAGATTATGTTTATAAAATCGGATATAGAGACTGTTGTTGCGTGAAGGGCAAACAGTGACCATGACCTTAATTTCAATGTTGAGGAGGGGGGGAGGGAAACCGTTATCTTTATTAACCAGTCGTACACAACATTTATTTGTACAATTACCGAGTCGACCCTAAGTCCAAATCAAATAGTCAGTCGAATAAACCGGTCGATGGCTTATTAAAATTTTGGAATCGTTTGTGATCAGTATAAGTTAAAGAAAAAACGCACTAATTCCAATATCTTTTATCATTGTTTTTGTTTATTTTTTACGTCCCCTCATGTTCAAATTTGATTGTTCAAATTAAAACTTTAAGGTGTTATTGCCACCGCGGCTTAATAAAGTCATGCTTTACTTTTTCCCTCATCCCCATATGCCCCCATCTTTTAAGTGCACGCCAATGTGTACACGGGACCTCGGTTTTTCGTCCCATCCGAACGACTAGACATCTGTCCTTGTCCACCTCCAAAAGAATATAGAGTCCCTATATATGATATGTTGGGTTAGGGGGGCATATGGGGATAAGGTATTTGACATTATCATGTGGCCTCGTCCAGTCAATAAAATCAGTCAGTTAGTTCAGTCGATAACATCAGTAAGTTAGTTCATGCTCGTCCCATCCGAACGACTAGACAGCTGTCCTTGTCCGCCTCGAAAAGAATAGAGTCAATATATATGATATGAACGTAGAAAGGGGATGCGATGGGGCCGGGGTGTGTGTGAGGTATTTGACATTTTCATGTGGCCTCATCCAGTCGATAAAATCAGTCAGTTAGTTCAGTCGAATAATCCAGTCGAATAAACCAGTCGAATAATTCAGTCGAAAAGTTCAGTCGAATACTTCAGTCGAATAATTCAGTCGAATAAACGAGTCGCTCAATATTAAGTAGCGGTGGCAGCGGGCTAAGATAATTAGTAGCAAATCATGCTCGTAGCCATAGCTGAAGGAGCCGGGGGCATGGGGTAGGGACCTGGGGGCTTCCCGACTAGTTTCAAGAAATGAAACGAAATGAAATGGGGTTTTAACGTCCTACTGTTCTGCTTGGAACTGTGCTAATGAAGACGGGCATACGCCATACACTGTGGGATGAGTGAAATTTTGCCCGTACAGCGGCACTACGGCATACTCTTATATCGAATTCCATCTGTCAAGGGATCTTTTACGTCCACGCCAATGTATACACGGGACCTTGGTTTTTCGTCCCATCCGAAAGACTAGACAGCTGTCCTTGTCCGCCTCGAAAAGAATAGAATCCCTATATATGATATGAACGAAGAAAGGGGATGGGGTGCGGCGGGGGGGGGGGGGGGGTTGAGGTATTTGACATTTTCATGTGGCCACGTCCAGTCGATAAAATCAGCCAGTTAGTTCAGTCGAATAATCCAGTCGAATAAACCAGTCGAATAATTCAGTCGAGAAGTTCAGTCGAATACTTCAGTCGAATAATCCAGTCGAATAATTCAGTCGAATAAACAAGTCGCTCAATATTAAGCAGCGGTGGCAGCGGGCTAAGATAATTAGTAGCAAATCATGCTCGTAGCTATAGCTGAAGGAGCCGGGGGTATGGGGTAGGGACCTGGGGGCTTCCCAACTAGTTTCAAGAAATGAAAAGAAATGAAATGGGGTTTTAACGTCCTACTGTTCTGCTTGGAACTGGGCTAATGGAGACGGGCACACGCCATACACTGTGGGATGAGGGAAATTTTGCCCGGACAGCGGCACTACGACATACTCTTATATCGAATTCCATCTGTCAAGGGATCTTTTACGTCCACGCCAATGTATACACGGGACCTCGGTTTTTCGTCCCATCCGAAAGACTAGACAGCTGTCCTTGACCGCCTCGAAAAGAATAGAGTCCCTATATATGATATGAACGAAGAAAGGGGATGGGGTGGGGTGGGGGTGTGGGGTGTGTGTGAGGTATTTGACATTTTCATGTGGCCTCGTCCAGTCGATAAAATCAGCCAGTTAGTTCAGTCGAATAATCCAGTCGAATAAACCAGTCGAATAATTCAGTCGAAAAGTTCAGTCGAATACTTCAGTCGAATAGTTCAGTCGAATAAACAAGTCGCTCAATATTAAGTAGCGGTGGCAGCGGGCTAAGATAATTAGTAGCAAATCATGCTCGTAGCCATAGCTGAAGGAGCCGGGGGCATGGGGTAGGGACCTGGGGGCTTCCCAACTAGTTTCAAGAAATGAAATGGGGTTTTAACGTCCTACTGTTCTGCTTGGAACTGGGCTAATGAAGACGGGCATACGCCATACACTGTGGGATGAGGGAAATTTTGCCCGGACAGCGGCACTACGGCATACTCTTATATCGAATTCCATCTGTCAAGGGATCTTTTACGTCCACGCCAATGTATACACGGGACCTTGGTTTTTGTCCCATCCGAAAGACTAGACAGCTGTCCATGTCCGCCTCGAAAAGAATAGAATCCCTATATATGATATGAACGAAGAAAGGGGATGGGGTGGGGCGGGGTGTGTGTGAGGTATTTGACATTTTCATGTGGCCACGTCCAGTCGATAAAATCAGCCAGTTAGTTCAGTCGAATAATCCAGTCGAATAAACCAGTCGAATAATTCAGTCGAGAAGTTCAGTCGAATACTTCAGTCGAATAATCCAGTCGAATAAACAAGTCGCTCAATATTAAGCAGCGGTGGCAGCGGGCTAAGATAATTAGTAGCAAATCATGCTCGTAGCTATAGCTGAAGGAGCCGGGGGTATGGGGTAGGGACCTGGGGGCTTCCCAACTAGTTTCAAGAAATGAAAAGAAATGAAATGGGGTTTTAACGTCCTACTGTTCTGCTTGGAACTGGGCTAATGAAGACGGGCACACGCCATACACTGTGGGATGAGGGAAATTTTGCCCGGACAGCGGCACTACGGCATACTCTTATATCGTATTCCATCTGTCAAGGGATCTTTTACGTCCACGCCAATGTATACACGGGACCTCGGTTTTTCGTCCCATCCGAAAGACTAGATAGCTGTCCATGACCGCCTCGAAAAGAATGGAGTCCCTATATATGATATGAACGAAGAAAGGGGATGGGGTGGGGCGGGGGGTGTGGGGTGTGTGTGAGGTATTTGACATTTTCATGTGGCCTCGTCCAGTCGATAAAATCAGCCAGTTAGTTCAGTCGAATAATCCAGTCGAATAAACCAGTCGAATAATTCAGTCGAGAAGTTCAGTCGAATACTTCAGTCGAATAATTCAGTCGAATAAACAAGTCGCTCAATATTAAGCAGCGGTGCAGCGGGCTAAGATAATATAGTAGCAAATCATGCTCGTAGCCATAGCTGAAGGAGCCGGGGGCATGGGGTAGGGACCGGGGGGCTTCCCAACTAGTTTCAAGAAATGAAAAGAAATGAAATGGGGTTTTAACGTCCTACTGTTCTGCTTGGAACTGGGCTAATGAAGACGGGCATACGCCATACAAGTCCACGCGAATGTGTACACGGGACCTCGGTTTTCCATCCCATCCGAACGACTAGACAGCTGTCCTTGTCCGCCTCGAAAAGAATAGAATCCCTATATATGATATGAACGAAGAAAGGGGATGGGGTGCGGCGGGGGGGGGGGGGGTGAGGTATTTGACATTTTCATGTGGCCACGTCCAGTCGATAAAATCAGCCAGTTAGTTCAGTCGAATAATCCAGTCGAATAAACCAGTCGAATAATTCAGTCGAGAAGTTCAGTCGAATACTTCAGTCGAATAATTCAGTCGAATAAACAAGTCGCTCAATATTAAGCAGCGGTGGCAGCGGGCTAAGATAATTAGTAGCAAATCATGCTCGTAGACATAGCTGAAGGAGCCGGGGGTATGGGGTAGGGACCTGGGGGCTTCCCAACTAGTTTCAAGAAATGAAAAGAAATGAAATGGGGTTTTAACGTCCTACTGTTCTGCTTGGAACTGGGCTAATGAAGACGGGCACACGCCATACACTGTGGGATGAGGGAAATTTTGCCCGGACAGCGGCACTACGGCATACTCTTATATCGAATTCCATCTGTCAAGGGATCTTTTACGTCCACGCCAATGTATACACGGGACCTTGGTTTTTCGTCCCATCCGAAAGACTAGACAGCTGTCCTTGTCCGCCTCGAAAAGAATAGAATCCCTATATATGATATGAACGAAGAAAGGGGATGGGGTGGGGCGGGGTGGGGCGGGGTGTGTGTGAGGTATTTGACATTTTCATGTGGCCACGTCCAGTCGATAAAATCAGCCAGTTAGTTCAGTCGAATAATCCAGTCGAATAAACCAGTCGAATAATTCAGTCGAGAAGTTCAGTCGAATACTTCAGTCGAATAATCCAGTCGAATAAACAAGTCGCTCAATATTAAGCAGCGGTGGCAGCGGGCTAAGATAATTAGTAGCAAATCATGCTCGTAGCTATAGCTGAAGGAGCCGGGGGTATGGGGTAGGGACCTGGGGGCTTCCCAACTAGTTTCAAGAAATGAAAAGAAATGAAATGGGGTTTTAACGTCCTACTGTTCTGCTTGGAACTGGGCTAATGAAGACGGGCACACGCCATACACTGTGGGATGAGGGAAATTTTGCCCGGACAGCGGCACTACGGCATACTCTTATATCGTATTCCATCTGTCAAGGGATCTTTTACGTCCACGCCAATGTATACACGGGACCTCGGTTTTTCGTCCCATCCGAAAGACTAGATAGCTGTCCATGACCGCCTCGAAAAGAATGGAGTCCCTATATATGATATGAACGAAGAAAGGGGATGGGGTGGGGCGGGGGGTGTGGGGTGTGTGTGAGGTATTTGACATTTTCATGTGGCCTCGTCCAGTCGATAAAATCAGCCAGTTAGTTCAGTCGAATAATCCAGTCGAATAAACCAGTCGAATAATTCAGTCGAGAAGTTCAGTCGAATACTTCAGTCGAATAATTCAGTCGAATAAACAAGTCGCTCAATATTAAGCAGCGGTGCAGCGGGCTAAGATAATATAGTAGCAAATCATGCTCGTAGCCATAGCTGAAGGAGCCGGGGGCATGGGGTAGGGACCGGGGGGCTTCCCAACTAGTTTCAAGAAATGAAAAGAAATGAAATGGGGTTTTAACGTCCTACTGTTCTGCTTGGAACTGGGCTAATGAAGACGGGCATACGCCATACAAGTCCACGCGAATGTGTACACGGGACCTCGGTTTTCCATCCCATCCGAACGACTAGACAGCTGTCCTTGTCCGCCTCGAAAAGAATAGAATCCCTATATATGATATGAACGAAGAAAGGGGATGGGGTGCGGCGGGGGGGGGGGGGGGTGAGGTATTTGACATTTTCATGTGGCCACGTCCAGTCGATAAAATCAGCCAGTTAGTTCAGTCGAATAATCCAGTCGAATAAACCAGTCGAATAATTCAGTCGAGAAGTTCAGTCGAATACTTCAGTCGAATAATTCAGTCGAATAAACAAGTCGCTCAATATTAAGCAGCGGTGGCAGCGGGCTAAGATAATTAGTAGCAAATCATGCTCGTAGACATAGCTGAAGGAGCCGGGGGTATGGGGTAGGGACCTGGGGGCTTCCCAACTAGTTTCAAGAAATGAAAAGAAATGAAATGGGGTTTTAACGTCCTACTGTTCTGCTTGGAACTGGGCTAATGAAGACGGGCACACGCCATACACTGTGGGATGAGGGAAATTTTGCCCGGACAGCGGCACTACGGCATACTCTTATATCGAATTCCATCTGTCAAGGGATCTTTTACGTCCACGCCAATGTATACACGGGACCTTGGTTTTTCGTCCCATCCGAAAGACTAGACAGCTGTCCTTGTCCGCCTCGAAAAGAATAGAATCCCTATATATGATATGAACGAAGAAAGGGGATGGGGTGGGGCGGGGTGTGTGGGGTGTGTGTGAGGTATTTGACATTTTCATGTGGCCACGTCCAGTCGATAAAATCATTCAGTTAGTTCAGTCGAATAATCCAGTCGAATAAACCAGTCGAGAAGTTCAGTCGAATACTTCAGTCGAATAATCCAGTCGAATAATCCAGTCGAATAATTCAGTCGTATGCCCGTCTTCATTAGCCCAGTTCCAAGCAGAACAGTAGGACGTTAAAACCCCATTTCATTTCTTTTCATTTCTTGAAACCGGTTGGGAAGCCCCCCGGTCCCTAACCCATGCCTCGGCTCCTTCAGCTATGTCTACGAGCATGATTTGCTACTATATTATCTTAGCCCGCTGCCACCGCTGCTTAATATTGAGCGACTTGTTTATTCGACTGAATTATTCGACTGAACTATTCGACTGAAGTATTCGACTGAACTTTTCGACTGAATTATTCGACTGGTTTATTCGACTGGATTATTCGACTGAACTAACTGACTGATTTTATCGACTGGACGAGGCCACATGAAAATGTCAAATACCCCCCCCCCCCCCACACCGCCCCACCCCATCCCCTTTCTTCGTTCCTATCATATATAGGGATTCTATTCTTTTCGAGGCGGACAAGGACAGCTGTCTAGTCGTTCGGATGGGATGAAAAACCGAGGTCCCGTGTACACATTCGCGTGGACGTAAAAGATCCTTTGACAGATGGAATTCGATATAAGAGTAGGCCGTAGTGCCGCTGTCCGGGCAAAATTTCCCTCATAGAAAAGTGTATGGCGTATGCCCGTCTTCATTAGCCCAGTTCCAAGCAGAACAGTAGGACGTTAAAACCCCATTTCATTTCTTTTCATTTCTTGAAACCGGTTGGGAAGCCCCCCGGTCCCTACCCCATGCCCTCGGCTCCTTCAGCTATGGCTACGAGCATGACTTGCTACTAATTATCTGAGCCCGCTGCCACCGCTGCTTAATATTGAGCGACTTGTTTATTCGACTGAATTATTCGACTGAACTATTCGACTGAACTTTTCGACTGAATTATTCGACTGGTTTATTCGACTGGATTATTCGACTGAACTAACTGACTGATTTTATCGACTGGACGAGGCCACATGAAAATGTCAAAAACCTCACCCCCCCCCCCCCGCCCCACCCCCTTTCTTCGTTCATATCATATATAGGGACTCTATTCTTTTCGAGGCGGACAAGGACAGCTGTCTAGTCTTTCGGATGGGACGAAAAACAGAGGGCCCGTGTATACATTGGCGTGGTCGTAAAAGATCCCTTGACAGATGGAATTCGATATAAGAGTATGCCGTAGTGCCGCTGTCCGGGCAAAATTTCCCTAATCGCATAGTGTATGGCGTATGCCCGTCTTCATAAGCCCAGTTCCAAGCAGAACAGTAGGACGTTAAAACCCCCATTTCATTTCTTTTCATTTCTTGAAACTAGTTGGGAAGCCCCCCGGTCCCTAACCCATGCCTCGGCTCCTTCAGCTATGTCTACGAGCATGATTTGCTACTATATTATCTTAGCCCGCTGCCACCGCTGCTTAATATTGAGCGACTTGTTTATTCGACTGAACTATTCGACTGAAGTATTCGACTGAACTTTTCGACTGAATTATTCGACTGGTTTATTCGACTGGATTATTCGACTGAACTAACTGACTGATTTTATCGACTGGACGAGGCCACATGAAAATGTCAAATACCCCCCCCCCCCACCGCCCCACCCCATCCCCTTTCTTCGTTCATATCATATATAGGGATTCTATTCTTTTCGAGGCGGACAAGGACAGCTGTCTAGTCGTTCGGATGGGATGAAAAACCGAGGTCCCGTGTACACATTCGCGTGGACGTAAAAGATCCTTTGACAGATGGAATTCGATATAAGAGTAGGCCGTAGTGCCGCTGTCCGGGCAAAATTTCCCTCATAGAAAAGTGTATGGCGTATGCCCGTCTTCATTAGCCCAGTTCCAAGCAGAACAGTAGGACGTTAAAACCCCATTTCATTTCTTTTCATTTCTTGAAACCGGTTGGGAAGCCCCCCGGTCCCTACCCCATGCCCTCGGCTCCTTCAGCTATGGCTACGAGCATGATTTGCTACTAATTATCTTAGCCCGCTGCCACCGCTGCTTAATATTGAGCGACTTGTTTATTCGACTGGATTATTCGACTGAAGTATTCGACTGAACTTTTCGACTGAATTATTCGACTGGTTTATTCGACTGGATTATTCGACTGAACTAACTGACTGATTTTATCGACTGGATGAGGCCACATGAAAATGTCAAATACCACATCCCGACACGCCCCCCCCCCCCCGCCGCCCCACCCCATCCCATCCCCTTTCTTCGTTCATATCATATATAGGGACTCTATTCTTTTCGAGGCGGACAAGGACAGCTGTCTAGTCTTTCGGGTGGGACGAAAAACCGAGGTCCCGTGTATACATTGGCGTGGACGTAAAAGATCCCTTGACAGATGGAATTCGATATAAGAGTATGCCGTAGTGCCGCTGTCCGGGCAAAATTTCCCTAATCGCATAGTGTATGGCGTATGCCCGTCTTCATAAGCCCAGTTCCAAGCAAAACAGTAGGACGTTAAAACCCCATTTCATTTCTTGAAACTAGTTGGGAAGCCCCCCGGTCCCTACCCCATGCCCCCGGCTCCTTCAGCTATGGCTACGAGCATGATTTGCTACTAATTATCTTAGCCCGCTGCCACCGCTGCTTAATATTGAGCGACTTGTTTATTCGACTGAACTATTCGACTGAACTTTTCGACTGGTTTATTCGACTGGATTATTCGACTGAACTAACTGAATGATTTTATCGACTGGACGAGGCCACATGAAAATGTCAAATACCTCACACACACCCCGGCCCCATCGCATCCCCTTTCTACGTTCATATCATATATAGGGACTCTATTCTTTTCGAGGCGGACAAGGACAGCTGTCTAGTCTTTCGGATGGGACGAAAAACGGAGGTCCCGTGTATACATTGGCGTGGACGTAAAAGATCCCTTGACAGATGGAATTCGATATAAGAGTAGGCCGTAGTGCCGCTGTCCGGGCAAAATTTCCCTCATAGCTCAGTGTATGGCGTAGGCCCGTCTTCATTAGCAAATCATGCTCGTAGCCATAACTGAAGGATCCGGGGGCATTGGGTAGGGGCCGGGGGGCTTCCCAACTAGTTTCAAGTCTTAAGTGATACATGTACTTTAGATACTAGTATTTTCGCTCCCACGCACAGGGCCCCTCCCAATCCACCAACACCCCGTTTCTATGGTCATATACAGGGACTATTCTTTTCGAGGTGGGGGCCGACAATATTAGTATCTACTTAAGTACAATTATCTCCTGCGACGGGTGAGGACCAAACCCCGCCCAAGCCCTCGGCTCCTACAGCTATGGCAACGAACATTGAGCTACTCAATGGGCTGTTTTTCCGACTGGTTTCATCGACTGAAGTATTTGACTGATTTTATCGACTGAGATATGTGTGGGATTTTATCGTCTGGACGAGGCCACGTTAAAATGTCAGATTTATGTAAGATGAATCATTACTTGGAGAGACCTAGGAAACCTATATACTACATGTAATTGGGGATCCGATTTATAGGAAGTTATAAGTTGTTTAATTGTTGCTGTTATGTAGGCACTATTTGCTCCTGAAATAAAGTGTTGAAGATCCAGTCCAAGAATCTGTATTCATTTCTGATCCTAACAGAACACACGCCGAAGAGCTACATTCCCTGCTAGTCAAATTGTACATAATATATTGAAGAAGAAGGCATGGATATCAACTTTATTCTTCCTTCAGCAGCAGTAGCAGCAATAAGAAATCTTGATCAACTATCAGTGTCTTGGAGTCTCAAACAGGGGTTTAAATGGGCTTTAAAAGGGACTTCTCAGAAAATTAATTACCCAGTCCGGAAAAGAAATATCGTTCTTTTGTCCAAATACAAAGGGATAGACAGCGACAGCTGGAATTTTTTGCAAAGGGTGCCCAAAAAGTACAGGTTTCTGTGACCTCCAGTAAAAAGGATGCGGGTGTTCAAAATGTTCTGGATACTAACGATGTATCTTTTTTTAATAACCTTGTGTTAATGGTGTCATCCTGCCAATTGCCATGATAAAGGTTGCAGCCATGCGAGATGTTTCAAGTTTTAGTGCCAAATGCACCAGCCGTCAAGACTCAAGATCACAGATTTAGACATGTTAGGCCTTACAGCAGGAATCCTTTGTACAGGAATAGAAATTATTATCGTGAAAATAGTTATAGATTATAAGGATTTTGATTGTATTAATGATTAAAACATGGGGTCATGTTTTTGTTTGAAATAATTTTAAGGTGGATACACATGACTAATGTATAGGTCATATGTTATTTTATTATTGTTTAATTCTATTTTTAATTTCAAATCTATATTTTAACATTCATTAATGCTTGGTTAGTCATTAGAAGCAGACAACAATTAATTTGTCACTCCATATAAATTATGACAGGCTGGCAACTAGAGTGTTTGATCTCTTCAGTTTCTTTAACTATTGTTTTAAATGGCTTAAGACTTAATCCTTCAATAATTATATGCTTATTTCAACACTTTCATAGTAACTAATTTATATAAAAAGACAAGTGTATGTAGGATGAATTATACAGTAGTTGGAGAGACCAACTTAGTTGCAGGACTGATTTATAGGAAGTTATAAGTTATAAGTTGTTTACTTGTTGCTGTTATTTATTTGCTCCTGAAATAAAGTGTTGAAGATCTATTCAAAGAATCTGTAGTCATTTCCAATACTTAGAGAACACACTCCACGCGATACATTCCCTGAAAGTCGAACTATGTTATGAGCATGAAAGGGCTACTTAATAATATGAAATGAAATGGAGTTTAACGTCCTACTGTTGGGCTAATGAAGACGGGCATACGCCATACAGTGTGCCATGAGGGAAATTTTGTCTGGACAGTGCACTACAGCCTACTCTTATATCGAATTCCACCTGTCAAGGAATCTTTTAGGTTTATTCCAATGTGTACACAGGACCTCGTTTTGTCATCCCATCCGAATGACTACACAGCTAACCTTGTCAGGCCCTCTGTCCTGCATCACTGACAAAGGGGAATCACACCGGACAATCTGGATGAACTCTTTCGGGCAATGCAGGGATCAAACACCTACATGTAACCTCCAGACTAGCGAGCCGGCGTCTTACCCACTTAATCACTCCCGCTACATAATGAAGTGAAATGGGGTTTAACATCCTTCTGTTGTGCACCGACTAGGCTAATGAAGATGGGCATATGCCATACAGTGTGCTACAAGGGAAATTTTGCCCCGACAGTAGCGCTACAGCCTACTCTTATATATTGAATTCCAACTGCCAAGGGATCTTTTACATGCACGCCAATGTGTACATGGGACCTTGGTTTTTCATGCCACCCGAAAGACTAGACAGCTGTAGTTTTTGTCACACCCTCCGTCCTGCCCTACGGACAAGGGGAAACCACCTGGATAAAATCCTGAGGAACTGTCTCCTCCAATACCGAGAACGAACCCGCGACCTCCAGGCTAGCGAACCAGCGCCTTACTCACTTAGCCACTGTTGTTCCAGGCTACTTATTGATCTTGGTTCACTTGGTTAGTCATTAGAAGCAGACAGCAATTAATTTGTCAGTCGATTTAAATAACTAAAGTGGGTGGTCTGTTAAGTTTCTTTTACTATTGTTTAAATGACTTAATCCTTCAATAATTATATGTTTATGTCAATACTTTCATAGTAACTAATTTATATAAAAAGAAAAATGTATGTAAGATGAATTATAGTTGGAGAGACCAGCTGAGGGAACCTATGTACCAGTTGGAGGACCAATTTATAGGAAGATATAAGTTGTTTACTTGTTGCTGTTATTTATTTGCTCTTGAAATAAAGTGTTGAAGATCTATTCGAAAAATCTGTATTCATTTCCGATACTTAGAGAACACACTCGACCAGATACATTCCCTGAAAGTGGAACCGTGTTATGAGCATGAAAGGGCTACTCAATGAAATAAAATGGGCTTTAACGTCCTACTGTTGTGCACCGACTGAGCTAATAAAGTCAGGCATATGCCATACAGGGGATCTTTTACATGCATGCCAATGTGTACATGGGACCTTGGTTTTTCATCCCATCCAAACGACTGCCCCACTGACAGGGGGAAACCACCCGGAAAATCCTGAGGAACTTTTTCGGCCAATACCAGGAACAAACCTCCAGGCTAGCGAGCCAGTGTCTTACTCACTTAGCCACCGTGGCTCCAGGCTACTTATTGTTATCTTAGTTCACTCCAATTAGTGATTCATAAAGTATGGTCCTCCACCATCAAGTCAAGCGACTGCTTTTTTTCGACTGAAATATACACTGAAATATTCAACTTGACGAGGTCACAAAAAAAACCCTGACTCGTCCAATACCCCCAGCCCCTGACTACAGGCCTATGTAGGATTCTACTCACTTAGATGACGGGCCAAAAACATTACTCTCCGTTTAGTACATGTATCAACTAAATACCTAGATCATAAGACTTTTGCCCGAAAAATCTGACTTTAAAGTAGTTGGGAGGGGCGGGGGGTGAAGCCCCTGGCTACGACCATGATTGGGCTATTCTATATTACCTTAGCTCACTGCCACCGGTACTTAATATTGAGCGACTGGTTTTATCGACTGGGATATTTGATTGTTTTTTCGCCAGGATTATTCAACTGGTTTTGTTGACTAGATTATTTGACTGTTTTTTTTCAACTGGATTATTTGACTGGTTTTGTTGACTGAATTATTCGACTGGTTTTGTCAACTGAATTATTTGACTGATTTTATTGTCGAAAAAAGTCAAATATCCCAGTCAATAAAACTATTTTATTGTGGCCTCATCCAGACGATAAAGCCAGTCAAATATCTCAGTCAATAAAACGAGTCAAATAATTCAGTCGATAAAACCAGTCCGATAAAATAAGTCGAATATCTCAGTCGATAAAATAAGTCCAATACCTCAGTCGATAAAACCATGGACCTTATAATACCATGATAAAACCAGTCGAATATCACAGTCAATAAAACAAGTCGAATATCTCAGTCAATAAAACTAGACGAATATCACTGTCGATAAATCCACATCCCAGATCAAGTTGGGTCTTCATACCAGATCAAGTTGACAAAATGTGCTTTTGACAGTTATATGATGAGAAGTTAAAAACAGCCGTTCAATAATAAGCAGGAATTGCAGTGAACTAAGATAATACCGAGTAGTTCAGTCATACCCATAGCCATAGCTGTAAAAGAGCCGGGGGCTTGCACCTCCCTCCCCTGCCAAATAGTTTCAAGTTCAATTTATGGGGCAAAAGTAGTCTGATAAATAGGTATTTAGGGCCGGGGATAGCCGAAAAAACAGTCAAATAATCCGGTCGAAAAAAAAATCATAGCAGATAATTCAGTCGAATAATCCAGTCGATTAATCCAGTCGCTCAATATGACGAGGAAAAACGTAAAGCTTGACTTTATTAAGCAGTGGTGGCAGTAACTAAGATAACAACATGTAGCCTACTCCTCTATAAATCCCTCCACACGGTTGTTTTTATTCCGAAGCGACTAGATACTATGCTGTCATCAGTTTTATGCATCGGACACAGACTTAATTCAAGTTGTTTATATTAGTACGGCCATTGTTTTCAGTTGATGACGTCAGTCGTTGACCCTTAACCCTAGATGACGACCTTACTCGCAAAGAGAGGTCAACACGTTGTTTAGGGGATTGCTATTGGAAGGAAAATCTCAATAAAGTTGTGACTTCAACTGTCAGATTTGAACTTGGGGGAAAATAATCAAAATAGACAAAAAACGATGTAATCATATTTGAGTTAGTGCGTTTTTTATTTCAGTCAAACAAACTATTCCCAAATTTTAGCCCAACCATCGACCGAGGTTGTTGACTGGAAATTCTAGTGGTACTTAGGGGTAATTGGAGGTTTTTGACCGCTATGTCTTATTTGCTGTTTTTGTGGGATAAATAAACACATAGCCACAGTTTATTAAAAGTTATTTAAGTCTTTGTATACACTGGTGGTTTGAAAGAGTCTGTTATTTTCACAAAAGTATCATGGACTAAAAAACAACATTTATTTAGTCTTGGAACATCAACAAAAAAGTAAACAAACTGCCCTTCTAGGCCTACATTACATAATAATGATAATTAAGGGTATTTATGTTTGATGTGTCTCAATATTTCATTGTTGAAGATTTTGTCTTACTCATTGGTTTTAATCTTCAACCCGTAACCCTGAATTTATAGGTTTTAATCTTAAATACCTAACCCTAAAATCATAAAATGTAAAAGTGATCATGGAAATAGAAAAGGGAGTCGGATCAAACATGATCGCCATATTAAGATGTAACTGTAGCGTACCGTAACCAGAGACACATTCATTAGCTTGCACGTTATGGGGTCTACGCATAAAATGCAGTTACAACTTACAACGGATATGTTCAAATTATAGATTCTATGCTAAATTTGAGAAGCATTTTCATTATCTTATTAACCCCTACTGCTCTAGGACTATGCCTAATATTATTATACATGTAGGCCTACCAGAAAAATAAGCTTAGGTTAGGTTACAAAAATGTTCATGATATTTACATAAAATGACAATGTCTCTGTCTATACTTGCAACACCATGCTTACACTTGTTTTCCCCATGTAAATTGTGCAGGAAAGAAGGCCTAATTCGTGTGTGCCAAGGTCCTGTGTACACCTACACTTTGGTGTACACTTAGAAGAAGGCTTGGCAGCCAGTTCAATGAAGAGTGGTCAAAAATGGTGCTGTCCAGACAAAATTTCCCTCATAACACACTACTGCTTAGCATATTACTGTCCTCATCAGGTGCAGCAAAGTAGGAGGTTAAACCCTCTTTCTTTTCAAATGCCACCGTCTCTTATGGAGATGATCACTGTTCTATAATGCCACAGTCAAATAAAGAGACAATTGTTCCCTCTTATGTCTAATTCTGTTTTGAATATTTTAGTTTAATGGATATAGAAAGGAAAGATGATTTTAAACATTGAATAAGCCATTTGGTTAATACTGTAACCAAAATGAAAGTTTTCAGCGCTGTCAGTTTTGAAAAGAGACTCCGATATCTAACACCATACATTATACATGCTGCCAGACGGTGAGATCTTCTGCTTGTTTGTCGGATTATAAGCTAAATTTAAGTTGTTTGTAGGTAATGTTGTGGTAGGTAGCTGTACGGAATTCATACATGTTACTATGAGCTTATAAGAGCTCCCTGTCATTGTGTCTAGATTTTTAGATTGTGTGATTAAGAGACTTGTTTACAAGTGTCATCCAATAATATTACCAATATGTGTAAAAGTGTGCTAAGCTGTTTGAATTAAATATTTCTTCACATAACCCATTTTACAAAAGGCACAGTATCCAATCAGTTTTCTGTTACAACTTAAATGACTGAGTTGCAGTCTTTTATAAGTAGTATGATTTGATCAAATTGTGTGTTTACCCTGAAATAGCTAGAAAATGATATCAATAAAAATTAGAGGATTTTACAATCTGATTAATATACAGATCTTTATTTTGTTTCGTTTTTTTTTTATACTTTCGATGGCCTACACTACATGAAGATCTGACAAGTTGTAGCAATTGGTCACGTCAGGGATCAAAAGACCGACTTAGACCCTATGACGTCAGACATTTGATTAACCAATCAGCATTGATGTTTCTAATAGATTACCCACAGTTCCGTGCAAAATGCACCTAGAGCTCGCCGTAACAGACCGCTTCATTGGCTAATCCCTTACATCATCCAGAACATGTCAATGATAACAACTCTTCAAGATCCTAGTGTAGTAAAGACAAGTAAAACGAAATTTTGAACTATAAAAAACGAAACGAAATAGGATCTGTGTTTTAATCAGATTGATGATTTTTGGTTTGCATAAATAATATTTTTTTGATTTATTTGTAGCTATTGTAGTAGAACACATTATCAAGTTCTAGGCGTTAATAAAAATGCCACCGCTGATGACATTAAAACAGCTTTTATACAACAGTCAAAGAAGGTAATATTACTATAATAAGCAAATTCCTACTTCACAATGAGTATCCTGGCCTGGTACCCCAACACTTCAACTGAATGATGTTACCTAAATTCACACTTATTGTATTGATGTACACACTTATTGTATTGATGGAATCACTTTTTGTATTGATGTACACACTTATTGTATTGATGGAATCAATTATTGTATTGATATACACACTTATTGTATTGATGTACACACTTATTGTATTGATATACTCGCTTATTGTATTGATGTACATGTACACACTTATTGTATTGATATATTCACTTATTGTATTGATGTACATGTATACACACTTATTGTATTGATATATGTATACATACTTATTGTACTCTTTTTAAGGTCCATCCCGATATAAATAAAAACGATCCAAAGACTCATGAGAAGTTTGTGAGATTAAACGAAGCGTATCAGGTTTTAAGTCAGGATAATTCACGATTAGATTATGACAATAGTTTAGTGGTTTCGAAATATGGAGTACAAAGTCCAGGAGTGCCTCCTCATCGTTATTACAATCAAAGGTTTGTTAATTCTGTTTACTAGTGTGTATCTGTTTGTTGTCAATATTAATAAACAATTTGTTATTACACACAAAGGCTTTTAGCTCAATTTTAGGGTATATTTTGTTTATCTCAGAGAAGCAATATATTATTTACATCGAATGTTTAATTTATTTTAGCATTATCGCTTGATTTGACTGCCAATTAATCAAGACTGGTACACACATTTGAACAATAATAAGGTCATTAACTAAAAAAATAGTCAAAATGTAGTAATTCTTACGATTCCTATAAATAACCCATAAACCTTAATATGTGGAATTCTCAATTATCACAAAAAAAAATCATATTCAACAAATTGGGTTTCTTGAAAATGTAATTTTCAAAAATTGATATTATTCAAAGTTAATTTATTGTCAAATTGTCCTGATACTCTTCTTACAGTGAATTGATAGGAATGA
Organism: Patella vulgata; assembly: GCF_932274485.2. NCBI lineage: Eukaryota > Metazoa > Mollusca > Gastropoda > Patellidae > Patella > Patella vulgata. Next base: position 23,997,536 of record NC_065883.2, read on the forward strand.
CTCAACTTTACAGGTTAATTTTTCAGTGTTTCATGTCTTTCACACAAACTGAAAATCTCCAACTACCGATGGTGTCCATAAAAGTAAATTAAATTTAATTAAATGTTCAGAATTTGCAATTTTTATTTTGCTTTGTTTTTCTTTTCAGACAAGAAGAATATTATGCCAATATGCATTACAAGGCTCATAATCAACCTTTTGAACAAGGTCAATTAAGAAAAGCATATCCAACTTCTGTTGTTCTGTTTGGCATTATTTTATGGATTGTTATTGGTAGCATAACACAGTTTTTCATTATCAGGTAAAAATGTGTCTGTTTTATTGTTCAAAGTTATTTGTAAATATAAAGTGATATGACATTTGTTATCCAATATTTATATTGCTCTAGTTTAGTTGGTTATTTACAGTCACTGAGTTTAATTTGAGGGATTGTTATTCTCTTACTGTAAAAGTATATGTAATATATCTAAAAGGAATATCAATCTAATAATATCAGTTCAGTATAGGTATAATAAATTTGAAATTATGCAACATTTCCACATCCTCTGCAGATGATATAAACAAGCCAGTACCTCCTTTTACAGTTGGGTCAAATCTTTTGATTAGCCTCTTTTTAATCCAATTGAATCCAAGTCTGGTATTATATGCCATTGATATTTTGGTTCTGTTTTCTTAATTAAAGATACATTATAGGAGATTAGATAAAGAGCTGACAGTTCTCACTATAATAGTTAAATAATATATAATGTAACCATAATATTCTGAAAATTACAGTCAAATTACTTCAATAGATAAAAAAAAGTCTTGATTATCCATTTTTGCGTTTAATCATCAATGGTTGTTGAGTTGAGCAGTAGATCAAATTCAAATCTAATGAAAATTGGAAGCATCAGATGACATTTAGAGTTGATAATTGTTTCATTGGATAAGTTAATAAATGTCTAATTAATAGTTTATATAACATTTCAGGCCTAAAGAAAGACCTGCTTTTGCATAATGTATGTTTAATTGTTAAATAATCAATTTTGATATCCTCTGTAGACGACAGGAACAAGCCAGTGATATCTGTTATTAGTGTTAGGTAATTAATCTGATTGAATACAAGTAGAGGACATTATCTACTGTTGAAATTTTGGTTTTGTTTTTTTAAATAAATGTTAAGTAATCAATTTGTGTACTGTAAATGGGGATTAGATATTGTCTGAAAAATACACAGAAAGGTTGACAGCTTTAATACATTGTGTTGAAAAATTAAAACGTTTTGAAATTGCCAGTTGTAGAGTCTGGGACTCGATGATTGAATTATTTCCAGTAAGTGAAAGTTCAATTATGGAGGTATAATTAACAAACAATAGCTAGACATATTCCTTTCGATATCCAGGTAGTAACTTAACAATTTTAGTCTTCTTGAATAAGGACCAAGCCCCTAGTCAAAAATGTCTTAAGAGATCATTTTCATATGCCCACCTTGTCGTCACCATTGTTGATTCTTGTAATTGCTGCACTGGTAATAGTTAGAATTTAAAAAAGAATTTACTTAAATTGTTTGATTAGTCATTTGTAGAAACACAAAGTTTTTTTTTTAATTTAAAGCAGAGTTATTGCCCCTGTAATGGAGATCTTGTAATCATTCTACATTGCAGAGTTTTTTTCAATTTTGTTTTGAATTTGTTGGGTGTTTGACTAGTGACTACTCACAAGAATGTACCTCAACAAAATTCGGAATTTTGTGCATGGTGCCTGTCATATAAATCTTGTAAATACTCTACATGCCACTGCTTCTGATCTTTCAAATGTAGTTAAGATAACTTTTTATAGGACATGAGATGAGACAGAATTTTATTGAATTCAGAGCCATTTTGTCATCAAACACTTTACTCACAGTTAAAGTTGACAAGAGCTTTCTGACAGTTATGACAGCTTAGCTGATGGTGAGCTAGTTACATTGCCTGGCAACCTATCTTGAATTATGTTAATCAAATTTATTATTCTCTGAGTTTTTTGTTTGTAGGGGAACAGCTAGACGGCATATAGCTCAATTAGATGAACACAGTAGAAAGAATGTAGCCATACTAAAAGATCTTGAAAAAAATGCAGCGTATGTATTTAACTATTGGTCTATTTCATTAGGCATTCTCTGAGAAAGTTAATCTTAATTTATAATGTTTTATTATCAAACTGTTGATCCGAATTTTGATAAACATAGTACATAACAGCCATTGAAAGCGTAATTTTCTGTTCACATGCATATATGTTTCCATTTCCTTGATCTAAACATAGATGGTAATAGATTGAATGGAGTTTGCTTTTCTCAATCCAAACAATACTAGCAATCAAATAAACATGGCAATATCCGTCAGCAGTACCTAATGTACCAGGATTGAACATGGGACCACCAGGTTATTAGGCCAACATCTTACCCACTGAGCTACCGTACCTCGTAATCATGATAATTGAGATACAGTGAAACCCCTTATGATCGTACCCTATTTAAAAATATTGATGCAAACATTTTATGTAACACTGCAGTTTAAGGTATTTTATGTAACACTGCAGTATAAGGTAATTTATGTAACACTGCATTATAAGTTAGTCCTATTTTATGTAACACTGCAGTATAAGGTATTTTATGTAACACTGCAGTTTAAGGTATTTTATGTAACACTGCATTATAAGGTAACCCTATTTTATGTAACACTGCATTATAAGGTAACCCTATTTTATGTAACACTGCAGTATAAGGTATTTTATGTAACACTGCATTATAAGGTAATTTATGTAACACTGCATTATAATATATTGTCTGATTAATTCTCAAATATTTTTTAACAGACATAAAAGAAAGATGTTACATGAACAGGCGAAAAAATGGAGAGCAGAGGAATTAGATATAAAAAAAGTTGATACATAATCAATGTGTGAGATAATTGGTACCTGTGATAATTATAATAGGTAAGTCATATCTGACATAATATCAGATAGTTAAAAGGACATGTAGGTCTATTCTTTGTGTCTAAAAGCACATATTAATGTAATATGAATGTATGTAAAGTGATTTATATTAAATTTTTAAAAAAATTATGAAATTTCTAATCAATTATGTTTGGTGAAATATGTGAACAGTCCAAATTGAAGACAGTTGTTTACGCCCATTCTACACATTTATTTATTATTTTTTGAATCAGTTATTACTAATTACTTCCAAATTGTCTTGTAGGATATGTTTTTCTTTGTTCATTACAAATGGTGCCCGAAACATCATAATACACGATTCATGTATAGATTATAAAATGTTCATCGTGTCTTAAATATTGAATATTATAATTAGGATCCCATATTTTCCCGGGAAGATAACAACTTAAATATTGATTGAAATGGACCAAGTTTGAATACATGATTCATGTATAGATTATAAAATGTTCATTGTGTCTTACTTAAATTATTGGATATTATAATTAGGATCTCATATTTTACCTGGAAGATAACAACTTCAATATTGATTGAAATGGACCAAGATTGAATGCTAATTCTGGTTTTTAATTTCTAATATTATTAAAATATTGAGTTTTGATTCAAAGATAGTAGTGTAATACACAGCTGTGATTTAGAAGGTTGGAAATTAAAATCATTAGTGCCTTGAAAAATTTGTATACTCTTTACAGTTGGTAGGTTTAAAGAGATACCCTAGAGATACCCTACTATCCCACTTGTAGTATACTCAGCCAAATTAAAAACTTGACACTCGGGATTTTTGGGACTAGATTTTTAATATTTGGTTAAAGGCAACTATTTTAGTGTTATGTTGTGCACAGACGACCTTGACATCAACAGAAAGCAAGAATACATCTCGCCGAAAGTCCTTGACATTGATAACGTTCATGATGTCTCAGTACCCCCCAAAATGAAATTCACAGACTTGGAGAACAATTGGAATAAAGTGTTTAGTAACGGTTGTGACCTCCGCTAGGGTCTCGTACTGCCACACAACGTCTTCTCATGGATCTCATAACATTAGTAAACACTACCCGAGGCAGACGTCGCCACTGCTCAGCAAGAGCATGTTGAAGGTCCTGCAACGTCAGTGGTGGATTCACTTGCTGACGAACACGTCGACCCAGTTCGTCCCAGATGTGTTCAATAGGATTAAGGTCGGGGCTAAGCGACGGCCAATCCAGGACTTGGACACCGGCATTTCTTAAAATATTCTGGGAATCAATTGCTGTATGGGGTCGAGCATTGTCTTGTTGAAACGTTAGTCCAGGCCCATGTCTCTGCATAAACGGAAGAAGAACGGGTTGCAAAATCTGATCCCTGTACTGGACAGCATTTAAGTTCCCTTGGACAACAACAAGAGGAGAACGTCCATGTGCACAAAAAGAACCCCAAACCATGACGCTGCCGCCACCAAATCGGTCAACTTCTCTGACGCATACTTGAGTGTAACGTTCACCTCGTCTGCGGCACACTCGGACCCTGCCATCGGCAAATCTCAAAGTGAATCGAGATTCGTCACTAAAGACAACCGAATTCCACTGTCTTTGAGTAAATCTTATGCGTCTTGTAGCCCACACAAGTCGGTTACGGCGATGAAGAGGTTTCAATATTGGTCCATTATAGGGCCTCTGAGCTCGAAGACCAGCAGCCTGCAAGCGATTTCGAACAGTTTGTGCAGTTACCCTTCCACCAAACATCTCTCTACTTGTGGAGGTTGTGTACAAATCTGTTTCTAAGATGACGTAATCGTATTGCTTGATCTTCCTGGAGTGACGTCACACGTGGCGCTCCCGCCCTTGGGCGGTCGGCAATAGTTCCAGCACTCTCATTCTAAGATTAATTATTGTCTGGCGTGAACAATTAAAGGCTCTTGCAACAGTGACCACAGACTGACCAGCATAGAGCCTACCTATAGCACATAGACGTTCTACATTTGAAAGGCGCAGCATTTTCTAACAAAGATGAAAATAACAATTTTAATTTGTTTTTCCAGTTCAAGTTACGTGTGCGTGTTCAGTTTAAGCAAACTTGCATCGATTGACCTCACGAGTTTGTGTTTGCACGTGTTTTTCATCTTTATATGCTCAAAAGTCACGTGATCCACGTGACTTTACAATTTTATGAAATTAAAGGCTTCTTACTACTTATTATCGTTAGAAACACTTTAAAATTTATTTGACTTACCAGAAAATTTTTTTTGTTGAAATTCATCAGTGTCAAGTTTTTAATTTGGCTGAGTATATTTAAATTGGTCACCTTTCATGTCTATCTTCCAAGTGTTGATTAACGAAGTTTAGTATTAATTTACAAGAGAAAGCCATTAAGTAATATATTGATACTGCATAAGGACTTCAGTTCGAGTTTTGTTTCCATATATTACACACTGTCTTGCACGAGACCATTAAACAACTTAAAACACTATATCATGGATGTGCATTTCAATAAAATTGTCACTCGAGTCCAATATTTCATCTAGTATAAAATCATGTACACAAACATCAAATGATGACATCACATCAGTAAAATATAGATATACCATAATGTGGTCCTGTAATAGTGTATTTGTGGCGGTGGCGGTCGATTTCTCTTTTATTTCTCACCCCATTACTTACAACTTAAGACTAAGTGTGATTAGTGGTAATAAAATTATTGTAGTTTCACTTTCCAAATGAATTATATAACATTTTCTTAATTTTCTTTCTTTCAGAATACATGTGTAATATAAAATATATTGATTAATGAAGAAAGGATAAAAGAGGAAAAAATGGATAAAATAGAACTGTGTTTTGGAAACTATTTTAAAAATGACATGCAAAGGATTATCAAATGTGTAATTACCAACCAGATGCTTGCAATATTTGTGGATTGAGTTGGTGTAATACATCAGAAGAAAAATATTGATACTAGTTTGAGTAAACTTTAAATGTGCCAAATCTCTTTGATTTAGGACAAAATAAAGTATTCAGTTAGGTTAATCTGTTAGCTCTATACGATTAAATTTTCGTTTCGAAATATTAAGTGGAAAGTCAGGTTGCCAACTTAATTTAGACTTATATTGGGCTTCAACTATCGACAGTTGAATGGTGGAACACAAAGTCATCTGTTCCTCAACATTTTATAGGGTAATTCATATTGAATCAAGCCATTATATTAAATTAAATGTTCCAGCTCTAGATATTTAATGGTAACATTTCTACAATATTTATTGTAGGTTTGACGAACATCAGGAATAATCTAGTAATATTTTTATTATAAATCTAGAGATATTGTGTCAGTCTTTTAATATGTAAATATTAATCAACCGTGTTTTGTAACTTAAGATAAATCAATTTTATTGATGTTCAAACCGACTGTGAAATATAAATTGTAAATATGTAGATAAAACAAGAATTTATTGAAATATTAAATTATTTTGATTAGTCCATGTTCCTTAATTAAAACTTGTCCACCTTTTGTTTTTACTGAAAATTATGTCTAAAGCATAATCCTTATATAGAAATTGAGGGATGGTGCCTGCAGATTGGACGAAAATGTTAAAAAATAAAACCATGGTGGAAAAGCTTCTGTCAGAGCAAAATTCTCTCCCTTGCATTGCACATTTAACCATAGAAATAGCTAAAGTCTTGTATAGAAGGACTATACAAGAAAAATTCCCATAACACATTACTGGAACACTTATCAAATTGTTTATGACTCTTCTTAATCTGAGCAATAAATAATCATTATCAAGGTATTGATCTAACCATACTATAAGCCAAGTTTCATTCCTCTCACTCAGAATCGGGGGTTACTGAGTTCTAGAAACTGAGTCAAATATTCAACAATAAAATTGCTTATCTTTGGTTAGCCCAAGTGCAAATGCTGATCATCAACTTATTGAAAACAATCACCTAATGAACATTTTACCCCAATAGAAACAGAGTTATTGTGTTCCGAATTCTCAACTGTCACTGGTTTTCCACTGTCAGTGGTGCAGGACAGAAGGTGTCCGATTGTGACAAAAAACTGACATCCTGTCTATACAGCGTGCAAGTTACTCATAGCACACTGCATGGTGTATGCCTGTTTATATTTGCCTGGTTGGTGCAGAACAAGAAGATGTTAAATTTCATTTCATTCCTTGACAACAGAAATGGCTTATCCCTGCTTAGTCCAAACAGAAAATGTTCATCATCGCGCGCATCTAACGAACATCTATCTACACCATGTTTGAACATTCTATCCCTGTCCAACCTCGTTGGTTTTCTCTCTGGGACCTCCAGTTTCCTCCCACTGCTAAAGACCCCTATGCACAAGCAAATTATTGAAATAAAATTGAACCATGTGTTAGTCCTGAAATGACCTGGTTTGTGTTGAATGGACGTTAAATCCCATTTCTCTCTCTTGGATCTCTTGACTGTCTACAAATCTAAACAGACGTCCAGACAGATGGATATAGGCGACGACATAATATACCCAGATGAAAGTGTGAGCGTATAAAATCCTTTTAATAGGTCCAGTGGGTAAAATTCTGTGCAACAAAAGCCGAAGATGTCCGCCATCTTGGAAAATGGCAGCCATTTTTGAAAATTCAAGTGGCTAACATGATTTTCTTAATAAATGACCCTAATCGGAAACCTATGCATATTTCAGTGCTCGTATTCTAATTTGAATGTTATTTGCCTAACTACTAAAAGATCTTAGGTACTGTGGTTAACAGACCTGGGCAATATGTTATGAGTATATCATGGAATTACTACAATACTAGTACTCGTACATACATTTGTCATAACTATCACAAATTAAAGCCACTGGTCACCATTTGCATTTTTTCAATAATATCTAAATATTTTTCAGTTTATTCCACACTAAAATGTAGTCAAATTGATTATTTAAGATTTAATTAAAAATACATTATGTATGATTTAGATAAAGAACTGGCCATTCTTTCTATAGTACTTCAAAAATAGATAATGCAAAATGGATATTTTGAAAATTTCATTCAAATTACTTTATTCTGAGCAAGTAATCTCTGTTTGTAGTTTTGACAACATGTGTGCATTGATTGTTTATTATCGTAACTATAGTGCTGGTTATTCAAGTCTTAGCCTTACTTTTCCATTTTTAAATTAATTCATTAAATGGCCGAACCGTTCTAAACTACTGAAAATCGGACCCATCCGATGGCATCGAGAGTTGATTATGGTCTTCTCATGTTAATAAATGTCTAATATAACATTTAGGGCCTAAAGAAAGACCTGCAATATGCAGATTTAGCTCATGCATAATGGCTCTTTAAGATACAAAATCAAAATATCAACTTAAGATAATCTATCAGGTTGTCAGCTGGAATTCAACCAGATTAAGAGAGGCCCATCAAAACACATAGGTGGTGCTTGATTATGTGGACATTATCCCATTTCAATCATCTGCAAAGAATGCTGCAAATGTTTTTTAATTCATCATATCTTTGTAAATACTGAACATAATTGAACCGTTTTGGACTCATATTCCTTTATTTTGATTCGCAAGGGATTAATAATACCTCAAATCATGCTCAAAGACTTTAAGATGTGAATATTAAACAGAAATGAACTATTTTTGGACTGATATTCCTTTTACAGGTTCAACTTTCACAATATTGTAGTTTGCAAGGGATTAACAATACCTCAAATGCCTTAAGATGTGAATATATAAAAAATACAAAAAAAACCCTATTTCATAACAGTTTAAATATCACATGACTTTATTACAAAATATATGTACATTTATAAAGGTCAGAACACACAGAACTATTTTATATCTATACAGATTGCTTTCTATTTCTTAACACAGCAATTTTATTCAGCATATCTTATCATGTTATGTTTTAGTAATGAACAACAGATGCAGTGTGTGCTGACCTTTAAAGACAATTGTTTTTAATACCTTTATATAAGACAGTTCTTTGTAATAACTTCTTATTTTTTTAAACAATATTTATTCACAGAAACTGGATTGGAGAATAGGCAGAGTCCTATAGACCCCTCTCCATAACTTGTTGCAAGACAGTTGTTTTGAATACATTTTTGATAGGACAGTTTTATCTGAGAAAGACTAACATTAAGATTAACACCGACAGTGGCATAGGCAGGATATTTGGTCAGGGGGTCGGGGTCCTCTACTGAGAAAATTTGTGCTGCATATCCGGACCCAAATATGAATTCAATTTCACCCAACCAATAAAAAGGTCAACTTTACACCTTTCATAGAATCAGAATAATAAGTGAATTTGTTATACTGTTATTTAGGGTGGGGCAAGGGAGACAGGGGGTTATCTGCCATTGAACACATGATTTATACAACCAAGCATGCTATAAATATCAAAAAACGGATATAACAAAAAAAATAAATTTACTGAAATTGTCTCTGGGAGTGAAACTAATATTTGCAATAAATGTCATTCTAGAAACAAAAAATTACATGTAATAAATATAATATTTCACAAAGAATCTTGTAATGCATTTACAGAATATGATTAAACAAAATAAAGATGAACAATCAAGGAAGGAAAAACTTTGGATATTATATTGAATTCTTTATTTAGATGTGTGATATTTATAAATTAATATATCTTAATAATAAATGTCATGAATTAAATGTCATAATAATAGCTACAGGTCATGCAATTTGAGCCAATACCGTAGTTCCTAATATCAAATAGTTCTAAAGTTATCAAATGCTTAATGAACTTTCTTACGAATTTACATCAACATTTTAATTTAACCAAAGGATATCTGTTTTTAGAACAAGTTTTGTCTAACAATTATTTTATTACTATAAATATTAAAACAGTCATCCCAAAACAACAATATGATTCAACAGTGTCAGGTGGTTATAAAATATATTTAATTATAAAATGAAAATATGGATTTTATATAAATAATATTTGTTTATTTTAAAGGCACCAATAGGAATTTCAATGCTGAGAAATCATCATTTTAAAAGAAAAGCCTCCAAAAAATCATTTAGGAAATTTAATATCACAGAATAGCCAGAAAATAATTTGTGAAGTACTTGATTACCATATTAAACAATAATAATAATAAATATATACATGTATAAACAATGAAACATCCTAAAACATAACATATTTGCATATAGGAAATTGAAAATGACTAACATTTGCATTCATTTTATTGTAAACCCAATATCTCTAGTTTGTACATTGACAGTGTTTATGACTGTTCTTTTTGCTATCCATATTCCATTGTCATTGTGGACTGTAACCAAAGTTGATGGATATTCAAGAATTTACAGTAAGTATGCCCTAGCAGTTTGACAAAATTTGATCAATATCATTAACCCTTAACATTACTAATTTCAGAACCATGCACACATATTTCATTGCCAACAATTTTTTTTTTTTTGATTTTAATTGAACTATACAGTTACATTGGGAATGTTCAAATTTGATATAAATGGCTGAGATATACGATCTATAAATGGTTATTGGTTTTACTCTTGAAAAATATGTTTCTTAAAGTAGGTCAGTGCTTGGATTTATGATAATAAAGTGACTGTATTTTTTTTATATATAATTATAAATTAATTACATTTACGTCTTTGGTGACAGCAATATGTCTCTTTAAATGAGAACCTATTGCCAGTATCATTAACTAATATATATATTTTTTTTGCTGGTCCCATAATATAGATGTATCAATGTGCAATATACTTTTATGTACATTCATTTCTTAAAAATGATATATAATAAATGATGTCATATACATAGTGGAATATAGTTCTTCAAAAAGTAAAGAAAACTTAAAATTTTGGCATTTTATGGAATCCATTATTTTTTTTTTAGTATGAAGATTTTTAGAAAATCTGTTTTTGTGTATCTAAAGTGTTTAATACTTTTTATATGTGCCATTTTGTCAAATTTGTGTAAACATCAGATTGTGGAATAATTATTTTTGACATTGAATGTACAGGTATTCGCAAAGATGATGATGTTGTTTAAAAAAAAATTATTCAAGTATTGATATTAAGGAAATAAAACAGTTCATACAATGCAGATGCACCTTACAACCTTTCAAAGAGATCAGAATTACTACTCAAAATGTAACCTATCCATAACATAATGTTACAATCTCACTCAAATTAAGATGGAAAAAATGGTTACATGTCTGGTAATAAATCACCTGCAAATTGTAATGACAGGCAAGGATGCTAGCTTTGTGAGGCAGCATTCCTCCGACACAGATTTATTTGTCTTTTTTCTCAGATTTTATTATCATTTTTAATATATGTCCAGCATAAAATTAAAAAAATGTACAACTTTAATAATGTCTGATATTATGTCATATAGAACCAAATTTATTATGTTTAACCAAATATTTCTTCACCTAATTTATGAGTATTTTTCTTTATCCATTGCTTGGCCAATTTTATCACATGTTTGCAAAAAATAAGGACAATTATCATGTTACGCAAAATCAGTAATTGACCACATACACAAAAATATACGTGAAATAAATTACAGTTACACTTATAGCCACATAATTTTTTGCCAGTAAGTAAATGTTTTTGTTAAATCATGTAACATTGAATTTGTTCTTTTGAAAACAGTCAAACCATCACAATACGAACATATTTTTTAATTTATCTCCCATATCAACAGAATCCTTGGAAAACGTTTTTTTTTATTAATATTGCAGTAAATTTGATTTTCAACCTTTCTTTTTAAGAGCATGCAAATAATGTTTTTTTTTCGATTTCAAATTATTTTTATGAGCAACCAAACATTTCCTGTGATGCGTAGGTCATATAAAGGAAGCCATCATCATCTTTCTCGTCCCGATATATTTCGGCCATCATGGAAGACATACTGGATATACTTTTATTATTAACGATCAGATAAAAAGCTTGATTTGCGTTGAGAGACATTCGATTTCTGAAATGATAAACAAAATAACAGAACGTTTCAGATTAAATACATATAGTTAAACAGACTTCAGGTGTAGTAAAAGTAAAATGTGGAAAAGAATTTGTTGAAAGCAGTTGCATCATGATCTTGAATCAGTGCAATAATCTAATTTGTCTTGTTGGTACATACAGACAATAGTTTTCTAAAGATCATAGGAGTCTGTATAAAATAAGACTTGACCATACTGGGGATGAACAAAATCTACCCATCCATATTGATGATATATACATGTATGTCTTAAGTTTCGAATTTTGCTTATAATCTACTCCTTGTCACATAAAACGGGGGAATCGAAACCATGCCAGTTGACTCAATGACAGACCTCGTGATACAATGTGCACGTGCTAACCATTCGGCCATCCAACCCTCCTTAGTGGTTTACAAGGCAGGCGTTCATCAAAAAGCCAAACAAGGTCAGTATAAGGCTTAAATTATTATATATTATTCAAAATTTATTACATTTATTTTCTTGGTGGGAATAGCAACATTGATAACACTTCCCAGTTCAAATCATGTTTCACAAATATCTTAAACTTGACATAAATATCCAATTACTGAATAAGTAATTTAAATCTATTATCTACCATTAAAAAACCCACAGGATATAAGTACCATTTTGTTTATAACTTGCAGTTAACCTAATTCTTAGAAAAGTTGGACTAGAAACTTTACGGAAATAGAGTTGAATGTAGGTGTGTTCACTATAAAAGTGAATTCATGTATTGGATAATATGATGACAGGTGACAGTGACTGCCATTGTGTAGTCTCAAATAGAGTATAACCATGGCAAATAGCTAAATATCAATGCCACCTTTGGCCCATACCTGTATATATATAGAAAGCATACCCAGACTTCTTTGATTGGCATTTAGTAAATGAACATATTAACACAAGGTACAATTTTATAGATACACAATTACTGAGTTTAATACTAAGCGATTTGCTTGATAAAGACGAGAGTATTCTCATCGAAACGTCGCTTAGTACATGGCCAGACTGTTTGCAAAAACGATTGTTAAATTGCCCATTAGTGTTTTCTGTATAATTAAGTTTTGAACAGTTATCAATATTCAGATGACTGGAAACTAGTCCATATGTTATGAATCACCAAAGGGGGTGGATGAATAATTATATATTTATCCTTGTTTAAAATACCATATAGATAATGTCTTACCTTATAATAGTTACAAACTGGGACATAGTAAGTTCTTGAGGTACCAAAAATTTGGTTTTATCCAAAATAGGCAGCTGTTTTTCCTTGTGATATCTTTCAACTATGACCTAAAAATATTAAAGATTAAATACTATTAAAATACAGATGTGACGCCACCCTTTCATGTTGGCGTACCATTATTTCAAATAATCGTCTGGGCAACTTGCCAATCGTACATTATTTATACCTGTCAAATATTGGACTCGTGTGACATATTTCACTGTAAAAGCATGTACGGAGTGTCTGTATTTTAAGTTGTTTAATGGTAATTGCGTAATATATTGTAAAACACTTGGGCCTCATGGCCCTCTTGTTGTTACAATATATTACTTAATGTCTTGCTCTCGACCATTAAACAATACTCATCAACCTAAGATAATCTGTACCTAGATTATATTGAGACTAACATTATAATCCTGTCCAGGTTTGTGTGTCCAATTTCAAGAGAATTTTGTTCCACTGTATCTCACTGATTTTTAACCAGTCTGGAATCTTTTCTGTGTGTACCACCAATATTGTGTAACAGATTTTTAGTTTAATTTGGCCGAGAAATTTCTTTGGGATTCTCCAGCATGGTTTGTCAGTGGTGCAGGATAAAGAGGCCGGCAAGAAACAGTGTCTAGTCATTTGGATGGGATGAACAATTAAAGTCTAGTGTACATGATGGCGTGCACATAAAAGAACTGTTTAAATAATGATCAGGATTCTTTTCCAATTTTGACTGGGACAGACATGTCATTCATTAACAATAATTGATTGTGAAACTTTGTCGAATCCAAATTAACTTACAGGTATTTTTGTTGGAAATTTGGATCGGATTCCACCAACTTCTTCTTTCCTGGTGGCTGTAATAGATATAAATTCTAAAAATGTATGTTACAACAGTAGAAAAATATTTTTACCTTTTTTATGCCTCCTTAAGTAAATAATCTTATGTATTGGACATTAAAATTGTAATAATATAAACTAATTGTAGTATGAAGGAGAACCCTAGGGTACAAGTAGCTACATGTATAAACCTAAAAGGTAAACTCACCCCACCCCAAGGATTTGTTCTCCCTAGCAATAAAATCCCCTCACCAAATATTACATTGCACTAAAGCATGTCAGGGAGAACAGTTTCCAACCAAGCACAACAACAGTGACTAACTTGTGGTGGTAAATGTAGATAAATTGAGATAGTACTATTACTAATGGTATGTAAAGACTCTTTACTATACCATAGATGACATTATAGGCACTTAGTATTACATTGTTCAACAATGCGCCAATAATGTATCATTATCCATTATAACAGCTTAATTAACCTTTATGTACATGTTTCACTTATTTGGCTTTTACAACTTTATTCTCAATGTCTATTGTGACCTACACTACAATGTTTATGTATACTGTATACCATTTGTCCAAATTCTAGACATAACTGTACATACATGTACTGTATTGTACCTGTTACAAGTTTAAATACTGTTTAATTAATAATACATTGTATAAACTTGTACAGAAATCAAACCAAGACTTAAAAATAAGAATGCTAAATTTTAGACATACAATGTAATGAAATGAAATGGGGTTTAACTCCTGTTCTGCTCCAACTGGGCTAATGAAGACCTATACCATGTAATAAATGATTTTATGGAAATACTTTGATTATTTATAACATACATACTTTTCTTAAGTAAGCTTATAAAAAGGTTAAATATTGAGATTACGATGTACATGTAAAGTACCTGGTAATTTTATTTCATAAGCATTTGAATCAAAAAATAATTCACATCAACCAAGTATAACTTAATTTATGGCCATTTTAAGTTTACATTGGTCTCCAGGAGTGCAGATCCAAACTGGGCTAATATTATTATGACCCTTTTGTATATATTGTGGTGGCGGTAGCTATTACTCTATAGACTACTGCACAATATTTTAAAGATCTGTATTGGGCAGTATTATGTCAATCTGAGGACAATTTTAATAATTTTGTGGATCCTGCACTTTTGAAAACCCTATATACACACCAGTACATGAATTTGAATTCAGATAGTTCGAAACATGATACATTTAGATCAGTTTAATACTAATTAATGTACCATAATTATTTAGTTAGGCAAGACTATTAAAAAGATTAAATATAATCCAATTTTTGGTTTGCTTTATATGGACATAAGATTTATTACATCAAATTACAGGATATGACACAGTTTCACGTCATCATATAATCTATCATTACTGTTTATCAGGAGTAGTGTGTATAATTTAATTAACCTCTAAGAGTATTTAAATAATAGTTTCACTTACACCTAGATAAAGGCTAGCTTACACTTATTTAAGACAGAGAAAACCCAACTGCAATCGTCTTGTAAAATAAGATTTAAAATTTGTTGGTAATACATGTAGTACTTAAAAAGAATACAGTGTTGACATCTTAACTGCTAATCAGATGATAACTTAAACATACATTATGCAAGAGCTAAATCTGCCTATTGCAGGTCTTTCTTTAGGCCTGAAATGTTATCTAAATTATTAATTAGACATTTATTAAGGTATCCAGACCATAATCAACTCTCAATGTCAACGTTAGATGGCAATGTTTACTGGGTTAGGACTCCATTTGCTGCTCCACTTTCATTCTTGATTTAATCATGAAATGGATAATCGAGACTAGGTTTTTTATCGTACTGACTTTAGTAACGATGATCGAGACAAGGCCGAAAATTCAATCGCTAAAATCTCCATTCTGAGGGGATCAATTTGACTGAAATTCCCTTTACATTATTTAGTTTTTAACTATTATACTGAGAACTGCCAGCTCTTTATCTAATCTCCCATAATGTATCTTTTAAGCTGTTTGAGTTATTGAAAAATGTTGATATTAAATTGTAATAGACGTCTTTGTCTGTGTATAAATTTGAAGTCAATTTTAGCCTCTTGCGCATCCACATGATTTTTCGATCTGATCAAAAGCCATAATTAATAGAAATTGTTGAAAATCAATATCCGGAAGGCTTCTTCGCCTCATGAACATAAACACTGCATTCAATTAGATGTCAACTTTAACCTCAAGATTGTCCACAAGCAATTATGAACAATCTTTGGGTGCAATTAATTATCTCAAGCAAGGGTTATAAAATTAACAATACTGTCAGATCAGTACCAATCACGTGTTATCTCTTGAATCTACTATCAAAATATTTAGTATTAAAAGTTTTTAAAAGCTTATTAACCGATTCTATAATGCATAACATTTTCTTAAACTTTAGCCAATGAAATTTAATTATTAATTTAACATAACATCCACTTCTTTAATTTGATTTGTTAAGAATATTTATCATTATATTATCTTTAATTATATCTTTCATATGATTTGTTGAAATGATTGCATTTTATTTTTATGTAAATCTAGGCAGATCAGCTGTGATAAAACATTTGGATTAGCCTTTCGATAATGCATACAGGTATTGGAATGGATTGTAATATTGAAAAGCAGAAATCATCGCCTTTTCTGGGATTATGATTCTTATCTCCACCGAGGTACACCCTCATGCTTATGTATAATATAATATCACCTGGATTATTTCAAAGAATAACCCCGAAAGTACTTGGTGATATGTGTCTATAAAATACCAATTCTAAAACATAATAAAAAAAATGTTTCCATCAATTGACTTTCTGAAAATCAGTTTGTTTTATGTGATCTTATCAATTTTGAATCACGTTTAATGGAATTTATAAGGTTATTTTCTCTGGTCTCTATTTATGCATCTTTCTAATTTCTTTATATCTCCCTCGACAAGTTTACCTGGTCTCACATGCTGATCCAATTTATTTCTTAAAAAGGCATGTAACGTGTCCTTATTTTATTTTGTTTACACAAAATTAATTCCCTGAATTGTACCAAGGACCTTATAATATATTATAAGGTCTATGTACCTAGGCCTATCTATAGTCTATCTATAGTATAAGTATAGTCAGTCAGTAAATATATTTATATAAGGGAAGTTATATTTACAGGTCTACACTGCATTATCCCATAATAGATCCTGTTTATAAAACCAATAGGCATAATTATCATAAAATTTAAAAATGTAAATTGATGAATAGTCTTTAATGTCCAACTAATTTTAATCCTATTCCTAAATTAAATTAAAACAATGTCAATCTACTTCTAGCCTAAATTAAATGTGTGTCATTCTGTGAATACTAGTACTTCTGTAAAATTAATTGTATGGTAACCTGCCACGTGTTCTATTCATATTGTTAATGTAATTGTTTAAAAAAAATCAATATTTGACCAATATTCAAACAAAATCACTTAATAGGAAAATCAAACGGACCTAGCAGTCATTAATGACAGGTCAACCCACATTTTAATTCAATCTAAATCACAATCCCGAAGAAAACTTACCAAAACTTTTCCTCTGTTTAAAAGTTTTACCGATACTCTCTTGAAATTCGGGCATGTTGAAAAACTGTCGAGCCAACAGATACAGTAAAAGTTGATTTATGACGACAGTCTAACAAAGAGAGAGGCCTGAAATTACAACACAAATAAATCGCAGAAAAATCCACACTTTCTGTCTCCAATGTTTTGATGCTGTCTTTCGGGTAGTGACGTCACATCCACGAGGTATCATCTACAGGTCAAGGTCTTTTGATTTACGACACCAAACAGTTCAAAAGTTCACAATGGGTCACCCGGAGAAATTGAATGAAAATAGACCGTAATCATCGCCTACTTCTACTGACAGTGGCGGGCGTATAATTTGATGTAGAGAACCGTTGTATTTTTATTTTCTGTAACATTTTGACGCTCCATTTTACAAAGATGATAGAGAAATACGAAAAATGGGCGTGGCATCCAAATGCAAATTCTTACTTTGTAAACGAAACTCCATTTCCAGATATGTGCTCTATATATACTTTATTAATACAGCGGTATAAATTGTCTAAATTAAATTTAACTTCCAGTAATTTTTAAAAAAAAGGTAAATGCTTTAGTTTTACACCGTCCAATATATTATTATTGTATTTTATTTATTTCAAAGAAAGTTTTTAAACAGAGACAATCAAGAACTTACACAGACAATTCTATCTCCCCAGACAGAATAGGCCTAAAAAATAAAAAAAAAATTTTTTTTGTGTAAACCTTTTTGTCATTTGTATGAATAGATAATGAATATAATTAAGGATGAATTCCAAATATATTTAGGGTTATCAACCAAGATTTTCTAGTTTATCAACTTGTAAATTGATCTAACAAGGTGTAAATCTCTCTATCTTGTATAATATTACTGGGATGTTATTCTATATTTTATAACACTGATAGTAATTATATACTCACCTGGCGAACTTTCACCTTTAATCTGTTAAATCTTTAACTTGATAAATTATTGACTTTATTGGATTGCCATTTTTTTTTTACCAAATAGGACCTAGGCCTATACTTAATTTGGAACTGATTTCTTTAATATTGATGAATGCAGATTTTATTAAAAAGAGGGGAGATCAAGTTTAAGTGCTAGTAATAAATTTGTTAAATTGACTTAAAGAGAGGCACGATCCACCAAAACAGCCATTTTTCTTGTTCATTTAGTCAGTCATTTGGGGGCCTTAGCGGGTTTGGTAAAAAAAAACCCATATAACTACTCAGAAAGAGGAATAAATTTGAGGGTAATAAATTTGTTAAATTGACATTAAAGGGGATAAGAAAAACACCACCCACCAATTCAACATTTTTTCTAATTCAAATAGTCAATCATTAGGGTGCGTTAGCTGGTTTGGTAAACCTACGTTTGGGTATGGGTGAAACCATGTTTCGGCCACAGACATTAAAGGAGGCAAGTCTCTGGAAGAGAGAGAGGGAGGGGGAGAGAGATGGGGTTTAACATCCACTTGAAACAAACAAGGTCATTTCGGGACTAACATATAGTTAACTTTATTTCAATAATTCGTTTGCGCATAGGGGTCTTTAGCAGTGGGAGGAAACTAGAGGACTTGGAGAAAACCCACGAGGTTAGACAGACGACCCTACTTGTCATGTGCAACCGGGGAATCAAAACCATGCCAGTTGACTCAATGACAGACCTTATGATACAGCACGCACCCATTAATCATTCGGTCATTCACACCCACAAAATTTTTGGGACACCATATCTCTGTTCACATTTGTTGTGGGCATTTATTGGGTGAATTCCTTGATTGAGTTTGATGATTAACATTTTCGGCTAAAGCTAAGTCGACATAAGCAATTGTATTGGTTGGTTGATACGTTGAGACAAAATAACTTTGAATCTAATTTAGGGAGAGTGTTTAAACTTGGTGTAGTTTCACTACATCAAAACCATGGCTGAATTTAGTCATGAGCTTTTTTTCTGCTTAGGCTAAGCATAGATAAGCAGTTTGGTTGTTTGATGCTTTATATATAATGTGTTGTCCTTTGATTTGGGGATTGGGGACATCGGCCTTACTGTTGGCTCGTCAACTTGCAGTTTAGGCTTCAAAATTGATAGATAATAATCAATCTAGAAGTAAAATTGGGTTACAATTTTGTGTGGGTTTTTTTTTCTAACATTGTAGTTCAACATATCTTCTATCATATCTGTATTCTGCAGGTGCGAGTTCTGTTTGTATCAGTCAATCAAACTCTAACTCTAAACTAAACAGAATCACTGACATAGGCTTGGGCTTAAAGTCTCCCATATTCAAATTAAACACAGCCCTACATACCAATACAGACAATTTGATTGGTCAGAAGTCTTGTATGTTCTGAACACCAACTTAAATTAAAATATTATCAGATGTCAATCTGCTACAACATCAAAAATAATACAACATGTAATTGACATCTACTTTTAATCAGTTTGGATTATAATTAAACTTACTGAACACAAATGTTAATCATTTAAAGGCAAACAGTTTTATTTCATAGGTGATAACATACATAAAGATAGAACTATATTTAATATATAGACACTAGTCTGTTTCATCCAGCCAGACTCTTTCTCATAATCATTAATATAAACATACTTTATTGTCCAGCAGTTAAATTGGTTAGAAATGGTTGTGTATGATTGAAGTCCTGTATTTTTCATCTATTAACCATCAAAATTAACTTACTTTTGATTGACCAAATTCACCAGTATTATATCAACAGATTTTATCCTATATTATCGTCCAATAATTGTAGACTAAATGTAAGGGCATGAAATTTACAAATTAAAGTGGTAGTCAGATCTAAATTGACACTTAATATTTTAACATAAAAAAGGCGTATGAGCCATGAGGTACAGTGAGCCAATAAAATGTCAATCTTCATGAGGAATACATAAATATTTAAAGAAAAAATTACCCCCATTGGCACTAGTAAACACACAAGAATAATAAACGAAGTTTGTGAAATATATCAGAAGTATTAATATCCACATAATTAGATTTTAATTCAGACATTTGATTTGTGAACAAAATGTTTAGAGTGTGTTAAAAATTATTGATAATTTCTGGATATTCCAAATCATCATTGGAGTTTTGCATGAGGCAGGGTATGCTTTCTTTTTTTTAGAACGTAACCTTTGATTTTTGTTGTAATTTATGCACACAGTACACTGATACAATAACAAATCCAACATGGCCACTTTGACAGACAGAAGCAGGAATAAGGAAGTGAAAATACAGACCATGAATTCACACATGAACGCCCAAAATAACAATAAGTTTCCTTTAAGAAGAATATTTACAATAACAGGCAATATAATATACCTTTAAAATATTATAATATACATTTAAAATAATATTTTACATTGACTAACTTTATAACATACAGATTGACAAAAATAATCTGACTTCATACCCGAGTCCTCTCTCCTCAAGCATCACTATTGAATAGCCCAGTCTCGGTCAATTTGAAATCTTAAAGTCACATTTTGATTCAGTCAAATTTGTATATTAGGGTGTTATTACAGCAAGCAAGACCATTAATCAATGTAGTCATCTGACCCTGATGCAAATTAGAAACGAATTTTCAAGATTACACAAAATTTGATTGTGAATACTTGTGTATGAAATGTTTTATAATATGAGCTACATATTTAAATCTAAATAATCAGATCTAGATTTTTTTAAGTGCACCATTTTAACATACAATAAGGCCAAAATAAAAAATAAATGTGTTTACGGTTATCCAACCGACCCTATTTTTTGGGGCCAGAAACCCTAAACTTTCCTCTGATTTCCCACACCCCATCAACACAGGTATTTCTTTTCTCGGCCTAAACCAAGTTTTTTTAATACAACTATTACTACTATGTACACGTACATGTTACGCCAGAAGTCAAGAAATAATCAGTCTGTGGTTGTTTGTCATTGTCCTATTTGGGTAGAGAATATTGTTGGGCTATTACACAGCTTTGTAGAAACATTAAGGTTCAAGGCTAGAAACTTAAGCAGACGACTTCATAAATAAAGCAGAGTAGACTTATTTTTGAAAATCCATCATCACTGTTTAACATCAGGGATGCTCAATTGTTTTTTTAGTTCTGACGATTCCAAATTAAAAGAAATGCTACCGAGTGACATGGAATAGAATTTCGTAAAAAATTTTATGGGCCCTATAACAGATGTGTTCTTTCTGACCCTGTAACTGATGTGGTGTGAGAGGAATGTGAGTAAAAATTCTTTCAGGTCCTTAACAGATGTGTTGTGAGTTAAAGTTCTCTCCGACCATATAACTGATGAGGTGTAAGACGAATTTTGAGTAAAAGTTCTTTAAGGTCTATAACTGATGTGATGTGAGTGGAATTTGTGATGTTATCAAGCATCAAGAGTATCCCCACAGTGTTAATCAATGACGATGGACTAGCAAGCAAAAAGATAATTCTGGCCTTAAAGTAGAGATTTAGAAATGTAAATATATAAAGCAGCTCATTATAGTATGTATTTAAACCATAAACTTTCTCTCACTGCTTATAAATTAAACTCAAGAAGAGCTGGAAATGTATACATTGAGAGCATATATACTTGACTACCCCAATAACATAACATACAACATAAAAACTTAGTGAGACAACATTGTTACTATATATAGAATTTTATATACATAATTATAATTAAATAATTAACATATTCATAGACATTCTCTCAACAAATCAAAATCTCACTTATATTATGCATCTTCAGTAATCCAATGAATAATGTATACCTGTATTAAGATGACTACAACATACACAGTTTCTCTGATTAGTGAAGACGCAGTAATGCAGATTATAGAAAATGTTTGCAGATGTTTTAATCAATGCTCATGATAGCTTTGGTGACCTAAAAAATATTAATAGCAATGTGGTCAGATTTTTTAGCTCAAGGGGCAATATTCATGAAAACTTTAGAATACTGAGTGTTCATTGGCTGAGCACTATAACCATAACACAATTTTTCGCTCTGGGCCGATGAAAAGGCTGCATTCTTAAAAAAGTTTACGTTTTCTGGAAGAAGGACCCAGATCAATGCAAAGATTTTTGTGCAAAAAAGATAATCTATAACTGTTTACATTGGTTTGTTGATTAATACATTGTTATTGAAGACAGGAGAATCTTTATACAATAATATATCTCCACATACCAATCATTAATTATCACTCCTTGACAAAGAGTACATAGCACTATCATTATACGCCATTTATTCATAATATATTATCAACATTACAGATATAATATTATGATAATAATAATAATAATATTTTATTTACAATTACACATATAAATGATATATTGCTAATAATTAAAGCATATTTAACAATAAAACCACGATGAGAACTACTTTGGAAATAATAAGGAATTTACAAATATTCCCCCCCCACGGCTTGGGGACACTTAAGTACAGTACCCTCTGTCTGGAGGGTCTGCAAGAGATTTTTATGTTTATATTTAAAGTCATACAGTTAAACAAAAGAGTCATCCCCGAGGTCACAAGTATAATTGTGGATTTAAATGCAAATCAAACGCCCAAATCAATAGCCATATTCCTGAAACTATGATTACGTGTATTACATGCTTATTCACCATTGCTCGACTTACTATGGTAAAATGGGTCCAGAAGACTAATTTTGTTTCATCCGTATATGTTAGACAATCATGTCCACCAGGATTCGCAACTAACAGTCTGGCTACAAATATGCTGAATTGGACATCAGGATGAAGTGAATCAAAACTAGATATTCCAAAACTATTGACTGTACTGAGAGTACAAATATTACTAATTAATCTCCCTTAATTGATTACTTAATCCTACACCTTAGTATATCAATAGTCATCATGTACCGGTATTTTGTTATCAATTGATATATTTGCCTCAAGACACCTACTTGCAATTTTTCTACAATTGCCAATCAGATTGACATCAACTATACAATTCCCAAAAGATTAATCTATTCATGTTGCACTGACCTGTAATAGGCTTAATAGAAGTACCTATTAAAAACACTGCACAGATTTTACCAATGGACACAGTGTGGCTGATAATGCTCATTGCCATTGCTTCAGGAATATGATAAAATAGTTTACTCTCAAAAATGACTAATAATTCTTTTTTCCTAATGAATAAAAATATATAAGTAATACTTAATAATTACTATTAAAACAAAATACTATAATATGTACATTCAACTACATATCTTATGAAAAAAAAAATGAAATCATAACAAATGAAAACCTGGACAAAATTTATAATAATATGCCATGAACATATTGTTTAAAGATTTAACACTTTATTATTGTTATTGTATCATTTGTTTTAAACCACAAAAATGTTAACTTTTTCTTTCGTTGTCATTTAACCGAGATTTCTCAAATTTATACATTTACAACAACCTGTGGTGTTTTCAGATAACACAGTTTGATACTTCAAACATTTTGTTGGAATTGCCTAGAAACTAAACTATAAATAAATCAAATTATTCATTTTTATAATAAAACATTAATACAATAACTCCTAGTTACTTATATTATTATGTATCTATGACTTAAAGAGTCCACTGATTTACTGTTCCCGATACTATGATATGAAGTGGACCCTATAAACACCACCAAAACAATAATTTTGACAGTAATTATTATAATATTTTGATTTCAACTCATTCTACATTAATTAATAAACTAAAACTAGAGATAGTCAATGGTCCACAAATTAATATACATTCAATATCATATGCCTGTAACATCCAATTAAAGTCTCTCAATGTCATTGAGGTATTGTTAATCCCTTGCAAACTATAATAATGTGAAAAGTTGAACCCATAAAAGGAATATCAGTCCAAAAATGATTAATTTCTGTTCAGTACATGTATAAAGACATGATGAATAAAAAATACTTCAAACATTCTGCATCCTCTTCAGAAGGTATAAGCCAGATATGATCAGTGCCACCTATAATCTTTTGATGGGCCTCTTTTTTATCTGATTGAATCCAACCTGGCAGATTATTTACCGTTTATATTTTGATTTTGTTTTCTTAATTAAATGTTAAATCATCAATACAGTGGATTAAGTCGTGGAAAATTTGATATTTTCTGAAAAATGCAAATGACGCAGGCAGACCACCATGACATAGCTAATCAGATTTTTGTATTTTCTACATTCTAAAGTGAAAACTGATTAATACAGTATTAATTGTAATTGTGGAATTTATATCTACCTGAAGTCAGGTGTACACCATGGTTTTCACTTCCAGCTGAAATTCCAACCATGGCGTACACACAAGCCTGTTCACTATATTTTGCCATTTTGTAAAATTATAAACTAATTATATACCATCTGGCAGAACATGCTTAAAGATAATATATATATACCTCATACATTTATTATAGCATTAAAAAAAATATTTATGATATATATGTTTATCAAAAGATTAACATATCAATAATATCATCCAATTATTAATCAATGATAATAGTGTATTACAGAGATGACATGAAACTGTAAGGTGATAATCAATTTCTGATGATTCATTGGTTGTTGAATAATAAAACCCCCGAGATATCAAATATTAATTAGCTCATGATTGACACTAAATCAATTAACACTGTATGAAAAGCAGATTATGGTAAACAAATAGAAAAAGCCCAATAGGAAATCCAAAGGTGATGTAAGAAAATTGTTTCATTGAAGAAGAGATTTAATATAATATTCATATTTCCTGAGCAAATGTTTTTAACTGGGATATATATAAGTTGTTGATGATATTAACGTCCCCCACCCCACTTTCTCTCTTCCTGACTAATTTAATTGATATTAATATCATCTTTATATATAATGATATATATATAATGATATTATCATCTCATCAATTTGGGATATATTGGGTGATATTTAACGTGTATTTGGTGATAATACAATTTTCTTCCAGAATACAGCAATCATAGAGCTTCCAACTACAAAAGAAATAAAAAAAGAAAAATTAGTAATGACAAAAATATTAAAAGATCCAAAGAGCTGTCTGTCAGAGGTAGGGTGACCCACCATAAATAAATATCTCCATATATCTCGACAATTACGCCACAATACTTATATATATGCCAAGCCTCAAATCAGTTCCACACAATTATAGTCACTAAATAAACGATCATGTTGTACTTAATAAGCTATGGCCATTAATCACGTATAAATAATAGACTGAAAACTGGTTCCAAGAGTCGTCCATAACATCCAGACACTTTTGAGTAAAAGATAGGTTACGTGCCCTTGTTTTGAAATTAGTCTCGCTTAACCAGTCTATCGACCATTCTACGTCTGATTGACAGGTCGGGATAATCAAGACTACTTTTTTACGAAACATAACAGAAAGCTAGAACAAGAAATTGAATTTAGAAATAAGCACGTTAGGTAGCTCAACAATCGTTTTAAGAAGCTTGTAAAAGTAAAATGAAACTACTGCTAGTATCATGTTCTTGCCTAACCTGAGTGTTTCAGAGATATTATTTGTACTAAACCAAAAGATGCCGCTCTTAACGGTACAGTTAATGATAAAGCGATTTAAAAAATGAAACGAACGTAATTTCTAAATCTGCTGTAATAACCAAGAAGCTTAATTTTACTGCTATTCAAAATCGTCAACAATAAATTTTTTACGGCTGTAATAGTTGATAGATTTGTAGAGAATTGCATGTGCCATGGCTATTTATAGTATCATAGTGTCAGAAAGTTGGTCTCGGCACGGCGAATGTGCACGCTTCAGTGGTAGTCTCGAACTATCAGCGGTGGACTGTATTTCTGTGAGTACATGGGCCACCCTATCAGAGGTGGAAATGATTTGATGAACTGGTAACTTGAACAAAACTTGGGCTTTATATACCTACCAAATAAGTGTATATTTTAATGTTGATAAAGGTGAAGAAGGATTATGTTTGCCAGGAATATTCGAAACTCATTCTACTACTGCCAAGACTTGTACGACTTCCATGAAATGAAAACTGTTCAAAATACGGCATCTGTTCCTCCATCTCCTCGGCAACTGCTGGTAAATGACTGTTATGATGAACAGGAGAGAGTGTGACAGATTCGCCAGTAAACGTGTCGTCAAAATATCGTGTATCTGTTTCTGAAGTTACTTGAGGTTTAAAGGGAGGTTCAATCTATAATTAAGATAAATCAGTAATTCAGAAATAGTATGTTAATTCATGGTGCATGCAAGTTATTAATCCCTTTTTTTCTTTGAGTGGTGACACAGTCATATTTTTCATTTTCAGGGTGATGGCTGTTCGGATAACACTAATGGAAGAGAAAGACTTTTGGCTATTTGAGAAGAAATATTCCATCTTAACTGGTTGGTTAACGTAATTCTCTCTCTTTTAAAATTAAAGGAGCTAAACATCTTTAAAGATATATGTAAGAGTTAATCTTCCTATTGCTAGTCTTTCTTTTCGCCTCAAATGTTATATAAATGATTAATTAGACATTTATTCACATGACAAGCCCATAATTAACTCTCTAGACCATTGGATGGTTGTGATTTTCATTGGATTGAAACCATTTATTTAATAATATAAGTCAAAGTTGGATAATAAAGACTTTGTTTATTATCAAAACAGTGGTACTTGACAATTAAAGACTATACCGTGAACAATTCAAAGCCTGATAACTTCGCTCAGAACTGTCAGCTCTTTATCTAAATTTTAAATAATGCAACTTTCACTACAGTAATGATTAAAATGAACTGGATTGATCTGGTGTGTTATTTCCATTCATATTGGTGGAAACACTGGAAACCCTATGCCATAAATTGTATTTCAAAATATTATGTAGAAGTTGGTTTGATCTGTTTTCTAATTTTAATCTTGTTTTTAGCTTAAACTAATCTACAAAAGATGATATCAGTTCGAGCTCCTAGTTTTAAATGAAAACAGATACCAACTTCGCAATACAAATTAACACAGATTTAATTAAATCCATTCCTTTATTTTGTACCTAAATTACAAGGTTGAAGAAATATTAAATATGTTTGCACCCCAAAAAGAATTATAAATAAAATTGTTTTTACCTTTTTGTCATACAAATCTTGCCAATTAATAGAGACAAAGAATGGATGACTTATAATATCTTGTACATCTTTTTCACTTCCTCCCAATCTACAAAAAAAAATTATTTTAAATTACATCACAAAAACTGAATTTGCTTCACATTCTAACAATACAAAAATATGCACTAAAACAGTCCTTAAACATGCATTATGCAAGAGCAAAATCTGCTTATTACAAGTCTTTCTTTAGGCCTGAAATGTTATCTAAATTATCAAATAGACATTAATTAACTTATCCAGACCATAATAAACTCTCGATGTCAAGGTTAGCTTTCGATGTTGGCTGGATTAGATTCCTATATGCCGCTAACGGCCACTGATAATTAAATCAGAAAAAGTGGATAATCGAGACTGCTGTTTATATTTATGATTTTAGTAATGATGACCGAGACTATGCAAAAATTTCACCCGCTTCTTTCTCGGCTCACAGTGGATCAATTTGACTGAAATTTCCAGCAAATTACCTTTACACTATCTAGTTTTTTAACTATTATAGCGACAACTGCCATCTCTTTATCTTATCTCCCATAATGTATCTTTAATGGTTGTCGCTTTGTGAATATTTAGGTGAATAATAAAAAACAGTCTTTATACTGAATAATATCACTTGCACATTGACAAGACTATTACATCATAAAGGGCAATAACTTTGTAAGTATTTATCAGAAATTGTTTATTTATCGCAATGATCATGAAAAACATAAATTTAAATGATGGCTTTTGCTATAGCATTCACAAGTTTGTATAAAGTGAGCATGGAAGATAACTCTAGAAGTAATTACACTAATCTGAATCAATAATGTGAATAATGCAGTGCTCAAGGGCAATAACTCAAGAAGTTATGAGCAATCGCCGATCTTCAATTTTGAGTTTACCTGTCTTTTGGTGATTTTATCAATAAACCACTTAATAATGCTTTGGCTTCTTCAGATAAATTTCTTGGGAATTTGACATTTTGTAGTAAAATAAGTTCAAAGAGAACATCATGATCACGATTATAGAACGGCAGACGTCCACACATCATCTCATACATAACAACACCTGTACCCCACCAATCAACAGCCCGACCATAGTCATTATCTTCCAGTACCTACAAAACATTACAAGTACATATAAAAATTTACACACCATTGCCCAATCCCTTTTTCAACAGGAGAAGTATGTACTTATTCACAAGAAAATTTATGTGAGCAAACTTACTACTTGCACAAATTGTTGCAAGATGTCATATTTTGTATGTTAATATCCTGATTTCTAAATAAACATTGTGAATCTTGTACAAAGTTGTGTCTGTATTGTAGCAATAGTTCTACTGCTATTAACATATTTCATTGAGTATCTTATGTCAAATTATTCCATTTTACAAATCTTCTGGCCTTCATCCATTGGTGAAAGAAGTATACGAGACAAATATGATTATCAACTCCATGGTAATTGTGTATCAAGTGTCACAGTTTTTCGTTATATCCATTCTGCATCACTGTAAGGGGGAAACACACCAGAAAATTCAAATACCGGTATAGTACATGTGATCCCCATGTTAGCAAGCCAACATCCTACTCACTCAGCCATTGTGGCTCTCATCATCAAGAGTTATCAGAATCACAGTAAGACAAGAATTCAGAAAAGTAAATCAACAAGCTGGACAAAAGCGGAAAAAACTGACTAAAATAAATTTACCTCTGGAGCTAGATATTCGGGTGTTCCACAAAACGTGTTTGTACTGGCCCCAAAAAACATTTCTTCTTTACATAAACCAAAATCAGCAATTTTAATATGTCCATCTTTATCCAGTAGTAAATTCTCTAACTACAAAATAAAAATATAATATAAATTTACAGGTGTGTTATTGATTAAACATAATTTTATTACCTTTCATACTTTTCCTCCTTTACCCAAGTAGGCTATGTTTCATCTGCAGAATAAGTGTGATATGGCTAAAAATTATTGGCAGGTCCAGGATACATTTAAGAAACAAAACTGGTTTATTTGAGGTGCCTGGATAAATATCATTTATATATTTGCTGAAGTCACAGCAATAATTTTTGTAAACATACATTATGCAAGATCTAAATCTGCCTATTGTAGGTCTTTCTTTGGGTGTTAAACGTTATATAAACTATTAATTAGACATTTATTAACATGACAAGACCATAATAAACTCTTAATGACATCTGATGGGTCTAATTTTCATCAGATTTGAATCCGATCTGGGTTTTAATGGCTGTTGATGATTAACCATAAAAATGGGTAATCGAGACATTGTTTATTATGGTAACAATGACAATCTTGGCTACAGTGTTATTAAAATGAGGATTTCTCAGCTCAGAGTGAAGTAATTTGACTGAAATTTTCAGCATATTCCATTTATATAATCTATTTTATAACTATTATAGCGAGAACTGTCAGCTCTTTGTCTAATCTTCCATATTGCCGTTTCAATGAGTTTAAACTATTTTGAGCCAAGAACATGTTTATAAACAGATTTCTCCGTAAGGTTTGTTTATCTATGGTATAGGTATGCACAAGATAGTTAATTTTACTATCCAGCTGGATACCGGATTCGCCACTCAGACTCATTATCCAGTGCACCCCTACTGTCGTACATTGATCATCTTTGGCCCACTTTCTTTCCATATAA
This sequence comes from Patella vulgata, assembly GCF_932274485.2. Taxonomy (NCBI): domain Eukaryota; kingdom Metazoa; phylum Mollusca; class Gastropoda; family Patellidae; genus Patella; species Patella vulgata. The sequence goes on from NC_065883.2 coordinate 24,027,891, forward strand.
AGGTTTTTGGATTTACAAATCAAGCTCTTTTTATTTATTTGTTTTTTTTATTATTATGTTAGATAATGACTTGTGAAATCTTGTTGAAACGTAGCAGTGTAATAACTATTAGTAATTGTTATTCATCAGTGCTTTAATTGATAGTAAGATCTACGTTACAGGAATTAGTGATCCTTCGATTATCGGTTTTACCAGTAGTAATTGGCTGATAAGGGGCCTATCCATTAACAAATAATTAATATCTCAATAGATGTTATGTATGATTCCAGAGATAACAATGTCATATATCTACATCGTGGGTAATATTTTTATATGTCACTATCAGGAATTGTATTGTATCTGAATAGTGTTTTGACTAAACCCTTTAGGAACTTAGTACATGCAAAACATTCGCAATTCAAGTTCCCTGAAATAATATAGAAAAGTTTTGTAGCTCATTTTCAAAACCACATGGCTAAAACTGCTGCTTTGTAGACTATCTCAAACCACCCAAGTCATAGAACTGTTGCCATCTATTTGAGCAGTAGTTTCGAGCAATCCACATGATAATGGGTTAATAAAGAGAGGGAGAGAAATAGGGTTTAACGGCCACTCGACACAAACTAGGTCATTTCGGGACTAACATATGGTTTAATTTTATTTCATTAATTCGCATGCGCGTAGGGGTCTTTAGCAGTGGGAGGAAACCGGAGGACCCGGAGAAAACCCAGGAGGTTGGACAGGCGACCCTACTCCTTGCCACGTACAACCGGGGATTCGAAACCACGCCTGTTGACTCAATGACAGGCCGTATGATACAGCACGCATGTGCTAACCATTCGGCCACCCAACCCCCCTAATTGGTTAATAATGTCCACTTACCTTTAAATCTCTGTAAACAATATCATTTTGATGTAAATAACCTAAAGCTGATATGATTTCAGCACCATAAAATCGTGTTCGATCCTCAGAAAAAACACGTTCCCTTGATAAATGAAAAAATAACTCTCCCCCATTGACATACTCCATCACAAAACATAGTCGATCGGCTGTCTGGAATGAATACTTCAATTGCTGAAAAAAGAAAATTGTTAAATAAATTTGAATTCATTATAGAAAGGTAATTGATACATCATAGTTGTTTTTGTCTCGTGAGCATAAACAACATGAATAAATATCAAGTTAATCAAAGAGAGATGGGCTTTAACATCTACACAACACAAACTAGGTAATTTTGGGACTAACATATGGTACAATTATATTTCAATAATTTGCTTGCACATTAGCAAAAGAAGGAAACTCGAGGACCTGGAGAAAACCCAGAAGGTTGGACAGGTAACACTACTCCTTGTCACGAACAAGTGGGGAATCAAAACCACGCCACTTTAATCAATGCCAAATTTAAGTTCTAAAGTGCACGAGTTCAACCGTTCTGCCACCTATGATAACTTTGGCCTTTAGAGTTTACACAAGTTATAGTAATAACCGGCCAACAGTGGTGATGTAAAGTATATATATGAAACTATACAAATGACAACTTACTGTTAAAAATGGATGTTTTGTATGTTGTAATACTCTATTTTCTGTTAATGTGTGAGCTACTTCATCCTGGAAACAAAAAAGAAAAATGTATATAAAAAAGGCCAGATTTAACTATTTCAAATGATACTTAAAGGGACCATTCCAATTTTAACAGTCTTAGAAATAAAAGTCTGTGTACGTATGAAATTTAAACACCAAAATGTTGAGAAGTGGTGTATTGAGTCGTTTGGACGTGAATGTCAAAACTGCATATCCAGACACATAATCCTTTTAAGATTTTGGGTCAATCTTTTCATTGGGTGACCTGATAATCTATTGTCGTTCCTTTAGAGGTCTATACAGTGCATGACCCACTTGCTGCACTTGATAACAAAAGGTAAATTTCACCTACATGTTATTTTTATAAAATGAAAGTCTAGTTTTATTCAGACACCGTATAATACAGCTAGGGACACCAGCCTCCATTTCGAGATAAGACTGATGGGTTTAAGTTGTTTGAAAACATATCATGTATATTGAGTTAGTTGCTCGACCTTAAGGTAGAGGATTTTAAGGGCTTTTAAAACAAAATCAAGCAGTTTTATTCTCCAAAATATAATCGAGATTGGCCCTTTAATTACAAAATGCAAGCTGTGTAGACGTGAGTATTGTGGAATAAACTCATTTATTGGACATTACCAACAACGGTGTACCGATTATGCTCACTAACAACTTTGTTGTTTCCCCACTGAAGTGATAATATGATGTTGAAATGAAATGAAAGAGAGAGAGAGAGAGAAATGGGGTTTAACGTCCACTCGACACAAACTAGGTCATTTCGGGACTAACCTATGGTTTAATTTTATTTACATAATTCACTTGCGTGGAGGGGTCTTTAGCAGTGGGAGGAAACCGGAGGACCCGGAGAAAACCCACGAGGTTGGACAGGCGACCCTACTCCTTGCCACGTACAACCGGGGATTCGAAACCACGCCAGTCGACTCAATGACAGACTTTATGATACAGCGCGCGCACGCTAACCATTCAGCCATCCAACCCCCCTGAAATGAAATGAAGAAACATGTCGGATATTGATAGAAGTCTTACCTTAGCAATAATGACAGCTTTTTTTAGTATTTTGATAGCATATAACTGGTTGGTACATCGTTCTTTACATAAAATAACTTTACCAAATGTCCCTTTACCTAACACTTTTAAAAATTCAAAATCCTCCAGTGACTGAAAAAATAATAACATCCAAATTTGATTAAAACATAGTTGATAAAAATCAAAATACTGAAGAAAACTCATTGACAGTATTTCCAAATCTTCTGTTTCGATGTGTATATATGTCAATAACCGGAACTTGCAAGGACCTCAAGATATAAATAACATATTCGTTTGTGTTTTGGGACATAGCCCTTACATGTTTCTGTTGAAAATTAGCTATATGTCTATCATTGGTCATAAATTTATGTGTCATGTGACTTGGAATAGGCCTCATAATGTAAGTAGAGTATTTGAGAGAGAAAAATTGGGTGTAATGTCCTCTCTGTTAGTTAAATAACTCACTTTTGCACAAGGGATCTTTAGTAATGGGAATAAACCGCAGAGAGAAAGGGAGAGCGAGAGAGAGAGAGAGAGATGGGGTTTATGTCCATTAGATCATTTCGGGACTAACATATGGTTCAATTTTATTTCCATAATTTGCTTGCACATAGGGGTCTTTAGCAGTGGGAGGAAACCGGAGGACCCGGAGAAAACCCACAAGGTTGGACAGACGACACTACTCCTTGTCACGTACAACCGGGAAATCGAAACCACGCCAGTTGACTCAATGACAGACTTTATGATACAGCGCGCACGTGCTAACCATTCAGCCATCCATTCCAAGCCCCCACAAACGAGATAACCCCCCAACCAGAAACTTGACGATGTAAGTTAAGTAACTCTGCTCCTTGTCACATGTTCCAAGAGTTGGATTAAATACAGGACCCTTGAATTAAATTAGACCACTTGGCCAAGTTTATTGATATCATAGTTCATCCCCGTAAACTGACCTTTTTCTTGGCTCGTTCTAACGGTGAACACGCTTCTTCTTCTTCGACTTTTAATGTTTCTGATACTGACTTAATAGCCTGGATCCACTCCTCTCTATTATTAACATAAAACATTTCAAATATGAATTGTGTAAAAATAACATGTTTAATCAGGTCATACCATTGTGTTATTTAGGTCAGTGATGTAAAAGGGATCTAGGTCAAGGTATAATTATCTGAGTTGATGAGTAGTTTCATTTTGAGTTTACTGTGTCGATAATGGAACACTAAATAGGATACTTTGACAAATAAGCCAGAGTCTATTTCTGTCGTTCGGCTGTACTTTAGACATGAAATCATCCATCTGACTCCATGTAAATTATCCAATAAGACTGTCGGTTACGGTTATGTTTGATTTAATTAACATGATACGAAACACTAGATTGTTAATTGTCGAAAAAATTGCATTGTCTATAAATGACACTTGTCAACAATTTGTCCCTAAATTGATAACAGTAATTTGGCAAGAGTAGTATTACATATTATATCAATAATGATATAGTGTGCAATGATCTATCTATAATGTTTTCTCACCTTTCCTCTGTACTGTCTACACAGAACATTCTTTCTACAACTGTTGTCCATTGTAAACCTCGAATAATAAATGTGTTGGGTTTTGGTCTCTCTAACTTCATTAACTGACAATCTGTGAAGTAAAAGTTATAATTAACTAGTCAGGAACAAAATCACGAAATAATGACCAACACATTTTCAAAGAAATGAAATGAAATGAGGTTTAACGTCCTACTGTTCTGCTCCGAACTGGGCTAATGAAGACGACATACGCCATACAGTGTGCTATGAGGGAAATTTTGCCCGGACAGCGGCACTACGGCCTACTCTTATATCGAATTCCAACTGTCAAGGGATCTTTTACGTGCACGCCACTATGTACACAGGACCTCGGTTTTTCATCCCATCCGAATGACTAGACAGCTGTCCTTGTCAGGCCTTCCGTCCTGCACCACTGACAAGGGGGAACCACACTGGAAAATCTGGATGGACTTTCTCGGCCAATGCAGGGATAGAATATCCGACCTCCGGGCTAGTGAGCCAGCGTCTTACCCACTTAGCCACCGTGACCCCCATTTTCAAAGAACAGTGAGGGTGAGGACCAAGGACAATGACTAGACGGTATCCATGGATGCCTGTAAGTGTAACGTGGAAAGTCTTTCAAAAATAACAATAAACTGAAATTATTAAATAACTGGCCTGAATCCAAATCTCTAATTCAAGGGCAAATAACTCATCTGAAATTGATTTTCTATCAGTACGTATAATACAAAAGATTGGGAAACAGGCGTCAAACAGTAGCAATACTCATTAATTCACACTCACTAGTTAGGGAGCCGTGGCTTAGTAAGACATTGGCTCGCTAACCTTCAGGTCCTGTGTTTGATCCGGGTGTTGGCCAGGAAAGTTCATCAGGATTTTCCGGTGAGGTTCCCCCTTGTCAGTGGTACAGGACGGGAGGCCTTGTAAGGGATAGCGTACAGTCATTCGAATGAGATGAAAAACCAAGGTCCTGTGTACACATTGACGTGCACCTAAAAGAATTCTATGTAAGAGTAGACCATAGTGCCGCTGTCCAGTAAAAATGTGCAATAAGTACATGTAACTTGGACCCTTTAAGTTCTAATTCTATTCTTTCGACTAGATAATGTCTAGAGGATCCATCAAGTTCTAATTCTTTTTTTCCAACTCTAAGGCCCCCCCCAGATGTATGTTGCTCATAGACCCATAAAGTTCTAATTTCATTTTGCACTAGACAGTATCTTATTTATACTGCATAGTAAAAGTACATTATGAACTTTACTTTACAAGGATAATCTAAACACATATAAAACTAACTTATTTACCTTTGACTGTGAAATCGTTAAGAGGATCGCTAAGATCCCCATTTTCAGGTTTAGCACGAAATCCTAGAAAAGATCCATCTTGCCGAAGTATAAAATATCTCTTTCTCCAGTTTTTAATGTGCTCTCCTGAAAAATATTATTTAATTTATTAAACAAACTTGGTATGTGTTATCTACGAACCAGACTATATATTTACAAAAGTCATTTCGACGAAAATGTTAAGAACTACAGAACTTTTCAGTATTCAACTGAAATCAAAAGACGTTTCCAAGAAAATGGCCTTCAAAGTTTAAGAACCACAGAACTTTTCGGAATTCAAATATTGGTCTAAATATACCAAGTTTGGCATTTCCAAGTTTTATAGTTGAAGATAAAAAACAATTACCTATCGTGGGCCCAGACCAGACTGTTCTATGTCCTTTAATAAGAAACAGAACTGTCTGCATCTCACAGAAATGGTAGAAATGGCACAATACAAAAAGTTAAAAAAAAACAACAACTAATATAATAATTGTTATATGAAAGTAGATCTTGGGTGTTTAATCTACCAAACAACCCATATTTCAATTTCCTCCAAAAGTGATTCTCAGGTAATGAATTATATACATGTAGTATACGCATGTACTGCTAAATATTTCCAAGACTGCGCCGAATTAACTTCTCACTAAATGTAGTAGGAGTGGGTGGAAGAATCCCTGAAACAGCACAGGTCAGCATGGACCTCAATGATAAAATAAATAAAATCAGTATGTTGATAGGGGATTTTATTTTTAATAAATTTGGGTGATTTACTGTATGGAAGAGCTGGATGATTGATATGCCTGTTAACTTGTAAGCTTAACTATTAAAATAATTGGCAATATTCCCTGTCTTCATTATGTTTTAACATCTCTAGCTGATTGTGATCATCATTTGAGGTATTTTTTTAATCCCTTGCAAATTACATTACTGTGAAAAAAGAATCTCTAAAAAAAGGAATATCAGTCCAAAAATGGTTCAATGCCGTTCTGTATTTTTTAAAGATATGATGAACCGAAAATTTGTCACCTATAATCTTTGCTAAAATCTTTTGATAGGCAGGCCTACATTTAACCTGTCTGAATCCAAGTCAAACTATTATCTACTATTGATATTTTGATTTTGTTTTCTGAACTAAATGTAAAACAATCAATTTAAGTATATTTTAGTTGTGGATTAAGGTATAAAAATTAGATGTCTGAAAAATGCAAATGACACTCAATGGTATTAATTATAAGACTCAACACATAAATGGAAAAATTCTGTTTTTACATTGCTAAAACATGAAAATATTTTACTGTAAAAACAGAATTTTTCCTGATATTATATATTAACGATTTACTGTACATAGCTAAATTAGTCGTCCAACATAACTTGCTTTCTTCCTGAGACAGCTAGGGATAATGGGAAGATCCTAGTAATCTCATTATTACCCTAAGACTAATGTCATAATTAAATAATATACATACCTCTCTTGGAGAGATATCCTTCTTTTACAACAGCTAAGCCCTCATCAGTGTTCATCGCCGTATTCCACTCCTATAATACACAAACATAAAACAAATATTATTATTTTATTGGCCTCTTCAAATCTTATTTATTAATGTGCATGTTTTAAATACTGAAATATTGCAATTTGCAGGCATTTATTTAAAGGGGCATTCTGTAAGATTTCGATAAAGAACTGGCTGTTCTTGCTATGGTTTAAAAATAGATGATGAAAAATGAATATATTATAAATTTCATTCCAATTACTTTATTCTGAGTGATTGTTTATTATTGTACATTTAGGAACGGTACTGAACAAACACAATTAAGTCTTGATTATCCATTTTATCGTTAAATTTTTAAATCTCAAGGGTATTCTAATAGATTTGAATCTCTGCCATCTGATTGCGTAGAGAGTTGATAACGGGCTTGTCATTAATAAATGTCTAAATAATAGTTTTTACAATATTTGAAGCAAAAATAAACACCTGCAATAGGTAGATTTAGCTCTTACATAATGCATCTTTAATAAACATTACACATTATGATAAATTCTTGATAGAAATGAGGTGTTCTGAAACAAAGATAAGGATGCATTCAACGTTAACAACCCTGCTGCAACTGGTTGTATTAAAACCATTCTCATTTAAATGACAATATTGGTGTATCTGTTATCACTCGTCACATCAGTCAGTTATATAGAGGCATGACTTGTGTTATCCTTTGGCGTTCGTCACTTCCGATTCAGGAAACCTGTATTACTCAGCTACCGTAGCAATCATCTCTGTGTTAAAATTATATTTGGAATGTGTTTAACCAGCTCTATCACATATGTGATAATGACTGGCACCAATATTGTCCTTTAAATGTGTCTTTTTTTGACTAAAATTATGCAGAGAATATACAGAATGACCATAATTTTGAATTGTTGATCAAGTTTTATTTTGCTTTTTTATGCTTCAAAAAAATAGAAAATTGTTTTTGAGATTGAATTTAATAATGTTGGTTAAATCTGTCGTAAAAACCTCCCCTTTTTTTACCCCCCCCCACCCCCAATATTTTATAAGTGCCCTGGTGGTTATTACATCATATACGGAAAGTACAAGATATAAATAAAAAGTGTATTATTATTGACCTCGGCATGTTATATCATTATACCCTGTTACTTTCACTGACCCTGGTCATTCACCTCAACTCATCAACACAAAACTAAATTTTTACAGGTGTACTATATATATAGATACTAATCTATCATTATCGTACAAACATACCCTGGGTCTTTAAGCCTTTGTTGCCTTACCTACATGTCAATAAGATCTTATATGTAGTGTATATAATATATACATACGTACAGTACATATAATTAATTAGTAGTACAGGATATTTTTAATGTTATCATAAATTTGAATCTACATACAACTAAACTGTTACCTGTACGTAAAGGGCAAATAAACAGCAAATAATAGGATCTTGTTTCAGTCGTATTTGTCATGCTTGATCAACAAGAAAGTTCATCAGGATTTTTCAGATGGTTTCCCCCTTGTCTGGTGCAAGACAGAGAGCCTTACAAGGAGAAGTGTTTAATTATTTGGATGGGACGATATACAGTAAACCTCCCATAAGTCAGATTTGTATAAATCAGATCTTTGCTCAACTCGGATCAAAATGTTCGATCCATTTGATCAAATTCAGGCTTTTTTCTTTCGCCTAAGTCGGATCGCCAGTATGTTCAGAATTTCACGGTCAGTTGTGTTCCGATGGTCTAAAACGCGGTTAGGTATTCCATGCACCGCGTCCCAAAATACTTTCTTCTATCATTTTGACCCAAAGCAGCCTATTTGACGCGGAGCAATAATAGAATTTTCCCAGAAAATTCAAAACTTACTGTCTGCTGTACGAGACACTTTGCGGGAAAATTTAGATGGCGACAAAATGGAAGTTATCTACTCACACATATACAAAGAAAAGCTTGAAATGTGCATTTGAATCAATTATTATCGAGCTAAGATTGAATTTCAGTCTTCGGCTAACTCGGATCTTAGCTTAACTTGGATAAAATTGGTCAGTCCACTTAGATGGGGGTTTAACGTTCACTTGACACAAAATAGGTCATTTCAGGACTAACATATGGTCCAATTTTATTTCAATAATTCTTTTGAGGAAACCGTAGGACCCTGAGAAAACCCGCGGGATTGGAACCACACCACTTGACTCAATGACAGATCTTGTGGTTTCACATGCAAGCGTTAACCAATAGACCGCCAAACCCATCCTTAATGAAGTAAGAAGTATGTTAAACCCAAGCTAAAGACCACCACATAAACACAAAATCATGCAACAAAACAATAAATTGATCTCCAATAACTGGGAGAGATGTTAATTAACTCGGGTTTATTTCAATTAAATTGTATGGTAAAAATTATACAGTAAAATAAAAAACACAACAATAAATTATGTAGTTCAATATGTTGGTAACATTATATAGTTTAATATGTCATATTTTTCATATATTATTTTATAGCCACAACAACTGTCTTTATGGCATGGGGAAATAGAAAGGCAGACATAATGAATACATGATAAGGTTGATGACTAAAATTCAAGGAATGTATTAGAAAACTTGGGCCATTTAATAATTTAATGTTAAAATCGAGATTTTGTTTATGATCGTAGCAATGTTACTTGACAATAGAGACTATCTTGTCAAAACTTCAAACACTCGTTACTTTGTTCCAAATACAGTAATTCTGATTAAAGCTAATTATCTAAATCTTACATATTGGACAAATATAAATTGAATAGCATTGCTATATTTCAAAATTTTTCATTGAAAGCAGGCACCCAAATAATTGAAAGCTTAAACCATTTCTGTTAAAAAACATTGTGCTAAATGAGATAAGTTAAATCTATATGTTTTAATTTCTAGAAATAATTCTTAGTTGTAATGTACTGCTATAGAAGACAATCTACAATAACAATAAACAAAATTTTGGGTTGGGAAATCAATTATCACACTACAAACTACAAATGAAAAATGAAAGTTCTAAGGAATTTGGTAAATTTAACTAAGGGAGTATTTTGAAAGATTTCAATAAATATATATCTATTTAATTATAATGTCTAAAAACAAAAACTGAATGAACTAAACAAAGGACAGTCTCTATACACAGGCACTTGAAGGGATTAAAATAAAACTTCTTACTACTGCTTGACTATATATTATAGTATATAATATAATATATAGTCAAGCAGTAGTAAGAAGTTTTATTTTAATCCCTTCAAATGCCTGTGTCTCTATAGTACTGAATGGACTAAATAATGGAGAATCTCTATATTGACAACAAAATGAATTAAATATTGGACAGTCTCTATGAACTAAATAAAAGGACAGTCTCAATATATATATGGACAACTGTTCTGCATGCTTAATTAATAAAATGTGAACAGCTACTAATAGTTTAGCTTTATGTAATAATCCATTTTCCTTGGCAACTATGATCTTCTGAATTGTTTTAATATATTCAACTATAAAAATTCATTAGGAATTAGCAAAATATGGAAGAATTTATATGCTTCTTTAAAGAATAAAATGTTTGCCAGGAATGCCTCAAGTGATCCATACCTACGTATACCTACGTATATTGTATTATTAAAATGTCTGATATTGTAAACAACTCAATATGTTCTTGATAATAATCTGTAGACACATTTGAACATCAAGTCTTGCTTTCTATTTACAAATAAGTATAATACTCTACACTGGATAATCATGACTACCAGTTACAATAAATCAATATTGGGAGAGAAAATCCAGTTACGTAATTAACACACAGAAAATAATATTGACTGGTCAATGTACTGAAACAAAATTCTTGATAATAAAAACATATCAACAAGTTTTATTTTAACTCATCTGTACTGATGTAACATTTTCAAAATAAATATTTAATGATTAACTTCAAGTCATTGTATGGAATTAAAGAATGTATTCTGAATCAATTATTCTAAAGCTGCTATTGCTAATCATCACTTGGGGAATTTTGAATCCCTAGAAATTACAATATTCTGCAAGTTTAATCTCTAAATGGCATAGGTACTCACAGTAGCTCAGTGAGTAAAGGGTTAGCTGGACAGGAGGTCTTAGAATAAATCCTGGTGTTGGTTTCAATGCGTCAGTGGTATGGGACAGAGGGGCTGACAAGGAAGGTGGTCTAGTCATTTGGATGGGATAAAAAAAACGAGGCAAAATTTCCCTCATTGTACACTGATCTCTTATATCAGTTCTACTCAAAACTTTCAGCATCCTCAGCAGATGATTTTAACAAACCAGTCAAATCTTTTGATGGGGCCCTGTTTTTAATCTGATATTGAATCCAAGCCGGGATATTACCTGATATTAAACTAAATCCAAGCCAGGAGATTACCTACATGTATCATTGATATTATTAGTACATTTCAGCATGGACTTATAAATGAAATATTAGATATTGACCGATAAATGCATAACTGGGACCTGCGACTTGAAGCTTATATGTTGCTTGTTTAATGATTGGTGATATAGGATAATAATAGCACGTAGATTACCATAGAAATATGATGACAGTGCTCAAAAATAATACCTGTCTGTAATAATAATCTCAAAATGATATCAAATAAAAATATTCAATCTTACCATTTGATACAAGTTAAAAGAACTGCTACTCTTTCTCAACGCCGAGTTTTTTGAATTTTTTCTCATTACCATACGTGATTTTTTTTCCCAACTTGTGAATGAATATTGAAAAATATGACGCAAATATTGCATTCTTTGATTATACTTTTATTTAATTACACATTTTATTTGAGAAAAATAAATCCTGATAATCTGAAAATCCCATAGGTGTTTGCTAGCTCTAATATTAAATGAACACTTGTTTACTACATGTATATATAAGCCTTTCATTGTGAATCCTTACTGTATTACTATATTTAGTGTAAGAATTGGACAATGAGATATATTTACAATTACCGGTAAATTGTTCAATTCAGAAAAATATTTCCTTCAAAGACATGAATAGAAATTAGAATAAGGAAGCTTACCATGTGAAATATCAAATATATCCTTGTTCAGTAATAAGCACAAATAAATAGTACGCTTACTATATTTACTATATTACTAATCGTACAGTTGGGATAATAACCATTCTGTCAGTAAGCAGGCTTCACACTGTAGCCTTGAGATGTTGTTGACCCTATCAAGCCTGTATGAAGCTCTGGGCTACAGCATACAATTATGGCACAACTATATATATATATATATATATATACAGCTTTGCTACACGGAATATCCATAAGTCAATTACGTCATGTTTATACGTTTGAATCCAATAATAATACCTGACTTCCATGTTTTTTTTATTTAAAAATGCATGTCAATAATAATAGGTGTGTATAACCTCCTGCAAGCAACTAGATTAGAATATTATAAGTGGAATACAAACATCTAATTATTGATTTAGTAAATTAAAAGTTGTTTATATCAATATATATCATCCTAATCTGTAATTAATGATCATGGCATTATATAATAGAACTATTACTTGTCAATAATAATCTCTGAGATGATTCATAATATCAAACAAACAATTTTTTTCAGTGTATTGTACTATTAGATGACAGAAGTGAAATTAATTCTGGGGTTATACAAGTACTAAACTACCATGTGAGTAAAAGGAAGTATTTCAGCTTTTAAAGATACTTTCCCACAAAAGTATTTATAGGGTAGATATTTCCAGAAATAGTATGGCAATTTTGGTATATGGAAAGTAGAGACGCCCAATAATACTAGAAAAATACTGGATTCCCTGATAAACACCCACGGGGCAAGTACTGGGCAAAAATGATGTCTGCCAACTTGACTCTTAGGAGCACTTGTTATTTCTTGATCGAATGGTTAGCCATTGTGGGAGCAGTGAGGGTTTAAATTTACAACAGACTCTGTGATTAAACGGCTAAAAAAGAGGTTGACAGAAGATAATCCAAGACTTTACTTAGACATGGTAAATGGACAACAAGTAACGACAAATACAATCTGTAAATGGGCCCTCCCTCAATCAAGTTACATGACAAAAAAGTCCAATTAAAATGGTTTGAGAGTGATTTTAAGCAAATGTTTGATGGGTAAATTAGTTTGAATATGTTTTTTTAATTTGATGATTTTAAATGTGAAACAAACAGTTTTTCCTTATGGTCTGTCAGGTTTGCAATGCTAGGTAGTTATTTCTGTCCAGGGCCGAATTTACTCATCAGTGGGCCCACAAGTAAAACACTTTAAATATAATTATAAATATTAGCCATACATTATGCAAGAGTTAAATCTGCCTATTGCAGGTCTTTCTTTAAGCCTGAAATGTTATCTAAATTATTAATTAGACATTCATTAACTTATCCAGACTATAATCAACTCTTGATGCCATCGCTAGCCTGCAATATTTAGTGGATTGGAATACATTTTTTGAAAACTAATTAAACGTAAAAATGGATAATCAAAACTTTGTTTTTTTTCGTAGCGACTTTAGTAATGATGATTGAGGCTAGCCTAAAATTCAACAGCTAATATCTTGGTTCAGGGTGGATCAATTTGACTGAAATTTTCAGTACATGTATATTCTATTTACATTATCATTTTTTTTTATAACTATTATTAAGAAATAGCATTGTGATCAATCTGTGGATTAGCTTCCTTAGTGAAGTTCGGTTTCATGGATGGAGTGCAAATGCCATTCACCATTTTATTTCATCGATTTCTAGGAAATGGGGTTTAACATCCTACTTTCCTGCACTGACTGGGTTAATGAAGACGGGCTTACGCCATACAGTGTGCTATGAGGGAAATTTTGGCTCGGCAGCATCCCCATGGTCTACTCTTTTTTCAAATTCCGACTGTCTAGGAATCTTTTATGTGTACACAGGACTATGGTTTTCTGTGAAATCAGTATGACTAGACCACTATCCCTTGCCAAGCTAAAACTTCATTTCTCATTGTTAGTGAGTCAGCGTCTTACACAGAGAGAAACCACGGCTCCTGTTTGCCATTATAAAGCCATTTCTTTTTTTACCTGATGTCAGTGACAAAAGACTTCAACAACTTTGTGGATGATCAACATTTCCATTTTTCCGACAGTAACTTAATTTACTCAAATCGATTATTCAACATTCAATTAAACACACATTATGCAAGAGCTAAATCTGTCTATTGCAGGTCTTCCTTTAAACCTGAAATGTTATCTAAATTATCAATTAGACATTAATTAACCTATCCAGACCATAATCAACACTAGATGGTTATGCTAGCCTGCGATCTTTATCGTACTGACTTTAGTAATGATGATCGAGGCTAGGCGGAAATTTCAACCGCTTACTTAGTTCTCGGTTCATAGTAGATCAATCTGAATGAAATTTTCAGCAAATTGCCTTTAAATTTCCTAGTTTTTAACTATTACAGTGATAACTGCCAAGTCGTTATCGAATCTCCCATAATGTATCTTTAAGAAAACAAAACCAAAATATATCGATGATAGACAATCTTCCAATTTGGATTCAATTGGATTTTTAAAAGATAGGTTGCCAGGCAGCAGCTAAATCATCCGAGCAGTCAACAAGAGTTGTCGCATATTTTTTCTATTGTCGGTAATGAAACATTTATAATACAATAAAATCTGATTAAGAGTAACAACTGATTAAGTAATTATCCGAAAATCATTAGAAATTGTTTGGCTTTTAGTTTTGCCCCATGGTAACATTTAGTATACGAAACATAAAATATCATGGATTTAGCTGTTCAAGTTATCAAAGTTCATAGAAAATCAATATACCTTAAACTCTGTTTATCAATCTAAAGTCAATCGGATGAAAACTTTGGTCTCTAGAGCATCCACAAGATTTTTCAAAGTGATCAAGGGCCATAACTCTAGTAATTATCAGAAATCATTGAAAATCACTGGGCTTCTTCGTCTCATGACCTTAAACACTGTGTATAAATCTGAAGTCAATCGGATATTGATTGACTTTATCCTCTAGAGCATCCACGAGATATTTCAAAGTAATCAAGGGCCATTGTCGAGAAGATTTTTCAAAGTGATCAAGGGCCATAACTCTAGTAGTAATTATCGGAAATCATTGAAAATCACTGGGAGAGACAGAGAGAAATGGGGTTTAACGTCCACTTGACACAAACTATGTCATTTCGGGACTAATATATGGTTTAATTTTATTTACATAATTCGCTTGCGCCCGGAGAAAACCCACGAGGTTGGACAAGCGAACCTACTCCTTGTCACCTACAACCGGGGATTCGAAACCCGTAAACACTGTGTATAAATTTAAAGTCAATCGGATATTAACTTTAGCCTCTAGAGCGTCCACAAGATTTTTTGAAGTGATCAAGGGGCATAACTGAACTCTGGCAGTAATTATCGGAAATCACTGAAAATCAATAGGCTTCTTCGTCTCATGGCCTTAAACACTGTATATAAATTTAAAGTCAATCAGATATTAACTTCAGCCTCTAGAGCGTCCACAAGCAATTGTGGATTCCAGACGGACAGGGGCGATGACAATATATGACCAAATTTCAATGTGGGTGTATAAAAAGGCCCATCAAAAGATTTCAAATTGAAACTTATGTTAGTCCCAAAATGACCTAGTTTGTGTCGAGAGGACATTAGTATCTCTCCACAATATTTTACTCTGGGAGTGATTACTAATCCTTCAAATGACGATCAGTTCTGAATTATATTCTAATACAAATTACGACTAGTTTGACCAGAAATGTAATGATAAATAACACCAAATGAACTATGTAAGCTACATAATAGAGAATTTCATAACCAAAGTTACATAAGGTATGTACAAGCTACCTGTACCTATGTCAGGGCTGCTGGCAAATGCATTTATTAACTCAGCAGAAAATGTAAACAACATTACAGAGGTCAATGACCCAGCACTAGCTGTCTGCAGAGAAATTTACACACTTACCATGATTAATAAAACACTGGTTGTTACTGACTACAGACTCTATTATCCTTCCGTAAAGACTTATAATTAGCCAGTCAAATAAACAGTAAACACATTGATCGATCCACAGGGTGAGTCTGACTATAGACTCAGTTATCGTGTCAAACAGAAAATTAGCCGGTCTTAAAAACAGTAAACAGATTGATTGATATTCAGCAGTCTGCACTAGGAGCATAACATCATAGTTTTTCTAGACTTAATATCAAATAGTTGACATCTTTTTTTCTTGTTAGCTATCCAAATTAATCCTTTAATCTTTAGAAATGAAAACTGTTGGAATAAAGGAACAAAAGCAAATAATTGGGCTGGAATTGAAACACTGTATTATTATTTCTCTTTAATGCAGCTAGACCTATCCATAAATGTATTTGTAAATACCAGAACACGAAGACACAAAAATCCATTTAAATATATGTACATGTTATTTTAATTTACAGAGTTTGCAGGAACCACTTGTTTTCACAAAACAATGCTAAATGCATTAGATCATGATGTTGATATGCTTCCAGTCTTGCTAATGTCTCCTCATTCGTTTAACAACAAAATATTTGGTAAAAATAGAACCCAGCAGTATGTTAAAATAAAGACAAACTGATGAGAAATGCACTTTCAAATCCAGATCAATTCAAATCATTAGATGCACAGCTCTAACAAACAATAACAAGTTGCATAACCTGTATAAAACAATAGCAATCCAGTTACATCAAGCTACATGCGAGCGATGTTTGTGTGGAATGTGTTCCTGAATATAGAATAACAAGTAGTTTATTCCTTCATCATAGTCTAGCTCGTCACATGTGGTCAGTATGATCTCCAACAGAAAAACAACCTATCAATATATATATATAGTGTGTTTATACTGTGACCTAGAGGTCAGGCTATACATGTATATGAAGAGTCATTCACAGCACAACAACATGTTGATATAGTTCATCAACATGGTGTGTTGTACTATTATCTACAGGTTCCTTATATAGGAAGCAAACTGCAGACAGCAGCAAACAAATAAATTAAGTCCCACACACTATGGCAAATACAGACATGAAAACTTGGCTTTGGAAAGTTGATTGCGTAGCCTACATGTACACATGACACAGAGTATCATGACATATATGCATATAAATACATGTACAGGTGTACAAGTAATATTTTTAGGGTCTGCGGCAATGTGTACAAAAACAATAACATCATATTTTTGGGGTCTGGGTTGACAAAACATGATGAAAAGAAACAATGCAGTTTTCAGTTGTTAAATCATATTTCATAATTTTATGCAATTATCTCCAAAAAAGTGAAAATTTATGAAGGAGGTGTAAGGCCAAATAAAATTACATTTAATTACTTGTTTCTTATTAATATTTGTATATACATCCAGGTAAAGAAACAAGACAAAATAAAAAATAAAATTTTCCAGTCTCACCATGAACCGATCACTCAAACGCAACCAATCTGCTCTTGTTGCTAGAAAAGTAACTTGGCATATGCTTGACATGCAAAAAAAAACCTGAATTCCTTCTCCTATAATTTCCAATTAATTATAACTGTCATGAGTCATGACCCTTTCATTTGCTCTCAAAATGGAAAAAACTGAAGGCAGAGCCGTGATTAAGTATCTTCATTTGAAAAAGTTCTACGCCAAAGCTAATTCATGATGACATGACACAAATGTTATGTGACAATGCTCCTTTGTATAGTACAGTCAAACACTGGTGTGCTGAATTTACAAAGGGCAGGATCAGCACTTGTGAAGTGAACATCCAAAGATAAAGTTGCTGCGTTTCTCGACACAATAATTCAGGAGAGGCGCGTAAATGTTAGACAGTTAGCTACTGCACACAACATTAGCAAATCATCAGTGGAACGCATAGTCTATGAATATTTGCACAAGAACAAGGTGTCTGCCTATTGGGTGTCCAGAATGTTGACTGAAGAACAAAAACATTAGAGAGTCATGGTAAGTCAACAGCTTCTCGAGGACTATCGGAGAGATCCACATGCTTTCTTAGGTCACATTTTTACTCAGGATGAAACCGGAGTTCATCACTTTGACCCATGTGAGCATGTGCGGGCACCAATGCCCAAGAAGTTCAAAAGAATGTCTTCCAGAGGCATGGTCATGATCTGTTTTCTGGGGAAATCATGATAGATTCCCCAAGCCTATTCTCCAGATATAGCCTCCTCTTACTTCTTCCTCTTCCGACAATACAAACTTGTCCTTAGAGACAGATGATGAGGTCAACACTGCTGTGGAGGGGTTTTGGGATCACAATAACGATCACGTGACAAACAGTGGTTCGCTGATGGTTGAAATATGTTGGAAAAATGGTGGAACAAGTGCACTGATGTCAATGTAAATTACACTTAAAAAAAAGTATAATAATTTTCAAATACATCACATATTTCTTAGTGAGGTCTGAAAATTTTGGGACACCCTTCGTAATGCATACAGATTAGATGGTACATGTAACTGTCGATGTTAAAGAGTGTTCAGTGAGTAGTGATTAACAGAATTTGTTAAAAATCCAATAGGATTCTTTGTTTCACTATTTTCAATAATGGCAACTTTTGTTATTCACAAGCTTTTACAAAGGGAAACAAGAGCCATAATTTTAAATTGCAGAAATTGGTGACATTCAAAGCTTCTTTGTATCACTAATAACAACATATATCAATTTTAAAGAAATTAGATGACAAATATAGTCTATAGTATAGTGTGTTCACAAGAGATTGTGCACGACAGACAAAGGGAACAACATTATACAACCACATTTCCCTGTGTGTGTATAGAAATGCATGCCGATTGGCGCTAAAATTTGGACCTAACAACAATGAGAAATGAGTAAACAATTTTAATTGACCAACAATACGGTGTAACGGTGATATATTCTAACATTTTTTTAAATCGGATAAAATAAATGTGACCTCTAGACGGACCACAAGCTAAAAACGCGATTTTTCGTACAATCAAGGGCCATAATTCAGGAAGTTCCAATCCGATCTGCGCAAATATTGAAAGGAACCAAGATTTTTGGGTTGTAAACATGTATTTCCAGTTTCATCAAAATCGGATAAAAAATTGTGTCCTGTAGAGTGCCCACAATAAAATGTGGATGGACGGACAGGGGCGACAACAATAAAGGTCCACATGAAAATGTTGGTGTATTAAAAAAAAAACGTGTAAAACTATATGGTATCCTAAATCAATCTAGTTACAGCAGGTTTACAAGGGTGAATAATAACTTGTTGATTATCCAAATAATCCTTAATCATAGCCTTTTAGCTGCACTGAACTGGTTTGTAATCATAATCCTACTAACAAATCTGTCCAGTTTACAGGCCAAGTCTACTTTTGAATGTTAGGTGAGCAGCACAAATAACAAAAATCGGTCATTTGGTGAGAACTTTTTTAAACCTAATTACAAAGATAATCACACAGCAGCTTTGCTTTAATAAAAGAATTGTCTTAGACGACAGCTTATCTGCTTAGACAGCAGGGAAACTTGGTTGTTCACCACATTTGACAAGGATCCTTTCTAATCTCTATCGTATTCATAAGCTTAGGAAAACATCTGTTGAAAACTGTAGCCTTTATTCCATTCACAAGCCATTTGGCATAGGGGGTAACTCTGGAATGGAAAGTTCCAGAATGCTGATTATCGATAGGGTCTGTCCTCTCATGACCACAATGCTTCCTACCAAATTTGAAAATGATATGTTTAAAAAAATCCCTATAGCCTGTTTATAAAGATTTTTGGTCAAGGGCAAGTAACTCAAAGTCGTCTGTCTTGCACCAGTGATAAGGTGGGACCACGTCAGAAAATCTCGATGAACTTTCTCGGTCAACGCAGGGATCGAACACAGGACCTCTAGTTTAGCAAGCCACCGTGGTCCCTTAACTCGTTAAACAGAAAGTTGTGCAATGCTGAATACTGATAATGTCTGTCCTCTCAAACAACAATCATTACAAAATAATATATACTCCCACTGATAACTAGCCATTTCCCATTCATCATGACAACAAACACCTCATATAAAAATCTTACAATAAATAGGCTAGACTATCTATTAGACCACCATTCATTATTAGCTACTGTATACCTAGAATCTCACTATACATATTGTATGGTTTCCAGTATAACCAGCGGTTAGGGGGTTAGCTCCTAACAGGTACTCTGTTATCAAGCCTGGAAATATGCTACCTGTTGTCACTAACATTAACCCTGTTTACATGACCATAATTAAGCATGTCAGGAATGGTTCTGAGAACAGAGTGTAAGCGCTCTATTGTGAGAATGAACCAAACCTGGACCACTGAAATGAGCCTTAATGAGATGTTCTCAGAACTGTTCTGAGAATAACATGAATAGATTTTCGTAGTGACAACAGTATTCCTTCTGAGAACGTTGACCCATTCCTCACAAACTTGTAATATGAGCCATGTAGTGTTACATGTATATCATTGAATAACTTGATGAGACTGCTACCAGCATTCAATGTGACCACTACCAGATAAAAGTGCTAATGCGAGATTAAATTTTATAAGATGACATTTCAATAGCACCTTTTATATATAAAAAAAAAGAAATAACCAACTAACAGAGCAGAAGCCTGGTGCTATACAGTATCAATTTTATTATGAAAACTACCTTTAAAGGAAGAAAAAAATTTCTTACCCTCGTTTCTATTCATTTAACTGTGATGACCGTTTGGGGTGAATGGATTAAGTATACGAATAATGACTATGACACAGAGTGGGATGTCCTCAAATTTATTCTTGAAACAAAAACATCAACTTTGTGCTAGCCACAATTTAATTTAAACAAAACCTATATCTTACCTTCTTAACTTTTAAACAGACACAGCAATATTTTTCAGTAAGAAAAAAAAATTGATATTTTGCTAAGTACATGTAACAAATTTAATATTCTACCAATTGAAATCCAGTAATTTTTTTGATCCACAGGTACATAGTTCATACGTAAACAACCATTATATTTGGCTTGGATAAATTATACTCTATAGATACAGGTAATCAAATGTAAAGTAAATTGACGTCATTAACATTTTGATGATGAATAAATCCTAGCAACATTAATAAAAACTGATATAAAGCCTATATGTTATTATTAATATCCTCATAACATTCACACTATCAAAATATACTTTATGAGAGCATATTAAATTTTTACACTAGGTAACCAAACACTGTGACACCATATGAAAACAATTAAACTAAACCAAAAAAGATAAGCACACAAATTGTGGAAAACGCTCGGACCACACTCAGCTTTGTCTCGATAAAACTAAAGACGTAAGACAGCAGCTTATCCGAAAGGGAAACTTGGATGCTGACTAAATTTGAAAGGTTTATGGAAAGGGATGGGGGACTCCACTCTGTAATAGAATATTGCGAAACGCTCAATATCAGTAGAGTGCATCTTCTCATCAGCCTTGACTCCAATGCTTCACACCAAATTTGAAAATAAAATCTGTTAAATACTGTAGCGTCTCAATCTCACAAAGTTTTCTGAAAAAGGAAGGAGGAGGGGCTCTGAATGGAAGGTTACAGAATGCTGAACATTGATAGGGTTTGTCCACTCCGCTTCACTGCATATTTGACTAAAATTCATCAAAAACATTCACACAACATTCTTTAAAACTGTAAGTTTACCTTGTAACATAGTGTGTTATCAAGGTTTTAGGAAAAGGGGGGGGGGGGGTACATAACTCTGGAATGAAAGGTTGCGTTAGTCAAAATATCAATAGGGTTGTTCCTCCTGTCCTATTATGCATGACGCCAAAGCATCACAGCAAATTTGAAACAAATCCTTAAAAACTGTAGCCTCTGTTTTTTGAAGGATGGACGAACTGACAGACGGCATTTAAATGTGCCCAAACTGAATGTGGGTATATTAAAACCAATAAACACTTGAATATGTATATTGTTTATATGTTTACTTATTTGATTCACTTTCAAAATTACTACTACTTACATGTAACTCAATCTGATTTAAATACACATCTATATTTCGTTTCGTTTTTTTATATTTTCGATGGCCTACACTACATGAAGATCTGACAAGTTATAGCGGTAGGTCACGTCAGTGGTCAAAAGACTGACTTATGACCCTATGATGTCAGACATTTGATTAACCAATCAGCATTGATGTTACTAGTGGATTACCCACAGTTCCGTGCAAAACACGCCTAAAGCTTGCCATGACAGACCGTTTCATTGGCTTATCCCGGACACCATTCAGAACACGAGTTAAATAACAACTCTTACAGATCCAAGTGTAGTATAGACCAGTAAAACAAAATTTTGAACTATAAAAACGAAACGAAATAGGATCTGTGTTTTAACCAGATTGACATGTAACTCTACTTCAAATCATTCTGTATTTTGGGCAATCGTGATGCTATGTATTAAAATTGGGAAGTATCCGGCCTTGATCATTTTATCTCAAAAATAGTTTGGTTGTCATGGACAAAATCTTTATCTACTACTGTTAGTGGGGTTTTTTTTATAATGCCTCTTTTAATTTTATTTAATTTAACAATGAATATTGTGTCCGATCCTGGACTTCCTAATTAAAGCATGTCCCGGAAAACAACTCTGTAAATGGTGTTCCTTGATATCTGACTAAAGCTGTAAAGAGTTGGAATGCAAATATTGGCAAGTGGAATGAGTTGTTAATATATTTGAAATTATTTCCATTAACACTTGCGGTGGCACTTCCAACACTACAACGGGTTGATTAAATAATTGTAGGACCTAGAAAACACACATTGTAGTAGAGAAAACAAAAGATCTTGGCTGCCATTTCAATTTTCTGATCATGGATAAAAAAAAATAAACCACGGAATGGAAATGATCTGATGAGGAAATTAAATTGAAGCTAAAATATATTTGACAGAGCGCAGAACAGGCTAATTCCACCTAGCCACCTCACTAGGAACATGCACCAACTCTTGTTCCAAGTACCTAACACCAACAGCGATTACAGAAAGTTCTCCTTCTTTCCAAGAACAATCAGGGACTGGAACTCATTTCCTCCAGACATCGTTTCCGCCACAACCGTAACCACTTTCAAATGGCTGTGTAGAAACGAACAAGTGTACATAGTTTTAAATGTATATATTTACTGTCAACAGTCAGTATCTTAAAATTGGAATCTAAAAGGCACGCTTTCGACATGGCATAAAAATCAACAAGTTGCGTTCGTCACTTCCGATTGTTGAAAGATTGATTACACATCTATAGAAGCAATGATCTCTGTGATAAAATAATATTTGGAACGTGTTTAACCAGTTTTATCACATATTTGATAATGACTGGCACCAATATTGTCCTTTAAGATTAAGGCAGAGTTAATGGCTTTCTGGTAATTAAGATATTTTGTGCAGTAATGATTGAACAGTGCTACCTCTAATCTAGTAGGATCATTGTAAGTGCTGATAGTACATGCACATGGATATGACACATTCTAGAGTAGATTTTACATGACAGGAAGTAATTAAGTATTACTATTATTAATTAATCTACATCCTCCACACAGCATCCCTTTAATACCATTTAGAGCATACCCTGTTTTCCCTGTAAAATCAGTATCCTCATCCAATACAGGATTTAGTTTCAGATTACGTGACTAATGTTCCATTCAAATATTTCATCAAAATGAATTAAGAGCCATGGCAATATATAATTTAGATTTACCTCAAACTTATCTCTCCAGTGGCGGTGACCACTTTTACGGACCAAACATATGAAATTTACAAATATCTAAGAATCTGATTGGACTGAAGACTCAAATCTTTATGAAATGAAATTTAACATCCTACTGTTCTGTCCCAACTTGGCTAATGAAGACGGCCATATACAATGCAGTGTGCTATGACTGTATGAGGGAAATTTTGACCAGAAAGCAACACCACAGCCCACTCTTATTTCAAATTCCAACTGTCAAGGGTTCATTTACATGCACGCCTATGTGTACACAGGACCTCAGTTTTTTGTCCCAAACATATGACAATATGTGGTCCCTTGCCAGGCCCTCCATTCTGCACCACTGACAAGGGAAACCACGGCGGAAAATCCTATGAAATTTCTCAACCAACACTGGGATCGAACACATCACCTCCAGGTTAAAGTGCCAATGTTAGAGTTTCACCACGGCTCCCTAAAAAACTCTTATGTAGTATTCTTGAGATTTTAAACAAACGTAATGTTACGTTACATATTAGCATTTCATAAAAGGAATAAGAGAAGACTCCTTTTGATAAACTTAAAAAAAAAATTGTTATTCTTTATTCCTATTTATTGTTGTTTTTTGTTTGTTTTTTTTTAAATAAGCATAGCCCTTGATAAGATACAATTCCATAAAATGTCTCAAGGAGTCATGAGTGTATTATAAGATTTGTTTATTACGAAGGAATTGTCTACAAGATTGTTTTCAGAATTCTGTATAACAATAAGCTTAACATTTGATAAATAAATACCATTAAAGATGGGTTCCCAGAAAAGTATCCAATCTTACTAGAAAAATACTGGATTCCCCGAAAAACGCTCATGGAGCGTACACAGGACAAAAATGTAAGGGTTCCCCTAATCAACAGCCCGACGATTAGGAATTTCTGCATGCGTGATGTCAAAGGTCACACGCGAACATTGAGCGCTTGATGTACAAGTTGATAAAACTTTATGAAGAGTTAGACGTATAACACTTTTTGAGAAAAATGACGGAAAAAGACGAGGGTAGTGGATAATCCGAGAATTTAATTAGGATTCGATATTTGTAATAAATAGTAAGCAATTAAAGACAACATCGTCTTATGAATTCTCCTCTGACTTCCAAGAGAGGTAAGTCACGTGACGTAACATGACCTGGCTTGATCAAATTTTTATAGCAGGACATTCCTTCGCAATTACAATGTTTGAGAAGGATTTGAAGCAAAGTTATGACAAATTAATTAGTTTGAATATGTTTTTAGTTAATATATACCATTAACTCATCCAGTTTGTACGCGGGAACCCATCTTTAACATCTGATAAATAAATACCATTAAGTCTAGAACTTACTGCATCAACTAACTGTACTTAACTTAGTCATGCTATAATCCATTAAATAACTACCAGTAGCCTATTATTAAATTTAGGCACAGTATTAGAATGATGTAGGTCTCCATGTAACTGAGACTTTATTAAAATTGGTCGCCTGTCAATGAATTTCACAGGAAACTCTGGCAAAGTTATAAAATAAATAAATAAATGGTTATAAAAATGTATGGGGTTTTCACTGGGGCAATAGGTAACCTACATGTAGTTCAAATACTTCTAATCTGACTTTTAATGGAGAGAGAGAGAAATGGGGTTTAACACTCGACACAAACTAGGTCATTTCATTAATTCGCTTGCGCGTAGGGGTCTTTATCAGTGGGAGGAAACCAGAGATCCTAGAGAAAACCCATGAGGTTGGAGAGCGACCCTATTCCTTGTCAGGAATCGAAACCACGCCACTTGACTCAATGACTCCATTTGCCTTATAATGCAATGCACATGCGTTAACCATTTGGCCCCTCAACACCCTGACTTTTAATGGACAATGTAGCAGAATTGCAATATATGGAATATTTGTGGGAAGAACAGTACATGTAGCAATAGTATGACATAACTTCATAATAATCAGAATGAACAATAGGTCTACTTATATCATTTATCAGTTATTTACATGGAATAGTATTTATGGCAGCACAAAATGACCAAACTGTTGGCATTACTGAACAAGTATTACTGTAGGCCTGAAGAGGGTTTAATGTTCTTCCGCCTGATCGCATTCATTTGACAGGGACACTATTGTGGTCATTTTTGGTTTCTTTCTTAGTCTGATACCGTACCATACTTGATATTCATGACCATACTAAGTCGATTGGGAAAGGCATATAAATAAAAATAGTGGTTTGCCAATTTGCAAATTTGGAGTGCATGCCATAATGTGATTTGTAATCCACAGTTAGACTTACAACTCTATACACAACCGCATTAACTGTCGCTTTCAAAAGTCTTCTAGTTGGCGATGATACACTATTTTCACGTTTTCTTGCCTTATCTGGGGTTATGACAACGGGTTCTTGGTCTAGAAACTATAAGTATATAAATAACAAAGTAGCACAAATCGGTTTCCGTGTATAGTCGGAACTCGGAAATATGCTGTACGGGCGAAAGGTCACGTGGCCAATTGTTGTGATTCCGATTAGTTTATTTTTAGCATTACCGGTATACAATTGTCGGGATTTAATGCAGCAGGACTAGTTCAGATATCTGACTCTGAGAGGATCTCTTCCTCAATTTCATTGGATATTAAAGAAATAAATTCACCACAACAATTAAAATCACGATATAGTTTTTTTTGTCATTTCATGATCCTGCTGTTCTTTCAAATCGTTCAATTATTGTTCATAATTTTCGATGGCAATGTTTCTTTTTGCTATGGAATACGCATTTCGGATTAACGCCCGGTTTGGAACAATTTCTATAGATTTGGGAATTAAACTCTTTGTTCTGTCATCGTCTTTCTTTGCTGCGCAGGTACAAATGTATGATCGTCAGATTAATACGGTCTTTTATTGCCGATAATTTGGTTGACCTATATTGCACGTGGGAGGATCTCCGGCTTTTGGAACTTCCATTGACGACGTGCATGCTTGAAGTTCAAGGTCAACGCCGCCATCACTATCTTCAGTTAAATCTCGTTTACGTTTCCTGGTGTCATTCTGCAAGGTGTTCAAGTACTTGGCATGATTACCACAATTAACTTGTTTATTTATGAAATAAGACAAAAAGGTATTCATTGTAATGATTGACTCTTTGATGGGTTTCTTAATCAACGAGTAATAATTAACTCTTTGTAATCGGCAGAAAGTCGATTGATTTATCATACCATTAGTGGCTGGTTCATTGTTTTAACAATCGGCCTGATAATTAATTCTTTGTAAATCGGCCGAAAGTAGATTGATTTGTGATACCTTAGTGGCCGGTTCATTGTTTTACCAATCGGCTAGATTAAAGATCAATCGGCTAAAGCCGACAAAAAACAGCCGATTAAGATCCCTGGTTTAGATATTGGGTGCCGTCCCATTTAATAATTGATCGGCCATATGAAGTAATGTTAAATAAGGGCTATTAAAATCTACCATCGACAACTCCATCAGAACATTATAAAATATATAAAATCACCTGGACTGCTAGCCTATTCCCATAAAATCAACTGGTCTGCTGGACAAGCGACTATGTCTCATTTTCTGATGTGCAATAACACCCCCCCCCCACTTCAGCTAATTAACCCTCTTACTCTTAAGTTATATAGGCCAACAGCATGTGCGCTCCAAGAATATAATATATACATCAGTTTGGGTGAACCATAAATGTAGTTGAGTTAAGGCAAACTATCATTACGGCTGAGTTTGGGAAAGCCAAAACAACCTTGAATGTTAGAAACTTGTCATTTACGAGACGAAACTCGATCATCATCCTCAGAGTATCTTTTAGTATTCCCTCGCTCAATAATTGACAATAACTCGTCTCCTGCATTTGCGTCAGATCACGAACTTGATCTTTGACATTGTGAGTCAACCATAGAAAGATGTTAACTTCAAAATTATATGTGGAATCTGTTTAACCTATTGTAGGCCTATAACATAAAATTGGGGAACTGTAACATTGTCCTTTAATCTCACTCTCGGACTAGTGCAGTAGGAGGGTCATCCTGTCTGAACTTTCATTACAGGCATAAAATCATGACATATCAAGTAAATAATAGTTTCTAAAAATAAATAAATAAGTAAATTATAATACCTGATGTATCTTTTATATATTCTCAAAACTAATATGTTAAAACATTCATTAAAATTGTCTCTTTCCGTTTTCAGTGCTTATGTCTGACAAATCTCGAATTATCTCATCAAAATGACGGGATTTAACGAGAAAATCCGCTTAAACTGTAGTTACCTCCCTTCAAACAAAATTGGGAGAGAGAGAGAGAGAGAAAAAAAAAATGGGGTTTAACGTCCACTCGACACAGACTAGGTCATTTCGGGACTAACATATGGTTTAATTTAATTTCAATAATTCGCTCGCGCGTAGGGGCCTTTAGCAGTGGGAGGAAACCGGAGAACCCGGAGAAAACCCACGAGGTTGGACAGACGGCTACTCCTTGTAACTGTAAGGCATGTCACGTTGGCTACAGCCGGAATGACAGGCCTTATGATACAGCGCGCACGTGCTAACCATTCGGCCATCCGACCGCCCCCCCCCCCCCCACGCCCCCAAACAAAATTGGTTTTTAGCTACTGATAGTAGGCCTATACTCCTTCAGTTCAGTCCTTGGTTTTTAGGAACCCATTTGTATCCAACTAGGACCAACCCTTCTCTTTTTTTTTCTTTTCTATGCACCACGTTTCGCCGAAATACTTATGGTTAAGTTTAATCGGCACATCATTTAGGTATGACTAAGAGATATCTGAAATGGTTTCAAATTTAGAGATGTTGCCACAAAAGTTGTGGAATGCTAAGTATAAGGGAGGCAAATCCATAATTTGTTATCCTTCTTAAAATAGTTATCTCCCTTTACTCGGAATGCTGAATAGCGCATTGCGTAAATGGCTTTAGACACTAAGAACACGTATTTAGCAGCAAACGTCATATTTAAAACACTGTGTGTGTGTGGGGGGGGGGGGGGTCTGAGGTCTTGTCAAGTCGCGCGGAGGTACGGTATAGGCTTCTGGCCAAATGGGTGATGTAGGCCTATGCCCGTCCTTGTTCCGTTTGAGGATGTCGTCACCGTCATGGACCCAGCGGGTAATCAGAGCCTATTCTGGGCCAATCTGTTTCACACGTGCCGTCACAGCATGCGGCTGAATGGCGCGTGCATTGTTTACATAATACGTTACTGCTTCGGGCAGAATGCTGTCTTTTAGTCATTTTAAACCCATTTACACTAAATAGGAAATAATTTTTACCTACAAAATACGTCAAATGTCTTTATTTATTTTTCTAATCTAATACATCAAAAAATTGTTTTAGAATTTAATTTGTCGGTGGAAAAAAGTTAATATTTGAGACTCATTAAGCCGCATTGATGTCATCCTTATCAGTGATTGTAGCGGCCTAGCGAATATTCACTACTGACCATGCACGCGGTTATCGATCGCTCTAGGTAGGCAGACTAGTATAATCCGAATTCCTGACAAAATCGTGTACATCTAAAACTAACATAGGTACAGGTAGTAAATGTATTTCAATTTGGTATGTTATAACATGTTGGTGTGTTAAATCTCAGTTTCTGTGTTTTAGCAAAGTGACCTCCAGTTACCCCAGATATAGGCCAAAATGACTAGAGACCATGTATATATATATCAAAATTTTCCGAGAACCCCCTGCCCCTCAACAAATTGCATGTCGAACCTTAACTAACTTATGTATTATGACCCCTGATTGTACGAAAAATCAGGGGCCAAAACCCAGATATAGGCCAAAATGACTAGAGACCAATCAAAATTTTTCGAGTCCAGGGGGAGTCCTCCCTCACCAAATTGCATGTCGAACCGTAACAAATTTCATGGATTATGGCCCCTGATTGTACGAAAAATCACGTTCTGTGAACTCTTGCAAAATATTGGCGTATCTTGCATGGCAACCACATAATGACGGTTGAGTTCTAATTTTGAGAAAATTGGACCGTAAAGGTATTATTACATACTTTTACGCTATTTGCATCTGTCGGACCATCTAGAGGTTACAATTTTTATCTGATTTTTATGAAACTTGTTTAAATCCCAAAGATCTTTGTTCTTTTACCCTAACTTCCTGGATTATGGCCCCTGATTGTGCAAAAAAATCGCATTTACAGCTTAAATTGATTTTAAAAACATCATTTTGACACCAGAATTAGGGTTGAGTTCGAATTCCGTGAATATCGGACCGAAACTTCCCGCTATTCTATACGCAAATAGTGCAATAAGATGTAATAATGCCAAGGTTGTGTACACTCTAGAGGTCACAATTTTTATCCAATTTTGATGAAGCTTTAAAGTTAAAAGCTCTTGGTTCCTTTCAATATGGGGACATATAGGACTGTAACTTCCTGGTTTATGGTTGCAAATTCTACAAAAAATAGCATTTTTAGCTTGTGGCCCCTCTAAGAGCTCACAGCCACCTTCTCAAGTACTCTTCATCAGTCAAGCATTCTTTGAAATGGCCATCCATACAGCACCAGGAAACCTCTAAACCAGCATGGAAAATCCAGAGTAACTTTCCCGGAGAACACTGTGATGAAACTCGGGGAACTCCTAAATTGTAAAATGAAATGAGGTTTAACATACTACTTTTAAAGCACCGACTGGCTAATGAAGACTGGCATATGCCATGTAGTGTGTTATGTGGTAAGTTTTGTTAGGACAGTGGTGCTACTGCCTACTCTTATTTCGAATCCCAACTGTCAAGGTTTCTTTACATGCATGCCAATGTGTTTATGGGACCTTGGTTTTTCATCCCATTCAAATGACTATACATTGTCCCTTGATAGACCCTCAATCCTACACCACTTACACGAGGGGGGGGGGCGAGGGGCACGCCCCGGAAAGTCCTGGTGAACACCTAAATACTGAGCCAGCACTCTACTCGCTGAGCTACTGTGGCTTCTGTGTGAAAATAAAAAGAGAAGTTAACAAGATTGAATATCTTCTAGTTTGTTTTTAATCTCTGTATAATTGGTAGATAATTTTACATCGACTCTTCATGTGTTCTCTTCTAAACACCTGAAGATCAAATTTATATCATTTTTATTAAATGCATACATTTATAACACAAGATCAGTAAAAAATCTCTCTCTCTCACTCACTCTCTCTCGTTCATCATCGCACTTACAAACGCTAGAGAAAAATATAAATCTCACTATTTATATAATAATAAACATAGTCTACATCCTTTCAAAGGAGCGCAATCTGTACTTACAGCAATTAGAAAAAAAACATCATTAATTATAATAATAATAGCACATATAAAAAAACAAATTCTGCATACACATGAAAAAAGTGCACCGGAACACATACTTGAAAAATTGATGTTGATCTTTTTTTTTTCTCAAGAATATTGCTTGCTACATTTATTTAGAGATTTTAAAAGAAAGAGTAGAGAATTAAAACACAACCCAGCATTTTTTGTTTTATAAATTTTGGCGAGAACTTTGAGCAATAGTGCTACATTTTTGATAAACCAAATAAAAATCTCAACCCTTTTCTTTTAGATTGACATAGTAAATTAATATTATTGTTATCTCCAGTGGATATAATATACCCAACATATACCCTGAAAATTCTAATTTTGTCAAATTAATATTTTCATGATTTTTTTTCTCTATAAAATTTGTTTTTGTCTTGTAAAATAATTTGAGTAAGTAATATACAATGAATTGGACAAGAATAATAAGCCTATTTAGAACAAAAATCATTGCTTAATCATGACAAAACAATATTAAGCAATTACAGCAAATATCTTACATAATCAGTTCAACTGAAATATAATCATTAATGAATACTAAACTATAAAACCGCTTGTTTCGAATTACAACCCAATAAGCTTCCTTACTTTTAAATACAGCAACAGAACTATAAATCGTGCATTACTGCAAAGTCTTTATTTTTTATTGAAAGATATATCTACTGGCAATTGAATATGCAGTAATCTGTTTTATTAATCAATCCCTCAACACATCAAAGTGTATCAAAAAGATGCTTTGATAATCTTGTTAGCTTAACACAAAATTTTTCAAAACGAATTGCACATACAAGTAGATATATTGTTATAATTCTGCAGAATAATTCTGGCTTGAAAAAATATTAAAACTGATTGTTGAAAGAATGGTAGTCTTTCTTAAGTAGAGAGTGCTCTCCCTTCAGCCTGTAAAAGCCTAGCTGGCACGTAATTGACTTGGCACTATTATACAAATTATCGATATACAAATTGCATACAGAGTTTTTGTCCGAGCACCAAAATGTATATTGTGTTATATACAGGAGATCCAAATCTTTACGAAAATTCAGTTGTGCAGCCAAAGATGGAAGTAAATCTTTTATACAATTTTTAAAGCACATCAAAAAGTCAAACCAATTTCATTTTTAGTTATTCAGGGTCCTGGTACATAAATATCAAAAATTAATTTTCTTACTAAGCATTTAATATCTTCGTTACGAGAAATCATAACTTTAACCATGTCGTAATGTACAGGATAAATTTCAACATTATTCCAAAAAGCATAACGACTGTTTTAAGTTATGTGTGCATTTATACATTTTCAAAACTTTGTTTGGTACATTGACAAAAACTTTTCTGATTAAAACTTACAGCATTTAGCATAACTTACTTCTAATAAAGCAATAATACACATTAAAATAATCCATGACTTTCAACAATTATATAGAATTTTAAGATAATAACAATAACTTTTCTAAGACAGAAACCAAATTCAATTTAACAACCTACAAATCATACAAGTATTTCTTAAAACTTTTGAAAAATAAAATTTATTAGCTGTATATTGAAAAAAACATTGACATTTATTTGTTTTTTAAACTAACATTAAAAGATTTTTACACAAACTTTTATATTGCAAACTAAAATTTTCTCTAAGTTTTTGGAAGTTTATTACTTTTAATATCTATTTATATTCTTGTTCTGCAATATACCATTTTATTGTTTATTAATTACTTGCTGTTTTATTACATGACATTAATAGGAAAACTCTGTTTTATTACCAAGAATAAAATTCACAATGACAACAGTCCTATGAAAAAATTGTAAAAAAGAGCTCAGCTGTTACATTTTAATTTTTACTTCATTAAATTTGATAGTTAAAATCCATATGTTCAAATATCCTATCCTTACTTCCTCTAAAAGTCGTCTGTTATAGTAGATCTCATAATAAATTTTACATATAAATATGAGAATGTGTGACTTTACAACTCTGACAGGTGGGGTGGGTGGCCAAATGGTTAATGTGTGTGCGTTGCAGCATAAGGTCTGTCATTGAGTCAAGTGGAGTGGTTTCGAACCCCTACGTGCAAGCGAATTAATGAAATAAAACTGAACCATGTTATTCCCAAAATGATCTAATTTGTGTCAAGTGGACTTTAAACCCCATTTCTCTCTCTCTACAACTCTGACAGGTGTTATTTTATTTAACAGATTCGAAACACGAAATAAACAAAATCATAAAAAAACCACCATAAATTGCTTTAACTATTCTTATTACTATTTCTTATCCTTATTATTTTTATTGAACAGAAAGTCAGCCATCTGCAGGGAAAGGTCATAACCAAGTGATAATTTTAAGAACTGTTTTCTGGTTTGGTATTAGTTTCTTAATGTAAAAACAACCATTATAGCTTCAACTTTCCTTCAAAACTTTGAATTGGAAATCAATAAAAATCTGTAATTGTATTAATTACATATAATTTGGCACAAATTAGGTCATATAAAAAAAATATTCTGGTATTTAGATACTGTCATGTCAAATAAAAAGGACCATTTGCCTGTTTATATTTCAAAAAAATAAAAACAGCTTCACTTATTAATTACTGAATGTCCATATTCCACATGGTAAAGAAAGTAACTTTATTAACCAGATTTGGTTGTATTCAGAGGCAGACTGAGCAGTGTTATCGACAATCATAGATGGCACAATATTTAATGAACTATTTTATCTGGAAATGGCAACCATCAATTTCACTACTTAATTTCTTAAACTCTCTCATGTCAAATCTTTTGTGAATAACGAAATAAAACTCCTTTTTTTATTGATAGGCACTGAAGACAAGAATATTTTGTTTGTATGACCTTAATGAAAAACAAGTTTGTAGAATCCAAA
Source organism: Patella vulgata (assembly GCF_932274485.2). Lineage (NCBI taxonomy): Eukaryota > Metazoa > Mollusca > Gastropoda > Patellidae > Patella > Patella vulgata. The sequence continues at coordinate 24,061,827 of NC_065883.2, forward strand.
ATCTTGATAACAAAAAATCACATAACTAAATTAACTATTCACAAATTAAAATGAACAAAATTCAATCATTAAAATTATTGTAACATACAAATTGCTGGGTAGATTATAGACCTGATATTTTTAAGCCTATTATTTTCTTGATTATCATTACTACAATTAGACAGTTACTAAACGCCTCTAAAGATTACACTTAGACAGTTCAGCTTTAAATTTTCAAAATATGTTAAAGGGTGTAAATCTTTTTAATACAAGAGTTTTTAATATAAATTCCCATTTCCAAAATATGTTCACTGTAAATCTCAATAATAAATAAACACTTCAAATAGAGAATTTTTCTGGATGTCCTGAAACATGCTTTGATTTTGACAGAAGAACTATGATTAAATTTGAAATATTAGGATATATAAATCAGACCTAGGTTTGAATTTATATAGTTTTACCCATTAATGAAACTAATATAGCACTAAAGGATTTGTTTTTATTGAAACTTGATAATACTAGCAGGAATAATAAAGTTGTCAATAATGTGTTTTGAATATTTGAATTGTATTCTATAATACATGAAAATTTTATTTACTGGAACTGCCGAGTACTGTACTTAGTCAAGTGATATAACTAGTGATGAATGTCATGTACTAGGCAGAGAATGCTTACCCTTTTCTATGACACCTGATACCACTTCACAACAACCTGGGGAAATTTACAAACGTAACAAACCTAACTTGTGTATTATTACTATTTGTTAGACTTTCATATTTGCAACAGGTGAATATTGAGAATACATTATAATGAATTGCTTTACCTAATAAAATAAAATTATTAACTTTCACTCTGTCATATTGGCAATATTCTACTCATAATAATAAAAGATGATATTAATATTAGCACATTTAAAAATTCTTTTTAGACAAAATAGTTTTAACATAACAAGCAGTGTATGAAACAAATTTCTTCAAAAATAAAATTCAATAATAAACACCTTCATATTAACCTGGAGCTGACAATTGATTATATTATACCTTGGCTTGTCCTACCAATCAAAATTAGTATACTGAATTTACATATCATATCTTTATTGATTTTTTTCAACCAAATTAGTTATTTTTGTATTTTTGTTAACAAATTGATGATTGGTTAGCTCCTCTTTTGATAAAACTGTGGTATATTAATAGTCGAACAGTGAGGACTGTTTGCTAAACGGTGCATAGACAAAAAGAAATTAATCTATATCCTCTTTCTTGAGCTGGTTGTTAATTGTTATAATCTTTAAGACTATTGCAATCAGTAACTTAGGAAATGATAAACCAACAGTAATAATACAATCATTGTCAGCCCGAGGCATTAAAAAGATGTATAACGACATGATATGCCTATAATACAATTAACACCAGAGTACAAAATGAGATTCTTGCAACATTTTTTTATCTCCTGACAATGGCAACAACTGTGCCATGTACACAACCTGCAGACAGCAGACATGACACAACCTGCAGCAAAGTCCAATCAAAAAACCCACAATGTTGGTGTCCAAAAATCATAAAGTATGCACTGGTTTTTAAATATATATATATATATATATGGGATCTAAATGTACGGTACCTAATGCTTAATAGCGTATTTATATCAAAACTTGCCATTTTCTCGATCAACAATGAAAAAAAAAAAATCCTTTAAATGAACAAACAAATGACAATTAAAAAAACGTTATATATTTCATATATATATACTATATATATCACACACATATTCGTGTTCTCACAAAATAATCTTTTTAATTACATCTCATTCACACACTGTTTCTCCATTACTCCGAAGAAATATTTATCGAACAAGGCTAAATGGAGTCCACTTCCATACCGTGCATATATTGAATAAAAGGTGGGGGAGGGGGTCAGGGATCTGTTATATCCGAATGGATAGGTCACGTAGCCTTGTGTCTTGCTCCACAACAGCCACACGATACTGCGCACCTATGGCAGGCATTAAGTGGAGGGTAGCACCATAGACAGGGGAGAAAAAACGATAAAATTGTCATGGCAGTCCATTTCTTACAGTTACCGCTGTCATTCTGGTCACACTGGCACGGGTGATGGTATTCACCATCCGCATCCGATAGACAATGGTAGTTCAGGGTATGAGCACATACAACACACGTTATACATTCTATACACTTTGTGACCCGATCAGGCCCGTCCTCACAACTTCCGCGAACATTTTCCTCCACAGAAAATATCTCATTACAATGTTTACATCTAGATTGCTGGCCCAATAATGTCCGCGACTGGTTTTTGTTAGTGTTCATTTTGATTGGCAGAGATATGGGAGGGTTATTATGAGAAACATAAGTCTGTCGTTTGGAGCTTGACTCGCGTTTTGTGGGTGGTTTCTGGGTCGGCTCCAAACTCGGGTAGCTGTACTCGTGAGGTGCTCCCGGTTTATTTTTTGCAAAATAAACGTAAGAATCTTCTTTACAAAGTTCAACATCAAGTAATCCCTGATCCGACTTTCCACTGAGAGAAGTTGGTTCGTCACCTCGGACCCACGGGTCGTCCAGTCCACTACTGCTCTCGAAACTGTCAGATTTTTGCGAACCACTTTTAACACTGGGAGAAGAGGATGTAGTAGTTTGGCGAGGATGTTGAGTGTTTATGTAATGAACACGATGAAGATGGTTGTTTTGTGGAGAAAAAGAAAACGGTTCCTGCAAGCCTGGTATCACAGACGTAGGGGATCGCGGGGAAGGGCTACTCGTCGTCGTAGATGTTGTACTCGCTGATTGAGACGAACTTCCTGTTCGACCTCGTGGAAGATCAATCAACTGAAAAACACAGAAAAACAGTTAGTATATTTAAATGAAGGTACTCTCCCCATTATCATTGCTTGACAAGATGTGAGTACCCTCATTGAAACGTTGCAGTTAATAAATCTAGTGAATGTATCCATAAAGTTGTCTGTATCTTATTAATTATCAATACCGGTACTTGCACATTCATCTTTTAATAAAGCATCCAGCAATCAGCGAAAATGCTCATTACTGAACTTGGTCAAGGTATTAGAAGATGTGGGGGCAACAAAGTAAATCAACAAGGGTCAAGTGCCAAATTCACATCAGGTGCATTTAAATCGCATAAATATCCCAATGATTCAACCTCTAGAAACAACACTTTCTTGTGGCCTTTTTTAAATTGGCTATAAATAAAGTTTTAAGAAACGTGGAAATACCAACCTGAAACACAGCATCGTCACTATCTATATTAGATGTGGGACAGCCGTTCAAATAACCTGAAACATAACACAGATTATATTATACTAAGAAGTTAGTATTGGTAACTAAAAAATTTGGTAAATAACTGAGATACAATGACATGGTTTCATATCATTTACATGTTCAGAGTGAAAACTCAATAATTTTGAATGATACCAAAGTCAAATTCTCAATCTGTAGACTGTGAAAAGGAATATAACACTATTTAATGTAACACTTCCTGATTTTGAGACTAAAACATATGGCAATGTTTATTTCAATGGCTATATAATGCAAGGGGTAAAATTTTACCCTAAGAAGTTGCCTTCCCAAGAGTTCTTTCATATGCACCCCAATGTATGCACGGGTAGATCTTGATTTTTCATCCTATCCGACCGACGAGACACTTTTCATATCAGCCCAGCAGGCACTACTCCATGAAAGATACTTGCGGTTCTCCTTATACCCCACCAAGATTCGAACCAGGGACTTTCTATTCGAGGGGCCAGTACCCACGAAAATAAGAACATGCTTAGGGCATCATAGGAAGGGAGCGCCACACTATTTCTGCTTTGTTTGATGACGAATTCAAAATATTTAATCTAAAAATAAATCATGAACTTTTAATCAGTTTTTCATTGGTTTATTTTTGTCTTTTCTTAGTGTTACCTTCTTTGTCTCAATATATAATGACGCACACTGATCAGCAGTGAATATTCGCTAGACCGCGACAGTCACTGATAATGATGACATCGATGCGACTTAATGAGCTACAAATATTAACTTTTTTCCTTCGACAAATTAAATTCTAAAACATTTTTTTTATGTATAAGAAAAATAAATAAAGACGTTTGACGTATTTGTAGGTAAACATTATTTCCTATTTAGTGTAATTGGGTATTAAAATGAGTAAAAGGCTTCATTCCACCCGAACCAGTAAGGTGTTATGTAAACAATGCACGCGCCATTGAGCCAATGATTGATGCCACGTGATGAGACATCACGTGTTGAAGGTAGTCATCTTTTACAGAGATATTAGAAGACATTCCTAATCCTCTGTGAAACAGATTGATAATGACATGTATAAAACCTCAGAAAGATAGGTTGCCAGGCAACAAAACATACGCCCACAGCAGCTAAATCGTCCGAGCGGTCGTCAAGGGTTGTCGTATATTTATTCCTTTGTAGGTAATTGGAGGCCTTTACAAGACAGTTCCATACAGATCAGATTATAAATTTTGTCGTTTGAGGGTTTACAAGGTTCTACAAACTGAAACAAGGGTCTCAACTCTGGAAGTAATCTACAGAAATTGTTGAAATTTGACAGGCTTTTTCGTTTTACTAATTTAAATAATGCATATAAATTTCATACAGATCACATGATCACTTTTGTCATTCAAACGTTTACAATCACAATAACTCTAGAAATTATTGACGGAAATTGCTGAAATTCAATAGACCTGTTTCACAAATTTAAATGATACATATAAATTTCATACAAGGGCAATAACTCTAGACGTAATTATTGTAAATTGCTGAAATTCAATAGGCTTTTTCGTTTCACTAATTTAAATCATGCATATAAATTTCACAAAGATCAAGTGATAACTTTTTGCGTTAGAGCGTTCACAAGGATCAATAAAGTGAAACAAGGGCCATAACTCTAGACGTAATAAACAGAAATTGTTGAAATTCAATAGGCTTCTTACTTTCACCAATTCAAATATTGCATATAAATTTCACAAAGATTGTATGTTAACTTTTGACATTAGAGCGTTCACAAGGTTCAACAAAGTGAAACAAGGGCCATAACTCTAGATGTAATAAACAGAAATTATTGAAATTAAATAGGGTTCTTCATCTCACTAATGTAAACAACATATATCAATTTTAAAACAATTGGATGATAACTTTTTGCGTTAGAGCGTTCACAAGAACGGACCGACAGACGGGGGCGACGGCAATATACGTCCACATTTCAATGTGGGCGTATAAAAATTGTAACCACGTGCTTGACGGATTGTTTATGGTTCACTATTGTTTTCATTTTGAATTGTATCCTACATGGGGGCACCAAATTCTTCTATGTGCTTAGGGCCTCTATGGGTTTTAATCCAGCACAGCCGATAACCCGACCGCTACTCTATAATGGGCTGCCGCCCCTTGAGCTGACAAACATAACTAATGACGGTATGCCTATAATAACAAAATTTATTGCAGCAATAAGCTGTTGCTATACACTGTAAGCTTGATTAAGTTTAAATACCATTGCAACATGATGACTGACATAATCCACGCTCATAAAATTATTATTATTCATTGGGATCATAAAATCTTTATATGAGCTTAAGTTAACCTACTTTTTGTGAATCTCATTTTTTTAAAACCAGTTATTGGTTAAGTTCAAGGTAAAATAACTATCTAATTATCACATGTTAATTATGTTTGATTATGTTTTGATGTTGTAATTCACTGACATCTTACACATACATGTATCTCTCTAAAATGGCAGTTCAAATCTCATTGTTTGATCCACCAATCAGATATAGTCTGGATGCTCAGTGAGCGGGGAGGAGGGGGCGGACGGGGGTTGTCCATCAAATGGGCACAAAACCAGACCCAATTTTTCAACAGTTTTTTTTTTACGTAGAATACGATGCTGAGTGACGAACAGTCCACCGTTGGGGTGTTTTCAAGATATTCAGGGACAAAGGTCAAATGAGGTCATTTACACTGAAAGTTACTACGCAGCCATTCTAGAAAACATGCTGAAAATGGTCAAAACTTATCACTCTTTCACTTGCTAAATTAACCTATGTTCTTTTTACGCCGTGTATTGCTTTTAATCCTCCTAGTGCAAAAACTGAAACTTTGACCGTTTGACTTCCTAGGTCACAAAGAACAAAGGTAAGATTTAGCAAGTTTACATTTTTATTGAAAGAGTTATTAGTTTCAATCATTATCAGCAGGTTTTTATGATGTGAGAATGGTTGCGTATTCACTTTCAGTGTAAATGACATCATTTGACCCTGAATATATCAAAAACGCTGAACTGATTACCACTCGGCAACGTAATCTACACAAAATTTTTACTTAGGAAAAGTTGGGTCTGGTTTTGTGTCCAATTGATGCCCCCCACCCCCAGCCTTAAATCTAATAGTCTACATTGGTATACATGGGTAATAATGGACAAAATTACATGACTATGAAGCTGGTAAGAAATAACCTGTATGTTAATAAGTATTAGTGGACGCGGGAAAGATGGATGGACTGACAGACAGAGGTGACAACAATATACAACCCCATTTCAATTTGGGCGTACAAAAAGCAACTTGGTGACATTTGTTAGAGAACTTAACAATCACAAAGAATGATTCGCAGTTTCAATATTTGATATTTAACCAGGGGACATATCTGAATAAGAGAACAGTAAATTTTGAAAAAATAGTGAATTTTTTTTAATCAATTGTTTATCTTAGGACACTAATAAACAAAACAATAAGACTACCAGGGTATGTTTCAGCTTGACATGCATTGCATCAAAATTCATGGCAATAAAAATGAGAATAATGTTGCTACATAATGTATCATCATAAAATTGATGTTAACACATAAATTCTAATGTCCTTGTATCAAATTGACACTGAACCAGTTACATTTCAATGTGTAAATATTTCACCAAATACAGGTGAATAATTTATCTAGAAATTACCATCATCATACTGCAATATGTTGTCAACTTTAAAATAACATTTATTTTGTGATAACATTGAATTCAATAAAATTAAAGTGATACAATGGTAGATAGGCGAGAGAAAGAAATTGTGTTCAGCATCATCTTGACACAAACTAGGTCATTTTGGGACTAACATATGCTAAACCAATCGGCCACCCCAACCCCCAGGTAGATAAGGGAAAAAGTTTCCAAATGCCTTTTTCATCAATGACTGAAACCCAATTTCAGGTACATTGTTACTTATTTAAGGTGGCTCATACAAAATGCAATAATGATCGATATGTAACTGACTTTGCCAGGGGCATTTCAAGCTAAATATGCATTATAAAATCAGGTTTTGATTTTAAAGGACAATTTCCATTTCTTTCACAGAATTTCATTAATATATAAATTGTATTATTCTTTATGATCTTTTTGTCCCATGTTCACAACTAGACACACATTCTTACTAGACTCTTGAAACTTGGGAAATCTTTCTCCGGCTCATTTTGGCCAAACCAGGGACTGTTTAGTGTTTTCCTACCAGAACACAGTAATTAACTTCCAGGAATTTCAGCAGTCTTAACAATTGAATTGTGTGTTAATACTGTTAAGTAAGAGATTTTGCCAATGACTTCACTGTTAATACATGTAAGTAATGTGTTTTTTATTTTCAGGTAAACATGACTTATAAACAGCTTTAGATATTATGGGGACAGTAATTAATAAAGATCTACAGATTCTATGTAATTACATAAAGAATTATAAAATCTTACTAAATGTTAAATCTGTGACTGCTTTGCTCATGTACTTATCAAAAGCTTTGGCATCGTACGAACTCTCAAATGTAAGCCCAAACTTCTTGTCGTCCGTCTTCCAGTGCAAAAATTTTGGATTCGCTCGGAAATATTCTATATCTGATTTTAACGAACAGTTTAATACAGTCTGAAAAATACAAGAAATATAGAAATATCAAATGACAAGTTCACAAATAAAAACATAAAACCTTCCAAGTAATATCTCCTGAAAACAATAATCAAAATATAACACAAAATAGTATAATATCTTGGCCATGTTATACATGTACTGTAAAGACATATCATAGCAAATGGACATTTGTTACATTATTTCAAAAAAAACTCAAAAAAAAAACAAGAACTAAAGTGATTTTAAAATCAAACCCCTTATTCAGTGATGAACATATTGTGGTATAAATGAAGTTTTGTTAAAATACCCAACCTTGCGAAAGTATATGTTATTAATCATGTGAACCTCTTTTAGCTTATATATTACTCAAATCAACTGTCACACTATACACATTCTTTTGTTCTATGGCCTGACAGTCTTATAGTGATTAAGACCTGAAATATCTCTACCTAGTCTTGTTCTACCAGACCGTTAATCAGACAGATTAAGACATCCATTATAAAAAGTCTTGATGACTGAGAGTGATTGACAAATCAATTAATTATTTGTTTACAACATACCAAGTAGAAACATGTATAAACAAATGTATGTTATTAGAACAATACAGCATGAATGACTAACATTTAAGTTAAATTAACAGGTCGAGTTTCATTCATAGAGAACTGTCAAAACTAAAATTTATCACTCCACCTGTAATTCATAATATGGTTTTATAGAAATAAGGTTGAACATCAGAAAGAGAGAGAAATGGAGTTTAATGTCCACTCGACGCAAACTAGGTCATTTCGGGACTAACATATGGTTCAATTTTATTTCCATAATTCGCTTGCGCGTATGGGTCTTAGCAATGGGAGGAAACCAAAGGACCCTTAGAAAACCCACGAGGTTGGACAGGTGACCCTACTCCTTGTCACATACAACCAGGGAATCGAAACCACGCCAGTTGACTCAATGACAGACTTTATGATACAGCGCGCACATGCTAACCATTCTACCAGACGACTCAAACGAATGGCAATCTCTAGCGTTTGATTTTTCCAGTCTACACCGATAGAATTTATTGTGCATGCTCTCCAGATAAGAATATAGTGTCACCGTATGACATGACTTTTGGAATATGTCTACCCTCGTTCTTCGAGTCCTTTGTTACAAATGGTGTTGAAACCCATTGTGGTACACGATTCGTGTACCAATGGTAAAATGGAAAAATTTTGTCGTAAATATTGGATATCAGAAGCCCATCTTTTCCTGGTAAGATCACAACATCAATGTTGATTTAAATTGACAAACAATTTGTGTTTTAAATGTCGAAGACTTTGGATGATATTGATTTAAGAGACTTTTATGGGTGCGAAATCAATAATTCATAAAACGTATATACATGTAGTACTAATTATCAACTTAGATGGCTATCAGTCAGATCTTCATTGTTTTATTTTGTAAAACAACTATTTCAAACCCTCCATGGGTATCGTCAGGGGGGCCCTGTCGTCAGGCGGTGGCAATAACAAAATGTTATTACCAATATCCCTGCCATAGTTTGTTTCGAAATTCAAATTCAAATCAACCTCCAATACGTTTGAGCACAAATGCACTACCCGACGAGGTAATTAAATCAGGTGTTGATTTAAGGAATAATCTGTATGGATTAATCCGAAATAGTGAAAGCATGGGTTGTTATATTTTGTGACCCCTGTGTATTTGCGTCTCACTAGTCACTAGTGGTACAAGACAACTCACAATTAACAATCTGAACTGCTTCATGCTACAACGGATTATGTATGAAAACATTCAAACCATTATTAATGAGACTTGATTTGACTGGCTTATTATTACTGGGATAATTTTCGAATAAACTTATTGGATTCTCTAAGGTTACTCATGTACACTGAGAACGTTTTGCTCCACATTGGAGAAATGTTTGGTTGGACATTTTACATGGAATACTGCTGTGTTCTAAGCACATTGTCTTTCCTGAGTTGACCATTTGGAAATATCGTTTTAACCGCCTAGCTAGATGTATTAATGATTGAGTTCTTAACTTGTTTTTATGGGATTTATTTTATTTCTTTTAATTTCTTACATCAGATACATTCTAGTATTAATATTAATGCAAAATATAAGTAAATACAATTGTTTTAGGGGCGAATTCTGATTTTCTCAAAGTGAATTCCGTTGATTTCCTGTGTTTTAAAGTAATTTATTATTATAGGAAGTGCAAATTCCGATATATTGTAACTGAATTCTGGTGTTTATATGTTTCAAAGTGATTTTCGGTGTTTTAAAGTAATTTATTATTAATGCAAAATATTAATTAATAGGAATTAGCATAGCGCTCTTGACCAATTGTTTGTTGAATAATTCAGCGCTTTATAAATAGATTATTATTATTATTATCATTATTATTAAGGTCTTAAATGTGAATGCCGATATTTTGAAAGCAAATTCTGGTGCTTATGTGTATGTTTTTTAAAGTGAATTCTGGTGATTTTTGGTGTTTTTAAGTAATTCATCATTAATATTAATGCAAAATATAAGTAAATAGGAAGGACTTTCAGGGGAATGCTGATATTTGCAAAGTGAATTCCAGTGTTTATAAGTGAATTTCGCTGAATTCTGGAATACATGTATACAGCAAATTTATACCCTATTTATATTATGAAAGATAAGCTGATTTAAGAATATAAAATTCTCTCAGTAATACATGTAGTAAACGATCAGTGGACACACCGTCAATTGAACATGTTTAAAAGTTATACCTGTAACAATCAACTATTGTACCCTGACATAACTTGTTATAATAGAATAATATTAATATGTACACCGAACAGCAGCAATTAAAAAACAATTTATATTTTCTTGACTACATAGTTTGTCTAGAGCATTCCATTCTAACGCACCCTAATTTAACATACACACATTCCAGATCAGGGGTGTGAAACATGCGACCCGCCAAGGGTTTAAATGTGGCCCATTGAACAAATTCCAACAAACTGACGTGTCGAAAATTCTTAGAAACTAGCAGTGGAAATCATTTATTATTGTTATCCGGTTTCAGTAAAGCTCTTAGACTTCTTTATTGTATTTATGTAATACAAGAGAACTTTGTGTTCAATATTATACATGTATCTTGACAATTTGGAAACCAGTCTATAAAATTACCTGTGTTAAGGACTCTTGGCTTTGTTTTTAGATTTTTTGTTTATTTCCAACCCATTTAAATTTAAAATTTTTGTTCATGTGGTCCCTGGATCGAAATGAGTTTGACACCCCTGTTCTAGATGTTTTACTCTTTTGAAATACGAATTTTGTTATTTTTTCATTTTTTCAAGACCAATATTGTCATTTTTTGTGAAAGATTAGAGAGACGTGGCATGACATATAAAAATATTTGGATAGCCAAAAATAAAATGTAATAAACGTCCACGACACAAACTAGGTCATTTCGGGACTAACATATGGGTCAATTTTATTTCAATAATTCGCCTGCGCGTAGGGGTCTTTAGTAATGGGAGGAAACTGTAGGACCCAGAGAAAACCCACGAGGTTGGTCAGGCAACCATACTCCTTGTCACGTACAACCAGGGAATCTAAACCACACCAGTTGACTCAATGACAGACATTTAGCAAAAGACTTACTTCCTGACATTATAATAATAGCTATTTAAAGTAACAAGTTAAGAGCTGTGGTTATGCCCAAAAATTGAGACCTGACTCCTATGAGCTAGGCCATGAATTTAAACCTCATACATCTATTATTTATTTTTCCAAGTTTATGTAGAAAATAAATGCATTTTCCTAAAAAAAAAAAAAAAAAAATTCTAAGAAAATCTTTATATTTATAGAACCTTCTAGATATCTTCATATCATCAAAAACATTTTAAACCCATACGAAACTATTTCAACTTCTCAAATGAAGATCTTTTAGAGGCATTTAGTAACTGGATAGAGCAATAAACTATAACACATACTTATGGAAGAACAATTACTAATTTATTTGGGCGACGTTTCGAAGAGTATTCTCTTGCTTGAAAACGTTGAGAGAATACTCTTCGAAACGTCGCCCAAATAAATTAGTAATTGTTCTTCCATAAGTATGTGTTATAGTTTATTATTCTCAAATGAACAAGAATTACCTTTTTAACAAGTTGCCAAAGTGAAAGGTCGTTCTTCATTCCATGTTAGGTTACTCCCCAAAAACTTATTTTAAAAAAATAGAGCATCTGATCTGCTCTAAATATGTTAGCTCTTAATTCACGAGATATCCTTCAATCAGAGATAAAGTTTACTTCAGCTAGATTACAGACATAGCAAGACTTCATCTAGGTTTTTAATTCATAGAGATAAAGCATACAGTATTCTTATTAATAGTAACAACATAACCTACAGTACCGCTGGTACTTGGGGTTGGCTTAAAGTTGTCAAAATACTGACCATAAACTTGATATCTATAATGAAATGAAACATACTTCATATATCATGTATATTAAGACTAACACAGTACTTCTTCATGCACATATGCAAAATGGAATGGACCACAGCAGACCCCAAACTGTTGTATATCCCTGTGTTGTCTTGGTAAGAGAAACCTGTACTTCATAAACTATGTACTTAGACCAGTATACATACTCTAATGAATATTTGTAACATCATCTTATAAACGTAGCGTAGCCATCCCAATAGAGTAGTCTTTCCACTGAGGGCAAAAGCTAGCTCCAAGCCGGGACATAACCATTTCCACTAGCAAGAATGCAGAACCATTTACGCTGCCTGAACATCAATTATTCGGCTGATTTTGAGGGGCAAATACAATCTGTTTCACAGAGTATTAGAAAGTCTTCTAATATCTCTGTAAAAGATGACTGCCTTCAACAAATGACGTTATATCATGCGGCGTCAATCATTGGCTCAATGGCGCGTGCATTGTTTACACAAAGACGTTACAGATTCGAGCAGTATCGCGCCTTTTACTAATTTTAATACCCATTTACACTAAAATAGGAAATAATTTCTACCTACAACTACTTCAAACGTCTTTATTTATTTTTCTAATACATAAAAAAAATGTTTTAGAATTTAATTTGTCGGTGGAAAAAAGTTAATATTTGTGGCTCATTAAGTTGCAGCGATGTCATCCTTATCCGTCAATATTCACTGCGAATCAGTGTGGGACAAATATGATAGAGGGTCCAAGTTAGCTTTACGTTTACTTACTAACTACCATATAAAGTTTCTTCGGTTAATAGGACGCCAGGTCATTGAGAATATATTGGAATCGGAAACGAAATAATACAGTGGAAACGCATGTCATTTAGCAATGCTATCAAGTTTGATCTGGCATTTTCAGCAGAAACATCATTTAAGAAACAAACATCTGTTAACCTTACCTTGCTTTGACCATAACAGATTAGCTACTGGCCTTTATCATGGTCCATTATTTATGTTTAATGGTTATAATCCAAATAGGGTAGCCTCTTTCCTCAAAGCTTAAAGGAGCTAAGTCGCTAATTTTTGGGATCTAGAAATTGACACAAATGGGTTGCAACACATATAATAATGTAACATGAAGGTATATAAACTGATTTACATTCAATCGTTTCTGTTTTACTGTAATTTCTGATCAGTTATATTCAGCGAAATACGCCAGAAGTCTTGAGCAAATGGCAATCTCTAGCATCTTGTTATTCCATTCTACACCGATAGTATTTATTGCGTATGCTCTCCAGATAACAATATGACGTCACCATTTGACATGACTTGTGGAATATACCTAGCCTCGTTTTTCGAGTCCCTTGTTACAAATGACGCTGAAAAGCATTATGGTACATGTACATGATTCGTGTACCAATGGTAAAATGTTTATTTTGTCTTGAATATTGGGTATCAGAAGCCCATATTTTCCCGGTAAGGTCACAACATCAATGTTGATTTAAATTGACAAATAATTTGTGTTTTCAATTTTGAAGAATTTGGATGATATTGTTTTGGAGACTTAGCTACTTTAACTGACTGAGATGATCATGTCTGATGTTCATTGTTTATAATATGGTTATCTGATTTTAAATGACTATAAGCACCTTAGGATATTATTATACTGGATAAAAAACCCCAGTTATAATCTTTATTCATCAAATACAGGACTGGATAACAGAGATTTAAAAGTTTATTCATTTTAATAAGCCTGGTAGAAATCTTTATTAATTTGAATAACTGGATTTGCAAATCTATTTTCATTTGTAATAAAAAGATTACTCATTTAATAAGAGTGGATAAAACTACATTAATATAATGAGATGTATAAGTCTATTGAAGTAAGGTGTGGGTGGAAGGGCTAATAAGATATTTATAGACATTTATTTGTATGATATAAGATAGTATTTTAAGGATAACAAGCCAACAGTGAGGCTGATGTCCCCCACCAAAATCCCAAAATAAATAGATCACACATATTGATTAATAGTACATTTATCTTTTTCAAAAGTATTGAGAAATCAAACTGATTATCTATACTTAGTCTAAGCATAAAATGTTACGAGCAAACTCAGTCATGGTTTTGAAGTACCTGGTAGTGAAACTACATGTATACACTAAGTTTCATCACTCTCCATCAGTTAGAATCAAAGTTGTAGCTCTGCTTAGCTTTACTTGGAAATGCCCATCTTCGAACTAAAGTTATCATTTCCCAAAGCATCAGTCAATCAAATGGCTTATCTCTGCTTACCCTAAGCAGAAAATGCTCATCTTCTAACCCCATCAAGGCATTCACCTAATGAACTCCTACACCAAGTTTGAACATTGTACCTCAATTAGAAGGAGAGTTATTGTGTTCCAAATTCTCGACCAATCAAATGCTTATCTCCCTGCTTACCCTGAGCAGAAAATGACCATTATCGAACTTAGTCAATAGTCAAGGTATTGATGTAATGAAACTATACAAAAAGTTTCATCACTCTCACTTAATTAGAACTAAAGTTATCGTGTCCCAAAGCATCAGCCAATCAAATGGCTTATCTCGGCTTACCCTAAGCAGAAATTGCTCATCTTCCAACTCCATCAAGGTATTCACCTAATAAACACCTACACAAAGTTTGAACATTCTATCTCAATTAGAAAAAAAGTCATTGTGTCCCAAAAAGTGTGACAGACAGACAGACCCATTTTAATGGTCCCCTGCTTTATGTATGCATTGAGTAATGATAATAAAGACAGGGGCTGAAGTTGACTAAAGATATAAAAGATACACCAGATTACGTAAAGGTCAAGGAAAATGGCAAACTTGATTCTGGAGGGTAGGGGTGGCATTATGTCAAGAGTCATAACATTAGGGATATACATTGACAATTTTGTCCAAAGGGAGAATACACTGTTTTGTAAAATTAGTCTATGGGAATTATCCACCTTGCACATGAAGTTTCTGCCCTTGAGATGGATAGAAAATAACTTTACAATCACAAAGCATTCTCAGACTAAAGGCTAACGATTTTGAGTAAATCCTTGAGTAAATCCTTAACTTTTACCGAGAATGTTTTGTGAAACCAGGTTTTGGTGACACACTTAGTATGACATAAATTAACCCCTATATTTTAGTGATTACCTACAAAATTGACAGCTTGTTCTATTACTCACTGTAAAACTATTTACTGGTCTATATATTAACTCATTAAATAATCACATTATTATTAGCATACACATGTTTAATATTTTTACAAACTTCCATCTTTCAAATGTCTGATAACAGTTGTGTACCAGCTGTGGTATACTAATTGAATTCCATTCAGCATCTCTTACTTAAATCATTTTTAGATTAACATTGCCTAAAGCTAACATGGCATTATCCCACGAAAAAAAAAAAACGTAATTAATTTTGAATAAAATCACACTTATAATAACCTCAGACTCAACTAATCATTGAAAATCCAGGTACCAAATTAAATTCCTCGAAAAAAACTACAGTCCATGCATTGAAAATAAGATAGGTTGCTAGGCAACAAAACATACACCCACAGCAGCAAAATTGTCTGAGCAGTCGACACGGGTTGTCGCATATTATTATTTTGTACATGTAGGTAACGGGAGCATTTACAAGACACTAACAGTGATGGTTTCAAAATTGGCAACTGGTCCATAAGTGGCCTACATGTATTGGTAGAAATCGTTATTGGCCGATTCTCGTCCATTTTGCCGATGCTGGAGTAGCCGATAGCTGTTCAAAAGGACTTGGTAAATAACTCTAAAATATCATAAGAGTTGTGAATAATTAAATCATTATTTTGCTTTTAATTTAGTTGCCGTGCGTGTGACTATTTACATGTACACATAATACAAGACTCCCATCGAGGTCGTAGAAGGAAATAATAAACAGTGCAAATTCCTTAATGGTCTACGTTATTTTTAAAATCCTTATTCACACATTCTTTGAGCGTTCAGGTAACTCAATGCGTTTTTTGAAGAATACCATTTATGCGCATGTGCAAACGTACAACAGTCCACCCGAAAAAAACATTTGACTGGAATATGGAATAACTAAAGAGAACGCAGCAGTATGTAGTGGAGGCCTCTCTTTAATCCCATTTCAATGCAGTGGACTTAAACAATGGTCATCCTGTGATCATTGTCGCTGATCATTAGTTCCAAAACTAACTACTGCATGGCATTTTTCTTTCTTTGTTCTGTTTAATTCACTACGGTACTGGTATTTTCTGCACACTGACAAAATACCTAGAAGTTTTAGAAAAGGCGGGAAAATATCACGTTTATGCAGGATTGGGATGAAGGGGGGGGCAAACAATGGAGGGAGAATATCATATGATTGCCACTGCTGACAGACCCGTTGATGTCGTATCATTACTGCATTAACCATTCTGACATCTATCATAGACATACAGGTGCCGACCAATTTTGGGAATATTATCGTAGTCACTAGTCAACATATAATAATTAATAATCTCCCCTTTATTTATTATTCATACAGCAAATAATTTTAGTTCACAATAGATTGTGTGTATTTTTGACTGTGGAGGAAGTGTGACCCAATTATTTTTTCCTTCAAAAACCATCACGTTCCTGTTTGATTCCCGAGGTAAAATAGTACCAGGCGTTTCCCAATCAACAATGACATGTACATTGTACCTTAACTACACCGATGACATTCAAGAGATTTTAATGTGTAATAGTTTTATAATTATATTGGATATTATCTGTATCGGCCAATATATTTCCCTGTCAATATCTGGTATCGGTAAAACCGATAGTAGTCATATCGGTCCATCACTAGACAACAATATCAATTTCATACAGATCAACTGGTACATGTAACTTCTGTTGTTAAGGTTTTCACAAGGTTCGACAAAGTAGTTTTTACGAACGTAAATTGATTAAATTCAATATACTTCTTTGTTTTACTAATCTAAGAATATACATTTAATACTGATAGGATGATAACTGTTGTCATTAGAATGGTCAACAAAGTGTAACAAGGGCCATAATTGTAGAAGGTATTAATAAAAATTGAGGAAATTCCATATAATTTTTTCGTTTTACTCATCTATGATAATTTTTTAGTTAGAGTGTTCATAACACAATCCGTCCCGATGTGCCATAAAATCACTTCCAATATAAAATATTGTGAACGATGAATCTCTTATATGTACGGGAATATCAGCCCTAAAATGGTCCAATTCTGTTCAGTATTTACAAAGATACACGTATGTGGAATTGAAATTTCATCAAACTATGCTGCTCGCTATGCAATAAGCCTGTCTCCATTTGGTTGTCCGCAAAATTTTATTGATAGGCTGTTTTAAAAGCAACCAGAGTCCGGGACACTATCAGCGTTGATATTTTGTTTTGTTTTCTTAATTAAATAATCAATCTGAGTACATATTAGCATGAATAAAGCCATGAGAAATTTGATATTCTAACAAAAAATGCCAATGATGCACCGGGACTTTAAAATATATAATGAATACATGTAGGTCAACACAAGTACATGTGCAACATGCTTTATATTGATATAAGTAAGATTTTAATAAGGCCATTGATAAAAAAAAAATAATAGTTTTATGTTCTGCCACATATTTCAATGTGGATGAGGACATCAAAAGTTTCCATGAAAAAAATTGGAACAGATAAGATCTTCATATTTATCTAATATAGTAATCATTTAGTTTGTTTTATTCTGGCATTAAGCAATAAAATGAAACGAGGTTTAACAGCATATTTCTGAACCAACCAGGTTAATGAACACAGGGATCATACACAATGCAGTGTGCTATGATGTAATGTGGCCCAAACAAAAAATTTCTCTGGCAATGCTAGTGCTGGTTATTGCAAATGCAGTCACAATACAACACTATTGTGATTCAGGTGAGACGACACGATTTGTATCACAGTTCATAACCAGGTCAATATTTACCAAGAAAACAACAGGATAAATGAATAGTTGATATTTTGAATCCTGCCGATGTCGAAGAAATCGCGATACATCGATTAAGCATCTCGCAATTCAATAATCTCGCAATTCAATATGCAAATTGCGAGACAGTGAATCGCGATATATCTATTCAGCAATATAGCATGCCAGCACTAGGAAACACCAGGATTGAAACCTGAGACCTGGTTAGTGAGCCAGTATATCATAATCAATGAGACCCTCTCTAGTACTTAACCATGTTTCACTTTTACTGAAAATTAATTGAGACTGTTTCTAAATTCCAAACACCAACATTTCATTTTCATGACTAAATTATATACAGTTACAATTTAGTGGTGAAAATTTCAGAAAGAGAAGTAGACATTTTCATATTTTAGTGTGTAATATTAATAGACAATTAAAGGAAAGTTTCTACTCCACATATCTTTTTTATTAGTTGGCCTAATATTTGAATGAGTCAGAAATAGCAGCATTCTATAACATTTGTATGATAGGAACTGAATGCTTGCAATAAATTATGATTAATGATTTTGATCTGAATCAATCTTTAATCATTTTGTACCAAATTAAATCTCCAGCAATTTCAAGTCAATATATTAATAAAAGTGTCATTATGTAAATATATATGAAGTAAACTGAATTTTAAATGTTGAAATGTGGGTTAGTTGCGGAAGGACTCTCATAAATCATATAATAATTGATGTAGAAAAATTATCTAATGATTCATAATTTAAAATACTGACATAAAATTTCGAATCTAATGAACTGATCTACATGTAATTTTTATGAAAAGTTGAGGGACGATGATGAATTATTGCTTATGTTTATATATAAGATAGTCAATCCAAACTTTGTTCTGTTTTTTTTTTAATTTAAACTTCAAATTAAGTAAAGCAAACCAAAAACATACTGCACAGAATGCCTACATTTAGGTTATAACCCACCATAACAAACAAGGTCAAAATATTTTAATTTCTAAAAAAAAAAAAACTTTTTATCTAAACAATGTAAACCAATCCCCATTTCCTCCATTTTGACCTTCCGAACTTCTGATAAGGTTTTTTTTCCCCTATATTAGATACCATTATACAGGTTTAAGCGGCATATGAAGGATTCAAAACAAAAAACACTTGGGGTAGGACATAAGACATGTGTGGTTATTTTTAAAACCTTAAAGATTAATTTTTAAGTATAAATAAAATACAATATTAATAAGCTACATGATAGTTTGAATAAAATAGGTCTAATGTATCTCTCCTATACTGATCATCAGAAGAGTGGCCTTTTGCAAACATAAACACCAGTTTCCTTTCATTATCTATAATTATCTCATTATATCTTGTGAATGAATCAAACTGACCAATCACTGGACCCCACATTAAGCTTTATCCAATGAGGCGTAAAGTTTAAATCTTGACCTTTCATGTGACCTTCATTCATTCATAGTAATAACTCTACCATTTCCTCATTACCAAAGGTCATGGGGTCATGAGTTATGTACGGTAAACATCCTACATGTACACATATGTAGCTATATGGTGTATAACTAATAATAGTACTGCACTACATGGTATATACTTGATTTCATATTCATTTCCTGTAGTGGAAGTGTTACATCTGGCCTGAATGTACATGTACGGTTATGTTTTTTGAACACCCAATATCACTTCTTAAATATTTAACAATATGCTGAGATCAAAAAACATGCTCAAATTCTGAGGAATTCTGAAAATAAATGCCATCATTAATCCAGGCCTACCTAACTTATCTAAAGAGCATAAAGCTCTAACTCAATATTATTCACAGTCTTCAACATTAATTAAAACATGAACTATTGGTCCATTTCTATTAATATTGATGTTGTTATCTTATCGTGAAAGGATGGGCCCCTGACATCCAATATTTAAGAAGATACAATAAACATGCATAGGCATATGCTTTCGGGCAATCTGACTTTTAGGGCAGATGGGTAAAGTGAAAAAAAACTTTTTCATCTAGATGGCAAAATGCAAAAAATCTAATTGTACTGAATTGACTATGGATTAAAACATATTGTCTGGAGCCACTTTGTGCGATATTTTTCAACATTTATTATTTGTGAATGCAGCTGCAACAGTCTGATTGGATGGTTGGAATTCAGGTCAGCATAGAGTGGGACTTTGGTTACAAAACCATTTGACAACTTTGGAGTTGCTTAACTCGCAGGCTAGAATACATGTAGCAGAAAAATGCATTTGAGGCAGTTAAATTTTCAAAATTTTCTCCAGGAGGGTGAGGCCCCCATACCCCGCGACGATTGATTAGTTGTGTGGGATCCAGGTAGGATATATCGGACCACATTGAAAATCCTGTATTCACGGGATGGAATAGCAGTTAAATTTTCAAAATATTCTCCCAACCTTCCCGTCTCCGTGGACTGTATGTAAACGATTGATTGGTTGATTGGAATTCAATTAAGCCATCTTAATTAGGCTATATTAGACCACTTTGAAGTTGCTGTATTCATAGGCTGGAATAACAGGAAAATACGGCATCAAATTTTCCAAAATTTTCTTGGGGGGTCCCTACACAGGAAGCTCAGCTTTTCCGGTCTTACAGAAGACCGATGCGGCCGTCTGTAACCCGTAATTATTTCGGGCATTTCAGGTTCTCCCCCTCCCCTACCCTTAACTGTCATTGAGCTTGTACGCTTATGTAAACATGTAGACTGGACTAACAAGGCGCCTTGCTAGCGACTGCCATTCAATTTGGACTGCTCACGTATTTTGATGAACATAACTGATTAGAAACTACAATAAAAAATTTAAAATGTGAATGGAAATCGGTTTATATACTTTCGTATTACATCAGTATCTGCTTTTTGAACCATTTTAGGTTCCAAAGAATAGCGATTTAGCTCCTTAAATTTAAATTCTATGTGATAAGTCAAAGAAAGCATTCTAAAATTTATTTTATGAACTTTTCGTAAACTCGAAGTACAGTTTTGTTTTGCAGAACTGATATTTGTGCTGCAGAACATTTCAAATCTACTATATAGACATTTTTGCTAATATTTCATAAATGGTAAATGGGACCACAGTGCAATCAAACTCACCCCAGCAGGATGTGGAAATTTATATAATTATGTTGTGACCTTCGAACAGAAAAAAATGATGAACCATGAAACATGTATGTTAGTTATTCACACTGACAATATTTTGTGAATAAACATGAAAAATAAGGCCAGATAAATATTGTTATAAACACAATCCTTCACCTGAATAAACTAACCCTGTATAAAATATATTTGAATAGTTTCAATCATTCATTATTGGGATAAATAAAATAACCCACAACCTTTGAACTGTAAGGTCAGTTTATAAGGAGATGTGATAAATACAATGTACATATATAGACTACCTATAGTGACTATAGGTTTAGAGATTTGGCCATTCCCTGACCCTATAAAAAAAATACACTTGCTGATTCAGCATTCATTTACTGATAAATGAACTCCATGGGCATGTGTTGCTTGCGAAACAATTCAACATCATTGAGAATAACAGTTTATATGATCTTTTTAAATGAGCCCCCCACCCCCTTCCAAAGTTGAAATAATTTAATAAGGCCAAAAAAATAATATTACCTGTGTTAATTTTTATATGTGACTTCTTCAAAAACAAATCACAAAAGACAAACTACTATACCAAATGGCTGAAACCACTGTCTCCAGGTTGCAACAGCATCATTAAATGAAAACTTGCTAAATAAATGAGAAGTGAAAGAAGGTGTTCCACAAACAGTAAAGTACACCCTGTCTCATGCATAACAATTGTAATTGATCAAATGAGTCTCCAATACAAACTTTCAGTCTAATATTTTAATGTATGTGAATGACCTCACAATATAAATGTATTTTATCTGCTTAAATTCACCATGTCCATCGAAACATTAAAGAATAAAATTCAAAACTATAGAAATACAAGTACATGTACGCCAGTATATGTCATTCATTTATCAATTTTATGCTGTAAATATATGAGTCAATCGCTATAATCATTTTCTAAACCAATCCCATAGAAAAATTACTGAACTACCGAACATACAAATACTGTATCCACCACTGGAGCAAAGTTAAGACCAATCCTTAAGGCTAATAACACTTAGAATTACATGTACTCTCTGACGGACTTTTTAAAAAAAAAGTTCAATGAGTTACATGATTCATTTCTTAAATTTTGATCATCAAGTTCATTACTTCTCGCATATTCACTCTGATCAAAGAGAGTTTTTATGTTGAGCAACTATAAACAACTCCCCATAATTTTGATATTTTATTTTAGATGCTTGACCGATGTAATTATTGTATGTGCTACACAGAATGAAATTCTAGGTACATTTATACGCTAAATCTTATACCTCTCTGCCATATCAATGAAAGGAATCACTCATTAGGAGAGAACTTTCCTGACTTGCCAAATCCCTCACCTTGTTTAAATTCAGGGATCTTTTTTTAGGTGAGGCACTCAAGAGCTTTTTTCAGCTCACCAGCCAAATATAGTAACAATGACTGACATATTGTACATTGGACTGTACCTTAGACCAGTGGTTCTCAACCTTATTTTTTTGGGGGGGGGGGGGACGGCACACCTTGGAATACATGAAAGAAAAGTGGCACACCTAGCTAAATATATATGAAAAATATCTGAATTTTGCAAAATAAAAACATGGCAAGTAATAGACGGCATACTATTGTAGACACAGACCAGTCATAGACACAGAATGACTCAAACTAAATAAAGAAAAACACAGCTATGAATTTAATTTATTACAGTGTTTCGAATTTCATCAGTCAAATAGCTGGCTTCTTTAGTGAGAAATTTTCTTAGTGTGCCATTCAAAATTTCATGGCACACTTTGGAAGATCTCACACTGGTTGAGAATCACTGTGATACAGGGAAGGCAATTTGATATTCTCAATCAAATGCACTCTACAATTTGTTTTTATTTCTGTTAATTTGGTTTCACTTTATTTCATATAAACTAATGATACATATACATGTACATAGTATTACCTATGTGTAAACAGCAAATTACAAAGAACCATTTGAATATAAGCAGGGCCTCAGTAACAGTGCTGATATGTGTGATGGAATGTAGCTTTTACTATGAACGGTAGGCCTACACAGTACATGTTGAGACAGCCAACCCAGGATCAATAACTAACACAGTATAACAACTTGACTCCACACCATCATACCAGACCTTAGTCCAGTTTGCGTGGGTGGTGAATTATCTCAAGGTGAAGGTCAGTGTATTGACCAACTATGGTAGACTACTGGTCAGTTCATTGATGAGACTCAATGCAGATGGAATACTTGGTCAACCAGACCACTGATGTATGTATTTAGGAAGGAAGTCCATGAAATGAAAACCCTTTGTTTCAGTGGTGTTGAAGCCACGTTTGTTATGAAATCTTGACCTGGCCAGTGTTTGCTTCATAGACTATAAGTTTGCATCGCGTCCCCTATAATTCAAATCCTTGCTATGCTAACTGTACCAGACACTAGTACTGAGCTAGGTTTGATATGACAATGCAGTCCACAATTCACATTATCTTGATTATCCAGTCTCGATAAACTTGATGTTCTATACTGAACTAAATATTCTGTGGTTGGCTTAAAATGCACTTCAGATAATTAAGAGACTTGATGTTCCTATCCCTAAACCAACCCCCGGAATTTCATTAATCCACTACCATACCTTGGTTCTCAAAGTAGGAATACCAATTATACAAATTTGTGCCAACTAAAATGTTTCCCGTCATAATTTATTATGGTAATGCTTTTTTTTTATCTTGACGGTCTGTCAATTTTACATTTGATGTACGTACATTGGTAAGTCTGATAGTGATTAATACTGTTTGTTAAAGAATACAATCAGTACAAATGTATATGAATAGGTAGTCAGCACATACATGACTTTCAGATTTAGTATGGTATAGTTACCCAGTATTTTATTATAAACATCCGATACTCATGTAAATAATTCATATTTTGACTGTTCTAACAGTCCACAAAAAATATTAATACCTTACAACACCTCGGCATTTAAAGAAACTTTATTGTGGTGTACAAAAGGCCAATCCCCAGGATATATGTATCAATTTACATGCCAAACAATTACTTTATAGTTTTCAAGGAATTGGATGAAGTTTTATGCAAAATAACTTAGTTGACATGATTTAACTTCATGTGAACTGCTCAGATTTCAAAATATAGATATTTAGCTACATGCGGTATTATTTACAAGTCACACAACTGTGTTGTTGTTTTTGGGAGGTGTATGTATCAAGGAGTTTAATGAATGCTTATGAAAAATACCTTACTCCAAGTAGGACAGTGCTAGGATTTTTGATGACCAGCCGTTTCAAATATGATATTGTTCAAAATGAATTCTAATTATTTCCTTGTGAAAGATAATGCCTGCGCACTAGTTCCTGACCACAACTTACGTAACATTATACCTGTCAAAACCATTGTAATTAAATCAACTGATTCCTAACACATACCTTTTTGATAAAAGGTGAAAGGTGTCTTATTTTGACTTAACAACATTAGGATGCAGTAAAAACCCTATATATCCAACTTTTAAATACATGTAAGAAAAGAAATATAAAATATCTAAGTCTTAATACAAAGTTTTTAAAATAAACTCGCTCTATTCAAATACACAAACCAACAATAACTCCTGCAATATATAATCATAACAAAACAACAAATCAATCAATTCATTCAGTATGATTTTATTTAGTTTTTTGTTACTCACGAAAAGCCGATAAAATACAAGCACAGCGACGATCAATTGCTGTGGATATTTTATTAACCTACCTATATTTTCTGAACTGTTTGCATGAATAATATTTTTCTCTCGACATGGCGTTGTTTTTTATTTGGTAATTCACCAAGGTGTATTTAGTTTATTTATAAAATTTTTATGTATGTATTTTTGTTTATTCAAGTTACAATAATATTGCATGATTCATTCAGAAAACTTGATGAACACCTGTTTCATTCAAATACATATTCAAACTTTACTACCATATCAATAATCTTACCATTTAATATCCTTACCTGATAAAATACAATTTAAACCAACTCCACTTTTTACTATCAATATTTTACCATCCACTTTTCCTGATATGTTTTATTTAAAATATGTCAACTAACATTCTTAGGCCATGCAACTAAATGTTCAGGTTCTCGGACAATAATCCTTACCAAAAATCTGATGCGTGAGGGAGGTTTTTTTTCCTTGAGCACGTTTTTATTTTGTCAAAGGCTCACTCACTACTGGATTAAATGACATTTCAACTTCAAGGCACTACATGTATCTCATCACGTTGTTGAATTTATGATTAGCCAGTATCATTAATGATTGTCAATAAAATCTATCGGCCTGATACCCTGATAATCAGGGTAACATGATAATTGAGTCTATGGTACATTTTAGATTTATTCAAATTTTTTTATTGTTACTTCCTGTAACCCAGGGAAAACATTTATGCACGTTAATTAAAGAGACCATTTATATTTTTTTAAATAAAAAAAAAAGGGTCATGTGACTCTTTTTATGTCACGTGACGTAGGATTATCTGAAAACCAGAAAAGTTTTTTATTTGGCCGTACCTTTGCTACTTTTATCCCTCTGGGATATTTCTACAAAAAACATTGGAAATTTAAGTATCTTAGAATTCAAAACTTGAAGATCAGCTCCCAAGTCCAAAGAGTGAATAGCAATAAGCAGGACATAAAAGATACATGTTTGTAATTTATGGCACAAAACGGCATGCAAAATCAAAATTTATTGGTACCAAATATGTCCGAATAATCATCACACTGAATAATATGTGTACTGGTACTAGTCAGCTGCATCCCTGAAAAATAATCGCAAAATATAGAAATATTGTATGACAGTTGTTCTACTCGACTGCTAAAGAAAAGAACATTCAGATATCACATGTAAATTGAAAAAGCTTACCGAATTATCTGTCATTCTTTTTCCGACGATAGAATATTCACTGCGAGGTTCTGAGCCTCCTCCATTTATTTTGAGGTGTTTTAATCCAACCTGACTGAGTCCTCCTCGGTCCATGGGTAACCAGCCACCCGAAGACTCGTCACGCACCATAACTTGTGCCTGGACTTGAACCAGGTATTCTCCACTGAAACATACAAAAAATCAAATTATTAGTTTAGAATGGTTTGGAGATTCTCAAGGAGTAGGACATTAAAAAAAACCCATCTCATTTCAGACTTTCAATATTATTTTTTCATGCAGCAATAAGCAGGGTCAAAATATATATGGGAAAAAAGTTTTATCAGTAAAATATTAATATATCATCCAATGAAAAAAGGAGAAAAATACTGTGTAAAAGGTCCAGTACAAGACTACATGTATTATCCAATGAAAAAGGGAGAAAAATACTGTGTAAAAGATACAGTACATGTATTATCCAATGAAAAAGGTCAAAAAGTAACCTTGTAAACAGTACAGTACATTTATTATCCAATGAAAAAAGGCCAAAAATTCCTTGGAAAAATTCAAGTACATGTATTATCCAATGAAAATGGGCGAAAAATCTTTATACAAGTAATTAACACATTTTCATATTGTTATCATACCGGTACAGTAAAAAGAACAAAATTTGTCGAATGAAAAATACAGTGTCCAGGCATTGTTTTGGATGGATATTGATTTACTTATTTTTTGGGGGTGGAACACAAGTTTTATTTCAAAAATAAAACCTTTAATAATTTTAATAACCTGTCTACAATTGTTGTCTATTTAATGTGATGACATTCAACAACATAATGATGCGAGTGATTTTAATTAGAAAGACTGGATGTTGATAAGATACAAAGTGGTATGACAAATATTGGATTTTTTTTTATCTCTGTGTGTAGATGGTAGACAGTGAGCTAGTTACTTGTAGTAGATGACATCAGCGTGGTCAGACTATTTATAGTAACAAATCACATTCCACTAGTCATTAGTAGTCACCAAACTAGGTAATCAGTCGCCATTTTAAATGGAACTACTATATTTCTTTTAAGGATATTATACACCAGATCCCCAAATTTAGCCTCATTCTCAAATTAGTGGAATTTTACCAGTTTTGTTTTTTTAAAGTTAAAGTGGCATGAACAAATACAGAGATAGGTCATAAAATAAGACAGCAATCTCCTGCATCCAGTCATATTTTTACCACATAAATGTAAATTTTGATTCTTGGTTCTCCTCGTATATAACAAATAACATCAAGTCCTCATTATATAACAAATAACATCAACTCCTCCTTTTTATATACATTTATATATATAGATATATATTATATACAGAGTAAAATATTTTGCACAAGTGAACAGCTCGAAATGGATCTTAGAACATCCATATACATGTATCTCAGAAATGGAGTGATACATCTAAAACATATTACCATGATGTAATTCAGCCCCAAGAAAAGTCCATTTTGTATATCTTTAGACAAATTTAAAAGTAGTGCTCATTAAGAATAACGCATCACTTTTGTTTCAAGACAAAGGAAGTGCTGATTGGTCAGGAGCTTTTCTACATTTGCTAATTACATGTGCCAATTGAAATAAAGCACGATGTCACCAAAACAGGCAAATTATAGACATGAACCAATACTTTCATAGATCTTTTTCAAGATGACCGATTTCTCAGTTCGAGATTTATTTTGCCCGGACAGCAGCATGACAGCCTACTATTATTTCAAATTCCATGTGTCAATGGTTGTTTTATGGGTAGGCCTACTACATGTACAATGTGTACATGGGACCTGGGCTTTTCGTCACAACCAGATAACTACATGTACACTGTTCCTTGCCAGACAGCCCCATCCTGCACCACTGACAAAAGAAACCAGGCATGAAAATCTAGAGGACATTCCTCAGCCATCACTGAAATTGAACCTGGAACCTCTTGTGCCATGCGGGAATCGAACCTGGGACCTCTTGGTTATTGAGCCATGTGGGAATCAAACAAGGGACCTCTTGGTTATTGAGCCATGTGGGAATCAAACAAGGGACCTCTTGGTTATTGAGCCATGTGGGAATCGACACGCTTACAGATTTGGTGTGTACCTGACTGATATATATGCAAATGTCTGAATTTGGTTATATATTACATGTACATGTATGACCTGTTGTATGAGGTAGTCAATGTTATACAAAATGAAATAGAAGCACTGAGCAGTACACTATTATTGGAGTTTGTTGCCCTATAATATATGTAAATTCATTATTACATTATATTACAATACATGTAGGTGTGACATGTTATTGGAGCACCTGCTCACATTGTAATGATCCTAATAGGATTGCCTATTTATTTAAAGGAGCTAAACCTCTAACTCAAATAATACTATTTGAAATTAAAATTAGAATTCAATATTGGTCAATTTCAATCAATATTAATGTTGTCATACTACCGTGAAAATATGGGATCCTAATATTCAATATGTAAGACACAATGAACATCTTAAACTCAGTACACAACTCGAGTAGCCTACTCTCTATGGGCATATGGGTTTCGGGCGCCAATTGTAATAAACAAAGAAAAACATATCCCAGAAGACAATGCAGAACTAATTAAAATTGGCTGATTCACAAACAAAAGAATAATAATAAAAAATTCAATGTAAGCAGGCACAAATGACTGCTGTTCAATTTGGTCTGCTTACGTATTTCACCAAGCATCATTGATGAGAAATTACAATATACACACCTACACTAATGTGTTTCCCAGTCAGAGCAGACCAGTATGACTATAACCCCAATGTGCTTTTAGAAACATTCTCTTCAATTTTAAGGTTCGAAAAAATAGAGCCATAAATCCCTTAATTCATTTTTGGAGCAACAATTATGCATTTTTCTCCATTCAACAGAAATAAGTTGTATGGCTCTAGTTGTTATGTATGAAGAAATATGACTTTAATCCACACAAAAAGTCTTGACATGACAATTTGTACTACACTTTTCTACTTGAGTCGATAACAAAGTATTTTATTGTTATTTTATCAATGGAAAACAATATCTTGATACATAGATAGTTGTACATTGACCATGTAAGTAGGCTAATAAATATATTATCATATCTCATTCACAAACTTAAATTACTCAGAGTCCTTTTCCTTCAATGAGCTTCATTAATATTCATGAGATATAGATCATACACTAATCTACATTTCTAATACATGCATTCAACTAGGTCTGTGTATGGGGATCACGGTGGGTAAGGCGCTGGCTCGCTAGCCTGGAGGTCGGGTGTTCGATCCCTGCATTGGCCGAGAAAGTTCATCCAGATTTTCCGGCGTGATTCCCCCTTGTCAGTGATGCAGGACGGGGGCCTGACAAGGACAGCTGTCTAGTCCTTCGGATGAGACGGAAAACCGAGGTCCCGTGTATATATTGGAATACACGTAAAAGATCCCTTGACAGTTGGAATTCGATATAAGAGTAGGCTGTAGTGCCGCTGTCCGGGCAAAATTTCCCTCATAGCACACTGTATGGCGTATGCCCGTCTTCATTAGCCCAGTTCGGAGCAAAACAGTAGGACGTTAATCCCCATTTCATTTCATTTCAGGTCTGTGTATATTGCCATTTGGTGTAATTTTGGCTTAAATGGAATGAAACAGGATTTTAAATTAAATGGGGTTTAACATCCTGCTTTTCTGCAATGACTAGGCCAATGAAGACAGGTATTCGCCACACAGTGTGCTATGAGGAAAATTTTGCCTGGACAGCTGCGCTACAGCCTACTCTTATTTCGAATTCCAACTGTTAACAATTCTATTAGGTGCACACCAATGTGTACACATGGGACCTCAGTTTTCCATCATTCGATTGACTAGCCATTTTCTTTCCTTGCCGGCCCCTCCACCCTGCACCACTGACAAAGGGGAAAACCAGACTGGATACCACCTTGTCTTCCACAGTCAATCAAAACATGAGAATTAGACATTGTGACATAATGGCCAGTAACCAAACCAAATGCAAAAATTACACTGAACTTGCAGCTGTGTGTTCAAAAGTGTTGCCCATAGCTGAATGTTTAATCTGAATACACGTGGACACATTATCAAATATTACACAATTATACATGTATAATAAGTAAAATGAGTTTGCAAGTTACGTGTACAATTAAAGATCTCCAATAGTACATGTAGCTATGCTCAATGTAAAACCAAGCATCAGATTACCTCAGTGGTTTTATGTGTTTTCTTGTCACTCCTGTAAAAATTACAAAAGGTGTGACAATGTGACATGTGTAATGTGTACATCAAATATCTGTAAATAATCCAATAGTCGAAGTTAATACATTGTATAAATTCAAAGTTTATCAATGACTCCATTATCAATAGGCCTATTTCCATTGACTGAGATCCCCCTCTATGATATCTATCACTATCAGTCACTCCATTCGTAGACATAAAAAGTGGCTATCTACTGAGTTCAATTTTTTCTGAGATCAAATATGGTGATGCAGTTTCCAATATATACATGTAGTTTGTCATTGTGTCTTTTTGGTTTAGAACATTTAGATAATCAAACCTGTGGCCATAGACCTAACCTAGGGGTTCTTAAGGTTAGCCTACATTTACACCACAAATGGCAATCTATGGTGTAGATAAAAGATAGCCAGTGTGGTCAGCAACAGACAGGGCTTAATGCTGGAAAGAGAGATAGAAATGGGATGTAACGTCCACTCAACACAAACTGACTGGTCTAACACATACATGTAGAGGTCTTTAGCAGTGGAAGAAAACCAACGAGGACAGATGACCCTACTCCTTGTCAAGTAGCCTACATTTACCAGCTGGGAATCGAAACAAAGCCACTTGACTCAATGACAGACCATATGATCTAAAGTGCATGTTAGACCATTCAGCCACCCAACCCCAGCTAAAGCTGAAATGTGCCTCCATGTATTATGATATATTTCATTGCTGTGCACACAAATTTGTGGTCATCCATGTACAGAAAGGCTATTATTCACGTAGGTGGGTCTTTAAAAAAAAAAACAGATGTTAACAGAGTCTACCAAGGACTCCAGAGTAGTCCAGAGTATTTTCAGAGACAACCATTTTTAACAAGATGTTATGAAACTTACTTTCTAGACAGTTTTGCATGTACATGTATTAAGTAAGGCTGTCAAAAAATATTGCTATATCGATATATTGCAATACGATGGTCCGTGATGCACTGTATCAATACAATTTTGCTGTATCGATATTTTTCTACATTTATTCTGTATTCAAATGTTAGCTAGACTGTTTATAAAGACTTCATAATCTGTCGTATTATTTAGGCTTTGCAGTAAACAGTAAGTGTGCAAAGACAAGACCAAAGATGTAAAAACAAATAAAGTGAAATTAATGTGTATTTACATAATCAGTAATATTTTAGGCTTTGCGGTAAACAATAAGTGTCCAAGACTATTCAAAATGAAAACTGTGCTTTGTAATAAACTCTGACATTATTGAAGTATTGCAATACTACAATATATTGCAATACATTTTGTCAAGTATTTCAATATAATGCAATACGATTTTTGGCCGAAATACACAGCCCTCTAGGCTCTACATGTATGTCATATTGCTTAAAACGTACGATTTCATATTTAAAGCTGAAAGCATGGCATACATTTAAAGGTGGAGAAAAATTGTACACATGTATGCATGTCAAGAGTCAAAAATTAATTTTGTAGCAGCCATACAAATGTAATACATGTACCGTTGTTACCCGACATTGAAGAAAAACAAGGAACCCAAGCAACAATAGTGACTCTGCTAATAATGACATCAGTTATGTTCATAAATCACAAAATATAAATAAATAAACTATATAAAGTAAAAACAATCAAACCAAGGTTGATCAGGCAAAATGAGCAAACAAATCATTGTCTATTCATACACTACAGGACACTGTCATGTTTTACAGCTGAATTTTGACCTGACCCCCCGCCCCCACACACACAACTCCGGAGATATGTGAATACATGTACATGTAGTTCTCCAAGTTATACATGTAGGGCTGCATACATGTACATATAGTTCTTGTTTAAGTGTGCACCTCAAAGCCATTGATGTTCCATGGTTGGTTTAAGGAGCACTAGTTACAAGCGATTTGGATCAGTCCAACAGCTAAATCTATTTGTTAAGGCCAGCTCAATTTGCGTCAAGGTCGCTGAGATGTAAATACAATGTAAGGTTAGGGCACGTGATTGTTGGCAAGATTGTAAGTTAGGGTAAGCATTGGGGCTAGGTCTAGGATTAGGGTTGGTATTAGCACTAGCCCTGTTTACATCTTGTGACCTTTGACCAAACTTGAAGTTAGCCTTATCAAATAGATTTAAGCCCGGTCCAACTGCTACAAGGTTAATTATTTATTCAGTCTAAAGCTTACAATTCATTTTATACATGCACATGTACTACATGTATCAAAGATTCCTTACCCCCTAAAATGTATTTGAGAATCAAACAAATGCCATTTTATACACTCACGTTTAATAAGCTGTCGTCCCCATAAACCATTTCTTGGAATCACTCTAAAGGTCAGGGAACTTGTCCGATTTTGTTTTCAAATTGATCATTTGGATGAAGGGAAGAATCCTTTTGAAATTGGAGATTTTTTCTATTAAAAATCACCATGTTATATCCCTAATTACTTCAAACTTACGAAAGCTTGTGAAAGCAATAACAGTTTATTGATAGAACTGTTTAAAACTTGGTGGGTATGCTGATCAGGGAAAAAGAAAGAACTCTACTGAATTTCAAAATTTTCAAAAACATGTGATACAGGGCAGAGTTTTTGATAGTACTTTTCAAAACACACATATAATAGGTAGGTGTTGTTTATTTCGACACAAAGAACATAGACCAAATTTTTTTCAGTTACAGATCATTGAGTTCTAGAAATAGTAAGTATTCCCTGCTTAGTGTATATCAATCTGGGCAGTAATTTGAACATTGAACATAGGCCTACTTGGTGTGTTGCTTTTCCTTTTACAGTGGGACATTTGCCGGAGCAATCTGCAATGTGGGCCTGTTGTGGATAAACTCTATTTCTGAGATACATGTACATACATGTAACATGTACTGGTATCTTCCTTATGGTCAGTCAAACAGCAATTACATTCAATTCTCAAACAATATTTGCTCAATTTGTTAAACAGTGAACTGCGATGAAACAAACAACTGTCAACTTCCAGTCTACCTAGTATCTTTTTGGAAGACTAATGACAATAATTGACAGGAAAATTTTAATATTTCATTTTCATACAATCCGTGCTGCGCATTCAACCTTTTGAATTTAAGGAAAGCTTTGAAACTGTAAATTGGCTAGAATTAGTATTGTGACCGTCTAACTAATCAATTATGGTGCCATAAGTTTGAGCGATTCATATTTTTTGTCTTAATAATATTCTTGGTTTTATTTATTATCTGGGATCTACCATAATTACGAATAATATATCCTCTTTTATAAATCTTTAAGTTGCCTAAAGACAAAGCTTATTAAATATTGTGGTTTAATAAATAAATATGGGATTTCCCCTATTTGTAACAACAAATATGAATATAATCAACCTGTAGATGAAAGAAAATTTTAAAATGAAAATTTATAAATATGGGATATAAAGGCCTACATGTGGAATTATAAGGCTGTAAATTTACGCCTAAGTTTTAGCTGAATAAAGCCGAATCTATACATAGAATCTAATATAACTCTTAAGTTCTAACATAAGCAGGTGCCCTATTTACAACACAAAATACAAAAAATAAATCTGGGTTATAAACCGGGAAAAGGTATTAAAATATAATCCTCATACTATCAGAATAATATACAAAAATCTGTTTTTGCGGTCCGACAAGTTAACTCCATTTTAATACGCTCTGCCCATCGCTGAACTCTACTTCTAACCATTCACAGGGATTTATGAATGGAGGAATGAAAGCCATGAATGCGTGAACTCGGTCACCGGCCATAATCAGTTATCGGGTCAATGGGACATTTTTACCGTTACATTTCACCCCTGTACAATAAATACATCCATGAACATCAATTTTACAGTGCCAGGAATCCACTAGAATGAAGAAAATGGAGTGAGAATTAGATCCAAATGTCGATCAGGCCGTCCGCTGTTCCAGTTGTTACATCTTCTCTCCACCATGTTGAAAGATAAATTCGTTTACACAGACACCATTCCATGGCAAATTCCGCGTATCTATGGCACTTAGACGCATCAAATATGGTCTACTTACTCAGATAATGGTTCTTCTGTCATCTTTCATCCAGCATTTTCTATCTAGTTTACTTCATTATCGTTCTACATGTGTTTAAAATTTTTACAAAGTTCACAATTTCGCTACATTTTCTAAACGACAGGAAATGAAACCCATCACTGCGCGCGGAAGAATAAAAAGTAACACCAATAATAAACACAGTCACTTCATTTACTTTTCATAAAATCGTTTAAAAATGATATCCACGGAAATTCGCCATTGATTAAGTTGCGATTCACACTAATTAACTGTTCCTTTGATGTTAATTGGGGTGGCGGATGTGTAGCGTAGTGATATCAATATTATCGGCACACACAAGGCTGGTCTATATTCCATTATGCAAAATACCAAAGATTGTCGAAAATAAACCATTGAAATATTTACTGCAAGTTATATGCATTCTACTGTTATTTTAATAATTGTTGTCTCTTGTCTTCAATGCATTCTGTCGTCTATTAAAACTTTTGTTCTGGGTCGAGTCACAAGTTATAACGGTACATTGATATTTCGCATGTAAATTACCACGACCATATTACAGCCAATAGAAAGGCTGCGTTTGATGATGGTGTCAATCAGTTTCTAGTGAATCGCTATGTCATTATATTGCCCGTGTGCTAACTTTGTTATACGCATGTGACGTCATCTGATTCATATTTCACAAGACTTTAGCCACGCCCCCTTGTATCGTAGGTTCTTTTGTTTAGTTAGCAAACTGACCGCGTATTTGCACAATGAATGGGGCATATAACCGTTCATTTGTATTGATTTGATTGCGCGTGCAAGTTTCATTCACAAATGCAGCTGGGATACAGACTTTGTTGAATTGTAAACTGACCAGCCGAAAGGTCAGTGAAGATTACGAATGATCGGGTCAATGAAAGAGGAGAGAAAGAGAGAACCTGTGCTTCGTAGTTGTTCAACACTTGAGAGTTAATGTTTTACGATATTACATTGCAATACAGTAGCCGTGAATGAAACAAATAGGCCTTTACTCCATTCAACATAATATACTTTAGGATATATCTAAAAATAACATATTATATATAAACTCTAAGCAAATCGATATTTCAATCCAATAAAAAGGTGCAATAATGTTTACGCTTCACTAAATCTTTAGACGTGATTCATTTACTTTTTGGGTGTGACCAGAAAAATCACGTGATTTTTATTTTGGCCTAAATAAAATTATTTTCAGTGTAAAATGTCATTTTTTTTAAAATATGGATATTTTAAAAACCTGAATTGATCCTTTGATTAGTAAAGTATTACAGACATCTCTTTTTACATACATTTCACGTCATTGTGGCATGATTGTGCAATATAACATAATATAATACTTTTAATAACATGTCAAAGCTAAGAGTTGAAATGGTTAAATTTATAACTCAATATATTAATTCTAAGGTCTAAATGTACTTCTTGCACGAAAAAATGCTCCCCTTTACCCCCCACGAAAAAAATGTAACCTAACAACAAACAAACCCTCAACAGTTTGAAGCTTACAATCAGACTGCCAGATGTTAGTCTAATTCTTATTGTTAATCCACCAAATTATAGATTAAATGGTCTAAACTAAACAATAAAGTGAAATCAACGTTCTACTTTTCTCAATCGACTAGGCTGATGCATTCAGTCTATGCTAAACCTCTTTGAATCGAGTCAAAATAACATAATGACATATTTTGATCTGATGTTTTATTTCAAATAGAGATGGGGCAAGTCTGATACTGTTAATTTTTTATTTTGAAAGATTAAGTCAGAGTCGTTTTTTATTGCTAATTTCAGTTCATTTTGTGGCTTTCGTACAACTAAGGCAAAATGTCATCTCACAAATCAATTCAAAATAAAAAAAAATCCAATGAAATCGACAATTATATTTTTGTTCCAAATCAAAGAGGTTTTGTTATTTTAAGAGTGAAATCTAATATAGCATCTCGCGATAATCCACCCTTATCCCCTTCCTATCTATTCACAGAAAGCACCCAGCTGAAGAATTCCATTCTACCTCCATCCCACATACTCCTTCCTACCACTCACACTGATGATATAATACAAACGTTTGAAACATCAATAATCTAATTAATAATCAATGAATGATAGCTAATTGACTTATTAACAATTTAGTAACAACACTGCAAACCGAATTAGATAAAGCGTGCAGAATCTGCCAATTCAAAAACATGCGACAGACCTTTTTTTTTCTCCGACACATTTTTTAAAATTAAGAACCGGGTTAATTCTGCGCATGTTACCCTTTCCCACCTAATGTGGAATTTGTTAACCGAGATTTTTTTTTTCATGAATGATTTATTATTCAATCCTTGAGGGAACATTAAAATCGTACAGAATCTTCGTCATGGCATAATATCAATGGGATAGAAGAGAAGGAGAAACTATATAAAGAACCCCAGATTAAAAAAAAAAAGTAGTTCCAAGTTATTAATAAATCAACATTTCTCAATGAAAAGATCATTCTTTTGACGTCATCATTATGCTAGAGCGCACCTGTTATATACGTCATTCGTTGATGACGTCATGAGATTATAAACATTTGATAAAATAATAATATACTTGAAGCTTTTAAAACACGACATGTGACATCTTTAATAGTTATACTTTTGTAGACAAAAAAGTCTGAACACGTAATGAAATCCCGTGTGTTTGACTATGTCATAATAGTAAATCTACAATAGCACCGCACTGATGGCATCACTCTATCAGCTTCAACAGAATCGCTACAAATCGACAAAGTCGTCATTTTCTCCCATATGGCATAAAACGGGAGACTAATGGCGAGGGATTGATAGGAAATTCTTAAAATAGATTAAGTACTATTTGAAATAGACAAGATGCTCATATGTTGAATAATAACCCCTGCAGGTTGGATAGAATTCCAACAGAAAATAACATCATACAAAGGAAGTACAGAGTAAAAGATGACATTTCTGTAACTTCAATCTATGTACATCTCGCTAGTCGTTTGATGACTACCGCCTGATTCACTCACAGACAAATATTCAATATTTCATTCTCGAGGTATTTTAATATTAATTTTAGATCGGTAGAAGAGAGATAACTGATTGATTATATTTAATGTGATCTGACCCCGTGACACGGATTGCATCGAATGACGTAGGTATAGTCTTCGCGACGATTATTCCTCTGGTTGCTATGAGAAACTGTCTTGCGTAGGTGTTCTGTAGAAATCGATGGTACCTCTGTTTATAGATATGTTGGTGCTAGGCCGTTAAATTCCTGCACCGCAACGTATTATCACTACCGATGCGACAACGATCTGCCTACTTATTTATGTAAGTATTATTAAAAATCA
Source organism: Patella vulgata (assembly GCF_932274485.2). NCBI lineage: Eukaryota > Metazoa > Mollusca > Gastropoda > Patellidae > Patella > Patella vulgata. The sequence continues at coordinate 24,099,821 of NC_065883.2, forward strand.
TATTAATTGCAATTATTTTGTGATTCGCAGATATTAAAAATGGAAGCTGTATGCATTATATAGTTTTACAACATGAACTTGTTTATAACGGATCACCTTGTTTTGGTATATACTGTATTCGCCTTTGTTTATTACGTAACATTTATACTATTATGCATTATTGTTTACAAAATTGATTGAATATTTCAAGTAAATTTCAGGGATTTTTATTTTTACATACAATTTTAGTAGTAGAATATCTTGTTAGCCATCATTTTGCGCACTATTTATTTTGGTTGGCTATTAATAGAATGCCGTTATCGATTTTTCTAAATAAGTAAAAGCAATAGGAGAAAATGACAAGGAGAGTTACAGGGGGATTGGTGTATATTAATGGGGGGGGGGGGTACAACAGTGTATACTATGTATACGAAATGCAAACTGCATAAATAATAAAATGATATAATGGAACCATTTTGTGTATATATATTGATTCGTCTGTGGTTGAGTAATATATCGTATTAAAGCCAGTTATTTTAGTGGCTGAAGAGGGAAAGAAAAGTTAACGGTATCTATAAATAGCCGTCGACTGAGCTATTTTGGTATCGTAATGTTTATTTGATATGAAAAATGGAGGGTTTAGATTGTGAGCACCACTGTTGTGATTCACATGTTTATATTACTCATTGCTGCCAACGAAAAAATAATATTAAACGTTGTCAATTTTTTTAAGAAGTTGTAAGGGTCCCGAGGATAAATGCAGCTGGGCGCAGCCGCTTCTGCAAGGGCCGAATTAACGCGACCATCACGATATTTTGGAAGTGTACGTATGGAATTTTTAGTGTAGCGTTGTACACGCCTGGAACATGATCTGCCACTACAAACCGCCACGAGATTTGACATCGCAAAGACAACCATCGTTAGCTGACAATACAATTAACCGCGCATTTCACACACATATATATATATAATATATAAATATATATATATATATATATATATTATACGCATGCTAAGCACGCTGATCGCTAATATCTATATATGCATGATGATTCATATTGTCCTAATTAAGCGATCAGTAGAGTAAAATTATAAATTGTAATTAGCAGACAATTTTTTACACGGTGCAATCATCTCGTAATGCCATGCCATTTTAAAATCTATAAATAGTAACAGGGTCAAAACGTCTCATGGTCTAATCGATTGCTAGCTAAAAACGACTGCCTTCTGACGTCATAGTTCCGCACAGTGGTAAATGTCAGATGTATCGTCTCGATTATCCACAAACGTAGTTTATTTCCCGAGGCAAAACCAGGAAAATTATATTCTTCAAGAGTCTTCTTACTGACATGATTTTTTTGACTGATTTAAAAATAAATTTGTCAAGCTGGAATCATTAAAGGTTCCGCGAGCAAAATGGATAATATGTTAGCGTCATGTTCGTCACTGAAGAATTAAATTGAGTTCCAATCCATGCTATGCATGGAAATAGTGCCACATAATTATATATTATTAGAATCTACTATATATTTGTACAAGAAACATGGCTTAGTTACGCCAGCTTTAATTGCATGTCCTTAATTAAATTTAGACGCACAACACATTGAAAACATATTTGTAATTTTACAGTCTTGTCGTATACAAGAGTCAATCGAATGCCTTCAATAACTGCAACACTTAAGAAATTCAAACGTAAATATTTCGAATTTTTTAGTATACTTATAGGTTTTGTACAAAATTCGCAAACCAATGTAATACAAACTCACAAATCAAGCGACATATAAATATTTTGTTCAACATAAATTGTAAAACATTATATTTTTTACTGTGCATTTTAGTACTGTTCAACTGTGTACATGGGACCTCGGTTTTTTACCCCATTCGAACGAATTTGCGTTGTCCCATGTCAGACCCTCTGTTCTGCTACACTGGCAAGGGAGAACCACGCCGGAATAGGCCTACACGGTAATGATTTCAAAACTGACATGGATCCATGTCTCGAGCCACCCCTTAAACTTTTATAATAATAACCATTAAAAACTACAGAACAATGAATGTCTTATATCGACTAAAAGTAGAGACCCTCTAAATATGTTGTTAATTTTCACCATTCCGATTAACGTTCTTGCCATGCAACATCCCAAATTCAAGGGAGGCTAACGCAACATTCATCTATGGGCAAAAAATAAAAATAAATAAAAAAATATGCCCCCACCCTCCCAAAGTTAATAATTATATTAACTGTTAAATTTTAAAATTAAATTTGCCAGCATGACTACGACCAATTTTAAATCGCCATTTTCTGCACAATGTGCCATGTGCAAGCCGCATATAATGAACGGGCACTAATATTATGCTGCTGTCTGTTTGTGTAAGTGATTTCTTGTCCGCGGGTTTGTCTTGTCTGCTTTGTTTTGTGTGTAGTGTGGTTCTCCTACATTTACTATGGAATTTAATTATGTCTTGGATCTTATGTTTATTTGACGTACCACAGTCATAACCCCATCTCCAGATCACCCTGAAACAAATGGCCACTATACCAGGCGCGTAAAGTATTCACAGCGCATGCTCACGTTAAACATGAATGCAAACCACAACGAGTAACAAAGTCAATATAGGCTATTCGTTGCCATGGTTTTTCCTGAATGACCTTGTCTTTCATTCATTCGGTCATTTGGACTTTCATTCACACTTGCATGTTCATTCATTCGCATGCGCGTTCATCAACACAGCCCACGCGAATTTAATCAAGCCGGAATATTGATCGCACAGTTCATTTTTCACAGTCGTCTCGGCTGGCTGGATTAATCACTCATGTCGTAGCTAAGATTATCCAGCCTTTCTTGTTGCTACGCGGCCTTGTCTAGCATGCCAGAATCTTTTTGCAGGCTGCATTAGTGTTTTTAATGTCATATCGACTAATGAGTGAGTACATTTTACAGCAGTACGACGACATCTCGTCTGATGATATAGTGCGATTAATTATTTATAAAATCTTGTACAGATAGTGGTGAGGTCAGAAAAATAAAACATAGTGTGCTTCTGTATGTAAAATGAAATGGGGTTTATTAACGTCCTACTGTTCTACTGCGACTTGGCTAATGAAGACGCGCATGCATACGACATACAGTGTACGATTGGTACTATTGCCTACTCTTATATCGAATTCCAACTGCCAAGGATCTTTTACGTGCACGCCAATGTGTAGTCTACATGTACACGAGAGCTTGGTTTTTCGTCCAAGGGAAACCACGCCGGAAAATCCCCATCAAATTTCCTCGGCCAACACCGCGATCGAAACCGCGACCTCCAGGCTAGCGAGCCAGCGTCTTACTCACTTAGCCACCGTGGCTCCCACGTGCTTCTGTATGGCGTTTATAGCCTATTTAGTAGGTCTAGTGACATGTTTATTAAATCGAATTAAAATCTACACCCTGTTCACATGTATAATATTTAGTTTGTTGTAATTAAAATAACTCATTTGGTACCGTAGTTATGATTCGGTAGTTCTTTAGGCCTATTTTAATTTTCATTCGGAGCAGGAGTTTTTAAAACGAATTATAGGAATATAAGAATTTATTTCATGGAACGTATAACTGAACTGACTGAACTGAAATGAGGTTTAACGTCTTGCTGTTCTGCTCTGATAGAGCTTATAAAGACGGGCATACGCTTTACTCGGGCAGCGGTGCTACGGCTTACTCATATATCGAATTCCACATGCCAAGGATTCTTTTACGTGTACGGCAATGTGTACACGAGGGCTCGGTTTTTCGTCCCAGAAGAATGACTATATATTTTTCTTTGCCAGGACCCCCATCCTGGATGAACTTTCTCGTCCAGAGATAGAACACGGGACCCACAGGTTAGGGAGCAAACGCCTTACTCACTGGGTCATCGTGTCTCCCTGAGATACGTACAACGCTATTTATCAGTACGCATTTGACGCATATATTATAGTATGTACAAGGAGCCACAGTTGCTCAGTGATAAAAGCACAGAATCGTGAACCTGTATTCCGGGTTCATCCGTATTGTTCAGCGTCGTGGTTTCTCAATGCCAGCCTCAAGCCTGGGCCCTGCAAAGCAAAGCCTCTAGTCACTCGGGTGGTACACAAGACGGAGGCCAACCCCTGTACTCATTGGTGTGCACGTGAAAAAACCCTTGACAATTGGAATCCAATGACAAGCAGGCGAAAACGCCGTTGTCCGGGTAAAATTTCACCCAATGCACAGATCTTCGCGTATGTCCGTCTTCATTAATCTGTATACAGTAGGAAATGGAAGAAGAATTACGCGGACATCTGACATTGCACACGTAAGCATGGGAATAGTAATAGAGACTTTTGGCAAGCGGATTTTCCCCATCCGTATCCCGTATCCGTATCGTATACGTGATACGTTGCGTCAATGTAGTTTTAGAGTTTTGGCAGATTTTAGAAATTTTTGGTTTCATTAATGTATCATTTCAGAAAGTTTCATTGATGACGTCACACGCAAAATCCATACGGATACGCGATACGGACCAGGAAATTACGCTTGCCAAAAGTCTCTAATGTCTCAAAATGAATGAAGTATTGTGTTGACGAGACATTTTTTGTATATAGTTGTGATTAATAAACCGATATTTCCAGAGCGGGTCTGATCCATACATAGACTAGATAGATGATCGAGTTTAAAGGACAATACTAATTAAATACTAATTAAATACTAATATAATTTTAACACATAGATCATTGCTACGATAGCTGAGTAATACAGGTTTCCTGAATCGGAAGTGACGAACGTCAAAGGAAAACACGAGTCATACCTTTATATAACTGACTGATGTGACGAGTGATAACAGATACACGGCCGAATTTCTGCTCACTAATAATTCCTTCCAAGACCAAAATTTGTTGTGTGAGACTGTGAGAGGATATCTGACAATTCATAAAAAGAATTGACTGCCACTAGATAAGAGAACACGAAAGAAAAACAGAAAAAGTCCGTGCATTACCATGTTTTTATAAGGTATAGAATGAATATAAACCAGGGAATGTACGGATTATTTCTAGTTTTCTAGTGTTCTCTTATCTAATGACATTCAATTACTTTATTGAATTGTCAGGTATCCTCTTACAGTCCCATATAACAAGTTTTGGTCTTGGAAGGAATTATTAGTGAGCAGAAATTCAGCCGTGTATCTGTTATCACTCGTTACATCAGTCAGTTATATAGAGGTATGACTCGTGTTTTCCTTTGGCGTTCGTCACTTCCGATTCAGGAAACCTGTATTACTCAGCTATCGTAGTAATGATATCTGTGTTAAAATTATATTTGGAATGTGTTTAATTAGTATTGTCCTTTTCTTGTCAGTCCTACTTGCACACACTAAAACGGGGAAATCAGGTTTGGAAAATCACCGGGATTAAACCGCCATCAACTGGTTAAGGAGCCAGCACCATACTCGTTAAGGATTTTAACTTGTATGTAGAAATTGGACAGTATAGCAAGCTATTTCTTACAATATTTTTGTTTTCTTCTTAAATTCTATTAATTCACTACGGGTTATAACAAGTCCCATTTTGGTCATTTTAATCAGATTGGATTTTGGTAAGAATTTCGACAGCAGAAATTTAAAGTCCCAATGCAAACTACAATTGTGAAAGATGAATCTCTAATCTGAATATCAGTCCAAAATGGTTCAAAATCAGCGAGAAAGATATGTACAATTGAAATTCCATCGACCTATACCCTTCGCTGAAATTGCATAAGCCCGCCGCCATTTTGTTGTCCACGAAAATTTATTGATAAACCTTTATAAATTACCTTTGAATCCAAGCCGGTACATTAACAAGCGTTGGTATTTTGATTTTGTTTTTTTAATTGATCTGAGTACATAATATATGAGCGTGGGTTAAGCCGTGAGAAATTTGATGTTTTAGCGAAAAATGCAATGGCGCATCAGGATTTTAGCAGTCGTATTTTGTACGTAATTCAACAGTAAATTTTAACAGTGTTATTTTGTAACATCTTTAAGAATAATTAAACATTAATTTTATACATAAAAATCAAACAAGCAGTGATATTTAATTATGTCATAATTTGTAACAAACCGAACAGTGTAATGAATTAAATAGAATGCAAGAAATGGAACATGGTTATTTTGTGAAGCAAATTATAAATGGTATCTAAAATCCCGTTACTTTGTTAGGAACACAGAATAGTTACCGTTTTAACGCGACTATTTAGTGCATTTATTAACCTTTAAACACACGGGAAGACGTATATAACAGGGGAAGTGGGGGTGTTTAATCTCTAAACACTTACAGGTATTGTACTTTTCATTTATTGCTATTCTGTTGGCTCTGTGGGTTAGGCGTTGACCCATGCTATAACAAGGGGGTCCGGGGTCCCCAGGGATTTTCCAGCTTGCCCCCCCCCCCCCCCCCATGTCAGTCGTGCAGGGCGGAGGGCCCTGTGACGAAAAACCGAAGTCCCGCGTACACTTAAAAAAATGCCTTGGGATCTGGACAAAATGTCCCTTATAGCAGACTGTATGGCGTATGTCCGGTTGGTGCAGAAGCGTAGGATGTTAAACCCCATTTCATTCATTCATATTGTAAATTGTAATTTTTCTTGTGGACACAATATTCTTCTTTTGAACAAGAAGATCAAACAACAAACACCACCACGTTAAGGAGACGATATATATTAAGCCAACTGTAAGATAACAGATAAATTTGTTAAGATTCTTGACCGGTTGGTGTACATTATCTATACATGAAGATCTTACTGCTTTAAGCAGTAGACACACTATAAGCCGAATGATTCGGCTGAATCAATTAGCGCCGAAATTCGCCCAGTGTGTCCAGTGGTATTCGGATTTTTAGAATTCATTAGCCAATCACCACTGATGTCGAGAAGTCACATGACTGTTTGAAGACATGGTCGCTGCCGTGTTTAATCATGTGACGTGAAAGGTAAGGAAGTCGCCTGGTGAATCGGGAGGAGAAATCGCCTAGTGTGTCCACTCACTCATTCGACCGAATGAATTCGACGCCGATTGATTCGGCTGTGTCCACTGCTTAATGGTTATGTCCGGCTTTCACGTGGGCTACGAATGCCACGAATCGTCCCGAATCCAAACTTTCTCCGATTCGTAGATAAATTGTCTGCGTTTCTTGAAGTTCGTAAGTGATTTTTTAAAACATTTCGTGGCTCGCCTTCATACGGGCTACGAATGCCGCGAATCGACCCGAATCCAACTTTTTTCCGATTCGTAGATAAATAGTAGTTGGTTCTTGATGTTTGTGAGTGATTCTTATTTGGTTCTTACACATTCGTTTTTATTCTTATTAGTTCGTAGTTCGACCACGAAGTCTTTGTTTGTCGGAATTCGTAGATGTATCCTAAGCCCGTCGTAGCCCTTTCTTTGACGAATAGTACCAAATATCGTAAAAAAACAACCTTTTCGTAGCTTTATCGTATCGGCATCATTCGTGGAGAGCTTAGTGTATTCGTAACTGAATTCGGCATATTCGTAAGTAATTCGGTATATTCGAAACTGAATCGCTACAATTCACCGTAACCCTACCCCTTGGCACACGGCATCACCCGATTACCTACGAATTATCGTAACTCTTTGGTAAACTATTCGTAACTGTTACGTATAGCTACTCCAGATTCTCAATGATCTTTTTGATTTTTTTTTGCCAAATCGCCACGATTTTCGATTAATTCGATTCGCCACTATTCGTGGAGTCACGGTGATTCAGTGAACTCTCGGGTTTAGCAGTGGGAGGAAACCGGTGGACCCGGAGAAAACCCACGAAGTTGGACAGACGACCCTATACTTCTTGTCACGTGCAACCGGGGAATCGAAACCGCGCCAGTTGACTCAATGACAGACCTGAAAATAACCGTGTACGGTTACGTACATTTAACATAGAAATTACTACTTTAACCAGCTTAACCTGACAGAAAAGCATTCTTGGAAATATATGGCATGCATGAATTGTAAACGCAACCACTCATAGCAGATTTTATGTAACGGGTTTTAAAGGGTTATCAAAGGAGCTAAGTCTCTAACTCAATATTTTCTATAATATTCAAAATTAAAAACACAAATTAGAATTCAATATTGGTCCAATCCATGTTGATGTTGTTATGTTGCCGTGAAAATGTGGGGGCTTAATATCCAATATTTAAGATACAATGAGCATTTTAAAATCCGTACATGATTCGTGTACCCTATCGTTTCGGAATGAACAAAGAAAAACATTACTCTAAATTATAATGCAGCTTAAATAGTAATGGCTGATTCACAAATGATAAAACAATAATTAAAAAACGTGAAAATGGGCTAATTGGGCATAAAAGATTGTCGTTCGGTTTGGACTGTTGGCGTATTTCACCGAACATAATTGATTAGATTATATTTTTTTTTTAAAAAAAAATGAATCTAAATCACTTTATATACACTCAAAATACATTAATATGTGCTTTTAGATCCATTTATGGTTTTAAAAAAAATAGAGCCATACGCCCTTTAATATGTCTATAACTGAAGTCCACCCCTTCTGTTTTGGAATCTTTAATCAACTATTTATACGTTTCATAGGTAGTAATATTGCGTAGGCTTTATTAGTTTGTTATTATTAAATAATTCATTTATTTTCTATATATGTTTGTGAAATATGGGGGAAAAACACCACTTTATTTATATACTATTTTCGAAAGCACATACGTAAAACAAATTTCGCTAATTCTTAATTTGATAAATACCAAAGGTGGACTCCCGAATATAGCAAATTATTTGTCTGTTTCTATATTTTTGTCGCCGATACATCTGTTTTTTTTGTTAGATTATACTGAAATAACAATAGAGAAACCTTGGATTTGTTTTAATCCAAGATGGTTGTGTGGGAGGATGGATGGGGAATAGTTAATAGACATCGTGGCATATACAATGTATAAGACGACAATAAACCGCTAGTATATTGTGTTGTTATTTTTAGATCTTCAATATATTTTTGTAGTGTTGTTTTGTTAAACATGTTTATATACAAAATTATTAATTAAATTTCAAAATAAACCAGTGTATATTATGTAGCTATTTTTAGTCATGATCCACTCAAAAGGGGATTTTCCTAATTTTAAGCGTAATTAGAAGACACGCCCATGTGTGGGCGGTGCTATAGACATTAACTATTCAAATACTAGTGCATTAATAATCTATATAAATGTCACCATTTAGTTGCATCTATCACTTAAAGGGCGTATAGCCCCAACTCAATACTATCCATAATATTCGAAATGGAAAATACTACGAATTGGCATTCAATACTGGTCCATTTCAATCAATATTTATTTTGTTATCTTACCGTTAAAATATGGGATCCTTGCATTCAACATTTGAAAATCAGTTCCCGACGTCGGGTACTCTATGGTCTCGAGCGCCATTTTTAAAGAACAAAGAAAAAACATATCTCAAAAGTCAATGCGGAAGTAATTAACAAGGGCTGATCCACAAAGGACAAAATGAAAACAAAAGAAAGAAAAACCTGCAGACTGTTCTAACCAGGCGCAAACTACTGCCATTTAATTTGGACAGCTCACGTATTTTACGTAACACAACTGATTGGAAATTACAATTAAAAATTACAAAATTGAATGTAAATCGGTTTATATTCATTCATATAAAATAAATATTATGGCCTTTTCGACCTATTTTCGACTATTTATAGGTTCCAAAGAATATACAGCTATTACTAACTAGGTTACGTACACCGGATCTATTAACTTGATTTCGTAGTACTTTTATTGCTCACAGTATCCCCACGCCTCGTTCCCCTTTCTTGTCCTCGTGTGTATTTGTCTTCTGGGTTTCTAGTTGTGTGTTATGTGGTCATCTTGTACCTACTATGCAGACCCCCGATTTAACTTGCACCTTCATGGTGCCCTAGTGGTCAATTATTTCTCTGAAACGCCATTATAAGCCCTGCTTTCAAAATACATCACCGTTGGCATCGCCTGGCATCAGAATTGAAAGAACTACTGTAAGGCTAGTATAAATCCGGATTATTATCTCCAAAGCGATCGAGTGACAGTCGAATAAAGTTTAGTTTGAACTTACGGTAATATAAACACAAAAAATGTCGCAATGTTACAATTCCTCTTTAAAGGGACAGTTCCGATTTTAACAGAGTCCCAGAAATAAAAGTCCGTGTACATATACAATTTAAGCGTTTTTATCTTGTCTCAAAACATCAACACAAAATATTGAGTGTTTAAACGTGAAGGTCGGTCCATTTTACAGACGAAGACTGGCGGGTTTAATTTGGTTGAAAATGTATCACGTATCGGCCCTAAGGTAAAGGATTTTAAGGGCTTTTAACACAAAATTAAGCAGTTTTATTCTCCAAAATATGATCGGAATTTAAACCACAACTGATGTCACGGTGAATTAACGTCGCTGTGGTTATATAATTGGAAGTATTGTAATGCTTTAAACTGTCCATTCCTTTTAAAATTATTGCTTAGCAATATTATTCATGTAAAAGTTAACCCATTGGAACATGGAACTGGTAAAATAGTCCACTATGGGTTTAATAAAGAATTAAAGTGAATTCTAATCTAAAAAAATCTTATTTTGTTGTCATCCTGAGCAAATCTTGAAATCTTGACTGAAATAAATATTTTCATTGGGATATAGGTTTAGAGAGGGTAGGTCGTCAAATCATACCACCTGCCAAGTTGAATAATATTAAGGAATAAGAAAATAAAATTTTATATTAGCTAATAAAGTGACAATAACGATGTTTCCTGTATTGTGGGTGACATTTTATCTTTTCTGCAGATTACTTAAATCGCCCGCAATTCAACCAATACACGTGAATTCTGTAATAACTTCCTTATAGGCAAAAGTTGAGTTTCATCGAAACACACACCCACGCGATCAGTGGTGTATGAAGGGGTTGGTTGGTGGAAAGGCGGCGGAAATACACAAATAGCGAAAACAAGTACATTGAAAGCGACCTTGGGGTAGGTTTGGGTTAGGGTAATCCTAATAAAGATTAACTCCTGGTTAGAGTTAAGGTAATCCTAAGTTAGGGTTAGGGTAATTCTAATAAAGATTATCTCTTGGTCAAAGTTAAGGTAATTCTAAGTTTAGTCATGGGATGGGGATGGGGCAGAAATTTTACACACGTTTTATACAATATCTGAATAGGTGACACGTTAGCTTCATTGAAACAACAACTATTTAAGTCATATTTAATCGAATGTATTCTATGATATTTCAGTCATAATATCTATGGTAATTTCATACGCACTGTATTTCATTTCGGGTTTTCGAAGGTTTTATGGTTTGCTCCCTATTGTTTATTCAAATTCTTGTGTGATGATTCATTTATGACTTGTCTTTTTGAATCTACTTCATTTGTGGTTTTTCATTCACAGTTTTTAAAGATATGCTATGGCATTTCATTGATCATATAGCAAATGTCTTCATCCCCGGGTGTCATACATGTATTGGTGTCCTGCTAAGAAGAATGTGTTGTCCTATTCTATCAGGGTTAAGGGGAAGAGGAAATATTGTCGCTACTAATAACTGATATATGGGCCCGTATTCAAAGGTTTTCTTACAGTTAAAGATACATTATGTAAGATTCAGATAAAGAAATAGCCATTCTTACTATAATAGTTCGAAAGTAGATGGTGTAAAATGAATAATTTGAAAATTTCATTCAAATTACTCAATTGCATACGAAGATATTAGCCTTTGAAGGTTTGACAGACGTGTGCAATAATTTCAACCACCGTACTGGTTGATCGAAGCTAAGTCTCGGTTCTCCATATTTGATTAAATCAAAGTATCGCTGAACCATTCTAATCTATTTAATATCGGAGAAATCTGATGCCATCGAGAGTTGATTAAGACCTGGATCAGTTAATTAATGTCTAATTAATACTTTAGAAAACATTTCAGGCCTAAAGAAAGACCTGCAATAGGCAGATTTAGCTCTTGCATAATGCATGTTTAAGTAAAACTTACTAATCGGTATTCATAGGCTCTATTTTACATATACTCGACTATGTGAAAAACTGAACTGCACACTTAAAAGATGGAGTACCAGCGGTTGCCAGGCAAGATACGCCCACATTTTGCAAGAGATGAATAGAGAACAAACTAAAAAAAAGCGATTTTTTGTACAGTCAGGGGCCGGAAATATCGAAAGGGACAGATCTTTTGGACATAAACATATATTTTCAGTTTCATTAAAATCGGATAAAAATTGTGACCCCTAGAGGGTCCACAACCTTCGCATTACATACTTTTACACAATTTGCGTACAAAGAGCAGCCATTTTGTCGGGCAGTTTCGGTTTAATTTTTTCGAAATTCGAATTCAACCTTCTTTATGGTGGAATGGTGATATATTTAGAGTGGTTTTTTTTAAAAATCGGTTAAAAAATTGTGACCTCTAGAGAATCCACACTCGTACAATCAGGGGCCATAACCCAGAAGGGTACGGTCTGATATGCACAAATAGCGAAAAGAACCGAGATCTCTGGGACATAAACATATATTTTAAGTTTCATCCAAACCGGACAACAATTGTGACGTCCATAGAGGGTCCACAACCTTGGCATGACATACTTTTACACTATTTGCGTACAAGGAGCGGCCCTTTTGTCTGGCAGACTTTTACGAAATTCGAACACAACCTTCATTGATGTGTAAGGGTGGTATATTTAATCGTTCTTTAAAATCGAAAACAAATTGTGACTTCTAGCGGGGCCATAATCCAGGAAGTTATGTTCGGATATGTGCCATTAACGAAAGGAACCACGATCTTTGTGATATAAACATAAATTTAAAGTTTCATAAAAATCAGATATAAATTGTGGCCCTACAACCTAGATATACCATATTTTTTTTACACTATTTGCGTACGAGGGGCGACCACTTCACGACATTCGAACTCAACCAACATTATGGTGTAACGGTGATATATTCAAATGTTTTTTTAAATCGGATAATAATTGTGACCTCTATAGAACCACAAGCTAAAAACGCGATTTTTAGTACAATCAGGGGCCATAATTCAGGAATTTACGATCCGATATGCCCGAATATCGATAAGAACCAAAATCTTTGGGTTATAAACAAGCATGTCAAGTTACATCAAAATCGGGTTAAAATTGTGACCTCTAGCGACTCCAGAAACCTTGACATACCATATTTTTGACACTATTTGCGTACGAAAATGTGGCGGATAAAAAGCGTGAATTTTTAACTATGGAATACCCTCCACTGCCAAAATTCACGAATTACTCACGTTGCACACAAGTTATGTCCCCTTAAGAGCACCACTGTAGGCCCACTCTATTAAAATCTTAGTTGTCATTACTAGGAAAATTTATGTCGAAATATCATTTTGTAAAGCATGAAAATAGTATGACTATAATTTATGATAAATTATGACAGTACGCATCCGTTGCCGGAACAGTTGTTTTTAAAAATTCAATTTCAATAGATTTCAATTGCAGTTTTCGAAAAGTGGTGGTATAATGATGGATATTGTAAACTTTATTATTTTAACAATGTAGTATAACGATATACAACAACATATTAGCAATACGCAAGGTCCTTTGGCCTTTAAGTTAGGTTGTACAAATCATTCAGTGTTGTTTATCAATCTATCATTTGTAAAATTCATAGAAATAGTGTCAGTGCAAAAGGTCATTTCGGGACTAACATATGGTTCAATTCTATTTCAATAATTCGAAACCACTCCAGTTGACTCAATGACAGACCTTATGATACAACGCACACGCGCTAACCATTCGGCCATCCACTCCCACCTCCCCAATACTATTGCCAATCCGCAGCTAACTTCAAATGTGGATGAATTGTAAAAACATAAATCGTTCCTTGCTTATCGCGGCAGTATAAATATTTGCTGAAATCTACAATGGAATGTCATCACAATGTAAAATTTTACAAATGAATTTAACGTAGCAAACTTTATTATATGACAGTCGTGGAACAAGATTAAGTAATACGAACTTGATAAATGGTCAGAAAAAAGATCCTTGACCATCTCGGTGGTAGTAACCTTATACACTATTATGGCACTACAACATCAAAGCTATGGTGGCTGATTGGTATCATGTCATGACGTCGTGATGTGGCTTTTCATAAGGCGACATTACGACATTTTTACCACGACAACCCGACATCACGACATTAAAAATCTCGCAATGTTGCGCAAAAATGTTGTATTGTCGGGTTAAAATGTGAAAAGCTCATGTGTACACATTGGCGTGCACATAAAAGAATCCTTCACAGTTGAAATTCGACGAAAAATGCCACGGTCCATTACAAATTTCCATCATAACACTCTGCATAGCGCATAGCTATCTTCTATAGTCCGATTGGTGCAGAAAAGTAGGAAAATAAAATGAAAAGGGGTTTAACGTCCTACTGTTCTGCTCCGACTGGGCTAATGAAGACGGGCATACGCTATACAGTGTGCTATGAGGGGAAAATTTCACGGATAGCGGAATTCCAACTGTCTGGGGGTCTTTTACGTGCACGCCAATATGTACATGGGACGTCGGTTTTTTCGTCCCATCCGAACTAAAATGCGTTATCCCTTGTCAGGCCCTCCGTCCAGCACCCGTATCAAAGAGGAATCATAGGGCGACATCACGACATGATACCAATCAGCTACCATATCAAAGCTGATGATAAAAAAAATTTTAAAAAAAGTTTGAGGCAAACTCAATCCCCGAACTTTTAAAATCGCCATAACGGGCCTGCTACTACATTGAGTACTCCGGTTAAAAGAAGTCTTTATAATCTCGATTCTCGCTTAACTTTAAGGTACCGCCCATAGGTCACTTAAAATTAAGTGGATTTTTCTCACTTAAACTGGCCTTTGAATACCACTGAAAGACTAAACGCATAAAAGTTAAGTATATTTAAGTGAAATCTAGTAGTTAAGTGACCCAGGAAGATTGAATTCATATGGACATTGTAATATATTCTATGACTATATTACAATCTTGTTGAAGGGCCTATATGTTCTTAGGCAAACAGTTATTTTTTACACTTCATTCATGTAAGATTGTGACACAATTTGACACATTGCCAGTAAAAACAAAAAAAGTGTAACAAAACATTAATTACCAGTAATAAATTCTTCTGACCCATATTGTCATTTCTTTGACAGTATTAATAGTCCCGGTTGTCAAGACTTCGTGGGAAATGTTAGCGATTCATTGTTATTTGAAGTTTGTCACGTAAGGATTCATTCATTCAATCATTCATCCATTCATTCATTCATTTTGTCACTTTAGAGTCAGGGAGTCAGTTACTCATCCATTCAGTAATGTACTATTTTGCTATATAAGTAAAACATATTAAACATTTCATTTGGAAAACAATGTCTCCCTCTATAGGCATATACAATTAATTACATTTAGTCGTAAATTCACATACACACCCATACCCGCATATTGCATAAACATGGAGCCAAATACATCAAGAAACAGTTCTGTGTTTACACGCACAGCCCCTCTTTCAAAAATGCCACGGAAGAAGCTCGATGAATAAGGCGCTGTCCCACTCACCACGAGGTCCTGGGTTCGATGCCGGTGCGGACCGATAATGTTCGTTGGGATTTTCCAGTCTGGTTGCCCCTAGCTGCAATATTTTAGCCGCGTCCTGTCTTTTCAGCAGCTACAATTGATACACTATTCGAGGTTTTGCGCGAGTAAAAATAGGTTCCATTGCAAAATTTTCAACACATATCATCACAGTTTGCACGTGAATAAGTAATTTTGGTAAAAATAGTGAAGAGTGGAACACTGAAATCTTAATCTTATCTTACCAAATAGCTTTTCTGTATTTTAAAAATGGACAGAAATTTAGGTTAGCAGTTGGATTTTATCAAATCATATTATGCCGAAATGTTTCACTTTTATTTCAATGGGAATTGGTTTATTATATGTTAAGCTATGTGCAGTACAGTTTGGAGTCAGTTTAACCGGAAATTAAGGGAGTTTATAGGACAGTAACTTTTTTTGTCATCAAATTATGCAAAACTTGCCCAAAGAAAGTCCTTAGAATGGACCCACTAATGTGACTGGAGCAAGACGGAAGACATCAGTAGTGAAACCATTGCCCCTTGTCAGTGGTGCAGGGCAGAGGGTCTGGCAAGGTATGGAAAACAATGGTCCGATATACACGACCGCGTGCACGTAAAAGAACCCTTGACATTTCCCCCAGAGCATATTGCATGTTGTCTACCCGATTGGTGCAGATAAGTAGGTCATTAAACCTCATTTCAAGTCATTTCTTTCATAAAGCCGGAGTTTGACATTATAAAAAAAATAATTTATTATGAAGAAAGTTGGCTAACTATCCCCGAAGAAAGCCTCGTGCGTCACGGTAGACCTTTGACGAAATACTGGTCTGTGAAATGCTAGATAGAAAAAAAGTCGGTTAATGTAATTACATATACAAACCCGACAGTAGCCAACGTGTTTTTTTTTATAGTATTAATTTAATAATAAAGTAGATTAATGAAACTAACCTATTTAACAGAATTTCATGTTATTGCGCTAGTTTGAATTTGAATGAGAGAGAGAGAGAGAGACACACACACACACATTCGTAGAGGGAGGGGTATATTTGTTTTAAAACGGGGGATCACGATGGCTAAGTGGGTAAGACGCTGGCTCGCTAGCCTGGAGGTTGGGTGTTCGATCCCTGCATTGGCCGAGAAAGTTCATCCAGATTTTCCGGCGTGGTTTCCCCTTGTCAGTGATGCAGGACGGAGGGCCTGACAAGGACAGCTGTCTAGTCGTTCGGATGGGTTGAAAAACCGAGATCCCGTGTACTCATTGGCGTGCACGTAAAAAATCCCATGGCAGTTGGAATTCGATATAAGAGTAGGCCGTAGCGCCGATGCCCGGGCAAAAATTTCCCTCATAGCACATTATATGGCGTATGCCTGTCTTCATTAGCCCAGTTTAGGAGCAGAACAGTAGGACGTTAAACCCCATTTCATTTCTTTCTTCTTTTAAAACGTCTGCTCGATATTGATAAAAGTCATTTGGAGACTAACGTAGAATATTGTTTTCCACCAAGTTCGCTTAGAATTGAGAAGAAGCCAGAGAAGATGCACGAGGTTAGACAGATGATCCTGTTGTGGCGAAGCCATGTTCGCCGCTGCAATTGGCACATTCTTCGAGGCTTCACTCATGTAACAGTCAAACACGAGCCGATAAATTACAAAATTAAAGTACCAAGAGAGTCTCTGGGTACTAACAAGTATTATGCAGAGTCTGCTAATACTAAAAACCTTTATTAAAGTAATAAATCGGTAAAAATGAAAGAACTGTGAGTCACAGACTTCCTGACTTCGGCAAACGCACGAGCTAATTGGCTGGCGATGACGCATGCGCATCTCACATGGTTTTGTAGTCCAGAACAATGATGAAGTAGAAATAGCGTCAAATCTCCAAAACATATCACTAATTTTTTTTTATTGAAATAAGTAATTATATCACAAATAGTAAAGAGTGGAACAAAAAATAATTACCCATCAGTTTTTTTAAATTTTCATAGTAACGCTTAATCATGTATGCTAATCCTGGTATTGTGGCCATTTTAAAAACAAAAGAAATATCTTTTTCTGCCCTTTGATTTTATCCTAACGCGTAATTGTGGCATGGTTTCATCTTTATTACCACGAGAATGAGTTTATTATCTGTTAGGCTATCCGCTATGTGTTATGTGCAGTACAGGTTGGGATCAGATTAATTGGAAATTCAGGGAGTTACATCTTCAATAGAAGGCTTGATCTCCTTTAACTATGTACACCTTATCAAGGCCTTCACGTAATTCCCTGCATATTTCGGCACTAATTGCGATTGGGTACAAGCCCAGCTTGTGAGCCTATTAGATTCCTCGATCGTCGCGAATACCAAGTCTGGCGCTTTTAAGCTAAAATGTCTACCTGTGATAAACGAGTTGAAAAGTTCAAGGTTCGTTCAATATCAAGGTTTCCGTGGAGGTCGCAATGTCACAACCTCTGATTGGGCGCTACTGTTCACGTGTCTGTAGATAACGTAACTATAAGTTCGGGAATTGTGAAGTAATCTAGCAACGTCCAGATGTTGTAAAACTCGCAGTCGTTGCTTCAGGAACGTGGGGAGTTATAGGCCAGTAACTTTTTCGAAATCAAGTGGTTACAAAACTTGCCCAAAGGAAGTCTCTAGAACCATCCACTACTGCGCCTGGATGCAAGACGAAAGACAGCAGTAGTGGAACAATTTCTCAGTCAACCCTATTTCATCTTATCACAATCGGTTTAAAAGACATTATAATTTTTCACCAAAATATTCGAATTATTTCAGATTTTGGCATACAACCCGGTGCAACTGTTTAGTCAAGTCGCGGTATTTTTTTTTTATAGAGCTGTAATGCCTCTTTAGGTCAAACATCAGATAAATAGCAGATTACCTGCAGTGCAGACGAACATACAATCTGATTAAAATACTGATCTATATTTCGTTTCGTTTTTTTATACTTTCGATGGCCTACACTACATGAAGATCTGACAAGTTATAGCGATAGGTCACGTCAGGGGTCAAAAGACCGACTTATGACCCTATGACGTCAGACATTTGATTAACCAATCAGCATTGATGTTACTAGTGGATTACCCACAGTTCCGTGAAAAACACGCCTAAAGCTCGCCTTAACAGACCGTTTCATTGGCTTATCCCTGACACCATTCAGAACACGAGTTAAATAACAACTCTTCCAGATCCAAGTGTAGTAAAGACAAGTAAAACGAAATATTGAACTATAAAAACGAAACGAAATAGGATCTGTGTTTTAACCAGATTGACGAACATAATAATCAGAACGAAATAAACAGCTATATTAGATTCAAATAATGCCCAGACCAATTCTGACAAATGATTTTTCAATATGACGATGGTTTAAGCACCTGGATAAACGGCGTAACTCTACCAACTCTTTCGCATTTTATGGGTAAATTTGGCCAAGTTTTCGTTTTTAGCCATATGCACACTTCGCGGACTTATTTGGTTCGAGTTTTAGACTTTAAATTTCGACCTCACTGGTAAATAAACAATTTCTTTATATGTTGGCGTTTGATTGGAAAACAAACTTACACAAACCTTTTTTTCGGATAGCCAGTGGAAACTGGGGCTATTATTTTAAAGGAGCTAAATCACTAATATTTGTGACCTAGAAATTGATACAAATGGGTAGCAACGCATGTAAAAATGTAATATATGAATGTATATAAACTGATTCACATTCAATCGCTTCCGTGTTTACTCTTATTTCAAATCAGTTATGTTCGGCGAAATAGCCAAAAGTCTCAATCGAATGGCAATCTTTAGTAACTGGTTACTCCAGTCTACACCGATAACCGATAGTATTTTTTGCGCATGCTCTCCAGATAAGAATATGAGGTCACCGTGTAATTGAGCTGGCCATAACAAATAGATTTAGCCGTTTGGGATGACTTGTGGAATATGTCCAGCCTCGTTCTTCGAGCCCCTTGTTACAAATGGCACTGAAACGCATTATGATACACGATTCGTGTACCAATGGTAAAATGTTTATTTTGTCTTAAATATTGGATATCAGAAGCCCATCTTTTTCCGGTAAGATCACAACATCAATGTTGATTTAAGTTGACAAATAATCCGTGTTTTCAATGTCGACGATATTGGATGATATTGAGTTAGAGACTTTATTTTAAGGAGGATAATATCAACATGCTTTCAATGTAGCAGTCTATAAAATAAACAGCACCAAAAGACAAAGCAAGCAAAAACATTGTTTATTAAAGATGCATTATGTAAGATTTAGATAAAGAGCTGGTAGTGCTACTTCAAAAATATAGATAATGAAAAATGAATATATTGAAAATTTCAGTCAATATCCTTAATTGTGAGTGAAGTTATGAGTGTTTGAAGTATTGAGAAGATTTAGCCCAAATAGTCTTGATTGTCAAGTACAATGCTACAATAATAAAAACATTCTCGATTTTCCATTTTAACGTTAAATTATTAAATGGCGCGGATTTTCTAATCCATTTTAATATAATGTCAGTCGACGGTCTGGAAAGTTGATTATGAGCTTGTCATGTGAATAAATGTTTAAATAATAATTTATATAATATTTGAAGCCATAAAAATATGCCTGCAAAAGCCAGATTTAGCTATTGCATAATGCTGTTTTTGCCGATATTCTATTTATATCTTATAAAAAGGAAGATTGAATTTTAAATCGAACTCTTACAAAATAGTTCACGTGAAATATTGTTATTAATTAAAAATATGACTTCATCTGCAAAAAGTTATACCTGGTAATATACAAGGATGGCTAACATAAATTTTCTTTGGTGATTCTATATTACATTAATGTTTATAACAGCTGTCAGTAATGTCCTAATGAATATTTAATTATAGAAATTGAGGAAGGAGCAATTTTAAAAGTATAATCTGTGACAGAAGGCTAATAAACATTTTCTTTATTTAAATTTAACCAAAACTAGCATTGTTTAAATGGTAATTTAAATGATTAAATAATAATATAAAAGATGCATTTTAGATACCGCCCTGGCCTCGATGTTCTGGTATAGAAATGGGTTATCGTGTAGAAGATGACAAATGATAATATTACTAATTGTAGCAATTATAACGCAATGTGAACATTAAATGGCATGACGTTCGTTATGATTGTTCAATATTGATCATAATGTTTATCCAAATATCACACTTTTGGTTGGACTACCTTTTTTCTATTGTGTATGATCTGCAAGCATAGCATGCCGTTAATTCCTGAATATTTTACCGTTAATACCAGAAAACTAATTAAAGTTGCATTATGTAAGAGTTAAATCTGCCTAATTTTCGTTTTGCCTAAAATATTATATAAATCGTTAATGAGACATTTATTCACATGCCAAGCTCAGAATCAACTTTCTGCAACTTCGGATGGTTCTGATTTTCAAAGGATTTAAACACGATTGCCAGTTTATAATTTAATTAAAAAATGGATAATCGTTACAACGGTAGCAATGAAAATCGAAAGTACACTGTCCTCAAACCTAATTTAAAAGGGAGAGAGAGAGAGAAATGGGGTTTAACGTCCACTTGACACAAACTGGGTCATTTCGGGACTAAAATATGGTTTTAATTTTATTTCAATAATTCGCCTTGCGCGGAGGACCCGGAGAAAACCCACGAGGCTGGACTGGCGACCCTACTCCTTGTCAAGTACAACCGGGGATTCGAAACCACGCCAGTTGACTCAATGACAGGCCTTATGATCAGTGGCGGCGTCAGCCGTCGGTGATTGGAGGGGCAAAGCTGGGGCAAAGTCCAAGGTTGAGGGGGCAAAGGCATGAGCTTCAACTAGGGGTAGGGGGCCTCCCCCAGAAAATTTTGAAAAACAAGTTGCCGGAAATGCAGCCTGGCAGTATTTCAGGCACTGATCGATGAGGTAAAGTGTCAAACGAACGGACTTGCGAATCACAACGAAGCTCACTCACGAGCGTCAAAGTAGGGAGTCCTCCCCCAGAAAATTTTGAAAAATAGACTGCCGGAAATGCTGTCTTACAGTATTTTGCCAGGCACCGATCGTCGAGATAAATAGATCTGCCCAGATACCGTTCGTCGCCTGATCACTAGTTTATCCGACTAGAGAACAAAATGTCAAACGGACGGACTTGCGAACCTCAACGAATTCCCCTTGTGAGCGCCAAAGTAGCGAGTCCATTGGGGACCTCGCCAAGAAAATTTTGAAAAATAGACTGTCGGAAATGCTCTACAACATGCAAGTTTATGACTGAGTGGGGATGTGGGATTTATTCACCGTAGAAGGTATTGGTTACCGAAACGTATCACAAATACTTCTTTTTTTATTTTCTAAAATTATTGGGGGGGGGGGGCAAACAGAGGGTAAACCAGATTAATGGCCCCCCTTCCCCCCCTCCCCCCCCCCCCCTTGGCGCCGCCACTGCTTATGATACAGCGCGCGCACGTGCTAACCATTCAGCCATCCAAACCCCCTAATTTAAAAGGTATAGACAAAACTTGAGTAAGTAGTTTTATTGACGTCATCTTATATTTGTTTAATACAGACAGTGGCTGTATTGTAGTCCACTTGGGGAAACGGATATGCGGTAATAGAACATCAAGTCACGTCTAACCAGACTCTTATTATACTATTTATTTTGTAGGATTGGTCTGTTGTAACTTTAATAACCCCTAGCATCCCGTCCGGAAACTGATAGGAAATCCTCGTCTCTTCACGCCTTTGTTCTACAATTAATTATAACGCAAACAGACCCAATTGGCGACTTATTTCTAATAAATCAACGTTTAATTTGACTTTTATTTGGAAATACAAAAACATATTTCAAAGCTTTACAATTGAATGCCAATCGAAAATTCAATAGCCCGTATGATTTTCCATGATTTTCTTTGCATGATTATCGATACTTTTAATACGGTGTCCTATTGGTGTAATTTGTTAATTTATAAATAGAGCGAATCTTTCTCACGGGGTAAATTACTAGAAAAAACGTATAAATGACGTGCCCCGCCAAATCCCATATTATAAGCTCCGGCAATTGGCTAAGAAAATCAGCCCTCTGGTGTTCTGCATATAGTCACGATCATTTCGCGAAGTTTCTTATAAGGGCGAACATTTAGGGCTGACAGATATTGTCGCACCCATTTCAAAGATTAATTTAAAGGTAATTAAAGAAATACGACTATCTTTTAAATAACCATATCGTAACTATTTTATATTACGCACCCCCAAACCCGATTATAAAGTACAACCAAACGACTTTTCTAATGGCATTTAAACATGCATTATGCCAGAGCTAAATCGGCCTATTGCAGGTCTTTCTTTAGGCCTGAAATGTTATCTAAATTATTGATTGGACATTAATTAACTTTTACAGACCATAATCAACTCCCAATGCCATCGTTAGCCTGCTATATTTACTGGACTTAAATACATTTCGTGATGAATAATTTAACATAAAAATGTCTTTCTTTAGGCCTGAAATGTTATCTAAATTATTAATTTAGATAATTTTGTGTGGAATAATTTAAACATAAAAATGTCTTTCTTTAGGCCTGAAATGTTATCTAAATTATTAATTGGACATTAATTAACTTATCCAGACCACAATCAACTCTCGGTGCCATCGCTAGCCTGCGATATTTAACGATTTGGAATACATTTTAAAAAAAATAATTAAACGTAAAAGTGGATAATCGAGACTTTGTTTTTTTTATCGCACCGACTTTAGTAATGTTAATCGAGGCTAGCCTAAAATTCAAAAGCTAATATTTCAGTTCAGAGTCGAGCAATTTGACGGACATTTTCAGCATATTCTATTTACGTTATCTATTTTTTAACTATTATAGAGAGAACTGCCAGGTTTGTTTTTATCTAATCTTCCATAATGTTCCTTTAACTAAGGTAATAAACAAGTAGCTATTATAGCGAGAACTGTCAACTCTTTATCTAATCTCCCATAATGCCCCTTTAATCATTTTAAAATAAGCAATAATTAGGCCTACATTGAAGATAGCCTTAATCAGTTTTTGTATAACTATTGTAGAGTTGATCAAAAGTTATGGAAGATATTGATAGCACTGGTCAATATCCTCGAGCGCCACCTTGTCGGTGACTTATGTACTATTATTTTAAAAGTGCTTGGTAATGATCAGATCATATAACAGTGAACTGCAAATGCTCGGTACGGAGTTCTCTTATTTCTCTTGACATACGAAATAAAAGGGAAATCTTTAAATTACACAAAAAGATATTTCGTTTCACACACAATCTAAAAATAACTACTTCTACCCGAAATGAATCAGACAAAGTGAAAGTAGTAGTCTGATTTCTCAATCATTTTTCTAAAGCGAGGAAACCTTTCAAATTGATAGAAATAAAAATGATTCAACCGATCATTGGCAGCTTGCGTGGAAACCAGGAACTGCTCCATAATTAATGACACAACCGCCAATCAAATTTAAAACGCCTTAAACTGTGCCAATTCTATGACGTCGTTTTGACGATTGTGATAATAAAATTCTCTTGCACTAACTTGAGGTTATTTTTATTTACTACAGTTACTGGCGGGGGGGGGGGGGGGCAGGGGGGTAAGGGGGCAGCGAGGATGTGGTGGCTACTGTTTAAAAGAAATAGAAGTACGAGTGTGACAATATAGCAGCCATCATTAAATTGAGCCATCATATTAGTCTGCCTTCAAAAAGCGCCGCCCACAAGAAAAAGAACAATTATAAATATAGAACAACAAGATGGATAGCACGTGTGTGTAGAAGACATTGCGCAATTTCGTACCTATAGACCAGATGTAGGGTAATGTGTGTGCTGGATTAGGGGTCAACGCCTTGCACCTTTTTGTGTAAGATCTACACGAATGCCCGAAAATCGAGATTCTTGAATTATTTTTAATACTCATACCATTATGGCAAATACTTAATTACTTGACTGTAGATTTTGAACTTGAATAACATGGTCGCAGTTAAATATACATTATGGGAGATTAGATAAAGAGCTGACAGTTTTCACTAAAATAGCTAAAAACTAGATAATGTAAAGGGAATTTGCTGAAAATTTCAGTCAAATTGCTCCACTCTGAACCGAGATTTCAGCTATTGAATTTTCGGCCTAGCCTCGATCTTCATTACTAAAGTCGGTACAATAAAAAAAACATAGTTTCGATTATCCATTTCATGATTAAATCATGAATAAAAGTTGAGCAGCAAATGAGATCTGAATCCAGTAAATATCACAGGCTAGCGTTGACATCGAGAGTTGATTATGGTCTGGATAAGTTAATCAACGTCTAATTAATAATTTAGATAACATTTCAGGCCTAAAGAAATACCTTCAATTTAGCTCTTGCATAATGCATGTTTAACATAAGTATTATATTTTGACAAAAAATCGCTCAAATTAAAATATACTATTCAAAAAAAGTAGGGGATATTTGATTTTTAAGTGTTATTAAAGTCAACTAATGAAACTGACGAAGAAACAAATGACAAAATGAAATGAAGTTCACATTCATCGATTTATTCCAAATGATCGTTAGACTAAGTAAGGCACAGACTGACCATTATAAGGGTAAAATGATACCCGGGGTCAAACAGCAAAGTTACCACAGCATCACAACCAAGTCAGTAACGGGTAAACCCTCCTCTGTTTGCCAAACAAGCATTGATCCGACGTGGCATACTCCTAATGAGACGTCTAAGGTCATTTTGGTCCAGATTGTCCCATTCCTGTTGCAACGCAGCAGCAAGTTCTTGGACATTGGCAGGACGTTGTTGACGTTGACGTAACCTCTGTCCAAGCATGTCCCAGACATGCTCGATGGGGGAGAGGTCGGGACTCAGTGCTGGCCAAGGTAATGTGGTGATGTTCTGTTGTTGGAGGTAACCTGTAACGATCCTGGCCCTGTGACATCTTGCGTTGTCATCCTGGAAGATGAAACGGCGGCCATGACGTCGTGCGAACGGCACAACATGGACTGCCAAGATGTTGTCCCGGTAGTACTGGCCTGTAACACGCCCTGCAACAACATGTAAAGCCGTTCTTCCAGCAACAGTGATGCCTCCCCACACCATAACAGAACCACCCCCAAATCGATCATGTCTGATGACGTTAACGTCTTGGAAGCGCTCGTTTCGACGACTCCACACCCTCCTACGTCTGTCCAAAAAATCAACAGTGAACCTTGACTCATCTGAAAACATCACATTGCTCCAGCGTCGATTATCCCAGTGTTGACGATCCCTACACCATCGACGTCTTGCCTGAATGTGATGATCTCTCAAACAAGGGATCACGCGAGGACGTCGGGCGCGAAGGTGACCCCTATGCAGTCGATTCCGAATCGTCTGGCCACTCACTCTCACACCAGTGTCTGTTTGAAGACGAGCGCTGATCTGATTTGCTGTGATGACACGATTTCTCAAGGCCAAGGTACGGATAAATCGATCCTGGGCTTGAGTTGTCGCCCTTGGTCGACCTGAGCGTGGTCTGTCCTGTACAGATTGTGTATCACGGTATCTGGACCATAGCCTGCTTATGACAGACTGAGAAACATTCATCGTCCGCGCCACAACCGCCTGTGTTGTGCCGATCTGTAGCATGCCAAGGGCACGTAACCTTTCATTTTGGGTAAGCCGACGCATATCAAAATTTGTTTTCTGGTCACTAAAACAATTAAACTAATGTTTCCACCCTGGAATTCAATGCCACAATGACTGTAACATTCAAAGTCAGAGTCGTGCAAATCTTGGGTTGGACCCCCATGATGATCCCAAGCATCACCTGCATTCCATGCGGTAGCTATTGGTGCGTTTGGGCGTCACATGTAACTGGAAATGTTTCTTCTGTTAGGTTCTATAGTGACTTTTTTCGTAGTCATTTGCATATTTTAGTATTATGCCCCCAAAATCAAATATCCCCTACTTTTTTTGAATAGTATATATTAGTAATCATTTGGATGAAAGGGTCCCTATGTAATTTACGTTCCGTTTATTTGGTCAGTCTCCTCATAAACATCTAAAGACACATTAAATATATTGTTTTAATTATGTTCCAATATGTACTTCTGTTTAGATCAGGCTTGGCCAATATTTCATGTGCCAACATTATCCGTACCATATATAACTTCCCCCCCGAAATATCAACAGAGATACAAATGTCATTGACCGTAATCTGTGATACCACTTTGTTAAGTTAAGGGAAAATCTATGACAATTCAAAAAAGTCCAACGGGTCTTTATTAGCATGTGCTGTGTGCCACCGCTGATTTAGGTCAAAGATGCTACAACTCATGTTAAAATTCACATGTCAATCCCTCTCAGTGATATTGGCGGCCAAGCGAATATTTACTGCTGATCAGTTTGCAGGCGTGTACATAGCGATTGTCCCTAAGCAATGTTAACGAATTTACACAAATTTTGATACTAACTTTCACTCAGATAATTGAAATGTCTGACGCTTTAACACATTTATTTGTCTTTAGTATTACCTTAGAGGTGAACTAATTTAACTATAAAGTTCATGATTTTGATTTCTTGACCTTTCCTCAAATTAGATGTACACAATTGTGATCAAATTGAGAAGTACACAAATTGAGATCTACACAAATTGAGATCTACACAAATTGAGATCTACACAATTGCGACAACATGAGAACTACACATTTGTGTACTGCACACCATATCTGCGAGTTAATGATAGAAAGTTTCAGTATTTCGAATTTTTTATTTTTACTCAACTTCAGAACTACGCAAATTTGTACTGGACACAATGGACATGACTTACTAACTCCAACTCAGGTGGTTCAGTATGAAAAGCGTTGGCTCCAACACAGGTGGTTCAGTATGAAAAGCGTTGGCTCACCGACCATATGGAACCACGGTGGCTAAGTAAGTAAGACGCTAGCCCGCTAGACTGGGCATCGCGGGTTCGTTCCCGGTGTTGGCCGAGAAAGTTCATCGGGATTTTTTCAGCATGGTTTCCCCTTGTTGGTGGTGCAGGACGGAGGGCCTGACAAGGACAGCTGTCTAAACGTTCGGATGGGACGAAAAACTGGGGTTCCGTGTACACATTGGCGTGCACATAAAAGATCCCTTGGCAGTTGGAATTCGATATAAGAGCCACTGCCCGGGCAATTTTTCCCTCATAGCACACTGCATGGCGTATGCCTGTCTTCATTAGCACAGTGACAAATGGGGTTATCAATACGGATACAACGTAAACAATACTGTGTGGAGATGAACAATACTTTCACCGTTTTTAATACCTTAAATCACTGCCCAAAGTTTAAGGGAAGACCCCCAGATAAAACGAAGGACTGTCATGTTGTTGTACTTGGGATAGATTTGATTGAAAGGGAAGCATAGACACACTCCCTCAAAAGCTCAAGTTTCAGAAGCCAATCCAGCAATGGCCAGAGAGGGATTTCTCGGGTCATTGCTTCAGGAATATGAACCCCTGGTTGCCTTACCGTAAATTGTATGTCCCCTTGTTAAACTGTACGTATATATTTATGATACAACATTTTCTTAGAACTAATTTGGGAACCACTCTAATATTGAGGCCCCTGGCTGCAGCCTAGTCAACCCCCTGGTCCTTTGGGTACAGCATGCCAATTATAATTAGTGAAAAAATCGTTTCCTGTAAGAAATAACGAGAAATACCAATTATAGGTAAACTGTGTTTTCCATCCATATATACCCACAGGGGTAATGTAGGGTGCGTTTTAATATTTGATTGAAATATATAAATCATAGCCTTTGCTGGCGGTGAATTTGCATTTTTATATGTCATATCCAGAGATAGATGTGATTTTCTCAACAATTTATAATTCCTTAGTTATGAACAGTTATAGTACTTCACATCTATATCTAACTTTAAGCGTTGACAACTTGTTAATTATTGTCCTCTATTTGTATATGACAAATTAGTGATGTCATATTTTATATATCACGTGATCTGAACGAATGAATGACTTATATTTAAAGAGACATTGGCTCATGCTTCACTAATACGAAACTGACATTGCCTATTAGCTCCGCTTGGACGATTTTAGTTGAAAACACTACGTATACATGTACTTCGAGAATTTATCCCCCTTTCAATTTCATATTTAAAGAAATTTAAAGTGTTTATGTAGTCGTTGTGTGTATTAAACGGATGAAAATCGCATAATTTATCAGTAAACTATTTTTTTCCAACATGGTTGCTATGCAGGACAGTGATCTGTTCTCAAAGTAGATAGTTCTCCGTGCGCAGAAGGATGTTTCACAATGCCTGGGATATCGTTGATCGTCATTTGCCCTTTTTGGAAATATATGTATCTAATATTTCACAGATTAATTCATTAGATAACATTTAAACAGACATTATGCAAGAGCTAAATTGCCTATTGCGGGTCTATCTTAAGGCCTTAAATGTTATATAAACTATTAATTAGACATTTAATTAACATGACAGGACCATAATCAACACTACATGCCATCGGATATCTCCGATATTAAGTAGATTAGAACGGTTCGACCATTTAATGATTTGATTTAAAATTGGAGAAGCGAGGCTAAGCTTCGAACAACCAGTACGATGGTTACAATCAATGCACACATCTTGTCAAACCTTCAAAGGCTAACATCTTCGCTAAGAATAGAGTAATTTGAACGAAATTTTCAATAATTTTGCATTATCTATTTTTGAACTATTATAGCAAGTATGGCTAGCTCTTTATCTAAATCTTACATAATGCATCTTTAATTAAGAATCTAAGTCCGTTCAAATGATGTTAGGGAAGATTACATGAGGCGTTGACTTGTTTTGTCCATATCCCCTTTCTTTATATCGTCTGCTCTGCCCGTTATCATTAGCCCAGTCGGAGCAGAACAGTAGGACCTTAAACCCATTTTCATTTATTTATATTGTCTGGAGAGAATGCCGAAAGTTAACAAGTATTCTTTTCATATCTTGGTAAATATGGACTGGGATTGAACCATTTTTGAAAATAAAATGGTGTTTAACTGTTCTGCTCCGACGGGCATACAGTGTGTTATGTGGGAAATATTGCCCGGGCAGCGGCACTATGACCTACTCTTACATCGAATTCCAACTGCCAAGGGATCTTTTGCGTCCACGCCAATGTATACAGTTGACCTCGGTTTTTCGTCCCATCCGAACGACTAGACAGCTGTCCTTGTCAGGCCCTGTCCTGGACCACTGACAAGAGAGAGAGAAAGAGAGAGAGAGAGAGAGAGAGAGAGATGGGATTTGATGTCCACTCGACACAAACTAGGGTCATTTCGGGACTAACACATGGTTCAATTTTATTTCAATAATTCGCCCTGTCCTGCACCACTGACAAGAGAGAGAGAAGAAAGAGAGAGAGAGAGAGAGAGAGAGAGAGATGGGATTTGACGTCCACTCGACACAAACTAGGGTCATTTCGGGACTAACACATGGTTCAATTTTATTTCAATAATTCGCTTGTACGTAGGGGTCTTTAGCAGTGGGAGGAAACCGGAGGACCCGGAGAAAACCCACGAGGTTGGACAGACGACCCTACTCCTTGTCACGTACAACCGGAGAATGAAAAACACGCCAGTTGATTCAATGTCACGTACTAACCATTGGGCCATCCAACACCGCCCCCCCCCCCCCACTGACAAGGGGAAATAATGTCGGAAAAGAACCATTTTTGATTGATATGTCTTTTGGGGATTCACCTTATCGTAGATGAAATGCACATTACACGGAGTATGCCTGTTTCATTAGCCCGGTTAGTGCAGAAAAGTAGCATTTTAAACTCAATTTCAATTTATTTTATGTCATTTGCGGAAAGAGAAGAGGGTAGTTTCACTCATTCAGTTTACGGTGATTAAATACTAGTATTGTTAACCAAACTCGGGAATTTAATAAATGTTGGAAATAGTTCAACTCTGATAATCCCGTCAAGCCCTTTCAGAAGAAATAGCAAGTTTTTCCTCAGTTATAATAAGTAGTTTATTTAAACATAGACTGAATTACTAATTCACGACCACGCTATAACTGTCACATCAATTTTATTAATGAGAAAGATCATTTTAAAAAAAGTAAAAACATCACAGGTTATTTAACGTATCGTTTCGAGACTATGAGAATTGGCAGTGAGCCAAAAATGTTAATATCTACTTTTAATGAATGGGTTTGTAATAATTAGCTTTATGTATGATGAACACGACCTTGGCTATAAATAACTATATTATTAGTTTATTATATGTTTGCTCCGGAAGCACTAAAGGTCAGTTAGTTGCCACGTGTTTCAGAGAAATGTTTATGAATATAATTATTACACATGTTATTAAACAATACTTATCTGTCATTCATAAATATATCAAAAAGACAAAAAAGGCAAATAGTCACGTACAAAGAAAAGGATATTTGATATATATATTTGTTATTAATAATATTTTGTATGTGTATTTTTTTCTCAAAACTCTGAACTACAATTTTACGCAGACTTGTTTGTCACGTGACTTGACTGTCGTGGAAACTAGTCAAGTTGGGGGACGGTCCAATTTTCTGCTTGTATTTGTCTTTAATCGCTGCCTTTTTACCATAAATATTGTGATTGTCCCCTGTCAGTGCTTAAGATTCCTTAAAATATGCCTCGTCTCACGGTTCTCACAACCGCTAGCCTATCTGTTTTCTGGGAATCCAGTATTTTCAAGTAAAATTGGGTGTCGGTACTTTCCATATATACCAGATTTGCCGTACTGTTATTGGGCATAACTACCCTAAAATAATTTAATACAAGATATAAAGATAACAGATCAGTACATCCCGCGCAACAGGACTTTAAATATATCACGACAGTGGATACGGCACGTCACGAAATCATGTTCTCCAAACTGCACGATATATCAGATATGATATGGCGCCGTAGTGAACATTATGATACAGGTCCTATTGTAACGTGCCTACAGGCACGAACCTGCCTCTCTGAATAAAAAATCTGTGCTTTGAAAATATGAAATCCGTGCTCTGAAAAAATGCTATATGTAGCCTTGTGAATATGACAAGATTGTATAGGGAAACTTAGGTATCATTATGGTCATCGGCTACTTTCGATTTCTATTTCGAAACTTTTGCATTGATGATGTATTCCCACCACGAAAATTACTTGGCAGAACATTGCCAGTTAAGGTGACAGTTAAGGTTCGTTTACCTTTGGATCGACTTTGGATGTTTCATTGGACTGTTAATGAATCTGACACACGGTTATAAATATAAAATATGTTAATTCTGCTATATTTTGGTTATAAAAGTGTAAGCGTGATAAATTCTAGAAATTTTCACGGGAATTTTCAATTAGAACATTTCACCGTCAGCGAAGTTTTCATTTACTCTTATCCAAGTCCAACTATCAAGGGTTCTTTACAAGTGCCTATATTTTTACATGGGTGGGTCTTGGTTTTTCGTCCCATCCTAACGATTAGAAACTCTTTCCATAAGCCCTTTAGGTGCTACCACTGAACAAGTGGGACCTGGCTTTAAAAATCTCAAGGCCTTTCTCGGGTCACGCCGAGATTCGAACCTGGGGTATTCTAATCGAGAGTCCAATTCCCTTAACGATCGACAAAAGGAGTCCCCCCCCCCTTTATCAACAGACTGTATACATTTTTTTTAACCACACAAAATTAAACACAATAATCATTAAATATAATCAAATATAACACAATAAACACACTGCAATATCAAATATAATACAATATCAACTATTATAAAACAATAAACACACTACAATATCAAATATAACACATCAGATATAACACAACATCAAATATTATACAATAAACACACTGCAATATCGAATACATGATGTTATTGGTATTAAACAGTGTTCAATATATGTGTATATATATACCAAAATATACTCACAGGATTACGATACGATATTACATAACGCAATATACAATACGATATTAAACACAATACGTATTTAATACACTGCAACATCAAAATACTGGATGATATTAACTATAATACGACACATTATATCATATTAAACACATTATCAAATACACCACGACAATAAAGGCAACACAATATCAAATACAACAATATAAAAACAACACAATACACAATACTACATAAAAGTAAAGAAAAGGAGTAAAAACATACTCTAGGTTTTAACACAGACAACATAATAGTCAGTATAAGACTATATCAAAGAGAACACAAGATCATTTACAACACGATACCAAATACAACACAATATCAGATATGACGTGATAAATTTACAATTTAAAATTAACAAAGATATTAAAGAAACCGCCATATCAAATGTATCACAATATAAAATGCAGTACGATATTAAAGACAACAAGATATCAAATACACCCGAATATCAAATACAGTACGATATTAAATACAATACGATATCAAATACAACATAATATCAAATACATTACAAAATTAAAGACAACACGATATCAAATGCAACACATATCAAATACGTACCACGATATTAAAGTCAACTAGACATCAAATACAACATAATATCAAATGCAGTACGATATTAAAGACAACACGATATCAAATACAACACAATATCAAATACAGTACAATATTAAAGATAACACGATATCAAGTACAACGCAATATCAAATACAGTACAATATTAAAGACAACACGATATCAAGTACAACGCAATATCAAATACAGTACAATATTAAAGACAAAACGATATCAAGTACAACACAATATCAAATACAGTACAATATTAAAGACAAATGCAACACAATATAAAATACAGCACGATATCAAACACAACACAATATCAAATACAGTACGATATTAAAGACAACACGATATCAAACACAACACAATAACAAATACAGTACGATATTAAAGACAACACGAAATCAAATACAACACAATATCAAATACAGTACAATATAAACAAATGCGGTATGTAACAAAGTACTCTATAACTTTCATCAAATAATTGAACGGTCATTTAGGTGCTTAGAACTGTATGACCTCAGCTGTTTTTTTTAATATATACGGGCTGCACATGATCTGTGTGCAACACTCGGCAGTGCATCATACCATGACATGATAATGACTTCAAAGGGAATACACAGTGCAGTTACAGATACCATAATCTGATAAATTAAGAATACCATATATGATGATCACGTTTTCCTAATTGTCATACGCTATATAAGCAGGAGTTTGCTGACAGTAAGGCAGACAGACAGGGCAGAGAGAGACGGAGAGACCGGCGTATGGACTCACCCGAGTTCAGCCGCTGCCTTGGCAGAGGGGCAGAATGGTTGATTTAACATAGTTATATGTGTTACTGTCGTAGTCTAGTACATGTATATAGTTTAAGTACCTGTATTGCTGTTATAATTATGTAGATGTGTTGTATTCTGTTCCAATGTAAATAAACCATATATTTACGAACTGATCTCTGTTATCACTAAAATAGTGTTACAGGTATCACAAATTGCACAATATTAAATACAACACCAATACGTTATATAGTTGAACCCAATGCCAAATATAACACATTATCAATAGTAACACCATATCAAATACAACACAGTATCAGATACAGTACGATGTAAACAAAGACAAAACAATATCAAATACAGTACGATATTAAAGATAACACAGTATCAACCACAACATGATACCAAACGCAACACGATATTAAAATCGACACAATATCAAATACAACATTATATTAAAGACAACACATAGGTAAATATAAAAAGGAATGGCATGTTACTTGACATTATAGACACAACACAATATTAAATTCAACAAATAAATAAAAATAACACATTATTAAAGATGACATACCATGGACCACAACCCGATATCAAATGTCACACAATATTAAAGACAACACAATCTCAAACACCACATGATATCAAAGACAATACAATATCAGTGCCACACAATATTAAAGGCAATACAATATCAGCAACACAATATTAAAGACAATAAAATATCAAACACCACACGATATCAAAGACAATAGAATATCAGTACCACACAATATTAAAGACAATAAAATATCAAGACCTCGGTTTTTCGTCCTATCCGAACGACTGCGCCACTGAAATGGACCACACTATTAAATGCTTCTCTTTATTCAATGCACCTTATTATTAAATACACCTTATTATTAAATACATCACGTTATTAAATGCCTAGCTCGCTAGCCTGGAGGTCGGGTGTTCGATCCCTGCATTGGCCGAGAAAGTTCATCCAGATTTTCCGGCGTGGTTCTCCCTTGTCAGTGATGCAGGACGGAGGGACTGACAAGGAAAGCTGTCTAGTCGTTCGGATGGGACGAAAAACCGAGGTCCCGTGTACACATTGGCGTGCACGTAAAAGATCCCTTGGCAGTTGGAATTCGATATAAGAGTAGGCCGTAGTGCCGCTGTCCGGGCAAAATTTCCCTCATAGCACACTGTATGGCGTATGCCCGTCTTCATTAGCCCAGGTTAGGAGCAGAACAGTAGGACGTTAAACTCCATTTCATTTCATTTCATTTATTAAATGCGCCTCAATCATACATCACATTATTAAATACACTGCGCTATTAAATGGGCTTCTCTATTGAATCCATCGCATAATTAAACACACCGCGATATTAAATACATCACGTCATTAAATGCACCATACTATTAAATATACCCATTCCACAATGATTTAAATACATCAAAGACCAAATATAAAATGGCGACAGAGAGGGGTTTAATATAGGCTATGCCTGTTCCCCAATCCCTATTCAGATACAAATCTGAATAAATATATTGCTTATAAAAAATAAATTACAGGAAGACGTGTAATTGATCCTGATACAAAATATAAGGCGATGTTGAATCTCATTTCCTATTCATTTTGAAAATATTTTTGGCCTCGCTTCGTCCAGTCATTGTAATCATTCTTTTTCGAAATGAGCTACTGCAGCCTTACAAATGTTTTTTTATACAGAAATTCTGGGTTTTTTTTTTATTATGATTATGAGATTTGTTTCTCAGGTGTTGATATTTGTGGATAAGTTGTTACAAGAGAGAAGATTACCAGAAGATTATTTAGGTTATTTGTGACCTAAATATAATATTACTTATTACTAATTTCTTTTCAGTGTTGCATTCTCTCTATCAGTTTTTGGAAAATATCAAATTTATGTTTTAATTTAAATTCTTTGGTCGTCATTTTAATCCCTTGCAAATGAAAATATTTTGAACGTTGAATCCCTGAAAGAAATATCATTCCAAAAATGGTCCATTTCCGTTCAGTATTTACAAAGATATGATAAATTGGAAAAAAAAATTCGGCATCCACTACAGACAATATAAGACATGGTCAAAACCAACCAGTGACACCTACAGTTTTCACTAAAATCTTTTGATGGGCCTCTTTTTATCCCACTGAATCCAAGCCGGGGGATGATCTACCGTTGATATTTGATTTCGTAAATAATGTCGTGTAAATTTATCTATTTAATTACACTTTAGCGTTGATTAAAGATACATAAGTTAACATTTAGATAAAGAGCTGACCATACTTACTATAATAGTTCGAAAATAGATAATGCAAAATGAAAATATTGAACATTTCGTTTAAATTACTTTATTCGGACCCAAGTTATCACTGTTTGTAGTTTTGACAAGATAGGTGCATTATGGTAACCAGAGCACTGGTATATTCGAGACGCTTTCCCATTTTTAAATTAAATTTTTAAATGGCGAACCGTTCTAATCTAGTTAAAATCTCGAGTACCCGATGCCGCCGAGAGTTGATTATGGTCTTTTTTTTGTTAATAAGTGTCTAAGATAGACCTGTAATAAGCAGATTTAGCTCTTGCATAATGTATGTTTAAGCCCTGAAAAAAATAGATAGTGTCCAACTAAGCAAATGCCGATCAGAAACTTTAATAAGAATTAGCTTATAATAATAATTAACATATATCACTGCTTATATAATGATTAATAATTTCTCTTTATATCGAGTTCTGTTATTTCGAACTCGGTTAACAGCACTGGGAAGTCTTTCCGTTTTTAAATAGCTTATGATTAACCTGTTTAAAACGATATAAAATTGATTTCTTGTGTCATAACAGTAAACTATTCTCGAAATAAAAAGGACCGATTCGGAGGTGACACAGTGACATGATTCCGTTTTCTTAAATGACAGTTTAGTTCCTACTGTTTCCCAGAAATAACCTGCTCTATAAATAAATCCCAATGCTCGTTAGAAATATATATTTCACACCTATTGTGTTTTATACAGGGCCAAATATGGATATTATAACTGATTAACAACGGGAATATTACCGCGTGATTACGTTTATATATGACATACAGGCCATCAGTGCTGACATTTATTTGAGACAAACGTGACAATGGTTTACAAGAATAGTAAGGCGATTAACAATTTTATCATATTTCTTCGTATTTCTGAATGATTTTATTTTGTATTCATTGTCTCTTGTGTGCAGATTTTTTTAACAGAAATATTTTTTGACAAAATTGCGGCAGAAATCAACCTAATGACTTGTATTAATTCGGTGATCTACTTTTGTGGCTTAGAATATTAATGACAATGGTATGTATATGTATATATATATAAGTCTTTAATACATTTAGGAGACAGATGTTTGACTTTCGAGGGTTAGCATCGTTAATAAAGCAGTCTAAGGTTAACAGCTAATCGTTTGAAACACGTTTGAAGGTAAGTTATCCTTCGTTATTTCTGAACAGGATATGCCGTATTGAAAATCGGATTCTAATGCATGATATAATTAATCATAATCTTGAAGCCTTTATATTATTTGTAAAATAGAAAAGCCTTCATCTTCTTTGTAAAATGAAATATATACATGCATATAGTAGTGGTGGGTGTTGTAGACGTGACATAGTATTCTTACATCTGCTGTAGCTTCTTGCTGTTGATCAGAACTGTTCAGTTTATCCTAGATTTAGGACGGATTGAACTTACAATTTATTCATACTGTTCTGTAGTAGCGATCTAAGTTTAGCTGGATAACTATATTCGTCCATAATAGAAAATAGGTTACATGTTGCTTAAAGACATTATGATTGAAACTAATGCTATTACGCTATCGATTTAAGGTGATCTGACGTTTCAGTTACTCATCGGTTGGTGATTTGAAGCAGGACGTTAAACCTCATTTTATCCATTCATCCGTTATGTTCAAATAAGATTGAATGCGAAATCTGAGACAAATCTTTCTATCCATTGCCGAGATATACGCGTTTTTTTAAAAAATTTATTATGCGATTCCTACACAGTGTAGCCTGTAATGATATTTAGAGAGGGTCTATGATTATTTTGAATATATAATATAAAATTCATTTACTCTCTGCTTTAAATTTATAATGCATCTGTAGGTCATTCTCGGTAACACAATTTTATCACTTCTGCTCGGTTCATTACTTTGGGTTTGCTGGCTAAATTCTGTGCTATTCGTATCGTTAAACCTAAATCCAACCAAAACCCTGCAAACATCTGTTTTCCCTGGCAGCCCGAGTCGCCCATTTTTTTTGAAACCGTAACACTTTCTGGTCTCGTTATTGTGGTTTCAACTATTTGAGAATATTTAGCTTTATTGTATTTAGATCAACTTGTTTTTTTCTTAAATGTTGTTTCTTAAATGTTTACAACTAACAGTTTAATACAAGAGCAATTATGTATGGATGGTGGGGGGTTGTTTACTGTTCAAGTATTGTTAGGTTTAATGTTATATGTCATAAACGAACTATGTCGACTGACATGTCCTTGAACCACTATTTTAAGACAGATTAACGTGCACAATGTTCCAGACAGGGCAAACTTATTCGGCCTCATGTACGTCACCCATAAGCTTATTCACCAGGCCGAACCAGGATCCCGCATCGATGGAAGCGTTGTTTCACTCAAATGTCTAGTCCATATTATTTTAGGGGTCGAAGACGTGGAGGGGCAAACAATGGCATCGACCGCAAACATAAGGTATTCATCAAAATTTGTCTCAGAAAGATCTCGCGTATATGATTGCCAGATCGCGTTTTAAACCAGTAACATCTTAGGGTTATACTGGGCACATGTCAAACATCTTGAGGTTATACTGGATACACGGCAAATGTCTTAGGGTTATTCTGGCCACATTTCAAACATCTTGAGGTTATACTGGATACACGGCAAATGTCTTAGGGTTATTCTGGGGATACATGTTAAACATCTTAGGGTTATACTTGATATATGGCAAAGGTCTTAGGGTTATACTGGATACATGTCAAACGTCTTAAGGTTATACTGGGTACATGACATGCGTCTTATGATTATACTGAATACATGGCAAACATCTTAAGGTTATACTACTGGATACATGGCAAACGTCTTAGAGTTATACTGCATACACGTCAAACGTCTTATAGGATTAGGCTGTAATAATGGCACTGACGGGTATCCCAGGGCTGTGGTGATGGCAATCGTAGGCACCTTCAGGTTGTAATAATGGTACGATAGTGGCACATGTTATTCCCAAAATGTCCTGAAGTAGAATAAAAAGGACCCGAAGTCCATACTGGTTTGACTAGCTAGAATTAATAAAGTTTATATGTTTTAGTACAATAGGTAAACAAAATAGATAGACCCAGTACCTGTATATATATATACGCAATATCTTAACCGTGACGAATAAAACAAGAAACTAGATTTATTTAAAGATGTGTTTAAATTATCTTGTAATATAAATAGCCATGTTTTATGTCTATGCGTCAGGATCTAATTTGCTAAGTTGTATCTAAGACTAAAAATACAGTATGTAATGTGTTTACATTTGACTAGTGGTATATATTTAGCTTCAAGAGGTAAGTAAGATACATACGTTCATGATTAAAACATTTACTGGTAAATTTTCGCTGGATATTCATTAAGTCTGTTAAGGTATGTCAAAAGGCTCGTTGTTTTTCTTTAAATAGAGACCTAAAGGTGGAGAGGCGATGGTGGCTGTGGATGCGAGGTAAGCTGATATAGGTTTTTGTTACGTTGTTCTTCCATACATTTTGATTTGTTCTGGTCTCACAGCTAATAAATGCTATTGTAACTGGTGTCATGCACAGGCCAGGATAGTCTTACTCTTTACAGGGCACCATACGCCACTCTTGTTTTGGTACCGGTCTGTGGGGCAGACGTTTGCTCTTTTTTGTTGGATTGTCATGATTTTCATCAAGTAGAATGTTCTCGTTGTTAAATTTTGACCCTGGATTTCTTTTCGTCCTGTTATATACTTGTATTTTATGAATTTCAATTTGTTTGCTTTACTTCAATTGACAGTATAAATAGGTGTATAGCTGTAGTTAGATAAACCTCTAAAATGAAGGCGTTCACCAAATCAACATAGTTGCAGCGTATACAAAACTGTCCCCCCACCCCTCAAATATGCCACTGTCTTGACACTTTTATAATATTCTCTTTGCCTTCTTGGATTGTCAGCGTTATTTTAATGTACTGTTTGTTCTTTGTTTTGTTGAAAAGGTATTTCAACAGCCTCCCAGCCGGAACCTCCGTACTGCGCTGGTTGAATCCCAGTTTTGACTAAGAGTGTTCCTATGCGATTGCAAACACGTCGGATAATACCGGATTATATCAAAGAATGCCGATTGTTGTTTTTTTCTGACTTTGCCGCAACTGTTATTGTTTTGATTTCTGTATTGTGTTGCAATCTGACAACTGTGTCATCGAAACTTTCCGTCTATAGTTTTCCGATGACACGAATCTGGGCCGCGTT
The DNA here is from genome assembly GCF_932274485.2 of Patella vulgata. Taxonomy (NCBI): domain Eukaryota; kingdom Metazoa; phylum Mollusca; class Gastropoda; family Patellidae; genus Patella; species Patella vulgata. The sequence goes on from NC_065883.2 coordinate 24,140,243, forward strand.
CAATAAGGACGCAGTTGTTTTCTCTTGTTAAAACATGACGACGTTGTAAACCAATTTACGCTCTCAAAGGGCCGTTATTGTCAACGCTTTAGGCTGTTATAGGTTTTTAGAACGGGTTTGCCATTTAACGAAATTGTAAATGTATGCCATTACACGATGTGTAATGTGACAGATATCCCAAGACCGCACAATATAGACTGGTAGCCTGGATAACCTGGCCTTGTCACTTTGCTTACACAAATCGGGTCATTTTGTCTCGAAATTAAGTAGTGAGACCTTCGTTCCCTGTAAGTATTATTTCTTCCATGTTCATCCACTAACTTTGCTCGATTTTAAAAAAATAACAATAGGATATATGCCAAATTATGTACTTTATAATGTAGATATTCTGTGCATAAATCTTTCACAGACTTATATTTATTTTTTAAAATATTATTGTCTATGATACTTTTTATTTATGATATAAATATATTCATGTGATATTGGTTTAAACATAAAAATCACCATTATTATGTTTGGCACCATATAGCCCGGTTGGAGCTGACGTACCATAGAACTCCATTTAATTCACTCATTCTTTCACAATAGGGAGCCGCGGTAGCTCAGTGAGTAAGACGGTGTCTCGCTGACCGGAGTGTCTGGTGTTCGCTCCCGGTTTTGGCCTGACAAGAACAGTGTCTATTAGTTCGGGTGGTACGGAAACCGAGGTCCCGTGTACACATTGGCGTGCACGTAAAAAAAAAACCCTTATGGCAGCTGGAATTTGAAGTAAGAGTAGGCCGTAGTGCAGCTGTCTTGGCAAAATTTCCCACATAGCACACCGTATGGTGTATCCCCGTCTTCATAAGTCAACTCTTTGCAGAAAAGTAGGACGTTAAACCCCATTTCATTTCATTTACTTTTGCGGGTTCCAGTTCTTGGTTATAATATTTACGTTTAAATATTCATGGAACTACAAAACGCTGTCCTTATGACAAAACATGATAAAACAGCAACGGTCAATGGTCAAGGGCTAGAGTATTTTTATATATTGTAATCCACAGCTGGGTGCTGATATGCAACGTATTAACCGACATAATATGTAATACCCAGGACAATAATATCTAGATTACTAGAAAGTAGTACTACAGAAGTCTGGCATGACATGTGATCACGACACAACTGTTTCAGATCAAATAAATCAGAGCTTTTACGCTTGGAAATCAGAGAAGTTTAAAACCAGGGTTATTAGTGAAATGAAAAGTTATAATGAATGCGTATCAGCAATTCAGTATGAATTTAAAGGGTGATGACTCCCTTGTTCTGACAATGATGGGATACCCATTTTAGTCTGGAGGATCAGTGCGAAGGGGGGGGGGGGTCCATCAAATGGCCACAAAACCAGACCCAACTTTTCTAGAGCAAAATTTTGTGTAGAATACGATTCCGAGATATTCGGGGTCAAAGGTCAAATGGGTTCATTTGCACTGAAAGTGAATGCGCAGTCATTCTTGTATCATGAAAATAAGCTGAAAATGATCGAAAGTAATCACACTTTCAATAAAAATATAAACTTACTAAATTAACCTTTGTTCTTTGTGGCCCCAGGGTTCAAAAGGTCACATTTTCCGTTTTAGCACTAGGAAGATTTAAAGTAATAAATGTCAGCGTAAAATATAAAAACTAAAGCGAAACCTGTTCTAATTAATAAAAGGAACATTTAAAATTTAACTTTAGATGGTCTTAGCACCGAACTTTTACTTTGGAACGTCGAAAATGATCTTGCTAACAGACCAAAACGCTCCGGAACCTGTTTCAAAAATACGTAAAAACTGTTAAATCAAAATCTCTCCGAATTAGTTTTACAACGAATGCTATACAAAGTAAACGTTCGGTGCCAAAGACCCCTTTAAGATAAATTTTAAATGTTCCTATTATTAATAAGAACAGGTTTCGCTTTAGTTTTTATATTTTACTTTGACATTTTATTGCTTTAAATCTTCCTAGTGCAAAAATGGTAAATTTCACCGTTTGATCTCCAGGGTCACTAACACTAAGAGTGAATTTAGCAAGTTTACATTTTTATTGAAAGTGTGATTACTTTCAATCATTTTCAGCTTCTTTTTATAATAAAAGAATGACTGCGCATTCACTTTCAGTGCAAATGAACTCATTTGACCTTTGACCACGAATATGTCGAAAACGCCCCAATCGGCGGACTGATTGGGTCTGGTTTTGTGCCCATTTGATGGGCCCCACCCCCGCGCTGAGCCTCCGGTCTATCTCTTTGAAAGACATAACTTTTATTTGAAATAAAAGTTATGTGAATGGTATCAAGTATGATGGAAATAGTAGGCATACACTGCTCGACAATTCTGGAATTCCGAAGCTTGCTAGATATATCCATATTCCATATCTCTTACCACTCCCCGCGCCAGCCAAATATTTTTTTTTTTACTATTATTTGCGCCTTCAAAGGACATAATTATATCACCAAGTGACTTCTGTTTGCTAATTTGCGCTGGTATTTTTCATTTGATTAGTATTTTACGTTTTAATTAAAGATGCATTATGTAATAGCTAAATCTGCCTAATGAAAACCTTTCGTTTGGTATTGGTAATTTTCATTTGATTAGTATTTTACATTTTCATTAAAGATGCATCATGTAAGAGCTAAATCTCCCCAATGAAGATCTTTCGTTTGGTATTGGTAATTTTCATTTGATTAGTATTGGTAATTTTCATTAAAGATGCATCATGTAAGAGCTAAATCTGCCCAATGAAGATCTTTCGTTTGACCTAAAATTTATTATTATCCACATGCCAGGCCCTTAATCAACTCTCTTGATCATCAGATGGTTTTGTTTTTTCAACGAAATTATTCACGATTGTCAGTTAAAAAAATATTAAAAAATTGATTATTGTCGTAACAACAGACCACACTGTTCTTCAAACGGCCACCACTCCGCTCAGAATGAAGTGTTTGAATGACATTGTCAACATATTCCCTTTTCATTATCTATTTTTTAACTATTATAGCGAGAACTGTCAGCTTTTTATCTAAATGTTACACAATGGATCTTTAAAAATAAAGATAAATAAAATTGTTCTAATGCAATGTGATATCAATATGTCTGTTTGTTTTATTTGATGGTTAATTTGCTTTGAAAATATTAATCTAACTTATTCGGCCTCCAACCGAGATAGAAGAAATTAGCCAGCCACTTCAAAAGCATAAAATTACGGATATGTGGAGAGTAGTGCCTGAAGAAACATTAAAAACTTGGAACAGATTTTAATTAAACGAGTCACATAAGTAGGACAAACCAGTAAAGGCCAAACACCTGATGAAAAGTCGTATATTATGCTGTACAGCACTGCTGTTTTTATTAGAGGTCACCAGTGTATGTTAATAACAGGCCAATTGCCTGCACATGAACATAAACAGTTCATATGGGCGGTTTATCTGACGGCCCCATTTCACTCGCAAAGAGATACACTGTCAAAAGTGAAAATGGACGTTTTTTATTTTTGTCTTAATAATGAGTAATTGCTCCACCAATCCTCAGACATTCATCAATTCGTCGTGGCATGCTCCTAATCAACCGTCCAATCACGATTTGGGGCAATCTGACCCACTCCTCTTGCTGTACCACGGCCAATTCGTTTAGTGTTGTCCGTTCACGTTGATGAACACGTCTCCCGATCAAATTAACCGTGACAAAAATACGCTAAACAGTAAATCTTGTGCAAGTAACGATAGGAAAGTAAACGTGGATAGGATAAACCAGCAAGCGGCAGTTTTCATCAACCCTTCCTTGAAGTGTCAAATTTGACAATGAACCCCTCCCACGTATATGGCGCTATTGCGTGTCGCATGTGCAGCTCAGTGGTTCTGTTGGGGCGGCAAGTTCTTCATCTGTGAACATACTCTCAAAGCATGTCAAGTGTCCACGGCTATTTATCATATCACAACCTGCATAGGTATTTGTATTTCAATATCCCCTACTTTTTTTGAAGAGTATAAAATGTGTTTGCTCTTGCATATCGATCAATCTGAGGAATATACACTCCGTCAGCTGAAAATGAGATCAAATGAAATGAAATGGGGTTTAACGTCCTACTGTTCCGCCCAGATTGGGCTAATGAACACGGGCATATGCCATACAAAGTGCTGTGAGGAAAGTTTTGCCCGGACAGCGGCTCTATGACCAACTCTTAATCGAAGTCCAACTTCCAAGGCTTCTTTTACGTGCAAGGTCAATGTAATATTAGGACCTTTAACCCCATTTCTTTCCTTTTTCATTTATAAAAAAGAAAATTCCAATATACGAGTTTTAGTATTGTCAGAGGTTGAGTGAGGGGGTTTTGAGGTTTTTGCGCTCCCTCTCAAATGGACAAACGTCATGTCAACTCTCGTCAGTAAGTATATGACGCATGCTCATGGTTGTGACTTTTAAGACATTCTGGACAGGCTACAAATCCGCTCTGGCATGAGGATTGTTCTGTATGTTATTAATCCAATATTTTCGGTTCATTCCCGTAATAACGGACGAGAGGGATGTTTTTTTCTCCATAAATTGAAAGGGGTTGATGAACCGGCTCAAATTAGGTCAGTTTGGAACTAACATATGGCACAAATATTGTTCGATAATTCGCTTACGCGTATCGGTCTTTAGCAGCGAGACGAAACGAGGAGACCCCAAGTAAACTCACGAGGATGGACAGGCGACCTTAATCTTGTCACGCACAACCTTGGATAAAAACCTCACCACTTGCATCAATGACAGACCTTATACTCTAAAGCGTACGCGTTCGACAAACCACAATTTCAAATATAGAACTCAGTTGAGCACCAACCTAGAGGATATTTTCTAAAAAAGTAATGCGTCTTTATGTAGAACTACAAACATAAAATGTCAAAACACTGCGCAAAACGCAAAATTTAACTAGGGTTATGGCGCAGTTTTAAGGGTGCACGTACATCAACATTATCTGAAATTGTTTTTCTTTTTGAATATCAAAACAAGTTATAGCCTACCGGTCAAGTGTCCCTTGATAACGAAGGGGACTTCGTGATCCAGTCAATACGTCATACCATCAATATTTGATGTTGAAATTGTTTATTGTTTAAAAATGACACGATGGGCCCGTGACGACATTCACTGAATACTTTGTGATAAAGAATAAATGAACACTTTTACTGACGGCACAAAATTCAATTTCAAGCTGGCTGGTCATTGATACTGGTTAGTATGTCTACAAAACACCAGACTGCGCGAGAACAGGTTTTGACGTCATAGATAAATCTATTAATAACCATGGAATACGGTTCACCATTACAATGAGTTTACTATAGGCTCTTCAGTATCCCGCGTTCAGTGTTTGAAATGTTTTGTTTTCTTTTACAGAGTTCTAATAAGGATTATTGTATAGATCATTTATGAAACCATTGGGTAAGTATTTAATTTATTTTATACCGAGTGACTATATACGTTGTCCTTCCTATTGTGTTTAAAACAAAAAATTGTTTACCGTAAAAAAATCACAAACAACCTCCAATTATACTATAACGTAGATTGGCAATGCACAGATCTAATGCATTATAGGCCCACTATTTATTAAAGTAAATTTTGAAAATTGACGAATCTTCAATGTTATTGTTTACATTTTCATTTAGTAGACACCATTGATACAATCGCTGATTTAAATATGTGTTTCTAGAACCATAAAGAAAAAGTTACCATTGTCATTAATTAATAGTGCCGTCGAAGTCATTTTGTACACAAATGATCATTACAGGGGAACTGCACAACAAAACATAGACAAATAAAACAATACAAGAACATTCCGCATTAACAATACATATATTATCCCTAGAGACGATAGGCAATAAACCCAAAAATATTTGAGGAAAACATAGGTGTGGGTAACCGAGTATAGAAAATTAAAAACAATATCTGTCTCATATTCCATTTCAAAATTGTTCTAGTATAAAGCAAATTGTGCACACTTGACTGTTTTGGTTAACCAGCCACAGAAGGTTATATTACATGTTGACGTACATGTATATGTTCGCCTGCCATCAAAAATGTCTTGTGAACACTCTTCAGTCAAAATGTCTTGTGTACACTCTCCAGTCCAAAAGCTTAATAGCATTCGCCGGGTTGTTCATTGCCATTATCAAAACTTACGAACTGTATAATTCGGAATTTCATATTTTGACTGTGGGATTGTTGAATCCGAACCCAATTTACAAATATTAGGATATTAACTCACCGTTTTCGCCTTTACCTTTAAAATCTTTTGAACCCGTTACAAAACAGTTTCTTCCATGATTTGTTTTTAAAGATACATTCTCACGAAAGTATTTATAGGGTTTTTATTTCCAATAAAAGTAGGGCAAATTTGGTTTAAATGGAAAGTAGAGACGCGCAATCTTACTATAAATATGGGGCAATCACAGGGCAAAAATGTCAGGGTATATCACTAACTGGCAACCCGACGGCTTAATTTCTGCCAGCTGGACTTGGGAAGTGCTTGTTATTTCTTGATTAGGCGGTTTTGGGAACATTGAGTGGTTTAAACGTACAAAAGACTCTGCAATTAAACGACGGAAAAAGAAGTTGGCCGAAGATAATCCAAGAATTTGCTTAGACTTCAATATGTATGGCAAATTGACAGTAAGTAACGACAAATACATTCTGAAAATAGGCCCTCCCTCAATCAAGTTACATGACAAACGTGGCTTCTAAAAATAGATTTTTTTTTTATATCTTTGGGTATTTCCTCCCGAATACAATGTTTTGAGAGGGATTAGAAACAAATTTTTGATAGATTAATTACTGTAGTTTGAATATGGTTTTAGTCCCAATATATCCTGAGATCACCCAGTTTGTACGCTGGAAGGCATTGTTAAAAGCATGGTGGGATTGCTCACATAAGGAGCCCAACGTGATAAGGACTTAATGAAATTTCTAAACTCTTGGTTAAATTTTAAAATCAGCGTAATTTGTTCACTATAAGAGCTAACAGAAGTTAATCAGCTCTGTTATAAAACTGCACCGGATTTGAAACAAATGTTTGTAAATAATTTTTTTCTATTTTGACAAGTGCATTTTGACAACTGTTTTTTGAAAGATATAATTAATAACAGAAATGTAGGTCGAGTCGAAGGTACTTTAAAATTATTTTAGTTTTTAAATAAAAGGTGACATTAATTTTATTCAGAATCTCATAAACCACACATAAACCGGAAATTCACTGTTGCAAGGAGCGCCTACGTAATGCATCTCGGGTTACATGACATATTCAAGACAACTAAAGGCTATAGAGTTAATATTATTCTTTACACCACTCCTTGTCGAACTGAATGTTAAACATGTCCCAATCTACCATTTACTATTTTAAACATGATGCCAATTAATTCGTGGAGTCCGACAGAAAAAGGAATGATAATTTGGGATGTGATATTCCACCGTTAGCAACTCTAACGTGATAATTACAACCAGCTTCCTGAATTTCTTCTTCGTCGCGCAATGACCACAGCAGGTTAATCAAGGGGCCTATGCGACTAATGATCGCCTACCTATCACCACACGCGCTCCAAGTACAGCACTTTTCCTCATATACCTTTCCGGAATGACGCCCGCTAGGCATACTATAATAGTATATCAAAACTATTACAATTACGTTTCGTTGAATTTTTTCAGATTTTTACAACATCCGGTTTGCCAAAAATACTTTCTATCGCAACATGGACCTAATAATGTATTATAATGGTCCATGGTACAACTGTTATAGCCATAACCGAAATCCAATGAGAGCCACTATTGGTTTTAAAATAACCATAATTCACTGCAAACCTAAGCCGTGTATACCAAAACACCCAATTTGATTGGCCAATGAGCACCGTCTTCAAAGAAAACATATAAATAAGAAGGATGTTAATATCGTACAACGTATAAATAAAAGGAAAAGTAATTATAAAGATCTATAGTTGTATTTCAATTACTGCTCCTGTTAATATGGTTTCCCATATTGTTTAATTAAAGTAACTAAATCAATAAGTCAGTATTATCCATAATCCTCGACATTAAAAACACGAATTAGAATATAATATTGGTTCATTTCGATCATTATTGATGTTGTGACCTTACCGTAAAAATATGGGCTCTTGATATCCAATAGTCAAGGCAAAATGAACATTTTAAAATCAGTGAGTGCCGTCGTTTTCTCTAAGGCCCTGATGAAAGAGGCAAAACGTCAGTGCAGAAGTGAAAAGTCAATCCGTAAACTAGATATAGACTTGACTAACCAGACTCAAACGACTACCATTCAATTTAGACTCACGTATTTCGTCGAACATAATTGATTAGAAATTACAATACAAATTAAAAACATTAAATGTCAACATTAATATGTGGTTTTTAATAAGTTTTCGTCCATTTTAATCTCCGAAGAAAAAAGGTTCAACTCCTTTAAAAGAGAGCAATTATTCTGGTTTTTCTGTCAATAATTGCTGCAACCCTACCCGTGTTCTATAAATCTATGTATTAACGTAAGGACAATAGAATTATATTTATACACCTAATAAACTTAATGTACTTGTGCGGGTTCTATTTCATTTACTGAGTATAACAAGTTGACTTGGTTGTTGTTGATCATGGTGTTTAACGTCCGCTTCCATCGAGGGTGATATAGCAGACAAGTTGTCTTATTTTGATTTTTATTATCTTGGCGCACGCCAGCGGTCTTTCGTGTGTGTGTGTGTGGGGGGGGGGGGCTTGAGTACCCGGAGTAAACCCATGAAGCTGAGAAGGCGCCTCCATCTCCAAGCCACATACGCTCACACCAGGTATGGAAACCAAGACCGCAAGCCAGAGGTGATCTGCCATTTCGGATGGCCGAGATTTCAATGGATTTGCACACTCTCGAGAATAACCAATTTAACGATAGAATGGATAATCGAGACTTAGTCTACATTCTCAAGTACCGTTGCTATGATAATGAACAATCTTTGCTATGCATCTTGTCAGAACGTCAAACACTGATAATTTCTTTCCGAATAAAGTAATTTGAATGTAATTTTCAATATACTCATTTTTCATTATCTATTTTTAAAAAATTTAACAAAAACACGCAGCTCTTTATATCTTAATTTCACATAATGCATTTTTACCGATAATGTCAATGCTTAAAAGGTCACTGACGTCATAAATCAATCGACCACGACAAGATGACACCTACTAGTAGATCGATTTATTCATGTATATGAATTTTCATATAAATATGCAATATTTGTATATTTATAATATATTTTAGCTTGTTTATTATAGTCACTTCAACTATTATTATAATTATGATAATGTTTTTAGCATGGCAATACGTATTAACAATTGTTTTACGACATAATAATACTAATTTCTTCCCGTGTATTTAGTCAGCTTAACTGCTCAGTGGCTCTATGTATACTCAAGTCCCTATTTTGAACATTTGTTTTGACATGTTTGAAAATTCATAAGAAATACTGGAGATTTGTTGTTTTTTATATCAAATCTTAGAAATCGCAAAAAAAAATGGATAAAACCTTAAGTATTTGTGTATTAATATGAGCCCGATATGCCTTTTCCGGCTTTGAAATGAACTGCATTGTTCAATCTTTAGTAGTTTTTATGGCTTTTGCGATTAAAACAGAACACCACGCCACCATGCGTTTTTGACCTAAGTTCGAATAAGCCGCATTATGGTCGAGGATTTATGGTAAACTTTCGATAATATATCTAAGGAACTATATGACAGAGAAAGATATTTTGAACGCATCATACCCATAAGCTATTAAATATATGTTTTTTAGGTTACAGTTAGGTCATATTTATCCAACCGACAAAGCTATTTTCTCTCCGATGTTTCTTAAAATACAATTGTGAACTACAACTGCATGATCAGCCCACAATAATTTATAACTGAGAACCTGTATTGAACAAAGCAGCTATTTTAAACCTTCACGATGGCATCTAATTATAATTTATAGAACGTAAAACGAGCATCGCTTGAAATTTCTCATAAAGACGTCCATTAGTTCGGACATGATTCATATGATTATGTATTAGGATTTTGGCTGTCGAAACTGATCACCGATCGCTATGTAAACTTCAGATTTTCTCCGAAAATGAGCCTAAATCGCGATAGAAAATCGTAAAGTTGTTGATGTTTGTCAACCCGATAAATTATCACTGACAGGCTTCCAAGAAAATTGACAAAGTGCACACACACACACACACCATTCGTATTTTTTTTATATAATAATAAAGTTTATATTTTCAGAAATAAATATGGACGTATGTTTAATCTGTTGAATCATTTAAGCAACAAGTATGGGCGTACTATGAATCAGGAACCGTATGTAACATCATCGCAGCCATCTTGGACTTGTGACGTTATATCTAAAATCGAGATCCGTAAATCGATGCAAAGGAACAAACATGTCGATCGCAATTAAATTGGCGAAGCCCAAGGCTTTTATGAAGAGCGTCTCTACAAAGAACAAAAACAAGAACAACAAAATGAGTAGCGCTTGTTCCTGGTCCAAAAAATCAATACTTCTGCTAAAATAAATAAACAAAATTAGCTCGTCTGATATCGTATTACTCTGTGGTTTATACACCACAGACAACGTGCTGACAATATACTACTATTACATACTTGACATTTATATATATATATATATATATATATATAGCCTGAAGAGGTTCCGATGGAACTGAAAGCGCCACGTCCAGGTAACAAATTCACCATATTTTTACTTCTTTCTGATATACATCAAATCATACAAGCTAGCTGTCTGCCCTCTATAGGTGTTAATAATGTGTATAAAATTAAAATTTGGCCATACATATATACATTCGTAGAATAATAGATTTTCATGGCAGTGGATTATAAATAATATCAGGTAAAGTACAACGAAGGGTTATAAAGTATATAATACGACATATTTACATAGTCTTCCTGATATAATCTGACAATAGTACAATACAGGAGTAATGAGATGAAATAAATGTCCATAGATATATGTATATATTTTACATTTTGTCTCCCCAGAATAATCGTTATCAACATTTTTATTTTCTTACGTGAAAGTGAGAGGCAGCTATTTCTAGCCAATTTCTCAGCAGTATAAATTATGGTAATATTTTAAGAAGAATCCTGACAGATCACTTTATATATTCGGTCATGTCAAAAATTACAGAATCTATCGAGCTTCTGAAGATTATATTGGGAGTAAATTCAACGTTTTCCTTATGGTCCAGAGCCAAGGTCGCTTTGGCGTACTGATTCGGTGTTGACCGATAAATTTCTTCGAGATTTTCCAATCTCTCTCTAAGTATTCTTGTCTTCATTATCCCAGTTGTTGTAGAAATGTAAGATGTTTATCCCCATTTCATTTGTTTTTTAGTCTTTCTCGTTCCCAGTGCAATGAAAGGTCTTTTCAACGGTATTCTTTCTTCTTCCAATAGGACACCAATACACTTTAATACAGAGTCCAGGTTTCCTCTCGAAGCCGTTGCTGTTTGTCCTCGCTTTGGATTGCATGGGAATATCTATAGAGATGCCGCTATTCAGCCCGGAGTTATCACGGAAGTCTTTCGGAATTAGCGTTCATCAAGTTATGGTTCCTGTTACTGAAATCTTGTGTATGTTCTGGCTATCAGAGTTTTCAAGAATTTTGTTAAATAAACCAGTCAGTTGAAATGTATTTCTCAATGTATTTGGGTTCCTACCCATAAATCTATCATTTGACTTGACAGTGGTCTTCCCCTAGGCTGAAATTTAGAGTTGTAAGGGCAGTTGTAAGTTAAACTACGGTTTCCGAAACATGTTTGATCAAAGCAAACAGAAGTTTATATTTAATTTTTTAAAGCCCACGAGAGAGAGAGAGAGAGAGAGAGAGAGAGACTAACATGGTTCAATTTTATTTCAATAATTCGCTTGCATGTAGGGGTCTTTTGCAGTGGTAAAAAAACAGAGGGCCTGGAGAAAACCCACGAAGTTGGACAGGCGACCCTACTCCTTATCACGTACAACCGGGGAATCGAAACCGCACGCCACTTGACTCAATGACAGACCTAATGGCGCAGCGCGCATGCACTAACCATTCGGCATTCTATCCCCCTGTGTGCAAAAGAATCGACAATTGCAATGGACAAATTGATTTTAAGGGGATGCACAATCGTACAGTATAGATTTCTCTAGACTGGGAACGGTTAATTAAGCAAGTCTAAGATAATTTATGTTGACATTTGTATGCTGTTTAATTAAACAACATTAATTTCTAGGTGAAAGTAATAACCGATCCTTTTTTCTGACCAAGAGATAGTTTCAGGTTTCGAGTCAAAGGAAATACGTGAAATTTAAAAGCAAAATGAATATTATTATTTGACAAGTATGTAAATAAATAAGTAATTTTGTCGTGTGGTGCTTAATAACAGAGACCGAAGGTTAAGCTAGAATTTCATTGATGACAAAAAGTGTCTGGTTTAACTTGATATCAAATGTATAAAATCGATTTTATGGGAAAAGGGAGGTAATCGCGTTTTGATTTAATAGAATATTTCTACCACCGTCAAGACCGGTCACATTATTTCTATTGCGTTTTTCTTTTATATTTTCATTTTGAGTGAAGTCTGTCCAGGGCCAGTACACAGCAGTGGACACTGAAAGCTGGCTCCCGGATCCATTCACCTGATTTGATGTTTGTTGTTTGTTTCTTGAAATGTCTGTGTAATTTGTCTTTTTCGCAGGTTTATCTTGTGGATTTTGTTTTGCGTGCAGCCCGATTCTCCTGCACTTAAGCCTAGCTCACACTACGCGACGACATGGACGATTTCTGTCGCCGGCGATGAAAAATCTAAAAGTCGACTAGTGTGCGCACCCGATGGCTAGAGATATTTCGTCGCCAGCGGCCATCGCAGCGATGGTTGTGGATATCTGACATGTTTGATATGATCGCCCAAGTCGTCGCTTCGTCGGCAACAAATCGTGTAATGTGCTCACCTCGGCAACAATTTGAACGACAACCAAGGAAATCAACTCACCTATTAAACCAATTATTTTGGGTCATTTTTCTCATGTGGCATAGATTTCTCTGATATTTTTTCTATTGCATGTAAATGGCTCTGGTACTTTAAATTAGGTCTAACTGACTTATTGTAAAAAAAGCAGGTCAGATTGTATAGAAACATACTCAATTATACTAAAGACCTAGGATTCATAGAATAGATGGTAATTAGAATGGGCGTTGTTTTTCCCGTACCTGTAGCGGGAAAACGGAGAATGACAGCCAGAGAATGTTGTTTGGTAATGCGATGGTTAATAATATTTAGGATACTCTGGAATATTTCTGGGCTTATCCTCATGTCTGTATTTTGTGTGATCAATAACGTCGTGATGTAGTCGACTCACTCTACGTAAATTGCGGCAATACTTGTCGCCAAAAAGTGTGCGCCAGGCTTTAGATAACAGCCTGGTCTTAATGCCAGTTATTGACACAACTTTAACAGCCCCAAGACAGTTTTAAGTTCATTCTTTAATCGTGAGCATTATTAGTTTAGTAAAAACGAGAAATAGAAAATATAAAAAGAAACCATTTTTAGAAAAATTTTATATGACTGGCGCCCAGTCTACTGTCAATTAATATGCTGGAAATGATCAGATTATCTCTTTGCTATAGATATTGGATATTTAGCATTTGTGGTAAAATAATTTGCCCTAGGTAGAGACAGTTTCGATGGCGCATTATAAATTTTACCTACGGTGACATTAGAGGTTTCTAAAAACTGATTGGAATAAATGATTAAAACGGGGTTTTACTTTCTACTTTCGTGCACCAACCGGGCCAATGGAGAGTAGTATGTATACGTCATACAGTGTGCTGTGACGAAAATGTTGTGCGAACAGCAATTGGATTCCTGTCAAAGGTTCATTCGCCTACACGGGACATCAGTTTTTCGTAACATCCGAACGACCTGCCATGCCCTTAGTCATGCAACACTGACAAGGAAAAAACACAATGGAAAATTCCGGGAAACTTTCACAGTCAACACCTGGACCGAATCACGGACCTCTTGGTTAGTCACCCAGCGCCCCACTCGCATAGCCACGGTAGATAAAAACACCGAACCAGATTGGAATTTAAGTTAAAGCACAGCTGAGTATGAATAGCTATGTGAAATCCTCAAATGAGACGTGATATCAGAAATATGAAGGAAAATTGTGAGTCAGACTTGGACTCTCATAGATGAGGCTAGTATGGTTAATGATTATTATATACAGGACACTTTCAGGAGCGTACTGACATCGTAAATTATTTTGAGTTTTCCCCAATTATAAATGGTACATAACATATTATACATCATATGGTTGGGGAATGCTCATTTTCTTACGGGACACTTTAAGGAGCGTAGTGAGAAATTAAATAATATTGGGTTTTCCCCAAATAAATGGTACAAAGCATAGACATCATATGGTTGGGAAAATAATCGTTTTCTGACAGGACACTTTAAGAAGCGCAGTGAGAAATTAAATTATATAGGGTTTTCCCACATATAAGTGGTACAAAACATTGACATCATATGTTTGATAAAATAATCGTTTTCGGACATCATATGGTTGATAAAATAATCGTTTTCGGACATCATATGGTTAGGAAAATAGTCGTTTTTTTTTTACAAATATAAATAATTCAAGGAAATAAGTCATGAAACAAACAAAAAACCTATGATTTGTGGTGATACATTTAAAGATGTTGAGTGGCACCCACGCATGCGCACTACGACATACTGGAATTAAATCTTAGTTGCAAGGCTTTCACAATCGTGCTACCGCTGGACTGAGTTAAACTTGAAAACGAAATGAAACGGGGATTAATGTCCCACTTTTCAGCATCTAAAAATTGAAAATTGCTCTAAATCATAATTTAGACAGCATAATGTAGTTATTCAGATAGTTCATAATTTATCCAGAGATAAATCCACGCAATACACAGGTATTAGTATAATGCCTATTTTTAATCTCCGAAATATTTAAGTGGAGTTTTAGATGGCCAACTTATGATCTGTATCTCAAAATGTCACCATGAAACCCCAAATCTTCTGTAATTATATCACAATATAATAATACCCACGCACTGTGCAGATATTCGCCCACCCACTGTACCATCATGTAAGAATTCTATTAAATTTTATATGGATATAATATGTTAGCATTACATTTAAAGGATACTTGTGATGTCTACCAATTTTATACATGTGTTAAAACGGGTTAAACACCTTCGAAATATAATTTTATCATAGAAATCATTGGCATGATTGATTCGTAACAAAGATTTGAATAACCGAAGTGACGCATTTAAAAGAAAGCATTAAAAGTTTAAATTAGCGGACACCAACATTGTCCTTCCTTTAAATATCAGCCCTAAAATAATTATTTATAGAAAATCTTTACTGAAAGAAACCAAAAATTACGTTAGGAAATGAAAATTGAAGGCATATGGTTATTTCAATCGGTTTCTGGCTAAACAAAAGGAAGTGTCTTATATTCAGTTCGTTCCTTAAAATTCAGAAATAAATACTTAATTCAACCGCTATTGATTTAAATAAATTTTTAAAAGCAAATTTCAACCACTATGTGAATAGTAAATTCCACAAATATTCACCCTCGGTATATGCGCTATATTCAAATTATAAGCTAACCTCTATTCATACTCAGCTGTGCTTCTAACTAAACCCATCTTTTATTCAATCTAAATTCACCCTATTATTCAATCTAAATTCTTCTTTATTTTAAATAAATTCACCTCTATTCAATAAAGACTAAAGTCACCCCTATTTAATAAAGACTAAAGTCACCTCTATTTTAACTAAATTCACCTCTATTAAAATTAAATTTGCTTCTTTTCAAACTACAAATGTCTTCTATGTTTTCAAATCAGTTCTTCTCGACAGACTAAATTTATCCTCTATTAAAACTAAATTCACTTCTATTTAAATTAAATTCACACATTTTTAAACTAAATGAATGTTATCTACTCACACTAAATTTATCTGTGATTAAACGAGTTAATTTTTTTCTGTGAATGGCATTTAATGATTGGGGCACAATCAATTAATGCACTTTTTTGGATAACAACTACTCTAGTTCATGTCAAACTAAATTAATCTTCATCTCAAAACTACCCACATTCAAACAAAATTCAAGCTGTATATTACATATGCAAACTACATTCATCGATCACTTTCTTTCAAAACTATTTTCGCTCTCTATTCTCGAACTTAATTTATCCTCTATTCAAAATAAATTCACGTTCTATTTAATAAAGTCACTCGTTATATCAAATAGATTTAATTCGCCAGCTTTTCAAAATATAGGGCCTACTCGCCCATTATTAAAAGTAAATTTGCCTTCATAATATAACCTCTATTCAAAAGAATTTAAACATGTGCCGCCTACTGAGCCCAAAAGTTGAAGACTGGGCGGCAACATCCATACGTTTTGAAAATCGCTGACAAGGTTTTTCCCATGGACCAATTCTATATAATGGTGCGTAGGTTTACAAAATCGTCTTTCTGATTGTTTTATGGGTATATTTCTGTCTGATTTGATCTCGATTTTACAGGGTATTAATCAATTCACGGTTTAACAAGCTGCCAAAACCAATAGTGTATCAAATCTCCGAAACTATTTTTTAAGTGCTCAGAAATCGAGTCTAAGGGAGTAAATTTTCAAAAATTTGGGGGGTCGCGCGGCTCGCACCTATGACATTGCCGCGCACAACCAAATCCTTAGACGAGGCTGTGTCCATCTCATATTACTTTCAACAATTATATAATCGCTATTCAAAAACAGAGCTAAATTCACACTCTATTAAAACTAAATTCATCCCATATGCAAGCTAAATTCACCCTATATTGAAACTAAATTCATCCTCTATTCAAACTATATTCCAACTAAATTCATCCTTTCTTTAAACTAAATTCAGCTTCTATTCAAACAAAAGTCAAACAATATTCAAACTAAATGCATCGTTATTTAAAATATTCAACCGATATTTATAATGAAATAAATTTAATAAATCTGTTTAAAAATTTATCACCACTTCAAGCTAATTTGTCAAATGTGTTGTTGTTTGATTGTTCAGTATATTTAAGGTTAAATATACATTATGGGAGATTAGATAAAGAGCTGGCAGTTCTCACTATAATAGTTAAAAACTAGATAATGAAAAGGGAATTTGCTGACTTTAAATTTATACACGGTGTTTAAGGTCATAGGGCGAAGGATTTACGATAATTACTGCCAGAGTTATGTCCCTTGATTACTTCTAAAAATCTTGTGGATACTCTACAGACCAAAGTTATCATTCGATTGACTTTAAATTTATGCACAGGGTTAAAGGTCTTGAGGCAAACAAGTCTATTGATTTTCAATGATTTTTCATAACTTGAACAGTTAAATCCATGATATTAAATGTTTTGTATACCAAACGTTAGCATGGGACAGATCTAGAAGTCAAACAAATTCTACTGATTTCTGATATTACTTAATGAGTTGTTACTCTTAATCAGACTGTCCTGACGACTTAACTGCTGTTGGCGTATGTTTCATTGCCTGCCAACCTATCTTTGGATTAATTTCAAATTGAATAAACATACATAATGTTTTTAAGAATTTTAAGAATGCATAATGTAAGATTTAGATAAAAGAGCTGGGCGTTCAATAATATTTCAAAAATAGATAATGAAAAATAAATATATTGAAAGTTTCATTCAAAATAATTTATTCTGAGCCAAGTTATAACTGTTTGGAGATATTGGTAGATCGTAGCAAGGGTACTTGACAACTGAAACGTAGCCTCAATTATCCATTTATCGTAAGTTTTTAAATCTCGTGGATGTTTAAATCCATTGGATCTCGAGCATCCGATGGGCTAGAGAACTGATTATACGCTTGGTATGTTAATAAATGTCTAAATAACATTTGAAGCAAGAAGGTCCTGCGATATGTATATTTATCTCTTACATAATGCAAGTTTATTTCTTGAAATACAATAGATTACGTCTGTATTTTAAATTCACGGCAAACTAGCAAAGTACCTGGAGTCTGTTCTGATCATGAAAACTCTTTTGGTCGGTAACTAGCCGCCCCCCCCCCCACGCATTATTGCATGAAAAATGTTTTTAAAAGACACCCCATAAAAAAAAAACTCTCCCACAAAAAATGCCCATCAACAAAACTGCTTATGCAGAACAAATTTCGGACTGAATAATTTGCATTAAATGTCTGTCATATGAAAACTAGCACATAATAGGCCTACCCTTTAAAACGTAAGATTAAGTCGGGACAAAAATCCTCTCATGGCGAACGTTCACAGGACTGTTACCGCAATTATGCAGATTAAACAGGACCAAAGTGGGATAACAAACTTTCAGATAACATGGGTTTAATTCATATGCTGAAATTGTGAGCTTCAACTTACCTTACTTTTTTTCAGTCACAATAAAGAATCTGGCTTGGATAGCATTAATGTATCTTTAGCTTCTTTTCGTTGTTTATAAAAGATCTTGTTGAAGTAATGACTTGTCAAAATTTCTCCTTCAACAGTGGTAGCGCCAGGATTTTCCGGAAAGGGAAGGAAGGCTCCCGCAAAAAAAAGTCTGTGGTGTATACACTGTACGTGAAACAGAATATGACCGGGATATGGAACGCTATCTGCAGAAATAATTGCATCTCAGCAGCGATCAGAAAAGGCGACATGTGGAGTGGGTTCATGGTCGGACCTTGGATATGGCGAGCCTTAGTTTTTTTTAATTGTTTATGTCCGACGGTTTCTTTTCTATTAATATATAAGGACCATTGATAAGACACGCTAAGTAGGAGCCAGACATTTTGCTTGGTTTGACAAAAACTTGAATAAAATTGTGCCGTTTTTAGTTTAGTAAATAATTCTTAGTTTCATACTTATATTTCTTTGATTTTATTGTGTCTGCGGTATTCCGTCCGCAGGAAAGGGAGCTGAATAAGATGCATCCATGTTATTCCATCCGCGGCATGTTTTGTTTCTGGAGCATATCTCCAGAACCTTTCAACATATACTTACGAAACGAAACTTTGAAAATACAGTTGAATAATATCAATGTTTCCACCGAAGGGAATGTGACTTCGTTTCTGACGTGGGCTTAGTTTACTATATCGGATTATATCCTATAAATCGTTCAAGATATCTTTATGAAACTTTGTACAACCTATTATACAAGGATTGCCTTTTGTAATTGTCATTTTGCAGTTGAATAACTTTAAAGTTTCCATGTAAACAAAATGTGACTTAGTTTCTGATCAATTATTATTCTAGAACATATCTCATGAACCATTTAACTTAATAATTGTGCCTTTTAATAATTGGGTATGTTTCAGTTAAAAATCCTGCTGTTTCCATTGAAACAAACTGGACTTTTGTTTTGGTATAGGTTACGATTATTATTCCGAAGCATATCTCTGAAACTGCTTTGACCATAAGTGAGAAATTTTAAGAGATCGCGTTATTTCATCATTCCAATTGTATACGATTATAGGCATTATACAAATGGGGCGCGCAATTTGAATTTTTTTTTTTTAAAAATGCCCTTAAAAAGGTCTATGGAGACTACACTTAAAAACTCGGCATCGCAAAAACGAGTCTTTAATGGATTAATAAAAAAGTGTACAATAATTTTAAGTTTCGACAATAATTTACGGCCTATATAGAAAAGTTCGAAAAAACGTTCCACATTACCGTCGTTTGAATCTGACCGTAAGACGCAACGCTCCGTAAATTCTCTATAGTTTCTGTTCTCGAAAGTAATATCATACAAACTATTAAATCTAAGCGATTTAGTTCATAGATACGCATTAAGCCCACAGAAGACAATGGCGCGGCGCCGCTTGTTTGCATTGATTTCTAGTACACCGTGTCCCATGATTCAAAAACACCCAAATGGTTGTCTGTTTCATGACGCCATATTGGAAGTTTCCTGTCTTACGTATCCACAAGAATAATTACTAGTTAGATCTATTTGATAAGGCCAACTTCATGTTTGGTCAAAGGTCACGAGATGTAAACATGGATAGCGCTTATCCCAACCTTAACCCTAACCCCGGACCTAGCCCCAATGTTAACCCTAACCCTAAGCTACAATCTGGCCAATTATCACGTTCTCTAACCTTATTTACATCTCAGCGACCTTGACGAAAATTGAGCTGGCCTTAACAAATAGATTTAGCCGTAATTACTAGTGTAAAATATAGTTTTAAGTCTTGCATCATGGCGGTATGTCACAACGAGATTAATGTTTATGGCGTATTTTGTCATATTAAGCAGATGTCCTAATTATTAATTGTAGAAAAGAGGTGGATAATTTGTGTTGTAACAGTGCGTGGTTTCTAATGATATTTCACTAGTTAATGTATCTTTACTTTTACTTGCCGCGAATTTTGAAACTTCTCTTTTTCAATAGAAATTATGAGAATTATTTGTGAAAGAAATCACACAAGTTAAAGTGTTGTTTAGAAATGTTTATAATTTGTTTGTGATATAAGTTTTGTTACAAAATGGCGGGCCGCCTCAACCTGTTGGCCCCAGATACCCATTGACACCCCCATTAACGTTAATTATCATCCTTTAAAACGGCCTTTCTTAAATTGCCGCTGCGTTGAACGCTTTTCTACCAAAGGCTGAGAAAAACCCTTCCTTGCAAGTTCAAACACTTTTCTTCGATAATAATGATAATACTCATGTCACCTCCGATGTCTATTACATTTACTATTTTTTACAGCAGTAACCTGGCTGTAATACTAACCCCATTCAAAATTTCAGTTCAAGGTTTATTACATCAATTTTCTTATTACGTTATTAACCATTTATAACTTTAATTACGTGTTTATATTATATGAACCCCTCATTCAATGACTGACCTGTCGCATTACTTCACTACCCCCACAGTACTATTCACCCATTATAACTCCACTGTGGTGTTTTTGTTTTAAAATTTATTAATTGTCTTATTAATTCCCTACCCTGACATGTATACACACCCATTATTACTTCACTTCCGTGTTTCAATATTTTAAACTGTCTTATTTAACTTTCCTACCCTGGCCATTATATTCTTCCTTTAATACGTCACATCCGTGAACCTATATTTTAACTGTCTCATCTCATATTACTTCACTACACTTGCCGTTATATTCATCGCTTATTTCACTACACTTGACTTTATATTCATCGCTTATTACTTCACTACCCTGACCGTTATATTCTTCGCTTATTACTTCACTAACCTGGCCGTTATATTCATCGCTTATTTCTTCACTACACACTGGCCGTTATATTCATTCCATATTACTTCACTAACCTGACCGTTATAATCTTCTCATATTACTTCACTATCCTGGCCGTTATATTCATCTCATATTACTTCACTATCCTTGGCCGTTATATTCATCTCATATTACTTCACTATCCTGGCCGTTATATTCATCTCATATTACTTCACTATCCTGGCCGTTATATTCATTCCATATTACTTCACTAACCTGACCGTTATAATCTTCTCATATTACTTCACTATCCTGGCCGTTATATTCATCTCATATTACTTCACTATCCTGGCCGTTATATTCATCTCATATTACTTCACTATCCTGGCCGTTATATTCATCTCATATTACTTCACTATCCTGGCCGTTATATTCATCCATATTACTTCATTATCCTGACCGTTATAATTTTCTCATATTACTTCACTATCCTGGTCGTCATATTCATCTCATATTACTTCACTACCTTGACTGATATTTATCCCTTATTATTCATTACCATGACGGCTGTATTCATACCTTATTACTTTACTACCATGGTCATTACTACCTTACAAAGTCAAGCGCATTTTCAATCTACCTGAACTCTGCAAAGTTGTTTCGGCTGTTTTAGAAAGAGCAAGCATACCCATTCTCTCCGTCGAGACCCTTATCAACTTTTGGAATCATCTTTCTTTTCAATCATCTTGTGCATCCCTTTAAGCTACATTCTCTGTGTTCTGTGCCTGCGTGCGTACTTGCATATATAGATCTTCTCATTTTTAAACATTGATTGTTGATTAATTTGTATGGCAAAATGTCGCGTCCTCAGGTATTACATGCAAACGTAATAATAAATTTACAGGCTTCATGGCATATTTTATGCGTGTGTGGGTGGGCGGATTGATGGGGGGAGGCAAACAGCCTGTGTGTGTGAACTGTCTTTACGACAATTTGGTCACGCAACTGGCTAGATTAGAATAGATACGAGGGGTACTAAAACCTGGCGCACACGAGCGATTTTCGTAGACAATTTATAAACGATTGTTAATTGCCTATGAAAATTACAGAAAATTACACGACTTTTGAAACTACATGTAACGTGCCACTTTTCTGCTCTGTCCGGATTAATGGATATGGACAGCGCGCCACGACGTACCATTATTTCGGATTCCAACTGGTAAGAGTTCTTTTATGTGCATACCAACATGTACACGTATACACGGGACCTCCCTTTTCGTGCCAGACGCTCTTCCTTACCAGGCCCTGTGTCCTGCACAACTTTCCAAAAGGAAACCACGCCGGACAATTACGAGGAACTTTCCCGGTCATCATCAGGATCGAACAGGTTACTTGTATTACTTACATAGCCAACGAAGCGCTCACATGTAACTAAACACTATGAACCTGTGAAACCGCAAACCGCGGTATTCGCCATAACTGGTCATATAGGTTGCAAAAACACACTAAAGCCCAGTGCACACTTACGGTTTTTCTATGCGCACATCAATCTGTCGGTAACGGATATCGACTGCTGTCGCCGGCCATAAGTTGCCAAATATTAGACAATTTGCCGCAGAAATCAGTTTCTCGGAGAGCATTTTCTGAACGGCCGCCGGCCAATTGCTTTACGCAAACACACATAACCTTATCTTGATGTTCATCCAGTGCCTCTCCCATTTAACATGATCAAAGGTGTCAGGAATCCATAAATCGTCCCCTACAAATAACTTGTACGCGCACACACATAACCTTAACTAGATTTCCATCCAGGGGATCCCCCATGTCACATGATGGGCGGTACCAGGAATCCCTAAATCGTGGCTGAAAATTGTTTGTACGTGGACACACATAACTGTAAATAGCTTTGAACGCAGCACTGGTGCCACTAATTCGCAATCGTCACTTTCAAATTACTGGTACGCGTACACACGTCGCCGTGAATTAGACAGCATCGCTGGTTGTCTACAAAATTCTCGTTGCTTCAACAAGCGAAAATAATTGCCCATGTGGCAATTATTTGTTGCTGAATATCAAATTTGTATATTAAAAAAATTGCACACGCTAGTTTATTATGGCGGGATATCGGGTTCAAAATGCGATCTAGAGTAAAATGTAGAAAGTCAAAAGTAGAAAATCAAAAGTAAAAAGGAAAACTCTTATCCAAAAGGGTATTTATAATGGTGGAAACCTACAAAACAATCCTCAAGCTTTTCAACTTTAAACCGTCAGAATTCTACTTTCATGGCTATAATTTCTACTTTGTACTATCCACTTTTGATTTTCGAATTTCTGCTTTCTACTGTTAACTTTCGGCTTTCTACTCACGATTTTTTAACGCAGATTTTCTCAAATCTTATGGTAGCTGGTAGTGGCCATGTAATTTCCGCCATTTTTATAACACAACACCACGGCAGTATTAGTGAGAGCATACGGCGAAATAGATTTGGATTATTATCGTGTGATTGTTGTCGTAACGTGTTGTCGCCCTAGTCTCTTTCTGTAAGGCAAAGAAATACATAATTTTGCCAGCACTATTGTAGGTCACGGACTAATGAAGGAAATACATGAAGTTGAATAGATAAATATACACAATACCGGTACAAACGAGATATATGTATGTTGATTAATTATTTGTTTTCTCAAAATAATGAAATACAGCAGTATAACAAAAGCTAGTTAGGTGTCTTAATTCTTCGAATAAGAAGTGGTATCAGGGAGAAAAATAAATGGGGTAATTTCGGGACTAACATATGGTTCAATTTTATTTCAATAACTCGCTTGAGCGTAGGGGGTCTTTAGTGGTGGGGGAAAGACCAGGCCACTTGACTCAATGACAGACCTTATGAGACAACGCACGCCTAAGACTTTAGGCCATTTGACATCAGGTATTCCGAACTAGTTGGCATAGTATGTCTCGTTCTTTACATCCGTCAATACTTTTAGATAACTGGGGCGATAGTTTATACAAGGATTTTAGAAGCTGAAACTCCTGGGTAAAAGATAATAAGACCACCATCGTCAAAGTCACTAGCCCAGTGATTTAAACACAGAATGGCATTCGCTGCATTTTCTTCGTGCGAAAGAAAAGTTGAATTTTACCAAATCCAAAACAACGTTAATTTTGAAGTATTTGCAAAAATAATGCAGACATTTTAGATAAGGTTTTATAGAACGTAAACTTAGTTGCCCACTTTGGTGGCATCTTACCGCTCCCGTGAGTAAATACTGCAGATCCAAACTGTTTTATTTGTGGAGTTATTAATCGGAAACCCCAGCAGCGACTAACAGTATAGCCTTAAATTGGCGCAGAAGTGTTTGTACGTCACTCCCATATTGGTAGGAGAGCTTTTTATTTGTTGGTGGGGTGCTCGTTACGACTTTAGCATATCTTATTAAAGTTTGCCGTCATAACTAATAGAATCGATGCCTAAATGTTTGAAAATAGGCAGATAATTGCAATGTTTCGAGGCCTATAACGTTTGAGTCAATAATGTTTGACACGACGGCGTGTAAATTAACAAGCCAAATAAGTCGTATCTTATTCGAAAAATTAAGCCAGCTAACCAGCTTTTGTTCTACTGCTGTATTTCGAAATTTCTTGAATAATATCAAAAATAATTTACTTTTGTAAATGTTTCATTACTTTGAAAAACAATCAGTTAATCAACATATATCTCTTATGTGTCGGTTTTATTTATATTTATGTATTCAGCTTCCTGTTTGATCATGTGTTCATTTGTCCGGTCAGTGCAGACAAGTAAAACCTTAAAATCCAGTTTTTTCATTCAACCCTGCACGATGAAATGAGACCTACCATAAGGCTAACAAAATTATATTTTTTTTGTCTTCCACAAAGACACTAAGGCGACGATAACATCACGTTACGACAACAAACACACGATAATATTCAAGTCTACTTTGTCGTATTCACTCAATAATACTGTCGTTATGTCGTGTTGCCAGGTTATGAAAATGGCGAAAATTACATGGCCACTATCAGCCACCATAGTATTGGAGAAAATCAGGTCGGAAAATCGTGAGTAGAAAATCTGTAATGGAATGTCTGAAGAAGACAAAAGTTGACAATTCTGGCCACGAAAGTAGAATTATGACGATTAAAAAATGAAAAGCTTGATGTTTTCGCAGATTAAGTGAGTAAAGTTATGTTTTCTCCATAAAAATACCCTTTTAGATAAGAATTTTCCCGTTTACTTCAGATTTTCTACTTTTTACTTTTGATTTTCTGCGTTTTTCTCTAGATTGCATTTTGAACCCGATACCCCGCCATAGTATATTGCCATAGCAGACAACATGTCATGTCATCAAAACCTATACAATTTGAAATGAATGGCGTTTAGTTATCATCAATTGATTGGTTTCTTGTGAAGCCGTTAACCATTTCCTCGAACACATCAAACTGTTTTAATAACAAGTTACAATGTACTTAGTCAGCAAATCATTGTATTTTATGACAGGTTTCCATGTCATAATGACATAATGGTCACCGATACAATCTGACCATAACCAATTATTTTCCAAAGGCACTTGACGATAGGGGTACAAACAACACGTTGTTGTACATTGTATTACTGTACCATATCTATGAGGCCCAAACTATTAAAGTCTCTAAAACGCACTATTGGCAGATGGTATCAAGTGGCACATCTTCGCGAAATTTGGACGGGACAAATAAAGACATAGTGGTCACCTATAAAATTTGGCCTTAACCGCTTATTTTCGAACGGCATTTGACGGTAAGGAATCAAACAACAAAATTTTGCACATTTTATTACTGTTCCGGATTTACGAGGTCCAATATATTGAAGTTTCTAAAACGTAGTGTTTGGAGGAGATTTCAAGTGGGGCATCATTCGCGAAATTTCTTTTGTGCGTTCTGTTGGGTCTACCCAATGCTAGGTTCCCACTATCACGATTCGTGCTACGTTTGAAGTCGTGGTTTCAATCATGAAGTAATCGTGGTGATTTCGATCAAGTCTTATCATATACTGAGGTCAGTCGTAGCAGTCGTGTTGGTTGACCATATCGAAACGTATCTGCACGTACCAAAGCGTGGACTCAATGGGGACAATCCTACAACCCTATCGTAACGCATCGCGTGACAGTGGGAACGTAGCATTAAAGACTTAATTTTTCGACGACCGAGGTTCTAAATTTATGACATCAGATTGATTAATCTAAAGGGAAAAATAGATTAGTTTTCAAAAACGATATTTTAGCGAGATACTTAAAATGGAGCTGATTTTACATGTTGTAAGTATAATCTTAGCTGCCGTTATTTAGGAAAGTTTTATTTTTATGGATCTACCTGTTTCAATTGTCTTATGTAAATATACACAGTTAAAAGTTCAATTGAGGAAGTAGCCAAAGAATGATGATCAGTTCTCAGATAACATCCAGACCATGTGCATCCTTTCGGGGAAAAGATAAGAACAATGTGTTTGGTAGTTTTATGCGAGAGGGCATAACACGTAATATTAAAACGCTATAGTGGATTTTTGGACCTGAAACAAACGCGAATTGTGGTTGAATCGCCATGGATTCGGACAGTGATTGGACTATTTGGAATGTTTTTATATTTGGTTTTGGAGTATTAGGGCTCTTAGAATGATGTGCTTTTCAGGTGTGAAGCTGCAATAGTAAACTTAGAATGCGTTGAACATTTGGGTGTAAAGCTTATCGAATTGCTTGATTTTGGGGCGTCATATTATTTGCGCTCTTATACATTAGAATGTCTTGATTTTGACACGTGAAGCCATTAGGAATGTCTTGATTGTTAGCCGGAACTATCCGAACTGTAAGAGTGCTCTATTTAGTGCACAAAATTAGAAATTATCCACGATGTTCAAACGCTTCGTCAATATTGGTTGATTTAACAATATCATCCAAGTTCATATTTATCCTCAATTTAGGGTAACTAAGTATTCATAGAATAAAATAACGATAATTCACAGATAGACTATAATTATTTTCATAGATTTACAAATCATATCGTAAGAAAAGGCCATTAACTTCCTGGCTTTCTTTAAATTTATTTGTGGTACAATCCAGGGGCCTGTTTCACGAACTTTTAACTAAGATAAAATCCAAATTTTAGTAATTTGATTGGATAATATTAGATTGATTTTAGTGCTTAGCCAATCAAAATTGAAGTATCTACTAATATTTGGATTTTTATCTTTAGTTAAGATTTCGAGAAACAGGGCTCAGTTCACTCTCGTGGAAAGTCCCGTTAAATATACGACTCGACAACTTTATATTTAGCAAAGAAAAAAAGTAATTGTCCCCGCCCTCCCCTACAAAGGATAGTAAAAATACAAGTAACACAAACGAAATGAAATGAAAACTTTTCAGATGGTTAATGCCATTTTATGTCAGTAGTAACAAAATGCAAATTTAAAGATTATGATTATGCCCAATGTGTGTTTTAGCGCTACAGAAATGGAATGGGGTTTAACGTCCGACTGGACTAATGGAAACGGTTAACGCTATTGAATCTCTTGCAAACTACATAAAGTTTAATCTCTTATACGTGTACCTAGTGCAGATGAGCGTATTTTTTCGCCCGATCACGCCGACGACGATTCTGTGCGGCAAACCATTCGCCCGAACGATCGCCCGTATCTAGCATGTCTATAAATTTAAAAACAATGTCGCAACGACAATATTACTACACATAACCGCTCGTATACCCGTGTCCAGCGTACCATTTTCATAAGCCAATCGGAGACATCATAGATATCACATGATCTCAAAATGGCTGCTCACACCGCCGTAGCGTAGGGTCTGGCGAATAGGAATTGGCGATTCTTTGGCCAAAAAAGTCTTGCCTGTTTGACGTCACGATTCAAGAGTTTTAGGAGCAAATAAATAGCAGCTACCACAGCAATCTTACGTTTTCGGCGATTCGCCATTTTGTACAAGTCACGTGATCGACGTAATTTACTCGCAGAGTGGCGTACGCTCTCGAGACGTTCTTAACGTCTGCTCGTTCGTGATCGACTGTAAAAAATCGTTGACGAATTTCAATTTCCGCGATCAGGCGAAACATACGCTCGTCTACCCATAGCTTAATAGCAATAACATTGCAAAAATAGTTCACAACAGTGCAACAACGGTTCATAACAGTTCAGTTCAGTATTTACAAAGATGAGTCGAATTGAAAATTCTATCGATCCCTGATGCTTCTTATGTAATAAGACGACAGTGAATAAACTATTTAGAATCTGGGGATTATCTAGCATTTTGATTTTCTATTCTTAACTAAATGTTAAGTAATCAAACTGAGTACATATTAGCGTGGATTGAGCTGTGAGAAATTAAATATTTTCCGAAAACTGCAAATCATGCTTCCTTACTTTAATTATGATTTATCCTTGCAACCAAAATAGTTGCCAGGTATTGAGAATATTAATTTACATTAATAATATAATATGTATAAACAACGCCCACACTGACCCCATGTCTTTATAAAACATGATACAGAGAGAGAGAGAAATGGGGTTTAACGTCCACTCAACACAAACTAGGTCATTTCGGGACTAACATATGGTTTAATTTTATTTCAATAATTCGCTTGCGCGTAGGGGTCTTTAGCAGTGGGAGGAAACCGGAGGACCCGGAGAAAACCCACGAGGTTGGACAGGCGACCCTACTCCTTGTCACGTACAACCGGGGATTCGAAACCACGCCAGTCGACTCAATGACAGACTTTATGATACAGCGCGCGCACGCTAACCATTCAGCCATCCAACCCCCCAAAACATGATACATGTATAATAGTGAAATCTAGTATATCCTATAGTATAGCTCAACGTTTTAACTTCTTATAAGCACTGTGAATCATAACGTACTGACCACGACAGTTGCTTTGCAAATCGGAGTTAGTATGGGCTTTCAAACAACAATTCAGAAGATATGATGCACAATAATTATTGCAGTAACATCCACACAAAAAATGTTACCCCACCCACTTCACTATGAATTTGTAAGATTTGTTTCTTCTGGATGTAAAGAAATTTAGAGAGAGAAATATTTGAGACAACTTAAATGATACGTTATTAGAATACGTAAATATAATTTTCGATAAATGAATATCGTTGGATATGCAGCTTAAAGCTGAAATAAAGTTCTAAATTCGTAAACTATCTAATAGAGAAACAGTAACGCATGTACGTATATTATTACTGATCGCCGTAAGTATAAGACCATGGTAAGACCAAAATATGATATTCCATCCATTAATAAAAGAAACGGAGTTCACGTGTACACATTGGCGTGCACGTAAAAGAACCCTTGACAATTGGCATTCGAAATAAGAGTATACCTAGTGTCGCTGTCCGGGCAAAATTTCCTCATATCACACTGTCTTCATTAGCCAAGTCGGTACAAAAAAGCACGAAATTAAACCCCATTTTATTTCATAAAAGGCTGCAGTGACTAATTATCAGCCCAGGTGAAGCATGGGGCCGGATATTTAGTTTATGCTTTCAAACGAGTGCAACTGTAGCAACAGCCACATTACAAAAGTGATCCCTTCGTTCGTTGCTTAAGGCTTAAAGTCCGCTTCCACCTTGGGTGCTATTGTAGACTTGTGTTTCCCGAGAAACTTGCGAGAGGAGCCAAATAGTAGGCATAATCTACTTATGTAGGAGACGCGAGATCGATTAGGGGGCCTATTCGATTTCGTTCCTTTGGGTAAAGACACAAAGCATTTTGCAAGGTAGCGCCCAAGGTAATTTCATCCAAAGGAGTTGCTCCCGGCGCTATCGCACAGGAGACCGTAAGAAAGATGACGAGCTTGCGCAGTCTGGTCCGCGTTGCCATCAAGCAAACGTTACTATATTTCATTTCAAATTTGTAAGAGTTGTAACAATACTTGGTTAATGTTGACCAATAAGAGGCATCCCAATGATTACCTTGAAGGAACCAAACTTAATTAATGTGCAATTATTATGGAAATAATCAGGTTTTTTTTTTTGCATGTATATATTGTCCCATCACATTTCGGAATTTATCATGGATTGATGTAGACTGGGGAAGTGTCGCTCAGTAATAAGTAGCTATAGTATTCCATAGAATTATGACTAAAGTAAAACACTACTTGTGGAGCATTTGAAAGTATATTGCATAGTTATCAGTTTATCAGTATAACATGCTAACTGCTAGTTTCTAAAACTATAAATATTGCTATATCGTAAATAAAATTTGTTTCCACATCGATCTTTTCCCCCAAGTAAAGAAAACATTAATATTTTAAAATCGAATTCTTTTCTGTCAAGCGTAACAGGTTTTATATATTAAGTATGCTAACCTTCATGACGTTACTGTGCTTAAAAGAAATTTATATAATTTTATCAAAATCACATCAAAACTTAACTTCTCATTTTAGCCCCTGTTGAAAAATGGGTAATTGTTTGGGTTAAATTTTGTTGCTTTATGCAAATTATTGTTCAATTTTGATAAGGAATATGATTGGTCAAGACTTTGGGACAAGATCACTTTGATCCTATTTCGGGGACAGTCACGAAACGTGGTGTATAGTTTCATTATATCAATTCAATTCGTTGACTAAGTTTAATGGTGACCATTTTCTGCATAAGCTAAGCAGGTAACAACCTGGAACACCATTTTGCTTGTAATTAAAGGGACAATAACACTCTTGCTGGCTTGACAGCTCCAGTAAATAAAAAATAACCTTATTCTAAGTAATAGATGTGTTAGTGTCCTACCTGTGTGTAAATTATCCATTAAATCCTATTTTACTTGTCCAGAGGGTTCAAAACTATTTTTAAATCCAAGTAACATTTGAAAAGCTTTACGTCAGGCTTTTCAAATCATTTAGTTGAATTTTTCCTATGTTTTAATTTAGGTGTGTTAAGATGAAATTTGTATAATCAATTAATTGGAATATTGTAAAATAGTACAATTTGTTGACCAGAATAAAGATTGGGACATATTATTCAGTTACAACAAGAGTGGTATTGAGCCTTTAAGATATACTGTTCAAACCCGATGTATATGTTCATTGGTCAATGTCTTGACTGGATGCGGATATAGGCATTTTCTGCTGAGGCTAAGCAAAGATAAAAAAAATGGATTTGTCGATGATTTGGTAGACGATAACTCTATTCTATGTGAGAGAGAATGACGAAACTTCCTGTATACATGTAGTTTCATTACATCACTACCTTGATTAGGTGCGGTAATTATTATTGGATACTTTATATAATGATAAAACATAATTAAAGGGCTTATAGCTATATTATTTAGAAACTTAAAATAGACGAAAATGGGTCTAAAAGCACTTATCAATGTAATATGAGTGTATATAAAAAGTGATTTACTCCATTTAAAAAAAATATATATTGTAATTTCTAATCAATTACCTTCGGTGAAATACGCGAATAATAGAAAAGTTAACTACAGTCGTTTGAATCTGCTTAGGCCATTCTACACGGGTTAGGACTATCCCGATTTGAACAGTCTCAAAAATAAAAGTCCGTCTACGTATGAAATTTAAGCGCCAAAATACAAATGAATTGTATATTTACCTTGTCTAAAAATTTCAAAACCTCTTATCCGGACAAATAACCCTTTTAAGATTCCGGCTCAATTGTTTTTTTCTTTGGGTGATCCGATAATCGATTGCCGTTCCTTTGGAGGTCTGTACAGTGCATGACCCAAGTGCTGTACTTGATAAAGAAAGATAAATTCACCTACTCGTTATTTTTATAAAGTAAAAGTCTGGTTTTATCCAGACACCGTATAATACAGCTTGGGGCACCGGTCTCCATTTCCAGATGAAGACTGAGTTAGTTGCTCGGGCCTAAGGTAGGGAATTTTAGGGGGTTTTAACACAAAATTAAACAGTTTTATCCTCCAAAATATAATCGAGATTGACCCTTTAATATTATTATATTGTCGTTTGTGAATCGGCCATCTTTAATTACTTCCGCCTTGTCTTCTAGGATATGTTTTCTTTATTTTCATAACAAATGGCACTCGAAATCCTTCTGTTCGTAGAATATTATGGATACTACTGAGTTAGAGGTGCAGTGCTTTTAGTAAATATCATCTATTTATTTTAAGATTGAGGTGAGGGCCATCATTGTTGGCTTGATACCTTCGCTTTTAAATTATATAATGTTGAGAACGGTCGAAAGGTTTCGCGTAATATCAGGGACCGTACAATAAAAAACATCTATGTTTTCATAAAGTTTCGTCATTTCCCATAAAATTATCATAAAATTGAAAATATCATAAAAAATATAAAATTTCACTATTTTTCATCAAATGAGACGAATTATTTTTCAAAATATAAATTAACCATAAATCGCTACTCCCAATAATAAATTATTTTTCAAAATATAAATTAGCCATAAATCGCTACTCCCAATAATAAATTTCTATACTAATAAATCTGGATGTGAATAAGAAAATCATCCAGGCATTTTATGACCCTCAGCTTGCTGCTCTCTTTCATGTTTTATTGCATAGTGTTCAGTCGTTATGTGGGTATATGAACACTGAGGAGTGTTGAGGGGGGCATATGCCCGGGGTCACGTGACACTTCTTGGGGGCGGAAAATTATCTAAGTGCATACCAGAAATATTTAAAAGGGGACCCTTTGAATATTTATGGACTAGCCTCCTTGAAAGACTTTGCTTCCCCTAAACCTGTATATGCCAGTTCATATTTCAACAAATAGAGAGGGTAGAATTATGATTTTCCAAGATATATTATAGGGGTTTTCGATCAAATGGAGATTTGATGGGGAAATAAAATAAAAATATTACATATGGGTTGATTTAATAAATAGTTATTTAGATAAAATGTTAAAAGTATAAAAGATATGTTGCCAGGCAACGAAACATACACCCACAACAGCTAAGTCGTCTGGGGAGTCAAGGGTTATCGCATATTTTCTTTCTTTTGTCAGAAATGAAAACATTTACAACACACTAAAATCTGATTACGAGTAACAACCCATTTTGCTTCTAGTTCTGCCCTATTCTAATATTTATTATACAAAACATTTAATATCAATTGCCATAATCATCGGAAATCGTCGAAAATCGATAGACTTCTTAGTGTCTAGAGCGCCCACAAGATTTTTCAAAAATTGACAAAGGGCCATTACTCTAGCAGTAACTATCGGAAATCTTTGAAAACCAAGAGTCTCCTTTGTCCCGTGACCTTAACACTATGTATAAATTAAAGATAATCGGATATTAACTTTAGCCTCAAGAATTTTTAGAGTGATCAAGGTCCATAACTCTGGCAGTAATTATCGGGAATCGTTAAAAATCAATAGGCATAGATCTCTTCGCCTCAGGACCTTAAACACTGTGTATAGATTTAAAATCAAACAGATATTAACTTTAGCCTCTAGACCAGTGGTTCTCAACCTTTTTTGCCAACGACACACCTCAAAACACATGCAAAAATAGTGGCGCACCTGGCTAAATATATATGAAACATATTTGAATTTTGCAAAATAAAAAAATGGCAAGTCAGAAGGCATACAACCGTAGACAGAGACTAGTCATAGACACATAGCATGACTCAAACTAAACAAAGAAAAACACCACAGCTGTGAACTTATCAGTAGACACCAATGAATATTCGGGGGGTGGGTGGCTGAATGGTTAGCACGTGCGCGCTGTACCCTAAAGTTTGCCATTGAGTCAACTGGCGTGGTTTCGATTCCCCGGTTGTACGTGACAAGGAGTAGGGTGGCCTGTCCAACCTCGTGGGGTTTCTCCAGTTTCCTCCCACTGCTAAAGACCCCTACGCGCAAGCGAATTATGCAAATAAAATTGAACCATATGTTAGTCCCGAAATGACCTGGTTTGTGTCGAGTAAACGTTAAACCCCATCTCTCTCTCTCCAATGAATACTCAATTGGGATCATGCGCTTTTTCGCATTTGTCGTTCGAAATTCCGCGGCACACTTAGGAAGACCTCGCGGCACACCTGTGTGCCGCGCAACACTGGTTGAGAATCACTGCCCTAGACGGACCGACGACAATACACGACCACATTTCAATGTGGGCGTATAAAAATTGTATTTATTTAATCATAAAACATCAATTGGACGCAGACACTGAGCAAAGCAGGGTGGAGGGGGGGGGGCGCACATAGGCTTGTGAGCATATGAGAAGAGGACGGCGACCATTAATACCACCAATACCACCAATGCTATAGGTGGGACGTTCTTTGTCATAAAGTGTGATAAAAACATTATAAAAATATCATAAAATTTGATAAAAATATCATAAAAATATAAATTTTTGACAAAAAGCTGTGTACGGTTCCAGTAATATTCCTCTTTAGGAAGTGAATTGTAAAGTCTAAAGGTCAGCTGTGTGTGAAACCCGCCATTGCAGCATCGTAGTTTTCAAAAATCTAAGCTGACCACACATCTTTTTAAAACTTGGCTATCTTTTTCAGTAAGTTTAGAAATGTAAAGTTTCAAGAATTTTGGTATAATTATGCGACACCCATCTTGTAATGATACAGGGGAACTTTAAAACAACCCCTTTCTTGATTTTTACCCGAGTATTACTTTAATTATCCCGGCATATGAGGCATTTGAGGCGAAGTATTAAACATAATATTATATAACTAATCTAACTGTCTAACAAATATTTCTGAATCTCCTTCTTAAATACGTACACATAAATTCGGTCTCGTATGCACGCCATTTTGATTCGAAGGTGTCAAATCGTTAAACAATTACATATTTGAACTGCGTATATGATTTTAATATTCATAAACGTGTATCATGAATAATATACATATCACAATTATAATTATATCACAAATTAGTCTCTTGCTAGACCCGTTGCCGAGAAATGTGTGATTTTTCATAAGTCACTTTTGCCCCTAAATAAGTTTTTGCGGGTAAAAATGTCAGTTTCTATTCTATTTTCATAAATTTTGTTCCAGCTGTTGCCCGATGCTAATCAATTACAAAGTTGCGTTGTCAGCAATTATTGTTACTAAATTGTGAACCTTTTCGGAACACTTTTGGAAAGAGCACATTAATCTATTCATATCGATTGTATTTCTTCTCTGGTAAGGGAAGTGACGTTATTTTTTAGGTTAAAGGGCATGGATGGCACCCGTCATCACATTACAGGTCTAGTTCTAATTTAAAATGCAATGGTACGCCATGAATTGCTAGATGTGGAAAGTTCCCCAATAAATGAGAAATAGGCGTTTTTTTAGAGAGAGAGAGAGAGAAGAGAGAGAGAGAGAGAGAGATGGGGTTTAAGGTCCACTCGACACAAATTAGGTCATTTCGGGACTAACTCATGGTTCAATTTTATTTCAATAATTCGCTGGCGCGAAGAAAACCCACGAGGTTGGACAGGCCATCCTACAACCGGGGAATCGAAACCACGCCAGTTGACTCGATGACAGACCTTATGATACAGCGCGCACGTGCTAACCGTTCGGCCATACACACACCTGGACAAAAATCAAAGTGTAATTACTTTAGACTCAATTTTATTATTCTTGATTGTAATATTAAAGTGTCATTTATTAAAATGACATTGATTATTTTGTTTTCCTGTTTAGATTTTGGAGAATTCCAGTGATTTGAGGTCATAAAATATTGTGATTAAATATAGATTATATCACTTTCCTTAATTTAAGTATTAAATGCATGAAAAGAATAAGTAGTAATAAAAATGTCACCCCTGAAAATCAATTCACCCCTAATATTGATTATATAATTATATACAAAGTCGAGTAAACTAATTCCCATTTGAATATTTGGGCAGGTAAATTGTAGAAGGCAAAAGAAACGAAACAAAACTTCTACATAAGTCTTGACGACATTAATCATTTTTATACAAGACAATGAAAATTAATTATCATTTCAAACAGATATATAATGTAAGAGAAAACCAAAAGATATAAAAAAAAAAAGGATGTAAAATGTGAAGATACGAAATTAAAATACTGACTGTATTTTATTAATGTCCCCCACAAAAACAACCCGACAGTATCTTAATAAGGCTCTACATGGCGCTGTCCGTCTTCATTAACCTAGTCAATACAGAAAAAGTAGCACGTTAAACCCCATTTCATTTCCGTCAGACAAGTAGTCAGATAGCATATTTTATTTATTTCTCCACGTTACCGTCTTCCCATCCATTTTATTCCATCTATGAATCTGTTCGTTTTTAGACCACACCTTTTGACAATTCTATGGTAGGAAAAATGGACCGTCTCTTTCAAATTTCAATTCGTTTCAAAATTCCGACGGATATTTGCGAATTATTGAGATTTTGAAGACATTTTGTTTTTAAACATTTCACCTAGCTGCGTTTAACACCATTTAATTAAATAAGTACACTAAGAAAAGAGCTTAAACATATTAATATTTGTTTCTTAAAATAACATTTACTTTATGTAAAATAAGTCTTTATACCAAGAGTGAGAAGACCGAATGTAGTAAAAACTAAATATAAGAATACATTTCATCTCGCTCAGAACACATCGTTGACTTAACATTTATATTATAATATTTTTATATCGAGATTCAAAGTGGTAAACGGCCGAATGTAGTATAAAATTAAAATAATTGCGCTCTCCACCTTTTGAATGTTCTAAATGTAAATAATAATAAAAAAAACCCTAAAAAATAACCCAGAACGACCCCCCACCCCCGGCAATAAAATACAAATCAAAAACAAACAAACATGACTTTACATTAGATTATAATATTTTTATATCAAGATTTAAAGTTTAAAGCCGTAAAATACCGAACGGGGTAAAAATCTTATGTTGGGTCTTAAAATTGTAGCTAATTTAACAAAAAATAACACATTTTCCAAAAAATATTTTTCATCGGGCTGCTCTCCGCCCACATTTACTTTACATTCATGTACAACGCCCTCAGGTCCTTAAACAGTCATGTCGGAATATTTTTAGATACATCGCTCCCGCGGTCCAGAAAGTCAGTTACGCCACAGCAAACCCCTCTTTAGCCCGTTATCTGTCCTAAAACACGGGCTCATATAATTTAAAGAGGCATTATTATTCTAAGAAAATTAATATTCAGTCTAAAACACAATCACTCACCTGAAACTAATCTATAAGTGGTATTTTAGTCATTTATAGGTAATAATAGAAAACATTTATAAACATTTACTGGTTTATTATGATCAAGACGGGAGTACTGTCGTCGATACGTCACTAGTATAATAAACCAGTAATAGTTATCCATTAAAATATGTTATGTTACTCACCCGAATGGGTTAATCGTTAATTCGTTAATCTCCATGAAAACCACTAAAATGTGTAGGAGTCGTAAATTGGAAGTTATTATGACGTGTAGGCCTATATCGTAAGTATGGCCCGACAGACTTAGCTTATATATTTGGTACACACCCCGGTCTGAACATGCTAGGGTACCCGTAGAGTCAAATCACGTCAAATTGAAATTGTGCTCTGTAGTTACCAACTGGCGCTAGCCCCCACTGGGCTAATTAAAAATTTAGTTGATTTAACTGGTTAGAATTTATAACAAAAGTGCGATTCTAACGCGAACAAATCGACCGTAATTCTTCTTCAAGACGGACGGTACCTCAATCTTTCAAATGATCATTCGCTTGGTGACGAATGAACTTCATTCGATCCACCAAAATAGGTTGTCCATATTTTTAAGAGGAACAGCCTACTGTTTGTAAGAAGCCGAATGCATTAAATTTCAGACAATTTATTAAAATTCGTCAAAATTATGATTTGATTTTTCAAAATGTTGTTCGACATGTTATTCCATTCCATTGATAGCAGACGAAACCGAGATTTAGACTGGGTCAATATAAAAAGGATTTAAAGTTTGTTAGTCTGTACATTTCGTAACTTCGTAACTTCTTCCTTGTCTGATAAACTAAAACTCTACTTGCTCAAATATTAATATCCAACAGTTGCACATTAAACTTGACAGCAGCAAAACGATTATCAAACGAAAATACAATCTAATTTAAATCAGACAGAACGGATAAATTTCTAAGGTGTTTTACAAATATGTAAGAATTTAAGTAAACAAAATCATTAATTTTAATGAGAATGACCTTATCAGGGGGAACACCCGGTAGAGATTTGTACGTCGTATGAATCACACGAAAAAAAAAATAAGTTCAGAGTAAGAATGAAAACTTCCTCAACTGAAATTCGTTTCCCCGACATGAAAGATCAATTTTTAAACAAAAGCCATGTTAGTCTCAAAATGACTTCAGAATAGACCTCCTTGGTATAAGCATTCGAATCGATGCCGCATGTACCACCATAATCCCGACAAATACCTTGTGACACTCCTGAAATACCACTCGGATTAAATGACATCCGTTATAGCTTTTTAGTTGTTTTTTAAAATCATTTTGATTTTTCTTCCATTTCTTGTCGGACAATCTTGAATAATATGATTTTTATAACAATGTCAGAATAAAATCATTTTAAATATGATAAAATAACAATAAATGTAATTTCTAAAAATAGTATGATTTTAAGCTAGTAATGGGCAACTTGTTTTCCAACTGAATCATTTCATATCAAATCCCGATCCCTCGTGTAATTCTCTTTAAGAAATATATGTTTATGTTGGAAGGTAAAGATATTATAATTTCGGTATATTTGAATCGGTTAGCAATCAAATAAAACACCCTTTTATCATTAATTTATGCACAGGCATGTAAGGAAATTCCCTTAAAACAGAAGTCAACCCCAGATTTTATTCTGATTTTGTGTAAAAATTGATTTTTAGGATATTTTGTTTTCGACCAATTCCTATTTTTGTCTCGGAACAGTATTATATGTGCATCAAGTATTTGTAAATAAATTATTACCTATTCTTGAGATATTTCGGCGAATTTTTGGCTTATTATGATCTATCGCCTGTAAAATTAGACATATTTTAATTAATGGAAATGTGGCATGTTCTATCTGTATTTTTTAAATATACTAATTTATTTTTATTTCATTTCGCCCGTATAGTTGTTTTCCGATTAAAAAATATATGATTAATTAACATTTTTGACGAGCATGTATGGACAATGTAACATACCTTATTATTTTGACCAAGAGCAGACAAACGCTCACCGGACACCCCCGCTAAAAAGATATACGCGTATCCCGTTGTATTGATTTAGATATATTTTGGTTAACCGCTCCTAAAAATAACATTTTCCTTAAAATCCCCGAATTTGTTATTGTCGTTTCATTATGTTTAAGCATGGACCTTATAATACAGGTATTATAAGGTCCATGGTTTAAGTAATATGTATTTATATTTACAACACACGTTTTATTATAATGTGTTTGTATGTATGTATCACCTAGCTGTGAGTTTCACGTTTCTCAACATGCTTATACCCACTTATTGATATATTGATAATGCAGAAATAAACGAACACAGCAATAATAACAGAAACCCAAATTGAAAATATGTTTTTATTTTTAATTTTAAAAAAAAAAACCACAACAAAAAAAAACAAACAACACAATACATTGCAAACTGCAGTTTTATCAATATACAAATAATATTATATATAATAATATTCAAAATAAAAATTGCAAAATTTTAATAATAAGTTGGTATTATATCAAATCAAAGGGTATCATTATACCCCTCATTCGTACATTATTTAATTTATGGATTATCTTAAATAACGATATATATTTTAATTACATATAGAAATATATTATAGGTCCTGTGTTCAGGGTGCACTCATTGAATACTGAATAGCATATACATGTAAGTTGACTAATATACACCAAAATCCAGCACAAGTTCATTTACATATTTTCATTTTATAATTATTTCTGGGTTTTTTTAATAATATGTAATGTTATACATAATTTTTGTGTGATATAAAAATGTATTGCCTTACAATAAAGCATTCCTTCAAATGATATGTATACACATCACATAAACAATCAAATATACCTCGTCATTATTTTTTATTGCACTATAATTTTATGGTTAATTAGTCTTATAAAACAACACAAAATACATAATGTGCATTATTCAACCACGTGATATAAATATTGACACAAATGGGACACTGGTTTGTGAAATTATGTAAAATACGTAAATGTATATGCGGACATTAAATCATAATTGATTATGCCACATATTTTGTTTGAAAAAAAAAGAAGAAATATAATATTATTTAAACGTAAATAATAACTTCAGGATAACCTAAAGTCCAGTTTTAATGCATATTCAGTCAATTAAACCGAACAGTATTGTCTTAAATATGTATATTCACGTATTTCAACTGTATTTAATTGTATCATTTTAGTATTATTCGAATGACCCAATTATTGCAAATATACAATTAAAGATTATTGAATATATGTTCAAAAGAAAAGTTATTTATCACCAAAACTCCTGTTTAATAGCACATTCAGTAGATTCGACCGAACAGTATTGCCATCTATATGTATATTCATGTAGTTTAATTGTATTCAATTATGTATAATTTTTATTATTTAAATTACCCCAAAATCGCAAATTCATAATTCGATATTCAAAACCCCTGTTTTATTGCATATTCAGTAGATTAGACCGAACAGTATTGCGATCTATATGTATATTCGTGTAGTTCAATTGTATTTAATTATGTCATATTTGTATTATTGAAATGACCCCAGAATTGCAAATACTCCATTTGATGTTATTGCATATGTTCATAGGTAAACCATTGATCCCTAAAAGCCCTTTCATTGCATATTCAGTCGATTAGACCGACAAGTATTTCTATGTTTCTGTACGCATTTTAACTCTATTCCAACATTTTAAATTATCAATGTTTAAATGACAATTAGATATTATGGTCCAATTAAGCATTAGTATGTATTCAATTGATAAGAACAACTGAATAGATGACATCATACTCTCAATACGGAATGGACATAGGTGTATATGTATGTTTTGTCCCCATGTGTGTCAATGCTATCACACAGATGACATTTTTATTAAAGACGTATATGTTGCTACACCCATTTTTTTTATTATTATTAGGCAATGTGGGGTGGGGGTGGTAAGGAATTCATAAAATGTCATGGACTAATAGTACGGTTATTCTGCACGCGCCAGGTCAAAGGGCGAATCATTAGAATATCTGTTTTTTAAACCCCAGGTTGCCGAATTGATTAGGGATTTTCACAGATTATTAATAAGCTTGGCTTTGTCAGGGCATGTCAGTTTGACTAAGGGAGTGTAGTTGATGAAATGGGATATAAAAGAAAGGAAGAGAGAAGAAAGATACAAAGATATGTAAAGCTTGAATAAAAAAACAACGAACCGTTCTGGTGTTGAAGAGTCCGCCATCTCGTTATGGTCACGTCGTCGTTGAAAGCCGATGACTTGTTGATTAATCTGTTGATTAAGGTTACCTGTGCCCTAATTTAAAAACAAATTCAACATATAATGTTTATACAATCGTTGTCATTACAACACCATCAGCATTTTACATACAAAACACTTTACAGCCACTCTCTCTCATAATTTTGTGCGAGAAAGGATCACGTGACTCGCTCTGTAGCTGAGGCTGCAGTTCGTAGAAGGTATTTTTTCTTATTTCAGCAAAAATCCCGCCCCTTTTGCGCCGACTACGGCCTTCTCAGTGGACTATATTGTATTTAAAATTTAGCGTTTTGTTTTGTTTTGTTTTGTACTTTAAAAAACGTGGCTGCCATTTATATTATACGTTATTATATCATTGTTTGGATCGTGAAAAGAAGCTATGAAAATTCTAGTTTACTCTGACATAATTCTCAAGAATTCAAACAACACACAACAAATCATGTTGATCCTTTATAGTCTGTTTTCAGTGAAAATGGTGACTGTATTTATACGGTTTCTTCCGGATTTTGTGTGTTTTAAGAAAATACAAAAATCACTACTATTTGCCCATTTCAAATTAAAGGTCGGTGCAAATACAGTAAAACCGTGTTATTGAATACCACGGCTTACATAATACAGCACTTGGGTGAAGGGGTGAAGACCAATTTGAAATAGTGCATTTCATTGATTTTGCATTATAACCGGGAATTGAATGTCCGTTGTCAATTACAGTAGAGCCTGACGATTAAGACCATTTATTAGCACATGAAAACAATTACCAAATGAAGGAGTTCATTTAATTGATTTTGTTTTATAGGAATAATTCTGCGGGCGTTACCAGAACAATAAAGCCCGATTATACAAAAAAAACCAGTCTCATTCGTACTTCGTATGTACAGCGTACATGATGAATACATTGGTTGGTGCCACTACAATACAACCTGAATTACACACACTATTAACATTTTCAGCCCTCTATAAAATATATGTATTATATTAATTATCAAACCGGTATATACAAATTACCTTCAATCGATTTCATGATATAATCTTGAAATCAATGATAAGTGTGATTACAGTGTGACCCAACAGAATTCAATTGGTCATGTCTTTTAAGCGTCTGTTATAAGGGGCTACTAACATGCAGTTATATAAAATATTGTTTATTCTGTATCATGACACTATAGGGACCGACAACAACTTCTAAAATTTAAATTTTATTACTTACCATAATATACGTTTCTCCAGGGACCATCTTGTACCCCATAATGCTGTCGGGTATTTTACACAGTTTACCTGTCATAAGAGACCAGTTTATTTGTGTGAAGTTGGTGTCAATGCATTTAATATTATCTGAATTCTATTATTCCCATTGACTGCTGTGGCCCCGGTGTTGTCTTGTCTCGACCATGTTTGTCACTTTGTGCACTTTTGCGATACAGCACACCCTCTATATTAAGACCACGATATTTTATAATAGCGAAGCTCATATCGTCTTACAGGCGCGTGGTTAGATAGTTCTAACCTGTTTAAAGCGACCATATATGCGTTAAGGAATTATATACATTACTATCAAATGAAACCATGTCTGCTATACACCACAACTATAATGCACTATCTTATCATAAATTCACCTATGTTGTATGCCATTTTAAAATAAAACCACATTAATATTTCCTAATAAATCAACAACTATTTACACTATTTAGTTTGTGTTTTGCGTGGACGTTAAACCATCTCTCTCTCTCTCTCTCTCTCTCTCATAATAAAACCACACATATTATACACCACCTTATAATAAAATCACAACTATACACCACCTACCACAAAACCACACATGTGTGTGTGTGTGTGTGAAATAGCTTTAACGTCCGCTTCCACCGAGGTGATATCGCAGACAAGAAATGACACCTATTATATACTAGCTTATAAGAAATCTTGTAATAAAACCACAGCCATTATACATCAATTTATAATAAAACAACATGTATTATACACCACCTTATAATAAAACCACATCGATTATACACCACCTTATAATAAAACAACATCTATTATACATCATCGTACAATAAAACCACCTCTATTATACACCACTTTATAATAAAACCACATCTATTATACATCATCTTATGACAAAACCACATCTATTATACATCACCTTACAATAAAACCACATCATTTATACGCCACCTTATAATAAAACCAAACCATTTATAAACCACCATATATTAAAATACATATGTATATCATCGTGTAATAAAACCACATCATTTATACACCACCTTATAATAGAATCATCATCATGTTATAAAACCACATCATTTATACACGCCTTATAATAAAATCACATTTACACACCATCAATTATACACCATCAATGGATTTATTTAACACCCGCTTCCCCAGAGGTGATATCGCAGACAAGAAATGACACCTATTATTTACTAGCTTATAAGAAATTTTGTTATAAAAACCACAGCCTTTATACATCAACTTATAATAAAACCACATCTATTATACACCACCTTATAATAGAACCACCTCGATTATACACCACCTTATAATAAAGCCCTATCTATTATACACCACCTTATAATAAAACCACATCTATTATACAGCAGCTTATAATAAAACCACATCTATTATACACCACCTTACAATAAAACCACATCATTTATATACCACCTTATAATAAAATCAAACCTGTTATATACCACCATATATTAAAATACATATGTATATCATCGTGTAATAAAACCACATCATTTATGCAACACTTTATAATAGAATCATCATCATGTAATAAAACCACATCATTTATACACCACCTTATAATAAAATTACATCTACACACCATCAATTATACACCACCTTATAATAAAATCACATATGTATATCATCGTGTAATAAAACCACATCATTTATACACCACCTTATAATAAAATCCCATCTACACATCATCTTACAATAAAACCACATCTATCAAACACCAACTTATAATAAAATCAAATCATTTATATTATTGATAACAACATCTGTTAATAAAACCACGTCTTTACATCAGCTATACATCAACTTATAATGAAACCACACCAAACCACATCTTTTATATACCAGCTTT
This sequence comes from Patella vulgata, assembly GCF_932274485.2. Taxonomy (NCBI): domain Eukaryota; kingdom Metazoa; phylum Mollusca; class Gastropoda; family Patellidae; genus Patella; species Patella vulgata. The sequence goes on from NC_065883.2 coordinate 24,185,125, forward strand.
TTGGTTCAACGAGCACGCGTTAACCGTTCGCCCCCCCCCCCCCCCTATCTGATAATAAAACCACAATTATTATACACCACCTTATAATAAAACCACATCGATTATACAACACCTTATTATAAAACTACATCTATTTTACACCACCTTATGATAAAACCACATCTATTATACATTTACACCATTTTACAATGTAAACACATCTATACATCACCTATGCACCATCTTATAATAATACAACATCGATTATACATCATCATATAATAAAAACCAAAACTACACACCATATTATAATAAAATCACATCTATTATATATCACCTTATAATAAAACCACGTCTATTATAAACTACCACAGCAATTTACAACAACAATAAACCTATTATACAGCATCTGGTGAAAAAAAACCTCATCTTTTGTACTCCAACTTATAATAAAACAACATCTTTACACATTCTTATAATAAAATGACATCTATTATACACCACCTTATAATAATTAACTACATCTATTATACACCACCTTATTATAAAAACACATCTATTATACATCATCGTACAATAAAACCACCTCTATTATACACCACTTTATAATAAAACCACAACTATTATACATCACCTTATCATAAAACCACATCTATTATACATCATCTTATGACAAAACCACATTGTATAGACATCATCTTATAATAACAACATCTTACAGTAAAACCACATCTAGTATACAGCATCTGATGACAAAACCTTATCATTTGTACTCCAACTTATAATAAACAACATCTTAACATATTCTTATATAAACCGACATCTATTATAATAAAACTACATGAATTATACACCATCTTATATTAGAAACCAAAGATATATATCATCTAACATTAACAACATCATCTATTATACACCGCCTTATAATAGAACCACATATATTATATAAACTGCCACAACAATTTGTAACAATATTAAACCTATTATACAGCATCTGATGATACAACCACATCTTTCGTAATCCAACTTGTAAAACATAAACTATAGATCATCTTATAATAAAACCCAAACTGTGCATCATGTTATACTAAAAAACACCACCTTAATAATAAAACCATATCTCTACCTCATCTCATAATAAAATCATATCTATACACAACCTTCTCACAAAATCACACCTACTATACACCACCTAATCACACCTATTATACATCACCTTATAATATAACCACATCTATACATCAATTTATAATATGACCACATCTATTATCCATCATCTTACAATAAAAACCACAAAACCAGAACTATTATACATCATCTTATAATATATATATATTTATAATAAGACCACACGGATATTATCCATCATCTTATAATAAACCAGCGGTTGCCAGGCAGGCGAGATACACCCACCTTTTGCAAGAGGTGGATAGAGAACAAGCTAAAAACAAAAGGGATAGAGATGTTTGGGATATATGAAAATATATTTTAAGTTTCATCAAAATCAGATAAAAACTGTGACTTCTAGAGGGTCCATAATCTTCATATTACCAATATGATTAAAACACAGATCCTATTTTGTTTCGTTTTTTATATATGTAGTTCAAAATTTCGCTTTACTTGTCTTTACTACACTAGGATCTGGAAGAGATGTTATATTACTTGCGTTTTGGTTGAAGTGAGGGATTAGCAAATGAAACGTTCTGTTTCGGCGAGTTCTTGGCGTTTGATGCACGGGATTTGTAGGTAAACCACTAGAAACGTCAGCGCTGATGGATTAATTAATGTCTGACGGCATAGGGTCAAAAGTCGCTCTATGACCCCTGGCGCGACCTTCCAGTACAACCGGTCAGATCTTCATGTAGTGTAGGCCATTGAAAGTATAAAAAACGAAAAGAAATATAGATCTGTATTTTAATCAAATTGTCGTATTACATACTTTTACACAATTTGCGTACAAAGAGAGGCCATTTTCGTTTCGATTTTGCCGAAATTCGAATTCAGCCTTTATTACGGTAGAATGGTGATATATTTAAACGGATTTTAAAATCGGGTGAAAAATCTTGACCTCTAGAGAATCCACAATCGTACAATCAGTGGCCGTAATCCAGGAAGTTACAGTCTGATATGCGCAAACAGTGAAAGGAACCGAGATCTTTTGGACATATACATGTACATATATTTTAAGTTATATCATAATCAAAGGGTCCACCGTGCTATGACATACTTTTAGACTATTGCGTAAAAGGAGCCCCATTTTGTCAGGCAGTTTTGTTCCGGTTTTCACGAAATTGGAACTCAACCCTCATTAGGGTGTTACGGTGATATATTCACATGTTTTTTTTTTAAATCGGATAAAAATTGTGACCTCTAGAGAGACCACAAGCTAAAAACGCGATTTTTCGTACAATCCGGTATGCGCGAATATCGAAATAAACCAAGATGTTTAGGCTATAAACATGTATTTCAAGTTTTATCAAAATCGGATCAAAATTGTGGTCTCTAAGAGGGTCCACAACCTTGATATACCATATGTTTACACTATTTGCGTACGAGGGGCGGTCATTTTGTCCGGCAGTTTTCGGCCGATTTTCACGAAATTTAAACTCAACTAACATTATAGTGTAACGGTGATATATTCGAACCTTTGTTTTAAATCGCGTCATAATTATGACCTCTAGAGGGACCATAATCTAAAAACGCAATTTTTCGTACAACCACAGGCCATAATTCAGAAAGTTACAAACCGATATGCTCGAATATCGAAAGGAACCAAGATCTGTGGGTTATAAGCATGCATATCAAGTTTCATCAAAACTAGATGAAAATTGTAACCTCTAGAGTGTCCACAAGCTAAAAACGTGATTTTTCCGTACAATCCATGGAATTATGGTCAGATACAAGCCACTATCGCAAGGAACCGAGATCTTTGGGAGATAGACCTATATTTCAAGACAAACTATGCCATTTCGGGACTAACATATTGTTTAATTTTATATCAATAATTCACTTAGGCGTCGGGCATTATGACAGGCATTCTGATTAAACGCGCACGCGTTAAACCCCCCCCCCCCCCCCATCTAATAATAAACCCACAATTATTATACACCACCTTATTATAAAACCACATCTATTATACACCACCTTATTATAAAACCACATCTATTATATATATATACATACACCACCTTATTATAAAACCACATCTATTATACATCATGGGGATCACGGTGGCTAAGTGGGTAAGGCGCTAGCTCGCTAGCCTGGGGGTCGGGTGTTCGATCCCTGCATTGGCCGAGAAAGTTCATCAAGATTTTCCGGCGTGGTTCTCGGTTGCCAGTGATGCATGGAACGAAAAACTGAGGTCCCGTGTACACATTCGCGTGCACGTAAAAGATCCCTTGACAGTTGGAATTCGATATAAGAGTAGGCCGTAGTGCCGCTGTCCGGGCAAAATTTCACTCATAGAACACTCGTCTTCATTAGCCAAGTTCGGAGGAGAACAGTTAAACACCATTTGGTGGCTAAGTGGGTAAGGCGCTGGCTCGCTAGCCTGGAGGTCGGGTGTTCGATCCCTGCATTGGCCGAGAAAGTTCATCCAGATTTTCCGGCGTGGCGATTTTTCGCAAAAACTATGTATGATTCAGAACGTTATTACTTTATCAATTCTAACATCAAAATACATCTGAGAAATCATATAAGGTTTTTTTTGTTATTCTTAATACTTTTTATAACTGTATTTTTCAGGTGATATTCAGAGCTCAACTATGAAGTATAGTTTTAGGTCTTCTAGAAGGTATTGTGATAAACAAGAATTTTTTATACGCCGACATTTCGATGTGGGCGTATTATGTTGCCACCCTGTTCGTCCGTCCGTACGTCAACAAGTGGCTTGCGAACGCGACTGATTTTTTTTCAAATTTGGTGTGAAGCAACAACTAGCTTGTGAACGTGATAAAGTCTACAGTTTTTGAATCATTGTGGCCTTTCGAGGAAGTGAAATGAAATGAAATCAGATTCAACGATCTTCAGTATTCTGTAACTTTCAATTATCCCCTTTTTGCAGAAATATACCATTTTGTCAACATCTAAGTTTCCTTTCGGATAAGCTGCTATCGTGACTGCCGCTGTGTTGGCGTATTTTAACGCTTTGGGTGGCCTCCTTTCTGATTTTTTTAAAAACATACTTATCTTTTTTTATTTTTATAATTTATTATTATTATGAACCGTATATTTAAAAAGTGTAATGTTCGAGGTAATATTATTATATTCTTTTCTATATTAAAATGACATTTTATGTATTTCAAGGGCATGACAATATCCAGTACTACCCAATACCACCCAATACTAAATACATATTCCGTATTTTCAACAACGTAGGGATGTATCATATTTGAACATTTCTAGTGCTTTTAACTTTGATTATTTACAATGTGGGAGGGATGCAGCCCTTTCGAGGTCCTAAACACTGAAAATTTATTGTTTAAAAAACCGATACACAGCCGTAAAAGAAAGTGCTATCTTTCGAAAGAAAACAAAACGTAGAACTATGCTGAAATTAAAATTTTCTGATCTCAATATCCTGGACAATTCCATTAAAATGTGTATTGAACACTATATATTACTAAAAGTAATAAATTATTATAATTATTATCTCTAGTCTGTCTTGCTGTTTGTGTGTTTGTCTTTTGTCATTTATTGTAGGACCCTTTTTTTTGAGGGGGCCTGGTTCAGCTACACCAGTGGCACATTACTAAAACCGACACTAAAACTAAAAAAAAAAAAGTTGCGGTTTGTGTCCTGAGTGTTTATTTTTTTCATGAATGGCCTATCTAGAACCGCAATGCGGCATATTAAAAGGCTATATATGGACGATTATCTTATATTCTAACCACGCCACCCACAACGTATCCAATAGAAATTCCCAAATCGTTATTTTTTAAGTACATGAGTAGCGATTACTTTTTTAATAAGCATTTTACGTTGGAAGGCATTAAAGAATAGGAAGTGACTGAGCAAAATTACAAACTAAGACACCCAAACGACAGAAACAGTGACTGTTGAAAGAAGGTTTCACGCGTTTGTTGATAAAAATAACTTCTTTAATAAGCATATTACGTTGGAAGGCATTAACGAATAGGTTTGATTGAGCAAAATAACAAACAAAATAACAAAGTAAGACACCCAAACGGCAGAAACATTGACTGTTGAAAGGAATGTACAATCAGATTAAATAAAAATAAACTTTTTCTTACTTATTTACTTACTTACAAAGATGTGATATCTCTGTACATTTTGATCTTTAATTTGCATATCTTTACTCATTTGCAAAAACGAAGTACATGTGAGATTTGGGTTTGTTACTTAATGATTTTCAAAATCTACAAGTAAATATTCCCAAACATATAGCGGCTTTTCTAAAAATACATTGTCAGGACGATTTAAGCCAATCATTTCTGCATTATTTTTTATAGCTCAAGTAGTAATCAAATACACCACCAAACTAAGTTCTGTAATTTTGTCAGGCCAGTCATTGTCACTAATGTGTCGGGTGACTCCATCCATAGTATCTTAGCTGAACATGTAGGCACCCCAGACTTGATATCCACTTATTTAATATACCCCAATTCCTGTTATTTTGATCATTTCTTAACGTTTGACCCGGACTTATATCCTTTTTACAACTCGAATAGTGTTTTGAAGCCCAAGGACGGGTGTGTTAAGCTGGTGCTGTATGCTACCGTGAAAATCCTCAACTTTGTTCTCGATTTGGACAGTTCCTATTATCATATAACGATTGTTTTAACAAACGTTATGTGACAATACTATAGACGAACTTGTGTTAGTAGGGCGCTCCACCATAAATAAATATCTACAAATATCTCGACAATTACACCACAATATTTATATATATACCAAGCCTTAAATCAGTTTCACACATTTATAGTCAGTAAAACAACGGTCATGTTGTACTTAATAAGCAATGGCCATAACATCCGGGCACTTTTGTGCAAAAAATAGGTTACGTGCCCTTGTTCTGAAATTAGTCTCGCTTAACCAGTCTACCGACCATTCTACGTCAGATTGACAGGCCGGGATAATCAAGACTACTTTTTTACGAAACATAACAGAAAGCTGAAACAAGAAATTGAATTTAGAAACACACACGTTAGGCAACTCAACAATTGTTTTAAGAACCTTGTAAAAGTAAAATGAAACTACTGCTAGTATCATATTCTTGCCAAACCCCCTTGTTTCAGAGATATTATTTGTACTAAACCAAAAGATGCTGCTCCGAACGGTACAGTTAATGATAAAGCAATTTAAAAAATAAAACGAACATAATTTCTAAAGCTGCTGTAATAACCAAAAAGCTAAATATTACTGTTATTCAGAATCGTCAACAATGGATTTTTTTACGGCTGTAATAGTTGATAGATGTGTAGAGAATTGCACGTGCGATAGCTATTTATAGACTCAGACTCTAGCGCTGAGTATTATTTTCACTGCGTGATTAGCAAGAAATTACTTCGAGACAAGCCACTGAAGCGTGCACATTCGCCGTGTCGAGTTCAACTTTCTGTAGGAAATTTCGCTGCACGGGGCACCCTAACAGTGTTAGTACTCCAGAGAGGCACGTGTTAGAGGCATGTGTTAGTACTCTAGAGTGATCTATTGTTATTACTATAGAGAGAGAGGCTTCCGTTTGTACTCCGGAGAAGATTATGATATAACTCCAGAGAGGCTGATGTTATCAGTCTGGAGAGAATGATGTTACTACTGTAATAGACCGTATAATTTTAGTTTGTTTAGATTTGTTACAAAGCCCATGGTGCAATTACCGGTACTAAGTTCAAAGGCAAAGAAACAGAACTCAATTCATAATACTTTTACTGATCTAATATATCAGTTTTTGCTACTTCTTTTTCAACCCATGCATAGATGGACCACTGATGATTGTTTGCGCGGTGTAACTGTATCAAAAGAACGTCATTGTTTAATTCGGACACGCCCATGGAGCCAAAAACAATATTTTTACTGATCTAATATATCAGTTTTTGCTACTTCTTTTTCAACCCATGCATAGATGGACCACTGATGATTGTTTGCGCGGTGTAACTGTATCAAAAGAACTTCATTGTTTAATTCGGACACGCCCATGGAGCCAAAAACAATTACACCGAGTTTTCACTAAAAAAGCTAATAAAACACTATTAATTTTTAATGCTGCACGATTACTGAACGCCATGGAAAACGCATCACTTTTTTTTCCCAAATATTTTATTACTAGGTGGTTTTGTATGTATAATATTATGCAATACTATGAACTATTGTTTCACACAATGCCCCCAAACGCAAAAAATATCGCCCCGTGTGCACAAAAAAACCACGAGATGCACATGAAAACCCAATATTCACGTACAGCATTGTGTGTGAGCCCTTTAAAAGCTTGTTTTCAACTGAATGTGCAGTACATGGACGTGTGAAGAAATCGAGCTAGAGATGTCGAGACTTACTGAAAATCAACGGAATGAAGCCATGGGAATGTCCAGGGCTGGCATGTCTACACGTGCTATTGCCAGACACTTCAATTGTCATCAGTCCACTATTGTAAGGTTGGTGGAACGTGTTCGAGTTACTGGATCAACACGTGACCGTCAACGTCCTGGTCCACAACGTGTTACAACCCAGGCTCAAGACCGCTACATCTGGGTCACTCATCTGCGTGACAGATTCCGCCCAGCGACTCGAACAGGTGCAGCAGTCGTCGGAAGACAAGGACCAGTAAGTGCCAACACCGTAAGACGTCGTCTAAGAGAAGTTGGAGCTATCCTCAGGGATCATCACCGTCAGCGGCGTTTGATATGGGCTCAAGGACACCAGACTTGGAGAAGAGTAGACTGGCAAAGTGTGCTCTTCAGTGATGAGAGTCGCTTTCATCTTTATCACGCTGATGGCCGTCAACGTGTGTGGAGACGTCTTGGGGAACGTCTTGCAGACTGCTGCATCTTCAAAACGAACCGATGGGGTGGGGGAAGTGTAATGGTGTGGGGAGGCTTCACATTTCATCACCGGACCGCCCTACACATTTGCAGGGGTCGCGTTAATGCTGTAGCCTACCGTGATGATAGCCCGTGGAGGACACACGCGCTACTGACATCTGTGTCGTACTTTTGGTTTTGACCCCTCTGACTTTGTACCCTTGATTACAGATTAAACATCCATAAGTGTACAAATGTGTTGTTATTGATGTGTTCCCATTTGAATATTGTTCACAATAAGAAGCAAAATAAATAAGATATGTTTACAGGATCATTTTGTTATACGAAAAACTAAGTGATGCGTTTTCCATGGCGCTCGGTATATATCTGAACTTTGTTTTCATAAATTTTAAAATGTCAAAGTTCTAATGCTAGGTTGCCACTGTCGTGCGATGCGTTACGATAAGATTGTCCCTAAAGGTCCGTTCATACTACATCCGTATCCGTATCTGTAAATACGTGCGTGAATACGTACTGGTATACTTTAGTTACTTTTAGAGAAAGGGTTCAAATAGAATTCGGCACGTTAAGCCGGATTGATTGCTCCCAGAGCGTATTTTTGTAAAGTGCGTCCGGCATTTTGGCTAGTGAGCCGAGCTTTAGCCAATCAGCGAGTACTTTCTCCGTATTACATCATCTCCCCAAATAGAAACTCAATCCATTCCAAGAAAAGCCTGGCCTTGTGTGCTGTGAATTTGTGTTGTCTTGCGAAGAACACAACATGGACAAGACAGAGGAAATATTGTCTGAATTTGTCCGGATGAAAATACAATTCTTGCGCCAGGTTGTGGTATTCTCCATATTTCTTTCTTCTTTGTAACAGTTCATGGACCCCTACTCTCTTTTTTCGCTTTCGTCTTTGGGTCCACAAATACAAAAGAAAGACTTCCTCTGTGTCACTGTCAGACTCCATGATTGCAAATGACAATATGTTATCTCTGACAGACAATTCAGCCTTGAAAGCCGGACGTTTTCGCATTTTCTATTTGAACAGCAAAACGCGGATACGGATGCGGGTGCGGATACGTTTATGGATACGGATGTAGTATGAACCGAGCTTAATAGAGACTTTTGGCAAACGTAAATTATTGGTCCGTATTGCGTATCCGTAACGATTTTGCGTGTGACGTCATCAATGCGTGTGTATTTTCTCATACGTGATACGGCACACGGATACGGCAGCACGTATCGAATAGCTTTCATACGGAAAAGGTCCGTATAACATCGTCGTCTTTTTACCGTATGTTTTGCTACTTTTAGACGCTGAAATGTTGTGCCGTAGCGTTTTTATGAATGTGTATCCTAGAACACGAAGGTGTATATTTGACGCGATTTTAACCATGGCAAAGACTGGAAATTAATTATTACTTTTGATGAGCTTTTCGCGGAATTTTCATATTTTTCCTGTCTGTCTGCACGCTGGTTGATCTACGTGCTAAATTTAGGGAGGTGGGAGCTTGCAAATCTGTAAAAGGGGTATATACTTTCTGAAATGATACATTAATGAAGATTTTTAATAAGATTCGACACTAATTTTTAAAAAAAAATTGTAAATAACTCAGCGACTGTCGAACGACTTCACTCCCTTCAGGAATTTGTAGGCTAGGTAAGTGACTAGTACTGATGTTGATCTTGGTAGATAACTGCTATTATGCTGTAATAAACTACGCTCAGCTCAGCTACCCATACGTACGCGGCGCGAAGTCTGCCAAAACTCTAAAACTAAATTAACGCAACGTATCACGGGACAATACGGATACGTTATACGGATGGGAAAAATTCCACTTGCCAAAAGTCTCTAATAGTCTACGATCCGGTACGTGAAGAATCGTTCAGATACGTTTCGATACGATCAACACGACTGCTACGGCTGACCACAATGTATGATAAGATCTGATAGGATCACCTCCATTACTTCACGATTAAAACCACGATTTCAATCGTAGCACGAATCGTGATAATGGGAACCTAGCGTAAACTGGTAAAATTCCTCACCACTAAATATGAATACTTATGGAGTTAAACAAATTACCGCGTTACCATAAAAATATACAGTAAAGGCTAAGGAGGAGTCCGGGGAATTAATCTGTATAAAATCCAGTAATGTCAAAATATTTGAGATCTCGTCGTGTCTCGCGCGAGCGGCAGATAGTCGGACCAATTATGTATATTTGATCTAAAAACTAAAACTGTCAGATTATCTATATTTTATCATTCTAGAATTCAACACTTTAGATTATCATCATTTTAGAATTAAACACTTTAGATTATTCTCATTCTATAATTAAACACTTTAGATTGTCCTTTATCTGTCATTCCATAATTGAACACTTAAGATTATCATCATTTTACAAAATTATCTATATTTATCACTCTAGAATCAAACACTTTAGGTTATCCTTAGTGTATCATTTAAAAACATATCTATATTTGATAAAAAACTAACATTTGTTTCGTTTATCTATATATTATCTACATTTTATCTAGAATTTAAATATTGTAAGATTACCTACAGTATATCATTCTAGTATTAAGCTCTTGATGTTATCCTTATTTTGCCATTTAAAATTGATATACATGTAGAAGCTGACACCTTTTCGATTATCTATATTTTATATATATTTAAACAATGTAACCTAGATTATCTACATTTCATAATTAAACACTTTCGATTATCCTCAATTTATCATTATTAAAAATTATCTGTATTTGATATCGATCTATATTTTATCTAGAATTTAAACACTTTAGATTGTCCTTATTTTATCATTCCAGAATTAAACACTTTAGATGTCCTTATCATTTTAGAATTAAATACTTTAGATTTTGCTTATTTTATCATTCTTGAATATATATTAGATTATCTATGGTCAAAAATTCCAGAATTTAGAACTAATAATACATATTTAATTGAAGCACTTTTAGCATATCTAGATTATACCATTCAATAATTTAAACACTATTAGATTTTCATTATTTTCTCGTTCTGGGTTATAAAACTGTTAGATTACCTATCTGCTTTATCATTCTCGATGACATGAAATGGGGTTTAACGTCTTATATTTTTGTCAGATCAGCGGCGTATCCCCCACCCCGCTTCGCCCATCTTCGTAGAATTCCAATTCTCAAGAGTTGTTTACGTACACCCAAGTGTGTACGCGGGGTCTCGGTTTTCTTCGTCCCACCTTCAATGCCAGACCACCTATCTTGCACCACGGACATGGGGAGATTGTTTAATAATTGCAGATTAACTTAAGGAAAGTTACATTGTTTCTATTTCAGTATTCAGAAATTTTGTGATTTTGCCTAATTTCTCTTTTGACATTATGGTTTAATTTTATTTAATTAATGTTAAATTATTCATTTTTCACGTTTCGAAAAAATTAACTGAAAATTATTGAGTTATCTTTTCTTTTAGACTGATATGCGCCCCTTATGGCTGCAATGTTAATTTGCTCTAACTTTTATTTTGGATTTTCATAAAAATTACTTATTTGTGATATCTAAAGCTTGCTTGAAATCAACATAAGGATATTTGAACGCGGCTGTGGAAATTGCGTGATTGTTTATGTAGTAATGTTTTTGTCTGGTAACGTTTTCACATTTTTGGATGGTAAATCTTATAATAAAGTGGAAATTTTGTACTTTTGTAGTGTGTACCTTGATTCATGTGTAGATAGTGTTGCTTCCAGTTGCGACGTATTAGCGTATCAGAAACATCATCACCACAGATGCTACAAAATCATTAGTTCAATCACTTGTCCTGTTCACCAAAATATTACGGATTTCATTTGTTTGTAATGAGCTATAACATATCTTTATAGAAAATGCCACTATTTCATATTTGATTTGGGATGACCTTTAATGTCAATAGTTTTATAAATCATGTTTTGTTAAGGGCAAGGTGAAGTGACACCATCTTGTTGCAAACTAGGCTGGACACCAACAAGGCCGAATGTATTATTTTCCAGCACAGAATAGTGGCCCTTGGATACAAAAGACCAAAATAAACTATAATACTCACAATACACTATTTCACTGTCAATACCCTTTTTAAATCGTACACCATGTAATCATGTAAACGAAAATTTCAATTTTATCACTTTCTTGCCCAGTCGCGGTTACACCTACAGACAAAACGATAAAAGGTGGGGACAGCTATTATCTCTCTATTGCTACTCTGATCTATGTAGTACAGTAGTCGAGTCTTAGATTTTCGAGTTGCTTTCCCTTTTCCATGTAGTTTGAGATTTCCGCGTCCTTGCTACGACGTGGTTTGAGTCCGCCATTTTTTTCAATCTTGAAAATGACCCTTCATGCCTTTATACGAGTGATGCGAACACTCGTTGAACTGACAGCGTTTACCGGGAAATTATATCGATATGTAAAGGTTTTATTTACACCACCATATACAAAATTATGCCGTTTTCCTTTTAGTAATTTAACACTTCACCGTTTAATAAATGTAAACATTGTGAACGATTTGTACCTTCGTGTCCGAACGTCTAACGCCCTTGACCTGCTATTATCAATAAGCAAAGTATTAATTTTAATTACAAATTTTTATATTTTGAATTTAAACAACTGTGGAACAAGATTAATTCATATCTGATTACAAATGAGGTGTCACTTACGTGATTTGATAATATTAAAAAATAAATTATTCACGAACTTATTGTCGTAATCAGCACTTCCGTTGGGCGGCAATTCGACACAAAAAGGTAAATAAAGATGCAGTAAATACTTTTTGACTTAAACTATCGCACTTATCGATAAATCAGATGTTAAATCATAAAATTATAGACGATTGCCCATCATTTGCAAGAACTGTCTCATCTTTTAATATCAACATTATTCACAAGGGGCGTTCTATAAATTGATGAAAACAGAACTGTCAAAATCTAAGCTATCGTGGCTGCCATTGTCGAGTGTTGGTAAATGTTAACAAAAGGCTTGTTTCTAAAATTTGGATAGATTATTATTCACTTATGCTAGAATAGTAAGCATTTTGAGGGTTTTGTACATAATTTGTAACCTTACTATAATTTTTGTATGGCAAATTCTTTTCTATGGAGTACCATTTGCAACATATCATATCTTCCAATCAACATTCAGCTGGGCATTTCCACATTCAGTTTTGAACTATAAGTGTACAATTTAACAAAGATTAAATACTGTGATGAGTGTGAATAAATATTGAATAAAATGTATTACAAAATGTTTTTTTTTTAAATGTAAAACTTAGTAAATAGGTATGCCCAATGTTTAATTGTCAGTGTATCTTTATGCTTCCAAGGGTGAATTAAAAGAAGCCATAAAAATGTTAGCGATGTGTATTCAGTAGGCCTATAAAAATAGTTGAAAACAAATGGAGTTTGAAGGAAATTTTGATGCAGTCTTTAATATTTTCCATATAAACCCGAAATATTTCATCCAGATGATGTTGATAATGGTACCCCATACAAAAAGTCTGAAAGTAGTCCCTTGTAAAAAATGGAGGGTATTTGAAAAAGAAAAGTTTTATTATATGAACTTGTGCTAAAACAGAGATAGTTTTCAAAATTTGAAGTCTTGATGGTTGTAGTGTATATATTCAGGCATCTGTGTGAGACTTTGTGATTTACCAGGTTGTGTTGTTTACCCTGTAGCTGCGCAGTGCTGGATGGTATATTTGCTTCATATTTTCAAAATTACAAATTCCAAAGTCATTATTTATGATTTTCATCCATTTTTTATTGTTCAGTGTCATCTCAAGCACATTTGGATACCAAATTACAGGCACTACTTGTGAATGATTTTCTATGTACACCCCATTTCAGGTGACAATTTCTGTCACTTTACCTTGCCCTTAAACACACATTATGCAAAAGCTAAATCTGCCTTTAAACATTAGCTTCGTCATTTTAATCAATCATGTTATAGAATTTAATCATTTTATTGAGTCTTTATAGAATTTTATCTTGCTGGATCACTTCATTCAATCCTTATAGAATATAATAATGCTGAATCACTTCATTCAATCCTTATAGAATTTAATCAGGCTGAATCATTTTATTCAATAGTTTAAAAACCTATTGAATCATTTTTATACGCCCACATTCATAATGTGGATGTATATTGCCATCACCCCTTGTGTGTATGTGGCCTACAAGCCGCAAATTTTAATGGATTGTCTTGAAACTTTGCATACTTTGGTGCATGCCCGACCCACAGGGGCGGAGCCACGCCCATTTTTTGTATTTGTCGTCAACAGGCCGCATTTCTTAACGGATCCCCTTGAAACTTTGATCACCTATTCCTTATACCCTAAGGATCACCCCCAGTGACAAAGTCACGCACATTTTCTCTTTGTGTCTTGAAATGATTCATACTTATTCCTTATACGCTAAGGTTCATGTCCGACCCCCTAGGACAGAGACACGCCTACATGTACATGATGCAATTTTTAACAGATCCTTTTGAAACTTTGCATACCTATTCTTTATACCCTAATATAAGGACACCCTAAGGATGATCTCTATTGTTTTTGGCGAATGCCCGATCCCCACGGGCAGCAGAGTCACGGTCATTTGTTATTCGTGTGTCTGTGTGTTGCCTACATGGCATAATTCTTAATAGATCGTCTTGGAACCTGGTATATGTATTCCTTATAGCCTTAGGGTGGCAACTATTGATTTTGGTGCATGTCCCGACCCCCAGGGACAGACCACACCCAAGTTTTGTGTTTATTGTATGCAGGCCGCAATTCTGAATGGATCATCTTGGAACCTGACATATGTATTCCGTATAGCCTAAGGACGGCAACTATTGATTATGGTGCATGCCCCGACCCCCAGTTCTGTTTTTAGCGTCTGAAGGCCACAATTCTGAATGAATTATCTTGGAACTTGGTACACTTATCCCGGATACACTTTTTGTTAATACTTTGTAAATAATCTACAGGTTGCAATTATTTGCATCGAATTCGGCATGATTCATCATAGGGTTATACCTATTTGTATTGTTCTATGTTCAAACCCAAGGTTGACATGAAAATTGGCATGCTTCTTCTTTGAACAATTCTGCATCTATTTTGGAATTTTATCCTCAAAACAAAGTTATGACGTCATATCTGTGTCGGCTTTCGTTAAAGAAAGCTTTTCGAATTCTGTCTTTACAGTGAAATGAAATGAAATTAAATGGGGTTTAAAGTCCTACTGTTCTGCTCCTCTGCTGGGCTAATGAAGACGGGCATACTCCATACAGTGTGCTGTGAGGGAAATTTTGCCCGGGCAGCGGCACTATCGCTTACTCTTATATCAAATTCCAACGGCCAAGGGATCTTTAAAGTGCATTCCAATGTATACACGGGACCTCGGTTTTTCGTCTCATCCGAAGGACGAGACAGCTGTCCTTGTCAGGCCCTCCGTCCTGCATCACTGACAAAGGGGAACCACGCCACAGTGTGATAGGTGTATATGCAGAGAACAATACCTGAAAACGGCTACTTTGAATGAATAAGAAATGAGGGGGACTCTAGTGTACCATATTCTCAAACAAAATGGTCAGTTCCTGTTATCTTTCTAGATGTTGATCATGTTGGTTTACTTCTATTCATCTTTCTAGAAGACTGCATGTCGTCATTTGGTTTAGCCCGACTTGATCAAATGCACTGTGTATATTTACTCCTGGTTGGAATTGACTGTGTTTGATTTATATTTATCAAACAAATATCATTTATTTCATTTGTATAAACACAGTATGAAAGAAATTAATTCTTAACCAGGAAGTAGGTGGCCTATGAAACCTAATTAATGTCAGCCCGATTTCCCGTCGCGGATAATCTGTCCGACAAAAGTGGGGTTCTGTATCAGAAAAAAGCTTTGTCTGAAGGCCAATCTAGTTATGGATAGAAGTATTGCAAAATATCTGAGAAAAACGTTTAAGCGAGTTAAAGAAATATATAAAAATGGCGGAGTTTTTATTCCCAGTGGAAAATAACTAGAAACAACATACCACATAATTTAAGACTTCGCATTCAGCTGAATGATATATCCATTGAATGATATATGGTTATTAGGTTTATGGGTGAGGCTCTGTCCACCAGAAAATATCAGGCATCAAATATAGGCCTAATGGTAGACCTGCGTGATTAAATAGGTATGCTGACAGCAGTGTTATTATATGAATAACAAAAATCTGAAAACAACAACAGCATATATTGATGAGATATATATTGGACAATATCATCAGAAATTCTTAACGATAGGGTTCCTTGTTTCCAATAAACGGTTTCAGGGAATATTCAAAAGGCCCGAATAATTATACTGTAATCTCTTTAGAAGCATAATCATAACAATAATTAAAATGGTTTACAGTCATCTAAATATTTATAAAAACTTAATAAATAATTTATATTGAAAATGATTCCGTTTCCAACAAATGGGGATTTGGTGATCATTTCATAAACCAGCGGATATGGAAACGATTTTTCGTACAAAGGTCGTAATCCAGGAAGTTATCGTCTGAAATGCACGAATAACGACAGGAACTGAGATCTGTTGGAGATAAACCTATATTTCAAGTTTCGTCAAAATCAAATAAGAATTGTGACCTGTAGCGTGTCCACAAACAAATTGTGGACGGACGTACAGGGGTGACGACAATATACGTCCACATGAAAATGTGGGCGTATTTAAACGTGATGTTTCATACAATCAGGGGCCATAGTCCGCGAAGTTACGGTCCGATACATACCAATATCGAAAGGAACTGAGATCTTTTGGCGATAAACCTGTATTTCGAGTTTTGTTAACTTGCAAGCTAGATCCGTTGCGGTCACGTCTTTTTGAAACTATTGCGGCCACAGTAACCGAATTCTCACCATAATCTCCTCTGTGACTAAGCGCTATAGAAATATCGCGGTGGGTTCGTTTTGTCAAATCGGCCAAATACCAAAAAATGCGTCTTTTTGATCGAGATTGAAGTCTCCGTTAAAAATCAGAAATTTACGTCCTTATTTACTGGAGCGAAGCAATAGCAATTTTCTAAGAAATAGGAAAAATTACCAAAATGTGAGTAATATTCATTCGTTGGAAATTGTTTCAAACGTTTACTGCAAAGCAGGTTGATCAATGAATATTGTAATCAAGGACAACTACTCTCTCAATAATCACCGAGACTCCCATGCATTAGCATGCATACAGTATGTACTGATGAGGTATTAATTATGTACCAATTGAATCAAACACTTCATCCAGTTTCCTTGATTACAAAACTTACGAATGGATGGGCGAACAGGGGTGACGACAATGTACGTCTTACCTATGAAATGTGTATTAAATATATTTTAAGCAGATATGGTGACATAATACCTTTAGGCATAAAGACTTCTTATAGACGATTATTTATGAAACATTTAGCCAAATTTAGAAATATTTGCATATACACAAACAATACGCGGTCATAAAAACCTTTACATCAATAATATATACATATAAAAAATAGGGTTTAAATATGTTTACACGGATGTGTTTTCATAAGCCTTTTTGACATAAATAGGCTTAGAAAAGATAGAGATTCGATTTCTGCGCGCAAAAGGCGCTTAGTGTAAGACCGGGGACATATTGACCATTTGTAAACTAAAGTGCGTGTGATGTACTTCTCTGCCCGGCAAAAGATAACGTGACATTCTTTTTTTAAAACACTTACTTTGTTAACTCTATTTGGCGTGAATTTATCAAACATCCATATGCTACGACAGTTGAATTGTTAATGATATAGATACAACACCTTTTGAATTATTCTACTTTAAATAATGTACCCGTTTTTTTCTGGGCCACCCTCATATTTACAAATTAAAAAATATTTACATAGTTTTCATATATTTACACAGGCAATACCAGGTGTACATACCCGTGTACATACTGAAAAATAAATTGTAAGATGACCAAGTTCCATTACAACAAATGCTGTGACTAAGATCGGTGATGAGCATTTTCGGGTTAACGCAGTCAATACTCTGATTGACCAATAATATATGCTTAGCAGATGCTTAAGTTAAAGTAGCCATATCTAAGAAAGCAGGATACTATTAAAATGAGTTCGTTCGGCTGTCTGTCTGTCATTCACACATTTTGAAATACCATAACCCTACGTCTTGAGTTAAAATGTTTAAACTTGGTGGAGATCAATCTTAGTAGTTACGTCTTTTACAGTTCAAAATTTCGTTTTAGAGACCCCCCCCCCCCAACAAAACAAACGAAATATAGATCAGAGCGATTAACAACTTGATCTGTCGATGCTTTGGAAAACTATAAGCTTTGATTATAATTCAGCGAGAGTGATGAAACTAGGCACATACTTGACGAAGTTCGATAATTCTACTTACGTTAAACAGAATGCCGAACAAAAAATGTAAATGAGCAAGTAATTAATGAATATCATCTATTTATTTTGAGATTCACTGTTGACTGGTTTTATTCTAAAACAGCAATTGTTACTAAATTGTGAACCTTTTCGGAACACTTTTGGAATGAGCATATTAATCTATTCATATCGATTGTATTTCTTTTCTGGTAAGGGAAGTGACGTTATATGCAGGTTAAAGGGCATGGATGGATCACATTACAGGTCTAGTTCTAATTTAAAATGCAATGTAATGGTACGCCATGAATTGTTAGATGTAGAAAGTTCCCCAATAAATGAGAAATAGGTGGGTTTTTTTAAAGAGAGAGAGAGAGAGAGAGATGAGGTTTAACGTCCACTCGACACAAACTAGGTCATTTGGGGTCATTCCTTAACAACACATGATATATACAGCAGGGGTTAATTTAAATCATTAGTCAGAAATCAATTTAAATTACTAGCCATTACTAAATGTAGATCACTATACGTGTGGTCGGGAATAAATTTAAATCACCACAGCCAGGAATACACTTAATTCTGTGCATTCGTGCGTACATTTAAATCACAATACACAGGAGTAAAGTTAGATTAATATAGTCAGGAATAAATTTAGATCACTACAGTTAGGAGTAAATTTAATTCAGTATAGTCAGCAGTAATAATTATAATCAGGAGTGAATTTAATCGTTACAGGCAGTGGTAAATGTACATCATCACAGTAAGTAGTACAAAGTGAGATCACTACATTGAGGGGTAAATTTAACTCATTACAGCCAGGAATAAATGTAAATCACTACAGCCAGGAGTTAATTTAAATCATTACAGGCAGGGATATATTTACATCACTACATTAAGGAGTAAATTGAGTCACTACAATCAGGATTAAATCACTATACTCAGGGGTACATTTAAATCTTTATAGTTAGGAGTAAATTAAATGAAATGAAATGAAATGGAGTTTAACGTCCTACTTTTCTGCTCCTAACCTGGCTAATGAAGACGGACATACGCCATACAGTGTGCTATGAGGGAAATTTTGCCCGGACAGCGGCACTACGGCCTACTCTTATATCGAATTCCAACTGCCAAGGGATCTTTTACGTGCACGCCAATGTGTACACGGGACCTCGGGTTTTCGTCCCATCCGAACGACTAGACAGCTTTCCTTGTCAGCCCCTCCGTCCTGCATCACTGGCAAGGGAGAATCACGCCGGAAAATCTGGATGAACTTTCTCGGTCAATGCAGGGATCGAACATCCGACCTCCAGGCTAGCGAGCTAGCGTCTTACCCACTTAGCCACGTGATCCCCAGGAGTAAATTAAAATCATTACAGGTAGGGGTAAATTTAAATCACTATAGTCAGGAGTTGCGTCACTACATTAAGGAGTAAATTGAGAACACTAGAATCAGGAGTAAATCACTATACTCAGGGGTAAATTTAAATCTTTATAGTAAGGAGTAAATTAGAAATCATTACAGGTAGTGGTAAATTTAAATCACTATAGTCAGGAGTTGCGTCACTACATTAAGGAGTAAATTGAGAACACTACAGTCCTGAGTAAATTTAAGTCACTATAGCCAGGAGTAAATTTAAACCATTACAGGTAGGGGCGAATTTAAATCATTATTTCAAGGTTGATTTGAGACTACTTTCATCAGACACAAAAAAAAAATATTTTGAAAATCCCGGGTGCAGACTGGGGAATAAACTGTTGCTATTAAAATGCCATGGTCAGTACAACGACGCAACGCTTTGTCAAGATTGACACCTGAACACTTAAAACTCGCATTTGCATTATTTCAAGAGGACATGAGTCGGCCCAAACTTCTGGTTACACTCGAGCTACAAATATGACAAGAGGGTTGAGAGGACCGGCACATTGTCAGATAACAACTGCAAGAGCACACGCTGTCAGCTTTGTGCACTCCTGCTGTTGCTTGCCAGACTGCTCTGTGCTGGACCAGTTGTCACCCAACGTAAGGTAAATCCGTGCGTCTGTGCGAAGGCAACTGTAAACAAAAAGCTCGAGTTCTTAACCGAAGATAATATTGTTTGTTCGATATGAATTACACTTCTCGAACAAACATTATTTTCTTCGATTGTGAATAAGCCGAAGGTGACAAAATGAATGCGACGATTTTCGGGTTGATTTTGTCGACCTGTCGCCATTACAACCCAGCAAGTCGAGAATTTAGAATGGCGACAAACAGCCACCATACGCTCGTGATGCAGATTGTCATTTTAATTGCATGTCCATTGTAAGAATAGCCTTTAAGGTAGTCGTAATTTACATTATTAAAAGTGACAATAAAATTAATGGAATATCCCAAGCTTCAACTGAAAATTAAAGCAATGTTTTATATCCATGCTGAATATGTGCAAGTTTTCTACCAATCCGATCGGTTGTTACAATCTGCTTATTTCAAGAAAACTAACACTGTAGCAAGCATCTGCCACAACTGACCATATATGGTTATAGCTGTAATGATACCGGGAGATGGATGGAATGAAGGGAGTAGAAGCTGCTAATGGTTATTTCTCTTTTGGTCTTTGAATGGTACCATGTAATCAAACACTCCCCGGAAAATGTTTATCATTAAGGCGGTTATAATGATACTTATGATATATAGAGAATCTCCTATGAGTCTTTTTTGATATCAAAATATCAACACAAGTCGATAAAGTAAAAATAGAAAAAAAAAGCTTTACCGAGATTTTGTTTATCAACCAATAAAAAGAAGTTATTGTTTTTAATTAACTATAAATTGTTCTTTGATAATAAAATAAAGTAGTTCCTTTTTAATTGAACAATCAAATTCATGTAAAGTGATATCTCCTAAGGAGATTACACAGTAGATTATGAAATTTATCACACAAGCGATATCTACTGTAGAATGTGTTATTGGGTGATAAATCTAGTAACACAAACAGTGCAGGACAATTGCACAACAAAACAAAAAGAACCACAGAACAAACCATACATTACAGTGGGTACAATCATATACCCATATTCCCAGAGCACATAAAAAATGAAGGTACGATACACCAGTTCTCTCGTTTAGTAATGTGTGCTCAGATGTCCAACAATCTTAACATTTAGAAAAGCCATGTTTAATTAAATTACCGTTCTAGCGATGTCAAATATGTTATTTGTGTGGATAAACAGTTTCGTGAAAGTGAGATGGAAATGATTTCTAATCAGAGCTTCTAAGCCCTTCATATTCACTGCCAGAATAGCTGTAATATTGTTGTTAATAATTAAATGTTAGTCAGGATATATGATAGAAATTATACACGGCTATCGATCCGCCATGTTCAACGTATTGATCTGATGTCAACATGTGGTTAGGGTATGAATGGAGAATCAATGTGGCGTTCGTGTTTTTATATATTCCGCATTGACGCCTACACAGAGCTGTGTTATACTAACCCACTTACATATAAATCAATGACAGCCGCAAAGAATTAATTAATTAAAATGCAGTTCTGCTAATTAGTTGTTGCTGTTACAGAATTAAAAATAGGGCAGTGTGTTGTTTTGATTATTGGTATTTGTTATCAGCTTATTTTGTTTATATTTAGTTAAGAGTATAATAATGACTATTGTAGGGTAGAGGTTCATTGGATGGGCTAAGTTCTTTAGGGTTGTATTGGTTTCATAAGAAGAATAAATTTAATATCAAATTAAGGCCCTGTGAAGATACCTAGAGCAACGTAAGCTACTCAACTCTGTCGCATATCCCCTCTAAGCTGAAAGCCCGTCTTCATTATTCGAGTCGGAGCAGAGTAACAGCACGTTAAACCCCATTTCTTTTCAATTCATTTCTAAGCTGAAAGTTGTTTTTCTTACATCAACAGTTTTTTTTATCTCGGATATGGATAGACGAAAGAATCCAGTAGTTTGCACAAAATCCAGAAGGAATGTATTTTATACCGATCAGCTGCTAACGAGTGGATCATTACAGTACTTTTTAATTAATGTTCTCCTTAGGGACTTCACTAATAGGAAAAGGAACTAATTAATTAATTAAAATATATGAGTCATCAGATTTGCTGACGAGTAGATTTTGTAATAAATTATAAAATTATGTTTGAAAAATCTGAATTCATCGTGAATATATTTTTAAAAAACAAAACCACAGATGTTTTATGTGAAAACTGGTGATTTAGCGAAATCTAGAATAACATAAGAAAATCGATGAGCATTTATGGATAGCCTCAACAATTTTGAATAAAATCTAAATATTTAAATCAACGATTTTTCAAAACTAAACTTAAGCGTGTAGTGGAAACGAACTTCTCTCTAAATACTAAACAAAGTTGAATCAGTGATGGTTACATTTTTATTTTTATTTTACTGTAGTGTCACACACACACAAATTGGATGGAATATCTCTAAGATTTTATTGTCGGCAAATAATAGAATAATATTTAATGATTCTTAATTGTCATTATTAGAAAAACACAGACATAATCTTAATTATATATTTAATGAACTTTATTTATCATTGTTAGCAAGCAAAGACATAATCTGAAATGACCTTCAGTTGTCATTGTTAGCAAGCAAAGACATAGTCTGGAATGAACTTCATGTATCATTGTTACCAAGGAAAGATTTAATCTGGAATGACCTTTAGTTGTCCTGGTTAGCAAACAAAGACATAATTTGGAACGTCCTTTAGCCACCGTTGCTAGCAAAGAAAGGTATAATCTGGTATGAACTTTGGTTGTCATCGTTAGCAAACAAAGGTATAATCTGGAATGCCCTTACTTGTCATTGTTAGCAAACAAAGGTATAATCTGGAATGCCCTTTAGTTGTCATTGTTGGCAAACAAAGCTATAATCTTGAATGCCCTTTAGTTGTCATTATTAGCAAACAAAGCTATAATCTGGAATGCCCTTTAGTTGTCATTGTTGGCAAACAAAGCTATAATCTTGAATGCCCTTTAGTTGTCATTGTTAGCAAACAAAGCTATAATCTGGAATGCCCTTTAGTTGTCATTGTTAGCAAACAAAGCTATAATCTAGAATGTTCTTTAGCAAACAATGACCCGAACAACCCTTTTGGTAATTGGAACCTCGAAGATTCCGCTTGGCCAAAAAATGGATTTATGGCTACATTACGACGATAGTATACATTCTCCCGCGTCACTCTTGCTCTATTTTAGTAGATATTGATATTATTAAAGTTTACACTATTCTGTTATTAATTGCAGTATGCACCCGTTCATGGCGAATCTTTTATTTCATGAATATGGCGTCTCATGACACCAATATTAGTGTTGCGACATTTAGAAAGTAATATATAATTTGTACGTTATGAAGTTTATTTTGAATATGATTGAAATTCGATCATATTTCAGGTTGAAGTGTCGGGCTAGATCGCGGACAGGTACAATCTTTGTTTTATATGGGCTTCTCTGTTAGGTTATATTAGACACCAAGATATGGTTTTAAAAAAATATATTAATGTTTTTATTTACTCATATCTACCGGAAACAGGTGACAAGTTGTGTCACATTCTCGTTTTTCATCACGGTTTCGGGTGACATTAGAATAGACTCTCTCATATATATTGTCACGACCGGGATGCCAATATATGAAATGAAATGAAATGGGGTTTAACGTCCTACTGTTTTGCTCCGAACTGGGCTAATGAAGACGGGCATACACTATACAGTGTGCTATGAGGGAAATTTTGCCCGGACAGCGGCACTACGGCCTACTCTTATATCGAATTCCAACTGTCAAGGGATCTTTTACGTGCACGCCAATGTGTACACGGGACCTCGGTTTTTCGTCTCATCCGAATGACTAGACAGCTGTCCTTGTCAGGCAAGGAGGTGAGACCTGTGCACGAGGTAGGATATGCCAGACCCACAAGGAGGTGAGACCTGTACACGAGGTAGGATATGCCAGACCCACAAATGATAAAAATAATGTTTGAATTAACTAATTCTGTTTTGGCTATTTGATAGGGAAATGACAGTTACCTACCTTGCAGTAGATCCAGATGGTAAACACAAATTTTTATTGAAAAGAAAACAGAAAAGACAGATCACGCATTGTAAGCGATTTAAACAAAATTGTTTACCTTATGGTGAAACGCAAGTTAATCATTGCATTAAAGTCACTGGTCGCCATTTG
The DNA here is from genome assembly GCF_932274485.2 of Patella vulgata. NCBI lineage: Eukaryota > Metazoa > Mollusca > Gastropoda > Patellidae > Patella > Patella vulgata. The sequence continues at coordinate 24,209,682 of NC_065883.2, forward strand.
GAAATATGACAGATGAATATCTAAAGGGAATATCAACCCAGAAATGTTTCAGTTATTTATTTACAAAGATATGCTGTATTGGAAATGTCGGGACATTTGGCATTTTGGGCAGACTATTTATCAAGCCAGTAGCACCTGTAAGTGTTGTGTAAAATCTTTTTGAAGGTTTTATTTTTAATCCGATTGAATCAAGACCGGGAGACGATCTACCGTTGACATTTTCGTTTATTTTCTTAATTAAAGATGAATTCTGTACGAGATAAACCAACTTTTTGTTTGGTTTCAAATCTTATATTAACTAATATTTAGATATTTATTAACATGACAAGCCAATAATCAACGCTCTAGACCATCGGATGGCTGAGATTAAAATGGATGAGAACGCCCGCGAGATTTAAAAACTGAACGATAAAATGGATAATCGAGACTTAGCGAGACTCAGTACAGTTACAGCGATACTAAACAATATTTATATCTTCCAACACTCGTAACTTCAACAGGAATAAACATTAAAAATTCAATATATACATTTTTCATCATCTATTTTTGAACTAGTATAAGAACGGCCAGCTCTTTATCTAAATCTTACATAATGTATCTTTAAATTTTACATAACCAATTTGAACACTTTTCAACCAGGATGAAGTCGTGAAATAATATATATTTTCCGAAATAAAATATTTTATTCAGATAAATCCCAGTTACATTATTTTTATAGCTCATTTACATCACAATAAGTGCGGTTTTACAGTTTTAAATACACAGTGTCAATTTGACCTAACTCAGTTAACACATTTTTCATGTATCAATTTCTGCAATTCTAGTTCCTGATTAAACAGTTTATACTTGGTGAACTTGTTTTGACTGTGTGTACATCAAATTGGGTTGTCACCAATAATTGATCAAATTGATCATTGACTTCCAACTTTCAATTCAATCGGCAAATAAAGCCCAACAATTGTATAAATTAGAAAAAGAGCCGCAAAGAAACGCCCCAAATTATCGCCCCTAATTTATTTATTTATTTTTTTAAAAAAAAAACAACCTACAAAAACAAGCTCCGAAAAACAACCACACAAAGATATTTAGCGGTGTGCAGTTAGGTGTTGTAAATATAATATCTGTTTATGCCGTAGGTTTCGCAATGAGTACAACTTAGTACCTATCTTTAAATCGTAATTTATATATAAAGCCGTATTTTAGATGATAACATTTTCAGGAATTCGAGGGTTTCCCTATAATTTAGTACTGATTTATAATTTATGTGTCGATGTTTTTATTAAATCATATAAGGCTTCATTAAATAGAACTCTAATTCGACTATTTTTGTTTTAAACTGGAATGAAATATTGTTTAAAAGAAAATTATGAGCAAATCTATGCATACTTTTCAGTTGTGACTCAAGATATACGCCATGATCGCATTCATATATTTGAAATATGCTACCTACACTGATCACGGTCTTGATTTGCGCCTCGGAACTTGGACCCAGACAATATTAAAGAAGATGACTTTGCTTTGATTTCATAAACTACGTATTTTAATTTATGACTGACATTAATAGCAAATGTAGTTTATTTCATTATTTTCTGTCTTTTCAATTAAAAGATATTTTGTTATATTTTTTTTTATATCTGAACCGTGGACATAGTATTTAGGCCTATTTATTTTAAATTTTAGTACCAGTGGTATCCTGTTATTCAAAGGTCAGCCAGTCTTACTGGATACATCAGACACAACAGAAATCTTCTGAAATCTCACATTGAAGTAATTCTAGAAGGATCTTTCTTTGTTCTTTGTTCTGTGAATGCGTCATGCAACACACGCGACTCATTATATTTTAAAGAGGCATTATCACTTCGCAACGAAAATAAATGTCATTGAATTTAGATCATGCCATATTGCGAATAACCCTAGTCACAACCCAAGTCACTCCAGTTATCAGAAAAATATGCCCACTCTAATCTCGTCAGTTTGAAATTATTATTTTTTTTTAACTAATCGGCTACACAATGGGATTCTCAAATTATACACTCTAATAACGTCAAATTCAAATATTTGTAAATACTTGATATGGCCTGTTTAAAGGCATTGACGTTAAATACAAACTATTTTTAAAATTTGTTTTCAGGATGTCTGAGAAACGACTAAAGATAAATTATTCAAGTGCTGAATCTGCCTTTCTTGTGGCCTTAATTTCACTGAATATTTTTTTATATTTTAACATAAGAATTAAAATATATTGCATGTTTGTAAATTAATAATCGTAATTATTTATAAACTTTAACCATTAAGATATAGTGAATACAAATATTCAATTTTTAAAGCTTACCGTGCTGTTAATTATTAAATATTCCGAATATAATATACATAGTCCTCATATACTAATTGTCAATATATATTACTTTGCTATATTAATCTATTTCTAGATTATAATGTGTAAATAACAACTAAATGACGTCGTGTAAAAATCAGAAACTATGAAAGATGACCGCGTAAAATAAAAAGAAACTGCTTAAGTTGGAAATCATTAATTTGAATAGGACTTTTCATAGAAAAAATACTATTGGGAGATATTTGTCTTAGACTATGGATTGGCTTTATATTTTCTTTGTTGATGATTTGAAATTACAGAATGAAACAATTCAACATATCGCTATTTTGTTTATATGGCTCTCCGGATGCACAGATAACATGTTGGTGTTCTGCCAACGGCCCAGGTGTATTGTCCACCATGACAGTAACACCACGTGGCCGACTCCTTTTCTTTTACAGTGGAAACACGAGAAACAGGTTTATCCCTCGCTGAACAAATTAAGGGAATGACTTTAAAAAGGGAATCGTCCACCCACATGCCCTTCTGTCTATGTTTTGTTCCATAAGCATAATATCTCAGGATAAACCTTTAAACCTACATCACACTATGCGAGTTGTTGTGCCATTGCTAATTAGGAAACACATTTTGTATACAATTTTGAACCAGTCCAAGATATCGTTATGTAACTTTGTACATACATCAAGCTGTACATACATCAACCAGTTATAGTAATTCGCCGTATTCGAAATTTCTCTAATTTATTAATTTTATGGAAACAAATTTGACTTAGCTTTTATAGCTTTTGGTATACAATGTAGAGCACATCTCATAAACTGTTTAAGGTAATATTTTATAAATCTTTGTACACAGATCAAACTAGTACAGTAGGTGTTCCGTTTGCTTATTAGAAACGTGTCGGATATGATCATTTTTGTGATTTTGGTTTACAATAATTATTCCGGAACATAGCTAACAGACCGGAATCGTTATGGAACTTTGCACTAACTGCACATTAATTAACCTATTGCGGTAGTTGTGACGTATCATTACTACAAAAATTCATTATAAATTGAAATTAAATTAAATGTGGTTTAAATTCTTACTTTTTTTGCACCAATCGGGTCAGATTTGCTTATTTCGAATTCCAACCGTCATAGATTCTATTAGGTGCACGGATTCTCGGTCTTTCGTCGCATCCGAACAAACCAATGTTAAATTTTGTTTTCAAAACGTGTTTTATTCCTACATCTCGAAGTGAGCGTATATATTTTAGGACTTTGGTGCTGTATTTTAAGGAAAATTTGTGGTGATAGCAAAACCATAATATATGCCTTATAATATTTCCTGTACATCTTACACTATGCTCAGGACAATTGTTTGTTACCAATAACACAAAGATTGTCCATCACTTTACCTCCCAAAATACGTCCAAGTCGTCTTTATTTGTTTTTAAATAACTTGGTTTAAACATTAAAACGTACAAAGGGACAAACCATTTTTACAAAATATAAATCTTGCCCTAACGGCATTTAACCTGGAATTAAGATATGACTAGCACGTTGTGGATGGAAATGGCTAACAGTTTATTATGACATCTGTCAGTTTGTACCCCACCTACACCATCATCGTTTTATGTTAACCGAGTTTAAGGGCGCTGTGAAGTATCATAAACTACTTTCATATCTACTCCATTCCCTATGCCAATCAACCTAAATGGGAACATGTTTTGGTAAATGGGTGAATATTGCACAAGGTCACAATACTTTTAGGTGTATATGACCCACATAAACCCATTTTAATTTAATTACCCCAATAACTCATGTTATGAGTGATAAGTTTGGGGTAGTTGATATAAATATAAATGTCTGAAAGGCTCATATTCCATTGGTTTCCAGTCCATCAATTAATGACTATGCCCTCATACATTTTCAGATGTATATTTCTGCTCAAATGTAACCGCCAACTTAAAAATTAGACTTTTTTTTTCATATTTATGCGATACAACGATCAAATATATTTTATTTACCGCTCTTTGCTTCCTTTATTATGGAATTTAACAACATATAGTGACATAGGCCGAACTTCCGTTGTTACAAAGTAGCAATGAAACTCTGAATTAATCTTGGAAAACGAAAATAAATTATATACCTATATAAGCCCCATACAGTGGCTCTATCGTATTTGCATTTTATATCCGTTGAATTTTTGAAAACATAATTTTGTATATTCATATTCAAATGTTCTTCGCAAACATGTATGTATTGGTTTGGGCGGAAACGTATTTGTTTAGTTAATCTGATATTTACTACCTTAAATAACTTCCCGATATCTAATACAAAAGAACAATAGCACCAAAATAATTGTTTACCCATGTAAACTGTTCAGACGAGAAGCATCGTTATATTTTACTCGACATAATTCTTTCATGTATTTACTTGATTTACTTTTATTAAAGTCGAATAATTGTATTTATTTAATAAATTCATTTTGAAACAAAATTTTACAGTTTATGTTTTTTCGTTTATACAATTACTATAGCAATGAATAAGAGCGTTTGTATTTTGTGGATTTATTAGAGTGTTTCTCGTGGCATACTTATAACTACGTTATTAGGTGTATGTGTTTTAAACAGGAGACATCTTGGGGACATTGATCTATAAAATAACCCCAACAACTTCAATTCTGTAGTAAAGCCCCACTAGATTGTTGACTGCTGTCATGCATTATTTAAGTTTGAACTAATTCTGTAAAATAAATCTTAGCATTATACTTAAGTTCCACTGCGACTTTTCATGAGGATTAAATAATGCATATATATATTAAAGAAATTAAAAGTGTGTGTCTTTGTGTAGGCGTGCCTTTGTGTGTGTGTTAGTTTTCACATGATGTCGGAACTGATAAATAATCACCAATGCGTTTCGGTCGGATCCTATTATAATAATTGTAACTATAAAGAAATAGATAATTTTAAAGAAATCAGTTCTTGCTCTTTGATAACTGAACCCTATTATAAAAATGGGGAGCATCATGGAAAATAAATCAATGCACACAAATGAGTATAAATTAAAATGAATAAATATAAAATATTCATGCATCTAACACACACACACGCACACACATACGCACACTGAAATAGCTCCTAGGCCTCTCTTAAAGCTTACAGCATTGATAGGTAAAGAAAATATAATTTAAAAGTCCATTTTACTAGGATACATGTTCCTTCCTAAGCTCAGACATAAAAGTTAAAAATAAATAATCGTTATTTAATTTTTAATGTCAGGATATATGGAGAACAGGAAATGCTTGGTTACTTGTTATCTATGGCTAATTTGATGATGTCATGACTCATCGCGTGAATCATCGAACACCTTCCGTCACTAATCATTGAATGAATGAAAAGTCAGTTTCTTCTGCCCAACGCATAATTCTTGGACGTCATAATCTCTTTTTCTTCATTTAGATTTTAATTAACAACTTTTATCTAATATAATCGTAGGAATAATGTTCATTAATTCCACAATTTTTACAGTTAACGGTTGAGATTTATTTTTTATCAGCTTTGTAAATAACTGCTTTGTTCGTTACCATACCAACTCCTCAATAAAAAAATATTTCATACACTGTTGCGTAGTCTAGTTCCATCCAGTCGCTTTCTTTCCAATGCAATCGTGTTAACAGACATATCGATTGATCTGGACTATGTCAACTTGTTCGACAGCAGAAATTGCGTGGGTTGATATTTTATCAGAAAATCCAGGGACGTAATACATGGTCCCGGGCGTTGCTTAGTAACATAGCAGACGGCTGAAACAAGCGTCTGCAGAAGTATTGGAAAATGGCTGACGATGGAGAGGTTGGAAATTGGAGGCGACGTGCTTGATGCGCGGATTATTGACAAGCTGGTAGGTGAAGATTTACGGCCTCTATTGATGGATTTACTAAAAGATGACTAGATAATGTTCGATTTACACGTTGGATTAATCACTCAAGCTATATGTACACGACACAACTGAGACGGGTCAAACATAGTAGGTCTACGTTGTAAATGTTACATGCCAGATCTCATAAAACACGAAAGAAAGTTTGACAGACAAGTGCAACAAAATTTATTATCTATGTGAACTACCTAAATGAGATACCGGTTGGGACGAGGGTGGGGTTATATGAAACACACAGCCGACATACAATAAAGGAAATCCAATAAATCAATATAAACTTGGAATTTTTGATGACGGGAGGTCTAAACTTAGAACTTTTGACGTCGGGAGGTTTAAACTTATATACTGTTTTTTTTCTATAAGGGATGCGCTGGTTACATATTACTGAGTTATAAAATTTATCCAGAATACATTGTTATCTGTTGTCAAAGGCATTCATTGGAAAGTATTCATGAACCAAACTAAAAAAAATGAAATGAATTGGAGTTTAACGTCCTACTTTTATGCATCGACTGGGCTAGTGAAGATGGGCATACCCTATACAGTAAATTTTGCCCGGACATACTCTTCTGTAGAGTTCAACGATAATGGTTTCTTTTTCGTGCACTCCAATGCCATGAAAACACAACACACAATGAAATATATAAAATATAGGCAATAAGATTATAATCAAAATATCAGTCAGACAATTAAAATATTAATTGAAAAATACAAATGTATATATAACTGTTAAAATATTTTTTAATCAAGCATAAATTACTTCAAGTTCTAGTAACTGAAATTGCTACATACTGAAGATAAATAATAACCCGTAAAACATCGTATAACCGTTTTCATACACATAGTTAAAAATTGCATTGTTAACATGACAAGATTCATTTCATAAATGTACATATACCAGGATTCGGCATTCCTTAAAACAGTGCAGAAAATGGAGATTTTAGTATAGCAAATAAATGAAGTGGGGTTTATTGTACTACTTTTCTGCACCGACTGGGATAATGCAGAAGGGAGTATGACATTTCTAAACATATTACGAATTATTAACCAATTTGGTCAAATCGAGTGCCATGATATAATATTATAAAAACAAATAATAATGTGTAATCTGTCAATAAAGAGTTATCTCCGATCAAACATCCCCAGCAATGTTAAAAAGTCAAAACATATAATCCTCCACATTCGGAGGTCACAAAACCCTTTGGCATGTGTAATGCGCCAACAGAATTTCACAAGATGATGGTTTTAATACCCACTTGTAGAAAACGCATTTTTGAACAGAAATACGCATTAATTATTTAATAAATCGAAATACAATGAGGTAAATTATCAAAAAATAATAATGTGTAACCTGGGCCAAGACTAGTAATTACTTCCCTAGATATACGAATGTACTTCTCTCCGTTCATCTTTTTCACCTATTGCCTGACTATTTCTGCTTGGTGTTGGTGAATATTCGTGATTTGGTGGTGTAAGGACAAGGAGATAATGACTTATGGAATTATGAATGGAAATGACGCCACGGCCTATAGATTCAATATTATATTATGTGACACGTTGGGGTCTTTATGGTTATAAAGATTAAGACCATAGGAATGTTTTATGTTTTTTTAGGTATGGACGTAATATTAAAGTCAATGTCGGAGATAATTGCTAGTCTGGCCCTGATGTCACGAAAGAGTTATCTCCCATTTAACCTAAATCCACAGCAAGACTGTATTTGACTGTAATCCTTATTTGTACATATAAAGTGCAAATGTCGCCGCCCTCAAATGCACTCCGTATATGTAATTCCTTTATGTCAACACAATTATATTCTTTCATTGAACTGTGAAGATGTGTTTTATTGCCACAACATGAAAAGGCTTTGGAAGTTCCTCATTTTTATCAATTTAAAGTGGCTTAAAGAATGTGTAAAAATAGGATAACAGAGCAACCATTTAATAAAATCGTTCAGTTTTAAAATCAAAATACAGTTAGGTTCCGTACATAACTCCCGTTGTATTAATTTGTTATTCATATGGTTTCTGAGACACAAACCGAAGGGAAAGAAAGGCTAAAATCTGGAATGTCAGAATGATTCCTGATAGAGCAGTAACTGACAACCAGACTTTCCCATCTTCAAACGAATACATCTCCAACGCCTCTTCACCCGTTCGCACACAATATTTGGGATCGATTTGCCCACATGTAAAGTTGAGGTTTTGGTAACCAGTTACACTAATGGCTTCAAACGCCCACCTGATTGAAGAAATGTCAGAAACCCATTTGAGTCCTGTAAAGAAAGACATGTACTGTAAATTACAAAAATAAAAGAAAGAATTAACCTCCACATTTTGATGACAGTATTTCAGTGTCGATTTGGTCGAAAACAAAAAGTATTCTATACACTAAATTGTGTACATTGACTTATCAGAACATAATGTTTTAAATACAGTAAATCCACCGAAATTTTCATTTTAAAGCCATCGGTTTATTGCCCTCTAGGAGCTGATGTTATTCTGTTTGACTTGTGTAACTATATCGGATACTTACTTCATGGGATTTTCCCCTTGATCACTTGTAGTGATTGCAAACGATATTGATACCTTTAATGCGAAAGGATTGTCGGGCGACTTATTTGCTTTGGGTGTAGATAACGAATAAACCGCGCATATTATTTACTGAAATCGGACACTGGTTGCGACACTTTCAACTTATGACATCATAAGTTCATCTGCGATATCACGACTGTGGAAGCAGACGTTAAATAACCAACTACCACCGGTACGTTAAATGAAGATATTGTAAGCCAAAGCCTTTCTTGGAATGGCAACCTAAAACATACACAGACAGATCGAACATCTAGCGCTTGGATGACGGACAGGCTACAAGAATTTACCTGAGAACAGGGTTTCCAGGTTAATGAAGAATCCACCACTGAGTGCAAATATCGCCAGTAATGTATTAGATGTTATACTGGAAAGTTGGTAATTGGGTAGTGAATTAGCGGCAAATGACGCGGCACTTTTACTAGCGTACACCGACAGAATAACCACACCATACATAGTAAAAAATACCCCAGCATCTTTCTCTAGGTTGGCCATAAAATATGCTGGCGTAAAATATATTGTACAGAATAACACATGGAACGGTATCTCGGCTAAAACCTACAAAATCCAACAAATAAAACATTGTTTTATCTCACGGGTGCGTAAAATTATAAATTATAAAACATAAAATTAAAATTAAAGTGTGGTAAAATCTCTGGGAAATGAAAACACAACACAAATTCAACACGGGTTATTTAAAGATACATTAGTTAAGAGTTTAACAAAGAGTTGGTCATTCTTGCTATAATAATTCAAAAATAGATGAAAAAAGAAAATATTGAAAATTTCATTCAAATTACTTAATTCTTAGCCAAGTTATCATTGTTTGTAGTTTTGACAAGATACGTGCACAGTGGTAACCAGGGCACTGGTATAATCGGGAATTATATTTTAAAATGGCGAACCGTTTTAATCTAGTTAAAATCTCGAGTATCCCATGCCATCGAAAGTTGATTATGGTCTTGTTTTGTTAATAAATGTCTAATTAATAGTTTATATAACATTTCAAGCCTAAAGAAAGACCTGCAATAGGCAGATTTAGCTCTTGCATAGTGTATGTTTAAGTTTCTCAATATTTAGTAAATGCAACTTCTGTGTGTGTGGGGGGGGGGGGGATGGTTGAATGGTTAGCGTGTGCGCGCTGTATCATAAAGTCTGTCATTGAGTCAACTGGCGTGGTTTCGATTCCCCGGATGTACGTGACAAGGAGTAGGGTCGCCTGTCCAACCTCGTGGGTTTTCTCCGGGTCCCCCGGTTTCCTCCCACTGCTAAATACCCCTACGCGCAAGCGAATTATTGAAATTAAATTAAAACCATACGTTAGTCCCGAAATGACCTAGTTTGTGTCGAGTGGACGTTTAACCCCATCTCTCTCTCTCTCACTTCTGTGGAAATGAAATTACATAATTAAGCGTTCAAAATAAGACCAGCCAATGTTTGAAGTAACTGCAAAGGGACATAACTAGTACACTGGAGGAAAATTGAGTCCAATCTAAAACATGTAAAAAAGCCTTGCATACCTTTGCCATGTTATACGCAAAATGCCCATATAACTTATCTTGTAGTTCAAAATAGAGATGGTGACGTTCTCGATGACCTAAAGAAAGAATAATGTAAAAGTATGTATTCAAAACGAATATCATATATTTTCTTCCATGCACATTCAAACTGCTTAACAATAGGCATAACCATACATGAACAAACCATATATTAGTGACAAAGCCTAAACATTAAAATGTCACATTGAATGAAGTTGTAAGCTACAACCATTTGCAATAAGACATCATCCACGGATGGATCTAGAGGCAATTATGCAAGCAGAGTGTAAATTTTGAATATAATACTTGGTGAAAGTACCGGACCACGAGTTCATAATTTCTGACATATTATTTTGTTTCAAGTGCCGTCTCGTATTTACCATTATTATTATAAACTCTTTAAATTTAGAATTACTTAATGTAAATATTCAATGTTTCGCTTTCGAACAATGTTTGGTAAACTGAGGTCCACGATAAGACGTGGTTCCGCGAAGTCAAAGGGGTTCGTAGGAGCTCCGCGGGGAAAAGATGAATTTGTTGGTATTTGGACATTTTGAATGCTTGAAAATGGAAGGAACAGTGACGCAGTAAGTACGACATTGGCCTGCTAACCAGGAGGTCCCGTGTTCGATCCAGGTGTTGGCCGCGAATGTTCATCGTGATTTTCCGCCGTGGTTCCCCTTGTCTGTGGTGCAAGACGGAGGACCTAGCAAGGGATAGATATATAGCCGTTCGGATGGGACGAAAAACCTAGGTATCGTGTACAAATTGGCGTGCACGTAAAAGAACCCGTGGCAGTTGGGATTCGCTATAAAAATAGGCCATAGCGCCGCTGGCTGGGCAAAAGTTTCCTCACAGCATCCTGTATGACGAATGCCCTTCGGAGCAGAACAATAGGACGTGAAAATTCATTTCATTTCATTTGTCGTGTGAATCTAATATAGTGATTGATATCCATTTAACTATGTTGTGTTACATTATACTTTATGGTATTCAGAGTCATATTTTAGGTTTTTCAAAGATTTGTTAGAAAAGTGATAGTCTTAAAGGGACCATAACACTCTTGCTGGCTTGAAAGCTCTAGAAAATAAATAATATCTAGTACTAGATGTTTAAGTGTCCTACCTGTTGTGTAAATTATCCATTACATCCGATTTTACTTGTCCAGAGGGTTCGAAAATATTTTTAAATCGAAGTTTCATTTGAAAAGGTTTACGTTAGACGTTTCAAACCATTATGTTGAATTTTTCAAAATTTCTAAATAAGGTGTGTTAAGATGAAATTTGTATTATCAATTAATAGTACAATTTGTTGACCAGAATAAAGATTGGGGCATATTATTCAGTTACAACAAGAGTGGTATTAAGCCTTTAAGGCTCTTAAATCTGATTGAACAGAGTAAATGTAGATTTGGGAGTCCAGTCCCAGGGGATACGCGAGTGAAAAATGCTTGGGAAGCACTGCCTTAGAACAATATTAATTTGAGACAACAGAAGGAAAGACTGATAGTTTCTTACACTTTCATAGACCAGATGTCAAGTCACTTACTCTGTCCAATGACGTCAAGTGTTACTGTGTATGGATACATAACACACATCATAAAAAATAATCCGAATCTGTCTCGCATACCCAGTTGATCCTTACTCAGGTTCCAAAACACAGAGCCTAATATAGTAGACATTGTTAAAGATTGGATGATCTGCACAATTAAAAACCAGTAATCGATGACAATGTTTCTAAAATGGCGCCTGAAAAGATATCACCATTCCTTCCAATCAATGACAAAAAAAAACATTTTTTAAATGGCAAATCTAAGACATTAACAAGAAAAGAGGGGAAGCACACATTTGCTCCAATTTATAAGGCTTGTTAATTTCATATTATAAAAAAGACTTTATGTTATGACTCGGAGCAGAACAGTAGGGCGTTAAGCCACATTTCTTTTCATTTATTTTATGACTATTACCTGAAAAGAACCTGGAATTGTCTAAAGAAACCGGGGTAACCAGAATTGTTGTCCATGGAGCCAGCTAAAGTGGCAACCTGCGTTTGGTGGCTGTGTTCCAGGCTTTCTAGTTCAGATTTAGTTGTTTTATCTAACTCAAAGGCTATAACGAGGTTCTTCAGTATCTCCGATGTCGTCTGTTCAGTTTCAACCGATGTCACATCTATTGTCGCTAAATCCACTAGAACAGATAGAAATACTCAAATACCACATTTTCGTAGGGTCCAAAGGACAAGTTCAAGCTTATTGTTTTTAAACCGCTAACAATGACATACACTAATTCACAGCACTATTACAGGACCGTCGAACTTAAATTAAATAAACACCATTATTGATGACAAAACTGCCGGGAGCTTTGAGTGGATTATGGCTATTTCCATCGAATCTCATATTCTCTTAAAAGAAAACAATCGGGCTCGAATGCCGATTCCTTTTAAAATATTTCGACGATATGGTTTACATGGATATACATATTATTAAATTGATATTTACGGTAAAAATCAGAGGGGTTTGTAAGTTCGGGACAAGGAAATCCCAGTGTTGTGAAATAGTCCACCATCAGCTTTGCCTCCCCAAAATACACGGTTTTACCAGCAGATAACACCAAAACCAAGTCAAACAGTTCAAATATATCCGTTCTAAAATATATAATAGTTATATCTCATTCAACTAAATTATTCAATTCTAAAATAACAGTAACGAACCATATGCAATATTCAAAAAGCAATGGTAACAAGCATGTTCTGCTTATTATATATGCCACTTAACGTTAAACTATTAAATAACGCGTGTGCTCCAATCCATGCAATATATATTGGCCACCCGATTGGTTAAATTGTTGATTATGAGTTTTGCATGTGAATAAATGTCTAAATAATAATTTATATAACATTTGAAGCCAGACCTGCAATGTTCCGATTTATGCATAATGTAGCTTTAAAGATTAGTGAATTGAGTTAAAATAACTACAGCTACCAGGTGAGTCACAACAGATGTGTCACTACTATATAATACTTGTTATAACAGCCGAATAAGCATATTCGTTTTTAACATAAGACATTTTGGCCACTAAGGTATTTCACCAATTACCCCCCCCCCCCTTAGCACTGAATAGGACAGGACGAAAGTAGTTATTTACATATTATACCAACTAACTAGCAATACTTGAGATACCACGATCAATCCGAACATTGACCATGGCTGTTCATTCTTAGATTGCGATAAACGATAAATGGTATGTATACATATACTCTTAAAAAAATAGGGGATATTCAGAAACATTACAAAACTGCGGAAATGCACTGCTGTTTTTATTAGAGGTAACCAGTGTATGTTTATAACAGGCCAATTGTCTACACATGAACATAAACAGTTCATATTGGCGGCTTATCTGACGGCCCCATTTCACTCGCAAAGAGATACACTGTCAAAAGTGAAAATGGAGTTTTTGTGTCTTGTCTTAATAATGAGTAATTGCTCCACCAATCCTCAGACATTCAGCAAATCTTCGTGGCATGCTCCTAATCAACCGTCAAATCACGATTTGGGGCAATCAGACCCACTCCTCTTGCAGTGTCACGGCCAATTTTTGCAGTGTTGTCGGTTAACGTTGACGAACACGTCTCCCATCAAATTAAACGGAACACACTAAAGCAAAGATACGCTAAACAGTAAATCTTATGCAAGAACCGATAGGAAAGCAATCATGGATAGGATAAACCAGCAAGCGGCAGTTTTCATCAACCCTTCCTTGAAGTGTCAAATTTGACAATGAACCCCTTCCACGTGTATGGCGCTATTACGTGTCGCATGTGCAGCTCAGTGGTTCTGTTGGGGCGATAAGTTCTTCATCTGTTTAACATACTCTCAAAGCATGTCAAGTGTCCATGACTATGTATCATATGACAACCTGCATAGGTATTTGCATTTCAATATCGTCTACCTTTTTTGAAGAGTATATTGTAAGTACTGACATACGTCTATCACCGTGACATTTTGTCATCCAGTACAATGAACATTTGGAATATACATCTTATATGTAATCTGGTACGCAAATGTAAGCAAAGTCAAACTTTGGGGGTAATGAAGCCAACTTACCTCGGTTGATGTATAGACAGAAGAACAGTTCGTTTATTACGGGCCAAATTAGCGAGTGTTTGAACCATGTGATTAGCCGTGAAGGCATCCAGTCCAGAAGTTGGTTCATCTAGGAATAATATACCTAGATGAGAGAATAATATATGTTAGTTTTGGTTTGGAGTTACGTGTATGGTACCAACAAATCAATTTATCAGCCCTTAGAACATTTGCACATTGTGACAATTATCTGCCCAAGAAATGGCAGTGTTGTTTATCTATAGTAAATACTGCATAAATGGATTCGGCATCTATGATCTTCTATTTATATTGCGTCAGAGAAAGAAAATGACTGCATTCACATGGAAACAATTATATCATCACTTACTGGGATCGAGTAGTAGCTGTACACCAATACTGACTCTTCTCCTCTCACCACCTGATATACCTCTAATATCCACACCACCAACCCTTGTATTGGCTACATGACTCAATCCTAACTCTGCTATTACACCATCCACCTGCATATAGTATAAATATGGTTCACATTTGTCATGACTTTAGTTAGATTGTGTTGATATAACCTTTCGTAACATACGTGGAATTGGCCAACTTGTAATACAAATGACTTTACCATTCACACTTTAGTAAGTGACTTTGGTACTCATAAGTGGTGTTGAATTTGTTTAAAACGGTACACACTCATTCGTACTCTATTTCTCTAGAACAAGCTATAATCCACCGCTGACCCACTACTGAAGGAATCAAGAAATTAAAAACAAAATCACCAATTCACCTTATTTTGCACTTCTCGAGTAGACAAACGAGTTGGTAGTTTAAGTTGAGCAACAAACATTAGAGTCTCTTTAACAGTTAGATGTTGTAGAAGTCGATCATCTTGTCGAACATAAGCCGAGTATGTTTCGATCATCCCCCGGGTATGTTTAACACCGTTTAGTTCTATATCCCCTCTCACCTCTCCTCCCATATTCCTGCACGCTAGAACATCTAACAGGGACGTTTTACCGCTTCCTGAAAACAAAGAACACGATAGAACCAGGTGATTCCTTGCAATGGTTAATACGTTCAACAAAGAAATCCTAACACTAAGAATTATCTATCCTGATCAGTAGTCAAAATGCAAAGTCTTGTGCATGACTTCGGGAAAATGGAGTTACAGCAGCAACTAGACTCGCCATGT
This sequence comes from Patella vulgata, assembly GCF_932274485.2. Lineage (NCBI taxonomy): Eukaryota > Metazoa > Mollusca > Gastropoda > Patellidae > Patella > Patella vulgata. The sequence goes on from NC_065883.2 coordinate 24,225,348, forward strand.
GAGAAAGATTTCTAGTTTTAATCTGAAATGGCGAGACCCGTTTTAGCTAGTAGCTACGTAACATAACCGTATGGGAAGTGTTGAGACAGTGTGTGAAATAGTTGTATAATATTGGAGCGTTAAAAAACGCGGTATAAGACTTTTTGAGACCAAAAACAGGCCATATGAGGAAAGTTCCTAATTTTATTCTGAAATGGAGAAACTCATTTTAGATTAGCTACGTACATGGGCGTGGATTTAGGGGGGGGGACGAATAGGTTCCTCATTATGCCACCTGAAGTGAGGCAGATGTTCCCTTCTGTCGAAACTCTTCCCATCTCACACTGCTGAACCCTGCTAGTTCTGCGCCGTATCAAAACTTGGCTGCGCAACTCCATTACGCAAAACTGACTGAACCACTTGAGGGCGTGTGCGGTGCATAATGAGCCCCTTTATGTCGCCAAGATATCCAAAGAGAACAGACCTGGTCGTAGAACGATTCACTTAACTTCATATATTTATGCAGCTTTGAAGTAGGTAGTCAATTTTTCCATATTGTCACCCCTAGATACAGCCTTCATCGAAATAACACTGGTTCAGTAAACTGTTTTTAATTTATTTGTTTCGTTTGGTAATGAAATGTTCCAGGTTCAAGGGTTCGTCCGCCCCCCCCCCCCCCCCAAAGTTATGACAAATCCACGCCCTTGGCTACGTAACCGATATCGGAAGGGTTGAGACAACGTGTGAAATAGTTGCAAACTATTATAGTGTTTAAAGACGTATTATAAGGCTTTTCGAGACCATGAAATAAAATGGTAATTTATAAACACTATATTAGAACACTGTTAACCTAAATATCTAAACAAACAAACAAACATGTGGTTTATTGTTTCCGGGTTTGGGAGTACCAAGTATCAACACTAGAATACCGATTGTATATCTTACCTGAGCAACCCATGATGGCCAGCATCTGCCCACTGTTAACTGTAAATGATACGTTGTTGAGTATCACCTTAGATTTAAATTCATTTTCCGTGGCTTTAGATTTGTAAAATGGGAGTTTTGTCTTCCAAATTGGTAGTGACCCAACTTCATCAATGGCATAGGTTAGGTTTGTCACGTTGATATTAATTGATTGGTGTCGAGTTTCCGGATCTATGACGTAAGTAGACGCCATCTTGGATTGTCTTCAATACTGATCAAAATGCTCTTAAATCACGGTTATTCTGAAAAAAGCCCCAATATATACTGAAGATTAAAATCCATTCATATCTAATCTTATAATATCGGCTGTAATGGTAATGATTATTGCTATTCCCCACTTTCTCAGGAATGACATTTTAGGATTTTTCTACGTTGGTTAAAGATGCATAATGTAAGATTTCGATAAAGAGCTGGCCGTTCTTGCCATAATAGTTCAAAAACAGATAATGAAAAATAAATCTATTGAAAAAATCAGTCAAATTACTAGTTTCTGCGAGGACGTTATGGGGCCTTGGAGTGTTTACAATATAGTCTCGATTGTTAAGTACCATTGTTACGATAATAAGCAAAGTCCCGATTCTTCATTTTAAATTAAATTATTAAATTAAATCTATTGAAAAAATCAGTCAAATTACTAGTTTCTGGGAGAAGTTATGAGGCCTTGAAGTGTTTACAATATAGTCTCGATTGGTAAGTACCATTGCTACGATAATAAGCAAAATCTCGATTCTTCATTTTAAATTAAATTATTCAATGGCGACCATTTATCAGTCCACTGCAAAACACGACCATCCGAGGGTCTAGGAGGATTGATTATGGGCTTGTATGAATAAATGTCTATTGAGGCCAAAAGAAAGACCAGCAATGGGCAGATTCCGTAATGTGTACACGACAAAAACAAGCAAGTGAATTGAAAAAAAGAAAGAAAGATGTTTACGCAGATTAAATGACTTACCAAATGTATGGCAAAGAAAACCTGTAAATCTCTAACGTACGAACTGTACGTCTACATTCACGAATTCGAATACAAATGAAGTAGATTAGTATCTTAGTTTTCAATAAATATGCTAATTAAACGTAATTAATATAATACATGCGGACCCATTGTATTATATTATATGTATGATTAACTACATTTAAAGAAATAATTGCATTTCAATCAGTGGCGCATGATATTAATATTAAATGATTGATATTAATGACTAAAGGCCGTTTAAAATCGGAAAAACCTAGTTACTGGAGGACGGTTGGCCTATGTAATCCTCGTTGCAGTTGAACAGTGTAAGGTAAGTAAGTCTCTGATCCAAATAAAATATAACAAAGGTGATAAGGCGTCTTTTAATCGATAAGAACTTTCCAAACTGTCTGGATTGACGAATACAATTAATTGCTGTAAAACATGCACTGAATATTAGACTAATAAAATAGTATATTTTAAAAGATTTACACGAGAACATGGTAATGGAAATTTTATAAATTTATGAGCTTAATTTTAAATTTTTTTGATTTAAACAATATTTTAATCATAAACGAATGGGATTGAGCAAAATGCTTGAAGCCTATATCAGCTCTTTCCATAGATACAAAGGTGTAATAAAGAGGAGTACGTTATTTACAAAATATGTTTAAAGAATGTACAAACATTAGATTTAAAGAACATATATACAGAGGTTGTGTGGAAGTGTATTTTGCACTGATTTTGAAATTAAAATCTGTGACATCAAATTTCATTCAGCGAAAGCACTAATTATTACTACGTTATTCTAGAAAATTTCAAAATGGAAACTACTGCTCTGTTACGTGACCCGGTGGCTTATTATGGGTCGTCAGAACCAGTGATGCTTAATACTACTATGAGTGACGAGGCCTCTAGGGTGAATATCGTCAATTTATCCTATGCAGTAAAGGACAAGTTAGAAGCATGGTACATAGGGAGAAAGGCATTAAACAATACAGAAATGAGTTTAAAGAGTGAAGAAAAAACAGCTATCATCGGTAATTCAGGTCTGTTTAAATTCAGACAAAGAAGATTAGTATATTGACATTGTAAATATTTTTGCGAAACAATTAGTTTGCCTTCCAGTCAGCAAAATATAGTGCCTGAAATCTAGTACGTTATTACTGTATAGTTAAAGATACTTTCCCACGTACAAACTATGTGATTTGATGATATATTTGGACTAAAACCATATTCAAACTAACTAATCTATCAAAAATTTGTTTCATACCCCTTTCAAACCTTTGTATACGCGTGGAGATGCCTCAAGCTATAAATAAACTGGTGTTGGAGGCCATCATGTCTATCACCTCGTTTCTTTGATGGAGGGTCCATTTTTTCCGAATATATTTTTCATTACTTACTGTTAATTTACCATACAAAATGAGGCATAAGTAAATTCTTGATTATTTTCTGTCAACTTAATTGCAGAGTCCTTTGTACGCTGACACCCCTAAATGTTCCCAAAATCTCCTAACCATTTGATCAAGACATAGCAACCGCTTCATCAGTCAAGCTAGCACACAATAAGCTGACAGACAACAGTCGGGTTGGCAGTTAGTGATACCCTGACATTTTTGCCGAGTGCTTCCTCCATAGGTGTTTTTCGGGTGATCCAGTATTTTTCTAGGAAGATCGGGTGTCTGTACTTTGCATATATACCAAATTTGCCATACTTTTATTGGAAATAACCACCCGATAAATACTTTCGGGACAATCTATATTTAACCTATTGTAGACGGTTCAGTGCGATAGGGACAATTTACGTGATATTATTAAACACTTATACTTTCTTTTATTTGCACTGAACTGTCTATGGATTATTAATATACCCTGCTTTATACATTTTGCTTGTACATTTTTCGGGCATCGATCACGTATTTGTTTCATCAATGTTTCAGGAATTGAAATTTCTTTAAATCAGTGTAACAAACAGTGTCTAACACAGCCCTAGTTTAGTCACTCTGCTTTATCATTAATTGTTTCATCAAATTTTCTGAATTCTGGAATTATTTATTACATTCCTTGATTGCAGCCCTAACGAAAGTCTATTTCACTGTAGACATATTATTATGTAGGCTATGTGTTTGCATTATGATACATTTAGTCAAATTAAATGCTTCTTGTTTCTCACGCCATGAGAGAAATGTAATAGCAATGACTCTTGATTGTCACTAATGTGGTTCATTATACACCTACCGTGAAAGTTGGCCATGAAGCAAAATTTCTGATTGTTTTCAACATTTTGACATTCTTATGATTATTTTTTTTTCAGATTGTAAGTCTTAATGGTTGGCGTGTATCAGGGCATCTGTTACAGAGTCAGTTTTTTTGTGTTTTGATTTATAAAGCTTCCAGCTGTACAATCCTGACATCTGCTTGGTTATTTCTTAATTATTTAGTTTCAAAGTCATTATTTTCGTCCAGTTTTGAATTGTTCTGTGTAATTCCAGGCGCATAGTGATACCAAAATATACACTCCCATTCCAGATGATGTGTGACAAAATGATGTCACTTTACCGTGTTCTAGAGGTGCACTTGCCAGTCTCCATTGAGACAAACAAATTCATTTGTGAAAATCTGAATAAGTACCACCAACCGAATTCGGATAGTGATACCAAAATATACACTCCCATTCCAGATGATGTGTGACAAAATGATGTCACTTTACCGTGTTCTAGAGGTGCACTTGCCAGTCTCCATTGAGACAAACAAATTCATTTGTGAAAATCTGAATAAGTACCACCAACCGAATTCGGATGAAATTTATTCCGATATTAAGGAGCAAAAGGCAAAATGTTTCCCGTCCCTATGCGGCTAACTAGTCATGCTTGAATAATTCAGAATAAGAAACAAGGGACTAACCGGTATTGCTTGAATAAATCAAAATAAAAAAACCCAAGATACGTAACTACCACTGGTTTTGAGATTAATGTAATAATGTCTGGAGGCAGACCAGCATTAATTTCCCCATTGACTTCAATATTAATTCTGGCCTCTTTGCCCACCTCCAATTTTTCCCAAAATTTTCATTGGGCTGAATGCTTTTCACTACAGACAGGAACAAATGGTCATATCTTTGCACTAAAATTGTATGAGGTTGACTACCAAAATTTTTTGAGATACACAAACTTGAAAAAGCATACTAAAACATGTAACTAGTTGCCGCACATATCACCGTAACCAATCTGATAACTCTGGCAGAAAATGTTAATTCAAACCCTCTTCGTCCATTCTAGACCAAAAAATCAACAAAAATGGGTATTGATATAAATAGATGAACTACAATTTGTGGGTACCGAGATGGTGAAATTGAATGGCGGCCTGCCTCCGTCGTCTTAGAAGACGGGCACTTAATATAGCACCCGCGGGCCTCCAATCTTGGCTAGTTGTTAGAACCCAAAGAATAATTTCCAGAAGAAAACCCGACAGTGTATTGATAAGTGGTTGATTGAGCTAGACTCCTAGAAAATAGGCATAAATTATGAATTTCAAGATTTGCCAAACAAACTGTAGAAAATTTCAAAAGTTCAAATAGGATATTTACAACATTTTAGATTATTTTTTAAAAATGTCTTAAATTAATGAAACAAAAACAATACGATTACTAATTTAGAACATCGTTGCTGATACCCTCTATATGAGATATCGGTTAATGCGTAGTTGTTTTTTGTTTGTTGTTTTCCGAACCGTATCATTTGCCTTTTTAAAAGTAGGTGAAAACCCCCTTATAGTAAGTTGACTAACTCCTTTCTGATAGATTTAAATGAAATGAAATGAAATGGGGTTTAATGTCCTACTGTTCTGCTCCTATACTGGGCTAATGAAGACGGGCATACGCCATACAGTGAGCTATGAGTGAAATTTTGCCCGGGCAGCGGCACTATCGCCTACTCTTATATCGAATTCCAACTGCCAGGGGATCTTTTACGTGCATTCCAATATATACACGGGACCTCGGATTTTCGTCTCATCCGAAGGATTAGACAGCTGTCCTTGTCAGGCCCTCTGTTCTGCACCACTGACAAGGGGGAACCACGTCGGAAAATCTGGATGAACTTTCTCGGCCAATGCAGGGATCGAACAGATTTAAATGACTCCTACCATAATTAATACTGTCTAGTATCTAAGTCAACAGCAAGTACATAATATACCAGTACATATATCTGCATGAGGTAATGGCGTGCAGAACAAAAGATAATTCACCAAAGGTAATCGGGCAAAGGGCGACCACAATTGTTCTTCATTGACGCTAATGTTAAATCCCTTAAGTTCGACCAGCTCTAGACTACGGTAAGCATACTGTCACTGCAAAGCTTCGATTTAATCACAGCGTTGCATGGGCATGACCTTCAAATCTTTGAGTCACAACCATCCGTAGTCGTGTCACCTCAATGAATCTCAAAATGTCACTATTGAATTCCCTTACCCCAGGCCTTTTAATATGTTTATCTTGTGCCTGAAATTCGTGAATATTGAAAAAGAAATTTAAATTATAACCCATTTGTTCGATTCTAGCACCAAATCGTTATCTAAAATTGGCATTCAAAATTATCTATAAAATATGGACTAAATTACTCCGGGAATGAGGGTAACAGTCTTCTGGTACACATGGATTATCTTTCCCAACACCAAACCGCAATGTTTATAACTATTCATCAGAAAATAATAATATAACACCCCTAGTGCTAGGTCATAAACCATAAATTGGTTTGTATCTACCAATACTTCATCTGGATCAATTTTCAGTCAAAGATCGTGAAACATTACGGAAAACTGTTTGGACAGATTCAACGGATGGGACAAAACACTATCCACCCCAATCAGACATTCGAACACGGTATTGGTATAGCTGGATGTGTTAGATTTGTTAATGGTAGCGTATTTGTTGTTGAGCTACTACCGTATTGAACGAGCTCATCATCAGTTTTAGTTTTGAGATTTAGATACAGTGCAAAATGCTTGTTCGTATTTGCTGTTGCGTGGAGTAATTCTTTAGAGTCTTTCCAGAATCCTTATTGCATCGTCTATCGGATTCCTCTGCCTATTAACTACACCCTTGGGCCTCGAGACCAACTGGTATATGACCTAAATCAATTGATATAGTTTAGAGCTAGTCAATACAGTAATGTTTGTTCATGAAGATGTGTGACGGTGTTATTGATAACGCCACATACCCCGAGATATTTGTTATCGCGTATTATAATCGCGATGAACGCCATGCCTATAGAACAAATAGAAAAAGTATTATCAAAGGAATGCATAACAAAATTGACTTGTGGTTTAGGGTTGAAACGAAATATCGAAAATTCGACTCACCTTAAAACGTCATCAGGTGAGCACCATTAATCTTATCTTCACAATTTTACGTGAGTACCAATTGCAGTTTACAAATATCTTTTCAAGAGACTATATTTCACATTTTCAGAAACGTGGTAATTTAGACTAAAGACAACGATCAAGTACGCGATTACATTATTAGCTAAAGGTTGGAGTCAATAGTTGGTGTAAATCACGATGCATCGTATAGACCAAGGACTGGAGTCTTGCAATCGTAAAACATGAATGAATGATGAAAGCGTTAGGATAAAAATATAACACTTCAATAAAGGCTTTATAGAGTCATAATAATAGGCTCGATCAAGCTACGTCACTAGTCTATTGATAAAGACATTTGATAATCGAAACTTCATTTGACCTCCTTGGTGTGCAAAAGGGTAACATATATATTGATTAGATATTTCTATCAACTTTCAGGTCAAATGTTAGTGATACGAAAATAAAAAGCTAGACAGGTAAATAGTGACAAAGTCTATTTATAAGAGTGTGAGTCTGGTTTATCAAGCACACATATGATAAAACACAATATTGATGTCCACCATTTGTCCATATGACAGAACTGGTTGATCAGTAATAAGCGTTCACAGAATCCGGAAATGACGCAAATAAAGGAAAGCAATTATTGTTACTAACAATTGGGAGTCGTCAAAACGAAGATTTGTTATATTAGAGGTTTGCAAAAAACCAAATTGACTTTCATGTGTTCAGAAAATGCGAGAAAAATAGAAAAACTGCTCTGCTTTACCTAATTTTGATTACTAATCTATTAACATAGCGGTGGTTTAAATTAAGTCATGCTATTATAGTTTTTAATAATAGTATAATATTATTGTCCAGTTCGCATGGATTACGAATCATAATACGGGAATGCGTACGGGTCAGAAAAACCTTTAGGCCTAATTAATGTTTGTTCAGTAAAGCTTTAGCCTTGTACTTTGCTGCCATACATATAAATAATTATTTTTATTTTGAACCCGAGACAAGTCTATTCAATACCAGTATCTTTCTTGATAGGTTTTCATCTTTCGTTACATTGACTGGTTAGAGATCAATTCCTGGGCGGAACTTTCCATAATGGATTGGCATGCACGTTCCACCTTGCATCGCAAGTTAGTTGGAACAATGTGTCCTGCTTATTCCCTGTAAAAGTTCCTCTATTATATTACAAATTCCATATCTTGTGAATAACGAAGAACAAACTAGCGAATACCGAACAAAAGACTGGCTCGTTGTTCGTGAATAACGAATAGCAAGCTAACTTCACGTCGCTATACACGGTTCCATTTCGTTTGACAATGTTACAGATTTTTTTTATTTTATGAGTGTGTGGTATCCAATCATATTCCCAGTTATTAACCACCGAATACGAGATGATTTTAGGCAGACTGTTAACACCCACCGTAACCGAACAATAAACTGGCTCATTGATCGTTATTCGTCAATATGAGGGGGGTTGGATGGCCGAATGGTTAGCACGTGCGCGCTGTATCATAAAGCCTGCCATTGAGTCAACTGGCGTGGTTTCGAATCCCCGGCTGTACGTGAAAAGGAGTAGGGTTGCCTGTCCAACCTCGTGGGTTTTCTCCGGGTCCTCCGGTTTCCTTCCACTGCTAAAGACCCCTACGCGCAAGCGAATTATTGAAATATAATGTTAGTCCCGAAAAATGTTAGTCCCGAAATGACTTAGTTTGTGTCGAGTGGACCTTAAACCCCCCTCTCTCTCTCTCTCCCTCTCTCTCTCTCGTCAAATATGAAACAGCTCGTTTTTCGGGTAAAAGACAGCTTGTGAGAATCTATTTCCCAAGACTTTGATGTGTTACTAACGATTGGGCCATTCCCTATTATATTCCCTTTTTAATATTACTTATTCCATATCTGGTAAGTAACGAACAACAAACTAGCTCGTTGTTCATTATTCGTGAATACCGAAACATAAGACTGGCTCGTTGTTCGTTATTCGCGAATAACGAATAACAAGCTAACTTCACGTCGCTAAACACGGTTCAATTTCGTTTGACAATGTTACCGGGTTTTTTTTATTTTATGAGTGTGTGGCTTCCAATCGTATTCCCAGTTATTCACATCAGAATACGAGAGGATTTCAGGAAGACTGTAATATCCACCGTTATGCAAACGGTATATTTCTTATTGGGGTAATGAAATAAAACGAGACGAAATGTTCATAATAAGCGTCAAAACGGTTCACAGTCCAGGTCAATACCCCATATGGTGTGATTGTATTCAAAGTATAAATAACTATGTGGCTGATGAACCACGTGTTCTTGACCTCGTCTAGACGATGTGGTTTATGTCTTGATCTCGCAGAATGTTCATTTTTAGTTCATTGTTTACAGGGAGACATCCACGTGTTTAATATAAATCACAGACTGTTCCCCAAGAATCGCAAATAAAGAACACGGCTTTCTCATTACTTTTTGGGGATCACGTGGCTAAGTGGGTAAGACGCTAGCTCGCTAGCCTGGAGGTCGGGTGTTCGATCCCTGCATTGGCCGAGAAAGTTCATCCAGATTTTCCGGCGTGGTTCTCCCTTGTCAGTGATGCAGGACGGAGGGGCTGACAAGGAAAGCTGTCTAGTCGTTCGGATGGGACGAAGAACCGAGGTCCCGTGTACATATTGGCGTGTACGTAAAAGAACCCATGACAGTTGGAAATCGATACAAGAGCAGGCCCTAGCGCCGCTGTCTGGGCAAAATTTCCCTCATAGCACACTGGATGGCGTATGCCCGTCTTCATTAGCGCAGTCGGAGCAAAACAGTAGGACGTTACACCCCATTTCATTTCATTAGCCCAGTCGGCGCTGGACTTAAAAACACATTTCATTTCATTACGTTTCATAAATATCGTGCAAAGCAGCATATTCAAAAATGATGAAGACTATTTGATTGACTGGATAGATTATTCAGATGACGAAGTCTATTTGTATCTTAAGTACGCACAATGAATACGAAAAAAAACCAATGCTACATCACAACATTCACATGACAAATAAAATACATTATGTGGCATTATCCCTTTAAAATCAATACCCTACTTATAAAAAAGCGTCGATTTTATCTACATAATCTAGTCATTTCAAATCTTCCATCACCTTTTTCGTTCAATCCTTTGCATGCGTCCCGGACTTTAGTTCATAAGTTTAGGGGTTCACTTCATGGGTTTTAAACAATACAGTTATTTTTATTTATGTTTATCAATTTGATAAAGTTTGAAATTATATTTTTGTTTATCAATTTGGGTCATAATATTGTTTTGTTGTATAGGTTTTTTATACTATAAATATAAAGTACTGAATAACATAATAATATATTTTTTTTTATCAATTTGGGGTTATGTTTTATTTTATTGTAATCAATTTAATCGATATTGATAAAGAAGGGATGTACCGACCGTTTGACACACTTTTACATTGACAGTATCAATTACAGCTCATTAATGGGCTTCTAAGTTCATATAGTTTCGAGGATAAGCAGTAGGCCGCGTGTTATGTGAGTACCTTATAATTCATATACATTATTAACGTTTTACAAAAGTTCTTATGTGAAATAAAATTGGCGTATGACATACAATGTGCTATGAGGGAAATTTTGCCCGGACAGAGGCACTACAGTCTATTCTTATTTCCAATTCAAACTGCCAGTGGTTCTTTTATGTGCACCCATATTTGTAGATCTACACGTAACGTCGGTTTTCATCCCACCCGAACGACGACGATACGCTGTCCCTTGTCAGACCTCCCTTCCTGCAACACTAACAAGAGAGACCCACTCCGGAAAAACTCGATGAATTTTTTAGGCGAACACTAGGATCGAACAGGGGACCGCCAGGCTAGCCGGCTTCAGTGATCATCAGTCAATGCCCGTAACATTTTATTAATCATATAGACTTTGTACCTAGAAAATATATCTTTTTATCGATAATGAAAATAAACTGGGGGTATGGAGGACTTCGACAAGGAATAGTTTGTCCTTTTTTTGCAACGTTTGTATTGCAACTTTGGTTGGCTATTAGTTTTAAAATTGAAGATGGGTCTTGAAGGATCCCCGTCTGTATTGTCTCATTGTAGTTATAAAGAAGAGGATCATGACCAAGAGATGTCATTGATTTAACATAGTAGTTAGACATTTGTTAACTGCCCAGACGTCTCCTTCATTCGGCGCCGATCAAAAATGCAGTACAATGCCAAATTGCCCGACGCCAAGCCATGGAAAGTAAAAAAAATAATTTTCGAAAAGTTGTTATGTGTAGGATAAAGCACGAGACTGACGTGCTGGGGAAAGAAAGGCTGAAGAAAATAACCCTAGAAAAAGAAAAACCGGTTTCGGCAGGTCGAGGATTTTCTTTCAAAGGTTTTTACTGAAGTCTTTCTTCCCCAGTATAACCGAAGTCGAGGACATTATCTTGCTTATAAACCGTCTATGTACGTAAAATGAGAATATCCCAGAATTATAGTAAGAAAAACCTTATATCATGTTTTCTTGTGGAAAAAAACCCCAAACCTACCCTGGAAGAATAACCCGTTACAGGTTTAAAGAAAAACTTCCAGAAGAATAACCCCAAGTTCCCCTGTATAATTACTCTCCGTGAAATCGGTAGATATACTGAATTTCTTAATTACCAACTAGCAACTGAACTTATTATATAATACATTTTTTAAATTACTCTCCGTGAAATCGGTAGCCAAATTGAATTTCTTTATTACCAAATGAACTTTGTTATTACTCTCCATGAATTCGGCCGGATTTGTAAATTCATGTACTACTAAACTTACTTTCTACTTGAATTTATGATCAGTGCAATTATTAGTTGCCCATTTCTTTGGCAGCTCGACAAAAGGATGGAAGATTTAGATTTGCCGAATTCCTCTTCATTCATCAGAAATTATGGTGTGAATGGAAGCCTCCAATCTGTTAGAAGCAGTTCATCGTCTTCACTAGATGTTTGTAACCTCAGCTATGAAGTCAATGAAATATCGGGACCATGGTGGCGGACGAACTGTTTTAAACCAACCAGGAAAAAAATGGTTTTAAGATCTTTAAATATGAAATTTATCAATGGGCAAATAGCGGCAATTGTTGGCAGCTCAGGTAATAACAGTAACAAATTTTCAACAAAGTTAAAGCCAGAAATATAAAGTTCCGTCCGTCCCGCATATCTCGGGGTTTGTGATAGATGGGTTTTAAGTTAAGATACTGTTCTGTCTAGAAAATAACCTCTCTTTGAATCCTACAACTGAATACACATTGAAAGTCTTATACTATCATAAAGTTGATCAAGGATGGAACACATCTCAGCACCCTTTATATTTTACAATCCGTCGAAATACGTTATTCACACATTCGTAGTTCTGAAATTATAAGCTCAAATTTATTTCTGTACGAGGTTTCAAAATGTTTCACAAAGAAGTTGTCTTTCCCCACATCAACAAATATCCTAGCTGATACACATAGCTTCAATGTTGAAGGATGAAGAAATTACTGGGTTTTGTTACTGCCTACCCACACCCTCTTGATCTCACATGTCATCTCGTTCAGTCGCTTAATGAAGTAAAAATGTATTGTAATAATAGGTTCTGGTAAAACTTCACTCCTTGACGTCATATCCTGTCGTACTGAAGGTAGGGTGAGTGGCAGTGTTTACTTTAGTGGAGAACTGTGTACAGGGACCTTGATGAAGTCAGCTGCTAGTTATGTTATGCAAGCAGATCGTCTTCTACCCCACTTGAAAGTTCGCGAGTGTTTAACGTACACAGCCTACTTAAAGTTGCCAGGGAACACAACAGCTTCTACGATCGATAAAAAGGTACGGTTTTATGACTTGCCATACATCCGCTCTGGGCCATGAACACCATATATTACCCATAATAGAGACGATTTCCATCAGATTTCCAATCAAAACATTTCAAAATGTATCGCTGAATGTTGTTGTTGGTATGTGGGTCTCGAGATCAGATCGCGACTGATAAAAATGTCTTAACACCAATATAAAGTGGAGAAAACAACCAAAAACTGAACGAAATGTTGGTATAACCAGACGGAATTTTCATGAAATATTTAAATTCAGTAAACCTTATTGGCATAACGAACGGAAGCGTCTAAATTTGAACTGGACATTTAGAATGAAAAAGCAAAGTTCGTACACATACATCATTCAGTTTGCTAACGGGCTGCTGCAGTATTTGGTGAAGGGCATTACATTCGTTAAGATTTTTGTTGGACTTAATTATAGGTACAACAGGTCATTAATGATCTGGGTCTGAAGAATGTGGCTGATTCTGTCATAGGTGGTTCTGTCGACCGCGGTATTTCTGGCGGCGAAAGACGACGTGTTACCATAGCAATACAACTTCTGCAAGATCCAGGTATGTATCTCGATATGTATCTCTTCGTTTCCTTATTTAAAGATGCATTATGTAAGATTTAGAAAAAGAGTCGGTTGTTCTGACTATAATAGTTGAAATATAGATAATAATAAGTAAATATATTACCTTATTCTGAGCGAAGTTATAACTGTTATCATATGCTAATTTCGATCTCCCAAGTAGTACCAAACGTCTGTGATTTTCACTTCATCCGTATTGCTTCACTGCGTCTTTATTTTTTACAAACCACCACTGATACTACAAAATTACCTGTTTTAGATATACTTCTCTTAGATGAACCGACAACAGGGCTAGATAGTTTTACAGCAAAACATCTGGTAACTAACCTAAAAGACTTAGCACATTCAGGGAAGATAATTATCATGACGATTCATCAGCCTCGTTCCGACATCTTTAAATTGTTTAACCAAGTCGCCATCTTATCACAAGGAGAGGTGACATACTCCGGCAAGCCGGAGGACATTGTGCCTTATTTCACCAACATAAATTTCCCATGTCCACGATATGCCAACCCAATAGATATCTATAGTAAGTATCATTATTATTACTAAACAAGCTAACAGTGAGAATGGTTACCCCCCCCCCCCCCACCACACACACACACACTCCAATTCCTTCAATAAATATTTTTGTACAGCATGGGGCAATAAAACTGCTCATCTATGCTTAGCCTAAGCAGAAAATGCTCATGCTCGAACTTAGTAAAGTTTCATCGCACTCAAAGCCCCGGCAAAATATCTACTTACCCGTAGCAAAAATGCTTACCATCGAATACATTCTAGTTCACAGACATACGTTTTTAAATAGGCCCCTGCTTTCTCCGAATATAGCGTGGCGGTTCATGGTTACGTGGGGAATAGCGCGCTAAGTAGAACAAGGATACGTTCTTATAATTATTTTAACTTTTAAGTGTAAGTTTATGGTTATTGTAAATGTGCTAGGATGTGGATGTTTCTTGGTGATGGTGTTACTGGCATAATCGGCTTACTAGACCCACTTTGTATTTTCAGTTGACGTCAGCAGTATTAATAGGAAGTCTCCTGAACTGGAACTATCTTCAACAGAAAGAGTAAATCGTCTTGTCAAACATTATAAAGATTCGTTCACCAATCGTCAGCTGTTAGAAAATAGTACATTGTGCTTATCTCAGGCTAAAAACATACAACCCGGTTATTTACCTAAAAGAGGTCCCGGTGCGTTCCGGATTCTTCTTACACTTCTCAGGTATTTTGATTAATGATATCGCATTATTTATTCAGAACTTTGGGTTCCCCAATCCAGACCCACGGTTACTTATTATGTGGTAAAGGGTGTCATGAACTATGTAGGGTATGGTTACAATATTTAGAACACCTCCCTCTCATTCGTGGAGTGCATATAGCTAACATAACTTTGCCGTGGTTTTTTTTATCCGAACAGGGACTTTAAATCACAAAGTTACCTTCTACTTAGCTGATTTGGGCTTCTGAAATCCAGGTACAAACCATTGATTCAGTCATATATCAGTAGTTGCGGGTATTGTGCACAATGTATGATATTCCCTTTCTTTCTAAAACGCCGGATATCACTACTGATATAACTAACATACGTTTTATATAGTTAATTTTACACAGTAAAAAAAATCCAAGTTCAATTGATCACCCTTTTAGTTTCATTTGATTGTCGACAGTTTAGAAGAAACTTTTAACTATATCTAAATTTTGGATGAATCTACTGAACAATCAAATATAGTGAGACACAGTGGATACTCACCACTGGTTTGAATTTTGGGTAAGATATAACTAACAATAACCGACACAGAAATTAACAATAATCCACGCAGGCCGCAACAAACTTATTGTAACTTAGGCACAGGCAACAAAAATCAAGTCAATGTGAGTGATGATCTCTAGCGGTTACGTCCACGCACAAGCTTCTGAATGTATGGTTAAGGGGCCATTCTGCCCTGTCGTTACAATGCTGCTTCCAGTTCCTTTGGTACTCAAACCCTCTGAAATTATTGCCTTAGCGGATTTTGGTTGTTTAGGTGCGCATTCCACAAAATTGTACGAGTTGCAATGACCCTAGCGTTGGCAACATTCTAATACTGTGAAATTTAATATTAGAGAATTAATCTGTGGCGCGTTAGCATCGTGATCTTATGTTGTTGCATTCAGAATTAAAGTGTATCTCTCAAAGGAGAGTAACAATCATCCATGTACATAAGTTCCCATTGTTTCTCAGTATATATAATTTAGAAATGAATTCAAGAAGTCCCCTATTTTTGACAACGTGGAGTTCTCAAAATCATCTTTTTTTTCAGTCGCTTCAACGTAAATTTATGGCGAGATAAAAGGACATTTCTTTCAAGAATTTTCCTTTTCCCATTCTACGTGTTTTTTGTCTGCATATTTCTGGGTCGGTTGGGTTACAGCCAGCAGAGTATTCAAGACCGGTTGGGGTTATTATACCAAGCCGTTAGTTCACCGCCCTTTATAGCTTTAATAAATGTCATGGAAATAGGTAAGTAGAACGTAAGCATTTCCCCGAGACAAATTTACAAGATCCATAACCAAGCCATCGTTCAAACACCTATTTTCCATCCTAAACTATCTATTTGACTTCAAGTTCCCTGACCAAAATAATTATTTAGCGCCACGTTCCCTGCCCAAACTATATATTTGACTTCAAGTTCCCAGACCAAAACACCTATTTAGCGTCACATTCCCTGCCCAAACTATCTATTTAACTTCCATGTTCCCAGTCCTAAACATCTATTTAGCCTCAAGTGCGCTGACCAAACCAGCTCTTTAACTGGTCCCAACTATCGGGATCGAAGCTAAAACAATCTTGTTTTAGTGACAAGTTTCTAGTCAAAACTATGTAGCTTCAAGATCCAAGATAACCCATCTATATTTTTAAACATCTATTTAGCGTCACGTTCCCTGCCCAAACTATCCATTTAACTTCCATGTTCCCAGTCCAAAACATCTATTTAGCTTCAAGTGCGCTGTCCAACTATCTACTTAGCTTCGAGGTCGAAGCTAAAACAATTTTTTTTTAGTGTCATGTTTCTAGTCAAAACTATGTAACTTCAAGATCCAAGATAACCCATCTATATTTTTAACATCCAAGTTCACATCCCAAACTATATATTTACTTTCAAATCCTGCGATCACTATCTGTAAGTCCAAACTATCTCTCTGTTTAGCTTCATGACCCAAGTCCAAACTATCACCTATTTCACCTACAAGTCCAAAATTCTATTAATCCCTTTAACTATGTTAGTGGTGTTGGGGTAGGGATGGGTCCGCGTTTAGCCATCTAGATTATATTTCTGTCTATCGAGTAAATAATCTAGCTGCCATTAGAACATTGCACAATATATTTAACCAACACGCCCGCTTTGATTATATAACCATACGAAAATTACTAAAGAAATATTGGGCAACGTTTGACTTAAGATATTATAGTTTAAAAGTAAAACACTTGGTACCATTTATCGTTAATATATCCAATGTGTCCCAATAAATTACATCATCGGTATCCCCAGTTTTAGAACGGAACAATGCTACTGGGGATATCGAGGATGTGTAAATTATTATCTGTATGATATTTCAGTTCCGCCATTACGGGATTTATATTACCGAGAAGCAAGAGATGGATTGTATTCGATAGACTACTTCATGATAGCATACACACTTCATGCATTACCTTTTATTATTGTATCCAGTGCTATATTCTCGTCAGCCTTATACTGGTAAGTTTAATTCTTGGCACCTGATTCAATCTTGATCAACCATTATACAAATCATTATCATAACCAACTGGTTGTAAAAGTGTTGGGACTTACAAAACATATCCGCCTAGGAAGACTGCTACATACAAAAGCCAAATATATAATAGACTTTACAAAAAGTGAAATGATTAATAGCAGCCCCATTTCTTCCGAACTATAAGATTAACGCTTTTAAATGATCTTTGCGACAGTGTCAAAAGTAATCAGCGAATTGATCGGGACAGGTGGACCCTGCCTGCAAACATGTTCAAACTGACTATGAGATGTTATCTACTTCAAGCTGATACTGCATCCAAAGTATAATTTGGAAAGGAACGTTTCAATTGTAGATAATTAATATTCTTGATCAGACATAAGGCTGGCCTGATAAATTATACTCGTCTTTGGAGACTGAAGACAAATGGCTTTGTGATTTTCAATCTGTAAAATCTACAAAACTGTGCGGATTCACAGATTTAGGTATCTGGATTTGCATTCGGAAATTTAAAGCAAACAAAGATAATGGGGTTTGAATGTGGACAAAAAAAACCTAGATTTGGATCGCGGCAATCAAATTGCTGGTCCCGGATTACGTTTCGCCTATTTTATTTCAGGATCTGCAATATGTATAGTGATATCAATAGCTTTGGAATGTTTGTAGCAGTTATAACTGTTTTATATTTTACCGGTGAGCTGGTGAGCATCATGGGATTAGGACTGTGTCACAATGCACTCATCGCTAACAGTCTCATTGGCGAATGCATTTCCATGTCTTGTTTGGTATCTTCAGGTTTCATAAGGTACTTCTTAATTTATCAACCTGTCGTTATTATTCGAATAATAATATCGGATGTCCAATTGTCGCTAAGAAAATTTACCCGAAACGATACGTTTGTAGGACATATGTTATTTAGCTGTATTATATAACCCCTAGCAATCTATGCTTCAAATCACATCTGTATTTCGTTCTGATTGGAATTCATCATTTATTCTAAAATGAGGATCAAACTCCTCTGTAGGCCTAATCGTTCTGTTCAATTTTAACAAACCTATTCCATCATAATTTTTCGATCAGATCATATGAACTAAAGATGTTAGATTGTACTGTAGTATAAATGTTACCAGCACAAAATACTTAAACAAAATTTCTTGTTGGCTAAAAAGGGGGGAATTGATATAATAACATCATTTACTGACGAAATACCAATTCCACATTCTATCTAGGACTTTTGATTCGTTACCCTATGTTCTACAGTGGCTTGTAAGGATTTCCATGCCGAGGTATGCTGCCGAAATTATTGGTAATAATGAGTTCCAACACTTAAACTTCACCTGTGTACCCAGTAAGTTACAATTTTTATTCGAATACGAATGGTAAATACCACTCAATTATGATCTAGAACGAATTAATGTTGTGTTTTGAGATTTTCACTGAAGTTATCATAATTGCGCCCCAGTTTTAAATTCAGTCTTTCGAGTCGAAAAAATTATTGAGTGGTTTCATTGCGAGCTGCGACCATGATGGTCAAAAATACCCTGCATTATTAGGTCAGTGCTTGGAATATATTATCCAAAAATAATTTCATTTATTTTCTTGTATGATAAATGTAAATATGGTGTGTATAAGTAGCTATATATAATATTCCATGTTTGTTAATTGCAGATGAACCATGTGGCTACCCTACTGGTGAGGCTTTTCTCAACGACTTCTTTCCAAACTCACAGGGGCATGTAGCTAGAAATTTTGAAATAATAGTCGGTTATCTTGGGGGTTTCTTTCTTCTATCAATGCTGGCCTTCAAAGTTCGAGGAATACCTAATTTACAATAAATAATTCACACGGAATGGCATACTATTATCCTACTGTTATTTCTGTATATTTGTGGGAATAATTTTTGAACAGCAACACCGAGATGGACAAAAGACCTAGACTTATACTTAAGAGTATGTGTTAAGTGGTGTCTTATAATATCTTCTTGACACTCAAGTTTGGCTGTATTAAATAGTGCTGCTTCCTTCCTTCGTTAATTTTCAGTGCTGTTATTTGTAAATATGTACTAATATACATAAGATGGATTTATTCATGGTAATGGTGATTGGGCGTCTGTGTTGAGTGGTGTCTTTCAATATCTCATTGACACTCAGTTTGGGTCTAACAAATAGAGCTCGTTCCTTCCTTTGTTAATTGTTCAATGCTATTATTTGTAAATATGTAAATCTTTATTATTTTCGTAATATAAATAAATTAAGCTTAATTATATGACCATCCATCATGGGTATTGGACTTTTATTATTAATTCTTTTTTTTTTTCATTACCCGTCTTCATTGTATTGGCCCAGTCGGAGCAGAACAGTAGGACATTATTTATTTCCTGACAGAGCAATTCGCATATTATTACAAACACGAGTAATATATTTCTGTTGTTTTAAGATCATTGAAAGAAGATATCTTCATTTTCAACATACTTTTTGGAGTAATTTATTGCCGGATTTTTTGTGTGTTGGATTTGCTCTTTAATGAGCCTTGAAATTGAGATATCGCAGTTGATATAGTTTAGACAGGGAAACAGTGGTGTCCACCAGACGATAGTATATTATCTACGTCGGGGCAGGGGTGCATTCGTTAGGACTTCCGCTACCCTTGGTAAGGATGGGGGCAATTACTACAGTTTTATTAGATGACAAGACCATGCTGGTATACTACCCTTGGTGTAACGTTTGACGTATAATGTTGCCTTCATACCCACCAGGCCATTTCCATACTGGATAATCGAATCCCAAAACCTAACCCAGAATGTTAAGTAGCCCACAAGCTAAGGGGCTTTAGTAGCCAATGGGGAGGGGGACGAAAACCAAATGAAATTTTCACACGAGAAACTGAATGTGACCGTTAAAAAAATATCAAAGACCTACTGTAGCTATAATTAAATGGGGGTAGACTTATGTTTGGACCCAAGTCTACTCGAGTGACAACGCTTTAAAAGACTAACATAAGAAGATAGATTTAGAACATTCCTGAATTAAAGCCAGCTAATCACCACTACCTAATTTTCACAGAACGATTCTCTATTCGAAGGAGCATCTTTGTTTGTGTCGCTAAAAATGATCAACCCCCCCCCCCCAATCATTTCTTCGTCTGTCTTCTCATCATCGGCTGGGTACGGTATGTCTATCTGATCAGTAGAAAAAACCCTCGCTCCCAAAAACCAGTTGGAGGATTCTTGGGTTTTGTGGTTGGACGTGTATTTCCTTTCAGGCACACTTTACCAAATCTAAACTTAGTTCCATTGTCTATTAGGACTTTCCTGCTACATGATGCAAATTAGTACAACGGGAATATCTGTATCTACAGAAGTTTATCAAATCACGCATACAAAGGATAAGAAACATGGCCATAAATGCAAAACAATAAGCAAGAGAACAGATGTTTACATACGATAAAGACAAAATGAAAATGTTATTAACGCATACAATCACGAATTCGAATACAAATGGTTTAGAATAGTCTCTTAATTTGCAATGAATATGCTAATTAAATGTAATTCATATATTAAATGCTTGGCTGATTAATTTTAATTCTAACATATAATTGCATTTCAATTAATTAATGCTATTACTGGCACATCGTTGTTGGTCTTATTGACTAAATCCGGTTTACAATCACAATAACCTTGTAACTAGAGGATTTATAAAAAAAAATCTTGGAGGATTCGTAATTTTAAGGGAACCTCGTCTGAGTGGACCGGGTGAGGTAAGTTTTAATTTCAACTATCTGATCAAGGTAAAATATAACGAAGGTGGTGAGGCGTCTTTCGGGGTTAGCAGATAGGAACTCTTCAACCAGGAACGGTTTCAAATTAGACGAAGGCAATTAATTGCTCTCCACATGCAATGAATGGTAGTCGAAACAAAATAATATCTATAAATAGATTTTGACGAGAACATGGCAATGGGAATGTTTCGAATTTTAATATAATATGACACCAAACACATATACATGCATAATTCATTTAACAAAAGTGCTAATTATTACGTTATTCTAGCAAATTTCAAAATGGAAACTACTGCTCTGTTACGTGATCCGGTGGTTTATTATGGGGCGCCAGGACCAGTGATGCTTAATGCTACTATGAATGTCCAGGTCCCTAGGTTGAATATCGTCAATTTATCCTATACAGTAAAGAAGAAATCGGGAGCATGGTACACAGGGGCCTGTTTTAAATCAGCCCCAGAGAGAAAAGTATTAAAGAATATAGACATGAGTTTAAACAGTGGAGAAGTAACAGCTATCATTGGTAACTCAGGTCTGTGGAAATTTAGACAAAGAAGATTTGTATGTTGATATTATATAGATTTGTTAACAATTTAAGATATCCCCACGAGCAGCCTCATCTTCCGTGTTGTAATAAGAATATTACTCTCATGAATATGTTAACGTACATAAAACTTAGAGATAAGAATCCGGTACTGTAAATAATACCCACGGCCGATACGTGTTGAAAATTGGTTAAGAACTCGACTGATTACAATAGCGTAATATCCTTTAATCAATAATCATAAGCCAGGTGCGGTACTTTTCTGAAACGCAGGGGATTCGTTCACAATAATACCTAAAATTAGCCGTGTGGCGTGAATTGGTACAAAACGTACTGTTCAGTATGAGTGGATGTACATGCGGATTTGTGTATTAAACGTTAAAATAAACCATAATCCATATTTATAATATCCAAATAAACACTCCCTTTGGCCGGATTCTCATCCAAACCACGACGCGTGAATAAAATACAGCAGTAAACTTATGCCAAATCTGTATGCTTACTAGAGACCAATGAGCGTGTTGAACCAACTACGTCGTTTCCGGTTTTAATAATAAAAAAAAAAATTCTCGCTCACAAAAAACATTTTTGCTTGTTTCACAGAGGGGATTATAAATATATATATGTAAGATTTATGGAAACCGTGTTAAAAATCGTTGGTCTTTCCCTTTAATGAAAATTTGCGAAGGCTGAACTTTGTAGAGTTATGTCCCCTTTACTGAAAACCATGTGATCACAATAGATGCTATAATTTAAAATTTGTTGTGAAACGTTAGTACCGATGGTGTGGTTGGCTTATTTCAGGATGTGGAAAGACAACTCTTTTAGATGTTATCGCATGCCGTGTGGATGGTGGAGTTACGGGTAACATCTACTTTAAAAATTATGTCTGCAGCAAGATGCTGATGCAATCGTGTACCAGTTATGTTATACAAGCTGATCACCTGTTACCAAATCTGACAATACGCGAAACTTTGCGATATACAGCTTATTTAAATCTCCCTGGTTATGCAACTGATAATACTATCAATTCGAAGGTGAGATATAACGTTTAAGATGACATACGAGTCTTCCACCGATCGTTATTGATCTAGTGCTATTTTTCACACGCCCACATGCAAAACACATCATGTAGTAGTGTATTGTCTTCATCCCTGTTTCCGGTCACGATTCTTGTACACACTTACATGCCAGGGATGTTTAGATAAATCTGCGACTGAACCCTATCGAAATTCAGAGTAGCGTAATAACGAATTTTAGGTGTTGTCACATAAAACTAGCAAATGCTTTCTAGGTTAAGGATTCTGAGGCTTGTTCTAAGGTGGAATTGCATCAACATTTAGATTAGTGCAACAATTTTTAACAGGCTTTCTGCCTCTCATAAACTTCTTGGCTTGTTCAGCGAACCATTACCCCGAACCCTATCGAAATTCCGACTTTCTAATCAAATTTATGCAGATTTATAATCGCCGACCATGGACAACCCAAAACCACCCTTCCAAATGCTGGTGTAGTCGTATGCTTTTGATTGCGAAGACAAATCTACCAGATGAGTTTGATGTCTTTAGTAAAATTGGGTTAATGTGACCACTGATCAAATTTGTTTATCTCATTTGCCGGGCAATATGGTCCGTTATGATCCGCCAGTCCTTACACCTAAAACGGAGAAAATTAAGTGGTGCCTTGTAAGACTAATTTGTTGAGATTCATGTATCTAAAAATATTTGGTTAACTAAACCATTTTAGGTGCGTCCTTCCTGGTCACTTTTTTTATGAGTTATCATGAGCGCAGTACTTCGCTTTTATTTTTGAAATCAATTTGGAGGTGAGAATGGATACATTGATATTATACCATTATCAATCTTTATTAAGGTAGATGCAGTTATACACCAAATGGGATTGACGAGGGTAGCTGATTCTCTGGTAGGTGGTGCTGTTAAACGTGGAATATCAGGTGGCGAAAAGAGACGAGTTTCCATAGCGATACAACTTTTAAAAGACCCAGGTAGAGTTAATAACTATATGTATTATCGACAAAAATGGATTGCAATATTGTGAATAAGTGAACGTTTTTAGTCTTATCGAAGTTATTTGTTTTTGCTAAATTGTGGTTAGGCCCGCACGGTTAATAGGGCTGCTCTTTTATTTCAAACGCAATTGGCCAACTGATTAAACGGCATTACGATACTCCCTGTACTAATTTCTATTTCAGATATACTACTCTTGGATGAACCGACAACAGGACTGGACAGCTTCACTGCCAAATATTTGGTCAAAAGCCTCAAAGATTTAGCTCGCTCTGGGAAAATAGTTCTCATGACCATCCATCAACCTCGTTCTGATATCTTCAAACTCATTGATCAAACTGCCATCTTGTCGCAAGGCGAAATGACATATTTCGGACGGTCTGATGAAATAGTTTCTCATTTCACAAGGTTGAACTTCCCGTGCCCCTTGTACGCAAACCCACTAGATGTCTACAGTAAGTCATTTACAATCTACATTTTTGGACATTTTCTCCTTTTATAAAATCTCAACAAACAGATGATAAAAGTTACACATTCCATGCTTGTCAATATCTAGACATAGCGTTATATTCTGATATTTCATATATTTAGCGGTATCTTATACAATAGATCTCGAGATATTGAAATGAACCACAAACGGATGTTTTATCGATAGACAAGTACCCAGCGTTGCTCGGGTGGAGTTTATCCCTACTTTCTGTAGCATCCATAATTATGTCATAACCATTAAGCGTCCGTGTCATCGCAAACATCTTGTGCAAGGTGGATAACTCCAAAGACAACAATATTGCAAAATGACATTTTTTCCCTTGGACCTTATGTCCCTTGGACCAGAAACTTCACTGTCCAGATAAAGTGTATGCGCAAATGTTTGCATATCACACAATTTCTATTTTTCAAGTCGATGTATGTAGTGTTGACAGAAAGACTAGCGAACAAGAACAAAGCACCATGTTAAGAATAAATGATCTAGTCCAAGGATATAGAGAATCGCCTCAACATGAAGCCATGGTAGCATCCATGACAGACAGTCAAAAATTACCAAAATATATCAACTTTCAAAATAAGGCATCAAGAAGAAACGGTCCGGGTGTCTGTAGAACTTTCTGTACAATATTAAGGTAAACACACACAGACACACATGCCCCCGATTTAAGGACGAGAGAGAGAAATGGGGCTTAACGTCCACTCGACACAAACTAGATCATTTCGGGACTAACATATGGTTTAATTTTATTTCAATAATTCGCTTGCGCGTAGGGGTCTTTACCAGTGGGTAGAAACCGGAGAAAACCCACGAGGTTGGAGATTTAAGGACGAAAAATACCGCTAGGGAACAAGAAGAAAGCACCACGTTAAGAATACGGCACGCCGTAAAATTCCAATGAACTCTCTCGGCCAATAACGGGGTCAAACCCGTGACCCCCAGGTTAGTGAATCAACTGCTTACTCATTTATCCACCGCAGCTCCCTGTGCCCTTTGTTCTATGTTAGGTTTATGCAGACTCCCTTCATAACCCCTTACAGGTAATTCAGTAAGGGTTACATTCAGTAAGGGGTTATCGGCGTGCACGGATCAGTGTACGCTTCATAGTTTATGTGCTATTTTTATGTTTTAACTCCGTGTGTTCCTTCAGATACTTAAAAAAAAAACACTAAATAATGAGGGACGTAAAATGATCTATCTGAAAAAAAAACATGAATTCATACTCACTCTAAAGCATTGTTTTTTTTTTTTCATTATTTTTTTCTATAGCCGAATGAACAAGAATTTATTTCGTGACCCTGGTAACGCATTAACACGAGCCATCTCTGCGCCCATCAACATGCTATTTGTGATAATGTATCTTGGAAGATTGGATCTGGATCAAAGGAGTATACAGAACCGCGGCGGATTGTTTTTCCAAACCATGCTATTTAGCCAAATGTTGCCTCTTATCTTAACTGTTTTCTTGTGTAAGCCAGATATTAATTACTTTTCTCTCATGAATACAGTATTAGAAACACGTTGATTGGTATAAAAATACCATTATGGATAATTGTGAACTATGTACGATAGTTTTAGACCCTCTAGGGGGCCACGATTTTAGTTCCGATTAAGATACAAAGATATCGAAAGAGTTCGATTTTAGACTGCATCATTACGAGAATTGTGTACTAATTCTATTTGGAGTGCCTTTATCGCAAAAAGTGTGAGGTCAACAGTCTTGAAAATGGCCGCCATTTTGGATTTTCGAACAACTAATGTGCTTTTTCAAAAGAGTAGTCCTCAAGTAGTAGTTGTGCCAATTTGGATACTTGTTTCCACGTTGGAACGATTTTTCTTCTTTATGCAGTTAGCTAATGTACTACAAGCAGTAATGTCAAAATATGCATTTAAAAATAGTGCCCTAGTCTCGTTTTGTTTTCAGATTCCCCATTGCGAGATTTATACTATAGAGAAAGAAGGGACGGTCTTTATTCCTCCTGGTATTTTGCAATTGTCTACCATGTCCACGCTCTC
Organism: Patella vulgata; assembly: GCF_932274485.2. Lineage (NCBI taxonomy): Eukaryota > Metazoa > Mollusca > Gastropoda > Patellidae > Patella > Patella vulgata. Next base: position 24,251,651 of record NC_065883.2, read on the forward strand.
CCATTTCATATTATAAGTGGATTGCTGGTATGTGCCGTTGGATACTGGTAAGTAGTATTAAACAGATAACCGTGGCTTTCAACCCAAAAATATGTGATTAAATTTAGTTAAACTTTATAAGATACATTTATTGAATTTAATAGAAGCAAGGTACTGATAAGATTTTTGTGGATTTTCATGTAGTCTTGCTCGATGAATGATGCATTTGCCGGGAACGTAAAAAGAGCTCATCACCACGCTATTATGTGGTGTTCACTGGGAGATGGTAATCGGCGGGAACTTGATCCGGAACTGTATTGCTAGGTAAAGGATACTAAATTGAGAACGTTACAACCGGCCAACATGCTCCAGGGTCTGACATGTGGCTCATCAGATGTGGATGCAAGAGTGACACCCCATGTAGTACCTTGCTTGTAGCTGCACTAGGGGTGGGTGGCTTAGCATGTACAGTAATTTGCTTCTATGTTGTCACTGGTTGCAACCAGACACGCGACTAAAGGATTAAACTGAATATTACCTAATTTTATAGGGGTTATTTTGGTATTTTGCGGGTAGAATTTTTTTTTTTAAATGTTCGAAAACACAGCTTGTGCCCTCCCTTTCAGGGCCGTCCAATGTGGCCCTGGAGCCAATGATATGCATGAATGTGGTGTTATCAGAAATATGTAGTTTGTTTCTAGATAAAGTTTGGTTTGGTCTGGTAAAATAATCGCCCCCAACCGCTGCTATCGAGTTGAAGGGCCATATTGTCTGGCATTTTGGATTTTACTATCATGTAATCACCCCAAAACATAATCGACGATTTCATTGTTTTCCTTGGCCCCAAACACCAAAAGTATCATAATAGACTAAATACTATGGAGTTATAGTAAATTATTTGCAATGGCGGCCGTTAGACGCCATCTTGAATTTCTCAAAACGCTCAAAGGTTAAACCCAATTGTTTTCATTTCTATATATCGTCTTAAGTAGCAAAGTATTTTATTGTATGAAAAGGGTCAATATTGTGTTAATATTGTGCTTGATAACTACACTCGAATTACAAATGTAAATACCTCTTTAATATTAATTTTAGAGTCATGTCATACAGTCAAGTCAGAAATATTGGCGTATTATTATTATATCTAACGAAACTAGACTAAGTGACGCAATTATTAACTGGTGTTGTGCATGAGACGGGGTAGAGTTGCCCTCTCTATACCCCGTCTGTATTTGTGCAGTTCTAATATCTAATAATGTTCGTTGTATTTAACCATGATGTACTGTAATATTTTCAGGGGTGTTGGATTATATTCAGATTTTGGTTATTCCTGTCAGTATTTTGTTGTTCACATTATGATGATTCTTATCGCTGAGAATATAACGCAGTTATCTATGGCTTTAGTCTATGACTACCAATTAGTTAACACTTTTACATCCTTGCTTTTCACGTTGTCCTTATCCATTTCAACAGGATTCTTTCGGTAAGTAGACAGTAGCCGACAACAGTTTTTGTCATTTCCGAGTAAAAAGCGGTTTGTTCTATTATACTACAATGGGATAGAAGAAGGTTACTCAGAGAGATCCATTTGGGGAGGTCATTTGCATGCGGAAAATTCATCTATTGGGATTGTTTGGGTAGGGTAGGGTTGGGGGTACTTCTAATAGTCAGTTCGCTTACGTCGGTATCCTTAAATTTTTGACATATGTTTCGCTTTCGGCGTTCTCTTTCGAATCAACTTGCATATATGGTAATGGAAGTGACTCTGTTGAATTCAGTGGGTGGTAAAACACAGATTATGACACTTACATCAATCTTCTATCATGCCGTTAAGCTGAAATAGCCCAAGTCCCATATTATTATTTCAAAGGTGGACATTTTGAATCAAAAATGACGGTCGAAATTGAGGTCAGGTCGCACTTGTCCAGCTCTTATTCGAAAGAGGACAATACAAACTACCCGTAGGCCAATTCCTATGCTTTTATCAAACTATGAACGATTTTTCACCTAAGCGTCCTGACCATAACCTTTGTCGAGTGTCAATGTTAGTCTGGGCATCCAGAACATCCTATTCGTCAACCCACAGAGGGTCTCTATCAGTTGTATACATTTGACAAAATTTTACTGGATAATCAACACATAAAATAAAATAAAAACTCCCCATTACGCATGGACGATGGAACTCTTTAGCTCACGTCAAGAACGAATTAAATCCCATAATTCATGCATTATTTTGAACAAACATGAATCTTGACGAGGAATTAGGATTAATTGAACACTTTTACAATAAAAATTTAGGAGTGTTAGATACTGAACTGACAATACAAGTACAAATCGATTTTCGGAAATGGTAATTCTTAGTTTTGGTTTACGGTTATTGTCTGAATGATAGAGACTAGTCTAACCCGGGGTGTAGAAATATTCAACCTTCCTTACCGGCCAGAAAATAGACTATCCCCACCCCTCGGTCCGCCGACTAAATCGACATTCGATTGGTTTAATATTCTAAGTATCACACGGGGTTACTATTTAACTATTGACATGGAGTTAGTCTTGATTGTACAGTATAACAATAGTTAATGATGTGACTAGTATCAACAAGGGTAACTCTTGCGAACCCATGTTTACCTAATAAATGCCTTTATGAATTTCAACTGTGTTATGACTATTGGTGTTTAATTTTAGAACTATTAAAGACCTGCCTGTCGTTCTCAGATGGTTTAGTTATACTTCAGCTGTAAAATATGGTACGGAAATTATAACAGTTAACGAGTATACCAACATTAACATCACCTGTGACGGATTAAAACCAGGTAAATTTTAAACGATATCTTACCGTATTTAAAACATGTGGGCAAGTCTGGGAGTATTAATAAAGGGATTAAACACTCATTAAATGTGAATGTCTCATTCGCCACACAAGGTCCTTACATCCCCATTTCGACCACCGGAGGGTCTGACAAGGACAGCTGTCTAGTTCGGATGGGACGAAAAACCGAGGTCCCGTTTATACATTGGCATACACGTAAAAGATCCATTGGCAGTTGAAATTCGATATCAGAGTAGGCCGTAGCGCCGCTGTCCGGGCAAAATGACGGTCTTCATTATCCCAGTCGGAGCAGAACAATAGGACGTTAAACACCATTTCATTTCATTGTCATTTCGACTTCCAAATGAAATATATTTAAATGACATAATTACCATTCAGAGAAAGATAGCTAAACATTGTGTAATTGTTTCTGTGTGGTGCGGTCCTCCTATACTATAAATATAATTAGCATTGTAAGAAAGATACTAAATTATGTGAAGGGTGTGAAAACCATTGGGTTGTATATTTCCTTATTACCCTTTAAGATACTTGAAGTGGATGATTATTTTTAGCAAACAGCAGGATTGTGGAATTGTGAAACAAGCAATTCAATTGATATTATAATTTCATTTCAATAACGTTAGAAACAAATGGCTTTTATTTAAGAGTGGACCAGGTAAAGAGTAGATAAGAGTCTTCTTTGTGCTCCGGATAATAAGTTAGTGTGTAGGATACTGCACTGTTCGCCTATTACAGTACCAAGTTTACCGAAACGCGTACAGTTTAAACAGAAAATGTAACAATGAAATCTGAATTGAACACTTAACACTATTTTGGATAGGAAACCACACAGTTCGCCCATTGCAGTACCAAATTTGCCGAAACGCGTACAGTTTCAAAACTGCAAATAAAAAAAAATGAAATTTTAGTTTTATTTCATGACACATAACAATTTTTAGATTGGTGGTGTACGTCATGGACCATGCACAGCTAAACAAAAATTTATTCTACTGTGATTTTTGCAGGTGTTCCGTGCCGTTTCCCGTCAAGTCAGGCCTTTCTAGATCAAAACTACCCGGATGCTGTCGATGAATTACAACAGAATTATGGGTGTATTATGGGTATTTATGCTGCAACATTGATTCTTTGTCTTTCGGCATATAAATTGAAAAAAGTGCCCAATTTGAATTAAAAACAAACCCTGGCGTACATATTTCATATTTGGGTTATTTATTTAAAGTGTATGGCACATTTTCGTTTTGAATAATATAACAATAACAATGTTTACATGATTTATGCAAAGGATTTGTATGTTTTTGTCTTGAATAACAATATGTATTATAAAGTTTTGTCTTGAATAACAATTATGTATTTAATTATAAAGTTGAATTCTTATTTGTAACGGTACATGTCCTAGTTTGAAATTTATTGTGTTGATTTTGTTTTACAATATGATTATATTTCTGTCTGGCCATCCTTGTGAATTTGAGCAACGCCAATATCACAACCAAAGCAACAAACTTAAATTTGTTGAAATCCAAATTTATAGAAGTCGAATATTCTTATTTTGTCTCTGTAAAACTTGAATCTGAATAATCACCTCAAGTCACTGGGATGTTAAGAAAAAATGGCATATTTAGGGTATAATATCCAAAGTTTCCTCTTCAAGGAACATTGTCGATCCATTGCGCTTATGCAATTCCGCCTATGCTACCTGCCCGTCAAATATTCTAATAGTAAAATCAGCATGCGATATGGGCACTAGTATATATATATATATATATATATATATATATATATATATATATATATATATATATATATGAGATGTTAAGATGCACATGCCAGTATCCATGGGTACAAACAATCTCATTAATTGCACCGCCAACCAAGTTCGGATGAAATGTATTCAGATATTTAGGAGCAAAGGGCAATAGGTTTCTTCTTCAAGGAAACGTATCACGCACCTATGGGCTAACCAGTCATGCTCGAATAAAATAGAATAGCGTAAAACGGAGCTAGCCAGTCATGGTTGAATAATCCGTGAAAGTAGCACCCAAGCTACATAACTACAAAATGTTTCTGCTGTGTAGTGTCTTGGAAGAAGTTAATATTGTTGAAGTTGATACAGATGCAGAAGATAGCTGAAAATGGGATATTTACAGCTCCAATCCTTGATATTCACTTCGATATTTATACTTGACTTCACGTTGTGTTCGTTTTATAATCAATGAATTTTGGGAAACCGGTTTTGCTTTAAATACGTATTTATATAACAGTAACCAAAAGAAACTACAAAAATTACAACATCTATGATATTACATATTATATAAATTAAAATCTATAGTCGTGGCGGAATAATGCCTCGGAAATCTAATCTAATCCTACACTGAGAAAGATACCAACTCTGTGACACAGCATCTCCAGATGAATAAAATTCTCACACCAGTATTAAATGGATTTGTTTATTACGAAATTAGTTGTTACAAACTTAGTTTCAAGTTACTGGCTAAACTAATTTATAATTGAATTCCGTAAAAAACAGTTACCTCCCCTTAATTCATTTCATTCGCAGATGCACTTAGTTCATGGTCAGGATCTTTTATTTGGTTGTATAAAACCAAACTAGTTTATCTGACACAACCATGAGGTTTTCCCTTCCTTTTCACTTGTGAATAGTTTTGACCGCTATGAATTTGTTTTGGAAAAGGGGAGATAACCTCTTTTACGGAAGAGTTTTAAAAGAGCATGAAGGTCAATTTGATTGACGGAAGATAAATGTTTAATGTACGTAAAATAATGAACACGGTTTAAGCTAAAATTATATATTAACGACCAAAAAAATCTTCTATATAAAATAAAGACAACAATATACATGATATATAATAATATTATTATTTTAATCATAAAGTTACTAGAAAAATGGGACTAACTGGGAAAAGTACACACAACGTTTAAAAATGGAACACTAAAAAGAAGGATTCCGAGTTTGGTACACTCACACATTAACTATATGTATGATATATAACGCTATAAAAACATAGGAAATGAAAATATTGCGCAGTAGCAGAACAGTGGAAGTCATATATTTCTTTCTAAATCACACGAGAATAAATACAGTGGCTAATTAAGCAAGATAATGGTAAAGATAAAAATTATATTTCATAATGCCTGACCGTTTGACTCTTAGGGACTACAAAATCTGAGACTTTCTCGGTTAAAAAAAAACAATATGTAAAGTACGAACAAGCGGTTGCCATGCAAGATACGTCCACATTTTGCAAGACGTGGACCGAGAACAAGCTAAAAATACAGGAGGTTACGGTCCGACATGCCTCAATATGGAACGGAACAGAGGTTGTTTTTTTTAGATCTAAACATATATTTTAGGTTTCATCAAAATCGGATAAAAATTGTGAACTCTACTATTTGTGTAAAGGGAAGCGGGCCATTTTATCAGTCTCCGTCCGATTTTCACAAAATTAGAACTCCACCGTAATTATGGTGTAACGGTGATATAGTTGAACGGTTTTTAAAATCAAATCCAAACTGTGAGCTCTAGATGGTCCATAAGCTCAAAATGCGATTTTTCTTACAATCAGGGGCCATAATCCAGGAAGTTATGATTCGATATGCGCTAATATTAAAGGGAACCAAGATCTTTGTGATATAAATTTATTTATTAAGTTTCCCCAGAATCGGATAAAAAAAAGTGACCTCTAGAGGGTCCACAGCATTGATATACTGATACACTATTTGCGTACAGGGAAGTCCGGACACACAGACAGGGGCGACGACAATATACGTCCACATGAAAATGTGGGCGTATAAAAAACGAGTCAACGAATCATGAAAATGGCGTGTTTTGTCTAATAAAGCAATTATGCACATTACACATTTTAAATATATTAACCTCTCGTGATTATGCAACAGACATATATATTTTTTATCACCATTATCTAGTTCCTTAAAAATCACTGAGGCGGGCGTAGTCTGTTTAATATATCAGATAACTATAATATGACATCCAGGCTAATTAAAATGCCACCCAACTGTACACCAACGAATCTAAATATGGGATAATCATGGACTAAATCGGTAGGAGAAATGTGCTTTGGCTGTGTTTATTATACAGTGAGTGCTGCACCAAACACCGAAAAGATATACCCATGCGTGAACTTTTCTGCACATTCTTGTAGTTCTGAATTTGTAAAATATAATAATCAAGTGTTCAAAGAACATGATTTAATATGCTTTGCAAATTTATAAATGCCCTTCAAAATAGTTTGTAAAATATCAAAACCTTTGAGACGTGACAATTACAATTTCACGTATCTGTTGTATAAAACAGAATATTAAAGTGGAATTAGGTAAGACTAGATAAAGAGCTGACAGTTCTCGTTATCATAGTTAAAAATAGATATTGAAAACAGAATATGCTGAAAATTTCAGTAAAATTGCTTCACTCCGAACCGCGATATTAGCGATTCAATTTTAGGCTAGCCTCGATCGTCATTTCTGCCGTTGGTACGATAATAAGTCTCGGTTATCCATTTTTACGTTAATCATCCATCATAAAACGTATTCAAATCCACTAAATATCACAGGCTACTTAACCATGGCATCGAGAGTTGATTATGGTCTTGATAAGTTACTTAATGTCTAATTAATAATTTAAATAATATTTAAGGCCTAAAGAAAGACCTGAAAAAGGCAGTTTTAGCTCTTGCATAATGCAGAGAGAGAAATGGTGTTTAACGTCCACTCGACACAAACTAGGTCATTTCGGGACTAACATATGGTTTTAATTTTATTTCAATAATTTGCTTGCGCGTAGCGGTCTTTACCAGTGGGAGGAAACCGGAGGACCCGGAGAAAACCCACGAGGTTGGACAGGCGACCCTACTCCTTGTCACGTACAACCGGGAATTCGACACCACGCCAGTTGACTCAATAACAGGCCTTATGATACAGCGCGCGCGTGCTAACCATTCGGCCATCCAACCTCACCCCCCCCCCCTTGCATAATGCATGTTTAAGTATACTATTATGGTTAGTAAGATGTGCCTGTGTAATAAAAGCCTCTGTAAGAGTAATTAATTAGTACTTAAAACAGTATTTGGTATTAGTCGGATTTTTACAAATGGTTAGATTAATACAATGTTGTTAAACATCACATTTGATGGACGTGTAACAATCGGTTAATATATACATACATATTTATCATAATAATAAAATACAATAATAATAATAAGATCTATAACTTCATAAAGCATCTTTAACATTTAACTAAAACTTTATAATAAGAGAAGCCAGTGAATTATGCCATTTTAAATGCTCTTACGCTAGTACTGACAGCCAATGGTTGAGTCTCTTTTCATTAACACCGAGGACATGAGCATGCGCATTCCAACAAAACAATCTTCCGGATTAAATGGAATCTCCTGAGCCTTAATTCAACTGATCGACTGAAAAGAGAGAGGAAATAAAGTCAGATCCAGCTTAACTTTTAATTAACCGGGGCGTTTTGAAATAAAGCTACTCGGAGATTCCATTTGTTCAGGGTTTATAAAGTGGGTGCTAGGTGAATAATATATAGTGCAGGTGCGTGCAATACATACGTGTCCAAACATCATTCCATTGACACTCAATATTTAAATTATTATACACAATAAAATGTGGTCCATATACATGGAGAACAGTGGTCCTAAAAATGGGAATCGTCCCGATTTTTTTTAGGCGAACGAGTGTATAGAATTACTTACACACATCCACAGTGGTAATCACAGCTGTATAATCCTTAAAAGCTAAGCCGGATAATACTTTATTTCAAATTTAAAAATTCATGTTTCGCTATTTCCACAATAAAACGATGTTTGCCTCCAAAACCACCACTGTTGGTTTCGTAGAAAATAGATTCGAAACTAACCATAAAAAAAAACGTGAATGCGATATATATGAATGAGAATAAAATATGCAATTATGGAAAACGATTAAACGTTTTCTTGAAACACCAATTAATTATATAATCATGGTTAACAAAAATCGTGTAAAGAAGGGAGTCAACTCTCACAAGATTTCATGCAAGATGTGTTTTATAATTATGATTATATTCTTCTTTTTCTTATTTACAGACTGACACAAATAAACAAATAAACAAGCACACAGAACACCACGAACTAATGTTTAAATTTATCTTTGGCACAACACAGATACAATGACGTCCATTGCATTTAGGTTTAAAGCTTTGGTTCCTTCCTATACAGTAAGATATATGACCTCCGACCCAAATTAGGCTATCCGGCACCTGTTTTCCTATGGGGACTCTGATTGGTTCAGTCATGAAGATACTTACTAAAAGGATTTTTACCGGTCCTATGAGGATTAGATGGTAAACTGTTGTAATAGTTTTCTGAAATTGACAAAATATAATGAATGGCGGCAAACAACAACGGCCAAGGTGGATTTCCATATTTGAAATACATGTATATCAGAACTATGCAAATCGCAACAGGAGAGTCGACAATGCAATGCAGGGGTGTTTTTGGATGTTACACCGGCGCCCAATAAGGGAAATTATACCATCGCAAAATGTAAGAAAGTTTTCCAAGCCCACAGCAGATACTTCGTCCCTTTGTCTCACCGGTAAGTAATGAGAGGTTTAGAAGACACTAAAGATTGACCAAGGACAACAACAAGGTAATTGTCAGAAATAATTTAAATTCAATAATTATGCTTTTAGTTATTTCTAGCGCTAACATAAACTAACATCTATCGGTAATCAGATACCTTATGGGAAATCGCTGGAAATCAATAGACCTTTTGGTCTTCTGAACAGAAACACTATTAACTTAATAGGACGATCACATTAGCCTCTAAAACAACTGTGTATGACGGTCCGAACGACGGACGTACTGGCTGACAATATACAACACATTTCAACTAGTTTCAAATTCTTCAATACGGGCTTATTTAAGAATTTTTTTCGACTTCCAAGTTTCAACTTACGATTTAAACCCATACATTCTTTCCATTCTGTCATTGTTACTTGTTTATTCTTATCCATATCACAAAATCTCAAAAAATTACGCCGACATTTTCTGGGATATTTTTTAGCTTTTAAATTCGATTTTCTGAATTTTTTCCATTCTTTTCTTTCTAACACCTGGAAAGTAAAATAAAAACCCTCTTAATGTGAAATCCCAATATTGATGTTTTCTAATGGGATCATCGTTTGCTCCATGAGGTGTTGGTCTATCATTGAGTCAAGTGGCGTTAAACTCTATTTCTATCTCTCTCTCTCTTTCTCGATGTCCTTTATCTAAAACACATTCTCGTTTTATTTTCAGATCCTCCATTGCGAGATTTATACTATAGAGAAAGAAGGGACGGTCTTTATTCCTCCTAGTATTTAGGAATTGTCTACCATGTCCACGCTCTCCCATTTCATATTATAAGTGGATTACTGGTATGTGCCGTTGGATACTGGTAAGTAGTATTAAACAGATAACCGTGGCTTTTAATTATTGAATTTAATAGAAGCAAAGTACTGATGAGAGTTTTGTGGATATTCATGGTGTCGTTGGTAAACCGGTTATTGGTGATACGTTTCTGTCATTTTAGTTGATCGTAGGTTGGGTCTTTATTAGGAGTTCAGAAAAAAAAAGAATAGGGCTTCTCCAATATCTGATTTTCTACGAAAGTTCTTTTTGTTTTGCGCGTGAAGAGGGGGGGGGGCACTGTGGCTCACTTAGTAAGACATTGGCTCGCTAACCCGGAGGTCCTGCGTTTAATACCTGCGGTGGCCGAGAAAGTTCATCGGGACTTTCCGATGTGGTTGCCCCTTGACAGTGGAGCAGGACAGAGGACGTGGCAGCAGGGGAAAACATACAGCCGTGCGGATAGGACGAAACGAAAAACCGAGGTCGCGTGTACACATTGGCGTGCACGTAGAAGGCCGATTGGCAGTTGGAATTCGATACAAGATTAAGCCGTAGCGCCGCTGTCCGGGCAAAACTTCCCGCATAGCACACTGTATGGCGTATGCCCGTCTTCATTAGCCCAGTCGGAGCAGAACAGTAAGATTTTAAACCCCATTTCCTTTTATTTCGTTTGTTGGCTTTCTTGTTGGTTTTATTTTTTTGCTTGTTCGCAGAATTTACTATTTCATAGACTAATAACGAAGAGGGACCACAAGGAAAAAAGAACATCCTTGGTTTAATGATTACATTTAATCATAATATTGTTATTTGCTACGAAATTTAGAGGGCTTATTAGTTGGATTTAACCTCTGTGATATTACAGAAATCCATCAATTTAGTAACCAAAAGATACAATAAGAGCATGTATCCCCAGGCCATGTCCTTTAGAGTTATCCGACATAGGCCTTTTGTGGTAAAAGTACATCTTTCATTTTCCGTATTCTCGTACGGATACCCATTGGGACACCATCTAAGGGGGGTAACTCTTAAATGATTGTTCAGTACCTACCTTATTTTTATTTGTATCTAACGACAATAATTTCCATTCGGCTACTTTTACTCTTGAAGCCTTCCATTGGGCTATCCTTTGACTCATTGGTATACTGGTATCATTAGGAACACTAGAAATACAGGATATAAAACTATTGGCATGTGCTGCTGTTGGTAGATGATATAATAACAAGAAGTCCCATGTTCTTGTATACTAAAACACTAAGTCAAATTTGTTTCGGAGGAAGCACATACAGATTAAATCAGAGAAATTTCTAATACGTTTGTGTGTCTACAAAATTATGAGATATGCTGCAGAAACAAAATTGGGACCACTTCAGTATCACTCCCCTAACTCCTGCCTTAGGTAGATCGCAGTCTCTATCATTCTCTATTAGTCAATTTTTAGGTTAATTGGTATTATTGAATGTTCCTATTAGCCTTTATTAAATTAGATTACCTTTTAGGTACACGTAATTAAGGGAGATCTCTTGTTTGTCAGCATTAACTAAGTATTGTTGTGTACATGTATATATTGTCCAGTCATATTTTCATTTTTTATCATAGCTTGATAATGACTAGAGAAGCCTAGTCGAAACGTCGCTCAGTAAAAAGCAGTAATTGTATTCCATAGAATTGTGACCTGTATATTATTATGCAGTTGCCATAGGCCAAGACCATTAAGATTGTGTTCAGCAATAAGTTTGCTGGTCAGGTCGGGTAGCATCATTTCAATTCAGTAACGTTGCTACAAACTCAAAAGATTGAACCCTGAACTAACTGGGCCATGGTGATCCGTTCGTCCACTTCCATCGAGGGAGAAATATTGAGTCAAGCATATGGTGAGCTCTATCAGACAAAATATTAAATGAGTAGAGAGTAATTGGGAAACACATGTTCTTTGGAAGTGGGGCCACGGTGACTAAGTGGGTAAGACGTTGGCTTGCTAGTCTGGAGGTCGCGTTTTCGATCCCTGCATTGGACGAGAAAGTTCATTCGGATTTTCCGACGTGGTTTCCCCTTGTCAGTGGTGCAGGACGTAGAGTCTGGCAGTGACAGCTGTCTAGTCGTTCGGATAGGACGAAAACCCGAGGTCCCGTGTATACATTGGTGTGCACATAAAAGATCCCTTGGCAGTTGGAATTCGATATAGAGTAGGCCAAAGTGCCGCTGCCCGGGCAAATTTCCCTCATAGCACACTGTATGATGTATGTCCGTCTTCGTTAGTCTAGTCGAACCAGAACAGTAGGACGTTAAACCCCATTTCATTTCATTTCATTTCTTTAGAGGTGGATTTGTACAAACAGCGTCTGACTCCCAACAAACGGAGCGATATCAGGATTCAATCTACCAATATTTATAACTGCCAATATTAAACATGCATTATGCAAGAGCTAAATCTGCCCATTGCAGGTCTTTCTTTAGGCCTGAAATGTTTTCTAAATTATTAATTAGACATTAATTAACTGATCCAGGCCATATTCTACTCTCCATGGCATCGGTTTTCTCTGATATTAAATAGATTAGAACGGTTCAGTCATATTTTGATTTAACTTAAAAATGGAGGAAAGAGACTTAGCTTCGAACAACCAGTACGGCGGTTGAAATTATTGCACATGCTTTGTCAAACCTTCAAAGGCTAATTTCTTCGCTCGCAATAGAGTAATGTGAATGAAATTTTCACATTTTACATTATGTATTTTCGAACTATTATAGCAAGAATGGCTAGCTCTTTATCTAAATCTTACATAATGTATCTTTAACTCTTACTCTTTTTCGAGAAAGTCCCTTGGGTTTTCCAGCGTATTTTCTACATTGTCAGTGGTGACGGAAAAGAAGAGCATCTAGTCGTTCGAATTGTACGGGGGGAGGGGGCCGAATGGTTAGCACGCGCTCGCTGTATCATACGGTCTGTCATTGAGTCAACTGGCGAGGTTTCGATTCCCCGGTTGTACTTGACAAGGAGTAGGGTCGCCTGTCCAACCTCGTGGGTTTTCTGCGGGTGCTCCGGTTTCCTCCCACTGCTAAAGTCCCCTACGCGCAAGCGAATGATTGAAATAAAATTGAACCATGTGTTAGTCCCGAAATGACCTAGTTTGTGTCGAGTGGACGTTAAACCCCATTTCTCTCTCTCTCTGGAATTGTACGAAAAAGCGAGGTTCAGTGAACACGTAGGCGTACACGTAACAGTACCATTGGAACTCGGACGAGTATGCGGAAATTCCGCAGCCCGGAAGAAATGTTGTTTTCTTTAGTCCGGTTTGGAATCGAAGCTTATTCTCGATTCACGACGGGGTCCGCCCATGAAAATAGATGTCTGGTTGTAGGGTAGATTTATGTAAAAGATGAGTGGATACAGGTGCAGTGTTGAGTCTGGGGTTTAATGACACGTGTTGTATCCATCAGGTTTCACCGTACATACATACAGCTATTAACATGTGAACACATCTTTATACATGACGACACTCGCACAATATACCCTTAAATAAACACAGGTGCTTCTAGTCACTTACTATCCAGACACACACGATATCACCGGTGCTTCTCGTCACTTACTCTCCAGTCACACAAAATATCATTGGTAATTAAGGGGTGAGAGAAATGGGGTTTAAAGTCCACTCGACACAGACTATGCCATTTCGGAAGTAATAACTGGTAAACTGGCAATATGAGTCAAGGTACGGTTCTCGACTTTAAACTAGAGCAATTCTGAGACTGAAACGATGCAATTTGTTGTAATATCTAAGAATAATATCCCCTTCTTTAATATCAACAAACCACGTATAATATCATCTCCGTTTATGCTGTTGTCTTTATCACGAAACATCGTTCATAACCATGCTCCATAGCGTTTCATATCGTCTCTTATTAAATTTAATTAATACCAAGAAACACAATCGCAATATTAGCTGAAGTATGGACATGCAAAATAGTGCTTCCAGTCTTAGAATGTTTAACACACAGGCGAGATTGGCGAAGAAAATATTAAAATACAAAGAATTCAAAACTTTTATTCCTTATAGCTAAACAGCTATGGGGGAATGGGTATGGACACGGTCATCAGCCTCGATGAGTAGTTACGCTTATTGACGAAACTGAAGTTTTACGAGATTTTCTCTGTTAAACTACAAACATGTCTGCACCGATTGACTTTAAACATACAATTATTAAAAAAAAACACCTTCAACCCCTCAAATCCGTTTCTCAATATGAAGTATGCACGTGTGCAAACCGTTACTCCAATACAAATTGACTCATTGACCTTTTTGGATAATCCTTTTCACTACCTTTCATGTTGACAAATAATATTTATACATGTTATAAAAGGTGATTGTGAATATGCGTGGCCATGTATTGACTTATTAAAGCACCTGGAATGAATACCTATCATTTATAATATATATAGAAAAAAAACATATTTATGTATAAATACACATCGTCATGTCTGAGAACAGGTGTGCTCCTAACTCAAAATGTTTTATTTATGATAAGAGACAAGCGACCGCATTATCATACAATTTCAAATACCGCGAATTACTTAGCATAACACGAAAATCAATAGTCCCGCAAACCTAAGTTTAGATGTATAATATATACTAAATTTGATCGAAATAAAGCTCCTTGCTTATCTGTCCATTCGGTAATCATTTCGTTTCGCAGTAATCATATAACGTATTACTGACTGGCTTGTCTAGCTTCGTTGGATTATTCAAAACGAAAAACGAAATGTGTGCGAAAACAAAAAGCGTAGACAAGAAAAAACGACAGTAGATGCTTAGCAGCATCTTGAAGCGTCTCGTCAACTAAAGATTTATACTCACGTATTAACATTATTATTGCCACTAATGCTAGCCATTTCCTCGGATAAATCCGACATTAGATCCATTAAAAACTTTCTTTTTATTTGGAAAGGACAACCTGGAAATAACAAAGGTATTCATTTACATATTATCGCTGGTCCTCAATTTTGAATACAAAAATAACTTTCCTGGTGTATTTTACAAATGTACAAGAATTCTAGAAAGACAACACATGAATCCTAGAAAGATGCTAGAAAGACAAGATACAAGAATTCTCGAAAGTTTCTAAAAAGACCATATACAAGATTCTAGAAAGATTCTAGGAATCTCATAGGGAATATTCTTTATCACACCCAGTTTGACGTAATACATTTTGAGGACACGAAACACACGCACAAACATTGTAACTGTTTACCTTTCATATCTCGTTCCTTTTGCATGGTACAGTTTGGTTCTTGCTTAAATGTTGAGGTACCTGGAATAGGCGTGCCTTTCTCTTCCTCAACGCACCAACAATATTGTGTAGCTTCATGGCACTGCGCTTTAGCCCATTTACCATTATCCGTACACCGAGGGATGTAGATATTTGCCTGTGGTTCTTCTCGATGACTTAGTCGAGCTGCCCTCTGTTCCTCTAAGCAACTTCGAGATTCTGATAGAATGTATTTATTTGTTTTTAAAGGTGTCATGTTTTGTTTTCATCTCTTTTTGTTAATGGGAAATGCATTTCTAAATGCATATGTATATGTCCATTTTTGTGGATATCAATATATTTTGTTGTTCTATTATGCTTCAGTGGCATGTAAATTATTGACACAACATAAACAATTAATAGGATCAGAATGGACACTTAATAAACCACCAAACCAAAATTTCAACTGCGCTGCCCTCCAAAATAAAGTGTGTCCGTGTTGCCACTTCGCGCCATCCTCCACTTAATTGCATGTAGGTATCTTAACGTCTTTTAGACAAAGCTAATATATACAGCATTTCAATGACATTTCTAGTATTTTAGTGCATGTACAAAGCTACACTACCAACCAAAGGCTTACAAGCATATTATTATTGAACCCATATCCAGAAAAGGAATAATAAAAAAATGATGATATATTTATTTATATACCAATGCTTAGACCTTCCTCATATAGCTATTATTAAACAGTTCGTGTAGAGATCTAAATGTGCTAAGGCCACGAACAGCGCAGTTGTGTAGATTTTGGTGGCCTAATCTAACATAATATCTAAACTCATTATAACAGACCATTTTCATATAATTTTTTTTTATTTATTAATATAAATTTATGTTTTGGTATTTCTTGGAAAGAACATAATTATTAAGTACGACAATTTCAAATAACCAATTAAAAACTTCGAAATTTCGATGGGCATTTTATGCCGAGCATGAAAAGGGTCTGCTATGATTCTAAAAGAGGAACAGAAAGTTTCTAACCGAGATTGTTGTTGGACGTGAGAAAAGGAGATAAGCCATTCCTGGGAAACACGTCCTCCTTTCTAGGTGTCGCTGTATGGCTTAAAGATGGCGAAGGCAGTGATGTCTTCCATGATCGACGCAGTGCATCAACTTTAGATTTTAAGATAAAATAATAGAAAAATAGCAACACATGGTATAAATATAAATGATATTATGAAATAAGCTGAAGATATAATAAATTTACTTGAAAACACCAGAATATATCTAAAAACCGTCTAAGTGTAGAGGTGAAAGATGTGATACGCCTGACAAAGACACAGAATAATTCCCTAAAAATGGAAATAAAAGCAAAAGCCAACTACTTTGCGAGAATAAAAGTAAAAATAACTTATAAAGAATATTTTTCCAAAATCTTACGTAGTTCAATTACTATCTTAATACATGCTGGTTCAATATTCCACATGCAAAAATGTATTAAGCTATGTAACCGCCATACCGCGATTTGGATTTAATGACATTTCAAGATGTCGCGGATCGGAACTTGCTGATGACATTGTTTGGGTGGGGTTTTTTTCGAAGAAGGTAACCAAAATGGGAGACCGCGATTTGAAATTGATGACATTTCGACTCATGCATTGTCCGTTAACATTTCAAGACATCACGGATCGGATTTTGCTGATGACATCATTTGGACGCTGTATTTTCAAAGAAGGTAACCAAGATGGGGAAGAGCGAAATGGGCGTTTAGCGCTCATTAAACACTAAGTGGGTCGTTTCGGAACCCACGAGTTTAGGCATGCAACGTAACTCCTTATCAGTAAAAGCATGGAATCTGAATTGATAACAGGCTTTATGCTCTAAAGCGCGCCCATTACACCAATCGGCCATCCAACCACATAGGTAAATCCTGTTCCCAAATTCTATTCAGAAATGCTTGATACAATAATGTAATAATAAACACGAGACTAGTCAAAAAGTCAAACTAATAAGATATAATGCAATTTCCTTCCATACTCAGATATATTTAAAATCATTATATTAGTACCCAATACCCTTTAAGACAGACAAATGAACAAAAAATAACTATTCTTATCAATTTAATATGACAGTTTGTATGAATAACGGTTTCTCAGAGAGCCATATTTTACATGTTAAGATCTAATCAGGTGTGGAAGGATATGACTTATCAGTGATTCGTCCGACCCAGGTGGTTCCAGTATGACTGTATATGTCTGAACATCCTTCATATCATCCCACTCTTACTCTCAGAACTTTTTACATTTATCTATTTTATTCATACTTATCAAACACCTGAACTGATTAGCACCGCTAAAGAAAGCATTCTGTACATAGTTTGTACAAACTTCAAAGCAAAAGAATAACTAAACACATTGCTTCTTTCATCTCAAAAGTTTCTAACTTGACGCGAGTTCAGATGATAAATGGTGAAGGTATTTGTAATTTTCGTGATAAACATAACACCCAAAATAATTACTGAAAAGATTCGTCTTTCATGGAATGACATCAACACTTTCAAGATTTTCTTAGCAGAGGTGGGTTTCACGACCTTCTTTTTATTTACTTGTTTATTCTGCCTGTAAACTTCCGCTTCAAATATAGAAATTATGAGTTCCACCTTCCATTAGAATGTGACGAACGTGCATTTTACCATTTACCAAGATTCTATTATAAGATGCAATATTCAATAATATACAATATTCCTATAAAGATGGCATTCGTGACAGGCAACATGCAATTGATTATAGATAATTACTAAACAATATTGTAGTTTAAATGATTGCATATTCAAGGGTAGTTGCCTTTACCTCAATTTGTTTTTAAAACAAATCTGCTCCCAAGCAACTGTTTTCATTAATAACTTTCACCATAGGCCACTGCGGTTTTGGATGGCGGGAAGAGTCGGGTTTGGGGGTTGGGGGGTGGCATTCTTTTTTTTCAGAGCAGGTTATACAGTCTATTTTTTGGGGTTGCTTTTCGGATTTTTAGAGTGCATGAATTATTCTGTGCCTATGACAGCACGTCATCGCTTTATGATTTAGCAATTCTAATCATAACTTCTACTATGTCTGATATGATCATAAGCACATACACACTATTAAAAAAATAAGTGTAATTTGATTGGTTACTGCTTCGCCCAAAGACACGTTGCTCTGTTGTAAATCTTTGATATGATAAAATACCAACTAAAGGGTGAATTTTTGTTAATGATTTTGGTGCGACGTTTTAACTAGTAACTCAATACAAAGATTATGATCGTGCATCGGGTGCATGGGAAGCAAGAACAAAAAGATATTGGCATTACTTTTATATTCACTAAACTTCGTTTACTTTTCATGCATAACTTCTAAAGAGTAATTATCTAACAGTGAGACTTTTGCTTAATTGATATGACGAAACCTTTTTGATTCGGGTAAAATAAAATAAATTATCATGTTTTAAATTTATTGAAATTTTTACTTCTATTGTGGCGCCAGAGCTGAGATAAAACTGATTT
This sequence comes from Patella vulgata, assembly GCF_932274485.2. NCBI lineage: Eukaryota > Metazoa > Mollusca > Gastropoda > Patellidae > Patella > Patella vulgata. Next base: position 24,270,657 of record NC_065883.2, read on the forward strand.
ATTGTTCCACTGTCGACGACTGCGCTCCACGCAGTGAGCCAAAAAATAAACTAAAATTATTTAACAAACCTACTTTCGCCTAATCTTTCTGATCAAAAATTTAATCTGGTGGGGCGTGTCCAATCTTTCATCGAAATATAAGGTCAGATCAACCCAATCCAATATTTTATTTTCAGCACAATCAAAGAGGTTTAGCTACTTTAAGATGGATAAATTATCGTAAATGGTTCTTATGTCTTGAACAGTTCACGTTAAAGGGGTGCGATTAAAACTAACATGTAAATAAAACGAAATCAATAAACAACCAATATTCAACAACAGTGAATAAAATGGGTCCAATTTGTAATCAAAGTTTTAATTTGTAACCAAAGCTTCAAAGTGTTATCAAAGTTTCAATTTGTTATCAAAGTTTCAATTTGTAACCAAAGTTTCAATGTGTAATCAAAGTTTCAATGTGTAATCAAAGTTTCAATGTGTAATCAAAGTTTCAATTTGTAACCAAAAATTCAATGTGTAATCAACGTTTCAATATCGAATCAAGTTTCAATTTGTAAAACAAAACATTGTTTTAAAAATTAACGCTCATGAGATCAAAAAGTTAGGTTTATAACGAGAGATCCATCAGAGCATAGCTATTCAGAAAAACAGCAAAAATTCGAAATGCGCATTCCGTTAGTGCAGTGATGGGGCAAAATATTGCAAATTGGACCAATTATTTTATTAAGAGGTAAAAAAATAATAGTAACAAACCCATTCTACCTTCACTTCTGCCATTATCTAATGCTGAATCTTCTGGTTGTCCATCTGAGTTCAGAGATACGAACAATTGGAATGAGACTATAATAAAAGGGTTGGGGGATATTTCCTCGTTCAGTTATCATGTATTAACACAACACGTCACCCGGTCTGCCGTGCTTTAGTTTCGTCAAAATATTTCGTGCCTGCATCGAATTTATTTTTCTAAAGACTGATATAAAAATTTGTCAATAAAGACAGATGGCGGATTTTTCTTAAAGAAACACAGTGCCAAAAATGTTTCTTTTGATGCAGCATAAAATAAGTATAATATTTGACGATTCTGAAATTTAAATTCGGAAAAGTAACAGAAAAAGCGCAGAATTTTGAGCGTTTTTGTAATTTAATTTTTCACCAAAACGTTCAAATAAAGGTTTTAAATAAAGCCAAAGAAAATCCATCACCGAAGCTGTTGAGATTATTCAGCCACCAGAAAGGAACCGCGAATAGAAGAAATTTGGAGAGAAAAAGGCAAATGTATTTATATAAGCTCGTGTAAGGAAAATGATAACTAAAAGAGAAACCTACTACCAAATCTAAAACTACTCCACTAAATGGTTTGTACATAAATTAAATTTAGAGGCTACCTTAATTTCACCTTCAGACAAAAATGGTTGTTCTGTATGGCTATTTCTTGATATTTAAAGCCCCATAATAAAGATTAAGACGAAAAGGTAGAGGCTACCTTAATTTCACCTTCAGACAAAAAGGGTTGTTCTGTATGGCTATTTCTTGATATTTAAAGCCCCATAATAAAGATTAAGACGAAAAAATTACTTTTTAGAAGTAACACTTTGGTCTGACAATTCATTTAATTTGTCTTGACAGATGAAATAATATTAATTCTGCCTATTTTTCATGAATAATTTTTATACTCGACTTTGCTTAAATACATAATAACAACAGCCTTTAGGTTAATATAGTACATAATTTTGACTTTTGAAGTTTATGTAAACGATTGGGCTTGTTGTGTCTTTAATATGCATTATGTTGCCCAGTTGTCAATCATATGCAAAAAGAATTTCGTTTACTAAAATAGCCTCTAAACTTAACATTTCGCTACAAAAATTTACCTCAAAATATACCAAAAGGCAATAAAAAGAGTAGTACTGGGATTATAGATGTGAAAATACTATTAATATTCCCTGCATAATATTTTGTCAGCGAAATGTAACTAAAATGGCTAAACCTCTTTGATATGGGTCGAAAAAAATGTCGATTTTATTCGTTGTTGATTTGTTTTGGCCCCGGAGTTATGTTCTACAATGTAAATTTTGACTTCAGAAATCCAAATCGAACCATCTCTCCAGTTAGCTAGTGAAGGGTATCGCGCAAAAGGTATCTAACACTTTCTAATACCACTTTTTATTAGTTAACAATGTTGTCTTGTATTTTTGCATGATATTCTGTCTTCGTGGGGAAATAACAGAGATTTTGTGTTCCACTGTCGACTCAGTTAAGCAGAAAGGGAAATTAAAATACCGCTTAATCCTTTAGAACAAAGCATGACTCCGCATTATCAAACTAATACCTTAGATTAACCAAAAATCAAAGAGGTTCAGCTCCTTTACGTTACTACCAGAGGTTTATATATAAGATCACATTTAATATAATTCGTTTGTTTCTGATCTGTTACTTGAAGCAAGTTCTATAAGGCTATAATATATATTGAGAAAAAAAAGGAGAGAGAGAAATGAAAATAGATAAGCACCACAAATAAAGTATATTAGAAGATACATGAAATGATGTTTAATAAAAAATTGCGAAACATTAAAATTTAAATTTTTCCAAAGTTATTTCTTAGCAGTAGAGATCGCCTACTCTAGAAACACGGTAAAAGTCCATGCAAGGATAAAATGATGGAAATAGGAAAGGTATGAGTAAAAAACAAACGAATTATATATACATAATATAAATATAAATAAATCGTCTGCAGTCAAAAATAAAAAAAAATATATACAAAATTATCAAAAAGCGATCTTCATGCGAATGCATATTTTTGAATAAGGTTCAAATCTTGCTGAATAACACCAATAAAAACCAAATATATTTACCGCATACAAGTTTTAAAAATAGCAGCAAAATTATGGAATTTTGAGTAAACCTCACATGCAAATAACAATTACGTAGGTACGTACATACGTCATGAAATAATGAGTATCATGATGATTATGATCCACCAGATGCAATACTTACATTTGAATTCCACACCGAGACAAAGTGTCCATTCACTTTTTTCTATTTTCTTATTACCGCTACTGTCACAATATTTTAAAAAACGTTTAGCACAACTTCTAGGTTTTATAAGTTTTCGCACCATTCGCGCAAAAGATCGAATTTCTTTAAATTTTAAAACTCCATCATTGTCTCTGTCTAATTCTGAAAATTTCCAATCCACTATTTTTCTCTGTCTTTCTATATCGTCCACTTTTTCCGCTGCTTTACCTGATGAGAGAAACGGTCACACAAATTATCTGTCAACTATGATTTAAAGACGCTGGTCGTCATCTGAGAAATTTTGAATAACTTGAGAAAAACAATAATGGAAAAGTTGAATCAGGAAAGGGGTTAAAGTTGAATCAGGAAAGGGGTTAAAGTTGAATCAGGAAAAGGGTTATCAATTCGTAAATGGTTCAATAAAGATATGCAAAGTTTTCTACAATCGGTATTCTCTGGACACGATACAAACAAGACATCACCAATTGTTTGGCAAACTATCGGAGTGGGCCTCGTTTCAATCTGTTTTAAATGTTAACTAAGCAATCTGGATACATTTTAGCGTGGATTAAACCATGAAATTTATTGTGAGCCAAATACAAATGGCCATCTGCTGCTTTAGTTGACGAAACTGAATCTGTAAATATTGCCACACCGGATATGACGTTATATCAGTAACGTATTCTTCAGGAGACGACAGGGGTTACCATCAATTCAACACCATCATGAACTGTGAGTACTATAAGCTTGACAAAAGAGAATGTACTGTGAGAGTGAAAACTCCAGAAATATTTTTCAGAATGATTTTAAAAAATGAAATGTTTAACAATGCAGTGTGATATGAGGGTACATGGTAGCTCGGTTTTTAGCACCATAGGGACGAATAAATGCTGTTCCTTGCCAGGCCCTTCACCTGGCCCTCCGACTTGGGGGGGGGGGGGGCGCAGATTCGAAAATCTCTCTCCTCCTATACCGATTTCAAACCCGATTTCAAACTCGGTTGGTAAGCTAATGGAACACTAACGAAATAACCACAGAACGATCATTTAAAATGAAAAGGAACTATTTACTTGACAATGTTGTTGGTTGAGCTGTCATCCATCTTTTGTATTCATCACTAAAAACACGAACTAGATCACTATTAAAAGATTGACGATCTGTTCTATTACAGGCTAAAAATAAATAATATTACTTTTCATCATAATTAACCGTATTGCTTTGAACAATTAATCTTTCTTTGCCAAATATATTCAACTAAAAACATCAAATGAGTAATGTATACAGATTAGAACTGATTAGAAGTAGAAGCACATAGTTTTGAAATTGTGAAAAAACATACGGTTCTTTGGATTACCTTTTCTTTTCCGAGATCTCCCCTTTTGCTTTCTTTTTCGTCTTTTACCTGAAATTTCAGTTACGATTAACATGGCATATATAGAGACAACGGGACAACCTTGGGCTACCTGTAGTTACAGATGGCTTATATAGTGAAATGGAGATACAGGTATGTGTGTGTGTGTGTGTGTGTGAGAGAGAGAGAGAGAGAGAGAGAGAGAGAGAGGTAACATCGCTTGGGGTAAGGTTCTGTAGTAGTGGGAGGAAACCGGGATATCCGGAGAAAATCCAAGAGGTTAGTCAGGCAACTCTCTACTACTTGGGATCGAAACTACGCCACTTGAGTAAACGACAGACCTTATGATATAAAGCGCTGGCTATTGACCACTCGGCCACACAACCACCCTTGTACAATAAAAGAGATGTGTGTTCTATAAAGTAAGGTTTCTATCTAGAGCATTAATAACATTCTTCTACCATATGCTTCCTGTTTGTATGTAATAAAATAATTACACATGTTAACAGTTCAACTCTTTTATAAACAAATAACCCTTCATTTTACCCCCCAGTTATTATTCCCCTGTCCTTACTCTTCAATCTAAAAGGATAAGAAAGGTGGATTTGTTATCTTTTCGTGTTGGAATTCTGTGGTAAAAGTCGGCGGCAATATAACACCTGTTTTAACGTCTTGTATAATCATTTCACACCGACAACAAAGTACTCTACAAGTTCAAATCTTTAAGATAATATCGGGGCTAACGGGTAAAACGGATTTTATCGCTATGATGATCGAGTCGGTTGTAATAACACGGGGGCAAAGGAAGAACATTGATAACAACTTGATCAGAACGTAAAATTTTCAACTTGAAGTACCAAAAGATCTGTTTAAAAAACTTTTTCAAGGCTTGATTCATTTGCCAGACGAATGTGCTGAAAGAAGTTAGAAATCACAAGAATTGATAATATTCTTAAAAGAATTTTGTTTTTTATATATATATATTTATACGTTTGATTTACACCGATAAACGTATGAAGTTTGTTGTTTCATCTTTTACATAGAATGAGTAAACCAGACTACCCACAGCAATAAATACGATTTTCTCTAATAAATAAAAGGAAATGGTTAAAACATAAAAGATGTCCTATAGATTTGATATGTTAATTGTTTATACATTTTTTATAGACACTGGGTATTCAATTCTCTAAGATTTCGACTACCAGAGTTTGTAGTATGATAATGATTATCCAGCAAGGCACTATTAGTTTACTACAGTAGATGGACACAACACGCCTGACATTATTTTATTTTCCACAGTATGTTTAACAATTTATGTATGTTTCATGTGTATTATGTAATGTTTTACGTAGGAATTGGGGCGATGGGGACGCCAAATTCAAGACCTGAACCGGTCGGTTTAAACACTTGGTACGCCATTGTGGTTATACGTACTGCATTAGACTGTGTTTGGTACACCACTGTCTGATCGTACTAGCGTTAATATGTGTTTTCAAATTGAATTAAATACAATGATTAGCATCCCAAACTTACCACGGCATCTTGGTCGTTTGCCACTAACAGAAGTACCGGGGACGTGCCGCCCATCTTTAGTAAAACACCAACAGTAACCGGTTTCAGAATGACATTGAACTTCTGCAAATGTGCCATCTTCATTACAAGCGGGTTCAAATACTTCATTCTTCTTCCGTTCAATGGCTGCCCGAGCTTCTTCCTTTTCACGTAAACATTTTGATCCTCCTGTATCTGAAAAATTATAAAATCTTATTGAATAATTTTACAGATATGACGTCTAAAGTGGCAATGAGTTTATGAAAGCCAAAATGATCGGTCTTCATTTAATGAAAATCAAAATGATTTGTCATCATTTAATAAAAGTCAAAAATTAAATGATTTGTCTTCATTTAATAAAAGTCAAAATGATTTGTCTTTATTTATCAACCTTTAAATGGAATACAGCTCTAACTCAATATTATCCATACTGTTTTACAGCATATTGATATACTCATTTGAGGAGTTCAATTAGCTAAAGCTTACAATGTTTTGTTGAAATGAAATGAACTGAAATGGGCTTTAACGTTTGGGAGTCTAGTCGTTCGGGTGAGACCAAAACCCGGGGTACCGTGTATATCATTGGCAGCACTTTAACGGCCCACTTACACTTTAGAATTAATATTGGAGCCGTGGTGGCTCAGTGATTAAGGCGCTGGCTGCCTAACTAGGAGGTATCCCGGTGTTGACCTAGAAAGTTCCTAGTGATTTTTTCGACATGGTTTAACCTCGTCAATAGTGTAGGACATAGGGTCTGACAAGAGAAAGTGTATGGTCGTTCAGACGGAACGAAACACCGAGGTCCAGTGTACACATTGGCGTGCATGTAAAAAAAAACCTTAATAGTTGGAAATGAAATGAAATGAATTGAGGTTGCTGTTCGGGAAAAAAATACCTCACAGCATACGTCTTCATCAGCCAGGTTTGTGTATAATAGAATGTTAACCTCATTCGACTCCATTGCAATTAAAGCTTCTCATAATCTTTCTGAAACAAGGGAGCCACGGTGGCTCAGTGAACAAGAGGTTGGTTCGCTAACCTGGAGGCTCCGTGTTCGATCCATGCGATGGCCGGGAAAGTTCATCGGCGTGGTTGCCTCTTGTGAGTGGTGTATGGCCGAGGGCCTGGCAAGGGACAACGTATAGTCGTTCGGATGGGACGAAAAACCTAGGTCCCATGTACACATTGGCGTACATGTAAAAGATCCCTTGACGGTTGAAATTCGATATAAGAGTAGCCCGTAGCGCCGCTGTCCGGGGTTTCCCTCATAGCACACTAGGACGTTAACCCGCCTTTCATTTCATTTCTTTCTAGAACAGCCGATAATATTTAATTTTTGAAATAACGGGTGTCGGACTAGAGGTATTACCTCGCCTATAAACCATAGTAGTTTATATATTGAATATATCTGAAGAAAGTAAATACAGGTGTTGACCTATGGTTTAAACTGGTCAATCAACGGGTAGTTATTAACTGATATATCACGCCTCGACAAACAAATCCAACAATACGACAAGCGACTACAGTAGTTTAGTCACGGCTTTATACTGATTATGTCTTAAGCTTGAACAATCACAACACTATATAGCTAGCTTAACTCATAAATGCCAATGTAATTGTATGAGTTAAATACAGCAGAATATTAAATATATATCTATTAGCAGTGGCAAACCAGTGGGGAGGGAAAGCTGGTTTACAAAACAAACCCCAATAAATAACGTGGCAACCCCATTAGGTGAAGTAAGCACGGGACGGTTTTCAGACGCAATTCGCTACTGTAATCTAGAAACATACCAAGCCTAGTGTACGACACGTGTTATCTGACGCAATGTTCTGTGGCGGGTATGTTAGAAGCTGATTAAGCTACTGGGCAGGGAGAAGATAGACTCGGCATCACAGGCGTAACAGCAGCACTCTTTTGAAGCATAAGGAGTACATACAACTTAAGATCTACTTACACGTAATATCTTAAAGGTCGGGATCAAGTCTTCTGTTAGAACTAATCGTTTGTCTAAAACGTATCGGGTACACTGAGCGAAAATATTCACTTTTCTGTGTTCTGATTATAGTATAACCAGCAAATGGGATAACCAGAATCTACCAGATAATTACGATATGCACTGCATAATTCCTTGGTAAATCAGCATGTCTTGCAAGACATCGATGGGGTTCCGCGAATACGTGAACTCTACATCTCAACGATTAACTGGGTCTTTCTTCATATTTTACAAAATGGGGAAAACGGGATTTAAAAATTGGCTTAAACATAACTTTCTATTTTAAACATTTTTTTCAGATATTTATGTTTGAGAAAGTTTTTAGCATTGAAGGCTGACATACTATACAATATTACCCATGGTAGAATGCTTTGATGTAGAGGATCTGGGAATATGAAAATGGAGATAGACCTTTGGAGTTTTTAAAATGCCAAGAATTTCACAAGTATATAATGCTATCTCCGGAGATACGTACTTTATTTCAAGCAATGATGAACCACACAGTTCTGTGTCCACAATTATGGTTTTAATATAACAACAATAATGTGCATCTAGTAAAATCTCCTTGTTCCATTAAACAATTTTGAGGAACTGTACTGATCTATTTGGCCAGCTTATCTTCTGAATGTCCTATATGATTTTGCTTGAAAAGGGTGTCTGAACATTACTTGTGGTTAACATTTCTTATGAATACCATGTGCAGAATTTAACACCGTGCATTGTGTGACGTTCCACACCTGCAGGTTTGACGATGAGGTATTTAGATCTGTACATTCCACACTTTTAACATCAAGTTCAAATTATCCCCAGTCATTCACCCACCACGGTAAGGGTTTTAATAATCTTTAATTTTTATGAGATTAAATCTAGCCCGAAATTTTTTTTTGTTTAAACAAATATAAGACTGTAAATTAAAAGAATTAAAGCCAGTGATCGTCATTTGGAGGATTTTGAATCACTTTAAAATGACAAAGTTAAATCTCTAAAATGAAAGCCAGTCTAAAAATGGTTCAATTATGCAACATACATCATTCTATGATATAAAGCTAGCGTCACCGGTTAAGTAACATAGTTTTTAATCCGATTAAATCCTAGCCAGATTTCTTACAGTTTGGCTTTCTTAATTAAATTTTAAATTATCAATTCACTGTATTATCAATGAATCTGTTAGTGACATGTTAAAACCAAACCATTTTCCAAACACATTGTCTCATCCCATTTGGACTGAGGCTCGCTCAGACGTATTTACAGTACACTTTCTCTGTAAAAGACTTTGATCGTCATTTGAGCGATTTTGAATTCCTTGCCAATGACAAAGTTGAATCTCTAAAAGGAATATTGGTCCGAAATTTTTCAATACTGTTCATTATTTTCAGAGATATTTCACAACCTTCGACAGACAATATAAACCAGCCAGCACCACATAACGTTTTATTGGGCTATTTTAATCCGACTGAATCCAAGTCGGAAGAACATCCCCCAATGATATTTTGGTTCTGCTTTCTTAATTATTTATAAATTGTAAATAATCAGTTTATTAAGTACGTTTTTAGCATACATTAAGCCGTGAAATGGCGATCATTAACTTCATTAGAAATAACAGAAAATATACAGTTAATTTATTGTTTTCCACACATAATACAAAATGAAACGAAATGAAATGGAGTTTGACGTCGTACTTTTTCCACCAACCGGGAAAATGAGGGTAATCCAAAGTATTGGATCACAATGGGTAACAAATTATAAAAAGCCAAATTGAGACAGGTCGGTGGGCTTCTTAATCTATTTGTGAACTACCAGAAATCTGAAAGCAGTCTTGTACTAGCAGTTTAGATACCAACAGTCCTGAAGTACCGATCTTTTATGTCGCACATTACGTTAAGGTCAGGATAATCAGCTGTTGTCAAGACAATATACTAGAATATTGGTTACCAATTTTTATTCTTATTTAGAATTATGTTCTGACTGTCGGACTACCAAGGTCGGGCTTAAAATCAAAACTGGCGTCATTAAAATTAAGGTGGTCATTCTTGACGATAAATTAATACTGAATAAACCATAACCTTATTTTAAATCCGATTTGTCACAGTATAATTTAAAAATTTGATGGTAAAAAAAAAATCTTGGTTAGCAATTTGTTTTAGGTTTTTTATACTACAAGTCCTGGACTGACTATCTTATTCGCTCAACTGCAGAATTTGAGCGGTTCCCTATCTAATCTAAAGCATGTGATAAACCTTCATAACGCATAATCCTTTTTTTCTTTAGCAAAAATATAAACAGCACTCAAGACGTTACAGGGAAAGGGTATTGCAATCTGTGTTATGCACCTGCAAGCAGGTGAGATTAATATCCTAACCTTGGGTTAAATCGCTGCATTGACGATTAGATAGATAACAAGTATGATAATCTATACAAATAACCGACAAGTCACACCCCGTTCAGACGCTCAATGCTGGCATTAATGGCTCGAGATCTGTACTGTTAAAAGTTTAAAATTAGGTTTATAAATGTGTTAACCTTCCAATTCAGATAACATAAACGCCGCGGTACACTATCTATTAAAGCAGGTATTATCAGAAACACGTCGTTTCTCGCTTAAGGGATATTGATTCTGGGTGCAGATAACGTTCAGGTGTTTGTTTTTTTTCTGTCGAATTTAGGTATACCTCAAGACTTTGGTGTCAGACATCAACGATTTTGCGGGCGCCGACTCTCATACTTTCCTTATGGTTGCTGAAAGCGGCCATTTAGATCGTCGTCTGTCTAGATACAACACGAGACTTTCTCAACACAAGAGTCGTAAGCCAGCACGACGAAAAGGGCGTCGATTACTTTACGATGTTGGTGCCTTTTTCGGCAACCTTTTCGTCGCTCTGGCTTAACGGCGACTCTCGTATTGTGAAAGTCGCGGGTCGCCGTTAAGCCAGTCACCGATCGTCGCTTTTGACATTCGTCTCGGAAGTTGAAAGTTAGTTACATGCGCATTGGCTGCTTTCAGGTTTTGAAAGTACATGTACACGTGTCTGTAACACAATACATCACAATCGAAAGCCAAAACGCATCCAAAATCTCCCCCATTCTTTTTTCTAACAAGAAGTAAAATATGAAAGCAGCCATTGCGTATGTAACTAACTTCCGAGACATGAGTCACCATTAATCAGAGCGACGAAAAGGTCGCTGAAAAGGGCGCTTACGATATCAGCGCCCATTTCGACGACCTTTTCGTCGTGGTGGCTTAACGGCGACTCTTGTGTTTTGAAAGTCGCGAGTCGCCGATCGTCACCTTTTCATCGTGCTCGCTTAACGGCGACTACCGCGTTGTATCTAGAAGAACGCCGATCTAAATGGACGCTTTCAGCCACCATACTTCCTTATTACATCTTTTCTTTATTTGAAATTCTGATATTTGTTTTAAATCACACTTGGCATAGTGTATATAGAACTTTAAGCACAAGATTAGATGGTTTACTATTCACATTACTGTTAAGCATATTTAAATACGCGGTCCCGTGAATCAAACCATAATGTAATAGTAAGTTCGGCTGTTCGTGGGGGAATTCAAATAAAGTGAATTTAGATCTACTAATTATAAATATACATTTTACCGTACGTACAGCACTAATTTTACTTTTCACACTAACTGGGCAAATGAAGGCGGGCATTACAATGACATAATATGATTCACGAAGCAGTCAAGTTAACTCGAACGTCAAAGCTTGTTGTTATGCCATCAAAACTGGCCAGTGGTTATGACGACAACATTAACTTAATGACAGACAGAAACGGAGTTTAAAGTCCTTTCGACACAAGCTAGGTCATTTTGGGAATAAGGCATGGGACAATTTTATTTGCGTTTCTTGAAGGACTCGCAGTTCGAACACGGGTTTAGTGTTAGTCCTGACACAAGTTTTCAGTAGTTATCGGTATCTAATTTGACAGGAGTAAATTCATGTGACCCGGTTTGACCCTTTATCAACCACATGTGTTCTATCAGTTGGGTAATAACTGTACGTCAAAAGACGATTACACAGAATAGCGGATGTATGATAAATACCACACGAACATGTTAACTCAAAAACCATAGAATATAACACGAAGTTTAATTCAAACTTAAAACATGTAACACTCCCAGTGCCGAGCTCAATCTACCATAATGCGATGCTTCAACCCCGTTATAACGAACCCGTAGTTTAAAGTCAAATGACGGGATGAATTTATCAGATTGCCGGATACCCCACAAAATGCACATATAACAAGCAAACCATCTGCAGATACAGATTAAAGTACATATCTGTTAATTCCCTCCCGTTTTTATCCCATATCTAGATATATTCATTTGTCCTGTAAGAGGAAATAAAAAGATCTTGAAACAAAAAAATGAGATCACGATCTCCTAAATGATTTGTAAGCAGACTGCACCAAATGAGTAATTACACTTCTCTTCCATATTAAATTACAACAAAAAGGCTATGCGAAACCTTTAAAATCAGATACAATCCCAATTCGTTTTTTAGTTTATGTCATTATATATATATTCCGTATGTTTCACGTTACGGCAATCTCCAAAATCAAAACTACTTCTTTGAAAAAAAGATAAAAAGCAACAATTTATCATCTATAGACTGGGCCCCAGTCAAACTGGTCAACGTACAGGAATAATTTAAGTTTATTCTAAAGCTACCCCCATACAAAACAAATCGCGTCCCAACTTTTCAGACTGTTATAATTTGTCATTGAAAGGATTAGAAGAAAATCTGATATGACAGATGATAGTCATCTTTCAATGTTACCTGCAAAAAATACCCTAGTTAATTCTAATGTTTCTATATGGGATGTTTTTAAACTGGTGGTACACTGTAAGAGGCAGGATGTGCTTACCCTTCTGTAAAGTTCACCTAACATTCCTAGTTCTGTCCGTTTAGGAAAAATGTTTTGTTCCTATAAAATAAATTTCTTTATCGTTCTCTAAAGAAAGTTTTGGTTGTCCAGAGTCTGTACACCCGATGTCATACGTCCCGGCCACCGTTGATATTCATTGTTCACCATAGGTCATAAAATTGAATGTTAGGGTATGACTCCTTAATTGATTTATACAGCCCCCAACCCCCACCCTCCAGCTCCCTTCCTCTCCTCCCTCTTCCTCTCTTATAATTACTTCCATATTAAATGAGTATGACTTACCTAAACATCGACACACTTCACTCATTAAAATTAAAATTCCATAGAAGAAAACAAGAAATCCTTTAAATAAGCAGCTTAAATTAAACATCTTCAAGTTTCAAAGTTTCTACATCATAATCATATCCACTTTCTAAAAAGTCATGAATTTATATTCCTTGTTACGACAAAGCGCCGAATGGTCGCTGCATTGATTGTTACAAACGGTGAGTGGCGAGAAAGAACGATGTAAGTCGAATGCAAGGAGCACCTGTAAGCCTCGATACCGATGACTATGTAATGAGAGGCCAGATGTTGTAGGAATTATCCGTTGCTACCTTGACACAGGTGAATGGAATTACAAACTGGTAATTATGATTCGATATCACAATACGCGATCAACATTCTTTATGCAAATTATAACACACCCGTGACAAATTAAAACTAATTTTCACAAGTTGAAGTTTCTTTAAAACGATATGAATTCACAGGTAGACATACATGATTTAAACTAATAGAAATATAATTTGCAACTTAGTATATTATTAAACTATTATAAAATTCTTAGTCTTCTGCTTAATCAAACTCCTTGAAAACAATTACATATTTTTTCCAAGTTAAATGAAATTAAACTTCTAAGCGCAGTCGTATTTACATGTCTCAAGAAGAATGTGCACGCCACTCTCTCTCCAATGCATAATGATTTAGCTTTTCGCCCAAACTCTCTTTTTATCGGTGTTGCGTTCATTGGATTTGTCAATTCAATAGTGCATAATTATTTACACATGTTAAGCACCAGAAAGCTGTTTTAAAAAAACTTGTTTTCGCTACACTTACTTATGTAAATTTGTTTTTTAACACAATATTTTTATCGATACATTTCCACACATTACAAATAGAAAATAACATAAGATTCTACCTTGTGCAACACCCATGATACATTTTTTCTACACTTCACCACCGAAACAGAATTAACGTATTTATTTGTAGAAAAAAATAACATAAAAAAACTAATTTCATCAATGTTTAAAAATTAGCCTGTGGGGAAACCTGCCATAAAATAGTGACAATTGTAACAAATATATATTTTTAAAAGGATGAAGTTTTTTTTAAAATTTATTTCAAAGTAATTGATGCGGTTTCGAGATGAATTTGATTGTAAAAAAGATATTATTTTTTCTATCGTTGTCGCGTTTCCCACAAGCATTGCAAGGGTGATACAAAATTAAGTAGTTATTCATTTCGGTAAATGAAGTGTGCAGGTGTATGTACTTAAGCCTAACGCCGAGTTTTACAGATAATTTGCAACAAATAAAGTGAATAACTTTAAAAACACTCCATCGTCCACGGTTGACAAGATATTGAAGATAATGAGGGAGTCGACGTGATTGTCAATCAGTGATTCAGACGCTGATGAATGCAATATTTAAATGGTATTTTAGTCAAGATTTAAATTAAATACCACAAATCCGATACTGAGATATAAGAACACTTGATTTATTTATAAATATAATATCTATTTAACTTGATTTAACTTAAATTAACGTGGAGGTGTTCTTCATGGTATTGCAATCTACAGGCGTATTATATTTTTTTTTTCAATATACATATGGAAAATATTATTAAGTAAAAGCATGTTTAGTTGCAATTTTCATACATAAAAGCTCGTTCTTCACCTAAGAGCTGCCAATCAAGAAATGTTATTAAATGTGACACCTGCTAAACTATCTGCAATCTATTGAATACCATGAGTGACAGAATGCCCCTTCATACCTTCTTAGTCTTTCAACTATTTTCACAAGAGATATTTTGACTATGAGAATTATATTTATACGAGGTGTGGTGTTATTGTTTGAAAGATTAACAACAGATTTAAAGAATTATCAACTTGATGACATAAATACCAGGTGCGCTCCATTTTTTTTCTGCGCTTCATTTTTATTTTCTATTATATTTTTCGTTTTTGTATGCATTGAATACGACACATGAGTATTGCCGGGTTTAATATGTATACGTATATATCAAAACATTTGCACTTCTATAAAAATTTCCGTCCGCGATCTCCGCAAAAAATAAATGTAATCCTGTTCGGGTATAAAAGTACAACAAAGAGGGTTAGGTTTATCTAAATATTATCAAACATATATATAATTATAGTAGCTAAATCGCTATCATTTGGCACCTACAAATGGTCACAACGCATATAATAATGTAATATCAATGTATATAAACTGATTTACATTCAATCGTTTCTGTTTTTACTGTAATTTCTAATCAGTTATGTTCGGCGAAATACGCCAAGATTCCGAATTGAATGGCAGTCTTTGGCGTCTGGTTATTCCAGTTTACACCGGTATATTCTCGTAAATGGAATATGTTTAGCCTCGTTCATTGAGTAGCTTCATACAAATGGCACTCGAAAGCATTCTGGACCAATTTTAAAATTGTCATTTTGTCTAAAATATTGGATATCAGAAGCCCAACTTTTCACGGTAAGAGAAAGAAAGAGAAATGGGGTTTAACGTCCACTCGACACAAACTAGGTCATTTCGGGACTAACATATGGTTTTATTTTTATTTCAATAATTCGCTTGCGCATAGGGGTCTTTAGCAGTGGGAGGAAACCGTAGGACCCGGAGAAAACCCACGAGGTTGGACAGGCGACTCTACTCCTTGTCACGTACAACCGGGGATTCGAAACCACGCCAGTCGACTCAATGACAGACTTTATGATACAGCGCGCGCACGCTAACCATTCAGCCATCCAACCCCCCAATGAAATGAAATGAAATGGGGTTTAACGTCCTACTGTTCTGCTCCTAAACTGGGCTAATGAAGACGGGCCTACGTCATACAGTGTGCTATGAGGGGAAATTTTGCCCGGGCAGCGACTCTACAACCTAATCTTATATCGAATTCCAACTGCCAAGGGATCCTTTACGTACACGCCAATGTGTACACGGGACCTCGGTTTTTCGTTCCATCCGAACGACTAGACAGCTGTCCTTGTCAGGCCCTCCATCCTGCATCACTGACAAGGGGAAACCACGCCGGAAAATCTGAATGAACTTTCTCGGCCAATGCAGGGATCGAACACCAGACCTCCAGGCTAGCGAGCCAGCGTCTTACCCACTTAGCCACGTGATCCCCCGGTAAGACAACAACATCAATGTTGATTTAAATTGACTAATAAGTTTGCAATGTCGAAGACTGTGCACGATATTCATTTAAAGACTTGGCTCCCTTAAGACTGGAATTCGGGTTCTACGTGAATAATTGGGCACTGCATGCCATGTGTGTGTGTGTGTGTGGGTGTGGGTGTGTGTGTGTGTGTGTGAGGGTGGGGGGGTTACAGTCAAAATTAATTTGTAACTGACAATCACAGAGCAAATGAATATTAGCAGAATATAAATACAGGTCTCAATGGATCATGGTGGAATTCAAAAGGATGAAGTATAAGCTAAGTTTGTTAAAGAACGTACATACCTCCATCACAAGCGCCTTTCTTCCGAACTTTCACCTTTCGTCCATCACATTTTTTGGCTTTTTTCAGTTCACATCTAGAATTATACGTGAGGCCATCTGTACCACAAACAGGTCTGAATTTAACTGAGCTACAGTCTTCTTTACATGTTGAGGCACGTAAAGATCGGAACAAACTCTGAAATATACAAAAAAAAGTATTTCACAAAATCATCGTCAATTTGATTAAATCATAAGAGGCAGGATAATTTGTGATCAGCAGCTTCAAAACCTGCATAATAAACGGAAGTCATTGTTCTATTATTCCTTTAGTTTTTGAGTTAAAATCTAGTGGAACAAGATTCTTAATTATCCTGATCGTGAACAGAACAGCATAATTAATGAATTATTAACAATTAATTCTTGACCTTTAAAAACACCTTGAATTAATAAAAATGTTATAAGATATTTAAAGCCCTATTTCATAAAATAGATGATCAATTCACATTTGTGTTTAAATAGTCTGAGAGGCTAAGCTTTTATTTAATGATGTGTTTATTGAAATAAAACATAACGTAAACATAAAATGTAACACACAATACCTAATTGGTTAATTACCAGTGAGGTGAGAGAAATCTTAATAAAAAATATAATTGTGCAAGATATTATTTGAATAATTATTTGAATTATAACAGATAAATTAAAATCCGGTGATTTAAAATGTTTTGTTTCATAATAATAACAATAATTATCATTATAAACATTATAACTGTACGGTGTCCTTAATACAATTACTCACCATTGCCATCTCCGAAGGATTTTGCTTGGAAAAAAATGAAAGAAGAATAATTAATTTTGACGGGTTGCATTTTGGATGTTCGTGGAAATGTGGTTACGTCTTAAGAATTATGCACATGGTGGTGTGGATACGTTCCTTTAATACATTACACAAGGTGATGGGATTACGTTTCTCGAATATTACACGTTAAGACGTACAAACGTATGTTTACTACAATTTTTACATAGTTTCTTGAATGATACAAGTTAAAAGTGTGATTAAATATTACACATAGATGATAGTTTCTGGCATATTACACGTTAAGACTTCGATACATTTTCTACAACGTTTCGCATGACGGTGCCGTTACGTTACTTAAATCATACATGTTAAAAATATACATGGGACATGTGGTTACGTTTCTAAATTGCGGGCAGGCTAGGATTATTGAATATTACACGATATTGAATATTACACATAGGAGATGTGGTTACGTTACGTGTTTTGAATAATACACATAGGAGATGTGGTTATGTTACGTGTTTTGAATGAGATATAGTTACGTTACGTATTTTGAATAATACACATAGGAGATATGGTTACGTTACGTGTTTTGAACAATACACATAGGCGATGTGGTTACGTTACGTGTTTTGAATAATATACACAGGAGATGTGGTTACATTTATAGTTCCTCGATTTTACACGTGTAGATATCGTTATATTTTTCATGAATATATTAATATCACTAATTGGAGGGATGGCTACCTTTTGAATAGTTCTGTGAAACGGAATTACATGAAACTATACCATTATTTATAATGTCTACAGAAAGCCAATAGAGAATCAGAAACTCTGTTTGTTATTGAAAGAATGTGAATTGGGGTAAATACCACAGCATGGTATGTGTCAAATATTATATGGGATTCCTTTTGAATAAGTATTTATCATTCAAATATTATTTAAATTCTTCAAGTATTAAATCGTTCATTTCAACAACCGCATTGACTCCTTAATGCACTTAAAAAGGTAATTTAACGGGGCACAAACCGACACCAAAAACTTCATCGCTTCACCAAAGTTCACAAACTGTCAATAGTCGACCTCGGATTGAATAGTCCTTTAAACACCTGGGTTTCTACCGAACACCTGCACACACAGACAGACAGAATATATATATACATGTATATAGTCACCTACAAACAGGTATATAAATATAAACTTTCTATATCTATAACTCTCTCTATCTACAATTATTTTTAACCTTTCATCTTAATCTTTTTATTAACACGTGTTCGTGCCGTTAATCATGGCCATTTTAATACATAGATTTATGATATATTTGAAAATAGATGTTCGTGATTGTCACACAATTGGGAAAGAGGAATGTGTCATTTCGGGACTGAAACATAGTACAATTTTATGGTAATTGGCTTCAACGTTGGGATCTTTATTTTATATAAACAAAATTTTATTCAGGATATCTGAATGGGATTGGGGAGCAAGCGTAGCATATGAAAAACCCACGGGGTAAAGGTCACACAATGGCACCATCAAAGTGTTTATGAGTGCTCTGCTCGGGGCAAGTGGATGTCTGCTATATCAATAAATAAACGAGCGAATTAATTTGATTTTAATATGACTTTTAAACGGCATTTACTCATTGAACACATTAAAATAATTAGAACAATTCTATGCGAAGCAGTAACTACTGTCTTTGTTGCTGCTTGATTCTCGAATCACTGTGCAAACTTTGCTCCGATTAAAAGACAGTAATTGCGCTCAGTATAACATTTGTGATCATTTTGGTTGGATTTTATATTGATATGTTCAGTGTGATGGCAATCTCTTGACGTTCAAAATTTTACGTCTATAGTTAAATCCAATGTTAAGATGTAATCGAGTGTGTGTTCCGGTGTCGACAATGAAATAAAATTAAAAGTTTGGGACAGACCGACTCCCACCCACCAAATCATTCGAGACCAATATGTAGATTACCCCCCCCCCCCCAACATATTTTCTTCTTTCGACTTATCGAATGTATTCAATTCAGTCACTTTCTTAAGGCATACTTATGGCCTCGGATTGCGATCTTTAACATAAATAAGCTTTGACGTCAAGGCTGATGCTCCCAGCCTTGGATTCTAGTAGTTGTTATCGGTAATTGATGTACTGAAACCATAAAATGAAATGAAATGGGGTTTAACGTTCTACTGTTCTACTCCTAAACTGGGCTAATGAAGACGGGCATACGCCATACAGTGTGCTATGAGGGAAATTTTGCCCGGGCAGCGGCGCTACGGCCTACTCTTATATCGAATTCCAACTGCCAAGGGATCTTTTACGTGCACGCCAATATGTACACGGGACCTCGGTTTTTCGTCCCATCCGAACGACTAGACAGCTGTCCTTGCCAGGCCCTTCCGTCTTGCATCACTGACAAGAGGAAACCACGCCGAAAAATCTGGATGAACTTTCTCGGCCAAGGCAGGGATCGAACACCAGACCTCCTGGCTAGCGAGCCAGCGTCTTACCCACTTAGCCACGTGATCCCCACTGAAACCATACACTAGGTTACACCATTCTCACAATAATTAAATTGTGTTCCCAAGTCCTAAGCCTATCTCTGCTTTTAGCAGAAAATGATCAAATCATTTACATAATGAACATCTACACCAAGTTTAAACATTTTACTGCAATTAGAAGCACAGTTATTGTGTCCCAAAAGGTGTGACGGACAAACCCATTGTAATACCCCACCCCGCGCCACCCCACCCCCTTTCTTTGTAAATTATCTAAAACGGTGATACTTTAACACCAATTTATATTCGTTCGATTATCTTTTAGGTCCGTTAATAATAGAAAGGGTGTGTTTAATACCCTGGATACAGTTCTACAGATAACACTTTCTGTTTATTACCATTGTGCCATGTGTCAAATGCCATAAGGGAAATTAATGATGTCATGATTAATTTAATAATTTATACAGAACGAAGACACCATAAAGGAACACGATTTTATTTAACGCCTGTCACAATATATGAATTTTTATTACCAATAAAATTCATTTTGACTAAAATACACTATATCTGACAAGATTTCATTTTGTAATTTGATGTAGCGAATATCAAGTTTGGGGTATAAAAGATATGTAAGATATGAAAAATACATCGAGATATTGTTGTACTATAATTACCCGAGGTGTAGAGCAAGCCTTGCGTTAAATTTTAACATTTATCAAGATGTATTTGATATGAATCAAATCATATCTACACACCTGGTAAAGTTGAAAGAAACCGCCAATTATCCTGGCCCCTTTTAATACATATATAATGAGTGTTTATTATTGCGTTAATTCGTAATTATATCACAAATTGATAAATGAATGGAGGCATAATACAGGGTTAAACTACCAGATATTCTCTATTTAATATTCTTATAAACGAAATGTCAAGCATCACTGACCAACAATTCAACACTGTAAATGAAGCTTCATACCGTAGTCGCTGCATAGAAAATATATACCTATAATGTATCATAAATATGCCATACAGTGGATAAATGCGTAATCGTGGTGTCAACATAATTTCATTAAAAATCATCGAATGCATCTATGCCTCCCCCCACCCACACAATTTTGAGTTAATGTTGTCCGATTTCTCCAACATGAGGAGCATGATATAAAAAACAACGTACAATGCTGATTATCCAAATTTAAACTTCCACTTCAAGACCACGGGCACTATAAGGTCAGTGCCGTTATCACTTCACGGATTCGAACACCCTGACTGATAACCTAGCCCGATTCGCAATAACAGAGACGTTTCCCTGCACATGGGTTTACAGAAACGATCACTATCATTTATTATTATTCAGAAAAACAGAGTTCATAATTAGAAAGTGTATATTGTTGTGGATCCTACCATAGTTTTAAACAAGACATATATTATGCCTTACATTGTCTTATGCAGGGGGGTTGGATGGCAGAATGGTTAGCACGTGTGCGCTGTATCATAAGACCTGTCATTGAGTCAACTGGCGTGGTTTCCAATCCCCGGTTGTACGTGACAAGGAGTAGGGTCGCCTGTTCAACCTCGTCGGTTTTCTCCGGGCCCTCCGGTTTCCTCCCACTACTAAAGACCCCTACGCGCAACCGAATTATTGAAATAAAATTAAACCATATGTTAGTCCGGAAATGACCTAGTTTGTGTCGAGTGGACGTTAAACTCTCTCTCTCTCTCTCTGTCTCTCTCTCTCTCCCATGCAAGGTAAAGACTAGAACAATGATAGTTTCAGTTTGACCTATCAAAACCAAACTGTGCAATAAATAAAAACCTGCACCTACTAACACAAGCCATTAGAGAACGCACAAAGCATGTCTAATATAAAAAAAATAGTATGAATATGAAAATTATGCCTCCTTGTGTATAGATTTTCATTCTAGTTTGTAACAAATCCTTGCAGAAAAGCACGCATCAGGGACAACGAAAATGTAAAGTGTAAGTTCATGCTGATATTAACTTCAAATTACGACTATATTGATAAAAATATGTCTTTGTAGTGTTGCGGCTAAAGGATTGATCGATGTACTATATGTATGTGTCTTTTGTTGCGCTCAGTGCTTTAAGCCGTTATTATTGGACTAGCTAATGACCCTTACACTTGAAATGGATATCACTGAAGACCTTACATTGCTGGTGACGTATACAGTAGGGTGCTTAATCTTTCACAAAGTCGTGCTATTTTATAGTAAAGCTTTTTAAAAGGTGCATAACGAAACCATAAAAGTGTTATTTTTTTGTACTTTAAAAATACACTAATGCACGATACCCGTTGCTAATCGTAACTGAATTGGGCAACAAAATGGACCCAGATTTAAATGCCAAATGAATTATGTAACATTGAAAGATACATTATGTAAGATTTAGATAAAGAGCTGGCCGTTATTAATATAATAGTTCAAAAATAGATAATGAAAAATGAATATATTGAAAATTTCATTCGAATTACTTTATTCTGAGCGAAGTTTGTACAAGATATAGCCTAAATTGTCTTCGACGATTACCGATTGACTGTACATTTTCTAGAATGTTAAGAACCATTGCCACGATAATAAAGGTTTCTGTAAGTGCCGACCATATTTTCGTTTAACGCAGATATGGCGCAGGCATCATCTAATCCACTCTTTAACGTTTCGTTGACATTGTGCTTTAAAACATTTTAGTCCTTTCAGATTATAAAAGCAAACCGATACATAACGGTAATACTTTCGGGTCCGGTTCATTGGACATTTTAAATATACAACTATTAATTACGGGGATAAGTTGTTTTTAACGGTTATAAAAATCACAGAAGACGACATATGATACCCAATCGCAAGTTGGGTTCTTCGCTCATTGTGGATTTGCAGACGACGGACCAACGGACGGTGGCAATGCACGGCAACATTTCAATGAGGGCGTATACAAATGGTCTATTTCAGGAAAAGAAAAGTGGTTGATATTGGAACCCAACCCATAACGAAGGTGTATGTTCATCAAATGTTTGCTACCAGTAATAAGGGTTCTTCGCTCATTGTGGATTTGCAGACGACGGACCAACGGACGGTGGCAATGCACGGCAACATTTCAATGAGGGCGTATACAAATGGTCTATTTCAGGAAAAGAAAAGTGGTTGATATTGGAACCCAACCCATAACGAAGGTGTATGTTCATCAAATGTTTGCTACCAGTAATAAGGGATGGCTATTTCCTCATTAAGTATTGGTGTTTAATCTTCAGGTCTAACATGATATCTCCTTCATTTAGGTTTGTCCGCTTATGAATCGGGGAAGAATTTCCTTTTGCGTGTAATTGTCAAGTATATTAAAGGAAATAAGTGGGTTTAATCATAGCATGTCAGCTCATTTATCTGCAGGTCACGAAGATAAAATTGTGGTTTTTCTTAATTAGTCGCAAGCGAATTTAAAACAACAAATAATCGTGGGTGTTTTGTGTGCATTTCTAATTGTATAGGTTTGAATTGCACTTATCATTAGCAATTTTAAGGACGCGAATGGCATGGTTTATCAATATATATTCCACCCTCGTCATATGCACCACTTAACACCTTAAAACACGTTTTCGTCAACATCTGTTAATGACGGAAATAAATAAGGAACTATATAAAGATTCCTCTACAAATGAAGCAATTAAATTGCGGGGTGTTAACACGTTGAAAATAAGACAACCGTTTCCTTGTAGAGATTGATTTATACAAAACCGCCTTCACTTTCGACTATGCAAAAGCATTACCAGCAACTTGTGTGTTGGTTTAAACGGAATGGAGGTGAAATGCTTATGGGTATCCTCCGTGAAGCCTCTTCTTGCTTGCTTGAAAAAATGTTAGCATAGCTAACAATTGCTGGTGTGCTTAAGCTTTTTAAAGCAGTCACAACCTGGGGTTATCCTCCAATCCAGACGCTATATGCATGGTAACTGGTATTAATCCCGAAAAAAAAAAACATGATACATTTTTTAAGATAGGTTTATATAACCCATGGGATGGACTTTAGTCCCAGTGCCTATGATTACTAACATCCTATGCTGCTCAAGAATGCTGTAGTACCAAGATATTAGTTTTTGAATTGTAGGCTAGACTCGATCATCATTACTAAAGTCGGTACGACAAAAGACAAAGCTTCTATATGAAATGAAATGGGGTTAACGTCTTGCTAATACATGTTGTGATAAAACATGCACATAAAGACACATTACTAAAGTCGCATAAGAAATTACGTTCTTGAAGTTCTAAAAGCCACAAATCATCACGCGAACAGCATTCCTGTCAATTGCCCCCACTTTGCCAGGATTGGATTTGAAGAAGGAAGAACCAAACGTAGCGGGATGTTTAAAGTCTTTCTAATTTATACAGTTTCGGTTTTGTCATGTGCTGTTTCAATTAGGAAACATTAAAGTATTGGATGCGTGGATAAAACCATATTTTTAATAGAAAATAATACAGAAAGCAACTTTAGAATTATTATCTGTGGGCGTATTGTTTTCGGAGTTGCACTTGACCATCCACAACACCCAACACGTGTTCCCGTCGCCTAGAATACAGTCATTAACATAGCAACAGCATACTTTATAAACATTAACATATCAAACAAATACACGACGATTCATAACTTTAAAGATGCATTATGTAAGAGCTAAAACTGTCCAATGCAGATCTTTCGTTTGGCCTCAATTTATATAAATCATTAATTGGCGTTTTATTCACATGCCAAGCCCATAATCAACTTTATAGACTATCGGATGGTTTTGATTTTCAACAGATGGAAACACATATGCAAGTTAATAATTTAATTTAAAAAATGTATAATTGAGACCTTGTTTATTATCGTAACAACTGTAGCAATGATAATCGAGACTACACTGTTCTTCAAATGGCCATAACTCGACTGAAATAATCAACATATTCCCCTTTGATTATCTTATTTTGACTATTATAGTAAAAACTTTCAGCTCTTTATCTAAATCTTAGATAATGCACCTTTAAGGGATTTAAAGTCAGGTGAAAAAAGATGAATTTCGACAGGAGATGTAACTCGGAAACAACGAGGATTTAACAAATAAAGGCAGGCATTTATTTGTCATTTACCCAAAATTCGTAAATACTATCAAATAAATCAGTGGAAGTTCATGGACGAAATGTCAAACAGAGATGGAGATATATGCATATCCATATTGTAGGGGGATCTCTTTCAATATGGACGAACCGATGTGATGTAGCTTCACGGTCTCTAATGTTACTTAATAACAGGCTATCAACCCCTGCGCCAGACACAGACGTTACCCGATCACAATAATAGTTAAAACTAGGTGGTAAAAATCTCGACCCCTTGCTGTGATAATAATTCAGCGGTATTAACTGGGTAACAGAATGAAAAGCCATTTTATTTGTGTGTAGTATTTAAAATACACAATCCAACACAAATGTAGCGGGTTGGAGTTTCTTCATTCCACAAACAAGAGAAAACAAATCTGTTCATATTAGAACGTATGGACAATTAAAAAGACTCGGAACTTTTGATAAAACAAATGTACCAGGTTTAACAATATCATTCTTAACTGCTAATTATTAGTGAGATTATATTTAAAGTAGCTAAGTCCGTAACTCAATATCATCCAATATCTTCGACATTGAAAACACGATTTTTTTTTGTAATTTAAATCAGCATTGGTGTTGTGATCTTACCTGGAAAAGATGGGCTTCTGATATCCAATATTTAAGACAAAATAAACATTTTACCATTGGTACACGAATCGTGTACCATAATGCGTTTCAGCACAATTTGTAACAAGGTGCTCAAAGAATGAAGCAAGACATATTCCACAAGTCATGTCAAAACGGTGATATCATGTTCTAATTTCGAGAGCATGCGCAATAAATAATATCGGTGTTGACTGGAATAACCAGACCCTAGAAACTGACTAGCGGTTGAGACTTCTGGCGTATTTCTGCGAACATAACTGATGACAATTCACAGTAAAACGGACACAATTGAATGTAAAACAGTTTATATAATTTCATATTACATTAGTATATGTGTTGCGACCCATTTGTGCCAATTTCTAGGTCCAAAATATTAGCGATTTAGCTCCTTTAACTACATATATATCAAAAGTGTGCACCGTAAAAGGGCTATTAGTTTCAACATGATGGATAAAAAAAAGAAATGAAATGGGGTTTAGCGTCCTACTTTTCTGCACAGCGGACGGCAATATAATCGCATTAATCCTTTCATGAGAATATATCTGCACATTCATTATGCTTGACAAAACTAGTTTTAATGTTACCCGTAACGTAATGCAAGCCTCTTCAGTAAATTTGATCAAGCAGGTGTCAAAGGAGCGGTGTTAGGACCCATAGCTAGCCCAGAGTAAGCAAACGATTGGCATTACTCTAATAAAATTTCTCTTTATTACGAAAATTGTTAGCTAGAGGTATCAAATCTTGGGGGGGGGGGGGACAAAGGTCATCAGATGAGTCGCCAGCCAAGGAAATTTAATGGACTTTCAAAATTGTATCCAACAAAACCACACTGATTTCCGTTTTGAGTTTAGCATAAATTACTAACTGCTCCCTTTTTATATAGTTTTAGTCATAGTGCGGGAATAAATGTGACTAATTTTCACAGCATTATACTTGTCATATTTTGAGGTGTGATACATGCCACGATGGATAGTTCCTGAATGGGGCAATTATTATTCAATTGGGGGTTACTTATTAATAATTAATAAGTCATTGTCTGATCATTTAAAACAAATCTAAATCGCACCATCCCATCAGGGGATGTTATTAGTACATCAGTAAAAGTGAAACACCCTTTTAAACAAGTGATATATGTATATGAACGGTTATCGTCTGTGATAATATAAAAGTTCAACAAAAACACTAACTCATCAAATGGGAAGTGGTACCGAACAACAAGCTCACCCAATGTTTTATTTCTTAGAGACCTCGAAATTTTATGGTAACATTTGAGGGTCGGTGGGGTAACGTTAGCGCATACAAACAATAACATACATACAGTCTGTACCGTTCGCGGCGGCTGTAACACGGTAACCTCCTCATCACCCTCTTATACCTATACCCTTCTGTATAGGTAATTTCTGTGTACATTATTGTAGCTGATCAATTCGCTCGTATGTGCTCGTTAGCCGTGGCTAAACAGGTGGACACAGAATATCCTGAAGAATGTCCACATGGCTATAGACAGACACTGCTCGTTTCAAATGTTTGAGCCAGACGATTCTGCGGATAGTTTTAACCAGATTAGAATTACAGACGTGCGTTACCTGTGTAATTTATCTAAAACCAGACATCAGAACCGTCTGATACCTTGTAAATGTATGTTTATCAATCCTGATTATTATATAGGTTACTTTTACCTAAAACTCATAAAACCAGACTTCTTTATCTTTATATATCAATTTAAAAAAGAAACTCTCTACTGGGCGAAACGAAATTGGACTTAACGTGGACTTAACGTCCTGTTCTGCTCCGACTGGGCTAAGGAAGACGGACATACGCCATACATTGTGCTATGAGGAAAATGTTTTGCCCGGAGAGCGGCGCAATGGCCTACTCTTTTATCGAACTGCCAAGGGCCCTTTTACATGCAAGCCAATCCATATGAACTTTCTAAGCCAACACCGGGATCGGTAACGGGACATCCATGTTAGCGAGCCAACGTCTTACGCACTGGGCCACCGCGGCTCCACTGGGAGATGCGCCTCACAATGTTTTCAAATTAGATATAACAATAAATTAAGGTAAGGTGTGAAATGTTCAAGGAGGGAAGAGTGGGGACAGTGGAAGCGTACAGCACAACCCATAGCGGCTTAGTAGTTTTATTAAGGACGTATATTTTCCATTGTGGCCTCACACGACCCTCGTATCGATGTGGTACAAATCCTACCAATCCGTATTAATTTTTCACAGATAAAATCCATATGAAAAGCGATTAGCTTCTCGCCGGTTTTTCGCATATTTTGTTCTACAACACACTGAAGCATACAAAAAATTTAATATCAATTGCCATAATCATTGAAAATCGATAGAAATCTTCGTCTCATGATCTTAACTTTAAAGTCAATCGGATATTAACATTAGTCATTAGAGCGTCCACTCGGACGGACGGGGGCGACGACAATATACGACCATATTTCAATGTGGGCGTATAAAAAGCAAATGGAACAACTCGTATCTTTGTTACGAGATCCTAATTAAACGTGAATAATAAAATATTATGCAATGATAAGGTGTAATTAATCAAAAACAACTGTGCACTCAGGAAATTGAATTTCCTTTATTTTAGACCAAGCTTAACTTAATTATATTGAATCCAAGATATAACAGACCGTTATAAATCAACAGGCGGTATGTCTGGCAAAATACAATTAGGAAATTATTATGAGTTTAATTCAACTTTATTACGCAGTTTATATATTTTCAGACAAACGGGCTGACCCGTGGGAGTACTTCTGTTTGTTTGTTCGGGATAGGCAGCAACCGACGGGAAAACTATTGTCCCTTACAGAACAAAATACCAGTTGGTCTTAGACCGGTGCCCTCCACCCCACCCATTGACTTCAATGTTAAATCCATGTCATTTCTCTTGGCCTATAATATGGTTTTAACATTCCGATCACCTTAATCGATATAACCACAAAGAACCCATTTTGTTACAATCATCTGATAAAAATATTGAAAATGGTTAATGGTCGTTTTGGCGTTATTTTACCGATTTAATTACCTTCCGTCTCAAAATCAGAGGACGAAAGTCGAGGCCCGTGTACGCCATTGGTGGCACGTTAAAGATTCCCTGACATTTGCTAGTCGAAATAACAGTAGGCCGTATCTTGTATTAAACCCCGATTGGGGCAGAACGATAGGATGTAAACAACATTCCATGCCCTTCAATAATTCTAACCAATGGCGAAATTTGCTTAACCGGATCTGCCTAAGTGATGTAAAAGTGTTATATAATATTCTAATTCTGTCATATTAATAACACATTATCATAAATATCTGTACATCTATATCAAATATTTTATTATCATGCATAAATTCCTCAAATATATTCAAATTACATGTCTAACAGACTTTAACATCAAAAGTAAAATGTCGAAGGTGAATATTTTTGACTTTCATCTGATGCAATAGTTATGATATGAATTTTCGGTAAACGTGATAATCTTCGCAATTATGTGTTGTTGTCAGTTCAATACAAATGAAATGAAATGGGCGTTAAACGTTCTACCTTTCTGCACCGACTGGTCTATTGAGAACGGGCATGCGCTATGAGGTGTGCTATGAGGGACATTTTGCCCGGATAGTTGCGCTACGGCCTACTCTTATATCGACGGACAAGGATTCTTTTACATGCACGCCAATGTGTACACGAGACCCATCCGAACGACTACACGGGCATCCTCGTCAGGCCAGTGACAAGTGGAAACCACGCTGGAGGATTCCAAGGAACTTTCTCGGCCTACATTGGAGGCCATAGCGACTCCTCAACTCAGTTAAATACGACAACCTTCATGCTAAGGAAGTTGTCTGCGATATCACCTCGGTGGAAGCGGACGTAAAATACAACTAACTCATCATCATCATGCTAAGGAAGGGCAAAATGTTGACAACTTTGGGGGAAGTACACTATGCCTAGTACACTACTCTCAAAGTTAACGCCACTGATCGTTATTTGCATTTTTGCTAAAATGTACCTAGCGTATCAAATTATTTCTAATACTATAGGGGTTATTTTTGTTCTATGAAAGGTGCTCTGCTTAATATATTGAAGTAGTTAAACAAATGGGTGACAACGAGAAATGGGATAAGTGGGTATTTTTCAAGATTCAACTTTCTTAGACTAACTCACCGACAGTTATGCCAGTATCCATTTCTGGAAGGGGGTTATTATCTTCCAGGCAACTGGTGCACAGATTAGACCAATTAAATAGAATAATGTTGACGTAAAACGGTGCCCATACGAAACATTTACCCAAAAATGGTAATTGTCCACGCCTTAATAGCTGACGCATCCATACTTTCTATATAAGACAGAGCGGGGTTGTATTTCCCTTCCTCCTCGGCTGAGAGGCTGAGAAACACCGCCACAAAACACAAGCTACGGGATAGAGAACTTATATTTAGCTTATATTTAATGTCATAGCTGTGTGTGTAGATTCCTGTATATAACTGTTATATTATGGATGTTACAAAGATATAAAAACATAGTTAATCAACAAAGTGTTAATGTTTTAGCTGCTGCGATAAAGATATAATATACACAATGTTTAAAGTGGAGTCCTAGAGTAAAGAATTACAAAAATAACCAGGGACAATCTATACTAATATTTGTGACTGTCGTTTGTCTGTCTGTTCGCATAGCATAGTGTTACACAAATTATCAACGGTAGTTAATCAATATAAAACAATCTTAGCAAACTGTTTTAGGTGGTGCTGGCATGTTGTGACTATATTCCGTTTAAAAGTCTGCTAAAGATGCACAATTTTGCAAAAATTATCGATCCATCATGTTTGTACATACGGAATGGGCTGATATTCCTTTTAGAGATTCACTTTCACAATACTGTAAATAGGGGGAGAGAGAGAGAGAGAGAGAGAGAGAGAGAGAGAGAGATGGGGTTTAACGTCCACTCGACACAAACTAGGTCATATCGGGACTAACATATGGTTAAAAAAATTTTTTCAATAATTCGCTTGCGCGTAGGGGTCTTTAGCAGTGGGAGGAAACCGGAGGACCCGGAGAAAACCCACGAGGTTGGACAGGCGACCCTACTCTTTGTCACGTACAACCGGGGAATCGAAACCCCGCCAGTTGACTCAATGACAGATCGTATGATACAGCGCGTGCGTGCTAACCATTCGGCCATCCACCACCCCCCACCCCACCCCTGTAAATAGGATAATAGGATAATGGAAATATTTCCGATTAGTGTCTGCCCTCTAAAGACAGTGCATACAAAACTACACAACAAAACACAATTAGAACTAATAATACAAAGATTAAGTACAGATAATAACGGACGTTTAAGGAAATGGATGGAACGGAGTCGTCAACACAATTCTTGAGACTAACATGTAGTTACTTTACCTATGGTTAAGTGTGCGATGTTTCTACTATTGAAATTCATTGCGTCAAGGGTTCGTTCACGTGCAGTCTAATATGTACAAGGCTTGGCCTCATTTCTCGTGTCACCGAGCCCCCAACTCACCCATAATTAAAAACATTGAATCTAAATGTAACCCCTTTAAAGAATGAATTCAATTCACTGTTTACAATCTTAAGTTAGTAGTTGAAAACATCCCGGCGTTTTCATCTGAAAACCTTAAAAGTGCGTAAAACATTCAGTGGTGTCTTCTCAATATCCCTAAAGGGCATTAATCAGGTGCTTAGCCTGTAAAATCAAAACCTGGTGTTTAAAATCACCCGGGGTGTCGTGTAAAACATCTGTAAAGAGTTAAATTCAAAGCCTTCAACATTTAGAATGATGCGGCGTAACACATCAACCCAGTCGGTATTAAGCGGTTTTAAAACCTCTATTATTGTTAGAATAAATGATAGTAAATGGAGTCTGTAAAACGTCTGTATAAACCGGTAATTATCCCACCCTCCCATATTCAACTCCCTCAACAATAAATATATAGTAAGTTACAGTTACACCTCTTCATGCCTAACAACAAGCCCATGTGAAATATGACTACATTCAACACACACCGACCTTCTACGTGTTTATTTTTCATATAAAACGTTTTGTTCAGTTTAAGATACACATAAAGAAACCCCTTTAATATTTAACAAGCGTCCTAAAGCCGGTGTTTTACAAATCGTTCACAAAGTTCATAGTTCAAAAACTATATCCTTACAAACTATGAAAGATGGAAAATTGAAATTTTGTAACCAGATAGGTCTACACTAGCGCTCTATGAGATCCTTTCAAATATAATATTTGTCAAATTCTTTCTCAATTTTTTTTACCGTCTGTCATTCAAAAAGATAAAATCTTAGTTTGGATATATAACAAGGTCTATAATTCATATCTTTTATTTCTTATTGTATATATATAATATAGGCTGTATTAAATGGAGCACAGGACTACAATTACATCTTGTAGTAAACTGCTTTAAGATAGTAAAAGGTGCTCATTATACCATAGACTGAGCATTATATCACATCGGTAGATGTATATCTATATTGGTATACATATTGTTACATACATCAGATAATCTGTTTTTACTTTTAAATAAGTTATGACACAGATAATAGCATTGTGGTGTATAATGGTTAGCCTACTATAGAAGCATAGTTTGATGCTAAAATTATGCGTACAGAAAAAATACAGTTCAAACTGTTAGATGTATAATAAACTTTGTCATTGAATTTTAATAATACATACTAGTTTTCGATCAAAACACTTTGAAATAGATTAAATATATATTTTTTTATAAAGTTATTTAGATTTTCAAAAGAACACAGCGTCTTGGTAAGACGTGTTTTCATCTATTGGGTAGCTATGTTGCAATTTCTACATTCAATGAAACAAAACCACAAAGATCGTCATTTGATTGAATTTGAATCCCTTGCGAACTAGGATGAGTTGTGGTGACCTAGTGGTCTAGAGTGTCGCTCGTCTTCATTAGCCCAGTCGGAGCAGAACAGTGGGACTTTAAACCCCAATTCATTTCATTTCTAGAGTGTCGCGCTTCAAGCTCTACTGGCCGGCAACCTTGGGGTTGCGGTCGTGGTTCGATACAGCTTCATCGGCGGAGGTTAAATCCCAAATTAACAACAGCCTATAAGGTTTGGACAAAACTGCGTGATGGAGCTCGTTTGAATTCAAGTCGGGGGATATTTTGGTTTGGTTTTGCTAATTAAGTAAATTTGAAATAATCAGTCTTGAAACATCTTTCATCGAGAGCTATAACTACTGTTTTGATATCGGTCCAGTAAGCTGTCGTGCTGTACATGGTAGAACGCTGGGCAATGTACAACCAATCAAACTTGGCTGCTTTCAATCTGGTCATCATGAGACCACCATCCACGCATAAATTGTCTTAATAATTGGTATGTCAAATTTTGGCAGGGGCAAAAAAAATTCATAATATTGGCCATTTAAAGCGTAATACTATTTGGGTGAAGTGTTTTTAATTTATGAACCATATGTACGAAATTAATCAAATCAGCAGAACGTGTGTTCCTTGTCGGGTAATTTAATTAAGAAAAGGTGTTTCAAATTAATACAACGTGTTATTAAGATGGACACCTGGACTGAAGTAAGAGGGGGTGATTCTAGTTATCTTTAATTGACTGGGTTGAATTCGTGGACTATTAAAACTTCTTACATATCTAGCTTGTTCATCTTATCTTAACGATACCAACATGTTACCAAGTTCAACACGGACAATACAATTAACAAACCAAACATCGCTGTTTAAATCATCATTTCTTCATCTCTATCTCGACTGGTTTTTGATCGAGTTTCCCATCCGTTTCATAACTTCATTCATGGGATGAAGGAACATTAATGGCCCATGAAATCCATTTACCACCATTTCTTATCAATAGGCAATTTAAATGCGCAAATATACGTAAAGTTAGCTAGGATTTTTCGTTGTTAGCACAAGAGATAGGCATCTTGTACCCAAGCCCACCACGGTAAGAAGCAAAGATATGAATCGGTGGCTTAGAGCCCAATTAAATTATACATATATATATTAGATAATTTACTCAGATAACAACCGGAAATTGACATAGATATATAATTTCATTGTTAAAGATGGGACTCGAGGCTTTAATTTGTTGGCGATTTTACATGATCCTATATTGGAAAAAAATATATGAATTTTCTAACCACATGCTCTCACCACATGCTATAGCACGTGTATGCGACCCACAGATGTATGCGGACAGGGTTTACATGGTGTAATGGGCATATTGAGTAAATAAAGGTTTTTTTAGGGGGTTGTATTTTAAATACATCTTTATATACATTTCATTTATATTGTTCATTTTTCATACATCAAACGAACTGTTTTTCTTTTTAAAAATATATACAAGCTCTTTTTCGTTCAAATCCATTTGGAGTAGACTAATAATAAGATATCTAGATTTTCAAAAGAATACAAATTGCTGCGACGCATTTGCATCAAATCCATGTGACTATGTTGGAATTTCTACATTCCATGAAACAGTTTTAAAGATACATTATGTAAGATTTATATAAAGAGCTATCCATTCTTGCTATAATAGTTCGAAAATAGATAACGTAAAATGACTAATTTGAAAATTTCATTCAAATTACTCTATTGCGAGCGAAGATATTAGCCTTTGAATGTTTGACAAGACGTGTGCAATAATTTCAACCACCGTTCTGGTTGTTCGGAGCTAAGTCCCGCTCCTCCATTATTAGCTTAAATCAAAATATGGCTGAACTGTTCTAATCTATTTAATATCGGAGAAATACCATGCCATCGAGAGTTGATTATGGCCTGGATGAGTTAATTATTGTCTAATTAATAATTTAGACAACATTTCAGGCTTAAAGAAAGACCTGCAATAGGCAGAATTAGCTCTTGCATAATGTATGTTTAAGTAAAGGCAATGCGGATCGTCATTTGATTGTGTTTGAATACCTTGCTAACTACAATATTATGAAAATTCAGGTCATTTGTAAAAAAAACCCCAACCCAAAACAGCAGTTAAATGGGCAATTTGAAAATCAAGCGTTCTGATTATACACACCAGTTATTAGGTATATGAACTTCCCATATACATGTATAAATGGGAAGTGACATTATCAATATTCAGATAACCTTGCCGTCATGCGCCATCACTAGGGCGCTATTTTACACACATGTAGCTTTACTTTGGGTAGTAGGTCCTCATAAGTTTCCCTTTAAGATGGCGAAGTTTAAATAAATCTACGCAACCAGCAAGCAAATGTCACGGTGAATTTTTCTCACGCATACCCGGATAAGTTAACTAATTATGCATTCTGGTATTGAAGTAAGAATACCAGATGCCGTTATACATAACCGCAAGCATGACAGTTTTAACACTATAACCGCATATCTTGTCTTGAATATCGTGAAATGTGGTAAAGACAGGGCAAACGCCCTTTTATTGTTTGTAAGTATTTGCAGAATCTAGTTGCTTGTTATTATTAGGTATATATTCATCTTTTGTTTATGTCTTACTGGGGCTAGGTTTATCACGACATAGTCCCAGCGACGCTGACGCTAAAGTCACCCAATTTCAATTCATCCATAATATTTTGCAGGGCATTCAGGCCCCGCACCAATCCCTTATTCAATAAAATATAGAAATTTGTAGCGGGGGAGAGGGGGTGGGGTGGGGGCACCACAGATAAGGAATACCATAAGTCAAGTGTACAAGGATCTTCGTCTGCCTGTTCTCGAGGCTTTTCTCTGGGTTCGACCCACTGCTAAAGACCCCTGATTGTTCAATAAGATTACCATATGTTAGTCATGAAATGACATGATTTGTGTAGAGTGGACAACTGTCTTTCTGTATTAATGCCAGACGGTTTGGGGTCCGACAAAGTTCACATTTCACCCCTTAATCATTCCTTGCCGATTAGAATGCATATGTCTACTTACTAAATTCATGCTTTTTGCTAACTTTCTACCGATATTCTAGGGTATGAAAATAGCAAGGACGTGGTCGTGGTTTATTTTATTTAATAAATACGCCATTGTTCAGACGCCCAGTTCAGAGAACTGAACATTTATTATTTTTTTTTTTTGGGGGGGGGGGGGGAGACATGGTAATATCGACTACAAAATATGGCAAATACAACCCATTAATGACGAAAGATTTATCAACCATAAATATCTTGTATCGCGTCTCAGTCACCGATTTATCACTAATTTAATATCTATCATTATGTGGGATATCTCAAGTGACTAGTGGTTACAGAGGGTGTGAGATTAAGCTTTACATATGAATAGACAGTATGTAATATAACAAGTAAGGGCTGTTGAAATATGTAACAATACTCAACGTGTTGCTTATAGCGCATTAAAAAAACTTGTACTATTACTTGAAGGCATTAATGCTCACGATACTATATA
The DNA here is from genome assembly GCF_932274485.2 of Patella vulgata. NCBI lineage: Eukaryota > Metazoa > Mollusca > Gastropoda > Patellidae > Patella > Patella vulgata. The sequence continues at coordinate 24,306,641 of NC_065883.2, forward strand.
CGATAGACGATAATGTGTAAGATAAACGATAGCTTGCATTTTAAAGGGGCTAAATCGCTAATATTTGGGATCTAGAAATTGACACAAATGGGTCACAATGCATATAATAATGTAATATGAATGTGTATAAACTGGGTCCTGTTTCTCGAAATTTTAACTAAAGATAAAATCCAAATTTTAGTAATTTGTTTGGATAATATTAGACTGTTGGTTAAAATTTTGTGAAACAGGCCCCAGATTTACATTAAATCGTTTCTGTGTTTACTCTAATTTCAAATCAGTTATGTTCGGCGAAATAGCCCAACGTCTCAATCGAATGACAATCTCTAGCGTCTGGTTATTCCAGTAATAGTATTTATTGCGCATGCTCTATAGATACGAATATGGTGTCACCGGTTGTTGAAGTAATTTGTGGAATATGTCTAGCCTCGTTCTTCGAGTCCCTTGTTACAAATGCCACTGAAACGCATTATGGTACACGATTCGTAAAACGTTTATTTTGTCTTAAATATTGGATATCAGAAGCCAATCTTTTCCAGGTAAGATCACATCATCAATGTTGATTTAAATTGACAAATAATGCGTGTTTTCAATGTCGAAGACTTTGGATGATATTGAGTTAGAGACTTAGCTACTTTAACCAAACATAAATTCGCATGTTATATGAGAGTATAGCCAAAGCAGATTACACAAATCTCTGCATTACGATTTTACTCGGTTTCGTATCATTTCTTATTTAGCCAGTTTTAACCCATTCCAGTACATAACACAGCCATGTGATTTTTTCAATGAGAAGTCATATCGGATGTTCTACAACGTAATCTACTACTAACCCTAAATTCAAGACATTGAGTAGGAAATATCCTCGAGGTATATTGACACCACGAAACTAAATTCCACCACACCCCGAAATATTTGACATGTGAACTTCCCAATTGGACTTATATCTAAGCTTCCCGAAAAATTAGCATTTTGCACTTCTTGCACAACACACGATAACGAATTGGACCGATCCAGGGTTCAAATATAGCAAAAATTATACTGCTAAGTTGATAATATATAAAACATTTTTATTGTTATTTTTTGTAGCTATTTGTATCTACACCTGTGTGTTCACTAAATAAAAAGTGGCATGATGTGGTCAAGAAATAGTAAATATACGTCACCCCTTGCACGACACCAATCACTACTTATAGCTAAATCCAGCTATAGACTATGTCAATAATGGAAGATGTCACCTCCATGGCGGTTTATTCGGTGATAGCTACTTTGTGTCCATGTAAAGAAAGGGAGAGTCCTCTCTGTTTCAGCAAATCTGTTTATTCTACAGAGCTATCACTCAATTTTGATACACGATATTAGAAGATACTAGCACTGATGCTTACATAACTCATTGGTATGATGACATAGCAACTAGATATAATCTTAAACACTTATAGAACATGTATTATGTATATTAAAAATAACAGTAAACGCTAACATTTCATGCTATCATGTTTATTGGAATAACATGATAACATTTAGAATATGTGTTAGTAAGAATAGTACTAAGAAGGGTGAGCGGAGCGGGCCGTCCATATTTTTAAAAATTAAAATACGCACACAAAAGGTGGACATAATCAACTAAACTAAAGTTGTAAAAAATGCGAATTAAAAGAAAATAAAAACTACTTAAACATACATTATGCAAGAGTTAAATCTGCCTATTGCAAGTCTTTATTTGGGCTTCAGATGTTATAGAAATTATTAATTAGCCCTTTATTTACACGACGAGCTTAAAATCAACTCTGTAGACCCACAGATGGCTTGGATACAATTTGGATTTAAACAGTCGTCCATTTAAAATTAAATCAATAAATGGCGGACCATGCTAACGTTTAGCGTTAGTCGCTGATGTCACTACCGGAAACTGGCGATGAAAGGCCTGTCAAGCGAGGCTACCATAGCCATTGAGCATGTTACTTGATAATTGAGAATATGTGGACGGAGTTATTATCTGTCAATCAAACGATAGCCTATTCCCATAGACGGTGCAGACAGAATTGATGCCTATTTCTAGTCCAAACTTCCAACAGCAGTGACAATTCCGTTCAGAACAAAGTAATTTGACTGAAATTTTCAACATTTTCTTTTTTTTTTATCATCTATTTTTGAATTATTATAGCAAGAATGGCCAAATCTTTATAAAACTCTTAACTAATGTATCTTTAAATTATGCATAGGCCATTTGGAGACTTATACACGCTCTGATTTTTGTCTTAGTGACTTAGACTGGCGTCAGATTGGGGGAGATGGATAAAAGGTTTTTGTGCAATTTCTCTATTCGTCGGGAAAATCCTCTAATTTCGACCCTCAACTATTTTCAAAAGCTAAAGTGCATCTACGCGAATTGTATTTAACTTGTTTTACAAACTAAAGGAAAAAAATTCCTACGTGCTGAAAGGTTAACTGATTGATGCACATCAAATTTTCCGCTTGATCCAATATAACCATTGTCAAATGTAATTTTCAAGTCACACCACATGTATTCAAGGACGTTTTTTGTTATCAATCAGTATCAACCACAAAAAATCTAAAAAAAAAAACTATGATCACCATTTAATTCGTTGTGATCCTTGACGAATATGTCGCGCGTGCAACGTGTCAAGGTGTTACATAAAACTCCATTCAAGCAAATTCAATAAGTAACCTTACATAACGACTACGAAATACAGTACGCGGAGAACAAAAATGTATCATGGTCATTTTATTGTCTGGGATTTTTCCAAGTAAATTCTGGAGGTATCACCTTCAAATAATAAAGGGGATCACGTGGCTAAGTGGGTAAGACGCTAGCTCGCTAGCCTGGAGGTCGGGTGTTCGATCCCTGCATTGGCCGAGAAAGTTCATCCAGATTTTCCGGCGTGGTTCTCCCTTGTCAGTGATGCAGGACGGAGGGGCTGACAAGGAAAGCTGTCTAGTCGTTCGAATGGGACGAAAAACCGAGGTCCCGTGTACACATTGGCGTGCACGTAAAAGATCCCTTGGCAGTTGGAATTCGATATAAGAGTAGGCCGTAGTGCCGCTGTCCGGGCAAAATTTCCCTCATAGCACACTGTATGGCGTATGCCCGTCTTCATTAGCCCAGGTTAGGAGCAGAACAGTAGGACGTTAAACTCCATTTCATTTCATTTCATTTCAAATAATAAAATAAGCGTGAAATACTAACTAGATGTCGTGCACGAGTTGAACAGGATATCCAAATTTTCTAGAACATTGGATTCCATTTCTGATTAATTCGGAAGGTTCTATAAGGCAGAAACTGTCTACTAGTACTTTCTTCTACTGGAAACACGCCATAGTCAGAATACGGGGGATATTATGCGGTAATATTGCATAATATATATCTTGAATTAAAATATATTTCTTGGCAACGAAAGTCGGCAGCTTTATCATCTTAACACTTTAAAGGATGGGATGGGGCGTCACATATTTCAGATGGTATCGTAAAAAAAACGTGGCTTGAAGTACCCAAATCAAATGACAAAACGTGCAGAATAAGGCCATTTGCCATCTCTGAAAATTCAAAATCAAAATATTAAGTCGATCAGAAATGAGCTCTAGATCTGTTAACGGGCTACAATAAGTAACTAATTCAGGGAATTTCATTACAAGTATATACAGATATGGTGCCCTTGCGGCCGCATGACCAAACCCACATTAAAACGGGAAGTTTTCATTCCTTACAGATAGTTAAACAGGACTAGCGATAAAAGTTTGCAAGAGTCTTTCACACAGAATTTAACAGTTTTATTCACCGAAATATATCTGGGGTTACTCCTTTCATAATTAGAAGACCCACTACCAATTCTTACCTTCCCTAAAACAACCCCACTTTCCGTGTAGATCGATAGGCTAGTTGTCAAACCCAGGTAGTTCCATAAAATATTCAGTAACCCGAACTGCAGACCACTCATATGGTATCAACGACAGGGGAGATAACTCTACGATAAATTGTCAGGTTGCGCCGAACTGCAATACGCTTCGTCCTTTTTATTTAACCAAACAACCCATTTTTAAAAAAATAAACATATTCAAATATGCATGTGGCTCGAATAACTACGTGATGAATGTTAGTGCTACATCGTCTCGGCGGTTTTTTAAAGTATTTTTATAAAACTTCCGAGCAGGGGTCAGTGCCGAACGCAGGGTATGTGGTAAAGGGTAAGGTGGGTGGGATGGGGACGCAGGGGCAATGGTGATTTGTGATGAATATCTGGACCCGAATATAAAATTCAATTTTATCATCTAAATCACCCCAACTAACAAAAAGCTCAAATTTAAACATTTCATAGAAATGAAAATAAAATGAAATCGGCTTTAACGACATACTGTTCTGCTCCGACTGGGCTAATGAACACGGGAATACGCCATACAGTGTGCTGTGAGGGAAATTTTGCCCGGACAGCGGCGCTACGGCCTACTCTTATATCGAACTCCAACTGAGAAGGTATATTTTACGTGCACGTCAATGTATACACGGGGTCTCAGTTTCTGTACCATCCGAACGACTAGACAGCGGTCCTTGTCATGTCCCCCATCTTGCATCACTGACAAGGGGAAACCACACCGGAAAATCACGATGAACTTTCTCGGCCAACACATCCAGGTTAGCGAGCCAGCGTCTTACTAACTTAGCCACTGTGGCCCCAACGTTTCATAGAACCAGAATAATACGTGAATTTGTTATACTGTTTTTTAGGGCCACCACCTGGGTCCTCCACTGGCAGGAGCAACTACGATAAATCGTACATGGAACCCAAATTTCCACGAAATTCTTCCCAATACCTAGCTAATTTACCTCCGCACACATTAAAAATGAAAGTCTAAAAAATAAAAGTTCCTTACAAAGCATCCGTACAATATGTGAATGGACCGGCCGTCATCAGTGACAACAACATCTAACAACATTAGTTTTTGTAAGGGTATCAAAACTACACTTACCTTTCCGTCAACTCCGGATAAATCAATTCCCGATGAGGTGATTAATCCGCTAGCTATCACAGATACAAAATAAATATACACCAGCACGCATATACAATATACCGACATGTTGGATAGACAGACAGCAAATAGGACGAATAAAACACAACTACTATATCACATAAACAACTTCCGTCAAATTCACTTTCAGCATTCTGTCTATCTTTTAATGTGCTTAATAATATAAATGCTAGTTTTTGTCAGATATCGTAACTCCAACTTGTGATAAAATCCAAACATTTCAGATCAAGTCTACTCCTTTTCTGCTACAAAACTCACATGTGGTATTTTTTTTCCGTATGAGAAGTATTTTTTACGATAGCATTACATTTTAAGATAGTATCTCTCTCTTTCTCTGTTGATTTCAAATTTCCGTTTCTCGAACATAAGCACGATGAAACCAAACAGTAGTATACAAACTATATCGTCCATTAGACATTTACTCCAACCACGTGATTATCCCAATCTCATTCATATTCATGAGGTATGAAAGGGGTTTTGTTCATCTGAAGAAGGTTACAAGAATACCCAACAATATGTACCGACGATAACTGAAGGATTTCTTCAGACGTTTTAACAAGAATGATAGTTAGAAGAGTAGGATGACTTGCAAACGTTGCGAGGTGGACTTGTCGTGGGGTATTGTTTTCAATGTTTTCAGCTAGCAGGTGTTACGGTTTGAAGAGGAGCTGAGTGTGAACTATAATCAGTCCGGCGTGTTATTGTTCTCCTCTAATCACCCAACACCTGTAATAATAGGCTATAGTCTACATTAACACGTCCCACATTAAAATAAAACCTTCACTAACATTATAACCCATCCAAACATTCACGCACATAACATTAGAATCAGCGCCGGTAACTGCAATTTTGTCACATTGCGTTACATGCATGTAGTTACGACTGCACTCCCCCCTTGCTATTTAATTGATTTCTAACATTATATACATAATACGTTCGTTATTTGCTACATGTAGATTTGTTGCATTGTATTAATGTTCGTTTATTTGTTACATGTATATTTGTTGTATTGTAATTATGTAATTTTTGTAATTGTATGCTGCTCCTCATGGACGTTTTTATGCAATAAATTTACTTACTTACTTACTTACTTACACCATTCACTTCATTAGATATAAACGTTTGTTGTTTGTAATGTCTGTGTATATATTGTATGTCTTGTCCGCGTGTTTGTCTTGTGTAATTGTTTATGTGTGGTGCAGTTCTCCTGCACTTAATAAAATCTTTACAGTCGTCCCTGACATTCATGTAGTGTGTTTACCCCACAACAATATATATCCTTACAGGTAACCCCTGGAGTCTACACATGTCCCCTATTTTCATAATTACACCCCACCACCCCACGATAAACTTATTAAGCTCACTATACATACACAGCATTAATTTGTATCATTTATTTTCACCGTTTCCCATCAATACAAAATAATAATTTTCGGGTTGCTGCGACTTGCCTATCAGTGATTTTGTAAACAAAGTGAGGTTTTAAACTCGATACTTTGCCGAGATATGAATGTTTTTATGGAAGAAAATGGGGGAGCTTATAGCTGACCTGGCGCAGATGATTTTGTTTAACGATATGATATAAACTTGGCGTTATTCAAAATGATAGCAAATTCGTTCGTTATATTCTTAGAAAAATAATACAGCAATCATATTTCCCCTTAGTGCAAGCCCCTGTCTGCCTTAAAACTCTAGATATAAAACCTCACATATATTAAGCCCTTCCACCCGATCACAATTTATCGGAGTACATCCGATTGTATAGTGCAGACAGCAGTCATGTTAACTCAATACAACCGCGCGAAATACTTTTCTTTCTAGCAAATTAAACCTCTTAATCACCGCTAACTCCTACCTGAAAGAGACACGTGCGCAGTTGTTACATTGTTTGATCGTTGGTCAAGGTATTGTTGAGTTTGATATAGCTCTTTGGCTGTTGATTACTGATCTTTATATTGTGACGACTGTGTAACTGCTTGCTTGTGTTACGGATGTTCACTCGACTCTTGTTTCATTCAGAAGCCAAACGGGCTATCTATTACATAATATAAAGCATCCCAGTCTGATATAGATTGAATGAGTATAATAGTTTCACATGGTATTACGTATCTCCGCATTTATAACCCCCCTTTATCTCAGCGTTTCTTCACCATGTGCTTATCTAACTCGACCATAATATATTAATTACTATAGTTTTCTCATTTCGTTTGAAAACGAAAATGGAAATGATTTGAATAAACAAATTAGAAGATCACATTACGACTGCATTTGTGCGCTTTAATAATTAAACAACTATTTTGGTAACAAGTATTTTGTAAGAAGCCAGCAATACGAAATGGCAACCCCCTCCTTGGGTCATTGAGAGACTGACACGGTCATTTTTATTTGTAGCGTGAAACGGTCAGCGGAATTCCCACCTACTCTTCTCCGTATTCCAAGTGTCCGGACATCTTCTACGTGCGTTACCAATTCGAACACGAGCCCGAAATGTAATTGCCTTGTACTTTTACATTAATTCTGAAAAGACGTACGAATTAATTAATGAAATAGAATAAACTTCATCGTTCTAGTTTTCTACGTTAGTCTGCTGTGAGAAAAATGGTGCCTAATCTTCATCGAATTTCAACTGTCCAGGGTTCGGTAACATTTACGCCATCTTGGGGTGTTGGAGTGTTTGAGGACGGGTGGTTAACGCGCGCGCGTTGCATCTAAGGTCTGTCACTGTGTCAAGTGGCGTGGTTTCTATTTCCCGTTTGTACACGACAAGGAGTAGGATCGCCTGTCCAACCTCGGGAGTCTTCTCCGGGTCTTTCGATTTCCTCCCACTGCTAAAGACCCCTACGCGCAAGCGAATTATTGAAAGAAAATTGAACCATAAGTTAGTCCCGAAATGACCTAGTTTGTGTCGATTGGACGTCACCCCCCCCCCTCTCTCACTCCCTCTCTTATCAAGGTTCTCCGTTCCATCAAACGACCAGACGTTGTTCTTTACCAGACTCAGTCCTACACCACTGACAAATTCCGGGGAACTTTCTCGACCATCACAAGGATCGAACCCGATACCTCCTGGTAAGCGAACCTGACACACTGAACCACGTTACCTTACAAAAAGCAATGACGTCAGTGAGACCTGGATTCTTAAGAATCCGAAATAATTGTAGAAAATCTAAAACCTCAAGTATGGTCTCCCATGAAAACTTTAAAGTAAAAAACAGATTAAAACATTGACCCTTTTCGTCAAAACAAAATCCACTTATGAAAATACAATGTCGTACAATACAACTCGACATATTTTGTTCATAACCATACTGGTGACAACACAACACTCCTTATTTCCAAATCATGGTTAAGACTAAAGCCTAGCCCACAAACCGCCGTACGTGCTACTACGGGCAGCCTGTGGGGGAATCTTTTAGTAGGCATATAAGCCCGTGCGCGAGACTTACGCGTCACTTGCGTGTGTTCGCCACCGTAGAAGATCGCAGACTGGCGGTAGAGACTTTTGGTCCTGCACATACAAAATGTTCACCCGGTTTCTTGAGGCTTGTCTGTGAGACGACCCGTGAGCTAGGCTGCAAAAGTCCAACCCTATGTCCCCGGGAAGCGAAATCATTTAAAGCTGACAATAAAACCCTCGTTGGTACCGAAACATTCATAGCAAATCATGGTTTTCATGAAAGACGAAGAACGTGTGAAATGGATTGATAATTCGGAGATGAATCATCCCGTTCCCAAGGTACTATATGATACTTTATGGGTATAAAGGAGAGATACTAAGATTGAGTAAAGTAATAGAACAGGGAAAGCTATCTGTACACAGGCTATTATAATCAAAGTGATCAACGCAAGAGTTGTGTTCATGAGAATCTGAAAGAAGTTTGATAGATGGCGATCCTGGCAGTTCGGTTCTCTTTTAGAGAGTTACCATTGTGCAATGCTAATCACCCACAAGAGACAGGTATATTAAATAGTTTCAAGAAACAAACCGCCTGCAGAGTGTGCATCTAGTGTACCAATGTGAGATATTAGACTAGGTAGGAGTGCGTGGGGTAGTGGGGGAGGGGGCGCCAGAAAATCCCAATGAACTTTCTCGGACAACACCAAAGTCGAACTCGAACCTCTAGGTTAGCGAGCCAAAATCGTACTCACAGGTAGATGGAAGAAACACGTATATGCGTAAGGGCGCATAAAGGGGAAGACGGCCGTTTGTTGTCAAAACTCATAACGATAAGAACTGGCGGGGAAAATCTGCAATTCCGTTCTCTTTCAGAAATGAAATAAAATGTTATTTAATGGCACGTCATCACCAAACATATGGCTATATTTACGAGACAAACTAAATATTGTCACACAAAATTTCACATACATAAATAAAAGCAAATATCACAGTCGTTCATTCGTACAAGTTTTTAAAATTGTTTTATATACAAATAGCTTAGCACTTTACAATAAAACTCAAACGAGTGATGTAAATGTGTTTATGTCAACCCATTTAGATATACATATGAATTTAAAAAGTATTTCCAATTCGAGAGTGACACAAAACAACTCCATCCCTCCTCTTACTGTGGGGGATCACGTGGCTAAGTGGGTAAGACGCTAGCTCGCTAGCCTGGAGGTCGGATGTTCGATCCCTGCATTGGCCGAGAAAGTTCATCCAGATTTTCCGGCGTGGTTCTCCCTTGTCAGTGATGCAGGACGGAGGGGCTGACAAGGAAAGCTGTCTAGTCGTTCGGATGGGACGAAAAACCGAGGTCCCGTGTACACATTGGCGTGCACGTAAAAGATCCCTTGGCAGTTGGAATTCGATATAAGAGTAGGCCGTAGTGCCGCTGTCCGGGCAAAATTTCCCTCATAGCACACTGTATGGCGTATGCCCGTCTTCATTAGCCCAGGTTAGGAGCAGAAAAGTAGGACGTTAAACTTCATTTCATTTCATTTCATTTCCTATTACTGTGTACCATAAGAGAAGCTTAGTGTGGTCAAATTTCCTTGTGTTCGCAAGATCCCTTGCAATGCCAAGACCTAGGGAGAATGACATCATACCACGGGAGTAGAGCTGGGCTAAATTATAGCTATACCAAATAAAGGGGGTGGGGGTTTGTCAAAATTGGAGAGGAATTCAACATTTCCAAGCATATTATTCAGCTGAGATGTTCAGAAGAAATATAAACTTGTGATGTGTGCTGTGCATACCAAACAGGAACCAAATATATGTGGATTTATAGGTTTAAAACTCTGGTGTATATATCAAAAATTTGGAAAATACTAAAGCAGTATCATATCCTCTAAGATTGTCAGCTTAATCCAGACACTACACGAGAATTTGCCACTTGATCCACACCTCTGATTTATCATCGCTAATCTTTTTATTTGTAGTAGATCTTGTTATTATCCATGGATTCTGATAATAGACGACTAACATGTTGTATATGGTGTGGCACTCGTCAACAAATACTAACTTTCAGTGACGCAGAATATGCCAAGACCTCGGTTCTGGATATAACTGAACATGGGGACTATAATCGGATCAACAACACTATGGCGTATTCCGATCTTCCTCGGGGTATTTGATTGAACGTTATAGACCATTCCACGTTTTACTGAATTATGGCCGTTTGTTGACTTAAAATCAATAAAAATTCTGTTTTCCAGAATAATTGAAGGTTGGTAGACTGCAGAGTTACACGGCATTCCGGCTATACTTTTGATTGAATTCAATGAAAATTTATTTCGATAGATTGCATGCATTGTAAACTTTATTGACACCGATAGAGGACACGTATTATTCTCAGAATGCTTGTTTAGAATTGTTTATATACTAAGCAGCAAAAGAAACGCCAGGTTGGTATGTTACTCTTAATAGAAGCATTGCATAAAACCTGCCAAATGTTTTTATTGTATATTTGTGACCACATCTCCAACTTTACCTAAGTAATAAGGCTCCTTCCCAAACACAGAATTGCAGCTAGGAAATGTTCTCAAAAACGCAACCTGACTTCTGAGTCTGAGATGGTAATGTGTTCTCCATGATTTTCATGTAACTCATGCTGCACGTGCTGTTCACTGGGACCAGTCATATAAAATGCACCTCCATACCTGGTTGAATCAATCACACTACAACGTCAGCAGCATGCCACGACTCATGACAGCTCAGAGGAACCAGGCGCTTGGAAGACTCGACGCTGACCACACTGCCCAAGCCGTTGCCAATAACTTCTACTTCAATGTTCGGACCATCTACAGGCTTCAGCAACGCTTTCGGGCCAACAACACCACGGATGATCGCCCCGAACTGGTAGACCAAGGGTTACCACAAGGCGACAAGACCGACATGTTGTGCGACAGCACGTGCAGAATCCCTTCACACAGGCATCTGAGGCAGCACACCAGGCAGTGGGAACACACGGAAGACCTATCAGTACCGATACAGTGCACCGACGTCTCACCAGAGAGAACATCCATTGCCGTAGACCGATCCTCACCCCTCCTCATCGACGTGAACGTCTACAGTTTGCCCCAAAACACCAGAACTGGCGACACAGGCAATGGAGAACTGTTCTGTTCACCGATGAGAGTCGGTATTGCGTATCAACTGCAGATGCCAGGACCAGAATATGGCGTCGACGTGGCCAGCGTTATTCTGACCAATGTGTCATGGAACGAGACTCATGGGGAGGTCCAGGCATAATGGTTTGGGGTGGAATCGGCCTGAACCAGAGAGTGGGTCCTGTGGTGTTCCAAAATTTTGGTCCAGGGAGAGGAGGCAGCATCACAGCAGTGCGCTACATCGATCAAACTCTCAGACCCCACGTCATACCACATTTCGCACGTCATCGAAACAACGTTTTCCAGCAGGAGCGCCCGTGCCCACACCGCCAGAGTTACTCGGGTCATTCTACAGCAGAATGGTGTCAGCGTTATGCACAGGCCAGCCCTTAGTCCGGACTTAAACCCGATTGAGCATCTTTGGGATAAAATTCAGAGGAGACTTAATAACGTCGTACGGAAACCAAACACAGCCGATAGAGTGTGGTTCCAGGTGTGGTTCCAATCGTCTGGTGAACACACCAGATACTGATGTATAGACTGTGTCTTGAAATTAATTGTGATGAATTAATCACTAATGTGTCAACATACTGTTCACAAAAAAATTGCTTTCATCAATTTAGTAAGTCGTTTTCTAGAATGATTTGATTAAAAGGCCTCTCTGATTTTGAAATCGTACTGACGTTTTTTTTTTTTGCTGTTTAGTATATATAGTTTCTTGGTCCAATCGGCGTGCGATAGTGGCGAAATTAGTCGTTTACAACTTCTTTTCAACCACTTAATGGGGCGTTTAAAACAATTGAATTTTTTTTATCACTTGAACATATATAATTGTGTAGGAAAATTGAAATGTAGCACCGCCAATATGCTGAAGGAACAACTTGTGAGCAGGAACCCTCCGTCGTATGTTCAAGAATTTTAGTTCATTGACCGGTAAGTGGCAATAGTCTGACACCTCACCTTCAACAACCATGGCGGCAGTGGCCCTAAAATATCAGTGAAGGAGGACATGTGTTCAGTGATGAATTGCGATAGCTCTAACGACGTACAACACAAGGTTACTGACGTCGTAATGTACGTTTGTGCCGAAATGCGTTCAGAAGATATAATTGGTCGTAGTAATAAGTTATGGTGAGGCTAATAATCTCATATTCTCGTTCAGTTGTTATCCAGATTCTCAGATCATAGCCTAATTATAATGGCAATGGTGATCATAAACACTACTGAAATACTGTTTCCTTGGCCTTTGTGAACCGTAAAAATTGCTCAATTTATACTATTCTGCAAACACTGGCAATTGAAACTTTAAAACATTATAATAACCAAATGAACAGCAAATGTTTAGTAGTATATACATGTAGATATCCAGGGGCGGATCTAGGAATTTTGAAAAGGGGAGACGGGGCACGCCGCTGAGAGGGGATTTTTTTTTTGGGGGGGGGGGGAGTCCCCAAGAAAATTATCCGTAATTTCCTTGCATCTGTAGCCATCCCAAGAGCTATTTGGCTGATATTTTCGTCTAAGTAAACGTTCGGAAATCGTTGAAAAATAGCTTTAAAATCGAGCAAAAAAGCCACTTGAACATGCGACTCGAAAACTGTCAAGGCGAGCGAGGCATTATGATGGGAAAAAAAGGGGGGGGGGGGCGCCGCAAAATGGGGGCACTGACCGCGGAGACGGGGCACGCCGCTGAGAGGGGATTTTTTTTTTTTGGGGGGGGGGGGTCCCCCAAGAAAATTATCCGTAATTTCCTTGCATCTGTAGCCATTCCAAGAGCTATTTGGCTGATATTTTCGTCTAAGTAAACGTTCGGAAATCGTTAAAAAATAGCTTTAAAATCGAGCAAAAAAGCCAGTTGAACATGCAACTCGAAAACTGTCAAGGCGAGCGAGGCATTATGATGGGAAAAAAGACAAATCTATTCCCAAGCCACTTCACTATTTAAGCCTTGTAACTTGTACTTTGTACTGTCCACACATGAAACAATGCTATATCAAGTTGCACTCATGTGCGTCGGTGATGGGTATGAGTGTATACGCCGCCGATTCCACAAGATGTCTGTCTATAGCCACTCTATAGGATTAGGGCACCGTCAGCTAAACAACAAGAATTCGTTTGAAAGTGAAAGCATTATAATTAGACCAGACTGGTGTGTTTGAATCGTAGGTTTGAGTCATTTGGGATTCCTGCAACGGGTTGGGAACGGACATATTTGGGTCTGAGAAAGGGCACTTTCAGCAGTAAAAAAGGGCATTGTCGAAAATTAGGGGGGGGGGGCGCCCCTTGCGCCCCCCTTAAATCCGCCTCTGATATCCATGTAGAAATAAATGCGCAGATAAGATGGACACAGTTGCTACACATGGGAATACAAGTAGTTACTAAAGTGTTTCGCCTTCCAAGTTAATACCGTATTATTCCACAAAGATGCTGACCGATATTAGGAACTTCAACATTATAGTGATAAAAATACACCTAGTAGTCAAATCACAGTAGTCAAAGTCCAGCAAAAGCGGGCAATGACGGCAATCGAATAACTGCAATACCAAGGACTTGATGAAAACTTTCCCTCCAAATTCAATGAACGTGTGGAGATATGACATTCTCGTTTTATTTGTCTTTGGCGTCAGGTTGATTCTTAACAAAATGCGATTGATGACAATATATTTATACCGTGAATTTCTATTTTAACTGTAAATACAGTATTGAAAATATGTTTGAGATGCATTTTATTAGCTATTATGAATAATTTGTGGTGCATGAATGAAATGTTATCGTGAGCCTTGCCTACTTTTGTTGGTTTTGAACAAAGTGTGTCGAGTTCTATTTTGTTTGTTAAATTTTATTTTTTCGGAAAAGGCACGACTATCAATGGTTGTAAAGATATTTTTTAATTTACTAATTCAAATTATTGTGTAACAGGTTTAAAATCAACTGCTTCTTGGCTTAGTCATCATCGGCTAATGTGAAATTCTGCAAAAAGTAGTGTTAGCGTCAGTCCAGAGTGGTGTGTAGTTATCTCCCCTTCATTGATACAGATTTATTTTTACTATTCTATACTGACCAACAACATTGAATAAGAAAGATGGAAAATATACAACTTTTCAAAAACACGGTTATACTTAACATAATTATTAAGAAATTCCAAATAGTAAAGAAGCATATTATATCGCGTTAGTTTCAAATCCAAGAGTAAAGTCCAAAGATCTATTAATCTATGGACTAAAAACGTGTTTGGTGGTTCTCTTAGCTGCTGACTTACCAGTATGGGTTATTGAATCGGGGCGAGGTACACCCGTGATTAATGTGTTCCTCATTTTCCTGCATTTGCGGTGAACCAAAGACACCGCTTAGGGAAGTACAGGCTTAATCCATAACAGCCAATCATAGTTGGATCTAACCTAACTCGAGCCGACAAGATGTTGAGAGAATGATAACGTTCTTCGCTAAAGTGGGAATAAAAATTTAGCATCGTCGAATACGTTACAACGCTGTCCATTTTTCACAGTTCGTGGCGGAGTTTTAATGACTTGGCCAGCAGAATTATTGCTGAAAGTAATGACAACAGATATAGCTCATCAACACGTTTTTCATCAAGGTCACTAGAGAATTAACAGCAGATAAAATAAAAAAACATAGCCACGCGTTACGGTTGCGAATACATGCCCCGAAACGTCAGTAAGATGCGGACTGACGACCCTCGTGGCAACATGGACGCTTACGGCTAGCCTACGGATCCATAGAAACGGACAGGATTCAGATGCGGTTTTGTTAATATTTAGCCAGTTCTTCCGTCTTAAAAACTGAATGTTCATATATAAAAAAATTGACGACATCCGAAAATCCATAAATATTGAACCACGAATTTAATTCTAATTTCTTAAATCATTTATTTCTTGTTAACAGTGTATAATAATTAATCATTAGAAAAAGGGTATATTACAGGGTTCAAAGGTGAAACATGTTAAAGGTTAAATGTCAAAGTTCAATCCAATTTACAGCATTAATATACATGTGTGTGTGTGTATGTTTATATATATATTTATATTATAATAACATTAAATAACAGAAAAAGACAATTTGACTAATAGTAATTTAAAGAAAATGTAATTGTTTTTCTAGAAACTCTGCTTATGTACATACATATATAGTTTGTTTTTATTTCATACTTTAATTCGCTTTATATAATGGCGGTGACGATAAAAATAACTTAATAAGGAAGATAAGCTACAATTATATACTTCACAATATTTTTTGTAACAGAAATTGGGAATTGGTCATCTCTGAAGTACTAATCCAGACACTGGACCTTATTTTCAGTTGATTTTTAAATGGAATCGTGGGTTTTTTTCTTCACTTATTGATTTCAGTTAGTCCTGTTAGCTTGGCATTTCCTTTGAGCAAATACATAGTACCAGCACTTACCATGAATTAACTTAAGTATTGCTGATTAACTAAGGTACACAAGTTACCATGGATTAACTAAAGTACTAATCAATTCATAAAGTGGCATCGTTTATTTGGTTCAATAACTGAAATGATATACATGTACTAGAATGTCTCTACAGGTACGTCAAGGGTTCCACTAATTCACAAGTATGTTCAGATTTTAACTAATCTGATTAAAATACAGATCTATATTTCGTTTCGTTTTTTATACTTTCGATGGCCTACACTACATGAAGATCTGACCGGTTGTAGCGATAGGCCGCGTCAGAGGTCATACGAGCGGGGACCCTATGACGTCAGACATTTGATTAACCAATCAGTATTGATGTTACTAGTGGATTACCCACAGTTCCGTGCCAAACACGCCTAAAGCTCGCCGTAACAGACCGTTTCATTGGCTAATAGCCTACATCATTCAGAACACGTCAATGATAACAACTCTTCCAGATCCTAGTGTAGAAAAGACAAGTAAAGCGAAATTATGAACTATAAAAACGAAACGAAATAGGATCTATGTTTTAATCAGATAGGATTTTAACCATTGACCGAGCTATTAAAGTTTGAACAAGCAAACAGGGATGCTGGTCATCCTCTTTAATCTCAAAATAATAATGTGCCACATATTGATCAATTGCAGATTTATCTTTTTGCAAAGCGTCGAACAACGGTACTGCTAATAAGCCATCTATGCATAAAACACTCATAATCGAACTTAGTCAAGGTTTTGTTGTATAGTGAAACTATATACAACAACTTCCATCACTTTATTAAATTAGACCCAAATTATCGTGTTCCAAAGCATTGACGATTCAAATTGCTTTATCTGTACTCTGGCCTAAGCAGTAAATGCTAATCGTCGAACGAAGTCAAGGCATTCACCTAATAAATACCCACACCATGTTTGTAGCTAATTTAAAAGAAATATTGTGTTCCAGGCAGACGGGCAAACCAATTATACAAGTGCCCCACTTTCTTCGAAACGCGGGCGACAGCAGGAAATTATAGAAATAAGCGGGTGGGTTATTTCATAAAACCGTTGATACCTTTATGGACCAGTTCGCTAATTTAGATTTGCTATAACATACCGAATTCCTCGAACTGTGTTTACTCTAATTTTACTGTGCCCTCGGTGAAGAATTTGAATAAGAATATAATATGGTGTTCGGAATTCTACAAAAAGATAAAAAGGATTAAATCGTTAAGCGATATAATTCTATAAGGCGCCTCTTGAGCTCCCAACAAGAATCTTAGGTGCATAGAATACTGCATATACGTAATTAATTATAATATTATATGAATAGTCATCATAAATACAATATTATTTACATATAATTTGCATATCTTTAAAAGTGAACCGTGGAAGACTAATATATTTTCAATAAATTAAACTATTTAAATATATTGAACTATCTTTGAAATTGCACAAACGCTCAAAAAGTTAAACAAAATGACCTCATTTAAAAATCACCTAGGCTTTTTATTAACATAGCATGTTAATGTCGAAGTAAGACTTTGGTTGACCGTCAGCCAGTATTAGACTTTGATTGGCTGTCTGCCAGTATTACACTTTTGTTGGCTGTCAGCAAGTATTACACTTTTGTTGTCTGTCAACCAATATTACACTTTGGTTGACTGTCAATAAGTATTACACTTTGATTGGCTGTCAACAAGTATTACACTTTGGTTGACTCTCAACGGGTACTACACTTTGGTTGACTCTCAACGGGTACTACACTTTGGTTGACTCTCAACCACAATTGCACTTTTTCTTATTGATTTTAATATAGCTTATCCTTGTAACCGGAGTATGATAAGCGATGATGATATCAGAAATTGAAATATTCTGTTTACGTCACTCTTACAATTTTGATTTGAATACGAGGGTGAAGTAGCAGCCCAATAATTGTCTTTACCCTTAACCAATATACTTGTGAAATCTTGAACTATTCGTTGTGGTGTTGAATTTAAGTTTTTGGTATCAAGTTCTGGTCAAAGAGGTATCCCCACGTGGGTTTGAAAGCAATTAAAATCAATTAAAGAGTTGTCTCCACTTTTGTTCAAAAATGGTATTAGAGCAAAGAGTAAAATTGAAAACCACACAATTAAATAATACTAAAAAGAACTGCATGATATTTCTTTCCTTTGGCAGATTTAAAAGCTTCTGATACTGTACAACATATTGATAAGAAAGATAATTCTTAAAAATTAAAGAATTACGTATTCTTTGTTTAAATGGACATAATTTACATAGAAAGTCAGATTGTCTCTTCAAATGAAATTAAAATAAATTAAAACAGAAAAAAATGTTAAATGTTAAGTTATATGTAGGCCTATATACACTAAACTAAATCAAAGTATTCTGAAATCA
The DNA here is from genome assembly GCF_932274485.2 of Patella vulgata. Classification (NCBI taxonomy): domain Eukaryota; kingdom Metazoa; phylum Mollusca; class Gastropoda; family Patellidae; genus Patella; species Patella vulgata. The sequence goes on from NC_065883.2 coordinate 24,325,047, forward strand.
AATACAAACCATGGCAGAGTTATCTGCCTTATTTGAATAAATATAATATGGAATCATTCAAACGTATGGATTAACAGTTAACACACAAACCAATCAAAATCAAATGGCGCATTTATACATTATGTAAAAAAAATCTACCCTTCAAGATAGTTTCCCTTAAAGTGTAGTTCATGCCGTGTAGCTTTTTCTAGGGAACATTGGAACATTCCGAGTAACACATTGCATCTGATGATAATAATGTTCTAATATATAAAAAAAGACCAGATAGACCGTAATTTTCTCCGATTACTGAAGTAAATGAAATGAGATGGGGTTTATGGCCCTTTTTCCACATCGGCCAATCTACTGAAGACGAGCTATTATTTAAAAAAACGTGGTATCACAGAGTACTCTGATGATTCGGCCACAGGGGATAAGGTAAATAATGTTTATGTTTTTCTTGATTTAATCTTTTAAAGTAATATGGCAAATCTGAAGTCGTGCGGATAATATTTGGCACATGGAACCTAAACGGTTGGCCACCCCTTCTGTCTATTCAGAACTTTATGGTGGAATACTCCTGTTGTCTCTATTCCCGCCTGAACTCCTTTAAACATGACTTACATGGGATAACTCTTTTGCTTATGTTTTGATATTCCAGTCACTTACATGTAAATATCTTTTTTACAATTCATGACAACAATCCTATTTAGCTATCCTTTCCCATGTAAATTAACAACTAGTTTGTGAAGAAATGAATGGTGTTATGGTCCTCCATGCTTGCACCTTTCCAACAGTGTGCTACGAGGCTTACTCATATTTCGAGTTCCAACTGTCAATGGTTATGTTTTCGTACCATCTGATCGACAAGAAGTTGTTCTTTATTTACCATGCCTTAACCACTGGGGACACCACACCGGAAATCCCGGAAAACTTTCTCGGCAAACGCCGGGAGCAAACCCGAGATTCCCTGATTAGCTAGACACCGGGACTCCCAGTTTGTCTAGAAATATGATTTCAGTTTTTAGAAGAATAATTACTCCCACCTATGTCAGATGTCAGACTAAATGTGTTCACCCTTAAGCTCGGATAATTCGAAAGACAGTTTGGTCAAATTAAAAACTACAGGCAACGAAACATACGCCAACAGGAGCTAAGTCATCTGCGCAGTCCACAAAGGTCATTCACAAAACACTGATCCAGGGTAACAGAAATAATTAAAATTCGATTGGCATCTAACTCTTTCTAGTGCTAGCATTTATTATACAAAACATGTACCGGCAATCAGTTGATAACTTTAGCTTATCGGGTGATCGGAAATCTGTGTTTTCAACTAGATCAAGGGGGATAACTACGACTACAATTATCATAAATTGTTGAAAATCAATAGCCTTTTCGTCTCCTAAACGTAAACACTGTATATAAATTTAAGTCAATCGGGTGATCACAGGAAAGTGTGGATGACGGACCAACGGTGCTAATGACAATATAAGACCACATTCTAATGTGGGTGTATAAAAAGGGAAAGGGAGATCCTATTGTAAACGAATGCATAATTAAGAGTTAATATAATTGAGAAAGGGTCAAAGATGAATAAATAAATTACTATGGAAAATGTTTTGAAATAAAATGAGGAATATGAGCACTAGCTATTCAATACTAGCGACTAGATTGACGTTTATGTATACGTCACATATTTACATACTGGTATATGATGTCACGACACAGTTTATATCATTTATATACAATAACATATACACGTCATAATTCGTCATCTTGTACACATGACATCAGACTTGACGCTGCTAAAATCCTTGATATATATTATTTACTGTGGGGACTTTAAAGAGACGGGTAACATTTTATTAACTTAGAAGTTTAAATAACAATCTGTAAAACCCAAACAGGGCAACCGTTGAATCATCCTTCCCCATCTATTCCAAGCTTTGACGCATTTCTCATAATTTTATAGCCTAACATAGGCTTCAGTCGCAATTCGCATTCTTACTAAATAAATTCCGTCGTCTTATTAAACTACTTCCGGTATCCCCTGTTTTCCTTTTAACACAGATGATCCATATGTATTTCTGGTACAATTTTTTTAAAATTGATTTTTCATATACCCGTCCCACTCTTTTTTAAATGTCCAAGGTCTTGTCATAGTTATCCCCCAGCGTCGTTTAGCCTACGTCATGTGACTTCCGACAGCCATAGGTCGTCGAAAATGCATAGATAATTCGATTTGAAACGTGGAACGTTTCATAGCACAGATAAAACAACAAATAAACTTTCTGAAAGCCCATAAGGCAGTTTGGCGCACCACACATAGCAAACATTTTTCACACTTTATTACATGTATATACTGTCAGAATTGACGTCATCGTTGCCATGGTAGCACCCTTTGAGAGATCAAGCTATAGCACAAAAGTAAGAGTAGGATAACAACGGGAGATAATCGCACTCGGCTTGTCGAATTACACAAATGCTTTCCACACATACATAAATATCCGTTATTATTTCTTTCTGTTCGGCACACGCCGTCTATTAATGTTAATTGAAAGTTTATATCGGCTGAACACACTCTCTCGATCACCAGTACACCTGCAACGAATACAAAGATAAAAGAAAATATATAAAGGTATAACGTTTTATCAACAGGTGTCCATAAACCTCTTTTTTACTTGGACATTTGATATACATAGCCACTGCTAGTTAGCATAAAGAAGTGGATTTTGCTTGATAAATATACAGCAAAAGAATGACACCCAGATGGGGAACATAAGAATATTAAGCTGTGTTGTATGATAGCATATACTACCCTGGGGATCATTCATAAATCATAACATCCGTGTGGGGAAAAAGCATTTTAATTTCAAAGTGTTCACAAGCAATGATATATATGGAATGTCTAGATTAGCGCTTGTCCCAAAAAGGGTGGATATCGTAGGCCGGTTCAACTGGAATCGGTGTAGTAAGGCAATTCGGATGTTACCCCCTCATGGACTTGCTCAACGTCACCAACAGAGAGACGTTGCCTATCGACTTAGTGACAACTGCTCCAAAAGATCGCTTCATACGCCACCCATCTCAGGAACATGGACAGCACCTTTGCAGAACTGATAGCAAGAAGCATATTTACGTAGAACTACTTGCCATAGGCTATTGGGAAACACGAGGGGCGCCGGAACCCGGGTACCAGAGTATACAAATGCTACCCTGCCCTTTTCTGGGGTATACATGTATACCCATGCCCTAATGAGATTATCTGAATTTATTGTGAAATCTGATCAGCGCATCAATTATTTCGGTCGATTATAGTCCCATTATAGTGTCTCGTGAACACTTGCTCTTGAATATGAGCACTTGCAAGAATCGTGTCTCTAAATCTACTGTCTCGTTCTAAAAGCTTATTCTATTTTCTTAATGAGATGACTTGCTCATGATACGAAAATTGTGAATCATGCTTTTGTCTCTTTGATTATTATGTATTTTAAAGGGTTTTATGTTGGAATTTGGAATGCTAGAGGCGTTCTAAACAGCGTTCTCGGTATTGACAAATTTCAAAATTTTATAGAGGCCGGCCCCGGCCGCGCCCACCCCAACCCCATATCTTTTGGTACCCTGGCCCCGCGCCGTTCCGGCGCCCCTGGGAAACACAATATACCACAACGCTATAGTGCCAGTGACAGTCTATACTCCCTACTTGAGACACTTATGATGCAGGTTATTTTCACTGCGTATGGTACCTGACCGGAGTTTAAAACCTGTGTAATGTCATTTGGTTACTGTTTTCAGCTTCTTTAACTTGTAATTCATTCCACTACTATATGTAAACGGACAATAGTTTACTCACATAGCAATACGTGAACTGATGATGATGCATTCTCAGTGACAGACTGGGCCTAAAACTTCTACCGGGAAAACATGTAAATGGGTGAACTTAATAGCACTTAATACCAAAAGGTAGGCAAAGGAATCAGATAAAAGTAGCGGTTTTTAAGGAGATAAAAGGTCATCAGTTTGCCAATATTCCGTTGGACCAGTCCGCCACATTGTATACACATCAGAGGGACTTGTCCGCAAGACTTGGAAGAGTAACTTGATGTCTAGAACGCCCGAGAGATATCAGATATGTACAAGACGGTATGAAATATAAAAAGTGAACACTTTTATTTTGTATACAAGGCTATACAACCAATGTTGTTTTAAGAGTAGGTGAAAAACTACACCCACCCACCCCCCACCCCCCTCTTCAATAAAAAGCATCTTTTCTTACCGAGTTTGTAGTGGGTCCATTTTAAGCAGACTCCCTGAGAGCAGACCTTTTTGACAGGCGGATTGATCTTCAAGTCTATGGGATCAGCACAGGTACTATTATGTGCTGTCCCAGCACACACGTAACATTTTATAGGTTCTGAAAAAGAGAAGTACACTGTCATTTCATATTTCATCACAATTCAATCATTGTATCGCTGATCGCACCAAATACAGATTACGTGTCGGGTTCTACAATATAATACAGTGTCATGGGTTTCGGAAAGGGGGCCAGGAAGAATGGACGAGCAGCTGTCAGTTTGCACAGTGTGTTCTAGAATAGAACCATAACAAAGATCTAACTTGGTTTTTATAGTTAATAATGGCAAGATGAGGAAATTTTTCTTTTTTTTATCGGGGATCTGGTCAGCAAGTGCTACTCCTCGAAAAAAGCCCAAGTTACCATCAATTCATGTACGATCAACAAGGAATTTGGCATGCTTGTTCTTATTCTGTATTTATTTGCAACTAGGCTATATAATATATTCCATTAAATCAACAATCAATATTTAAGAAAAGTCTCATCACTAAATAAGATTAATAGTGTATATAATGTAAATGGTTACAATTATATCATTTAAAATGATATTTAATAATTGGCTTTTATTTTGCTTTTCGGGGTGTTAGGTCTGCAAAGTGGTTGTTGTTAATGAAATATAAAAAAATAATGCACTTAGTAGTTCAAATCCTATCATTTTAATAACCTGTTTTAGCTTAATGGAAGACCCCATTCTCTTTTAATAAATGGATGATATGATTTGAATCTGAAGGAATCACTATAGCATCCAGCATAAATACTACTCACTGATTTAATCACTCGACCTTATGGGGACCATTGATGGTTTGTCGAGTTATTTTTCGAATGGTATTTGTATTTATGTGAAAACACGTTACCTCTACAGGCCTGTATCAACATTAATTAAATGTTATCTTCTTTCAGGCTGTTGTGATTATTAAAACATTAACAAATCATTGCCAATACTTTACAACAAGTTATCCATTAGTCAATTTGTTATATTTTCAGTCAAAGTGGTCTGTCATATAAGATGTTGTTATTAGTAGGCCTATTACCCTTATCAACCTTGATCACTTCCATAATCACATTACTTCAATTAAACATACGTTATGCAAGAGGTAAATCTGCCTATTGCAGGTCTTTCGTTAGGCCTGAAATGTTATTTAAACTATTAATTACACATTTATTAACAAAACAAGACCATAATCAACTCTCGATGGCATCGGATACTTGCGATTTTAACTACATTACTCATTAGAACGGTTCGCCTTTTGAAAATTTAATTTAAAAATGGGAAAGCGAGGCTAAGTCGCGAATATACCAGTGCGCTAGTTACCACTATGTACACACCTTGTCAAAACAATAAACAGTGATAGTTTGGCTCAGAATGAAGTAATTTGGCTGAAATTTTCAATATTTTAAATTATTATAGCAAGAATGACCAACTTTCTATTAAACTTTTAACTAATGTATCTTTAAGTTAGGATTCCTTAACCTGGTGTTGTTTTTACGTGTATATATTGTCTTGTTATATTTTATATTTTATCATTGTCTAGAGAGGCCTATCCGAAACGTCGCTCAGTAATAGGCAGTAATTGTATTCCATAGAATTGTGACCTGAATGTTCAAGTTCAATTACTAAATGCTATTGAAACAAAATATCAAATCAAGTAAATAGATCAAGGTGGCTGCGATGACACCACAATCGGTTCCTGTTCCGTAGTACACTCGTACTTGTTTTAAATAGAAAAAACCCCAACTATTTTTGGTACTGCTATGTCCTAAAACCATTATTTGACAGCATATTTATGGTGTACATTCCTAGCTTGTTATTGAACTGACGTGCCGTAGTTATGATTAGGAATTTGTTCATATAATCCAATAATACCAGTGAACTTTGACCTAATATTTATATTCATGTAGGACAAGACGATAATAATGTACATTATAGACAAAGTTAATCTCTGGTGATCTCGTGGAATTCACAAGACGTCATGTTACATTTCAGATGGATTGGGCTTCCAATAATTCATCTATTTAACATTTTACAAGATAAAGATATTTTTCGTGAGGGATGTGGTGTGCCAGTAAGGTGTCAACAAATTGGCAAAACCTCGCCCTCATTCATATTCACAAACTTTAAAAGTCAGGATATCAAGTGAAAAACACAATGAGTTGTCCACAGCCACCTTTAAATTTTAAATAGTCCCTCCAACGTGAGTGGGAATGTACCTCGCATCTATTCTTTTATGACCTTTGCCACAATCTCATCGAAATTGAAATACATATACTGTATGTAATAGATCCTTACGTGTAACCAATTATATAAATCAATTAAGTATATAACACAATAAAGACAACAATAGGAATAATCAATACTCTAATAGTGAAGTAATATTAAATGTTCAATGTTCTGGAAGAATATGCATACTCTTAACTTGTGACATGCACAACACCTGAACCATCTGTGATATCAATCAATATTTGCCTCGTAAAGGCTTTACAAAATGAAGCCTATACATACTACTGCTATAAATTATCACAGATTGCACAATATACTATAGGATCTGTAAACTGTGACACACTTTACTAATTTCATCTCAGATATTACACAAATAATTTTCCATTTCACAAGTCATCGAGGCGTTAAATTAAAATTCTAGGTAATGACTTGTATGACAATGTGCCAAGATAGAAAGGCGTCAAAGAGCAAAAGGCCACCAACAGAACCAAATAGCATCTTTACGTCATTGTCTAGTGTGATCTGAAATCTTTGGTCCGATACGTCTAAAGAGTATAGTCTTAAATTGACAACAGTTACTTATAATATCTTGTGGTAGGTTGATTCGTATCCTCGGTAGTAAAATATGAGTGGTGTGAATGATCGATGGATATAGAGGCAAATTACGCCCCGATATCTCCATAGAAAATAACCACCTTTGGTTATATTGTAACCAAACGGTCAACGTACGGCAGGATGAGCTCACTGCGATTGAATACCAATAATTATTATTAAGAATCTTTTGAAAACTAACTACAACGCTGATCTACTATTTAAACCCATCACTGCTTAATCTTGTAAGTTTGTCTTCGATATCATCCTCCGTTGAAGAGGAAGTTTCGATTATTACCAGATATTACGTCATTCAAGTATTGCCGTTGCATACCGAACCGTGCAATAACTTTTGAAAACAAACTAGAGCATGAATCTATACCCCATCACTGCTTAACATTGTGAGTTTGCCTTCGATATTACCCTCGGTCGAATAGGAAGTTTCGGTTATTACCAGATAGGACGCTATTCAAGTACTGCCATTGCATACCGAGGCGTACAATGATTATTTTTAAGAAACTTTTGAAAACAAGCTACAACATTAATCTACTATTTAAACCCATAATCGCTTGATCTTATGCGTATGTCTTAGGTGTCATCCTCCGCCGAAGAGGAAGTTAAGCCCACTAACCAACGAACAATTGATTTTGGACTCCGACGCCAAGGAGCAGTTGGAAAAAACTCAGATAATTACATTAAAGACATGTAAAGATGGAACGCGTGATTTTGTGCGGGAATTAAATCTGCGCCCCAAAAGAGGAAGTCAATTTACGTAGAAAATATCTTTGGAATTCAATTTAAAAATTACACACGAAAACATTCGATCAGTTTTGATGTAAAATTAACTGGTTACACAAGCAGTTACAGAAGTTACCGCCGTCGGGATGAGTTGATTTGACAGTAAATGTTTTTACAATCAATGAGTATACGATTAGAGAGCAGACAAAATGTCGAACATCAGACTAACTAGATCCTGTTATATAATATAAACTACTGCCTTCAGACTTATCGACTTCCACTCTTCCACGCAACAATGAAAGTTTTAAAGGAAGCATTTCCGTTTCAAAGAAACAGTGAACCCATCCAACGACAACCGACCCCTGTAGACAGAAAGGGGACACGGCTTCCTATGAAGCTATCAAACTACTCTGTCTACTTTGACTGAAAAGGGACCACCTATACAATGAACAACCCTCACACCGACAGGGATCCCCAAAACGTTATTTATTTTCTTTAAACTGCCCACAATGAACGGGAAGTGTAAAAACTTGACCCTGAACGGAACTACTACGGCGAAATGATTTTTCAGATGGTGCCTCCCCAGGAAATATTTCAAATATTCGCAGTGGAACACACGATTTAGAGTTTGTTTTGGACAAGGAACACAGCAGAAATAACTGCATTAGTCTGAATGGTGGTGGTGAACCTGAACTCAAAATTGGACTGACCCTCATAATCAAAGGGTACAACACAACAAAATTGGTAAAGAAAGAGCTCCTGGCGAAGATAAACCAGAATTAAATAAAATATAACGCTACTGCGGTCTGAATTGTTTCGCATTACATCAATACTGTTCTAGGTATACCCCTATAATATGCATCGTGGGGTCAGTTTTACCAAGTGATGATAGTCCAATGCGCCACTCACTTTTCTTCTTGTCGACAATTAGTTTGCGACCGAAATTAGCCGTTCATGTCCAAAACCTGACGATGTTGGCTGTAAATCACGGGGTTGTTCTAGACATGAGTTGATGATAACTGATATGTTGTCTCTATGGCCACATCCATAATAACCCCCGTTTGGCTGGCTGCAACCTCCCCATTCTGCACACAGATCCATCTACTTCATACTTCGAGAACAGATCTCTTTCCTAAATGGCCGCCATATCCAAATATTAGTATACTGTTTTGTTATGCGTATACTCCGTTTCATATCTGTCATACACACAAAGACTAAATAAACTTTTTCAATTTTATAAAATGGAAGCAGAATATATACTTTTCATAATTCTCGATGAATACTTATTGCCTTCGATAAAAATCGTCGATTAAGGACTTAAAATGTCGGTCAACTAGCTTAATGTCTGTTCTCAAGTGGAGCTAACTGTAGACAGGCAGCCTAAGTTTAGTATGCTTCTTACTAGTAGCACAGATAGACGTTACTAAGACATACTTGGTTAAAATATCAAATTTTTATGTACGGAAGTTTCAGAAGACCTGTCTACAACGGCACTGATACCTGCGAACCCATTTTAAAATAGTATCTTAAGAAAATGTTCCACTGCACCGGGGTGTGCCTCAGAGTAATAATAATATCTAAAAAAAAATAAAATAAAATCTGTAAATTGTGTTTGAATCTTTTCTATCTGCCTGTGTGATCAATTGAACTTTAAATGTCAGTAAATCAATTTGGTACACACACATTATAAGAAAAGAAAGTCGATTTGACCTTACGTTCATAAACCTTATACAAAGAAACTGGGTTATCGCCTAATTATTATTTTATATTTCTTACCAAATATCATTTAAAGTCACATATTTCACCGTATAAATTATAGCAGCTGCTATCAGATTTTAAAAGCATTGCTTAAAATCCCAATACTTTACAATCACAAAATAAATTAGGAAATATTCTGTCTTTTTAATATCAGTATACATATAAATTGATCAAATGGCGGGATACATCAAATGTTGCTATGCTAGTATTCTCTGATTATATACATCTGGCGCCAATCGGCACGCGCAACACGTGTGCTCGTATTCCATTGACGTCATCAAGATTGGTTCGGAATGTTGTGGTATCATCTTGGGATCAACACTAGCACTTTTTATAGTTTATGTAAAATGAATTAAATGATGGGTTATCTCTTTGAAGAGAATTTATTCACCGGCCGGGAGAAATTATATCTATAATCATACTCGCATTTCATTCCTCGAAACAGACATGAAATAAATCAAAGGTGTAATAAAATAATGGAGAATTTAAAATTCACAACATAACAAAAGAGACCTGGGAATCGCATTTAGGCTATATAGTAAAAACATGCGTATCTACATTTATGACTTCAGTAACATAATTTTAAGCAATAACGTATTGTATTTGCATCCCTTTCGATATTGTTTAATCAAAACATGACTAACTGTAGGGCCCACCGGGAAACATGTCAGGTCGTAATGTATAGCTGCCAAAACCTGCTAGTTGTCTTCATTTTTTGGAAATCCACTAGATTAGCATAGCCTACTAAACATAGGGGATAATTTCGAAAGCTAAATGTAATAAGCCTTAGACAGATGCACTGTTTCTATAGAATAAACCAACCTTATTGCACATAATATAATATATATTTTGTAATAGGAATAATCTAGATCAGACCCCTGTCTAACACAGCCAATTTCCTGGCAGTTACCCCCAATCTGTAAAATGAAAAATCGATTTCGTCTTATTTGAAACGTTCATCACGTGTAATTGTGCACCAAACAAATTTTGATTAATTTATTGTCTGATGTGTCTGGGTTCAGTGATGAAGAGCTGTGTCAAACGCTTTTTTTCCCAGTAGGACTACTGTAGCCCACACCTTTCGAGCAATAGGTTTGATTGGGCATTGCCTTGGTAATGACCTCAAGCTAGATGTGTACTTGCACACTCCAAGCAAGGAATCGCATCACAACTATTACTTGCAACCTAAGCCTGGTCATCCACCAAATCCCAACCCTCTTCTGGACAGAATAATCCTAACCATTGGTCACCTACGGTTTATTCAAGGCTGGAGCAGGCGTTGATAAGGTGCCAAAGAGGGGTGTGTATCTCATCATAGAGGTGTTACCCATTTAGTGTAGAAACATGTTCAGCCAGCAAATCAAGGCGGTCACGATCTTTCATTTAAAATTTTTAAATATCTCAATAAGGGGGTTTGGATGGCAGAATGGTTAGCGCGCGCTGTATCATACGGTCTGTCATTGAGTCAACTAGCGGGGTTTCGATTCCCTGGTTGTACGTGACAAGGAGTAGGGTCGCCTGTCCAACCTCGTGGGTTTTCTCCGGGTCCTCAAGTTTCCTCCCACTGCTAAAGACCACTACGCCAAGCGAATTATTGAAATAAAATTGAACCATATGTTAGTCCCAAAATGACCTAGTTTTATCGAGTGGACGTTAAACCCCATTTCTCCCCCCCCCCTCTCTCTCTCTCTCTCTCTCTCTCTAGATATTATAGCTTTGCCCTAATAGATATTATAGCTTTGCCCATTTCTCTCTCTCTCCCTCTCTCTCTCTCTTTTTATCTCAATATATACAGCCTTGTTAACTTTATTGATCATGTGACCTAATCCTGGTCATCCGCCTAATCCCCACCCCCCTCTGGTCAGAATAATCCTAACCATTGGTCATATTCAAGGCTGCAGAGCAGGCGTGGATAAGGTGCCAAGGAGGAGTGTGTATCATATCATAGAGGTGTTACAAATTCAGTGTAGAAACATGTTCAGTCAGCAAATCAAGGAGGTCACGATCTTTCATTTAAAGTTTTATCTCAATATATACAGCCCTTTTCTGCGATATCACCTCGGTGGAAGTGGACGTTTAAAAAAAATAATTTCACACACATACAGCCTTGTTAATTTTATTGATCTTCTTTATTTTTTTTGTCATTTGAGTGGGGGGGGAGCTGTTCTCCCGAGTCCTGATGCTGAAGCCCATCTCTACCAAAACGATCTTTTACACACGCCACGCATCGTGTGTATATGTAGCTTTGTTTGTAGGACGGAGAGTTAATGTGAATTATTTGCATATGGAATGAGTCTGTAACAGAATAGTATGAGTTTATAATAGAGTGTAGGATATTACTGAATCGATACCTATTATTTACACAAATCTATTTTTAGACCAAATAAATACTTTTACTATTGATCACAACTACAAATATGGTGGGGAATTTTGGTTTCTACAGCAACCCACGTGAATGGTGGATCAGGGGTGAACTGTCAAGGGAATGAAATAAACTGAAATGCTGTTTAGCACCTCGTCATGGTTTTTTTTTCTTAGAAGACCAACGGTAATAATTCGGACGCTAAAATAGCTGCGTCTTTCAGATAATAAAGGGCACATGCCTCTATTCTTTGGAATCCTACAGTGGTGAAAATGGGTCTAAAGGCACACATTAATGTAATATGAATGTACGTCAGCGATTTATATTAAATTTAAAAAAAAATTATTGTAATTCCATAAATTATAATATAGACTATTTTACCAGAAGAAAACAGAATGCTTACTTTTTGTTAGAAACGAACAAAGGTGGGGATAATAGAGACCCGTCTATAAGACAGTAGTGAGATTTTAACCTATTTAGAATTTCTCTCTGCGCCACTGATGATGACGTTGGCCGTGGATCATACAAGATGTCGCGACTCGTGAACCCCCGCCATTCTATAATTGACTTCATCAAGATATACTCAAATGGCAGCACTGAGATAAACAATAATTCTCTTCTTTTTTATCAACTTGCGTCATAGGAAGATATGAAGGATAATAATTCTATGCTACAGTTTTTTATCTAACCAACGAAGATCGATGTCGTGTCTAAAACAATGCTCAGCAGATCTGTTCGAACTAACACAGTTTTTTTTATTCCGGATTAAGAAAGCGTTTCCCCTAATACTGTTATATTTATCATATTTGATTTTGACCCAAATAGATAATTCGGTTTTGATATAAAAAGAAATCTAGTCGCAGAAACTGTTATCTTTTATTTGTGGTATTTTTTTAAATCTTGGATGTTAACGGACATTCATACCGGTACAGGTTTCCGTATTTCGAGTACAACCCTTGGTGCAGAAAGGTTGGATTTTAAACCCCATTTCATTTTATCAAACTTGTGCATTATATATTTTAATTCCCACTCACATATTAAAATGTTGATACAGAAGGTCGGACGTTAATCCTCATTCCAATTAGCATTATTCATTTCAATTTCCATTCACGCAGTAATTCGTGTTGTGTATTGGGCTGTGGTACAATATATCATAAACTTCAGAAGGTGCATTTAGTCCACCATCTACAGATTCTTCAATATTCAAAGATGGTCTTGTTCAAAATTGTATTTTGTACGTAACTGGTAGAATGGCGAATGTGCGTTTATTCTACGGGGACATGGAAAAATAATTAATCAACAGGAAATGAAATGAGATTTAAATTCTTACTTTTAGGAAACAACCAGGATTAGTAGGGTGGACATATGTCATACAGTGGGCTATGGGGGAATGTTGCCCGGACAGCGGATTTTCCTCATACTCTTCATGGAATTCCAACTGTCAAAGGTTTTTCGTCCCAAACGAACGACTAGACGCTTTTCCCTGTCAGATCCTCCGAAATGCCTCACTGACAAGCGGAAACCTTGTTGAAAAACCCCGTGGAACAAGGAATCGACTCGACCAATTCAGGAATAGTTCCTGTTTTGTTCTTCTTTTTTGTATTAAAGAGAGAGAGAGAGAAATGGGGTTAAACGCCCACTCGACACAAACTAGGTCATTTCGGGATTAACACATGGTTCAACTTTATTTCAATAATTCGCTTGCGCGTAGGAGTCTTTAGCAGTGGGGGGAAACCGGGGGACCCGGGGAAAACCCACGAGGTTGGATATTGTATTAAAAGAAATAGCTTTATAATGTATGACCTAACCCGGACTTGTTTTCCCCGGGTCCATCATGCGAGTACATTCACCCTTTGATTATTACTATTACAATTTATAATCTGAATAAGTTTTTTAAAGTTTGATTTAGATTCATCAATATAATCCATAGCTTGGCTTGGCTAGACAATCCAACAAAATCTATATTTAATCAACAAATGACAATTTAGAAATCAATCATTCATGCAAGGTTATTTCATTCATTACGGTGTTTGTACGTAGTACAGTATTGTTGATTTGTGTCTGTATTTGACGTCGCTAAATATCAGAATAAGAATTTAATCAAATGGTCCATGCTACTCTACAATCAATACTGGTATTAACTAGGGCACCGGGTGTTTGGAGCATTGAAACTTGTATAAATGTTGGAAAACCCATAGTGATAGAATGAAATCTGGAATTTATTTTTTGGGTACCATTACCCTTCAAATGAACCTGAAGTATTGTTTGATGATTTGCGTCATTATTTGACGTGGTTAAGTATCACTATCAAAATCTAATCAAATGGTCAATTCCGTAAGATCAATATGGCTGCTAACTAGGTTACTAGGTTGACCTTTTACCCTTTAAACGGACACCAATACAGTACCCCAAATCCTGCGTTCTTATTTAAATCGGACCCTTTCCTACTGAACGATCGATATCGAAACTATTGGGCTGAAGATTCTGGGCTATATTTCGTATATGGATTTCTAAAATATACCAGATTTACGTCATTTACGTCAATTAAGTGACTTTGAACATGCAAATAATAGCCTAACTATTACAAAGACCACGTTACGGGAGCGGACCGAAAGGAAGGTAGACAAGATAACATCTTCTAAATGACGTTAGCTGTGTTCCTACATCGCCGAGATATTCCGACTTCTTGGTAAGAAAAGGGGTGAGGTGGGAGCTAGTCAGTTCACGGATAAGGCTGAGGGGCTTGGCATGTTACCCCTTTAAGAGGCGGACGTTTCGAGCTTACATTTCAGACAAAAACATTTTATTTCATTTACGTTAGAATAGACCGTCTAGAAAGTCCATCGATTTTAGTAACACTATACAATCTCTGTGAATAAAACAAAGCAGAACTCAGACCCTAAAGTAAAACAGGAAACAATTGTCTCGATCCCAATACAAAAATCATGAAAACATTCAGAAAACGTCAAAATCAATGGAACGATATTTAATTTCGCAATTTTATTTCATGATTTCGTTATATAATATAGTTTTTGTTTCTTTGAAATAAGGATAGCCATGCGTGTTCCCATGTACAGATCCGCCGTCACTCCATACATATCTGGCCGGTTGGTGTAGGTCACGTCAAGGATCATATAGATGAAGACAGAAATAAAACAGCCATATCCAAACCTAGGTTGAGATGAAGAATCCCGGGATAAAACAGTCCTATCAAACCATAATTTGGGGAAGAATCCCGGGATGAAACAGTCCCATCTAAAGTATGTTGGGGGATGAAGCCCGGGATGAAACAGTCCCATCTAAAGTATGTTGGGGGATGAAGCCAGGGATGAAACAGTCCCATCTAAAGTATGTTGGGGGATGAAGCCAGGGATGAAACAGTCCCATCTAAAGTATGTTGGGGGATGAAGCCAGGGATGAAACAGTCCCATCTAAAGTATGTTGGGGGATGAAGCCAGGGATGCAACAGTCCCATCTAAAGTATGTTGGGGGATGAAGCCCGGGATGAAACATTCCAATCTAAAGCATGTTGGGGGATGAAGCCCGGTATGAAACAGTCCCATCTAAAGTATGTTGGGGGATGAAGCCAGGGATGCAACAGTCCCATCTAAAGTATGTTGGGGGATGAAGCCCGGTATGAAACAGTCCCAGCTAAAGCACGTTGGAGGGATAAGGCCCGGGATGAAACAGTCCTATCAAACCATAAGTTGACTGTTGGGGGAAGAACCCGGGTATGAAAACAGTCCAGTCTAAAATAAGTAATAAGTTGGGGGATGAACGCCGGGATGAAGCAGTCCAATCTAAAATAAGTAATGAGTTGGGGGAAGAAGCATACCATCTAAAAAAAGTAATAAGTTGGGGGAAGAAGCTCGGGGTGAAACAGTCTTATCAAAACATAGGTTTAGGGCAAGAAGTTCGGGATAAAACAGTTTTATCAAAACATAAAATGGGGGATGAAGCCCGGAATGAAACGGTCCTATAATAAATTAAGTTGGGAGAAGAAGACCAGGATGAAACAGCCCTATCGAAAAGGTTATTGTCGCCACAAACAGGTTATACTTTAGGCTCACGAATCGGACCTAGATGGGCTGTTGGCTAAAACATTGTATGAATCTCGACTACAATAAGAAACTGTCAAACTCATAAACGCATCTCGGAACCACATTTCATGTGCGGTTATTTGAAGATGATAACGTGATCTGATCTTACGTTATGAATTAACACGTTGTTTGTCTCAGTGTAGATTAAGAAGCCTCTAATTAACACATGAATAATTCCACTCAAGGTAGTTAATAAATTCACATGTAATACCCCCATCAGACAGAGGTGGCGTCCTTACTGCGCTGCTACGACGACATAAAATGGTCTCAGAGCGCGTCATAAGCGTGTTAAAGGCGTAGTGGAAACGGCGACTACGACTAGTTGGTTTCCAGAGGTTTTGCCTGTAATTGAGGTTTGAAACCGTTCTTGGATGTTTGCTATATTTCTTTGGGTAGATACGGTAGCCTTGCGTATAAACATTAATAAACTTACAGGGGCAATACTAAACAACAAAAATTCATGAATTTCCATTGCCAGGGCAGCCAGTGGGGGCGGGGCAGTTTCAAATGTAGGGCGCCATCCACTATTCCATCCCACAATGAATATCAACGAAAAACGTTATAAAATGCATAAATTTGTTCAAAGTATTCCCAAAACACCGATCGTATTACTTATTATTATTCGACGATCGTTATCTCACCGGAAAGCAGTTTTCTTTATTCGAGTTGATATAAAGTTCATGTCATATTATGATTGTTGTTATTATTTGTGAATCTTGAGGGCGCTTACGTTGGTCCCATGGGGGAAGGCGCTCGCAGCTTTCATTTTGCCGTATAAAAGCCCCGATAAATTTCAATACGTGACTAATAAATGAAATCCGCCATTTGTCCAAAAGTCTTTAGGAACGCGAAATTCAATTTTTGTAAGAACTCCAATTGATTTGAATATCGTTTTTCAGATTGTACTTTTGCATTTTTAATGTTCCTGAAATCTCTTTCATTAAGCCACGATTATTTTTAATACTGGTACCTGACAAATAAATCAATTCCCGCGTTTATCCTAAAGTCTTCAAGAACATAAAGTTCAGATTCTGTAAGATCTCTATTTGATTTGCAGTTCATTTTAAGATTGTACTTTTGAGTTTTTAATGTTCGTGTGTGCGAATATAATGATATAATAAAAGAGCTAATTCGGATGTTAAGAGGGTTGATTCTCTTTTCAAAAACATCATCTTGAAAGAAAATATAAGCTAGTCTTGCAGGAATTGTTAATGTTCTGGGAACACGCACATTAGATATATGGCGTCAACGATAAATATAGGTTACAGAGCTGTAATAACTATGATCGACAATAACAAAATATTATTTAAACTAGTCCCTCAGTTGTAATTTCTGTCACCTGTTAAATAGAATGATTTTGTTAAATATCTCGCCATTTCACAACTAATGAGTTCCTTTCTGTATTCAAGGAAATAAGGGATTATTTTTGTCAGGGAAAAATGATGACACACTGTCAATTTATAGTCTCTTAAATATAACAAATCAAAACCATTAGGCCTACCTATTAGTAGAATTTAGAGAGACTTTTGCAAGGGCAGAGGTACAATGCTGACTATTAATTGATTACATTAAATATAGCAACTCAAAATCTTTCTGTTATAGAAGTATTAAGAGGGACTTTAGCCAGGACAGCATCATGGTAAATCAAAACCTTTCTGTTACGGAAGAATTTAGAGAGGTCTTTGCCAGGACAGGGGCAGAATGCAACTATTAATTGTTTATATTAAATTTAGCAACTTGTTATAGAATAATTAAAAGAAACTTTTGACTGGGTAGAATCACAATGCTGGCTATTAATTGGTTATATTAAAAAAATATGGCAACTTAAGGCCTTTTTGTTATAGCAGTATTAAAAGAAACTTTTGCATGAGCAGCAGTACTCTAATGAATATTAATCATTTACAATAAATAATATCTTAAATCAAAAACTTTTCTGCAATAGACAAATTAAGAGAGACATTTGTCATGGCGGCTAGATGCATTTTATTGCCAAATCCTCCTTCCATTCTGCATCCCTGCTGGTTTAGAAAATCCTGTGGAACTTTCTTGGCAAACACCAAGGCCAGTGTCGAGCCAGCACCATATTAACTGGGTTACTGTGCCTCAAAAAATATAACTGCAGGGAATACCATCTCTGAAATCGGTTGAGTAACTTATAATCCTCTCATTTAGAGGACTTTTTTCAACGCTTGATGCAAGTTTAAACCAAAAAGTGGAGAGAAATAAACTTCATATGAAGATTACACTTTTTTGAGAAAACATACTTTTATTAATCTCAGACTTTTCTGCTATCTTAAAAACCTTTTTACCTCAGCTCATAAAATAAGATTATATTTTGATCATTTCTCCATTGTGGATTGTAATAACAATTATATTGACATTATATAATTCCAGACATTTTTTAATTAACTAAGATTGCATATTTGAATATCAAAAATTTAAAGCCTTTATTTATTTTTGGTTACATCAGAACATAATGGTTTATTTTCTGCAAGAATCGGGAGAGAGATTTATAGTATTGAACAGCCCTACAAACTCTTTTGTCTAGAAAATTAAACATTGATTCTTGCTTAATTCTTGGTGCGGTGCATCACACTTATAATGCCCAGTCCGTGACGTATAGTCTACTGAGGGAATAGAAGACAGATTACCGAAAATAGATTTTTGTAATTTGCACGTTAAAGGACTATGGTGGGCAAATAGAGTATAGAATTAAATACTATATACAATAAATGAATGAGAAATGTAGGCCAAGACCAGATCAATGTATAAGCCTAAACATGTATCTAATGTAATTATTTATAAATGTGTAGAAAAAGCATAAGTCACATATACCCCCTCATGGTATCTTTAGCATGAAGAGGTGTAGTATAATGAAAATATTTATGGTTTGGAATTTTATGACTTGCAAGTTAATACTTTTATTTTCATTTCAAGGAAGATTTTCTCATAATTGAGCCAAATGATGCATTATCTTGTCAAAACAATCTAAACGAATAGTTACTATTATATGTTAAGAACTTCTGAGTATTAAAAGAATCATTCTGGAAGGATCTGCTAGCTTGTTTGAAAAAAGATAACATATTTCATATATTAATGCCGATATTTGTAAAATGTAACTAAAGCCTTTATTACTTTCAATTCCCTTTTGTATAAATTGCTAGCAAATAAAAAGTAATCAAGCAGTATAATATTGTTTCTCAAAACCCACAGCAGAGAACACATCACACCAGTAGAATTGGTAATTGCCTAATGCATATTTTTGAACATTATAGCAAGAATGGCCAGCTCTTTATCTAAATCTTACATTAGGCATTTTTAACCTTTTAATGAGATTTGCATTTTTCTTTTTTTAGCATTCTAACCATATGCTCTTAAAATGTGTATCAATTTTATATATTCTGGAATTGTATTGTTTCATGTTTTTCTTTGATGTGTATTGTATATTGTATCTGCGCCACTTGTGCAGCTATAGTTGGATTTTTGGCACACTATCAAATGAATTAAATTATTATTATGTAATTATTACTATATTTCTCTAAGACACATACAGATGGTAGAGAGAAATCAATAGCACCAATATAAACTTTCAATTGTTATAACTTTGCATTGATCAATTTGAATAATTTGTTATCCAAAATGTTTTAAAAATAAAAGTATGTTTGATTTTTAATGTAAGCTCTATGTTTAACCTTTATCTTGGCATGTTTGATTTCAAAATAACAATTTAAAAATAAAAAGTTTCTTGATAGTTACTGGCTTTCTGGTCCAATAACATGTGTACCATATTATTAGAGTTCCAAGATTCGTATGTGGGTGTCAAAGGACAAGAAATGACTTGAATTAAATTGCAGTTCTTGGCCTAAGTGGTATCAATAACCGAACATTCCTTCCGACATGAAATGGTTATCTTTTTCATTGATCAAATGATTCTGAACAACCACCAGAGAGAGAATATTTGGAATATTATTATAAAACAGCAACATGGCAGCAATAGTTAGATTACCTACAGCTTATTTTATCAGTCTGTTATTGCTCCACCATGTCGTCCAGTTTTGATACAAGAAAAAAATAAAGTATTAGAAAAAATTTAGACTGTTCAAAAACATAATTGGTGATTGTCAAACCAGGCTGAAAAGACTCAAAATTATTGCTCAATGTATATGACAAGCACTATGAGATTATACAGTGCTGTCTAGTCGTTCGGATGGGACGAAAAACCGAGGTCCCGTGTATACATTGGCGTGCACGTAAAAGATCCCTTGACAGTTGGAATTCGATATAAGAGTAGGCCGGAGTGCCGCTGTCCGGGCAAAATTTCCCTCATAGCACACTGTATGGCATATGCCCGTCTTCATTAGCCCAGTTCGGAGCAAAACAGTAGGACGTTAAACCCCATTTCATTTCATTTCATTTATCACAAAGTCATATAGGTTTTTATGCTTGATGATGTCAAAAGGTTTTATTAGTCCCAATATTTAATTTGACCAACACTATAGATATTATAGAGTACGGTCACCTGTCCAACCTCGTGGGTTTTCTCCGGGTCCTCCGGTTTCCTCCCACTGCTAAAGATCCCTACGCGCAAGCGAATTATTGAAATAAAATTGAACCATGTGTTAGTCCCGAAATGAACTAGTTTGTGTCGAGTGGACGTTAAACCCCATTTCTCTCTCTCTCTCTATAGATATTATAGCTTTGCCCTAATATTTGTCACAACCCTTATGATAGAGATGTAATATGGTATGGTAAGAAATAAATGAAAGTAAAATGTATGGGTGAAATGTAACTAACATCTTCTATCCAGCTCTGAAAATCAGTCTCTGTGACAGCAGGTTTCCTCCATAATTCACAGATGTAACCCCCTCTACTTTAAGAGAGTCATGTCCCATGGGTTTCAACTCAACCACTCTTGTCTTAATAATTGACCAAAATTGCCTTGGAGATGACTGATTGGTTACAAACTTCTGGACACTGTTATAGTTTCACTATTAACATCTTGTGTATAAGTGCATACAGGTCGAATATTCAGTAAAACAAAAACCAAGGAAAATAGGCATGTGTACTGTACTTGATGTTTAAATTATTCAAATGCAGAGGTGTAGCCTATACTTTTCACCAAGGTGGTAAAATAAAGGAAGAAGTTTTTACATAATCCTTTTAGCTTGCTGTGGCTAATGGGTAAGACGCTGGCTCGCTAGCCTGGAGGTCGGGTGTTCGATCCCTGCATTGGCCGAGAAAGTTCATCCAGATTTTCCAACGTGGTTCCCCCTTGTCAGTGATGCAGGACGGAGGGCCTGACAAGGACAGCTGTCTAGTTCTTTGGATGATACGAAAAACAGAGGTCCCGTGTATACATTGGAATGCACGTAAAAGATCCCTTGGCAGTTGGAATTCGATATAAGAGTAGGCGATAGTGCCGCTACCCGGGCAAAATTTCCCTCATAGCACACTGTATGGCGTATGCCCGTCTTTCATTAGCCCAGTATAGGAGCAGAATAGTAGGACGGTAAACCCCATTCCATTTCATTTTAGCTTGCTTTCTCTTTTGAACATCATTTTGTCCAATATGGGCATTGAACTGGAACATTATATTTCAAGAGGTGTGTTATCTTGACCAAAGAATCTCTGCTGAATGTGAACCTTGACAAAATTAGATGACATTATCTTGTGACATATTTAAAGGTCATTTCAACCAGTCTTTATCATGGAATAACTGCTATTACTGGTAATATATAATTATTGAAATAAATAATGCATAGCATCCGTAACTTTATTTAATTTTTTGCCTGTTTATGAATCAAAGTTTATTCATAATTTTGAAGCATATGTCACATAATTGGATCCCAATTATCACAATAAATTTATCGTCTGCTAGTAGGTTTATTGCGTACGATGTTCAGAGCAATGAAATTTATTATACAAGGTTTGTACATTACAGCAGGAGAATTGGTCTTGTGTTTGCCTTTTTTATATGATTAAAATAATAATCTTAAAATAAAAGTTACCACTGGTTTTATCGAACAATTTCAGTAAAAGTTATAAACTGTGGTCATTTCAGTCAAATGTGGTCATTTCAGTCTAATGTGGTCATTTCAGTTAAATGTGACAAAATTTCAATGAGGTATTCATATGACACCGACCACTGATGCACAATAGTGTTCTAAATATATAGAGTTGTGAGGTATTAATCACACCCTGTCACAGTAGAATGTATTATTTTGTGTCTCTAAATCACATATATTTAAACATACATGTATTCAAAGATGAAACAACCTCCAAAAGAGTGTGAGACAATAAAATGCTATTAGATAGGAGGGGATCCAAACTCCCCCTCCTCAGCTACATAAAAAAATTGTAAAATAACAATTTTATGAGAAAAGTGTCACAGTCGTGTGCTTTATCCTTTATCATCAGATGGTGGGATGGGATGGGCATTCAAAGTGTGAGATAATATGATATAAATATTATGTGATATCACAATTAGTGCTTTGCATCAATGAAATTGAATCACAGTGTGATCCTATTAATTCATAATAAGAATTGATGTCAAACAGGGTGTTGGATTTCTCTCTTTAGAAAGTTCAGTGTGTGTGTGTATGCTTGCATAATTTGGAGACGATGATGGCATCATGCATTGCCAACAGTCAAATGTCCTTAACAGGAGCCTGGCAAACCCCCTCCTGGAAAAAATCCTGCTAGATCTAAGCTTCTGCTTTCAGATTTTCACAAAATAATTTCGATCAGATTGTGTTAAAAGCTATTTCAAATACTGTATATATAATATGTCAGATATACTAAAATCAATCAAACACCAAGCTGAATATGGTGTTTATGTGGTAACAAAATATAACACTATATGTCTGAAGTGTAAATGTGTTTTAACACTTTCTGTATCAAACCACTACTAGTTCCATTAACTAATACAATTTAATGCTATACACCTCACTAGATTGACAACTAATGTGTTACTGTCCGAAAAATATTTGCCACTATAGTTTTCAATTATTCATCAGCTACATAACATTATTGGTCACTCCCAGGAAATGTCATCTTCAGGAATTATAACTTTATTTTCTAAAAGGAGCAGTGCCAGATTTCATCAGAGAAGAGTGTTTGTTTAAAGCTGAAATAAAGCTATAGGCCAGAATAATTTATTGTCATTATACAGCCTTTTATAATGCTAATTGTTGAATATGTATATTAAAGTAGCTAAGTCCGTAGCTTAATATCATCCAAAATCTTCAACATTGAAAACACGATGTTTTTTTGCAATTTAAATCAGCATTGGTGTTGTGATCTTACCTGGAAAAGATGGGCTTCTGATATCCAATATTTAAGACAAAATAAACACTTTACCATTGGTACACGAATCGTGTACCGTAATGCATTTCAGCGCCATTTATAACAAGGTGCTCAAAGAATGAGGCTAGACATATTCCACAAGTCATGTTAAACGGTGATATCATATTCTTATTTGGAGAAACTGACTTGCGGTTGAGACTTCTGGCGTATTTCGCCGAACATAACTGATGACAATTCACAGTAAAACGTAACGATTTAGCTCCTTTAAATTATAAATTCTAACAGTTTAAGTTCTGGAACTTGCATTATTCTAGTATAATACCCATTGTTTATGTCTCTATAACGTCAATTTCTATATACAAGAATCAATGTTTTTAAGCATTCATATTTTTGAGAAATGTGGAGGTCTGTAAGATTCAACAATTTGTAGAGGACCCTAATGTTTTACCTTGCCAGGCCCTCTGTCTTGCACCACTGACAGAGATAAACCAGGTTGGAAGATCCTGAGGCACTTTTGTCAGTCAATAACAGGAGAGAACCAATACATCCTGGTGTCAGTGCTATATAACTGAGACATCAAAATCAATGAGATTAGACAAGTATGATGTTTAGTGTGCTGAATAGTTTTGTTCAGATAGCACAAAATAAAAACCCAGATACACCCATGAATTTTGTTTATTACTGTAGATATTAACCTCCAATCATTTCCTTTCCTTTTAGCACCTCTGACAGTAAAACCAGGAAAATTTTCTTGTTCTTGGTGAACTTCTTAATATTGTAACTGATTGTCAAGAGATCTTAACCAATGTATTTTATCCCACCAACGGCTATAACTTTTCCTAGCAAGTCGAATAGACATTAGCTTTGACAACTAGGGATCACACTGTTAAATTCCAAAAGGTCTTCAGTTGTCACCCCCTGAATCAGAAACTTATGGTGCGAGGTGTAAGAGATCATGTTAAGAGAATCGGGAGAAATTGTGTTAAAACCGTGACTCTCGGGATAGCCTTATTAATTATATATAAATCAGTCTTAGTGACTTGTCAACACTGTGTCATGAAAAGCTGCTTACTATTGACAGTTATTTTATTGATAAACATATTCTAACTAATCCCGTCTCAATAGACTTGAGACCACTCTCGAAAACCCTTCAATCACCGAGATGGTAATAGCGCTTATAGTTAGTTACTACTTGACTTACTGTATTCCAGAACGAATTTCATAATTTTGTTTGTCAGTCAGAAAATTTTGTGAATTTAACTTGTCAATTAATAAATTAGCTTTCTCCAAAGAGCATCCACTAACTATTAAAGCACCTGATCAACAATGGCCTAGTCTTATGTCAAATTCCAACTGTCAAGGGTTCTTTTACATGCACGCCAATGTGTTCACGGGGACCTCAGTTTTTCATGCCATTCGAACGACTATACATTGTCCCTTGCCTCTGTCAAGGGGTAATACCATGTCGGAAAATCCCAATGAACTTTCTTGGCTAATGCAGGGATCGAACACGGGACCATGGCTCCCACCTCAATTAGAAGGAGATTGAAGTCTCTACTTTGCCTAAGCAGAAAATGCTCAA
This sequence comes from Patella vulgata, assembly GCF_932274485.2. Taxonomy (NCBI): domain Eukaryota; kingdom Metazoa; phylum Mollusca; class Gastropoda; family Patellidae; genus Patella; species Patella vulgata. The sequence goes on from NC_065883.2 coordinate 24,350,034, forward strand.
CATTGAACTTATTTGAGGTACTGATGTAATGAAACTCAATTAAAATCAAAGTTTTCGAGCTCCAAAGTCTTATCAAATTGCTTATCGCCCTGCTTACCCTGAGCAGAAAATGCTAATTATCAAACTTAGTCAAGGTTCTGATATAAAGAAACTATGCCATTAAACCATATTTTTCATTCATTTTAATCACTTAATTAGAACCAAAGTTATTGTGTCTAAAAGCATCCACCAATTAAATTGCTTGTCTCTGCTTCGTCTAAGCAGAAAATGCTTATCTTCAAATGCTATCAAATCATTGACCAAATAAACACCTACACCAAGTTTGAACCTTCTAGCTCAAATTAGGAGGACAGGCAGACAGATAGACCCATTTGAATAGTCCCCTGCTTTCTTTGAAAGGTGGGGGGCAATTAGATATTAGATACAAATGATGATCATTGTTTTAAATGTCTTATTATATGTTTTTTATACGCAAATGAAGCAAATTCTTGGAATTTATAGATTAATATTAGGGAAGATATAACATTTATTATCTGGGAAAATGGCCAATATATGAATCACCAGTTACTGAAACACACAATCTCACCTTTTTGTGAGTTCCTTTGCATTTTTGAGTCCAGATACAAAGCTATATTAATTACATTGACAGTAAGTGCTCAGAAAAGTACCCCAACTTTCGATGGCCTGCTGTGTATCTGGCCTACATTGGCGAGTTCAGATATATAAAGCCACGTTAATTAAACATTTATAGTCGTAATTCATAGAATGCAAGTATTCTGAAAAGTACCACAACTTCCATTGGTTTACAGAGTATCTGGCCTGTGTCGACCCCCCTCCCCCCCCCCCCCCCCCCCAAATCAGAACTCAGTTTTTCTCTTGTGAAAAGTTCTCTGTATCACATCACAAACATCAAAAGAGAAAGTAATAATAGATATTATCTTTGTTGTAATTATGAGTCCGCACGTAGCTGATGTATTATTAATTAATTTAATTAATTTATCACAGTATTATAATAATCAAGTAGATCATGATCAATATACACTTCAGTTGTTCATAAAATATAGTTGGTTATTCCCAGTAATGTATACCTCTAACTACAGAATAACAATCACATGTTATTCTCCAAAACATAATAAAGGCATGCCAATTATTTTGCAGAAAAAGAAACATTTGTCTTTTATTTAAAAAATCCAAAGAAAATAAAATGAAATGGGGTTAAACCCAAACTTTCATTCTATCGTATTACGAAAACACGCAATTTTGTAGGAATATTACTGACATATATTTGAATACCATAACCATACGGGAATTAAATATGAAAAATAGTGAGCTGTTCCTATTTCTATTACGCACGGATTTGAATATTTTGTTAACATTTTATTAAGAAAAAAACAATGTTCTGACATGCTGCTGTATAGACGGAGACACGTAACTTTAAAGGAATATTATGGTTGTGAATTTGTTGCCAAAGCAGGATCGGCAAGCTTTCATTCAATGTATTACGAAAATGCTTAATTTTGTAGGAATGTTACTGAATGCCATATGGGAATTAAATATGAAAATTAGCGAGGTTCACCTATTTTTATTACGTATGGGATTTGAATATTTTGTTGACATGTGATTTTTAATTGTGGTATGAATTGAATACCGTATGGGAATTAAATATGAATTCGGGATTTGAATATTTTGTTGACATGTTAAATAATGATAAGAGTTATGCCCCTTTATTTTCGGTAAAATATCTGACAAGAAAAATTTTGAAATCCCATCACTGGTTTAACCTCCTACTCCAATTGGGCTAATGAAAACGGGCATGTATTAATGGAAATTTTGCCCGGACAGTGGTGCTATGGCCTACTCAAGGGTTCTTTTACGTACACACCACAGCTAAAGACCTGTAATGTGCAAGCAAATTACTGAAATAAAATTGAACAATGTCTTAGTCCCGAAATGACCTAGTTTGTGTTGAGTTGAGGTTGAACTCTCTCTCTCTCTCTCTCTCTCTCTCAGGTTAGGCAGGAGATCAAAAATCCTTACTGAAGTCTGGATGATACCCGCAATGACCTACTGCAAAATAACAGACTTAATACTTGTTCCACAACACGTTTGACTACTCAGGACTATTAATTAGAACCACTTTCAGTATGCCAATCTTAAATGGTGTCTCACACTCATTGACAAATTATTCAAAAGCCTTAAGTTATGGTAACAGTTCACTCCTTTTGGGATTCCAATCTAGGTATGTCGTGGACAGCATATACACACTATCGATCGAATCACCCACACATAAAACCAGTTATTTTATGATAAAATATAATAATTCTGGAAACGCTTATGTCATTGTTATTATGTATATGCTTCAATTAAAAAATTTGCACAATACATATAAAATAAAAGGATTCTGGTCAATTTTTATTTCATTGTTATTGTGTATGTGTTTTAATTCAAAAATTGGATCCTGTAAGTTTGAATGTTCACGGATGCTAAATATGTCTGAAATGAAATCCCTATAGGCATAGCACAAAGAATAGCATGCATTAAAATAGTCCTATTACATACATTATTCATCTTTTGGTTCATTATTTCTCGACAAATACACTATGCTAGACATTTATATTCCTGATGTAGGGAACGAGCTAATTATCTCAAATGGGTTGACATTTTCAAAGAGGCATTAAGCTCTAATATTAATATCAAAATGGCCTCTAATTTATATTATCCACAAATAGCAAGAGAGGCGCCAGCCAGTGGGATATTTTTTTTCTTAACAGCATTAGTCTTTATGTCATAAAAACGGACAAACACGCCAATGAAATATGAGTATTGGTTAATGGAATGGTATGACATGTGGTTTGTTGCTGTCAAAAATGTCCATGGTCATTTATATGTATTTAAGGTTATTTTTGTTACTATGGATACATCTACACAGCAATTGGACATTTCCACCTTTCTACTATGGATATATACATTGCCATTTGCACTGCAATGGGGGAAATTTCCACCTACTCTTTTGCTATGGATACATATGCACTGCCATGAGACATTTCCAGTCACCCTTTTACAATGGATACATATGCACTGCCATAGGATATCTCCATCCACCCTTTTACGATGGATACATATGCACTGCCATGGGGCATTTCCAGCCACCATTTTACTATGGATTATATGCACTGCTATGTGGCATTTCCAGCCATCCTTTACTATGGATATACATGCACTGCCCCTGTCAGTGATGCAGAATAGAGGACCTGGCAAGGAAGAGAATGAATATCATAGTAAAAACATAGGCTCCTTAATGGCAGCACATTAATGATCCCTTAACAGTTGGAAATGAAAATAAGAGTAGGTGTAGTGCCACTATCCAGGCAAAATATCCCTTGTAGCACAACGCACAGTGTTTGACCATCTTCATTAGCTGGATGCTGCATAAAATTGTATTTTATTTCATTTATCAATTTGTCCTGTTCTCCCCATTTATTTAAGACTATCAATAAAATCCAAGACTGTGACAAATTAACTCTCTACTGAAAGTATGGCTGATAGATGGTAAAATCTCTGTACCATTCAGTTAATATTGGATCTCAGTGATACAGTTGGGAATATAAGGAAAATATCAGAATACATATGTAATATTCCCCAAGCAATAAACTTGACAAGACTGTATTTAAAGTAGCTAAGTCTCTAACTCTAATATCATATCATCCAAAGTCTTCGACACTGAAAACATAAATTATTTGTTAATTTAAATCAACATTGATATTGTGATCTTACCGGGAAAAGATGGGCTTCTGATATCCAACATTTAAGACAAAATAAACATTTGACTATTGGTACACGAATCGTATACCATAATGCGTTTCAGCGCCATTTGTAACAAGGGACTCGAAAGAACTAGGCTAGACATATTCCATAAGTCATGTCAAGAGATGAGCATGCGCAATAAATGCTATTGGTGTAGACTGGAATAACCAGACGCTAGAGATTGCCATTCGATTGAGACGTCTGATTTATTTAACCGAGTAAAAACGGTAATGATTAAATATAAATCAATTTATATACATTCATATTACATTATTGTATGCATTGCGACCCATTTGTATCAATTTCTAGCTCCCAAATGTTAGTGATTTAGCTCCTTTAAAGAAGGGTAGTATTAATCCAGGACATGTTTGTCTTGTCAAGTTTGTTTCTTGGGGAATATTACCTATGCATTATTAAGACATTACTTCCATTTTCTTAAGCGTTACCTTTGACAAGTTAGAATCAAGCTTTAGAAATCCTGAAGATTCTTCTCAGTCTATTTCTAAATTAAAACCCAGGGAAACACACAACTATATTACAGACACGATTATGTTAACTGAACAGCTACTTTTACATGGATTCTTTAAATGTCAAGGCCCAAAATAGATTATACTAAAACAGTAATATGGCAATAGAAATAGATTATTGATGCATCTGAAAATGGTATAAATAAGGTACAAAAGGGTCTGTAAAGTAAACCATAGATTTTAAGACTGTATGTGTGTGACTGTATGTGGTCATACTTCAAAATAGTTCAAACATCCACAAATTACATCTATTTAAAAGTAATCTTTCATTTATTTACAAATTTGAGATCATTAGCAAAAATTTTCTACAAATTTGAGACTTTAACATAATTTTATACAAATTTGAGATCATTAGCACATTTTTTTATAAGAATATGAGATCATTTTCATCTGATGTCATGATACTTATTCAGCTGTATTTAGAATAAAACTGCTTCAATTAATGATGATTACCATTATGCTATTCACTGCCAGTCAGTTTAAAAATATTCCTTTGTATTGACCAAAACCGATTTTTATAATGATGCCTTTAGGAGTGATTTGCAGGTTGGTTCACCCTTTTGAAAAAACATAAATTTCCAAATCTCCAATTTCTTGGACAGACTTAGAGTCTCACAGGAAGTTGGAGCGAATAATCAGGCTTGAAATTAGCTCTGGGAAAACCATAATTTTCTCCCTCATAAACTTTTGAAACAATTAAAGATGTTAGGTAAATGTATGGCTGACTGGGTTACAAGGGCATTATATACACCAGAATATTTTGTTTATTGGTTTAATTTTATTAGGGCTTGACAATAATATCTAGGTACATGCACTAATAAGACATCATCTGATGAATATGTCTGGACTGTCTGGGAACTGATGTATGTGCATGAGTCAATAATCTATTTTAAAAGCTGAAGTAACTGGATAAAAATGAAATTAATAGGGTCTTAGTTTAAAATTCTCTATGTAGTTAATCTTTCTTCGTGTATTGGCGGGTATCCTAAATATAACATTGGATCGATTACCTACCGATCTGATTAAAACACAGATTCTATTTCATTTCGTTTTTTTTTATAATTTTGTTTACTTGTCTTTACTACACTAGGATCTGGAAGAGTTGTTATCATTGATGTGTTCTGGATGATGTGAGGGATTAGCCAATGAAACGGTCTGTTACGGCCAGCTTTTGACATGAGTTGCACAGAACCGTGGGTAATCCACTAGAAACATCAGTGCTGATCGGTTAATCAAATATCTGACGTCATAGGGTATAAAGTCACTTGTATGACCTCTGATGCGACCTCCCCAAAAAACTGGTCAAGATCTTCATGTAGAATAGGCCATCGAAAGTATAAAAAAAACAGAACGAAATATAGATCTGTATTTTAATCAGATTGTGTGTGTGTGTTATTTGTATTTTACGTCCGCTTCCACCGACGTGATATCGCAGACAATAACATGTTATGTATACAAGGTGCAATAATTTACAATGTGATTAGTAAAAAAAAGAGGATAATTAGGTTTTTATATATATGTACAGAAGACAATAGATAACAGGATGAAACATGAGATAACAGTGCAAAAAATATAGACGTGCCAGTAGACATTTACAAACAGACAAATTTGTGACAAAACAGACATGAATGTGGACGAACATTTAGACAAGGACAAACATTTGCAGACATGCACGCAATACGGACATTTGACAAAACAGACATAAATTTGGACGAACATTTAGACATAGTATGTACATATATATATATATATTTAGGTCGTTTTCGTCGGTTTGGTCGTTTTGTCCGGTAATCAGATTGATTACCTACTGAACTTTATATTTTTTGAGTATTAGAAGTAGGACATTGAAATTTGAGTACAACATCGGTTGTGCAAATTTTCTTTTTAATTCTTTTTAGAAATTGTGGTTGGGGTGTGGTTAAGATAAGTATCAATAGGTACATGAACAGCTTCAGATCCCATAAACCTATAAAAAAAATTGGGCTAGCTGTTAAATACAATATTGGTGTCAGTCATTATCACAAATGTGATAGAACTGGTTAAACACGTTCCAAATATAATTTTAACAAAGAGATGATTGCTACAATAGATGCTTAATGAAGATTTGAAGAAACGGCCAGTGACACAAAATATGGAAAACATGAGTTATTCTTATAAGTGACTAAAGGAATGAGGGATAGCAGATGCATGGTTGAATTTCAGCTCACTGGTAATTCTGTTGAAGACGAAAAGTTATTAATAAGGCTGTGAGATGATATCTGACAATTCATTAAAAGAGAAAACAAAAGAAATAGAATGAGCTGAAATTCAACCATGTATCTGTTATATCGCTGGTTCCTTTAGTTAGTTATAATTAAGGATAACTCATGTTTTCCATTTTTTGTGTCACTTCCCGTTTCTTCAAATCTCTGTGTTAAAATTATATTTGGAAGGTATTTAATCAATGCTATCACAGGTATTTAATCAATGCTATCAGATATGTAATAATGACTGACACCAGTATTGTCATTTAAGTTTTTAAGCCCCCCCCCCCCCAACACAAATATACCGAGGGTCCAGTTACCAGACTCTAGTGTGTATATAGGAATTTATTTTGTTTATCGAACCCTTTTAGTTATGTTTATCCATATTCAAGAAGAGGACATATTAGGAAGACAACTGTCAATTACACTTTGGAAAGTCAATTCAGAATGTCTCTTAGATGGACGTGCCATTAAACAACATTTCATTTCATTTCATGTCTCTTAGATGTATATACGTGTCCATACAATTAAGGATAAATTTTCCTTCATTAAAAATTAATAAAGTAACTCACCTGAATAGTCATGTTGTGCATAAGATTGTCCGACATACATGAAGACACATAAGAATAGGATAAGACACACTTTAATGGACCATTCCATTTCTTCCTATATCTCCCACATTCATAATATACGAGATTCTAGCACACTTTAATAACTCTACGTTTACAAAACAAACTTTTCCACAATTCTTGAAAAAACAGAACTAGATGAGCTCCAGATCAAGAGATCACTGCTAGGCTCCAATTACGTAACAATATCGATTCCTTTGGCAGCTCCAAACAAATTCCTTCTTGTGTCTTTATTATCCAATAAAAGCACGCATTTAATGTTTGGAAATTTTGTATTTTCTTATTTACAATCACCACTTAGAACAATTTGGAAATATTAATGGTGGGGGATTTCTTGTTCAATCTCGATGGTTTAGCTTACTTTTCCAAATATTTAAAGCTCGAACTTTACTTCTATGTACAAGAATTTTAATCTGAATTTACAATAAAACTTAGACGTAAGCTAAGATCACAGACACAGCTTAGGAAATGCAATAATCAGAATAATAACAGAAATTAAACTCCCAAGTTACGAAAGTATTGTTTTGTTGATGGCTTGAAATCCTGTTTACCAGCAACTGCAACATAATAAAGAAAAAAGAAATTATTATTAAAAGCAATATATTTATAAACATTCTTTTTTGCCATAATTTCAATCTACATATTTATTTATATATATATATATATTAAAAATAGGATATGTCAGTAGTTGTATCACAGATGTACACCATAACAAGTGCAAATATCCACTTGCTTTGATATTAGAGCATATGGAATATGCATTAGCTAACATCTGTCATAACTAAAGCCAAGCACACATTTGTTGAAGCAACGAGCAATTGTCTGCAATGCTGTCAAAATCCCAGAGCAGTATGTGCATGTGCAAGCTATTTTTTTAGGTTCAGGGATTGCCATCGCTAATTTTGTGACTAGTTGACTAGTTAAAATGCACATGGCCATGGATGAAAATCTAGTTAAGGCTGAATGCTATTTTGTAAGATCACATGATATTTTAGCTTGCACTGATTGGATAAAACAAAAAATGGTTTCTCAAGAGATTGCTTGCTGTCACTAATAGAAGCACCTGAAGTAGGTTTTGGAGCATTCAGCAATTCTTGTCACCCGATATCAAACTAGTTGCTGACAACAAAAGTCAATCAAGCAATTTGGGGACAATTAAAAAAACGTTTCCAAGTTGCCTAAGAATATCACCTGTGTGTGCTAGGCTTTAGGTGTATTAACAATACATGAAGGTTTTTTTTGGTTTCACTGTTAATTGAAATCTACTGCCACTGCAATATCTACATGTAATTTGCTTAAAATTGGCCTTATTTATTCCTGTACTTTCCATTTTGGCAATTTTTTACGTGGAAATACACTGACCCAACTGAAAGCTATACTTAAGACTCAGGGTTTCATCTATGCTCCTAGAAAATTGAAAGAAAACTTTTCCTAGGGTCTCTTTTATTGCTGAACCATCCATTTTGGCAATCTGTTAAAGTAGAAATGCACTGATCAGACTGAAAGCTTTTCTTAAAGATACTTTTTTTTTTCAATGGAACGCCTTTAATTTTTACCATATTCTACAGCTTTGTTGAGGTCAAGGAATCTAGAAATTTTATTAAGGTACAAATTGAATTTTCTAAAAGTTTGTAATCTAATATTATATTGCTTTTGTTACAGCTCATTTCTTCCATGTTAGTAATTAAAAAAACTAAATCTTTTGCTCTTGACAGAAAATCTTTGAGAAATCCAACATTTTGTTAGTTTTATTAGATTCGCTCATAATATATAGGAGCAATTAACGACTGAGGTTACTAACTATGTGATATCCTAAATTTTCTTTTAAGTGCTAATTTTTCAGAACCCATAATTTGCGAACAAACATCTATTCCAGGCTGTCTGATTCGTTAGATGTCGTGAGCTTGCTAACGAATAACATATACCAAATATAATATTTGTGATGATTTCGGTGATTTACGTTATTGATTCGTGGCTCATGATGATAGTAGATTATTAACCCTTACTTCAATGGACTCTTGTCAGCTCAGACCATCAAGTTGTTAAAGTAGATAATAATTATACGTTTGATATTCAGTTCACTATGATAGAAATAAATATATGGGAATTTAACGATGGCCAAATTTTTGTGGGTCACTTATCACACCAGAAAGGTTTTGTAAAACAGTTTCCTATAATTTGTATATTGAAATCCTCAGATTCAGTTCATTGCAAATGCAACAAAATTTTAAGATTCAGTTCATTGCAATAATGCAACTACAGCATAGTTAAGTCCTCCAATTTATAATGATATAAAAGAGTGCATTTCTCATGAAGGAATGATACCAATTCATAATAAGGATGAAAAGTTAGGTTGCCAGGCAATAAAACATACACCCACAGTAGCAAAGTTGTTTGCACAGGCCATAAAGGCTGTTATAAAAACTGATCATGAGCAGCAACCCATAAGTAATTATGTCTTCCTAGATGATAATTTTACGCTTTTTCATCTTATGAACATTTCAATGTGGGTGTATAAAATGGTTGAAGTTTGTACTTGGATTTTAGAAGCCAAAGCTACTGTAGTCTATCTATTTTGCATAGTTCTAATGCCTTAAGAACTTTGGTGTATTTTGGTTGGATTAAAGGAATGAATTTTTCATCATCTTTAGTTTACTTTCATACATCAAAAGTTGTTAATTTATAGATAACTGAGATGTGGTATCAGATGTTCTAAAAGAAATAAGCATACTGTCTCATGCATGACACCTGTACCTGACAGATGGAGTCTTCCATAAACAAAATCATGTTAGTCTAAAAATGGTTAGTTATAGATAACTGATGTGGGGTATCACATGCACTAGAAGGAGGAACTATAAACTGCCTCATGCGTGATGATGATTATGTGCACTGTTAAGAGTCTCCAATCTTCCTAACACATTTTGTCATTGGATGCCATCCCATTAATCTGATCTCATGAAATCAAATTTTATCTTGTACTGTAGTTTTATATAGTGATAGTGGTTCAAAGAACTAAATGATAAATCTCCCTGTGGATTGACCAGCTACAAAAACTTAATCCATGAACGTACAGAGTCAGCAATAAATGTGATTAAAAAAGCCATAATTATATCATTACACTGATTTATTTCTCAGACAACTTGTAAACACGCTAAGTTATGATTTATAAATGTTAAAAGATTACTGTGCTAATGTTTTCCAGATTCAAATATTGGCCAATAAAATCTCTTGAGGAGCTCTTCTAACTTTTATCTCAAGTTCCGAAATGATTAATGTTCTTTCACGCTATAATTGAATTTTCTGAATTATAAAAACTGTATGATGTTAGTCAGATCTGATTTTTTAAAGAACATAATTGAATAAATATAAAAAAACATGAAATGATAAAATCATTAATTGTTATTTGACTTTTTTCCATCTTTTGCATTGTCAACATATTTGCGTTGATAAAAATTTGACATACTATCATTAACAGTAGCGTGAGCTGTAATGTATAACATCAAATGAAATAAATAGTTTGGTCATTAAATTCTAAATGTCGAGGTTTATGCAATTTAAAACCAATTCTAAAGTTTATAAACCGGAAAAATTTAAGGGCCCAGGTTACACTATCGTTGGACTAAGTTTCTGTCATGCGTTTTATTTTATTTTATTTTAAATTGCAGTATGTATGCATGAATAAATAATAAATCCAAAATTCTAGCAAAAAATATTAAGTAGTTTAAAGTCCTAAGTTCAATTTAGTTCACTATACAAGTTTTTGCCATGTGTGCATTTTATTTTATGTTTAATTGTCACATATGCATGAAAATATATTAAATCCAAAAATTCAAAATAAACTAATGAGTAGTTTAAGGGTCTAAATTACAATATAATTCACTATACATTTTTGACGCATGTATTTCATTTTATTTTTAATTGCAGTGTATGCATGAAATAATCAATCCAAAATTTTACCATAAGATATTAGTTGTATCTCTAGAATTTCTATACATAAATTTTTACATATTATACGGAGTGATGATGATGAACAAAATGACATAAGTTTCCCCCAAAATATATGAAGATAGGTTGCCAGGCAACGAAACATACACCCACAGCAGGTAAATCGTCCGAGCAGTTGACAAGAGTTGTCGCATATTTATTCTTATAAGTAAATGGGGGCATTTACAAGACAATTTCATATTGATCAGTTTGTAATATTCGTCATTTGAGGGTTAGAAAGGTTCTACAAACTGAAACAAGAGCCTTAACTCTGAAATTAATTTATAGAAATTATTGGAAGTCTTCAGACTTTTTTGTTTTACTAATTTAAATAATGCATATAAATTTCATACAGATCGGATGATAACTTTTGTCGTTCAAGTGTTAACAAGGTTCAACAAAATGAAACAAGGGCCATAACTCTAGAAGTAATTGACGGAAATTGCTGAAATTCAATAGGCTCTTTTGTTTCACTAATTTAAATGATATACATAAATTTCATACAGATCGATTGATAACTTTTGTCTTTAGAGCATTTACAAGAAGCACCAAAGTGAAACAAGGGCCAGAACTCCAGAAGAAATTAATGGAAATTATTCAATTTAAATAGACTTCTTCATCTCACTAATGTAAACAACATATATCAATTTCAAAATAATCAAATGCAGTCTGCAGAGTGTTCACAAGAAATTTTGGATGACGGACGGACAGGGCGACGGTAATATAAAACCACATTTCCATGTGGCCTTATAAAAAGTCAGAAAAAATACTTTCTGAATGATTTTTATTACTCAAACAAATTTCACTGACTGTAAATATAGCGAGTAAAGTTTGTAACAAATGATTTAGTGAATTATTTTCTGTGTTCTAGGAAAGTAGTAATGATTAATTTGATCAATTTTAATGACTGCTTCTCGTCTTCATACCATTCTCTAAATATTACTCCAACAAGTTCCATTATTAACTAAACACTGAAGACACATAAAAGCCAAGCGACTATTCCACTTGAGAACCACTTATCCTCACAAGTAGTTGACGCCTACTCATACTAACGCTTACAGATTCCTGGAATTAATGATTCTACGGACATAAAAAGTTATTGGAGAGACGATAAAATGTATGTCTATCCCACATTAAATATCCCATTTATTTTTCACGAAGAATACACTTAGAGCTGATGTTTCAGGACTTGTAATATTTTAAAGAGGCCATGGAATGTTCATGAAGATATAAACTATCCATAATTTCAATGTCCAATATGATATTCATATTTTTGCCATTTTTGCCAGATGTCAAATCTACAAAATCTATAGATTTTTCTATTAAAAATAAAGGTTTTATTTCTTAAACACAAGATTTTTCCATATGTCTTCAGTAGATTTTCAGATTTGATGGTCTCAACTGTAAAACATAGTTAAAAATAAGTTGCTAGGCAATGAAACATGCACCCACAGCAGCTAAGTCGCCTGAGCAGTTGATAAAGGTTTTCTATTGTGTAAACAGTGATTCTTTCACAAACAGGTTTACCAGTTCCCTGAATATTACTATACGACCATATTTAATTGGGGGTATACAATGATTATCACCGCAGATGTGGTACTATTTGTCATCATTGCTGGTTGGTTCTTTATTTTCATAAAAGCAGTGAATGGCAAGGAATGTGTTTCAGGAAGCAATAAAATTGTTTGATATGCGTAAAATATCTTAATACTGTGTCCTTCAAATGGATTACAAATAACAAATTTGCTATTGATGCTGCCATGGCATAGATATTTTTTATTTTATATCTAAATAAATTGTATACTCGGAAGAATATAGAATTTAAACCCTCTGCTCAATATGTCAGGCAGTTATTTTACTCGAATTTTTTAAGTTAATGTCTTTTCAATGAGTTATATCATGAAAGTGGGATTGGGAATATACAGAAACCTGTAATACAAAATGTATGTATAATAGCACTTAAAACACAATTACGCATCCAAAATTTGGTTACTTAAACATACATTATGGAAGAGCTAAATCTGCCTATTGTAGGTCTTTCTTTAGGCCTGAAATGTTATATAAACTATTAATTAGACATTAATTAACGTATCCAGACCATAATCAACTCTCGATGTCAACGCTAGCCTGCGATAATTGTTGGATTATGATCCGATTTGTTGCATAACTTTCCTTCTCGATTCAATGATTAATTGGAGAATCGAGACTTTGATTTTTGTCGTACTGACTTTAGTAATGATGACCAAGGCTATGCGGAACTTTCGATCGCTTATTTCTGGGTTCATAGTGGATCAATTTGACTGAAATTTTCAGCAAATTGCCTTTGCATTATCTAGTTTTTAACTATTATAGTGAGAACTGCCAACTCTTTATCTAATCTCCCATAATGTATCTTTAATAGTTAGTGAGGCCAAGAAATTAGTTACAGAAAAAAATTGACATGTCTGGAGCTCGTTGACAGCTATATATCTTTAAAACCTATACAAAATTTTGTGACCTAATAAATATTGCCATCCATTTTTAAAATGTTCCATTGAGAATTATATCAGCCACCTGTACCTGTCAGTGACAATGTCTGGATAAAATTTGAGCTTTTCTCATGCCACTATTTTTCTGGTGATGATTGTCATTCTGTCAGAAACTGATTTTATTTTAGTCTGTATTCTTTTTGATTTTTTTAAAAAAAATGTCTGGTATGAAAGTAAAAATGTCAGCTATAATGTCAATTGAGTCTGACAAGATGATAAACTATATTCTTCTACCATAAATAAATGTGTTAGTCTCAAAACCATTTGTGAGGATGACCATAGGTGTAAGGGGCTAATCTCAGATGGTGGTGGTTTTGAGGCTATGAGGATATAACAAGATAGTCTATTCCTCTTTGGGGGGTTGGGTGGCCGAATGGTTAGCACCTGCGCGCTGTATCATAAGACCTGTCATTGAGTCAACTGGCGTGGTTTTGAATCCCTGGTAGTACGTGACAAGGAATAGGGGCCCCTGTCCAACCTCATGGGTTTTCTCCGGGTCCTCTGGTTTCCTCCCACTGCTAAAGACCCCTACTGCTAAAGGCGAATTATTGAAATAAAATTAATCCATATGTTCGTCCCGAAATGACCTAGTTTGTGTCGAGTGGACGTTAAACCCCATTTCTCTCTCTCTATTCCTCTTTCATAATAAATGTGTTAGTCTCAAAATGAATGATACAGTTAAATCCCACTTAACAACCAACTCAGTATTACGGGCAACTCACACTACAAACCTTAGAATGCCTCGTTCGGCATTTTTGTCAAAACGTGGCAAAAACATGTTAAAATTTTGCCACAATTTTGCCACGTTTCATGTTTCAATGGAATTTAATTGGCCGTTAAGATACTGCTTTTGCAATTTTTATACATACAACTGAGTGCCAATTACATAAAATTTCAAGAGATATATTAAATATAATATCGTTTATTATATAAAAACAGGAACAGCATATTTGTAATTAATAATTTTCAAAGACCTAAAATACAATTATTGGGTTCGCTCCGCTTTGAACATGGCTGTTTTTCATTTCTCACATCTCTTTGTTGGGAATATTGTGTTAACATATGAAACTGCTACAAAGAATGTAACAAACTCTTTTTATGCGACCAATGTCATTTCTAGTCGACATTGCCTTGTGTTTTTGTCTCTATACACAATCCCTTGAAAGTGTCACCAAATAATATTATGCTGTCCTCGATACGCTCGACGAAACTATGGTTTGGCTGAACCACACCCCCAACCCTTTTGAAAAATCATGTATCAAACCTTGTGAACAGCCTCGTTCTGGACAAAATACCTCGTTCTAAAAACATGGCAATTTAAAAAAAAATATGTTTTGGAACTCCAGACAAACGTGGCATTTTGTTTTTACCACGTTACAACGTGGCAAAATTGGGACAAAATTGTGGCAAAAATTTTAACACGCTTTTATCACGCTTGGACAAAAATGCCGAACGAGGCATTCTGAGGTTTATAGTGTCACGTATACGACCACATTTTAAAAGAACCAATTCTTTCTTCTATATTCCTTATAAATTGTGCTCAGTAATACGAGCAACTCACTATTACGGATTACGACCACCGAAGCCAGTCCCAATAAGTCAATTTCTTTGTTTTTGTGACTCGCGATAACGACCATTGATTGGGATTAGTATTAGTCAATCTAACGACCGAGATCAAAGCAATCAAACAGTTGAGGTTGATTGATTTTATCGCAGCCATTTCACGAGCCTCTAATCTTTCTTTTTTGGTTTCATTTTTTAAACAATGGAATTTCTCAATGTGTGTTAATTTAAACAAAGAAGTTAATAATGGAATTTCTCATTGTGTGTTAATTTAAACAAAGAAGTTAATAACGATTAAGTAGAGCTGGGCGATATTTTGGTTTTTGTTTAATGATGAATTAATACTGTTATATACTCCTGAGTGTTCATTCCACGCTGTCCATTTAACTTTGTTTATATCACGTGACTTCTCGCTCCATTTTCCAACCGACCAGTACTGGTAGAATTAGGTCTACATGTCTAGAAATTGTCTCAAGCATGCTCACTCAGTATTGAGACCACCCCATTATATAGACCAAATCTAGACAGTCCCACAGGTGGTCTTATGACTATTCTCTGTTTACGGTTGTATTCCGTATTCACTGGTGTCTACTGATAAGTTCATAGCTGTGTTTTTCTTTATTAAGTTTGAGTCATTATTCTATGTCTCTATGACTATTCTCTGTCTACGGTTATATTCCGTCTGACTTACCATGTTTTTATTTCGCTAAATTCAAATATTTTTCATATATATTAAGTCTGGTGTGACGCTATTTTTTCATGTGTTGCAAGGTGTGCCGTCGGCAAAAAAAGGTTAAGTACCACTGCTCTATCATTTGTCTCAAAATGAATGAGTATAGTTGAGTTGGCGAGACAATGAACTGTACTCTATTTCTCTTTCATAAATACACATGTTAGTCTCAAAAAGACATAATTAAAGTATTGACAAGATGAGGACGTATCATGTTATATAATCAATGTTTCAAGTGTTATATATGTGTTTTAAGACTTACAACAAGTGTCTGTGGGTTAAAATTTCCAACGATTTTCTGTCATCTAATGACAACATACAAAGGCTAAATGGTCCAAAAATAGAACTTGAATAGTTGAATGTTATGGGAACCACTTAGCCTATATATCGAAATCACCTACCCGGGTACTTAGATCCAATATTTTCCTGTTAGCTGTCAAATTATTAACTATTTAGGAAACATGGCCGTCCAGCACTCAGTAAATATCATATGCGGCTAAATTTAGAACTCTAACAAATTAATTGATCTAACTTTCATTAATTTATGCATACTTGTACATATAACCTTTCAAGATATCTGGTTTTGGTGTAGTTAGATTTGAGAGGCTATCAAGTAAAGTAGGCCTATAATAAGCATATAACTGGTAATCGTTAAGATGGCAATGTATAAATGGGGGTTTTGAACGCAACGCCCCAATATACACTTAATAGACGCAATGTCATCCACAGTTCCTATAAATCTAATAAAAAGATAGGTTGCCAAGCAATGAAATATACACCCAAAGTCCACCAATAAAACTGGTAGAAAAATTCTAAATGTTTCACAATTGAGTACATAAACATGGATGAAATCAAAGTTTTAAAACATCCCATCGAACACTGTTCATGTGGAGAAAACTCTGTAATATGCGATTTTACATTTCGATATCAAGTTTGAAAAATTTGATCTAGCCCTTTCTGGAAAACATATGTATTTATTGGGTTAAATAAATTGACTATATTGTGAACAACTGTCATACATTAATGTAGAATCTTGAAATTCAGGTTGAATAAAAACTGAAAGGGGTGGTAGGATGCAATTGGGGCACATGCCCCAATTATGTAAATTGTGAAAGTGTTGCTTACTTGATCACAATGGTCCCTACTCTAGCTGTTAAAGGATTATACAGACCTGTAATACAACACTAGCTGTCCACTTAACCTGCCATGTCTAAATACAATCGACTTTTAGGCTATATACAGTATAGATGTTTATTCCATATTAAAGAAGCCTGATCATTTACCAGCAAGCAAACTGTATTTAAAGCAATAAAATAAAATCAAGTACGAACAATCCAAACCATTAGACAAAATTCGAAGTCCTTAAAAAATGGTATAGGCAAAATAGTGTAATCAGGCAAAATAGTGTAATCAGCATATGGACTGTTCACCGTGTACAAAATACACGACAAACAGTGGTAACAGGTGTCCGGAAGAGTAAGCTTACCCTGCCTGGCGCCACACCCGCCATAGCTGCATCCAAACTATTAGAAGCAACTGATTGCTGTATGCATTTCTTTAAGTTTTCATCACAAACTCAAATTGATTAATTAACATTTAATCAAAATAACAAACCAAAATATCAACGGTTGATAATCATTTGGCTTGATTCAGACTATTAACAGGAAATCCATCAAAAGGTGATGCTGGCTTGTTTATATCGACTACAGAGGATGCTGAATGTTGTCACATTTTCAACTCATATTTTTAGAAATTTAAACAAACTATTAGATAACGCCTCTTTATCAAAAAATCCTAGCACAAGTATATCTAGAGCAAAGCATTTTGCAGTAGCTTTCACTGAACCCACTGAAAACCGGTACATGTAATGTTTATGAACCTAAAAATGTCTAAATCTCAATGCTGAACCAAAAAATAAAATTTTGCCTATGCTAGGGTGACCCACCATAAATAAATATCTCCATATATCTTGACAATTACAATTACGCCACAATATTTATATATATGCCAAGCCTCAAATCAGTTTCACACAATTATAGTCACTAAATAAACGATCATGTTGTACTTAATAAGCTATGACCATTAATCATGTATAAATAATAGACTGAAAACTGGTTCCAAGAGTCGCCCATAACATCCAGACACTTTTGAGTAAAAGATAGAACAAGAAATTGAATTTAGAAATAAGCACGTTAGGTAGCTCAACAATCGTTTTAAGAAGCTTGTAAAAGTAAAATGAAACTACTGCTAGTATCATGTTCCTGCCTAACCCGAGTGATTCAGAGATATTATTTGTACTAAACCAAAAGATGCCGCTCTTAACGGTACAGTTAATGATAAAGCGATTTAAAAAATGAAACGAACGTAATTTCTAAATCTGCTGTAATAACCAAGAAGCTTAATTTAACTGCTATTCAAAATCGTCAACAATAAATTTTTTACGGCTGTAATAGTTGATAGATTTGTAGAGAATTGCATGTGGCATGGCTATTTATAGTATCATACTGTCAGAAAGTTGGTCTCGGCACGGCGAATGTGCACGCTTCAGTGGTAGTATCGAACTATCAGCGGTGGACTGTGTTTCTGTGAGTACATGGGTCACCCTACCTATGCAGTCCAATTTGAACATCAACAATCCAACAGTGGGCTATGTTACAGTAATTCAATTTTTATCGGTGTGCAAGGATCTCTAAAGTCCTGCGTGTCACCAAACTGATCAGCAGTATTTGCTTTGCCACTACAATCACTGAGAGGGACGACATTGGGGTGAGTTAATTAGCTCTCAATATTAACTTCTATTCTTCTTCAAATTAAATTCTAAAACAAATCTTTAAATCATTAAAAAAAAAAATCAATGCGTTGGAAGTATATCTGAATAAAAAATATTTCTTATGTAGTATGCATGGGTACATATACGCAAAGACGTAAAATCTGCCGGGAACAGTTTTTGGTATATTAAGTCTGAGGTAATAATATACATGCTATCAACACCGTATGATTCATGATGTCACACATAGACATATATATTACATGTGACATTAAGGGTCAGTCATCTTACACAGAGTTAAAATAAGGCTATCGCATTACCTCAGTGAAACAGATTGGCATGTCACTTTAAACTATTGACCAGAGTCCCAAAGTGCAAGTCTGTTAACTGAAACACTTGCTACAACACCATATTGATTATAAGCTGTCATTACTCAGACTCTGCTAACAATTACTTGCTACTACTATATTTACTATCATCACATTCTACTAAATAACAAATATAAAATAACAAAATTCACTCGATCAAATCCATAAAGACTCCACTCTACGCTTAGGTGAAGATGATGTCCAAATATCATATTGTTGACTCTAATTTTCATGAAATAAAAGAAAATTGTGAGAAAAATTGTCATCTGTTGAACTGTTTTTAGGAACAATAGAAAAAAAAGGTGACAAAAACTGAAGATATTGAAAAATAGATAGAGTTCCACTTTTTGTTCTCTTTTGTTTACCTAACCCAAAATAGACTAAAGAATTTATATTTCACAATGTTGAGATAGAAATAGCCGATTCTCCAAGGCTATTTTTCCATGATATCATATATTTTCAATGTTGACAGAAAAACATGGTGCGTGAAAACAAACCAATGTATACCCTAGCTACTATACCAACCTAATAAATATAATAAAACATTTTTTTCTTTTCATATCTTCCATCGATACAAACTGAAATATCTATAAACATGTAGTATTTAATACAGTTATTCAACTAATATTGGTGGATAGATATATAGATTATTATTTATTGTTTATTGTTCTAGAATAGAGGAAAGATTGTAGATTGTAGCTAGTTGACCACAGGCAGGCATGAGGACATACTAAAGGACAGGTCTCTGATAAGTTATTTCATAGATGCTGTTCCTTATTAAGTTAAATCCTAGTCTGTTATTATTGTATATATATTGCTATCATTATAAGTTTTGTTTCCAGAATATAGAATTATACGAAGAAGAAGTGAGTTGTTCAATTATTGTATGTTCAGTCCTACACCCCCAGCTAGTCCAACATCGTCGAAGGTTGGACTTATAATGGTCCAAAAACCCTGGATGATATAATTATCTAAAGAAGAAGACTATCGTGTTTCAAAATATTTCAGTGGCATAAGTGGTATATGACCCCATTATTATTTTTTTGGGACAAAGAACTGGGTCCCTACATAAGATACTCATCATGTTGGCCCTTATTCTTGGGGGCAACTCACTTCTAAGAAAAACTAAGGCTCCACCAATTCAAGTATCATGACCAGTGGCGGCACAAGCTGTCGGTGATTGGAGGGGCAAAGGTGGGGAAAAGTCCAAGGTTAAGGGGGCAAAGGCACGAGCTTTAACTAGGGGTAGGGGGCCTCCCCCAGAAAATTTTGAAAAACAGGTTGCCGGAAATGCAGCCTGGCAGTATTTAAGGCACTGCATGGTCGATGAGGTAAAGTGTTAAACGAATGGGCTTGCGAATCACGACGAAGCCCACTCAAGAGCGTCAAAGTAGGGAGTCCTCCCCCGGAAATTTTGAAAAATAAGACTGCCGGAAATGCTGTCTTACAGTATTCTGTCAGGCACCGATCATCGAGATAAATAGATCTGACCAGATACCGTCCGTCGCCTGATCACTATTTTATCCGACTAGAGAACAAAATGTCAAACGAACGGACTTGCGAACCTCAACGAATTCCCCTTGTGAGCGCCAAAGTAGTGAGTCCATTGGGGACCTCGCCAAGAAAATTTTGAAAAATAGACTGTCGGAAATGCTCTACAACATGCAAGTTTATGACTGAGTGGGGATGTGGGATTTATTTACCGTAGAAGGTATTGATTACCGAAACGTATCACAAATACTTTTTTTTATTTTCTATAATTATGGGGGGGCAAACAGAGGGCAGACCAGATTAATGGGGGTGCAAATGCCCCACCTTGGCCCCCCCCCCCTGGCGCCGCCACTGATCATGACATTGGAACTTTGCATGTCCCTGCATCAACTGACGGACTATCGACTGATGGACTTCGATATTTGATATGATGTCATGTCAAAATGCCAAGACAGTAGCGATAAAATGTTCTTTACTCAACATTATCTTTATCATCAGTATTATAAGATTTGTTACAATTAACTCGACCTATGCTAATAAATAAAACTTTGATATTGCTTTTAGCTCATGTGGGGTTGGATGGCCGAATGGTTAGCACGTGCGCGCTGTATCACAAGGCCTGTCATTGAGTCAATTGGCATGGTTTCGAATCCCCGGTTGTACGTGACAAGGAGTAAGGTTGCCTGTCCAACCTTGTGGGTTTTCTCTGGGTCCTCCGGTTTCCTTCCACTGCTAAAGACCCCTACACGCAAGCGAATTATTAAAATAAATTAAACCATGTTAGTCCCGAAATGACCTAGTCTGTGTCGAGTGGACGTTAAACCCCATTTCTCTCTCTCTCGCTCTTAGCTCGCAAACTTCATAGTTATAATTCTTTGAAAACTGTTTTATATTGCCCTTTTGAGACTTCGGCTGCCTGTTAAAAATCACAGGACCGATGAAACACATCCAACTTTTGACAGCAAACCTGTCAATCATTCGGTCAATGTTCAATATCAATGCTTGGACATTTCCTGCATATCCATTAAGAAGGCTAATGTGAACACCTTTCAAAATATTAAGAAAGAGGATTAGGCAAAGGACTCAAGGTGTTAAGTTGAAGATCATAAGTCTATCATCTACATAAGCCATGAGTTCAATACCATTAGTGTACATCACATGCCTAAACCTGTGGGTTCTCTCTGACGTCAAACTGCTATGATTTAGGTTCAAATAATTCATCACGTGCCTAAACCTGTGGGTCCTCTCTGACGTCAAACTGCTATGATTTAGGTTAAAATAATAGTACTGAGCTGGGTTGATCTGACTTTGTTATGTGATAGGTCAAGCTCTATATGATTCAATTTTTTTTTTTTTTTTTTTTTTTTTTTAAGATTAGACCCAAGTCCAGTGATTATTGATTGATTTGACTAAATCTCAAATTCAATTTATCTATAGGGTCAAACAGATGAAAATTCTGAATGAAGACAGATTGTCATCAGAAACAACATATATAAAATACATTGAAATGAATACTAATTTTGATCCCAATCAAAGACAGAGAGAGTGCCAGTTTAAATGAGCTATGCAAATTAATGAAATCAATATTTATACATGTAGATCACACACACACACGAATGGAAATAAAGCATCTTCTGGCACAGATTCAGGCTTTTTGTGCAGCTCTCAGATAAATTTTATTGCATATAAAACGCCCACATAAATCACATTATTACAACAAAAACACAATAAAAAATTTTTTCTTTCAGTGTTTTTATTGATATTTATGATACATTTCCAGCACAAAGTTAAAAACTAAAATCATCATTTCCAGATCTGGTGGGTCTTACGCTAGAAAACTTAAACTAAAATATTTTGAAGAATACAGCCTTTTCATTGGCCAAGAGCTAAATTTGTGCTATGATTTTAGTGCTCAGACAATGAATGATCAGTATTTTTCAAATATTTTAGTTTAAATTTTCATGAAATAGTACCTGGTCACAAAATGATCTATTCTGTTCTCTTTAATTCTCTAATGCCAATATTATTATATAACAGGCCCATTGGAAAGTGGCCCCCACCTCCAATAATTTGCAAGTGTGCGTTTATTAGTTTTGAAATTGTCCTGCACCCAATCACCTAGAACCTCATTTTGGTTCGCTACGCTGATATTCCCCTAAATATGAATTTCATTCTGAATAATAAAGCTTATTTTCCAATAACCACATACCTACTGAAGTCATTAAAATATAATCAAACTATTCACATTATCAGAAATAATTGAACTGTAAATAAATGTAATAATATACACAAATGAAACCATCTGTTGAAATGTTTCTTGTCATATATATATAACAATTTAAAACACCAAAACTTTCGTGATTTATGGACTGTGCCACAACTAAACATCTAATTTGTCACGTACAGGATTCCATAATGTTTATTTGTTAATGAGAATAGAATGACAGAACAAAACGTTTTAATCTGACTGTAAAATCATCACAAATAAAAACCAGTATTGATTCCTTTTTATTCAATATTTGACTTTCTATAAATACATTTTTACAGATAACTAATTATTGACCTGTAGCCAATCAAATGTCATCAGATCACATAAATAGACATTATTATATCATGTTACAGGATTTCCGTACAAAACCACAAGTAGCATTTGAAATTTACCATGGATGCCTAATAAAATAATCTACTAAAAAGTTTTGCTCTTTCAGATTAAATCATCGACCTGCAGTCAATCAGATGTTATCAAAACACATAAATAAAATAGATGTTACATTAATGTGTTTTTTAATACGCCTACATAGTTTAAAATCTCAGAGCGATTGTTCATTAGGTTACCAGGAAGAATTCTATTGATTATAAATTGCTAACCCCACTTTGCTGTATTACCTTTCCAGTCTTCCAATGCTTGTGAACGGGTTATACAGAAAAAAGTTATCTCTCATGGAGTATTTCTTGATATTCTATAGTTAGTGAGCATACCCACTAGTACATGACACCTAACCACTTCCAAAACAGTATTATGCAAATAAAAGCTTATACACAAGTAAAATTAAAAGTTTGTAACGTGACCTCCTACTTTTCTGCTTCAAACAGGCTAATCCTCCTAGTATGCGACATGGTATCAGACCTTCTATAATGACATGGTATCAGACCTTCTATAATGAGTAACCATACCCTACCCCATGCAAACATCCATTAAACATCTGATACCTGTTGTCAATATACCAATCCATTAAAGCAGTCAAAGGTCGTGAACCTTTTATCAGAAGCACATGTCTTGTAATTATTGTTGGCATTACTGAGCCAAGGGTGTCTGATTATACAAACTATGGATGCTAATTATTCTCTTGATTAACTGGTAGATAGTACATACATCTTTAACATAACTGACCACATGCTTTGGGTTTCAAATTTCTCTTTATTAAAAGAGCCATTATCTACAATACCCATATACATTAAAACATTCCTGCTATGAGTCCTCGAAATGTCAACACAATATTTTCGTTAATTGGAGACAAAAAATATGAATTTCTATTGATTCATGTGCAATGCCATGTGGCGAATGTTGCCCTTCCTGCACTCCTGATAAGGGATAACCAGACTGGAAAGCCCCATGGAACTTTCGTTAATGAGTAAGTACTATACTCATCGAGCCATAGACAGGTGAGGATTAACATCCACTCATCAAAACCAGATCATTTGGGACTAACATATAGATAGTCATTAAATCATTTGTGTGAAAAGTCATATATATATATATATATACAGCAATGTGAGGGGAATGGATAGAATCAGATGAAAAGCTTATCAGCTATATAATTTTGACAATTTGACCCATTCACATTTTGTTCAACATTTCACGAACATAAACATGGTGTATAAATTCCAATCTAAAATTTTCTAATTGATCAAGGGTGATGACTCAGAAGAGAGTGTATATATTTCAAGTCAATAACTTACTGTAAGTCTCTAGAGCATCCACAAGCAATTGTGGATGACGCATGGATACAACCACATATAAACCATATACAGGCCAATCATCTTGGTCCTATCTATTTCCAAAACCTATTCTTATCGGATCGGATGTTAACAAACCATTGATTTTATCTTATTATACAACAGTTAATTATCGGTGTACAATCTACCTATCTAAATTGTTACTGGTCAATCGGAATTCACTGAACACAGTCATGTTTTCTCGTCTTCTTATACAACAGTTAATTAATTATTGATGTAGAATTTACATATCTAATTTATTACTGGTCAATCCGATTTACTAGTTAATCTGACCACATGCTTTCTGATTGTATCTTATACAACAGTTAATTATTGATGCATGAGTAATCTAAATATTTAAAACCTCACTGGTAAATCTGATATACTTGTTAATCTCATCTTATTCAATAGTTATTAGCCACAACAAAACACCTATCCTGACAAATTTTGATTCCCTGAACAGACTTGATATCACAATATGCAGCAAATATCTTTATGAGAAACCTAAAATATTTATTGGTATTTCAATTTGCAAAAGCCATGACCTCATGAACCACATAGTTTGGGATATTAATTATATGTCTTGAACAGCAGTGAAGTAGATTTCATACTGTCATAGTTTAATGGCGATAGAACGTTGTTACTACATAAACAAATAAAACTGCATTTATCGTTCATGTTCTCTGGAAAGCCACCATGGCTCAGTGAGTGTAGTTCCAGGTTTGTCTTGGTGGTTGGTCGAGAATGCTTCTCAAGGTTTTCCAGTCTGGTTTCCCCTTGTTGGAGGTGCAGAGCAAAGGGGAACCTGGCAAACCATCTAGTTCTTCAGATTATACCAAAACAAAACTGGATCCAGTGTATATATACCAATGGCTAAACATTAAAGATCCGTGGACAGTTGGAAAAGCAAAATAACAGTATGTATCACTGCTATCTGGGCAAACATTTCCATTAATTCTCGTTTCAATTTATTTCTAGTCTTTTGATTTGAGAGGCCCTACAAATGCATCATATTTCATGGATCCACACGAGAACCGTTCCATTAATGACAATTGAATCAGGTATTCCAGAATGGATGAGTCTACACTCCCTTCAAAATATACTGAAATTCTTCTTGAATATCAAAGACTGATTCAACAGAGGGCTTCTGTCAGTTGATAAAAAATTCACTGATCTAGACAATTCATCGACTTTAATCTCCCCACTTTACATGTCTATTTGTTTTACTGTATAAAATGGTTGCCTTTCCGTTTATCAGGCACTTGTTTCTGATTGAGTTCTTTCTTAATCAATATGGTGCCTTCTGTTGAACTGAGTTTTTATAAGTTGAGACTGGTGTTCTCTATTATCTCCAGGCTATCAACATGTTTTCTATGAAATCATTTTTGTATTTTACTTTTATTTCAAGAGAATTTATCACATTGTCTTCCAGCTATCAAATGATTTTTGTCTTGAATTTATCAGCACATGCATCAAGCCCGAGACAGCTTACAATCTATATAATGGGATAGGATTTAACTTTCCAACTGATCATTTTTATTCCAAACCTGATTGCTCCTATATTACCGCCCATTTAACCCCTGTGGTCTTCATCTTGTAGCCTGAAATGTTGGTGGACAAAACATATTCCGTCTACCCAATGTACAATGTTGATAGGGAGAGAGAGAGAGATAAATGGGGTTTAACGTCCACTCAACAGAAACTAGGTCAATACAGGACTAACATATGGTTCAATTTTATTTCCATAATTCACTTGCGCGTAGGGGTCTTTAGCAGTGGGAGGAAACCGGATGACCCGGAGAAAACCCACGAGGTAATGTTGATAGGACCAAACCATGTATTGACTTGAGGATTAAATACCTACACTATGCCCGAGTTCACCATGGTGGCTCACCAACCAGGAGGTCCCATTTTTGTTCCTGGAATTGTTTTCCCCTTGTTAGTGGTGCAAATGGGGGGGGGGGTGGACTAGCAATCAAAAACATCTAGTCATTTGGAGGGAACAAAAAAATGTGTATAGTATAACACTGCTGTCATGGCAAAATTTCCCTGATAGCCTACTGACAAATGGCACCCATAGATTCCACCAGTAAACAGCCAGAAAGATTGCTGAAGGCAACCATTTAATAAATATTAAATCAAAACACCAACAAATAAAAATACTGACAGAAAGGATGATAACTTGATGTCAGCCATATTGTCTGTAGATTTGAACATTAAAGAAATATGGAGCTATGAAATAAATTATGATTTCTTATCAAAAGATATAAAGATAAAATTAAAATCAATATGGTTGTTTGATAATATATAAGCATACAAACCAGGATTAAACAATAAAATAAAAGATAATATGTCACTTTATGTTGATCAAGGAAGTTGCAACCCTGACTTTAAAACATCTCTAAATTCTCTTCCACAATTAATTCTATTTTAGGCGAAGTTCACCAAAATAATTGAGTTTCCGTGAAGGTGCGTGTTTACTATAAGCAGAAGTATTTAATTAAATAAAGTGAGGGGATCCCTGGGGGAGTCTAGAAACTGAAATCCATCATAATATAAATGTCGATTAGCTGCAGTAACGTAAAAAAAAATAAATGATTTACTGTTTCTAAATTACTGAATAATGTTAAAAACTCATAGATCAGCTAACCAGTTCCACGAAACTTAAAAAAATTGGTATTTTTTTATTACGATCACATAAATTGTCTGTTCACCGATGAACATCCATTTCAAATACTTGTTTTTTTTTTAACAGGGTACTTGCCTGAAAAAAATATAAAATATCCTTGTCCAATGGAATACGTCTATTAAATATTAGTTATCCAATAACACGATATTTACAATAATAATTACCATTATTTTATATTTAAATATAGTGCTACCAGCAAGATCGGATCCAGAAAAAATTTTGTACTAGTGTTGTGCATTGTCAATATACTAGTTCTTAGTGAGGTGGCGAATTAAGCGATCGCCTGCTTGGTCCATGCGTAAATACGCCCATAAATGGACAAGCAGGCGATGGCACAGTCTGTCGTTCCTAGTCAAACGTCTGTCATAGTTATATTCAATGACATGGTTTAGTGTAACTTTGCCTGCAATTTCCCAAATAGTATGCCATTTGCTAATACCATACCTCAAAAGACAAGAACGTCAACATTTAAGACTTTTCGGTTTCATACAAACAAAGCATGACGTTATTCTTATAAATGATAATGATTACTTTATTCTCACAATCATTAATGATTTTATAATGTCAAAAACATATCACTTTACAAAGAAGAATTCAAAATGTGTTAATATGGTGCAATCGATAAGAAGTCCTGCCATATTAGATAACAATATTGTCTGAGCATGTTACATACTGTTCTGCCAATATCATACATCTGACACGTATCTGGTGGAATAGGGTGAAAGGTATTCCTATGATGCCACTATCTTTCGATCTTTATTATCCTGGTCAATGGTCATCTCCCTTGCCAGGAAAGCTGGTGATCAGCAAGTACACGATACTGCAAACGGGCGCATGAAGAGGTCTCAAGTGTCTACAGATATATTGCCTCGATTATGCTGAATTATGCCTGTATGGGCTCGTTTCGGCAATTTGGATACTACTCGCCATGTGGGGCCAGATGTCCGGAGTATGGGATGGCAAAACCAGGATCTATGCTTGACCAGTCAACGGAAAATCTGTTCACCAGCACTCAAAAATTATGGTTAGAGGTGCAATAACTTCACAAAAAAATTGACACATGATCCAAATTTAAAATCTTTTAAAAGGTTTATCGTTAAAGTGTTTTCAAAAATTGCGAACAATTGGACAGGGGTGAAGACAACATACATGTACTCTACAAACAAGATTCAAATACCAGTATATCACAGAACAAGAAGAAATCAATGTACAATATACTACCTATTCCCTCATGGTTGCATATGGCATATGTATATTTCACGAACAGAAAGTCCCCTCAAGTATTTCCAGTAATGGTATCAGCTTTGATTGCAACATACCAACTAGTGACAAATTCAGTACTAATGGTGTTTATTGAAAATTACATATACAGCCATGTATTGCAATCAAGCCAAACATATTCTAATGCAAATGAAATGAAGATAACCATCAAAAGTCCACATGTGAACAAAATGAAAGTAGAGTTCCATATATTGCAATATATTGATATTTGAGATTTTTATTGACAGCCCTACACTAAATATAATAAAAGACAAAATAGTAGACCGAACTAGACTGTTTTTTTGAGGGACAGGTAATCAATCAAATAACAAATGTTCTAAATACACCAGAAATATCAGATACAAGGAGCATTTATGTTTTTACTTTAAATTGTCAACACAGTCGCAACCTAATTACTCAATAAGCAGTTGGTTTAGAAAGATAAGAACAAAACCAATCTTTTACCTGCAGTAAAATCAATCAAATCGTTATTATTTTGTTAGAGACTGGTTTGTGACAAGTTACTATACCAAACAGGAATCCATTGACAATCTGTTACAATACTTGATTTCACATACTATCACATATTCCTGAAGCAATGGTCCGAGAAATCACTCTCTGGCCATTGCTGGATTAGCTTCTGATACTGGCGCTTTTGAGGGAGCGTGTCTATTCTACCTGTTCAATCAAATCTATCCCTAAGCACAGCAACATGACAGCCCTTCGTTTAATCGGGGGTCTTCCCTAAAACTTTGGACAGTGATTTAAGGTATTAAAAACGGTGAATTGTTGTTCATCTCCAAACTGTATTGTTTACATTATATCCATGTTGATAGCCTCGTTTGTCACACAATTAGTTTTTCTGCAATATTCGGCTAAACAATGGTTAATTGGACATAATATAATTGTGAGTCATGACGTAACGTTATGTAAACATATTTGGTCCAATTTGGAGCTCTGTTTAAAGCGTAATGATATTGTTATGCAGTTAGCTATTGTTTGTTAATCGGACTATTGACCAGTCATAATTTGGAACAAGAATTTGCTTTCTTTACAGCAGTGAGTAGTGGGATTAGCTCTAATCAAATGAAATACTGTGAGGAGTATGATACTATCACTGCTCAATTCATTCCTGTAATTTGCTACCACTGTAGTAGGGATGTAAATATGTGGTGTGCTCTGTGACATCTAGATTGTTCTGTTTTGTGTTGTTTCAAATTTAAATACTCCCTACTGCCTACTGACTTAAAATTGGTTACGAGGAATTCCTTGGGCTCATGGTTTTGATTCCCCGGTTGTACGTGACAAGGAGTAGGGTTGCCTGTCCAACCTCTTGGGGTTTCTCCGGGTCCTCCAGTTTCCTCCCACTGCTAAAGACCCCTATCTGCAAGCGAATTATTGAAATAAAATTGAACCATATGTTAGTCCTGAAATGACCTAGTTTGTGTTGAGTAAGCGTTAAACCCCATTTCTCTCTCTCTCTCTCTCTCTCTCCTTTGGCTTACTTTGTAGATGTGTATGGATTCCATGCCTGAGGTCCCAGGTGTGATTCCTGATAGGAGTGCTTGTCACACACACTTTGTCAAATTATACATTTTCCATGCCACATTTTAAATAACAACCATCTCCCTACTTTCAGGCTGTCCACGTAATTGGTTATGCCTAGCTGCCAGTCCACTAAAGGAAGGATGCAAGTTAAGAGCAATGGCTTATTTTCTTTGGAACACTTTTGGTATTAAAAATCTACATTGCAACTTTCTAATCCATTTCTTTTATAATCAACAGGGAACCATGGTGGCTCAGTGAGTAAGATGTTGGCTCACTAACCTGGAGGGCCAGTTTTCGATACCAGTGTTGGCAGAGAAAGTTCATCCAGGTTTTCCGGCATGATTCCCCCTTGTCAGTGGTGCAGGACAGAGAATCCAAGGTCTCTTGTACACATTGGCTTGCATGTAAAACATCCCTTGGCAGTTGTAATTCAATATAAGAGTAGGCCATAGTGCCGTCCAGGCAAAATTCCCTCATAACACACTATATGACATATGCCCATCTTCATTAGCCCAGTCGGAGCAGAACAGTAGGACGTTAAACCCCATCACATTTCATTTATAATCAATAATTTAGTTCATTCAATTTTTCATTCAATATGTGACAGATTGAAATTGGGGGCCTACTAGGCAGATGACATGTATACTCTGTACTTTGTAATGTCTGCTGTTGAAAATAAGACTCAAGTTATAACCAGCTATATACTGAAGTTAGTTGACCTCAACATCTATGTTATACTGTACAATCAATTCAATCTATATTCTGTAGTCTGGCTACATTAAACCAAGCACTTAAATATCCAATTATAAAAATATTTAAAGAATTAATCTGAATATAAAATGAATTATTGAATACTGGAGCTATTCATGAAAGAGTCCAAAGGTATTTGATGTTCAGCCATTTAAAACCGACTGTTTGACGTTTTTATTTATTGCCGTGGGCGTTTAATACCGAATTGATTTCAAGAGCAACAGATGGTTAGAATATTTTCACATAAAATTTTATACCTAAAAACATGTTCATATTATGTCAACTAAATGGAATGGTAGTTTACATGTCTTCTCAACACAATACTTATGTCATTTTAAAACATATGGTAGTTTTTATTTCTATGCTTATATGTGCCAAGACAGCAGTGTTTCTGCCTATTTCTTTACAATTTACAGCTATCAAGGGTTCTTTTAAATGCACGCCCAAGCGCACACATGTGGAAGTCTGTTTTTCATCGCATCAAAACGACAATGCACATTATATTCTATTATATTGCATATTTCTCATTGATCTAAATAAATATGTATACTAACTCAACATTCAAAGTCTAAAAATAGCACAATTGCTCGGATGAGAGGAGATTTTCCTTGTCAGCCATAAGTGATGGTCATGCTTGAAAAATTCTGGAGGCTCATCTCAGTCAATGCCAGGATTCAAACCTAGAATGTTCTAGTCAAAAGCTCAGTACCCTGAGTGCTTGATTAGTACTGCCCACTCAACGAAATAGGAAGAATTATCACTGCCTTGAACACCACATGTACATATTCAACTTATTATACACGAATCATGCATTTGGCAAACTCAGAAATTTCCCTTGATCACCATCCCACATTTTTATGAAATTTCAAAATAGGTAAAAGATATGAAAATAATAGCTCGACTGTCTTACAACTATTTCTATAAATAGAAATTATATAAAAAAATATTAATTTTAATAAGTTTTCTAAGAAACCTTACCTTCCACTGGTATTAACACAGAACTAACTGATTGTTCAAATAATGTGTTCCTAATAAATAAATCTACTGCTAATCTTTATACTGTCCTTGAATTAAGGTTAACCTGGATTAACGGGGAACCACAGATTTCTACTATAAAGATTAAAAGCCTAAAAGGTCACAAATCCCAATAGTTCTATGATCAAAGGTTGTGACCCTCTTGTTTTAATTTTTTACGAGGTAATCCTTGTATATCAAAATATATGAAGGGTCAAGATATAATTATATGCCTGTGTCATAATCATTAATGTATATAAACAAAAGATTTGGAGAGGTCCAGAGATCAAGTGACCTTGTAAGTCTTTCTTAGTCCATGTCAGCACTGGAACCTTTTTCAGTACCCTACTCTGCAATTCCATTGTGGGGAACTAAGCACCATCTTTGTTACTATATTTGTGTCACATCATGGAGTAGGTTCCCCAGACCAACTGGTTTCCTCCTACTGCACAAGAACCCAGAGATTGAAATGTTAGTCCCAAAATGGCCTAGTTTGTGTAGTTTGCTTGCCTGTAGGGGTCTCACCAACACAAAGAATTATTAAGTTAATTAACAGAGTGTAAATGACATGTATCTATGTTAATATATACCATAGTTTAATGTGTTAATAATCTGTCTATCATTGGTATGATCTGATTAATTAACATATTAATTACACTATATCAACTATCTAATACTCTTGATAACAATATTAACTAGTCATTATTATTATCTCGTACTTCATTAAAGGAGATAGTCAACCTATTCCTAAGACAGATAAATGATTATGTGCATCTACATCTAAAAAGTTTCTAAACGTCTGCGTTTAAAAGCTGCACTGAATCAAACATTGCGTTTGTGACTTCACTGGCAGAAACCAAATTAACATTTGTTAACTGGAAAGGATAGAAACATGATTAACAGTTAATTTGAAAACAATCAAACTGCATCAATTTACTGTACACATACCATTTTTATGAAATGAAATGAAATGGGGTTTAACGTCCCACTTTCATGCACCAACCGGGCTAATGAAGATTGGCATATATGCTATGTGGTGTACTTTGTGAGCAATTTTTCAAAGACAGCAGAATCTACTCATCACCAAATTTTAATTGTCAAGGGAGGAAATTCCAAACAGGGATTCAGCTCACTTTCTTTAATTCCCCAGTTTACCAATCCATTAGCATTGTAACCTTCACAAGACAAATTGAACAATTCTGGTTAAAGCCCTTAAGTGTTAACTTAATCTGGCTGAAACAGTTTTTTTTTTAATCAAGGTCTATTACAAAATAAATACCAGTTACAATAATAACTGTATTAATGAGTGATTAAATATAGATTATTGTTTATACAGGGATTATCTACTAATCTTACACTATTAGATTCTACATCCATAATAATTAACAAAACATGCATAAAGCAAAATAAATATACCACTATGTAAATCTGTAAACTATTTTGATGCATGGGTTAACATCATTGCAGAACACATTCAAACTGATTAATTATTAATGTTCTTACCTGTAAATAATGATGGTCCTGACAAGCGATGGTGATATGCAAATTAATTCCTCCCTTTCGCTTGATTGACAGTTATAATTTACATCTCTACAGCATTAGAAGTACCTCCCTCTGATTTCTGGCCAATCCATTAAATGTACACCTAATCTTTTCCTGAAATAAATAAAAAAAAAAAATCAATTTCAAATTAAATTGAAATATAATTACCAGTAGATCAATTTTGTTTAAAATGCAAAATGATTGATAGCCAATCAGTGAAACATACACACACCAACACTAAAGTTCTATCCAGCAGATCAAAAAGAGACCTGTTATATACATGTATATCGTCGGTGAGCTATCAAAATTGTGTATAGTGGTGTATACGAAGGAATACAAATTTTACAGGAGGAACAAAAAACTGAATAACTTTGTGGGATATTGTCGTATCATCTTGAAATTTGGAACGGGGAAACGTTATTTGACACGTTACTTACTGATAATAAGCACAACGAAAAATCGTGATGTAATTTTACGTAAGCACACATACGAAATTTTGATATGGTAGTAATAGGAAAATGTGGTCTTTTTAGGAGAATACAAAATTTTGAAGCTAATGTTAAAATAAAGATATCAAACAAAAATGTTCATTATTAATTTATTTTGACTAAAACAAAACATGAACACGTCTACTGGACGCGGATATTTCAAGTTAATTACAATATAACAACAGTAAATAATAACAAACTTCATAATGTAGGCCTATGATTAGCTAAACCTTACAAAACATGAAAAAATACCAACAATATTTTAGTAAATTCATTCATATAAGTTAATGAAACGAGTACATCAAATAATCAACATAATTGATATATTCAACTTATTCCGCCTCATGAAGTAAATTGTCATAAAAAGGATGGTAATCAGAGGGTAATACCTTTTTAAGTTCTTGTAAATGGGTGTACTTTTTTGACTTGATTTTAAGTGGGGCGTCGTATAAGCAATGGAGCTCCAGAGGGTCGTCCTTTGACGGAGAACACCTTTTATTACGTCTAGGGAGATCGTTAAACTCGTCAGTTAAGTTTGTCTTATACTGAATATTACCATCCTTACGAATATCCGTAACTACAGGATCACCACTACGTGCACCTGGACGAAGTGTGGAATAATAACCTAACAGCGAGAAAGTTTTAAAAAAGTCGTGTGTAAGATATTTCACTTTATAAAGTGGGGTTACTCTTGCTGTACGTATTAAGTCCACGTAATTCTGTGGAATATAAATAGGTTTACCGCGAATTCTTCTCTCAATCGTGCTGTGAACGGAATCACATTCCATATGAGTGTGACCCTTTTCAAGAAATTTTTGCACGATGGTTATTTCTCTCTCAGTGGCAGCTTTTAGTAACATATTTGATAAAATTACATTTCTATTTTGGTATGTACAACCATCGCTATACAAAATAAGTTCTTTGACATCATGGTCGATAGAATTTATATAATCATTTAAGCAAGAGGCAAAAGTATTTGCATTAAGATCCCCAATACCTTCATGCCAAAAGTAATTGACCACATCTTTGCTCGCAAGATCAAAAATTGTGTAATTATGACATCCCAATTTCGTCTTGTAGTACATGGAACTAGCTGTAAGCAAAGGACATAATAACAAGGACTGGAGATCTAATGTCACAACCTTAACCTTATCTTCAGCTTCTGAACGAAGTTTGTCTGCAGCTTTCTCAGCTCTCACCTCATTTTTACGTGAGATGTGTAAGTTATAGTCAGCTTCAGAGATATTATTTGTCTCATAACCACAACAAATGTCACATCTGTCTTTCTTAGATCATTGAATACGGATATGAAAGCCTTCCTGCGAAGGAACAGCTTATCATTGTGTTTACAATCCTTCACATACACTTTGTATAATTCAGAAGCACTAGTAAAGACTGGCTCAAGATAATGTTTTTTCGAAGAGGATCTGCAATAATGTAAAGATAATTTCGGGAGTTCGTTAAGGAAGTGTCGCGCATAGTTGACCTTCTCTGTATTTGATACCGAAACACGTCTTTTAGTTGCTGCAGCTGTCTTTGGGATACCCGCACGAGAATTGCCTTTCAACCATTCGTAAACAGTCTTATCATTAATACCAAGAGTAGCCAAGAAAATGTTTCGGCAAACACTAACACGTTCATTATCCTTTTTAAGGTAGTATTTAAAAGACTTTTTTTTTCGGCTCTCTTCGGCTGGTTTCTTTCTGTTGCTAGCCACCACTTCATCAACCAAGCCAGCCACAAAGACTTTCTTCTGGTTCCAGGACATGTCAGCTCAAAAGCCATTGAATATCGATTGTCGCTCTTCTTCATTGAAAACAGAACATTTTTTACTCATTCGACAAGACTTTGCACACTTCGGCTCACCCATCTGTCGACCCATCCTTTCACTTGAAAGAACATATTTGCCACCTTCATCTTGTTTCAGGCCCCTGTAACTTTTACCCTCCATACGAAGTCTTTTATTTATATTTCTATCCCAGTTTGATGGATTTGACCTTCCACGCTTAGCACGACTCTTAGAGTGCTCTTTTATGGTTGCATTCGGTGAATCGATAATGATAGTTGTCAAAATATCATCATCCGGAATGGGCTGTACACCATCATCCGAGTCAAGTTCAAACATAGAAGTCTTCTTTCTTGGTGACCATTCTGGATCTCTATCATCATCATCATCGAACTCACTCTCAGAGTCAGTGAAATTGCCCAACTCGAAGCATCGCAAATTGACTTTAGGTTTTAAAGGGGTAGTTTGTGATATTGGATGTCCTTGTATTCTAATTGCTGAAGTTGGTATGAATGGATTGTCACAAGGAATGGGTAGACTAATATCTAGAATAGGTTCAGGTAAATTTGATGCTTTTTGATCAGAGCGTGGTGTATGGAAAAAGGCCTCAGTATCAATTGATATAAGGAGCCTTGGTATACTGTTACAGCTTTGATCCGTAACTGACGTTGATGTTTGTCCCGCAGAAAGACAACAGTTTGATGCAGGTAGGTAAGGCGTTGCTTCAGGTAAATATGAGTTTAATGCAGGTAAATGTGACCTAGATTCAGGTAAGTAAGTCGATGATGTACGCTTAGCTAAGTAGGGTGTGGAAGAAGGTAAGCAGGACGTTGATGTAGGTAAGAACGACCACGACGGTGATGCAGGTATGTAGGACGACGTTATTACTGGTAAGTTTTTCCAGGACGTTGCTAAGGGTGAGTTGCACGTTGTTAGGCGTAAGCTGGTCGTTGATAAAGGTGGGTAGGTAATTGGTGAATTTATAAACGAAATTGATTTTGATGCAGGTAAGTAGGGCCATGACGTTGATGCGTGTGATTAGGACGTCGTTACGGATAAGCCGGTTGTTGATGCAGGTGAGAAGAACTCTGATGCAGGTAAGTAAGTATTTGAGGGGGGTATGAAAAGTGTTGATTTTGATGCAGAGAAATGGGACCATGAAGTTGATGTGGGGGAATAGTACGTTGTTGCCGGTAAGTTGGTCGTTGATACAGGTGAGTAGGACAATGTTGCAGGTAAGTAGGACGTGGTTACAGGTAAGTAGATAGCTGATGACGTTAACTTGGAAGTAGATGCAGGCAAGTACGGAGTTGATGCGGGTAAGTGGGGTGTTGGTTTTGGTGTCGACGTAGGTATAGACAGCATTGTTTGATATGCAGATGACGTTTCCTTGGTAATGTCAACCATTGATGGTAATAGGCCTATGTCAGTCTTCGCAACTGAAATTCCAGATGAAAATATTTGAGATTTTCTCCTATTCCACGTAAGAACAGGCTACTTATGAATTTTCTGAAAAGCCGAAGTTGATTCCACTTCACCTGGATTTGAAGGCCTATTACTTTTAGAGTTTAGAGCCATTTTTAGTAACAATTTTCTTCTTGAAAAATCACCCATTTTGTTGATTTTCTGAAACATAATTTGAGAATATCTTTTAAAATCTTACGATAAACACTTCAAGGCATTATCAAATATTACATATCAAATATTCGTATATTGATTATCAACAGGCTTAGACGTCAGAGATATTCCTACGTTATATTCTCGTATATCACTAATTTCAAATTAATACGGTTATTAGCACTCCGTATTCATTATATTTTTGAACAAAGCTATTACATTGTTGCAATGAATATGTAGAAAATACATTTACCAATTTTATTAATAAATAACACCCACGATGCATACATAGGAAGCCTATCTCAAAATATCATCATAATTTAGGACTCTACAGGCCGATTGATAGTTTCTTTTAGCGAGTTTCGTGTCTGATAAGTATCGTAAACATTAATTAAGTTATAAAAATAACAAATTACTCACCTACAAGTCTAATTGTTTAGCTAAGCAAAACCACACGAGTTGACGATCAAATTCACCGGAGGTACGAAATTTTGCGATACCAAATAATCACCAATCAAAATACGAATTTTTTTCACGTGTTCCAATTGGAACAGAGTTACGAGACCCAGATAGAAATTTGCGCCAGACGCCGAGGGTTTAGAAACTGGGGAAAAAGGATATACAAAATTTTGACGATATACGCAATTTTCATAGCTCACCGGCAATATGGATTTTAACCATAGGCCTACATGTATGCAACAGTTGTCACATTTTGAATGCTTGGAAAAGAAAATTCTCTGGATCTTTACATAATGAAAACATTGACTGGTAATGTTTTTACAGTTCATCAAGTATCATATTAAAGAAGGAAATGAAATGAAATTATATGTGGTTTAAATAATGATGATGGGTATTAACTATAACACTGTAATCTAGTACTGGGTCACTTCCATAAAACAGGAACAACTACATGTATGTTGGCGTTTATAATACTATTCAGGAAGGAAACTGTTGAGTGTATGACAGTAACTCAGAATTTCATGGCCAGCACATGATTTTATTGTGATTGAAATGTTCCAAGTTTTAAAAAAAAAACACCTTAAACTCTGTTCCTTATTACTAAATCATTTTATACATAATCAAAGGACTACTCTACACTTTTCCTCTTTCTACAGTACTTATTAGACATCAAATCACATTGATTTTTACATAAGTTAATATATGTCAATCCGATTTTAAATCGTATTAGTGACACCCTTTACATATTTATAGTTATATGTACATCTTTGGGGAGAGGGTGCCCTTTCAACTAGAAGGCCTAATGTGTGCCAATCATGGTGGTTGCTAGGGTTACCTGGGTTTATTCAATAGGCCAAATAAATATTCCAAAACCTTGTTGTGAATTTTCTATTAGGTTTAATATATCCTACGTTATTTTAGCAAAGA
Source organism: Patella vulgata (assembly GCF_932274485.2). Classification (NCBI taxonomy): domain Eukaryota; kingdom Metazoa; phylum Mollusca; class Gastropoda; family Patellidae; genus Patella; species Patella vulgata. The sequence continues at coordinate 24,388,744 of NC_065883.2, forward strand.
TCATGTATATTAAAACGTATTTATAGGTTGTAGGGTTTATATAAGTTATGTCTGTTCCCTAATCCCATTCCAATATCCTAAATAAAATATTGTTTATTAAAAAAATGTAAAAATATTATCATATTCTTGAAACATTTTGCTACTATATTCCTATAATTTCCAATCAGATACACACCAGATGATTTGTCAAATTTGAATTGTTTATTAAATACCTTCTGTCCATATTGAAATATACATTCTCTAATAACCTTGAATATTTCATCAATGATGGACAACTTCATTAAAACCTCTGATGTTGATTGACATAATATTAATGGAGGTATAAAACCTCCATCTGTTTCTCTATCATATCGACCATCTACATGGGGTGGTAGATAAAAACAAATCATTGCTTTTCCAACACACATCTATCTATATTATCTTCTATACATTTGTCATTTATATGCTAATATAAATTTCAATAATTCAACTGACAATATAATACAGACTACCAACTAAAACCAAATGACTTCTTCATTTTCTGCACTTAATGGACCATCCTTCTATACCGAGTGGTAAATGAACATAAATTGTTTTACACATCCTGCACAAATCTAAATTCGGATTATCATTTATGTTAAACATACATTATGCAAGAGCTAAATCTGTCTATTGCAGGTCTTTCATTAGGCCTGAAATGTTATCTAAATTATTAATTAGACATTTATTAACCTATCCAGACCATAATCAACTCTAGATGGCATCGCTAGCCTGCGATCTTTAATGGATTATGAGCCGATTTACTGCATAACTTTTCTTAACAATTTAACGATTAAATGGATAATCGAGACTATGCTGTTTATCGTACTGACTTATAAATGATGATTGAGGCTAGGCTAAAATTTCATTCGGTTAGTTCTCGGTTCATAGTGGATCAATTTGAATGAAATTTTCAGCAAATTGCCTTTACATTATCTAGTTTTTAACTATTATAGTGAGAACTGCCAACTCTTTATCTAATCTCCCATAATGTATCTTTAATAATTTACTAATTCAACTGACAATTAGGCTATCAACATGACTTCTTCATTTTAACTTATGATATACCATTTCCATCTCTGAGTGGTATTGTTCTAATCCTGCACAAATCTAAACTTTATATTATCTTTTATTAAATTGTAATTATTATCTATATGTTAATAATTTTACTAATTTAAGTGAGAAAATGACTTCTTCTTTTTCAATTATTATATCAATCATCCTTCCTGAATTAACACAAACAATTATTTTGCTTGCTCATCTAAATTTTATATTGTTTTGATAGAATTGTAATAAAATGTTTATAATTTTCATTAATTCCACAAACAATTAGTCCAGAACACAAACTAAAATGATTTAAATTTTGTTTTTTCTTTTTCAATCATTATTTAACGATAATTAATTACCAAATAAATATCATAATTAACAGATTTCCGACACAATGAAAGAATGTCATTAGAATGCTGGAGATTAAGAAATCCTTGGGGTGGTGGAATTGAAGTGGTCCACAGAGGTTTATGAAGCTAAATATGGTTAGGGTAGGATAAGGGTTAAAAACCTCTGTAGAAGTCACTAGGATAGGGGTGGGGGTGAAGAAGTGACTAGGATGGTGGGATTGATGTACATGTAGTCATGGTGGGCTAAATTTATTCAGAAGATTGTTGTGCTGAAGAATTCATTGGAGTGGTATTATTGAAGCCGTCTTTGGCTTGATGAGACTGAAGTAGCCACAAGAATAGTGAGGTTCAGGGAAGAAGATGAAGTCACAATTTGTTTAAAATACAGATCTATATTTCTTTTTGTTTTTTATACTTTCGATGGCCTCCACTACATAAAGATCTGACCAATTCTAGTGGGAGGTCACATCAGGGGTCATATGGGCGGCTTTTGACTGTATGATGTCAGACATTTGATTAACCAGTCAGTGTTGATGTTTCTAGTGCAACAGACCATCCCATAAGCTAATCCCTCACAGCAACCAGAATCCGGGTTATATAGCAACTATGAAGTAATCATTGCTTTGGTTGAGCCAAAGGACTAATTGCAATGGTGGGGTTGAGGTAGTCATTAGGATGAAGGTCATGTTGCCATTCAGACTGAGGGTAATGAAGAGCCGGTAGAAAATAATTTTATTCATACTATGCAATACCAGCACTCTAAAATAGTTTTATTTAACTTTTAAGACTATAAGTAGTTGCATTAACCATTTTGGTCTGCCAGTTAATGGGGTAGTAACAGTTATTTTCTTTCTGCCTGTCAAGAAATTAATATAAATAATCATAAAACAATTTGGCCACCTGGCTGACATGATTTTGGTATTTGAGTTATTCCACCTACTGTAAATATGTAAATATCCTTATACTATTCTTAGTCTATCAAATTATTTACAGATGTGCATAGACATACATACAAACATTACCTACATGTAGAAATAGAAACAATGGGTGGCTGAAAAGTTCTAAGCCTATCTTTGAAAGACCTGTACAAAGTTGATGGTTTCCATTTATTTTTCTACATTGTCCCCTTCAAGGTGTACACAATTTCGGCAATGATATTGCAAGGCCTAGATGCCCGTCAGGAAGACATTTTCTTCTGTCACCATAAAAAAGTTTTTCACAGCCGACGTGATGTCGTCATTACTAGGTAAATGATGACCGACTGGTTTCTTTTTCATTTTTGAATCCAGTTCTCATCCATGGAAACAAATCTGGCCAAAAAATTATCAGGATCTGCTTCAAAACGAGGCAGATTGTGACATGACATCAGGATTCTGACACGTTTCCGATCCACAGTCAAGAGCTTTGGCACCCATCTTGCAGACACAACACTGGTAATGCACCATGGTAATGTTTTCTTGAATGGTTGTGGGTCATCGTCAAAGATCTCACTGTTACACTTAAATTCCACAGCCACTTATTTACTGTGAAAAAGGAAGGGGCATCATCCCCCAAAAGTGGATTGCAGGTACTTGCTGACTGTCCTTCTGGAGATTTCAATCGGTGGGTTCACAAAGTTGGTCTGATACAAAGACAATAACAACATTACAGTTGCAGTTCCTATGTCTATGATTCATTCAATGATATTGGACTTGTTGGTGGCAAAAGTTTGTTTCAATGCATTTGATCTATCCTTTTCAGACCAGCCCTAGTAGCTTGATACATTAAACAGTCATTTTGTAACAGGTCATAGATGAATGGGTTTTAGTCACCAACTCATACATACACCAAGTTTAGGAAAGATGTCCATTCATTCTGAGGGGACATAAAAAAAATCCTGTGTATACCCTTCTCATTATGTTCAAAATCCTGTGTATATTATACCCTGCTCATTATGTTCAAAAACCCTGACAGTTAAAAGTTGAAATAAGAGTAGACTATAGATAGTGGTGCTGTTCAGGCAAAATTTTCCTCATAACACAATGATGTAAGATAAGATAAGATTTTATTGTATCGAAACATCCATTGAGGACAGCATACAATATATACATGTACATAAATTTATAACAATATAACAAATAATATATATATTTACAAACAAGACAAATGATAATTTTAATCTAGGTTACACATTCATTAACAGGACAAACAGTATGATAATCATCTCAGAATACACATTTACTTCAAACTGGTCTGATAGTGACACAACATTCAAAACAAGTATGATGAATGGGTATAAATATAATAAATAAATAAATAACAGAAAAACTTAGTATAGGTGTTGGCATGGGAAAATGGTATAGGAATGCTAGAAGCATTACATGAATCGAGTAATAAAACATGGGATGAAATATATTAATACATGGATGTATGCCTATCTTCATCAGCCTGTATTTCATTTCAATTTCTGATCACCACTGACACACCCAACTCCCCAAATTTATTGGTCCAACACGTTGAGATCTAGTGGAAGTTAAAATCAGATCTTACTTCTGTATACAGTTTAATCTGAATTAGATCTTACTTTTTTTACTAATTCATCGTTATGTTTTTTATTATGTTTTTCATTGTCTTTCAATAATTTTACATTACAGCAGTATGCCAATCAAAATTAAAATTGAATTGTTTTGTTGATGCAAATAATTAGTTTATAAAACTACCCAATTTATGTACATTTAGTTGAACGTCATCCCAAATAATAAAGCGCTCTGAGATATCTAGAAAGTTCATTATAATTTTGGAACATTAACCCTCGTTATGGGTTAAAAACATGTACGTTGATTTCATTGGATTTAATTTATATATTTTTTTAGGTATAACAAAATAACAATTCTGTCTTTGTTGAAAATCAAGATTAACATGTTGGTTTCTGATTTCAAATTAAAGTTATCTTTCCAGAAAAATCTGTTAGCTGTATATATATACGGTACGACTGTTATAAAGAAATAATAGACATAAACTAGGCCATTGATTTAACCATAAATATTAATACCATAGGATGATTATGCTTGTATTTAGACTAGTAATTAAAGTAATTTACAAGTTCAGTTGGCTGAATAGTGTGAATATAGGCCATATAATATCAATTTATACCAAACATATTTGTAATATGTCAAACAGCATGTTACCAATGGCAGAAAAAGATCCAGCCTATCATGAATCTGATCTGATCTCAGATATATTCAAGGATTCAATACAAAATTTAATGTAAACTTGCCTATATAATGAAATTTATCCAGTTCAGCTTTACCTACACCTCCTTACATCCATTACTTCTTTAATATCTGGATTAAATCTTTTATCTTCACACAGTCTTGTTAAGTTTGTTATCCGGGGACTGTTATCATGAATTATTTACAAGGATTGGTTCCTGTTCTTCCTCAGCCCGCATCACTGAGATCCAAACTCACTTGCACTGTTAAAGGAACTCTTCCGCTCTTTTCTTCCTTTCAGTGAAAGGTTTTTTTCGTCACTTTTTTGGAATTTTCTTTGATAATATCTCATACTGACGCCAAAAATTGCACAGCTACTGCCCATGCCTCATATGTTAGACAAAGCGGTAGCCTACCACCCACAAAAAAACTGTCACACACTTTTTCATTCTAAATTACTTTAACATTTCATTGAGTGATGTGTCAAACAAAGCAAGGAGCAAATATGTTAAGGTTCCATGATTGTTACTGTTTCCAAGAATCAGGGATATACTAGTGTCAAAACATTTAACCAGGTGGAAATATTAATTTTTTTACTTCAAAACTTATTTCGTTTTGCCATCCCTCGAGACAAAATAGCAATTTGTTCTCGCTATACGTGTCATCTACTTTGATACCTACAAGTCTATTTTGCCATCAACGTGCTATTATATAACAACATTAAAGTGGTGATATGACTTTCAACAAGTCTATTTCACTATAAACCAGCGGCTGCCAGGCAGGATACGCCCACATTTTCGAGACATGGATAGAGAACAAGCTAAAAAGAAAGTGATTTTTCCTACAATCAAGGGCCATAATTCAGGAAATTACAATTCGATATGCGCAAATATCGACAGGAACCGAGATCTTTGAACTATAAACTTACATTTCAAGTTTCAACAAAATCGGATAAAAATTGTGACCTCTACAGGGTCCACAACCTTGATATACCATATTTTTACGCTATTTGAGAATGAGGGGCGGCCATTTTGTCTGTCAGGTTTGGGCCGATTTTCACGAACTACAAACTCAGCCATCCTTAGGGTGTAACGGTGATATAATAATACGTTTTTTAAAATCGGATAAACATTATGACCTCTATAGGGTCCACAAGCTAAAAATGCAATTTTTTGTTACATCAGGGGCCATCATTCAGGCAGTTACGGTCCAATATGCGCGATTATCGCAAGAAACCGAAATCTTTGGCTTATAAATTTTCATTTCAAGTTTCAACAAAATCGGTTCAAAATTGTGACCTCTATAGTGTCCACAACCTTGATATACCATATTTTTACGCTACTTGAGTACGAGGGGCGGCCATTTTGTCTGTCAGTTTTGGCCCGATTTTCACGAAATTCGAACTCAGCCGTCCTTAGGGTGTAACGGTGATATAATGATACATTTTTTAAAATCTGATAAAAATTATGACCTCTATAGGGTCCACAAGCTAAAAACGCAATTTTTTGTACAATCAAGGGCCATAATTCAGGAAGTTACGGTCCGATATGCACGAATATCGAAAGGAACCAAGATCTTTGGGTTATAAACTTCCATTTCAAGTTTCAACAAAATCGGATAAAAATTGTGACCTCTATAGGGTCCACAACCTTGATATACCATATTTTTACGCTATTTGAGAACGAACGGCGGCCATTTTGTCTGTCAGTCTTGGGCCGATTTTCACGAAATTTAAACTCAGCCGTCCTTAGGGTTTAACAGTGATATAATAATACGTTTTTTTAAATCAGATAAAAATTATGACCTCTATAGGGTCCACAAGCTAAAAACGTGATTTTTCGTAAATCAGGGGCCATAATTCAAGAAGTTACGGTCTGATATGCGCGAATGTCGAAAAGAACTGAGATCTTTGTGTTATAAACTAACATTTCAAGTTTGAACAAAATCGGATAAAAATTGTGACCTCTACAGTGTTCACAAGCTAAAAACGTGATTTTTCGTACAATCAGGGGCCATAATCCATGAAGTTACAGTCCGATACATGCCAATATTGAAAGGAACCGAGATCTTAGGGTGATTAACCTATATTTCAAGTTTCGTTGAAATCAGATAAAAATTGTGACCTGTAGACTGTTCACAAACAATTGTGGACGGACGGATCACGGACAGGGGCGACGACAATATACGTCCACATGAAAATGTGGGCGTATAAAAAGTTATTATACATCAACATTAAAGTGGCATTTTCACTTTCAACAAGTCTATTTTGCCATCAATGAGCTATTATATATCAATGTTAAAGTGACATTACCACTTTCAATAGGTATATTTCACCATCAACGTGATATTAAATGTTAAAGCCATGTTACCATTTTCAACAGTTCCATTTCACTATCAACAAGTTATTATTTATAATAATAATAAGTCATAATAATAAGTCCATTTATATCGCGCTAATTCCACATATAGTCAATGTTGAAGTAGCATATAACTTTATTTCACTATCAACATGCTACGGTATATCGACATTAAAGTAGCCTTATATCGCAAATAAATCTAGTCTTGCCTAATTATAGAAAATTCAATCTTCGGCCTACATATGAAAGCATTTAGTCTGCTCGACTTCTTTAGATCCACTCACAACCAAAGTATGTATGACCCATAATGTATTTTAAAACATCCAAATTTCATCAATTGATTGACAGACATTTCTCAAATTTTGCTTACAATCCAATTTAAATACCATTCGTAACTACATGTAAATAGTAAATTCCTGGCTAAATCAAAAGCCTTTTTTATTTACCAGACTTTTAAGAACACTGATGCCTACATGTTATTCAAGACAAAATTCATGTAACCCACATGAAATAAATTTCTTTGATATCATTTTGAGATGTGGTTTGGTTAGTATTAATCCGGAGGTACAAGGTTCGAATCCTGGTGTTTGCCAAGAAAGTTCCCAAATATTTTCCATCCTGGGTTCCCCTTTTCAGCGATACAGGACGAAGGTTCTCGCAAGGAAAAGAATCTATTCATTTGGATGGTATGAAACACTGAAGTCCATATGCAATTATGCATAGTGTATGATGGTCTTCATCAGCTGCACAGGAGCAGATGTGTATGATGTTAAACCCTATTTCAATTTCATTTCATTTACTTTGAGATTAATTCAAGAACACATTTGGGAGAAGATTACCAGAGCAGCAGCTTAATCTACTGCATACAGGAATGTTTTAATGATTCAGTGTACAAGTCGAGATCATCACTAAAAAAAACTTCTTTAGGATTCAGAAACAAAAGTAAATAAATTTTATAGAAAATTACATTTTTAACAGGATAACTATACAGATTTAAAATAACTGCCAAGCTTATAAAGTTCTCTAACGAGGAAGTTTACGTATAAAGTATATAAATATTTCTGAGCTTAGCTAACAAATATTACTTGATTTGATCATTAAGGAATAAGAAATAAATCGTTAAATGGCTATATATGTCTTAACAGGAATGTACACACGCTATTAAATTAAGTAAATTTTGTGATTTGTGATGCCAAGGTTTTTTGCTTGGTTTGACAAAAGATCATAGAAATTACAAATTGGATAGAAAATCTAATCAAGATATTATCTCAAACAGACATTATAAATATAGAAGCTTATTTATTTAAACTATCCAACATTTAACTAAATCAAAAACATTTGCTTTCTCTAATCCCCAACTAGATATCAAATTCAAATGCATGATCAACATTGATAAAATCTGACTAACAACCTTTTAGCTCTCTTTCAAGTGCATGTAGCCGATCAAATATCAAACCCACCATTACACAGTTCAAAATTCAAACAGGAAGAATCAACAAATCTAATTATCTTAAAAGCAGATGGATTTAGTTTAATCAAAGGCATTAAACTTTTCAAGTCAGCTCTGCAGTTCAAAATGATTTGAAGCGATAAGAGATTTATTTCCCAGATTATCCAGGCTAGTTATTGGGAGATCAGATTGTGCAGGTCTTAAAGATTTTCCGTTCATCTTGATTTGATAAAACAGTAAAACAGATCGCGGTGTTCTGTTAGTCGTCACAAAAAACACCCTCTCTAGTGTTCCATTATATGATCAAATGTTGTTTTTATACATCACTAACAGATATCAGACATCAATAAAAATGGAAATTCATTGTTTTTTAACGTCTGGTGAAGTCTCGTCAACATGTGTAATCATGTTTACTGTGGTTACTTACGAACTACATGTAGGGAATTTTGACAGCATAACAGAGCTATCCACTAAATGTATTCGTCTAGGAGTTCCATAATGCTGACAAACTTCTATGCACTCATAAATATGAGCTAATTTGAATGACTTTTTTATTCTTCCTACATGTATCTTAGCTGGAATTTTATGTTCAGAAAACCTGTAGACAAGAATTCCACTCATGCATAAATGCTCAAAGCATCTTGTTGTGTTGAAATGGAGTTTTATAGCACGTCAGCTCCCAACTAATATATCTTATGATCAACATAGTGGAAATGATATAGATAGACATTTTCAATTAAATTGCCAGAACATGATCTTGTATACAGATTGAAAACAATCTATTCCTTACCATAAAAAAAGCTGTAGAAACTTTTGCCAGGGGCAGCAGCTATCTAAGAATACAAAGAAAGAAGAATGATGAATTAGCTAATGTTTCTTGATAAACCTGATTTGATTTTCTTCCAGAACACCTGCTAAAATCTAGCTTTTTACTTCTTGGGAAAATAAAATAATCCCAAAACATGTATTTTTCAAGACTCTAATTTGGTTTTGTCTAATACCTCAAATTCATGAAAAAATTGTATTTCATTCCCCAAACTAACCATACAATATGGCATAAAAGGAAATATATCATTATGTCATGGTTCCACCCTGTGATTTGCCAAATAATGTTTCTCACCAGATATGGCTAATCTACCTTTAAATTAAATTTAAGTATCCTTTAGATTGGAGACACAGTTCAACAAAATTTACTTAATATTTTGTACAGCTGATCATGAACTCGATGATTGTTGCTATGTTGAACGAAGGTGAATCAAGAGTGAGATATCAGTAATCAATGGCGCCACGAACTGTCCTGGTCTTTGTTTACTTTTCGTTCTTCCGTCTAGTTCCTCAATTCTAAAACAAACTAAGTTATCTAATTTCTGGACAACAAATCTATAAAACACTTGTCAACTTCCACTAAAGTCAAATCTTCAACAGATTCCAACCAGACAGGTTATGTGCTTGATCTCCAATTACTCACGGATTAGGTCAAAAATCATATTACAATAAAATAAATCATTCTGGACCAAATTTAAAGAGCGATACTTCACCACAGGGCCAGTTATATTCCTAAACACATGTGCAGGAAAACTGTACAACGAAAAAAAGACATAAAATAAGATATTGTTCAATCAGAAATAATGCAGACACCAAAACCCATTTCATGGATTTGGCTCTCCTAAATTTGAAGTGCTGAGGTCATAATCAATCTGTTAACACTGGTCAACATTTTTCCTTAAAACTTAACAAACAGGACCTCTGCCCTACACAAATCACAAGAAGAACCCTGCTTAAATGACAATCTCTTAACATTTTAAGCAGTTTATAAATAAGTTGTAAAGATATCGCCGTCTGAAATGCAATATACGACAGACATAATCCTTTCTTAGCCAGAATCAATCACAAATTACTAAATAAAAACCTAAAATCATGTAAAGGAGTTTAAATTTTTACAATTTGTCGTATAATGTAGGAATAGACAATGTAAATTAAGCTTTTCCAACCTGCTTCAATACAATATTTCTATTCTTGTGAAATGTAATATCTCTTATGGGAAATATTTCTCGTGACATCTCATTATTTCTAAGAATTTTTCTGATTGTACTCAAATTGATGATTAGGCACTTTTTGTATTAAGCTAAGTGTGAAATGTATATTTCTAAATTCACTGCAGGTTGCAGGTGTATCATGACCTAGAATAAAATAAAATTTGATTGAATGCGATTATATAGGAATGAAAATATCAACATCTGCATTAGGGCATTCCATGTTAAAATTGAAAACTGATCTAAATCATAATTTAAGCAACATAGTGTAGTAATTATCAAATAGTTAATAATGCATACCTTCATCTGTAATAACGTTCATGTTCAATAGGTCTACATGACCTCAGTTATAATTTCTCAAATATTCAGCTGAAGATTCTGATCGGCTCCAATCTGGCCCTTACTCCCGAGCAGTACTCGATTTTAATGATGGCAAAATTACGGTGGCCTGATAGTGTCATACACTGATTTATACCTTTTTCTTGAAATTTACTTCATATGAGAAATCGAATTGAAAACTGTGATAAATAAAAAAACCATGAAAAAAACTTTCCACTGCGGAGAAAATATTTACACTGCGGAGAAAATATTTCCACCGCGGAGAAAATATTTACACCGCGGAGAAAATATTTACACCGAGGAGAAAATCTTTACACCGAGGAGAAAATCTTTACACCGCGGAGAAAATCTTTACACCGCGGATCAAATCTTTACACCGAGGAGAAAATCTTTACACCGCGGAGAAAATCTTTACACCGCAGAGAAATTGTTTCCACCACGGAGAAAATCTTTACATCGCGGAGAAAATCTTTACACCGCGGAGAAAATCTTTACACCGCGGAGAAAATGTTTCCACCATGGAGAAAATATTAACACCGCGGAGAAAATATTTACACTGCGGAGAAAATGTTTCCACCGCGGAGAAAATGTTTCCACCGCGGAGAAAATATTACACCGCGGAGAAAATATTACACCGCGGAGAAAATGTTTACATCGCGGTGGAAAGGTTTTTCATGTTTTTTTTATTCATCACAGTTTTCACTGCGATTTCTCATATGATGTAAATTTCAGGAAAAGGATATAAATCAGTGTATGGCACTAACAGGCCACCGTACAAAATAGATAAATTTTGGGTTGAGTATAAGATTCTGAATTGATACGATTGACTGGGGTTTGTAACTTGATCTACTTTAGGCTAAAGTTTTTTCATAATAGCCTTTTAATTTGTGATGGTTTATCTTTAAAAAGACTGCTATAGGATTTGTAAATTGATTTAAGTTTGAAATTTATGTTTTAAGACAAAAAATGTTCAATATTTATTTTATTTACCTTGTGCTACTCGCCCAGTATATACCTCAGAATACAGCAAATCGAAGCAAATCTCAAAAATTTCTGGGGAAAGAACCCAACACCCCTCACGGAGGGATTCACGTCGCACCGGACCTTACCCTTTTTTTTTTTAATGCAGACCCCCGCCATCGACTTGTTATACCGGCCCTGTTCACTGGGGGTTCCAGGTTAGACAATATTCTCAGTCTAACAGTCTACGCTTACTATGTGACTCATTTGGAACTTTAAATTATATGAAACAGAAGTTTTAGGATTGTGTTTTAGGTAACCAATGTTTTGTATTATGTTGAGAAAACAAAAGAAAGCCTGACTCGCGTGTTCAAAAATAGAATTTATTTAAAATCTTCAAAGCTCAAATTATAAGTTTTGTGTTGCTGACGTTGGAAATTGTAGGACGTATCTTATTAAGGAGGTATTTGGTTATATACCACTTGTACATCTTACGAGGTCATGTGATGTCAGTTAATCGCAGTGTTTTGATTCAATTTTGTCAGCGTCACTTGCGCATCTCATTATGAAGCAAATCTGATCAGCCTCAATTATAGCTCTCGAGGTAAACACATACCAAATGAACAGGTTAGCCTACATGGACCATCCTACATCTGGTTTTGTAGCCGTAGAAATAATGTATTATTTACATACCATGTATTTTTTTCCTCCAAATTCTGTCATATCATTCTAGGTTAAAGCAGATGCAAGTCCCTATTAGTACCAGTAATTCTTTATCCAGTACCAAAATATTTTATATTCTATTTATAGGTAGAACACATGTTGTGTATATTACACGAGTGGTCAATACAGGCTACATAAACCATGTGTAAGTTTTAATATCCATGGTATAGGAGAATCATATTGACCAGTGTAATATGTACATAGAGCATGTGTTGTTTGTAATAAATATTTACATACATATTCCAATGGCAAACAAATACATATACATAATATGTATAATGTTTTAGCATATTTGCGTGAAACCTGTCTCATGGCATCATGCTGGTCCCAACTCAAGCCAATTCCAACTCAACCCAGCTCATCTCAATTACAACTAACCCAGCTTATCTCAATTATAACTCAACCCAACTCAACTCAATTACAATGCAATCCAACTCAACCCAGTGTCCTTATTGCCCTGGCTTCAATTACAAAAAATACTTTGAACGCATACATGTCTTATATCATTCATATATAAAATGATTTGTTTTGTTTCACCGAGTCTCGACTATACTCACATTCAATTCAATATTATATGCAGATCGTTTCTGAATGCACATTAAAAGCATAACCATGTTCTAGACTTTAACATTGCTTAAAATAAAAACAACCAATATAATATATTCAGCTTCAGATTAAAGGCTGTTTAGCTATAGGTTTTTGAGGAAGATATGAAAATACTTTTAGCAAGAGAAACATGAAATACAATCAAAACCATAGTATTTTTTACTAATTAATGTGTATGTGTATATATAAATGATTTTTTTTTTTTGAAAATGATCATTCTTAAACAATTGTTCAACTATTACAAAATATATGTCCTGGAAATTCTATGAAAGCGCCCTTTAATTTTACTTCCTGCCAATATGTTGGTAAAAAAAACCCACACATAATAACTTGTTGCATATATAGCTTGTAGAAGGCACTCAGTGACTTTAGTTGGAAAGGTATTATTATAACACATTCTGTATAAACAACTTTTTACAACAAAATATGTGCAACTGTGCAAATACAAGGTAGACCCAATTATACATTTGAATATTGTCCCTAGTTTGAAAAGAAAAAAAGTTTGATTTGCTAGGATTTTACTAAACAGTGGTGTTATAATTGGATCAAATGTAAAATTGACTAGCAAAGTTTATGCATACGGTACCTGACAAGGTGTGCTTACTCTTTCAAAAACATTTGTTATCACTTCTCATTATTTGGGATGTTTGCATAGTTGGCAATTACTTTTTATAGTTTTCTTTTTCAAATTTCCTTAGTCTCAGTTAAATACTGACAAAAATCAAAGTAATGATCTACTGTAAGAGTGACCAGGGGCGGATCCAGAAATTTTTGCAGGAGGGGGTTTGCCAGGTTCCTGTTAAGGAAATCTGTCATCATCGTCTCTAAATTACATAGGCATACATACAAATTGAGCTCTATAAAAAGAGAAATCATTTTTGTAATGATGTAGGAACACATTGTGATTTAATTGCATTGATGCAAGGCATTCAATTTTTTTATGTAGCTGAGCAGGGTGGGGTTTGGACCCCCCAAGCCCCTCCTCTGGATCCACCCTTGGTGATGTCTCAACACCTTGTATATAACTGCAAATTGTACCATTATCTGTATCTTGGTATTGAAATGGTGATTTCAGATTATTCATACATGTTAAATAGAATTGAAATAAACAATTCGCTAGGGTGTCCTCACTCAGAGTAGCTGAATAGTATGTAGGACCCTACTGTGAATATCCGATCCGTTTCCGAGCCATGCAATGTAAGAAATAGTTGGAGAACAGATTCTAATATTGCTCCAAGCAATCTCTAATAGTCGCTTGTAATATAGATTGTCCTTATTTTAATAAAATAAAACTGACTGCCTTTGCAAATTAAAAAAATTATCTTTATTTTTAAGATTTATTACAATTTAGAGTTTCAAACCTAGACACTTACTCAAAATGTTACATTGGCCTAACATAAAATTAATTTCATAATTTCACTAATCTAACTACTGTTCATAAAATGTCATATGAAAGATGAGCTAATATGAGAGGTTAACTTAATCATAAAACACCAGGGTATTTCACAGAGTAAATTTGCCATTCATGGTTGATGTGACTTCCATTCAACATCCTATCCCCAACCCTAACCCTAAATAAGATACAGTGCAGGTGGGGGTCATGAAGACAATTATCTAATATAATATACTGAAAACAGAAAGGTTTCAGACAGAATTATGTTCTTGACAGTCATCTGGGCAATCTTTCGAAAATATTACCTATAAATAATTATCTTATTTCATAAGTAGATTAAAAGTTGCATCATCTATTGACATAAAAATATACCAAACAAGAATTCTGTGTAGTATGTAGATACAAGGGCTTAGAACAAAACGTTAATGCGTACAGAACGGTTGTTATAGGCCCATGATCCGTTCATATTTACTGGATTTACAGCAAGCTTCCATTATATTCGACACCGTTGGTTTTATCATTAGTTGAAATAATAATAGGCCCTACCTCATAATGTCATATAATCCCTGCAATCTAGGCTACTCCAATTTGCATCGTGTGACTCTCAAATAATATAAGAACTCTTTCAACACCTCGAGTAGTTTTCTCTAACTAGTCCCCTCTGTACTAGTAGTGCACTGTTCAATATCCACTCTTCACCAGAATTCTCAGCCACTCCAACAAGATTCAATGCCAGCCAGCGAGAAGATATTTTTAACCAAGTCCAATACTATTCTCATTTCGCCGTCTCTCTATTTGCCTGACTGGCTTATTCGAGCCAACAACAGATGTTATAGCCGTGATCCTATACATACATAATGGTTACAGTCTATCTCATACATTATCATAACTTGAATATTAGGCCGATATACGTCATGTGATTATTACGTCATGACAGGTGCGCGGTGCCAGTGATCAAAGAACTTTGGTAAATCGTAGATGAATAACAGTTAGCAAAAATAATTCCTATCTTTACGGCTACTTGCACATCCCCTTCCACCCAAATAAAAAAACATATGGTTGGACAGTAGGGTTGTCATTTTTTTTTCTTCGTCTTTTCTTTCTTTTTCTGGGGGCGGGGAGGGGCAGTAAGTAGGAATATAACCTACTGAATTAATAAATGGATCCTCTGCTAATCCTTCTCTCCGGACTGTGGCACTGCAGACCCCGTCGTATGTACCCGAGCCGTCGGTTTTTCGTCCCATCCGAACGACAAGACATTGAACCACTGACGCCGGAAACCCCGCATCTGATAACGCCTCTCGCTTATTATGGACTCGGATTATTATATTATTATTTGCTGATTTCTGCCATCAATGTACATATTATATTATTTATTGTAGATGTGCTGTTTGCTCTCCTCAATGGACTTGTTGGTACAATAAAATCTTATCTCATCCTGCTAAAATGTTGTTTGCCCAGTTAAAACATAATTACTCATGTAATAGTATTATATTATGCTGTGCCCGTTTCTGAGGGAGCCACGGTGGCTAAGGAAGTAAGACGCTGGCTTGCTAGCCTGGAGGTCGGGTGTTCGATCCCTGCATTAGCCGAGAAAGTTCATCCAGATTTTCCGGTGTGGTTCTCCCTTGTCAGTAATGCAGGACGGAGGGCCTGACAAGGAGAGCTGTCTAGTCGTTCGGATGGGACGAAAAACTGAGGTCCCGTTTTATCAGTTGTAATTCGATATAGGAGTAGGCCGTAGCTACGCGGTCCGGGCAAAATTGCCCTCATCGGACACGGTATGGTGTATTCCCGTCTTCATTAGGCTAGTCGGAGCAGAACAGTAGGACGTAAAACCCCATTTCAGTTCATTTCATTTCCCCGTTTCTAAAAGAGGATCGTGATGCCGCTGCATTTCGATTAGTGCATATCTTTTGAAATATGTGTGCACTTGTTCAGTTCTCCTTTTGTGGGACGGGGTGCGGGGGAACAAAAAAGGCGTCTAGTCGGTCGGATGGGACGAAAAAAGATTCCTACCCGTGCACTCGTTGGCATGCACATAATAGAGCCCTTGTCAGGTGGACTTCAATGAAGAGTAGGCTGAAACGGGATGTTTCCTTCACAACACACCGTATAACATATGATGACATTATTATCCCGGTTAGTGAAGGAAGTTTCATTTCCGCAGAATTTTTTTTTTTTTTTTTTTTTTTTTTTTTGCGACGTCGTGTTAAAGAGTCGACGTCGCGTTCTTTCTCAATAGCTTAAGGGCGACGCGCAACAAGGGGTGGGAAGTGGCCGAAATAGAACACCATAATTCTGAGTTGCAGAACATTTTATTTACAATTACTGGAATTCTATATAGAGGTCTGTTTAACAATATTAACCTGGTAGTAATATATATATATATATATAAGCAGACAACAACCCATGGGCCACCCCTCCCCTCTGCCGGTAATTGATGTATGAAAAATAAACAAAGACACCTTAACTATATTGCAGTCTTTATGACCTAAATCATCCTTTGTCCAATAGCTCCTCAATCAATCGGGAATGAGTTTAACGTCTATGATCTGAAATAAATAATATTAAACGGGCATTATGTAAGAGCTATATCTTCCTACTGCAGGTCTTTCTTCGGGCCTAAAATGTTATATAAATTATTAATAAGGCATTTATTAACATGACAAGACCATAATCAACTCTCAATGCCATCGGATGACTCCGATTTTAAGTAGATTAGAACGGTTCGGGCATTTAATGAAAATAGCCCCCCCCCCCCCGTTGAACTTAGTCCAGATAGGCACATGGGTCGATATTTTTGCCGATTTAGCAAAATTCAATCAATTACACATTCAATCAAACCAAAAAGTCTTATTGTCAAGTATTGGGTGAAATTACTCGGTACATTTAAGTAGAAAGTTAACGTACATCTTACATTACATGTAAATGATGATGATCACTGTCTTTTTGTACTTTATTTTGGACATACGAATTTTGAGATTGTGCGGGCGAATTTTCCTTTGTTATTGTGTCGAATTTCGCATTTTATTGTTATGGGGCCGGCGTTTTATTGATATGGTGGGCCGATTTGGTTTTCTGATGCTCAGTGGAAAAATGTGTTTATGCGCCCCTGACTCCTACATCCAAGTTAAATTATTTTTTTTTAAACCCGACTTGAACAGCATTGTCAACCTGGAAGTCCGGTGATCCCCTGGATTTTCCAGCATGCCCCCCGCCCTCTTGCCAGCGGTACAGAACTATCTACTAGTTGTGTCTATGCACACATTGACGTGCATATAAAATAAACCTTTCCTGTTGGAATTTGATGACGAGTAAACGGACACGTAACTGTCCGGGAAAAATTTCCCTCATAGCACACAACGTATTAGTTACTTTAGTAACGAAAATATGAGAGCCCTACCTGCTCTCTTCCAGCAGGTAGGACTCTCATATTTTCGTTACTAAAGTAACTAACAACGTATATGCCCGTTTTCTCTAGACCGACTGCTGCAGAAAGGTAGAACTCAAAGCCACATTCCATTTCACTTCTCTGTTCTGAATTGTAGGTGGGTTCCTTTCTTTAACTATCCAAACAATCCTGACTAGTTTAATATAAAAACTCTAGATAAAATTGATGTTCGAATCTGTAATTCGATGGTGTACTTCCGTAGGACTGACACAACAATCCCACTTAGACAAAAAAATCTTTGAAATGTAGGGCGTTTATTAGTTTTCAGTGACAGGGGCAGTGACTCTGCTAATAAAGTTCCTCCTTATGACTACTGGAACAATTCCAGGAAGTTTAAAATTGAAGTGGGCATATTAAAAGATATTCAAAAATACGTCTTTAAACAATGAGTTTTATAATGACAACCCCAAGACCTTCGCCCACAACTTCCTTCTGTGGTTGTAATTAACCGTTCTTGGTTCAAAACTAAGTATAATAGTATGTAATTTATACCAAACTAAGAGTAGTAAACGTTCAAGGACTGAAAGATTACCGTTTTCTACATGTAGAAAGTTTATCCATTATATATTTGGCAAGAAGCCGATCATTCGTCGTTATATCAGTTTGACTTAAGTATAAAATGAACAATAAAAGAAACGCCAAATTTTGGTAGCGACATACAGATAAATTTGTGGAAACTGTTTTAATAGCATTTTGTAGCATCTACAAAAAACCAATAATCATTAATTACTGCACCAAATACAAATTATGGAGTTATTTTCTTACATTATCATTTCAGATTCAAGGGCACAATTCTGTCCTAGAACCTTTTATTCTAGTGCCAATCAAATATTTGAAGCTCTGTGACATGTTTTACACAGAAGTAACGGAATTCTTCAGATGTTTGTCGCATTTTAATTACCTCGTGTTATTAGCGATATCGCGTTTATCAGGTCACCCAATTGGAGGTGAGTGCTCTAAAAGCTGTCTTGATGATCATTTCGAAATTGCTAAATATTTTGGGCTGATTTCAGATTTTTTGGTGTTTGCTTTTCATTTTTAAAGTATACTCTTCACAAAAAGTAGGGGATATTGAAAAGCAAATACCTATACAGGTTGTGATATGATCAATAGTCATGGACACTTGAAATGCTTTGAGGGTATGTTCACAGATGAAGAACTTATCGCCCCAACAGAACCACTGAGCTTTTAGAGTATGTTCACAGATGAAGAACTTATCGCCCCAACAGAACTACTGAGCTGTACACGCGACACGCAATAGCGCCATACACGTGGGAGGGGTTCATTGTCAAATTTGACACTTCAAGGAAGGGTTGATGAAAACTACCGCGTGCTGCTTTATCCTATCCATGTTTGCTTTCCTATCGGTTCTTGCATAAGATTTACTGTTTAGCGTATCTTTGCTTTAGTGTGTTATGTTTAATTTGCAATGAGACGTCTTCTACGTGCTATTGGCATGCTTCAAATGGGTTCTACACAGCGAGCAGTAGCCAACATGCTTAATGTGTCACAGTCTGTGATCAGCAGACTGTGGAACCGGTACTAACAAACACACAATTTTGATGATAGACCTCGTTCAGGTCGTCCTAGAGCCACTACACAAGCCCAGGATCGATACATTCGTACACAGGTCCTGCGAAATATCGAGGGCAAACGGCCAATCAGCTTTCTGTAAACTTGAACCAAGTTACAGGAATTCGAGTTACACCCCAAACGATTAGAAATCGGCTAAATGCAGCCCATTTACATGCGCGACGACCGCGTGTTGTGCCTCCATTAACTCGCCAGCACAATGCAAACAGGCGTCAATGGTGTAGGCAGCGTAGAAATTAGGGTAATCGTCCATGGGCGCGTGTAATGTTCTCAGATGAGTCCAGATTTACTCTGGATTTCACCGATAGGCGTGCTCGCGTTTGAAGGAGTGTAAGTAAGCGTCATGTTAACGTTAACGTCAGACAGCATGACAGATTCGGGAGTGGGTCTGTTATGGTGTGGGGAGGAATCATCATGACTGGCAGAACGGACTTGCATATTGTTCAAGGAAGGGTCACTGGTGTGTACTACAGTGACCACATCTTTCCACCGATAGTTCTACCCTTTGCTCAACGTGCAGGTCGACGTTTCATCTTTCAAGGTGATAATGCCCGTACCCACCGCGCTCGTGTCGTGAATGACTACCTCCATCGTACCATATTGTCCATGCCTTGGCCAGCCAGGAGTCCTGGCCTTTTCCCTATAGAGCATGTCTGAAACATGATCGGGAGACGTGTTCGTCGACGTCAACGTCAACCGACAACACTGCATGCTAGAATTGGCCGTTGCACTGCAAGAGGAGTGGGTCAGATTGCTCCAAATCGTGATTGGACGGTTGATTAGGAGCATGCCACGAATTGCTGAATGTCCGAGGATTGGTGGAGCAATTACTCATTATTAAGACAAAAATCAAAAACGTCCATTTTCACTTTTGACAGTGTATCTCTTTGCGAGTGAAATGGGGCCGTCAGATAAGCCGCCCATATGAACTGTTTATGTTCATGTGTAGGCAATTGGCCTGTTGTTAACATACACTGATTACCTCTAATAAAAACAGCAGTGCATTTCCGCAGTTTTGTTTTGTTTCTGAATATCCCCTACTTTATTTGAAGAGTATATTTGTCGACGACCGGAACTCCCACTGTAAGAAATAGATCTTGTCTATCTACGAAAAAAATCATTTTCGATTTATTGTGAATTGACTACAAATTTATTGTGTTGTTCAAATTAAATTGAAAGCAAAGTGGCAGACAAGTATACCAACAACATTTTGTAAGCATTTGAAATGGCGTAATTTAACTTGTTGAGCTAAATTCGTCTAGAAACCCAGTTATGGTGATGTTAGTAAAATTTTGTCAATTTTCAGTTTGGATTGGCATTTCTTTAGTCGTACTGTAAATAACTAGTAAACCGAGTCTTGAATGATTAGAATTTATAGAATTATTCCTGCCAAAAGGCTGACAGTGAGGTCAAGATGTAACATACTCCATAGCAAACATCATAACAACCTTATCGCATTATAAAACATAATAATTGTATCATATAAATTATTGTATGCTAGGCTCGGGTTAGGGGGTAGGGGGTAAGGTGGTGGCAGCACTCTGGACTCACAACCAGAAATGACTGTGTACGATCGAGAATAATCCGGTTCTCACTAAAATGGGCAAACAAATCAAAATGAAATGGGGTTTAACGTCCTACTTTTCTGCTCTTTTAGGTGGCGCTTTTCCTTGACAGACCCTCCGTCTTGTGCCAATCACGCCGGTAAATCCCACCAACACCGGGAACGAACGCGGGACCTCCCACCTGTGCAAACAGTCTATTACTATATAAAGAAGTGGATGAAAAACTCACACTACGCATAATTCATTTCTACAGAATTCCTCTGATTGTTATCGGTAGTTTATCTTCAAAACCAGAATATATTCCGCCCAAATCTGCCCAATGCTATTTTTATTACCCTTAACCAAAAACATACCTCCATTAGTTATAACTGTCAAAATATACTTAAATATGTGAGCTTAAAGAGGTTGGTGGCGTCGAATTTCATTATATCTGCTGTATGAATTAGATTCCAGCCAGGTAAATTCCTTATCAGTGTCAAATAACACTCACCAAAGACGCTCACAATTACATTGGTAAATTAAACAATTTCTCCTCCATGATGTTTGTACTTACCCAACATATTATGTTGGGAAAGTACAAACCTTATTAAGGTGCATCCTTTGTTAGGTTTTGAAGAAACTCATATGATAGAGTATTAAAAATATTGATTATCGAGTTGGCTCTTCGTTGTCGTGCACATGAAAGAATCTTTGATAGTCGTAATTCGAATTAAGAGTAGGGCGTAACGCCTTTGTCTGGGCAACTTTTCCCTAATCGTCTTCATTACCCCAATCTAGGCACAAAATTCATTTTGTTTAAAATGCACCAGATCTAAAGTAACAATAGGGATGGTTAATCTTAAAACTTTACGTTAGAACATCATTATACATCATGGTCATTCTATGATGTCGTCGCAGCCCTGGCAAAATGGTTACCATTATTAGAAAAAGTAAAATATAAATTGTAATGGATTTCATTTAAAGATTTAGTTTTTTTTTAATACAACAATTACTTCTAATTTCCACTAAACCATTGCAGCTTCTGTTAAGTCTTATTGAATAAGTCGCTGGCTCGCTAAGGTCGAGAGAAAGTTCCATGGCAAATTCCATGCGTTGTTTTCCCCTGTCAGTGGGTCATTGCGCTGTTGTCCCTTATATAGCACACTACTTGGACTCATTCTGCACACAGAGATCCATCTACTCATACTTCGAGAATAGAGCTAACTGTAGACAGGAAGCCTAAGTTTAGTATGTACTTGGACTATGCCCGTCTTATGGTGGCTGATAAGTATCATGTCGTGATGTCGTGATGTCGCCCTTCATAAGGCGACAACGCGACATCACGCCATTTCAAACCGACACCACGACAACCCGACAACCCGACATCACGAAACCACGCTGCAAAATCCCGGGAAATTTTCAGTGTACATAATCATAGTATTGAGAGGAATATGGCTGATAACCCGACACCACGACAATCCGACAACGCGACATACGACATCACGACATTTTTAACCCGACAATACGACATTTTTACGCGACATTACGACATTTTTAATGTCGTGGTGTCGGGTGAAAATGTCGTAGTGTCGGGTTAAAAATGTCGTGATGTCGTGATGTCGGATTGTCGTGGTGTCGGGTAAAAATGTCGTGATGTCGGGTTGACACCACGACATGATACCAATCAGCCACCATACCGTCTTCATTAGCCAAAGTGGAGAACAGCTGGGCTTTAAACCCCATTTGATTTCCTTATAACGATCAACTATGCTAGAGCGGTATTTGTACCTCGGCCATCTCCTAATTTGTCATTGGCAATGGATCAAAATATGAGCGGTACCTCTTGGAAACTTATTGCAGACTATTAAACGCATCACGAAATGGAATTGCACTTTTTATTTTCTTTTTCAATAAATAAAATTGAAGTTAACGCGAATAAATAAAAATGGATTAACCAACAGCTGCATTGGTTATAAGTTTTACTTACGACTTATAAAGCCAGGTGTTAATGGTTATCGACATTACAATAAAGTTTAGACAACTTCTAAATTTAATATTATTATATTCTTAAAAATCAATATACTGTGAAACTTTAAACGCTACCCTAGTCCGGAAATCAAGTCATAAAATTCTTCAAATATTATATGTATTGAGACCGTTCAAATACATATTGTGTCAATAATATTTTGAAATATATAGACCCAGCGGTCAATAAAAGTACAATTTAAATCACTCTCAAATAAAAGAAACCTCATCTTCTTTCTTTTAATTTCATGTAAAATTGTGTAAATGATTGTGACGGTTGGTTTTGGTAAATGCTTAAAATGTTATAAAGACACACATTTTCAAGACGCGAGAAGCCCTGAGGTGGGGGTCTTTCTTAGGAGAAATGAAATGAAATGATAGGGGTTAATGTCCTACTTGTCTGCATGCTAAAGACTTAGTAATATTTCGAATTCAACTATGAATGGTTCTTGTACGTACACGTCAATACGTTCACGGGGATGTGCGTTTATCGTCCCACAGTTTTTTTTTTATCGTAGATGCTATTCCTTGCAAGGCACAATTGACAAGGGGAAACCATACCGGAAAAACTCGAAGAACACAGGGGTGGAACTTAAGACCTCCGGGGACCAGTGTCATAGGCTACCCGCTGATCTACCACGGCTCCCATTTCTAAGGAGAACGACACATTCATTCAAATGCTACTCAGAGCTTCTACTCCCTACATTAATTTTACTCCAATGGTCCAGAGAATGAATTTTACAGATATGTATATTTTTGGACCATCATGGCTACAGTGGTGTGGCGATCTTGAATTTCTATGAAGATTACAGACTTTTTTCATTAGATGCTTATAAAATATACACGAGATGATCAAAGATATAAAATAGTGTGGTATCGATAACATGTAATATAACATGTATATAAAACCTATAATATAATTAATAAATGAGACTAGCGTGTTAATATACACTTTATATTCTGTAGTATACCCCCGGGACAAACAGGTGCCCATAACATCACGACATTCTGGTATCTAGTGTCCGTTAATTAATTCTATTATTTATAAGTCGTCTACGGAGTCTGGTACGGAACACAAAATAATAAAATATATTTTATCTATCTAGTGCGCTAGTTATTATTTGACGCGCGCTGGATAATAACTAGCGCACACGTTCGTTCGTTCGTGGGGCTTAACGTCCGCTTCCACGGAGGGTGATATAGCAGATTAACGATTCCTAGGTAAGAAGAATCAATTTTGATTGAGAGACTAGTCCAATGTAGGGTGGGAACACAGGTACTTGAAGGGATTAAAATAAAACTTCTTACTACTGCTTGACTATATATTACTGTAATGTATAGTCAAGCATTAGTACGAAGTTTTATTTTAATCCCTTCAAGTGCCTGTGGGTGGGAATAGGAGGGCGAGAAAGAACATTAATCTCCTCCACACCTTGGTTAAAGGCACACTCGTTGATGAATTCAAAGGGAACTATGGACACTCATATCACTAATGTGTGCAAGGGGGCGTCGTTTGCTCTATGGCATATTGGCAAACTTCGGAGGCTCCTTGATCAGAGCGCGACTGGGAAGCTTGTCCACGCTTTTGTGATTTCACGGTTGATATATTGCAATTGCTTACTATTTGGTTCATATGGTTACCAGTTCCGTAAATTGCAGCACATTCAGAATGCTGTTGCTCGCTTAATAATCAAACGCAAGTTGGGGCGTCATGCAGCTATTATGCCCATATTGATAAAACTCAGCTGGCTACCACTTGAAGGATCCAGTTAAAAATCATCTGTATAATTTTCAAGTTGATCCGTCATACAACATCTGCGCCACTCTAGCTCACTGAGCTAATTTACGTTGCTACGCTGGTGAGAAATAGTCGCAGTGCTGACGGTGTGAAACTTTCGTGTCAACCAATTCGACTCAAACCGTCAAGAACTTTGCGGTGTTTGCGCGTTTAGTGCTTTTTCACCAACCCTATGGAATTCCTTGCCTAGTTTTTCGAAAATGTTATTCAACATAATGCGCTTATATCTAATGACCAATTAATATTTTTACATGTTTATAAACTTTATGTACAGCGGTTTGAGATTTTTTAATGTAAATCGCTATATGAAAAATTAATTATCATTATTGTGAGATGCAGTCGGGGGTATTCTTACTCCAATCCAAGGGCGTAAGTCCTGGGAACAGTAATATAAAATGTATATAAAATGTACCCCCCCCCCAACTAATCAAGACAGCTGGTTGCCACCCTCGCTTCGATCTAGATCCATAGTAATATTGTGCGACGACTTATAGAATTATGGGTTTAGCACATGTAAGAAGTGTGCGCCAGATAACAACTAACTTGCGCCAGATAACAACTAACTTGCACAAGGTAAAACGTGTGTTCGGGAACAGAACAAGAGTGCTAGATATATTTTGAACCGCTAACTGGGCCCACAAGCTACGCACTTCATAAAAAGCATACGGCTCCGTCAATTCAAGTACGATCGATATGAAACTTGACATGCTTCACATTTGGAGAATTGCGCAGCGATAACACATGTCCGGTTTCTGGTCATAGTTTATTGCATGTCCCTTACACGCTTCCGTAGTCTACATCTCCTGATAAGCGGTATGTTCTTGTATTTGTTGCTGGTACACATATGATGGTCAGACCAGATTCATTAACAACTATACCGTAGCTATGCAAAAGAAACTCGATTCAGTATATTGGATAGAAACTGATGACCATAGGTCTATTGATCCATTTTTCTTTTTGCATCGCCTCTGACGAAATGAAATGAAATGAGGTTTAATGTCCTTCTGCTTCTATTGGGCTAATGAAGACGGGTATACGCCATACAGTGTGCTATGGTGAAATTTTTGCCCGGACAGCGACGCTATGGCCTACTCTTATTCCATCTGCTAAGGGTTCTTTTACGTGCACGCTAATGTTTACACGGAATCTCGATTTTTCGAACCAATATACATTGTTCATTGCCAGACCCTCCGTCCTACATCACTTACAAGGGGGAACCACGCCGGAAAATCCCAATGAACTTCTCGGACAACGCACGGATAGAACACGGGGCCTCCAGGTTAGTTAGTCAACGTCCTATCCACTGAGTCATCGTGAGCCACCGTGGCCCCCGAGCTTTAAAAACAATTATAAAGGGGCAATAAGTTAAATCATAGTCAAGAATCAAAATCATATCGGATTTTATTTTAAATATACTATTCAAAAAAAGTAGGGGATATTTGATTTTTAAGTGTTATTAAAGTCACCTAATGAAACTGACGAAGAAACAAATGACAAAATGAAATGAAGTTCACATTCATCGATTTATTCCAAATGATCGTTAGACTAAGTAAGGCACAGACTGACCATTATAAGGGTAAAATGATACCCGTGGTCAAACAGCAAAGTTACCACAGCATCACAACCAAGTCAGTAACGGGTAAATCCTCCTCTGTTTGCCAAACAAGCATTGATCCGACGTGGCATACTCCTAATGAGACGTCTAAGGTCATTTTGGTCCAGATTGTCCCATTCCTGTTGCAACGCAGCAGCAAGTTCTTGGACATTGGCAGGACGTTGTTGACGTTGACGTAACCTCTGTCCAAGCATGTCCCAGACATGCTCGATGGGGGAGAGGTCGGGACTCAGTGCTGGCCAAGGTAATGTGGTGATGTTCTGTTGTTGGAGGTAACCTGTAACGATCCTGGCCCTGTGACATCTTGCGTTGTCATCCTGGAAGATGAAACGGCGGCCATGACGTCGTGCGAACGGCACAACATGGACTGCCAAGATGTTGTCCCGGTAGTACTGGCCTGTAACACGCCCTGCAACAACATGTAAAGCCGTTCTTCCAGCAACAGTGATGCCTCCCCACACCATAACAGAACCCCCCCCCCCCCAAATCGATCATGTCTGATGACGTTAACGTCTTGGAAGCGCTCGTTTCGACGACGCCACACCCTCCTACGTCTGTCCAAAAAATCAACAGTGAACCTTGACTCATCTGAAAACATCACATTGCTCCAGCGTCGATTATCCCAGTGTTGACGATCCCTACACCAACGACGTCTTGCCTGAATGTGATGATCTCTCAAACAAGGGATCACGCGAGGACGTCGGGCGCGAAGGTGACCCCTATGCAGTCGATTCCGAATCGTCTGGCCACTCACTCTCACACCAGTGTCTGTTTGAAGACGAGCGCTGATCTGATTTGCTGTGATGACACGATTTCTCAAGGCCAAGGTACGGATAAATCGATCCTGGGCTTGAGTTGTCGCCCTTGGTCGACCTGAGCGTGGTCTGTCCTGTACAGATTGTGTATCACGGTATCTGGACCATAGCCTGCTTATGACAGACTGAGAAACATTCATCGTCCGCGCCACAACCGCCTGTGTTGTGCCGATCTGTAGCATGCCAAGGGCACGTAACCTTTCATTTTGGGTAAGCCGACGCATATCAAAATTTGTTTTCTGGTCACTAAAACAATTAAACTGATGTTTCCACCCTGGAATTCAATGCCACAATGACTGTAACATTCAAAGTCAGAGTCGTGCAAATCTTGGGTTGGACCCCCATGATGATCCCAAGCATCACCTGCATTCCATGCGGTAGATATTGGTGCGTTTGGGCGTCACATGTAACTGGAAATGTTTCTTCTGTTAGGTTCAATAGTGACTTTTTTCGTAGTCATTTGCATATTTTAGTATTATGCCCCCAAAATCAAATATCCCCTACTTTTTTTGAATAGTATATTTCGATATTTTTTCAATATTATGAATATCTGTCATTCTTTGGTGCAACTAAACTCTTGAAGAGTTTGGAATTGTTTACACAGACCCAAGATTTTGTCAAATATTCGGGAAACTTTCCAGTCAGGTCAGTGTTTAATCCACTTTAATTCCCGCTATTATCCGTGATTCAAACGTTCACATTTAAAAAGAAACTGGTTCCATGTTCGATACAAATGGTAATCTTGTTGCTGTTCTACTTCTTTGGGCGACCCTTTTAAAAAAAGCCTAAGACTATTTTCAAGTAGAATGTTGCGATTTAAAAACATACACAAAATACATTTGAACTGATCAGCCATTACCATAAGCGACTCAAACATGCGTTTTTAAATGCAAAATTCTACTTGAAAATAGTGTTGAATTATTATAATTTGTGTCAAATGTGGCGAGAAATCGTTTCTTTTGGCGAATAAAGAAGAATCGCGATGAAAATAGTCGGTAGAGATAGGTCAGTGGTAGAGCGCTGGACCGGCAACTGCGAGGCGAATGGGTGTCGTCATGGGTTCGATTCCCGTATGGGTTAGGAAACGTTAGACCCACGGCCCGTGCTTTCTGTGGGGGGATCTGTAAAGAACCCTCACCTCCCGATAACCCTAACCAGGCCAGTGCCTGGGCTAAGTTCGATCGAATTTCATAAATAAAATCAGTAGTTGTCGACAGGCGCCCTTATCGCTGAGTTCCCAATCAACCTTTTTTATGGTTGTGCGATAGCTCAGTGGTAGAGCGCTGGGCCGGCAACTGCGAGGCGAATGGGTGCCGTCATGGGTTCGATTCCCGTATGGGTTAGGAAACGTTAGACCCACGGCCCGTGCTTTCTGTGGGGGGATCTGTAAAGAACCCTCACCTCCCGATAACCCTAGCCCTGGACCTAGCCCCAATGCTTACCCTAACCTTCAATCTCGCCAACAATCACGTGTCCTTACCTTATTTACATCTCAACCACAGTGACAATAATTCAGTTGGCCTTAAAAAAATAGATTTAGCCTTTACGGTGAACGATACCAAGGGGAATAACTCTATTTAATGGCCTGAATATTCGCTCGTGAAACAGATTGACCTGTTGGGTTGAGATCAAATTATTCCATTCCGCTAAAAATGAAAATAAATAAAACAATTCTACTGATTATAGATTTATTATATAACAGTAATACACACTTATCCAGATAGAGATCCTTGCTTTAAATATAGATTAAGAATATAAATTAACAGCATCTGATAAATAAATTAAACCCGTTAAAGTAGCTATAAGTCTCTAACTCAATATCATCCAACTTACACGTTGAAAATACGAATTATTTGTCAATTCAAATCAACATTGATGTTGTGATCTTACCAGGAAAAGGTAGGCTTCTGATATCCAATATTTAAGACAAAGTAAACATTTTACCATTGGTACACGAATCGTGTAGGCCTACCATAGTGTGTTTCAGCGTCATTTGTAACAACTGACCAGAAAGAACGAGGCTAGACATATTCCACACCTCATGTCAAAGGGTGACGCAATATCTTATCTGGAGAGCATGCGCAATAGATTGGAATAACCAGGCGCTAGAAATTTGCTATTCGGTTGAGACTCGTGCTGTATTTTGCTGGACATAACTGATTTGAAATTAGTCAACGGAAACAATTGAATGTAAATCAGTTTATACAATCAGATTACATTATTATATGCGTTGCGACCCATTTGGGTCAATTTCTAGGTCCCAAATATTAGCGATTTAGCTCCTTTAAGCTTTGTTCGTTCGTTCCTGGAGTTTTACGTCCACTTCCACTAAGGGTGAGCACACATTTAAGCTAGATACAGCACATATAAATACTGTTCAATTAACTTGGGAGTATAACTTTGATCTCTCTGAGTTTACAAAATAAAATTAAAAAAAAATATGTTTATAAATTAATCACAGAATATATACTGAATGCACTATTTGATTTAAAAGAAAACTTGACACTCACGGCCCCTGTTTAAAATACTGTTAATTTGATTGTAATCATTTAACGTCTATGACAGTTAATTTATAGAATAACCCGTTGTTCAAACAGTTGTATATAAACAAAGTTATTTGATTAATAGATGTAAGATTGTAAAAAGTAAAAAAAAAAATATATACACAGGCTGCCCAGAACTAGGGTACTTGAGATGTTGAGACGCTCCCAAGCACGTTCCAGTTAATTAGTATTGACTACTGACTGATGATTTCAATGACAATATCAACTCTAGTTCTCAACAGACCTCTCAAGAGAATTTATAAAATATATTAAGATAAATAATCCATTAATATAAACGACCTTATAATATTAAATAATTATATGTGTACTATAATCATAACAACTATACAAAACATTTATAATGCACAAAAATAAATAAATATATAATTAGCTGAAATAATTACTAAGCTTATTCAATAAAACAGTGACAGCAGCAATGTTGTCCATGTTAACTCTAAAATCATTGTTAACAAACCTAATGCAGCTATTCTGAACTCTGCACTAACTCTTAAAAGTAAAATTGTAAACCAAAAAATAACATGCATTTGAAGTTTACTACCTGTAGGCCTGTCCTAAAATTTAAAAAATTATTATAGTTCTTACTTAGCTCCAATGAGCAATTTCACCAGGGTTTAAAAAATTCTGTTACAAGTCTCAAAAGTCACCATATTAAATGCCATATAAATTGGTAAAAATTTTGAAACTTAATATGGTTATTTCCCCATTTAGCTTGAAACTGATAAATGGGGAAATAATAGAATATTTTAAATTTCCATAGGGTTCTTCTTTAAAACCATATGAATAACCACTATGAATTTGAAAAGAAATCTGACAATAACTGTACTGTGTAGAATGTACATAAGGAAAGTTGGACAGAGTGATGTTTAATGTGCCATGTGGGCATATAAAAATATACATCAACATAATTAAATATACATAAGTCTTATAAACCACAACAAATGTTATATAGGCACAAACTTTAAAGGCAATAACTTATAGATCTTCTATAATGAGCAAGACACAATCCATCATACCTTAAAACCAGCAGTTAGTTTATCAAAGGACACCAGATGACGATACAGTAAAAGAGAGTTAATAATGTTCTGTAAATTACACAAATATACATAAGTTTATAAAGCTGAAATTTATCATGTTAAAAAACACAAGTGCCAATAACAATAGGTAAAAGTTATCATAAAAATAGATACAAATTATAGTTTAAATTTATACACTAAATCTAAATAAAGACAGTTACTTTTGGCTCTTCCTACATGGAATAGACAGTCCTTCACGTTTAAGGGGAGCTTTCGCTCCTGCTCCTCTCGACGCACGTTGACTTTCCTTCAAAGGAGTCATTAAAGACTCCTGCAAATTAGCTAAATCGCTCTTCTAAACATTGAGATTAATAAACTACTTTCAGTTTTTGTTTACTTTTAAACTGCATATATTCAAGGTATCAGGAGCTTTTTATGGCTCCCGCACAATTTTATAAACATGAAGGACTGAATAGATGAAGCCAAGGCACATAACACTTAAATTTACTTCATAAAAAATAAGATTCAACAATAAGGGAGTTAATTTAAATATTGCCCTCCATGTGACACATAATGGATAAAAAAGTTTGAAGGCAATTGATGTGACACAACCATTAGTAAATTTATAGTAAATTTGATTTCATTCATAAAAAATATAACTTAAATGATATAGACAATAATTTTGTTATTATCAACTAAACTACTGTAGAAATAATTATATAATTTCTTTCAACTGCATTATGTTAGTTTTACTGTTTCTGTTACATTTTAAAGGACAACATTTCACCATCATCTCACCCCTAGCCGATTGTTTATAGAGGGTTAAAATGAAAAGAAAAAAAGAATCATTCCACATATGTGTTACAAATCCACACATTATAAAAAGCTTTGTTGATTCTACTATCTGAATCGTCAACTATGTCATGGGTACAACATGGGATAAGTAAAATAGAGGCATACAGTAGGTAAAGAATAGAAATTAACTTTCTAGATTACTACATCACTTCCTGTTTACAATATAATTTAAACTAATAAGCTGGGCTTATAGTAGCTTTGTTAATAAAATATTCATAGTGAAACATATTGTCCTGTATCACAGTAATTTCATGCCAAGTCGAGTTTTGATAAAATTATGAAGTAATTGGAATGAAAGTTCCAATTCAGTAGGAAACAGACTTTTTAACAATGCCAAATTAGCAAATATATGAAGTGGACCCGATCATAATGTTAAACATTCAAAAACAATATATCATCAATTTTACAGGCAAGTATAAATTCTGACATAGACTTCTTAAAACAATATATTTGAGGAAACTGATAGAAATCAAACATACCCTTAATGGGCAATTCTTTTGATGACTAAATGAAAACAGCACAAAGCGTGATATAACTGAATAGATATTCAGTTAGACAAAGTAGTAAGCAGACCAGACCAAAAAATAATATTTTATACTCATTTGAATAATATCTCAATCTTAACTTTATACACTGTAAAAATATTTGATGTAAATAAATAAATATTATACAACTTAGCCAAAATACACAACAAATTTGGCCTTTTTTTTTTAAAACAACAAAATTGATTCTATCCCGTTTTCTTTCTGTGAATCAAAATATGGGTCCACCCCCTTGTCCTCCTGTTACCCAATTACTTGATTTCTGGGTAGCGAAGACATTGTGACCTTGAGATGCAGCCATCTGGGCCGCATTTGGTGCCACCCCTGGTGGTGGAGGCTGAAAGGAGATAAATATAACAACTGAATCAATCTGTATCAAAAAAAACTAATTAAGTCCAATTCTCTGAAGTTATGCTTATGAGATGAGACTAGGGAATTTGTCTAGTAATAAGGAAGGGATGGAAAAGCAATATCCTGTGTATAAATTGGTAGTGTGTGTAAAATTTTATTGGCAGTTAGAATTCAGAAGGAAGTGTGGAAATGTTACTTTCTGAACAAAATTCTCCCCTCAAAAATTAACATAGACGAGGACCTCAAAATGGCTGAAGTATTGTCATGAGCTTATTTCAATACAAGGCTCGCAAGCAGGACTCTTTAGCTGTGAGCAAAAACTGGAGTACCTAGAGAAACCTCAGGAGGTGAGGAAGGTGGCCTTACTCCTCACCCACTGAGTATAAACCTGGCATTGAACCCATGTCTCGCATAGATAACAGACCTTAGATCACTCATCCACTTTACCCCTGAAGGATCTCTTTTGTCCCTGAGCCCACCTCCATCAAAATTTCTGCTAAACCACTATTTTTTTAATATCCAATAAAAATTTATTTACAGTACTTACTGGAATACTGAGTGACGCCCCCGCATTAAATCTGGCACAAGCATCAAAACCTCCTGGCACTATAACCGTCTGTGGCATAGGTTGAGTAGGATATGGTGCCTGTGTGGGATAGGATGCTTGATGATAGCCTTGCTGAAAAATTGAGCAAATAATTAATATCTTTACACAATCCTTCAAGCATATGACACGACACATTACAGTGTACTTATAACGGCTGTGGTCTATTTTCTTTCTGGATTAAAAGTTACAGTAATTGCCTGCCCAAAGTTTTGACACTTAAGCTTATGCTCTCAGTTAACTATGGTACCAGTTTATTCTTAAAAAGTGAATAACTTCACCAAATATTACTGCATACCTGTATTGTACATACATACAGGTATAACTAAGAGTGGATCTTCTGCAATGTTGATGTAATTATTTATAATTTCTTGAATCATTGAATTTGTGTAGTTCAGTGCCAGCAAAAGGCTATATTTTTTTTGTTTGACGAAATAAAAATCATTTCAAATAAAAATTGTCTATGTAAACCATGTCTTAAACATACATTATGCAAGAGCTAAATCTGCAAATTGCAGGTCCTTCTTTAGGATTGAAATGTTATCTAAATTATTAATTAGATATTAATTGACTTATCCAGACCATAATCATCTCTCGATGTGATCGCTAGCCTGCGATATTTACTGGATTAGAACCCGATCTGCTGCTCAACGCTCATTGATAATTAAATCAAAAAATGGATAATCAAGACTATGTAATTTATCATACCGACTTTAGTAATGATGATCGAGGCTAGCCTAAAAATCAATTGCTAAATTCTCGGTTCAGAGTGGATCAATTTGACTGAAATTTTCAGAATTATCTATTTTTTAACTATTTTTTAATCTCCCATAATGTATCTTTAATCTACAATTCTACATCGTTAAATCACTATTAGCACTCTTAGATGATAACTCCTTGAATAATATCACTATCAATCAAAGTACCTGGATATACAGATTAGGAAACACATCCCGGTGTTGACAGAAAAATATCCTCATGATTTTCCATCCCAGTTTTCCCTTCTCCGTGGTGCAGAATGGAGGGCCAGACAAGGAACAGTGTTTAGTCGTTCGGTTGGCATGCATGTAAAAGAACCCTTAGTACTAGGTGGGAATGCTACTATCAGGTGAAAATTTTATTTGCAGCACACTGCACGGCATATTCCCACGTTTTGTATGATATATTAGTCAAATATGGCAGAGAAACATTTTGAAGCCTTTTAAATTCTAATTAGGGATGACAGATCCGTTTTATTCTTAAAAAAATCTAATTTTGGAAAAATATTTAAACCAGTATAAAAGTGACTAACCTGCTGAAGGTAGTTGGGATATTGAGGGTAAGGGTTTTGTTGAGGATAATGGTTTTGTTGGGGGTAGGGTGAATAGGGTGGAGGAGGTTCACCATAACCATCCTTGGGTGGTGCACTTGGCTGAAAACATGGTGCTGCAAAAATACAAAAAATTCAACTAAGCTTTTGCACTTCTTTTTTTAAAGCTTATGTGTTAAAAACATATGGAAACCTAAGCTTACACCCACAGCCGCTAAGCTGTCTTAGAATTCCATAAAGGTTTTTGCTGTGTGTTACATGATCCCACATAGTTACCAAGGCAAGGACAAGAACTCTACAAGTTATTATAGAATTTTATTCGTCACACTATTCTAAAAATGCATATTGGTTTCTTATAAGATATCTGATGTAAGAAATCATATAATATGATAACTTTATCACTAGTAATTATGGGCAATAACTCTAGAATTAATAATCATACATCACATAATAAGCATCCTTATACGGCATTTAGTAACTGAACATATGATATAAAACACAAATTTATATGGAAAGCAATCACTGGGTTTATTTCACACTACGTTTCAACAAGTTCCTCTTGTCGTTCTCAAGTGAGTAATGACAGTGTAATAGCAAGAAATCATATGCCGATAAGCGTCGATCAGAATGGTTAAAAAAATAAAAATAAAATAATGTAATTAAAAAGGATATAGAAAGCCTAAATGATTATTACTTAAATGATGTTTAGTATAATTAACTGTAATAACAAATTACTATTTTTGATGACATTATAGTAGATATATAATTTAAATTTCCACTCTCAACTTATATACTTTGTTATAATATTGTACATACTGTAGATTATGTAAATATTGTATTTATATGTATACTGATGAGTTTTATACTCAAAGTTAATAAAGAACTGAACTGATGGATCCACATAATAATTTTTAATTAATTGTTTAATCAATATCCTCTATGTTTATTTGGTAATGTTATTATTGTACTTTTTATTAGCCCTTTGATGGTTTCATATTAGTTATTGTTTTTTGTTACCTTGTTGTATATAATTTGATTTCGTGCTATTACACTGTCATTACTCACTTGAGAACGACAAGAGGAACTTGTTGAAACATAGTGTGAAATAAACCTAGTGATTGCTTTCCATATAAATTTGTGTTTTATATAATAAGCATCATTGCTCACAAATTTTAACAGATCTGACGATAACATGTAGTCTCAACAGTACCGTACACAGTCTTATCGTCGCTGGCATTCTCTTTTTGTGGAAAAGTCGTTTCTTACGGGAATCAACCGTTCATGACCGGAATCGGCTGTTCATGACTGCAACTTGACCAAGTTTGATGGAAACCACAGGTTTGTTCTAGATGTAGTCAAACTTCTTAATACATTTTATGAAAGCTAACAAGCATGCCCAACATTTTATTAGAATGTGCAAGATCAAAGAGTAGTGCTTAAAAACCCAAAACCATGTCTTTTAACTCTGCAATACAGATCCTATTTAATTTACCTGGTTGTCCATAAACTTGAGTTGACTGTTGTTGTGTCACCATGGTACCAGGTGCATAAGGATACGGTGCTACAGGTTGTGGGTAGGAATTAGGATCCATAGGATATGTTCCTGGTTGCTGATGGAAACCTGATGGTTGACCAGGGACAGCAACATATTCTTGTTTAGGATACGGGGATTTGGGTGTTTTATCTTCTAGAAATATTAAAATTAATGGATGACATTTAATTAATTTTTTTTACAATTCAATTTTAAGTTGAAACCAGCTTAACACTTTTCACTTTTCCTATGAAAATCAATGATCTGCTCAGCAGCCTGAGCTACATTTAATGCTTAGAACTTCCATCACACCAATGAAAACCTAACATAAATAGCCAGAATGTGTCTGGGCAAAGCTTAAAGTGTCTATTATTGACTTAAAGATGACCATTTTCTTCAAATTGAAACAGCTCCTATATATATACATGTATCAGTATTCCTAGCCACCATCTGCGTAAAGAGATAGACTTTTCAGTCACTTATCTAGGACTGCATGGATTTTTCTTTTAGTAAAATGACCAACAACACAATTAATTAATAGTGGCCATGCATAACTCAGTAATAAATACTATTACAAATAAAATGAAATGAGGTTTAATGTTTAACTTTTCTGCACCAACAGAGCAAAATTTCATGCAGATGCCATTGCAGTCTGCTATATGATTATGTGGGAAATATTGCCTTTGCAGCAGCACAAACAAGGTTTACTCCGCCAGCTTGGGGATCTTTTTTAAATTAATGATATGAGAGAGAGAGAGAGTTTAACCACTCAACACAAACTAGATCATTTCGGGACTAACACATGGTTCAATTTAATTTCAATAATTTGCTTGCGCGTAGGGCCGGGTGTTTAGCAGTGGGGGGAAACCAGAGAAAACCCATGTTAGACAGATGATCAACCCTACTGCTTGTCGTACAACCGGGGAATTGAAACCATGCCAGTTGACTCAATGACAGACCTTATGATACAGAGCGCACTCGCTAACCATTCAGCCATCCAACCCCCCTAAATAATGATATTCAGAGAACATTGTTTTTGTCCCATCCAGGCAAGAATGTGACTTATGTGTGAGAATACAGATTACGATGTCTGAAGTGGATACCCACAATAACTATCGTCGTATTCTAGTAATTCTACATTTCATTTTTAACTATTATAATAAAGAATCAGCTTTTTTTTTATAAATGTAGATCTACTCATCGTAGGGCCTATATTGTTGCCAATGTTGGCCTGGATTATAGATATAATAGATTTGCCATGATATGGGCTATTTAAGTAAAAGTTCCATTTATTGTCAACTTACTTTTCTTGAACATATTTATACCTAACTTTAGATTGGGTAATTCTTTTTATTACTACTTTACAAACATCCGTTTCCCAAATCCACACAATATCCGTTACTTTATCTAAATATAGAAACACTAGTCATGTGATCTTTACATACAAACAAAACGATAATATAAACAATATTATTGCATGCGCATTTTAGACCCCCACCTACAAAGACCCACTACAATATTATAGTACACTATAATCAATATACAATATAATTATGTTGTGTGCAGTGAATTGGGTTTGGTTTTTAAAATTAAAAAAAAAAGGTTGACCAAATCGATAAACTTCAGTATAGTTATTTCATCCAAAGATCCTACAGGAAAACTGCACAATAAAATCCAGATAGAGCAAACAGTGTCATGCAGGAACATCCGATTTGATTTAGGGCTAAATAAGCATGAACAGCTTAATTAGGGCCCCCTCACAATCTGAGTAAATTGCCAAGAATTCTCAAACATTTGAGTCTCGCTTTGTATGAATGTAAAACTTCCATGTACTCTCTAAATGCTTTTAATTGTTTATTTTTATGTGTTGTTAACTGATCGCGCTGCTTGATTCGTATGCAGTAAAAAAAAGATAAAAAAAAAGAAATATATATATATACATATATATATATAAAATAAAAATTAAAAAAAATAATAGAAAACCCAACCCCAAGATATGTATCGAAAATAAAATGGCAACTCAGTCATATTTGATAATTGTTAGTTCTTGGTTCTTGGGCATATTATTTTCTCCACATAAGGGCGGGTCCACAGTTCATTAACCCTTGGTGCTAGGAAAATTAGTGCATTGATAATCTATTCAAATATAGACCCCTAGGTGTTGTTTTACCCAACAAAATAAGTTGTTTTAAAAGCCCTAAGCACTTTAAAGATTTTCGTGCCCCCATATCAAAATATAAACCATAAACAAGCCACAAAAAGCACGTGGTTAGAATTTTTCTGCAGTTTTATATCTCATTTTTAATTGCGACAAATGTAACAGCAAGGAAAAATAAAAACAATACAAAAAAAAAACAACCTAATTAGAACTTCCTGATTAATTTTTTAATTAAATATTTTAAATTTATCATCTAAAAGCAGAACTTAATTGGTGCCCCCTTCCCATGGTGCCCAATTTAAGTATCAGCTTATGTTACTTTATAATAATATTAATGGTCAATCCAGCCGTGGTGGCCGTAACTTACTTTGAAATATTAAGCAAAACTTGAAATTTTGGATGTCACAGCTAAACCAATGAATGTTTGTATGATATTTTTTTTTCAAATGTGCGAAAGTTAATTTATATCAGAAACTAACGTTTGAATGCATATAGCAAGTTATTATTTCAACTTATTCCAAGTCATTATTTCCACTGTTCCCTATGCCTTTTAAATATTGAATTTAAAAGTAAAGGTGCGATCTTGCTTGAAATCACAAAACTTTTGACTGTTTTCAAAAAACAAAATATTTTACAACGAACGTCGTTTTTGAATAGGTATAAAACGTCCAGGCGGTAAAAATCTTTGTCACCGCTTTGGCAAAGGGACCTAACTCTTCATTTTTCTCCCAGCCAAATTTTCTCTAAAAGACAAGGTGCGTGAAATAAATTAATCTGGCAAATATTTAAAGGACCCAAGTGATTAAATATTGTGATATTATTTTGTTAAAAGGTATTTTTTATCTTATAAAAATTAATTTTCTAGTAGTAGTGGAGGGATTAAATGCTATAATTCAGTAAAATATTTGTACTAATTCGTTGATGTCTAATGTTGGCGGCCATTTGTATTTTGTTGATGAATCAGTTTCATTGCCAACTTTTTCATCGTTTCAGCATACTTTCAATTTTGGCACAGTTAATCTGTTTTCATTATCATTTATATCTTGATTAACATGTTTTTATTATTAAAATTATTACATTTCATCTGCCATATTTTGGGATCTGACATATTTATTGTCAATTTTATTGCTCCTAACCTAACCTGACTTCTAACTGAATTTCGAATTGGTGTCTGCTGAAGTTTGAGAAGTCAGGCATTCAAGCATGTCTTTTCAGTTTTCTGACATCAGCAATAAATAAATCTTTATCCATGTTGTAGTTTAATTGTATTACTATTTATATAAAGGTACCAAAATCGCTGTCTTCTAATAATAGGGTAGGCTAATGCCAAGTCAATAAAGAGGTAAATGGCTTATGAAAAAGGGAACTTGCAAATACAGAGTTCCTTATGTTTTGAATTCAGTTCCTCATTTCCCTTGTTAATTAATAGACGTACATTTCTTCATTATTTTATATGTTTGCCTTCTTGTTTCAGGTTTTTCACAATATGAAGTAAAACATTACATGGTTGTGATCACCTCTTCTAGCTATTAGTCAATTGTAAGAAGAGAGAGATAAAAGGTTGTGAAAATAAACAAAACTACACCATCATAAAATAAAATGGCTGGTCCGTCAAGAGGACAGAATCCACATGGTTTAAGACAAATTGAATTGGATCAAATTTGGGATGATCTTAAATCCGGTATCGAGCATGTGTATCAAAGACAGTCCATGACAAAAACTCGCTACATTGCCTTGTACACGTATCCTTTTATATCCTGTAAATTAGGTTTTAATGTGTCATTGATAATATAAATATTTTGTAGAACTGTGAGAAATAACTATACTTCAGCTGGTTTGTAAAACCCTGGAAAAACTTGATGAAATGTTAACAATTCCTAGCATTGAGCTGAAAAAAAACCATATCGAAGTGTTTTACACCCATCAAACATAGGCCTACATACGTATTTAAAAATATTTCTTCCCCATATTTTTCCGAAACTTGATTGGGGTTTTGCAGTTTCTCGTGTTGTGCTATTTGCTATAGATTAAAACAAAAAATTGTTTCTTTATTTCACCAATACTGTACACAATATTCTTTTGATACATGCATGCTGATTTGTCGATAAATGGACTTTGGAACATGATAACTCAGAACTGAGCAAGTGATGAAATTCTGTATATAGTTTTATTATATCGGTATGTGTATCTTGACTAAGTACTGTCTGAACCATCCTAATTTTTAAACAGATTTATTCGATTTTGAACAAACTACTTAATTATGATTATTATGAACTTGCCTAGGTGTTTGAAATCAACTCTGGTTAAATAAAATCTATTGTACAATTAAATATTCCAATGAATAAA
Organism: Patella vulgata; assembly: GCF_932274485.2. Classification (NCBI taxonomy): domain Eukaryota; kingdom Metazoa; phylum Mollusca; class Gastropoda; family Patellidae; genus Patella; species Patella vulgata. Next base: position 24,429,328 of record NC_065883.2, read on the forward strand.
AATGTTATCTCTTGAAAAACTCGCAAACTTTGACATCAGAAATACCAAAATGGAAAAATAAAATGGTATACCTAATATGTGATATAAAATTTTCGCAACCATCAAAAAAATTTATATACATGTATTGTGCAACAGTATGGAAGTACCTTCCTTGGTAAATTATTTTGACAAGGTTATTATTCAAAATAAAATCAGTATATCAAATTATGTGGTCAAAATGTCAATTCTGTTAATGGTAAAACTGCACATTCACAAATTTGAGCTTGAACATCTTCGTTTAAAATTGAAAGGTCAGTAAAAATTACAGCGTTTTTTAATTAGCCATCCAATAGAGCTGAATTAAATGTCCTATTAGCTATTTAAAGAAAAAATAGAAATCAACTATCAAATATTGAGAACAATTTGTCTTTTCCATTAAAATTCATAATTACTGTTCAAAACACTGTAACCCAGGTATCATTTATTTGTGTATCTAGCACTAATTTCTTTCACATTCTTTTAATATCCAATCTTTGTTTAAAAATTTGTAAAAACTGTTTAAAATCACCATAAATCGTTTAATTTGTACATCTGTCCAGTTTAAAACTGACCATTCAATTTTGATAATGAGTGTCCAATTTACAAGTGTTTAATTTCTCAGTCTCTGTTAAAAAATAAACAGTTACCCAATTGATTAATGATGTATAATGATAAATTTTTGAACAGTGGTCAGGAAATTGTATACTTGTAAATTGGACACTCATTATCAAAATTAATCAGTCAGCTTTAAACTGGACACAAGTAAAAATTAGATGATTTTTGGTGATTTTAAACAATTTTTACTAATTTTTAAACAAAGATTTGATATTAAACGAATGTGAAAGAAATTAGTGCTAGATACACAAGATTAAATGATACCTGGGTTACAGTGAAATTTGTCTTTACTGTTATGTGTACGTTTTTGTGAAAATAGCCCAGTAATCCGGTTGGCCATTTACACACATAAATACATCTGTAGTCCGTTATTTTGTTTCCACCTTGTTTTAATTGATTATTTGACTGGGATGATTTTCTTTTAAACACAGATACAGAACAAAAAGAACGACATTCGTTTTACAGGCTTTGAATTTCACCCTTAAATATCCTTAATATTTCTTGATGAACTAAAATTATCAACAAATCAGATACATGTACCTCTACCACCCATCGGTTTAATTATCGACAGATAGTTTCTTTTCAATCCTCTTTGTATATTTCCGTTGTGCAAGAACTGTTTAGCATTTTATAATCGGGCGTCTCCGTAACACAATTAGAACTAGACCTGCAAGCAGCACTGAACCGGCTTTCAGGAATCAGACAGGAAGTGTGTCATACAATAGCCCATTTATCTAGCTACCAAACGATACTTTAGATGTTTTGATCCGGTCACACCCGACGATGAAATCCCGATTGTTGCAAGAGCACCGATATTTTTACTGTCTTTTCTTTTTGAATTATCGAATATTTTTTTACTACTTCCTATTTACGGATCATTATCGGGATAGATTTAATAAGTGGTATGGGAACTTAACTTCATGTAGCAGAAGTTTCAGAAAGATCCATTGGACAGTTTTACCTTCCTTATACCATTAGAAGCAGATTTACAGATATAACGATTTTTCAACTTTTTTCAAAGATTGTGGCCCTTTTGGACCATTTATACTATATTGAGGCTTTTAAATGTGGATTCACACCCTAGACCACCGTTAGGACTCTAAGTAACATAAGTTAAAGAAAGGAAATGAGAGAAGTTTTCGAAATAAAAGCGTCTGAATAGGCTTAAGTAACAAAAGTTTAAGAAAGGAAAAAAGAGAAGTTTTCGGGATGAAAACATCTGAATAGCCCCCAAAAATGAAAATACTAGATTCTCAGCGTCCCATTATATATTGCCTAACCAGCGAATTTTTACCATTTAGATGTCATACGATCGTCCATTGTTCGGGCTATCCAATGACACTTAAGTTGGTTCGAAATCTTACGTAGTAATCACTTTTTTCGCAAGATCACCATTTTTTTACTTTTTATGTTTTTTTCTCTCAAAATATCGGATATTTTTTCGACTACTTCCGGTTTTTGGATCATTGTCGGGATAATTTTAACAAGTTGTTTGGTTTCAGAAAAATCCATTCAGCTGTTTTCCATAGAAAGTAAAATAGAAGAGCATTTTCAGTAATTTAAGGATTTTTCAACTTTTTTCCAAGATTGAGATTCTTTATGGACCACTTATATTATTTCAATGCTTTTATTCTTGGACTCACGCCATAGTCCACCGATAGGACTCTGAGTAAAAAAAGTTTAAGAAAAATCGTAGTTTTCGAGAAAATGGCGTCTTAAAATGCTCCAAAACGGAAAATACTAGATTTTCGGCGTACCATAATTTATTTTCTAGCCATCTAAATCGTATCCTTTTAGATGTCATATGATAGACCATTAATGGGGCTATCCAGCGATACTTTAGTTCTTTTGGTCCGCTAACATCTGATGGAGAAATCAAGATTTTAGCAAGAGTGCTATTTTTTTAAACCTTTTTTCTTCATTTTTTGAATACGTCCGGTATGGAAATTGTTGTCGGGATAGTTTTAATAACCAGATTGGCTTATCAAATAGCCACAGGACTATGTAATGATATATTACATTATCTGATCAGATAAAATGGCCCTGAGAAATCCTATGTTCAAAAGCGCCAAAAATTCAAAAATGTCAATATATCGAAAATTAAATTTAAATATTTCAATACATATTATACATCGTTAGAATCGTAATTAGGTCAGCTATCTGAATGTGTAACTTTTTTGTAAAAATTCGTTTAAATAATAAAGTACATGTAATAGAGCATTTTCCAAAATTTCACGATTTTTCAACTTTTTTCGATTTTCAGTATGTTATTTTACCTATTCCAGACATTTCAATGTCTTATTGGATGGATTCATGCACAAGACTACCGGAGGGACTCTCGATAGGGAAAGTTTAAGAAAAATCCTTGGAGCAGTTTTAGAGATACAGGCGTCCAAAAACGCTCCAAATCAGAAAATACTTGATTTTCAGCATGTCATATTTTGCTGCTTGGTCATACTATTTGTATAAATTGGGCATCATACGACAGTCCATTCCTCGGGCCACTCCACGAAATCCTTATTCGTTTAATCCATTGATACTGGACGGAGAAATCAAGTTTTTCCCCAAAACACACATTTTTGGCGTTTTTTTCGAAATATCTATCATTATTTCGACTACTTCCGGTTTCCGGATCGTTGTTGAAATTGCTTTATGCAGCGGTCTGACTATATAGCTTTATGTTCCAGGACTTTCAGAACTATCGATTTATCCTTTCCAAAAAATATAAGGGTTGGGAAATGGGCAGAAAATTCGAAAAAAAATCGAAAAATAAAGGGCGATTACTCGGAATGAAACTTATATTTCTGGAATCGGATGGTCTTCAGGTATCCAAAAATGTAGGTCAAATTTGAAAATTTTGAAAAATAACAAAAATTGTCTCGTAAACAACATATTTTCAAAATTTGAACGACAAAAGCCATAGTTGAATGTTTGAAATTGAAAAATGTGAGATAGCCAATATCTCGGAAAAGATTTGGGGTTTCCGAAAATGTCATTTGTTCGAAAATAGGTAAAGAATTGACGAAACCACGGCCGATTTTCAATTCCGGAAAAAAGTACAAAATTCGGTTACTTCCGGTAGGCGCAGAAGTTTCAAAATTGTTTTATCAAGTAGCCACCACATGGTTTCCAAATAGAAAATTTGGTTCCAGATCGATATCTGTTTTCGATCATGGAGAAATAGGCTCCCGAGGAAAAAAAAAAAAATAATAACTAGACCTGCAAGCAGCACTGAACCGGCTTTCAGGAATCAGACAGGAAGTGTGTCATACAATAGCCCATTTATCGAGCTACCAAACGATACTTTAGATGTTTTGATCCGGTCACACCCGACGGTGAAATCCCGATTGTTGCAAGAGCACCGATTTTATTTACTGTCTTTTTTTTTTAAAATATCGAATATTTATTTGACTACTTCCTGTTTACGGATCATTATCGGGATAGATTTAACAAGTGGTATGGGAACTTAATTTCATGTACCAGAAGTTTCAGAAAGATCCATACCATTAGAAGCAGATTTACAGATATAACGATTTTTCGACTTTTTTCAAAGATTGTGGCCCTTTTGGACCATTTATACTATATTGAGACTTTTAAATTTGGATTCACACCATAGACCACCGTTAGGACTCGAAGTAACAGAAGTTTAAGAAAGGAAATAAGAGAAGTTTTCGAAATAAAACCATCTGAATAGGCTCCAAAAAGGAAAATAATAGATTTTCAGCGTTCCATTATATATTGCCTAAACCGCGAATTTTTACCATTTAGATCTCATAAGATTGTCCATTGTTCGAACTATCCAATGACACTTTAGTTGTTTTGATTCGGTGAAATCTGGCGTAGTAATCACTTTTTTCGCAAGATCTCCATTTTTAAAATTTTTACGATTTTTTTTCTCAAAATATCGGAAATTTTTCGACTACTTCTGTTTTTTGGATCATTGTCGGGATAGCTTTAACAAGTTGTTTGGTTACCTTACCTTCTGTACAAGACGTTTCAGAATAATCCATTCAGCTGTTTTCCAAAGAAAGAAAATTAGAAGATCATTATCAGTAATATAAGGATTTTTCAACTTTTTTCCAAGATTGAGACTCTTTTTGGACAACTTATGTTATTTCAATGCTTTAATTGTTGGACTCACGCCATAGCCCACCCATCGGACTCTGCGTTAAAAAAGTTTCAGAAAAATCGGAGTTGTCGTTTTCGAGAAAAAGACATCTAAAAAGGCTCCAAAAACGGAAAATACTAGATTTTCGGCGTACCACAATTTATTTTCTAACCATCGAAATTGTACCATTGAGATGCCATATAATAGTCCATTAATGGGGCTATCCAAAGACACTTTACTTCTTTTGGTCCGGTAATATCTGACCGAGAAATCCAGCTTTTCGCAAGAGCGACAATTTTTTAACCTTTTTTTTTCATTTTTTGAATACTTCCGGTATGGAGATTATTGTCGGAATAGTTTTAATAACCAGTTTGGGCAATTAAATAGCGACAGGGCTCTGTAATGATATATTACATTATCTGATCAGATAAAATGACCCTGAGAAATCCTATGTTCAAAGGTGCCAAAAATGCAAAAATGTCAAAATATCTAAAATTAAATTTCAATAACTCAATACATATTATACATCGTTAGAATCGTAATTAGGTCAGCTATCTGAATCTGTAATCTTTTTGTAAAAATTTGTTTAAATAATAAAGTAATAGAGCATTTTGCAAAATTTCACGATTTTTCGACTTTTTTCGATTTTCAGTCCCTTTTTTATCATATTCCAGACATTTCAAACTTCAAAGTCTTATTGGATGGCATAATTCACAAGACTATCGAATGGACTCTCGATAGAGAAAGTTAAAAAAAAAGTTGCGGTTAAGATTTCGAGATACAGGCGTCCAAAAACGCTCCAAATCAGAAAATTCTTGATTTTCAGCTTGTCATATTTTGCTGCTTGGTCATAGTATCCGTATAAATTGGGCATCATACGACAGTCCATTCCTCGGGCCACTCAACGAAAGCTTAATTCGTTTAATCCATTGATACTGGACGGACAAATCAAGTTTTCCCCCAAAACACCCATTTTTTGCGTTTTTTTCGAAATATCTATCATTATTTCGACTACTTCCGGTTTCCGGATCGTTTTTAAAATTGCTTTATGCAGCGGTCTGACTATATAGCTTTATGTTCCAGGAATTTCAGAACTATCGATTTATCCTTTCCAAAAAATATAAGGGTTGGGAAATGGGCAGAAAATTTGAAAAAAATCGAAAAATAAAGGGCGATAACTCGGAATGAAACTTACATTTCTGGTATCGGATGGTCTTCAGGTATCCAAAAATGTAGGTCAAATTTGAAAATTTTGAAAAATAAAAAAAATTGTTTCTTAAACAAAATTTTTCATTTTTCGAACGCTTGAAGTCAGTGACAAAGTTTCGAAATTTCGAAATTTTCAACTGCTATCGTCCGAGAAAAGACTCAGAGTTTCTGAAAATTTCATTTGTATGAAAATAGGTACAGAATTGACGAAGCTACGGCCGTTTTTTAATTTTTATGCACTGCACGAAATTCGGCCACTTCCGGTCTGCGCAGAATTTTCAAAATTGTTTTAAGGAGTAGCCACCACCTGGTTTCCCGATAGAAAATTTGGTTCCAGATCGATATCTGTTTCCGATCATGGAGAAATAGGCTCCCGCGGAAAAAAATAATAATAATAATAATTTTAGTAAAAAAAATAGTCTTTCAGACAGTCTGAAAGCCTAATAACTAGACCTGCAAGCAGCACTGAACCGGCTTTCAGGAATCAGACAGGAAGTGTGTCATACAATAGCCCATTTATCGAGCTACCAAACGATACTTTAGATGTTTTGATCCGGTCACACCGACGGCGAAATCACGATTGTTCCAAGAGCACCGATTTTTTTACTGTCTTTTTTTTTAAAATATCGAATATTTTTTTGACTACTTCCTGTTTACGGATCATTATCGGGATAGATTTAACAAGTGGTATGGGAACTTAACTTCCTGTACCAGAAGTTTCAGAAAGATCCATTTGACAGTATTACCTCCCTTATACCATTAGAAGCAGATTTACAGATATAACGATTTTTCGACTTTTTTCAAAGATTGAGGCCCTTTTGAACTATTTATACTATATTGAGGCTTTTAAATTTGGATTCACACCACAGACCACCGTTAGGACTCTAAGTAACATAAGTTTAAGAAAGAAAATAAAGAATTTTTCGAAATAAAAGCGCCTGAATAGGCTCAAAAAAGGAAAATAATAGATTTTCAGCATTCTATTATATATTGCCTAACCCGAGAATTTTTACCATTTAGATATCATAAGATTGTCCATTGTTCGAACTATCCAATGACACTTTAGTTGTTTTGATTAGGTGGAATATGGCATAGTAATCACTTTTTTCGCAAGATCGCCATTTTTTTTTACTTTTTACGGTTTTTTTTCCTCAAAATATCGGAAATTTTTTCGACTACTTCCGGTTTTTGGATCATTGTCGGGATAGCTTTAACAAGTTGTTTGGTTACCTTTAACCTTCTGTACAAGAAGTTTCAGGATAATCCATTCAGCTGTTTTCCAAAGAAAGAAAATTAGAAGATCATTTTCAGTAATTTAAGGATTTTTCAACTTTTTTCCAAGATTGAGGTTCTTTTTGGACCACTTATATTATTTCAATGCTTTTATTTTTGGACTCACGCCATAGTCCACCGAAAGGACTCTGAGTAAAAAAAGGTTAAGAAAAAACATAGTTTTCGTTTTCGAGAAAATGGTGTCTCAAAATGCTCCAAACCGGAAAATACTAGATTTTTGGCGTACCATAATTTATTTTCTAGCCATCTAAATCATATCATTCAGATGTCATATGATAATCCATTAATGGGCTATCCAGCGACAGTTTAGTTCTTTTGGTCCGCTAAGATCTGATGGAGAAATAAAGTTTTTCGCACGAGCGCTAATTTTTTTTAACCCTTTTCTTCATTTTTTGAATACGTCCGGTATGGAGATTATTGTCGGGATAGTTTTAATAACCAATTTGGGCAATTAGATAGCCACGGGACTCTGTAATGATATATTACATTATCTGATCAGATAAAATGGCCCTGAGAAATCTTATGTTCAAAAGTGCCAAAAATTCAAAAATGTCAAAATATCGAAAATTAAATTTCAATAACTCAATACATATTATACATCGTTAGAATCGTAATTAGGTCAGCTATCTGAATGTGTAACCTTTTGGTAAAAATCTGATTAAATAATAAAATAATATAGCATTTCCCAAAATTTCACGATTTTTCAACTTTTTTCGATTTTCAGTCCCTTTTTTATCCTATTCCAGACATTTCAAGGACTTATTGGATGCTTTCATGCACAAGACTACCGAAAGGTCTCTCGATAGAGAAAGTTAAAAAAAAATGTGTAGGTTAAGTTTTTGAGATAAAGGCGTCCAAAAATGCTCCAAATCAGAAAATACTTGATTTTCAGCTTGTCATATTTGGCTGCTTGGTCATAGTATCCGTATAAATTGGGCATCATACGACAGTCCATTCCTCGGGCCACTCAACGAAAGCTTAATTCGTTTAATCCATTCCCCAAAACACCAATTTTTGGCGTTTTTTTCGAAATAACTATTATTATTTCGACTACTTCCGGTTTCCGGATCGTTGTTGAAATTGCTTTATGCAGCGGTCTGACTATATAGCTTTATGTTCTTGGACTTTCAGAAATATCGATTTATCCATTCCCAAAAATATAAGGGTTGGGAAACGGGCAGAAAATTCGAAAACAATCGAAAAATAAAGGGAGATAACTCGGAATGAAACTTATATTTCTGGAATCGGATCGTCTTCAGGTATCCAAAAATGTAGGTCAAATTTGAAAATTTTGAAAAATAACAAAAATTGTCTCGTAAACAACGTATTTTCAAAATTCGAACGACAAAAGCCATAGTTGAATGTTCGAAATTGAAAAATGTGAGATAGCCCATATCTCGGAAAAGATTCGGGGTTTCCGAAAATGTCATTTGTTTGAAAATAGGTAAAGAATTGACGAAACCACGGCCGATTTTCAATTCCGGAAAAAAGTACAAAATTCGGTTACTTCCGGTATGCGCAGAAGTTTCAAAATTGTTTTATCAAGTAGCCACCACATGGTTTCCAAATAGAAAATTTGGTTCCAGATCGATATCTGTTTTCGATCATGGAGAAATAGGCTCCCGCGGAAAAAAATAATAATGATAATAATTTTAGTAAAAACAATAGTCTTTCAGACAAAGTCTGAAAGCCTAATAATAATAATTTTAGTAAAAACAATAGTCTTTCAGACGAAAGTCTGAAAGCCTAATTATGAAAATCCATACGATGGGACTCTTGGTTATTAACTACATGTATTAATCACAGTTTAAGTTAACATTTCATATATCATAACTTTTGTCACAAGTACGACTCCATTTTGAAATCCATGGCGAATATGGAATTTTCTGATGGCATTGCGTAGATTGGATCATGCCTTTGAATTCTATTACCGTACAAGGTCCAGTGTTATATGAGGTATTTTTCCTGTGCAGTTCCCCCTTGTAAGTGATGCAAGACAGGGGGCCTGACAAGGACAGCTGTCTAGTCATTCGGATGGTATGAAAAACCGAGGTCCTGTGTACATGTATTTGAAAGATCTCTTGACAGTTGGAATTCGATATAAAAGTAGGCCTTGGTTCCACTGTCCGGGGAAAATTTCCCTCATAGCACACTGTACGGCGGCCTGTCTTCATTAGCCCAGTTTGGAGCAGTACCGTAGGACGTTATATCCCATTTCATAATTGGGCGTCTCCGTAACACAATGCTTTATTTTGATTGCAACATACGTGGCTGTTACAATTTGTCAACCTTTATCTAACTTTAACATCTTATGATGGTTTCGCTCAGCATGTGACATGTACAATGTTTTGATGAACTCTGTCCAAAATACAAGCAAAAACCATGACTTTTCAAAAGAGAACTTTTTTATTCGTTAGAATATTTAATTGCATAATGGATTTTATTTAACCAGTATAATTTCAAAGTCATAGGCAAGTTCGTAATAATCATGATTTAGTAGTTTCTTCATAAGCAAAGACAAACCTTTAAAAATTATGAAGGTTTTGACAGTGAACAGAATAATGAGCTTGTCTGTTAGAGGCTGTGGTGGTTGAGCAATGGGGCATTGATTTTTCAGGTTCTCACTAGGTTACTGATACGGAATGTATACCTAGTCTTTCAAGTGGCACGCAAAACACAAGGTTCACTCATGTGCACATTGACATGCATATAAAAGAACCCTTTGCAGTTGAAAATTCGATTAAGAGTAGGTGGAAATGCTGTTGGCACGACCAACTTCTTGCATTGACACATTTTAGTCTAATAATGACATAGGCATTACGTTGACAAGACGTTAAACCCCATTCTATTATTTCTATTTCATAAATTTTTGAACTTTTTACTTTATTTTTCTTGACTCGGTTTAGTCATGTTTATAACTATTGTACAAGTGTGCATGGTCAAGGCCAAGGTCAACAAGTCCATCAAGGTCGTGCTCCTGGAGGCAGAAAGACTAAACAGCCAGCCGGTGGAGCACAGTTTGTTGGTCATGAACTTTATAAACGAATTAAAGAGTATCTTAAGGATTATCTTGTAAAATTATTAAAGGTTAGTTAAATTACTCTGGTTTATTTTTTACATTTTACTGCTGGTAAAATTAGGTCTATAAAGATTTGTTGCTGTAGTCTAATGTTGGGTAATGTAACCATAGTCACTATCTGATACATATCACAAAAGATATGTCGCTATAACAATACACCTTCATAACACAAATTTAACAAGAAAACCAAACTTTGATCCTACATGTGTGAATGTTTGTATCTTAATAAATTTATAGAATAAATTTATAGAATAATTCAAAGCAAGTGTCAGGTATTGCGATTTGGATTTGGAAGAGATTAAGAATGTTGAGAAATGTAAAATTAAAGCCATAGTGCTGCTGCCCAGGCAAACTTTCCCTCATAGCACATGGTGTATGGCGCATGTATGCCTAACATCATTAGCCCAACGTCATTAGCCCAGTATAGTAGCAGAACAGTAGACGTTAAACCCCATTTCATTTCATTTCATTTTTGTAAAATTAAAGTTTATCTGTCAGTGTTGCGTCTTCAATACTTTAAAGTGTATCTGTCAGTTCTGCGTCTTCAATACTTTATTCTCTCAATATTTGTATATTTGTGTATTTAGGATGGTCAAGATCTGTTAGATGAACAAGTTTTACAGTTTTATACACGACAGTGGGAAGATTATCAGTTCTCTAGTAAAGTTTTAAATGGTATATGTGCCTACCTTAATCGCCATTGGGTAAGACGAGAATGTGATGAAGGAACAAAAGGCATTTATGAAATATATTCTGTAAGTAATTTTATAATTTACATCTTATAAATGATAAGGACAAGACCTAGGTGTGCAGTGTATTACATATCTTTATAAACAAACTCTAGAGTTGTTGATTCATAAAAAATGTACAGTTTATTACCAGCACATGTCATTGTTAAAAAGCTCTGGAGCTGTTGATTAAATAAAAAAAATTTAAAGCAACAGATCATTATTCTTGAATGATGATAAACAGCAATCTTGGCTGGGAAAACTCGCCGGCCATACGTCAGCCATTTTGAATGTCACTTGTTGTATTCTTCCGCCGGTTGCTTCACAAAGATCCAAGATCGTGACTCAACCTCTGGTTTCTTCAGAAATTTCAAATATTTTACGCTTATATCTCCGAATCACTCACATTGCATGTTAAAAATTGTTCCTGGTAAATCATCAAATCGCCTTTTTTCGAATGAACTTTTGATGTCAAGACGTGGAAAATGTTCCAAGGATCATTAATATGTAACTCATGCGACGAGGGGGGTTGGATGGCTGAATGGTTAGCGTACGCACGCTGTATCATAAAGTCTGTCATTGAGTCGACTGGCGTGGTTTCGAATCCCCGGTTGTACGTGACAAGGAGTAGGGTCGCCTGTCCAACCTCGTGGGTTTTTTCCGGGTCCTCCGGTTTCCTCCCACTGCTAAAGACCCCTATGCGCAAGCGAATTATTGAAATAAAATTAAACCATATGTTAGTCCCAAAATGACCTAGTTTGTGTCGAGTGGACGTTAAACCCCATTTCTCTCTCTCTCTCTCTCTCTCATGCGACGAACCGATGCCTGATTGTTGGCAAATCATTCAAACAAATCCAGCCAATCAGGAGCCACTGGGGGAGGGGCTTAGGAACCGAATTAAGACTGATTAATGGCCGCTGAGTTTTCCCAGCGATAAATGAATGGTAAACTTCTCTCTCGGAGTCGCCTGTCCAACCTCATGGGTTTTCTCCGGGTCCTCCGGTTTCCTCCCACTGCTAAAGACCCCTACACGCAAGCGAATTATTGAACCTTGTGTTAGTCCCGAAATGACCTAGTTTGTGTCGAGTGGATGTTAAACCCCATTTCTCTCTCTCTCTCTCTCTCTCTCTATCTCTATCTGGGAGCCGAGATTGGATAAACAGCTTTAATTACCATTTTATTACAGGGTATAAAGTAGATGTGGAGTATACATGTCGTCATATTTTACTAGGCAATACACATCCTGTTTCTAATTAATCACACGTTGTAATAATAATATGATTAACACTACTATAATTAGAATAAAATTACAAAGTAGACATTGGTTAATTTAACTGAAAACTAAAGTAGACATCTCACGAGTCAGTCGCGTCATGCCAGAAGAAAGATTCTATTTTGATGGCATTTTCTAGGGTTTATGATTTTATTTTGAATTAGGAGTTATGTTTTTAAATAAAAAATAAACAAGCTATATAAAATGTCATCAACTATTTGGATTGGAATCGTGCAAGTAGTTTTTGTTTTCGATGATAGTAAAAGTCTGAACAACATGTTTTGACATTGAGGTGCCAGAGTGCTATTATTTAGCAGACCATGGCACTCGGCATCACAGAACGACACTAACAAAATATTTTCGAGATGTCATTTTATTTTACTTTTGCCATATAGAAGTTAATACAGAGTATAAGACGAAGACCCGACTTTTACAGAAAAACTATCGATTTATACCCCGAAAAATACTGAAAATAATATTTAAAATTTGTGACGACAAATAGGTGCTAAATGGAAATTTATCTTTTGCCCATCAGATGTAGATTTGTGAAATGGTTTAATTGTCATATATGCTAATGTCTTTCTTGCAGTTGGCTCTTATAACATGGAGAGATAATTTATTCCGGCCATTAAATAAACAGGTTACGAACGCTGTTCTTAAACTTATTGAACGAGAACGACATGGAGAAACGGTTAATACAAGACTTATCAGTGGAGTTATAAATTGTTATGGTGAGTAGCATTAGAATTTATTAGTAAATTATAGATAGTTGTGGTGAGTGAAATTAGTATTATCAGTGGAAGTATAAATTGTTATGCTGAATAAAACTAGAATGTATCAGTGGAATTATAAATTGTTATGGGGAGTAAATAAAATTGGAACTTATCAGTGGAATTATTAATTGTTATAGTGAGTAAAAAAAAAATGTATGAGTGGAATTATTAATAGTTTATGGGGAGTAAAATTAGAATGTATCAGTGGAATTATAAATTATTATGGTGAGAAAAATTAAGATTTATCATTGGAATTATAAGAGGATAAAATTAGAATTGATCATTGGAATTTAAAAATTATGGTGAATAAAATTGAATTTATTACATACCTTTTTTAAAAGTTGGGAAAACACCCTCACCTTCAATCCAAATATTGGAAAATGAGCTTTGTTTATGGTAATAAGGTTCAAAGATTTAATGATTTTTATTTTTCTTCCAGTTGAACTCGGTTTAAACGAAGATGATCCAAGTGCTAAAGGGCCGACGCTTACGGTTTATAAAGATCATTTTGAAAGTCCATTTTTAGAAGACACAGAGCAATTCTATATAAGAGAGAGTACAGAATTCTTACAGCAAAACCCAGTAACAGAATATATGAAAAAGGTTTGTGAATATAGTAAATTATTACAACAAATCGATCACTGAAACTTTATTGGATCATTCCAGTGGGTTTTACAAAATCTAATGTTCAAGATTAAGGTCCATCTATAGTGCTTAAATGGAAATGGATGTTGTGAAATAGCCATGGTTATGAAATAGCTAGCACTCTTATACTGTGATGACTCAGATTTGAAGCCTGAATATGTGCATGTTGACACTATCGATTATGTGTGACATGGCTTATTTCTAGGCTTAAAAAGCTGGTTAATACAAATGTGGAAATACCTGGCAAAATATCAGACACTGCTAAAGTTGTACCTGGCATTTAGTTTTTTTTAGAATCATCTTCTATATAAAATTATGTGTGTATGATGTGATCTAATTGTTTTATTTTCAGGGTGAAACTCGATTAAAAGAGGAACAGAAAAGAGTTCAATTATATTTACATGAAAGTACACAAGATGTGTTGGCACGTGTCTGTGAAAAAGTTTTAATAGAAAAACATCTTGAGATATTTCATTATGAATTTCAAAATCTTCTTGATTCAGATAAAAATGATGGTAGGTGAATCAATATTTTAAAATTCTCTCTACCTGATGCATGCTTAACTGACCTGTACTGCGGATTGTCAAAACAATCCACACTGAGATCGGGCCTCAGACTTAAGAATTTACTCAAAATTGTTTGCCTTATTAAAAATATTTGTTGTTTTTTGTATCAAATACATCAATAAGAAAGTTTTGTGTTTCTGGATCAAATATATTTCTCATAAACAGTCATTGAAAGTTGAATAAATTCTTAAAGGAGCTAAATCGCTAACATTTGGGACCTAGAAATTCACAAAAGTGGGTCGCAACGCATATAATACTGTAATAGGAATGTATATAAACTGATTTACATTTAATGGTTTCCGTTTTTACTCCAATTTCAAATCAGTTATGTTCGGCGAAATAAGTCAGCAATCTCAATCGAGTGCAAATTTCTAGCGTCTAGTTATTCTAGTCTACATAACTCCATTTGATTTGGTGCAATGTGTCTAGCCTCGTCCCTCGAGTCTCTCCATACAACTGGGGCTGAAGCGCATTATGGTACACGATTCGTGTACCAATGTTAAAAAAATTATTTTATCTTAAATATCGGATATCAGAAGCTCATCTTTTCCCGGTAAGTTTACATCATCAATGTTGATTTAAATTGACCAATAATTCGTGTTTTCGATATCAAAGATTTTGGAGGATTTTGAGTTACGGACTTAGGTCCTTTAAGCCTGAGAATGCTTTGTGAACTCGGGGCCAGATTTCAAACCAAAGTCTCTCCAGCCTAGATGATAAACTAGGAGCTTACTTTACTTAGAATTTCAAATCTTAGAGAATGCTTACAGTAATTGATAACATAATGGCACATAGTATAGCACTCCTCTTGGATCTTAATTTCAACAGAATCGATAGTTTGTGTGTATATGTAGATCTATTACTGATTATTAAGCATTCAGACATTTGTTCTACATGAATATTTTAGGTTTCTCTCTGTATGGAAGAAACTAGAACTTAGAAATGCCGTAATAAGAACATTACACAATGATGTGCCCAGAAAAATATTCATGCCGGTCGGTAATTTTGGGCAAGGGGTGCACCATTTATTAATTATATTCCATTAAAAATATACTGCCTAACTACTTTTTAATCAGTCATGCTAGAAATGGCACTGATATGACCGGGTCTACATATCTGTTCGATGAATTTTGCCGAAAACATACATTATTTTTAGATTTGTATGTTACGAGGTCAGTTTGACGTGAGTCAAGATGATTTATGCAGTTTATGAGGTTGAAAGAAACAAATAAAGACACCTTTTTCCATTTTAAATAATCTTTATTTACAAGAAAATGATGGTGGGCGGAAACCCGCTTCAAGATATTTTTGCCAAGCGGAAAAAAAAAAATGGTGCTAGGCGGTGCCGTCTGGTAACGTTACAATGATATAAATATTATGAAATGCCCTGATCAATTACTACACTACTGTTAAGGTGTAAAAATTGGAAAAATTTGATATGGTTTGAAAATATTATTACAGGTATTTAGTTATATTTATTATTATAAATGATGTTTAGACAATATTAGTAGTTCTATATTAAATTATAAAGAATGGGTCTTGTCCTCTGGTTATTGATTCATTTATATAAAAACAATTTTTGTAATTTTTACAGATCTGGGTCGAATGTATCAGCTTGTATCTAGAATACAGGATGGTTTAGGTGAATTAAAGACTTTATTAGAAACACATATATGTAACCAGGGTCAAACAGCTATAGACAGATGTGGAGAGGCTGCTCTTAATGTAAGTATATTATTCTTTAAAAAATTATTACTCATCTTTCTATTCCAATAGGAGGAAACTCATTGTCATTTTAATTTTCTTCCCCTCATCTTTATCCGAAAATGATAGGCACCAGGGGAAATTGTACATGACAAAACCTGGTTACTTCCCATTTAATGACCTATATAGGCTACTATAATTTTTTTTTTTTTTTTTTTTTACAGGACCCAAAAATTTATGTTCAAACAGTTTTAGATGTACATAAGAAATATCATGCGTTGGTTATGACAGCATTTAATAATGATGCTGGTTTTGTTGCTGCCCTTGATAAGGTGAGTTTGTTTAAAAGGATTTATTGGTTTTTCTTTTACAAAAATTGTCCCGGTACAATAAAAGGATAGATCACATGGGTAAATCAATTTGTCTACGATACCACCCTTGGTGGAAGTACTAAGTAGATGTAATGAACGAACGGTTAAATCAAAGTGTAATGATTAAATAGAAGGTATTTTGATCTTCACTAACAAATGCCATTAGCAACTTTTTATTTAGAAGCCTTGTGACTTGAAGTAAGTTGCTACCGAATTGACAGGAAATCCTGGGTTCAGTTGCCGAGGAAGTTCATGTCAGTGGTGCAGGAAGCAGAGCCTGGCAAGCCACAGCGTCTAGCCATTTGGATGGTACAGAAAATTGAGGTCCTGTGTACATGTTGTCATGCACGTTAAAGAACCCTTGACAGTTGGATTTCAATGAAGAGTAGGTAAAAATGTTGGTGTCCAGGCATGGCATATGCCCCTCTTCATTTACTTGGTTAGTGCAGTCCAACCTTGTGGGTTTTCTCCGGTTTCTCTGGTTTCCTCCCACTGCTAAAGACCCCTACTTGCAAGCGAATTATTCAAATAAAATTGAACCATATGTTAGTCTTGAAGAGACCTAGTCTGTGTTCAGTGGACATTAAACCCCATTCCTCTCTCTCTCTCTTGGTTATTGCAGAAGATCGCCATTTCCTTTCAGTGGCTCCATTAGGGTTTATTTATCTAGCCAAACGCTTTTAACTGGAAGTATAAAAGTGATTGTCTCACGATATCAGATTTCATTGCATGTTGCACACTTCTGTAGTCTCACTGTGGTACTTCATACAGCTGTTTATTCCTAATGTTGAGCTTAATAAAAAATATGGTAGTTTAATTTGAACTGTTTAAAGTGTCTCATCATTTGTATTGGCAACAAGAGAACAGAATAACAGGAATAAAAGTTAAACTAAGGAATTATTTTGTAAAAAGTCATTCCTATTGTTTTCTTCAGGCATGTGGTAGGTTTATTAACAATAATGCTGTCACAAAAATGGCTCAGGCTTCAAGTAAATCTCCAGAATTATTGGCACGATACTGTGATCTATTACTCAAAAAGAGGTGAGATAGTGTCTAAGAAAATGTGCTCATCACATTTAACCTGTTTATTTTATATATTAACCAAACTTCAGGTCAATATATCACATTTAAATCTATGGTCAATGTTTTTTTTAAGATTCTGCTCTTCATTTTTTTTCCGGAGTGTTGTTAAATTTTATTTGTATTAAGAGATTAGAATTGACATTAATCAGTAAAGAATTCAAGACATTTCTTGTTCATGTTTGTTTGTGGCTTAAATTTAATGAACTGAAAATAATCTGAAGTTCAAAATTGACGAAATAAATTGTTGATGTTTTTAAGTTCTAAAAATCCCGAAGAAGCCGAATTAGAGGATACTCTGAATCAAGTGGTAGGTGGTATTTATTTTTTACTTTGTCCCATTGTTCTCACTCATTCACGGGGGGTTGGATGGCCGAATGGTTAGCATGTGCATGCTGTTTCATACAGCCTGTCATTGAGTCAACTAGCGTGGTTTCGAATCCACGGTTGTACGTGACAAGGAGTAGGGTCGCCTGTCCAACCTCGTGGGTTTTCTCTGGGTCCTCCAGTTTCCTCCCACAGCTAAAGACCCCTATGTGCAAGCGAATTATTGAAATAAAATTAAACCATATGTTAGTCCCGAAATGACCTAGTTTGTGTCCAGTGAACGTTAAACCCCATTTCTCTCTCTCACTCATTCACAAGCAAGTGTATCACATTCTGCATACAATATTATGTTATGGATTGTGTTAGTTTAAGCTTGTTATTGTTTTTCTCTGTACTTGCAATTTTACAGCTGTAAAGTTTCTTTTGGCCGTCAATTTATATACATGTATTAGATGAGAAATTTATTAGCATTTTAAATGGGGAGTGGGAAATGAACACAGATACCTTGCAGGAAAATGGCTCTATGAGATTAACATGTATAAGTATCAATTTCCTTTTGGTTCAAGTCAAGAAAGAATATAGATGTAACATGAATATGTTAGCCTTTTGAACTGAAATAAATAAGAAAGAATAAGTATATCCTGCAACACCCATCACTACGTACAGCAGCCACAACAATGGCCACTATTATGTTACAGTTTTATATAATGATATTTTTCTGATTTTTTTTTTATAGATGATAATGTTTAAATATATAGAAGATAAAGATGTATTCCAGAAATTTTATAGTAAAATGTTAGCTAAACGTTTGGTACAACATATGTCAGCTAGTGATGATGCTGAAGCCAGTATGATATCAAAATTAAAGGTAGACAGCACTCTTTATTCATATATGAATCTCCCAAATACATCAGAAGTGTTCTTAAAAGATAAGGCATCTAATGCACAACACTAACCATTACTGATAACTTTACTTCAGACCATTTTCTGCTCCACAGTTCATTGACTCGTAAAGATCTTTGTTTTAGGAGTTAAAACTAACAGATATTAACACTAACCAGTAGTAAATAGGCAATGAATAAATCCAATAAAAGTCCAGCTAACAGACTATGGGGTTATTTTCCTTTCCTGCATCAATCAATTGTTTTTAAAAATTTATTATTACAGCAAGCCTGTGGTTTTGAATATACATCCAAGTTACAGAGAATGTTTCAAGATATTGGTGTTAGTAAAGATCTCAATGAACAGTTCCGACAACATTTACAGGGTGGAAGTCTCGATAGTAAGCATATACCCCCACATATTAATATATATCTTGCATTAATTTTCTTGTATTCACTTTGATGGTCAGTTTTTGAGATTTTTTATATATATTTATCTCATTTTAAACTGTCAAAATGTTGTTACATTAAAATTTTATTTCAATATGTCACTCATTTAAGCTGTGAATATTAATATATGTTTTGTTTCTACAGTCGACTTTAGTATGCAAGTTTTAAGTTCTGGTTCGTGGCCATTTCAACAATCTTGTACTTTTAATTTACCTGTTGAGGTAAGTAATATCTGTTCTTGTTAAATGGGTTTGAGGAATTTTTCAAGCCCTGTTCTTACTTGTCAGGGGGTGCTCATGCGGGCCTAACAGTGCCATAAAACCCGAGGTCCGCCAATGTAAATATTTCCGATTGCAGTTGGAATTCTATGAAGAATTGGTAAAATTCTGCTGTCTCAATTTGCAGATGTAGCCATTGAAGAAAACTATATAATACCTTAGCCTTGAAATGACCAAAGTATTGTGTTAATGATAAAGTGTTAAATTCTATTAGACCTGTAGAAGAGCTTCTGGGTTTTATGAATTATTCCAGCATTGAACATAGCACAATAATGTAAAGTGATGAAATTCTTTTGTTAAAAAATAGATCCATTGTAATTTGTTGAATAATAGATCTATTGTATTTTTATTACATTTATTTTGATTATTTTTAGTTGGAGCGAAGCTTCCAGAGATTTACCACATTTTATTCGGGTCAACACAGCGGACGTAAATTAAACTGGTTATACCACATGTCTAAAGGTGAACTCGTCACAAATTGTTTTAAAAATAGATACACATTACAGGTTAGTTTTTCTACGTATATTACTTAAATAAATATCTATTAATTCCCAACACAAAAAGATTTAAGGTAGAAGGGAATATTGTAATTATCTGCATCATAGTGAAAAGTATGCAAGTATTGTCACCTGAGCAATTACATCTATATAATATGTGAGTCAAATATTATCACACTTTTTCTCTGGCTGACTATAGTTTGTCTACTGCATATGGTTCGTCGTTCGTTTCTAGAGTTTTACCTCCACTTCCACCTAGGGTGATATCGTAGACATGTGGTATAAAATAAAAGGTTAAGTAGGAGAAGGCAGTAATTATTGGCAAAAGTAAAATTATTGGTAAAAGAAATAACTTCAATAAATTTGATTATGTTAATCTAACTCATTTGATTTTCATTACTTTGAACATGTTTATATTTGTACAAATTTATTTCAGGCATCTACCTTCCAAATGGCTGTTTTATTACAATATAATATGGTAGATAGTTTTACAGTCCAACAAATCTTCGAAAGTACGCAAATAAAAATGGTGAGGCTTTTTTTTTTTTAAATATCATACATGTAGTTGTCTCCATTGAAAACGAGAAAAAGTTACTAGCATTAGGTATTTTATAAAATTAAGCTTTCTGATTAGTGTTGCAAAAGGATTGAAGGTTAGTGAGAAGTTTATTCAAATTATAAAAGTCAAAGTTTCGAGTTGAAAAGAAGTAATTTATAGATGATTATATTATTACAAATTGAATGAACATTGGACTGTAGGTTGGTAAGAGTTATACAATGATGTGTATATATTGTATTTATTAACACAAGTTCTCTATATATTGTATTTATTAACACAAGATCTATATATTGTGTTATATTATTTTAATAGGATTTATTGACACAAGTTCTACAAATTCTGCTGAAATCCAAATTACTGGTGACAACTGAAAAAGATGGCGATCTTTTACCTTCCACTGTCATATCTCTTTTTACTAATTATAAAAAGTAAGTAACAGGTACTTCAGTGACAGATGTGTAAGTCTCATAATCACATTGAAATGTAAATAGTTTTATAGGAATTTATATCTTCATCAGGTAATACAAAATCCTGAGGTCGTGTACAGATTGGTAGTGCACATCAGCACAAAAGAAGACTACAGTTCTGGCAGTTTTTTCATGAGGATATATAATGATAAGTTATTAACCTTTCGTCATCTGTATTTCAGTAAAAAGTTACGTGTTAATATAAATGTGCCAATGAAAACAGAAGTAAAAGCTGAACAAGAAACAACACATAAACATATAGAAGAAGATCGAAAACTGCTCATACAGGTAATATTATTGTCTGATCATACAGACCACCATAATTGTTTGACTGAGTAAAATACCAAAAATATAAACTGATCATTCAATTATAAAACTAATAATATACCCACATTATATCTATTAAGGCTATTAACTGATAATATAAATTGACTCTCTTTCGGGGATTGGGTGGTCTTAGTGTTTTAACGTGTGTGCATGAAATCACAAGGTCTGTTATTGAGTCCCCACTTGTCTGAACATCCTTGTGGGTTTTCTGTGGTTCCTCTGGTTTCCTGCAGCTGATAAAGACCCCAACACGCAAGCAAATTATTGAAATAAAATTGAACCCGAAATGACCTAGTTTGTTTTGAGTGGAGTTAAACCCCATTTCTCTCTCTCTATCTCTCCCTTCTCTTTCAACAGTTTGAGATTAGCCTTTTAATATCTCAGTATCCTCCAGAAAATTAGTTGAACGTATTACTGAGCATAATTTCTATTTCTAAGGAATATAGAAAAAAAGGTTCTTTTAAAATATCGGGATTTTACTGTAGAATTATTTATTATTTTTTGAAAAAAACCCCAAAAAACATGAGATGAGACAAGACCCCACAGACAGGTATAGATGGAACACACCAAAGCTTGTGCTGGAATTAAAAGTCTGCCTCAGTAAATTAAAATAACAGACTGTCATTTTTTTCCAGATATAGTTATTTGTGATTATATTATTTGTTTAGGCTGCCATTGTTCGTATTATGAAGATGAGAAAACAGTTAAAACATCAGCAACTTTTAGCAGAAGTTTTGAATCAATTATCTGCCAGATTTAAACCTCGAGTGCCTGTTATAAAAGTAAGTTTTTACAATAACCTCCCTTTTCAACATTATTTGTATAGTGTAATCGTCAACCTCTGGGATTTTCTGGCATTGTTTCTGCCTGTCAGCGGCATAGGGAGGAGGGTCTGGTAAGGAACATTGTCTAGTCATTCGGAATGGATGAAAAAACGTTAACCTATGTACACATTGCCATGCACGTAAAAGAACCCTTGACATTTGGATTTTGAAATAAAGAGTAGGCTGTAGTGCCACTGTCTGGGCAATATTTCCCTTGTAGTACACTGCATGATGTATGCCCATCTTCATGGTGCAAAAATTTAGGATATTAAACCCCATTTCAGTTTATTTTCGTCAACCTCTCCAACAATAATTTTTGGAGTTTTTTTAAATTTGTATGCAAAAGTTGCTACCTATTTCTTCTTTGTCCATCTTAAAATTCTGATTGCAAAGTCAGCTTTTCAAAATTCAACAAAGAACTTTTAATAATAGTTATGTATGCCGTGTGAGAATGCTGAATGACTTTCACACAACAAAAATGGACACATTTTTATTATTATTGTTATCAACATTCAAACAAGCTCAATCAGCTAGTGATACCATGGTGGAAACTTTCAACCTTTGGACAAAGAGCGTTTGCTATTGCCACTGCTGAAAGATGGAATTACTCCCTGTTGGACTGCGTTTGTGACTTCCTTGTCAATCTTCAAATCGCGATTAAAAACTTATCTTGTTAATATTCTTTACAAAAATTGACAAACATTTTGTGGATTTGGTGCTACATAAATGGACATATTATTATTATAGTGACACACTCTATCAACATCTGTAATAAATATATTTGTTTTATTTTGTAGAAATGTATTGATATCCTGATAGAAAAAGAATATTTAGAACGAGTTGAAGGGCAAAAAGATACATACAGCTATCTGGCGTAATTCAATTTAAGTCATACATGGTAGATTTCTAGCTTTTCAGGTAACGCTTGCTTGTTAACAAAACCCTATTCTGTATTGTTTGGTATTAAGAATATTTTCTTATAGCGTGACCGAAAAACTAACTATTTACTTTGTAAGGCCTAACTAACAAAAAAATACACAAAAAAAAGATTATTTAAGTTATTATGAATCCAGCCTTAATGTCTGATAAGAGAAATGTTTATTGTTAGAAATCTCTGCACAAAATTCTTTATTTATTTTAAGTTAGATATTTATTGTATGGGGTCAGGATTATAATTCCTCGATAAGTCTAGTACACATAGCTTCTAAGTTCAGCTATAAATTAACCTGACCTAGATTAGGCAATTATCAAGACTAATCAAGGAGTATATGGAAGTCTAAACATAAATTAGGCTGAAAATGGGGTTTGGGGGCTGTGTGAGTTAATCTTTTGGGGTAATATTTTAATTTAATTCTTATTGACATACCACAAGTGTCATAGTGCTATTTTTACAGATATTTTCATGTTGATAAATTGAGGTAAGATTAAAAATGTTTCAATGGAATTTTGAGTTATATTAATTTATCTTATGTTTACTAGTAACTTGGTGAGCATTCTTGCAGGACCATTACTTCTCTTTGTTGTCACTTTTTGAAGGGGAAAAAGGTTTTGTTTTGTAATTTATCTTCATGAAAATTGTTAAATTAACAAAAGATTCCATGTATCAGACGTAATTCCTTAACCCTTTAGCACCTGGTACATATAAATATAGATTACCCAGGTTCCATGAAAAAAATAATGCATTTTATACTGGTGCATCCCTAGAGAGCCCCAAAATGTCTAAAAATGCAATTTTTCTGAGTTAAGGGAATAGCTTTCCCCATTTGAGGTCCTGTTACTAGTTCTTGGGAGGTGCCAGCCCTGTTCACATGAATCAAGCAGTTTTGAGTGCTCTTTGTTTGAGCTGTCCGTGTGCTAAAGGGTTAATTGAATTGTAACTACATGGTGACCAATGGCCTAGTGGAAAAGAAATACACCTTGGTTATTATTCAAGATAAACGTTTTATCTTAAAGTTTACCTAGAGTTGAGTCAGAGTGAGTTTACCAGATATATAATAGTTCTACAATTTATATCCAAACCAAATGTTTACTTGAACAAGCACAAACTTTTAATGAATTGTGTTTGTCCTTTGTAAACTCTCATAAATAAGAACTTAAATAAAATCTCAAACTAATTGTCTAGATTAAATTTTGTAAATATTTTGTGTTTTTAATTTCTGTATGATTGTAAATGTAGAGTTTGAAATATAATTTATACATTGACATCATTTTTCACCTTGTTAAAAATTCTCATTAAATCATTTTGTCTGTTTTAATACATATACACAGTGAAACCAACATAGCATCAAACTAGGAAATTAGGCAGCTGTGGTCACAGACATTGTCAGGTACAAATTCAGGCTTTGTCGGGCATAAATCCCTCTGGTGTCAGTCATTATGTCTGACAAAGATTTGTCTATTGATATTTATAAGAAATGTCCGGTACAAAGTTAAAAATGCCAGGTACTAGTCTTAAGTTCTAAGCCCGAATATAATATTTTAACAATATCAGGAGGCTGCCATGATTTTTGTGGGCCGTTTAGTTTATGTAGACAAATGACTATCTCTGTAAGTTTTCATCACTTGAAATAGATATTTATCACAAGTGTATAAAATATGGTTGTCATGACGAAGTCAGGTTGACCCTTTTGTCTCAATAATTACTGGTACATGTAGTAGGTTCTATGTTGGTTTCACCGTAATTTGTTCATATTCTCCCCTATAAATAATTACCAACAATTTTTAAAACCTGTAAAATAAAACCATTTAGTAATTTTGACCTTTTTTTTCCCATTAGATAGGCAAAATAAAAAATCAATTAAGTTACAGTTATTTTAAGATTTAGATTTTTGTAAAAAGAAATCGGGTCGCTTTTTCTGTAACATCTGTCACTAAAGTATTTGATGGATACTGATAATGTCCTTCAGATATTTTTTAATTTATAATTTCACGATTAAAGCCCCTGATTTCATTGACTCAGTGCTGGTGCTTGGTTATTTCAGGCATTGTGCAGAGAATACAGTACAGGCCTCCAATAACACATGTCAAATTGTTTTACAATGCCACTCATTTTTTTTTACTAGAAAAGCACAATTAGTAAAATTTAACTACCGGTACATTAAAAAGGCTTGCAAGTGAACTTGTAACAGAAGCATGGCAGTGACCATGATATTGCTTTTCTACGTATCTTCTTGTGACGAAGTAAGAGAAATATCATCCCCTTAAAAAAAAAAGTGGTAAATCTTTTCAGTGCTAACATTCTTGTCCCAATTTACATCTTTTTAACTATAATTTCAAATCATCAACAAGCATATCAGACATAACTACTTAACGATGTATTTTAATGCTTGGATTATTGTGTTTAGAATGCATCGATAAAATCTTTGTGGCCTCTTTCATTCTCTAGTGTATTTGTGAGAGAAACTGATATTACCCATTATCCTTTAAATACACAGGTTTGGTGTTGCATTATGCAGCAGGTGGATATAAATCTAATTGGCTGATTTTAATGGACGACTTTCTGTGGTGCCATTTTATCAGGCTACCATTATATTTCAGATTAAATCAGCTGTTTTAAATTTTATACTGCCTGTTATTAGCAGATCAAACCATATATTTAGAATTGGTTTCTGATCAATGAATTGTTTTGTTTTTTTCCAAAAATAATTCTTGATAGCTTCTATTTATATGACAACTATATTCATTTATATGAATCGTACAAAAATGGTACAAAGCCGTCTCATAAGGCAGCTTGCATAACCTCCAGCTTCACATGGATGCTGATATTCAACTTTTAGAATCTGTTGACATGATTCATACAATTAGAGGGAAGAAAGGAATATGTAATCTTGCTTTGATTAAAATTAACTTATGAAATGACACGATATGATGAAATCGTCCAATCACAAGCAAGATTACAGCTAGCATGTCTCAACTCTATGTCGTCCAATCACAGACAAGTTTACAGCAAGTGTGTCTCAACTCTTTATGTGTTAGTCTTACTTTAAACATCAGTCTAAAAATGTCTGGACGAATAGATAATATCAATGAAGCATTTTTAAATGTCGGTATTAAATTAAACCAGTAAAAAAAATAAAATAATGAACAGGGTGTCAACTATACAATATATCTGGTGTGATGTGTAAATAATTGAAAACATTGTACATAGAACAATATAATTATATCTGTACAGTTGTTACTTAATAAATAAACGTTTCTGTTCGGAGATTTTTTGTGTCTAAATTTGGATGTATTATTATTATTGTATGAATCCATACAGATTGTAGATATATAAAAAATGAAAAACAATAAATAAACATGTTTGTTGTTATTTTATAGAAGCATTACAAGGAATGTGCTGTCTGCTCGAAATGTTTTCCCTTGCATTACACCTAAGGGGCCCCTGGCTGGTAAAATCACTGGATCAACAGTCATTGCATCCCCAGTAAAAAGGCGGCATATTCTGGTCATTGTCTATCACATATAAACGCAATAGAATAGACATTTTTCGTCTGATTTTAAAACAACTTTGTTGAAATGTCTAGAGTTATTGTCCTTTTCTAAGCCATGTTAGATTTGAGTGTTTTTGTGTTATGGCCTCTGATTGGACAACACTATTGTTCACATGTCTGTGGTAAAGAGGGATAATGTATGTATAAGTTCAAGAATTTCTAACTAATCTAGCAACGGCTAGATGTAAAACTCGCTTTCGTTGCTTCAGGAACATGCCCTACTACATGTACCTGGAGCTATACACAATATAACAAGGTGACACAGAATACAATTTCTGATTGAACAAGATTCTATTTATTATATAATCTAAACACAAAGAAATAAAAACATTGGACAACAATATCACATATATTGCATATTGATTATAATAATTAATATAGGCTAATAAAAACATTGATTTATATATCTTTTCCAAAATACAAAATGCCCAGATCTAACTCAAGACATGTTCAAATTAATTTCTGCAAAGACAACCATATAATTTACCTGTAATTATAATTAAGAGGTAAATGACACACCTGAGAAAGGTAAACAATGATAGCTGATCTATGGCATTTGTCAGGCCTATAAAAGATAAAAAACCTCAGTATTTGTTATGTATTAAAGTCAATGTTCAGTAGTTTGTGTGCAAAAATCTTATGGATTGCAAGTTTTATTCTTGTGACAATAGTATGTCCTTAATGCGCTTGTTGCGTGTGTGCACAAGTTGGTTAGAAGGAATATTGTTTGCTTATGTCATTATTTTCTAAAATATTATCAACCAAAAATAAAGAGTTAATCACGCCACTAACCCCTGGGTTTATCCATGGGGCAGACACCTACTCAAATTATCTGCCCTTGATGACTGTCCTATTTTTATCATCCAATCAAAAAATCGTTAAATACAAAGGAAGTTGACGATGCGATGTAACTCTCATCTTGTTACAACAAACAAGCTGCCATATTGTTGTGAACGCAAGTGAAGAGGCTAAGACTGGTTTGTAAACAGTTTTTTGATTGGGTAGATAATTTGAATACATCAATACCCCATGAATGAAACCAGGGTATAGAGGAGTAAAATGGAATGAGACCACTGGGGATGCAGAGGTTGGGAACCTCCAGGTTGGTAAGCCAATATTTTGCTCACTGAGCCACCGCAGCCCAAAGAAACCCAAAAGTTGGGCAATTGACCTTTGTGACATACAATGGTGAAATGGAAATGACTGTCCAGTTAGTGACCAGATTCCACCACATCCCCCATTAAAAACATTAAAGAGGCACTAGGGCTTCGCCAGACTTCATAACTTGGTAATTTGGACATGATTTGACTCAGTTTGACTATGCAGAATATGACACAACTCTGCCATGTCATAACTGATATAAAGACATTTTAATGTTCTACTGACAAGGAGTACCAATTGTTTTAGTAGGCCTACTTCTTAATGCTTGTGAAAAATACCTTACTCTAAGTCAGTACTTGGATTTCAAGTATTTTAAATGTAATTTGCCTCTTTACCAACAATTTCAATTATTTTAAATGTAATTTGCCTCTTTACCAACAATTTCAATCATAAAGCAATTCTTGCTTTACATCCATTAGCAAGCCCACCCAATTCATTGTTATTTCTCAGGTGTCCAATGTACTGAAATGGAATTGATGAAAAACATTAAAGGGCATATGGCTCTATTCTTTGGAACTCTAAAATAGATAAAAATGAATCAAAAAGCAAATATTAATGTAATATGAATGTATTTAAACTAATTTACATTCAGTTTTTAACATTTTTATGTTAATTTCTAAAAAGTTATGAGCAGTCCAAATTGTGCCACTTGTGTCTGGTTAGTACAGTCTACAAGTATATCTCTTTTGTGTCGTTAGTAGTTCAGCCATTTTCAAATTAAATCTGCATTGACTTGTGGGATATTTCAAAATGTTCACTGTGTCTTAAAAATTGGTTACCGGTATCCCATACTTTCAAGGTAAGATAACAACATCAATATTGATTGAAATTGACCAATATTTATTTCCAATACATTTTTTTAATTTCGAAGATTATGAATTTAGAGCTATACACCCTTTAAATCAAATATATATATACTAACTTAGTACTTATTTACCCCTGTGTTATCAATAAAAAAAATAAATTCAAAAATTATAAAAAAATTTCTCAAACCTGATACCAGTATTTGTTTTGAACTATTTTGTATTGGAATGAGGTAGAAACTAGCCTAGATGAGAATTCAGGCATAATAAAAAAAATTAATAATAATGCATTGAAAAATGCTAATAATCTAATACACAACAGTTACTTATGCCAATAAGATTTCAATAACTTAATTCTAATAGTTATTTATGTTTTTTCTAACTAAAGGAAAGTTGTATAAGTACTTAACGTCATTTTATTACAGGTTTCTACCACAGGACCTTCAGTTTTTTCTAACCAGAGGTGAAAGATAAAAATCTAATAAGTATAATGTTTCTAGTACAACATTAATGGACGAAATTTAAAATCTTTGAGCTGTAATGAGCATTATGAAATTGGCTTTTTTTTAAAATATTAAATTGTATTTATAAATCACTTGTCTCATGACCTTCAACATTTTTTGATAAATCAATGTACTGTTAATGGAAATTTATTTTTTCTAAACACAATTTTAGACACAAAATCATTTTTAAAAAGATTGAGCATTAAAAAATCTACATACAACTCCTTATAGTCAAATATAATATAGAAATCTATACATAAAATCTATATCTCTTATATGGAAAAAATAAAATTCCCTTCAGAGGGTTCTGTGTTTTGCCCACCAATAATATTTTTTAAGTGTGAGATTGATACACATTTATTTCTAATAATCGTTGTATGATCTACTTGATATGATTTTCCATTTCTTTCAAAATCTAAAAACTTACATTATGTTTATTAAACAGCTAATTATTTTATTCCAAATTTTCAGAACGAATTGATATTGCACCAGTAGTATTATGACTTCTCTACAACATTACATATAATACACTATGCTTAATAATATCCAAAAATATATGGTCTACTCTAAATGGCATTTTACTCTAAACTATTGCAGTACCGTATTATAAAAAGCTTTATGATAGATGGTTGAGACTTAATACCTATCAGTAAATAACAGAGAATGGAATGGGGTACCTCGTTCTCATTACAATAGATATGTCTGCAATGAAAGGGGCAGATTATGCTTCTTTAAATTCCAAGTGACAAGGGTTCTATGTTATGCGTCTGGCTGGATAATAGTTCTTTTATTTCTGTTAGAAACAATGGCTGCCGAACAAGAAAACTTTGATGGTGCATCGATTTCAGCAACAAAGAAAATACACATTCATATCCATCCTAACATAATGCTGTATTTACTCTTGGGCCTAGAATCTAGGCTGTTTATGCTTTTATTAGTTTTAATAATCGAGATAATGAATCATCGTTCAAGCATAATTATTTGAATTATCACGATAAATGATCTCATCACAATAATCCAAGATATCATGATTATTCATCCTGGAATAATCAGGATTAATCAGGATTATTTTTGTATGTAGGCCTATCGTTGCATCCTTATCCTACAGAACACCTATACCAACTGGTATAGCAGATACTAAGTTCCAAACATGTTAACAATTATCATGATAAATACATCCTATATCAATATCTACATCTGTTATCATAATACCATATTTAACTTAATAAAATGCACAAGCTCTGATGAATGTACATTCACCCTTTCACCACTCGATAAATTTTACCATCATGTGTTTGTTATTCGCTCCTTGGAACGTTTCTTAATTTAATTACCTTAAACTGGTCCTGTACAAATATGTATAATACTCACTTAATGCTTATTCAAGTAATGATTTTTTAAATTTGATTGCATGATGATGGGTACTAAAGAGATCTCTTCCAAATGCAATCCATTTCAGATCTTTAATGGACAGCTTTCTTTAAAAATACCATAAGGAAAACTGATCATAACTAGTCTATGGAAATACTAGTATCTCATGATACTGTACTAATTTGATTGGTTTATGTCAGTGAAAAGGCTCAATTTCCTTAGCAAAGATTTGCAGTAGCAATAGAGGTTTGCCTTCTCTTAGTAATATAAATCAACCATTGGCATAAGTTCGACCAAATCTGGACAGTAAATCCCACTACTATACAAACATTACAGTCCATACTTAAACAGTAGCTCTATTAATAATATATGTAAGGACAGTATACTGGTGTATTGAGATACTAGTAGGCACAAAAGAAATGAATGTCTGAATGACATTGTGTTATTGAGACCAATCTTCATGTAGAAAGATAGACTAAGATAAGTTGAATGAAAGAAGTCTGTATCAGATCTTGACCTAATTCACACAAAAGCAAATTATTTCTGCATAAAGATTAATGAATGTTTTATGGAGAATTGATAAAAAATATTGTAGTTTTATCTCTATGTTTTTTTTTCTGACCAAAAACATTTAATGAACACTGCAATAATAGTAGAAAATTATATCAAGCATTATAACATTTTATTTCTTAAATATATATTTACCAAAGCCTACATTTAGGCTAATATTTAATAATGGCTGGAGCGCTGCATTATAATTAAACCCAATAATCATACTTTAGGCACATCACCGAAACGGAAGAGCTATATTGCTTATTTCATCGACATTCAAATGTCATAATCCATTTAAAATGACATTTTTCTTCGTTCATTTTAACATTTTGATTAAATTTACAAACAATTTTGAAAGTGATGTTTCTGAAATTTTACTATGTTAAACCCATAGCTTCTAATTAAAAGCTTTGGATTCACAAACAAATGCAAGGCTTAGCAATGGACTGCTAGTTAAGTACAGTGGAATGAGACAAAGTTGGTTTTGAACAGACTTACCTCCCTTTGTCTCACCGCACACTTTATGTTTTAAATATTTTAAGGCTTGTATTTGAATTGATAATAATTAATTACACTACAACTTCTAATAATCTACGATACTAATTTATGACACCTTTCCGAGACTTTTTCTGTTCAATTCTTATAACTTTGATAATCACAATTCATTCTTTGCCTTTTTGAAAAGTCCGACTGGACACGACACTCCAGTTCCAGACAAGCCACAATATCCGTCGGGATTTTTATGTAAATATTGTTGATGATAATCTTCCGCATAGTAAAATTCTCCTGCTGGTTTTATTTCTGTCGTAATTTGTGGGTAACCTTTCTGAGTAATGAGGTCTTGATAAACTTTTTTGGAGCTCAAAGCCTGGTCCAATTGATCCTGGCTGTAATAATATAGGGCAGAGCGATACTGTGTTCCCATATCATTACCTTGACGATTTCCCTGAGATGGGTTATGATTTTCCCAAAATATCTGAAAAACAAATGTAAAAAAAATCAACTTGATGCTCATAATCAAGCCATAATGTTGTCGCGGCCATAGCAGCTAATTCCGTAGTAACTAATATGTGCAGGCCTTCTTGATTTAACATGTTTATTGAACTATAATTTCGATTCCCCCTCATGGCCTTATTCCAATTTCCAGAAATGAAATGGGATTTAATATCTTACTATTCTACACCAACCGGGTAAATGAAGTCGGCGGAGCACAGAAATTGATCATGGACTGTGTGGAAGCAAATGTCAAAATGAAATGAAATCGGTTTCAGTCCTACTGTTCTGCTCTGACTGGGCTAATGAAGACATGGGAGTTACGGTTTACTCTTCCAAATGCCAAGGGATCTTTTACGTGCTAGGCCAATATATTCACCGGACCTTGTTTTTTCCATCCCATCCGAATGACTAGACAGCTGTCCTTGTTAGGTCCTCTGTCCTGCACCACTGACAACTGTCAAGGGGAAACCACGCTGGAAAATTTTGATGAACTGTCTCGGCTAATATCGGGAGTGAACCCGCGTCCTCCAGACTAGCAGTCCAGTGTCTTACTCACTTAGCCACAGTGGCTCCAGAAGTGAATGTCAAAGCAATCAGTTTATAATCTCAAGACATTTAAACATGAATGATACAAACCTTTAAAAGATCTAAATATGTGATCTGTGTAGGATTGTAGACCACTCGTACAACTTCTGTATGACCTGTTTTACCACTACACACTTCTTTATAATTTGGGTTGACGGTATAACCTCCTGAATAGCCTACCTATAAATAACATACATACAGGCATGACAACATTTATATCAATTATTATATACTCTTCAAAAAAGTAGGGGATATTCAGAAACAATAGAAAACTACGGAAATGCACTGCTATTTTTATTAGAGGTAACCAGTGTATGTTAATAACAGGTCAATTGCCTACACATGAACATAAACAGTTCATATGGGTGGCTTATCTGACGGCCCCATTTCACTCGCAAAGAGATACACCGTCAAAAGTGAAAATGGATGTTTTTGATTTTTGTCTTAATAATGAGTAATTGCTCCACCAATCCTCAGACGTTCAGCAATTCGTCGTGGCGTGCTCCTAATCAACCGTCTAATCTTAATTTGGGGTAATCTGACCCACTCCTCTTGCAATGCCACAGCCAATTCTTGCAGTGTTGTCGGTTGACGTTGACGAACACGTCTCCCGATCAAATTAAACTTAACACACTAAAGCAAATATACGCTAAACAGTAAATCTTATGCAAGAACCGATAGGAATGCTAACATGGATAGATAAACCAGCACGTGGCAGTTTTCATCAACCTATCCTTGAAGTGTCAAATTTGACAATGAACCCCTCCCACGTGTATGGCGCTATTGCGTGTCACATGTGCAGCTCAGTGGTTCTGTTGGGGCGATAAGTTCTTCATCTGTGAACAAACTCTCAAAGCATGTCAAATGTCCATGACTATTTATCATATCGCAACCTGCATAGGTATTTGCATTTCAATATCCCCTACTTTTTTTGAAGAGTATATATAACCATTAGTAATATCTCAATTAGATCATGCTAATGGTCTCCTAGCCGGTGCTCTAATATATTCACTTAATCGGCTACAGGTTGCCAGGCTTGACAAGAACTCCAAAGACAGATTACATTACTAAAAAGCCAGTTTACTTGAGTATCTGTGAAACCTAAGACAGATTACAAAATCTGCACAACTGTCTGTCAGGCTTTGTTTTTAGACAATGTGTTTTGTGTCTATAAGCAATCTAGACTTAAATCATCTATAGATTCAAAATTACTGTGTGTCCAAAATATTTCAATGTGGTTAAAAACAAAGTCAAGTATATCAAAAAAACATCTTTTATAGGATCTGTAAAAAGTGTAAAAACTTATTCCCTCAGAAAACACATCTACACCAATGAAATTGTGTTCTATGAGGAATAAATGAAATGAGGTTTAACGTCCTACTGTTCTGCTCCAACTGGGCTAATGAAGACGTGCATACGCCATACAGTGTGCTATGAGGGATATTTTGCCCGGACAGCGGCATTACAGCCTACTCTTATATCAAATTCCAACTGTCAAGGGACCTTTTATGTGCACAGGACCTCAGTTTTTCGTCCCATCCCTATAAGGAATAAACGTTAGATGCTATAAAAGATGATACCCATGACTTTGTTTTTAACCACTACTGCTATAAGTGTTACTGTATCAAGTTTATTATGACTTGGATCCCACCAAAGTTTATGTTCTTCAAATGGTTTGGATTCCTCTCTCTCTATTTTTATTTGGATTCATATATTTCAATCTGGGCACATAAAATGATTACCTGTGTGGAGAACACTCCATTCTGTTGCCAAAATTTTCTCTCAGCTCCCCAGAAACATCCCATTCCAAACATGGCCATTTTTAATCCATCAGGGAATGGTGGCATTGTGGGATTCCTGTTTACAACATGTTTCTTCGAGACAACAATGGGTTCACTTCGTCCTAAAAATAGGCCATCAAAAATTGTAAAAAATATCTTTTTTATCCATCTATACTTGTAATATTGTAGATTTTATTCACCCATACTTATCAATTACATCCTTTACAAGTACTTATAGGTGTTTGTATATATGTATACAAAATATATATGATATGTAAAACATATTATTTACTAAACGCAGTTGTGAAGTAACAGGGGGAGCCATATTCTGCAAAATTAAATTTGTTTTCCTAAAATGTTTGCAATCATAAATATATTTTATAAAGACCTAAATTCTTTGGAAAATGCATAATGAAACACATTTATTTTTGCATCAATATTGTCACTCTTTCCGCCACAGACTGAATGTATGAATTAC
Organism: Patella vulgata; assembly: GCF_932274485.2. NCBI lineage: Eukaryota > Metazoa > Mollusca > Gastropoda > Patellidae > Patella > Patella vulgata. The sequence goes on from NC_065883.2 coordinate 24,464,120, forward strand.
GTCTTTAGTATTTATTCTATGTTGTGAGTGTGACTGTTATCTTCAATGAGCTAAGATGGCCTCCACACTTTCTTACCGGGCAATGCTTGAGATTTATCAACCATTGACATTTTTGATTCCATATCACCCATACAAAAAAAAAGTGCTGTAGGTTGAATTTTGATGAGTTGGGCCACCAACACCAGTCTTGTTGCTCGATTAATTATCCTGAAAAATATGCCAAACAAAATTATCAGTCATATACTGGTATTTAAATATTCCAAATCAAAGTCATATTCATATATATTAAAGGCTGTACTCTGATTTCTCTGTAACCCAAGATCAAAAAGTTATGTGTGATTGATTCAGTACATAGATCACTATTATACACAGAACTCATTTATGCGTGTACATACATGTTGATCACCATTATACAAGTACACATATCTCCAATGTACAAGTACACATATCTCTATTATACAAGTACACAGATAGATCAACATTATACAATTACACAGGTGGATCACCAGTACACAGATTACCATTATACAAGTACATGTACACATATCATTATTAAACAAATATGCAGATTGATCACCAGTATACAAATACACACATTGATCACAGGTATACAAGTACATGTACACATTTATCACCAGTATACAAATACACATCACCATTATACAGGTACACAGTAAACAAGTATACAGATGGCTCACCAGTATACAAGTACACAGAACATCATTATACAAGTACACATATCACCAGTAAATAAGTGCACAGGTTTGATCCAGGAGATTTTAGTGAGAAACTAATGAATAAAGGCATGTTATAGGTCCCTCTTACTAAAAGATTTTTAAAATGAAATCGAACCCTTTTTTGTCTAGGCCTTCTTATTTTCATTTGTTTTTAACACCCTTTTCCTTATACCCATCTCCCTTAATTACCATTTCAAAATTGTTCCAAATGTGTGTACATATACAGACATAAAAACGGACCAACATAATCCAACTGACATTGACTTACAAAATATAATACCAACTAATCAACACAAATTACCGTCAGACAGTCTTCAAATTTATGTGTACATGTAACTGAAGACCAAAATTAATTACCACTGAATCCCAAATTTGTTAGGTTCTTCATCTTACACTTTCTGATCAAAAAATGTTCATTTAAATTCCTATAATTCCCTAAAGGCAGAAAATATCTAAGATTCATATAGCAGATTTATAATCTAATTTTCACATCAACATTACAGAACAATTCCAAGTAAATTCCAGTAATTTCACCGCAATAATTAAGCAAACATAAATAATAAATAAACAAGTTACCAAAACATCTAAAATAATATAAATAAATTTGATAAAATTACCACTGGTGTAGTCAAGTCTTGGATCCAGTAGAGTAATCAATCAAGATGAAAGTTTAAGTTCAAATAAATTCCAGTTATTTTATCTTGAATGAGAATCATGAAGATAGAAACTGTTTTAACCTTCAACAACTAATTATCTTCTTTAACAGTTTCATCAAATTCTAATTAATCCCTAATTAACAAAAACTTCTATCACAGAGTACAAAATGATCAAATTACTGTACTTTTGTAAATAAACACCCCTTTTAAACATCCTTCATAGTCTACTGTTCAATGTTTAAAGATGCATTATGTAAGACGAAGCAATAAATTGGTCTATTGCTGGTCTTTATTCTGGTTTCAAATGGTTGAAAGTAAGACCATTAAGCAACTTAAAATAAAGACACTCGCACATGCTTTGCAATGAAATATGTCATGTGGGTCCAAAATTTCAACTAAATAATGTACGCTTGGCACATTGCCTGTACCATTATTTGAAATAATGGTATGCCAACATCAAAGGATGACATCACATCTGTATTTTAAAAGCTATTATTTAGACATTCATACACATGATAAGCCTATAATTAACTCTCTAGATCATTGCATGGACGTGATTTACATAGATTAGAACTTCCGCGAGATTTAAAATTTTAACTATAAAATGGAAGACTTAGTATCGATTCTCAAGTATCATTGCTACTATAATAAACAATCTATGCTACATCTTCAAACAGTCATAACTTTGAATGAAATTTTAAATATATTAATTGAACCTGCATGCCTTTTATTCTCTTCGTTGCGTTTATTGAGTACAGTACAGTAATTGATATATTTGTTGTAAAAATAACTCATTTCCACATGGAGATGTACAAGGTGTATTTTATTACAGAACATTTCCTAATTTAGAATTTCTTTCATTATAACATCGACTAGTTCCACAGAATAAATACATCTATATGTGCACATATAGAATGACATTAACTACTTCAAATACAGACGACATACAAGAATAACTAAGTAATTCCTCCACTTAAGGCATGTAAACATCCCTAATTTTCAAAATCCAATGATAGAATAATCTCAAGGCAGTGGTCCGCAGGTAATTCTCACTCGGCCCAAGCCATTTTTAATGGCTAAATTCAGTTTCATGTAGTAATAATATATCGGGACTAACACATGGTTCAATTTTATTTCAATAAAATTTTTTAGCAATGTGAGGAAAACTGGAGGACCTGTGAAAATCCACAACGTTCGACAGTTGACACTATTCCCTGTCATGTACAAGCGGGGAATCGAAATCATGGCACTTTACTCAATGACAGACTTAATGATTTAAAGCACAAATGTTAACCCATAAGGCCATCCCACCCAATTGTTAGAGATTAAGTAATTGCATATATTGAATCAAAGTATTAGTACACTAAATTATCTATTCAATAAATATACAATACCAAACATACTATGCAAAGAAATGATGTACTGTATACCAGGAACAATCTGCTGGTAAAATTAATAACTGCCTTTCTGGAGAACTAACTGTAACCTACCTGAAGCCCTGGGGGTCGATATAACCTTAACCAGTCTCTCAGGGGCGGATCCAAGAATTTTTGCAGGAGGGGGTTTGCCAGCCTCTTGTTAAGGAAATTTGACAGTTGACAATGCATGATGCCATCATCGTCTCTAAATTACGTAGGCATACAAACACATTGAGCTTTTTAAAGAGAGAAATCCAACACCCTGTTTGATGTCAATTTTTATAATGAATTAATAGGATCACACTGTGATTCAATTTCATTGATGCAAAGCATTAATTGTGATATCACACATGTCTATATCATTATTTTGTGCTTTGAATGTCAATCCCATCCCACCATCTGATGACAATGGATAAAGCACACGACCGTTACACTTTTATCATAAAGTGTTGTTTTACAATTTTTTTTATGTAGCTGAGCAGGGTGGGGTTTGGCACCACCAAAGCCCCCTCTGGATCCACCCCTGGTCTCTGTGATAAAAAAATAATGTCCATACAGTAGACCTTGAAACACTACCTTTCAAGTTGCAACGCCCAAATAAAAAAGTTAATTGGGTCCATTCACTTGTCTATAAAAGAATGCTGTGGAAGTCCATGTTTTACGTATCTGTAATATCACCCTAGGTAGAAGTTGATGTTAAGCCCTATGTCAAGTCAGATCCATGCTTTATGCACTTTCATGTGATTCATATGATATTGAAAATATAATTATTTCTATTCTTGTTATATATCATGTTTTACAGGCGTGTGTCTGATTATAAAATCAATAAAGAATCACTGTTAATGGACCTGTTCGACCACAGCTATAGCATAAGACTGTAGAACCTTTTGCCTGGAGAACTGGACATATGAATGTATTAACTAACATTCTTTATTAAATATTTCATATTCGTCAATAATACATGTAGGACTATTTAATCATTTCATTTTATGTTTTATTTTTTTATTTTCTTTGAGGCCACCTTACATCATTAACGTCATTGGTATAAAATTAAATTTGGCTTTCAAAGAGCACCAGTTAATGGGTTCTAGGACAATTTGTCCCCAGACAAACCGTCCCCGCAGACTATTTGTCTCCGGTCAATTCATATCAGGACTATTAGTCCCATTGGGTCCCTTAGGACTATCCGGCCCCAGACAATTCATCCCCATGGACAATTTGTCCCCAGACAATTCGTCCCCTAGGACAGTTTGTCCCTAAACAACAATAATGGTAGTTCCATTATCAAAAACTGAATTAATCTTTACTTTTTATCCTAAATCTCAGTTTTGATGCTAGTTTTACATCGTTTTACATTTAGTATTAAATCTAGGCCTTAACTCAATGGTTCTGAATTTTTTTTTCGGGCTAATTGATATGCATGTAGTAATCAGCTATGATCAGTGACACCTTTTGTGAGTTAGAGAATCCATTTATCCCTTCACTATGGGTATTGTCCAGTTTTAATACTGCACTTGACTTATAATAAATATGCATTATTGTGCATGATAAAACAATGTAGAACAGACATCAGTTAGTTTCAACTTCTTCAATTTCTATAGAATTAGCTCTTGATCATAATTAGGGAACTAATAGACCTAGGCATGATCTGTCCACGGACAAATTGTCCTTGGGGGCAAATTATCCAGGGACGAATAGTCCTAGGGGACGAAATATCCGGGGATGAATTATCCTTGGGGATGAATTATCCAGGGACAAATAGTCCTAAGAATGAATAGTGCTAGGGGACGAATTATCCAGGGATGAACAGTCCTAGGGAACGAATTGTTCTGGAAAGAGTTGTCAGGGGACAAGTTGTTCGGGGACGAACTGTCTCGTACCCGGCAACAATACTACCACCAACCCAGTATTTGACAGACATAATAAAAAAGATGCATTTGTGTTTGTTGATGGTGTTCCTTATCCAAGACATGCGGATATTCTAAATGAAGCATTTCGCTGCCAGCCCCCACCACCTGAAAATCCTGTTGTTGCTACTGTGCAATATAGTCTAATGAAAATCTTGAACTTCCAACAACAATGTGCTGCTCAGCAGCTCAATGATATCCACTCTGCATATTCACTTCACAGATTTATACCATAGTGGGGCTTAATATACTTGCAAGGTAATGCCCCTCGATTCAGATATCAAAGAAGTTTAATTCTTTGTGTATTAAAAAATATGCACGACAGAAATAGTGTTAGCTACATATATATTTGAACTTCCAAAACAAATGGAAAGTGGCATCAAAATAAACCTAAACCTTCAGCTGTCATTACACACAACTAATTAATGTAATTTATCACCCAATAACACATTCTACAATAGATATCGCTTGTGTGATATATTTCATAATCTACTGAGCGATCGGAGATATCACTTTAAATGGAATAAAAGCCTATACTAAAAAAAAAAAGAAGTATATGATTGCATGATACATAAAATCTTCTACTTGTCTTTTTTGACATAAAAAAATATCAACATTCATCGATAAAGTAAAAAAACAAACTTGGAAAAGCCTCATTTATTTTACATTATCGACTTGTGTTAATATTTTAAGATATCAAAAAAGTCTCGTAGGAGATTCTCTATATCTTTCCTAAAAATGAGACATGTCATCAGGGCTTTCCATGAGATGGGGCGATTACTTGCATGCATGCTAAACTCGCAGAAACTTGTTTTTGCAAGAGTAGATAGTTTCTCGAGCAACGCTCAGCGGACATTATTTACCAAACTGCTTTTGAGTTATTGTTTATACCAAACAGCCGCTGTAAAACTGAAGGGTTGTTAATTCTTTGATTGTCAGTACACCTTTCACTTGGCACAACAGATAGTAATATAGTATCTTTAATTTCAAGTGTGTTTCATATAAACTTTTGGCAGATTGGTTTAATAATACTGTCAGGGGATTTTAAGTGCAGTATTTGGTGAAATAATATCTGAAGTTTGTTTGGAGAATTTCTTTAAACATCCATTTTGATTCTCATTTGAAAAAAAAATTCCAACCTCCACTGATATTAAACATATGTTAAGATTGATAAGATTTCAATATTTGCTAATGTCTGAGGAATTCCTGATAATGAGATTGATTAAAATACAAATAATTCACTATGTACATAAACTGGGGTTATGGGTACAACGTAAACATTGTCAAACAATATGGCGGCAATATGCCGACTATTATATTTAATATTAGTTATTAAAGTCCTGATGCACCATTGGCATTTGTCGCTAAAATATCTAAATTCTCACAGCTTAATCCATGTTAATATGTACTCAGAATGATTATTTAACATTAATTAAGAAATCTAAATACCAACGCTAGATAATGTTCTGGCTTGGTTTCAATCAGATTTAAAGGAGCTAAATCGCTAATACTTGGGACCTAGAAATTGACCCAAATGGGTCGCAACGCATATAATAATGTAATCTGATTGTATATAAACTGATTTACATTCAATTGTTTCCGTTTTGACTCTAAATTCAAATCAGTTATGTCCAGCGAAATAAGGCATGTGTCTCAACCCTATAGCAATTTCTAGCGTCTGGTTATTCCAGTCTATTCAGCAGGCTCTCCAGTTGAATATGTCTAGCCTCGTTCTTTCTGGTCACTTGTTGCAAATGACACTAAAACGCACTATGGTACACAATTCGCATTTTCAACGTGTAAGACTTTGGATGATATTGAGTTAGAGACTTAGCTACTTTAAAACAGGCCTATCATTACATTTTCATGGACAACCAAATTACGGCAGTCTCTTATTGCATAGGGAGCAACATAAGTGTAGATTGATGAAACTTCAATTCCACATATCTTTGTAAATACTGAACGGAATTGAAATATTTTTTGGACTGATATTCCTATTACAGATTCATTGTTCACAATATTGTAGTTTGAAAATGAATCCTATTGCTTAAAATGGCGCATTGGGACTTTAAGCAATCTAACAGAATAAAAAGTCACTTCACATCTCAAGATGTCTGGACAAAAATTGAAATTCAATTAATTATAACTCAAATATTTTCAATGATGATAAAAGATGTCTGGACAAAAATCAAAATCCAATTAATTATAACTCAATTATTTCCAATGATAATTAAAAATCAAATTACTTTAGAAAACTCAACTGCATTGACAACATTTCATACATAGTTTCAACACTGTACAAATGGAAGAGTTAAAGATACATTATGTAAGATTTAGATAAAGAGCTAGCCATTCTTGCTATCTATAATAGTTTGAAAATAGATAATGTAAAATGAATAATTTGAAAATTGCATTCAAATTACTCTACTGCGAGCGAAGATATTAGCACTGGAAGGTTTGACAAGACGTGTGCAATAATTTCAACTACTATACTGGTTGTTCGAAGCTAAGTCTCGGTCCAATTGTTCCATATTTTGTATATATATCTTCATTGCACTATGGTTGTCATTATTTGCTTGATAAAGACGGGAGAACCCTCGTCGAAACGTTGCTAAATAAACTCTTCAAGTAACTTGTATTCCATATAATTGTGTCATGTGTTATTCTCATCCAGTTACTAAATGCCACTTAAACAATTCAATCAAAATATGATTGAACTGTTCTAATCTATTTAATATCGGAAATCCGATACCATCGAGAGTTGATTATGGCCTGGATAAGTTAATTAATGTCTAATTAATAATTTAGAAAACATTTCAGGCCTAAAGAAAGACCTGCAATAGGCAGATTTAGCTCTTGCATAATGTATGTTTAATATAAAGAAAGAGCAAGAAAATAAATGTAATTAATTTTATAATGTAATGTTCTAAATAACTTGAGACACAGTTAATTTTTAAAAAATTCTAAGTAATGACTGACTTGGTGCATATCATTTTATTGAAATGAATGGAATGGGATTTAATGTCTCATCAACACAATAGTTCTATGAGACTAACATATCGTAATATTCATTTCTATGGATATGTATACAATGAAAGGAGTGAGAATTGTTACTGGAGATTAGCATTTCCACCCACTCTTTTACAAATTTCAACTATCGAGGGTTCTTTTACGTACACACCAATGTGTACACAGTAGATCTCAGTTTACTGTCCCATCTGAACAACTAGGGACAAACGTCAACCCTGACGAGTGCAAAATCGTGATGGCTCTTCCTTACTTGAGAGGTCATTAGTAACCAATAAAAACAGTACATCCTCTAATGTCTACAGCTGTTTTTATTAGAGGTAACCATTGTATGTTAATAACAGGCCAATTGCCTACACATGAACATAAACAGTTCATATGGGCGGCTTATCTGACGGCCCCATTTCACTCGCAAAGATATACATACACCTTCAAAAGTGAAAATGGACGTTTTTGATTTTTGTCTTAATAATGAGTAATTGCTCCACCAATCCTCAGACATTCAGCAATTCGTCGTGGCATGCTCCTAATCAACCGTCCAATCACAATTTGGGGCAATCTGACCCATTCCTCTTGCAGTGCCACGGCCAATTCTTGCAGTGTTGTCAGTTGACATTGATGAACACATCTCCCGATCAAATTAAACGTAACACACTAAAGCAAAGATACACTAAACAGGTAAATCTAATGCAAGAACCGATAGGAAAGCAACCATGGATAGGATAAACCAGCACGCGGCAGTTTTCATCAACCCTTCCTTGAAGTGTCAAATTTGACAATAAACCCCTCACACAAGTATGGCGCTGTTGCGTGTCGCATGTGCAGCTCAGTGGTTCAGTTGGGGCGATAAGTTCTTCATCTGTGAACATACTCTCAAAGCATGTCAAATGTCCATGCGACTATTTATCATATCACAACCTGCATAGGTATTTGCATTTCAATATCCCCTACCTTTTTTTAAGAGTATATTTTCAAATTAGCCAAGTTAATTTGAATTGCTTTTTTTTTATCCACCTGATGTCAAATGTCCATGACTATTTATCATATCACAACCTGCATAGGTATTTGCATTTCAATATCCCCTACCTTTTTTTAAGAGTATATTTTCAAATTAGCCAAGTTAATTTGAATTGCTTTTTTTTATCCACCTGATTAAATTGATATCTATGATATATAAATATTCATTACTGGTCAAATAAATTTCTGTTTACACATGTACATGTAATTTATATGCAAGCTATGTTGAATAACCCACAACACTGCCATACAGAAATATAAACCACTGATATAAATGTATTTAAATGTTTTATGATAAACTCTGGTATATAAATGTTATATATATATATGATATACCTGGTTAGATAACACATGGTTTGTGCTTATAAAACAGGTCATAAATAGTGTACATTAATCTTACTGTATAGATACACAATATATATACACCCCTACCTGTTTTATAACTTTATAAATAGACAAAATATCTTCTACAATATTAAACTTTGCACACCGCAGCACGCTAACACCATAATTTTAAAGCACTTCCTCATGTAGCTTAATTTGATTCAGCCTATAAATATACACTTTCTTTGAGAAGGTTCAAAGATAAGATTCTAAATATACTTTCCTTTATTAGTTTACTTATATTACCATACCCGAGAAAATATTTTTGGCTTATTATCGTGTATCAACAGCTGTTGAATCTAACCTCCAGTTTGGGTATAAAATATAATGGCTAAAATATGTGACATTGAATAACATTATTTCATTATCAAAAACATAATGTAAATGATGTCCTTAATTATTTTAAAATGTTAAAATAATAATATGTAGATCTACATACATGGTCAAGTCAATTAAAACCATTTTTACTCCTATAATATTCTAACGGATTACTGTCTGACAACCAGTTTGCTGGCAGGAAATAGAATATATGGTTAAACGTGCACATTGTCATGTAATCGAAACCATGTGTACATTTCACACAGTAAAATAGTTTAAATTACATAGATAAGATAGATAAATAAATAAATATATAAAAATATTGGTTTTTGACATGTCACGCGATAGAAGTGTCAACCGTGTATAAATTATAACTTACGCTTTTACTGACTAAACGCTTTGCACAAAAAAATAAATTTTCCCGCAAGTTGATCTTTAAGATGTATTTATATTAAATAAACTCTAACTCCGTCAAATAAACATTATACATGTACTTACATAACAAAAATATACTCGCCTTCTTTTATATCCGGTCACCACAACGAGGCAGCATAAACATAAGGTTTATTTTTAGTAACACGGAGACCTCCAGGGATTGGCATTAATGATCGTTCCTGTCATGATCTAGGAAGTGGTATTGGAATTCATCCAGAAGCATGCTATCGATCAGCTATGACGTTCTTATTTTAGAACAGCAAAGCTAACTTCAGTGTATTATCCCTTTAATTAGTTTCACGCATGGAGGTGTATCAATATATATACACCTTGATGGGTTCACGCACCGTTATTCAATGTTTTGACAGTTCACTGGGTTAGTAGGTCACCGGTTCACTAGATCATTAAAACTCTACACGCGTAACAGTTTTTTATTTGGCAACTTTAAATTCAATAACTAAATAATTTGAATATACACAATTATTTTTTTTTTGGGGGGGGGGGGCAAATGCGCTGCGTCATACTGGAATTGTGTCAACTGACATAGTTTCGGTTCCCAGGTTGTACGTGACAAGGAGTAAGGTCGCCTGTCCAACCGCGTCCTCCCACTGCTAAAGGCCCCTACGCGCAAGCATTGAAAGAAAATTGAACTGTTTGTCCCGAAATGACCTGTGTTTGTGTCGAGTGGACGTAAACCCATTTCTCTCTCTCACACAATTATTTGCCAACCTTTTTTTTTTACAATATTGTAGTTTTGATTTCGGTGGGACAAATGGTAAATTTTAATTGTAATAATTAAGTATAGTGTTTTAATACTTGACTGTAGTTATTAAGCATTCTGTAACCTACCATGCTTAACAGTTTAACCTACAGTTATTCAACAAACTATTTGTTTACCTCGTGGAAGACATCTAAATTCTGAGGACATTAAAGTGAAAATATTAATGTTAGTATCAAAGAAATATGTTTGGTCAGATTTGTTGCCTCCTTGTTGCACTTTTTCACAATGGAGAGAGAGAGAGAAATGGGGTTTAACGTCCTCTCCACACAAACTAGGTCATTTCGGGACTAACACACGGTTCATTTTTATTTCAATAATTCGCTTGCGCGTAGGGGTCTTTAGCAGTGGGAGGAAACCGGAGGACCCGGAGAAAACCCACGAGGTTGGATTTTTCACAATGGAAGTTTTTATGTTGTCAACGCCAAAAATTACCTCTATCATTGGAAAATTATTGAGCACCCTTGCTTGACCAACAAAAAAACTGGGAATAGGCGGTTAGGACTATGATTTATATTCACTCAGCAATAGTAGTTAGATAAAAAATTAGTCCGAACTAGTGTACATCCTTGAATCCCGTGGAGCTGGGAATACTTGTATTTTATTGACCTTTGAAATAAATAGGGTTAAAATATTACATCCACCTGTCTCCTCTAACAAAGGTAATTTTATTTTCGACAAGTATTAATTTAAACTGCCAGGAGACTTTCATAAGGTGAATTTATTTTCTGACCAGTTTAAAGGTACATGTATTATCCATTGGGTATAAAGATTCTGTCATGCATGTTTCATAAAACATCCCCACTTTCAATTTTATAATACCGATAATATAAACAGTCAAGCAATTAATGTCACAATGTGACTTTTTGGTCAGTGGCGATAATAATACACATTTCTGATCTTCCAACAAAACCAACCAAAGTACAGAGTACTTGCCCCTTGCATATAAATTAGTAGTATCATTAAACAACTACACATCTATAATTACTTATCTTATTTTATCTTCATACATGTCTATGTAATACAAACAATAAGAAAACCAACAACTTGTCATAATTTAAAGTAGATATTTTATTAAGTCATGTATTGTAATTAATATTATTTATATTTCACGGTTTATTTACAATACATCTTTATTTAAAGTAATTTACATAAAAAAAGCATAGAATAAAATAACTAAAGGTGTTTTATAAATAGTCAATATCATTATCTATAAACTGTAACACAATCTTTTCATAATGAGAGACTGGTTCTTACAAAACTATTATTTCTGTCTTCATTCCATTTTATCAAAACCTTTACAAAGAACAGCAAATGGCAGTTATTATTTTTTTTTTTACATTAACCTAAGATATGTATGTATGTAAACGTTTCACAAGATAAATTGCATTCAATTCATTATAAAACTAATGGAGGAGATGATATATCAGTTGATGTACTTAAATACAAATAAGATTTTTCTAGGAACCCGGTTCTGATTATTATTATTATTATCAGTGAGATAATTTGAACCAATTGGTACCAGGTTGATTAACATTAATAACCCTTTGATGGTATGTTACTTTCACTATTGGTCAATGACAGGCATCTTGTGTTTGGGAATTTAACAACTCTGTACCCAAACAGGAATTTTAGACACTTTGACTTTTAAAGGGGTATAATATGTGAAAATGAGAAACTTCTGACTGGTGAAGTAGTAATCACAGTTTGTTCCAATGACTGGTAAAAATAACATTTGAAATAAAATGCAAATGATTTACCAAATTTCTGTTGTTCTCTATCTCTAGATAGACATCGGAAAATAACTCAATATAGATAAAATAAATATGTAGATTAATATTTTAATCTCAACCAATAACCATATAATATAGCACTATTTATAATATTATTATTTCTATAATACAGACTAGTCACTATTATCATTAACTAAACAATTCTACAGCAGGATGAACATAATATACAAAACATAAACCGATGCATATACATTGGTAGCATAAAATATCTGTATTTCCTGATGATCGATTCCTATTGTGCCATCAGATATTAATCCCTAATATTGAAAAGCTAATCGTTGAGGGTGCAGAAGCTCTTATTTTAGATTTGTTTTACACAATTACTCTCACAAATGGAATAAAGGTGCAATATATCATCTAGGTGATCATGTTGTCATGAGGTTTGCTCTAATAGTTTTCTCTACCACATCGCAACCACTGATCCAATATCAATGGGGGTCTTACAAAGGGCAGTGTATGCTTACAACCAAACAAACCCAACCGCTCCCTTATTTATAGGTATCAATAACTTTTGTTGTTCTTCTGTAATAATCATAAACAGAAAAGTACCATTACACCATGAATGAGAGACAATGTCTTCTTGTGTTGTTCTTTTATAAATTTTATACATTGAAATTGCAAAGAACTTTCACACAACAGATGACAAACCTTGCTCCACATACTCTCTTTTTAAAAAAGAAAAGAAACAGTTAGAAAAACTAAACACAAATGCAACAACGCAACCCAGTTTACTAAGCAACAGATATTGCACGAATAAGGCAAGGGAGATAATTTATCGTAGGGCTAGATTTGAGTCGTCCTCTCGTTCAGCAGCATGCTGTTTCAATTCTTGTATTGTATGAACAAATTTGGACCATTCACCAGACTTAGGATTAGCAAGATGCTGAAATAAAATAAAAAATACAAATGTTTAATAAAACATAATACAAAATTTTCAATAAAACATAATACAAAATGTTATCAAATGGACTAAAATGAGAACTTCGAAGATGGTACTTTGAAACAATCTGGGCCTCTTCCTTGGCCAATTATCAAACTGCTGTACCTAAATTTGGCAGAAATTGTGCTATAACTATATAGAAAGATTGTGCCCACTTTAGGTATATGATCAATTCCATACTACAAGAGATAGACTTGTTCACGTCTGCTCAAATTACCTCCTCAAACGTCGTGCAGATATTTACATCAATATTTGTTGCAGTCAAAGCAAGAGACAACTTGGGAAGAAGCGACCAAGACTATATAGGTGACTATTACAAAATTGCTTAAATTGTGTTAAAAGTTATGATCATCTTGGCCTTTTGATACCAAAACGATGTGTAGTTTATCTAACAGTAATAGACATACTAAAAGATGAAGACAACATTTTGAGATAAACTAACTCAAGAACATGCTGTATCTTTTTTTACTTACATTACATGCACATTTTTAAGGTTCCAATAGGAAAAAGCAATATCATTTACTTAGCTTTAATGTCTAATTCAAACCTTTAATCATCTTTCAACGATAGAAAGAGACCGGCCCACTGAGGAAACCGAAAAGAGTTAATTTGCTCTTTAAGGGTGTAATAATAAGTTCCACTCATCAATAGGATGTAACTTTTAAATCATACAAAACTCATGGGAGTAGACACAATCACAAGGTTGTTATCATAATGGCACTTTTGATTGAGTTTCAAGCTGTATTGTTTAATATTTTTTATATTAGATTCAGATTACACTGATGGATTTTGCCCGTTCATATCCTACCTCTCCGACATCATAAATATGTATTTTTCCCATATCATCTCCAACACTAATATGATGTCCACTTTGATGCCATCTACATGTGTTCAATGCTACATTACCATCAATTACTGTTGATGCAGTTGGCACCTACAATAAAACAAAGTTTGTTCAATACCCTTAGAACTCAATGACAATGAGGGATACATCTAATACATCTGGAGAGATTATACACCGATCAATCATATCATATGCAGAGTGAAATTTACAAACATTTTAGTGATGAAAATAGCATTATCCTAATCAGGACCCCAAATATAGATAGGCTGAGAAACATGCTTACAGTTTATAGCACTGTAAAATCTTAGGTAAATGAAAAACGGATCTTTACTCTGAATAATAATAATATTTCGGATTCGATTGGGAAGTGGAACCTCAGAATCAAATACGTTAGAGGGAGATAAAAATGTGTTGATTATTTCATACCTCTGTTTCGTTATTCAGATGCCAGAGATCAAGTCTACCATTACCATCAACGCTGGCAAATAATGCAGGATGTATGGGAGACCACTCTACACCATATACATAGTCACTGTTATCTTCAAACGAATGGATATACTTCTGGTCCTTTTAATGTGAAAAATGTATATAAAAAATATATTCATTTCATAACAGTATTTTAAACTCTAAATTAATCAAGAAAAATTTCATTACTCAATTTCTAATGACATCATGCCCTTATCACAGGTTGATATCAATAGGAGCCCTAGACTCATCCTGTTCACTAACCACATGTTTTTTTTAATGAATAAAATGTACCTTAATACTCCATAATTTAATGGTCCAATCAAAGGATGATGTAAGGAAGTAAGGAGAGAAGTCAATTTGTCCAGGAACAGAATGGGCATCAATAGCTGTTATAGGACCTTGATGACCATCAAATGCTTCATTAATACCAGCTTTACTGTAAATAGAAAACACAGGCTTTTAAAATAAACTTGATTTTATATCACATTAAGACCAATTATAACCTATCTATGGGATATAGCAACTTCATTATAAACTGAAGTAACATAAACATTTTTATTAAGAAGTCCCAAACATTTTATTTTGTCTCTTTGTGGTGTCTCTGTGAACGTAGAATAAAAAGGTGTGCGATTTACCTGCCGTGCCTACAAGCTGTGTACACAGTACAATCTTCAGCTCCAACTACAAAATTATTCACATCACCAGACAGAAAACAAAAACTAGTAACAGCAACAGCTTTACTTTGTTTATGTTGTAATTCCATACTATCCTGTATAAACAAAATAAAACACAAATATATACATTTACTTTTTGATTACAGTTTATTATCAATGTGTTTCTATATTACATATTATTCCAATTGTAACATTATCACAATTGAACATCACATTATCACAACTGTTTATCATTATTATCACAGTTGCATGAACATCACACCATCACAATTGTTTATGATATTATCACAATTGTTTATGATATTATTATCATAATGTGAAAATACAGATTTTCTTTGTTGTACCTCCATTTAATAGAACATCTATTTTTTTGGCTACAGATTGATTTGTTTGTTGCACAATTTATGGAAATTGAGATTTGAATAAAAAATCTACTACAATAGCCAAATTTCTAAGAATTCTTTCTCTTATTTACCTGCGGTTGTGATAACATGTCTAAACTCCAGGAACACATTTTACCATCTGTAGATACACTTATTAAATTATGAGCATTCTGAGTTCCAACCACATTTACACAATATACTGGATGCTGTAATATATTGAGAAATAAATCTAGTTCATGAAAGACATTTTAAGGTAAATTAGTTAAAATCATCAACATGTATGTTTACGGCATGTTTATTGACAGAGTTTGGTCAATCTCAAAGTCAATCAATTAAGACTGGCAAAAGGATAAGAAGAACCCTTTGTTCATATGTAATTTTAAGTATGTATAAAGTTTCATAACATTGATAATATCTTGAATAATTTATGAGATATGCTCTGCAAATCAAAACCAGAGCTAAAGGATTGATATAGTTAATTTTTAAATCCTTACACTAACTTCATTAGCTACAAGATAATGAGATAAACTTTAGGACAACCACTGCAAACTGAGTACGCCATGGAAATAGTAATTCTACTTACTGTATGAGCGGCAGCAGACAGCGGTGTTCTTTGTATTGGTGTTCGTTTATTTACACGATTATCCCACAATACAATCTGGCCAGAATATGTTCCACCAACCACCAGGTTAGGATGAAATTTAGCAAAACAGGTTGACATTAATGCAGACTGAAAAATAAGAGATTGGGCTTGATATGTAACTTACTTCTGCAATTTACATCAAAATATGAACAAAGCAATGCAAGGCTGAGTCCCCACCCCAATACCATTAAACAATAGTAACCGTTTTTATACTCCAGTGAGACTTAGTCTACTTACCTGACAATGGAAGACATATTCTGGAGTTGTTTTCTTAAACTTGTTATTCCATATAAGGGCGATACCATCAGGGTCATGTGGAGCATCTTCATTAACATTATATGAAGCTACCAATAATTCAGGATGCTATAAATAAAATGAATTTCAAAATAATAGTTTGAATGAATCCAATTAAAAATATCTTAAAAATTGTAAATATTGGGCAACCTACCTGTATTGACCAATCAAGACTTGTAACAGTCCTATGTCGAGACCAGCGTTCATCATAAAATGTACGATTTAATTTTAATCTTTCGCCTGCCAGGAGATCACTGAAGAAGAAAAAAGCTTTGTAAGGTATGAAGTGTTTACTGTTGTTTCATTAACGGTCATACTAAATTCAATGTAACTCACTGCTATACATATCCTCTATCCATCAACATCAACAAGTTCCCACATGTTTGTATATATAGAGACCAGCGGCTGCCAGGCAGGATACGCCCACATTTTGCAAGAGATGGATAGAGAACAAGCTAAAAACAAACGCGATTTTTGTACAATCAGAGGCAATAATCCAGAAACTTATGGTCTGAAATGTGCAAATACCAAAAGGGACTGAGATCTTTGGGATATACATGTGAAGATATGTTTTAAGTTTCATCAAAATCGGATAAAAATTGTAACCTCCACAACCTTCGTATTACATACTTTTACACAATTTGCGTACAAAGAACGGCCATTTTGTTGGGCAGTTTCATTTCAATCAGGGACCATAATCCAGGAAGTTACATCGGATATGCGTGATTATGAAACGGTACCAAGATCTTAGTGTGTAACAGTGATATAGTCAAACGTTTTTTTAAATCGGATAATAATTGTGACTTCTAGAGGGACCACAAGCTAAAAACGCGATTTTTCCTACAATAGGGCCATAATTCAGGAAGTTACAATCTGATATGCACGAATATCAAAAGGAACTAAGATTTTTGGGTTATAAACATGTATTTCAAGTTTCATCAAAATTGGGTGAAAATTGTGTCAACAAGCCAAAAAACATGATTTTTCGTACAATCTGGGGCCATAATTCAGGAAGTTATGGTCCGATACATGCCAATATTGAAAGGAACTGAGATCTTTGGGAGATAGACCTATATTTTAAGTTTCATCAAAATCAGATAAAAATTGTGACCTGTAGAGTGTCCTCAAACAAATTGTGGACGGACAGACAGGGGCGACGGCATAATACGTCCACAAGAAAATGTGGGTGTATAAAAATTCATGCTGTTTTACTTACTCTTCCTTATTTTCACCATCACCACCAGAGTAATCAATAAGTATATCATAATTCTCTGCTAGAGCACGTTCCATAATACGACTTGTTTTTGTCAAGAATGTATTAAATTCTGGATCATTTAATACCAGCTCTTTCTCCTCTTCGGTTAGTTCACGAACTATAAAACACAAAACATCATTAGAGATTTTATACAAAATTTCCTAGCTCAGTTTTTATTTACAAGTAATTATCTACAGTAAATGTGTATATAAAATGTATTAAGAAAAAATAGAAATCTTTGGTAAACAGGTTTTAAATTTTTTATATCTTGTTATGACACATACTTCCATACAGTCAACTGTAGATAGGAGCCAAGGTGGCTCAGTGAGGATGGCCCTGGATCACTTATTAACTAGCAAAGGAAAAGTATCTACTTGTTCTGATGGGAGAAAACACAGATGTAAGTCTGGATACATGTTTGGGTGCAGTTGAAATTTGATAAAAGTGGATAGAAATGCTGTTGTCTTGTCTAAATTTCCCTAATATGTGTCATTATTAGCCCAATTGGTGCAGACTAGAAATGAAATTAAACCCCATTTCATTCAATTATGTACCATTATGAAGAATATTCAAATTCATGACCTTAAGTAGTAAATAGATCCACCTACCAACAGGTGGTTCTTCTTTCTTTACTAAATCTTCAGCTGTCTTGGCGGGATCCACCATTTTAACTTGAGGCATTCCAGAAGGCATAGAGTCAACGCCCTGGTCCATGGAGTCTGTGTCAGCTTCATCATCTGATCGTTGAGGATCATCATAAACAAGAACTATATGTTAATAATTTCATTAGGCTGTCCAGTAACAGAAAAACAGAACATAATATAACAAGCAGGGGGGTGGGGAGACGAGACCTACACCAAACATGCTTCTGATCATTTCAATCATACAGAACTTTTATAAGTAGAAATTTAATAGTTTTTCTTTGTTTTATAGCATATTGTAACTCAAATATCTGCATGGCATAATGGCATCAATTTTGAAAGAGTCCATCCGTTAACAATTTATCATTATTATGCACACAATTTTTTTTTTAAGCAACAAAATTTTGCAAAACAGACAAAATGTGATAAGCCAAACATCAATTACCAAAATGAATTTAAAATTTAAGCCAAAGTTATATGACAAGAAACCATGCACAGTACTAACACATTTCATCTAGAATACAATTACTGTTTATTAATAAATGACTTTTCCTCTAGCCTTCTCAACTTGTCTTTATTATCATTGCTTGATAAAGGCTAGAGAACGCTAAACAAAATGATGCTCAGGCAACTGTATTCAAGATAATTGTGTCCGGTACTGGAAATATGAATTTTGTCAAGTTCTGTGTGAATTTGTGAAATATGAAGACTGGCAAACATAACAATATGATAATAGGATAAATAATGTTCAACAATATTCACAAGATTGATATTATAATCATTAATATATAAATCTAAACATATTTTACTTATCATTTACATTGCAAAGATGGAAAGCCTCCAAAGTAGCACCTCAAATCATTTGAATGTAAACATTTTTTAAAGTCCAACCAAAGCCATGAATAGATCAACTCATTCTAAATAAAAGTTTTGAAATGGGGGAAAAAACAGAATGATAGTTTAAAAGGCTTTCCATTAATTGCTTCATATTGTTATTTCTAATAATCATATTCATTCATTCATTACAAATTAATAAAATTGAAAATAGATGATTTTTGTGCATCAGTCAAAATTCTCAATTTTGGGAGTCATTCAATATTATATCCGATATATATATATATATAATGTCAGTAAAAGACGATATTTGCATGTATATAAATAATGTCCGTCAAGGAATAAGAAAGTTTTTTGTTGAGAATTTTGACTGATACTTTTAAAGTCTCTGTTTGTCATTTGATCAATTTTTAATCCTTTGCAAACTACAATATTGTGAAAGTTTACAAGATATGATGAAATGAACTAGGATATGGTAAAAACAAGCCAGTGCTATTATCTACTACTGTATTCAATTTTAGTACATTTTACTGTGGATTAAGCTGTGAAGGTTACAAATGACAATCAGAGATTTTAAATGACAGTAATACTGGTACCTCATTAAATCTGAAAGATATAACCTTTATTATCATTATGGTTGATAGGAAGACATTTTGATTTACCTAAATCTGAAAGAACAATATTGGTGTCAGCCATTACCACATATTTGATAAAACTGGTTAAACACCTTCCAAATAGAATTTTAACACAGAGATTATTGCTACGATAGATGTGTAACGAAGATTTGAAGAAAAGTAATTGGCGAAAGCATAAGGAAAACACGAGTTATCCTTCTATATAACTGACTGAAGTGAAGTAACGAGTGATAACAGATACAGGGCAAACTGACTGTCACTAGATAAGCATACAATGAATAAAAGCAAGGGAATGAATGAAACCAAGGGAATGTATGGGCTATTTCATTTTCTCGTTTCCTCTTATCTAGTAACATCAATTATTTTTATAAATTGTCAGATAGATATCCTCTCATAGTCTCATATAACAACTTCTGGTCTTCGTAGGAATTATCACTCAGTGAGCACAAATTTGCCCATGTATCTGTTATCGCTCGTTACTTCAATCAGTTATACAGAAGGTTAACTCGTGTTTTCCTTTAGCTTTCGTCACTTTTGTTTCTTCAAATCTTTGTTACGCATCGATCATAGCAATCATCTCTGTGTTAAAATTCTATTTGGAATGTGTTTAACCAGTTCTATCACATATGCATAATGGTTCACACCAATATTGTCTTTTAAGACACAAGCTTCCTACATGCATTTTCCTTAAATCATATTAAAAATTTGAATATTTATTTTAAAACGGTTTCGTTGTATTATTGTGTTCTAATCATTCTTATTTTTTTTAAGTTCTTTCGCTGCAAAAAAGTATCTAAATTAATAAAAATTTAAACTATGCATGCTAATATTGCTACAACACTGAAGACATGAAAAATGAACAAATATGATTAAAGTGAACTATTTTATACAAAAATTATACCACTGCTGTTGAAATATACCCTCGTTATTAATATTATCAATACAATTATGTTCAGTTTATTGTTATCAATTTAGTTTAATAAATGGACCATAATCAATCGAACATTAAGAATATGTAGGATGTTCTAAATTGAAGTTTCTTTTTAGCCGATTCCAAAAACGCTAACCTACCAGTAGAAATAGTAAAATCCTATTGATACATGTATTAAGAGTTTGGAATGGGTAGAAAGGGAATTTTCAATCAAACCTGAAATGCATATATGTATTTTAAGGGAGCTGTTTTAAACCAGTAAAAAGAGACTATTTTCCTTATGACTTGCAATAACAACAGGGGCTTGCTGTCTGTCAGTAATACAAAATTAGTCAGTCATAATTTTGACCAAATTTTGACAGTAAATCCCACGACTGCAGAAAATGTACAGCCCTAGGTTAGGCACAGTTATAAAGTGAGAACTAAAATATCAATAATGTATGTAAGGAATGTATACAGTCTAGTTCCAGCCATGCAAACTACAATCACATTCAAAGCCATCACAATGTATTGAAGCCTTGTGAAATTTTAACATGCAATAAAGTGGTATACAGATTTACAAATCTATCTATATGGTGTTGGTGCTTTTTTAGGTACCAATCTCTACAACAACCTAAATTATATCATCTTCTTAAATGGGAGTGATCATTCATAACATTACTATCTTTATTTAAGATGCATGAATTTATTGGTCATGGCTAAATCAAATGAGAGATAATAACTGTCACAGAAAATTAGGAAAATAGATCACAGGTACTAGACAAATGAAGAGTTTGTCATACTGTACTTATGTTCTTTTGTAACTGACAATCCATAACTTGTTAGTATTGTTACTTTTTTTTTTGCAGCTATTTTTGCAAATGTTGAAGACACAAATTTTGAATAGATAGTGGCATTTCCAAATGCCTTTCTTTCGTTTCTCAACTGTCACTGCAGCAGATCTTTTATGTGTGCTACCATGGTCAATCTATACACCCCAAAACTCTTTTTTTGTGCCTTTTTTTTGTTCATTCCATGGTTCTGTTAAAATTTATAATACGGCAGAAATGTTGTAGAGATTGGTTTGGTAGTGAATTTGTTTTCATTTGTGTTTTATCACTTTCCATTGTATATTCAAATATTTTCTTTATAGGAGGAGATAAAATTTAAAAAAAATTTGTTTAAATTACATACAAGAAACAAAAAGTCCTATAATTTAAATTTTGTTTGTTTATCTTTTGAATACAAGAGTAATATCCCTAATAAATTTAATGTGGTCAAAATTTTATTTTTTCACCACTTGATCAATTATAATATATGTATCTCTCAAATCAATGTCAAAATCATAAAAAAAATTATAAACTATTTGAAGATATTAACATCCCAATTTGAAGTTTATAAAATATTTAGAATGCTATTTAAATAGTGGAATCGTTCATTGGAATTTAAAATAAAATTCATGGATTATGATTATTTTATAGACATAAAGTTGTAAACAAAATGGATACATAAAATTAAAATAAAAAAGATCAGCTATGTATCATAAATAAAAAAGACACATTCTGCCATACTAAAACCAATCCATAAATGCAGCTAAGATACATGTAACTCAAAAAATGACAACAAAAATTTGGATTTTTTAAGGGACAAAAGTACCACCCTCTGCCTAATCTCATAAAATAAAAAAAAACTAATCTCACAAAATAAAAAAAACTATGTACCAATAAATTAAAAACATATAATCAAATTAGTTACTAGAGAAAATTAATAAAAAGAGTCTGCGTTGTTCGTTTTTTGTTTTTTTTGTGTTTTAAATTGCTCTCAGTAAATTCTGAAGATGTGTTATGTTTGAACATTGCACCATCTCCAAAGCAAAAAGCTATAAATAAAGGATTGTTTTTGCATCAAAAATATCATTACAAAATCATATTTTCATAATTGGTAATCAATACTTTTCATTGCTCCCTTGAATGTATCTTCAGAACAATCAGCTATATCACTAACTATACAGATTTAAAAAAAAAAAGTTTATTCTCTTATTCATAACCTGCTGAAATTGTCACTTGTCAAGCACAATTTTCTGTTTAATTATCATTTACTGTCAAATCAGTAACTGATGATTTAGATAATCACATTCATCACAAATATTCTATAGTCATACCAGTGGCAAATGATCTATACTGATATCATTGGCAAATGATATACTACAGATCAGCAACAAGTGATCTGTCTGACACTATCAGTAACAAATGATCTGTATAGTCATACTGTATAGTCATACTAGAGTAGAACACATACGTATTGTCAACCGAATAACTAACAAATTGTCTAGTAACATCAGTAATTGCAAACTTGTTATAAGAGTAACAACAACAACTGAACTGCCTGAGCAGCAAAATAGTGGGTTTTTGGCACATCTTTTCTTGATTTTCCGAATATGATTTTAAAATTTAGCATTTACGGTACTGTAAACCATTCTCCTTGCTTGTGTTAAGTCTAGTTGCTGATGGTGTACATGTACTACACTTTTATTAAACATAAATAATATATTCATACTTTCCAAGAGATGGTCTAAAAGACATACTTATGCTTATAGCTCACAATTCAAGCAAGCAAATTGATTATTATTGACATAAAAGGGAGCAATGAAAATAACTAAATAATACTTTCCTACTTTCAGAATATTTACTAGGCATTGATTATGTTTGTTATAAATGCACCTTCCTTTTGGGTTTTACTAACTTATTAACAGCTTAATATAAACGGTAACATATGAAAAGATGAAGAGACAGAAATAATACCATGCAAAATGATAGAAAAAAAGAACAGAAATTTAAAGAAGCAGGGGTGAACTGAAGTGGAAAAACTAAACAGATTATCAAATAATCCCACCATCATGCATTGATAAATATGTTTTCTCAAAAGGTCATTTTGTAACTTGTTATAATTCACTCGCATATTTTATTTAATGTTAATTTACGTTGTATAAATTAAAAAAAATATAATAATAATAAATTTGGAAGCACTCACAAGACTTATGTTTTTTACATTCGATATCTTTAACATTGATGTCCACAAATTCACAAATAAAAAAAGCTTTATAGGACAAATTTTTTTTTAAAAAATTCAAAGTTATGATACTATATGTAATTCAATAATTTATTTTATATCGTTGAATGTACCTTCCTCAAAACTGGTATGTTTACAGATAGCTTTTAATCAAAGTAACGCCCTTCCAGATTTATGTAAATCAGGATCACCTAGTCGTTATTACAATACCGTGTCATGCAATATTAGTGTTGCAGTGTACATATATGTACTATACTGTTAGTTAAACTACGGTAGGACGTGCAATACATACACATAATAAGCTGATTTGTTGGAGTTCCATAAACAGAGTCAAAATATCAATTCTTATTTTACTTAAAAATCTGAAATCTTTGATAAAGAAAATATCCAATAATATTGCTGTAACACGTATGTGCCCTCGAACTGACGAAAAATATGCAAAGAGATTAATTAAACAAAAAAACCTTATTCGTTTAATCATGTCAAAAACGGAATACAGATATTTTGGCTCTGTTACTTCACAATTACAGCAATAAAAAAAATAATCTATCTAAACAATAAAAATCGCATCCAATCAGAGAGCACTGCAATGAACATGTGACTTATACCTTCATCGTCATCATCGTCATCAAAAAATTCATCATCCCATTCAAGATTAGGGTGCGAAAACTTTGGAGAGCCGAAGCGCGGAGAACCCTGTTGAGACGAGCCTGAGTTTGGTAAGAAAATAAAGGATTGAATGTTAAAATCTCATGTGTAACTCGTTGAAATAAATAAATTGAAAATGTAAAAAAAAAAATTCTATTAATGTTCATATAATCATAATTGTCTTAGTTCTTTTTCTCTGATCATTGCAATTTAGTTCTCAATAAAAAGTTATTCATATTAAGTGTAGCAATCTATTGTTATTTTTCGTAACATATGGTAATTATGCTGCATACACAGCCAAGACAAATTTCAAAATGATTTTATTCACTTCCTAGCCATACCATAAAAATTAGTTCAAATTATTAGTCATTTTGGATTATATTTGAAAAGCATTCCTTTTACATGCAAATTTTTTTCATCACTAATCTAATCAATGTTTTCCCAAATTTTTTGAATATATTCCATTCACAGTATTACGATCCTTGCTATAAATAATAAATAGTTATAGTAATATAAATGTCTTATAAAAGTTCACAATTTAAACCATAAAGTTAATATTTGGATCACATTTTGAGCATTGATGTACCGAAGCCTAGTATCTAAAAATAAATAACGTCACAAGTATACAAGAACACAGAAAACAATAAAGTTAGACATACCAAAACGTGAACTTTCCGACTCAGAGCGATCATCTAAAATGTAGCAATTAAACAACATTTTAGAAAAGACCCCAATAAGTTAAATTTAAATTATCCAAAGGGGGAAAGGTGATAAGTTTTAATTAGTTTCAAATTCGAAAAGTCAACGAAATCCCATAATATTAAACTAATATTTGTATTATTCATTAAAATTATTTTTAAAATCTAAGTGAAAGTTATAAATAGAATTAGTAGGATTTAGTAGTCAAAGTTGGAAAGCAACTATTATGTAAAAAATAATTAGAATTAGATATATTAAATGCTGACACGTGATATTCATTTTTAATAAAGTTCAGTTAACTGAGTGAAAGAATATTTCTATTGTATACTTAAAATTCAGTTCAATCATCAGTGCTACGATTAATTTAGATGCAATTTGTTAAATTGAAAGATAAATTGAGTATTTGTTTTTTTAATGATACAATCCTACAGTGATTACACACGTTTGAAGAAAAGTTATTTGTTTTAATAAAGTCTAGAAATGTTAATTTGTTAGTTGTACTGAAAGAAAAAATGATTGTCACATTTTTAAAGTAACAACGCTACGGCCATATTTTGACACTTGGTACAAAATTAAGCTCATATCGTAATTGACAGTCCATCAGTATCCAAACTGTTTTGTATTTATTATCTCTGGTAGTACCCTGTCAAATCAACCAAACCTCACAATCTTATTGTGCATGCGCACATGACACAAAGATTACAAAATGTAATACACAATAACATAACCTTTGACCTAGAGTTGATAATTAAGCGCTCATGGTTGTCTTAAATTCTAGCTGACAATTATCTTAACTCAAAATCCTCTGAGGAAGGTGCATTTATATTGGCTAGTTTACCAAATCCAAAATACCTCTGTATACAAATATCAATAATTTTATAGAAAAAAAATAAAATACAGAAAAACAAAAATAATACCTATCTCCAAGCAATAACAAAAAAAGGAAAAAAAAACCCTACACAACGGGAAGGCAACCCTCTATCAAAGGTGATAATCTTTTGTTCAAGGGAGATAACCATCAAAGGGAGTTAACTTACCGTAATAATCCCAGGGACCACGTGCTTAGAGAAGAGGAAAACATGAATATGAGATGTTAGTATATTCAACATAGGACAAAATAAAACACAAAATAAGGCCAACAAAATCTCTCACACAATATGTACCTAACTAAGCAAATTCTTAATTAAAAATAAGGTAATTTCTAAATAATTTACATAAATGACATGCTTGTCACAATTAATTAGACCATGGTCATGCTATGTGTCTTCTTTTTTGGGGGCGTATAATATAAATAAATGCAATGCGACATGCTCTTTTAATATTGTTTGGATCTGTACTCAAATTAAACAATGGTATATCATTACAATGCTATAAATCATTCTAGAAATCATGCAATATCTGTTTCTTTTGCCAATTTTGTTCACAACTTCAGAAGATTGGAGGACCAAATAATGTCTTATGAAAGTACATACTGTATTAATTATTTAGGTGAAGTATTGTGTTGACCTTATCTTAAAATTTATAAATTATGTACGGCATTAATTAACAATATTTTCAATCTTTAATTATATACATATCGCTAATACTCCGAGATGGTTTATAATGTAGAAACAACACATAATGTTAAACCCTACCTCCCACTGGAGGTCAAAATGTTTGAAGCTCCGACAAGGCTTGTCAAATGATGACAGTTTGCATAGAAATTGTGTATTGCTGAACAATGCTAACAGATACAAGAACAAAGCAGCAAAACTACTTTTGTGACATATCATTTTTTACTTAATTGACTGTAACCTAATTTTGAGTTTGACACCCTTAAGATAGCAGAATTTTCGTGTTCAACGATAATGCAAGCCAGTAGAAACATACTTGATCAACCTTCTTCACGGAGCGGGCAAGAAGAATGCAAATGCTGATTGACTCTCTTAGTCTTAGAAGAAGTTTGATATCAATAAGATCATTTAAATTTGTGATGTAACAGTACACTTCTACTAAATTCACTCAATTATGTTAAAGACAAAAAATTCTACTAAATTCATCCAATTATGTTAATGACAAAAAATGCTGTTTACTAGTTTATAAAAATCATGTATGGACAGACAGACGGACAGAGATAATATATATATACATAGTATATACATCTATTTTCAGTCCTGGGGTATAAAATACAAAATGTTTAATCAAAAATCATGCCATAATAAAACAATATATTATACCACATACAGTACAATCAAAATAACTGACAAATCAGCCAGTAAAAGGTATCTCACTTGATCACACACCTATTCATCTACAGATCGACCAGTATCATCTATAGTAAGTGGTGCATAAAAATGCACTATATATCACTTGGTACAAAATACTTTCAAACTGTACTACCGTATGTGTTACAATTATCATCATGTTATTAATGATATATAGTCCATATAAAGTGCAATTAATACTGAATAAGGTATAAGGAATTCATGATCAAGACTAGAGAGAAAGGCATAATTAAAGACAACATTAACATGTAGGTATCATAGCATTGTGTATGCAGTTTTGATGTATATCAGCTTTACCAAATAATGTGCATGCAAGAAGATCATTCCTTTAGAGGCGAGTTACTTGTTTTTAGAGTACATACACTGTCATCTTCACCTCATCCATGCACTTGTACAAATATATTCAATTTGAAATTTACAAAATATGTGTCTTTGTATTATACAAAATGTGCTGTTTTGTAATCAAGAGACAAAAAGTTAATAATAAAATGAAACACAAAATTTAGACATTGTTAAGTGGATTGCTTAAATGGGAAATTATCAAAATAATAATAGTAAAATAGTATCAGTGTCCTTGGAAAGAGAATCTAGAAGGCCATGCTTTCTCTTTTAATGTTGAATGTGGGGATAGGAATTTGTATTGGTCAAAAACCATTATCTATGTTTTTAAAAACTCATACAATATATATGAACTGTAAAAAGATAAAGGAATAAAATTGTCTAACGAACATGCAACTCGAGGAAAAATAATTCATAAACTTTGAATATCTATTTAAATATGGAAATGTGGAGTTATCTGGAGTTTTGAATGCTAAAATTAGTTTGATTTCATTTTTAATAACTTTATCAAACTTTCAAAGATGATAAGCTCATGCTCAGAAGCTTTAGACTTGGTTTCTAAAATGTGCAGAAAAATCAACTTTGGAAAAAGAAAAAGTTACAACATTTTACAGAAAAACTAAAATAAGGATTTTTAATATGTACTGTTACTTACTAGAAGGTCGACGTCGGGATCCTGATTATTATAAAAATATGTATTTTATTTCAAAACAAATGTAAATGTCACATAAATTTTAGATCTTCTGAGCTAAAATATTTTTCAAATTAGGTAGAAAAAAGTGTGTGTACCTAACCTCTGAGATTCTGTTATGTCATAAAATACATATAGTTTTGTTAATTTATTTTGTCTATTTCACGATTTTAAAACTAATTAAAAAGTTAATTCAATATGTATCAAAGTAACTGACCACATATCAAACCCTCTTGACAAAATATGAGCAAACGTTGCTACCCCTGTCCTTTGAATATAATCAAATCCATCGAATCTTGTTACAAGAAGAAATCATCATAATACTACTGTGATGTGATCCTATTTAATGCTGAAGGATAGTGACATATGTAGTAAAAATTTAGGAGTGCCCTGGCACTTATCTCATATCGCTCAGATGGTCATTACAAAGATTTCAGTTGATTTCTTACATCAAACCTTTTTTGGATTTTACAACAAGGCAACTTCTTGCAGTTATTTGCATGTTTGTTTGAAAATGAAACACAAATTCCTTCTTTCAAAAGCCAATGAAATAAAATCCGTTCTAAAACAGAATATAATAGATAGTTTACTACCAACAATAATTATATTACACAAAATTATTTTGTAAAGTAAAAATACCGAAATAGTTCTAAATAAAATGCATTAACAACAATGTACCGTATACATGTACAACACCTATTTCAAGGTGATCTTTGAAGGGTGGACTAAATATATTAATGATTTAGAATCCATATATTTATTATTATTAAAAGTCATCTCCGCTACTATATGAACTAGGTATACATTCCATTCTTTAATAATAAAACCTCATACCCACTATCTATCATATATTTTTAATATTATTATACAATAACAAGTAAGACTTTTAATTACAAGACCTTAACCATAAAGATGCTTATATTTGTATAACAATGGGCTAGAAATATAAGTTAAATATCATTCTTGTTTGTTCAATTTTGAAATTTCAAACTTTAAAATGTCTGATTTCCAACCTAGATGTATAAATGCACAAAATTCAGTTATTTATTCATCAGATTTAATCAACAGGGGAAAAAACCAGTTGACACATGTTGTTAGACAATGTTTCAAAAATTAACAAAACAAGAAATTCTGACATTTTACATAAAATTATTCTACATTGAAAAGTTTCCAGACATATATTTGATGTTAATATAGAAATTATTATCATATATAATGTAAGTAATCAGATGTCTCCCATTTCCAACATTTATTGTAACTTTACCTTTTTGATCAACAGCACTATCATTTAAACTGAAATATGAATCTATTTCCAAACTCGACATATTAATTCAAGTCAATTGATGACTTTTCTAGTTGATCATAAATCACGATTTTTTCTTTTAAAATACAATCAAAATGTAATATTTCATTTTATTCAACTATCAGTATCACTAACATGTCTCGTCTTGTTCAAAGAATTTGCTATGGTGGTGCAGTTAGCTGTCATTCCCGCAAGTGTTATGAGAAAAGTGGGAATCAAGTATGAAAACTTCTGAATGTTCTTCGCATTCAATACTTCAGGATGGAGAAGATTTGTTTATCCACCAATACGATACACTCCCCCCACCCCTTAGTTACTTAAACTACTAAAGATAACAATACGAAACTGCATAATATATACTGACCATCTTTATCAACGGGTTCTGTATTTAATGTCTGTGTTTCTTTACTATAGGAAACTTGTTCTCTTGGGGCTATACTGGTTTCATTTACTTTACATAAACTTAATTTTACTTTAGATCTCGAGCTGAAAGAAACAATATGAACTTCTTAAATTGACCTAACTGCCAAAATCTCATTTCTTAAAGTCAAGTTGTAACCAGTCTGAGTGAAAGGGACTCAGAGTGCTACAAACTTTCATTAACGTTGACCTGGATAGCAAAATCATTTGTTTTGTAACAATTTCTTTCGAGTAGATGGTGATTGGTATATTGTACCTGTCTGTTGGTCTTATAAAAAAAAATATATACTTGGGAGTTCAAACATCAAGTATCTGGATGATAAATCCCATGACTGTGCAAAAGGTACAGTGATGGTATAATAAATTGAGAAGTTGTTCAAGTATTGACAATATATTTCTGGGCCTGGCATTCTCCGATTTAAGTTAAGAATTTACTCAACTTTCAATCAATGTTTATTTGAAATATCTTTGACCCAGAAACACAAAACTTTTCACATGGTTTCTTATTGATGTATTTGATACATAAAAACAACAAAAGTTTTATAAAGGGCTATATTTTAGTTAAAATAAGAAACAATTTTGAGTAAATTCTTAACTTAAGTCTGAGAATGCTTTGTGAACTTAGGGCCAGGGTCTATACTTGTATAATAATATCCTTGGTTTTTTTTCAACTGTACATTTCAGGGTCACTGTGTCACTTGATTAGCCTAGTAATGATATTTTATTTATTTTTCTTTCAAATTGCTGTGAAGGAATGAGAATAAAATGGACATGCTACACATAGACCTACTTCGCTATTGCAAAGATAAAAAGTCTTAAAACATGTAAACAATGAAAGCAACATACATCAGTCACTTTCGGCAAGAGAGAGAGAAATGGGGTTTAAGTTTTAACGTCCACTTGACACAAACTAAGTCATTTTGGGACTAACATGGTCCAATTTTATTTCAATAATTTGCTTATGTGTAGGAGTCTTTAGCAGTGGGAGGAAACCGGAGGACCCAGAGAAACTCCATGTGGTGGACTGGTGGGACAGGCAACCCACTCCTTGTCACATACAAGTGAAGAATCAGTGACAGACCTTATGATGCATCGCTTACTTGTTAACCAATCGGCCACCCAACCCCCCAGGTTACTTTAGGTATATGAAATTGAGATGTTTTACATTGCAAGGTTTACATATATAAGTCATGGAAATACTGATTGAAACTTATCAAAAGGCAATAATATTTAGTATTTACCTGGTTTTGACAGTATGAACAACTTCCTCTCCCCCTGAAGGTGATTTTGTTACTACAGTTTGAACTGTAGAGGCTTCTGAAAACAAAATTTTGGAAAATATTTTTTTTATGACCAGGTTATTAAATTATTTTTTTTTAAAAAAAAAAACTTTTCCAGCTCTAGCCATGTTGATTTCTCACTATATGTTACATATTTCATAGAGTTTATAGTAACAGTTTTTTTAAAAGCTATTTTAATATTCATAAACAGAACAGGTAGCTAGTCAGCTCAACCCACCAGCTCAGGAATCCCAGTTAACAGCTTCAGTTTCAAAATTCCTCTTCTTTCCTTGGTGCAGAACAGTAGAAGATTAAACAAGTTAAACTCCATGACAATTAAAACAACTCTGTCTTTTAATTCAAAGAGGAGATTAAAATTACTGAACAAAATGTAGATACATGTATCAGGATATGATGGTAGGTGGGGTGGGGTATATTGTACCTACACATGTTCAAGGGTACAAGTATGCATACTATACCTGGAATTCCCAAATTTCGAAGCAGATCATCTGTCTCAGATCGTAAATCTTTCTGTGGCTTTGATTTGGTGTCATCTCCTCCCTATAAAAAAAACCCCAAAAAACATTATGCAAGATTTAGATAAAGAGCTAGTCATTCTTGCTATAATAGTTCGAAAATAGATACATGTAATGCCAAATGAATATATTGAAAATTTCAACAAATTACTCTATTGCGAGCGAAGTTATTAGCCTTTAAAGGTTTGACAAGAGATTCCAATTTTTTCCCCCCAGATTACCTTAATTTAGTTTCATATTATATGGCCGAGTTACGTAAATTCGTGCGTTACCCTATATTTAGATTTCAATGTTGTCTGCCAAGTCGTTTAGCAGAAGGGATCTTATTTTTAACATCATGTTGAGTTGCACATACCAGTACTGACACTAGCGAGGTAAGCAAGGTCTTATTTTCTCAATTTAATGTTCCTTTTCACACGACCGTTTAGCAGTAAAAAGTTGCCCAGTAAAATTGACTGGGGGTGATTTATTTTCGAAAAGGATTCAATAGGACGGTTCCTGAACGTACAGGGCAAGTACTGTATAGGAGCTTTTACGCGTGACGTACTTCTGGTGTCTATTTTTAGCCTGGCCTTTTTGTTCACGTATCTTCACATGGTAAACGCTAAGGAAAATTTGGTTTGTAGTCTTTTTCTTTAAATAGAAAACGTATTCTTGAATGCCACTCTCGCCGTAAGATGCGTGTAGCATTCGTAATAAATTACCCATTTTAAATCATGTCTAAATTATTTTTTTTTTCGTTTTATTGATATACTGCATTGTAGCAGACGATGAGCACGGTACAGTTGATCGCTGATCGCTGTACGCATAAGCATAAAAAAAGATGCATTGCTGTATGAAGCCGATTTATATGTCGTGTACAATTTTAATTAAAATAGATAACATCTGTTTGGTTGTAAAATGCCACGAAATAGAGCATAAGAGTAAATAATAGAATGGGTTAGAGTGGTGACGCTGCGGTTCCACGAAAGAATTATTCAAGACGATATTAAAATTTAAGCACAACCGTAGCACATCTAAAAAAAAGAGAACAAATAATAATCACGCTGTAAAAAATAATTCTGTATAGAATTATTTTGAAGTAGATAGCCGCAAGGACCAACACAGTACCGTGTTTTTTTGCAGAGTATAGCATGCAGCGCAAAAGCAAACGATATATCATCAACCTCGCACGTACTGTCCAGTCGGCAGTTGAATGTAAACAGGATAGACTATTTAAATCTTTTGTGTTAATAGTCCTGTAATTAATAGATAACATCCACTTGTTTTCCTCAATTGCACACAGCCATTACGGGTCTGGTAAACTTGCCATATCTTTTTCTACATCAAAGTTTTTGTAAATAAAATTTCTGGAATCGGTTAGTAAACCATGTACACGTATGTAGAAATGGCGATCGGTTCCATTTATGTAAAACAAGCTTACTGTATGACGGTATTTTCACAAAAAACACACACAATGGCCTATAGCCTATGGGTTTCAGTCTACGAATAGGGCCAGGGTCTGCACATGACCGAAAATGACGACAAAAGGGAAACCTGTAAAAGCTCCTATAATATGAGACCTACGTTGAAAGCTGAAATAATTCAGACCAATCAATAGTTATTTTTGTCCAGTAATATGTAAAATATACTAGGCCTAATAACATATCAATATGCAATAAATGTACACAGAATCTGAGAATCAAGCCAAGCCTAGAAAATCAATATATTAAAGGCTATATATATAATTATAATGGAAGACGGAGAAAACCGATGGTGAAAAGCAAATTTTAGTCTGGTTCGGACCAATTAATATCTATTTTTGTCCAGAAATATGCAAAATATATGCAATAAATTAAATGTACACAGAATCACGCGCAAGCCTAGAAAATCAATAAAAATGGAAGATTGAGAAAAGGCTCAACCGGGTGATGAAAAGCAAATTTTAATTCCTCCTCACCTCTGCTGGTGATGCTTTCTGTCTCACTTTTTCTTGTCTTTCTCTCCTCATTTGCTCGAGGCGAGCTTTCTTTCGCTCGAGCTCCGCCTTTCTATCGGCCATCCTGCTTTGCTTTTAGCAAAATGGATCGAAAAATACCAGCCCAAAGCTGAAAATCTGTCAATTTCTTGTGAATCAGCAAACTACCGGAAGTTGTCAACTGAGCCTTGCGAGCGAGGTATGACGTCATTTCTAATTTTTGGCGAATCAATTAAAGGGAGACAACCACTTTAAAAATGAATGCAATCGCAGTGGGTCCACTACTATTTATTCTGTCATTTCTGTGTTTTTAATTATAGATAAATCTGTCATGGCACCACAGTTATCATTCTTAAAACAAGACACCAAATAATGTACGTTTTAAATCCTAAAGGCTAATCAGAACCAGTGAGACCTTACAACATTACAACGAATTACGAAAGGCAAAATCGTGCAAATTGTAAATTATAATTATGAACAACTAAATGGTATCGTCATCTAGCTTTTATAAAAGAGAAAACTAGATTGACTCAAATATTGTTTTCGTCAATTTTCACTGGAAAGGTGACTTCGTATTTGTTCCCATTAAGGCACGAAACCTCCCGTAAAACATAGAGTTGTCTCCCCTTTACTAGCTGTTGTGTAACCGAATGAACTAGAATTTAGCAAGGATTCCACTGATATATTCCAGATATAGTTGCCTACGAATATGGTAAATTAAATTTTTAAATACTGTCACGAAATTATCTACTCTATGGATACATGTAAGATAATGTCTAGGAATATAAACGAAACTTAATATGGAGAGGATAGTTTTACGTTAATCTTACATTCTATTGTAAGGGAATTAACTCTTTTTAATACACATTCGCCCCTGACTATTAATTGCCTATACCGATTCGGTACTAAAATGATATAAATAGTTGCAAAAACCACACTATTGTCAAATTAATTCGTTGTCTTTCGTTTTTTTTTCAGTAAAATTATTTACAATTATCAATCCAGAAAGTTGTAACAATATTAAGATGTCCAGTCCTGCAATATCGCATATATCGCGAGTTCGAGCCTTATATAAAGCTATATTAAAGTTACACCGTGGTTTGCCGTTACAGATGCAAGCTTTAGGTGACCAATACGTGAAGGAAGAATTTAGACAACATAAAACAGTTTCAACTAATGAAGCGTCTGTATTTATGACAGAATGGTCGGTGAGTTCTATTTCCATTTTAAAACCAGTTCTTGTGTTATACACACGCACATAAAAAGGAAATAAAAGTAGACTGTGCGTCTGTGCCCTCCTGGCAAAGAGTATGTAAAGGCACAATTTGATATAACCCACCAAAAGTGCCTGAGGACACAATGGACTAAATGAAATGGGGTTAATGCTCTACTTTTCTGTTCCAACTGGGCTAATGAAGACCGTTACACCCCCATACCATGTGCTCTTGGGGAAAAGTTTTCCCGAACAATAATTGAATTCCAACTGTCAATGGTTCTTTTACGTGCACTCCAACCTCGTTTTTCGTACCACCCGAACGACTAGGAACTTTTCCTTGCCAGACACTCTGGGGAAACCATGGACTCAAGACACAGTCATACTTTATTTTATATTTTTCAGAAATATTATGTAACACTTGCCCAACAGATTGGTAAGAAGAAGCCGGATCAAAGTAATATTGGTGCTAATTTATCGCCAGAATTGTTAGACTGCTTGGGTGATGATCAGATTGGACAGTTACATGAACTTCTTCTAGAAACACAGAAACCTATTGAAAATTCGTGAAAACGCCCGATGAATAAAAACTAAATCGATGGAAAGGGTTCTTGTAACAAAGATCACCTGAGAAATTATTTGTGAAACCCCGTAACCGACAGTTGTTTTTTGAAGATAGTTCCACAGTTGAATTAATTATTTCTTAGGAGTCAAAACATCTAGACTTAAATCAGTTAAATATTCTTAAAGTACTGACAACAAAAAATAATAGAAAATTATGTTGAAAACTTTGGGAGACTAAAACAACAGTACCACGAAAGAGATATGTTAATTTCCCAATTAAATAACGTGGCATGATGTGTTCTTCTAGGAGAGAAAAGCCAACATATTGGTTACCGTTAGTTCTATAGTGAGTTTGATTTCAAAAGTCGAATATAATGAAATAAAACAAATCTCTACAAATCTTTTTTTTGTAACAACACATTTTGGATAGCCATCACGACGTTTCCACAAAATATAACTAGTCACTATCAGGTATACAAGATTACAAATTATAGTGATTGTTATCCATAGAATTGTGTTTTGTATATTTGGTACAATGCTAAATGCCTTTCAAAGATTATATTTTGGATGGTTTTTTTTTGTTTTGATTATATATGATTTAGTTATAATGTAGTCGCAGTGTCAGGTCATTAACCAAGGCCCACACAAGTACGCGCCGAAGGCGCGCGAACGTCCGGGGGTGGGGAGGGGTCTCCCCCTAGGAAAATTTTGAAAATTGACAACCGCAAATCCATTTTCCAAGCATTTCAGACCAAAGCAGAAGAAGGCAAATTTTTGATTTCCTGATACAATTAGATAACAGAATGACCTAAGAGCACTATCATTAGATGAATTTGAGAATTTGAGTGTCAAAAAAAAGCAACCTTTTATCCTCCGTGATGAAAATAATGCAAATTATAATATACATACAATACACGTGTTTGACAGTTATGTTGACGCACATCACAGACTATAGCGAGAATCTTCGCACTCACAGAAGTATACGAATATCATCATAAGCTCCTGAATCCCACGAGCTTATGATGATATTTGTTTACTTCTGTGATGATAACTGATAATTAATTGTTCTCTAAGAAGTAACAAATTATTTCTTTAGCTTCAAGGATAGCCAAAGTAATCTTCAGGTCTTTTTTTTTCTTTCTCTTTTTTATTTTTTCTTTATAGGCTTAGGCCCACTTTTTTAATGAGCTTAGGCCCACCTGCCACGGACAGGTGGACAGGTGGGCCCAGTCGTGTATTTATGGATTTGCAAATGTGTGTAGTGTTGCTATAAACGTTTCTTATTATTTCTGTGGGTGTAAATGTAATGTATATTATGCAATAGTTATCAAAAGGTACTTTACTCTATGCACTTATCAGTGTACTGTTTTCCATATTTCTTAATGTAGTAAAAGTTAGTCCCGCAAAGGACATTGTTTTTGGGCCATTGTTATCTTGTTTAGTTTAACATATTGAATTGCATAGCTTTTTTCTATATCAAATCTAAAATAATATGCCAAAACTTGCCTTTTTCAAAAGAAATTCTAAAATAATTAACTTTTCCATTGAAAGGATCGTGAAATGAAAGCTCAATTATAATGATTATTTTTTCCTATCGCAATATATTTTCTCGGCAACTTTTGCACCCATTTATTTCATTTCATTTTTGATGGCTTTCTTTTACCAGTGAAAACTCGATTTTTGCACACAAGACTGTCCGTGAAATGGCATCATATAATAGCGTTATCATTGATAAATTTATTCATTCTCCTCATTTAATAAATATTGACAGCGCATTTATTAAGGAGTCTGAAGTACTGGGGCATAGGAAGGGCCGAGAGTGGAGGGGGTTGAATACTCGAGTCCCAACCCAAAATGTACATTTCACCCCGGCACTAGTGGAGTCGCGATGGTTCAGTGAGTAAGACATTAGCTCGCTAATCTGGATATCAGTGTTGGCTGAGAAAGTTCATCAGGATTTTCCGGCATGGTTTTCACCCCGCCCCCCTTGTCAATGGGACGGAGGGCCTCGCCCTCGCAAAGGACAACGTATAGTCATTGAGATGGGACGAACAACCAAGGTGCCGTTTATGCATTGGCGTGTACGCTCATCTTCATTAGCCCAGTTGATGCAGAACAGTAGGACGTTAAATCCCATTTCTTTTCATTAATCAGACAGCTAGTTTTATAAAGCTCCATGGTTGACGGAGTCGGAGTGCATAAAATACGACAAATTTTATATTGTATATATATACCATCAAATCTGTCTATGTCTTGCTTAAAATGTATTGTCTGGTTCGAGTAAGTAGTTATCTACATGTATCTGTTGACTGCTCGAAAGTTGACCGATGTGTCACAAATCTGTCTTAGTTGCTAGAAATCAACCCGATGCCCGATGTCATAATTGAAAATAGAAACACTATAATATAATCTCACTTCTTTTTCTGATTTGAACGTCCTGTGCTTTGTTACAAGGATATTTTGAATGATCTAATTAGATCTACACTGTATTGCATCAAATAATTATTATTTATTATTATTGCAGCATATTTATAGTGCGCCCGTTTATATCACATGTTCAGGGGCACTTTGCAAAGTGACAATATAATCATAGAAAAACACACCAAAATTATGGACATGCTAAGAGTATATATGCAGAGTCAATTGAAAGCCTGTTTAAATAAATGTGTTTCAAAAAATAATAGAGAGGTACAGCATGTTAAACTAAAAGGTAGATTATTCCTGGGGTTTGAAAACTAAAAGAGTGCTGATCATAAGAGACTAGTTGAACGGATTTGGGCTTTAAAGGTAGTTTGTCTGATGTACGTAATGTTCGACCAGGTGTATTAAGTTCTAATAGATCATATAGGTAAACAGGAGCTAAATTATTTAAAAGTAAGTAATAAAATCTTAAAAATCAATTCGATATTTAACATTTCTTTGTAATCCTCTTATTAAGTCAGTTGGTGTGGTTTCAATTCCCAGCTTGTACGTGACAAGGAGTAGAGTCGTCTGTCCAACCTTGTAGGTTTCCTCCTGGTCCTCCCATTGTGCACAAGCGAAGTGGACACCCAAAGTTTTCAAATATTTTAATGTTTAAAAATATGACGAAAATAAAATCCAATGCAGCCTCAACATTAAAGTATTGTCAGCCTCAGCCCCATTTTACACACAGAGAACATCTACTCTACATCGAGAATAGATCTCTGCTCTGTTCTCAAGCGGATCTAATTATTGTAGACAACAGACAGCTTAAGTTTAGTTAATTCCTTTAGGAACGGTTAAGGAAAGCCATAACATGTATGGCTAGATTTTCGAAAATTATATTGTCCATGCACGTATCAATATTTATGTTAAGTTTCAGCCATGTAACTGATGACGTCACAAAAAGCCCCATTTTTAGGGCGTGGTCGGACAGACTTTAGAGCGATTTGACTTGGGGAAGCCCCCAATTTTTGGTTAGATTTTTGAAAATTACATTTTCCAAGTATGGATCTTTGTTTTTGTTAAGTTTCAGCAGTGTAACTGATGACTATATTATTAGCCCTGTGAGGAGATATTGGGCGTGGTCTGACTTGGGGTTAGCTCCGGAAATTTTGGTTAGATTTGTGAAATAATTACTCCAGCTATGGATGGATACCTTTGCTTCTAGAAAGTATATTTCAAAATGTCTGACACTTCTTTGTCGTCAACCACCATAAAGTCTTCGCAATGATCTAATTCGATCAACGAATTGTATCAAATACTTCATGATCCTCTGCCATTGAGTCAAGTGATGTGGTTTCGATTCCCAGCTTGAACGTAACAAGGAGTAGGGTCGCCTGTTCAAAATTGTGGGGTTTCTACTGGTCCTCGCGGTAAATGTCCCCCCACTGCACACAAGCGAATTATTGAAATGAAAAATGTTTACCATGTGTTAGTCCCGAAATGACATAGCCCGTGTCAAGTGGACTCTGACGAAAATAAAATCCAATGCAGTTTCAAAATTATAAATAGAAATATCAGCCTCAGCTCTGTTGGACAACAAAGTGAAAGTAGTTGTGGGAATTCTATGGAATGACGTATGGGTTTTTACACCTGTTGTGAGTTACACTATATAAAGACCATTCGTTGCACAATAAGATATAGAAGAGACGTAGCATCAGTTCTTCGTTTGGTTACTCTGTATGGTAAAGTAGATTAGCTTCACCAGGTAGGGTTGATTATACTTATAATTATTTTTCTTTTTTGTTTTGTTTTTTGTTGGGGTTTTTTTTTTTGGGGGGGGGGGGTAAAGTCTTGTATAGGAAGTTAAAATTTTCGTTTGATGTTTTTTCTATGGTTTGTAGGACTAGGAGAAAGGGCTCATTGCAGAGTGGACTAAAAAAGTGCAATTTGTAGTGTAACATCTTTCATTAAAGTTGCAATAAGCTTACCCATTTCAAAATATGCATATTAATTTGGAAAGTCTGACAGTTTAAGCTTAGTATAAAAGACTTTCAAATAACTTCCATTTTTTACCCACCCATATTGTCGTTAAATGTAAACAGACGTTTTTTTTTCGGATATCGTAGGATGGATTTTAGTTGTATGTATTGATAACAATATTGCTACTTTAAGATGGTCTGTGACATTCTTACTGCCTTGTGGGAAATTATTGAGGTGTGGGGAACCACACCACATCCCACTTTCCTACTCCTAAGATTTTCATGGCTATGAAACGAAAGTGAAAGTTATCTTACATAAAATTCGAGGTAGCCTATATTTAAAGGATGACTCAAAGTAGATAAAATAGATAAATTTATCACCTTTAGTACGTCACCTATAAGAAGTGAAAATAAAACTGCAAATTATATGGACACCACTATTTCGCAATCGACACTTAAATAATTTCGTTTGATTAATAGGCAATACGGGAATCAAGGTTTAGGAGAAAGTTTATCAGCTGTACAAGGTAGGAAATTTTAGGAATATCGATTTTTTTTGCGGGGAGGTTGCATAGGTAGGCTATACCCCAGCTCCACCCCAGCTCCACCAACGGTTCAAATCTAACTGTCTCGGCAGCGAAGAAAAGTTTGGGAAAGTGCAATATTTCGAAAACCCCAAATGGTTGACAAATAATACTAGGGATATTGCAAGTTTATACAGAATTGATAAATAAATTGACACATATTTATCTCTGTATGTAAATTGATATGATTGCTGGACTATAAATTAATACACCGGCCTATTTAACAGATAGTCTGTATTATTTAACCTAAATCAACCGAACACTTAGAGAGAGAGAGAGAAATGGGGTTTAACGTCCACTCAACACAAACCAGGTCATTTCGGGACTAACATATGGTTCAATTTTATTTCCATAATTCGCTTGCGCGTAGGGGTCTTTAGCAGTGGGAGGAACCTGGAGGGCCCGGAGAAAACCCACGAAGTTGGACAGGCGACCCTACTCCTTGTCACGTACAACCGGGGATTCGAAACCACGCCAGTTGACTCAATGTAGGGTTGCAAAGGGTGGGAAACTTTCCGGGAATTTTCAGTGTGGGAATTTTCGGGAATTTTCAAATCTATTTTTAGAACTGAAAAATACTAAAATTATAATTATTTACTGGAATTTCCTTTTTCTCTTTTACTTTCATCTATATAAACTATTAAAACTAGTCATAATGTATAAAAAATCTTTTAGATGGAAAATAATCCCTGCAAGAATTAGCCATAATGGAATCTATCAGTATTGAAAAGAAAGCAATTTTGCCTTAAGCCTATTTATGCCGCTGCCTATATGCTAGATCCCGACTGTTACCGAAATGCTTTACCTCTTGGTGATATGGAAATTGATGAAGCATATGGATTCATTAGTTCCCTTGCATCACACTACAAACTTAATGAAGGCAAAGTAATGGCTAGTTTGGCTAAATATCGGTTAAAAGATGGATTGTGGAAAGGAGGAAGTATTTGGGCATCATCAAAATATATATCTGCATCAACTTGTTGGAAGGAAGGGACTGTGTGCATCAGAAGCTGTTTCGAGTATAGCTTCATTAATTCTTGCAATACCACCTTCATCAGCAGCATCAGAACGTATTTGGTACAACTCATACAAAAGTTAGAAACAGATTAACAAATAAAAGTCTTGAAAAGTTGGTCTGTATAAGATCTAATTTGAAACTCTTCGAAGCTGACAACGATTCTTCCAGCACAGAAATTTCAGATATTCATGAGGATTCATCTGAACCTGAAATCTCCCTTTTATCCACCGATGATGATGTAGATAATGATTTCGAAGATAATAATGAAATGGCAGAGTTACCTAACTTTGAGCATTAATTATAGAATGTGTAACCTGTGTATGAACAATTTAACAGAACTATCTCATTATTAGTCATTAGATTTTAGTATATATGACATATCAGATAATATGTTTTGTATCTTTTAGTTATTAAAATATTACTGTCACTTGCAACTCATTAATAGCGACACAGGTTTCAGTTTATGACACCAAATTGAAAATTCCCAAAATTCCCGGAAAATTCTCCAAATTCCCGGGAAATTTAACCTGTTTCAAAATTCCCGGGAATTTTGCAACCCTAACTCAATGACAGACTAAATGATACAGCACGCACGTGCTAACCATTCAGCCACCACCACCCCCCCAACACTTAGAACTATTACAAGCTATACATTTAACTACGCCCAGATATAACTTTTATCAGGCGGATGGCATATGATATACTAGTCTGGAGGCTCAGTAAACACTATCAAATCAAAATCTCTCCGATTGCTATACATAATGATACTAGTTGGCCGAAGAAAAACGAAACCTGCCAAACTCTTCCCCGGTAACACTTACCAATACGGCATTTATATCCCGTGAGCTGTTATGTTCAATGCATCCGTCGGTTTTATCTGTGTAAGACAGGTCGTTTACACGAATATACACTATTTGACATTTGGTCAACGACCATGTCGAAATAGGTGGAAGTCATACAATTCGATTATTTAAAGTTCAAATAACACTTGGTTATATGCAATAACATGCACTTACGATAAATCGAAATGTTCTTTGAATGTTCTTTCATTTCTGTTCTTCATGGAATACTAACGACATATTGATGGCGAATTCTATTCAGATTCTAAATTGTTGATTGTAAATGTTGCAATTTTAACCTAAAATATGGACATTGTGCTTCTGAAAGCTAAAATATGCGGCTTCAGCCGCCCTTCTATAACACAAACATAAGTTGTCATTTTACAACGTCACATAAGACAAGGTTATGTTGCATTTCTGGATACCTTGTTTTGATTAGCCTATTGGCGTAGCGTATATTTTGCAGAAGTTAGAGATCGGTCCTTAGTCTGAGGATTATTGGTTCTCAATGATTTAAGTTAATTATCTTTTTAGCTCTTGATAACATCAGAAAATCTGGTAGACTCTCTTATGTCTGAAGTGATCACGCGACTGACATAAAATGCACGCACAGTGCTCATTATGTCTAACAATAGTTACTTTCAAATTTATAACCCTTGATAATCTGAAAAATCTTGTGAAAGCAATTTCCCACATGTAATCGACTGGGCTTTTCAAAAAGACAATTTGGAAGTATACAGCCAAGACTAATATTATGGTGATCCCTTGTCCTACATTTGGAACCTGTATTTCTAATATATGAAGGCCTGTTTCGATTGTAAAATAGATATCAGAATCAGAATGATGTGAAAGACATCATGATGGAGGCAAAGTGGTTATGCCTATATGTATTTTGCTTTGCTGTTTTGTTAGATTTAAAAATGAGTTTACCCGGATATAATGGAGGAAGTTTGGAGAAGTTTATTGATGATGTTGTTAGACCCCCTAGTGGATTTTTAGCTGATTTGCACGGGGCTGTTGATATAATTGTCAGAAGACTACACCTACTGCCAGGAAACAGTGTACAAAAGATAGTACAGGTAATTTTATTATTTTGGCAGCAGCGTTAGGGAGGAGTCGGGGAATCTGCGTGAATCAAAAGTATCTAATACATGTACATAATAGTAGAGGACTGTACTCTTACCCGTATTTTCCATCATTAATATCAAGTCTTCTATAGATGCTTATAACTGTCCTGCCCATACTAAACTTAGACTGTCTGTCTACAGTTAGCTACGCCCGAGAACA
The DNA here is from genome assembly GCF_932274485.2 of Patella vulgata. Lineage (NCBI taxonomy): Eukaryota > Metazoa > Mollusca > Gastropoda > Patellidae > Patella > Patella vulgata. Next base: position 24,508,207 of record NC_065883.2, read on the forward strand.
GACACTAAGTTAGTTGACCGATATTTTAAGTCCTAAACACTAAGAATACTTCGAGAATTTTGGGAAGTAATGAAATTGAAAAGGTTTATTTGATCTTTGTGTGTTTGACAGATGTAAAACGGAGTAAACCGCATTACACCATAGTATTCCAATTTCTGGATATTGCGGCTATTCAGGGCAGGTATGAAGTTGATATATCTCTGTGTGGGTGATTTGCAAATGTTTTATGTAAAATCCTTAACAATCCATGTCTCTATATGACATATCTTAGGAAGCAGACTCTGAATGGTTCTGTGTATGCGAAACAGGTCTATTTAACACCCGGTTCCACCAGGTGATATCGCCAATAATACAAGTTTTTGTTTTAATTGGTTTCAATAGCATCACATTTGGACAACTAAATACAAAAAGAAAAACTTTATGATAGACTAGTAATGTTGCTTAGTGTTTCGTCCACATAATACGTGTACATTGCCATAGCCTGCTTATGACAGACTGAGAAACATTCATCGTCCGCGCCACAACCGCCTGTGTTGTGCCGATCTGTAGCATGCCAAGGGCACGTAACCTTTCATTTTGGGTAAGCCGACGCATATCAAAATTTGTTTTCTGGTCACTAAAACAATTAAACTGATGTTTCCACCCTGGAATTCAATGCCACAATGACTGTAACATTCAAAGTCAGAGTCGTGCAAATCTTGGGTTGGACCCCCATGATGATCCCAAGCATCACCTGCATTCCATGCGGTAGCTATTGGTGCGTTTGGGCGTCACATGTAACTGGAAATGTTTCTTCTGTTAGGTTCTATAGTGACTTTTTTCGTAGTCATTTGCATATTTTAGTATTATGCCCCCAAAATCAAATATCCCCTACTTTTTTTGAATAGTATACTAGTAGCAGTCAGGGACCTGAAAATAATGTACCCACACAGTTACGGGTATCATTTATTTTGCTTTATACATTTTATTAGACTGGTTCTCTTGGTAAAGGCACCGCCGTTCAACAAAGTTGCGATGCAGATCTGGTACTGTTTTTGAATGGTTACGACAGCATGGAGGAGTTCCTGACGAGAAGACAAAGAATATTGGCCGATATCGAGAAATGGTTACAACAGCCAGCGGATCAGATTACGAGAATGACAATAAAGCGCAGAACCCAGTATAATCTAACTTACAACTGTGAGGTAAGATACAGAGGAAAGACTGTAAAACTGGAGATGGATATACTTCCGGCTATTGACGTCTTCAGGAGCAAAAGTGGTGGGGGTATGTATTTTACTCAAACTTTTTACCATAACGAGAATACGCACCAAATTATTGCATTGGTCATTACATGGTACTGACTCCCAGGTGTTCATACGCATTAATACACATAATTCTTTTTAACGTGGTCAGAATAAGGAGTAAAAGTGAATAATGTCACCTAGGCCAATATTACGATTGGTTCCTGTAACTCTTTAAAAATATTATTTTTAAACGACCAAGTTTATGAAGAAAAGAAGTTTATGACCGATAACGCCAGATCAAACCTTTCTGTTAGTTTCTGTAAAAAGCAAAAAGCGATTTTTAGCTTCTGTAACGCCTTTAAAATATGTATTTTAGAACGACCAATTCGACAAGTTTATGAAGAAATGAAGTCTAAGCCCGAGAATGTCAGATCGAACTATTCTGTCAGTTTCTGTGAAAAGCAAAAAGCGATTTTTAGATCTGAAAACTCTAAAGTCAAGGATCTTATCCGTCTCCTGAAATACTGGAAAATGAAAAACAGCAGATCCGTTAAGTATTTTTCTATATGTTTATGTTATCACTTTGGTTACCAATGCGTAGGTCAGACCGGAATGGGTTTTACTTGGGCAGTCCGTCTAATCCAGTGTTTTTCAACCTTTTTTTGCCAACGGCACACCCTGAAACACATGAAAAAATAGTGACACACATGGCTAAATATATATGAAAAATATTTGAATTTTACAAAATAAAAACATGGTAAGTCAGGAGACTTAATGTGCCGTTCAAAATTACGCAGCACACTCAGGAAGATCTCGCTGCACACAGGTGTGCCGCGAAACACTGGTTGAGAATCACTGATCTAATCCAACGGAAATGTCCCATTTGAAGATATACTGCCAATGTATCGCAAACCTTGTAGAAACAGCAAAATTTGTAGGGACTAGAAACGTTTTTGCTCAGATACAATTTTCAACCCCTCAATTTCGGCCTGAAATACAATAGATACAACACTATGTTAGGGCTGGGTTGACGTAGTACGTCATAGGAAAATATCGATACAATTGTTAAGTTAAATATGTGCTAATAGACGCAATAATAAGAAAATTTTCCAACATTAAGAATTTTCTGATAAATTTTCTGCTAGCCTGGAGGTCGGTTGCTCGATCCCTGCATTGGCCGAGAAAGTTCATTCAGATTTTCCGGCGTGGTTTCCCCTTGTCAGTGATGCAGGGTGGAGGGCCTGACAAGGACAGCTGTATAGTCGTTCGGATGGGACGAAAAACCGAGGTCCCGTGTACACATTGGCGTGCACGTATAAGATCCCTTGGCAGTTGGAATTCGATATAAGAGTAGGCCGTAGCGCCGCTGCCTGGGCAAAATTTCCCTCATAGCACACTGTATGGCGTATGCCCGTTTTCATTAGCCCAGGTTAGGAGCAGAACAGTAGGACGTTAAACCCGATAATGGAGGACATGTAGATTGTGCCTTTTGGTATTTTGTAATATTTCATAAAATTAATATATACAGTGTATTGGCAAATCAGTAGTAAGTTTATTATATACCCCCACCCCTGTTTATATTGTCAAACACATGACAATATAAACAGGGGTGGGGTGGGGGTATATAATAAACTTACTACTGATTTGCCAATAAGGATTAATAAATGGATACCGTACGTAATAACATGTTTTGTTTTCTCCATTTTGATATGCCAGGAATGGAAGCTGTCCTCCTATTGTTGTGAGGTAATCGGTGTTTATGTATATTGTGAAAAACTGAACAAAAAGACGAATTTTAAGATGATTGATGGATTTCGACTGGCACTTGAGATGTTGAGTAAATTCGATAATAAACGACTGACTTTTTCAAACTATTACGACCCTAATGAAACCGAATGGTAAGATTTAAAACAACGTGCTTTCGTCGCCATCTTTATTAAGAAGCTGAGGCTACTGTAAGACGTCTTTTAATTTTGTTAACGTTGCAGTTTGTGAATGTTTCTGCATGAATACCACATGCATGAACGTTGCAGTTTGTGAATGTTTCTGCATGAATACCACATGCAGTTTATAAGTTTCTATGATTCCGTGACCCAACAATCTATTATTATTCAAAGTGCAAAATGAACCATTTACGCATTTTCCATTGAATAACTGTACAATCAATATTTATTTAATTAACTTTGCACTTTTAACGCATAAAATCTCAAGAATTATACCTCTTTAGTTCTGACTACTGTATTGCTGTTGTAATATATTTGATTATGTGTTATCGAACACCCTTGGTTTAGATACAATGCTTTCTTTATGTTGTAGTCCGGTGTCTCAAGGGTGAGAATCGCCACCCGAGCTGTGAATTTATAAGAACAAGTTTTTCTAGACCAGTTTTTTGCCTAGATTCCGAATCTGGGTGGTGATCAGGCGTTTTTTTTTGGGGGGGGGGGGCGTTTCCGAGATATGGGAGGGGTGCGGGGGTCTAATTTATACAATGGGGGGAAATGTGATAATGTTGACATAAATGATGATCATGTTATATACTATAAAACATAAATTTCTAGGACTGTCCAGAGCTCATGAAAAGAAACAATTATAATTTAATATTTTGAATGACGAAATTGGCACTGAACGAAAAAGCTAAGGAGAAACCACTGTTGGGGTCAATTTTGAACCAAGTGGTTCTGTCCCCCAAAATACAAGCCCCTCCCCCGCTCGCCAACCCCACACGCCAGACCCACACAATGGGAATCTTATACACATATTTAGCAGCGGCATTAAAAATTAATGTTCTACCAAGCTCTAAAAAATCATCATTACCAACATAAACTCATTTCCCGTCAATTTACCCCCCCCCCCCACCTCAACCCACATACCAATACTACAAATCCCCCTCCCCACCTTCCCACAAATCAAAACATTTGTCAAAGGGCATCATATACCCTTATTTAGAGATGGGCAGTCCTAGAAATTTATGTTTTATAGAATATAACATGATCATCATTTATGTCAACATTATCACATTTTTCACCAATTGTAAACATTGGATCCCCACACCCCTCCATATCTTCAGCCACCGGACTATTGTTTGTGATCTATTTCAGGGTGAACTTGTTTCCAATGACCGCAACCTATATTATGGACCCAGCAAACCCCTTCTCAAATACTGGACCCAGGGAGAATGAGATTCGAAAAATAAAACGGTGTGCGGCTGAAACTTTGGCTTCACTACCACAGTAAGGTATTATACACATGTTTTATACCTGTATACACGTGTGATATATTTGATATTCATGACATACGAACGTTACGCCGTCTACTTACATTTAGCTCCGCACCGCTACACTCTACGATATTAGTCGAAACACCAAATGTACTTGGAGAATTGGAGAAGTATTTATTCTGCTTCCGATAAATAAATAATATTCCGGGTTTGTTTACAGTCATGTCGTCCCTTTTTATTATTATTTTACAGCAAAATTGATTTTGTAGAAGAAAACGGTTTTTTATTTGGGATTACAACCTAACACAGTTAAAAAGGGCATACAGAAAGAAAAATAAAATATGCGGCAAACAGCGTATTTTTTTAACAGTGCAGGACGAAACGCCACTTTCTAGACAAAATTCCCTCAGTTGTATGGTACACGTAACAATAGAATAAATATATCATGTTAGTCTCAAACTGATCGAAGTATTATAGACTAGACTTTATGTTTAATTCTTTATAAATAAGGCGACAGGGTTGGGTTAGAGAAGTTAGTTTCAAACTGATCGAAGTATTGCCTAGACTTTCTGTTTAATTCTTTATAAATAAAACGGTAGGGTTCGGCTGGGGAAGGGGATGGGTGGACTCTTAATCGAGATATCAGGTTCAAATTCTGCCGTGGACCGAGAGGAACTTGTGGTTCTTTTAAATTATACTTGAAACTCACTTATTTAATTGTGAATACCAAACGTGACAGTGCAGCTCAGCGCCATCGAGTAGAACAGTTCTAGACGAGAGGCGCTATATAAATTCATTGTTATTATTAAAGGAGCTAATTCTCTAACTCTAATACTCTTAATTAAAATCATGAATTAAATTTCAATATTGGTCAATTTCAATCCATATTGATGTTATCTTGCAGTGAAAATATAGGACCCTAATATCCAATATTTAAGACACAATTAACATTTTATAATCAGTACACTTTTCGTTTATTCTATGGGTTCGGTGTCATTTTGTAATAAACCAAAAAAACAAAGACAAAAGATATCCTACAAGAAAATGTGGAAGTTATTGGTAAAGGCTGATTCACAAATGACAAAATAATAATACTAAAGAAAGAAGCGTGTAGAATTGACTGCGAAGGAGTAAACGACTGCCGTTCAATTTGAACTGTTCACGTATTTCACCGAACATAATTGATTAGAAATATAAATTACTTTACATACATTCGTATTATATTATAACCGTTGTGGGTGCATGTTATGAAAATCAAATAGCAGTTATCATGGGGTCCATATGAACCCCAGTTATAATTCAAAGTTTTTACGTACAGATTTGAATTGAAGGGTAGCGGTTTGGTTTCTATTTGCATTCATATTTGACATCCCAAAAACATTTTAGTGACATATGGAAAAGAATTAATAATTCTTAAAAAAATGCTGTTTGTGTACTATTTGATAAAGAGGTTAAATGGCAATTCACGCTTGATACAAAGAACACTGAATATTTGGAATTCATCATTTAATCTTTGTTATTTGTAAAAATGTATAGGAGACAAAGTCACTAAGTTTCAGAAAGCAGCGCCCAGTAGTTAGTACAAAACTCTATAATATATGTGCATAGGGTCCGCAGAGACCCCACGTGCACCGACAAGGGTCAACATGTGCTTTTAGAACTATTTTTGTCTATTTCAAGGTTCCAATACACCTTTTAACCAGTGCGCAAGTAAACTGTCCAGCAGATGAATTTGAAAACACGAGAAACAGCAGGAAGTGGACTTACCACACTAAAAAAATTTCTACGATTGAAAATCGTACCAGATGTACATTATCTATTAAAATGTTTTCCTTCCGATTTTATCGTTTTGATTTTCTGCACTTCAACAGTCTGTTTTATACACGTTACTGCACCGCGTTTAAAAATAGATTATGGACGAAGTCTTGGAATGGAGTTGGCAATCTTGACAAGTCATTGTCTCTCTGCTTATCTAACGTGGCTAAAGATTAGAATGGCCTGGCAAGAGACAACATGTCGTTCAGATGGAACGAAAAACATATAGGTCCCGTTTATACATTGGCGTTTATGTAAACGAACCATTGACAGTTGGAATTTGAAATACTGGTAGATCGTATTGCCGTTGTCCGGGTTGAATTTCTCCTATAGCACACTGCATAGCGTATGTCCGGTGCAGAACAGTAGAACGTAAAAAAAACCATATTTCCATATCTCGCATCTATTTGAGTCCCTATGGATTTGGATAGCGAGGTTATCTTCCGCATGCCTTTTGTGACCTCCATAACGACGGATGTCATTTAAATTATGTGTCATTTTCTGGAAAGTCTACACTAAATTACCCTATCTGTAATAAGCCCCGCTAGCATTACAAATTTTAAGCGTCTCAGGAAAGAGGGTCGCCTGTCCATGTAATAAAATAAAACCAAGTACGAACAATCCAAACCATAAGACAGAATTCGAAGTCCTAAAAAACGTTATAGGCAAGCAATTGGACTGCTCCTCGTGTAGAAATTACACGACAAACAGTGGTAACAGGTGTCCGGAAGAGTAAGCTTACCCTGCCTGGCGCCACACCCGCCATAGCTGCATCAGTGTAATCAGCAAATGGACTGCTCACCGTGTACAAAATACACGACAAACAGTGGTAACAGGTGTCCGGAAGAGTAAGCTTACCCTGCCTGGCGCCACACCCACCATAGCTGCATCCAAACTATTAGGCGAAATGTCGGTAAAATAGCGTGATTGCCCAATGAACTATCGGTAGTTCTAAGATGTGTTACGAAAACTAGGGTAATGAAGTAGCTTGCATTATTCTACTACACTCTTACACTTACTTACCGACAGTTATGTCAGTATTCATTGCTGGAAGTAGGGTTATATCGTTTAGTCATCTCGTGCACGGAGTAGTACAATTAATTAACTAGAATAGTGTTGACGCAAAACGGTGCCTATACGAAACACTTACCTAAAAATGGTAATTATCCCGCCCTAATAGCTGACACATCTTTACTTTCTATATAAGAAAGAGCAAGGTTAAATTTCCCTTAAGACATCATTCGGAGTTCAGGGGAACGTCATACCCACGGCCTCTTCGGCTAAGAGGCCAGGGATGCAGACATCATGATGAGACCGTAGAGAAGACATCATCCGTGAGGAACATCATACCCACAGCCGCCTTGGCTCAGAGGCTGGGATAGAGACAATATGTAGTGTTTAAGCCGTTAGGTCTGAGTTAAAAGGATGTTGAACTCAGACCGTGGATATTTTAATAATCCCTAAAGTACTATCTTAGATATCGTAGTCTCCTGTATTTATCCCTTGTAGTTTGCTGTATTCGATATACAAACAGAGTAACAACATAAACGATGTCTGCCCGAGTCAGTTAATTGATGATCGAAATAATTGATTCCACAACGAAGAAAGCCCTAGATGAAAGCGTCACGTCCATAATGTCACAGCTAATTGATGATCGAAATAATTGATTCCACAACGAAGAAAGACCTAGACGAAATAAGTGTCACGTCCATAATGTCACAGCTAATTCCTTTTTGTTGCCGAGTCACAGGATAGTGTCACATCCATACTCGTGCGTTTCCACTTGTCTTCCAATTATTGAAATAAAAAAAGTACCATTTAAGTCCAAAAATTTCCTAACATATTAGCCACACGAACGAAGAATACAATTAACAAATTAAAACAATTTAGATAAAAATCCAGAGCATTCAAGGGCCCTCACAAACCTAAGTGGCGCCCCAGGGCAAGCATTTCAGTGCCCAACCCCCCTCTGGAACTGTAACTGATTTGTTCAGTGCCTGCGCTCAGTTGACTTTCTTGATTTGCTGGGCACAAGCAAATTATTGAAATAAAAAAAGTACCATGTAAGTCCAAAAATTTCCTAGTTTGCGACGAGTGGACATCTTCCACACACAACCAACATATTAGCCACACGAACGAAGAATACAATTGACAAATTAAAACAATTTAGATAAAAATCCAGAGCATTCCAGGGCCCTCACAAACCTAAGTGGCGCCCAGGGCAAGCATTTCAGTGCCTCCCCCCCCCCCGTCTGGAACTGTAACTGATTTGTTCAGTGCCTGCGCTCAGTTGACTTTCTTGATTAAAGTAATTTTAAATACAATTTTTTTATAGGCTCTTTTTAACACTTTATCTAAATAATGATTTATTAAATCAGCTTATATGTAAACTTTTTATGTTTATTTCCCCTTCAACCGTCCATTTGATCGAAAAACCCAATAATATTTCTTGGAAAAAATCATAATTTTGCCCTCTCTATTTGCTGCTATATGAACTGGTTCAGGGGTTTAGGGATGTGAAGGCCGGTGATTTGCTATCTCAGCCTCCATGGAGGCTAGTCCTTAAATATTCAAGTGTTGCCCCCGGGCATAACCCCCCCCCCCCCCGAGCCTTCCACTATGTGAGGGCTCTGAAGTCTTTAAACATTTTAATGTTTAAATGTATGACGAAAATAAAATCCATTGCTGAATAGAAATATGAGCCAAAGCTCGGGTCGACAACAAAGTGAAAGTAAAAGTACTTCTGGGAATTATATGGACTGACGTATGGTTTTTACACCTATAATAAGTTACACAATAGAAAGGTAAAAGATTCGTGGAACAATAAGACGTGGAGTAGACGTAGCCTCAGTATCAGTTCTTCGTTTGATTGATCTATAAAGAAGTTGATAAACTGTACAAGGTAGGGTGTATTTTAGGGTGTATTTTAGGGTGCGTTTGGTGTTTGTTTTTTCTAACCATTTTTAGGATAAAGGACCAACCGCATAGTCGACTAAGTTAAGTGTAATTTGTTAGACGTTACATTACAGTTACAGGGTATATATAATATCGTACTAATTTATAATTATGCAACATTATTTTGGAAATTCTGGGAGTTTAAGTTTCGTTGTTTAAAAGACTTTCAAATAACACCCATTTTTACCAAGCCATTATAGTTTCGTTAATAAATGTAAACAGACATTGTAGCCAACTAATACTAGTCCAGGAGCTAATGACAAAATAATATGTTCATCAGTTACAAAAAATTTGTAGCAGGTGTCGGTACGAGTAAAAATCAATTGGTCAGATCGGGCACTGGTGGGGCGTATAGCCGCAGCAGCACCTTAAAGAAACTCCCAGGGGGCCTAAAATTAAGTCATAAGTTACATGGCTGAAACTTTCTAGGGACAATGGTATCCATACTTTTTAGAAGCAGGTATCCTTAGCTGGAGTAAATATTTCACAAATCGAACCAAAATTTTCGGGGCTATCCCCAAGTCAGACCACACCCAATATCGCCCCACAGGGCTTTTTATATGGCCATAAGTTACATGGCTGAAACTTACGAGAAACAAAGATCCACACTTGTTAAAAACAATTTTCAAAAATCTAACCAAAAATTTGGGGTCTTTTCCCAAGTCAGATCGCTCTAAAGTATGTCCGACCACACCCTAAAAATATGGCTTTTTATATGGCCATAAGTTACATGGCTGAAACTTACGAGAAACAAACATCCACACTTGTTAAATACAATTTTCAAAAATCTAACCAAAAATTTGGGAACTTTCCCCACGTCAGATCGCTCTAAAGTATGTCCGACCGCACCCTAAAAATGGGGCTTTTTATATGGTCATAAGTTACATGGCTGAAACTTACCAGAAACAAAGATACACACTTGGTAAATACAATTTTCAGAAATCTAACCAAAAGTTTGGGGGCTTTTCCCAAGTCAGATCGCTCTAAAGTATGTCCGACCACACCCTAAAAACGGGGCTTTTTATATGGTCATCAGTTTCATGGCTGACACTTACTGGAAACAGAGATCCATACTTGGAAAACTTATTTTCAAAAATCTAACCAAAAATGTTGAGACTTTCCTCTAGTCAGATCGTCCTAATGCCCACCTGGCCACACCCTAAAAGTGGGACTTTTAATATGGTCATCAGTTACATGGCTGCAGAGAGAGAGAGAGAGAGAGAGAGAGAGAGAGAGAGAGAAATGGGATTTAACGTCCATTCGACACAAACTAGGTCATTTCGGGACTAACATACGGTTCAATGTTTTATTTCAATAATTCGCTTGCACGTAGGGGTCTTTTAGCAGTGGAAGAAAACCGGAGGACACGAGGTTGGACAGTCGACCCCACTCCTTGTCACGTACAACCGGGGATTCGAAACCACGCCAGTTGACTTAATGACAGGCCTTATGATACAGCGCGCACGTGCTAACCATTCGGCCATCCAATCCCACTACATGTCTACAACTTACCAGAAATATTGTTCCGTGCATGAAAAATGTATTTTTCGAAGATCTAAGCATAAATTTGGGGCTTTCCCCAAGTCAAAAGGGCCTTAAAATTGCAGCCCCACCCCCTCTATATAAATCATCTAAACATATTTACATTTTAAAAAGTTTGAAATTAAATAACAGTGTTGTAGTATGTTTTATAACTTGGGTCTGGCAGTTTCCATGGTGATCATTAGAACAGTTTATCTCAGCGCCACCAACAATGAACGTTTTTATCTCATAATATAAATATTTTAAAATTTGTACAATATAATATTCTATAGGTGTACATGTATTGTATATAATTGTTCAGTTACAGTGTCTTATAGAGTACAATTATTTTGTTTTCTTCCACACAACAAGAATGTAATTTTTACAGTCGGAACAAATTTCATTCATTTTGCCAGTTGAAGCTTAAGAACTCATTAAAAAATGGAAATTGAATAAGACGATTGTAAAATCAATCCAATTGGTAATATAACTGAAATTTCAAAATATTCTGAATTAAGGCATGAAGTCAAGCAGTAATATATATATAAGCATGTATATAGATTAGAGAAGATCCAGTACAAATAAAAAAAAAATTATGTCCATGTTTACGGTAGATAAATACATCCGTCCGTCCGTCGCCCATAATTTCTTGTGAACACTCTACAGACTACATTTATTATTTAATCAGTTTGAAGTTATATATCTATAAACATTTTATGTTTATTTCCTCTTTAACCGTCCATTTGATCGAAAAACCCAATAATATATCTTGAAAAAATCATAATTCTGCCCTCTCTATTTGCTGAATTATGAACTGGTTCACAGATTTAGGGACGCGAAGGCCTGTGATTTGCTATCTCAGCCTCTAAGGAGGCTAGTCCATAAACATTCAAGTGTCTCCCCCGGGCATAACCCCCCCCCCCCGAGCCTTAATCCACTATGTGAGGGCTTTGAAGCCTTCAAATATTTTAATGTTTAAATGTATGCCCCCGGGCATATGCCCCACTTAGCCTTCCCCTATGTGTGGGCTTTGAAGCCTTCAAATATTTTAATGTTTAAATGTATGACGAAAATAAAATCCAATGCAAAATAGAAATATGAGCCTAAGCTCAGATCGACAACAAAGTGAAAGTGAAAGTAAAAGTACTTTTGGGAATTATATGGACTGACGGATGGTTTTTATACGCCCACATGGAAATGTGGTCGTATATTGTCGTTGCCCCCGTCCGTCCATCGTCCAAAATTTCTTGTGAACACTCTACAGACTACATTTATCATCTGATTGTTTTGAAATTGATATATGTTGTTTTCATTAGTGAGATGAAGAAGCCTATTTAATTTCAGCAATTTCCGTTAATTTCATTTAGAGTTATGGCCCTTGTTTCACTTTGTTGAATGTTGTGAATGCTCTAAATGACAACGGCTATCACCCCATCTGTTTGAAATTGATATGCATCATTTAAATTAGTGAAACGAAGAAGCCTATTAATTACGCCGTGAGTTATGGCCCTTGTTTCACTTTGTTGTCCCTTGTGAATGACAAAAGTTATTATCCGATCTGTATGAAATTTATATGCATCATTTAAATTAGTAAAACGAAGACGCCTATTGAATTTCAGCAATTTCTGTTAATTACATCTAGAGGTATGACCATTGTTTCACTTTGTTGAATCTTGTGAACGCTTGAACGCTTAATCTGTATGAAATTCATATGCATCATTTAAATTAGTGAAATGAAGAAGTCTATTGAATGTCAGCAATTTCCGTCAATTAATTCTAGAGTTATGGCCCTTGTTTTACTTTTTTGAACCTTGTGAACGTTCGAAGGACAAAAGTTATCATCCGATCTGTATGAAATTTATATGCATTATTTGAATTAGTAAAATGAAAAAGCCTGTCGAATTTCAACAATTTCTGTGGATTACTTCCAGAGTTACGGCCCTTGTTTTAGTTTTTAGAACCTTGTGAACCCTCAAACCTAGCTTTAAACCTATTATAATTATGTTACACAATAGAAACTGTAACTGATTTGTTCAGTGCCTGCGCTCAGTTGACTTTCTTGATTAAAGTAATTTTAAATACAATTTTTTTATAGGCTCTTTTTAACACTTTATCTAAATAATGATTTATTAAATCAGCTTATATGTAAACTTTTTATGTTTATTTCCCCTTCAACCGTCCATTTGATCGAAAAACCCAATAATATTTCTTGGAAAAAATCATAATTTTGCCCTCTCTATTTGCTGCTATATGAACTGGGATGCGTTTGGTGTTTTTTCTAACCATTTTTAGGGGAAAGGGCCCACTTCATGGTCGACTAAAAGTGCAATTTGTTACATGTTACATTACAGTTGCAATAAACATACCAGCCTTTAATCATACTAATTTATAACAACTCAAATTTGTATCATCTTACATTGAAGTTGAAATAAGCTATACTCATTTCTAGATATGCATATTAATTGAGAAAGTTTGTATGGTAAATTCCTACCCACAGGCGAATTATTGAAATAATATTAGTCCTGAATGACATAGCTTTTAAAATATTTTATATATTTTAATGTTTTAAAATATGACGAAAATAAAATCCAATGCAGCTTCAGAATTATAAATAAAAATACAAGCGTCAGCTTAGGTCGACATCAAAGTGAAAGTAAAACTAATTCTCGGAATATCATGGACTGACGTACACAGAAAATAATTCGTTGCGCAATAAGACGCAGGGTAGACGTATATCATCAATACCATTACATCAGCTGACAAAGCTTTATCAGGTAGGGTTGTTTTTTTGGGGGGAGGGGGGGTGAGGGGGGTGGGGATGGGGGTGGGCAAAGTCAAATTTTGTGTAGGAAGATGTGTGTTTAACATCTTAGATTAAAACTTAAGTTGCGATAAAGTCATACCCATTTAAATGTGAATATTAATTTGGAAAGTCTGACAGTTTAAGCTTCGTATAAAAGACTTTCAAATAACATCCATTTTTTACCCACCCATATTGTCGTTAAATGTAAACAGACGTTATGTTGGTAGCCAACTAAAGTCAGAAGTTTTGATACGCCCACATTATTATGTTGAACTCAGACCGTGGATATTTTAATAATCCCTAAAGTACTATCTTAGATATCGTAGTCTCCTGTATTTATCCCTTGTAGTTTGCTGTATTCGATATATAAACAGAGTAACAACATAAACGATGTGCCCGAGTCAGTTAATTGATGATCGAAATAATTGATTCCACAACGAAGAAAGCCCTAGACGAAAGCGTCACGTCCATAATGTCACAGCTAATTGATGATCGAAATAATTGATTCCACAACGAAGAAAGACCTAGACGAAAGTGTCACGTCCATAATGTCACAGCTAATTCCTTTTTGTTGCCGAGACACAGGATAGTGTCACATCCATACTCGTGCGTTTCCACTTGTCTTCCGATTTCATCCCGCTGGGCACAAGCAAATTATTGAAATAAAAAAAGTACCATGTAAGTCCAAAAATTTCCTAGTTTGCGACGAGTGGACATCTTCCACACACAACCAACATATTAGCCACACGAACGAAGAATACAATTGACAAATTAAAACAATTTAGATAAAAATCCAGAGCATTCCAGGGCCCTCACAAACCTAAGTGGCGCCCAGGGCAAGCATTTCAGTGCCTCCCCCCCACCCCCGTCTGGAACTGTAACTGATTTGTTCAGTGCCTGCGCTCAGTTGACTTTCTTGATTAAAGTAATTTTAAATACATTTTTTTTATAGGCTCTTTTTAACACTTTATCTAAATAATGATTTATTAAATCAGCTTATATGTAAACTTTTTATGTTTATTTCCCCTTCAACCGTCCATTTGATCGAAAAACCCAATAATATTTCTTGGAAAAAATCATAATTTTGCCCTCTCTATTTGCTGCTATATGAACTGGTTCAGGGGTTTAGGTGTGTGAATCCCGGTGATTTGCTATCTCAGCCTCCATGGAGGCTAGTCCATAAATATTCAAGTGTTGCCCCCGGGCATAAGCCCCCCCCCCCCCGAGCCTTCCACTATGTGAGGGCTCTGAAGTCTTTAAACATTTTAATGTTTAAATGTATGACGAAAATAAAATCCATTGCTGAATAGAAATATGAGCCAAAGCTCGGGTCGACAACAAAGTGAAAGTAAAAGTACTTCTGGGAATTATATGGACTGACGTATGGTTTTTACAATTATAATAAGTTACACAATAGAAAGGTAAAAGATTCGTGGAACAATAAGACGTGGAGTAGACGTAGCCTCTGTATCAGTTCTTCGTTTGATTGATCTATAAAGAAGTTGATAAATTGTACAAGGTAGAGTGTATTTTAGGGTGCGTTTGGTGTTTGTTTTTTCTAACCATTTTTAGGATAAAGGACCAACCGCATAGTCGACTAAGTTAAGTGTAATTTATTAGACGTTACATTACAGTTACAGGGTATATAAAATCGTACTAATTTATAATTATGCAACATTATTTTGGAAATTCTGGGAGGTTAAATTTCGTTGTTTAAAAGACTTTCAAATAACACCCATTTTTACCAAGCCATTATAGTTTCGTTAATAAATGTAAACAAACATTGTAGCCAACTAATACTAGTCCAGGAGCTAATGACAAAATAATATGTTCATCAGTTACAAAAAATTTGTAGCAGGTGTCGGTACGAGTAAAAATCAATTGGTCAGATCGGGCACTGGTGGGGCGTATAGCCGCAGCAGCACCTTAAAGAAACTCCCAGGGGGCCTAAAATTAAGTCATAAGTTACATGGCTGAAACTTTCTAGGGACAATGGTATCCATACTTTCTAGAAGCAGGTATCCTTAGCTGGAGTAAATATTTCACAAATCGAACCAAAATTTTCGGGGCTTTCCCCAAGTCAGACCACACCCAATATCGCCCCACAGGGCTAATAATATGGTCATCAGTTACATGGCTGAAACTTACCAGAAACAAAGATCCACACTTGGTAAATAGAATTTTCAAAAATCTAACCAAAAATTTGAGGTCTTTTTCCAAGTCAGATCGCTCTAAAGTATGTCCGACCACACCCTAAAAATATGGTTTTTTATATGGCCATAAGTTACATGGCTGAAAGTTACGAGAAACAAAGATCCACACTTGTTAAAAACAATTTTCAAAAATCTAACCAAAAATTTGGGAACTTTCCCCACGTCAGATCGCTCTAAAGTATGTCCGACTACACCCTAAACATGGGGCTTTTTATATGGCCAGAAGTTACATGGCTGAAACTTACCAGAAACAAAGATACACACTTGTTAAATACAATTTTCAGAAATCTAACCAAAAGTTTGGGGGCTTTTCCTAAGTCAGATCGCTCTAAAGTATGTCCGACCACACCCTAAAAACGGGGCTTTTTATATGGTCATCAGTTTCATGGCTGACACTTACTGGAAACAGAGATCCATACTTGGAAAACTTATTTTTCAAAAATCTAACCAAAAATGTTGGGACTTTCCTCTAGCCAGATCGTCCTAATGCCCACCTGGCCACACCCTAAAAGTGGGACTTTTAATATGGTCATCAGTTACATGGCTGCAGAGAGAGAGAGAGAGAGAGAAAGAGAGAGAGAGAGAGAAATGGGATTTAACGTCCATTCGACACAAACTAGGTCATTTCGGGACTAACATACGGTTCAATGTTTTATTTCAATAATTCGCTTGCACGTAGGGGTCTTTTAGCAGTGGAAGAAAACCGGAGGACACGAGGTTGGACAGTCCACCCCACTCCTTGTGAACTTTGTTGCACCTTGTGAACGCTCTAACGACAAAAGTTATCAACCGATCTGCGTGAAATTTATATGCATCATTTAAATGAGTAAAACAAAGAAGCTTGTTGAATTTCAGCAATTTCCGTTAATTTCATTTAGAGTTATGGCCTTTGTTTCACTTTGTTGAATGTTGTGAATGCTCTAATGACAACGGCTATCACCCCATCTGTTTGAAATTGATATGCATCATTTAAATTAGTGAAACGAAGAAGCCTATTGAATTTCAGCAATTTCCATTAATTACGCCGTGAGTTATGGCCCTTGTTTCACTTTGTTGTACCTTGTGAATGTCCTAACGACAAAAGTTATTATCCGATCTGTATGAAATTTATATGCATCATTTAAATTAGTAAAACGAAGAAGCCTATTGAATTTCAGCAATTTCTGTTAATTACATCACTTTGTTGAATCTTGTGAACGCTTGAACGACAAAAGTTATCACTTAATCTGTATGAAATTCATATGCATCATTTAAATTAGTGAAATGAAGAAGCCTATTGAATGTCAGCAATTTTCGTCAATTAATTCTAGAGTTATGGCCCTTGTTTTACTTTTTTGAACCTTGTGAACGTTCGAAGGACAAAAGTTATCATCCGATCTGTATGAAATTTATATGCATTATTTGAATTAGTAAAATGAAAAAGCCTGTCGAATTTCAACAATTTCTGTAGATTACTTCCAGAGTTACGGCCCTTGTTTTAGTTTTTAGAACCTTGTGAACCCTCAAACCTAGCTTTAAACCTATTATATGTTACACAATAGAAAGGTAAAGATTCGTGGAACAATAAGACGTGGAGTAGACGTAGCCTCAGTATCAGTTCTTCGTTTGATTGATCTATATAGAACTTGATAAATTGTACAAGGTAGAGTGTATTTTAGGGTGTGTCAGGGGCTAAGTGAGAGGGACGCAATGACGAGGTTTGCATCATGGTTTTGAGTTTTTGCGCCCCCTTGGGTTTTTGTGCCCCTCGCAAATGGCAAACAGTTACAATGCGGTTTTCAACATTATAATCATAATGATAATGGAGTTGGGCAGATATGCTTCAAATCGACTCTAATATGTTCCACACAGCTTAATATTACCCGGCGGCACTGGGATCTCCGGCCTCCTCCCCCCGGTCACCCCCCCCACTCACATATATTGTTGGGGGTGGGGCGGTGGCGGACGGGATCTTGTTCCTCATGCAAAATCATGGGTCACCACGCCCCTGGGATGCGTTTGGTGTTTTTTCTAACCATTTTTAGGAGAAAGGGCCCACTTCATGGTCGACTAAAAGTGCAATTTGTTACATGTTACATTACAGTCGCAATAAACATACCAGCCTTTAATCATACTAATTTATAACAACTCAAATTTGTATCATCTTACATTGAAGTTGAAATAAGCTTATACTCATTTCTAGATATGCATATTAATTTAGAAAGTTTGTATGGTAAATTCCTACCCACAGGCGAATTATTGAAATAATATTAGTCCTGAATGACATCGCTTTTAAAATATTTTATATATTTTAATGTTTAAAAATATGACGAAAATAAAATCCAATGCAGCTTCAGAATTATAAATAAAAATACAAGCGTCAGCTTAGGTCGACATCAAAGTGAAAGTAAAACTAATTCTCGGAATATCATGGACTGACGTACACAGAAAATAATTCGTTGCGCAATAAGACGCAGGGTAGACGTATATCATCAATACCATTACATCAGCTGACAAAGCTTTATCAGGTAGGGTTTTTTTTTTTTGGGTGGGGGGGCAAAGTCAAATTTTGTGTAGGAAGATGTGTGTTTAACATCTTAGATTAACATCTCTCTCTCTCTCTCTTACGATAAAGCTATGTGCAGTGAGTCACGTACGCCATACGCTGCAGGAAGCTATGTCTTTTTACAAGTCGATACGGATCGGCAAGCTTTCATTCTATCATATTACGAAAACACGTAATTTTATAGAAATATCACTGACATAAATTTGAATACCACAATTAAATATGAAATTTAGGTGTTCCCATTTTTATTACACATAGATTTGAATATTTTGGTGACATTTTTTAAAGAAGAAATCGCTTCTTATTCAGATTCACAGCCATCAATTGTTATATTGGCTAATTATGATGTAATTATGATGTGATTGGTCACTCATGCCAAATATGAAATGGTAACATTCCGATCACGTGTATTTAGACACAGAATCTATCCTTGGCTTTGGACCCCTTTTCCTGTTATTCTCACAATATTTCCTAAACAATTTAATACCATTAAACTCATACCATAGCTAATGTACTGGCAATGGAGAATACAAATAAAACATTATGTATTTATCAACGATAGCTCATGTCTTCTGGTGCACTTATGTTCGTCTAATACAATTTCACATAAATTATCAAGTAGTACTAAATTGTCTTTTAATCTAACTGATTGATTGATTGCCTGCAAATTAGCACTAATCATTGATTACAATATACATCTTTTCAGAAATCCACTTTTTAGGTGACATGTCTAAAAAAAAGGGTCGTAAAAAAAAAAGTAATAATAATGCCTTCTTAGTTTTATTATAATTTGTTAAAACTGATTTAAATCTTTATTTTATAAATTATAATGAATTGGATTTGTGTCAGATACACTTAATTTACTTCTTTAGTGCTATTAAATTTGAGGCTTTTTATATTGGAAATATTTATATGTGCTATAAAATGTAATTGAAAAGTAATTAACCATTACATGATTTTTGGAATGAAATTAATTACATTTTCATTACTCATTACTTTTGAAATCTTCCATTTAATAAAAAATCAAAGAAAATACTTTGAAAGTTTTTTTTTCTTATTTTTAATAGTCATCAGGATACTTAAATCCTGTGTAAGTTTCAGAACTGGAAGGAAAAGTTTCACGAATTTTATTTACAACACAGGATGGAATGACCTTTCTGTTCTTTTTACCAAGGATATGCCATATCCATCTTGTAAACCTTCTGTAGGCTATATATCTATAGACCCTGAAATAAATAAATTGGGTACCATTAACTAAAAGCATTGTATGTGAGCAGTTCAATAATCAATTGTGTATGTTGTTAAATTATTGAAATGTTTAAAGGAGCTAAATCGCTAACATTTGGGACCTAGAAATTGACACAAGTGGGTCGCAACTCGTATAATACTGTAATATGAATGTATATAAACTGATATACATTCAATGGTTTCCGTTTTTATTCCGCGGAATAAGCCAGCAGTCTCAATCGAATGCAAATTTCTAGCGCCTGGTTATTCCAGTTTACATACGCCGTTTGGTTTGGTGCAATATGTCTAGCCTCGTTCCTCGAGTCTCTTGCTATTTAAATTAGTGAAACGAAGAAGCCTATTGAATTTCAGCAATTTCCATTAATTACGCCGTGAGTTATGGCCCTTGTTTCACTTTGTTGTACCTTGTGAATGTCCTAACGACAAAAGTTATTATCCGATCTGTATGAAATTTATATGCATCATTTAAATTAGTAAAACGAAGAAGCCTATTGAATTTCAGCAATTTCTGTTAATTACATCTAGAGGTATGGCCATTGTTTCACTTTGTTGAATCTTGTGAACGCTTGAACGACAAAAGTTATCACTTAATCTGTATGAAATTCATATGCATCATTTAAATTAGTGAAATGAAGAAGCCTATTGAATGTCAGCAATTTTCGTCAATTAATTCTAGAGTTATGGCCCTTGTTTTACTTTTTTGAACCTTGTGAACGTTCGAAGGACAAAAGTTATCATCCGATCTGTATGAAATTTATATGCATTATTTGAATTAGTAAAATGAAAAAGCCTGTCGAATTTCAACAATTTCTGTAGATTACTTCCAGAGTTACGGCCCTTGTTTTAGTTTTTAGAACCTTGTGAACCCTCAAACCTAGCTTTAAACCTATTATATGTTACACAATAGAAAGGTAAAGATTCGTGGAACAATAAGACGTGGAGTAGACGTAGCCTCAGTATCAGTTCTTCGTTTGATTGATCTATATAGAACTTGATAAATTGTACAAGGTAGAGTGTATTTTAGGGTGTGTCAGGGGCTAAGTGAGAGGGACGCAATGACGAGGTTTGCATCATGGTTTTGAGTTTTTGCGCCCCCTTGGGTTTTTGTGCCCCTCGCAAATGGCAAACAGTTACAATGCGGTTTTCAACATTATAATCATAATGATAATGGAGTTGGGCAGATATGCTTCAAATCGACTCTAATATGTTCCACACAGCTTAATATTACCCGGCGGCACTGGGATCTCCGGCCTCCTCCCCCCGGTCACCCCCCCCACTCACATATATTGTTGGGGGCGGGGCGGTGGCGGACGGGATCTTGTTCCTCATGCAAAATCATGGGTCACCACGCCCCTGGGATGCGTTTGGTGTTTTTTCTAACCATTTTTAGGAGAAAGGGCCCACTTCATGGTCGACTAAAAGTGCAATTTGTTACATGTTACATTACAGTCGCAATAAACATACCAGCCTTTAATCATACTAATTTATAACAACTCAAATTTGTATCATCTTACATTGAAGTTGAAATAAGCTTATACTCATTTCTAGATATGCATATTAATTTAGAAAGTTTGTATGGTAAATTCCTACCCACAGGCGAATTATTGAAATAATATTAGTCCTGAATGACATAGCTTTTAAAATATTTTATATATTTTAATGTTTAAAAATATGACGAAAATAAAATCCAATGCAGCTTCAGAATTATAAATAAAAATACAAGCGTCAGCTTAGGTCGACATCAAAGTGAAAGTAAAACTAATTCTCGGAATATCATGGACTGACGTACACAGAAAATAATTCGTTGCGCAATAAGACGCAGGGTAGACGTATATCATCAATACCATTACATCAGCTGACAAAGCTTTATCAGGTAGGGTTTGTTTTTTTTTGGGTGGGGGGGGGCAAAGTCAAATTTTGTGTAGGAAGATGTGTGTTTAACATCTTAGATTAACATCTCTCTCTCTTACGATAAAGCTATGTGCAGTGAGTCACGTACGCCATACGCTGCAGGAAGCTATGTCTTTTTACAAGTCGATACGGATCGGCAAGCTTTCATTCTATCATATTACGAAAACACGTAATTTTATAGAAATATCACTGACATAAATTTGAATACCACAATTAAATATGAAATATAGGTGTTCCCATTTTTATTACACATAGATTTGAATATTTTGGTGACATTTTTTAAAGAAGAAATCGCTTCTTATTCAGATTCACAGCCATCAATTGTTATATTGGCTAATTATGATGTAATTATGATGTGATTGGTCACTCATGCCAAATATGAAATGGTAACATTCCGATCACGTGTATTTAGACACAGAATCTATCCTTGGCTTTGGACCCCTTTTCCTGTTATTCTCACAATATTTCCTAAACAATTTAATACCATTAAACTCATACCATAGCTAATGTACTGGCAATGGAGAATACAAATAAAACATTATGTATTTATCAACGATAGCTCATGTCTTCTGGTGCACTTATGTTCGTCTAATACAATTTCACATAAATTATCAAGTAGTACTAAATTGTCTTTTAATCTAACTGATTGATTGATTGCCTGCAAATTAGCACTAATCATTGATTACAATATACATCTTTTCAGAAATCCACTTTTTAGGTGACATGTCTAAAAAAAAGGGTCGTAAAAAAAAAGTAATAATAATGCCTTCTTAGTTTTATTATAATTTGTTAAAACTGATTTAAATCTTTATTTTATAAATTATAATGAATTGGATTTGTGTCAGATACACTTAATTTACTTCTTTAGTGCTATTAAATTTGAGGCTTTTTATATTGGAAATATTTATATGTGCTATAAAATGTAATTGAAAAGTAATTAACCATTACATGATTTTTGGAATGAAATTAATTACATTTTCATTACTCATTACTTTTGAAATCTTCCATTTAATAAAAAATCAAAGAAAATACTTTGAAAGTTTTTTTTTCTTATTTTTAATAGTCATCAGGATACTTAAATCCTGTGTAAGTTTCAGAACTGGAAGGAAAAGTTTCACGAATTTTATTTACAACACAGGATGGAATGACCTTTCTGTTCTTTTTACCAAGGATATGCCATATCCATCTTGTAAACCTTCTGTAGGCTATATATCTATAGACCCTGAAATAAATAAATTGGGTACCATTAACTAAAAGCATTGTATGTGAGCAGTTCAATAATCAATTGTGTATGTTGTTAAATTATTGAAATGTTTAAAGGAGCTAAATCGCTAACATTTGGGACCTAGAAATTGACACAAGTGGGTCGCAACTCGTATAATACTGTAATATGAATGTATATAAACTGATATACATTCAATGGTTTCCGTTTTTACTCTAATTTCAAATCAGTTATGTTCCGCGGAATAAGCCAGCAGTCTCAATCGAATGCAAATTTCTAGCGCCTGGTTATTCCAGTTTACATACGCCGTTTGGTTTGGTGCAATATGTCTAGCCTCGTTCCTCGAGTCTCTTGCTAGAACTGGGGCTGAAACGCATTTGTCTTAAATATTGGATATCAGAAGCCTATCTTTTTCTGGTAAGATCACAGCATCAATGTTGATTTAAATTGACAAATAATTTGTGTTTTCAATTTTGAAGATTTTGGATGATATTGAGTTAGAGACATAGCTACTTTAAGCAAGATATTTTTATGCTAGTAATAAAGTACTCCCATGTGTGTGGCAGTGTATTTACTGAATATTTGTGTATTGCAATCCTACTGGGATAATAAGATGTAGCAATAGTTAAATTGACTCATTTAGAGTCTAAATGGAGAAATTGACCCCAAATGGCCAAAACCTGAAATGACTGAATATGAATATGTTTAAAAAAAACAACCAAAACATACTCATGTATAGGTTCATCATCACCAACTGGCCCTTGCTGTTCAATGTACTCATAAAAAGAGACCTCTAGTACATGGGGATTTAAACAGTTTGCAAGAAAACCTTCATGTTGACAGAGGCAACTACGTTGCCCCATTTTCTCGACACACTGCAGACAATCTTTACAACACTTCCTGTCACGTGGAACTTGCATTTTTAGGCAATGTCCACAACTGCACCTGGACAAAAGTTTAAAAAAAATATTTTTAGTAATTAGTACTGTAGTAGGCCCTGGGCTTTTCTATATTATATAGATCATTAGATGTTGTAATCTACGTGATCAGCACTATTAACATTGTTCCTTGATTACAATGTACATGTAATCAATAGATCATTTTGTAAAGCTAAATTATATTCTGACAACGGTACTAATTTGAATCATACAGATCCTACATTAAATAGGCCCTTGGCCTTGGGCATAACACCTTTAAAAAAAACGACCGATAGGCACTACTGGTATTGGCGGTAGCTCTCCTATATATATATAGCCTAGGCCTTCAAATTGTTTGCCAATCGTTCGACTATCGTCTGGACGATACATCGACGAAGCATGTTTATTTGGGTGTATGTATTTCAAATGAATATGATAAATTATTAATATAGATTCTAAGAGCCTAATATAATAGTGATAGTGATAATAAAAAAGTAGAATGGTACTAGTACTAACCAATACGTTACATCGTGCAGTTGACCTTCCGCTTCAGAGGCATCGCTACTGCTGGACGAATCGTTCTCGCTTGAATCATTGTTGTTAAATTGATCACGTCTCGCGGGTCTTGTTAATCTTTTCTGGTTTCACACCCATTGAGTTTTAATCTCACCGATAATTGGATGCTTCACACACCCACCGTTTGAAGTACGGATTATACTGTGTCGATTCAATGGAAATTATGTGACGGGACGGCTGATTGATTTCGGAATCCAAAACATACAGAATTCGGATTTACCAGCGATTTTTTGGCTGAAGTAATAAGGCAATAAATCGGGACATGAAAATCATACCGGATGTCACAGCAATCCGGAGTGATCGGAGATCGGATGTGACAGAGTCCACTGTATTAATTTAGAAAATCTGACAGTTTAAGCTACGTATTAAAGACTTTCAACTAACATCCATTTTGTACGGGGGGGGGGGGGGGGGCTGAATGGTTAGCACGTGCGCGCTGTATCATCAAGTTTTTCTCCCCCCAGAATATTTTGAAAGTTTTAAGTCAATTGCCTTACATCTTCCAGACAAAATGGCTGTTTCTCGTACGCCAGGTTGTGGACACTCTAGAGGTCGTATATTGTCGTCGCCCCCGTCCGTCCGTCCGTCCATCGGTCCGTCCGTCAATCCGACGTCCACAATTGCTTGTGGACGCTCTCGAGGCTAGTGTTAATATCCGGTTGACTTTTAATTTATATACAGTGTTTAAGGCCATGCGACGAAGAAGCCTATTGATTTCCAGCGAATCTCGATAATTACTGCCAGAGTTATGACCCTTAATCACTTAAAAAAATCTTGTTGACGCTCTAGAGGCTAAAGTTAATATCCGATTGACTTTAAATTTATATACAGTGTTAAAGGTCGTGTGATGCAGACGCCTGTTGATTTTCAGTGATTTCCGATAATTACTGCCAAAGTTATGACCCTTGATCACTTTGAAAAATCTTGTGGACGCCCTAGAGGCTAAAGTTAATATCTGATTGACTTCAAATTTATACACAGTGTTTTTAAGGTCATGAGACGAAGAAGTCTTTTCATTTTCAGCGATTTTCGATAATTACTGCCAGAGTTATGGACCTTGATCACTTCAAAAAATCTTGTGAATGCTCTAGAGGCTAAAGTGAATATCCCACAGTGTTTGAGGTCATGAGACGTAGAATCCTGTTGATTTTCAGAGATTTTCAATAATTACTGCCAAAGTTATGACCCTTGATCACTTTGAAAAATCTTTTGACAGTCTAGAGGCTAAAGTTAACATCCGATTGACTTCAAATTGATACACAGAGTTTAAGATCTTGAGACAAACAAGTATATTGAATTTCAATTAATTTTTATGACTTGAACAGCTAAATCCATGATATTAAAAGTTTCGTATACTAAACGTTAGCATGGGGCAGAACTTAATAAAAACCAAACACATTCTAATGATTTTCTGATAATTACTTCATGAGTTGTTACTCTTAATCAGATTTAAGTGTATTATAAATGTTTCATTGCCGAAAAAAGTAAAAGTAAAAATGCGACAACTCTTGTTGACTGGCCGGACAATTTAGCTGCTGTGGGCGTATGTTTCGTTGCCTGGCAACCTAGCTTTGATAAAACTTAAACATATGTTTATAGCCACAAGATGTTGGTTCCATTCGAAATTCGCTCATTTCGTAAATTCCTGGGTTATGGCCCCAGATCCCATCTTGATGAAACTTAATATATATGTTATATCCCAAAGATCTGGATTACTCTATAATTGCCATAATATATCATGTTTAACAGAGAGATAGGAAAAAAATGGGTTTAACGTCCACTTGACACACAGTTATTTCGGGACTAACATATAGGTTCAATTTTATTTTTTTAATGAAGATGTTTAACTCAATATCATCCAAAATTTTCAACATTGAAAACACGATTTATTTGTCAAATTAAATCAACATTCATGTTGTGATCTTACCGGGAAAATATGGGCTTTTGATATCCAATATTTAAGACAAAATAAACATTTTACCATTGGTACACGAATCGTGTACCATAATGCGCTTCAGCCCCAGTTGCATCAAGAGACTCAAGGGACAAGGCTAGACACATTGCACCAAATCAAAAGGCGTATGTAGACTGGAATAACCAGACGCTAGAAATTTGCGCTCGCTTGAGACTGCTGGCTTATTTCGCCGAAGATAACTGATTTGAAATTCTAGTAAAAACGGAAACGATTGAATGTAAATCAGTTTATATACATTCATATTACAGTATTATATGCGTTGCGACCCACTTTTGTCAATTTCTAGGTCCCAAATGTTAGTGATTTAGCTCCTTTAAGTAGTATAGTGTTTGGTATCAATATAATATATGTTTTCGGGGTCGAAAATTCAATTTCTGACATTTACAACATTGTAAATTGAACACATGTTCACATAATTAGCATATTTCCAACATGACAGCCTTAGTAGTGTTTTGTGTCAATAAACATGTTTTCGGGGCCGTAGATTCCAATTCTGACATGTACAACCTTGTAAATTGATCACATCTTCAAATACTTAGCATATTTCAAAGATGGCCAATTTAGCACGGCGGAACGTTTTCTAAACACATTATGGTCATATATTTACTTGTCGTTGTTATTTACAGGTTTCTGAGCCCAATTCTGCTACGTAGGCTATTTAGCTTGTAGCACAATCCCGAAAGCCGGTACTATGTCGTATCCATCGATGAGACTTACTGATCGTTCTCTGAAAGAAAAGTCTATTCACTCGGTCTTCTGCCATGCAGGCAGAGATAGCGTAACGGTATCGTGTGGCTTTCAACAATAAGCGTGGCAAGAAATTGACTCGCGCCCATCACGCTCCTGCCAAGACCGCACCAAGCACTTACTACGTCCAGAACTCGCTGTTAACAATCAGACCAGGATTTGTTCTCACCACACTCCGGTGACGAACTTATCCGGTGGAAGCCGCTTTTTCGCCAAGCCTATAGAGAATGTGCCAGACTCACCTCGTCATTATTCACTTTCAAAGCACAGAACAACCAAACGTCATGCAATCAAGATCAATTTTTAGTTTCTTGATGTTTCCTCTTTGGATGCTAACTAGAGATGGTGGACGAGGCCCAGTCCCTTTCCTATATATAAAAAAAGGTAGCAAGCATGTGGTTAGGTGTTTCGTTCCAGCCTGGCGGCAACGTGGTGTGCATGTGGCTGATCAAGTAAATGCCCTATTTTCTTGGTCAACTCAGTGGTCAACTCGAATGAGGACTTTTCATCATTGGATAATATACCTAATGGGTAAAACACGGTACTGGCTTCCAGGAACACGCTACAAGCTTATACATAGGAGAATTGGATTCAGAAACCGTTGCAGTAATGAGTTTACAAAACGCCCTGTCACAAACGGCGGCTATCTTAGAAATATGCTGAATGAGCGAACAAACCATCATTTCAAAACACGACTACTTATTCAAAATCAGCACATCGTCCCATTTTCCCGCCACAAATGGCAGCCATATCAGAAATATGCTAAATATGTGATCTTATAAACGACAGAAATGGAATCTGCGCCCCAAAAACAAATATATTGACACAAAACTCTACCACTTAATCAAAGTATGCACATCGTCCAATTTAAACAGTTGTAACTGGCAGAAATGGAATCTGTGCACCTGAAATGATATATATTGACACCAAACACAAGTACTTAATCAAAATCAGCACATCGTCCAATTTTCCCGACAAAAAGGTCACCATCTTAGAAATATCTTCATTAGGTGATGGAAAAAAGTATGAAATGTAGTCACGACCCCTGTCAATATTAATGCGTTGCCAAATCACAGTTGATATGACGATAACATTGTAAATAAGTTGAAGACTCCATTTATTATTTGATCAGTTTGAAATTATCATTAGAGAGACGAAGAAGCTATAATCCTATTGAATTTCAACAATTTCCGTTAATTACGTCTCGAGTTGGTACTTGTTTCACTTTATTTAACCTTGTGAACACTTTAACGACTAAAGATATCATCCTATTTGTGTTAAATTTATATGTGTTATTTAAACTAGTAAAACGAAGAAGCCTTTTGAATTTCAGCAATTTCCTTCTCTGGCACTTTCCGAGTATGGACCTTGTTTCTCTTTGTGAACGCTCTAAGGATTTAATTTATCAGACGATCTGTATTAAATTTACATGCATTATTTAAATTAGTGAAACAAGCAAAATAATGATTTGTTTACAACTCGAAGATATTTTAAAGATATTTACCGTTTGAACAGATATCGGCAACTCCATTATCGACAAAATGGCCGAGTATCGACCGATACCGATCGATTTTTACTGATGATGAATTACCGATGATGAAAGCGATTGTAAAGTAGGCATCAGGGTCAGATGTATAAAAGACATCATGATTGCCGTAAGGTGATTATGTTAGCTATTTTATTTCTTGATGTATTTTGCTTTTGTTAGATTTAAAAATGAGTTTACCCGGATATAATGGAGGAAGTTTGGAGAAGTTTATTGATGATGTTGTTAGACCCCCTAGTGGGTTTTTAGCTGATTTGCACGGGGCTGTTGATATAATTGTCAGAACACTACACCAACTACTAGGGTATGATGTACAAGAGATAGTGCAGGTAAATAATAAATTATTTAGACATGAGTAGAGTAAGCTTACTCTTCCGGACACCTGGTTTTTTGATGGGGCATTTACGGATCATCGAGCCCGTACGCCTATGCTTATCACTATTAGTTTTGACAAGATATGTGCATTGATTGTTTATTATCTTAATCGAGGTGCTTGTTAGTGGTTATTGGACGCTTAGCCTCGCTTCTCCACATTTATACGTCCACATTCATAATATCAACGTATATTGCGTCGCCCCTCTGTGGGTGTGTGGGTGATCGTCTTGAAACTTAACATACTTATATCGTATACCCTAAGGATGATCCCTATAATTTTTGATGAATGCCCGACCCCTAGGGGCCGAATCCCACCCATATCTTGTATTTGTTTGTCGTCTACAGGCCGCATTTCTTAACGTACCATCTTGAAACTTTGAATACTTATTCTTTGTACCCTAAGGAACATCCCTATCTTTTAAGGTGCATGGCCCAACCCCTAGCGGCAGAGCCACATCTATTTTCTTTTTGACTGACTGTGTGTCACCTACAGGCCACAATTCTTAATCGATCGTCTAGAATTTTTTTTATATGAATAGGATGATCTCTATTGTTTTTTTCTATCATAAGGAACATCCCTATTGTTTGTGGTGACTGCCCAACCCCCAGGGGTAGAGCCACGTCCATTTTTATTTTTGTGTGTCTGTGTGTCACTTACAGCCCGGAATTCTTAATTAATCGTCTTGAAAACATTTTTATATTTATTCCTTATACCCCAAGGCTGACCTCCATTATTTTTGGTGCATGACGGACCCCCTGGGACAGAGTCACGCCCAATGTTTGTGTGTCTTGTGTTTCGCCTATAGGCCGCAATTCTTAACAGATCCTTTTGAAACTTTGCATACCTATTCCTTATAACCCAAGGATGATCACATAAGCGTTTTAAATAGACGGCATTCAGGGCAGTGATGTATTCTCGAGGTACGAAGTAGATGCATCGCGGCGTGCAGTATGGCACCCCTATAACTGATACTGTAACACTATTAGTGATAACAGTAGATCAGTTTCGTACATATAAGGTTTATTTACATCGGAACAGAAGATAACGCATCTACATAAATACAACAACAATACAGGAACTTAAACTATACAGGAAGTAGACTACGACAGGAACACATCAGGACGGTACATAACTATATTAAATCCACCATTCCGCCCCTCTGCCAAGGCAGCGGCTGAACTCGGGTGAGTCCATGCATTCGTCCAAGCCTCTCTTCTCATCCCGCTCGTCTGTGGTCGTCTGTCTAACTGTCAGCAAACTCTTGGTTATATACCCCAATTGCACTGCCTATTTCCATTGAAGTCATTATCAGGTCATAATATGATGCACTGACCACTGCATTCCCGTTGAAGTAATGCCGAGTGTTGTACACAGATCATGTGTAGCTTGTAAAGGACATATTGAATTAATTACATGTTTAATTACAACACAGACAGTCGTGACTTCAGAGAAGTACATACAGGGTTGAAAGGTCAATATATTATGAAAAACCATGGCCTGGTTCCTGGAAAATTCTTAAAGTAAGCGCAAAGTCATGCTTCACTTTTTTTCTTACGTAAGAAACTTTATAAAATATCGTCTCTAGAAAATAATCAAGACAATTCTTACATAAGCACAAGTCAAGCATGCGTCTAAGCACATTGTGACTGGTAAACTGAGACTACGAAGCTCTGTAACGTCATAAAATCAATTTTGGTATGCGAATTACGTCATAAATCGGTCGACTCATAGAAATGTCTATATTTCTATGGGTCGACTGCTTCCCGGCAAATGGTCGATTTAGATGCATTTGACATGTCCCCTATACCCATATAAAATGTGCCACAAGCTAAAAAAAAAAACCCCAAAACGAAAGCCCATGAATAATTGTTAGAGCGCCTGATCTTAAAGTAGCCCGTGTGTTTGTGTTGTTTACTAATGTCTCTTTGATATCAAAAGATGTAGGAAATGCCGTCGAATAACTCTACGGTCAGCCATCTTGTTTGAAGCAGAAACAAACTTAAGGTTGCTAAGCAAGCCGTATACCTGGCTTGGGGCTTGTGCTTAGATTGACAATGTTTAAGAACAAAGGTGTGCTTAAACATACATTATGCAAGAGCTAAATCTGATTATTGCAAGTCTTTATTTAGGCTTCAGATGTCATAGAAATTATAAATTATATCTTTATTTACACAACAAGCACAAAATCAACTCTGTAGACCCACGGATGGCTTGGATTCGGCTTGGATTTAAACAGGATTTCGTTGATTGATTAAATTTTGAAATCGCGTCGTAAGCGGAGATTAACCGTTACGTTGACGTCATACTCCCGGAAATAATTTTAGATCGAGGCTAAATGATAGATTGTACGAAGCGAGGCCCCTGTTGAGCGAGGCCGCATGTCAGTCAATTTGATTGAAAGTTCGATATACATGTATACGGCCTTGATATTATGTTTAGTTGTGGTTAAAATGAGAGTTTGGATGTCGATATTATAGGCTACGCTCTTTTGTCACTTGCGTTTATAGAAACATTATAGAAATTGATAAACATTGCAGCTCCATTGGATCACTGTTCGGGAGTTACGCAGGCCTACCAGTTACAGTACAAGACTACACGCAGGCTAACAAGAAGTAGGCTATAATTATGCCTCATTGATTTGGTCCATTCCTTTTCAACTTTCGCTTCTTATCTATATATTAAAAGTCTTATTCTTAATTTGTAGTAAAAATAAATGTGATACGAATTGAATTGCAACCCCGTCTCAAACCACAGCCATTGAAAACGTTACTTGATAATCGAGATTATGTAGGTGGAGTTAACGCCTGTCAATCAAACGTTCGTCTATTCTCGGAGACGGTCAAGAGAGAGTTGACTCCCATTTCTAGTCAAAAATTACAATAGTGTTAACTTTGTTCAGAATAAAGTAATTTGACTGAAATTGTCAATATATTCTTCTTTCACCATCTATTTTTGAACTGTTATAGCAAGAATGGCCAACTCTCTATTAAAATCTCCCATAATGTATTTTTAAGTTTTTTCTTGGAACACATAATAACGTGTTTGTGCTTAACCTGAAGTCTACTTAAAATATAAGCACAAGAACATTCTTAAGAATTATCTGGGAACACAAAATAAGAATCAGATAAGTTTACTTAAATGCAAAGTCTACTTAAAATCTAAGCACAAGAATTTCCTAGGGTGGGGCGGATGAGGGGTGGGGTATTTTATGTTGTGCATTTCTGTTAAAAATGCTCATATATTGAAGTGAAATGAAATACAATATTGTAAATTGACTGTAATTTCGAATAAACTGTGTTTTAATACGATTTCTAATATTGCTTTAAATGGTTATTGTTATTATTAGCCCACTGTATCATAGGATAAAAATTGAAAATCAAGGTCATGGTCATCCGATCCTAAATTTTACGCCGGGATATTTTTTTACCTTCAATAATCAAAACTATCATAATTTTCCAAAGAGCGGTTCATGGTGTGGGCATACAGAGTTCACATACATACATCGACAATTTAAATAAAATCAAAGAGTATTATGTGTGTATGTTTGCCCATCATGCTTTTTATTTTCTACTTTCTACTGCAGATCGCATTTTGAACCTGATACCCCGCCATACATATGTGGCATCAAATTAACCCTGTGAATGTTTTAGGCCATTGCATTTGGGCCCCGGACAAATCGGGTCCGAGACCCGGGCGAATCACGCTTCGTCTCCACATTAATGTGGTATCAAATTAATCACCATGACCCCGTAAATGGTTTAGGCCATCGAATTTAGGTCCCTGACAATTTGGGGCTCCTGGCGAATTAGACCCCGGGCGAATTTAGAACCTCTGGCGAATTGGGCCTCGGGCAAAGCCGGGTATTCTGCTAGTGTACTATATATGCATATCATTTATTTGGCTTTATACGTTTTATTAGACTGGTTCTCTTGGTAAAGGCACCGCCATTCAACAAAGTTGCGATGCAGATCTGGTACTGTTTTTGAATGGTTACGACAGCATGGAGGCGTTCATTGAGAAAAGACAAAGAATATTGGCTGATATCGAGAAATGGTTAGACCGACGAATGGATAATATTAGGATGACAATTAAGAAGAGAAGCATGTATGGTCTAACTTACAACTGTGAGGTAACTTACAGTGGAAAGACTGTAAAACTGGAGATGGATTTACTTCCTGCTATTGACGTCTTCGGGATTAAAACTGTTGGGGGTGTGTATTTTAAGCACTCTTTTTACCGTAATCAGAATACACATAATTCTTTTTAACAGGATAAGGATGAATAAACTGATTGCGTCAAATAGCACCATCTCAACGCCACCTAGGCCCTTATTATGATTGGCTCCTGTAACACCTTTAAAATATAGGACGGAGGGGCTGTCTAGTCGTTCGGATGGGACGAAAAACCGAGGTCCCGTGTACACATTGGCGTGCACGTAAAAGATCCCTTGGCAGTTGGAATTCGATATAAGAGTAGGCCGTAGTGCCGCTGTCCGGGCAAAATTTCCCTCATAGCACACTGTATGGCGTATGCCCGTCTTCATTAGCCGAGGTTAGGAGCAGAACAGTAGGACGTTAAACTCCATTTCATTTCATTTCATTTAAAATATGTATTATTTTTTTAGAACGAACAATTCGACAAGTTTATGAAGAAATGAAGTCTAAGCCCGAGAAAGTCAGATCGAACTATTCTCTCAGTTTCTGTAAAAAGCAAAAAGCGATTTTTAGACCTGAAAACGCTAAAGTCAAAGATCTTATCCGTCTCCTGAAATACTGGAAAAAAACAAACAGCAGATCCGTTAAGTAATTTTCTTTATATTTATGTAATCAACTTGGTATTCGTCCCTCTGGCACCAATGCCATAGACCGGAAAAGCATGGATCCAATCAAGCTGCAAGGGGGAGTATTTGAAGGTGCACTCCCTCTGTTAGTAAACCATGTATAAGGTTATATTGAGCGTCTGAAGGGGGCAGGAAGCATTAAATTCAGCTTAAATTTGTCGCTCTTCGTCTTCTATTAGTGTTTAACGTCCGCTTCCACATGCAAGGTGAATTCCTGTTGGAGAAAATCGGAGTACCCGGAGTAAACCTACTAGGTTCAGAGGGTGCCCCTATCTCAAAGCCACATACGCTTACACCAGGGATCGAAACGACGACCGCAAGGCAGGGGTGACCGGTCAGCTATTGTTAGAAGCGCGACACTCTAGACCACTAGGCCAGCTCAAAGTCCGTATTGGTCACTCACCAGTTTCGGCCTTAAATGCAATAGATACAGCACCGTTTTAGGGCTGGGTTGACGTAGAATGCCAAAATGAAACTATCGACGACCGCAAGCCAGGGGTGACCGGCCTGCTAGAGTTAGAAACGCGACACTCTAGACCACTAGGCCAGCCCAAAGCCCGTATTGGTCACTCACCAGTTTCGGCCTTAAATACAATAGATACAGCACCGTGTTAGGGCTGGGTTGACGTAGAATACCAAAAGGAAAATATCGATACTTACGTGTATATTTTACCCTAGGCTTTAGAAACAAGGGGTCGTGAAAAATATCAACGTATAAATCTGGGTATATCAACGTTTCATCCAAAAAAGTTAAATATGTGCTAATATAACTGTTTAGAGTTGGCATGGGTTAAAAAAATCTTTGAGAAAATACCCAAAGTGAACTAAAAAGTGCAAATTGTTACATTCTACATTAAAACAGTTTGAAACATCCTTATTTCCGCTTTACGTTATATTATGGGTAGCGTAATTTTAATTAATTATATATATATATATATTATGTGAAAAAACCTTATCATTCAGGGAAAAACGAAAAACCTCGAGCGGAGCCAGTCAAATAAATTTATTATTGATCTTTAAAGCTTGATATATACAAGTATTTTTATACGTTTTTATACGCCCACATTGAAATTTGGACGTATATTGTCGTCTCCCCCGTCCATCCGTCCGTCGGTCCGGCGTCCACAATTGGTAAAGTTAATATCCGATTGACTTTAAATTTATACACAGTGTTTATGATCATGCGACGAAGAAGCCTTTTGATTTTCAGCGATTAAATTTATACACAGTGTTTAAGGTCATAAGACAAAGAAGCCTATTGATTTTCAGCAATTTCCGATAATTACTTCCAGAGTTATGGCCCTTGATCACTTTGAAAAATCTTGTGGGCGCTCTAGAGGCTAAAGTTAATATCCGATTGACTTTAAATTTAAACACAGTGTTTAAATGAAATGTGGTTTTATGGCACGTCAGCTCCAACCGGGCTATATTGCGCCAAACATATGGTGAAAATTACGAGACAGGCTAAATTATATCACAGAGAACCATTATATGCATAAATAAAAACAATATCACAGTTAATAAAATTAAAAATAAAATACAACTTTTATGCATATAAATATTAAATACAAAAATGACATGATATATATATATATATACAATTAAAATTTATTATAAAAACCTGTCTCCTTTAAAAAGTCTAACACTTTACCATATAAACCCGGTTGGGCAAACATGTGATGTAGTGACTGACAACGGTAAAATTGCGATCTTATATCTTTGAGATGCTTGCACTCAATCAAAATGTGCTTAACTGTCAAAGGAACATGACAGTGTTCACATTCTGGTTGAGGCTCTCGCTTTAAAATGAAAATATGAGTTAAAAAAGAATGACCAAAACAACTTCATCCCTCCTGTTGGTTCTATAGGAGCTTGGCCAGTCTCCTAAGAGAGGCTTAATGTGATGAAGTTTATTTGTGCCAGCAAGATCCCAAGACCGTTGCCAGCGGTCATAAATAAAAAAGTTAATAGAAGATTTAAAATCTGTGAAAGGTAAAAGAAATTGTGATATGGGAAGATCTAAAGCACAGTGTTTAAAGTCATAAGACGTAGACGTCTATTCATTTTCAGCGATTTTCAATAATTACTGCCAGAGTTATGGCCCGTGAACACTTAAAAAAATCTTGTGGACGCTCTAGAGGCTAAAGTTAATATCCGATTGACTTTAAATTTATACACAGTGTTTAAAGTCATGAGATAAAGAAGCCTATTGATTTTCAGCGATTTCCGATTATTACTGCCAGAGTTATAGTCCTTGATCACTTCAAAAAATCTTGTGGACGCTCTAGAGGTCAAAGTTAATATCCGATTGACTTTGAATTTATACACAGTGTTTAAGGTCATGAGACAAAGAAGCCTATTGATTGTCAGCAATTTCCGATAATTACTGCCAGAGTTATGGCCCTTGATCACTTTGAAAAATCTTGTGGACGCTCTAGAGGCTAAAGTTAATATCCGATTGACTTTAAATTTAAACACAGTGTTTAAAGTCATAAGACGTAGAAGTCTATTCATTTTCAGCGATTTTAGATAATTACTGTCAGAGTTAAGGCCCTTGATCACTTCAAAAAACTTGTAAATGCTCTAGAGGCTAAAGTTAATATCCCATTGACTTTAAATGTATGCACAGTGTTTGAGGTCATGAAACGTAGAATCCTGTTGATTTTCAGCGATTTTCGATAATTAATGCCAAAGTTATGGCCCTTGATCACCTTGAAAACTATTGTGGACGCTCTAGAGGCTAAAGTTATCATCCGATTGACTTCAGATTAATACACAGAGTTTAAGGTCTTGAGACGAACAAGTAACAGCTAAATCCATGATATTAAATGTTTCGTATATTAACGTTAGCATGGGACAGAACTTTATAAAACCTAAACAAATTCTAATGGTTTTCTGATAATTACTTAATGATTTGTAACTCTTAATCAGATTTTAATGTATTATAAATGTTTCATTAACTCTTGTTGACTGGCCGGACGATTTAGCTGCCGTGGGCGTATGTTTCTTTGCCTGGCAACATATCTTTATCTAATAAAGGATGTTTATTGTGCCTTTTGAATTTTGTAACATTTCATAAGATATATTGGCAAATCAGTAGTAAGTTAATAGTATATTTTTTTTTGTTTTCTCCATTTTGATATGTCAGGGCAAGGATTGGACGCTGTCCTCCTATTGTTGTGAGGTAATCGGTGTGTATGTATATTGTGAAAGACTGAACAAAAAAACAGATTTTAAGATGATTGATGGATTCCGGTTTGCACTTGAGATTTTGAGTGAATTCAAAATTAAACGACTGACTGTTTCGCACTATTACGACCCTAATGAAACCGAATGGTAAGATTTAAAACAACGTTCTTTCGTCACTATCGGTATTAAGATGCTGTAATTTTGTTATTGATCCCGTTTGTGAAAGTTTTTGCATGAATACCACATGCAGTTTATAAGTTTTTTGATGATTCCGTGACCCAACAGTCTATTATTATTCAAAGTGCAAAATCAATTGTGTATGTTAAATATTGTTCAAAATTTATTTTTACGCATTTTACACTGAATAACCGTAAAATCAACATTAAATTGATCAACTTTGCACTTTTAACGCATGAAATGTCAAGAATTATACATGTACGTCTTTAGTTCTGAATATTATATTGCTCTTGTAATATATTTGATTATGTGTTTTGTGAACAACCTTGGTTTACAGACAATGCTTTGTTTATGTTGTTTGTGATCTATTACAGGATGAACTTATTTCCAATGAGTGTAACCTGTATTTTGGACCCAGCAAACCCTTTCTCAAATACTGGACCCAAAGAGAATGAGATTAAAAAAATAAAACGTTGTGCAGCTGAAACTTTGACTTTATTGCCACATTAAGATATATGTAATACACGTGTTACGTTATAGCCTAGCTTTATAGGTATTGCAGAGTGAATATTGGAGAGCATATGCACAAATATTTTATTTAGATATTTAAATCTTCTGTATTTTAAGAATATATATTTTATGGATTACATAGTCCAATATTATTAAGATGTATACATGTTTATTATTAGAAACGGCGAGGGAATAATCCATTAAAAAGCATAAATGAACCTCACGCTTTTGGAAGATGAAATCTTATCAAATTATAGCAGGTATGGTCAGCTCTTATCCAAATCTTACACTAATGTTTATTTAATAAATTACTAGAAAGGACAATATTGTATCTCTCAATGATAAGCTCTCTACTTTATGATTTGAATGTAAAAACCTTGTTTGAAGTTTATATTTAATTTTTTTTGAACTTGTGATTTGGAATTATTTCCTATTATATCGGAAAAGTACGATTAGTAGAACCGAGTGTTACTTTAATAGATAATTCTAAATCTACGTAAGCATTAAATACTAAATGGAAATGTACGTTTATCGACGAAATACTTGTTTATTTAAATTTATTTCAAGTATAAGTAAAAATGGTTCACGCTTAAATAAACAGAGGAGTACAATTACAAATTTATATGATTTATTACTTGGTTAATTACTAACGAAGACTTCGCAGCGTATTTAATAAGCCGACAAGTAATATACATTTGATAAATTACTTGTTTATTAAAGAAATTGATTATTAAGATTATTCAAACTATTGGTGACTAAAAAGTACGATATATACATTATTATATTATTGTTTAATGCTTGTTGCTAGTTATAGAATAGAGACTTATTAGTATTATATTTAATTCATTCGACATCAGTAACTTGTACCTTTCACAAGCGAGTTTAAATGCACACTATTATTATTTTAAGCTACACCACCCTATATATACATTGTATATTGCTAATAATGCTTGAATTTAAATAATTGAATGGTATAGACAATAAATTACTATATTGGATCGTTCTTATATTTTAAGATAACCGAAAACAACACCTTTACGTATGTTAGTTTGATATCCATGGCATCTCAACGTTGAGAACAGGCACGGGGCTAATTGACCGACATTTTAATTCCGAAATCAAGGATATTAGTCGATAATTTGGAGAAGTATTTATTCTGCTTCCATTTAAGAAAAAAAATGAAAAAGTTTATTTAGTTTCTATGTATATGGGAGATGTAAAACGGATTAGACCCACATTACAAAATAGTACACTAATGTTTATACGCCCATGTTGTCGTCTATTGTAGTCGCTCCCGTCCGTCGGTCCGGTGTCCACAATTCGTAAGATCTAACATATATTCAGAATGGTTACCGCTGAAAAGCCTGTGTTATACATTGTACTGCAGTGGGTTTTGTTACACTTTTAGGTCTTTATGTCAGGTTCTTGATGACAACACTGGTTTAACTTCATGTGCTACATTTATTGGTCTCCAAACATATCATGTACAAAACTCAAGACTCCGTAATTAGCTTGTGTTGAGGGATCAAGGTCCTAGCTTGGCTTGACACCCTTGAGTGCCAACTCCTAACTAATTTACATGGCTTCTGTCGGGTCTTAACTCAGAGGCTCTCGCCTTGACAGAATAATTTCAGTTTGATTCCTGCTTATAATCCCTTCCGCATGGCCGTTGGTTGTATCAAGCCAGGGCTAATGTCGGCCATCTGTGGGTCATAAATCGATTTCATGTATGGAAGGTGTTAAGTGAGTTATTAGAATCACATAGAATACAAAATCCTTTTCTCTTTTTTTCACCTCGCGAGTTATTGAAATCACATAAATAACACAAAATATTCCAATGTTCACACACGCGAGTTAATAAAATTACATATAACATAAGTTCTTCTACTGGCCATGATACACGCGTTTGAAGACGTCTTCTTTTATTCACATCCACGTTTTGGTCAATTGCAGGGAGGGTACAAAGTATTTCTTCCTTCATATTTTCCGTCCTTCTCTTCTTTAAGATTGGCAGCTATTATTTTTGTCGGGTAGTCTTACCGTCTGGCCAAACAGGTTTTTTATGACATGTGCTATGGAAAATATTATCACTGCCATCCGTGTCCAAGTTTTATCATCTGCTTATTATATTATGGGGTGAACTCAACAAATAGTTAATCAAAGTGGAACAGACTTTAGATAACGATTAACGATCTATTTTAGAATATTTACATTAGGATTTACATAAACCAAATTGAACATAGGATGTCATATTGTTTTACCTCAAAAAAAAACAAACAATGAATGATCTGAACACATTTCACCAATCTTAAATAAGATATTTTTCAAAAGACTTATCAAAATTAATAACGGTTTATCTCTCTAATTCTTAAACAAAACACAAAACAAAACATCACAGTCGCTCCTAATCTGAGCGGAGGGTATATAACCACTCAATTCCTCTTGATAAAAACAAATAAAATTTCTCCCGAAATTTCGGGGCATCCATAATATTTGGGGTACTATAATGATAATGATTTATTTTTAATATAGCGATTTACATAA
Organism: Patella vulgata; assembly: GCF_932274485.2. Classification (NCBI taxonomy): domain Eukaryota; kingdom Metazoa; phylum Mollusca; class Gastropoda; family Patellidae; genus Patella; species Patella vulgata. The sequence goes on from NC_065883.2 coordinate 24,548,280, forward strand.
AAGCATCTCAAACCGCTTTACATCAATATAGTAATTACCTAGTGTATAATTCAATGATAGACAGTACATAAAATCATTCTAAAAATAACATTACAAGTAATTAAAAGAAATATCAACAATAACTAGACATCTTAACCTAATACTATAAAACTCTCGAGTATGTTATATAATTTCTAGTTGCATATTTACAATGTATGGCATATTTCATAATCTTGCGGCCTCAACAATAAAATTTTCTAAAAACGTGTGTTTTCAGTGCGGTTTTGAAGGAGGCGAACAAATCTATATCACGGAGAGAGGCTGGCAGGCTATTCCACAGATGTGGTGCATAGATGCAAAAAGCGCGGTCACCGTATGCTCGTGGCGGTTTTGGTCGCATATTGTGATTCACCAGTTTCCACTTTCGCAACTTTTAGTGCGGATTTTAGGGACATGAATTTCACTCAGTTCAGTCAGGTAGAACGGTGCCGACCCACCATGATGGATCAGTTTGAATAGGATGCATAGATTTTTGAATTCTACGCGCGCTTTCACTGGTAGCCAGTGAAGTTCACGTAGAATTGTTGTCATGTCAATATGACGTTCTAATTTTCGTCTGATTACCAGTCTAGCGGCAGAATTTTGTATGTGTTGCAGTTTTTTTATTTGGTAATCATACAGGCCGTAAAACAAACTGTTACAGTAAACTGTACGACGCCGTTCTACATACCTTAGCGATATGCGCCTCCATGGTTCCACTCGAGTCCATCATCACTGACATCACCAATCCTGACCTCCGTTGAGGTAGGCAGGGCTTCAGCTTTCTTGAAGCGAGAAGAAAACCACACAATTTCGGTTTTCGAATCATTGAGTGCGAGAAGATTTTCTCTCATCCACCCTCTGATCTCATCAACGCAGGCTTCGATTCGGCAGGCCACGGAATAGTCAGTCTTAGCGTCGCACGCGATGTAGAGCTGAGTATCATCTGCGAAAATTACCGTGTCTAAGCCGTGGCGAGTGACGATGTCCTCAAGTGGAACCATGTACAGAGCAAAAAGGACTGGTCCGAGTACCGAGCCCTGGGGTACACCATAACGTAATGGATGCTCCTTCGACACAATCGATCCGATCGACACTTTCTGCATGAGTTCTGCCATGCAAGTGTGACCCCAGCCAATCCAGTACTGGATCCCCAACCCGAACCTCAAGCGCAGACGTCTCAGAAGTATCTCATGATCGATGGTGTCGAAGGCCGCAGACAGGTCAAGCAATACAAGAATGAGGTCCCGCTGCCCATTGAGAGCGAACATGACGTCATTTTGCACTCTGAGGAGTGCAGTTTCCGTACTGTGGCCCCCTCGGTAGGCAGACTGGAACTTGCCATACAACGAATTTGACTGAAGATACAGGTGAAGTTGACTGGGAGCAGCTTTCTCCAAGAACTTGTCTAAAAATGGGCAATTGGAAAGTGGGCGGTAATTTTTCATGACCTCCTTATCAAGTCCAGCTTTTTTGAGGAGGGGACGAATGACTGCTTGTTTATAGATATCTGGAAATACACCAGTAGAAAACGAAGAATTTACGATACTAAGAAGATGTGGAGCTAGTACATCAATACATGATTTGACAAGATTAGTTGGCATGGGATCAAGCGAACATGATTTATCAGGCATGGCACAGACTATCTTACGAACACCATCAATGTTTAGCAAACCAAAGGATTCCAGTCTGGCGTCACGTTCATAAACACTACCAGCTGATCCTGATTGAGTCACGTTTACGCTCAATGCACTGTCCTCATACTGAGACATTACCTCACTCGGGGTCATTAGGTCCGATCGAATGACCTCAATCTTCTGGGAGAAAATATCTGCAAATATGTCCGGTAGAGTTGAATGGCCTTGGTCAGGCAAGACCGATGCTAGAGCTCTCTTGTTTCCAGATAAATTGTCCACAATTGCAAACAATTCCTTAGTGCTCGCTTCCCCGATTCTCGTTCGATGGAAGCAAGATTTGACGTCATTCAGTTGTCGCGAGTAAGCGGATCGTGTGTCAATTAATTTTCTGACGGTGAATCTCAAGTTTTGAGCGAAGCCACTGGCGTTCCGTGCGTCTCAATTCCTGACGTCCCTCAATGAGTTCATTATTAAACCAGTCAGAACGTGGCTTATCAACCAAAACCTTCGTCCTACACGGTGCATGCTTGTCTAGAGCAGATCTTAAAGATGTATTGTACAGGGTCGCGAGATCATTGACATCATCAGATGACCTATTGACTGCCATCGAATTACGTATAGTGTCCCTAAATGAGTCAATGTTAGTTAGAACACGATGTTGTTTAGTGACCTTAGTGGTCGGTGGGAGTTGAGTAGATGACTACATCAAAACACAATATAAAATCACTCCGGTAAATATCGGGCCACCCCTTAACAATCGGGGCAAAAATATATTTAGTCGAAACGCACAAAAAATACAAGAGATAAACCTTTTAATACTTTGTGAATGTTTATGAGTTAATTTCCAAATTACGATACTGTTAACCCAATTCCGGTTAAACAATCACAAAACATTTTACTTCGCCTTATAAACCTGTTAATACTTGGTTAACACTAATTTTAAAAGCCAAAATTTGTGTCCAAAAACAAACAATTCTAATTTATAATCTTTTTAAAAACAACACGATGTATCCGAAAACGAAACGTACAGATAATTCTTTTTTCTTTTTAGTCACGTCTCTACAAATAGTTACGTACTGTTCCACTACAAGCCTTATACGTAACATATATAATTTTTGAGTTAGGGACAGCAGTTGAAAGATCCCATTTCTTAATAAATTTGATTCAATTAGTAAAAAAAACCCCCCAATTTCAGGGTTTCTAGGAAATGGTTGAGAAATTTGAGTAACTACACCATGATATTTAAGCGTTGATGATAAACTGCTGACCTCCTCAGTTAATTTGTTAAACATAGCCCTTTTGTCAGGATTTACCGTGGTTATGGTTAGGATTTAGAAAAAGACTCACCTCCTTTTAATATAATGCTTAGACCTTCTAGTGGTTAGGACTTCAAACGTTGCTCTGGTACACGCCGCCAATTGATATGTTACACTTTTAGGTCTTTATGCCAGGTTCTTGATGACAACACTGGTTTAACTTCATATGATACTTTTATTGTTCTTCAAACATATGTACAAAACTTAAGACATCGGATTTAGCTTGGGTTGAGGGATCCATGGTCCTAGCTTGGCTTGACACCCTTGGGTGCCAACTCCCAACTAATTTACATAGCCTCTGTCCGGTCTCGCCTTGACTAAATAATCTCACTTTGATTCCTGCTTATAATCCGTCGAAGGATCGTCGAAGAGATAATGCAGCTGACTATATTACATCATGCGTTCAGTACAGATTGCTTTACAGACAAAGGACGTTACATAACTCAGGTCAGCTGTGATGATTAATGACTTCACTAACGCCGTAACGGCTTCCGCGTGGCCGTTGATCGTGTCAAGCCAGTGCCAATGTAATGTCGACCATCTGTGGGTCATAAATCTGATAAGGATCGAGTTCATGCATGGAAGGTGTTCAGTGACATTTTCCTGAATAATGTCAATTGTGTAACGGTTTATGATTAGATCAGAGGAGGTAGTCTTCGAGCATATGATTATATATCTACATATCTAATCTGGAAAGGATTATAATGGATGCCAGTTCTTTTTGGTAAAATTGCGCCATAGCTCGCATCTAATTCTTAGTATGGATAGCGAATTTCAAATTTGTCTTTCCCATTGCGTTTCCTGTCCCCATAACAGCAAGTAGTCCGATCGTTAATGTAAATCCGTCGGCTTTTCGGGCAGAAATCGTGGAATAAGCTTTATTTTGTAGGTTTTGATGTTTGATTACAAAAAAACAATGTTGACATTTTTTTTGAGTAGGTCTTCACAGTATGGGAGGCCATTATTTGAGGGTAGCCATTTTGCGATAATATTCCAAATTATTTTTTATTTTCACCTTATTTATAATATTATCGACATATCAACTGTGATCTGGCAATGTATTAATATTGGCGGCATTCATGACTATATCTCAGATTGTTTTCCATCATTTCATGATGATATTTCCAAGATGGCTACCATTTTTGGCGGGAAAATCGGTCGATGTGCTGATTTCGATTAAGTAGTAGTGTTTGGTGTCAAAATATATGTTTTCGGGGTCACAAATTCCATTCCTGACATTTACGATGTTGTAAAATGATCACATGTTAATATCCTTAGCATATTACCAAGATGGCGTGCATTTTTGGCGGGAAAATGAGGCGATGTGCAGATTTTGATTAAGTGGTAGTGTTTGGTGTCAATATATATGTTTACGGGGGCGCAGAATCAATTTCTGACATTTACAACCTTGTAAAATGATCACATGTTCACATATTTAGTATATTTCCAATATTGCTGCCACTTGTGGCGGGAAAATCGGACGATGGGTTGATTTCGATTAAGTAGTTGTCTTTAGTGACAATATATATGTTTTCGGGGAGGCAGATTCGATTTCTGTCATATACTATTCAAAAAAAGTAGGGGATATTTGATTTTGGGGGCATAATACTAAAATATGCAAATGACTACGAAAAAAGTCACTATAGAACCTAACAGAAGAAACATTTCCAGTTACATGTGACGCCCAAACGCACCAATAGCTACCGCATGGAATGCAGGTGATGCTTGGGATCATCATGGGGGTCCAACCCAAGATTTGCACGACTCTGACTTTGAATGTTACAGTCATTGTGGCATTGAATTCCAGGGTGGAAACATCAGTTTAATTGTTTTAGTGACCAGAAAACAAATTTTGATATGCGTCGGCTTACCCAAAATGAAAGGTTACGTGCCCTTGGCATGCTACAGATCGGCACAACACAGGCGGTTGTGGCGCGGACGATGAATGTTTCTCAGTCTGTCATAAGCAGGCTATGGTCCAGATACCGTGATACACAATCTGTACAGGACAGACCACGCTCAGGTCGACCAAGGGCGACAACTCAAGCCCAGGATCGATTTATCCGTACCTTGGCCTTGAGAAATCGTGTCATCACAGCAAATCAGATCAGCGCTCGTCTTCAAACAGACACTGGTGTGAGAGTGAGTGGCCAGACGATTCGGAATCGACTGCATAGGGGTCACCTTCGCGCCCGACGTCCTCGCGTGATCCCTTGTTTGAGAGATCATCACATTCAGGCAAGACGTCGTTGGTGTAGGGATCGTCAACACTGGGATAATCGACGCTGGAGCAATGTGATGTTTTCAGATGAGTCAAGGTTCACTGTTGATTTTTTGGACAGACGTAGGAGGGTGTGGCGTCGTCGAAACGAGCGCTTCCAAGACGTTAACGTCATCAGACATGATCGATTTGGGGGTGGTTCTGTTATGGTGTGGGGAGGCATCACTGTTGCTGGAAGAACGGCTTTACATGTTGTTGCAGGGCGTGTTACAGGCCAGTACTACCGGGACAACATCTTGGCAGTCCATGTTGTGCCGTTCGCACGACGTCATGGCCGCCGTTTCATCTTCCAGGATGACAACGCAAGATGTCACAGGGCCAGGATCGTTACAGGTTACCTCCAACAACAGAACATCACCACATTACCTTGGCCAGCACTGAGTCCCGACCTCTCCCCCATCGAGCATGTCTGGGACATGCTTGGACAGAGGTCACGTCAACGTCAACAACGTCCTGCCAATGTCCAAGAACTTGCTGCTGCGTTGCAACAGGAATGGGACAATCTGGACCAAAATGACCTTAGACGTCTCATTAGGAGTATGCCACGTCGGATCAATGCTTGTTTGGCAAACAGAGGAGGATTTACCCGTTACTGACTTGGTTGTGATGCTGTGGTAACTTTGCTGTTTGACCCCGGGCATCATTTTACCCTTATAATGGTCAGTCTGTGCCTTACTTAGTCTAACGATCATTTGGAATAAATCGATGAATGTGAACTTCATTTCATTTTGTCATTTGTTTCTTCGTCAGTTTCATTAGGTGACTTTAATAACACTTAAAAATCAAATATCCCCTACTTTGTTTTTTTAGACTTTTATTATTCCGTCCATTATTCAAGATTTTACACCTGCATAGTATGTACTACGATGTGCGTTCACAATTTTCGGATTTTCACAGGGTTTATTCTTTATTCCTTTTAACAGTATAACACTAAAACCTATTTATGAGAGAGAGAGAGAGAGAGAGAAAGAGGGAGAGAGAGAGAGAGAGAGAGATGGGTTTAACGTCCACTCGACACAAATTAGGTCATTTCGGGACTAATATGTGGTTTAATTTTATTTCAATAATACGCTTGCGCGTAGGGGTCTTTAGCAGTGGGATGAAACTGGAGGATCCGTAGAAAACCAACGAGGCTTGACAGGCGACCCTACTCCTTGTCACGTACAACCGGGGATTCGAAACCACGCCAGTTGACTCAATGACAGGCCTTATGATATAGCACGCACGTGCTAACCATTTTGAATTTCAGCCTATTTTGACTTTTTTATAGAAATATATTAATTGTTTTTCTGTTAGTTATGATCTGAAAATAAATATGATATAATATTACATTCATCCAAACCAGAATTCTTGATTGTTGGCATCCTGCTATTATATGAAATAATATGTTTTCCATATTTAAAGCGAGAATTTCAAATTTTCTAAGAAAGTCAAAACGTAATTATTTCTATGTCTTTTGCTCAATAGGTTGTCAACTCACAATTATACGATCATAGGTGTCATTCTCACACTTAAAACTCATTTACACAGGAAATAATAACACAATTACCTCCCAATTACCTTCCTTGTTTTCTATTCACCACCATGGAGTAGCTTTTTTCAAACGTTTGAAAATGATGAGGAAAATGATATTTTTGCCAATTTCTCAGCTGGCAATAGTGAATTATGGGATTATTCTTTAACAAGGTAGGAATGTTTATGGATACCATCTATTTTCAGGCTTTATTTTAATAAATTTTAAAAATATAACTTAAAAATTTGCAATTTCCGCTTTAAATCTAAAATAAATCAATCCTAAAATTACACATGTGTGATTACAGGAAATGTCAGGCAATCTTCAAAAAATGAATTTCACGCATAAACAGAAATTACATGTATTTAATTTACAGTACAGCATTATATGCAAATAGGTCTTAAATCGTATCATAATCAAAAGGCTGTATAGTTCATGTATATATGTCTGCCTCAAATTTTGATAACAAAGTAATTTAAACATCCCTGTTTTCCAGGTCCTATGGTATTTTATTATGGGAAATCTTTTCGTTAGGTCATATGCCTTATCCCGGTTGCTCAAATGAAGAAGTCATGCAGTCGGTTACATTGGGTGGTCGATTGACGCCCCCAGACGGATGTCCTGCTGCTATGTGAGTAAATACTTAGATAGTATCCACATCGCTACGGTGACTATAATTTTATTATGTATAAATTGTTGTTAGATTGACACCCTCGGACAATAGTTATGCTGCTGTGTAAGTAACTATATAGTATTAACAATGTTATGGTAACACTAATCCTCTTTTATCACCCAATAATACATTCTACAGTAGATATCGCTTGTGTGATATATTTCATAATATACATGAATTTGATTGGTCAGTTGAAAAGGAACTACTTTTTTTATTTTCAAAGAACAGTTCATTTCTTATTAAAAGTATTTTTTTTTATTAAAGGCTCAATACCACTCTTGTTGTAACTGAATAATATGTCCCAATCTTTATTCTGGTCAACAAATTGTACTATTTTAGAATATTTCAATTAATTGATGATACAAATTTCATCTTAACACACCTTATTTACAAATTTTGAAAAATTCAACATAATGGTTTGAAACGTCTAACGTAAACCTTTTCAAATGAAACTTCGATTTAAAAATATTTTCGAACCCTCTGGACAAGTAAAATAGGATGTAATGGATAATTTACACAACAGGTAGGTCACTTAAACATCTAGTACTTAGATAGCGATATTATTAATTTTCTGGAGCTTTCAAGCCAGCAAGAGTGTTATTGTCCCTTTAAAATGAACTATTGTTATTCAATTGACCTTGATGGAAACACTGGGTCAATATAAAGGACTTTGCAATGGTTGAATTGCTGTCAAAAAATGATGTATCACTACGCCGTAATGTTCAGTAAAAGTGAAATCTACAGCAAAGAATTATATTTATCTATTTGTGCATTTAAGAAGGGATTGGGTGATAAATAAAATCTCCCACTCGTCTTTTTTTATATCAAAAAATATCAACACTCGTTGATAAAGTAAAAAAAAAACTCGGCAGAGACTCGTTTTTTGTTACTTTATCAACTTGTGTTGATATTTTTTGATATCAAAAAAGACTGGTAGGAGATTCTCTATATATAAATGGGTGTTAGTTTGACTCCCCAGAAGATTGCCCTGTTGCTGCTTTGTAAATGTGATAACTGAAATCTTATTGTATAATGGGTGATTGATTGACGCTCCCAGGCGATCATCCTCCTGCAACTTAACTGATTGTACAGGGTTGGTAATGTAAATGGTAACCGCAATCTTAAATAAATAATTTAAATGGGTGTTAGATTGTGTTCACGGGTGGGTGGCCTGCTGTTGTGTAAGTAGTTGTATAAGGCTTGTAATGTTATGGTAACCGCAATCTTATTGTATAGATTATGTAAATGGGTGTTACAATGAGGCCACAGAGGATTGTTCTGCTGCTGTGTAAGTAAACATAATGTTAGGGTAACCGCAATCTTATTGTATAAATTTTATAAATGGGTGTTAGATTGGCGCCACACAGGGCCTTTTTTCTGCTGCTGTGTAAGTATACATCATGTTAGGGTAACTGCGATCTTAATGTTTAAATGGGTGGTTGATTGACGCCATCAGAATGTCTTGTAGTTCTACGTAATGCTTTGGTTTTACGTAATAAAATAACTACCAAAATGCTGGATATATAGTACCAGAATATATGTTAGATACCATTTACCAGTTTCTCACAGTAAACAACTGTGGTCTGTGGATTGTACGTGTGATCGAAGTCCAATTTAAGGAGTGCACTGAAATTTGTGAGATCGGTTGTCTAGATATTTACATCCATTCACCATGTGTTGTATGTTTTCTTTTCTTTTGTTTTTTATTTGTTTTGTTTTACCAAATCAATAGATGTAGGTCGAAAGAGAACACTTAATGTGTATCTGTTATAAACTCCTTATAGCTTTCTCAATGATTTTGTATACAAATTGATAGCTATTTTAGTTCATAGGGCCTATGTTTCTTGCAAGGACTTTTCTTTAGACATTGGGAATTGTGTATTGGTTATCTTGTTAACAGTATTGTTAATATTTATCTTGATTTACAGATATGAAATTATGAACTATTGTTGGAGTGGTTTAGCTGAAGAAAGACCAACATTTTCAACTTTAGTTTCTAGCGTAGAGAAGTGTCTTGAGGTATTGATTAATTCATTTAAAAAGTATTTGTTTGGTCTACTTTTCTCTTTTTTAAAAGATATATTTTAAACAGTACACTAGATATTACGAACAATATTGCATTAAATCCATAATCTTAACAATGAGTTGTCATTTAGCGCAGAGAGAGAGAGGACTGTCTGTTCAATATCCAACACTCTCTGCGGATGAAACCTTGTCGTCGGTAGAAAGGTTTGCGTGCAACTGTGATCCCCTGAGCCAAGCCGTCGGAAATCTAGTACCCCTGGTAGGGCGGAAAGTGGACCCGGTTAAGCGTTTTTTTCTTGTCCAAACTGTCAAGACTCCGACAAAATCCTGCACCCAGAATCATCTCCAGCCGTCTCGACCATGTCTTGCCAGTGGATCCAGGTGATCATGGACGAGAGAGTGTGAACGATGCTGCGCAAGTTCTCTACACTTTAGCGCATGTCATGGCTTCATACTCACAGTTTAAAGTTTAAACTGTAAAGCCCTGTGGCGATGGGGACGCGACGACGTAAAAGGTGAGGATACACTGGCAACTACAGCCGCAAACCTGCACACAGGCGGCTCGGGCCATTAGTCGTATTCCAATAAACGAAGCAGAAGAGAAACCCAGCAACATTCTGAGTCCTCTTCAGGACCTGCACTGCTCACCTCCTAGAATGGGGAAGGGGCTAGAAAAGTTGCCCTAAACATTGCCTGCTTCAACCTTCCCAGACCAGCATACCCCGGCTGGCAGGGCTCTCATTTAGCGGTCGAAACAATAAAAACAAAAAGAAAGGTGATCAGGCTGACCATAGGTACGTACACTTCTATACAATGCAAAAGCGAACTAGCTCGCTACAAGGTGTATGTTGCTGCTCTATCTGAGACCAACTCACTGAGATAGGTGCTGGCTATGCATTCTTCTGGAGTGGACGAAATCAACAAGACGTCCAGCCTAGCTGAGAGAGGGAGAGAGAGGGAGAGAGAGAGAGTTCTTCAGCAGTGGGAGGAAACCGGGTGATCCGGAGAAACCTACTCATTGTCACGTACAACCAGGGATTCGAAACCACGCTAGTTGACTCAATGGCAGACCTTATGACACAGCGCGCACGTGCTAACCCTTCGCCCCCCCCCCCCTTCGCCTAGCTAAGAACCTTGAACGACTGCCTAAAGGTTACAATGACAGACTCATGGTGATTGACTGACACACTGACTACAATCAACTGCTGGAAGCCATGGTCATTATCGACGACGACATTATTTTTGGTGCCCTTGCCTTTCTTAATATGCACTGTTTTGCTGAATTTTGTTCTTTGTTCATCAAAATATATTTATTACAGGATGATGACGTTGCTAGTCGAGGACTACCAGCCTTCTATCAACCTGCTGTTCCGGGTACTCAGGGTCTTCGTTTACTTAGCAATCCAATGTCTACATCGATATCAACTCATGTGAGGGAGTGCCTTGATGCATCATCAAATTACATTGAACCTCTGATCCCTACATCTTCACTATCATCAAATCAAATGAATAATTTGGATTGGTCGTTTGAGTCGTCACCAAATGCATCGGACAATTCTTGAACAATTCAGTGGGCTCTGGGATAGAATCTAAGATACTTTCCGTCTCTTCTGGCACAATAACGTAAAGTGAAAAGTCACGCGAATTTAATTTTCATAATTACACATATGTAAGTGTAATCCTTCTATAAGATCTGATAAATGTTATCGGGTTAGCTTACTTTGTAACAATCGGATGTTAGATTCGATCTTAATACCTAAGTGAAACTGGCTGGTGACTACCAAATATATAACAACGATCTTAATAATGGATCCATATGATCAATCATAGATACATAATTTACTTAAATGAACTGTTCCATGTACATAGTGTGTGTGTGTCTAATTATACAGTGTAAATGCTTGGTAACGCTTAATTGTTAAACTATTTGGGGGGAATTATCATAGACGATATTATGATTTTGACCGCTTCTTAATTGGATTATATCACAACATACGGCGCCAAACTCACCTCCATTTATAGGGTGCCTGTTGGTAGTGATTGCACATAAATTTACCGTCATATTCATGGATATTGGTTTTTTTATGTTAAATATGAAGCAAAATGTAATTTAATCCTTATAAGACATATAGAGGTAGATTTCACAAATTAAAAACACTTATATGGATAAACTACTTCTGAATTTATTAACATGCTACGTTTCGATACACATACAGATATCGTTATCAAGCAAATAATGATATATAACAAAATAATATATAATATATAACAAAAATGTGGTGCAATATATAGTTAACAATTGGAAACCATGTAACAGATTAATCATTAATTTTAATTAATGGTCTTTCATCTTGTTAATCCTTTGTAATTGTTTATCCATATTATTACTTCTCTCATCTTGTATTGTGTATCCATATTATTACTTCTCTTATCTTGTTTATTCTTAAATTACAAAGGATTAACAAGATGAAAGACTGTAATGTATTGATAACAACTAGAAATATTAGCAGATCAAACTAATAATTATAAGAGATTAACTATATGAGAGATAGGAATATATAGATAACAATTAATACATACACTAATTAGCAGGTGAAACCATAACTACAAGATGAAAGGGGGTTAACCGCACAGGCAAGAAATCGAAAACTAGGGGAAGGAAACCATAATGTATTGATAACAATTAGAAATTAGCAGATAAAACTAATAATTTATACGAGATTATTGGGATAACAGATAGCAATATATAAATACATGCAACAAATAAAGATAAGCTAACTAAAGAGGAAACCAGTGCAATCAAAGAACTAAAGGAAATGAGAAATGAAATGGGGTTTAACGTCCTACTGTTTTGCTCCGAACTGGGCTAATGAAGACGGGAAAGAACTAAAGGAAAATAAAGAGATATCAATAGTTGCAGCTGATAAAGGTAAAGCCACTGTACTAATAGATACTTGTGACCTGAATGAACTAGTAAACAACACCTTATCAGACAGTTCAACCTACAAAGAACTAAAAAAGGACCCTACAGCTAAACTTGATAGACAACTTAAATCCACATTAAAATCCTCGCGACAATAATGAAATAGATAAACAACTTTATGAGAAACTAAACATAACCCATCCGACGCCAACTTATGCTAGAGTACAGGTTAAAATTCACAAAGGCCCAATCAAAATTAGACTGTTAAAATGTTCTCGTGGATCAGTATACTACAACACGGCACAGTATATTTCTAAACTGTTATCACCCATTGCAACTAGTGCTAATTCCTATATTAAAAATTCAGCAGAATTCTGCCACAGACTTATACAAAATAATATAATGGCCAGTTAGTTATGATGTTGTTGATTTGTTTACGAATATACCTCGGGATGAAGCAGTACAAGTGTTAAAGAAAAATATTGAATCCATTTACCAAGAACTAACCACAAACCTCAAAATCGACAGTATCATTCAACTAATAGAGCAATGCATCAATTCTTCATATTTCTCATGGCAATCCGGTCTTTATGAACAGGTGCATGGTTTACCCATGGGATCCCCCATAAGTCCTCTCATAACAGAAGTGTATATGACCCATTTTGAAGAATCTGTCCTAAAGTCTACACCTATCCCACCTATAACATGGATTAGGAAAGTTGATGATGTATTTGCCATTTTGGAACCAGGTCAGAATCCACATCACCTTCTCGAACACCTCAATAGCGTCCACCCTTGAATGAAATTTACTGTAGAACTAGAAAAAGACAACCAATTACCTTTCCTAGACGTATTAGTAATCAACTCCGCAGATAGCCTAAAAACCACTGTTTACCGCAAGCCAACCCACACGGACCAATATATACATAATAGTTCTAACCATCCAACCAAAGTCAAAACAGGAATCATAAGTACCTTAACAAGACGCGCAAAATTAGTATGTCATGATAATCTACTCGACGCTAACTACAGCACATCAACCACGTCCTTACAGAATATAACAACTACCCTGTCAACACAGTTAAAACAACCATGAAGAAAACTCTGACGCATACTTGCAAACCACCCGATGCCATTACAAAAAGTCGTCCGATATTTATCACCATCCCATTTATAGGACCAGCTAGCCACCATATTAAAAGAATTTTAACAGAGCAAATCGGCGCAGAGGTAGTATTCAGCAGCGGAACCACACTCAAGACTATGTTATAATAAAAGCTGATGGTAGGATACTAAAACCAAGAGATGATCCAAAGAGTGTCGTATATAAAATAAATTGTGAGTGCGATTTGGCGTACATTGGAGAAACATCCCGACCGATTTTAGTGAGAACAAAGGAGCATCACACGGCAGTTAAAAAACAAGAATATAATAAATCAGCAATAGCAGAACACATCTACCAAAATCCAAAGCATAAAATCAAATGGGAGAATACAGAAATACTAGCTAGAAATTTATCAACATGGAAAAATAGAATTCTACGAGAAGCGCTAGAAATTCAAAAACATAAGCCTAAATTAAATAGGGACTCGGGACATTTTCTCCCAAATCTTTGGGTGGATTTATTTAATCCCTATTAAAGTTTTCAATTTCTTGCCTGTGCGGTTAACCATTTACATCTTGTAGTTATGGTTTCACCTGCTATATTAGTTTTTATTTGTTGCATGTATCTATATATTGCTATCTGTTATCCCAATAATCTCGTATAATTATTAGTTTTATCTGCTAATTTCTAATTGTTATCAATACATTATGGTTTCCTTCCCCTAGTTTTCGATTTCTTGTCTGTGCGGTTAACCCCCTTTCATCTTGTAGTTATGGTTTTCACCTGCTAATTAGTGTATTAATTGTTATCTATATATTCCTATCTCTCATATAGTTAATCTCTTATAATTATTAGTTTGATCTGCTAATATTTCTAATTGTTATCAATACATTACAGTCTTTCATCTTGTGAATCCTTTGTAATTGTTTGTCCATATTATTACTTCTCTCATCTTGTTTATTCTTAATGATTAATCTGTTACATGGTTTCCAATTGTTAACTATATATTGCACCACGTTTTTGTTATATATCATTATTTGCTTGATAACGATATCTGTATTTGTATCGAAACGTACCATATAAGTGTTTTTAAAATGTAATTTATTAATATTTTGTTATTTACGTTTTGTTTTGAATTGAAACATAATGGTTTTATTTTTGACATTGTAATGACTGAATTCATTTTTAGTTGGTAACATAGCTTATCATAAGGTACGGTTCAATAGTTCGTACACATCGACTATAGACTTAGTTTAACGTGGCAAAATCCCTCAATATCTCTAATATGGTTAGAATATTGTATCTGTTTTACTTACTCCCGTCTCATGTTAAAGGACAATATTGGGGTCAGTCATTATCACATATGTGCAAGAAGTGGTTAAACACATCCCCAATTTTAACACAGAGATCGTTGGTACGATAGATGCGTTATGGAGATTTCAAGAAAGCGAACCGACGAACGCAAAAGGAAAATACGAGTTATCCTTCTGTATAACTGACTGAAGTGACGAGTGATAACAGATACACGGGCGAATTTCTGCTCACTAATAATTCCTTCGAAGACCAAAAGCTGTTACATGAGACTGTGGAAGAATAGCTGACAATTCAAAAAAGTAATTGACTGTCACTAGACAAGAGAAAATAGAAAAAGTCCGTGCTTTACCATGCTTTATAAAGTATAAAAACAAGTTAATATACTACATGTATAAACTTTTAATGAAATGGTGTTTAACGTCCTACTGTCCTGCTCCGAACTGGGCTAATGAAAACGTGCGTACGCCATACCGTGTGCTATATCGAATTCAAACTGTCAAGGGATCTTTAACGTGCACGCCCATGTGTACACGGTATCTTGGGTTTTCGTACCATCCGAGCGACTAGACAGCTGGTTTTGTCAGGCCCTCCGTCCTGAATCACTGACAAGGGGGGGGGGGGCACGTCGGAAAATCTGGATGAATTTTCTCGGCCAATGCAGGGATCGAACACCCAACTCCCAGGCTAGCGAGCCAGCGTTTTACCCACTTAGCCACCTTGACCCCAAATATCAACTTTTAAAACAAAATGAAAACTGGTATTTATTGATGAAGCGATTAAATTTGTAATTTTACTCAAGCACTCCTTTAATGGCGGAGTTCTTTATAGTCAGATGGGGTAATTTTCGTATGAGAACTGAACTTTCGACTAGAATGTTCCAGAATCAATACCGGCGAGGACCGAGAAAAACCTCAGCGGTTTTTCACGCTCCGTTCCCTCCTGTCAAAGTAATACTTTTAAGCTTACTGTGATTTCTATAGAATATCTCCATGTCAGTTACCATTTTTAGAAGTTTTATAGCTTAGAATGTTTGTTTTTGTTTGTATTTAAATAACTGTTATTTTGTTCATCTTGAATTGTTTGCCATACCAGTGTTTGTCATAAGATTTTGCAGTGAATAAACCCATTGTTTGTTTCTGTCTTTCATTTGATTTTGTATATACTGCTTTTTTCTGTTTTAAACATTTAAACCAATTTTAATGACTTTGACAGGATTTGGCAATTCCTTTGAGGGATTATCGCTTTGGCGGTCTTGGCCAGTTGTAAATGAAATATGGTTTAACGTCCCAATATTCAGCACCTATCCATCTAATGAAGAAAGGCAGGCACCGTGTAAAGTTGGATGCCCGCCTATTCTGCTTCGAATTCCAATGTTCAGGGCTTCTTTTAAGATTAGGTTCCTTTTCATTAGTGCCTGACACGTCGTCCAGAGCTGTCTTCAAACTATAACAAGACAATTCCACCTGAATTAATACATCTATGATATGTGGAACATCATTAGACATCTGAGTGAGAAATAAGATTAGAAAGTTATTTTATCTGTAAATATCACAATGCTTACAGATGAGATTTGATTTCTGTTGCAGTGAATTCATCTAAACTACAACCCACAATTTCGCCCACAATCACACGCCCTAACGCTATTTACATCTCGCGACCATGGCGAAATCTACAGGTGGCCTGGCAAGGGAGAACAAATTGTATTGTATGACACGCAGTAGGTAAATGAATCTATATAGAAATCAGCAGGCCCTAAATGTCTATATAAGTTTTACTTCTAAACATCCAATATATATATACATGTATATGACACTTATATCTAGCGTCAAATAATATTACAAATTATTTTAAAGTATATACAGCAATCTCACATTATGATTTACAATTAGCGTGCTTTGATCATTTTAAATAAACAATGATAGCATAAAACTGTACACATACATTGAACATAACATAAACATGACAACACAAGATCGCAAAATTATTATGAACAAATTTACTGATCAGAACGATTTTTAACAGCACCAGGACATTGTAAAAGCTAAATCGCCCTAATGCAGATCTTTATTTTGACTTCAAATGTTATATAAATGATTAATTAGACATCTATTGCCATAAGCTTGTAATCATCTCTCCTGACCACCAGTTGGTCGTGATTTGTAATGGATTGAAACACGATCGTCATTTAATAATTTAATTTAAAAATAGATAAGCGAGACTTTGTTTATTATCGTAACAATGGTAACAATGAAATAGGGACTACCTTGTTCTTCATAACATCATTCAGAATAAAGTAATTTGAGTGAAGTTTCCAATATATATATTTAAACTAATATAGCGAGAACTGTCAGCTCTTTATCTCAATCTTACATAATGTATCTTTGATGTTTTACACAAAGTGTCGCAACCAGTAATGTACGAATCATTTACTCTCCATTTTCGCTACTGTAGAAAGGGCGAATAGTAAACCGGAGCAATTTAAACTGCTTTGGATTCTTCGCTATATCTAACATTGATTTTAAATGTTACTTCCGCGAAATCAATGAAACCCACACAGTGATTAGACACATTACTTTGATGACAGGAAAGCTCACAATTCGCATAGTTGCTGTCTCGTGGGTTATCTCTCACCTAGATATTATTAACCAATCTGAATCTTTGATGGTTCCTTTCTTTATTCGTGTAAGAGCGCAAGGAACCGTGGCTACTAATTTGTTAAATATGGAAAATCTCCAATGATTGAATTTCTTTTATACATTTTAATGTTTTGACTTATTCGTAACGCATATAGGAAAACCCTAAGATTAAAAGTTGAAATTTGGAAAAAATACATATTTCTTGTAATAGATATAAGACTTCACTGCCATGGGGTAAAAATATACTTAGTTCTTAATTCACATACACAGGAAACGAAAGTCTTTTTGTATTAAACATCAATAGAAACAATAATAAAATATGAAAAGCCGTAACAAGCAGAAATAGCAGAATAATGGCTGATTTACTCCCTTTTTTTCATAAGTCCATTTGTCTTGCTGTTTTTACAAACCTCTCCAAGATGCACTTTTGGTATAAAACATCATCAAATTCTCGTCGTAAAAATCTGTGATTGTGTAAAGTGGTTATTTCTTTTTTTTAAACATAATCTTTTCCAAGGCCATAAAAGGTGCTTCGGCCAATAAAGAAAAGATGAAGGATGCGGCGAAGGAGAAGGCAAATATTCCAATAAATTCAAACGCCTGAAATAAAGCATATATATATATATATATATATATATATATAAACACCTTAGGCTTAAAATACGAATTGATCGACTAAATAGTATTGCATCATAGGAACGTGGCCTTTAAATTGAACCGATATTATACATCTTAAACAGATAATAGCACACTGATAACCTATGACATAAAAAGTCTCTTAACTCTTAAATTGATCTACTAAATAGTATTACGTCCTGGGAACGAGACCTTCAGATATGCCGAAATAAAATTACGAATAAAAAAAATTATGACTGTTTTGGGGTCAATGGGGTTGTTTTTTTTTCTTGTTTTGATCAAACCAAATGGTAATAAAATTCCTATATATGAATATTAATGTTTAAATTCTACGGCTATCCATTAGTCACAATCTTAAATGTCTAAATGTTATCGATATAGACAGATTGCAAGTGTGCCACGCCCTCTACGGCGCTATTGCACTTTCGTACCTCTACCAGTTCCCGTGAACTTGATATTATTAGAGGATGTTAAGGGGGACTAGCAATGACCACACACCAAATTTCAGCCGAATCGATCAATAACTTTTTATTTTACTGACCTTTTAATTTCTAACGAGAGAGAACTTCATCTGTTTGACGCCATTTGCTTTGTTTACTATTTAGACTCGAATAACAAGACACTAAGACGGAAACCGACACACTGCACTAGCTGCTTATCTCTGCAGTTCATAAAAATTAATATAATTTTCGTATACTTTAATTTTTGCGCGAAGCCACCATGTTCTATAAAATACTATTTGGTGTTGATCAGTGGATTGGCCTTTAGGTGTAAATATTGCCGTGACCTTGATTTTGACCTTGAGTCTTAACTTCCCATCCATATCAGGGCCTTTGCGTTTATGATTGCCGTGGCCTTATTTCGTACTGTATTTTCAAAGTTAATGTTCAAGGTGAAAGCAGAGACGACGTCCTTCAGAAAAGATAATTGGGTCAAAGTCGTAGGTCAAGGTCATAATACAGAAAACTAAACTCAAACTTTTCAAAGTCATTTTTTGAACATTTGACCTTGACTTACGACCTTGACCCCGTAACCGTTTTCGAAGGCTATCATCTTGGCTTGAACCATCGACGTTTACTTTGGTCCTGTCGCACACTGTTCGGTCAGAAAAGGGTCAAACGCAAAGGGCCCGTGTCCGAAAGGAAGTCAATGGGCGTGGTCAATGTGAAAGGTCGTGGTGACCTCCACTAGTCACCTTTAATCATCCGTGACCTTGACTTTGACCTTGAGTCCAAACTTCCCATCAATCTCGGGCCCTTTTCGTTTATGCTTGCCGTGACCCTATTTCTTACTGTATTATCAAAGTTAATGCTTGAGGTGAAAGCAGAGACAACGTCCTTCAGAAAAGATAAATGGGTCAAAGTCGTAGGTCAAGGTCATGTTACAGAAAACTGAACTCAAACTTTTCAAGGTCAGTTTTGGGACATTTGACCTTGACTTACGAGCTTGACCCGTAACCATTTTCAAAGCCCATCATCTTGGCTTGAACCATCGACGTTTACCCTTGCCCTGTCCCAAAAATGACTTTGAAAAGTTTGAGTTTAGTTTTCTGTAACATGACCTTGACCTACGACTTTGACCCAATTATCTTTTCTGAATGACGCCGTCTCTGCTTTCACCTCAAGCATTAACTTTGATAATACAGTAAGAAATAGGGTCACGGCAAGCATAAACGAAAAGGGCCCGAGATTGATGGGAAGTTTGGACTCAAGGTGATAGCCTTCGAAAATGGTTACGAGGTCAAGGTCGTAAGTCAAGGTCAAATGTCCCAAAACTGACTTTGAAAGTCCGAGTTTAGTTTTCTGTAAGATGACCTTGACCTACGACTTTGACCCAAGTATCTTTTCTGAAGGACGTCGTCTCTGCTTTCACCTCGAACATTAACTTTGATAATACAGTTAGAAATAAGGCCACGGCAAGCATAAACGCAAAGGGCCCGAGATGGATGGGACGTTTGGACTCAAGGTCAGAGTCAAGGTTACGGATGGTTAACGGTCACTAGTGGAGGTCACCACGACCTTTCACATTGACCACGCCCATTGACTTCCTTTCGGACACGGACCCTCTGCGTTTGACTGTTTTCTGACCGAGCAGTGTGCGACAGGACCAAGTTAAACGTTCATGATTCAAGCCAATGTGATAACCTTCGAAAATGGTTACGGGGTCAAGGTCAAATGTCCCAAAAATGACTTTGAAAAGTTTGAGTTTAGTTTTCTGTAACATGACCTTGACCTACGACTTTGACCCAATTATCTTTTCTGAAGGACGTCATCTCTGCTTTCACCTCGAACATTAACTTTGATAATACAGTAAGAAATAAGGCCACGGCAAGCATAAACGCAAAGGCCCCGATATGGATGGGAAGTTTGGCCTCAAGGTCAAAATCAAGGTCACGGCAATATTTACACCTAAAGGCCAATCCACTGATCAACACCAAATAGTATTTTATAGAAAATGGTGGCTTCGCGCAAAAATTAAAGTATACGAAAATTATATTAATTTTTATGAACTGCAGTGTTAGGCAGCTAGTGCAGTGTGTCGGTTTCCGTCTAAGTGTCTTGTTATTCGAGTCGGTTTCCGTCTTAGTGTCTTGTTATTCAAGTCTAATTAGTAAACAAAGCAAATGGCGTCAAACGGATGAAGTTCTCTCTCGTTAGAAATTAAAAGGTCGGTAAAATAAAAAGTTATTGATCGATTTGGCTGAAATTTGGTGTGTGGTCATTGCTAGCCCCCCTTAACATCCTCTGGTAGAGGGAACTGGTAGAGGTACGAAAGTGCAATAGCGCCGCCCTCTACTTCTCCGTTGATGCCACAACACACACTATTTAACATAATGAACCAAGGGATTATGTATAAAATGTAACCTTTCCCTCCCTCAAACACTTTAGTATTAATATAAGGAAAAAAATTGTTTGTGTTCTGCATAATTTCGTAAACCCCATGGTCCTCCCATTTACTTGCTTGTATGATAATATTATTTTTATCATTTACACGTTATTTATCTAAGATAAATAATTATTTTCCGACATGTCTAATAAGTTAATACTGATAAAACACCCATGAGACGGGGTTAACATGGGCTAAGCCTGTTCAAAAAATCCCATTCAGATATCCTGAATAAATATATAGTTAAAAAAAATAGATAAAAACTCGGATGAAAAATTACCCCCAAAAATGGATATTGAATATATATTTACTATGTGGCGTGACATTCTGTTTACGAAAGTAGATAAAGCCAACCTTTGTTGTGCTTTACTGTTGACACAATGATCCAAATAATAATCTAAAATTAGTAAACTAGTCGACGTATGTTTAATCTTTCGAAAAAAAAAACAACCCAAAAAAGAAACAACAATGGTATAGAGAGAGAGAGAGAGAGAGAGAGAGAGAGAGAGAGAGAGAGAGAGAGAGAGAAAAAATGGGGTTTAACGTCCACTCGACACAAACTAGGTCATTTCGGGACTAACATATGGTTTTAATTTTATTTAAATAATTCGCTTGCGCGTAGGGGTCTTTTAGCAGTGGGGGGGGGGGCGGAGGACCCGGAGAAAACCCACGAGGTTGGACAGGCGACCCTACTCCTTGCCACGTACAACCGGGGATTCGAAGCCACGCCAGTCGACTCAATGACAGACTTTATGATACAGCGCGGCACGCTAACCATTCAGCCCCCCCCCCCCATGTTATAGAATATGTCCCATTTCTCGTTCCCAGGATGTAACACTATTTGGTAATAAATTCATCGATACGAGGTTTTTATGACATAGGTTATCAACTTGTTATTATCTAATATCGGTTAAATTTGAAGGCCACGTTTCCATGATGCAACACAGATTTAGTAAATCAATTCATCGTGAAGAGGTTTTTTTTCTTTTTTTTCTTTTTTTTTGTGTAGCACAGATTTATCAATGTGTTATTATCGGTTTGTAAAATGTGTAACATCAGCTCAATTTGAAGGCTTCATTCCCATGATGCAACGTGTTGGTAGCATCAGTTCAATTTGAAGATCTTGTTCCCATGATGCAACACTATTTAGTATTTTATCTTTTATAGTTTATTTGTGGAAGCAGACTTTAAACACCAATCAGCCAGTCATTAACAATTCAATACTTTTTGGGGCCATGATGTCGTAGTAAGTAAAGAGGGGATATTAATAGTGCATTCATGTACATATTTTGCGTTAGCAGTCTGATTGTTTATTTTGGAAGGTTCTATACGACACGGATTAACTATACACTGGTGAATTACTATCGTAAATGAATTAATAATCATTAAAATGGAATAAACAAGTGACACAAAATTCAAGCGATTATGTCTGTCTTAAACACATTGCAATCTTTTTAACTAAGCCGTCGCCACTGCACATCTAAACATTTCAAAACTTTAGGTCATTGTTGTGGACATACCAAGTCTCTACTGTATACATACATGCAATTCCATCAAGATTTCGGTCAAAAATACCCAATATTTCGATTCGGGCTATGCACCTTTACTCCGTTTACCTAGATACATGCATTTGAACTCTCACTTAAAAATTGCTCGGACGTTGTTAATGCACGCTCGTGAAATGAAACTTAAGCTTATTCTAAGTTTGTGTCAGTTCTTGGATCTTTGATAATTACAAAAACATACCATCTGAAAACGGGACGCCAAATTTATAGTCAACGGTTTTGGCTCAAGTCTAGTATGCAAGGATACCCAAAACCTAGATATATTTGAAGATCTATCAACTCCCAGAACCTTCTGTTTGAGTCCTATCGCAACCTTTAAGAACCACTTCAGAAGAAATGAAATGAAATGACATGGGGTTTAACGTCCTACTGTTCTGCTCCTATACAGGGCTAATGAAGACGGGCATACGCCATACGGTGTATCTATGAGAGAAATTTTGCCCGAGAAGCGGCACTATTGCCTACCCTTATATCGAATTCCAACTGCCAAGGGATCTTTTACGTGCATTCCAATGTCTCATACGAAGGACTAGACAGCTGTCCTTGTCGGGGTCTCCGTTCTGCACCACTGACAATGGGAAACCACGTCGGAAAATTAAGATGAACTTTCTCGGCCAATGCAGGGATCGAACACCCGACCTCCAGGCTAGCGAGCCAGCGTCTTAACCACCTAGCCACCGTGGCTCCCCACTTCAGAAGATGTCTAACAAGGCGGTGTTTAAAATATATAATATTGTAATACTTACCACATAAATTATATTTAAATAACCGGCAGCACGTTTGTTGGAATCTACTATATTATCTATAATCATCAAATGTAACAAGTAAGCACCATAGACTAATCTAGAGAGTGGTATCCAAAAATTCCATGATAATATCGTATTGATGAAACCTACAAACAAAATAGATATCTATTGTCTTAAAAGAGTCAATAATGGCGTTTATGGCGTCTCCTACTCCGGTTCAAATCTTATCTGTCTACAACATGTGTAGCATATTAAACATAATCCCTTTTGGAAAATGTTTTATTTGGATGCAAATTGCGAAATAAGTATCATTTTAGATAAAATGTATCCTCACTCATCGATATAGGACGGATAATAAATATTAAATACATTTAAATACTACATGCCTCCCACAATTCCTACCACCTATTAACACACTGTCTTGACTGTAACACCATATTACTGCGTAGCAGAGTAGGGTCTTGCTAGGGCAGTTGTTTAGACAAAAGTAATAAAGGAAAAGAAATGGGGTTTAACGTTCAACTTTCCTGCACCAACTGGACTAATGTCGACGAGCATACGACATGGTGCGACAAGGGATATTTTGCAACCTTGTCAGTGATGCAGGATGGAGGGCCTGACAAGGACAGCTGTCTAGTCATTCGGATGAGACGAAAAACCGAGGTTCCGTGTACACATTGGCGTGCACGTAAAAGATCCCTTGACAGTTGGAATTCGATATAACCGTAGTGCCGCTGTCCGGGCAAAATTTCCCCTCATAGCACACTGTATGGCGTATGCCCGTCTTCATTCGTCCAATTCGGAGCAGAACAGTAGGACGTTAAACCCCATTTCATTTCATTTCAAGGGTCATATTACATGGATACCAACGTATATGCTGGACCTCGTTTTTTTACACAATCCGAAGAACTAGAGGCACGGTTCATTATGAGGACCTCTGAGGTAATTACTGAGATCGGGGTTGACGTAGGCAGACGTAGACGAAAAGAAGGTAACAAAGGTCTACCATGTAATACGGACATTTTCAAATTGCAACGCGTTTTAACACCATATCCTTCTTCGTGAAATGACAATGAATTGTTTATTGGGTAAAACGGAAACATATTTTTTGTGTGTTTTGTAGCTGTAAAATAATATCTGAATTGTCATTTTATATAGCGTATTTCTACTTATGATTAACGTAATCAAGTAATGAAGAAATATGCAGCACGTTTTAACATCCTATCTTCCCCCTCAATTTTCAGGGAAGGGCTGAAAAGGAGTAAGGTATATTTTGTGTGTTTTGGAGCTGTAAAATAATATACAAATTATCATTTTATTTGGCGTATTTCTACATATGATGAAAGTAATCAAGTACTGCAGAAATTTATAACGCGTTTTAACATCTTTCCCCTCCATTGTCAGGGATGGGCTTAAAAGGATAATAGTAATTTCAGAGGTCCCGAAACTAGTTAAACATACATTATGCAAGAGCAAAATCTGATTATTGCAAGTCCTAATTTAGGCTTCAGATGTTATAGAAATTATAAATTAGATCTTTATTTAAACAACAAGTCCAAAATCAACCCTGTAGACCCACGGATGACTCGGCTACAGCTCGGATTTAAATAGGATTTCACTTATCAATTAATTCGAATATGGCGCATCCTGATGAGAATACGTCAGTTAGATCGAGGCTAAATGATAGAGTGTACTTAGCGAGGCCGCTGTAGAGCGTTTCCGCATGCCATTGAAAACTTTACTTGATAATCGAGATATGTAGGTGGAGTTAACGCCTGTCAATCAAACGATCAGCCACGGTGAAGGCACATTTCACTACCATTTCTAGCCAAATATTACAACGATGATAACTATGTTCAGAATAAAGTAATTTGACTGAAATTTTCAAAATATTCTTCTTTCATCATCTACTTTTGAACTGTTATAGCAAGAATGGCCAATTCTCTGTAAAAATCTCCCATAATGTATCTTTAATGTTTTTGCTTAGTTTGGAGTCCCATTTTAGTCATCAGTTGGCGTCGTTTTCAATGAATTGCTAAGGTTGCCGTACGTTAAATTTGTGCTTAGCTAGAAACACCAAGATATACTCTATAAAGCATTATTTGCAGGCTGTTTTTCTACAAAAAATTGTGCCTGTTCAGAGAGAACCCCATCTGGCCCCCACCTTCATACAGTGGGAAACCCCCACGGAGACCCTGGGGTATCATTAGGACCAACAGTAACCACAGGTTCATTTCTGCTTGTTCTTTTTTGTCTATTGTCCATTGCTGATGAAAAACAGTAGTGTTCTGGCAATCATAAGAATTTCAGAAATGAACATACAGAAAAACTGATGTTTCTATGGTATGTCGTGGTGTTTCAGCTTATGCACTAATTTTATATTTGACAGTCCTATATTGAATTCTGTAACTTTTAAAACTTTATTTATTTAGCGATATCCACAAGAACAAAAGTCCCCATATTGGATTCTATTTTCATTGTCGTTTTAAATTTACCCCATCTGGGATATTCATATAAGACATAGTACAAGTCATATCTAACGTTAGCCCAGTTTGGGGCAGAACAGTAGGACGTTAAACCCCAACTCATTTCATTTCCTATCTAACGAAGGTAAAAGTTTTAATGACGATTAATTAAAATTTCGCCGTTTGGGATTTCATTGGGTTGGCGATTTTGCATTTCTGCCATTATGGATTCTCGAATTTTATTTTTGGAGGTCAGAACTGAACCCAGTGACACCAAAAACCAAAAATGACAAGTTACAAGTCATATTCAACAGGATAAAATGACGATTAACTTAAAAGCCGACAGCATAGCAAAAGGTTATATCTTACGAGATCCTCGCTGTTTATATTGAGGAAATTCCATTTTATTACTAAATTTGGAAGCCATTTTGAAAGAAATAGCTGGCTGGCACCATGTGAAAAATACATTTTTTGAAGTTTGTTTTGGTCCAATTCGTTTGTTCATCACAGTTCGCCCCCTATCACTATAATTTGTGTTTGACGAATTTTAAGAAAATGTTATTCTCCCACCTATAAAACACAATTCGTTTTTTTCAGCGCAGTTCGCCCCCTATCACCATTTGTGTTTGAAGAAATTTAAAAAAATGTTATTCTCCCACCACTAAAACACAATTCGCTTTTTTCAGCACAGTTCGCCCCCTATCACCATTACGTGTTTGAAGAATTTAAAAAAAAAACCACTTGTTCAAGACCACTATCCCGATTTGAACAGAATCCCAAAAATAAAAGCCCGAGTAAGTATGAAAGTTAAGCGCCAAAACATGGAGGAATGGTGTATTTACCTTGTCTCAAAATTTCAGCTCAAAGTTTTGAGTTGTTTGGATGTGAACGTCAAAACACTTTATAGATTTCGAGTCATTTTTTCGTTGGGTGACCTGATAATCCGATATCGATTCCCGTTCCTTGAGAGGTCTATACACTGATTGACCCATGTGCCGTACTTGATAACGAAAGGTAAATTTCACCTACACATTAATTTTATTAAAGAAAGGTCTGGTTTTATCCAGACACCACATAATACAACTTGGAACACCGGTCTCCATTTCCAGATGAAAACTGACGTTTTAAGTTGTTTGAAAACGTATCACAAATATTGAGTTATTTGCTCGATCGTTTGGCAGAGGATTTTAAAGGATTTTAACACAAAATCAAGCAGTTTTATTCTCCAAAAAATTACCGGGATTGGCCGAATTTGAGTATGATGTTGTCAGACATACCTATCATTGAACCAAACTGTATTGGTTTCTTTTGCAATTTGTTTGGAGTTAAATAAATAAATTTACATTAATTATACAAAAAATAGTCGACCATGATAGAGATCTATGAGCAGAGCAATGCAAATATTTGACATTAATTTTTATCATTTAATCCACGAGTTTACATGTAGGCTGTTTATTTAACCTTATCTTATCTTTAGGTACAAATTATTTATATAGGTATATAGAACAAATCAGTATTGCTTAATAACAAGTTAAAAAAAAAACCGGTGAATTATTGAGCTATTGAAAAATCAGTGCATAAATTTTGCCTTAATTCATACATATTTCATATGTATTTATACATATTATGGACTATACGATACACGTGAAATGAGGTTAAACGTTTGACTTTTCTAGACCAATCACCACGTATTATGTTATGAGGGAAAGTATCTCTTAACGACGACGCTATCGTCTGCTCGATAATCGATTTTTAGTGGTGTACAAGGGGCGAACGATTAGACGATTTTCCCTACCAGCCTACATGTCCTGCACCATCGACAAGGGACGGCTAGGTGGGAAAACCTAACAGAGGTCAGACAGAATATAAGTGTTTCCAAGAATTTTGTTAAAGAACACAATTACCTCCTTGTCCATTGACGCATGTAAATATAACCCATGCTACACATAAAGCCCATGCTGGTCTGAAAACTGTTTCGTGAGCTATCCTGGCTTCTATGGGCCAATCTTTATCATCTTTGTGTGCCATATAAGTAACATAATTGATCGTTATTCCAACAGCGAAGCATAAAAACCAACCGAACAATAAACCACACTGCAAAACGATAAATAAGAGACTTTAAATTGACAGAAAATATTAATTCACAATGTTTAAAAAGCAACGATTCCACAGAATTAAGGATCAAAATAAACATGAACTTCAAATTGAAATATTACGGATTAAGGTCACACTAAACAAACATACCTTTTTAAATCGATATTTAGCTTTTGTTTTTAAAAGTATATACCCCAATGCCAAGCCAACAGCATAAACACCTATTCTGCTCCATGGGTTCAGATAAACTTTGTCCATATATTCTTGATTGTGCCTGCAAAATGAATTTGAAATTGTGCAATTATGACATTTATTTTAAAATTCTAGGAACCTTCAACAGCTCAATAAAATTTTCATCACAATCCAACCAAGGAAAAATGGAATTTGGGAGATCATCAAACTTTTTAAAATCGGCCCTTAATTGTACCCTTATCAAATATTCAAGAATTGTGCACCCCTGTCCCGATAGCTATGTGAAACAATTTTACAATCATCAGACATATTAAAGAATTTATTAAAACGTACCACAGTTGTGAACCACTGTCTATAACCCATTCAAAATAACCATATGTAACAATATGTGTAACCATCATCAAAACTATTATTAAAAATCCAAATACTGTAAATCTGTTGAGGAAAACGAAAAAAAAAAGATTATAACAGAATAGGTTTATAATACATGATATGGTTATTAGAAATGATAGGGTAATAATAACATAGTAGCTTTATTATAAATGATAGGGTAACAATAACAGAGTATGTTTATTATGAATCATAAGGTAATATAAATGATAGGGTATAATTATAAATGAAATGGTTATGATATGGTTATATGGTTATTATATATATGATATGGTTATATGGTTATTATACATGATAGGGTTATTATAAATAACTAGGTTATAATAAATGATAAGGTTATAATAAATGATATGATTATCATAAATGATAGGGTAAATATAAATGATAGGGTAAATATAAACGAGAGAGTTATAAATGATAAATTAAGGGTTATCATAAATGATATAATAGGGTTATTATGATATAATAGGACTATTTTAGATGATATAATAGGGTTATTATAAAATGATAGGGTAATTATTAATCAAAGGCTTATTATAAATGATGGGGTAATTGTAAAGGATGGGGCTATGAATGATAGGGTTATTATGAATGGTATGGTAATTATAAATAAATGGGTTATAACTGATAGCGTTATTATAAATGATATATTAATATGAATGATAGGGTAATTAAGTAATCTTACCCGAGTGCGAGAGGTATAATGGCTAAAGGTGCAACAACATAAAATATCATATCATCAGATAAATACCACGACCATAACATACACTGAAATATTAATACAAAATATTGTAGTATCAGATAAATACCACGACCATAATATACATTGAAATATAATCCAAAATATCAGACAAATAACACAACATTTCTTTTCGTTTTTATACGCCCACATGGAAATGTGGTCGTATATTGCTGTCACCCCCGTCCGTCCGATCAGTATGAAATTTAAATGGACCATTTAATTAGTGAAACGAAGAAGCCTATTGAATTTCAACAACTTCTGTTAATTACGACGCCTTTGTTTCCGTTTGTCGAACCATGTAAACGCTTCAACGACAAAAGTTATCCGATCAGTATGAAATTTTCAAATTGGTGAAAAAAACCTATTGAATTTCAGCCATTTCCGTTCACTACTTCTAGAGTTATGGTCCTTGTTTCACTTTCTTGAACCTTGTGAACATTCGAACGACAAAATTTATTTGGTCTGTATGAAATTCATCTGCATCATTTACCTTACCAAGAAGCCTACTGAATTTCAGCAATTTCCATCAATTAGTTCTAAAGTTATGGCCCTTTTTTCACTTTGTTGAACATATTGAACGCTCTAACGACAAAAATTATATGCGTAATTTATATTAGTGAAATGAAGAAGCTTATTAAAGTTTATGTGTATGAAGTTTATATTTATTATTTAAATTAGTAAAACGAAAAGTCAAATCTCGAAAATTTCTGTAAATTACTTCCAGATTTAAGTCCCTTGTTTCAGTTTGTAGAACCTTTTGAACCCTCAAACGACGATCATAATAATCTGATCTGTATGAAATGATCTTGTAAATAACCCCAAATTACGTACAGAAGAATAAATATGCGGCAACCCTTGTCGAAAGCCGACTTAGCTGCTGTTTGCGTATGTTTCGTTGTCTGACAACCTATATTTCATACTTTCGATAGCCTCCACTACATAATGATCTGAGGTCTTGGGAAGTCGCGTCAGCTATCATACGAGCGGCTATCGACCCTATGCCGTCAATCATTCGATTAACCAACCAGTGCGGTATTTCCAGTGACTATTCGGAAATACAACTTTTGCATTTATTTGTGTTCTACCCCAACGAGGGTTATTTAACAACTCTTCCAGGTCCTGTATAATGTAATGAAGACATGTAAAACGAAATTTTGAACTGTAAAAAACGAAACGAAATAGGGTATGTGTTTTCAGCCTATAAAACAGGTATTTATTTTTTAAATAATTTATATCATGTAGTCACTTCAGTGGGCCATAGTCCAGTGTATAATACATTCGGTGCAAGTAATAAAAGAAACTTACAATTTCTCTTTCTGGGAAGAGTACATTTATATAGAGTATGTTTCTCCACCAATATGTTTTACAGTTATCTCTATATAGTACATCAGGTTTATCAAAGGGACCACTGGCTATATATCGACTTAAAAATCCAAAGAACAGCAACACCAACATATAAAGGGGTGTCAACCTATAAATATGGATATATCAATGGTGAATGCCATACGGGATAAACGTTTGTATCTATTCAATATAAATTGGGTATCTTGAAAACGATTAATTATTGAAAATCGGTAGAGCAACCCCTTCCCTCGCCAATACAGTCTTTGCAATACAGATTAAGACTCCGCAGAATACTTTAAGATACAACATAGGTATGGTATGAAATTGATATTAAAATCTACTGAGATATACATTAAATATGCAAAGCGTGAAATTGGTAGCAGTTTGAATAGAGTAATAATAAGAATATCTTGCGTGATTATAAACATAATGGCTTACCTCCAAAATCGATGGAAATAGTACATGAACATCTGCATGCATCGAATTCTTTTAGTTTTGCTAATTTCTTTAATAAATAAATATGAAACCAGCAAACCACTATAAAGATAAATAAAATATAGTTACCTTCTATCTAAAAACTGAATGATATTTAAGCTAACAACATACCGTTTGGTGAATATAACGCCCCCACCCGCCACTGTTGGAATGCTGTTGTATAAAACGGTTATCCGGATAAAAAAAAGTAATACTACCTGAGAACAAAGAAAGTGTCAACTGCAAGGGGTGCATTTAACATAGGTTGAAAGGAAAACGTCTTTATAACATCTAAAGCTTCTGTAGGGTTTTCTGAAAAAAATTAAACCACGAATGATATTTAATTGTATTGATTCTTCGTCATGGATACAGTTATTTTTAAAACACCCCTTAAAAATATTAAAGAAAATACATATAAAATTCACTTTATATGATTACATTTGTTTGTAATATGTTGTTTAATAATGATAACACTTCTACAATATAGGAACAATATACACTAGTATCTTACCTAATGTATCACTATAAGTTGTTAGTACATGTCCAAGAATAATCCATGCCATACTTATAACTCGGATTCCGTTTAGACACGTTAAACTTCCCTTTGGAGGAGTAGCGTTTAATATTTTTCTCCCGTTTTCTCTAATTGAAAATGCCATTAAAAAGCTGTTACCCGGTGCAAGTTCTGAAATAAAATAAACCATATTTGTGATTTTACAATCTTACACAATGCACAATATAACATATAAAGGATGAGTTTTTTTTAATAAAAAATGCAAATGATATAAATTTCAATTGGCAAAATTAAATTATACTAAATAAAACCAATTTTAAAAGGGGATTTGTCAAACGAGAAGAATTCAACAAAATACCTGCTTGTTTTGTTGGTATGTTTTCGATGTGGTGTGCATTATTTTTTTCAATATCTTCATGTATATCTTTGCCAATATCCCCATTTATATCTTTTTCCACACCATTTTCGGCAAACTTTGTCAAAGCTATTACTGGTCCAACATGTCCGTTTTTTTCACTGGGCGTCAATTCATAGGCTTCACCATCTGTATCTTTCCTCAATTGCCGAACTATGTCATATAGTGTACCAATAACGAGCAGGAATATTAAAATTGCAAATATTACTCTGGAAAAGTACACATATTTCATTTATTCAATCAAATAATACATGATTTTAAGATTTAATTATGGAAAATGTATTCAAAATCGACTGTAGCTCGCTACAATTAGAAATAAACATTCTTATTAAAATCATTAGTTATAGTCTTCATTAATCAACATAGAAATTTAGCATCCTAAAATAAGCACTAAGTTATCATTGATTATCAATATCACAGAAAAATCATTGATTAAAATTAAAATTAAAATTCTTAAGAAATCAGCACTAAGTTATCATTCATTTTCGATATCAAAGAAAAGGTAAGCTAACCCTAGTAGTTAGTTATCATTGATTAACACAGAACATCAATATATTTTATCAAAATTAACCGTCTTGTTAAAATCAGTGGTTAGTTATCATTAATTACAATAGAAAATTCTCATGTAAAAAAAATCTAAATTATTATTATTAATATCCCCAGTTAGTTATCATGCATTAAAAACGAAATCAACATCCTTATTACAATCAATATCAACACACTTAATTCTTCCTAAATCTAGCATTTATTTCCCCAATGACACGGTAGCGGACAACCAGAAGCAACTTACATAGCTACGTAGGCCCCGGTGTCACCCTCCATTGATTTGTCTTCGACGCACCGTAATTTTGACAGACCAACTTTAAATAAACTGACTAAAGCTGAAAAATAAAAGTTTACTTTCACAGTGTGTATCACGCCATTGGCATATAAATAATGGCGGGGGTCATGTACTAGGTATTCTTCACGTGTATTTAGTAAAGTCAGATAGCAAACAACGTATTTTAATACTAAGTCAGTTATACAAATTAACTAATGACTCTGATGGTTGCCACGCCACATTGCTCAACTTCTAAATATGTGAAGTATGCTCAGAGTTCGAAGTCAACATTAAACTTAATCAAGTCATATATGGCAAATTGTTGATTCCATAAACTTCCAATACATCCATCGGACCCCTGATACGACATTTTGCCCAGCAGCGAAGTAGATATAGATAACATTTACAGGTTGCACTTCTTTAGTATGTGGAGATAATTTCCAGGGTTCAACTCCAGTCGATTCGTGTACTAGAGTATAAGACTCTTCAAATCAATATTTGAATCTCGGGACGATTGTGTTGATTGTGGGTTGTCATTGATAATAGAAATTCTTTATATTTTTAAACTATTGATCTTACTTGTATTAACAACGGCATTTATCTTTTCTGCTGAACACGATTTTGGCAAACACAGATCCAATCTTAAATCATGCGACACACCCTCTATATGCTGAAAACAACAGTTAGAAAATTTACCCTTTGATTTTTTTGATGCTTTTGATTTATGATAACTGTCCCGGTTCAACCTGATTAAAACACAGATCTATTTCGTGTCGTCTTTTAATGCTTTCGAAGTAAAACGAAATTTAGAACTATGAATAAACTAAACGAAAATATTTTTGTCTTTTAATATTTCTTTTATTACTCAACCAATTGTTTCAGTTTTGTATGATAATTAATATTAGATGTTTATCTAGAATTTGGGTTACGTGTGTTGCCTTATTTCCCGAATAAAAGTGGCTATGTTCAAATTACTTACATTAGCACCACCCGCTACTTGATTAAAGAGTTGTGCGGGTATTTCTACAGAAAACTCACAATAACCACCTTCAATACGATGATCACCAGCCACAAGATGATCAATCTCTGTACACTCGTCATAGTTGCCCATAAACACCAGATTACCCTTCAATATACCTCGCTGTGGTTTACCACTAGCATCAATAACTACAATTTAAAGGACCCATTGATTACTGTCCAATTTCAGAATTTATAAAATCTATTTTAATCAATTTATTCAAAACTTATTACAAATTTAGAATTCCTTAAGGTAAATAGAGCAAGGTATGTTTACTCTGTCGATGCTGTTGCCATAGGTGTCAAGATATTTCCCTACAAAAGATATGCAATTTCCATTAACTTAAATGGGTAGAAGATTCAGTGTTCCAGAATAACCTAATGCTAATAGGTATACACGTATTAACAAAACTTTACATAGTCTAATATTAAAAAGAAAGACTTACATTTCAGTGCCCATTCCTCTAAGCCCATTAAACCTTTCGCAGCGACAATTGCATCTAAAGTACAGGTGTCTGCCGCTGCTATAGAAGGGGCAACTTGACTAAATAATTTCTGGGCGACATTTTGAATATCGCCAGCATGCGATACCAAACCTTTAATTGTTGACAAAAACTCGCCGAAAGTCTTCATTTTTCCCGAATGTAAATCATCCAAATATCCACCCACAGCCGTTCCTTTGAACAAATCCAATATTGCTGATGGAATGAATAATGCTGGTAGCTGTACAGAGTTATTTTGTCCAAGAATAAACTTGACCAAATTAGTCACAGTGGGTAGATTACTGCCAAGCAATTGTCCTAAAAATGTCTGTCCCAAAGCTGAATTTTGTACAACAAAAGCAGCTAGTTGAATTACCAAATCTGGCTGGCTCAGTATTTTGGTAGTTACTCCATTAGCAAACATAGGATGCTGTAGAGCTAAACCAATAACCTCTTCGGCCAACATGGGTTCTTTGGCCAAAACGCCTACAACACTTTTCAGCATATCTGCACTACTTAATAACAATTTCTGAGCACTATCAGTAAAATTTTGATCTTCTAGTGCAAGACTAAATATATAATTTGGTAAGATCGGCGAGCGGAGCACAACTTCCAACGTGGGTAGAACATTGTTCAGATTAGACATCAATGCCAGCATAACGTTATCAGAAGATACGGATAAATTTGCAAATAGCGCCAATCCAGTATCCACCACCGACATATCCTTTCCAATAATCTGATTTATAAACATATCAACAGTTTGTGGATTAAGTAAAATCTCCTTTACTAATGTTGAAAATAAGACAGGCGATTTCTGAAGAGATAGCTTAAGACCATCAATAGCCGCAGCAGCAATGTTCTGATTTTTTGATAACAAATTAAAGAGTTTGCGGGTAATTTCTGCTGATCGAAGCGTTTTGCCAAGGCATAATGTTACTGATTCAGGTGTAGAGAACGCCGGTACCAAAAGCGATTTCGCAAGAGCAGGATATGTGAAAAGCTCATCCATCATCAGGGAAGCATAGTCAGGGTGATCTAAAACCTTTTCCAGCAGCCTTACCGGAGTTCTTGGGTCTATGGTTAAAATGGTCGGTAACAGTTTATAATAGATATTGTTCTTGTCGCCCGTTATATTCACTAGATAGGACAGAGAATCATTAGTGAGACTCCCGTTGCTTGTTAGTTGATCAATAACACCATAAATATCTACGGGTTTTTCAGGTTTGCTTGTAACTGTAGTGTTCATTGGACTTTTAGTCGGTGGTGGGGTGTTGATAATTGCCATAGACTGTATGGCTAGTGGTGGTGAAGTGCTATGGACATCTGCTTTAGGGTTTGTTGATTTTGTGGTAACGATCGACGATGTACTAGTTAAGATTACTGTTGTTGAAACATCTGCAGCTGTTGATCCTCCCAGTGATGGTGTGGGTATAGACGTAGTCGGATCTGCAGCTAGAGTGGCATGCAGACCAAACAATACACTCACCACAAGCAGGGACGTAGTTTTCTTTTCACCCATTTTTATAATTGGGTAAAAGAAAACAGACTCTGTATAAAAAAAAGAATAAATAGATTTTAGAGGTTATTTAAAAGATAAGGCATTGCTCTTTATGCATAAAAGTTCTAGTATCAAAGACACGATAACATAAATTACTATTATGGGGGAAGGGTTAAATTTTAATATATTGTACAAACACATCAGGACAATGCTAATAATTTGTGAGTAAAATGGTAGAGACACAATCAAAGCTTCCAAGGTAAGAACAGTAATTGTGTTATATTTAAGGAATATGTATGGCCTATATAATGAGTATGCATAGGCTAATTATTCGTGTAGGTATGTGGTTATGGTATGTACTTTTTGCACTGTGGCAGATGCAGTACAAGGACTAAGTGCAATGGTTAGGAAACCCCCACAATAAATCATAGACACAGAGTTTTGTAGTACGCATAAATAAGAAATCCAATGGGGTTTAACGTCCTACTGTTTTACACCGACTGGTCTAAATGACGACAGACATAGCAATGTGCTATGAGGGAAATTTTACCCGGACAGCGGTGATACGGCATACTCTTATTTCGAATTCAAACTGTCAATGGTTCGTTCAATTCGAACTCCATTTAATTGTTATTGATTTTTTTTATCATGCTACGCCTCATTTTTCGAATCCGAGTTCATAAATTCATAATCTATTTGTATGTACATGCTTTTGAATTTTAAATTCTGCGCAAACAGAATTCTTGAGCAAAATGCAAGACAAGTCGGCTAGAAAAAGTTCAGCAAACCTTCAGGCAAATGACTCTGTAATTCAAGAAAGCCATTGTTTAGGTGTTTTTTGGCGATTCAAATAATCTGAAGTTATTTTATTGTATAGAACTAATTACATTTATTTTCTCGTTGAATGTCTGCTGAAGACTTTTAGATACGATCGTCTGAATATCTATGTCTTAGACTCCATAAGAATTTAAATTTTATAGATCATTATAATACTTTGGTCCTTAAGACAATTTTGGTTCTTTGAAAAATTGTTATTCGCCCAAATCACACGTACTTAATGAACGTGAATATATAGTTATACATAAAAAAAACAGTGATATTTTGGTAAAATTATAACCATAGTCAAGATATCCATCAAATTCTGGCTGTTAATTGACCTATGGTTGGTAGACCAAATAAGGTAATGTCTCCTCCTTTAGTCGTGTGAAATAAAGAGGTTTATTCCATATTTGGGATGGATATTAACTTCAAGGTTATCCAAGACTTGCAGAAATTAGGGGGTATAAATTAGGGTGTAGAGCGAGATGGATCAGAGCTCATTCAGATATTCTAAGCAGTCATTATTATTGAGAACGATGAACCTTCAAAGCCATTACAGCTTAACAATAAAGTTGTAAACCCATTGATGCTGTAGTGTTATTACGATCACGAAGAAACAAGCATAACAAGAAAAGAAGTCCGATAGTACCACATCATTTCAAATAAGGATTTACCTGTTATTGTTATAAATCCAGGAGAAGCTAGGCTGTACCGCCGATCCTACTAAAGTTAAGACAGAAACAAGTTTGATCAGCCCATGTCTTATCACCTCATGATGATTTTATAAAAATTGTTATCTTGGAGTATTTCACGTTATCACTCATCATACGTGAACATATTACAACTTGTTGATGGCCTTGTCTTTTTAAGTAGATTTGTATACGCTACTTACCCCAACAATTG
Source organism: Patella vulgata (assembly GCF_932274485.2). Taxonomy (NCBI): domain Eukaryota; kingdom Metazoa; phylum Mollusca; class Gastropoda; family Patellidae; genus Patella; species Patella vulgata. The sequence goes on from NC_065883.2 coordinate 24,585,723, forward strand.
TAAAATGTACCGATGTGGTGTGACCGTCCATACGGCTGGCGGGGTTATTTTATAGCACTTTGATCCGCTAGAAATTGATATGTCATCGTGAAAGTCCCCTTCTCGACAGTTACAATTTCACTACAAATCTGTAAGTATCGGCATCACACTTGATAAATGTCAGACAATGACTTCTTTTAAAAATGTCCCGATTTTCTGTCTTTCAATATTAGTAGTGGGTATTGTCTTCCCCGAGTGCATTTCTAAACTTTTTATAAAAAAATAGGGGGTACGTGCCAAGGGAACTACTTGATCTGGTAAAGTTTAATTACCTTTACACTGATTTGTAGGATGTAATTGAGAGTGGCTTGGTGTCTTGTTTGCAATATGTACAGGTTATTGTACTTGTGGTAGGTGCCGTACACGAGGCAAACATGCCTACTCTCTTAGAATACGTGATACGCATGGGAACTACTTTTAATTTCTTCAATTGTATCTATACGAAGTTTGAGTTTGATTTCCGTTCAGGATCGAAGGTACATTATTTAATTGGTACCACCTTAAATTGTGAATGCATTGTTGTTTCTTTGATTAGGGAACGACCCCAAGAACATGATCAAGATTTCAATGACAAATTCCTTACCTCAACACAGACTTGAACGAAAGCGAAAACGTTTGCAATTATTTTACATACTGCTGTTGTAGCCAATATTTAAATATCCCGGATGAATTTAGCTCCACTACAGGGAAATAATTTTCACGATAGGTTTCCTTTTGTTGAATCTCACCAGTTTATTCAAGGCTACGCAGGCGTGAAATGCAAGACGTAGAACTCAAACAGTGTGGATTACGAGCAGTGTACGACATGACGATTATGCACGATTGCTTGTATATATAAAAAATTGTCGAGGTTTGCGCAAGATGGAAGAGCACTCTTGCACACTTGTTCTCGTTTTATGTATAATATTGCTTTACGAGCATCCAACCGCGTGAGTTTTCTCCGGGTCCTCCGGTTTCCTCCCACAGCTAAAGACCCCTACGCGCAAGCAGATTATTGAAATAAAATTGAACAATATATGAAAGTTCCGAAATGACCTAGTTTGTGTCGAGTGGACGTTAAACCCTCTCTCTCTCTCTCTCTCTCTCTCGCCCTCTCTCTCTCTCTCGCTCTCTCTCTCTCTCGCTTTAAAAGCATCATGCACCATATTTTAAGATAGCTACAAACTCGTTTTGTTAGAGATATCGCAGGTGTCAAAGGTGTGTGTCAACAGCTTTCGCTCCTTGTCTTTTAGATAATTAAAACTGATAAACTATTATTATTCACCTTCAGTACACTATTCATGAAGATTGTATCAACATAAACAAGTTTCTTGAGTTGATGATAAAACTTATTTGTAAATACCTGTGTAGTGTGATAATAACAACCATTTCCAAACAGGAAATTTGTCGCCTCAACCAACGACAAGCGTCGCATTCGGCTTCTGACATCTAGATTCAAACTACCAAACCAGTAAGCAATATGTTGTAGCAGGAGTGGTGTACAGCGCAAACAGCTAAATGATATGTTATTCGTAATGCAAACATTTCGATATAGACAAGTTTGAATTCTTTTTTTAATTCCATATTAAGAAATCTTACATTATTTAAATTATTCTTAAGTATTATCTAAATATATTCTCTAATGAAGAAGATCAGAAACAGATCTAAATATTCTCATAGATATTGTTAGAAATTCAAATACAGATTATCCGTCTTATTTAACAAAGATATACGAAAGCCCAGAAGGCTCATTCCAAATTCCAAATGCGAAATTCCAAATTCCAAATTCATGTCTTACCAATGAAATGAATAAAATAGCAAATTGGCAGCCCGCCCCCCCTCAATTAAACAAATTAGAATTTAAATAAATTGTAATTTTACACAACTAATTAGTGCTAGTTTACCTATCTGATGCATGGGCCCTACGAAAGCCCAGAAGACTCATTCCCAATTCCAAATTCCAAATGCGAATTTCCAAATTCTGACTGGGATCGTATAATGTGGTCGTATATTGTCGTCGCCCCCGTCCGTCCGCACGTCCCGCGTCCCAAATTGCTTGTGTACGCTCTAGAGGCTAAAGTTAATATCCGATTGACTTTAAATTTATACACAGTGTTTAAGGTCATGAGACGAAGAAGCCTATTGATTTTCAGCGATTTCCAATGATTACTGCCAGAGTTATGGCCCTTGATCACTTTAAAAAATCTTGTGGACGCTCTAGAGGCTAAAGTTAATATCCAATTGACTTTAAATGTATGCACAGTGTTTAAGGCCATGAGACGAAGACTCCTATTGATTTTCAGCGATTTACAATAATTACTGCCAGAGTTATGGCCCTTGATCACTTCAAAAAATCTTGTGAACGCTCTAGAGGCTAAAGTTAATATCTGATTGATTTTAATTTTATACACAGTGTTTAAGGTCTTGTTGACTGCCAGGACGATTTAGCTGCTGTGGGCGTATTATCTTCTCTTAAGCAGCCATGATGATTGTAATGTCAAGTGATTATGTCGAATTTGGAATTTGCAATTTCGCATTTGGAATTTGCAATTTCACTTTTGGAATTTGCAATTTCACTTTTGGAATTTGCAATTTCAAATCTAATAATTTGGAACGGGTGTTTATCCGGCCCAGGCATCAGATAGGTAAACTAGCACTAATTAGTTGTGTAAAATTACAATTTATTTAAATTCTAAATTGTTTAATTGAGGGGGGCTGCCAATTTGCTATTTTATTCATTTGATGCGTAAGACATGAATTTTAAATTTGGAATTTCGCATTTGGAATTTCGCATTTGGAATTTGAAATTTGGAATTTCGCATTTGGAATTTGAAATTTGGAATTTCGCATTTGGAATTTGGAATGAACCTTCTGGGCTTTCGTAAAGATATGAACTGTTAAAGTTCAAGTACCCGAAACACGAATATAAAAACTTGTATGACGTTCAGGCGTGTAAAGTAGAAAAACGACTGGCTGACCTTGGACATCTGATGTCCTTGGACATCTGAAATGATCGGCTTATAGTAGGATATATTTGAGTGCGTGATTTATAACCACTAACGATGGCTTGAAACCACATGTTGCTAAAATATCTCCAGCTGAACGGCATTAAAGAGATACTTTTCTTTTCTTTTTTTCGGTGGTGGGGGGAGTGGTCTGTTAAAAAGACCCCTTCGCAGAAACAATGGTTGTCCTCATTTACTATTGTGATGATAACCCTACGTGTAACCATACAATTTATGTGTATCATGCATATTTCCAAATGTATTTTCATAGGGTATGTTGCTTCCATTGAATACAACGAATTCCATTCCTCATCATTCATATTAATGAAAGTAAACACACCTGATTAAACAGGCTCATCCAGAAATTTAGCGGAAAAAAAATAAGATTAGTCTTTGTCGAAAAAAGACCCCTTTACATAAGAACTATTTGTCTGCTATTAAATGGTCTTCTCTCTTTCCCCTGAATTTTATATTAATTTCATAAAAGCCGTTTTTAAATACATCTTTCATTTCTTACTCACTTTATAAAGAAAAATAAACCTATGATTTTACATGATTATGTTTATTCCAACATCAAAATAAAGCAAAACTACTACCCTTTCTATATGTCCCTCATAATACCCCAATTTTGTGGTAAATCGACATTCGACGGATTCATTTACTATATTGTATTTTATGAATTTGGAGAGCAAACGTCACACTCACTGAGCCCCCGTTGCGCCCACTTCATTTCTATTTCAGACATGGGGCCTTGTTTTTTTATATCCCACCCGAACGACTATACGTTGTCTCTTACCAGGCTTTCCGCCCTACACCACTGACAAGGGGGAACCACGCTTGACAAATCCCGAGGAAGTTTAGTGAAGTAAGGCAGCAAACGTCCTACTCACTGAACCACCGTAGCTCCTACTTCATTTTGATTTCGGACACGGGACCTTGGTTACATTTATCCCATCCGAACGACTATACGTTGTCCCTTGCCAGGCCCCCGTCTTACACCACTGGCAAGTGGAACAACGCATGAAAATTCCCGACGATTGACGACAAAAATCGAGTACAGAATAAAATACTATCTGTGCAAGTATAGAGATTAAAAATGGTTAGGAGTATTAAACTTTCTAGAATCCCAAAAGTTTCCGTCTATTTAATCCATGTCCAAATATGAATGGCGATACGGTAGTTAGTGGACATGCGCATACATTGAACTTCCGAGGCGAGAGTGTGGAGGGAGCGAGAAGTCGAGATTGTGACGAAGCGAGAGTGCTAGAACACGAGAACGCGAGATATACCCAAAGGCAAGAACGCGAGGGAGCGAGAATTCGAGGATTTTCAAAGAAAACAGGGGAGCGAGAAGTCGAGGGCGAGAGTGCGAGACCACGAGGATTTTCAAAGGCGAGAACACGAGGAAGCGAGAAGTCGAGGGACGAGGGAGCGAGATCCTCGTATTCTCGACCTGTTTCCTCGCGTTCTCGTGTTCTCGTCCTCGTCTTCTCGCTATCTCCTGTTCTCACCCTCGGCAGTCGAGATTATGAAATGGCCGCAATAGGCTTCCATAAATATTACATGTACTATCTATTTGTTTGGAATAATTTGCAAATTATTTAAGCAGAATGTTATGTTTGAGAATAATATACCCGATGGGATTGATTTTGTTGCCCTACAGCTAATAGAAAATGACTGTAGAGTCAATTAATCTACACAAAAATGAGCCATTGAGTTCGAGGGTAATCTTTACGGACAGTGACCCACTGACCTACATGATAAGTTCTAAAAAATGTACCGTTATGTTCGGTCAATGTTTATTTAAAATCCAGTTTTAAATCTATAATTTAAGATAGCGCTAAATTGCCTTCGAGGAACATAATATATACACTACAGTTTAAGTTTCAAGAAACGAAAGAATGAGTTAATGTTGTTAATTGTTATGTTTTACAGAATGGTAAAAGGGAATTATCGACTTAGATTATATTTATCCAAAACGAATTATGACACTGAATTCAAATCGTACTCGAATGCCTTTAGCTGTCTTTTGAGATCATTTCTCTGGACTAGTCATACATATTTTTTGTATAACGTTTATTTTACCTTGTAGTATACACAATTACATTTACTTCAAATACTTTTTAAGGCCCAATACCACTCTTGTTGTAACTGAATAATATGCCCCAATCTTTATTCTGGTCAACAAATTGTACTATTTTACAATATTCCAGTTAATTGATGATACAAATTTCATCTTAACACACCTTATTTAAAAAAATTGGAAAAATTCAACTAAATGATTTGAAAAGCCTGACGTAAAGCTTTTCAAATGTGACTTGGATTAAAAGATATGTTTGAACCCTCTGGACAAGTAAAATATGATTTAATGGATAATTTACACTAACACATCTAGTACTTAGAATAAGGCTATTTTTTATTTTCTGGAGCTGTCAACCCAGCAAGAGTGTTATTTTCCCTTTAAACTAGAACATAATTTTCTTAATGATAGTTTGGAAATATCCCATAGAAAAAATGTGCATATTTATTCAAACACGTATTTTCACACCGAGAAATGAATTCATTAGTTTGAGATTTCGGATAATTTTTTTCAGGTGTACTTACGGAAATAAAAAGAATTCTCTTACAACCAAACTTGCATTTTACAGTCCGTAGTTTGAAAGTAAGGAGCTGGAAAGTAAGGAGTTGAGTCACTAACCATAATATCCGGGGTTCGCTCCCCGTGTTGTCCGAGAAAGTTTCTCGGGATTTTCTAAGAACTGCCAACGACAAAGATTATTTGTTCGAGTGGCAAAATTTCCCTGATAGCACACTGTATAGCCCAGTCCTGTCTTTATTAGCCCAGTCTGCAGGACGTTAAACCCTATTCCATTTGCTCATACATACTTTTTGCACCAGAGGTTGCCACATATTGTTCCATCTGTGGTAGAAAGCGTTCAACCCATAACAATCTTGGGAAAAGTAAGTGCCGGTTAAAGAGATAAGAATTGATATTAGAGTAAATGGGGAAATTAATTGTATACTGTGTCCGTATTGTATAAAGTCTCATAGCATTATACTTTATTTCACTCAAGTGAATCCACAGCTTAATCTGTTTTGAATCCAGTATTATGTTCTACCAGATTGAATATTGTCAGAATCGACAATAGAATTTTGCATATAATAAAAGGCTTTGAATACAGTTTATTTAGCATTTACCAAAACCACAGTGAGCATGGTATTTTCGAGAATTTCTTAGGTATGAATTAATGAAAGATCAATGATACTCCATACAATAGTCTGCTTCCGGCGTGGTTCAGGGTGCAGGAAAGAGCGTATGGCCTTTCGGAAAGGACGAAAACCGAGATCCCGTGTACACGTAAAAGGCCCTTTGGCAGTCGGAATTCGATTTTAGAGTAGACCATAACGCCGGGCAAAATTTCCTTCATAGCATACATGGCATATGCCCGTCTTCATTAGCACAGTCGGAGCAAAACAGTGGGAAGTTAAACCCCATTTCATTTCATTTTATTATCAAGGGAGACAACTACACTTAAGTACAATTTGATTTACAAACATATCAACAGTTTGTGTGTTAGCTAAAATCTCCTTTACCAAGGCTGAAAATAAGACAGGCGATTTTTGAAGAGATTGCTTAAGACCTGCAAGAGCCACAGCGCCAATTTCCGGATTTGCTAACAACAAATTAAAGAGTTTTTGGGTCATTTCTGCCGACCGAAGCGTTTTGCCAAGGCATAATGTTACTGATTCGGGTCTAGAGAACACCGGTACCAAAAGCGATTTCGCAAGAGCAGGATATGTGAAAAGTTCGTCCATCATCAGGGAAGCATAGTCCGGGTGATCTAAAACCTTTTCCAGCAGCCTTACCGGAGTTCTTGGGTCTATGGTTAAAATGGTCGGTAACAGTTTATAATAGATATTGTTCTTGTCGCCCGTTATATTCACTAGATAGGACAGAGAATCATTAGTAAGACTCCCGTTGCTTGTTAGTTGATCAATAACACTATAAATATCTACGGGTTTTTCAGGTTTGCTTGTAATTGTAGTGTGCATTGGACTTTTAGTCGGTGGTGAAATGAATAATGCTGAGTTATTTTGTCCAAGAATGAACATGACCAAATTAGTCACAGAGGGTAGATTACTGGCAAGCCATTTCCCTACAAATGTTTTCCCTAAAGGTGAATTTTGTACAATAAAGGCTACTAGTTGAATTACCATTTCTGGCTGGCTCAATATTTTGGTAGTTACTCCGTTAGCAAACATAGGATGTTGAAGAGCTAGACCGATAACCTCTTCAGCCAACATGGGTTCTTTGGCCAAAACGCCTATAACACTTTTCAGCATATCTGCACTACTTAATAACAGTTTCTTGGCACTCTCAGTAAGATTTTGATCTTTAAGTGCAAGACTAAATATATAATTTGGTAATATCGGGGAGCGAAGCACAACTTCCAACGTGAGTAGAACATTGTTCAGATTAGACATCAATGCCAGCATAACGTTATCAGAAGATACGGATAAATTTGCAAAGAGCGCCAATCCAGTATCCACCACCGACATATCCTTTCCAATAATCTGATTTATAAACATATCAACAGTTTGTGGATTAGCTAAAATCTCCTTTACTAATGTTGAAAATAAGATAGGCGATTTCTGAAGAGATAGCTTAAGACCATCAATAGCCGCAGCAGCAATGTTTTGATTTTTTGATAATAAATTAAAGAGTTTGCGGGTAATTTCTTCTGATCGAAGCGTTTTGCCAAGGCATAATGTTACTGATTCAGGTGTAGAGAACGCCGGTACCAAAAGCGATTTCGCAAGAGCAGGATATGTGCTAAGCTCATCCATCATCAAGGAAGCATAGTCAGGGTGATCTAAAACTTGTTCCATCAGCCTTATCGGAGTTCTTGGGTCTATGGTTAAAATGGTCGGTAACAGTTTATAATAGATATTGTTCTTGTCGCCCGTTATATTCACTAGATAGGACAGAGAATCATTAGTAAGACTCTCGTTGCCTGTTAGTTGATCAATGACACTATAAATATCTACGGGTATTTCAGGTTTGCTTTTAATTGTAGTGTGCATTGGACTTTTAGTCGATGGTTGAGTGTTGATAATTGCCATAGACTGTATGGATAGTGGTGGTGGGGTGCCGTGGACATCTGCTTTAGGATTTGTTGATTCTGTGACAACGGTCGACGGTGTAATAGTTAAGGTTGCTGGTAGAATTGTTGGTCCTGCTGTTGGATGCTCCATGTGATGGCGTTGTATTTGGATCGGCTGCTAGAGTGACATGCAGATCAAACAATAAACACACCACAAGCAGGAATGTATTTTTGTTTTCACGTGTCTTCATAACTGAGTAAAAGAAAACAGCATATGTATATAAAAACAAATTGAAGGTATTGGACTTAACTAAAGGTATTTGACATCATTGCTATGTATATTTAGTAATGCCTGTATCAAAGACACGGCGCCATAAGTTACTATAAGTTAAAATCTATTCCCTTTCCAAATTTTACGTACATCATATTATATACAGCTAATAGTTAGATATAATTCGTAAGTTCGATGGCCTTAATATGAACAAACATGAGGGTTTGGATGTAATTATAAAGAAAATGTGTGATTATACATTACATGAGTAATATATACGATGATAACTTGAAAAGTGAGTGCACGAATTAGTGGAAACTCTATTAAAGATATTGCAATAATGTACTTCCTACTTAATTTGTGATATCCAACTCTATAAGACATTAATAAAAGTGTAGTACTTGGGCTATTACATCAATATAATGTGGAAACATGTCAGAATAGAAATGAAATAACGCGTCTTGCGACGACAATAGAAATTAAAATATTCTGTAACTAAATAAATTCTAGTCCATCATTATTGAACCCCATTTGCGGCCATCTGAAGTTTATACTAGTTTCAGTTAGTTTTCTAAAACCACATTTATGCATCTAAGACCATTTAATCTATTTGTTCGTGCTTAATTGTATTTTAATAAAAAATAATCATTTAATTGAATTACCACACTATGAATTTTAAATTCTTGACAACCAGGAATATTGTCCATATCATGACGATTTCATAAAAAAAAACCCTGATATACACTACAGGTTAAGTCTCTAGGCACGAAAAAATGAGTTGTAAATTTATTTGTTTTACAGAATCGTAAGAAAGTGTTATCGACCTAGATTACGTGTATCCATAAAGAATAGGGACACTGTTACGATATCTCTGAACTCGAATCCTACTGTAATGTCCTTACCTGTCTCTAGAGGTCATTTCTCTAGACAAATGATGCTGATTGTTCATGTGCATAGGCATACGAGCCAGGGGAAGGGATGCTTGTGGGCAATCCGACTTTTCGGACAGACGGGTAAAGTGGGAAAAAATATTATGATATAATTTAGTTGGCAAAATAAAGTGATTTTACTGTGTATTGAATACCTTGAATTTCAACTCAATTGGCGAAATATCACCAATTATGTGCCCGAAATCTAATTAAACACTAATTTTACTTTTCTTTTACATTTTGTCTGGAGCCACAGTGTTTTGTGCGACATTTTTCCGGCATTGATTATTATTTGTGAATGCAGCTCCAGCAGTCTGATTGGAAGATTGGAATTTAGAACGGCATAGAGTGAGATTTCGCACAACTTTAAAGTTGTTTGACTCCATTTGCGTCAGTTAAATTGTCCGGAGAAAAACTACGAGGTGTAGCAAGATTGTTAGAATGTTTGCTCTTTAGATTAATAATAGCATTATACTATTTTATCTTGAAATAATTATTGGCTTAGCATACATGTATTGAAGGGAATTCAGATACCATGCACTAAAATGAATGATACGTTGACATATAAAAATGAGTTATAATTTGATAAACATTCAATTCTAGGTTGATAACAGATATCACATGTGAAAGTTCTGGTGTAAGTTTCCACTATCCATATAAGGGTCGTTTGCGACGTCATTAGGCTAATTAACCAATCGTTATAATTAATTACATCATATTTGACCAATTAGATAATTGAACATCCAAACCCAAAAATACAGGACCATCATATTTCTGAGCATTCTTCAGATAGCTGTTTGATTCCACAAGGAGAGGGTGTAGCAATTTCTATCAGCTGACTCCCCCCAGCGAGTCTGCCTGGAATGGGATTGTGAAAATAGCGTTATTGTGCTATGCTTGTATCTATGTATCCAGCTATGATATAAAACTGTAGAAACCGTACTTTTGTTCCTGCCATCGTGTTTGTTACTCATACGATATTTTGAGACTTACAACGTAGAATGTCAGAGTGGCATTTAAAGACACGTCCTAACTAATTAAAGAATTACAAATACAACCAGAGACAAGAGACAATATTAGACGATCAAGGGCTGTTCTAAAATATGTAGCAGAAGAGAGTATGCGTCACACGTTGGATGTGGGGAGTTTTCCCGTGTATTTTCTAGCCAGCGACTGCATAGCACTAGCCATAGTGTTACAGCGGTAGGACAGCCGATCCTACTCCTTATCACGTACATGGGAGGAATCGACATCACGCCACCATTCGGCCACCGAACCCGAGAGAGATGGGTTTAACGTCCACTCGACACAAACTAGGTAATTTCGGGATTAACACATGGTTCAATTTTATTTCAATAATTCGCTTGCGCATAGGATAGAACCCATAGGCCGCGCAGAAGACAAATATGTGAAGGTATCCCTAAAAGGCAGCCTGTTCCCTCTAGAGACGTAAGGGGCACATCTTATGAGTTGATCATATGGCTAACGGTTGTGAGAACATTGAGAACATTAAACGTACAGCAGAGTTGACAGAGAATAATCCATTATTTGTCAAACATTACCAAACAAATTGTTTACAGATATTTATGATGTATTCAAACGAATTCTGTGATCTTTCATTGATAATTCGTTCGTACAAGTCAAGTTGATTTAATAATATTTCCGTTGATGGTTGTTTTAAATTATAAATTGATTTGACCAATAATTTGATCGAATCTATCCAATCTAATTTTACCGACAGTTTTCACTATTTCTTACAATGTTTCGTTTTATTCATGAATATGGACGAATTCTGTGCGCCACCAGCATACTTTCAATGCTGTAGTTGTTTCCCTTTAATAACCGCCGAAAATGGCACAATCGTCTTTTTTAGCTTGCATGCGATATGAAGGGCCTGAAAAGACTGGCTAACCAGATCTGTTAGTTGGACCTCGTCAATGGTGTAGGATCTAGCAATGAACCCCGTCTAGTCGTTTAGGTGGGACGAAAACCAAGGTTACGTTGTTGTGCATGCAAGCAAACTCTTAATAGTTAGAATTCAGAGTAGTATAGGCTGTAGCGCACTGTCCGGCCAATATTTCCCTCATAGTACACCTTGTTAGACAGTCCGTGCCTTATTCACTATGCCGTCGCGGCCGCTTATCCATTAAGCAATAAATATAAATGAATATATATAAATAAATATAAATATATCTACACGGTTTTTGCCAAAATTTGTACAAAGTATATATTGTATATACAAGATGTATATATTGTCGTGTTATGTTTTCATATTTTTTTATTGCTTGATAATCACTAGAGAAGACTAGTCGAAACGTCCCTCAGTAATCAACAGTAATTATATTCCATAGAATTGTGACCTGTATATTCCAGTTTAATTACTAAATGCCATTGAAACTTTGTTTGTGCAAGGTGTCCATTCATATCCAAAAATCAACTTAAATTTCTGTTGTGCCTTTCCATATAAGACTATAGAAAGTACACTGTACACATGACCAACATGACGGCAAACAATCACCCATTCTTGTTCACCTTAGCGATCGTCATTGACATAAGGTCAAGGTGGATACAGACATCTTTATTGAGGGGGTGTTAACACTGTATTTAAGACAAGTTTTGCTTGTAAAGAACAGTTATTTGGATTAGTCCACGTTAACACACAAGTTAGAATTACGTTTACGTGACCTTATGGTGGGCTATTATAATCATTATTATTGAAAGACAAAGAAGCCTTGGTAGTTCAACAATTAGCTAATCTTCCAATTAGTATTATTATTTAGTTGTCTTCGAAATCTTCTTTACATCTTTACAGATAATATTCTTTAAAAAAATAATAAACGAAACGCCTATTAAGTAATGTTAGCTATTGAGAAACTTATATATGATATAATATAACAATTCCCTTGCGCGTATGGGTCTTTAGCAGTGGGAGGACTCCGGAGTAGGCTACCCGGAGAAAACATACAGACATTCACAAACCATGGGATTTCTGGACTAACATAAATATGGTACAATTGTTTTTTCAATAGTTTGCTTGCGCGTAGGGTTCTTTAGTAGTGGGGGAAACGGGGGTATCCGAGGAAAACTCACGAAGTTGGACAGGCCACCTTACTCCTTACCACGCCACTTGACTCACTGAAGAGACCTTATGATCTTAAGCGCACGAGTTAGACAACCCGACCACCTAATCCTCCTTGAAAATAATGAAACCAATCTAAATTGACATGTCTTGTTTTATTGCAGTGATATAAATCTCTTTTTGTCATTTTTTAAATTTGTTTTAACATGAACTGATGATATATTTGGACTAAAAATTCAAACTAATTTATCTATAGATCTATTTTAAGCGACCTTATTTGCCATGTGATTTGATTCAGGGAGGGTCTATTTACATCTTATATGTGTCGTTACTCGCTGTCCATTTGCCATACATATTGAAGTCTAAGTAACATTCTTGGATTATTCTCTGCAATTTTTCCACCGTTTTATCGCATCGCCTGTTGTACCTTTAAGTCTCTCACTGTTCTCACAACCGCTAATCACTCAATCAAGAAATACAGGCTCTACCAACGTCAGTCTGGCAGACAACAAGCCATAGAGTTGCCAGTTCGTGATACCCTTACATTTTGCCCCTATGACTGTTTCTCAGGGAATCCCGTATTTTAATAATATTGGGTGTATTAACCGTCTATATATAGCAAATTTGCCATACCTTTACTATACATAACTACCCTATATATAAATACTTTTGTGGGAATGCATCTTTAAGATTAATATCAGTGGCTCGGTGAGAAAGACGTTGGCTCGCTAACCTGGAGGTCCAGTGCTCGATCCCGACGATGGCCAGAAAGTTGATTGGGATTTTCCGGCGTGGTTCTCCCTTTTCAGTGATTCAGGACAGAGAGCCTAGCAAGGGACCGCGTACACATTGACTAGTACGCATAGGAACATTTGGTAGTTGGAATTTGGCCGTAGCGCCGCTGTATAGCACAGTGTATGGCGTACATGCCCGCCTTCTTTACCCCAGTTCAAGCAAAACAGCAGGACGTTATGAAGTCCCATTACATTTCTTTTCTAATCTTATTAATCTTCATGTTGAATATATTTATCCCACCGGTAAAATAGGAGCGTTTTCGACTTGGCCTAGCAGCGGGTAGACATCCGCAATGAGAGAAAACAACAGAGCAAAAGTTGTATTTCAGAATACCCAATTGAAACACGGGTTGGCTAATCGAATGACTAACGTTAGAGGGTAAAAGGAGGATCATAAGACCCCTGAAACGGGCCATATTACAGCCGGGAAAATCATCATGTTGTTTATTTTGATCAGTTTAGCTCAAAAAGCCCCCTTCCTTTGCCTACAGCGGTTGAGTAGGTATAATTTTCTGTTAATCAAAATATGAACAACATATATTTCAGTAGAGTGCCAATCTTAAATGTGTACAAAGATTTAGCGCTAGCACAGGCCCGTCTCTAAAGTACGCAATGCATAAAAGACTACAAATGATTTCATGACTAAATAAAAGTTTAAGGGTATTATAGTAATACTCGTTTGTCTTAACACGCGTGCTTGCAGAATAGAAAAACTGTAACTAGCAGAGTTAACCCACAATGGGCTTCCGTGAACATCAGTTATAAAAGTTTTATTGAGAATTTGGCGAAGTTAATAGAAATTTAAACGCTTGATAGGCGCATTTTTTTTGTGGGCATTATATACCACGTGCATTTTTATTTAGGGGGCATATTTGCCGGATAGTCCGAATTGACGTCTGAGTGTCTGCCCTTTGATCATTCGCGAATTTGTCATTCTGAGGTCAACACTGATTCATAGATTGACCTGTTAATAGCGCATTTATTATGTGTAGGATAAAGCACGAGACTGAGGTTATGCTCCATGGGGAAAGAAAGATTGAAGAAAATAACCCGAGAAAAAGAAAAACCGAGGCCGGTAGGCAGAGGTTTTTCTGTCGAGGGTTTTTTCTGAAGTCTTTCTTCCCCAGCATAACCGAAGTCGAGGACTTTATCTTGCTTATAAACCGTCTGTTTCATTGTACGCAAGATGAGAATGTCCCAGAATTCCCGCAAGAAAAACCTTATATCATGTTTTCTTATGGAAAAAAACCTACCCTGGAAGAATAACCTGTTACAGGTTAAAAGAAAAACTTTCAGAAGAATAACCCCAAATTTCCCTGTATATATCCAAAACCTCCCCTGACTTTCAGACCGCAAGTTATTCTGGGCATATAATATACCCCAAAAATCAAAGAGATTTACCGTTACAGGTTTATAAGAGAACGTAAAACACCTTACAGACAGCATCGATGTTATCTTAGCCTGATTAACCCTGAAGTGTTTATTTTCCAACTTAGTCGATTGTAAGTTAAAGTAGACAACATAACATAAATCTGCCACTGTCCAACTATGCTCGATGCATGAAATGACATTAATACCTTCACTAAAACAATGGACTAATTGTATTAAAGCAGTTCGTATATGATTCATGAAAATCATATGAATCTTTCTAAACACACCTTTGTGAAATATGGCACAATAGTGGTTGGATAATGACCTCAAGGGTTCAAATAGTTCATATTTAGGATTTAAATGTGCTTCGGTTAATTTTTGGGCATTAACAAATATATCAGATAAACGTGAATATATGTTGGGGCGTGAATAAAGCGTCAACTCGGCACAAACTAAATCATTTCGGGACTAACATATGGTTCAATTTCATTTCTTTAGCTATGAAAGAAACCCGTAGACCTGGAGAAACCCCACGAGGTTAGACAGGAGACCATACTCCTTGTCAAGCACAAGCGGGGAATCGAAACCACAACACTTGACTTAATACCAGACCTTACGATCTAATACAAACGCGTTAAACCATCCCGCAACCCTCCTCAAGCGTATGACCCGAGACCAACCTTCACCTTACATTCTAGCAATGTAGGACATACGGAACTATTATTGTTTACCGAACAACGTTTTAAGCAATGCTGAAACTGTATCATTCCGAAACTCCGGTCGATTTAACTGACATCGATACAACTGCAAAGTACTACTAATTCTACCACCACTGCTGTTGAAGATTATTTCAATATTTAGTTTGTATTAGCTCCCTTTCAAAAATGTTCCATTTCTCATCTTTAGAATCCAGACAACACCAAGAAATGAAATTCCGATATAAAGTTATGTTAAAATGGTGTTCCATTTATCTGAACATAGTTTCATTCATGAAGCAGAATCAGTCAGGTGTATTAGCTAGATCTACATATTGTCGTGCACAAAGCAGTATATGAAATGGGTTCTTGTCCTGCTGATACGACTTCTTGTTGTTTGGGGAAGTTCACAGATATAACAATTTCTATTGCATTTGTGTATTGGTTATGCTAGATACACATACAGCTGTGCACAAAGCAGTACATGAATTATTTTTTTGTTGTTTGAGGAAAATCACTAATATAATAATGTCTGTTGCATTTGTCGTTTAACGGCTGCTTCTATAATAGAGTTATCGCAGAATATGTTATACATTAGCTTAAATTGGCCTGTCAAAGAAATTCCATAATGCCACGTCAGATTAGAATTGACCCTGTAGCTTTTCTTTGTAATTAAGACAATAGCGAAGACAAGATGACTAAACTCGAGTGTTCGCTATATATTTCGATGGGCTTAGAAATATGTACCGCCATAGTTTAAATTTATATAAGCCTCAAACTTACGCGACACTGACAAGAAGACAAGGATTAACCCTTTCATTACTAACAAACTCTTATGTGTCTGTGTTCTCCTACACGGTGATAAGGCAAGGCTACAGATAATGAGTCCTCAATGGGAATAGAAGATTGCTTATTATATTGTCAGTGTAAAACAGTAAGGATTAGGCTTACACCAGTTAAGAAGTTTAAGGTAATACTAAATCAGTTTTTACATTTAGTAATTGGGACAGTGACATTTTTTTTCTAAAAACCCTTTTTTTTTTACTTTCGGTTGAAAAATATGCACTTTCAATTTACTAATGTGCTTCTTAATTAACAAACCTTAAAAAATCAGCCTCTAAAGAAATAAAAGACAGAAATTAAACAAATTTCTTTGTCAACAGTTATGTTTCAGTTATTTTTATGTATTTAAGCGAAGGGTCATGAATATTAGCACTTGGACAACTTTGTGTATGTGGTGCTCTCGCACCTCCTCTCACACGAATAGACATTCAAATAATTTTCGGGTTTCTCTCTCTAATTATCTGCCACCAAATATTTTCATTAATAAAGGGAAAAACTTCCCACTTAAACAGACATTATGCATGTGCCAAATCTGCATATTTCAGGTTATAAAAATTATTAATTAGATATTAATTAACTTACCAAGACTAAAATTTTCAATAGATTTAAACACGATTTGCGGTTGTCGATATAACGTAAAAGTGGATAATCGAGACTTTGTTTATTATCGTAACAGCGGTAGCAATGACAATGGAGACTGCACTGTAATTGTATCGGCGATAACTCAGCTCAGAGTGAAGTAATTTGACTGACATTTTCAACATATTCCCTTTACAATGTCTTTTTTTAAAACTATTAGAGAGAGAGAGAGAGAGAGACAGAGAGACAGACAGACAGACAGACAGAGCGAGAGAGAGATGAAATGGGTTTAACGTCCTGCTGTTCTCCTCCGAACTGGGCTAATGAAGACGGGCATACGCCATACAGTGTGCTATGAGGGTAATTTTGCCCTGACAGCGGCACTACGACCTACTCTTATATCGAATTCCAACAGTCAAGAGATCTTTTACGTGCAAGCTAATGTGTACACGAGACCTCGGTTTTTCGTACAATCCAAACCACTAGACAGCTGTCATTATCAGGCCCCCCGTCCTGCATCACTGACAAGGGGGAACCATTCCGGAGAGAGGGGTTTAACGTCCACGCGACACAAACTAGGTCATTTCAGGACTAACATATGGTTCAATTTTATTCCAATAATTCGCTTGCGTGTAGGGGTCTTTAGCAGTGGGAGGAAACCAGAGAACCCGGAGAAAATCCGCGAGGTTGGACAGCCGACGAAACTCCTTGTCACCTTCAAGGATTGGTGTTACATATATTATTTAAAAGAGACGACATTAAAAGAAACACAGCAATATACTTCAATCAAGATTGATATTACATTAAACTTCAAAATATACCACTTAACATTGCTGACGGTACCATTTCAAATTGTATGGTAGTTATTTCCCATAAAAGTATGGACATTTTGGTAAATAAATATGGGAATAGAAAATAAATCTTACTAAAAAAATACTGGTTTCTCTGGGAAAAGAAAGCAAAAAGGGTGTTATTAACTGGCAGGCTGTAGACTTCGTTCGTCTGTTCGATTGACGTCGTGCGCGCAGGCAGCATTTGTTATGTTACATGATTATAGCAAAATGCCTACCGGTTGCGAGAACAGAGAGTGGTTTAAAGGTATTGCAGACTCTGCAATTAACGACGAAAGCAGAAATTACTTAGGGATCTATATGGTAAATGGACAGCGAATGAAGACAAATACAAGATAATATGATTATTTCCGTTACAGTCGAGTCACAAGATAAACATGGCTGCTTAAAATATCTCTTTGCGGCTTGTGGTAGTTCCTTCAATTTTAAACTGTTTTAAGAGAACTTTGAGGCAAAACGTTTGATGGATAAACATATCAAATCACACAGTATCTTTTTACGTAACTTCAACGTACCTTGATAAATGTCTCAATTAAAATATTTATTATTCTCAAATCTTTTGTTGGTATCTAAACATGGGTAGATTATACATAAGGTTACATAAGACAACATGAATTATACATGTCACGAATTTCTTTTACTGTAACATTTGTCTAAGCCCTTGAAATATATCACTCAACATGACACGCGTGTTTTAAATAATGACATTTCTTGCGTCCGAGGGGGGTCTGGGGTGGTTCTCCCCCCAGTAAAATTTTGAAAATTTACAATCGCAAACCCATTTTCCAAGCAATTCAGACCAAAGCAGAAGAAGGCAAATTTTTGATTTCCTGATACAATAAGATAACAGAATGACCCAAGAGAATTATCATTAGATGAATTTGAGAATTCTCTTCGGTGTCAAAAACAAAAACCTTTTATTCTCCGTGATGAAAATAATGCAAATTATAATATACATACAGTACACGTATTTGACAGTTTAGTTGACACACATCACAGAATATAGCGAGAATCTTCGATTATTTCGGCGATAATGACTTATGAAGAACTAAGTAGAGGTTAAAAGATGAATTACGCGGTTCTCTGTATAATGAGGTCAAAATCATAAAGTTCTTTCCTTGTAGTACACTTCTTTTTTTGTGTTGTTTGTCAGTCTTTTCTTTCTCCTGTCCTGTGTCCTGTCCTCTCCTTCCTTCATTCTTTTCTTTCTCTTTCTCTCCTTTCTTTCTCTTTTCTTTTTTTCTTTTTTCTTTTTAATTTGTTCTTTTTTCTGTATAGGCTTAGGCTGTATAGGCTGTCACGGACAGGTGGACAGGTGGGCCCAGTCCGGCACTGTTGTCAGTGGTTCAGGGTAGATGGCCTGGCAAGTGACAACGTATAGTCCTGTGTACACATTGGCATGCAGGTAATGAATCCCTTGACAGTTGGAATTCGGTATAAGAGTAGGCCTTAGTGCCTCTGTCCGGGCAGAATTTCCGTTATAGCAGGACGTTCAACCCCATTTCATTTCCTTCCACAGCTAAAGACCATAGTTCAGAAATCACCTAGTTTGTGTCGAGTGGACGTTAAACCCCATTTTTCTCTATATATATTCCTAAACAGTGAGACAGGAAATTCCCGTGGAGCCTTGTCTGTCAAAACCAAGATGAAATTGAGACTATTTTGTTAGTAAGCCAGTACGATACTCACTCAGACCCCCCCCCTTCTCCTCCACCCCCCCCCCCCCCCACACACACACATGAATAATGAAAAGCTACATTGAAATATAATTATTGAATAATTAGTGTTAGAAAAGAAAAAGAAATTACAATAATTAAGTTTACTGAAAAGTTAGCATTTCTTTTTTTACACGACTTTAAAAATATGATGGCACAGTGTCTATATAAATAACCTAGTTCATACCATAATAGGTAGTGAAGAGTTATATTTCTTCACATATAGATTTCGTTAATATATGGTTATTGACCAAATCCTAAAATATATTTTGGCATTTATCCTGTAGTTTATTTAGTTTTTTGTATTGCAATTGCAATGACAGTTTTATTTATTTACAATTGAGGGTAAAATATAGCCAATATACATGAACTTTAAAAGGTACAGCTTTACTTGTAATGATACCCAATCTGCTATTCTCGTGCCCCCCCCCCTCCGAAACAAACACACACACAGCTATAGACTACTACTCCCAAACGGATTACTGAATTACAATTGGCCCATGACAATGACCTAGGTTGTGTCGAGTGGGCATTAAATCTAATTTCTTTCCCGTAAAACAATAAACATTAAATCAAACGAAAACTTGTTTGGTTTAATTAGTTTCATTCTATTACTTATTTGCTGTCTGTCGAATCGAAAAACAATACCCCGCCCATTAAGATCCAAACGCAAAGTACGGTTCTGTAGTCTTCTGTCACATAATGTTGGTCCTGAAAAACGTTTTGTAATGGCCATTTTCTACAAGTAATATTCATTCAAATACCGAAGCGATATGAATTATCATAAGGTCTTTAATGCGTTTTCATCAGTCTTTACAATCTAATATTATATTATTTACCACCCCTGCTCAAACTGGCGATGACACGCTTCTTTCCTGCAAAAATAATAGCGATTCCAAAAGTTGGACATAAATATGATCTTCTGGGTGTCGAAAAAAATGCTAGTTTACTAAAATTTGAATATCCAGTTACCTGGATAAAAGAAAGTTAATCCTTTGCTCAAAATAAGAAGGCTTATTATATCATTATCCAAGCCTCGGCCTACTAGGGCCGATCGACAAAATGACCCGATTTCTTGGTATGTGAAGGGGTTTTATTGTCCTCTTGACTTTGAATTCAATGTGAATGCTCAACCATAAAATGTCACGTGATCACAAGTCTTCACATTGCAAGCCGGAGCAGCCATTTTAATATGTGAGACCTGGTACGTGATATTTTGCACACGACACTATTCAAAACTTGGTTGACCGGGAAACTTACTTTCCTTTCCTATCTAGACATATACCTTATTAGTAATTCAGTTAAACATTGTACCGTGAATGATGAGGATGCTACGAACTGTTCCGTTAATTTTTGTTATTTTCACTGTTCTTCATTGTGTATCGGCTTCGGGCCATGACGACCACGGTCATGGCGGAATTGATGTTTTTGATGAACTGAAGAAAAAGTTAAATATAACGGGAAATTATTTACCTGCATCGGGATTAAAAGGAATTATGGACACCATATTCCACAGCTTTTCATGTTCTACGAAAACCCCTACAACTTGTAAGGAATCTATTGTAAGTATTTTATATTTCATTTATTATATATTTTTTTTTATTAAATTAATACTCACCTCCTTCCTTTGAAAAACGGCATGCAAATATCTGGGTCGGCAATGAGCCTTTCAGTCTATTACGATGACGATAAGTGGAAACCATGTTCAAAAAGAATCAATTGTTTCCTTTTTTTATCAATAAAAAATTAATTTTATGTAATATTGATTTTTAGCAACATATTATTTTTGTTCGAGGTTTGACCAAATTATAACCGTTTTGATCAAAATGAATTTTGGCCGTTACGGTGTATGGCCGTTCTGATCACAGCTTGACAACTCCAAGCATCAATATAACGGAAGAAATTGTATAATTAACTTTAGGTGTAATCTGTTATGCAGTCCAGTATGCGGGAAATTTTGCCCTTACTTTTGTCCGAGAAACTTCATGGGGTTTTTCCGACTTAGTTTCCCCTTGTCAGTGTTGTAGGACGGAGGGTCTGAAAGGACAGTTGTCTAGTCGTTCGGGCGGGACGAAAAACCGAGGTCCCATGTACACATTGGTGTGCACATAAAGGATCCCTTAGCAGTTGGAATTCGATATAAGAGTATATAGGACTTAGCGCCGCTGTTCGGGCAAAATTTCCCGTCTTTCCGGAAGCAGAGCAGTGGGATGTTAAACCCCATTTCATTTCATTTCAAGTTTTGCCCTTACATAGGCACTGTTTACTGTGCTACCAGTTGTGTACACGGGCTGCGACTGTTTGCCCTGTCCAAAAGTCGATACGCTTTTCGTTTCCTTGACTCTCCGTCCTCTTCCACTGAGTTTATAATCCCAAGAAACATTCTCAGTCAAATCTTGCTTACTGAACTAGCGGTATTTTAATGCTATGATAAGCATTACATAAATTAATTTGTCATATTTCTGGATGGTCTTTCACAAATATATTGAACTGATAAGACTAACAAAAAATTTATACTTCCGATGGCCTCCACTACATCCAAATGGGTAGGGGTAATATTAAGTTTAAGACTGCCGAATCATTTTCGACAATCATGATTTGCAACGTAGTTCGTGTACATAAGAGTCATAATATGGCTGAAGGTTTCCGAATGGATAGGCCTACAGATAATTAATTCATCACTGTCAATTGTTCACGCCCCTTTGTTTCTCGTATGAAACCCGTTTGCCTCATCAAACTGAGTCAAATAAGTCAAGTCATCAATCATTTTGACAGTTCTATATATACATACTTATATAGATATGTACATCCTTGTTTTAAGTCAGGATACCCACTGTACGATCTGTTTCATGACGTCAGTAGGCATTTCGATATATTATTTCCTTTAAGTGGCATGTGTGAAATATGTATAAAGAACGATCGCATGTATTTTTGTATCAGTTTGAATCCATAAAAAATACAAAAATTTAAATTATATTATTGTAAGATCACCCATACAAAAGTACCAGTATTATATAGACGCAATCAAGCGTAAAACCGTTGAACATATACCGTCATATTATCTTGTATGAAAATGCAATTTAGATATATATAAAGAGAGAGAAATGGGGTTTAACGTCCACTCGACACAAACTAGGTCATTTCGGGACTAACATATGGTTTTAATTTTATAGCAATAATTTGCTTGCGCGTAGTGGTCTTTAGCAATGGGAGGAAACCGGAGGACCCGGAGAAAACGCACAAGGTTGGACAGGCGACCAAT
Organism: Patella vulgata; assembly: GCF_932274485.2. Classification (NCBI taxonomy): domain Eukaryota; kingdom Metazoa; phylum Mollusca; class Gastropoda; family Patellidae; genus Patella; species Patella vulgata. Next base: position 24,608,240 of record NC_065883.2, read on the forward strand.
TTAGATATACGATTACAATAGAAAATAGAGTCGTAATCATACAATTAATTTGTCGTCAACTAAATGGATCCCTTAATATCAATTAGGGAACACGTTAAAAGTCCTGTGTCCCGATTATGTATTTTCACGGCTTAATGCGCGAAAGATTATACTCGGACTGATGTTTTAACATCTAATAAAGAAAACCAAACCAAAATGTCAACGGTAGATAATCTCTGGGCTGGGATTCAATCGGATTAAATTGAGGCCCGTCAAAAGATTTTACTCAAAACTTATAGCTGACGCTGCCCATATTTTTTACTCCAGAGCCTGTGGAATCTTACGAAATTTTCCATTTATCAGATCTTTGTAAATACCAAACGAAATTGAACCATTCTATAGGTGATATTTCTTTAAGAGACATAACTTTCACCTTATTTTAGTTTGCATGGATTTCAAAAATCCGCCGATGACGATCAGGGATTAATAATTCCACTCATGACGATCAACTGCTTTAAGATAATAGTGTACAATAGTAATAATTGACTACAAATATTTCATGATGAAATTAAAGTGTATGAATTGTATTCTATCACCGTATACACCCCAGTCTTTTGTTGCCTGTCCATCACGACCCGTTTACCGACAGTAAATCACGGTTTAACACAACAAACGTCATGTATATGTCCCACAAGAGACAAACGCACATTTTCGTAGTAGAACCATTATAAACCAGAAGAGAAATGATACTATTTCTGAATTACATATTGTCGGTTGGGAGTCAAAGAGTAGTATTATAAAATTTTCTGTTTTACTTCTTCAGAATTGTATATTTTTTTGATTATTTGTTTATCTAGTTGTCAGCTTTGTCATCATTGTCTTGACTTATGGCATTTATATATAACGACATTTTGATGCGACCTTTTGAAACATCGTGATTCTTAGCTTAATTTGTTTTGGTCCTACTGCACGTGAGAACAAAACAAAACAAAACAAGTATGGCCCTTTTTTGACTTCGTAAAGACAATCACGGTAAACATCACACAGCTTTATTATGTCTGTCATTTGAACGCGCCACAGTTTGACATAAACATTCATTACTGTGGACTATTTAATTGAATTGGAATTGGAATTCTTAAAATATCTATCCGGATAGGAATATTCAGGAAATATAATCTCTAAGAAACGTGAAACCGTGTCTGTTTTTGGTTTGTTTTGTTTTCATTTGTTAAACCCGGATCATGCCATAAGAAACAGCCAGTATATGGACACGGTATATACTGGCCAATATTGTACGTTTAAGGAATTATCTATGTACCACCTAAAAGACCTAGACGCGATCATATTATTGAAGACATACCTATCGCGACAATATGCCTAAGGGTGTTTAGACACGACTCTACAGGTAATTTATCACCTGTATACAGATATTTTAACGCCCAAAGCAGTACATATGTCATCCCATGAGATTTGTTTACATGTACATTTATGTATTATATACTCTTCCAAAAAAGTCGGGGATAATGAAATGCAAATACCTATGCAGGTTGTGATATGATAAATATTCATGGACGCTTGACATGCTTCGAGAGTATGTTCACAGATGAAGAACTTATCGCTCCAACAGAACCACCGAGCTGCACATGCGACACACAACAACGCCATACACGTGGGAGGGGTTCATTGTCAAATTTGACACTTCAAGGAAGGGTTGATGAAAACAGAGATTTTAAGCCAAAAAAAGGACAATGGAACGCGAACCTCAACCGTGCCTCTGCTATAATACAACAGTGTCCCAAATTTCAATCAAATATCTAAAAGTTGAATTTAAAATAATTTCGGAAAACAAAATTGATAGACGGATGGAGAGAAACAACTAGGAATGGACATATATCAATTAATTGTACCCATGTGCTTCAATACATCCTGGAAAATATGAAAGATGAATGAAAAAAGATAAAGAAGCGGAAATCTATTGCTGGGTTTTCCGTTATACGTTTCCGCTATATGAGGTAGACGTCTGTAGCTTCAGTTTTTGTGGAAAAGTTTCATAGGTTGACGTTTAGGACTTATAACTCTTTTCTGATTAATGGTGATTGATGCCCTTCTGGATATAGATGGTCTTTAGGTAAACACACATTAGTCATAAAGGGTCGAATCCCGGGATTTCGTCTGTACGTAATGGTCAAATCCTAATAGCTATGTATTAGTCACACATAGACGATTTTGGGAATGTCCCGAAGCTTAGTCTGGAGGTCGCGGGTTCGCTCCCGCTGTTGGCCGAGAAAGTACATCCGGATTTTCCGGCATGGTTTCCCTTTGTCAATGATGCGGGGCGTAGGGCCTGACAAGGGCAGCTGTCTAGTCGTTCGGATGGTATGAAAGATACCTTGACAGTTATAATCTGATATAAGAGTAGGCCGTACAGCGCCGCTGTCTGGGCAAAATTGCCCTCATAGCACATTGTATGGCGTATGCTCGTCTTTATTGATCAGTCGGAGCAGAACAGTGGGACGTTCAACCCCATTTCATTTCATTTACAGTTGGTGTTGTTGTACCACCCGAGTGGTCAAGCTAATTACTCATCTTATTCCCCGTAAAGCACCAATTAGTGATTAAATACGCGGTTATGGCTTTCTTATTCTTAAATTAAGTTTGTTTATGCTCGTTATAATTTTTCAGCGGACAATGTCCATCCTTTAACCCTTAGTGTTGTTTGTAGTGCTTGGTGTTTAAAGATACATTCCCGCATACAAACTGGGTGATTTAATGTTATATATGGACTAAAAACATATTCACACTAATTAATTTGTCATAATTTTGCTTCAAATCCTCAAACATTGTAATTGCGAAGGAATGCCCTGCTATAAAAATTCGATCAAACCAGGTCATGTTTACGCCACGTGAATTACCTCTCTTGGAAGTCAGAGGAGAATTCATTGCATACATAAGACGATGTTGTCTTTAATCGCTTACTATTTATTACAAATATCGAAACTTAATTCAAAACTTAATAAAAGATTTTTACCTAAAGACAGAAGAAAAGTTTTGGATATATTTTAACGATACCACCGATTCTTCTTAAGTCTTCCAAGAATCATACAATAAACATAAAATAATTGTAGGTAAACCGAAAAAATTTTTAGAATTAACATAACTGTCAAGAATAAGATAAGAATAATATTATGGTTGTCAATTAATTTTAAAATTGAAAGATTTATACTATGGTTGACAAATAGTTATGAATGAAATGAAATAGGTATAACGTTGTACTGTTTTGCTCCGACTGGTATAATGAAGACGGGCATAGACCATACAGTGTGTTATGAGGGAATTTTTGTCCAGGCAGCGGCTCTACGGCCTACTATTATATCGAATTCCAACTGCCAAGCGATCTTTTACGTGCACGGGACCTCGATTTTTCGTCCCATCGGAATGATTAGATAGCTGGTCCTGTCAGGCCATCCGCCCTGCACCACTAATGCAGGGATCGAACACCTTACCTTCGGGCTAACGAGCCAGTAGCGAGCCAGCGTCTTACCCACTTAGTCTCCATGCCTCCAAATAGTTACAAAATTAGAGATAATAATATTATGACTGAAAAATAAACGTAAGATTGGAAATGCATGTAATGATATGGCTGACAAATATAAGATTATAAATACTAATATTAGGGTTGACAACGTCTTGGTTGACAAATATAAATATTAGAAATGATAATATTATGGTTGACAAATATTTGTAAGATAAGATATAATAATATTATGACTGATACATAGTTATCAGATTATAAATAATATTAGTGTTGACAAGTTGTCATAACAAAAAAGAAATGAACTTGTTTAGAATTATAAAGGTACAAAAGGACACAAATATTTTAAAAGTAACAACGTTTTCTCTCAATCTATCAATAACTCATAGTCTCATCACGAATATACTGATTCATTACATCTGTGACGACAATATAGGGAAGAATGATATATGGTACTTGACACAATCAAGATGATATAAGAACAGGACTGTTTAAAAGTAAACCATCTTTTTCTCCGAAGTCTCTTACTTATTTTCGTTGACATGATCAAGTAGGCCTATGTCATACTTCCGTCAGCTGTTGAAATTTACATGTTCGGCTAAGTGTCCCATCCCCCTACTAGCAGTCGATTTAAAGCCACGTTGCCTTGGTGGTGCGTATTACGCCCTGGTAAGAGTGGGTTGTGTAGCTTAATTTACGAATGTTTTAGAAGCTCTGGATAAATCTATACTTTAAAGTTACAATTTCATATTTTTAAGTTATATTTTTAAAATGTATTAAAATAAAGCCCTAAAATAGATGGTATCTATAAACAGACCTACCCTGTTAAAGAAAAATCCTATTAATCCTATAATTCACTATTGCCAGTTGAGAAATTGGCAAAAACATCATTTTCAACTTCAAATTCAAACGTTTGAAGATAGCTATTCCATTGTGGGGAATGGGAAAACAAGGAAGGTAATTGGGAGGTAATTGTTATTATTTCCGGTGTGAAGATTTTTAAGTGTGAGAAAGATAACCTATGATCGTATAATAGTGAGTTGACAACCTATTGAGCAAAAGACATAGAAATATTTATGTTTTGACTTTCTTAGAAAATATGAAATTGTAACTTTAAAGGGACAATAACACTCTTGCTGGCTTGACAGCTCCAGAAAATAAAAAATAGCCTTATTCTAAGTACTAGATGTGTTAGTGTCCTACCTGTTGTGTAAATTTTCCATTAAATCCTATTTTACTTGTCCAAAGGGTTCAAACATTTTTAAATCCAAGTCAATTTTAAAAGCTTTACGTCAGGCTTTTCAAATCATTTAGTTGGATATTTCCAATTTTTTAAATTAGGTGTGTTAAGATGAAATTTGTATCATCAATTAATTTGGATATTGTAAAATAGTACAATTTGTTGACCAGAATAAAGATTTGAACATATTATTCAGTTACAACAAGAGTGGTATTGAGCCTTTAAACGATCTATACATTAGGGTTATTGTGTCTGGGATCTGGTTATGTTTCATTAAATTATTATTCCATGTTATAAAATGAAAGTTTTATCAATTAATCGCATTTTATAAATGGCTGACATACGGAGCAGCTTCACAAGCATATTCCCCATCTAATACATCAAGATTTTAATATCTATATCAAGGCATCGTCATCATTTAATATTTTCTGTGCATGCTTCTTTATAATTGACGAATAAATTTACTTATGAATTAGGTAATGAATAATCGTTTGCTATAGATTAAAGGACAGAAAACATTGGTCTAAAAAGAAGGACATAAATTTATAGAGTATCTTGTGATATGTCAATGTACTGGAGACAAGTGTACAGCAATTAAATAGGCTATAGGAATAAACACATAATTCTGCCGACAATATTAATGTGAATTTAAGCTAAAATGACGAAACTGGTACACAATAGTGTGCATGATAGTCATCATATTTTACAACTCACTGCATTATGAAGACGTTTATATATGCTTCTTTTTGAAAACCAATTTTAAACTTTAATGTTGTATTTATTTATGTTTTCAGTGTATCTTACCATCCAGTTTAATCCAAGTGGTAGGTGGATCTCAGAGTCTTGGAATCAACGAGGAACAGTTCGAAGATGTTGCTATAGTATTATTATACCATCTGAAAAACCTTAACGATTTCTGCAAACAGACAATCAATGCCTCCATCTCCACGTTAGAAACCTACCAAGACGGTTTTGTTCTATCTATTATAGCACCGGGTGTAGGCAACGTTACTAACGAATACCATCTAGACCAAGCCCTTGAACTTTTGAACAAAAGTTGGGAACCACATACTCATGAAGATGATGACCACGAAGAAGAACATCACGATGAAGTTCATATCTTTGATGACAAAGTAAGTTCTTTGGCACCAGATATTATCTTGGTGATTTGAATTTCTATTAATTTATCACCCCATTTTTTGATCCATGACCCATAAACATGACTAATAATAAGCTTCTACTGAAGTTATATTGACATGTACATAATTGCTAAATGTCGATATAAAGGGTGTCAAAAGTTATATTTCTCCAATCTAATTATATCGCATGTCTTGTTTTCCAACACAAATATAGCTCGCCTGAACGACCTGTTCGGTGTCATATTATAATTGGTGTAGCACTATGGGTGCTGTCAATTGTTGGCTAGATGTGGAAAGTACAAAGCAAGAAAAAATCCTCACATCCAGCTTGTGACTCATACTCTTATCTGCCACATATTTTAATAGGATTGTGATGGCCTAGCATTTGTAATTCTCTTCTTTTGGCATGGGACTCACGTTGTGTATATTCTTCTCACTATCGCAGTAGTTAAGACGTTTGTCTTACCAGGAATAACAATGCAACAGTTCGGTTCTATATTTTATGCCAAGCTGGAAACATATGGTTACAATACATAATAGAATACATTTGCATACTTAAAATTAACATCTTTTTTCTCAACCCCAACCCCTATAGAAGTCTAAACAGCATAGCTAGACTCAGGAAACCGCTAGATCATATGGTCATCTAAAGAACCAAGGCGATGTCTACGCTCTCTGAGAACTCAGTGGCAGTCTCTAGGAACTCAGATGGTCATCTCTATGGTAGGGTGACCCACCATAAATAAATATCTCCAAATATCTCGACAATTACATCACAATATTTATATATTTGCCATGCCTTAAATCGGTTTCGCACATTTATAGTCGTCACTAAATAAACGGTCAAATGTAATAATATTGCTAGAATTTTTGCTCTTGAAATTAATGGTGGCAGTATATTTCATTAATTAATATCTTTGGTGGCAAGTTATTAAATTCACATATATGTAGAATTGTACTAAAATCAATTTAGCGAGTAAGTGACAGTTGACACATAAAAAGAGTTATATAGTCAAAACATGTGTCTGTAAAATACCACGAGATATCACGTGCATGGAAATTTACCATTGCATCATTTGGCTTAATTTAACCAATCATATCGTTAATTGCACAGGTTCAGGGCCATAATCACACTTGATTGTGCATGATATCATAGTAAACTTTTAAGTCAGACTCCCATTAGATTCCAGAGAGGTTCCATCTGAGATCCTAGACAGCAGCTTGGTTCTAGAAGGGAAAAGATGTAGAAGTTTGTATTCAGCAGACTCGCCCAAATCGAGTCTGGCTGAATGAGGTTTGAGAGAATGACTTTATTATTGTAATCTATATTATGCTTATCCATTTATCCAGCTGATATATAAAATGTAAAAACGAACTGTTGCATTGTTATAACTACTGAGAAGACAAACGTCTTAAGAAAACAGTAAGAAGTAAATACACAACGTGAAGCAGAAGCAAAGACAGATAGAGACAAATTCTAGACGATCACAAGGCTACAGAAATATGTAGTAAGAAAAGATGGATGGGTCGTATGTAAGATGTGGCGACCGGTCTGACATTACCCCGCTCTCCATGTCAGAACGTAATTTCTAAAGCTGCTGCAATGACCAAAAAGCTAAATTTTACTGCTATTCAGAATCGTCAGTATTAGATTTTTTACGGCTGTAATAGTTGATAGATGTGTAGAGAATTTCACGCGCGATGGCTTTTTATAGTCTCATAAACTGCGTGGTTAAACAGAAATCACTTCGAGACAAGCCTCTGAAGCGTGCACGTTCGCCGTGTCGAGCTCAACTTTCTGCAGAGAAAATTTTCACTCTACGGGTCACGCTATCTACGGAACTTGCATGGTATCTGTTCGGAACCCAATGATATCTGATCTTAAAGGCCTGTCAGAGTCTATTTTATAGGACCCACATTGACATTGGCCTTAAGTATATCACGCTCAGATCTGCGCATTACTGATATGATTGGATGGTTACAGTGTATGATGCAATTAGTAAATTTCCAATCACATGGATTTTACTCAATAAATTATTATCCTTGACTCCATAAACTTTACATCAGTTATTTCCCCAATTATGTTTTGGTTTTATAAATCTTTTATGTGTCAACAATTCACTCATTCATTTGAGTACGTGTGATATGACTTCTTAACAATACATGTATATTGACACAATAATTAGTTAAACATATAATACAATGCTATTATTAATTTAAAAAGCAAAAATTGTACAATAGTCATACAATGGCCAACACACGCTTTAAAACCCATCAACTAAAAACGATATTAACTTGCGCCATAAATGATTATATCTATAAACAAGTGTGGGTGACAACCACTACTAAGCATAATCATAACGTTTATTCAATCAGAAAAATAGTTAGAAAATAAGACATGGTTATATAGAAAATAAAACATGTTTATAAATGAGTGTAGATTTGTCAAATGAAGCTGTGAAGAGTGTTTATTTGCTTGGTTTGATCTCATATAACATGTTTTCATTGATGGGCTAACTTTTGTTTTGATTAGTAGTGCTCAAGGTTTGGTATGTATGTCTTTGTGTTCTGTGACCGAATGAGAAATACCCTTCTAATACAACACGGTGGTTGGCTTTGTTGATATTAATTTTTATATTATTGCAGTGTTTGTCAGCTGACATCATATTGCACCATTTGAGCAATGAGACAGATATAATCGAAAGAGAGCATTTTGGTGATGTGGCAACTTTGATGGTTTACCACTTGTTTATCCGTAAGTTCATAATCCAATGGAATAGCTTTCTTTAAAATCAACCTTTCGGATATAAAGAGCGCGAAAGTGGCCATTCTTAATTCTCATTAAATGAGATTTATTTACATTTTAAAGTACTTTGTGAGCATACTTCTGAGATTAAACAATAGTAGGATAATGAGTACACTGGCATTTAAACTGCAGTAAAATGTAAGGAAGTGTGGGTTTAAACGGTAGTGAAATGTGATGAAATGCGTTGTGGGTTTCAACAGTAGTGAAATGTAATGAAGTGTGATGTGGGTTTAAACCGTAGTTAAATGTAATGAATCGAAGTGTATTTTAACTTTAAACAGTAGTGAATGTGTAGTGTATTGAAATCCCGATTTTATTAACCGTTTACAAGATTTTCAATATTTTAATTTTTTTTTTTCAGAATCTCCGATTAAACATACCTGTCGTCTATTGCCAGTTAAGACATACTTTATAGATGAACTATTTGAAGAGTTTCATGCTGTCAACGACACTATCGTTGAAAAGGGTAAGAAATAAAATAAAAGAAGTATTAGAAATATTAGAGAAATTTGATATAGCAGTAGTGAATGTAGCAAAATTACACATAACCCCAATACAGCAATGTACACCCCTGACACCCCCACCTCTCCCGCCAACTGCTTAGGTCTGGAATCGAAAATTATTTAGAAATAAGGAGCAAAAAAACCAAAAACGATTGATTTCCCTAAACTTCGTCATTATAAGTAAAATGGAATAACTATGACTGATCTGGTGAGCTATTGTAATTAATGATAGGACAAGATATATGCTTTGTTTACTCATTTAGTTCCATTTTTGGTTATTGAACACGTAATCTGTAATGTCTCACCATTTGCTCTATCCGTTGAACTAAAATTTCAAAATGTTCATATACAATACATTATGAAATCGGCAATTACCCAAATGATAATAATAATCCTTTTCTATAGCGCTGAACATTTAGTCAGTCTGACTGCTCTGTGACATTTTAAGATATGATATATTATATAGACCTTTCCCTTGGACATGCATTGCTTTGAAAAATATAAATGGTTCCGGACGATGTGCGAGTAAATATTAGAGAGGGAGAGAGAGAGAGAGAGAGAGATGAGGTTTAACGTCCACTCGACACAAACTGGGTCATTTTGGAACTAACATATGGTTCAATTTTATTTCAATAATTCGCTTGCGTGTAGGGGTCTTTAGCAGTGAGAGGAAACCGGAGGACCCGGAGAAAACCAACGAGGTTGGACAGGCGACTCTACTCCTTGTCACGTACAACCGGCGAATCGAAACCACGCCAGTTGACTCAATGACATACATTAGTAAATATTAAAACACGTTGGAAATTAGCATAATTTTGTAAGGGAACCTGATTGTATGGCTGTTGGAATTAAATTCTAAACTAAAAAAAACCTGTCTTTGCATGCCTAATTCTATCTTTTGCCACTATTTCTTTTTTCAGAATTTAATGAACTGCTTACAAAGTTACAAATTGCACCAACTGAACACCACGAGGAAGAGGAAGGCGGGCACGGGCACGATCATATACATGCCGCGAGAAAACGAAGAAGCGTTGCCCCTGACAGTTTATCAAGATCGAAACGGGCATCGCACGATGGCCATGATCATGGCCATGAATCCGACCATTCTACGGTAATTGTTGAATGAAACTTAATTAGAAATGAAAGGAAATGAGGTTTAACGTCTTACTTTTCTGTTCCGACTGGATCGATGAAGACGGGCGTACGCCATACAGTGTGCTATGAGGGATATTTTGTCCGGACGGCGAAGCTACGGCCTACTTTTATTTCAAATTCCAAATGTCAAATAAATAGACACTGTCCTTGCCAGGTTCTCCGTCCTGTACCACTGACAACGGAAAACCACACCGGGAGTCCAAATGAACTGTCTCGGTCAACACCGGCAGCGAACGGGAGAGCTATAATTTAGCGAGCCAAGGCGGCTTCTTACTTAATAAGACTGACAAACGGAAGGCTGTTTGGCCGTTCGAATGGTCTAACTTGTGCGATTTAGATCATAAGGTATTTCATTGAGTGGAGTGGGGTGGTTTCTAATCCACACTTGAGGGACATCGCCTGCCTAACCTCGTGAGTTTTCTCCAGGTTTCGTCCCTCTTCTAAAGACCTCTACGCGCAATCAAATTATTAAAGACCACATAAGATTAAAAATCTTAATTGAATGTACTTATAACCAATGGTTACTATATCCATTTTACGGCAAGTTCAAACCAATCTGATTCAAATTAATTCAGCTATTGAGGTTTAAGTATCCGAAAGCCAAAAACGGTTTTCAAATTTTCAATTACAACCTTAATCCGGTTGATTGGCTGGTGACGTCACGGGCACTACACATACTATATACATTGTCTATACAATACACACCACCAGTTGATAAGTGTGTCAATATGATTGTACTATGTGTTTGTCACGAAATGACTTAATTTGCGTCGAGTTGACGTTGCACCTTATTTCTGTTTATATTTGTTTAGAGAACAACGTTCATGGTCATGTCATGTATTTTATTTTTATAGCCGAAGACCTGTTACAGTGCTAAGCAATTGCTTACAATATTTGAATCACCAGCACCAGTATCTAAAGATGCTTTCACCCAACTCTGCCCAGCTCTGATTTATCAACAAATATCTGGCTCATGTAAAGGTGTTGTCGAAAATCAAAACCATATGCCAACTGCAGCGGAACGTAAGTAGTAACGTTAATGTAGTAAGTTGTAATAGCACAAGGAATAAGAAATGCAGTGATGGCTACCTACATGTAATTACAATCCGCCAGTAGTTATGCCATACTCATTTTATTAAGCAGCAGTAGGCCTATGCGACGTATGGTCGGCGGAGGGTAAAATTTCAATTAACTGGAACCTGTTCAAATAGGTCATCAGTCATCTGTCTTTTCGAATAGTGGTGCCGAATGAGCAAAATGGTTCCCTAAATTTCTCGGGAGAGCTGGCTTTTGAATGAAAATTACAGTGGCAGTAGAATGCATTTACAGAGGCTAAAACTTCTAAGTTTCAAAATGAAACTTCCACAATGAAATTTAACCATTGGCATACTGAAACACACATTTAAAACTAAAAATAAATAATTAATGAGTGTAGTATATATAATAATATTGTAAATTTTATTTTAATGCTGGTTGTTATAATCGTTCTTTCATTATCTGACATGCCATATTCACAGAGACCTCACAAATGAACAAGAACAGCCAAACGGAGGGAGGGGTGCTTATCCCCTAATTTAAACAATTTTATTATTCGTTTATTTCAGGATATGGATACGGAACAGCGGCTAATGTTATAATCACTCTATGTTCTGTTTTTGGAGCAATTTTGTTTCCATGCACTAAAGATAGGTGTTATGCATATTTTATGGCGACCTTTATGGGGTTAGCTGTAGGAACATTAGCCAGTGATGCCATTCTACATCTTATACCAGAGGTAAGTTCTAAAGACGGTGGACCTGTTTTTGTTTATTAACTGGATTACGTCTGTTGGAATCTATACTCCAGTGTATTTATAATACCAAACGAAGCTAAACAATTGCTAATACAAAAAAAATACCAAAACAATTTGGAAATTGTTAATAATAAATATCTGTAGTTTGTAAAACATACCAGAATATTAAAATGGCAACTGCGCAAATATACCTTGGATGCAAATTTCAAATGGACAGAATATTAATAGCTTGTACTGGATATCCATTTTAAGATTTTACAATTAAGAAATTATTTAGTACTTGTGAATCCAAGCACGGTACATGCCAATACAAATATGATGTGTACATTAGATTTACTATGCTATCTCATTAAATTTTATTATAGTGATATTAGGTGCGTAAATTTGGTCGGTGAAATTGATTAATGTATTTCTGTGGAACTATGCTGTTATATACATGCATTTAACAAAACTTTACAGGCGTTTGGAATCCATAAGCACGACGACCATGACCATGATCACGGTTCTGATGAAATTGTTGTTGAGCCCTTTGTTTGGTATGGTTTTGCAATGATAGGAGGTAAGTTTCTTTGGATTAAAAAAAAAAACCTTTTTAGACAAATGTAAGAATACAGAAATTTGATAGTACCTCTTGTGAAACATTTCTGTAAATCGTAGTTATTTATTTAATGGTTTATATGTAAGTAAACAATATGATAATCATTGATTTGTGCTTAGACATTAAGTGAGAGGAATATTATACTTTTTCCATTAAGGCTACGCTGAAATCAATAGGATATATACATTATTTTTTATCTTCAATTTGGTGGTCCTTCACATGATGAAGATAGTCTTATTTACAAATTTATATATTTTTTTATCAATAATAGGCATTTATATATTTTTTTTCAATTTAGGTATATATTTATTTTATCTGTTGGAGTCTGTATTCACTATGTTGGCACCTGGGCATTCGGTAAGTCAAAATCTTAAAATATTTTAAATATTCCTGATATAAGCTTTGTTTTTGTTCTATCATTCGAGTGCAATTTGTTTTAAGATCTCTTCAGCCATAAGCTGCGGTTCAGTACCAGTTTCCTTTCCTGTGATTTCGGTTGTCGGATTTTGCAGAATTAGAACTTGTATTTTGACTGATGTGCAGGAGAAGTATTCTTCTATTCAATGAGATGTCAAGGGATTGTGGTGTTGAGGCAATGGCAACACTTACCATGCCTAATTATTCATTTTCCCATGACAAAGGACAATCAGGATTTAGTTGTAATCAGTTTTGACCCAACCAAAGGAATACCTCTACAATATTTCGGAAATATCTCTAGATATTACCGCATAGTCTTTAACGGTTTAAATTTTGTGGCATTCTTATGAATACGAAAAAGTAAGAATTCTATGGAAGTATCTAAACTAAATAGTGCTAGTGCTACAACAGAAAACTATACTGGATGACTCACTAAAATTTTGATTTCTAATTACAGCATGCGTTACACAAACACACGTTTAACGGCAGCTATCCACAAAAGGTAGAGTACTTTTTTCGATAAACATATTTACCATTATCATATTTTAGATGTATTATAACTGTACAGTAACACGCATGGAGCTATAAAAAAATTGTTTTAATCCTGCGCAAAAAAAACAGCATCTGGACTATAGGTTGACGTAAAGATAAATAAGACAACCGACACTCACAGGATAAAATTATAGTATACACTTTTATATATTCCACTCATCTTCTTTGAGTGGCATTTAGCTATTGACACACGTAATAAACACAAAAACAGTTACTATTTTAATTAAAGCGACGTTTCGTTGAGGGTTGTCTCCGTTTTCAAGCATAATAAACTACCCATTGGCCATAAAAATAGGGGATAGGGGTATCGAAATGGAAGGTTATTGATTCGAAATGTCAAAATTATCGAAACTTATAGATTGTCTGAAATTAATGGGTTGATTTGTATGTAGTTCACAAATACATTGGATGTTAACAAGATTTTCCTTAAAAGATTGTTGCATATTTTATTTAACATCTTGATTTATTAATTCCTCTTTCTCAGAATTGTAAAATCAAACTTTTCTATTTTAAGCCTGTTGGTATGGAATTACAAGACAAAGACATACACGCTGTAAGTTTAATAAAGTTTCTAGACTATTTTGTTTGTATTGTATTTTTTTTAAAAGGAATTTGGGTATGATTATTCTTTGAGATAAACAGTTAAATATTTTATTATATAATGTTCACATTTAAAGACACCATATGGAAGAGTCGGAAACAGCTCTTAACATAGCCTATGATGGACTTTTCAAAAAAGGTCGTAACACAAATTAGCATGATTGAAATATACACTAGACAAGCATGTGAATTATTCAAAAAAGGTTGTAATATACAAGACATAGCATATTAATTATTCAAAACAGGTCGTTATAAACGAGGCATCGCGTATGACTTCCTCAAAACAGAACGTAATATGCAATATATAGCACAGAGAATATTCAGTGTACGAGACATAGCATATGAATTATTGAAAACATGTCGTGATATACAAGAAATGGCATATGTTTTATTCATAAAAAAATAATAGAAAAGATCAACAAAATGTTTGTGATGTCCACTTTGCAAATACAAAAGAAGATATAAGAAGGACTTAAACCCCATACTATATTTCGTTACAAAAACAGAACGTGAATAGCGCGAAATTTAATAATATTATAATGATATTTATTACACATTATTATTTACAGATTGCAGGCACAAGTGAACCTGAGAAAAGTAAGTTGAATTGACACGTCATTTAAGATGATTTATTGGTTTCACAGTACATCAGCTTGAAAGTTAAAATATTATATATCAGTTTCTTATAATTTAATATAAATGTTAGGGCATTCTATTAATAACATATTCACCAGCCGAGTGGATTATAATATGCTACACAGCTTTCTCAGTAAAATGATTCAATTTAGACACACTGTATTGGTCCTTGTGGTCATTCTATCACGTATGGTGATTAGAATATGATTGATAGACTCTTCTGATATAACAGTTTACTGTAATATACATTCACCCTTTGACCTGTGCTGATCTACAATTAATCAGTTTTAATGAGAAGCATATATATCAATGACATTTCATATTCTTTTACTTTTGAATGGTGATTTTTCAAAGAATTTTACTGATTTGTTTCATGGTTAAAACCTTAGAATGTTGAGTTTTTCTCCAGAGAATGAGACAAAATACTATCGAATCAGATGCATATTAGAAATAATGACAACCCCATTGCTGTTCCCTACGATTTTCCAGTCAAAATTTGCATGAAAAAGACAAAAGTTTATTAATCTATTTTTTTTTAGAATTACATCATCTAGCTCTGATGATTATTATTGGGGATGCTATTCATAATTTTGCTGATGGTCTTGCAATAGCTGCTGGATTTACACAAGGTGTAACAGAAGGTGTCAGTGTTAGTTTAGCTGTATTTTGTCATGAATTACCACATGAATTAGGTAGGTAAACCGGTAATAATGAGTATATAAACACGTTCTACAAAATAAAACTCTCCTCTTTGTGTGCTGAGGGAGGACGGGTATAGATATACAAGTACTTCTGTTTATCTACAAATCAAAATCCTCCTATGTGTGTGTGTGTGTTTTGGAGAGGGGGTGTATACAAAACCAACACAGCCAAATGGGTGTGTGTTGTGGAGAGGGGTGTAAACAAATACGTTCTACAAAATAAAACTCTCCACTTTGTGTGTTGGGGAGGGCGTGATTAGGTGTATAAATAAAAATACGGTCTGTTTGTATACCAAAAAAAAATTCTCCTGCGTGTGTGTATTGCGGAGAAGGGTTGTATACAAAAACAGCAAAGCCATTGGGTGCTCTTCTAATAAGGCAAGATCGTCTTTATGTGTTACATTTTTAAATGGAAGCGATTCGAGTTCTACTATGGATCGTGGGGGGGGGGGGGGTATATGTATTAACAGTACAAATATAGAAGTTCAAACTTCCCTTTATACCCAAACCTGTTTATGGAAACCATAGCTGCTACAAAATATATTTACTTAAAAAATCTGTCAACGAGAAGGGCAATTGTTGTTTTGAGTAGTTTAGCTAGCAGAGCCTGGAACACTATGCCGTGTTGAAATCTCCACCAAATTCTATGATGTTCTCTTAAGACTAATGTAATTAGTCCCGTAAGCATGTCCCCGTTTGTATGTCCTCAATAAATAGAACATCGATATACAAAACAAAGCAGCTGTGATCGTAACGCGAGCACCTTTGAGTAGAGAGACAGTAATACCCATGTACGTAAGTCACTGACTTCAAATTGATGTGTCTTCCATGCGTGTACTGTGTAGTCGCATCTTATCTGGGAGAACTTGTGGTACCTTACATGCCATCGAAAAATCTAAGGATCAAGTACTATAAAAATAACCTTGTTGTCCCAAAATATAAACCCAGCTCTTTTGGAGCTCATCCATTTGTGAAATTCGCTACCTGGAAATGTTAGATCCAGCCTGCCATTGGACTTCTGTAAATCCAGATTGAAAACTTACTTTTTCGAGAAATGTTTTGCAAGAGTGATTTGGTTTTTTTTGTAGCACTATGAGTACGAT
Organism: Patella vulgata; assembly: GCF_932274485.2. Taxonomy (NCBI): domain Eukaryota; kingdom Metazoa; phylum Mollusca; class Gastropoda; family Patellidae; genus Patella; species Patella vulgata. The sequence continues at coordinate 24,624,993 of NC_065883.2, forward strand.
TATATGTGGACTTGGTGCTATATAAATGAGAAGGATAGCACATGTATTCTTAGAATTGATCGAATTAGATAAATTTGAACCAGAAATGTTTTTAATCGATTGTAAATAATCTCACGATATATTGTGTAACCTTTATTCCGGAATACATGTAGTATATTTTAAATTGGTCAACAAAAGTTGTAAAACGCCTAAAACAGACCCCTCCTATCCCATGACTGCTTGTTGATTTACAACCTTCAAAAACAAATGCAATTCACTAAAATCATTTTATAATATTTATTTTACTATCTATTACAGGTGATTTTGCTGTATTATTAAAAACTGGCATGAAATTTAAAAATGCCATTTTCTGGAATGTGCTGTCGTCGCTGACGGCTTTTATCGGTCTATATGTTGGTTTATCGGTAGCCGAAGATGACATAGCTAGACAATGGATATTTGCTATTACAGCTGGCATGTTTTTGTACATAGCTCTAGTAGATATTGTAAGTTATTTATTATAGTTCTCCTTAAATTGTTTATACACGTACGCCATTAAAAAGTCATTATGTAAGTCTTGGATAAAGAGCTGACAATCCGCGAGATAAAAGTTTTAAAAGTAGATAATGAAAACTGCACATACAATATTAAAAATACTTAATTCTGACCGAAATTATCAGTGTTTCAGGATGTTTATTATCGTAGCAACGGTACTTGACAACCGATGCTATGTCTCGATTATCTATTTTATCGTTAAATTTTTAAATCACTCGGGTATTCTAATCCATTTAAATCTCGACCATTGGATGCTCTAGAGAGTTGATTATAGGTGTGTCATGTAAACATATAATAGCTTATAAAACATTTGAATCCAAATTAAAGACCTGCAACAGGCAGATTTAACTCTACTTAATTCATCTTTAAACGAAATACAGTCGGTTTGACATAGCATATTGAACCTCGGTACATTTGGAAGGGGTGGAAAGAAACAATGAATGATTGTAAATAAAAACCTAAGAACAAAATAATCACCTGTGACTTTTCATTTCTTTTATAATTGTTATATATGTATATTATATACATGTATTTCTTATAATGGTATATTACTCTCTTGATGAACATGGAAGAGTTATTTCGATTAAATCTATTGAAATCCTGTAATAGTACCTTACTGTACTCTTCCTGCAGTACTTCGCAGAGAATCTGGAGTTATTATTATTTCACATCTAAATGAAATAAATATATTTAATTTGTAGTTACCACAGCTAGCACATCCTCCGTCGATTGGAATATTTGCAATGACCAATGTGGGAATATTAATAGGAGTGGCTATCATGTTATTGATAGGAATATTTGAAAATCAACTAAGAGTTAAAGGTATGTACTTTAGTTGTCATATATATCATCCGTTGCTACGTTCTATAGTTAATAGTGAACTTTACGTTGGTTCTTTACAGTCATTTAAAGTAGCTAAGTCTCTAACCCAATCTCACCCTAAGTCTTCTACATTGAAAACACGAATTATTTGTCAATTGAAATCAACATTGATGTTGTGATCTTACCGGGAAAAGATGGGCCTCTGATATCCAATATTTAAAATAAAATAAACATTTTACCATTGGTGCACGAATCCTGTACCATAACGCGTTCAGTCCCATTTGTAACAAGGGACTCGAGGAACGAGGCTAGACATATTCCAGAAGTCATTGAGACTTCTGGTGTGTTTCGTCGAACATAACTGATTTGAAATTAGGGTAAAAACGGAAATGATTGAATGAAAATCAGTTTATACATTCACATTACATTATTATATGCCTTGCGACCCACTTGTGTCAATTTCTAGGTCCCAAATATTAGCGATTTAGATCCTATAAAAGCAGAAAGTCAGACTTGGTGGTTGATCATCTCTGGTGAACAGCTTAATTCACGTTTGCCAGTAACAAGGGCCGTCAAGTAATATCTTGTTATTTTTTGTTCTATTACAGGATAAAAAGTTAGAGATGAAGTTAAATGTAATATAAGAGATTTAATTGTGATGCGGTATATAATATTCGTGATATACTTGTGATATATATGGTGTAATAAACATGCATTAGTTATCTCATATTGTCAGTACTTACATAACTGTGTTTAAACAATCTTTTGATTGTTTTCATTATTGAAATTCATATCTGAGAAAATGATGTATTTAATTAAAATAAGTTTAAACTGAAAATTACAACCATATACATTTAGCAAATACGCAGTGTATCCATATAGTCTGTCAATCAAAACTACATTGTTTATTTTAGGCATACAATTGTATATATTATATGCATAAATATTTCATTAATATATACCTAGAGGCAATTAACATGACATATAAGTAATATTAATATTATCTACATAAGATTTTAAAAACATTTATGTTTTCATAATGTTTTTTATGTTTTTATAATGCTATCTTATGTTGATGAAATTTAAATGTATTATATCCCGAATGCTTCATCATTGTTAGATTATGCATTCTTCTTCTTAGATACCTAATATTAAGACGGAGAGGACCACACCACAAATAAACAAAACCCATAAGACAAACCCCGCACAAAAGAGGCTTGAAATTGGCCCCATGCACTCTCGCCCTAAAATTGCATCTACCGTTATTTTGATTGTTTTGGGCCAATCTTCTAACCAATGAATAATGTGGGTGCTATCAATATTGTTAAAGGTAAATCTCTAAAAGGAATAACAGTATACGAAAATGGTCAAATTCCGTCAAGTATTTCCACAGTTCGACATCCTCTTGGGATGATACAAGCCAACGTTAGATAATAGGTATTAGAAATAATCCAAATGTATCCAAGTCTACCGATGATATTTTGGATTTGTTGTCTTCGTTAGTTGTTCGATGTTAATTACCTGTCAATTTAAATTGCGAAAATCAGATTTTATCCGGAAAACGACAATAAAGATCTGTGGCTTTAATTATGAATTGGATAATTTTTATGCCCTTTGAAATAATGATTAACAGTATATTTCTCGAATTTCTTGCTTTTCTTTTCTTTATTTTTGTTTGTTTTGATATGATATATATTGTCCATTTTACAAAATCCAGAAAATAATGAGTCAGTCCACAACTTCTTTTTTTGTTTAAATATAACCTTGGACAGATCATATTAACCAGATTCAATTAACACCCGGAGCTTTTAAAACATACAAATATTCAAATTTACTCTGGAATTTATGAAATTGTCTGAAAAGCCCAACTACAAGTTGTTTTCGCATACATTGTATATAGCTCAAACAAATCCACGATCTCAAAGATTGTGGGTTTTTTTAAACTGAAATATCATATTGTAATAATGAAATTCTGGACAGATTATTCTTTTGGTCTGAATATTTGTAACGGGACTTTGATTGAATACATAACTTTTATTACCTTGCTTCATTTATATATATATAGTGCTATAGACGGACAACAAAAATGAAATATATACGGAAATCAGGTTATAGTTTGATTTTATATTGTATTATATGTGAAAATTGCTAGAATAATTTAGTCATTTATGAAGAAATATATGTACTAGTAAACAAGGATTGCAAACCGTTTCTGAAAAAAAGCAACCTTGGAAGTATGTAAATAAAGGAGAATGGATGTAAATGTTTTATATAATCTATTAATTATGTAAATTTAATATAACTTTAAGTATTCAAATACATGAAATGTTTATTAAACTTTTATATAAAATATACGTTGTTGTAGTATGATGTTTTTAACATATTATTCATTCCGAAAGATATAATTCTAGCTGTTTCGTCCTGGCATTGTGCTGGATACATGTTTGAGACCGAAGACTTTCAGGATTCCCTTCCCCTACTCCGCTGTCGAACTTCAAAGTGTTTGGATCCAATTGTTTAATGTTCACGCAGATTATCAAAGCATTAATAAACCGCTGATTTCAAATCTGATAAAAAAAAATACCAAATACACTTGGTATATAATTATGTAAATATACCATCTGTTGTTCTATTCTTTATATCTATCTCTTATCTTCTTAAGGTTGATCATTTAGTTTCATTTCCAGTGTTTAAGTTAACGTACATTATATCGTAGCATACCGTGCATTCAACAAACTTTATGTAGGTGAATTCTCTAATAAACGTGTCTGGATTTCTGGTGAAACACAGTTCGGTGATCTACAACGTTTCTTCCATACAGCCAGTTTTATTTTTAATTAGATTGTGGTGTTCATTTGTGTTGTAAAATGTGCTCACAGTTTACTTTTCTCAAGTTATTTTGCTTGTACGAGAAGTTGACCCAGCCAATATCTATCTTGGAAATTGCACTAACGTCTACAGAAATGAAATGGGGATTAACGGGCTAATGAAGACGGGCATACGGTATGTGTGCTATGGGGGAATTTTTGCCCGGGCAGCGGCACTATCGCCTACTCTTATATCGAATTCCAACTGCCAAGGGATCTTTTACGTGCATTTCAATGTATACACGGGACCTCGGTTTTTCGTTTCATGAACTTTCTCGGCCAATGCAGGGATCGAACACCAGACCTCCAGGCCACCTAGCCACCGTGGCTCCTTACGTCTACAGAGTTGGGGTATTATTTAAGCAATGTCACGGAAAATTGTTGATCCGATTTATAAGTGATAAAGTCCAAAGTAAATTCCAAATAGAACTGTTGGTAATCCTAGATAATATTACAATAGTTATAACAGTATTGTCCGTAATGTCGTATTATGTTGATATTATATTTCAGTGAGTGCTAGACGACGATGTTGATTTGGTGGGTTGCTGTACTGACCGCGGTCTGTACCATTGGTAAGGCTATTATTTATTATACATGTATAATGAGAGTTGAGAGATATTTATATCTAATGAAATGACGACGGATTGGACAGGTATGGGTTTGCTTACTTTTCGTACGAATGTGAAGGTTTACAGGATCTTTTAGGTGCACAAAATAGCCAGACCAACAAAATTTATAATTCCAGCGATATTAATGATTTATAATCAATATGTTACGCCGTGAATTAGCCACGGTACTTTTGAAACATACGGAGGATGGCCGTGTCTGTTTTTAACACAGGGGTTTAATGGTCGAATGGTTAGTGCCTGCGCGTTGCATCATAAGGTCTGTCATTGAGTCAATTGGCGTGATTTCGATTCGCCGGTTGTACGTGACAAGGAGTAGGGTCGCCAGTCCAACATCGTGGGTTTTCTCCGGGTCCTCCGGTTTCCTCCCATTGCTAAAGACCCCTACCCGCAAGCGAATATTCAAATAAAATTGAACCATATGTTAGTCTCGAAATGTCCTAGTTTGTGTCGAGTGGACATTAAACCCTATTTCTCTCTCTTTATGTTTTTAACACGTATGTGGTGTAAAATTAGATACAACAATAGCCTTATTGGATCAGATTAATTGTCGAGCACTTATTGTCATATAGCCCTGAACATTAGTTCACCCAAGGGATCAAGGATAAATACTGTTGGGTGTGAGTCGTGCACAGACCTCCAAGTGTTACTAGGTTCCGCTATGTTGTACTATATTTATTAGCCATTTAAACTCCTTCAGTTAGAAATGGTATCAGGTGGTCTGAAAAAAAGTAATCACATTTTCATGTCATAGATTCAGTAAATTTAGGTTTGTCGCAAGCTCAAGTGACTTTCTAGTAAGGTTTCAATTTGTTTTATATGAAATTTGCATTATATAAATTTAGTGGAGAGCGGTAGGCTGATGGTGATGAAAGCTAATTCAGGAGGAATGCAAATGGCCAGTAATCATAGTCATTTTATGAAAGATGGTAAAATGGTATTTTTATCGGGAGTAAACCTAGCTTGGATTCACTACGCCTATGATTTTGGTAATGGCCAGTTTAAAAACTCAAGGGCTGACATGGAACGATATATGAAAGAACTCCATGAAGCTGGTGGAAATTCGATGAGTAGGTACTTATTATACAGATTCTGGTAATAAACTATCTCAGAATCGATACACGGAAACCCCTTTGAAATTTGAATTGTCTAAACAAGCTTTACCCAACATCATACAAACGATGGATACTTCAGTACTAGTAGATGTTTAGTCCAGTAACTGTTCCCCAAGCGCTACCCATGCTGGTGTTGTTTTTTGGCTGCTACGCTCATCGAAAAAAGTCTAGGTTCCGCAGATTCATGTAGGATCGGCATGCAAATCTGGCATGATTGTTTCTTGGATAATTGTGCATCGGTTTCGATTTTGAATTTTGGATATGACTTCAAAATTTTAAGATGGCTACGATGATGCCATAGTCAGTTCCTGTTCCACAGAACGATGGTACTTGCTTATTACAATTTTTACAGAACAAGTAACAAACGATTTGGAGACACCCGTTTAATTGTATTCAATGGTTTGAAAGTAGTATGCGAATTTCGTTAATAATTAAAGGACAATATTGGTGCCAGTCATTATCACATATGTGATAGAACTGGTTAAACACGTTCCAAATATTATTTTATCACAGAGATCATTGCTACGATAGATGCGTAATCAATGCTTCAACAATCGGAAGTGACGAACGCAAAAGGAAAACACGAGTTATCCCTCTATATAACTCCACGTATCTGTTGTCACCCGTCACTTCAGTCAGTTATATAGAGGGATAATTCGTGTTTTCCTTTTCCGTTCGTCACTTCCGATTGTCGAAGCATTGATTACGCATCTATCATAGCAATAATCTCTGTGATAAAATAATATTTGAAACGTGTTAACCAGTTCTATCACATATGTGATAATGACTGGCACCAATATTGTCCTTTAACATTTTGTAGGAGTGTGGATATTTATGCAGGGTGAAAGTTCCCCGGATTTTACTACTGATGGCCACGTCAGAGCTCTCGATCATCAAGGAACCTATATCAGTGATTTCAAAGAAATGGTGGCATTAGCGAAAAAATACAATATACTGCTTTTTCCTTGTCTATGGAATGGTGCTGTGGTTAGTCAAAGTCTTCACAAAATGACAGGCGTTATCAGAGATGACCTTAAACGGCAGAGTTTTATCGACAACGCTTTAATACCTTTAGTTAAAGCAGTGAAAGGAGATCCTACTATAGGAGGTTGGGACTTGATGAACGAACCCGAAGGGTTGGTCAACACTGCGTATCGTAATGCGGAGCCTTGCTTCAGTTCTTTGTCAGATGGAGGCGGATGGGCGGCAAAGATGTTCACCTATAGAGAATTTCTAAAGTAAGAAATAATCTAATATGTATACAATGTTCTTATTTAAAACATACCCGCACGTCAGTGGTATTTGCGACAAGCACCGAACATACTAATTAGGGCCTGCTCATATGGTGCATATATTTCAGCAACATAAATGAATAATATTTCCCTGCATTAATTTAGGTTTTTCAACTGGATGGCAGCAGCTATAAAGTCTGTAGATTCTGGTGCATTAGTAACTGTCGGTGCTAATAATGCCTATGTTGCCACTGATGAGTTTGGAAGAACCAATTTTTACAAAGATGAGTGTCTTATCAAGGCCGGTGGAAAGAAGACGGTAATATATCAGCTGATTTCTCATAAAACTTTTTTTACGTTTTGAATTACCTTCGTTTAACATATTCCATGTGAAATCATGTCCCTCACTATGTCAAAGTATCACGTCCCAGTTTGTTAAACCTTTCGGGCAATGTGGGAACCCCACGGTATTTCGCTTATTTGCAAGCCCGGTCCTCGATCCAGCCTGTGCCCTGTCTCCCCCCTCCCCACCCCAGTAATTTAAAAAAATAAAAAAAATATTTGTTTTATTTTTCGGTAATTAATCATACATTTCCACTTAGTGATAGACTTGCATGTTGTAGAGTCTGAATGATTTCTTGCCAAACCCATCTTGCTGTAAACCTACTATTAACAATCATACATGAACCACATTTACGATCCTCAACGTTTTGGGGTCTAGGTTCAACGCGGCTTGAATTTTATTCTCTTTGATGCACTAACTCCATTTGTTTCACACTTTCCTTTCCGGTTATATAAGCTAGTGATTGGGCGACAGGCGGTATCTGTTCACCTCTATTTATCTCGTCGATGGGTGCCTGAAATACGATCAGATTGCATTTCCAGCAGTCCATTTGTGATTTTCCACTCCAGTCTGATAAACTGGTCAGCTCTATTTATCTTGACGAAGGGTGCCTGAAATACTGCAGTCTAGTTTTCAAAATTTTCTGATGGAGGCTGCCTGTCCCCAGTTGCAGCTCGCGCCTTCGTCTCCACTGACTCGAGGTTCCCTATTGTTAGTTATGCAGGACGAAGGGTCTGACAATGTAAGTGTCTAGTCGGTCGGATGGCACCGAACCGTCACCCCGCACGTAAAACATCCCCTGACAGCTAGAATTCAATTGCCGTCCGCACACAATTTCCTGCATAGCCCACTGCATATATACTAATACCCCCACTTCCATCAACGGATACATTTGAAGCATTTATCAATATGAAAATATTTTTTTATGTTATAGGGTACGTTGGACTTTTACACTATGCATACTTATGCTTGGTCTGGTTGGAGCGATCTATCTCCATTTAAGGTAGGTAATACTATCTTGACCCTTTAAGTGCAATCGATAAGCGATATGTAATGAATACATTAAATTAATTTATTGTTATTGTGAACGCGATATAACACTACTGTAAATTGTTTAAATTTTGTACTGGTTATTGTATTTAGTCAATGACTAGCTAATTGTATGCCAACTAATTAATATGCAAAGCTATGTTCGTCGTTCCTTTCCGGATGTAAATGTAGAACGTCATCTTTATGATTTCAGCATTCTGTTGGCGATTACAAGTTAGATAAACCTCTAATTGTAGCTGAATTTAGCACCAAGAAAAGTAACGGGATGACAGCACCACAATTATACCGTTATGTATATGATCATGGTTATAATGGTGCTTGGACGTGGGCTGCCACTGATAATAGCGCTGGTACCCCCTGGGAGGATGAGAAAAAGGGTGTTGCAGAGATACGAAATGAAAAAGACCCTTTAGTTGCTTTTACAATTTAGATTTAAAAAAATAATATACCGCATGCCATGTTTTTATTCCCATTATGTTACGATACCAAAGGTTTTTTGAACAATCAAAGAAAAATAAAATGAAACAGCCTAATAGGTAATTTACTGATTTTTTTGTTTCTTCCTACCGTATCTCACTTCTTTTTGTATTGTGGAGTTCTTAATGTGGATACTTGTGTTCGAACAAAATCCTTTCACGGTTTTAAGCTACCCTGACACTTGAACGATTTCGTGAACAATCGTAGAAGAATGAAATGACATATTATGAGGTCTTACAAATTATCAAAATTAGCCTAGTAGGTGATGTTCTGACTTTTTGTTTCTTCCTACCTTATCTCGCCTTTTCTGGTATTGTGGATATTCGTGTTCGATACGAAATCCTCTTACGATCTTATTTTACAACTTGTGTAGATGTTACTTCTAATTCAATAGCTGTCTTCCCGTATTTGCGTCATAAAAATATAATTTAAAAATATGAAATTGTAACTTTAAATTCCCTTTTTAAAAGAACGAATTTTGGATAGCAAACTGGCTAATCGGTTTAAAAAAACAAGATTCAGAATCTAGACAACAACGGTTTATTATAGCTTGTTTCTCTGTATCTAAGAAGCTGGTGGAGCAAATAAAAATTTTCAAGTAATGGTTTAGCGTTTGGTGGTCAAGCCAAAACAAGACTTAAGTGTGTTAAATTATGTCATGACCTCGATGTTGATGAACACAAATCAAATACCATTTTGTTCCACAGCATACCAGTCGTACAACATAGCGTTTGGTGGTCAAGCCGACAGAAGGAGATTGAAATAATGACTTGAAATTGTTATTTAGGTAATACTATAGGAGACTGAAACAAGACTTGTGTGTTAAATAATGTCGTGACCTCGATGTTGAGGAACAAATACAACTATGCATCACAGCATACCAGTGGCACAAAGATGGCGGTGTGATATCATTAGAAACAAATTTAAGATTTGAATGGCTATTAGTTTTTTTAGAATTGACTAATTTGAATAAGTTTTGATTATGTTGTCTAGTAAGAGCAAATTTTATTGTTTCTACCCTTAAATCTTTTTTGTTCTTTTCTTAGGTCATTCTACTGCCATACAGAACATATGTGGTATAAAAGTCCCGATGTGCCATTTCAAGCAATAATGAATCCCTTGCAAACTACAATATTATGAAATTTGAATCTCTAATAGGAATATCAGTCAAAAAATGGTTCAATTCCGTTCAGTATTTACGAAGATATGTGGAATAGAATTCCATCGATTGAATCCGAACCGTTTATCTAGCAATTGTATTATGATTTTGTTTTCTTAATTAACTGTTAAATAATCAATCTGAGTACATATTTAGCGTGTATTAAGCCGTGAGAATTTTGATATTTTAGCTTAAATGCAAATGTCGCATCGGGACTTTAATTTTGGATTTGTATTATCACAAAAAATTGCTACAAAGGGTTTCTCAACTGGTTCTAGTAGGGTGTAGTGTACTTTATAACATACTAAATATATTCAATTTCGTAATGATTGAACAGCTCAGTGACATCCAAAGTTTTCTAAATATGTTCCTTGTCCCCAAAAACCTGGGGATAGACATCAAGATCATCAAATTTGAGTCAATAGTTATGGACTTGCGGTCAATTGGAGGTGTTGGCGGCCATTTTTGACATAATAGGAAAAAACATTTTTAATGATCGTAATGAGTTAGTTGCCCCCCAAAACCTAAAATAGACCCCCAAGATCATTAAATTTGAGTTGATAGTTACATCATTATGATCATTAAGACGTTTCGATGGCCATCTTTGACGCCATCTTGAAAAAAAAAACAACACTTTTCCGGGGGTCCTACTTTGGTAAAATTTTAGTATGTTATAAAGTACACTAAACACTGCAAGAATCAGTTGAGAAACGTTTTGTAGCAATTTTTGGGGGGTTAAACAGTATTTTGACCTGACTATAATAATTTTCTTGCCTCTTTAGATCTGTATATATTACAGGTATGAAGCGGTCCTGTTTGATTAGCTGCCTTACATAAGGATTTGTGAAACTGGAACTGGAAACGCCCAAAAAAATCGATAGACATCATATACAATTGGTAAATAATTAAGCTCAAGTTAATGTGAATGGACTGGGGCATTCAAACTAACAAATAACTCAAATGGGAAATGACTTGAGATGTTCTTGCAGCATTGTCCCGTGAACGTCATTCGTATACGTATGTCCGTCTTCATTGGCGCGTGACAGTGGGACGTTAAACATCATTACATTTACTTGTCAACATACAATTACCAGAACCTATAGTAGATAAATTAACGAAGAGTCTGGGTAGTCCGTGGAAATTCACGACAGTTGCTCCGCCCTAGATTCTGTTTGGGACATATTATGTCGTCACCAACAACTGGGCAATAAACCTGACAGATTATAAACAACCTCATCCCACCCTGTCACGTACAAACGTGGAATCGAAACCACACCACCTGACTCAATGACACACCTTTTTATCCATTCGCCCCCCCCCCCCACCACCACCCCTGATTAAGATCGTTCTTGCTTTATAGTTCCAAAATAGATAACGAAAAATGAATATAATGAAAAATTTATTCAAATTACATTATTCTAAGCGAAGCTATGAGTATTGGAAGATGTAGCATAGATTGTTTATTATCGCAGCAATGGTTCTAGACATATGAGACTAAAGTTCCGATTATCCACTTTATCGTTAATTTTTTAAATCTCGCGGGCGTTCTAATCCATTTAAATCTGCCATTCGGTGGCTTAGAGTGCTGATAATGGGCTTGTCATGTTAATAAATGTTTAAATAGCAGATTATGTATCACTTGTGATAACGAAAGTAAAAGCACTTGGTATATATGTAAATATACCATCTGTTGTTTTGTTCTTTACGTGCATCTCTTATCTTCTTAAAGTTTGATATAATTTAATTCCCATTGTGTAAGTTAACTTTTTACGTTATATTTTTAAAGTTTATTAAAATAAAGCCTTAAAATAGATGGTATCTATAAACAGTCATACCTTGTTAAAGAATAATCCTATTAATCCTATAATTCACTATTGCCAGTTGAGAAATTGGCAAAATATCATTTTCCTCTTCAAATTCAAACGTTTGAGTATAGGTACTCCATGGTGGAGAATAGAAAACAAGGGAGGTAATTGGGAGGTAATTGTGTTATTATTTCCGGTGTAAATGAGTTTTAAGTGTGAGAATGACACCTATGATCGTATCATAGTGAGTTGACAACCTATTGAGCAAAAGACATAGAAATAATTATGTTTTGACTTTCTTAGAAAATAGAAAATTGTAACTTTAAGATATAGCACTCTAGAGTAGTTCAGGTAGGTGAATATAAATACTCTAATAAACGTGTCTCTGGATTTCTGATGAAACACAGTTCGGGGACCCACAATGTTTCTTCCATGAAGCCAGTTTTATTTTAATACGTTGTTCTGTTCGTTTTTGTTGTAAAATATGTTCAAAAGTTACTTGTCCCAATTTATTTTGCTTATCAGTGCAAATATGTCACCTGGCCCAGCTCATCTTTTTTTCGTGGGAATTGCACTAACGTCTACAGAGTGTTGTACCTATTTAAAAATGCCAGGAAAATTACTGATCTGATTATTTACGAATGGTAAAGTACTGATCATAATGTCGTATCATGTTGATATGACAGACTGGTACAAAGTCGATGGTTTCCATTTATATTTATACAAAGTCCCTTTCGAGGGCTATACATTTTTACCAAAAATGTTGCAAGGCCTGGATGCTGGAAGGATTTTCTGATATGCCACAGTTGACATGACGTCATCATTACTACTACCGGCTAGTTCCTTTTTCCTTTTTGGAAACAGGTCTCATCCATGGTTACAAATCTGACCAAATATTATCAGGATCTGCTTCAAAGCGGCAGAGAATATATAACGGGACATCAGGAATCTGACACGTTCTGATCCGCAATCAAGAGTTTTGGCACCCATCTTGAAGAATTGTGTTCAACGATTACATGAGAGATGCCCACAACACTGTCAATATGTCGATTGGTCCATCATCGATCAGCCATGACCATGTCATGCACCCGGGTTATGTTTTCGTGAATGGTAACTGTTGATGTCCTTCCAGTACGCGAGTCATCGTCAAGGCTTTCTCTGTCACGCTTAAATGCCACAGCCCACTGTGGAAAAAGAAGAGGCATACTCCCCGAAAGTGGAGACCATGTCGGCATTTATCTGTGTTGGGGTTAGTCCTTTCAATTGCAGGTACTTGATGACTGCAATTGCAGTTCATATGTCTATGATTCATTCAATGATATTGATGGTGGCAAACGTTTGTTTTAATCCAACTGACCTATCCTTTTAGAACTTTTCAGCCAGCCCTCGTATTATATTTCAGTGAGTCTTAAACGACGATGTTGTTTTGGTGGGTTGTTGTACTGACCGCGGTCTATACCACTGGTCAGGTTATTAATTATGTATATTGGAATGTGGTTTAATGTCCTTCTGTTCTGCTCTCACTGGGCTAATGAAGAAGACAGTTATATTTAATAAGGGAGAGAGAGAGAGAGATTTATATGTAACGAGATAATGGATGGGACGTGTTTGCCTACTTTTTCTCGACTTTTAATGACCTAGGGATCTTTTACGTACAGAAAATAGCCAACCAACAAAAATCTAATTGTAGCAATATTAATGATTTATTAAACATGCATTATGTAAGAGCTAAATCTGCCTATCGCAGGTCTTCTTTTAGGCCAGAAATGTAATCTAAATTATTAATTAGACATTAATTATCTTATCCAGACCATAATCAACTCTCGATGTCATCGCTAGCCTATGATATTTACTGGATTATGATCCGATTTGCTGCTCAACTTTCATTCATAACTAAATCATTAAATCATGAAATGGATAATCGAGACTTTTTTCTTTATCGTAACGACTTTAGTAGTGATGATCGAGGCTATATAGACCGAAAATTCGATCGCTAAATTCTCGGTTCAGAGTGGATCAATTTGACTGAAATTTTTTAGCAAATTATCTTTACATTATCTAGTTTTTAACTATTATAGTGAGAACTGCCAACTCTTTATCTAATCTCCCATAACGTATCTTTAATATTATGGTACGACGTAAATATATTTTTGAAAGATATAGACGATGACTGTGTGTACATTCCACACACATGTGGTGTAATATGATGCAAAAAAGCATTATCAGGCCAGGGTCCTGTTTCACGACATTTTAACTAAAGATAAAATCCAAATTTTAGTAGATACTTCAATTTTGATTGGCTAAGCACTACAATCAGTCTAAAATTATCCAATCAAATTACTAAAATTTGGATTTTATCTTAGTTAAAATTTCGCGAAACAGGCCCCAGATTCCTTGTCGAAAATTTAACAATGATCAGGATTTATAATTAGATTTCCCTGTAGCCCAAATTACATGTGCACATTAGTTCACCCAACGGGAAATACTATCCATTAGTTGATTTTAAAATTTAGATTGAAAAATATAATATACCGCATGCCTTATTTTTTTCCCATTCTGTTACGATGCCAAAAGTCTTTTGAACAATCAAGGTCTTTTGACATGCCAAGCGGGGCGATGCGAACAACTTTATTAAAAATAATAATTACATTTTCATCTTCCAGGTGACCGGCCTACGTCTGGGGTCTTATTTAAAAGGAACAATTTCGATTTTATTTTGCAGAATAAAACTGCTTCATTTTGTGTTAAAAGCCCTTAAAATCACCTACCTTTGGGTCGAGCAACTGTAACTCAATATACGTGATACGTTTTCAAACAACTTAAAGTAGTAATATTCGATGTCTGGATAAAACCAGACTTTTATTTTATACAAATAACGTGCAGTTGAAATGTACCTTTCGTTATCAAGTACAGCACTTTTGTTCAATAGAAATAATGCAAGTTTATACAATATTGATGTTAATCCGAGAGAATTTTTTGTTGTAGTGAAGACAATTACACCTCCTCACCTCCCCGTTGTGAACTAGGTCGTTTGTGGGAAATGTGACGGATAACAACTACTGTAATTCACTGTCCCAATACTAAATTATTCTACAATACATAAAATGTCATACTCTAATTTATTTTGTGAACTCAACTAGCTAGGTCGCTTCTGGGAGATGTGACGGATAACAACCACTGAAAATCATTGTCCCGATACTAAAAATTTCTACAATACCCAAAATTTCCTACTCTAATTTACTTGGATGTCTTTTTACACGGACCTGCTTTTTCTCCCTGCTTACACCCTACTCATGATCCCTTTGAACCGCGGGTTGGGAAACACGGTTCTCAAACACAATGTCATGTTTTTGTAATCTACTCCCTTTGGTTAATGATAAGAAAAAACTCTTTAATCAATGATTATATGAAACCAGTTATTTAAAAATGTTTGATTTACAATCAAATTCTAAAACTTATTCCTAATCGCTAACGAAGAGAAATTCTAGTCTAAGATTAGCTAATCTGACATTTGAGAATCTCAAACTTAGTCAACTACTAATCTCTAATTAGCTAGTTACCGATTAGACCTAATCACTGATTATTTTAGACACTGTTCGAAAATATGGGCCTTTTTGTTTTTCCCTACCTTATCTCACTTCTTTTTGCGTGAAGCATGCGTGAACACGGTGGGAACTCGACGCGAACACTGCCAATGGTGCGTATCAATCCGAAACTGCACGCAGCGATCCATCTACGTCATACTTCGAGATAATGATCACTGCCCTAGTTAGCCTCCATTTAAAACGCTCACGTGATCATTTTGGGGCGGGACTTGTCGACTGGACGACTGCTTTGTGTACACAACAGAGTAAACATAACCCGATCAAGCACGTGTTTTATGTAAACACGTGTCATTGACAAAATGTCAACTTCTGCCATTCCGGTAAAAGCGATATATAATATGTGCTAGTGGGTAATATTGCAATGCATTCTTTGCTATTGTAAACTGTCTTTAGAGTTTCAATCTGTTTATCTTTCAAAACAAGGTTAGATACTACTAAATTTGTCTTCGCAAACAAAACCGCCTCCGTGAAATTATCTTTCATGGACGCCGCCATATTGAATAATTAGAGGACTATTTTGTGATTCGGCTTTGGTTAGTTTGACATCTTTCATACACACAGAGGCTAAATAAACATATTTAATTTCATTCAATATGACAATAGAAGAGAAATAAATACTTCTAAAAATTACTAAAAGCATACTCAGTGTTTTCGACTAAAATCGTCGATGTAGGAATTAAAATATCGGTTAATTAGCTAGCTGTAGACAGGCAGCCTAAGTTTGGGATGTATCAATCCGTGTCAGTGCGTGTCATATGAAACCATCACGAGCGGCAGACTTAAACAATGATCGAACAATACTTAACCTATGCATAAACAAGTAGTGCCATTGCTTATCAATACTTACCAATGCGACCGATTTAATTTATGCCGTGCATTGCGTAGACAGTGCGTAACTTAGACGTGTACAATGCGCAAACCGCGCGAAAACACGACTACCGCCGAAATGGCACGCCCGTGTGTCAGAGTCGCATAATTCAATAATTGTCCTTCAGTATTTGTGTGATACCAGGAACTTACGCATAAATGTTACGACGTTACGGTTCAATCACAATGCCACCTTGACACTTGCACGACTTTTGTCAGAGCAATGTGGAGGCAGAAAAACAAATATAGCAATTCTATCTCCCTTTTCTCCCCTTTTTGAATAGCCATTTCTGTTGATTTTTGGCATTGAATCAAGAAGAGGGTTTAAATTTTCTGTCACGTTTTTGTAAATTATCATAGTTTAGAGGAGAAAGGTTGACATAGTTTAGAGGAGAAAGGGTGACATAGTTAAGAGTTTGGTTACGGTCATATGTATACGTTTCAATAATATGCTATTTTAAGTGTGTTTTTAAAACTCAGCGGTCAGCCGCGTACGCATTTTGGAGTAAAGACCTGTCGATTTGTTGCTCTGTCTGTAGTGAAAAACGTTCAGCTCACCGAATATTTGGGAAATAGTTGGAGCCGGCCAAATAGAGTCGAATTAACATTTAAGTTTATGGGGAAATTCATTGTGGTCTGCATCCATATAATATCATTAACATGCACTTCTGTCCCTTCTACTGTAAAATGGCTGGCATTTCCAAATTACCGTCCGACACTCCACAGAAGCGGACATAATTTGATCGCGCTGTCGTAGTTATTATATATAAATATAAACAAAATTGTCAGTGGGGTATATTCTTCTTTTCATTTTTCCATTTGCTAAACTATGTGGTTTTATTAATTAAAACGAGTGAAGGTGAAACGAGTATTGTATTCCATAAAAATCAAATTTTCTTTGTTGGTGTTTGTTTTTGTTTACAGTCATTTGTAAAAGTTTAGGATCACCAAGTGTGTTTGGTGTCTTTACTTGTTTTGGGTCAGTTTTAATCAATTAATAAAATTTATTATGAAAGCATTCGAAAATTTGTCGACAAATCTCCTCACTTAATCCTACAAAAAGACCTTAAAGTGTTGCAGTACTCAAGGAAGTATATTCTGATACAGAAAAAAATGAACGTTAGGCGAGTCAAAACATATCTATGGGCCTAGAAGCGTATTCCATACCCTGTTTATCTAATGCAATCACTTCTATTGATAGATGTAATCAAACGCATCAGGGGTTAAAAACAAAAATGACACAAAACCCCTTGGTGGCCTTAAACCTGTGCAAATGGCTGTACATTACTATCGTTGTCCAAACGATTTTATTCAACCTAAAGTATTCCATAATTGTATATTTATATCCCAATGTATCAACCTAGGACTAACTAGACCACCAGATTCGTTGTCATTTTATTTTAAATACATAAAGTTTAAAAATTACCACATTTACTGAAGAAAGATGTTTTTAATAAAACAAGGGAGGTCACTCTGAGTATACACACTTATAATTCACGGGGAATGTCTTGAGAAATAAGATTTATTATTTGTTCTCTCGCCATTTAACGAAAACTGATACTTGAAACGATGTAACTTTGTCTTTGCTGCCCTACACTGAATGGTATTCGTTTAGAATATGACCAAAGCTAAGCAAGTCAGAATGCCAATAAGACAAAATCGAGCAGATATTTGTGTTGAGTGACCAGTAGGTGGCATGGGACATTCATCTTCCCAACCAATAGACTCATCCTGTGAATTTTGTTCAACTAGCCAATCAATAAGAGGTTTGAAATATTCCATGAGAGGTGCAGCGTCCATTTTTTTCGAGCCTACTATTTTCTCCATTGCGTATTCCCATGGTTTTGATGATCCTAATTTTAACACATCACTGAAAGATAACAACATTTATGGTGAAATACATAATTTAAACGCCAATCGTACGAGTCTGGGGACATTTCTAGCTGTTACTGTGTTACTATTAGTCTTAGTAACTCCCCTTAAAAGGCCTCGTCAATGGCCATCTTCAATAGGCTCGACCTCTCTTAAACTCCATACATCTTATCAGGCCCTTCACGTAATGCCTTGCATATTTCGTCACTAATTTCTATTGGTCACTGACCCAGCTCGGGTCCTTTCAAATTCCTCGATAGAAAATGTCATCTCGCGCTTTCCAGCTAAAATATCTACCTGTGATAATCGAGTTGCAAAGTTCAAGGTTCGTTCAATGTCAAGGTTTCCGTTTTGGTCGCCATGTTTAATTTGAGTGTGTTTGTTTCACGACCTCTGATTAAACAAAGCTATTATTCACGTGTCTGCGGTAAAGGGAGACAACGTACCTATATCTTCGGTAATTTCAGACTATGGTAGCAACGACTAGATGTTGTAAACTCGCGGTCGTTGTTCAGGAACATGGTCAATGGCATACAACATGGCATATACGATATTTAAACTCCCTTTTTAAGAATATCAATTTTGGATAGGAAACTGGTTGATCGGTTTACATGACTTAGATTTAGAATCTAGAAAAAAACGGGATTATTACAAGCTCGTTTCTCTGTAGCTGAGAAGCTGGTGGAGCAAATAAATTATAGGTTTGTTGTCTTGTGCTCAAGCCGGCAGAAAGCGATTGGAAATAATTACTTTAAATTATTTAGATAAAATTATAGAAGACTGAAAGAAGACATGTATGTTGAATATATTTATGTCCTCGATGTTGACGGACAAAAATCAAATATTACCCCAGTCACGCGATAATGGGGGTACAACATCAATAGAAACAAATGAAAAATTTGGACGGCCATAAGTTCGTTTAGAATAGAAAAATTTGAATACATTTTGGGACCAATAATTATATGATATCTGAGTACTTTTAGTCGTTCTGACCTTTAATCGATTTGGCCCTTAAGCCATTATCCTGCCTTACATAACTTATGTTCTGTTAATTTTGTAATTTTTCATGGTACAAACCTTAATAATTTTCCTGCCTCTTTAGATCTGTATATATCACAGGTATGAAGCGGTCCTGTTTGATTAGCTGCCTTACATAAGGCTTTGTGGAACTGGAACTGGATTACAAAACTTACAAAATATCTGAAACGCAAAAACATAACACATTCGGTACACAACCACACAGTAATAATTTTGCAGACAAGGTAAGATGCGCCTCCCAGCAGCTTCCTACGCTCTCCATTTCCCGATTTTTTTTTACCATCTTTTAAGAGTTTTATCTAATAAACACAAAGTTTGTTCGTTGGTCAAGTATTCAATAAACATAAGTCTAAAAGTAATTTTGTGAAACACTCAAAATCGATAAACATCATGTTATACAATTGGTAAAAAAACTAACTTTGCGAGTACAAGTTAATGTAGGCGGACTGGGCGACAACAATATCCTAGTTTGTGAACTCCTCAAATGGGAGATGCGTATGCGTTTGTTCGTCTTCGCGTGTGCAGAACAGTAGGACATTAAACAGCATTGTCCTGTTGAAAGGGACCCTATTACATTAGACAAAATACAGCCTCCTGATAGTGTATTTAGCTGGTATATATGGTATTACCTGGTATACAGTGTATATATTAGCTGGTATATATGGTATTACCTGATATGCAGTGTATATATTAGCTGGTATATATGGTATTACCTGTTATACGGTGTATATATTAGCTGGTATATGGTACTACCTGATATACGGTGTATATATTAGCTGGTATATATGGTATTACCTGATATACGGTGTATTAGCTGGTATATGATATTTCGCACCTGGGTCAAAATCATCTTCACTTCTCATTACTGGTGGTGAAATTCCTTGATACTTACATCTTAAATAATGAAATATAATAATGAATGAAAATGATTACAGTATTACAGGAGATCAACACATTAAAAGGGCGTCTGAATTTTAGGTCCGTGCATGTACAACAGTTAGCCTTCATTTCGTTAAATGTGAAAACTGCCATTGATTTTTTTTCTGGTATGACCATTGCCCATAATGACTTATTCTTTGAACAAAAAGGTATGTATTGTTTTGTCTACATATTTTGTGAATGTATTTTTCCGACTATTTCTTGGAGTCATGATGGCTTAGTCAATAATGCAGTTATAGCACTAAATGACAGCCACCGAGTTGGATCCCGATGTTAACCTAGATGGTTTCTCGAAATGTTCGACAGTTCATTGAAATGCTATTTGAATTCTATATTACGTTAAAGTTGAAAAAAGTTAGTTTCCGAAATTTAACTGCACTTTAACAGTGATGTATGCATATTCATATCAAAATATGTCTCTGGTACATGGGGGTTTAACTTTCATGCTTGTCCGATGAACAAATTAGTTACCTGAGTTGCCACCATTTTTCGTTATACTGAGAAGGTGGAGTCTCTCCGCTAAATACACTCCATCTCCACTGATCCATCAAATAACCAAAGGGTAAAAAGGCGATTTTATCTAAAGCCATACTTAACATAAAATTAATATCACTCTCTAAAGATAAAAAAACCGACATGATTTCAAGATAAACGTCACATTTATATTAATTCCGAAATTAATATCAATCTCTGAAGATAAAAAGAACATAATGATGTACAGATACACGACACGGTAAATTGAAATTAGTTCTAAATTGGTTTTAAATGTATGTATAATTGCTAGTTGCAATTAGTTCTGAAAATAACTCTATCTTACTCTGTTGGTTTGCAGTTAGTCTACAGGTGGTTTAATTTCCTGATATATATAATAAGTGCACGAGAATGTATTTGAATTTAGTAGCAATTAGTTCATACAGTCGTTTTTATTTCCCTAGAAAAAATTATAAATACAGAAGAAGTGTAGCTTTTACTAGATGGGGGTGGGGGATCATTAGAAACTTATATACTACTGGCCAAAATCCACTTTTCCATCAAGGCTTTTTGTATCAACACATACTTTTTCCATTACATCGAGAATGTTCGTTTTAGAATATGCAAATTAGAGTATCTTTATTCATAGTATATTTTTTACCTCATGTTACCATGTGGTGAACTCTAGGTAGTTGGAATTCAATATAAGGGTAGGCCGTAGCGCTACCCTCCGGCCAAAGTTTGATTCCTAGCATACTGTATAGCGTAAGCCCGTCTTCATTAGACCAGTCGGTGCAGAACAGTACAACGTTAAACCCCATTTCATTTTATTTTATCACGGGAATGAATTTGCAATGTTTATGATAAATAGGGGTGTTGGTTGATTCTAAAAGCTAACTGACATTAAAATGTATCTATGATAATAATTTATCTCTAATAATTCTGAAGAGTAGATCATCATGAATTTTAACATTTTCCAAAAGATAACTCCCACTTTATGTTAAATTATCTATCGGTAAATAATTTAGATATTCGTTTCTAGGCGTTTTTAAAATACTAATGGGGTTTAACTTCCAATTTTTTCTGCCCCATCTGGGCTAATGAAGACGTGCATAGGTCATGTGAGGTTTGCGCAGACTGTGGTGCCGTGGTCTACTCTTATTGCGAAAACCAACTAATGTGTACACGGACATAGGTTTTTCATTCCATCCGAACGAGTAGGGGGTGTTTTCTTGCCAGGAAAAACCATGCCGGAAAATCGCTTTAACCTTAGTTTATCAAAGTGTATGCTGACATTTAACTTTATTCACATATATAAAATATGTCTTACCTTTATCATCAACCACGTTTTTTAAAAGGTTTATTTTCTGTAAATGTTTGGGTGTAGACACGGATAAAGCAAGAACATCTCCCACAGCTTCGTGGAATCCTATATTAGCAAAAGGTTAATGGTACAATTAATCTCATTTCGAATGGCATAAAAGGGTAATATTCAAATTCCGTTATCATAAATTGGTGTTAACTAAGTGTGTGTGCGGTTGTTATGTGCGTACAATATGTTAGCATATCACGATAGTCTTATGAACTTGGTAAAGTAAATTGTCAAGAACTTTTACAAGCAGGTGTAAAGGTCCCCGAACAGATATGCAGTAAAATGGCATCAAGCTGAATACCGTTGTACCAAGAAACTAGTCAGAAATTGAATGATAAGCACATCGATAAAAAGAATATTTTTCAAATTATTAAGTATCCTTTCAATATACAAAATCTAGCGGCTAATCGGGTGTTGCATGACGTAGAGCCCTCAACCGGAAGTAGCATATTTGCGAAACCGGAAGTAGTAGTACTTAACGGTAATAAGGTCTATGCTATGTTGTGGTAATGATGCGGGGCATGGTATATTTACTCCCCGTGGAGACCTGGTATTACTTCTATTGTGTATCATTGCGTTCACTTACTATTAACACGATTATTTCGTTTTATGAACGCCTTGTCTCTCATAAGCGATCGGTATTTATTATTTACAATCTTTGTATTCATATCTCGTTAAGGACTCTGCAAATTTTAGATTTTAAAATCAATTATTGATCGTTACCAAAAGTTTTGTTTTAGGCTAGAATCCTGGTGCATATCCTAATATGTACATCGCATTTGCCGGTTTGTTCTCGTCCAAGCTAAATATTTTTGTTATAGAAGAAGTTATAATATATATGTCATGACAAGGTATAAACACACATATGATGGACTTTTATAAAAAAAAAATGGGGTAAAATATGTATGCACTAAACATAAATGAAACATTTGAACAATATATACATTTAAGTATATAAATACCTGGATTTGCACCATTTTGAAATACAATAGGTTTATCTTTATACATAAGATAATATTCTACATGTCCCATCTCATGATGAACTGTAATCAGATCAGACATTGTTACATCAGTGCATTGTTTTACTCTGAAATAATAAACAACATAGTTAAATAAGTGAGGTCGCGGTAAGTCTAGAAATCATCGCAAATTATTGTAATGCGATAAAACCAAATTAATTAACCGGTATTGTATCCGATTGAAAAGAAAAAAAATCAATATGACCTACATTTAGACGACGAGACAGCTATTTGGGTCATGAACTTCGATATTAAAAAAGGCTATAATATCCGATCACGTTCGAAGGACATTGTATCACTTGGAATGCTTGTAATTGTTTGAATATTTTACAATTGTGATACTACATGTTATAAATACGAGATCCAACCATAGTTATCACCAAATGTTAACATATGGGCGTCTGTGTGAATATTTTTATATCTGACTCCTTGAGTATATCTTTTTGCACTTAAGATCTTCAAAGAACAGAACACAAAAAAGTATTTGTGATTAAATTCTATCTATACTGAATGATGATCCCCACAAAACTGTAACCAGATAAACCACAAGGAAACACCCTGCACAAAACCAACCCAGTCCTCTGTGTACATCAATATAAGATTTAAACTTGATGATTGAAGCGTGCAGTATCAATCTAACAAAAAAAAACCAATGAATGCCTTATTGTTTTGCCATCTTATATATATTTTCGCTTTATAAAAAATGTTTATAAAATAGAACGGCATCACTTGTTCAATTCATTTGGAGGTTCAGACGTTAAATTAAATTATGAATGATAAATTTCAAAAATAATTTTTTTTTCTTTTTCGTAAGATTAAGGAACCTAAGGACTAGGGTCCCAAATAAACACGTAGACTAATTAAATGATATAACCTTTCATTCGCTTGTAAAATCTATTCATCTAATTATTAATATGATCTATATGAGGATTATTACAGTCTAGATCATTGAAGACAAAATATATAATAATGTTCTCCTATGTTCTCTGCAGTAATTGGGTATAATATTTTACTAAATTGTAATGAGTAAAGCTTTAAAGACATCACCAGGGCATCAAATTCTCGGAATTAAGTTTCTATATTTTTAAAATACCTGAAATCTTTCTTATTGTAGAAATTCCAGGCCGAGGCGTGACATTGAACTTGTCGTCCTTTTGGCTTTTCTATCATTGAGTGTTCCCAGAATTCTTTCGGCATTTTTAACATTCCCAATGATTGGAAGAATTCGTCTGATACTTGAAACATCTTCAGTGCCGTATAATTCTACAATAATAGTAAATACAAAAGCATGGATTACAAAAATATGAAATACAAAAATGCATGGTAATTAAATGTCTATAAAAACATAAAATACAAATATTAATTGAAAACTATCTGAACATTCAAAATTTAAATTAGCATCCGTTATTCCTTGAGATTTTCCAGTCTGGTTATTCTAGTCAGTGGTGAAGGACGGAGGACCTGACAGTGTAAAACGTCTAGTCCTTCGTTCGAACGGAACAGGGCGGGAAGGGACGAAACTCCGAGGTCTTGTGTATACCATTGGCAGCACGTTAAGGATCCCCTGGTGGTTAGAAATCGAATAAGAGTAGGTCGTAGAGTCGGTGTCATTAGGGACCTTTCGCTTCGGTACGAATACGAAAACGAAAACGTCATCGATTCGTGTGTACTTGTGACGTCAATTCGTAATGAGTATTCGGCCAGTGAAAAACGTTACGCGTATGGAGCTGGATTTACGTACGTACGCAAACGAATGTTTTTTTGTCTCATATATTGAATTTTCCACCGTTTTTCGAGGCTTTGTGTATATTGTTGATTGTGTAGAGTTTGTAGAATGTGCTCAAAAGCAATATATCGATTGTAAACTTTGCCTTGACCAGAAGTTCATGGAGTGGAAATTAACGCCATCTATAGCTAATATCGTACGTTGGATTGCGAAACCGCGTGTTCGAGGATACGAAAACAAAAACGTAAACGAACATATGTTCGTTTTGGTGTTCGTTTTCGTACCGATGCGAAAGGTCCCTAATATCCCGAGCAGTCCATATTATAATCGTATCAAAAAATGTGTTTTATTCAGTTCTTAACGATACACCATTCAAGAGCTACATTACCAATTAAGGACATTTGTCTGACTTCAAATATTATGTAGACATTTATTACACAACACCGAGATATTGAATTGATTAGAACCACCTACCCATAAAATAAATTAGCGTTAAAATGGATAATCTGGATTGTGTTTATTATGGTAGCAACTTGACTTGACAATCGAGGCGACCTTGTCAAAACCTCAACCCTCAACACATACATGTCACGTTTCAAAGTTGAAGGTTTTTTTAGGGGAGCTAAATCTCTTTCTCCATATTTTCCATAATATATTAAATTAAGAACTCGAAATAAAATTCAACATTTGTCCATTTCTCTAAATATTGGTGTTTTTATCTTGCCATAAAAATACCCAATATAAAAACAATGAACATTTTATAATCACTATACAAGTGTCGTGTATTCTATGGTTTTGGGTACAATAAGTAATTCTAATCACAAAATGTACCCAAAACAAAAAACATACCTTTCAAGATAGTGCCGAAGTAATTAGTAACGGCTGATTCATCAGCGACAAAGTAATAATGAGAACACGTAGAATGAGTTGGTAAATTAGAAATTACAAAAAAGCTTTTAAAAGTTGAATATAAATATCTTTATATATATTCATATTACATCAATGTGTGCTTTTAGACCCCATTTGTCTATTGTAACGTTCCAAAGAATAGAGTTATATTAGTCTTTCAAAAACGATTAGAAAACTTATTTCGGTGCAATATGTCCGTCGGCAATACTATATACCG
The DNA here is from genome assembly GCF_932274485.2 of Patella vulgata. NCBI lineage: Eukaryota > Metazoa > Mollusca > Gastropoda > Patellidae > Patella > Patella vulgata. Next base: position 24,651,058 of record NC_065883.2, read on the forward strand.
GAAAACACCAGAAAACACCAGAAAACAACCGGAAAAAAAACGGAAAACGCCATTTTATACTGAATACCGGAAAACACCGGAAAAACACTAAATACCGGAAAACACACAAAATACCGGAAAATACCCTAAATAGGTAACCCGGAGATTGGCACCCTAAATAGGTAACCGGGAGCCTGGTCCTCTGTGTGGCTGGGTTAGGGTTAGGGTTAGGGTTATTTTCCGGTTTATAGTATAGCCCTTCTCCGGGCTACTTATTTAGGGTGGTTTCCGGTATTTAGTTTGTTTTCCGGTATTTAGTGTTTTTCCGGTATGAAGTATAACATGGTGTTTTCCGGTAGTTTTCCGGTGTTTTCCGGTATATAGTATAGCCCTATGTCCGTCGCAACACCTTGAAATTAATTACAGAAGCTCAGATATTATTTGTTGAACCGACTTACATTCTGTTTTAGTTTATAAGCAATAAATGTCAGGGGCATTTTAATGATCTTATAGCCTTAAAGGAGCCGATCCTCAATGGACTATTTGAGTGAAAGAAACCTTTATCCTTTTGCCATGCAACTATCTAAAGCCTAGCTCAAAACCCGCCGTACGTGTTTTGACACGCACGGGTCGCAGGGTTTGGTAGCTAGCAGACCAGACGCAAGAAACTGGGTGAAAATGTTGTATATGCAGGACCAAAAGTCTCTACGATCAGTCTGCGATCTCCACGGTACCCAACACACGCAAATGACGCAAGAAACCGGATGAAAATGTTGTATATATATATGCAGGACCAAAAGTCTGCGATCTTTCACGGTGCCCAACTGCCAGTAAACTGCTGGTTATATACCTTTCAACTGGGTCTAAACACACGTATGGCATTTTCAAGTTATCTTAATTTCGCTGACTGATATAAATATATACATGTGGAATTGATAGTCTTTAATTAGTGCGTACGTGTTTGGAACAAAGAGTATAGTTGAAAAGCCGAAATCATCTATTATCAAAACCAGTTATGGTCAATAAGTTCACTGCATCTAAATGTTCGTTTAATTTGATGAACGGTATAGAGCACTTTGTCACAGCAGTAGCATGTACTGCGGGTTGTGGGCTAGGCTTTACCAACAATTTTAACAATTTAATTGACCAACATAAGATTTAACCATAGATTGGTCAACTTTTCGGATTTTTTTTGTGTGCATTCAATGTCTGTAACTTTGTCTCAATGTCACCTGACCAACATTTGAAAGAGAGAAAGGGAAATGGGGAATAACGTCCACTCGAAACAAACTAGTTCATTTCAGGACTAACATGTGATTGCGCGTAGGGGTCTTTAGCAGTAGAATGAAACTGGAGGAGCCGGAGAAACCCCAACCGGGGAACCGAAACCACGCCAGTGAACTCAGTGACAGACTTTATGATACAACGCGCGCGCTAACCATTCGGCCATCCAACCAATGCCCCCCCCCCCCAACATTTAAAACCTAATATGTTCACCAAAGCTTGACAAGTACACACAGCGTAAAAAGTACGTCAACATGCCGGTAAACAGGTTGCCGAAAGAATGCGAATGCAGTTCTTGTTGCCGTGTTGATGAGAAGTTAACTAACTTTAAACAATCAGAAATCTGCTTGAAATCAGCTGCCATATCTTAATTTCTGTTGAACCAGGTATATTGACGAAATGTTGGTCAACATATTCAAGGGATATTTCGTTGCACGTCAAATTTGTATCCAGCTTAAAGAAAGGTAGGGATAGATCCGTCCCGTTAATAAGGCCAGGGATTCTTTACTTCCGTTCAGTTATAGATTTGTTATGCAATTATTGCGATCTGTTCCAGTCGCTCTGGTGGGTGGGGGCGACATGCTCACTGAAATTTATTTCTATATACAGTCATTCCTTAAACTATGTCATATCTCCTTTATTTTATAGAAGTTTGAGATGTTCTTAATTATTATATAAACATAAAATTTCACCATTACACCCTACTTCGAGCTATTGCCAAGTATGGGTCATCACAAACATCGATAGCGTGTTTTTTTAGCTTTCTTTCAAAAGAAAGTTAAATTCAGGCTTTGAATTATTTATGACCACGTTATTATACTCATAAATAAAACAGTCTCGTTTTATGATAAGAAACCATGTACCTTTAAAGCCTTCGATGTGAGTTTTATTAGGTGTTTTTGAAGTGCACCGTATTGAACTTGACCTGGCTACCCTCGGCTGTAGAACAGGGAATAGTTTAACATCAGGTAATGGTATACGCGTCATGATTAGGACCATATGTAAGTAAAAACACATGGAAAAACAAAGCAAATCTTCGATTGTTGACAATGAGGTGTTAATAGAATTCTTTTATTATCTTAGACAGATTTTTTATGTAATGAAACAAATAGTTTTTGTGTGTGATTTTTGACTTCTGGAATTCAAATAGAAAAACAAGAAAACGTAAAACTGTCTAATTACTCATCAGACTGAACCTAAGCCAGCCAAACTCGACTGACATCACTATACAAACCAATAATTATTAAAGATATTTTTCTTTGATAGTAAATATAAGGTCATTTTCCACCCAAGTCTTAATTTTATATACAGTTTATCTTATAAGATGTCTGACATTGAGTCAGGTGGCGCGGTTTCGATCCCCTTACTGGTACATGGCAAGAAGCAGGGTCGGCTGTCAAACTCAGTGGGTTTCTAGCCCCCCCCCCTCTCTCTCTCTCGCTCGCTCTCTCTCTCTCTCATGTTGGTTGTGGAGGATATTCAACGGACAGAACGGATTACCAGGAGTATATGACGTCATTTCCACAAATTGTTAGAATGGGTTTTATCATCTGTTAATTAAGTTTTTATTATACTCTACCTGTTCTTTCATGGCAGGCGTGACATCCACACTTTCCTTATCATAAGGTTGTAAAAGATCTAATAAATTACTCCATTGTTGTGACCACATGTTTCCTGTAAATAAACTCAACATAGGTAAACATGTATTTATGGAAATATATATGTTTATAACACGTGATTGTACTTACAACATGTATATTTACACTGACCCTGGCGATTTATCATTTGTTAGGAATTAGGTTCTAAGCAATAGGACTACAATCTCAACGGGTATCGAATTCCAATATTTAAAATTCTGACTTTAATTCAAAACAGACTAAATTGGCCATATTTACGTTCTAAAAACATAAAATGTCTACGATTTTAATTAAAATCCTGATCAATCAAGCTTGTATTTACTTTGGTAATGACAAAAAGAACACCATGTTTGACATTTTTGTCATTTCTTTTAATTTGTTTTGACAACGTCTCAAAATCGAAGCGGAATTTGTTATCTTTGTCTTATAATTACAAAGCTTAAAAGCAGAAACCAGAATCGATATCAAAAAGCCACCTAACTAAATGTAGAACAAATCTATTATACTATATGTGTATCTCTACCTATAGATAAATACTCTCAGATTCTAATTCAATTTTTAAATTTAATTCTGTATGATGAATAAGTCAAAAGATAAACTAATCGACTAAACTGAACAAGCATTTTTGTTTATTGCAAGCTATGGAAACTTCATGTTATTCATCGAAACACGTTTTGTTATGATATAAAGATATTAGGAATACTTCTATAACAATTAAGATATTTCAAAGATACTACAATTTCAGCTGATCATTTGAAATGTTAAAACTCAGCATAATATATACCTTTGGATTATAAAAGCACAATGAAAACAATTTTATTTACATACAGATTGTAATAAAAATGCGATCTAATGTCATCAAATTGATCGACATTCTTGATTATGGGGTCATGAACAGAACCTACTGGCCAATGGAATCATGTTGAGGAATTCTTATTTTTTGAGCTTGATATGATAATTGCATGATGGTATCTGCTGTTGATAGTGTGCATAAATACTATTTTTAAAATATAAACATTTAACGATTATTCTGTCACACTATTTAAATTTATCTGTTTTAAAAAATATGGGCGTTTACATAATATAGTTCAGATAATATAAAAATGACAAAACAATGATAAATATAGAAATTTACATTGATACTTGATAACTTTACTCACCAAATAAATGGGCTGGTATGTGACCCGAGGTAGGAAATTTATCCTTTCCGTAAACCGACATTAATTTTCGTCTCACAAAGGCGTGTAATTGTTTATATAAAGGGCCCAGTTGAATAAATAGATCTTCTATATCTTGTTCAAAAGTTTCACTTTCGTATTTAGATTTCCAAGCCGCTGCCGTATCGCTATAACCTGATAAAAAGAACAACTATTGTTAAAGGAGCTAACTCACTATTCTTTGGCACCTAGAAATGGACACGCATATAATAATGTAATATAAATGTATATAAATTGATTTACATTCATTCGTTTCCGTTTTTACTGTAATTTCTAATCAGTTATGTTCGGCGAAATACGCGAATTGAATGACAATTTGGTTATTCCAGTCAACACCGATAGTATTCTCCTACATAGGATATGTTTAGACTCGTTTATCGAGCCGCTTCATACAAATGTCACTAGAAAGCATTCTGGCACGCGAATCGTGTGCCAATTTTGAAATTTTCATTTTGTCTTAAATATTGGATATCAGCAGTCCTACTTTTCACGGTAAGATAACAACATCAATGTGGATTTGAAATGACCAATAAGTCGTGTTTGCAATGTCGAAGACTGTGGAGGATATTGAGTTAAAGACATGGCTTCTTTAAGGCCAGGGTATAATAGAGATTACCAGAAAAAGGTCGACAGTATAATTATCCGCATCTTTTGAAAACCGTTTCTATTCTTGAACATGCTGACTGTAATAAAAGACCCGCATTGTGTGCTGTGACTATGTGTGACTTATCGCAAGTATGCATATGTACTGCATCAAGCCAAAGCTGCATCCTTTAAACAAATTAGTTCACGTTTTCGTAAAAAACATTCCCTGATCTTTAAACTATTATGCTACTTTCGATATATGGAATGAATTGTATTTTGTTTTCGTCTTGACAATAACATATCCACGGGACTATTTCAATGAGCAGATGTCTTTCACATAAATGAATCAAAATTTTTCATGTGGTCCGCTATGAAAAAGGTTACCTTGGCTTTATGCGATGCTAATATCCAATTATTACAGGGCAGATGCATTTACAATTTTAACCATTAAACAAGTGTACATTTTATCAGATATATTGAGATTTTCAAACAGTTTTCAACCGCCAACTCAACTGAGGATGGGCCTTAACTTTATGGTAAAGTTTTATTGCAATTTTATACTGTTATGATAATAAATTCTATTATGTAGCTAACCTTACCGCCGTCTCTGTGGGCCTCATTTATTAATTCAACAAATTCAGAATAAAGATTTTTAATTTTTTTCCCAGTAACATCTCTCCATGTTACCCACACTTCTTGTAACAAATCATAATCACGTGATGTAGATAATAACCTCGTAAGTCCTATAATACAATAAAATAATGTTAGATAGAGAAAGTAATGGCAAATATATTAAACTAGGACAAATCCAAGGTAAAGAAAACAAAAGTAAAATGCGTTAGCCTCAGAAAATCATTAGAAAATTAGTAGCTAGATAAAGTAAAGGTAAAATTTATTAACCTCAGATCAATCTTAGGTAGAGAAAGTAAAGGTGAGATACATTAACCCCAGACAAAACTTAGCCAGAGAAATACTTTAACTTAAGACAAAGCAATATTTAGCTATAGCATGATAGTGACTAAATATTTCCATTTCCAAAAGATTTGCGTTTATGCAAAGAGGCCAATCTGATTAAATTCCAGATCTATATTTCGTTTCGTTTTTTTATACATGCGATCTGACCAGTTGTAGTGCGTGTGTGTGTGTGTGGGGGGGGGGGGCAGGGTTCATACGGACGGCATTTCACCCTATGACGTCAGTCATTTGATTAACCAATCAGCGTTGATGCTTCTAATAGACACTCGCTGCAACAGACCGTTTCGTTGGCTAATCCATCACATCAACCAGAACGCGGGTTATATAACAACTCTTCTATTGTAGTAAAGACAAGTAAAACGAAATTTTGAACTATAAAAAACGAAACGTAATAGGATCTGTGTTTTAATCGGATTGCAAAGAGACAAACTGGTTACAATAAATATATTACCTGGTTCTAAGGCATGACAATCACCGGTTGATAAACACACTTTACCACCGCTGTATATCTCTTCCATTTCAGACATTACATGATTTAACTACAATATAATATAATAAACTATACAGCCTTTCCATTTCAGACACTACATGATTTATCTACAACATATTATAATAAACTATACATCCTTTCCATTTCAGACATTACATGATTTAACTACAATATATTATAATAAACTATACATCCTTTCCATTTCCGACAAAACAGGATTTAATTACAATATAATAAACTATACATCCTTTCCATTTCAGACATTACAGGATTTAAATACAACATAATTTCGGCAATACTATATACCGGAAAACACAGGAAAACACCGGAAAACAACCGGAAAACACCGGAAAACAACGGGAAAACAACCGGAAAACACCATTTTACACTGAATACCGGAAAACACCGGATAACACTAAATACCGGAAAATACCCTAAATAGGTAACCCGGAAACTGGCACCCTAAATAGGTAAACGGGAACCTGGTCCTCTGTGTGCCTGGGTTAGGGTTAGTTTCCGGTTTATAGTATAGCCCTTCTCCGGGTTACCTATTTAGGGTGGTTTCCGGTATTTAGTGTGTTTTCCGGTATTTAGTGTTTTTCCGGTATTCAGTATAACATGGTCTTTTCCGGTAGTTTTCCGGTTGTTTTCCGGTGTTTTTCGGTGTTTTCCGGTATATAGTATAGCCCCATAATTTAACTCCATAATTCGCCCATTTAAGATATAACATGATTGTTAAATCAAAATCAATACATTATTTAGATATTTCAGACATTACATGATTTAAATTCAATATAATTTAACTCCATAATTCGATTATATCAGATGTAACATGATTGTTAAATCAACATCAAGGCAGGGTATTAGGGTCTGGCAAGGGACGGGGTCTAGTCGTTTGACTAGAAACGAAACTCCGAGGTACCTATAAACGACGGAGTACATGTTAAATAATCTTTGGCAGTTGGAATTCGAGGAATATTGGGAATTAAAGGCAACCCAGGCAATATTTCCCTCATAGTAAACAGCATGGCGTATGTGTGTCTTCATTAATTCAGTTGGTGCCGAGAAGGAGGACGTTAAACTCCATTCATTTCATTTGGTTAGAGTATAATACATGTAGACGTAAAATGATTCAACTAAAATAGAATATATGAATATATATGTTATAATCCCTTCAGACGACACGATTTAACCAGAATGCCGTATTATATATATTTCTTCAATTCAATTCATAATTATAATACAATATAAAATAAAATAAAACATCTTCTGTGCCGTTGTATATGTCCATACGTATTTTAAGCAAGCTTGTACATATCTAGAGTTATATAATACAACTTCAAATTAAAAAAAAGAATTCATCACAAACTAGGATTTACCTTACTTAAAACCAATGTATACATACGTAATCTTTAATTTTCCGGTGTGGCTCCCCCTTGCCAGCGGTGCAGGACGAAAACCATGACAAGGACAACTATCTAGTCGTTCGGATTGGACGAAAAACTGAGGTCCCGTGTACACATTGGCGTGCATCTAAAAGATCCCTTGGCAGTTGAAATTCGATACAAAAGTTGGCCGTAGCGCCGCTGTCCGGGCAACATTTACCTCATAGAGGCGTTTCCGTCTACTCTTCATAGCATTCCAACTGTCAAGGGTCTTTTACGCACAGTCCACTACAATAGCCCCTGACAAGTGGGAACCGGGCTTAAAATGTTAAAAATAACTAAAACAAAACAATTATTATAATTAGGTCTAGATTTCCGTTACTTCTTAAATTGGCATGTTACAAATTTATATAATCGGAGAGTTCATCAAGAAGTATTGAGGTTAAAATTAGGTTAATTAATTAAGAATTTGTGTCAATCTTTTATTAATCACTATAATTTACATTAGTTGCTGTATTATCACCGTTGAACTAAAATAGAAATGCAATGAAATGGAGTTCAACCTCCTACTGTTCTGCTACAACGGGGCTAATGAAGACGGTCATACACCATACAGTGTGCTATGAGGGAAATTTTGCCCGGACAGCGGCGCTACGGCCTACTCTTATATCAAATTCCAACTGTCAAAGGTTCTTTTATGTGTACGCTAATGTGTACACGGGAACTTAATTTTTTTGTCCCATCCAAACGACTATACGTTGTTCATTGCAAGGCCCTCTGTCCTGTACACTGACAAGTGCTGAGAACCACGCGGGAAAATCCAGATGAGCTTTCTCGGCCAATGTCAGGATAAAACACGGTACCTCCAGGTTAGCGAAACGACGTCTTACTCACTGAGTCGTATTGAGAAACCATAGATGCTTACCCTCTGTAATTTTGATTCATCTTTCATTGCTGCTATTCCGATATGAGATATCTTCCTGAACTGTCGAACTATATATGGATCTTTCAACTTTTCCCAATCAAACCTAGTATTCGCCCTTTTGGCCCACTCTTTCTCAATTTGAGCAACCTCTACACTTTTATTGACCTGAAAATATAGACAACAATTTTCAAAATTCATGCTTCATGCTTTCAGGGGCGTATGGTTCTATTCTTTGGAACCTTACAATAAACGGAAATGTTCTATGAACAGTCAAAATCGAACGGCAGTCTTGAGTTCATTTTACTTTTTTTTAATCATCATTTTGTCGTTTGTGCATCACCATTACTAATTACTTCTACATCGTCTTGTACGATATGTTTTTCTCTATTCATTACAAATGGCGCTCGAAACCATAGAGCAATCGAACCCTGTACTGATTTTAAAATATTCTATACACTTTCACGGCAAGATATACAACATCAATATTTATTAAAATGAACCAATATTGAATTCTAATCCGTGTTTTTAATTTCGAATACTATGAAAAATATATTGAATTAGAGGTTTAACCCCTTTAACACATATTGTATTGCACCTACTTTAAGGCTATAGTAGAATAGATTTTGTTTGTAAAGGATACTATAATTCCCGTCTTTTCATTTATATTTAATAAAACGTTCAAATTATTAACCAGAAGCAGAACAGTGGGACGTTAAACCCCATTTCATTTCATTTCATTTCATATAACAAAATAACACTGTAACCCGGGTATCGTTTAATCTTGCGCATTTGTCCCTATTTTTTTCACATTTATTCCATACCAAATCTTTAAAATCGTCTAAAATCAACCCAAATCATATAATTTGTACTTTTGTTCAGTTTAAAGCTGACCGTTTAATTTTGATAATAAGTGTTCAATTTATAAGCATTTGATTTTCAGATCGCTGTTCAAAAAACCCCATCCCAATTAAAATGTAAGGAATTGCTGATAAATACACTATTTGTAAGCAAATGAAGGGGGTCTTATCTACATAAAGCTTCGGTCACTTTGAGACTAATATTATGTAACGGGACGAAGTTTATCTGGACATTTAAAATCCAACTGCCAAGGTATCTTTTAGGTGCACTACCAGTTTGTACACGGGTCAAAACGACTAGACACAATTTCCTTTTATAATATCTGCACCACAAGCATCGTCTATTGAACAGTCCCTAATCACTCGACCACTGCGATCGCCATTTAAGTATGTATAAACTAGTTTTGTCATTATTGTTGTACATGTCATTGTTTCTGGCGTTTAAATCCAGTAGTTGGGCAGTTTTTAATTTACTTTATCTCTCTTTTTTGTCCAGTTAAAATGTTCAATAATTAAGGGTGCTTGTGGAAATGCTTGTGACGAGCTAGATCTTTAATAAAGATATGTATCACCCAATAATACATCGCATAACTGATATCTCAGCGTTATCTACTGCAATACCTTCTAATACTTTGAAGATAACTGCCTTTCCGTTCGTACGTGGGGCTTAATGTCCGCTTTCACCGAGACTGATATCGCACATAAATTAACTACTTGTTTTGATATAAATTTATATGAAATTTTTTTTAATAATTATGAGATTCCCTAAGAATTTAACCCCATACAGATTCCAAATAGCGGCTTGATCTTAGGTCTTGGTGTTCTGACTTTATTGTTAGGCGAGCAAGCGTCTGAACAGCTGGGGTTTTAAAGTATAGGTAATGAGAAATGAATCTGAAAAACTGAAAGTATTTGTATTTGTGGGAATCAGTTTGGTAAGAAGTAGTTTTGTGTCAAGTGTAATTATCTTAGTGTAAAAAATAACTCAAGTTGTAAGTAAGTACTAAAGGAAGTAACTACTAAAGTTAAATGGCTGTAATTAGTATTAAAATCATGCTACTTAGACTTACCGCAAGAATAAACGCAATTAAATAGTGATGATAGATGATGAGGAAACTAATCTTAACCTATAAAGTGTACAATATCTAAATAGGAACTTACGTTGGTATTTTCGAAAAAAAAACCAGGAGAATGAAAGTCCTAACAGTTTTCATAGTAACTACACGTTCAGCTAGTTTAGAGAGGTCGAAAATAGCCCCCGCCCCCCCCCCCCGCCCCCTCCACCTAGTAGTCTTAGTTCTTTTATTGCCAGCTGTCTGCAAGCCATTTGTATACAGACAAAATCATTTATTTTATGATCAGTAGTGGAATACCGCGTTTTATCAGTGAAATAAAAGTGTTATTCCACTGGCTAGCAGTAGTCCATGTTGTTTTTACCTAAAATGATTGTAAAATCATAAAATAAATAGAACATATTTTATTTCATCTCTAAGCAAGAAAACGTTTATATTTTCACTCATGCTACGCATTCGTGAAAATATAAGTTTTCTTGCTTCTCGATGAAATAAAATATGTTATTCACTCTAAAACGACAAATATCCTCCATATATTCTTGAGTTAAGTGAACTAATTATATGATAAATTTCAAACAAGATGTTAAATAGGGAAAAAGTATACTGTTCGTCGTACACGACATTCCCCCCCCCACCCACCACACACACACACACACACACACCACACACACACCACACACACACCATTGTATCTATTTTACATGAGGTGTACCTTATTTTCACCTTTTAAACACATTTTGTGTGGTATGTTAATGTTAACATTTCCTAGCAAGAGAAACTACTTATAGTTTTAGCTGTATAAATATAACGAAGAATGCTAAAGCCCTTTAAAAATAATGTTTCAAAATATTTAAATGAAAAACAAAATCAAGCGTTAAAGTGGTTTAATTTCAGGCAATTTCGTCTTAAGATAAATATTCTCTTTCATATTTTGACTTTAATTCATTTTATTTTAATGGCATTAAAAGAGATTTTCACACATTCTTTATAAAGTTTGCCCAGTTACAACATGAAAAAATCAACGACGGGTTTACAAGTTCATTAAAATTAAAGTGTTCTTTTGAACCTGGGGATGGGTGGGGGGATGAGGTAAGTTTTAGATCATAGGATCTGTCATTGAGCGGTTTTGACCAGAAGACTGTATGTTACAATGAGTAGGTTAGCTTGTCCAGCATCTAGTTTTCTTTCATTAGTTTTCTTTCATAGTTTTCGTTAAACCCCTTTTACTTTCATTATTTACTAGCTGAAAAATGCTGTTCCAAAGTTACTAACGAAACGAACTGTTTGGTTAGCGTGTTCTTGGATTCGATAATGGCCAAACTAATGGTAAGACGCCCTCGTTGCTTTATAATCAAATTTGTATAGCGTATGTTAGTTAGTACTAAATATTATATAAATTAATTACTCCGTATTTATTCTTGCGCCTTCCAAGAAAAAAGATTTGCAATAACTCATATGTCTTGTATTTAAGAGAAACATTGGTAATGAATTTCACCTGGGATGAAAGTGAACCTATGGTTTATTGTAATAATTAACTCTACCTGGTTATAAAAGAGCTAATTATTAGTGTTTTGATGGGGCGTGACAGATGCATTAAATTAAAACTTCAAATTTATATGATTTTATAACGCTTGTTTTTAAAACAGTATTCCTTGTCAAGTGAGTACCATGCTAAAGAACGGCTAATGGATTGCACTTACTTCTCTTTTTTTATTTCTTAACAGTGTACTTGCTGTGAGTACGAGAAATGTTTGATAGCAAATAAATTGACAGGAGATATCTTTGTGGTGGTCTATAAGAGTGTTCATATGCTGTCTCTATAGGTGGGGGGTGGTGGATGGCTGAATGGTTAGCACGTGCGCGCTGTATCATAAAGTCTGTCATTGAGTCAACTGGCGGGGTTTCGATTCACCGGTTGTACGTGACATGGTAGGGTCGCCTGTCCAACCTCGTGGGTTTTCTCCGGGTCCTCCGGTTTCCTCCCATTGCTAAAGACCCCTACGCGCAAGCGAATTATGGAAATAAAATTGAACCATATGTTAGCCCCGAAATGACCTAGTTTGTGTCGAGTGCACGTTAAACCCCATCTCTCTCTCTCTACTCTCTCTCTCTCTCTCTCTCTTTCTCTCTCTCTTCAGTGGCGAAATTGTCCTCATTTTATAGTATCATAATGACCAATTAACATGAATGCTATTAAAGTCTCATTAATCTTTATTGGCAACAGAAATTTCCATTACTAGGATTTGTGTCAAATGTCCTGATTTTGATAACCATCGGATGAGGGTTAGTGTAGAGGGATAGGATCACGAAGGACCCGGGGGTGGGGGTATTTTTAGTGTACATCATACACCTATCTGTAGGCCATGATGTCACATTATATACGCGCGCATGGGAAGGGGGGAGGGGGGGTCAGTATCTAAGACACATTTGAAAATCCGTGTAAAAGCTACTATTTTAAACATAGATTGCGTCTGGTAAAATACGCCCAATAAACAAGTAATGAATGGCTTTCAAGGTATATAATTTAGAAATGTTATTTGCCATGCTAAAGAATCTAGTAAAACATCATAAATATTTTTTGGGAATTGCGACACTTGGGGGTTCCTTAATCTTGAAACTCAATAATGGACGCTATCGCAAATATGTGTCTTCTTTTAGTTTTAGCAATCTAAATATGTTAAATATATTTCCAGTAGATCCTTTCATGCAAATATGTGTCTTCCTTTAGTTTTAGCAATCTAAATATGTTACATATTTCCAAAAGATCCTTTCATGACAATCTATATTGCGGAGGGTTTTTAACATTTATGGACGAGAACTCTGAAATGTAGAAACGGGGAAACGTCTCTCATTTTTTTTTATGAAAAGGACGACACTTGTATTAAACCATTATTTTAAGATATTGTAGCTTATTAAATTTTTCCAAAAGATCTTTTCGTGACAATTTTAATACTTTTAGACGAGAACTTGGAAATGTAGAAATGGGAAACCAATTTTCAGTTTCATTCTGAAAAGGAAGACACTTGAATTGGTCAATTATTGTAAGATGTTGTAGAATTGTTTTTATTTTAAGTTAAAAGAAAATTAAAAATATGATATTTCTTATAAGTAAAATTATAGAGTGAAACTGATTACTAAGTTTGCACTAAATAAAATAAGAACGAAATTATGTCCGGCTCACCGCAAGTTTTACAGTCAAGGGTGTGTGTTCATCAAAAGTCACAGTAAGCTGTTAGCACGAATTATAAATGGTTTGTCTGGTATATAGCCACCCCTTTCACCCGTTGCTTTAATAACACGGAGACATTTTTAGATTTAAAATAGAATAAGATTGCTCGATCGTGAATACAAGGTTAATTAAATCGTATGAAACTATAAATATTCGTATGCATATGCATGAATTAATATGACATTGTTGTTAGTGTATTCTGGTGATGCGGCCAGGTTAAGTGAGCCAATAATGCTCATTGTAAATGTCAATTCTCGAATTCAGTGAGATTGTCCCTTCATGCTGGTTCTTTTTTATTTTGTTTTATTCTTTAGAAATTAAATTCGTGTGGTGAAAGAATAACCCCCCACTCGAGGCCATTATCCAATATCCATGTATATTTAAGTAAAACGCAGCCTTAAATAAATAAATGGCCATTAAATGAAAATAAAGGCATATGTATGACAACGTTAATTCCAACCAGTACGCGGTTTACATGTAAACACTGGTACAGTTTTTTTGTTGCTACATTGTTATGCATTAATTTTGTCTCGATCTTTACGCCCCTCCATATGAATACTTTTCACCGAAATCCAACGGCCAAGAGTTCTTTTACGGGTTTTGTCCAATCCTAAACGACATTCCTAATCGTGCCCACTGTCCTGCACCACAGACAAGGTGGGGTCAGTAAACCAGCGCGTTACTCACGGAGCCACCGTGGTTCCAGAGTTTACCAAACGCTGTCACAATTCGTGTTTGTAATCAGAATAGGCGAATCTAGAATGACTGATTTTCTGGGAGAGAACGATACCTTTTCTGTGATACATTTGACGTTTCCCCGTCAATGATCTAAAGACTGTTGGCTTGAATAACAATATTTAATATAAATTTTCTACGGTGGCTGATTTAGGACATGCAAAAAAAAGTAATATCTCGAGCGCTCGAAATACGAAGTCAAGCGCTCGAGATAATTAAGTCGAGCGCTCGAGATAATTAAGTCGGGCGCTCGAGATAATTAAAGATACATTATGGGAGATTAGATAAACCGCTGACAGTTCTCACTATAATAGTTAAAAAACTAAATAAGGGAATTTGTTGAAATTTTCAGTCAAATTTATCCACTCTGAACCGAGATTTTAGTGACTGAATTATTGACCTAGCCTCGATCATCATTACTAAAGTCGGTACGATAAAAAACATAGCCTCTATTATCCATTTCACAATTAAATCATGAATGAAAGATGAGCAGCAAATCGGACCCTAATCCAATAAATATCACAGGGTAGCGTTGACATCGAGAGTTGATTATGGACTGGATAAGTTAATTATTGTCTAATTAATAATTTAGATAACATTTTAGGCTTAAAGCAAGACCTGCAATAGGCAGATTTAGCTCTTGAATAATGTATCTTTAAGTCAAGCGCTCGAGATAATACAATCGAACACGTCTCAACCAATGTTTCAAGCTGTATAATTTTGTGCATTATTTAATGTTCAACTTGTAGAATAAAGATATTCATTTGTTCGTTTTTACAGCCCACCCAAAGCTGCAGTGACGGAAAATCCAGCCAAAATTTTAATCTTAAATCTGACAGGCAATTGAGACGCATATACGTCGGAATAATCTGTACAGGAATAAATATCTTTCTGATGTAATAGATGTTGCTGACTTTATTAATAGCAACTTGGGCGGCTCTTGTAACCGACTTGGTTATCGAATGATGCACCTTAAATGTATTTTGGCTGGATTTTCCATTAGCAGAGAGGATGTCAGAATACTAATAATCATTTTGTATCAACAGGGTGTAAAGATATCTGCCAAAGATATTTTGCTTGAGGTCCTAATTTCATATGGCACTTTGATTCCTGCGACAAGTCACATAAGTCACTTGAAACGCGACAACCCCTCTCACATCCCAGATTACTCACTCCTTAACATGGACGGGGGTAGATATAATGGGAAATATTTAGTGGTGGTGTTGAGCATGGAATGGAGCGTTGGGTGTGGTGGATGGGTATCCGCTCCGTCAATGCAGCTTTGGATGGGCTGTAAAAACTCGGTTGAGACGTGTTCGATTGTATGATCTCGAGCGCTCGACTTAATTATCTCGAGCGCTCGACTTAATTATCTTAGTATCGACTTAGTATCTCAAGCTATAGCTTGAAACGCGACAACCCCTCCCACATCCCAGATTACTGGTGGTGTTTAGTGGTGGTGTTGAGCATGGGATGGAGCGTAGGCTGGGGGCGCTTGACTTAATTATCTCGAGCGCTGGACTTAATTATCTTATGTCGACTTAATATCTCAAGCCGCTCGACTTAGTATCGCGAGCGCTAGCGATTTTTTTTTTTGTTTTTTTTGTTGCATGTCCTATATCAACCACCGTAATATTCGTTCTTAAAATGAACGCTTGCCGATATATATCACTCTAACTTATCGAAATAAGATATTTGTTATCATTAACCGAATAACTTTATTTCTAAAAAAAAAAGCTGCCATACTTCATTACCTGTCATATTTTATGCTAAATGACTTAAACCTGGCAGAACCAGATTGTAATATGATTAAAATACTTTAATGAAACTAGTTTGCATGATGGATAGGTAAAGTATATTAAATACGTGGGCACTTTTTGTCAAAAGTTTCTAGAAGTAAGAGAATTTGCGTAATAATAATCGAACATCTGTTATATAGCAAATGTACAGCAAACGTTTGGTTACCTAATGCGATCTCTGCAAATTCGAAATTGTATAAGGTAAAGTAAATTAATAATTCAGTAGCACCAAGCCAACTTCTATCGGTGTCTTAGGGCAGGGTTTATATTATAGATTTTTAAACGGCTGTCTGTAAAAATAGTAAAAACGATTGGTTTGACATCGTATTCAACTATCGACATTTCCAGGTTTTAGGCAATTGCGATAAGAACAAGTTTTCAATATTGTGAATTATTTGACTTTACCTATATATGATTTGACTTGAAATTTATGGTGTTAGCTTTAGTCTTGAGACTCCGAAGTTGATGCAATGTAAAATACATAATAAAATTTATTTTATGTATAAACATCACAAATCCCCCAGTATAGCATCAACATCAGCAATCCTGCTTAAAGAAATTTGGCCCAAAAGAAAAACGACCGTAAAAATAAATGAAAATTGGAATCAGATAGTAAAGTAAATATAATATATTAGCTCAACCGTCAGTGTTAACTCAAACGTTATTTTATTTTTATATCATTAAATACAATTCTAATCATTATCAACATTTCCAAACAAAACCGTTTAAACTTATCTTTTAATAGTTGATTCTAATAAAAATAAAATATAATCTTCTAAATGTACTTGCCATTATCTGTCTATTGTGTTCTGTAATATTTGTATTAAAGTTCCACATTGTTTCCACATATTCGCTAAAAAAGCGAGTCGCTTGATTATTATAATCATCTAAAAAATTCTGAGCTTTCGCAGGATCCGTTGATTTCTTGCTCAAAACATTGACCAGTAGCATACAAAACACCACACCGTGATACATTCTGACAACAAGTGAAAAACATTGAGGTATGGGTCAATCCGGTCGTCAATCTGGTTTCAATAAAAGCTGGTCCACATACACTTCATACACGCCGCCCAATTCTCGGCTATTTATTTCAAACTGGCATAGCCTCCACTGGTCACCAACCTGTCTCAAATATTTACAATCCTTCCAGCAAACTCTTCAGATTACACAACACTCCAGTTATTAAGAGGCTAACTCGCAATACATACACGAGAACTTAAGTAATACTAACAAAATCCACAAGTGTGCGTATGTTTATAAATGCCCAACATTATTATGGTTCATAAAATTACATAATAAACTACACACGTTGTTTATTATATTTATCACTTTATTTTGCAAATTAAAACAATTAAGTCTGTGATGTTTTACCTTCACCTGATGAGCTTTAGGCATTATCATTGTTGTTTATAAATATCCAGCATTATTATGGTTCATAAAATTACACAATAAATTACACACGTTGTTTATTATGTTTATCACTTTATTATAGCTAATTAAAACAATAAACTTGGTGTTGTTTCTGATGACCCTTTAAAAATTGCTTTACAATAGAGTCACGCCCTACAAAATCTCAGTTTTAAAGAGTGGTTTAATATACTTGTATTTATTTTGATTGTCATTCATTATACATTTATATCATGTACACGTCTTTTTCATCTTACCAGTGGAAGCCAACACTTCAAGAGCTTAACATTTTGTAATACTAATACTTAAGACCTACGTTATAGGAATCGCTGGCTATCATATTACACATAATATTATCATGATAAGGATTATATACATTACAATCAATTGAATGAGTGTATACTTTTTCAAGAAAATAACAGTAACTATATGACATTTACCATAACCTGCAAACGATCTTATATTGCATCGTAAACAAATATTTTGTTCGTTTATCCTTAAAACTTGAATTGATAATCGACTGAACAATTTTTAGCGTCCTACTTTTCTGCACTGGCCGGTTTAATGAAGACAGACATACATACGCCATATGCAGTGTGCTATGAGATAAATTTTTGTCTGGACAGCAATTGAATTCCAATAAAGACGAGGATACTTTTTTACGAATTAAAACTGTCAAGGGCTCTTTTATATGCACGCCGATGTGTACACTGAACCTCAGTTTTTCGTACCATCCGAGTGACTAGTAGTAAACACCGTTCTTTACCAGACCCTCCTTTTTCATTTAAACTTCTATAATAAGTGGCCTGGAGATTGTAATCACACCGACTTACAGTGAAATTACTTGGTTGAATGAAATCGTGGGCTGTTGGCCAGCAACAGTATGTTTGGTTAGGTTTTATTTCTAGTTTTCCCTTTAAATGTATATTTAAATGAATGGTGGCTGACATTTTGATACCATTACCTTTTGGTAGATTAAAACATAATCAAAAGACTAAATTTCGAATTTCAACAAATTTCACATTTCCTCTGCAATTTAATAAGTAAACCACATCCGATTTATTGTTTATTGTAATGTAATATAATGTTACATAATGATTAATTTATATAGCACTCAAATGTAATGTACTGCGATATGATGTAATGCTCATTAGGAAAGGAAATATATGATATCTTGTTTGTACTCATTAGATTCACATCGGGGGGTTGGTATTTTCTCGATATTGATAATGAAGTCTACTACGTAAGACAGTACTGATCAATTTTTAAAGGCCGTATTTCTTTCATTGGTCGTGCTACGGGGACTCAGTGAGGAAGGAGCTTGGTCGCTAATCTGGAGGTCACGGATTCGATCCTGGTGTTTGGCCGACAAGGTTCCTCACGATTATCCGAGGTGGTTTCCCCTTGTCAGTGGTGCAGAACGAAGGGCATGACCAGGAACAGCGTCTAATCGTTCGAACCAGTCACCACCTGACAAGCTTCTCTTTAATCTGCACTAGATCTAGATACGACATACTGAACTGTTAGAACAATGACCCTGGATCTAGATTCTTATGAAACGGAATGTCCGCCGTAATATTAACTCTTAACTTAATAATGCATAATATACTAATATACTTTCTGCAATGCATATAACTTGCTACTTACATAATATAAATTCCTACTTACATATAGACAAATTCGTGTTACTTATTTCCTGAATATTGCAGTTAGAAGTGGTATTTTGTTCCATTTCCACTATTACTTGAAATTTATTACAAAACATGTTCGACATTAAAGCAGATTGTAGCCAATTTAGTTTCGTAAACATTTTGATTTTTCGTGATATAATTCTTACCTTCGTTATGGGAGCCACGGTGGCTAGGTGGTTAAGACGCTGGCTCGCTAGCCTGGAGGTCGGGTGTTCGATCCCTGCATTGGCCGAGAAAGTTCATCTGGATTTTCCGACGTGGTTTCCCCTTGTCAGTGGTGCAGAACGGAGGGCCTGACAAGGACAGCTGTCTAGTCTTTCGGATGAGACGAAAAACCGAGGTTCCGTGTATACATTGGAATACGCGTAAAAGATCGCTTGGCAGTTGGAATTCGATATAAGAGTAGGCGATAGTGCCGCTGTCCGGGCAAAATTTCCCTCATAGCACACCGTATGGCGTATGCCCGTCTTCATTAGCCCAGTATAAGAGCAGAACAGTAGGGCGTTAAACCCCATTTCATTTCATTTCATTTACCTTCGTTATGGCAACATGCTACGCTTTTTTAAAAATAATATGTTGACGAAGAGTAGCCATATAAAAATCGCGCCATTTCATAAGCGACAACACGACATTACGACATTATTAGAGCGATGATACGACGAAGTAGGAAGCATAAGATGCCATTAAATTCATACCATCATGCTTGAAGCTGAATAAATATAAAGAGGTTTAGGAACAATATTGTTTTATTTAGCTTATTTTATTCTCTTACGTACTATAGTATATTTTTCTTGATACAACAGTATAAAAATATTAATTAGCTTGAATGAGAAGTAGTATCCACATAAGTATACCCTAATCCGTGCCCTCGCGCTCAGCACACATCATGCGGTATGCGGTAGAGAATATAATTTGATCGAAGCTCCTCGCTAGCAGACAACTGTAGGACAGTGGATAAAACCGCGTTTCAGTTGTACACACAGTTTGTCGACAGTTCACATATTTTAAGCATTATTCTTGTTTAACCAGATCTTTCCACACGCAGTTAGACCACTTCAAGATGTCGACTCCCGGTGCTAATCAAGAGTTACCAAGTTAGCTTAACTCGTTCTTGAAATTCAGGGCGTAATTTTTCATGAATCCAATAATTCCAATATGAAAAGAATTAAGCAATACTAAAAAAAACCGTTGTTTCCTTGAATTCTGTAGACAGTCGATAACACAGTCATTATATTCGACAATCAGGCACGTGTTCCTCCAGTACTGGCGTGCATAGACAGGTGTAGTGGGACATCCAATCAAAGAGTGAAATTGAAATTAAGTTTTTAGAGAGAGAGAGAGAGAGAGAGAGAGAGAGAGAGAGAGGGGGGGGGTCTACTCGACACACAAACTAGGTCATTTCGGGAATTATATGAAGAGTATCCAGGTTTTGGTACCAACGTATAATTCCGGGGTCAAACCCCAGATTTCCTATCTTTACTTTCTGTTTTGTTTTTTCTCCAAATAACACATATTAATAATAATAATAATAATAATAATAATAATCAATTTGTATAGCGCCGAGTGTTCCAGCTAATAAGCTGCTCCAAGGCGCTCTTTACAATTAAAATACATATAACTTAAAACAATAGTTTTAAAACATTAAAAAATTAAAATGTCAACATGTCCATTGTTTAAAAGCACACTTTAAAAGTTCAGTCCTTGAAAATTTGGTATCCTCAATGACACTTTATTTGATTTATTTTAAAATTGTTATATACTTGTAATTGTTGTGTCAATATGCCTTTAATTATAATCATTATGTTTCTTACTTTCGGCAATTTTCTATAATGTCTTCATCAATATAGAATTTTAACTAGTTTTTTATATTGTATTTGTCACAATCGATATTCCATTCCTTGCACATTATTAAAGGACAATATTGTCCTTTAAGTGCTCTAATGTTTGACTGAACTCTGTGTGTGTGTGTGTGGGGGGGGGAACTGTTCTTTTCCGACTGGGCTAATTAATGAAGACGGTCATACGCCATACAGTGTACTATGAATTCCACTTGCCAAGGGATTGTTTTATGTGTACGCTAATGTGTACGTACAGGACCCTTTGCCAGGCTTTCTGTCCTGTGCCACTGACCACTGAGAGTGATAGGGTGGGGGAATTGAGTTTAACGTCCACGTCATTTCGGAAATTTTGACTCGATGGAATCAGACTGAAATCAGCGTACTTACTTCTTCTATATACCAGTACCACTTCGACCGCTACTGTTACACCCTAGTAATCAATGCGGTACATTCAGCGCTTTGATACCCTAAACACACGCCACCTATACACTCACCCACCCACACACGCCACATCCACGATGCCGTCGCATTTTCTTTAAAATGGAGTCACAAATACGGCCGATGTAACTGAAACGGGATTTTATTATTGTATCCCAGCTTGAAGCTAACTGTTAATTCAACAAGCGTTAAAATTTCCACCTGAATCAAAAAGGTATTAGTCCTTTCAAGGTAGAATGCGACATACATAACATCATTTCTTTTAACATCTTTCAGATATTTATGTTTGGCGTTTTCTTAAAATATTTTAAAAGACCAACAGTCCCGGGGTTAAACATGCTTTCTAAAATATTCACTAAGGAGTGAATTGATAATCGCTTACCATCATAAGTTCGTTAAGTTCTAGAAATGGTTCCACTACTGATGTCTTACGTCTTACTCCAGCCACAGTAGTGGACCGTCCTAAGGGCTTTGCGCAAGTTTTGAAGTCATTTGACTACAAAAAAGTTGCTGGCCTTATATAACTCCCTTAATTTCAGATTACACTGACCCCAAAGTGTTCTGCACATAGCTTAGCATATAATAAACCAATCCCCTATTGAATAAAGGTGAAACCTTACCGCATAATTATATGATTTGATTTAACCCAACTGCAATGCGAAATTTTTGTTCAGTTAAAAATGGCCGCCATACCAGAATCACGTGATATTATATCACTCGAAAATTTAGAAAATTTAGATTAAGATTTATGTGTCCCACTCTTCACTATTTGTAACATAATCACTTATTTCCATGCAAACTATGATGATATGTGTTGAAAATTTTGCAACTGAACCTAATTTTACTTGCGCAAAGAGTCGAATAGTGTATCAATTGCAGCCGTAGAAAATCCAGATGATCTTTCTCGGTCAACACCGGGATCAAACATGTGACCCCCATGTTATCATTACAACCCAGAACCTCGCAGTCTTAAATGTATGGAGGATCTGGGTCTGTTGTCACTCGGCAAACCTCAGCAGATTCCAGTACCCTACATCTAACCTCGGCTGTATGGCGAAATCCGCCATTGCAACTACTTTCAAGTTCCCGGATTACCAAAGGCCCATGACGCCGCCTTTGAACAATATTTTTGACAAGTTTGCACTGAAAATTCTACACACTCTTCGAAGGACGCAATTGTGAGAACTTCTTTCTAAAAGCGGCAAGTTTTCCTAATAAATAAACCGGTGCCGCATCGGAATTGTATAGGCGTAGGTGCATATCACTTACCGTCGCAGAGTCGAGGCTAGATGTAGGGTACCGAGAGAGAGAGAGAGAGAGAGAGAGAGAGTTGGGGGTAAAATTCACTCCACACAAACTAGGACATTTCGGGACTAACATATGGTTCAATTTTATTTCAATAATTCACTTGCGCGTAGGGTCTTTATCAGTGGGAGGAAACCAGAGCTCCCAGAGACAACCCACGAGGCTGGACAGACGCTCCTACTTCTTGTCACGTACAGCCGAGGAATCTAAACCACGCCAATTGACTCAATGACCTTATAAAACAATGCGCAGCGCTAACCATTCGTCCCCCACCCTCGCCCCACCCCTCCCACGAAGAGAGAAATTTTACAACAAAAAAATTAAGTTGGATATTGAACTGGCAATACAGATGGAATTTCTGAAATGGCAATTCTTAAATTAATTTCAGTGTTTTAGTGCTAGTTACCCCCCTTGGACTTTGTTAATAATAATGTAAACGACCGTATAATCTAGTCAATGGGCGATTATTCGTAGTTAAAATGATCTAGTTTGTGTCGAGTGGACGTTAAACCCTAAATACGTGAATTCTCCGAATTGAACAGCTGTCGTTTACGCCTGATAAGTGCTTTCCATGAGTTCTTGTTAATCAGTCATTACTAATTACTTCTGCATTGTCTTGAATGATATGCTTTACTTTATTCATTACAAATGACACTCGAAACCGTTTAATACATGACTCGTGTACTGATTTTAACTTGTTCAATATAAAATATTCAATAGTGGTTATATGATTTTACGGCAAGATAACAACATCAATATTGATTGAAATGGACCAATATTGAATTTTAATAAGCGTTTGGAAAATATTGAGCTACAGGCTGAGCTCCTTAAAACGTATTTTGTTCCGCTATTGTATTTCGTAATTAAACTAACGTCATAGACATAGACCGCAAGGTTATATTATAGGTTTTTCATGTCGGGAAGATCATATTGATATTTCTCCTCTTATATAAATTAGATGTAATTATGAGATCGATAGGTGAAGCTTAATAGTCATAGTATGACCAAAGTAACAAGACACTATTCAACGACAGATAATATGGATGATGGCACACACCATCAGCGTGGTGTCCGCATATCAGCTTTGTCAGCAGAAATTAACAAATAACATGATGTATTGGAATATTTTGTCGTGAACTCCGTTAATTGTGAGGGAGATGGCATGGAATAGTAAAAGGTAAGTTGTTAGTAAATATTTATTCTTATCTATGAATTTTAATAAAGTTCCGATTGTTATTTTAAAGTCAACGATGGAATGACGACTGTTTGCGAAAAAAACGTTACCATACAACAAAAGGCTAACATCCGCTGTAACCTTATATTATTATGTAGCTAAAGGAGTATGATTATGGGATGTATTTTGCATGTAAACACTAATATTTTTTCTGATAATTGAAATGTGATTTAACGTACGACCTCTCCGATCAAACCGGTTTGATAAAGTCGTACGTACGCCATATAGTGTGCTGTTATTGGTCGCATCCGATTAGACGCTGTTCCAAAGGAACTGTCTCGAGAGCAAACCGGGCACATGGTTGGCCAGTGTCGTATTCACTGTTCACTGTGTCACCGTCGTCCCCTCTTTATTAGTTGGGTACGAGACCTAAAATCCGTGACCAATTTTCGGGGAAGTTGTTTTAAAGGTGGTTTCTATATGACTTAAACCTGTTGAAGCGATTAAGCTTGGGTGCCTCTCTCTAAAACGCTGGCGGAATCCGCTAGAGGGCCAAATTCAAAATGGCGGCCAGATTTCACGGGAAAATATAATATTATTTAATATAGGCTTCTAAGGTGTCTATTTGTATGTTTTAAGGGTCTCCGAAACGAAATATCATAGTCAAAAATCCATCAGGCCACTAGTTTTGCCAATATGGCCATACAATCCAAAATGGCCGCCATTTTTGATCTGGAAAATAGTTTTCCCATCTACGTTTGTATACTCCAAATTGTATGTTTTCGGTGTCGAGGTATTCAATTATGATGAATTTGCGTCGATATATGCAACCAGCAATAAGAGTGCAAGAAATGAAGGTACTCACCGATATCTACAACCTGATATACTCTGTAATCAGTTGTTTTTAATTTAATCAACGCTTGATAATGGATCCATGTAATATTTAATCATGCACGATAATCGACATCATCAACTTTTCCACTTAAAGTGTTACTCATCGGAATCCCAGTCACCCGATTCAAAAGATAGATCCAATTCTAATTGTTCAGATTCAGATTGTTCCTCCGAAGTTGAAGTTTCGTCGGAATCTTAATCACTTGCACTATCGCTGCTATGAACAAGTAAATCACTAACAACAAACTGCCCAGATTGGAGCAGTTTCCAACCATCACCAATGGGAGAATGTGATCTTAGACTTTGAGTAATTAAGCATTAAATATGCCCGAAAAGTAGCTCTGGTGAGTTTAAGTTTGTAATACTCCTCAGGAGGTTGTAGCCGGTGAATGGTTTTTCGTTTTATGCTTAGCCATTTCTTGGCCCGCTTCTGTCAGTGATATGCTTTCAAGGTGGTTTTTGTATAAAAAAAAACTTGAAGCGATTAAGCTTAGGTGTATCTGTCCAAAATGCTTGCGGAATCCGCTAGAGTGATAAATTCTAAATAGAGGCCAAATTTGGTGCTAAAAATATGAAATATCTAATATAGGCTTCTGATGTGACGATTCCTATGTTTTAAGGGTCTCGGAATCGAAATATCATATCGAAAATTCATCCGGTCACTAGTTTGGTTAATATGGCCAAAAATTCCAAGATGGCCGCTATTTCTTGCTGGGATATTTTTTTTCAACTATGCTCAAGTTTCGTGTCAAATTGTATGTTTTCAGTATCGAGGAATTCAATTTTGTCTCGTTTTCGTTGATTGATTGGCCAAACTAGTGACCGGATGAATTTTTGATATATTTCTATTCCGAGACCCTTAAAACATAGGAATAGCCACCTCAGAAGCCTATATTAAATATTTTATATTTTTAGCTCCACCTCTATTTTAAATATGGCACTCTAGCGGATTCCACAGGCATTTTAGACAGAGGCACTCAAGCTTAATCGCTTCAACAGGTTTTTGTCATATAGAAACCACCTTCAAAACAACTTTCCCGAAAATTGGTCACGGATTTTAGGTCTCGTACCCAACTATATGTTAAAAGAGAGAGCGAGAGAGAGAGAGAGAGAGAGAAATGGGTTTAACGTCCACTCGACACAACTAGGTCATTTCGGGACTAACATATGGTTTAATTTTATTTCAATAATTCATTTGCGCATAGGGGTCTTTAGCAGTGGAAGGAAACCGGAGGACCCGGAGGAAACCCACGAGGTTGGACAGGCGACCGTACTCCTTGTCACGTACAACCGGGGATTAGAAACCACGCCAGTCGACTCAATGACAGACTGTATGATACAGCGCGCGCACGCTAACCATTCAGCCTTTCAACCCCCCGAGAGAGAGAGAGAGAGAGAGGGGGGCAGAGAGAGAGAGAGAGAGAGTCAATAATTCGCTTGCGCGTTGGATTCTTTAGCAGTGGAAGGAAACCGGAGGACCCGGAGAAAATCTACGAGGTTGGACAGGCGACCAAACCATAGGCGTACGGACTCGATGACAGTTAGGGGGGCAGAACCCATAATGCCTAAAAAATTTCGGGTTTACAGAAAGCGCCAGTCTTCCTTGACAGGGGAAGAGAGCGGGGCTTACCTTGCCCCCCACCCCCCACCCTCACAAGAAAATTTTGGAATATTTGACGGCTGCAAACACGTTTTCCTGCTATTTCAGCCCGTGAACAAAGTAACTTCAAAGTGGTCTAATATAGTCTTATTAAGGTGGCTGACTCGAATTCCAATCAATCGTTTACAGTCCACGAAGACGGGACCGTTGGGAGAAAATTTTGAAATTTTAACTGTCGCAAACGCGTTTTCCTGCTATTCCAGCCTGTGAATACAGCAACTTCAATTTGGTCCAATATAGTCTACCTGGCTGACCGGAATTCCAAACAACCAATCAATCGCCGCTGGGTTCGGGGTTATACCCTTCCGGAGAAAATTTTGACAATTTAACCACCGCAAATGCGTTTACTGCTATTCTAGCCTGTGTAAACTCCAAAAGTATCCAATGGTTTTGTAACCGAAATCCCACTCTGAATCCCAACCATCCAATCAGACTGTTGCAGCTGCATTCACAAATAATAATCGATGCCCGAAAAATGTCGCACAAAGTAGAGTGGCTCCAGACAATATGTTTTAATCCATAGTCATCCCAGTACAAATTCGTGGTATTCAATTAAAAGAAAAGTAAAATTAGTGTTATATTAGGGCTCGATAACAGTAAGGGAAGCAAAACTAAAAATGCCCGAAAAAAATTTCGGGTTTACAGACAGCGGCGCCGGTTTTTTTCGAGAGGCGAAGAAGCGGAACTGACCTTGTATGGACCCCCAAAGAAAATTTTGGAATATTTGACAGTCGCAAACACGTTTTCCTGCTATTCCAGCCCGTAAAATTAGTGTTTTATTAGATTTTGGGCACTTTATTTTCCCAAGTAGATGAAATAAAAATTTTTTTTTTCACTTTACCTGTCTGCCCGAAAAGTCAGCTTGCCCGAAAGTTAGGGGGCAGCTGCCCCCCCCCCCCCTGCCCCCCTGGCTCGTACGCCTATGGACCCTACTCCTTGCAACATATAGGCTGGTTGGAGAAGGTGACAAATCCAGCTTTGTGGGAAGAAATTCCTACCCAAATGATTTCTTCACTTTCTGAAACAACTATGTCCCTAGTGTTCCAGAAAATTTTTTCCCGCGGATCGAAGTTGAGCAAAAATTTTTACAGCACTTTGAACTTTTCACCCCCTGGGTCAACATAATGAAAATGAAAACCATTTATAACTTCAAAAATATCAATTTTACAGCCTAGAAATATATTATCAACATATAGGAAAGTGATACCAAGGAATCCAGAAATGACGTCAAAAGTAACGTACGACCAAAGCCGTATATTATAGATAAAGTTGCGACAACTGTGAAGCCAGAAATTTCATATGACGTCAAGAAAATATGACCTCAAGTGTAGTAAGACGCCATCTTGGGTCCCAAGTATTTGTACCTACTCACTATCTATTTTATGTCCTATCATATTGTTTTGTCGAAGTTGACTGCCCCCGACAAGGATGTATATAGATATGTCATAGAATACATTTTTTAAACGAAAAGTATAGCTGAACAAACTATTATTATTATTATTATTATGCAGAAAGCGCACATTATTGTTATAAGAATAGTCTAATTCGTAAGAAAGTGAAATAAAAGATACACCAAATAAAAGCGCTATTAAATTGCATACGCTTTTAAAAATCAGATTTTTTGTGCAGACGGGTAAAGTGAAAAATGTAAATGTAAATAGTAATTTGGGAGATACAACCTTTTTGCCTTCTAGCCGGCAAAATAAATGCCTGAAATTCCATGATTTTTGGTCTGGAGTCATTCCGGATTGTGTGTCAGTTTTCTGTCATCGATCATTAATTGTATCATCAATTTTTCGAAAATAGAAATTTCTTTAAATTGACTAATGGATAAATAATTTAAAATCGGTGTAAAATCGGTAAAATTTAAATAAAGCGTGACATGTGTCTCGGGCATATATTTCATCAGTGACATTACTGATATACGAGATATCGCTCTCCGAAACTTTCTGGTTTCTTTTGCAATTTGTTTGGGGTAAGACGTTATCACTCCCCGCCCATGGGTAAATAATAATATTAATCTAATATATAAACCGCACAAATTTAACAGATACAAATAATGTACATGTTATTCCACAGGTAGACAAACATTGAAGGGGCCCAGTGAAGGAGACGCAGTTGGTTTAGAGTTTATCCGACTCTTTTGGCTATTTGCGCCCCATTTCCAATTAAATAATCATGTTGTTCTGATGCTCAACTAGTATCAAAAATATATACTATTCAAAAAAAGTAGGGGATATTTGATTTTTAAGTGTTATTAAAGTCACCTAATGAAACTGACGAAGAAAAAAATGACAAAATGAAATGAAGTTCACTTTCATCGATTTATTCCAAATGATCGTTAGACTAAGTAAGGCACAGACTGACCATTATAAAATGATACCCGGGGTCAAACAGCAAAGTTACCACAGCATCACAACCAAGTCAGTAACGGGTAAATCCTCCTCTGTTTGCCAAACAAGCATTGATCCGACGTGGCACACTCCTAATGAGACGTCTAAGGTCATTTTGGTCCAGATTGTCCCATTCCTGATGCAACGCAGCAGCAAGTTCTTGGACATTGGCAGGACGTTGTTGACGTTGACGTTACCTCTGTCCAAGCATGTCCCAGACATGCTCGATGGGGGAGAGGTCGGGACTCAGTGCTGGCCAAGGTAATGTGGTGATGTTCTGTTGTTGGATGTAACCTGTAACGATCCTGGCCCTGTGACATCTTGCGTTGTCATCCTGGAAGATGAAACGGCGGCCATGACGTCGTGCGAACGGCACAACATGGACTGCCAAGATGTTGTCCCGGTAGTACTGGCCTGTAACACGCCCTGCAACAACATGTAAAGCCGTTCTTCCAGCAACAGTGATGCCTCCCCACACCATAACAGAACCACCCCCAAATCGATCATGTCTGATGACGTTAACGTCTTGGAAGCGCTCGTTTCGACGACGCCACACCCTCCTACGTCTGTCCAAAAAATCAACAGTGAACCTTGACTCATCTGAAAACATCACATTGCTCCAGCGTCGATTATCCCAGTGTTGACGATCCCTACACCAACGACGTCTTGCCTGAATGTGATGATCTCTCAAACAAGGGATCACGCGAGGACGTCGGGCGCGAAGGTGACCCCTATGCAGTCGATTCCGAATCGTCTGGCCACTCACTCTCACACCAGTGTCTGTTTGAAGACGAGCGCTGATCTGATTTGCTGTGATGACACGATTTCTCAAGGCCAAGGTACGGATAAATCGATCCTGGGCTTGAGTTGTCGCCCTTGGTCGACCTGAGCGTGGTCTGTGATGTACAGATTGTGTATCACGGTATCTGGACCATAGCCTGCTTATGACAGACTGAGAAACATTCATCGTCCGCGCCACAACCGCCTGTGTTGTGCCGGTCTGTAGCATGCCAAGGGCACGTAACCTTTCATTTTGGGTAAGCCGACGCATATCAAAATTTGTTTTCTGGTCACTAAAACAATTAAACTGATGTTTCCACCCTGGAATTCAATGCCACAATGACTGTAACATTCAAAGTCAGAGTCGTGCAAATCTTGGGTTGGACCCCCATGATGATCCCAAGCATCACCTGCATTCCATGCGGTAGCTATTGGTGCGTTTGGGCGTCACATGTAACTGGAAATGTTTCTTCTGTTAGGTTCTATAGTGACTTTTTTCGTAGTCATTTGCATATTTTAGTATTATGCCCCCAAAATCAAATATCCCCTACTTTTTTTGAATAGTATATATCGTGTCTGAGATTTGTTACAAATCGCCCCGAACATGTTCCACACATCTCAATATTTATCAGCTTTTTGTTCAATCTATAAAAGTATACATTCCTACAAAATGTTTTGTTTAGTCAAGTGAAACAAGAAAATTCATAGGCTAAATGGAACAATAAGAGCACCTTGATGTCGACAAATACGTAAATCTATGAAATAAGATACTTTTATGATATGATTCAACCGAAAGATCCTATATATGCAACATAGATATATAATATCTACATTCAAGCTAAACAAACTGCATCTATTCATTTTAAGTCTTGCGTTGAGCTGAATAAAGTATATGATTTATTGTCAATTTTTTTTTTTAAACCATATTTTTATTCAGGTTGGCTGAATGGGATTGGGGAACAGGCTTAGCCTATGTAAAACCCCTCTCCCTAAATAATTTGTATATGCATATATATTGTTAATACAAAAAGGGTGTATATAATACATTCCTACAAATTTTTTTGTTTAGTTGTTTAGTCAAGTGAAACAAGAAAATGCATAGGCTAAATGGAACAATAGAACAAGTACACCTTTATAATGTCAACAAATACGTAAAACTATGAAATAAGATACTTCTATGATATGATTCAACGGAAAGGTCCTATATATGCAACATAGATATAATATCTACATTCAAGTTAAACGAACTGCATCTAATCATTTTAAATGTTGCGTCGAGCTGAATAAAGTATATGATTTATTATCAGTAAAGGATCTATGGGCGGTTGGTTAACAATGTGTAACTAAAAACTATGATATTATCTTTACTGCCAACATTTCAATGTACCTAAAATTTTCTACACCAAGTCTATTGCATCTAGATGTTTAAAGCGCGTTAACAATATATTCATTTAAGAGCAACAATGTCATTTCGGGATTAATATACCACATAAAGTCATACCCAGCGGAAAGAAATGACGATTAATTAAAATTCCACCAATTTGGATTTCATTTTGCCAGCCATTGTGAATTTCTACCATCAAGATTTCTCGAAATTAAATTTTTGAGATTATATCTGCCCTTTTATTACCAAATTAATGTTGTTTTTTTTTCATTTTTATTTTTATTTTTTAAAGTGATATTCTTTTACCAAATTTGGCAGTCATATTGAAAGAAATGCCCGCCACCAAATGACAAATACATTTTTTTGATTGATGTTTGTCAAATTCGATTTTTCCACACATTTCGCTTGCATAACCACTCTGTGTTTGAAGAATTTAAAAAGAAATTATTTACACCCCCCCCCCCCCCCCCACCACAAAAATACACTGATTACGAGATTTCGCTCTCCGAAAATTCCTGAAGAACACCCAATTGAATTCTGTTAATCATGTCATTTTGGCCGATTTTGAGTATGATTTCGTCTGACATATTTATCATTGAACCAAACTGCATTGGTTTCTTTTGCAAATTGTTTAGGATGAATTGTAGCCCGTTAAACGTTATACCAAGAAAAAAATAAAACGTTTTGTTAAGTAAAGCTATATGACGCCATGACGTCATAGTTTTTATGGCGTTATAGTTGGGACACCAAAATGGCGCCTGTAAATGAGTTGTCGTAACTTTACCTATACACGGCTTTGCGTACGACGTCACCGTGACGTCAGAACAAAAAATGGCGGAACTATGACGTCACTGTGATGTCAAAATTCAAGATCGTTGACTACCTGCTTGATTAGACGGATTTTGTTTTCAATGTTGGCCAGAAACTGGGCTTGACTATAGATAACTGTGGTGTCCAATTTCAGAGAAATGTCACTGCTCCTATATTTAGACGTAGCAGCTCGGGTACAGATATTCAACAGTTCTTCAAATATGAGTTGAGTGCCTTCCCGTCCTCACTGTTTGCAGGAGCCTTATGCGACATGTAACCAAGTCCGATCTCGCTGAGCATTTGCTCAAGAACGTTTCACCCGTTTCGAACACTTCGCTCACCAGTGAAATAACTGTCATTGATGGAGGTCTGCTAATTTTTGTAAGGTGAAATAAGGGTACGATTATCTCCAACATCTTAGAAAACTATCGGTCATTTGTAAAAAGATTTCCCTCGCCAATCGTCGTGTTCGACGGTTATGAACCAAATACGACAATTTGGCGAGGGAAATCTGGTTGTTTCGGATTCAGTAAATTGGGACTTCTTAAACATACGAACAGTGACATCTTTCAGGAAGCTAGCAAGACAATAGCTTCACCTGGAAGTTCCCAGTCCGAAGTATCTGAAGCTGGGGAAAGGTTATTCTGTGCAATGTCAATGTATGGTCACAAAAATGAGATTTCTCTGACTAAAGTCCGGTACCTAAGGTACAAAGCTATGATTGCTGAAAAAAATTTCCATTCAAATCAATAGACTTCCTCCAACAGCTGCCGCGGCCGAGCAGCATGCTCACCGCATTCATGTTCAGGTTAGAATTTGGGATGAACTAGACGATGGCGTCGATCCTGTGAATTGGGGTTGGCAAGTGATAGATAATAGATACGTTCCCATCGCGACTGTTCTTCCATCAGCACCAGACAACGTTCTGAATTTCATCTGGTGTAAATGTAAATCGTTGAAACACCAATGCTCGTCATGTTCTTGTACAAAGAATGGTTTGAAATGTGTTGAAGCGTGTGGAGGATGCCACGGGGAGGGTTGTCTCAATAGCGAACAAATCAGCATTGATTTAGAAGATGAATTTGGTACGGGGTAGAACAAATGATCCGAATGAATATTTTATGGTGTCCAGAATATTCCTCCTGTATATTTGCTTGCTGTTATTGCTTTATTCACAACACGTCTCCGCCATTTTGAATTTTGACATCACAGTGACGTCATAGTTCCGCCATTTTGTATTCTGACGTCACGGTGACATCGTACGTTACTTTTGACGTCATTTCTGGATTCCTTGGTATCACTTTCCTATGTTGATAATATATTTCTAGGCTGTAAAATTGATATTTTTGAAGTTATAAATGGTTTTCAGTTTCATTATGTTGACCAAGGGGGTCAAAATTTCAAAATGCTGTACAAAAATTTGCTCAACTCCGATTGGCGGGGAAATTTTTTCTGGAACACTAGGGACATAGTTGTTTCAGAAAATGAAGAAATCATTTGGGTAGGAATTTCTTCCCACAAATTTTCTACCCCGACCAGACTAATACAGGAGGGGAATCGACCTTGACCCAATGACAAAGCTTGTGATTTCACGAGCAATTGTTAAACCGCTAGGTCACCCATTCTTCCCGCCTTTCTAATAAGAAACCAGCACAGCATTAAAAGGTGATACATTGTCATTCAGTGACCTTATTTAAAGATAATTGCAAATGGGGCTAATTGTTACAAATCATTATTGTATATCCACATCCGTTTTAAAGCATTAGATCTCAATGATGATAATTGATTTTTCTTCTAGAAAACATTTCAGATTTTATTTATACGTCAAAGGGACCGTTAATTACTTTGCTCAGTCAAATCATAACTAAATCAATAGTATCTACCGTAGTTGAAATATAATATTTATACAGCAAAGCTACGGATGAAAAGGCTTCAAAGAGGAGAACAGAATGATTAGGATTATTAAGGAGCGTCTACTGTATTCAGTCGATATTCCTGCTTTATTTAAAAAAAATTCCGTTAATTCTATTAATTCACCTAAAAATATTCCAGGTCATGTCACATGACATATGAAAGGTTTTACTAAAGGGCATATGGCTCAATTCTTTGGAACCTTGAAATTAATAGATGAAAATGAGAATAAAAACACCTATTAATGTAATAAGAATATAATGTAAATAAAATGATTTATATCCAATTTTTTAAATAAAAAGTAAAGTAATTTTTAATCATTTATGTTCGGTGAAATACGTGAACATTCCAAATTGAACGGCAGTTCTTTACATCTGCTTACAGAGGCGTAGCCGATGTAGCGCGATAGGGAGAGTGTGGCATATTTTACGGGGTTAAACTAAAACATCACACCAATACAATGTTTATCATATTGAATGTTACTCTTGAGTTATGAACAACACGACAAAAAGAGTTTACATGTAGTAGGGGAATTTTTATGAGGATCCAAATGAAACAAAACTTGATCACGTAACTTTAGTTTATGAGGATGCATATTTGACAATCACCTTATTAACTACAATACTATATACATATACACATTGACATTTACAAAAAAGTTGTATTATAAATGGATTTCAAAAAGTAAACATAAGTTTGATGGTCACAAACTGATAAGGAACAGGTTATTAAATGACATTAGTAGCTTGTACTGTATGTATAAAGTATACCAAAAGAACAGCACTTTTTTTCATAGGCGTACGGGCTCGATGACAGTTAGGGGGGCAGAACCCGAAATGCCCGAAAAAATTTCGGTGCCGGTCTTCCTCGAGAGGCGAAGAAGCGGAGCTTACCTTGTATGCCCCCCCCCCCCCCAGAAAATTTTGGAATATTTGACGGCTGCAAACACGTTTTCCTGCTATTTCAGCCCGTGAACAAGCAACTTCAATGTGGTCTATAGCCTAATTACAATGGCTGACTCGAATTCCAATCAAAAGATCAACCGTTGGGAAACAATTTTGAAAATTTAACTGCCGCAAACGCGTTTTCCTGTTATTCCAGCCTGTGAATACAGCAACGTCAATTCGGTCCAATATAGCCTACCTGGCTGACCCGAATTCCAAACAACCAATCAATCGTCGCGGGGTATGGGGGCCTCACCCTCCCAGAGAAAATTTTGAAAATTTAACCACCGCAAATGCGTTTTCTGCTATTCTAGCCCGTGAAAGCAGCTCCAAAAGTATCCAATGGTTTTGTAACCAAAATCCCATTCTGAATTCCAACCATCCAATCAGACTGTTGCAGTTGCATTCACAAATAATAATCGATGCCAGAAAAATGTCGCACAAAGAAGAGTGGCTCTAGACAAAATGTTTTAATCCATAGTCAACTCAGTACAAATTCGTTGTATTCAATTAAAAGAAAAGTAAAATTAGTGTTTTATTAGGGATCGATGACAGTTAGGGAAGCAAAACTAGAAATGCCCGAAAAAATTCAGGTTTACAGACTGTGGCGCCGGTTTTCTTCGAGACGTAAAGAAGCGGCGCTGACCTTGTATGGACCCCCCAAAAAAGTTTGGAATATTTGACGCTCGCAAGTGCGTTTTAGTGCTATTCCAGCCCGTAAAATTAGTGTTTTATTAGATTTCGGGAACTTTATTTTGCCAAATAGATGAAATAATTTTTTTTTTCACTTTACCCGTCTGCCCGAAAATTCAGCTTGCCCGAAAGGCCCCCCTGGCTCGTACGCCTATGCTTTTTTTCCATAACCAACGGTTATGCGTGAAATTATACTTCTGGAATTTTACAAAATATTACTGACAGGCTAACTAGACACCATTTTATGGAAGACAGTTACTTTTCACTTCACACATGTTTCCAGGATGATTCTCTCTGTGTTTTATTTTAGCAATGTAAACCATATTGGGATATGTACAGGTTTTATACAGATAGAATCTTAACTAATCCTAATAATTGTTGTAAATAAATAGGAGTTAGGGCCTACTATGTAAATTTGTTTTTTTTTTTTGTTTTTTTTTTTGGGGGGGGAGGGGTCCAAGTATATTCAAGCCCCCTCCCCCCCAGAAAAACAATTGGGGCGGACCCCCCCCCCCCTTGTGTGACGCCCATGTCTGCTTAGTCCAATCTACACCGGATTTCTTTTGTTATCATTTTGTCGTTTTGAATCAGTCATTACTAATAACATCCGCATTGTCTTGTTGGATAATGTTCGACTGGTGTATTGATTTTAAAATGTTCACGACAAGGTAACATCATCATTATCGATTGAAATGGATACATATTGAATTCTAATTCGTGTTTTTGATTTCAAATATTATGGAAAACATTAAGTTAGAGATTAAGCTCCTCTAAATATACTATTCAAAAAAAATTAGGGGATATTTGATTTTTAAGTGTTATTAAAGTCACCTAATGAAACTGACGAAGAAACAAATGACAAAATGAAATGAAGTTCACATTCATCGATTTATTCCAAATGATCGTTAGACTAAGTAAGGCACAGACTGACCATTATAAGGGTAAAATGATACCCGGGGTCAAACAGTAAAGTTACCACAGCATCACAACCAAGTCAGTAACGGGTAAATCCTTCTCTGTTTGCCAAACAAGCATTGATCCGACGTGGCATACTCCAAATGAGACGTCTAAGGTCATTTTGGTCCAGATTGTCCCATTCCTGTTGCAACGCAGCAGCAAGTTCTTGGACATTGGCAGGACGTTGTTGACGTTGACGTAACCTTTGTCCAAGCATGTCCCAGACATGCTCGATGGGGGAGAGGTCGGGACTCAGTGCTGGCCAAGGTAATGTGGTGATGTTCTGTTGTTGGAGGTAACCTGTAACGATCCTGGCCCTGTGACATCTTGCGTTGTCATCCTGGAAGATGAAACGGCGGCCATGACGTCGTGCGAACGGCACAACATGGACTGCCAAGATGTTGTCCCGGTAGTACTGGCCTGTAACACGCCCTGCAACAACATGTAAAGCCGTTCTTCCAGCAACAGTGATACCCCCCACACCATAACAATACCACCCCCAAATCGATCATGTCTGATGACGTTAACGTCTTGGAAGCGCTCGTTTCGACGACGCCACACCCTCCTACGTCTGTCCAAAAAATCAACAGTGAACCTTGACTCATCTGAAAACATCACATTGCTCCAGCGTCGATTATCCCAGTGTTGACGATCCCTACACCAACGACGTCTTGCCTGAATGTGATGATCTCTCAAACAAGGGATCACGCGAGGACGTCGGGCGCGAAGGTGACCCCTATGCAGTCGATTCCGAATCGTCTGGCCACTCACTCTCACACCAGTGTCTGTTTGAAGACGAGCGCTGATCTGATTTGCTGTGATGACACGATTTCTCAAGGCCAAGGTACGGATAAATCGATCCTGGGCTTGAGTTGTCGCCCTTGGTCGACCTGAGCGTGGTCTGTCCTGTACAGATTGTGTATCACGGTATCTGGACCATAGCCTGCTTATGACAGACTGAGAAACATTCATCGTCCGCGCCACAACCGCCTGTGTTGTGCCGATCTGTAGCATGCCAAGGGCACGTAACCTTTCATTTTGGGTAAGCCGACGCATATCAAAATTTGTTTTCTGGTCACTAAAACAATTAAACTGATGTTTCCACCCTGGAATTCAATGCCACAATGACTGTAACATTCAAAGTCAGAGTCGTGCAAATCTTGGGTTGGACCCCCATGATGATCCCAAGCATCACCTGCATTCCATGCGGTAGCTATTGGTGCGTTTGGGCGTCATATGTAACTGGAAATGTTTCTTCTGTTAGGTTCTATAGTGACTTTTTTCGTAGTCATTTGCATATTTTAGTATTATTCCCCCAAAATCAAATATCCCCTACTTTTTTTTAATAGTATAATAAACAAACCTAGATACATTATGCCACTTAAAGTTTTAAATGTTTATTATTCAAGAGCTAAATCTGCCTATTGTATATGTCTTTTTGATAGCTTTAAATGTTATATAAATTATTATTTATACATTTATTCACATTGCAAACTCATAAGGAAGATCTTAAAAACATATCAACATGACGTGAACAGTTCGTCCACCGTACGTAACTAACATATGAAAATTAAATGGTAGCTGGCTTTTTTTTCGGAAGTATACAGTGAATGGCCATTTTGCTCAGTAATCCCAGCCAGAATTTGGCTATTTTTTTAAAATTGCGTTAGAGTTTTAAATTTTTGTTTAGAACTGAAATAAATTAACTTTAAGTCAATCCTCACGCTAATAACATTAACAGAATTGATTGTGTATATCTGAAATAGACACGACCGAAACACAAAATTGTGCCAATATGCCGACGTCAAATCTAGAGTTGTAAAATGGTGTTATTTTTGTGAAAAATCATTGGAAGAAGCGATAGGACGTTCTGTACGGATTATACAGCCCTAAAGGCTGCAAGAAGGCTATTGTTTACAATGTAACATTGTGTCTTGTAATGTTGATAATGATCATAATGATGGTGTTTGTTGATATGACCTCATGACCTGTGACGTTTAGATAACGTCATATGGTTATCATGGCTATTCACTCTGCAGGTAGGGTGAGTCTGTCGTTCAGATTGTTCGTCCACTTGACACAATAGAAAAGGCATGTTTTATCAAATTTAAAGGAATCGTCCCAAGTTCCAAAGGACATCGTTAATAAAAGTAGATTTAAGGCAATAGTCGTAACATAGTCAATTTTAAATACAGAAATTGAGCCGTTTGAGAATAATCGCTATATAGAGAATCTCCTACCAGTCTTTTTTGATATCAAAAAATATCAACACAAGTTGATAAAGTAACAAAAAACGAGGCTCTGCCGAGTTCTTTTTTACTTTATCAACGAGTGTTGATATTTTTTGATATCAAAAAAGACGAGTAGGAGATTTTATTTATCACCAAATCCCTTCTTACATGCACAAATTATGGTGGCTGTTAGCGGCCATTCAAATGTCATCTAAATCGTCGCCTTATGAAGAAGGCGACAAGTCGACGAAATCAAACCGCCAACACGACAAAATAACTTGTCGGGTCAATTCTCTCGACTTGTCGCGTCAACTTATTCACAACCCGACAAGTCGACAAGTCGACAAAATACAATTATTTCGACTTGTCGTGCGGCGACTTGTCGCCTGGGAAGTTAATCTGTGCGCATGTAAGTTATCCAATCAGCAAATGCACAAGCTCGAGTTTGACTTCCGAGGCGACGATCGTCGGGTTATTTTGTCGTGTTGGCGGGTTGATTTTGTCGACTTGTCGCCTTCGACTTATTCACAACCCGACAAGTCGACAAGTCGACAAAATACAATTCTTTCGACTTGTCGTGCGGCGACTTGTCGCCTCGGCCGTTAATCTGTGCGCATGCAAGTTATCCAATCAGCAAATGTGCAAGCTCGAGTTTGACTTCCGAGGCGACAAGTCGCCGCACGACAAGTCTAAATAATTGTATTTTGTCGACTCGTCGTCTTGTCGGGTTGTGATTAAGTAAAGGTTGTAATTAACTAAATCCGATTATGTGTAATAGTATTGGGAGCAGCGGTGGATCAGTGAATGGGTCCCTGGCTCCCGAGCCTGGAGGTCAATGCTTCGATCCCGGTGAGGCCGAGAAGGTTCTTGGCAAGATGCTGGGTAAGGAACAGCGCCTAGTCGTTCGGATGGGCAAAACCCAAGGTCACATTGATGTGCACGTGAAAGAACCCTTGACAGTTGGCCTTGCTGTCAGGTAAATGTTCCTACATGGCAAACTGTTTAACTATGCCAGTCTTCATTATCCCGATATAGGTGCAGTAAAGTAGGACGTTAAACCCCATTTCATTCATTCATTAAAACAGTTTAAAACAGACGACCAGGAACAAGAACAAGTTGGAACACAATTTAAAAGAATCCCCTTCCAACATGTTTTCATACGTTACACGATTTCCACTGCCACTTTTACCACAAAATAAAAACTGTCGCCCGTTTTAGGAGTTTATTGTAAATTATATAGTTGATTAGATTTAGGATTTGTTTTCGTCATCAGTCAAATCACTTATTATTGGTGGTTATTCAGAAAAGATTTTAATTCCCACAAAAGTTGAGTGGTATTTATATTGGCAATATGCGTTGTCCATATCTCTTTTCACCAACGGGGCTGGTGTATTTTATGTATGTATTAAAGAAAATCTAATTAAGGACACATGACACAATTATATGGCATACAAGTTACTTGAAATTTCTGTCTACGTTTCGACGAGGGTTTTCTCGTCTTTATCAAGCATCGAAACGTCGCCAGAAATAAATCTTCCAAGTAACGTGTATGCTATATAACTGTGTCATGCGTTATTCTCACTGAATTACTAAATGCCACATATACAATTTATCTAATGTTTGGAGTGATTAGCTTTAGGTGGGCTGATTATGTTTTCGCCATATATAAATTCTAGCCCATTCGTCGTAAACCGTTTTTTCCTAGAAGCTTGTGTATGCGTTAATGTAATACCGGGCAGATTTTAAACGTGGATGGCCATTTTAAATCTTTAAAACAGCTAGCACGAACGAATATGCTGTCGTAGAAATGGTTTAATTCGAAACAAATGATTATTTTTGGCCACCCTGTGTTTTATATAGCTACAAACCGCTTTAAACTGGGGTTGAGGGGTGGAGGTAACTTACTGCCTGCGCTTTAGATCAAAAGGCCCTTCAGGGAGTCAATTCATCATACCTTGTCTACTTCTAACATCGGAAACCCTGAAAATGACGCATATTTTATTATAGCACGAAACTCGTTTGTTATGTAAACTATGATAAGCTGCTTAAAAATAAAATTACATAAAATATTTCAGTCAAGCAACTCATTGATTGGTGTAGACAATACATTGTTTAGTAAATGGATACCTTCGCCTATTTAATCGCACATAGATTTTTTTTATTATCGCGTTGACGACTTGAGTGCTATTGTGATTTTTCAACCGACATGCGTAGTGGGAGTGCATT
Organism: Patella vulgata; assembly: GCF_932274485.2. Taxonomy (NCBI): domain Eukaryota; kingdom Metazoa; phylum Mollusca; class Gastropoda; family Patellidae; genus Patella; species Patella vulgata. The sequence goes on from NC_065883.2 coordinate 24,691,964, forward strand.
AATGTCGCCGTGTTGAAAAAAACTAAATCAGAACAGATCATTTTATGATTAATGTTTATAATCGATTATCGATTTGTAGGTGTGTATAATAGTTACATTTGAAATATTGAAGTCAATTATAGGAAAATTAGATAGAGGGGCGTGATGGATGGTGTCGATTTTTTTTTTACGAATGCACAGCTCCGTGATAATTACGTGCATAGATCATCTCATTAGCCATCGTCATATTTAGATAAAAAATTACAGTTATGTCCTGAGCTATACTAGTAGGTTCGAATATCGATTAATCAAACCAATGATTCACCCTTTTCTTAGAGGTTTTTTTTTCGAACTTCTGTTAAACCAGACTGAGTTCAATGCTCTTGGCCTAGTATTTAGACGTTATTGTCCGTACTGTAAATAATTTATAGATTATTAATACTACGTTTATTTGATACAAATCATTAACGCCTTTATCAAATGAACACGTCCGTTCTAATTGACTATATAATTACGTTGTTAGGGGAGATGTAATTAGTAATTATGTTCATTAATAACGTATCATTTCTTCATGTTCAAAAGTTCGCAGATAATTAGATAATATTATTTTTGTATACACACACCTTTCATCCAGGCGTCTAAACCCATGTGCCGGTTCTACAAGGGGCAGTTCCAGAGGGTTCCGTGTGTGTGGGTGGAGGGGGTGGTTAGTGTAGGTGACTGCGTGCGCTTTAGATCATAAGGCCCGTCATGAAGTCAACTGGCGTGGTTTCGATTTCCAGCTTGTACGTGACAAGGAGTAGGCTGGCCTATCCAGCCTCGTAGTGTGCGTAAACCGGTTTTCTCTCACAGCTAAAGATCAAAACGATTTAATAAAATTATTGAAATAAAATTGAGCTATATGTTAGTCATGAAATGATCTAGTTTGTAGATGAGTGGACTTTAGCCCCCCTCTCTCGTTTGTTATGTAAACTATGATAAGCTGCTTAAAAATAAAATTACATTGTAGAAAATACATTGTATTATAAATGAATATCTTCGCTCGATTAATCGCACATAGATTTGATTATTAAGACATTTGCATACATAAGTATGTCGATTCGTGAGTGAGTACATATTGACCATGAACTTATAAAATATTGCATTTACCGCCATGTCGTGTACATTAAATACATCTTGATCAGCCTATAAACAATAGCAAAAAAATCTGTTCCGATTGTATTTTATCGAATTTTAGCTTTAACGCTAGTTGCCAACCATGCCCCATGGCCTCTTGTTTTTATATAGTTTCCATTAAAGTATTTAATGAAGAATTTGGGTGGAAACGATGTTTAAATTGCCTTGACAAGTACAGGTATAATCCATTCATTGATTTCCCACTAGATTTCTATATAAAATAATTTTAGTACGGATATATGCTTAGTTCTGTGTAGAGTGTGAATCATTGGACGGCTGATTAAGACGACTATTTGATATAATATGTAGAAAATCAATGTATACGAGTTGATAGTTTATACGGTTAATAAGGTATGTATGTATATGTACAGCTAGACAATGGAAATTGTATATATCAGACATTAATGAAAAACTAGTGCCGAAATGTACGAGTTAGTTTATTTTAATAATGTGGCTAACTTTATACTGGTTAGAATTAGAATTCAATGACGAATAGGCAGAAATATCCCCCACAGCACACTGGGTGATGCCTGTCTTCATGAGCCCAGTTGATGCAGAAATTTAGACCGTTAAATGCCACTGCACCACTGACAAAGGGAAGTCAGGCTGGAAATATCTCGGAACTTCCTGGTGTATGAACCAGTTCCCTATCCACGAGTCACTATGTCTCCTATCAGTTATTTGTTTAATCTCCACATATAAAGCACGCGTAAGACTTTATTGGTCTGTAATACCTCAGTAGCACCGAGGTTCAATTAATTCCTCAATCTGTTTGTGTTCATTAACAGTATACTATTGACGAATAAAACCATAATGAGCATGATCTGGAATCAAAGTTATAAAACGTTCAAATTCCATCGTATATGAATCAACTTTTCAATTTGCCCAGTGAACAGAACACCGCTATTGCAAGAAAGGGTGTAAGGCTTTGATAAGGTGCGGGTATCTTAATGGTGATCTGGGGCCTGTGTAGTAATATGGAGGGAAAGAATTTGTGCTTTGAAACATCTATGTAAAATAATATTAGGGTTTTGGTTAATTATTCTCCATTGTCAAATTATTAGCTATGGTATAAGTTAATTCTGAAACGCAAATTAAAATTGGTTATGAATATTGTGACAATAACAAGACATGGGGTCTAAAGACAAGAATGTGGAAATATGATGGATAGCGTTATCTATACTAATATTTGTGACTGTCGTTTGTCTGTCTATTTGTATGTCTGTTCGGGGTTGTCGGCTACACTAGGTCTGCCCCGAGTCTGAAATTTGGGGTATAGGGGTAGCTCGGACCTAATATTTGTGACTGTCGTCTACCACTTCCGGTTTCGGGGTTATGACCCCCGAGCGAAGCCGGGCATTCTTCTAGTCTTTCATATTATTGATTCTAACTTCATAACCACAAATATAGAAAGTATATGCCGGTTATTTTGATACGTTAACTGAGCTATAGATTAATGAGCATGTTGGCCATTCACATCTTTCTTTGTTATAAAACATATATCATATTTGTTGACCAAATAAGGTAACAATCCCTGTCGATATACAGGTTTGGGGTGAATGTCCATTCCATATTTGGAATTTAGCTGTTATCAGTTGTTTACGTAAATAACAGAGACAAAAGAATAAACAGAGACAAAAGAATATGCACCTATATAAGGGAGCGGGGCTAGAATAATAGAGATAGATCGTGTGAATTCTTTAGACGACTATTTCATGGGGTAGTGTTTTCCTGGGTCTAGCCATAGATTTTTACAGGACTGGGGTTGGAGAGAAAGAGATGTTAATTTTAAATATTGGATAATATTAGACTGGTTGTAGTGCTTATCCATTCAAAATTGGAGTATCTACTAAAATTTGGATTTTATCTTTAGTTAAAATTTCATGAAACAGGACGCTGGCTATTTTAATCCTTGTCATTCTTAAAAGCATGTACAGTGAAATCCCGCTTAACGACCAACTCAATATTACGGCCAACTCACGTATACGGCCAGATATTGAAAGAACCAATTTTTTTCTTCTATATTCCTTATAAATTGAACTCAGTAATACGGGCAACTCACTATTACGGATTACATGTATTTGTTCAGGCAGAAAATGAACAATGAGACGTTAAGAATTGATTCAATTTCTTGGCTAGCACTGATCATTTCTTGTCCTCTTGCCTTCGCGCTGTTAACTCACAACTTCCGGACGAAAGGGTACTTATCGGCATCCATGGATTTCTGTCTGCTAACATTAAATTTTGGACGAGTCACGGCTTTAAGATCAAACGAAGTCGAGAATTGTATTTGTTATCGGGATCAAATTTATTTCAAAAATGTACTGCCCGGGCAAAATACTTTTTTGTACACTTTTACAAGTGTCCACAGTCAATAAAATCATGTTAGTTTTCATAATAGTCCCATTAAGTTAAATACATCATTTCAAAAATAGCGGTGGTCTTAGGTACGGATATTCTTAATAAATATAACTAATGGGCACTCTTATGTTACCCATTGTCGAGAATGAGCTTCCCGAATGACAAAAGTTTAGCATCTAAGATCTAAGAGATCTATTATGGGTTTAGTTTATTTTGAGTGACATCTCATTGTATCAACATAACTGCAATTTCCGAAAACGGAATAAGCCACTTCTTCATCAAGAGATATTTAAGATAAGGTGGTAAAATTCTTCTTGTAATGATGATGACCATTAATATCATCCGTATAGCGGACATTATCAATTACTAATTCTTGTATTTTCAGGATGGATGAATTCTCGAGTTATAGTAAATGGATGTTCCAAATGAGTTGAGCATTTGACTTTGGGCGATCACCAAGTGTACAATTCTCCTTCTTATGAAACAAAATGATATCACGTGCAAGTTCCGTCTACTCGTCCACAGTGTTTAGTGATTATTCAACATCACATAGGTATAGCAAGACTGGATGCAGAAGAATTTTCAACAGGCGTAACTTCCAGTCCTTTATGATATTGTGTGTTTCTATAGTTCCTGTGTTAACTATTGTAGTACAGAATTCTGTATCTTCTCAAGATGCAGTGGAGGGCATTGATAATAATAATTTTATATCAAAGGAGATACATCTGAGTTTAGAGTTAGGGACGGCGATACATTTTTTACAAATTGAAAGAGGCTTAAGTGCATTATATATTGGTGCCGGCTTTGACAATAGCCTGTTTGGAAAAATTGCAACAGCTTACAGAAATACCGATGAAGCAATTGATAAAATTTCCTATTGGCCACATGCCAATGAGAATTCAAAAGTCTATTACGCGACTCGACAGTCATTCAAGACAACCGTGGGACAATTCCGGATGGTGCTTTTTAATCAGACAATACAAAGTGTGATAGATTTTTATACAGTAAAAAATACCCTTCTTATAAAATGGACTGGTGCCAGTATTCGAAAAGCTAATGGCCATGTATGGAGACAGTCGGTCGGTTACCATCTTCTGATACTTAGCAAGGAACAAGCGGGAATTGAACGAGCATTAGGAAGCACCTTCTTTGCGAAAGGTATGGTATGTTTATTTTCAATATTCCGATAAACAATATATTTCAATAGACAATTATAATTGTTGTTGGGGGTGGTCAAAATGTCGCATCTGCCATATTTGACAAAACTGTTATTTTTTCTTGTCCGTATTTCAAACCCAACAAAAATGGTTTTATAGATATTGTAAAACATCGTATATAGATCATTCCAAACAATGTACATAATATTAAGCGCGAAGAAAATCGATTCTGTTACTTACCAAAGGGTACTAGCAAACGAAAGTAGCCAGTATTGATTTACATTTAACTGTGTATCTTTTAGAAGTATTGTGCAACATCTATTGTTCAATATTAATTGAAGGCCAATCTGTGTCCAATATAGCTCTTTTTGTAAAACTATAAACTGATTAATCTTTCTCGCCTGTATATTTAGTCATACATGTACGTACAACGACGTCTTTTGTTAGTGGCTATGCGCACAATACCACAATTTACCTACGACATTTCGACTCGATGTCTAGATGCACAAAGCCCAGATTAACCAAAGCGAGGCCCTGGGCCTGACTAAAATTGCGGGGCCCTTAACGCGACGAAAAGATTATTTCATATCCTTTTGAATGGCATGCATGAGTAACACACAATTAAACGGTCTGTAATACAAGAATAATTACATAATATGATATTTTTGCCATGAACCGCGGGGCCCCCTACCCGCAGGTCAATGCCTAAGCTGGGCTTTGGGTGCAATATCAGATACGATTTTTTGAATACGACCTTTTGATCCCAGTGTGTCGGAATACACGAATATATTTGTATATTAATATCTACGGTTATATTTCAAGACACCCCGAACCGGATTTAATAGAAAGGAGGCTGACAACGAGAGGCCTGTGGCACATTCTGTCCTGTTTATCGGCCGTCGCAAGTAGAAATCAAAATAGAAATTAATGATAATTGTAGTAGGGTAATTGGTAACTGTATATAGGTGTTCAATTATTCATTCATTCATTCATTTATTCATTAATTCATTTATTTTTCCAGGTGGTTTTAGTCCCACTGAGGAATATCGATATCACACTAGACGATATCTTGGAGATAGTTATCTCCAGCAAAGCAAACTGTACTCACAAGCTATTCAAGAAAGAATTGATGAACACCTAAATACTGATCTAGGTAGAATAATAGAGGAAAATCGAGGCCGAATTCTCAGAAACAACGAATCACGTCCATCGGTCGAACTTGGTGAAATATGGTTTGCAAATCTTACGTCCTACTTAAATATATTAAAAACGCTACAAGACGATGTGGCTGAAAACCTCTTAACCGTTATTGATGGTCTTAGTTTATCATTGCAGTCCAAATTAACAATAGCTATCATTGCCTTGGTAATACCAACTTTATTGTCTCCTTTCATTGTGATAATTATTAACAGACTTGTGTCTAAAATGCAGCATTTCAATATAGTATTAAGGTCAAAAGGTGACGACGAACGAAAAGAGAGAAAGCGCACACAGACTCTATTGTACGAAATGTTACCAATATCCATAGCTCGTAAACTGTTAAGCGAAGAATCCGTGAAACCAGAATTCTACAATGGAGTGACTCTATTTTTTTCTGATATTTGTGGTTTTAACGAGATTGTGTTAAACAGTTCGCCGCTACAGATTATAGATATGATGAATACGATCTACCGTGTATTTGACAGTCTCCTCGGTGATTATGATGTATATAAGGTGGAGACAATAGGTAAGTTGCCTAAAATAAAAGAAAAGGAGCTAGGTGGCCCATTGGTCTAACGCGTGTTTTCGATCCAACAATTGTGCGTGATAAGGAGCAATGTCGTTTGCCTAATCTCAGGTGTTTACTCCGGGTCTTCCAGTTTCCTACCACTGCTACAGTCCCCTTTGATCGTAAAGTCTATCATTGGGTCAAGTGACGGGGTTCGATCCATCACACACCAGTACATGAAGAGGAGTAGGGTCGCCTGTCCAACATTGTGGGCTTTCTCCTGTTGTTTCCTCCAACTGTTAAAGAAGCGCAATATGAAAAATAGTTGATCAAACACTTGTGCGTTATAAGGAGTAATGTCGCCTGTCTAAACTCGCGTGTTTTCTCCGGGACTTCCGGTTTCCTACCATTGCTAAAGTACCCTACACACAAGCGAATTATGGGAAAAAATTGGACCGTATGTTAGTCCCAATATGACATGGTTTGTATTGAAGTGGGCGTTAATTTCTTTTTCTTTCCTTGATGCTTTACTGACGCTTTCTGTTTCTGCTATATCTGTATTAAAGAAATAACATTCTCTCATTTCCCAGGGTAAGGAGATTAAATTAAATCTCATTTACCAAATGGCGTGAAGTTGTCAGCCATAAATGTATCTTTATTCTCACCTTCAAATCTTCAGACACAAGTCCGCCAAATTGCTATGCTAACTTTTCATAAGATATTCCCCCATTTTATATAGGGGGCTCAGTGCTGTCCTGAAACAGTTGTTTGAATTATTAGCCTGCGCTTCTATAGTCAAATTTTGGAACAATTTACCCACCAATTACAAATCAAGATTGCCCTTACAAATGTTTTAGACATGATCAGCTTTCGTTTGTCTGTTTTAGTATAAAATAATGTACCATAGCAAGGTAGGGTAATGGATATAACAGTTTCAAATGAAGGAAAGACCCAGTTTCTCTTCTTCAAGATTCATATATCTGTACCATAGGGCGCATTTGCATAGTAACTGCCAATCTAGACTCGGTTTCTAATGTTTTGTAAATCAGGATTTGCTTTAACGCAATGTGAGCATCCACACACCTGAACATACAAGAATATAATCCCAATCTGGAAACAATCTAGATTTGGATTTGTGACAATCGAACACTATGCTTGCGTCACCCAACAATGGACACATGCCTTGCGCTACACTGGTCTCACACAGGCACGTTGACCTACGCTATGCGGTTATGCAGAATAGGGATGCACTCGTATGAGGCAGGTTTTAGTACTTCATGAAAATGTTGCAGATGGCTAAAACATTTCATGAATTGAAAATATTGTCACTCCCTGATCTAAATTCTTTGTTCTGTTTTTATGTCTATACTTAATTTTATTATTTTTAGGGGATTGCTACATGGTTGCTTCCGGTTTACCTTCTCCTAATGATAGACATGCCCGGGAATTAAGTAATTTTGCCCTAGATGTAGTCGGAACGTTTAGCACTATGACAGTACCACATCAACCAAGGGTATATGTCACGATACGAATTGGTCTTAATTCGGGTAGGTATAGTGGATGTGTAAGCACACTTTGAAAATATTGAAATTTATCACTTTTAAGGTCTAGTTGAATGATATGTTTTCGCGATTTTCGGTGCGGAAATTATATCTCAACTATAGTTATCTGTAGCTGCGGTTGTGAAATAGTTGGGTCACTGGACTGCAAGCGTTGTGTTCAATACGTTGATGTGAATCCAGGCGTGATTCGGTATGATTTAAATACTGTATGATTTTTTTTAAAACCATATCGTTTGCAAGAGTCCATAAAACGTTGTTGTTGTCTTTGTATTGTTCTTTCAAGCAATTTTGAAGAAAAACAAAAACAGTTTTGAGCGGCATTTAGCAATTGACACAATAAACACAATACGACGCCATAGAAAACAATTGCTATTTTAATTAAATCGAGGTTTTCCGTTAACAAGAAAATAAGCTCAAATGAAAACTAGAACTGCGACGCAGTAATGACGGGTTTCACTGGTGCCACGTTACCCTTCAACTTAAGTCACTTCCGGTGCCTCGTTACCCTTGAACTTATGTCACATTCGGTACCAATGAAACCGTTAAACAGATTTCAACGTAAGCATTGCACACGTGTTATGAAATGGACGCACAATCAACCAAATCCAGCAATATCAATTCCATTTATACATTTGTTACCATGCGTTAGATATGTCAAAAATTTATTACTAACTTACCACTAAGTTAGCTGACTATCTAATGGAACTTAAAATGTGAAAAAAGTCTTAAAAAGTGATCCTGACAAAATTGGTTATTTCACGACAAAGAAAGATGGTAGAAGCAATTTTTGGACATCTAAATGATCGTATTGATCCAATCTATATCTCCATTGGAATCAAATATCATAATGTTAAACGAATAATAAATATAACTCACTTCAAAAAATATTTGTTTTGAAGGCTAAAAATACATTTTTTACCAAAACGACATTACTTCCGATGATAATGAAAATGTTAAATTAGTTCCATGAAATTATAAATGGCCTCAGGCATCACATGGTGAAAATTTTATGAAAATCAAATAATAATTGACACTTTTATAGACCAAAAACCTTGAAAAGTGACTTGTAGAAAATCGTCTATTTCTCTGCAACAGTAAAAGTTAGGAACCATTTTTTGGTATCTGTATGACCGTATTGATTCATTCTATTTGTTGATTGCAATCAAATGTCATAAATTTAAAAACATTACAAATCAGACTCCTCTGAAAAAAATATCTGTTTTGAAGGCTATAAATACAGTTTTTGCCCATATGACGCCATTTCCGGTTACACTGAAAATGTAAAATTGGATCGGCTCAGTCAAAAATGGCATTAGGCATCATATGGAGAAAAAAAAGAAAATCGGATTAAATTAACTCTTTTACAGGCAAAATAACGTGAAAAGTGACTCATGCAAAATTGTCTATTTCTCGGCAACTGCTAATATTACAAACTAATTTTGACATAAATTGTCATCGTATGGATTAATGCTACAGGTTCGTGCAAGTTGTCAAGAAATATTTTAAAATATGAAAAATCTGAATGCATTGTAAATAGCTCATTTTTACACCTTTTTTCAGCTTTAAATCAAAATGATGCAAATGCAAAACCGTAATAAAAAAAAAACAAAACAAAGAAAGACATATTTTGCGTCTTTAGTATGAGCATTCATCTTGATCTATTAGATTTGTAAACATTAATATTTGCTTTTTAAAAGACCTTTCGACACGTCAAAATTTAAGTTTTGGGCAAAATTACGTCACTTCCGGTGCCGTCAGAAACTTTTATATGTAGAAGTAAGTTGAGAATTTGCACCAGGTGGGCTTTTCTTTTACACAAATCAGGCAATAAATAATTAACCCAGAACCCATACACTGAAATTAAAATGCGAAAAATCTTAAAAAGTGATCCTGACAAAATTGGTTATTTCTCGGCAAGGGAAGGTGTCAGAAACAATTTGGTGATATCAATATGATCGTATTGATTGATACTATTTGTCCATAGGAACCAAATATCATAATTTTACACCAATAATGAATATCGCGTAAAAAGTGACTCATGCAAAATTGACCATTTCTCGGCAAATACTCATATTCCAAACTAATTTTGACATAGATTCTCTTCGTATGGATTAATGCTACAAGTTTATGATAGTTGCGAAGAAATATTTTGAAATATGAAAAGCCTGAATGGGTTGTAAATAGCTCATTTTTACACCTTTTTTCACCTTTAAATCGAAATGGCGCAAATACAAAACCAAAATTAAAAAAAGCGAGTCCGACATTTTGTGCGCCTTTTGTAGGGGCATTTATCTTGATCTATCAGATTTGCAAAAATTAATATTTGCTAGTGAAAAGACGTTCCGACTCGACAAAATTGGAGTTTTTAGCAAAATTGTGTCACATCCGGTGCCCTGTCTCAGGCTATGTCAAAATGTATCCGATGTTAAAATCCAAGGATTATTGTTAATATTACTGCAATATTTAAAAAAACGACAACTTTGGCGTTTCGGACATTTCGCATAGTCGCAGAACGTTCGAAATAGCTTTAATCTCTAAGTCTCACCCACTTTCCCAGTAAAACCGAAGACATCAAATTGATCTGACAAGTAGTTTCTGAGATATGCTCAAGTGGGAAAAAAAATAATAATAATAAGAATAATCTTAACAAAAACAATAGTGTTTCACACAAGCAACGCAGTGTGAAACCCTAATAATCTTAACAAAAGCAATAGTGTTTCACACAAGCTACGCAGTGTGAAACCCTAATGATCGGAATCTTCAAACAAATGATAAATTCATACGCACTTTCCTATTAACCCATAAAAACTACGAAATATCATGTTTTCCCATTAAGCCTTAAAAACTGCTCAATATCCTGTTTTTGTCCAATAATGTATCGTACAAAAACAATAATTGGTTAAACATTTTGTAACTATTTTGTGTAAACATATATATTTATTGATTATATTTTACACGGGTGAGTTAATTCGCGCCTACTATGAAAAAAAATATTAAGTATGTCTTTTATGAGATAAATACCCAATCATCGTCGAACCACGCTTATGATTCTAAGCTAAATGGGTGTAGTAGAACATTAATACATTAACTTATAAACTACTGGGGTGTGGATGAGGTGGTCTAACACGTGCGCTTTAGATTAGATCTTATATAAGCTATGTCATTGGGTCAAAAAGGCGTGGGTACGATCCCAAGAATGTATACGACAAGGGGTACCGTCGTCCTTGTGACCTCGTGGGTTTTCTCTGGTTCCTCCGTTTTTCTCCCACGACTAAACTGTGCCATATGTTATTCTCAAAATTACCTATTATGCGTCGATGTTAAATCCCATCTCATTTTGGTTGACTGAATTGAAGATCTAATGCACTTATTATGATTGTTCGCATGTTAATCGATAATATCACCCGGGCACCGATCGATTAAAAAATTCTTTTACAATTGAAATGTGTTTATTGGATAGAAGTCAATGTGACTTAAGAAGATTCTATGTCAGTTCCTAATATAATGGCTGTCTGTGATGATCATTTTACACACGAAAAGGTCATCATAATTCGACCAGCAGTCATTTGGTTATAATTTAAAGCTATTTTCATGTTTTGTGTTTCCCTTAATATCACACGCTGGGTGATAAATCAAGCACTAAAAGGCCCTTTAGCCACCAAAATAGAACATTTTTTAATGACTCTGAAACCAGGAAGGATCGTAGAACCTTTTCAAAGTATAACGCTCGACATTTACTGTTTCTCATGAATTGTGATTTTTCAGTTTATACAAATGAACCGTGTTTTGTTATATTATGCAAATGAAATGAAATGGAATGGGGTTTAACTTCCTACTTTTCTGCTCTGGCTGGGCAAATGATGACGCAGTGGAAGAAAAATTTGCCCGAACAGTGGCACTACGGTCTTCTCTTGTTTTGAATTCCAACTGTCAAGGGGTTCCTTTAAATGCACGCCGATATGTTTAAGGATCTCGGTAATTCGTCCCATCCTGACTATATACGCTGTACCTTGCCAGTCCCTCGATCCTGCACCACTGACAAGAGGGCGCCACACTGGAAAATTCTGATGAACATTCTTCAGTTTATACAGTAATCATACATCTGAACAGAAATACTGTAATCTCACTTCTTATTTTGATTCTATCTGGTATTCATTGGGTTGTTTTTAGATGAGAACATCCAACTACTTTCCATCCTTCAATTAGTGTTATTGACGTGTCTTCATCATCGGTATTGCCCCAGTTCTTCTTTAATTTTGGATAAAGAGGCGGGACAATTATTTCAGTATTTACCCCAGTGTACTTATGTACTAACAAAATGCGCTGCGCTCGAATGAAGCGTAAATGGAGCTAACGGAACAAGAGTCTTTCATGCCATCGTATTTTGTTTTGTCGATAAACATTTACTGCACGTATAGTGGTAATTTAAAGCAATCTTATTAGTATATTAGTCTACATTAGCCGGGAGTACGCTTTAGATAATAAGATTTGTCATTGAATCAAGTGACTTGGTTTCGATCCCACACTTGTACGTGATAAGGAGTAAGTTCGCCTGCCCTGCCCCATGTGTGATCTCCGAGTTTCCTCCAACTGCTACAGACCCCTACGACAAAGCGAATTATTGAAAAAAAATTGAACATTATGACCAAGGTTGTGTCGATTGGACGTTAAACCCCATTATCTCTCTATGTATCTTTCAATAGCCACGGTGGGGCAGACCAGTTAACGACCATTTCATTTGCATTTGAATTATCTTTCCAGGCACAGTAGTAGCTGGTGTGGTAGGATTAAAGATGCCCAGATATTGTATATTTGGCGATACAGTTAATACAGCTTCTCGTATGATGTCAAATGGAGCAGGTAACTTATTTAACTTTAAAAAATCTATATCTACCTGATAAGAAGGCGGATGACCCGAATGATTGCTGTGGCGATGGGTTTTTTTCGAACCTCTTTTACCAGATTCAGATTGGCTGAAGAGCTGGATTCATTATTATAGGCGTAGCCGGATCTTTTCGTGCAAAATTTGTACTATATTTCATATATAGCATTGTAATATATATGTTAAGTATATGCTACCTACCATCTTTCGTCAACAGAATGTCCGTTTTCTGTTCTTGTCACATCCTCGGTATCGCCAGTGGTCACATTCCGTTCTATTCCACTATACCCTGGGTTTATCCATGGGGAAGACACCTATTCAAATTATCTGCTCTTGGCGTCTGTCCTATTTTTATAGAGCAATACACTTGATAGCAGCATAACGACTTGCCACTGCAAGTTTAGTGTGACATAAAACTATCTTTCCCATCAAAAATATTTTGCTGTGCATGTCATTTCTTTTATATTAAATTTCTTGCAAACTTTCTCATAATCGAGCGAACAAGCCGCCATATTGGTGTGAATGTAAACAATGAGGCAAGACTGGTTTTTGATTGGTTCGTAGAATTAAGCTACGATCAACGGCAGATAAATTGAATTCGTGCCCTCCAAGGCTAAACCCAGGGTATAGTGGAGTGGAACGGAATGAGACCAATGGGGATACCGACGATGTGCTTGTCAGGACTTATCTACGAGAACGTCTTGAAACAAAATGTTGGTCAATCAGATGGGTTTGCTTTAGTTACGATTGAGTGTTCTATGAAAATGGAATTTTACAATAACATAAAGTTTAACACACTAAAATCTGTTCTCAAATTATGTCCGTTGAATATGACGGACATCACTCTTTAGGGTTGATCCGTTCTAATAATTTCTCAACCAAAATGCTTTTTGGAAAGAAAACGTTTTTGGCCTGGTCTGAAACCCTTTATTTGCCCATGATCGTAAAAATAGCCTATATGCTTTCAGCAAATTGGGGTATTATTGGTCACAATATACATGTATGTAAACAGACTAATTTGTCTTATTCAGCTGGTCGTATACATATAAGTGAATCAACGAAATTACAATTAGATCGAAAGAATGAGTTTATGATTGAAAGCAGGGGATCAGTTGTGGTTAAGGTAGGTTAATTTATGTAATGTGAGGAAATATTGGTTGTTTTATAGAAAAAGCAGTTAGTATGCACAACATCTAGGCATAGATACACCCCACCCACCATTATATGGATCAGAAACCAAGCATAACGTCATCGCAGCAATCTTGGAATTGTGACATCATGCCCAAACACATTTCTCGACGAAACTAGCATGCCAACTTTATGTCGATCTTACTTGAATCTGCGGACCCTTAGGCTTTTTTTCGAAGAGCGTCGACCCCCGAAGAAGAAGTATAGCAACAACAAGAACAACAAAGTGGATAACACATGCTGGCCAGTTCTGTTCTAAAAGGTTATGCATGAATTTAGGAGGGGTATATTTTACAGCATGTTTAATTGAAATCTCCCATGTATCTGGGTTTGATACATCTGTACTGTATATTGAGTTTATTCCATGCGTGTCAAGTGCGTCTTTATATACAACTAGCGGATGACGGGTTGTGCCTATAACGCCGCCTAGCCCATGTTGCTCCCCGGTACCAAATGTCAGCCTCGGGGCAGCCCTGGTGTAGCCTCCAACCCTGAACAAACAGATATACCGTGCAGACAAACAAACAGACATTGTGAATATAAGCACGGTGCATTATTAAAGGCTCTACCAGGAAGGTAAATTCATTTAAAACAATCTTCCGTCTTTCTACCAAATCAGCGAATGATCTCGGGTGATCCAGAAGCTCATCCTTACTTGTCTTTGCTCCAAGTCTGTTTAACTGTCAGAAAACTCGTTGTAGTATACATTCCAACAAGAGGGAAACTGGATACTAACATCTAATAAGGAATTGAGTCTCAACATACAAGAAAATATAAATCCCTTTAATCTGCTTTCATTTAAACTCAATCCCTAAGAATTAACCATTAATGCCTCATGTCCAGTCATTCGAATTGCACAAAAAACCGCGTTCCATGTAAAATTTGATAAAACAAAAACACACATAAAACGCAGGAAACTCAACTGCCCGAAAGAAATTGTACTGTCACAAATATAAATTTTAGTATCTTAGTCAAAACTGTCCTAAGCATTAGTGTACATTCTTCTATTTCACTTTTGTCAAACTTTCCAATTTTGTGTTACAGGGAAAGGGTGAGATGAACACATATTGGTTAAATGGTCGTCAAATTCCACCGGCTAAATCACCTGCCTTAGCTTTTTCTGTTGACGAAGATGCCTTGTCATGTATATAGTGGGTGAACGATGTTACAATCAAACCATTTATAACTTCAAATAACGCCTAACATTTACAGTGTCCAATATTTAACACATAATGAACATTTTATAATCAGTACACGAGTTGTGTATTCTACGGTTTCGGGATTCATTTGTAATGAATAAAGAAAAACATGTCCTAGCATATTTATGGCTGATTGACAAACGAAAACATAATAATAACGTGTAGAATGGACGGAGTAGGCGTAAACAGCCGTCGTTCAATTTAGACTGTTCACGTATTTTAACCGAACAAATTACAATATTTTCTTTTTAAAAAATTGAATATAAATCACATTGTTACATTCATATCCCATTAACATGAATTTTTACACGCACTTTCGTTTATTTTAATGTTCCAAAGAATAAAGCTACACGCCCTTCTTTAAGCAATAGTTGTTATAGTATGTGTCATCGCACGAAATCGTTAGTGTGTTAAAAACACCGTGTAAATAGTACCAGATTCGTGGATGTTTGAAATTCAAATCGCCGATGTCCAAGCACAAAATCTTTAGTGTGCTACAAACACCTTGTAAATAGTATCAGATTTATGGAAGTTTGAAATTCAGATCCAAGCCGGAACCGCTGATGTCAAAGCAAAATCCCCCAACAATAGAATAACATTAGGCATATATATGTAAATCGCATAAAAAGATTATGATCGATATTAACTTGTTTAAAATCTCCCCTCGCTCACAAAGCTCCTACCAACTTCATTCGACACATAAATCATGCACTTTAAGTAACAATTGCTGTATTCTCGTAGTGGTTAAATTCAGTCCATAAGAAAATATAAGAAAATCTGCCCACCTCTCGTTTTCACAACAGCTGTAATGACTCAATAAAATTTTATATTATAATGACATTGCTTAAGTGTTAGAACAGTCTTGTATAATATTCACGTAAACAAACTTTGGCCCAAATCAATATGAAGTTGAATAAATGGGCATATATACGTACTTTATATACAAGCATAATTAAACATTCCCGACGTTTATTTATATGATTCATTTGACATTTATATTGAAAGAACAATAACATAGCTCGGCGGCCATATTGTGCCACCTGTTGCCTTCAATTTTATGTTCAAGCAGAAATGTGTATGTACATAACGGTAATATTGTAAAAACAGCGTTTTAGATGTGTTAAAATTTGAGGGGAATTTGTAAATGAAGAGAGACCATTTTTGTGTACCAGAATACAAGATTTAAACAAATGGATATCGGAGTTTAGTGCTGGATTTCTTAAGTGTTTTGTGACAGAATATCAATATATTTTTTTTGCATAGTTTTCAACATGTATTGGTGTGTATCAAAGTTATGTAAATTTCTGTAGTTTATTGATTACATTTCGTAACCACTTATTAATAATTTAAGGATAAAATCTATATATTGGAGTATTCTTAAAGTTCAACTTGGACGAACAACGAATATTAAATAACAGGTAACTGGCATTAATGATATACAATATCAAATATCAGAATATACAATGAAAGCATACACCCATTGGGCACCATACGGATTTCTTGTCATAGATCCTGGTCGCTAATCTTTTATCGGTGATAAATATATCGTACAACAGAATTTCCAAAGACATGTGTGTCAGTTCACGATGCTTATTTCAGAGTGAACCAATACAAATCAAACGAAATGAAATACAATAGGAATTATTAACGTCCTACTGTTCTGCACCGACTAGGTTGATGGAGACGGCATTCGGCTGCCAAGGGTTCTTTTATGTGCATGCCAATTGGTTTTTCGTCCCATCGTAACGACTATACATTGTCACTTGCCAGCTCCAACTTCCTGCACCAGGAGACACGGCGGCTAAATGGGTAAGACGCTGGCTCGCTAGCCTGGAGGTCGGGTGTTCGATCTCTGCATTCATCGGTATTTTCCGACGTGGTTTCCCCTTGTCAGTGGTGCAGGACGGGGGGCCTGACAAGGACAGCGGTCTAGTCGTTCGGATGGGACGTAAAAGATCCCTTGGCAGTTGGAATTCGATATAAGAGTGGGCCATAGTGCCGCGGCCCAGGCAAAATAATTTCCCTCATAGCACACTGTATAGCGTATGCCCGTCGTCTTCTTTAGCCCTGTCGGAGCAGAACAGTAGGACCCCATTTCATTTCTCCCTGCACCACTGACAAGCGGGAATCACGCGGAAAAATCGAAAACAGGACCTTTAGGTTAGCGAGCCAAAGTCTTACTCACCAAGCCACCGCGACTCCCGCACACAGATTGGTTTATACAAAAAAAAAACAATTATTGTGACCATCAATAAGGACGAAACAAACCATCTGTTATAAAAACGTATATTTATATAGAATTATAAAACACGATTGTGTATTGGTTACGTATTGCTTGCCAAGAGCGCACGCCGGGAACAATTTGCAGAACTTTCCCACAAACCAGTGACTATTCAGTGTGACAGGATTTACCTGTCTGGAATCCAACACACAATCCTGTGCATGAAATCCATTCACATTTACTGAATGCTCTAAAGGGAATTTCCAACACCCAAGTCAGTAGGAGATATATTCCCATTCGAGACACAGCAGAATAATCTAGGTGTTTCCAGATCTACTTCCTTGCTACAATAGAAAATGGCAGGCAAATATATTTAAACGCTCATTGGACTTAATAGAAACAAATACTCAATGTTGATAAAATAAATTTCTTTGTGACCACGGTCGTGGCATATTCGGCTAGAAGTACGAAGTAGGTGTAATAAGTATCGCTCCATTTAGTTTAGCTATGAATGTGTATGACGAGCATGAGCACGAGACATAATTCGTACTCCTTCGAGAAACCTGATACCATCCCTCAAACATGTCGATAGAGCGCATGTATATGAATTGTTCTTTTGTAATCTTAAACATTTACTATTAAATTTATCAGCACACCAGGTAAAAACACCACCAATATGCATTTGCACTTTACTCTTGTATATCCTTGCTTGAATGGTTTCGCAAGTCATTATAATTATGTAATTTTCTTTTTGCTAATCATAGAATATACATGGAATATACATATAGAATAAAAATAAACTGTATATATTGATCATTACGCTATTAGTCTTTAATTGAAATTGAATGTTCAACTTGTATCCATGGGTATCATTTTGTCGGTAAATATCTAACAATATGTGAACTGATCCGCTCTAGTGGGAACTGTCGGCGGCTAAACGTGCAAGTGAGTTAGGGACTGTTTTCGCTATTGATTGAACTATTTTAATCAAATGTCACTCAATCTTGGACAAATTTTCTGCTGAGAACATATTAACGTAATGGAAGCTTCCAAGCCTTAAGCAGTATGTCAATGACCGAAAATGGTCCCTATTCTCTCGCAAGAGAAAGTTGGGGGGGGGGGAGAAGTGGGGGGGGGGGCAGTTCCGGATAACTCATGGGCGTGGCTGTTTCTTCTGCTCAGTTTGAATGAAAGGCTACAAACTTTCGACTCGCTTCGATTTAAATGAAATTATAAAATCGTTCGGATGTCCCAACTTGCCCATTTTTAGACCCGATGCCCGTGCAAACCCAATTGAGAGTTGAGGAAAATTCCGGATAATTTTTAAGCTCAGTATGAATGAAAGTCTAATAGCTTTCGGCTCGCCCCACTTTCCTGTTTTCAGTTATCCACACTCGTCAAAAATCTGTGGGGTGGGGATATGTCTAAAACCTTTCGCTTCGATTCACTTTCCGTACATGAAATTTATCCCCTTTCAGTTCCCCTGAATTGCTGACCTGAGATTACATACAATCAGTGAATTTAATTGGGTTCATCTCAATTGACATTGTAGTACTATAGCACCCAGTCTAAATGGTATAGAAATGGATGGCTGTGTCTAACGTGGTAATATTACAACAATGTGATATTTATTCGGATAAGTCAGATGACATTGTCTGACAATTACCAGCCTTTTACGACAGATAATAATTGATTGTCAGTGATGTCTGTGGCGTGATAAATACGCTCTTGCGAATATACGGAAGTCCAACCAAGTCCCACAACAATGTACTAGTAGAGACTTAAACTTTCACTGTACCCACACCATCGGAGATGGATTTTATATTTACAAGGGATAACAGTTCGGTGAACATTCCACTAAAGTCTATATAATTCAAGATCTCGTACATTTCACTTTAATGTAGCCGTCGCTTATGTGTGTGAGTAAGTTGTATTTTACGTCCGCTTTCACCGAGTTGATATCGCAGACAAGACCGTCGCTTAAAGAGCATATTATTACTAGTCTTCAACGCACGGGGGGGGGGGGGGTCTGGGTCGGTTGTAAACATTTGGCGAAATTTACTGGATAATCAACCACATAAAAAACAAACTACCGGTTACGCATGATCAATGGAACCGGTAGCTAAAGTCGCGGTGACGACGAATTAGGATTAATAAAAAAAACCAAATAGATTTTTTCTGAAATGAAAATTTTTAAGTTAATTTCATGAGCGTCGACATCTTGTTTTAGAGCTAGTTACCTCCTATAGATTTTGTTCATAATGTAAAAGACCGGATAATCTAGCTAAAGACCTAGTTATTCTCAAATGTTACAATCCATCCAGACTAATATTCGTTGAATGTCTGAATGATAGAGACTAGATGTTACCATGCGTTTTAAAAGTGGTAAACTCTCAAGATAATCCCAGGTCATAGACTAGGAAAACTTGGATATATATATACAAGTTCGGAATTATTGACAGAGAAACTAATAATATGATGCAAGATGTACACATGTGGGCAATAATGGGTTATAATAACTATTTAGATATATGAAGATAATCTGGTATATAAGCCATAATAATATTTAGCACAGCTGTGACCTTATAATTAATAATATAATAAAACACATTTTATGTCACAGAGTTGACTTGTCATATTAATTTCAATCAATGTCAAATGTAAATGATGACTCCCATTTTAAAATATGATCAGATTTCGTATATTACTGAGAAGGGACCAATTCTCAAAAACAAACGTACAGGCTCCCTGGATTAGGTATAAAAACATTCAGAATAATCATCACGCTAACACTTTTATAACCCGAAAAATGAAAGATTTATGTCTATAACCGTGTGGCACTGTCATCATGAATGACAGTCCAAGGAAACATCCAAAATCTGCACCTGATGACTTTCTCTCTTGCAAACTGGTGGTGGTGATTCACTTGGGTCATCAACTGCTTTATTTTCAGACACTTCAGCATGCAAAACAGAACGTGAAACTAAATCATGAGTCTAGATAGCAAACCTAAAGAATGGACTTCAGACTTTTGAAGCACGTGTTTTTCATCTCGAGGCACGTCCTGGTTGGGACCCTTGGGGGGCCCTTTTTTAATCTTGAAGTTTTCATGAATTGGTAAATTTGTGCATAGCGAAAAACATCAGGATATACCCTAAGAAGAACCAATTACACGAGGCTGTATTCCACGAGGCTGCTACAATGTCTTTTGACTTTATACGCTATGCACCTATCATGTCCACCTCACTATTCAATTTAATATTTTCAGATTTAAAGATCCATCGAAACCAAATATAACCGAAGATGCCTCCTGTAACATACACTGAAAAAACTCGACTGAATCATGATATGGCGTATCACCATAGACCGTTCTGTATAAAGAATATAACTATTATAACTAGAATAGTTGGTCTTATAACAGTGGCTGGTGAGTCAACATATTATTATGTTCCAATGACATCGTCATACCATTTTCTCTCTGATTATCCATCTATTGTATTTTCGGTTATTTTTACTGGAAAAATATTTGCTGTGTTATTTTAGCAAGGGGCTCCTTAACGCTTTCAAAATAATCAAAATAATCTATCTTAATTGTAGAGCCCCATTTGGTTCTTTCTTTCCTAGTGCAGAGATCAGGCAGAGATGTAAGTAAGATCATAGTCCGGCATGGGCTGGGAATAGGAGATCGATGAAGAAAGTCCATTTGTCCCATCCCCACGAGTAAATGCACCATAGTGTCTTTTGCAATACAGAGAACCCCTTTGTATGTAAATGCATTTTATATCATTAGTATGTCACTTTAAATTGGTTGTTGGAAAAGACATAGAGATTATTGATACGACTATACGACAACCGCATGGTGTTCCATTTTAAAGTCAACCCATTGCTGTATGTAACTATAGTTTTTACAGACCATTAGTTACATTATACAGTAGCTATTATTACATTGCTTAAAGATGCATTATCTAAGATTTAGATAAAGAACTGGCCGCTCTTGTTATAAAAGTTCACATTACTTTATTCTAAGCGAAGGTATTACTGTTTTGATAAGATGTGGTATACTTTGTTTATTATCGTAACAACAGTACTTGTTATTCCAGACTTAGCCTCGATTTGACATATTTTAAATTAAATTATTAAATGGCGACCGTATTCCAATTTGTTCAAATCTCCGCCATCCGCTAACCTAGAGAGTTGGTTATAGGCTTGTCATGTGAATAAATGTCTAAATAATAGTTTATATAACATTTAAAAGCAAAACAATGACTTGTAATAGACAGATTTAGCTCTTACATAGTGCATCTTTAACGGACAGTTATTTCTTATTATTATTTTTAATTTAAAATTCATTATATTTTCCCCTTGCAGCAATGTGGGTTTCAGCCGTTCTATCTATAGAGGATAAACAAGTGTATACATATGTAGGGTGGTATTTATTGTAAGTAATTATGTAATCAATACTGTTCTGTCTGTAATTTTATGGTCATATACTATAATTTCCTACATAATATGTTCTTCATAAATGAAAAAAACTGCTATAAAATATATTACATTATCAAATGCGAGAATGAAGAAAAACATCGATTATCCAACAATTTCCTTTGCTATTTCATTTTTGTATTGCCTACTTTATAACTATAAATATGGCCAGAAATGAAGGGGGGGGGGGGGGTAATTTTTCTAAATTCTGCTCTACCCGGGCTAATGAAGACGGGCTTGCGGCCATATAGTGTGCTATGCGAGGAATGTCAACTGCAAATTGTTTTTTTAACGTAGGCGAAACCTCTTTTTTCGTGCTATCCGAAGGACTAGACGTTGTACCTTGTAGCCCCCCCCCCCCCACACGCACACACACACACAAACACAAACACGGTTCTGTACAACTGACAAGGGGAATCGACGCTGGAAAATCCCGAAGACCTTTTTCCCCGCCAACAACGTGATCGAACCCGGGCTCTCCAGGTTAGCGAGCCAACCGCGACTCCCTAGTTTTGTCCACGTGCTTTAAATTATTAAAGATACATTATGGGAGACTAGATAAAGAGCTGGCAGTTTTCACTATAATAGTTAAAAACTAGATAATGTAAAGAGAATTTGCTGAAAATTTCAGTCAAATTGATCCTCTCTGAACCGAGAATTTAGTGATTGAATTTTCGGCCTAACCTCGATCATCCATTTCATGATTAAATCATAAATGGAAGTCGAACAGCAAATCGGAACCTAATCCAATAAACATCGCAGGCTAGCGATGACATCGAGAGTTGATTATGGTCTGGATACGTTAATTAATGTCTAATTAATAATTTAGATAACAATTCAGGCCTAAAGAAAGACCTGTAATAAGCAGATTTATCTTTTGCATTATAATGTATGTTTAAGCAATAATTAATTGCAAATTGCTAACATAGATTAATTTTTCAACTTAATTAACGATATGTATTTTTCTTACATTTCTGTTTACATTAATATTTTCTTTATTTATTGTCCAGAGCTGCGAGTATAGTTGTTACATTTCTAGAATTAATATGGTTAATGGATAAATGCGCATGTTGTTCGTAAGTTGTTTGTTTTTAGTTACTATGTGGGTAATATGTAGTGTAATCGCCAGCATGTGGGTGTTATTTAACAATTCCAAATCCACCAAGAGAATCTTAAATTTTGGTGTCCGACAAGGCACTGTAATGGGACCATTATTGATTATAGGGTATGCTGCAGCACTGTATTCTCATAGTATTACGTATTCAGTGAATAATACATGTAGAAGTATAATCCCGGGTAGTGAGTAAGCAGTAAAAATAATTTATACATTGGCTCACATGGAACATGATTTATTTCAGCCGGACAGGGTGTTGTTGTACGTGTTGGTCACTTATGTTGTGGTTTGATACTTGGAAAAGAGGATTTTTATATATACTTATATCTATACCGATGTTTTTAAATGGTATGAGAATCTATCTTAGTATTGTATGTGGTAAGTTTAAAATAGATCTGTGTTTCTTTCAATTATGAACTATATTATAGTAGTTCATTAAACAGTAATACTTTATTAGAGAAATATCAAAGAATATTCACTTTCTAACATAATTGAAAAATAACATTTTTAAAAAACCCCAACATGGATTAGTTCCGTTGGTTAAAGATGCATTCCCACAAAAGTATTTATAGTAGTTATTTCCAATAAAGATATGACAAATCTGGTATATAGAGAAAGGTTAGATATCTCCAATCTTACTAGACAAATGTTGGATTTCCTGAAAAACACCCAGTATTAGGGGTAACCCTAACCGACAACCGTTGGGCTTGTTGTCTGCTCGAGCAACACACAGAGCTCTTTCTTGGTACGCACTCATCGAATAGTTAGCTGTTGTGAGAGCATTGAGCAAATCAAACGTACAACAAACCCGGCGATGGAATGGTATAAAGGAAATTGGCAGAAGATAATCGAATTATTTACTCAGGCTTCGATATTTATGGCAAATTGACAGCGAGTAACGACAAATACAATCTTGCAATGCCCCCGTCCACACCCGTTAATCAAGTTACGTGACAAACAAGGCTGCTTAAAATAGATTTTTACGGCTTAGTGTAGTTCCTTGCGATTGGAATCTTTTGAAGGAGATTGGAAGCAAACTTTTGACAAAGAAATTAGCTTGAATATGTTTAGTCTAAATATATCTTCCAACCAGCATCTCTAAGAAAACTAATAACAAACTCATAATTCCACTAACTAGCATCTATTTCTTGGAGATTGAAGAAAATCTTTATTGATAAAATTATTAACTAATTATTGATAAGCTGTTGATTAACAGTGCCTGGTCTATCCATTAATGACAATTAGTGTACGTCATCGTTTCCTGCCTCCATGTTGTCGTGCTGGTCGATGATAGTGTGGGTGCGCATGAGTTATTGTCATTAGGCATTGCTAATTACAGAACATAAAATAGTTAGGGATATATTTTCTTGGTTTGACCCCGAATAAAACTAGGAAATAGATGATAGAATGGCTATGGTGCTGTCATGACCTTTCAAGGAATCCATGCAGCAAAAGATCTCATCTTTCCACCAGATATCTACAACGTTGATCTCCAATTATAGTGGTAGCTGATCTTCATAATCAATCTCAAACATCTCAAGCCATTGAAGTAAATATTCCCTTGAATATACATGTATCTAAACTACTAAGATGTGATAAACCGGTGGCTTATAGGTAACAGTGATTTGATTATTTCAGATCAACTGTTTTAAAACATCCGCCGCTTGTCGTTTCCCCACAGAGGACAGATACTCCGTCAAACATTACAACGTTACTTAATACATGTCCTGAAGCATCAGATTTTTGATTCGAATGAGTGACCTTTTCAGCAAAATAGATTTATTAGAATGTTTTTCATGTCAAGACAAATGAATGAGGGCTCTCCGTCAAACATTACATCGTTGCTTTAATACATATCCTAAAGCATCAAATTTTGGGGTTCGAATGAGTGACCTTTTTAGCAAATAGATTTATTAGAATGTGTTTCATGTGAACACAAATGAACGAAGACTCTCCAGTAACAACCCCATTTGTTATAGTTTATTTTATTAAAATATTAGACTATTGATTTGTTTGCCTTCTTTTCAGGATTTCTACTGATGTTTCTAGCCTTTCTATATACAATAAAAACGTTTAAACATGGTATAGTTTATGAGGTACAAGAGACCAAGGTTATCCACACAGATACAGCTAAGGTCATAACACATGAAGCATCTACACAGACCATGGCACAAACAGTTCATCCGGAGCCTAAACAATAGATTTACATTCTTGTCCGATAATTATCAAAATGGCATTTTGTCAATCTATTTTAAAGTGACAATAAACTTACGCCAGACGGAACAAGTTACAATTATTAATTAGTCCCTAATCAGACAATTCTGGATATCAAATTTTAAAATTCTAGTAATTTAAGTCCGCAAATAATATCTCTTAATTACACATTTCATCCTGTTTTTTGTTAAAATGTACTCAACTTAGTGTATATCTTCTGCAAACTGTGATAATTGTGATATAGCGTGGTGAACAATAAAAAGTCAAGACATACATAAATGATTAACTGCGAAAATTTGAGTTCTTCACATTACGTCATGGTTGGGATATCACCCTTTCAAACAGCAATACAATAGAGGGACTCACTTGTGACACTTGTGGTTTCGGTTTAGAGTGGCCTTCAGATAAGAGTCGTTTTTTCCGTCTTTCCATCTTTGCTCGTGGTCCTCTAAAACCTATTGGTCTCCATCTATGGTGTTATTGTGTATATTTCATTATGCTGTTATTATATTATGTTAAATTATTATATATGTAATTATATTACATTATGTTATTATTATATTGTATTAAATTGTAATGCTCTTTCAAACTGAATAAAACATATAAAGATATATATATATATATGTTTCAATTAACAGGTGTATACAAAAATATAGAATACATAGGATCAATAATTTTTATTGCAAATTAACAATGTGCTGTTTTGAAGAAAATCTGATAACCTACAAATATCAACTCTTCAATGGTGGAAAAAAAATGAGACAGAGAGAGAGAGAGAAACTAGGTCCTAATCAACCGTCCAATCACGATTTGGGGCAATCTGACCCATTCCCCTTGCAGTGCAAAGACCAATTCTTGCAGTGTTGTCGGTTGACGTTGACGTCGACGAACAACACCTCTTCCGATGAAAATAAACGTAACACACTAAAGCAAAGATACGCTAAACAGTAAATCTTATGCAAGAACCGATAGGAATGCTAACATGGATAGATAAACCAGCACGGGGCAGTTTTCATCAACCCTTCCTTGAAGTGTCAAATTTGACAATGAACCCCTCTCACGTGTATGGCGCTATTGCGTGTCCTATGTGCAGCTCAGTGGTTCTGTTGGGGCGATAAGTTCTTCATCTGTGGACATACTCTCAAAGCATGTCAAGTGTCCATGACTATTTATCATATCATAACCTGCATAGGTATTTGCATTTCAATATCCCCTACTTTTTGTGAAGAGTATAGTTAATACTAGTAAATACATGGATAAGATTCCTTGTATTTTCATTATACATGAATTAATGGCAAATCATATATAAACTGAAAATATATCTTTATTGCGATTTAATCATATCCCAGGAAATAATAACTCATACAAAACGTAATAAACTGTACAGCTGTTACCATTATCATCAACCCATCCATTCAATTAATTACACTGTTGGATTCGACGCGTGTTCAATTTCTCAACAGTTGTTTCAATTACAACTCGTAGTCAGAACCTTGCCGTGGTGATCTATAAAATACTGCTTCGTAAGTTACTTTCCGCCAGGGTGTCTGTTGGGCCATCAAAACAAAATGGCCGTTAAATGCATGAAATTGCTATGTTCTAAACCTCTGTAAAGAAGAAAATTCCCACAAGAGAAGATTAATAAAGATCCCCGATCATTGTGTAATTTAAATAACACACAACATTACTTGTGTTAAGCATATTGATTTTCAACAAATTAACAACTTATTTATTACAATGCATGAATATATTTAATCTTGAAATGCCTATTTTTAGTACGGTATACATTTATATCAGAATGTATCATAAATGGAATATGCGTGTTTAGAACATTCTGCATAGGTACGTTAAATTCATTATAGTTTTGTTTGTGATTAGAATACACATTTGGTAGCCGTGGTGGTTCGGTGAGTAAGGCACTGTATTGCTCTGTATTGCTAAGCGGGTGGTCCCGGGTTTGATCCACGTGTTGGCCGATAAAGTTCCTCTGGTTTTTCAGCGTAATTCCTCAGTGCCAGTGGTGTTGGGCGGGGGATTTGGCACTGAGCATAGCCTCTAGTCCTTTGGGTTGTACAAAAAGGAGGGTCCCTTATACACTTTAGAAATCGAAATAAGAGTAGGCTGTAGCGCCAATGTCCTTCAAATCACATTGCATGTTGTATACCGGCCTTTATTTCCCAGATGGCGCTAAGTTTGGCTTTAAATACCATTTATTATCATTTCATTTTAACATACAAATTTACATGTCTCCACAACACTAGACATTTTGAAAGTAAGATGTGTTTATTTGTATGTCTTAGATACATGTATGCAATATTAGGATAAACATTTGGAGAGAACGTGGGCTTTACAACCAACACACCATCGAATGACAGCTGTCAACATATCGTTTATGCACATTATCTGACGAATGTTACAATTAAACTGATTTTATTGGAACTACATCCGGATTCTAAACTGGCACTTTCATAGCTGAAACAAATTTCAATTCCACTAGATCAGTATACTTCACAATAATAACTATTTTATACAGTTATATTCTGGTTATATCTAATCTGTAGCAACGAAATTGGGGTAGAGGTCATGGCTAAACAGGTGTCAAATCTCCAATTGTTACTGAATACTTTAAAACGAAGTATCCAAGTATCAACCATATGCTCCTCCCCTGTTTCTCTTTATACCTATAAAATACCATCTATTAAATATGTTTCTGTTTATACCTATAGAAATACTGTACTCATAACATATCTTACATGTTTATCTAAACAACTATTGTACCTGTGAAAGTTCTAATCAGCTATCTCTGTGATACACGCTCAAAATTTTATTTCAGTACTAGAATGGTGTGACAAATCTAAATCCAAATGAAAACGTTGCACACCGAGAAAACGGTATTAACACCTAAAGCTAAATACATCCATCAGCCATTTTTCCTGAAGTATATAACTATCATAGCTAGAATATCTGGTCTGATAACAGTAATAAGTAAGTAATACACCTTCTTGCTCATCTTATTGTCTTCACAAATAAATACGATGTGGCATCAGGTGTTCTAGATATATTTTAAAAGAATGTCCACTGTTGCTTAAAGGAGCTAAACCTGTAACTCAATATTTTTCATTGAAATTAAAAACACACATTTGAATTCAATGTTGGTTCATTTCATTCAATATTGTTGTTGTTATCTTGTCGTGAATATATATATCCAATATTTAAGATACGATGTACATTTTATAATCAGCACACCTGTCGTGTATTCTATAGGTTCGGTCGCCATTTCCAATGGTCAAAGAAAAACATATCCTACAAAACAATGCGAAAGTAATTAGTAATGGCTGATTGCCAAACGACAAAACAATAGAAAAAAAACCTGTGTAGAATGAACCAAGCAGGCGTAAGCGAACATAATTGATTAGAAATTACAATAATTCTTTTTCAAATTGGATATTAAATCACGTTATATACATTCATATTATATTAATATATACTTATACTATTAGGCCCATATTCGTCTATTTAAAGGTTCGAAAGAATTTTTACTCTTACCACAAAGTATAACGTACGAGGGCTAGCTGAAAAGTTCTAAGCCAGAAGAGGGTAGATCAATAGGGTTGAAATAAACTTTTGCCACCAACAAGTACAATCATTGAATGAATCATAGACATAAAAAAATGCAACTGTCGTGCTGTTACTGACTTCGTTCCCGACCATCTTGTGAACCTACCCATTGAAATCACCAGAAATGGACAAAACTGGCTATATTATAAGCAGTCATCAAATACCCCAACACAGAATGATACCGAAATGGTCTCCACTTTAGAGGATGATGACCTTCCTTTTCCACAGTAAAGAAGTGGGCTGCGGAATTTAAGCCTGGTAGAGAGAGCCTTGACGAGGACCCGCTGGTCATACCAGCAACCATTCAAGAAAACATTACATGGTTATGGTTGATCGACGATTGACCAATCGACATATTGCCTGCGTTGTGAGAATCTCACGAGAGGGTTAAGCACAATATCGCCAACGATATTGACAAAAGTTTCTGCAAGATGGGTGTCAACGCCCTTGACCGCGGATCAGAAACGTGTCAGACTTCTAACGTTCCGTGGCTATCTGCGCCGTTTTGAAGCAGATCCTGATAGGCCAGATCTGTCACCATGGATGATACCTGTTTCCAAAAATGAAAAAGGGACTAGCCGGTCGTCATTTTCCTAGTATTGATAACGTCATGTCAGCTGGGAACGACATGTTTTAGGATGGCTGAAGAAAAGTTCTTCCTGCCCGGCATCTAGGCCTTGCAACATCGTTGGGAAAAGTGTGTACACCGCGAATTAAGGGGATTATGTAGAAAAATAAATGGAAACCATTGACTTTGTACAGGTCTTTCACAGACAGGCTTAGAACTGTTCAGTCAGTCATCGTATATTATATGGCTCAATTTACTTACGGGGGGGTATAGTCAGTCGTTTATATAATCACATAATAAAACACACCGCGTGACATTTCAGATAATCGTATTATCATATAAAGCCACGCTATATTGCAATAGTAAAACCGTAAAAAAATTGAAAGTGTTTGTTTATTCCACAGAAGTCTAGCGTATTAAAGCGACATTGGTGAACACTCGAGAGAAACTAAAAATCATTAGTTTGTTCAATTAAAGATACATTATGTAAGATTTAGATAAAGAGCTAGCCATTCTTGCTATAAT
Organism: Patella vulgata; assembly: GCF_932274485.2. Classification (NCBI taxonomy): domain Eukaryota; kingdom Metazoa; phylum Mollusca; class Gastropoda; family Patellidae; genus Patella; species Patella vulgata. The sequence goes on from NC_065883.2 coordinate 24,721,915, forward strand.
AGTTCGAAAATAGATAATGTAAAATGAATAATTTTAAAATTCCATTCAAATTACTCTATTGCGAGCAAAGATATTAGCCTTTGAAGGTTTGGCAAGACGTGTGCATTTATTGCAACCACCGTACTGGTTGTTCGAAGCTAAGTCTCCCTTCTCCATTTTTAGATTAAATCAAAAGATGGCTGAACCGTTCTAATCTGTTTAATATCGGATATATCCGATGGAATCGAGAGTTGATTATGGTCTTGCCATATTAATAAATGTCTAATTGATAGTTTATATGACATCTCAGGCCTAAAAAAAGACCTGCCATAGGAAGATTTAGCTCTTGCATAATGTATGTTTAACTGTAACAAATCAATTAACAAAAAAGAGAGGGGATTTATAACATTTTGGGGTCTTTAAAATCTTTTCATCAGAATATTTGTTTCCGTTCTAGTGTTGTGGGTTTCAGCAATTTTAAGAATTAAAGCTGTTCATAATATGGATTATATAGGATGGTATATCTTGTAAGTTGCTGTCTATATCCTGTTTTATTGCAGTTTTTTAAATGATTATAAGATTTAACAGTTAGATCAATAAGATAACAGTCAATAAATATAGCATGACAAATCAGTGTAATAGTGAGAGAGAGAGGGAAATGGGGTTTAACGTCCACTCGACACAAACTAGGTCATTTCGGGACTAACACATGGTTCAATTTTATTTCAATAATTCGCTTGCGCGTAGGAGGAAACCGGAGGACCCGGAGAAAACCCACGAGGTTGGACGGGCGACCCTACTCCTTGTCACGTACAACCGGGGATTCGAAACCACCCTAGTTGACTCAATGACAGACTTTATGATACAGCACGCACGTGCGAACCATTCAGCCCCCCCCCCCCCAAGTGTAATAGTACAATATATGTGAACTTTACCATTGGGATGTGTTAATTATAGACGCCAGTTCCAGAAGCAAAGTCGTAAAATGCGTTCCAAAAATAATGCGCATATGCCGTCTCGTGCACGACACACACAACTACTATAAACATGCAAAAGCATAAACTTGTTATTAATTGAATACATCTTCGATTATGGTTTACATAGATTACATACTCATTAACAATGTCCTTTCTACGACCGTAAAACTTTGTGAGCATGTCTCAACAATTAGCAGGTCAACAGAATTCCTCTGCTTAGAAGTCAACATAGACCGTGCAGGTTCCAACACAACAGGTGAGCTGAGGAATATAAACACCATAGACCGACGGTTTAGATAGGTTACTACACATGAATGGAAAGTTTGCGATTGTTGTAATTTATTATTGTACATATCTTTAATTGGATCATTTAATGAACAACCTATTCAAAAAAGGTTTCAAATACTAATGATTTTGTTTTCTTTTAGGGCAGTGGCCATAGTAGTCACATTCTTTGAATTGACATGGGTTATAGATAAATCTGTTTGCTGTCTGTAAGTATCTGTCCACAATTAAAGTTGTGTGCCTGGAAAAGAGGTCAAATTTTTGGAGCCCCTTATGTGCACGATTCCACTCTTATATAATTTTTTCGTACATGATTCCACTCTTGTATAATTATTTCGCTTAAACGAAATACTAATTCGTTTAAACGAAATACTTATTCGTTATAACGAAATAATTAATATGTTATAACGAAATAGTTAATTTGTTATAACGAAATAATTTTTCGTATTTACGATTTAATACGTCGACTTATGACCCCAATCGTGGTCTCTATCGTTATCGATATGCGGTCAGGCTTGAGGCGGTAACCCTGGAACTGCGACACAAACTATGTTATTTCGGGATCAACACATGGTTCAATTTCATTTCAATAATTTGCTTGCGTGTAGGGGTATTTAGCAGTGGAAGGAAACAGGTGGGCCCGGAGAAATCCCACGAGGTTGGACAGGCGACCCTGCACCATGTCACGTAGAAGCGGTCATTTGAAACAACGCCACTTGACTCAATGACAGATCTCGAGTTATAACATATTGATATTTCGTTTAAAGTTGCAATTTCATATTTTTAAGTTATATTTTAAAATGTATTAAAATAAAGCCTTAAAATAGATGGTATCTATAAACAGTCCTACCTTGTTAAAGAATAATCCTATTAATCCTATAATTCACTATTGCCAGTTGAGAAATTGGCAAAAATATCATTTTCAACTTCAAATTCAAACGTTTAAAGATAGCTATTCCATGGGGGTGGGGGGAATTGTGTTATTATTTCCGGGGTCAAGGATTTATAAGTGGGAGAATGATACCTATGATCGTATAATAGTGAGTTGACAACCTATTGAGCAAAAGACATAGAAATAATTATGTTTTGACTTTCTTAGAAAATATGAAATTCTCGCTTTCAACGAATTAATATTTCGTTTAAACGAATTAATATTTCGTTTAAGCGAATTAATATTTTGTTATAACGAATTCATATTTCCTTTAAACGAATTCATATTTCGTTTAAACGAATTCATATTTCGTTTAAACGTATTCATATTTTGTTTAAACGAAATAATTATATAAGTGTGCAATCGTGAACAAAAAAAAGTCGTGCACTTAAGGGGCTCCGTACGATTTATTGATTTATACAATGTTACTAGAACATATTTTATGTCGAATGACTCTCAAAGCAGTTATATAATACAGCCATTACCGGGAAGCCACGGTAACCTATTAACTTGGAGGGGGGGGGGGGGGTAACGTCAACTCGACACAAACTAGGTCATTTCGGGACTAACATATGGTTCAATTTTATTTCATTAATTCGCTGGCAGAATAGTAAGAAATTAAGTTTCATTTCATTCCAAGTAGGGCGTTTAACTTCATTTATTCATTCATTCTAGAATGTTTTAAAAAAAACATTCAACAATTTACACAAATATCAATACCAGGACTACAGTACTCAATTTATACTTGATTTTAATTTTTTGAACAAGTCATAATGCTAGGTTATTATTTCTTTCAAATCTCTTAAATTGTAGATAGCTTTAACCATCCCTTTCAAATTTAATTTCAGTCGTGAAGGGTATTGTTGTATGTGTTGGTCAGGTGTTTTATGGGTTGATATCTGGAAGAGAGGAATACTTTATGTTCTGATCTCTATACTTATGTTTGTAAATGGTATATACGAGCCTCTTGGTTTATTTAGTGGTACGTATACTGAAGACAGGCAGCTCACTTTCGTAGTATCTGTTGGAGATTTCCCTAAAATTTGCCAGTATACAATGTGACGATGGAAATGCTTTAGTGAATTTAATGGAACTAAAAAAATCCTCGTTGAAATATGCGCATTGATTGACAGGCGTCGATTGTAGATATGACGTCGCATTTCGACGACAACATGTCCGGTTTCTGGTCCATTATAATAATCACACTGATCCGCAGTGAATATTTGCTTGGCCGCGACAATCACTGATAAGGATGACATTGATGCGGCTTAATGAGCTAGAAATATTAACTTTTTTCCTGCGACAAATTAAATTTTAAAACATTTTTTGTATATATTGGAAAAATAAATAAAGGCGTTTGACGTATTTGTAGGTAAAAATTATTTCCGATTTAGTGTAAATGGGTATTAAATTGACTAAAATGCAGCATTCTCTCCGAAGCAGTTATGTCTTATGTAAACAATGCACGCGCCATTCAGCCAATGATTCACACCGCGTGCTGTGACAGCACGTGTTAAGGCAGTCATCTATGACAGAGATATTATACGAGACTCGTAATTCTCTGTGAAACAGATTGTATAATAATATAGCACACTCGTACGTGTTAAGTCCCCACAACCTCACGCCGAAACGACCAAAGACTTCATGAACACGACTGTGATTATTAAGTTCAAAAACCACCGTTTGTTTACTTTCAGGATTCTTATTGTTATTTCTGTCTTTTCTGTATGTCATTAAAACTTTCAAGATTGGAATAGCTTTAGAAGAAAAAGTCGACACGACCATCGACACAGAGAATGGCCAAATTAAAATTATTACAGATGAAAAAAACACACAAACCGATAACACGCATTTTACTGAAACTAAATGATAACCGTTGTCGTTGTCGTTCTATATAAAAAAAACAGCAAGTAGAGTATCCTCAAACTAAAGGGGTTTGAGAACTGGCAATGTTTTATTTTTGGAGACGTCTTAATTTAATTTTGAAGCCATAGTAATAGCGAGAATAAAACTACTTCTGTTATTTTTTACAAGCAGAAATAACAAAATAAAACTGTCATTTAGCATTGTTTTACCAACATGTGCCTTATTCAAATACCGGGCTTGCATTCTAACATAGTATTATGTATTCCGTATTGTTTATAATAATAAACTGTCATATAGTTGTACATTGTTATAACTGTCCATTACAGCTGTTCTTTTTAGACTTCTTATGTTCATGTGTAGTTCAGCATTTCGAGGAGGAGAATTTGCGTTGTAATTTGTATAGAATGATGGCTCTCGTCGGCTTAAATCGGGAGTCGAACCTGGGATATTCTGGTTGGGGCTCCATTGTCTTCCGTGTGATTTGTGAAACAGAACCTTTGACTTCACTCAAGCAACCACTTGCACTTGAGAGAGAGAGAGAGAGAGAGAGGGGATTACCAAAGGTGTTGTCCATGACGTCGCCTTTGAACAATGTTTTTGACAAGTTTGCACTGAAAATTCTACACACTCTCTTCGAACGACGCAATTGCGAGAACTTCTTTCTAAAAGCGGCAAGTTTTCCTAGTAAGTAAACCGGTGCCGCATCGGAATTGTATAGGCGTAGGTGCATATCACTTACTGTCACAGAGTCGAGGCTAGATGTAGGGTACCGAGAGAGAGAGAGAGAGAGAGAGAGAGAGATGGGTTTAACGTCCACTCGACACAACACGGTCATTTCGGGACTAATTTTATTTCAATAATCCGCCTAGCTGCTCGTAGGGGTCTTTAGCAGTGGGAGGAAAACGGAGGACCCGGAGAAAACCCACGAGGTTGGACAGGCGACCCTACTCCTTGTCAGGTACAACCAGGGATTCGAAACCACGCCAGTTGACTCAATGACAGACCTTATGATACAGCACGCACGTGCTAACCATTCGGCCCCCCCCTCCTCCCTTGTTTTCATACAAGTTTCGGGTCGGGACTAAAACATAATAATCGATATTTCATAATTCCATCACTCAGTCAAATAAAAAAAATTTTTTTAAGAATAATCATGGATCTAACTGATGATCACGTTGGTAACAGACAACATACAGGAGTGCAGAATAAACAGCCATAAAAAAGAAGTCTATATTTATTCTATTGTTTAGTTAACATAATGGGTCACCAATTCAGAAGGATAACTCTTTGTCAAAAGCGAGCGAAGTATATAGTAAAATATGAATGACAAGGAAAGATTATGGTATAGATATAATAATATATGATATATTATAACCATTCATCTGTATAATATTGATTGTGTTGTTAAGTTTATTTTTATATATCTTGGTCCATGTTTTTGACTGTATTATTCTCATTGATGAACAAAGCCGTTGGACTTTTACAACCGACATATCTTTCTTAATTTCAATTTAATTTTTTTATAACAATCTTTTCCATGGAAGGGTATCGCTGCCAATATTAAATGCTCTGCGACAATGTCGTTTCCATTTATTATATGTAAAAAGTAAAATGCACAAAGTCCTAATACCGATAATGATAAAGTCAAAATACCTCTAAGGCAAGAGTTAAATGTAAAACGTCAAATGTTAAGTGTTAAATGACAAATGTTTTGTGGGAAAATGCTTTTTTTGACGTTTCTCTCATTAAATTTTACATTTGCGCTCTGTCACATCCCATTTGTCCTAAACGCTCGCGTCTGTGATTAGCAGGAATTTATCATAAAGATAGATTGCCAGGCCACGAAACATACGCCATCAGCAGAAACATACGCCCACAGCAGCTAAGTCATTTGTGGAGTCAACAACGGTTCTAATTCTGCCCTATTCTAACATTTAGCATACAAAACATTTAATATCAATTGTCATAATCATTGGTAATCATTGAAAATTGATAGGTTTCTTCGTCTCATGACCTTAAACACTGTATTAATTATAAAGTCAATCAGATATTAACTTTAGCCTCTAAAAAGCCCTCAAGATTTTTAATAGTTATCAAAGGCCATAACTATGGCAGTAATTATAGGAAATCGTTGGAAATCAATAGGATTCTTCGTCTCATGACCTTAAACACTGTGGAATTCGTTGAAAAGCAATAGACTTCTTCGTTTCATGACCTTAAACACTGAGTATAAATTTAAAGTCAAGCAGATATTAACTTTAGCCCGTAAAGCGTCCACAAGCAACTGTGGACGTTGTACCGATGGAGGGACCGACAGACAGCCGGAGGCGATGACAATATATGACCGCATTTCAATGTGGGCTCATAGAAAGCCTGTTTTCTTAATTGAAAATCAAATTTTATTTCTTTTAAGAATTTATACAACAACAAGTATATAAAATTAAAGCTGACATTTTGGGTATAACAATACATAGTATTACAGGAGGGAATATGTATAATTATACTTTATGTTGTACAAGTGAAAATATTTATGTCAAAATATTAAACTTAAAACATGACAAACATCAATACAATATTTTGTGTTTTAAACTGTATATAATTTTAAAAGCCCTAAAAAGTAATTATTATTATTGTAATAGACAATGTAAATAAAAGTGGAACCCCATAGATATCTTATAATTACCAATTTTTTTAAAGAATCTTTTCTCCAGGTAACATAATTATTATTTTGAAGTAATATTCTGTGTTGTCGGTATGGTGTAGTTGTGTTTTGATTTGCTTCACAATCCAGGGCCATTTAATAAATTTTACAAGTTTTCTACCATCTACTTCACAAAAGGATATACAAATAAATTTAAAATTTAATAAATTTTGTAAGTTTTCTAACATATACTGCACAAAAGGACATACAAATAAATTTAAAAGAAAAGAAAGTTAAATATCTGCTGATTAACACTTCTGGCATAAAGTTTTATGATTTTATACATTATTTTGATATTTTATTTAGCGTGATGAATCACTCATATGTACATAAATCACAATAGGCTATATACAGAGAAAAAATATGCTCAGTACAAAAGGCATTGATATAATTTTTTTTAAAACCTTAGCTTCAAAAATTAACTTAGGGTTCAATTCAATTGAAAATTATATCTTGTACACAAGTGTGACAAATATAAGTATGATAAACAAAAGGCCATGGGTACACAAGAGTTTAAACATACATTATGCAAGAGCTAAATCTGCCTATTGCAGGTCTTTCTTTAGGCCTGAAATGTTATCTAAATTTTTAATTAGACATTAATTAACTTATCCAGATCATAATCAACTCCCGATCGCATCGCATCGCTAGCCTGCAATATTTACTGGATTAGAACCTGGTCTGCTGCGAGACTATGTTTTTTATCCAAGTGACAATGCGGATCGAGGCTAGGCCCAAAATTCAATCGCTAAATACTCGGTTCAGGGTGGATCAATTTGACTGAAATTTTCAGCAAATTCCATTTACATTACCTAGTTTTTAACTATTATAGTTAGAACTACCAACTCTTTATCTTATCTCCCATAATGTATCTTTAAACTAGAGTATTGAAGTGTTAAAAAAATAAAATTTGATTAGAAATGTGATCATATGGCCCTCAAGTTTAGTAATTTGTTTCTTGCAGATCAGAATTAATAATAGTATTAATTTTAGTATAAAAATTTCACTTGGTGTACACAAATTAATTCCTAATGATTAAAAGTACTGATTTTAGAAATATGAAATCACATATTGATACCTGAAGATCGAAAGTGCAAATTGTATATTATAACGTTAACAATATTACACTAATTAACAAATAAAGATCAAAATTACAAATTTTTGTAACCAGTTTACTAAGATCACAATAACCATCAAAATTACCAATTTTAATAAACAATTTATCTTCAGATTACACAAATATAACAGCTAAAATCAAAATTACTAATTTGTGTAATGAACTTCATTCAGATTACATAAACTAACATAGGATCAAAAGTGCTAAATTCTGTGAGATTATGCATTTAAAATGAAACTTAAATCACTAGTGATCTTAGTAGTTAACTTTACTCAGATTACCCAAATTAAGATCAAAAGTTGCATATACAGTTATCCACTTTATCCTATTAAAACACCTAAAGATAAGTGCAAATTTTAGTTATCAACTTTAGTCAGATTACACAAATGAACATCTAAAGATCAAAAATACTGAATGTAGTAATTATTTTAACTCAGATTATGCAAATCAACACCTAAAGATTGTAATTTTCATTCTCTTCAATTCTGTATATCATGGCATTAATAGCTTGGAGCATAAACATGTTTTTAAGTATATCTACTTTTGATTTAAGTATAACAGAGGTACATATAATTCAAACAATGAACACTGATATACCCTCACTACTTATCATTTTAACTTAAGTATTTTACATTGGTGCATGTGGTGGAAGACTTCTATCAAGTTGTTCCAGATATCTGAAATATACACCAAAACAGCACTCAAACACGTGTTTCTCTACCACATGTCACTCAAATCTACATGTGTTATCGCAAACTGCATGGAGGATCAAAGAGTTTGCCTAGGGGCAAGAATGATTTTTCTTCAGAATCTTTTATCCTCTTTTCGCTTGTCAGTGAAGAAAATATACACTGTATCCTATAATGCTATGTTGGTTAGGCCAGACCCAATTAGTTCTTTTGGGTCTTTATGAATAAAAATCATTTTGTTTAAACTCAAAAAGTATATACTTTCTGTTTTTAAACTATTTGTTTTTCCTTAAGAAACTGGAAGAACAATTTTATTAGATGTTCCCAAAGAACAAAAGTTTGGATTTGTATGGTCTTACTGCTCAGAAAAACAACAAATGATGTGCAAGTTCAGTACAATACTCTAAGGAATAAAGTGTAGCATGTTCAGGGGAATTTTAAACTAATGCATGCGTCTGTTTATACTACAAACTTGACAACACACGTCCTTAATCTGAATGAAACATACATTGTAATGGACATTTACAAAGACAAGACTAATAACAAAATACATAATTATGTAAACAGAGAGAGAAAAATGGGGTTTAACGTCCACCATCATCAAAGCATGAGGACACATCTGTATTTTAACTATGCTGAACATACTATTCAAATCTAATTATTGAGTATGCTGAATAGTTCTACTTACTTTCTATCATAAAGTTCCACTCTACCTCTGAATATCGATGGTCCAATAAAATTACTCAACTGATTCAAACATTCGTTAGCTGCATTAGCCGTTAAAATGTTATCAGATCTCTATAATATAAAAAGAATGACTATATTTAATAGAACTTCTATGTTGTTTCCATTGACATTAACAGTGCAATCAGCTAAACTTTGGGTTAATTCAACTTGATCTGATCAACTTTGTGGTCAACCGACTTGATATGATCAACTTTGTGTTCAACTGACTTCATCTGCTCAACTTTGTGTTCAACTGACTTCATCTGATCAACTTTGAGCTGAACTTATTTGATCTAATCAACTCTGTGTTCAACTTTCTTCATCAGATCAACTCTATGTTAAACTGACTTGATCTGATCAACTTTGTGTTAAACTGGCTTGATCTGATCAACTTTGTGTTAAACTGACTTCATCTGATCAATTTTGTGTTCAACTGACTTGATATGTCCAACTCTGTGTTCAATTGAATTGATCTCTGACCAACTCTGTGTTCAACTGAATTGATCTGATGATTTTTTCAGGACAAGAATGGTTTACAAAAATAACAAATAGTAAGACCAACAAAAGATTAAAAGTGTAACAAAAGATTATATAATTTTAATTAAATTAGTGGACTGCACATAAACTTACCAAGCTTTGAAACAAACTGTCCAAAAACATTTCTAAATACATCTTGAATGGCCTTTTACCCAATCCTTTGGCAATACATGGTAACTAAAACAGAAAGCAGACAATGGTCCTGAGAAAATATTTCAAAGCATATACTTTAAAACATGATTGCGATAAAATATATATATTAGCAGATATCTAAAAACAATTTATATCAGATACATATTAAGAAGTATAAGTTTTTTTCAACTGGAATTTGAAGCTTTAAAAGTCTTGTTCACTGCATTTACTTTAGCTAAAGTATCAACCTTAGGTGCAGAGTTTGAAAACCAGAGATCTCATTTCAGTCATATATGCCAGTCTTCACAGACTGGTAGTGTAATTCACTGGATGGAGAAGAACTTGGCTATCAGTCAATGTACATGATATAATATTAGATTTTTCAAAGAATTTGACCTTAAAACATGGTAAATATAGCTAAATTAATATTTCTTGTGCGTAGAAACACTCTGAGGTAAACAAAAAATACTTCAAAAATTAACCGACAGACAAAATTTGAATGTACTGATAATTGCTCTAAATTGAAATACTTTAATTCTACTTATAAAAGTATGACAATTATGGAGGGTTAAAAATTGAGAGCTTAAGACCGGTGTATAAGGACATAAGAGTGATTAGATACTACTAATATCATTAAAGAAAGGAAACTGTTACCTGTTTACAGAACGTTTCTAACAAAGAAACATGTTGTGTATAATCTTGATATGATACAGCTTTAGATAATGTAGGTAATAGCTGACACACTGATTTAGATAGAGAGGATATGGTAGATAACTCAGATAATAGATTTATACATCTAAAATTAAATAATTTAACACAGATATTGACAAATGTAATTGCAATCAATAGAGGGAGCACAGGGGTTTAATGTTGTCATGACAAAACAGGGTCATTTTAAAGTTACAATTTCATATTTTCTAAGAAAGCCAAAACATAATTATTTCTATGTCTTTTCCTCCATAGGTTGTCAACTCACTATTATACGATCAGAGGTTATCTTTCTCACCCTTAAAAATCTTCACACCGGAAATAATAACACAATTACCTCCCTTGTTTTCCTATTCCCCACCATGGATAGCTATCTTCAAACGTTTGAATTTGAAGTTGAAAATGATATCTTTGCCAATTTATTAACTGTCAATAGTGAATTATAGAATTAATAGAATTATTCTTCAACAAGGTAGGACTGTTTATAGATACCAACTATTTTAGGGCTTTATTTTAATACATTTTAAAAATATGACTTAAAAATATGAAATTGTAACTTTAAATCTATAGTGGTGTATTATTATTTTATTAAATCACCATAGCACTGTATAAAAGACCTCTGATCTAAAGTTTAATGTGATAGGCCATTTAGCCCTACTCACTAAAATTCCTAATTAGGTTGTGTATCTTGAGTCTTATAGACTGCAATTAGGTGAAGGCATTTTGATTACTTTCAGAATGTTTGCTTTGAAAGACTTCCGCACTGTAAAAGTCCATTGACATCTTTTAATAATGGATTATTGGAATTGCCATTTAAAACGATCATGTTCATGAAAGCAAATTGGCTGGTGTAGCATTGATTTAACTACGGGTTTTCTTGGATCTAAATTAAAGAAACAACATTTATCTTACCCATCTGCCAGTTCCCAGGGTTCTGATGGTTTACGAAATTTATGATCCATACAACCTCCACTTCTGTTACCCCGACCCATCTTTGGTGCCAAGGAACCACAAGAATACATCTAAAAATAAAAAACAGCTTATGAAATTTAGAACAATTACTGGAAATCATGCAAAAATTAAAAGTAGATCGTACGTCAATTTAACAAAGTAAGAACCTACATCAGTATCTAAGTCCTTATCATTATCAGTAATTCGTTTGAATTACATGTATATTTACCTGATTATCTGTATGTAAGTCCATATCATTATCACGTAATCGTTTAACTACACCATAGGTAGCTGGACCTTTATCCAGATCACCATATTTCTCTGTATTAGCTGGTTGTTTCTCTATACCTTCTAAACCTTCTTTAACCTTATTTAATATTATCTCACTACTCTCTTCACCTAATAAACATTATAGTTACAGAAAATAACCATAGGTCCACTCCATATTGTATTATATTTGTATGCATGTTGCCCTTAACAAACAACAAATAAGGTAATGCATTAAAAAGAGTAAGAGTCTAAGGTTGGAGGTCAACCCTTCATTCATTATGAAAAAATTACTGAGGAGTATTGAGATCAGATTCTACATGCTCCATAATTCATTCTACATACTCCATGATTGGCCAAATGTTTATTATTAAATAGATAACATAACGTCTTATTGCATACAAGTCAAATTTAAATATTTATTATTAAATATACCAACACAACCGTCTTATTACATACAACTCAAATTTTAATATTGAAATGTTTATTACTAAATAGATAACATAATCGTCTCATTGCATACAACTCAAATTTTAATATTTAAATTTTTATTATTAAATAGATAACCCAACCATCTTATTACATACAACTCAATATTGAAATGTTTATTATTAAATAGATAAAATAACCATCTTACTGCATACAAATCAAATTTTAATATCTCAATCGTTTTTTGGTGTTATAGGTATCATACCAGTATAATCTTGGACAAAAATAATCTGCAGAGTATAATGACCATTTAAAGAATATATAGAAAGTGAGCATGCTCTAGCATATTTATTGACATGCACTATTTAATATAAATACTTACCATAAGCTTTAACAACATTAGCTAATGCTATGGCAGCACCTTGTCTTACAGATGCTATATTATCTTGTAAATTATTAAAAAATAATGGATACAATTCTGGCATGCTGTCCCTAAAATTAATAAAGAAAAAAAACTAAGGAACTGTAAAAACAAAGACTAATGTCAATTCAAATTTCAACTAATATTCTAGAATTTGGGAAATAATCTTAAATGTCCTACCTTGATTCATCAGGAAAACATAAAACAAAGTTACCACAAGCTACACAAGCAGCTGAAAAAGAATAAAGATTTGGAACAAGTATTAATGCATAGACTTGACAAAGGCAGCAGAAAACATGCTATCATTGACTGACATTTCATCAAACACGTATTGATATGATCTGTCTACTCAAGCCAGTGAAAAGAGACTATTGGCCATGACTTACAATAGCAACAACCAAGGCTGGACTTATGGCCAAAAATCAACCATAGTATTATTTGGATAGGACCTGGGTGGGTCAACCCAAACAATGCACAAAAGGTAGAGAACCAAACTTCATACCCTTATATGATAACTTAAAACGAAACAAAGCATTAATAATGTATGTAATGGTTGTTTACTATCTAATCAAACAGAAATATAGTAAATGGTTCAGCTCTTGGTTGATTTCATACAGTATAGCTTGACTAATGTTACTTTAATAATTATCAAAAAATATACATCTTACCATCTCTAACAGGCCAACTATCATCATTGAAACATATTAATAAAGCTTCTAATAATTTACTGATATATGGACTAACAACTGCCTTATCAGCCTAAAATGACATAAAAAAAAACTTTATGTGATTTATATGCATCAAATCTGTTGTATGTAAGTTAACATTCATGGAGAAATATTTATTTTAGTCAGAGCATTGCATCAATATGAATGGGGTATGTATCTTGTCCTTTAGAGATTAAAATACAGTTATTTATTTTTACTATGGTTAAGTGCCCAACAACATTTTCACCTTATCTTCCTAGCCTAAATAAAATAATCTTGAATTTGCATCTTTCAGCTTCCCATAGCTTGTATATTTAATCACGGTATATCATTGCAGCTCTAATTAAATGGCATGTATTTGGTTCATTAGTAACTAACATTTTTGTAATAAATCTATGTTATATTAAACTCTGATCTCTGATGTAAATTTTAAATATATTTTCTGAAACAACTTCCGGCAAAAGCTTTCAAACATTATTGTCCAAAAAATGTGTGATCGGGATCAGCAACTTTAAGTTGACTGTTTTTTTTAAATAATTTACCTTTAAGCCCAATTCAGCAATACAAGCACAAGCTGCTTCTCTTACAGCATGATTATCAGCATCACTTTGTTCTATATAATAATTTACCTATAAATAAACACAATATCTATATAATAAACTCACCTGAATGACAGAACAGACACATGAAGTTTAACTTTCAACACATCACAAACTAGGTCATTTCAGAACTAACGTGGTACATATTTACTTCAATTATTCACTTGCACAGGGGATCTTGCGCAGTGGGTTGAAAGAAAACTAAATGACCGAGAGATTACATGTTACAGACAATGTTGTGTGATTCAGTGGACAACTCATGACAAAGGGAGACAACTTATATCAATATCACTGGGGATGCTCGATTTTCAGTCTGGAACGTTCTGAATTGACAGAATTGCAATTGTGTGTGATGCGGAATTCAGTCCTGTCACAGTTTTGTCAGTCCCAACAACTGATGTGGTGTGAGTAGAATCGTGACATAATTAAACACAGTGCATACATTCTAGCCCCAAATCACCATTTTTACTCAATTGTTACTATTTTTGGGTTTGACAGAATTCAATTCTGAAGTGATCAATCAAGCATCGCCATTGTTTTATGTGGAAGAGGTATAAGAATTGAAAATAAAAAGGTGCCTGAAGACTGAATAAAATGATATCAAAGTGGCTTAAAGGCTCAATACCACTCTTGTTGTAACTGAATAATATGTCCTAATCCTTATTCTGGTCAACAAATTGTACTATTTTACAATAATCCAATTAATTGATGATACAAATTTCATCTTAACACACCTAATTTAAAAAATTGGAAAAATTCAACTAAATGATTTGAAAAGTCTAACATAAAGCTTTTCAAATGTGACTTGGATTTAAAAATATTTTCGAATCCTATGGACAAGTAAAACAGGATTTAATGAATAATTTACACAACAGGTAGGATACTTAAACATCTAATACTTAGAATAAGGCTATTATTTATTTTCTGGAGCTGTCAAGCCAGCAAGAGTGATATTGTCTCTTTAATAATGTTCTACTTTTCTGCACTAAATGGATTTATTAAATTGGACATATGCCTACTCTTCTTCCAATTCTAACTGTTAATGTTTTTTTAAAGTGTACATTCATGGGACCTTGATTTTTTTGTCCAATACCAACAACAAGACAGAATGAATAACCTATACTTACAACAGATGGCATATGCCTCTCTACTAAATTTCTTCCTTCACCATGTGTTATCTGTTTCCATGTATCTTGAGAATATATACGCACACCTTCAGCTACATAATATCTAATCAAATAAATTATTGTTCTACAATTAATATTATGCTGTTATTCTTAAACAGGAAGAATATAATGTGTATGCTTAAAACCAATTAATAGGATTAACAGAACACAGGTTTTTATGGGAAACAATCACTGGTTTATTCTAAAAACACGAAGTATCGACAAGTATACTCTTATCGTTTTCAAGCACAATGACATTTAGTAAACTTGAGGTCCAAGATCACATAAATTACCAATTCAACTTTATTCTGGGATGATATTGTTATGTGACATCCTTGAATAACAGCTAAAATATGTATACTATATATTAAATAGACTACCGTTTATTGTAATAAAAATTAAATAAGATCAAATATTTCATAGTACTACTTCAAAAACCAGGGCCTTTGGTTGAATCCACTGCTCTTCATGTTCATTTCGACCCTTCCCTGATTAATTCTGTCCTTCATTGTTTAACTTGAATAAGGTGACATCTATAATACTTATATTAAACTAGAAATAATCCCAGAGTAACAAACTTGACATGTTTAATGTGACATCTAGAACTCTTATACATATATACCTGTTTAAACACATTCTAGGTAAAAGTATGGGATAGAATTTTTCTCTTCTTTCATCTGATGGTAAACTGGTTAAAAATCTTCTAGTTGCTACTGATCCTGCTAATCTGACCTGTAACAATATATATATATATCTATATTAATTGATTTATTGTATTAATATCATTTCTGGAGTACTTGATTAACATAATTTATCTTTATTAATATAATCATCAATTTCTAATAGCATCATTTGATATTTGCCATTCCTGATTGGGTATTTTTCGGACAACAACTTATTTGTATATCTTAATCCAGGCCATGATCAGCTGAAATTGATTTAGTTCAGAAAATGAAACCAAAATATAAATGGTAGACAAGCGTCTGGCTTGGATTTAATTGGATTGACAAAGCGGCCCATCAAAATAGTTTACCCAACACTTCGGAAAAATGAAATTGGAATCAGGAACATAATGTATTAATTTAACCATTGAAACTGGAACGAGTGTGCTTACTCTTTTATTACTGTAATAGTAAGTGCAGGGGGACAGCACCACACACAAACAAATATACAAGACAAATTTACGGACAAGGCACAATATACAGAAATCACAAACATCAAACATACATATCAGATACAGTGAATGGATCCAGGGGCTAAAACTCATTAACATGAAGATACATTTTGTATAAAAAATAAACGGCATGCTTTTGAATCAATTCAGTCATAAAAATCTCTTTCTTCACAGAACAAACTTTTTAAGCACCCAAGAGGCCCAGACAATTATAACGTCAGAGATATCAAATAGTAAATGAAACTCATACCTGACTCCAGTTATCAGACAGACCCCGTCCTAAATAATCAGCAAATTGTTCACCATGTTGATATATAGCATTACCCTCTAAATGTTGACCTCTTTCACTATCAGATACTAAATACAGAAACAAAATACAAATAATCAAGGCTTTTATACATAAAATATTTCTGAGTACCATACATTTCAGAAAACTTTAACAAACAGATCCAAGAATTTGGCTTCAGACTTTGGAATTGATTTTTTATTCCAAGAAAACCATTACTCTTGATATTATATATATAATGCTTATCAAGTTATTCCTCTGTAAAAATTAAAAGAGATTTGCTAGTGAATATGTTGAGCCATGCATCTAAATCTGATTTTAAGTCAAAATTTTGAAAATTAAGTTCCATGCAATTGGATTTGAGATTTTTGTACTAATGTCAACTGAACCCTGAAAATTACACAATTTTGTTACAGCCAGAATCATACACTAACAATTGCTATTAAAATAACATGGCATGAATAATGGTTATGAACAAAGCAAATACTTCAGATAACATTTGCAGATGTGGCATCTAAGATCTCCAAGCTTCAGAGCCACGCCTTTGATATTTGTTTTGAAAAAAAAAATTCTGTGATTAGAGTTTTCGGATTGACAGATTATCAGTCATAAAATAAAAATATCAATGACAATCGGCCCTAACAAGTTGTCAAAATCTAAAGTCTAAAGGCAAAATCTAGAACATCAAGTGAGAAATAGGGTTTAATGTCCTCTTGACACAAACTAAGTCATTTCGGGACTAACATATGGTTTAAAAAATTTTTATTTCAATAATTCACTGGCACATAGAGGTCTTTAGCAGCGGCAGCAAATCAGAGGACCCAGAGAAAACCTAAGGGGTTGTACAGGCAAGTCAACCCCACTCCTTGTCACGTACAAGTGGGGAATCAAAACCATGTCACTTGACTCATTGACAGACCTTATAATCTAACATGCATGCATTAAATCACTAGAAAATCTCAAGATATTTGAAATAGTGTTACCTGTATCATTAAATCCACAACCTACTAGAGATGAACACACATAATATCCAGTCTCTCGAACAAATCTATTAGTATGAGTTAAAGAACTGAATACAAGATCTAATAAATCCTGATCTACAAACTCATTAAAACCATAACCACACCCTTCTATTACATTCTGTAGACATCTGAAAAATATCACAATATATATTAAGATTTAAGCATTCAAGTTTGTAGGAGTAATTTGGTAAAATTGAGCAACATTATTATTTTTAATTACGTCAATTAATATTGACAGCTTGATTTTTTTCATCATCGTTTATGGAAACCATTGGACGGGAGTGTAGTTTATAATGTATTTTCAATATTTTTATTTCGATAAACATGTATGCCGAGCAAAAGTTGCAATCCCATAAATCAGGGTCCCACCTTGTCAATAGTTCAATATTAAAAAACATACGAGTAGTATAATTTTCAATTCGATATATCTTTGTAAATACTGAACAGAATTGAACCATTTTTGGACTGATATTCCTATTAGAGATTCAAATTTCATAATATTGTAGTTTGCAAGGGATTCTCTAGCACTAAAGTCACTCTCAGAGTCTTTAATAGACTTGCGATTCTCAGAGATTCTGATATTTATCTGTTTTTGTCACCGAACTCATTTAGTATCAGAAATTTATGAATATTATGAAACAATTCATAATAAAACAAAAAGTGCAAATATTTACAAGCACTCTTTGATACAGAGTATCGTTTAAAGGGGAATCCCCATACATGGATTCAATGATATATTGTGCCAGCACTAAATAAAGCTTACCACCTTTTTTAATTCATATTAATACTTACTTCATCCAGGTTTCAAGTGATTTCCATCCTGCTGTATCATGAAAGATCTGAGCTGCATCTGTAATGCTCTTCTGAAAAATTAAAGTTTTATGAAAACAAAATGCTTTGAGTTCAAATAAACAATTACGGACATCTAACAGTAAAGGTAAGTATATTCTCATACACCACAAGTCTATTTTTCATTTTGTGGAGTTATCTCCCTTTACCATTACAAACTACTTTAACTAATGTCAGAATTAGGTAAGGAACACTAACGTACCTGTTGCTTTGTCAACAAGTAATATTCAGAACTATTTTCAGAACTCTCTGCTGGTAAAAGATTTTCTGGTGCCAATTTATCAGCTAATTTATCAGTGGTTTCATCTGATAATGTTTGTCTTTCTAGGTTTGTTTTAATACCTTCTAGTATTTTAACCTTTGTATCTTTATAGACATTAGTACCAATCTTCTTACACAATGCACCAATTACCTCACCTGTAAACAAATCGGGACAAGTTTATAATATTAATTCATACAAAATGAATAAGCTTACTTGTGCAGTATTTTGGTTGACTGTAGTAATCCTGCTTTAAATAGAAGCTGAAACTACTATTTGGCACAAGTATGAAGAATCTAAATTGTTTTGCTCATACATGTACATGTGTTATTGCTATTGAAATTAATAATTACAAGACATACATGTACATATATATCATCTAGACATAAAAAATATATGCAGTATTTAAGCAAAATATAGGTTGTTTTGGGTTATTAAAGTCCTGGATGTCGATGAACAAGGTGTTCTTTTTATCTCTCGCCTCAATAGTCTAAATTGACTCCCCTCAAAGAATGTTCGATCCCTGCATTGGCCGAGAAAGTTCATCCAGATTTTCTGCCGTGGTTCCCCCTTGTCAGTGATGCAGGGTGGAGGGCCTGACAAGGACAGCTGTCTTGTCCTTCGTATGAGATGAAAAACCGAGGTCCTGTGTATACATTGGAATGCATGTAAAAGATCCCTTGGCAGTTGGAATTCGATATAAGAGTAGGCGATAGTGCCGCTGCCCGGGCAAAATTTCTCTCATAGCACACTGTATGGCGTATGCCCGTCTTCATTAGCCCAGCATAGCAGCAGAACAGTACTAGGATGTTAAACCCCATTTCATTTCATTTCATTTCCCCTCAAAGGAAATAATCAAGAAAAATTTACCGGTAATGAAAACAAGGCAAGCATTTTTCCATTGTGAAAATAAGCCATGTGGCAAATAAAGACATCTCGGCATGGATTGTGAATCTCAGGATTCGTGCGTTCTTAGACGCTTGATCCGTATGAATTCCAGGTAGAAATTGCAATAATAATTGGTTCGTACATTTGATGGTTTCGATTCACCTACCAGTTGTTAGTTAAAGGGGCATGGAAGATCAGAGAAAAAGCTGTCAGTTCTCACAATAATAGTTAAAAACTAAAAAATGTAAAGAGAATATGCTGAAAATTTCTGTCAAATTGCTCCACTCTGAACTGAGATATTAGCGATTTAACTAAGGTTAGGCCTTTAAAAGTCAGTACGATAAAAGACATAGTCTCGATCGACTGATGAACAACACTTTATACATCGAATAAACAAATAGTAATAAACAAGTATTCAGGAATATTACTGACTTGAATTTCAAACCGGTACATGAATTAAATATGGAAGTTGTTGAAGTCTAGTTACATGTATATTGAACTTAAATTGAGCTATAACTTGTACGCCTAAATACTCTATTTCCTACCCTATTTGATCCAATTATGGCCGGATAGTTTCAAAATATTTGGCTGGGGAGCTGACAAAATTTCTCTAAAATCCATAAGTCAAATATCACAAAATCGCTGTCCTTAAAATAGCACTTCCAAGTTGGCATACATGATCAGGACATGGAGTTATATCATAATAAGGAGAGTTATTGCTTTAATTCATAAAGCAGAGGCAGTGAGAGAAAAGAAAAACTCTTCCCAATCGAGGCAAAAATGAATTTAATTTCAGTTTAAATTGGAATCTCTTATTTTCAATGGGAGCCATATGACATATTATTATGTGTATATAGTAGTGTATGTGAAACAACAATCCCAATATTTTTTCAAGAAGAGTTTTACACAAATGTGCTACATGTAGAAGATAAAAATGCTGAATTGAGCATCCAAAACCAGATGCCGAAGTGTCGATGTATGCTGAACGCATGATTCGACTGCAACCGATCAATGGCTTTACTTTCAGCCAGTCCCTTTGTCGATGTACATGTACACCATGCTTCAGTTTACTTCATACTTGTAGTGTTGCCTTATGTGCATGTATTATAGTAATTTTTGCTTGCTTAGCTTGATTGTTTAACCTCTCTCACCCATTGTCGGTCTGGTGGTGAGAGTTTGACAGTTACAGTAGGCTATATGTTTTTACGTATATCTAATAATATTTACATTAAATACTTTATGTTGTAAAAGAGAAAATGAATCGTTTGTAGATCTATTTCGTACTTATTTATTAATAATCTAATGAACAAACCTGCTGCTATTCTTACTCTGAATTCCTCGTCTTCAAGAAGTAATACAGCTTTTTCTCGAATATCTTTTGAAAACGCATCGGAACCGTCATGTTTATAATTATTGTTTACCAAAATATATTTTGATCCCATCAATGCTCCATGTTTCGATTCCCATGGCGAGGATGGGTTTGTCAATATGTATAAGAGCTTTTCTTCAAATTCTTTAACTTCGCTCGCTTCTGCTTCACTCAGATATTTTTCTAATTCTACACAGCCCCTGTCACGTTCAATTTTAGCTGTGTTACAAAGCTGTTCGATTACCTTGTCAGCCATTTTCACCTTTGACATGGTACGTTCGTGCGTTTTCCCAAGGCCAAGGTCAAGTTTATGACTATCTTCAAGCGTTTTATTTGATCGCTTAAACATTATACCCGATACATTCTTGATCATAGATGCCTGTAACAATTTATTATTCTTAAGCATATAAGACCTTATTGTTAATCTGGATTGTTCATTCTCCACGTGTTATACATAACGCCGAAACGCATTATGGTGCACGATTCGTGTACCAATGGTCAAATGTTTATTTTGTTTTAGATATTGGATATCAGAAGCCCATCTTTTCCCTGTAAGATCACAACATCAATATTGATTTATATTGACAAATAACATGTGTTTTCAATGTCGAAGACTTTGGATGATATTGAGTTAGAGATGAAAAGTCTTAACTACTTTAGTAAAGGAAATCGAAATACCACCACTAGATGGTGTCCCGACTTGGATTCAATCATGGATAACAAAATCGCGGGGTCTTATTGCATTGAGAGCAATTCCACATAATGTGGAAATCATCATTCACAATATTGTAGTTTGCATGTGATTACTATTGCTAAAAATGGCGCATTGAGACTTTAATATAAGATCTAAAATACCAATTAAACAATTACTTGTGGTTCAAAGGCTTGGAGAAGTTAAGGTCTGATGCAGAAAAAACGATTATAAATGATGTATGCACATTAAGTAAATTCCCCGTCACACAACTGCGTATGTGCGAAACGTATGAATTGCGTATGAAAATTAATCAAATAATGTCCTATGATTAGGGTATTGGCTGTTTATGGCCAGCGTATGAACTGGGATTGTCCAGCGTACCGCTATCATGTGACAAAGTGTCAATAAACCAGTCAACTTATGATTTTACACCTAAGAATTGTAAGAAAGCGTTTTTAAACATTTTTGCGTTTACTTCGTAACATCTCAAAATATTCCAAATGGCCGACATTCGCCTAATCAATGTACAAGAAAATTCTAAAGGGCTGGTTGAAGATGCTATATATTATGAACATATATATAGGAATAATATGATATCGTGGTTTCCACTTGTCAGTGGTGCAGGACAGAGGGCCCGACAAGGAAAGCTATCTAGTCGTTCGGGTGGGACGAAAAACCATGTTCACGTACATGATCAATTTACAGCTGAAATCCGATATATCTCTGTGTATTGCTCATACAGACCGCAATTCTTATCAGATCGTCTCAAAACTTTGTATACTTATTCCTTATACCCCAAGGATGAGCCACGGTGACTAAGTGAGTAAGACGCTGACTCACTAGCCTGGGAGTTGCGGCTTCGCTCCCGGTGTTGGTCGAGAAAGTTCATCGGTATTTTCCGACGTAGTTTCAACTTGTCAGTTTTGCATGACCGAGGGCCTGAAAGGACAGCTGTCTAGTCGTTCGGATGAAACGCAAAACCGCGATCCCGTGTAGACACTGGCGTGTACGTAAAAGATTCCTTGGCAGCTGGAATTCGATATAAGAGTAGACCGTTCCGCCGCTACCCGGTCAAAATTCTCCTCATAGCTCACTGTATGGCGTATGCCTGTCTTCATTAGCCAAGTCGGAGCAGAACGTTAAACTTCATTTCATTTGGCTTTTGGTTTTTGCGCATGCCGACCCCAATGGCAAAGCTACGCTCGATTTTTGTGTTTATCGTATATAGGTCACACAATTAAATGAATTACCTTGGAACGTCACATATGTATTCCTAATAACCTAAGGGCAGCAACTTTAAAATGAGGGTAGAAGTCTCATATATATTAAAATTTTTGAAAAGATGGCGTGAAAGTGATGTCGTGCAGTTTTTTGAGGAGACGATGACTGAAGTAAATATAAATTTGAATGTGTACTGATACCTATACGATAAGAATGAGGGTGATACAATTTCCAAGAAAATGAAATGAAATTAGTTTTTTTTTAAATCTTACCTTTCTGCCGAATCGCATCACTTCCCATGAGGGTCCCAACGGAAAGTAGTACTTCTTCGCATCGACTGCTACCGTACATCTTATTACCGACTTTGATGTTGTCCCTAGTGATAAATCGTTGGCCACAGCCTAAAGCCTGTTATAAAAAAGTATTTTTTTTTAAAATAACGCATTTCGTTTCAGTTTTGGTTTAAGGAGCTAATAATTTCCAGTTGTGCTGGTTTATAGATTGATGGCAATCAAAATGAAACTGTTTCTTTAACAATTTCTGTTAATCGATCAATGATGATACACAGTTCATAGGAAAATTACGAGTATTGGAAGATAACAATAATATTACCACGATTTAGCCACTTGACAGCAACTGGTAACACTAGGTCTATGATTTATACAATGGGTACAAAAAGCGAAGTTATTTTTAACTGTATGTTTTGGGTTTTGGTCGGCACCAGCATGCAAGTGGAGGGAAATGTGTGTTTAAAACAAGAATTTTATCAGAATATGCGGACTGGAAAAAAGTTATCAGGAGAACAAATGGTGTTTTATCAAGCTGGAGGACTTCTAGATTGTTATCGTCAATGTGGATTTTATTCCTTATGTCAATCTTTGAATTATGATGTCGAAACTCAGCAATGTGAATTACTCACTTTGAATAACACCATTACTGAACCAGTGGTTAACAATATCATAATGGACGTTCCCAATCGTCATGGTCAGCTTTTTGGATCTTGTGAAAATCATGTTTGTCCCAATAACACAGTCTGTCATAATGAAGGTACACGCCATGCATGTGTTGTTGTTGGTTGTCATGGTAATCCGGATATACAGAATGTTAATATTACGTCATTTCAGGCCAAATACTTGTGGTTCTTTAACGAAACTGTTCTATATGCATGCGAGGCTGGCTACTGCCCATACCTTAATGCCACGTGCTATACAACTGGTACCTGGTCACCATTTGAATGTCTGCCGTTTACTGGATGTAAAATGAGAAGGGTTTGTGATGGTTATATTGGTGCCGAGGGTGAATACTGGATTTTCATTAAAAACATGAATTCATGGGTTAAAGCGTACTGTCCTTCCGGGAATAACAGAGAATATGTAACTTTACACGTCATTAATACGTTTTCTACTCCAGTATTTTTAAAGGGTCCAATAACGTGTGCCCAAGTACCTGCAGATTCCAAACTACGAAGTATAGGTTACACGGATTTCCAAAAAGTGCGTGTTTCGTTTTTTCAAAAGAAGATAAATGTGGATAGTTTCCGTTATTCCAATTCTACCTTTCTCAAACAAACCTTCGGAAGCGCTGGCGATTGTGTTGATAATGGTGTCAATGATGCAAACAGTGATTGTGGACTAATTGGATGATTTGTTATAAATACTAATGGTACAGGACTACGTGTAAAATCCTCGGTTACCTGGGAAACGTGGGGTGTTGGTGGGCGAGTGGGTAATATGACACGATCACAAGATGGACATCGTATTGAAGGTTATTGTGGGTCAGTCGTAGGATGCGGTGGTTGTCAACCTAGCGAACTATTAATAGAACCGGATCCCAACTACACACCACCACTTGATTCAGCAACTCTTATTAAGTGTAAAGTGAAGTGAAGTGAAATGGGGTTTAACGTCCTACTGTTCTGCTCCTATACTGGGCTAATGAAGACGGGCATACGCCATACAGTGTACTCTGAGGGAAATTTTGCCCGGGCAGCGGAACTATCGCCTATTCCAACTGCCAAGGGATCTTTTACGTGCATTCTAATGTATACACGGGACCTCGGTTTTTCGTCTCATCCGAAGGACTAGACACCTGTTCTTGTCAGGCCCTCCGTTCTGCACCACTGACAAGAGGAAACCACGTCGGAAAATCAGGATGAACTTTCTCGGCCAATGCAGGGATCGAACACCCGACCTCCAGGCTAGCGAGCCAGCGTCTTAACCACCTAGCCACCGTGGCCCCATCAAGTGTAAAGCACTTGCCACAAGTGATTCATTTGGAAGCAGGTACAAAGATTCAGACGGGATATGAAAATGATTTTACGTGAGGGACAGAGCAGGAATCCCACGTCATGCTGAAGTAAGGAAAACCTGCGAGAGGTTCACACCTTTGGTTTATAGAGGATTTATTGATATGACTTTATCTCATGTATGGACCGTCTCAAAAAATGACACATTTATCAGTCGTATATAGCTTTAAGTCTATTGACTTGAATGTCCCAGGTTCGAATTCCGATGTTTGCCGAGAAGAACCTTCGTGAATTTGCAAGACCGTTTCTTACTAGTTATGGGTGGCTCCTGTGGGGCCTAGTTTTTCGGGTAGGACGAAACTCTGAGACCCAACCATGTACACAATGGAGTGCACGAAGTTAGAATTTGAAGAAAGGTATGAAGGAAACGCAGCTGATCGCCCTCCCCCACCCCGCATTCTACACACAACCACATTCATTATATGAAATACTGACGTAATTATTTTGGCATTACTTTGAGTGTTTAAACAGTTGTATAACCCGGAAAATGTTCCTTGGTCTTTTTCATAGTAGAATTAGGTCAGCCGAATCTGACTTGAGGGATACCTGTATTACCAAGATGTTGGGGGATCACGGTGGCTAAGTGGGTAAGACGCTGGCTCGCTAGCCTGGAGGTCGGGTGTTCGATCCTTACAATGGCCGCGGGGATCACGTGGCTAAGTGGTTAAGACGCTAGCTCGCTAGCCTGGAGGTCGGGTGTTCGATCCCTGCATTGGCCGAGAAAGTTCATCCAGATTTTCCGGCGTGGTTCCCCCTTGTCAGTGATGCAGGACGGAGGGCCTGACAAGGATAGCTGTCTAGTCCTTCGGATGAGACGAAAAACCGAGGTCCCGTGTATACATTGGAATGCACGTAAAAGATCCCTTGGCAGTTGGAATTCGATATAAGAGTAGGCGATAGTGCCGCTGCCCGGGCAAAATTTCCCTCATAGCACACTGTATGGCGTATGCCCGTCTTCATTGGCCCAGCATAGGAGCAGAACAGTAGGACGTTAAACCCCATTTCATTTCATTTCATTTACAATGGCCGAGAAAGTTCATCCAGATTTTACGGCGTGGTTCTCCTTTGTCAGAAATGCAGGACGGAGGGCCTCACAAGGACAGATGTCTAGTCGTTCGGATGGGACGAAAAACCGAGGTCCCGTGTACACATTGGCGTGCACGTAAAAGATCCCTGACAGTTGGAATTCGATATAAGAGTAGGCCGTAGTGCCGCTGTCCAGGCAAAATTTCCCTCATAGCACACTGTATGGCGTATGCCCGTCTTCATTAGCCCATGTTCGGAGCAGAACAGTAGGACGTTAAACCCCATTTTATTTCATTTCCCTAGATGTTGTGGAAAACAGCATATAAATCATTGTCATCAGCTTTCTGAATCTGTATGACACTTTTCAATTATCATAATATGATTCTGATTTCTTGCCATGCCCAAGGACCCGATTATCTAATTACTCATATAATTCTTTAACCATGGCTAATCCTCAATTCACTTCTTATTCCGGAATCTTAGCCATCGCTTTCAGTACCCTCCCACATTAGACCTTCCAACCCGACTCCACGCCCACCTTCACCTCCGACTGGTCTAAGGAAGACGGGCATATGCCATAAAGTGTGCTATATGGGATATTTTGCCTGGGCAGCGGCACTATGGGCAAGGTTCTTTTATCTTCACGCCGATGTATACACGTGACCTCAAGTTTTCGTCCCATCCGTCCTGCACTACTGACAAGGGGATCCCGATAAACAAGGACTAACGGACATGGGTGACTACAATATACAGTCGCATATAATATAACAATTTTTTTTTTTTTAAAAGCATTTTATTTCAGAATGAAACAATTTTAATACGAGGGTACTAACTGCTTCAACATTTTAAACGCCTCGGCAAAAATCGTCGGAACGCCATTTTCGTTTGGTCTTAGAAAGGCTTCCATTTCATCTTTTGGTGTGATGTAGTATTTTTCTCGGAAAGGTGCGAGCGCAGAATGTGCAAAATCTGGCTCCACTTCCGCATACACTGAGGCGTGAACATCGTTAACGAGTATAGACCCGCTAATAGTGAACGGGGCGAATATTCCCGTTGCCTCCACTTCTTCGATCTTTATGACGGTTTCAGTCTTTCGTTGATTACTTTCAACCGTACTAAGGTGATCTCCAATCTGAAATGAAAATTTTTTTATTCATTTATAGTTAAGTGTGCAAGAATGGCAAATACAGAAATAGATCAACGTTGGAAATTGTCAACGACAATAAAGTACTAATTTGATTACCTAGAATATTGTCGATTATTTTATTGTGTGCAAATTCAGAGACAAATAGAGACGTTTAAATATTCAATTTAAGAGTCATACATGTTTAAAATGAGTTCTAGACTTATTGTGAACGTTATTTTATATAAATTTAACATTTATTTTCTAGTTGAAAGAGATAAAATATATTAATTAACATAAGATTTGTTTTGAAAATCATTACTTACATCGATGTCTTTGGCCATTTTATAAACAACCATAGAATTATTTTGATCTGTAACAGGTATGAAATGAAAATGACTGATGGTCAGTCTCTTCGTTTCGGTTTCTATTTGTAGATAACAGGCCTTGGACTCCGTGTCTTTATGGGCCATTGTCCATACTTCAGAAAATCCGATATTCCCATCCTCAAATATAACTTTAACCTCCTCTCCGACTTCCAAATTATGCATACATTTCTTTCCGTTAAGTTTTGTTTCAACTAAGACATTTCCCGGAAAACACTCCGATTCTTCCGGAACGTCCTGTAAAAAAGAAATTGCATTATAACAAACTGGTATTTTGTCAAACAATTTTGATTATGTATAGAGTAAAAGATTTTATCAAAAACCGTTTAGTTGAAATACACAAAATTATATTTACAATAAATAAAACATAAGTACAAAAATAATATCATAGTTACACTACATAAATAAAACATTTTCTTTTAAGCATTTTCTATTTTTATCACTTTTACAGTGGTTCGCACAGGTAAAATCCCTCTCCATAACCACCGTTCAGGATTTACCTCGCTTTTAAGAAAATTAATATGTTTTTTAAATAAAACGAAAAGAAGAAAAAAAAAACATTATATATAATACATTAGAAAAACAATAAAAATATGTTTACCCTAGCAATAGTAAATTTTAACATTTTAACATAGTACTTTAGGCAAACATCGTAATGTTTTGTTATTCCACAGGGTATGCTACTTTACAATAATTGCCGTTTATATTATCAAATACATTATTAATGATAGTACACTTACTTTTTTATGAGGATCGTTTCCCATGTTGTATGTATAGTTGATGTAGCGTGTTGTTGTCGTAGTATTAAACTCGGAGCAACTGAACTTTCTAAAAGCAATCCTCATATTTATATGATATTTGGAGAAATTCCCAATTCGAAATTTCTTTGATGGATGAAGTAAGCGCTATGTTAATACCGTTTTGCGTTTCAAGAACAAAAAACCCGTTGAAATACCCCCAACTTAAGACGCATGTGTTTTTTAAATGATATTTATATGATATTTGGAGAAATTCCCAATTAAGAGAATATTCTTGAAATTTCTTTGATGGATGAAGTAAGCGCTATGTTAATACCGTTTTGCGTTTCAAGAACAAAAAACCCGTTGAAATACCCCCAACTTGTAATAAAACTGAACAAAAAACACTTGTAAAATAACAATGATTTTTTCAGAAAACTAAAATATTACAAGTGTTTAATTATGTTCTCCTGATTTTGATTGTTTCTGTGTGTTTGAAGTATATGTTTGTGATATGCGCTTAGAAACACTTCACGTGTAATGAAGCGCTATATAAATCGAACAATAATAATAATAATTTCTTGCATGATAACCCAACTAAATCATTGTATCATGTATAACTATGTGCCAGAGCGTTATGCTATTTTTAATATCCAGACAAACCCGCCTTCAGATATAATAATATCGATTATATAAACGTAATTTCTATTTATATACACAATACTTCTGTAATACAGTTATTCGGGTATGTTTGTAAACTGATAGGTCATTTCGGGACAAACAATTTACCGGGGTCTTTAACAGCGTCAAGAAACTAGATGACCGAGATAAAACCCACGCGGTACGGTAGGCGACCCTATTATTCGTGGTCATGTACAATCTTGTGGTCGAAACCACGCCATTTGACTCAATGATAGACCTTATGATCCAAAGCGCACACGCCGGACCACTGCGACCCCCAACCCCTCCTCTCGGATATTTGTAAAGCAATGAATATAATGTGATTTAGGATTTCTTTGATACTTTATCCATGTTATTTGGAGAGTATAGCGCAGTAGTCTTTCCAAGATGCACGCTAGATTTGTTTAGCGGGGTAACATGTAATGCGAATTCACATGGTGTATTGACAGTTAGGGCTATAAGTAGAAGCTTAAGACAATGTCGAAAAGGCTGGACGGGGATGGTGGATACTAATTAGAATGTCATTTCCTTCGTGAATATATAATATTCATTTATTTTATATTGTCATTTTATTGTATTGTTATATTACTATGTTTTAAAAATTACAATACTTTGTAAATGAGAGCTCCACTATGGCCATTTGCTGCATACGTTGGTCGAAAAACATTCTAACTTTTATCTCAGCTTACATCATAAAACTGTGACAAAGATATTACGTGTTCCCTTACAGGAATTCCTAAATCATTATTTATTGCTTTTGTTGGGTCTTTTTTCTTTATATATTTATGCTTTAAAATACAGAGTCATATTCTTCTGTATCAGCAGAATTTAGTTGTTTGTGAAATAGGGTATTCCTCAGTTAGATTTTTAAATAGGCAAACTGGTTTAATTCCAGTTTAACTATACGTAAGTTCTATTTTTGGAAGTACACTGCATCGCGAGGACAATCCCATATCCGATCAAGTTTAATGATAAATGAAATAAAGGAATTGTGTAACATAGGATCAAAGTATTTAATGATAACGATGAGTGTGAATTTGATTTCTTTATTTCAACAATGCAGGAACAAACATTAAAAGTCATTTCATGTATACAACAATCTGTTTCACATAGAATTAAAAGTCCTCTAATATCTCTGTAAAAGATGACTGCCTTTAACATGTGCCGTCAAACAATGGGTGAATGGCGCGTGCATTGTTTACATAAGGCGTTACTGCTTCGGGCAGTACGTTGCCTTTTAGTCATTTTAATACCCATTTGCACTAAATAGGAAAAAAAATTTTACCTACAAATACGTCAAACGTCTTTATTTATTTTTCTAATGCATCAAAAAAATGTTTTAGAATTTAATTTGTCGGTGGAAAAAGTTAATATATGAGACTCATTAAGTCGCATTGATGTCATCCTTATCAGTGATTGTAGCGGCCTTGCGATTATTCACTGCTTATCAGTGTGGTATAACAACCAATACATCACACAAAAACATACCATGTTGTATTCATTACGGCTGACGTCACAATTTAAGTCTGCTTTAGTCAACATGCCCTCATTCTCATTCTACCTAGGCCTCTCGATAAGCTTGTCCTAGGTAGGCTTGTCTGAGTTATGCTACCAGACCTACTACGTTAAAAATTGTCAACTTGTCAGCGACAATAAAGTACTAATTTGACTACCTAGCATATTATCGATTATTTTATTATGTGCAAATTCAGAGACAACCCCCCCCCCCCTCATCATTGCTGTGATAGAGACGTTTAAATATTCAAGATAAGAGTTATGTATGTTTAAAATGAGTTCTAGATTTATTGTGAACGTTATTTTATATAAATTTAACATTTATTTTCTAGTTGAAAGAGACAAAATATATTACGTAAGATATTAGGTAACCTCTTGCAGGAATTCCTAAATCATTATTCAATGCTTTTCTTGGGTATTTTTTTTTCATATAGTTATGTTTCAAAATGCAGTCATATGCTTCTGTATCAGTAGCAGAATTTAGTTGTTTGTGAAATAGGGTATTCCCAGTTAGATATTTAAATAGGCAAACTGGTTTTCCAGTTTAGTTATACACGTAAGTTCTATTTTTAGAAGTACAAAACAACACGAGGACAATCCCTTATCCGATCAAGTTTAATGATTAATGAAATAAGCGAATTGTGATATCTCCGACTGTGTATTGTTTATTAACTAATATTGCCCTTATAAAATATTTTACTTGAAATTTATATTCACTTTAGATATTGGAGACTAAATTGTTCTCCGTTCGTTCGTTTCTGGGGTTTTACGTCCACTTCCACCTAAGGTGATATCGTAGACAAGAATTGTTCTCCAGTGTGTTCTCTTTTATATACGAATCTCGATTCTGTCCTTGCTCTCAAAGAAGAGACAGAAATGGGGCTTATCGTCCACTTGAGGTCATTTCGGTATTAATATTTTATTGCAATAATTCTTGGGTTCGAAACCTGGAACGGACATAGAAGAAACTACGGGATTTTTCAAACCCGGTTACTTTCAGGAGTGGCGTCTGCGGAGCTGACATGAGAAGTTTGTCCAGTCGTTCAGATAGGATTAAATATCGTTGACCTCCCGTGTATACTTTGGAAATCGAAGAAATAGAAGTAGGAGATGACGTTACCATATAGAAATAAAAATTACATAGTTGTCTCATGTGTTGGCGGGACGTTAAACCTCATTTTATTCCGGGAATTGTGGTGGCTCGGTGACGTGGCTTAGGGGATAACCATTTTAAGAAAAAGTCCGGGTATTATGAAAAATGAATTCGGAAGTTTATTTTTAGACTTTTATGCAACAAACTATCGTAGTTTAGCAAAAACTCCAAAACTATAATCTGTCATAGAAACCCCACGTGAGCAATATTTATTTTAAAAATAGCAAATCGATTGTTTTTTTTTTTAGAGATATCAATTCAGATATACAAAAGATAATAAATATAACACAAAATCATAATATGGCAGTAAAATATGAACTCTCAGCTCAATATTTTGTTTTATTTAGTATAGAAAGTTTTATTACTTCATCTAATACATCATGCCTCAGGAATACCCAGCGAAATGTTGCTTATTTTTTTAATATATGTTTTTGTTTATTCCTTTAATACTAAGATGTAAATCTACTAAATCAGTAGCTATTTGGAAAACGGGTGTTCATATTTCAGTAAGACAGACTCGCCTACATATTGATTGCACAATGTATATATAAAAGATCTATTTATAGTAGACCTAGCCCCCATACTTAATCTCTCACTCAGTTAAATCTACTCCCACACAAATACGCCTCGTGTTATTCAGTGACAGCCAATCAAAATATTCTCCAAGTGACCGTATTGAAGTATCAGGTCACAGGCACTTGAAGAGATTAAAATAAAACTTCTTACTACTGCTTGACTATATTGTTATACTATAATATATAGTAAGAAGTTTTATTTTAATCCCTTCAAGTGCCTGTGTATCAGGTAGACCGACGTTTCGGCTTATTAGAATGATTGAATTAATGAACGAATAAAATGGGATTTAACGTCTAACCATTCTGCACCAACTGGGCTAATGAAAACGGGCATACGCCATACAGTGTGCTTTGAGGGGAATTTTACACGAACATCAATTGGATATGCCTGGAAACTAATGAAGATATGAAACAACATGGTTTTTATCAGTTATTCTTGTATTATCTATTAGAGTTAAAACCGTGGTGACTTTCACCAGGAAAGTTGATTGACACGGAGTAAACTAGATGAAGATAAATACTGAAATCTATTCTTTCTAGTAACCTTGTACAAAATTTTAACAATTAAAAAAATAACAATTATTCTTGTAGAAATCGTCATTTGAAGATAATAAATGTATATCTGAATCAAGGTTTGGCAACCCTTTAACCAAGTGTTTGTGAGACTAACACGTCGTTATTTATCTTTACTATGGCGACATGTCCATGCAAGGGGTGGGAATTTTGCTCGGACAGCGGTATTCCGACCAAATTTCCTTCGGATTCCAACTGTCGGGTGTTCTTTTACGCGCAAGCCAATGTGCATACAGGTGAACGTCGATTGATCTTCCCGCCTGAACGATTGGGCACACTTTTCTTTAAGGACAATATTGGTGTCAGTCATGTAATAGAACTGGTTAAACAGGTTCCAAATATTATTTTAACACAGAGATAATTGCTACGATAGATGCGTAATGTCGATTTCAAGAAGCGGAAGTGGCGATAGCAAAAGGAAAACACGAGTTATCTTTCTATATAGCTGACTGAAGTGACGAGTTATAACAGATACTGGTTAAACACGTTCTAAATATTATTTTAACACAGAGATCATTGCTACGATAGATGCATAAATGAAGATTTCGAGAAACGGAAGTGACGATAGCAAAAGGAAAACACGAGTTTACCTTTTATATAGCTGACTGAAGTGACGGGTGATAACATATACACGGGCGAATTTCTGCTCACCGTGGGAGGATATTTGACAATTTAAAAAAGTAATTGAATGTCACTAAATAAGAGAAAACGAGACTTAAAGAAATAGTCCGTACATTCCCTTGTTTTTATTTATTCTATTATTCAAGAGCCAAATCTGCCTATTTAGGCTTGAAATTTTTAATTAGACATTTATTAACATGACAAGATCATAATCAACTCTCGATACCATCGGATATCTCCGCTATTATGTAGATTAGAACGGTTCAGCTTAACTTCGAACAACCAGTATAGTCGTTACAATTAATGCACACATCTTGTCAAATAGTCCGTACATTCCCTTGTTTTTATTTATTCTATTATTCAAGAGCCAAATCTGCCTATTTAGGCCTGAAATGTTCTCTAAATGTTTAATTAGACATTTATTAACTTGACAAGACCATAATCAACTCTCGATACCATCGGATATCTCCGCTATTATGTAGATTAGAACGGTTCAGCTTAACTTCGAACAACCAGAAAAGTCGTTACAATTAATGCACACATCTTGTCAAACCTTCAAAGGCTCATATCTTCGCTCGCAAGAGAGTAATTTGAATGACATTTTCAATAAATCTTTTTGCGTTATCAATTTTCGAACTATTATAGCCAGAATGGCTAGCTCCCTATCTAAATCTTACATAATGTATCTTTAATAAAACTTTGTCAATGTTAGATCCACTTTTAATTGTACGTTTTCATTAATGATTTTAATAGTTCATAAATAGATAATGAAAAATGAATCTATTGAACCTTTCTGTAAAAGTACTTTATTCTTTGCAAAGTTTTTACGAAATGAACCGGAGATTGTTTATTATCGTAATAACGGTACGATTATCTATTGTATAGTTAAACTCTACTAATTAGATGGCACAGAGAGGTGATAATATGATTGTCATGTTAATAATGTTTACATAATAATTTATATAACATTTAAAGCCAGAAAAAAAGCTAAATTAAGGATATTTACCTCTCATTATGCATCCTTAAGTACGTCAGAATTGTTTATAAATTTGGATTATATCGCCAGTCAGATTTGGCGTGTATATTCAAAACGTATTTTTTTAAAAATTGGATTGAGTAACAGTACTCTTCGAGATG
The DNA here is from genome assembly GCF_932274485.2 of Patella vulgata. Taxonomy (NCBI): domain Eukaryota; kingdom Metazoa; phylum Mollusca; class Gastropoda; family Patellidae; genus Patella; species Patella vulgata. The sequence goes on from NC_065883.2 coordinate 24,756,697, forward strand.
ATCACTACTTCTAAATCGATATGGCGATTTTGTCTTTGCGATAAAGTTACAACTATAGTATAATTAACTTATAAAATAATTATGTCGTCGGTCGGACCGTCAACAACAAAAAACAATTGGCTTGTGAACGCGATAAGGGCTACAGTTTTTGAAGGATTCTTTTCAGATTTGGTGTGAAGCATTCGTGATCATAGGTCTGCGACCATTCGTGCCAGGGTCTTGTCCCGCCCCCTTCCCAAAAACCTTTGGAAATTGATAGGGGTTATAGTTCTTAACAAATTGTTTCAAATTTGGTGGGAAGCATTGAGGTCACAAGATTATGAAACCTATCGATTTTCAGCGCTCTTCGACTTTCCGTTCCGGAGTTATCCCCCCTTTGCCGAAAACATTGAGTTTACTTACAACGTATACAAGCTGTCTTCAGGTGTGAAATGAAATGAAATGGAGTTTTATGGCACGTCAGCTCCAACCGGGCTATATGGTGCCAAACACATGGTGACTTTGACGAGACAATTTAAATCAATATCACATAAATATATTTATATACATAAATAAAATCAAGTATCACAGACAATGTGGTTAAAAATAAATACAAATAAATATAAGTCCTTTATGTATATAAATAGTTAAAAACAAAAATACTGATATATATATATACAATTAAAATTTGCAATAAAAGTTTGTCTCTTATAAAAAGTTTAACAATTTTCCATACAGCTCCGGTTGAGCAAATAATTGATGTAGTGACTGGCAACGGTAATAGTTTGATCTTACATTCTTGAGATGAGGTTTTGTCCGAATCTCATGAATCTTTGTTATTTATTGTTTTGTTGGGTTTTTTTTTTTAAGTATATATCTATTTATAATATAACCGTGTATTTGATTATCATTCTTTTAGTTTCCCGCCCGCATGTCTATATACATGTAATTTAATTGGTCGACACTTTGGGACACCACAACTTTTGAGGAAGAATGTTTACGCTTGATGATGGTGTTCTTTACCGGAATGTCTTCATCATGGTGTCGTTATGACAAACGCACCAAAGATATGTAAGATTGCGTTCGATGATGAACAATCTCACCTTATAAAAATATTAACGGAAGCTTTTTGTTCAAACCATATAATTATTTATTGCAAAGCTTTCATGAACTCGCCATGTTTACAATGTCACAAAGATGCTTTAACAGGGAGGTGGTTTTCGAGATGAATGTTAAACATAGATCATGCAAAATGCATTTATTGAAAATTTCATTCAAAGAGCGAAGATAGTAGCTTTTGAAGGTTTGACACGATATGTGCATTAATTGCAACCACCGCACTGGTTGTTCGAAGCTCAGCCTCGCTTCGCCATTTTCAAATTAAATCAAAATATGGTTGAACCATTCTAATATACTTAATAATGGAGATATCCGATGGCATCGAGAGTTGGTTCTTGTCATGTTAATTATAGTTTATAACATTTTAGGCCTAAAGAAAAACCTGCAATATAATAGGCAGATTTAGCTCTTGCATAATGTATGTTTAACTTAAATGTGGATTTAGTCTTGGAGCGGGTGGGATCCGAAACATGCGGTTACCAGCCAAGATACGCCCACATGATGCAAAAGATGGGCAGAGAACAAGCTAAAAAGAAAATAACTTTTCATACAATCAGGGACCATATTCCTGTACGCTACCTTGAAATTCATAACTTTTACACTATTTGCATTCCATGAACGGCCATTTTGTTGGGCAGCTTCGATCCGATTTTCCGAAATTCGAACTCAACCGTCCTTACTGTGTAACAGTGATATATTCGAACGTTTGTTTTAAAAAAAAATGATAAAAACTTATGACCCTCAGAGGGACCACAATCTAAAGACGCGATTTTGCAAACAGTCAAGGTCCATTATCCAGGAAGTTACGGTCCGAAACGCGAGACTATCGAAAGAATCTGAGATCTTTGTGTTATAAACATACATGTCAGGTTTTATCATAATAGGACAACAATTGTGATCTCTAGAGTGCCTACAAGCTAAAAACGTGATTTTTCGAACAAGCAGGGACCATAATCCACAAAGTTATGGTCCTATACATGCCAATATCGAGAGGAACCGAGATCTTCATGAGACAAACCTATATTTCAAGTTTCGTCTAAATCGGATAAAAATTGTGACTTGTAGAGTATCCATAGACAAATTATTGACGCCCGGTCGGGCAGGGGTGATGACAGTATACGTTCACATGAAAATGTCCTATAAAAATACAAAGTAGAACACATTATGCAGTGAACCATAATAGGAGCATTAAATTAAACGGGCATCATCATGCCGATCCAGTATGGTTGTATAGTCATAATTATAAAGGAGTGGTTTCTAAACTCCGATGTAAACTCTTTAAGCTATCAAGAAATTGGGAGGGCGAAGCCACGCACGGTTGACCACAACCGTTTGAAACAATATAAGGGGAATAATATACCTAACTGATTCGAAAATAGGAAATAATAATACAAATTCAATAAATGTATATTTACAAGTTCGGGTTGTATAATGTAGTCACTATTTAATTGGCCTACTCATCTTTCAACAGGATGTTAAAGGTACGAACTAATACCCCCGTCAGACCAGGGTGGCGCCCTTACAGTGCTGCTTCTGCGATGGAAAATGGCCTCAGAGCGCGTCAAGATCGCCATAATCGTGGTGGTAACGCCAGATATCGTGCTGTCGTCACCGACTCACGGTGTCTGTTTTAGCATGTTCAAAACAAATGCCAAGGTTCTGCGGTCTGACCTGGAAAGCTGTGAGAACGCGGATTTTTTCAAGTTTGAAATTTTAGGGGGACATTTCTTGCGTTGTGTTCGCGTTTGCCGGCGACCGTGTGCATATTCTGGTCGCCGTAAGGTCGCGGCATTGCAGTAAGGACGCCAAAACGATCTGACGGGACCCTTTATCGCTCCACTCCGGATTTCGACATCAATTTTCATACTGCCTAGTTGTATGCACCAGAAGCGACACCCGTCACCCAAGCTGTCCGCAGGCTACGCGGACACCCATCAAGACATCCAATATGAAGTCTGGTCCAGAGGAGGAACGCCAGAACGGATGACAGAATGCCATGGATAAATAAATATGTAATGGGGAGGGGAAATAACAGAATGACCATACCTAACGATTAATGGAATCGCCAATTGCATCAAATAAGAATGAAGGCTTCGTATCGGGAACAAAATAGCATCGGACGAATGAATCAGACTGGCAGGTTGTCAGCTCATGAGAGTAGGTACGATCTACCTTAGTAACGAATTGGGTTATTCTACTACAGAATAACAAGATTAAAGAGAGAGAGAAGTGGGGTTTAATGTCCACTCGACACAAACTAGGTCATTTCGGGACTAACATATGGTTTTAATTTTATTTCAATAATTCGCCTGCGCGTAGGGTTCTTTAGCAGTGGGAGGAAACCGGAGGACCCGGAGAAAACCCACGAGGTTGGACAGGCGACCCTACTCCTTGTCACGTACAACCGGGGATTCGAAACCACGCCAGTTGACTCAATGACAGGCTTTATGACATAACGGACGCTGATTGTCTAAGGCCGAACCCGAAAGAGTATAAAAGAGCCGGAAACAAAGGCAGCGATATCACCCTAGGTGGAAGTGGACCAAAAACGAGGCAGCGACGCACTATGGTCGACCACATTAAGAACTGCGCTATGCTTTATTGGCTGGGTTCCATCTACTCGTTAAAATGTTTGTGTAAAACACAAGCATTAGCGAACATTAACAATTCAATGTAATATAATCCTGAAATGACAATACCAATTACCACAATAATATAGTATGTGCAATCCGACACTTTGCTAAAACCGTAACATACCGCAACACTTTAAAAATGTTATACCGACGAAATTTGAATATTGGCTAGGCCTACAGCGTGAGTCTCAAGCTCATTACAAATTGTTGAAAATTCCCTCTTAGATTAAGTCATCAAACATAATCACTTAAAACAAGTTAAAACTATACAGTAAGTTTCGTCACTCTCTATTAATTAGAACCAAAGTAATCGTGTCCCAAAGTATCAGCCAATCAAATTGCTTATCTCTGCTTACCCTAAGCAGAAAAATGCTCGTCTTTGCACTCCATCAAGGCATGGTCCTAATCAACATTCTACATCAATTCGAAAGTCTCAGCCAATCAAATTGCTTATCACTCTGCTTATACCCTGAACAGAAAAGGCTCATTATCGAACTTAATCAAGGTATTGATATAATAAAACTATACATCAAGTTTCACCACTCTCACTTAATTAGAATCAAAGTTATCGCGTCCCAAAACACTTATCTCTGCTTACCCTATGCAAAAAGAGCTCATTTTCGAACTCAATCAAGGCATTCACCTAATAAACATTTACACCAAGTTTGAACATTTTAGTTCCAATTAAAAGGAACGTTTTTGTGTCCCAAAGGGTGTGACGGATAGATGCAATTTAACAGCCCCCTGCTTCCTTCGAAAGGCGGGGGGGGGGGCAATTAATATTAATAATAGTATCGATAAAGGCCCGTTCTCACGGTGCGACTTGTAGTAACTACTCGTAGTATCTACATGTAGATTACAAAATCGTATATAAATGAGTTGATACGACTTGGAATCTCGCGATAATCTCGTCTTGTCTTAGCATAATAGCGTCATCAAGCGACGAAGAGATGCTGGCTATTATTGCCCTACATTTGATAAATAAGAACAAAAAGAAAAAGAGAAAACCCAAATCCGTCTGGGTTAGACAGTGGATACTGCGTAGACCCACTGCCGGCGCGTACAGTTACCTATTACGTGAACTTGAAGAAGAAGACCGCTTCGCGTCCATGTTTACCAACAACAAAGGGAGAGAACTCGTGTTTGTACTAATACTCGACGTCTCTGATTGGTCAATTTCATACGATCTGTCGACTGAAATAGGGAAGTTTCTATTTCGCTCAACTCGCTTTCAACTGGTAGAGTGTCCACAGCTTCTATTATCTGTACTATATAAATTGACCTGTTTTAACAGCATGTTGTCACGCGGATCAAAACTTATTATGAGAAAAGTGCTCTTACGGGCTCGCTCGTGCACTGTAAGCAGCAAACAGTCGCCCAAAATAGACATTCACGTGACAATATTCATTCACTTATTTATCAATGAAGCCATGTAAAAAAAATTATTCTTTACTCGTTGGACTTTTAAAAATAAGAAGTTAAGAACTAGATTAAAATTTTGGCTAAAACTCGGCGATTTAATTTCTAAGTTAGTTGATTGTAACCAATGACGTATATATTCTAACGGTTCTCGTTTCAGAGTCAACTCATGTATTTTCGCCCTTTTTCTATCTTTTAAATCCACTCTCGTGGCAACATACCGACACTGCAAGACTGTGAAAGTTACTTTTATTTAACCGTAAAACTCTGTTGTTAGTGGGCGCTTAAGTTACTTTAGAAGTTACATTGTTGCTTGCTCTAAATACGCAGAAAAAATTTGAGACTGGAAATTAATTGAACGAAATTATTTTCCCTAGTCTCGATTAACCAGACGTGTATGATTAAAATAAAATCACGGTACTGGTCACAAGACTCGGATTCTAATCATTTTAGGGCGCTGCGAATTTGGCCTCCGGTTTTGCGTCAAATTTAATAGGAGGATGTGCCATTATTGCTATGCCATTCGTGTTTAGTATCCTCATGCATTTGCCATTTCTAACATGGTGGTTACAAAACGTTTCAGTTATTACAAATCCAGTAACAACTCATTTTTGTAGAACTGAAATATAACCAAAAAGACGCGCATTGACTGTTTCATAATTATCATAGGCGTACGGGCTCGATGACAGTTAGGGGGGCAGAACCCGAAATGCCCGAAAAAATTTCGGTATCGGTCTTCCTCGAGAGGCGAAGAAGCGGAGCTTACCTTGTGGTCTAATATAGTCTAATGACAATGTCTGACTCGAATTCCAATCAAAAGATCAACCGTTGGGAAAACAAACTGCCGCAAACGCTTTTTCCTGTTATTCCAGCCTGTGAATACAGCAACTTCAATTCGGTCCAATATAGCCTACCTAGCTGACCCGAATTCCAAACAACCAATCAATCGTCGCGGGTTATGGGGGCCTCACCCTCCCAGAGAAAATATTGAAAATTTAACCACCGCAAATGCGTTTTCTGCTATCCTAGCCCGTGAAAGCAGCTCCAAAAGTATCCAATGGTTTTGTAACCAAAATCCCATTCTGAATTCCAACCATCCAATCAGACTGTTGCAGTTGCATTCACAAATAATAATCGATGCCAGAAAAATGTCGCACAAAGAATGGCTCTAGACAAAATGTTTTAATCCATAGTCAACTCGTACAAATTCGTTGTATTCAATTAAAAGAAAAGTAAAATTAGTGTTTTATTAGGGATCGATGACAGTTAGGGAAGCAAAACTAGAAATGCCCGAAAAAATTTCAGGTTTACGACAGCGGCGCCCGTTTTCTTCGAGAGGCGAAGAAGCGGAGCTGACCTTGTCTGGACCCCCCAAAATTTTTCGGAATACTTGACGGCCGCAAGTGCGTTTTAGTGCTATTCCAGCCCGTAAAATTAGTGTTTTATTAGATTTCGGGAATTTCTTTTTTCACTTTACCCGTCTGCCCGAAAATTCAGCTTGCCCGAAAGTTAGGGGGGCAGCTGCCCCCCCCCCCCCCTGGCTCGTACGCCTATGATAATTATTAAAAATATTAAAACGCGACAGGATGCGTAAATTGTGAGTCTTACTTTCGAGAACAATAGCTATAAAACAGAAATTTCCAGATTGATACATAATACGACACAACCAACCATAAGTGGTTATTCAAACACAAAGGATATATTTAAACTTAAATTTCTCTAACATTTCACTAAAAGATCCCTATTGCAGAACTCCCAACTTATTATGTAGTCATTGTCATGCCGGTTGTTTTTAATAACAGAATTTTCCAGTCATATAACAGATCAAAGAATTTTTCGAGACGCATTGTCACGTATCGACTTCTATTTTTGGATTATCTGGCGCCACACATAGCCCAATCATACCAAAAAGCATGCAATTCCACCTTGAAATGGGTTCAATTGATTTACGGTTTATTCTATAATTTATAACACGGTTTAGAGCACAATGTGTAGGAGTCGCATTTTTGACTTCTAAGTAGATTCTTATACGGAATTCCGGATGCAATGCTAGACATTTGGACCACTGCTGCCGAACCGATTTGAAAATGCTTAAGGCTTTTTTTTCTTTGCGCATGTCGTGTGCTCCTCTGTTTTTGATGTGTATGATTTTTATTTTTGTGATAATTATTTGAAACAAAATAGGGTTATCATAAAGGATATTTAACATCTACAATATGAGTACGGTTAGCACTCTCTACGTACTGCGTTTGTAAACCACGAAATTCACCCCTTAAGTCTTATCATATTTGTTAAAATAAGCCCCAAATATAGCTCGTTTATTTGATTTTTGTTGTTTGCACGAACCACTCTACAACTGGTTGGGAGCTTGTAAAAGTTGGTACTAGGGTGTTTCACGCTGCATCTCGGGTCGATACTACAAAGAGTTACTACAAGTCCCACCGTGAGAATGGGCCTCAATGTGGCTGGTATTAGCCCTCACAAACGGGAAGAGCCATTGGCAATTACCGACAATGAACTACATAACAAAAGACTAAAAATTTTCGTTTTGCTGAAACGCAGAATACAAACCAAACATCGTTCATGTTTAACATAAATTCAAAAGTTTTGAAATGCTCGTATTGCGTTACATGGAAAAACGAGATTTAGATATCATGATCATGGCATTTTATATTGGTCAACACAAATAGCCGTACACAGATGTCATCAAATTGAATAAATTACAAAACAAAAACTTTAATTAATGATAACATCAGTAAACATTATAATAGTGACAAGCAGGCCCATAATTTTATTAAATATATTGCCCAATTATACTATACAGGCACAACCTGTCGGAGTACTGGCTAAATTCACCTTAAATCTATGTGGTTTTAGTAAATACTTCAATACTATTTATAGCTCATGAGGATGTAATATTGTATCACTGTACACGGGGAGCTTTCCTTGACAACATGGCTGCCTAATAAAACCTATCTTATTTTCTCCAAATATATTTGTTCCTTCGAATCCGTTCGAACAGTACGACAGAAACAACTACGGTTCATAAATAACTGTGAATTCATTGGGGTCGCTATAGATGGATCAACTGGTAATGCCAATCTTGAAGAAGAGATCTAGAGATCTTCCTGATAGCGACTTCGTGCCCATGTTGTGAATTTCTGACAATCAACAGCCATAAATAACTCGAAATTCATTGGGGTCGCAATAGATGGATCGATTGATAATAGATAGGATTATATTTTTTTTTTTTTTTTTTTTTGGGGGGGGGGGGGGAGGATTCTTTAAACGCAGAGGTTTTATAGGCGAAATATACCGCAAACGAATTTTTCACTTGGTGCCGGCAAATTTAGTTTAAAAAAAAATAACTAATCAATATCTCGTTAGATATGTTTTCTAATATGTCTTTTATATGGTTTTCGAGGTGGCTGAATTCAATTCTGGTCTCATAAATAATTCGATATCCAAGATGGCGGAAATTCAAAATGGCGGAATTTCAATTAATGTCATTTTTTATGTTGGATATGGCTTCTAATACATGTATGTCTTTTATATGGTATGCGAGGTCTCTGAATTCAATTGTGGTCTCAAAAATTAATTTCGAAAATTCCAGTTGGCGGATTTCCGTCATTTTTTTCTGTTGGACATGACTTCTAATATGTCTTTCAAAATTAATTTTGCAAATCCAAGATGGCGGAAATTCAAAATGGCGGATTTTCTTTTCGTATTTGTGTGTAGAAAAATGACGTATCAATTAAATGACCTCACATTTATTATGACGTTATTTCCATAGCAACCGACTTTTTTTTTATGTCGTTACGTTTATCTAGTCATCATTGTTCGTGTATCTAGACAAAATTTGGGATTATTATATCCCAACTGGTGATTACTGAATCTCTTTATGCGTAGCAGTAACGTCCAAAACGTGCTGTAGGGTGAGATTTGCAGAGAGGAACCTATATTTGTTCTTAAACTTCAATCAACAAAAAGGACAATTTGTCATTAGCGTTATGTAGAATAGATAAAGACAAAGTAACTGTTAGACCGAATAAAGAACAGTCCGTATATCCACCTGACGAGCGAACTGTCACCTCATATATTCAAAAAGGACTATGAAACATTTAGAGATTTGAGAAAAACCGAAAATTGTACTGAACGCCGTATTCCTGAAACATGGTTCTCAAAAGTAAATGAATTTAATCAGAGAATGACTTATCAGAGCAAAAAGAAAAAGGAAACGGCCTACGAAAGAGCTTTGGCCTCTCATACCATAGTACCATATTTTTACACGATTTGCGTACAAGAGGCGGCCATTTTGTCTGGCAGTAGGGTGTAACGGTGATACACTAAAACGTTTTTTGTTTTTTTTAAATCGGATAAAAATTGTGAACTCTATAGCTAAACGCGCGATTTTCCGTGCAATCAGGGGCCATAATTGCATAATTCCGGAAGTTATGATCCGATGTGCGCGAATATCGGAAGGAACCGAGATCTGTGGGATATAAACATAAATTTCAAGTTTCATTGAAATCGGATAAATATTGTGATCTCTACAGTGTTCACAAGCTAAAAACGTGATTTTTCGTACAATCAGGGGCCATAATCCAAGAAGTTATTATAGTCCGATACTTGCCAATATCGAAAGGAACCGAGATCTTATTCTTAGGCTGATAAACCTATAGTTAAAGTTTCATTGAAATCGGTTAAAAAATGTGACCTGTAGAGTGTTCACAAACTATTGTGGACGGGCGGATGTACAGGGGCGAAAATATACGTCCACATGAAAATGTTGGGCGTATAAAAAGAAACAATACATGAATAAACAGAAGCAAATGAGAACAATCTAAACCGTTTCGAAAGACAGCCCTCTGCTGACTGAATGAAAAGCGGTAGGTTTCTAATGACGTCAGAGTTTTGAAAACGAAATAAAAAGGGGCGATAATCCAGATAAGATAACGCCAAATGGTTAATAAGCTATCGATTTAGGAACTAATCGGAATTATTCAGCTATGTAGTTGCACGAAATATAATACGTAAACCCCAACAAGAAATGCAAAACAGGTATGCTGAAGAAATCTACTATGAACGTGTAATACATTATACAGGCATAAAATAAGGACGATAATCGAGAAAGGATTAAGAAACTAGAGAACATTTAAAATAAATATTAAATTGGATCATTATCCAACATTTAGTCGGTAATATAGGCCTACTTATAAGAAATGTCAAACTTTGTATGCTGAAGAAATGGGAGTTTCGAAATTTCATTTATGCGTAATTGTGTACCGCCTTTTGGCAGTGCACTTAAAATAAAGAGATTCTATTCTAGAAAGAAGTAGTTCGTTATCGTTACACATTGTCAAAAATCGTAATGCTTGTGAATAAAATAACACTATATATATAGCGTAGTATCTGGTATGTTACTACAAATTGACGCGTATTTTACTACTTCAAAGCCAAATTTTTCCGTTTTGTCGAAAATACCGACATTAAATTTATTGTTAATTATTTTAATATCCAGGGCCCTGTTTCTCGAAATCTTAACTAGAGATAAAATCCAAATTTTAGTAGATACTTCAATTTTGATTGGCTAAGCACTAAAATCAATCTAATAATATCCAATCAAATTACTAAAGTTTGAATTTTATCTTAGTTAAAATTTCGTGAAACAGGCCCCAGGTCAAGAACAGATGCATTTATACTTCAGAGTGCCACAATTTTCTTTATTTATTATAACTTCTGTGAGATATATTTCACTTTCTTTTACATTTGTTGAAAGTTCCGTTATCATTTGATAGGTTCAGCGTCAACAAAATCGTGCCTTCAAACTCATGTTTGATCAAGAACATTCTAATGACTTGCCCCTTTTTTAAGGAAATGCAAACTGCTGAATATAGAGCCAAGACATAAGTTAAACAAACTTATTTTCATAATATATAAAATACTTAACAATGTTTGTCCAAGTTATTTATCTAATCTTATTGAATTATAAGACTCCTTATAGCAGTATTAATTCTCGACTGACATTTTTCTTTATCAAAAACTACAGTGTGGGCATTGCGACGTTTTAAAATCCATTTAGCATCTTCTGCATAAATGGCCATCAAGTTCTGCCTTTCCAGAAAGTTCCATTAAAGGCTTTATCTACAAACCAATCTATATTATCTTTAAGATCTGCATGTTAAAGCTTAGATTACAAAGTAGAAAAATCGAATGTTTCTATTGTGTTTGCATTAATTTTTTTATTGATTTTTTCTAAAGTGTCTACACTATAGGTTTATTTTTATCAATTATAAAAAAACCCTATTAATTCCAGTATAGCTACGAAGTGTTCTGCACCAAATGCGATGTTGGGTTTGGCATAATTTAAGCCCTTTGGTGATAGTCTTAGATAATGGTTTCGTTTGGCAGATACTGAAGGATATTATATATCTGAATTTTACTGGGTTTTTATGGAATTTAGGTATAGAATTAATGTAAGGTAGTGCATCTATTTTCACATTGTCTTTCATATCATTACTACTGTTAAATGTATATTGGTTATGTAAAGTATCTAGTTTAGTTAAATCCGTAATGCATTTAAAAATGTCATTATGGGTATTGGGCCAAAGTCCAACTTCAGTAAGAATATTTCTAATATAGTATTTTTTTACAAATAAAGGCAATATTATTGCTGGCCTTATCGACAGGCGTTAGAACAAATCTATCTTGAAAAGAAGCAAGACATTCAACTGCGGATGTATTATTTAGGACTTCGTGTGGCGGGTGTCTTGGGTTAAGTTTTATATATTTGATTCTTTTTGACAAGAGATCAAAAACCGTGTTTTTCCATTCCCCAAAAGATTCTAATGGTGCAGACCAAGCTACTATGCATTTCCTGATATAAGATTTAAGATTATTGTGTAACTTTTTGAAATTAGTTTTACTAGGTTGTTCTCGAAATTGAGGTCCAAAGCGAAAAAGTTTTTTAAGATTTTTATCTTCAACAATGTCGAAGTTTCCTGTCTGTATATGGTCATGAAAGTTGTCTTTAAAGGGAGAGTTGGCGCATTGACATGTAGTATTATCGTAAATGTTAATTAATTCTTGTACGTTAAGGTTTTCAATAGTTTGATGGTAGTTAAATATTATATTACGAATTGGAGGTAAAAATTTGTATACGACTGTAGGTGAAATTTGAGGAATAGTATCTGGTATAGATTTAATTACTGATCGGTCTCTAAAGATTCTATTGAATTCAATGTCTTGTATATGTTTATCTGTAAAAAGGATTTAACACTTTTGCACTTTATGAGGCTATTTTGAATGCCTAGGTAAAATTTATATTTATCAAATCGGTTATAACATCGTAATATTGAGGAAGAAAGCGTTCATTAAGTTGATTAGAATAGACGATATCCTGTATGAGGGAGGACACCAAGTTTCTTAGCTGTAGATTTTTTCAAAGTATGTTATGTATAATTTGTCGGGCTAGGTTGAGTACACAGGCTGCACAGGACAATTTATCGGAAGTATGGCATTGACATACAGAATACAATTCATTCAAAATACTTTCTTGGTCTTTTTGAAATTTCGATTTTTTTATAGAATGTTTTTTATTTTGAAATTTATGATCAAGTTTTTTGTAACAAATTCTTGTAATCAAAGTGTTTTCATCACGGTTACTACAATCGATGTTTTTAAATCTATCATTGAGACCATAAGGGACAATGGTTTTTAAATTTATTATCCAATTTTTTCTGCGCGAGTTCTTTTTTTGTGTAACTGCAGGATCATTTTTGCCATTACTGAGGTGTCCTGAACCAGGAAGCTTTTCAATGATTTGAATGGATTTTGTTTGAAATGTTGATATAGTAGGTAGGTTGTGTGCAATTTCAGAATTTCCTGCAATCTGTGATTATTAAACCTTGTTTTACAAGATTCTCTAGTTTCCCCAACATACTGTAATCTGCAGTAATTGCAGGTCAATAAATATACTATATATTGCGTATTACAATTAAGATTTTGATCTGTAGAAATATGGTAGCATCTACCAGTAACCGAGCTACCAAATGTGTGGGCTTCATTGTAATCTTCTATATATATATATATTTGTGACTGTCGTTTGTCTGTCTGTTCGGGCTTGGCGGCTACACTAGGTCTGCCCCGAGTCTGAAATTTGGGGTATAGGGGTAGCTCGGACCGGGGAGTAACATAGGCCAGGTGGCGTTAGTCTACCACTTCCGGTTTCGGAGTTATGACCCCCGAGCGAAGCCGGGTATCCTGCTAGTCAGTACATAATTTACACTGTCTATAGTTACAAGCACCAAAAGACAGACTACAAAATTCACAATTAATATTCGAATAAATTAAATTATTAGGTAGGTAACCCGTATGGGTAAAATTTGATGTCACATTAGTCGAAATTCCTCCCCCTGCAGCCAATTCATCATAACTACCTGCTGGATTCTTATTGGTGAGATTAACATGCGGAGTCACGTAAGGTGTTCCGTGTAGGGGGACAAAATTTCTCACAGGGTTGCTAGCCCTAATGTTATACGTAGTAAGGTATGCCATTAAGAAGATATATAGAAGATATATAGATATTATATTATTAACTTTGTTCCAAGTGGTGATTGACTTGCTTTGTGCGGCTTTTATCAAAATTAAATTAAGACAATATATGTGTTCTAATAAAATTAATAATATTCCTATGTTTTAAGGTTAGATGCCTATGATAAAAATGATAACTTATATCTGAACACAGATCAACGTTACCAAAAATTGATAGATGTCAAATAGATTGTTAGTTTAAATACAGAATGGTATCTGATCATGGGACGTCTCATGATTTAAAAGCACCGCAGAAGGGAGAGAAGTTGATGGAAAGTGATCGAGTTTCTGCATTTTGATATCCCAAAGTTGATAATTTAATTGCAGTTAAAGACTATGAATATGTAATGTTACCATATACTTAATATTGGGTCGTCAGTTATCTTCAGATAACAGAGGCTGAAGCTATAAAGCTAAATGCAGGTACAGGGAGACATAGTTCGTGTTCAAAATGGCATGACGACAGGGAGTGGTGTTTGCCTCTATCTCGATTTGGGGATGTTGAGCATATGACTGCAAGAAAAAATATTGACAAACTTTGTGAAAATATTTGCTTTCAGTTTCCGACCCGCCTGTAATACATGGTCGTAAATATGAAACTGATGCATGCAAGTCTTTGTAAAAAAAATACGGGTTTCATTGCGTCTAAATGTGGAGTTTTGTGAATCCAAGTTATTCGTATCTTGATGCAACTCTTGATGGAGTAATTGATGATAATAAAATAGTTGAAATTAAATGTCCACATAGGGGATTTTATCTAATATGCTTAAACTAGTTTTGTGAAACGCATCTATCTTAAGTTAGATGAAATTTTAGTTTACGACGATTTTAAAGAGATTTAAAGATGGGTTCCCGCTTACAAACTGGGGGATTTAATGGTACATATGGACTAAAAACATATTCAAACTAATTAATTTGTCATAATTTTGCTTCAAATCCTTCTCAACCATTGTAATTGTGAAGAATGTCCTGCTATAAAAATTTGATCAAACCAGGTCATGTTTACGTCACGTGAATTACCTCTCTTGGAAATCAGAGGAGAATTCATTGCATACATAAGTCGATGTTGTCTTTAATCGCTTACTATTTATTACATATATCGAATCCTAATTAAATTCTCGGATTATCCACTACCCGAGTCTTTTTTTATCTCAGAAAGTGTTGTACGTCTAACTCTTCATAAAGTTTATCAACTTGTACATCAAGCGCTCAATGTTCGCGTGTGACCTTTGACGTGCAGAAATTCCTAATCGTTGGGCTGTCGATTAGGGGAACCCTTACATTTTTGTCCTGTATACGCTCCATGAGTGTTTTTCGGCGAATCCAGTATTGTACATCAGGCGCTCAATGTTCGCGTGTGACCTTTGACATCACGCGTGCAGAAATTCCCTTACATTTTTGTCCTGTTTAGGCTCCATGAGTGTTTTTCGGGGATGACCACCCGATAAATACTTTTCTGGGAACCCATCTTTAAGAATTTGTTAAACAGGGCCCACCTCATGACTAAACCCACCAAAACCTGTATAATTTCAACAAATAATTAATAAAAAATCTTATCCAAAACCACAAATAGTAATTATAATTTTGAGTTTACATTATTGGAGATATTTTTTGAAACACAAAAGTGCCAGAAAGAAAGTGTTTCAGTCTTTTTGTATTGATAGCCATATATCCCAAAATATGTAATGACCGTTTGTCAGGTGTATCATACCATAATTCTATTGCACCCTTGTAGCACAAAATACTGGTTGAAAAGCGAATTATTAGGGGAGCTGGAAATAATTACATTAATTTTAAATCCCGTAACATCGACTCCACTGTGTATTCAGAATGATTGTCTATTGATTTCTTAAAAAAAAAAAATAGATATTAATCTGATTAAAATACAGATCTTTATTTCGTTTCGTTTTTGTATACTTTGGATGTCCTACACTACATGGAGATCTGGCCCGTTGTACAGGGGGGTCGCGTCAGGGGTCATACGAGCAGCTTTGACCCTATGACGTTGATTAATTAATCAGCGTTGAGGTTTCTGACGGTTTACCCACAGTTACGTGCAGAGCACGCCTGGCCGTAACAGACCATTTCATTGGCTTAGTTCTCACATCAACTAGAACGCCTGTTATATAACGACTCTTCCAGATCCTAGTTTTGTGAAGACAAGTAAAACGAAAGTTTGAACTATAAAAAACGAAACGAAATAGGATGTGTGTTCTAATCGGATTGAATAGATATCTAACCTACATTTGACTCAATTTCGATTAAAATTGTTTTTTGACACTGCTGATGTTAGGAGCAGCAATCAAAAATTTGTTAACTTGTTCTCTAAATCGAAGGACTACTTTTACTGTTACGTTACTTTAATCTCTAGCATGAAGGTTCAATGCTGATATTTGATTTCTATTCTAGATGAACACAAGAGATGCCGTTCCATCATTATTTAAATTCTGTATGCCCATCGTGAAAGTTGATAAGGGTCTATAAAACTTCAATTAATGACAATTTTAAGTGATACAGGATAATTGTAGATTCCTATAAACAACATAACATAAACTTAGTCGCTGGAAATGTGATGTATATAAGAAGACATTTAGGCAGTAGTGATCTAGTAAATATCACCGTTGTGTTCCAGTATTGCTTTTTATCAGGTTCTTGATTACAAAACTAGTTTAACTTCATATCATACTTTTATTCTTCTAACATATTATATACAAACATCGTAATGTTAAAGACACCCAGAACTAGCTTGTATTGAGGGAGCCATGTCTTAGCTTGGCACAAATAGGCGCTCTCCCTCGTTCCATCTCGTCCCGTGGCAAGGGGTCCACATGAAAATCTGGGCGTATAAAAATTTAATCATATAACCACGCGGAACCTTTTAAAACAATGTCCATATCAATGTTGAATAATTTTCTATTTAAAACAAATATGCTCTTTCATTTATAATTAGGCCTAGCATTTGCTTGATTCTAAATCTTAGGCTTAATATACTAGGTTTTATTCAAATTAATAGCCCAAGCATTTAATATTAAAATACACACTGGTTCATAGTAGATTAGGTCTGAAGGATTGGCATGAAATCATAGATAATAAATGATTTATTGTCCCCCGCCTTTCGAAGAAAGCAGGGGACTATTAAAATGGGTTCGTCC
This sequence comes from Patella vulgata, assembly GCF_932274485.2. Taxonomy (NCBI): domain Eukaryota; kingdom Metazoa; phylum Mollusca; class Gastropoda; family Patellidae; genus Patella; species Patella vulgata. The sequence goes on from NC_065883.2 coordinate 24,773,591, forward strand.
GTCTGTCTGTCCGTCCGTCTGTCTGTCACACTTTTTGGGACACAATAACTCTCCTTCTAATTGACCGAGAGTGTTCAAACTTGGTGTAGGTGTTGATGGAGTTCGAACATGAGCATTCTTTGGTTAGGGTAAGCAGAGATAAGCAATTTAATTGGTTAATGCTTTGGGACAGGATAACTTTAGTTCTAATTAAGTGAGAGTGATGAAACTTGGTGTATAGTTTCATTACATCAATATCTTGACTAAGTTCGATAATGAGCATTTTCTGCTCAGGGTAAGCAGAGCGATAAGCAATTTGATTGGCCGAGACTTTGGAACTCAATAACTCTCCTTCTAATTGAGCTAAAATGTTCAAACTATTAAAATGGGTTCGTCCGTCTGTCTGTCCGTCACATTTTTTTGGACACAATAACTTTCCTTCTAATTGACCGAGAATGTTCAAACTTGGTGTAGGTGTTTATTAGGTCAATGTCTTGATGGAGAGTGAAGATGAGCATTTTCTGCTTCGGGTAAGTAGAGATAAGCAATTTGATTGGTTGATGCTTTGGGACACGATAACTTTAGTTCCAATTAAGTGAGAGTGATGAAACTTGGTGTATACTTTCATTACATCAATACCTTGACTAAGTTCGATATTGAGCATTTTCTGCTCAGGAGCGAGAAGCAATTTGATTGGCCGAGACTTTGGAACACGATAACTCTCCTTCTAATTGAGCTACACTGTTCAAACTTGGTGTAGGTGTTTATGAGGTCAATGCCTTGATAGAGTGCGAAGATGAGCATTTTCTGCTTATGGTAAGTAGAGATAAGCTATTTGATTGGTTGATGCTTTGGGACACGATAACTTTAGTTCTTATTAAGTGAGAGTGATGAAACTTGGTGTATAGTTTCATTACATCAATACCTTGACCAAGTTCAATGATGAGATTGGTCTGCTTAGGATAAGGAGCAATAAGCATTTTGATTGGTCATGACTTTGGAACATAACAACTCCGCTTCTAATTGGGGTAGAATGTTTAAACTTGATGTAGATGTTCGTCTTGACTGAGTTCAATGATTAACATATCGAGCTAAAGCTAAGCAGAGATAAGCAATTTCCTTGACCGATGCTTTGGGACAAGATAACTTTGATTCTATCTGATAGAGAGTGATGAAACTTGGTGTATAGTTGATAATCAGTTTGATTGGTCGATACTTTTGAAAAAAATAGATGTGCGATTAATTAATATGTGTCATCTATTTATTTGGGGATTTCGGCGGGGGACATCAGCCTCGCTGTTGGCTTGTTATCGTTTTTTTTTTTGTTTTTTTTTGGGGGGGGGGGGGGGTCAACAGACCTAGACCTAATTTATCCCCATATTCAAAACCTTGATATATGTATGCATTTTGTAACTGAGTGCAATGAGGATGTACATGTATGTAGAGGCCTATGTTTTTTGTTGTTTTTTTTCTTACCGAGAAGTGTAGTCGTCATTTCCAGTCTGGCAACCATCCATCTCTTCCGCAGTACTAGATCTTTCGGAAAAGTGTGCCCACCTTTTGGGTGTCCTTAGAGACGACAGGAAGTAGCAGACGATGTTTACATCAGAGATCGTATGTTTACATAAGGCCGTGAACTAACCCATTATCCACGCGCTCCTCATAGCGAGCCCCTCGTTGGCGAACCCCATTCTATTAGGATTATCAGCACGTATGAAGCTTCACCAAATACAGAGTCGGATTATGCACTCCATATGAAAATTATGTACGAAAAAAAATATGGAACATTATTGTAGAGATTTAGAATTGATTATGTGTGAAAACATTTCTAGTTTGAGATCTTTCTGTATGACAGAATTCATTTTTATGATGTAACGGCATTGGTATAACTGATTTCTCAGCTTTAACCGCTAAGAGATGATTCTGTTTGAATGAATTACGTCACTGGTCATTGTGGCATTATGTTCTAAGGGGAGCAACTCCATTTAGTAACTAGAAATGAAAGGGTGTTAATCTTAGACCCTAAAAATGAATACAAAATGGTGGCATGGACGGGAATCCACCTGAATCATGTCTGAAGGTGTTGAACAAGGCCTGGCCGACGAGGCAGTTGTTCGCCGCCACTGTCAACTACCACTACCGAAAGGATTTGATGGCACGGCTGAAACCAACTAAAGAACAGGTATGTACATTTCTTTACGCCACGGGAGATGTTACCGATGACATTTTGGCTACGTTACAAATTGATGAGGCCAATATCCACTACACCCCCAAGATCTGAAAAACATTGTCTCGATTATCCATTTTTGGATTTAATCATTACTGAGCGTTCAGCAGCAGATCGGATTCAAACCCAGTGAAAATCCCACACATAAGATGGCATCGAGAGTTGATTATGGTTTGGATAAGTTAATTAATGTGTGTGAAATAGCTGTACTTAACGTCCGCTTCCACCGAGGTGATATCGCAGACAATTTAATAAATGTCTAATTAATAGTTCATAGGCAGATTTAGCTCTTGCATAATGTATGTTTAAGACGTTTTAAAGGAATAAAGTATCTCCTTTAGATTACAATATGTCGGTCTCAACATGACTCAAGTCATACATAAGTAAGATATAATATTTATAATTATTAACGTATATGATTATTGAGAAAGAGCAAATGATTGGTGATTTTGGCAATGTTTGGCAGCATGTTTACTGAGATCACTTGGTTGGATGGCTGTTTGAGTGGCAGTACCAATCATAGCGACCAAGGCAACCTACAAGATAGCAATAAAAATTATCATGTTAGATGTTGACAAACAAACTAGTTTATTTCATGACTAACCCAGGTATTTGCATCCCCATGCATGCTGAATATAAAGTTTAATAAAGGTCTTAACATTTCAAATCAATAGTTACCTTTTAATTATCATAATTTGTTAAATCAATGAATACTGATCTTTTTCGTTAGGATGTCTGACTCCATAGTACCATACAAAAATAAATGAAATGGCGTGCACAATCGTCCTAGTTTCTGAACCGACCGGACTATTGAATTTGGGCACACACCATACAGTGTGCTATGAGGGAAATATTACCTCGACAGCGGCGCTGTGTCTTACCCTTATTTCGAATTCCAACCGTCAAGCGTTCCTCAACTTTTATATATACTTGAAAATCTCTGAGACCTCCTGGTTTGCGAGATGGCCCTTTATTCACCTATTTACCGCAGCTCCCATGCAAATGGAAATATAATGCTCCACTAATAGTCAAAGTGCCACACCAGGCTGAATTACAACTCTAAAATATATTGGATTGTGTGGATTAGTTCAACAACTTTGATTGTGAAATTTGGAGAGGGGGTTCCAGGCCTGAAATAGCATCAATCCATATACTGGATTGTGTGGATGTAATATGTAAAAAGGAAAATATTGACTTCTGAATAATGGAAACATAATTACCTCTGTAGCTCTAAGACCAGTGGGGGTTTTGACAGCCATCTGTTGGGCATCTGTCAGAGAGAAGACAAAACATTCTGTTGATGTCCGGATGACCAATTTGCTCTGAAAAATATTGACCAAGAAATCATAACGAATCTTATCAAGAGGCGATGGATGTAAGTACAAGTAATTATGGTGTCAAAATGTATTTTATTTGAAATGAGAAATGGAATATATAACAATTAAAGATACATTATGGGAGATTTTTATAGAGAGTTGGCCATTATTGCTATAACAGTTAAACAGTAGATGATGAAAGAAGAATATATTGAAAAATTCAGTCAAATTACTTTATTCTGAACATAGTTATCATCGTTGTAATATTTGCCTAGAAATGTGTCTTCACCTTCGCTGATCGTTTGATTGACAGGCGTTAACTCCACCTACATATCTCGATTATCAAGTAAAGTTTTCAATGGCATACCGAAACGCTTTACAGCGGCCTCGCTAAATACACTCTATCATTTAGCCTCGATCCAACTGACGTATTTTCATCAGGTTATCCCTTATTTGATTTAATCAATTAGTGAAATCCTATTTAAATCCGAGCTGTTGCCGAGCCATCCGTGGGTCTACAGAGTTGATTTTGGTCTTGTTGTTTAAATAAAGATCTAATTTATAATTTCTATAACATCTGAAGCCTAAATTAAGACTTGCAATAATCAGATTTAGCTCTTGCATAATGCCTGTTTAATAAAACTGATACAACTAACTTGGCCACATAGTTACTTGCATTATTGTATATTTCGATAATTGGTTTCAGCATAGGGATCTTTAGAGGTGGAAGCAACCCGGAGTATCCATAAAATACCCACAAGGCTAGGCGAGTAACCATAATCCGTGTTGTGTACAAGCCTGGGGTCAAATAAGTGAAATGAACTGAAATGGGGTTTAACGTCCTACTGGTCTGCCCCGGCTGGGATAATGAAGACGGCCATACACCATACAGTGTTCAAGTTTGCCCGGGCAGCGGCACTATTGCCTACTCTTAAATCGAATTCCAACTGCCAATGTATACACGGGACCTCTTTTTTTGTGCCATTCAAACGACTAGACAACTGTCCTTGTCAGGTGAATGCCATATTTTCGATTTAACGGGGTCTTATCATTTAGTTATGTCGTATATATATACTATTCAAAAAAAGTAGGGGATATTTGATTTTTAAGTGTTATTAAAGTAACCTAATGAAACTGACGAAGAAACAAATGACAAAATGAAATGAAGTTCACATTCATCGATTTATTCCAAATGATCGTTAGACTAAGTAAGGCACAGACTGACCATTATAAGGGTAAAATGATACCCGGGGTCAAACAGCAAAGTTACCACAGCATCACAACCAAGTCAGTAACGGGTAAATCCTCCTCTGTTTGCCAAACAAGCATTGATCCGACGTGGCATACTCCTAATGAGACGTCTAAGGTCATTTTGGTCCAGATTGTCCCATTCCTGTTGCAACGCAGCAGCAAGTTCTTGGACATTGGAAAGACGTTGTTGACGTTGACGTAACCTCTGTCCAAGCATGTCCCAGACATGCTCGATGGGGGAGAGGTCGGGACTCAGTGCTGGCCAAGGTAATGTGGTGATGTTCTGTTGTTGGAGGTAACCTGTAACGATCCTGGCCCTGTGACATCTTGCGTTGTCATCCTGGAAGATGAAACGGCGGCCATGACGTCGTGCGAACGGCACAACATGGACTGCCAAGATGTTGTCCCGGTAGTACTGGCCTGTAACACGCCCTGCAACAACATGTAAAGCCGTCCTTCCAGCAACAGTGATGCCTCCCCACACCATAACAGAACCACCCCCAAATCGATCATGTCTGATGACGTTAACGTCTTGGAAGCGCTCGTTTCGACGACGCCACACCCTCCTACGTCTGTCCAAAAAATCAATAGTGAACCTTGACTCATCTGAAAACATCACATTGCTCCAGCGTCGATTATCCCAGTGTTGACGATCCCTACACCAACGACGTCTTGCCTGAATGTGATGATCTCTCAAACAAGAGATCACGCGAGGACGTCGGGCGCGAAGGTGACCCCTATGCAGTCGATTCCGAATCGTCTGGCCACTCACTCTCACACCAGTGTCTGTTTGAAGACGAGCGCTGATCTAATTTGCTGTGATGACACGATTTCTCAAGGCCAAGGTACGGATAAATCGATCCTGGGCTTGAGTTGTCGCCCTTGGTCGACCCGAGCGTGGTCTGTCCTGTACAGATTGTGTATCACGGTATCTGGACCATAGCCTGCTTATGACAGACTGAGAAACATTCATCGTCCGCGCCACAACCGCCTGTGTTGTGCCGATCTGTAGCATGCCAAGGGCACGTAACCTTTCATTTTGGGTAAGCCGACGCATATCAAAATTTGTTTTCTGGTCACTACAACAATTAAACTGACGTTTCCACCCTGGAATTCAATGCCACAATGACTGTAACATTCAAAGTCAGAGTTGTGCAAATCTTGGGTTGGACCCCCATGATGATCCCAAGCATCACCTGCACTATGCGGTAGCTATTGGTGCGTTTGGGCGTCACATGTAACTGGAAATGTTTCTTCTGTTAGGTTCTATAGTGACTTTTTTCGTAGTCATTTGCATAGTTTAGTATTATGCCCCCAAAATCAAATATCCCCTACTTTTTTTGAATAGTATATTTTAAGGTCACACAACTGATTTAATACTTCCGGCAGTAGGAGAGGGCGAATTGCATACAATCTGTGTACTAAGCAAAACACTAAACATAGTGTATGTTTTGTTGGGTTTTTGTTTTAAATTAATATTATATATACTTACAAGCATTTCATCGTGAAAGAAGTGGAAATTCTCTCCATGTGGAGCTTTAGATACATGAGGAGATTTAGATGAATGAGGAACATCAGTCTGATGGGTAGCACGTGAATGTGGTGCATGGCTGTTGTGGTGTGCGTGTTGAGTAGTGGGGACGTCTGTTTGGGCCTGAAAAAAAAAATTGATTTGAAAACGGAACCTTGTTTTTGACCTGATAGTAATAAGTAGCAACACTAGAATTAAAATGGCTGCCCAAGCTGAATGAAACAACTCGACAAGGGGCGGGCGATGGGGTGGGTCCGGGTTCCATATTTTTTGAAAGATACAAGGTCTCTAGCGTCATTTTGACGTATATCTGGGGTAACTGGAAGTCACTTCGCTAAAACACAGGAACTGAGACTAAACACAACAACATAATATGACATACCAAATAATAATATATGTACTACTGATGTAATAATAATCAAATGTACACGATTTTTACAGGATATTTTAAGCAGGCAAATAAAATTTAAAAGCAAAAACCGTGACCATCACATAAACTATTAGTTTATTTTTTTCAATACCCCAAAACGTGTTGAACTGGTTTCAAACGGAACTCCTCAATACCCTTATCAAAATTAACAGTACGTGACAAGCATTTTCAATGCCAGACCGAACGGATAATTAGCTTCTCCCTGACATATTAGTGAGGAATCACGCATCATTTGTCGACAAAAGCCATCGATGTTCTACTTTACTATCTAGTTATTAATTTATACCCCCGGGCCCTGGACAAGTGTCCCAGCTGCCCCCCCCCCCCCCCGACCCTCTCACGGGCCCTTGATCAAATACACCGGAATTTATCCAGTAGATTATAAGCCAGACGCTAATAGAAAATAATGATAACTTTAGATAGCAATAACTTTTAATATTTTGGACCAATTTGGGCTGAAATTTACTTTCCATTACCAATAGTGTGTATATAACAACAGAATGCTAGAACGTATATATGTATACTTACAGCAACGAACGCAATAACGGCACAAGCTACTATTAATTTCAACATGGTTGGATACATTGACTAAAATGAAGTAGCGATAAATAATCGGTGGGTTCTTTTATATCGTCATCTTATCTTATATAATCGGGTCAAGGTAAGCCATATTTATATTTCACACAAACTGCTAACTGCTGGGCTATTTATATTAGTTTGTTTCATTAATAATCTGAATTTTTAGATTTGCACCCAAGAAACAATCATTATAGACTAAGTGTCATAATGACCACTCACAAAACAGCCATTTTGGTGGTATTTTATGTTTTTCTAAATGAATTGTAAGCCCGTTCATATTCCAAGACGTTAACCGATTAACAAATTTGGTTTAGTTTGAGTTATAGTTAATAATATCGATAGCGAGATTTGTGCAACGCGTGAATGCTTATATAACCCTAAAGATGTTGGTATGGTCGTTGTAAAGGTTTCAAGGGATCTTTTACCTAATACCGGGCAAAAAATCTTAAGAAGGGGAGAAGTGAAAACTATTGTAGAATTTTTACCTTTAAATAATAATAGCATTATATTGATAATTATGTCCTTATTGGTACCATATTCATAGACATGGTATTTATATCTCACGCACTCGAATTGAATGAGAGATAGGTTGACAAATAAAACAAGTTGTAATTGATAAACATAGCCGATTCTAGGTGAAACCAGAATATCTTGTTTATCACTAAGGATAGGGAAGTTACCATTCCATATTTGGCAAAGGTGACCAATCACATGATTAATTACATCATAATTTAGCCAATGGAATAATTAATAGCTGTGAATCTGAGCGTATATAACAAATAGAATGTGCGCTATCGGGTAGACACCATTTAGATTCTTAGAGAGCATAGACCGTTGAGGCTACCATCTGGATTCAGTAAACCCCATTGATTTGTAGAAGAGTGGGTTAGGGATAGGAGAGAAAGACATGCCTGTAACCTATGTAATCCAGGCTTTATATAAACTGTAGAAACGAACTGCAGCATTGTTGTACCCGATAGACAAACGTGTTAGCGGCGGAGATTTAAAAGAAAATACACAACGTGAAAAGGAATCCTACGAAGAGAATTACAAATATAACCAGAGACAATACTAGACGACCACAAGGCTGTTAATATATGTAGCAGAAAAGAGTATGCGTCACACGTCGGATGTGGGGTGGTTTCCCGTGTACTTTCGACATTTAACCAGCGACGCATAGCACTGCATAGTGTTACAATATACCGCTGAGTATGTCTGGAATTTTTCAAGATGTATCTAATATTTTCTGGATTAAAACCCATTGCATTTAAAGCACAAAAATTACATCGCGCGTAAAGAAACTATGCCCGCTTCTGATAAATAGTGATAAAACAAAGTAAAATAAGCTTACTTGGGGAATTGCTAAAGCAATAATGCCTCGTACAAGGTTTACAATACCAATACTCCGGAACATGGTCAACAGTTTATCTAATGTCATAACCTTTTTCATTATATAGCTGACTATATATATAAGCCACATCCTAGTATTGTTTTTTTATGTTTCCATCCGAAAGAAATGAAATGAAATGGGGTAACGGCCTACTGTTCTGCTCCGACTGGGATAATGAAGACGGACATACACCATGCACTGTGCTATAAGGGAAATTTTGCCTGAACAGCGGCCGCTATGGCCTACTCTTATATCGAATTCCATCTGCCAGGGAATATTTTATGTGCACGTCAATTTGTAGACGGTAATTCGGTTTTTTTTTTGTCCCATCCGTACGACTATACGCTGTGGATTGTCAGCACCCCCACCCCCGTCCTGCGACACTCATAGGGGAACCCACGCCGGAAAATCCAGATCAGCATTCTCGGCCAACTCCGGGATCGAACACGGGACCTCCAGTTTAGCGAACCAATGCCCCTCATCCGTTTGTGGTATCATAGCTTTAATTTGGAAATCCAGTTCTGAGGTGGGACAGAAAATCGAGGTCCACCGTATACACATTGCAGCACATGTACAAGAACCATTGCAGTGACGTATACAGCAGTTTTCATAAACGGTGTGTGTGGGGGGGGGGGGCAACATTTGTAGTCCCATCCCCAAGTCGTTTACGAGTTAGGTAGTCACTACTGCCTGAGTACTGGACATTGGTTACTAAAAGCGGAAGAGATTTCACGCAGATATGATGGGCATTATCTAATCCACTCAATATAATCCATCCGATGGTCTAAGGAGTTGATATTGGCATGTCATTTAAACAAGCTTATAAATAATAAGTTATATAACATTTGAAGCCGGAAAAACTAATGGTAATATGCAAGTCTAGTTCTCGCATAATGCAATAGCAACTTATACACGAGAGAGACTTAATATACCGGTAATTATCCAGTTTTGTCTTAGTACACAATGTGATAAAAACCCGAGGACATTCTAGTCTTAGAGCACCGCGACCCAACATTAGCTATGATGTTCATGTTATTCCAAATATAGTTCGAGCCAATTTGTGGTTCAGTCGGAAGAAGACTTTTTAACATTACAGGTATGTTATAAAATCGCACCTTTCAGTCCATTTTCATTATACTGACCGAGTTATGGGTATTTGAAGGATTGACAAGATAGTATCGATTGTTGAGTACCATTGCAACGATAATAAAATCTCGGGTATCCATTTTAACGTTAAATTAATAAATGGCACGGCTGTTCTAATCCATTGACTATCACGACCGTCGGATGACCTAGAGATTTGATTATGGGCTTGTCATGTGAACAAATGCCTTATAATTAAAGCGTTATAAACTAATTGAAGCAGCAGAAAAAAAAACACCAGCAGAAGGCAGACTTAGCTCTTACATAAAGCACCTTTTATTGCATAATAAATGCTTAAATCATTTCCAATAAAATTAATAATATTTTATTGACTAACAGCAAAGACATTATCGTGTCCACAATGATGAGCAATATCTGTATGCATATCTTGAGGTGTCAGTGGAGTTTGTGTTCCAGTAGAGATCTTACCAACCAAGGCAAGCTGAAAATAATAGGTAATATAATTAGATTGCATGCATATCTTGATGTGTCAGTGGGGTTTGTGTTCCAGTAGAGATCTGACCAATCAAGGCAAGCTGAAAATAATAGGTAATATAATTAGATTCCAAAGAACTTTCTGTACCTTTTACATCGCATTATCAGGTTAAGCTGGATTTTAACTTTTATAATCCCGCGCCGAACGAGGGGAGGGGGCGGGGCGGGGGGGGGGGGATATTGAAATGGGGTTACCCGTCCGTCAGGCCCGATTTCGTTTCCGGACCATGTCTCATTAACGGTTTAAGATATCTTTTGAAACTTTGTACACGCATTAACCCATTACAGTAGTTGTACCTTTTGCTATTTAGGAATTTCTGGGATTTATATTTTTCGTTTCCATGGAAACAAATTTGACTTTGGAATGCAACCCTCTTAATTAAACAGCTGTCAAGTCGATATTTTATTGTTTTCACTACAGATGACATTGGCGACTAACACCAATAGAATTAGTATAGTAAGATCTGCCTATTTCGTTTCTGATAATAATGTGACAGAAAATGCTATGATTTTCCATACATAACACTTCCTTAAAGGATGACAGGGGACGTTTTCTGTACCCAATTTAGGAATATTGGTAATAATATTAATGCTATGGAAAATACCTCGGTGGCTTGAATACCATCTGGAGTTAGGAGAGCTTGTTGTTGATCAGCAGTCAAAGTAAAGATGTAGCAAGCTGTCTTTGTCTTGATCGCCATTTTGTTCTAAAATATTAGTTTTAAGAATGTTTGACAAATGTAAACGCCAACATAATAATAAAACATAAATATTCTACAACCAAATTATTCAAGCATATATTATAGCAGAAATTGTTATTTATGTGCATTTCTCAGGTCTGAGTAGAACTGATTTAAGCAAAAACTGCATGTCTTAGACTCCCAATATCCAAGATAATAAAACATTCTAGAAATAACAATGTTCTTTCATATAAACAAAATATATCTAATAAAAGGAGTCACGGTGGCTTAGTAACCATGGGGTCCCAGGTTCAATCCCGGTGTTGGTTAAGAACGTTTTTTTTTTATTTCCCATGGAATAGGAGGACCTGGAAAGAAAGATGTCTCGTCGTTTGAATGGGACGAAGAACCTAGATCAATCTATGTACATGTACATAAAAAGAACACTTGACAGGGTAGGCAGACATGCAGCTGTCTGGGTATTACTTCCCGCACCCATATCTCAATCCTGATCAGCCCGATTGTTGCGGAAAGTAGAACGCTAAACTCCATTTCATTTAACAAAAACGAAAAGTTCGATAAAATCACGGTTGATTCGATTAGACACCCTCTTCTTCGTGCGCATGTTTGCCACACCTGTGATAGGTATCCGTTGTTCCTGAAAAGTTAGACTAGCCTTTGCCTTTTTTGAAAAAAAAATATACTACTCACATTGTCTTTATCGTTAAAGAAGTGGAAAGTTTCATCAACATGAGGTGGATGAGTTTCATGAGGGTGGGGAGTTGGGTGAGAATGAGGATCAGGATGAGGATGAGGAGTTGGGTGAGAATGAGGATCAGGATGAGGAGTTGGGTGAGAATGAGGATCGGGATGAGGATGCGGAGTTGGGTGAGAATGAGGATCGGGATGAGGATGAGGAGTTGGACCATCTGTTGATTGAGTCTAGAAAGAAACAGTTACTAATATTATATTATCATAATTCACACATGCTATCAACATCTTGAAATTGTTTATAACAGTTTTATTCTAATATTAAAATCTGTAAATCTTGTAAGTAAACCACAGTATAAAATAAACGCTGTTAATCCATTTAATTTTATATTTAGCTGTGTTTGAACCCTAACTTATCAATTGTTCATAAAATAAGAGTTTACCCAGGGCAGTCAGGATTGTACACTCTTATTATGGCAAACCGCAGATCATTTTCCACATGTGCCCGGATCAACTATCAATATTTCCTAAAACGTTTCTTATATTATAGAGGTGGCCATGACGGCCTGTAGGTCGCGGGTTCGATCCCGGTGTTGACTGAGAAAGTTCGTCGGGATTTTCCGGCGTGATTATACTTTGTTAGTAGTTAGTCTTTATTAGCCTAGTCGGAGCAGGACAGTACGATGGTTAACCCCATTTTAGTTCAATTCATGTATATCTTGGACAATTTTAAAGCCTTGTACATTCGCTTTTCCCCAGTTTGCTAATGCTGGGTTCCCACTGTCATGCGGTACGTTACGAGAGGATTGTCCCAATTGAGTCCACGATCTGGTACGTGCAGATACGTTCGGATACGGTTCGATATGATCAACACGATTGCTACGACTGACCTCAATATATGAGCAGACCACCATTACTCCACGATTAAAACCACGATTTCAATCGTAGCAATCGTGACAACCTACCATTAGTTTTTAAGAACGTATCCTAAATGTACTGTGTTAAGCAGGCCATGTTTACAAACTAATTAAACGTTCGAATTCATGTCTTAATCTACATAAAAAATACTTACAGCCACGAAGGCTATAGCGGCACAGACAATAGCTAATTTCAACATGTTGCTGGATTAGTTATTACAGAATGAATACGGAAAGATGTCTTGAGCAAATTATTTATATGGTTTTCTTATCTCCAAGGCCCAGTATTTACGTAAATTCAACGAATACATACTATAATTCACACATTTTATCTGGGGCTTATCAATACGTTAAATATAGAAACGTTAAATCATTTCATGGTCAGCTATTCCTCGATTTGTGATCGTAAAATCGAGTGGGGGGCGTTTATAAACAGCAGTATCAAACACTTACCACTATTTTACACATGTTATCTGAGGTTTAGTCATTTCAGGTCCTCTTTTCCACTGTTTGTGGTGATAGTAAAATGGAATGGGGAGGGGGTAGGGCGTATATAAGTATAAGTCTCAAATAGAGTTGACATCCTGGATGTTGGTTTTTTTTTATTATGACTTTTCTTTAATTTCCCAAGAGAACAGATAATACAATAGACAGATTATCGTTATCGCTTTCGTTATCGGCGTGCATATAAAAGAACCCTTGCAGTGATGTATGCAGTACTTACGTGGGTGTCGTGTACGAGGTAGATCGTCATTACGGAAAGAGTAAGACGCTTCGGCCAAAGTAATACACTGCTAGTGAGACAGAAGAGGCTTCCCAATACACGCGAAGACTCCAGGGGAAAAACTGGCGATGTCACGTTTTCTGACTTTTGATTAAATGGAAATTTCCAGTTTGAACACTCATTTCTTCAGTCCGGAAGAGTTTTTTTTTAAAATATTGCAAGTTTCTATGAAGAATCATGCATTTAGTGAGAACATTATATTAATTAAGCTGGTGCACACTCCCATAGCTTTGCTATGGTGTACGTTGGGCATTTGATTTGACTGACCATGGTTTGGACATCGCCAGTTTTTTACCTTTTATGCCTTTCAAAAAACCCTCTGTAGAGAGTGGCATGTCCAGTTGTTCCATACAATATTTATGGAGAAGAAAGAAGGGACCAAGGGGTAAAATCAGGGGAAGTAATCGAACATCACCAGTTTTTCCCCTGTGGTCTTCATGTCTGAAAGGGTAAATAATTCCAGGTTAAATGTGTGATGCACAATATTTTAGGGAAAGAATCCGTGTGACATAACACCGTGTCAGACAGTAGGGTCCGGATATTGGTCTGGTTGGTAAAAATACCTGATCGGCAGTCAATAGTTAAGACCTGTGCATACCAAACATTATTTCTTGACGATTTGCATCACCAACGAATAATCATCAGTTTGGAGTAATTGTCCTCGTCTAATTGTCCTCGTGAGCTGTGTGTATGCGCTACAATCTATCGACGAATGCCCCCGGTTTTTTTTAAACGGAGGTGGTCTGTACTTATCCTTTGATGAATTCAATGGTATTATTTCTTGACGATTTGCATAATCGACGAATAACCATTACTTTGGGGTAAATAAAGAGCCCAACTAATAATTGTCCTCGCGAGCTATGTGTCCGACAATCACTACCGACAAACTTTCAATGAATGCGCCTTTTTATACGCCCACATTTTCATGTGAAAGTATATTGCCATCGCCCCTGTCCGTCCCCAATTTGTTGTGGACCCTCTAGAGGTCCCAATTTTTATTCGGTTTAGACGAAACTTAAAAATATAGATTATGGCCCCTGATTGTACGAAAAATCACAATTTTCATCTGATTTTGATGTAACTTGTCGATATTCGCGCATATTGGATCTTAACTTCCTGAATTATAGCCCTTGATTGTACGAAAAATGTTTTTTTTAGCTTGCGGTCCCTCTAAAGGTCCTACTGTTCTGCTCCGAACTGGGCTAATGAAGACGGGCATACGCCATACAGTGTGCTATGTGAGTAAATTTGCCCGGACAGCGGCACTACGGCCCACTCTATGTCGAATTCCAACTGTCAAGGGATCTTGTACATGCACGCCAATGTGTACACGTCACCTCGGAACTTCGTCCCATCCGAACGACTAGACAGCTGTCCTTGTCAGGCCCTCTTTTACTGCATCACTGACAAGGAGGGAACCACGCCGAAAAATCTGGATGAACTTTCTCTGCCAATGCAGATGTAAATATGAAGCCGATGGGGATATTGTTGTACGAAACCTCGATAATGTCTCGTCGGCAACAAATAAGGGTAATGCTAATGTAGGCCGGTTGTGGAGGTTGAGGAATTTCCTGAGTTTACAATGGCCATTTTATAATAAATGAGTATTGTGGGGAATACTAACCCTAGCCATTTAAGGCGGGGGTGGATGGCCGAATAATTAGCGCGTGCGCGTTGTATCATTACATTAAGTCAGCTGGCGCGGTTTCCTCCCACTGCTAAAGGCCCATACGCGCAAGCGAATTATTGAAATAAAATTGAACCACATATGTTAGTCCCGAAATAACCTGGTTTGTGACGTTAAACCTCATCCAAGTTTAGTCTTCTTAAAAAGGGTTCTATAGGGTTAGGATTGCTCAAAATACTCATTTAAATAACGCTGCCATTGTGGAAATCCCCGAACCTCCCCAACCGTTCCTGGAACGTTATTAATGTTCGAGACTAGTGCGCCTTGCACACGGATTAGAATCCCGATATGAGTTGTATGACTAGACATACGCTACCCTAGAGAAGAGGGAACCTGACATCGGGACATTCTGGTCAAGAGTACAATATCGTTAACTTAGCCTGATTCAGTCACATTTGGCTGAAAGAAGACTTTAACACTGTCCTTGATTAATTGGATAATAAATATTTAAAACATAATAGAGAACATTTTATTGACTAATAGCAATAACATTATCATGACCACAGTGTTTAGAAACGTCATGGTGCAGATGCTTGTGTGTCAGTGGGGTTTGTGTTCCAGTAGAGATCATACCAATCAAGGCAATCTGAAAACAACAGGTAATATAATTAGATTTCAACTAAATTTCTGTAATTTTTACGTCACATCATGTCTAGCAGGATTTTTCTATTTAAATCAATAATCAAAAAACCATAGTCTCATATAATTATCGTACATGCCTAGATAGACCACAATCTTTTTCTCTTAAAGAGATTGACGTCTATGTGTTTAATTTTGATATACTGGCAATGGGAAGACGTCTAATTTAACAGTTGCCAAGTCGACATTTTTATTGATTTCGCTATAGATTGGCATCGAAACCAATAGGATGCCAATTTATTATCCTTCGGTTTTTTTTAAATAGTTTGATAGAAAAACAAAAATGTTCTTATTCTGTTGTAATTTACAATACATAGTATTTCCTTGGGAATTAAGAAATATTTATGATAATAGTATGCTATATAAAATACCTCGGTGGCTTGAATACCAGCTGGAGTTGCGAGAGCTTTTTGTTGATCAGCGGTCAGAGTGAAGATGTAGCAAGCTGTCTTAGTTCTGATCGCCATTTTGTTCTGAAATACAAGTTTTAAGTTGATCTAGCAAAATGTAAACTGCAAAATAGCAAAACATAACCACATTATTAAATCATACACAACAGAAAACTGTATGTATGTGAAACAACCTTCGTTTCGCATTTGTTTTTATTTTGGTAGATAATCATTTTTGTGTCCATTTATTGAATGATCTTATGCATCTAATAGATATATAAATAAATGTGTAAATAATGTGTATAATTCCAATGATGTTAAATATGCATAACATGTATATGTTTCACTTTTGTTATAATTATTAATATTCGTTTTGTCTGAAATTCTTCAGAAATCATTACAATTCTGTTATGTTTATTATTAGAGAACTTATACTTGGACATTTATCCAAGGATTATAGAAGAGTAAAAGACGGCGGTATAATGCTCACGATAACACCATAAGTCAGTGTGGATGAACAGAATCAACACAGGATATTTTGAGCCAAAAGAGGTCTAGAGAACAAAATGAACAACAAGGTAACAATTCTGTAATGAAGAGGTATTATAAAGAGAATAACAGACCTTTATGGAAATATATTTCCCCACTTTCTCTAACAGGCAAAAAGCTTTGGTCACAGTGGAATGTTCTTACCAGCTAGTAATGGTCTTGCAAAAAAGTTGTTATTTCTGATACAGTTAAACCAGAAATAATTAGAATGGCTCATGATGGCATTTTTTATTTTGATTTTTTAAGTAGATGAGGCATTTGTCATCTAAGCTTCAACTACAGGGATAGTTGCCCACTAAACTTATTTGTATTTCATAACCACACAAAAGTTCTTTCTGAGCTAGAAACAGATTCTCCACCCCCACACAGTTAGTATAGAGACGTCTGAAACAAGTATTCTTTCAGGTGATAACACGACTCGGAGTCCTGAAATTAGGAATCGAAGTAGTCGAATCAGCAAACAGAGGACATATCTTGGTGAATTTGTTCACATAATCCCTTTATCTTTCAAGAATCGTATTAATTGGGGCAATCTTCTGAGGCACATCAGAAGTCAACATGACAGAACCTCTGGTCCTTATGTCAGAACAGTTGAGCAGTCGTCAAATCCGAGATCAACTACCAGTAGAGAGGAGAAAGACATTGCAGATATAGATCTTGGTCCAGTTCCGGAAATTAAGATCCTTGAACCGCCAAGAGATTCTATGGTCAAGAGTATCATTGCCTTGTCGCTGCACGATCGTCAATGCGTCAGCACAGAACAGACATATCTCTTCTACCTTAAGTTATACCACACGATCACCTAAGTCGTCTAAGTCAACTGGAAGACAGACTGGTGGAAATGATACAACCGATAAAGGGGTGTCAAGTAACTCAAGTGGGTCAACTATTCTAATACGTTGGGACGACTACTTTTCGAGGTGTCGGTAATGAAACGGTTTTCATTTCGCATTTGTTTTTATAAGGGTAGATAATCAATCGCTGAATGTATTCTCGCTTATGCTTGGTTGTAACTTATCTAAGGTGTAGCGAGTTGTAACACCTTTCTCAATCAAACACGTGTACCTACATATAATTACCCTGCGGATACTTGAGGAGAATTACCTTTTGGATCATTCCTAACCTTGTCTCATGAAGGGGGCCTTTGCGTTTTGCTTACTTTACCTGAGGTTCGTGATTCTCCTAATATCAATCGCTGGTGGCTATTATACCTCAAACCCCGTCGTCGGATATTAATCGGCACAACATAATATGTACACTTCTTGGGTCTCGATCAGAACAGTGTTGAGCAAGATAATGAAACATTTAAGAAAGATCAGCGTTCTTGTATTCTGATAAACTACACCTAATAGGGGGCTAAATTGTCGCTGTATGGATAAAATTAGTATCAACTTCAACTGTTCCTGAGCGGGTAAAACGAAAAACTGATCACGTTTCATATATATTCTTACTATACTTACATTGGTTTTGTCATTGAAGAAGTGGAACGTCTCATCAACATGTGGTGCATGAGTAGGATGAGGATGCTTGGTGTGATCAACTGGTCCGTCAGTCATAGCCATTGTGGTTGGACTGTCTGTTTGAGCCATGGTGGTTGGACTGTCTGTTTGGGCCATGGTGGTTGGACTGTCTGTTTGAGCCATGGTGGTTGGACTGTCTGTTTGGGCCATAGTGGTTGGACTGTCTGTTTGGGCCATAGTGGTTGGACTGTCTGTGTTAGCCATGCTGATGAAAATGAATGAAGTGTCTGGTTTAGCCATGGTGGTTGGACTGTCAGTGTTAGCGATGGTGGTTGGACTGTCGGTTGTTTGGGCCTGGAAACAAAGAATTACTAATAGCATAATATCATAATTCATACATTGTATCAACATCTTGAAATTATTCTAATATAAAATGGGTTAATCTTGCAAGTAAACGGCACAGTTAAATCCTGTTTAATATCTTTTTAATGTTCCAACTCTAAATTCCGTGTTTTAACTTAATGTATCTTATTGTTTATATACTTTAAATACTGAATTATACAGGGCATTGTCAACACTTTGTTTCCAAGAAATTAGTTGCTAGCTCCCAAAGAACATAATTTCATACTGTCTATAATGACTTGCCGCGATATTTGAGAACTGAAGAACCATTCGAAGTTTATTTATATTACCAAGCATACCATAGAATCGTCAGTACCAGCTGAAGACCAATGTAAAATTTATTATATTACCAATGTGGCAATATAACAACATGGTTGTTTATCATCAACATTCCACAACCAAACACAGGGCCATCTGAACAGCATTATAGGCCCTCGGTTGAATCAGTGCGCTTGGGATCCCTACCTACGCAACCACTCACGGGAATGAAATTGCAAATATGTTTGATGCCATTAAACAGATATTTATTCTATTGGAAATTCCAGCAAAATCATTGTTTAAACATTAACACGCATGCTGTACAGTAAAGATTAATCAACACAAACGTTTGAACAACAGCAAGTCAGAACATACATAGATTAGCATGTGGCCACTATACTAGTGGGGTCCCGAGCAGTTGTCCGGCGTGCCCATGAGATAAGACGGCCGACAGAACCAGCTTTAGAACATGAGCATATCAAGGACACACCATGCAAAGATTGCAAACTGTTAACCGACCGAGTTTACAAATTAATTAACAGTTCGAATCCATGCCTTTTATTATGCCACTTAAAAATACTTACGGCCACGAAGGCAATCGCGGTACAGACAACAACAAATTTCAACATATTGCAGGATTAGCTATTACAAACAATACTGAAAACATCTCGGACAAAATATTTATATGTTTTTCTTATCATTAAGACCCACCTATTAAGTAAGTCTAACAAACACATACTATAATTTCACACATTTTATCTTCGGTAATCAATATCTTATTTCAGGTCAACTTTTCTACGATTTGTGGGGGACGTATATGTCGAGTGGACGCTAAACAACATTCCAGGCCCGGAGGAGGGGGGCTAGGGGGGGGGGGCTTTGGCCCCTAATAATTTGGCCGCAAGTACCCTTATCTCCAGGCTATTGCACGCAAGTACCTGTAACTATTCAGTTAGATACAGTGACGTAACAGGAAGAGACCTGATTTTAACATAGACGTGAGACTTCTAGAAGTAAAACGTAGACTTTCAAAAGAAAAAACTCATTCTGATTAAAATACAGATCCTATTTCGTTTCGTTTTTTATAGTTTAAAATTTCGTTCTTTTTGTCTGTACTACACTAGGATCTGGAAGAGTTGTTATAATATGCGTTCTGGATGGCGTGAGGTATTAGCCAATAAAACTACCTGTTACGGCGACTTATTGGCGTGCCATGCACGGAACTGTGGGTAAACGTCAACGCTGATTGATTAATCAATGTCTGACGTCATAGGGCCAAAATCCGCTCGTACGACCCCTTACGCGATCTTTCAGAAAAACTTGTCAGATCTTCATGCAGTGTAGGCCATCGAAAGTATAAAACGAGAGCATCGCTAACGCTGCAATATACTTCCACATTCCAGCTTTGATTGATATGGTACTTTTTAAAATGAAGAGAATGAAATATGAAATGGCTGTAATATGATCAGAGGCAAAGAAGGCTAGGCGTTGGGTTTGTTTTGCCAAATTTACAGACAAAATACTAACAAAAAAAGTGGGTGTGACACTGCTCCAGGAGGTCGGGGCAAGCATCAAAATAAATAGTTGCTGTCTTTACGGTATAAGCAAAAAATGTGCAAAGTTCCAAGATGATCCATTCAGAGTGCAGCCTGTAGACGATAAATACAAAAAATGGGCGTGGCTCTGCCCGTGGGGGTTGGATATGGAAACAATATAAATAGGTACCATCCTGTTATTGAAATGACAACATCAATAGTTGCCGTTCTTAGGGTATAAGGAATAGGTATTCCAAGGTCCAAGATAATCCATTCAGAATTGTGGCCTTTGGGCGCTAAAGGGAAAAATTAGTGTATAAGGAATTCATATAAAAAAATTTCAAGACGATCGATTAAGAATTGTGGCCTGTGGGCGACACACAGAAGGAAAATGGGGGTGGCTCTGCCCCTGGGGGTTGGGCATGCACCCCAAACGATAGGGATGTTTCTTGGGGTACAAAGAATAAGTATGCAAACTTTCGAGATGATACGTTAAGAAATGCGGCCTGTAGACGACAAACAAACAAATACCAGAAATGGGCGTGGCGCTGCCCCTGGGCATCGGACATGCACCTTAGGGTGTAAGGAATAAGTATACACATTTTGAAGGAAATCGAGTAAGAATTGCGTCCTGTAGGCGACCCACAGACACACACACACACACACACACGGGAGAAGGCATAATACGTCCACATTATGAATGCGGACGTATAAAAATGAAACGAAATATAGATCTGTATTTTAATCAGATTGGAAAAAAAACCTGCTATGCTCTATACAGATCCCTGGGTAAAGAGCCCCCATTGGCGAGGATTGCGATTAGTTAACTTTACTGAGCAGTCGAATATTTCATTCCATCTCTTTTCCGTCGTATCTATGACAGATTGGCTAATTAAAACACGACGGGATAGAGTTTTTCTAACATTCTATTGCAGGGGCTAAAGCTCTACAATGGAAGGTCTCATACGTACCAAAGTGAAACTCATCCAAGAACTTTGATCCTCGACACATAGTTTAATTTTTATCTCATGAATGGGGCAAAAATTGTCGCCTCTGGGAGGTCCACAAACTTCATTCATATTTCACATTGTCCGTAAAAGGCATTTAGCATAACTCTAGAACGGAAGGTCCGATGCGTACCAACTTGAACTCCCCCAACACTCGTTTTAAGTTTCATCGAAATCGGATAAAAATTGTTACAACCTTGGTATTACATACTTTCACACTATTTGCGTATAGGGGAGCGGCCATTTGACGGGAAGTTTCGGTCCGATTTTCAGGAAATTCTGACTCGACCATAATTTATAATTATGGCGCAACTGTAGTGATTCTAAAAATAAATTCACCGCCAACAAGATAATTCAGATGTTGGATTTTTTAATTGATAATATCTTTGTTGAATTTGGAGGGGAAATTAGCAAGTGGTAGGTATCCCCATGGGCACCAACTGTGCACTTTTGCTTGCTGATTTGTTTCTCTATTCCTACGAAGCCGATTATATACAGGCACTCGTAAAACAAATAAACGATTAGTCAGACATTTTAATTTCACTTATCGATTTATCGATGATGTTCTATCACTGAATAATCCAAAATGCACGTGATAAACAGTGTTAACGATGTAGTATGAATTCTACATAATCACTTAGTCCATTGGCCAATCACGCTATTTTACCGAGATTTCGCTTAATAGTTTGGATGCAGCTATGGCGGGTGTGGCGCCAGGCAGGGTAAGCTTACTCTTCCGGACACCTGTTACCACTGTCTGTCGTGTATTTTGTACACGGTGAACAGTCCATATGCTGATTACACTATTTTGTCTGATTACACTATTTTGCCTATACCGCTTTTTTAGGACTTCGAATTTTGTCTAATGGTTTGGATTGTTCGTACTTTGTTTTATTTTATTTGAATGATTTTGAAAATAAGATAAAATTGCTGCGCCTAGAGAGGATCCGCAAGTAAAAAATGTGATTTTTGGCACAACCACGGTTCACAATCCAGAAAGTTCCGGCCCGATAAGAGCAAATCGGAATTAAGTTGTGACCTCCCAGCCGTACCTTTGATAGAGCACGGTCGAGATAGTTCAAGAATGGCTGTAAAGGCTGATACGTGTGTAGGGGGTGGCCTAACGGTAAGCACGCACTAAAGACCCCTATTGAAATTATTGAAATAAAATTGAATCATGTGTTAGTCCCGAAATGACCTATTTTGTGTCGAGTGGACGTTAAACCCCCTCTCTCTCTCTCTCTCTCACTCTCGTCTTCTGCAATTCTATCTCTCACTAAACTGTAGGGTATTATAATAAATAACAATCAAGCAAGAAGGGGGGGGGGGTAGATCTTACATAATATAGATGTTATTGTATAGCTGACCTGTATCTATTCCGTTTAGGCCATTAATGCATTAATGTTATCGTTATCTTACGATATAACACATGGTAATATATACATTGTCAAATGGCAGGGCCAGTTATCAAATCGGTAATTAAAGATGGGTTCCCAGAAAAGTATTTATCTGGTGGTTATTTCCAATAAAAGTATGGCAATTTTGGTATACATGGAAGAAGAGATATCCAATCTTACTAGAAAAATACTGGATTCCCCGAAGAACACTCATGGAGTGTATACAGGACAAAAATGTAAGGTTTCCCCTTATCAACAGCCCGACGATTAAGAATTTCTGCACGCGTGATGTCAAAGGTCACACGTCAACATTGAGCGCTTGATGTACAAGTTGATAAACGCTATGAAGAGTTAGACGTACAACACTTTCTGAGATAAAAATGAAAGAAAAAAGACGCGGGTAGTGGATAATCCGAGAATTTAATTAGGATTCGATATTTGTAATAAATAGTAAGCGATTAAAGACAACATCGTCTTATGTATGCAATGAATTCTCCTCTGACTTCCATGACCTGGTTTGATCGAATTTTAATAGCAGGGCATTCCTTCGCAATTACAATGGTTGAGAAGGATTTGAAGCATAATTATGACAAATTAATTAGTTTGAATATGTTTTTAGTCCATATATACCATTAAATCACCCAGTTTGTACGCGGGAACCCATCTTTAAACATAACACATACATGTATAATGTATATTATGTAGGTGTCAGTATATCCCGATTATAATATAACATGAGGAGGGTCGGTCCATCTAATAAATGTTACTTTTATGATATTATAGAATATAGTCTGAGTTATTAATTTCGAAGCACCTTGTCACATCGGGGAGTTGATGTCAGGTTGTTTGTAGACATATGCCCCTTGGAAAAACGACAGTAGTTATCTAATATTGCAACTAATTGCCCAAGCGGGGAATCGAAATCACGGCACTTAACCATTCGCCCCCTCTCTCTTACGTACCTCATCCATAAGAAACTATTAACTAGTACAAAATATAGGAACATATAAGATACATAACAGGCAGGGTTGGGCATAGAATAAGTCTACGAGTATGGTAGGCTCGTGGGCCACTAAATACCTTAATGTTATCACATAGTTTGGGGCCCTTTCTAATCTTGAATTTGCGTCATTTTTTATGACTTGGTAAGATTGTCATACGCTAAATAGAGACATCAGAATGAAAGCACTCGGTTTCTAATATCAGTTAGTATACCATAGGCTCACCGTCTCTCCCTTGAATATAATATTTATAGCGGTGAAGGTATTATCAACAACCCTCTTATTTAACAAACTTGAATAAGATTCAGTATCCGTCATTACAATGAGAGATCAAACAGTTTATAATAATGAGACGAAATAATGGCTAATTATTAATGCGCTTGGGTACCTTAACAACTCTCAAATAAACTCTTTTTAAATTCAATTTCCAAATCCCGATGCTGGTTGCGAAAGGTTCCCACACCTTCAAGCCTCGGGCTACCAATGTGGGCAATAGGCCTGATCAATTTATTTTGTGTTTATTTATTACTAAACACGAATCCCAAAGCTTTTCAGAAGTGTACGAACGTCCGCATATTCTTAAATACCACCATAGGCTATAATGTGTACAACCTGTTATGTACTTAACACGTCTTGTTCCCAGCAAAGGCGGGGGGGGGGGCGAATGGTAAGCGTGTGCGCGCTGTATCATAAGGTGGTCTGTCACTGAGTCAACTTGCGTGGTTTTGATTCCCCGGTTGTACGTGACAAGGAGTAGGGTCGCCTGTCGAACCCCGTGGGCTTTCTCCGGGTCCTCCGGTTTCCTCCCAATGCTAAAGACCCCTACGCGCAAGCGAAGTATTGAAATAAAATTGAACCACACGTGTTAGTCCCGAAATGACATAGTTTGTCTGTCTGTCTCTCTATGGTTTTCAGTTGTCAGTACTGTACGTCAGAGGACTCATGGATATCACGGACAGCTCCTAGACATCCCCTGTCAATTACCAATAGAAAAAAAAGAGTAGACTGTTAAGCCCGTCGTACACGAGCAAAGAAAATTTGACAAATTTCTTTGACGGTCTTTTCAAATTTTCTTTGACCGTGTACGAAGCCAGCAATTTATTTGACGGCCTATCGTACACGAGCATAAGTTCTAGGGGCTTGCTGGCAGGGAGTTTAGGAGGACGGTGTCCTCCCAGGCCCCCATTAAACAATAAGTCCACCCGTATAAGCGGGCCCCCCTGAGAGCTTTGATTTTCACGCGGAATCCCCTCAAAAAATTGAGAGTGCGCACGCGAAAAATCATACATACACAACGATTAGTAAAATATATTATGCTGACGTGCAAATATCTGTCACCTTAAGGTGAAATGGTCTTTGATACATGTATTCATGCCTCGATATGTATAAGATGCAATTTATTATTTGGATAGAAATACATTGTATTAGCATTGTTTTAAGCAGGCCTGTCATGAGTGTCTTGTGTAGTACAGTAGTATGTCTTATAGTCAAAATAGCAGCATAAATTTGGAAAATATGATACCTAGATTTCTCCCAGAAGTGCTTGCATGCACGCCCCTGATAAGTTCCATATCTTTGACACATTTATTTGACGAAAAGCTATGCATGCCAGTTTTTGTCAAATCTCATATGGCAAATTTCCTCTAGTACACGAGCAAATTTCTTTGACAAATCTCCATTTGTCAAAGAAAATTTGCTCGTGTACGACTTGCTTTATATTCATTCGGTCCCTGGCAGCGTTCTGTATTTATTTCCATTTCATCTGTTGTATCTGTCCTATATACAAGTAAGGGAGAGTTGTTTTATCAATAGAACAGTACCATGTGACGATTACCATATGACATTAGCAGATAATAAATTCTTATAATAATTCCATATGACATTATTAGATAATAAATTTCTACAATAATTTCATTATCGTCAATGTTAAATTCTGACTATGTCTCAGCCAATATCGATTATAAAAACATGTCGTAGATTCTAGTCTAGTTATCCAGAAATTATTGTTTCAATTATCTTACAAAATCTTTAATAAAGGTGGTCACCGAGCATACTGAGATTTCACAGACATGTAACACGCTTGACAGAAAAACTAAATTCAAATCCATCAAACTACGATAGAACAAAAGGTTCGAAATTGAGCATGCAAAGAAAAAGAAGAATAGCGGGGATCAACAGAAATGGGTGTTGAAACTGTCATACTGTAAAATTGATAGTAGAAATTTTTGCGAATGGGAAAAATTAGCAAAGAGAGAAAGAGCTGATGAAAACTGGCACAATCTACATTTTGTTATTTTAGCACCTGTTAGTAGTGTTATGATCGTTTCTCAGTTTTTGTCGTTGTATTCTTTCTTGTCAAAACTTACCTGTGAACAAAATGAAATGAAAGAATAAACTTAAAGGGAGTCGCCCCTGTATAAAAAGCTAAGAAAACCGATTTCTTATATGCCCGTTCAGTACCATGCTAGATCTCTATCCAATGATCCAGTGTTATTATCCGTATTCAAAGGAAATCTTAAGTCTGAAATATTCATGTAAGTACCAAATATCAGTATCGTCATGTCGACTAAGGGAGTCAGTCGCCTACGATTTAATTCAGACAAGGTTGCCGAGCACCTTTGGGGTTGTAGTACTATAATCCGACGTCATATTTAGTGTACGAACTAAGACATAAACTATTATTTCTTGTGTATTAAAAAGTTATATTTATACAGGGGTAGAAAATAACGCTAACGACATATTTCTAAAATGTATCGTCCTACCAGCCTGACTAACGAAGAAGGGTGTATGTCACGTTGTTTTCCCGGACAGCGCCGTTCCGCTTACGTTTATTGGAATGCTGACCCCTGGGCGTGAACGCAAAACGTAGTAAGGACTGACAAATAGACAACTACTAGACGCAGTTCAAGTCACCCCGTCATGCACCACTGTCATGGTGAAATGGCACTGAAATAATATATCGACCTCGGGATCGCAGTCGTATTAGGAGGCAGACCACCATTAAAGTTCACCATCTCGGTACCCCAAATTGTAGTTTGTCTATTTATAGCAATTATCTCCCTCTCTCTCTTTTCTCCACTTTTGCGTGCCATTTTTGTTGATTTTTGGTCTAGAATGGACGAAGAGGGTTTGAATTAACATTTTCTGCCAGGTGTTGGTAAATATTCATGATTTTGAGGCGGAAGGATAAAAGGCGATATGTACGGCAACTGGTTACATGTTTTTAGTATGCTTCTTCAAGTTTGTGTTTCTCAAAATTTTGGTGGTCAACCTCATACAAATTTTAGTGCAAAGACATGACCATTTGTTCCTCTGTCTGTATTGAAAAGCATTCAGCCCAACAAAAATTTGGGGAACGGTTGGAGGTGGGCAAAGAGGCCAGAATTAACATTGAAGTCAATGGGGAAATTAATGGTGGTCTGCCTCCATTAGAAAAAATAGTTACTTCCCTTGGACCATAAACACGTCGAATGGGATTTTATGCAATACCAGTGGCTTTCACAGTCATCCTACCAAACATAATAAATTGGATTATAGACGTTAGAAATATGACAGGAATAAGATTATAACAATATTCAACAAAAATAGATACAATAATAAATATTATAAAGATGGACAAACGCAATTTGGCTTACTTGTGACAATGGTCCTTGGTTTCTCAATTGACACAGAAACGAAAACAGAATATCGGAAAATGACAACCGTGAATTGGACCCTTTTTTTTAGTTGTTTGTACAATCGGCCTTTGAAATATTATTAAATCTACAAATTAAGAAGCTAGTCTATATCACCTATCAGAAGTAGTAATTAATGGTGGCGTGTAAAGGGGGTTTAGCGCCCTACTGTTCTGTCTGATTTGGGCTAATGTAGACGGGCACACGCCATACAGTGAGCTATGAGGAAAATGTTGCCCTGAAAGGGCAGCTACGACCTACTCTTATATCGAATTTCAGCTGCCGAGGGATCTTTTACCTGCACGCCGATATGTACACTGGACTTCGATTTTTCGTCCCATTCAAAAGTCTATACACTGTTTCTTGCCTGGCACTGTGTCCTGCACCACTGACAAGGGGGAACCACGTCGGAAAATCCCGATGAACATTCTCGGCCTACGTAGGGATCGAAGACGGAACCTGCAGGCTAGCGAGCCAACGTCTTACATACTGAATTACCGTGACTCCCGTTGTTTAGCGTAAATACAAGTTTACTGCTTAACAACAAAGTCTTCAAATTTGTTTTTAAGTTCTTTCATAAATTCAGCTTTACAGCGTTGACATGGGCGGTAACTCTCAAATATTTTATGTGTGATTCTCACATTTAATAGGGTTCGTTGAATCCAAATTTCCCCTGTGAAGACAACGTGATTTTAGAAATTGTGAGACTGTCTATTAAATACTTCGAGGACGTAGCTAAAAACGTTGGGATATACTGATGTGCTTGTTTTTAGCTACGATTGGGTGCGAAATATTAAAAAAAGTAAAATTGAACCATGTTAGTCCCGATATGACCCACTTTGTGTCAAGTGGACATTAAATATCATCTCTCTCTCTCTCTCTCTCTCTCTCTCTCTCTCTCTCTCTCTCAACTGTATATGTATTTCCATCAGGGGTTGGTGGTTCAATTTTACCCATAATATCAATAGCCACACGTTCTAACCTGTTGGGTTGTTTGGGTAAGAGCTCAAGTCAGCTCTCTTTTTGGAATCTTTCGTCGAAACATGTCACATCCTCCGTAACTTCTTTTATCATACCTGGCCAATAGCAACTTTGTTTTAACCTGTCATTGAGTCACGTGGTGTGGTTTCGATTTCCCGCTTGTACGTGACAAGGAGTAGAGTCGCCTATCCAGCCGTTTTCTCCGGTTTCCCCCTACTGCTAGCAAAATATTAAAATAAAAGTGAACCTTGTTAGTCCCGAAATGACCTAGTTTGTGTCGAGTGGACATTAAATATCACCTCTCTCTTTCTCCCTCTCTCTCTATCTCTCTCTCTCTCTCTCTCTCTCTTTGTCTCTTGGGGTTGGGCGGCCGAATGGTTAGCACGTGCGGCCGAATAATAAGGTCTGTCATTGAGTCAACTAGTTTGGTTTCAAATCCCCGGTTGTCTGTGACCTCGTTGGTTTTCTCTTGGTCCTATGGCCCCACCCACCCCAATGCTAAAGACTCCTACGCACAAGCTAATTGTTGAAACCTCGTGGGTTTTCTCTTGGTCCTATGGTCCCACCCACCCCAATGCTAAAGGCTCCGGGGGGGGAGGGGGGCCAATGGTTAGCATTGAGTCAAATGGTCTGTCATTGAGTCAACTGGCGGGGTTTCGATTCCCCGGTTGTACGTGACAAGGAGTAGGGTCGCCTGTCCAACCTCGTGGGTTTTCTTCGGGTCTTCCGGTTTCCTCCCACTGCTAAAGACCCCTACGCACAAGCGAATTATTGAAATAAAAAAAATTAAACCATATGTTACTCCCGAAATGACCTAGTTTGTGTCGAGTGGACGTTAAATCCCATTTCTCTCTCTCTCGCTAAAGACTCCTACGCACAAGCTAATTGTTGTAATGAAATTAAACCATGTGTTAGTCCCGAAATGACCTAGTTTGAGTCGAGTGAACGTTAAACCCCCCTCACCCCTCTCTCTCTCTCTCTCTCTCTATCTCTCTCTCTCTCTCGCGCTCTCTCTCTCTCTCTCTCTCTTAAGAGGGTAAAAAGTAAATTGGATCCAAGTTCAGTCTTCTAAAAAGGGTTCTATCTGCTTAGTATTGCCGAAATAATACTCATTTATATAAAGCTCTCTCCCCCCCCCCCTCTCTCTCCCTTTCTCTCAAACGCATATTTTATTATAATTATATTTTATTACATTATACTACTGACTCGGTGTTTGCTACAATGTTTAGCGACAAAAGCAGGAAGGTCCGCAGTTTTTATATGTGTTTGTTTACCAGTGCTGATCATGGCAACCAAAGCCAGCTAAAAGATAAAGAATTGGATTTTAGTATCAAAGTAATATAAATACAGATGGCAAAAATCTAGTGTATAGACACCTCTTTTATATAATAAAAATATTATTCTGTTTGTGAGTAGGAATGCTGATATTAATGATGCATTATTTAAGAGCTAAATATGCCTATTGTAGGTCTTTATTTCGGCTTCATAAATTTTCATTTAGACATATGTTCACATGACAAGCATACAAGCCTAGACCTTCGGATGGTAGAGATTTAAACGGATTGAAACACGGTCGCTATGGAATGATTTAATTTTTTAAAAAGTGGTGAATCGAGGATGAGCCTCAATTAACAAGTACCGTTGCTACGATAATAAACAACTTATGGAACATCTTTGTCAAAACTTCAAACGTTGATAACTTCGCTCAGAATAAAGTATTTTGAATGAAATTTTCAATATATTCATTTTGCATTGTATATTTCGAAACTTTTAGCAAGAACAGTCAGCCCTTTATCTAAATCTTACATAATGCATCTTTAAGGTTTAAGCCGGACATTAAAAATAGAGATTGACATTTACAAAATGAGATAATTCTCGATAACTAAGCCAATCCATCGTTCAAATATAATTATAAAATGAGCTCATTTAAGATTGAATCACATTACTACAATCAAATTAACAACATAGATGTTATTTTCTGAACTTTCTTACCTCAGTAGCTCTAAGACCTGTTGGGGTCGTGATGGCGGTTTGTTGAGCAGCATCCAGATCGAATACATAACATTCGTTCTCGGTTTTGATGATCATTTTGTTCTGAAATATGATTCGAGCAAATTAGAATTATTTTTAAAAATGTATTAATTCGAATCGTGGCCGACCGGACAAATTATCACTTTCACGTTGGACGGTTAACCAGATCGTAATTAATATAATTGGTGTAGGCCTGTGTGTAACAAAATATATACTTACATCCGCAGCATCGTGAATAAAGTGGAAGTTATCGTGGATATTTGGAGCATGGCTAGAATGCGGGTGCTGTGTATGGGGATGCGGGGTATGGCTGGCATGTTGAGCCTGGAATTAAAAAGAAGAAAACTGGGTTTAATAAGTACATGTATACGCATCAGTATTTTAATAATAAAGAGTGGCGATAACACGGACAGTCCATAGATGTTTAGAAATAATGTGTCTAGTCGTTGGTCAAAGAAGAAAAAAACCATCAAATCATCTTAAAATAATAGAAAACAAATTCGTAAAATTATGGAAGTAACATGTCGAGGAAATGTCAAATCACACCAATTTCCTATAGCTGTAAGTGTTCCACATATCGAATACATTAGCATCATATTCTTCACAACCGTCTTGTGTACCTCCAGAAACAATATCACTAAAGACTCAGTACAATATTGTTTCTATTTATTAGAAATGTTTTTATTTAATGAAATGAAATGTGATTTAACGTCCTACTGTTCAGCTCCGACGGTGCTTATTAAGACGGGCATACGCTATACAGTCTGCTACGAAGGAAATTTTGCCCGGACAGCGGCGCTATGGTCTACTTTTATATCTAATTCCATCTGCCAACGGTTCCTTTACTGACCATCAGAATGACTACCCGTTGTCCCTTGCCCGGCGTAACCTTCAAGTTTTCATTCGACAAAATGTAATTGATTAGCGCGTGCGCTTTGTATTATAAAGGCTGCCATTGGGTCAACTGGCGTGGTTTTGACTCCTCGGTTGTACGAGACAAGGAGTAGGGTCGCCTGTCCAACCTCGTGGGTTTTCTACAGGTCCTCGGGTTTCCTCCAACTGCTAAAGACACTGTACGCGCAAGCGAATTATTGAAATAAAATTGAACCATATGTCAGTCCTGAAATGACCTAGTTTGTGTCGGGTGGACATTAAACCCCATCTCTCTCTCTCTGTCTCTCTCTCTGTCTCTCTTTCTCTCAATGTAATTTTATTTTCGAGTCCCTTAAAATTAATTAAGACACGCTTTTTAGTTTCAGGGCCCATGTTAGATTCAGTATCCTGATGTAAAGTAGTATTGTATACTTACAGCCACGTAGGATAGAACAGCACAGGCAATGATAACTTTGAACATTTTGCTGGGTGGATACGTTGCTTCTGTTCGTTTGAATAAACGTTGTGTACAGGGGTTTCAGTTATTAGACTTTCTCCTGTTTTATAGCGTCTGCTTATCTTCTTTCTTATCAGCAGTTTCTCACCTTATCAATGTAATTGTGGGCATTGTGGCATGTGAAGTTTGCTGTATGGCATTATAAAAATATAGATAATAAATTAGTCTGCAGAATATAGAAACAAATCAAGAGTAAAGTAGTATAGAAGGAACCCTTTTCTTAAATACAGTACTATTAAATCTTAGAAAAAAGAACTCAGAATAGATCGAATAATTAAAGGACAATATTGGTGTCAGTCATTATAAAATATGTGATAGAGCTCGTTAAATACATCCCAAATATAATTTTAACACAGAGATCATTGCTACGGGAGATGTCTAACAAGCACATGAAGAAACGGGAAGTGACATCAAACATGACAAACATGAGTTGTCCTTCTATATAACTGACTGAAGTTACCGCTCGTTACTTCAGTCTATTATATAGAAGGACAACTCGTGTTTGTCATGTTTGGCGTCACTTCCCGTTTCTTCACGTGCTTGTTACACATCTCCCGTAGCAATGATCTCTGTGTTAAAATTATATTTGGAATGTATTTAACCAGTTCAATCACATAATAATGACTGAGACCAATATTGTCCTTTAACAGACATCAAAATCTCAATGGGTAACTTTTTTTGAGAATACATGACTAAATGGGGTTTATCGTCCTACTGTTCTGCTCCGGCTGGGCTAATGAAGACGGACATAGGCCATACAGTGTGCTATGAGGAAAATTTTGCCCTGGTAGCGGCACTATGGCCTACTCGTATATCGAATGATAACTGCCAAGGGATCTTTTAGGTGCACGCCAATGTCTACACGGGACCTCGTTTTTTTTTTTAAAAAACGACTAGACAGCTGTTCTTATCAGGGCTTCCGTCCTGAACCACTGAGATCGAACACGCGACCTCCAGGCTAGTATAGTAATAATAAATAATTTGTGCAATTATAACTTCAAATAAAAAGTAAAACATGCTCATAGCGCATACAAAACTATATAGGAGTGAATTTTTTCTTACTGCAAAAAACACTCATTGTCGAAAACTTTCCATTGACAAACTGATATGTTAGACGGAATACTTGAAAGTATATTCGAGGGCTGACTGGTACCCAATGAAGCGTATGGAAAACTGGTGTTATGTGGTAACGATATGAAGATCTTGTGACCATTCTTGCTCTGAGATTTTGGATTTGGCAAAGGTGATTTAGTAGATTTTGAGGAAGACCGCTAAGAAGATTACTACAATAATCATGGTGGATGGAATCAATGATCGCGCGAGAGCTTCAGCCGAACCCTGTATAGGAATATAGTAGGTGAAACTAATGTTTTTCAGATGACAGTATAGCATTTTCTACAAATATCATCAACTTGTTGCGTACTAGGTTAGACCACTAGCCAATAATATGCCTAACTTTTTACCACGGATGTTAGCGGAAATTTCGTATCTCCATGTCAAAATTTAGGTTCGGGTTTTGAGACAGAAAAGGTTAATATCAGTTTTAGTTTCAAGCGATTAGGATCCATCCGGGTTTTAATTTGTCCGATACGTATAGACATTTTAATGACACCTCTGTTTGATCTGACCCAGGAATAAAATGATCTGGATATCGCCAGCATACGTCCATGCTGCTTTGTATACATTGTAAATATATCCGATCCTAAACCAGGACCTTGAGGAACGCCACCTGAGTTGATAGATAGGATCTAGCTACGCGATTGTAGCTAGAACGTTGAGATGTACTGATGTGCTTGTTTTTAGCTACGATTGGGTGCCTTTAGTTCCAAGAGGCAAACTCAGTTTCTTTATTAATGCATGTAACATCTTAAAAATAAAATAATTTTATACTATTATGACTAATTGAACTTACAGAGGCCAATGAAGTGGCACAACTATCGCCGAACTCCAAATATTTGCGTTTAAATTAATGAAACGTTGTTTTTATCTGACATTAAACGTCATACATCTCTTGTTTAAAAATGGCGTTCCTAGTAACGGCTTAACGCCTCGATTTTAAATACGATGATTTATACCTGGTTTAGGTAGGATTATATTGGATGTGGCAGAAGTATCATAAAAAAAAAACAATAATCAATCGTCGTTTTGATGAAAAATATTGTCAATTTTGCTTACAGAGTCCCGATGGTATTTGCGTTGGACTTTGCAACTATATAGCACCATTTCTTATCTCTATTTTCATCCCATATATACTTTCACTATAATCGTGAAATCTCAACCACTGACATTATGAAAATGTATGGAATGTGGTCTGACCTTTGGCAAGCTGAGACAGCATGGCCATTTCCCTTACGCTTAATCCGGTATCTTAAAACTAATACTCTCGCGGACATTAAAACGACAGAAATGGCCCCAGTTCAGCCCTCGCTTGCCGTCTTACACAAACGAAGTTTGTGCAAGTTCCAGCATAATTTATTTAGGTTCGTGTAAAACATGCAAAATACAGCATGTTGGGAAACACACTGCTTGTCATATGCGGTTGCGAAAACTCATTTGAAAAAATCAGCTATGAAGAAACACCATTTGGATGGAATCCAAATTTGCCCCTCTTTAAGGAGGAAATCTATCAATAGTTGGTTCCATTGGTCAAAAGTCCCTTAGTTACGCAGTGATCTACATTAACAATTCGGGATATCCGCCAAACAAATAAGCCTGCTAGCCCCCACCCCTTCTAGTATTCTATGTACAAAATACCATGATGTCCATATAACGGTGTCTAAAAAGAAAAGACTTTGATTTATCAAACCTATATTTTAATATAAATACATTTTATTACATTATACTAATGACTGGAAGTTTCCCGCAGTCCCTGGAGATTCGGTGAGTAATGTCAGCATCTTTCATTGGTGTCTGTTTACCAGTGCCAATCATGGCAACCAAAGCAAGCTAGAAATGGAAAATATTTATGATTTTAATATAAATAGTTATTTTAATATAAATAGTTATTTAAATATCAATAGAATAAATTAGATGTAAAACAAGTACATAGGTTAACAATCAAATAACAGCAGATCTGCCTCGGTACCAGAAAAGAAAACTTAGATGTTAAATTTGATAAGAGAGCTTCTGCCGTCAAAAAATCTAATCTCTATCGTATTTACTAACTTGTCCAGATACGTAATGAGATTCCAAGAATGCTGAAAATCAGCAGGGTTCATCCACTCCGTACTTAGTGCTTCACTCCAAATTTGAAAATCAATAGTGTTAATCCCCTCACAGACTTAATGCTTCTCGCCATATTTGAAAATTAAATTGCCTATAACGTACTCACAGGGTGGCGTAATTCCGGAACGGAATGTCGAAGAGTCTTGCATATAATAATAATAGTCTTTATTCAAAATCTTCATATACTACCTAATATTAACGCATTCGAACATGGCAATCAATCTTTTTAAACATTTAAATACAGCTATTTACATATAATTCATTATGAATAAAAACTTAATATAATTGATATCGATGGGGCTCGCCCTTCCTTGGTCCCAATGCTACTCACCAATATTGAAAGGCTTCCATTTTTTATTGCAGCATCTATCGACACATATTCTGTGATACCCTTTGAAGCGTCACAAGTGACGCCACTTGAGATCATTATTACGAGTTCACAATCAAATAATAAAAGAAATGTTATTTTATGAACTTTCATACCTCAGTAGCTCTTTGGCCTATTGGTGTGGTGATGGCCTTTTGTTGATCAGCGTTGAGGTCGAATACGTAGCATTCTGTCTGCGTTCTGATGATCATTTTGTTCTGAAATATAGTTCAAGCAAAAGATAATTATGCTAAACAAATTGGGCGGAAACGTAGCCGATCTGACAAAATTACTCCCTTCACACTAATAACTTGACCATAGCAATGAGACAGTTATCAAAGTTAGTCTCAAGTTCGTCGATGTAATATGGTGATGAGAAATTAAATTTTACCCAAGTGGATAGAATTATCAATTGTTGTAAAGACAAGTCTCAGTAATACCAGATTTGAAATAATTCGCTCTAGACCAGTGTGAAATTATTGGTTTGTGTTGTGCGTTTTAGATTTGATAACGAACTCTTTTATTCTGTCGACTGGCGTGGTTTCGAATCCCCGGTTGTACGTGGCAAGGAGTAGGGTCGCCTGTCCAACCTCGTGGGTTTTCCCCGGGGCCTCCGGTTTCCTACCACTGCTAAAGACCCCTACGCGCAAGCGAATTATGTAAATAAAATTAAACCATATGTTAGTCCCGAAATGACCTAGTATGTGTCGAGTGGACGTTAAACCCCATTTCTCTCTCTCTCTCTCTTTCTCTCTCTCTCTTTTATTCTGTCAGACAAAATCTTCACTTACATCCGCAGCATCATGGAAAAGGTGGAAGGTGGACATTTAGCCATAAATATGACTCCACTATCAAATTGTTACTTTCAAATTAGTAAAATGATGTCGAGAGATTTCTCATACGTGCGAATATATAAATTTTAGTCGTGAAAGAAAATATATACTTACATCCGCAGCATCGTGGAAAAAGTGGAAGTTATCGTGGATAATAGGAGCATGGGTAGAATGCGGGTGCTGGGTATGGGGGTGCTGGGTATGGGGATGCTGAGTATGGGGATGCTGGGTATGGCTTACTTGAGCCTGCAATTAAAAAAGTATCAATTATTAGAAACTAACTTTAGTGATAATATTCGATACAAACATCCGTATTTTAATAATAAAGATTGTGTAGTCCAGTTGTTCGGATGAAATGAAAAACTCAGATCACTTGCACTTCGGAGAAACAAAATCCCCAAACACCCCACCAAAAATCATTCAAGTACTATTTCGAAGTGTTTCTTAAATTAAATGCATGCGCGTGTATGTATACTTTTGCTGTGTACCTCCATGAATATCGCTCAATATAAAACTATACAAGGTTATTTATTTCAATTAGATGCGTTTTTATTTAATCTAAAACTGAACCACCAAGTTTTCACGTGTCCAATCTAATTTGATTTATCAATTAAGGAAGTTTTGAGTGTCCTGGTCTAAAGTAGCATTGTATACTTACAGCCACGTAGGATAGAACAGCGCACGCAATGATTAGTTTGAACATTTTCCTGGATTGATACGTTCTCTAGACGAGTTTCAGTTATAGCGACTTTCCCATTTTTCCTTTGCTTTTATGTCTTATGTCTCATTCTTATCTTTTTTCTTCAGTTAATCAGCAGTTCCTCATATCTTATCAATACAGTAGTGTCGTGTGAAGATTGTTATATGGCATTATTAGATATTAATTTAGTCTGCAGAACCTAGAATGTAGAATCAAGAGCGTAGTTGTGGTATAACAGAAACCCCCACACAATATGATAAATTTTAGAATAAAGAACTCAGAATGGGGCACATCTGACACATACCAAATTAACAATGGATTTTTATTATGATGAGCGGGATAGGGTTATAAATAAGTTTTAACAATATCCTTAAATGAAATGAAATGAAATGAAATGAAATGGAGTTTAACGTCCTACTGTTCTGCTCCTAACCTGGGCTAATGAAGACGGGCATACGCCATACAGTGTGCTATGAGGGAAATTTTGCCCGGACAGCGGCACTACGGCCTACTCTTATATCGAATTCCAACTGCCAAGGGATCTTTTACGTGCACGCCAATGTGTACACGGGGCCTCGGTTTTTCGTCCCATCCGAACGACTAGACAGCTTTCCTTGTCAGCCCCTCCGTCCTGCATCACTGACAAGGGAGAACCACGCCGGAAAATCTGGATGAACTTTCTCGGCCAATGCAGGGATCGAACACCCGACCTCCAGGCTAGCGAGCTAGCGTCTTACCCACTTAGCCACGTGATCCCCTATCCTTAAATGACATTTAGAAGTAAATGTATAATATTCATAATAACACAACTTTATGGTTTTACTACTTCTTGGTTTATTACATGTAACGTTTCAATACTCTTACAGGTATCTTTATCAAGCAATGATCAATAATGAATAACAACCTACATTTATAGTACATTCATGAGTAAGACAATAAAAAACATATTGATCATTGCTTGATAAAGATACCTGTAAGAGTATTGTAACGTTGCATGTAATAAACTAAGAAGTAGTAAATCCCTAAAGTTGTGTTATTATGAATAAGGTTTAACAAGTCTATTCATTTTATCTTTTTATTCCAGTATCAGGGCAGATAGATATGTTTGAAATATGGCGGTATATTAGATTCTATTCTTGTAATTCAAAACTTTTATTCATGTAATTTCTAAATTAAGACACTGTATAAATTAACTTCATTATTTGTTCAGTGTAAATTTGAATTCTGCTTCATCTTATTTCTATTATTAAGACGAAAATTGTCTACATCATTGTCGCTTTACATGTCAAGCATGAACGGCGAACAAATTTAGAATTTAGAATTTTAATACTTCTATTATACCTAGAAACCATCATTATGACGTTGCTTGGTGTCGCCATCGTGTGCTCAATTTGGCGTAACTGTAAAACAATCAAATAAAATTCTCCAAATCCTTGACTTGTCTTCAAGAAAAAAATTAAAAAATGTTGTTTAGCTTATATTTGAAATAGTATTTGCCAACCATTATCACGTTCGATGTTGTTTTCAATTCCAGCATCGATTCCCCGGTTGTACGTGACAAGGAGTAGGGTCGCCAGTCCAATCTCGTGGGTTTTCTCCGGGTCCTCTGGCTTCTCCAACTGCTAGACCCCAATGCGCAATGGAATTATTGACCTAGTTTGTGTCGAGAGGTCGGTTAACCTATCTAAGTAATGTGACAAACGCGGTTTTGCCTTTCCTCTTTCAGATTCCTTCTGCTTCCCACAAACAAATGCACTGAGGGGATATAGTACTGTTGTAATTTTATTACTGCCCGGGCCATCCCTAGAAATAAACTATTTTCTTCTCGCTTAAACATATGACTATGGTTATTGAAAAATTACCCATGCGTTTGAATTCGCCTTCGTTTAAATAAAGTCCCTTGTGAAATTAAACAGAGCAACGAATACAGGAATAAAACACCTCAGACAGTAAGTGAAGTCGCCTACACAATTTAAAATAATCTCCTCTCTATGAATATTGCTTCTAAATTTTCAATTATAGGTTAAAACGAATAAAAAGAAAGCTAAAATAAATTAAAGCGTTTCAGAGACTTTTTGCACAAATTTCGATGTTTTGACTAATCTCAGCAACTCATTAATTTATTTTAGCCACTGCAGATTTAGAATTTAATTTTGCAAATAAATATTGTACATTAATTATTATTGTATTTGACAAGACTTAATCCTACAGTAAATCCAGTTAGGACCTTCAGTTCGTCTTGCTGTCCCCTATCGATGAAAGCAGGAGGCTATTAGAATGGAACATAATAAATCTGCTTTTTATTTTCGGTAGAATGTTCAAACTAGGTGTAGATGTACATCGGGTGAATTTCCTGACTTTTCATAAACGGTTTACAGTTTTCAGAGGTAAAGAATTCCATAGCCAAAGTTTTCTTCAAATGTTATCTTTTTTCCTGACATAACTGAGGATGTCCCTTTCAATCGACCTCAAGGAAATATTTAAATCACACCTTGATAATTCCATATACGTAAAATGCGTAGCGCAATTACTCTGTACAAACTGTTCAGACATTATGTCTGTTTGGACCTAAGAGTTTAATAATGCACTTTTTGTGGCCGCAGGAATTGTCGACCTAATTTTGTCGTGCAGAAACAGTTCAAACAAAATTTATCTTCCGTAGTCTGAAATGAAATGAAATGAAATGGGGTTTAACGTCCTACTGTTATGCTCCTATATACTGGGATAATGAAGACGGGCATACGTCATACAGTGTGCTATGAGGGAACTTTTGCCCGGGCAGCGGCACTATCGCCTACTCTTATATCGAATTCCAACTGCCAAGGGATCTTTTACGTGCATTCCAATGTATACACGGGACCTAGGTTTTTCGTCTCATCTGAAGGACTAGACAGTTGTCCTTGTCAGGCCCTCCGTCCTGCATCGCTGACAAGGGGAACCACGCCGGAAAATCTGGATGAACTTTCTCGGCCAATGCAGGGATCGAACACCCGACCTCCAGGCTAGCGAGTCAGCGTCTTTCCCACTTAGCCACCGTGATCCCCTTTCCGTAGTCTAACTACCTGTAATCAAATGCGTATATAGTGAATAACACAGGTCCTGAATATCTGACTAACGTATACAGGGGAATGATTGTGAATATAGTAACTGATTCATGAAACGTGCATGTAAAATTAATTTATTATAAAAACCCACACATGCAGCATATCGCTTAATAGGGCTACCCACATACACCCAGTACAGGGATGGTAGGCTCGGTGCCCCGAAAGATGGAATTATTCTCACGTCGTTT
Organism: Patella vulgata; assembly: GCF_932274485.2. Lineage (NCBI taxonomy): Eukaryota > Metazoa > Mollusca > Gastropoda > Patellidae > Patella > Patella vulgata. The sequence goes on from NC_065883.2 coordinate 24,813,841, forward strand.
GTTGGTTCGTTGTTAGCTTCAGACTCTTATTAGTATTGAATTTACGTAGTTTTTGATGAATTGGTAGGATTGACAGGCGCTACATGTGTGCTCAAGCTACCGGAAATACTCCAGAAAGCATTATTTGCAATCGTTTTTTTTTTCAGACCCTGTTGTCTAGTATTATAAGCTTGCGGTGAGATGTGTTAATTATTGCATGTGAGTGTGTCCCTTAAACGTGAAGGAGGCCGTTGTGATACAGCATTTGTCATTCTTTTAACATTAAAACTATTTTGGATATCTAATCGACACGACTGAACTTTGACTAAGGTTAAATCCGGGACTGTCTTCTCGAAGCTACAATTCTGAAGACCTGCGCACACCAAGCGATCTTTATCTAGGGCCGCCATCCTTACATTATGCAGCCGACAGATAATCCCAATGTTTTGTTAACTTGTCCAACTAACCACCGACATTTTAATTAATGAAAATCTTGTCCATGTTTTTTCGAATTATTTAAATTTTGGTTAGGTTATTAAAAAGACAACACATAACACCTTTCCTTTCAAAATACATTTTAATATCCCTCTATTTTTACGTTTGTACAGCAGTTCTCTGTACATATGTATAACAAAACATATCACCATTTTATCACCAACGTTAATTATTTATACAGATACCAAACTAAATGTCATCTTAAATGGCAGAAATATTATTTTGATTTTAACTATCTGCGGTAAGGCCATCTAACACTTTGTGATGTAGCATGCATTGGACACGGGTCGATTTTATATCGTCCGCTAATATATTTTGGTTTTTGACAATTTAATATTCAGACGCTTAAGTTGAACTGGTTTAAAAACCCCGGGGATCGTTAAACCAGTTTAACTTAAGCGTCTGAACGCAAATGTGGGGCAAATAAACCAGTTTAAAAACCCCAGCTCGCGACCTGTCTTCGAGAAGGCTTTTTATTTTAAACTGGTGCATCTTAGCCGTCTGAATGGGTTGGCTAAAAAAAACCGGCTCCAGCTTGCTTTGAGCATGCGCAGTACGCAGTAAGTTTACATTCCTGTCAGGCAGTGCCAATGTTATCGAAAGAGTGCGAGAACCGAATAAAGAATATGAAGCAACCCGTGCGTAGTTAACTCTAACCTCCGACCGAAGATGTCAGAATAGTTAAACTGGTTTGGCTTATAGTACGTGTGAACGCAACACGATGCTGTCTTAAAAACCCCAGCGATTATGAACTGGTTTAAAAATAAGCGTCTGAACGGGCAGTTCGCTCATCAGCCAGAGTATGCATACTGTTCTCTCTATATGGAGTTAGGTGTTTCTGTATTCTGCCGTCTTACAAATTTACTGTATTTAGTGTGATATAATAAAACCATCGTTTAGTTAACCATGAATCAGATGCAGCAATAAAAATGCCAATAATCCCTAGTCTTCGATGGATGACCTCACATAATATTCTATTTTAATACAATAATAATATTAATTTATCTCATATATAACAAATGTTAACAAATCTACAAACACAAAGCAACACATTGAGCTGTAAATGAAGGGGCTCGTAACAATATTTATCGACTATGTCTTTGTAAATTAGCTAAGATTACTGGGACAAGAATATCTACCAACCAGAATTTATAGTCGTTTTCGCGACATTGTAGATCGGTATTAGATCTATGTGTCATCCTGTATGTACATTTGGTCCAGAGTCAGCCTTGTCATAATCGGTCTTACTCGTAGCGTGATTGGTGTCGTGCGGGTGCAGTGCATGTTTATCAATTTATGAACACCGGGTACCACTTTCCATCGTGGGATTTGTGCTAATATCGCCCATTTTTCTTTAAATTCTGGCTTGGGTAGATTGTGGCTATTCGAAGTCTTGAAATGTTAATGAACACCCCTTTAAAAGCCAGCAACGTTACACACAAAACACTGTTAAATCCAGTTGGAAGTGAAATATTTTGGCCAAGAAATAAATATTTCAATAACTGATCAACACTGAGGTATGTAGGTATATCTAAAAAGACCTACGTGCATTCCAATATTTTAACACTAGTCCCTAGCATAATTTATATGTTAAGGAAACATTATTAGTAATAAAGAACATGTTTAAAAGATGTAATGTCCAGAATTAAAACGACTTTGTATAAAATCCTAGTATATGTATGTCTATATCGTTTGGGTTTTTTTTCTTATTTTTTGTTATTTTTCTTAAAAATGCATTATGTAGGAGCTAAATCTGTCTATTACAGGTGTAATTTGGCTTCAAATTTTAAACAAATTATTCACATGCCAAGCCTATAATCAATCATATGGTGTTGATGTAAATGGATTAAAATACGATTACCATTTAATGATTTAATTTAAAAATTGAGAAGCGAGGCTGAGTCTCGAGTAACAAGTAACGCTGTTACGAAAATAAATAATTTATGTGATAACGTGGCCAGAATAAATTCATTTGAATGAAATTTTCAATTAATTTTGAATTATCTTTTATGGAACAGTATAGCAAGAACGACGAGCTCTTTAAATAAATCTTACATAATGCATCTTTAATCTTAATGTAGTAATTTAAAATCTCACCCAGATCTAATACACTTCGGTTACCAATGCACCATTCTTTTACAGTTTTAGCTAAATCAGTTTATTATTCACGTCGTTGTTATGTGTATATACAATAAAATCCATCCTTTTAAATTTATAGTTGATTGCTGTACACGTACTGTATACATCAAGATGTTAATTTCGACATATTGCACTTTTCTGTAAGGTTGCAGCTGTGTAATTTAAGCACTTAAATTTAAAACTTGATTAAATGTTTCAAGCAAATGATAACATTTGTTTGATGCTCATGGAATACCATTTGGGTAAATATAATTTCCTTATTCAATTATTGGAAATGTCATATCGTATACTTTACCATTATTCCCACAACACATGATAATTTTCTAGGTAATTCATATCACAACATTCGGTAAGGCTCCTTTTTTGTTGTCGGTCAGTAGTCAAATTCCATATCACGGCTCACGAAAACCGAGCATTAAAAGGGGGCCGAACATTTTCAAATAAGTTTAAACTACATGGACAAGCTAGGTATTCAAAACAAATGACAGATATATATATATATATATATAATGATATAATATACAAAATTTTGGCATAGCTGATTTCACCAAAGTTGAGGTATGGCTTTTATTACAACAATAATCATCCGGTATCCTTAAAGTCTCTCAGCTGCATTAAAGTAATCTGCTGTTCTGAATTTATTCAATGCCCTCCCAGTTTTAAAATTAACAATAATTATAGCTTATTTGTTTAATTTAGACCTGTAGAGGATTTTTTTAATACCAATATAATTATTAAATAGTAATATAGACCAATTTTTGTTCAATCAGATGAAAATATTTTGGAATTCATATATTTCTTTTTTCTACAAAAATACTATCATTGCTATCTACAATCACATAAGCATAATATTATATATTTATATTTAACAATACATACAATCATTATCAAGGGTTACAAGTGAATACTTATCTAATGAGCTTGTCCATGATGCACATTAACGTACTTATAATGACACATAATAAATCAAGGGTTTCATTATTTAGGAGACGGCTTTATAACAATATTATGTCGGTTACACAACTAAAGAAAAGGTAATATTCAGCATATGAATTCAAGTATACAACTGTAGCCATGTTTCGACATTTCGTAAATCTTAAATTTCGACATCCGAGCTGCTAAATCGTTTCAAGAAAAGGTGAAAAGGTGAAATTTTATCTTATAGAAAATTTCAATTTTTCCGTTCGCGAAACTGCATCTGAACTAAGTCGATATCTACAAATTATTGTTCTCAAAGTTTTATCACATCCTGTCTTTGTATTATCTGCCGAGAAAATGAAATATCCGAATTCAAACAGTCTTTTTATTTGTATACGATTTATCTAGCATTTAAATTGGCCAATTGTCGCATTTCTGCCTCTTTTTCATATCTTTCTTGGTGAAGTAAGCGCCCTCTAGTAACAAGTAAAAATATAAGTTCGAACATTTCGGCGACTGTAATCAAACTAAAACCCATAAACAGACCGACTTGACCTCCAATAGATCCTGTTGAAGAAGAAAAAATACACAAGTTAAATAGGCAAAATACAACAGCTAGCGATGTCTATTACAGGTTTTTCTTTAGGCTTTAAATGTTATATATAACCTACTACTTAAGAGAGAGAGAGAGAGAGAGGGGGGGGGGGTGTTAACGTCCACTCGACACAAACCAGGCCATTTCGGGACTAACATATGGTTTTTAATTTTATTTCAATAATTCGCTTGCGCGTAGGGGTCTTTAGCAGTGGGAGGAAACCGGAGGACCCGGAGAAAACCCACGAGGTTGGACAGGCGACCCTACTCCTTGCCACGTACAACCGGGGATTCGAATGACAGACTTTATGGTACAGCGCGCGCACGCTAACCATTCAGCCATCCAACCCCCCTACTACTTAAGACATTTATCAACATGACAAGACCATAAAAAACCCTTGATGCCATCGGATGCGTCCGATTTTAAGTAGGTTAGAACGGTTCGGCCATTGAATGATTTAATTTAAAAATGGTGAAGCGAGCCTAAGCCTCGAACAGTCAGTACGGTGGTTACAATCACTGCACATATCTTGTCAATCCTTCAAAATCTAATATCTTCGCTCAGAATAAAGTAATTTGAATGAATTTTTTCAATATATTCATTTTTCATTATCTATTTTTGAACTATTATAACAAGAACGACCAGTTCTTTATCTAAATCTAACATAATGTCTCTTTAAATAAAATACACAAGTTACATAAAATTAAATAGAGCATTACTGGCAACAGATTTCATTGAATTAGATAAAAGGCAAGTATTAGCGTAAGCCTACTGTGGTACAAAGAATGGCGCCATCTTGGAATTGCGACGTTATATCAAAAAGTCACGCTAATTGATGTGTAACAGTCAAAGGAAAAGCGTGTAAACATTCGTGTTGATCGTACTTGAATTCGTTGGGCCTTAGGCTTTTTTCGAAGAACGTCGCCCTCAAGAATAAGAAGAACAACAAGCTGACTAGTCCGAAATTACAGAATAGAAGGTACCCCAATTAAATATTGGTTGAAGCATTATTACTAAGAATTAGGTTTAATAAAGCAGGCCGCCATTACAAAAAGCTTCTATGACATATACTAATTTCTTATCTGATAGAGAAAACCGATTTATATCGAACTGCCGTGTTTACATGGTAAAGGCTATCCTTCGTTTGTGAGCCAGCTCATCTAAACGTCGCGTCAACCTGTTTCAATTAAAAATTTTGATTTATAGAAGAGCATTTATAATGGAAGCAGGTTGGCCCTTCTAACCAGCTTCCTGGTCTGTAAACCGTCCTTTTCATATAAACAACGAAATAGGATAATCTTACATTTTTAGAGGAGAAAAGGTAAAATAGCTCTGTTTGATATAAATATTTCACTGAACACGTTTGGGTATCAGGGCTAGCCCGCATTTCAGGAATGTTAAAACATTCCTCGCAGGGCTTGCTCATTGGACCCTGTTCAAAAATCGCATAGTACAGTGACCATTTTCCAAGGTCCGGGTACCTTTGAAGAACAGGTTTGAACTGTTACTATTTTACGTCTTGCACTGAGATCATATCAACTGTATTGTTTTCTATTTTACCAATTATTGAGGATATAATTTTTACCTAGGAGTTTCTCTAAAGTATAAACCGGGACTTGTTCTATGACAGTTACAACTGGATCAGCAAAGAAAACATGGAGTGTTACTACATCAGCATCAATACTTGCATTATCCCTGTGGATATACAAAATGAGTAAGACGGACATCTATGAATTGTTTATCAACTGTTAAAATTCATGTTTGGTCTGTTCTTTACAATAAATAATCTATAGGTGAGATAATTATTTTAGGTTTGTCTAAATTTGAAATTTGAAATATTGTATAAGTATAAATAACGTACAATATTTTACTAAACGGTGCTGTCGGTCTGAATTTTGCGCATGTCACCGATGCTTTATGGGTACTTTCTCGGCATGGTAGAGGACAGACGCATTCAGCTTTTGCAGTTCCATTACTGTCTCCTTTGTAGTAAGTTGCTGCAATATAAAAATACCAATATGTATATCTATGTATATAATGTCGACAGTGGGGTACTGGGGCTGAAAATATCGGTTGCAAGGAGACAAAGGGGGCCCACCCACCAATACAATTCTATCATTTAATTTTTAGAATGAATAAAATAAACTTTCAAAAAACATGTAAGTGGAAACAAAAAGATGTAATTAGAATTTTCATGCTAATAATTTTTTTTCTAATATTTATATATTTTTTGACAATTTATATTTTAAATATATTGTCTAATGTCTAAGGGGGCCCACTTCCTCAGGGGCCCACTTGCCATTGGGCAAGCTCACAACCTGGTCAGTTCGCCACAGAATGCCGAAATGCGCTATCAGATTGACAATCGATATGCCATACGGTATTAACCACAAATTCCGTAATATAGATAGAGTAACTGGCATTGATGATGATGGTAATGTAAGTCATTCTAGATCAATGTTGATATTTATAAATTTCTATCGTTTATCTTGCAAAATTAACTTCGAGAAAATGTTTAAAATTTTAAAGTTTGTAGTCAATATGCAGAACATGTTTTATGAAAAAAAGATTATGTAAAACCTTTCAGGAATTTTAAGTGAACATAATACAGGTGTTGTAGGGATTTCCATTGTAAAATGGGAAATACTATTGTAGAAAATGTTATACTATTCGATCGTGAGTTACGCGGTTGCTCTGCTATGAAATACTTTAATAATTCCAATGTGAAGACCCATACAGTTCACATTCATGATGCTCAAGTGGTGGATTTTTTACATTGCAAAATTAGTCATTGCTTCCTCAACCACTTCTAACAACGTACCGAAGACACATCTATTAACGATTCTTCATTCGCAAATATATTGCGAAATTAGGTAGTCTCTATAAGGACTCTACCTACCTTCAGCATGTCTGTAACACCCCGAAAGATGCTCAATCGAACATAAACTTTCATTACCTGAAAACGAAAATATGGGAATACAATTGCAACTTGATTTTAAATAAAACAAACACAAAAAATACAATAAATTACCTGTGGCAACGCCGGTGGTGATGGTTTAAAAAGTTTTGATAACATTTGCTCAAGATCTATATCTTTTGTTATAAAAATGGGTCTAAATACCGATTTTCTGTCACTTGGAAGTATTGTGCTAATCTGGTTCAATATTTCAAGAAAAGATGAATTCACTTCACAAATGGCAGACAAAATAGGTATTTTTAAAATATGTTCAACCAATTTCACACTTTATGATATTGTGAAGAGTTTTGAACATGCTTAAATTTTGCCTCATAAGCTTTTGAAGTTGGTAACTCATTGCATACAGGCAGCTAGTGAAGAGTTAAAAAAGTAGTAAAGCTTTTAACCAGTCAACCCCACTCCCACCACCTCCGTTTCTTGTGTCTTATTTTGTAGGCTAGAAATACGACCACTCTTCCTGACTATCACAGACCTTTGTAATCGGATAATCTTTTTTTTTCTTTTTAATGTGTATACATGAATAACATTTACTTTACAAATTGCTTCTCGTCGTATCGACATGTTGTGTTAATACAATAGATTAACAAATAAAAAATATAATGTTACATGCAGGTCATATTATAATAAAGTACAGCATGTCATTCTGTAAAACCGACAACGATCATCAAATCATCAAAACAACACAATACACAATTTATTTTAGTTCGCATGGGCATTATCCATTACCGTGAATGAAATACGTATTTATTAAAAACATTTTATTACAATCGAATCTATAAATTAAATGACAACCTCATTGTATTCAGCAAATGTATTATTTAAAATTGTATAAAAATGTAGGTTTCGGATAACAAAATGCATTAGAATGATTTGTTATCTGGTGGAAATATCGTCATGGGCGTGTACACTAAGCGGAACTAGGCGAAACCATTTGATTTTACCGATGAAATTATGCTATTGGTATATTTTGTGCATTTGTCCGTTAAACTCTATCTCTATGTACAAGCACTTCCATCGAACCATAATTGTTTACTTCACAATTCATCGCTGTGGTCATATAAACGAAAGTTAAAATTATCAAAATAGATATATACCCGGATGAAGGAAATGCCGGCATCCGCAGAATTTGACAACATAATCCATGAAGCATTCCTTTTCACAGGCTTCTTTAGTGTAGAAGTCAAACCTCTTCAGTGGATTGGTAAATTTATCGCTATTTGTATCAATACACGTGCTGCCACCAAACGCCAAGAATGGCGGTTCCAGTCCAATTCTCTAAAATGATAAGAAATTCTCATTGTTACAATTGTTACTAACAGTAATGGAATGTCTCATATGGTGCATAATTATGTGTGTGGCCATTGCTAGACATAATCCCCACGCTCTCCCATTCTTTGTTATTACATGAGAATTTACAAAAGAAAAACGCCCCCAAACCAGATATATCCAATTCTAATGGGAAAGAGTATATCGGGCCTTTTTTTGTTGGGGGCGGCAGAATATGACAGTCTGTAAACTGTTCATTACATTAATCACTGAAAGCGTCACTGTCTCAAAAACTAGCGATGTAACACGAATAGGGTAAATATAAACTTTTGTTGAGATGGCCTATGTTACGAGTTACCCATTTGAATAATTTTGTACCAATGTACATGACGCTATATATTCTGCTGGTATATTATTCGTTTAGTTCGGAGGGAAAATGTTTTCAGATAGACAGTTTGTATTCGCATGGGAAACAGTAGTGCGTCTTTGCTTGCTGATTTATTTATGTAATCTGATGAGTTAGATTTTATCCAAAGTCCCATGCAAAAAACATAAATGCTGCTCTTTTTTAAGAGGGGATGGGGGTCATGGTCCACTGAAACCAGTGTATCTACCAACTAGTGTTAAGTCTGTATTCAAACATTCTGTGGTAGCCATCACGATTGTTGATCATTAGTATTGCCTTGCATATCTAGTTGGTGCAACCTGGTGTTTCCGTTTTATCAACCTTTATTTTAACACGAAGGTAGTTGTGAGTATCGTGCGCAAGGAAGGGTATGTATATTAATTCATACCAGCCAGGTACTACTTTCCATTATGGAATTTCGCCCATGTGGCATATCCACTGGTTAGGATCGAGTGTGCTCCTTTTTATTTTCTATCTTGATATAACTTTACATTCAAAAGTATTGTTCTGTGATCTGTGAAGTACTTATGTGAATTTCTTAAATGAGAACACGAAAGTGGTTAACGGGACCGTCACAAAGTGAACAAAATAAGTTCTGGAAGGAGACGTTAAACACCAACCAGTCAGGTGTGAAGTAGGCGGTTAAAACATTTACCACTGATTTTGAAACTTCTACTTCCGTTGAGCAGTTTGCACCAACAACGAAACCTCTGGACTGTGGTAATGGATCCTCGTCGTGATCGTGTAAAACAATCTGAAATGACAAAAAGTGTGAAGATTTTATTTAATATCTACTAAAATAACACAATCCACAATCGCCTTTTGTGGGAAAGGCCAATACCGTTGGATACATAGCATCATTCCCCAGAGATTTTCTTGCAGCGCGGTAAATCTAAAAGGTTACATAAAAGCAAACGCTTTTAATAGATGAAATAAAATTCCTTGGGTTCAGCATCTAGCTGTTAAACTTCCTTTTGATTTCCTAACAGTTCCATAAACCTGTCCACGCCGTCACAGTTATTACAGTATACGTATCAATAATAGATATAAATGACGCCAAGGCGAGTAGATTCCTCTTGTGGTAGTGATTTTAGAATGTATTCTGGCATTTCTTAATAAAGAGAGGGTCATTTGAAACCTAACGAGAACAGTTTCAAGAGTGTAATATATTTTTTAATGACGAACACAATCTAAATGATTGTGATATTGACCTCATTCTCCCACATTTATGAAGTCTGTATTTTAAATAGATTTCCAAAGAGAGCTGTGTAATTTATTACTTTTAAATTCATATTTGACTTCATGAGAGATAAATGTAATATGAATTAGAAGCCTGGAATCAGACTAGTCACAATAGACAATTTAATGATCAAATATATTTAAAAAAAACGGCGTCTATACACAGATTGTTTGCAAGGCGCCAAAAGCACAATCTTTTCCGGTATAATTAAAATTAAGCTATTTCATTCCTGGAAGACAGGAAGCCTATTTTTTAAACCTTCGCAAATTCAGACTAACTTAACGACCGCCGGAATTTTAAATCATTCCAATTGTCTATAATAACCCAAGTTACAGGCCACTTCTCCCCTCTGTCAATAGTTTTCGGTTGATCAAAATAAGCACTCTATAATATTATATTATCTTTTGGTAATCTAGGTAAAGGCAGTCTGTGTAAAAGCCATAATGCGTTATGCCAATTCCCAAAGGAAGGGGAAATAATCAAATAATCTGCGCACATTGATTCAGGACTGGCCCGAGTGTTAAGTAAAACGGTGACTGACATTTTATTTAAAACATACTGCCTGCAAATAATATTTCCACTAACATTTTATATTGCACAGTATAAAATGACCGATGGATGAAATATAAACAATTAATTTCCCGTCTATTCTCCAAAATATAGAATTTTCAATGTCCATGGTCGGAATTCACCTAACGTTTACAGATCAGGAGAGTCTGATGCATACTATTGTGTATCGACTTACACCTGATATTTATAATGTTTACCAAAGGAACCCCCCCCCCCCATGCTCCTGTCCGTTCTGAATTTCTGATGTTTGGTGATGTAACACACTAAACTTACGTTTTCTGTCTACAAATACTTCCGTTTGAGGACAGACACTAAGCTAGTTAAGCGACATTTTAAGTCCTAAATCGACGATTTTGGTCGAAAACACAAAGTATACTTCGAGAAGTTTAAGAAGTATTTATTACGCTTCCATCCTATAAAACTGAAACGCTTTATTTATCCTGTGTGTATAAAAGACGTGAAACCGAATAGAATCTTATTACAAAATAGGATACTAATTTTTGAATATGGCGGTCATTCAAGGCAGGGATCTATTCTCTAAGTAGATAGTTCTCTGTGTTCAGAATGGTAATAGAAGAGCTTTCTAAAATTGGTTGTTGTTTTTTGTTTGAGAAATTATTTAGAAGGCAAACATGGTGTTTCAGCTGAAAGAAAGTATTTTGTGCGTATAGCATTAGCCCTGAATGATTTATTACATTTATATTCGCCGTATTGCAAAATGTCCATACATTTAATTGTATGAAAACTGTAATATTTTATGTTTTATCACAAGTATTGCGAAATAAACACTGCAAATAAAGTTATAGGTTATTGGTGTGATTGTCTTAAAGGTCTATTAACCAAAAACAACAAGTCAAATGAAAACTGTTCTCTCTATATATCTGCATAGGCATGGTTCGCAAACAATGAGATTTTGACATTTAACGAATAAAATATTTGCAGAAATTTAAGGAATTCTCATTGATTGAAATATCACGATATATAACACATACATTTTTAAGTATGTCGTTTTGCAATATTATATCTGTATTGGATTATTTTTACAGATCTATGGTTCAAAATATTAAATTAATGGACATGGGGGTAGGTTACCCTATGGACTATCTTAACAACTTCGCAGTTTATCCGATTTCGTAGACAAACCAGTATCCGATTGGAACAAGTACGAGCATACTATGAACCAGAAAACCGACTGACGTCATCGCAGCCATTTTGGGATATTGATGTCGTATCGAAAATCAAGTTTTATGTCGATTGAATTTGAATTGATGGAGCCTTATAGTCTGTTTTCGAAGAGCTTAGCCGCCCCCCCCCCCCAAAAAAAAAATAATAAAATAAAATAAAACAAAAAGATGAGTAGCTCATGGTGAAAAGTTTTGGGAACATTCTTTACCCCTTTTTATTCGGGACAATCGGCTAAATCTTATATAACCAACTTCTAGTTTGCTCTGGTGAAACCGTTATATATTGTTATATACATTTATTCTCTCAGACATACTTTAACTGAGGATTCATTTGAATACAAAAGGGTGCGGTGCAACTGAACATGGGGAGGATCATAGGATCAGTATATACCACAAAACGTTTCTTTGAATAACTAATATAAATACATACACATAAATCGTAATGATGCATGCTATGGTTTGTAGTCGTACAATGTATTGTTAAAGCCCCTGTCACTCCAAACTAGTTTTCCCTACGTTTTGGAAAAGGCCATAGAAATCGTAAGTTCAAATCATATAAATCATATTAAGTTCAGATGGAATAAATTTGTCATTTTCAAGCAGTCCAAGCCCTCCCGTAGTACATTAAAACCCGTTCGTAACTAGTTCTTCCCGTTTCCCAATACGTCAGCAATTGTTTCTAACCAGGTCTAACTAGTTTGTAACCCGACCATTCATTGCGTTCGAACGAGCGCTCTTATTGCGTGTGCAATACCGTCCTGACTCGAGGGCTATAAAAACCCATCGCGCTTGGGATGGCCTAGTGGGCTAGAGTGTCAAGTCTTCACTCCGTCTAATTGCAGGAAGTGGGAAATTTTGAACAGACTCAAAGTTCTAGAGCACCTCCCATCCATGAAGTTTATAAGCAGATAGTAAACAGTTGCTACTACGTTCACCCCATTCGAACATAGTTGGGGCCAGTTTTGGCAACGTCCTTCAGAACGTAGTGAGAACTAGTTTGGTGTGATGGAGAGGGTTTAACCATGGCTCGCGATGACAAATTGGGTTCTTGTGTAATTGCATATACTAGCCTCAGAACCCGTAGAACCTATATCCATAATAATAACTTTATAATTATTCCATTGGCGGTTTGCTGGGGCGAAATTAATCAGAAGTGCTATCGGCCTTGAAATAATCATTTTTTTATAATCTTGGCCATGTGAAACAGCTACATGACGTCTGTAACAGCTACATAGCGTCTGGCGTCCTTATCACCTGTCGTATCATTGCTTTCACGTTGATTATTGTTTTGTATTGGTGACATGCCGAGGTCCAGAAACCAGCAGGAGTGGTAAAATATTTTAAACATAGATAAGATAATGAATTATATGAAACTAGATAGAATCAGCCAGAACGAAAACACGTCAACATTCGAATGTATTATCTTTTTTGTTTTAAAGAAAGTCAAACAAAATCGATACTAGCAAGTGGTCAAGACGCGTCTTCAAACTCCAATAAAACGACTACAACATGAGAATTTCAAGAAGCAACATTTCTTTGGTTAAAGATGCATTATGTAAAATTTAGATAACGAGCTGGTGCTTATTGAATTTCAGTTATTTTATTCTGAGCGAAGTTAAGAATGTTTGAAGTTTTGACAGTAAAAAATCTCTTTTGTCGGGTAGCCTTGCGCAGATAGTTTCACGAATATATTGCAGACGTTAATATCTCAGCCATCCGATAATTTAGAGTGTTGCTTTATATATTAATCTATATAACATTTAAAGTCAGTAACAACACCTGCCATAGGCAGATTTGGGTAAATGAAATGGCGATTAACGTCCTATATTTATGCCCCGGCCTAGCTAATGCAGACGGGCATACACCGTGTAATGTGCAATTTTACCCGGGCAGCGGCGCTATGGTTTACGCTTAGGTCGAATTGTAACCCTCAATGGATCTTTTTACATGCCTTGATGTGTACAAGAAACCTCGGGCTTTCGTTCAACCCGAACTACTATGCGTTGTCCCTTGCCAGAACCTCTGTCCTACACTACTGACAAGGGGGTGTAGGGGGAGGCACGCTGACATATCCACATCAAATTTCTGGCCAACACTGTGGTCGAACATGGGACTACAGGTTAACGAGACAACATATTACCTACCCATTGAGTCACCCTAGCTAGTTCCTGAAGATTTAGGTGGATAGAGAGCACAAATGACTTTACGCATGCTGGCCGTTGTATATACATATATCCATCATTGCAATTTACAGATGGTATCTCGAGGGAGAAAAGGGGATCATTTCGTAAAGATATTGAAGTTAGATTTATTATGCCAGGTTCATTATCTAACTTAATTACATATTACATGCTAAACACTAATTAACATGTTTTTTTACGCCTCGTGTCTGTCATGTTCAAACATGAATGGAAAAGATTTATGGTTGTAAAAAAATATTCTCCCTGGAGGAAATAATGACTGGCATTATAACATGCGTAAAATAAATTAGAAAACAGATTAGGGGTTGGGTGGTCTAATGGTTCGTTATGCAGACACGTGCAGGCGTGGTTTCGATTTCTCGCTTGTACGTGACAAGGCGTGTAGTTTCCTCCCACTGTTATAGACCCCTATGCGAAAGTGCATAATGAAATATCAGTCCCGAAATGACATAGTTTGTGTCGAGTGGAGGTTAAATCCCATGACATAAGACTTATGACTGTATTCGGTTGCTTAATTTTAGCTAACATTTTACTCTATGGAAATACTGAAAGTCAAATTCCAATTGACTAGAACTCTTTGTTTTGGGTTTTACATATTCAAAATGTCGCCCTTGCTCTCATTTCTCAGATCAGAACTAGGCCCTAATACTTACGTTTTGGGGACAAACAGCCACGCAGCCATTCCCAGTATCTCTTAGTGGTATCGTTCAATCCTCCTCCACTAACCTATGGGTCCATCGGAGTGGTGGGGGGGGGGGGGGTCAAAGTATCCGTCCTTGATGCTTGTGCTATTTTTATCGACCAATCGCATTTTATTGCAACTAAGATTATTGCGATGAACGTAAAAAATGTCACTAACACTGGTATGTAAACTGTGTTTGATTGGTTCGTAGAATCAAGTTACGTCCAAGGGTGGATGGACCCAGAAGTTAGTGGAGTAGTACAGAACGATACCGAAAATGTCATGCAGTTGTCCCTGGGTATCACGAAACCTCAGCTAATCGCTGCACATTTATGATACTTACTTTAAAACCTTCAAACTGGTACAACCGGTATGGAATATCAGTTCTTATTGTTGTTATAACAACGTTGAAACCTCGCAATGAATTACTCACGGGGTTTGGCTTCGCACTTCCATGATGATTTCTCACCAATTTTCTAGTATCTACAGTGAAACAAATACCCATTTCTGTCACACGTGTTGTTAACGCCGAATCACAGTTTTCCCAATAATAATCCCCCCACGCACATTTCAATCCCGTACCTTTGATCATGTCGTTCACTTGTTCAAAAAGAGTCTGAACAATATCGTCTGCAGTTTTATTAGTAGGCGGCGACTTATCTCCTTTGACTAGTGCTCGGAGAAATCTTTTCCCCACCAGGTGATAAATTCCAGATATTTCTGTTAAAAACGTCATGTATTTTTGTGTTCTATCATCCATTTTCGATACAAAGGCTGTATTGAATATGTTTAAATCGCAAACGGTTATAGCGGGAAAGTCGTCCTCCTCTAGGTAATTCACGTTCACACTGGTAACAGTAGGATAGCGATAATAATCCGATAATTGAACATATATAGTTGTTACTAGTAGGGCTCCCATCACCAACACAACTATCACCCAAAATATACTGAAAATATACAAAACAAAAATCAAATTTTAACCAAATAATCTTTCTGTCCGACATCGAAGAAAAAGACTATATGAACTCATTTTGAAACATTTTTATCTGACACATTTTCTTCAAAATCGGTCTTCAGAATTGTGGCAAGTTTTATTCAACGAATAATTCTTTGGGGTTTAGGGTACGAGTATGATTGTCTTCCTGTTGTGGACGAAGGTGAGTCAGATTACAATTTAATGTGAAAATCAAACGAAACGAAACGAAATTGTAATTGTAACCTGATTTTAATAAGACATTTTAAACTGTTTAAAGATACATTATGTAAGATTTGGATAAAGAGCTAGCCATTCTTGGTATGATAGTTCGAAAATAGATAATGTAAAATGATTAATTTGAAAATTTCATTCAAATTACTGTATTGCTAGCGAAGATATTAGCCTTTGAAGGTTTGACAAGACATGTGCAATAATTTCAACCACCGTACTGGTTGTTCGAAGCTAAGTCTCGCTCCTCCATTTTTAGCTTAAATCAAAATATGGCTGAACTGTTCTAATCTATTTAATATCAGAGAAATCCAATACCATCGAGAGTTGATTATGGCCTGAATGCGTTAATTAATGTCTAATTAATAATTTAGAAAACATTTCATGTCTAATTTATGTTTAATAGAATTCTAGTAAAGCAAACTATTGTTGGAATGTTATTATGCCAATATGGGTGATGCGGATTTGTTTATAATTGCAAATGGTGTATTTGAAAAATTGGAGATAATAGATATCACATTCTGTTTTTAAAAGTTTGGGTTCTCATTGGAATTTCTCGTGTAATATTGGAAATGAAAATAACAATTTAGAACATAATTGTTTTGCTGGTGGAATGTGATCCAGGGGAAACAAGGAATTTTGTCAGAGTGAGATATTATCACTAAATTTTAAAATGGCCATATCTCTTTGATATTGATTTAAAATATATAGATTTTATATGTTGAGAGAGAGAGAGAGAGAGAGAGAGAGAGAGAGAGAGTGAGGGGGGCAGGTGACCCTGTAAGTGTTTTTATTATTTTTTTTCGGGGGGGGGGGGGAATTCGTCAGTTTGTGCAGCCAAAACTGTACATGGTGCAAACATTAGGCCAACGCAGATGTGGTTGGCCTCCATGGATCTATTTATTAAACATAAATTGGGTTATTTTTGACGAACAGAAAGTGTTTTAGGGATTGGACAAAAAATAATCTCGGATTGCCCATATCTCGGTTATTTCTCAATGGATCATGGATCTTCTTCGGGTTTTCATTTTTGGATTCTTTGGACGAATCCCATATGGGCTGTGAGTGACGTTTTTTCGAAATAGAAGTTCTAGTTGTTGTTGCTATTTACATATGAAGGAGTGATAAATAAAATGTGTAAAGACATACAAAAGTTCTTGTAAATCGAAATGTCAGTTTAAATCACGGTGTTAAATCCGTTAAGTTATACAAACTGAACAAATCAATCACTGTCTAAATTCGATATCTCGAAGTAGTGAATCCTTTTACTGTTTTACTTATGTCAATACCAATCATATCTTACCCGATTTTATCTTATTTTTATGTCACTATTTAATTTGATCTTATTTCAGTTTGGTTAGAACTAATCTATCCTCAACTTTAAGTTGTCTATATTCTTTGGAAGCTGATTAATCAGTACCGAATAATATATTAATGCTTGCCGGTGTCGCGGATTGATACGGTACCCGGTTTGTCTCGTTTACTTATGGCGTACGTGAAACCGTGTTGTTTTATATCATTTATTTGTTTCTTTATTTTCTATGTATTTACATAGTTTTTCTTATTATTTACAACTATCATTGTCTCCTATGTCTGTCAATAACTGTGCTGTATATTATGTATGCCTACCAATAGGGCTACCATTCTACTTGAAAAAATATCAAGCCAAGGTCGCTAACCAAACCTGGCACCGATTCAAACCGCATTACCGGCATTAAATTCGAAATATATCAGATTAATTGCATTAATACTCCTCACATATAAAAACGGATTATTAATTGACACCTCCTCAAACGAAATATCAAACGCGCGTAACACTATTCGTTTCGTTTAATTCAAACTTAATCACACGCTTTGTGCGGAAACTAAATGTGACGTTTAGCATGTCAGATTAATACGTTCAATAAACAAAATATAATAACGTTACTTGGTGTTTCAACATGGTGGACTATTAAAAGTTTTTATTGTGAAGTAGAATTCACAACTCCCAGAACACGTCGCATATCGAATTACTTTCCACATTTGAAATGTCAATCTTGTATTGCGTTGTGAATCACAAAGTAAACAGATTCTTAAAGAAGCAGGCACTGACAAGGAACAGCGTCTAGTCGTCGGATGGGAGAATAATAATCGAGGTCCTGAGTACGCGTTGATGAACATAAAAGAAAAGAAGGGTTTGATAAAACAGTGTCATTGTTTCGTTTAGGCACCGTGAGGCAGTGAGAGAGAGGTGTGTGTGTTGGAGGGGGGGGGGGGGGGGGGGTAACGTCCACTCGACACAAACTAGGTCTTTTCGGAACCAACATATGGTTCAGTTCTATTTCAATAATTCACTTGCGCGAAGGGGGTCTTTAGTGGTGGGGGGGGGGGAACCGGAGGACCCAGAGAAAACCCACGAGGTTGGACGGGCGACCTTACTCCTTATCACGTACAGCCGGGGAATCGATAGTAAAAGAAAGGAAACCTTGACACCATTTCTCTTAAAACGCACTTCATGATTCTCTTTATTATCCTGGTGCAGAAAATCAGAATGTTAAACCCTTCTCATTTCATTTTAATAATACACAGTCGTTTATTCAACTGATTAGTGTTTAAAATGAAATGAAATGAAATGAAATGGAGTTTAACGTCCTACTGTTCTGCTCCTAACCTGGGCTAATGAAGACGGGCATACGCCATACAGTGTGCTATGAGGGAAATTTTGCCCGGACAGCGGCATTACGGCCTACTCTTATATCGAATTCCAACTGCCAAGGGATCTTTTACGTGCACGCCAAATACAATTTGTTTTCTAACTTATAAAGTATCGTTTTTGTTAGATTTCAACTTGAATTTGTGTTCAGCCGTTCACTTCAGATTTCAAAAGAGAATGGGACCAAAGAAGATACCGACTCACCCCTTAGTTTGAAGGATTAAAAGCGAAACCTCTTCAGAGGTTGTTGATTTTTAACTGAAAATAATTTGTAAGTAAACTCACTAGATATAATTTCCGATACACACGTATTTAACACACAATATTTATGTCACTATTAAAAAACTTTGCGGTGTTTACTGAAATGTATCATTACTCGCTGATGCCAGAATCACGATTATCACATTAGAAGAATACAGCAAGAATAAACGAGGGATGTACAGTTGCACCATCCTTTTTGAATGCACAATTACAGTAAGTGCTACAGTTCATCACGAAAGCAAGAACTATAATAAAATATTGCTAACAAATATTACAGACCAACAACCCACAAAAGAAAAAATAAATAAAACGCGAATACAGCAAAGTCAATCCAAAATACAAAAGTGAATGGCAACTTCCTTAATGATGTATACCAAAATGAATCTGAATGTGAATATGTAGTAGAATTATCTATAAAATATTGAGCATACCCGTGAATAATATATGACCTCTTTCAACATCTGCAGTTAATAGGCCAAACTGAATATTATAGAACAAGTAGGGTCTGGGACGAGCGTTTTGACTAGCAATCGCCTTATGCCTGGATAAACCTGTCTAGATCTCATACTCTTGAGCAATGACCAATTTAGTCTATTCTTTGGCATTCCTAGATACATTTCGGTATTTTTCGCCAATGCCATGCAAGATGAAGAAATAAAATTAAATTCGGTTTCACGATCTTCTCTGCAGCAACTGACGTTGCCAGACCCCGTCCTGCATCATGCTGGAAACTTTCTCGACCAACCCCGGGATCAAACCCATGACCCCCCCCCCCCCCTCGTCAATGAGCCAGTGTCTCACTCAATACACCTCCACGACTCTACTTCCCATTTATTGCCCAAAGTATGGAACTGGCAGAATACTTACTGTTTTCTGGGGGGTTTGGGGGTCACGGTGGCTAAGTGGATAAGACGCTGGTTTGCTAGCCTGGAGGTCGGGTGTTTGTTCCCTGCATTGGCCGAGAAAGTTCATCAAGATTTTCCGGCGTGGTTGCACCTTATCAGTGATGTAAGACGGAAGCCGGACAAGGACAGCTATATATTCGTTCGGATTGGACGAAAAACCGAGGTCCCGTGTACTCATTGGCGTGCACGTTAAAAATCCCTTGACAGTTGGAATTGGATATAAGAGTAGGCCGCAGTGCCGCTGTCCGGGCAACATTTCCCTCACAGCACACTGTATGGCGTATGCCCGTCTCATTATACCAGTTCGGAGCAGAACAGGACGTTAAATCCCATTTCATTTACTGATGCTGATACAATTGTGTCATGGAAACGTCAGGTCTTTTTTTTTTTTGGTACACTACTTTCAATGACGTTTTAGACGAACGGTACAATAATTCATTGAATATTTAACAATGAAAGTAAATCACTGAAGTGTAAAAATCTGAGGAAGTAGATTTATTGTGTAATACAATCATGTCGAGTATAAAGTTTAGTACAAAGGGTGGATTGGATTGATAAGATGCCTTGTGAGATATCCGTCTTTAAATGAGAGCTATTTATACGTGAAAACATGAGCCGATATGATCTGACAAGGATGTTCAATCTGTGTCAAACATTTCTTAAAACACGGCTCAATCTATTAGCTATATGACAGCAAGGATCGAGTTTCTACTCGATTGCCAAAGGTTTTAGAGATTGTCAAAGAAGCTTTAATCAAAATGACCACAGCTTCACACTCGATCTAACAAAATGACTGAAACTTCTATAGCATTTACCGAAATGTTACTTAATTTACTAAAACTAGAATATATTAATCATTTAATAAAGTAGATGTCTTTTTGACATAGTAACTTAGTTATAAGGTATAGAGTCCTCTATTTAAATCAACCATATTACAAACTGCAGAAGAACCGAACCACACATAAAAAAACAGATGTCAGGAAGACATATTACCGGACAGGACACACAGCACATAAACATCACTCAAAATTAAAACCAACTAATCCACGAAAAACGAGAATGTTTCCAAAAGTTGTATTATTCTAGTGTAACTCATGAACGGATGTGTTTGCTAAAAATCTCAATGTAAGCAAATCGGTTTACAACTATTCACTTTAAAGAAATGCGCCAAAAATAAGAATTAACTTAATTGATGACTGTGGGAACCGATGGACTGCCATATTTATTAATATCCACCAAACCCTCCATTTCCCTACCTTAGATGTTTCCCTCAAATTCGAAATACAGTTACTTCTAGAGCACGAATACAATATTGTTATTGCTTATTCCAGACAAAAATGTCATTGTTTAGAAGATAAAATCATTCACACAAAAATTTGTTTATTGTTTCAATAAATATTCTAGAAAAATAAACTGTTATTGTTTAGAAGATCAGCTATCCTAGGCAAAAAGGTTGTTACTGTTTAGATAAATATTCCATTTAAAAAAAAGTTGTTATGGTTTAAAAGATCAAACATTCCAGACAAAATAAAACGATTGCTTGTTTGATAAAAACTTTGTTATTGTTTAGAAGATCAAATATACCAGAAAAAAGAAAAAACAAATCTGAACAAAATCTTTCCTTTGTAGCCATAACCTAGCGAACATATACAAACGTGATTCAATAAAACACCAAATGTTTCGTGTCTGCGCGGATTTCTGAAAAGATGTTTGGATACTCAAAGCCATGTGAGACTTAAAGCTTGACAGATAAAATTAATCCGAAATTTTGGCTTCAATCCCAAATATTTCCATTCCTGGGATTTTAAACCACATAATAGCTCTTTAAATTCCTCAAATACGAATTGCTAAACGAATATAATTCAGATCTGAAGTTAATCACGTATAGTATGTAATCTAGTATTAAATATTTATACAGCATAACATACTTATATAAACCGATTATTAATTTCGTTAAATCGATATCAATCTAAAAAGATTAACTTAAATTTAGTTTAATCTGATCGTCTTACTCTCACCTGTCAAGTCCGGATATCCTTCATATGGGATTATTGCATTCGTCTATAAATGATTTGTAATTAATTTGAAAAATCTCAACACCATGACAAGAAATTACGAAAATCTTCTTAGATTTTCAATTTAAGGAATGTTATCAATTGACCGTACGTCAATCCCAGTCTCACAAATCGTGTATTGGACGACATATTTTCTATTATTTATCTTCCTTTAGACGATTCATGATTAGATATCTTGACTAGTTATTAATGGCCGTATTAAAGAATTTCGATAATTTTGGAGTGCTAAAATGTGTTAAAACTTCAGAAGGCATTTATAATTGTGTATGGGTTTAATAAATCAAATGAAATGGTCAGTTCTGCCCTTTAACATCCGAATTTGTAAATTTTCCTTTCTTAAATTTGTTCCACTGAGGATTTTGTACATCAATAAGATCTTTATACGGTTACGTTTTTGTTTCGAAAGATGAAGCCAGTGTTGGTTTCATTTTTGGCTTACTGTGTCGACAGTAGAACACAAAATCGCTAATGTCCACCACTAGCTGTAACTACAGATTGCCATTCCAATAAATCAACATAGAAAATACAATGGAATAGACATCTTTAACGAAATCAAAGCGATCTAGTCATTTCAATTGAATACTGGTGAACTGTTGTTTACATTAGTTCTAAATTGTAATCAGGGAGCCAACGGACATTATTGAAGTTTAAGGTTATGTTAAAACCGTCGGATACTGTGAAATTTTAAAGGAGTCAAGTCAATATCATCCACAGTTTTCGACATTGCAAACACGACTTATTGCACAATTTAAATCAACACTTATATTAGATCCCTCGGATATTGTTAAATTTGAAAGTTATATTAGATACATCGGATATTGTTATATTTTAAAGTATATTACATACCACGGAAATTGTTATATTTTAAAGTTATATTAGATATCTCGGATATTGTTATATTTTAAAGTTATATTAGAGCCCTAGTATAATGTTAAATCCCAACGTTATATTATTGTTATAAGATAAGTGATATATATTTTGCATCTATTCAGAAAGCCATTCCGTTATAATAAGAGTCGATCGAATTTGTGTTTTGGTATTGCGTTCCAGACAGTCTCTGATTATTACTTTCCTCCATACGATACTTCAGACATTGATTTAGTAAAGTCTTCGATGTAAGAACATATCTTTTTTTTATATATAAAATCGGTTCCTACTGACCGATAACCTATGGAACATGTAAACTATTAGAGAGATTACAGACTAAATTGAAGGGCTTGATATACAGTCCTTAAAAAAATCAACAAAAAATACCCATTAACTGGCTCAAAGGCCGGTCATTAAAATCTGGCCTTTCATGATTAAACTCATAAAATGTTAATAACACTCTATGATTTTTTTGGTATTTCTCGTGTGAAGTCTGTAATGAGCGACAGATCGAAATTAATGCCTTTGTAGTCGTTTAAGTGAATGATAAACTTAAAAGCGCAAATGTCATCGAAACTTTCTTGTAAGGACAATGTCCGTGTTAGATACATAGATATACTGATACTAAAACGGTTTTTTCATGGTGGAAAGTGCAAAAGAATTACCTCATCAACTAACAGCGCGCCAATCATAGCTTTTTCGTATCCACTATATTAGCTGTTACCGGTGATCACGATGGTTTCCGTTTATTTTCCGGCAGCTTTTTATTTGATATCCTACTATATATTTTTCCCGTTAATAAGATAAAACTGTCTTTAAGTATATAAATGTTTTTTTTTTTTTAATTTTTATAACATTTTAATTACAGAATAATTGTATGTAATCAACTCGGCAACTATTTATTGGTCCACGTTTAGAATCGCAGCTAAGTTCACATTTACTGAATTGCCTAACAGATTTGCAAATAAGAAGCAATTCCGACAAAAAGCTACATGTTAAATTATCAAATCGCTTGAAATATAAAACCAATTAATTCCGTGCTAGGAAAAATTCACCAAAAATTAATCTAATAAATAACAACATTTTATTTAACGGTTGATATGAATTTGAATACCAATAATTGAAAATAGGTGATGCAACCTGTACCGTCATTATTTTCCAGAATAGTTCAACCGATTTGATAAACTAATACTATTCATATTAATGCACCCTGTATTGAAAATAAAACCAAAAATAAACAAATAAATATATTTTTTAAAATTCGCTGTTATGGATATTTATTAACCATAATCATAACGTCAAATGGTAGTTATCGAAACATTTCTCATTGAAACTGTATTTAGGAACTGGCGAATCGCTAAATGTATTCGATGTCCTTATTATGACTTTAGAAATCGCCAAATTATACGAAATCTAAACTCCTGTCTCAAGAAAAACATTGGCGTGCACGTAAAAGATCCCTTGGCAGTTGGAATTCGATATAAGAGTAGGCCGTAGTGCCGCTGTCCGGGCAAAATTTCCCTCATAGCACACTGTATGGCGTATGCCCGTCTTCATTAGCCCAGGTTAGGAGCAGAACAGTAGGACGTTAAACTCCATTTCATTTCATTTCATTTAAGAAAAACATTTACTCTATAAGCATGCATACGCCGATTCTTTGAACGTCATTGTTACGTATAAGGGGAATAAAATGCAATGCAATGAGGGTAAACGTCTTACTTTTCTGCAGTTACGAATAGAAGGCTATAAATATTATAACTCAAACGTCTTTTAAAAACGACTACTACGAATATTCTAAATGAAAACGGATGTTACAAATAGTACAGTTACCTAATTTACCTAATATTCTAACTAATTAGAAACCAGATGGATGTATTGACCGTGAATTTAAAGGAGCAGTGCCGGCACTCAATATATGTCATTGGCGTATTCTGTGTGGAAGACCCTTTAGATATTTTTTATTAGACCTGCACAGTATTTTAACCTCATTGATGTTTTTTCAAAGATATAATTTACTGAAGAATGGCATTCTTTAAACGAGTTGTGTAATGATTGGTAACTTTAGACGATAATGAAAAGAAATGAAATGGGGTTTAACGCCTGCGCCGGCTGGCCTAATGAAGACGGGCATGGGTCATACAGTGCACTATGAGGGATATTTTTACCCGGACAGTGGCGCTACGGCGTACTATTATATCGAATTCCAACTGCCGAGGGATGGTTTAAGTGCTCTCCGAGCGACCCCGCGTCTTACCCACTTAGCCACCGTGGTTCCCTGAGACAATAATGACTATTTCTTCATCTTCACATTTAGGCGTTTGCTTAAATACTTAGAACACACTTTTATCAACGGATACTCTTCAGCTTTAAAGTTGCAATATCATGTTTTTACGTTATATTTCTAAAATTTATTACAATAAAGCCTTAAAATAGATGGTATCTATAAACAGTCCTACCTTGTTAAAGAATAATCCTATTAATCCTATAATTCACTATTGCCAGTTGAGAAATTGGCAAAAATATCATTTTCCTCTTCAAATTCAAACGTTTGAAGATTTGAGGTAATTGTGAGAAAATTGTGTTATTATTTCCGGTGTAAATGAGTTTTAAGTGTGAGAATGACACCTATGATCGTATAATAGTGAGTTGACAACCTATTGAGCAAAAGACATAGAAATAATTATGTTTTGACTTTCTTAGAAAATATGAAATTGTAACTTAAATTATGATATTTGAGAAGTTTAATATTAAGTTATAGATACAAGTAGGAAATAATCTGGATCAAAGCTGAATATTTCAATGACCCTTAGCAATGTAAACCAGAGAGTAAATCTGTTTCCAATTACGTACGCGTAAAGTAAGGAAATTAAATTAAATTTTATAGCGTGGCTGGTTTCGCCATGTAATTACGTTTTCGATTCATTCAATGTGTGGATTTGGTTTTGAAGCTTAAAGGACAATATTGGTGTCAGTCATTATCACATGTGATAGAACTGTGTTCAACACGTTACAAATATAGAGATCATTGCTACGATAGATGCGTAATGAAGTTTTTTTGTTTTTTTTAAAAAAGGGACGTAATCTAGAGATAACCTAGGGCAATGGATATCACCCCTTTGCTGCTTTTTGTATAACCATATTTTATAGGCCAATATGAAAAGGGTCGAACACATGTTTTAAAAACCTAGAGTTAATCTTGCAATACCTATCTGATTACAATATTGATCATTTAAAAAAAACTTATTAACTTGTGAGAAAAGTTGTGTTACCATTTCATTTGATAATTCAATATTCCCCATAATAAAATATCTATATTAATAACAGGATAATCTGATAAACTATTCATTAGATCCACACGCATCACGTCATACGCCATGCAGGAAATACGGTTTAGCATGTTCTTTAATTTACCACTGAAAATTTAAGATCATTTACACGTCAGTATGTCATAAATAATTTTTGTAACGAACTAAAATCATGACCCATGCTATGAATAATATTTTCAAGTCTATTACCTTTCTATTAATAATGTGGAAACTTAGTTATTTGGAAGATTAGATGCTAGTTGAATTCTTAATGAGGTTCTCTAATAATCTTTTGATAGAAAGACGATTCGTGTTATATACCACCTACCTCACCCCCCATCACCTTTTCGTTTGACATTTTAGTGGAATGTCTATAAACCATAAGAAAGTCTCTTCGGGTTAAAACCGTTTACTATAGTATCATTATATTGTCCATTTTTGTCAATTCTGTATAAACCTGCAATAGCCTTCGTTTTCATCTATTTTATCCGCCTTTACAGTTCTGGTAATACTACCAGGGACGTCCCTACTCCCACGCAACCGTTTGAACCGATCCAAACAATTAAGGCGGCCATTGTTCTTCGAATTGGCATTATGAAATTGGACTTAAAATCGATTCTCTGAAGAATCTAAAAGTTTATTATCATCCTTTAAATATCGCCATTACGAGTACTTCTGTCACTTAGAGATTGCCGAAGTGTGTTTGAACACTGTTAACACTATAACCCAATCTACTGACTTGCTAATGGCTAACGGCGAAGTGGCTACCCCAACACAATGCATCCATTATTGTTAGCTAATTAAACAGTTCCTGTTTTAAGAAATATCATTCTTTATTTTCAAACGAAAGTTTCAGGTTACACCAGGGTGACTAGATGACTTAATTAACCTCACGGGAACATTATGTTTACATTATAGCGTAACAATAAATTAAATAAATGAGTTGTGTCTAGTGATATAAAAGGTGTACAAATACCTCGTTTGCTGACTGAACAGTATCAACCAGAAAGTGGAGATCAAGCTATGGGGTGAAGCTAAATCTAGAGAAAGGGTGTGAATCGAGAATAAGGATTTAAGCTAAAGCTATAAGGTGTAGCTAAAGCTACAACAGGGAATTAAAGCTAATGCTACAACATGGAGCTAAATCTAAAGCTTCAAGGTGAAGCTAAAACTATGGCTACAAGGCGAAGCTTAAACTAAAGTTACAAGGTGAAGCTAGAACAAGGATATGAAGCTAAAGCTAAAACTTGAAGTCAAAGCTAAAGCTACTCGGGCTTGCTGGAACGTTCTAAGCCTATCTGTGAAAGAGCTGTGCAAAGTCAATGGTTTCCATTTATTTTTCTACATAGTCCCCTTTAAAGTGTACACACTTTTGCAAACGATGTTGCATGGTCTGGCTGCCGGTCAGGAAGAAATTTTCTTCGACTAACCACGTTTACATCATTACTAGGACACTGACGAACGGCTAGTTCCATTTCATTTTTGGAAACAGGTCGAAGTCATACAAGGCCAAATCGAGCCATAAAATTACGAGGACCTGCTTAAAAATAGCACAGATTGTCACGGGACGTCAAGAATCTGATACGTTTCTGATCCGCTTTGGCACCCATCTTGCAGTAACTTTTGTCTGTACCAAATCCTCGCATGAAAGATGCCCACAACACTTGCAATATGTCGAGTAGTCAATCGTCGGTTGCCTTCACCATGTCATGCACCCGGGTAATGTTCTGTTGAATGGTTGCTGTCGATGGGCTTACAGGACGTGGGTCATCATCAAGACTTTCTCTGCATTAGGCCTTTCAGTTGCAAGTATTCGATGACTGCCCTACGGTTAGTTTTTATTTTTCTATTTCTGCTGTTTTCAATGGGTAGGTTCACAAGATGGTCTGGTACGAAGACAATAATAACACTACAGTTGCAGTTCTCATGTTTATTATTCATTCAATGATTCTAATTGTTGGTGGCAAAAGCTTGTTTGATCTATCATTTTCAGGCATAGAACGTTCCAGTCAACCCTCGTACAATGTGGGGCTAAATCTAGACGCCAGTCGGAAGTGTTACTTTAACACAAAAATCATTACAAAGGTAGAATAGACTCTCGATCGACATTAGGTTCAATTAATAAATTAAATATCCCAAGCCTTACATTATCCATTGTGATAGACTGGTATTAATTTGATAAAGTAACCTCGGTGATTTAACTGACTTATGTTACATCCCAATGGGCAGATCTTTGGATGTCAAAGGTATAAGATTAGGAATATTGAGCAATACCTATTGAAACATAGACTATATATATTTGTGGCCTTTGGGAAATATCTTTGCATGGAATTGTGTTAGTAGGCAACTATCAAAATGTCCTAGAAGGCGGGCGTGGGTGGGGTGGAGTAGAGGAGCAGATGTGTCGGGGGGAAATATATCATCCATGAAACAGTCAAACAAAAAATCATTACACGGACAATAGGCACCATGTTCACAATTACTGATCGAACCGAAAAACTAAATGTAAATAAATAAAGCCTTTCCACAATAGTGGAATTCGTCTTAAAAGGGTACTTTATAATAAACTGGTATTCGAAGGGCAGGACAATAAAACAACCGCCGTGCCAGTGAACACCGCGGTTCAGCTCAGTTCTTCAGTATTGTTATCCTCTGCATACAGAAAAAAAGTCATTCTTTTTTATTGAAAAGGACAATTAACTGGTGGTTAACACAATAGATAACATTAATGAGGTTTTATGAATGGATAGATTGAACGAAAAAACCTACACGCTGGAGATTTAGTTCTCATGAGAATCCTTTTACAATGGTCTTTCATGGACATATTTAGCTTAAAGTATAAAAGGCCACTGTAAAACAGATTCTGACAGCCAAATATTAGGCTGAATATTTATATTGACAACCGGATAAAACATTGTTCTTGTTTCTCCTATAAGAGAAATGTCTGATTTTAATGATAAACCCAGTTAAAATGGGTACTTATACATTCCAACCGTCCGGGTATTGGCATTTCCATCGTATGTTTCATTCAATTGTTCCATCAGAATTAATGATACACTGGAAAACTTCAATCATTTCCGACTTCTGAAACCCAATACTAAACATTCACCGTATTTATTGGCGGGTGTCATGTGTGCTTGTTATTCTTATAACTTTGAGTCTTACTTAAAATCACCCAACCCTTAAAATGTATCAATGTTCCGAATGAGGCGTGTAGTATAACGTAGTAAACTGTGTTAATCCTGAGAATCGTTATTATTGTAGTAAAGACATAAAAATTAAAAAAGGAGGGACGCGCATCTCCTCCGCTGTATCCGCAACTGTATCAATGAACTTAAAGCTGAACTCCGATTACAAAACTACAGAAATAATTAAATAAAAAAAGGTAACACCCTAAACGACCGCCATACTTGTTTTAAATTTGAAGAACAAACATGGCGATCGCTTAGGGGTAACAAAAACACAGGCAGGTCACGCCCACATCCAGTGTATCCCGTGTCAAGCAAACTGTCCATATCCAGTTAGCCAGTCAACTACCAATTACTTCTGACTGATCGAAGTTCTTTCACTATCACTACTATCAGCTGACTAAAAATCCTATTGCTACACAATTAGTATGTCTGATCAGGTACATATTATTTTACTAATTAGATGAAATAAGCCAAGGTAATTGGTAGTTGACTGGCTAACCGGATGTGGACAGTTTGCTTGACACGGCAATTACTGGAAATGGGCGTGGCCTGCGTGTAGGGTGTTACCTTTTTTATTTAATTATTTCTGTAGTTTTGTAATCGGAGTTCAGCTCTAATGAATCACCCTGATAGATGTAGCGCCTGCAAGTCTAACTGATCTACTTTCAACTGAAATATAACAGATAGTACATTTCATAATTATTGACAGCTGGTGACCAAACACGTAAACATGTGGTCTAAAGTATCAATATTATATTATGAACGTAGATTGCCAGACAACTTAACATACGTCCAGGAGCAGAGTCGATGTTCAGTCTGGTTTCAAATGCTTGTCATTAGACGCGCACTTCCACTCCATGTATCCATCCAGACAAATCTAGAGCCTGTATGTCTAATCGAGCTTATGTAATTTCAATTGAAAACAAGCCAATATTGAGGCTGATGTCCATCGCCGATATCTCAAAATAAATAGATGACACATACTAATTAGTTAAGTTAACTGACAGCCATGGTTCATCACTCTCCATCAGTTAGAATCAAACTTATTTTGACCCAAACCATCGACCAATCAAATTGCTTAGCTCTGTTTAGCTGTAGCGTAAAATGTTGTTTATTGAACTCAGTTAAGACATTCTACCTAAATTAAAATCAGAGTTGTTATGTGTCAAGTCTTGGCCAATCAAATAGTTTATCGCTTCTTAGCCTAAGCAGAGAATTATCATCATCGAACTTAGTCAAGGTGTTGGTATAATGCTCATTATCGAACTTAGTCAAGGTGTTGATATAATGAAATTATACACCCAAATTTCATCACCTGAATAGAGAATGCTGAACAATAACTTAAGTGACATTGAAATAAACATCCGATCATGACTTACAATAGTATGATAAAAGTTTTAGGAAATATTCCCGATTTTATTGGATTGTTTCCCTTATTGTTACTGTTAGTTTGAGTGAAGCTGGTATCATTACCGTCAGATCCATTCGCTTGATTTGTTATATAGAGAATCTCCTACGAGTCTTTTTTTGATATAAAAAATATCAACACTCGTCGATAAAGTAATTAAAAAACTCGGCAAAAGACGAATAGGAGATTTTATTTATCACCCAATCTTTTCTTACATGCACAAATAGATAAATATAATTCTTTGCTATAGATTTCACTTTTACTGAAACTGATAACATAACGGCGTAGTGATACATCTTTTTTTGACAGCAGTTCAACCACTGCAAAGTCCTTTATATTGACCCAGTGTTTCCATCAAGATCAATTAAATAAAAACAGTTCATTTTAAATAAAAAAAAAGAAGTTACTTTTAATAAAAAATGAACTGTTCTTTGAAAATAAAAAAAAAGTAGTTCCCTTTTAACTGGCCAATCAAATTCATGTAAGTTGTTATAGCTTGTAGCAACTTTGTCCAATGGTGATTATTTGTGTATTGTACGTTGCACGAACCATTGAATAGACTGTAGAATTCGACAATTCCCCTAATTTGCATGATATAAATTGACAGGCATTGACAGGGGATTTCAAACTGCGATGTCATTTTACAGAACTTGTTTAACAAAGAAAGTGATAATTTCCGCAAAAATAGAAACGATACAGGTTTCTACTGGGATCAAATTGGTAAGAATTCCGTCGATTCATCTCCCATAGGCAAATTGCGTGTTCACTCTCATCCACAAAATCGTTTGCATAATTAAGAATGATCTGCCGTTACTGCTCATGTTAAAGGCACTGTCCACAAAGCAATTTACGTTTCTAATCAGAAGACTAAACCGAGGTGTAAAGAAACTTGGATATGTAATGCTTAATTGACTTGAAGCATTGAGAGAGAGAGGGGGGGGGTAACGTTCACATGTCACACGCTAGGTCATTTTGGTACTAACTATGGAACGATTCAGTTTAATAATTCGCTTGTGCGGAGGTTTTTTATCGCAGTGCAGTGACAGTAAACCTGAGGAAACGGAGAAACGCCAATAGATTGTGCAGGCGTCATCCTACTCCTTGTCACGTACTAACTGGTAATTGAAACCACGGCACCTGATTAAAATGGAGACCCGCCTCCTCCTCTGCCCGGTACCACTCTACAAACCATAACAATATGCATATAAGCTGGTTTAAATAGTTTATAGCCATGCGTTAAAGTAAAATATTGCACATAACTACAACTTTTTTTATAATCTATAACGTGATATGTAAAGCATTTTTTCTTGGGTTTTTTTTTGTTTTTTTTATTACACTTAACGTAATTTCCCGCTTGCCTCTCTCCTACGATGCTGAATATATAAAGTTCTTGCATCCACAAAACACAATGAATTCATCCCTCCTTTTTGAAACAAACTGCATTGGTCACCTATAATATGGTATGTTTTAGGAAGGGGCGGCTTGTTTAGTGGGCTATTTTCATTGTTGACTATAGTTATGATTGCCAGTGTTTATATTAATCAGTTAGTCAAACAGCGAATTCAATATAACCAAAACCTATCAATTTCTGCCTTATCAACAGCTCGCCAGAACTGTATGTCCACACTTTCCACTATGGCACTATGTGAATCGAACAAAATACGGCCTCGTATAGTAATGAACGCAATAGATCTAACCGTTCTGTAACAGTCGCAACAGTGCTTTATAAAGCATCAGGAAGTAATTAGCAACAACAGTAATAAAACAGACGGGCGTCTGAAAATAATGCCGTTTACATTTTGCCGCGACAGGCGTTCTCGGGAATGTTCCAGCCTGCGATAAAATTCAAGAAATTAGTACCTTTTACATTACAATACAAAAACCGTATATAGAACCGCTCCTCTTACGCAAAATGTGGAACTCCTCGCAGAAAACCTAACAGCCCCATTAATGACATCACGATACTATGTTAATGTCGTTTATTAATAGTATGTATTGCCCGCTGAGATATTGGTCAAGCTTACATCGACGCATATGCAAATGAAACGTTCTCAGAACAGTTGACACCATGAAAATGAAAATGGGCCATTGGTCCAGATTGAAACCGTTCTCAGAACGGAACGCTTACATTACACTACTCAAAATTTAACCCACCATTACTCCCGTAATGACTTGAACTGAGTAAACGGGGGGTCAGCAAGTTCAAATGATTGGAATGTTTCGTGTATCCTGGTCGTGAATTGATTGATGATTGAAAATCATTAGTTTTTTCCAATAAATATGGCACTGATATAATTTGAACATTAAGTAATCGATTAATGTTTTAGATAAGGTAATTCATGAGTGCAATTGGATTAACGAACTATTTATTCGTTGCTCGTTATATGTTGTGTTAGTAGCAGATGCAAGTGTAATCTATTAAGGATGATTAATGTTGAGTTTGTATACCTTGTAAAGGTATATAGATTGAAATCACACGTGCATTAAATATAATCTACTCTCGATAAGATCGAATGCTCTAGATTTTCAACAGATTTAAATAGGATTAGCAGTTAATGATTTAATTTAAATATGGATAATCGAGACTTTCTTATCGTAACAACGGTAGCAATGCCAACCGTGACCACGATGTTCTGTAATCGACGATAACTCCGCTCAGAATGAAGTAAATTCAGTTTCTTCGTATATTTAATTCTGAGTTGTTCGTCATAAGATTATAGCATTACGACGCCAATTCCCGAAGCGGTTTATCATTAGTGTGAAAGGGGCAGCAGCAGTTGTAGCTAGGGATTCACATCCCAATAATTACGACGCCAATTCCCGAAGAGGTTTATCATTAGTATGAAGAGGAGCAGCAGCAGTTGTAGCTAGGGATTCACATCAACTTCCATCGAAGGTGATATCGCAGACAAATGTAATTTGCCTATGAGGCATGCCATGATTGAAATAGAAATCAATGCTGCAATCCAGGTAAATAATGACACAGTCGTGTAACCTGAGATCTGGTAATTAGTGTAACCTTATCAGGACCCTGGAGTGGTGGCCCGTACACAGATGCCGCCTGAACCACATTACTCATCCAGTTGATCAAACCTAATTATAGTATGTAATAATCGTTATTCTAATCATTGTTCAATTTGATTTAGGTCAAAAACAAGTATACTGATCTGATCTGATGTATTATTTTTATTATCAAGCCCAATACAAATCCTCCCACAAATCGGATCAAAATATAAAATCGACCATGTTTTTGATTGTTTTGGACCTAAATCAAAAATGTCTTAGCCATTTTAAGAAAGAGTGGGATTGATATTAGTAGCAAGGTAAAATTCATAAGTGTTC
Organism: Patella vulgata; assembly: GCF_932274485.2. Lineage (NCBI taxonomy): Eukaryota > Metazoa > Mollusca > Gastropoda > Patellidae > Patella > Patella vulgata. The sequence goes on from NC_065883.2 coordinate 24,847,743, forward strand.
GTTTTATGCATAAGTATAGTCATCTTGTGAAAATGTACTATATTGGAAGTTGCTATAAGAGAGAACCAGTGGGGTATCTGGTACTACTTGAAATGTGATAGTCAAAATTCAAGAACAAACTACAGGATATCCAAATGTACATAACACATTGCTTCAGAAATTATTTGAATTAGAACCAGTCTGTGATTAGTATCAGTCTGTAATTGGATTTGGGAGCCACGGTGGCTAGGTGGTTAAGACGCTGGCTCGCTAGTCTGGAGGTCGGGTGTTCGATCCCTGCAATGGCCGAGAAAGTTCATCCAGATTTTCCGACGTGGTTTCCCCTTGTCGGTGGTGCAGAACGGAGGGCCTGACAAGGACAGTTGTCTAGTCGTTCGGATGGGACGATAAACCGAAGTCCCGTGTACACATTAGCTTGCACGTAAAAGATCCCTTGGCAGTTAGAATGCGATATAAGAGTAGGCGATAGTGCCGCTGCCCGGGCAAAATTTCCCGCATAGCACACTGTATGGCGTATGCCCGTCTTCATTAGCCCAGTATAGGAGCAGAACAGTAGGACGTTAAACCCCATTTCATTTCATTTGTGATTGGATTTACTATTGAGTGTGTGGGCGGAGGGAGATATTTAAAAAAAATACGGAGGCTAATTGTCAGAAACAAAACAAAAATTAAATTCTTAAATAAGATAAGGTACAGTTTGAAAGTATTGTTTCTTGTCGTTTGGATAGGAAGAAAAACCGGGGTGCCATGTATGCCATTGACAGCACGTTAAAGCATCCCCCCTCTGCCAATTGGAAATCGAAATAGCACAATACGTGGTATTATTATCCGGATCGGGGCAGAAAGATGCTGCAACACGGGTGACGTGAAAAAAGAAAATAGTCTTCAACATTAAATGAGACGGGCATACATCATACAGTGTGCTATGAGTCCCTCCACCCTGTCCCACTGACAAGGGGGAACCACGCCGGTAGATCAGGATGAACACAGAGACCAAACATGGAATCTTCAGGTTAGCGAGCCAACGTATACGTTCCATTACATCCTAATTAGCCTTTAGCGTCAAATTGAAATGTAATTTAACGTCTTTCATCAGGCCCTGTTCTCTGATTTCACATTGCATGTCATCACTATGCAGTTTCGTGACAGAGAACAAACTGTGGAATGTCCCTTGACGAGACAATTCTCTGTAGTCATCAAGTTGCTACATTAACTATACCTTGTACTGTACTAACTGATTATGGCTGGATTACATAGTTTCCCTCCAATGAGAGGATATGATTCCCTTAAACCCATATCTGACCACCCGATCCACATTGCCCATCTAGGAAAGTTCTGAAAAACTGGGAGCCGCAGTGTCTCAGTTAGTAAGACGTTAGCTCGCTAACTTGGAGGTCTCATGTTCGATCTTGGCGTTTGCCGAAAAAATTCATCTGCATTTTTCGGCGTGGTTCCTTCGTGTCAGTGGTGCAGGACAGAGGACTTGCACGGCAGTGTGTACACGGGACCTCGGTCTTTCGTCCCACCCGAACGACTATACGTTATCCTTTAAAGGCCCAATACCACTCTTGTTGTAACTGAATAATATGTCCCAATCTTTATTCTGGTCAACAAATTGTACTATTTTACAATATTCCAATTAATTGGTGATATAAATTTCATCTTAACACACCTAATTTAAAAAATTGGAAAAATTCAACTAAATGATTTGAAAAGTCTGACGTAAAGCTTTTCAAATGTGACTTGGATTTAAAAATATTTTTGAACCTTCTGGACAAGTAAAATAGGATTTAATGGATAATTTAAACAACAGGTAAGACACTAACACATCTAGTACTTAGAATAAGGCTATTTTTTATTTTCTGGAGCTGTCAAGCCAGGAAGAGTGTTATTGTCCCTTTAACAGCAGTGCACATTTTCCCTCATAGCACACTGCATGGCGAATACGAATGGAACGTTAAAACACCATTTCATTTCTTAAAGAAGAGGTGTCGATGCAAAAATAGGGGTCAGATCATTTGATAGCGGTCTACTGGTTTCCCTCTCACTAATGGGGTTAAATTATTCGGTGTATTTTATGACGTTTTAGAATTATCACATCTTTAAAGAACGACTGCCTAAGTTTACCATGTAAATATTTAATAATACCAATTAATTTGATAATAAACATTAGATAAAATAAATTACTTACTGTCTACCTCGATAAAGTTGTGTATCCACAATTGATGGAACGCCATGCATTGACGAATTTTTGGCGTAATGAGTTAATAATTTTTTTACGGGTGTGGGTTTCTTCTCGGTATCATGAACTTCATCTTCCGACATTTTGTTTGCTTATTTCGTATGCCTTATAAACTGCTAAAATCACTAAAGTCAATATGAGCCAGCTGAACATTATGCATGATAAGATATAGCAAAACAACTGTCAACTGTAAGCCAATAGTTTTGGGTTTTATAATTATTAGGCCTGCAGCCAAAATTTCTAGCGTGAAGTTCCGCTACATGGTCCGCTAAACAAGCTATACATTTTTGGGAAGCTTGTAACACCAGGAATCCCATTTCGAGAGTTTCAAGAAAAATGTTTGCAATAACTCGATTTTGGGTCTGGGGAAAATCGACATAATTGTCAAGTAAATGCTATATTTATACTAATATTTCTGACTTAAAATAATATCTTCAGGAAAGAATATGGTAATGATTGAATTTTGATTTAAACAAAAATGCAGAAAACATAATGGACCACGGAACTTACGGAATTTTGGAAATCCATTAACGGTACAACCCCTAACCCAAAAATTATTTCTACTCTAAAATCTGTAAATCTTTTTTTCAGATAGGACTTGAGACTAAGTTCTAGCAATATATAAATTGAAACAAAGCATCTATATATGTGTAAAGTTTTCACTAAAATAGATGTGGCCGAAACTAAATAATACTGTAATGGGAGTGACAATATTGTAATGAAGGGAAGAGCAATCAAATGGTGTTTGTTTAATGCCTTACTATTTGCACCAACCAATATAAGGAAGATGAGTATACGCCATGTATTATAGTGGGGAGTGCAATCAAAACCACGCACCGTGACTTACTGACTTCATGATCTGACGAGCACGCCATGGACCCCTGGGGGCAAAGTAAGAACCATATTACTTACCATTGGCTACCCCAATATACACATCGAAAGGAATTCATAAAGAAGTAATAGAAATCCTACCATTTCCTTCGATTGCGGAGTCAGAACCAAAGACAAGAAAGGCAGTAGGTACGTTCCACTGTGCACCAGTGGGAGAGAGAGAAATGGAGTTTAACGTCCACTCGACACAAACTGTCATTTCGGGACTAACATATGGTTCTATTTTATTTCAATAATTCGCTTGCGCGTAGGGGTCTTTAGAAGTGGGGGGGAAACCGGAATACCCGGAGAAAACCCACGAAATTGGACAGGCGACCCTACTACTTGTCACGTACAACCGGGGATTCGAAACCACGCCAGTCGACACAATGACAGACCGTATGGTATAGCGCACATTCACTAACCATCCCCCCACCCAGAGGATGGGTGCTGGCGGTTACCTCTTTCCCTCACATTCCTGCCAAAACTGGACTTGTTCCTCAATCAGGACTTTTTAATTTGGCAAGTTTATTATTAAATATTTGTCTGGGATATCACCCATCGGTGGAAGCAGGTGTTAACTCCCAATAGCGAACGAACCATCGCCACATTTTAATTCAAGCTAATACCATGTGTATTGCTCATCCGGCTTGCATAATAGATAAGTGTTTGTCAAAATGCATAGGAAATGTATTACGCTTACAAATATTAACACATCAAAGGTAATTACTCTTTAAGTAATATACATGTAGCTCCTTCAGAAAACTGTAAACTAAGATGAAAGTGTGGTAAAAACAAAACTGTATTGCTTGTGGGCGGTGCACTAAGTAGAATTTGTTTTGACTGTACGGAGACGAATTAATCAGTAGATGAAATAACAGCACGAAATATAATTTGATCAATCATGAAAGCCACCTGTTGGGCATTTCTATGAGCATTATCAACGCTAAGAGAAATGAAATGAAATGGGGTTTAAAGGCCTACTGTCCTCCTTCGACTGGCATTTATAATGAAGATGGGATCAGAGCTTACTTAGAGTCTAAAGCTATTTCGGCGCGCTGCTCAATATCGTTGTGGACTACACCAGGACCCTGTTTCACAAAAACTTAAATCTCCTTGAAATCGTCTTAAACTAAATATTTCATCCTAACTTAAAGGAGCTAAGTCACTAATATTTGGGATCTAGAAATTGACAAAAATGGGTCGCAACACATCTAATAATGTAATATGAGTGTATATAAACTGATTTACATTCAATCTTTTCCGTTTTTACTCTAATTTCTATCCCGTCTTCATTAGCCCAGTTTAGGAGCAAAACAGTAGGACGTTAAACCCCATCAGTTATATTCGGCGAAATACGCCAGAAGTCGAGATCGAATGGCAATCTCTAGGGTCTTGTTATTCCAGTCTACACCGATAGTATTTATTGCGCATGCTCTCCAGATAAGAATATAAAGTTACCGTTTGACATGACTTGTGGAATATGCATAGCCTCGTTCTTCGAGTCTCTTGTTACAAATTACGCTGAAACGCATTATGGTACACGATACGTGTACCAATGGTGAAATGTTTATTTTGTCTTAAATATTGGATATCAGAAGCCCATCTTTTCCCTGTAAGATCACAACATCAATATTGAGTTAAATTGACAAATAAATCGTGTTTTCATTTCGAAGACTTTGGATGATATTGAGTTAGAGACTTAGCTACTTTAAGATAGACGAAGACGAGATTCACAAAACGATTTTAAGCATTTCAGTTAAAATCCACTAAAATAATATTTTAAGTTAAAATTTTATCTTAACTTAAAATAGTCACGACATTAACAAACATTGATTTATATAGGGCTACGTTGTTAGATTTATTGCAACATATTATTATTACTTCTTAATGAAGGCTTACGTTAATAAAACAACATAATTAAGAGAAATTTTAGGGCCAAAGCTAATGTATCATTTTAATTGAGTAAGTTAGATAGTCACTTTGGCATTTTCAAAGTATCATTGAAAGGGTCAATAAGGATGACATTTCAAATCTATTTATCTAGGCATCGGAACATTGGATAATTGGTGTATTAGTTTCAACAAAGTTGCTACATACTTTTAAAATTCCGACAAAAATTTACAGCCTAGGCAACCTTCGGTTATCGGGATTTCTTGACTATGGTCGAACTAACTGAATCCGAATTTCATTTAGTCCGAACCTTAGTCCGAAAATACTGAACCATGCTATTGTGGCATGGTTGGAGTAGTTCTAAGATGCCGGTGTCGATGAAACGAAAGTGTTGAATATGTAGAGAGAATCTATTTTTGTTAAGTATATGATTTTAAGAAAGCTTGAATGAAATTTAAATGGTTGCTACTTCTATGAGCAGATATTTTTATTATCCCGTTTGTTATGTCTTAATTTATGTAAGTCTAAAAATTACGCATTATTTCAATATTTGCGCTATGCAAAAAGTAAAGTCAAGTTACAAGGAATTTTGTCGTCTTTAAATTAATTTGAGTCGCGCAAATTTAACTTCATGAAAGTATTATTTGTTTATTAAACTATATAACACAGCCATTCATTATCCTTCATGGAGAGATGTATAGACCTTCCTTGGGGTTAAGGGTTTTTTTTTTTTCAGGGTTATGGTAAAATGACATCACCATGTCCCTGGGGACAGCCATCTTTGAATAGACGATGGTCCAGACCATTAGCGTTCGGTTTCTAGTTCCAACCACTAGTCGTGAAAAAATTATTACCGAAGGTCGCTCTGGATTAGCCGTTTGGGTCACAAATATCACATGTTTGTGACAATTCTCAATAGTTTCTGTTATCCATTACATTGCGTGAGTGTAGCTTTAAACGCACAACACATAGCATAACAATTTGAATTCAAATAAGTAATTCTATCATAAATAGTGAAGATTTGGTGACTAAAGCCTAGCTCACAACACGCCGTATGTGTTTTAACACGCACGGGTCGCAGGGTTTAGAGGATCACCGTGGCTAAGTGGGTAAGACGCTGGCTCGCTAACCTGGAGGTCGGGTGTTCGATCCCTGCATTGGCCGAGAAAGTTCACCCAGATTTTACGGCGTGGTTCTCCTTTGTCAGTGATGCAGGACGGAGGGCCTGACAAGGATAGCTGTCTAGTCATTCGGATAACACGAAAAACCGAGGTCCCATGTACACATTGGCATGCACGTAAAAGATCCTTTGACATTTGGAATTCGATATAAGAGTAGGCCGTAGTGCCGCGGTCCGGGGCAAAATTTCCCTCATAGCACACTGTGTGACGTATGCCCGTCTTCATTAGCCCAGTTCGGAGCAAAACAGTAGGACGTTAAACCCCATTTCATTTCATTGTCGCAGGGTTTGGTAGCTCGCAGACCAGCCGCAAGAAACCGTCCAAAAGTTTCTACGGTCAGTCTGCGATCTTCTACAATGCCGAACACACGCAAGTGACGCGTAAGTCTTACGCACGGGTTTACTAAAAATTCCCCCGTAGACTGCCCGTAGTAGCACGTAGGGCGGGGTTGTGAAATCTCGCCAGATATCGCATCGCATCGCCCTGCCCATAGCTTTCCTTACAATGATTAAAATTTGTTTGCTATAACGAAATACTATAAGCATTTAAGTATGGACATGGTCTCCATACATGGAAAATGACGTTTGAGCACTTGCGAAGTCGTGCGCAGGCTAATTCTGGTTAGGTGGCCATATTATTTTTTTTTTTTTTTTTTTTTTTTAAACGGACATAAATATCACGTGGCCGTTGAATTTGATCAAATTAATTGTACGGTAGGCATCATCTTTATTTAAATGATAATTGGTTTATTATATATTAAACTATGTACCGTTTACATTGTGGGCAGTTTATTTGGAAATTTAAGGGACTTGTAGAGCCTTTACGGTTTTGTAATCAAATGATTACAAAACTTGCTGAAAGAAAGTCCTTATAACCTCCACTACTGTGGCTGGAGGCAAGACGAAATACATCAGTTGCGAATTATTTCTAAACAACGTGGATTTTTTTCCGGGTTACAACACTAGTGTGCTAGCAAATTTGTGTATCACATGATTGGGTAGTTCTACCCCTGAATATCTTATTAAAATAAAGAACTTACTTCCTTCCTCGGTATAATTTAGATCCCACTATGGAGGGAACCCCGTGCATGGTCGAATGTTTGGCATAGTGAACGAGCAGGTCTCGCACTTCAATCGCAGTTTTACCCTTGGTTTCTGTGACTGTATCGTCGTCTTCCTCCACGTATTTCTTCATCTTTTCTTCTGGCCCTACTGACTGAGACCTAGAATTATACAGAGACGGGCATTTAAACACACGGTCATCTTTGATACCAAACTTCTACTAACGGAATAAAGCTGATTTTGACCTTAATTATAAAGTTTAATTAGTTTCTTTAATTGGTCCGCCTCTTAAATAAAAATGGTAAATTTTGTATGAATTAATCATAGAAACAATAACCGTTGGTGGTCCTGACCGAAATGGAACATGATATTTTTATTATTTTTTTTTAAAAAAAAAACGGGAGATAACACAAAGCTTCTTTACAAAATTAATTAAATCCGATGGTAGATCGGGAATTGCTGCTCTTACAGTTGACTACAGCAGGGACCAGAAAATAAGTTTAGCCTATAGATAAGAAATTGTGGGACAGACATTTGGACTGGCAGAATTGGCGGCATTTATGCATTCACATTCAAATGTAAGTAATAACATTACAAAACAATGGGTTAGATAGTGTACTCTTAGATAATGTCAGTTTTCAATAAAGTACAAATCATAATTGTGCTCATTCTTTATTATGAATAATCCAACATTTCTTGTGAATTTTGGGTCGTTCTTGGCTATTCCTAAAAGAAAATAACCATGCACATTTTTACATAAAAGTATACTAAAACTTACTAAATAAATAATTACGTTACATTACCATTTTCAAGAACAAGCGTTAAGAGTGAATGAATGTTGGATTGTTCTTGACTATTTCTTATAAGAGAAAATAACTATTCCCATTTTTACATAAAAGTGAATTAAAACCTACTAAATAAATAATTACGTTTGAATACCAATTTCCAAAACAATCATTAATATTTTTAATAGAAAATACAAAAATTGTATAAATATTTATAGAAAGGTCTGAATAAAATCGTAATCATTACTATACAGAACAGAGTCGTAAAGACGAGAAAGTCATTCTTTATAATAATATTTCGTTATGATCTTCGACAGGATCTGTGAAGAATATGTATCTCTGCTAATCAGGCTGATGCCCATTCGCAAAAGTAGTTCTTCATTGGGCTTCACTGTTCTGATAAAATTCCCTCGAAATGCCAATAAAAAGGTTACATTAAACGAAAGATACACGGTAAAATCTATAAGAAGCACCAGGGTGGTCGACAATCATGCCATCAATATTTTTTAATTTTTATTTTATTGTTATTCTTCTCTATATATTACAGTTTTACATCAATAAAAATTATAACGTAATTACTGATCTAAACAACAAAAAATAAAACATGCCCACGGAATTACAAGTAAATCAATTATTTTATTACAATTTGTGTTAAATAAACGGATAAAAATGTAACACGGTGTCATCTTAAGGGAAAAAATTGATTAGAAAATAAATGAAAATTTTCATAAAAACATATTTTGTTGCTAACAGCTAACACAATGACATATGGAAAAGATTACCATTAAAGGACAAAAGTTATGTGATAGAACTGGTTAATTTTAATAGAATTTTAACATACAGATTATTGCTACGGTAGATGCGTAAAAAATACTTGAAGAAACGAGAAGTGAGCGAACGAGCCATAACAGATACACGGTCGAATTTCAACTCACTGATAATTCCATTAAAGACGACAAGTTTTTATATGAGACTGTGAGTACCTAACAATTTATAAAAGAATTGACTGTCACTAGATAAGAGAAAACGAGACAAATAGAAAAGGCCCGTACATTCACTCGTTTTTATCCATTCTATACTTTATTTAAAAAAAACATGGTGTGTTAAGATCATATTTGGAACGTGTCTAACCAGTTCTACCACAATATGTGATAATGACTGACACCAATATTGTCCTTTAGTTTCCCCATTTACTTTAATGTTAATCCTCGTCCGTTTAACCGACTCTTTTCCAAATTGTCTTAGTGTTGAACGCTTTCTACCACAGTCTGAGCAACATGTGGCAACCTCTTGTTCAAAAGCATGTATAAAATTCACTATGGAAATCTTGAGATACACAATTTGGAAGTAGCATACAAGTAAACAACTAAACATTCAACGTAACTAACCACCTAACTCTCTTATCCTTCTGCATCAAAATCATGAATATTCACCAAAATCTTTCAGAAAATCTACGCAAAATGTAACTATCTCATAATTACAAGATAAATATCTTGTATCTTGTAATTACACCATAACTAATTACGAAATAATCGAAATATTTGTTCATTTGATTGACCCTAATGGTCTTCAGGTAATGGTAATTACGGGATAATTTATTTCAAGGTCGCCAAACACTAATTTAAAGAATAGGTAGGCCAACGCCGTACTTTATTTTATGTTCCTTAAAGCCATAGAACGCTATTTACATTTTTCGGAAAATTTCATTAATCCAAGCTAGAATGTACACAGATCCGATTGGAATTCGCCAGCAATTTTTTTACAGCCGATCAGGAACGGGCACACGTAGCGATCGTCTCGAGCACGTACGCCACTCTGCGATTAAATACGTCGATCATATGACTCATATAGAAGCCATTTTGGAGGTAATATAAAAATGGTGCGCTTGACAATATACGCTGGACACGGACAGACGAATCGATCGTCGGCGTAAAATATTCGACCGAAAATATCTAACATGCTAGGTACAGGCGATCAATCGGGCGAATGGTTCGCCGAGCAGAATCGTCGTCGCCGTGAACAGGCACCCAGGCGATTTTTTCGAGCGATTTTAAAAATCGACGCGATTGGGCAAAATTAATTCGCTCGTCGGTCAAGGCCAACGGAAGTTGGTCTCCAGTTACAAAGCTTCTGCTAATTTTAAGAAGAGTTCCCGTCAAGAGAATAACCAAAGCAATCTAATCGACCTATTAATCGTGTGACCTTTTTTTCTCTTCTCAGAAGTAAAATTGTAGTAGTTTCGTTGCAGTAATATACAATATATATTCTGAGTTTCGGTAAACTATAAACTATCGAATATAAAGTGAAAAACAGATTTTAAAACTAAACTGTCGGGGACTAAAGGTGAATAGTTTCTTTATATTTCCATATCTACATTATTTAACTACTATCTCTAGTGTATTTGTTTAACAATGCGTGATTTATATAGCCAGAATTTGTCAATTTATGTTGAATCAAATTGATTGGATAAATATATGTGAAGTAGTTTCTATTAAAATTAATGCTATGCTAGCACAACGTTTATTTCATAAAGACTTCATTCGTTTTAAACTAGAGAGTAGCCGTTCAGATTGAATTGTCTTTATGATAACCGCAGTGGTCAATATCATAGTATCCAAGTATCCAAAGTCGAGCTCGCATATTAAAGATACATTATGGGAGATTCGATAACGAGTTGGCAGTTCTCTCGCTATAATAGTTAAAAACCAGATAACGTAAAGGCAATTTGCTGAAAATTTCATTCAAATTGATCCACTATGAACCGAGAACTAAGCAAATGAAATTTCTGCCTGGCCTCGGTCATCATTACTAAAGTCAGTACGATAAACATAGTCTCGATTATCCATTTAATCGTTAAATCGAGAAGGAAAGTTATGCAATAAATCGGCTCACAATCTACTTACGATCGCAGCTTAGCGATGCCATCGAGAGTTGAATATGGTCTGGATAAGTTAATTAATGTCTAATTAATAATTTAGATAAGACCCGCAATAGGCAGATTTAGCTCTTGCATAATGTATGTTTAAACAACCGATTGTCTGTGACCTGTAGCCTATTTATTTATCTATCTTATATAAACAACAGAACAGAAAAGACAAGAGATAAATTATTAAACTGATGAATTACTAATAAATGACGGTGGCTGTAATTTCGTATTTGTTGAGATCGGAAATATTGGACTTCGTAGACAGATAGCTTACTATTCTCATTTAAAGCAATTACCCGATCTGACATAGTACGTTCGTTCAATTTCACAACTGATCATTTCATTTTGTAGAATGGTATAACTGGATTAAAGTTACTTATATGAAATGCTCCGATACAGAGTTACAATAACAAGTGGTAGTTTAACGTAGGCTACAGCGTGGTTGATTATCTCCGAACTCTTGGAGAATGGCATTTGGATTCCTTCTGCAGTTTAAATGACTTCCAGCGAGTTCATATTTGCAATCTTCACGGTAAATACGAAGATAGTTGAGATGGACTTCTTGTATTTATCGTCACATACACAACACGAAATAAATAGCTTATGAACAATTCTTATTCCAGGACGTATTGTAGCATTCCGCAGGGAATTAGAAATGTGTTATAAATACAAGCGTTGGAATTCCGGGGATGTTTATCGTACTGTTATCATTATAAATAAAGTGATATATATTACAAATTCACTATTCCCAGACGGGAATATCGTGCTTATGGAACACAGCGCAACGTCGAGCTACTTCGGATAATAGCTTTATCAGCATCGAAGACACAGTACCGAATCTGTTTTTATCATATTAAGGCATATTATCTCTTTCGTTAGTAGGTGATCTAGGTCTTTTAAGTGTAAAACAAGAGATTACGTAGCTATAAGAGAAAAATGTTCTAATTTCACCAGCTACCATTATTATAAATCTGATATTAATATAATCTTAATATCTAACATTTCTCTAAACTATTGGTGGTATTTAGTTTTTAAATAACTTCGTTAGTAGCATCGGAGATAGTAGTATTTTAATAACATCTTTGATTACGATAAAACGTTGATACGTAACCCATTTTTTTTTTTTTGGGGGGGGGGGCTAATTCTCAAAAGATCAAAAAAATTCCTCGCCGATAAAATTTGCTTTAATTTTATCTGTAAACTATGTACACAAATCGCCGTAACAGATGATACCGGATCTTGCCGAACAAAAATAACATTTGTTCGAAACATTAAATTGTATTTAAAGTCACCCCCGTGTGCTTTCATAAATCGGTCAATTATCGCACAGATTATAGCGTGAACTTTAAGACAAATAGCAAAACAGTTTTTTTATGTACCTCATGCTAGCAGTTACTATAACACTGAAATATTATTATCTAATTTCAGGCAAATAACAATACAACCGTTGCTTTCCATGCACCCGTTAGCAGTTTACATTAATAATAACAAAATATTACGTCCAGCATTCTGTTTATTTTCGGGTCCTACTAATCACGGACAAGGGCCGACAAGAAAGTCTTTTGGTCAATAGCGTCTACAGTATTTCACAAAGTGTCCGACAATGAAAGATATTTTATAAATACGCACATTCTACGCATCGTATCCGAACTTTCAATCTGGTTAAAACACAGATCCTATTTCGTTTCGTTTTTATAGTTCAAAATTTCGTTTTACTTGTCTTTACTACACTTGATGTAGGCCATCGAATGTCTCAAAAAAAGAAACGAAATATAGATCTGTTTTTAATCCGATTGCCAAAATTTAAATATCATAAAAATTGAAAGAAATATGGATAATTAAAATATTGACGAAAACGGTTTTGTTTTGTCCGTAGTCCACGCAGTATTGTTAAAAGTGATCGATAAGGAAAGACATGTTATACATATGCATCACATCAAATCCAAAATTTAAATGATTTAAAAAAAATGTAAAAATTATGGAGAATTGAAATTTTAACACATCCAGGGGTAGCGATTGTAAATTTGGCGACCCCTTTGACTTGTCCTATATAAGTAACATTTTCGTATTTAGCAGCTGTTTTGGGCGAAATAAATCTACATTATGCAAGCGCTAAATCTGCCTATTCCAGACAACAATCAACTCTCGATGCCATCGCTAGCCTGCGATATTTAGCGGATTGGAATTCATTTTTTGAAAAATAATTAAACGTAAAAATAGATAATGGAGACTATGTTTTTTATCGTACCGACTTTAGTAATGATGATCGAGGCTAGCCTAAAATTCAAAACTAGGTCATTTCGGGATTAACACCTGGTTCAATATTATTTCAGGAGAAAACACAGAAGGTTGGACAGGCAACCCTACTCCTTGTCACGTGCAACCGGAAAATCGAAATCCTGCCAGTTGACTCCATGACAGACCTTATGATTCGGCGCGTACGTGCTAACCATTCGGCCATCCAACCCCGCTCGGTGTAGAGCAATTTGACTGAAATTTGCAGCATATTCTATTTACGTTATCCATTTTTAACTATTACAGCGTGAATTACAGCCTCTATTTCAAATATTACATAATGCCCCTGTAATGGGTCGTCAAAAATGTTTTAAAAAAGATAGGTCAATAACAACGAGAGAGAGAGGGGGGGGGGTAACCTCCACTCGACACAAACTAGGTCACTTCGGGACTAAAATATGGTTCAATTTTATTTCAATAATTCGCTTGCGCGTAGGGATCTTTACCGGGGGGGGGGGGGGGCGGAGGACCCGGAGAAGACACACGAGGTTTCAGGATTAACACCTGGTTCAATATTATTTCAATAATTCGCTTGCGTGGTAGGGGTCTTTAGCAGCGAGAGGAAACCCACGAGGTTGGACAGGAAACCTTACTCTTTGTCACATATACAACCGGGAAATCGAAACCACGCCAGTTGACTCAATGACAGACCTTATGACACAACGCGCACCTGCTAAGGTAAGTTATGCAAGAAATCGGCTCACAATCTACTTACGATCGCAGGCTAGCGATGCCATCGAGAGTTGAATATGGTCTGGATAAGTTAATTAATGTCTAATTAATAATTTAAATAAGACCCGCAATAGGCAGATTTAGCTCTTGCATAATGTATGTTTAAACAACCGATTGTCTGTGATCTGTAGCCTATTTATTTATCTATCTTATATAAACAACAGAACAGACAAGACAAGAGATAAATTATTAAACTGATGAATTACTAATAAATGACGGTGGCTGTAATTTCGTATTTGTTGAGATCGGAAATATTGGACTTCGTAGACAGATAGCTTACTATTCTCATTTAAAGCAATTACCCGATCTGACATAGTACGTTCGTTCAATTTCACAACTGATCATTTCATTTTGTAGAATGGTATAACTGGATTAAAGTTACTTATATGAAATGCTCCGATACAGAGTTACAATAACAAGTGGTAGTTTAACGTAGGCTACAGCGTGGTTGATTATCTCCGAACTCTTGGAGGATGGCATTTGGATTCCTTCTGCAGTTTAAATGACTTCAAGCGAGTTCATATTTGCAATCTTCACGGTGAATACGAAGATAGTTGAGATGGACTTCTTGTATTTATCGCCACATACACAACACGAAATAAATAGCTTATGAACAATTCCTATTCCAGGACGTATTGTAGCATTCCGCAGGGAATTAGAAATGTGTTATAAATACAAGCGTTGGAATTCCGGGGATGTTTATCGTACTGTTATCATTATAAATAAAGTGATATATATTGCAAATTCACTATTCCTAGACGGGAATATCGTGCTTATGGAACACAGCGCAATGTCGAGCTACTTCGGATAATAGCTTTATCAGCATCGAATACACAGTACCGAATCTGTTTTTATCATATTAAGGCATATTATCTCTTTCGTTAGTAGGTGATCTAGGTCTTTTAAGTGTAAAACAAGAGATTACGTAGCTATAAGAGAAAAATGTTCTAATTTCACCAGCTACCATTATTATAAATCTGATATTAATATAATCTTAATATCTAACATTTCTCTAAACTTTTGGTGGTATTTAGTTTTTAAATAACTTCGTTAGTAGCATCGGAGATAGTAGTATTTTAATAACATCTTTGATTACGATAAAACGTTGATACGTAACCCATTTTTTTTTTTGGGGGGGGGGGGGCTAATTCTCAAAAGATCAAAAAAATTCCTCGCCGATAAAATTTGCTTTAATTTTATCTGTAAACTATGTACACAAATCGCCGTAACAGATGATACCGGATCTTGCCGAACAAAAATAACATTTGTTCGAAACATTAAATTGTATTTAAAGTCACCCCCGTGTGCTTTCATAAATCGGTCAATTATCGCACAGATTATAGCGTGAACTTTAAGACAAATAGCAAAACAGTTTTTTTATGTACCTCATGCTAGCAGTTACTATAACACTGAAATATTATTATCTAATTTCAGGCAAATAACAATACAACCGTTGCTTTCCATGCACCCGTTAGCAGTTTACATTAATAATAACAAAATATTACGTCCAGCATTCTGTTTATTTTCGGGTCCTACTAATCACGGACAAGGGCCGACAAGAAAGTCTTTCGGTCAATAGCGTCTACAGTATTTCACAAAGTGACCGACAAGGAAAGATATTTTATAAATACGCACATTCTACGCATCGTATCCGAACTTTCAATCTGGTTAAAACACAGATCCTATTTCGTTTCGTTTTTATAGTTCAAAATTTCGTTTTACTTGTCTTTACTACACTTGATGTAGGCCATCGAATGTCTCAAAAAAAGAAACGAAATATAGATCTGTTTTTAATCAGATTGCCAAAATTTAAATATCATAAAAATTGAAAGAAATATGGATAATTAAAATATTGACGAAAACGGTTTTGTTTTGTCCGTAGTCCACGCAGTATTGTTAAAAGTGATCGATAAGGAAAGACATGTTATACATATGCATCACATCAAATCCAAAATTTAAATGATTTAAAAAAAATGTAAAAATTATGGAGAATTGAAATTTTAACACATCCAGGGGTAGCGATTGTAAATTTGGCGACCCCTTTGACTTGTCCTATATAAGTAACATTTTCGTATTTAGCAGCTGTTTTGGGCGAAATAAATCTACATTATGCATGCGCTAAATCTGCCTATTCCAGACAACAATCAACTCTCGATGCCATCGCTAGCCTGCGATATTTAGCGGATTGGAATTCATTTTTTGAAAAATAATTAAACGTAAAAATAGATAATGGAGACTATGTTTTTTATCGTACCGACTTTAGTAATGATGATCGAGGCTAGCCTAAAATTCAAAACTAGGTCATTTCGGGATAAACACCTGGTTCAATATTATTTCAATAATTCGCTTGCGCGGTAGGGGTCTTTAGCAGCGGGAGGAAACCGGAGGACCAGGAGAAAACACAGAAGGTTGGACAGGCAACCCTACTCCTTGTCACATGCAACCGGAAAATCGAAATCCTGCCAGTTGACTCCATGACAGACCTTATGATTCGGCGCGTACGTGCTAACCATTCGGCCATCCAACCCCGCTCGGTGTAGAGCAATTTGACTGAAATTTGCAGCATATTCTATTTACGTTATCCATTTTTAACTATTACAGCGTGAATTACAGCCTCTATTTCAAATATTACATAATGCCCCTGTAATGGGTCGTCAAAAATGTTTTAAAAAAGATAGGTCAATAACAACGAGAGAGAGAGGGGAGGGGGGGGTAACCTCCACTCGACACAAACTAGGTCACTTCGGGACTAAAATATGGTTCAATTTTATTTCAATAATTCGCTTGCGCGTAGGGATCTTTACCGGGGGGGGGGGGGGGAGGACCCGGAGAAGACACACGAGGTTTCAGGATTAACACCTGGTTCAATATTATTTCAATAATTCGCTTGCGTGGTAGGGGTCTTTAGCAGCGAGAGGAAACCCACGAGGTTGGACAGGAAACCTTACTCTTTGTCACATACAACCGGGAAATCGAAACCACGCCAGTTGACTCAATGACAGACCTTATGACACAACGCGCACCTGCTAACCATTCGGCCATCCACCCCCCCCCCCCCCCAACACCCCGATAAAGTAAAAGGTTATTCACTTTATACCAATTCTGAACTACGCCGGCAATGGGGACTGATAATGAATGTATGTCATATAATTTGTTTGAAGTTAATTTCAAACTTCATACTTCAATTCCAACATTTATTCTACCCCCCCCCCCCCCGACAAAGTAAAATGTTTTTCACATTTATGTAACAATTAAAATACACCATTAAAATAACATTTTGCCTATAACGTTTTTTAGGACTTCGAATTCTGTCTTATGGTTTGGATTGTTCGTACTTGGTTTTATTTTATTTCTGCTGTGTACTGATAATGGGATTATTACTAATTCAAAAAATCATTTTGTGCGTGAAAATATGTTAATATTAAAGAACATTTCAATTGATAACAAATTGAAAATATACCATGCGTATTAAACGAATCAATTAATAATATATTATATTATTTAAAGTGTAAATCGATAAAGCGATGTTTATAGAATTAGTGATAGGTAGAAGACTTTTGGCAAGTTGACGTATCTGTATCGTACACGAGATACGTTGCGTCAATGTAGTTTTAGAGTTTTGGTAGATTTTCGCACCGCGTACATATGGGTAGCTGAGCTTAGCTTAGTTCTATTACAGCAATGATGGCAGTTATCTACCAAGAGCAACATTAGTACTAGTCAAATGCCTAGCCTACAAATTCGCTTGACAGTCGCTGAGCTAATTAAAATTCTAAAAAAAATATAGTGTCCAATCTTAATATCTTCGACTCCGACTCGACTGCAATTTTTGGTTTCACTAAAGTGTCATTTCAGAAAGTATACACCTCTTTTACAGATTTGCAAGGTCCCACCTTCCTAAATTTAGCACGTATATCAACCAGCATGCAGACAGACAAGAAAAATATGAAAAATTCCGCGAAAAGCTCATCAAAAGTAATGCATAAATTCCAGTCTTTAGCGTGGTTAAAATCACATCAAATATACACCTTCGTGTTCTAGGATACACATAGATTCATAAAAACCTACAGCACAACATTTCAACGTCTAAAAAGTAGCCCCGTCTTCATTAGCCAAGTCAGAGCAGAACGGTAGGACGTTAAATCCCAGTTCATTTCATGACATTTCTAAAAGTAGCAAACAAATACGGTAAAAAGACGACGATGTTATACGGACCTTTTCCTTATGAAAGCTTTTCGATACCTGCGGCCGTGTCCGTGTGTCGTATCACGTATGAGAAATACACACACATTGATGACGTCACACGCAAAATCGATTGGGGGATGTTTGAATTTTGTAACGTGTAAATTTGTAATAGTGTTATGCGTAGTTGAATATGTGCCCACATGTTGCTATAAATAATAACGAAATTGATTTATTAATTTGATAACTACAGTATTGTAGGCGTATGGTTTAGAAATTGGATCAAAAAACATTGTCTCGTATTCCAATCCTTATGGGTGCCAGCTCACTTGGAGGAATTTAGAATTTTTTCTCAAATATCTTTAATTTAAAAATACGTGAAATGGAATGAAAAGAAATTAAATCGACTTAATGTCCTTTGTTTCGTCACCGAATTGTGCTAACGAAGACGGACACATGCCATGCAGTGTGCTATGAGGCAAATTTTGTCTGGCCTACTCTTATTTGGAGTTCCAATTTTCAAGGGTTCTTTTATGTGTACATGAGACCTCGGTTTTTTCGTCGCACCTGAACGACAAGACACCGATCCTTGTGGTGAGATCTTTCATCTTGCACCACTGACAAAGGAGTAATCACGAATGAAGATACAAGGGATCGAACCACTGATCTCCTAGTTATTACGCCAGCGCCCTTACCCAATCGCCCTTACCCAATGAGACACCGTGGCCCCCTTAATTTTTCAAACTAATGTAAATATTAAACTCCAAATATTAAAAAAAACCAGATCACCTACTAGCGATAGAGATAAACGCCTATTAAAATATTATAAAAGCAGATCTGGCAATTGTTCATACTAATGTAAATATTAAACTTCAAACATAAAACAATTGTTGATTATGGTCTGATCAAGTCTCAATAATTGGCGGTAATTGTCCTGTTCACGATTTATAACTGTTGCTCTTGTTGCCAATATGTCTGACATAGGATGATATCAGCCGACAAAGAGATTGTTCAACACAAGTAATTATTGTTCAGCCATGCCATAGTGAATGAATTGCCGCCTGTCTGTTCTGTTTATAGTGTTATTTTGCCGGCGGTCATCGTTTAATATCAGATGCATATTTAGGAGGCCAATGTTGAGACATGTTTATCATACATAACTTTAGAGAATGCTTTCATCGATGTCTTTAAATATACCTTGTCAAACCAAGTGAAGACAGTGATATTGAAACGGGCACCGACCAACCGTGTCGGCTTTGTTTTCCAGGAATATCTCATAAACCGCTCAAGATATCTTTATGAAACTTTGTACACGAATCAATGTTTTATATTGAATAAGGTTTTAGTTACCGATTACACGACGGCACGCGATGTTGCTGACCAAGTATTCCTGTTATTAATCTATTATTTTATCAACCTATGAATAAAAACGACATCTACTAAGATATCTCCTAGGAAATATTGCTTAACGGAGCCAAACCCGTAACTCAATATTTTCCATACAATTAGAAATTAAAAACTATATATAAGACATAGTGAACATTTTAAAATCAGTACATGAGTCGTATATTCTATGGTTTCGGGTGCAATATGTAATGAACAAAGAAAAACATCTCCTGAAAGACAATGCAGAAGTAATCATAATGGCTGATTCACAAACGACAAAATAGTAATTTTTAAACAAAAAGTGCAAAATGGACTAATCAGGCGTAAACGACTGCGGTTAAATTTGGACTGTTCACGTATTTATTTAACCGAAATAATTGATTAGAAATTATTTTTTAAACTGAATACAAATCACTTTATATACATTCATAAGTGCTTTTAGACCCATTTCGTCTAATCTAACCCATTTCCAAACATTTGAGCCATACACCCTTTAATATTTTTTTAGTTGGTACACCATATTCCATTCTACGAAGTCACTTAAGTACACGATTCCACTCTTATATAATTTTATTCGCTCACGATTCTACTTTTATATAATTATTTCGTATAAACGAAATATTAGTTCTTTTAAAATAGTAATTCACACAAATGGAATACGGTGTACGAATTAAAAATAATATTTCGTTTCAACGAAATAATTATATAAGAGCGGAATCGTGCACGAAAAAATTATGTAAGAGTAGAATTGTGCACTTAGGGGTTCCGTGCGTTTGTTTCCTTGTATAGAATATTTTTTCTTCTCGTTTACAGCGGCGAGGGTATATGATTCAATATTATCTCTTATAAGATTACCCATTTGTATCTATTATTGAGTATATGTTGCCAATGTTAAACAATGGAAATGCATATTCGTTGTAACATTGTGTATCGGGGGGGGGGGGGGCTTCAAGCCATGAGTAAAACAGAGGTTCAATCGTAAGAAATTGAGACGTCTTCAAGCAATGAGTATAACAAGGGTTCAATAGTAAGGAATCGAGAGGTCTACATGCAGTCAGTATAACGGGGTTTCAATCGTAAGGGATCGAGAGGTCTTCAAACAATGACTATACAAGGGGTTCAATCGTAAGGAATCGAGAGGTCTTCAAGCAACGAGTATATATATATAACAATCGTAAGTGTATAATGCGCAGCACAATATATTTATTGTTCCTCATAAACGACAGCTGTTCTGTTAAGTTGTGTTGGTCAATGGAAAAGCATGAATGCATTAATTACAGTTCTCCATAGACTTTAAATAAGCATTCTAAGAAAGGTCTTAATATGATTATATCCAGTTCTAGTATTTACTAGTAAATTTATTTTCCGTCTGTTCTAGCACCAAATCTAAGTTTAAGTCGAAACTTATTCTCGAAAATATATATTAACATATTAGCGTAAAGCAGCATAAGCGTTTTGGCGTAATCGGCGGATAAACAAATAAGTTCCCAATTGATGTGATTTACTGGTAAATCATGCATGGTTAAAATGGTTTCATCATTTTTTAACCATTAATCCACAAATATCCTAATTATCCAAGGGAGTTTACTGACCTGTGTCCAGTAAGGTATTTGTCATGAGCGTTTGAAAACCATTAAACCATATTTACGCCACGTTATTCTGCGTATTTTCTGATTTGACACTCCCACTGTGACAATATATAAATCATGTTAAATCAGGGTATCAACCACTGATTCTGTCATTGATATCTTTGTTCGTGCACTCTCTCTCTCTCTCTATACACACCGTGACCGGTCACGCCATAGCGCACCTATTCATGAAAGTCGGTTATTTTGGAAGTATAGCGTAACACAAAATGTTCAATTACCACCCAACATTTCTTTAGAACCGTTTTCCGTAAAAGAGATGGTTTCGTCTGATGTTTTTATTGTATAGCTTAATAATGTGCAATCAGAAGCCATCAATCCAATTTATTGCTGTGCAACCGTCTGATGCATTGTATACAGAAACTGAACGAAAGAATTAAACTGAATTGAATTCGAGTCGTGTAGTCCCCTCTTATCAAGTAATAAATTAAAGCAAATAAATTTGATTTTCTTTCCCTCCTTACAACTTCTACAATAAATCAAATCAGTCGTTAAATGCGTAATTCTCAATTGCGCTTTTCAGAGAGTCATACTGATAAACTGAATTAATATAGGGTTTTCCCTTTCGTCGATATATCAATTTTGGTATCACAAAGAAGTTCAAAGTTTCTAAACAAAGCAAACAAGCATTGGCGGCATCTCTATGGGTAGTCAAGTCAAAGTTAAGGATTTAGGTGAAACTCTGAAATACGCCCACACCTAGTAAATATCTAGTAGTCCTGCTATAAACAGCTTATAGATAAATATCTACTAGTCCAATGGAAAATATCTACTGTAAATACCTACTAGTAAATAACTACTAGTCCAGCTTTAAAGACTTACTAGTAAATATCTAGTCGTTCAGGAGTAAATACCTACTACCAGTAAATAACTAATAAACCAGCTTTAAATACCTACCCTATAGCTACAAGTCCAACTGTAAATACCTACTAGCAAATATCTACTAGTTCAGCTATAAATACTAGTGAATATCTACTAGTTCAGCTATGAATACTAGTAAATATCTACTAGCCCAGCTGTCAATACCTACTAGTGAATATCTACTACTCCAGCTGTAAATACCTACCAGTAAATATCTACTAGTCCAGCTGTAAATATCTACTAGTCCAGCTGTAAATATCTACTAGTCCAGTAGTAAAGACCTACTAGTAGTAACTATCAACTAGCCCAGCTTTAAAGACTTACTAGTAAATATCTACTAGTCCATCCAGACATAAACATATCGCCATGCTCCTTATTGATTACCAAGCTACATGTATGTGATGCCCCTTCATTTCGCTATGGCCCATATTGATTATCAAGCCAACGACGCCGCTTAGACCAGATAAACCTTTTGCCATGGCCCCTATTGATTATCAAAACTAAGGACGCTATGCTAGTTGAACAAGATACCCTTTTGACTATGGCATGAGTTTAGTAATAATTCTTTCGATATAGTTATATTAATTAAATAGTAAGGCAATCACGCTGGTTCAAAAAATTAACAAGTCAGCATGGGCCATATTAAGTTGTAAGTTAACAGCGCCATAATTGGCCTATATCAATTTGCAACCCACAGCACGAAGTAATGAAAACGGAATTTTCTTGCTTTTTTATTTCCAACCTTAAAGTTTTTTTCATATTCATTTACATTCCTTTCATTGCATAATATTAGTTTTATTACTTTATGAGTTTCAGATAATTGTGTTGATTTACAATTAACAACTACAGCTGTGTGTTTGTTTTATCAAGATCTTCTTTTTTGTTATATCACAATTATACTTAAAACATATGAGTGATATTCTAACAAAAAAGTGTCTTTCTAAAAATTACAAAACACGATTTGGGAATCGATAACCAGATCAGATGTATTTGGAAAGACAAACAAGTTCTGCAAGGCAGCTGTGCCGTGCCTGCCGAAGAGATAATCGTCAGAATATCATTGTTTTATCATCTCAAAATAAACTGTTCAAAATCAAAAGGCCTCTTATTGTTTATGACAATCAGAAGAGCTAATTAAAAACAGCCATTTTACATTTCACTCCATCCCAGAATTCCATCTAGGATCAAAGCATTTTATTAATCAAGGGAAGTAACTCAACACAAAGAACTCAAGAAGGCTTCAGACCACTATTCCTTAATAATATGAATAAGTTGGTTAAGTAAAGGAGTATATGACATTATGCCCCCGTCAGACCCCGTCCTTACTGAGCTGCTGCGACCGCACAGCGACCAGAAAATGTCCAAGGTGGCCACCAAACGTAAACATAACGCGAGAAATGTCCCCAAAAATTACAGACTTGAATAAAGTCGCGTGCTTATAGCCCAGACAGGCCAGGGTGGCGCCTTTACTGCGCTGCTACGCCGACGCAAAATGGCCCCAAAACTTAAAACAAACACCGTGACTCGGCGATCATTCACGACCATGGATATCTGGCACGATATCTGGCGTTTCCACCACGCTTTGACTGCGCCGCTTATGACGATCTTGACGCGTCGCAGTAAGAGAGAGAGAAATGGGGTTTAACGTCCACTCGACACAAACTAGATCATTTCGGGACTAACATATGGTTTAATTTTATTTACATAATTCGCTTGCGCGTAGGGGTCTTTAGTAGAGGGAGGAAACCGAAGGACCCGGAGAAAACCCACGAGGTTGGACAGGCGACCCTACTCCTTGCCACGTACAACCGGGGATTCGAAACCACGCCAGTCGACTCAATGACAGACTTCATGATACAGCGCGCGCACGCTAACCATTCAGCCATCCACCGCCCCCCCCCCCCCCCCGCGTCGCAGTAAGGACGCCACCCCAGTCTGACGGGGGTATTACATAATTAACATAAACATTAAATTTGAAAACAAAGATGAGTACATATTTATCTATTCGTCTGACAAACATTTCAAGAAAAGGGTTGACTACATTTATCTCTCTTAAAGCTTTCCAAACATTTGTCGTTGGGTTTGGTGACAAATGCATTAATTAATTCAACAACGTTGGGTGGTTTTCTGTTCACATTATGTTTCTGGTTGAATAATTAAAATTAAATTTAACTAAAGATTAGCAAATACGTATTTACCTATACATCTGACAAAACAATTTCCAGAAACGTTTGCTATCCTATAAAAGCAAAACAGGCATGGTTTCCAATTGAGGTAATAAACAAATATTTTAAAATATCAGAAATAAAATCTATGTGTTTAGAAAGAAAATATCACACTACCTTCGATATTAGGTTCTGCGAGAAAATCCAAATTCGTCCATATCCTTTCACAGTACTTAACTTTATGTGGCTCTAATTTGCTTACAATACTATATTCCTGTGTGAACTTAACGTTTAATTCGAGGTAATTAACGTGATACAGTTGGTGCCCCTGTGGATTTAATGCGTGTAAAGTTTAATTAAAGTGTGTTAAGTGTGTCATAACAGAGTAGAAAAAAGTATAAATATCAAAATTTTGTTCACAATCCAGTAGACCACAACAACAGCAGCTGACTTGTGTCACAACACTGTGTTTCCGATATAATCATCAAAGAGCGGTGAAATGATTTTTTTTTATTTTAGAAATTTGTCTCCGGTGGTCAGATCAATAGTTTCAGCTCGTGCATAAAGACACCTTAGCACTGCAGGAAAATTTATGGTAATTGATATGATTGGTCCTTCGTTTGAAATATTTCACAACAATTGGTCAGTTCTGCAATTCTCGCAAGACTAAGCAGGCGATAACTTTCATCTAAGGGTCGATCACGACACATTATATATAGGTCTGGGGGCCATAATGACTGTATAGTTAATATAGAAATAGACGTATTAAAGGAGGGGTACCAGAGATAAGTTATCATTTGTCAAAAAAAAAATAATTGTCATTAGGGCTTTACGCTGTCTATATAGTAGGTGGTATCTGAACAGTGTAATATTAAAATAGGAAAAGAGCGGTTTCGGTCAAAAATAAATTGACCATGTCGTTGTATTTTATATGTTGATAAGTTTTGTGTGCTACAGATAAAGCCACTGTTAAGATATACCCGATTTGTGTGCTCCATTAAACATACATTATGCAAGAGGTAAATCTGCCTATTGCAGGTATTTCCTTAGGCTTGATATTAAATAGATATTAAATGGATAATCGCGACAATGATGAGCGAGGCATGGCCTAAAATTCAAAAGCTAATATCTCGTTTCAGAGTGGATCAATTTGACTGAAATTTTCAGCAAATTCCCTTTACATTATCTAGTTTATCTAATCTCCCATAATAATCCTTTAATGGCACAATAAGCTGAATTCCGCTAAATCTTTCGCGAGCGACATTTAATTGTAGAGAACACGCCCCACCACTAATCGAAATAATCCATCAGATCGCCTTATTTCCATACTTTACTTTAACCTAAATCAATGCGGTTTAGTTTTTTTTTTAATCTGAGGTTTTGAATCGTGATGAATGGGCTCTTTACATTTACCATTTCATTATAGCATATTTACACCGACTAACATCAGTGGATACTCTGTAGTCGAATCTGGAACTGTTTCTTTAATATTTGTTCCATTTTCTAGGAAAATGATGTCGAATACGCGACTTCTGATTTTAATAGATAACCCATTAAACACCTGTAGCTATAATATGAGATTCCCTAGTGTAAAGATTACTTAAATATTGTGAAAAACACGAGTTTATTTGATATCGAGATCGGACTGTTACTGCTGTTGATTTCCGCGCTAACGCCCCCTCCCCCCACCACACACACACACTCACACTAATACTTCTTAAGCCGAGTTCACACCTTCGGATATACTGATTAGGAGACTGATACTGGATGCCCCTATCCACACTGGGTCGGTTCATGATTATCTATTCGCCATTGGCGAGAAATTTCCCATATGACGTTACCCTTGTTAATTCCTGATGGGATAATGAAATAATAACACCCGATTGTCTAAAATAAAAAAAAAAGTAAGCAAGCATACACTACCATTCAGACGTAACTTACAATAACGTTTTGAATCGATAGTTTGAGCATGGATTTAAGAAACTACATATAGAAAGTTTCTTAGTAGAAATGCGACTGATACGAATCATTGAAAATGGAGACTGACGTCCCAATCATTGTTACTTAAATAATTCTTGGTTTAGACTTTCATTGATTAGACTGATTGTCTTGGCGAGTGTCGATCGTTGACCATTCAATTGTTTATTGTTGGATTTTTCCGTTAACGGCTATACACTGTAATTCAGATTCGCATGATCTCAAAACACAAATGTCTGAGACTCGCCGCACTTTGTAATGAAGGCCATTGCAATATTGTTGATAAATGCTAACGGGGTATATATTTCAATAATGGATTTATCTATTGTCTCGAGACTGCGGATTACTTTAATAATTCAATTTTATTCATTCTGTATCCATATGATTGATAGCTGACCAGAAGTATCTTATATAATAACCAAGACTTATAACAAAAAAACAAAATATTCGTCACAGACAGAGTATATAGTGTGTTATGTTGATCCGTTTCGCAATGTCTATAATTCTCTTCTTAACCGACATTGCACGTTTAAACTATTGTTCTGTTGCGTATTTTTACCCGACCCAGCGCTTCTTTTAGACCGTTTAGTTGGACATTTGCTTTGAGTATGGGCGGTGTCTGTTTATGATTCTGAATCGCCTAAAAAATGAAAATTACAAACATTTCCGAATGATACACCCTGGCTTACTTGTTATGAATTCCATTAAAACTGAAAATAGTAGATCCTTTTTTAAAATCCAATATACTTTATATTGAATTGATGATAAGACAGTAGCGAAATATTCACTGCTGTTTTCAACTAAACTATACATATATCGTTCTCTGAAATTGTGTGCTCCCATACAATCCGCCCCCCCCCCTCCTACCTACCCCCCTTACGAAAATCCTGAAACGCCATTGTGGAATTCCTTTATACGTTTTATGGGCTTGGGAGCAAAGATTATTAACCTCTTTTTGAGAACAAATCTTAATAATTTTATGAGTATACTTACAAAATATCAAACAATAATATACAAATGTATATTTGTAAGTATATATATTATCTAAACATGCACAATCAAACGACGAAACAAATCCGCCAAAAGGCATATGCGTGGTTAGCTTTCCTTTTGTAGGAAAATCTCGATTATCTTCAGGCAAAGGTTTCGCATTATCCAGAAGTCGGCCAGAATGCCGTTAGGATTAATGAATATCAATGAGTTTAGGTACATTGTTGTCAGGGGTTGTTACACATGTTTTTTGCCCGAAGAAGAATTATCAAAACATAAGTATATGATATGATATTGAGAACTATTATTTTCCTTATAGCATTCTACAAACAAAACAGTCAGCTACTGCGTATCTGTAGATTTTTGCCGTGGGTTTACTGGACAATTGAAACATGTTAAGGAAGAATTAATTAAGGACTTGTGGTTTTGTTTGCCAACTTACATTTACTTCTTAAAGGCGATACATCTCTATTTTTTGGAACCTTATAATAGTCGAACATAGGTTGAAAAGCGCACATGAATGTAATATGAATATATATAAACTGATTTATATTTAGCTTCTAATCCGTTACGTTTGGCGAAATTTGTAAGCAATCTAAATGGAATGGCAAACGTTGGCACGTTTAGTCCAGACTTCACTTATCGTTTGTAATCAGCGGGGTGGGGTCGTAAAGGTCGTGGTGTTGGTCAAAAAAGCAACTGTGTCGAATCTTCTGGTTAATATGGAGTGGAAGGTGGTTTATTTGGAGACCGGCATGTGGCCATTTTCACTCCTGTGATCTCATGCGCAATGTGTATGCGAGGCAGGAGTATTTTGTCCCGGTACCAGCTGTCTAGTCGTTCGGATGGGACGAAAAACCTAGGTCCCGTGTACACATTGGCTTGCACGTTAAAGATCCCTTGAAATTCGATATAAGAGTAGGCCGTAGTGCCACTGTCCGGGCAAAATTTCCCTCATACCACATTGTATAGCGTATGCCCGTCTTCATTAGGCCAGTTCGCAGCAGAGCAGTAGGACGTTAAACCTCATTTCATTTACATATATTTAATATTAGGATCGAATATTTTCACGGCAAGATAACAAGATAGAAATGGACCAATATTGAATTCTAATTCGCGTTTTTAATTTCAAATATTATGAAAAATATTTAGTTAGCGGTTTAGCTCCTTTAAGTTGTGTTTTACATGGTTATTTACACCAGTTCCTTCAGGGATTATAATAGGATTTTATCGGTTAAATGTGATAACATCCTAATTGTTACACTAATTTCAGGATCAGTAAGCATGGTTTCCATCAAAATGAAACAAAACATGAAAGATGTTTGTTTACCTTGGGTTTTCTTTGGATCCTCCGGTTTCGCCCTACAGCTATAAAGACTACGCGAAAGCGAATTATTGAAATAAAACTGTACCATAAGATTGTCTTGGACTTTAGGTTTAGCTCTCTCTCTCTCTCTCTCTCTCTCTCAGATATATCAATTTCAACCCATTCTCTAAAGCTACGGTTCCCAAATAATCGATATAAATATAAACCCTATTATCAAAATGTACTGTATACAACTTTTAGGCTTAACATCGACTTTAGCAATATATCATTAACAGAGTGAACTGTTGGTCATGCCATCCATCGACATGAATCCCTGAACATATAAGTCACAGTCAGTAATCCATTTTGTTTTATAAGAAAGTCTGAAGTACTATGATTTTATGATAAAAGCCCCAAGCGAATAGTTTTTATCATTGTAAAGTAATAGACTACTGTGTAATAAATAACACTGTAGAACTGCCATAACAATCAGGATGCCCCCACCCCCGCCCGCCCCTCGACATCTCTCTCTCTCACACACACACACACACACATACCTCTTCAATAATTCCACATTTATTTTCTGTAAACCATAGAGCAATCAGGCTGCTTTTCTATATTTAGGATGAACAAAAAAATGCCCATGACCGAACTTAGTCCCGGTTTTGGTATAGTGAAGCTGTGCACCAACTTCCATCAATCTCCCTAAATTAGAATCAAAGCCTCATCGTGTCCCAAAGCATGTATCAATCAAATGTTAATCATCGAACTAATGAACCTAATGAACCAGGGCTCACACTGGCTTTCAATTTTATTCCACCAAAATGGATGATAATTTATATATAAAACGCCCCCTCCCCCCACCACACACACACACTCACACTAATACTTCTTAAGCCGAGTTCACACCTTCGGATATACTGATAAGGAGACTGATACTGGATGCCCCTATCCACACTGGGTCGGTTCATGATTATCTATTCGCCATTGGCGAGAAATTTCCCATACGACGTTACCCTTGTTAATTCCTAATGGGATAATGAAATAATAACACCCGATTGTCTAAAATAAAAAAAAAGTAAGCAAGCATACACTACCATTTAGACGTAACTTACAATAACGTTTTGAATCGATAGTTTGAGCATGGATTTAAGAAACTACATATAGAAAGTTTCTTAGTAGAAATGTGACTGATACGAATCATTGAAAATGGAGACTGACGTCCCAATCATTGTTACTTAAATAATTCTTGGTTTAGACTTTCATTGATTAGACTGATTGTCTTGGCGAGTGTCGATCGTTGACCATTCAATTGTTTATTGTTGGATTTTTCCGTTAACGGCTATACACTGTAATTCAGATTCGCATGATCTCAAAACACAAATGTCTGAGACTCGCTGCACTTTGTAATGAAGGCCATTGCAATAAAAAAATATTCATTAAATGAATATATACACCAAGTTTGAAATTCGACCCCAGCAAACATCTTCCAAAGATTTGATCAATCAAATCGTTTATCGCTTCTGAACCTAAGCAAAAATTCTCATCATCGAACTTAGTCATGGTTATTGTGTTACAAAGTCATTTTAATGGTCCCCTGCTTTCTTCGAAGAGATACAATGTATCGAATATTTATCTTGTGAATTTTAAAACGTGATGAAAGGTGTGTGGTACAAAATACATAATTTCAATATGTTGGAGAGAGAAGAGAGAGGTGGGGTTTAACGTTCACTCGACACAACGTATGTCATTTCGGGCCTAACATATGGTTCAATTTTATTTCAATAATTAGCTTGCGCGTAGGGGTCTTTAGCAATGGGGGGGGGACCCGGAGAAAACCCACGAGGTTGGACAGGCGACCCTACTCCTTGTCACGTACAACTGGGGAATCGAAACCACGCCAGTTAACTTAATGACAGACCTTATGATTCAACGCGCTCGCGCTAACCACTCGGTCACCCCCCCCCCCTCAATATGTTGGACTTCGCAACTTCGGTCTACTGTATACAATGGACAAGATTTAATAAACCAGTTTTAAGAGTCAACTAGAAACTATTTTAAAAAATGACACGATTACTGATTCTGTATTAAAAAAAAATCGGTAGATAAAGTTAGACTAGATTTTATCATGTTTTAAACAAATAACGCCAGGTCTAAAACTGAAAGACTAGTAATTACATACAATACAAATAAATGGGATAGAGAATAGATTTGCAAATAAATCTTCATTATAAAAGTTCAAGAAAACTTTGTTAGCTATTCAAACATTTAATGACAATTATCAATTTGAATTGGGTACTATAAATACAGTGAAAACTTTAAAGAGAAAGACAAAATGAGGAGTACTCCATGGCTCATTATTAGGCCCTTGTATCGTTTTCACTTGTCAGTGATTGTGATTGCCTTTGCTACTGACAGTTAAAACAGCATTGCTCACTCACACTCCATATATGAATTCATCCAACTGCAATTACCACTACATAATGTTATTTAGTAACATAATATCTACAAATTTGTAAAATTGTATTAGTTTTACTCCATTAAACTGACAAAAATTAATACATCACCAGACCCCCACCCCCACCTTAACGATATACCCCAATACAATTACTTAGTATAATATAATAATTATTTGGTATCATAATATCACAAATTTAAATTAATTTTTAATACATTAAACTGACAAAATATTAATATATCACCAGCCCCCCTTCCTTGCGAAACAAAAGAATGATGCATTAGTCAGCAAGACCAACCCTAAGCTAAACAGTTTAATTCTTTCAATTATTACGAATAAAATAAATTTATTTTCTCGGTTATACAGTCTCACAAATCATAAAATTATTCCCAAAGGATTCACTCTATCCATTTATATGTGGAAATTGAGAAACAGCGCGGTTTTATAGTCTGGCCATTACATTATACCGTTAAATAATGTATAAACTCTTCAAGCCAGATAAATCACAGATTAGTACTGTAAGGAATTGACACAGCTACCACGTGTTAGCTGATATCGTTGACTAATGAAACTAGGAATTTTAGTAACGACAATTTTGGTCAATAAATCATATAAGTGGTCAGTATTCTAAACTAATGTTTAGTATGTATAGATCATGGTTAGAAATTATACAGTTGTCATTAATTAGCAACTAGCTGTAAAAAATGTGACTATTTATAACACCCATCACTATTGAATACACAAACCTAAACAATAGTGGTGTACATCATTCAATAGTCACAGTTTTAACATCTTAGTGACGAAACACCTACTTAATGACTACTGTCTGATTACTAACACTTTAAAAGTGCACATAAGATGGACGAAAAAACTTTTCAATACGTGTAGCTAGTGCTTACTATATCCACTTTACAGCAAGTTCACTTCAATCTGGTTGAAATTGATTCAGCTATCTTCACTCATAGACCTCCCGTAAAAAAGAATGCATATTCGGAATGTTTATTCCTTAATTACCTATATACAGCCAGCGTGTGTATTCTTTAACGCCTGACTGATTCCTTAATCACCCTAATTAAATAAAACAATTGACTACGGAATAATTTGTTTCGTAATTCACTTTAATTTAAGATCCAATTTAGAATGCCTACAACTTTTATGTATATGTATATAAACTGATGACTTTGATCTATTAGTGTCATATATTTTCATTTATAACAGTTATTTGTTGCTTAGTCAAGGATATCAATGTTACAGTGTACGTTTGTACTGGGTTGTTTTCTAACTGATTGTTTTAGAGGCTATACTATATACCGGAAAACACCGGAAAACAACCGGAAAACACCATGTTATACTGAATATCGAAAAACACCGGGAAAACACTAAATACCGAAAAACACACTAAATACCGAAAAACACCCTAAATAGGTAACCCGGAGAAGGGCTATACTATAAACCGGAAACTAACCAGACCCCGGGTTACCTATTTAGGGTGCCAGTCTCCGGGTTACCTATTTAGGGTATTTTCCGGTATTTAGTGTGTTTTCCGGTATTTAGTGTTTATCCGGCGTTTTTCGGTATTCAGTATAACATGGTGTTTTCCGGTAGTTTTCCTGTGTTTTCCGGTTGTTTTCCGGTGTTTTCCGGGTGTTTTCCGGTTGTTTTCCGGTATATAGTATTGTCGAGTTTTAGCTCTTGAAATCTTGGTCCAATATAACAGTACCACAAAAATTGTTAGCCATATAAATCCATCTAATGAGAAATAGCTATTTAGATGAAGTTGTGGGTATCGTGCACACGACAGGTTATTCTTAGTATTTTTAGAACATCTGATACCAGTGAAATGGAATGGGGTTTTATGTCCTACTGCCCTGTCACCTTCAGACTACTGAAGACAGACATATCCTATGCAGTATACTTTAGCGAATATTTACCAGGACAGCGGCGCTACGGCCTACTCTTATTTCGAATTCCAAATGTCAGGGGTTCTTTTACGTTTTAGAAAAGATGATGTTCCTTGTCAGGCTCTTCGCCCCTCACCACTGACAAGGGAAAACCACGCCAGAAAATGGAGAAGGAAAAACTTTCTCGGGCAATACCGGGATCAAACCCGGGTCTTCGGGTTAGCGAGCAAGCGCCTTCCTCATTGGACCACCACGGCTTCCCTCACATCAGTTCTTATTTTGAAGAAGAACATCATATCGATATATCAAGCTAAACAAAATTTTCACCACAGTACAATCGATCAACAGATTAAACAGATTGTGATAATCGGCTTATTGGTATTTGAGATGGTTGCAACTAAGCTCTAGATAAGCATTTCAGTTTGGAATGTTTAACACACCACTTAAAAGCAGTATTTAGTCGTTTGGGTGTTGCTATGGTCAACACAGATGCTTATAAATCGATCATGACAGGTAACAGAATCTGGGAGCTTCTATAAATATTTATAAGAAGATATAGAGACAAATATATCGGTGATATTTCACGGAATGACATTCCTTAATCTAAAAATTGTTAAGTGAACGTTATATAGCTGGTTGCTATAGTCATGCGGCTAAATCATAGTTGGGGATAACGTGGTTAATGCTGATAGTGACAGAATGTCAATGATGTTAAAGTTCTGGAAACACGGTCATACCCAAAGCTGTACTATAAATTAAGAAATTGATATGTTATTTTATAAAATCCCAGAGTACTATATCCAAGTCACGCAAACTATAATTACATTAGCTGACTACTCACATTGTTATACTGAACGGTAACTAACAACATAGGTAATGCTTCTCTTATATTGGGCGATGGTTTTGACTAATTCGGAGATATGAAAATGTTCTTTGAAAATTAGTATGAAAATTTTGCTTGCCAGTGTACCAACTAGATAATGTTGACATGTTGAGAATATTTAAATGCTCTAATTTTATTCTTGGCAAGAGTTAAATTGTTTTAACAAATCCTTTTTTACTCATTATTATCTAAAATTAAATCCTGCATTCACGACATTTATGGGCATCACCTCATCATTCATTATGATAGTTCGGGTGTCATCGGTTGTAGCAGATCTTTTTCTGGATAATTTCATTTAGTATATGATAAAGCCACGTGATGTTTGTTACAGTCAGATATTTGACAGTTTGTATTAAAACTCCTTTTGGCGAAAGAGTTCCCAGGAGATTTCAAAATACTATATTATTTTATGAGCAGAATCGCTCTTCCTGTGTTATTCTGGAAAATATAGTTATAAAAATGAATTCATAATGTTTTATTTGGTTTTCGTCGATAATTTTAATACAAAAATAATTTTGGTGCGTAATAAACTGAACTGGTAGTGTGGGCTATAAAAGAGACCAACTCTGCATGGCAGAATGTTGTTTTTTCTAAGAACTAATTGTTCGAATTTGATGCAAATTTAGCTATTTTCGCTATTCCCAGGAAATTTAATTTCTAAACCTAGGAAGAATAAAATGCTTCCAACTATAAAACTGAACAATAAGTGTTGATCGAAAGTCACGCACCATCCTATAAACCAAATAAAAATGAAATGGGGTTTAACACTTTAACGTTCTACTGTTCTGCTATAAACCAAATGAACAAAACTTTCAGTAGAAATTGGCGCTGGGGAAAGTGAATGCCCCAGATTTCTGAATTAAAGCGATGTATGAATCAAACTCCAAAATATGACGAAATAGTATTCCTTTTTAAATGAACTACACGCCCATGGTGATCATTACGGACACTAACCAACATAATTAGAGAGAGGGAGAGTGAGAGAGAGAGAGAGAGAGAGAGAGAGGGGGGGGTTAACGTCAACTCGACGCAAACTACGACATTTCGGGGCTAACATAATAATGGTTCAATTTTAATTCAATAATTCGCTTACGTGTAGGGGTCTTTAACAGTGGGAAGACCCGAAGGACCCGGAGAAAACCCGCAAAGTTGGACAGGCGACCCTACTCCTTATCACGTACAACCGTGGAATCGAAACCACGCCAGTTGACTCATTGATAGACCTTTCGGCCATCCAACATAATTAATTAAATTTTGCTTTAAATTGTTCATGCGAGGTGATTACCAATGAGTAATTTGACATGTCACATTGTACTACTTATGTCTGGTTATTATAAACAATAGTTTTTCACACTGTGTTAAATTTGACGTGTGTTAAAGTCACGTGACTTCAGTGGTGATTTGAATGAAACTATGTGTAATTAAAAGCTAGGTATATTCTGACTGCCATGTTTATATAAATATGGACTGTATTCTGATTGAATGGAGTGTACAGCCATTTTCCTTCAACATAGTGGGGTTTAACGTCCTACTGTAAAATAAAATGGGATGTCATTCAAATAGTGGCATTGTCTGCGATATCACCTCGGTGGAAGCGGACGTAAAATACAACTAACTAAGTAAGTAAATAGTGGCCATTGTCTGCGATATACAACTAACTAACAACAAATAGTGGCCATATTTGTGTGTCATCCTGGCTATTGTAAAACGGAAGTTACAATTGTATATGATTAGGTCAAAAAGATCACATTACTGACGGGAGAACTATAAAATAATAATGTAATTGTTTTGGCTGAATTCTAAAACAGAAACGGAAATCATAAAATTGTATATTACTGAGTTAGGTCAAGAGGTCAAAGTTAGTTTGAAGAGACACATCAAAGTTTATTAATAATTAAATGAAGTTTAATTTTAATTAAAAGTAAGAGTTTTAAAAAATTAGGAATAGTTAGTTCTTGGTCTGATGGCAATGACATGTTTGATTGACGGATAAAATTTGTATTTTATCTCAAACCAAAGGTTTCAACTGACACTATGGTAGCTGAAACAGACCAATAGATATACAAGAAGAGGAAATGGTTTACCAATTTACTAAATTGAGATTTCCTGAGACAGAATTTAAAGTTAAACCCGAACTTTATACATTAGAAGTGGTGTGTACACATGAAGATTTTTTTTTAAAAAAAAAAGACAATTTGTGTTTTCTGTGTTTAGGTTAAAGTAAATTTTCATAGGACTTTGCAGTACAGTGATGAACTTTTAGAGAGCTTTTACATGCGAATTTTGTTTTTTGATTTTTATTTGTGTTTTCATTGATACTTATATTTTTAGAACAGATTGAAGCAGATTGTGATCATATGTACTCTTGTATCTTAATCATACAGTATAGTAATCATATAGTATAGAAATCATATATATGTGCATGTTGCATGAATAATTATAGTGTTTAGTCTCCTACCTATTCATTTCGCATAAATCTTACAAGTGGGGGAAGTGATTTATATATAGATTTTCGAGATTTCTGCTACATGTATGAATACTTATATACTTCTACAGATGTTGGTATGGTTATTGTAAATGATTCAAGGGATTTTACCTAATACCGAGCAACAAATCTTAAAGAAAGGGTCGAATATAAGATTTATGCTAGAATTTTTGCTCTTGAAATTAATGATGGCATTATATTGTATTAATTAACCTTTGGCAAGTTATTAGATTCACAAATATGTAGTATGTACTTAAATCAACTTAGTGAATGAATGACATATTGTTATATATATAAAAAAGAGTCATATGGTGCTAAACATTAAATTCTAGGGTGTCGATGTCATTTGGCTCAATTAACCAATCTCTATACTTATTACATCATATCTGACCAATTAGATAATTGAAGGTCCTAAATCCAAAGCTACAAAAGCTACAGATTCTGGAAGGGAAAATATGTAGTAAGAAAAGATGCATGGGTTGTACATAGGATGTGGCGACCGGATTTGGATCGGCCGCTCTCCACGTTTGACGAAAGACCCATGGTGTTACACTATTATGTACAATGCATCCTTCGGTTTTATCCGTGTCAATGGTCCGGCGAAATTCATGAAAACTCATAAAAAATTTGCAAACTTTTAATCAAGTCGTCATATACGTGTTTTCATGTCACAGATTAACGTCGGTTTTCCAAGACTGGGATTACCAGAAATCCACGCGGCATGCAGACTGGAGTCCAACCATGAAACTATTCAATTGTTTTTCGGACAACTAGTTTCATTATGTATAACAATCGTTATTCAACTAAATTGGGGAGATTTCGATTTGACAGTTTTTACGTATTTTTAAAACAGGTTTCGAAGTGTTTTGTTTTTGTTATGCAAGATCTTTTTCGACGTTCCAAAGTAAATGTATTGTGCTAAGGCCACCTTAAGATAAGTTTTAAATGTTCCTGTTATTAAGTAGAACATGTTTCGCTTTAGATTTTATATTTTACGCTGACATTTTATTGCTTTAAATCTTCCTAGTGCAAAAACGGAAAACTTGACCTTTTGACATCCCTGGTCACAAAGAACAAAGGTGAATTTAGCAAGTTTACATTTTAATTGAAAGAGTGATTACTCTCGATCATCATCAACATGTTTTCATAATATAAGAATGGCTTCGCATTCACTTTCAATGCAAATGACGTCATTTGACCCCGAATATCTCGAAAACGCCCCAACGGCGGACTGATTACCACTCGGCATCGTATTCTACGCACAATTTTACCCTAGAAAAGTTGGGTCTGGTTTTGTGACCATTTGGTGCCCCCCCCCCCCCCACCGCACTGAGCCTCCGGTCTATACAGAACTAAGACTGGTATTTATTTATACGAGTTTTCGCCATAGCAGGTTAATATATCTGGGGCTTGTCCTTTAACATTTTGTGTGAAAATGACTATTATACTTTTAAGTAGAACGCATAAGATAGTGTTAGCTGGAATGAAAAGCTTAAATAAAATATATGTTTCGTCTATGTGATTACTGATTTTTTTCCTAAAGTAGGCATACATTAAATTGCTTTATGACAGACAATAACAAACTTTTATCATTGTTTCTAAGTTATATATTGGGGTCAGGGGCGGATTGGGCGATCGGTCGGACAAAAAATGAAAAAAAATAATTTTGTCCAATTCGTCTAAAAAACATTTTTTCTGCTGAACATTATGGGTATTGGACCGGCCATGGAGCGATGATGATCATGTGTTGTATGTGGCCGGTGGCTTTAACGGGCCGCCACGCCATCACTGGAGTCTGGAATGGGCTGGTATAATACTAATAGGCTTTCTGGGCCGGGTGTGCTGGGTGTAGGCCGGAATTTGCAATCCTGCAATGGGGATTCGGAATTTCATCCGAAAATTTCATCGGATTCACCTGCACCCTGTTTGTGGGGATACGCCAGAAACGTCTGCCGATGGTTCGTAACTCCAATATTTGGCAGAGATTATAATCAGATATGCCACCAAATCGCATATTTGGGGTTAATTTTTCAAATTTTTCCAGGGGGAGAGCTCCCCCCCCCCCCCGTCCGGGCTCCGCGGTAATTAAAAGAGGCCGCTCCGACAGGGGAGCCCGGGCCGGTTCCCGGCCCCAATCCGCCCCTGATTGGGGTTCACGATTGTAATGTAAACTGTACAATAGCGTTGTACTCTTTCTTCTGAGACGGTTAAACTCTACGATCTTATAACTTTTATGTGTGGGATAATACAGAGATACGATTCCAATGTAAGCTGTACACGGATACGATTTTAATGTAAGCTGTACGATATAGCGTTGTATTCTTGTTTTGGGATGGTTAAGTTTTCGATCCTGTAACTTTTATTTGTGGGATAATGAATGCATGGTTACGATTGTAATGTGAACTGTCCACATCGTTTATACTAGGCTCGGTATTAGTAGGATAATATTGAAATGTAAGCTGTACTCCAACGCTATATTCTGGGTTTGTGGCGGTTAACTTCTACCATCTTATAATCTCTTTGTGTTGGATAATGTTTGTCTACGATTGAAATTAAGATGTACAACAACTTTGTATTCTGGGTTCGGGACGATTAACCTCTATGATCTTATAACCTCTTTGTGTAAGATAATGCTTGGCTTCGATTGCAATTCAGGTGTAGAACAAGGTTATATTCTGGGTTTGGGGCGGTTAAACTCTACGATCTTATAACCACTTTAAGTGGAATAATATTGGGCCACGATTGTAATTAAGACGTACAACAAAGTTGTATTCTGGGTTCGGGACAATACGGCCTAATAGTTTTTAAGTGTAGGATAATGTATGACTCGGATGTTCACTTGGATTGTAAAATCAGAAGAATATTACAAGAGTTTCTTTAGAAGGGACATACATAGAGGACTCTATATTAGGAGTGTAATATAATTATATTCCACATGGCGACTAATCTAATATCCAATCATTTACATGTAGTGCAGTACACGTTGGCTCTTCTCTTAATACGTGAATCATAAATACCGTAGAAGGGTATGTAACGATTATAAATTGATTTTGCTTCTGTCTGGGTATAAATATGAACATAAAACCTCATAATCTACTACTTTCCATCGTGATTTATGTTAAACTATTCTTGATCTTATGTTGCATGGGGACACACAGGAACTATTAAATTTTGACAAATTCTACACCCAAAGAAATTGTCAATTTCAAATTGTGGAAGTTAATGTCTGGGATTTACTAAAATAGAAAATTAAATTTCCTTGTCTTGTTCTTCTAGTTCTTGAGGGCGAAGATCTTCGAATAAAGTATTAAGGTTGCATCAATTCATGTATAATCGACAAGAAATTTGGCGCATCGATTCCAAGATGGCTGAGAGAGAGAGAAGAGAGAGATAGAGGGAGAGAGAAAAGAGTGAGAGAAATGGGGTTTAACGTTCACTCGACACAAACCAGGTCATTTCGAGACTAACACATGGTTGAATTTTTTATTTCAATAATTCGCTTGCGCGTATGGGTCTTTAGCTGTGGGAGGAAACCGGGGGACCCAGAGAAAACTCACGAGGTTGGACAGGCGCCCCTACTCCTTGCCACGTACAACCGGGGAATCGAAACCACGCCAGTTGACTCAATGACAGACCCCCCCCCCCCTCTAAGATGGCTGATGTGATATCATTATCAGTTTCTGGTTTATACTACTGGTACTTGTTAAGTCTATTATATGAAAGTTTTGTACCTTTTTTTTTACCATAGGCATAATCGGAATGTATCACCCAATAATACATTCTACAGTAGATATCGCTTGTGTGATATATTTCATAATCTACTGCGATATCTCCTTGGGATTTGATTGGTCAGTTGAAAAGGAACTACTTTTTTTATTTTCAAAGAACAGTTCATTTCTTATCAAAAGTAACTTATTTTTTTATTAAAAATGAACTATTGTTATTCAGTTGACCTTGATGGAAACACTGGCCAATATAAAGGACTTTGCAATGGTTGAATTGCTGTCATAAATGATGTATCACTACTTCGCAATGTTCATTAAAAGTGAAATCTACAGCAAAGAATTATATTTATCTATCTGTGCATGTAAGAAGGGGTTGGGTGATAAATAAAATCTCCTACTCGTCTTTTTTGATATCAAAAAAATATCAAAAAAGACTGGTAGGAGATTCTCTATATATATACGAAATCAAAGCCGACCACATTAGCTGTAGGCACTTTTTTTATTGCTTCGAGGTCAATTTAACTCTATTTTTCGGGGGGAAACTTGTTTTTATAAGCATTAAGAGTTACGGAAATAGTTTTTGTTGCAACTCGGGTTACGGTAACCAATAACCACAATCTTAATGACTATGCACCGAGTTCGTGCAGCTCACGTTCCCACCATGTCTGTC
This sequence comes from Patella vulgata, assembly GCF_932274485.2. Classification (NCBI taxonomy): domain Eukaryota; kingdom Metazoa; phylum Mollusca; class Gastropoda; family Patellidae; genus Patella; species Patella vulgata. The sequence continues at coordinate 24,888,363 of NC_065883.2, forward strand.
TGTTTTATTGGCAAACTGACAATATCTCATTGACATTTTTTTAAATATAAAAGTACTGAGATCGCTTGTAGTTGTACTAAATACCCTATATGTCCTCGATGTCTTGTTTTGATCTTAACCAATATCCTGTCATTAATCAAAATGATTCCTGGAAAAGCTCATAGAATTAATTGATCAGTGCGGGATTGGGGCTATTCTTTCATGTGGGTCATATAAACTTTATAATTGTCTTTTCAACTGTAAACCGTAAATTGTACTAAATTCCCCAAGAGAAATTTCCTTTCCAATGTGTCAGGACTATAAATCATTACCGTTTAATTCAAATCATGGAATTGTAAATTTGAATGCATACGTGATGTCATCAGAAACAAATTTTATCCAATTTGTACAAGTAATTAATAGAAATGTACCGCATTAGTATACATCTTTAGTATACAGCTTTGGCAAATTGCTCAAATTAAACTTTAAAATCGTTTCTTTCTGACCGAATTTCAAATACGTAATCGTGAATTCTCTCTTGACACGGTATCCTCGAATTCAAAATAGTGTCGCAATTCTGTTCATTCGGAAAATTAAAAAATATGTTAGTAATCGAGCGACCACACTGAGATGCAAAAATATAGTCCCGACTATATAAATGAAATGAAATGGGGTTTAACGTCCTACTGTTCTGCTCCGAAGTGGGCTAATGAAGACGGGAATACGCCATACAGTGTGCTATGAGGGACATCTTGCCCGGACAGCGGCATAACGGCTTACTCTTATATCGAATTCCAACTGTCAAGGGATCTTTTACGTGCACGCCTAAGTATTCTTATTTTCAAGCTTTGTTTCTGGAATTTGTATCGAGTTTACTTTAATTAACGCTAATACTGAAACCCGGTTAAGAATTTTTAAACTACGAAAACGAGGCCGGAAATGTAATATTAGTTCCGAAAAGGATCGACACGATTAAAATCAATGTAAACGTTTAGTTTCGTACAAGTTCTTGGTGTAAATGTCAATATATTCATACTAAATTTATGATATTTTAGATTTGCTGTACATACGGCCAGCTAAACAAACAGTATTAGTTATTTTCTCGATAATTAAGCAATCGCCGGTTGTAATTTATTGGAATTACATAGCACACAGGTGTGTTAGTTGTTTTAATTCAAATGAACTGATATAATCAGTACATGTAATTAACTAAGACTTACAGAATATATTACATCTAAGTGTGGTGATCTTTAAAGGTTACTATCAGATAGTTAGTTGATAATGTAGATAAAATAGACATCACTTAAATCGATTCTGATTCCCTGTGAATTAAAGTAGCATCAAAACCAACATTCCGATGAAGATAGTGTACTAATAATATATCTCCATGCTTAGCTAATCTGTTATAATTATACATAAGCCTCAGATTCCAAATATTCCCATTGGAATAATCAGTATTAAATAGCATAACTATTATGGGCCATATGAATGTAAATTTCAGGCTCATGAGAGTGTGTAAGAACCGTTACAATATGAAAAGGAATATTACAAGTTGAAGTACGATAATTACTCAAATGTCAAGAGTTTCGGTCTATCTAGTATGATATCCATTGACAATGTATAATTTGGATGAAGCGATAAACCACCCTGACACTTGCACGACTTTCATTCCAGCAAGACATGTCGTAGAGGAAATTTTCAAAACTCGGTACGCATCTATGTTCATGCATGCCACTTGTTTGAACCACGCGTGAACATTGTGAACAGTGCCGACGGTGTGTATCAATGCGTGCCAAGGAAGCCCATTACAAGCGGCAATATTTAACCTATGCGTAAACAAGTAGTGCCATTGCGTCTCTATGCTTACCAATGTGACCGACTTTTGAATGCGCAAACAGAGCGCAAACACGGATACCACGGAAATGATATGCCGCATTGCGGTGACAAAAATCGTGCAGGTGTCATAAGCTGATCGTGGAATTTTTATTTACTTCTCTGAAATTTCACGTTTGGATATGAGGTGATGGGAGTCAATACGTTTGGTGCGCTTGGGTGCGATATGGTTACGACAGGTTAATTTCAGGTGACACGATCTGCCCCGATCTGGCCTCCCGTTTAGATACGATCAGATACGTTCCGATAGAATTGTCCGTATTAACTGCACGATCTGGTACGAGCAGATACGTTCGGATACGATTATCAGGAACCGATGCTCTCTTTTGCGTTAGGATACCATTGTGGTTGCGATGTCTTTCACGATCGGGATCGAGAGTGATCGCGATTTTAGCTACAATCGGGGCGGACTTCATTGTTTCCTACACTTCTACAGAGATCACAGATGGAGCATTTACAAAGATAGGCAGCATTGAAATTTCAACGATCTATGCTGCAATAATTCTGCCGCCATTGTGTTGAACGTGAACATTTAATGACAGGAGTGTTTTAATTCCAAGCCAAGTCATTATTCAGCGTTGGTATTTTGATTCTGTTTTTCTTAAATAAATGTTAAACCAGCAATCTGAGTACATAAAAGCTTGGATAAAGTCGTGAAAAAATTGATATTTTAGCGACACATGCCAATACGCCCCCGTCCATGCTCATTCTCGATATATGGCTAGTCTACCAGGTCACCCGATTCGTCTTTACGTCTTCAAATACTACGTAAGTGATTTGTTACAAGAGTCATTTCTCCACATTTCATCAGAGCGTACTCTTAGCGAGGGTACATTACATCGATAGGGATGGGGAAAGTTGCTATAGGTATCCAGTTTGTCATTCTTCTCATCATTATTGGTGGCAAAAGAAACATATAAAATTAGTTTTGAGTTTGTTTCTCTAGACAAGTTCACCCATGGGGGTATGTTAAACTATGTAGTTTATAATGGGTTTCATGAATATTTCAAATTGGCCAATTTTAAAAACACGATTGATCCATTCCCTTTTGTCAGTAGTGTCTTCTAAACAATTTTTATGAATTTCATTTTTACCCTTCCTTGTCTAGGTCTGAAATGGAACCAATTATTGTCTTGTGGGATGTTTATGTGTGTTATTCTGATGCCATTTAAGCTGATGTCTTTAATCATGATGTCTGAATGCGAATAGTGAAATCGTTATCGATCGGACTGGGACACCTTATAAAGTCATTGTGAATGTCTAGAATTAGTAGCTGTTCGTTAAGAATCCATTGTTAAAAAGCCAAACTGGTTGTCCCCCCAATTGTGATTCCCATTCAATGAAAATCTCATCGAAGCTTGATTCAAAAATGCCAGACAAAATTTAGGAAGTATTTGCGCTAAATTATTTTTAAATTCTTTGGAAACTAGACGGCCACTGGGTTCATAATCCAATTTAATTGTAAAAGATTATTATGGTTTAATATCTAATAAGACACATTCTAATTCGGATTAACAGCCTATAAATGGTCCTGATATCCGGGGCTAAATAGTTTATTCACAATGAAGCTGAAGTAGAGGTTATTTCTTTGACTGAGATGATAGGATACTCGTTATTTGGTTATCAGGCCGCAGAATTAGCGAAACGAATTAATATCTGTAGGATCATTTCAATGTTGGACGAGTTGTGTGTTAGCGCTTTTATTAGGACTTTCACATTAAATGGTTTAGAATTGGCCCTTGAAGGGAATAAACTTCCTGTTATTCTGCACCAACTTGGCTAATGAAGATGAGCATACGCCAACGGCACTTTAACATCTGGTTCCAAGTTCACAAAGCATTCTCAGACTTAAGTTAAGTATTTACTCAAAATTGTTCGCCCTATTTTAACTAAAATTAAAATAAAGTCCTTTATAAAACTTTTGTTGTTTTAATGTATGAAATACGTCAATAAAAAAGAAACTATGCGCAAAGTTTTGTGTTTCTTGATCAAAGATACTTCTCATCAACAGTAATTGAAAGTTGGGTAAATTCTTAACTTTAGTCTCAGAATATTTTGTGAAACTGGGGCCTGGTCTTCCAACAATCTGAATAACCCTTCCACCATCCCAAGGAACTTTCTCAACCAATAACGGGATCGAACCTAGAACCTCCTAGTTAGAAAGCCACTGGCACTGTGGCTCCCTTGATTGTATATACTATCCGAAAAAAAATTTAAATTTGCTCTGAAAAACAATGTTTCTCTAGTTTAACAGCGCGCATAATGTAATTACATAAATTATGTGATGGACAATGTATTCACAGTACGCATAGAATCCAAAACTGGTCATCGATACTGGTAACTTTTTCATAATACAATTACATAATCCAAAACTGGTCATCGATAATGTTAAATTTTTCATAATACAATTACACACTTTATGTAAAATGCATTTATAACTGCATTAAATCCTAAGTAATGTGCTGTTCATACATAACAAGACCCATAGATACAAATAAGTAGAAACTGAAGACACGAAAATCGATCACTTCAAAATTATTTTTTCTGTGATAAAAATGGATTTAAAATACTAAATCTACCGCCATATGGATTTATATTCTCAAATAAAACGCATAACCAGGTCTATATGGTAAAGTGTTAGACTGTTCCTTAAAATAATTTAATTGTATAAATATTTCGTTTTTTCTGTATTTTAGATATATATACATAAAGTATTGTGGTATTTGTTTTATCATTATTATCCATTAGTCCGTGACATTTGTTTTTTAATACATAGTTTACATATTTTTGGCGCAACATAGCCTAGTTGGTGCTCACGCATCATTAAACGCCATTTTATTTCAGATGTGAAGGGGACTAATAAGTAGAATCATTTAATGAAAAATTAATTACTTAATAATAAGATAAAACTTAGGAGCATCTTGTTTATAAACGTGTTCTGTGGAACTTTGGATATATCTAAAATACTAATTCTTATTCGTGACCACGCGTTCCACTAACTTATGAAACGGCAATTGGTGTGACAATGGATGCTATAACCTCTTCTAGACAATAATTATATAATAAGACTAAGCCTTACCTTAACAAAAAGAACGAATCAAGAGCTTCGTCAAAATTGAGCAATTTGTGTTTAAATGATGGCATCACAGTTAGTTGTTCAACGCCTTGAATCGAATCTACAAATTGCCTGAGCTTTCCAGACGGATGTCGTTTGTCACAGCAAGCACAACTGCCTTAGGTAAAGCGAACCAGTGCTATATGATATTGTCGTCATGTCAGTCTTTTACTGTATTCTAATATATTATGCATTACGGCCTTTGCGTTTCTGAGTAATCTGCCAATCGCCATACCAATGATTATGTTGGATGTTTTTATTCTCTTTTCCAACGATTACAGACAGAATATTAAATGTGAAAGAGTTTCGGGATTTGAAAAAAGAGGTAAATTAAATACTTTGAAATCGCGTGGGGGCCGATAACTCCTTTCATTGGTGTGAATAAAAGCCACTTTATGTATTGGTGTTATATTAGCTAGTGGTGTGATGTCATGATATTGTCCAACTGTAAATCTAAATAATTTTCATGGTCTATTGGGAATCAAGCTTTCAGTTTTAAACATTAAGTTGAAGCAGAAAACAAGTTTAACGTGAATAGCTGTTCGATCAATAGTCAGAAGCAAATTCATTTCATTTAATTTACCCGAGATGGGTTATTTTCAATGTATGGGAATGAGACAATTACCGATTTAAATTGTCAAGTTAACACAAGAATGATCCTATTATCATACCACCTGTATGATCACAACAAATTATTTACGGAAAATATTAGGTTAACGGCCATGACATATCATTAAGTGTCTACCGCTGAAACCCGCAACAAAATCTACCAACAAGGTTGGGCAATGGTGAAATGAATGAGTGAATGAGGACGGGCGTATGTGTGTACGTTTGCCTGTATAGCAATTGAATTCCAACTGTCTAGGGTTCTTTCCGTCCCATCAGATCGACTAGACGCTGTTGCTTACCAGCCCCTCCGCCGTGAACCCACGACAAGGAGAAACCACGTTGGAAAATCACGGACAACTTTTTCGGCCAGCACCGAGATCGAACCTAGGTACTCCTTGTTAATAAACGCCTTATTGAGATACGTGCAGTGGTGAACGTTTGATATTCTCAATGCGAGGTGAGCTTCCGTCTCTCTTAAGTCATCGTGGCATTCAATCGCAGTGTTTATACCCTGCTTTCCGTTTATGAAATCAAAAAGTCTTTAAACATGGCGAACTCATAATATTAAAGTTGTATAATCTCTTATTTTGAGACAGTTTTATTTGTTAAAATTTTCAATTTTGGTAAACTTGAGTGTAATGAATTTGTAAAATCGGTAAGTATAAGAATTGAAAGTTTGTATATTTGGGAGATACATGTAAATCACGTGCTCCTCCTATTTTGAGACTGTTTGCAAATTAAGGTCTTTAGAACTTAGCCAATATTTACCTACATATTAAAGGCGGGCATTACTATTTTAATAATTGCTATATTTTTTCTCCGGGGTACTTATATTATGAAATCATGTCTTTAAAAAATCATAAAATCCTTATATTCTTAGACACCTGGCCTATAACTTAACAATTTGTTCCACCTCGCATTATGTATAAAGAGTACAATTGAACAATACCTGTTCTAGTTTAATAGTGCAGAGCCAGAAGACGCTTAAAATTCCAGCTGTACAATCTATATGAGGTAATAAAGAGTATATACATATATATGTAAATTGAATAATTCCTCTACCCGTTCCATAATGGAGACCTAGAAGATGTTTAAAACACCACAACAGAATATATCCGAGGCAATAAATAGTATTTGATAATATATTTTACTGTCTCTACTTAGCTGATATGTTAATTAAATAATCCCTATTCATGTTTCATAATGCAGACTCAGCAGATGTTTAAATAGCATTAGTTCAGACGAAATCGTTTAATTATAAAGAAAGGAACTGTCGACTGATTAAGTTTATCACCATGATGGAAAGAAATGATTTGCTGCTGGCTGTACTCAAGTTGGAAAATAACAACGTTAAATTGAACCCCCTATATCGCTGGAGAATATTCTTTGAGCAAAATAAAACGATTTATCACTCGGTAGCACACCACTAGTGTCAGATTAACCCGATTTAAACAAAACTAAGGAATCACCCCACCGAGATAATAGCTCTTTCAGGAAATAAAATTCATTCCTGGGAATGGTACTACATCTTTATGTTGTTCGTTGAAATTGCTTCTTCAATTAAAACCGAAACAACTGAAACCTGGGAGGTCTAACGACCTGTAAATATTTCCAAGATGCCACGAGCAAAACGTATTGGACCTCAATAAAGTAAACTTTCGTTATCGCTGTTTTGTCATCAATTTGCGTAGTGTTTTTTTTTTTAATTTTGGAAAAAAAACAACATGGGTCCTTCCAGTAATAATGTGTCGGCCTGATGCTGCATGTTTTGAAAGATTGAAAGAAAGTGTTTTATATTCCCCTGAGCATAACCTCCACAATTAGAGAAACTCGGTTGATTTTGCTTTGAATTGGTGCACTGAAAAAAAACTTGTGTTGGATCTCAACACAAGTACTTGTGTGAAAATTATGTGTTGTTTTGCATTGCATTAACACAAACTTGTGTTCTTTTTAATGCATTAACACAAATCTTGTGTTTTTTCCATATAATTAACACAAGTAATGTGTACCGTCAACAGATATTTTTTTTTTTAAATTTGAACTCCATACAAAGTCTTAATCCGGGGTCCACAAGTAAGAGAAAGGTATTTTTTACTCAGACAATATAGCCAGACAGACTTGAATGCTAATTGGTGTTAAGATGTCTGTAGTTAAAATAAAGTTGGGCCCAATAAACTGGTAGATCAAAGGCCTGTTGAGCGCTCATGCCCGGTGTGATTTTAACAATTGACTCCAAATGCGTTGACAAGAAAATAAGTAAAACTGTTATTGAATGTGATTGGTTGATAAAATCAACGTACTATAGGCTACATTTTGTCTGCGATATCATCTCGGTGGAAGCGGACATTAAATGAAGTGATTTCACACAATTAATTTAACATTTAACAACGTGCTGAAATGATTTTGGAGCAGTGATATGTTTGACAAATGTAAGCTAATGGTCACATAGAATACAAGACCGCAGGTTTGTGAATATTTATATAAAAAAAATAATACCATGTATGTAATTTAGCATCGATATTGTTTCTCTGTATAATGTTAGTATTTCGTTTCCTTAAAAAAAACTCCAACAATTTAAACCGGAAGTTCATGTTTATAATATGGCGCGGTCAGGAAAAAAATTTCGGCATGTTATTATCAAATCTGTTCAATTTTTCTGAAATCATGCTTAATTAACATTAGTTGTTCGGCGCTACGATGTTGTTCAAATACTTACATTACAGAATCACATTATGATTAAAGCAGAAACGGCTCGACTTGAACCAGCAGGTAAGAATCTGTTTTGAAATTATATCTTGGGAGGTTGGATTGGCGTTGGAGACCCGATTGGCGGCCATTTTGATTCTTGTTTCATGATTTTTTTATATTATAACGATTTTGCCAAGAGTAGACATAAACGCGGGCACAGACTAGAAAAAAATCTTTTTACACTTTTGTGTTAGTTGAATTGTAATCTAATTTATGTTTAAAAAAACAACCTTAAATCTAATAAGCAGACGGAAGATATGGACGAACAACAAGAAGAAGTTATGGAGGTCCCAACAACTGAACCTAAGGAAGTAGAAGAATCGTTTACAGCCGAAACCCGATACGATGAGCCAGTTCCGGTCATGGAGTCCTCCATCTCAGACGATGCCGACGTTAGTGTCTTCTGCGACGAAGAACCCGTAGTGGTGTATACGCAGGTAGAAGCTGGTTCCTCCCGTGGCAAGTCCAAGTTGTTTGACAACCAAGGGTTTAGTTATACAATTAAGGTAGGGTGATTTATTTTACCTAGTTAACTACCTTGTATAGAAATGTATTTCAGCTACAAAATGTAAAGATAATTAACTCTAGTTAACCTAGTTAACTCTATAATAATAAATGAATTTAATATATTTTAGACAGAGAAGAAAACTACGATTTGGAGGTGTTCCAAAAGAAGCGGACCAACACGATGTCCGGCAACAGTAATCCAAGATGGTGATACATACCAACCAGGCTTAAAGAACCATCTTCACCCAGCAGAACCCGGTATACACACGGCACCAAGATAAAAGTTACAGTAGGTTTAAAAATTATATATCAATTAAATTAAAAATTTATATATGTGTGTAAATAAATAAAATATAAATAAACCAATAATATATTTGTAGTTTAATATGTTTTATCTTATCATTACAGGCAAAGCATGAAGCCAAAGGAAATGTTTTTACCAAGTCATGTTCCTCAATAGCGGAGAGAGTTTTATCCAGTGTCGGTTCTGCAGAAGAACCCATTCATAGCAGACCACCCATGGCAGCACTTGTAAGGTCGCTACAAAGAACCCGACAGACTCTGCGACCAAAAGATCCCACTGACGTGTTGTCAAGCGTAAGTATTCATGCAATTAAATACCCATGTATATAAGAATTTATTAACATGTAATTAAATGTACAATTTTATTTATTTATTAACATGTAATTAAATGTACTTTTTTATTTATTTTTTGTTTTAGCTTGACGAAGATTTCATCGATCATAGTGCACCGGGATTTTATCAAAAAAGAGTAAAAGTTGGGGAAAGGCGCCATCACATTTTTTGTACTGATAGACAGATGCAACTACTCGCACGCGCAAAAACTTGGTATATGGATGCAACTTTTCGGGTGGTGAACAAGCCATGGTCTCAGCTGTTTTCCATCCACGCCTTCATTAAGACTGGAGAGACCACCCGACAGTTACCATTGGTGTTTTGTGTAATGTCGGGTAAAAGCCAAGACGACTATTATAAGGTAAATAGCACTTACTGATTGAATTACTATTAATAGTAAAAAAGGACTATTATTTGGGACCTTGAAATTGTCACAAATGGGTCGCACTAACAGCGACATTTGTTTCAGGCATATTTGTTTCATCGGTGACACGTCTGGTGTCATGTGAATGCAACGACAACAGCCTGGTTGATTGATTTGTTGATTGGAGTTCAGATGTCTACATTAAAATCGACCACTTTCAGGTTGCCGTATTCACGGCCAGGCAAGACCGACTTGAAATTTCTAGAAATTTTTCTGGGGGAGACAGGCCCCAACAAATCCCTCGACGGTGCGTTTCACGACTTTGGCGCATGACGGTGACCTTGAAGAGACGTCGAAAACCATTTAATAGACATAGTAAAAGTCATATCTTACGAGATTATCGCTGGTCTTGTCAGAAAATGCTATTTTATATATGACCAGTTTGTGTTTGAAAAATTTAAAAAGAAATTATTTATTCTCCCACCATTAAAGCACACTAATTACGAAATATCGCTCTCAGAAACTTCATGGTTTCTTTTGCAATTTGTTTGGGGTAAGACGTTATATAAATAATATCAATCTGTCTACCACGCAAATTTAACAGATACAAATGCATGTTATTCCACAGGTAGACAGACAGGGCCTCCTTTGAAGGGACTCAGTAAAGGGAACGCGGTTGGTTTAGAGTTTGTCTGACCCCTTTGAATATTTGCGTCTCATCTCCAATGAAAACATTCATGTTGCTCTCATGCTGTTCTCAACCAGAATCAAACATATATCGTACCTGAGATTTGTTAGCATGTTCCACACAACCCAACATTTATCGGCACCGGAATTAAGGGTGTATATCTTTGTTTCTAACGCTTATTGGGAATACGCCACGGAAACTACAATAAAAACTTATTTACAAAAACATTCTAAAGAGTGAAAACTGACATATTTCAAGCTTTACTGCATTTAAAGAAATAATTTAAATCAGCCGGCTGAAACCCCGTCTCCGCTATTTGTTCAGTCATTCTTTAGGTATAGTGCCAGTTTCCACCGACAATGATATTGCAAACAAGTGTCCAATCTATAAAAGCATACATTCCTACAAAATGTTTCTTTAGTCAAGTGAAACAATAAATTCATAACTATGCGAGGGTGTGGTGAGTAAATTCGTGGTAACAAGTCTGAAAAGGCTAATGTGACATAGAACAAGGTCACATTGATGTTGACAAATACGTAAGACGATATGAACATCAACTAAAAAGATATGTAATGTGATTCAGCTGCAAGGTGATATATGCATATATGCAGCATAGATAATTAAAACTTCTATTCAAGTTAAACCAACTGTATCTATTTATTTAAGTCTTACGTCGAGCTGAATACATTTTATGATTTATTGTCATCTATTGGTGGTTAACAGTGTGTAACTAAAAACTAAAATTGGATCTTATTATTGCCAATGATATAATGTACATGTAATAGCAAGTGTATATATATTTTTTGTTCAGTCTGTACACAGTAACATATCTGAGAAACATATTATTATCATTTCTGCCCAAGGCTCCCTGTGCCTTATAGTTAGCAGTGATACAAGGCAATTACCAATTTTCCATGTTCTTGGCCTGAAAAAATAAAATAATAAAAGTCAAGTTTTTATTATTATGCAAGTGGAAAAATACAATTATTCATAGTATGATTTGAATAAATACAACTGATTTGAAGTTGGAATTATTATTTGTCTAAGATGACTGGGTATTTACAAATTGAAATAGCTACTCTTCATCAAGAAAATACATGAATATTTTTCCCAATTCACCTGGATTTTATTGTAGGTCTTTGTACGTGAAATAGCTTTATTTAACGTCCGCTACCACCGAAGTGATATTGCAGAAAATTAACAAATTCGGATTCCCTGTTAAAGGAAATTGACTGCACTATCGCTGGATTGTATTATATAGGTCATGTCAGTTTTTTTCAAAATGGCGCCCAGAACACAAAACAAACATTGCAATTCAAGGCGGACTGGTGTCGAGGCTGTATACTAAGAATGATTTTTTGAATATTTAATCACACAGAAACACAAGTATGCACATGCAGTTATGATATAATATTAAATTAGCTTACCTCAAATACCTCGAAATATACTGTTTGGTCAGTTTGTCCGCCCGCCATATTTCTATTAGTCACACATCCTTCGGCCAATTAAAATGGACGTATATTTTGTTTTAACCGAAACGAAAAATTTGCGTTATAAATAGTAAACGAGCTTGATTGACCGACCACTGCTAATGTTTTTTCCTGAAACGGTATAACTGCAATCAACACACGGCCGCCATTCTCGATGATTGACAACTCACTTTTTTTCTCATCCACCAAAGAACCGTTAGGTTTCTTTGAACATACTGTAATAACATTGGGATTATCAGTTAATCAGCTTTAATTATCCCGCTTTGTTCGTTGCCATTTCTTATATTTTCCACAAAAAAACTTTGCCTTGTACGCACTAATTTATCAATTGGTATTGCCATCTACGACAAGCATGTCAACGTGCAGCTCACGGATTATCGTTAACAATTTCTAGGGGCTTGTTAAAAAAGATTGCATGTCGTGTAAATATTTATTTTGTTTTTTGTGTAGGTCATTTTCAAATAAATTCATCAGCATATTATTCGTTTTAAATAAATATAAAACTTTTATGAGAAACGATGATTATCAAAGAACCGTAAGTGCAACTAATGTTTTATCGTTTGGTTGAGCCTTTTACTAACCACGTGTTTCATGTTATTAAATATTTTCTTTCGTGTTTTGAATTGGCCTATTTCTAATAAATTATCCCGAGTCCCAAACGTCGTTAACACGAGTCCCAAACGACGTATACCAAAGTCCCAAACGTCGTATACCCGAGTCCCAAATGTCGTGGTCATATTTTTTTGAGTCCCAAATGACGCGAGTCCCAAATGACGTGAGTCCCAAATGACATGTAATCCGTTGTTCAACCTCTGTGAGTCTGTGTAATATTTAATATTAGGCCCCATTTTTGCCTGATTCAGTCACAGTTAATAAATAATGGAACTAGAATCAGCCTGTGGAAGTTTCTCTATAGTTTTATTATTTTTTCCAGTCAATGATGATATGTGACTCTTTCCACCTTCCAGCAATAATTATTGAGAATTTACCAAGGACTCCATTGGCATTGAATCGAAGAAAAACAGTTAAAAATTTCAATTAATTTTTATATTTTCTATTATTTTTTTTACCAATGTCCTACAATGATTAGTGTATGTGAACATACAATCCAAAATAAAGTATTTATATGGCACTTACATGCAACAGAGAGAGAGAGAGAGAAATGACATAAACAAGGCCTTACATGTACTTGTATTTGAAGAATCAAGTAGTCCATGTTGTGCCTATATGCATACCGGTAATCAACTACGACGAGGATTAGCCTACTTCCGTTTCCACCCTTTCCCTGCACACTGTCTCATTCTACATGTATTAAAAATTGGTATGTTACTGTAATATTAATTATGCACGAACCTACATGTAGAGTTGTTGCAAGATGGGTCCTTATATCTACTTAGCCTACAGACGCTAGGTCGTTTCGGGAAAAAGGACAGGTAAGGTTATATTTAATATGAATAATTCGCTTACGGGTATGGGTATTTAGCAAAAGGAGGAAACAAAAGGACCCAGAGATTAGAGAAGGTATGCTTCAATTTAATATGAATAATTCGCTTGGCGTAGGGGTACATGTATTTAGAAAACGGAGGAAACCGAATGACCCAGCGAAAAAACTCAAGAGATTGGACAGGCGACTCTACTCCTTGAAATTGAAACCATGTCACTTAACACAATGACAGACCCTGTGATTTCATGCGCATGCATTACCTACTAGACCATTCCCCCCAGCCCCACCCCATATCGAATAAAAGTATGACTTATTTCAAATATGATATTTACATATAAAGAAAGTAGAGAGACTTCAATCTTACTAGAAAAATACTAGATTACCTGAAATGAAATGGGGTTTAAAGACAACGTCCTACTGGTCAGCTCCGACTGGTCTAATGCATTGTGCTAAGTGAAAATGTTTGTCTGGGCAGCGACACTATGGCCTACTCTCATACCGAATTCAAACTGCCAAGAGAACTTTTATGTGTACGCCAATGTGTACATTGGATCTCAGGGAAAACCACTCTGCAAAATCAAGATGAGCTTTCTCGGTCAACCCCAAGAGATAACCTGTGGCCTCCATGCTAGTGTGCCAGCACCTAATTTACTCAGTCACCATGGCCGTCTTCTAATTACTGCGACAGTTAAACCATGTGACAAACAAGGATTATTAAGATAGACTTTTATGGCTTAGGTAGTTCCTTGGGATTAAAACTTTTGATACATATAGATACATTAGTTTCAATTTCATATCACACAGTTTGTATATATGCTAAGGTAGCTTTAATCGTAAATTACATATCATGTATTTATTTTTTCAGTTTCAATATTGGATGTATATGCAAATCACCCAGAAAAAGATCATGTAATAACAAAAGAAATTATAAAAGAAAAAAATGGAAGAAGAAATGGCTGGAAAAAATGATGATAGAGCAGCTTTTTCTTGGTGGGTAACTATTCAATTCTAATAGAAAAGATTGTTATGCTATTTTGAAATCTAAAATTCAGTTTAGTATAGTAAAACTGTACACGTCATGTATGAGCAGAGACAGAATCTTAGCTATATGTAGATATCACTGTCTCATCTGTGGCAAAGCAAACCAACACATGAAACAAAACAAATGTAATTAAATTAACATTTTTTTAATTAATCAAAACTGTCTAGTCAATTTAAGCCAACTAATACATTGCCATTTTTTTTTTCAGTTACCCACCTCGGAAGATCAAGTTGGAAAGGGCTATTGATATTGTGGAGACGTCAGACAAAGACTATGTAAGTACCATGCATATTTGCTTTTTAAATCAGGAACTGGTTCTATACACTTGGTGGGGGGGGGGTTGGATGGACGTTAAACCCCATTTCTCTCTCTCTCTCCTAAATATTGAGATTTTTGTTTACTTTTAAACTGCATATATTCAAGGTATCAGGAGCTTTTTATGGCTCCCGTACAATTTTATAAACATAAAGGACTGTACCTTTTGAATATTAAGCCATCAAATTATTTTATAATTTTGAAAATGAAATGAAATGGGGTTTAACATCCTACTGTTTTGCTCATAAATTGGGCTAATGAAGACGGGCATACGCCATACAGTGTGCTATGAAGGGAATTTTGCCCGGGCAGCAGCGCTACAGCCTACTCTTATATCGAATTCCAATTGCCAAGGAATCTTTTACGTGCACGCCAATGTGTACACGGGACCTCGGTTTTTCGTCCCATCCGAACGACTAGACAGCTGTCCTTGTCAGGTCCTCCGTCCTGTATCACTGACAAGGGGAAAACACGCAAAATGTAAGTAACATATATATTTGTATTTTTAATCAGGAAGTACTTCTATACACTTGCTTGGTAATCTAGTTATTCTTCTTGGGGCAATGCCTAGGACTATGCTGTTTCAAGTACTTGGCATGCTTGATTTTTGCCAATCACATCCATTGATTTCCTTCAAGTTGCGATAGGCCCTACATGTATGTGTATTTTTACAGTAAATAGCAGTAAAATAATGATGGACAGTATTTTACTTTCAAATAGATTTCAATAGATTTTAAAGGATAATATCCAATTTGTTGTCAATGGAAATAAAATAAGAATGGGTCCAAAAATAATTAGACATTGCCAAGTAAATAGGTGCTGCCATGATGTAGTAGGGAATCTGGATTTGCAGACAATACATGTATGAAAGGGTGAATAGTTGACCTATTATGAGACTTCAGTCCCAAATATCAAGACTTTTTTCTGACTTCTAACTCATTTGATTTGAGCATAATAATCTGCCTGGGTCTGTAACTGGACAAGACACAATAAGAGTTACGCAAAGTTGAAACCAAATAGAGACTCAGGTCTCGATGTGGCAAAATAAATTGTTTATTTAAACGTTGTGAACCATAGAAAGTATTCTTATTGCCTACTTTTTATTTTTTAGGCTGGAACACCATTGAAAGAGTATTTGCTGTATGATAACAACAAGAAAACCCAAGCATCAATTTATTTTATACTTGTGGGAAAGAATGCATTTGACCCAATTTTTAAATATTTATTTTTTGTTTTTAATGTTAAATTTTCTTCTAAAACACAATTAGATTTTAATTCTCTTCAGAAATGTATGTATAATATAGCAAGTAAAGTGACATATATATCACTTAGAATTTGGTCAGAAATCATAAAGTATTTAATAGGCATTACTAGAAACCAAATGTAGATCAAATACACCCAGAATTACAAAAAACCTTGACCTACATAAAGGTGACTTTCCCTTGCTTATGAAATGAAATACAGTTTAGTATCCTACTTTTCTGTGTTCTTAGAGTGATTCTGCCATACACCCTAATCTTATATCAAATATTTCAACTGTCAAGGGTTCTTTAACGGGAACCCGGGGGGGGGGGGGGCAATGATTAACACGCACACATTTGATCAGGAAGTCTGTCATTGAGTCAAATAATTCAATTGTCAAGGGTTCTTCTAAGTGAACGCAGTGGGGATGGTTTCGATTCCGGGAATGGGGGAGGGGGTGGTGGATGGCCGAATGGTAAGTACGTGCGTGCGGTATCATACGGCCTGTCATTGAGTCAACTGGCGTGGTTTCGAATCCCCGGTTGTACGTGACAAGGAGTAGGGTCGCCTGTCCAATCTTGTGGGTTTTCTCCGGGACCTCCGGTTTCCTCCCACTGCTAAAGACCCCTATGCGCAACGAATTATTGAAATAAAATTAAACCATATGTTAATCCCGAAATGACCTAGTTTGTGTCAAGTGGACGTTAAACCCCATCTCTCTCTCTCTCTCTCTTTCGATTCCGGGCTTGTACCCAATTATCCCTTGCCATATCCAACACTACTGACAAGTGGGAACTATGCCGGAAAATCCAGTTGAAATTTCTCGGCCAACACCTTATACTCACTGAACCACTGTGGCTTATGACTTGTGATTGTATATAAATTTTTTGTACATATGATATTTTTTTATTTCAATCCTGTAATCTTGATGTTTTGCTTCTTTTATTTACAAAATATTCATTTTGTTTGGGGTTTTTTTAATGAGGAAAAGGTTTTACATCATATTATTACTCCTGCAAAATAGTGCATTTTTCATTTGTTAGTTTTCTGTGTATATTAGTTATTTCTATATGTCTCACAAATCACTTGTAGTGTGATTTTGTAGCACTTTTCAGTTTTTGAAATTGTTTCAATTTAGTGCATAATTAATCTTAGTGCTTGGTTTGGATGTTATTAAATTTAGATATTATTTGAATTATATATTTTGGAGTATGGGGTAGGGATACTGTGTACATATCTTTATATACTATTCAAAAAAAGTAGGGGATATTTGATTTTTAAGTGTTATTAAAGTCACCTAATGAAACTGACCAAGAAACAAATGACAAAATGAAATGAAGTTCACATTCATCGATTTATTCCAAATGATCGTTAGACTAAGTAAGGTACAGACTGACCATTATAAGGGTAAAATGATACCCGGGGTCAAACAGCAAAGTTACCACAGCATCACAACCAAGTCAGTAACGGGTAAATCCTCCTCTGTTTGCCAAACAAGCATTGATCCGACGTGGCATACTCCTAATGAGACGTCTAAGGTCATTTTGGTCCAGATTGTCCCATTCCTGTTGCAACGCAGCAGCAAGTTCTTGGACATTGGCAGGACGTTGTTGACATTGACGTAACCTCTGTCCAAGCATGTCCCAGACATGCTCGATGGGGGAGAGGTCGGGACTCAGTGCTGGCCAAGGTAATGTGGTGATGTTCTGTTGTTGGAGGTAACCTGTAACGATCCTGGCCCTGTGACATCTTGCGTTGTCATCCTGGAAGATGAAACGGCGGCCATGACGTCGTGCGAACGACACAACATGGACTGCCAAGATGTTGTCCCGGTAGTACTGGCCTGTAACACGCCCTGCAACAACATGTAAAGCCGTTCTTCCAGCAACAGTGATGCCTCCCCACACCATAACAGAACCACCCCCAAATCGATCATGTCTGATGACGTTAACGTCTTGGAAGCGCTCGTTTCGACGACGCCACACCCTCCTACGTCTGTCCAAAAAATCAACAGTGAACCTTGACTCATCTGAAAACATCACATTGCTCCAGCGTCGATTATCCCAGTGTTGACGATCCCTACACCAACGACGTCTTGCCTGAATGTGATGATCTCTCAAACAAGGGATCACGCGAGGACGTCGGGCGCGAAGGTGACCCCTATGCAGTCGATTCCGAATCGTCTGGCCACTCACTCTCACACCAGTGTTTGTTTGAAGACGAGCGCTGATCTGATTTGCTGTGATGACACGATTTCTCAAGGCCAAGGTACGGATAAATCGATCCTGGGCTTGAGTTGTCGCCCTTGGTCGACCTGAGCGTGGTCTGTCCTGTACAGATTGTGTATCACGGTATCTGGACCATAGCCTGCTTATGACAGACTGAGAAACATTCATCGTCCGCGCCACAACCGCCTGTGTTGTGCCGATCTGTAGCATGCCAAGGGCACGTAACCTTTCATTTTGGGTAAGCCGACGCATATCAAAATTTGTTTTCTGGTCACTAAAACAATTAAACTGATGTTTCCACCCTGGAATTCAATGCCACAATGACTGTAACATTCAAAGTCAGAGTCGTGCAAATCTTGGGTTGGACCCCCATGATGATCCCAAGCATCACCTGCATTCCATGCGGTAGCTATTGGTGCGTTTGGGCGTCACATGTAACTGGAAATGTTTCTTCTGTTAGGTTCTATAGTGACTTTTTTCGTAGTCATTTGCATATTTTAGTATTATGCCCCCAAAATCAAATATCCCCTACTTTTTTTGAATAGTATATTCTCAGTTCTTGTTTTGGGGTAAAGAACAATTTATATAGCTATTTTATATTTTGTGATAGGTAAAGTGTGTGGGGTTAAGAACAATTTAAATAGCTATGTTATATTTTGTGATGGGTAAAGTGGGGTGTGTGTGTGTGTGTGGGGGGGGGGGTCATTATATATAACACAATATAATTAGTATTAGAATTCTCTGTTTTTCTGTTAACATTTCAAATATCTATTTAGTTTTGATGTATTAATTTACTTTTTCCTATGATTTTATGAATAAATAATAATCTTACAAAAACAAAAAAAAATTTTGTTTCCTTCTTTGATCAAACTTTACAGGTCTAACAGAGCAAAGAGATGGGTCCTGCATAAAAAGGTTGCTATACTGTATATAAATTTGGGAAAAACACAAGTTTCAGAAATTTCAACACAAGTTTCAAAAATTTCAACACAAGTTTCAAAAATTTCAACACAAGTTTCAAAAATTTCAACACAAGTTTCAAAAATTTCAACACAAGTTTCAAAAATTTCAACACAAGTTTTGTGTAGATTTTCACACAAGTTTCAACACAAGTTTGTGTTGTTTGATAAATTTTAACACAAGTTTTGTGTTGTTTCAACATTTAACACAAGTTTTGTGTTGTTTCAACACAAGTTTGTGTTGTTAAATAGAGACACCTTACTTGTGTTGAAAACAACACAAGTTTGTGTTGTTTCAACACAAGTTTTTTTACAGTGTGTGTTTGCATACAAATGAATCAGATGCCTTCAGTGCGACGCACCCTGGACTTCATCATGTCCTAAGACAGATTTAGACCTATTTCATATGGTCAACTTCAAGTTTAGTCAAAGGTCACGAGATGTAAACAGGGCTAGCGCTAATCCCAACCCTAAGATCTAGCCCCACCCAAAGACAGGTAGAAGTATCTCCCTCTTGATGATATTTTGTCATGGATTGGCTGAGTTGCATTTTGTTTTACATTTAATTTTGAATACGAACGCATAAGTTCAACGTGAGAACATGTATTACTAGTTCGATAAAGGCCACGTGGTAGAACCGAAATTAAGGATTTCCCATCGGGCAAATAATCATTGCTCCTATTGTAAACTGATAATAAAATAAATATTGTAGTTTATGCCGGTTGCGTGTTTCAAACTGTAGTCTTTAAAAGTAACGAAAGACATGATGACATCATTTCATTTCATTTCGTTAAAAGCGTGGTCATGTGTGAACGCCCTGACTGCAGGAAAATGGTCTCAATAATAAAGTTAGAAAGAAGTTCGATTGAAATTATTTACTCAGTAATCAAATAATAAAGTCTGGTCTATAAATGATTTATATGTAAGTGACCTTCGAGAAATATTGTCGGACATTACAACGGTGTTCAATGCAAATGGATATGGGAACAAAGCTGGCCTCGTAGTTACCAATGTCCCAAAGGTAGCACGCACGTGGAAAGATTGTAGGTCTGTTCTTAAATATTTAATCCTTATTCTAGTCTAAGATCATGTTTGTCAGATCTAGTGTCTAGGTAATCGAGGTTCTTTTCGTCCCGTTTATCCTGTTCGTCACTTCATTAATGTCATTACGTTCTGGGTTTGTGAAGGAAGTGCACATTTGTCGACAAATCACATCGGTAGGGTCTAAATATTAAGGCCAACTGCAGAAGGTCACGAGATGTAAACAAGGCTAGCGCTAAACCTAGAGATAAACCTAACCGACCATATGTTCGACAATCACGTACCCTAACCTTATTCATATCTCACGACCTTGACAAAATCCACAGTTGGCCTTAATATTTAGACCTGACCAATCACAGCCTGTGCATTAGGCCACATCAATTTGATTTTCTGTTCTTCATGAACACCTTTTACAAATTTCGTCTTATTTCAAAAAACAAAAACTAATTTAAAAACCAAAAGTATTTGTTTGAACTGTTTAAAAGCTTTCAATCCCAAATTTTTTTCAGTCTTGAAATTTTAAGCATGTGGCTTTTTATTCTATTAAGATCCCCCAAAAAAGAGAACATAAAATTTGTTTGGCCTTACTGATTAAAAGAAATGTCTTTAGGTGGAGATGAAGAGGGATATAAAACAGAACAAAATGTGGAACGAATTGTTTGTATAAATTTGTAAATACTTTGCATTTAAAGTTTGGGGATAGATTTATTTTCGTCACAGATCCTTGCAGTAAGTCGGGGCTTACAGTCCTTAAAAGCCGTATGGCTCAATAACTTTGAAATAGACTAAAATGTGCCTAAAATGTACATAAAGTGATTTATATTCAATTCTTAAATTTTTTATTGTAATTTTAATGCTTGAACAGTACAAATGCCTGCTTAGGCATTCTACACGTTTTTTATTAGTATTTTGTCGTTTATGAATCAGCTATTACTAAATACTTCTGCATTGTCTTGTAGGATATGTTTATCTTTGTTCATTACAAATAACGCCCGAAACCATAGAAATACACGACACGTGTCCTGATTTTAAAATGTTCGTTATGTCTTAAATATTGGGTATTAGGATCTAATATTTTACAGAACGATAACAACATCAATTTTGAATAAAATTGACCAATATTGAATTTCGTGATTTTAATTTCGACTTTTATCGAAAATATTGATTTAGGGGTTTAGCTCCTTTAATTCTATAACATGTCAAGGTCTATAGGAATAAATTATCTCGGGGCTGTTTTTAAATTGAATTTGGCTTCAAAGCAAATGCAATCATAGATGAAAAATAATTATATAACTAGAACTGCGATGCAGTAATGACGGGTTTCACCGGTGCCACGTTACCCTAAACATATGTCACTTCCGGTACCAATGAAACCATTAAACAGGTTTCCACCTCATCATTGCACACATCAAATAAAATGGACGCCGAATCAACCAAATCCAGCAATATCAATTCATTTTATATATTTGTTAAAATATGTCAGAAATGGCATAAGGCATCACATGGTGAAAATTTTATGTAAATCGAATAATAATTGCCACTTTTATAGACCAAAAACCTTAAAAAGTGACTTGTAGAAAACCGTCAATTCCTCTGCAACCATACAAGTTAGAAACCATTTTCTGGAATCTGTATGATCGTATGGGTTTATTCTATTTGTTGATTGGAATCAAATATCATAATTTTAAAAACATAACAACTCAGACTCATTTGAATAAAATATCTGTTTTGAAAGCTAAAAATACAGTTTTTGCCAAAATGACGTTACTTCCGGTGATAATGAAAATCTTAAATTACTTGTATGAAATCGTAAATGGCATTAGGTATCACATAGTGAAAATTTCATGAAAATCGAATAATAATTGACACTTTTATGGACAAAAAACCTTGAAAAGTGACCTGTTGAAAATTACCTATTTCTCTACAACTGAACAAGTTAGAAACTATTTTGTGATACCTATATGATCGTATGGGTTCATTCTATTAGTTGATTAGAATCAAATATCAAAATATTAAACAAACAACAAATACGACTCATTTCAATAAATTATTTGTTTCTAAGGCTATAAATACAGTTTTTACCCAAATTTCGTCATTTCCGGTGACATGGAAAATGTTAAATTGAGTTGAACTAGTCACAATTGACATTATGCATCAAATGGTGTCACTTTTATGAAAATCCAATAATAATTGACTCTTTTACAGACACAATAGCGTAAAGAGTGACTCATGCAAAATTGACCATTTCTCGGCAACTGCTCATATTACAAACTAATTTTGAGATAGATTCTCTTCGTATGGATTAATGCTACAAGTTTATGAAAGTTGCGAAGAAATATTTTAAAATATGAAAAGCCTGAATGGGTTGTAAATAGCTCATTTTTTCACCTTTTTTCACCTTTAAATCAAAATGACCCGAAAACGAAATCGAAATTAAAAAAACTGAGCCCGATGTTTTCTGCGCCTTTATATTTGCTTTCAAAAAGTGGTACCGAACTGTCAAAATTGTAGTTTTTGCTAAATTTACGTCACTTCCGTTGCCGAAAGGTAACTTTACCGGTAACAAAAAAAATGACATTTTGGATTACGGAGCATATGAACTTTGTTTTATACAAATCGAGCAATAAATAATTAATCCAGGACTGAAAAACTGAATTAGCCGATGGGGGTCAAGGAAATTTACGATGACAAATAATGGTGCCATTTTTGGTCAAATCAGATGACTCTTTAACCCTGGGTAAAATACCACATTAAAATATTCATGAATAAAAAAGTTTTTTGTAAAAATTTAAATTTTCAAAATTTGGCGCCTAATATCTCCGACGATTCGTGGAAAATCAAAAATCTAAAGAACCGTGGCTATGTGCCTTGTCTCTGGCTATGTCAAAATGTATCCAATGTTAAAATCCGACGATTATTGTTAATATTACGGCAATATTTCAAAAATCGACAAATTCGACGATTTCGGACATTTCGCATTGTCGCAGAACGTTCGAAATAGCTTTAATCTCTAAGTCACACCCACTTTTCCATTAAAACCGAAGACATCGAATCAATCCGACAAGTAGTTTCTGAGATACAATCAAATTGGAAAAAAAAAAAAATAATAATAATAAGAATAATAATAAGAATAATTTTAACAAAAACAATAGTGTTTCACACAAGCTACGCAGTGTGAAACCCTAATTACGAAGTGAATTGTAAATGCCAAATTGCTAATGGATTTTTATTTAGGGGTCCATTAAAGTTACTTTCCCACTAAAGTATTTATCGGGTGGTTATTTCCAATAAAAGAATGGCAGTTTTGTTATATACATGTATGGAAAGTAGAAACATCCAATCTTACAAGAAAAATACTGGATTCTCTGAAAAACATGCATACAGGACAAAAATGTAACGGTTTCCCTAACCGTCAACTCGACGATTATGGATATCTGCTCGAGTGACGTCAAAGTTTGCACGCGAAGATTGTCTGATCCCTCAGCGTTAGGGAGCGCTTGATGTATATGTTCATAAATTTGATGGTGAGCTTAAACGTACACCAGTTTCTGAGATAAAAACCACGGAAAAAGACGTGGGCAGTGGATAATCCGAGAATTTAATTCGATATTTATGATAAATGGACAGTGAGATTAAAGACAACATCGTCTTGTATATATGGAATGAGTTCTCATTCGGCTTCGCAGTACAGAATCTTTAACCAGAATTTGGAGGGATGGAAAAAATAACCATAATCTCCACTAAGCATAGTTTAATAAGAATAATGAATATCTATATTGGGCGCATTCTATCTAAACAGTGTGCTCATCGCACAGGTTTGTTTTGTTCTTCAGCTTATAATGCATAACACTCGTACAAAGTCTTAAACAGCCGCCCATATCTATGTAAAACTTTCCCCGAGAGATTATTCCTTTAATTTGTTTTATGCATCCGTGTCAGTTTACCCAATTCAACATTTTATTTCAATTTAAATAAAGGTTTAAAGCATTAGTATGGTGTAGGGACCCTTTGGGATCATAATTTATCATTAATACCACCTGGTGCGACAATATATTTGAATTCATTGTTACTGTTCGGATCAGTTTAAAAAAAGCTAAATTATTTTATTCATAAGATTTCTATTTGTGTGTCCACTGAGATTAAAATATTTTGTTTTGCTATGTTTAAAAGCTTAATTTTGAAAAATAACATTTCTGATATAGGGAGCAAGTTAATAAGTAAACTATATTTCTACTTTTGGCATTACCAGGGCTCACACTGGCTTTCATTTTTTTCCCGCTAAAATGGATGATAATTATTCTATTAAAAAATTTTCTTATTCTGATTTTTTTTTCGCCGACTGGAATATTTTATCTGCCAAAATGTGTGAAAAAAGGACAACATCCAACAAATCCTTGCCAGTTAAATCAATGTCATTTAAATTTAAGATGAGCCCAAAAGAAAGAGAGAGAAAGAAATGGCGTTTGACACAAACTAGGCCATTTCGGGACTAACATATGGTCTCATTTTTTATTTCACGCTTGCGCGTGTTGGGGTCTTTAGCAGTGGGAGGAAACTGGAGGACCAGGAGAAAACCCGCGAGGTTGGACAGGCGACCCTACTCCTTGTCACGTACAACCGAGGATTCGGAACCACGCCAGTTGACTCAATGATGCTTCGTATTATTTACCCAAAAAAATAAAATTGTTGCTTTGATAGACGAACTTTGTTGGTCAAGCGTAATCAGGTGAGCCAATGCTTATTTGTAATACGATATTAAATAAATATAATTGGTTATTTTTTGTGAAAGTAATAATGCTACTTTAATAGTTGAGTGGTCGCGAGGTAAGCCCTACCGCCTCCGCCCCCCCCCCCCCACACACACACTCCAACGTAATGGCGATGGTGATCCAATAATTCATTCACTTATATCAACATGCCAATCAATCAACTAATGTAGTGACATCTCTACAATATTTTCTAATTCAAGATTTATTAATAATTATCTTCTAGTGTGTCACATTTAGGGAAACCATTATATGTTTGTTTGAACGGTATGTTTTAAGGGAGCAAAACCTCTAACTCAATATTATTCATAAATTTCGAAATCATCAAAACGAATTAATTGACCTGTGTCAATCAATATTGATGTTGTTGTCTTAGGGTGAAAATATGGGATTCTAATATCCAATATCTAAGACACCGCGTGCATTTTAAAATGTGCTTTTTTAGTCTCATTTTCATCTATTTTAAGTTTCTAAAGAATATAGTTACACACCCTTTAAAGGTTAACTTAGCCTTCTTTTAATGGTGAGTACAATGAAGAATCTAACTAATAACGAATATTTTCTATTACACTTGTTGATTAATTTACAGTAATAATAATATGACATTTATTTTACACATCGGCTGCCAGGGATGAATGAATTAAATGAGGTTTAACGTCCAACTTTTCCAGTCCTTCACGTTTAAGGGGAGCTTTCGCTTCTGCTTCTCTCGACACACGTCGGCTTTCCTTCGAAGGAGTCATTAAAGACTCGCGCAAATTAGCTAAATCGCTCTCCTAAATATTGAGATTAATAAACTACTTTCAGTTTTTGTTTACTTTTAAACTGCATATATTCAAGGCATCAGGAGCTTTTTATGGCTCCCGCACAATTTTATAAACATGAAGGACTGCTTTTCTGTGCCAACTGAGCTATTGAAGATAGTCGGAAAGACGAAGGAATTTTGCATAGTGACAGACTATGACAATTGCTAAACTTGATTTCTCAAAAAAAAATCAAAATTTACCAAACATATCATAACCCTAAGTTTAAGTCTAAACGTTAAACTAAGTTATTTTCAAAAAATAACCCTAACACTCACCCCGATGAGGGGGTAGAAGGAATTGTCATTTCAACAAATCATAACGTGCATTCTTAGAGATGTACCTAATATGAAGCCATTGAATAGTGAACTGAAATGAAAGGAAAGGAAATGAGGTTTAACCTCCTACTTTTCTTAACCATTGATTGGTAATTTTTCGAATTGATTATTTGTTTATACATATTTTATGCGTCTTTATGCTATACTTCCATATCACAACAAATATCTTATTGATGCTCTGTCTCATTAAAACAAGTCGTTGACTGCAGCCCAATCTGGTTAAAACACAGATCCTATTTCGTTTCTATTTTTAAAGTTCAAAATGTCGTTTTACTTGTCATTACTACACTAGGATCTGGAAGAGTTGTTATCATTGATGTGTTCTGTATGGTGTGAGTGGTTAGCCAATAAAACGGTATGTTACAGCGAGCTTTAGGCGTATTTTGCACGGAACTGTGGGTAATCCACTAGAAACATCAATGCTGATTGAGTAATCAAATGGCTGACGTCATAGGGTCAGAAGTCGCTTATGTGACCGCTGACGCGACCTACCGCTACAACTTGTCAGATCTTTGTGTAGTGTAGGCCACCGAAAGTATAATGACGTCTCTTAATATGACGTGAAGTCGAAATAACTTTAGTTCTACGTTTAAATGCAACAAATATGAAAACGGGCATAAAATTAGTCACGTGTCTTAACTTCATTACATTGCCAAAATATAATTCCGTGTAGAAAACTAATATTTGACTTTGATGCCAAATAGAACGGAATTGACATTATTTAAGGAGACAAGTCGCTAACTAAATATCAGCCACAGTCTTCAACATTGCAAACATAACTTATTGGTCAATTTAAGTCAGCAATGATGTTGTTATCTTACCGTGAAAGGGTGGGCTTCTGATATCCAATATATCAGACGAAATGAAAATTTTAAAATTGGCACACGAATCGCGAGCCAGAATGCTTTTGAGCGCCATTTTTAATGAAGCGAGTCGATGAACGAGGCTAAACATACCACACAGGAAAATACTACCGGTGTTGACTGGAATAACCAAACACCAAAGGCTGTCATTCTATTGGGATTCTTCGCGTATTTCGCCGAACATAACTAATTAGAAATTACAGTAAAATCAGACCCGATTGAATGTAAATCAGTTTTTGTACATTCATAATGCATTATTATATGCGTTGCAACCCATTTTTGCCCATTTCTAAGTGCCGAAGAATAGCGATTTAGCTCCTTCAAAATAGGGTTACCTTTGATTTAGTAAAACGGCCAGAATGATTTACTCAATATTACCCAATACCACCCAATACTAATTAAATACTACGAAATACCACCCAATACAATTTAAATACTACTAGATACCACCCAATACTAATAAAATACTACCCGATACCACCCAATATTATTTAAATACTACCCAATTCCACCCAATACTAATAACATACTACCCGATACCACCCAATATTATTTAAATACTACCCAATTCCACCCAATACTATTTAAATACTACTCGATACCACCCAATACTAATTAAAAACCACCCAATTCCACCCAATACTATTTAAATACTACTCGATACCACCCAATACTAATTAAAAACCACCCGATACCACCCAATACTAATTAAATACTACTCGATACAACCCAATACTAATTAAAAACTACCCGATACCACCCAATACTAATTAAATACTACTCGATATCACCCAATACTAATTAAAAACTATCCGATACCACCCAATACTAATTAAATATTACCCAATACTAACGAATACCTATTACCTCATTATCCATCAAAGACCTGTGTTTAATTTACTCAAATATTGTTTGTATCTTGAAAAAAAAAACCAATAGTTTTCAAAGGAATAATTAATCAAAAGCATATTAATATCTTCAAATTAATTAGTTAGCGGTTGAAAGAGTCATACATGTACTTCTAGAAGGTCATGAATACGTGATGGTATATTATTGTTACTTTTGAAAGTATTAATACATTATTTTTTTACTGCGTTTAGAAGTATTCAATTTGTCAGTTATGAGATTTTGAAATTGAAATGAAATGAGATGGGGGTTTAATGTCCTACTGTTCTGTTCCGACTGGAATAAGGAAGACGGTCAATACGCCATACAGTGTACTAAAGGAAAATTGTGTCCCGACAGCGTCACCACGGCCTACTCTTATATCGAATTCTCAGCTGCCAAGTATTCTTTTACGTACGTACACGGGACCTCAATTTTTCGTACCATCCGAAGGACTATACGTTCAGCAGCACTGACAAGCGGGGAAAATCACGATGAACATTCTCGGCCAAATTCGGTTATGAGGTTGAGAAGACATTTAGACAAGTTTCAATATATTCCAGTGGTTTTGTTTCTGTAATGGACCTGTATATTCATGTGTATCGATTATGTAAATAGAACAATGCATTCATTTACTAATTGAATTATCAACCATAACTCTAGAGAATAGAAACAACACGACAAATAGTCTTTCTTTCTTAGGTTTTCTATAATTCTGTTTACACAATCAAAACGCTTCCTTTTAAAATTGCATGAAGTTTTAAAACCATATCGAATATATTTTAATTTTTAAAATATTTTCAGTCGGTACTTTATTTAGGTTAGTCTACAAAACAGAAATATATCTCATGTCTTTCAATACGAAATAAATAAATAAAACAGGTGTTAGTCCCGAAATTGCCTAGTTTGTGTCACGCAGACGTTAAACCACGCCTCTCTTTCCTAGGATGTGGCCCAGTAAAGGTTTATATCTCAATCCTTATAAACAATTCAATCATATACAACAAGATCCTTGAATGAAGCATTGGTGAACTAGTCTGGATGAGTTGTCAACATTTGAGCGTATCTAGTTCATTGGCTAGATTATTCGTTTTATTTCTTATATATATTATCATGTACGAGATCTACTCATTTCTGTCAGAGAGTGTAATAAGGGAGGTAAATAGCCTATTGTAGAATGTTTAACAAATTTGTTGACTGACGGGCCCGTAGCTAGCGGGGGCCAAGGGGGGCAGCTGCCCCCACCTTTGAAAAAAATCGGTGCCCCAATGAAGGCGCCCTTTAATAGGACGCAATGCGAAGCCAACGACCATAAAACCGAGTGACATTGGTTGGGCACCAAAGACGAGATTGGCGGGGCTCCCAACCAATGTCACTTGGTTTTATGGGTGCCTCGCCAAACATGTCGTTATATATGAGGCGCCCCGCAAATAGTGAGGCTCCTCATGTTGAATCACACGATTAACACCACAACGTAATTGATGGGGCGCCCAAAATGGCGTGATCTGTGGAGTACCTTATCGCGAAGGGGCGCCTATAATGACATGATTGGTGGGACGCCTTATAATAACAATATATGATTGTCGAGTCGCACATATTGCAGCGTGAGATTGGTTGGGTGCCTCCGACTAGATCAATGGGGTCCCCAAAACGGTACGATTGGTGGGGTGTCTCATCCCGGAAGGGCGCCTATAATGCTGAATTGGTGGGTCGCCCACGACGAGATCCTTGGCGCCCATAATTCCCAGTGACATTGTTTAGGCAACCACGAATGAATTCCTTCAGATGATGTTCATATCAAAATATCATAATACGCCAATATCGCAAATTCAGCCTCAAAATTGAAATTTTCCGTCATTCTCATAGTTCCTCTCCTCAGTTGCAAACCCTATTTTCCAAAATATTCTGGGGGGAGAGCACCATAAATCATTCTCCGAAGTGAGGCACGTATATCGGCGCCCCAGGCCCAAGAAGCCCTTGCCCCTGTGACTATCGTAGACTCTAAAGAAGTTTATGTTCTCGCGTAGTTTGGGGGGGGGGGGCTCTTTTTAGTTTTCGGGCCCTTTTTTAATCTTTCACTTGCATTTATTTTATGAATTAGTAAAGGGGTATACTCCAGAAAGCATCATTTAATGATTTACAGTCAGTTTTTTTAAAAAGTACCACCCCATGCCACTATAAGTCATAACATGCCAGAATACCGTATCAAAAGACAATCGCATTGTGTGAGGTGGTCTTTAAGCCTGTTAAGGTTGACGACAATATTACAGAATCACATAACGTTCTCGTTCTGGTCTGTTTCATCAGTTGTTTATATTGAAATATTTTACTGCATGAATAATTCACACACATTACATTTACTTCGCTATTTTAGCAACAACAATGTAAAACAGAAAATTCGATTTTTTTTTCAAATCTCACACCGAGTTTTATTTCAAGCGATTTTAAACAATAGGGTCGTAAACCAATAATAATCGGAGATGACGTGGAATATATGAGTGTAACATAATTCGCATATAAATTGAGATTAGCATGCAAAAGAACATATTGATTTTGTAGTGGGAAGAAGACTTTGAAACTTAAAGGACAATATTGGTGCCAGTCATTATCACATATGTGATAGAGCTGGTTAAACACATTCCAAATATAATTTTATCTCAGAGATCATTGCTACGATAGCTGAGTAATACAGTTTTTCTGAATCGGAAGTGACGAACGCCAAAGGAAAACACGAGTCACCTCTCTATATAACTGACTGATGTGACGAATGATAACGGATATACGGGCGAATTTCTGCTCACTAATAATTCCTTCGGAGACCAAAAGTTGTTATATGGGACTGTAAGAGGATACCTGACAATTCAATAAAGTAATTGAATGTCATTAGATAAGAGAACACGAGAAAAATAGAAATATTCCGTACATTCCCTTATTTATATTCATTCTATACCTTATAAAAACATGGTAATGCACGGACTTTTTCTGTTTTTCTTTCGTGTTCACTTATCTAGTGACAGTCAATTCTTTTTATGAATTGTCAGATATCCTCTCACAGTCTCACACAACAACTTTTGGTCTTCGAAGGAATTATTAGTGAGCAGAAATTCGCCCGTATATCCGTTATCATTCGTCACATCAGTCAGTTATATAGAGAGGTGACTCGTGTTTTCCTTTGGCGTTCGTCACTTCCGATTCAGGAAACCTGTATTACTCAGCTATCGTAGCAATGATCTCTGAGATAAAATTATATTTGGAATGTGTTTAACCAGCTCTATCACATATGTGATAATGACTGGCACGAATATTGTCCTTTAAAGATTCATTAACAGTCAGCACTGAGTCGTTGACTTTAACATAGAAAGTGTATAGCAGCGGTTAATGAGCCCATGATACTCGTAACCATGGCATCTAAAAAACAATATTGGATTTGTCTAAAAAAAAAACCAACAAACAATTGCATTATTTAAAAATGCATTATGCAAGAGCTAAATCTGCCTATTTCAGGTCTTTCTTTAGGCCTGAAATGTTATCTAAATTATTAATTAGATATTAATTAACCTATCCAGGCCATAATCAACTCTAGATGCCAGCACTAGCCTGCGATCTTTAGTGGATTGTAAGCCGATTTACTGCATAACTTTCCTTCTCTATTAAACGATTAAATGGATAATCGAGACTGTGCTGTTTATCGTACTGACTTTAGTAATGATGACCGAGGCTTATGGGAATTTCAGTCGCTTAGTTCTCGGTTCATAGTGGATCAATTTGAATGGAATTTTCACCAAATTGCCTTTACATTATATAGTTTTTAACTATTATAGTGAGAACTGCCAACTCGTTACCGAATCTCCCATAATGTATCTTTAAGATTTAGATAACTGCTGGTCGTTGTTGCTACACTAGTTCAAAATCGTGATCGTGATGGTGGGAACCTAGCATTACGGGCTGTAGTGAAAGCATTTTCGCTATTTTGTTACTGTCTTGTTATTCTAAAATTATTATTAGTATGTTATAAGATAATTAATTTGTTATTTTTGTCGAAAAATGATGTTATTACAGAAAAATAAAACACATAATAGATAGCAATCAATTTTTTTTCGATGTTAAGATGGTGTCGCGGTTTGCCCAGGCACCGAGTTTGGTAAGTCGACGTCCGAAAAAAAATTCCACGTAGCACATCGTATGGCGTATACCCGTCTTCATTAGCCCAGTCGGGGAAGAAAAGTAGGACGTTATACCCCACTTCATTTTCAATTCAGAACTGAATTATTGACGTTAAACCACATTTTATTTCATTTTACAGCAAAGTATTTCACACTTTTCTTGTTGATCCGGGTTTTCAAGAATAGTCTGAGACTATAGTCTTGAAAGTAGACCACGTTAAACTTCCACAAAGCAATAATTTATATTAAATGTTTGGGATTTTTTTAATAGAGTTCAAGTAAACAACTGTCGAGATTTGTTTTAATCAATTGTACATTATTAACCCAAACGGCCCGTGGTTTAGTCTAGGGTGCCACAGAATTTCCAATTTAATGCTTTCTAGTAATATTGGGTGGTTTATGCTAACTATATGAATAATTACGTTAGGCGAATATGGGCGTTGTATTAATTATGTCCTTGGCCGTTTATTGGTTCCATATTCATAGACAAACTGAAATGATTGTTAAGCTGATACATAAACTGGGCTAAAATTAGAGTGACATTCAATTCTAGTTGAAAACCGGGATATCACGTCTGACACTTACGATGGAAAATTGCCATTACATCATTCGGTGTAATTGACCCATCACATAGTTAACTGCACAGATCCTGAGTCGTGAATGGCCAGATCTGAGCGTGACAGAGCTCTAAATGTCACTGTCCATGTTACTTGACTGATTTGAACTCTATAGATTTGAGACACGCATCGGATTCTTTAGAAAGCAGATACCATGTACATGTATATTCGTTAAGAGATATCGTTGAGGTTCAAGAGACACCATCTGGATTGAGTAAACCCCGTTGATTCGTTGTAGAGCCATATGATGTAGTAGGGCCCGTCAGTAAACTCGATCAGGGAGTTGGTGGGGTGGAGAGAAAGACATGATTATTTTAAGTATTGTAATGTCAATCTGTTTTGATATATAGATGTATTCAGGTAACTATAGTACTGTTGTTTCTGGTAGACAAACGTAATAGCAGCTAATAAAAAAATAAATACACAACGTGAGTCCTAAGAAAAGGATTACAAAATATGACCAGAGACAAATATAGGCTAATACAGGCTCATAAAACCTGTAGAAGGAGACAACTATGCGTCACATGTTGGATGTTTGTTTGTTTTTTTTAGAATTTTCGCTTTCCACATCTCACCAGCGACTCATATTGCTACACCTTCGTAATAAGGCGACATTGGGTCGCATAGAAAGACATTAGGGCTTCTATATAACGTCATTGCATATTCAAATTAGATTTTATGCAAACTTTGAGATACATCTGCCAAGCCGGTGAGATATGTATATGTATTGACTATAAATTTACAAGTAGAACAGATTTTGTAAGTGGTTTTCAAAGCGTTTTAACAATGCTGTTGATATATATCTTATTCTTAGGCCGAGCAGATCAGCAATAAGTTTATACTGAATATGATATTCTCTAAAATAAATAACGTTTTGCTTTCTGTGTGGGAGTCACAGTGTCAATTTAAAACTGTATTTGTAATTAAACAGCTGTTGCGGAGATGCGGGACAAAATAGTTTAAATTCATTTTTAAGTCTCGTTCTGTTTGATTTATCGGGAGTCACAATGATCTAGTGAGATGACACTAACTGACTCACTAACCAAAAATGAAATGAAATGGAGTTTAACGTCCGACCGTTCTGCACTGACTGGGCTAATGAAAACTGGCATATGTCATACACTGGGCTATGGGGGAAAGTTTTCCCGGACAGCCACACTACGACCTACTCTTATATCACATTACAATTACCAAGGGATCTTTTACGTGCACGCCAATGTCTACACGGGACCTCGGGTTTGCGTCCAATCCGAAAGACTATACGTTGTCCCAGGCCAGACCCTCTTTCCTGCACATCTGACAAGGACCTCCAGGTTAGCGAGTTAACATCTTACTTAAAGAGCCACCATGGCTTCCCGGCTCAGTAAGCAGGATGTCTGTGTTCGATCCCGGTGTACGCCGGGATATTTTGTCGTGAATTTCCAACCTAGTTTCCCTTTATCAAGCCAATGATGGGTGAAAGATCTCAGACCACCAGCTTAGAACAGCTTATCTCAATATAGAAGTAACCAATGGCGTTATATTAGTTCCTGCAACTAATTGTTACAAACGCGGAAAGGACGAGGGTGTGGGGCAAGAGCAAGCAATGTGTCTAGTCGGTGGAATGGAACGATAAACCTAGATCCACCCATGTACTCGTTGGCGTGTACGTATATATGAGACCTTGAATTTTATTTCTTATAGACAAAGAGAGGGAGAGAAATGAGGTTTGACGTCCACTCGACCCAAACTAGGTCATTTCGGGACTAACACATGGTTCGATTTTATTTCAATAATTCGCTTGCGCGTAGGGGTATTTAGCAGTGGGAGGAAACCGGAGGACCCGGAGAAAACCCACAAGGTTGGACATACGACCCTACTCCTTGTCATGTACAAGTAGGAAATAGAAACCACGTCAGTTGACTCAATGACAGACCTTATGATAGAGCGCGCACGTGTTAACCATTCGGCCATCCAATCCCGCTATAGACAAAGAGACTTACCAGTTAGTTTCAAAAATATTTATACTAGCAATAAGGGCGGAGATGTGACCCTGTACTTGGCAGGATATGATTACTGTTTCTTGCAAAACTAGTTCACTTTTTATTTGAAGTTTCGAAGCCGTGGTGGTCCCGTATTCGATCCCGGTGTTGTCTGAGAAAGATTTTGCGGCGTGACCCCCCCCCCCCCCCCCGTGTCCGTGGTGTAGGACTGGGGGTAGTCATTCGGGTGGGACGAAAACCCGAGGTCCCGTGTACACATTGGCATGCACGTAAAAAAACCTTTGACAGTTGCAATTTGAAATAAGAGTAGGTCGTAGCGCCGCTGTAAGGGTAAAACAATTTCCTCATAGCACACTGCATGGCGTATGCCTGTTTGCATTAGCCCAAACGGAGCAGAAAAGTAGGACACTAAACCCCATTCATTTTTTTGAATTTTTTTGGGGTTTATAATGTATTCCCTTACATTGAGGGGGTACATGCCGATAAGGAAGATGCTGCTTATAGTAAAGTTAGGAAATAATAAACATTTAACATGAGTTAATTGGTACATTTCATTAAAGATACATTATATAAGAGCTAAATCTGCCTATTGCTGATCTTTCTGTTATCGAGACTTTGTTTATTACCGTAACAATGGTAGCAAGTATTCTTATCTATTCCTTTTTCATTATGTTTTTAAAAAACTGCGATAACTGTCAACTCTTTATCTCAATCTTACATAATGAATCTTTAAGTAATTAATAGAAGGGCGTGAAGACTACTATAATTTAAATGGGTTTTTTATAAATCTAAGATAAAACACTCAAGAAATAGCTACCAGATCTTTAAATTTTACAAGTATGACATCTTAAAATCTGATAATATAATTTACCAGATTAACGGTGTATGTCCATTATTTAACATATTCATGATACTACAGGTTAATAATCCTCCAAGAAGCATCTTCTCTCTAAGAAAATGTAAAATGTCTACAAGTTCTCAGTTACAACTATCACAACCGCATTTTCAATATGAATTTATCATACAAAAGTTGAATGCCTTAAAATAAATTTTAAAAGAACCGATGTCAAGTTATTAAACAATCAAAAAAAGAAAATTAATTTAACATACTTACATGATGGAAGTTTGCAACTCCTAATGAGCACCGCAAAAAACAAGTTTAACGTCAAAAACAAAAATGTCTTGCCCGAGTGATTCACAATAATGGCGAAGAAACACGCTGGTTATTATTTAGAACAACTGCGATACAGAAATATTTATTACATCTGTATGTAAAATAAGCACAACATCTAGTCTATCACCTGTGCCTAATAAAATTATATGCTGGACTGTGTTAGCGTTAAAAGTATGGCATATTAATAATTCAATTATAGTTAAGGGTATGCTTCAGTAGATACCAAATAATAATATAAACCATGCGAGGACACAGCAACGATTAACACAGTGGAATAAAATCGATGTAAAGTTTTACAGAGATGCTGACGGGGATACCGTTGTCTCCACAATCCCACAACTTATTTGTCGGTATACTCTATCCAGGAATACTAACAAAAAAGCAACGGTTTCTTGGTTGATATTGGGGCTTTTATAGGCTCCGTGATCAAATTTAATCAATAAACTGTCAGTAATGATACTATCTTGGATATGGATCAATTGAAAGTGAGTAACAATTTACACGCTATGGTATTAATAGCTAACACTTTGTAAATTATAATCTAGCTAGCTGTGTTTAATGAGTATTCTGTTTAATTACAATGCGTTCATATTTTGATCAACTTGTTTTTTTATCCATTCCATTAGGAACATCACAAGTTAATTGCCCAACTGCATATTATATTATGTTTGTGTTCTGAAAAGTGGTTAAAGGTATGTTTTGTTTGTCATCAAATGAGACGAAAAGAGCATTTTGTACCTGATTTCAAATCAATTTGCTTTATGTGTAAGCAATTAATTTTGTTGTGGTCATCATAGACGTTGCACTTTAGAGATCCCTTGACAGTGGGCCACAGCACCACCGGTAGAGTAAATTTTCAGCCCATTTCACATTGCATATTAGGTTGGTATAGAAAATTGATGTTAAACCCCATTTCATTTCATTTCGACCCATTTAGAGAGAAGCGAAATTGTCAGAGCAGTAATAAATGTCGTGAAGAAGGCAGATGACGTTCGTAGAATAATTGATAACATTTTATAACTTCTTGATCATTGCGTTCGTTCCATGTCGTGGTCGCTATATATATGAAGAAACCAATTTGTTAATCAGACTAGCTGGATGTATCTTAATTAAGATAATATATATAGCTGAAGTATATGGTTGATAAAAATCTTCAAAGTAAAGGGGGTAATCAGACTTTATCAGTACTCTTAGAAACTGGGTTAATAACTTATGTAGAATTTAGTACATTATAAATATCATCGCCATTATATAAAAAGGTCAAAATGTTTGAAACAGAAAAATAAAATATCAGTAGATAATTTTTAATGCCAATATCGACAGCTCAGTAAATGTCGTTTGTCCTGTCGAGGTTGTCATATAGCTACCGAGAGTGACTGTGGCTCAGCGAGTAAGACGTTGGCTCGCTAACCTGGAGGTTCCGTGTTCGATCCCTGCTTTGGCGTGGTTCCCACTTGTCAGTTGTGCAGAATAGAGGCCCGTGTTCACATTGGCGTGCACGTAAAAGATCCCCTGAATTCGATATAAGAGTAGGCCGTAGCGCCGCTGTCCGGGCAAAATTTCCCTCACAGCACACTGTATGGCGTATTCCGTCTTCATTAGCCCAGTCGGGGAGCAGAACAGTAGGACGTTAAACCCCGATTTTAATAAATGAATATTTCTTGGCGATCTCTTTAACCAGTTATATGTACACTTTTTTGCAATACAGACGGCCTTCCCGCAAGCACGAAGGCCATTGACCTCTATATACACTAACAGACATGAGTGGTTTACCAGGTACAGCTATCGTAGAGAGCGAGAAGTGGGGTTTCACGTCCACTCGACACAAACTATTTCGAGACTAACGTATGATTCAATTTATATGTCTATAATTCTTCCCTCAATATACAACGCAACATAGCTGTAACAAATTAATTATTAGCCAGTTTATATTAAAGATGCATAATGTAAGATTTCGACAAAGAACTGAAAGTTCTCACTATAATAGGTACAAAATAGTTAGTGAAAAGGGGATATATTGAACATTTCAGTCAAATTACGTCATTCAGAGAGCGGAGTTACTGCCGTTAGAAAATTAGTGTAGCCTGATTGTCACTGCTACCGTTGTAACGATAATAAACAAAGTGTAGTAGTAACGGAGTGGAGGTAAGGAGTCTGGGCGTAAACTGATGTGTAGAGCCGTATGGAGTCACGTGACCGGTTAACAAAGGCTGTTTCCTCCACAAAAGTCTCGATTATCCATTTATTAATCAGATTATTAACTTGTGATTGTGTTAAAATCCGTGGAAAATCACAGCTATTCGATGCTCTAGAGAGTTGATTATTGATTTGGCATGTGAATGAATATCTGCTAACTATCTGCTAACCTATATAACATTTGAGTCCAAAAGAAAGATCTGCGATAGGCAGATTTAGCTCTTACATATGCATCATTAAGAAGTGAACTATTATTGTATATAAAAGTTACCCGATATACAAGAGAATTTTTTTTTAATTGCCCTGATATTAACGGATTTTTTTTTTTAATTTACCATATCTTTACGGGAAAGTTTATATTTAAATTGGCAAGATATTTACGGGAAATGTGTTTTTTAATGTCTCGATATTTACGGGAAAGTTTTTTTTTTAATTGCCCTGATATTTACGGAAAAGTATCTTTTTTAATTGCTACAATTTTTACGGTAAAGTCGTTTTTTATGGCCTTATATTTACGGGAGAGGTTTTTTTTCATCGGAAAAATGAGATAAATTCATTTGTATTGCCAAAGAGAAGAATGTGTTATATACTCTCAAAGTGGAAGGATCGCGTTCTCAAATTTGGAGCGAATCGATGTTTTGATTGTTTGTTAGTGAGATAAACCCATAATATGTTTATTTTAACGTGTTCTTTGAAAAATGTCTTATGACTTGTTAAATGTGTTCAAAAAATGAAATGAAATGAAATGGGGTTTAACGTCCTACTGTTCTGCTCCAAACCTGGGCTAATGAAGACGGGCATACGCCATACAGTGTGCTATGAGGGAAATTTTGCCCGGGCAGCGGCGCTACGGCCTACTCTTATATCGAATTCCAACTGCCAAGGGATCTTTAACGTGCACTCCAATGTGTACACGGGACCTCAATTTTCGTCCCATCCGAACGACTAGACAGCTGTCCTTGTCAGCCCCTCCGTCCTGCATCACTGACAAGGGGAAACCACGCCGGAAAATCTGGATGAACTTTCTCGGCCAATGCAGGGATCGAACACCCGACCTCCAGACTAGCGAGCCAGCGTCTTACCCACTTAGCCACGTGATCCCCCTGAATGTGTTCAGATGTGTTCAGATAATTAACTACAATTTGATTACTAAACTTACGCTGTCTGTTTACAATTAACCCCGCTTAAGAACAAACACTAAGTTAGTTGACCGACATTATAATTCTATAATTTGACTATTTAATTTATTCCGCTTCTATTTAAACATGCATTATGCAAGAGCTAAATCTGCCTATTGCAGGTCTTTCTTTAAGCCTGAAATGTTTTCTAAAGTACTAATTAGACATTAATTAACTGATCCAGGCCTTAATCAACTCTCGATGGCATCAGATTTCTCCGATATTAAATAGATTAGAATGGTTCAGCGATACTTTGATGTAATCAAATATGGAGGACCGAGACTTAGCTTCGATCAACCAGTACGGTGGTTGAAATTATTGCACACGTCTGTCAAACCTTCAAAGGCTAATATCTTCGCTCGCAATAGAGTAATTTGAATGAAATTTTCAAATTATTCATTTTACATCATCTACTTTCGAACTATTTATAGCAAGAATGGCTATTTCTTTATCTAAACCTTACATAATGTATCTTTAATAAAATTGGAACGGTTTATTTAGTCTGTGTTTAGGACAGGTGTGAAACGGAGGCGGCCATCCAGGGTCAATATCTATTCTCGAAGTAAATAGTTGTCTGTGTACAGACACATTTGTCAAACAAATTTGACAAAATCATATTTTAGACTTTGTCTCTATGTAAATTTTATATTTCTTATATCGTATAAATTTGCACTTTTGATAGTGTGAATCTTTATTTTTGTAAATGACATTTGTATCGTGTGGTTTCCAAATGATTGAATTTTGAAATTCTTGTGAATTAGCATTCTAGAATATTACGGATGGGATACTGTGATGTCATTACTATCATACTGTGTTACTAAGAACAGAATTAACCCATATTATCATGTTAGTGTTACTGACGTGATATTTAAAATATTTGGATATAAGTAAATATAACTCCCGGGTGGTATAATATAAAGTGGGTTTATGAAACACCCGTGAAGACTTAAAGGACAATATTGGTGTCAGTCATTATTACATATGTGATAGAACTGGTTAAATACATTCGAAATATAATTTTAACACAGAGATCATTGCTACGGGAGACTTGTAACAAGCACGTGAAGAAACGGGAAGTGACGCCAAACATGACAAACACGAGTTGTCCTTCTATATAACAGACTAAAGTAACGAGCCGTAACAGACAAACGATCGAATTTCATTTCACTGATAATTCCGTTGAAGTTGAAAAGTTATTATATGGGACGGTGAGAGGGTATCTCACAATTCAAAAATAGAATTGGGTATCACTAGATAGGAGACACGAGAAAAGGTAGAAAAATCCCGTGCATTCCCCAGTTTTTATTCATTCTGTTCTTAATAAAAACATGGTAATGCACGGACTTTTTCTAATTTGTTCGTTATCTTTTATCTACTGACAGCCAATTCTTTTTTTTTTGAATTGTCAGATATCCTCTCCTCGTCTCATATAACAACTTTTCATCTTCCACGGAATTATCAGTGAAATGAAATTCGATCGTTTGTCTGTTACCGCTCGTTACTTCAGTCAGTTATATAGAAGGACAACTCATGTTTGACGTCACTTCCCGTTTCTTCACGTGCTTGTTACAAGTCTCCCGTAGCAATGATCTCTGTGTTAAAATTATATTTGAGATGTATTTAACGAGCTCTATCACATATTTTATAATGACTGACACCAATATTGTCCTTTAAGTGATATGAACTTTAATCTAACGAACTTACAGTGAGTAGGACACGAGCTCATTAACCCGGAGTACCTATGTTCGACCACGGTGTTGGCCAAGAAAGTTGTCAGGGATGAAGTACGGAGGGCCTGACAAGTGACAGTGTCTAATTGTCGATATGACGAAAAACCGAGGTTCCGTGTACACATTAGTTTGCACGTAAAATTGACAGTTTGAAATTGAAATAAGAGTAGACCAGATTTCATGGTGTATGTCCATCTTCATTAACCCAGTCAAACCCGATTTCATTTCATTTGATTAACTTTTTCGTGTTTATGATTATTATGTTTTTAAAAAAATAACAACACATGGAAAATATTTAATAAAATATAACAAATAATTACAATATGGGAAACTCTTATTGTACTAGGGGTACCAAATGGGTGAATTGGAACTCTCGTCACCCATAATCTGTTCTATTATAAGACAATGAATTGAAACGGGGTTTAACGTAATACTGGTCTACAATCAACTGGGGTGAGGAAGACGGGCAACAGTCAAGGGTTCTCTTACGTGCACTTGCGACAGGTTCGCATATAGCCTTCTGCGGCAACCTATGCCCAAAAACAACTCGTGTCGCTGTGGCGTCACCAAAGAGTACCTGCATACTGTAGAGGTTATTTGAGTTCTCTAAATGATTCTCTGTTTAATGTATTGAAGTCGTTAGCTGGTACAAGTGACAACGAGAACTAGGCTAATCAGATATACTTTGTAGATTAAAATCGGGCAATGATATCATAACCTAGTAATCCAAATATGGTATCCTATGCTTTAGAAAAGTGAACACCCGTCATCCACCACTCCTCCTTGGGGCAGCTGAACAGTCAGATAACGGAAGTACCTGGCCAATTTCCCGGAACCAGTCTATGGCTCATGCAGGGTGCCCAAATATGCAGGGTATTACCGTGAAGGCCTTAGTAAGATGTACGTAGTTAAAGCGAGATTAAGCCTTCTATTGAAGATGTTAGAGGCCGGGATACAGACAACATAGGCGTTAATAGAGGAAGTCTGGGCTCGAGGCCGGGATGGAGGCAACATGTAGTTTTTCAGCCGTTAGATCTGAGTTCTAGACTGTAGATATTATAGTAACACATAGTGTACTATCAGAGTCTGTAGTTTCCTGTAGTACATATATAAACATAGTTATAACCACACCAAGTTAATTAATTAATCATTGAAGTTTTATACACCGAGTGAAAGTCCTGCCGTTT
This sequence comes from Patella vulgata, assembly GCF_932274485.2. Classification (NCBI taxonomy): domain Eukaryota; kingdom Metazoa; phylum Mollusca; class Gastropoda; family Patellidae; genus Patella; species Patella vulgata. The sequence goes on from NC_065883.2 coordinate 24,930,545, forward strand.
TTTGGAGATTCGTGACTAGGAATAGTGTCATATACCTACAGACTCAAGCACATTTACATGTTGTCGGATATCTATCTTTAAAGTTCAATTCAAAATACTTTCACTTAAACAAGATGTAGTGGCTATTCCAAATTAATTATCGATATACAATAATTTAGACAAATCAGCTAATCTCAAAAACGATGTAACTAATTCAGTTCATTACATTATGGATTTTTTTTTTATTGAAGCATTTATGTTTTCTTTACACACGGCTGATATCAATGTCGAGAGGCATAAGATGGTTCGAATTATATTTGCTTTATTGATGTTTTATTTTAGTTGGATTAAAACGAGGTATTATTAGTAGATTTTCTGTGAATTATTCATTAAATCAATTGCTGATTATCATTAGAGAGGTGAACTACACGAGTTATTTATTACGTTAATAAAAACCATTAAAGCGGCGGTTCTAGTTATTATATTTCGGTGAATGAAACTACCTTACTATGCGTTGGGGCCTTTAACCCTTTATTCTAGTCCCTGGTACCAACAGCTGGTAGAGACGAACGAATACATACGATATATTTTCGTAAATAGAATTTAGGGCGTATAACTCAATATTATTCGACTTAAAAAACACCAATTAGAATTCAATATTGCTCCATTTCAATCAATATTGATATCTTGCAGTAAGAAATATGAGATTCTGGTGTCAATAATTAAAACACTGTGAACATTTTAAAATTATTTGACACGAAATCTAAAAAAAATATGCAAAAAACCTCTACTGCGATAACAATGTGAAACGATGAATATCGATAAGGGTTGCCCTTTTGAAGGTTTGGCATGACGTGTGCAATAATTGCAACCACCGTTCTGGTTGTTGGAAGCTAAGTCTCACTTCTCCATTTTTAAATTAATCAAGATATGGCTGAACAGTTCTAATCTATTTAATATCGGAGAAATCCGATGCCATCAACAGCTTGGATCAGTTAATTAATGTTTAATTAATAATTTAGAAAACATTTCAGGCCTAAAGAAAGACCTGCAATAGGCAGATTTAGCTCTTGCATAATTATGTTTAACATTTAATATGAATTTTATCTGACAAACGGATATATTGGAGGACGATAAAATTATACCTAATTTATGAATACTTTCAAAATAAATGTTAAACTGTGCAATAACTGGGTTACACGTTTTAACATCTGATAGTTGCCACAATTATTCCATGTGGTCGTTACATTTTCTCGATTTTTGATGGCAATTGCGTTCAAAACAGTGAACATACAATTCTATCTGTCCTGATATTGTGGTAATTTTGTCTTATTCCAAGTTTTTTGTACATTAAGGATTACAAAGTTTAGTATATCGATGTAAATGTCGTAATTTCACATTCTCAGTGTTTGTGGTAATTACGTTCAAAACACGGACGGGTAAGTTACATCATTTTACATTCATATTTACGTCTTGTTGTATTGATTTTATTCTCGGATATGTGGGTACGGGTACGAATGGACTACGCGGGGATTTGGGGTCGGGGCTCCGCCATGCCATTGTTGGACCAGGAACTGGTCGCTAACCGCTGCTCATCTTGTTCTTCTTCTACTTCTTGTTGGGTGACGTTCTTCAAAAAAGTCTAAGGCTCCGTCAATTCAAGTCCGATCGACATGAAATTTGTCATGTTTCTTCTTTGAACAATTCTGCATCTATTTAGTGAATTAGATTTTTGAATTTCACCCAACAACAAGGTCAGTTCCTGATCCGTCGTACGATCGTGCTTGTTTCATGTCTACTGGCACAAAATTCAACCTGGATCACCTTAAATAATTTTTCAAATAACACAAACACAACTTTATGGATAACAATGACTAGCAACTTTAATAGTGCAACGTTTCAACTACTGTTCTTTTGTCGTTATCAAGCACACGGTAAACGATAATATGATACAAAAATCTTGGAGTAAGCGGCCACCGCTGGTTAATATTGAGCGGCTTGTTTATTCGACAGAGTAAGTATTTAAGTATAAAAATGTAGAAGAAGTCAAATCTACATGGCAGCTTTTGAAGAAAGAGCGCTAGCCACAGCTCCTATAACACCTTGTCATTGGTATAGGAAAGTGGACGACACCCTAGTTATCCTCAAGCAAGACGAAGATCCTACTGTCTTTCTAAACTACCTAAACTGCCAACACCCTCATATAAAATTCATTGTTAGGGCTAGGGTAGGAGTATTACTAATCTCCAATCCCTAACCGGAAATTATTTTGACAGCAAAGTTGATCCTTATATAAAAAAAATAGAATTTCCTCGCCAAAACTGAACGCCATCTTGAATGATCACCGCCCCCCCCCCACCGGAATATTGACTCAGCGGTATCACTAATCGCATAAATGTGTATCGAAATGGATTCAGTTACTCCGGAAACGTATATTTTGATACCAAACTCGGTCATATTATCGTAATTAGGTGGTAATTGGAATTCGCAAGCCACAACCGGCGTCCATTTTGGATATTGGCCAATTTGCCCCATTTGGGCCCGGATTTCAGACTGGGGCTTCTATTTAGGTGATAATATACGTCTAGACCGGCATTTCTATCGCAGCAACTGTCCACACTTCTGCTATCTCGCTTCAAAGCCCCCCACCCAACTAAACTTTTTAATAGCAAGAAACAATCCCATAACTATCTTAAGCAGCCTAGTTTGTCACGTGACTTGATATGAGGGGGGCATTTTCAGTTTGTATTGGTCGTTACTCGCTGTCCATTTACCATTAATATCGAAGCCTGAGAAAATTCCCTCTGCCCTGTCGCGTAATGACAAAGTCGCTCGTACGTTGAAGTCCCTCGCTGTTCTCACAACCGCTAGCCATTCGATAAACAAAGTCAAGAGCCCCCTAAGTACTTTGGGCCGACACGTTCCCTTAAATTGTTGTTTTCTGTGTGTCTCAGGGTTTTTTTGGGGGGAAATCTAGTATGTTCTAGTAAGCTTGTGAATCTCTGCTTTTCCTATATACCAACTTTGCCATACTTTTATTGGAAATAATTACTCTAGAAATACCTTAAGGCTGCATCTGGGGTGGATGACACAGAAATTGTCCAAGCCTCTGATCAACTTCGATGTAGTCCCACCCACTGTTGATGTTTATATTTTTAGTCATGTAACACCACGTTATTCATGCAATTAAAGATAACGGTGGGTTTCTTAAAACTTCATGTGTATTGACGGAATAATAATATACAACTTGTTCAGGTGCAATCGGATTAAACTACAGATCGATTTTTCGTTTCGTTTTTTTTTTTTTTTTTTTTTCGATAGCCGCCACTGGTGCAGTGAAGGAAAGTTATACATAATTTGGAACTATATAAAAAAAAAAAGAAACCAAATTATATTCAGATTGGTTATGGTGTATCTCGCCAGTGTTAACAGAGATTATAGAGCTTCTGAAATCCAGTTCCATACTGTCGCTTATAGTAATAGATATATTATAGTGACGAGTATCGAGCACAGGGTAGATTGTGCTTACTTTTTTCTAAAAAACCTCATATAATGCCTCATTTGCGGAGCTCACATTACTAGGAAATTTGGTCGTTTTTTGTGTGTTCTACACAAAAGTATAACTAATTGATTTTTTAAAAGTTCGATAAGGATTCTGGAGATATCGATTAGTGTGACCTGCTAAAATGGTTTGACCAGGTCCCATTCTTCCTTCAAAGAGTTACTACAGGACAAATAATATGGCTTATTTTGAAATTCAAAGCTTGAGTTATTTATTGTTAACAATATACTCAGATAGTTCAATTTTCTATCAGATGTTTTACCACGCCATGTCTATGTGAAGTATTGGATGAATAATTTGATAAATGTTTTCTTTAAATTCTTATATGATCTATAGCATTGTTGAAATCCATAGAAACCAATATATATATATATATATATATATATATATATATATATATATATATATATATATATATATATATCCGATTATCAATTGTAGTTTACAGATTCACGATCCACCCAATACCTCGATCAGACAAATTTACACAACAACCGAATTAATGATAAATATACAAATGATATATTCAGTGCAATTTTACCAGTATTCGGTCTTGTGCATTTATTATGAGTGGTGTTATATATATACATAGATTAGAACCATATGCTACCGTTTTCCAGGGTTTTATCTTTATGTAACCAATTTCATGCACGTTGATGATCGATTTTCTATATAACACAAAGTCCTAACTGGAATGGGAGGAAGTTAGGTGGCCGAATCGTTCAACGCGTGCGCTTTAGACCTATAAGATCTGTCTTTGAGTCAATTGACTTAGTTTCGATTCTCAGCATGTTCATGACAAGGAGAAGGGTCTCCTGTCCAATCTCGTGAGTTTTTTCCGGGTTTCCTCTTACTGCCAAAACCCCTACGCGCAATCGAATTAATGAAATAAAAATGAAGCATAAGTCCCGAAATAACTAGTCTGTGTCGAGGGCAGTTAAAACCTATCTCTCTCTTTTCTTCTCCCAAAGTGAAGTTACGGTGAAACCCATAGTCAATTATCAATCGTCAGAATAAGATCAATAGTGATCGTGTTAATTTACAATATGCGCATGCGTTGTAGCAAATAATACTCGACCCCGGAGATAATAATACAATTAATTCTTACCTCCAAAATTCATCTGGGACTATTACACCTAATCTCCGTCGACACGTCATAATCCGATTTTAAACGATTATTATTAATTTCTGTCAATTCTGCCAATTCTTTCTCTACCATGATCACCACGCCTTTCGTGTGACGCTATCCGGGTGACATGTTGAAGTTTTAATTGGCTATGGTGAACGTCATGTAGGACCCGAGGATAAATGGTGTAAGGGCAATGTTAAGACACAAAGGAGACATACTATACCAAAACACGAACTATTTACTGGAAATCGACCATTACGCTGAGTAATTCGTTGATACAATGAGAAAAATCGACGAACATGAGCAGTGTTTGGTCGGTGTGAAGTTTTAACATACCGACAGGGAGTGTGGGGGGGGGGGGGGGGAAGAAACGTTAGCTTCGGGCTTTCGATACGCAGATACATTTCAGAGGTAAATATTGACATTTTGAAGATTACGCAAATACTACCATTCCGACAATATCAATAATAATTCGTTATTCTGACGATGTGTAAATACATTTTAGACAGATCCGATATGTTACCTTAAATTGAATCAAATTTCTAAGAATCATTGATTACAATAATCGTGTGGTTCCATATGACTAGACAGCAGAGAATTGTATAACTACAGCGCTTCTTCACCCGTGGCAGGATATATTATCAAAAACTGCCTTTTAGCGATCGCGGTTTCAAATAAACTGTCTAGTATAGTCGGTCTTTTGTCAATATCCTCTCTTATTTAAATCGCTAACCTTTACGCCTCTGGTCTTCAATTATTGAGGAATTAAGGGATATTAAATCTCTTGCAAAATACTATATTGTAAAGATGAATCGCTATAAGAAATATCAACCTTCGGCATTCAATGCAAACGATTTATAAACCAGACGATAGATAAGCATTGGGCAAAATCTTTAATATTAAAATAAATTTTAAAATCCGATGGTCTAAAAGGTTGATTATAGGCTTGGCATGTGAATAAATGTAGAAATACTAATATATATCAGATTTGAAGCCACAAAAAGACAATCTCTTACATAATGCATCTTTAATAGGCATCTGTACCGCATCTACCTGAAACTGTATCGCGAAGTGCCAGTGCCAGTGCCAGTGGCCGATAGCGGGGGAATCTATTCTCTTAATAATTTTCTCGTGAATGGCAGCTCAAAAGTATTGTGCTTAACCATTGGGTGTTTAGGCTCAGTATAGAGAGCGTGGTCCCTCTGAATCTATTATTTGTTAAGCATAAATCGTGCTGTACTACTTTAGGTGTTTCACTGGTTATAATTTCACGCTTCCGTGTTTTGTTTGTATTGTCGTACACAAGGCACGTTATATGCGGCGCCTAAATATGCGGCTGCTTTAAGATTTCGGGACAGGGTGAGGAGAAATGATAACGCAAGATGGTTTTAAAAGTTTATATAAATATCACCAATATCACATAGTTAAAAAAATAATATAATGATCATTCCGCGAACGCGGTTACAGGTTAAAGATGAAGCATCAGAGCATCACATGAAGAACGTCAAAAGCCTCATGGATAAGAATAACAACATGTCCTGAAAGAACAAAAATACATTCCATACTAAACTAATGATACAAGTCAATGTTATACAATCTCAATCATATCACAGTATAACCCAATGATTGACTTCCATCTTTGATAAAGTCTCTAAATTATTTCATAAAATCGTAATATATAATCATTCATTCTACACACTTTATTTCACAAAATAAAGTCACATATCAAGCATTCATGTATTTTAAAGTTATGTAAATGTAACATAAATGTGTCTTACGAATTTGTGGAAATGAGCTATATGAGTCTCAGGAACGAACCAGTCATACAAGCAGAAAAAGAAGAGTGAGAAAAGATACGGATTCATATCTTTTAATAAAATGCGCCACCCAAATAACAACCTACAACAAATCATATCACCTGATAAACAACCTCCAAGTGAAATGTACAACAAAACCTTCTAGAACAAAAGTAACTCCTCAATATTTTAAACTAAGGACACAAAGAATAAATTCCACCAAACATAAGAATCAAATCCTAGTTCCCACAAAACCAAGACCAAAACTTCAAAAGTATAACTACAATAGAAACTTATATACACCACAACCCATAACTCTTTTTTTTACTTTTTATAACTATGTAAAATAAAACTCGAAATCCCATCAATTAAATAACAAGACCAAACAACTAAATGGACAAACTGAAAAGTAAAACATTATAACCCGCTACATAAACAATGTAGTTTAAACCTTTGCGCCAACTACGGGTTATGAGTTCTGATCATGTTTTTCTGTAATATCACCAAAACTTTGGAACGAACTCCGTTATAAGATAAGAAGCTTTACATTTATCACTAAATTTAAATCTAAATTAAAAATAATAACAAATTAGCAAAACAGGTATTGTGTACCATGTTGATACCACTTTCCGTGGTGGGTGGGTGAGTGCTCTTTAGATTATACGGTCTATTGTGTTTTGATACCACGCTTATCGGTGACAAGGGATGGGTTTTCTCCGAGTTCTCCAAGTTTTCCCCCAGCTAAAAACACTTCCAACCAAGCTAATAGTTGAAATCCAAATATAAAAACATGTTACTCCAAAAATGACATAGTGTGTGTTAAACACCGTTTATCGGTAATCGTTTTGTACGGGGTAGTGTATTCTTGTTCTTTCTGGAAGATTCTCTGCTACTTTTCTTTTATTTGTGATGTTATTTTTTTTGTACTGTTGTTTTCTGCGGCCTATTAATACACAGTTTTATTTAACAACTTATTGGGGGCACGGTGGCGAAGTGGGTAAGACGCTGACTCGCTAGTCTAGAGGTCGGGTGTTCGATACCAGCATTGGCCGAGACAGTTCATCCAGATTTTCCGGCGTGGTTCGACCTTGTCAGTGATGCAGGACGGAGGGTCTGGCAAGAACAACTGTCTAGTCGTTCGGATGGGACGAAACACCGTGATCCCGTGTACATTGGCGTGCACGTAAAAGTTCCCTTGACAGTTGGAATTCGATATAAGAGTAGGTTGTAGTGCAGCTGTCCGGGCCAAATTTCCCTCATAGCACACTGTATGGCGTATGCCCGTCTCCATTAGCCTAGTTCGGAGCAGAACAATAGGACCTTAAACCCCATTTCATTTCATTTCATTTACCAACTTATTAAGGCATTCTTCACATCATAATGAATGGGCAGTTGTTATATTTGTCAATAATTATATTTAACAACATGTGGTAATTAATATTCATGATAGCCCAGTTTCTCATCATTAAGAGAATCAATTATTAAACTGACATTAATTCAAGTATCATAACTGAATATCACATCATATCGTATAATAACAATCAAAGATATTAATGGTAATTTGGAGTTACTGACATTTTATTCAACACAGAAATGAAACCAGGGCAAGTTATTAACACGCTTCAAGGCATAACAATCGAATTAAATTTAACCTCCTTAATCCTGGCATCGAGAAGTCGTATGTTATCTTCGTGAGGGGCGGCTGGAGATGGGGCGTGAGACGGTGCGGGCTACATGCTACATGCTAGTGGAGAAGACAAGGAATTGAACTCTCAACTAGAATGTCCTGGCTCCGGTTCCGATGTGCAAGGGTGATATGAACAGTGTGTTTAGTCGTTAGAATGGTGTGAAAGCCCCATGTATACTTTTGTTTGTATGTAAAGGATCCCTTAACAGATTAGTGAAGAAGGCGAAAACGCCCCTTATCGGGCAAAATTCTTCTATCGAATTAGATTTAAGAATAACAACATGCGTGTATCAAAATCTCCGAAGTATTAGATCTGTCATGTTACTTACAATGGTTATTAGTTCGAACACACACAGTTAAAACTAAAAATATTGCTCATGGCTACAACGGTTCAATTCAGTTTACACAAGAGAGAGAGAGAGAGAGAGAGAGAGAGAGAGAGATTTGAGTTCGTCTATTCGACCACATTATTATGGTTCAACATAATGGTGTAGCTTGTTGTATATTACCTGTGAGTATAAATCAGAGCAGAGCAGACACACAAAAATGTCAAAGTTAACGGTACAATAACTGTTACTTATTAACAGACTACCCATCTTGGATATAATAATGACCATTACCACTACCACCCCTGGCCTGATACAGCTCAATATCGTCGAGTGCCTGGGTGAACACGTTCACATCATGTATTATTAATTGATGTCGGTGGATAGTATCGCTGACAAACGTATCTCATTAACTCAAAAGAATAATATATAAAGCAGTAAAATGTCGAAATTAATCCGAAACAGGAAGCGGCTTCATCTATAAGTATAAATTGAATTAAAACTGAAATATATTGTTGTGATGTCTGTACATTCATGTAAATAGGGAAAGTAAAATAGAAGATGTCCATCCAGAATTATATCATGATTATTATACATATATGGTAAAGTAATTATGACCTACTATCATTCCATAATAGTACATTCCAGAATGGTGACTCAACTATACGTCATTCGCCCTAGAAGTATACCTTTTCGATGTTGGGTTTAGGTGTAAATCATTTCTTTCAAATAAATGTTTGTCTACAACAAACATAATAATTATGCAACCCGTTCCGATTTCAACGTGTTATTTACCAACTGTTTAGTTTAGGGCAGTTTGGCCGCAGATCACTAATTATTTCCCCATTGACTTTAATGTTAATTCTCGTCTCTTAGACCGGCTCTAACTTTTTCCCAAATGTTCGTTGGGTAGAACGCTTTCTGCCACAGATGGAGCAACATGTGGCAAACTCTTGCCCAAAAGCATGTATGAGGTTCACCATGAAATACTTGAGATACACAAGCTGGAAGTAGAGACAAGTAAACATGCAATTTCCGACCCTACATTTCAACGTAACCAACCTCACAACTCTTGTATCCTTCCGCCTCAAAATCATGAATATTCACCAAAACATGGCAGAAAATGTATTTTCAAACCCTTTTTTTCGATTCTACTCCAAAAAGTCAACAAAAATCGCCATGCAAAAAGGGGAAAAAGGGAAAGTGAGAGAGAGACTAAAAATGACTTTGGCCCTTGTTTCGTGTTGCGGAAGTCACAATGTGGTCGGTGATAGTCGGGCTAAGATAAGTTGTAATTTTACTGTACCGATATATCCTTAAAGAGAGGGGGCTGTGGTTAACGCTTACTCGGCACAAACTAGGTCATTTCGGAACTAATTTATGGTTCAATTTTATTTCAATAATCGCTTGTGCGTAGGGGTCTTTAACTGCGGGAGGAAACCAAACTAGAGAAAAGGATTAAACCTACGAAGTTGGGCGACCGACCCCATTCCTTGTCAGGTTATAGGCTACAAGCGGGGAATCGAGAAACATTAAGGACAGCACATAAACATGATAACGACCAGTGAAATCTTGTCGAAGCGTTGCGTGTGTATATAGTGATTGTTATCCATAAAACTGCTGTTCAATCGCTAAATGCCATTCAAAGATTTTAAGACAAACCCTTTTGTATACCATTCACTTCATAGCGTCAATAGAATGAGAATATTTTGGACCAGGGAAGGCACTACTCATCTATTTATTGTTCTTGGCGTGGAGTTCTTCGAAAAAGTCAATTCAAGTAAGACCAAAATATAATATTGCGACGACGACGCAATGTCTCGGTTCCTTGTCCACTATCGTACTATATATATTTTTCATTGAGGTGTTATGGAAATGAATTCCAATTTCCATTCGTTTTTATGTATACTCTATACTTGATGAACAGGGTTTGCATGCGAATTATAAATTAGGTACATACCTCAAAAAAGTTTATAGCGATAAAGCTTCGTTTCTTCCGACATTTATAGCGACAATCTATCACCAAGATCCTAAAATACTAGTAAATATCTTCAGTAACATGAATTTAGTGGGATATCGAAGAAAATTGATGTCTTCAATTCCACCGGAATTATTTGGTCAGTGATAATAAATCTCGAATCAGATTTGATATTGGGCATGGTTGGTAAATGGTCAGTTTTATTTGGGTTGTAATAAAGAAACCAATATGTATACCACACGACGTTACGAACTGACTTGGTCGACTGATAACAGTAACTAAAACGTTGATTAAAAAAAGCCTCCTACAAGTCACTCTATGTACTTTTAGATTTATTATTTCGAAATTGCTGTTTGTATCCGTGCTTTATTTACAGAACAGTATATCAGATTAATTATAGAACATTTTTTGTGCAAAATATCATTAATGACACATAATGCCAAACCAAAACCGGTTGAGGTGGGTGGGGTGGGGTGTCTTTTTTCCCCCTTTTTTTTCTTATATGTAATCTAAAAAGAAACACAGAAATGGGTGATGGGTGATAGCAGGACAGGTAGTATGGGCAGACTTCGTAATGCTTTCAGAATGTGGCATTCTACCTATGTTATTATTCTTTATCATTGCAACATTTAGACCTTATGGAGGTCTCTCATGAGGTCCCGTCCGGCGTATGAATTAAAGACTAAATGTTTTATTTTTCATTTCCAACATTTCATCGTTAAAACCAATAGATCGTAATAATAAATAAAAATATCTTTTTTTAAAAAAAAGTGCAACGGATGTAAATCTTCTTTAAGAAAGATTTGCGCCATATCATCATATTCATGAACCGCCTTTATTTCAGTGCGGAAAAGTAGGACCTTAAAACCATTTCTGAACGAATGAAGATACCTGCAATTGATTTCAATGCGGAAGTTAGGGTTTTAGTGAGGAGGAGTGTTTTTCTTATATAGTAATGTCTGTTGAATGATTGATAGCTGTTGTTTTTATTTACTTGTCACACGGGTGTGTGAAGACATTCACCACTATATATTATTTTTAAATTCCTTTATAATTTATAAATAATTCCTTAATTTTGATAATAAAATTCCGGAATATGAAAGGGGAATTAGGTAAGATTAGATAAAGAGCTGAAAGTTATCGCTATAATCGTTAAAAAATAGTTAATGAAAACAGAATATGCTGAAGTGGTCAGTGAGATTGTTTCACTCTAAACCGAGATATTAGCGATTCAATTCTAGGCTAGCCTTAATCGTCATGACTACTGTTGGTACGATAATAAACATAGCCTCGATTATCCATTTTTACGTTAAATCAACCATCACAAAACGTATTCATGTCCATTAAATATCGCAGACTAACGATGGCATCGAGAGTTGGTTCTGGTCTTAATGAGTTAATCAATGTCTTATAATTAATAATTTAGATAACATTTAAGCCTAACGCTGGCGTCACGCCGTCCCGAAAATGACAAGAGATGGTCATACGAATATGGAATTTTGAATTTCGCGCGAAGATGGCCCCGATCTTGGTCAAAAACCAATCAACGGCCGAAGCAAGTGTGATGGCACCCGAACCACGCAAGAATGTATACGAAAATATAAATTTTGTATAGTAGTTTATGCCCGCAGGACACACATGAAGGCCACGCGATGGCTATGTAAAGTTGCTCAGCAAGATGCTTCATCGGGCGCCACAATCTCTCGAAATTGACACCAGATAGTCACACGATAAAGTAATCGTGATGGCATATTAAACCATCGTAGGGGCGTCTGTGAAGTTTTTTAGGATCCGGCAAAGCAACTTCATGAGCCCTGGCAAAATCTTTGGCATGTCAAAATATTGCCGAAAGACCTTGCGAAACTTCATTTTCGCGCTGAATTCGTGTGTCGATTTCTGTAGTACTATGGTCTTTGCGACCATATTGTATCTTTAACTAAGTATTGGGTCCACATACACACATTGTATAGAAGTCCTGTCTCATATGCACTAAAAATAAGTGACAGGTTGACACATAAAAGAGTTATAGAACCAAACCATAGCTGGTTCCATGTGTCAACAAAAGATCACCAGATCACACGTGATTGGAAATTTACTAATTTCATCATTTGGCTTAAGTAACCAATCATAATTGCACAGATTCAATGTCACGAATAGCCTAGTCTGTGCGTGATGTCCATATAGGTCCTATAAAAGAAACCCTGCAAGATTATTGGATTCCGGAGAGATTACCATCTGAGTTCCTAGACCATATGATGTAGCAATTATTATCAGTAGACTCGCTGGGGCGAGTCTGGCTGGATGGGGTTTGAGAGAATGACTTTATTGTAATCAACTATGCATGTATCTATGTATCCAGCTATGCTATTAAATGTAAAAACGAACTGATGCATTGTTATAACTGAGAAGACAAACGTCTTAACTACTTAGATAAGAAGCAAATACATAACGTGAAGAGGAAGCAAAGACTACAAGGGAAAATACTAGACGATCACAAGGCTATTAAAATATGTAGTAAGAAAAGCGGGCATGGGTGTGGCAACCGGTTTGTCAGAGGCCCGCTTTCAACGTCTGACAAAAGACCCATGGTGCTACATTTTACCCTTCATAAGGCCATCGTGAGGGCATTGCACGGACTTCACGTAGTCAATCGGGCAGATTCTTATTTGCTTCGTCAAATGTGTAGTAAAACTTAAAAAAAACATTCAACAGAGAAATTTGTTTCCACGGAAACACACAAATTATAAAATCCGAGAAATTTCTGATTAGCAGGTTACAAAGTTTCGTGAAGATATCTTGAATCGTTGTAAAGAATACGCCAGTTAGACCCGATTAGTAACTGTCTGTTTCGAGCTGAATTATCTAGAAATCAGCGTCTATAGCCTGTAAACGGACTTCAAATTATAGTTCAGACTATCTTTGATTGCTTTAATGTATTGTGATCACTGCAGTTACACCTGAGAAATATTAAATAATGTTATATAGTACAGATAAAAATTATAACACGAATCTATGAACTCTCTGATATCGGACGCAGTAATTTTCTTTCTTTCAGTAGATTATTAGATGTATGAGTATTGATAAAAAGTTTGAATTAATTGATCGGTCCCCCTCTCTCTCTCTCTCTTTCGCTCTCTCTACACACTATATTACTTTAGCGTTGGCATCAGTAGAACCTAACCTGACAGCTGTATTCTAGTATTTCTATTTGGACCGCTGCGGTTGTAATTCTTCTCTGTTCATTACACAATAATTTCTACCATTGGAAAAGTGTAGAATGAGGCTTTAAATTGGATATGAATACAGAATATATATAAAAAACAGATAATATACACAATAATAACGTAATCCCTCTACAGGCAATTATTTAAATTTTAAAAACAATAGATAGAGAATGCTTAGTGATAAGCTTTTAAAAACATTTGACAGAGATTGCTTGATTGTGATAAGATTTTAAAAACATTTGACAGAGATTGCTTGACTAGTGATGAGATTTTAAAAACAATGGACAGGGATTGCCTGTGGTAAGGACGAACCCTATTGAAATTCAGGACCATGCATCAATTATTTGCAGAGTTATTGTCGCAGTCGGACATCATTTATTTGCGTAGTATTAGATTTGTCATCAAAATATTTTAATAGTTTTAAAGGTCATAGCTGTCAAAAGTTTCTTTTTATTGAAACTTGCTGTGAATTATTGAGGTTATATGGCGAAGAATAAAGTTGAACCCTATCGAGTATTTGTAGACTTATTAGTCTTATCATCGATACCCTGTTCTTGTAGATATCTTAAGCTTCGGCTACGTTAAATTCAAGACATGCGGGTCTTTTTGATATTTTTTATTTTATGAGCTGCCTTTTCTTTTTGAATATTAGAAAAATTTCAATAAACTTTATCACTCAAATCATCAGCATTGTAATAACCTCGCTTTATATATGATACGCTTAATTATAATAACAAATTTCCGGCAATCATATTTATGATATATATCAAATATTAGTTTAATATCATGACAACTGGTATCTTACTGTGATATATCCGATTTAACCCCCCAAAAAATAAAATGGATAATTTTGAATTGATCAAGGTTAAAGGGACATATTTTGGACGAGTAAAATTCGCTGCGGGACCAGCTTAATAGCCAGGCCTATACATACTTATAACGAAACATTTTGTTTAGACGTATCTTGAATAAAATAAATGTCACTTTAAATGCAGATTATTCGTATATAAATAAACTGGCTGTTTGCCGTTTTAAATTATTTTGGTAATAAAGTCTGCACAATGATGAAGTATCTTTATTTTGCGCTTTATCTTTTGGGAATAGCCATGACTTCCACGACTTGTACAACTCTTAACGCTTATCTTGAGGACAGAGAAAGGCTCATTACTGAAGAAAACCGCGAGAGAATGGGAAGTGATTTGGTTCTAACAGAAAAAGAACTGCAAGTAAATGCGATATTTATGGACGAGAAGAAAAAAACAATCAAAAGTGCCATCTTCAATAATACCATTTTCCCTCCAGCTCTTAGTTTTTTTAAGACCAAACATCTTATAGACGAGTCCTTGATCTTTCAGATGATATCTAAGATGCCGAAAGGTAAGTAACTGACCTATCCATGAATTTTTTTAAAAAGATAATCAATCAATGTACAGCGGTGAGTTTAAAATAGATTGAGGCAAGTCGGACTTCGAGTACTTTCTTGCAGTATGATAAACTTTGTTAAAAAGTCATATTATTTGGCTTAGCTAAACAGTTTTCTTGTCAAATTTGACTATATATATATTTCAA
The DNA here is from genome assembly GCF_932274485.2 of Patella vulgata. NCBI lineage: Eukaryota > Metazoa > Mollusca > Gastropoda > Patellidae > Patella > Patella vulgata. The sequence continues at coordinate 24,945,795 of NC_065883.2, forward strand.
ATATATTTTAAATATTTAAATGTAGATAGTGCTCCTCGCATATAAATAAATGGCCTTTAAATTAAAGAGTAGTCAAAAATGTTGTTATTGTGTAGGGGGGTGGCTATGAAGATTGCGAGAGGGAGGAGTGTATTTTTCAAAATTGTATTGACCATATCATGAAATATTTGGTTCCGTAGGCAAAATTTGAGTTGAAGCAATTACATGCACTAAAACCTACGAAATTGTTCTGTTCGAGGCCTTATGGAATGATAAATATTTTGTTCTGTAGGAGCCTCAACAGGGGCACACATGGCGCACAATATGAGTTGGCAATAGGGATAAAAGCAATATTTAGAGCAAAATTGTCTCGAAGGCTAAGGCGCTAGCTCATTAACCATAATGTTGTGTTAGCCGGGAAATTTTTTCGTGATTTTCCATTCTGTTTCCCCTTGTCAATGTTGTGTAGGTTTACCCCAGTAACATGGTGGGACGATGGCAGCAAGATTTTGCAAAAACACACCAGTGTGGTTTAGTAGTTGCAGCAGAAAAGCGCTAAACCCTCAAGCTTGTCCAAGAAGTAAATATCCCGAAAATATTATTTGCGATTTGGAATCCGTTTTGCTACCCCCGGCTAGCTAATAGTTGAAGCATCATATTGGGCTTCAGGAATATGTATATTGGGGTATAAGGAACAGAGTGAAATGATATGGGTTTTAGGTTAAAGCACACCCAAAAGCGATACGGTCATAAACAAGATTTTAGCATTAATTTAGTATTTTGAAGGTGGCTTTAAACAAAACAAAATGAACATTATTGTCACATAAATAAATAGAAAATCTGTTGCTTTTTATATTGAAATTAGGCGGTGCTTTACATACCCACAGTACGTCGTTGGTTAGTACAGATTGGTTGGTACAAAATGTTACTTATCGTCCTCATTGCTATATGTGTAGAACTTTTGATGACAAATACAGATTTAGATTCTTTGAAGTCGCCCCCTTTAACGCTGGTAAGTAATAACAATTATATATCCGATTTAACTTACTATTTATCTGATACGGATTTACTGATTACAGTTTTACAGTTCTTGCATCTGGCAATATTGCAGTACACGTTGTGCCTGGTAATATTGCAGTTGTTGTATCTGGTAAAATTGCAGTTGTTCTTTTTGCTAATTTTGAAGTATATCTAATAAGACTAGTTTTGTGTATCTAGTAACACCACTGTTTTACGGTTGTTGTATATGGTTAGAATATTATGCTATTACTATTGTTGCATGTGTAGAATATTACGGTTGTTCTATCTGACAAAAGCTATATTCCCAAATGTAGAGACTTCATATTTAAACTTCATGTTGATATTGGTGTAATAGGCCTGTATATTCAACATTGTCTTTAATTCTTAGAGTGCCCGTGGGAATCTATTGCTGTATTACGACAGGAATCTGTAAATGTAGCGGAATTTGATAAAAGGTATATATTTCTTTAATATAACACCAGGTCTTTATCAGCTTCTATCCTTCTTCATAATTAGTTTTAATTTTCAAAACAACATCAGTTTACACGCTTCTTTATAATTAGTTTTAATATTTAAAAAAACATCACTTTATACCCTTCTTTATAAGTAGTTGAAGTATCTAATATAACATCAGTTCTCGATCTATTTACACGCGTCTTCATATTTAGCTTATATATTTTACACCATTCTTTATAATTAGTTTAAATTAATTAAAATTGTCTATGCAAAATCCACTAGTTCACGCTGGTTAAGCAATATTAAGAAACAAGACTGAACCTAAATGATTTCTGGATACTTGCTGTATTTGTAATGTTTTAATCATAAAATGTTCTTACATACATCTTTGAAATATTTGCATTGATGATAGCGTCCATTTTAACTTGTTTAACAATTCTTGTATTATATTTTACCCCAGTTTATACGACAAGTTTTCGGTGGTTATTAATGATCCGGAGATACAACACGTCACTGTGAACGATGTCTGGGATGATTTTATAGAAGCTTTTACTATGATTGATGGATTAATACAGCATACACCAGTTTTTATAGATTACATAGAACAGGCTATGGAAGAATTTCTACAAGACAATGTTCAGTATTTGGAAATAAGAGCCGATCTTCCTATGGTAACATCTAAAACTTTGCTATTATTATAGGACATGAAAGATTTGCAATTCTGACCGGCTACATTTTGTTTTCTGTTTTATTCACCAAACACATAGTTTTGGCGTAAATAGTCGTCACCCAGTCCGTCCGTCAACAATTGGCTTCATTTTTTGACGGATATGTTTCAAATTGGGTGTGAAGGATTGTGGTCATGAGAGGACGAGCTCTATCTTCTGTACCGGAGTTACCCTCCCCCACCCTCCCTTTCCGAAACCCTTGTTATAGAGGCTATAGTTTTTAACAGGTCTTTTTCATATTTGGTGGGAAGCATTGGGGTCATAAGACGTTGCATCCTATCGATAATCAGCCTTCTGGAGTTACATCCTCGTATCGAAATCCTTGTGAACGCGATAGAGGTTGAGAATTTTAACGGATCTTTTTTTCAAATTTGGTCATGAGAGAACAAAGCATATCGATATTTAGCATCCCCCAACCGTCTGTCCCAGAGTTATTCTCCTTTTCCGAAAACCTAGTGAACATGATAGAGGCTACAATTTTTAATGGATTTGTTTCAAATCTGGTGAAAAGCATTAAGATGTGAGAGGACAACTCCTATAAATATTCATCGTTCCAGGACCTTTTTCCGAAAAAACTATGAACACGATAGATTTGGTCAGCATCCAAGTTTTCCTTTCGGATAAGCTGCTATTACGACATATTAAACCCGCTTGTAACTAATAACAGACAACTTAATAGATAACATACACTATGTTTATTAACTTCAACATTTCAATGCAGGTTCTCTCACTGTTTTTAAGCAATTATGATAATCACGAGAGAACCCTCATTGAAACGTTGCAGTTAATAAACCTGGTGAATGTCATCAATAAAGCTGTTTGTTATTATATATTGCTTTCACTAAATGACAAACTAATAATATACGTTCGTAAATGTAATGCTTGTAAGTGTAATGCTTTGTAGCTTATTTTAATGTCTATGCTAATTTATTTTAATATGAAAATTTATTTTTTTTTAAAATAATTATACTCACTAATTGTAATATGTACACTAAAATTATTTTCTTATTACTTACAAAGCTGTATAACCTAGATGGAAGTAAATACTCTAGAAGTTATTGCATGCACATATATCAGAGACAACTAAATAAGTTCAAGCTGAGGCATCCAGGATTTTCCGGGTTTAAGATAATTCTTGCTGGGAACAGGTAAGAACTTGGCGTTTCTGACTGCTCTTGTTCAAATGTTAAATGCCAAGGTAGATGCTTCTTCATCTTATCAAGCCCTTCACGTAATTCCCCGCATATTTAGGCACTAATTTCGATTGGGTACTGACCCAGGTTGAGGGCCTATCAGATTCTTGGACCATCTCGCGCTTTCCAAAATGTCTACCTGTGATAAGGTTCGTTCAATGTCAAGGTTTCCGTGGAGGGCGCCATGTTTTATTTGAATGTGTTTATGTCACAGCCATGTTATATTTGAATGTGTTTGTGTCACAGCCTTTGACTGGGTTCTACTCTTCACTTGTATGTGGAAAAGGGAGATAACGTAGCTATAAGTTTGGGAATTCCAGAGCAGTATAGCAACGTCTAGATGTTGTAAAACTCGCGGGCGTTGCTTCATGAACATGATGGTTCACCATCCCCATGCTGTGTTTGCAACTCAGTTTGTTTTTCTAAAAACCACTTGTGTTTTATTTCATTATTACATTAACATCTCCGTAACTTCGTTTTTCAGGTATCTGTCTCGTTCTGTTATTTGGGCAGATCTACAATTAGCTGTAACTTTAAAACATTACTACCCAGAGCTTATGGCCGGCTACGATCTGGTTTTTCAAGAAGGAAGGGGAAATCCACATGTGTTTTACATAAATGAACTACTTGCCGTTAACAATCTTAGATATTTCTTTCATTCCGGCGAAACTAGTAAGTAAATCATAACATTTGAAAAAAGTATACCTATGAATGATTCATACTCTACTTCAATTGTTAGAACTAAAAATTGTAAGTCGACACTATTATTTATTTTCAAATCTTTGTGGTCGTGTTGTTTTGACACAACAGAGAGAGAGAGAGAGAGAGAGATGGGGTTTAATGTCCACTCGACACAAACTAGGTCATTTCGGGACAAACATATGGGTTTAATTTTATTTCAATAATTCGCTTGCGCGTAGGGGTCTTTAGCAGTGGGAGGAAACCGGAGAACCCGGAGAAAACCCACGAGGTTGACCAGGGGACCCTACTCCTTGTCACGTACAACCGGGGAATCGAAACCACGCCAGTCGACTCAATGACAGACTTTATGATACAGCGCGCACACGCTAACCATTCAGCCATCCAACCACCCTTTGACACAACTGAAAACATGGGAATATTTTGTTTTCGTCTGCAAATGCCAGTGATTGGTCGACAGTATAACATGGCCAGCATTTCTTCTGAATGCATGACTTTGTACTTCCGTGCCCGAAAACAATAAATATTTCTTTCAACTTTGAAATTATAGTTACCTAAATACTATTTTGTGTTAATTTTTAATGGTTGAACAGACTGGCAAGGGACATCGATTGACAATAATCTTATTGACGCCATCTTGCTAAACACCACAAGAATTGGGCATGGTTTCGCCGTTTCTAAACACCCCGCCGTATTACAAGCAACAAAAGAAAGGGGCATTGCTATTGAGGTTAATCCGATTTCAAACCAGGTAGGCTATAGTGACTTACTTATAAACTTAGATGTGTATATATTGTGACAATTTTTATGTTTTTTTGTTATGTTACAATCGAAGTTTCGTCCACCAAAGTTTCGGTCACAGAGGTATCGGCCACGTGTGCGCAAATAGAAGCTAACTGGTTAGGGTTAAAAAAAACCTGTAACCGAAACGTTGGACACTCGTTAAATTTTACCTTTTCCGCGATCCATTTGTTCTACTACAATTTTTCTAGTTCAGTATTGAAATTTAAACAGGCTACTTTGCCCTAATCGCTATATTGTTGATAACGCCACTGTCCTGGCTTGCAACTTCATATACTCACGAGCTGGGGGCCGCCCCCCCCCCCATTTTGGGCACCAAATGCTTTTAAAATTTGGGCACACACTTGTACTTTGTAAAAGTTGTATAAAAAAATATTGTGTTCTTGAATGTGTCTAATTTAACACCAATTTTATTATTATTATGTAACATACTAAGAACCTAACTACATTTTTTGGGCACCAACCACTACCGCCCCCCCCCCCCCCAGTCAAAAATTTCCCCGCACGCCTATGTTAACTCACACAACTAACCAGAGCCGGCGGTATATTATGCTGGGTGTCCCACGTTTGATTTTGATCGCATGCACCATTCACCATATTCATTTCTCTTAGCTTTGTGTAGGTATTACATCTGGTACATGATCTCAGAAACCATCCGGCAGCCATGTTGATATCCCAGAATTACCCTGTTGTCATTAGCTCTGACGATCCCGCTGTTTGGGATGCTAAGCCTCTCTCACACGACTTTTACGAAACCTTTATGGCACTGTGTGGCCAGAACGATGATATCAGAGTGCTTAAACAGCTAGCACTTAATTCATTACAGTAAGTTTTACTTCACGCATATAGTTCTTCAGTAGGCTATTAATTATATTTCATCTTCTAAGGAAAACAGCTATACAAAATAATTAATCCAAAGATATATTGTATATAGAAGAATATTACAGTTTAATTTCTAAATATTAAAATGTCCTAATGAAATTTTAACAGATTCTTAATGACCAGTATGCCGGCTCCGAGTACAAACATGTATTTAGAATACTGGTTAACTTTATTTTATGTGTTATATAACTTTTCGTATTTATAAATGAAATATAAGAATATATATCATACCTAGCAATATTAGTATTTAGATATTAGTTTATGTTTTAATGCACAGCATTAACAAAAAGGTAATAAAATTGTACGTGTATTTATATTTATATTTATATTTAACTAAATATAATTCATTTGTTTAAAGGTATAGTGTGATGAGTCCTGGAGACAAGGAACGGGCTATTGCTTTGTGGCACCAGCATTGGGAGGTTTTCTTGAACGAAGTATTGGCAATGACATCTTCAATCTAATGATGTCGGCAAGTCTTTATTCAGAAAGGAACTCTCTTGTACAGAAAGAAATATTTGCGTATAACACGAAAACTTGCTTCCTCTCTTAGTTCTTGTTTGCAATATGGCTACTGTGGTAGAAGACGTTTCAACCATACAGTAGTATGTTAATGGTGTTATGTTTATGTTTATTGAATTTAATATAATGCTCATTATTACATCTTTGATATATTCAAGGCTGCTGTACATGAACGATATATATGTACACACACACACCCACACACACAAACAGTAAATAAATAAATAAGTAAATAAAATTATGAAATAAACCCATAATACAATAATACAAATTGTTATTAGCAGAATGTTCTTTCAAAGAGATAAGTTTTCTTGAAATGTTCCAATGAAGGACACTCCTTCAGATTTTGCGGTAGTTTATTCCAGAGTTTTGGTCCTGCTGCACTCAAAGATTTGTCTACAGAGGTTTTATTTTTATTCATAATGTGGACGTATTATGCCGTTGCCCCTGTCTGTTTGTTGATGTGTATGTGTGTGTATGTGGATTGCCTACTTTCACAACACGAGAGTCGCCGTTAAGCCACGCGACGAAAAAGTCGCCGAAAAAATCGGCGCCTTCTTCGGCGACTTTTTCGTCGCTCTGGCTTAACGGCGATTTTTTCGGCGACTTTTTCGTGTTGTGAAAGTCGCGGGTCGCCGTTAAGCTAGTATGACGAAAAAGTCGCCGATCGGCGCCTTTTTCGTCGTGCTGGCTTAACGGCGACTCTCGCGTTGTATCTAGGAACCCGCCGATCTAAATGGACGCTTTCAGCCATCATAGTAATGATTTTAGCAACAAACCTATATTTTAGCCTTAGTTTGAATATATATTGTATAATTCCCTTTTCATTTTTATTAATATTGATCACTCTGTTACCAGTTAGTGTTCTGTTCTTCGTCTGCTCGGTTTTCTGTGAGTTTCCGACCTCTGAAACAAAACGAATATAATAACCCCCATAATAATAGCCCGAAAACAAAAGTTCTTCGTCCCACACATTAACTTGTCATTCACACTTTTGTATTATATTGACGTTGTTTGCTACCGACGTGTTGACCTTAATGACAATGTGGGTAGTTATCATATCAACAATAGGACAATTTTTACTTATTCATTGACAATAATTTGTTTTTCCCTATTAACAACGAATATAATATCATAATCTAATTTCCATTTAGCCCGTGAGTCAGAGGTGATGTGTTTCAATTGTTTATTAATGCTTTAACCATGCATTGTCAGTTGTCTTCTCAGATGTCCAGTCTAATTAAGATTGCAACAATGTTTCGTTCCCTTTTATTTCTCGGCTGTTAGCTACGCCAACGACGAGATCATGGACACCCGACCAAGAAACCAATCTCGACGTCATGGGCGGCCCACCAGTCTCGGCGCCCCATCAATCATGTATTATCATTATAAGGCGCCCCACCAATCATGTCATTATGGGCGTCTCTCCGGTATAAGGCACCCCACACATCACGCCGTTTTTAACGACTTGGTTGGGAAGGCGCACATAATGCCGAGTTGGGTTCGTATTGTGTCCAATGGAAAGGGCGGCTTCGGTGCCCATTGGGGGCGTCGGGTTTTTTTTTCCTGAATGGGTCTGTAGCTTGAACTGAAATAGGGATCAATTTCTCATCAACAAACTATTTCGGTAATTTTGAGACAAACTTATGGCAATTGTAATTTCTACGGTTAACTTTATATTTATACAGTGACTGGTTTCCCGCGGGTCTACCTACCAATCAAAACCCATAATACAGAAAATTCCTAAAGATAGAGGCTACAATTTTTAGCAGAGGTCGCGCACATGTGAGATCATCACTAAGTTGTGGTTTTGATTCTAAGCGTCGCTGCCTGTCCAACAGTGACACTTTTCGCCAGATATTTCTTTTTACCCCCATAGCCGAAGACTTGCCATATGTCATAATTATATTACTTACACTATCCTTTGAATTAACCTATTCAAATCATTAAACTTCCAAACAGTATTTTAAAGAGGCATTAGTCCCTTCTTCATTACTGTATCCAAATAGCACTTACAAGGGCTGGCTGAAGAATTGTAAGTTATCTGTGAAAAACCTGTATACAAATTCGATGGTTTCCATTTTTTTTCTACATAGCCCCCTTCGAGGTGTACTCACTTTTGCCAACGATGTTGCAAGGTCTTGATGCCGGTCGGTAAGACATTTTCTTCAGCCACCTAAAAAAAGAGTCGTTCACGGCTGAGATGGCATCGTCGTCATCATGCCACAGTCAATAGCTTTGGTGCCAATCTTGCAGAAACTTGTCATTCCTAACTCGTAAGCGACAATGTTCTCAACCCTGTCATGAGATATGCCCAAAACACAGGCAATATGTGGAGTGGTCAATCGTCGATCAGCCATCAACATGTCATGAACCCTGGTAATGGTTGCTGTTGGTGGCCCTCATATTCTTTAATGTGGAAAGGGAAGGGACATCATCCCCTAAAGTGGAGACTGTCGACATTTGGGGTTAGTCTTTTCAGTTGCAGGTAGTTGATGACTGCCCTATAGCCAGTTTTGTCCACTACTGGTGATCTCAATGGGTAGGTTCACAAGATGGTCTGGTACGAAGACAATAATAACACCGCAGTTACAGTTCAATGATTCATTTAATGATTGCAATAGAACGAATTACAAATTGAAATTTAAAGTATCTATATTTAAACGATGGCTTAGAAGATGTGTCTCATATTTGCATACAAATCACGTCAACGCTGATGAGGATCTCCTAAGGACTAGTACATCCTTAAATTCCAATGCTAGAAGTCCATTAATTGAGTATGAATGTGGTCGTGAATTTTAATATATTTATATTTTAAAAAGGCCATTACCATAAAAACATCTGTAATTTGCGTTCTATTGTGTAAAATTAATACGTACTAATTTAACCGGTGATGGTTTGGTATCTTTTCAAAAATCTACGTCTAATTTAATGATTTAATGAAAGACATAGTAAAACGCTTTACACGCTATTAGTTTTTATTTATTATAAGGAATTAGACAAAGAAACGATCTTATAAAACTTATATAAAAACATAACGTTTTCAAAAAAAAAACAAAAGAAGCGATAGAACTGACAAAGGCCAAAGAATTGAGAGGTTTTTTTTTCATTTAATAATCTTTTTAAAATCTATGTTGGTACCAGAAAGCTATTAAGCGGTCTAACAATGGAAACGCTTTCAAGCGATCACAGTTACTGAGAGGATTAGAAGCGATTATTAATTATAAATTACCTATTTTTACATTCACAAGAATTAAGCGATGTTGTAAGTCGATATTGAAATCAGATAATAATGTTAAACGATGAAAATGGCGTTTAAGTACCAGAACTGATCAAGTGTATTGTGCCAATGTGACTAATGGTATAATATGCAATGGAATGCGGAATGTGACGATGGGTGGGGGTGGGAGGGCTATTGGTAGGTTGTCGTGTGGTCTAACGCCTGCGCTTTAGATCATTAGATATGTCACTGAGTCAAGTGGTGTACTTGGTTGTGATTAAGGAATAGGATCGGTTGTCCAACTCGTGGCGTTTATCCAGGTCCTACATTACATCCCACTTCTAAAGACCCCTACGCGCTAGCGAAGCATTCAAATACAATTGAACCATCATCCAGAAACAACCTAGGTTGTGCCGAGTTGAAATGTATCCCTCTCTGATTAGATTCTCTTCATTTATTGACAGCATAAACGGCTAGGTATTTCTAAACTATTATTAACAGTTTGCTACATATTTTAAATGATGCAACTTGTTATACAATTTGTTTTCACTCCTCTCTTATTGAGTGTTTGTTTTGTGAACATGCAATCTAGTAAATTTGATGTGAAAATGGGGCTTTGCACATAAACGGGTGAAATCAGAGAAAAAAAAACTTGAAGCCAAACGACAGTACTCTTGTCGGCCACACCATGGTCATTCCAAACTAAATGGATTTAAGAAATTAGAAGCTGGGATTGTAACCTACACCTGATTTGTTGTCGTAGTTTCTGTTAGATCAAACAAAAGCAATAGAATATTGTCCAAATTGAGACGAAAAGGAGTGGTTTTCTATAGCTTCGAGTCATCATAGTGATTCTCTTATTTTTGTTTTATATGTTAACAGATGTTTTGTTTCCTCTTGCTTTAGTATAATGAAACGAACAGGAGAGGCAGCACATTTCATGAGAGATCATATTTTTAAAAAAATATTTTGTAAAGCTTCTCAAACCTTATGAGATTTAAAAACATAGAACTGGTCTTTCCAGATCCCTTGCATGGCACAGGTCGGGTATTATTATATCAAGAACACCTGATACCACATCAGTGGGGTTTGTTTTTGTCCTGTGGAAAGTTCACATAGCTAAACTAAGTGTATTCATCTGGACATTAAGGTTACATTTAATTTTTTACATTTACGTTGCTCTATTATCATCATTTGTATGCCACAGTAAAATGAAATGGTACAAGAACCCCCTCCCCTACCCCGATTTGGGACTATGTGCACTCTGTTCAGTTTTAAAAGCAGACATCGAACTTCACTTTTTAATTGAATGTCCACACTATCAATCTCCCATCTCCTTTCTGCTACTTGCAGTGATAACAATCTGACCGTAAGATTTGAAAATCTAATTAACTATTCCCCTTCAGTTTCTATGAGTGTGTGTCATTATGTATATAAGGCATTTCAACTTAGACATCAAGTCTAGCCTTACCATGGGGTGGGGAGAATGGTTAACGCGTGCGCGTTGCATCATAAGGTCATTCATTGAGTCAAGTGGCGAGGTTTAGATTCCCCTCTTGTACGCCCACCTCGTCGGTATTCTCCGGGTTCTCCGGTTTCCCGCCACTGCTAAAGACCCATACGCGCAAGCGAATTAATGAAATAAAATTGAACCATTTGAAGAGCCCCGGGGAAGAACGATCTAAGTCACTTTTTCAACAAACCCCAGTTAATGGCGCAACTTGTATAAACTTTTTTATGGAACAATCAATTTCACCACACTGATCCGCAGTGAATATTCGCTTGGCCGCTACAATCACTGATAAGGATGACATCGATGCGACTTAATGACTACAAAATATTAACTTTTTTCTTTCGACAAATTAAATTCTGAAACATTTTTTTTTAGTATTAGAAAAATAAATGAAGGTGTTTGACGTATATCTTGATAAAAAATATTCCATATTTAGCGTAAATAGGTACAGAAAATAGTACGCGGAGGCGTAAAATGGGTAAAACGATATAATTCTGCCCGTACCAATTCATATTACTACGTTCGATGTAAACAACGCACGTGTGACCATCAATTTGACGTTTTTTTTCTGTTTGTTTACTCTGAATTCTTTCAGAAGTACATTTTTTACCGTTTAATCTGATTGACCTGCTCGTGTTTGTTTTAAAACAACAAAAACATGCCACAGAAGTAATCTTTTTTGGCGTTATCGACGCCATCTTGCTTTGTTGGTAAACATTGTGACGTGACGTCACCCTTAGAACTATAGCGGTCTGACCTTTTAAAGGTCAGTCATCTTGGACAGAGATAAAAGACGGATGTCGCATTAGGTCTGTAAAACAGATTGCAATTTCACATCGACAAATACGTCCATCGTACCCTTTATTTGACCTTAATTTGGCTGAAAAGTGGAAGTCAGTTGTACTGGTAATTATGATTCGTATTAAACACCATTTTGAAGATGTAATTAAACCCAGTGGGGTTGGATAGCCGAATGGGTAGCACGTGCGTGCTGTATCATAAGGCCTATCAATTCGTATTTCCAAAATAAAGGACAAAAGACAGTGATCATCATCATTTTACACGTAATGTAAGATGGTCACTTTCTATGTACTGGACAGTGTAGCTACGGTGCGCAGGAGTTTCCTCGTGAGCACGGAGTAATTTCAGACAATACTTGACAATACGAACTTTTGGTTTGATTGAATGTGTAAGAGACTCCTGAAAAAACGGCCCACTCGGCAAAAATATCGGCCCATTTGCCTATCTGGACTAAGCGGTAGAGTCTATACGAGCAGTAGTCCAGCAGCCAATCCCCATTTAAGCCTTGACGTGGAAATATAGTCCACCTAATGTTTTTTGGTGGATTATATATCTTCAATATGCGTAGATTCGGAATCCGAATAATGCCACCCTGGCACCCTTGGCCATCATAAGACATTTCTGGTTATTTAGTGGGGTAAAATACGTGACAGATTCTCTCCGACCTCGGTTTGAAGGGGGTTTCTATAAGGATTCGACCCGCTGAATAAAAGGTGCTTGGGTATTCCTCCTATAAGTGATGGCTAATTCCGCTAGGGGGCTAAATTCAAAATGGAGGCTCATTTTGGAGAGAAACCCATAAAGTTCCCTAAAAAAGGGGTGTAATATATTAAAATGTAGGTTTGGGGTGGATAAGATGTCTTCAATATGTGTAGATTCAGAATCTGGATGGCCGACATTAGGCATTTTCTGGTTATTTACTTTAATTCAGTGGGGTAAGTTTCGTGACATATTCTCTCGGACCTTGGTATGATGGTGGTTTCTACAAGAAAGCGGGCGAAATTCAAAATGGGGGTTCATTTTGGAGGGAAACTCATACATTTTCCTAAAAAGGTGTGCAGTGTATTGAAATATAGGTTTTCGGTGTCAATTACTTCAGATATAAAATAAAAACATGTTCCGACCAAAAGGCATTCCATGTTGAGCTCATATTCAAAATGGCGACCATATTTGTCGAGCCATAAGATGTTAGTAATGAAACCATAGGCGTACGGGGAAATTTTTGAGGGGGGGGGGGCGTGGTGGTTGGTGCCCAAAACAAAAAATGTAGTTAGGTTTTTAGTATGTTACATAATAATAATAAATGCGCTGTTAAATTGGACACATTCAAGAACACAATATTTTTTTTATACCACTTTTACAAAGTACAATGGTGTGCCCAAATTTTCCCAGCATTTGGTGCCCCAAAAGGGGGGCGGCCGACCCCCCCACCCCACCCCCCCAGCTCGTACGCCTATGAATGAAACTATAGGTTTTCGGGTTCGCCGAATTCATTTCTGAATGGCGAAATATGCCATGAAAGGACGAAATGCCAATATTATTATGGTTCCCAAATTAAACAAAATGGCTAAGTTTAGTAGACCATGGAAGAAAATGGCAATGTAAAACCATATGTACCAAAAGGACTAAGAGCACAAATTATAGGGCCATGCGAACAAAAGCTACGGAGAGCGAATTGTCAAGCATACATTATGATCCACTATGACGAACGTCCGTGTCACCTTCTCTACTAAAATGTTCGCCACCGTGATACGAACCCCAGCTTTACCGGCGCGCATGGGTGACCTAATAACTGTCAAGACAAAGTTCATCCCCGTTGCATGATACGGATGAAAAGGGAAGAACCGGGCTGTGATTCAAGCTAGGGTTAGACAAATACGTGTGGTTGGGCAAGACAAATATGTGAGCACCAGTTAGCTTTTGGAAATATTTGCTTTTAACTCACGATGGTCCGATAGTTGACTGTGTTTGACTGTCTATAATTTGTTTCCTTATTATAAGAATACATGGGGAAGAATATCCTCGGGTTGGAATACACTTTGGTCGGGACATGTTTTTATGTTTATATCTGAAAAAATTGACAACGAAAACCTATATTTCAATATATTACACACCTTTTTTTTTTAGGGAACATTATGAGTTTCCCTCCAAAATGAACCCCCATTGTGATTTTGGCCCCCTAGCGGAATTAGCCGTCACTTTGAGGAGGAACACCCAAGCTCATTGGATTAAATGGGTCGAATTCTTATAGAAACCATCTTCAAACCGAGGTCCAAAAGAATCTGTCACATATTTCACCCCACTAAATAACCAGAAAATGCCTCATGGCGGCCATCTTGAATAATTTAAATTTCCCCAAGGGTGGCATCATCCGGATTTTGAATCTACACATACTGAAGATATATAATCCATCAAAAAACATCAGGTGGCTTTGTCGAATTGCTGCCGGACTATAGCCACTGCTACTCAGCCTGATCTCTTTGTAAGCGGTCACAACAACCTCTCCGGTATAAATTCTTTCGTTTCATCTTTCTTTAATACGAAAGGTGAAATATTTTATGGGTACAAAAGGCAAATATTATTTTAGTAAAAAACAGTTTTATTAGTATAAAAAGGCAAAAGGCAAAACAGTTTTATTAGTATAAAAGGAAAAAACCATTTTATTTGTACAGAAGGCAAACTGATTATTTAAAACTAATGCACATTCACGAAATAGAAAACCATTTCAGAAATGTAGTTTTGATTTACTAGCTTGCAATTCTACAGTACGTTAAATCATGTCGGCCAAAAACAACTACAATTCGTTCGACAACGTCCTTGGGGATTTAATCACTTACTTCTAAATGATATTGATAACTATTTGAAGTGGCACCATGACAACTCCTTAATGTAGCAATAATTATTTAATAGCGATAAAAGTGCTGGTCGGCCAATGGTCAGCAGAAAGGTAGACCTCGGCAATTGACCACTGTCTGGCATCAAACCGAGAACAAAATTAGCAGGTTATACCTCACCGTCATGAGCTAAAAGCAGCTTGTTATTTTAAATATCAGATAGCGTGTTTTCTTACTTTTTGATGTTGTTTTGAAGTCCGTCACTCAACAATAGCTAATACGATTAGTTAGCGTTTCCATCCTATCAGATTCGCTAAAATTATTGTTAATTGTTTGTTAAGTCCTTTGACAGTACCGCTATCTTCCCAATTAACCGGATCTGTTGTTATTAAAGAAGACAACGTCGTTCTGTTCAGATTTGTGCGTACTGCATTAAAACCGACTTCAAACCCGCGACTTACAGCATTAAACATGAACATTTCCAAAATTGGATTTAATTGGGGAAGTGTACCACTTTCCTGTTCTTGTTCGAACATTAATTGTTTTGGCTTGAAATTTGAAGTGTGCGGCTTTAGCCATTTCTTGTAAACGCGACATCTTACAACAACGTCAGATAAGGTAGGAGTGTGTCGCTTTTCTGCATAGCCTGCATTTCCATCATTTGGGTCGGTTCGGGGAACCTTCGACTTCATTTCTAAAGATTATGAACAGAATTTCAGTCTGAAGTTTAAACAAGCGGTTGCCATGCAAGATACGCCCACATTTTGCGAGAGATGGACAGAGAACGAGTTTAAAAAAATGTGATATTTTTGTACTATCAGGGGCCATAATCCAGGAAGTTACGATCCGATATATACACGAATATCGAAAGGAATCGCGATCTTTTAGATATAAACATATAATTAAAGCTTCGTGACAATCGGGTAAGAATTGTGACTTCTAGAGTGTCCACAGCCTTGGTATTACATACTTTTACACTATTTCCGTACAGAGAACGGCCATTTTGTCGAGCAGTTTTGGTTGGATTTTTAGGGAGTAACGGTGTTACATGTATATTTAAACATTTTTAAAATTGAATAAAAATTGTGACTTCTAGAAGGTCCACAAGCTAAATATCTTTTCGAACAATCAGGGGCCATAAGCTAGGACCTTACGGTCCAATATGCGCGAATATCCACAGGAACTGAGATCTTTCGGTTATAAACATACGTTTCAAGTTTCATCAAAATCAGATAAAAATTGTGACCTCTAGAGCGTCAACAAGCTAAAAACGTGATTTTTCGTACAAACAGGGTCCATAATCCATGAAGTTATGGTTCGATACATGCCAATTTCGAAAGATCGAGTTTCGTCAAAATGGGATTTGTGGCCTGTGGAGTGTCCACAAACAAATTGTGGACGGACAGGAGAGCCAGCGTCCATATGAAAATGTGGGCGTATAATATGTTTATTTATCTCTTATAATTATGTTGCTAGCTATGAGGATCACCAATCTCCAACGGGGGCACGACTAACGCTACAATATATGGCGGTATATTAGATTCAAAATTCTAACATGCTATCGTCTAATTTCTAACTTCTATTCGTGTAATTTCTAACTTCTATTCATGTAATTTCTAAATAAAGACAACGTATAATCCAACTTCTTTATTTGTTCAGTGTAAATTTTAATTCTGTTTCATCTTATTTCTATTATTAAGACGAACCAGCGGCTGCCAGGCAGGATACGCCCACATTTTCGAGAGATGGATAGAAATGAAATGAAATGGAGTTTAACGTAGAAAGTGATTTTTCCTACAATCAAGGGCCATAATTCGGGAAATTACAATTCGATATGCGCGAATATCGAAAGGAACCGAGATCTTTGGGTTATAAACTTACATTTCAAGTTTCAACAAAATCGGATTAAAATTGTGACCTCTATAGGGTCCACAACCTTGATATACCATATTTTTTCGCTATTTGAGAACAAAGGGCGGCCATTTTGTCTGTCAGTTTTGGGCCGATTTTCACGAAATTCGAACTCAGCCGTCCTTAGGGTGTAACGGTGATATAAATAATACGTTTTTTTAAATCAGATAAAAATTATGACCTCTATAGAGTCTACAAGCTAAAAACGCGATTTTTCGTACAATCAGGGGCCATAATTCAGGAAGTTACCGTCCGATATGCGCGAATATCGAAAGGAACGGAGATCTTTGGGTTATAAACTTACATTTCAAGTTTCAACAAAATCGGACGCCCAGGCGGACAGGGGCGACGACAATATACGTCCACATGAAAATGTGGGCGTAATAAAATGTCTACGTTGTTGTCACTTTACATGCTAAGCATGAAAGTCAAACAAATTTAGAATTTTGATACCATTTAGCAACCATCATTATAACGTCGTTTGGTGTCTCCACCGTGTGCTCAATTCGACGATTGAGCGCCTGGTCGGGACCATTATGTTGATACAGACAACTCGCTCTTCGTCTGGTTGATTTGGCGGAGTGCTGGAATTTAAAACAACATCGAACGTCGTCGACATGGTTTGAAAATACTATTTCAAATATAAGCTAAACAGCAAATGTTGTTTATCTTTTATTTGAAATAGTATTTGCCAACCATATCACGTTCGATGTTGTTTTCAATTTCAGGATCGATTACCCGGTTCGGCGATTGTACGTGACAAGGAGTAGGGTCCTACGGTTTCCTCCCATTGCTAGCACCCTACTCGCAAGCGAATTATTGAAATAAAACTGAACCATATGGTAGTCACGAAATGGCGTATTTTGTGTAGAGTGGTTGTTGAACCCCATCTCTCACTCTCTCTCTCTTTTCTCTCTCTGTCTCTCAGGGCCTAAAATAACGTGCCTTGGAGCACGAACGTGCCTCGAAATGAAAAATCCGTGCTTCGAAAATAAGAAAACCGTGCTCAGAAAAATGGTGTAGTGCTCTAAAAAAGTGTAGTCAGCGATGCCTCCTGACCCCTAATTGGGTGTTTCTTCTTGTGTTCTTGTGGTGTGGTCAGTTGCACAGATCAGATCAGATCACCTGGCGCTCACTCGCGACTACCTCGGATGAGTCGAGTGAGCGCCAGCCGCATCAGCATACTAGTCAGGTTTTTCAGTAGGCTTGGTATCCAGTCCGCTCCCTGCGACCTTGACCGTCATTTCACTTTCACTTTGAAAAAGTTTGTTTTTGACTTATTTTCACGTATTTTCGGTGTTATCTGCGATTTTAAGTATTGAAATATGGATGGGAAACGGGAGCTCGAATTGATTTACAGTTCTGTATTATCGTAACGAAAGTGATGTGTTGTCTTCCTAGTGCTTAGTTTTCATGCGAAAAAAGCTGCTCGCGACAAAATAAATTCCTATGTAAACTGCACCAGAATAGTCCACAGATGCCGGTTTCAAGCTCTCAATTTTCAGTAGGCTTAGTATCCAGTCCACTCCCTGCGACCTTGACCGTCATTTCACTTTCACTTTGAAAAAGTTTGTTTTTGACTTAATTTCACGTATTTTCGGTGTTATCTGCGATTTTAAGTATTGAAATATGGATGAGAAACGGGAGCTCGAATTGATTTACAGTTCTGTATTATCGTAACGAAAGTGATGTGTTGTCTTCCTAGTGCTTAGTTTTCATGCGAAAAAAGCTGCTCGCGACAAAATAAATTCCTATGTAAACTGCACCAGAATAGTCCACAGATGCCGGTTTCAAGCTCTCAATTTTCAGTAGGCTTAGTATCCAGTCCACTCCCTGCGACCTTGACCGTCATTTCACTTTCACTTTGAAAAAGTTTGTTTTTGACTTAATTTCACGTATTTTCGGTGTTATCTGCGATTTTAAGTATTGAAATATGGATGAGAAACGGGAGCTCGAATTGATTTACAGTTCTGTATTATCGTAACGAAAGTGATGTGTTGTCTTCCTAGTGCTTAGTTTTCATGCGAAAAAAGCTGCTCGCGACAAAATAAATTCCTATGTAAACTGCACCAGAATAGTCCACAGATGCCGGTTTCAAGCTCTCAATTTTCAAAATTTTCTGGGGGAGGCCCCCCAGACCACCCGCCGGCGCGTTTCGCGCCTGCGGCGCTCGCGGGCGGTCGACTCTAAATCCGTGCTCTGAGAATTTAACCTTATTTTAGGCCCTGTGCACCAAAATAAATAGTTGATGTCTTTACTGTATAAGGAATAATAGACGATTCCTAATTCTTTGCTCCTACTTTCCATGAAATGTATACCTCCTTGAATTTATCGAAACCAGCCAGTACACCAGCCAATAGACGATAAATACAAAAATTGGGTGTTGCTCTGCCCCTCGGGGTTGGATATTGAACAATATAAACAGGTAGGCCTACCACCCTGTTATTGAAATGATTGATTAATATGCCGTCATTAGGTTATAAGGAATAAGTATACCAAGTTCCAAGATATGCCATTGAGAACTGTGGCCTTCGAGCGCTAAAGGCAAATATTGGGTGTGGCTCTGCCCCTTGGGGTCGGGGCATGCACGAAAATCAATAGTTGCTGCCTTTGGGGTCGGGGTATGCACGAAAATCAATAGTTGCTACCCTTAGGCTGTAAGGAATATATATGCCAAGTACCAAGCTGATCCATTCAGAATTGCAGTCTGTATACGATAAACACAAAAATTGGGCGTGGCTCTGCACCTGGGGGTCGGGACATGCAGTTGTCATCCTTAGGCTATAAGGAATACATATCCCAAGTTCCAAGACGACCCATTAAGTATCGCGGCCTGTAGGCAACAAGCAGAGACACAAAGAAAAAATTGCCGTGGCTCTGCCCCTGGGGGTCGGGCAATCACCAAAAACAATAGGGGTCTTCCTTAGGATATAAGGAATAGGTGTGCAGTTTCAAAATGATCTGTTAAGAATTTCGGCCTGTAGGCAAAACACAAGACACACAAAAATTGGGCATGGCTCTGCCCCAGGGGGTTTGGCATGCACCAAAAATAATAGAGGTCATCCTTAAGGTATAAGGAATAAGTATGAAAAGTTTTCAAGATGACCGATTAAAATTTGCAGCCTATAAGCGACAGACACAAAAAAAGAAAAATGGTCGTGGGGTTGGGCATGCACCATAAATAAAAGGGGTGTTCCTCAGGGTAAAAGGAATAATTATGCAAAGTTTCAAGATAATATGCTAAGAAATGCGGCCTGTTAACGACAAACAAACAAATACAAAAATGGGCGTGGCTCTGTCCCTGGAGGAACCATTAGTGATAAAATTTTTGAAGGGGATTGGTCATCTTGATTTTTTCTCGGAGCCACAGTGGCTAAGTGGGTAGGATGCTGGCTCGCTTACCTGGAGGTTGTGTGTTCGATACCTGCAAGATGGAGGGCCTGACAAAAGCCAGCTGTCTAGTCATTCGGATGGGATGAAAAACCGAGGTCCCGTGTATACATTGGTTTGCACGTAATTAAGATCCCTTGGCAGTTGGAATTCGATGTAATATAGGCCTAAGTGCCGCTGCCCGGGCAAAATTTCCCTCATAGCACACTGTATGGCGTATGCCCGTCTTCATTAGCCGAATCGGAGAAAAACAGTAGGACGTTAAACCCCATTTCATTTCATTTCACTTTGATTTTTTCAGCACGAAAAGAAATCGAGTTATACGCCTGAACAAAGATATTACAAATTATTCTAGAAGTATCCATAGAGATGACAGATTTATGTTGGAAATTAGTACACCCTATGATGTGCAGATACTGTTTCAGGACAAAATTAATCATCGGATTTGTGTTGATAGGTAATTTTATGTGTGAATTTTAAGTGCAACAATATCGGAAAGTATGGCTGTAGGCCAGGGCCCTGTTTCACGAAATTTTAACTAAAGATAAAATCCAAATTTTAGTAGATACTTCAATTTTGATTGGCTAAGCACTAAAATCAATCTAATATTATCCAATCAAATTACTAAAATATGGATTTTATCTTAGTTAATATTTCGTAAAACAGGCCCCTGATGCAAAATGGATAAAATCAAGCTGCAGTAAACGATCCTGAATGGACTTAAGGGAGGTAACTTTTTTTCCTTTTATTAAATTTGAAAAAGAAATTTAGCTGGGCAGAAGTACAAATCTGTCGGTGTCCAGTTATAATAATAGAGACATTTAGCATTTTATCATAGGAAAATCGGCTCTTATTTCCAAATACTGAACATTGTCTTGTAGAAATTCTACCATTGCCTATTCCATCTTAATGTAAATGTACTGTCCACCTCCTACAAAAATAGCATCTAACCCACCAAAATATGTCAATCTGAAGGCCAAATGGTCCATTTCTCTGTGAGGTTTTGATAACCAGGAGGTATATTAATTCAAATGTATTTTTTCCCCTCTCTGCTTGGTGATAACCACTTGTAGAACTGCACTTGCCAGATCAAGAGAAAGAGAGAGAGAGAAATGGGGTTTAACGTCCACTCGACACAAACTAGGTCATTTCGGGACTAACATATGGTTTAATTTTATTTCAATAATTCCCTTGCGCGTAGGGGTCTTTAGCAGTGGGAGGAAACCAGTGGACCCGGAGAAAACCCACATGCTAACCACTCGACCATCCAACCCCCCATCAAGAGAAACTATAATCAAATGGACATGACTATTGGCAACAATATTCTATTTTATTCTGTTTTATTTCATTAAATTGTAAAAATAACAAATACATCATAATACAATATCTTATTAAATTCATTGAATGTACATTATTCACAAAATATAGAACATTATATTTTAATATTTACTTTTCTACTTTAACAAATTTATATCCTCAAAGGTTTGCCTTCAAATAATAATAGATACCATATTTAAGGTAAGAACTACCGAGCCCCTATAAGCATCCACCTCTTTTAAGAATTTTTTGTGAGTGGTGTGAGTGGGGGTAGGAGGAGGGACTGATCATTTTTGTCCTTTGATTGTGAGGTTATCACATCAAGTACTGTATTTATAAACAATAACTTTGTGACCTGCACAAAAATTAAATCTCATTACAAACGTTACATTTAATAATAAGAATGATGGGAAGAAATTAAATGAAATGGGGTTCAACATCCTGCTGTTCTGCTCCGACTGGGCTAATGAAGACGAGCATACGTCATGCAGTGTGATGATGAGAAGAGAAAGGTATATTTCTGTGCCAGACACTTTTATCTTTAAATTACAATTTTGAGAAAGATTTTGTCAGAATTAACAATGTTTAAAGGACAATATTGGTGCCAGTCATTATCACATATGTGATAGAGTTGGTTAAACACATTCCAAATATTATAATTTTAACACAGTGGCAGTCAATTCTTTTTATGAACTGTCAGATATCCTCTCACAGTCTCACACAACAACTTTTGGTCTTGGAAGGAATTATTAGTGAGCAGAAATTTGGCCGTGTATCTGTTATCACTCGTCACATCAGAGTTATATAGAGGTATGACTCGTGTTTTCCTTTGACATTTGTCAATTCCGATTCAGGAAACTTGTATTACTCAGCTATCGTAGCAATGATCTCTGTGTTAAAATTATATTTGAAACGTGTTTAATTAATTCTATCACATATGTGATAATGATTGACACCAATATTGTCCTTTAATTCCCCTTCTTATATAATATGCCAACATAGAGTATTACATGTAGCAATTTATTGTTTTTCAAAAAATATTAATTTATAGAAAAAACAATTTTCTCTGCACCACCTTCATTTTTTATGAGATTTACAATGTTGGTTCATTAAATATATCTGTGCTATGTATTTCAGTTCATGTTTATGTTAGCTGACATCTGATTGTTGATCTAAGAATTCTGCAAGTGTTGCAGGATCTATTGGAATCAAAAGATGTTCTGCTCCATCATAACTCTGAAACACAATAATTTTTAGGAATTAATAATAGGTAAGCACAAAGAGTATACTTTTTGTGAGAAGTTTGGTTGTCCAATGAGTGATGATCCAAGGTTAAGTTTTCTTGACATTTTTATATTAAACAGAATGGATAGGAAAGACTATCAACTCTTTTCCTAGGTAATGCTGAGAAATTGCATAACTCTCTTTTTATTTACTAAGCATTGTGAGGTCAGGTGTAAGAATTTAGGTAAGACATTTGCATCCTTTACATACACACCAGTAAGCAGTATTCTCTATGATTATGATACTTTGTCTTACCAATACACTCCTAATGTTTAATGAAATGGTCATCTTCAAGGGTAAATAAAAGACTACATGAATTGAACGTTGAAGAATTGACAGCAGTAACAAATCTTCATCTTTGTAGTAATTATGAGTGAGCTGAATATCATTCCTACTAAAATTGGCATTACTTCCGAAATCTTCAAATTATTGTTATTGATCAACATTCAACAATAGAACAGATCTTTAAGTTAAAATTATATTTGGAAGTTGTTTAGCCAATTCTAATACAAATAAAAATTGGGGAAACACTAAAATTGTCCTTCAACTGTAGGGAGAGATCCAACTGCATATACAATGCAAAGTACTTACCTTTTTAGATCTGATTAATTTGTGGTCTCTAAATTCTATAAGCTGAGCATTTAAAGTTAAATCACTGTTTACTAAGAAAGATTCTCGACATCTCTGATATAAATCATGAAATGACATTCCTGAAAATAAAATGGTAAACAGATATGCTAATATAAATATACAACATTCAAACAGGACATTTTAATCGAATAATTAATGCCATAGGGTTATGAACTATACTTCTCTGGGGCAGTGATACATTGTAGTAATATATCGGGCTTATGTTGGAAATTCAATATTTTGTATAAAATTCTGGACATACTCGCACAAGATCAATTTTATGTCAGTTATGAATTGTTTGCAACCACCTTCTTGTGGCAGATAGAACTGTCCATTATATTGCTCCAAAGATAGGTTTCTGTTAAGCATAGCTTGGACAGTAATTGTTGGATGGAATGTAGTTTAGCTACATTATATCGCTAAACTTGTAGAATTCTTTGAATGGCACTTAGTAATTGTAACACAATCAAATAACACACTTCTTATGGAATATGAAATGAAATGGGGTTTAACGTCCTACTGTTCTGCTCCTAAACTGGGCTAATGAAGATGGGCATACGCCATACAGTGTGCTATGAGGGAAATTTTGCTCGGGCAGCGGTGCTACGGCCCATTCTTTTATATCAAATTCCAACTGCCAAGGGATCTTTTACGTGCACGGGACCTTGGTTTTTCGTCCCATCCAAACGACTAGACAGCTGTACTTGTCAGGCCCTCCGTCCTGCATCACTGACAAGGGGAAACCACGCCGGAAAATCTGGATGAACTTTCTTGGCCAATGCAGGGATCAAACACCCGACCTCCAGGCTAGCGAGCAGCGTCTTACTCACTTAGCTCTTATGGAATAACAATTACTATGGTTTATTTCACTATGTGACATTTTAACAAGATTGCAAGCATATATTGTGTATATGCTTGCTAACGACTTGTGAAATCTTGTTCAAAGGTTACAGTGAAATAAACCATAGTAATTGTTATTCCATAAGAAGTGTGTTATTTAAACTTGTAGAATATAAAATATATTTACCTATATAAGTACTGTTATCTTTATTTTCTAACTGGTGTTTGGATAATAATAAGAATATGCCTTTAGCATTAGGTGTTAAACTTTTCATAACATGTGTTAAAGAACTGAGAGCTAATGCACCAGATTGTTGTACAAGTAGAGAGTTTTCATAAGATGTCTCTGATGAATATGAGACATATGTTGTACAATCATACCATATCCAATTATATCGACTAGATTTAGTATGATCCCAAACTGAAAAAAAAAGTAGCAAGTTTTATAATTTCAAGACAGCTATAAAATTATTAACTTACATTGTACATTCAAGTGAAGTTAATAAAATAATACATAATATCACAGCATTTATTAGCTGCTTTTTAAAATTATAATTTTAAAATAGCTTTAGAATTTTTCACTTTCCAGGTTCTTAAATGTAAATTAAACTGAAATTGATCAAATACGATATGTCATGACATCTATTCGTTTACTTTCTATTTTGCCATGATAGACTTAAATAGCTTGACATACTTATATAACACATAAAATACAATGTCACAAAAATATTTTAGTCATTTTTTATTTCTTGATGGTTCTGTTTTTAAATACCACATACACATACCGGGTATATAAAATCTGATATATATTCTGAGTAGAAGTTATTCTAACCGCTGCATAATTCATAAGACTTTATATAAATAGATGCATGGGCAAAAACCAGAAACAACAGTAATGGCCACAGCAATGTTTTGTATTCGCTGTTTTATAATATACAACTATACGAACATGACACAATGATGAAACTTTAGAAATGTAAAATTTTAGTCAAATAAACATAAAATACAGATTATTAAAGTTACGTTCCCAGAAAAGTATTTATCAGGTGGTTATTTCCAATAAAAGTATGGCAATTTTGGTATATATGGAAAGTAGAAATATCAAATCTTACTAGAAAAATAATGGATTCCCTGAAAAACACTCATGGAGCACATACAGGACAAAAATATACGGGTTTCCCTAATCGACAGCCCGACGATTAGGAGTGTCTGCACGCGTGACGTCGAAGGTTGCACGCGGAGATTGAGCGCTTGATGTACATGTTGATAAACTTTATGAAGAGTACAACACTTTCTGAGATAAAAATCACGGAAAAAGACGCGGGCAGTGGATAATCCGACAATTTAATTAGGCTTCGGTATTTGTAATAAATAGTCAGCGATAAAGGCAACATCGTCTTGTTTATGCATTGAATTCTCCTCTGACCTCGCACCCGTTGTGTCACGTAACACAAACATGACCTCTTTTGATCGATTTTTTATAGCCGGCTATTCCCTGACAATTACAATGTTTTGAGAAGGATTTGAAGCAAAATTATAATAAATTAATTAGTTTGAATATGTTTCTAGTCCAAATATATCATCAAATCGCCCAGTTAGTACCCAGGAATGTATCTTTAAACAAAAGTAAACCAAAAGTGAATTGAAAACATCTGATTTTAATCAAACTGTTTGTTTTTTTATTTAGTTTTAAAATTTTATACTTACTTAATGGTGCATTTATATGATCTATTGAAGCTATGATATGAAAACCTCTAATTTGAGCCAATAAACTAAGTAAGTTCTGTACCTTCTCTGATCGTAACATATTCCCATCAATATTATGAATAATGAGGTAAAAATCTTGATAATCTGTACAATAGAATACAACATCGTATTAGTTCACAGTTTTATTCTTTTCGACAATTGCTTTTTAGTGTTGGCTTGCAGTTCAGGAAATAGCCAAAGTACCTCATATATGTCTGTGGAAGCCTCTTGATATAGAAAGCAGTCACTATATCTAGACTAGAGTACGGTACTATAGCTTTAGAAATAAAAATCTCTGCTGGTCATTTGGGAGATTTGTAGAGTACAATATCGTGAAAGTCAAACCTCTGAAAGTATTATCTGTGTGAAATTATTCTAATTCCATTCAGTATATACAAGACATTAATTGAATATTTTTCCAACATTTGGTGGCTACCTACCTGATTCTTCAAAATGATTTTTAATAAATTCATATTGGTCTAATGGAGTTTTAAATGTATCATGTACATCAATTATATCTTCTTTTATTACATTTAATATCTACAAAAAAACAAGAGAATGCAGTTTGATGAAATTAAAATACTGCTTACTCTTTCTAGAATACATGATACCACTTCCCCTTTTGTTGATTGTAATATCTGTTATCTAGGCAAGACTTATGTTTGATCCCCCACTTGTATATGACAAGACAAGACATCACATGTCACCCTTCCAGCCTTGTGGGGTTTCTTTGGTCCCCTTCTGCTGCGTGCCAGCAAATTATTAAATAGTTAGTTTTGAATGGACATTAAAACCCCACTTTCTCTTTAACTTTCAAATCCAAACTATTGCTTCAGTTAGCTACAAATAGGGTATCATGCATGGAACAAATGAAATGAAATGGGGTTTAACGTCCTACTGTTCTGCTCCTATACTGGGCTAATGAAGACGGGCATACGCCATACAGTGTGCTATAAGGGAAATTTTGCCCGGGCAGCGGCACTATCGCCTACTCTTATATCGAATTCCAACTGCCAGGGGATCTTTTACATGCATTCCAATATATAAACGGGACCTCGGTTTTTCGTCTCATCCGAAGGACTAGACAGCTGTACTTGTCAGGCCCTCCGTTCTGCACCACTGACAAGGGGAAACCACATCGGAAAATCTGGATGAACTTTTTTGACCAATGCAGGGATCGAACACCCGACCACCAGGCTAGCGAGCCAGCGTCTTAACCACCTAGCCACCGTGGCTCCCATGCATGGAACAAGGTATGTTTACACTTTCTTGAAATGGGGTAAAACCTCTGTTCTTCTCCTACTGGACTAATAAAGACGGGCATACACCATACAGTGTGCTATGAGCGAAATTTTGCACGGACAGCGGCAATACGGCCTACTCTTATAACGAATTCCAACTGCCAGGGGATCTTTCACGTGCACACCAATGTGTACACAGGACTGCGGTTTTCCATTCCATCCGAACGACTAGACAGCTGTCCTTGTCAGGCCCTCTGTCTTGCACCACTGACAAGAGAAACCATGCCGGAAAATCCTGTTGAACTTTCTATCTTAGCAACCGTGGCTCCCACTTTCTGGAACACCTGACACTACTTCTCATTTGATTGTTAGGTTCACACAGCTAGGGAAGTGGGTTGCACTTTTTAGTCCCAATTAACTATACATAAAATTTTGTAAAGAACTCTTGTATACCGGTATATACAAATTCATTATACATGTACTTACATGTTTAATGGTTAAACTAGGAAAATATCCATTAACGACAACATGATTAAAATCAGCTATATGAGACTTTCTAAATTCTTCTAATAATGCTCTTTTAGATCCTAGTCCATATAGTAATACATTAAAACCATTGCTGAAATAAACAGTTCTCATAGTTCACATTGGTAGCTTGGAAAAAAATGAACAAAAAAAGTAATGTCAGTTGTGAATACATCTCTAACAATTTTTATATTAATTTGGGTTTTCCAATTTTATAAATAAAGGGATGCTCGATTCACAGTCCAGAACGTCCCGAATTGACAGAATTGCAATCGAGTGACGTGGAATTCAGTACTGTCACAGTTCTGTCAGTCCCGACTACGGAGGTGGTGTGAGTAGAATCGTGACGTAATTAAACACAACGAATATGTTTCGGCTGCATGGTTGGTTGATATATTTAATTATCCAGTCAACGCATGCGTTGTAGCCCTAAATACCCCTTTTCACTTGATTGTCACTATTTTGGGGATTGGGAGAATTCAATTCCGGGACGTTCAATCGAGTACCACCTAAGTCAATAATGATACCCCAACAAAGTCCAGACATCCTTACGATTAAGAAAAATTAGTTATTTGTATGACAAATAAATAAAAGAAAAGAGTCTTTGAAGACAGGAATTCTAATTAGTACTGTAGCGATTCGATTTTAAAGATGGTTGAGGAGGTACCCATACATCCACATTTCAAAATGAGTTCAAACTGAATAGAAGTTACAGAAGATATGTACTGCTGTAACTCACATTAGAGTTATCTCTAAAGTTTGCTACTGGATAATCTTTATAGCTACTTTAATCTGTATAGTTATATCTATTCATGATTTAATTGCATGTCAGCCATTTGCTCAAGAGCTGAGAAAACTGCAAACAAAGCTAATATTTCTTCCTTAAATATAACTAAAGTACAATTCCCTGCTCACACTCAGTGCTCTAATTTCTTTCTTTCAGAATGAACAAAATTTGAATGAGATATCAAAACACTACACTAACCACATATTAAACATCCATCTAGAGAATTGAACAGCATGATCTTCTATCATTTCTTTAGATTGTATAGGATGACTTGTAGACACATTTATTAGAAGTTTATTCAGGGCTTCATGATCTAATCTAGGTGTTTCTAGCTTAGATAAAGTTCTATCAGAAGTTATAGCACCTCCTGAATGAATGTCAAAATAATCCTCAGCATTTGTCGTCTGCAAAAAAAAGAAGAATAATAAATTATATGATTAGTTATGTATCTATCCATCCTTTTTCGAGCTGAAATAAATCTTAATGAAAATCATCAAAATGAAAAACTACCCACTGTGTTTGTATGCATAGTAGGTAGTCTCTTGAATTTCATGATTTTTTACGATTACGTGGTATCAAACCTTGAAATATGATTAAAATACAGATCTATATTTCGTTTCGTTTTTTTTATACTTTCGATGGCCCACCCTACATGGAGATCTGACCAGCTGTACAGGGAGGTCGCGTCATGGGTCATACAAACAGGTTTTGACCCTATGATGTCAGACATTTGATTAACCAATCAACATTAATGTTACTGGTGCAAAACATGCCTAAAGCTCGCCGTAACAGGCTGTTTCATTGGCTAATCTCTCACACCATTCAGAACACGTCAATGATAACAACTGTTCCAGATCCTAGTGTAGTAAAGACAAGTAAAACAAAATTTTGAACTATAAAAACGATACGAAATAGGATCTGTGTTTTAACCAGATTGAATCTAATTCTATTTAACAATCTTATTATACCTCTATAAATCTGAATCATTAAATATTTTAGTAAAATGATTTTAAAATTTCTAAATTTGCAAAACATATCTATATATAATATACATCCAGAAATATTAGCACAACCGTGAAGCTGCACTACTTTGTTTCACGGTAAACGATGAAAAGATAGAAGGTATACCGACACAAACTGATTTCAACACTGGTTCAATATCATTTTAAAGTACTTTTTGTCCGTCTTGGTGCTATTCATATGTATATCAATAAATTTAAAAAAAAATCAGTTAATGCATCTTTGGATTTGGAGACTGTTCACCTCAAGGACTATCTTGGCTATTTCTGTGGAAATTCAAAATATCTGCTCTGTAAGAATATTTACGAAGATATTCCAATATCTTACCATTTCTTCAGTAGGTATATTTTTCCTTCTAGATGAAGTCTGTTTTTGATTTATCTTGGAAGGTTTGTCAGAAATGTTGGAGTCATCTGAATCACTTTCACTTGTTATACTGTCATCAGATGAAGTGTCACCTGTAGTGAAATTTAGCCATAGTATAACAGTAAACACATTTATGTGCTATATATTTACAGGTGCTATCATTACTAGTCATCTAGACAGGGCTTCAATATAAGACTATGATGAAAATACCCCAAAGAAAACAGGAAATGAAATGGGATTTAACACCCTACTGTTCTGCTCCGACTGGGCATATAGGTCATACAGCTGTGTGCTATGAGGGAAATCTTGTCTGAACTGTGGCACTACTCTTATATCAAATTCCAACTGTCTTTTATGCGCACATCAATTTCTACATGGGACCTCATATTTTTGTCCCATCCTAATGACTAGACAACTGTCCTTGTCAGGCCCTCAGTCCTGCACCACTGACAATGGAAAAGCACCCCCAAATTAAACAACTATTATTATTCCTCTAATTCTATAAAACAAAGAATGACATGGTATTATTTGATCATGCTTATAGTGAGATTGGAAACCTGATAATTTCTGCATACATACATGTATTTGAACTAAAATGTATAAAAAATCTACATTCATTGAATTTCAAATTACCATCAATATTTCTTTTGCGTAATCTATATGGTGTTGTTGCCTCTGGACGTCTGTTATTTCGGTCGGTTTTGTTTGGAGTTTGAGCTGGAAAATAAAGAGCTTATGTTCATATTTGATTTACGTTCATGCTAATGTTTCAGAACTGACTTACGTTCAGATCTTACTTATGTGCAATAATCTTCATGTGTATCATATTCATCGTCATCAATTGATGAATATCTAACTTTTACGCTACCTTTATATATGGTGAGCTGAAGTACTTATGTGAAGCATTTTAGAAACATGAAGTGATTTTTGTGCATGTTTAAGAATCAGCCCACATGTAGAGTATTTGTAGTTTGGCTTACAATAAATATCTGTTCTCACCCTGTCTCGAGGAGAGGGCAAAGAAAGTTCTTAAGGATTTTAAAGTCCAATACAGACCTTTACATGTACAATACATATCTCATATACAATATGTATAATAATATATTGGTAACTTTCCAAGTTACATGTTGTTGTTGAAATCTTATGTACGTTAATGATAACATACGAGTACATGTTTATATGAATTTTGATCAAAAGTGCAGAGACACTCTACATTATTCTTTATCAACATGAGTAGTCTTAAACAAGTAATATAATGGAAAGTGGTTAGACCATAATGTTTAATTACCTTCTTTCATAACTCGTTTTTTTCCTGGAGTCGTTCCTTTGGATTTTGGAGTTTTAACTGGGGTGCTTTTACTACTGACGTCTACACTTTTGGGTGTTTTAACTTCAGAAGCTGTAAGATTAAAGTAGAAACATATAGAAATGGACATGTCTGGTAAACCAGCAACAATGTTGTCCATACTAAATCTATAATCATTGTCAATAAATCCAAAATGAAAGTTTAATCAAACTCATTATAAATCCTGTACTAAGCTTTTAATGTATGAGTTTGTGCACAGATTTAACGACAAAATATGAAAGGAAAAAAAACCCGGCCATATGTGTTTGAAATTTAAGATCTGAAAATTTTCAAATCCAGAATTTTCTGAATTTTGATAACATTCAGATAAACCACCCCTGGAAAAATAGGCAAAAATTCTGAACAGACACCTGGATTCAATTTACAAGGGAAATTGCAAATCAGTTAAAGTGTAAGTATATATCTACCAATTCCAAGAATCTAGTTTCTATATACATACATCCTTCATTACTTACCTTTCAGTGCCATTTGACCAGACTTTTTAGGTGTCCTAAAATTAAACACTTCACTTCCAAGCATAAGACCCTCATCTGCCTCCAATGCTACAAAGAATAAACAGATTTATAAGACAACAAGCCACAGTGAGGCTCATGTCCCCCATTGAAATCCCAAAATAAATAGATGACATATATTAATTAATCGCACATTTATTTTTTTCAAAAGTATCGAGCCATCAAACTGATTACCTACCATACACTAAGTTTCATCACTCTCTATCAGATATAAACAAAGTTACATGTATCTTTCCCCAAAGCATCGACCAATGAAATTGCTTAGCTCTGCTTAGCTTTAGCTCAAAATGTTAATCATTGAACTCTGTCAAGACATTCACCTAAAGAACATCTACATCAAGTTTAAACATTCTATCTCCATTAGCCTAAGCAGAAAATTCTCACCATCGAACTTAGTCTCTATATTTGGAGTTTCACCCCTCTCACTTCATTTATTATATAATATAACCAAAGTTATCGTGCCCCAAAGCATCAACCAATCAGATTGCTTATTTCTGCTTACCGTAAGCAGACAATGTTCATCATCGAAGTCCATCAAGGCATTCACTTAATGAACGCCTACACCAAGTTTGAACATTCTACCTCAATTAGAAGGAGGGTTATTGTGTTCCAAATTCTCGGCCAATCAAATTGCTTATCGCTCTGCTTACCCTGAGCAGAAAATGCTCATTATCGAACTTAGTCAAGATATTGATGTAATGAAACTATACACTAAGTTTTATCACTGTCACTTAATTAGAACTAAAGTTATCGTGTCCCATGACATCAACCCGATCAAATTGCTTATCTCTGCTTACCCTAAGCAGAAAATGCTCATCTTCGAACTCCATCAAGGTTTTGACTTAATAAACACCTACACCAAGTTTGAACATTTTAGCTCAATTAGAAAGATAGTTATTAAGTCCCAAAAAGTGTGACAGACAGTTAGACAAACAGACGGACAAACCCATTTTAATAATCCCCTGCTTTCTTCGACAAAAATAATATATATCGTCTGCTATAGCGCTGCATGCTACTGTGTCAGTACAAATTCATGCATATATTCATTAGTGACATGGGGGGGTTGGATGGCCGAATGGTTAGCACGCAGTCTGTCATTGAGTCAACTGGAGGGGTTTCGATTCCCCAGTTGTACGTGACGAGGAGTAGGGTCGCTTGTCCAACCTCGTGGGTTTTCTCCGGGTCCTCCAGTTTCCTACCACTGCTAAAGACCCCTACGCGCAAGCGAATGATTGAAATAAAATTGAACCATGTGTTAGACCCGAAATGGACTAGTTTGTGTCGAGTGGACGTTAAACCCCATTTTTCTGTCTCTCATTAGTGACATTTTATTTCTCAATCTTGCGTGGTACTTTGACAGCTCACATATTGACCAGTTGAAATCATTAAGACCCTTTAATACTTTATAAAATTAGTTATGATATAAATACTTGAAATCATATCTTTTTTAAATACAAAATAAGTTAAATTAGTGACCTGTATGACGACTGACAAGGTTAATAAATACATTTTTGCCGCTGGGGTTTATAATCGATCTGAAAATAATTCCAGCCAATAATACTATGAAGTATGCAAGATTGTTTGCCCTCGTGCATTCATGCTATTAGTCAATAGTTACTATATAAATTTTCCCACGTTTAGACGATTCTAATCAATGATAAAAATTTAGCTGTTTGGCAGTTTGGCACACGTAGCGATCCTCGATCCTTTTCTTATTGTAATATATACAAATATACAAGAAAGACGTAGGGGCCTAATGCCACTGTTCTAAACGGTCGCCGTCTTCTGAATAGCGATAATCTGCCAGTTGATGTTATGAAAATTATACTCATATCAAACACTATGAAAACCATGCATACGGATACAATAATTCAAAGCATCACTCAATACACTTAATTATAATCATTATGAATCCAATGCCGTGTGGGTGACTCAATCAATGTCGTGTTGACGACTCAACCAACGTATTTTGATATTTATAATTATAATTTGTGGACGACTGGAGTAGACTCTTTGTGTGGACGAGTTTGCTTGTGAACGATATGTTAACTGGCATTCTACATATACATTTAGTATTATTAGTTTTACTTACTACAAGGCGTAACAAGTACATCATCATCACCACTACTTTCTTCACTGATCTGTGCATCTTTTGATTTCTTTCTTTTGCCTTCTATTCCACTACTGTAGGTCTGACTTCTGTGCTTTTTTCTCGCTGAAAAATACAAGTATAGAAAATGTACATGTATGCCTTTACAAAATAAAATATCAGTACGACTAATTCATAACTAATAATGTTTCTACCTACGTACAGACTACAAATTGGATTTACATTTACAATAAAGGACACTACCAGGTGATCTTTATCAAAATGGACGATTCCGATTATGGAAATTCTGATTTGATTGACTAAAAAATACAGTATCATGATCTATTCACTATCAGTGGTATCAGTAATTATTACTAATTAGATCACAGATGGTTTATAATTTTACTGTATATAATATAAATTAATATCTTTATTATTATTCAGTCTTCGTTTCACTACTAAAACTTACTTGTTTTTTTCTCTTCAAGAGGAACTATATGTTGAACAACATTATCATCACCAGCAAATGTAACAGAAACTTTTTTCAAGCGACTTGTCTTCATTGTTGACTTTGTTAAGTACACAATTTTCTTATTTTGCTAATAAATTTATATTTTGCGGGAAACATGGAGAGTTCACTTCATTAGTCTTTTGATTCAAAAGAGTCGTTTAAGGGGAGTAACTCTATTTCTCTAACGTGGGCGTGGCACCTGTGTCAAAATAGGTTAACATTTTTTAAAAAGCAGAATGAAAGATAAAAATGGGGTTTAATGTCCACTCGACACAAGCTAGGTCATTTCGGGACTAAACCTTGAGTGAGGATGAAAACTATGCAACTGTTTCAGAATGGTGAAATAATATGATGAATCGATTCTTTTATGTGATCAATGTCTTCATAAGTTTAGTGATCAAATTTGTGTCACTTGATTAATCCATTATTATTTATTTATTTATTTACTTGAAAATGCTATTATAGGTATGCCAATTAAACAGCAGGAAGTAACCAATGTTACTACAAAAAAACCCAAAAAAACATACAAAACATTGACCGAATGATGTCCAAATGTCATTCCCCCAAACCCCTTTCTTTGTGGTCTCTATGCAAACTCTGCTTCTACATCAAAGAATTGTTGACCATATGAATTTGATGATGAGTAAGTAGGAACAGAACTGTCCAAACAAAACCTATCACTGCATGTGTTAATCTCAAAATAACTAAAATATTGTGTTGATGAGAACTTAAACTCTATTATACCTATCTTGTTTTTAGTTTCATGACTGCAGTTGCAATATCCGGCACTACTGTCACTACATAGCACTTTAACCCTTTGGTTGATTCAAATTACAGATATTATCAATTTTCACAAAGGAAATAAATTAAGTGTGTTTAACTTTATATATTCTTTCTTACATGACAAGGCCTATATATATCACATTTATTTACTTTTATAGGTCAAAATAGATAAAATATTAAAAAGACATTTTGTAATGATCCATGTATAACCAATGATGTCTGATCCCATTCATCTAAAGCCACTAGCTTTTCTTACTGATACTAAAGGTCAGTCTCCATTATAGATTACAAAATAATATTTCTAATTGTCATTATACCTAAGTCACCTGACCAGAAATCAGGATGACTTTGGGGTTGTCAGTCAGGAAGGCATTAGATTCTTTCACTGATAATGAATCACATCTTATATTAAAATTCCTAGTCTATGAATATAAATGTGCAATTTAGCCAATTGATCCAACAGTGGCTGGCGACAATCTCCAATGTATACTCAAAAATCATCATCATTCCTCAAATCTATGACAAAATGAAATCATTCTATGTAGTATTATTGTCTACCATATAGTCTTTCTCTTGTAATGTCATCATTTTTATGTATACAATTCAATAGTGTCTATAATTATTAATTATTCTATTGCCTCAATGGGGATTTTAAATATATAAACTACCAGTAAATTGATGTTCTTTTTTAAATTGAACATAAAGATCTATTCACTTCTATTATTTCAGATATCAAACCTATATTGGTGGTACTGAATCAAAGAATTGATGAAGAAATTCATATCTTTAAACATGTTTGGAAAAATGGTAATTCACTTATGGGGCCATATATACTTAATACAATACAACTAGTTTAATTGTATGGTGTCAATGCCAAATTAAACACATGGAATATTTTATAAATATATTTTATTCCAGAAGAAATTATCAAATTATTTTATTTTTTGACATCTCTTATTATTTTCAAAATATTTAACTTTACATACATGATCAATTGCTCCTTAAAAATAATACCCAATATTTATTCACATGAATATCACAATGGATATTAAAATTCCCAACCTTTTATATTCTTAATGTTTATTTGAAGCTGTTATGAAGATTTTTGTTGATGGAGCAACAAACAGAATTTATGATTCTTTTGGGGAAGATAAAACTAAATTTATACCAGATCTGATTACAGGAGATTTTGACTCAGCCAGACCAGAAGTTCTAGAATTTTATAAAAATAAGGTAAATTTCTGTATGAACTCTTTGAGGGTTAAATGGTGCATTCAAATATAACTGCCAGATTGGATTATCTTAAGATATTGCAGTATTGATTTCAGACCCTTAATATCCCACAATGCCGATACCTAGATCGCTAAAATATCAAATTTTTCATGGCTTAATCCACGCTAATATGTACTCAGATTGATTATTTGATACTTAATTAAGAAAACAAAATAAAAAAAACTAATGCCAGATAATGTCCAAACATGGATTAAAAAATAGGCCAACCATAAATTTTCACGGACAATATGGTGCTTATCATATGTCTTTGTAAATACTGAACGGAATTGAACCATTTTTACACTGTTATTCCTATTAGAGATTCATAGTTCACAACACAATATTGTAGTTTGCTAGTGATTCACATAGCACTATAATGGCACATCAGGACTTTTAAATAAAAAACTTAGACAAAGAAACATGAGAGTTGGTAAAGTACCTCATATATCTAGGCATCAGAGTCATGCCTATGAAATATCGCCAAAATGCAAACCATGATCTAATAGTCCAACTAAGAGAATCAAAAATTAAATCTTTGCAGGGTTCTCAAATTATTTCGACACCTGATCAAAATTTTACAGATTTTACTAAATGTCTTCATGAAGTATTTAAACAGGATAAAGATAAAGAGGTAAGTAATTCAATAAGATTTCTATATTTATTCAAAAATTTTCAGCAGTACAGTTATTGAACTTCAATGATAGCTTGCGTCATCATTAGTCCAGTTAACTCCCATTTCATTTCATTTTAGCGCTTATAAGAGTGCTGAGAATAATAATAAGCATATTTACTATGTTTTGTTTTTTATTTGCCTAGAAAAGTTTACATTATCTCACTTAAAGTGATTCTAATTTCTTATTTCAGTTTGATGAAATTATAGTTTTGGGTGCCTTTGGTGGGCGACTTGACCATGTCTTTGCTAATATTAATACATTATTTGAAATTCAGTCAATGAACAACAAACCTGTATATTGCATAGCAGATGGTAATTTGGCTTGTTTAATTCAGAAGGTAAGAAAGTATTGAATTGAAATTTTTCTTTTTTTTTTGCCATCTTGAAGTCTGTTATTGTTATTTGAGGAATTGAGGAATCTCTTGCAAAATGCAATATGGTGAAAGTTGAATCTCTAAAAGGAGAGAGAGAGAAATGGGGTTTAACGTCCACTCAACACAAACTAGGTCATTTCGGGACTAACATATGGTTTAATTTTATTTCAATAATTCGCTTGCGCGTAGGGGTCTTTAGCAGTGGGAGGGACCTGGAGAAAACCCACGAGGTTGGACAGGCGACCCTACTCCTTGTCACATACAACCGGGGATTCGAAACCACGCCAGTCGACTCAATGACAGACTTTATGATACAGCGCGCGCACGCTAACCATTCAGCCATCCAACCCCCCCGAATCTCTAAAAGGAATATCAGTGCAAAAATGGTTCAATTCCCTTCAGTATTTACAATGATATCATGAATTGATCACTTCATTCAGTATCCTCTACAGACGATATATATTCTGAATATGGTCAAAAGCCAACACAACATGTAATCTACGCTAAAATCTTTTGATAGGCCTCTTTAAGACCATTTGAATTTAAGTCTAGAGTTTATCCACCATTGATATTTTCATTTTGTTTTCTTAATTAAATGGTAATTTCTACATAGTAAACTCCCGATAAATATTTTTACAGACCAAAAGGTCTGTCTGTGAGGGAAGTGCTTGTATGTGACAAGCACTAGGGTTACATGTACCTGCCTAAATTTGTCTGTGTTTGCTGGGTCTCCAACCGTATAGTCCTTCGGATGTGATGAAAAAACGAGTAAATCTTGAAATTGCAAAAAGATCTTTCTCGTTCTCTGCTCCTCTCTTATGGAATTCATTGTCTTACAACATTAGAACCATTGACTCCTTGGATACATTTAAATCTCATCCAAAGACGTTCCAGTTTCCATAGTTCAATAGAGAAAACATGGAAAGTGCAATAGAAACTTCTGTTTTAGTATTATTGCTCTATATAAATAGAGGATTATTAGTTAGAATTTGATATAGGAGTAGTCTGTAGCAATGCTGTCCGGGCACAATTTCTCTTCCGTTATTGCACACTGTGTATGCCCGTCTTCATTAGCCCAGTCAGAGCAGAACAGTAGGATATTAAACCCGATTTCTTTTATATTAATGTGGCAGAGATTGTCAAGGAATTTTGCTAAACCTTACATATTTAGTGGCGTGGACAGAACAATTGTATTCATGTACTTACTTTTATTTAGGGTAAAACTGTTGTTAGTGTTAACACTGGATATGAACTCGAATACTGTGGCCTTATACCCATTGGTCAACCTGTTAGTCATGCGACAACTATGGGGCTCAAATGGAATTTAGGTAATAATATATATTTAGAGTAAAGATTTGATATTTTTATAAATATATGTTCCGAGTTAAACAGATAATAAATGTTGATATTGATTTATTCAAACTGTTGCATATTTATTTTGTGTAAACATAAAGTAATAATTATGTGATGTATTTTCTCAACATTGCCAGTGATGGGCAAATTTAACTTTGATTGAAAATTTAATGTATTACAATAATTATTTTATATTATCAAAAAGATTGCATGAAACCATAACTGCAGTTTACTATTTCTAAGCTTTATTTATCAAAGAATTATTTAAACATGTTGTGCCTGTATATTGAGCCAGATTTGGTATGTAATCTATTCTGGGTTCAACTATATACTGACAGATAAATAATGTAAAAACACAACTATACCCTATGAAAACAAAATGTATTCATACCAAACTTGTCCCATCTCTATTTTGACTTACTATAATTCAAAGAGGTTTAACTCCTTTAATTTTGTCAACTAAGGCCACACCAATTTCACTTTAGGTTCTTCAGGAACACCGTTTAACATTCTTCTTCTTTTTTTGGGAGGGGGGGGGGAGACTAATTTAAAAACCAAAAGTTTCTGGTTGCACTGTTCAAAAGATTTTAGTTCCGAATTTCAAACTAACACCTTTCATGTGATTCAAGTCATGTTGTGATTAATTTATCAAGATCCCAAAGAACTGGAAATTAAATTGGTTTGGCCTAAGATCAGTTTTTAATTTACAGAAAATCAAGAAATGAAGTTTGGAGATCTAATCAGTACATCTAATACATATGATGGTAGTGGAAGTGATGTTACTATAGAAACAAATGAACCAATATTATGGACAATGACATATAAAAAACCATAGATAATTTTTAATGTTTTTATACAAAAAAACAATTGATATTATGGACGATGTCATACAAAAAAAAACCACAATTTTCTTATTGATTTTTTAAAATCTTGTTATATTTTATTGTTATATTTTCTCTTTATAAAAATGGATGGACTTTAATAATATCCCTTGATGAATTGGCTATATAAATTGTTTGTATTTTATAATTTATTAGTTTAAAATTTAATATACATGTCTCCTTTGTTTTAATCTTGAAGGCCCATGTTGACCACACAACCTCAATGACAACTTCAATATGCTAATAAACAGATACCATAGTTTTAAAATTAAAGTAAATGACAGTTTTGACAATCCATCTCCGCTGTCTGCTACATTGTGATTTGCTCTGACAAAGAATGTAAACTAAACCAAATGAAGAATAGTTCTGGAAATACTTATTCATAGTAATTGATTCAAAACCTAAGACTTGTCAATCTTAAACAATGACCAGCACTTTGGCGACATGAAGTTATGATGTTATCATTGCAGTTATTGTGCTTGATAGACATTGGATAATCCAGTCAAGTTGTCAGAGTCATGCTTAATGAAACAATACCTACATCCCTAATGACCAAAATGGAATGGGGCACATCTTTTTGTTGTAGTAATAAAACCCTGCAAATTTAATTCAAATTGTTAAATAATTTCATGCCGTTTACTAGCCAACAACATAACCAACTTTTAAAGTGTACAAAAAAAACATTATGGTTAAAAAAAAAATTAATTTACTTTTCCAACTTGAGCGAGATGTTGAATAAAGTTGAGTTATGTATATTGAGCAAATTAACATTAATCACAATAACAGCTATAATACAAATGTTGTCATAATCAAATTACATCTAGTGCTTTTGAGAATTTTAAAACATCAACAAGGGTTAAGCCTATATCTGTTTTCAATGATTTATAAAAATATTCTGGCGCCCTTTGTTTTATGGCCTTCATCTCTAATAATAAAACTCCATCAATATTTACAAAACTGAAAATAGAAATACAGGTATACAATCTATGTAAATGTAAGTACATACATGTAATATGTTCATGACACTCTAAAACGAAATTAACAAAATAAGAATGGATTTACGTTGATAAATTACTTCAGTAAATCATGATAAAAGCATGCATTACAGTGGCTCTCTTTTACTCGAGGGGGCAGGGTGGATGGCTGAATGGTTAGCGTGCACGCGCTGTATCATAAAGTCTTGTCATTCAGTCGACTGGCGTGGTTTTGAATCCCCGGTTGTACGTGACAAGGAGTAGGGTCGCCTGTTCAACCTCATGGGTTTTCTCCAGGTCCTCTGGTTTCCTCCAACTACTAAAGACCCCTATGCGCAAGCGAATTATTGAAATAAAATTAAACCATACATTAGTCCCGAAATGACCTAGTTTGTGTCGAGTGGACGTTAAACCCCATTTCTCTCTCTCTCTCTTCTACTCGATGTGGGTAAATCAATATAAAAAAATATTTGAGTTTGTTTTGTTTCTAATTGATAAGTAAATTGAGTGAGACTATATGGAAATGTGAATTTAAACAATATTAATAAGCATCTTCAAGATAAAGCGGTCTGAATGTTAAAACCATAATGAACCAAATAATTTGTGAAATTCTGTATAATTTATCAATAACTTTTCATTGATAAATAAATTCACATATATAACTATCCTTACCATTGCTTGTAAGAATTCAATCCAATACTCTCTAACCAATCCGAGACTTGTTTACATGTCCAATATGAAATAGCTTGTCCTTTCATCTGAATACTGTTTTCTCTTGTAAACAATTTTGGAACAGTCATTTCTAATATACAAAAATACATTTTTACTATTATGCTTGATCTATTCAAATAATGAAAATTTGTGAAATAACCTGCTTTTCACTTTGATGAATTAAAAAATATTTTTTTAGACATTTGAAATCCAAATTGACCTGACCACTACAACTATCTATTGGTTCGTCAAAACTTAAAGAAGCTGTCTAAATCTTTTGGATTTAGATATAAATAAAGTATTAAACAGGTTTGATCGGGTGGTGTTGTGATTGGGTAAATTTTAAAATTTAAATTAAATCAACACTTTATTTTTCAGCCAAATTTTAGCCAGTTATTTTAAAATAGTCAGAAGATCTGAGACAAATGGAGCTATCTTAATTTGACAAGCATTATTATATGTGAAAAAAAAAAATAAAACAAATTATTTAAAGTCCTTTAGATTAAAAGAATAAAGCAAACTATTAAAAGTCCTTTCAATTAAAAAAATAAAGCAAATTATTAAAAGTCCTTTAGATTAAAAATATAAAGCAAACCAAACCATTAAGTCCTTTAGATTAAATTCTTTTAGCAAATTATTAAAAAGTCATAAAATAATTTACAAATATTACCTGTAAATGTATCTCTGTTTGCTGTAGACACCATTCCTCTATCACCTAATTCCTTTGTCAATTTATTAATTTGATAATCAAAATGAACTTCTTCACTGAAGTCAAAGTATAATCGTGTTCCAACCATCATGCCTAACCAACCATCAGGATAATATTTTTTCTGTACACGTAATGGTATAATATCTTTACGTAATCTATAAATATACTCTGCTTCTACAATGAAATAATATTTACTAATGAGTCACCAGTTTTTATAAAGGGAATATTTCGGCCTAACATGTTTATGTTACATGTATACTGAGCGCCATGGAAAACGCATCACTTTTTTTCCCAAATATTTTATTACTAGGTGGTTTTGTATGAACTATTGTTTCACACAATGCTCCCAAACGCAAAAAATATCGGCCCGTGGGCACAAAAAAAAAATTGCACGAGATGCACATGAAAACCACAATATTCACGTGCAGCATTGTGTGTGAGCCCTTTAAAATCATGTTTTCAACTTAATGTGCAGTACATGAACTGTGAAACATCAATCTGTCGTAATTTGTTGTTGGACGTGTGAAGGAATCGAGCTAGAGATGCCGAGACTTACTGATAATCAATGGAATGAAGCCATGGGAATGTCCAGGGCTGGCATGTCTACACGTGCTATTGCCAGACACTTCAATTGTCATCAGTCCACTATTGTAAGGTTGGTGGAACGTGTTCGAGTTACTGGATCAACACCTGACCATCAACGTCCTGGTCCACAACGCGATACAACCCAGGCTAAAGACCGCTACATCTGGGTGCAGCAGTCGTCAAAAGACAAGGACCAGTAAGTGCCAACACCGTAAGATGTTGTCTAAGAGAAGTAGGACTCCGTGCACGACGACCTTATGTTGGAGATATCCTCAGGGATCATCACCGTCAGCGGCGTTTGATATGGGCTCAAGGACACCAGACATGGAGAAGAGTAGACTGGCAAAGTGTGCTCTTCAGTGATGAGAGTCGCTTTCATCTTTATCACGCTGATGGCCATCAATGTGTGTCCAGACATCTTGAGGAACGTCTTGCAGACTGCTGCGTCTTCGAAACGAATCGATGGGGTGGGGGAAGTGTAATGGTGTGGGGAGGCTTCACATTTCATCACCGGACCGCCCTACACATTTGCAGGGGTCGCGTTAATGCTGTAGCCTACCGTGATGATGTCTTGCAACCAATTGTTGTTCCGATGTTTCGAGCGCACCCACAACTTCAGCACTTCCAACAGGATAATGCACGTCCGCATACCGCACGTTTTAGTATGAACTACCTGGCTGCTAACAACATCAATGTCTTGAACTGGCCAGCCATGTCTTCGGACATGGCACTGATAGAACATGTCTGGGATGAGATTGGACGCCGTCTGTAGCGTGACCACAGATGCACACCATTGCTGCTTTAGAAGCTGCTCTTGTCCAAGAATGGAACAATTTGCCCCAGGCCTTCTTTCAAACATTGGTAAATTCCATGCGACGTCGCTGCACAGCGTGCGTAAGAGCCCGTGGAGGACACACGCGCTACTGACATCTGTGTCATACTTTTGGTTTTGACCCCTCTGACTTTGTACCATTGATTACAGATTAAACATCCATAAGTGTACAAATGTGTTGTTATTGATGTGTTCCCATTTGAATATTGTTCACAATAAGAAGCAAAATAAATAAGAT
The DNA here is from genome assembly GCF_932274485.2 of Patella vulgata. Classification (NCBI taxonomy): domain Eukaryota; kingdom Metazoa; phylum Mollusca; class Gastropoda; family Patellidae; genus Patella; species Patella vulgata. Next base: position 24,989,363 of record NC_065883.2, read on the forward strand.
ATGTTTACAGGATCATTTTGTTAAACGAAAAACTATGTGATGCGTTTTCCATGGCGCTCAGTAGATTTTACTACATTTATTTAAAGGGCATTCTATAAACTTCTTTTTAGAATCAATAATTTAAGCAATTGTAGTACATGCATATAAAGAACATAAATAAGAACTCCAGCTTTTCCATTTCCTTTATAATTTATGTTTTTCTAGTAATGACACCCCATTGCATCTGTCTTTTTTTAGACTAACTCATACTAGCTTTCATTTCAATGGTTAAGTGTGCAATGCAAGGGCGAGATTTTCCAAGGACAGCAATATTTCTGCCTACTGTTATTATTATTTACATGCACAACAAGGTTTTATAGTTTATTGTCCCACCCCAACAGACAAGTGAGAACCTGGGACATTCTAGTTGGAAGGCAAATGCCCTACCTGTTGTGTACCACAGCTCCCCCCCCCCCACCCCTGCTATAGGGTTGATGAGCAAGTTCATTTTGAGTTTTTCAAAGGGAAAGAGAGTATTCTTATAGAGAGTGGAAGACACAGAAGACATTTGAAATCAGAAGCCTTCATAACAAAATTTGAATATCGTTGTATCAGAATTATCAGTCTAGATGCGACAAACCTGTTCTACAGCTTGGTGAAGCTTTATATTTTTCTGACAAACATATCAGAACAACAGCTGACTTCTCTACTGCTAGAGCCATAGCTTCTAATGTTGAGCCACCTAAAATATCCAGTTCACGTAATATAATAATTAGCATTCTTGAATTGTAATTTTATATGATCGTTGCTGTCATCATTAGCCCAATCTGATTAAAATACAGATCTATATTTCGTTTCATTTTTTTATACTTTCGATGGCCTGCACTATATGAAGATCTGACCAGTTGTAGTAGAAGGTTGTGTCAGGGGTCAGACATTAACCAATCAGCATTGATGTTTTTAGTGGGATACCCACAGTTCATAGCACCGCATGCCAAGAACTCCATGTAAAAGACTGTTTTATTGGCTGATCCCTCACATCAAGACAAGTAAAACGAAATTTTGAACTATAAAAAGCGAAACGAAATAGGATCTGTGTTTTAATCAGATTGATTTATAGCCTGGTTGGTGCAGGAACGAATAACACTGACTAAACCCCATTTCATTTTATTTATATGACTCGCATAGTATGACAACAAGCTTTAGTCCACTTGAAACCAGGCAAAGAATATCTTTTTTACTAGAATGTCCCAGAAAAAACAAATGGAGGAAATAAAAAAAACTTTGCAAAGAGAGAAAATGAAAAAATCAACATCAAAAAGAACAATGTGTAAGTATTAAATCACTTATGACTTATTCGGCTTTAAGTGCAAAAGATAGTTTTACCTTATGATATATAAGCATGTATATCTTGTTTAGGCTACATCACTTTGCCACAAAAACTAAAATTAAAGTATCACATAAAATAAGAAAAGGCGAAAAAAAAAAACACAAAAAATATATAGATGTGTACTGAAGCAATAAACAAAATTTAAATATACAGCATTCTTGAGAATACATTTAGTGGGGAGTAGGTCATCTACACAGTAGTTACACTTTTTGAAATATAAGCCCCGACTATTATTTCATTCAGTGATGTGGAGGAAGAAAACGGAAGCTAACCCCTTCTTCATCTGAGGTGTTCACATTAGATAGTTCTATTTTTTAAAGTAAAGGCAATAACTAAAAATGTGTTTCATAATTGGGCTGTATAACAAAAGTGAAGTGCATCAAAAATAAACAAAATATAAATAAGACAAAAATCAAGTCTTATTTTACAGCACCCTACACAACATCATTCTACATTTTCTGCCCATGATCAACAAATCATGAATCAAAGATCAAATGAACATCAGTAGAAGATTGAATGTTCTTCCACTGGCCAATAACCATAACTTTATAAGTAAATTTGAAATAAAACAAGATGTGGTCCAGGAACCAAACGTGACATCATCGCAGACATCTTGGAATTTTACGTCATATCAAAAATTAAAGTCTGACAATCGATGCACACGTGGTTATCTTTCCATATTATATACCATACAAAATAATATATATCTAAGGAAAGTCTAATGGATGTGGTATCATAGTTCTTTACTTACTCATATGTTCGACGTCCATCCATACTTTAAAACCGGATTGCTTTAATCTTTCTTTTACTTTAAGCATTATAGGCTGTACATCCCATTGATAACTTATCATAATATGTGGACAATCAGCTTCTACTTCTGAAAATTTTAATATACATACACCACAATATAAAATGGTTGAAGTATAATATTATTCCCGTCTTCATTAGCCCAGTTCGGAGCAAAACAGTAGGACGTTAAACCCCATTTCATTCATAATATTATTCTAAACCAACCATAGCCATAGGTCATTTAAGATTATATAATGTATGTTTTGGCATAGTTTGTTCATCTACTAGCTCCAAATGGTACTCTTTCTAGACCACTAGATATCCCTTTTAATCCCCTTGAAAAGTTATGTTACATGCCATTACTCATAATGAGAAAGAGTGATGTGTTTAAATGTTTACATACATGTAACATTAATCGGGTCATTATGAAACTAACACCTATACTAATATTTGTGAACATTTTGCTGTAAGGGGACACAGATTGTCACTGTTAGTGTTGAAGACTTGCCTGTCCAGTATAAGCTGTGAAATAGAAATGTAATAAAAAGCTTACAATGTGCTGCAAGATATATATTATATACTAATATTTGTGATTGTCGTTTGTTTGTTTGTCTGTCTGTTTAGGGTTGGCGGCTACACTAGGGTTGTCCCAAGGCTGAAATTTGGTATATAGGTGTAGCTTGAACTGGGGAGTAACATAGGCCTGGTGGCAATGGCCTACCACTTCCGATTTCGGGGTTATGAGACTTCCGGTTCATGGCTGGCTATACCTGTGCTACGCCGGATCATCCACTAGTATGGTATATTTTTATTTCAAATATTCATTTCCAATCAGAGGTCTTTAGAAATGGCAGGAAATCAGAGTACCTTGAAAGAATACACAGACATGTACAATGAAGGCAGATCACCGTACATAGCCAGGAAATCCCCTCCAAACTCAGGATTGAACCCATGACTTGTTGGATAACAGACCTTAAGATCTACAATGTACAGTACAAGTAACAAAACATTGTCATCAAAACCTTCTCCCTCTCCTCCCCTTATTCCACTGTTATGAATTGTACCTTTATAAATATTTTGTTCTTCATTACTATTTATTTCCCATAGTGCACCTCTAGCTGCATGACTCAAGGTTTTATCTTTACAATTAACTAGATTATTCAAACCTGCAAAAAGATACATGTAATAAAATATAGTGAAATATGTTTGCAGATTGTTTGTAATTTATGCTATTATTAACAAAGGTAAAACAGCCGCCATGCCTTTATTAGGGTAACTGTTCTAATTTAACAAATTACACTTTATTGTCAACTTACATGTAATTGTTTTCGCAGAGAAGATAACAGAAAAAGGTATTTAAGCAGTTTCCCTGCAAGATACGCCCACATGTAGCAATAGATGGACTGAGAACTGGGAAATAGGGATCATCCTCATACTGATCCAATGCTTCACTCACATCGATATAGAAATACAATGTATGTCTGTTAAAAACTGTAGCCAGTATCGCGTTCACATAGTTTTTAGAAAAGAGGGGAAACTTTGGAACGGAATGTCACAGATATTTACAGCTGAATATCAATAGGGTTTGTCCTCTCATGACCATAAAGTTACACACCAAAAGGGGTGACAACATAATACAGCCACACAAAAATGTGGTTGTATAAAGAAGCATGGTTATCTCGCACACCCCTGTATCCACCTGTGTGAACAAGCTCTTCTTACTCTATGAACATTAGACTGTAGGTAAAGACACCAAGACACGTTATTGGACTAAAGACTATTACAGCATGTACATGTATGCACTACTTTCTTTGTTTACAGTGGATGACAGTTACCCTGATAACATACCAATCAGAATGATAACTAGTTAATTGAAAACAAAACGTTTTATACTTCAAGTTGAGCATCCTTAAATCTATTGCATAACTAGTAGGTCATGAATAAAATAATAACAAATCTGCAACATCTGGCCCCAAGTTCACAAAGAATTCTCAGACTTAATTTAAGCATTTACTTAAAATTGTCGCCTTATTTTAAAAACTAAAATATAGCCCTTTATAAAACTTTTGTTGTTTTAATGTATCAAATACATCAATAAGAAACCATGTGCAAAGTTTTGTGTTTCTGGATCAATGATATTTCTCATAAACACTGATTGAAAGTTGAGTAAATTTTTAACTTAAGTCTGAGAATGCTTTGTGAACTTGGGGCCTGGTCTTTGCTTTCAAAAGCCGATTCATGAAGCACATTCATTAGATTTATTACACTTTGTATATTCTTTATCAATGACCTTAAGTACATGCATTTCTGATTTCTGGATAAAAGATAACTACCAAAGTATCAAAAAGTATATTGAACATACACTACCTTCTTCACATCCTGGTTCACAAATAATTGCTTTACGATTAGCTTGATTGAATGCTAGAGTCCATAGCAACATGACTGCATAATACTGACAGTTCCTATTGTTACTCATCATTTTAACCAATAACGGTATGGCGCCACCTTGTACAATCTTAACTTTATTAGAATCATTAAAAGCAATGTTGTTCAAGCCTTCAGTCACTTCCACCGCTCCCATTCCAAATTTAGATGAGAAATTTGTAGCAGATGCCAAGCTGTCTCTTAACACGTTGATAATGAAACATATAGTACCTGCCGTCGCATTGATGACTTCATTTTCCTGCTCATCCACAATGTAAGATAAAGTTATCAAAGACTTTGCCTTCAACATCGGATGATCAAGAATCAAACAATTCTGCAGTATCTGAACTCCATTATGATTTCTGAGACAAAACTTTGCATCTTCATATTTACTAACTGTATTATGCAATATGCCCAATAATGATTTCACAAAATACAACTTTTTCTCATTATCAATAAAATCCGGACATTTTGAAAAACTGTCAAGCAATGCAGCGAACTTGGCTAATAGCGGACTTTCAGATATCTGCTGACAAAGTATAGCTGATGAATCACAGCAATTCCAAATAACTGATACAGCACTGCGTAAATTTTTCCACAGACTAATATATTTGGCATCAAAGGTGTCCAATTTTTCCTGAATTTTCCACAATTTCATAAACACAGAGAAGAAATCTTCACTAACGTAGGTGGCTATGACCATTTTACGTAATGAATCATTGGACGCATACCTTGACATTTGCCACAGGTATCTAAAATCTTCATAATACTCTGCTAAATGAATATTATTGTTCTCTTTAAGTCGCTGTATGGTCTCTTTAATCTTTATCCTAACAGATACTTCAGTTACTACTTCTGGAAACTTTCCATTCATCTGTTCTGAAAAACCAAATAAAAATACATCAATGTGGCAAATAATTATGTTTTGTCAGTTTGACCATAACCCGTAGTGACTCAAAAAATAACTTAAAAACATCAGTGAATATCAACTGATAATTATGAAAGTAAACTAAAACAGGTAAGTCAAAATTTTGGTTCTTTGATTTCTAACATGGATAGATAAACTAGCACGCAGCAGTTTTCATCAACCCTTCCTTGAAGTGTTAATTTTGACAATGAACCCCTCCCACGTGTATGTCGTTATTGCGTGTCGCATGTGCAGCTCAGTGGTTCTGTTGGGGCAATAAGTTCTTCATCTGTGAACATACTCTCAAAGCATGTCAAGTGTCCGTGACTATTTATCATATCGCAACCTGCATAGGCATTTGCATTTCAATATCCCCAACTTTTTTTGAAGAGTATATATACAATGGGAATAAAAAATTACCTTTTCTTATGGGAGGTGGAGGGGAATCAGAGCCTTGTCTGGTATCAGTATTTCCTGTGCCATGTAAGACAACTTTACTGCTTTCAGCCTTTTTGTTATCCATCTGGAATACAAATATGTAAAAATTTAGCACAATTAAAAATCAATAAGGGGGTGCTCAATCAAGCTTTAATGGAATACATGTATAATATTCCCTGATATTAGAGCTATGTATTAGATGCAATTTGTCAAAGATGACGAGATAATGGCACATCGAAATATGTTTTTCCTTCTGTATTTTAAATCACAGGTCCAGCATTTTTATACGCCCACATTGAAATGTGGACGTATATTGCCGTCGCCCCCGTCGGTCCGTCTGTCCGTCCATCGGTCCGTCCGTCCATCGTCCACAATTTCTTGTGAAAGCTCTAACGCCAAAAGTTATCATCCTGGCTGTATCATACGGTCTGTCATTGAGTAAACTGACATGGTTTCGATTCCCCGGTTGTATGTGACAAGGAGTAAGGTCGCCTGTCCAACTTTGTGGGTTTTCTCTGGGTCCTCAGGTTTCCTCCCACTGCTAAAGACCCCTGAGTGCAAGCAAATTATTGAAATAAAAATGAACCATGTGTTAGTCCCAAAATGACCTAGTTTGTGTTGTGTGGACCTTAAACTCCATTTCTCTCTCTCTCTTACAAACTTTAGGTTTTGGTTTTTCCTTTCCAAAAATTTAATTTTCAACCAGAATGTCATATTTGGAATTAGCACGATTCAAATTATAAGCCCGCAATATTGGTGGGATTCATTGTGTAAATCATGCTACCCTACTTGCATGATCGCAGCTTATTGTTGACTAACTACAAGAATTTTTTGCCACCTAGTAGGCTACATGTACATCGAATATTATGAATAATATAGAACAATATATAATCAACGGCTGCTTTAGTTTAAAACGAAATCTGCTGGATCCGATAATGCTGCAGTTATTCACGTTATAACTAGCTAATGCTTGATAGAACTATAGTAGTAATATAGCCTACATGTATTTAATAACTGCCCTGTTATATAGTGGAACATAAAAAGGTGAGATCAGATTGTGTTATCATTTCGGAATCAGTCAGCCAAACATTGATATTCTGGAGCAGTACGTTGATCCGGCTACTTTAGTACTTAGGGCTTAAACCAAGTAATGGTTAGGCCTAGGGTTAGGGTTAGTAGTCATTTCATTATTAGGACTTTTTCGCCGTGTTTATATTAAATTTGAGAACAAATCACTTAAACAGGTGAAAAATATACAAATAACCTGAATGCAACACTATTAGTTCACTGGTAAAAATAAAATGATGAATAAATATCTCTGATTGTTTTGATTTGGCATTGCCCACGCACCACCACCTTTGTTATGAACGGAAGTGAAATTATTGACCCGAGTGATTCACTTTTTAATGATTACATACGATGCAAATATATAAATTTCAAATACTACACAGTTATAATATTAATATAAAGTAGTATTACATTATCCTTAATTTATAAAAAATGTTTAATTTACAGCACATCAATTTTCTATTTTATTTTATCATACAGATTATAATAATTTTGTTTTGTCTAAAGAGTGCCAATGCATGAATCACTCGGGTAAACCGGATGTGTACAAATTGAAATGGAAACCCGCCGATTTCGATTGCAAGAAAGTGTATGTAAATAGAAAAAAGAGGCCAACAATGTAATAACTACACAATAGCACACAATTATGACCGTATTAGTTAGGTCAAGTATATCTTGAAACAGAATATTGCTTGTGTTTGAAATAAAAGCAAAGTTTTAATTAGGTCAGTAAACTGCAGCAGGTGTTGGTTGATGATAGGCCTGAAGTAATTGATTATACAGTAACATAGGCGGTAGCCTGCTCCTTGAAATGAAAATGTTTATTAAAGTAAAAGTGTTGGGTAGGCCGTAATATAAAGAATCATTCATTCTGAAAGTGAGAGAGAGAAATGGAGTTTAACGTTCTCTCGACACAAACTAGGTCATTTCGGGACTAACATATGGTTTAATTTTATTTTAATAATTCGCTTGCACATAGGGGTCTTTAGCAGTGGGAGGAAACCGGAGGACCCGGAGAAAACCCACAAGGTTGGACAGGCGACCCTACTCCTTGTCACGTACAACCGGGGATTCGAAACCACGCCAGTTGACTCAATGACAGACTTTATGATACAGCGTGCACACGCTAACCATTCAGCCATCCAACCCCCCTATTCTGAAAGCAGTTAATTGGTCACATTTATTTACATGTAGCTTTTTGTACCAGACAGCTCTATAAAATATACGTTTGGAAGTGAAGCCAGTGAGTAGTCACCGTGTAACCAGATTTCTGGTCAGAGAGTGGTATCCCAGTGGAGCTGTAACCAATGGGGACTTAATATCATTTCCAAACTATCTTTTAACCAGTTTAGACATGTGATCAACTTAACCAACTCAAATGAAGTCGACTTGTAATCAAAAAGTTTAAATTTTACATGTTCATGGTTTTGTTTTAATATTTAATTCATGATAATAATAATATATAAATGAAACCAATCATATTTATATGTTTATATTAATACTACTTATAGTTAGCAGACGATTTACGCAATACTACCTAATAGTCTACCAAAATACCACCACATAAAATTTCATTACAAATCAGTGAGTTCCATTCCCTGAATTATCAAATCAAAAAAATGTAAGGTCGACTAGACTGTCCATATCAGTAGATCGAGCATCTGAAATATTAACCTAATATTACCAAATACCTTATAATTTTAACCCAATAGTACCAAATACAACCACATACATTTACTACCAATACTTTATCTCATTTTATCATTCCCTAAAACTGACAGAATTCATCAGTTTTTTTCAATGATCAAGTCAATTTTCCAAATTCTTGCAAAAAATGTATCATTATCTAAAATGTGGCTATTTATAGTATCATTGATAAAGGTCGTATTGGAATGGTAAAACATTGAAATAAATAGTTTATTTTCTTTTGTCTAATGTTTTGTCATTCAAATAATTGTAGGCCTACTTATTTTATGTCATATTTTCATAATATTGGCTCAATATGTAACAGCAATGGAATGGTTTTTGGTTGTATCCATGGTTAATATTTGTCAGTATTGGGTGATCAATTTCTGGAACCAGATTATTATGATTTTGTTCTGAAGTTTATGGCCCAAAAGAAGAAAAGGAAGGAAAACAATAATAATAATAACATTTTTTATAAAACAAATTGTAACAAGATATCCTACTATCCTACAAAGTATTTTATGAATAAACTAAAGTTACATTATATTATATTGTTTTTATTTTCAGAAACATGGAGGATTCTTCAGAAAAAGCAATTCTTAAAAGATTAAAAGAAAAAGACCATGTCTGTGACCTTGTCAAAAATAACACTTTCTCAAGTGATGTTCAGGTTAGTAGCCTAAATAGTTTGAAACACTAATCCATCTATTTTCATCAGCCACATTAAATAGACATGTCAGTGTCTCATATATTAACACCAAGCAGATATATAAAAAATTGGCTTAAAATCAAATTGATAATCAAATGCAAATCTAATAAGTTTTAACTGTTGTGTAATCGTTCATTTACCATAGTATTATGGATGACATGTCACCCCTTTGCGTTGACAAAATTTCACTTTTCCAAATTATTTCTTGAAGGTGAGTAGATAAGTATAATAAATTATAAAGTGTACTGTTACCTAGTCATTGAAATAAGAATCTTGTGACCACAGACATTGTCAGTCACAAATTCAGACTCTGTCAGTCACTATCCCGCTGGTGTCATTATATCTGGAACTGATTTTCCATTTTTCTGTGGCCTTTTGTCCTGAAACAGTTAAGGTGATGACAAGTGTGCACTCTCCTTTTATTATAAGATCTGAGTATAAATAATAGAAACTTTCTGTTTAATTTTGCTTACATGATGATAATTTCTAGAATATTTATCATTTCAGACATTGTTCTCTACTTCTCCATCAAGTAAAGAAAGAAATCGACTTTTATTTTCTGCTCAGTTTTTACAAGCAGCTAAAGATGTCATTTTGTCTGGTGTGTGTAGTGATGACCTCATCCAAGCTGCTGTATTATGCTCTAAATATTACAGAGATCACATGATAGAGGCTAAATCAGTTCTCAAGGAACTAACAATGCAGAAACTACTTTACCATATCGTGGCTAAAGTACCATCGCAGGTAAAATGTGTTTTTTGTAGTAGAGATCTATAATATTATGAATTTGGTTTGATTTCGGAATCTGTCCACCAATTTTTATTTCTAAACCCAATCCGTAACCTTGTTCAGATCATTTGCAATACATTTATATGAGAGGTATAATCAAACCAAAAAATAACACAGAAATAAACTTACAGCATATGTATCAATACAAATTTGGTCTTGGACACACACTTCAACTTTAGCTAAATGTAATATGTTTTGGATTTAAAGATACATTATTTAAGAGCTAAATTTACCCATTTGAGGTCTTTCTTTAGGCCTTAAGTTATATATATTATTAAATATTTATTAACACGACAAGTCTATAATCAACTCTTGATTTTAACTACAGCTTGGCAGATGCAATTAAAATCTAAATATAGGGTACCACACAAATTTACGTAACTCGGCCATATATGACTAATCGAAAGTTGCCAAGTAAAATTGACTGGGAACCGAAAGTTTTTTGACAAAGATGCAATAGGGCGAGTGTAATGAAACCTACGTTCAAAGCTGAACTAGTAAATTACTTGAAAGCCAGTCTATTTCTCTGCCTGTCAGTCAAAACTGACAAATATGACTGAAACTGGAGTCCTATTGCCAATCTTAAATCGTGTCAAACTATAATCTAGTGAATTGACTTGTGTTCCATACTTTATTGCCATAGATGTTAATGTACACTAGAGTAGAAGTCAAGACTTAGATCTAGTGAACAGTCTTGATAAAAGTACTAGTACTGTATCATATTAGTAGATGTATTTGTATATGGCCCTCTAGTTCTATGGTAACTGGGATTGGGGTGCTCAAGGAGAAAGTCAGTGGCCAGCTATTAATCCTTTACTTTATCAACAAATTTGTTTTATCACTACAGTCTCATCAAGATGTGATGTTGGAACTAGGAGAAGAAATGTATATTATGTTAGAACTGGTTAAAGACAATGTAGAAGCAGCTACACCCATGATTAATAATTCTTACAGTCTCTTTTGGAATATTGCTGGAGAATTTGAAAAAAATGATTCATTCAGTGATTACTCAGTCACGCTTAAACTCCGAATTCTAGCGTCAAAGTTATTATTGTTGAAACCAACCACAACACAGACTAATATAGACAAATTTAACCTATCTGTGGAACGATATGGATACCTAATGAAAAATAAAAAGATGTGTGTTATGAAAAAGGAAGTGGAAATCAAAACTCATTTTGAATTGATTTCTAGTTTTTCAAACATACTTATTAAATCCTCATCCAACTCAAAGTCTCATCATGTTGATGTGTCCAGAGTATTATGCCATTTAGTAAAACTACTGATGAAATTCGATCTTCATCAAGAAATTCTCTCTTATATCGAACTTCAGAATAGCCAGTATGATAGCCATGTGGTCATAAAACTATCGCTCAACATCTTAGCAATCTTAAATTTCTTTAATATGTCAGCTGAATCAAAATATTTTTCACATGAAAAACTGCAGGAATCTTTTGAACTCATAAATACAACAGATTTTTCAAATTGTTCCACAATGGAAGCAGAATTTTTAGCAGATGTTTTTATTATTGGTCTCACACTAGCCTCTTTTAAAAATTCTAAAATTTTAGAGTCAAATTCATTTGTGGTCTTGCATTATAATTTATTGACTTTCTTTGAAAAACAGACAACAGTTTTAGCCATTCATATAAAACAATTAAAAGATAAAAATGCAGACACTTCCAAAGTACAAAAATTGTCGCATTATGAGAAAACTATGTTGGAGACGTTGAAGTTGAAGTTGTCATTAGTGCACACTATGATCTCAAATACAAAAGGTAAGTTAGTAGATATCATAATTAACCTGTAGATTGTCTATACAGTGTTGTCATATTCTGCATGCCAGATGGTCTGTACTTGTGTTTAGAATAGTTTATTTACTTAGATGAATAACTTAAAGGAAATGAAATGAAATGAAATAGGGTTTAACATCCTACTGTTCTGCTCCGAACTGGGCTAATGAAGACAGGCATATGCCGTACAGTGTGCTATGAGGGAAATTTTGCCCAGACAGCAGCACTACAGCCTACTCTTATATCGAATTCCAACTGTCAAGGGATCTTTTACGTGCACGCCAATGTGTACACGGAACTTCGTTTTTTCATATCATCCGAACGACTAGACATCTGTCTTTAACAGGCCCTCCGTCCTGCACGGAAAATCTGGATGAACTATCTCGGCCAATGCAGGGATCGAACACCTGACTTCCAGGCTAGCGAGCCAGCATCTTACCCACTTAGCGACCGTGACCTCCCTCACTTTAAGGAAATATAACTCTTAGCTATAAGTACTAAAACGCGCAACTTTTTTTCCTCCCTAAATCTATGTTTGACTGTGCCAAATGAACATAAACAATGTAGCCAGTTACATTTAGATAAACTAAGTGTGAATTATTTGAATAAGCTTGTATGTTACTTAAACACTGTTATTGTAAAACTAATAGAACTGTTACCTGTATAATCTTAACAAGTACATATATGAAAGCTTCATCAGATGTATCTCAAGATATATTTATATAAGAATATCATTTACTTTAGATGAAGAAAGAAGAGATTTTATGAAAAAAGCTGTAGAAATATGTGCTGAAGACATTAAAACAGTAGATGTCTTATTAACAGATAAAACTAAACAAGATTTCCAAATTTCTTATGGTAACCCCTATTATAGATTCTTTATAATATAACCTATATAAATAAAAGTGGGCTTGCAATTTGCTTTGGTGCAAATTAAGCATAGGAAGTAAACTATTATTTTTCTTTTCTGACTACAAGATAACAGAATGATAGAAAATTGAGACTAACACATTGTTTTTTTTATTTTTGGTTAGTTACTATTGATTGGAATAAGATTTTAATGTTATTATTTTAGGATGTCTGACAGGAAAGATGGGATTATTATGTTATAATCTCGATTTAATGGACTATAATATTTATTTTGCCCAAGTAAGCTGTCAACAGTTAACCAGATATTGTACAGCTTGTCCAACTCTACAAGTAGCGCGTATAGATGAGGTACTGTCACCATTTCATACTATATATTAAAGTCTGATTCCAAAAGCTTTTTTGCCACAGCCATCTTTTGATACTTTGCTGCCATTGTCACTGTGCTTGTGTTGAAGATTAAGCTGTGAAATAGAAATGTATAAAGAGCTTACAAGAGCTTTTGACTATAGACCAATCTGTCGATGGTGTATGATAATTTAGTAGAACATTATAAAAATTGCTATATTTAATATTATAGACCAATCTGCGGGTGATGTATGATAATTGAGATAAACATTATAAAAGTTGCTATATTTTATATTATTATTATTATAGACCAATCTGTGGGTGGTGTATGATAATTTAGTAGAATATTATAAAAGATCAAAGAAATGGAAATGTGCGATGGAGACAGTTGTTAAAGGTGTATTAATTGATTCTAGACATTTAGCATCTTTTGCTAAACGATGGGTACAGATCAAACTCTCCGCTCTAGATGATGGATTGGATGAATATATTAATATGTAAGTTTTGGTATTATATAGAGACTGAAAGAAATTACCTCAAAGTTGTAAGGAAATTTCTAGCTATTAACACACACACACCCCCCACAAATTTTTCTGTAAATATATCTTATTAATTGGAAAATATTACCAGACCCAGATTTTTTATACATTGCACATGTTTACAAAATGTACTAGAATTATATTGTATCCGAATTCCGAAATACAGGGATTATTTCTGTTAATAATTTAAATTGTATTCAATTTTAAAACATTGAAAAGGTACAACCCTTCTTTTATCTGAAATTAATATATATATATATATATATATTTTCTTTTTTTTTTCTTTAATCAGGAATTTAAGATCTACTACTGAAAGTTGTGAATTTATAAGTGATGAGTTACTAATATCTTTCCTGAAAGCTGAGTTACAAGTTTTTCAAAAGTAGGTTATCAGTCGTGATTTCTTATTAACTGTTGTGTAGGAATGACAATTATATTAAAGTGTAGTATAATCTTAATAATTTGTTCCGCAGATTTATATAAAAACATTACTTGAAACAAAAGTTTGATCAGATATTAAAGAAACTTAGCTATATCAAATGATATTACTTATAACTTATAGCATGTACTGTATATTTTATGGACAGGCAACAACCTCTTTTCCCCATTTGCCTGCTACTTATGTGAAACTTGGCCTATGCCTAAAGATACATTACGGAAGAGTAGATAAGGAGCTGGCAGTTCTTACTATGATAGTTAAAAACTAGATGATGTAAAGGGATTATGCTGAACATTTCAGTCAAATTGCTTCTCTCTAACCCGAGAAAACCTTATTTAAAAATTACTGTAGTCTCGATTGTCACTGTTACCACTGTCAGGATAATGAATAAAGTCTCGATTATCCATTTTTGTGTTTAATCGTCAACGGGCGTTGAACAGCAGATCGGATTCAAATCCATTGAAAATCAGACACATAAGATGGCATTGAGAGTTGATTATGGTCTTTTCATGTTAATAAATGTCTAATTAAACATACATTATGCAAGAGCAAAATCTGATTATTGCAAGTCTTAATTTAGGCTTCAGATGTTATAGAAATTATAAATTAGATCTTTATTTAAACAACAAGCCCAAAATTAACTCTGTAGACCCACGAATGGCTCCTCTACAGCTCGGATTTAAATAGGATTTCACTTATCAATTAATTCAAATATGGCGCATCCTGAGGAGAATACGTCAGTTAGACCGAGGCTAAATGATAGCGTGTACTTAGCGAGGCTGCTGTAGAGCGTTTCCGCATGCCATTGAAAACTTTACTTGATAATCGAGATATGTAGGTGGAGTTAACGCCTGTCAATCAAACGATCAGCCACGGTGAAGGCACATTTCACTACCATTTCTAGTTAAATATTACAACGATGATAACTATGTTCAGAATAAAGTAATTTGACTGAAATTTTCAAAATATTCTTCTTTCATCATCTACTTTTGAACTGTTATAGCAAGAATGGCCAATTCTCTGTAAAAATCTCCCATAATGTATCTTCAATAGTTTATATAACATTTCAGGCCTAAAGAAAGACCTGCAATAGGCAGATTTACCTCTTGCATAATGCATGCTTAAATAAAATATTACTTTAATTTCGACGATAGCTTTGAATGCAACAATAGTATTGAAAAGATAGCATTTCGATTTGTAAAATTAGCTGAAATGCAATAAGAAATGTCAGATAATTTATATTTGTATTAACTGCTGACTTATTTCAGGAAGAAAAGTGTAGTTGGTATTAATTCTACATTAAAACAACTAGTAGATGTTTTAACTGATAAATGTGAGAAGACAACATATTGTATTTTATTAGCCAGTAATAATCAAATAGATAGTGATGAAACGTAAGTAGCTTAAAGTGGTATCAAGATCATATCATTTTATCTTAAAGCTAGATCCTTGTTACAGTTAAAAAAAGATAATTATGTAGCAGTCAATCTGAGGTTACTGCTAGAATTAAAAAGAAAATTCAAGCCATGCAGGAATCCTTAAATAAGATAATCTAAGAAATCTAAGAATATGTTTTAACTAAAGCCTTGATCTTGTACTTTCTTTTCAGGGCCAAATGTTTGCTTTATAATCAAAAAGGTACAACTGAGGAATAGGACAGCCCTAATAAGACAATTTATCGAGTTTTATGATTTTTTTCATGAGTAGTGATCTAACGTGTGTCTGTCATTGAGTCATGTATTTATGGTGTGATGTCATGCTTGTACATGACAAGGAGTAGGGTCACATGTGATTCCATGCTTGTACATGAGAAAGAGTAGGGTCACATGTGATCCCAGGCTTGTACATAAGAAAGAGTAGGGTCACATGTGATCCCAGGCTTGTACATAAGAAAGAGTAGGGTCATGTGTGATCCCATGCTTGTACATGTCGAAGAGTAGGCTACTGTCAATTGTTCCTTCCACTTCTAAAGACTCCTATGCACAAGTAAATTATAGAATTTACAATATGGTACTTCCAAACTGACATATTTTGTGTTGAAAGGACATTAAACCCCATTTTTGCAGTTTTTGATAAAATTTGACGTATGTTAAAATAACCACAAAATTGTATTTCTTTTCAGTACCACTGAGGATTATCTAAATGTTGCATTGTCTTTAATGCCAACAGAAAAGAAAGCTACGAAACTAGAAAAAATACTAATTGGCCAGATCTATTTGTGGCAGTATATACATAAACATGAAGAAGCCTGTTCTAAGGTAATGTGATATTAGTATAATGTATTTGTATATATTTACAGAGCACCCTTGAAATCCAGCCACAAGGTAACTCTTTATAATTTGTATACCATAGCAACCAGCATTATGATCAAGATTTTATTTGTTAGACAAGACACAAATTATACATTAAGATCAAACTACAACATGATAAAAAGAAATAACACCTCATTATTTCCCGCTTCAATAACCATTTAACACAATATGTTCATTAAAAGTTTATCCCAACTGTAATTATTTTCTTCATGTTTAAGTGTAAGTCATTGATGTTCAACCTATCAAAATACCCACAATAGACCCAAATGTGTTATTAGAGTTACCCCTCTTAATACAAAATTGTTATTTATGGATGTGCCCGATTGTCAGTCCGGAATGTCCCGAATTGACAGAATTGCAATCAAGTCATACAGAATTCAGTCCTGTCACAGTTCCGACAGCTGAGGTGGTGTGAGTAGAATCGTGACATATTTTAAGTAACAAATATGTTTCAGCTGCCATGATTGGTTGAGATATTTTTTATGCAGTCGGCACATGCGTTGTACTCCACGAAATTCTCCTTTTCACTCGATTGACACTATTTTCGGAATGGAGATAATTTAATTCCAGAACGTTCAATCGAGTATCCCCTATGAGAAGTCCCCAAATAAATTTGAAGCACTATCATTCTTTCTGGACATACCCTGCCTTTTGCATAGCACTACATGCACTGCTAATTAATATAATTAGAGCTGTAGTTTAGACATGGATTTCAGAGATAAAGGGTTCAACTGATTAAGATGATCTCTAATCTTATTGAGGTAATCCATTTTGCTGTTTTATATTGTGTATCCAATCATTAAATTTCAACAATGATGTTAGCGAAATTTAAATATTGACTTCTGATCAATATTTCATTTAAATTTTCCAGGTAGCAGTTGAAGAAACACAAAAAGGTGACAAATTATCAAAAAATAATGAAGATGAAGAGGCATCCATTGAAACAAAACAACTTTTTACATTAGCTGATGAAGAAGACATGGTAGTCATTTTGGATAAAGCTGTTAGCTTATGGCAGGAATGTTACACTATTAGTTTTGATGATCCAATGAAAAAACAGTATTTTATTGAGTCCTTACAACTCTGTTCCTCTATATATAATTCCCTTAAAAGGGTAAGACTGATAATCATATTTCTGTTTATGATGTTTATCAATGGATTATATTTATTTTAAAGATATATTTATATGTTTGATATACTTTTGTTATTATTATTATTACTGCAACATATTTATAGTGTGCCCTTTCATATAACATGTTCAGGGGCACTTTACAAAGTGACAATATAATCATAAATAAACAACAAGATTATTGACATGTTAACGATTGTATACAGAGTCAGTTAAAAGCCTGATTAAATAAATGATATGGGGTTTAATGTCTTACGTTAATTACAACAGACATGAAACTGTGTTTAACATCTAGCTTTTGTGCACCAATAATAGCGAGCATACACACCATGTAGTGTGCTATGATGGAGAGAATTTTTGGCAGGACAGCAGTTTTTCCACCTGCTCTTCATGTCAAAGGTTCTTTTATGTGCACTTCAACAATTACACATGAATGACAAAGAGTCTGTTTCTTACCAGGCTCTGCATTCTGAACCACTGACAAGTAGAAATGACTACTGTCACTGTAACCCAGGTATCATTTAATCTTGTTTATCTAGCACTAATTTTTTTCACATTCGTTTAATATCCAATCTTTGTTTAAAAATTCGTAACAACTGTTCAAAATCACCATAAATCGTTTAATTTGTACTTCTGTCAAGTTTAAAGCTGACCATTCAATTTTGATAATGAGTGTCCAATTTACAAGTGTTTAATTTCTGAATCACCGTTAAAAAAATAAACAACCCAATTGATTAATGATGTATAATGATTCATTTTTGAACAATGGTCAGGATATTAAATACTTGTAAATTGGACACTCATTATCAAAATTAATCAGTCAGCTTTAAACTGGACACAAGTACAAATTAGATGATTTTTGGTGATTTTAAACGATTTTTATGAATTTTTAAACAAAGATTTGATATTCAACGAATGTGAAAGAAATTAGTGCTAGATACACAAGATTAAATGATACCTGTTTTACAGTGTCTTCTTCTACTGTAAGCTGAATGACAAACCCATCTATTGTATAACCCTTTTTCTGAATTTGAATTTTCAGCCTGTGAAAGAAGCTCAAGTTCTGGCAATGTTAAACAGGTTATGTGAGGAAGGGAATGAAAGTTTGAAACATAAAATTAATATGGATGTGGTACGATTATTGACATCACTGGGACTGTGTAAATCAGCTGTAGAACAGTTAGCTAATATACAACATTGCTATACAGATACATCAACTTTACCAGTTAATGATCAACTATTATACCATATCCGTAAAATACAAGCTACTTTATCATTGGTTGTAAAAGGAAAGGTGAGGAATATAGTTTATAAAAATGTTGGATAATATATCATATATTATAACAGTGTGTTGCATGTAATAGTGCTGGCAAGATATTAAAGTTAATTGTAGCCCAAAATGGAAACTTCTTGGATTCTGATTGGTCGAAAAGTGGCATCGAATGAGTATAACAGTCCTCTAAATTTCCTGGGCGACTCACTGCGAATGAATATTTTCTGGGTGCTAGACTCTGTTTGCAGTGGCCAAAAATTCTACACCTCAAAACTTTATTCTAGGAAATCTTCATGAATTTCTTCTTGTACCGGTATGTCATCAACAAGGAAATTCAACCATTGGCTTATTGAAACACACACCTGAAACACACAAAAAACAAAGTTAGTGAGTGTATTTGAAAGATAATAAGTAAATTTAATTTCAAGGCTGATCTGACAGTAATGGTTGCTATGGTCATTCTATCATAATCAGACTGGTCAAAATCGAAGATTTTCAACAAGTGAATAAAAATACTACAATTTATTGAACTCTGTATGGACCGTAATATATTTTTAAAAATATACAAGTCGGGCTGATACTGATATGACTAGGACAGAGACTAATTTTCATACACAGGCCAGGGTTTTTAGCGAAGAAAAAAAAATCACATTCACAGCGTTGAAATGACAACGTAAACAAGTATAGCAACTACATGCGTACGCTACACAGCATATATCTACACGGTCACACAAGTGTATGTACATTTATCAAACATGATATGCAATTTATTTAGAACCTAGTCACTGCTGGAGTTCAAAATCATTTAAAAAGTACATAAAATACACTTACGATTTCTGTTTCGATCTTTAAAATTATCGCAGAGTGACCTCCCTTTCCAAAAAGACACAATATTAACCAGTCGCTTAGTGAACCAAATAGAATGGAAATGAGTGTTTATCTTATTACGTCACGGATATTTTCATTACGTCAAAATTGTTTGCCTTGGTATTTAAGTCATTAAAACCAAAAAACGACCGTCAACTATCGCGAAAGAAGGAATTCCGAGAAAAATGTTATACATTTTGGGCTACAATATCGATAAACACCTCCGGTTTAGAATTTATCGGACTGTTATTGTCCATTTGATACTGCTTAAATTTTTCATTAGAGGCGCTCGACCGCTACGGCATCACGGCCTCTAATGATTTAAGTGGTATCAAATGGACAATAATAGTCCTGTAAATTCTAAACAGTCGGTCTTTATCTCCTAATCAATCTATCTCAATTCACGGTCTCACAAGATACTGAATAAATACCTCATGATACTTTTTTATTGTTCTGTCTTTCAGAAATGTAGCCTTTGGATCATATCCTCGCTTTAGTTGAAACTATAACAATGCTAATCTGATTAAAATACAGATCTATATTTCGTTTCGAAAACTTTCAATGGCTTACACTACATGAAGATCTGACCAGTTGTACTGGGGTGTTGCGTCAGACTTTGACATTTCTAGGAGTTTACCCACAGTTCTGTGCAGGGAACTCCAAGAACTCGCTGTAATAGACTGTTTCATTGGCTAATTCCTCACATCAACTAGAACACCTGTTGTTATATAACAACTCTTCCGGATTCACGTGTTTGTGAAGACAAGAAAAACAAATTTTTGAACTATAAAAAAACGAAACGAATTATGATCTGTGTTTTAATCATTGTAAAAATGCAGTAGATGTCTTTCCGTAGACCAACATTCTATTTTAAATAGGCCAGCTGTGAGCACTTACGCTTTCTGTGGGTTTCAGACATATCTGTTCATAAGATTTTTATACCTTTTTGGTGGAATATTGCCTTTTTTTAAAGGTTTTACAAGATGTAGTTAATAAAAAAGCATTTCTAAATAGCAAAATACGTCTAGATACCAGGAAACAGTCAACATCAAGACCTGGTTTTGAATCTTGATTTGAATCCTATCAGAGCATCTGAATAATAATGCATATCATATTGTAAATGCAGTCGTGATACACCACCCTAGTATTTAATGCAATGTTCGATATCAAATTTTGAAGAGCTCCTGATTTAGTCTAAAGTTTTCTCTTTTTAGATGAGGAGCCACAGTGGCTAAGTGTGTAAGACGCTGGCTCGTTGGCCTGGAGGTAGCGGGTATGATCCCGGTGTTGGGCGAAAAAGTTCATCATGATTTTTCGGCGTCGTTTTCCAATGTCAGTGGTGCAGGATAGAGGACCTGACAAGGACAGCTATCTAGACATTTGGATGGGACGGAAAACCGAGGTCCTGTGTACACATTGGTGTGCACATAAAAGATCCCTTGGCAATTGGAATTCGATTTATATAATAATGGGCCATAGCGCTGCTGTCCGGGCAAAATTTCCCTCATAGCATACTGTATGGCATAAGCCCGTCTTCATTAGCCCAGTCGAAGCAGAATAGTAGGACGTTAAATCCCATTTCATTTCATTTCATCTTTTCACATGAAACAAAAAATGCTACTTACCAACTTACAAGTTAATTTCGTATGTTACAGAATGAGGAGTTATTACAAGATTTAGACGATAATTTATCACAGAGGCAGCAGTCAGATACAACTACATGTTTACTGAAAGGCATAATCAACAGATTGTTGTCAACGGTAACTTCCTTACAGAAGGGAGATCACTTCCATACAATTCATTATGCATTAGACCATGGACATGATGCTGTTAGACTTCATACAAGCGTTACTCAATTTTTTCTGGGTAAAAAATACAAAGGTATACAATTCTAATTAGAATGTCAATTTTAGCACTTTGTTTCATAATGAAAATGTCTGATAATGGATTACCCCCATGGATAACTGTCACTTACTGTACATTAGATTTCATACAAGCGTTAACTCATTATTTCTTGATAGAAAATACGAAGGGTATAATCAAATTCTAATTAGATTGCCATTTTTAGCACTTAAAGATACATTATGGGAGATTATGTAAAGAGCTGGAAGTTCTCACTATAATAGTTAGAAACTAGATAATGTAAAGGGAATTTGTTGAAAATTACAGTCAAATTGATCCAATCTGAACCGAGAATTTAGCAATTGAATTTTCGGCCTAGCCTCGATCATCATTACTAAAGTCGGTAAGATAAAAAAAACATAGTCTCGATTATCCATTTCATGATTAAATCATGAATGGAAGTTGAGCAGCAAATCCGATCCAAATCCAGGAAATATCGCAGGCTAGTGATGACATTGAGAGTCGATTATGGTCTGGATAAGTTAATTAATGTTTAATTAAGATAACATTTCAGGCCCAAAGAAAGACCTGCAATAGGCAGATTTAGCTCTTGCATAATGTATGTCTAACTGACAAATGAAAATCTCGGGTTTTGTATTATTGCCCCCATGGATAATTGCCACTTACCGGATATTTAATTCTTTGAATGTTTGCTCATTACAGTAGTTGCACAATAATTTCCATTGAATGGATATTTTTTATAGGTGGCAGTTATCAACAAAAATGGTTAATAGTAAATGAATTGTTAGAATCACTGTTAAATTTAGCTCAGATGTACCGATTTATTGGTGATGATTCCTTGGCTAGATGTTACACTCGTGAAGGTATACGTGTAGCTCAAGGTTTACTGTTACCAAGGTGGTAAGTTGATATTTCTTTTTAAATGGACCTACTGGCCTTTCATCATTTATAGACAATTCAATATTACATAATCTATGGTTGTAATTATTGGGGAAAATAGTCACATGTCTGAGAAATAGATACTTACAAAGATAATAACAATCTTTTAAAGTAAAAAGTTCAGATTTAAGATTAAAAAAAATAGAGGAAAACTCAATTTGAATGAAATAGGAGCCACTAAGCCAACAACTTTTATTTAGAAACCTGGTCACATTAATTTCTACATGCATTTAATTGATGCATATCTTGATCTTTAGAATTACAGCCCTTGATTCAAAAGTGACATAAGTTATCCAATGTGCTTAAATTTTAAAAACATTGTTCATGTCATATTTGGACTATTAGGAGGCCTGACAAGCTCCTGTTGACAACCTTTGTGAACCGCTGAGTGGACTTCAGATGCTGTGGACATATTTTTCATTTCAGAGCAACATATCTGTTGACATTCATTTTAGGGTTAGCACTGATGATGTTGCTGGGGGGGGGGGGGGGGGGCGAATGGTTAGCATATGCGCGCTGTATCATAAGGTCTGTCATTGAGTCAACTGGCATGGTTTTGATTCCCTGGTTGTATGTGAAGAAGTAGGGTTGCATGTCCAACCTCATGGGTTTTCTCCGGGTCCTCCGGTTTCCTCCCACTGCTAAAGACCCTTATGTGCAAGCGAATTATTGAATTAGAATTGAACCATTTGTTTGTGTCGAGTGGACATAAAACTGCTCAAGACCCTTACGTGCAAGCGAATTATTGGGTTATAAATGAAACATTAAACTCTCGCTCTCTCTCTCTCTCTCTCTCTCTCTCTCTCTCTGTCTGATGATGATGATGATGTTGCTGGTGGTGGGTGTATTAAGGGCTGTTTATTTCTATATATAATCTTTTGTAATTGAATTTTTATTACAGGTATTTGTTGTTTATGTTTGAAATGACCCGAATCCATAGTATTACTTGTTGTTTAAAAGATTCTCAAGAAGTTTTAAAGAACATAGCCTCTATTCTTCACCCTGATGACTCTATGAAACCAACTGTCACTTTTCCGTTTTATGATGATAAAGTAAAGACATGTGAACTAAAAATTTCTCAACGTAAAAGAAGTCTTGTTGAGGATTGTTTTGGTTTTGAGAGTATACGAGATGCAGGAGTTCATCATTTTTCTGGTAGCCATATTGATCTTGATCTTGCGGAAATGCCAGTAGAATTGGACTTGCCCAAAGTTTTTATCCCAGACCATAGTTCCAACTGTTTGTGTGTCGTGTGTAAAGATGAATCACTTTTAAACTTTAATGCTAGATACTGGTTCCACCTAGGAGAAGTCTGTTACCATAACCAATATTATTCACAAGCAGTGAGTCTGCTAAACAAAGTTATTGAATGGCACAAACAATCCATGCCAAAACTCTCAAAGAAACTTATTCAGATCGAACAGACTTTGGTACCATCTGTAACAATGAATGATAAACTAGCCCTGCCTGATTTTAGTTTAATTCTTTGTGAATGTTACTGCCTGTTAGCCGAATGTTCTATCCATTTGTATTCAGACGATGCATCTAAGAACATGTGTAATGAAGCCCTGAAAACTTTGGAGTCTTTTAACCTCGAACATCCTGAACAGAATTTGTTGCGTGCCAGAGTCAATATGTGTCTAGTTCAACTGGAACTTAGCCACATAAGTACATTATCATATGACTTAACTTCAAATCTTGGAAATTTGTGCATTACCGAAAAAAAGTCTGTTGACCCAAGTCAAGATCTTTGTGTTCAATTTGAAAAGTGTCATTTAGAGGAAAATAAACACACGGACAAAGCAGTATCTAAACAAAAGAGCAAAGATAGCAATAAACATAAACAAAAGAAATCTATGAGAAAAATTAAATTTGATTCTCCAGATCTTCAAATCAAATCAAGTGACTCACCTGATTTACCAACAATGGATGATACAATAGATTCAGAAAAAGTTGCTGACGTGAGCTTTGAAGTCATACCCAACAGTCCTGAAACTACCTCTCACGTTTTGTTCAGCAAAACTCCACTTGTCTCATGTAAAAAATCAAGGAAAAATACTTGTAGTTTGAATGTAACCTCATCAAGTCCTTCTTCAGACGAAGTTTTTGTCATGGAAGATGAACAGATAAATAGAACAATTGACCAAAAAGAAAATGAACCAACGACAAAAAAATCCAGTCGTAAGAACAAACCCTGTTCTGAAATAAAATCCAGAAGTTTGAAAACTTCTGTTAACAATTTACATGCTCAAGATGAATCTTCAGTCACAAGAACAAACGGTAGAACAAAAAGACAAGCCAGAGGTCGAGTTGATAAAACTTATTGTGAATTAGACGATTCCAATATTGAAACAGAATCAAATGGGAAAGAAGAGTTGGAAATAAAATCAAGAATACCAAGACTGAAAATATATTCTCCTGGCGAACAACCTCCAGAAAAAGAAAAACGATCCAGAAAAAAAGTTTCTACAACAGTTGATAACCATGTAAAAGCTACTCCGAAAACCAAAGGCATAAGCATGAAAAAATCTACGCTAAATATTGATAGTGAAGAGGATGAAGCAGAAGATGAAATTCCTGAAACAAAGTCTAGTCGAAGCATTCGTAAATCCAAGGCCACTACCTCAAAATTAACAGAACCTCGATCTCGTGTTAAGAGATCTTCTAAAAAACAAACTGAAGATTTAGAAATCATGCAAGATATTTATGAATTCGATGAAGCTGGCTCTCCCATTAAAACTAAAGGTGCATCTAGAAAAAAAAGTGGGAGATCAACAAAAAAGAAAGTGGAAGTGTGTAAAGTTGAAAAGTTAAGAAACTCTGAAAATGAAACTGAAGATTTAGAAATCATGCAAGATATTTATGAATTCGATGAAGCTGGCTCTCCTGTTAAAACTAAATGTGCATCTAGAAAAAAAAGTGGGAGATCAACAAAAAAGAAAGTGGAAGTGTGTAAAGTCGAGAAGTTACGACACACCGAGAAAACTCCAGAGATAACATTTAGTCATGTCACTGATATTAGGATTGTAATGACTTCTCCCCCTCTGTCTGACCAGAATAACTTTCTTCATTTGTCGTCTGCTGTGGTGGAGCCAGAATTATTTGAAGAAGAAATAGAAATCCTGAGAGGAAGGAATATTAAATCTGGAAAGACAAAAAATTGTAAATCAAAAGTCAATGTCGTAAAGGAATCTGTAGAAGTTTTGAGATCAGATGAAAATACCTATGACGTTAACGACAAAGAGAGTGTTACTTCTTTTTCTCAAAACATTTCCTCCAAAACAAATGGTGAGATTTATTTTCCCCTTTTTTTTTTAATTCAAACAATATTTAACATGTTTGCATATATATATATGCATTATAATAATAAATATATTGTTCTAACTTTATCCATTAGGAGGTTGGGTGGCCAAATGATTGAACGTTTGTGCTTTAGATTAAGGTTCCCAACTTGTATATTGTGACAAGGACTAGGGTATCCTGTTCAACCTCGGGAGGTTGGGTGACCAAATGGTTGAATGTGTGCGCTTTAGATTAAGATTGCCATCTTGTATGTGACCAGGACTAGGGTTGCCTATTCAACCTCGTGGGTTTTCTCCGGGTCATCTGGATTTCTCACTTATGGTCAAGCAAATTATTGAAATAAAATTGAACCCTCATTGTTATTCCTGAAATGATGTATTTTGTGTCGAGTGGACATTCTCTCCCTAAACAATCATTTCTTAATGCACAGCAATCATTATTGAATCATTTAAGAATTGGAATTGGAAGTTCCCCTCTTTGAAATGAAGTATATCGAATTTCAATTATTGGTATTCCCTTGATATATAAAACCCGGTGGCCAAAGTTTTGTGAGATCTTTCAGGAACTTATCTGTTCTTTGACGTTATAAATGCTTCAAAATTTTTCAGTTGATCATTCTCATCTTACTGTAACATTGTTAAAGGCCTATGAACAAGTTCGACATTTTCCTGCTAGCCCATCATATCCAATGATTTGTAAACTATTGGCGTTACAGTATATACATACCAGTCCCGATAAAACAGCTTTTTACCTCACAGAATCGGCAGCTGTAACATTCCGTCATCAAATATTAGTAGATGTGGGTAGAAAAATCAGGTATGTTGCAGATGATAATATAAATGCTGTCCAGAGCTATAGTCTATTTCTTAGAGTATTAGGTAGTTTGGATTTTTGATTAACATTAATACATGCAAACAATATGTGCTCCCATCTTTTTGGCAATAAGCTTAATAGACTTCTTATAATTGTGGTTAAAGATAGAATTTAAATTTCATTTGATTTTAGGTGTTGATTTTTTTGTGTGATGACTTTCTTTGTAGGTTGAAAATTTTACTTATTTACATTATTTATTTTGGCATCTGAGATATAATCTATTTTGTATTTTGACACAAACCACCTCCACTTAGAACAAACACGAAACAAAACTATGATCACAATGTATGATAACCCAATTTAGTGCTTTTGCTCCTTACAGAAGCTACATTGGCTTCCAGTTTGAGCAAGGGTTCAATTTAAAGCTCTTGTGAATGTGTTTAAATCAATTTATTCTGACACTGCACCCAGTTATTTAAATTCAATTCAACCTTAGTTCTTCAAGTGATCGTAGCATATTGAGGATTCATAAATATAATAAAAGTTCCTGTGAATATGCTTTCTTATTCCGAGCAGCTAAAATGTGGAATGATCATCCAAAAACTCTTCGAGAGTCCTCTTCCATCCAGAGCTTTAAGACTAACTTAAAAACATATTTATTTCAAAAATGTTTTTTGAACTGTTTTGTACCACTTCTAGAGTTATGGCCCTTGTTTCACTTTGTTACACCTTGTGATCGCTCTATCATCTGCCGATCTGTATGAATTTTATATGTGTCGTTAAGATTAATAATAAGAAGAATCCTATTAAATTTCAGCAATTTCCGTTAATTATATCTGGAGTTATGGCCCTTGTTTCACTGTATTGAACCTTGTGAACACTCTAACGTCTAAAGCTATCTGCCGATCTGTATGAAATTTATATGCATCATTTAAATTAGTAAAAAGAAGAATCCTATTGAATTTCAGCAATTTCCATTTACTACTTCTTGTGAACACTCTAACATCTAAAGTTATTTGCTGATCTGTATGAATTTATATGCATCATTTAGATTTGTGAAGCCACGAAGCCTATTGAATTTCAGCAATTCACAATAATTACTTCTAGAGTTAAGGCCCTTATTTCACTTTGTTTAACCTTGTTAATGCTCGATTGATAAAAGTTATCATCCAATATGTATGAAATTTATATGTGTTATTTAAATTTGTGAAACAGAGGTCTATTGAATTTCAGCAATATCCATCAATTATTTCTAGAATTATGCCCCTTGTTTTACTTTGTGAACCTTGTGAATGTTCAAATGACAGAAACTATCATCCGATCTGTATGAAGTTTATATACATTATTTAAATTAGTAAAATGAAAAAGCCTGTCAAATTTCTAAATTTTCTGTTAATTACTTTCAGAGTTAAGGCCCTTGTTTCAGTTTATAGAACCTTGTGAACCCTCAAATGACAAAAATTATAATCTGATCTGTATGAAATTGTCTTGTAAATGCCCCAAATTACCTATTAAAGAATAAATATGTGACAACCCTTGGCGGCTGCTCGGACGATTTAGCTGCTGTGGGCGTATGTTTCGTTGCCTGGCAACTTAGCTTTCTTTTACTTTTTGAAATAAAAACATGTCATGTGGCCCTTTTGAAGTGACACAGGATTATCTGAGAAACAGAATATTTTGTTTTTTATCGCATTACTTTCAGCTATCAATTTTGTATACACCCTATGTTCTATACAGAATTTCTATTAGGTTATAATATTTGTAACATAATTATATTTGTTTTAATATTTGTAACATGATTATATTTGTTGTAGGAAATTAAAGAAAGAGAAGACTGTAGTAACAAGTGATGGTGGTACGGATATAAAGATGTATAATGATGTCCGTCAATCTCTAGTATTTGATAAAGATAATGTTGATATAACTACCATGTTAAATAATCTACCATCAGGTATAAACATATATGAAACTCAATATTCTTTAAAGCTGCCAATTGTCATCAGAGTGATTTTTAATGCCTTGTTAACTAGAATGTTGTGAAGGTTTGATATCTAAACAGAATATCAGTCCAAATAATTACAAAGATATGGCCAGTCTTGTAACTTTGTTAATTCAAGTTCTTAACCCTTTCATTATGTGTGGTCGGATCACACATACGTGACAAGGAATAGGGTTGCCTAGTTTCCGGTTTCCTCTCACAGCTAAAGAACCCTACGTGTAAACGAATTATTGAAACAAAATTGAACCATATGTTTAGTCCCGAATGACCTAATGTGTGTCGAGTGGACATTAAACTCCATTTCTATCACTCTGGATTTCACTTTTTTTCATCACAATATGTTTGATGTTATTTGTGGGTTTTTTTATTTATTTCAGAATGGACGGTATGTCAGTTGTCTGTAGTAGAAAATATGGGTAAAACATCACAAATGTTATTAACAAGATTTACAAAAGAAGTTAAACCTATTACAGTTCAACTCCCAGCTTTTATTAATAAACAGGTACTAATTATTTTATTTTTATGATCGACTTAAATATGGACCTCATCAAAACAGATCTCACTTTAACCAGTTTGTTCTACCTCTAACAAAGAGTGTTTTTTTTAGCCCAACTTTGGTATTACTGAAGTTGCTAAAATGCATATTATTATATCTTCTATATTCTTCTGCTGGTTGATTGAAGGACATCACATTACCAGAATATTTCCTGTTGGTTTAAAAAAGAAATTAGTGTAATATGCGCAGCTTTCATGATTATTTCAGCAGGGTTATATAAAGTGATGACAATATTATCCAGCTTTGTTTTAATTTATCTGTATTTCGTTTTAGGGTATTAATCTATTAGATGAATTTGCCTGTATTATGGACGCCAGTGCCGAGAGTATGAAACTTGTGGATAAATATGAATTTTGGAAAAATCGTAAACTTATTGATGAAAGGTTAGAGGTAAGTGCTAGGGAGCTGAGATTATTAAAAATCATCATATATGGACCAATAACTGAGTAAGAATCATCACAGTCATCATTGTGATATCATAGCAAAAACCAAAGTCTGTCAATGTGCGGGGAGAGCGTTGCTAAGTGGGTAAGACGCTGGCTCACTAGCCCGGAGGTCGGATGTTTGATCCCTGCATTGGCCGAGAAAGTTCATCCAGATTTTCCGGCGTGGATCCCCCTTGTCGGTGCTGCAGGACAGAGGGTCTGACAAGGACAGCTGTTTAGTCTTTCAGATGGGACGAAAAAAACGAGGTCCCGTGTACACATTGGCGTGTACGTAAAAGATCCCTTGACAGTTGGAATTCGATATAAGAGTAGGCCGTAGTGCCGCTGTCCGGGCAAAATTTCCCTCATAGCACACTGTATGGCATATGCCCGTCTTCATTAGCCCAGGTCGGAGCAGAACAGTAGGACATTAAACCCCATTTCATTTCTGTCAATGTGCAATTGTCCAAGGAACAAGCATGCCAAATTTTATGCGAATCGACATGAATTGGCGGAGACTTAGGCTTTTTTCGAAGAGTATCACCCACCCAAGAACAACAAGATGAGTAGCGGTTAATGACCAGTTCCTTGTCCTATATTGCAAAATGATTGGACCAATGAGATCATTGTGTATAATAAACCAGTGCTTGTTGTTTCTTTTAACTGTTGTCAGTTTTGAGATCATTTAGTCTTCTATTTTCAGTAACTGTTGGTTAATATACACTGTAACCCAGGTATCGTTTAATCTTGTGTATCTAGCACTAATTTCTTTCTCATTCGTTTAATATCAAATCTTTGTTTAAAAATCTGTAAAAACTGTTTAAAATCACCATAAATCGTTTAATTTGTACTTGTGTCCAGTTTAAAGCTGACCATTCAATTTTGATAATGAGTGTCCAATTTACAAGTGTTTAATTTCTCAATCATTGTTAAAAAATAAACAACCCAATTGATTAATGATGTATAATGATTAATTTTTGAACAGTGATCAGGAAATTAAATACTTGTAAATAAACAAAGATTTGATATTAAATAAATGTGAAAGAAATAAGTGCTAGATACACAAGATTAAACGATACCTGGGTTACAGTGATACTAGTTGAGTATTTGGTATTATTTTAATCTTTTAATTTTTGTGCAGGAATTTCAAGATAATATGCAGAAAGAATGGTTAGGTTTGTGGAGAAATCTTTTACGTGCACAAATAAAAGATAATGATGAAGTGTATAAATTATGTAGAGAGACTATGGATAGTTTAGATGGTTATCATCTTTCTAACTCAGATAAAGATATTATCAAGGTATATCACTTAAAGATACATTATGGGAGATTAAATAAAGAGCTGGCAATTCACACTATAATAGTTAAAAACTAGATAATGTAAAGGCAATTTGCTGAAACGAGAGTTTACCAATTGAATTTTCGGCCTAGATTTGATCATCATTACTAAAACTGGTACGATGAAAAACATAGTCTCGATTACCCATTTCATGTTAATCATGAATGAAAGTTGAGCAGCAAATCAGATCCTAATCCAATAAATATCGCTGGCTAACGTTGACATCAAGAGTTGTTTATGGTCAGGATAAATTAATTAATGTCTAATTAATAATTTAGATAACATTTCAGGCCCAAAGAAAAACCTGCAATAGGCAGATTTAGCTCTTGCATAATGTATGTTTAATTTATAATTACATTTCATGAACAACAATTTTCTTACTGGAATGTTTGATATTGTTGACAAAACCTATCAGTATTTAGTCTCGGTCACCCAGAACCTCCTAGTCTTCGACAGACGGAGGGTCTGGGACCGTTGTCAATATTTGACGAAAAGTTCCATTGCCCATGCGTAACCATGAGGTTTTCTTTATGTGGTTGATTATCCAGTATCTTTGAGCAAGTCAAGTAAGAGTTGTGCCCCTTCACGCAATAAATCCCATAATTCTTGCATTAATATAATAAAACATGAATTGTGACGACGAATTAGGATTAATGAAAAAAAACCCCGTAGATATGGCCCATGAAGAGACAATTTTACAATAAAAGAAAAAATTAAGAGTGTTGGATATTAAACTGCCAATGCAATCAAATGCATTTTCTGAAATGCCAGAACTCCATTGAAATTAAAAGTCATTTTGTCATCAAAGCCTTGTAACTATTCTATTGCAAAAAAAATAAAATTGAAAATGTCCAACTTCACATACATGTAAAGTCATGTATAACCTTTATATGAAGTTCCAACCACCAATTCAGCTGCTTTTAGGAATACTTTTCATTGACTGTCAACCTATCTTTTTTACTTTTTACATTTCAGGTAATAATTACCATATCAGAGGGACTGTCTTGTGTGGAAATATTAGAAATGTTATCCAGGCTCTTAAACACAGATGATAAAACAGCTATAAAAAACATTGGTGCTAAAATTCAACTTGCTTCAGAGAAACTTTCTTTTACCACTTTACACAGATATCCAGTTATACTTATACTCGACAAAGTAGGTCAAGTTACACTTACATTAGACGTAGGGGAGGGGGGATCTATAATGTTTGTCATTCAGCCAAGTAACAAGAAGCGTGGTCATCTGCCCAAGGTTGTGAGTATACGCAGGATCATCCGGTTTCCTTTCCCTGCTAAAGACTTCAACATTCAAACAAATTATTAGAAATAAAATTGTCTGATATGTTTGTTCCCATATTACCTACATTTCTCTCTACATTAGACAACATAAATCCATTTTATTTTAGTGGGTTTTTTTTGTAATATAATATGATTATAAAAATGTAATTCGTAACATTATGCAGTCTATGCATAAAATAGTTTTAAGATTTCAGTAACATTTAAAAGATAACTGTACACAATACACATCTGCCCATTATAAATGGTATTATATTATTATTATTATTATTACAGCATATTTTGGGGGATCACGGTGGCTAAGTGGGTAAGGCGCTGGCTGGCTAGCCTGGAGGTCGGGTGTTCGATCCCTGCATTGACCGAGAAAGTTCACTCAGATTTTCCGGCGTGGTTCTCCCTTGTCAGTGATGCAGGACGGAGGGGCTAACAAGGACAGCTGTCTAGTCGTTCGGATGGGACGAAAAACCGAGGTCCCGTGTACAAATTGGCGTGTACGTAAAAGATCCCTTGACAGTTGGAATTTGATATAAGAGTAGGCCGTAGTGCCGCTGTCCGGGCAAAATTTCCCTCATAGCACACTGTATGGCGTATGCCCGTCTTCATTAGCCCAGTTCGGAGCAAAACAGTAGGACGTTAAACCCCATTTCATTTCATTACAGCATATTTATAGTGTGCCCTTTCATATCAGGTGTTCAGGGAATACAAATTAAAAGGTTTTTGTAATTTTATGCAAATATTGACTTTTGTAGACTCCATTTAATATAGCCACAATTTCTTCTGATCACTCAAATGTCACTGATTATGGATTGTAAATTCAGAATATTTCAATCGCATATCACAGATTTATCAAACCATTTATGTTCACATTTATTTAGTATCCTTAATGGGGTACCTGTCTGAGTTTTTGAAATATTTGTTTTAAACTAGAGTATAATGAAGAGTCCTATTAGACGCACGGTTTTTGGTTAACACTTAGATCATAAGGTCTGTCATTGAATCAAGTGGCTGGTTTCTATTCCCCGCTTCTACATGAAAAGTAATACGGTTGCCTGTCCAACTCCATGGGTTTTTATTCTGGGTCCTCAGGTTTAAATTATTGAAATAAAATTGAACCATATGTTAGTCCTGTAATGACCTAATTTGTGTCGAGTGGACTTAAACCACATTTCTCTCTCTCTCCCTACTAGAGTTGTCTTTCCATTCATATTCTGATTTATAAAGTTTGTTACGGCAAGACACGACAAAGTTCTAAATGGATTAATAAACAATGATTTCTGTTATTGTAGGTTATTCAACATCTACCATGGGAGAATATAGGAGTATTACGCAGCCACTGTGTAACTAGAATACCATCATTATATTATTTATCTACACAACTAACATCTTTACGTAATGATACCAGTAATATATATAATTGTGGTGTTAATCCAGATAATACATATTATATCATTAATCCCGATAACAACTTACCTTCAACACAAGAATTCTTTCAAACAGCATTTAAAGAGTAAGTATTCTTGGTGATGGATAGAGAGAGTTGTGAAGCAAGTGGTATAAA
Source organism: Patella vulgata (assembly GCF_932274485.2). Classification (NCBI taxonomy): domain Eukaryota; kingdom Metazoa; phylum Mollusca; class Gastropoda; family Patellidae; genus Patella; species Patella vulgata. The sequence continues at coordinate 25,023,199 of NC_065883.2, forward strand.
GCAGAAAAGTAGAATCAGTGGCCCAATATTGTTTGGGGGCTTTTCGTCTAAGGATCCTGCGCACAATCAATTGAATTGAATAAAGAATTACCATGTTTTAGTCTAAAATGACCTAGTTTGTGTGGAGTGGTTGTTAAGTCTTAACAACCTTCAATTAATTGTTCTTTTTACAGCTCTAATTTACATTACATACAGAACTAGGTGGCTTAAAGCCACTGATCATCATTTGACAATACCTATTCAGGGCTAAAAACATGTACAGAAATGGATCTGTACTCTAATTGATTATTTGGGAGCCACGTTAGCTCAGTGAGTAAGATGTTGCCTCGCTAACCTGGAGGTCCTGTGTTCGATTCTTGCGCTGGCCGAGAAAGTTCATCAGGTTTTCTTGCGTGCTTCCTCCTTGTCAGTTGTACAGGACCGAGGGCCTGGCAAGGGACAATGTATAGTCATTTGAATGGGACTAAAAAGTAAAAGATCCCTTGACAGTTGGTATAAGAGCAGGCAAAATTTCCCTCATAGTACACTGTATGGTGTATGCGAATTGCGAACAGTAGGACGTTAAACCCCATTTCATTTCATTTCTAATTGATTATTTAACATTTAATTAAAAAAGCAAAATCAAAATATTATTGGTAAATAATCTGTCAGCTTTCGAAAGAGGCCCATCAAGCAACTTTAGTTGGTCGTGGCTTGTTATGTATTGTAGACGAAACAGCCAAATTTAGTCAAAACTTCCTTAAAAAAAATCAAAACGACCATTTAAATATTTGTGATTTTTATTTTAGGAAAACTGGTTGGAAAGGTATAGTTGGTGAACGGCCTACAGCTGATCAATTCTCTAAAGCTTTAACTCAGTATGATCTCTTTATGTAAGTTCAGTTTATTAATTTTACAATCATATATATCTGAACAATATCAAGCTTTTCAAAATTTAACTAGACAGACATTATAAAGTAAAATAAATGTCTTTCATTTCATATTGTACTGAATAATGAACCAGTTGTATGGTTTCTAAGCCAGATTATTCCGGTCTATCTTGGATTGCCATGAACAGTGTCCAGTCGTTTGGATGGGACGAAAATCCAAGGTCCCATGTACATGTTGGTGTGCAAGTAAAAGAATACTTACTATTTGAAATAAGAGCAGGCCATGGCCTATAGCCCTGCTGTTTGGGCATAATTTCCCTCATTGCAACTTGAAATAGCACAGTTGGGGCAGAAAAGTAGGACACTAAATTCCATTTCATTTCATTTGTCTTGAAATATGATTGTTTGTAGATATTGCGGTCATGGTGATGGTGGTAAATATTTGTCTGGTGAAGAACTACAGAAACTACGATGTAGATCAGCGGTTATATTAATGGGTTGTAGTAGTGGTTTATTAAAATCTAAAGGATATTTAGATGTATTTGGTACTGTTATGTATTACTTCTTAGCTGGTTGGTAAGTAATTAGAATACAAAAGTTGAGAGTTTCATTAACCTTTCTGATATTAAATGAAAAATAAGCATACCCTACTTTATGCATCATATCAATCACTCTGTTCTGAGTATTCTTGCCCCACCCACGATGACAAGCTAAACACACTTTATGCCTATGAAGATGGAAAGTGAGACCTATAATTAAGAATCAACTTCTCTTTCATATATGTCCAGATGATAATGTTAACGCATTGTTGTCCATCACAACTTCAGTGCTGTTCCGATCAGTGAAACCTTGTAAACAATCGGCATACTACTCTTGTCTCGCTCTTTGGGGTTGGCATGGCTGAATGGTTGACAGGTGCGTGTTGAATCAGGTTCATATGTTAACCCCGAATGACCTAGTTTGTGTTAAGTGGACACAAAACCCTCTCTCTCTCTCTTTTTCTCTCTCGCTTTCTCTGGCTGCCTCCTCGCTCTTCTCTATACTGAACAAATGTCAGAATTCCTGGTGATCATGTTCTCTGGTATACTGAATATCTTTCACAGACTTATAATTTCTATTTTATGTTTTACTCTCTACTTCACTAATTTGTTACATGTATATTGAAATTATCTTGGTTGTTTTTGTTTTTCAGTCCCTGTGTTGTGGCTAATTTATGGAATGTTACAGATAGAGAAATTGACAGGTTTTCTAAGAGTTTAATAGATATATGGCTAGAATCAGAAAATGGGACGAGTTTAGCTGATGTTTTACCTAAAGCTCGTGAAGCTTGTCGTCTGTTAAATCTAACCGGTTCAGCACCAGTAGTATATGGTTTACCCGTTTCTATAAATAAGTCAGTTGCATAAAAAGTTAGCTATAACAACATGATCAGCTCCATTTTCACCATCCAACCTCGTGGGTTTTCTCCGGTTCCTATTGTTTCCTCCCACTGCTAAAGACCCCTATGCGTAAGCAAACTATTGAAATAAAATTAAACCATATGTTTGTCCCGAGTGGACGTTAAACCCCATTTCTCTCTCTCTCCATTTACACCATTAGATTTCTATATAATTATTTCACAAAGAAGCCAATGCTTTTATGACAATAATATTTTGTCATTAATCAGCATTCAGTAATTCTAAATGAACTAAATAAACATATTTATTAAGAAACTGGGCTAATGAAGACGGGCATACACCATACAGTGTGCTATGAGGGAAATTTTGCCCGGGCAGCGGCGCTACGGCCTACTCTTATATCGAATTCCAACTGCCAAGGGATCTTTTACGTGCGACTAGACAGACAGCTGTCCTTCTCATATTTATTAAGAGAATCGGACAGTTGAAGCATTTGTTATATGCATCCCCTCAACTATTATCTCTTATTTATCTCTTGAAATACCACAGAGTGTGGTGGTAGGATATAGTCAATTATAACGTTTGTTTGCATACTACTTGAATAGCTTCAATTTTCCATAAAATGGGATTGTGATCTATTCCAAATTTTATATCTTTATTATTAAGATTTTAATACATTTTGTGAATAAATTTCATAGTGTGGGCATATTTTAACAATGTTGTAAACTGCTGGTGCCCATTTGTCCTCTCACACTTGGTTAACACTCTGGAAGCCACACTGATCATAAGGTCATGCTGAAATGTTAGAAGGCTCATTTCATTGAAAGGGTGAGGCCTGTTGAATTTGAATCTTCCCAGATTTACTCACCTTATTTACAAAGCGGTGTTAACTGTCTATTTCTTTCCCTATGATAGTGCTGATTAATTTCTCTATATACATGTATATAATTATAAAGATTGTTAAGAGCATGTAGTTTTTGTTGTTTATAAGCATGGAAGTTAGTGTTAGCAGCATACCCCTAATAAATGTACATAAATTATTATAAATTTTAGTTTTAACAACATAGACTAAGTTTATTTGAAAATATAAACTACCATTAAATGTCATGTGTTGTTTCTGTCATGTATTTTTAAAACACAATTGTATTAATTGCTTACTTAATATAAATGTTTTTTTGTAAAATAGATATAATGTAATTTAATGTTCAGTTAGTTTATTATTTTATATATCGATAATAAAAAAAAGGATAATTTTCACAAGGTGTTGGTCTTGATTGAGGTTTGAACTGTAGCAGTCATGTAGTTAAAAGACCCCTTTGAATTTGTTGAAATTTGAAAAAAAATCTTTTATGTAAGACACATTTCCTCAACATTCACAATCCTAACGATCAACAGGAATACATATCCAAATTTTTAACTGCCAGAAAAATATTTTACACATAGCTTTGCCTGACACCAGCAACATTTTGAAGGGTGGCTATTAGGTTTTCAGAGACAATAACTATGCATAAATTTTGATATAATTCCATCTTCTGATTAGCCAAAAGCTTATCTGTACAGGGTTTATAAAGTTTCAATGTCAGTGGAGGTAACTGTGTGAAAAGTTGTTCCTAAAAGGACTAGCCATAAAATCCCAGCATGTTTGAAAATAAATCCTCAAAACTCTCACCTGTAAAGAGTGTACAAGGTTTCGGTGATGGGCAGAGTATTGACTTAATTTCGATAGTCCCCCTAAGGACTAGCCAAACAATCCAAGACAAATTTTAAAATCATAAAAACTCTGACCTGTGGAGTGGTTACAAGATTGCAGTGACTGATAAAAATCAATGTATGAGTTTTGATAGGGTTCCTTCTTAGAACCAGACGAAGAATTCCCAACCTGTAGAGAGATTACAAGAATTGTGTACAAAATACTGATACTTCAAGGGAAACACAACCATCAATTAGAAACAAGGACCATAACTCTAGACGTTATAAACGGAAATTATTGAAATTAAATAGACTTCTTCGTTTCACTAATTTAAATAATGCATATAAATTCCAGAAAGATAGGGTGATAACTTTTGGGGTTAGAGTGTCCACAAGGTTAAACAAAGTGAAACAAGGGCCTAGAAGTAATAAATGGAAATTGCTGAAATTCAATAGGTTTCTTCATTTCCCTAATTTAAATATTGCATATAAATTTCACAAAGACCGGATGTTAACTTTTGGCAATAGAGCGTTCACAAGGTTCAACAAAGTGAAACAAGGGCCATAACTCTAGACGTTATGAATGGAAATTATTGAAATTAAATAGGCTTCTTTATCTCACTAATGTAAACAACATATCGAGGGTATAGAACATAATTATGATAAGTCAATATATCAGGCATTGTGACTTATCACAATTATGTTCTAAACCCTCGATATATCAATTTTAAAACAATTGGATGACAACTTTTGGCATTAGAGCGTTCACAAGAAATTGTGGGCGACGGCAATATACGTCCACATTTCTATGTGGGCGTATAAAAAGGTAACTGTTTTGACAATCTCCAGCACTTTAGAAAGGTACATCTTGATCTTGCAATTATGACTAACAACAGCAGAAGGTGACGATAAAACATTAATACTAATATTTTTACAATCGAGTACAGCGTACTCAGTATATGCACCATAGATCAATTCTTGCAAGCACTAAAAAATTGAATTCAACAGAATGGGAATGTTGAAAATGACATTGCAGGCATTGGGTATAAAATGTGACTTTTTAAAAAAAAAGTTCTATGGAAGACACCATGATGTGCCGTTGTGGTAATTCAAGAGAGCATGAGAACTAGAGCTGTCTCACAAACGTTGGTATGACATCACACCACTATCCTGTGGCTGGCCGATCATTTCCAGCAGACAGAGTCCACTAGATCGACCACACGACTTGGGTGGCAAATCTTTGTGAGACCAACTCATTTTCAGCCAATATTTGCAGGATTGCATGCTATCGTCCACTGTACTGATTGTACTATGAAGAGTCGACATGGGTTCATCAGTATTTTGACACTGTTCATTGTCGAATATACACTCTGCCAGACTGTGTCCAAGACGGCCTTACGTTGGACAAATTTTGATGCAATTCTGTTACTGACATTTGATCTGTATGTGTCCACGTGGAAATTTTGTCATATATTGTTATCACCATTGTATATATGGATTCCACATTACAGAAGCTCTAGAGGCTAAACTTATCATTCAATAAGGTCATGAGACAAAGCCATTCCCATAATTACTGCCAGAGTTATTGGCCTTGATCATTTTGAAAAATCTTGCAGTCAATATAAATGAACATATCCTGAGAAAAAATCCAGTCCCAACATTCATCACAGATCAAATTTATTCTGGGGTCAAACATACATTATGCAAGAGCTAACTCTGCCTATTGCAGGTCTTTCTTTAGACCCGAAATGTTATATAAACCATTAATTAGACATTTATTAACATGAAAAGACCGTAATCAACTCTTGATGCCATCTTATGTGTTCAGTTTTCAATGGATTTGAATCCGATCAGCTGCTCAACACTCATGGATGATTAAATGCAAAAATGGATAATCTAGACTATGTTTTCTTTATCGCACCGACTTTAGTAACAATGATCGAGGCTAGGCCTAAAATTCAATCGCTAATACCTCGGTCCAATTTGACCGGAGCAATTTGACTGAAATCTTCAGCATATTCCCTTTACATTATCAAGCTTTTAATCATTAATAAGAACTGCCTTCTTTTTGTCTAATCTTCCATAATGCCCCTTTAAGCTGAGTGAAAATTTCTTTAAATAATCTTGAAAAACACTGATATAGAGAGAATTTTTTTATTGCATAATTCATTATGTGGAAGAATACTAAGTAGTTTAAATGCCATAATTATGCTCTAGAATAAAAATAAGTTGTTGTGTTTACAGCTTAACATATCAGCTGATGTTAAATATAGGATAAAATAATCTTTTAACAACATGGGACTGGCCTAACTAACAGAGCACTTCACATTTCACCATCAACTTTCACCAAAGTTTGTTATAGGTTTTATCAAACACATTTGTTCAAGTCTTTTCTTTCACTGCATAATTAGAAACATAACACTAGTATCCATCTCTACCTCTTCCACCTCTTCCCCCACGACCTCTACCACCTCGTCCTCCACGCCCTCCTCCTCCACCCCCACCCTGGTACCCCCCACCCCCACCTTGATAACCCCCACCCCCACCTTGATAACCCCCTCCCCCACCTTGATAACCCCCACCCTGACCTTGATAACCTCCTCCCCCACCTTGATAACCCCCACCCCCACCTTGATAACCCCCACCCCCACCTTGATATCCAGCACCACCTTGATTCCAATTTCCACCATGTGACTGAGAGTTTGAATCTCCCCAACCCCCTTGAACTCTACCACCTCTTCCACCCCCTCTACCTCCAGCACTGCCTCCTCGGCCACCTCGACCTCCTAAAACGAGAAAGGAAATGGCTCATTCATTGAAAATAAATAAAAAAACAAACGTTTCTGCACTTAATTTACAATAATAAAAAGGTAAATCTCTAATAGAATATCCGACCAAAATTGGTTCAATACCGATCAGTATTTAGAAAGATATCTTGAATTGAAATTCCATCAATCTATGTCAGACTATCCAAATATCATAAATGAGGCTAAGCAATACCCTCTGGAATCATTCAATTTTTTAATAAAGCTACTTCAAATAACCATGGGGGGGTTGGATGGCCCAATGTTTATTAGCACGTGCGCATTGTATCATAAGATCTGTCATTGAGTCAACTGGCGTGGTTTCGATTCCCCGGTTGTACATGACAAGCAGTAGGGTTGCTTGTTCAATCTCGTAGGTTTTCTCCGGGTCATCCGGTTTAATCCCACTGTTAACGACCCCTATGCACAAGCGAAAATTTGAAATAAAATTGAATAATATATTAGTCCCGAAATGACCTAGTCTGTGTCAAGTGGATCTCTCTCTCTCTCTCCCTCTCTGCTCTTTTGAAGTGATACAGGATTATCTGAGAACCAGATAATTTTTTCATATGGCAACAAGCCCATCACCATCATCATTATGTTTCACAAAATCTAATTGATGGGATTGTTCTGATTGAATTCAATCCTGGAGATTATCTAGCATTGATATTTTTGATTTTGTTTTCTTAATTAAATGTTAAATGATCAATCTGAGTACATATTATTATTAGCATGGACGAAGCAACAATGTAGTCCCCACAATATGGTTGGTCAAACTCAAATCTCTTGCCTCAGTGTTCCCTTGTTTGCGTCTAAATTTCTGGAACCCAGTGAATAGGCTGTAAAATGGTCAGGAACTCATCAGTTAAAGGGTTAATTAAATAGATATTGGAATTTCCTTGCATACAGATGGGCAGATAGTTGAATTACAATGATTAGCAAACATCCCCCAAATAACAAGCCAGTTCTCAGTCATTTAGATGATACAAGATCTTATATGTACCAGTAGATAAGTAAGGAGAACTCTTACCACTTGGAGTGTCTGATCTTTTCATAAAAGCTGGCATTTCTGGTGGTGGTGGTTCTAGTTCAAAAGCTCTTCCACCTCTGTCTGGAACCTAGAAAAAGGTTAGTGTCAAACTATTCCATAAATTGTTACTTTATAGAAATTTGCATATATGAACACAAGACTATTGCCTAGTTACTGGGTGGTTGCATAATTAATGAAGTTGTAATCATGGGTATAAGACCACATCATGTATATTCTTTAAGCACAAATAAAAGATTTCTCTGCATGTTGTCACTTTCTGTCATCTGGTTTTATTTTCAATCTGATTAAAATACAGATCTACATTTCGTTTTGTTTTTTTATACTTTCGATGGCCTACACTACATGAAGATCTGACATGTTATAGCGATAGGTCACGTCAGGGGTCAAAAGACCGACTTATGACCCTATGACGTCAGACATTTGATTAACCAATCAGCATTGATGTTACTAGTGGATTACCCACAGTTCTGTGAAAAACACGCCTAAAGCTCGCCATAACAGACCGTTTCATTGGCTTATCCCCGACACCATTCAGAACACGAGTTAAATAACAACTCTTCCAGATCCAAGTGTAGTAAAGACAAGTAAAACAAAATTTTGAACTATAAAAATGAAACGAAATAGGATCTGTGTTTTAATCAGATTGGTTTTATTTTATTTATTGGCAATAGATGTAGATATCAATCATAACAATTATACTCACTTTACCAATTAGAACCCGATTTATAGCACATTTAGTTCTTTCACGGGCCTCACCACTACTCGTTTTCTGTAATCTTGTTAAATCTGTAAAAATATTACATGCCAAATTTATCAAAATAGATAGCAAATAAGACCATACAAAATGCCAGGAAATAATTTTTGATATAACGAACGTAATTGACAGGAATATTTTGCAGTAGTCCTTCTTAGGGAGACAACACACTAAGTGTAGTCTATAGAACTGAATAAAACTGATCGTAGCCAAATATTTCATAATTATTACAAATCAAATGTTTTGCTGGTCTTGACAAATCAATGGATATTTAGATTCAATACAATATTTTATATGGTTTGACCATGTACAAAATTCATAACTTACCATCTCTTGCTGCTAATATTTGAGCAACATCTATATTAGTTTTAGATGTTAATTTTTGTCTAATTGGTTGATAAACTTCAGCTATTTTATTCTCATTTTTCTGAAAAATACATTAAATTATAGATTAACAATCATTCTGAGACTTTTGGGTGATTTTTACAAAAATAAATCGAAGAAATAACGGGCTAAGAGTACAATGATTAAATATTTCGAAATTCATGCTTTTAATACCTTTGCTTTTTCTGACCATTTAAATGACTGAATCGTGACATCAACTCTCTTTAATAACATTTCTCTTCGTACACGATATTCTTCTGTTAAAATATGATTAACTTCTAGTACATCTTGCCATTGTTTATCTGATAATCTAGCTTTTAATAATGGTTCGCCAAAAAGACTGGGATTCTGTGCAGTAAGTTCCTTCACCTAATGTGGAGATAAAACCTTTTACAATAAATCTACCCGTTATATTAGGTATAAAACACCAGAAAACTTGTAAATTATTTTGTGCTTCATATTTATAAGGTTAACTAGTTCAGTATATTTTCATATCACCCCTAAATCTTTCAACGATAAAACATTATTGAAGAAGTACAAAATCATTATCCCCTCATTGCCAAAAATACCAAAATATGTAGTATTCTTCAGCATTAATTAGCATAATTGGTATGGCCAATTCAATATCCGGTGAGCTGCTGTAGGCAAAATTATTGGCGCAGCCCAAAATTATGAGATCCATTTTATTTTCAGTTTAATCGACCTCCTGTCTGTTTATTTTAATTTAAATTACAATTTCAGATTATATATCAGACTAACATCTGGCACTAATTTTGGACATTGGTGAATTTCACCTGGAGCTTTAATATATGTACATGTACCTTTGCTTCAACTTTACTAAAGAGTTGAAAAGCAGTTATGTTATCGGGAGGCTTTGGAAAGTTTAAAGCAATTAATAAAGCCTTAAGAACAGCAGCTATTTCACTTTCTTTGGGTTTATCATCTTGTTGTGTAGTGTTGTTTCTGAGTGCACTCGGTTTTTTACTGGCCAAAATTTTTACAGCCGTTAATTCTGTTAATAAGTAATCTAAAAAAATAATAAGATGAACAAACATTAACCGTTTAGCCAGTGGAGCACCCGAAAACACTGCTCCCTCTAGTGTCCCAAACTGACTGAGTTACATGAATAAAACTACTCAGTAGTTTCAGGTGCTTTACAAAATGAGATTCAAAACTCAACATAAAAAGATCACTTTTCTCTTAATTTTTTCAGGGAGTTAGGATAGTCAATATTAACATGTACATGTATGTACAGTTGCTAAAGGGCTAAAATGGAAATTCAAATAGTTTTTCTCTAAACAGCTTCACAAATGAATATTGTTGTGTTGGGATCATACCTTGATATGCCTTCTATATATCAGCACGTGGATGGACGGTTATATTCGTATCTCAAACTCCCCTATATATCAAAACAAGACATTCTCGTGGTACGACCACACTTCGAAGTATGTGTAGTCTTTTATTAACTTCAATATATATTACAGAGAAGAGTGGGCAGATAACTCCCATCTCAGGTGACTCATATTACAATAATGATCATCCATACTCCTCGCAGTGTTTCGTTTGATTAGAGCTAATCCCACTACTCACTGCTGTAAACAAAGCAAATTCTTGTTCTAAATTATGACTGGTCAATAGTCCGATTAACAACCAATCGCTTACTGCGTAACAATATCAAACAGAGCTCCAAATTGGACCAAATATGTTTACACAACGTTTCGTAATGACGCGCGATTTTATTATGCCCAATTAACCAGTGCATAGCAGAATACTGGAGAAAAACTAATTGTGTGACAAACAAGGCTATCAACTGTCAACACGATTTTTACTCTGTGGATATTATGTAAACAATATTGTTTTGAGACGAACAACACTTTCACCGTTTTTAATACGTTAAATCACTGTCCAAAGTTTTAGATCTATATGAAAACGATCTATATGACAATTATTCACACTGCATAATTTCTATCATCTTCTAACTGTAATTCTAATATTACTCCATAAATCTATGTATGCCAATCATATATAAGTTAACAAAGAGAGTGCAGGAAAAGAGACCCTGCACATCAAATCAAAACACTTACATGTACATATGAACCATTCTATAAAAATTTACCAACCTAAAAGTTGTAATTTATTTTTTCTAGATGATAATCGTTGATTTACAGGACCCTCAGAAAACATTGTGTGAGGACAACCTATAATAAAAATAAAACATTAAAGAATTACCATTATGGTATATTTGTTATGCTTGTTGTAAATTTATAATATAACATTAATCATTTTAGACTATAAATTAATTTACCCCCCCCTCCCAATTAATATATCAAATTATTGATCAAATTAACTTGTTGTTGACCTACCATATTCTCTAAGAAATCCACTTAATTCTAACAGAAAATTTTGAGCATCATCTGGATCTGAAAAATAAAACCAGAACAACAACAAGTGCAACAATTAGTATAAACATGACTTTCCAATGAGATGATGATCAATCAGCACTCCTTTACTTTTTACATTAATGAAGGTTGAAGGAGAGTGCAGTCTACATGTATTTCTAAAGTTTAGACATATTCATTTGTTCAATCCCTGCATTGGCCGAGAAAGTTCATCCAGATTTTCTGGCGTGGTTCCCCCTTGTCAGTGATGCAGGTCGAAGAACCTGACAAGGACAGCTATCTATATGCTAGTCCTTCGGATAATACGAAAAACTGAGGTCCCGTGTATTCTTTGGAATGCAGTTGGAATTTGATATAAGAGTAGGCGATAGTGCCGCTGCCCGGGCAAAATATCCCTTATAGCACACTGTATGGCATATGCCCGTCTTCATTAGCCCAGCATAGGAGCAGAACAGTAGGACGTTAAACCCCATTTCATTTCATATTATATAGCCTATTGTTATTCATACAGCATGTACATGAAAGCAGCTCATTATTTTTAATAAAATGTAGATCATTTAAATGAAATCAGATATAGATTACATATACACTGTACCGGTACCAATATTATTTGAATACGTAGTGCAAATGTAGACTGTTATCTAAAAAATTACAGATGTCTGCATCATTTTATTCAGTGTACTGATAGGAATTATTTTGATAGGCATTATTCAGATAAAAACTGAACCCACTGTCCCACACATTAAATAAATTACATGCATTTGGTCAAGACGAACCAACAAGCTTAGACTGAGTCTCCTTTTATCAAATACATGTACATACTACAAGTTGTAATTGCATTAACATTTTCCTCCAGACCACAGAATTGTTTTAGTTCTTGAGTCACCCACACAACAACTTGGGAATAATTTGGAGATATACTTTCATCCTTTACAGCTGAATTAAGAGTGTTTTCATCTACAACTTCTCCATTATACCTGAAGTAAGACACAATAGACCTAAAAATACAGATGTGACATAACCCTTTGATGTTGGCATATCATTATTTAAATAATACACTGGCAACATGCCTATCATAATTTATACCAGACAATTTCATTGACAAGCACGTGCAGAATAGTGTCTGCATGGATCTTATGTTAGGCGCTATTGCACTTTCGCGCCTCTACCAGTTCCCGTGGTGTTGAGATTTGAAATTTTTAGGGGATGTTAATGGGGCGGGGGGGTCTAGTCATAATCTCACACCAAATTTCAGCCGAATCGATCAATAACTTTTTATTTTACCGATCTTTTAGATCCTAACGAGAAATGAGTTTATCCGTTCGACATAACTGTAGCGATGCTAAACGCCGCTAGGAGCGCTGGCTGTACTATTTACAGACATCACAAAAAGTTGACCGAGAAAAGTATACGCCGTGTTACGCCTTGTCATGAATATTCAGAGTGTCAAACATCGACCATGTGATGTTTACCATCGAGAAAAATAGATGAACTTGCTGTCGAGTAAGATTTTGAGAAGCTGAGGTAAGATTTTCTGATATTTTTCATGAATTGAAAATTTGAAGTTAAGAGAAATTTTCGAAAAAGGCCCTCGACGCTCAAGATTTTGGTATATTTGGAAAGCCCAATTCATTAACTACTTATTTTGACCGTTTGTTAAGTCCGTATCCCCCGTAGGAATTCGTAAAATGGCTGAAATTGAACCATGTGGAATTAAAGGGAGGTAACTCGTGGTTGATCAGGGTTCAGACCATAATTAAAAACCCCCAGACTTCAGTGTAAAAAAATGATGTTAGATTTGGACAGTTTTTTTTATTATATTGAATGTTACTAAAGCTACGAACCAAACTTTAGCCAGACATTTCACTAACAAAGGATAAAAATTGTGAATGTTGTTGACCACCTTGGATTTTTTTTTTCAGGAACTGTAGCTGAAGAAGTAAGCTACTGCTTATTAATATATATTCATCCAAATCCAAACATAGCCAAAGGCGATCCCTGATATTACTTGGTACACCATAAAATAGACAAAAGATGATGATATAGGCCTACTCATACAATTTGCATGAAGACTATAAAAGGGGGGCTTGAAACTGACTGTTTCTCAGCATTCTCAAGAAAGTCCATAATTATTATAAATTTGTTATGAATCATAGAAGTTAGTTTAATTTATTGTTTGAAATCAGTATTATTAGTAATATTTTTTTTGTTATTTCAATATTTGTGATAATATTTATTTTATTTTTAACATTTTCTACCTGAAAGAAGTGGCCTGATGCGTCAAATGTTTTTGTTTATTTTGAAAAATATCGCATATGAATAATGTGATTATTTTATATTGTTATTATTGGGTTTTTTTGTAAGAAGATACATGTATTAGAAATCTTATATTTGTTGATAAATGTGATAATGGTTTCTTTTTTTTTTTATCATTTATTTTAAACCGGTGGGTGAACATTTTTAATTTCATATTGAAAAGTAACAGACATGAATTTTGATCTTATTGTGATTTTTTTTAAAATATTTTTATGACATAGATAATGTCTCGACAAGATGTATCACCATCTGAATGTTTATATTGTTTTTATTTTCATGGGATAATGTCTCAACAAGAAAGCTAGACTTCTACCACTGATATTATAATATAGTATATCGTAATGCACATTTATCACAAATGAATTTTTTTAATTCTCTTTCATGTAGATCATATCTTACTTTTTATAAGCTTACCTTTTAATTTGTTATTAAGCACAGTACATTATGTTTTTATCATTTTGCATATTTATCAGACAATTGAAGTGATCATGATACTCATTGTTTAGGATTATTTGGACTCTTTTAAGATATTCAAATGTTTTAACTATGTTTATATTACTGTTTTTATTTGAAATTGTAGTGATGTTGATTACAAAAATATAGCTGTTATATAAATCATAGTTTAATTGTTAATTTTCATTCCTGAAACAAACAATCTCAAATTGATGTACATGGCAGCTTATAAACAGCTTACAGGTTTATTTCTCATTTTGCCACACACTTTTATGATTTTTAAAAATATCCACAGTATACGTTAGTATAACGGGTTTATAATTGTTGTATGACTGTGAATGGCCAGTGGTCAATGGCCTCGGAACCAGTAGGTGCCCAATTACATACATAAACTTGTTTCTCTTCGACATTGACATCATACGGTCAAAAATTGTGATTTAAGGTGTTGTCATGCAAAAAATAAATAACAGAACAGACTGAAAACACTTTTATGTGTGCTTATTCATTCAAAAATAAGCCTATGTATTAATGTCAAAGCGCTACAATTTAAGTACACACAAATTTGTCCATTTTTTTGCTGTGATTTGTGCGAAATCGGCACGGATCCCAACTTTGAACCTCTGTAACATAAAAAGTATATACTAGAATATTATAGTGACAATTTGGCTTTATCAAGTACATCTAGATCTTTAATAAGTGCAATTTTCATAGACCTATCTTGTATAGTTACTGAGATATTGGCTTCGGTCACTTTTTTGCGTTTTTTAAAAAAAGCCCTTTTTTAGCACCTCTGGTTTGCCTTCTTTAAAACGCTATAACTTTTTTGATTTTCAATATTTTTTCGAAATTTTTTCAGATTATTCATTCTAGATAGTTCACAATTGCAGTATCATTGTCATTTTTGAGTCATTGGTTGTATCTGAAAACCCGTTGGCAATGCTAATAACTGGTAGAGCCCACTAGAGGTGCGAAAGTGCAATAGCGCTAGTCTCAATGATCACCGTCTGTCTGAAACATGAAAAGTGAAGAAAAAAAATTCTTGTCTCTTCAAATTCAAAAATGTTTTTTAAAACAGACTATCATTATTAAAGAACCCTATCCGTCTTTACCATAAACTCACAAACATGCAAATCAATTAACAAAAAATCATTCCAATTACCCAAGGTCCTCCAAAGAATCTAAAATATCGTTTTCCATTTGGAATTTCTGCTGTACTCTGCAACTCTGCACGTAACAGATTGTGTTCTTCTTTAAGAAAGAATTTTTTTTGTCTGGACGGTCGAGTCTATGGTAGACTAAAATTATGGCTTAATCATTATTCACCCTCCCTAAATTTAGTTTATTATTTCAACAAACCATAAGAATTTTAAAAAAATAAAAATATATAATCTAGTCAAATTATACGTTTTTTCGGTTCATAAGAAGAAGTGATTTGATCACTGTTAGAAATTAATTGAAATATTTTCGCTCCATATATTCTTCGGTCATCTAATTTGTAATACAGAAACTCCAAGATGGCTTCCTTGAAAGAAATTGTAGTGATGTACCAAAATCTCAAAAGAGATTGGGACCGTAAACCCCAGAATTTAGATAAATGTGGAGAAACTCTTACAAAATTAAAGGTGTTTCTATCAGATCGATTAGAAATTATATATAATTTATTCTGAAATTGACTAAAAGGAATGCTTGTTTTTCAGGTTTCGTCGTTTCCAAAAATTTCAATTTTGCTTTGTCACATTGACAAAAGCAAGGCATAAACTTGTGGTTGATGTGACTCTATCCCTAACCCTAAGCCAAATAAAATAGAGCCAGGTCAACCATGATTGCCCAAACGTCATTCATATGCATACACTTTGATATTAAAACCCTAAAACCGTGAAGGTGTGTACCTCCTCTCAAACAAACGTTACCATCTTTAGAATCGAAATCACCAAGTTGATCATATTCTGTTGATTTCCCTTTCATCATAGCACATACACTGCATGGTGTAAGTCGATCATCATTAGCATAGTTTTTTCCAGACAAGTACATGTAAGATGTTAAACCTCATTTCTTTTCACATAAGAATACGTGTGACGTACTGTAAGTTGAAACTGTAAGAACTGTTTCCTATATGCTTTTTGGCTTTAATGACAATATTTCTTATAATTTTATTCAGATTGCCCTCACAGCAGTAACATTTTTACCTACAGATGAAGCCAACCCATCAAAACAAGAACTGTTAATAGCAAGTAAGAATCTTTCTTAGAATAAGTAAAACTAAACGATTTAAAATTTATTTACCTACAAATACATGTACCGTACTAGAAAATCACTATGATGAGTATGGATTCACATAAATTAAATGTTTCGCACATTCTGTTGTTGTCTTTGGTACCGTATACTGGTTTGTTTGGGGGTTTTTTTTTTGGGGGGGGGGGGGTCAATTGTTGACGAAGAACTAATAAGTAACAAAGTTTTGTTGTTTCAGAAACCATTTTTTTTATTTATCAATTCTGTGGATAAAGTTATGTATTTTGTCTTGTCAGTCACAATTCTCATATTATTTCATCATTAATCATGGAGATACATTTGATCATTATTCTAATACAGTTTACTCTTTTTAACTTTATTTTATTATATGAAATTCTTTTTGTAGGAGATATTTTGGAAATTGGTGCACAATGGGCAATAGCAAAAAGAGACATTCCAGCATTTGAAAGATATATGGCTCAGTTAAAATGTTACTATATGGACTACAAGTATGTTAGTTTTTTATTCTTTTAGGACTGAATTCTTTTGAGCTTTATTTAACATCCAAGTCAGTAAACCAAGTCCACTTATATGTGGATGAATTTTATTATCTTTATAATTAATTCAAGGATGACAAAAAAATATTTCAGAACAGTGAATGTACGGTATAAGTATAATCATGAAAAATAATTCTTTCCCAGTCTTACACTCATACACATCACTGCCACTCAAATGGAATAAATGTTTTATTTTCAGGGATGATTTACCAGAGTCCACATTTAAATATCAACTTCTAGGACTTAATCTATTGTGCCTTTTATCACAGAATAGACTAGCAGAATTTCATACTGTAAGTTATCACACATTTTAATTATGTATACCGGTACTAATATTATCATCTTTCTTGGCTTTGTTTGAGTAAGCATAGTGCAGATACATATATATATCAAATTTATGAATGTTTGTATTATTTCACTGATTTAATCTAAATGTGGAAATATTAATTAAAATTCATACATGTACACAAGTCAAATTTGGTGATCTTTCTTTTATTAAAATAATGGTTTTTAATAAAAGTGTTTTATCATTATTAGGAATTGGAGTTACTACCAGTGAAAGAATTACAGAACAATATTTATATTAAACATCCGGTTTCTATGGAACAGTATTTAATGGAAGGCTGCTATAATAAGGTATCGTAAATTATTATCTTAAACCATATTCTTGAAGTATTATTTACTATGTTAGTCTCCAGGGTAAACATGAATATATATATATTTGTTAATTTTGAAATGTTTACTGTGGTCATGCCAAATTATAGGAAGGGGAATTTCTCCCCAATGCTTCTTGGAATCTGGCGTGGTTTCGAATCCCTGGTTGTACGTGACAAGAAGTAGGGTTGCCTGTCCAACCTCGTTGGTTTTCTCTGGGTCCTCCGGTTTCCTCCCACTGCTAAAGACCCCTACGTGCAAGCAAATTATTGAAATAAAATTAAACCATATGTTAATCCCGAAATGACCTCTTCTGTGTCAAGTGGACGTTAAACTCCATTTCTCTCTCTCTCTCCACTTCTTGGAATTTCTCTGCAAAGGGTTCTTTAACATTCACACCAATCTATACACAGTGGTGGACTAACAGGCTGATAAATTTATTTTATTCTATTTAGTTATTTTCTTTATTCTCTCTAACTAATGTCATGTGTACATATTTGGCATGAGAAAATAAAAATTCAGTTGCTGCCTTGACAAAATTCATTTATGATTGACTTTATTCTTCATCGAAACATGTATTCTCTGTTACAGGTGTTTTTAGCTCGTGGAAATGTACCTGCTAGCAATTATAATTTCTTTATTGATATTTTACTAAATACAATCAGGTAATATATTGACATGTAGTAAATAAAAAATTCCCTGTGCCATTACCAATGTCAGTTGTTAGCATGACAGTGAATGAATAAAACAATTGATGGCAGTGAAAATATAGTGCAGTGAAATAAAAACTGACCCATTGAGCCTGACCAATAGGAATTGGGAAAGCTTAAAAATTTCTTGAATAAATCCCATTGTTTATCTCTTGATAATGTCATGTAATTAGGTTACCAATCAATTTAAGAATTAAGAGCGTAGATGAATATAATATAGTATGTTTTAACTCTGTGCATGGCAGAATGGTTAGCACGTGCGCGCTGTATCATAAGGCCTGTCATTAAGTCAACTGGCGTGGTTTCGAATCCCTGGTTGTATGTGACAAGTAGGGTCGCCTGTCCAACCTTGTGGGTTTTCTCCGGGTCCTCCAGTTTCCTCCCACTGCTAAAGACCCCTACGCGCAAGTGAATTATTGAAATAAAATTAAACCATATGTTAGTCCCGAAATGACCTAGTTTGTGTCGAGTGGACGTTAAACCCCATCCCTCTCTCTCTCTCTCAACTCTATGCAAAGACTGGATGTGCTTGGTTTGTATAAATTAATAAAGATATTACTACATGAAACTTTCTGGGGAACTTCTTTTTTTTTCACGTTCTTTTCCTTATTTTGAATTGGCAAATATGATTTTTCATTGTACCAAAAGTATTTCTGTAAGATTATAGTATTCTTGTCTGAATAGAATTCTCACAATGCCACTAACAGTGACAGATTTGTGACAGATCTGAATTCTGTGTCTGTTAATTCTATTAATTCGTAATGTTCCTTAATCCCAAATTGTCGATTGAATTCTGTCACCCTATTAAATGGTAAAGGTATGTCCTCTGAACAATGAAATGTGGTGAAAGGACAAATTTTGATATCTTTCTGCACCCAAGAAATGAGGCAGAAAAAATTATGTAAATCCACTTGCTGTGTAACTACATTGCATATAAGTATGATCTGGTTATCCCTCTATTAGTTAAAAAACTATTTTATCTTTATTTAAATTCCATGCAGTTTAAAATATTCCATAAATAATAACATTTATAGAATGAATTTATTAATGCTATGATTATTTTCATTTAGGGATGAAATTGCTGGATGTATTGAGAAGGCATATGAGAGAATAGCTCCAGCAGAAGCTGCAAGGATGCTTTTCTTTGAGAATCATAAAGCCATGACAGATTATGCTGCACAGGTAGGGAGATAGTCAACTATACCCCCCCCCCCCCCATTTTGTTTTGCATAAACTGCTGGTCATATTTACCATAATGTTGGTCAACATAATGATATAATGGTAATGCATATATTTTGTCCTCAAACCATGGGGACAGAGTAATTACTATCCATGACTTAACACAATTCCCAGTTTATTTCAATACTAGCAGGATACCCTGCTTCGTCATGGGTGCAAATTCGCACCGGCCCAATCTGTCCGGGGCCTGAATTGAATGGCCTATAACATTCACTGGGTCAGGGAGCGGGGTGGATGGCCGAATGGTTAGCGCATGCGTCTTGTATCATAAAGTCTGTCATTGTGTCAGCTGGCGTGGTTTTGATTCTCTGGTTGTACGTGATAAGGAATAGGGTAATATGTCCAAGTTTGTTGGTTTTCTCCAGGTTCTAGTTTCCCGCCGACTGTTAAAACCCCCTATGTTAGTCCGAAATGATCCAGTTTGTGTTGAGTGGATGTTAAACCCCATTTCTGTCAAGGGGTCATGCTGGTAAATTTGATAACACATATGTGGGGGTGGAGCACAGCACTGAAGCGTGATTCGTCTGGGACCCAATTCGATGGCCTAAAACATTGACGGGGTATGTAGTGCAACAACGAAGCGCGATGGGCAAACATACATACATACACGGTTTGATTTTATTTATACAGATACTAGCAGTTTACCCGATTTCAAGGCTCTCAAATGTGATGGCCTAAAACATTAATTTGTTACCACATATCGTTGAAGTGTCAAAAGGGTGTATCTCGGGAAATTAGTCAAATACACTTTTTTGCATTTTTAAAATCCCCCAATTAATATGCACATTTTTTTTCTAAGCTGTGTATCTCTTTGCCAATTAGAACTATTCTGGGTGTGTCCAAATGTTGTATCTTGATTTGTGGAAATTTTGAAATGCAAAAGGTTCTATTTCTTAATCTTTACAAATTCTTATATACACCCTTTTGACACTTCACCGGCGATATGTGGAGGTGGAGACGCAGCTTTATTCACCCAGGGCCTAATTTTAATGGCCTAAAACATTTACGGGTCATGCCACATATGTGTGTGGGGGGGGGACCACGGCGACAAAGTGTGATGGGCGAACATATATACATACACACAGACACTTTGATTATATTTGTATAGATCTATACTCTTTTCTATTGTAGCGAAATTGGTCAACACAGTCAGATAATTTCTACCATTACAAGCATGATGAAATAGATCAAGACGAAGTTATACCTGCTAAAGAATTAGCTGAACAGACTATTGAATATGCTAGAGAATTAGAAATGATTGTGTAAATGACAGTGTGTTAGAACATGAGATCTGGACCTGTATGCGATATAATTATCAGACTGTTTATAAACATTTGTTGACCCATCATTCAATCATTTACAATTATTCTCTACTTGACCACCATAAAAAAAAATGAAATAGAAGTAAAATGTTAAACAACAAATTTATTCTTCTTATAAATATTTACAGTTATTTAAGTTAATAAGCCAGTGTTTGATTGAAGTTGGTTCATAGTTCACCTTTTCTCAATCACACAGACATTAAATTAGGTCTGAATGATATTTTTGCATAAAACCTGCTTTCCAAATTCGATAACCTTTGAACTACAATAGCTGAGTATGCTAGCTGTGATCTCTAAGGTAAAAAAGAAAATGGATATATTAGGACAACAATTTGTTACTGTTGTTGCCAAATAGGTCAATCATGCAGCCATTAATTACAATTTGGAATATTTCACCATTGTAGGTGAGCCACAATAAGATACTGGGAAAGTCTCAGAGGGTAGAGCCAGTGTTCGATTCTCATACTTGTCAAATTCCAACCTACTGGACTTATTGTGGTTATTGGCTACTGCCATTTTTAGTTAACAACCTAATACATAAGGGTGGATTAACGAATTTCAACCAATCCACAATAAAAACTTTATTCAAATTTTAAAGGCTCAATACCACTCTTGTTGTAACTGAATAATATGTCCCAATCTTTATTCTGGTCAACAAATTGTACTATTATACAATATTCCAATTAATTGATGATACAAATTTCATCTTAACACACCTAATTTAAAAAATTGGAAAAATTCAACTAAATGATTTGAAAAGCCTGACGTAAAGCTTTTCAAATGTTACTTGGATTTAAAAATATTTTTGAACCCTCTGGACAAGTAAAATAGGATTTAATGGATAATTTAAACAAGCCAGCAAGAGTGTTATTGTCCCTTTAAGACAGCTATCTTTACTTGCAACATAATCTTTAGATTTGTTTGAAACCATGCACAGCTACAGATCTGGGACAACTGCCGGCCATTTTATTTCTTTTTTTTAGTATACTATATTAAATGATGAATAACCCAATCATGTATCTACACAAAACATCATAGAATTGCTGTTAATTTTATTGCAAACAGAAATAACTACCATTGAAAGTTTACTGTAATATTCATCTTCCAAGAGAGAACTTCAATTGAAAACCGTTATAGATAAATATAAGCCATATTTATAATATTTGAGTACAAGTGCATGAACAGATTATAGCTTGAAATACACAAGTACAGAAACTGTGCTAAGCATGTACTAAAAAGTGTCTGTAGTAATTTGTATTGGACTATCTACCTGGTGTTGTTCATAATATTAATCTGTGTCAATACTATAGATAATAAATGAATCTAAAGCGGTGGACACACTAGCCGAATCAATTGGCGTCGAAATTCGCCTAGTGTGTCCACTGTCATTCGGTCGAATGATTCGCCCGAATCAAACACGTTTGATATATTCAGCCAAATTATATTCGCCTGGTGTGTCCGCTTCGCCGAAGCATTCAGCCGAATATAGAATTCATTAGCCAATCACCACTCATATCGAGAAGTCACGTGATAGATTGAAGACATAGACGGCGCCATGTTTAAATATGTGACGTGAAAGGTGATGCAACCGACAGGTTGAATCGGGCGAAGCATTCGGCTAGTGTGTCCACCCATTCGACCGAATAAAATTCGGCGCCGATTGATTCAGTCGAACGATTTGGCCGAACGATTTGGCCGAACGATACGGCTAATGTGTCCACTGCTTAAGTATACATATATCAATGATGACATGATAATATTTATTGCTTATTTTTAATTTATTATGGTAACAAATACAAACGATATGGCCGGCAATTATCTTGCTTCTAACAAATACAAAAATCTGCTAAACACAGTTCTCTCACACATGTACTGGTAGATATTTACAATGTGCTGGTACTCGGTTTAGAAAATGGACCACTTGTCAACAAAGATCTCAGATTAGACGATTGTTCTAGGAGAGGATTTTTTAAAGCACCTGAAACCAAATACAACAAAGAAGAAATTAATATGGGCGATAAATTGTGTTAAAAGCAATAATTTAAAATGATACACATTTCTGTGCTGTAATAATTAATGGCTATTTTGAGAGCTGATGATGGCCAGGGACTGTAACAACCAAATATAAATGAAATCGAGTTTAACCTCCAATATTTCTGTATCATCTGTGCTAATGCAGATGGGCATAGGTCATGCAATGTGCTCTAAGGGGAATTATACCAGAACAAGGGCATTTACGCCAACTATTCATCCAAATGTTAAGGTTCATTTTATAAGGGGGGTTGGATGGCTGAATGGTTAGCGTGCGTGGGCGCGCTGTATCATAAAGTCTGTCATTGAGTCGACTGGCGTGGTTTCGAATCCTCGGTTGTACGTGACAAGGAGTAGGGTCGCCTGTCAAGCCTCGTGGGTTTTCTCCGGGTCCTCCGGTTTCCCCCCACTGCTAAAGACCCCTACGCGCAAGCGAATTATGTAAATAAAATTAAACCATATGTTAGTCCCGAAATGACCTAGTTTGTGTCGAATGTACGTTAAACCCCATTTCTCTCTCTCATTTTATGAGCATGTCAATGTGTACACAGTTTTGGTCCTTATTATTGTTAAATTTAAGAAAATGAAATAACATGGGGATCAACGTCCTACTGTTATGCTCTGACTGGGCTAATGAAGACAGACATACGCCATACAGTGTGCTATGAAGGAAACTTTGTCCAGACAGGGGCGCTACAGCCTTACAACTGCCAAGGGATCTTTCACGTGCAAGACAATGTCAATGTGCACATGGCACCTCGGTTTTTGGTAACATTCGAACAACTAGACAGCTGTCTGCCCTGCACCACTGTTAAAGGGAAACCATGCCGGAAAATCCTGATGAACTTTCTCAGCTAACACCAGGAGCGAAACCCGCAATCACCAGACTAGCAGCCACTTAGCCACCGCGTCTCAGGGCTTGCCACGAGACGCGAGCAGTTGCTCGCGCTCGCGCTGTGCTCGCGCAAAATTTTAAGAAAACCCTGTAAAAATAATCAAAATATTGACAAGTTTATTGCCGAAACTAAACCAACAATGTCAATAACTTCATAAATTCGTCTGTCAAACTGAGATTCACCCAGCTGCACGCGGCATTTCCTCCTTAAATTTGATTGGCTAAAAAGTTACTCAGCACTCTTGTTACTAAAAATACACTTTAGACCTGAACGTTATGACTGGTTTTCCTACGAACACCAGTAACGAACGCGTGATAATCGAGTCTAAAGTAAAGAATGTTTACATCCAGCATTAGGCATTCATGCTAAATGAACACGTTTCAAACTAATATTTACCGGTATTTCCTATTTTATCAGAACTTCGGTTTTTATTCCATTGTGCAGTCGTATAATTTTCAATCTAAGCGTAATAATGGCCAAAGGCAACCTGATTGCCCTATCCACATTTATTTCGTGGGGTGAAGAAATCCATACGGAAATTGGTTTTAATAAAGAAGAGTACGTATGACTGTCAAAAACAGAAAGCGATGGTCACACATGTTTACTGCAAACTTTGTGCCAGGAATAGCAATTTTCTTATGATTTTAAATTGAAACAATGTTACAAAATGTGTGCTCACGCAAACAACATTTTGCGTGAGCAATTTTTATTGCGTGAGCAGTCATCTGCTCGCCATCAATTTATTCGTGGCCAGCCCTGCGTCTCCTTTAAATTTAAGAAAAATGCTTATTCACTTTAAAGCACATTGCTTCTATAACCTACCTATTTGTGCTAGGATTTTCTTTAATGCATCAAAATGGACAACCGGATCAGATGTACAATGTTCTATACTCTCTAAAGATTCGTTTTTATTCACTTCAAATTTTACCCACTTATATCCTGGACATTTTTTGGCTCCTGGACAACTTTGTATCAGGTTACGAACTAGAGGATGAGACAAACCAAAGAAATCTAAACCATTACCACTTAATGCTGCCAATTCTGTTCCTCTGAAGAAAAAATTATTCATGTTGAAAGAAAAAAAATCTGTTTACAATCAGAGTCGGGACTAAATAAATCAGAAGACTACCAATGCTTTTCCATAAGAGATCAAATCAAAAAGAAATGGGGTTTGAAGTCCTACTTTTCTGCACTGAAAGGGCTAATGGAGGTG
Organism: Patella vulgata; assembly: GCF_932274485.2. Lineage (NCBI taxonomy): Eukaryota > Metazoa > Mollusca > Gastropoda > Patellidae > Patella > Patella vulgata. Next base: position 25,048,169 of record NC_065883.2, read on the forward strand.
GGAAACAGAACTGGAATGTCGTTTGACATCCTACTTTTCTGCACTGACTGGGCTATTGGAGACGGTAAATAAAACTGAAATGGGGTTTAACACCCTACTTTTCTGCAACTACGGAGCAAATTAATACAGACCAGATCTTATTCTTTATTTCTTTAAGTCTACTGACTCAGATAACATATATACACATACACAATATATACACGGCAAGTAAATACAAACATTATAATTACATATACACAAACACAATATACACATGTCCATTAAATACAAACAGACAAAAAGTATGGGGATGGGGTGTAAATAAATTGTATTAAATTGCTAGCCTAAATTTAAACATGACGGAAAAATGCAGTAATTATTATAAGCTTCATAAAATCATCCGAACTTCTAAAATGACTTTAAAAGGCGGAAAATAAGCTAGATGACCTGGTATCTGGTACGTTCGGGCATTTTTATGCGCGAACTCTTAGTTTTTTTTTTACTGGCACGCGCAAAGGTACTATTTCTTTTTCTTTTAACATGTACCCAAATCGGGGATTTCGTGCGGAGGTAGTTCAGAGGTAAACAGTCTGTGAAGTACAACATTTGCCACTGTACCTGTATATCGCTAATTATAAACCGAATGTGTGAAGACAGTTCATACATATCACTCAAAAATTTTTCAGTACAAACTCAGTTGATTCACGCTCGATTTGCTACTAAACAAACCCATCGGTTTATTTTCTCAACAGTGTGACCCGAAGTGACCGCGGATTTATTGACCTTGTATGAACTTATCCATAGCTATATCCTTACACCGAGAGAAATTATCTAGTCTCGGTGAAAAGAACCATGGTCATCTGGTAGAAAATTACTTTTGTATTTTTTGGAACGGAAAACAGTGTTTTTAGAAGCAAACTAACCTGCCGCACATGAGGAAGTCATTATACTAATAATAAAAGGCGAGACCTCTTTTTGCGGCGCAGGCTTATCACTGAGTAGTAAACCGTCCACAAACAATAATATAGGAAGCCTAGTGACAGTGTAGTAAGTGGGCTATAGACTATAGGTTTGAGTCGAGATTACTGGCTTTCAGTTTACTCTGTTTTTGCGATAACCAATTATGTGAGAAATACCATACTGACATTCGGTTTTTAAAAGTTGTTCGCCAACTAAATGCGTTTGTTAGATACTGACAGAGCAGCCCCGAGTCGAACAATCGCCGCCTGAGCTGTCTTCGTCAGCTAGTTTCACAATATCGTGCAATAGGTGTATTAATGTGATTTTTAGGTTTAACCCCGCAAACAATGCCAAAATAGTGTTTTCACTGCTTACAGAAAACTGAAATTTAAAAAAAAAAATTTTTATGAGGGTGACCCTCCCACACACTCCCTATCGAGCTGCCGCTCGGTCTGCGCAGCCTCATGCCTGGCACATACTGTCAACATTGTATATTTTTCCGTTTCCGCCCTTCCCCCCCACAATATATATTTCACGGCTACGTTGCGACGGTACCAGCATACCCAGTTGTTGACACCCATTACATCACTCCTGTCTAACAAATCATAAAGCTGTGGTGTTACGGTGGCGGCATAGTATTTCACCGTAACACCACAGCCACTCTAACCATTCATAATACATCTAACTATCCCTTTACAGCACTCCCTACACATTTCCCCTCGTCCTACTTTCCCAAACGTCAACAACACATCTCATACATCCAGTTCGCTGATTAACCCTTGTACCACGTCTACTGGATCAAACTGGCTAGTTTCTTTGTAAATGAGCCCATGCATTAACATACATATAACCAGGTTAATGTTAAAGGACAATATTGGTGCCAGTCATTATCACATATGTGATAGAGCTGGTTAAACACATTCCAAATATAATTTTAACACAGAGATGATTGCTACGGTAGCTGAGTAATACATGTTTCTTGAATCGGAAGTGACGAACGCCAAAGGAAAACACGAGTCATCTCTCTATATAACTGACAGATGTGACGAGTTATAACAGATACACGGCCGAAATTTCTGCTCACTAATAATTGTTATTTAATTGTTTAGAGTGGATTTTAAAGCTCTGCGATATTTCCTATCCTTCACGAAAAAAAACCCACTTACTTGGCCTTATTGATGATTTTAATTAACTGGGCTATACATTCATCTGGAGTAAGTGCCCGAATTATTTTTTCTGGACTATCATCAGGGGCGATATCAAACTGAAAAACAATAAAATGAGAGAACAATTGTAAAGACAAATCATTAAAAGGGAAAGTAATTGGTGAAAATCAATAGGCCAATTTATCTTTAAAGTCAGTAAATAATTTTTAAAAAGATCAATTAATAACTTTAGCATCCATATAATCCGCAAAAGGAGCTAAATCGTTAATATTTGAGATCTAGAAATTGACACAAATAGGTTGCAACGCATATAATAATGTAATATAAATGTATATAAACTGTTTTACATTCAGTCATTTCCGTTTTTACTCTAATTGCAATCAGTTATGTTACACGAAATACTCCAGAATTCTCCATCAAATGGCAATCTCTAGCGCCTGGTTATTCCAGTCTACACCGCATGCTCTCCAGATAAGAATATGTCTAGCATCGTTCTTCGAATCCCTTGTTACGGAAGGCGTTAAAACGCTTTATGGTACACGAGTCGGTAAAATGTTTATTTTGTGTTAAATATTGGATATCAGAAACCCATCTTTTTCCGGTAAGATCACAACATAAATGTTGATTTAGATTGACAAATAATTCGTGTTTCCAATGTCGAAGACTTTGGATGCTACTTTAATATGGGTATATATGAATTCACAATAAAATAAACTTACCACTGGTCGTGAGCTAACATCAGATATCTTACATGTATACATACATTTAACATCAGGATTATGCATATTAGCATATAAACGTGTACTAACATATCCAACAGGATAAATACTATCTGTACAATGAAAGTTACCCTTGTCACTTAAAATCTGTTGAAATAAATAGAAATAACAAGCAGGTGATTAAGTATAAAACAATTAATATTCAGGGGATGAATGTATTGCTGAATCTGATAGTTCTTACTGAAAACTGTATACAGACTCATTCTTATTTCAAAATATAGGTTGTCAGGCACCGAAACATATGCCCCACCCTAGCAGCTTAATCATCCAATCAGTCCACAAGGGTTGTCTCATATTTATGCTTTTGAAGGTAATACAAGATGCTGACATCAATTTTATACAGATCAAATGTTCAACAAGCCAACAGTGAGGCTGATGTCCCCCGCCGAAATCCCAAAATAAATAGATGACACATATTAATTAATTGTACATTTACTTTTTTCAAAAGCATCAAGCAATCAAACTATTCACTAAGTTTCATCACTCTCTATCAGATAGAATCAAGATTATCTTGTCCCAAAGCATCGACCAATGAAATTGATTAGCTCTGATTAGCTTTAGCTTGAAATGTTAAATCATTGAAATCTGTCAAGACATTCACCTAATGAACATCTACATCAGGTTTAAACATTCTACCTCAATTAAAAGCAGAATTTTTATGTTCCAAAGTCTTGACCAATCAAATTGCTTATTGCTCCTTAGCCCAGGCAGAAAATTCGCACAATTGAACTTAGTCAAGGTAATGATATAATGAATCTATATTCAGAGTTTCATCGTTCTCACTTCATTATCAACCAATCAGATTGCTTATCTCTGCCAGTCTTCCTACCGTAAGCAGACAATGCTCATCTTCGAACTCCATCAAGGCATTGACCCAATAAACACCTACACCAACTTGCAAGTTTGAACATTCCACCTCAATTAGAAGGAGAGTTATTGTGTTCCAAAGTCTCAACCAATCAAATTGCTTATCGCTCTGCTTACCCTCAGCAGAAAATGTTCATTATCGAACTTAGTCAAGGTACTGATGTAATAAAGCTATACACCAAGTGTCCTCACTCTCACTTAATTAGAACTTAAGTTATCGTGTCCCAAAGCATCAACCAATCAAATTGCTTATCTCTGCTTACCCTAAGCAGAAAATGCTCATCTTCGAACTCCATCAAGGCATTGACCCAATAAACACCTACACCAAGTTTGAACATTCTAGCTCAATTAGAAGGAGAGTTATTGTGTTCCAAAATCTTGGCCAATCATTATCGAACTTAGTCAAGGTATTGATGTAATGAAACTATACACCAAGTTTCGTCACTCTCACTTAATAAGAACTAAAGTTATCATGTCCCAAAGCATCAACCAATCAAATTGCTTATCTCCGCTTACCCTAAGCGGAAAATGCTCATCTTCAAACTACATCAAGGTATTGGCCTAATAAACACCTACACCAAGTTTGAACATTCTCGCTCAATTAGAAAGAGAGACAGACAGGCGGACAAACCCATTTTAATAGTCTCCTGCTTTCCTCGAAAGGCGGGGGAACAATAATGCATGTAAATTCAGTACAGATCAAATGATAACTTAAGTAGTTAGGTGAAAACAAGTGCCAGAACTCTTGAAGTTTTGAACAGAAATTGATTAAATTCTATAGGCTTGTTTTATTTATTTAAATAAAGCCTGTAAATTTAATACAGATCAGATGTTAGAGCATTCACAAGTAATTAACAGAAATTGTTGAAATTAAATAGGATTCTTCGCCTCATTGGGTAAACAATATATATAAATTTCAAACTAATCAGATAATAAATGTAGTCTGTAGAGTGTTCAAAAGAAATTGTGTTCACGGAGGTGACGGCACTATTCAACCACATTTCCATGTGGGTGTATAATAAAAAGTAATGAAAAAAATGGATTATGTTAACAAAGCATACAATTATCATTTACACGAACAATTACATCAACGGCCCTCATAGCTTATATATAATAGCCCTTGAATTGTTACATTTCTGAACTGCCTGTTGCTTAGTTATTGCTTGTTTATATTTTTCAGACAGAGTTGATCGGCCACAAAGAGGCAAAATTAAACATTTTCATGACAATTATGCCACTCTGGGCACTTGTTTACACTTATACAATCAAAATACCTGGCTTTGATTCAACTGAATTTAAAACAGGCCTATCATTTAATTTTCGTGGACAACAAAATAGCAGTGGGCTAATTGCCGCATAGATTCATGAAATTTTTCAATTCCACATATCTTTGTAAATACTGAATGTAATTGGGCTGATACACAATATTTTATGCGATTCCTATTGCTTTAATTGTTGCATCAGGAATTAAATGAGACATGAAATAAAATGACGTTCAAAGTCCTACCATGTCAGAATATATTCAAAAATTGACCTGACACAAAAATAAAAATAGCAAATACCTCTCCTATACTATGCAGGGTTAGATCTCCCATCACCATTGGAAAGACTGGTCGACCTAGAGAATCTAATGGTATAGGCGGTATGGTACGTTTCATATTTTGACTTTTTGATTTTTTGGGTTTAGGTTGAAGAGAATCTAAAATACAATAAGCACATTTCTTTTTAAAATATGAATTTTTTCATAAATGTGGATGCATTATGTAAGAGTTCGATACAGTGCTGACAGGTCTCACTATAGTATGTCAAAAATAGATAATGAAAGATGAATATATTGAAAATTACAGTCAAATTACTTAATTCTGAGTGAAGTTATGGCTATTTGAAGAAAAGTGTAGTCTCGATTGACATTGCTACCATTGTTTTGATAATAAACAAAGTCTCGATTATCCATTTTATAATTAAATTATTAAGTGACGATTGTGTTTAAATCTGTTGAAAATCACAACCATCTGATGTTCTAGAGTGTTGATTATGGTTTGGCATGTGGATAAATATATCATTAATGATTTATATAACATTTAAAGCCAAACTCCCGCCAAACAAAAAAAAGACCTGCAATAATGCATCTTTAAATATTGTTTCAAATATTTCATTATTAAGTGTAATACATTTTAATATTTATTTAGTAATTTAATAATAATCATTGGTAATTGAGGTTTCTGTCTTGTCAGCAATAGGATTAAGATTTAGCACAAAATCTGACTGCCTGGTGAGATCCATTACACTCTATAACTAAATAATGAACCGTTTGTCATGACCTGAATTTGAAATGTGACACTGCCGCAGTAAATTTTGGCGTATTAAAGGAAAATAACCAACCTAGAATTTCTTTAGTAGTAGCAGCCTTTTTCTTCTCAATAGCAGCAGCTGAAAGTTTCTTTTTTGGCTTCACCTTAACAATAACCTCGGTACTACTAGGCTCTGATACTACTACTGAACTACTTGGACTTTTAGAGGCTTTATTAACAACAGATGGTTCAGTTTTAACAACTGGACTTGTTACATCAGGTAAAGATTGATATTGTAATAGTTTACGTAATAGATATCTGTAACAAAACCAAAATATTCAGTTTTTAAATAAATTGTAAATTTAATCTCAATAGGTCAATATATTAAAAAAGATAGAAATGGGGATTAACTTAACCTTCACTTGACACAAACTAGGTCATTTCAGGACTAACATAGTACAATTTGATTTTACATACAAGCTTGAGATAGACCCCCCCCCCCCCCCATGTGATCAGAGAGAGACTCGAGTTGACAAACACTAGGTCTTTTTTTTGGGACTAACACATATTGAAAGCAAATGATTGTATTAAAAAACATTATATATACTATAGGGCTGTTAAAAACATTAGACTAACAGTTAGGCCATATTCTACACAGATAGAGAGAGATTTTTGGACTAACATATGATTCAATTTGGAAGAAAACCAGAGGACCTGGAGAAAATATACGAGGTTGGACAACAGTCGACCCTACTCCATGTTATATGCAAGCGGGTAACCGAAACGACGCCACTTGAAAAAACGTGCACATGTTACACCATTCGACCACCCAAACCCGTAAATTCTCTGATTGATAGGTGGTCAAACCTCTGTGGATGGTTGAACCCTAAACGACTGTTTTACATTCATCAAAGGAAAAAAATGGCTAATGCAATTTGGCGGTTTATGCCTTTAAATTTGTTTCTTTTACAAATGATATCAATTTGACCTATATAATTTGAATTTCTGACTTTATTTGTAGTATTATTATTATTATTATTATAATCTTCTTTATCCATGTCACCCCACCCCTCCTTTAAAAACATAGTGCACAAGAAAAACTGGGTCTTGAATGCCTATTCACAACTTAAACATGAAAACAGCATTTACTTCAACAGTCCCAGAATGCAGTGTAAGAATAGTATACCTTCTCTCTTCTTTTACTTTAGCCAGCTTTTCTTCAACCCGAACTACTTCATCACACGCCGCTGCATTCAACTATAAAATAATCATTTCACTAATAATATACTAATATTGATCTCAAATATTTATAATTAAAGATAGAGTTTCAAAATAATTCACTTAAATCACAGTTCATATTACAGTAATCAGTACTAATCACTAATCATAACATCATCCAAATTAGAGAGAGAGAAATCGAGCTTAACGTACACTCGACACAAACACATGGTTCAACCGTATTTCAATAATTGACTAGCATGTGGGGTCTTTAACAGTGGCAGGAAACCGGAGGACCCAGAGAAAACCCATGAGATTGGACAGACAACCCCCACTCCTACAGTACAAGTGAGCAATCAAAACCATAACACTTGACTCAATGACAGACCTTATGTTCAAATGTGCACGTGTTAACCATTCAGCGCCCCCCACCCTCCACTCTCCTGTTAGGAGCCATGGTGGCTAAGTGAGTAAGATGCTGGCTTACTCCCAGTGTTGGCCAAGAAAGTTCATCGGGATTGTCTGGCGTGGTTTCCCTTTTCATGACAGAGGGCTCGACAAGACTACATGGTGTATGCCCGTCTTCATTAGCCCAGTCAGAGCAGAACAATAGGATGTTAAACCCCATTCATTCCATTTCATACACCTTAGTCCAGTCTTTTAGTCATTTGTAGATTAGATATTATTAATTATGATATTTCTGCATTGACTTGTGGGATATGTTTTGTGTGGTTATTTATCAAGCCTTTAGTCCATAGAGAACCCGACATAGACAACTGATTTTAAAAAGTTTTTTTGTATCAAATATTAGATTTCCATGATAAGATAACATCAATATTAATTAAAATGGACTAATATTTAATTATAATTTGTGTTCTTAATTTCAAAGATAATGAATGATATTCAGTTAGACATTTACCTCTTTTATTGTAGATTATTCAGATACGTTGTTCTAAAACCACATCCTAACAAAAATATGAGATTTATAATGTACTTACAAATACAGTATTTTTAACTATTTTCTTCAGTTTCCGCCATTTTCTGTAGTAATAATCTTGGGATCTACCGGTGTTATTTCTGACAGCTTTAAACTGTCCAGGAAGTGATAAACGTGCAAGGGCTTCTGAACTAAAAGATGCAATTAGATACATATAATAATTGTACTGTATAATAAACTGGCCTCACTAGAATGATTCTTCACAAAAAAATTATTTAATATTTTACATATCAACTCATGTAGTCAAGTTTACATATCAACTCGTGTAGACAATTTTACATATCAACTCATGTAGACAATTTTACATGTCAACTTGTGTAGACAATTTTACATGTCAACTTGTTTAGACAAAATTACTTGTCAACTCGTGTAGACAATTTTACAATAATAATTTGGGGTTATAAACTGTATGAGTATTTGTTTATTTCAAAATATTTGTTTTGCTTTGTTAAATATTATTTACAGACGAGTTACCTATCTTGACTATAGAGAGGAGTCTGCATGTAGCCAAGTTTATTTGTCTAGATCAGTGGTTCTCAACCTTTCTTTGCCAATGGCACAGCATGGAACACATGAAAAAATAGCGGCACACCTGACTAAATATATATGAGAAATATTTGTATTTTACAAAATAAAAACCTGGTAAGTCAGACGTCATACAACCGTAGACAGAGACTAGTCATAGACCCATAGAATGAATCAAACTACATAAAGAAAAACATAGCTTTCAGTAGACACCAGTGAATACTCAATTGGGATCATGTGGTTTTTCCCATTTTCTTAGTGTGCCATTCAAAATTCTGCAGCACACTTAGGAAGATCTCGGGGCACACCTGTGTGCCGCGGCACACTAGTTGAGAATCACTGGTCTAGATTAAAATTTACCTCTGAATTGGGATTGGCATCTGTATTGGATTCACAGCCGGGAAAGGTGGTTGATGTGATGGATGAGGTTGCTGTACTATTCTACGTTGCAGATCTATACTGGGATTTGTAGGAGTTGAATTCATATTTATGTTATTCATTCTCTGAAATTTATTTCACAATAAAAAAATTATTAATTTATGCAATTCACATTACTGAAATATTATGATTTTTTATGCAGATGTTTTTCAAAATGCTTTCAAAAATATTGTTGGCCTTGTAACTTATTCATATAATTGCAATTAAGTCTCAAGCAGCCACAAACATGCCATAATTATAATTCTAGAAGGGTTATCTTCAATATTTTAGCTTGAGCTGACACAAATAAAGGACAGGGGAATTATATAAAAAAAAAATAGTAAACTGCCTTGGACTCTAGTCTCTTGGAGTGTTTTGTTTTGTCTGATAGATTATTCAAGAAGAGTTCCAAGACAATTAAACATTTAATGAAACTTTCATGGAGAGAACAAAATGTCTATGAACATTTCAAGGAAAGTTCTATTAACATTTCCTGTGAACATTTATTATCCCATCCATTACTTTATCTGGTGAAGTAGCTTTGCAGACTATAACATAGCTACGAGAACATAGCTAAAAACGTTGAGATATAATGATGTTCTTGTTTTTAGATACGATTGGGTGTCTTTAGTTTCACCTGACAAACTTAATTTCATTACTAATGCATGTAAAAACTTAAAAATAAGTTGACTTTATACTATTAGAACTTATTAAACAAACACAGCCCAACGTAGTGAAACAACTTTTGTTTATCAGCAAATATTGTCAATAAAGTAAATCGAGCGTTGTTTTTATAAAAATTGATATGGAGTGGACATCCATAATTACAGTGTATTAGTCTTGCGCAACTCTGATCAGGTTAGTACTTTGATTGGCTATCGTACACGTGGCCCCTCCCTTATAAGGAAAAAATTTAAAATGTCCGGTAAAGCAATCTATTATCGCTTCAATTTAATAGGGTAGGGTTATAAGCTTAATTGTTGTTGGATGTGGCAAAAATATTATAAACAACAATAATCAATAGTTGTTTTGAAGAAAAAATTGTCAATTTCTCTTATTTGAAGCCCGATGTGATTAGTGTTGGGGGTTGGACATTCATGTTTGATGTGACTCTAATTTTTGTGTCTCAATATTTCATTGTTGTTGAAGATTTTGTCTTACTCATTGGTTTTAATCTTAAACCCCTAACCCTGAATTTATAGGTTCAAATCTTAAATACCTGACCCTAATCCTAAAATGTAAAAGTAATGGAATGTAAAAGTGATGGAAATAGAAAAGAGAGTCGGATCAACCATACATGATCGACGGGAGTTGCAAGTTGGATCTATATACTAGTAGTACGGTAGTAGTACCATCTCTTTTAGTACCATCTCTTATCTCGAAACAAAGTCAAAGAGGTTTCTTATCTATCTCGAAACAAAGTCAAAGAGGTTTCTTATCTAACTAAGGCAGTCCACAATTTTAGGTGGAAGGAGGTCTGTACTTCACCTCTTTTTTATGTTAATTTACTATTTCATTACTTTTTAATTTTGAGAATATTTTCCTACTTCTTTAGTTTATTTTTTTTAGCACTATGAGTATGACTATTTTTAGAGTACTAACTACTATTATTTATTAATTCAGTTGTCTTCCATCTATTTTAATATTTAGCTGTTCTTGTTGTAAGCGGCGATTCTTCAAAACTACGATCATGATCAATTACTCACTGAATGTGTATGGTATTACAAGAATTGTGCAAACGTTAATTAAAACACGACCTAAACAAAAACAAACTTTAGTATGGGGGTCCTATCGGAAGTATAGTCTAAATGGATCTTTTTATGACAACAGAAGAGGTTAATCAAGGGGAGACTATCAATTTAGAAGCATTCAATTTGGAAGCAGACCACTAATGTTTTCAATTTCTTGAAAGTTAGAAATGATTTTTATTTGCAATTATGAACATTAGATATAAACAAATCAGGTTAAGACAAAACAACTGGCGTTTTGACAAATATTTTGTGATTTTGTTTAGAAAGAAACACACCAGACTAGGATGGATAGTTATACCCGAAAAATAAGAAATCACCGTAAGTGCAACTAATGTTTTATCGTTTGGTTGAGCCTTTTACTAACCACGTGTTTCATGTTAATAAATATTTTCTTTCGTGTTTTGAATTGGCCTGTTTCTAATTAATTATCCCGAGTCCCAAACGTCGTATACCCGAGTCCCAAACGCCGTATACCAAAGTCCCAAACGTAGTATACCCGAGTCCCAAATGTCGTGGTCATATTTTTTTGAGTCCCAAATGACGCGAGTCCCATATGACGTGAGTCCCAAATGACATGTAAATCCTGATAACATATCCATGGACTCGTACGTTTTGGAAACCATGCGTGTGCTGCGATATACATGTATAAGTCTTCAACGAACTACCATATGGAACCTATCCAAGCCAAACAATATGGGTCGTATTTACGGATGTTTAATTGTCGGGTCTATACGGGTTTGTCCAATATTAAAGCATCGTCATCAGCATCATGCACTCTAGATCCCATTCCCACTTGACTCCTAAAACAGGGTCCCAGCTATCACGGATATTGTAAATTCCTCTTTGGCTTCTGGCTGTATGCCGGAGGTTCTGACAGAGGCGTTAGTGTTTCCGCTACTAAGCCCAATCTTGGTAAAGAATTAACAAAGAATTACAGACCGGTTTCTAATCTTTTATTTCTTTCAAAAAATTTTGAGAAAACCGTTGCAACTGAATTTAAAAGACATTTGCATATTAATAACCTCAACGAAGTATTCTAATCTGCATATAGAAAACAACACAGCACTGAAACCGTCTTATTACGTGTTCAAAATGACTTACTAAACGAAATGGATAAGAAACAAACATCAGTACTAGTCCTCCTTGATCTAAGCGCTGCGTTTGACACGATAGACCACCAAATTCTTTTTAAAAGATTGTTGAACAACTTTGATGTTAGTGGACTAGCCCTTACATGGTTCCAGTCATACACTGAAAACCGTACACAGACAGTGGTTATCAATGGTTCCCCATTCAACTCAACGGTTTTAAAGTATGGCGTGCCACGGGGTTCCGTTCTCGGTCCTTTATTATTTACCACATACAAAACATCTTTAAGAAATGTCATTCGTAAACACGGTCTTAACTACCATTTGTACGCCGACGACACTCAAATTTATATATCTTTTGAGCCTTCTTCTGAACCATCTGAGATATGCAAACTCGAGTCCTGTTTATCAGATATTCGTAAATGAATGGACTCAAATCTATTAAAACTCAACGATGACAAAACAGAAATAATGAAAGTCGGCAGCAGGCAACAACTACTAAAATCTAAAACAGAAAACTGGCAATATCTCTATTACACCAACAGATTCTGTAAAAAAAATCTTACAGATTTCGGCCATGTGTAAAAGTATTAATTTTCAGATTTATAATATTGGAAAAATTAGATCTTTCATTGATAGTGACACGACTAAAATGCTGGTAAACACTATGGTTACATCAAGACTCGACTACTGTAATCCACTTTTGTACAATCTACCTGAAAATAAAATCAAACGACTTCAGAAACTTCAAAATAAAGCAGCCCGGATCATAGCCAAGACGAAACCAAATGAACATATGGCACCAATTCTGAAAGATCTCCATTGGCTTCCAGTCCGTCAACGTATCAATTTTAAAATACAATGTATTGTCTATTACGTATTCTGCTCTAAATGACGATTCTTCACCTCAACACCTTAGAGACCTTCTCAACACCAATAAACCTTGCAGAACGCTTCTATCACAATCAGACAACCTCTTAATTAAGACTTTTTAAAAAACAACTCCGGTGGTAGATCTTCGCCGTCGGTGCTCCGAAGTTATGGAATTCAATATCAAACGAAACGAAAAGCGCAAATCATATTAAAGGTTTTAACAAGTATCTCAAAACCGAACTTTTAAATCAAATATACAACTGATTGAATACGGTTCTAGCTGTGTTTGTGTCAGACTTTTTATCCTCGCCACCATGAAAAACAAATTTTGATTTGTGTTTGTGTCAGACTTTTTATCCTCGCCACCATGAAAAACAAATTTTGATTACTAACGCTAATGCAGGAATGCTTTGGCCAGTAAGTCACTCAACTGATATAGATGTACAGTGTTAAAGTGGCTTTATCCTATTTATATCATTAGATATATCAGTGTGTAAATGGCTTAGCTCCAAAATACTTATCCGACCTTATGCAAATACATGTTCCCTCACGTAACCTCCGATCAAACAGACTTCATCAGTTGTGTTGCCCAAGGTGGAAGCTAAAATCATTCGGATACAAATTATTCGCAGTTAATGCACCTAAAGAGTGGACAATCTACCAGAAATCATTAAATCATCTTCAACTCTCTCTTGTTTTAAATCAAGACTTAAAACCCATCTTTTTGAGAAATGTTATCATGATTAATCGAATTAATTAACTGTATGCGCCGTGAGCATGCCTCTGTGCATGGAGTACTAGCGCCATATAAATGTACATATTATTATTATTATATTATTATTATTATTTTAAATATAGGAGGTCTGGTCCTATTTATATTATAACTGATATCATAGCAAAAGTCACCCGTCTCTAGCAACCACCCACGACACGCAAAGTCATCTGTATAGCTGCTTGTGGGATCCTTTAGCTCAATTAAGTGTCGATTTGTTATTGGCACAAAACAATTTTGTTAAGGGGGTAATACCGGATTAAAATTTCACAGAACAAACTAATTAAAGTAGGTAGACGTATGCTAAGCAAATAACAAAGCCTGGATAAAATAACATAATTACTTCTTCCTTGAGAGAACGTACTTGGCTCTGTAGGATGGCGCATGGCGGATGAACTCAGAAATACTACATGTATTTACAATTGATATGCCTAAAATCGTGTTGCTTTTAAACTATATACATAGTGAGAACTGAAAGGGGTTACAGTCGATTGAAAACCGATCTTGCAGACAGACCGGATTGGAATTCATCTAGTGTTTCATCGGAACTTACATGTAGTGGCAGTTGGCTAATAAGTTCCTGAAAGAAATGTTGCTGCCCTCTTGTTTGACTGCCGTTCTTTCTTAATATGTCTTATTGTATGATCGAATTGAACCTTTGTATGTCTTTGCAAAAATATCACAGCGATGTCGTTGGTTGTACATAGCTTAATTAACAGTTTCCAAGAAGGTCTCAAACAGATAAAATGTATTTGGACAGGCCCCCTAATTACCTATAGCAATCACATCTCAATGTATTATGCTGTCACCTTGTCTGTCCATCGGTCCGTCAGTCAACAATTAAACTCCTGAACAGAGGCTACAGTTTTAATAGTGCACGTAAAAGAACCTGTGACAGGTGGAATTCGATATAACAGTAGGACGGGCAAAATTTCCCTCATAGCAGGCAAGTAGGACGTTAATCTCTATTCCATTTGTCCTCTTTTCTAAAAACCTTGTTAGATCGTACTTGATTACATGCCCGGAAAAGCTTGTGATCACGGTAGAGATTAAGTTTCTTTGAGGTATCCTTCTCAAATTTGATCAACATCCAAGTTTTCATTTCGAATAAGCTGCTGTCTATGGCTTTATTTTGTTTTATTTTCTTTTTTTCACGACAAAACTTGGTGGTCATCTTTTATATTTCAAAAGCACTAAAACATACGCGATTCGTATTGATCTGTATTTAAAGGGCCAGAGTGCAGGGAATGCACGTGCAAAACGTGTGACACGGGACTGCTTAAAAGTGTTGCGTTTGCAGGAACAAAGTTCATTACCGAGAACTGATATTGGGTTCAAACCCAAAAATCCGTTGCGTTTTTAATGGCTTTGAGTATATATTCACGGGATTAGAATGTTATTTTCCCTGGAAATCTATAAATCTTGTTACATAATTGGAGATTATGGAGAAACATGTCAATTAACACCTACCATCATGGGCGCAGATCCCGGTGGGGACACCGGGACGCGTCCCCACCAATATTTTTAGTGGTGGGGACATGATATACTGTGTCCCCACCACTTATTTCCGATGTTTTGCTTACTACTGTTTATTTTTTTTTAAATTGAAATCATTCCAGAGCTTTTATTGACATTTCAGAAAGTGTAGAGTTGATCCCAGGCACTTGAGGCCAGGGTCCTTGAAGTTGTACAGCTGCACCCGGTGACCGATTTTTATTTAACATGGGAATAAGTGATAATTCATATTCTAAAAGGAAATAATTAAAATATTCCATAGGGATTATAATAATATGTATATCATATAGGTGTGCAAGTCTGATACGCTGGGTATCGAAGGGTTAAGGGATAACTGAGATTTTGTTTTTATCTGGTATACTGGATGATAAATCACCTAACTAAAGGATTTAGTTTGTATATCAGGGAACCCTTAATTGCTAGATTTGCTGCCATACTAAATAAACGTATTTTTAAAGACTGGTGTTTATCTCTCTCTGTGGAATATAGGCAATTAAATCTAAAATTTAAGACAAGAATCGTGTACTTATTATTACAAGTAAGTGAATATTTGTTTTGCTGTTTTGAAGATGGTTTAGAAATTTAGGAAATTTTAACGGAAAAGACATTTTTTAAAACCTGTCATGGGCCGTCCAGAAAGAAGTCATAGGGAAAAGGAACGGGCAGAGTGGATATAAATGTACTGTTCTTTAGTTTTAAATATATTAAACACTTCATTGAATGTTTTTTGGGGTTTTTTCGATCAAAAAATTGCTCTCTGAACTATTTTGTTATTGGTACAAACTCCTCAGAATCGCTGAGAATGCATATTTATACACCATTTTGTAACAGAAATTCAAAAAATTGTAAAAGCCCCCCCCCCCACCTCTAGCAGCTCACGCCAGCAAAGTTCGGTTATATAGTCGGTCCTTTTGTTTCACAAACGAACCCACCCACCTTGATACCAGCCTACGGGCCCGACCCTGTATGAACACTTATAAATTTCTAAAGAAAATATTGTTTAAATTATTATTAGGATCGAACACTACTGGGAATGGAGGCAGAGCTGGGATCTCTTTAGTGTAAATATTTCTGTCCATGAGAGAATAAATCGTGAACGGTGGCTTCAAGGTTTGCCTTTAGATTAGATTTCGTATCATTTGCTGCCTCAGGGATTAGAATTGTTTGCCTGAAAATACTCACAGAGTGCGTTTTAGAGCGTCTAGTTTTCAAAAGATTTCGGGGAAGGACCCCCCCCCCCTCTTTACCAATAGTCGCCCGCGCATGGACTGTCCCCACCACTATTTTTTGGCGATCTGCGCCCCTGCCTACCATCATGAAATCGATTAACCATCAGATTATGACATTGGCACTTACACGGCCAACGGCCACGTGGAAGTCATTAGTTACTGCCCTTTGCCTGAGTTATGATGCAATAATAGGCAACTGTATTATCTCCTCGATCATCTTTTGTCTAGAAAAGGGTTATAAGCAGAAATGAAAAGTAGATAGGACAGAGCAGAGGTCATGGGAGCCTTGGGAGGAGACCAGGCGAGGGCGGCCATGTAAGTTAGTTGGGAGTTGGCACCCAGGGTGTCAAGCCGAGCTAGGACCATGGCTCCCTCAACACAAGCTAATTACGGAGTCTTAAGTTTTGTACATATGTTTAATGAAGAATAAAAGTATCATATGAAGTTAAACCAGTGTTGTCATCAAGAACCTGACTTAAAGACCCAATTCTGTAACATATTAATTGGTGCCGTCTGACCAGAGCAACGTTTGAAGTCCTAACCACTAGAGGATCACAGCTATTATTATTAAGAGGTAAGTCTTTTCTACATCCTAACCATGACCACGGTTGTCTTCTTCATGGTTGAAAATTTCAGGTTGGGGTAAGCCATCTTTTTGCATCTTTTGTTTTAGAGTAAAGCTTTTAGGCTCTAGAGGTCACAATTATTATTCGATTTAAATAAACGTTCGAATATATCACCGTTACACCGTAACTTCCTGGATTATGGCTCCTGATTGTTCGAAAAATCGCATTTTTAGCATGCGGATTCTCTTGAGGTTACAATTTTTTTCCGATTTTAAAAACCGTTTAAATATATCACCATTCCACCATAATGAAGGTTGAATTCGAATTTCGGGAAAATCGAAATGAAACTGCCAGACAAAATGTCCGCACTTTGTACGCAAATTGTGTCAAAGTATGCTACGAAGGTTGTGGACCCTCTAGAGGTCACAATTTTTGTCCAATTTTGATGAAACTTAAAACATATATTTATATCCCAAAGATCGCAGTCCCTTTTGATATTGGGCATTTCAGACCATAACTTTCTGGATTATTGCCCCTGATTGTACAAAAAAAATTATGTTTGTTTTTAGCTTGTTCTCTATCCATCACTTGGAAAATGTGGGCGTATCCTGCCTGGCAGCCACTGGTTTTGAAGAGTATAGATCGTTATCTAAAGTCTGTTCCACTTGCTAATTTGATTAACTCTAATTGTGTTTACCCCATGATATAATAAGCAGATGATAAAACTTGGGCACGGGTGGCAGTTATAATATTCTTCATAGCACGACATGTCATTAAACACCGTTCGGTTCGGCCAGACAGTATGGAAAAAGAAAAGACTACCGGACAACAACAATGGTGGCAAATAATGCCAATAGTGGAGCTACACTAAGAAGGGAAAATACTGACCCCTCGCCATTACGGAAAACTCAAACGGAAGAAACGGAAATAAAAGAAGAAAAGGAAGGGAATAATCTGTATCCCTCCTTACAGTTGGCCACGACAATGCCGTAGTAGTTATAGAAGAGGGAATAATCTGTTTGTTTTAATTATGTGATTCCAAGAACTCGCGTGTGTGAAAATTTAAATAGTTTGTATTATAAATGATTCCAATAACTCGAGTGTGTGAACCTTAGAATAGTTTGTATTATATGTGATTCCAATAACTCGCGTGTGTGAACATCAAAATAGTCTGTGACATAGTCAATGACTCGCGTGTGACCAATTGTGTTGACATCCAACTGGCTACAAAACCCTCATCTCTAGTTTATCTCAAATAATAAACAAATATCAAATCAAGTGATTGGATCCGGGGGCCAGCCGTAAGGGCAGGGCATATTTTAGTATAGGCCTAGTGGGCCCCTCTGCTGACAAAAATAGCCACACTGCTGCTTTGGAAATATCTTATTAAATAATGTATTTTATGACCGCACTGTCCGTGTTTCATTGCTGTTCGATTTTGTAAATTCCGTTTTAATAAGTTTTGGCAATCTTCGGCTCCTTTATTTTCCAGTGCTGCCTATTTCTTATATTAATAACCCTGTCGTTGCCAAAGTATTATTATGGTTTAGAGTAATGTTTTTGTTCATTTCTTGTTTAAATTAATTTTTTAATAAAATTGTTTCTATGGTCAAAAGTGTGTAAACACTTCCAGTTGATCGGAGCACCATAACAAATCCTCCCTCCCTCTTCATAATAGGAAGTTAGGATTGGGCAGCCGGCCTCCAACATTGGGTGACTAATTTTTATCACAAATTTTATAAGAAATAAAAATATAATTCGTGTTTTTCTTTTTAATATACCCCTTATTTTTATGAAAAGTATCGCCTATAGAGCGTGGGTATACACGCTGCGGTTACAGCCTTGCAGACCTTTTCAACATTCAAAACAAAGTGCAATTTGTTAAATGTGACATTCGAATTTCTTATTCACAAAGACAACTTATTATGTTGGTGGAATATAGTCTGGTTGGCGCCAGTCAACTAGCTTGGATTTTTCGCTGATGAGTTGAAACACATAAAATATCTGACAAAGAGATTTTGTATTTTTTCTGGTTCTTTGAAGCTTGATAAAAAAAAAATAATATATTTGTTTGTATTGATATGTAAATTATATTGTTTATTTTGAGGTTTTATATATAGCAGGTTATCTGAGAGATTAAAACATCAATTGTATATCACTTATATCCTGACAAGATTGCCCAAGGCGAGCATGTAAATTACAAATTAAACGTTTTAGTTTGATATACATGTATATAATTTTTGTACTCCCACATTTCAGTGTGGGCGTATTGTGTTGTTATCCTGTGAAACGATGAGTCTACATTTATTGATGGATTCTTTTCAAATTTGGTGTGAAGCGTCGTAGTCATGGGAGGAGAGAGAGAGGGTGGGGTTTAACGTCCACTCGACACAAACTAGGTCATTTCGGGACTAACATATGGTTTAATTTTATTTCAATAATTCGCTTGCGCGTAGGGGTCTTTAGCAGTGGGAGGAGACCGGAGGACCCGGAGAAAACCCACGAGGTTGGACAGGCGACCCTACTCCTTGTCACGTACAACCGGGAATCGAAACCACGCCAGTTGACTCAATGACAGGCCTTATGATACAGCGCGCACGTGCTAACCATTCGCCCCCCCACCCCCCAGTCATGTGAGGACGAACCCTATCGATATTCGACGTACCCGAGTTTAGTGGGAAGTGTTGGGTCATGAAAGGATGAATCCTATCCTTTTTTGTTCAAGAGTTACCGCCTCCCCTTTGGCCGAACGAAAACCTTGTGAAAACTATAGAGCTTTTTTTTTCAAACTTGGTTTGAGGCACGAGTGGACGAACCCTATCGCTATTCAACATTTTGTTGTGACTTTCAGCGTTCTGCGACTTTCTGTTGCAGAGTTATTCCCCTTTTTCTGAAAAACTTGTGAACGCGATATAAGCTACAGTTCTTAACGGAACTTTTTCAAATTTAATGAGAAGCATTGGGTCATGAGAGGAAGGACCTTAGCAATATCCAGCGTTCTTCAGCTTTCCATTCCGGGGTTATTCCCCCCCCCCACACACACACACATAATCCCTTTATCCAAAACCCTGTGAAGGCGATAGATTTCTTCAAATTATCTACGAACCATTGGTGGGGTCATGAGAGGATGACCCCTATCGATAATCGGTGTTCTGCGACTTATTAAATATCATATTAAATATACTAGACACATACCCATGTTCCATAATCCACGGGGAAACTAACTGCATGGTTGGCGACAACAATCATCCAATATATAGGTTTCCTTCAACACATCCAGACATTATGGAAAGGTGTGGTGGGGATAGGGGTTGTCTTATATTATTACTGATTTTATATAATTAGTTTCCTTTCAAAGTGAAGCATAGCGCTATAACAAAATATAATAATGAACTTTTGCTTGGAAAGTATAAGTCAGTCAGGAACTGTTACCCATAATGCACTTTAAGATGCCCTGTAGGCGTATTGTGAAGCACTGGAATCAGAAAAAAATGAACCCTGTTCATTTTCAGCAATCCAGGACGTTCGATTCCAGAGGTATATGTGTCCGGAAGACCTTGTGATTATTTTTTTTACCAAACAAGACCCTAATTTGGAAACCATGTGAATGGTAAAAAAATCATCATATGTAGTGTGGTCTTTATGCAACGCGGATGACAAAGCTGCTGGTGGCCAAATGTTACATTGCCTGCATACTATGTTATATTCTAAAACATTTTCTTCAAGATATCTTTCAGCAAAAATGCCCCGATAGTTACAGCTTAGAATAAGTTCATTCATCCAGTGTAATTTAACTATTATTTGTCAGCAATGTTATGCAAAATAGGGTCACACAAGCAACATCTTGAAAATATATTTCAGATTGCAATACGGTCGATCACAAAGCTTGAGAGAGTAAAGCGTATCGATGCCGAATTACAGATATTATTATTACGACACAGAACGAGGGAAGAGGAGACCGAATAGACACGTCACATAAAGTGCATACCCTTATGAAAAAGCCGTACACTACGATAAAAACTGTTAAAACTGTACTTTGGAAATATTATTAAAGTCGTATATGTGCGACATTTGCATATTTCGGAAAATAAGAACTTTCTAAGGCTTCATCAACGTACACTAAAGTAAACTGTTTATTTAACATTTAATAAAACATTTAATAAAACCTATGTTAAAGTGAACATTGTAGCTCATATCGGTAACATTTGATACTTGAGTAGCTTTTAATTCACATTTCCCTACGGCTATTAAATTAACCATATCAAATAGCTAATGACTGCTAAAGTTGAAGTTTGACATATTCGTCAATAAACCATTGTTAGGAACTTAATTAAAAACCTATCAAGATATACAGCTATTCACTTCTATATAAAAAGTGTTTGTCGTTTCTGAAATAAGTAATACAAGAATATGCACATATCAAAAGGGTATAACTTTAACGATCTGTTTACCTGAAGGCTACTGATATTGGTCTTTAGGTTTATAGTATAGGTAATATGTAAAGTGGATATAGTTATTTTCCACTTGTTCGAATAAAACCTTGAACTTAAAACGGTATATGGGCTTTTCGTTGCAGTTGTAAAAATACAAAATTTGCAAAACGGGACAAGGGTGAAATCCATCAGGATCCTTTGGTGAATGCCAGAAGCAAATTAATGGTGATCATTGTTACTAAATTTTCATTTGAACATTGTTAGAATTTGTTTGGTTGCCGCCCAGAATTTGAAATGCCTCAATAATAATCAATAAAACATAATGATAATGAACTATGACTCAAAACATTGACAATCAATTATAGCAAGACGGAAGAGTTCACTCCCCTGTCAGGTATTCTTATGGGCATATTATCAGGGCCTATTTTAACGTGCCTCGAAATGAAAAATCCGTGCTTGGAGAATCTAAAATTCATGCTTTGAAAAGATGGTATAATGGTATGTTATGTATCCTTGTGAATCTGAAAAGATCGCATGAGGAAATTTAGCAAGTGTGTCATTAACAATCATTGTGATCATCGATCAATGCGTTTGGTTTCGATTCAATTTCGTGGATTGTATGTAAATGTCGAAAAATAAAGCAGTTGTTGACGGAAGTAGTCAGCTGCATGTTACAGTAAAGGTTCGTCTGCTTTTGGGCGTTTCTTTGGACTGCCAATGATACCGATACGCAGCTATAAATACAAATGTCAATAGTATGCAAATTTTAATTTAGGCCTCAATTTTTGACCGTTTTAGATGTTGAGGATCAAAAGATCTTGGTTGAATTCGATTTTGGTGCATCTGCTTGGATTATGACCTTACATACACAGAGCGTAACAAAGTTTGTGAGCTTTATATTGTGATGAAGTGAGAACACGGGAGCAAGAATCATACCGATAATCAGCATTCCGCGACCTTCTGTTCCGGAGTTAAGCCCCCTGGAAAACCCTGTGGAAGCGACAGGGACTTGCGTTTTAACCCTGTTTTATTTTTTCACATTTGATGTGAAGCATTGAGGTCATGAGACGACAAACCCCATCGAGTTACCAAACTTTGCCAAAAACCTTGTGAACGCGATATAGGCTACAGTTTCTACAGTTTCATATTCGATGTGTAGCATTGGGACAATGAGAGGTTGAGCCCTATCGATTTTCCCTGTTCCCTATCCAGAATCTCGGCGTATCGTGTATGCCAACCGCTTGTTTTGTTTTAAAAGTGTAAGCGTGGTGATAATTCAGGAAGTTTTTATTTCACTTCTGGTGAGCCTTTGTTTTGGTCACAACTAATTTGGTCACGATTTCCAACACATTGTCGCTCGAAATTCTCGAGAGAGGACGTGTTAGCGCGTTGTCGTGGAGTCAATCAACCGTAGCGTGTTTGGTCTTTTACGTTTACTAGTGAAAAAATAAGATTTCCTTCGAAAGTTTACTTCATGTTGTCGATAGTTCTATGGATTTACCAGTATTAGATGATGGACCTTTTATGAATCAAATTGTTCAATTGTTAACCAATATGGATTTAAGAATGAAAAGGATGTTGTAGCTAACTTTGATGATCAGGGTGTGGTTATTGTAACCGGTGATTTTAATTCTAGACTAGGTACATTAGATGAGTTTATCGAAAATGATATAATTTCAGACTATTTCCAGCAAAATATCCCATTTTGCATACGGAGTTGACGGAGTTGACGGCAAAGACGAAGTTGACGGCAAAGCGGTCGTATAAATGTGAACTATTTGTGCTACTATTTATCATAAAATATGGCAGAAAGTAATGACACCACGTTAAAAAGAACAAGAGACAGCCAAGGAGACACCCCTAAACCTGAACAGAAAACACATAAAACGACTGACAGTGAGGATAGAACTGAATCTACATCGATGGAAATGCTTACAAAACAGATGGAATTATTAATAAATAATGTTTCAGAAATCAAAACAAATCAAGATAAAATGTGTAATATGTTAGAAATGAAAATAGGAAAATGGAAAGATGAACTCATTGGCCATATTGATTCAAATGTGAAAATGTTATATCATGAACTAAGTAGAGAGATAAGCGTAGCAATAGACCAAGTGATAAATAGTGTTCAAGAGTTAGAGGACAAAATGTTAAATTTAGAAGAAGACAGGAATCAACTTAGTCACGGTAGACCGACTGAAGATAATGACTTAACTGTGGTCCTATTTGGTGTCAAATTTGAAGAAAGTGAGAACATTTTAGAAAAGGCACATAGTATTATCCAAGCCCTTGGTGAGCACGTTTTCAAGAATGTTGATATAACTGAAGTGATTAGAATGAAATCAAGAC
The DNA here is from genome assembly GCF_932274485.2 of Patella vulgata. Classification (NCBI taxonomy): domain Eukaryota; kingdom Metazoa; phylum Mollusca; class Gastropoda; family Patellidae; genus Patella; species Patella vulgata. The sequence goes on from NC_065883.2 coordinate 25,071,947, forward strand.
TCAATACAAAACCTGGCATAGTAAAAATCAGTTTTGTGAACATTGAGCAAAGAAATAGAGTACTGCAATTTAAAAGAACGCTGGCTGAAACTGTATATAAGGATGTGTTCATTTCAAGAGCGAAATCACAAACTGAAATACTGATTGAGTCAAACTCTAGGACAATTATTCGACACTTAAATAATCTATCACTACGCGTTGCTCAAAGTGGTAGAATTATAACTACAACTCAAAGAAGAAATAATGGCGATAATAGTTCATAGCTAAATGATCTGAAAGTATTATCATTGAACATATGTGGATTGAAACCAAAACTCTTATCGAGTGATTTTGAGGACTATATTGCGGATTTTGATGTTGTGTGCTTGGTTGAAACTAAAACTTGTGATTTGGACTTAATCGAAATAAACGGGTTCAAATCGTGCTTAATTAGCAGGAAAGCGTCAAAAATCGCCTCTGGGGGAGTAGCAGTGTTAGTGAAAGAACATTTGAAGAACGAAATCACCTTTCATAAAACTATGAACGACTATACAATGTGGTTTTCTATAGATAAAAAAATACTTGGATACAAACTTGTTGTATGTGTCGCTTATATTCCACCAACGAACTCAGACTACAGTAAACTGGACATGTTTGACATGATCGAAGATCAATACATAGAACATTGTTCTGAACATTCCGAATTCTTCTTAGTTGGTGACTTTAATGCGAGAACCGGATTACTCAACGACACCTTCTTTTTGGAACAATCTTGTTCTGTAATTGACGAGGACGATACCTTTTTGAGAGACAAACTCGAAAGTGAGTCAGCATTTTCGAGCTATGATGTACCTTTGCAACGGTATAACCAAGATAAAACAGTAAACCCATATGGTGAAAGGTTAATTGGTCTATGCAAAAATCTAGGAATATACGTTGTTAATGGCCGCTTTGGATCTGAGAAATGTATAGGATCATTCACATGTGATGGAAGATCAGTGGTTGATTATGTGTGCTGCAGTCCTAAGGCGATGGGTAATATAATAGAATTTGAAATATGTGACTACAACGCTCTCTTCTCAGATAAACACAATGCAATCTCTATGATTCTAAAAGGAGTAAACAATGGAACACACGCGCAAAAAGCTCAAATTGACAAACAGACGTTCACCAAAATCACATGGGATCCAGATTTAGTTCCAGCATTCACTGAAGGAATTGCATTGAACGATGTATCTAAAGTAATCGATCTGTTATCGGGGATTAACAAAGAAACCACAGACCAAGAATCAATTGATAACATATGTTCTACACTGAAAAAACACTTGTGTTGGATCTCAACACAAGTACTTGTGTTAAAACTAATCTACACAAGTTATGTGTTGTTTTGCATTGCATTAACACAAACTTGTGTCGATTTATAAAATCTTGTGTGTTTTTTCATATCATTAACACAAGTAATGTGTACCTTCCACGATTTGTTTTCTTTTTAAGAAAAAAACTCCATACAAAGTCTGAATTCGGGAGTCGTCAAGTTTTAAGAAAAGTAATAAAGGGCTTAATTCACATCTCGAAAATCACTGGAAGGGAGTGAGTACCAATTAATCAGACAATTGCCAGACAGACTTGAATGTTAATTGGTGTTAAGTTGTCTGTATAGTTAAAATGTCTGTCTTTTTTTATTGACCCAATAAACTGATAGACCAAATGAATATATAGTGTACATGTGATTTTCAGCACCCTGGTGTTTTCGAAAATTGATTCAATGTGCAATGAACAAAAAAAATGAGTAAAACTCTTAATAATGTAATTGGTTGATGTAATCGAAATTGGACAGTATTGGTTAACTGAAAAGTAACCAATCAAATTTAATTGATCATCCACGTGTATCTCATAATCGACTTATTGATATAATGGTTCTCCAAGTTATCTATACTTTTTGTCTGCGATATCACTTCGGTGGAAGCGGGCGTAAAATACAACTAACTAAGAAGAAGTATCTATACTTTAGTCATTGCGACAAATTCTTTCTTTGATATTATATCAGCGACATTCAGTTAGATGTAGTGACGTTAGCATCAACAGAGTGCTTTAGCCGTGATATTTTTTTAAAAAAAATTATAATGGTCACATAGAATACCAGACCGCAGGTTTGTAAATTTTTACAAAAAATAAAACCGTGTATTTAATTTAGCATGTATATATTGCTTCTATGTATATAATAATTCGTTTCGTTTAAAACAGTCAGATTTAGAACCACTGCCACTGGCTGCACCGGAATTCTATTTATATAATGGCGCCACAAAGAAATTTTTTTTTATGTGTTCTAAAAGTGTTCCGCTAATTCAGCAATCTAATGAATCTGTCTTAATTTTTCTGAAATCGTGCTTAATTATTATTAGCTAATCGGCGCTACACCGTTGTTCAAATACTTATAATTGCAAGAAACCCCCGACTAGGACCAGCAAGTAAGAATCTGTCTTGATTTTATAGTAATGCCCGGTTGCAATTATTGGCCGCCATCTTTGATTTTTATAGACGTTCGGGCCAAAAAAAAAGGAGAAATGTATATCCAGACATGGACTATAGCTAGATACTAACTTTTGTGTTAGTTGTTTATTTGAAATGTAATCTTAATATTTCTGTAAAAGAAAAAAACAACAACAAACAAATCAGCCTTTTTTTTATATCAATGTCATCAATGTGTAGGCCTAATAATTAGACTTTCAATGATTCAGAAGTTTCTCTACAGTTTCGTTATTTTTTTTCCAGTCATTGATGTTAGCATATGTACTACACAAAGAAAAACAGGTAACAGAATTTCATTTCCTTTTAATATATTTTTTAAATAATGGCCAATAATTGTTATTGTATGTAACAGGAAAAGTATTTATCTCTGTAGAGAGAGGTCGAGTAAATGGGGTTTAAAATTCACTAAATTCACTTGACACAAACTATGCCATTCATTTCCTTGTATTAAATTGGTCGAATCAATGATGGGTTAGTTGTATTTTACGTCCGCTTCCACCGAGGTGATATCGCAGACAAGGTCGAATCAAGTAGGCCCATGCTTTATGTCCTAGAATCAAGTAGGACGGGTAGTCTTCTTCCGTTTCCGCCCTTTTCCTGAACACTGTCTCATTCTATTGCCATCTGTGTATGTTGTGTTATATTAATTCTGCATAAACCTAGAGTTGTTGTTAGTGTTTGTCGGATAGATCCTTTATACTTACTGGCGCTAGGTAATTTTGAGGCTAATATTGTTCAATTTTATTTGAATGATTTGCTTGCGCGTACCGTAGGAGTGTATTAGAAACAGTGTTCGCGCAGGTTCGAGAACGGCTGAAGAACATGAAAACACTTTCATGAGTCTCGAACATGAGAGAACGGTATCCATGGTAACAAGATGAATTAAATTTATACAATCTGTTACGATAACTTGTTTGGTATTGACTTCGCTATTAGGCATACTTATGATAAATTATGACTCCATTTTACTCCTTTTCAATTCTTTGGATGACGATTACATCACCTTTTGATACGCCCACATGGAAATGTGGTCGCATATTGTCATCGCCCTCGTCCGTAGGTTTGTCCGTCGTCTACAGACCTGATTATTTTGAAATTGATATGTTGTTTATTTTAATGAGATGAATCCTATTTAATTTCAATAATTTCCTTTAGTTTCTTCTGGAGTTATGGCCCTTGTTTCACTTTGTGAAATTCATTTGCATCTTTTAAATTAGTAAAACGAAGACGTCTATTAAATTTCTGCGATTTCAGTGAATTATGTCTAGAGTTGTGGCCCTTGTTTCACTTTTTCGAACCTTGTGAACACGCGAACAACAAAATTATCATCCGATTTGTATGCATTATTTAAATTAGTAAAACACAAAACAAAAAAATCTGTCAAATTTCAACAATTAAGGCCCTTGTTTCAGTTTGTAGAACCTTTGTAAACCCACAAACGACAAAAATTATAATCTTTTCTTGTAAATGCCCACATTACCTACAAAAGAATGAATATGCGACAATCCCTGTTGACTGAGCAAACGATTAAACTGCTGTGGGCATATGTTTCGTTGCCTGGCAACCTAACTTATTTGATGTTATACTGGCCACATACTTCATCCAATTTTCGAACGGTATTAAACTTTTAAATTAATAAATGCACCCATGATGCTGTTTTCTCAGCAGTTATCGATGCGTCGACCATGTTTGTTCTCCCTCACACCAGCTATGAGGTAGTGTGGGATTTGAGAACGGGAACGTGTTCGTGAACGCATTCCAGACTGCTCAAGTCCGACAAGAACCCATTCTCCGTCCGATCTCTGCACCGGAACACTGTTTCGAATACACCCTAGGGGTATTTAGCAAAGGTAGGAAACCGGAGGACCCGGAGAAAACCCACAAGACTGGACAGGCGACCTTATTCCTAGTCACATTCAAGTGGGGAATCACATAATAATGGCCTATTTCAAATAAGATATTTGCATATAAAGAAAGTAGGCCTACAGCCTCTTTCAAATGTGATATTTGCATATAAAGAAAGTACAAACTTAAATCGTCAGTACTGGATAAACTAGCCAAAGGATTCGGCTGAATCAATTGGCGCTAAACTTCACCTAGTTTATCCACTGACATACGCCCGAATCAAACATGTTTAATATATTTGGTCGAATTGTATTTGAGTGGTGTGTCCTGCTGTCCGCTTCGCCGAAGCATTCGTCTGATTTTAGAATTCATTAGCCAATCACCACTCATTTATATCGAGTGGGTATCACAAACTAGCAGTCGAACTGTGACACGGGTGCTACAGCCAACAAATTCCAACTACCATACTATCGGCTTAAATGCACGCCAATTGGACCTCAGGTTTTGTGTTCCATTGAAACTACTAGAAATGAAATGGGGTTTAACGTCCTACTATTTTGCTCCGAACTGGGCTAATGAAGACAGGCATACACCACACAGTGTGCTATGAGGGAAATTTTGCCCGGACAGCGGCACTGCGGTGTATCGAATTCCAACTGTCAAGGGATCTTTTACGTGGACGCCAACGTGTACACGGGACCTCGTTTTTTCGTATCATCCGAATGACTAGACAACTGTCCTTGTCAGGCCCTCCACGCCGGAAAATCTGGGTGAACTTTCTCGGCCAATGCAGGGATCGAACACCCTACCTCCAGGCTAGCGAGCCAGCGTCTTACCCACTTAGCCACCATGACGACTAGACAGGGAATCCATGCTGAAAAATCCAAATGAGCTTTCTCGGTCAACACTGGGAGCAAACCTACAAACTCCCGGGTAGCAAGCCAGTGCCTTACACACTAAGCCACATGGCTCTCTTCTAATTACTGTGAAAGTCCAGTCACATGACAAACAAGGGTTATTAAAACAGATTTTCACGGCTTCGGTAAGATCTTCGGGATTCAAATGGTTTTAGATATCACACAGTTTGTATATGGTAAGGTATCTTAAACAGTTAATTACATGTCACATATTTATATTTTTCAGTTTCCATATTAGATGCCATAGCAAATCAAAGATCATATAATAAAATAAGTCAAAAAACCCAAATATGGGGAAAAAAAGAGCTGAAGAAATGGTGATTTGAGCACCTATGATTTCTCATAGTTGTTTTTTGAGGGTGAGTGTTCAATTCTAATAGAAAAGATTGTTGTTGTGGTATTTTAGAATCTCACCATAATGTGTTTGGCACAATATAGCCCGGTTGGAGCTGATGTGACATAAACCTTAATTTCATTTTATTATTTGGAATTTAAAATTCAGTTTAGTATAGTAAAACTGTGAAGTACATGTATGTGCACAGACAGAATCTTACTTATGTCCAGATACATGTAGATATGACTATCTCATCTGTGGGGACCTACGGTGACCAAGTGGGTTAGACACTGGTTCGCATATTTTAAGGTCGCGGGTTTGCAGTAAGACAATGCAGAACGGAGGGCCTTACAAGGACAGCTGTCTAGTCGTTCAGATTGAACAAAAAAACGTGGTCCCGTGTACACATTGGCGTGCATGTAAAATAGCCCCTGGCAGTTAGAATTTGATACAAGAGTAGGCCTTAGGGTCACGGTACCCGGCAAAATTTCTCTCATAGCACACTGTATGGCATATGCCCAACCTCATTAGCCCAGTCGGAGCTGAACAGTAGGACGCCGAACCCCATTCCATTTCATTTTTTTCATTTTGTCTCATCTGTGACAAAGCAAACCAACACATTACAATACAATGTAATTAAATTAAAACTTTCATCTTTTAACCGTCGAGTCGATTTAAGTCAACTAATACATAGTATGTTTTTTTTCTCCGTTAACTACATCAGAAAGATCAAGACAGTTGAAAATGGCTATTCATATTATGGAAACTTTTTCTCACAGAGCTTGATAATCAGGTAAAATGTAAGTAACATACATATTTGTATTTTTAATCATCAACTAGTTCTATACACTTGCTTGGTAATCTAGTTATTCTTCTTGGGGCAATGCCTAGGACTCAGCTATTTCAAGTACTTGGCATGCTTGATTTTTGCCAATCACATCCATTACAGTAAATAGCAGTAAAATAATGATGGACAATATTTTACTTTTCAAATAGATTTCAATAGATTTTAAAGGGTAATATCCAATTTGTTGTCAATGGAAATAAAATAAGAATGGGTCCAAAAATAATTAGACATTGCCAAGTAAATAGGTGCTGCCAATGATGTAGTAGGGAATCTGGATTTGCAGACAATACATGTATGAACCGGGTGAATAGTTGACCTATTATGAGACTTCAGTCCCAAATCTCAAGACTTTTTTCTGACTTGGCCTGACAATGACAGCTGTCTAGTCCTTTCGATGAGACGAATATTGGAATGCACGTAAAAGATCCCCTGGCAGTTGGAATTCGATATAAGAATAGATGATAGTGCCGCTGCCCGGGCAAAATTTCCCTCATAGCACACTGTGTGGCATATGCCCGTCATTATTAGCCCAGTATAGGAGCAGAACAGTAGGACGTTAAACCCCATTTCATTTCATTTTTCTGACTTTTAACCCATTTGATTTGAGCATAATAATCTGCCTGGGTCTTTAAGTGGACAAGACACAATAAGCGTTACGCAAAGTTGAAACCAAATAGAGACTCAGTCTCGATGTGGCAAAATAAATTGTTTATTTAAACATTGTATTCTTATTGCCTACTTTTTATTTTAAGGCTGGAACACCCTTGAAAGAGTATTTGGTGTATGATAACAACAAGAGAACCCAAGCATCAATTTATTTTATACTTCTGGGAAAGAATGCATTTGACCCAATTTTTAAATATTTATTTTTTGTTATTAATGTTAAATTTTCTTCCAAAACACAATTAGATTTTAATTCTCTTCAAATATGTATGTATAATATAGCAAGTAAACTGACATATAAATCACTTAGAATTTGGTCGGAAATCATAAAGTATTTAATAGGCATTACTAGAAACCAAATGTAGATCAAATACACCCAGAATTACAAAAAACCTTGACCTACATTAAGGTGACTTTCCCTTGCTTATGAAATGAAATACGTTTTAATATCCTGCTTTTCTGTGTTCTACCCTACCCTTATATCAAATATTTCAACTGTCAAGGGTTCTTTAAAGGGTACCCAGGGGGGCCGAATGGTTAACACGCACACATTTGATCAGAAGGTCTGTCATTGATTCAAATAATTCAATTTTCAAGGGCTCTTCAAAGTGTACGCAGTTGGGTTGGTTTCAATTCTGGGGGGTGGGGGTGGATGGCCGAATGGTTAGCACGTGCATGCTGTATCATACGGCCTCCTGTCATTGAGTCAACTGGCATGGTTTCGAATCCCCGGTTGTAGACAAGGAGTAGGGTCGCCTGTCCAATCTTGTGGGTTTTCTCCGGGACCTCCGGTTTCCTCCCACTGCTAAAGACCCCTACGCGCTAGCGAATTATTGAAATAAAATTAAACCATATGTTAATCCCAAAATGATCTAGTTTGTGTCGAGTAGATGTTAAACCCCATTTCTCTCTGTCTCTCTCTCTTTTGATTCTGGGCTTGTACCCAATTATCCCTTGCCATATCCAACACTGAAAAGTGGGAACTATGCCGGAAAATCCAGTTGAAATTTCGCGGCCAACGCCTTATGCTCACTGAACCACTGTGACTTATGACTTGTGATTGTATATAAATCTTTTGTACATATGATATTTTTTTATTTCAATCCTGTAATCTTGATGCTTTGCTTCTTTTATTTATAAAATATTCATTTTGTTTGGGGTTTTTTTAATGAGGAAAAGGCTCTACATCATTTTATTACTCCTGCAAAATAGAGCAATTTTCTTTTGTTAGTTTTCTGTGTATGCTAGTTATTTCTAGATGCCTCACAAATCACTTGTAGTGTGATTTTGTAGCATTTTTCAGTTTTTGAAATTGTTTCAATTTAGTGCATAATTAATCTTATTAGTGCTTAGTTTGGATGTTATTAAATTTAGATATATTTGAATTATATATTTTGGGGTATGGGGTAGGGATACTGTGTACATATCTTTATATTCTCAGTTCTTTTTTTGGGGTAAAGAACAATTTAAATAGCTATTTTATATTTTGTGATGGGTAAAGTGTGTGGGGCAAAAAACAATATAAATAGCTATTTTATATTTTGTGATGGGTAAAGTGGGGGGGGGGGGGAGGGGTCATTATATATAACACAATATAATTTGTATTAGAATTGAAGTCTCTGTTTTTCTGTTAACATTTCAAATATCTATTTAGTTTTGATGTATTAATTTACTTTTTCCTATGATTTTATGAATAAATAATAATCTTACAAAATTTTTTTTTGTTTCCTTCTTTTATCAAACTTTACAGGTCTAACAGAGCAAAGAGAGGGGTCATGCATAGAAAGGTTGCTATGCTGGATATAAATTGGGGAAAAATACAACACAAGTTTTTGATGATGGAAATACACAAGTTTGTATGAAACCACACAAGTTTCAGAAATTTCAACACAAGTTTCAACACAAGGAGTAAACAATGGAACACACGCGCAAAAAGCTCAAATTGACAAACAGACGTTCACCAAAATCACATGGGATCCAGATTTAGTTCCAGCATTCACTGAAGGAATTGCATTGAACGATGTATCTAAAGTAATCGATCTGTTATCGGGGATTAACAAAGAAACCACAGACCAAGAATCAATTGATAACATATGTTCTACAATTGGTGATATATTCCGGGACAGCGCGAGAGCCACAAATATCAGCAAACAAGTGACAATCAAACAGTTTCAAAACGCACAGAGACAATCCCAGAAAAAACCCTGGTTTAACAGCGCTTGTGAAGCCAAGCGAAAAGAATTCTTCACTGCAAAAAACACATTTAAGTCTAATCAAAATGATGAAAACAGACGAAAACTAAAGGGTGCTAGTTGTGAATATAGAAAACAGTTGAAAAGTGAGTTTAACATTTATAATAGAAAATTCAATCAGGACTTAAAGTGTCTTAAAAGGAACAATTCGAAAGAATATTGGAAAATGTTGACACAAAGCAAAAAATCGTCTAATACGTTTGATGTAAGCATAGATTCGCTATATGACTACTTCAGAAACTTAAACCAAAGCAACGAAAGTAACTTTGTTCCAGATGACTTCTCACTGATTGACTGTGTTGTGGGTGACAATGATGTTATCAACGAGCCAATTACGGATATTGAAATAGAATATTGTATTAATAATTTGAAAAACAACAAGTCACATGGAATGGACGAAATTCTAAATGAATATATCAAATGTACGAAACTGACCATGATACCGATATATGTGATATTATTTAATGTGATTTTGGATACAGGACTTGTACCTACCGAATGGTGCTCTGGTATGATTTTTCCAATTTATAAAAATAAAGGTAGTAAAGATGACACCACGTTAAAAAGAACAAGAGACAGCCAAGGAGACACCCCTAAACCTGAACAGAAAACACATAAAACGACTGACAGTGAGGAAAAAACTGAATCTACATCGATGGAAATGCTTACAAAACAGATGGAATTATTAATAAATAATGTTTCAGAAATCAAAACAAATCAAGATAAAATGTGTAATATGTTAGAAATGAAAATAGGAAAATGGAAAGATGAACTCATTGGCCATATTGATTCAAATGTGAAAATGTTATATGATGAACTAAGTATAGACATAAGCGCAGCAATAGACCAAGTGATAAATAGTGTTCAAGAGTTAGAGGACAAAATGTTAAATTTAGAAGAAGACAGGAATCAACTTAGTCACGGTAGACCGACTGAAGATAATGACTTAACTGTGGTCCTATTTGGTGTCAAATTTGAAGAAAGTGAGAACATTTTAGAAAAGGCACATAGTATTATCCAAGCCCTTGGTGAGCACGTTTTCAAGAATGTTGATATAACTGAAGTGATTAGAATGAAATCAAGACTCAATACAAAACCTGGCATAGTAAAAATCAGTTTTGTGAACATTGAGCAAAGAAATAGAGTACTGCAATTTTAAACGAACGCTGGCTGAAACTGTATATAAGGATGTGTTCATTTCAAGAGCGAAATCACAAACTGAAATACTGATTGAGTCAAACTCTAGGACAATTATTCGACACTTAAATAATCTATCACTACGCGTTGCTCAAAGTGGTAGAATTATAACTACAACTCAAAGAAGAAATAATGGCGATAATAGTTCATAGCTAAATGATCTGAAAGTATTATCATTGAACATATGTGGATTGAAACCAAAACTCTTATCGAGTGATTTTGAGGACTATATTGCGGATTTTGATGTTGTGTGCTTGGTTGAAACTAAAACTTGTGATTTGGACTTAATCGAAATAAACGGGTTCAAATCGTGCTTAATTAGCAGGAAAGCGTCAAAAATCGCCTCTGGGGGAGTAGCAGTGTTAGTGAAAGAACATTTGAAGAACGAAATCACCTTTCATAAAACTATGAACGACTATACAATGTGGTTTTCTATAGATAAAAAAATACTTGGATACAAACTTGTTGTATGTGTCGCTTATATTCCACCAACGAACTCAGACTACAGTAAACTGGACATGTTTGACATGATCGAAGATCAATACATAGAACATTGTTCTGAACATTCCGAATTCTTCTTAGTTGGTGACTTTAATGCGAGAACCGGATTACTCAACGACACCTTCTTTTTGGAACAATCTTGTTCTGTAATTGACGAGGACGATACCTTTTTGAGAGACAAACTCGAAAGTGAGTCAGCATTTTCGAGCTATGATGTACCTTTGCAACGGTATAACCAAGATAAAACAGTAAACCCATATGGTGAAAGGTTAATTGGTCTATGCAAAAATCTAGGAATATACGTTGTTAATGGCCGCTTTGGATCTGAGAAATGTATAGGATCATTCACATGTGATGGAAGATCAGTGGTTGATTATGTGTGCTGCAGTCCTAAGGCGATGGGTAATATAATAGAATTTGAAATATGTGACTACAACGCTCTCTTCTCAGATAAACACAATGCAATCTCTATGATTCTAAAAGGAGTAAACAATGGAACACACGCGCAAAAAGCTCAAATTGACAAACAGACGTTCACCAAAATCACATGGGATCCAGATTTAGTTCCAGCATTCACTGAAGGAATTGCATTGAACGATGTATCTAAAGTAATCGATCTGTTATCGGGGATTAACAAAGAAACCACAGACCAAGAATCAATTGATAACATATGTTCTACAATTGGTGATATATTCCGGGACAGCGCGAGAGCCACAAATATCAGCAAACAAGTGACAATCAAACAGTTTCAAAACGCACAGAGACAATCCCAGAAAAAACCCTGGTTTAACAGCGCTTGTGAAGCCAAGCGAAAAGAATTCTTCACTGCAAAAAACACATTTAAGTCTAATCAAAATGATGAAAACAGACGAAAACTAAAGGGTGCTAGTTGTGAATATAGAAAACAGTTGAAAAGTGAGTTTAACATTTATAATAGAAAATTCAATCAGGACTTAAAGTGTCTTAAAAGGAACAATTCGAAAGAATATTGGAAAATGTTGACACAAAGCAAAAAATCGTCTAATACGTTTGATGTAAGCATAGATTCGCTATATGACTACTTCAGAAACTTAAACCAAAGCAACGAAAGTAACTTTGTTCCAGATGACTTCTCACTGATTGACTGTGTTGTGGGTGACAATGATGTTATCAACGAGCCAATTACGGATATTGAAATAGAATATTGTATTAATAATTTGAAAAACAACAAGTCACATGGAATGGACGAAATTCTAAATGAATATATCAAATGTACGAAACTGACCATGATACCGATATATGTGATATTATTTAATGTGATTTTGGATACAGGACTTGTACCTACCGAATGGTGCTCTGGTATGATTTTTCCAATTTATAAAAATAAAGGTAGTAAAGATGATGTTTGTAACTATCGCGGTATAACTATACTAAGCTGTTTCTGTAAATTGTTCACTTCAGTTATCAATAATAGGCTGACGAAATTCGTAGAATCGAATTATAAACTTGGTCCCGAACAAGCAGGTTTCCGAAAAAACTATTCCACACTTGACCATATATTTTCACTGAAATGTCTTATCGATCTGTATATTGGTAATAAAAAACGGCTATACGCTGGATTCGTTGATTATCGTTCCACATTTGATAAGATTCCCAGATTACCCCTGTGGGAGAAAGTGTTAGACTGTGGTATAACAGGCAAGATATTCCGTGTTATTCATAATCTGTATAAATATGCCAAATCATGTGTATGTCTCAACAGAAACAGGTCTGATATGTTTAATTGTTCAGTTGGGGTTCGTCAGGGAGAAAATCTGTCCCCGCTTCTGTTTTCCATATATTTGCAAGACTTGTCATCTTTCTTGTCACAACACTATAAAGGTTTAAGCGTCCATGAAACTGATCTTGAAAATGTAGGTGTATACCTGAAACTATTTGCACTTTTGTATGCGGATGACACTGTTCTTTTAGCAGAAAGTGAATCAGAATTACAAGCTGCATTCAATGCCATGTTAGAATATTGCACCGTCTGGAAACTTGAAATTAATTCAACAAAAACTAAAACAATTGTTTTTTCAAAAGGTAAAATAAGAAAAACACCTAAAATTACCTATGGAGATGTTGAAATAGAAAACGTTCACGAATATGCTTATCTTGGTATAATTTTAAATTTTAATGGATCTTTTGTCAAGGCCAAGAAACAACTTCACAGCAAAGCATCTTCAGCAATGTTTTCATTAATTCAAAAAGCTCGTAAACTAAATCTTGATGTAGATACCCAGATACATTTATTTAATTGCCTTGTAGTACCTATCGCCCTGTATGGTTGTGAAATATGGGGTTTTACTGATATTATACTGTTAGAAAGACTTCAACTGAGATTTTGTAAATATGTATTAAAAGTAAAAATGTCTACTCCAAATGTTATGGTCTATGGTGAACTTGGTGTATATCCTTTGCAAATTTATATAAAATATAGAATGATTAATTACTGGTATAAGCTTGTAACAGGTCCCAGATCTAAAATCGCTTGTGTACTGTATAACACTTTGTATAAATCATATGAGCCTAATACATGGTTAAATTATATAAAAGACGCTTTGAACAGTGCTGGGTTGTCTTATATTTGGGATTCCCAAGCCTGTAACATTAATGCTAATTGGTTAAAGCAATGTTTACTGCTAAGGCTAAAGGATCAATATCAACAAGAATGGAATAGCACTGTACATAATACAAGCAAATGCAAAAATTATCGTTTATTTAAATCCACGTTCATCTTTGAACAGTACTTAATAGATCTACCTCCGAAATATAGACATTACTTTAGTAAATTTAGATGTCGAAGTCATAGACTGCCAATTGAAGCCGGGGTTTTCATAAAGACCCCAGAAGAAAATCGTATTTGTTCTCTCTGCAATACAGGTGAATTAGGCGACGAATTTCATTACATTTTCAAATGCCAAATCCTTAAAAATGAACGTTGTAACGTGTACAATATATTTAATAGCCACGGTGCAGAACTGGAGAATCTATGTAAATTCATCTCTATTATTGTAAATAAGTTTAAATAAGTTTAAATGAATACTGAATGTTATCTGTAATGATGTGTATATTATATTATCTGAAAATACTATGTACGTATACTATCACTAACTGTAAATATTTTATGTGTATATTATATTCATGTGTCTCACTGAGATTTTGAATAAAGATTATTATTATCATTAGAGCTAATAACGGTGATGGAAGAAGCTAAATTGAGCTACCAAGTTCTGTGTGGAAAATCGTGAGTCATGTTTTGGAAATTTTGACGGAAACCAAAGGGGGGAAACCCAGTCAAAAAACTTCCATCTCCGGAAACCGTGCTTCGTCAATAAAACCTTAAAATAGGCCCTGCATATTATACAATGTGCCTTTTTGCCGTCATTAAATAAAGCTATTTCACACACATTTATTCTTGTCTGCGATATCACCCACGGTGGAAGTAGATGTAAAACCCCCACTACATTCCTACCTTGTCATTTATTCGCAAAATATAAATGCACAACTTGGTTACAGCTTAGCACCTCCAGCCGCTAACTTTGCACTCGGTGATTTATGGCTTAATGTTAGTGAGGGAAAGTTGTATTGGACGATCTGGAGAACCTAGACTAAGAACTGCGATTTAATATTTTTAATCAGAGAACATGTGGATTCAAGCATAACAAATGATCTAGACTGGCGCAGTACAAAGGACAACTATCCAGAAAACACGATAAAGATACCAGAATTGAAGACATATTTTTGAATCCGAAAATGCGACTCACCAAAGATGAATGGGGTCTGATTGAATATTTATAGAATAAATCGACAGCCTAAGATTATAGATAATTGGGTATTATCGGATTACAGTACTTGTAACCAGACCTGTCAATATCGTTAGTTTTAATCATATAATATTCAACCTCGCACGCAGAAGTTTGGTGGTTCACGGTTTTAAGCCATAACTGTCACTGAATGCGAAGTAACCCTTAGAATTGAGCAAAGCCAAAGGCAAAAAAAAACCCCAACACTTTAGATGAATAGCGGTTGTAAAATGGTTGTTGTTGTTTGGGGGTTTTTTTTGGGGGGGGGGGGTGCGGGTGCGAAGTAGCCCTTAGAATTGAGCAAAGCCAAAGGCAAAAAAACCCAACACTTTAGATGAATAGCGGTTGTAAAATGGTTGTTGTTTTGTTTTGTTTTGTTTTTTGTGTTTTTTTTAGGGGGGGGGGGGCACATCTATTGTTCAATTATTGGTAATAAATGTCAAACCTATTTTGTGTCTTTTAAAAGTTTATTGCTTATAAGTTTTGGGAAAATATGGGGATTTGTCAGACCATCCCATGATCCTATATTATGGTCGTACGCGCGTAATTAGGACAAAACAGAACAGATACAACAAGAAAAACAATGGACTGATAGTCAATTAAATTGCTTAAAATTGGTCCCATTATCTTGTTCAGGAATACAGGAATTAACCAAACGCTCTTATTTCTAATCGAATAAACTGTTTATCCACTATCAAAATAATGATAATCGCATTTACAACGGACATAAAACAAAATCCAGAAAATGAAGAATGCAAATTCTTTTTTATATTTGCTCCAGTCACAGTTTCCAAAACCGTTTGTCCAAGTTCCAAAGAATGGTAAACATTAACCGTAATTTCACGATGACCATGGATCTGTACTAAAAGAGCATACTAACCTTGTCTTACTACAATTACCTCCGCCTGAGAACAG
Organism: Patella vulgata; assembly: GCF_932274485.2. Taxonomy (NCBI): domain Eukaryota; kingdom Metazoa; phylum Mollusca; class Gastropoda; family Patellidae; genus Patella; species Patella vulgata. Next base: position 25,087,750 of record NC_065883.2, read on the forward strand.
ATACTAAACTAGCGGCAATACTATATACCGGAAAACAACCGGAAAACACACTAAATACCGGAAAATACCCGAAATAGGTAACCCGGAGACTGGCATCCTAAATAGGTAACCGGGAGCCTGGTCCTCTGTGTGCCTGGGTTAGAGTTAGGGTTAGTTTCCGGTTTATAGTATAGCCCTTCTCCGGGTTACCTATTTAGGGTGGTTTCCGGTATTTAGTGTGTTTTCCGGTATTTTGTGTTTTTCCGGTGTTTTCCGGTATTCAATATAACATGGTGTTTTCCGGTGTTTTCTAACTTATAGAGAGTGATGAAACTTAGTTTCATTACCAGCTACTTGAAAACCTTGCCTGATTTCGATCGTGAACATTTTCTGCTTAGACTAAGTATAGTTAATCAGTTTGATTGCTCGATACTTTTCAAAAAGATAGATGCACAATTAATTAATATGTATCATCTATTTATTTTGGGATTGCAGCGGGATATAATCGGCCATTCGCCGTGCAGATGTTTTCAACAGCCAGCCAATAAATTTTGTTTTGCTTGCTTCAAGGGTGCAAAAGACGTTTGAACTTCCCTGTGGCGATTATAAAGTGCACAAATATGTTACATAAACAATTATATGAATAAAACACACGTGGTGCGTTAAAGCTTTCAATAATAAATCTTATTAACTTATTTCAATAACAGTTGAACAAGACATATTGATTTTAAAATACGCCAAATACCTACTTGTTATTGTCACTAATACATAGCTTCAAGAGATGGGCATTCATTATCAGGAATATAGCATGTACAGTTTGGATTGGTCTGCGGATTGACTCGGCCTTTGAAATTCTCTAATGTCAATGTCAAGTCTAGAATATAGACGGTGACTTGCCAGCCCTCTAATACCACCTACCAGCAGCAAGGTCGTCCGTGCTAGCTCTAAAATCACGTTAAAAATCACGCATGGTATATTTTAAAAGCTTCGGCAGTCAAAATATGGAAGGGAAGATAACTCGAAATCTTTATATCCAAATGAATAACCTTGCAGAGTTTTAAAAAATATATATCGAGAACTCTGACCTGTATCGCGTTTTCGAGATTGTAACATTGTAACATAAACGTGCATTAACTTTATAAATAAAAACATGACAGGAAAGGGAACTCTGCAAAATACATTCGATATTTACAATCCGGCAAACAGTTGTTAAGAAAGAAAGAAAGACGAGCTAAATGAATGTATTCTAGCTCTTTGATACGCATGTATTCTTGGGGGCCTTATCTTCGTAATTGACTGAAACGTTCAGAGCTGAGCCTATTTGTGAAAGACCTGTACAAAGTCAATGGTTTCCATTTATTTTCCCACATAGTCCCCCAAAAAATAATAAAAATCGTCTAAAGCTGAGATGACGTCATCATTACTAGAAACATGACGACCGACTAGTTCCTGACACGTTTTTGATCCGTAGTCAAGAGCTTTGGCACCCATCTTGCAGAAACGTCTGTCATTCCTAACTCGTTGGCGATGTGCTCAACCCTCTCATGGAAGATGCCCACAACACTGGCAATATGTTTAGTGGTCAATCGTCGATCAGCCATCACCATGTCATGCACCCAGGTAATGTTTTCTTGAATGGTTGCTGTTGATGGTCCTCCAGGTCATCGTCAAGACTCTTTCTGCCACGCTTAAATTCTGAAGCCCACTTCTTTACTGTGGAAAAGTAAGGGGCATCATTCCATAAAGTGGATACCGTGTCGGCATGTATCTGTGTTAGGGTTAGTCCTTTCAGTTGCTGGTACTTGATGACTGCCCTATAGCCGGTTTTGTCCATTTCAAGACAACAAGATGGTCTGGTAAGAAGAAAATAATAACACTACAGTTGATGTTCTTTTTTTCCTGGGTCATTCAATGATTGTACTTGTTGGTGGCAAAGGTCTATTTAAATTAACCCAATTGATCTATCCCTTTCAGGCTTAGAACTCTTCAGCCAGCCCTCGTATCAAGTCATTATATGCGTACTCAACACGTGTACCTTTTTAATGTATGTATAACCAAGAAATGATCCGTAACTTGTCGATGAGTAATGCTCATTTGTATATTGATTTCATATATGTCTTACTTGTATTTTAGTTGTTTTGTTATTTTATTAGTGTATTTAATTTTGTTTACCGTAATTTGAAACGTGATCACCCCTGCACTCTGTTCCTGTACTTCTATTTCATCTGAAGAACATAACTGAATGTGACCTCAGATAAGTAGCTTATCCTAAATTTTACTCTGATATCAGCTATTGAAATTCATTGGTCGAATACTAAATTTTACTTGGCTATTTTTTTTCGGACCCCCTTTCCTCCGCGGACCCTCTGCTAACTCCAGTAGTTGATATCACACTAGGGACTAGCCGAATCCACGTTCAGTTCTCTGGCTGGGAAACGCTGCTCTAATCGATATTGCTGGGATGGATTGAAGAGGAGTCCGCCAAAGAAGTATGGCATATTCCTGGTATTCTGGGGGCCCTTTCGAGTCCACAATTTATGCCGTTTGTAATGAATTAGTAGGATTGCTTAATATATTATATGCTTGATGGTTTGCAATCTCTCGGGGTTTGGTACTCAGAATATAATCTAGAAAACAACATTAAAGTCAGTTGCCTGTGATCAATTGGAAAATAATCCAATTTTTGCCCACAAAGCCACATATGGTTTATTAATGACGTAGGTAGATTTAATAACTTTCAAAATGTGAAAAGTATTGATTTTTACATATATGTTTTGGTGTTCAGAAAGAATATATAAGTTTCTAATCAATTCTCTACACTATACAAAGAAGTATTAAATTGACAGACTGTTTTACATAGTGTTGTTTGTAAAGCAGATTAAATACCGCTTAACCTCCATGTAAAATACTAGATTAAACTGGTCAATCTCATAATACATAGGGCTAATATTTATTGAGAACGGCTGCTGTTTTAACGGCTGTGTTATAACCAAATACTACTACCACCATTACTACTTCCACTACTACCACTAACTACTACTACCACTATTACAACTAATTCTTCTCCTCCAGTTGGGGGTGGATGGCAGAATGGTTAGCGCGTGTGCGCTGTATCATAAGGTCTATCATTGAGTCAACTGGCGTGGTTTCGATTCCCCGGTTGTACGTGACAAGGGGTAGGGTCGCCTGTCCAACCTCGTGGGTTTTCTCCGGGTCCTCCGGCTTCCTCCCACTGCTAAAGACCCCTACGCGCATTCGAATTATTGAAATAAAGTTGAACCATGTGTTAGTCCCGAAATGACCTAGTTTGTGTTGAGATGACGTTAAACCCCATTTTCTCTCTTTCTACTCTCTCTCTCTCTCTCTCTCTCTCTCTCTCTCTCTCTCTCTCTCTCCTCCAGTTTTCCCGACAAAACGTCGGGAACAGATCGGAAAACTTTTTTCGCGGTTCCTCCGAGGCCTCCCGATGGTTTCAAATGGCTCACGAGGCTCATCAATTTCCCTCGGTTGTACCGAAAATGCCCAGTGGACCAAGGCTTAAGTACCGCCAATCCGCGATGGTGTTAATTATCGGTGAAGTTAACCGATCCCTGAGGCATCCCCGATGATTCCCGGCATTCTCAGAAGCTTTGTGACCCTAGCCGAAGCACCAGTAACCCTTTACCGGACCAACCCCGATGCCTAATAAATGCCATTTCTCATGGGACTACTCCGTTTTTGTGAGTAAAAAAACATCGTGAACCACCGGGAGAAAATTTGTTTATTTCCACATCGCCGATGATTTTTCCCGTAGTAGGACCTAGGCATATAGGCGGCTCGTCGATAAAGAAACACAAGAATAGATTCAGACAAATTAAATGCATATGCGCCTATTCTTTCTCGGGAATTTCACGTTTAGTCGCCATTTTGACTTCAAAGAATCGTGTGACTTTCTCGACATCGGTGATAGTCGTATGATTCTACAATCGGGCGATGTCCTTGGGGAATCGGACACACTCGGCCAATATAAACGCGACTGAAAATTCGGCCGAAAATATCAAACACGTTTGATTCGAGTGAATCATTCGGGCGAATATAAATTCGGCATCGCGACTCGAGACACACTAGGTGAAATTCGGCTGCGAATGATTCACCTTGTGTGCGCCCCGGGGATCACGAGGCTAAGTGGGTAAGGCGCTGGCTCGCTAGCCTGGAGGTCGGGTGTTCGATCCCTGCATTGGCCGAGAAAGTTCATCTCGATTTTCCGGCGTGGTTTCCCCTTGTCAGTGATGCAGAACGGAGGGCCTGACAAGGATAGCTGCCTAGTCGTTCGGATGGGACGAAAAACCGAGGTCCAGTGTACACATTGGCATGCACGTAAAAGATCCCTTGGCAGTTGGAATTCGATATAAGAGTAGGCCGTAGCGCCGCTGCCCGGGCAAAATTTCCCCCATAGCACACTGTATGGCGTATGCCCGTCTTCAATTAGCCCAGGTTAGGTGCAGAAGAGTAGGACGTAGCTTCAAGAGATGGGCATTCATTATCAGGAATATAGCATGTACAGTTTGGATTGGTCTGCGGATTGACTCGGCCTTTGAAATTCTCTAATGTCAATGTCAAGTCTAGAATATAGACGGTGACTTGCCAGCCCTCTAATACCACCTACCAGCAGCAAGGTCGTCCGTGCTAGCTCTAAAATCACGTTAAAAATCACGCATGGTATATTTTAAAAGCTTCGGCAGTCAAAATATGGAAGGGAAGATAACTCGAAATCTTTATATCCAAATGAATAACCTTGCAGAGTTTTAAAAAATATATATCGAGAACTCTGACCTGTATCGCGTTCTCGAGATTGTAACATTGTAACATAAACGTGCATTAACTTTATAAATAAAAACATGACAGGAAAGGGAACTCTGCAAAATACATTCGATATTTACAATCCGGCAAACAGTTGTTAAGAAAGAAAGAAAGACGAGCTAAATGAATGTATTCTAGCTCTTTGATACGCATGTATTCTTGGGGGCCTTATCTTCGTAATTGACTGAAACGTTCAGAGCTGAGCCTATTTGTGAAAGACCTGTACAAAGTCAATGGTTTCCATTTATTTTCCCACATAGTCCCCCAAAAAATAATAAAAATCGTCTAAAGCTGAGATGACGTCATCATTACTAGAAAAATGACGACCGACTAGTTGCTGACACGTTTTTGATCCGTAGTCAAGAGCTTTGGCACCCATCTTGCAGAAACGTCTGTCATTCCTAACTCGTTGGCGATGTGCTCAACCCTCTCATGGAAGATGCCCACAACACTGGCAATATGTTTAGTGGTCAATCGTCGATCAGCCATCACCATGTCATGCACCCAGGTAATGTTTTCTTGAATGGTTGCTGTTGATGGTCCTCCAGGTCATCGTCAAGACTCTTTCTGCCACGCTTAAATTCTGAAGCCCACTTCTTTACTGTGGAAAAGTAAGGGGCACCATTCCATAAAGTGGATACCGTGTCGGCATGTATCTGTGTTAGGGTTAGTCCTTTCAGTTGCTGGTACTTGATGACTGCCCTATAGCCGGTTTTGTCCATTTCAAGACAACAAGATGGTCTGGTAAGAAGAAAATAATAACACTACAGTTGATGTTCTTTTTTTCCTGGGTCATTCAATGATTGTACTTGTTGGTGGCAAAGGTCTATTTTAATTAACCCAATTGATCTATCCCTTTCAGGCTTAGAACTCTTCAGCCAGCCCTCGTATCAAGTCATTATATGCGTACTCAACACGTGTACCTTTTTAATGTATGTATAACCAAGAAATGATCCGTAACTTGTCGATGAGTAATGCTCATTTGTATATTGATTTCATATATGTCTTACTTGTATTTTAGTTGTTTTGTTATTTTATTAGTGTATTTAATTTTGTTTACCGTAATTTGAAACGTGATCACCCCTGCACTCTGTTCCTGTACTTCTATTTCATCTGAAGAACATAACTGAATGTGACCTCAGATAAGTAGCTTATCCTAAATTTTACTCTGATATCAGCTATTGAAATTCATTGGTCGAATACTAAATTTTACTTGGCTATTTTTTTCGGACCCCCTTTCCTCCGCGGACCCTCTGCTAACTCCAGTAGTTAATATCACACTAGGGACTAGCCGAATCCACGTTCAGTTCTCTGGCTGGGAAACGCTGCTCTAATCGATATTGCTGGGATGGATTGAAAAAGAGTCCGCCAAAGAAGTATGGCATATTCCTGGTATTCTGGGGGCCCTTTCGAGTCCACAATTTATGCCGTTTGTAATGAATTAGTAGGATTGCTTAATATATTATATGCTTGATGGTTTGCAATCTCTCGGGGTTTGGTACTCAGAATATAATCTAGAAAACAACATTTACAGTCAGTTGCCTGTGATCAATTGGAAAATAATCCAATTTTTGCCCACAAAGCCACATATGGTTTATTAATGACGTAGGTAGATTTAATAACTTTCAAAATGTGAAAAGTATTGATTTTTACATATATGTTTTGGTGTTCAGAAAGAATATATAAGTTTCTAATCAATTCTCTACACTATACAAAGAAGTATTAAATTGACAGACTGTTTTACATAGTGTTGTTTGTAGAGCAGATTAAATACCGCTTAACCTCCATGTAAAATACTAGATTAAACTGGTCAATCTCATAATACATAGGGCTAATATTTATTGAGAACGGCTGCTGTTTTAACGGCTGTGTTATAACCAAATACTACTACCACCATTACTACTTCCACTACTACCACTAACTACTACTACCACTACCACCATTACAACTAATTCTTCTCCTCCAGTTGGGGGTGGATGGCAGAATGGTTAGCGCGTGTGCGCTGTATCATAAGGTCTATCATTGAGTCAACTGGCGTGGTTTCGATTCCCCGGTTGTACGTGACAAGGGGTAGGGTCGTCTGTCCAACCTCGTGGGTTTTCTCCGGGTCCTCCGGCTTCCTCCCACTGCTAAAGACCCCTACGCGCAAGCGAATTATTGAAATAAAGTTGAACCATGTGTTAGTCCCGAAATGACCTAGTTTGTGTTGAGATGACGTTAAACCCCATTCTCTCTCTTTCTACTCTCTCTCTCTCTCTCTCTCTCTCCTCCAGTTTTCCCGACAAAACGTCGGGAACAGATCGGAAATCCGATGATTCCCGGCATTCCCAGAAGCTTTGTGACCCTAGCCGAAGCACCAGTAACCGTTTACCGGACCAACCCCGATGCCTAATAAATGCCATTTCTCATGGGACTACTCCGTTTTTGTGAGTAAAAAAACATCGTGAACCATCGGGAGAAAATTTGTTTATTTCCCGTAGTAGGACCTAGGCATATAGGCGGTTCGTCGATAAAGAAGCACAACAGTAGATTCAGACAGACTAAAAGCATATGCGCCTATTCTTTCTCGGGAATTTCACGTTTAGTCGCCATATTGACTTCAAAGAATCGTGTGACTTTCTCGACATCGGTGATAGTCGTATGATTCTACAATCGGGCGATGTCCTCGGGAAATCGGACACACTCGGCCAATATAAACGCGACTGAAAATTCGGCCGAAAATATCAAACACGTTTGATTCGAGTGAATCATTCGGGCGAATATAAATTCGGCATTGCGACTCGAGACACACTAGGTGATTCACCTTGTGTGCGCCCCGGGGATCACGTGGCTAAGTGGGTAAGGCGCTGGCTCGCTAGCCTGGAGGTCGGGTGTTCGATCCCTGCATTGGCCGAGAAAGTTCATCTCGATTTTCCGGTGTGGTTTCCCCTTGTCAGTGATGCAGAACGGAGGGCCTGACAAGGATAGCTGCCTAGTCGTTCGGATGGGACGAAAAACCGAGGTCCAGTGTACACATTGGCGTGCACGTAAAAGATCCCTTGGCAGTTGGAATTCGATATAAGAGTAGGCCGTAGCGCCGCTGTCCGGGCAAAATTTCCCCCATAGCACACTGTATGGCGTATGCCCGTCTTCAATTAGCCCAGGTTAGGTGCAGAAGAGTAGGACGTTAAACCCCATTTCATTTCATTTCATTTTGTGTGCCCCCCGCTTTAGAAACTGGCCAATAAACGCCAGTAGTAAGAGTTTAAAGATGAATTATGTAAGATATAGATAAAGAGCTGGCAGTTCTTACTATAATAGATCATAAAAATGGAATATATTGAAAATTCCAGTATTCCAGTCAGATTACTTTATTATTATCGAAGTTTTTATAAAAGTAGCGTAGTTTCGATTTCATTGCTACCATAATAAACAAAGTCTCAGTTATCCAATTTTAAATTAGATTATTAAATGGCGATCCTGTTTCAATCCATTAAAAATCACAATCTTCCGATGGTCAATAAATGTCTAATAATTTATATATCATTTGAGGCCAAAAAAGACAAGCAATAGGCAGATTTAGCTATTATAGTAGCAATTAGAGAGAATTCGTTGTCCAGATCCAAGTTTTGCCCGAGAAGTCACTGAGTTTATTGTGTAACAGTGCATATTGACAAAATATGCACAAAATTTTATTTTAGATATTTAATTTTTATGTATTTTTAATAATGTATAGTTTATAGAATATATAGTATAGTTTATTTTAAATGTATATATGTTTATTAAGGACAGCGAATGAATAATCCCCTGAAAAGTATAAATTAACCTTGACGCTGATTAGGTGTCGATTAGGAGATAAACACCGACTGTTTAGAATTTAGAGGACTGTTATTGTCCATTTGATACCGCTTAAATCATACACAACACAAGCCAGGGTTTTTTGAGATTGAGAAGAAAAAAAATCACAGCGTCGAAATGACAACGTAAACAAGCATAGCAACCACGCGCGTACGCTACACAGCATATATCTACACGGTCACACGAGTGTATGGACATTTATCAAACATGATATGCAATTTATTTCGAACCTAGTCACTGCTGGAGTTAAAAATCATTTAAAAAGTACATAAAATACACTTACAATTTCTGTTTCGATCTTTAAAATTATCGCAGAGTGATCTCCCTTTCCAAACAGACACAATTAACCAGTCGCTTAGTGAACCAAATAGAATGGAAATGAGTGTTATTTTAATACGTCACGGATATTTTCATTACGTCAAAATTGTTTTCCTTGGTATTTACGTCTAATGATTTAAGCGGTATTAAATGGACAATAACAGTCCTCTAAATTCTAAACAGTCGGTGTTTATCTCCTAATTGTATTCCTGTATAAAAGAGCTTTAATAGAGGGTCCTTTATTGTTTGTTTATCTAGACGTAATTAAGGAAGATTAAACTTTTAAAACAATACGCTAGGATTAAACTAACGCTATTACTGAATGTCGTTACCTGACATATTTAACCAAGCGAGTCTCGATCTGGCCAATCAGACTTCGTATCGAGAAATGGGCGTCTTTCGTTAATTGTTTTCCACCAATCAAAAATGAGTTTAATCTTACACGTGGCATCCTTAACAGTACCGCGACTTTTGGAAGATATAAATAAGCTAGCTCAAAGTTACAATCGCTTTGTCTACGATATCACCTTAGGTGGAAGTGGACGTAAAACTCCAGAAACGAACGAACGAACGTTACAATCGCTTCAATATACCCTAAACCAAATCTCAAAGTGGGCAGACGAGTGGGGTTTCAAAATTTCAGAAGGGAAAACAGAAGCAATAATGTTTCACCCGACTGACACTAACAGGAAAATAGACTTAAATCTTAACGGCTCAAAAAATGAATTCAAAACAGAACCAAATTTTTAGGAATGATATTTGACTCTAAACTTTCTTGGAAAGCACACATAGATGAAATACATCAGAGGAATGGAATGGGGCGCAAATAGAAGTACTCTTATGCTAATATACAGAGCACTCATCCGCTCGGTAATCGACTACGGATGTCTAGCTTATGCAAATGCAAGTGATACACAACTCAATAAATTAAACATAATACAAGGTAAAGCATTAAGACTAGTAACAAGAGCCGCAATAGGAACCAAAACAGTTGCCCTTTTACAAGAGATGGGAGAACTCCCGCTCGATCTCAGACGAGAGGAACTGTCACTCAAGTACTGGGGTAAACTGCAAATGCTAAAAGAAAAATATCCGACATATAAGTGCCTTCAACAATTCAAACGCATAGGCTGTAGAGAAAATACGCGTCCCATGACATTCGGGCAAATGTCAAACGATGTCTTAAATAAGCACGGTTTAAAAGGAACAATCATAGAAACAAAAACTTATCCCGTCACTCCACCCTGGCAACTAAGCGATCCAGTCATCAATACGCACCTGATTAACGTTACAAACAAACACGCTAATCCCATTGAGGCTAGAGCACTAGCATTAGAACTAATAGACACCAAATGGGCAGACTATCTCAAAATCTATACAGATGGATCGAAAAATAATACACAGGGATTGACAGGGTACGGCATTTTCATACCCAAGGCAAAGCTAAACATCAGGAAAAGGATACCAGAACATTGTTCTGTGTACACCGCAGAACTGATGGCCATTAAAACTGCAATAGAATGGCTAGCCACCCAAACACACCAAAAAGCCGTTATCCTATCAGACTCCCTAAGTAGCATCAAATCCATCGAATCAGATTACTCTAAAAGCAGACAGGGCATAATCCACCAAATTAGGGATATTAATCAAACAATCAAGAATAACGGAAGAGAGGTAGTCCTTGCATGGATCCCCTCCCGAATCAATATCTTTGGCAATGAACAAACTGACAAGCTAGCCAAGGAAGGGTTGTCGTTAAATGATGTAGAAAATTTAGAATACAGCAGTCAGGAATTCATAAGCATAGCTAAAGATAAAATTAAAAATGCATGGAAAACCCGTCTAAAACAAGAGAATACTCATTGCTATCAAATTGATAGCACTCTTGTACACAAGGTTTTACATCAATCATCCCTCAATCAAAATATGCAAGCTCATCACGAGGCTAAAAACGATAAACGTAATAAAAGACTTCACCTTTACACCAATTAAATGCCCATGTGGACAAATTGCGACCACGTCACACCTGCTAATCAACTGTAATCAATTAGACAAAGAACGCCAATCCGTAATTAGGAATCTAGCAGAGAGGGGAAAAACTCTCTGTCTCAAATCTCTCCTCTCTCCACAACCTGACGATAGATACTGGACATCACAACTTGTCTGGGATTTTATAGATAATATAGGGATGTCCAAATACATAAAATAATCAATTAAACAGTAGGGCGGAACGTAAAAATGTCCTCTAGAAGGAAGCGTAAACCGCCCTACACTACTAATAAACAAAGGCATGACCAAATACATAAAATAATAAAATTAATCAATTAAACAGTAGGGCGGAACGTAAAAATGTCCTCTAGAAGGAAGCGTAAACCGCCCTAATAAAACTTCGATAAAATTAATAAATCAAATTATACAATAAATTTACCATCAATATAATTCATGAGTAATTTACTTTTCTCATTATTTATTTGCAATTCACTTAACAATTTATTTTCTTTTATTCCACTTATTATTCTTATTATTAGTTATAATTACCCCCCCCCCCCCGAAGCCTTACTAGACGAAATAAACACAAAAACAATTGTAAGACCAAATATTCATTTCTCTCTAGCCTTCTCTTTTCAGGTGCTGGATTCTTCCTTCAGAGAACCAACAACAAAGGAATGAACAACAGAAGCAATGACAAAATCAACCACCATACCGGACAATATAACCAAATGGAAGGGAGAATGGTACAGGCCTTACACTCACCAATAAGCCCCAAGGAAGAGTGGCACCGCCCTGCTATTCAACCGGACAGAATGACCAGACCAATACAAACGACAAAATTACTATATATATGTACATAATATATGTTTAAGTGTCCGTCCACTCTGTCTGATCTGTCATAATGTCTTTGTTTACATGTCTGTCCCAATGTTCGACCACATTTATGTCTGTTTTGTCACGAACACGTCTGTTTTGTAAAAGTCCACTTTCACCTACTAATTCATGTCTCTTGCTGTTACCTATTGTCTTTTGTACATATATACAAAAACCTTATCATCCTATTTTCCACTAAACACATTGTAAATTATTGCACCTTGTACAAATAACATGTTATTGTCTGCGATATCACCTCGGTGGAAGCGGACGTAAAATACAACTAACAAACAACAACAACGTTACCATTTATACCTCAAACGACGACATCTACCAATCCTGAACCAGACGAGATCATCTACCAAACGATATCTTTTATATTAAATAAAGGGAAGAACTTCCCACTAAACCAAATCCATGGCCTAAGGCCAAATGGAAAGATTGCAAAATCATATTCTAAAAACAGGAATCAGCTTCGGCTCTCCTATGTCTTGTCTGCGATATCACTTATGTGGAAGCAGACGTTAAACACCAAGTAGCAGTAGTAGTAGTTACCATTTATCTTCACTTAATAAATTACTTAGAAACTTCAATATTGGATCTCAGTTATATTCAGGTAAGCTATCTATGTATAATTTGAATGTTAAACTTTATATATATATATATATTTATCTTAACTTAAGATTTAGAATTATATATTAATATATCGGATAAATACGATTAGTAGAATCGAGTATTACTTTAATAGATATTTCAAAATTTACGTAAGCATAAATGAATAAATGGAAAAGTACGTTTATCGACGAAATACTTGTTTATTTAAATATGTTTCAAATGTAGATATTTAGTGTCTAAAAATAATTAAAAAAATGGTTCGCTCTAAAATAAACGGAAAAGTAAGAATTTATATATTTATTACTTGTTTAATTACTTGCGAATATTTTACAATATATAAATTCAATAAAATGGAAAAGTACGTTAGTCGACGAAATACTTGTTTACGTAGATACGTTTCCATAAAAGATAATAGTGTCTAAAAATAATTTAAAAAATGGTTCGCGCTAAAATAAACGGAAAAGTGGGAATTTATATGATTCATTACTTGTTTATTTACCAGCGAATATTTTACAATATATATTTTTAATAAACCGAAAAGTACTATATATTCGATAGATTACTTGTTTATTAAAGAAATTTGTAATTTAGATTATTTAAACTATTAGTGACTGAAAAGTACGATATATTTTATTATCGATTAATGGTTGTTGCTAACTAGAGAATAAAGATCTAATAGTTATATCTAATGAAAATCTAAGAGTTATATTTGATAAAGATCTTATATTTAATTAATTCGACATCAGTAATTTGTACCTCTTCACAAGCGAGTTAGCTCTATTAAGTTATATTACATATTTTACAGTATTATATATATATTATAAGCTACATTGTATTTATGTTATATTGTTATTTTTGATAATCAATCATCTTCACTTAATAAATTACTTAGAAACTTCAATATTGGATCTCTGTTATATTCAGATAAAAAACAACCCAAAGAACCCACATTTACAATTGTTTAAAAAACGCTAGCGGAGAGTTCACCCTTATAGTACTTCAACTTTTGTCCTGGCGACCTTGACCAATTTCGACCAGGTCTGGGAACAAAGATCAAATAGTTCAATTTTGGGAAAAGTCCTGTCTCGCTCAAAATGAATCTCCTCCTGCAGTTTTGATCCTATGGCCACCAAACTTTCACATGGTCGCCTCTTGGGGTTTCTCCCGGTTACTCGGCTTCCACCCACTGCAAAAAAACCCCATAAGAATCGATTTACTGTTAACATTTATAATATTGTAGGTTCTCATGTTGTGAAATCGTTAACATGTCCGGCAGCCAAACCCCAGTTTAAGACTTGCCTTGGAAACATAGTACACCAAATGTGTTTTTGATGGATTAAATGTTTTCAATATGTGTAGATTCAGAATTCGTATGGTGCCACCCTGGCATCCTTGAAGAATTTAAATATTCAAGATGGCCGCCATGAGGCAATGGGTCAATTCAAGTCCCGGGTTACACATGTTTTGAGGTTGTGTTGTAGTGGTGTATAACTGGTGTTCTTTTTAGTGCCTTAACCTGAGCCACTCGATTTAGCACTAGGGTTTACACCAGTGTCTAAACTAGGTTAATACCAGTGTTAACACTGGTGGAAAATAAAAAAAAACACCTATAACACTAGTGTTATCTTTAAATGTTGCACTGTGTTTTTGTCTTCTGTTATTTGCATGAGATGGCCAACTAAAAAAACCAGCGGTTGCCAGGTAAGATACGCCCGCCCACCTTTTGCTCGAGATGGATAGAGAACAAGCTAAAAACAAAAGTAACTTTTCGTTCAATCAGGGGTCCTAATCCAGAAAGTTATGGTCTGAAATCCGCAAATATCGACAGGGACTGAGAACATAAACACATATTTTAAGTTTCATCAAAATCAGATAAACATTGTGACCTCTAGAGTGTCCACAACCTTCGTATTACATACTTTTACACAATTTGCGTACAAAGAGCGGACATTTTGTCAGGCAGTTCTGATCCGATTTTCACGAAATTGGAACTCAACCGTCACGAGGGTGTAACGGTGATCAATTTATACGTTTTTTTTTAAAAAATTGGATAAAAATTGTGACCTCTAGAGAGTCCACGAGCAAAAACGTGATTTTGCGTACAATCAGGAGCCATAATTCAGGAAGTTATGGTCCGATATATGCCAATATCGACAGGAACCGAGAGCTTAGGGAGACAGACCTATATTCCAAGTTTCGTCAAAATCGGATAAAGATTGTGACCTGTTGGGTTTCCACAAACAAATTGTGGACGGACGGATGGACGTCCAGGGGTGATGGCATAATACATCCACATGAAAATGTGGGATTATAAAAAACAGCAAAAGAATGGCAATTGAGGAAAACTAACCGCTTCCATGAAATTATGTAACTAGGATCTACGTAGAATTTTGTAGTCTCATTTGATCATTATTCAGTCGAAATTTCCTATCTGAAATTTCTCGTAAATCAGCAGGCTTCCGATTAACATTTCTTTGTCTTACATGAAAAAATAATCAGACAAGGAGCTTTGTGCAATAATATTTCTAATTACATAAACACTTGTTAGATAATAATAACTTGGTAAAGGTTATTATCTTGTTAAAAATAACTCTAACACTTACCCCTAGGGGTTAAAAAAAAATCTCAGTTCAAGGCATTTATTACAACACTAGTGTGAAACAGCAGACGACAAAAATGGATTTGTTTTAAGGCTTTCAGATTTAGTTTTCACGCATAAAATGATGGATTTACCCCTAAATGGCCAAAACAGAAGGCAAAGAAATGTTGATCCCAGACCTGTTGATTTACAAGAAATTCTAGAAAGGAACTTTCTACTGAATAATGATCAAATCGATGAACTTTCTACTGAATATAATACATGTAGACAACAGAAATTCAACATAGATCCCAGTTACCCAACTTCACGAAAGCTGTTAGAAGTTTTTCTCAATTACCTTTCGTTTGGTGGTTATTATGGTCAGCCAGTCCATGCATTTGGGATTGCAAGGAGTACTTGTCATTTATTTACACATGAAGTTGCTGATTTTTTGTTTGACATTTCGGACAGATTATATAACATTTCTTCAACCAACTGACCATGCCAACCTTAAAGATCCAATCCAATTGGCCAACGACAGAAATATGTTTGCGGTATTGTACACTTATGGTATGATTGTTAAAATACAATGCCCATCTCATGCTGGCGACCCTTTCTTTTGTGGCCGACGTGGTAAATCGTGTGATGCCCTGAATGTCCAATATATTGTTGACCGGAGAGGAGTGGTGAGACACATCGTAAGTGGTATCCCTGGCGCTACACATGACAAAACTGCAGCAGAGTGGTGAGCTCAGTTTTTAATGTATCTAAACAATATGCAGCCTTATGATGTAGTATTGGGAGATGTAGTTTACAGAGGACTTCATGCCAACGTCTTAACTCCCTTTATCGGGAATAACCTTCAAGCCAATCAGCAGCAATATAATGATGATTATAGGCGTCTCCGTCAAATCGTTGAGCGTACCATTGGCGGAACAGAATTGAAATGACGTTTAAATCAACTCAAAGAAAACCGACTTCTTGCCAAAAATGATGTCATATTTGCTTCGAAGTGTACCGTAGCCACAGCAGTATTACATAACAGATACACCAATTTTTTGTGACTTTATTAAAATTAATAAATAATTACAATATAAAAATGTTAACATAAGAAAATCTTATTCTTATATTGTTTCTATTGTTCTCTAACATCCATAATCCCACCACCATAAATAACGTTATATCCTAAAACATCTTCAACCATCGCAACACCAATAACAAAACAGTTAACAAAAGGAAATAAACAGGGTTTACTGCCCTATTGTTTTGCACCAACCGGGCTATTGAAAGGTGGGGGGGGATGAGAAACAGTTAACAGATTTCCAACAGTTTAAGAGAACATCCTTCTCTCCCCTCCCCCCACCCCAAAAAAAACCAACCTATTATTACAACACAAAAAATTAAGGAATCAAAACGGAGTTGTTCATTGTGAAACTGAAAACGAAATACATGTAATGTACAATGCAGTTCAAATAGACGTGGAAGTTGATGGTTGGGTTAATGTGGACGAGGTGACTTCAGGCTATCCAATCTTTGTTTCTTTCGGTACAGATGCGAGCTCAACATCATGTACGTTGATTAAATCCTTGATTAATCTATTATGTTCTTGCATCAATTCAGATTCTGAAAGAAATAATATTTAGGTGCATCGAACAGAAAAACAAAACATATAGTAATTAATATTACAAGTCATTTTAATTAACATGCATTCCGAATCAAAACCCTCAGTGTTCATAAATCCTCACAATGATTAAAACATTTGCAAGAACCAGTGCCGGACTGGGCCCACCTGCAGACATGGTGCCTTAGTTCGTGCACGACACTTAACACTCGCTGTTCTACAATCAAACCTAAGACAATTATTAAAGCAACATGATGAAGAGTTCTCACCCGTGGGCGTGGTTTCATGAATTGGACTCGGCGTAACAATAAATGCAGTCGTGTGAGCCCCACCCTAGGGGTAATATAGGTTGTAATATTCTTCAAATATTTTGTAAAGGTCCCGACTTTCCCGTAGCCGGTCATCATCATTTTCGGTGGCACTACCCGAAATGGTTTGTTTTTGTTTTATAAGTCTGTATTCCTTTCCTAGGTTCTTTAGCAAATCACGTATTTGCTGTGATATGTAACCAAATGGAATAGAAATGTCAGCAAAAAAAAACTGATCCAGTTTTTTATTCCTTCTGGCTAATTTATATGCATCCACTATACTGGTAAGGGCCCGTAAGCAGTTAATAATCTTGTTAATCTTGCAGTTCGATCGCATCTGCGACATGATGGTGGTTAGAAAAGAATTGACAGGAGACAAAAACGAAAGTAGAACGTGTTTGTTATTTCCCGCCAGTGTTAACACTGGTATTAATTAAACTAGTGTAGATACTGGTGTAAACACTAGTGTTAAATTGAGAGGCCCAGGTTAAGGCACTATACACCACTACAACACAACCTTAACACAAGCTTAACCCGGGACTTGAATTGACCCAATTGTCTGATTATTTGGTTGGGTAAAAGTGAGCCGCTAAGCGGCCAAATTCAAAATAGGCTCATTTTAGGGGGAAACGCATAATATAGTCCCTTATTATGGAAGACGAAATGGGACAATATTCATGATTTATGTTTCAACATTCCAATTTCGACACTTTTATACGAAAACAATATTTTAAACTGACAATTTGTTTTTCTACATTTATATGTCGACATTTCATGCACAAAATCAATATTTTAAACAAAATATATATTTCAATTTCGGCATAAATGTTACCGATAAAATGCCGAAATTGAAACATAAGATAAAAGATGGGTTCCCAGAAAAGTATTTATCGGGTGGTTATTTCCAATAAAAGTATGGTAATTTTCGTATATATGGATTTCCCGAAAAACACACATGGGGCGTATACAGGACAAAAATATAAGGGTTCCCCTAATCAACAGCCCGACGATTAGGAATTTCTGCGGGCGTGATGTCAAAGGTCACACGCGAACATTGAGCGCTTGATGTACAAGTTGATAAACTTTATGAAGAGTTAGACGTACAACACTTTCTGAGACAAAAATGACGGAAAAAGACGCGGGTAGTGGATAATCCGAGAATTTAATTAGGATTCGATATTTGTAATAAACAGTAAGCGATTAAAGACAACATCGTCTTATGTATGCAATGAATTCTCCTGTGACTTCTGAGAGAGGTAAGTCACGTGACGTAAACATGACCTGGTTTGATCGAATTTTTATAGCAGGACATTCCTTCGCAATTACAATGTTTGATAAGGATTTGAAGCAAAATTATGACAAATTAATTAGTTTGAATATGTTTTTAGTCCATATATACCATTAAATCACCCAGTTTGTACGCGGGAACCCATCTTTAAAAAATAATTTATTTATTTTACTTGATAACGCCCGATAGTGTAATAATGTTGGTAATTCTTTATATTTTTCTGCACATTTTCATTTCAAGAGTTCAACTTCAAGACTTTTTGAAACGTAGAAAGTATTTTCATAAGAGTTCAAATTCCATTTTTTTATATACTTTCAGAAACCAGTGAATGTATTTCTTTGTCGCATAAGATTAATATATTAGTTTTTAATTTTACTGTTACCGATAAAATGTCGAAATTGAAACATAAAGTGAATATTTTGTTTAAAATGTTGATTTTGTACATGAAATGTTGACATAAATATGTAGAAACAACAATCATCAGTTTAAAATATAGCCTCCAATATAAAATGTTGAAACTGGAATGGGAAACACAAATCATGAATATTGTCCCATTTTGTCTTCCATACCTTATATGTGTGTGTAGGTTTTCGTGGTCACTTAATTCAGATATAAACATGAAAATATGTTCCTACCAAAAGTTATTACAATCAGTTTCATTGGTCAAAACTTTGAAACCTAACAACCCTGGTTTTAATTGAGGTAGATGTTCATTAGGCGTTTACAGCAGTGTCTAAACTAGTTTAATACCAGTGTTAATACTGGTGGAAAATAAAAAAAAACAGCGGCTGCCAGGAAGGATACGCCCACATTTTGCAAGAGATGGATAGAGAACAAGCTACACAAAAAGCGATTTTTCGTAACATCAAGGACCATAATTCTGGAAAGTACGATCAGATATGCGCGAACATCGAAAAGAACCAAGATCTTTGTGATATACGCATAAATTTAAGGTTGCATCAAAATCAAAAAAAAAATTGTGGCCTCTAGAGGGTCTACAACCTTGATATACCACATATTTACACCATTTGCGTTATACGAGGGCGGGCCATTTTGTCCGCCAGTTTTGGTCCGATTTTCACGAAATTCGAATTTAGCCATCATTATAGTGTAACGGTGATATATTCACACGGTTTTTTTTAAATCGGATAATAATTGTGGCCTCTAGAGGGATCACAAGCTAAAAAAAACGTGATTTTTCGTACAATCAGGAGCCATAAGTCAGGAAGTTACGGTCCGATATGCGCGAATATCGAATATGGGCTATAAACTTACATTAAAATTTAAACAAAATCAGATAAACATTGTGACCTCTATAGGGTCCACAAGCTAAAAACGCGATTCTTCGTACAATCAGGGGCCATAATCCATGAAGTTACGGTCCGATACATGACAATATCGAAAGTAACCGAGATCTTAGGGAGATAAACCTATATTTCAAGTTTCGTTGAAATCGGATATGGTCCGAAGTATGGTCCGATATATGCCAATGTCGAAAGGAATCGAGATCTTTGGGAGATAGACCTATATATTTTAAGTTTCGTCGAAATCGAATAAAAGTTGTGACCTGTATAGTGTCCACAAACAAATTGTGGACGGACGGACAGGGGCGACGACAATATACGTCCACATAAAAATACCTAAACCTTGCTTTTTTCAGAATAATCTGTTAATTTGGAAAATATATGTTTCATTCAACAACATATTGCAGAATATGTGGAATTCCATTGTGAACATTTTGAGCCATATTCCATGGCAATAGGCCAATCTGTTGAGGAGTTATTAAGGTTTCCCTGATGTGCTCAATTTCATTGAAATAACGGCGGCCATTTTTAAAGATGGCCGCCAAAATGGCATTTAGCAAAGTGACCCGGAAGTCCACTGCAAACATTTTCAGCCATATTTCATATCAATAGGTCAATCTGTTGAGGAGTTATTAAGGTTTCCCTGACCCGCTCAATTTCAATGAAATAACGGCGACCATTTTTAAAGGTGGCCACCATAATGGAATTTAACGAAGTGACCTAGAAGTCCATTAACCAAATTTAAACACTTCAGGCACCAGGCTAACTGAAAATCATGGTTGAATTTATTCATCAAATTGGTAATGATACTCCAAAACCCGAGATCTGTCAGAATTGACTATACTGCAATGCCGTACTTTCTGGAGTAACTGATGAACAAATTTCCAAGTTGCAAAGGATCCAAAATCGTGCTGCACGAATTGTGACTAAAACCAGATCAAAATCACACACCACTCCCATCTTAAAAAATCTTCACTGGCTCCGAGTGCGCGAGAGAATTAACTTTAAAATTTTAACTCTGACATACAAAACGTTACATAAAACGGCACCAAGATATCTTCAGAATCTCTTGACACACTACCAGCCAAAAATGTCACTGAGATCCGAGAATAAATTATTGTTAGATGTACCAATTTATAAGATGAAGAAATTTGGTTCAAGGACTTTTCAGTATAATGCATCAATTCTATGGAATTAACTACCACCTTCCATTCGAATATGTGAAACATTGTCTATCTTCAAATCAAGTGTGAAAACCTGGCTGTTTAGTCACTATAATTAACCCACGTGAATACTTCCATGCGCCTAGAGCATCCCCAAGTGGGATGAATTGTTGCGCAATATAAATTTCGTTATTATTTAATATGATATATAAATTAGCGATTCTCTTGATCTCAAGCGCATTGTGAACGGGAAAATTGAGGGGTTTTAAGGTACAATAGACTCGATCTGCAATAAAACGGCGGAAAAAGAAGTTGGCAGAAAATAATCCAAGAATTTACATACACTGAAAAAACACTTGTGTTGGATCTCAACACAAGTACTTGTGTTAAAACTAATCTACACAAGTTATGTGTTGTTTTGCATTGCATTAACACAAACTTGTGTCGATTTATAAAATCTTGTGTGTTTTTTCATATCATTAACACAAGTAATGTGTACCTTCCACGATTTGTTTTCTTTTTAAAAAAAAAATCCATACAAAGTCTGAATTCGGGAGTCGTCAAGTTTTAAGAAAAGTAATAAAGGGCTTAATTCACATCTCGAAAATCACATGCTATTCTTCACTGGAAGGGAGTGAGTACCAATTAATCAGACAATTGCCAGACAGACTTGAATGTTAATTGGTGTTAAGTTGTCTGTATAGTTAAAATGTCTGTCTTTTTTATTGACCCAATAAACTGATAGATCAAATGAATATATAGTGTACATGTGATTTTCAGCACCCTGGTGTTTTCGAAAATTGATTCAATGTGCAATGAACAAAAAAAATGAGTAAAACTCTTAATAATGTAATTGGTTGATGTAATCGAAATTGGACAGTATTGGTTAACTGAAAAGTAACCAATCAAATTTAATTGATCATCCACGTGTATCTCATAATCGACTTATTGATATAATGGTTCTCCAAGTTATCTATACTTTTTGTCTGCGATATCACTTCGGTGGAAGCGGACGTAAAATACAACTAACTAAGAAGAAGTATCTATACTTTATTCATTGCGACAAATTCTTTCTTTGATATTATATCAGCGACATTCAGTTAGATGAAGTGAAGTTAGCATCAACAGAGTGCTTTAGCCGTGATATTTTAAAAAAAATTATAATGGTCATATAGAATACCAGACCGCAGGTTTGTAAATTTTTACAAAAAATAAAACCGTGTATTTAATTTAGCATGTATATATTGCTTCTATGTATATAATAATTCGTTTCGTTTAAAACAGTCAGATTTAGAACCACTGACACTGACTGCACCGGAAGTCTATTTATATAATGGCGCCACAAAGAAAATTTTTTTGATGTGTTCTAAAAGTGTTCCGCTAATTCAGCAATCTAATGAATCTGTCTAAATTTTTCTGAAATCGTGCTTAATTATTATTAGCTAATCGGCGCTACACCGTTGTTCAAATACTTATAATTGCAAGAAACCCCCGACTAGGACCAGCAGGTAAGAATCTGTCTTGATTTTATAGTAATACCTGGTTGCAATTATTGGCCGCCATCTTTGATTTTTATAGACGTTCGGGCAAAAGGAGAAATGTATATCCAGACATGGACTATAGCTAGATACTAACTTTTGTGTTAGTTGTTTAGTTGAAATGTAATCTTATTTCTGTAAAAGAAAAAAACAACAACAAGCAAATCAGCCTTTTTTATATATCAATGTCATCAATGTGTAGGCCTAATAGTAATATTAGACTTTCAATGATTCAGAAGTTTCTCTACAGTTTCGTTATTTTTTTTCCAGTCATTGATGTTAGCATGTACTACACAAAGAAAAACAGGTAACAGAATTTCATTTCCTTTAAATATATTTTTTTAATAATGGCCAATAATTGTTATTGTATGTAACACGAAAAGTATTTATCTCTGTAGAGAGAGGGCGAGTAAATGGGGTTTAAAGTTCACTAAATTCACTTGACACAAACTATGCCATTCATTTCCTTGTATTAAATTGGTCGAATCAAGTAGGTCCATGCTATATGTCCTAGAATCAAGTAGGACAGGTAGTCTTCTTCCGTTTCCGCCCTTTTCCTGAACACTGTCTCATTCTATTGCCGTCTGTGTATGTTGTGTTATATTAATTCTGCATAAACCTAGAGTTGTTGTTAGTGTTTGTCGGATAGATCCTTTATACTTACTGGCGCTAGGTAATTTCGAGGCTAATATTGTTCAATTTTATTTGAATGATTTGTTTGCGCGTACCGTAGGAGTGTATTAGAAACAGTGTTCGCGCAGGTTCGAGAACGGCTGAAGAACATGAAAACACTTTCATGAGTCTCGAACATGAGAGAACGGTATCCATGGTAACAAGATAAATTAAATTTATACAATCTGTTACGATAACTTGTTTGGTATTGACTTCGCTATTAAGCATAATTTTGATAAATTATGACTCCGTTTTACTCCTTTTCAATTCTTTGGATGACGATTACATCACCTTTTGATACGCCCACATGGAAATGTGGTCGCATATTGTCATCGCCCTCGTCCGTCGTCTACAGACCTGATTATTTTGAAATTGATATGTTGTTTATTTTAATGAGATGAATCCTATTTAATTTCAATAATCTGCGATTTCCGCGAATTATGTCTAGAGTTGTGGCCCTTGTTTCACTTTTTCGAACCTTGTGAACGCGCGAACAACAAAATTATCATCCGATTTGTATGAAATTTGTATGCATTATTTAAATTAGTAAAACACAAAACAAATAAATCTGTCAAATTTCATACAAATTTCTCAGCAGTTATCGATGCGTCGACCTTTGTAAACCCACAAACGACGAAAATTATAATCTTGTATGAAATTTTCTTGTAAATGCCCAAATTACCTACAAAAGAATGAATATGCAACAATCCCTGTTGACTGTGCAAACGATTAAACTGCTGTGGGCATATGTTTCGTTGCCTGGCAACCTAACTTACTTGATACTGGCCACATTATACTGGCCACATACTACATCCAATTTTCGAACGGTATTGAACTTTTAAATTAATAAATGCACCCATGGTGCTGTTTTCTCAGCAGTTATCGATGTGTCGACCATGTTTGTTCTCCCTCACACCAGCTATGATGTATTGTGGGATTTGAGAACGGGAACGTGTTCGTGAACGCATTCCAGACTGCTCAAGTCCGACAAGAACCCATTCTCCGTCCGTTCTCTGCACCGGAACACTGTTTCGAATACACCCTAGGGGTATTTAGCAAAGGGAGGAAACCGGAGGACCCGGAGAAAACCCACGAGGCTGGACAGGCGACCCTATTCCTAGTCACATTCAAGTGGGGAATCACATACTAATGGCCTATTTCAAATAAGATATTTGCATATAAAGAAAGTAGGCCTACAGCCTCTTTCAAATGTGATATTTGCATATAAAGAAAGTACCAACTTAAATCGTCAGTGCTGGATAAACTAGCCAAAGGATTCGGCTGAATCAATTGGCGCTAAACTTCACCTAGTTTATCCACTGACATACGCCTGAATCAAACATGTTTGATATATTTGGCTGAATTGTATTTGAGTGGTGTGTCCGCTTCGCCGAAGCATTCGTCTGATTTTAGAATTCATTAGCCAATCACCACTCATTCATATCGAGTGGGTATCACAAACTAGCAGTCGAACTGTGACACGGGTGCTACAGCCAACAAATTCCAACAACCATACTATCGGCTTAAATGCACGCCAATGGGACCTCAGGTTTTGTGTGCCATTGAAACGACTAGAAATGAAATGAAATGGGGTTTAACGTCCTACTGTTTTGCTCCGAACTGGGCTAATGAAGACAGGCATACACCACACAGTGTGCTATGAGGGAAATTTTGCCCGGACAGCGGCACTGCGGTGTATCGAATTCCAACTGTCAAGGGATCTTTTACGTGCACGCCAACGTGTACACGGGACCTCGTTTTTCCGTATCATCCGAATGACTAGACAGCTGTCCTTGTCAGGCCCTCCGTCCTGCATCACTGACAAGGGGGAACCACGCCGGAAAATCTGGGTGAACTTTCTCGGCCAATGCAGGGATCGAACACCCGACCTCCAGGCTAGCGAGCCAGCGTCTTACCCACTTAGCCACCATGACGACTAGTCAGGGAATCCATGCTGAAAAATCCAAATGAGCTTTCTCGGTCAACACTGGGAGCGAACCTGCAACCTCCCGGGTACCAAGCCAGTGCCTTACACACTAAGCCACATGGCTCTCTTCTAATTACTGTGACAGTCCAGTCACATGACAAACAAGGGTTATTAAAACAGATTTTCACGGCTTGGGTAAGATCTTCGGGATTCAAATGATTTTAGATATCACACAGTTTGTATATGGTAAGGTATCGTTTATTACATGTCACATATTCATATTTTTCAGTTTCCATATTAGATGCCATAGCAAATCAAAGATCATATAATAAAATAAGTCAAAAAATCCAAATATGGAAAAAGAAAGAGCTGAAGAAATGGTGATTAGAGCACCTATGCTTTCTCATAGGTGTTTTTGGAGGGTGAGTGTTCAATTCTAAGAGAAAAGATTGTTCTTATGGTAGTTTAGAATCGCACCATAATGTGTTTGGCACAATATAGCCCGGTTGGAGCTGATGTGACATAAACCTCCATTTCATTTTATTGTTTTGAAATTTAAAATTCAGTTTAGTATAGTAAATTTGTACACGTACATGTATGTGCACAAACAGAATCTTACTTATGTCCAGATACATGTAGATATGACTCTCTCATCTGTGGGGGACCACGGTGGCCAATTGGGTTAGACACTGGCTCGCATATTTTAAGGTCGCGGGTTTACAGTAAGACAATGCAGTACGGAGGACTGGGCTAATGGAGTTGGGCATATGCCATACAGTGTGCTACGAGAGAAATTTTGCCGGGTACCGTGACCCTAAGGCCTTTTCTTGTATCAAATTCTAACTGCCAGGGAATCTTTTACATGCACGCCAATGTGTACACGGGACCACGTTTGTTTGTTCAATCTGAATGACTAGACAGCTGTCCTTGTCAGGCCCTCCGTCCTGCATCACTAACAAGAGGAAACCACGCCGGAAAATCTGGGTGAACTTTCTCGGCCAATGCAGGGATCGAACACCCGACCTCCAGACTAGCGAGCCAGCGTCTTACCCACTTAGCCACCATGACGACTAGACAGGGAATCCATGCTGAAAAATCCAAATGAGCTTTCTCGGTCAGCACTGGGAGTGAACCTGCAACCTCCCGGGTAGCAAGCCAATGCCTTACACACTAAGCCACATGGCTCTCTTCTAATTACTGTGACAGTCCAGTCACATGACATACAAGGGTTATTAAAACAGATTTTCACGGCTTAGGTAAGATCTTCGGGATTCAAATGGTTTTAGATATCACACAGTTTGTATATGGTAAGGTATCTTAAACAGTTAATTACATGTCACATATTCATATTTTTCAGTTTCCATATTAGATCATATCAAAGATCATATAATAAAATAAGTCAAAAAACCCAAATGGGAAAAGAAAGAGCTGAAGAAATGGTGATTTGAGCACCTATGATTTCTCATAGGTGTTTTTTGAGGGTGAGTGTTCAATTCTAATAGAAAAGACTGTTGTTGTGGTATTTTAGAATCTCACCATAATGTGTTTGGCACAATATAGCCCGGTTGGAGCTGATGTGACATAAACCTCCATTTCATTTTATTGTTTTGAAATTTAAAATTCAGTTTAGTATAGTAAATTTGTACACGTACATGTATGTGCACAAACAGAATCTTACTTATGTCCAGATACATGTAGATATGACTCTCTCATCTGTGGGGGACCACGGTGGCCAAGTGGGTTAGACACTGGCTCGCATATTTTAAGGTCGCGGGTTTGCAGTAAGACAATGCAGTACGGAGGGCCTTACAAGGACAGCTGTCTAGTCGTTCAGATTGAACAAAAAAACGTGGTCCCGTGTACACATTGGCGTGCATGTAAAAGAGCCCCTGGCAGTTAGAATTTGATACAAGAGTAGGCCTTAGGGTCACGGTACCCGGCAAAATTTCTCTCATAGCACACTGTATGGCATATGCCCAACCTCATTAGCCCAGTCGGAGCTGAACAGTAGGACGCCGAACCCCATTTCATTTCATTTTTTTCATTTTGTCTCATCTGTGACAAAGCAAACCAACACATTACAATACAATGTAATTAAATTAAAACTTTCATCTTTTAACTGTCGAGTAGATTTAAGTCAACTAATACATAGTATGTTTTTTTTCTCAGTTAAATACATCAGAAAGATCAAGACAGTTGGAAATGGCTATTCATATTATGGAAACTTTTTCTCACAGAGCTTGATAATCAGGTAAAATGTAAGTAACATACATATTTGTATTTTTAATCATCAACTAGTTCTATACACTTGATTGGTAATCTAGTTATTCTTCTTGAGGCAATGCCTAGGACTCTCCTATTTCAAGTCTTGGCATTCTTGATTTTTGACAATCACATCCATTGATTTTCTTCAAGTTGTGATAGACCCTATGTGTATTTTTACAGTAAATAGCAGTATAAAAATGATGGGACAATATTTTACTTTTCAAATAGATTTTAATAGGTAATATCCAATTTGTTGTCGATGGAAATAAAATATAATAATCTGCCTGGGTCTGTTACTGGACAAGACACAATAAGTGTTACCCAAAGATGAAACAAAATAGAGACTCAGTCTCGATGTGGCAAAATAAATTGTTTATTTAAACATTGTGAACCATAAATAGTAAGAAAGTATTCTTATTGCCTACTTTTTATTTTTTAGACTGGAAGATTATTTGATGTATGATAACAACAAGAGATCCCAAGCATCAATTTATTTTATAATTCTGGAAAAGAATGCATTTGACCCAATTTTTGAATATTTATTTTTTGTTTTTACTGTTAAATATTCTTCCCAAACACAATTAGATTTTAATTCTCTACAGAAATTTATGTATAATATAGAATGTAAAGTGACATATTAATCACTTAGAATTTGGTCGGAAATCATAAAGTATTTAATAGGCATAATCTAGAAACCAAATGTAGATCAAATATACCCAGAATTACAAAAAACCTTGACCTACATTAAGGTGACTTTCCCTTGCTTATGAAATGAAATAGGGTTTAAGATCCTACTTTTCTGTATTATTATGGTGATTCTGCCCTACAACCTACTCTTATATCAAATATTTCAACTGTCAAGGGTTGTTTAAAGGGAACCCAGGAGGGCCGAATGGTTAACACACGCACATTGGATCAGAAGGTCTGTCATTGAGTCAGATAATTCAATTGTCAAGGTTTCTTTAAAGTAAACGCAGTGGGGGTAGTTTCAATTCCGGGCTTATACCCAATTATCCCTTGCCATGTCCTACACTACTGACGTGTGGGAACTATGTCGGAAAATCCAGTTGAAATTTCTCGACCAATGCCTTATACTCACTGAACCACAGTGACTCCTCCTTGCTTTTGACTCATGATTATTTATATATATTTTGTACATATTATTTAATGTTTGCGATTTTCTCTGATATTTTTTTATTTTTCAATCCTGTAATCTTGATGCTTTGCTCCTTTTATGTACAAAATATTCATTTTGTTTGTTGTTTTTTTTTTAATGAGGGAAAGGTTCTACATCATTTTATTACTCCTGCAAAATAGTGCATTTTTCTTTTGTTAGTTTTCTGTGTATGCTAGTTATTTCTAGATGCCTCACAAATCACTTGTAATATGACTTTGTAGCACTTTTCAGTTTCTGAAAGTATTTCAATTTAGTGCATAATTAATCTAATTAGGGCTTGGTTTGGATGTTATTAAATTTAGATATATTTGAATTATATATTTTTGGGGTATGGGGTAGGGATCTTTCTTTTCTCAGTTCTTGTTTTCGGGTAAAGAAAAAATTAAATAGCTATTTTGTATTTTGTAATGTGGGGGGGGGGGGCAAAGTATAACATAATTTTTATTAGTATTAGAATTATATCTCTGTTTTTCTGTTAACATTTCAAATGATGTCTATTTAGTTTTGATTTGGTGGTGTTAATTTACTTTTCCTGTCATTTTATGAATAAATGATAATTTAACAAATAAAATTATTGTTACCTCATTTATCAAACTTTACAGGTCAAACAGAGCAAAAGGGGTGGGGGCTGCATGGGAAAGATTGCTAAATTGAGGGAAAATAAAACACAAGTTTTTGTTGGTGGTTATACACAAGTTTTTATGAAACCACACAAGTTTCAGAAATTTCAACACAATTTTCAGAAATTTCAACACAAGTTTCAGAAATTTCAACACAAGTTTCAACACAAGTATTGTGTAGATTTTCACACAAGTTTGTGTTGTTTGGTACACAAGTTAGGTGTCTCTATTTAACAACACAAGTCTTGTGTTGTTTCAACATTTAACACAAGTTTGTGTTCTTTCAACACAAGTTTGTGTTGTTAAATAGAGACACCTAACTTGTGTAGGAAACAACACAAGGTTGTGTTGTTTCAACACAAGTTTTTTTTCAGTGTAGGCTTCAATATGTATGGCAAATGGACAAGTTTTTGAAAAAAAGAACTACATTATTTGTCGATTACTAACACTTCCGCTTATTTTATTAAGCTCTCCAGGTAAACAACATTTAGATAATACAACAACGACTATTTAATTCATATATATATATATTATGGTGAAGAGAAACGATACAACAGGTAGATCGGAAGGCCCCCTCTCTCACCGACCACACCCGTCCCATTATCACTAGAAGCTAGCTAATAACCAATAATGCAGTATTTCAGGTACTGTTCGTCGAGATAAAGAGCTGACCAGATTCGCTTGTCGCCAGATCACTAAACCAGAGAGCAAAGTGTCAAACAAACGGGCTTGAGGTGGCTTCTACTCGTCAGACAATCTGATTAAATTACAAATCTATATTTCGTTTCGTTTTTTATACTTTAGATGGCCTACACTACATGAAGATCTGATCAGGGGCTTTTGACCCTATGACGTCAGACATTGATTAATCAAACGGCGTTGGGCGTTTCTAGGGGT
Organism: Patella vulgata; assembly: GCF_932274485.2. Classification (NCBI taxonomy): domain Eukaryota; kingdom Metazoa; phylum Mollusca; class Gastropoda; family Patellidae; genus Patella; species Patella vulgata. The sequence goes on from NC_065883.2 coordinate 25,117,561, forward strand.
TTACCCACAGTTCCGTGCAAGGCACGCCAAGAACTTGCCGTTGGCAAATTCCTCACATCAACTAGAATGCCTATTAAATAACAACTCTTCCAGATCCTAGAGTTGTGAGGTACAAGTAAAACAAAATTTTAAACTATAAAAAAACGAAGCGAAATAGAATCTGTGTTTTAATCAGTTTGAAAAATAGACCGTCGGAAATGCAGCCTGTCAGTATTTCAGGCTCTGATCGTCGAGATAAATAAAGCTGATCAGATACCGAGAGGAAAGTGTCAAAGGAACGGACAATCTGATTAAAAGACAGATCCAATTTCGTTTCGTTTTTATAGTTCAAACTTTCGATTTTACTTGTCTTTACTACATGTAGTGTAGGCTATCGAAAGTATACAAAACGAAACGAAATATAGATCTATATTTTAATTAGATTGAGGAACGGGGTGCGTAAATCAAAGTGAATGGGTATTCTCGCCGCGTCGAACCTATGCCCCAAAACTTTTAGAATTGTAAAAAGCACTTATCAGATCATTTACGTGTTACTGTTTATATCACATATATATTATATATTTTTTTTCAAAATATTTGGGGGGAAGCAAACAGAGGCCAGATCAGATTTAAGGGGGCCAAATGCCCCCCCCCCCCCCGCCTGGTGCCACCACTGTGTCCCCAGACTACTTTTAATCTCATATATCTATCAGAATCCTCCCGATTCCAACCCCAACCCAACTGCGACACTGCCTATTCTTGATTTACTTATCTTAAGAGCTGTTTAAGAGGAAGTTAAATGGACATAAACGTGTGTAAAGTAGTATGCTTTTATTGATTCAAGAATGACTGCAAATAAACCATTTCTGTACTCTGGCACAAACAAGTCAAGTCTATTGAACTCCATTATAAGCCAGCCAGAGCAGAAAAAAACAGGACGTTAGACCCCATTTTGTTGCCATTAATTTGCCAATTCAAGACCAGAAACGTAATTTATTTTACTAGAAACTGGGATCGCCAGGTTCGTATTCCAGAAACAAAGTCCTGAATCCACAAAATCCGTCGAAAATCGACAAAGTCAGACATACAGGACTGGTCCTCATTGCGTCAACACAAACAAGTCGTATAATATAGAAGCATACTGTGGGAAAAAAATGAAAATCGCAATGTTTTCAAATTGTAAAAAAGAGTTAAAATACAAAAATATATTTATGTGGCCCATCTGTTTCATTTCTAATCAATACTCAATTTTCCAAAGAATTTTACATACCTATTGAAATTTGTCCTTTCTTTTTTTGGTAGATAATGTATATTTTAAGCTGGTTTATTCAAACAAAATTGCTTTCATACAATATATTTGATAACATATAATTGGATTTTAGATGTTGCAAAAGACTCGTTAAATCGAGCGATGTTGGTGTTGCTTTTTCTTAGGATTATTATGTGTAGGATAAAGTACGAGAGCTAGGTTATGCTGGGGAACGAAAGACTGAAGAAAATAACCGTAAAAAAAGACAAACCGAAGTCGAGGACTTTATCTTGCCTATAAACCGTCTATGTTTTCATGTACGCAAAATGAGAATATACCAGAATTCCAGTAAGAAAACACTATGTCATGTTTCCATATGGAAAAAAAACTACCCTTGAATAATAAACCCGTTACAGGTTTAAAGAAAAACTTTCAGAAGAATAACCCCAAATTACCCTGTATATATTCAAAATCGCCCCCGACTTTCAGACCACAATTTATTCCGGGCATAGAATATGCCCCACAGGTCAAAGAGATTTACAGTTATATAGGTTTACAAGGCCCGCGAACACTTGAGATACACAAGCTGGAAGTAGAGACAAGTAAACATGCAATTTTGGACCCTACATTTCAACCTAACCAACCTCTCAACTCTTGTATCCTTCCGCTTCAAAATCATGAATATTCACCAAAACCTGACAGAAAATGTATTTTCAAACCCTTTTCTTCAATTCTACACCAACAAGTCAACAAAAATCGTCATGCAAAATGGGGAAAAGGGGAAAGGGAGAGAAAGACTAAAAATAACTTTCGCCCCAAATATTTGGTGAGCTGTGTCCATATGTATTTCAAACAAGACAGTAGTTCCCTGTCTCTGTCAATGTTATGGCGACGTTTATCTAACCGTTCACCACACAAAGCTGGTAGTCATAGCGGCTCAGTAAGTTATGTGATTGCTCACAAACCAGGAGGTCTCGAGTTGTTTCCCGGTAGGCCTAGAAAATTTCATTGTGGTTTCCCATTGTCAGTGGTGCAGGAAGGAGGGTCTCACAGAATATCGTCTAGTCGTGGACACGATGGCGTGCACGTAAAAGAACTGTTGACAGTGTTCTAATTCGAAATAATAGGACGTCAAACCTCATTTCATTTGATTTATACAAAGCTAAATATTGTGGCACGAACCAAAATCTTGAACAAACCATATCTGTTATCAAAGTGTGCTTTTATAAATACATTTGTAGCAATTTGTATATATACTATTCAAAAAAAGTAGGGGATAATTGATTTTGGGGGCATAATACTAAAATATGCAAATGACTACAAAAAAAGTCACTATAGAACCTAACAGAAGAAACATTTCCAGTTACATGTGACGCCCAAACGCACCAATAGCTACCGCATGGAATGCATGTGATGCTTGGGATCATCATGGGGGTCCAACCCAAGATTTGCACGACTCTGACTTTGAATGTTACAGTCATTGTGGCATTGAATTCCAGGGTGGAAACATCAGTTTAATTGTTTTAGTGACCAGAAAACAAATTTTGATATGCGTCGGCTTACCCAAAATGAAAGGTTACGTGCCCTTGGCATGCTACAGATCGGCACAACACAGGCGGTTGTGGCGCGGACGATGAATGTTTCTCAGTCTGTCATAAGCAGGCTATGGTCCAGATACCGTGATACACAATCTGTACAGGACAGACCACGCTCAGGTCGACCAAGGGCGACAACTCAAGCCCAGGATCGATTTATCCGTACCTTGGCCTTGAGAAATCGTGTCATCACAGCAAATCAGATCAGCGCTCGTCTTCAAACAGACACTGGTGTGAGAGTGAGTGGCCAGACGATTCGGAATCGACTGCATAGGGGTCACCTTCGCGCCCGACGTCCTCGCGTGATCCCTTGTTTGAGAGATCATCACATTCAGGCAAGACGTCGTTGGTGTAGGGATCGTCAACACTGGGATAATCGACGCTGGAGCAATGTGATGTTTTCAGATGAGTCAAGGTTCACTGTTGATTTTTTGGACAGACGTAGGAGGGTGTGGCGTCGTCGAAACGAGCGCTTCCAAGACGTTAACGTCATCAGACATGATCGATTTGGGGGTGGTTCTGTTATGGTGTGGGGAGGCATCACTGTTGCTGGAAGAACGGCTTTACATGTTGTTGCAGGGCGTGTTACAGGCCAGTAATACCGGGACAACATCTTGGCAGTCCATGTTGTGCCGTTCGCACGACGTCATGGCCGCCGTTTCATCTTCCAGGATGACAACGCAAGATGTCACAGGGCCAGGATCGTTACAGGTTACCTCCAACAACAGAACATCGCCACATTACCTTGGCCAGCACTGAGTCCCGACCTCTCCCCCATCGAGCATGTCTGGGACATGCTTGGACAGGGGTTACGTCAACGTCAACAACGTCCTGCCAATGTCCAAGAACTTGCTGCTGCGTTGCAACAGGAATGGGACAATCTGGACCAAAATGACCTTAGACGTCTCATTAGGAGTATGCCACGTCGGATCAATGCTTGTTTGGCAAACAGAGGAGGATTTACCCGTTACTGACTTGGTTGTGATGCTGTGGTAACTTTGCTGTTTGACCCCGGGTATCATTTTACCTTTATAATGGTCAGTATGTGTCTTACTTAGTCTAACGATCATTTGGAATAAATCGATGAATGTGAACTTCATTTCATTTTGTCATTTGTTTCTTCGTCAGTTTCATTAGGTGACTTTAATAACACTTAAAAATCAAATATCCCCTACTTTTTTGAATAGTATAAATAACTTCGATTATGCTAGTGCCCACGGACCCGAGGTTACACACTACTAATTAAGAGGTTGCAGTTTACGTGAAATGAAATGAAATGAAAATGGGTTTAATGTCCTACTGTTTTGCTCCGACTGGGCTAATGAAGACGGGCATACAGTGTGCTATGAGGGAAATTTTGCCCGGACAGCGGCGCTGCGGCCTACTCTCATATCGAATTCCAACTGCCAAGGGATCTTTTACGTGCACGCCAATGTTTCGTTCCGTCCGAACGACTATACGTTGTCCCTGCACCACTGACAAGGGCGAACCACCTCTGAAAATCCCGATGAACTTTCTCGGCCAACGCAGGAAGCATTCTGCTCTCAGAGATCCGTCTACTTCATACTTCGTGAATAAATCTCTGGCCTGAATGACCGCCATATTCAAAAATTAGTATATTGTTTTTTATTGCGGTTCTACTCCGTTTCACATCTGGCATACAGACAAAGACTAATTAAACCTATTCAATTCCATTAAATGGAAGCAGAGAGAGAGAGAGAGAGAGAGAGAGAGAGATGGGTTTAACGTCCACTCGACACAAACTAGGTCATTTCGGGACTAACACATGGTTTAATTTTAATTCGCTTGCGGGTAGGGGTCTTTAGCAGTGGGAGGAAACCGGAGGACCCGGAGAAAGCCCACGAGGTTGGGCAGGCGACCCTACTCCATGTCACGTACAACCGTTGAATCGAAACTCCGCCAGTTGACTCGATGACAGACCGTAAGATATAGCGCGCACATGCTAACCATTCGGCCATCCAACCCCCCAAATGGAAGCAGAATAAATACTTCTCCAAATTCTCGAAGTATACTTTAGTTATTTCGCTGAAATCGTCGACTTAAAAGCGGAGCTAACTGTAGACAGGAAACCTAAGTTTAGTATGACTCACCAAGTCAAAACGATCACTCCATCAATTAGTTGCAGGTGCCGTGCATGAAACAGAGTGTATGTTTATTATCTCTAGAACATCCGATTCCGTTTGTCTTTCTCTTTAGAAGTTTATATTTAAATGACTTTTGCTTTCTTGTGGTTTTCTTTTAAAAACTATCTTTTATTTTTGGTTGTGTCTAATATTGAGTCGTGGACACCATCTGGTACTATCATAATATCCAGTAACTGGTGCAAACATGATAGTTCATGAAACAGAATGCTTAACACCGTTAATAACAGTTAGAGAATAGGTAGAGTTGTAAATATTGAAATTAATAGTTTGATAACAATGCAAGAAATGAAATGAAATGGAATTGGATAACGTCCTACCTTTCTGCACCAAATGAAGACAGGTGTACGCCAGCCATATCGTATGCTATGAGTTAAATTTTGTCCGGATAGGGGCGCAACGGCCTACTGGCAGGGGTTCATTCTTTTACGTGAACGTCTCCTGACCTGAAATTCCTCGAATCCCGGACCTTCTGGTGGTTAGTGAGACAACGTCGTATTCAGTATGCACAAGAACGTTGTCGTAAAACATCATTAAATGTTTTTAAATTTATATGCAAACGAAAGCACGTACGGTACATGGCTATCCCAAACATACTTTTATTATCAAATCTATACATAGGAAATCACAAAAAATGCTTTTAAAAATATTTATCGCCCAACTTTGCTCAGTATAAACCCTATTATTTCTGAAATCTACAATAACGTGTCATCGTAATCTGAAATGTTTTAAACTCAGATACAAATGAATAAAACGCGCTTTTTAAGAACGACTGCCACGTCAGAACTCCTTACTTGAAAGTTTGGAAAATTACAACTAGAATAACAGAATTTTCCCTTCATTTCAAGTGTGTAGTGTATAGTCTCAAATTGGTATTAAATATGAAACAAATACACTTAAATCTCTAGGGGCAGATCATGGGAGTCACCTTTAAGCTTTATTAAGAATGCTTATAGTGATTTCTTCTAGCCTGAGTATAAAGCAGTAGCAGCGCACTTCAAGTCCAGAAAAATGCGCATTTTCCAGCATTCGAGTGTGGACTGCAAGGGAAGACAACTCTGTGAGATTGGGAAATGTAGTGTTGTGTCTCCTCCTTAGACCACCAGTGACATGGCTGTTGAGTGGGTAAGACAATAAAATAGCCCACACAGCAGCTATGTGCTCACAGCAGCTTATGCCTGGTTCCACTTGGCAATTTCTGCCTCGGCGATGTACTACCGATGGGGGGGGGGGAATCGGGAACAGGTTCCCTAGGGAAGCTTTGGAGGCGTTGCGAGCCATGTGAAACCATCACGAGAACTGCGAAAAATTTCATTGTTCCCGGCGTTTTGTCAGGAAAACAGACCGGTAGGCATCCCCGGAGCTTTTCAGATCCACGGGGAAGCTCCGGTGAATCTTTCCCGGGGGTTCCGCTAAATATATTTCCCCCAAGACATCCACGATTCAAATTTCCTCGAAGGTCCAGTGATACTTCGGTGAAACATAGTCGATGATTCGGGCATGACCCGTGGAAAAATATATTTCGCGGAAGCTTCCAAGGAATTGTAAAGAATGTGTTAAAAAAAAAACTATAGCCGCTATCGCTATCATAAAGTTTGCCGGAAATGGGTCATAACTCTGGTACGGAAGGCAACACGACACTGAATATCGATATGGTTCTATCCCTCATTAGTAGAGGTCTTCCAAACGAAAATCTCCAAAAATAAAAATAAAAAGTTTTCAAGTAATTAGCATAAATCCAATATGGCCTTCATTGGAACCTCAAAACTCCAATGGTTGAGTTTGAAGTGTGTAAATGTATTAGGGGTAGATATAAAGCTGGTTCTAAAGAATCAGAAAATCATAACCATGACGTCCCCGTGACGCCGTAACGTTCAACAATTGGCATAAATCCAATATTGCCACTACCGGACCCCTAAAACTGCAATATCTCGGGAATGGTTGTGTTTAGAGGGTGTAAATGTATTACGGATGGATAGAAAAGTGCTACCAAAAAATCAGAAAATAACTTGCCAAGTTACGTCCATGTGAGATGGTAACACCATAGTCCAATAATTAGTATAAATCCAATATGGCTGCCCTTGGAAACCTTACAACTCAAATATCTTTGGAATGGTATCTGTTTAGAGCATGCAAATGTATTATGGGCAGACAATGTGAAAGGACTTAATGATTAAACGAATTCACGAAAGGGAGATTTGGAATTCGACCAGAAGATCTAACTTCTGAAAAGCTACGTGGTCTTTTTAAGGACTTTGAAGGATGTCTTCCTACGAATAGTCAACGCTGTATAGCCCCAGCCTCTAATCAAGAAGTGGCTAGTGAGATCACTCACTCTAAGATTTCCATTTGGGGATGAAACAGTGTCCGAATAAATTGGAAGCAGGAGTCATAAAACGACCCCGGGATATTGAAGGGTACCAACGACCATCTACTAATATAGACCTGCATGCCTAGTTTCCTAAGAATTAGCTCGCAGGGAAAGGAGTCAAAGGACTATTTCGTGACTAATGGTTAGATATCAGACACTGCGACCAGAATACGATACACTGAACAGAACAACATTCAGCAAACTAACTAACACTCATATACCTATATCATTACATTATGAATAATAAGTTACCTGACTGTAAGCTGAGACGTATAGTGTTATATTTAAGAAGTTTTCATACGGTTGTGGGTTTTCTAGGTTTATTTACTGATCTTAAGGACAGTTCCGGGATTAGTCAAAATTTAGAGCAAATCTACCTAGAAAACACAGTTGGGTACATTTTGAGTGGGAAAGCATATGCCAAGGCAACACGTGGTTATTTTGTCATGGACTATGTGTTAAGTGCGCTGGTACAGTTTGTCATTATCACCAAGAGGAAATGATGACATGTATATAGATAATGATATTCAATAAATACGTGAATTGTTTGGCATGCCAATACAAGTTGAAATTTCCGTTGGCGACGCTTTATGGAGAGATGTTATAGGTAGAAAAGACCTACTTGAGAAATTTGACAATTTATTAAATATTTCTAACATCATTTGGCAATGTTTTTTTGATACTTGGTAGCACTAACGGTAGTATATTTTCACCCGCTGAACTCAACCATTCGCGATATATTGGATGTTTACGGCTCCAATGGGGCCATATTGGATTTATACTAATTATTGGGTGTATGACGCAAGGACGTCACAGGGACGTAATTTGGTAATGTTTTTTTCTGATTCTTTGGTAACACTTTCCTATCTACCTGTAATACCTTAACACTATCCAGACTGAACGATTCTAAAGATGTGGAGTTCTAAGGTTTCAATGACGGAGATATATTGGACGATTACGGTTACAATGGAGGCCATATTGGATTTATACTAATTATTGGACGTACGACGTAATGCCATCATAGGTACGCCAAATGTTTTTCTGGTTCTTTGTTACCAGTTTCCTATCTACCCGTAAAACATTTACACCCACCAAACTCTACCATTCCGGAAATAATGGAGTTTTAAGGTTCCAGTGGCGGCCATATTGGATTTACTAATGCGATGTTAATAAATTATTTTCGCCTAACTTTAAGAAACCGTTTGAATACCGACAAGATAACGACAGTCCCGTCGCTTGTTAAAATTTAAAATTACAATAATTAGGTCATCATATCTATATTACAGAATGTGTTAATATCAACTCGGGTTATTGTCTATTCAGTTTGAGGATTTTCAAAGCGGCCAGTTTCAATTGGCAACTGGATTGGCCTTCTTTCAGTCACACACAATTATTTAATCAAGGACATAATTTCCACCAAATTCGATATTACTAATAATATAAAGCACCATTCGAATCGGAGTATTAAAGGTAAAGCACGAAACGTTTTGAATTAATACTGAGTACACTGATTACAAATATCCTACACATAAAAAAAACGTCAGTACGATTTCAAAATCACTTTAATCAAATCATTCTAGAAAACGACTTACTAAATGGATCAAAGCAATTTTTTGTGAAAAGTATGTTGACACATCAGTGATTAATTCTCACAATTTCAAGACATTACGAGAAGGTTTACACTCTTTACACAGTCTATACATCAGTATCTGGTGTGTCCACCGCGAGTGTCAATAACAACAGCGCAGCGTCTATACATGGAGTGGACCAGACGATTGATGAACGCCATTGGCACCTAGAACCACAATCTTAGAAAAGCCCGACACAATCCATCGGCTGTGTTTGGTCTCGGTACGACGTTATTAAGTCTCCTCTGAATTTCATCCCAAAGATGTTCAATCGGGTTTAAGTCCGGACTAAGGGCTGACCAGTGCATAACGTTGACACCGTTCTGCTGTACAAAGTCCCGAGTAACTCTGGCGGTGTGGGCACGGGCGTTGTCATGCTGGAAAACGTTGTTTCGATGACGTGCGAAATGTGGTATGACGTGAGATCTGAGAGGTTGGTCGATGTAGCGCGCTGCTGCGATGCCGCCTCCTCTCCCTAGACAAAGATTTTGGATCACCACAGGACCCACTCTCTGGTTTAGGCCGATTCCACCCCAAACCATTATGCTTGGACCTCCCCATGAGTCTCGTTCCATGGCTCATTGGTCAGAATAACGCTGGCCACGTCGACGCCATATTCTGGTCCTTCCATCTGCAGTTGATACACAATACCGACTCTCATCTGTGGACAGAACAGTTCTCCGTTGCTTGTGTCGCCAGTTCTGGTGTTGTTGGGCAAACCGCAGACGTTCACGTCGATGGCGAGGGGTAAGGATCGGTCCACGGTTAGGTCTACGGCAATGGATGTTCTCTCTGGTGAGACGTCGGCGCACTGTATCGGTACTGATGGGTCTTCCGTATGTTCCAACTGTCTGACTCGCTGTCTCAGATGCCTGTGTGAAGGGATTCTGCACGTGCTATCGCACAACATGGAGGTCTTGTCGCCTTGTGGTAACCCTCGGTCTACCAGTTCGGGGGCGATCATCCGCGGGGTTGGTGGCCCGAAAGCGTTGCTGAAGCCTGTAGATGGTCCGAACATTGACCTGGAAGTGATTGGCAACGGCTTGGGCAGTGTGGCCAGCGTCGAGTCTTCCAAGCGCCTGGTTCCTCTGAACTGTCGTGAAGCGTGGCATGCTGCTGATGTTGTAGTGTGAATGATTCAACGGTATGGGGGTGCATTTTATAGGGCTGGTCCCGGTCAACAGCACGTGCAGCATGAGTTACATGAAAGTCACGGAGAACACATTACCATCTCAGAAGCCAGGCCGTGTTTTTGAGAACATTTCCTGGGTTCAATTCTGTGTTTGGGAAGGAGCCTTATTGCTCAGGTAAAGTTGGAGATGTGGTCACAAATATACAATAAAACATTTGGCAAGTTTTATGCAATGACGTTTCTTTTGTCTTTTGCTGCTTAGTATACATGTACATTTTTATGTCATGAAATAGAAATTCAGACCGGCTTCATCTCAGACCGAATTTATCTAATTATACTAACAGGTCTTGCTAAGTTCACTTTCACAATTACCAGGTTAGTAATCGAATAAAATTTAAAGTTACACATTGTATACTAATGGCTATATAATGAGTCATTTTACTCTTTAGCAAAGTCGAAAACTTAATGGCCAACCTGCATAAAAATATCCCGAGGGCTATTGAAGGATGGGCGTTGCACCAACAAAAATATGTCTGACCCAGTGACGTACCATTGCCATTTATTAGATTATGGTGTCATGACTCTTGATTTTTAACCATCACCAGAAACATTATTTGTTGTTCTGTTCTTTGTTCACCCATTCAATGTTCGCTGATTTGTATATTTCTAAGCTTTTATAAAATATTAAATTGCAAGTTGTTCAGACTTTATCTATACAATTAAATAGGTAAGTAAATTTGTATACAATTATTGATCTGAATTAAATCTTGGTTGAGATTGTTTCTTTTTCTAGGGTAGCGAAGCAAGCAGCTGGCCGAACCAGTATTGGGCAGTGTCTGACACGCATGTAAATTTGGTTAAAATTCTAAATCTTAAAGTATAGGTATAATACTTAAGCCCTTCCAGATTTGGTATTATTATTGACTGATTTTATTTTCGTCATAAGAGGCCGCCATGTGGCAGTAGGGGAATATATAAAAGACCGATCGGCTCTCGAAAATAGTACAGTGTCTTTGGCGCTCTGTCAGCTGACAGATTTGAGCAATTTTCATTTATACCGTTATTTAGGTAGCAATCCAAAGGCGATATAAGACACTTCCATCAGAGTTGGGGAGATGCGTTGGTTCACCATAGCAGCCCTGCTCTTGGGCGTTGTGGTTGTATTATGTATTATCGAAGGTAAATTGATTAAATAATATCTCAGCATCATTACCCATTATCTTTATGTTTCAATCATCATCATTTGTTTATTCCACATTGCTATAATCACCAAGAAGAACACGAGCTGTAACTGTGGAAGAGATTTATTTTGCGAATACTAATTCAAATATTCGATATCATCATAAATCCGTGCATCATCTTTATTATGAGAAATAGAGACTGTGGTGTTAGAAGGCGACTCCGACTCGGTTTCATATCATCGGAATACGATGTACCTTAACTTTCATTTTTAAGTTTCCGTCCATGTGGGTTTTACTTTATTGACACAAAGTCCAAGTCTGAGGGCCGGATTTACCAACAGGTATAGTAGGCCATTGTCCTAGGACCAACGAGTATCTGGGGACCCATAGAAACTAATTTTAATATATGCGAACGGGGACCCACTAATATCAGTGAGTTTGGCCTAGAGCCCACGCGTAGGTAATACCGGCCCTGAAAATCCTGACTTGTAATTTATATTTTTCTTTTCTAAAAAAGAACTTTACTGAATATCTGGTATTTGCTTGGATTATCGCTATTTGCGGAATGGCGACATTTTTAAATTTTTTTGTATTAGCTTTAAATAGTCAAAGCATGATTTCTAATTGGATTTATTTTCTAAAAAATGAACTAAAAAAACAAAAAATATACTTAGTTGGATATACAAAGTGATATTGCCTGATCAAGTTTTGTTACCGATTTGTTTAAATAATCGTAAAATGAAATGAAATGTGGTGTACTGTATCCAACCGGGTTAATTAAGACGGACACACGCTATGCCGTGTACTATGAGGGATATTTTGCCAATACAGCGGCTCTGCGGCTTACTCTTATTTCGAATTCCTGTTGTCAAGAGATATTTTACTTGCATGCCAATCAATGTCAACACGGGGCATGTTATATTTTTTTCCTTCTTTTTGTCCCACCCTCCGTCCTACACCACTGACGAAGGCAAACCCCTTTCTCAGCCATTTCCAACCTTTAGGTTAGTGAGCTAGCACCTTTTCTCACTGAGGCACAGTGACTCCTATAATTAATTAATAAATATATAATCTGGTATGTTGGGCCTTTAATAGGTTTACGTATCGCACAACGTTTACCATTTACTCATACAATATATTAAATATTTATAATATTTTTCTTCTTACATTTCAGATTCCGGAGCGCGTAAGTAATAAAAAATATATTCTACAGTTTCTCCACGCGATTTTCTTACATAATTCTAGTAGATGGCTGATTACAGGGTTAATCTGTATCTATTTTCCAAAAAGACAATTCAGCATTCTCTAAATCAGATAAATTAAAGCCTGTATCCACTACGGTAACAATACATGTAATACCGATTGTATGTCCCGAATAAGAATTAGCTACTGCCATCAGGGTTACGGCGAGCGTTCAGTAAAGGCTTATTACAAACCATAGCCTATTGATGATAAAATACAACGGTCATTTGTAATTTATTTACTTTAAGGCCTTACAAAAAAAAAAAAAAAAAAAATAAATTCCTTCTTTGAAATGTAGCAGTTTACTTAATTTGCGAGATAATTATTTCAAATAAATATTTTATAGTAGCCAATGAATAAAATTTGTTTTGAAAAATAATATCATGAATAACCAAGAAAAACATACAACGGGCCACAACACGGATGTCGTCACATTGCCATGGAGTTCAAAAAATATTATTTAAGTCGTATTTTGCAAGTTTGTAAATCAAAATAATGAAAAGGAAAATTCGATACGGAAATTGTATCTGAGATTGAGTCTTGAAATTTGAAGGAAAAATATAATAGCGGTTATCGCAAGTAATAATTGTTCACCTTAGACAACACATTAAAGATACATCTCCACGAAAGTATTTATAAGGCAATCTTTGTTTAAATGGAAAGTTGAGACGCCCAATCTTACTAGAAAGATACCGGATTCCCTGAAAAATACCCGGCGGTTTGGGCAAAACTGAGGGGTTTAAACGTACAATAAAATAATCCAAGAATTTACTTAGGTTTTAATATGTATGGCAAATGGACAAGTTTTTGAAAAAAGGACTACATTATTTGTCGATTACTATAGCACGTTCTCTTATTTTATTAGGCTCTTCAGGTAAACAACATTTAGATAATACAACAATGACTGTTTAATTTCAAGTAATATATATATCCAGATATATATATCCAGAAATATTAGAAAAACCGTAAAGCTACACTACTTTGTTTCACGGTAAAACGATATATATTACTTGAAATTAAATGCACTTGTCGATGTGTTAAAGCTGTTTCTGACGTGTTCATCATGTCTTAGAAGCAATAATTTAAATATTAAAAATGCCCACAAAAGATATTTATTTGTAATTCACTTATTTTGTGAATATAATTAAAGGCCAATAACATCATAAAGTATGGAAGCCTATAACCACCATTCATAATTTCTACTTTTCGCCCCTTCAGAACGCTAAAGTTGAAAAGTAGTAGTTACGACAAAATGTGAGGCGGCAGCACACTATACAAGTTACAATCGACTTGAAAATAGGAAATTAAGAAATAATACACCGCCATAAAAGCGCCCCTCGTTTTTTCCTAATTTCTAATTTTCGACTTGCATTTTGGCTTGTATACCGTCTTGTGGAGTTTCGATTTAGTCGTATTTTTGTATTTATTGATGGGAGTAAGAAGGGTCCAACACGCATACCAAGCCAAAATGCAACTCGAAAAGTAGAATTAGGAAATTAATACATCTCGCTTTAGCGACCTATCATTTTGGCTTTCTGTGGTGCTGACTCGCGTCAGTCCCTGTGAACGCCTGTACAATGTAAAGGAACATTTTAGTGAGAAAATAAGACCTTGCAGAAGGGGACGTATTTTTAACGGCATGTTGTGTCACACATATAGTGACTACAGCGAGGTAAGCAAGGTCTTATTTTCACACTAAAATGTTCCTTTACATTGTACAGGCGTTCACAACATGCCGTTAAAAATACGTCCCCCTGCAAGGTCTTATTTTCTCATTAAAATGTTCCTTTACATTGTACAGGCGTTCACAGGGACTGACACGCGACCGTTTAGCAGTAAAAAGTTGCCCAGTAAGATTTACTGGGAACTGAATTTTTTCGACAAAGAGTCAACAGGCCGGTTCCTGTACGTGAAATGTGACCTGGAAAATAGAGACTATAACAGCATCCGAGGCGAAACTCGAAAAGTCGCCAGCACGATAAAAAGCCAAAATGATAGGTCGCTAATAGCGCGATGTGTTAATTTCCTAATTTCTACTTTTCGAGTTGCATTTTGGCTTGGTATGCGTGTTGGCGCCTGCTTACTGGCATCAATAAATAGAAAAATATGACCAAGTCGAAAGTCGACAAGACTGTACACAAGCCAAAATGCAAGTCGAAAATAAGAAATTGGGGAAAAACGAGGGGCGGTATTATCGTGTGGTATTATATCTTAATTTCCTATCTCCGAGTCGATTTTGGTTTGTGTAGCGCGCTGTCGCCTCGCATTTTGTCGTAACTTCTACTTTTCGACTTTCGTGTTTTGAAGGGGCAAAAAGTAGAAATTACGAATGGTAGTTATACAAAGCCCAGCTTAACCGGAGCGGGGCCCTGGGCCTGACTATAATCACGGGGCCCCTAACCGTAACGCGACGAAAAGATTATTTCATATCCTTTTGAATGACACACATGCGTAACACACAATTATACGGTCTGTAATACAAGAATAATTACATAATATCTGATCACATACGAAATCTATTCAGTTCCGAATGGCATACAAGTCTAGCAGCCTAGACCGATCTCCGAGTGGAACTTCACAGAAATGGTTGGGGGATAGCTCAGTCTCGGCCCTCGCGCCGCTAGATAGATTACTGTGAAATTTTCTCTTTTTGTCATGAACCGCGGGACCCTGGGCCTGGGCCCCTCGGGCCCATGCCTAAGCTGGGCTTTGTAGTTATAGGTTTCGATAATAAAGTGAACGCTCAGACCTCTCGGTCACCTAAACATCTTAAAAAATCCGTTATCATATTAAATAAACAAAGATCGCTTTTTCGTTGAACAAAGACGTAGTTTGATAATATAAGTTAAAATTAGTGGCACAACACAAATACCGAGCAGTTGTCGAGTAAATTGATCCAGCTATCAATCAATATCAGAAAAAGGCGAAATGCTTAAATATAATAATGGAATTATATGGAACAGATTTCAATTTATTGGTACAATAAGTTACTAACTTATGTAGTAACATATGCTAATAATAACAATTTAACCCTTTGTGAGCTGGAAATTACTTATCGATCAATCTCTCTATATGTAAAGGTATTCCCTTTTTTCGCTAATTTTCAAGCATTCTTTAACTCGTGTCGTGTGACAAGTCAATATTTAGCACAATGCACAAATTACAGCGTGACTGGGAACAATATAGAAAAGAATCGATTACACACTCCCTATAATAGCCATTAAATCACCGGCTTGCTTTAAATGTTATAGTTATGAACCGCACTCAAAAAGTATCAACCATAATTCTTTTTCTGATAATATTTTTTATAAAAAATCCTATGTATTTAATGTTTATTGAAAATACGTCTGGAGATATTTGACCATGGTCGGGAGCATAGGGCGCGATTTTAATGTTGCTGTAGCACACATGACTGCTAAAGTTAATAAACCCAATTTCTACCGAGCGGAGCTAGTCTTACATTTTATTTTTTTGTTGTTCGCATGTGTATGATGGCAATTTGTTAGCATTATGGAATCTTACATATACTTTGGATTTCTTAATTGAAAATGGCGGGGTATAGATCTAGAATACAAATTAGAAAATGAGCATTAAAAAGTAGAAAAGTAAAAGGGAAAATTATTATTTAAAAGCGTATTTTTATGGTGGAAACATTTAACTTGATGCATTTAATCTGCAAAAACATCAAACTTTTCAACTTTAAGTCGACAGAATTTAACTTTCAATGAAACAATTTATATTTTCTACTATCAACTTTTGACTTTCTGATTCTACTTCAGACTTTCTACCATCAACTTTTGACTTTCTAATTCTACTTCAGATTTTCTACTCACGATTTTCTAACGTAGATTTCTTCAATAGTGGTGACTGGTATTGGCCATGTAATTTTCGCCCCTTTCATAATTCGACAACACGAAAACACGTACATGGAAAGCGGGTCTAAGACGATGCAGTCTTTCGATAATATGTTAAAACATATAGAAGTAATGAAGGGCTTTGGGGAAAGGGGGGGGGGGCACAGTTATTATTCAGTGAAATACTCCGACAAAGGATGTTTTCGAGCTATGACCCTTTTTTCAAAATTTTGTGAAAATTACAATTTTTCGGTATATGAAGGACATCTTTTGACGTCCCAAAGAAAGAAAATCCGAAGATGAGCTACTTAAAGGGGGCCTTATGGAAGATTAGGTAAAGAGCTGGCAGTTCTGACTATAATTGTTAAATACTAGATAATGTAAAGGTAATATCCTGAAAATTTCAATCAAATTGCTCCAGTCTGAACCGAGATATTACCAATTGAATTTTAGGCCAAGTCTCGATCATCATCCCTAAAGTCGGCACGATAAAAAACATAGTCTCGATTATCCATTTTTGCATTTAATCATCAATGAGCGTTGAGCACCAGATCGGATTCAAATCCAGTAAATAGCGCAGGCTAGCGATAACATCGAGAATTGATTATGGTCTGGATAAGTTAATTAATATCTAATTAATAAATTAGATAAATTTCAGGACTAAAAAAAGATCTGCCTATTGCAGAGAGAGAAATGGGGTTTAACGTCCATTTGACGCAAACTATGTCATTTTGTGTCTTTAGCAGTGGGAGGAAACCGGGGGACCCAGAGAAAACCCACGAGGTTTGATCTCATTAAAGGAGCTAAGTCTCTAACTCAATATTTTCCATAATATTCGAAATTAAAAACGCGAATTAGGATTCAATATTGATTAATTTCAATCAATACTGATGTTGTTATCTTGCCATGAATCTATAGAATCCCAATATCCAATATTTAATTCGTTCGGTCTCTCGCTCGTTTGTTCCTGGAGTTTTGCGTCCACTTCCACTTCCGCCAAGGGTGATATCGTAGACAAACCAATAATTAAGATATAATTAAGATTTTATAATCAGTACACGAGTCGCATACCCTATGGTTTCGGTGCCATTTTGTAATGAACAAATACAAACATATCCTACAACACAATGTGGAAGAAATTAGTAAAGGCTAATTCACAAACGAAACAAATATAATTAAAATAAGCGACTGAAGATTTGAACTGTTCACGTATTTTACCGAACGTAATGATTAGAAATTACAATATTTTTCTCAAAAATTGATTATAATCACTTTACATATGTTCATATTTTAGAACCATTTTTATCTATTTTAAAGTTCCAAAAAATAGAGCCATACACCCTTTAAAGTTTGTTAAAATTGCACACGCAAAATGCTTATTGTATAATGAATGGGCTAAATCTAATTATTAAGGCCAGCTCAATTTTTGTCAAGGTAGCTGAGATGGAAATAAGGTTAGGGCACGTGATCGTTGGCGAGATTGTAGGTTAGGTTTACGAATTTGGGGGAGAGGTTGAGTTTCCACATAAGCACTGACCTAGGATTATGAAAATTTAGTTCGTGATATTTCCCGGTTTTATGAAAATACATACAACACAGTGTTGCCCCATGGGAATAGTTATAAATTAATTAAATTAATCATTACTATATTATTATTTATGAACATAATAAATTATATATTTCATTGATTGTACATTGTCTTTGATACATATTATAATGAATTAATGCAGTGTAATAAACTTAAACTTGAAAAACCAAATCGCTCTTTTAAAAACGGTAAATTATGTAACGTTGCCGGACTCAATCTTTCGAATTCACCAGTCCAATCAAAATACTTCTGTCTCGTTCAAGTAGGTCTTCGTTCGAAATGCACCTATACAATTTACGCACGAGTTACAGTTACAGTTAGTTTGGGGAGTATGGTTCCTGTGTAGACTTTAGGGTAAAATAAACACGTATCCAGTGTAGCCTGGATAAAATAAACACGTATCCAGTGTGGCCTATGTTTTGGCAGTGGATAACGATACATGGGAATACAACAGCCCTTCACGGATGAGTTTAGGGCTTGATAAATCCTATGGTTATTTTCGACATGCACGACATGTTCAATCCCATATCAATAATTCCTTTACGCGTATGGACTTTAGCAGGTGTGTGTGTGTAGTGGGGGGGGGGGGATCAGAGGACCAGGAGAAAACCCACGATGTTGTCACGTACAAGAGGAGAATCGAAACCTCGCCACTTGACCCAATGACAGACCTTGTGATCTAAGGCACACGCGTTAAACCATTCGGCCTCCCAACCATCCTACACATAGAATCGAACATTGAAAATTAAAGAAACGAAAAAAGTGAATTATTCGCAATATCAATTCAGTGTATATAATGCCAATTAACTTGTGACACTAAAGGATAGATGTGGCGCTATCGGCGACTGCATGTTGTGGGATCAATTATTTCAATCATCAATTGACTGACTCTGGCTGGAACACCGTTTATGTTGATACTAAGTTTATATAACTAAACAAATACAGCAAACTACAAAGGTTAAATACAGCAAAACTACAACATCTATTAGAGATAATTTTGGAGTTATTAAAATATCCACGGTCTGGGTTTAACACCCTTAATATGTCAAACCGAACGGCTTAAACATCACATTTTGTCTCTATCCCAGCCTCTCAGCCGAAGCAGCTGTGGGTATGACGTTCCTCTAGGAACTTACGGGATTATGTCTTCCCTTAATATGTTTAACACCCTTAATATGTCAAACCGAACGGCTTAAACATCACATTTTGTCTCTATCCCAGCCCCTCAGCCGAAGCAGCTGTGGGTATGACGTTCCTCTAGGAACTTACGGGATTATGTCTTCCCTACGATCTCTCTATGATATCTGAGGGTAAATCAAACCAGCTCCCTCCTATAGAGGAAGTATAATGCGTCATCTATTTGAGCGGGAAAATTACCATTTTGGGTGATTTTTTCGTATAGGCACCGTTTTACGTCAACACTGTTCTAGTTAATTGTACTAATCCGTGCACGAGATGACTGGACTATAGTACCCTACTTCCAGCAATGGATACTGATATAACTGTCGGTGAGTTAGTCTAAGATAGAAGTAATGCAAACTTCTTCATTACCCTGGTTTTCGTCACACATCATGTAGGTAATGAATTTCTATATTAAACAGAAACCCTATAGTATTACAAACTGTGCTAATCCATTGTTTTTACTTCTTTTTTTTTCAGAAAACCCACGTGAGTATTTTTCTATTTGGTGGAATAAAAATTATATAAGTGTTAATGGCCAAAGAGACCGAATGTGCTACACACAAGATATTGTAAAGAGAGTGTGTTTAGATAAGGAAATTTTATTTAGGCAAAAATGTATTATTCTGGCGGCTATTTTCACATAGGCTTATAGAGCACACATAAAAGAATTGAAATAGCTAATAAATATCTCTACATTTTAATACCGTTCTCAAAATACCGAATACATCATTCCATGATGATCAATAATTTTCTGGAATTGTATTTAATATTCGAGACTCCGAAAATGAGGATGAACTATATACCTATATAACATGAACGAAATAATACAATTATTTTTAAATCTAGTTGATATCGAAGGTTCAGGTAAATTTTCCACTGAAATTTTGCATGTGATTGTTACAAGTCACAAGCACTTGAAGGGATTAAAATAAAACTTCTTACTACTCTTTGACCATATATTATTATTACAGTAGTTATTACTGTAATATATAGTCAAAGAGTAGTAAGAAGTTTTATTTTAATACCTTCAAGTGCCTGTGTTACAAGTGTGTTATCGGCTCGTGGTATTTATTGAGATTCTGGGTGGAAAATAAAATAACCACGAACACAGCCTATAGCATGTTTTTAGTTTTTAGTCGACCTTTCACCTAAACTCACCTCAACTATTTTACAACCGACCTGTGACAATTCAACTCAAAAGTCGAGCATGTCCATGCCAAGTTTGAGTTCCCTGAAACGCGTCTGTTAGCACACTGCCATTACTGTAACCCTTTAATTAAATCCACTATTTTTGGACACCCAGAAATGCGAATGACTTTCTTTACGGACAGATCGTATACTGCCTAAATTGTATTCAAATCGGTAACGAGTTGATTCGACAATCGCTCAATAGCGACTGAAAAGTCACAACAGGCCGTGTTTCGTTGAGATGAGTTCGGTTGAATTGAGAGGTACAAATAACGATAGTGCATGATAGTACGATTGCCTGGTGCCCTTTTTTTATGAAAAATAAATAAAAATAGAACAGATATTTTCATTGGTTGAAAACGAAAATATATTCTAGCCATTGAAAAGGCCGTGCTTCTCAAGAATATCTTACTTTATGTTATTCGCATAAATAAGGTCTTCAAAGGGCTATACATAATCACACAGGCACCGTTTCACAACGCAGACGTGGGATAAACGGTAAAAGTAAATTGCACAACAAAACACACGTCACGTAAGATAACAAAAACTTTGTGAAACGGGTCCCGTGGATTTTTGAGATTTGAAGATAAATAATTAAAGGATCACTAGCACGTAGTTTTTGAAATTATGGGGAAAACCTGCCTGGATATCTAGGATCTACTTATGGTAAAGCTGAAACAAAGCTAATTGAAAATAACAGCCAAATATCTTGCACTTTGAATCACATGTTGACACTAAAACCTTGCGAATAGAGTCATGCAATTTCAAAGACCCAGGTTGGCCAGGCTTTCAAAGTTTGAACAAAAATCAGAGGGGTTTGCTCTTCAGAACAAAATGTCCCCCGATGTTTTGGTTTAGAGTTCATGGTTTATTCCTTACCAATATAAAAAAGAATGAGAGACATGTCCTCTGTCCATTATTATCTGCTTGTGGTCTTTTAACAGCATGTGCATGAACTAATATTGCATGAGTTGGTAGTCATTTTAACTTGCCTTTTTTAAACAGCTAAGGGAGGGCGATCTGTAGGTAGAAGTAGAAGTAAAGGTGGTAGAGTTGGAAGATCTTCTAGATCATCAGGAAGGTCTTCAAGATCAAGAAGTTCAGCATCAAGGTCAAGAAACTCTTCGAGATCCAGAAAAGGAAGGTCTTCTAGGAAGGGATCAAGGAATGGGAGAAAGGGAAAGAGTGTAAGGCAGAATAGGAAGGGAAGAAGGGTATCAAGGAAAGGAGGAAAGGGCAGAAAGGGAAGAAGGGTGTCAAGGAAAGGAAGAAAGGGTGGAAAGGGAAGAAGGAAATCAAGGAAAGGAAGAAAGGGTGGAAAGGGAAGAAGGAAATCAAGGAAAGGAAGAAAGGGTGGAAAGGGAAGAAGGAGATCAAGGAAAGGAAAAAAAGGATCATGGAAAAGAAGACGGGGATCAGGTGAATATCAAAGTGGTTGTAATTTCTTTGTTTACAGACATCTACACACTTTTCGTAATATTTGTATCAAACTTTGCTAAACACTTCAATTATTATGACCCATGATGTTTTATTTAGATTATTATTACATTAATAAAGCAAACATAATATTCCTAACTATTTTAATTATATGGTACATGCATAAAGCAACAGAGCAGAATGCTGTTTCCGACTTCCTGGTTCGCAATCCAAAACTGTATTTTAGAAACAGTACCATATCCATAATTGAAATATAAGCGACCGGACATAAAAATGAACTTCCCAGCTATGAAGGGGTATTGGGTTCAAAATGTATTCTAGAGTAAAAAGCCGAAAGTGAAAAGTAAAGAGTAGAAAATCTGAACTAAACGGGGAAATTCTTATCTAAAAAGTTATTTTTATGGTGAAAACATAACTTTATGCACTTAATCGTCATAAGTCGACGACATGATACCAAAATCCTTATACGGCATTTAATAACTGGACATATGATATAAAACACAAATTTATATGGAAAACAATCACTGGGTTTATTTCACACTACGTTTTTTACTTACTTGAGAACGACAAGAGGAACTTGTTGAAACGTAGTGATAGATAGATAGATTTTATTTTATGATCAGTAGTGGAATACCGCGTTTTATCAGTGAAATAAAAGTGTTATTCCACTGGCTAGTTGTTTTTACCTAAAATGATTGTAAAATCATAAAATAAATAGAACATTTGTCGTTTTGTCGTGAATAACATATTTTATTTCATCTCTAAGCAAGAAAACGTTTATATTTTCACTCATGCTACGCAAAATATCCTATTTATTACATAAAACACCCTTTTCGGGCAGCATGTAAATTATACATTACAGTCAGCATGCTAAATACATTCTAAAGTGGCTGAAAAATACATTAAAAAAAAATAGTATGAAATAAACCCAGTGATTGTTTTTTTTATATAAATTTGTGTTTTATATGACATGATTCCAATCAGCCACCATAGCTACCATAATATCGAGGGTTTAGAACATAATTGAGATAAGTCACAATGCTTGATATATTGACTTATCACAATTATGTTCTAAACCCTCGATATTTGAGAAAATCTGCGTTAGAAAATCGTGAGTAGAAAATCTGAAGTGGAAAGCCGAAATTTAACAGTAGAGAGCAGGAAGTCGTAAGTCAAAGCTGATGGTAGAAGTAGAAATTCTGTCCATGAAAGTAGAATTATGTGTAGGATAAAGCACGAGACTGAGGTTATGCTGGGGAAAGAAAGACTGAAGGTCGCGGTTTTCTGTCGAGGGTTGTGTCAGTCTTTCTTGCCCAGCATAACCGAAGCCGAGGACTTTATCTTGCTTATAAACCGTCAATGTTTAGGCCTACATGTACGCAAAAGGAGAATATCCCAGAATTTCCGTAAGAAAAACACTATATCATGTTATTCCAGACATAGAATATACCCCAAAGATCAAAGAGATTTACCGTTATACTAGGTTTATAAGGCGGGTTAAAGTTGAAAAACTTGATGATTTTGTTATAGGTTTCCACCATTAAAATATCCTTTTAGATAAGAGTTTTCCCTTTTAATTTTGATTTTCTACTTTTGACTATAAATCTACTTTATACTCTAGATCGCATTTTGAACCCGATACCCTCCATATAGCCAACTGAATAGGCGCTATTGCACTTTCGTACCTCTACCAGTTTCCGTGGTCGTAGGCACTTGAAATTTTCAGAGGTACGAAAGTGCAATAGCGCCCTGAATATATATATATATATAAAGACGTTTTGATAAACATGACTTTAAAATTGAAGATTATAGCCTCATTGTGATAGAATTGGTCTTCAAAATGGTTAATCATACATGTATTTTAGATTTTGATCAATTGCATGATTAGTTATATTCTTAAATGTGGAATGGATATGTATACATACTTAAATCTAGTGCATGATTAGTTTTTAAAATAATGCATGCAAAATAATAGTTTGTTATATAATGTTTAATAATATTTTGTGAACTTTTACCTATAATTACCTTAAAAAATCATCTCCTCTATTAAGGCTTTGGTAAGTAAATATTAAAATCCCAACGTCTGTAGCTAGGATTCGAATCTTATAATTAATGACCTGTTTCTGATTAAATTAAATCCTGTTTTGATATGTAGCCTACATATTTTATTAATGCTTAATTCTTAATCCGACCATAACTTGTATCTCGGTGTTGTTAATTGTTACAATAATACTTTTTTTTTTTTTTGCAACTGTAGGTGGTGCTCCTGTTCCGACAAGTAAGTAATTTTTAAATCTGTCAATATAAACACAAATATTAGGCATGGTTCCGCCTCTGGGGGTTGGACATGGAACAATGTAAATAGGTAGAACCCTGTTATTGAAATGATTGATATGTCGAACTTGAACAAAATCTGTTAATAATTGCAATTTGAAGAGTATTCACAGACAAAAAATTAACAAAAAAGTGGGCGTGGTACCTCCCCCAAGGGTCGGGGCTTGCGCCAAAATAAATAGTTGCTATCCTGATTGTATAAGGAATAAATATACCAAGTTCCAAGATGATCCATTCAGAATTCCAATCTGTAGACAAGAACATGTGGGGTTTAACGTCCACTCGACACAAACTAGGTCATTTTTGGACTAACATACGGTTTAATTTTATTTCAATAATTTGTTTGCATGTAGGGGTCTTTAGCAGTGGAAGGAAACCGGAAGACCCGGAGAAAACCTACGAGGTTGGACAGGCGACCCTACTCCTTGTCACATACAACCAGGGAATCAAAACCATGTCAGTTGATTGAATGACAGACCCAATGATTCAGCGCGCACGCGCTAACCGCTCGGCCATTCAACACCCCACTCCCCTCTCATTCAGTATTGTCACCTTCAGACGCTGAACACAAAACTTGGGCGTGGCTATCCCCTGTGGCTCGGAACATGCACCAAAAACAAAATCAATCATTCTTAGGGTATAAGGAATATAGTATGCAATGTTTTGAGACAATCCATTCAGAATAGTGACCTGTAGGCAACACATAGACTTGAACATAGCTCTGTCCTTGGGGGTAGGGCATGCACCAACAATAATCGCAGTTAATCTCAGTGTTTAAGGAATAAGTATACAAAGGTTCAAGACGTTCCATTATGAATAGCGGCCTGTAGGCGACTTACAGAAGCAAAATGGGGGTGGCTCTGCCCCTAGGGGTTGGACATGCACCCAGAAAATAGGGATCATCCTTATGGTATGAGGAACGAGAATGCAAAGTTTCAAGATGTTCCGTCAAGAATTGTGGCCTGTAGGTGACAAACAGACACATCCATATGATCCATATAATGAATTTGAAAATAGTATTGGGGGCAAACAACCAATTGTGGACCGATGGGCTTACAGGCTCGATCGCAATATAAGAAGCAATTAATTATTGATTGCCTATACCCTATATATATGAGAATCACAGGCAGCATTCTTTGAATCCTTCTTTTGGTATATTTACAATCAATCTTTCTAACAAGAAGGGGGAATTAAACAATGGTGGCCGTTCCAGTAAATCAGAACATACATTTATGAATTTTATCTAAACTGTCAATCTCAGACGAAAAGACGCATTTTCAACATTTTGCCGTTATGACATTTTTAGAAAAAGAACCCACCGCTTTCCAACTTTTGGAATGCTTAGTTAATTGTTAGTTATGACTAGCTGGTGCATGCCTTTGATCAGATGATGAGCATTGTCTGCTTCGCTAAAGCAGGTATAAACAAGTTGATTGGACCAGATTTCAGAATACAATAACTCTGCTTCGATAATGAGCATTTTCTGCTTTTGGTAATACATAGTAATAAAGATTAGATTGCTAGATGCTTTATAAAAAGGTTAATGTGCAAGTAAACAGAGTGTCGTCTGTTTATTTTGGGTCTGGGATATACGGATTATCAGCTTCACTGTTGCCTTGTTTTATTTACAGCAAAGACATGTTTTCTAAATGGCGTAGAATTTTCGGTAAGTAAACCTGTTATTTCTTAAGTCAAATATACTAAACCCAAACTCAACCTTTCAGCAAATTGTATCTGACGAATATATTAATTGAACTATGAATAAATTATAAAAAACGATTACTTTTGTAAATATTGAAAAAATATACAAGAACATTAGGTATATAACCCATCTTACTACATTAATTGACTTAAAGAAGTTTGGACTACCACAGAGCTACCATATTGCTGTATACAATACTGAATAAAGCTTGAGTGACCACAGACCTTCCATATTGTAAGCTTGGGTTACCACAGAGTTACAATATTGCATGATATTTACCACATTGCAGTATGATACAGAATGAAACTTAAGCTATCACAGAGCTACCATTGTGGTATGATATTTAATGACGCTACCATACTCTAATATGATACAGAATGGCGGTACTGAAAAACAGTAGGCACTATAGCCTACTCTTATATCGAATTCCAACTGCCAAGGGAGCTTTTACGTGCATTCTAATGTATACACGGGACCTTTTTTTTCGTACCATCCGAAGGACTAGACAGCTGTTCTTGTCAGGCCCTCCGTTCTGCACCACTGGCAAAAGGAAACCACGTCGGAAAATCCAGATGAACTTTCTCGGCCAATGCAGGGATCGAACACCCGACCTCCAGGCTAGAGAGCCAGCGTCTTAACCACCTAGCCACCGTGGCTCCTATACTAAAGGAAGCTGGAGTTCCCACAAACTGTGTGTATTATACCCCTGCTGAAGAGAATACTTTTAAAATACGAGCTTTCAATAGTGATTTGGGAACAGTAGGACGTTAAACCCCATTTCATTTTCCTTGTGACAGTGTGACAGAAAACCCAGTTCCAGCCGATGGTGATCGACTGATTGTGGCACGTTGACAACCAATTGTAATCAAAATATCGCATTTAGTCCCTTATTAAAATTGCCAGGGGCGGATTGTATAGCTCTGGGCCCTTTCATATTTGTATCGCAAATTGCGACTTTGGCGACCGACAGTGTGAGCCATGGCCCTCGGACCAACTGGTTTTGTTGGGCCCCCATCGCGGTGAAGAATTCGTTAAATGACGAGACAACGAAACTAGATCGATTCACTGTTCTTGCACGGCACTCATATATCATTTTTTTATACGCCTACATTTTCATGTGGACGTATATTGTCGTCGCCCCTGTCCGTCCGTCCGTCCACAATTGTTTGTGAACAGTCTACAGGTCACAATTTTTATCCAATTTCAATGAAACTTGAAATATAGGTTTATCGCCCTAAGATCTCGGATCATTTTGATATTGGCATGTATCGGACTGTAACTTCATGGATTATGGCCCCTGATTGTACAAAAAATCACGTGTTTAGCTTGTGAACACTGTAGATGTCACAATTTTTATCCGATTTGGTTTAAACTTGAAATGTATGTTTACAACCCACAGATCTCGGTTCCTTTCGATATTTGCGCATATCGGACCATAACTTCCTGAATTATGGCCTCTGATTGTACGAAAAATCGCTGTTTTAGCTTGTGGACCCCATAGAGGTCACAATTTTTATCTGATTTAAAAAACCATTCCAATATATCACCGTTACACCCTAAGGATGGTTGAGTTCGAATTTTGTAAAATGGCCGCCCCTCGTTCGCAAATAGTGTCAAAATATTGTGTATCAGGGTTGTGGACCCTCTGGAGGTCACAATTTTCATCCGATTTGCTTTAAACTTGAAATGTATGTTTATACCCACAGATCTCGGCTCCTTTCGATTTTCGCGCATATCGGACCATAACTTCTTGAATTATGGCCCCTGATTGTACGAAAAATCATGTTTTTAGTATGTGAACCCCGTAGAGGTCACATTTTTTTCCGATTTTAAAAACTGTTTAAACACCATAATGAAGGTTGAATTCGTATTTCGTGAAAATCGAAATGAAACTGCCCGACAAAATGGCCGTTCTATGTACGCAACTTGTGTAGAAGTGTGTAATACGAAGGTTGTGGACCCCCTAAATATTTTATCCGATTTTGATGAAACTTAAAACATGTCTTTATATCCCAAAGATCTCCCTCTCTTTTGATATTTGCACATTTCAGGCCACAACTTTCTGGAATATTGCCCCTGATTGTACAAAAAATCACGTTTGTTTTTAGCTTGTTCTCTATCCATCTCTTGCAAAATGTGGGCGCATCCTGCCTGGCAGCCACTGGTTCTCCTCGGATTGAATCTATTCAGCTCCCCGGACCAATTGGTTTCGTTGGGTCCCCATTATAGTGAAGAATTTGTGACTTGACGAGAAAACAAATCCAGTTTGATACCTCGTCGTATTGAGGACATTACAAATTTAGTGGGAATGAAGATGAATTTTAATTTTTTTGAAAACAAAACATATGTTAAGGCTGAGGTCCAGTCCGCCCCCGAAAACAGATGTGTAGTAACTGTGCTTATTTACAATTAGAGCAACTTGTCCTGGTCTAAAGAGTGTCAAGAGTTTGGCACAAATTTCTAGTGAAAACGCTGCTTGCTAATATTTTGAGAGATTAATTTTTTTATTTCTGGATCCAGCATCCAATCCATTTCACCCAGGCCCGGATTAAGCAAGATACTGACTGGACTGCAGACAGGGGAACCAATGTTAATGGTGTCCCTAAATTATAGTTCTAATGTGCCAAATAAGTCTGTCTATCAATCATACTGGCATATAAATTGCATTTGTGTGTGTGACAAACAATGACCAGAATATGCCCCCTTGTTCATGGTTGATGCAAGGTCCTCATGCAAGCCCAATCCGGACATGTTTTCCATGGATAGCTCCCAGATTAGATTTCACAGCCGGATTAATAAATGAAATGAAATGGGGTTTAACGTCCTACTGTTCTGCTCTGACTGGGCTAATGAAGACGGGCATACGCCATATAGTGTGCTATGAGGGAAATTTTGCCTGGGCAGCGGCTCTATGGCCTACTCTTATATGGAATTCCAACTACAAATGGATCTTTTACGTGCACGCCAATGTATTCACGGGACCTCAGTTTTTTGTTCCATTTGAACAACTAGACTGCTGTCCTTATCAGGCATTCCGTCCTGCACCACTAACAAGGGAAAACCACACCAGAAAATCACGATGAACTTTCTCAGAATCAATTGACCTTTCTTAGTTTTATTCATTATTTAGCTAAATGGAAATAAAAAATATAAGCGTTAATTGCAGCACGGGTGACGGGAACGTCTTTAACTGTTAGCATACTCAAATCAAGGTCAATAGGCTAACCACAAACCTTATTGACATTAACTGTCACCGGTAACTTCCTTGGTCAGACTTGGAAAGAAATGAAATGGGGTTTAACGTCTTACTTCGACTGGGCTAATGAAGACAGGCATACGCCATACAATGTGCTATGAGGGAAATTTTGGCCAAACCGCGGCGCTACCACCTACTCTTATATCGAATTCCAACTGCCATCCGACCGACTAGAAAGCTGTCCTTTGCTTGGTCAGGCTTAAGGTAAAATTTTTTACACTAGTGCCACGGCAGTTGTCTGATTCTTCGATCGTCTTCTCGTTCTTGGGGTTGGGTCAGTTTATACTGAAGTACCACCCTCTTTCATAAGCCAACAGAATCAAATGAAATTTGGCAGGTACCCTTTGTAAGGAATACCTTTTCCTTTTGATGCTTGTTTTTCGTTATTGTGGGTCGTTTAGTTCGTGATTGTTGCTAACTGCCTTCATATTCAGTGCAAATTTTCTGGAACTGCAGTTTAATTTGAGAAGTAGACACCCTGAATCAAAATCATAATTTTGTGATCTTCTAAAACTCTGAACTACGGTTTGGAATAGTATCACCTAACCCAATGGTCAGTAAAAGCCCCAGATTTCAGGCACTTGATTTTGCGGGATGGAATAAGATTTCTTATTTTCCCTTTTACATCCACTAAAATTTAATTTTTGTTCATCATTAAGCCACTGCCCGAAAAATTTGATGATCGCCCGAAAAAAATTGCCCCCACCCCTCGTATGATCTGACCCACAGCTTTTAAGTATAGTAATTGAATTTACAAATCTGGGCCCTTATTCACGAAAACTTAAATTAAGATACAATCGAAATTTTAAGAAATACTGCAATTCGATTGGCTGACCAGTAAAATCAATTTGCATATATCCAATTTGCATATTGGTCAGCCAATCGAAATGCAGTATTTCTTAAAATTTCGATTGTATCTTAGTTTAAGTTTTCGTGAATAAGGGCCCAGAGATAAAAAGCATAAAGATGTGGTTTCCCTTTGTCAGTGAAACGGAACAGAGATCCTGTATTGTATCGCGTATGCTCATCCTCATTAGCTCAACATGTTGTGCAGAAGAGTAAGACATTACGTCATTAGGCCCCATTTCATTTCATTTGAAAAGTATATGACTTATTACTAGTTAAATGTATTGGCAGTCATTTTAGAAACTACCGATAAGGTTTATTGTAACAAGCCCCACCATAAATAAAATAGTACATTTATTTATGTAGGACGAAGAACGATTCTTAGACGGAGGATGTCAGCAAGTCAAAAGATGTAAGGAGGGGAAAATTGTTGATGAAGAGCAAGTAACGTGTGGAAAAAATGCTGGATGTAAGCAACTAAATGCTCAATCTGCAAAGTGCAAATGTAATGACGGTTTCTTCGGCAATCCAGAAGACGAGTGTAAAAGTAGGTGTAAATATTAATTAAAACGTCAAACAAGCTATACATTATAATATCGTAATGCCAAATAATAATTGATTCCCAATTCAGTGGTGCATTGATGATAGGGAATCGAGGCTTTCTAGCTTTTAATTGCTTCACAGACGCTTGAATTGGGAAAATCTCTTTCAGTTTTAAACTGTGACTAAGTGAGTCTGATTGTGTGACTGGTTGACAGAATAACCCCACCTTTTGTCTGTGACTTTGTTGCTCACCTTTAGATTTAGTAGCATAAGTACTGATAAACAAATCGTTTTAAGATGAGTTAATTGCCCCCGAATCAAATTCAGACAAGTCATTTTAGAATCTCGCTCCCTTAGTCAAATTAATATTCCATGTTACAGGTGCCTGTCCATTAAATATGGTAGCCAGAACACTTTTATAGCCCACAATTTGTCCATCTGTCCATGTTTCCATTCACATTTTGTTTGTGGACCCTCTACAGGTCACAATTTTTATCCATTTTTAAGGAAACTTCAAATATGTATAGGTTTATATCCCAAAGATCTTGGTTCCTTTCAATATTATATTGGCATGTATCGGACCGTAACTTTGTGGATTATGGCCCCTGATTGTACAAAAAATAACACTTTTTAGCGCAAGTGGTCCTTCTAGAGGCCACAATTTTTATCTGATTTAAAAAAAAAAAAACGTTGCAAAATATCACCGCTACACCATAAAGACGATTGGATCAATTTTCGTAAATATCGATCTGTAACTGCCCGACAAAATCACCGATCCTCGTGTGCATATAGTGTAAAAGTATGTAATACCAAGGTTGTGGACCCTCTAGGGGTCACAATTTTTATCTGATTTTGATGAAACCTAATATATATGTTTATGTCCCAAAGATCTTGGTTCCTTTTAATAATCGCGCATATTGGACTGTAACTTCCAGGATTATTTCCCCTTCATTGTACGAAAAATCACATTTTTAGCTTGTGGTCATCTAGAGGTCACATCCGATTTAAGAAAAGAAAACATTGCATTATACATGTATCACCGCTACACCATAAAGATGGCTGGGTTTGAATTTTGCGAATATCGGACCATAACTTCCTGTCATAATGGCGCTGCACTTATTGGTGTATATCGAACTGTAATTTCATTGTTTATGGCCCCTGATTGCAAAATGTTGGCATATCTTACATGCCAACCGCTTGTTTATTTTCTGATTTTAAAGATACATTATGTTGACACAAAGACAGTTTTCATTGGCATAGTGGATTTTCCATAGTGTCAATTTACTTAAATAATTGTAAACTGGTGCCTGCGGTCATATTTTATCAGTATGCCATAGGCACATTATTCATTGCTCAACTAGCTGATTATTTTATGGTTATTAATCTTCAGAAATCAGCGCTGATGATTGTCAAATTCCTTACAAATTAGTTGGTAACTTATGTATATACAAAGAACACAGGACGAGATTAACACATGATGAAGCAGCCAACAGGTGTAAACAGGAAAATAATGGTCGCCTTGCACGTCTGCCCAAATTAGACGATGTAGATTCGCTCATAAAGCATTCAGCATTCCCTAGGGGTAAGTAATTTACGAACCAACTATATACTGTAGTCATAAATGTACTGGGAGCCACAGTGGCTCAGTGAATCAGATACTGGCTCACAATCCAGGGTTTACTCCCAGTGAATTTCAAACGTTAATTCCCTTTGTTAATGGTGCAGGGCAGAGGGTCTAACAACAACAGTGGGAGAAAACCAGAGGACCCGGAGAAAACCCACGAGGTTGGACAGGCAACCCTTCTCCTTGTCAAAACCACGCCAGTTGACTCAATGACAGGCCTTATGATACAGCGCGCAGGTGCTATCCATTCGGCCATTCCCCCCCTCCCTCTCTTAACCCCAGGGGTTAGAAAGGTTGACCGGTGAAAGTTATAGTGTACTGAAGATCCTGCAGCTGATTTGGAATAGCCAATAGTGGGTAAACGTAAAAAGTTTCCCTGTGCTCAACCTTTCCCACTCTGACCAGGGAATGGATCTTAGTTCATAAATAATCAGGATGGAAGAAAATCTTTTCACACAAATGGAGGATTTGTGAAAAAAATTCATCTGGTAATTGAAATATTTTAGGCTATGATAAAAGACCTACTAATTGACACATATTATTTGAATTTATTGTAACATCAATTCTATTTCTTTCTTTGTCTGGTACATTTCTTTAGGAAATAATCAGTGGTACTGGATATACAGTATACTAGAGTTTTCCGATGCAACTAAAATGGAGGACGTCATTAAAAATTTCCCAGGTTTAAAACAACTTTTTGAAGATACAGGAAGAGGAAAACGCAGAGTTCAGTCCCGAAAAGGTAAAGGAAGGAGTGCACGCAGAAACCGATCGCGCAGAAGTCGATCAGGCAAAGGAAGGAGTGCACGCAGAGGAAAGCGTGTAAGCAGAAATGGTAAAGGAAGGAGTGCACGCAGAAACCGATCACGCAGAGGAAAGGGTGCACGCAGAAGTCGATCAGGCAAAGGAAAGCGTGCAAGCAGAAAAGGTAGAAAGGGTGCACGCAAAACCCGATCAAGCAGGCGAAAGCGTGTAAGCAGAAAAGGTAAAGGAAAGAGTGCAAGCAGAAGCCGATCAAGCAGAGGAAAGGGTGCACGCAGAAGTCGATCAGGCAAAGGAAAGCGTGCAAGCAGAAAAGGTAGAAAGGGTGCACGCAAAAGCCGATCAAGCAGGCGAAAGCGTGTAAGCAGAAAAGGAAAGAGTGCAAGCAGAAGCCGATCAAGAAAAGGAAAGGGTGCACGCAGAAGTCGATCAGGCAAAGGAAAGCGTGCAAGCAGAAAAGGTAGAAAGGGTGCACGCAAAAGCCGATCAAGCAGGCGAAAGCGTGTAAGCAGAAAAGGAAAGAGTGCAAGCAGAAGCCGATCAAGAAAAGGAAAGGGTGCACGCAGAAGTCGATCAGGCAAAGGAAAGCGTGCAAGCAGAAAAGGTAGAAAGGGTGCACGCAAAAGCCGATCAAGCAGGCGAAAGCGTGTAAGCAGAAAAGGAAAGAGTGCAAGCAGAAGCCGATCAAGAAAAGGAAAGGGTGCACGCAGAAGTCGATCAGGCAAAGGAAAGCGTGCAAGCAGAAAAGGTAGAAAGGGTGCACGCGAAAGCCGATCAAGCAGGCGAAAGCGTGTAAGCAGAAAAGGAAAGAGTGCAAGCAGAAGCCGATCAAGAAAAGGAAAGGGTGCACGCAGAAGTCGATCAGGCAAAGGAAAGCGTGCAAGCAGAAAAGGTAGAAAGGGTGCACGCAAAAGCCGATCAAGCAGGCGAAAGCGTGTAAGCAGAAAAGGAAAGAGTGCAAGCAGAAGCCGATCAAGAAAAGGAAAGGGTGCACGCAGAAGTCGATCAGGCAAAGGAAAGCGTGCAAGCAGAAAAGGTAGAAAGGGTGCACGCAAAAGCCAATCAAGCAGGCGAAAGCGTGTAAGCAGAAAAGGAAAGAGTGCAAGCAGAAGCCGATCAAGAAAAGGAAAGGGTGCACGCAGAAGTCGATCAGGCAAAGGAAAGCGTGCAAGCAGAAAAGGTAGAAAGGGTGCACGCAAAAGCCGATCAAGCAGGCGAAAGCGTGTAAGCAGAAAAGGAAAGAGTGCAAGCAGAAGCCGATCAAGAAAAGGAAAGGGTGCACGCAGAAGTCGATCAGGCAAAGGAAAGCGTGCAAGCAGAAAAGGCAGACGAAAGGGTTCACGCAGTAACCGATCACGCAGAAGAAACGGTTCACGCAGAGGAAAAGGTTCAAGCAGAGTTGGTGGTTCTCAAAGGCGTAGAAATAAAAGAGAAATATATGGAGATTTCTTGACAGGCATGTGTGGAAATTACGGGGGATTTAATAGAAAACAATCTAGAGTGTACTTGGCATATTTGAGCGGAGAATATATGCCCAAGGCATGGAAGAATGGAAATGATCGTAATGGTATCACTGATTGTTTAGCTATTTATATTTCATCAAGCGGTATAACCAGGATGAAATTGGCATCCTGTAACAGAAAGTACGCATTTATATGTGAAAGAAGTAAGTCTTATTGTTGTACATTTTCTTAAAAAATACATGTATTTTTGAATCTTTAAAGTTTACAGAACTATATGAGTACACCCCAGCAACATTAATTTTAACAATCAAAGAGGTGATTTTTTTTGAAAATTTAATCTTTTAACAATGTGTTTATATCTAGATATATGTTTTATCGAGATAGAAATGCTAGATTTTATCCCATTAGTCATTAAACTGTTTTTAATTGTATAATCCATTTCAGGGAACGTAACAAAACTTTTTAAAGTACATGTACAATCACATTCTAATTGCAAAATGGTCTGTACATAATCTTCCATAAGTCATCAGATGATCTGCCATTAATCTGACAGAATTGTAATTATATAAGCAAATTGGACAGAAAACCAATCTGATAAGATTACAGATTATATTTCGTTTCGTTTTTTATACTTTTGATGGCCTAAAGACAAGTAAAACAAAATTTTGAACTATCAAAATTGAATCGAAATAGGATCTGTGTTTCAATCAGATTGGAAACAAAACATAACTGAATTGGAAGAATTGATTAATATTTAGCTCTTTAGAAACTTTTCTTTGAGTTTAATCCTATGATGATATCCAGCAGATCATGAGCAGAATATGGGAAATGTAACACATTCTCATAATGACAGATTTGTATAGTTTGAGGTATAATAGCATTACTGTTCCTTATTCTCTGCAGACGGACAGGTTGATTCCAGTCAAATATATGAAACAGAATGGTTAGATAGTGGTAAACCTGAGAATAGAGAGGATGAAAATGTTATAACCTTCATAAACAGAAATTTGGTAAATAAACACTGGCTCTATTAAATCTTGGCATTATTACACACAGTCAACAGGGGTTAGGGATAGGTTAAGCTATAGCTTAGTCATACTTGGTAGACAGATCCTATACTACTGTGCATCTGAAGTGAATGAAGGGGTGTGGAGACTTGGTGGCTCAGTGAGTAAGACACTGATAATTTAGCAAGACCCTGCTCAGTATAATATTAGTGTTCTGTCAGTTGAAAGTAATCATTTGGGTTTGTGCAGACGCCGTAAAAATTGGAGGTGATAATTTTACAAAACATATGCCAGCCGAATCCTGATATGTTTAAAATTTTTCTCTCAAAAACTCTTCTCTTGATTAAAGAATATCTAAGAACAGAGCAATAACTCCAGGTTGATATTTGTAACTTGTCAAACAATCACAAGAAGTTGACAATAAAATTCTCATAACTTCTGTCTGACCAACAGAGACAAAGCCTTACAAAGGAAATAACTAGCCATGTAATGTTTGCATAACAAACTTTCAATGGAGTCCATCTTTATAACTAGGAATATAATACCAGTATATTTGAAAACAAATCCCCAAACACCTAGTAATGACAAGAGCAATAAGTCTGTAAATTATTTAGAAGTAATATTTAAAGAGTTCATCCCTATGCCTAGTCAAACAGTCCTTGGTCAATAGCATTGACATGAGCGATAACTCTGTAACTAAATTACACATAATTTTACACATAATCTGTCTGGGATCCGCTTGCGAAGTTGTTAAACTCACGTGTCTTGGTGCAATCAAGCGAAAACAAATTTCGGCAAAAAGTATGACCAGTCACAGTTAGTGACCCTAGATTTAAAACCAATCATGAATTTCTTTTGTCCTTACATAATGACATTAAAAACAAGTAAAATTTATGGAAAATGACATTAAAAACGAGTAAAATTTATGGAAACAACGACCCCGTTCAAATGAAAAAATGATAATAAATGGGCTATGAGTTTCTTTTTTTGAAGAGTATATACGACCTTTAGGCCTACTGCATTGGTTTCAAATTATAATAAGAGTAAATAATTTAAGCATGACTGAATTGCGATAGTAGACTGGAGGTTCAGTGCGTGGGTGGGGCATCAAATGGGCACAAAACTAGACCCAACTTCTCTATAGTATTTTGTTATTTTGTTGCATAGAATACGATGTCGAGCGGTACTCAACAGTTTGCCGTTGG
The DNA here is from genome assembly GCF_932274485.2 of Patella vulgata. Lineage (NCBI taxonomy): Eukaryota > Metazoa > Mollusca > Gastropoda > Patellidae > Patella > Patella vulgata. The sequence goes on from NC_065883.2 coordinate 25,154,091, forward strand.
GCGTTTTCGAAATACTTGGGGTCATAAGCCATTTCAGAGCTCAGAGCTATAACTACCCTATGGTTCATTCTTGTATCATGGAAACATGCTGAAAATGATCAGAACTAATCACTCTTTCAATAAAAATGTAAACTTGCTAAATTCAGCTTAGTTCCTTCCCCAGAGGTCAAAAGGTCAAATTTTCCATTTTTGCTCTAGGAAGATTTAACACAATACACATCGGTGTAAGATATAAAAACTAAAGAGAAACCTGTTCTAATTAATAACAGAAATGTTGAAAAAGATCTTGCGTAACAGGACCAAAACACTTCAAACCCTGTTTCAAAAATACGTAAAAACTGTCAAATCGAATCTCTCATGGTATGGACTCCAGCATGGATTTCTGGAAATCCCGATCTGGATCTGGTTTTGGAAAGAATCTTATAGGCTTTTTTGTCTGTTGTTGGATACTTACAAAAAAATGAAGAATTATCTGAATCCAAAGGAATCAGGTGTTAGCCCAATCTTGCATAAACTGTTCATCTCTTAATTAGTTTCTACTTTTTCAATTTTTAGCCTTATACAGGAAAACGACCATGTTCCAATCCAATTAGTATGAAATGTAGAATAGTCGGTACAAAGACACTGATTTCTAAAGCAAATAGTAATGGTTTTAAGTTGGAGAGAGGCAAAGCATGTGAGAATGGTCGGTTTAAATGTTTGGATAGAAAGAATGGTGGTAAAAAGTGCCCAGACATTGAATATAAACTTACTTGTCCACTTGGTATGTATAAAGACAAACTTATCTTTATTTAACTTAAACTTTACCAAAACTGATACTCATAGAAGTATACCTTTTTTTTTTATTCATAAGCTTATACATTTTTTGTCTGACAAAAATTCTGTTGTAATTCCTTTACTATATGTTTGTCCTGAAATATCCTGATTGATATCAAAAGGATGTTTTATTCTATTTTTCCTGTCGTTGTACATTTCATTAAAATTAGTTTGGAACAAGCCCCCCCCCCCCCTTAAAAATCAGCGCCTCTACGGTGCCGTTCGCTATGGACTGTCAAGTGTAGGTATATCATCGCCCACAGAAGCCCCATTGGCACCCCCAGAAGCCCTTGCCCCCCCACCCCAACATTTTTGGGCTAGCTACGGGCCTGTCGAATCTGGTCTTTTTGATAATGGAACCACATCTTTCAGACCAAGATCAAACTGATGCTATGTTTAATGCATTAACGATATAACATGAAAATAATTTTGTTGTTTTTGTAGACAATAATGATTGCAGTTTACCCAGAAATCAAGAAAACTGTAGAAACAAGAACATGAGATGTATGAATCGAGCTAATGGTGGCTACTCATGTGTCAATCCATGCAAGAGACTCGACAAGGTCTGCTTTGATTATTGTGAAAGTATGTACATTTTTATTCACTCACCTTTTTAAACATACATTTTGCAAGAGCTAAATCTGCCTATTGCAGGTCTTTGTTTAGGCCTGAAATGTTATATAAACTGTCAATTAGACATTTATTAACATGACAAGACCATAATCAACCCTCCATGCCATTAACTATTTTTTAACTACTATAGCGAGAACGATCATCTCTTTAAAGGACAATATTGTGCCAGTCACTATCACATATGTGATAGAGCTGGTTAAACACATTCCAAATATAATTTTAACACAGAGATCATTGCTACAATAGCTGAGTAATACAGGTTTCCTGAATCGGAAATGACGAATGCCAAAGGAAAACACGAGTCATTCCTCTATATAACTGACTGATGTGACGAGTGATAACAGATACACGGCCGAATTTCTGCTCACTAATAATTCCTTCGAAGACCAAAAGTTGTTGTGTGAGACTGTGAGAGAATATCTGACAATTCATAAAAAGAATTGACTGCCACTAGATAAGAGAACACGAAAGAAAAACTGAAAAACTCTGGGCATTACCATGTTTTTATAAGGTATAGACTGAATATAAACAAGGGAATGTATGGACTTTTTCTATTTTTCTCGTGTTCTCTTATCTAATGACATTCAATTACTTTATTGAATTGTCAGGTATCTTCTTACAGTCCCATATAGCAACCTTTGGTCTTGGAAGGAATTATTAGTGAGCAGAAATTCGGCCGTGTATCTGTTATCACTCGTCACATCAGTCAGTTATATAGAGGGATTACTTGTGTTTTCCTTTGGCGTTCGTCACTTCCGATTCAGGAAACCTGTATTACTCAGCTATCGTAGCAATGATCTCTGTGATAAAATTATATTTGGATTGTGTTTAACCAGATCTATCACATATGTGATAATGACTGGCACCAATATTGTCCTTTAACTAATCTTCCATAATGCCGCTTTAAGATACGCCAATCCTTTAATCAGCAGTCTCTGTGAGTGGTGGCCATGTTAATATTTGACGAAGATATGACGAACAATGTCTAATCCACTCAATATCTTAGCAGTCTGATTGTTGGCTTGGCATTTGAATAAATATCTGCATAATCATTTATATAACATTTTAAGCCAAAAAAAAAGAATTCCAATAGGCAGAGTTTGTTCTAACATAACATATCTTTAAGAAAACGAAATCAAGGAGTCAGACACTAGATAATTTCCCACCATGGATTCAATCAGACTAGAAACATTCTCATCAGATTTCACAAAACATAAAGATAGGGTGTACCATCCGCAAAGGGAGCAGAATTTTTTTTCACTACAATTTCAGTTCATTATATCTTTGAAATACTGAAGAGAATTAAACACTTTTTTGACTCATATTACCATTGGAAATTCAACTGTTACAAAGATGTGGTTTGCAAGAGATTACTATATCGCTCAAGCTCATCATGGGTTTGAACAAATTTTCTTTTTAAGAGCCATTATTTACCTACTTACTAATATTGATGATCCATTTTGTTTCTAACATTGTTTTGTCTTTACACATTTTTCTAGAGGCCGCTTTATGTAAATCAAGTGGTGATCCTCATTATACGACATTAGATGGAAAGAAATACAATTTCCAAGGCGATTGTTCATACACATTGATTCAATTACGTCCAGGAATACAAGGTCAAGAAGCATTTTCAGTTAGAGTTAACAACTATAAGAAGAAACCTAGTGCCAAAGTCTCCTACACCGATTGGGTCGAACTTGACTATATGGGTCATAAATACAGAATTGGAAGGAAAAAGAAAATATATGTATGTAACTATGAGTATGTCAAATGTTAAGATCACAAGGTCTGTCATTCGGTCAAGTGGCATGGTTTGATTTCCCACTTGTATGTGACAAGGTGTAGTGTTGCTAATGACCTCTGTATGCGCAGGCAAATTGAACCATATGTTGGTCACGAATTGATCTAGTTTGTGTCAAGGGGACACTAAACCCCATTCTCTTTCAATTGTTGATTTAGTATCAAAGCTGTCCAAAAAAAAAATGTAGTTGTTTTGATGGAACTTGATGTGAACTTGATATGAAATTGATGCTTTAGTTTTGCCTCTCCACTTAATTCTTGCCAATACCACTAGTAATTATGTACTGTAAAGAATGTCAGGTTGAGTAAAACTGACCCATAATGTGTACATAGTCCTGCGACTATTCACATATCTCAAGTGCTTTGAGACGCTTTAAATAACAGCAGTTTCGGACTGTTTACATCTGTCCAGAAATCTATAGTCAAGTGCTAAAGGCTTTAAGATTGGTCAGTAAATAGGCCTATTAAATTTACACTGGCAAATTTTGATGACAAATCCCTAATAGCAATGAAAATTTCTTGTGTAAATGAACATTTATTGTGTAAATGAACATTTATTGTAAATTTTCCATTTCTTCCCAAATTTATATGGTAAAAGTTTCTATGATCAAGGTTCATTATGAAATGATCAAATGTGGCAAAATTTATTTGACATTTTGTGTGACAAAGTTTGTTCAAAGTTATGGCATATGAAGTTGAGTTTCAATTTACTATGGTATATCTTTGTTGGGTGAGTGATACAGTAACAGAACTTGTTAGACTGAAAGGTCTTTGATGATGTAGGCCTATTTATTGTTGACCTTCTATCATTTCAAAATAAGCGTTATGGTAATGGTGCTATATATTTTGTATTTGGTGCATATAAAGATGGAATTCACTGTAAATGACACCACTTTTTTGCATTATTGGGACTGAGTCATCCATCTTGTGCAAGATGTTGGTGACCTTGAGACAGAAAGTAAAAGACAATTGTGCAATACAAGTTATTTAAAACATTTTAGCAATAAGTTGTGGGACTAGTATGATTGGGTTGGTAATTTCGGCACTATATTTTCATTTCAACAAACTAGTCCGGCTGCCGTTAGGAAACACCTTGTTGGAAGCGTAGGTTTTTTTCTTAACAGTTACTTATGGAATAAGGGTTGTATCAGACGGTCTATCATGGAGTCAAGTGGCGTGGTTTCGATTCCCCTCTTGTACCTGGCAAGGAGTAGGGTCGTCTGTCCAACCTCATGTTTTTTTTTGGGGGGGGGGGGGTCCTCTGGCTTCCTCCCACTGCTTAAGACCCATATGTACAAGTGAAATTGAACTATGTGTGAATCCCAAAATGACCTGTCGAGTGGACATTAAACCCCCCTCCCTCCCTCTCTCTCTCTCTCTCTCTCTCTCTCTCTCTCTGTATGATCTATCTGAATCCCACCCATTATACTCGGCACGCTTTCATTCTATCATATTACGAATTTTGTAGGAATATTACTGACATAAATTTGAATACCGTACGGGAATTAAATATGAAAAATAACGAGGTGAACCTATTTTTATATTACGGATGAATTTGAATATTTTGTTTACACGTGATTTTTGTGTGTGGTCTAAAAACTGCCATCTTAAATAATGATAAGAGTTATGTCCCTTTATTTTCGGTAAAAATGTCCGACAAGAAAAATTTTGAAATCCCATCACTGATGTATATGTCATGTGATCAATTGCTCGTTTGACCCTTACCTCTAGAAGACAGAAAACTTTGGCAAGCATAAAATAATGTATTTGTATAAATTGATAATTTTCAGGTTGACAATGAAGAAACTCTTTGTCCTTTTGAAAATGACCATGTGAAAATTAGCTCCTGTGGTGATAGAATCACCATTTCGACTGATTTTGGTTTGGAATTGTCAACAGATGGCCGCAAAAGTTTTTATGTTGAAGCATCATACAAACTACAAAACAAAGTAGAAGGTTTATGTGGTAACTTCGATGGAAACCCTGAAAATGATTTACAGATGGTTGGAGCACATGCTTATAATAAAAAGCTTACTCCGGCTGAAAATTTTGCCAACAGTTTTGCTGCTGATGATCATGAGTAAGTATGACAAAGTATAAAGTAGACTACTCAAGATCAAGGGTTCCTATCCTGGGATAGATTTACTAATTCTGAATTAGCACCTATTTTGTTATAATTAGAATTCATGAACAAGTCAACACATGGTAATGTGTAATTGTTATTGTTAGTTGAACTTAAAGAGAAAAAGTTAAAAACAGTTTTTTTTGCTTTATTATGTATGGTAGAAGTCTTAACTCAAATTACTGGGGGGTAATTATAGTTTCGCAAAGTTAGACTAGAAAGGGTGGAAACCTTGATCTAGGCCTATGTTTGTTAGGCACCTTTTGTCTTCTTTTCTGAAAATGTGCTTAAACAGGATTTGATCCATTTTATGTCATTCTTTGTTTGAATTATTATGATGGGTAAGTCTTATCCTTGATCATGTCATAAAATCTTGTCAGTGCTCATAACCTTTATTGATTGCTCAGAGCTATTTTTTTCTTTTTGTAACCAGACAACCTATCTTTCTAGGTGTATTTACAAGAAATATTTTAACAAGCTAAAATACTGCATGTAGTCTAGTACCACACACACAAAGATTTCTTTTACTAAACAAACCCACCCCCTCCAAACAGTATGCAGTCTCTCAATATTTTTAAACAAAAATATAGAAGTTATAGTCTGTGATGAATATATCATGAAATACCTATTGATGGATTATGTAAGAAAATGAAATTGAAATGAAATGGAGTTTACGTGCACACCAATGTGTACATGGGACCTTGGTTTTTCATCCCATACGAATGACTAGACAGCTGTCCTTGTCAGGCCCACCGTTCTGCATCACTGACAAAGGGGAACCACGCCAGAAAATCTGGATGTACTTTCTTGGCCAATGCAGGGATCAAACACCCGACCTACAAGCTAGCGAGCCATTGTCTTACCCACTTAGCCACCGTGACCCCCCGGATTATGTAAGAATAAGATAAAGAGCTGACTATTCTCAATGTACTAGTTTAAAAATAGATAATGAAAAATCAATGTACTGCAAATTTAGACAAGTATAGTCTTGATTGTCATTGCTATGATAATAAACTATGTCTGAATTATGCTTTTTATTGTTAAATTATTAAATGGCCCAGCTTTCTTTAAATATCCATTTAATAATGCAGCCATAAGTTGATTATGAGTTTGTCATATGAATAAAGACCTGCAATAGACAGATTTATGTAGTTAAACATACATTATGCAAGAGCTAAATCTGCCTATTGCAGGTCTTTCTTTAGGCCAGAAATGTTTTCTAAATTATTAATTAAACAGTAATTAACTTATCCAGGCCATAATCAACTCTCGATGCAACGGATTTCTCCGATATTAAATAGTTTAGAACAGTTCAGCCATCTTTTGATTTAATCTAAAAATGGAGAAGGGAGACTTTGCTTCGAACAACCAGTACGGTGGTTGGAATTATTGCACACGTCTTGTCAAACCTTCAATGGCTAATATCTTCGCTGGCAATAGAGTAATTTGAATGAAATTTTCAAATTATTCATTTTACATTATCTTTTTTCGAACGATTATAGCAAGAATGGCTAGCTCTTTATCTAAATCTTACATAATGTATCTTTAATGTATCTTTAAAAGAGAGCCATATATGCTAGTGTCATCTTTTATAACATATTATTAGAATTAGTTTTTATTTTCAGATGTAGACTACCAGATACAGATACAGAACCTAAATGTTCAAAGGATGATGAACGTAGAATCAAGGAGGATCAAAAGGATGGCTGTGGATTACTCAAAAAGTCATCCAACTCTGTTTTTATTAAAGCTGCCAATGGAAACCGAGCTCTTTTGAAAATGTTGAAAGAGAAATTAAACAGTTGCGTTTATGATCTTTGTCTTTCTGAAAATACCAGATGTGATTATTACCAAGCTGCAGCAGATGAACTTAGTAGTATTGGCTCAGGAGTACCAAACTGGAGAAAGGAAACTAACTGTAGTAAGTACACCTACAACTATTAAATACTATTAAACAAGAATATACTGGCCAACTTTTATCCTAATTGGGTCATAAATTAGCCTAAATATTTCAGTTTGTGCACTCCTTTCGCATGTGGGTGTCTTCACTAAAAGCCTAGTAAAATGTGATTGAATAGATACAATACAATGGTTTTATGCAGTCAACAAATTGAAAAAATCGCTCCCCAAAAAACCTTTCGCAGTTTCGATAAGAGGAGTGATTTAGAAATTAAGGAGAGTGATCTGATATTAAGAAGAGTGATTAGTTGTGTATGGGAAATGGTTCTGAAGATCAATAAGTGCGTGTTAGAGGGTCATTCCTAGTTTAATAACTGATAATAAACCCCCTGTGACTTTGTAAAGGAGAGCGATTTTCAATTTTATGGGGAGGGAGAAAAAACTACCCTCGGTCGACATTTAGGTGCGTGGCAGACGCTCGAGAGTGATTGCTCGCCTTAAAAAACAACGATTGTTTATGACTGGCCACCTGAAATGTACTGATTACCAATTGAGTTGTATTTTATATAAAACTACCCGGTATATAGATTAATTGAATCACTATAGACAAATCAGTATTAGAGATTCTACAATTCAGGTGGTAAGCAGTTTTCAATAAAATTGGTCCAGCTCTATCAAATCAGTGGGCATGTTCAGAGTAACGACATACCATTGGGCTCATGTTATACATTCTCTTACTCAGTTACCTCAATTACAAGAGTACAAGGCAAGCGAAATCAGCTGTACTGGCTTATTTCAGGAAGATTTAATGTTGACTTCCTCTTTGTGCATGTTGAATTAATTTTATGAAACATATTACGGAGGCATTATCACTCTTACCCCAAAAATAAAATTAATCATTTTCTAATTATTTCATATTCAAAATAATCTTAGGCTGCTATTCTAAAAGTAAGATGTCTTTCCCCAACACTTGTAAAACCACGAAAATAATTTGTACCATTTTTATACGCCCACATTGAAATGTGGTCGTATATTGTCGTCCCCTCCATCCGTCGGTTCCGCGTCCACAATTGCTTGTGGACGCTCTAGAGGCTAAAGTTAATATCTGATTGACTTTAAATTTATACACAGTGTTGAAGGTCATGAGATGAAGAATCCTATTGATTTTCAGTGATTTCCAATAATTACTGCCAGAGTTATGGCCCTTGATCACTTTGAGAAATCTTGTGGACGCTCTAAGGGCTAAAGTTAATATCCGATTGACTTTAAATTTATACAACTCATAATATTCGATTGACTTTAAATTTATACACAGTGTTTAAGGTCATGAGATGAAGAAGCCTATTGATTTTCAACGATTTCTGATAAGTACTGCTAGAGTTATGACCCTTGATCACTTTGAAAAATCTTGTGGATGCTCTTAGAGACCAAAGTTATCATCTGATTGACTTTAGATTGATACACAGAGTTTAAGGTCTTGAGACAAACAAGTATATTGATTTTCAATGAATTTTTATGACTTGAACAGTTAAATCTATGATATTAAATGTTTTGTATACTAAACGTTAGCAAGATTTTATGATAATTACTTAATGAGTTGTCACTCTTAAACATTCATTACCGACAAAATTGAAAATATATGGCAACTTTTGTTGACTGCTCGGAAGATTTAGCTGCTGTGGGAGTATGTTTCATTGCCTGGCAACACATATTTAATAACTATTTAATGTAATATATGCTTGACAAAAACAGGAGAACCCTTGTCGAAACGTCGCTGAAATAAACTCTTCAAGTAACTTGTATTCCATATAATTGTGTCATGTGTTATTCTCATCCAGTTACTAAATGTCACATAAACAATTTAAATCCATGATATTAATTGTTTCATATACTAAACGTTAGCATGGGGCAGAACTAAAAGCCAAACAAATTCTAATGATTTTCGGATAATTACTTAATGAGTTGTTACTCTTAATCAGATTTTAGTGTATTATAAATGTTTCATTACAGACAATAGAAAAAATATGCGACAACTCTTGTTGACTGCTCGGACGACTTAGCTGCTGTGGGCGTATGTTTCGTTACCTGGCAACCTATCTTTAAATTGGCATATAAAATGTCTATTTCTAAAATAGTGGCAGCAGATTTGTATAAAATTTTGCATACAGATGAATTTGAACACCCCCAACATAATAGTGTTGCTGACTAATATTTTATCAACCAAAAAAGACCAATTGAAAGTTAACATGAGCTATACTTAAAATAACAAAATCTTGCCAGATTTAAAATCATTTCTGCCCCCAGACTTCCTGTGATCACTTGTCATTGCAGCTATGTATGTCTTTGTTGCTAGTGTGTCTAAAATCTTTGCTTGACCCTGTTTAAAGGAGCCAAATCGCTAATATGAATGTATATAAACTGATTTACATTCAATCGTTTCCATTTTTACTCTAATTTCAAATACGCCAGAAGTCTCCTGTCAAATGGCAGTCTACACCGATAGTATTTATTGTGCATGCTCTCCAGATAAGAATATGACGTCATCGTTTGATATGACTAGTGGAATGTGTCTAACCTCGTTCTTCGAGTTACTTATTACAAATGGCACTGAAATCCATTATGGTATACGATTCGTGTACCAATGGTAAAATGTTTATTTTGTCTTAAGTACTGGATATCAGAAGCCCATCTTTTCCCGGTCTTAAGTACTGGATATCAGAAGCCCATCTTTTGCTGGTAAGATCACAATATCAATGTTGATTTAAATTGACAAATAATTTGTGTTTTCAATGTCGAAGACTTTGGATGATATTGAGTTAAGAGACTTATATTAGCTACTTAAACTTGGTGAACCAATTGTTTTAATATCAATCAATGTTTCCTGTCCTCTTCGCTTCTTAACTTTGTTCTGTTTTCCTGCTTCCCCTTTCCGTGATTACCCCAATTTTTGTCCCCAGCCTTATAAAAAGAAAGCAGGGGACTATCAAAATAGATCTGTACATCTGTCTGTCACGTTTTGGAACACAATAACTCTTCTTCTAATTGAGCTAGAATGTAAAACCCCTGGTTGATTATTTAGGACACGACAATTTTAGTTCCAATTAAGCGAAAGTGATGAAACTTGGTGTGTATTTACATTAAAGCAATACCACGACTAAGTTCGATAATAAGCATTATCTGCAGAGCGATAAGCAGTTTGATTGGTGGAGACTTTGGAACACAACAACTCACCTTCTAATGGAGATAAAATGTTCAAACTTGGTGTAGGTGTTCATTAGGTGAATGCCTTGCTTACTTGCTTAGGTTAAGCAACTATAAGCAGTTTGATTGGTTGATGCTTTTGGACACAATAACGTTAGTTCTAATTAAGTGAGAGTGATGAAACTTGGTGTATAGTTTCATTACATCAATACCTTGACTAAGTTCCATCCTGAGCTTTTTTAGGCTTAGCGTAAGCAGACCGATAAGCATTTTGATTGGTTGAAACCTTGGAGCTTGACAACTATGATTCTGATTGAGTGATGGTGTTGATACTTCGTGTATAGTTTCATTACATCAATCAATACATTACCACAGTTCAATCTGATTGATCGAGGTAGAATGTTCAAACTTGGTGTAGGTGTTTATAAGGTGAATGTCTTGATAGAGTTCGATCATGTACATTTTTATACGTCCACATTTTCATGTTTGTGGACACTCACTCTACAGGTCACAATTCTTATCCGACTTTGATGAAACTTGAAATATAGGTTTATCTCAAAAAGATCTTGGCTGCTTTCGATATTGGCATGTATCGGATCAAAACTTCATGGATTATGGCCCCTGTTTGTACGAAAAATCATGTTTTTAGCTTGTGGACCCTATAGAGGTCACAATTTTTATCCGATTTTGTTGAAACTTGAAATGTAAGTTTATAACCCAAAGATCTTGGTTCCTTTCGATATTCGCGTATATCGGACCGTAACTTCCTGAATTATGGCCCCTGATTGTACGAAAAATCGTGTTTTTAGCTTGTGGACCCTATAGAGGTCATTATTTTTATCCAATTTAAAAAAAACGTATTATTATATCAGCGTTACACCCTAAGGACGACTGAGTTCGAATTTTGTGAAAATTGGCCCAAAATTGACAGACAAAATGGCCGCCGTTTGTTCTCAAATAGCGTAAAAATATGGTATGTCAAGGTTGTGGACCCTATAGAGGTCACAATTTTTATCCGATTTTGTTGAAACTTCAAATGTAAGTTTATAACACAAAGATCTCAGTTCCTTTCGATATTCGCACATATCAAATTGTAATTTCCTGAATTATGGCCCTTGATTGTAGGAAAAATCACTTTCTTGTTAGCTTGTTCTCTATCCATCTCTCGAAAATGTGGGCGTATCCTGCCTGGCTAAGGCTAAGCATAGATTAGCAATTTGATTGGTTAAGACCTTGGAACATGATAATTTTGGGTCTAATTGGGTGATAGAGTGATGAAACTCTGAGGATAGATTCATTAAATCAATACCTTGATTAAGTTCGATGAGGAGATTTCTGCTTAGGCTAAGTAGCGATAAGTAATTTGATTGGTCAAGACTTTGGAAGACAACAACTCTGCTTTTAATTGGGGTAAAATATTTAAACTTTAGGTATATGTTCATCAGGTGGATGTCTTGACTGACTTCAGTGAATAACATTTCTTGCTAAAGCTAAACAAATTCATTTATTTGATGCTTTGGGACAAGATAATTTTTATACGCCCACATTGAAATGTGGTCGTATATTGTCGTCGCCCCCGTCGGTCCGGCGGTCACAATTGGTTGTGGACGCTCTAGAGGCTAAAGTTAATATCTGATTTACTTTACTGCCAGAGTTATGGCCCTTGATCACTTTGAAAAATCTTGTGGACGCTCTAGAGGCCAAAGTTAATATCCAATTGACCTTAAATTTATACACAGTGTTTGAGGTCATGAGACGAAGAAGCCTATTGATTTTCAACGATTTCCGATAATTGCTGCCAGAGTTATGACCCTTGATCACTTCAAAAAATCTTGTGGACGCTCTAAAGGCCAAAGTTAATATCCGATTGACTTTAAATTTATACACAGTGTTTAAGGTCATGAGGCGAAGAAGCCTATTGATTTTCAGCGATTTCCGATAATTACTGCCAGAGGTATGACCCTTGATCACTTCAAAAAATCTTGTGGATGCTCTAATGGCCAAAGTTAATATCCGATTGACGTTAAATTTATACACAATGTTTAAGGTCATGAGACGAAGAAACCTATTGATTTTCAACGATTTCCAATAATTACTGCCAGAGTTATGGCCCTTGATCACTTCAAAAAATCTTGTGGTCATAAGATGATGAAGCCTATTAGTTTTCAGCAATTTCTGATAATTACTGCCAGAGTTATCGCCCTTGATCACTCTGAAAAATCTTGTGGATGCTCTAGAAGCGAAAGTTGATATTCGATTGACTTTAAATTTATACACAGTGTTTAAGGTCATGAGACGAAGAAGCCTATTGATTTTCAACGATTTCCGATAATTGCTGCCAGAGTTATGGCCCTTGATCACTTCAAAAAATCTTGTGGACGCTCTAAAGGCCAAAGTTAATATCCGATTGACTTTAAATTTATACACAGTGTTTAAGGTCATGAGGCGAAGAAGCCTATTGATTTTCAGCGATTTCCGATAATTACTGCCAGAGGTATGACCCTTGATCACTTCAAAAAATCTTGTGGATGCTCTAATGGCCAAAGTTAATATCCGATTGACGTTAAATTTATACACAATGTTTAAGGTCATGAGACGAAGAAACCTATTGATTTTCAACGATTTCCAATAATTACTGCCAGAGTTATGGCCCTTGATCACTTCAAAAAATCTTGTGGTCATAAGATGATGAAGCCTATTAGTTTTCAGCAATTTCTGATAATTACTGCCAGAGTTATCGCCCTTGATCACTCTGAAAAATCTTGTGGATGCTCTAGAAGCGAAAGTTGATATTCGATTGACTTTAAATTTATACACAGTGTTTAAGGTCATGAGACGAAGAAGTATATTGATTTTCAGCGAGAGTTATGGCCCTTGATCACTTTGAAAAATCTTGTGGATGCTCTAGAGGCCACAGTTTATATCCGATTGACTTTCAATTTATACACAGTGTTTAAGGTCATGAGACGAAGAAGCCTATTGATTTTCAGCGATTTCCGATAATTACTGCCAGAGTTATGGCCCTTGATCACTTCAAAAAATCATTTGGATGCTCTTGAGGCTCAAGTTAATATCCGATTGAGTTTAAATTTATACACAGTGTTTGATGTCATGAGACGAAGATTCCTATTGATTTTCAACGATTTCCGATAATTACTGCCAAAGTTATGGCCCTTAAGTTATCATCCGATTGACTTTAGATTGATACACAGAGTTTAAGATCTTGAGACGAACAAGTATATTGATTTTCAATGAATTTTTATGACTTGAACAGTTAAATCTATGATATTAAAAGCTTTGCATACAAAATGTTAGCATGGGGCAGAACTTTATAAAAACCAAACAAATTCTAATAGTTTTCTGATAATTACTTCGTGAGTTGTTGCTCTTAATCAGATTTTAGTGTATTATAAATGTTTCATTACCGAAAAAAGTAAAGATATGCGACAACCCTCGTTGACTGCCCGGACGATTTAGTTGCTGTGGGCGTATGTTTCGTTGCCTGGCAACCTATCTTGATTCTAACTGGTGGAAAGTGATGAACATTAGTGCATAGTTTCACTACCAGGTACTTCAAAACATTGACTGAGTTTGTACGTGAACATTTTATGCTTAGACTAAGTATAGATAATCAGTTTGATTGCTTGATACTTTTGAAAAAGATAAATGTGCAATTAATTAATATGTGTCATCTATTTATTTTGGGATTTTGGCAGGGGACGCACTGTTGGCTGGTTGGTTTAACTAACCAATCACTTTGGGAAGCTTCAAATACATTGTGTACAATTACTTAACTGAGTCTGGGATTATATTGATTATTTATAGAAAATTAATTGAATTTATTTTCTTGCACAAAGTGATAACTCCTCTTTAAAAATAGAAAATAAAGATATATTTCATTTCATTATATGTAGAACTGGAATGTAATGGTGATTTAGTACCAGTATCAAATCCACCACTTAAAGAAGCTACATGCATGGAACCAATAATAAACAGTAATGACAAAGAAGTCGGTGAAGTGTGCCGATGTCCAGGTGATAAAATTAAAAGTATCGATGATAAATGTGTTGATGTATCTGAGTGTATGGGTTGTGAATTCCGTAGGCAATTCATTCCGGTAAGAGAATTTATTTTCATGCAAACAATAGCCCATTTATTTTGATGTGTTCTGAGTTTACAGATCAAGACCTCACTATCTTGCAGTTCCCAATGATCCGTAGAGCATGGCCCATAAAATGTTACAAATGCGGGTATTGATGTACCAACATCAGCTTTATGGTGAATCTCAGTATGGTACTGAAATTTAGGATTTTTCAAAACACAACTACATTTGCAGGGTCACCCCACCCCACAAGTATGTTATGTTTCTTAAATACCTTTTTTTTAATTCTGAAAAGCTAAGAATTTGATGAGTAACAAGTTCCAGGAACAGCTATACCCAAAAGGTGGAGGAAGCATTTCTTATTTGTAACTATAATTCACGTCATGAAATGAAATGCGGTTTAACATCCTTCTATTCTGTACCGACTGGGCTAATGAAGATGGTTCAACAGGCCTCTGAAATTACCTTGTACCAATAAGGGAACAAGAAATATATTTTTAATTGAGCTAGTATGTTCAAACTTAGTGAAGGTGTTTATAAGGTTGATACCTTGATGGAGTTCGAAGATGAGCATTTTCTGCTTAGGGTAAGCAGAGATAAGCAATTTGATTGGTTGAAGCTCTGAGACACAATAACTTTAGTTCTGATTAAGTGAGGGTGATCAAACTTGGTGTATATTATAGTTTCATTACATCAATACCTTGACTAAGTTCGATAATTAACATTTTCTGCTCAGGGGGAGCAGAGCAATAAGCAATTTGAGTGGTCAAGACTTTGGAACACAATAACTCTCCTTCTAATTGAGCAACAATGTTCACACTTGGTGTAGGTGTTTATTAGGTCGATGCCTTGGAGGTCAAAGATGAGCATTTTCTGCTCAGGGTAAGCAGAGATAAGCAATTTGATTGGTTGATGCTTTGGGACATGATAACTTTAGTTCTAATTAAGTGAGGGTAATGAAACTTGGTGTATAGTTTCATCAAATCAGTACCTTGACTAAGTTCGATAAGCAATTTGATTGATCGCGATTTTGAAACACAATAACTCTACTTCTAATTGAGGTAGAATGTTCAAACTTGGTGTAGGTGTTCATTAGTTGAATGCCTTGATGGAGTTCGATGAACATTGTCTGCTTAAGGTAAGCAGAGACAAACAATTTGTTTGGTTGATGCTTTTGGCCACAATAACTTTGGTTATAATTAAGTGAGAGAATTTTCTGCCTAGGCTAATGAGCAATAAGCAATTTGATTGGTCAAGAATTTGGAACATAACAACTCTGCTTTTTATTGAAGTAAAATGTTTAAACTTGATGTTGATGTTCATTAGGTGAATGAGTTCAATGATTAACATTTCCCGCTAAAGCTAAGCAAAGCTAAGCAATTTCTTTGACTTTGATTCTATCTGATAGAGAGTGATGAAACTTAGTGTATAGTTGATAATCAGTGGGCTTGCTCAATACTTTTGAAAAAGATAAACATGCAATCAATTAAAGATACATTATGGAAGATTAGATAAAGAGCTGACACTTCTCGCTATAATAGTTAAAAACTAAATAATGTAAAGGTAATTTGTTGAAAATTTCAGTCAAATTGGTCCACTATGAACCAAGATATCAGCTTTGTAAATTTCCGCCTAGCCTCATTCATCATTACTAAAGTTAGTACGTTAAAAAGCATAGTCTCGATTATCCATTGTTTTGATTTAATTATCAATAAGCATTTGCAGCATATAGGATTCTAATCCAGTCGATATCGAAGGCTGGCCTTGACATCGAGAGTTGATTATGGACTGGATAAGTTATTTAATGTCTAATTAATAATTTAGATACGATTTCAGGCCTAAAGAAAGACCTCCAATAGGCAGATTTAGCTCTTGCATAATGCATGTTTAATATGTGTCATCTATTTATTTCGGGATTTCGGCAGGGGACATCAGCCTTGATTGAATTGTTAGACTTCAACTACAAATATTTTGTATATCCTGTTCTGAATAATATTTATGATTGACATAAAAACATGTAAAAAAAAATTATTGTGTGGCCGTGATCAACTTTGGCACCATCTTATTTAGAGAATAATTTGGGGTTATCAGCAGGCCAAGCTTGTATATTTAGTGATTATCAAAATTACCGTTGGAATCCTAAACTGAATGACTTATAAAGATTAGCTGACTCGTTTTAATATCTTGTCGACAATAAGGGCATAAAAATATTCGACAAAGGAGTAACCACAAATTGTTTTCGAGTTTAAGATATAAAGTAAGTAAGATTAAATAGTTAATCAAGGTAGGTGTATAGCACTATGAAAGGATTGGTCACTTAAGGGCATTGAGCAGTCTAAAATGCACAATTTAAAGCTAGCACTAATTTTTGTTCATAAAAACAGACATTTTATCATAAAAACTAACAATCTGATTAAAATACAGATCTTTATTTCGTTTCATTTTTTTATACTTTCGATGGTCTACACTACATAAGGATCTGTCACGGGGCGTACGAGCGGCTTTTGACCCTATGATGTCAGACATTGATTATCAATCAGCGTTGGTGTTCCTAGTGGTTTACCCACAGTTCCATGCATGGCATGCCAAGAAGTCTCCATAACAGATTGTTTCATTGGCTTATCCCTCACTTCAACAAAAATGCCGGTAATATAACAACTCTTCAAGATCCTAGTGTAGTAAAGACAAGTAAAACGAAATTTTGACTATAAAAAATGAAATGAAATAGGATCTGTGTTTTAACTAGATTGTCAAACTATGATAATAAAGGGTGCTGATGACAATAAGAGATATTGATAATCCCCGCCACAGATCGAAAGTATAAGTGACCTTTCGACACCAAAAACAACGTAAAATATCAACTCACTGGTAAATTATTTGAATACTTCCACAACAAGATTTAAAATACAACAATTCAAATCCAAAAATGAAATTCAGCCATGTTCCAGTTGCAATAGATGGTAGACCTGGATAATTGGGTCTTAGAAGGAATTCCTTCTGATGTCAATAATCCAGTGTGAAAATGTTGCTGGAGGCAGCTATGATTGTTTACTGCGGATGACGTGAACAGTGTGTACGACATCTTAATTTATAAGAGAACTGATCAAGGTGGGGGAAACCATCTCTTTAGCTATAAATAATTTCTTTCTTTCTCCTTGTATCTCCATTATTACACAAAAAACGGGCCAACTTTTATGTGTTCCCTGGGTTATTTTACACATGGGACAAGTGTGCTTTTAGGTCACCATTATTATGCAAATTATGTCTAATTCTAATTAAGGTCCTCTTATCTTGTATGCAGGTTGGTCGTCCTGTCCATTCATCAGATTGTAAGATGACATATCACTGTCGAGTTACAAAAGATGGTAGTTCAACAAGTTTAATGTTTGAACCAAGAACATGTGGAGAAAATACTAAGTGTGAAGGCGGTAACTGTGTTTGTATAGCAGGCTTTGTAATGAAAAATGAAAAATGTAAGTACAGATTTTCACTGTAGATTCTATTAGGAGATTTCTTTAAGTTCTTCTTGTGTGGTTGGGTGGTTTAACATGTGCATGTGAAATCATAAAATCTGTCCAGGAGTCAATTGGCGTGGTTTGGATTCCTGTCTTGCACGTGACAAGGAGTAGGGTCGTCTGTCCAACCTCGTGGGTTTTCTCTGGTCCTCCAGTTTCCTCCGGTTTCCTCCCACTGGGAAAGAACCCTACTTGCAAGCGAATTATTGAGATAAAATTGAACCATATGCTAGTCCCGAAATGACCTACGTTGTGTCAAGGGGACATTAAACTCTCTCTCTCTCTCTCTCTCTCTCTCTCTCACACTGGTGCCCCCACCACTAAATAGGAATAAAAATGTAAATGGTTTGTAGAATTTAACATATATATTTTATAGCATCATGGGTCGTCTGGCAGACATCGAGAGCTGACAACACCTAAAACCAATCGCCACATCCGGCGTATAACCTATGCATCGTTTCTTACTATATATTTTGGAACAGCCCTTGATCATCTAGTATTGTCTCTGGTCCCATTTGCAATTCTTTAACTGGTTAGGACCTCATCTCTAAATGTCATTCTGACATTCCACATTATTGACGATTTCACATTGTGATTGAATATACTGCATCTCAATTAGTATCACTAACAGGAAGAACAATACCACATATTATTTCTACATTTTATATTAAACACTGCTATATGTAGGTTACATAGTTACAAGCATAGATTATAACAAAGTCATTCTCCACTCTCGACCCCGACCCCACCATTCCGTAGAACAAGTTTACTGACGGATCCCAATACATCATATGGCTCTCCTACGACTTAACAGGGAATTCTGAAACCAGATGGTGTCCCTTGAACCTCAACGATCTCACCTCTCTTAGATTTGCCCGATGTCTAACCTGGAACACACATTCTATTAATTATATATTCTCAGATTCACAGCTATTAATTATTCTATTGGCTAATTATAATGTAATGAATTATGTGTTTGGTCACTCATGCCAAATATAAAATAGTAACTTTCCGATCACATGCTTTTAGACATCCTTGAACTTAAACCCCTTTTCCTGTTATTCTCACAATATTTCATAAACAATTTAATTTGCGTTTAAATAAACTCATACCATAGCTAATATACTGACAATGGAGAATAATTATTCAAGGCCATAATATTATTATACATATGTGTTCTTAAGCACAAATCCCACCATCCATATTACTACAATTTACTGTATTGGAACTTCCAACAAAATCAGTGTGTAAAATATGTACATAGAATAGTATCGGGAACCTATGTCTGTGGGGCCTTCGTACAACTTCTCAGTAAGTGTGCCTATATATGTGTTAAGACCACCCTGCAACTAAGTTCACTGAGACTCTCATTATTTTTATTGCATATTAATATTACTATTATAAACTTGTATAGTGAAGGCATTTTTTATTTTTCTTAGGTGAAGAAGATCATAGTTCTATCAAATGTGCTCATAGCTTTTTAAAGAAAGGACGCAAATGTTACAAACTTTTGCACAGAAAAGCAAATTGGCATGAGGCTGCGGTGGCTTGTGCTGGACAAATAGATGGCGGTCGATTGGCTAGATATGATACAGATGAAGATAAAACCTTCTTAACTGAACTAGCTTCTAGAATGTCAGGATCTTTAAGAGGTATGATTAAAAGTTTTGAAGATTTTTTTCCCCTTAAGAATAAGGTGCAAAAGAAAAACATATTCAGATCATTAATTCTAAACTTAAAATGTTAGTTATTTGATTAAGGCGATTATATAATTGTTGAATTCACTGGATTTTATTTGTTGAATTGTTTGGTGGGGTACTAGTTTGTATTCATGACAACTTTATGTCTATACATAAAGCTAGTATTGAGATATTTTGTGTCCTACAGTTGAAACTGTAAGCCAAAATCTACACTAAAATGTAATCTTTGGAAACAAGACCTTGATATCTAAAAGTTGACCATAAAAAGATTTATAGAGAACATGTAAGAATTCCAATAATTATTAAAATTATGTGTTTAGAATGCTACCTAAATGAGGTTCCCTAATTCGATTTTTGTTAAAAACGACTATGATGTTTGATTTAAAGCTAAAGAATTAAGGATGCAATCTAAGAAAAGAGGAAGACGTCGAGGTGTTTCCAGTAGCTATGGTGAGATAGCACATCAAAAAAGCACACCCGTTTATACTTTTGCAATTTAATAATGATAATGCACCGCACCAACATCATGATCTTTATATGCCACATCGAAATGTTGTCATATATATTGTCGCTTTCCCTGTTGTGTTCATACTTCTGTCTGTCGTCCACATTGTTTGTGAACACTCTACAGACTGCATTTATCATTGCAACTTTTTGAAATTTAGGTAAGTTTACATCAATGTGATTTCTAGAGTTATGGTCCATGTTCACAATGTGTAATCTCTAGCATCAAAAGTTGTCATCTATCTGATCAGCTTTAAATTTATTTACAATACATAGTTTCAAATTAGTGAAACGAAGAAGTTTATTGATTTTAAACAAATACTAATTAATTACCTTTGGATTTAAATAGACCTTGCTCACTTTGTAAAATTCTGCGATTGCTCTAGCATCAAAAGTTGTCATCCGATCAACTTGAAATTTATATCAGTATTCAAATTAGTGAAGATGTGAACACACCAACTACAAAATTTATATGCATTGTTAAAATTAATGAAACATAAAAGCCCATTTGTTTTGAACAATTTCTGTTATTCACTTCTAGAATTATGGCCTTTGTCACTTTGTAAAGTCTTAGTGAAACACAGAAACCTATTGAATTTGAACAAATTTTGTTCTTGAAATTTATATGCATTGTTCAAATTATTTGTATGCATTGTTCAGAAATTTGTACAATTTTCATTAATCTGTTCTAGAGTTATGGCTCTTAATCACTTTAAAGAAACTTGTGAATGCTTTGATGTTATAGGGTACTTATAAAGATTCATAGCGCGACAAAACTTTTGGACTGCTCAGAAGACTTGGCTGCTGTGGGCTTATGTTTCATTGCCTGGCTACCTATATTTTTTATTATTAGATCACATACAATATGCACATATGTTTTCTATCTCTCACAGTTGCACAACATAATTGTATTCCCATGTTTTCATAACTTTTGTTGTCTATCTGTTCTGGGAGTCACAGTGGCTCAGTGAATAAAGGCGCTAGCTCATATGCTACAAGGTCCACATGTTGGCCAAGAATGTTCGTCAGGAGTTTTTCAGCATGGCTTTTCCTTCTCAGTTTCCTTTTTCATATGGAGAATTTCTGTGATTGCAGAGCAGAGCTCTTCTTGAAGGAATAAAATAAAGGTCAAGTTTAAAAAGTCTTCTTCTAAAGAGCTATCATTTAAGATCATACCAAAAAAAAAAAATGCAGATATTGTGAACAATTATTCAGTTTTACATCTTGCATACATTTTTTAAAGGGAGATTGTAATGATTATAATATCTGGTTTAATGTCTTATAAGGCTAATCAAGACAGGGACATGCCATGCTATCAATCTGATTACAATGCAGATCTATATTTCGTTTTGTTTTTTATACTTTCCATTGCCTCTACTACATGAGGATCTGACGGTTTGTAGTGGAAGATAGCGTCGGGGGTATTAAGAGTGGCTTTTGACCCTATGACATCAGACATTTGATTAACCAACCAGCGTTGATGTTTCTAGTTGGTTACCTACAGTTCCAAGCACCTCACACCAAAAACTCATCATAGCAGACCGTTTCATTGGCTAATCCCTCACGTCATCCAGAGTGCGGGTTATACAACAACTCTTCCAGATCAAAGTGTAGTAAAGACAAGTAAAACCCAATTTTGAACTATAAAAAATGAAACGAAATAGGATCTGTGTGTCTATCAGATTTCCATGCTATGTACTATGAGGGAAAATCCTAAGCAACTTTCTTGATCGACACCAGGGATCAAACCTGGTAATTTACTGATCTACCTCTGCTCCTGCAAAGATTATAAGATTTTAATGTGTAGGCATTTATATTCGTAACATTGCTGTTTTCATTTATCTCTTTATAACATTGTGGGCAATTGGATTTTGGGGGATTTTTTTTTATCTATTTATATATATATATATACACACATGCACACACCCACCATCACACGCACGAAAAGATAAAAGGTTTGCCAACACAAGCTGATTTCAGAACTTTTCGTCTGTCTTGGGACTATTCATAAATAATGTCATATAAAAATTCTAATTTATGATCTGCAGCTAGCGTTTTCAGCTTCATCCGAATAATGAAAATTGCGAAATTGCCTATTTCTCAGAAATGGTGAAAATTAGAAACTAATTTTGGATATAGACCTATATTGTTTAATCTTACATGAAAGTTACAAATAAAAATATTAAAAATGATATCTATGAAAATGTTACACATTTAAACAGAAATAGCTACAAAAAAATAATATAGTTTTAGCCACCAACAAATTATATAATAATGTCTGTGCATATATTGAAAGTAACATTTGTATCTTGTAGTTTTCTGGATGAGTGGTAATACAAATAGATTGGATCCAAGATTTAATCCAAATCCATACTCACAACTAGATGTGCCACAATATCTTGATGAGTTATCTAATCGAGTTGGTTGTGTATATGGTGAATTTAAAGTCAGAGGAAAGGGGCGAAGGCCAGCCAAGAGATACAATAAAAACTTTAAGATAAGATCAAAGAGACGATCAAGGAGAAACAGAAACAAGGCACGCAGATCAAGGAGAAACAGAAACAAGGCACGCAGGTCAAGGAGAAACCGAAACAAGGCAGGCAGATCAAGGAGAAACCGAAACAAGGCAGGCAGATCAAGGAGAAACCGAAACAAGGCAGGCAGATCAAGGAGAAACCGAAACAAGGCAGGCAGATCAAGGAGAAACCGAAACAAGGCAGGCAGATCAAGGAGAAACCGAAACAAGGCAGGCAGATCAAGGAGAAACCGAAACAAGGCAGGCAGATCAAGGAGAAACCGAAACAAGGCAGGCAGATCAAGGAGAAACAGAAACAAGGCAGGCGGATCAAGGAGAAAGGGAAGCAAGGCAGGCAGATCAAGGAGAAACCGAAACAAGGCAGGCAGATCAAGGAGAAAGGGAAGCAAGGCAGGTAGATCAAGGAAAAACCGAAACAAGGCAGGCAGATCAAGGAGAAACCGAAACAAGGCAGGCGGATCCAGGAGAAACGGAAGCAAGGTAGGCGGATCAAGGAGAAAGGGAAGCAAGGCAGGCAGATCAAGGAGAAACAGAAACAAGGCAGGCGGATCAAGGAGAAAGGGAAGCAAGGCAGGCAGATCAAGGAGAAACAGAAACAAGGCAGGCAGATCAAGGAGAAAGGGAAGCAAGGCAGGCAGATCAAGGAGAAAGGGAAGCAAGGCAGGCAGATCAAGGAAAAACCGAAACAAGGCAGGCAGATCAAGGAGAAACCGAAACAAGGCAGGCGGATCCAGGAGAAACCGAAACAAGGCAGGCGGATCCAGGAGAAAGGGAAGCAAGGTAGGCGGATCAAGGAGAAAGGGAAGCAAGGCAGGCAGATCAAGGAGAAACCGAAACAAGGCAGGCAGATCAAGGAGAAACCGAAACAAGGCAGGCAGATCAAGGAGAAACAGAAGCAAGGTAGGCGGATCAAGGAGAAACCGAAACAAGGCAGGTGGATCCAGGAGAAAGGGAAGCAAGGCAGGCAGATCAAGGAGAAACCGAAACAAGGCAGGCAGATCAAGGAGAAAGGGAAGCAAGGCAGGCAGATCAAGGAGAAACCGAAACAAGGCAGGCAGATCAGGGAGAAACCGAAACAAGGCAGGCAGATCAAGGAGAAACCAAAACAAGGCAGGCAGATCAAAGAGAAACCAAAACAAGGCAGGCAGATCAAGGAGAAACAGAAACAAGGCAGGCAGATCAAGGAGAAACAGAAACAAGGCAGGCAGATCAAGGAGAAACAGAAACAAGGCAGGCGGATCAAGGAGAAAGGGAAGCAAGGCAGGCAGATCAAGGAGAAACCGAAACAAGGCAGGCAGATCAAGGAGAAAGGGAAGCAAGGCAGGCAGATCAAGGAGAAAGGGAAGCAAGGCAGGCAGATCAAGGAGAAAGGGAAGCAAGGCAGGCAGATCAAGGAAAAACCGAAACAAGGCAGGCAGATCAAGGAGAAACCGAAACAAGGCAGGCAGATCAAGGAGAAACCGAAACAAGGCAGGCAGATCAAGGAGAAACCGAAACAAGGCAGGCAGATCAAGGAGAAACCGAAACAAGGCAGGCAGATCAAGGAGAAACCGAAACAAGGCAGGCAGATCAAGGAGAAACCGAAACAAGGCAGGAAGATCAAGGAGAAACAAAAGAAAAGGACGCAGATCCAGAAATAGGTCAAGGGGATCAAGGGCAACTGCAGGTAATCTAATATTAGTCATTTATATACACTGACATTGAAATGTAACCATATATTGCCAAGCCTTAAGTTCTTGTGAGCACTCTTCAGACTACATTTATCAGCCAATGATTTTAAAAATTATATATCCTATTTACAGTTGTAAGATGAAGGGGCCTATCTAATTGCATGGTGTTAATAAATTGTATAGATAAAGATATTTAAAAGATAAAATAAAACAAACCTTATAAACTGTTTCTGATAATTAAAAAAAAAATATATTTTAAGGATCCAAACATGTCTTTTTAGTCTTTAATAATTTGGTCATGAGTTTGATATTTAATAATGGGTTCATCTGTCTATCACACTTGTTGTGGCGCAATAACTCTGCTTCTAATCGAGCTAGAATGTTCCAACTTGGTTTAGGTATTTATTAACACTGTAACCCATGTATCGTTTAATCTTGTGTATCTAGCACTAATTTTTTTCACAATCGTTTAATATCAAATCTTTGTTTAAAAATTCATAAAAATCGTTTAAAATCACCAAAATTCGTTTAATTTGTACTTCTGTCCAGTTTAAAGCTGACCATTCAATTTTGATAATGAGTGTTATCCGATTTTAAAAAACATTTAAATTAAATGTATCACTGTTACACCCTAATGACGGCTGAGTTTGATGATGAGGTCTATCTGCTAAGGTTAATTCGAGATAAGTTATTTCATTGAGTTAGGCTTTGAGACATGATAGCTTTGATTCTAATTGGGTGAAAGTGATGAAACTTGATGTATAATTTGCCTACATCTATACCTTGACAAAGTTTGATCATGCATTTTTATTATACGCCCACATTTTCATGTGGACGTATTATGCCATCGCCCCTGTCTGTCCATACGAACTTCCGTCCACAATTTGTATGTTTATAATCCAAAGAAACTGGTTCCTGTTGATATTTGCGCATATCGAACTGTAACTTCCTGGATTATGGCCCCTGATTCTACGAAAATCACGTTTTTAGCCTGTTGACACTGTAGAGGTCACAATTTTTATCCGATTTTGAAAAACATTTAAATGTATCACCGTTACACTCTAGATGTCACAATTTTTATCTGATTTTAAAAAACATTTAAATTAAATGTATCACTGTTACAAGCTAATGACGGTTGAGTTCGAAATTAGTGAAAATCAGACCGAAACTGCCAGACAAAATGACCACCCCTTGTACGCAAATTGTGTACAGGTAATACAATTTTTGCCCGATTTTGCTGAACCTTAAAATATATCTTTATATCCCAAAGATCTCAGTCCCTTTGATATTCATGCATTTCAGACCATTAATATGTGACATCTATTTATTTTGGGATTGAGGCAGGGAACATCAGTTTTACTGTTGGCTTGTTAACTGTTCAGTTACTTTTTTTTTTGGAAATAGAAAAAAAAAAAAAAAAAAATTAAAATAAAACTAATATTTATTTTTGTTTTTGACAGGATTTGGCAATCGTCTTCCAGGTAAATTCAGTGTTAAGATCAACGCACATTGCCATCATTTGAAATATCCATTGTGTGAATATGGTAAGTAACTCCTTGTAAATTTGATTGAATTCCACTTACTTTGTTATTTAAGGTTTTAAATCGTAGATTTCAATAATTCAGCATATTCAAATAGATACATGTACCTTCTCATATACAGTGTTAGTTTTGAGCCTGACATATAAATATACAAAAGTTACGCTGCTTTTTTGACTTAAATAATATGCGGACAACAAGATCTTTAAAGTGCTTAGGACCCGTAAAGGTCTTAATCCAGCCCTGGCAACAAGGCATGCACCAACTTGATCTGATGCTATCTCCACCATTATACATAGTGGAAACATTTGATAACTTTACAATTTTGCTCACACTACATCTGTTCTTGTGTCGCTTGATTGTATTGCCATTGACCGGGAATGTTCCATATGGACAATCAAGGTCCCACAAATGTTTTAGGTAATGGTAATTGAGATTAGAATATATTTATGGTACTAGAACAAGGCTCTGCTACTCCTAATCACCCTTTAAAGAGATAATTTTCAATTTTTCCCCCCCAAATTTTTTTTTTTTATTTCAAACTTTGGATTTTTTTTTATTTGAAATAATCTTTTATAGATCCTCTTGAAGTTCAGAAGCGAAAGAAGGTATTGGTTGATGGAGGTAAACCTATAAAGCGTGGAAGAAACAAATACGAATTAACTGTTAAACAGGCCATCATCAGATTGGTAAGTAAACTTACTATATATATAGGGGGATCACGGTGGCTAAGTAGGTAAGACGCTGGCTCGCTAGCCTGGAGGGTGTGTTCAATCCCTGCATTGGCTGAGAAAGTTCATCCAGATTTTCCAGCCTGGTTCCCCCTTGTCAGTGATACAGGACGAAGGGCCTGACAAGGACAGCTGTTTTGTTATTCGGATGTGACAAAAAATTGAGGTCCCGTGTACACATTGGCGTGCACGTAAAAGTTCCCTTAACAGTTGCAATTCGATATAAGAGTAGGCTGTAGTGCTGCTATCTGGGCAAAATTTCCCTCATACTACAGTGAATGGCATATGCCTGTCTTCATCAGCCCAGTTCAGAGCAGAACAGTAGGACGTTAAACCCCATTTCATTTCACTACTATATATAGCGGTAATGAGTGCTTGTCTAACACTTAAAGAGACATTATCACCTTCAACATGAAAATCAGTTGTGTAATTAACTATATAAAATAACCATAGACTTCATAATAACACAACTTTATGGATTTACTACTTCTTGGTTTATTACATGCAACGTTTCAATACTCTTACAGGTATCTTTATCAAGCAATGATCAATAATGAATAACAACTCTACATTTATAGACTTATCTAATTATCAAAAACCCACCAAAAACAAAGCATTCTACTTGGGTATTTGCTGAACTGCTTGAATGTGCTGATGTGTATGGCCTAGAAAGAGTATTTAAATATCTGCATCATATTGATGGCTGGGCCCATTTTGTAACTGTTTAGAGGCTATAGTTTTTAACAGATTCTTATAAAATTTGGTGTAAAGCATTGTGGTCATGGACAAACCCTAGCAATATTCATTGTCCTGCAATCTTGTCGGAAACCTTGTCTTCATACCAAACTTGACAGCCAAAAATCCTTTTTATATGGCAAATTTTCATTACAGCATCTTCTCATTTGTTTGTATTGTTCAGTTAGATTTAACGATGAACCCTAATTGAAATGCAGAGTCATGTAACGATTCTTAAAGGAGCTAAATATTTAGGACCTAGAAATTGGCGCAAATGGGTTGCAACGCATGTAATAATGTAATCTGATTGTATATGAACTGATTTACATTCAATTGTTTCTGTTTTGACTCAAATTTCAAATCAGTTAGGTCCAGCGAAATACAGCATGAGTCTCGACCGAATAGAAATTTCTAGCGCCTGGTTATTCCAGTTTATTGCGCATGCTCTCCAGATAAGTTATGGCGTCGCCGTATGACAAGAGTTGTGGAATATGTCTAGCCTCGCTTTTTCTGGTCACTTGTTACAAATGACAATGAAATGCACTATGGTACACGATTCGTGTACCAATGGTAAAATGTAGGTATATTTTGTCTTAAATATTGGATATCAGAAGCCTACCTTTACCCGGTAAGATAAAAACATCAATGTTGATTTAAATTAACAAATAATTTGTGTTTTCAACGTGTAAGACTTTGGATGATATTGAGTTAGAGACTTAGCTACTTTAACACAGATATTTCCCTTGTCAGCCAAACCTTGTAAATACTCTAGAGTTTTTGACATTGTTTCTTCCCAAATGTTGGAATTGTTCTGCCGGTCCTAATGAAATCCTCTAAACCAGGGGTGTCAAACTCATTTCGATTCAGGGGCCATGTGAACTAAAGTTTTACATCAAGTGGGTCAAAGATATACAAAAATTCTAAAAACAAAGCCATACGTCACTGAACTTTACTGAATTCCAAAAACAAAGCCAAACGTCACATTTAAACCCTTGGGCAGCTACATAATTTACACCCCTGCTCTAAAAATTCACACTGATTTTATGGGAAGTAATTGCCCTGACCCTAAAAATACTAATATGGACTCAGACTAGCAATTATTTGCCCATTGACTTCAATGTTAAATGGCTGTAACATCACAGACTGTAGCTATTTGCTCAAAATTCCGTTGGTTTCAATCTTTATAGGCACAATGGGGACCACATTTGGCAATATCCTCATCATAAATTTGGAGGGGGTTGACCATTTAGATTTTTTGCTATGGGGATTTGATGTTGACAGGGGAGAAAATCTCACTTCCGACACAATGATTGCTCTGCAGAAAGACACTTTACACCCCCTATCCCTCCGCTGTAATATCATCAGTGTTACCCAAAACTGCTATGAAATTGCAAATTTGATCCCTTTTCTCCAATTCTAGACCAAAAAGTCAACCCAAAAATGCAGGAAGAGGGGAGAAAAAAATTAAGGGAAAAATTGTCTATTTATAACTCGCACTACATTCGTCCATCATGAAATAAGGGGAAATAATTACTAGTCTTAGTCCATATCCCACTTCAAACTGCCGTTTGTGAGTATATTGCTTGGCAACACTACCGTATATTTACCCCACAAAATTAAAAAGAAGACCATATTTTATAGTATATGTGAGGCACTATATATATGTTACTATGACGACAACTATATGCACTATATCTGTGATGTACCACACTGTAAACCAACAAGGAATACCACATAATGCCCTCGAAACTAAAGGAAATAAGTTGAAGTTAAAAGGAGCCTCTACTTCTATATAAACTCAACAGTTGTTTGAGATAAGTAATGTTTTAACATATCACTTTAATTTCAGAAACCTGTGTGTTTGAAACCATTTAAAATAACCTATGAGCCACAGGAAAGAGATGGAGATCGCATAGAAGTTACCAAAAATAAATTTATTTGCAATGGTCCAACCTGTAAGAACTATAAGGTGAAATTCGAATGTCCTGAGGGTAAGAAATTACAACTTTTGTAAAAATAAAATATACATCTGGATTTTGTCAATATTGAAACATACATTATGTAAGATTTTGATAAAGAGCTGACAGTTCTCGCTATGATTGTTAAAATATAGGTAATAAAAAAGGAATATGTTCAAAATTACTTCATTCTGAGCAAAGTTATGGCCATTTAAGAATAGTGTAATACCGATTGTCTTCGCTACCGTTGTTACGATAATAAACAAAGTCTCGATTATCCATTTATTTTAAGAAAAAAAAACACTGGAAGACAAACAAAAGATCTGCATTAGGCAGATTTAGTTCTTACATAATGCATGTTTAATAATTCAAACAAATGAAAAGCATTGGACTTGAATCTTAGCAAAAGTTTAAAGCCCAAACATGCCAGAAAAACTTCTTAGCATTAAAATAGTTACAAAAAAAAAAATTACATTTTGAGATATGGATAGAGAACTGCAGATTTTGTAATATTATATTCATTATCAAGTATGAAATAATTTCAACATGCACCATCAGAAGTGGCAAGTGTTTGCCTTTAATTTACAAATTTACATGTTTACTGTGATGTCTTCAATTCAACAGAGTAGGGGGGGGGGGGGGGTAGCATCAGATTGACATAAACTAGGTCATTTCGGTACTAGATATGGTTCAGTATTATTTTAATAATTTGGTTGCGTGTAGGGGTCCTTAGCTGTGAGAAGAAACCAGTTTGGACTCCCAACCCCTGTAATTGTTGTAGGTTATATACTATATGTATTTGATTCTATGTATTTAACAGATGTCAATGAATGCGATGTAGCAGGATCTAATGCTTGTCCCGGTGGCCAGAAATGTGTAGACACTTTTGGTCATTACCTCTGTAAATGTCCAGTTGGAGCAGATTGGAATTCCAAGCTTAAGCAATGTGTCAGTAAGTAACAAACTAGAGCAGTGTTTCCCAACTTAATGGTGTCTGGGAGTTTTTGTCTTCGGGGTCCAGAAGTCGGATGAGTCTGTGGGGGAAAAAAAGGTGGTCAGTTCACAAAATGGTAAAATGCTGTATGAAATTGTTAGTATTCGGACAGATGAATTTCAGAATATGAAATTGTTAGTATTCAGACGAATTTCAGAGTATGATATTGTTAGTATTCAGAGTATAAATTGTTAGTATTCAGACAGACCAATTTCAGAGTATGAAATTTTTAGTATTCAGACAGACCAATTTCAGAGTAACGTTAATAAGGATGGTGAAAATCTTGCTATGGGTAATTTTAATCTGTAATCAGTATGTCTAATAAGTTTGTAAAAGGTCCCAAAGGTAACCGCTGATCTTCTGAAAATTGTAATAAGTTATTCAAGGGCAATCACTTCCAGTTACTCAGTCTCCTAATGCTTTCTTTACAGTTTAGAGACAAAATTACCAGAAAACGTCAATTGATTAAAAATTGTTTAAAAATATATTAAGAAAAATTGCTTCCAAAGTTGTTAGCCTTCATTTACATAAACTTTGTTATTTAACACTCTAGGGTCTGCAATGAATTTTTTAAATGAATCGGATGATTGATTTTGAAAGGTTTTTGGCAATTACTCCCTGAATTACTTGTCTAGATATATGAAACCGTCTTAAACTCTTAAGGTTACAATTAATTATTGTCAGATTTTTAAAAAAAATGTATTGTTTGTTCAGTTGAAAAAAAGATGCTTATTGATTAATTATGGTTGTTGCTTGTTACTCATGGTAGTTTAATTAACTAGTATATTCAAAGTGTAAGCTGGGGATCACGTGGCTAAGTGGGTAAGACGCTAGCTCGCTAGCCTGGAGGTCGGGTGTTCGATCCCTGCATTGGCCGAGAAAGTTCATCCAGATTTTCCGGCGTGGTTTTCCCTTGTCAGTGATGCAGGACGGAGGGGCTGACAAGGAAAGCTGTCTAGTCGTTCAGATGGGACGAAAAACCGAGGTCCCGTGTACACATTGGCGTGCACGTAAAAGATCCCTTGGCAGTTGGAATTCGATATAAGAGTAGGCCGTAGTGCCGCTGTCCGGGCAAAATTTCCCTCATAGCTCACTGTATGGCGTATGCCCGTCTTCATTAGCCCAGGTTAGGAGCAGAACAGTAGGACGTTAAACCCCATTTCATTTCATTTCATTTTTTCAAAGTGTAAGCTTACATTTACAAGTTGATAATTTAAACAAAAATTTGATTTTGTTCAGTCACATGGTTAAATTTTTTTTTTTTTTTTTAAATATAGGTGGAAATCTGTGCTCCTGTACTGGTGATCCTCATTGCAGAACATATGCTGGGGACATGCTGGATTTCTTCGGAAAATGCAAATACCTCATCTCCGGTGTCTGCAAAACAAACAATGACAAATTGAAGAATTTAGATCTGTTTAAAGTAGAATGTAAGAATAGAAAGTGTGGCAAACCGGGAAAAGATGTCACATGCACCGATTATTGTGATGTTACAATCTACCATGAGAAGGACAACTTTGATTCTACGTTTGACACAATCAGACTAGCTCGAAATGGAAAACTACAGGTATATTACTTATACTTAAATATTTTAGCATCATATGTTAGGGAGGTTGGGTGGCTGAATGGTTAATGTGTGCGGGTTAGATCAGAAAGTCTGCCATTGAGTCGAGTAGCATGGTTTCGATTGTATGTGACCAGGAGTAGGGTCTTGGGTTTGGTCGAAGTGTTGACCTAGAAAGAGCCTCAGGATTTTCCACTTGTGGGTAGTGCAGAATGAAGGAACAGTGTCTTGTCGATCTGATGGGATGAAAAACGAGTTCCTGTGTACGCATTGGCATGAATGTAAAAGAACCCATGACTGTTGGAATTCGAAAGTGTAGGTTGTAGTGCCACTATCCAGGCAAAATTTCCCTCATAGCACACTGTATGGTGAATGTCGTCTTCATTAACCCAGTTGGTGCAGAAGGGGCCGGGGTCACCTCCTGAATTGTGATGGTCTGCCAGTTGACGTCATAAGCTATAACGTTAAAAAAATTAAACAATAATAAGGGCAATAATCCGGATAAAATTTTGGAAAATGCTAAAAATTCTTAGATAAAATGTACTGAGCAAACAAAAGCAATGCCCAGAAACCTGAAAATTCTGTAGCAGGAAGGTCTTAAACTCTACTGTATTAATAAATATTCAGCTAAAATTCTGACTCGTTGTGATGTCATCATTAGGTTATCAAGCTGTTTCCAGAAGTGACCCAAAATCTTAATGTGAGAGAGAGAGAGGGAGAGAGATGGGGTTTAACATCCACTCGACACAAACTAGGTCATTTCGGGACTAACACATGGTTCAATTTTATTTCTATAATTCGCTTGCGTGTAGAGGGTCTATAGCAGTGGGAGGAAACCAGAGGACCCAGAGAAAACCCACGAGGTTGGACAGGTGACCCTACTCCTTGTCAAGTACAACTGGGGATTTGAAACCACGCTAGTTGACTCAATGGCAGACAGTGCCAGCCATTCGGACATCCACCCCCCCTTCAAAATCTTAATATGATCAGCACCTAAAACCATACAAGTCTGCTAAGTTTCATGCCTTTAACACAAACTGAACAATTTCAGCACATATCAACTGTATTAATTAATAATAGTACTGCATCCAGTATAATCGCATTTTAAAGTTTTGATTTAAGGAAATTGGATTCATTCGGCATGATAAAATTCTAAGTATGAGGTTTTTTTTCACAACATTTGAATGTTCATTGCAATATGTTTGGCATTTCATAATACTAAATTGAAACTGACTTGGGAATTGAACATAATGCTTCTTGTGTACAACAAATTAAATTTCAGTCATGTAAAATTCTTTTTGATTGAAACGAGAGAGAGAGAAAGAGAGAGATTTGGGGTTTAATGTTCACTTGACACAAAGAAGGCCATTTCGGGACTAAAATATGGTTAATCTTTATCATTGGGAGGAAAGCTGAGGATATATCATGGGGATTGAAAACCACACCACTAGACTCTGTGATAGATCTGATGTTGTAACGTGCTTGCTTGTATCCATGCGATTACAGCACAAAGTCCTGACGCTGATTTGGAAGAGTCTTAATGGTTGTTCACCAATGTATATAAGGACACTCTTAAAAACCAATGAACACAAAAGGCCCAATACATGAGACTCAAAGTGCCATTGGTGAAGCGAAAAACGTTTGCCAGTCGTGCCTTTAATGTCATTGGAGCAACATGGTGGAATGCGGTGCCGAACGACATTAAGAAATCTGAAAATGTGCAAAAGTTCAAGCAAGCCCTCAAGACTCACCTCTTCACCAATTTCTGATCATGTAGTGCATTATGTACAGCGCTATTGAAGATTATTATCAAAATTAGCACTATATCAAATGAATAGTTTATAGTTTTATAGTTTATTACATAAACACCTGGGATTGAAACAGAATAGCATACCATTTGAATACTTTTTGATCAGATCTTTATAAGACTATTTTAAGTTGTGTATGGTGTTTAATGGATCTGTTTTAAATATATCTTTTGCTATTTTCTTCCAGGTGAACAAGGTTGATGTGGAAAACAAAAAGGAGACAAAATATTTCGTAGCAGAAGTCAGTGGTAAAGAAACTAGAGTTACAACTCCATATGCTTTGTCGGTCATGTTTGACGGCCGATCTAAGATATATATTGATACACCGAGTGGCTACGACGGCCTCATGTGTGGTATCTGTGGAAATATTGGTGTATCAAAAGAACAGGCATATAAATTGAGGGCTGGCTCTTTTTTCACCCCAACATACAGACAGAATAGAAAATCACGATGGGAGCTATCCTCTGCCAGTGAATATGGCAATGATTGGCAAGTCGATGATGATGAAAATGCTGGGTAAGTACTGATATAAATACACCCTTAAACGGGGCTTATGCCGACTTTGCAAATGGGATCTACTGGTTTCAACCAGTTGCAATCATGCTTATGTCGATTAAATCAGCAACTGAGGGGAGCAACTGAAATCGGAGTGTTTATGTTGACCCGAAACTGATAGTGATTACACTTAACTGTGACTGTTAATTTCTTTATCATGTGATCAACAAAATGGCGAATACCTAATTAGCAGATACACCCCAAACGCAAGGCATAGTTGTTCTTGCCACATGTTCTTACTACATTATTTTGGACATCAACAACATTTTAAAAGGGGGTGCCTTCATTTGGTTTCCGTTTTTTCTATTTATAAAGTCACATGGCACATGTCACTTATAACATTATAAAATTTCCATGGAAATGAGTTGACATGAGTTATAAGAGTGCTCATTTTGATGGCAACTAGTTGTTGCTAGTAGAAGCAAGTTTCCAAAAGTTAAGCATGGGCAACTGACTTTAACGGACTGGAACTATTTGCTTGGAGTTGTAGGAGGCACTCATATCAACCTTTTCCAGCTGCATTCGGTTGAAGCCAGTTGACCTGGCCAGCTGCCCTTAGTTGTTACTTGTAAGGTCAACATAAGCCCCACTGTACATTGAAACCATCATTTAGGTGCGCTTCGGACACAGCTTCTGGTGTTATGACTCCTGCCTATTATGCAAAATATGAAATGTATACACAGTTTGTGGAGAACACAATTTTCGTCAAATTTAGCTAAAACTTAAAATATAGGTCTAGTATCGCCAGAATTGCGAACATGTGAGTATGATACCTATCATTGTTGTCGTAACCCTATAGATAATCAAGTTTCTCAGGCTTCTGTTCTGAAGTTACCCTTTTCTACCAAAAACCTTTTAAAAGCTAGAGGCTATTTTTTTGAGAGATCTTTTTCAAATTTGGACTGAAGCATTTTGGTCATGAGAGGACGAACTCTATCAATGCTCAGCATCTTGCGGCCTACCATACCAGAATTATTTATGTTCCCTTTTCCAAAAACCTTGTGAACGCAATACATGCAACTGTTGTTCCTTAAGATCACCCCAATTTGCTTATAGATATGTAAATAGCTTTATGTATTATAGCACCATTTACTAGTTACGTTTTAAATGTAATCATTACAATTACTTTCTCATGTTTAGCAATGTAATTAATTACCTTGAAAGTGATTAAATAGCATTACCCGTCACTTTATGACTATATAAATAAAAAACATTTTTCAGAGAAATTAAAAAGACAACCTTTTTTTTCTGCCATGAAGCGCCTACAAAATCAAAGTCAAAATAATCCTTGATTCACTTAATAGATATTTGTTTATGAATTGTTATTTCTAGCAATTATAACATCAAGGCAAATTTTATAGTGACGGCAGTGGTGACAAAAACTGACATTTTCACTGCATGACTTGAAAAGTGAATCAAGAGTATAGTTAATTAACTGTATTTTCTTATAAGTAATTTTTAAAGTTTTTAATCAATCCATGTAATTTGTCTATAATATATTGTATAATCCTTTTTTATGTTACATGTCTTAAAAAGGGTCCTACATAAAAAGTAATAAAAGAAAATGTTTAATGCATTCTTATTCTTCTTATAATTTGTTAAAATTGATTTAGATCTTTTTTTTTGAAATTATAATGAATTGGATTTGTGTCAGATACACTTAATTCCTTCTTTGGTGCTATAAAATTTGAGGCTTGTCATATTGGAAATATTTATATGCACCATAAAATGTAATCTTCCATTACTCATTACATGGCCATTACTTAAAAAATGTAATGATTACATTCCATTGCCATTACCCATTACAATTACCCCAGTCCTGTTTTGTCCCCTACATTTTGAAGTCTGTGTGTCCGTCTATCGCACTTTTCTTCTAATTGAGCTAGAATGTTCCAACTTTCTGTAGGTGTCTTGACTAAGTTTGATGAATATTTTCTGCTGAAGCTGAGCAGAGATAGGCAATTTGATTTGCCGATGTTTTGGAACATGATAGGTCTGAATCTTAATTGAAAATTATTAAAAGGGAATTATGGGAGATTAGATGAAGAGCGGACAGTTCTCGCTATAATAGTTAAAAAATAGATAACGTAAAGAGAATATGCTGAAAATATCAGTCAAATTGCTCCACACTGAACTGAGATAGTAGCGATTGAATTTTGGGCCAAGCCTTCATCATGATTACTAAAGGCTGTACGATAAAAAACAAAGTCTTGATTATCCTTTTTTATGTTTAATTATCCATCACAAAATGTATTCAAATTCAGTAAATATTGCAGGCTAGCAATGGCATCGAAAGTTGATTGTGGTCTGGATAAGTTAATTAATGTCTAATTAATAATTTAGATAACATTTCAGGTCTGAGGAAAGAACTGTGTAATAGGCAAATTTAGCTCTTGCATAATGTATATTTAACCTTATCGGTAATCTTACATTTATTAAAGGAAATTACAATGATTAAAAGATTTTAAAATTAAAGGCATTGTCTTAACTAATTCTTCAATTTGCGCTTATAATTATCTGATGGGCAATTAGGTCTCTAGTCAGTCTTTATTCGTAATCTTCTTCAAATATGAAGATTTATACTTTCAGATGTAGTAAATCAGTACCAACTGTAACAGATTGTAGTCCCGAGACAGAAGAAAAACTTGGTAGTGAAGATTTCTGTGGTCAACTAAAAGTTCTGTACAATGAATATGTATCAGAATATGAAGAAAAAATTAAAGATTTGAAAATATCAGAGCTCGTGGACAATTGTGTATTTGATGTCTGTCAAGAAGAAAGTGGGAATGATGAAGAACGAAAAAAAATTGTTTGCTCAAAGATGGTAGATTTATCTATACAATTGTATTTGAAAACCGGTGAAACCAAGGAATGGCGAACTGATGATTTCTGTAGTATGTAGATTTTTTTTTCATACTCAAAACAAAAAGTACATAAACAAATAAAATAAACAAAGAGATTTAGAGAATCATGATCAATGATTGGTTTAGTCTGGCAGCCAAACCAAGAATTAAGCCTTGACGTGCACATTTTCTGATGGATTATGTATCTCTAATGTGTACAGATTCTGTATCTGAATGATGCGTCTCTTGCATCTTTGACGAAATCAAAATATCCAAGATGTCTGCCATTATGCATTTTCTGGTTATGTCAAATGGGTGATTTCGTTTGATTATATCACTATCCTATGCGTTTCTAAATTATTTTGTAATGTTTAAGTAATTCTTCAAACACTGAAACTTAAATTTTGATATATTTTTGTAACCAAAAACGCAGCTAAATATACTCTTCAAAAAAAAGTAGGGGATATTCAGAAACAATAATTCTTCAAACACTGAAACTTAAATTTTGATATATTTTAGTAACCAAAAACGCAGCTAAATATACTCTTCAAAAAAAGTAGGGGATATTCAGAAACAATACAAAACTGCGGAAATGCATTGCTGTTTTTATTAGAGGTAACCAGTGTATGTTAATAACAGGCCAATTGCCTACACATGAACACAAACAGTTCATATGGGCGGCTTATCTGACGGCCCCATTTCACTCGCAAAGAGATACACCATCAAAAGTGAGAATGGACGTTTTTGATTTTTGTCTTAATAATGAGTGATTGCTCTACCAATCCTCAGACATTCAGCAATTCGTCCTGGCATGCTATTAATCAACTGTCCAATCACGATTTGGGGCAATCTGACCCACTCCTCTTGCAGTGCCACGACCAGTTCTTGCAGTGTTGTCGGTTGACGTTGACGTTGTCGTCGACGAACACGTCTCCCGATCAAATTAAATGTAACACACTAAAGCAAAGATATGCTAAACAGTAAATCTTATGCAAGAACCGATAGGAAAGCAAACATGGTTAGATAAACCAGCAAGTAGCAGTTTTCATCAACCCTTCCTTGAAGTGTCAAATTTGACAATGAACCCCTCCCACGTGTATGGCGCTATTGGTTCTGTTGGGGCAATAAGTTCTTCATCTGTGAACCTACTCTCAAAGCATGTCAAGTGTCCATGACTATTTATCATATCACAACCTGCATAGGTATTTGCATTTCAATATCACTTACATTTTTGAAGAGTATATAATAGAAAAGTTCATTAATCTTATTTTGAGTGCTAGTAATATCTATTATAAGGGTTTGCTCCTGGTGTTGGCAAGGGCAGTATTAAAATTGAGTATGAATTTAATCAATCCTATATGTAATTTCCATCTTTATTTGTGAATAAATCTTCGATCCCTGCATTGGCCGAGAAAGTTCATCCAGATTCTCCGGTGTGGTTTCCCCTTGTCAGTGATGCAGGAGGTAGGGCCTGACAAGGACAGCTGTCTAGTTGTTCGGATGGGACGAAAAACTGAGGTCCCATGTACGCATTGGCGTGCACGTAAAAGATCCCTGGCAGTTGGAATTCGATATAAGAGTAGGCCGTAGCGCCGCTGCCCGGGCAAAATTTCACTCATAGCACACTGTAAGACGTATGCCCGTCTTCATTAGCCAATGAATCATTGTCAATGAATCAAATCTCCATAATATGTACTTTGAGATTTGGAATATTGTAAGGGATGTTTTTATTTCAATTTGTTCAAATGAAGTTGTTGTGCCCAATAAGAGTGGTACAGGGCACTTTCACTGGACAAATGTAGGCATATTCGACACATACATTTAAACAAAACTTTGTTCATATCAAAACTTTGTTTGTATCTTAAAATGCCTTTTTATGGTGATTTTGGGAAATGTTTGTCTAATTGAATTAATCAATGAAACACCAAAAAGGTCTTATGCTACAGGCATTCATACTCACCTGTAGGCCTATTGTATTTTGGGAATGTACCTGTATTAATTGCTATTTACTTTTTTTTTTCGAATAGAATGTACCTGTATTAATTGCTATTTACTTTTTTTTTTTGAATAGAATTGGATTGCGATGAACCCAATGAGCAAGTCATGTATCTAGCTAAATGTGATAAGAGATGTGGAGACATGCATAACGTACAGACAACATGTAGTGGTACTCCCAGAGACATGTGTGTATGTGAAGGGGACTACTACAGGAAAGGAACTAAATGTGTCAAAAAAGAAGAATGTGGTTGTGAAATGATAACGGAAACAGGCATGAAAAAATTTATGATAAATGTAAGTACATAATATAATGAGATGCAATGAAAAACCAAAAGTTATTCGACTGCAAGCAGGAGTGTAGGGATCAAGTTTTCTAATGGGTGACTGACCTGAGAGCCTCGGGCGTATGGGGTGCCCCCCCCCCTCAAAAAATTTGGAAGTTTGAAGTCTATATCCTTGCATCTGAGGCCTTTTCTGAAAGAAATTTACTCTTTTAAATATATAGGCTCTCTCTAAGGCTCTCTCTCAGGTCTCTCTTGTATAGGCTCCACATGAGTGTGTGTGTGGGGGGGGCTGAACCCCTGCCGCTCCCCCCCTCCCTCTGGACATGCTCCTGTTATCTTCTTCTCGAGATAAATAAAGACTGTAACAGCTTCGGTAATTGATGGGGCAGGGTGTAATAAGGTTGAAAAAATCTGTGAAATTTCTGGGGCATTTTGTTAAGATCTTAAGTAGATTGCCTTTATGACTTGTGATAGACCGAATGGAGCAGAAAAATATGATGTGAAACCCGATTTTCATAAAGATAAAACCTTGTGGCAATAATGATAAAACCTTGTGGCAATAATGATAAAACCTTGTGGCAATAATGATAAAATCTTGTGGTGATGCATAACAAAATACAATCACTGAATACTCGAAGCAGAGCAAATTATGAAGGAAAACAATGGTTGCTTGTCACTTAATGGTGGGGGCGCGAATTGTTTAATTACCAGAACAAAACTAAATTAGATTTTAAAATTGTCTTGGAGAAGATGCCAAATATACTTTAATGTTATTGTGCTCTTAAAGATACATTATGGGAGATTCGATAACCAGTTGGCAGTTCTCACTATAATAGTTAAAAACTAGATAATGTAAAGGCAATTTGCTGAAAAAAAAAATTCAAATTGATCCACTATGATCGAACCGAGAACTAAGCGGTTGAAATTTCCGGCTAATCTTGATCATCATTATTAAAGTCAGTACGATAAACAGCATAGTCTTGATTATCCATTTAATCGTTAAACCAAGAAGGAAAGTTATGCAGTAAATCTGCTCATAATCCACTAAAAATCACAGGCTAGCGATGCCATCTAGAGTTGATTATGGTCTGAATAGACTAATTAAGACCTGCA
This sequence comes from Patella vulgata, assembly GCF_932274485.2. Taxonomy (NCBI): domain Eukaryota; kingdom Metazoa; phylum Mollusca; class Gastropoda; family Patellidae; genus Patella; species Patella vulgata. The sequence goes on from NC_065883.2 coordinate 25,194,710, forward strand.
ATAGGCAGATTTAGCTCTTGCATAATGCATATTTAATTTGAAAAGGAAAATACATTCAAACAAAAATGGCTTTAAATTGTTCATCTCATTTACATTTGAGGTTGATGAAGTAACATTGAATACAAACTGTTCTGAGAAAGTCAAATGTAAATCTAATGGTGAATTGGTCACGGAAGCTACAATGCCTGCAGATACTGCAAGAGTATGTAACCTAGATAATTCTAGACCCGAAATTTCGTGTATGGACAACTTCAAACTCAATGTAGAGATAAATATGTGTGAAGGTATGTATAATGTGACATTGACAAATTATTCACCTGCACTATGAAAGCTGATGCGTTTTTATACTGCCATATGCTAATGTGGGTATATATTGTGGTTGCTCGTGTCGAACTTCCATTTGTCTAAGAGAGCCACAGTGGCTGAACATGAAGGTCCTGTATTCCATCCCTGTGTCCGTCAAGTATAATTCATCAGGACTTTTTGGCATGGGTAACCCCCTTGACAGTGGTGCAGGACAAAGGGCCTGCCAAGGGACAATGTATAGTAATTCGGAATGGTTGAAAAACTGATGACCGTGTGCACTTTCGCATGCATGTAAAAGGTCCCCAAGCAGTTGAAATTCGATGTCAGAGTATGCTGTAGAAATGTTGTCTGGGAAAAATTTCTTTCATAGAATACTGTATGGATTACACTGTCCTTATTAGGCCAGGCGCTGCAGGAGGGTAGAACTTTAAACCCCATTTCATTTGATTTCATTTCCTTCCGTCCAAATTTATTGTGCTTGCTCAACAAAGATGGTCCATATTATTTCAAAAATAATGCCAGAGTAGTTCTGGACCTGAATGATTGTTGATTGGCATATATTGCCGAATGTATTGGTACAGTTATCAGGTTTCCTCCCGAGAGAGTTCTTCGTGATTTTTTTTGCACAGTTTTTCTAGGGTTGTGCGATATATCGGTTTTTCGATATATTGTGATAAAATCATCGACGATTTTACCATATCGGACTTATTAAAAAATATCGATAAACCGGTATGTTGTGATAACCAAAATTATCGCAATATGATAATTATCGTGTCCTAATATTGATGATAATTAATACATATGCTATATCATCACCCATGACATTCTACTGATAGAATTAAATTCATCAGTAAAAATAGCATTATTAAGTACCATCAAAATTTAACTTCTTAAGACAAGTGTATAAATTATCGCGATAATATCATTTATCGTGATATTTGATAAATTATTATCGCGATATTATTTTTTAATAATCGCCCAACCCTAAGTTTTTCTCGTTCAGGAGAGAAGGCCTGAAAAAAACAGTATCTAATCGTTATGATGGGATGAAAAACCGAGGGACTGTGTACAGTGGCGGATTAAGCTCCACCAAGGCCTGAGGCGGCAGTTGCTGGAGGGCCTATTTAGTTTTTAAAGTTAGAGCAACGTGGATACAATATATTAAGCAAGACATAACCGAAAACTTAAAAGGATCTAACGTACATTGTAGGCCTACGTTTGAAAAATAATATCAGATCTCCAAACAATAGGGCCTATTTAAAATGGCGTGGGCCTATTTAATTTTCGGGTCAGGGCCTATGTTGATTCCCGTTGGGCTTAAACCTCACCCCCCCTAACATTCATTGTCTATGCGTTTTTAATCGTATCAGACAAGTCTAAAAAAATTTTTTTTACAAAATCTTTGGGCCTGAGGCTGCAGCCTCATCAGCCTCACTGATAATCCGCTACTGACTGTACATTAGCATGTATATATATATATGAATCCTTGACAGTTGGAATTCGAAATAAGAGTAGGCTGTATTGCTGCTCTTCATGCAAAACTTCCCTCATAGAACACTGTATGGCATAAGCCCTTCTTCATTAGTCAAGTCAGTGCAGAAACGTAATACATTTAACCCCATTTTATTTCGTTTGACATAGCCATCAACTAATATACTAATTTATCATAAGATTGTTGAGATTAGTCTATGCATTACCAGCTTTACAACATTTTTTTTCTCCTTATTTCCCCCAGAAATCAGCACATGTACAGGAGAATTCCAGAAATTTGGTAATAAGTGTGTTTATGTCTCAAGGGAAAAGGTGATATGGCGTACAGCTGTACAGGACTGTAACCAACGAGGAGGATACTTGCTTCAATTGACAAGCGAAGCAGAAATAGCAGAATTTCAAAAATTGAGACGATTGAGATTTGGAGGTTAGTAGATTAGTTACTTTACAATGAACATTGTCTACATTAAAGTAAAAATTCTACATAAGAATAGTGTTTGATTATTAGAAACTTGTGTCGGATACAGCGAGAAAGGATTCCTTTCGATGAACAAAGAAGAATTACCGTGAAAAATTAAATCTAACAACTCAAACATAGCATCAGAACAGAGGTGGGGGTAGAGGCTATAAGAGTGGTATTTTCATATTTTTACTTAATTAGAACAGCTAGCAACGGTCAGAGGAATTGGTCTGTGAGAGATCATTTAAAAAGAAATTGTTATAAAGCGGGATAACATTGAGAGAGAGAGAGAAATGGGGTTTAACCTCCACTCGACACAACTAGGTCATTTCGGGACTAACATAAGGTTTAATTTTATTTCAATAATTCGCTTGCGCATAGGGGTCTTTAGCAGTGGGAGGAAACCGGAGGACCCGGAGAAAACCCACGAGGTTGGACAGGCGACCCTACTCCTTGTCACGTACAACAGGGGATTCGAAACCACGCCAGTCGACTCAATGACAGACTTTATGATACAGCGCGCGCACGCTAACCATTCAGTCATCCAACCCCCGGGATAACATTGACATGATAGCATTTTATAATAGCTGGGGTTGGGTGGCTGAATGTTTAACATGTATCATAAGGTCTGTCATTGATTTCTACTTGTATGTGACAAGGAGAAGGGTCACCTGTCCAGCCTCATAGGTTTTCTCCGGCATAAGCAAATTATTGAAATAAAATTGAACCATGTGTTAGTCCTGATATGACCTAGTTTGTGTCAATTGGACATAAAACCCAATGAGCTGGACGATATCCCTGGAACAAATATCACAATATTTTATCAAATGTCAACAATTTCAGTTTATCACCTTTTATCTGTAAATTAATATGCATAAAAAGTTGGATGTACACCGGCGCCTTGAGTATTCATTTGACCTTTTGTAGTCCATGTTATTCAAAAATTAAGCATACACTACTGTACTTTATTTACAAACAAAATTTTTAAGTCTGTCATTGAATCAACTAGCCTGGTCTCGAATCCCCGGTTGTACGTGACAAGGAGTAGGGTCGCCTGTCCAACCCCGTGGGTTTTCTCCGAGTCCTCCGGTTTCCTCCCACTGCTAAAGATCCCTACGCGCAAGCGAATTATTGAAATAAAATTGAACCATATGTTAGTCCCGAAATGACCTAGTGTGTGTCAAGTGAAACGTTAAACCCCATTTCTCTCTCTCTCTCTCTTACAAACAAAATTTGGGGGGTTGGATGGCTGAATGGTTAGCGTGCGCGCGCTGTATCATAAAGTCTGTCATTGAGTCGACTGGCGTGGTTTCGAATCCCCGGTTGTACGTGGCAAGGGGTACGGTCGCCTGTCCAACCTCGTGGGTTTTCTCCGGGTCCTCCGGTTTCCTCCCACTGCTAAAGACCCCTACGCGCAAGCGAATTATGTAAATAAAATTAAATCATATGTTAGTCCCGAAATGACCTAGTTTGTATCGAGTGGACGTTAAACCCCATTTCTCTCTCTCTCTCTCTCTCTCTCTCTCTCTCTCTCTCTCACAAACAAAATTTAATGAGCAGGTTCAAACATAGATCTATTGAGCCACTAAGACTGTGTTGTTTATAACAGTTTGAACTTCCAATACATTAATGATGATATTTGATTTAATTAAGATAATTTGAATTTGAAAAATGCATAAAAAAAACAAAAAACATTTGTGTTATTCTTTTGGCCGTGTGTGTGTTTTTATAGCTACGGGTACAATAAGAGGCTATTCATCTACCCTTGCAAACTCGTTTTTCTTATTCAAGCGTATGCATTCTTGAAAAGTAATTTTAAAATTGCTGTCACGAAAGGTGTCCATTTTTCGGATGACGGACCGCCATGACACATTAGTAATCAGCTACTGGTACTCTCAGTATAGTATCGGTATAAACAATTCATCAAGAAAAATAGAAATAGAACAAAAGCATGGATAATTCTGACAGTACCGGTCGGTTGGAAAATTGATCGAGAAATCATGTAATGTAAATAAAGTTACATAAAGGCATGGAATAAACACTCAAGAGTTTGTAACATTATTAATTCATCATCAAATAATAAAATACCGATCATTCAAAAAAGACATTTTTTTAAATATTTATGTAAAATATCATCCAAAAAAATCAAAACTGTGAAACTGTGATATATCATGTATGTTCGGTTTTTCAATATTTTCTGAAGACTGTATTTTTGACGGTTTTTATTTCTGTAATGGTTTTCTACTTGACAGCTGGAATTCAATTGTTGTCCCGACAAAGTTTCCCTCATGGCACACTGCTGGAGTATGCCTGTCTTCATAAGACTGGTTCAAAATAGACATTAAAGGAGCTAAATCTCTAATATTTGGGACCTAGATCTGGACACAAATGGGTCGCAACGTATATAATATTGCAATATGAATGTATATAAATTGATTTACATTCAATCATTTCCGTTTTTACTCTCATTTGAAATCACATTGTGTTCGGTGAACTACACCAGAAGTCTCAGTCGAATGGCCAATTCTAGCGTCTGGTTATTCCAGTCTAGACCGATAGTATTTATTAAGCATGCTCTCCATGCTCTCCAGATAAGAATGATACGGGTCACCGTTTGACATGACTTGTGGAATATGTCTACCCTTGTTCTTTGAGTTCTTTGTTACAAATGGCATTGAAATGCATTATGGCGTACGATTGTACCAATAGGTGCCCCAATATAAATAAATATCTCCAAATATCTCGACAATTACACCACAATATTTATATATATACCAAACCTTAAATCAGTTTCACACATTTATGGTCACTAAATAAACGGTCATGTTGTTCTTAATAAGCTATGACCATGTAACCATCCGTAAATAATAGACTGAAAAATGGTTACGAGTGTCAACCATAACATAAGGGCACTTTTGAGTAAAAAATAGGTTACTTGCTCTTGTTTTGAAATTAGTCTGGCTTAACCAGTCTCTGGATAGTCAAGACTACTGTTTGACGAAACATAATAGAAAGCTTGAACAAGAAATTGAATTTAGAAACACGCAGGTTAGGCAACTCAACAATTGTTTGAAGAACCTTGTAAAAGTAAAATGAAACTACTGCTAGTATCATGTTCTTGGCTAACCCGAGTGTTTCAGAGATATTATTTGTACTAAACCAAAAGATGACGCTCCTAAAAGAATAGTTAATGAAAAAGCAATTTAAAAAATAAAACGAACGTAATTTCTAAAGCTGCTGTAATAACCAAAAAGCTAAATATTACTGCTATTCAAAATCGTCAACAATAGATATTTTATGGCTATAATAGTTGATAGATGTATAGAGAATTTCATGTGTGATGGCTATTTATAGACTCATAGACTCTTGCGATGAGTATTATCTTACCGCATGACTAGCCAGAAATCACTTTGAGACAAGCCACTGAAGCATGCACATTCGCCATGTTGAGTTCAACTTTCAGTACGGAAAATTTTCACTGTATTTAAATTGACAAATAATTTGTGTTTTAAATGTCGAAGACTTTGAATGATATTGAGTTAGAGACCTAGCTACTTTAAACCCTTATTCATTCATTCATTCAATTTTATTGACTCCCTTTTTAAGAAACCATCCATTTTTTGGTTAAAAATAAAGATTATTATCAAATATGATGAATTATGATAGAAAACAAGTTATACAAGAATTTTCACAATAACCAATTTTACTTCTTCAAAGAGTATGCTATAAAAAAAACAAATTTCGAATGAATGACACCGCCGTGGATGATGGAGTAAGCTACCAGACAATTTTCGGAGCAATCTTTGTCAATTCTACCCTGCACCTATAAACCTTTGCTATTTCCAGAAAAACAATCTCTTTAATGTCCAAGTTGAAATTCTAAATCTATGATTTTGTATGCAATATAGAAATAAATCGTATGACTGTTTACTTCTAGGTCAATTCTATGTTGCTGGAGTAAACACAAATAGAAAAGAAAGCAATGATAAGTTTACAGATCCTGGATATGAGAATTTCCGTCTCCCATCAAATCTGGTAGACAGCAGTGCTGAAACAACTGGTTTTAAATGCGTTGGATTATCAAAATCGGAAGCCCCAAAATTAACACAATGCACAATAAAGAAGAAGTACATCTGTGAACAGAGTAAGTAATTTCAAAATTATGTATTCATTCTCCCAATATAAATGTATATTGCCGTCACCCCTGTCTCTCTGTGTGTGTGTGTGTGTGTCGCCTACAGGCCACAATTCTTAAGTGATCATCTTGAAACTTTACATACTTATTCCTTATACCCTAGGATGATCCCTATTGTTTTTGGTGCATGCCCGACCCCCAGGGGCAGAGCCACGCCCATTTCTTGTATTTGTTAAGGTATCATCTTGGAACTTTGCATACTTATTCTTTGTACCCTAAGGAACATCCCTATCATTTGGGGTGCATGCCCAACCCCCAGAGGCAGAGCCACGCCCATTTTCATTTTGTGTGTTTGTGTGTCGCCTACAGGCCACAATTCTTAATCGATCATCTTGAAAAATTTTCATATAAATTCCTTATACCCTAAGGATGATCCCTATTTTTCTTGGTGCGTACCCGACCCCCAGTGGCAGAGCCACGCCCATTTCTTGTATTTATTTGTTTGTCATCTACAGACCGCATTTCTTAACGTATCACCTTGAAACTTTGCATACTTAATCCTTCTATCCTAAGGAACATCTCTATTGTTTGTGGAGAATGCCCAACCCCCAGGGTCAGAGCCATGCCCATTTTCTTTTTGTGTGTATGTGTGTCACTTACAGCCCGCAATTCTTAATCGATCGTCTTGAAAACTTTTTTATACTTATTCCTTATACCAGGGGCGGATTGGGGCCCGGGAACCGGCCCGGGCTCCCGTGTCGGAGCGGCCCCTTTTACTGACCGCGGAGCCCGGATGGGGGGTCCGGGGGCTCTTCCCCATGAAAATTTTGAAAAATGAACCCCAAATATGCGATTTGGTGGCATATCTGATTATAATCTCTGTCCAATAATATATCTCATAAATCGAGTAATTTAGGCCAAAACCCCGACCTGCAAGTAATTTACATCCATCAACCTGTGAAATTATCATATCGTCATATTATTAATTAACGTATTATCATTGTGACGTCAAGACCAGCTATCATCAAATTTTGCCGAGGCCTTAAAATTGAAATTATTTTTGGAGTTACGAACCATCGGCAGACGTTTCTGGCGACAGTGTCGGGTGAATCCGATGAAATTTTCGGATGAAATTTGGAATCCCCATTGCAGGATTCCGAATTCCGGCCCACCCAGCACACCCGGCCCAGAAGATATATTATACCAGCCCAATCCAGATTCCAATGACGGCGTGGCGCCCAGTTAAAGCCACCGGCCACATACAACTTGATCATCGTCGCTCCATGGCCGGTCCAATACCCCCCCCCCCTCCTCCATATAATGTTCAGCAGAAAAGGTGTTTTAAGACGAATTGGACAAAATTTTTTTTTTTTTCATTTTTTGTCCGACCGGCCCGATGGCCCAATCCGCCCCTGCCTTATACCCCCTGGGACAGAGCCACGCCCAATGTTTGTGTGTCTTTTGTTTCGCCTACAGCCCCCAGTTCTTAACAGATCCTTTTGAAACTTTGTATACCTATTCCTTACACCACTATTGTTTTTTGGTGATTGCCCAACTCCCAGAGGCAGAGCCACACCCATTTTTTCTTTGGGTCTCTGTATGTTGCCTACAGACCTCGATTCTTAATGGATCTTCTTTGAAATTAGGATATGTATTCCTTATAGCCTAAGGACAACAACTGCATGTCCCGACCCCCAGGGGCAGAGCCACGCCCAATTTTTGTGTTTATTGTTTACAGGCCGCAATTCTGAATGGATCAACTTGGTACTTGGCATATGTATTCCTTATAGCCTAAGACCGTCAACTAATGATATTGGTGAATGCCCCGATCCCCAGGGGCAGAGCCATGCCCAATTTTTGCATTTAGCGCCCAAAGGCCACAATTCTGAATGGATTACCTTGGAACTTGGTATACCTACTCGTATTCCTTATACCCTAAGAACGGCAACATTGATGTTGGTGCACAGATCCTATTTCGTTTCGTTTTTTATAGTTCGTTTCAATTTTTATAGTTCAAAGTTTCATTTTACTTGTCTTTACTACACTAGGATCTGGAAGAGTTGTTATATATTTACTAACATTTTTGTGAGGGATAAGCCAATTAAATGGCCATGCACGCCAACTGTGGGTAAACCAGAAATGACAACGCTGATTGATTAATCAATGTTTGACGTCATAGGGTCAATATCCGCGACCTTATCACTACAACCGGTCAGATCTTCGTGTAGTGTAGGCCATCGAAAGTATTAAAAAAAAAAAAAAAAATAAAGATCCGTATTTTAATCAGATTGTATAAAAGAGTTCTGTTACTCCTGTAAACTGTTTTTCGGCAATCATTTCCAAAAGACTGAATATTTTTTTACCTGACAGTTCAAACAAGTAAATATGCTATTTCTTTACATTTTGGTTTGCATACTTTTTTTCAGATTAACAGTGAAATCTGGATTTCTAAAATAATTGTTACATTTATTTTTAATTCAGAACCAGATGAAATTAAAACTGTAGACACTGGTAATTGTGATGGAAGTGATGTAACTGATGCAAATGAAGTTGAAAGCATCCAAGAAATCCGAACTGTGAGTAAAAGTACTTAAAATTCTAATGCATCATTTGCATTTTTGTTAATATATCAAATGTCTCACTGATTAAAACTTGCTAAATATGTAACAGGATTGAAACACAGACGACTGTTAAAATGATTATCTGCCCGTCCGTCAGTCTGACTGTCACACTTTTTTGGACACCATAATTCTCTCTCCTTCTAACTGAGCTAGAATGTTCAAACTTCTCTAGGTGTTTATTAGGTCAGTACCTTGATGGAGTTTGAAGATGAGCATTTTCTGCTTAGGCTAAACAGAGCGATAAGCAATTTCATTGGTTGAGATTTCAGATATCGATTACTTTGATTCTAATTGAGTGAGAATGGTGAAACTTTGTGTATAGTTCAATTATATCATAGATACTTAGTCTGATTGGTCAAGACTTTGGAACACAATAACTCTCCTTCTTGGTGTGGATGTTCATTAGAGGTGAATGTCTTGACTGATCTCAATGATTAACATTATCCGCTAAAGATAAGCAGAGCTAAGTAATTTTTTTGGCCGATACTTTGGGACAAGATAACTTGATTCTAACTGATGGAGAGTGATGCAATTTATACTGTATATTTTTACTACCAGGTACTACAAAATTTTGACTGAATTCGAACATGAACATATTCTGCTTAGGGCCCTCACTTAGGGAGAGGCTGAGGGGGCATATGCTTGGGGGCGACACTTCTTTGGGTGAGGGAAATTATCTAAGTGCCTCCTTGGAGGCTGAGATAGAAAATCACCGGCCTTCACTTCCCTTAAACCTGTGTAAACCAGTTCATATTTCAGCAAATAGAAAGGGTAAAATTATGATTTTTCCGAGATGGTTTTTCAATGAAATGGAGGATTCAAAGGAAAATAAACATAAATATTTTACATATAAGTTGATTTAATTAATAGTTATTTAGATAAAGTGTTTAAAGTATAAAGAATTGTATTTTAAAATTTCTTTAATCATAAAAAGTCAACTGACAGTATGCAAAGGGAGGGGGGCATCACTGAAACTTTTCCTCTAGGGCATCACATAGGCTTGTGAGGGCCCTGCTTAGACAAAGTCTAGATAATGAGTTTGATTGCTTGATACCTTTCAAAATGAAAAATGTGAATTAATTAGAATGTGTCATCTATTTATTTTGAGACTGCAACAGGTGACATCAGCCTCACTGTTGGCTTGTTCAACATTTAATTGAAATGACAAAAATCAAAATACCAATGCTTGGATTCCGTTGGATCTAAACTAAGTTTCTCTACCACCAATAAAAGATTGAAGAAGCATAGATAGATGAAATTTCAATTTATCATAACTTTGTAAATACTAAACGAAATTGAACCATTTTTCGACTGATATTTCCATTAGTTATTAAACATCCACAATATTGTAGTTTGCAAGGGATTCCTATAGTGCTAAATGATACATTAAGCCTTTAAAAGATCAAAACCTCTTCGATTTAGTTGAAGTAAAGAGTACAATGTTGAATTAGGTTGATCTCATGTGTTAAAGGACAATATTGGTGCCAGTCATTATCACATATGTGATAAAACTGGTTAAACATGTTCCAAATATAATTTTAAAACAGAGATCATTGCTACGATAGATGCGTAATGCAGGTTTCAACAATTGGAAGTGATGACCGCAAAAAGAAAACACGAGTTATCCCTCTATATAACTGAATAATTCCTTCGAAGACCAAAAGTTGTTGTGTGAGACTGTGAGAGGAGATCTGACAATTCATAAAAAGAATTGACTGTCACTAAATAACACGAAAGAAAAATAGAAAAAGTCTGTGCATTACCATGTTTTTATTAAGTATAGAATGAATAAGAACCAGTGAATGTACGGACTATTTCTATATTTGTTATACTGCAGTCAAGTTTTAAAAAAAAGTTGGCATGTAGGTAATCAAAGAATGGTGGTCTCAGGTACATTGACTCTGTCAAATTTTGCTTCTGATATAAATGTATTATGGACATGTTACTTTTTTCAGGATGATCCTACCTGTATCTGTACGTTCCCTATGGATGTAAAATGTGATCCTGTTTCCGATGCAACCTCTGTTACAGAAACAGTATGTAAAGCTCGACCAAGCGGGGAACTCTATACTTGTTATGGTGGTGATATGAACTCATGTACAGATTATACTGTCCAAGGAAAATGTGAAAAAAGTAGGTATAATCATGCACAACCATGCAAATGTCTTAAAAATGTTTTACAATGTTGTAGGTAGATTATTCAGGTGGAATGAAAAAAAAAACCCTTGAAGGTTTGATTTAAAACGTATTTGATTTAGTCCCGGAGTTAGAAGTCTGAAAATAATGAAACAGAGTATTAACATATGGTAATAATTCATAATACATCCATATACATGACTGTAATATAATGTACAGATGATCAAGACTACTTTGTCCACAACAAGTGACTCTAGTGTCTGGGTTATAGTGCTAAATGATACATTAAGCCTTTAAAAGATCAAAACACGAGTTATCCCTCTATATAATGTCCAGATGATCAAGACTACTTTGTCCACAAGATCACGGTTGCACAACAAGTGACTCTAGTGTCTGGGTTATCTGGATGGTATTTGTTGGTCATTTAGAATGATAGATATTTATTACACATAACTACATATTTAATACAGTATTTACTATTAAAGCAATAATAAACTTAAATTTATAGTATACAGGGCCCTTATTCACGAAAACTTAAACTAAGTTACAACCAAAATTTTAAGAAATACTGCAACTTCATTGGATATATGCAAATTGATTTTACTGGTCAGCCAATCGAATTGCAGTATTTCTTAAAATTTCGATTGTATCTTAGTTTAAGTTTTCGTGAATAAGGGCCCAGATCTTAAAAAATTAAAATATTACTAAGATTAATAGAATCTTCAGATGCTTTATATTTAATAAGTACAAAATCACCAGGGTGTTGCGATCACACATACTAGTCTAAGCCAAACCAGTTTAACTATTTTGTCTGCATTGGGTAAAGGTTAAGAGTTAATTGCACATGGGCAGTTGCATCTGAATGGGCTATAAATATAACTCATGAATTCAAGATAGATAATCATTTCTAAGTACATGTATATCAAAATGTTCACCAAACTATACAATATAGCAATATAGTAATAAACTCTGCAATGGAACAAGAATTAGTAAGTGAAGATTCTATTAGCAAAAGCCACAAAAACCACACCACACACCTACAGAAACCTGGGCAAACCAGAAGACAACATACACAGCACATGGACAATACGAAATGTGAATAAACAGTAAAACAGTCATATATTATAGAACACAACTACCATGTCCGCATTTAAAAACATGCGTTGTCTACTTTTATGTTACTTCACAAAACTCTGTTTTAGTACTGGCAATAATTCATTATACTGTAGTTAATTCTATATGGATAACCATGATGTATAGAGAAGGTTACGACATTGGTCACATGGTATCCCCCCGTAGACCCTTCATTAGACACGTTATTTTCTTGCCAAGTTTGAACAACCACATATAAGTGATCGATGTTTAAGGATTCCAATATGGTTATGATTATATAATTAATGGGATCATCTGAATTACACTATTTAGTAAAAGTTCAGACCAATTACTTCTCTAGGATTCTTGAAAATAGACAACAGATAGACAAAATTATGCAAATTGACTTGACTACTACACATGCTCTTATTAGAAAAAAATTCTGAATCCAACTGTTTTAAAACCTATGCGAAGAAGTTATATACTGTAGAAATTATAGTGAGGTATACATTCGAACTAAAGTAACCGATGGATTGGAGAAGTTTCTCCAATAACTTAATCTAGAATGTAACAATTAGATTCAGAAATTTAAACTGTAATAAAGTAAAAAAGTCATTATCCGTCCACACAATTATTGCTAAGTTTGGTGGTGATACACACTTCTTTTGTATTATGTAGAAATATCTTCAAATATATTGCTGTGGGTCTGTGTTTGTAAACACCAATTGGTACATCTAGGAAGAAATCAGAAAGAACTTAATCATTTGAATTATTACTAGAACACATAAAAGTTAGCACAAGTTCTATTCAAAGGTTATGAACGATTCGTACACTAGCCAAATGTAATTGACCTCCTGATATTTGATTTTGACAGATATCGATGAATGCAGCGAAGTGGGTGTTGATTTGTGTCCAGATGGAACTGAATGTACAGATGATTGGGGCAGTTTCAGCTGTCATTGCTCAGATCCAGACGACATTCTTCACGATGAAACATGTTTAGGTGAGTTTGAATCACTGTTTTACATCAGTTGTACGACATTTCACAATCAGTATTAAAAACTGATTGCATGATAACCATCATTCTTAGCATCTTTAACAAATAATAAAACCATTTTTGAAAAGATGTGCATTGAAAAAACAGCAAAAAAACCCCTCTGCACTAGATAAAATATTATTCTTTTCTTATTCATTTACAATTGTCATACACATTTGTTTAGACCTGTCAACTCTACCGCATCAAGCAGTAGAGTGCCACGAAAAGGCCTCTTGTACTGTCTTACTGAGCGTAAATAGTTCTCGATGCATTTCTAAACAAAGGGGTCAAAACTCTTTGTATGTAAACCAAAAAGGCCGTGACGTTTGGTTATCAGCATCGAGTTTGGGGTTATGGTAAGGTGTAATTGAGGTAATAGACTTAGATTTGTAATCAATATTGTTTTCAACACATTTTAGATTTAAAGAAGTGGATATAATTATTGACACATGTTCCAATAATCTGAAAATGTATCATTTCTAAATTAATAACCCTCGACGGGTCTGAACTGGTTCTAGTAGGTTTCTGTGAATTTTATTTTCACCCCACCTTTTAAAGAAAGCATGGAAATATAAAAATGGGTTCGTTTGTTTGTCCTTCAAATTTTTGGAGACACAATAATCTTGCTTCTAATTGAGCTAGAAATGTTCAAACTTGGTGTAGGTGTTTACAGTGAATGCCTTGATGGACTTCAATGATGAACATAATATGCTTATGTTAAGCAGAATGATTGGTCAAGACTTCGGAGCACAATAATTTTTGTTCAAATTGAGAGAGATTGGTCAGTGGTGAAACTTGTTATATAATTTTATTGCATCAGTCCCTTGACTAGTTACGTTCAATGGGAGGGGGGGTGATGGATGGCCGAATGGTTAGGGCGTGCACGTTGTATCATAATTGACCCAACTGGCATGGTTTTGATTCCCTGGTTGTACCTGACAAGGAATAGGGTCGCCTGTCCAAATTTTCTCTGGGTCTCCCAATTTCCTCCCACTGCTAAAAGACCCTACGTGCAAGCAAATTATTGAAATAAAATTGAACTATATGTTAATCCCGAAATGATGTAGTTTGTGTCGAGTGGACGTTTAACTCCATTTCTCTCTCTTTCAGCTACCTTCAATAAAAGCATTTTGTATATTAGCTAAATGGGGACACTTATAAGGTCACCATTTTTATCCGATTTGATTTGATCAAACTTAAAATATATGTCTTTATCCCAAATATCTAATATGGGTTTGATTTTGGCACCTATAGAGCCCACTATTTTTGACCCATTTGATGTTTGGTGTGTGCGTCAGACCTTCTGTTCTGAAGTTATGCCTAAGAAAACTGTGTATATCTGATAGAGGATATAGTTTTATCAGTTTGTTTTCTAATTTTTCATCTGAATAGAGATTGGGAAACAAACAGACATAGCCTTTATTAAACTCCTCTGAAACATTGGGTTCACGTGAGGATGAATCCTATAGATATTCAGAGTACCACAACCTTCTGTTCCGCACTTTTTCGAAAACCTTGTGAATGTAATAGAGGCTAATAACAGGTGTTTTTTTTTTCAAATTCTATGTGAAGGATTGAGTCAATGACAGAATAAACCCTATCGATTGTTCTTGTTCTCTGTCTATCTATTGCAAAATGTGAACGTATCTTGCTTGTCAATCATTTATTGCTTTTGCTTGTGATACTAAATTGCATTTCTATTTTCCTACAGAATAAGGCTCAGAGATGCATGCCATCAGTTTACATTCATTCATGCCATCAATTTAATTCATTCACCATATGTCTATTATTACAGCCACAGAAAAATGTCAATTCAGTATGCCCAGTGATGGTAATACTTTCATGATTACCAGATTTAATTCGCTCGATTTACCATCGCAAGAAGTTGGAGATTGTACAGTTACCTTAGTAGAAGACTGTGTTTCTCCGGAAAAATTAAATGTAAAGGTTATTAAAGCTAAAAGTGGAGGCACATATGTCGTAACAATTAGAATAAAGGTTCAAGACACAGTTGTTTCAGTAACAACACTTGGAGTTGAGGTTTGTAACTAATTTGTAACTGTTTCTCTATTCTAATAAGATATAGATAATTACGATAATGACTTGGGTCAACTTTTAGAAAAATTCTAAGCAACCATGTTCCATTACTAGCCTTTATTAATGTGCTTTCCCATACAACAAAATGGTAATGTCCTCAGTTTATCAGAGAGCTGGGTGACCGAATGATTTAACATGTGTGAGTTAGATCATAAGGTCTGTCATTGGTTCCTTTTGATGCTTTTGTTTTTTTCTGGGTTTTCTCCAGGTTCTCCATTTTCCTTCCACACCTAAAGACTGCAATTATAAAATTAAAATTGTACCATATTTTAGTCCCAAAATATGACCTAGTTTGTGTTGAGTGGATGTTAAAACTCCATTTCTCTCACTCCCTCACTTTATCAGTGTAATTTGTTTAGCTTGCTTCTTCAACACTCCCAGCTCAATGTGCTATCCACATACAACAAAATAATAATGTCCTCCGTTAATTAGTGTAATTTGTGTGTTGAAATTAAAGATACATTATGGGAGATTAGATAAAGAGCTGACAGTTCTCATTATAATAGTTAAAAACTAGAGAATGTAAAGGGAATTTGCTGAAAATTTAAGTCAAATTGATCCACTCTGAACTGAGAATTTAGCAATTGAATTTTGGGTCTAGCCTTGATCATCATTACTAACGTCAGCATGATTAAAAACATAGTCTCGATTATCCATTTTTTGATTTAATCGTGAATAAGCAGATCGGATCCTAATCCAGTAAATATTGCAGGTTAGCGATGACATCGAGAGTTGATTATGGTCTGGATAAGTTAAAAAATGTCTAATTAATAATTTAGATAACATTTCAGGCCTAAGGAAAGGGAAAGACTGCAATAGGCAGATTTAGCTCTACAGGTCCCAATTTTTATACAATTTATAAGGAACTTGAAATGAAGATTTATCTCTTAGAAATCCCAGTTCCTTTCAATATTGCTATGTATCGGACCGTAATTTCATGGATTATGACTTTTGATATTTTTTTAGCTTGTGAATGATTTTGATGAAACTTGAAATATATGTTTGTTTATCTCGGTTCTTTTTGAAATTCTCACCTATCGGACTGCAACTTCCTTGATTTAGCTTGTGGTTTCTCTAGAGGTCACAAGTTTTATCCAATTTTAAAAACCCTTCAAATATATTCAAATTTCATGAAAACCTGACCGATAAAATGGCCACTCCTTGTATGCAAATAGTCTAAAAGTATGTAATACCAAGGTTGTGGAGCAATTTTTATCCGGTTTTGTTTAAAATATATGTTTATATCCCAAAGATCTCGGTTCCTATTGATCTTTGGGTGCATATCGGACTGTTACTTCCTGGATTAAAGCCCCTGATTGTACGAAAAATCACAATTTTTATCTGATTTTGTTTATATCCCGAATAACAAGGACAGCTGTCGAATCTAGTCCTTCGGATGATCCAAAAAAACGAGGTCCCGTGTATATATTGGAATGTACGTAAAAGATCCCCTGGCAGTTGGAATTCGATATAAGAGTAGTCGATAGTGCCGCTGCCCGGGCAAAATTTCCCTCATAGCACACTGTATGGCGTATGCCCGTCTTCATTAGCCCAATATAGGAGCAGAACAGTAGGATGTTAAACCCCATTTCATTTCATTTATATCCTGAATATCTTTATTCTTTTTGATATTTTCGCATGTCAATCTGTAACATCCTCGATTATGGCCCCTGATTTTACAAAAAAATTGCTTTTTTGGCCTGTGATCTGTTCATCTCTTGACAAATGTTGGTGCATCTTGCATGGCAACCGCTTATTCATGGGTAAAATAAAATACATGTACAGTCGACCTTATGTTGACTTTGCAGTTGGTATCAACCGCTTTTAACCAGTTGCAAGGGTGCTCATGTCGATCAAATCAACAACTGAGAACAACTGAATTCATAGCACTGATGTCGACATGGAACAGATACCGATTACACTTAACATGTGACTGTTAAACAGGCATTATACAAGAGCTAAATCTGTCTATTGTAACACAGAGGCTTAAACAACAACAACAACTGGGCCCTTATTCACGAAAACTTAAACTAAGATACAATCGAAATTTTAAGAAATACTGCAATTCGATTGGCTGACCAATATGCAAATTGGATATATGCAAATTGATTTTACTGGTCAGCCAGTATTTCTTAAAATTTCGATTGTATCTTAGTTTAAGTTTTCGTGAATAAGGGCCCAGTTTCTTCTGATACTTAGAGATACAGCTTTTTATTGTATACAAAGTTATACAACAATCGTACACCCAAGTTTAAGTTGTCTGCAGGTGAGAATACCTTGGGTGGCAGTCCAGTACTGGTACTATGATACAATCTCCGCTTTTATAAAGGGAACAGAGACATTCCAATGCAATCTATCTCAATTAATCTTAATCACTCTAAGTTAATGGGGCCCTTTCTAACTCAGTTAATAGGTTAGTCATTAATCATCGACATTTCCTTGATAACTAAGGCTACTATATCACGTCAATGGTCTAAACTTACTTGCCATTATCTAACTCAGTTAATAGGTTAGTCATTGATCATTGATATTTCCTTGATAACCAAGGCTACTGTTTCACACGAATGGTCTACAGTTACTTGTTCACTAACGGAGATTTAAATATGTGGACCAAGGGCCACTATATTACACTATTGCTGGTCTTTCTTTATGCCAGAAATGTTATATAAATTATTAATAAGACATTAATTAACCTACCAAGACCATAATCAACTCTCGATGCCATCGGATGACTGCGAGATAAGTAGATTTTAATACGTTTTGTGGTGGATGTGGTTGCCATAAAATTGGATAATCGAGACTTTGTTTATTATCATAACAACGGTAGTAATGGCAATCGAGGCTAGACATAATTGTAATGCCGATAACTAGGTTCAAAGTGAAGTAATTTGACTGAAATATTCAGCATATATTCTCTTTTCATTACCTGTTTTTTTTTTACTATTATAGCAAAAACTGTCGGCTTTTTATCTAATCTTACCTAATGCCCCTATTATTTATTTATGGTGAGTACCTTAGAGGTGCAGAAAGTTAACATGGGCAACTGGCTTCGACTGACTGGAACTAGTTATTTTGAGGCGCTCAGGTCGACAGAAGCCCAGCTTAAGGTGTTTGCTTTGATAGTGTGGTAAGTGATTACCGGTAATGGGAAAGGTGCATGCTTCCATTCCCATATCTTTGAGGATATAAACAATTACCTACTATATTTTATCTCTGATAAGGTTAATGGGGAATTCTACAGTGATGGAAGAAAGTACACCGATATTAAGATTATGCAGTCAGCTAGAGAATTATTAGTTTCTAGCAATGATGGCAAACTCAATGTTATGGTAGATACAGTTAATTTGGAAACAGAGATAACATCTGTTGTTGGTTTTTGTGGATCCTGTGATTTGCTAGACAGTATGGACGTTTCTCAAGCATTTGATAGGTAAGTTATTTATCTTAATGTAACTATCAAAATCTGAAATGTTATATAATGTTACCTCTTCACAGGATATGGTCAAAGCAAGCCACCTACAATCTTTACCAAAATCTATGATCGTCCTTTTAATCCAAGCCAAGATATTATATATATATATCTGCCATTGATATTTTCATGTGGACGTCCATAATTGTTTGTGGACACTCTACAGGTCAAAATTTTTATCTGATTTTAACGAAACTTGAAATATAAGTTTATCTCCCAAAGATCTCGGTTCCTTTCAATATTGGCATGTATCGGACCGTAACTTCATGGATTATGGCCCCTGATTGTACAAAAAATCTTGTTTTTAGCTTGTGGACCCGATAGAGGTCACAATTTTTATCTGATTTTGTTGATATTTGAAATGTAAGTTTATAACCCAAAGATCTTGGTTGCTTTCGATATTTGCGCATATCGAATCGTGACTTCCTGAATTATGGCCCCTGATTGTACGAAAAATCGCGTTTTTAGCTTGTGGACCCTATGGAGGTCTCAATTCCGATTTAAAAAACTGTTTGAACATATCCCCGTTACAACTTATTGACGGTTGAGTTTGAATTTCGTGAAAATCGGACCAAAACTGCCGGAAAAAATAGACACCCCTCGTATGCAAACAGTGTAAAAAAAATGGTATACTATATCAAGGTTGTGGACCCTCTACAGCTCACAATGTTGATCCGATTTTGATGAAACTTGAAATACATGTTTATAACCCAAAGATCTTGGTTCCTATTGATATTCGCGCATATTGGATCATAACTTCTTGTATTATGGCCCTTGATTTTACAAAAAATTACGTTTTTAGCTTGTGATCCCTTTAGAGGTCACAATTTTTATCTGATTTAAAAAAAACATGTGAATATATCACCATTACACAGTAAGATCTTGGTTCCTTTTGATAATCGCACATTATACACTAATGATGGTTGAGTTCGAATTTCGTGAAAAACTGACGAACACAATGGCCGTCCCTTGTACGCAAATAGTGTAAAAATTCAAGGTTGTGGACCCTCTAAGAGGCCACAGTTTTTATTCGATTTGGATGAAACTTCAAATATATGTTTTTATCATAAAGATCTTGGTTCCTTGTGATAATCACACATATTCGAACGTAACTTCCTATCGGTGAAATCCAGAGTAGATCTGGACTCATCTGAGAACATTACACGTGCCCATCGACAATTACCCCAATTTCTACGCGGCCTACATCATTGACGTCTGTTTGCCATGTGCTGGTAAGTTAATGGAGGCACAACACGCGGTTGTTGCACATGCAAATGAGCTGCATGTAGACGATTTCTAATCGTTTGGGGTGTAACCCGAATTCCTGTAACTTGGTACAAGTTTACAGAAAGCTGATTGGCCCTTTGTCCTCGATTTCGCAGGACCTGTGTATGATTGTGTGTTTGTTCAACTTTGTTGGTACCAGTTCCACAGTCTGCTGATCACAGACTGTGACACATTAAGAATGTTGGCTACTGCTCGCTGTGTAGAATCTGAAGCATGCCAATAGCACGTAGATGTTCATCACGTTAATGACGTCTGATTGCAAATTAAAAGTAACACACTAAAGCAAAGATACACTAAACAGTAAATCTTATGCAAGAACCGATAGGAAAGCCAACATGGATAGGATAAACCAGCATGTGGCAGTTTCCATCAACCCTTCCTTGAAGTCTCAAATTTGACAATGAACCGCTCCCACGTGTATGGCGCTATTGCGTGTCTCACTTGCAGTTCAGTGGTTCTGTTGGGTGATAAGTTCTTCATCTGTGAACATACTCTCAAAGCATGTCAAATGTCCATGAGTATTTATCATATCACAACCTGCATAGGTATTTGCATTTCAATATCCCCTACTTTTTTTTGAAGAGTATATATTTGGCATGAATGAATTATTTTAATCTATCCACTTTATTACTTCTCATTATTCAGATGTAGTGAACTTGGCTCTGGAGAGTCAAATACAGAAAATACTGATAAAGAACCACCAACACCACCACCAGAATTAACACCACCACCACCAAATTCGGAGTCACCCACAGGTCCTGGACCAGCAACTCCCCCAAATCCAGAAACCCAACCATCACAGCCAGTTAATCAACCTAGTCCAACAACCGTACCAGATGCTCCACCATCTATCCCAACAACTGGAGTTCCTAATCCTAGCCCTGGTGAAACACCCCCTCCAGAAATTCTTCCACCAGGCGCATGCCCTTCTACAATGTCTGCTGCTAACAAATGTGGTATAATTGTTGACGGTCCATTTAATAACTGTTCAAATACACAAGGATTATATGAGTTATGTATTACAAAGACCTGCAATGAGGGGGTGGATTTCTGTGACGTGTTAACTGAGACAATCTCTGTAGACTGTAAAGATTACATATTGTCTCAAGTAGATAGAGCTGAATCTTTGATGCGAACTGGTTGTGGTAAGATTTATTCTAATTAAGTATTGAAACTGCTTTTATATCTTCACATATCAGTGTGGACATATTATGTTGTCACCCTTGTCCATTGGTCATTCTGTCCAATAATGCCAATAACGATTGGCCAGTTAACACAATGGACAGTTTTTAACAGTTTTTTCTAAATCTGGTGTGAAGCATTAGGATTGTGAGAGGATAAGTGCAGTTGATTTTTAACATTCTAGGATTTTGAGTTTCAGAGATATATTATTTGGAAAAGCCTTGGGAACGATAGAGATCAGATTAATGTTACATCCAAGGTTACCTTGCAGATAAGCTGCTGTCTGTGTCTATTATTTTTTTGGGGGGAGACAAAACTGCTTTGTTTGTGTGTTACCTCTATCAATATTCAGCATACAGTGACCTTTTGTACTGGAGTTTCTCCCACACTCTGAAAACAGCCAGGATTACAAGTCCATTTACTGTATAAAAGTATGCTGTTTTTGTCACTAATTTGCCAGAATATTGTTTTGGGTATGCAAAGATACTCAAAACAGTTTATTTTCAGAAACACATTTTGGGTTGAAAACCACTGGCTGCAAACATTATACCATCTTAAATAAAGTTATGAACTAATATATTGACAGAAATAGTCATCTGTATTACAGTGTGTTTATAGTAAAATGTAGTTTTGTGGGGAAAAAAGCATGCCGGAACTTGTCGCTGCTGTGCCCCCTGTACTATGGGAGCAATGAGGGCAGCTGATCTCTCTGCCGAAGTAGCTCAATCACCCCTAAATATTGCCTTCTTTTCTATTTTATTTTGGTTTAAAGACATTTCTTCAAAGAGCATGTTGAGTAATTTAAAGATTATGGCTGGTGACTAAGTCATCGTACCATTCAGAACCTACTATCCCAGTTCCTTAAAGAAAATTAGAAAAAGGAATATATTAATACCAGTACATCCACGAGCAAACCCAAACAGCCTAAAACTGCTGTTCTTAAGACCGTCTCAAACCACCCAAGATATGTAAATAGCTTCCAGTATTATAGGACAGGGTGGTTTGGGGCAACCTAAAGCGACCTAGTTAGGGCAGTGTGGGAGAGTTAAATAGCTATTTAAATGTTAATGGAGTGACTAATATATAACCCAATAACTAAATAAAAAACAAAACTTTTTTTTAATTAGATTGGGGAGTATTCTTAATATGGTTTGTTTTTTTTTTTCTTTGTAGTTGAAGACTGTGGACCTAATATGGTATTCAGTTTTAAACCACCCCAGGAACTCCCTACATGTAGTAACAAATATCCTAATGCAGCTAATGAAGGTGAAGCAAATCCTCGTAACCCACAATGTATATGTCGTGCTGGATTCTTCCTGCAAAATGGAGGATGTATACCTCTCTCTGAATGTGGATGTGAGGATCCAAATTCAGAACGATATTTTGAGGTAAAATTTTGTTCCAGGCTTTTTTTATAAACGACAAATACCAGCTGAATATGGACAAGTCATTTGAAAAACAAGGCTGCTTTAAATAGATTTTTTTGTTTTTGGGTAGTTCTTTGCAATTTAAATTTTACAAGTGGGATTTGAAGCAAACTTTTGATAGGTAAATTAGCTAAAATATGTTTTTAGTTCAAATTTATCATCAAATCACAGTTTTACATACTACAATAACTTGGTTGGAAATCTATAAGTGGTGGGTAGCTATCGCGGATTTCTCTTATGAAGCTATTAGTTTCGCTGTGATGTGAACTCCCCTCTTCAGCTTAAATCTATAAGTGGTGGGTAGCTATCGCGGATTTCTCTTATGAAGCTATTAGTTTCGCTGTGATGTGAACTCCCCTCTTCAGCTTAAATGTGATTGTGTGGATGTTCCTTTTATATAGTGGAAACGGGATTAACCCTTAACCGGTTGACGTCATTTTGACGTTATGACGTCAAGTGGTCAGGCTAAATAAAGGCTGACGTGAAATATTTTGTATGCCTATTTCAATCGACTACTGCCGTATAATTTTAAGTGATACCAATAAAAAAGTCGCTGGGGATAAGTTGATCTATAATTTGCAAATCATTCTAAATCCTTTTCATCAGAAATATCGTCTTCAGAATCGGTGTCATCGATATAATCCGTTTCGGAATAATTCATAAGTATTTCAACCACTTTGAGCGTCTTTAACGTTCCCGACACCGTTAAATTAACGTTTTTCGTCAAAAAATGTTGAACAAAGACATGTTTTTCTCAATGCCCTTGACAAGACAAGTTCCTGTCTGACACTCATGCGTGGCCATATCAATTAAATACGAAACTAAATACCCAAATGCGGCTTATAAAAAAGGTTCTTGCTGTGGTCGACTTTAGTCGACCGTGACCACTTAGCTGTATAACATTGTGGTGACTATAGTCGACAATGACCGGTTAAGGGTTAAGGGTTAATCAACTTTTATGATCCTGCTTTGATCATTGCTGTTTTTAATATTTTTCGAAAATACTATTCATCGTATACAGGAGGGGAGTTGTCGGGTCGTGTAACCTATACACTTTAGATGTGTGGTTCTCAACCTTTTTTGCCAACGGCACACCTTGGAACACATGAAAAAATAGCGGCATACCTGGCTAAATATATATGAAAAATATTTGAATTTTACAAAATAAAAACATGGTAAGTCAGACGGCATACAACTAAATAAGGAAATACACAGCTATAAACTTCTTAGTAGACACCTGTGAATACTCAATTGGGATCACATGGTTTTTCGCATTTTCTTAGTGTGCCATGCAAAATTTCACGACACACTGGTTGAGAATCACTGCTTTAGATCATAGATGTTAAACCACAAGCTGCTAATAGTTGGCTGTCATTTTAGAAAACAAGACATGCTGTTTCATATTAATTTCATTGTCAGCCCCGTGAGGTCACTTTAATTTTTAGATCAACAATTTTCTCATATTATAGTATTTAAATGTCATATTATAGTATTTAAATGTCATATTATAGTATTTATATTATAGTATTTAAATGTCATATTATAGTATTTAAATGTCATATTATAGTATTTAAATGTCATATTTTCTACTTTTCCAGATTAATGACGAATGGTTAAATGCTGACTGTTCTAAATTGTTTGTATGTAAAGCAGGCGTTGTTGAAGAACGTGAAAATACACTTATACCAAATTCCAAATGTGGTACTAAAAACAATGAAATAGCTGTTGTGTGTATTGATGGATACCTAGGTGATGCTAAGGTTGAATGCAAGAAAGGTATCATCATGATAATATTATGTAGATAAACTTGTATTAAAGGCATGGAAATTACCGCGCGACAAATATAAATTAATCAAGTAACATAACTAACATTTTGGAGGGGAAAATAACTTAACATAAAATGCATTAAGATTGTTGCATGGCTCACTATAGCCTACTTTTGAAAAAACACATTCACTGTAACCACCTTTCAAAGAAAGAAGGGTACTATTAAACAGGATTCTGATCGTCTCTCCATCTGTCCGTCTGTCTGTCTATCCATCATACTTTTTGGGACACAATAACTCCTAATTGAACTACAGTGTTCTAATTTGGTGTAGGTATTTATTAGGTGAATGCTTTGATGGAGTCTGAAGATGAGTATTTTCCGCTTGGGCTAAGCAGAGATAAGCAATTTGATTGGTTGATGCTTTGGGGCACAATAGCTTTGGTTCTAATTAAATGAGAGTGATGAAACTTGGTGTAGTGTTTCATTACATCAATAACTTGACTAAGTGCCAAACTGAGCATTTTCTGCTTATGGTAAGCAGAGCGATTAGCAATTTGATTGGTCGAGACTTTGGAGCTCAATAACGTTGATTCTTATTAAATGAGAGTGGAACAAACTTTGTGTATAGTTTCATTACACCAATACCTGGACTAAGTTCAATGATGAGCATTTTCTGCTGAGGCTAAGTAGAGACTTCAATCTGATTGATTGAGACTTTGGAACACAATAACACTGCTTTTAATTGAGGTAGATGTACATGTACATTAGGTAGATGTTCATTAGGTGTATGTCTGGACTGAGTTCAATGATAACATTTTCCACTAAAACTAAGCAGAGCTAAGCAATTTCATTAGTTGATGCTTTGGCACAAGATAATTTGATTCTAACTGATGGATAGTGATGAAACTTAGTGTAGAGTTTCACTACCAGGTACTTCAAAACCTTGACTGAATTCGACTAAGTACAGATAATCAGTTTCATTGTTTGATACTTTTTAAAAAGATAAATGTGCAATTAATTAATATGTGTCATCTATTTATTTTGGGGTTGTGGCGGGGGACATCAGCCTTACTGTTGCCTTGTTTTTTTATTTTATAAGCGCTGACATTGTATGCCGGATTTTTAAATACCCTAATGTACAGGCTAAATCTTGTCAAATCTTCAAAACTTTACTCTGAATAGAGTAATTTAATGGAAATTTTCAATATATATTCCTTTTCCATTATCTATTTTTAAAGGGGGGGTTGGATGGCTGAATGGTTAGCGTGCGTGCACTGTATCATAAAGTCTGTCATTGAGTCGACTGGCGTGGTTTTGAATCCCCGGTTGTACATGACAAGGAGTAGGGTCGCCTGTCCAACCTCGTGGGTTTTCTCCAGGTCCTCCCACTGCTAAAGACCCCTATGCGCAAGCGAATTACTGAAATAAAATTAAACCATATGTTAGTCCCGAAATGACCTAGTTGTGTCGAGTGGACGTTAAACCCCATTTCTCTCTCTCTCTCTCTATTATAGCAAGAATGACCAGCTCTTTATCTAAATTTTACATAATGCATCTTTAGGTATATGTGGAACCAGTTCACTACTCTGCTTCATGTTATTATGTAAGATCTTTAAGAGTAAATTGAATGTATTTGTTATCTAGGTGATGAAACAGACAGCAGTTTCTGTGCTACTGTACAACTGGATGAGGATGATGTGAAGGTCTGTCTATGTAAAACCGGTTATGTCTCTGATTGTGACACATGTGTTGGTAAGTTGATCTGAATTTTCTGCTAAAATCAATAATGTTGTGATCAGTGTTATAAGCAGATCTGTTCCTAATCCATTCTGATTAAGGATTATCAAATGTGTTCCCTAATCCATTGTGATTGCTGCTAAGGCATTAGGTAATGTGTTCTCTAATCCATGTACTAATAAAAAATCAGTTGTTATTGAGGATGTATTATGTAAAGTGTTCTCTAGTCATCAGTTGTTATTGAGGATGTATTCATGGGTGTGACACATGGGGGGGGGGGGGGGAGTCTGACCCCCCCAATTGATTTTCGGGGGGGGGGGGGGGTCTGAATATACTTGGACCCCCAAAAAATTTCAGGCCCAAACTCCTATTTATTTACAACAATTATTAGGATTAGTTAAGATTCTATCTGTATAAAACCTGTACATATCCCAATATGGTTTACATTGCTAAAATAAAACACAGAGGGAATCATCCTGGAAACATGTGTGAAGTGAAAAGTAACTGTGTTCCATAAAATTGTGTCTAGTTAGCCTGTCAGTAATATTTTGTTAATTTTTTCCTGCCACTTATCAATCGCATGTAGGTACCCAAAAACATTATCGCCTAAACCAAATATTTATTGCCCGCTCAGCCAGCCACGTAACAATAATACTTTGCACGCGGTGTCTGGGCCAATCTGCAAACGAGTTGTGTGGACAGCATGGCCACATGGTGTTTGTTTATATTTTTTAGGGGTTTTAAAAAAGGGTTGGGGTTAGGGTTGCGGCCCCCCGCCCCCAATATATATTTCACGGCTACGCCTCTGGATGTATTATGTCATGCATTCTCTTATCCATTGTGAATTTGGTAGAATTATCTTTCTATCTTTTAGAAGACAAATTTCACAATCATAAAATTTTAATTGTTCAACTTGCAGAGTTATCTTTCTTTTCACATTTTGACATACAAGCTTTTGAATGTGATACAGGACCGATTTCTATCGGGAATTTTCAGAACTTGCTCAGCAACTTTTTATCTGGCAGATGGCACAGTCTAGGTTCTGCTTAGGCGGGTCTGACAAGCTCCTGTCTTTGTGTGGTCTATTTCAATCTGTTTAAGTAGGTCTTTAACAAGGGCAAGGTTAAGGAATTGCAGCATCTCATAGCAAACACTTTGTGTCCTCTTACCCACTTACATATATGATGCCGATGTCAAATCGGCAAAGGAATTTGAATAATGGAAAAAGAGACCATAAATTGTTTGCCAAAAAGTTGTGTTAAAAGAAACATCTTCAAGGTTCATGGAGTCCATTGATGCATTATGGCCGAACATTATAGGGTAATCCGCCAACTGTTTTTGCCAATGCCAGACATAAGAATGCTTCTTTCTGGATTAAGATATGATGGAATTTGCATTATTGATGTTTCACCATCAGTAATACACAGCCATTTTGCCGATACTTGAGTCACGGATATCTTTTCAGAACGACTTAGCAAATACCTTAAAAATAGTATTTGGGTTTTGAACAAATCATTCTCTCTTGCTTGGTATTCAGCTCTTTTATTTTAGTAGGCTTGCATGTGACTATTTAGACAAAATACTAGACTCAGATAGATACTTAGATAGATATGATGTAATACAACCATCCAATGACATATATGTATATATTAACATTAATATATATGTCATTAGATAGTTGTATTTCCATCTCCATTTATAGAAAGGTTGGAGAGTGTCACATGACATTGGTAAAGACAAGCACACTAATCAGCAGTGAATATGGCTAGGCCGCTACAATCACTGATAGGGATGCCATTCTGTAATAATTAATCATGCAACAAATAATTAAGTTCTCAAAAGATGGTGTTTATTTTTAACTCTGTAGGAGGCGTGACCAAATTATTCTTTCAGTGGTTTAACGTGGCGTTGTTTCGATTTCCCACTTGTTCATGACCAGGGGTAGGGTTGCTTGTCCAACCACATGGGTCTTCCTTTTTTCTCCCACTGCTAAAGACCCCTAAGCGCAAGCAAATTATTGAAATGAAATTTAACGATATGTTAGTCCCAAAATGACCTAGTTTATGTCGAATGGATATTAAACCCCATTTCCCCCTCTCTCTCATTTTAGTGGGTATTATTTTTGAATGATATGTCAACATCTTATATTGGTAGCACTGATAGTAGCCATATAGGCACATCAATAATTTGTTGCACACTCTATTTCTAATTGACTGGGGGGGGGGGGGATCACGGTGGTTAAGTGGGTAAGACGCTGGCTCGCTAGCCTGGAGGTCAGGTGTTCAGTCCCTGCATTGGCTGAGAAAGTTCATCCAGATTTTCCGGCGTGGTTCCCCCTTGTCAGTGATGCAGGACGGAGGGCCTGACAAGGACAGCTGTCTAGTCGTTTGGATGGGACGAAAAACCGAGGTCCCGTGTACACATTAGTATGCACGTAAAAGATCTCTTGACATAAGAGTAGGCCGTAGTGCTGCTGTCCGGTCAAAATTTCCCTCATAGAACACTGTATGGCGTATGCCCGTCTTCATTAGCCCAGTTCGGAGCAGAACAGTAGGACATTAAACCCCATTTCATTTCATTTTCATTTCATTTCTAATTGACTGAACAATGATAGCTTCCACTTTTAATTTTCACTCATGCTTAGTTATATATTTTGATGTAAGCTTTTTTTATATTGTGATATATAATGTATTTAGATTTGGATGAATGCCAGGCTAATCTACACGACTGTAGAATCAATGAGCAATGTAAAAATACACCGGGTTCTTTTGAATGCGAGTGTAAGAGCGGATACAGGAAAAATTCACTCAATGTTTGTGCCAGTAAGTATTTTATTAACCGTTTAATTTTTGTTTCTTTAAAGTTACAATTTCATATTTTCTAAGAAAGTCAAAACATAATTATTTCTCTATGTCTTTTGCTCAATAGGTTGTCAACTCACTATTATGCGATCATAGGTTATCTTTCTCACACTTAAAAATCTTCACACCGGAAATAATAACACAATTACCTCCCTTGTTTTCCTATTCCCCACCATGGAATAGCTATCTTCAAACGTTTGAATTTGAAGTTGAAAATGATATTTTTGCCAATTTCTCAACTGACAATAGTGAATTATAGGATTAATAGGATTATTCTTTAATAAGGTAGGACTGTTTATAGATACCATCTATTTTAGGGCTTTATTTTAATACATTTGAAAATATAATTTAAAAATATGAAATTGTAACTTTAAGTTTGAGGGGGTTGGTCCAACATGTGTTCTTTAGATCATAAGGTCTGTCATTGTCAAGTGACATGGTTCCGATTCCCAGTATATATGTGACAGGACAAGGAGTAGGGTTGCCTGTCCAACCTTGTGGCTTTTCTCTGAGTCCTCCAGTTTCCTCCCACTGCTAAAGACCCTTGCTAGTGAATTATTGAAATAAAATTTAATCGGGTGGACGTTAAACACCATTTCTCACTTGCTCTATCTCTATAATGTTTTACTTCTTTAGGATATCAACATGACTGATGGTTGTAATGTTTTACTTGTTTATAGATATCAATGAATGTCAGGAAGAATCAGAAACACCGAGATGCCCAGAAAACTCCATATGTCGAGATGTACCAGGAGCCTATGCTTGCTCTTGCTGTTATGGTTATGATTTCACTATGGCCCGTCCTGGTGGTCCATTCCAGTTTAAATGTCAACGTAAGTAAACCTGTGTATAGATATGTTTAACAACAGGGTATTTGTCGCCTCTATTCCATTTACCTGTATCAACGTACTTCTTTTTACGGTTATATGTTATCATCCATCAGTACTCTTAAAGATGCATAATGTAATATTTAGATAAAGAGTTAGCCATACTTGCTATAATAGTTTAAAAATAGATATAGAATGTATTGAAAATTTCAGCTGAATTACTTCATATTGAGCGAAGTGATAAATGATTGAAATTTTGACCAGAAACAGTATAAATAGGCTCGATTATCAAGTACCATTGCTATGATAATAAAACATAGTCTTGATTTTCATTTATATAGATCAACAAAGATATGACATTTTCTAATACATTTAATATCTCAACTATTTGATGATCTAGAGAGTTTGATATTGGCTGCTGTTTGAATAAATGTCTAAATAATAATTTATATAATATTTGAAGCCAGAAAACAGACCTGTAATAGGCAGATTTATCTTCTTACATAATGCATCTTTAAGCCGTTGATAAGATACTGGGGGATCACGTGGCTAAGTGGGTAAGACGCTGGCTCGCTAGCCTGGAGGTAGGGTGTTCGATCCCTGCATTGGCCGAGAAAGTTCATCCAGATTCTCCGGTGTGGTTTCCCCTTGTCAGTGATGCAGGACGGAGGGCCTGACAAGGACAGCTGTCAAGTCGTTTGGATGGGACGAAAAACTGAGGCCCCGTGCACATATTGGCGTGCACGTAAAAGTTCCCTTGGCAGTTGGAATTCGATATAAGAGTAGGCCGTAGTGCCGCTGCCCGGGCAAAATTTCCCTCATAGCACACTGTATGGCGTATACCCCTCTTCATTAGCCCAGTTTAGGAGCAGAACAGTAGGACGTTAAACCCCGTTTCATTTCATTTCATTTTCTGATAAGATACTGGGTACCATAGATTTATCATTACTAACAGCAAAGTGGTAATAACTCTTTTTTATGACCACATACTTTTGATGGCCTCTACTATATGAAGATCTGACCAGTTGTAGTGGGAAGTTGCGTCAGGGATCATAAAAGTGGCTTTTGACCCTATGATATCAGACATTTGATTAACCATTCAGCATTGATGTTTCTAGTAGGATACCCACAGTTCCATGCATCGCACGCCAAGAACTCACCGCAACAGACCGTTTCATTGACCAATCCCTCACATCAACCAGATCCTAGTGTAGTAAAGACAAGTAAAACGAAATTTTCAACAATAAAAAACGAAATTTTCAACAATAAAAAACGAAATTTTCAACAATAAAAAACGAAAGGAAATAGGATCTGTGTTTTAATCAGATTGTCCCGCATCTAAACTGTGTAATTTGAATAGAAATATTTTGGTTCTCAGAAAATCTCTCGACACTTAAAAAAGCGCTGCATGACCCATTTTCATTTCCAAAAATAAAAAGTCACATCAGTTACCACACGTAAATGATTTAACCTTGTTACAGGAAATAGCTCCATAAAAAGATAATGAATGATGTAGGCTCATTTTTCTAGTATGCAACCCTTATAAATACTACTAACAATCATAAATGATACTGGATAATCATACATTGCTACAAACAACATGATGAGATAAATTCAGAGCTTTGAAATGTTATGCTTATGCGAAGTCATTTAGCCCAATATGGCAGTAGCAATCCTTTTTCAGTAAAAACACAAAAATAAAAACCTCCTTCCCACATCAGATTTTTTGTACGGATTGTCTAAAGAACCACAATGTTTTTGGGATATGGCCCTTTGTTTGTATTAAAAATATAACCCAAGTTTTAATGGTTGTATGATTTATTTATTTATTTTTTTTTTGTACTTGATTAGGTAATACTAGAATTACCATAGGTAGCGATTGTTGTATTTGTAACACAGCTCTATGTAGA
Organism: Patella vulgata; assembly: GCF_932274485.2. Lineage (NCBI taxonomy): Eukaryota > Metazoa > Mollusca > Gastropoda > Patellidae > Patella > Patella vulgata. Next base: position 25,226,552 of record NC_065883.2, read on the forward strand.
CCACCAACAGATGGATCACCTGCTCAGGTAAACTCCAGTAGCAATATTGTTATTAGTTTTATAAGTAACTTTTTTCGAAAATATCTCTCTAATATGTACTCAGATTGATTATTTTACAATTGATTAAGAAAAAAAAAATCAAAATATCAATGATACATTATCTCCTGCCTCGGATTCAATCAGATCAAAAACAGTCCCATTAATTAAAGCTGGAAAACATAAAGATGATGGTCTACCATTTACATAAGGATCAGCACAGCTGGATGAAATTTCAGTTCATCATATCTTTGTAAATAAAATCAGTTCAACTTTTGCAATATTGTAGTTTACAAGGGATTCCTATATCACTCAGATCACGCTCAGGGACTTTAATGATAAAATGCATGAATTTTTTTTAAATGTGAATTATTACATATTTAAGGTATGTGGTTCTGATGGTGTAACATACAGCAATTACAAAGAACTTTATCAAGTCAATTGTGCCAAATATGGTGAATCCAATATTAACGTTACTATTGCTAATTATGGAAAATGTCCCTCTAACGAACCAACAACCTCTACAAGTACAAGTAAGTCATCACCTACCTGGAATACAGTTCTTGTATACATGTATATTATTAATGTTGTGTTTCATTTTATCCTGCATTGGACCAAGCTAGGGAGGGATATTGAAATAGGCTCTGTCTGTCCCGATTTTGTTTCCAAAGCATATTTCTTAAACCGTTCAAGATTTCTTTATGAAATTTTATACACGTAACTGCCTATTATAGTAGCGGTAGCTGAAAAATTGTTTATTTATAACTCGCACTACATTGTCCATCATGAAAGAAAGGCAAATAATTACTAGTCTTAATCCAGATTGGTTGCCAGTCTAGTCATAACCAATATTTTAATTTTGTATAAAATTGATGAGCCTGAAGTACGTATTTATTCTGAAAAATATGTCTTGTATTTTGTAGCTTTAGTATATTGACATTCTTTAATATTTTTATATGAGTTTGTCTTTTTAGTTTTGGTATATTGACATTATTTTATATATATATATATATATATATATTTATATCCAATCATATAATCAAAGTTTATTTTATTAACAGCTACAACCACAACCACAGAAGCTCCCTCCACAACGAAAAATCCATGCAGTTCAAATGATATCTGTAGTAACTATGAACTATCCACAGGTAAAAATAATAGGATCGATATTATGATATTGGTACTAGATTTCTATATTTGTTCAGATCTAGAAATTTAACATGAACCCAGGAACTGATTCCTGCAAAACCTAACCTCAGGAACTGATTCCTGCAAAGCCAAACCTCAGAATCCTTGAATTTAAACACAAAAATGTCTGCATGATTTCATTAACAGATGTTTTTAGATAATTTCCTAATGATATTTGAAAATAAAGAGACATTATAGCTTTTAATAAGAATATAAATGTATGACCAACCAAGTTTTATAATTAGATCTGATTTTAATGACTGGTAAACTACAAAGCACTAATCTCTCATGATTGTTAAATCCCATTTCTAACTACTACAAAAGCACTGCTAAACTACTACAAATTACTAATGTCTCATGATTCCTAAATGTCATTTCTAACTACTACAAAAGCACTGCTAATGTCTCTTGATTGGTAAATCCCATTTGTAACTACTACAAATTACTAATGTCTCATGGTTGTTAAATCCCATTTCTAACTATTACAAAAGCACTGCTAATGTCTCTTGGTTGGTAAATCCCATTTGTAACTACTATAAATTACTAATGTCTTGTGGTTGTTAAATCCCATTTCTAACTATTACTAAAGCACTGCTAAGGTCTCTTGGTTGTAAAATTCCAGTTCTAACTACTACAAAGCACTAAGGTCTCTTGGTTGTAAAAATCCCAGTTCTAACTACCACAAAGCACTAATGTCTATTGGTTGTAAAATCCCTGTTCTAACTACCACAAAGCACTAATGTCTCTTGATTGTTAAATCCCATTACTAACAACTACAAAGTCTAATGTCGTTTGCTTGTTAAATCCCATTTCTGACTACTACAAAGCACAAATGTCTAGTGTAAAGCAGAAATAATGTTTCTTGAATGCTAAGTCCTAGTGCTAGCTAGTGCAACATAGTAGTGTTTCTTGAATGTTAATTCCTAGTGCTAGGTAGTGCAATGCAGTAATGTTTCTTACATGTTATAAGCTTCGACATACTTGATGTGTATGACTAAAATCTAATATATATATATGCTTTAATTATGATATTTAGGCGGATGCTGTGTAGGAGGTAGAGACTTCACAAGTCTCTGTGATTTGAGAATGCATATATGTTTGCAGAAAAGAGAAAATCCTGAAGAATTACCAATATATACCTTAGGTGTATGCAATCCACCGACAACCACTACAACTACGCAAGCACCTACACCTGCTGGTAAATATGTCTATGGTCCCTCTCTTATCTTATGCAATAACATTTTGTTAGGCTCAGTGTGTTGAAAATACCATCAATCTGATTAAAACACAGATCCTATTTTATTTCGTTTTTTTATAGTTCAAAATTTCGTTTTACTTGTCTTTACTACAAAACAGAGGCCGCGGAGTGATTTCCGAAGTGGGGGGTCTGACAATAATAATTGACGGACGAAGGGCCCCAAGAAAATTTTGAAACTTTGATGTGATTTTCTGCATTTTTATACGCCCATATTTTCATGTGGACGTATTATGCCGTCGCCCCTGTCCGTCCGGACGTCCACAATTGTTTGTGGACTCTCTACAGGTCACAATTCTTATCCGATTTTGACGAAACTTGAAATATAGGTTTATCCCCAAAAGATCTCGGCTGCTTTGGATATTGGCATGTATCAGATCGAAACTTCATGGATTATGGCCCTTGATTGTACGAAAAATCACGTTTTTAGCTTGTGGACCCTATAGAGGTCACAATTTTTATCCGATTTTTTTGAAACTTGAAATGTAAGTTTATAATCCAATGATCTCGGTTCCTTTCTATATTCGCGCATATCGGACTGTAACTTCCTGAATTATGGCCCCTGATTGTACGAAAAATCACGTTTTTAGCTTGTGGACCCTATAGAGGTCATGATTTTTATCCGATTTAATTGGCAGACAAAATGGCCGCCGTTCGTTCTCAAATAGCGTAAGAATATGGTATATCAAGGTTGTGGACCCTATAGAGGTCACAATTTTTATCCGATTTTGGTGAAACTTGAAATGTAAGTTTATAACACAAAGATCTCAGTTCCTTTCGATATTTGCGCATATCGAATTGTAATTTCCTGAATTATGGCCCTTAATTGTAGGAAAAATCACTTTCTTCTTAGCTTGTTCTCTATCCATCTCTCGAAAATGTGGGCGTATCCTGCCTGGCAGCCGCTGGTTAAATATCATTATATATAACTTAACAATCATAAAAATTCCGACATAAGATAATTTTAAAGGTCATGAACTCATTTTTGAAGTGGTAGATTTAATCATATATGATGTGTTAGAGACCATCACAAACAAATATCCTGCAGAATTAAGTGGCTGGCGGGTTGACAGACACCGCAGGTAGAAAATGATAATTGAATGTTGGTTATTTAATATTGACTAATGAATGGAAATATGTCAACATTTCTTTTTCTCCATCTGCGCGGCAGGTTAGTGATTGTTTCGAGATCTATCTTTGGGCTATTCAGACGCAAGATTAGAAAATTTGCATCTTGCCTTTATTTATGTCATGTATCTGACCAAATCTAGCCAGAATTGCAAAATTTTAGTCCATAATTTTAATCGACCAATCAGGCATTTTCTTATACAATCTCAATCATCTTGTCCACTCTCACACCAGCAAATGGTTGAAATTGATATATGTAATTAAATCTTACTGCGTTTGTGATTAACTAGTGCACTGCAGCAGTTTCGAAACATTGTAATCATAGTGAGAGGTCACGCTGTATTTGTATGGTATTGAATTCATGGCATCACAGAAAGTATGTCATGTCTGTGGGTTAAGCCTATTTCAAAGTATTTAAATTTTAGTTCCGAAATATTAAGCGGTATCGATAAGCGGTTTTGAACGGTTACTGATTTTAGTTTCATTTTTCAAGAGTTTAACACCAAATCTGACGTTACTTGCTGCATCTGTGGACCTAAAATTTTGAAGTAGAGAGATGCCTACAGCAAAGAGTTACTGGTGTAATCAACACATGAAATATATAAATAATAAAATAATAATAAAATGCAAAAGTTTAAATTTGTACTAAATATGTATGCCTTTTTATTTAATAGAATCTGATTTTGAGCCATGGTCCATCTGGTCAGACTGTAAACCACAACCTATTGGTTTAGACTGTGGTACCGCTATGGGTGTCAGAGAAAGAACTAGGACCTACACTGGACCAAACCCAGAATTATTAACAAGTGAATCGACACGTGAAATGGATAGCTGTGATTTACCACGCTGTTCTGCTGACACTGTCATGCCTCGTAAGTTAAAGTTTAATTTATGACAACTTACAAGCCTTTCAGTGATACAGAATGCACAATGTTTCCACCAGCAATTACATTGTATTTTATAGAAAATTATTTGTAACGTACTATGTAATGGTTTTTGTCTGTCATTTGTGGTTTACTTTTCATCTGATTATTATCATTGTCCTTAAAGTCAATGTATGTGACAGTCTTGGGCGAAATTAGATTGGGATTGTTGATAGGAACATAATGAGAATCACTATCAATATGCAGAATATTTCACTGCTGCTTCCGTAATTATGTGTGAACACATGGCTAAGTGGGTAAGACGCTGGCTCGCTAGCCTGGAGGTCGGGTGTTCGATCCCTGCATTGGCCGAGAAAGTTCATCCAGATTTTCCGGCGTGGTTTCCCCCTTGTCAGTGATGCAGGACGGAGGTACTGACAAGGACAGCTGTCAAGTCATTTGGATGGGACGAAAAACCGATTTCCCGTGTACACATTGGCACACACGTAAAAGATCCCTTGGCAGTTGGAATTCGATATAGGAGTAGGCCGTAGCGCCGCTGCCGAGCAAAATTTCCCTCATAGCACACTGTATGGCGTATGCCCGTCTTCATTAGCCCAGGGAGCAGAACAGTAGGAGTTAAACTCCATTTCATTTCATTTCATTTCACACCCAACCTTATTGACTGTATTGTTTAATAAAATAAACATATGGGAACTATTTGGATAACCAGACTAGGTTACTGAAGCGTCCTCACTCTGTTTTATTTGTCTACATGCATAGCAGAGTTATTTTTCTGTTTATATTTTTACTTTTACAGCTTAATGCCTAGTCCACAATAGGTTTTTAAAACTTCCACTGTGGGATATGTTGATGTAGATTCGACTTTGCTGCTTGATGGTATATAGTGAGCTTGACAAGCCAACATCTATACTTTGAAGCTTTTTTTCGAATCGCCGGTTGTACGTGCCTGTCCAACCTCGTGGGTTTTCTCTGGGTCCTCCGGTTTCCTCCCACTGCTAAAGACCACTACACGCAAGCGAATTATTGAAATAAAATTAAACCATGTTAGTCCCGAAATGACCTAGTTTGTGTCGAGTGGATGTTAAACCCCATTTCTCTATCTCTCACTTTGAAGCTTTTGTTTTCTATATGAAATTTTAAAGCAATAATGTTTGAATGGAACTCTAAATCAAGTCATAAAAGGTGCTAGCTGTGTAGCACATTTTCTTGTTGGAAGACAGCCATTGAAATTGAATTTTCTACAGGGTCCATTATTGTAAAAATACTTTGATATCATTTCAGCTGTAACCAATGAATGTGATTTTAGTGATTGTCCTAAAGTTGCTGATCCTTACTGTGGACGAGTCTTAAAGGTGGATGACGTACCTAAAACATACTCTTCCAGATGTCATCTCGAACGAACAGCCTTGTGCCAGAATTCAGAAGTCAGTTACCATCCTAATGAATACTACCCAGCTGCTTGCCAAGCTGGTGGAAGTAAGTAACATATTTTGTTGTACTTATTTTTTTTTAGAGATGTTTAGATTAAACTAATAAATCAACAGCCACTTCAACATTAATATTATGTTCCCCAATCGCATTCAGACATCCTGAATAAAAAATATTGTTTAAAAGAAAGATGTTTTGTTTATAATTTCAAAGCTTACAAATTTGGAACTAAAAGCTTTTGAACAGTGCAACCAAGTACTAAATAAATCTTTTTCCCTAAGAAATAAGAAGAAAACATTTAACGTATAACAGAACATCAAATTGATATGCAACTAACCATTATTCTAGAGACACATATTTATGGGATAATATTGTTTAATTCAGATTGATCTTATACCAAGCACTGATTAAATTGACTGCTTTTCTTTATTTCAGAACGACCATCTTCTTTACCATGCTCAAAAGGTCCATTCCAACAAACATACAAATATTCTCGTAGCAGTCAACAATCTGAATGTAATTCTGAAGTTATGACTATAGCCCTATGTAATGAAGGCTACTGTGATGGTGGTACTAATGTTTGTTGCCGACCTGAAAAAGTAGAATATATAAGGTTTAATGTTACATGTACAGGCAATGGTTTGTCCCAACAAATACCAAAGGAGGTAAGTTAAATAATTTATACTCTTCTCAGTAAGTTAAATAATTTATACTCTTCTCAGTAAGTTAAATAATTTATACTTCTCAGTAAGTTAAATAATTTATACTCTTCTCAGTAAGTTAAATAATTTATACTCTTCTCAGTAAGTTAAATAATTTATACTCTTCTCAGTAAGTTAAAGATACATTATGTAAAAATTGGATAAAAGAGCTGGCCATGAACATAAAGGAAAATGAATATAATAAAAAAACTTCATCAAAATACTTTTATTTTGTGCAAAGTTATGAATTTTTGAAGTATAGTCACGTTTGTTATTGCTACAATTTTCAATTTTAGCTTTAACAGATTAAATGGCGCATGTGTTTATTCCCATCAATATAATGGACCCTCTAGAGGGGACAATTTTGATCCGATTTTGATGAAACTTAAAATATTGTATATATCCAAAAGATCGCGAATCCATACGGCCATACGGAAACGTGATAATATATTGTCGTATAATAAACTGGTTTGGCCTTTGGTTAAGCCATTTGACTGCTAGATACTTTATATATTTTGGAATCCAGGTGGTAGACATCAGACTCACTGTTTGTTTATAATATTCTAATATGGTGAACATTTTATGTTTTAGGTTATGTCAGTACTTAGTTGTGTCTGTGGTGATAAAGACCAAGAAGTGTAAAGATGTTCCTGCTGAGAATTTCTAATCTTTCTGTATATTTTAAATGCAATAATATATTATGAACAAACAGAATATTTAAATCCTATAAATTAGTCTCAATTATGGACTATAAATAAATAAATACTTAAAGCAAACTCACTTATAGTGTTCACTTATTATTAATGTTCGCTTTCAATTAAAATGAAATATGGGTGGGGCATATGCAGTGTGGTATGAGGGAAGCTTTGCTTGGACAGTGGCATTTCTGCACACTCTTCATTGGATTCTAACTCTAAAAAGGTTCTTTTAAGTGTACACCTAAACGTGCATGGGCAATCCTCATTTTTTGTCCCATCCAAACTAGATGCTTTTCCCTACCAGGTTTGGGGATTGGGTGGCCGAATTATCTAACAAATGCTTTATATCATAAGGTCCGTCATTGAGTCATGTGGAATGGTTTCGGTTCCAAGCTTTTTACGTGTCAAGGAGTAGGGTTGTCAGTACAACCTTGTGGGTTTTGTCTGGGTCCTCTGGTTTCCTTCCACTGCTTAAACATACATTATGCTAAATCTGTCAATTGCAGGTCTTTCTTTAGGCCTGAAATGTTATCTAAATTATTAATTAACTTATCCAGACAATAATAATCTCTCCATATCACTAGTCTGCGATATTTACTGGATTATCTATCACATTCATAAGGTTTTCAATGGCCGTAACTCTTGAAATGGTTTCCCCTTGTCAGTGATGCAGGACGGAGGGCCTGACAAGGACATCTGTCTAGTCGTTCGGATGGGACGAAAAACCGAGGTCTCGTGTACATATTGGCGAGCACGTAAAAGATCCCTTGGCAGTTGGAATTCGATATAAGAGTAGGCCATAGCGTCGCTGCCCGGGCAAAATTTCCCTCATAGCACACTGTATGGCGTATGCCCATCTTCATTAGCCCAGTTTAGGAGCAGAACAGTAGGACGTTAAGCCCCATTTCATTTCATTTCATTTCAACTCTTGAAAATTATCATAGAAAATTTATAGGTTGTCATCTTCTGAACATAACACTGTGTATAAATTCATCTAGGACTGTATATAACTCTGACAGTAATCAGCGTAAATGAACACAACATTGTGCATTAAATTAGATGATAACTCTTGATACTAGAGTGTTTACATATGAACAGACGTAGATGATCACAATACAAGACCACATATAAAAATACAATATTGATGTACATCGTCTGTTTATCTCTTTATTACTCTCGCAAGACAAGAAATTGACCAGGGCTGATGGTATCTAGTAATACAGAAGCTAAGATAACAAATGACATGAAATGAAACTGTGCTAATGAAGACAGGCATACGTCATACAGTGTGCTATGAGGGAAATGTTGCCCAGACAGCGGCACTACAGTCTACTGTTATACTGTCAAGGGTTTCTTTTCGTACACGCCAATATGTACATGGGACTTCAGGTTTTTGTCCCAACCTAATGACTATTCGTTATCCCTTGCCAGGCCCTCCGTCCCTCTCCAGAAAATCCAGATAAACTTTCTCGCCCAACACCTGGATCGAACAAGGGACCTCCAAATTAGTGAGCCAACGTCTTACTCACTGAGCCACTGTGGCACCCCTCCCCTGCTAAGATTAAAAAGTAAGGCTCAGTGGTTGATCCAGAATCTTAAATTTATTGTCCCCCGCCTTTAGAAGAAAGCAGGGGACTATTAAAATGGTTTCGTCCATCTGTCTGTCCGTCACACTTTTTGGGACACAATAAATCTTTTTCTAATTGAGCTAGGTGTTTATTAGGTCAATGCCTTGATGGAGTTCGAAGATCAGCATTTTCTGCTTAGGGTAAGCAGAGATAAGCAGTTTGATTGGTTGATGCTTTGGGACACGATAACTTTAGTTCTAATTAAGTGAGAGTGATAAACATTGTCTGCTAAGCAATCTGATTGGTTGATGCTTTGGGGCACGATAACTTTGGTTATAATGAAGTGAGAGCGATGAAACTCCAAATATAGATTCATTATATCACTACCTTGACTAAGTTCGATGGTGAGAATTTTCTGCTTAGGTTAAGGAGCGATAAGCAATTTGATTGGTCAAGACTTGGAACATAAAAACTCTGCTCTTAATTGAGGTAGAATGTTTAAACTTGATGTTGATATTCATTAGGTGAATGTCTTGACTCAGTTCAATGATTAACATTTCGAACTGAAGCTAAGCAGAGCTAATCAATTTCATTGGTCGATGCTTTGGGACAAGATAACTTTGGTTCTATCTGATAGAGAGTGATATAACTTAGTGTATAGTTTGATTGCACGATACTTTTGAAAAAATTAATGTGCAATTAATTAATATGTGTCATCTATTTATTTTGGGATTTCGGCAGGGGACATCAGCCTCACTGTTGGCTTGTATTTTCCTATTCTAAACAAATACACTTTCCGATAAAGTTTTAGAGTGATGCGAGAGAGAGAGAGAAACAGATATTAACATCTACTCGACAAAAACCATTTCATTTCAATATGGTTTCATTTTATTTCAATAATTTGCTTTCAGCATTGGTGTGTGTGTGTGGGAGAGAGGTGGGAGGAGAGAAAAACTATAAAGTCATGCGGTTGGCCTATCGACCTTAATCCTTGTAACATGCATCCTAGGAATCACAATCATGTCGCTAGACCTTAATGATAGACCTTAGATTTTAGAGGGATGCTAGGTAATCCAGCTGAGTGAATTATCTTTATATGTTATAATAAATGCCTGAAGACCAACTTCAGTTGCGAAAACGTTAGCACAAATTATGTACATGCAGTTTCATTTAGCCAACATAAATTTTACTTATTATATATCCAATTAACTAAAATAAAAATACATATATTTACAATACAAATATTTTAATGTTCATACAAAATATAACATATATGGACGGAAATAAATTAATATAATTCTAACTTTAATGATGCAAACTTTTTGAGTTTGTAGCATGAATAGGGTTTTCAGACCCAGTTGAACTTTTGTTTATCACTTTAAAAAGTGGAGAAAAAAAACAACAAACATTATCCTGTGTTCAACAACAAACATTATCCTGTGTTCAACAACAAACATTTGTGAACAAACATTATCCTGTGTTCAACAACAAACATTATCCTGTGTTCAACAACAAAAATGACATCATGAGTAGTTGATTTTTGTATGGAAAAAAAGATTATTTCCAATCAGCTCTCTGGCATACTATGGACCAAGAAGTGAGCAAGACGTCTTTGCAGCAATTTTGGAACTGTGACATCATAACAAAAAGCAATTGTCCTAGGAACAGACGCGCCAAGTTTCATGTCAAGCGTCGCCCTTAAGAAGAAGAACAAGTAGATTAGGGACCAGTTAGCTGATCCAAAAATGATTGGGAATCAATAATTAAAAATAATGTATAATTGTTTGAATATCATACAACCAGAAACCTACAAAAAAAAACACAACACAATTTATATGGAAAACAATCACTGGTCTATACACAAAAAGGATGACGTTTCGAGTAGAAACCGCAACTTGCTCCATTGACAATTTCTAAAGTGATAATTTAACAGCTCTGTCAAAGCCTGAACACCCAAGTAGCAACTTATATAAATAGTCATGCACAGTAGAAACCGCAACTTGTCCCATTGACAATTTCTAAAGTGATAATTTAACAGCTCTGTCAAAGCCTGAACACCCAAGTAGCAACTTATATAAATAGTCATGCACATATTCTCTAGACCAACTAATAAAGCCGTAAAAAATCTAAATGATAATGCCATTTAGAGGGGCATGTTTTGGTTTATTACAATTTATATCCTCATCTCAATTACTAATCATATGATTATTTAGTTTTTACATGATTCTTTTAAATCACCTTTGTTGACATGCCATGCTCACATTCTTCTAAAAAAAAAAATTGTCTATCTGTCCTTGTTTCATATCAAACTGTCTTGATAATCCAGTGCACCTAACTGATTTTGCACTGAAAATGGGGGAACTGATTTATTTAGTGATGATAAATGAATATGAGTTATTTAGTGATGATAAATGGATAGGAGTTATTTAGTGATGATAAGAAGTTATTTTGTGATGATAAGTTATTTAGTGATGATAAGTTATTTAGTGATGATAAAGGCTCATCTCATGTATGAATATGGTGAATTAATTATAGGTTTATGACTAACTTTCAAGAGCTAAATCTGACTACTGCAGGTATTTGAGTTGGCTTCAAATTTTATATAAATTATTAATCAGACATTTCTTCATGTAACAATCACAAAATCAACTCTCTAGACATTGGATGGGCGTGATATTAAATTGATTAGAACACCCTAGCCATAATTATAATTTACTGTTAAATAAAATAGATAATCAAAACTTTGTTTATTATCAAAGCAATGGTCCTTGACAATCAGACTATCTTGTCAAAACTTTAAACACTCATAACTTTGCTTACAATAAAGTAATTTTACTGACATCCTCAATATATACATTTTTCATTATCTATTTTGTAACTATATAGCAAAAACGGTCAGATCTTTATCTAAATCTTCCATAATGCACCTTTAATGTCATACAGTTATCGTGTAAAGATCATTAAAAGGAGATTTACCATTTTCAAACAAAAAGGCAGAATGCTCTGTAGTAGTACTACTACTAGTAGTGCAACCACCTTTTCATCAAATTATGTATTCTTCTACATTTATCACAGAAAACCCCAGATAATATGAACAATATCGAGTTCAAATTTAATGGTATTTTGTTAATGATCCACTGATTTTATATAATTTCAACAATAATATAACAAATAATAAATAAGCAGAATGTATAAGTATGATATGACATATGATAAAATCTATGTAAATAAATATGCTCTTTATTTATAGTCTATATCTTATCACATTCGTAAACTTGATCTGGCTTTATCTAGAATATCTTTTCTTATTTTAGGATAGTTGGGATGACTCTCTAGAACCTGAATCAAAGACAAAAAAAATATATAATATCCTATAGTACATGTATAATTAAATTAAACATGGTGTGGCCTGATTATACAGCCAACTCTTATTTCAAATTCCTAATGTCAGGGGTTTTTTTTACCTGCATGCCAACATGTGTCCAGTGCCTTGATTTTCAGTCCCATGTTGACAACTTAACATTGTTCCTTGCCAGGCCCTCTGTCCTGCACCGCTGACAAGGAGAAATCACAGTGGAAAATCCTGGGGAAATTTACCAACCAACACCAGGATATCAACACAGATCTCCTGTGAGCCAGAACATCACTCACTGAGCCAACATGGCTCCCCTTTAGACCATGTCCTCAGTTTGAAACAATAACACTGCATTAGCCATTGTTTGACAGTCTAACTGTAAGCAGTAGTATTTTCCGTCAGCCTCGTACATTCCGGTTGAAACAGTTTGATACGTTTTGGTGGAGGAGTACTGTACTGATGATCTTTATATATTATCAGAAAAAGTTAGATATTGTAAATATAGCAGAAACCAGCGTCAGAAAATGGCAGACATCCCTCTCAATACAATTTAACAAAATGTCCAGTTTATTAACGGTGACATAACAAAAGCTGTTTGTAGAATATGAAAATCTGTTTTTAACTACAGTATGGTAATACAGCAAATCTCACAAGACGAGGCACCACAATTTTGGCTCGCGACAAACTGAAAGTAGATCAGGATCATCTGCTACAGTCGCCATTGTGACTGGGTTATGAATTCGGATACAAATTGTATCGCAGTAAGTGAATTGAAATATGTATTGTATTGTGCCAGCAGTCGCATTGCCCAGCACTAGGTGTAGTATAATACTTTTTAATACTTACATGATGACAAATATCTATAGCATCAACAAATCGTTTAGCTTTCATATAATTAAATGCAAGCTTATAACCTGAAAATACAAGTCAAATTTTAAGAGCTGGAAAAGCTGAAAATACTCGGAAAGAACTCAAATCAAATACGGTATGCAGTGGTCACATCGAATGTTGATTTTACTATTCAAATAATCCTAAATCATTATTCAAATGTTATTCGAATATTCAACACAGTTAAAATTATAAATGTTTGGATTGGTTTTGGTGCATTTTCCGATTTATCGAAACTACAAATCTTTCAAATTAAACATACATTATGCAAGAGCTAAATCTGTCTATTGCAGGTCTTTCTTTAGGCCTGAAATGTTATCTAAATTATTAATTAGACATTAATTAATTTATCCAGACCATAATCAACTCTCAATGGCATCGCTAGCCTGCGATCCTAAGTGGATTATGAGCCGATTTACTGCATACCTTTCCTTCACGATTTAATGTTTAAATGGATAATGGAGACTATGCTGTTTATCATACTGACTTTAGTAATGATGATCGAGGCTAGGCGGAAATTTCAACCGCTTAGTTCTCGGTTCATAGTGGATCAATTTGAATGAAATTTTCAGCAAATTTCCTTTACATTATCTAGTTTTTAACTATTATAGTGAGAACTGCCAACTCGTTATCTAATCTCCCATAATGTATCTTTAATATTCTTTCCTTTATTTGATTGTTTCCTTTTCAATATTAATATTAGTTCACACTGAATTATCTATATAAATAAAATCAAAGATGTCTGTCAATATGTTCGCTCATCACACTTCTTCCCTGCGATCCACACCCACATGACGTATCAGATAAACCAGCATGACTCCGTGAATGTTTTAGGTTATGATTCGGTCCAATTTGGGCTCTGAGCAAAGCCTAGTCCCTGGGCGAAACAAGGTATCTCACCTAGTTATTAAATATTTCATGAGAGCGAGAGAGAGTATAGCAGTGGGAGGAAAATGGGTGATGCGGAGAAAACCCATTAGGTTGGACAGGTGACCTTATACTCCTTGTCACGTACAAGTTGGGAAATGAAACTGCACTACTTGATTCAATGATAGACCATATGATCTAAAGTGCATGCATCAGACCATTCAGCCAGCCAGAGGAATCTGGGGAGGCTGTTTCGCTACTCAATAGATTTGTATAAATAGTAGTTACCTATAACTGGATTATTTTTATTGCCATATTTCCAGGCATTTTCGTAACTGTTAGCTGCATCTTTATAGGATTGCTCTTTTTCCATAATAAATCCTAAATATTCATATGCTTTACAACAAGCCTGTAAAAAAAAACCTCAGGATTACAAACTAAGAAATAACACTCAAAGAAGAAACTCATGATTTAAATGTATTAATATTGTTTTTTCAGTGGACAAAAACATTTTAATTATCAGAATTATATACATTAATGTATTTTCCGGGGAATGTCTTGTTTACATGAACCTTTCCTTTATTAAGGTTTTACAAAAAGTTACTACTGTCCAATTTTTAATCAAATTTTTGCCATTTAATAATGGACACTAACAGAATTTTTTTCTATAATCCTATTTAAATATTTGGTTGATAATGGAAATGATGTCATCACGTATTTTGTTTTGAATTGTCTAGGTAAATATCATTCTCTACAAACTTTTAATTGACAGTTTTTCATACTAAAATTAATACCAATTGAAAGGTAATTAACTCTTAGAACCCGAAATGCCGCAAAACCGGCTTTGACGTTGCAGCGCATATGCCTGAAATGTCGGTTTTGTGGCTTGTGGGCGTGTCTTCCGACCTTTGCTTCCTTAACAATAACAAAATAGCCAATCAAAACACTGTTTACCATTTGCCCCGGGTCTGTTGTAAATAGCAACTTCCTTCCACTTGTTTACATTTCAATTTTGCCAAATCTTTCAACGAATTGTGTGTTCTAAACGACTAAATGCAACAGATGCACTAGCTCTTATAACGAGCGATAATGGTGAAGATATTGATGGGTCGAATTACGGCAATGGAAGTGATTTTAAAAGTGAATATGCCCTAGATTCAAATGAAAATAACAAGGAAAATGACAGCGATGATAACACTCATACCCGTAATCAATTTGTAAATAATGTTGATCTGCATGGCCATTGATAGAAATACTGGAATAGGGTGTGGGCGCGATATTAGCCGAGTTGAAAACTGCTGGCATGATTAGCACCCAATGTTACGGATTGGAGGTAGAATTGAATAAAAGTTAAATATTCTGATTAGATATCTTTGTTCCATCATTTCACTCAATTATAAATATATATAATATTAAATTCACACCTCACAATTACAATTAAAATGACGTCATTTTGCAAAATCGTGCTGTAAAGTCAGGGTAGGGTATGCATCATCCAAAATATTTTCAGGGTTCAAAGGGTTAAAGTAGTTATTTTGAAATAACTTTGGCAACAAAATATGATAGAAGTTTCATTAGTACATACAGGAGAAAATTATAAGATATATAGGTCACAGACGAAACACACCATAGCTGTAGCGCAGGTCTGGTTAATAATTGACTGCTTTGTTTTTTTAGTAAAAAAAATATACTACTAACCTTATTATACTGCAAACATTTCTTCAATAATTCCGTTGCCATATCATATTTACCAGACTAAATTTAAATTCAAACAAAATATAAACACATATTTAACTCGTACTGTGAAACAAGAAATTAAGGAGTCAAAAACTTAATGCCACTTGCCAGGGGATCGATATAAATGCATATTGAAATTCATGCTACCATTGAATCCTATTTTCTAAAATTACGACACGGTATACGTAGCTTCTTTGAAATATAAACCGAATTTTACCTACCTGAATATATATATCAGCTAATAATAACCAACTCTTCTCTATATCTTCTGCATCCTATATATAAAATAAAATAATATTCAGTTTAAAAATATATGAAAGATAATTAAATAAGTTTCCTTTATACTACATATAATTTTCTTTCAGACACATTTCTTGTTATCTAAATTACATAACCATCAGTTGGAGAACAAATCCAAGCTACTGGTAAAAATGTATATGTTATGAAAAATATGTCTTTCAAGATGCTTCAATGGCAGTTTTTTCGACATACAAGCCAAAATATCAATCAATGGCAGACACAGCGGTTGACACTCTGTAATAACCAACTTATTTAATTTATTGTGAGTTTATCAATTAGGCAATTCAAGTCTATAATTCTCTTACTTTTAGTCATTACACTATAAGATAAAATCAAGCCGTGTTAGCTAAGTTCCCTCGGCCCTGGCCCAATATTACATCAGTGGCTTTCACAGAAAGAACAGATTACAGTAAATACAACATTCAACAATCATTACATATGTACAGATGACATTAATATCTTGACTTCAGCCAGAGATTCACCTGACTCCTTGTCACGTATAAGTGTGGAATCCAAATCACGATACTTGAATCAATGACAGAACTTATGATATAAAGCACACTCAGACCACTAGGTCCCCAACCCACTTGTGGAAACATATCAAAAGGTTTTAAATGAATAGGATCTCATATCATTACATAAGAATCGTACATGTATTGTATCCATTACCTGCATAGTCCAGTTATTTTTAGCAACACGTTTAAGTTGATTACGAGCACGGGGGGTCTGTTTTAAAACCATGTATGCTGCTGCCATTCCATATAAAGCACCAACATGATCTCTCTGTAAATAAAGGACATATCAACTCAAAATAGAATGACATTAATAATATCCCACCACCTGAAGACTTTTAAAAATTATGCTTCATTTTGGTCGAAAACAATTGAAAGCCATTGTGAGCCCTGACAACTCCCTACACCTGGATGTCAGGTGGATATATCATAAGATCATTAAAACAAACTATGACTCTCAGAATATCACACAAATCTATAAATATACTTTACTCACCTCATTTGTGGCTATGTCCATAAAAGCCGCCAAGGCTTTCTCTACTGCTAGTTTTTGTTTAGTTGCTATTAATGCCATATTTTCTAGTAATTTATGTCTGATATCACCAGGTTTAGGTTTTGATTCCTGTAATAAAGAAATTCAACTCACTTATTCTCTATGATATCAATATGTCATAACTTCACAATTTAAACAAGTCCCAAACTTCACGCAACACTGTAAAACAACAGTAAGTTTACGTATGTAAATCAAACACCGAAATAAATCGCTTATTAAAGATACATTAGTTAAGAGTTTAATAAAGCGTTGGTCATTCTTGCTATAATAATTCAAAAATAGATGATGAAAAATGAAAATATTGAAAATTTCATTCAAATTACTTCAATCTCAGTCATGTTATCATTGTTTGTAGTTTTGACAAGATGCATACACAGTGGTAACCAGGACACTGTCATAATCGGGACTTAGCCTAGCTTTCCCATTTTTAAATTAAATTTTTAAATGGCGAACAGTTTTAATATAGTTAAAATCTTGAGTATCCGATGCCATCGAGAGTCGATTATAGTCTTGTTTTGTTAATAAATGTCTAATTAATAGTTTATATAACATTTTAGGTCTAAAGAAAGACCTGCAATAGAAAAAATAACAGGGTTTAACATGCACTTGACAAATCATTATCCTAAGTGACCTAAGGTTTGAAAAAGAAAATTTCAAATAAAAATACTGAGTTGTTTGGAGATGATCACTTACCAATTTGCTTACAGAACTTATACAAGGAATTTTATTGATAATGTGACCTTTTAATTGCAACAATGGCTAGCCCCTACATAACTCTGTCAAGTTTATATTATAGATGAAACTTGCCTTGGATGCATTGTGTCTTTACGCAAAGGAAACAGAATCGAATAGGCCTCTTAATCAATCTCATGTCTCCAACCAATACTACTAGACTAAGCCTATTGTTTGGCTCTTCTCACAAGTTTCCCAGGAAACACTTGTCTGCGATATCACCCAAGGGGGAAGCAGACATTAAGCCTTAAGAATGAATGAACTATATAATAGATATAGTTATCTAATTACTCAAGTGAACCTGTGAGACATAATTATAGCCACAATCCCCAAGGATAACTCAGTCAGTTATATAGAAGGATAACTCGTGTTTTCCTTTTGCGTTCGTCACTTCTGTTTGTTGAAACCTTGATTATGCATCTATCGTAGCAATGATCTCTGTGTCAAAATTATATTTGGAACATGTTAAACCAGTTCTATCACATAAGTGATAATGACTGACATCAACTGTCCTTTAAATGCCATTAAGTAACTGGATAGAGTAAAAGAAAAACACCACATACTTATGGAAAACAGCTACTAGTGTATTTAAGGCGATGTTTCGAACACAGGGGCGGCGAACAGACAGGGGCGAAGACAATATAAGCCCATAGGAAAATGTGGGTGTATAAAAACAAAAACAAATACATAAGGAAAATATAATCATGTTTCATGTAATTAGCCATCAAGGATAATAAATTCTTTGTTATAAAAAAATCATGTAAATTAATTTTGAAGAAACAATGTTACCTTCAGTAATCTTTCTGCTGTACGTACTGCCATTTGTTCACTGTCTAATTTTTCACGTTCTGAAGAACTACTACTGCAAATACAATTCCAACATCATTATGTACCGTCTCCTTCTCAAACTTCAATTATTTTTACACAAGTTTTACTATGCACGTCATAATCATATTTGACCTATTATGAAATGTCTGTTTCACAGGTTGGTTCTTATAGGAATTGGGTTCTTCCTTTTAATACATTAAACATTAGATAACCAATATAAATTTCAAATAAATCCAGCCTTTAATACTATAGTAAGGCTGAAGTGGCTTTTATACTACAGAAGTGCTGATTGGCTGCAAAACTGGTACCCAACTTCCCGTATGGGTACCCAAGTTTGTAAAATTGTGCAGATCATGATATTGTCAAAAATTATATGGGTACCTCAGCTTTTCTTAATAAAAAATATATGGCTGCCTCGGCTTTACTGAATAAATAAGATAAATACCTGTATTCTGATTCAACAGATTCAAAGACTTCTCCACCTATAGTATTATTATCAGGATTTAAACATATTTCTATCATATTATATATAGCCTGAGTACCCCAGTCAGAATCTTTCCGTGCTTTATTAAATAACTTGAGAGCTTCTGTAGGATTACCAGTATACCTAAAACATCAAAAGGTAATCCAAATGGAGATTAGGATTTTAAAATACCATAACTCAATATCATCCAAAATCTTTTTTCTGAAAACACAAATTTTTCTGCAATTTAAATCAGATGGGCTTCTGATATCCAATATTTAACTTAAGACAAAATTAACATTTTACCATTGGTACACAATTCGTGTACCATAATGCGTTTCAGCGCCATTTGTAACAAGGTGCTCAAAGAATGAGGTTAGACATATTCCACAAGTCATGTCAAACGGTGATATCATATTCTTATTTGGAGAGCATGCGCAATAAATAATATCAGTGTTGACTGGAATAACCAGATGCTAGAAACTGACTTGCGGTTGAGACTTCTGGCGTATTTCGCCGAACATAACTGATGACAATTCACAGTAAAACGGACACGATTTAATCTAAAACAGTTTATATAAATTCATATTACATTATTATGTGTGTTGCCAATTTCTAGGTCCAAAATATTAGGGGGGGGTGGATGGCTGAATGGTTAGAGTGCGCGCGCTGTATCATAAAGTCTGTCATTGAGTCGACTGGTGTGGTTTCGAATCCCCGGTTGTACGTGACAAGGAGTAGGGTCGCCTGTCCAACCTCGTGGGTTTTCTCCAGGTCCTCCGGTTTCCTCCCACTGCTAAAGACCTCTACGCGCAAGCGAATTATTGAAATAAAGTTGAACCATATGTTAGTCCCGAAATGACCTAGTTTGTGTCGAGTGGACGTTAAACCCCATTTCTCTCTCTCTCTCTCTCTCCAAAATATTAGTGATTTAGCTCCTTTAAGTTCTGTTTCTTGAGGTTGTCAGACTGAAGGAATATTATAAATAAGACAGGCACTGGGACTGATACATTGAAGAACTCCACAGAGAATAGACACATAGTCTGAAGAAATTCTATTAATGCACAATGGCAATTTAAAGGAGAATGCTATGATAAAAGTTTAATTTTATCATTCACTTAGTTCATTGTGTAACACATTTCAGAACTATTTTTTTTTTTTAAAAACAAATTTTTTAGTAACAAATAACGTTAAAAAACACTTTCGGATTTCCGCAATTACGGAAACACCCGACAATTAATGAGCTGAAGCTAAATCACGTGACATGACGTAATCGACGACACTCGTATAGCAGTCGATGTATATTTCAATATGGTATCGGCAGAAGGTGACAGCTTGTCAGACATTGATTTCGCCCCGAATGTTCTTCCCTATCAGTACAGATCAATTAGAAATGCGAGGAACAACGGTGACGATGATGGTTCGTAACATTCTAGGCACTAAAAACAGCGTAGACACCTTGTCTCATTGTTAGTCCTTCGATTATCGATAACTTTTTGCTTCATTTAGGCCCTATTGATGTTCACTCTTTATCGGCGAAAATATATCGGAGAAAAAACTATTAAATACGGTATTATATGCCCTATACTAGGTAGATACGAGAACGTAGTTAAAAAAACGGGTCACATCATACGACTCCGATTATCATCGGATTAGGAGTAGGGCCTATCACTGAAAAAAATTTCTATCACTATTACATCTAGTACTATCTATGATCGACTGCAAAATCATCGACATAGGCCTACACCTACTACTGACGCGGAAGATGCTTCGAAAAGGGGATATTAATCTATATTAGTATTTAGGCGAGGCCTACCTACTCTAGCTGTGTTGTTTACATTTCGTTGCTATGGTTACATCAGTCGTTTCTTTTGCAAGATTTTGAAAGCGTGTTGGTTTTGTCATAGAATGCACAGTTTTAACATAGAAAGATAACATAAATGTTATATCTTGATCCACATAATATTATTATTAAAATTACACTTGTCACGTTCGTAAGCTGATAACTCGAAATTCTCCGAACAAGAAAGAGAAGAGTGTTTTGACATGGCCTCGTTGACATCGCTGTGTCCAGACTTCTGTGTTTTGTCTCGTTAGGTAATTTAAAAAAAAAAAATGACACGTTCTTCCTTATTTATTGTTGGTGCTATTTGTATATCCCTAAGCCACGCAATTGACCATGTTTATGCATCCAGTTAGTCAAAATGACGGCATGCAGTGCTCAGTTGCAATAGCCTTCTTTAGGGAAATTCACGTCTGTCGTCTCTGATGTCATTCACAGAAAAAAATCAAAACGAGGTTGCAGATATGCATAAATGTCAATTCGTTTTTTGGGGGGTATATTTTCCCTTTGTAAAATTATTCAGAGTGACTTTTAAAATTTCGCAGGGCCAAAAATATACTAATATTAACATTATTTTTCATATTAAAACAACTTTTTGCGGTAGTATTCTCCTTTTTTAAGTAATTCAAAAATTTGGTGCCCCTCACCCATTGCCTGCACAAGAAAAAAATAAAAGTCCTAAAATATTGATGATTAAATTGAAATGAAATGAAATGGGGTTCAACGTCCTACTAGTCTGCTCCGAACTGGGCTAATGAAGACGGGCATACGCCATACAGTATGCTATCAGGGACATTTTGCCCAGACAGCGGCACTACGGCCTACTCTTATATCGAATTCCAACTGTCAAGGGATCTTTTACGTGCATGCCAATGTGTACACGGGACCTTGGTTTTCTATACCATCCGAACGACTAGACAGCTGTACTTGTCAGGCTCTCCGTCCTGCATCACTGACAAGGGATGTACTTTCTCAGTCAATGCAGGGATCGACCACCCAACCTCCTGGCTATCGAGCCAGCGTTTTACCCACCGTGACCCCCTAAATTGAAATGAAATGAGGCTTAACGATGAGTAAATTGGCTATTAAAGTGGTGTATGTGTGGTGCTACTTGTCTTTTGTCATGCTTACCATTCATATAAACCTTTACAATAACTATAACCAGCTTCTAAAGATGTTCGTGTTGATGACTTTTGGGCTTGTTCTAGAAATTTGGGTACTCCCTCAAGTTTACCAGCTCTTCGCATCAAGTCAACAAGTCGTGCTAAAGCTTCATAATTATCTGGAAGTACAGACAACTATTGTCAAAATAGTTTTTTATTCGTTGGAATATTTAATAAGGTCATACAAAAAAAATTATTCGGGAGGGAGGTTTCTATTTTGTCAAGGGGCAGATTTCAAGGCATTACTGATACATTTATCTCATCATGTTGTTCATAGGAATGTATGATTGTCCAGTATTATTTAAAATCGTCATTAACATTTATCAGCTTTGGGTACTTGATAAATGAGCCTATTGATTCATTCAAATTTTATTATGGATTTACTTCCTGAAACAGGATTAAAATATTTAAATGCAGTAATTAAAGATGCATTATGTAAGATTTAGATAAAGAGCAGACAGTTCTCGCTATAAATGTTAAATATTTTGCAAGAGATGGACAGAAAACAAACTAAACAGGTGATTTTTTTGTATAATCAGAAGCCATAATCCAGGATATTACATGTGTCAATATCGAAAAGAACCAAGATCTTTGGGATATAAACATATATTTTAAGTTTAATCAAAATCAGATAAAAATTGTGACCTCTAGAGGGTTTACAAGCTAAAAACACAATTTGTTTGACAATCAGGAGCCATAATCCAGGAAGTCACAGTCCAATATAGGCCAATATCGAAAGGAATCAAGATGTTTGGGTTATAAACATAAATTTTAAGTTTCTTTAAAATCGGATAAATATGATGACCTTTAGAAGGTCCACAACCTTGGTATTACATAAAATGAAATGAAATGAAATGGGGTTCAACGTCCTACTGTTCTGCTCCTATACTGGGCTAATGAAGACGGGCATACTTTTACACTATTTGCGTACTGGGAACAGTCATTTCGTCAGTTTGTCCGATTTTCATGATTTTTAAACTAAACCGTCATTAGGGTTTATATAATCGGATAAATATTCTAGAGGGTCCACAAGCTAAAAACGTGATTTTACCTATAATATCGAAAGGAACCGAGATCTTTGGGATATAAACCCATATTTCATGTTTCGTCAAAATCAAACAAAAATTGTGACTTGTCTACAAAGAAATAGTAAACGGACAGGGGCGACAACAATTATGTCCACATGAAAATGTGGCCGTATAAAAACAGATAATGAAAAGGGAGTATATTACAAATTTCAGTCAAATTACTTTATTCTGAGTAAGGTTTAATGGGGGGGGGGGGGGGTTTACAGGTCATGCAGCCCTTTCTAAGTGACGTAGGATTATCTGAGAATCAGAACATTTTTTAATATGGTCTTATACAACAGATTTTATCTTAACATACTGTCTATCTTTTAGGATGGCTCTCATGCCAGTAAAGGGTAAATTCACATTGACATTTAGATTTTAGTGTTTGCACCAGCTAAACATAAATTTGCATTGTCTCCATCTCATGTACTATTTGTTCTATCTTTTGTAGGGCATTTTTTAAAATTATTTACCTTAGACGACCTGAACTCTTTTTATTATTTTCCAGAATTATACAATATATCTTATGGGTGAAAATTTATTCAATATTCATTTAATGATTACCTGGTCTCAACTGTAACAGTTGCTGAAAATGGTACATAGCTGAATCATATTCATTCTTTCTAAACATCAAATCCGCTAACATCTAAACAAAAAAGATAGATTGCCATGGCAATGAAAAATACAGCCACAGATAAGTGTATAAGCAGTCCATAAAGCTTGTCACATTTCTAACTTTTGTAGTTAATAAGAAGACACTACAAACAGAGGTTCAGTTCCATCAGCTCTTCTCGGGGGTAACAAAAAAAAAAAAAATGATGCTGGAATTCATATAATAACTTTAGCGGTTTACACAGGAAATCATCTCATGAACAAAAACACTGATCAAGAGCTATAACCCAGAAAGTAATTATTGAAGGCTCTGCAAATCAATAAGCTTCTTTGTAGAATGAACATAAACAGTGTGGGCATATAACAAAATATTTCAAACAGGTGAAATCTTTATCTAAAAATATCAACTATTTTCAGTAAAATGATTACTACGAAATTGCCTATACAATCTAATGTTCATTCATCATGTACTATGTGAGCAGATAGTCTACTCCCGAATGAAAAGTGTAACAACCGATCCCATCATGAGACAAAGATTGCAAAAGACATGTTTCGATATACATTAGTAAATACTACAAACAAGCCAACAGTGAGGCTGATGCCCCCACTGAAATCCCAAAATAAATAGATGATACATATTAATTAATTGCCAGATTTTAATAGACCACAAACTATTAAACTAAATACTGACAAGACAAAGTAAGAAAACTTACGATAGTAGCTGCATCATTATCTTTATCTGTTTTTAATAAAGTCATACATTGATGTTGACAGGCATCTAAATCTTCTGTTACTAAATATAGACCTGCCAAATCTAACATCACCTGTAATACACAGAGGGTGAAAAACATTAACATACAAGCTGGAAATCGAAAACATGCTAGCTGACACAGACCTTATGATCCTAAGCGTATATGTTAGACCATTCGGTCACAGAACCCCCCAGATTCAAACAAACAAATGCATTATGAAATTAATGCAATTAGTGGTATGTCACATTTTATTCAGTAAATATTTGCCCACATTTAAATACTAGTTTTAAAATAACTTATACTATTACCTTACTGTCATTATCATTATAAACTAGTGCATCTTTATAATATCGGATAGCTTTATCATAATCTCGCTGATTGGTGGAATACTGGGCTAGTTGTCGACAAATACTGATCAATTAAAAAAAAAACAACATTTTATCTAATCGATATATAAATTATTTTTAACTTTTTAAATTCATTAAATATATCTCATAGAAAAAACAAACAATATGGACAGAGATATAAAAGACTCATCGTATTGTAAAATACAGGGTTTCTGATCACCATCGATGTTTTCTGCTCTCTTCTTGACAGATCGCTTTCCACAAGAACCAGCTGTTTATGATCGCAACTTGACAAAGCTCGCTGTAAACCAACGAGTTGTTCTAGTCAAACTTGTTCTATAAAAGGGAGGATATCAAGCTAAAAGCACCATGTGATAATGCCTGCATGGCATACAAAATACCATCTCACAACTACACATGTATGTGAACCCAAAAATCAAGATATCTTATGGAATAAGAACAAGTTAGTTGAAGACAGCACCTGAGGAAATGGATACACTTCAATTAGATTTTAAATAGATATTTAATATTTTAAATAATTATCTTACTCTGAAGCTAGCTGTTTCTGCTCCATATATGCATCTGGTTGTTCCATCTGAACTCTTTTCAACACTCTAAAATATCAGATTATCTCACTAAACATGTATTTCACAAGAATTACAGTGTTTTAAAGATATATTCCGCTGATTTCTTACAGATATAACCACCACCTACAGAATATATCCTAACTACTGGGAATATTATATTTGTTGGTAAAAACAACATATCTTTCATAACCACCACCTACAGAATATATCCTAACTACTGGGAATATTATATTTGTTGGTGAAAACAACATATCTTTCATAACCACCACCTACAGAATATGTCAAAACTACTGGGAATATTATATTATGTTGGAGAAAACAACATATCTTTCATAACCACCACCTACAGAATATAGCTAAACTACATGGAATATTATATTTGTTAGTGAAAACAACATAATCATCATTTGGAACTTATATCAAGATTAGATGGATAACTATATTTGATTTTAAGAAAAATATAACTTCAGAATGAGGAATGGAAAATCTTATTCTATTTCAAATCTAAAAATACAGCTGTTTTTCTCTTTCGAGGTCCTTATTAAGTAATACCATAATTTTAATTCAAAATAGGTTATTACTCGCACAAGAATGACATGATTAACCTCCAGGGAACAGATCTTTAAATATAACATATAATATATAACACTAAATGTTATAATTTCCACTCAACTTGAATTTATCCTTTTGACATTCTATTACAGACATTTATCCCATACTATACAAATAGTACATAAATCATAAGGCAACCGTCACAGTCTGTGACAGGCTTGTATTTGGGATGCAGTTCTCATTAAATATATATATATGAACAGCATTCAATTACTAACATAATATTACCTAGCTTGCATATCTCTAGCATTAGTTAAAGATTCCAGTGCTTCTTGCATCTTTTCTTGTTTATGATAAACTTTAGCTAGTAGTATTAAGTATTTTGTATTCTCCATCAATGTTTCCATATCTAAAGTATGATTAATAATAAAAATATCAATCAATTTATAATTTCATTGTTTACCTTGACTGAAAAGTAAACTGGTTAACCATGTGAAGTCCTACAAATGAATGAAATGGGGGTTAATGTCCCACTTTTCTGCTTCATCCGTGCTAATAAATACAGGCATACACTGTCTTGCTTGGATTGTGGCTATCACTGTAACCCTGGTATCAGCTTTAACCTCGACACAAGTACAAATTAGATGATTTTTGGTGGTTTTAAATGATTTTTACGAATTTTTAAACAAAGATTTGATATTTAATGAATGTGAAAGAAATTAGTGCTAAATACACAAGATTAAATGATACACAGGTTACAGTTTGAACTCCAACTGTCATGGGTACTTTTACGTGCACACCAATGTGTACATACATGTAGGACCTTGGTTTATCATCCCATCTGAATGAATAGCCTCTGTCCCTTGTCAGACCCTCCATCCATCACTGAAGCCAAGGGGGAACCACGCGGGAAAATCCTGATGAACTTTCCCTGAAAACACTGGGATCGAAATGAAATGAAATGAAATGGGGTTTAACGTCCTACTGTTCTGTTCTGGGCTAATGAAGACGGGCATACGCCGTACAGTGTGCTATGAGGGAAATTTTGCCTGGGCAGCGGCACTATCGCCTACTCTTATATCGAATTCCAACTGCCAAGGGATCTTTTTACGTGCATTCCAATGTTTACATGGGACCTCGGTTTTTCATCTCATCCGAAGGACTAGACAGCTGTCCTTTTCAGGCCTTACCCACCTAGCCATCGAACACGGGACCACTATGTAAGCAAGTCTGTGCCTGACTTACTGAGCCAGTCCTACAAGCATCAAGGCTTCTTGAGTGAGAGTGTAATTTTTTATAGTTGGATCAGGTTGAAGTTATACATCGAATTAAAGAAAGTGAATGAAAGCTATTGGGTAGATTGTATTTCTAACAGCAATTAAAGCTGAAGAACATATATTTTACAATCAATCAAAATATCTTTCAATATAATATCCATCCAGTCATATTATTTTCACCATGATGGACATAATAAATGTACATTATTTGTTAATTCAATTCAATCCAGAAACGTAGTGACTATCTTTAAATCAAATTTTGTCATCTAATCCTAAAAAAACCTCAATTGATCAACTAAGAAATTGAAATCTTTCGGTGCTTGATCCTTTTGTTTGTGAAAGAAAATGGATGTATGGCCATATTTGTTCACCTTGTGCCCTGTTTGATCATCTAACTAATCTTTCCTGTCATTACTAAAATGATTGCAAGACACAAAAGCTATAATTTGTCAAAATATGCTTAACTCGGACTGAATTTAGACACAAAACAGAGGTCGGATATTCAAATTGGTTTCAAATCATACCATCGAATATTCGAAAGACAAAATTTACTATTCATGTGGGCACATGTGTGGATGTACTATTCATCAACTATTAAAATCTTCAATATAGTACCTTGTCCTTCAGATTCTAGAGCCATACGTAAAACTTTTTCCGCTTTATCATACTGTCGCAGTCGTAAAAGTAGTTCAGCCAAGTCATGACGGAGGAAAGTCTGCCCACCAGATTTCAGTGCTGCTTCATAGTAACTTATAGCCTGACGAGATAAAGTTATATTACAGAACATTTACACAGGTGGTATCTTTAAGATCATTCTCGGAAATATATTGTCCCTCAATCATATTTTATGGTGAGTCGCTTACAACAATTACAGATGAAAAGATACAGTGAGTTACAATGAGAATGTTTAACTATGTTAATAATATGTTTAGTCATTTATATAGTGCAATTTATTCAGGATTCCTCCTCAAGTGTGTTTAGTTGTACGTTTTTTTGTTTTTTTTAACAGAATAGGCTTAAATTTCGATTTGAAATCGATGTTTCTCCAATTTTTCGTATCGCCAGAGAAAGATCAATTTGGCTGCAGACTTCATGAACCTTCTGTCAACATAGGTTGTTCTAGACATTGGGACAGAAAGCTGAAGTTCATCACCTGATCTCAATTGTATATTAAATTCATATTCTACAAAATATTCTAATCTTAACAAAATACACTATTACCTTTCCATAGTTATGAGTTTTAACAAGAGCTTGACCTATTTTACTGGCAAGACCAGAATCTTTAGGATTTTTACGTAAAGCAGCTTCATATACCTCTATGGCCTTTTCTGGCTGAAAACAGATAAAGACAATAGAATTGAAATTTGACAATATCAAAAAATTTGATAAAGAGTATAGATAGAAATACCACCGCATACTTATTGGTATATACAGTCTTTATTATCCTAGCTGGTGCAAAAACAGTAGCACGCCAACCCCACTTTATTTCGTATCCAATTCTACTGTCTATTGGCCTACTGTATCATTTGTTCTGTCCTTGTCCTGTTGTGCAGTTATCTTGCACTGACTGTTGGGAGGCACAGTGGCTACGTGAGTAAGACACTGTTTCGCAGCTAGAAGGTCCTGGGTTCGCATGGCCAAGAAGGTTCCTCAGGATTTTTTGGCGGTTTTTTTCTAGTCATTGGGATGGTACGAAAAACCGAGGTCCTGTGTACACATGGGTGTGCATGTAAAAGAGCCCTTAACTGGAAACAATTTCCCTCTTAGCACACAACATGGTGTATGATGGTCTCCATTAACCCAGTAGGATGTTAAAAGTAGGAAGTTAAACCCAATGATGGGATTTCAAAAATTTTCTTGTCGGACATTTTTACCTAAAATAAAGGGACATAACTCTTATCTTTATTTAAGATGGCAGTTTTTAGACCATACACAAAAATCATGTGTAAACAAAATAACTTAAAACCCATTTCATTGCATTAACTGTTAGATAATATTACTTTGAATCACACACATCTATAATAATATAAGGTATGTGTTCCATGATACAGACAGTAGTCAGTATACTCTACACTCTTAATTATACTGTGATTTATATTTACCTCTTGTATACTCATGTAGGCATCCCCAAGTAAAAGACTAGTATGTGGACTGGGATATTTATCAACCAATTCTCTATAATATAAATATACACATAAACTTTGATATAATAAGTACACCACTCTTTGTTTTTATAAAATTCTTCTAATTTATATATTTGGAAAGA
Source organism: Patella vulgata (assembly GCF_932274485.2). Lineage (NCBI taxonomy): Eukaryota > Metazoa > Mollusca > Gastropoda > Patellidae > Patella > Patella vulgata. The sequence goes on from NC_065883.2 coordinate 25,256,145, forward strand.
ACTTATATAAATAAAAATATGTCGTCTGTGAAGAGTCAAAAGTTCGTATCTGGCATATTTTACAATATTCTCTTTTTTTGCTTCTTCAGATTCAGTATTTTCTTGTGTAACCTTTCCCCTAGTAATCATATTTTAAAGCCTACAAAAAGTGGTTGTGTAGATATTGCTTCAAAATGCTGCAATCTGATTAAAACACAGATCCTATTTGGTTTTGTTTTTTTATAGTTCAACATTTCATTTTACTTGTCTTTACTACACTAGGATCTGGAAGAGTTGTTATATAACCTGCGTTCTGGTTGATGTGCGGTCTGTTCAACTCTGTTGTGGCGAATTCTTGGTGTGTGGTGCACAGAACTGTAGGTATCCCACTAGATACATCAACGCTGATTTATTAATCAAATGTCTGACATCACAGGGTCAAAAGCCGCTTGTATGACCCCTGACACAACCTCTAACTACAACCGGTCAGATCTTCAAGTAGTGAAGGCCATCAAAAGTATAAATAAACGAAATATAGATCTGTATTTTAATCAGATTAAAAATATAAGTATTTAGACAGAAAATCTTGTATTTCTATTATAAATTCAACTTCTTGACTTTTCATGGCATTACAAGTAAACTGAAATATTGTATGAGTAGATATTATTTTCAAAAATAATTATTAAGCCTGATATCTGAAAATAATATATTCATTCACACCTTGGAATAAGCCAACGGACACTGTTGTGATCAATTCAGTCTTTGTCAGGTACAATTCTAAGGTTTTGTCATTAAGTCTGTCACACATTTTGCCCTGTATATTTATCAATATTTCTACTACCTATCCTACACAAAATCAAATGTTTTTCATCTGTTTTCCTAATAAAATTAATTCCCACAAAGGATTTTTCAATGTAAGTAATTGTGATAACTTCACCAATGCTTTGCCAATTTACTTTTATTGTTAATCATTATTTGAGCATAGCCCTGATTATTCAGGCAATGTTCATTTTCAAATGATTGAGGCGTATATAGATAGATAACCTCTGAAACCCAATGTACACGGTTTGGGGACATTAGTGTTGTCACGATTACAAAATTCTTGAATTGGTTAATCGGCCAGCCAAAAATCGTATCATTGCCGATTAATCGGATCCCGTATAAATTCTATAATGGCAATGTCTGTACTGCGTTCCGTGGTTTTTTTCTTGTGTTTTTTTGTTGATAAGTAAATTATAAAATGGCGCGTGAACACTGAATAGCTGATTGTATATTAATGTAGTACATTTCGTTGAGTTTGTGCTAAAGAGATGTTGGAATAAATCGTTTAAATTGGCAATAAACAACATTCACTAAGTCATTAGTTTTGATATTTAATTACGCGATTGAGATGAGTAAGACATTCCCGTGTTCTGACTTACCCCTACAGCTTTAACTGCTAATTAAAAATCCAATACTGGCAATAGATTACAATTCACTAGTACAACAATTCCCGTACATAATATTTTAACATATATAGCGATAATCATATTGATGAAAAACAACAAGAGAAGCCACGGAAAGACAGCACAAATAGAAAAGAACATGTGTCATTTAAAAAGGCGGCAATATATGCCGAGGGGGGCGAATAGAAGATCCTCGTACACAGGATAGAGGAGTCTCGTACACAGTAACGGCACATTCTGATTGTGAATTAAATAATAAATTACAGCTGGATTTAAAATTAATTTATACTGGAATTTCTGAGGGAATCTTTCCATTATATTGTTGGAGCTGTGTTTTCTTCTTTATAAAACGGTATTTTATTAAAATTACATAGGCAGTTTATCACTCATAAAAAGGCATAGCCAACTTCCATGTCTCGTGCGGCATGCATTCAGTCCAAGTATTATAATGCCAATGATTATCATGTCTGTTATTGTCCGTTGTTGACAGTTATTTCGCCGCAAAATCAACCATTTTACACATTTCGTAGTAAGCTATGCCTAATATGGTAGGCGAAGAATTCCATGCAACATTGAGATCATGCCACTGTAAATGGGAATTTCTGTATAGTCTCAAACGACGTACTTTCCATACGGTTTTAATAGGCAGCAATTCAGCAGTGTGTTTAGCAGACAGTAAAAGTCAAACATTATATGTAATCGAATAAATATAAATTGGATGAAACGACTAACGATTTTTCAAAATGTGAATCGGTTTGAGCTAGAAACCAAATCGACTACAAGACTAAACTGATTAATCGTGACAACCCTACGGGACATACATATTATTTTCATTGAAGTTTTACTGCAGATCCTGAATTCAAAAGCACAACATCTCAAGGTCACCAAATTTTGGTAATTCCCCTTTAAAACTGTTAATTACCTATAGCATCCAGCATAAAGCCGTTTGTCCTTTCTATAGTTCAAGTAAATGTCAGCCATCTTTTCTCTAGCCTGTACAAAATATGGTTGTTCAGGAGTAATGTTTCTCAACATATTTAAAGCCATCTCTGTATCATTTCTCGCCAGTGCTAAATCAGAATTGGCTATGGATATTCTTACTTCTTCCGCAGTACCTTGAAATTCATTGATTGCATCTTGCATAATCTTGGCTGCTTCATGCTAAAAATAAAAACAGAATTCAGTATCATCTTAAAAATTTCAAATTACACTCTACCGGAATGCGTGCTGGAGGGCGTTACATTGGACAAATTCTGTACAATGCTGTTACTGACTTTTGATTTTTACCCATTGTGCCTAAATTTCACTGCAAAATAAAGCTATATCGTCCATGGGTTCTTCTTGAATTTCTTGTGTGGCTAAATGACCAGCCAAAAATCATATTTCAGCTGTATTATAATTGGCTATCACTTCCAATCAAATCATATCTCACAGTATATAATTATAATTAATGTAGGAAGTTATGTTAATGCTTTTTTAATGTAATATGAATGTATATAAACTGATTTACATTCATGTTTAAAAACTTGTATTGTAATAATTTCTAATCAGTTATGTTTCTAATACATGTAAACACAAAAATGTCTTGGTATTGTCGATGGTAGTGATTTAAACTAGATAGTAATTACCTGTTCTCCTAGTTGTCTATGAGCTTCAGCTAATTCTAGAAATACTGAAACTCTATCATTGACACTAATCTGGTTAATATTAGCTGTTCTTTTACCTTGTGCACTACCTCTACCTGTATATAATAAAATAACTTGACACTTACTTCAATAATATATCATTTATACATTTATTTAAAACTGAATTCTCACTGAATTCGTCTGTAAGGCCATACAAAAAAATATTCTGTTTGTTAGATAATCCTAAACAAACATCTAATGCAGGAGGAGAGAGAGAGAGAAATGGGGTTTAACATCCACTCGACACAAACTAGGTCATTTCGGGACTAACATATGGTTTAATTTTATTTCAATAATTCGCTTGCGCGTAGGGGTCTTTTAGCAGTGGGAGGAAACCGGAGGACCCGGAGAAAACCCACACGGTTGGACAGGCGACCCTACTCCTTGTCACGTACAACCGGGGATTTGAAACCATGCCAGCTGACTCAATGACAGGCCGTATGATACAGCACGCACGTGCTAACCATTCGGCCACCCAACCCCCCTAATGCAGGAGGAGGGTTTCATTTTTATGTTTTTATTTTGTCAAAATGACTTCTCATACATATCAAATTTCAAGGCATTAGAATATATGTCTGATTATAATGCATTGTCAGTAATGACTGTTATTAACATTTATCAGGGTTTCATACTTGAAAAATGATCCCATGGGTTCATTGGTTTGTTCTCACTTTCCAGCAGATTAACCCTACTAATTAAGCGGATTAGGGATTAGTTATAGATTAGTGAGTTATACTCTGTTTTAATTATTGCATGACCAGTTCAATTTAACCTATGACATGTATGAACTATAAATCACAATATGGAAATGGAGGCGTTTCACGTCGAAAGAAAAGAAAATACACGTACATAGAATTAAACAGAAGAATACATGATGAAAAACAAAGATTAGTGGTTTGACGACTTTATATGAATACGGAAATTCGATATCACACTTAGTCGGATTTTAAATATACATGTACAATACTAAATTTGTTAATAAAATAACCTGTATGTAAAGTAGCTAATATTGATATGAAAAATATATATGTACATGCTAAATTTGTAAATAAAATAACTTTTATATAAAATGGTTAATATTGATATGAAAAAGACTATAGTTTTAACACCATTGTTACCCTAATTAGTACTGATCCAATGATTCTACCTGGAAAACAATAGCTGCTGGGAAAGAGAGAACACCCCGGTTCATTAAAGTCTTTCATTCATGGGTTGTTAACAAAGGGCCATTATTCAAGCTGTGATAACAATAGGACTGGAAATAACATTTATGACTGATCAAGATAAACTATGATTTTCAAAAATTTGAAGGACCAACTATTTCTCTACAGAAGATAGTTAAACAGCTAGAAAATGGTCACTGGAAACAATTTTGTTTAGTTCAAAGAGAACTGGCTACTTTTATCTGAGAAATTCATTAAAAACATAAGAAAAATATAATTCATAATCCAATAATACAATGTTTTGTAATAAATATCTTTAATAACATACCAATTGTTTTAACACCAGGTAATACCATAGCTAGTTGTAATGTTTGAACTGCCTCTGCTGTAGCACCTTGTTTCTTCAGAATACGAGCCTTAATCAAATGATACAAAGGATGATCACGTACCTGAAATAGAGGAAGTAAATACAGTATAACAGTTAGGACTGGGACTTCAAACCCCAAGGCTCACCCACCAACAATGATCATATAAACAATAAATTTTTAGATATGAAACAAGGATTAATTGTGAAATATTATTAATAGTCTAATTTTAGATGATATATCTGCTTATGTTGCGTCTGGAACTTAAGATCAACCATCAGCTTCCACTCCAAATCAATTAAGAAGAATAGTAATATTCCAATTTTTTATCATCTATTCAACACAAAGCTAGGTCATTTTGAGACTAACATATAGTAGGCCTACAACCCTGGGACTGCCATTGGTTTCATTGACAGACTATACAATCTAAAAGAAATGCATTAGACAACTCGGCCCCCACAAACCCCACACAAACATATTTATTGTACATAGCATCTGTTTAGTTTTCAGAAGTAATTAAAAATAATTCACAGATGGCCCATAATCAAGGCAGAACATTCCCTGTGTATTTCGTTTCAGGTCCAAAGTCTCTCACATGTCTATAGAATACACCATGATTTCCACACTATCTTAAAGATGTCTTAAGTATTAATAGCAAACTTAAAAAACAGTCCAATCATTTGACTTACTTGAAAGTTATAACTTAATCCAACTTCTAAAGATTGATTGGCAAGTTTAAAATTATTCTGGTTCAGATGAATCTAAAAAAAAATATTGAAAAATATATCAGAAGAAATCTTTCTCAGTATGACATTGTTAAGTAAAAAAACCATGCAGATTTCTTCAAGCAAAATATAAAGGTATTTGTGTCAGTAGAAGTATTTCAGAATGAAATCGTTCGTAAACATTTCAACCATTTGGCTTGTAAACATGATCGAATTTTTCGTAAATCCATTTTTGCATCAAACTTTGTCTTATATAATCACTTTATACATCTGACCATTCCATCATTCAAAATATTAAATTATCTTTTTAAAGAATGGTTACTGTGTCCTTATTTAGAGACATGTAGTAAATCACGTAGTTTACCTGTGCCATTAGAATATGAGCATCAGAGAATGTAGAATCTTGTTCCAGACAGTGTTGTAATGTATTCTGTGCTGAATCAATATCACCTGGAAATATATTCCAACAAATGTAAATGTACCCTAAAAAGGGAGAATGGCTGGGTGTCAAAATGACCATGGGTAACTATAGTGATAACCAAATGCACCTCACAAGAATTTGTACGAAAAAGCTAGCAGAATTGTTATTACTTTACTTGCAGAAAACACATAAATATGGCGTGTGAAATGAAAGAAGACTATTTTAAACCTCAAATAACCATGGTAGGGTGACCCACCATAAATAAATATCTCCATATATCTCGACAATTACGCCACAATATTTATATATATGCCAAGCCTCAAATCAGTTTCACACAATTATAGTCACTAAATAAACGATCATGTTGTACTTAATAAGCTGTGACCATTAATCATGTATAAATAATAGACTGAAAACTGGTTCCAAGAGTCGTCCATAACATCCAGACACTTTTGAGTAAAAGATAGGTTACGTGCCCTTGTTTTGAAATTAGTCTCGCTTAACCAGTCTATCGACCATTCTACGTCTGATTGACAGGTCGGGATAATCAAGACTACTTTTTTACGAAACATAACAGAAAGCTAGAACAAGAAATTGAATTTAGAAATAAGCACGTTAGGTAGCTCAACAATCGTTTTAAGAAGCTTGTAAAAGTAAAATGAAACTACTGCTAGTATCATGTTCCTGTCTAACCCGAGTGATTCAGAGATATTATTTGTACTAAACCAAAAGATGCCGCTCTTAACGGTACAGTTAATGATAAAGCGATTTAAAGAATGAAACGAACGTAATTTCTAAATCTGCTGTAATACCAAGAAGCTTAATTTTACTGCTATTCAAAATCGTCAACAATAATTTTTTTACGGCTGTAATAGTTGATAGATTTGTAGAGAATTGCACGTGCCATGGCTATTTATAGTATCATACTGTCAGAAAGTTGGTCTCGGCACGGCGAATGTGCACGCTTCAGTGGTAGTCTCGAACTATCAGCGGTGGACTGTATTTCTGTGAGTACATGGGTCACCCTAACCATGGCTTAAGTTTTTAGGCCAATCTTTTTTTTTTTTTAAAAATAACGTTCTTTTGATGGTGTATGGTTTTAAACTCTATATTTAAAGTTTATTCTGGATTAATATGACTTTAAAACACAAGAACATACCCAAATAGAAAAAAAAATGCACTAAGCATCACTGGGATCTAACTCTGGTGGTGAAGTTGGTTTAAAATTGGTAAACTTCTTATAACAAAACTCAAACTCACAGAATTTTTTCACATTTTAATAAAGGACTGTACAGGTATTATGGGTCTTACCACTAAGAAACCGGACTTTAGCTAGAAGATATACTGCTTCCATTAGTCCTGGTACAGCTCGTGTCAACGGGTCAAGAACTTGATTACAACGTTTAAGTACTGGATTGGGTGGTTGACCTGGAGGTACTGGCTAAAATACATGTAGTGTCAAACAATTGTCTTAATAGTTTTGCACACAAACACATCAGGCAAACATAATTTACTTCAATATACAGTTATATAAATATACATATTGATATATTTTCCACTAAAATCATATTTTTACTAAAATCAATGTTTCCACATCTCATTAGAAATTAGATGTGTTACATAAGTTTTCATATTACTTTCATTTCATATTTTATAATTTATCTTTCCCAAAATCTGACTTTATTAGTATTGTAAAAATGCTCAATCATGCTTCTCTATATAAATAAACCCATTATTCTAGCAACCTTTACTGGTCAGCCATTAGGGTTTGTTAATTGGGGAGAGAAAGCGAGAGAAATGGGGTTTAACGTCCACTTGACACAAACTAGTTCATTTCGGGCCAAACACATGTTTCAATTTTATTTCAATAATTTGCATGCGCATAGGGGTCTTTAACAGTGGGAGGAAACCGGAGGACCCGGAGAAAACCCACGAGGTTGGACAGGCAACCCTATCCTTGTCACGTACAACCGGGGATTCGAAACCACACTAGTTGACTCAATGACAGACCTTATGATACAGAGCACACGTGCTAACCATTCGGCTATCCAACCCCCGGTTTGTTAATGGGCCAAGTGCCTTAAGGTTTGAGCTGTAATTCATAAGGTTATCATCTATAGATGCAAGTCATGGACCAATCTGGTTAAAACACAGATCCTATTTCGTTTTATAGTTCAAAATTTTGTTTTACTTGTCTTTACTACACTTGGATCTGGAAGAGTTGTTATTTAACTCGTGTTCTGAATGGTGTCAGGGATAAGCCAATGAAACGGTCTGTTACGGCGAGCTTTAGGCGTGTTTTTCACGGAACTGTGGGTAATCCACTAGTAACATCAATGCTGATTGGTTAATCAAATGTCTGATGTCATAGGGTCATAAGTCGGTCTTTTGACCCCTGACCTGACCTATCGCTATAACTTGTCAGATCTTCATGTAGTGTAGGCCATCGAAATATAGATCTGTATTTTAATCAGATTTGTCATGGACTAGATCCCCAAGTTAATTTGTCACAACGTGTAGGGTCACTTGGCTAACCTCAGGAATTTTCTTTGGGTACCTAAGTTTCCTTCCCAATTCTAAAGACCCCCATGCATATACATATTAGTTCCTGAATGACATTTCTCTCTTTGTCTTATGTAGTGGACCAGAGTTACCTTTAATTAACAACAAGCTAGGTAGATATTAATAATAATAGAGTATACATACCACTTGTGGAGCAAACTGTAAATAAGCTTTCATAACTTGTAGTAGAAAATCAGGATTCATTAAGAAAAAATACTGTACCCCAAGAGGCAAACCCTGCAAAAATAATATCATTGTAAATAAACTTAATATCAAATTTTCATGAATATAACATCTGTACAGATTGAGAAAACTGTCTAACTAAAACTTACTGTTTAAAACAACACAACCTCCTCCGCTTGGGTCAAGGAAGAAAATGTATCATAGTCACACAACTGAATTTTACTAAATATTTTGTCTATTTGAAGAGTGGATGGGGGGATGTATTGTAATAACTTGAATAGATTGTCTTTATTCACTATAACTGTATGATAAAAAATAATTATATGTACAGTAAACCTTGCATAAGTCTCATTCGTACAAGTCAGATCTTTGCTCAACTCGGATAAAATCATTTGGACCCTTTGATCATGCACGTTTTTCTTATTAAATTTCTGTGCGTAAGTTGGATTTTCACTCAGATTAAAATGTTCTGTCCATTTGATCTAATTGAGGCTTTTTTCCTTTGCCCAAGTCGGATCGGCAGTATGTTCCGAATTTGACTAAGTCAGTTTTGTCCCGATGGCCAAAAACGTAGTCAGGTATTCCATGCACAGAGCTTTCTGCTGTGTGAGAAAATTTAGGACATTTTTCAAAGATGGCGACAAAACAAAAGTAATCTACTCGCACCAAAACGGAAGTTGTCTACTCACATATGCGAACAAAAGCTTGAAATATGCCTTTGAATCAATTATTATCTGGCTCTTGTAGTTTATTTCTAATCGAGCTAAGATTGAATTTCAGTCTTCGGCTAACTCGGATCTTAGCTTAACTCGGATAAAATTGGTCAGTCCACTCAGATACGACTTATGCAAAGTTTACTGTATTATTAAATTTCTATTACCTTAAGACCAGCAAAATGTACTTCAATACAATCATTTAATAATTCTGTCACTTTTTCTGGTCCTTGATTCTTCTTCTGTGCAAGAATGGCACTGAGATATGACAGTTCCTGAAAGAAAAAGATACAGTATTTCTGCATGCTCAGAATAGGATAATGCAAGATAATCAAGTGTAGTATCATAATTATGACAACGACGGTAATTTACAACATCAAATTATTCATCAGCAATGATAACAGGAGACTAAACTGGAAAATCCCAAAGAAGTTTCTTGGCCATATAGTTCTTAATTCTAATCACTTGATTGCAATTCCTTTAATTTGAAATGTTTCGGGCACCCAATCAAGCACCCTGTGGAAAAAAACTTAAAATATAAATCACATGGCGATCCTAAGGGTCTGAAGAAAGTCGTTAAAATTATATTAATTTTATACATGTCATTGATCACATAGCTTAACTATCATTTTAATTAAAGTCAAAGACTCTGATTGTTATTTAAGAGATTATTAATCCATTTCAAACTACCAACACTGTGAAGGTTGGATCTGCAAAAGGAATTTCAGTCAAAGAATGGTACAATTCTGAAGAATTTGTTAAAATCATAAAATATTCGCTGAGGATACGTCTTTGTCTTCTTCTTCAAAATGTTTTGAAAAGATTGAATCTGAATTAAACTTTAATTTATCCAAATTATTACAATGGTCTAAAAAATGGTTACTGACTTTTAATCCAGAAAAGACAAATCTAATGATCTTTAGTTATCAAAAAATTAGTTAGTTATCCGCTTAATATTAAATATGATAATACGTATATATTAGATACGTCGGTCCATAAACACCTTGGGGTGTTTCTTCAGAATAACGGGAAATGGAATCATCATCTTGACTTTATACTTAAAGTAGCTTCATTCAAACTTAATCAACTTTGCAAATTAAAATTTTTAATTTCTCAAGATTCACTTAATAAACTCTATAAATGTTTTATTTTGCCTATAATTGAATACTGTTGTGAAGTTTGGGATAACTGTAGTAGTTATAATTCGGATAAATTAGACATTTTTTAGATGAAAGCAGCTCGGGTTGTTACAGGAAATACAATTTACGCCTCCAGACAATCTTTATATTTTGAAACTGCATGGTCAAAATTAAGTGAAAGAAGAAAGCTTAGACGTTTGTATCAGTTACATAAAATAATCCATGGAATCTGTCCTGTGTATTTTACTAATACTATACATTTTGTAAACGAACCCCAAGCACTTTACAATTTACGAAACTCCAACAGACGAAAATCATTCTTTCCGAAACCAATTGCGAATACAATAATTTATCAAAAGATTTAAAAGACATTGCAAACGTTAAAGAATTTTAAAAATCTCTAAAACCTAAAATAAAGCCACCAAAATTCAGAAGCATTGGTTCTAGGCCATTCTCTATATACCACAATCGTATTCGACATGGATGTAGTAGCTGAAATTTCGATCTATTTCGTTCACATATAATTGAAAATCGATACTGTAGTTGTAACGTTATATCTGTCGAAAATTTATATCATTATTTTTTTGATTGCCCGAAGTATAGTACTCAACGCTGTGCCCTTTTCAATAAACTGACATGGCTTGGAAATATTCCTTTCACTGAAATACACAAAATATTTCTCCATGGTTCATCGCTACTATCAAAAAAGTTAAATAAAATGTTAGTTTTACTTATTCAAAGGTATATGAAAGACTCGAAATGTTTTACATATAATTGAAACAAATACTATAATAATGTACCAATAAGTAAACGTATTAATATGCATTAATTAATATAATTTACAAGGAAGTTTTGTAAATAGATGTACATATGTTTATGTTAGTTAAATTATAAATTAATTCGCCATACTATTTTATATAAAAGTTTGACTGATATTTGGGAGAAGATTCATAATTTGTTATAAATTGTTCTAATCCCTCTGTAAAGAATATTTTTTTGCAATAAAATATGTTTTAGAGATAAAATATATATGCTCAAAGCAAGACAGCACCACCTATAATCTCTGCCTAAATCTTTTCATGGATATCTCTTTAATCTGATTGAATCAAACCCAGGAGATTATTTAACATTCATATTTTGATTTTATTTTCTCAATCAAAAGTTATATAATCCATGAAAAATTAGATATGGTCTGTAGCGGCTTTAACTATTACTAGCAGTTAACCTGGCGTATAGCCATGAACCGGAAGTAGCATAACTTTGAAACCAGAAGTAGTAGTCCAATGCCACCTGGCCTATGTTATTCCCTAGTCCGAGCTACCCCTATACACCAAATTTCATCCTCGAGACAGCCCTAGTGTAGCCGCCAACCCTGAACAGACAGATAAACAAATGATAATCAGAAATATTAGTATAGATACAGAATTATAACTTACTGCCAATCTACCAATACTTTGTTGAATCTCTGTTAAGAATTCAAGTTGTTGAGCTGCATCATCTAGCTGATTCTCCAATAGTTGACATCTAATAATACCTTTACATCATAAAACATTTCATTTTAGTCAATAATTTTTAAACGAAAGTTATACAAGCCCAATAGAGAGATCAAATCAATCAAATATTGTTTTGGGGTAAGGCAAACACACACAATTGAACAACTTTCAAATGTACCAGAAAGAGAGGTCATACTATATAAATGTTTAAATGATAAATAGATATTTAACATTTAATTAAAGATGCATTATGCAATAGTAAGTGCAGGAGGAGAGAGAGAGAGAGAAATGGGGTTTAACGTCCACTCGACACAAACTAGGTCATTTCGGGACTAACATATGGTTTAATTTTATTTCAATAATTCGCTTGCGCGTAGGGGTCTTTAGCAGTGGGAGGAAACCGGAGGACCCGGAAAAAATCCACGAGGATGGAATGTGCAGGAGGACCTTTACTACATGCAAAACAAATGTGACAAGATAAACCTGCGGACAAGACAAAGTACATAGAAGTCACAAGAAATAAACAACAAAAATTAGAAAAAATGAGCTGGCCGTTCTTGCTATATAACAATTTAAAAATAGATAATAGATATATTGAAAATTTCAGTCAAATTACTTTATTCTGTGTGAAGTTATGAGTGTTTTGAAGTTTTGACAAAATTTACCATAGATTGTCAATCGAGACTAAGTAAATTTTGGCAGTTTTGAGGATATCATGTTTATGCCGAATGTTGACATATGTTCTTTTCATCCCTATCCTGGTAAATTCTCAATGACATTAAATTATTTTTGGACTAGCATTCCTTTAACTTTCAACTTACACAATATTGAAGTTTGTAAAGGATTCAAAACCCCTCAATTGGAGGCTTTAAATTTCTGGCAGACATTTAATCATTCATTAAAGAAGGGTGTAATAAGATCAATGAATTACCAGTTAGAGAAGGAACACTTGTTTCATCTAATTTCATAGCATTTCTGTAACATCTCATAGCATCTTTAACCTTGCCCTGTAGTAATAACTGATACCCTAGTTCATTAACGTAATCAGCATTATTACTATCAATACTGACAGCTCTCTCTGTTAGTGTATATGTCTGTTGTAGAATCAAGGAATTACGACCACACTGTAAAATATATAGTAAAAAAATCATCCGATGTTTGATCAAAATTACGAAGAAAATGTATCTCTGTAAACAAAGATATACTGAATTCGAAGTAATAGACAAAACGCAAACATCTAAAAGAATGGCAAGAAAATAACAGACACTTTTCAAATCTGGATTCAGTTAATTTAATGAGATGGGGCCATATCTCACAAATTGTACGTACATTTGAGTTCATCAGAGTTTAATAGTAACATATTCAAATTACATAGTACGAAAATCACATGTGCCTGGATAGAAATTTATACATGTACGAAAGTCTTATGAGAAATTTATGCAGCAGGGCTCTAAATTGGTAGTTTTCCGGCAGCTACATAAATCAATCTATTATTTGTTGATTAAGAAGTCAATAAACTTGTTAGATATCGTTCATTCAATAACCCTTATACATGTAACTGTAAGTTCGTTTATCATAAATAACAGAAATGCAAATAGCCCAAATGTATTAAAAATTGTATATTCTCAAAAAAATTTAAAGAAATCAATTGTTTTAAACTCACCAAACGACTAAAGACTTGTGCCATATAACAGTAAAGCTGTGGATTGTGACTTTCGTATCTATCTGCAGACGTGATTAAATCACCTATCTTTGTACTTGCCTATGAAACAAAATATTACGTTTACTTATATTTACCCTCAAATTAATTGTACTGACATTTGCTCACAGAAATGCAAAAACTTGCATTTTTATGTAATCTAAAAAAATACATCAGATTAATGGGGGTCAACCAATCAAGTAAGCTTTTACCAGTCTATGCAGGTTTAAATCTTCATTGTTGAAAGCGGAATTGACAAACCAAACTACTGCATGCCATTCACAACAAAACACAACACAAGGTATATATAGATATAACTACTTCTCTATTATTTAATTTTGACGTTTCGTAACACATACAGGTCACGTTTTCAAGTTAATGCCAGTCAGCTCCTACACAGTGACAAGTGGTAAATTATTCTACAGAATTGTATATAGATTAAAAAAAATTACCTCTGAAAAATTTCCATCTCTACACATCAATGCCAGAACCTGATATTTCATCGCCTCAATACAATGAAAGTCTTGATCTATTGCCCTGAAATATCAAGACAAAAATTATGATCCCTTTACCCATGTACAATTTACTGTTATTCCCAGAGAGAGCGAGAGAGAGAGTGTTTAACGTCCACTCGTTTACTCGACACAAACTAGGTCATTTCGGGACAAACATGGTTTAATTTTATTTCAAGAATTCACTTGCGCGTAGGGGTCTTTAGCAGTGACAGGAAACCGGAGGCCCCGGAGAAAACCCACGAGGTTGGACAGGCGACCCTACTCCTTGTCACGTACAACCGGGGATTCGAAACCACGCCAGTTGACTCAATGACAGGCTTTAAGGTACAGCGCGCACGTGCTAACCATTCGGCAAGGTGATTCTAGGACTAACATATAGTAATTCTTATTTAGATAATTCGCTTCCCCACAGTGTTCTTGAGCAGTGGGAGGAAACCAGAGGACCCAGAGAAAACACGCAAGATTGGGCAGGTGACCCTACTCCTTGTCAAGTACAAGTACAAATCGAAATTAAGCCACTGGACTCAATGACAGACCTAATGGTTTAAAGTGCACATGTTAGACAACTCAACCTCTATAAAAACATGAAATCAAAATTTAATTATTCTTAATTCATCAAGATTATTATCATAACTAATTAAATTACCTTTGAGCCGTTTCAATTGTTTGTTCCCAATCTTGTAAAGCAAGTTGTAACCTCATTTTTTCAACAAGAGCTGGCGTAAAGGTAGGAAAAGTTACAACTATCTGATTAACTACTTCTAGAGCTCCACTATAATTACGTCTGGATTCTAAAAATCTTGATTTACCGAATAAGGCATCTATATCTTTATTACCATCAATACTGAAAATTGAGAAAGAAATATCCAGATAAGTAATGCTGAATCAATGTATAAAAGTATTGTGAAATTTTTGGGAGATAACTGCACATAAAATCATTGCCCAACTCGAATGTCAGCAGACAACCACTGTCAAGATTGGTCGCATTACGTCTTTTTTGTATTCCTGATTGTTTTCAAATTTGAGTGAAGTCTGTGTCACTACAGGCCCGGGACTGTACAGCGCAGTGGATGCTTACGGCTGGCACCCGGATCCATTCACTTGATTTGATATTTGTTTATTTGGTGCAATGTCTATTTTCTGTCTTGTTCGCAGGTTTATCTTGTAGATTTTGTTTTACGTGTAGTGCGGTCCTCCTGCACTTACTATTAGGACCAGCTAAACAATACCAACAAGTTAGAAAATAAATCTAAAAAATATTTGATCTGCAGGGTGTTTATATACATGATTGCAGTTAATGGGGCAATAACTCTGCAAGCAATCAGAGCAATTTTCAAAAAAGAAATCTCTAAACTTTGACCTGTATAGTTATTGGATGTACGGAACATGAAACATAAACCCATCTGCAGCTTATTCTTCCAAGCAGTATGTGAAAGTTGTCTTATGAATGATTTAAAGTTTAGAAAACATTTCTCATGAACACTGCGTGATGAACACATGGATCGGAAGAGTCTTTATCAGGTTTTGGTAAGCCAAGAACAAGCAATGCATGAGTTTCAATAGGCCAGAGGCCTTTCTTTCATAAGCAGAAGAAAAGATTGTGAACAATTTATCTTTTAAAGATACATTATCGAAGATCAGATAAAGAGCTGGCAGTTATTACTATAATAGTTAAAAACTAGATAATGTAAAGGGAATATGCTGGAATTTTCAGTCAAATTGCTCCACTTTGAACCAAGATATTAGCGATTGATTTTTCGCCACAGCCTCGGTCATCATTACTTAAGTCAATACAATAAAAAAAAAATAGTCTCGAATATCCATTTTTTGATTTAATCATCAATGAGCGTTGAGCAGCAGATCGGATTCAAATCCAGTGACAATCCGACACATAAGATAACATTGAGAGATGATTAAGGTTTTTTCATGTTAATAAATGTCTAGTTAAAAGTTTATATAACATTTCAGGCCTAAAGAAAGACCTGCAATAGACAGATTTAGCTCTTGCATAATGTATGTTTAAGCAAAAATTACCATGATGATTTTAAATATTAAAAATCCTTGTTATTAAACTTGCTATTAATTTTCTAAAACTTACTTCATGGCATCTTCAAAATATTTGAGTGATTTTTTAATATCTCTTCCACTAGATAACTCTATCCATCCTTTTAGCACTAAACCCTAGAAAATATAACACATTAAATACAATTATAATAAAATGTCTTTTAACACCATACCCTAGAAAATATACAACATTAAATACAATTCTTACAAAATATTTTTAACACTAAAATATCTTTGATAAGGAGCACTATAATTATTTGTATTAAAGACAGAGAGAAAAAGAAATAGGGTTTAATGCCCGATCGACACAAACCAGGGTATTTCAGGACAAACACATGGCAACAATTTTTTTCAATAATGCATTTGTGTCTAGGGGTCTTTAGCAGTTAGAGGAAACCTGATAGTGAAAACAGAGTTTTATCCTGCACATGTTTCTATTTCAAACTCTCTAGAACCGTCTTAATAAAATGTTTCCAACAATCAAATATTCCCCCAGCCCCTTTTCACAATTTACATTAATTCTTGAAACAACCCAATTTGATTGTTGAAAGTAAATCATTTAAATTCAAATAAAATTCTATTTGATTAAATGCAGAGTTAGGAAACACTTACTAATTTGGATTCCATATTCATTTTAAGCATTCTGTCTATGTATTCTCTTGATTTGTCTACTTTTCCAACTTGAAAGAGAAATAAGCCAGCAAAATAAAGACCCTGTAATAAAACAAAGCACAACATGTGGATGAATCATTGATATTTATTATATAATACATGACTTTTAAACTAACATATTTCTTTCTGTCCAGGGGATCCGAGGTGGCCCAGCGGGTAGTACTTTGACTCGCTAACCTGGAGGTTAGGTGTTGGATCATGTGTTGAGCGAGAAAGTTTCTCGGGAGAGAGGGCCTGACAAGGGATATCATATTATAGTTGTTTGGATGGGACAAAAAACCGAGGTCCTGTGTGCACATATTAAAAGAACCCTTGGCAGTTAGCATTTGATATAAGAATAGGACGTCTTCATTAGCCAAGTCGGAGCAAACAGTAGGACATCATACCATTTCACTGTATTTTTAAAATCAGATAAATAACGTTAAAAATAGTTTATGTAATTCACTGACTGGTGTTGAGAATAACCATACTTGGTATCCACACCTCTATTTAAGGGGTACTAAAGAGCAAATATGCTATCCGGTACCAACAGAAACTATCCAGTAAATGCAGCCTGATAGTAAAATTCACTATCTGGTGCAACTCTACTATCTATGACCAAGGCCTTCTATCCATCTTTAAACATATATCTCAGAAGGTATAGGCATAGTTAGGTTTGTTTCTGTGGAAACTCAAAAATCATTCAACTGATAAGTGTCTAATCAGCAAAAGGTAAACTACCAGTGATATAATAGGTTGATGTGTGGACAAATTTTCGTGGTGTTGTCTTCCGTGGTTCGTGTGATATGCTCCAGAAATGAAACTAAGGACAGATGAAGCCCATTTCAATATCCCTTCCCTTAACTTTGTTTGATGAAAGATAATATTAATGATAAAGATACTAATAATACTGCTTTACTAACTAACCAGTTCTCCTGCTTGTTTTCTTTCTTCTTTTAACTTTGCATCTAATTCTAATACAGCCTCTTTATCTGTTAAATATACAATTACGTGTCTTTAAATGGTGTAACTTTGTTGCCAATCACTTCAATTCTATTTGTCTTTTATATACTTCACAGTCAATATGAAAAGTATCAAAATTATGGAATAATTTCATTCAAAATTTTGTGAATGAATGAATGCTTACCAACTGTTGGGCTATTTTTATGGGCAAACATGAGAGCCATAATTGAACAAACATTAACATCCCTCTTGTCTTTTAACGCATCTAGCTCACGTATACCTTCTTGATATCGTCCTGAAAAACAATCAAATGTAAACAATAAAATGGGATCTTATTGACTGTAGGGTCTATATATTCTGAACAGTACATTGGCTAGCTAAAAAAAGGGACTTAATCTTAAAATGGAAGCCCTTGACCAAAATAATACATTTGAACTATAATCCTCTTTCTGATCCAAACACATTTCTGTGATATGCAAGAGCAGATATGTGAGTCCCACTCTTATCTGATTGAAATTAAGATCCCTGTATTAAACTGTGTTATTCACCTTGAAGAATCTTTGCGAATGCTACAAAGAATTTAAGAACTGGATCACTACCAAACTTCTGAAGACTTTCTGAGGCCACATTTTCCATATGACTGTAGTACTTTTCCCTACAGTAGTAATTTATCTTTGACTGAAAGAACATCCAACAAAAAAATAATAATATATATATGTATGCAAATGAAAAATGAAATATATTGAACAACATTGTTGACCATTTGTTTCAATAATAATCTGTTATCTAATAATAATAATATTTAATAGCCTTCAACACTTCAACTGAATTTTTTCGTAGCTAAAACAGGGCTAATGACGATGGACGTATACGCCATGCAGAATGATAAAATCAGGAATATTTTGTACAGACAGCTAAAGGGATTATGGTTCTTTTTGTTACTGCCAAGTCAAGGTGTAGCCTACACCGGGCCTTGATTTTCTGTACCATCCAAATGATTAGACACTGTCCTTTGATACGCTCCGAATTGTGCCAGAAAATCCGGAGGAGCTTTCTAGGTCAAGACCAAGTACCACTTTTTTTTGCAACCTATACAGAAACTGTAACAATCTCTCAAACTTTATCCTTGCGATACTTTATGCATTACGATTCTTAATCTTACTTCACGATATGATTAAAAATGTGTAAAACCACAGGAATCTGACCTTCTTTCCGTATATATATGCATACACCATACTCAACAAGACAATATATAAATAAAAAAAGGAATGCAATGCCTGTTGAAGCCTCGATTTTACCTGCTATCGCTTCGGCTCGTTATTTTTTTCAACAATTCGTAATGTCAGGCAATCTAACCTCTGCCGATTCAATCATATATATTTTTTCTTCAATCTAGCCATTTTGATTTGCATAAATTATTAAATACTCCCCACAAAACGATATCAAAGCCACTTGTTTCGAATATTAACAATTTTTTCGTTTGTTAACGTTTGTCATCAACTCCATGCGCTGACGTCACACATAATCGATCCGCAGTGAATAGGCCTTGAAACAAGGGACAAAGATATTTTTAGTTTTTCTCTCCCTTTCCGTTTTCCCCCTTTTGCATGGCAATTTTTGTTGACTTTTGGTTGTAGAATCGAAGAAAAAGGTTTTAATATGCATTTTCTGTCAGGTTTTGGTGAATATTCATGATTTTGAGGCGGAAGGATATGAGACTTCAGAGGTTGGTTAGGTTTTTCTGTTCTTTTTTTATTATATATTGTCTAGTTGAGTATGGTGTATGCAAAATATAAAATACTATTTAATATTAGAACTTAGAAGGCCAGATTCCCGTGGTAAAGACTAGTAAAGTAAAACTAAGAAAGTGCCGCTACCAGCGGTAGTTTCATTTCATTTATGTCTATGAGACAAAAAAACTTTATATTTCAGCATGACTAGGACATTGAAATAAGGGTTATATTTATACTTACCATGGTCATTGGGTCTGATTCTGCCATTTTGGCTGATAAGAGAGCCGTTAAAAACTTAAAAATTTAGTTCCAACCACACTGTTTTGGATTCTTCGGTTTGTTTACAAGAATGTCTCGACTGCGCATGTCTTACAGAAACTATTTCCGTTTCCGGCCATTGTAGTCTCGTTTGTCAAAATGTTTTATATGCATTAACCATTCTGGACTGGACAATGTGACATACTTAATCTCAAGAAAGAAATCATAAAGGCTCTGTTTTAAAATGCTATTTTTATGATAGAACATGGCATACAACAACAGAAATACGAAAGCTGGGACAAATAAGGTATACAATTAAACATTAAAAAATAGAATAAAGTTATTTTATTGGTAAATGTCGACCGCATCGTTTTTTGTTTACTTAATTGTCAAGGTAACTTGCTACTTTCGTTTTTTACACGTCACCGTGCGCTAGCCCACTAATTTATTATTAATGAGCAAATTTGAAATAATAGAATGTCAATATTAGGGTAGATAACCATGCTGATTTCCTTGTAGAAAATTCCTTATGGGAAAAAGTCGCAGGACCTCAAGTAAGGCTCAAGTCAGAGTCCAGTCCCATTCCCAAGTCGCTGACCTTAGTAGTAATAGTACTTGGTAGAAAACAAAGTCTTCAAAATGCCATAGTTCATCAAATGCGTCAGAAGTTCATGGCGAATAAAACAAGCTACAGTCATGTCCCTTCACCGTACGACTTGAGTCTTTAGCTTTTTCAAGTCGCGAGTTGTGATGCCCTCTAAGTCGAGTCTCAATAAAAATTTCATGTTGAGTCCCAAGTCCGGTCTTTGACTTTGATGTGACTTAAGTTAGACTCAAGTCCCGAGTCCCAAATCGCTGATTATAGTACCGCGTAGAAACCAAAGTCTTCAAAAAGCCCAAATTCATCAAATGCGTCAGAAATAAGGCAAGCTAGAGTTATGTCCCCGCACCACAGCTCTCTCAAGTTGCAAGTTGCGATGCCCTCTGAGTCCAAGTCGGGTCTTTGAATTCGGTGCGACTTAAGTCAGACTTTCAAATTTAATACCGGTATATGAATATAATTTGGAATCACTTGAAAACTACAATATGTTGGAAGTTGAATCTCTAAAAGAAATATCAGTCCAAAAAATGTTTTACTTCTTTAAATAACAAAGAAATTGTAAATTAAAAATTTCCCAATTTTCTGCATAATCTACAGACGATAAAATTGGGTCAGTGCCACCTATGAGTGGTAAATTGTTTGATGAGTCTCGTTTTAATCTGAATTAAAGGCAGCAGAATTTCTACCATTGCATTTTGTTTTCTTAATTAATGCTAAATAATGAATTATAGTATTTTAATATGGATTCAACCTGGGAACAAATAGATATTGTTCTAAAAATACAAATGAGTATCAGAATCCTTTAATCCTTTAATAAGATAGTTTACTTAGTTTTAAGCAAAGTCAACAACCAGTAAAATATTTAAATTTGAAACTTTCAGGCAAATTAATGTAATGGTGTTATTCTTGTACATATTGATTTGCATATTTAAATCCACATTTATCAATGGAAACCCAGTAAAATCTGTGACAGCTCCTTTAATCTTAAATCATATTTTTTTCACTAGAGCTGTGTGACATTGTTTCATTTCAATTACTAAAACAATATTGCTGTTTTTTTAGATTCAATTATTAAAAAATATTAAAGAATGTCAAAGCTATTATTTTCCACTTTACATTAGTTGTCTCCCTTGACACATCTTTTTTTTTAGCCTTCTGTAGTACTGATTAGCTCACAGATTTTTTCCACAACACATTTCTATCAGTGTCATTCTGAAATCGTGATTTTTTACCATTTTTTTCAAATTTGGTGTTAAGCATTGGGGTCAAGATGACACTCTTTGATTATAGTATTTGTATTGTTTTATTTAATTTTTTTGTTGTTCTTTTTTAAATTTCTTTCACAGATAAATACGTCTGGAATAAACAGTACAACACTTGCAGCAGTAGCATTACAAGATCACTATACTAGAACTCTAGCCTTAGGAAGAACATTTGGACCAAAACAAATAAGTCTAGGCCCAGCTGCTAAAGCTAAACAAAAGAAGGAAGTAAGATCTGTTGTGGATACAGGAAGAGGTATTATTAATCTATTGATTGGGGGACTTTTTTACAATTAAGTAATGCCTTATTTCATTATGGTGCATTGACTAAATATTATGATATAAATATCTTAACACATAAATTAAATAATTTCTGAGACTAACATATTGTTATTTTCTATAATTCGTGTGCAGTGCAAGAGTGAAGATGTGTATACCTGTTTACTTGTTTCAGCCTACTCAGTACCACAATTAGGTACATTTTTGTCATAAATTACCACATATATCACAGATTGGAAACTTTGATTTTATTTATAATTTACAAGAAAAAAATAATGCATTTAAAAACTCAATGTATGGCCTCTAAATATAATTGTCCTATTGACTGTAACCCGGGTATCATTTAATCTTATGTATTTAGCTGTCATTTCCTTCACATTCATTTAATATCAAATCTTTATTTAAAAATTTGTAAAAATCATTTAAAATCATCCCAAATCATCTAATTTGTACCTGTGTCCAGTTTAAAGGAGCTAAATCGCTAACATTTGGGACCTAGAAATTGACAAAAGTGGGTCGCAGCGCATATAATACTGTAATATGTATGTATATAAACTGATTTACATTCAATGGTTTCTGTTTTTTTACTCCAATTTTAAATCAGTTATGTTCGGCGAAATAAGCCAGCAGTCTCAAGCAAGTACAAATTTCTAGCGTTTGGTTATTCCAGTCTACTTACGCCGTTTGATTTGGTGCAATGTGTCTAGCCTCATCCCTCGAGTCTCTTGATACAACTGGGACTGAAGCACATTATGGTACACAATTCGTGTACCAATGGTAAAATGTTTATTTTGTCCTAAATATTGGATATCAAAAGCCCATCTTTTTCCGGTAAGATCACAACATGAATGTTGATTTAATTTGACAAATAAATCGTGTTTTCAGTGTTGAAGATTTTGGATGATATTGAGTTAGAGACTTAGCTACTTTAAAGCTAACTGATTAATTTTGGTAATGAGTGTCAAATTTACAAGTATTTAATTTATGTAAAAGGGCAGTAGGAATTTGAATTCAAGAGTAGGCTGTAATGTACTGTCTGGGCAAAATTTCCCTCATAGCACACTGTATGGCATATGCCATCTCCATTAGCCTGGTCGGTGCAGAACAGTACGACGTTAAACCCTATTTCATTTCTTTATTGTAGACAAATTGATTAACTATTATTTCTTTGTCAGCAAAACCAAGACCAAAGCAAAGTAATGAACAAGAAGAATATGTTTTAGATGCAAAACCACCACCATTAACCCTTGGTAATTGTTTCTAAGATTTTATTTGATTTCCAGATTATTGCCTATACAGGCAAAATCTGTTAGCTATTATTAATGGAGCCTAAATTTGAAAGACCCTTAAAGAAGCATTAGTGCTTTGGGGGTCTTGGCTTGATGGTAAAAATCCATCATTGGGCTTTACAGGTACATCGCACAAGGAGTTATTAATAAATTTGTGTGAAAAATGCCATGGTCTTAATAGGTCAGTCCTTAGATTAGGTCACAGTATAGTAAGAGTGACAAAGATTCTTTAAATCTGCATATTACACTTCTACATCTCGGTAATCTCTTAGTTCCTCTTTTAATTAGTCCAAAATCATTGTTAATGTTTTATAGGTCAGAGTTTTTGAGGTTTTTTAAAAAGAACTAACTGAGATATTGCCTTTGTCATTGAAACATTTCTTAAATAAGTTATTGCTCCTTTTATTGACACCACAAGACACCATGATGACTTTAACCTACCTTTACAAAGCTGCTCATACTGTATTCTCATTGCCTGGAAACTCTATATTTAAATTTAGCTCAGAAGTTTGGACTTATTGATGCTCCTGAAAAGTTACTCACTGAAGAAGAATGGCAAGGTGTGAAATCTAAGTCTAATACACGAGAAGACTCACATCAACCTTGTGTTATATGTAAAGAAGATTTTGGACTTCAACAACAGGTAGGCAAAGATCAGGTTTATCCACAAAAAATAATTCAACATTGGGGGTTGGGTGGTCTAGTGGTTTAACAAGTGCACTTGAAACCATAAGGTCTGTCATTGATTCAAGTGGCGTGGTATCAATTCCCCACTTGTACGTGACAAGTAGTAGAGTCGCCTGTCCAACGTTGTGAGTTTTCTCCGGGTCCTCCCACTGCTAAAGACTCCTATATGCAAGCGAATTATTGAAATAAAATTGAAAGATATGTTAGTCCCAAAATGACCTAGTTTGTGTCAAGTGGACGTTAAACCCCATTTACAAGCCAGTGCCACCTGTAATCTTTACCAAAATCTTTTGATGGATCTCATTCTAACCCAATATTACAGCAGGTGTGTGCATATTGGTCAATCCATCTATAGTTGTAGTTTTCTTATTCTAATGTATTTACTGGTTTCTTATGCTAGAATAAAATGTTGAATCCAGTCATTTTATATTTGGGTAACTAGTAATTAAAAAAAATAAAAAGGTTTATTACACGTACTGTGTAGTGTTTCATACTATATAAATATTGATAAAATTATTGTTTTTATTGCAGGTGTTACTTTCATGCAGCCATGTTTTCCATAGAGTAAGTAATTTATAAAAAAAATAGGCTTAAAGGAGAAGACCCAGTTTTCGATGGGTCTCCAAATATTTGCTTGGGACTAGAATAATGGCTTCCATACAGAAATAACCAGTTTTATTGACTGAAAAATAAACTGGGATTTCTCCTTTATGTATTTCTGTAGAAAAAAGTTGTAGGTTATATTAAATATATTAAATTTATAGCTTATATCTTAAAGTTATAGCTTATATATTAAATCATTAAACTTATACCAAATAAAGTTATACCTTTTATTATAAAGTTATATAGCTTAAACATACATTATGTAAGAGCTAAATCTGCCAATTGCAGGTCTTTCCTTAGGCCTGAAATGTTATCTAAATTATTAATTAGACATTAATTAACTTATCCAGACCATAATCAACTCCATTGTCAACGCTAGCCTTCAATGTTTTCTGGATTAGAATCCTATCTGCTGCTTAATGCTCATTGATAATTAAACCAAAAAATGGATCATCGAGACTATGTTTTTTATCGTACAGACTTTAGTAATAATGATCGAGACTAGACCCAAAATTCAATCACTAAAATCTTGGTTCAGAGTGGATCAATTTGACTGAAATTTTCAGCAAATTGCCTTTACATTATCTAGTTTTAACAATCATAGTGAGAACTGTCAGCTCTTTATCTAATCTCCCATAATATATCTTTAAGCTTATATTATACAGTTACAGCTTTTATCAAAAAGTTACATATCTTATAAAGTTACAGCTTTTAACTGTATGGCTTCTATCTTAAAGTTATGAATTTAATTTTATATCTGATTATCTTTTATCCCTTTGTTATTGCTATTATTAACCCTAACCATTCATTTTGTGTTACATTGTGTTTTCTTGTACACATTAAAGTATTCACATTAAATTTTGACACAAATGTCACAAACAGTTCCCAATTCTGGAGTGGGTTTACATTATTACCATTAGGACTACGTTTGTCATTGAGTGTATTTTGGACAGTAAGTCCTATTGACACCAAACCAGGTCAAATTTGTTTAATATCGATCTCTGTTTATGTTATTTTTTAGGCATGCCTTCATGCTTTTGAAAGATATACAGGGAAAAAAACCTGTCCCATGTGCAGACGTGAACAATATCAATCAAGAGTAATACATGAAGGTTCTAAACAACATAAAATTAAAAGTGCAACAAGGTAAAACTACAAAATTAAAACATTTTAACATACATTATTTTATTATTATTATTTATATATTGGCAGCATTTTGCATGGTGTCAGGGGAAATAACTATACAAATATTTGAATGGAGACTCTGAATTCTAAAAGATAGATGGTGACTGAATTCCAAAAGGTAGATGGGCTGACAGACCGGGACAGGGGCAATAATTTTGCGAAAAATTCATAAGCATCTCTGAATTTTGATACAGTTCCTCTGTAGGACTTGCCAAACAAAAGATCTCAAAAACTCCACTGAGCGTTGGCAAGGATTGTGGTTAAGTAGACAGACCAGCAGGAGTGACAACAATATACTCCCATGTGAAATGTGGGCATATAATTAGTACTGAATATTCATGTATTGCAGAATTCAGGCAGTTTGGAGAGGTCATGTAGTGCGGTGCTGGTATAAAAAATTTAGAGAGTCAGTACCCCCAACAGATCCAAATTTACGTAAGAAATTTTATGAAGAAAAGGTAATTAATTTTAAATATATTTTCATAGTTTATGATTCTGATATCAGAAATTTTTTATCTGAACTTTCTCTATTTACCATCTTATTGTGTGAATTTAATATGGAGAAGTAGAAGCCAAATGTTGAGCTAATCATGATGATTGTATCAAATGGGAAGAACTGGTGTCATACCCACTCACTGGTCTCTTTTATACCCCTGATTTCTGGGATGAGTGTTTTATTATTTGATTGGATAAATTATGCCAGAAATAAGGATGGTATGCATGCCTTATTTGGAAGTGATGATGATATGCATGCCATATTTGGAATTGATGATGGTATGCATGCCTTATTTGGAAATGATGATGGTATGCATGCCTTATTTGGAAATGGAGAAACTGACCAACCAAGATAAACAAGAGAGGAAATGGCAGTACTAGCCAGTCTCTATTTTGTTTAATAAATATATCATCTACATGCATTTCCATAGCATGACATGATTTCATATCTAATAAAATTTGTTTACGAATTTGAAACCAATATTATTATGCCAGGGCAAAATATTGCTACACATTCTTACAACCAAATGAACAATCCCATCTATTTTAAAAACACATCTACCATGTTCTTGATCCTTTAATAGTTTAAACCTTAGATGACTTTATTATGACAGAATACAGGATCACTTCAAATTTTCAATGTATAAACAATAAGGGGGATCACGTGGCTAAGTGCTAGCTAGCCTGGAGGTCGGGTGTTCGATCCCTGCATTGGCCGAGAAAGTTCATCCAGATTTTCCGGCGTGGTTCCCCCTTGTCAGTGATGCAGGACGGAGGGCCTTACAACGACAGCTCTCTAGTCCTTCAGATGAGAAGAAAAACCGAGCTCCCGTGCATACATTGGAATGTGCGCAAAAGATCCCTTGGCAGTTGGAATATAAGAGTAGGCGATAGTGCCGCTGCCCGGGCAAAATTTCGCTCATAGCACACTGTATGGCGTATGCCCGTCTTCATTAGCCCAGCATAGGAGCAGAACAGTAGGACGCTAAACCCCATTTCATTTCATTTTCATTTGTATAAACAATAATCACTCAAGTCTTTTTTCAGTTACAAAGTATAACAGACAGAATGGTGAGATCCTGTGATTTCCAAGTCAATGATTTTTTGAGAGAATTAGATCAGTCATTACAAGCAAGTAGAAATGTCTTCAAAAATTTTGATGCTATGTTTCATATTGTATCTGAGGATGAATGGGAACAGATACAACTAAAGGTGATTAGATTGAATAGACATTATAATAATTAGGAGCATTTTCATTTTAAGACGAATGTTGCAAGTAGCCATTTTGATCTTTTTATTGTTAAACCCCATTTCATTTGATCTTGATTTTTTTATTGTGATGGTTGGTGCCAACAATCCAGTTCTGGCAAAACAAAATAGACTTTAGACGCATCAATATAGTTTTACATGTATTTGCGTGTGGTGTTTTGAGGCAAAATTCTTTGAAATAACATTATGGTATTCATTTACATATCTTTATAATAATGACATGCCGGTACCATTATTTTCTTCAGGCTGTTCAAAGAGAAGAAATGGACTGTCCAATATGTCTGCAATCATTAGCAGACGTAGAAGATAAAATGGAAACTGCAGTCGTACAGGATAAACCAAAAAGCAAGAATGAAAACAGGAATATTAATTCTCGGCACAAGAGATCGAAACAGTGTAAACAAGAGCTTTCATGTATTCAGAAAGTGATAAAGCAACAAAATTCTGATGACTTAAAAAATAAAATAAGTGTGGATAGTGAAGTAAACCACGAAGAGAAAAAATCATTTGCCAAATCTCGAAAGACAGTGCTTCTGTCATGTTCACATGTTTTCCATGAGACTTGTCTGATGACATTAGAGGAATTATCTATGGGAGAAATTCGTAACTTATGTCCAGTCTGTCGGACTTTATATCAAAAGAAAGTCATATATTTGTAGATTTAACATATTTATATACAAATTATATACAATTTATTTTTATGTTACAAATAATAATTTATATATAAATAAATCACATGCCATAAATAAGGAATGGAATTTTGATTTTATGTTCTTTTCACTCCCACTAATACACAATCTTATTAAAACTAGATGTCATTTTCATCCCAGTTAAAGATATATTGTAAAGAGCTGGTCGTTCTTGCTATTTTCATTCTCCTATATTCTGAGCAAAGTTATGAGTGTTTGAAGTTTTGACAAGGAATAGCCAATTGTCAAGTACCATTACCATGATAATAAATGAAGTCTTGATTTTATCCTTATCTGATGATTATATGACACGGATGGTCTAATTCATTCAATATCTGAGCCATCTGATGAACTAGAGAGTTGATTATGGCCTTGTCATGAGATTAAATGTCTAAATAATAATTTATATAACATTTGAACCAAAGAGCCCTGCAATACGCAGATTAAGCATTTACATATTGCATCTTTAATTGGTTGTTCACTCTAAAGATATGTATAATAAAAGTGCATTCTGGGACTTTTGACAACAGCATATATATATATATATAATAGTACCTTTAACAGGACTAGACAGCTAATCAAATGTCTGGATAATCCAAGCCTTTCAAAAGACTCTACACTACATACAAATCTGACCTGTTGTGGGAGGTCGTGACAGGGGTCATACGAGTGGCTTTTGACCCTCGTACGTAACTAACCTACGAAAATTAATTGGTGGCAAGCTTTTTTTTCGCACGTATACAGTGAATGGCCATTTTGCTCAGTAATCCCAGCCAGAATTTGTCTTTTTTCTAAATTTGCGTTAAAGTTTAAAATATTTGTTTTAGAACTGAAATAAATTAACTATTAGTCAATCCCTACGCAAAAAACATCAACAAAATTGATTGTGTATATCTGAAATAGACACGACCGACGCACAAAATAGTGGCAACCATTCGCAGACGCTGTCATTGAAGACAATGAGTTGTAAATTCTATGAGTTGTAGATGTTATTTTTGTGAAAAATCATTGGAAGAAGAGAGAACTGTTGGGACTGTACGAATTATATAGTCTTTATGGGTGCAAAGGACACACTGCTGAAGATAAACAATTTAACGTGTTGTTGACCTCATGACCTGTGATGTGTAGATCACGTGATATGGATATCATGGCTATTGACTGTGTCTGAGATACTTCTCCGCAGGTAGCGTGTCTCAGATGTTCAGAATGTTTTGACCCTATGACATTAGACATTTGATTAACTATGTTTGCCGCAATATAGCCCGGTTGGAGCCGACGTACCATAAAACGACATTTCATTTGATTTGATTAACTAATCAGCATTGATGTTTCTAGTAGGATAATTTAAACCATGTAGTTGGTAATCTTAAAAGTTCACATTTAATAAAAGAACATAATACAACTACCATACATAATTATTTATTGTTTGAACCTTAGTTTAATGTTTTCTAAGAATTTTTTTGCTTATGTTCACATTAAACATATTATATTGATATTAATAAACTTAACAATTACGCCAGTGAGTGATTATAAAAATCACTATTTCTAATGTGATATTAAATACTGTATATGTACGGTATGTACTGGGTTTTTTTTTTTAATAAATAACAAGGTTTATCACCCAATAACACATTCTACAGTAGATATCGCTTGTGTGATAGAGATATCGCTTTACATGAAGTTGATTGGTTAATTAAAAAGGAACTACTTTTTTTATTAAAAAGGAACTACTTTTTGGATCCAGTAATATTGTTGGAGAAAAGTTCTCAATTACCGTAAACAATTACAATACTCCCTATAACCTTAATAAAACACTGGGTTAAAAGGACTTTGCAACAGGTGACTTTCTGTCAAAAAATTATATATCACTGCCCCGTAATGTAATCAGGTTCAGTAAAATTAAATCTATACCAAAGAATTATATTTATTTGTGCGCGAAAGAGGGGGTTGGGTGATAAATAAAAATCTCCTCGTCTTTTTTGATATAAAAAAATATCAACACTCGTCGAAAAAGTACAAAAAAAACCTCAGCACAGCTTCATTTTGTTTTTTTATTGACTTGTTGATATTTTTTGATTTGTCAAAGACTCGTACGAGATTCTATATATCTTCTTTGACCAGCATGGAACACAATTACTATTTTAATTTTGCTTGATAATGTTGAGAGAACCCTCAATGAAACAACACTTTAATTAAAATAATAATTGTGCTCCAGATTGTGTTTGATAACATGGTAATTCTGTAGCAAGAAATATTATTTTCCCTGTAGTGAGAACTACAATGAGACCCGAACCAGTGGCCTAGTTTTAAAATCAAACATTAACTAAAATTTTAAATTAGCATAGGTTGTGTTGGTTTCTAGATTCATAATAATAATAGTGCACTTTTAACGCACTAAACTCCATACACTAAGTATATGCTCATAGCGCTACAAAATGTCTGATAACATTATGGTTTATGTGCTATAACAGTTTTATGTCTCATTCATAGTATTCTTTAAACAGGTTTGTTTTTTTACAAACTCTTGAATTGAAATACAAGCGTTGTTTTTTACCAAGGTGAAATGAATATTTTTTAAACAAAATGTTATTACATTTCCATTTAAAGTCTTAAAGATATATTTCCTTGGCAAGTGCTAACCTAACTACATAACAATTATTAAAAAATATATCCAATTAACTTGCTTAATTTACAATTTTTTTTTCTTGATCAATACAAATATCTTTTGTATATATAAATAGTTTAGATTATCGAACAGACGACCTACTTATGCTCACCTTAGTCAAGTACAATAAAAATGCCTGTATCTGTTTATCAATAGAGTATTCAACTAACTAAAGTATGTACATGTATCAGTAAAGGTGTACTGAATGACAAGGTATAAATATACAAATACACACACTCTCACACAAATGACCAGTAAATCTATATTTTTGGCTTAAATACATGTTAAACCTCAGAAATTAGAAAGTGACCCATCATTCTCAATGTTTAACTGACCAGCAATTACACAGACATAACTCTGCTTATTACTAGCTGTGATCTTTGAGCTTCTAACTATAAAGCATGTTCACAAATACTTATCAAATCTAATGGTTGATGTGATGCTCTTGTTAAATTCCTGTCAACTTCATAAGGAACCTTCAGTATATAATAACATTTCTTCTATGTATAAGAAAATCACATTTTCAAATAAAAGATGGGTTGCCAGGCAACGAAACATACGCCCACAGCAGCTAAGTCATCCCAGCAGTCAACAAGAGTTGTTGCACATTTTTTCTATTGTCGGTAATGAAACATTTATAACAGACTAAAATCTGTTTTAGAAATAACAACTCATTAAATAATTATCAGAAAATCATTAGAATTTGTTTGGCTTTTAGTTTTGCCCCATGCTAATGTTTAGTATACGAAACATTTAATATCATGGATTTAGCTGTTCAAGTTATCAAAATTCATTGAAAATCTATATACTTGTTCATATCAAGGCCTTGAACTCTGTGTATCAATCTAAAGTCAATCGTATGATAACTTTGGTCTCTAGAGCATCCACAAGATTTCTGAAAGTGATCAAGGGCCATAAGGCTGGCAGTAATTATCTGTGTATAAGTTTAAAGTCAATCGGATATTAACTTTAGCCTCTAGAGCATCCTCAAGCAATTGTGGATGCCTGACCGACAGATGGGGGGGGGGGGGCGACAATATACAACCACATTTCAATGATGATGAGATGCAGTGGAATGATATAATTTAGTAATAATTCATGAAGTAAGATCTCTTTGAAAGAGAAGTAATAGGCTAAACAAACATTATCACAGCAAATTGTAAGAGGGAGGTGTATATAATTTCACACAGACTTCCATGTCTCACATCACTTGGCGAGACATATTCAAGCAATACAGCTAATCAGATGAAGCCTTTCTGCCTTTGAGAAAACAAGTTATGTATGAAATTCTTTGGCTTTTATATATTGTCCATCTACTCCATCATAATGATTCAAGTCTAGTTTTCACAGCATTTTCTACAATTTCTAAACTATCTTTATCCAGTTCCTTTATAAGATGTAGTGTTGCTTGTAAAATGTTGGCATGCTGCAATGAAGATATAAAATGATTAGAAAATTGTGTTGTTCAAATTAAGGGGTGTTAAATCCAAAAGCACCAAAGACCTTCTCAAAATTAGCTTAGAAATCAATTAGCACACCAAGACCAAAAAAAATGTTTTATTATAATTCTTAACACTTGTTGCTAGTCCTCTTGATGAAATATGCATTTCAAAATAGTATGACTCTTTTATTATCACCCCTTTCCTATTTATAAAATACCATCACTACTTTCTTAATTTTTACATCAACCCAGTCGAAAAGATATGTTTTAACATCTATTACTTAAGTTTTATGGCCTCTGGTCGTGTAAGTGACAACTGAGGAATATTGCTAAAATACTTAAACACATATCCATAGAGGTTAACAAAACAATTGTCTCCTATTTATCAATGAGACTTGACAAATTCAATTCACTTTTAGCTGGACTACATGTTAATCTAATTGATAAATTGCAAAGAGTGCAATCTTTCGCAATCCACCTTATTACTCTTACTGAAAGATCTGAACATATTACGCCTGTACTTTATCGCCGACATTGGTTAACTATTGTTTATCGCATAAATTTTAAGATTTTTATTTACTTAAAAATGTTTAAGTAATATTGCTCCTGCCTATCTATCTGACTTACCAGTATTAAATATCTATATGCCCTCTAGACAAGCCTGGAAATAAGGCACCTGTCACAGATAATGTCAGGCACAGATTCAGGCTTTGTCAGGCACAAAACCTATGGTGCCTGTCATTTTGTCCGACACTGATTTGTCCTTTTTTATTGATATTATTAATACATGTCCGGCACTAAGTTGTAAATGTCAGGTACTATTTCATTAGTGCCTGGTTGGTACATCCAAAACCGTTATTTCCAGGCCTGCCTCTAGAAATCTTCAAAGTTCTTATGACAACTATATATTAAGGTCAGAACCTGTAAACCTTTCTTCATAAGGAGAACTGTCCCTTTCTTATCAATCTTGAAAACTTTAGAATAAACTCCCACTTACTATTAGAAGAAGTCCCTTGGTTGAATCATTTTAAAAAATCCCTTATAACTCATTAATTTTTTAAAGTGTTTGAAAGTTAACTATTTTTATTAGCTCTTTTACTTTTATTTATTTTGTTTTTGATTTTTCCAATACAAGTATATTGAAAATGTTTTTATAATTTCATGTTTCTGTTGATATTTAGATATATTGATCGATGATATCAACTGTTGTAATTTGTACAGTGCCTCTGAAAGGATGTGCACTTTATAAAACGTATAATAATAATAATAAAATTCCATTGACAGTGACTTCTCGAATTATTCAAAGGGACATTACAATGATGGTTCATCTGCCTTAATCAAGAACGTGTTCCAGTAGAAGTTATCCATATGATTGTGTCTTTCACTTTCAGTGTGAAACGAGAGGGGGAACTCCATTTTATAACAGGTCTTTTAACCCAAAACGTTATGAAGATGAATAAACCACCTCTCATTTCTACCCAAGTCTGTTTCAATGTGTTTTGCCATCTACTAAATTCCATTTAAAGAATATAGAGAGAGAGAGAGAAATGGAGTTTAACGTCCACTAAATACAAACTAGGTCATTTCGGGACTAACACATGGTTCAATTTTATTTCAATAATACGCTTGCGCGTAGGGGTCTTAAGCAGTGGGAGGAAACCGGATTAAAGAATATAATCTACTAGAAAGACGAGTAGTAATGAAAAATAACCTACCCTTGCTTTTGTTATACCAGTTGTAACAGATTTAGTTGTAGAAACTTTTTCGTATGGAAGAGGTTTCAAGCCTAGTTCCTGCCTTATTTTACTGTAAAAGTAAGAGTGTATATTAAACATTATCTTATATAATTCTAGTATATCAATCATAGAAGTATAGTACCTTTAAGTTTAATACAGGGACCACTATTCAGGTTAAATTATTTAAAGAACCAGAGTGTCACTGACTTAAAACGAACTTCAGAATATCATCTACCAAATAAAAATAAAAAAATTAAAGAAATAAGCACATATGTACATGCAATTTTAAGAAATGTGTATGAGAACTACTTTTCCTTTAGTAATAATGCAAAAGATTGGCTATGAAAATTTCTCAGGGATTTTCAGAAACTGCTTTCAGATGAGAGATACTCATTTTACTGAGCAGTGATCAAAATTAAAACAAGTTAACCTACTTTGTTTCTTCCCAACTTAAAGCAACTGGGTCTGATATTTTATGGTTTTGAAGATTTTCTGTAATAACTGGCGTTTCCTCCATTTGTTCAGATTCAGGTTCGATGACTGGAGAATCAGTTGGATATTTGGCGGGTAAAGGCACATCATTGCCCTCTTCTAAAGCACGATTAATTTCATCTTCTGTAACGACTACAAGATAGGTATATATTAGAGGTATTGAAAACCATTAAAGATATATATTCTTTCGACATTCTGCATACAAGCTTTTTTTGGATCTTTTTGTTTGTGTGAATCTACTAGTAGTAAAGTATTACCAGGCATACATTGATGTAAAACAGAGAATGTATTTGTAAGATGCATTCCAATCAGATGGGTCCTTTTGTTCAAAATCAAACAAAAGTAGACTGTAGATCAGGGCTTCCCAATCTATTTTGCACTGTTTACCCCTGGCAACTTTTCGATTTTACTATTTGGCAATTGATGGCCATTTTGTCACCATTAAATTTGTAGACAATCATGATTGTGCTTACTGTAGTAATGTATGATAGTCTAATGAAGCGATGATAAAGACTTTTAATTGTTTTTTCAGTAGCACGTCATTTCGGACTCAACACAATGCTTTTTTGGACTGAGTTTGGCGACTTTTCGGATTCGTTCTGGCGACTTTTCGGACTTTTGGACTCAGTTTTGGACTCAATAAAAGTTGAAAGTTTGTATGTATATATCAGTAATAACTTTTTTTACTTCGTTTTAGGTGAGGCTGAAGATAGATCATTCACAATAATAAAGAAATTAAACATTGTTAGTTGTGTTTTATTTGTCCCATAGAGAACCTACGCTCTGGATTTCGGACTTGATTAAAAGACATCTTAGTAATACTTGTATTTTCTTTCGTTTTAGGTGAAACCGAAGAAAGATTATTCATAATAATAAAATTAATTGAACATTGTTAGTTGTCTTTTGTTTTGTTTAATCGGCGACTGTTGAACTTGCCTTTTGTTTTATTTAATTGATCGGCAATTGATGTATTTAATCTGTACTTTGATGAGTTAGTAAAGATTATTGACGATAATTGATCGGCAATTCTTAAAGTCTTTTGTTGTATTTAATCTGGTGTTGATTAGTGGACCATATTTTGCCGGATGAAATTGTATTGGAGGTCTGTGTGGTAGATTTCGAAGCAGCATTGTTGCAGTTCCGTTTTGTTGGGACTAGGCTTCGAGGGTGTGATTTTGGGATTGTTAGTTGTCTTTTGTTTTGTTTAATTGGCGACTGTTGAACTTGCCTTTTGTTTTATTTAATTGATTGGTGATTGTTGTATTTAATCTGTACTATGATAGGTAAGTTTAGATTACAATCTGATTTAAATACAGATCTATATTTCAATGGCCTACGCTACATCAGTTGTTTTGGGGGGTTGCTTTTGACCCTATGACGTCAGATATTTGATTAACCTAGGCGACCTTCGGTTGCACGGATTTTCACACTATAGTTCAACCCGTGGTCGTGACCAGCCATACCATACGATATAGCACGGTCGGGTTAGTCTAAACTGTAGTCATAGTCGCCCAATCAGCATTGATGTTTCTAGTGGATTATCCACAGTTCCATGCAGCTCACACCAAAGCCTCGCCGTAACAGACTGTTTCATTGGCTAATCCCTCACATCATCCAGAACACGTCAATGATAACAACTCTTCCAGATCCTAGTGTAGTAAGGACAAGTAAAACGAAATTTTGAACTATAAAAAATGAAACGAAATAGGATCTGTGTTTTAATCAAATTGTTTAGATTATTGACGATAATTGATCGGTGATTCTTAAAGGGTTTTGTTGTATTTAATCTGGTGTTGATTAGTGGACTATATGTTGTCGGGTGAAATTGCATTGGAGGTCTTTGTAGTAGATTCCGAAGCAACGTTGTTGCAGGTGTTGCAGAGCCATTTTGATGGGACTAGGATTCAAGGGTGCGCTTTTTGGGTGTTCAAACATACCTTTCAACTTATCCCTGAGTCTGAAACGTCACCTACCCAAGTCCGAAACGTCGAGGCCATATATTTTTTAGTCCGAAATGGCGCAGGCCCAAAATGACATGTAATCGTTTTTTCCCCACTAAATGGAATTACTCTTGCCATTTTCGATTGGAAATTTTATCTGACAACAGTCAAAAACCAACATACTTGATGTCCGGCTGGCTAAAATAATTCTCAGATTTGTCAGATAATTTGTGGATCAAAAAAGGTCCCTGGTTGTGAATAACATACATTGTCTCACTAACATATATAATTTCTATATATTAAACACTAACCTATATATTATAACTTCTGTATATTTAATACTAACCTATATTTTATCTAATTTTTGTATATTTAATACTAACCTATATTATCTAATTTCTTTATATCTAACACTAAAACAAAATAATCTAATTTCTGTATATGTAACACTAACCTATATTATCTAATTTCTGTATATTTGGTAATGTTTTTAACACACTTAATCTGTAGTTATCACCAGTTGAACAAGGATTATCTGACAACCATAACACTCGTAATTTTGTTAACTTCTTTAACCAGTGTATATCAGTTAATTCATTCAGATTATTTTTCCGGATGTAGAGTTCTTGCAGATTCGGACAATGGGAAAAATCTTCTAAAGTGCTTATTTTGTTGCCACTAAAAATACATAAAAAAAAAATATACTGATACAAAATCATTTTGGAATAGCTAAAATTTTTAAGAAGAAATGTCTTTTATCATTTTATATTCAAAATTTACACAAAATGAAATGAAATAGGGTTTAACATCCTACTTTTCTGGGGAGCCACGGTGGCTCAGTGAGTAAGATGGTGGCTCACTAATCTGGATTTTCTGGCGTGTTTCCCCCTTCCTTGTCAGAGGTGCAGGATGGAGAGCCTGGCAAGGGACAATAGTCATTCGGGTGATATAAAAAAAACAAGGTTCTGTGTACTGTGCATGCACGTAAAAGAACCCTTGGCAGTTGGAATTCAATTCGAGAGAAGGCTGTATGCCTGTCTTCATTAGCCAGGTCAGACCAGAATAGTAGGACGTTAAACCCCATTTCATTTCATTTCCTACTTTTCTGCATCTACTGAGCTAATGAAGACAGAGATTTACACGAACTATGATAATAATACATCTAGGAATGTTGATATACATCTCGTCTACCAAAAATCTAGAAACTGATATTGGCAGGGTCCATTGATTGGGCAGATGAAGCCGAAATAATATGGTCTCTGACAGAATTTTCATAAAGATTGACATTATCACGCATGATGTGACCTGCCAAGATAAACCAATGAAGAGACTATCGGGTACTACCCGGCGGGTATATTCTATAGGTACGACTTCCAATAGCAACGGAAAGAGAGAAATGGTGTTTAATGCCTACACTCCACACTCCAGGTTATTTTGGGACTAAAATATGGTACATCTTTATTTTAATAATTTGCTTGCACCTAGGAGTATTTCGGAAACTGTGGGCATGGAGAAAACTCACAAGGTTAGTGAGACAATCCTAATCCTCCTGATTCGATGACAGAGTTTATGGTCTATAATCTAAAGTACGAATGTATGATCTAATGTATAAATGTTACGCCCAACCCCTCTTCCTGAGAATGTTCCAGTCTGGTTTAACATGCTTTGGTTCACTGGTTCTCAAGAGTACAGTTTTGGGGTAATTTATGCACCTGCTACTAGTATTAATTTGTTTTTTTTTGTATTTTGGGATTATAGTACAATTGGAGGGTCTAGAGCACAAGTGATCCAACAACCAACTAAAATGGTTGGTAGTTAGATCACTTGTGCTCTAGACCCTCCAATTACAAACTGCCCCAAGGCAAAACGGATCTTAAAAAATTGGGTCAGAATGGACCCATGTTTTACGTAGAGCTCCTTCCTTCCCTTTGAAAACTGTTTATGCCAGCAATCCTTGAAGCACAACCAAAATTATATTGATACACAATAAACAAAATTTAACAATACCTTAAGCTGCAAACTTCTAAATCAGGCATTTTTCTGATAATACTTATATCAGTTATATCTGAGGCCCTGCAAAAAAAACAAAATCCAACATTCTACATCAAGAGTAATCTCGTGAGACCACAGGTTCAAGCAACCTGGGAGGACCCAGAGTAAACCCACGAATGGACAGGTGACACTAATTCTTGTCACGTACAAGCAGGGAATCAAAACCACGCCACTTGACTCAATAACTGACCTTGTAATTTGGCACGCACATTTTAACCCATTCACCTACCCAACACCCTATTTAATTAAACATTGTTTATCAAGAAAACTAACATCAGGAATAGAGAAACTGAGAATAAACATTGTCTGATCCCTACAAATTTATACAGTGATTAAACATACATTATGCAAGAGCTAAATCTGATTTTTGCTTCAGATGTCATAGAAATTATAAATTAGATCATTATTTACACAACAAGCACAAAATCAACTCTGTACTACTGTAGACCCACGGATGGCTTGGATTCGGCTTGGATTTAAACAGGATTCCATTGATTGATTAAAATTTTAAATGGCGTCGTAAGCGGAGATTAACACTGTTACGTTGACATCATACTCCCGGAAATTTTAGATCGAGGCTAAATGATAGAGTGTACGAAGCGAGGCCGCATGTCAGTCAATTTGATTGAAAGTTCGATATACACATGTATATGGTCTTGATATTATGTTTAGTTGTGGTTAAAATGAGAGTTTGGATGTCGGTATTATACGCTGAGTCTTTTGTCACTTGCGTTTACAGAAAAATTATGGAAATTGATAAACATCGCAGCTAACATTGCAGCCCCATTGGATCACTGTTTCCTATTTATCTGCTTCGGGAGTTACGTAGGCCTACCAGTTACAGTACAAGAGTAAACGCAGGCTAACAGGAAGTCGGCTATAATTATGCCTCATTGATTTGGTCCATTCCTTTCAAACTTTCGCTGGCCGTGAAAGTTCATCCAGATTTTCCAGCATGGTTCCCCCTTGTCAGTGATGCTGGACGGAGGGCCTGACAAGGACAGCTGTCTAGTCATTCGGATGATACACATTGGCGTGCACGTAAAAGATCCCTTGACAGTTGGAATTCGATATAAGAGTAGGCCGTAGTGGTGATAACTTTGTTCAGAATAAAGTAATTTGACTGAAATTTTCAATATATTCCTCTTTCATCATCTATTTTTGAACTGTTATAGCAAGAATGGCCAACTCTCTATTAAAATCTCCCATAATGTATCTTTAAGTCCAATTTTTTCACAAAAAACGCTGTAATGTTTAATATAATTTGGACACCAGAAACATTCAAATAATGAAACACAGAAGCCTGTGACTACATATTTCAACAGAAAGTATGAATAGGTCTATAAATATTTGTAATTTGCAAAATTAACTTTTAAAATATTTTAATTACGTAAATTGAACTACACCAGTTAATTTCAAATATGTTGTAATCAATTCATGCCACAAATACTATATGTATGTCATTTAATTGGTGCAGTTAGGATAAACATGGTATTCGAAAGCTTGGTATTTAGTCCCTGCCAGTGTAAATGAGGAAGATTAGTGTTGTCAGCCATATCTATCACTGAAAATATTCAGAAAAGTGTACCTTATCTGTCGTTATTTTTGTGAGAATTGCTACATGTGTCATAAGAATTTTCTTGAACAAAGACCTCTATTACGGTCACACAAGGCTAAACAAGATTATTATTTTGTGGGAATTGCTACATGTGTCATAAGAATTTTCTTGAACAAAGACCTCTATTATGGTCACACACGGTGTAGGCTAAACAAGATTATTATGATCTTTGAAAAAAAGGCAATCAGATATGAAGGGGTGCCAGTTAACTCGTCCGCAAGCAAAGTCGTCCACAGCATTGGTTATGTCGTCCACAACTAATTGTTAAGTCATCCACAACTAATTGTTAAGTCATCCACAACCACAACTAATTGTTAAGTCATCCACAACTAATACTTGACTCGTACACAACTAATGGTTAAGTCATCCACAACTAATACATGTACCTGACTAGTACACAATT
Organism: Patella vulgata; assembly: GCF_932274485.2. Taxonomy (NCBI): domain Eukaryota; kingdom Metazoa; phylum Mollusca; class Gastropoda; family Patellidae; genus Patella; species Patella vulgata. The sequence goes on from NC_065883.2 coordinate 25,296,607, forward strand.
TAAATGTATAGAATAATTAAGTTTTACTCATTGATTTTTGTTGATTATCGATCACGACCGAGATTAGTTCACCGCTGTTTCGGTAATAAAGAATACATGTATATTCATTTTGTTTGTTAACTGGCGTTATGATTTTAGATTTGAGGTCACCTAGTTACGGGATCATCAAATTATTATTAAGAAATTGTTATTGATCATTTATTGAATAATAAAGTAATTTATTTTGTTGTTTGTTATTCAAGAACACGACCGCTCTAGCTTGGCAATAGTCTGCCAATTGAAGTAAAGAAAATTATACTCATATCAAACACAATGAAAACTATGTGGGTATGATGATAGAGCACCACTCAGTACACTAAATTATACTATGAATACTTTCTGTGTCCCCAACATTAAACAATGTCGTGTGGACGACTCGATCAACGTATTTCTATATCCCGAAATTAAACTATGTTGTGTGGACGGGTCAACCAATGACTTGTGGAAGACTCAACCAACTAGTTTTGATATCTGTGGACGACTTACATTGTAACTAAGCTCTTTGTGTAGACGAGTTTAACTGGCATTCATATGAAGTACTACTCTTCAAATCCCTCCAACTGTTATATTAAATATATTAAATAAAAATAGCATGTAAATTATCTTAATCTTTAACATGCATAAGAATGCAAACAGCTCAACCAAGCTACGGTAGTTGATTATTGGGTAAATAAATTTTTTTTAAAACATCCGATGAGTAAATCTTATTTACAAATGTATTCCATACGTTTACCTCAGAGACCGTACACAGATAAATTTATATTTTATGAAAGTTTCCTGCAGAATTTTATGATTTTTATGATGATTTTATCAAATTTTATGATATTTTTATAATGTTTTTATCACATTTCATGACTTTTTTATGTTTTTATCATTATCAAATATTATGACTTTTTTATATAACTGCACAGAGTAAATAACTTATCTCCAGTCCATGAAGTAGTGTTCAGCCAGTGTTATGCAGATAAGAATGTTCCACCAGTAGCACTGGTGGTATTAATGGTCACAGTCATTTTCTTCTATGTTCATATACACACGGGGAGCCATGGTGGCTAAGTGGGTAAGATGCTGGCTCGCTAGTCTGGAGGTTACAGGTTCGCTAGTCTGGAGGTCGCAGGTTCGCTCCAGGTGTTGGCCGTGAAAGTGCATTGGGATTTTCAGGCGTGGTTTCCCCAGTGGTACAGGAAGCAGGGCCTGACAACTAAGGATAGGCTGTCTAGTTGTTTCGATGTTATGAAAGGTCGACGTCCCGTGTACACATGTAAAAGATCCCTTGGCAGTTGCTATTCGTTATAAGAGTAGGCCTTAGCGCCGCTGTCAGGACAAAATTTCCCTCATTGTAGACTGTATAGCATATGCCCGTCTTCATTAGCCAAGTCGGAGAAGAACAGTGGAATGTTAAACCCAAATTTCATTTCATATACAATCATAACATCAACTGAACACTACAGTCAAATAGAAAATGAGAGAGATTAGCAACTTGAGGGTCATAAAAGGCACGGATGATTTTGCTATTCAAACCCAGATTTATTAGTACAGAAATTTATTATTGGGACTATTAGGAGTGGCGAATTATGGTTAATTTCAAATTTTGAAAAAATTTTCGTCTCATTTCATGAGAAATTGTGAAATTTTATATTTTTTTTTACATTTTTCCATTTTATGAGAAATGACAAAACTTTATGAAAATTAAGTGTATTTATATGGTACGATCCCTGGTTTAGGCCTACCTGTGTACGGCTGTCAGCTAGTTAACTATTAGTTGTGAATTAAATCATGTCATTTCGGTCCCGCGTCATTTCGGTCCATCGTTATTTCTGACTCAAAAGAAAATATGGCTTTGACATTTCGGACTCGGACAGGTGTAGTTTCGGATTCGAGAATAATTTGAAAGGAATGGTTGAATACAACTGTCAAATCAATTTATAATAAGCAAAACATAACTGTGTCAAACACTTAGTGACTTATTACGACTGTGATCAGTGTTTTAATCGACTTACAATCAGCACAAGGCTTCTATGGCCTACATACGCTGTAATGATAAGGATAAGGATAAAGCACGATTTTATAAAAATAACATGAAGGTAAAATTTACCGCCCCCCACGTGGAGTCGTGGATCACGGCCTGTATAGGCCTCTTAAGGAAGGGCAAAATTTCCAATGTTGAATGTTTATGAAAAGAATCTTTTATTTATTTAGATCTATATCTATAACAAATATGTAGCAATGCAAAAGCTTTTTTTATATTTTTGAATCTGACTAAAACTGAATATTTACTAGCAAATCAACCCCCTTCCCATTTAAGAAACAAAAAAAAATTTAAAAATCGGTTAAGAAATAAAAAAGTTATTTCACTTTTAAGACCCCAAATTGATGGATGTCAGTATACACTTTTTTTTAAAATATGCCAAAAAAGTGACCGAAGACCATTTCTCAGCAACTATTGAAGATATTGCCATCAAATTTTCAGGAAATATCCTTCCGACCATTAACTATCTATTGGAATTTTTAAATTTGGGCTATATAATTTACTTGTTTTGATATGGGATCTGCAACATGGATAAAAAACCCAAATTTGGTTAATTTGACTTTTTTAAGATAGAATTTACATATGATGGACCTCAAATTTCGGGTGTTGCTTTATGCCGGCAGAATTAATCCTTATAACAACTTCCTAGACTGCTCCTCGATTTGTTGGTATCTAGGGATCTTTAATGTGCACCGCCAATCCGTACGTACGACCTTGTTTTCCATTCAACTTATCATTGTCAGGTTCTCTGATCCGCAAAACAAAGTGAATTCTGGGGATGGAGCACCGAACATCCCATACTCATCTAGTCCATTCTCTTTTCTGGTAACAGGGAGCCACGGTAGCTCAGTTGGTAGGACGTTGGCTCACTCAACTGGATGTGCCGTGTCCAATTCCTGCATTGGCCGAGCAAATTCATTGTGTTATACACACCAGCCTCCCCCCAGATGTACGACGGGGGACCTAACAAGTGAATGAAAAACTGATGTCCCGTGTGCGCATAAAAGAACCCTCAACAGATGGAATTCGAAATAAGAGTAGGCTGTTGCGCTGCTGTTTTGGCAAAGTTTCCCCTCATAGCACACTGCAATGGTGTATTCCCCCCACCCACGCCCCCGCCGTCTTCATTAGCCCAGTAGGAGTAGAACATTAAAACCCCATTTCATTTTCTTGTAACAGATTCCATATGGCTGTCATTTGATCACCAACAAAAGAGAAAGTAATCCAAGAGATAATTTTTAAAAAAATGTAATTTTAGGGAAGTGTTATTAGAATCAATAAAATATTGTAACAATACAAGAGAAAGAATTCAAACCGTGCACCAGACTTTATACCCCTTAAAAGTGCATGTGAAAATCGTGCCTCTGAACCAGCCCACTGTTTGCAAAAGGGAAACTTGGTTTGACACGTTCACAATAACAAGAAAGCTGCTGTGGTCTGCACCCATATCGGGTGGAGTTATCTTTTCTTTTCTTCCACATGATTTGTTTTCCCGAGCTCTGGCACCAGTTCCAATGGTTGGTGAATGAAATACAGTCAATATAACAAGAAAAGGGGTCATTTTATGAGAAAATACGTCTACTTCCAGTGTAGTCTCGGTCACCCAGAACCTCCTAGTCTTCAACATACGGAGGGTCTGGGAAGGTTGTCAATATTTGACGTAAAGTCCATTGCCCATGCGTAACCGGGAGTTTGGTTTTTAATGTGGTTGATTATCCAGTCTCTTTAGCCAAGTCAAGTAAGAGTTGCGCCCCTTCCCACAATAAATCCCATAATTCTTGCATTAATATAAACAAACATGAATCGGGACGACGAATTAGGATTAATTTTAAAAGCATAGATATGGCCCATAAAGAGAGAAATTTTACAATAAAAAATTAAGAGTGTTAGATATTGAACTCGCATGCAATCAAATGGATTTTTTGAAATGACATTCTTAAATTAATTTCATGGGCGTAAACATCTTGTTTTAAGAGGAGTTACCTCTCTTAGACATTGTTTATGATAATGTGAAAGACCGGATTATCTAGCCAATTTTTCTCAAATGTTGACAACCTGTCCAGACTAATATTCGTAGAATATTTTTCTGAATGATAGAGACTACTTCCAGTGACGAGCGTCGTTTCTGCCTTTTTCTGATAATTTTATTTTTTCAAAATATAAAAAATCAGTCCTAAATACGTTTCTGAATGTCCAAACCACACTCAACACAAACTCTGTTTTCTTCTCTTCACGAAAAGTAAAAAGTCATCGGTGTTGGTGGTCATACACTTTCCCGAAGTCGCGGAACAAAAACGGCACATTTTGCGGTCAGAATTTTTGACAGTGATAAAAATAGTATCAGTGGCGCCCCTAGCGAGCTTTTGCATTGCTAAAATATGTCATATGTAGACTAGGCCTATGTAAAAAAAAGTAGCTGACAGAACCATTAGGTGTGGATGACATACATTGTAACCAATACGACTTAACCGAATCCATGACCACTCGGACCAAAGACCACTCGGACCAAGACCAGTCGGACCAACTGATAGACCACTCGGCCCAAACAAAAAGATTACTATGACCATACAAAAAGACCACTTGGACAAAATAAAAAGACCCCTCGGACCAATAATAAAGTGTTGTTTTAATAAATTGAGAATTGTGTTTGTTTTAATATGACTACTCGAACCAATAATAAAGTGTTGTTTTAATAAATTGATAATTGTGTTTGTTTTAATATGACTACTCGAACCAATACTAAAGTGTTGTTTCAATAAATTGATAATTGTGTCCCAGATAGCAAAAAATCCGGAACCATACAAGTTATTAATATTACAAGTCACATTTAAAAAGGGACAGGTCCCGGAAAAAGCATCCCCGGTATCCCCAATGTTCTTGTAGATTAACGTGTCTCCCCCATAGATTAACCCAGGGGTTTGTGGAGTAGAACGGAATGAAACAACTGGGGATACCGAGGATGCAGAAAAAGTAAAATTAGGCTATCAGATAAGAATAGTATACCCATATATGTAGAAACTGTCAAATGTCTGGACATACCGAGTAAATAAGACAAATTAGATTGATATTATTTTGGCACCATTATTAATTAATTTTAAAACCAATCGTTGATTTAGTACATGAAATGGAACTAAACAGCTCTAAATATAAGAATTGTGATTTAATAATAAATAATTATTGGTCCAAGTGCTCTTACAATAGCCTATAAATTAATTGGTCCGAGTGATCTTTTGGTTTGGTTCTGAGTAGTCTTTTTATTTGTTCCGAGTGGTCTCTGTTTTGGTCCGACTGGTCTTGGTCCGAGTGGTCTTTGGTCCGAGTGGTCTGGATACCGACTTAACCAATGCAGTTTTGGGGTTCAATGTCCTACTGTTTTGCTCCAAACTGGACTAATGAAGACGGGCATACGCCATTGACACGTATACTATCTCCCTGATAATGTCTGTCTACTACATCGTTAACACTGTTCATCACGTGCATTTTGCATACCGATAGTCCATTGGCCAATCACGCTGTTTTACCAAGATTTCGCCTAATAGTTTGGATGCAACTATGGCAGGTGTGGCGCCAGGCAGGGTAAGCTTACTCTTCCGGACACCTGTTACCACTGTTTGTCGTGTATTTTGTACATGGTGAACAGTCCATATGCTGATTACACTATTTTGCTTTATTACACTTTTTTGCCTTAACGTTTTTTTAGGACTTCGAATTTTGTCTAATGGTTTGGATTGTTCGTACTTGGTTTTATTTTATTTATTCGTCTCATCCGAATGACTAGACAGCTGTCCTTGTCAGGCCCTCCTTCTTGCAACACTGACAAGGGGGAACAAAGCCGGAAAATCTGGGTGAACTTGCTTGGCCAATGCTGGGATCGAACACCCGACCTCCAGCATAGCGAACCAGCGTCTTACCCACCTAGCCACCGTGACCCCCCGCTGTGGACGACTTAATGCCAATCCCAATGCGACTAAAAAACTCACCAGCAATTCAGTTTCCTGACACTTTCAAGATCTTGCGCTCGAGTTCGAGCCAAAACAAGTCCTTCGGTTAACTTTCCTTGGATCTTTTCAACAACGGCCATCGTCTTGCCGAGATCAAATCAGCCGTCACTTTCTCATCCTTCACTAAGAATACTCACCCGTCACTAACTGCGAATCAAGCTGGCCGTCACTTACAAATTCGCTGGATGACCATGACTTCAGTGAAATCACGTGCTCGGTATGGGCTAATCCGAGCCTTCGATATATAAAATGAATTGAAAGTAGTCTATTTTTAGTAACCCATTTCTTTGCTCAAAATAAAATTGCTTTTATCTCTCCTAAAGTATGTAATCATGAATGTGCCAGAAAATAACAAGTAGATTTAAAGAGCCATAGAAACCTTCTTTCCGGTGATATATGACACAATAACTGGAATTTCGTATTAAGACACGTATTTTGACATTAAACACTCGCCCCACCCCCACCACTATCTTTAATTCAGCCAGTGAAGGCTACCAAACTTGTATCAATTTTAATTTAAAACGTATATATTCATTCCGCCGAAAATATAATAAATACATTTCAAGAGAGGATTAACTTTACTTTTCAGTACCGATCTACGGAATTTTAGATTAAGCCCCGCATTTTAATTTCTAATCCCCCCCCCCCCCACACACACACACCTTTTCTTTCACTTTTCAAGGCAAGTAAATATGAATGTGCCAGAAAATTATTTATATATTTAGAAAGAAAGAGCAGTGACCGTGCTTTCTAATGATATGTAGCATGCTATCTGGAATTTCGTATTAAGACCCGTATTTTAACTTTAAATACCCCCCCCCCCCCCATCATTTAATAGATTTTTGTTCTGTTCGTCTTTGATCACCTCTCAAGGCAAGTAAATATGAATGTGCCAGAAAATTATTTATATATTTAGAAAGAGCTGTGACCGTGCTTTCTACTGATATGTAGCATGATATCTGGAATTTCGTATTAAGACCCGTATTTTTACTTTAGATACCCTCCCCCCCCCCCCGCCGCCATCATTTAATAGATTTTTGTACCGTTCGTCTTTGGTCACCTCCAAATTTGATAGCTTGTCAAGGTAAGTAAATATAAATATGCCAGAAAATTATTTATATATTTGAAAAAAGCAATGAACGTGCTTTCTACTGATATGTAGCATATCAGGAATTTCGTATTAAGTCCCATATTTTTACTTTAAATACCCCCCCCCCCCCATCATTTAATAGATTTTTGTACCGTTCGTCTTTGGTCACCTCTCAAGGCAAGTAAATATGAATGTACCAGAAAATTATTTATATATTTAGAAAGAGCTGTGACCGTGCTTTCTACTGATATATAGCATGATATCTGGAATTTCGTATTAAGACCCGTATTCTTACTTTAAATACCCCCCCCCCCCCGCCATCATTTAATAGATTATTGTACCGTTCGTCTTTGATCACCTCTAAAGGCAAGTAAATATGAATGTGCCAGAAAAACATTTATATATCTTAGAAGAGCAGGGACCGTGCTTTCTACTGATATGTAGCATGATATCTGGAATTTCGTATTAAGACCCGTATTTTAACTTTAAATACCCCCCCCCCATCATTTAATAGATTTTTGTACCGTTCGTCTTTGATCACCTCTCAAGGCTAGTAAATATGAATGTGCCAGAAAATTATTTTTATATTTGAAAAGGGCAGGGACAGTGCTTTCTACTGATATATAGCATGATATCTGGAATTTCGTATTAAGACCCATATTTTAACTCTAAATACCCCCCCCCCCCCCATCATTTAATAGATTTTTGTACCGTTCGTCTTTGATCTCCTCTCAAGGCAAGTAAATATGAATGTGCCAGAATATTATTTATATATTTGGAAAGAGCAGTGAACGTTCTTTCTACTGATATGTAGCATGATATCTGGAATTTCGTATTAAGACCCGTATTTTTACTTTAAATAACACCCCCCCCCCCCCGTTCGTCTTTGGTCACCTCTCAAGGCAAGTTAATATGATTGTGCCAGATAATATTTTATATATTTGAAAAGGGCAGGGACAGTGATTTCTACTCATATGTAGCATGGTATCTGGAATTTCGTATTAAGACCCGTATTTTAACTTTAAATACCCCCCCCCCATCATTTAATAGAAGCTATCAAATTTGGATAATACTGAACTCTAATAGGTAATTACTGATGGGGTGGGGGTATTCAATGTCTAATTACGGTTCTTAATACGAACGGTACAAAAATCTATTAAATGATGGGTGGGGGGGGGGTATTTAAAGTAAAAATACGGGTCTTAATACGAAATTCCAGATATCATGCTACATATCAGTAGAAAGCACGTTCACTACTCTTTTTAAATATGTAAATAATTTTCTGGCACATTTATATTTACTTGCCTTGAAAAGTGAAAGAAAAGGTGGGGGGGGGGTATTTGAAATTAAAATGCGGGGCTTAATCTAAAATTCCGTAGATCTATACTGAAAAGTAAAGTTAATCCTCTCTTGAAATGTATTTATTATATTTTCGGCGGAATGCATATACGTTTTAAATTAAAATTGATACAAGTTTGGTAGCCTTCACTGGCTGAATTAAAGATAGTGGTGGGGAGGGGCGAGTGTTTAATGTCAAAATACGTGTTTTAATGCGAAATTCCAGTTATTGTGTCATATATCACCGGAAAGAAGGTTTCTATGGCTCTTTAAATCTACTTGTTATTTTCTGGCACATTCATGATTACATACTTTAGAAGAGATAAAAGCAATTTTATTTTGAGCAAAGAAATGGGTTACTAAAAATAGACTACTTTCAATTCATTTTATTTATCGAAGGCTCGGATTAGCCCATACCGAGCACGTGATTTCACTGAAGTCATGGTCATCCAGCGAATTTGTAAGTGACGGCCAGCTTGATTCGCAGTTAGTGACGGGTGAGTATTCTTAGTGAAGGATGAGAAAGTGACGGCTGATTTGATCTCGGCCATCGTCTTCTAGATCTATTGACATATGGTTCTTTTTATAGGTAACAAAATTTTGTTTAAGAAATAATTTTTGAAATCAATTAAGGGTTTAGATCAATGACGTATTGGTTTAGATATAAATGAGTGGTTTAGATCAATCAGATTTTCCACCGTGTACAAATCCGGATGTTTATTACTTCTTCGGATTTTCTATCAACATAGCTTTTAATTGGATATAAAGTAACTAAAGGGAAACTACTCTAATGGATGTACACAATAAGACCGGAAGTGAAGTATATCGAAGACGAAAAGTAATTTTGTTTTTTTTCTGCGGCAAAAGTTTAATTTATTCATTGATTTATATAAATATATGATGTGTCAGGTCAATATTATATTAATTTTTTTTCAAAATGAATGTAAAGCAAACGTTTAACAGTTTAGTTGGCTTGTTTTATTACAGTATAAGTGGCACACTGATCCGCAGTGAATATTTGCTTGGCCGCGACAATCACTGATCAGGATGACATTGATGCGGCTTAATGAGCTAGAAATATTAACTTTTTTCCTGCGACAAATTAAATTCTAAAACATTTTTTGTATATATTGGAAAAATAAATAAAGGCGTTTGACGTATTTGTAGGTAAAAATTATTTCCGATTTAGTGTAAATGGGTATTAAATTGACTAAAATGCAGCATTCTCTCCGAAGCAGTTATGTCTTATGTAAACAATGCACGCGCCATTCAGCCAATGATTCACACCGCGTGCTGTGACAGCACGTGTTAAGGCAGTCATCTATGACAGAGATATTAATTCTCTGTGAAACAGATTGTATAAGTGGAAGCTGAAATGACTTGAACGAAAATATCTCGAAGATACGAGAACGTAGGACCTAGTACCAAAAAAAATGACGTGTTTGTTTTTGGGAGCAGGTCTTTTCATCACAAAACCGTTTCACAAATTTACATGTATTGTGTCATCACACTAATATAGGGTTGTTTCTAGATAACAAATCTTACCTCTCAACCCTCCGTGTTTCGAGATAAGATATGATGCCATTAACTCCAGTGTAGCACATGCGGGAGCGATTCGCACCCGGCATTTGTAAACAAAATTGACAATATTTTTAATCAAAACAACAATTGATTATTGTTATTTATAATATTTCTGCCACATCCAACTTCAATTTAGCATATAATCCTACCTGAAACAGTGAAACAGGTGCAAATCGTTGTTTTTAAAATCGAGGCGTTAAGCCGTTACTAAGACCGCCATCTTTTTAAACGATACGCCCTCATCATGAAGGCGAGGCTAAATATAAGGCTTTTATAACAGCCAATCAAAAGGGCAATCTAAAGCATTTTAACTATGAATGGATTTCAATGGCGGTTAATGTCAGACAAAAACAACGCTTCATTAATTTAAACGCAAATATTTGGAGTTAGGCGACAGTTGTACCACTACATTGGCCTCTGTAAGTTTAATTAATCATAATAGCATAAACTCATCTTATTTTAAAGATGTAACATGCAGTAATAAAGAAATTGAGTTTGCCACTTGGAACTAAAAAGCATCCAATCGTAGCTAAAAACAAACACATCAGTATATCTCAACGTTTTTAGCTACATTCTCGTAGCTAGGTTGTTTCATCCCATAAATTTAAAAAGGAGTAGGCCTAGATCTATATGAATTTAGAATATTTTATTTTTCATGGAGAAAAAACAATTACAGCAATCTTAACTGTACATAACAGATATTTATTCACTCTTTTTCCGAAGTGTCCATACAAATTGCTCGGTAATTAGAAAATAACACTGTAGAAGTAGAGCACTGAAAGGAATCTGTACTATAATAGTGCAACTCAATTTGCATTTGTATTTATGCATTGAATTTCAACTACGATAAAAATTATTTGTTTCCTAATTATTTTATTTATTCTAATCCCCCTTCAAAATAGGCCTAATATTTAAAAGAAACTGGGTTTGATTTTATCCTTTTGAGCGATTTGATTCTGCTAGTTCCACATCAATTGAATGGGGTTAAATTGGGTCATTCCAAGTCTATTCTGTCACTGTCAAGGTCGGCAACTTTTTTTTTTTACTTTTGTTTGTGCAGACATAAACTATATTCCCTTAATAATACTTTGTGCAGATATCAATTGAATTTTTTGGACATTGACATGGCTTTTGGACGAAAAATTAAAGCTATATCGAAAAGAAACTATGTAAGGGACTAAATGAAAACGAGTTTGCATTTGATTCTGAAAATAAACGCGTAATTCACGCTGTGTGCAAGGTGTGCTGAAAGCACTATAAAAGAATATAGACCTCGTACAAAGGTAAATTTCGGAGGATTCGCGCAGATTGCATATATGAGAATCCTCTTAGATTCTCGCAAAAATTTCTGGTCCTGCAACACATTTTGACATTTTGATAACTTTTCTACAGATTATTTAATTTATTTTCATTATATTACGAAATCCCATAAATCTACTTTGTTATTTTCGGAACAATAGGTACATGTAAGCGAAATAATTTGATTGCTTTTCTATACATGTACATCATTTATTCACAATAACATATTAAATTTTCCATTATGCTACTGTGACTGGTATTGGTTGTAACCATGTATGACATATTGAAATTAACTTAAATTAGCGGAAATTAAAACACAGATAGTTATGATAGAGTCTAGATAAAACCCTTTTAAACTTAATTAGATATCAAATCTCAGTTTCTAGTATTTATAATATGGTCCGAATGAGCCAGATGGTGGTCCGAATCAGTTGTATGGTGGTCCAAATGAGCCTTGAATGTGGTCCAAATAAGCTTTGAGGCCGAATAAGCTTTGTTTCACCCAAAACAGCTTAAATTACCAGTACCCAAAACAACCTGTATTTTCAAGTATTTATATATCATTATTGGCATTATACATAATACTAAAACTTAGGCCAGTGGCTATGTATTATTTCCACTTCCACATCAACTGCCTTGTAACCCCAGAGCTATATAATCTCCACCAATAACGAAATGATAAGCTTACTTATCATGTGATCATGTGCTGTTTTGTATTAAATCCTTTTGGCCATGTAATTATAATGCTAGTCATGGTGGTGGTTTATTGTCAGTTTTTATGGGAGATAGATAATTATGGTTTTAGTTTAGGAAAATGTTTATCCTGTGTTAAAGATTCATCATGTAAGAAATAAAGAGCTATAATATTTCAAAAATAGATGATGAAAATTAAATATATAGTGAAAATTTCAGTCAAATTTCTTCATTCTGAGCAAAGTTATTAGTTTTTGAAGTTTTAACAAAATGTACATGTATCTAGCAACGATATACATGTACTTGACAAACGAGTCTGATTATCTATTTGATCTTTAATCATTTAAATGGCTGCTGTATTCTAATCTACTTGAGAACACCAGAATATCTTTTTTGTATGGATGCGACCTTAGAAATTGTCTGAAAGGTGCAGGATTCGCACTGGTTAGCTATACAGAATGTCTCAGGTTCACTCCCAGTGTTGGCTGAGACATTTTGCGTGATTTTCCAGCATGGTTTTCCATGTCGATGGTGCAGGAGGAGAGAGGGCCTGGCAAGGAACAGTGTTTACATATAGTTGTTTGTATGGGATGTAAAACCAAGATCCCATGCAAGTAAGAGAATCCTTGACAGTTGGAATTTGATTAAGAAGAGTCGATCTTAGTGCCGCTGTTCAGGCAAAATTCCACCCATATGCCTGTCTTCATTAGCCCAGTCAGTGCAGAAATGTAAGACATTAAACCTGATTTTATTTTATTTGCACCTATGTGAAACTTGTATGTACATGTCTGGTTGTTAATTCAAATTGTATCAATTTTATTTTTTAGAAAATACAGAAAGTCAGACTCATGTACGGTGTAAAAGCTTCATTCATTTGTATATCTATAGAAATGTAAGAACTGAGACGAACACTACAAGAAGATATGAGTCATGGCTCCAACAGTCCTACTTTACCATTGGATCTGTCAAAAACCAATTCAAGATCATATATTGATAGTACCGTAGCTTCCATATATGGAAGTTCTCATGGTTCATTTAGGAATAATTCAGTTCTTCAAGACCATGTTGTACAGACCAATACAAATATTTTTCAGTATCCTAATTTTTACTATCAGGACTCTGATTCTTTCATTATTTCAAGTCCAATTCCAGACAGAAAATCTGAATTGAATTACCAGGCTGACACATTCACATGGATACTTAATCAACCTAGTCCTGATCCTGATACAGAGAAGACACCTTATTACCCGGATAACCAGGATTTAATTTGTTCACCAATACCTACATCTAAAGATAATAGCATTAAATTTGATCCTTATTATTCTCCCGAAACTCCATCTTCAAATGATGTTGAGCAGAAACAGGTCACATATCCAAACAGTAATTTTGTAGAACAAAATGTTCCAAAAACCCATGATTATGATCATGCTGAACAATATAATCCTGCTATACCTAAAATTGGTGCCGCCATTACAGTTGCAGATGGATGCAGACAAAATACAGATTTTTTTTGTCTTCAAAGTAAACAGTGTAAAAGAATAGATACCATTACTTCGGTCATTGATGAAAATGAGTGGGATAAAACATCAAATGTGTTTGATATTAATATGAAATTAGGCGGTTGTGACACAAAACCCCTTTCACCTACCTATAGCACTACAGAAAGTTCTGACAGAAGTTCGTGTAGTGCTGGAAGTTCAGGACTAAAAGACTTATTGCTCTTGCCTACATCATACACAGAACTTTCCATATTTCAGAAAAAGTACTTTCCAACCAACGACTATGCTGAGAACACTCATCTTAATAGACGAATTAATAACAAATTAGCAACATCCACAAGTGTTTCTGCTCCCCTAAAACCCTATAATTCTCCTGCCAAGACTGTTGATTCCCCTCCTAACGCTGTTGATTCCCCTTCTAAAGCTGTTAATTCTCCTCCCAAAGCTGTTAATTCGACCTGTTGTGTAAAAACTGACGAAAATATTAAAGTGGAGAAATTTGACGTTAATGAATCTGTTCTTTCATCAGACTGTGTGTCATTTCCAACCGAGGAAGTTAAACCTGATATCAAATTCCATCCGAATTCTTTGATTAAATTTGAAAAGAATTCAACTGTATGTGAAGTATGTGATGATAAAGCAGCAGGATTTTACTGTGGTGCCTTTATTTGTGAAGCTTGCAAGGTATGATATACTAAGTGATATAGTGCTTGCAGCGATCGGATTCAGTCGCTTAACACAAACGCTGTTAAAAGCTGCTTCCCCTTACCACTTTGTTAACTTGATGGCAACACAGAGCAAAGCTGAACTTACATGTACCCTCTTCCATAAGTGACCACTTGTGCATAAATTTGTCTGTCATTTATATGCCCACATTTTCATGTGGACATACATTATGTATATTGTCATCATCCCTGTCTGTCTGTGGGTCCGTGTGTCTGTTTACATTTGGTCTGTGGACATATACAGATCACAATTTTTATCCGTTTTTGATGAAACTTTTGTATATATATATCCCAAAGATCTTGGTTCCTTTCAATCTTGGCATGTATCAGACTTTTAGCTTGTGGTCCCTCTTGATGTCACAATTTGTAGAATATATCACCATTACACCCTAATGACGTTTGAGTTCGAATTTCGTGAATATTGGACCAAAACTTCCCAATAAAATGGCCGCTCCTTGTATGCAAATAGTGTAAAAGTATGTAATACCAAGGTTGTGTTAAATTTTCCTTGATTGTAAGAAAAATCACATTTTTAACTTGTGAAGCCTCCAGACGTCACAATTTTAATCTGATTTTGATGAAGCTTAAAACATATGTTTATATCCCAAAGATCTTGGTTCCTTTTGATATTGATGCCTGTCAGGCTGCAACAACATCATGGATTATGGCCCCTGATTGTGTGCAAAAAAATAAATGTGCGATTAAATAATATGTGTCACTGTTAGCTTGTTTAAGCTTGTTCTCTGTCCACTTCTAGCAAAATGTGAGCATATCTTGCATGGTGACTGCTTGTTTAATTGAACGTTTAAGTATTATTTTAAGCTTCATTGTAGGCTTTTGATATAGGCCCTCTTGACAGCAGTAGGTCATGTTATTTTCTCTTTTGAATGAAACTGGTCATATTGAAAATAAAATCAGATTTACTTTACCTTGGTCAATAGGCATAAAGATATTATGTGTAAATGTTTTAAAATTTTAAAATCAGGTTGCTATAGCATTAAAAGCAAATTTCTGGTTATCATTGACTACAAACTTACAGCAAAGAGAATCCTTGGTGTCTGGCAAATCAGTAGATTAAACCAGGGTTTTAACTTCAAATATTTGTCAACAGTGTCCTTTAATTTTTGAATTTCAAACTTGAAAAACTTAGATGTTTTTTTTTTATTTTCAGAAATTTTTCTTGCGAGCGGCTAAATTACAAAGAGTGTCTTACATGTGCCTCAAGGAAAGGAACTGTAAAATTACGAAGGAAAATAGAGTACAGTGTCAGTATTGTAGATATATGAAGTGCGTCTCTCTTAAAATGTTTTGTCCTGGTAAGTGTTCTTTGATTAGCTTAAAGTTTGAATGACTATAACTTAACCCTTTTACAGGGGTAATGACATTGATGTCGTTTTCTAACACAAGCGCTTTATGGGGATAGCAACATTAATGTCATTTTACCATAAGTCGCCAAAGGAACAATGTATACCAATTCTATTTTTATTGACTAATGGGTGAAAGAAATACATGATCTAATTTATAATGGTAACTCTTATATTATTTTGATTTAAAGGCAGATATTACCATTACTAAGCAATAACATAAACAGATGGCCAGGAACGTCCTCGATCTAATGACTTTGAACAATGTTGTTGACTTGTTAAATATTTCTTATGAAGAAAACTGTTCATCTGATGGTGGCAGTGACATATTAATGAACTTTTTGAATATGTGTCAGATTCCTGTGAATTATTTAATCCAGAAAGAGAATGAGATGTAATCAAGCGAAGATTCACGACAATAAATTTTAAAGACAGTGACACAATATGCTCACTCGCAGATCAAATTGATAATAATGCTACAGAAGACCTGTATTTCCCACCTCAAACTTTTAACTTGTTATTGTTTATTTTGTTTTACTGCAATTAATAAATTTTCAGAAAACACAGTGTTTTTATCTTGGTTGGTAATTTTCACTTGCGTCACACTTTTATTTACCTGTTTAAAATGGTTCCAATTACAAAGTTTATGCATTTGCAGGTATTGTGGTATATAAACATATATCTCATTAGGTTTCGTGATTTTTGGTAGCATAGTTGCAAAGATATAACAGTTTTAGATTTGATCTCGGCTTCAAATTTATTCCCTAACATTAATTTACCGACAGTGGCTCAGCCTGCAGTTAGGGAAAATTGCCTCCTAAAAGGTTTAATGGGTCGTTTTGGACCAAACTTAGGATAGAAACTTTAAATTGTCTAACTCTGTATTCTGACATGTTGTGGCTTTAATAAAGTCCAAAGGAGTAAAACCTCTTTGAATTAGGTCAGAATAAAGTATTGAATTCTGATTAGTGATGGAACAATTTCCATACTGTTAACTTTTGTTTCAAAACAAAAATGATTTTAGCACTGTAGAATCTCTTGTAAACTACAGTAAGTATCGTGAACGTTAGATCTCTAAAAGGGAAACAGTCTGAAAATGATTCAGTTCCATTCAGTATTTACAAAGATATATGATAATCTGATAAATTGAAAATTCCATCAATCTACATGTATGCTGCTCCCCATAGAACGTAACCAATATTATTGTTGTTTTAAATCTGACTGACTCCAAGCCGGAAAATTTTCGAGCATTGATATTTTGACATTGTTTTCTTAATTAAATGTTAGATAATCGATCTGAATATTAGCATGCATTAAGTTGTGAGAAATTTCATATTTTCCAAAAAATGCAAAAGGCCCATCGTTACTTTAATTTTATCCTAAAAAAAATAATTACCTGTGGAGGTTTGAATCTGTGTCCTTCTTAATCACAAGGTATAGTTGACATGAATTACTGTGTAATAGTGTGTAATTCAACTATTTACAGGTGACAATCCAGATAAAACAGAAAAATCGAATTTGCCTTGTCAAGTATGCAGTGCTGCTTCTTCTGGTTTTCATTTTGGTGCCATTACATGTGAAGGTTGTAAGGTAGATATATTAATATTACCAGATGAACGTCTTGATATTATCAATGTTGTATACAACCTAAAGGAGAAGCAACTTGATCTAGCATTAACTACTGTTTATTGTTTCTTTCTCTGTGTCCTTCTCTTTCCTCCGACTACTGCACACAAATTAATTATTGAAATAAAATTCTGCTATGGTTTGTGACAAGTGGACGTTTAATCACATTTCTCTCTGTTTATTACTAATTACTATTACTAAATGCCATTGGTATTAATAACATGCTTTACTCCAGTTTCCCAAGATATGCAGAGCAGATGTACAAAACAAACCTTCAACCCCTCATTTACTAATAACATTTAAATTCTGCACATTTACAGTAGAAAATACTACCTTTTGTGTCCTACTTCTAATCATTCCTGGAATTTGAGACATTGGTTGTACCAGACATAATGTCAGGCACCTCTGAACTGATACCTGCCATTGTAAACTTTGTCAGATATGTATTATTAATAATAATATCCTTAAAAACACTGAAAATAGATAGATCTGTACAGGACCAAATGACAGGCACCAAATGGATTGTTCTTGACAAAACCTAAAGTTTTGTCTGAAATTGTCTGTGATAGGTGTCTCATTTTCAGACGTGCTTATAATTTTGTCAGGTTTTTTTTCTATGCTGGATATATTTATATTAAAACAAGCGAGTAAAGTACAGTTGTGTTTTCCACTTATTTTAAAACTTGAAGATGTGTTATTTTCAGGGATTTTTTCGTCGAATGGCTAGAGAAAGAATCTCAAATGCCTATATATGTTCAAGGCAAAGAAAGTGTAGAGTAACCAAGGCGACAAGAAATAGTTGTAAAGCTTGCCGCTATCAAAGGTGTATTGAAGCTGGCATGTCTGTAACATGTAAGTCGTATTATTACAACAGAAAAATATGTGTCAGATAATGACTCATTGAGGACTAGTATTGCCACAAACTTGAAAGTTTTTGGGTCGAAAATGTCAGGAACAGAGCACAGAGTTCATTTGTAGTTAACATATTGGGAGAGAGATGTTCCTGGTCGAGAGAAACTTGCTTGATCTAATTGAATATCGTGAAACTTCAAATAAGATTAATTCAGTATTAGCAGCAAACCGAAGAGTTAATTTCTGGTTAATGTGTTTGGAAGAGAGGGATGTTCCTGGTTGAGATAATCTGGATCTAATGTATTTTTAATTGAATGTGGCAAAACTTCAAATAAAATTAGTTTACATCTTTCCTTGCAGTTAACTAAATTAGATCTTTGATGATATTCCAAGTCCAAGGTTGATCTTCCAAAAACATCTGAGATACTCGAGTTGAAAGATTGACTGTAAAACCGTCCTGTATGGGTTTAGGGAAAATTGGGGTCCTGTTTTTACTTCAGATTAATGTGTGCTTTACATTGCTACAATAATAAACTCTTCTTTTTTTTTACATTGGACTAATTTAAGGTTGCCGAATTGGCAGGCAGCCTAATGCTGTAAAACATGCTCTATCAATAGCCATAAAAGATCAAAGTTTTCAGACTTCTTCAGCAGATAGTTATCCATCTGCATCTACTTCGGAAGAAACTAACACAGAGGTCAGGTCTGATGAAAACATAGTGGTTCCTGATTCAACTTCTGAATCAAGTAAGAAAGCCATATCAACTACAGATCTGCTGTCTGATGGTTACTCAGTACAACAAAGTCCCCCTAGGGAAATCTCCTTAAGTCCATCTCAAATCAAATGTATAGAAGCTGACTGCTACATTATTATTGATGAAATAAAAATGGCAGCTAAACATTTACTACCTATTATTACACATGTGAGTATAAATGGAAAGATCTTTTGCTAAATTTAAATTCTCACTATTTTATGAGTCCTTTAATTCATATTTTCCTATGCTATAATTTAAATCTTTGATTATTTATATGCCCTCATGTGGTTGTATATTGCCATGCCCCCACCCCCCTGTCTTTCATCTAGAGTTATTGCACCTGTTTCACTTTTGTTGAACCTTGTGAATGCTCTAACGACAAAAATTATCATCCGATATGTATGAGATTTATATGCATCATTTGAATTATTGAAAGGAAGAATCCTATTGAATTTCATCAATTCCCGTCAATTACTTCTAGAGTTATGGCCCTTATTTTACTTTGTTGAATCTTGTGAATGTTTGAATCACAGAACTTATCTTCCAGTCTCTATGAAATTTATATGCATTATTTGAATTAGTAAAACAAAAAAAACTGTCAAATTTAAACAATTTCTGTAGATTACTTCCAGAGTTAAGACCCTTGTTTCAGTTTATAGAACTTTGTAAACCTTCAAACGACAAAAACTGTAATCTGATCTGTGTCAAATTTTGTTGTAAATGCCCCCAATTACCTACAAAAAAATAGATATGCAACAACCCTTGTGGACCGGTCGGACGATCAATGACACCAAATTATTCTGGTTTGCAATAAATTATTAAAATTTTAATTATTTTGCACTAAAGTTTGTTTGTAATAAATGATCTTCAGTATGACCTACATGTAGAAAAAGGTAAATTCAACCTAATTCAGGAATCTATTATTTTTTCAGAGAAAAGGTCCTTCAAGTACTGAAGTGAGAGATATATTTAAAGACCATAAAACAACATGGAATTTCCTGATGTCATATTTCGAATTTGATTCAAACTGTGTGATCAGATTCTCAAAAAAGATTCCTGGTAAGTTTATAAATATACATGTATAAGTTAGTTTAAAAACATTATTTTTTTTAAGCGCGACAAGTGTTCTAGCGACAAAGATAGGCCAGATACGTAGAAGCTAGGTTTTATTTTAAAAAAATGTTTGACCCACCTTTACAGTCACCTGGTTTAATCATAGCTGTTATTTTTAGTTTAAAGATACATTAGTTAAGAATTTAATAAAGAGTTGGTCATTCTTGCTATAATAATTCAAAAATGGATGATAAAAAAAGAAAATATTGAAAATTTCATTCAAATTACTTCAATCTCAGCCAAGTTATCATTGTTTGTAGTTTTGACAAGATGTGTGCACAGTGGTAACCAAAGCACTGGTATAATCGGGACTAAGCCTCCCTGTCCAATTTTTAAATTAAATTTTTAAATGGCGAACCGTTTTAATCTAGTTAAAATCTCGAGTATCCGATGACATCGAGAGTCGATTATGGTCTTGTTTTGTTAATAAATGTCTAATTAATAGTTTATATAACATTTCATGCCTAAAGAAAGACCTGCAATAGCTAGGCAGATTTAGCTCTTGCATAATGTATGTTTAACTGAACAGTATAACTTACACTAGGGACCGGGTATCATTCAGATTTGATGAAAAAAGGAAAGAAACTGAGCTTACCATCTATAATCTAATACACATATTCAGTTAATAGATTGCCATGCAGAAAGTGTTAAATACCATCAAGATTCATCAAAAACCGCCCAGTTTGAGTCACCTGTCTAACCTCATGGGTTTTCTCCGGGCCCTCCGGTTTCCACCCACTGCTAAAGACCCCTATTACACGCAAACAAATTATGGAAATAAAATTGAACCATATGTTAGTCCCGAAATGACCTAGTTTGTGTTGAGTGGACATTAAACCCCATCTCTCTCTCCCTCTCTTTCTCTCTTGTTTCAAATTCCTCTCAAAAACATTTTAATAGAAAGAAAACTACCCAATACTACGAGAATCTATTTTGATCTTGATCAGTCTTGTTTATCTCATGACTTGATTATGGCAGAGACCGTACAATATAAAAACATTTATATTTTCATAAAATTTCGTCATTTCTCATAAAACTATCATAAAATGGAAAAATATCATAAAAAAATATAAAATTTCACTATTTCTCATAAAATTATCATAAAACGAGACAAAAAGATTTTTCAAAATATAAAATAAACCATAAATCACTACTCCCAATAATAAATTTCTATAATAATACAAATCCAGGTGTGAATAGGAAAATCATCCAGGCATTTTATGTGTACGGTCCCTGTTAAGAGAGAATACATTTTCAGCTTGTAATTGCTGTTTCTCATTGTCTATTTACCATACATAACTAACCATCCATTGCTTTAGTCTTTCATGAAGACAAAACTGTGGAGCAAAAAAGAAAACAATGTAAATTGAGGAGTTCTAGTAAGAAATCTTCTTCGACTGCTGATGATGACATACGTCTGATCTTAAGTCGATTTGACTTTATTCAAATGCACTCAAGTCACAAGAACAGCCAACTGTAGTACTATAGGACTTCTTCTTCTTGTGTTTAGTTTCTGGTGATCTTTAACAAGACTACAGCATAAAATAGTTTCGCAACTTTATTTCTAAGTTGTAATGGCTTTGCAGGTTCCTCGTTCTCAATGATAATGGCTGCTAGGAATTTCCGGGTGAGCTCTGATCCAACTCGCTTCTACACCCTAATTTATACCCCATAATTTCTGACGGTCTAAGATAACCTTGACGTTAATTTCCATCCCATATAAGGAATAAAACTCTTTATTTCCCACCACTAATAGGAGACATTACCTATTTTTGGTCTACCAAGTTCCATGGGTCAATAAACAGCTAGAATTTGATGGATATTTTGACAATGATTATGATTTAACCAAAATATCACTGTTATTTATGTATAACTATATATTCTTGTTCATTAAGTATGTGAGACTTGACTCTATAGACAGAGTGAAGAAACAATTTTACAAATAACCCAAAATTGTCTCAATGACAAAAGTGCTACACAAGTGAGGGTCTTTCTCATTGTGTGGACGATTGGGATAGCGAGTAATGTGTATGGACAATATCAGTGAGTCTGAATGAACATACATATTGAACTCAAGTTTACTAAATGTCACTGTGCTCGATAATGATGGGGATCACGTGGCTAAGTGGGTAAGACGCTAGCTCGCTAGCCTGGAGGTCAGGTGTTCAATCCCTGCATTGGCCGAGAAAGTACATCCAGATTTTCTGGCGTGGTTCTCCCTTGTCAGTGATGCAGGACGGAGGGGCTGACAAGGAAAGCTGTCTAGTCGCTCGGATGGGACGAAAAACCGAGGTCCCGTGTACACATTGGCGTACAGGTAAAAGATCCCTTGGCAGTTGGAATTCGATATAAGAGTAGGCCGTAGTGCCGCTGTCCGGGCAAAATTTCCCTCATAGCACACTGTATGGCGTATGCCCGTCTTCATTAGCCCAGGTTAGGAGCAGAACAGTAGGACGTTAAACTCCATTTCATTTCATTTCGATAATGATGTGTGAACGATTGGGATTGCGAGTAATGTGTGTGGACAATATCAGTGAGTATGAATGAACGTACATATTGAACTCAAGTTTACTAAATGTCATTGTGCTGAATAATGATGTGAGGACGATTGGGATTGTGAGTAATGTGTGTGGACAATGTCAGTGAGTATGAATGAACATACATATTGACCTTGAGTTTACTAAATGTCATTGTGCTGAATAATGATGTGAGGACGATTGGGATTGTGAGTAATGTGTGTTGACAATGTCAGTGAGTATGAATGAACATACATATTGACCTTGAGTTTACTAAATGTCCTTGTGCTTGATAACGATAACAGGATGCTTGTCGAAACGTTCTGCTTTTAGAATAAAACCAGTGATTGATATCCCATGTGTTCTTTTTAATGTGTTCTTCAATCTCTAAATGCCACATAAAGGTTATTGTCGGGTTTCTTGACAGATCTGTTTAAATTTGCAGAGGCTAGTCATAAGGAAAAACCGAATTAAAAAACCTTAGCTAACAGCTTAATGATTTCTTTTTTTCAGGATTCCGAACCTTCAGTATGAAGACACAAGTTTCGATGATCCAGTTATCATGCTATCCTATTGTTTTACTACTAGTAGCAACCAAAGATCATGATTGGTCCTCAAAATTCAACTTTTTAAACATTCTGCCGGAAGAACACCAGCAACTTCTGTCATTTTTCCCGCCTTTAGAAACGGTTGATCAACATCTTCTTCATATTGGAACGATAGTGAATTCGTTAAGTCTTGATTATACAGAAGTCTGTCTCATGACAGCTTTATTACTGACTGATGAAGGTATTGACATTTGTGTTTTATATTTTATCATTTTTTTCCTCTAGACACACAATTGTGTACAGTGCTGTTCTAATCTGACGGTAACTTAATCAAACTAGCTTGAAAACGTTGAGAGAATACTCTTCGAAATGTCGCCTAAATAAATCAGTAGCTGTTTTCCATAATTATGTTTATAGTTTATTAATCAAACTAATTTTTTTATTTATCTAAGTGATTTTTTGTCCTTATTATAAATAAGTTTGTCCATCTGTCTGTCTATGTTACACTTTTGGGGATAGGATAACTCTTCTTCTAACTGAACTAGAATATTCAAACTTGGTGTAGTTGTTAATTGAGTGAATGCCTTCATTAAGTTTGTTGATGAATATTTTCTGCACAATTATTGAGGTAGAATGTTAAAACCTGGTGTGGTTGCTCATTTTGCAAATTTTTTGACTGCGTTGAGTTATGAGCATTTTCTGCTAATTAGTCAAGACTTTGGGACACAGACCTGTAATTGAGCTGAAATGTTCACACTAGGTGTAGTTGTTCATTAGGTGAATGTCTTGACTGAGTTCAGTGATGAGCATTTCTGCTTTGAACCAGCATTCTAGAGATGTATTAGGTGTCCAGAAAGCCTGTAAAAGTGATTTCAGATCAGATTTCTTGATGGCATAAAAAAGGGCTGTACTAAATATAGCACAAACACTGAAAAGTACCGATAAAAACAATGAAAAATACTGAAAAAACTTTTTGACACTAATTACCGAAAAAAATCTGAAAACCCTAAATACTGAAAAATCACTAAATACAAGTACTGAAAAAAACACACTACCAGTAATTACCAACAAAAAAAAAACCCATGGGTCATGAGTTAGTCCAGGCCATACATAAAATTTGTATGGAAGTCCAGGTCATGCATGAAAATGGTGGACACTCTAGGTGGGCAATGGCTAATATCTGAAACTTTCACTGAGGGATTACAAGAGTTAAAGTTTCAAATGAAACTGGTAGTAATCTACTCACCCAGGAATGATCCATCATACATGTAGTTGAAACTTTCAACTTGAAAGTAAAGTCACCAATAAAGGCATAAGTCCACACGTAAAATAACCTGCCTTTCCCCAGGCTGGAAGTAGGTCTTCAATATACATTTGCACACGTGGAATGAAACCAACGTTTGCGCGTATTACAGTGAATGCAGTCCCGATCCCTTGTACAGTTTTTCTGCATGTAGGACGTGGTCTTATGTGTGACCTGACATGATCCATGACCAACCAAGAGTGTCCCACTATATTCCTGTGTGGCCTAGCAGACCCATTTCCTACCTAGAGTGTCCAATATTTTCATACGTGACCTAGAGTTTTCTACAATTTTTATGTGTAGACTAGGTTTTTTCGGTAATTAATGTTGTTTTTATACGCCCACATTTGAATTGTTGTCGCCCCCGTACGGCATCCACAATTGTAGACGCTCTAGAGGCTCAAGTTAATATCTGATTGACTTTAAATTTATACACAGTGTTTAAGGTCATGAGATGAAGAAGCCTATTGATTTTCAGCAATTTCAGATAATTACTGCCAGAGTTATGGCCCTTGATCACTTCAAAAAAATCTTGTGGACGTTCTAGATGCCAAGGTTATGACTCGATTGACTTCAGATTGATACACAGAGTTTAAGGTCTTGAGACGAGCCAGTATATTGATTTTCAATGAATTTTGATAACTTGAACAGCTAAATCCATGATATTAAATGTTTCGTATACTAAACGTTAGTATGGGGCAGAACTTTATAAAAACCAAACAAATTCTAATGGTCTTCTGATAATTACTTAATGAGTTTTTACTCTTAATCAGATTTTAGTGTATTATAAATGTTTCATTGCCAAAAAAAGTAAAAATATGTGCCAACTCTTGTTGACTGCCCTTACAATTAAGCTGCTATGGGCGTATGTTTCGTTGCCTGGTAACCTATCTCTTCAGTATTTAGTGATTTTTCGAATTTAGGACTATTCAGCTTTTTTCAGTAATTAGGTTCAAAAAAGGTTTTTTCAGTACTTTTCGGATTTTTTTCGGAATTTTTCTGATTATATTGGTATATAGTACAGCTGATAAAAAATCCTTGCCAGATTTGGTCAACATCCAAGTTTCCCTGCTTTAAACTGAGCTGTCTATTTTTTTTCTTTAGACAAAGTTGCTGTGTGGGGGGATATTTCCACGCTTTTCCTTTACATTTCTTTATGTTTCTTTTTGAATAGAAAATGTACCAGCTGAAGAAAGAGTTCAGATGGGCCAAATACAGGAAAAAATAACTGAGTGTTTGAGAATATATGAAGAAGGTTTGTTGTCACTTACAGGCACTAAATCTCTTTGAATTAAGTCATATTATAAAGGGGCTAAACCTCTAACTCAATATTATCCATGATATTGAAAATTAAAACTACAAATTAGAATTCAATATTAGTCTATTTCCATCAATATTGATGTTATTATCTTACCATCACATAAAATTCGATTAAATCAGTTTTAATTTGTGACCTAAATCAAAGAGGTTGTGTCATTTTAATTGAAATTGTCATTTTGTTAAACAAAAGTTATGTCCCTTTGTTCATAAAGATCCAACTGGTGAATAGTCTGATAGTCCTCTTGATATTGGGTAAGTTATGAATGTGTGCTGGTGTACTGGAACATACCAGTACTATCCAGTTACTACTTTTTTTACAGTTGATATTTAAAGGAGCTATACCTCTAAATCAGTATTTTCCTTAATATTCGAAATTAAATTCACAAATAAGAATTCAATATTGGTCCACTGACCATTTCAATCAATATTGATGCTGTTATCTTGCCATGAAAATATGGGATCCTTTCACATTTGTTTGTGGACACTCTACAGTCACAATTTTGATCTGATTTTGATGAAACTTAAAATATATGTTTATATCCAAAAGATCTTGGTTCTTTTCGATATTCATACATATCGCACTGCAACGGCCCGAATTATGGCCTAAGTTGTATCAAAAATCCCTTTTTTAGCTTGTTCTCTGTCTATCTCTTGCAAACTGTGGGCGTATTTTGCACAGCAACCGATTGTTAAAAATTAAATATAGCTCACTTTATATATAGTTCAAATCTTAACTATCATATTTATAATTAAATTATTTGTGATAACCTATACTTAAATTTATTAACCATGTTGAAAAACCGTACTACATCATGGAATCAACAACAAATCTAAACTTGTGCACCCCAACCCTTTTTGCCCCCGCCCCCTACCTTTCGAAGACAGCAGGGGACTATTAAAATCTGTCTGTCACACTTTTTGGCACACAATAACTCTCCTAATTGAACTAGAGTGTTCATTGGTGTGGGTGTTTATTAGGTAAATGCCTTGATGGAGTTCAAAGATGAGCATTTTCTGCCTAGGGTAAGCAGAGATAAGCAATTTGATTGGTTGATGCTTTGTGACACAATAACTTTGGTTCTAACTAGGTGAGAGGGATGAAACTTGGTGTATAGTTTCATTACATCAATACCTTGACTAAGTTCGATAATGAGCATTTTCAGCTCAGGGTAATCAGAACGATAAGCAATTTTATTGGTCGAGACTTTGGAGCTCGATAACATTTATTCTAATTGAGTGAGAGTGGTGAAACTTTGTGTATAATTTCATCACATCAATACCTTGACTAAGTTCGATAATGAGAATTTTCTGCTCTGGGTAAACAGAGCGATAAGCAATTTGATTGGGTGAGACTTTGGAGCTCAATAACTTTGATTCACATTGAGTGAGACTGGTGAAACTGCGTCTATAGTTTCATTACCTCAATCAATACCTTGACTAACTTCGGTGATGAATATTTTCTGCTTAGGGTTAGTATATAATTCAATCTGATTGGTCGAGACTTTGAAACACAGTAACTCTTCTTCTAATTGATGTAGAATGTAAGTGTTTATTAGGTGAATGCTTTATTAGGTGAATGCAATTCCCACTAAGGCCTAGCAGAGATAAGCAGTTTGATTTGTTGAGATAACTTAGGTTCAAGTTGGTTGAGAGTGATGTAACTCAGAGTATAGAATCATTATATCAATACCTTGACTAAGTTCGATGATAAGAAGTTAGACTAAGTAGAGATAAGCAATTTGATTGGTTAAGACCATGGAACACGATAATTTTGGGTCTAATTGGGTGAGAGCGATGAAACTCTTGAGTATAGATGCATTATATCAATACCTTGACTAAGTTCGATGATGAGAATTTTCTGCTTAAGCTAAGTAGAGATAAGCAATTTGATTGGTTAAGACTTTGGAACATAATAACTCTGCTTTTGTGAATGTCTTGACTGAGTTCAAGGATTAACATTTTACGCTAAAGCTAAGCAATTTCATTGGTCGATCCTTTGGGACAAGATAACTTTGATTCTGTTTGATGGAGAGTGATGAAACTTAGTGTATAGTTTCACTACCAGATACTTCAAAACTTTGACTGAGTTCGATCGTGAATATTTTCTGCTTAGACTAAGAATAGATAATCAGGTTTGATTGCTTGATATTTTTCAAAAAGATAAATGTGCAATTAATTAGTATGTCGTCATCTGTTTATTTTTGGATGTCGGCAGGGGACATCCAACTCACTGTTGGCTTGTTTACTTTGTTATACATTTATTATAATATTCTGTTACAGATTCGTATGATAATGGAGCTGTACGATATGGTGTTATATTGTTACGACTTGGTGAATTTTCTCTTGCAAGTCTGCAGTATGGGCAGACTTTGGTTGGACTAACAGCAATGTACCCAGATTTAGAATATCCTCAGATATTTCAAGAAATGTTGGTCATGTGAGAGATCTGTTATTATAGATTAGGTACCTTAAATAAACTGTAATACTTATGAATCCTCTTGGTTCAGGGGTATATATTCTTGCTAGTGATCCAAGAAAAAAAAGTACAGTTACGAAGAAAAATGTACCGCCTTAGAAATTGATAACTGGTTACCCATAAGATCAATGGTCTTTATTTTCCTCCTACCTATACCTATTTATTTTTTGTTGTGAAGTTGGGTGGCCAAATGGTTGAAAGTGTGGGCGTTGAATCATATGGTCTGCCATGCAGTGCATCATTTGTGGGGAATACACTTCCCGAAAATATCCAACAATATTATTTTGTGTCAGTGTTTAAATCCAAAGTGCAAACCTGTTTTTTTTAGACAATATCATTAACACTCCAAAGTGAGAACATTTTCTAGTGCATTCCCTAGTGTATTGAACAGTTGCGCGATACAAATATCATTACTATTATTATTATTATTATTGTGTCAAGTGGCATGGTTTCGATTCCCTGCTTTTATGCCTGAAGGTCCTGTATTCAATGTGTTGGCCAAGAAAGTTCATCAAGATTTTCAAGCCTGGCAAGACACAATGTATAGTTGTTTGGGTGGAACGAAAAAACCTAGGTCATGTGTACACATTGGCGTGCACGTAAAAGATCCCCTGGCAGTCAGATTTCAATGTAAGAGTAAGCGGTAGCGCTGCTGTCATATATGGAATGAACAATGATATTAGAATTGTGGATGGTTTCAAATGGCAGTTATATATATTTGACTCAAACATTTTAAACATACATTATGCCCGGTCTGCCTATTGCAGGTCTTTGTTTAGGCCTGAAATGTTATATAAACTATTAATTAGACATTTATTAACAAAACAAGTACATAATCAACTCTTGATGGCATCGGATACTTGAGATTTTAACTAGATTAATTTAATTTAAAAATGGGAAATCGAGGCCAAGTCTCGAATATACCTGTACCCTGGTTACCACAATGCACACATCTTGTCAAACTAAAAACAGTGATAATTTGGCACAGAATTAAATAATTTGAATGAAATTTTCAATATTTTCATTTTACATTATCTATTTTTGAGCTATTATAGAAAGAATGGTCAGCTCTTTATCTTAATTTTGCATAATGTATCTTTAATGTACATCTATATTGTTGTTACCACTGTCCATCCTTCCGTCTACAGAAAGCACTAGATTCAACAGTTATCCAATTTCAAATTTTCAATGATCTTGGATTGATATGAATTTGATTATAATTCTACCATTATCTCAGAGTTATCAGTCGTGAAAATATGTTGAAATTATTTCTTGACATATCTTAGGCATGTTTTTCTTGGAATTATTTTTTTCACACTTGAGCAGACGTTCATTGAGGCACAAGGCAATGAATGAAATCCTAAGAAATCCTCATTTTTCAATTGCATATCTGAAGACATTGAAAATTTGTGAATATGAAACTAGACAGAAATAATAACTCTTTGCCTTTCAAGTATATTAAGGGGAAATTATACCACTGTGATGAATCGTATCAAACTTTAAATTTTTCCCATTAAATGATACTGTATGTATACATTCAAACCAGTTCTAACATATTATCATTTACAAATAGCTATATTTGACCTGACTGTATAATGTTGGACCTGTATATTTTGTAAATATAAAGATAGGGATTCAAACTTTGATTCTTTCACACCAAACCTTGAAGCCTACAGTATTCTAGTGCTTTACCGACTGAGCGATATCCTCATCTATATAAAGGATGGTTCACTAAAGGGAAAAGGCAGACGACTGTGGGTGGGGATATTGCACAGTGGGTATAGAGCTAAACGGCTGTAGACTACACACGTTGATGCAGTAGGTCAGGAGTTTAAATCCCATCGATGGCAAACACAAAGTCTTTCTCTAAATTAAATTTCTATACTTTGATGTCATATCTCATTGTTTTTGTACATATATATATATATATATATATATATATATATATATATATAGAATACACTTTGTTATAGCCTTGTGGAGAAGGTATTGCTCTTTAATCTTGACAACCAGATAAGGTCGGTGACCTGGATTCATCATTTAGCTCTATAGGAATACCTTGCAAGCTACAAAATTGTGATTGTTTAATTTCTATTAGAAATATCAGTCCACAACTGGTTCCATCCCATTCAGTATTTACAAAGTTATGATAAATTGAAATTTCATTGATCTATGCTGCCTCAAGCGTAACAAGACACCCTCATCTTTTATTCCTAGCAGAGAAACTTGATTGGCCTAATTCAAATCCGATCGAATCCAATGATAAATAATCAATCTGAGTACATATTCAGCTTGTATTATTTTAGCGAAAAGGCAATGATGCATCAAGCCTTTAAAATTTCTACAAAAATAGGTTTTATGGTCAAAGCATGGACGACTAAGCTGCATCACCACTCACTAGAAGTAGGCAACCAGAGATATTTCAATCCAATAATCGTTTCTGGTTTTCAGAATTAAAAGCGCACCGTGCATTGACTAGGGCTATATAACGCAAGAATAATTTATTGAAAAGCGCCTTATGTTGAATAATGACATAGTCATCCCTGTGTGTTAAAGACGCATTTGTAGGCCTTATTTTTATTATCACAGGATAATATTTGGCTCAAATATCTCTTATTACAAGTTTTGTAATATAAGTAGTAAAATGTATATAGAATATTTATAATGTAAATAGCTCTTTTAATAATAACATATATTACCATTAAATTAATTGTTATATCTATAATAATTGTTATATGTTTTATATATTTTATTAATTGTTGATTTCCTAGTTATTTTATTGTATAGATGCTGGTGATAACCGTAAATTGTGATCAGTACAAAATACCTGTCGGCATAATTGTTAAATTTAAATGAAAGTTTGGGGTAGTTCTGCGTCATTGAAAAAGTAATTGGTAACCCCCCACCCTTGATTTTCCTGCTCAATTTGGCTGACTTAGCTGATATTCCAAATTTATTTCAGCTTGATTAGAGTTACTGTTCCTGGGATATGGTCCATTGAAAATTGGTCTAATTATGAATCCTTGTTGAATTGACCTTCTAGCAATTCCCATTTTAGCAATCTTGACAAATCAGTTTTTGAGCAATGGGCATTTGAATTAGCAAATAAACCAGATTGCAGCAAAATCAAAGGGGCATGGTTTAAGGCAGTTTAACCCATTGGGTGATTTGACAAGGAATGACCCTTTTATCCAAAATTACTACAACGCTTCTATCATCTTTTACTGTCAATGAAATCTTTATAAATCTATTTAATGACAATTAAACAAATGTTTAATATGATATATTTTGTGATATTTCTATTGTGATGATTGGACTTCAGTGTCTTTATATGTTTCCTTCAAAATCTTTTTATCTAGATAGTAACTTGACCAAACATCAGTGGAAATATACAAGTAATAATTGTTTACTACGGGTTTTATTCAAATATTAAAAGCTGGGGATCACAGAAGATTAATAACAGTGTAAGGATAACAAAGGGCTGCTAGTGGTAATGCCACCATCATGTTGTTTCGAATGAATGAAGTTGCAGACGAAAGCTGTGGACATGTTTGGCTGAATTATTTGACGTTGAATTCTGTCTTCGGCCGAATGGGTGGAAACACTAGGTGAATCCTTCGCCCAGTTCACCAGTTGATTGCATCACCTTTCACGTCACATGATTAAACATGGCCGAGACCATGTCTTCAAACAATCACGTAACTTCTCGAAATGAGTGGTGATTGGATAATGAATTCTACAATCGGGCGAATTCTTCGGCGAAGCAGACACATTAGGCAAATAATCAAACATGTTTGATTCGGGCGAATCATTCAGCTAGTGTGTGTCCACCGTTTTATACTGGAAGAAACCAAGCGTGCAAGCTATGAGGGAAGAGATGTGCAAAATACTTTGGGGTTTATACTTTGAGATTATATTTCATCTTGCCTTAATTCACTTCTTTTATATAAAATCTACATGTTGTAATGATTTATTTGTAGTAAATTAACAGTTATATGATGTTCATTCATAGTTGTTTTTTTTATAAACACACATGTAAGTTGTCATCAGGCTTCTCATTTCAAAAACCAGCCTGTCAGACATTTACACTGAAATTTGACCAAATTAAGACCGTGATTTAAAATAAATATTAGGTAAATTGACTGGCAACCAGTGGCAGGTCTACCATTTCTCATTTTCAGTGGCACCCGTCATAAAAATAAGTGTTGCTTTACCTCTGTCCTTCTGAAAGTCAACGATTCCTTGTGATAAGTATGGCACCACCTCAGAGCTACACTGTTACATAATCTGAACATATGTTGTTGTCCCCTTCATCCATTGTCTATCTACGATTTCTTGCGTAACTCTTTGCAGCAATTGTACGCTGGGTTTTAATAGGTATGACTATATTATATATACACACGTTTCGACAAGATTTCACTGGTCGTTATCAAGCATACAATTTGCAAACGAAATTCATTTAATAAATATAGACCTACAAGGAAACTCTATACAAAAGAAACAACATAATAATACAGATTACTTTCCGTAGTACTAGTAGTAGTACAGTAGTAGAATTGTTGGGCTTTTATAAGAAAACAAACTCAAAATATAATTGAAATAACAATAAAAAGACACAAAAATTATAAGTATTTGATTCTTAAAAATATTTAATAAAATACCAAGAATGTGAAAGGAAATTCATAAGTATTAGGTTTTTATGAAACATTTATTGTACGAATTAAACTGCACCGTAAAATAAAACTTTTTATAATGAAATCAATAGCGCAAACGTCATCGAGGGGTAGTCCAATATGGCGGACAGTGGCGTCACTGATCTGATGACGTTATCAGTCTATATTATTAGTATGTCCTATGGCTGACACTCGTCTCGAAATACCGCAATAATACTAATTTCTTGTTCTTTTAAAAATCTTCAAACATTAAAAGTATTTTTTGTTGTCGATATCCGAATAACATTTTCTTTCATAATTCATTAACTAGCAACTCGAGACTCAACATTTTAAATTTGCAGGTAAGCAAGAGACCGTCTATAATCTATTGAAAATATTTTGAAAAATGAACGCAAGCGCGTGACCAAATAACGACTTTTTAAAATGGGTGTAAAAATGTTTCCTAAATAGATCCGAAGAAAATCTCCAAATATTTGTGCTACAATATCGTTAAACACGTTCCTGTTACGTATTTATCGGGTGTTTATTGTCCATTTAACCATGCTTGAATTATCCATTAGAACAACTCGACCCTATCGCGTCTCGTGTTCTAATGATTCAAGCATGGTTAAATGGACAATAAACCCCCTCTAAATACGTAACAGGAAGTGTTTATCTCCTAAACGTTAAATGCCTATTTGAAATTCAATTTTAATATTCTTAAATTATTTTATATTTTAATAAAGCTTACTTTATTAACATAACATAAATAAGAGAAGCACGCAGTAATAACCTCTAGAAGACAAAGGAATTTTTCTTTGGGAGAAAAAATAAATCATGTTGATGTTGAGTAAAATAGGCTTTATCCATAAAAGAGCGTGGCACTTTGACATTTTCAAATGGCCCATTTTAAGGTGTATGGAAATTACATTTCAAATCTAGGAATGGAAACAAGAAGTATTTGGTGGAATAGTTTCAAAGTTAATAAAACCTCGTAAAAATCGACAATAATTTACGGCCTTAAATAACCAATTCATAAACCGTCACAAATGCCGTCTCACTCTCACTTAATCATTCCGGGCCGTACCACATGCATGTTTTAAAAATATGAATCATGTTTTATAAATTCCCGAAACACTCACACAACTAACATACTATGATTGTATGTGATAATTCTCAGCAGCCTAGTTTTGTTACCGAAAATACTATAAAACTATGAAATTAAAGAGATTTAGTTCATCGATATAGATATTGTAACGTCGTTGAGCGAACTGTCAGTGTGTTTGTTACAGACAATTCCCAAGATGCATTACGCGTCGCTGTGTTTCTATGGGCCGTAATGCGAGTCGCCACTCTGTGTATTTTTACTCTGTGACGTCACGTATGATAAATGTTAACATTTTTGGGATTTGCATGTAGTTAGACTAAAAACAGAACTCAATGACCATTGAATACCGCTCGGGTTTTTCAATGGTCATTGAGTTCTATCCACATATATATTTTCAAAAAATATCGCGATATCTGTTTCTAAATTCTACTCTAGGGATATCGCCCAGCTCTAGTGAGACCGTGGTCTCTGGATCCGCCCATGACTCGACAGAGTATACAGCAATTACCAACATGACCGTCAATAACATATATTATGTGTTTGTTTTTAGCTAAGATTTCAGCTTTTCGCTTTGTTAATTGTTTCACCTTGCAGGGTCCGTGTTGGACAGAGAGTAAGGCGCTAGGTAACCTGGAGGTTCTTGGGCTCGATCGATCGTGTTTTTCCCTTAGGCCTATTCAACTTATTGTTAGTGGTGCTGGACGGGGCTGTCTAGAAATTTGGATGGGATGAAAAATATGAGGTCCTGTGTATTTGCAAGTCGATTTTAACGTTACTATTCAGAAGTAACATTAATTTTTAACAAGTACGATTCCAGAGTAAGATACCCCTTTCCTGCTACAGCAGTAGACCCCATTTTTACACTAAGTAGACACTACAACATGTACATGATATGATGTATCTTATTTTTGATCAATGACATATTATTGAAAATATCGACAGCTATTCTAATGAAGACAAATACGGACTTAAAGCCTAGTGATTTTCGAATTCAAGTAGGCCTAGGGATAATTATAAAACTTGTCTTGTATGAATATCGACCGTTGAAATGACACCTGTCGTGCCATTTGAAAATTCTACCGTTGACCTAGGCCTATTTGGATTTTTCATCTCTATTGGTACACACAACAGCACAACGCGATGTAATCATAATAAATAAATAAACAAATACATATATCCAATGAATGGCAGGATAAAAGGGTTGGGAACTGTTAGTGTAGCCTACCAGGAATTCTCGTATTTAAGCCCTGGGCTTAATTTCGAATTTGATCATGTCAGTGATGAAAAATTTCTTCTGAAATTAAGCCTAGGGCTTAAATTCGAAAAGAGGAAAAAACGACAAACATTTGGGTTCTTTTTATAATTTTAAATGGAACGAACCAAATGCATCAACAAAAATGGCTTTTAAAACACATTTGTGATACACCGTCACATAAATGTTCTGAAATACAAAAAGAAACTGTCCATAAACTTTAAATTTCAAAGTTCTTTGAACAAATCAGATCTCAAGGCTAGCTTTTACTAGTAGGAGAGAGCGGGGCACAGTAAGCCATGGGGCACAGTAAGCCAGGCTTTATAATTTTTAACTGTTTTGGGAAAATTCAATTGTGACATCACTGGGGAATTCCCCTATACGGCCCCCATTTGTCCTCCTAAATTCAATAAATTCACGTAAGCTGATTAATATTTATCGGCCATTAACTGTTTTTCTGATGCAAAAGTGAATTTTTGGCGGACTGGTTAAACTGCTTGGCTACTCCAGATTTTGTAAGAGTCCACAAACTTGAAATCCCAGGTGAAGGAGATAGTATTTGACTCTCATTAGAAATATTTTGTTTCATAATACTATCACATGTCTTTCTGCCATTTTCGATTTTCTGACATGGTTGGTGACAGTGGGGCACATTTCAGAGGGGCACACTGAGCATAAGCATTTCGAGTTTAGCTAAATCTCATCTGTCCATTTTAGACAGAATCTGGATATTTGAGCTGTTTTTAAGGAAATATTGGTCCTAGGTTACGAATCCTTACTGACTTACAAGTCATTGGAGTTTTTCAAATAAAAGATTTTTTTCTCCAGTTAAAAGAATGTGACTGGAGAACATCTCATATAGCCTATTTCACATGTGGTTTGAAAATTTAAAAGGGAGACTACTCTAAAATAATTTTAAATTTAACCCCATGGGCTTAAATTCGAAATTTAAACTCGTTATTTAGTCCACGGGCTTAATAACGGCAGGGCTTAAATACGAGGATTCCCGGCACTGTTACGCTTATCATATTTCCCGCCTTCTGTCTGAACCGGATGTTATGACTGGTATGCTGTCAAGATTGGACATGCGCGCGGCCAGTTAATATACGTCATTGAGTATCTAAGTAGATCATTGTCATTGTGAAATGACACGTACCGGTATAATATCTGTTTTATCCACCTAGATTAAAAATATCAGGAATTTATGATAAAGAATGTGGGTATTCGGTTATGGTTCACTTATATGGAAAACAGATTTCCCATATGAAACGAAATTAGTTGGCTTTGTAAGCGGTTTTGCCCGTCGATTTTGGCAGGGAAGTGAAGACCACCGTGGAGTTCCAGGCAAGGTGATTCAAGCATTAAACAAATTTTATATATTGCCTACCTAAGACTTTTTTTTATTGACCACTGATATAAAGTGATTTGCATTCAATCAAATTTTCATCTGTAACGTCCATCTAATTCAAATTGATTACCGGGTACCCTAATCAATGAATTTATCGACACCGATAAACAAAGCGATTTCCGAAGAGATTACCATATTACTATTATTAGGCAATTACCACAAATCGCCTAATCAACTCCAGGTACGATTTGATCGGGTGATCACGTGGTTTTTTTTTTTGTTTTGTTTTTTATTTTTGTTTTTTGTTTTTTTGTTTGTTTGTTGTTTTTTTTTTGGGGGGGGGGGGGTCAACTATGCCACAAGAATTGTTTACAGCTACTCGGCGTAATTAAGCCGCCTATTTATCGGACTCGTCAAAGTATGGCATACGTTCAAATCGACTATACACTGTCACATGACATCTCCACTCTATTAAATACAAATCGATTTGGCAAGTCGATAAAAACGCCTTTTATAACAAGAAAGAGATAAAACATGATTATGTATAATGTGCATGTATATATGCAGATATGAAATAATCAACCTTATATACCCAAACTGTTATCACTGCACATACACGACCGAACAGTCCGTATTAGAAATGTCCACATTAATAATGTTTGTCTTATATCAACATGAAATTAAAAATATCAAAAACTGACAGTCATGAGATGAGGCCATTCGCCATTCCCTAGGGTTCACAATAAAATAATAACAATCATAATATTTATGACATGAACTTTATGTCAACTTGAATAAAACTGTTCTCGGGCGAGATAATGATGGGCGAAAAACTCTATAGGCAATACGATCAATGCTCTATTCTGGGGAGCTCATTGTCATTTTATCATATTATGCATTTTATTATGTATTTCGTTGACATTCATTGTGGGGTGGGATTGTGGATGGCGCCCTAGATTTAGAACACCCCGCCCGCCCCCCCCTCCTCCTCCTCCTCCTCCTCCTCCTCTAGATCGGCTACTGGAATACTTCAATATTTCAAAATCAATGGGTTAATTTCGGGACATGTAATTTTCCAAAACTATACGGTAAACTTGAAAAGCAATTTGTTTGATCTTGGCAAGAAATGCGTACGCTGATAATTACATACGAATGTAGCACATACAAGTTATACCTAAAATATCTGTAATTACTGTATTTCTCTACCGTTAACGATCTGAAAATGGCTATAAATATAATCCCTTTATAAAGTTTTAGAAGAATTATTTACTGCAATGACTGGATATGGCCACCTTGATGATGTATGTTTCTTTTTTTCTCTCTTTTTTTTGTGCTCATGTATTTTTTATTTTATTTTACAGCCTGGTAGGGTTGTGACTCTGGTGCCTGATAAAGATGTAAGTTAACTGAAAGAAACAGTTATCATAAAATTAATATTTCATTTTGTATTGCGTTCGGTAGTTTGAGACGGGTATTCAATCAATGGTATTTTACATCTTAGATTCTTACTCAAATGATTTTCAAAATGAATGGGTTTTTTTTTTTTTGAACCTTATGAATGCTCTAATCCTTCTTTTTTTTTCTTTTTTTAACACTGTCTAACCCTTTATTTCACATTTGGCTACACCAAACGACCTGTTTGCAAGCAATTTATGTTTACTTTTTACGATGCACACTAGATTTTGAAGATGGGGTTATGTATCATATAAAGAAAGAAAACAATTTAAGCAGCCCGCTGTATATTTTACAGTGACTGGTTAAGCGAGCATTAGCATTGAAACCCTGATAACACAACAAGGGAATGACAATTACAAAACGTAGAATAGTGTACAGCATTCATAGAAATCTTTTTCTTTATGGATATTTATGTAGGCCAACTTATGGCTAAATTTACAAAAAATATAAAACTAAGAAATCTGAATTTCGCTTGTATTTGAAAACGGAAAACCGTACCATTTTTATCAGACGAAAAAAGACCATACGCATGAACACAAGGGAACTGGCAAGTTGAAGAGAAGTTTTTATAATGCCTAGGGCATTTTTTGCCTTGATGATGTACTATCGATGGAAATTGATGAGCCTGTTTTCCCGACAATGCAAGCCCCCGGAGTTTCCCTTGGAGGCAGTGGAACCTCTTCCCGACGCCTTCCGAGGTTCGTAAATTTCCATCGGTAGTATATCCCCGAGGCAAAAATGCCCAGTGGAACCTAATGGCCACAACTTCTTACGACTATATCTTCAGCTCGAACGGTTGTTCCAATGCCGGTGTTGGCCGAGAAAGTTCCTCAGGATATTTATACGCACACATGGAAGTGTGGTCGTATATGGTCGCCACCCCCGTCGCTCCGCCCGTTGTCCACATTTCTTGTGAACACGAACACTCTACAGACTACATGTACCATCTGATTGTTTTTTAAATTGATATGTTGCTTACATAAGTGAGATGAAGAAGCCTATTTAATTTCAATAATTTCCGTTAAATTCTTCTGGAGTGATGACCCATTTTTCTCAGTTTTGCACATTGTGAACGCTGTAACAACAAAAAATTAGCATCTGATCTGTATAAAATTTATAGTGAAACGAAGCCGATTTAATTTCAGCAATTTCCGTTAATGCTCGATTGACATCCGATCTGTATGAAATATACATCATTTAGATTAGTGAAACGAAGAAACGAATTTCAGTTAATTGCTTCTAGAGTTATGGTCCCTGTTTAACTTTGTTGAACCTTGTGAATGCTCTAACGAAAAAAGTTATCATCCGATCTGTATGAAATTATACATTATTTAAATTACTGAAACTAAGTAGCCTTTTGAATTTCAGTTAATTACTTCTAGAGTTATGCAAAGCCCAGCTTAGGCATGGGCCAGAGGGGCCCAGGCCCAGGGTTCCGGGGGCCCCGCGGTTCATGGCAAAAATAAAAAAATTCAAATTCCAGATGAAAGTTTCACGGTAATCGATCTAGCGGCGCGAGGGCGGAGACTGAGTTATCCCTCAACCTTCCCTGCGAAGTTCCACTCAATCCGGTGATTTCACTTGTTATAACAGTTCCCCACCATTATATGTCATTTCCGCGAACTGAATAGATTTCGTATGTGATCAGATATTATGTAATTATTCTTGTATAGACCGTTTAATTGTGTGTAACACATGCGTGCCATTCAAAAGGATATGAAATAATCTTTTCGTTGCGTTAGGGGCCCCGCGATTCTAGTTAGACCCAGGACCCAGCTCCGGTTAAGCTGTGCTTTGGCGTTATGGTCCTTACTTCACTTTGTGGAACCTTGTGAACGCTCGAACAACAAAGGTTAATATCCGATCTGTATGAAATTTATATAAATCATTTAGATTGGTGAATTAAAGAAGCTGATTGAATTTCGGCAATTTCTGTTTATTACTTCTCGAGTTATGGCCCTTGTTTTACTTTGTTGCACATTGTGAACGCTTCAACGACAGAAGTTATCATCCAATCTGTATGAAATTTATATACACTATTAAATTTCCGCTATTCATGCCTATTACTTCTAGAGTTATGGCCCTTGTATTACTTTGTTGAACCTTGTGATCTCTTGAGCGACAGAAGTTATCATCTGATCTGTATGAAATTTATATGCATTATTTAAATTAGTAAAACGAAAAAAGCCTGTCACATTTCAACGATATCTGTAAGTTACTTCCTTGTTTCAGTTCGTAGAACCTTGTGAACGCTCAAACGACGAAATTCATAATAACTACAAAAGAATAAATATGCGACAACCCTTGTCGACCACATGGACGATTTAGCTGCTGTGGGCGTACGTTTCGTTGCCTGGCAATCTATAGTTCAGTGTGGTTTCCCCTTGTCAGCGTCTAGTAGTTTGGATTAAACGAAGAGCTGAAGCCCGACTGAAATTTGACTAAGAATAAGAGTAGACAGAAACACCCAAATTTTTTTTACTATTATTTGAAACTTCACATTCATCATGGATTTAAATTATAATTTAAGTATCCCTAAATTATTAATTAAATTGAATATTTTTTTTTCTAGGAAGTTGTATGGGGTGTGGCTTACTATGTTAACGAAAATGATGCTGAGCAGGTGCGATCATATTTAGATTATCGAGAGAAAGACGGATATAAACCACACACTGTTCAATTTAATCCAACTTTATCAGAGAAAGAACCTTTCGAACTAATACTTTATATAGGCACAGAAGACAATCCTTTTTTTCTGGGACCAGCGCCAATCAAGGATATAGCTTCACAAATATACTATTCCGTAGGTCCCAGTGGTAAAAACCTAGACTATTTGTTAAATCTTGCTGAATCTTTAAGACAATTGGCACCTCATGCAGAAGATAACCATTTATTTACTATAGAACAGGAAGTTAAGCATTTATGTCAAAATTCCAACCAAAGAAATTCATGATGTGAAATTATTATTTCTAATAAATTGATTTTTATCTTATCTAGCATTGTGTTTGATGAAAAGTTGATACCTATCATATAGTAACTAAATATACCATTTGTTGGACTGCATGTTGCAAACCAAGATCAGTGGTGAATTCGCCAGGGCCCCATAGAAAGTTAGAATACAGGATTTCTTTTTTAACTACATAAATTACATAAAAGGTCTAAGAAAAAAAGAAATTGAACTAAAATATATTCAATTATTACCATGTATGCGACCAAATAAATTTGAGCTGAGTCACTGCCACCTAATAGAAATTCAGCAACTGTTAAAGTATTCCAATTATCCTTGTTATGCCATTGTTTTCATGAATTTGAATAAAGTAAATGGACAGAATCCAACGGTCAAGGATAATTTCGCTTGCAAGCCAATGTTTAGACGAAACCTCGCTTTTACATATCATCCGAACAACTAAATGCTGTGCCGTGCCCAACTTTAGACTTGGAGTATCCTGTTTTCCAGTATTAAGAAACCCGACTTTTGATCTCAATCATACCAATGCTGTTATGTAATTTCACTAGTTAAATGCAATGATATTTCATGCTCGGTACATAATTGACTAGTCGTTCGGATAGAAAAAACGCAAGGTCTACCCTTGTACATATTGACAGAGATGTAACAGAACCTTTAGCTTTTGGAAGAAGCCAGAAACGCTGCTGTTCAGACCAACTTCTCACATTGCTTACATAATCACAAATTGATCAGCATTAAATATTCACGTGGACAGAAGGTTTTCCCATTACGCTGAGAAACTGATTGACGTAACCACACAATTATATTTATTATGTGCTATAGCAAAATAAACACGTGATAAGGACTCCTAGAGATGGTAAGCCGCGTTTACAATAATGCAAACAGCTGAAAAAGGGCATACAAAAAAAACACCCCACCCCACCCAACGATAAAGTAGAAAAAACAACATTCAGGGCACATGCAAGTTTTCTTTCATTTATTAAGATAAAATATTATTAAATGAAAGAAAACTTGCATGTGCCCTGAATGTTGTTTTTTCTACTTTATTATGTTTAGTAGTCTATTTATAGTTTTTAGTGCCCGTAAAGGTCATAATGCGGCCCT
Source organism: Patella vulgata (assembly GCF_932274485.2). NCBI lineage: Eukaryota > Metazoa > Mollusca > Gastropoda > Patellidae > Patella > Patella vulgata. The sequence goes on from NC_065883.2 coordinate 25,338,661, forward strand.
ACATCAGTAACAGTTTATGAATTATGAAATCTTTTGATGAAGTTTATAACATGGTGATTTGCTTCTGTGCACAACTCTTCAAAGAATCCTGAAAAAAAGGTTAAAAATATATTGGAACTTTAGAAAAGATCATGGTACATTTTTCAAGATGAGTAATATATTAGATATAATGTTCTTTATAATGGGGATAAAACCCAACTAATATAAGCTTTAAACTTTAATGTAATTTAACACATACGAATAAGGGGAACCACGGTGGCTAAATGAGTAAGAAGCTGGCTCGTGGGTGCTCTCCCGGTCCAATCTGATTAAAACACAGATCCTATTTCGTTTTTTTATAGTTCAAAATTTCGATTTACTTGACTTTACTACACTAGGGTCTGGAAGAGTTGTTATACAACCTGCGTTCTGGATGGCGTGATGGATTAGCCAATGAAACCATCTGTGACGCGACCTTCTGCTGTAACCGGTCAGATCTTCATGTAGTGTAGGCCATCGAAAGTATAAAAAAAACGAAACGAAATATAGATCTGTATTTTAATTAGATGGGTGTTGACCGAGAAAGTTCACCGGGATTTTTCGGCGTGGTTTCCCCTTGTCAGTGGTGCAGGACGGAGAGCCTGACAAGAACAGCTGTCTAGTTGTTCGGATGGGACGTAAAACTGAGGTCCCGTGTACATATTGGCGTGTACATAATATCCCTTGGCTGTTGAAATTCGATATAAGACTAGGCCATAGCGCCACTGTCTTGAAAAATTCCCCTCATTGCACACTGTATGGCGTATTAGCCTAGTCGGAGCAGAACAGTTGGGGTGTTAAACCCCATTTCATTTCATTTGCATAAAAATAACCACGAGATTCTGCGGAAGACACCGAGTTTTAATCAAAACTGCAATGTGACTAACATAGGGTCTTTAGCGGTGAGAGGACCCGGAGAAAAACAACGAGGTTGGACAGGCGACCCTACTCCTTGTCACTTATGAACTTGATTCAATGACAGACCTTATGATGCAACACACACGCGTTAACTATTCAACTACCCAACCCCCTTTAAATACCTTAAACTTTAGTAACCAGTTTTAGATTGAATTTCTCCAAAAAACTAAACCCTTTGATTTAGGTCAATATAACATATTGAATTTGGTTTATCTCACCAAATGAATCAACCATTGAAATTGGCCAAATATCCCTCCTCCCTCTAAATATAAATTTAATCAGCCATGTAACAAACCTGGAAGATTGTAAAATCCATGAGGCGCGCCTCGTATTAAAACAGTACTGCTTTCTACACGGGCTTCTATTAGCTTCTGATTGTACACTGAAACATGTAAAATAAAGTAGAGTGTATCGTACACAGTGCAGTATCATCCTTTTTATCGGGAACCACACTCCTCCCAACTGCCTGGGATCATCGCCGAGTGCGTTTTTGTTCACTTTGACACATTAGGCTAGGCAACTGCAGCTGTGGGTGTCCCTAAAAGAATCGGTGCAAAATTCAGCATCGGTACCAAAACTTTCATAATATGGAGTTTTCTGGGTGGTCGGAACGTCATTTGTTCCAAAACGGGATTCAAATTCAAATTTGCTACATTTTTATAAATCTTTGACAAAGAAAGAGCCTTTGCGTTTAGCAGGCCCGCAGACAGTTCATCCCAACCACTCGGAACGCTGTAAGATCCCAGATGGTTTTTTAAGTGGCATATGGTTTCGAACTAGCCGTACAATATCCCATTAAGAAATATATGCTCTACTTCAGCTGTCTATGGCTCTGGCATATAGACGGTGTCATGTTTACTGTAAGAGATACTTACCATAACTACAATCACGTAATGGATCAAGTTGGGCTACAACTATTAATGCTGGAGGTAGGTTATATTGACTAATCTGTTGACCGGGATTGTAACGGCCATCCCGTTTTTGCTTATCGGTTTTAAGAGCATTTTCCATATACCTAAAATAGAAACAGATTTTAGTAAAGGTTTGGGGGCGGGGGATTCGCGGGTATGGGGGCTATCCAGGGAAATTGTACATGGTTGTGGCACGTTGTAGATCATATCAAGAAAGGTAACATTTTATGACTGAGAGTCATAGTGACTTATTTCTCAATCTCAGACAGTGAATATTCTGAATTACGTATAATTCCAGTACTCAATTGATAAGAAAGTGGGTTAGCCAGGAAACAAACTCCAGATTGCGGAAAATTTTAAAATTTATTTTTCCGGGTTTTCTCATCAGTAACTCATCAGTAACCTAAGTTGTTCTTGAAGCTAAGGTCAGTGTTTAAAATGTCTTATTATACCTTTTTTTTTTGCTGTAAGCTATCATTGCTTTGTCGCGTAAAATAAACATGCTGTAGCATAGATTTATCTATACTTTAAAATAACGTACCAGTCAATTGATGATTGATTTAAACCCGGTGTTTCTGAAAACTCACTAAACGAAGGTAAAGAACATGTCATATCTGTCATAGGGTAGATTAGAACCTTAAACAAAAGAATAATTGTTAGTTGAATATAACGCAAGTGAAATGCCCTTTGACATCATGGTCACCCTCTCATATTATGTTACCTTTATAGTCATCAAGGTTTTCCGGCTTTAAAGGACAATATTGGTGCCAGTCATTATCACATATGTGATAGAACTGGTTAAATACATTCCAAATATAATTTTAACAGAGAGATCACTGCTACGATAGCTGAGTAATACAGGATTCGCGATTCGGAAGTAACGAACGCCAAAGGAAAACACGAGACATACCTCTATATAACTGGCTGAAGTCCCGACTGATAACAGATACATGGGCGAATTTCTGCTCACTAAAATTCCTTCGAAGACCAAAAGTTGTTATGTTGGACTGTAAGAGGATAGCTGACAATTCAATACAGTAATTGAATGTAATTAGGTAAGAGAACACGAGGAAAATAGAAATAGTCCGTACATTCCCTTGTTTATATTCATTCTATAGGGGAGAGCGGGGCTAGTTCGCACCATTTTTAATGAAACCAACATATCTCGATAACTTTTGAAGCTACGTTACCGTAGACCAGTGTACCCAACCAGTGTGCCGTGGCACACAGGTGTGCCGTGAGATCCTCCTATGTGTGCCGTTTAGTTTGAGCCATACTATGTGTCTATGACTAGTCTGTGGCTACATTTGTATGCCGTCTATGATTTGCCATGTTTTTTACTTTGCAAAAAAATCAAATATTTTTCATATATATTAAGTCGGGTGTGTCGCTGTTTTTTCATGTGCACAAAAAGTTTGAGAACCACTGCCGCAGACCATACTAGATTAAAGACAGTGGGGTTGGCTAATTTACGGCATACATTAAATAGTTTTATTGACAGGCGTATACAAGTAATTTCATCTCAAAGTTACCATGTCCGAATGGGCGAACATCAAGCCTCGGCTGTATGACAGTAAGTGATATGTACCTACGCCTATACAATTGCGATGCGGCACCGGTTTACTTAAGCCCCCGTCAGACCGTGACGTCCTTACTGTGCTGCTGCGACCGTACGGCGACCAGAAAATGCACAAGGTCGCCGGCAAACGTGAACACAACGCGCGAAAATGTCCCCAAAAACTACAAACTTGAAAAAAAAAGTCGTATTCTCATAGTTTTACAGTTCAGATCGCAGAACCGTGGCGTTTGCTTTGAACATGCTCAAAATAAACGCGGTGACTCGGCGATCATTGACACGATAGCTGGCGTTTCCACTACGCTTATGGCGATCTTAACGCGCTCTAAAGCTATTTTCCATCGCCGTATCAGCGAAGTAAGGACGCTACCCCGGTCTGACGGGGGTATTATTAGGAAAACTTGCCGCTTTTAGAAAGAAGTTCTCAAAACTGCGTCGTTCGAAGCGCATGTAGACTTATCGGTTCAAACTGGTCTGTGTCTAAAGGAAATAGGATAAACTTGAAAGAAAAACAGCTTCAGACTTTGAAATCTTTGTATGGTAAAACATTCTTTAAATGCGTCGTCATGGGCAACGGCGTTGGTAATCAGGAACTTTAAAGTAGTCCAAATGGCGGACTTTGTCATACAGCCGAGGCTAGGCCTAGGGTACTGGAATCTGCCGAGGTTTGGCCGAGTGGGCGCGAGATATGAATGGGGTCGGACTAACCCCGCTTTCCCCTACCTTATAAAAACATGGTAATGCACGGACTTTTTTCTGTTTTTCTTTCGTGTTGTCTTATCTACTGTAATACAACTGGCGGTAGTTTTTACTTTGATGTCCATAGCAGTTATATCTCATAACAACCTGTCATGACATCGTCATAGGTTGATATATTCGTTCATATCAACCGCTGATGACGTCATGACAGGTTGATATTTCATATCAACCGCTAATGACGTCATCTCAGGTCAATATATTCGGCTCATATCAACCGCTGATGACGTAGATGATCGAAATAATACAAAAAAACCACAGAAATAAATTTTTATTCTTTTGACAATTAAAATTTGTTATGGTACAATTTCTAACATTCAGGACCGAAATAGACGGCGTACTTATCGACATACATGTATTTAGATCGGTTATCCATGTCTAAGACATCTTTCAGAATTTTTCTTTTCGTCCACATTGCGATTATTTCTCCACACACTACAAGACTTGAAAGTATTTATCGCCCAAGTATTTTTGGGTACAGTCCACTTAAAACAATCGGTCAAATCCTTCTCTGAACATACTGAAAACCTTCAATCATGGTTCACTGTCAGAATTCTTGGAAAAGAATGACTTTTGGTCCAAATTTTCTGCAGGCTTTGGATAGATCCTCGTCGATATTTGCATTCACATCTATTCCATCGTCAATATGTTGGCTAAAAAGGATTGATTATTCGTCTGACTTCGTATTACTATCCATTTTGTTTTTGCTTTCAATTCAATAGTCCAAAATGACGACGCATAAACAAAAACATGCACGTAATTGCACGTGATTACTTCGGTAATTTTCGCTATTTGGCGGAAACTATCGAGCAATTATCCAATCGTTGGTGCCTTTTAATGGAAGAGCCCATTAAATTTAAGGGTGAAATGGCGTTGTATATGTCGGATATAAACCTACTCTCCCTCGGATTGATATGGTAGAGAACGCTTGGGCTTCGCCCGCGCGTTCTCTACCATATCAACCTCGGGTAGGTTAATATCCTATACGCAGTCAATTCTTTTTATAAATTGTTAGATATCCTCTCACAGTCTCACACAAAAACTTTTAGTCTTCGAAGGAATTATTAGTGAGCAGAAATTCGCCCATGTATCTGTTTTAGTCTTCGAAGGAATTATTAGTGAGCAGAAATTCGCCCATGTATCTGTTATCAGTCGGCACTTCAGCCAGTTATATAGAGGTACGTCTCGTGTTTTCCTTTGGCGTTCGTCACTTCCGATTCAGAAATCCTGTATAACTCAGCTATCGTTGCAATGATCTCTGAGTTAAAATTATATTTGGAATGTGTTTAATTAGTTCTATCACATATGTGATAATGACTGGCACCAATATTGTCCTTTAATGTTTAGACCCGATCCTGTAGTGCCGCTGTCCGAGCAAAATTTCTCTCATAGCACACTGTTTATAGCGTGTGCCACACTGATCAGCAGTGAATATTCGCTAGGCCGCGACAATCACTGATAAGGATGACATCGATGTGACTTAATGAGCCGACAAATAAAATTCTAAAACATTTTTTTTTATGTATTAGAAAAATAAATAAAAACGTTTGACGCCGCGTGATGAGACGTCACGTGTTGAATGTAGTCATCTTTTACAGAGATATTAGAAGACTTTCCTAATCATCTGTGAAACAGATTGAGCGTATGTCCGTCGTCAATAGCCCAGTCGGTGCAGAACAATAGTAAACCCCATTTCATTTCATTTCATTTACAGAATATCGGCTATAGTATTCACAGTTTTGATTTTCAATAAACAAATAGGCATAACGTTATATAATATAATATAATGTAAGTAACTAGTCTTTCCACTACAAACCTGATAATCTATCCCTTTAACATCATAACAAACAGCAGCAGCTATCTGACCACCCCCACTGTCACCCATTACACCTAACTTACTCGAATTTAACGCACCTGAAATATATGTATTGTATTAACATTGAGTTTGTTTGGGTTTTTTAAACAATATTTTTATTCACGTTGTCTGAATGGGATTGGGGAACAGGCTTAGCCTCTGTAAAACCCCTCTCCCTATATTAAATTTTAAAACTGAAACTAATGGTCATTTTCCATAAATATTGGTTTGTTCTATCTACCTCTAAGTACATTATTAGTTGAGAATTATATAGGCCTACTACCTCTAACCGACTCACTGTTTCGACCTCAACCAAATTTGTACAGTATCTTGGTTTTTAATTACTCAAGTGAAGTGAATCCAATACTAGTGTCACTCTAGTGTTTCCCTCGTGGAAGTTTTCCTATTTGTTTTAAACATGGGCTTCAATAGGACACTACCTCTATCCCCTAGGGGTTAACACTTTATCGAGGTCAAAAGTAAGATTTAAGATGTTATCTGATTTTCATAAAATGTTATTTTTTCGTCTGATATTATTCAATTTTAAAAGTCCTTCAATATTTATACAAAACACACAAAATCTGATATTTGTTGGGGTCCGGCCAAGAAAGTATCGAAGCCATGTTTGAATTTGTTTCGGGTAACATAACACTAGTGTTGTCTGGATCCTCTCTACCTTGTTATTTTATCCACAGTTGAATGAAAATAAAGCTGTAATTATCTCCCTTTTTGGCTTAACACTGGGCGTACGATCGATTGAACGTTCCGGAATTGAATTCTCTCAATCCCCAAAATAGTGACAATCGAGTGAAAAGGGGTATTTAGGGCTACAACGCATGCGTCGACTGGAAAAGTACTCTCAACCAACCATGCAGCCGAAACCTATTCGTTGTGTTAAATTACGTCACAATTCTACTCACACCACCTCTGTTATCGGGACTGACAGAACTGTGACAGGACTGAATTCCGCGTCACTCGATAACAATTCTGTCAATTCGGGACGCTCTGGACTGTGAATCGAGCATACCCCTAATTTGAGGTAAAAAAATAGTGACACTAATATTGCATTACGTCATGATTATTTACGACCTCACCCAATGTATAGTTTGGCAGCATTTCGACAAAAGAAAATTCTGTTGAATTATGACAATGCTTTCAACAAGACAGGGTGTGCTTGCTCGTTCTGGAACATCGCGTACCAATTCTCATTTATTCCACAGGCCTAATCCATACTGTGGGCGAATCAAATACATAATCCCAATAGCCTATATCCCTTTATAATACGAATATAATGAGGTGTTTTTTTAGAAAGACCCACGACCGGTTCCGATATAAAAGAGATCATAATCATGCTTGGCAACTCATAAATGTAATCGTTACCGAATCGGCCTTTATTTAGATTCACCCATCTCAGTACTAGTTTGGCATCCTGGAAACAAGCAGGAACTCTGTGTTCTGGTCCCATTCGATATTCCACATTTACAACAATACAACTAGCATCCCTACAATAATATATTATAACAAATTATATAGAAGCAAAGGTATTATCCACATGCAAAAATGTATCCAGAGCAAAAAGGTTTGTCCAGAAGCAAAAATATTACCCATGATCAATATTAATATTACCAAAAAACGAATGAATGAAATGGGGTTTAGCTTCCTACTTCTCTGCAACAAGTCGACTATATGAAGACGGGCATATGCCATACGGTGTGTTATGAGGGCAATTATTCACGGGCAGCAATTGAATTCCAACTGTCAAAGGTTATTTTATGTGCACGCAAACGTGCACATGTACACTGGTCCTAGGTTTTTCGTTCCATCCGAACGACTAGAACTTGTTCCTTGTCAGGCCCTCCGTACTGCATCACTGACACAGAAAAGGCAACGCCTTGTGCGCTGAGTCACCGTGCTCCCTACCCCAAAAGTGTTGCTTAAATAAATGGTAGAACATCACCTACATGATCATGACAGTTTTGCTTACCGAGCAATAATTTTACATAATGTTTCCACAGTTCTTCTGGAACCAGTGACTAGTCCACCACCGTGGAAATAAACCAGTATAGAAGATGAACTCTTATAATCTGACGGCGTATAGACATCTATAGGTATTCCTTCTAAAAGAGTAAATAAGCATATAGGCGGACTCTTTTTCTTCATAATTTATTGTCAAGTTTGGAAAGTACGTATGAATATATTTGTAGGTGATGATTCGAGTGAACACTGATTCCTGGTGTATAGTAGTTAAGGGACATATTCAGGAATTTGAGCATGTACTCGACAACTTAAAGTTTGGCGTGAGGTGTGGCGGATTAGGCTACCCGAAAATAAGGCCAGAACGGCGGAAATGATTTTTGCACTCTTTTTTTATTCGACTTATTTCGCAATCTGCAATTTCGATGCTTGTAAGAAAAGCCCCTTCCCCGTTTCCGCCCCCAGCTAGACACGCGCCAGTATTGTATTTACAATGAGGATTGTCATTGGGTAAATCGTTCAGATTTTAAAGTTGGCCCATTTACTGACTAAAAATCAATAGCAGTGAAGCAGAGAGATCCTGGCAGTTATTTGCAATTTAAATAGATGCATTCCATCAACTTCTGTTTAAATCCTATCGATCAGACTTCCAACTTTTCAAAACATTGACTGCTAGGCAACGAAACACACGCCCACCACCAGCTGAGTAGTTTGAACATTGCAGAAGAACCGGATAATAATCTATATATATATTTGTGACTGTCGTTTGTCTGTCTGTCTGTTCGGGGTTGGCGGCTACACTAGGTCTGCCCCGAGTCTGAAATTTGGGGTATAGGGGTAGCTCGGACCGGGAAGTAACATAGGCCAGATGGCGTTAGTCTACCACTTCCGGTTTCGGAGTTATGACCCCCGAGCGAAGCCGGTCTGTTCGGGGGTGGCGGCTACACTAGGTCCGCCCCGAGTCTGAAATTTGGGGTATAGGGGTAGCTCGGACCGGGGAGTAACATAGGCCAGGTGGCGTTAGTCTACCAATTCCGGTTTCGGAGTTATGACCCCCGAGCGAAGCCGGTCTGTTCGGGGTTGGCGGCTACACTAGGTCTGCCCCGAGTCTGAAATTTGGGGTATAGGGGTAGCTCGGACCGGGGAGTAACATAGGCCAGGTGGCGTTAGTCTACCACTTCCGGTTTTGGAGTTATGACCCCCGAGCGAAGCCGGGTATCCTGCTAGTAATAATTAATTGATTGAAGACTCTGAGATAGTCTCGGTCACTCAGAACCTCCTAGTCTTCAATCTAAGATAGACTGGATAACCTGCCCTAATACGTCAGACTCGCTCCTACATCACTGTTTTTCTGACTTGCATACATCCCAAACTTAGGCTCCCTGTCTACAGCTAGCTCCGCCTGATGACGTATGACGTAGATGGATCGCTGTGTGCAGTTTGACTTGCATTATTGAAGTCAGAATAGCGCAGTGACGTAGGAACAAGTCTGACGTCATTTAGAGCAGGTTGTCTAGTCTACAATCTAAGATTGAGTAACAAAGGGGAATAACTCTGGAAGTTATTATCGAAAATCGTGGAATGTCAGTAGGATTTTTAATTTCAGAAAAAATATACGTATGAAAACAACATACATTCACTTGTAGGCGGGTAATAATGTGGGCGTGTAATAAAAAGTGTAAACTCGTTAGGTGAATAATTGCTGAATAGATCGATAGGCTTGAAATCAGGTGGTTTTCTGTTCAATCAATCTTACATATATGAAAGCTACGGTGATAAATAAATTGAATGCACACGGATAGGCTATCGTTTCCTGTTTGAATGCATTCTAAAGTTAACCATTATCTGATGTGTGATAAAATACTTGTTTACGTTTACTTACACACATATATATACACACTGTATAATAATCAATAATACACCAGATGTTTTCATTATACCATAAACACAGAAATATATTGCTAAAGCCAATATATCATTTCTATGACATGGATTAGTCATCATAAGTATGACATAGGTCGACCATTATAAACGTGCAATGTACATGATTGCAGAAACTTTCGCGGGGATTTTCGACTCCTAATCAACAGTGCTGTCTGGTTGTGTAGTTTTCTTCCTCCAATTTCGTTTTTCATAGAACTGAACCTTCGTCTGATCTCTCGAAATTTCGTATCGCTAAAATATTTCGCTGATTTCAAGGTAAATTGCTTTTTAACACATCCATGCTTATTATTGCAGTCAAGGTTTCTTTTTATCTATTGCTCGATTGCACGCTAGTATTCATATCTGTTGCAATTATTATCGATTTATAATGAGCTTATTTTATATCTGTAGTCAATAACAGTTCGCATCAATAGTTATTTAATATTATCTACACCTATACTATCCTTAAATGACATTTAGAAGTGGAGGTATAACATTCATGATGATAAAGATACCTGTAAGAGTACTGAAACGTTGTATGTAATAAATTAAGAAGTAATAAATCAAGTTGTGTTATTATGAATGTTACACCTATACTGCTATACTGTTTCATGCTAAAACTATTATTTATATAAATATTCATTATGACATTTGATACGTATCTAAACAAACATCGTCTGATAACAGATTTTAATTCATTTTGACTCGATCGTGTCAAATTTGCCAGATGTCTTTATCTTAAATAAGAAAGATACCAACTCAAGATTGGTCATATAGATAGAGGCTACGAAATAGTTGGTGTGTATGTTGAAAATATGGTTTGTAAATTTTCATTTTTTTAAAGCTCTCTATTGTATTTCAGAGGGAAGGAAATGTTTCATATTTGTGTGTCAAAGTTTTGTTAATGCCTTTGTGAGTGCAGTACATCCGTTACATTTATTTCCTTAACGCGCTCTATTCTCTGTGTGAACACTATTCTTTACATTTTTTTGCGAATCCTCGGTTAAGGATTTTAATTTGTTTTAAAGTGGCACTATCACTTCCAACAGTAAATAACAATCACCAATTTATATGATATATTCAAAATAACATCAGACTACGGTAGACCATTAGGTCAACCAAAAGAAAACCAAAACAAAAAATCTGATTATATCGTTATTACGAGTCAATATCGACCTATAGCTAACTCATAATTACGACATCATTACCACGTAATTACAATATCCACGATATATAGCGACCTTAATCTTATCTCGTAATAATAAGAGTAATTATATTTTCCATCTGAGTGACCCCGATGGTCAGAGTCTCCTTGTGACGGATAATCCAAGTATTGGCGAAAAAAATTTGCACCAGCGACCACCGAACTCCTTAAAATTCAACAGAGGCTATTTGTTGTAAAAACGACTATACTATTTAATTTACCAGTTTCTGTGTGATCGAGTGGTTTAACGCGTGGGTGTTAGATCTAAGGTCTGTCATGGCGTGGTTTCGATCCCAAGCGTGTACGCGATAGGGAGTAGGATCGGCTGCCAGATCTCGTTGGTTTTATCCGGATCTTCAAGTCTGTCACCACGGCTAATGTGTGTTATTGACATAAAAATACGACATTTGTTAGTCTCTCTGTGTGTCTCTCTCTTTCTCTCTCTCTCTCTTTCTCCCTCTCCCATTCTCTCCTGTGTCCTAGACTCTTTAATCGATTAAATACGACTCTCTCTCTCTCTCTCCTGGGTCCTAGACTCTTTAATCGATTAAATACGACTTTCAAATTATACGCCCACTTTAAGATACATTTGGTGTGAAAGATAATAATAGAAGGTTACTACATTTCTGTACCTGTTGAGTACGGTGAAGGACAAATATACTCTTCAGTCGTTCCATCAAAATCTATATTGCCAGCAAATTGTTCCGCCCTGTCTAAAGATGACTGTCTGGCTTCTTCAACTGTCAGTGTTGCCACTGGTCGACTGCCTTGCTTTTCTAGTATTTGAAAATATTCCAAAGTTTCAGGGTGTATTTTATATTTTTGTCCGGTCGCTCCCCAACGTGTAATATCACCCATTATGATATCTTTGTATCTTATCAGTACTATATTTATGACCTTAAAGTTGCTGGTTACTGTTTATAGTCATAGTCAGTTGTCCTACATTGTATCCTTATTCAGCAGGTTTTACCCTGCAACATGGCAACTATAACTTTTGGTTCATCAATATGTGTAGTAATTTCATGCCACTAGTAAAATACTGTAGAGTGGTTTGATGTATCTATTGTTATACTGTAGAGTGATATAATATATCTATTGTTATACTGTAGAGTGGTTTGATGTATCTATTGTTCTATTGTAGAGTAGTTTGACGCCTCTATTTGATGTATCAATTGATAGATTCTGGAGTAGTTTGAATTTGATGTATCAAATTATTGTTGTATCGTAGAGCAGTTTGATGTATATATTGTTATATTGTGGAGTAGTATGGTCTCGGTCTATTGTAGAGTCGTTTGGTACACCCAGTATTATATTGTGGTAGAGCAATCTGATTAAAACACAGATCCTATTTCGTTTCGTTTTTTTTTTGTGGTATTTTGTTTTTCTTGTCTTTAATACACTAGGATCTGAAACATTTGTTATATAACCCGCGTTCTGGATCATGTGAGGGATTAGCCAATGAAACGGTCTGTTACGGCCAGTTTTTGGCGTGAGTTGTGCGGAACTGTGGGTATTCATAGGTCAAAACCAGCTCGTATGACCCTTGACGCGACCTCCCACTACCACTTGTCAGATCTTCATGTATTGTAGACCATCAAATGTATAAAAACGAAACGAAATATAGATTGGTTGCAGAGTATAGTTTTATGTACTATTGTAATACTGTAGAGTAATTTAGTGTATATGTTGTAATTTGATGTGTGTCTAGAGTAGATATTTTCAGATTCAGCTTGTTTAATAAAGGCATATACATATGGTATGATATAGATAACATTTATACTGACGTGGTATATAATTTTATGTTTATATATTCGTGTGGCATAGACGATAGTTAGGTTTATATACCGATGTGATTTAGACGATAGTTAGGTTTATATACCGATGTGATATAGACGATAGTTAGGTTCATAGATCGGTGTGATATAGACGATAGTTAGGTTTATAGATCGGTGTGATATAGACGATAGTTAGGTTCATAGATCGGTCTGATATAGACGATTGTTAGGTTCATAGATCGGTGTGATATAGTTAGGTTTATATACCGGGGTGATATGGAAGATATCGGTCTGATATAGACGATAGGTAGGTTTAAATATTGATGTGATATAGACGATAGTTAGGTTTATATACCGATGTGATATAGACGATAGTTAGGTTCATAGATCGGTGTGATATAGACGATAGGTAGGTTTATATACCGGGGTGATATAGAAGATATCGGTCTGATATAGAAGATAGTTAGGTTTAAATATTGATGGGATATAGAAGATAGTTAGGTTTATATACCGATGTGATATAGACGATAGTTAGGTTTATAAATCGGTGTGATATAGACGGTAGTTAGGTTTATAGATCGGTGTGATATAAACGATAGTTAGGTTTATAGATCGGTGTGATATAGACGATAGTTAGGTTTAAATATTGATGTGATATAGACGATAGCTAGGTTTATATATCTGTGTGATATAGACGATAGTTAGTTTCATATAGCGGTGTGATATAGAAGACATCAGTCTGATATAGACGATAGTTAGGTTTAAACATTGTTGTGCTATAGAAGAAAATTTAGTTTTTATATTGGTATGATATAGACGGTGTGATATAGATCGGTGTGATATAGACGATAGTTAGGTTTATATATCTGTAGGATATATACGATAGTTAGATTTATATAACGGTGTGATATAGACGATGGTTAGATTTATATACCGTTTTATATATACTATAATTAGATTTGTATATCTATATGATACAGACGATAATCTTGGTGAGCTAGAAGAATGGATCGATTACGTGCCATTTTTCGATAAAGTTAATACAATAATTGCCCTCTATACATCACCTGGGGCCACGGTGGCCGAGAAGGTTCATCGAGATTTTCTGGCGTGGTGCAGGACAGAGGGCCTGGGAAGGGAAAACGTATAGTCGTTTGGATGGGGCGAACAGCGGTCGAGGTCCCGTGTTCACCATGGCATGCACGTACAAGATTCCGCGGCAGTTGGAATTCGATGCAAGAGTAGGCCGTAACACCGCAGGGGGGGGGTGGATGGCCGAATGGTTAGCACACGCACGCTGTATCATACGGTCTGCCATTGAGTCAACTGGCGGGGTTTCGATTCCCCGGTTGTACGTGACAAGGAGTAGGGTCGCCTGTCCAACCTCGTAGGGTCCTCCGGTTTCCTCCCACAGCTAAAGACCCCTACGCGCAAGCGAATTATTGAAATAAAATTGAACCATGTGTTAGTCCCGAAATGACCTAGTTTGTGTCGAGTGGACGATAAACCCCATTTCTCTCTCTCTCTCCGTAGCACCGCTGTCTTGGCAAGAGTCGGTCAGAACACTAGGACGTTAAACCCCGTTTCATTTACCCCTCTATACGTCGCAAAGAGAGAAATCTTAATCATAGACTGGACATGTTTATATATAACGATGTGATACATGGCTTGGTTTATATACTGGCATTATATAGGGTGTCTATTCTTATTTGAAATAATGTAAATTATACTGGTGACGAGCATTTTCAATAGAAGGCATGGACTCGCTTTAACTCCGTACATCTATCTTATCAAGATGTTGTAAAACTCGCAGTCGTTGCTTCAGGAACATGGGTGAGGGGTAGCCCAGATAAGAAGTTTAATATTGAATTGACACAATGAACGATAACACGAGTTTATTGCATTAACGTTTCTATTGGGGCCAAATCTTTTGTATACGTATACGTACTTTTGAACTTATTAACCTGGAATATACATGTATAAGACATAAGAAGATCAGCATTGATATCCCCGGGCTATATGCAATAAATGTTGACGTAATTTAATAAAGTTGTATAAATATAAAGCATATATTTGTCATATCACGCGTGTTCGACAAAGGACATTTCAATGTCGTTAAAAGGATATGTTTGTGTTACCTGTATAATGAACATAAGGGTCTATATATAAACTCTAAATACTATATCTTAAACTCTCTTGTGACAATCTATACGGCGATCGTATCTAGTACCCATGTGCTTATATAAATGCATTAGTGGTTGACTAACTTTCCTTTCTTACAAGGACATATGTAATTATTACTGAAAGTATAAGGTACGTACGTACATTTAGATTTACAGACAACCGGAAATCTTAATATAATTCACTGTTGAAACCAACGGTATTTAGTTATTGAACACATCTAATTGTTGTGATTATTTTATTGAATTCATTTCATTGATATTGATTTTTAAAGCATCTTAATTAATTTAGTATCGGTGCGTGTTTGCTTTCAAGCAAAAAAAAGCACTGAAGATTGTATTTTTATTCTGCATCTGATCATTAATAAGTACTAGTCAAAAGGTCAAAAATTATTTTGTTGCTTTGTAGATTACTCGAAATGTTTTGATAAAATTGATAGAAATCTATTGTTTATAAAATTAAAATCACTGGGTATATCTGAAAAAATGGTAAACTGTATAAAGTCTATGTATAGTAATGTAAATTTATGTGTAAAATTTAATAATAATTATTCAGATTGTTTTCCATCTTATGCAGGCGTGAAACAGGGATATAACCTATCACCATTATTATTTTTATTTTATTTGAATGATTTTAACTCATTTATGAATTATAAAGTTATTGATCCTGTCATTATTGATTCTCTGATATTAACATCCCTAATGTATGCCGATGATACGACATTAATGTCCACTTCCGCCAAAGGCTTACAGCATCTGCTAATTAGATTAAATGAATATTGCTTAAAATGGAATTTAACTGTCAACACCGAAAAAACAAAAATTATGATTTTTCAAAACTCTTCCTTAAATGTTGGTAAATTTCATTTTACGTATGCTAATGAAAATGTAGAAATTGTTAAATCTTTTAATTATCTTGGTGTGGAACTGTTTTACAATGGTAATTTTAACAAATGTCAGAAATCTATTGCATCTAAAGCATCTAAAGCCCTGTATCAATTATATAATGTTCTTAACAAAGTAAATCTTGATGTAAAACAGCAATTTTATCTATTTGACTCTTATATAGGATCAATTCTTAATTATGCTTGTGCGAGTTGGGGCTTCCATAGTTCTCCAGACAGTATTGACGCAATCATACGACACTTCATTCTGTCGTATCATCGTGTTATTTTTATCGTAACGTCGAGATGGCGACTTATTGTCCTAGTCTCTTTCTACAAGTCACAAAAATACAGCTGTACTCATTACATCATATATAGGCCTAAGTAGCAGATTTGATAAATATAAAAGAGATAGTAGGAAAACGTTGATTAATTATTTGTTTTCTCAAAATAATGAAACATTTTGTGCCCACAAGTGAATTATATTTGGTATTATATTAAAAAATCTAGAATTACAATAGCAGGACCAAAGTGAGTTAGCTAAGTTAATTCCTTGAAGAAAAAGTGGTGTCGGGAGGTATCGAACAAGTAAGCATTCATTGCCATGTGTACGACACCCACCAATATTTATAGATGACTGGAGCGATAGTTTAAAAGTGATAACAGAAGACAGGGTGGGAAGGTGATTGTAGAAAAACCAAATCGGGCCACATTCTTTAAAATCACAGCATTATTTTTATCATAGTGCAGCACGTCACCCCAATAGTTGCAGGAGTTTTTTTGAATGAGATGGAGAAAACGATTCGCAGCCTGTCATTGAGTCAACTGGCGTGGTTTCGAATCCCCGGTTGTACGTGACAAGGAGTAGGGTCGCCTGTCCAACCTCGTGGGTTTTCTCCGGGTCCTCCGGTTTCCTCCCACTGCTAAAGACCCCTACGCGCAAACGATTTATTGAAATAAAATTAAACCATGTTAGTCCCGAAATGACCTAATTTGTGTCGAGTGGACGTTAAACCCCATTTCTCTCTCTCTCTCTCTCCCGTTTGAAATCACTAATGGGATTGAGACCTAAATGAGTAAAAATAGGCCCAGTAATATCTTCAACTATGAACACACTCTAAAAGCCTCATACCCCCCCCCCCCCACGTCACCCCAATAGATGCAGGAGTTTTTTTTTATGAGGTGGAGAAAACGATTCGCAGCCGTTATTGACCTTATCGCATATAGGCTTGCATCCGTTTGACATCACTAATGGGATTGAGGCCTAGATGAGTAAAAATAGGCCCAGTAATATCTTCAACTATGAACACACTCTTATTTAGTTTTACAAATAATTCCAGAATCAATAAAATGGTATCAATGATGTTTGATACAACTGGAAAATAATATGTCAAAAATTGATTAAACAACATGAGAAATATTACATATTGAATCCATATCAGTGATAACGTACATTTACTCAATACGTTCTTTCCAATAGATCATCATTTAACTTGAAACAAGGGAAACAGTCGATCGAAGAAAACAGATTTTTAAAAAAAAAACAAAACAGGTTTCAATGTGACAGTAGTGCTTCGGTCATGCATTTACCTCTGAGAGTGCCATCCTTTCTTTGAAAGTAATGATTGTGCCAAATTTGAACAAATTCCATCTAGATTCGCGGCCTGTAGGTAGAGTGTTGACAGATCAAATGTAAAAAAAAACAAAAACAAAAACAAAAACCCCAGACCTATAAAAATATATTTTCTTAAACTCTTTTAACTTTGAAATTATATTGTTTTCACATGTGCTAAGTGTTTTAGCGAATATTTATAGAAGGGTCTTGTAGATAAAGACTATAGCGCATGTGCAGTTTTAAACTTCCGAGACGACAAGTCGACAAGTCGATGATACGACAGTTTAGTGTTTTGTCGTACCGTCGTATCATCGACTTGTCGTGGCGATAAGTCGATGATACGACAGAACGACAAAATAAGGTCGATGATACGACAAAATCAGACGATCTTACGACAGTTTGTTCTGTCGTAAGATCGCCCGATTTTATCGTAAGATCGTGTGATGATACGACGGCACGACAAAAAGCGAAACTGTCGTATCATCGACTTGTCGACTTGTCGTCTCGGAAGTTTAAAACTGCACAGTGGACATGCGCTATAGTCTTAATCTACAAGACCCTTTCTATAACTATTCACTAAAACACTTAGCACATGTGAAAATAATATAATTTCAAAATTAAAATAGTTTTAGAAAATATATTTTTATAGGTCTGGTTTTTTTTACGTTTTATCTGTCAACACTTTACCTACAGGCCGCGAATCTAGATGGACTTTGTTCAAATCTGGCACAATCATTACTTTCAAAGAAAGGATGACACCCACAGATGTAAATGCATGACCGAACCACTACTATCATATTGAAACTTGTTTTTTAAAATCTTTTTTTTTCGATCGGCTGCTTCCCTTGTTTTCAAGTTAAATGGTGATCCATTGGAAGGAACATTTTGAGTAAATGTATCATTGATACGGATTCAAAATGTAATATTTACTACCCTATGTTGTTTAATCAATTTTAGACACATTAATTTCCAGTCGTATCAAACATCATTGATAGGGACCTACCATTTTATTGATTCCGAAATTATTTGTTAAACAAAATAAGAGGGGGGGGGGTGCGTAGGGGACTTTCGGAGTGTGTTCATAGCTGAAGGCAATACTGGGCCTATTTTCAATCATCTAGGCCTCGATCCCATTAGTGATGCCAAACGGATGAATATGCGATAAGGTCAATAACAGCTGCAAATCGCTTTCTTCATCTCATAAAAAACCTCCCCTGCACTTATTGGGATGGCGTGCTACACCAATGCGGTGATTTTATGTGGTCTGATTTGAGGTTTTATATAATCCCCTTCCCACATAGCTGACTCACTTTTGTCCTGCTATTATAATTGTAGATTTTCTGAATATAATACCAAATATAATTCAATTTTGGGCGCAAAATGTTTCATTTTTTTTTAGAAAACGAATCAACGTTTTCCTATTATCTCTTTTTACGAGTCTTATTTATATGTATCTATTTATATGTATCTGATGTAATGAGTACAGCTGTATTTTTGTGACTTGTAGAAAGAGACTAGGACAATAAGTCGACATCCCGACGTTACGATAAAAATAACACGATGATACGACAGAGTTAAGTGTCGTATGATTGCGTCAATACTGTCGTGATGTCGTGTTGTCGCGCTATGAAAAGGGCGAGATTTAACATGGCCACTATCAGCCACCATAGTAAACGGACATTACTTTTAAAATCCTCTACGCATAGTGCTTCGGTGTATGGAGAGCTTGGAAGAACAACTCAATATTACTCCAGACTAAAGTGTATATTAAAATATTGGATAAATGTTTTATCAGATAAGAGTAGTTTAAAATATATTGTTTACAACCACTCACGGGTTTCGGATTTGGACAGGAAATACAGTAATAAAACATGGGTGTTCAATGTTAAAAGTTTACTGGATAATCTTGGCTGTTCCTTTTACTGGACGAATCAAGATTCTAATCTTCCTTATTTTAATGTTTTAAAAGCTAAACTGTTTGATCAATCTATCCAAGAATGGAATTCTTCACGTTTTGCTTCATCTAAGTTAAGCACATATAATTCGTTCACAGATTTACCTCTATTTAAATTTTATCTATGCATTGATGACCTCAAACCGAAGTTTAGAGTAGCCCTCAGTAAATTTAGATGCTCGTCGCATTCGCTCTGCATAGAAACTGGCAGATATTTAAATACACCCAGGAAAGAGAGATTATGTAAATATGAATACCATTTTTTGTTAATTTGTCCTGCATATAATGCCTTAAGAGAATTGTATTTACCATCTAAGTATTATATTAGTCCAAATAATATCTATAAATTTGTCTCTTTGATGTCGTATACTGATCAAAAACTTATTATATCTACAGCTAAATTTATATATTTCGCTTTTGCTCAACGTACATCATTACCTTCCTAAACATGAAAGTTAATTTTATTGTATATTTATTGTTTGTGAATAACTATTATTATTTTTGTTTTTTGTTTTTCTTTTTAATTACACGTTTTTTTCATTTTGATTGTATTATTGTATAATTTAAGGCTATAAGTTGTTTAACTTAATGCTATATGTAATAAAGTATTATTATTATTATTATAGTATAAAGAAAGATCCATCAATCACGGAAACGACGCTGCCCATTCCGTTGCTTTTAATCTCCATATGTATACTCGACCTATGTTAGATAAATCGTACCTGTTTATTTGGCATACTGTAAGTTATATTTTTGACTGACAGGTGTATCTGGCATGGTGACATGTCTCTGTTTATAACATAAATAAGATAAGTCATTATATTTTAGTATAAGTATCGTGTTAAATGTTTAAGCACTATTGATAAAATGGGGCTATTTTAAAACCCTATGTGAATCGGGTGGTGAATACGTATAAATAGCAGAAGTTATTCACGGGGTTTTCTTTGTTTAATAAATCAATAACAAACGAGCCCATGACTATATGTGTATATATAAACATCTATTAACATCGATGGATTTTTCCTGTAGTGTCCTATTATAATAAATCAATAATGGTGATATGCTTTGACAAACACAAAGACGTTTTTTATTAGTTGATCTAGCTGTTTAATATTAATTAGTTATGGAGGATAATCCGTATTGATATAGACTTATCTAGTGTTCTTATTTGCAGGTAATAACAGGTAAATGAACATTTCCTTGGTAATGATTAATGTTGAATATAATAGACTAATGATTAATACCTATGAAACCGTCTTCGATTTTCTATGTATAACTATAGCAACTGACGGTAAACTGCGTGTATTTGTCTTTGATGCCACGTTATTCTAATTTCCAGGTATAGAGAGAGATCGGATTAATAGAGGGAATAAAATACACTGCTGTTGATAAAATAAACATCTAGATGTGGATGAACAGTGGATCCTGGGCACAGAGCCTCTTGTCGAGATTTATGCCGTCTGGATTTACTGAGGATCAACCTACCCAAGTAATCAGGTGTGTATCCATAGATATACAGGTAAACGATATTAAAGGATTTCATTAATGTTAAATACATCTAAAATAATTAGGAGAAATGATTATGTTATGCTTATCAACAAATGGCTGCATTATATTTATTCAAGTACGAGACGCAATACTTACACATTTTTATATTAGAAATTAATGATTTTAACAAATCTTGCTGTTCACTTGTTCTGAGCAAGACACTAGTACATAAACGCCTTTCCATTACGGTTCAAGGAACAAAGCATAAATTTACTATCCACTGTCGACAAATAAACACATTTCTGAATCAAAGTATCTCTTTAAAGATGGGTTCCCGCGTACAAACTGGGTGATTTAATGGTATGGACTAAAAACATATTCAAACTAATTAATTTGTCATAACTTTGCTTCAAATCCTTCTCAAACATTGTAGTTGCGAAGGAATGTCCTGCTATAAAAATTCGATCAAACCAGGTCATGTTTACGTCACGTGACTTACCTCTCTTAGAAGTCAGAGGTGAATTTATTGCATACATAAGACGATGTTGTCTTTAATCGCTTACTATTTATTACAAATATCGAATCCTAATTAAATTCTCGGATTATTCACTACCCGCGTCATTTTCCGCCATTTTTATCTCAGAAAGTGGTGTACGTCTACCTCTTCATAAAGTTTATCAACTTGTACATCAAGCGCTCAATGTTCGCGTGTGATCTTTGACATCACGCGTGCAGAAATTCCTAATCGTCGGGCTGTTGATTAGGGGAACCCTTACATTTTTGTCTTGTATACGCTCCATGAGTGTTTTTCGGGGAATCCAGTATTTTTCTAGTAAGATTGGATATCTCTACTTTCCATATATACCAAAATTACCATACTTTTACTGGAAATAACCACCCGATAAATACTTTTCTGGGAACCCATCTTTAAATTAAATAAATAAATATTATATTTTTCTCGTAATAATAATAGGACTTGCTTATAGTACACTATTTGGTAGTTAAGAAATTGAAAATAGGGTAAATCAATAATATTTGAATATAACGTCTGATATCCCTTCACGCTGTTTAAACACCTGTAGCATAATTAACATTGATCCAACACATTATGCAGCAAACTTAAATTATGCATGCAGGACCACTCAGATGTCTCTTAGGAATTATGCATGAGATTTTTTAACCAGGAAATATTTCTTTAACACTTTGTAATCTTCCTGTTGTTTATCTTCTTGACGGCGACGATCTTCCATAAACTATGACTGCAATGACGTCATTGTCGATTTCTTGTTTAAATAGTAGCCTATGTTCGTGCAGGTTTCATATCATATTTTACCGATTTCTGGCTGTTTATTTATTTTTGTCAATTGACGGACCATTGAATATGAGACTACCAATATTATTCTATATTCTATAATTTCCACCCTAAAGTCATATAAATTGTTATAAATAAAGTATGACAGATCGTTTATAGTAATTGCCTGAAGAGAATTGACAATTTTCTAAATTAGATTCATTTCTAAGGTGTAACAGCATTACTTTATTAAAATGTCGAATATATGAGAACTCGTGTGAAAACGAAAACTAGGTGAAGTAAATTATAAGGTGGCCCATACTGTCAACTGTAATGGATCTTTGTGGACAAGCGATTAACTAACCAGTTAATAAAAATAACCACTTTTGACAAGAATGACCATATAAAATACTGACAGGCTCTTAAACTAAAAAAAGGGTTAGCAAACCTGATGTTCACTGAAGCATTTCGTCAGTGAAAATCTCTAGTCTCTACTGATGCTAAAAACCCACCCAAGGACTATCGTCGCTTCAGTTATAGCAAGAACATTGACTAGAATACAAAGAAGTTTACTTTAACCGTAGCAGGTAGCCATTCAAACGAAGGTAGGTTTTGTGTCCTGTGGTACACCGAATACATTAGATGGAAACAGCTTCACGCTGGTATATTTTACCGCCATTGTATATATGATATATATCTTCAATTAAATGACATAAAAGTCGATATTACATGTTATTATATATGGTATACTCAATATACCTTTATACACGTCTGCTTTAGTATCAGAACGAAAATATACACACAGAAAGTCAATTTACGTGTAAGTCTGGCGCGCGCTTAGTTTGTTTTCCAACCTCTTTGTTGTATATACCGGTCGTACATACTTAGGTATATTATACGATAGGCCTTTAATACAGCCATTCATTAACATCAGTGTAATTGCATGTTGCGTGACGCAGAGGTCATCAAAGTGATACATATTTGGTTACCAGTTTAAGTGTTATTTTATATTGTGTTTTGTACTTTTACTACAGATATGACCTAAATGATAACTCTTCCTCGGTTGACAGAGAGGACGTTGCTTTACTTGGTGATGTGATTCTTGATGAAGGAACATCGGTGGACCCAGAACCCTCGGACGGTGTTGATGATAAGCAATTACTCAACGAACACATTAACGGATGTCATTCTCCACCGTTACAAGAACGCCAAGTTTTGCACAATTTGAGTAATACTAAGCGGTCCACTAGACCAACATCGTTAACAGCACCAAGAACTCAGCATAAAGATTCTCCATCTGGAAATGACATTTTAACGCAGAATTTAAATTCTGATAAAACTCTTTCGAAAAAACGACACCGGATTGTCCAGGAATACCATTCCTCGCACATTTCGCAACAAACATATGATCATAATCAGAATATACTAGTTCAGGATAATATTTTAAAAGTCACTCATTCACAGGAATCGATTAATGAGGATTTAGAATCGGGTTATTTTTCCTTACAGCACACACCTAAACACTCCACGGTTCCAGTCAATTCCCAAAAGACTCCTATCAAATCGTGCAATCCAAATGGAGTAAGCTCCCAAATTTGTTATAGACGTTATTTGACGTCTAAACGAGTGATTCGCAAAGTACGTGTAGAAAAGGATAACCAAAGAAGACATTCGTCGGATCAAGGATTTGCCTTTCTCACTCCAGAAAGCAAAGCGAAAATATTGAGCATTCGTCAGAAATGGGAAAAAATAACTAGTCCGGAATCGACACAGAATAGAAGCTTGCACTTCAACAGGTACCCCAATTCTAGCGAGATTTCTTCTTTGAGGAAGTCGCCATCAGCAGAATCGTTATCCTCGAGCCAAAGGGTGTCATATTTAAGTAGTGCTAGACCGCTGAGAGTTTCGGTTTCTAAATTAAATTCCGATAGGACAAGGGACCAGGAGTCATATTCATCAACTGAGTCCCATCACAAACAGCACGAAACAAAACCCAAGATGGATGCTGTGACAAATTTTTCAAAGCTAAAGAACAAATATTCATTGCCCGAAGAGACAATATCATTCTTGGAACAAAACAATAATGTATTGGGTAAGAAATCTACCGTAGCTGAACGGAGAGTTCTGTACGAACAGCAAACAGAATTATATGGAAAACGTGTAGAATTCGATGGCATTTATAAACAATTTATCGCACCTAGTATTAAATGTAAAGGTGAGTAGTTCAACATATCGAACGTTTTGTACATGCGAATGTATATTTGATGTTTGGTGTGTGGAACTATTATTTATTTTAGACAAATAGTGTGGACGAATGTGTATTTGACATATAGTTTGACAAACTTTTAATCGAATGTTTCCCGTGTGGACGCACGGATATATTAATTATGTGATGTTATCTGTGACAGACTGTTTATCGGATGTTTGGTGTGAACGAACATTTATTGAATTATTTATATGAGAGATTGTTTATTGAATGTTTGTTGTGGACGAATTTATATTGGAGGTTTCTTGTGCATGGGCGTCGACTGAAACCCAATAATATGGTTATGTGGGCATATTTATTTGGTTACACCTATCGGTACGGAACCTGCTGCATGACAGATGAGCGTTGATATAACCTAGTTCTTTATTTTGATTTTAAAGAGGCGTTATATAAGAGCTATACTCTCTAGAACATCGAATGGCTTAGTTATTGAGAGGGGGTAGTTTCCATCTGCCAATCATTGCTATATCTTTCCATAACTTAAAAATTCATAACTTTGCTCAGATTCTTAGAATAATGTAATTTGATCGAAATTGATATACTTATTATTTTTATATTTTTTATATTATTTGTTTTATTTTACAGAAGGATTGCCAGTCGATATTATAAGGCCTAAAAAACTGCCTCAGGTACCGACAATAGTCATTTACTTCCATGGCGGAGATTTATCCACTGGTTCAAGAAGAACGTCAGAAGATTTCTGTAAATATCTCGCCAAGTAAGTATAAGGTTTCTTCCCGAAAGTCCTGGCATATCAAATTAATGAAATGTGTGTGACATCTGACTCAGCCTATAACATTTTTGTAATACCATTTTCTATAGGTTTATAAAAGTATGTGGTAATATTACTACCACTCAGCTGTATCAAGAATTAATGAAATTTATTAATGCTTCAGTGATTCCATGTTTTTTTTATCTTGTCCACGGATATAGACCTGTCCTGCACAGCATGGTGTTTGTAACAGGTTTAAATTCCAAGAAATACCCCATATTTATACCGGTTGTTAGAAAATATAAAATATACATTAAAACATTTAATGTAAGTCCCCATCAGAATGTTGATGACAAGGATGTAGACTTCTAACTTGAAACTATCGTATGGAGTCATGTGTTCCAGTTCCGGCGTGGTTTCCCATTGTCAGTGGTACGGAGGGCCTGAGGACAGCTGTTTAGTCGCTCGGATGGAACGCAAAACCGAGGTCCCGTGTACACATTGGGGTGCATGTAAAGGATCCCTTGGCAGTTGGAATTCGATATAAGAGTAGGCCTTAGCGCCGCTGTCCGTGCAAAAATTTCCCTGAGCACACTGTATGGCGTATGCCCGTCTTCATAAGCCCAGTCGGGGCAGAACAGTAGGACGTTAAACCCCATTTCATTTCATTTCATATTATGTTCCAACACAAATAATGCTGTTTTATTGCGTCGCCGTGGTAGAAGTGGTATCATTTGTTATTATGCACGACACCCATAGGCTACTATTATTTTTTCAGAAGTGCCAGGTGTATTGTAGTTAATGCTGAATATCGTTTAGGACCCGATATTAAACTACCTATGCAGATCGATGATGCAAAATGTGTTGTTAGATGGGTGAAAATGAACAGAGGATTATTAGGTTTGTGTGATTAACTATTAAGAAAAATAACCACGTACTTACTACACAAAGGGAAATGGAGCACGACAAAGTGCTTCCAGTACCAGATTTACCATTGTACAAATGACAAGTCCGTAGACACCGTGTTTCTGCCTAGCAGCCACACGGCCCATGCAAGTTCACCGCATGTATAAGAAGATAAGCCCCAGGACGGCTGTCTGTGGGATCATTCTCCACTCTTTATTACATTGCTGTTTCCAGCAATCTAATTAAAATACAGATATATATTTCGTTTCGTTATTTTATACTTCCTATGGCCTCCACGGCATGAAGATTTGACCAGTTGTAGTGGGAGGTCGTGTCAGGTGTCATACGGCGGCTCTTGACCTATGACGTCAGTTAAATTACCCAATCAACTTTGATGTTTCTAGTTTGATACTCACAGTTCTGTGCATAGCACGCCAAGAACTCCCCGTAACAGACCGTTTCATTGGCTAATACCTCACATCAACAAGAACGCAGATTATATAACAACTCTTCCAGATCCTAGTGTAGTAAAGACAAGTTAACGAAGATTTTGCAGGTTGGGAAACCTAAGAGGGATGATGACTATTCATTTGAGCACTGTCACACAGTTTTGGTTCAAGACGTCCATGGAGATAGATGTATGCACTCGAGCATTATCATGCTGAAACATCGGTAGATCTTGCCGGCATTGGTTCCAACGTAATATAACACCGCCTGGCACGCAGTTACAGACCCATGTGGTTTCCTCGTCCGTTTGCGATCCTGCAGATTTTGACGGATATAGTGCCAGTTTGCCGAAGCAGAAACGATCGGTCAGTCCCAAGATGGTATTTTCACGGCATACAAACCTTCGGGCGGCGGTCTAATCGTTGCGCTTTTCACAGAACCAAAGACGTTATAAACGTCATATTTTATGTCTCATGTCTGCACCATACAATCGTGATTTGCAATGTTCACATTTTCTCCAAGTCAATTTTTTTTTGGGACTCTGGTTTGATCCAGGTACACGGGTAACTGGACATGCCCATCTCTTTGCACGACATGCATTCATCATTTTATTTTGTTTTTACATTCAAATTCTTGTGGGTGTACGTCAAAGTTAATAGTTTGTGTACTTTTACAATATTCCCGAAGGAGCAATGCCCGTAACCGTAGTTCCAGTAACATATGCAAATGTAGGCCTAGGTTAAGTGTTTATGTCAATGCCTCTCAATTTATGTAAATGAATTGTATGTTTTATATTTTTTTTTATACAGGTGCTGTTTTAGAGAGCAAAATTGGTGTAGCAGGAGACAGTTTTGGTGGTTTAATTGCAGCCTCGGTTGTTCCAGAAGTTGATAGTCTAGATTTTCAG
This sequence comes from Patella vulgata, assembly GCF_932274485.2. Lineage (NCBI taxonomy): Eukaryota > Metazoa > Mollusca > Gastropoda > Patellidae > Patella > Patella vulgata. The sequence continues at coordinate 25,366,221 of NC_065883.2, forward strand.
GTAACAATGTTTTATATAATTGCTTAAAAAAGAAAACTGGAATCAAAGTCAGATTAAAGCCATGCAAATCATATTTCTAATACTGATAATCGCAAGCATTGAAATTTTCAAAAATTATCCCAGCAAGTCCGGGCTTGACTAAAATCGGTGTTTTACAAAATTTTTAATATCTCAAAAGATAAATAATTTTAGCCTTGTATATGATGTATTTGTTTTTTCTCCAGTCTGTTATTTTCCTGTTCAACAAGAGTTATAAAATATCTAAATCTCAAACCATTAACAGCTTTGTATAATTTCTGAACTTTTTTCTCCAGATTTTGATTTGTCCGGTACTAGATCTGCGATTAGATCAATCTCAGCCATCAGTAGCAGAATTTGAGAACGGGCCGTGCTTTTCGAAATCAGATATTGAAAAGTGAGTAATTATGGTCCTGTAAAAATTTGATGACCGGTCTCTTAACTACTTTGAATCTAGATAATTTTGCCTTGAAATGACAAAAGATTTCAAGTTCAGAGACTGACGAAGAACTGCTTTTAAAACCAATGAAGTACATCTGTATGAGTGGGGGCATCAAGGTTAATTTCATTCAGTATCATCCATATCCTCATCAATGTGCAGTTAAAACCTGTTACGAAGAACTATATGAATGAAATCAAGGTTATTCGTTAAGGGATAAGTCTGTAATGAACTACTGATAATAGAAAATATATCTATCCTTATAATGGATGGAAACGATCACGAATCATTCAATAATATTTGGATCGTGGCAGTCTATTTAATTCAACGAATCTCACGATTGTGGTAAAACACTACCAATGTAAAGAATTAGTTTTGTCTTACAGGGTGATAGAACAGTCTTTGCCTAATTCAGCAGACAGATTCAAACCGTTAGCTTCACCTTTACTTCAATCTAACTTTAATCGACATCCAACAACTTTTCTACTTATAGCACAGATTGATCCCTTCAGGGATGCTGTGTATGGTAAGTTACTTCTTACAGGCATTATGCAAGAGCTAAATTATTTTATTGTGGGCCTTTATTTGTGCCATAAATGTTATATAAATTAATAATGAGACGCATTAATTAACTTACCATAATCAGTTATTATTAATTTAATATAAAAGTGGGCAATCAAGACTTTCTTTATTATCTTAACAATGGTAGCCATGACAATCGAGACTACTTCTAACGGCGATAACTCGGCGCAGTGAAGTCATTTGACAGAAATTTTAATAATATTCCCTTTTCATTATCTATTTTTAACTATTATAGCGAGAACTGTCAGCGCTTATCTAATCTTACATAATTCCCCTTTAATAGATGTGGGCGGTTTGATGATGGTGACACGCTTGATTGTTAAAATGTTTTTTTTTAGTGTTCTCAATCTGTAGTCTAAAACTTTTATTTTCAGAATATAAACAGAAGTTGGTAGAAGCAGAAATAGATGTAACAAGTTATCTGGTTAAAGGATCAGTTCATTCTTTCTTTAGGTTATCTGGTAAGTCTATGTATGTTATATCCTTTAACATAATCGGAAAATAAATAGAGACCAGTCACTGAGTTCAACTATTGTCAATCAAACATATCAAACGCAATTATTATAATATCCCAAGTCCTGACCCGAATCGCATAATCGCTAGAAATTTTTGTCTTGCCAGTCGTCGAAGGAATAAAACGTTTAATATTAGCACAGAGTAAAAATACACTCTGTGATATTAGGATATACTGACCGATCCTATTTTTGGGGGCCTTTATAATTGGTCATGTCATGTTAGGATTTAATACCACCACCTCCCCATTGGCCAGTATAGACTTAAGGGTGACACACACACTGTCGGACTGTATATTGCAATAATGGAATTATTGTCGTTTCAGGTCATTTTAAATCTCTGTGTGAAGAATCTTATCAACAAATTACAGATTTTCTCCATAGATTAGTTATGTAATCGTGGAACCAAAATATCTAACATTTACTACTAAAAAATATTTTATGTTTGATGACATCTTCAAAAAAAAACCCTAAGTGTTTTTTTTATGTTTAATGAAACCGTAAATAGGCGATTTTCTGTTTGATGACTGACATCTTCAAAAAAAACCCCAACAGATTTTATGTTTGATAACATCTTCAAAAACCAGAATATTTTGTTTGGTGACATCTTCCAAAACCAGGAAATTTTATGTTTGATGACATCTTCAAAAACCAGGAGATTTTATGTTGGATGACATCTTCAACTATGGGAATTTACGGGAGCAATGTGGTGAAGCGGTGGCGATTGGGAATGTGCAAGTCTTTGGAAATCACTGTTCTCAACTAAAACATGGCACATTAGTTTGTTAATGCATAGCTGTCATTATATTCGATGATATTTGGACCAATATGATTACCAGTGAAACTCTATACTTGATATCTATTAATCGACTCTATACTTGATATCTGTTATTCCTGTAAAATAATAAGGCTCAACTTGAGATTGTTTGGTATATTGTTATATTATATGTTATTGTATATTGTTGATGGCTATATTAGATCTACTATCTATATTTTTTGCAATAAACTTATTAAATTCAAAGCCTTTTTCAAACTATTGAAACAAATATACTATTCAAAAAAAGTAGGGGATATTTGATTTTGGGGGCATAATACTAAAATATGCAAATGACCACGAAAAAAGTCACTATAGAACCTAACAGAAGAAACATTTCCAGTAACATGTGACGCCCAAACGCACCAATAACTACCGCATGGAATGCAGGTGATGCTTGGGATCATCATGGGGGTCCAACCCAAGATTTGCACGACTCTGACTTTGAATGTTACAGTCATTGTGACATTGAATTCCAGGGTGGAAACATCAGTTTAATTGTTTTAGTGACCAGAAAACAAATTTTGATATGCGTCGGCTTACCCAAAATGAAAGGTTACGTGCCCTTGGCATGCTACAGATCGGCACAACACAGGCGGTTGTGGCGCGGACGATGAATGTTTCTCAGTCTGTCATAAGCAGGCTATGGTCCAGATACCGTGATACACAATCTGTACAGGACAGACCACGCTCAGGTCGACCAAGGGCGACAACTCAAGCCCAGGATCGATTTATCCGTACCTTGGCCTTGAGAAATCGTGTCATCACAGCAAATCAGATCAGCGCTCGTCTTCAAACAGACACTGGTGTGAGAGTGAGTGGCCAGACGATTCGGAATCGACTGCATAGGGGTCACCTTCGCGCCCGACGTCCTCGCGTGATCCCTTGTTTGAGAGATCATCACATTCAGGCAAGACGTCGTTGGTGTAGGGATCGTCAACACTGGGATAATCGACGCTGGAGCAATGTGATGTTTTCAGATGAGTCAAGGTTCACTGTTGATTTTTTGGACAGACGTAGGAGGGTGTGGCGTCGTCGAAACGAGCGCTTCCAAGACGTTAACGTCATCAGACATGATCGATTTGGGGGTGGTTCTGTTATGGTGTGGGGAGGCATCACTGTTGCTGGAAGAACGGCTTTACATGTTGTTGCAGGGCGTGTTACAGGCCAGTACTACCGGGACAACATCTTGGCAGTCCATGTTGTGCCGTTCGCACGACGTCATGGCCGCCGTTTCATCTTCCAGGATGACAACGCAAGATGTCACAGGGCCAGGATCGTTACAGGTTTCCTCCAACAACAGAACATCACCACATTACCTTGGCCAGCACTGAGTCCCGACCTCTCCCCCATCGAGCATGTCTGGGACATGCTTGGACAGAGGTTACGTCAACGTCAACAACGTCCTGCCAATGTCCAAGAACTTGCTGCTGCGTTGCAACAGGAATGGGACAATCTGGACCAAAATGACCTTAGACGTCTCATTAGGAGTATGCCACGTCGGATCAATGCTTGTTTGGCAAAAAGAGGAGGATTTACCCGTTACTGACTTGGTTGTGATGCTGTGGTAACTTTGCTGTTTGACCCCGGGTATCATTTTACCCTTATAATGGTCAGTCTGTGCCTTACTTAGTCTAACGATCATTTGGAATAAATCGATGAATGTGAACTTCCATTTCATTTTGTCATTTGTTTCTTCGTCAGTTTCATTAGGTGACTTTAATAACACTTAAAAATCAAATATCCCCTACTTTTTTTGAATAGTATGCTTATCTGCCCAATCGGTCTAACTAAATAAATATTGTCATTTATTACGAGTTCCAACTGTTAAGGGTTCTTTTACGTGCATGACAATCGTGCCACACACTGTACCTTGACGGAACCTCCATCATACACTCGGGGGGTCGAATGGATAGCGCCTGCGTGCTGCATCATAAGATCTGTCATTGAGTCAAGTGGCGTGATTTCTATTCCCCCTTGTACGTGACAAGGAGTAGGGCCGCCTGTAAAACTTCGTGGGTTTTCCCACTGCTAAAGACCCCTACGCGCAAGCGAATTAATGAAATAAAATTGACCCAGTTGGTATCGAGTGGACATCTCCCTCGCCACCATACACTAATAGACATGGAGAAACCACGCTGGGAAATTTCGAGGCAATCTCAACGAATTGGATGATGTTACCACTACATTTGCTTAAATGGTTTAATCCTTTGCCAACACAATGGATGTGCCAAGTGAAGGCCACAGTTTTCTAGGCTGTGGACCGTTACACCCATTTACTAAATAAAGGCGGACATGTCATTTATAAAGTTTACATCAAAATGCGGCTAGGCTCATATCCCTCTCGCATGTTCTATAACAATTCATTAAATATTTTATTTTTTTCTAAAAAAAGGAATATATTTACAGATGGGCGCTTCCATGTCAAGTGGACCAAATTTCGGAAAGTTGGAAACATGACCCCTCCAAAATCATAAAAATATGTTATAGTACATGGACTTAAGCTAACAAATCCAAAATTCTACCTCTCTAGGTAGGAAACTCGCTGAGATATGGCCATTTGAAATTAGGGCACTGAAACAGATGATAAATTCAAGAATTTCAGGTTTTCGGATGCTTTAAACTCACATTTGTAATAGGAGTAGAACTCTCTATATTTGTAATCCAAGACAACTTTTAGGGTAGATTATGAATTTAGCATCACACTCGAAACGAATGAACTATTCACTTTTTTTTGTCAGGATTTCCCTAAACATTGGCAAAGTCACTATTGCGTACACAACCTCCAAAATTGGCATAGTTAAAGTCAGTTTTTTTTTTATCAATTTACGAAAGATTCGAGTTCTTGGGATATATTCTTTTCCAAATATTCAGTCTCGAAATTCAATGCATACTGAAAACGTACAAAATAAAACTTCAATTACTATACTATAACATACCTTAAAAGTCCATCGATTTTAAAATAACTTCTAAATGACCTATACTCCTCACGAATTGGAATAATAGGTTTTGACGATCAGATTAAAATTATTTCGAAAAGACTTCGACCCTTCATATTTGTTATCTTAACATAGAATAAGAATTAAGACTCTTTTTGGGATCCAGGGAGTATGTTTCGTTTTAGTTTTGCCTTAGAAACCGGTGAAAACTTTTAGAATCTAATTTGCCGGAGGGAAAAAGTTAATATTTGGGGCTCATTTGGTCGCATAGATGTCACCTTTGACAGCTCCTCAGACATTAACCCCGATTTTCAAGATCTGCTCCCATCAATGAACTCAAATGCCAGGAAATTTAGGCTCAGTCACAAAAAATTGAAAGCTTAATTACATATAAGTGGCCATCAAAAGTTTTTTTTGTGTCTGTGGCATCGCATCATTCTTTCGGCCAGCATAGAACTATATAGACAATACGATCTATGTTCCACCAGGCGCTCGACAGTGTTATAGCCAGTAATTTCTTGACATTCATTGTCAAGATTTGGACCCCCTTCTCCTTATTCACAGCTTCTAGATCTGCTACTGTTCTCATGATAAGTCCGTTTACAGCTTCAATTTTCAACTGCCTTTTTCTCAATATGCCAAGTGACAAAAGTCTAACAAATACAAATTAACTTTTAATCATTGTTGTTTTAAAACTTCATATAATCATGAAAACAACTTATTTTACAAAAAGAAAAACCAAAATATAACCAACACAAAATATACATCTAAACAAGACAGTTATAAATAAAGAAAATATATTACAGTGCTCCAGATAATTGTCTTCTTCACAGAGTACAGAACTCCACATGTCCAGATTAGTGAATGGAAAATAATGAATCAAAATTAACTTATTTATCACAATTATATTTCTCAATTTATTATTAATTTATGTAAAAATTAAAGAATGGGTACTTGTATGACCAGTGTATTATCAATTGAAGATCAGAAGACCAAGAATAGTTAGCCATAACCTGCATTAAGCAATACGTCCACTTGACACATTACAAAGTGTATTGATTAGTTTTCAATTCAAAGTAAAGGCATATTTACAGAATTTGAGAGCTCATCATATATACCAATACATATATTTTATCTGGAGCACCAACAGTATGTGCCATAATTTAACAACTAAATTCTGGCACAGATGCGCATCTAAACTTTTTCAAGCAATATATATATATATATTTAATAGATGATAAAATCAATTTGAATCCAAAAGTAATTTTTAAAATGTAATATCTCTACATTTCAAAATATCATAGTAAACATTTGTTTACTGGACATTAACGAATTAGCAATGATCAGGGACCTACACAGATTCTTGTCAAATTTATATTTTTATGAAAGCCACTAGTGGAATTTTATATTTTTCAAATTTTATGATTATTTTATATTTTACATTTTTCAATCAATTTTATATTTTAGCATTCTATCAAATTTTATGGTATTTTTTTTTTTTATCACATTTCATTACTTCATGTTTTTATCATTATCAAGTATTCAGATTTTTTTTTTTTTCACAACTGCACTGATAGTAAATAGTATTCAGCCAGTGTTATGCAGTCAAACGAGTAGCACTGGAGGTATTAATGGTCGCAGTCATGTATGTTCATATACCCACATAACATGGACTAAAAACTGTCAAATAGAAAATGAAAAGAAGCAAGCTGGGGGTCATAATATGCCTTGATGATTTTCTTCTTCACACCAGGATTTATATTATTAGTAATATTAGTATAGAAATTTACTATTGGGAGTAGCGATTTATGGTTTATTTTATAAATAGGCCTAGTGAAATTTTATATTTTTCCATATAATTTTATGAGAAATGTTTTTATATTGTAAGGTCCCTGAATGATTATGTTAATCTGACCAGTTAACACACAAATATCTATATATGTGAAAAGAACAGTGCATTTAAAATTTTATCTACATATTAATGAAATGAAATGGGGTTTAACGTCCTAATGTTTACATATTAATGATAGTTTCCAATAGTTTATAATAATAGAATACATATATATTTACGTAGAATGAATATAAGCATATTAAATAGCATCAATATCGATTTCATCATCACCATTTTCCTTTTTGTCGACAACAGGGGTAGATTTTTGTTCACCAACTTTCTCTGTGGTAGAATAAACAACCTAAAATGATGAAACATCACATTTACAAATACATCAGATTTATTTCCACAAAAAAGGTTACTCGGATACTCCGCAACATTTGGCACCCACTGCAGTTAACGTAAACAACCCAGTGCCACTTGTAAAATCTTATGAGCCTCATCTTTATCAGACAGTTATGAAAATAAGAGTGCCATCTTTTAGAACTATTAAGATTGAAACTTATCAACACTTAGTGTAAAATGTTTACCTCAATGTTCTCATCGTCACTTTCTTCATCACTTTCTTCTTCAGCTTCTTTCAACCACTTTATAAATGGAGAAGCTTTGTCATGTATCTCTTGAGCTACAGCTTTAGACACATACTTCTTAGATACCTTGTCAGCCCAGTCTAAAAGTACCTTCTCTTCAAGAATATCAGAATCATATAGAATCTTTAGAATATGGGGTACTTTAGGCAACAAAATTTCTTTATGAACTTCACCGACAAGTTGCTCTATTCCACCAAGTAAATATTTCTGAGCTTTGGGGTTTTCATAGCAGAACTGAAATAAAATCAAACAAAACATAAATAAAACATTAGATCTCAATTCTTCCATGAAGTGAAGTATCTAAAATTAACAATAGCAAATTCACCCTCAAAATTTGATGGATCAACTCTTAATATTTTCTGAAAATCAGTCGACAGTGGTAGAATGAAGTATTGATATCTGATATTCAACTTGTAATCCATAAATAAAACTTACACTGAGAAAGAGTTTTCTATGGTCTTTTATTTGTTGTAATATCTTAGTATCTAACAACAATTCAACCAATACTAGAGTAGCTTTATCTTTAACCTCTAACCTCTCCGCCTCAGTAGTAATCTCTTGAACTTGGCTTACTTTATTATCATCTCGCTTTAACTAAAAAGATAAAATACATAATTTAATTTTACTTAATTATGCCCATCAACTTTCGTGTCATCAAGGGCATTATATTTTTAAGGAGCTTTGGTAAGTATCTTAGAATCCAAGCATGTATGGACCCCTCCCGCCAAAAACCCCCACCACACCACCAAATGATTATGGCCAATAACTCTGGGAATATCTTAATACATACAACAAGTCCTCTTCTCTGATCTAGAGTGCAATTATAGGCAATAACTACAGGTAAATGATGCAAGCCTGAAGATCACTAGGGTTCTTTCTTCAGATGTATACATGTATGTATGAATTATTTGAGCTATCAAGTATGTGTATAAATTGTTGCCAATGAGATTATAGGAGGACCTTTGTCCGGCATCCTTAGAGGACTGGGATTCAAAGGACTCATTGTCCCTATCATGATTTTTATTCTTGACCACACACGACTCAAATTTTTGTTACCAAGTGTGATTGTGTTAAACGTGTTAATACCTGTAAATATTTATAGAACATGTCAATTCTTTCTTCAGGACTTTTCTCCAAATCATCAGTTAAGGCTAGTCCTTTAGCAGCATCAGTCAGTTCCTCCATTCTTTGTTTAATAGCTTCTTCACTGATATCCTCACCCCAATTATCATCATCTTCATCTTTGAACTATATAAGGCAAATAAATACAGAGGTGTTAGGTGTAAACAATATTTAATTTTACGTTTACAGAAACCAGAAAGCTCTGCCGTTTTTACATAAATGAAAATTGGCATTCCATGATTTATCTAGTTAAATTGAGTTTTTCAATAACTGATGTGATTTTAATAGTATCTGCAGTCAACCCTGAAGTTTATCAAGTGAACAATCAGAAGTGGTATTCTCATCTATAATCAGATTAGGGGGACCCACTGGAAGTCTCATCACATTGTCCATCTTTGTGAATTGTCACAAAGTTCAAATACAAACATCTTGAAATAATTTTATCATCAGTAGTAAAAACCATTTCTATTTATTGTAAATAAACATCAACAGATTGTCATACGAAAAAGAAATACACCCATTTTCATTCAACATTCAAGCCCTTTGAAATTTAAGGTTGGATTTAAAGCAAAATGTACTTTGAAATCCATGTGACACAGATCTAGCAGGAATAAAACAATTGTACCTCTGGAGGTGCATCAATGACACCACCTGATGCTCGCTGTGCTGCCATCTGTTGTTGGGCATTAGCTTCTGGACTACCACGATCATCTTCTCCCTTCTTTTTACCTTTTTTGGTTTGTTTCTTGGGAGTAGTGGTTGACTCGATCTAGACAGAAAAAGAAAAAAATAACACATGAAAACAAAACCAAATGTTGGGAGAATCCCTTTAGAAATTATAAATTCTGGAGACTGAACAATCAGTTGTGTAGTTCTCATCATAGTTTTAATACAGAAGGGGAATCCACAACAAATCTCATCATATTGTTCTTCTATTGAAACAAAATGAAAAAAGTTACATACCTGATCTGAGGGGTTCTTAAGAATAAATGTGGTTAATTTATGACGCATGTCAATTTGTGCCGAATGACCACAAGCAATACAGCGCTGTAAAATCATCTGTTTTTTAGCCTGTACAGTCTGAAAATACAAAGAATGTCATTGTCATAATCAGTAAAAGTATATTGAATCAAATCAAATAAAACAGGGTACTTATTTAGTAAATGTGTCCAGCGATCACTCCCCATTTATTTGTGATTGCAGTAGCTGATTATTGTTTACAATTTAACTACTTAAAAATCTAACCTTGTCACATTGAATTAGATATTTGAGTTAACAGAATACTCACAAGATTTGTCTCTGGATTGGAGCATTCTGGGCACAACACAAATTTTTTGATAAAAATATCTAAAAGTGATTGAAGCTTATCGGCATCATGAGAGCCATTGACAATATAGCGGTCGTTCTTTAAATCAAATTGAGTTTGTGCACCAAGCTCGCAGCCAAAAAACTTGCATGGATCTGAAAAAACAGAACAACAATTTCATATTTATTACAGCCAAGATAGGTAAGGTATACAGGATTTGACGATCATGTTAAATGAAATAATTGTAAAAACTATCAGTTGTTGAATTTCTCATCAATCTATAAAATCAGAAGGGGAATCCACAACATAACTCATCATTTTGTTCTTCTTTCATTAAATTGTATTTTATTTTTTAATTTGGATTAATTGCAAGAACTATCAGTTGTTGAATTTCTCATCAATCTATAAAATCAGAAGGGGAATCCACAACATAACTCATCATTTTGTTCTGTCAATAATTCTTGAAGCAGTTAATGGTTGATTTTTTTTTAAAAATTCAGATTAATTGTAAGAAGTATCAGTTGTTGAACTTCTCATCAATCTGTAAAATCAGAAGGGGAACAAAATTCATCATTGTGTTCCCTTTATTCAATTGTATATTTTTTAAAAGAATATTTATGGGTCAATAAATCTTGAAGCAATAATGGTATATTTATTTTCTTCAATTGGAAGCAACTTACATGTAGCTGGCCTGGAAAGAGCCTTGGCTACATCCACCATGTTTACAATCACTGTTTTAATGCCATTCCCTTTTCCCTCTACCTGTAAATAGGCAAAAAATTACTTTTCATTCAAATAAAATGAACATATTCTCACATTTACATATCACAAAACAAATCATGAATGAGTACTTGGTAAAATAATATAGCTTATATTTAAAAAAAAAAAAAAAAACACAATTCCTAAACAAGTTCACGATAAAACAATATCATTATCCTTTAAATAAAACTGATGAATTACCTTGGCTAAGAGTTTAGGCATTTTATAGCGGTAAAATGGGTCGAGGTTTGTTCTGTCAACGTTGTAAGACATCTTGACTGTTTATGTAGAGGTTTTCTTTTCCTATGAATACTACTTATAGTTTGATTGAGGTATGTATCTAACTTTAAGAAATTCATAAACCTTTCTGGGGGAACCGTACCGCCCCAATTGATAAGCTTTGATTCAATGGTTGCAATGGTTGCTCCTTGCCAAGACGGCCCTGAAACAGAAAATTCAAACATAAAAAGTCTAGTTAAATAAAATATTTTCTGAAGTTATTGACCTCCAAAGTTATATACAGGAAGGTAACTTGAACATCAAGAGCAAACCAAACATATTGCTAACTCAATAGTATGAAAACTGTTTAATTAAATCTTTCAAATAAAAGGAAATCCAAATTAAACCGGCTGACATTGATGATTGACTCACACTTATTTTGAATGAAGTCTTGATTGTAAAATTTCAACTTATTCACCCTTGGAAATATTAAAACAATACTCTAGGTTCTATATGGTGGCAGTTGCTGACAGCTTGCTAATTCTCATGCAGCAGGAGTGACAACGGAAGTTCGATTTCGTCACATGTGAACAGAATGTCACCGACCTTCGGTTTCATTATCATAAGTGTTAATATTCAATTACTGCTCAAACAACGTTGGTATATTAAAATTGTTTCATGTACAGATAAGACAAATCAATTCGTTCAAGTAATTCATAGAACAATGAATCAATTGCTCTAAAGTTTTGTTCTTTGTCTTTTTTTCTTTCAAAGCTGTTCCGAGTTTACTTTGCGAGATGACTGCGCAATCGAATCAGCACGACAGACATGATCAACCCACGTGCTTGAACGTGGCTCAATATGGCGGAAATATTAGACAAGAAAAAAAAAAAAAACCCACGCATTTAATTTTTAACCTGGATCTTCAACTTTGTTACAATACTAACTGTATACGTTATTTTCTTATTTAATCAGTGAGTACTCACCGTATCGTATATAAAACTTCATAAAAACGTTAAAAAGCTGAAAGGTATTATGATCACTTGTGGTGGCAAAGTGCCAAATGTGTGAACTCGCCCCAATATGCAATCTATTTTCTCTGTCAAATTCTTTAACAAACACCGTCGGAATCTGAAAATAAGTACGACATCATGTAAGAACGATATATTATTATGATTTTGACCACATTATGAAATATAAATAAGGTAAAAATATTGTGAAATTCTTAAACAACTTTTGTCCTTCTACCCTACCTAATGATTTCCGATTCTGGTTGCGCGCATTGACAACTAATACCCGGATGACGACTGATCACGCGAGATTTGCGAAATTATCGCGACATTCCGCCATGTTAAATGATGACTGGATGGGAGGAATCTAAAACTTTTTCGGCAACACTGTCAAATGAATGAAAATTAATAACTGCAGTAACAGATTGGAGCGTCTGCTGCGGATATTATCCCAAAATTATCCTGGTTTCACGGTTTTTATTTTGCCAGCTTTTGAAGGTCGAGTATTTCGATAGGTAAAAGTCTCATTATTTTGTTCCATCACTGACACTTCACTCTCTCTCTCTTGTTGCTGATCGACAGAGTCAGACTTCAGACTCAGTAGGCCTAGACAGAATGTTATTTATATAAATATGATTTCACTATGTGTATTATTTTTACTTTTTTTTAAAAATGACTAGCCTACATTGTTTTGGGTCAAAAATCAAATCGTATTTTGTGACATCTGATTCTGAATAACATTAACAATCTCAATCTGTACTAAAAAAGTAAAATTCTTATAGACTAAGTAATATAAAGGCTTAACTAACAAAAAGTAAACTAAAATTAACAAACAAGCCATTTGCAACTTAATCGTTTGAAACAAGAATTTAATCGTATAGACACTAAAGTAAATGAATACCTCAGATCAATCCAATTCAATTTCAATATGTTATTTTGACCCAAATCAAAAAGGTTTCGGCTATAAATAATAAGTATCAATGGAATAATGTCAGAATCTGTCAATTTTTTCTTGTTGGCACTATAATGTAATAAAGTGACAATAAGCTGATACAAATCGAAATAGCTCACTGTCAATAATTAGATACATATTTTAATTTAGAAATTCTGACAGGTTAAGCTTCGTTCTACAAATACTTTCAAATGATAACCATTGTAAACAGACTAATTTAATAAGTTTTTTAAACGTTAAGAGATCAAGTGGGAGGTTTTCAGATACTGTAATCTTACATTTGCAAATGGTCATACATGTAATATATTTTACACTACCATATGCAAAGGCTGAATAAGATTTGAGTTATATAGAATTGGTGTCTGGTGACAATATTATCTATGTTACTATAAAGGTATATCAAGTGCGACAGGTGCCCTGAACACTTCAGATACATTATTAGGATGTTTTGCGCTGTATATTGATTTGGTTGTGTCAAAGTGTGTTGCTATTTTGATAGTTGATGTCCAGTTTATTTCCTAACTTTTAATGGTGCAAAATTTGATTTTAAAACAAAATTTAAATCATATGATTTTTGGTACTTGATTTCCATTCTAATAAATCCTTTTACCTGGAAGAATAAGACTATAAGCCAAACAATTTTTTTTTATTTTTAATAATTAATTTATGTATTGTTTGTTGACAATTGTTGTTACTGTTGATCAGTATTTAATGTATTTTAAATGCTCCCATTACCTACAAAACATTATATATCCAGCAGCCTTTGTGGATTACTGCTGTGGGCATGTTTTGTGACTTTTGGAGTATGTGACCCATATGGCTTGTTGTGCCTGTTGAATAAGCATAGGCTAATTAGTCAAGTGCAGGAACCAATATATCACATGAAAGTAATAGTATACGCTTTGAACTTCAAAACATTGATATTATAATTTTAAGGATCGTAATGGACTAATGGCCCAGTGGGTCTATAAATTGAGGATGGTGTTGTTTAAGTTATAATTTATAATCCTATGTATGTATGTATGGTATGTACCAACAGCTGGAATGTATTGGAAATCAATATTGTTTTTTCGCCATTACAGTAGTTGAGGGACCAATATACATGTAGGCCTATATTGATTGGAAAAGATAAAAATACAATGAGAAATATTTTGAAAGACTTTAAACAAATGCCATGGTACAAGCATAGTTCCATTTTATTGAAACATAATACAATTAATTTTATGTGAATAAATGATTCTATATCAATTGGACATTTACAAGAGATTAAATTTTAAGGAAAATATTTATTGTTTACCTCTACCAATTTTACTCATGTTATGGAATAGATTAGATTCTTAATAGGAGATCTTTACTTTAGATTATTTTTGGAATCTGTTACCTGTTCTATCAAGTATGTATATTTGATGGATAGCAAATTAATTTTGTCCTTTAAGTTTTTTGGACCATCTTGTTGTTTTTCTTGTTCTTCATTGTGTGACGCTCTTCGAAAAAGCCTAAGGCTGTCAATTCTAGTCCGATCAACATAAAAATTGGTATGCTTCTTTGAACAATTCTGCATCGATTTGGTGAATTAGATTTTTGAATTTCATCCAACAACATGGACCAGGTTCAGTACCACATCCATACATGTAGTACAATCATACTTAATTCATTATTATTATTTTATCCTATTCTTCATAGATTATATGTTTTATCTTTCAGATCATGTTAAATAACCATGGAGGGTCAGACAGAAGCAGAAAATAAGTAAGTTCTGTTAAATGCCTAATACTTCTTCCTTTCAGGCCTCTCATTTTGATCTTAATTACCAGTTCTGACTTTTTGGCAATGAGTGTGTCAACTGTCAATGAATGTTTATATAGTCAGAAAAGAGGTGTTATTGCGGAATTACCATGAAAACGTTTAAAGGAATTTTCCAATTTCATAGGAATTTCTTAATTAAAGATACATTATGGAAGATTAGATAAAGAGCTGGCAGTTCTCACTATAATAGTTAAAAAAAACTAGATAATGTAAAGGGAATTTGCTGAAAATTTCAGTCAAATTGCTCCACTCTGAACCGAGAATTTAGCGATTGAATTTTAAGCCTAGCCTCGATCATCCATTTTTTGATTTAATCATCAATGAGCGTTGAGCAGCAGATCAGATTCTAATAAAGTAAAAATCGCAGGCTAGTGATAACATCGAGAGTTGATTGTGGTCTGGATAAGTTAATTAATGTCTAATTAGTAACTCAGATAACATTTCAGGCCCAAAGAATGACCTGCAATAGGTAGATTTAGCTCTTGTACTTGTATAATGTATGTTTAAATAAGATATCAGGTTATGTGATTTGATGAAGTGTATTATGGAAAGTAGATCCCAGTGCATAAATTGATTTAAAGATGAAAATTATTGTAATCATGCCAGCACTATTATATAAACAGCACAAGTAAGCATTTTGGAACCATTAAAAACAGAACATGTAGAATTAAACAAAATGTTCACTGATACATCTGAGAAATGTTTCGTGAAATGTGTGTAAAGTTACATTCACAAAGATGTAAGAATTAGATCGGGAGCTGATAGTTCTTGCTATATAATAGTTTAAAAAAAGGAATTAAAAATTTCAGTTAAAGTAGCTAAGTCCGTCTATAACTCAATATCATCAAAAATCTTTGACATTAAAAACACGAATTATTTGTCAATTCAAATCAACATTGGTTTTGTGATCTTACTGGGAAAAGGTGGGCTTCTGATATCCAATATTCAAGACAAAATAAACATTTTACCATTGGTACACGAATCATGTACCATAATGCCTTTCACTCAGTGCCATTTGGAACAAGGGACTCAAAGAACGTGGCTAGACATTTTCACCAAGTCATGTCAAATGGTGATTCTATATTCTTATCTGGAGAGCATACGCAATAAATATTATAAGTGTAGACTGCAAAAACCAGATGCTAAAGATTGCGAATCACATGTGACTTCTGGCGTATTTCGCCGAACATAACTGATTAGAAATTACAGTAAAAACAGAAACGATTGAATGTAAATCAGTTTATATACATTCATATTACATTATTATATGCGTTGCGACCCATTTTTGTCAATTTCTAGGTCCCAAATATTAGCGATTTAGCTCCTTTAAATTACTTTATTCTGAGCTAATTTATTATGAATGTTGAAAGTTTTGATAGAAATAGCATCTATCGATTTTCATTGTTATCATCGTAATGATAATAAATAAAGACTTGATTACCCATTTTTAAATTAAAATATTTAAATAGCGATAGTGTTTCAGTCCATTATAAATTGCAACCATCTGTTGGTGTAGAGTTGATTATGGGCTTGTTATATGAATAAATGTCTACCGGTAATTAATAATTTCGTTTAGGCGGAAAGATAGACTTACAAATGCAATAGGGAGATTAAACTCTTGCATAATATATCTTTTGGTTTAATAGAGTTTTATAGTAGTAGACTATTAGTCTATTAAATAGACTATTAAATAGACTAATAGTACCGGTAAGTCTGTGTGCTTTTGGAAATAGGGTCCTGGGTTTGTATGTCATTACATTTGTGGAACTGTGAACCATCATTTTGTTAATAAAGTTTTTGATTACTGTGTATAAAGTGACACTGATATGAATCAATCAGATTCAAGGTCTGTTTTGGACCCATCAAAACAGTTTCGTATATTTAGTCAAGTGTTATGAGATGGCGTCAAACGAGTGATTTGCTACCCGAAAAATAGCCTTTCCAGTTTCCATCAATAATTTTTCCCCTGAACTTTGGGGTCTTCATACTGAAGACTCAACAAATTATTTGGTTTTATGTAAATATTGAATTTATATTGCTTGATAAGTAGGACATTCTTTTGTGTATTTTTAACTTTTAACATTTTGTTTGACAATCCAAGAAGTTCAGAGTTGACCAGTAAATATTTCATCTATTTTGTGTTTCTTTCTGATTGGAAGTGATTTATCAAATGTACACATAATTCGGTCTATTTTGGTTAGGTCCCTTGCCTCCTATCCGATGGCAGTATTCTCAACTTAAGAACTTTTTCTAGTAAGAACTGTGTGAGTGGGATCTAATCGTTGAATTATATAATGAATTGATAAAAGCTATGCAATGATTAAATCATAAACCAGTCTAGAATATGAATAAGTATTATTAATAAATATAATAATAATGTACTTCTGCTGCTTTGTAGGGCCTACTGTAGTTGTATCAAATCAATAGATTTCTATCAACAATTTTATGATATAGATTTATTGGCAGTCATTTGTTATTTATACACACACAGTACACTACACAAAGTATAAAAGAGTTTATATTCTCGGATTTATTTTTACAAAATTCTGGATCTCACCTACTACAGTTGGAGTTACGTACAATGTATGTCTTTTTCGAACAGATTGATCAACTAGAATTTATGGTATAAAATATTGGATGAATATTAGTGTTTAAACACAGGTATTCGATTAACATTTGATTAACCTTGTTCAACATTCTCTTTCGTGATTATTATTATTTATTCTATCTACATGCAAATACAAGCAAATATCATTAGTTAGCCATTCAATACAGCCAATGAATAACCCATGGTTGTATTCAATGGCTTTGACAGGGACTACTTTTTTTTCCAGAACGACGTCACTTCCAGAATGACGTCACAACTGTAATGGCGTCACTACTTGGCAACTACCATTTTTGTAATAAAAAATGGAGGAACCTATGATTAATTTTGACGTTATTGGTGATGATTTGAGTTCTGTTTTTATTTGCATGTATATGTAGTTATAGAATAGAAACAGAACTCAATGACCATTGAATTTCTTATTTTGAGATTTACATGTAGATATATTGGTCATGGAATATTTGCGAAGGGATACACTCTCGGGAACCATTGAATAAGCCAAGCGGTATTCAATAGTCACCGAGTTCTATCAATATATCTGGCATGTGTCGAAGCTGTTCACGATTTAATTTTTAGTAGAGAAATCCTTAGTTTTTGTGATATTCCTGTCTATTTTCTCGATTTTACTTTTCATTTTGTATATTTTTTGGTTGAAAATATGTAATGCGTTTATTAAGTGTACATATTCCTGATCATTACTGTCAGTTCCAAGTATGGTAATATTCTATGATATTGAAGTATGGTATTAAGATATTCTATAGTATCACATTTTGTATATTTTTTGGTTGAAAATATGTAATGCGTTTATTAAGTGTACATATTCCTGATCATTACTGTCAGTTCCAAGTATGGTAATATTCTATGATATTGAAGTATGGTATTAAGATATTCTATAGTATCACATTGCCCACACCACTTGATTATTCGTTTAAAACAATTTATTTTGTAATTATGATTATAAGTATTTGTTTATAATTTTGGTATATCATCTAATATTTATATATGATTTTGAACCCAAGTATGGTATTGCAATATTCTATAATATAACATTGCCCAAGCCCTTTATTTTTCGTACACCCTTTATTATTCGTTTAAAACAGTTCATTACATGTATATACATGTAGTTCTTGAATAATTGACACGTCAATTTACATGCAGGTCATTCATATTTAACAAAAATTAAATTATAATTATAAGTATCTGTTAATAATTTAGGTACATCATCTAATATTAATATAATGTATGTAACTTATTCACTCTTGAGATTAAATATTGTAGTTGGCAAGAAAAGTTGTGACTTACCACTATGGTGTATTCTGTGACACCAAAACACATTTATCTGACTTATATGATAGATATTTGTTATATTTATAGAATATGATGTAATATGGTTATTTATACATGTAGAATGTAGACTATGTTGAAATCTAGTGGAAAATGATGAAATATTCAAGGAAGGGAGATAAATCTTTACACCTTAGTTAGTTAGTAGGGGCTTATTTAAGTGAATGCGAATATATATTTATGTAATAAAAAACTATAAAAAAAACGATAATTTAAACTGAATGGAAAAATGTATTTCATTTTCTTGAATCATTTTTGTTTTCGGTTGGACTTTGAGTGTTAGGATTTTCTGTATATAAGTACTGAGTAATATTTCTATTTATAGATGACATTGTATTGAACAGATGGCAGACATATTTTTCTTTTATTTCATTGATCGTAAATTAATACTGATAAAAAATAAAATGAAAATCTTAGATCAAATTGTTTTTATTTATATGGCAAAAAACAGTTCTTGTACTGTGTGTACAATGTTGGTTGAAATGGAGGTTCTTGTGAAAATTGTGGTTCTTGGCAGTGTGGTCAGACAATGCATAAATTATCCACATTGATTGGTAATATATTATGTTAATTAGATAAGGTGTGACCAGAAACAAATGAGGTAAATTATCTTTTTTGTTGAACCTTTTTCATTTAGAGTTGTAGAAAAAAGCTGCCTCTGCTTGAAATTAGTTTAAAATTTTGTATGGACAAAGGAAAAAACCAGATCGTCTGACTATAATATTTCTTATAGAGACGCTATGTGATGTCATAGATACCATAGTGAATAAGTTGAGTATTGATCTTAAACCACAGCACCCAAAAATCAATACTCCCCATTTATACTGATGCTAGTCACAAAATTACAATTCACTAGGCATGCTTACAACAGCAGGCTGGTCTAGTTCATTACACTTGAAAGGGAAAGTGGGTGGTAACTAGACAAATATAAAAATCCTGTGTTTGAGGAAGACAAAGCCAAAAATTTCATACCACATCTGCTTTTCGTTGTGTTTGAGACATTGATGTTTTCTCTGTGTGTGGATTTCATTTCCATTCTGTGTAATACAAAAGTTGTTGGTGGCCCAAGTGTCTTTCATTTTACCTAAACACCCTGGGCTAATAATGAATGGAAGTAGTCTATAATTTATACTGTATACTGCACGCAAAGAACATGGTGGCAGAAATGCTATCTTTTTGGATGAGTTGACGAGGAATTTTTAAGTAGATTTTGAAAGATGATGGAGACAGAGACTATTAAGGCATATAGACTGTAAGTATTTTTTGTCATAAATGTCCATGCAACACTTCATTTTCAGTGATAAGTGAAAGCAGTATGATATACAGTAATATGAATGACTCATCTGAAGCAACTAATACTTGTGTTGACGTATTGAAGTAAGCTTATTGTGTTATGAAATCTAAAAAATTACTATATGATTATTAATTTATTCAGTTGTAAAAGAAATATTTATCCCATTTTGTAAGCTGTGATTTTGTCACTGAGATGTATCTTTATTTCTGCATGAAAACAATGTACTGGTTAGCCTTTTGACTAGATAAAGCTGGGCTAATCAATAATATATTAGGCATAATATTATAATTTGATATAGACAGATTATTGTAGGTAATATTACCTATATTGTAGGTAATCTACAATGTATAAGTATTTTGATAGGTCATTAAAATTACATAATAGCCATTCATAATATTTACATAATATAATACGTCATAAATCAATCTGATTTGTATGTATCGCCACTTTTACTGCTAGACCTCACATTTAATCTTACTTGTGATGCTTGAATGATTGTTATGTGTTTAAAGTGTGGGAGAAAATGATCTTGTTGGTTTTCATTTATGCATTATGTCATAATAATATTTGGTTGTTTGTCACACAGGGTGTGATTTATTATGAATGATGTTCAGGTGATTATTGTGATAACTTCAATATGTCAATAAGCCTACTTCCCTTTTGAACCAAGGGACCTCATGTAGGGTAATATGTGATGTTTATAATGTAACACCCATTCAAAACGAGACATACTTTTAGCTCTCTAACAAAACACACCATTTATCAAATACTGTGAAATAATAACACATGTAGTTTTGTTCAAAGAAATCTGTTTTGGATACTTTTGTATTATTTAGCTATTTTCTTTTATTCGTGATTTTACTAGTTTTAGACAAAATCTTCCTCCAAAGCTTGTATGAGGTTGATCGTTAAAAATATTGGGACACACAAATTTGAAGTTCCGGGGTAGCATACTAGTAATTATGTAACTATCCGCATCCCCATAACCAACCCCTTAGATTATCTCTCTGTCTCTAAATCATCAATATTCACCAAAACCTGGCAGAAAATGCCAATTCAAACCCTTTTGTTCAATTCTACACCAATAATAGCCATGCAAAAGAGCAAAAAAGTAGAAAGAACTATATTCGTGGGCACCGATATATGGAAGGTACTTAATTAGTGGCTGACTCATTAACATCGAGGTCCAGATTGTATATAACCTGTTGGTCAAAAATACTGTCTAAAGAATACTCTTGAGTGCCTATATTTTTGTTAAATTTAAATAAGGAAAATGTTTTATTAGTCTTTTAAAAACATGTAAAATATAACTGAGTATGAGTAATATATTAGAAGTTGAAAGTAAATGTTCTGTAAAATGATTGTGCTTCGGGTCATAGGTTATATGAATTGAGTACTAATTGATTGATCATCATGTCATTATAAGTATAACATAAATATCAATAGACTTGTGTAGATATGATGAAAACGTCTCTCTGTCGTTCAATAATGTACTGTATGATTGCACACCTGTGGCTGTATAATACTGTACACGCCCGAAATTTAAGGCTAAATTTATTTACAGTTGGTCTCCTACAATTAGTGAACTTTAAGTATTTTATTAAAGGTTAGATCTTAATTAATACATTGGTTTTTGTATGCCCATTTCTATTTGTTTCATATCGATCTATATACAACATAAAGAAGTTTCAGTATTTCACATGAGAAATTACTACAAATTGGTAGCTTATAGCATAGACTGTGTCGTACTTGTATCTAACTACACATATAAAACATAGAACACCAATAGTACAAGAACATGACCCTAACAATAAAATATCACAGTGAATGACAAAGCTGGTAACCCTTCCATAAAACATTGTGGATTAGAAATAACTTTGATACATCAGGTATCGGTCCATATTTAAACTCCAGACGATAAGTCCCAGACAATTTGCTGATATGTGAATCAAATATTCTGAAGTCGAACATAATGTATCATTCAGATTCCAAGATCTAGACTGCGCAGTATAAATTTCTTTGAAATGAATATTTTCAGTAGAATTAGCAGTGTCAGTGATTGAGGTTGATTTACTGTCTACATTTTTTGGTTTGGTTTTTTTTGGCATTGCTTAGATTATTGATTAATTTTCTCAATCTGTCCCATCAAAGGTCTACAAATTCAAATGGATTGCATTTACTTAAAACTCTAAAAATAAAAGATACTGTAAAGGTATTTTATCTAGTGCCACTAGACAGTATTTTTTGTTATCAGAAAAAAATTTTCTGTGAAGAAAGCTACTGGACATGTATTATAATTCTTAAGAACAGTATTCCTCTATTTTTGTCTAACACTCCTATGACTACAGTTACCCAATTTTGATCGTTTGGGAATTTAATTGAACACCAGTCGATATTACACAATTTGTGATAATAATATCGCACAGAATAAGCACCTTGATTATATAATACTTAGAGTGGCTTAATTATCATTGTCTTAATGAAAATCGATTTAATAAGTTTTTCTGCTTGGTAAGAGCAAGATGCCTGTTTATTCTCAGATCACCAGGAATTGTGCCCCTATTCTATTGTGCATATTCTATTTACTGTATCTATTTACTATTATTATAACAAGAACTGTCAACTCTGTATCAAATCTCCTATAATGGCCCTTTTAATATTGTATGTTGGTAGAAAGGAAGAAACCTATTGATTTTCAACAATTTCGTATAACTTAGGCTATTTCTGGAGGTGTCACCCTTGATTACCAAATTTTGTTTTGACCACAGATTTGATCTTGTAAAGAATTGGCCGAGATTTGTTTTTGCTATTAAAATGTGAAAATTATTTATTGCACCCTGAAAACATTATAGTTGTGAGCATTTTATGTGGCTCATATGAGAAAGCTATGTTTTGTCACCTGGTTTTCTGTATGTCAAAAAAAGGTGGGTCATTTAGGAAACCTTTTGGCCTAATTAAGTTATGGATATGATGATGATGATAAGTTAGTTGTATTTTACGTCCGCTTCCACCGAGGTGATATGGATAGAGTGATGTTTGGCTTTATTTCATGGTGTATTAGCATGTATACAGACATTGTACATATAGTTTTAATTGGATATGCTTCAGTGAAAATAAAGATCACTTTTGTCCTGACCCAATTAGATTTAGTTTGTAGTTTTCTTTCTTATCTATAGGTTCATGCAATTTAAGTCATTAGTTTAGGCATATGATTGGTTTTTTTATGACAGGTAGGTAAATTATGAATATTAAGTTGTTTACAATTTATTAAAGCTCCATTTCCTCAACATCCTAAATAAACTTTGATTTGAAAACATGATTAAACTACTTATTGTGCAGCTTTAGTCTTAATTAGATATTTCTTGGACACAATAAATACTTTAAATAAGATGAAAATAAGTGTTGTTGGGTTAGTAGATGACTTGGTTATGTTCAAAGGAACATTTTTTTTTTAGATATTTTCAAAACCAGTTTTATCTGCTTAATGTGAAGTTAATTTATTATCAGAATGTTGTTTAAATAATCTTTAATTTTACTTAAAAAATAGGTGGTTTATTATAATGTGGTAGTACTGTGATGTACCTTATTTTGTTCATCAATTTAATCATTTCTCAAAGAAAAAAAAAAAAGAACACTTCAGTTATCATTTCTAACATATTTGTATTTACATATGAAAAGTTTAATAATTTACTGTCCAATAGACAGTAAAATGTGAAATAGCTACAGTGATGATGTATATTTATGACCTTACCATGGTTTATTATGTAGGGTAACTATTAGCAAAATAATTTGATGACCTTAGTGTTGACTTAACTTATACTTCTTTCAATAATCTGTTTACAATAATCAGTTATTTTGGGTATATCACACATATTTAATGAATCATGACAAGAGTTAACCCAGATTTCACTGATACATGTGATATTTGAGTTTAAAAGGAAACCATTAAAACCAATATAGTTTATTTACAATAAGATATAGACAGTAGAAGATGTCCAAGACATCAAACGTCCAACATAAACTGTCGTCACCCTGTTCATCTATGCATTAAGTTTTTATATGCCTACATATGGATGGACTTATTATTGTCACCTGTGCCATACTCACAAAACCACTATGGCTCCCCAAATGTATCTTTGACAATTCATATTCCTGGCATTAGTCACATTGTTAATTCTTTTGAACTTGTAAACATTAAGTAATCGTTTAAAAAACAAACAACGCAACATAGAGACTGATATATCCTGGGGATACTTTTTATTGATATGGATATAAAATGTTGATAAATAACAAGTATTTTGTAATTGTTACTGTAAAGTTACTTGCTTCATATTAATAAATACTTTAGTATGTATGTATTATTAAGTTACAGGTAGTCCGGTGTGAAATAACTTTATTTAATCTAATGTTAGTTGTATAAGTAATCTAGTAAAAAAGTGTTTATCTTTAAGTGTGAATGGTACAAGTTGATGCCAGGTATTTTGTAATAACTAGTTAAATACCAATACCGACATTCTTTACTTAACATATCCCATATGGTAATCTTTATCTTACTAGTAATACTAACTACAAAGGGGATAGGTAAATTAACTAGATCTTCAGATGCCTTTTAGGAAATATTCTTTGTTTATTATTACTATTAGTTTACAGACAGAATGGTTATTAATGAATAAAAGGGAACTTATGTTATCGGATCAAAGAAATTATCATATCTTATCCCATCTTCTTCCATCTTCTTACTTTCGTACATGGCTTAACTGATGATACAGTATATTGTGTCTATCATTTATTGGCTCTGAAACAAATTTTTGGTGATTTGAAAAAGAAACAGATTCTTTGGTTGGTGTACCATAGCCAATTGGGGTCAGAAAAAATTAATTATCATTATTTAGGCAGCTACCGGTACTACTACTACAGTGTACATGTACTTTCATTTGTGATGACATTGCTTCCTATACAAGCCCATCTCCCCAGCAGTGTAAAATATATCTGAATAAAGCAAGAAAGCTAAAACTTTCGTAAATGCACAGTATCCAATTAAATTCTTCTATATTTTGTAATATTTAGTAGGAATGATTAACATATTAATATGATTTTCTTTATTTTGTTAACAACTACCTGTTAATTGGATAATTTAGATGTACACATTTCATTTATAATAAGCTAAATTTTTCTTCAGTATGTTGTAAACCAATAGGAAATCAGTGTATTTTTACCCCACCCAAAATTAGACCATATAAATTCTAATACACTCGCATATCATAGAACCATGGGTTCCAAATCTGTCATACGTGTTTGTCTTAACTACATGTACTTGTCTTGAAAATAGACCAAAATGGCTTGGGACCCATCGTTCGTAAAACAACAATATTTTTCATTTTTCATAAACCTAACTATGAAATGTAACGTCTTGTACAGCGAGTAGATATAGAAGTCAATCAAGCCATGTCAGTTCATGTCAGGTATTATAGAAATAGAATGGTATACCTGTAGTTGTCAACAGAGGATTAAATTATAGAGTGTTTTGTTGATAATTAATGATTGATGTCTGATAGTAGAAAAATAAAAGTTTATTATTATGTGAGAATCTTGTCAAATGTCAGGAATTAACGAAATCATAAATAAAAACGCAAAAATTATTACGTGAGAATCTTATCAAATGTCAGGAATTAACACAATCCTAAATAAAAACAAATTATTTGTCAAAGTTTCTGTGCATTATTAAAAATGACCGACAGGGTTTTGAAGTGTAATCCCTGCATTGAACCATTTCAACAGCTGTTAGAAGAATTCTACCAGACAATTAACTCTTACATTCTAATATTCCTACTATTCCCCAGTCTTCTGTTGACTTAAGCCATGTTTATTGTTGCTTTTATCAACCAGAAAAATCAATGGAATAGACGGATGGGTAAATGGAGATGCACTACCACTACTGATGTGAATCATCATCTGTGATGGAGGCAGCATGGCTTCCATTTGAGCTTATAGGTGTAAAGTATTGTTGTTAGGAAGTGTTTTACTGTGATTTGTAGAATGAAAATTAGATATTAATCATGAGATCTGCTGTGTCTGTGTAGATTGTTGGGTTATGTCTAGACCTATGATGGAGTAATTGTTACTGTATACAGTGTTTAACAGGTAAAATAAATCAATGTACCTACTATCGTTTTCTCCATTAAGAATAGAGAAATCATTAGTTCATGAAGACTTGTACATGGAGAATTGTTTTTTTCTCCAATCGCTGCGTGAATATTGGCATGGTTAACTAGATAGATACCACCATAGTTGATACATTTTCTAGGTGTGATAACAAAATGGCATGTTCCATTCTACACGTACATGTATCAAAAACAAGTCTAGAGCTTTATTTTCTAAGACATATTGAATAGTGAGAGTGTGTGAAATAGCTTTATTTAATGTCCACTTCCACTGATGTGATGTCGCAGACAAGAATACCAAGATACTTGCAATTTATAGTATTTGAAAAATGGACTGAAGGTTGTTTTATCACATGAACTATGTCTCGAAAGAAATAATTGTAATGTAAAATGTAAACAATTCAGAAGAACATAGTTGTATAAGATAATGGTCATTTTCTTTTTTACAAAAGTAAGCCTATATTTCTTTAGATAAGCTTATTACAAGTATAATAATATTGTGGTGTGTTCTGCTATGGTCTGGTTATTTTGTAATTACTATTAATACATATTTGTTATTACATATATTCTATACTTGCATCACTAATCAATGGCACCATGTTTCTACATCAGCTGACTCAAACTCAACTTCTTTGAAACTAATCAATAAATAACTCTCTCATAAATAATACCTTGTACATATATAAACACATATGTTGTATACATATATAAACATATGACATACATGTTGTGTTTGATTTTAAAGCAAAATTCTCATATTGGTAGCTAGTGTAATACTAATAGAGCTATGGATATGAATATATCAGTACAAGTACTGAATAGGATAGCTAAATACTGACACAGTTATTTTACAGTCTATTCTAGTATAGAACTACAGATTGATGGACATCTGGTTGTTAAAATGTGTGTAGTATGTGATCCACCTGGGTCAAAATTATCAGGAATGCATGTATTCTTTATAAATAGCTGATATATCATACATACATACATCAAAGGTAAATGTAAATGGAATTGATCACACAATAAAGAAGCCAAGTTTCATAACTTTGCGGTCGCAGAAACTAGCCAAGGCTGCCAAGTCGAAAAAGAATTTATTGCATATAGTTATAAAAGACGGTGTTGTTTTTAATCGCTGTCCACTTACCATAGATATCGAAGCCTAAGTAAATTCTGAGATTATGCCCTGCCCACTTCTTTTCTTCCACAGTTTAGTCTCAGAATCTGTTGTATGTTTAAGTCTTTCTCTTGTTCCAGGTCCGCTCTCGTCACCTTTGACGTCACTCGAGTGGACAGCCCTAATTGTCAAGCTGACAATTTTGTCCTGTGGATGTTTTTCAGGGAATCCTATATTTTTCTAGTAAGATCGGGTGTCTCTACTTTTCATATACCAAAATTACCATACTTTTATTGGAAATAACCACCCGATAAATACTTTTCTGGGAATGCATCTTTTATTTGATTAAATCCCAAGAGAGTTATAGTTCCTTACGACATGTAGGAGGAAAATAATCTTTAAAGTGCAATCACCATGAATCTTGATTATGAATTATTAAACTGATCTCTGTGATAGGAGTTATATAATATAAACATGTGTATGAATTTAGTTATATTACACACATATGATATCAAATTTAGATGAAATATGTTTTTCCTCTGATTAGATTACTCTTATCAAGTGCATTTAAATTTCTTTCAAATTTCTCGCAAATACTTTCATTTAGAATTGAAGTGTTTAACAGTTGAAGATTTGGATGTGCCGTATCAGTTTATTGGACATTTATTTAGTGTTAAGTGTTATGTTTCAAAGTAAGTCCTGTTCATACCTCCATGGTACATGTATGTATGGAACCTTTGAGTCCTTTGACAGTTGGAAATTGGAAATTGAAATAATAGTAGGCTGTAGTGCCTCTGTCAAGTCAAAATTCCCTCACAGCACACTGTATGGCATATCCTTGTCTTGATAGTAGTGATTAGCCCAGTTGGTTCAGAAATTATTACCTTAAACCTCATTTCCTTTCATTCTGGGAGTCCATTTCCAGGTTGTTATATATAAAATGAATTCAAGGTGAGAAGTTATAGTGTATTCACTTCAGACTGCTTTGTTGTGGTGTAATATAATACAAAGTTTTGTGTATTTACACTGTTGATGATAATCCTAAAATTTGTTATTTTTTGTCATTGACATTGCTGCACTTGGTATTTTCATAATCCTGTATTAACTAACATCTCTTGAATAATGTTCTGTCGTGTGTGATTATCAAATGAGGGAAATATGATATGAATCTCTAGTGTTGCTATTGTGTTGAATTTCCATTAGCACTTGATTACTTTGGTCATTATGTTTGAGTATAAAAGACTATTTATACAGCCACTGACTACCCTTACTTCATTATTTATGCCGTAGCAATCAATATTACTAGTGTTCTTCACTCATTATTTGGTTTACTGTCTTCTTCAAACTCGGCTTGTCTCTTAACTAACACTACTGGCCAAGATAAAATTTGTTACTGTATAAAAGCATTGATTTTAGTCTGCAACATACGTTTCGTATAATCAATGGTTCAATGTTACGAGGCAGTATTTATCCACCATATTAATATAGATTTGTATGTCTGTCAATTTGTTTATTTACACTTGAGGAATATAATAATTCAAAATCAAGCCTTCTAGAATGGATGTTTGGTTTATTTAATGGGTTTATTTTGTGAAAATCATGTATTATTATTATAATGAAGTTTAGAATTTAATTTAAAGGAAGTAAATTGGTTCAGTTGAGGAATATAATAATTCAAAATCAAGCCTTCCAGAATGGATGTTTGGTTTATTTAATGGGTTTATTTTGTGAAAATCATGTATTATTATTATAATGAAGTTTAGAATTTAATTTAAAGGAAGTAAATTGGTTCACTTGAGGAATATAATAATTCAAAATCAAGCCTTCTAGAATGGATGTTTGGTTTATTTAATGGGTTTATTTTGTGAAAATCATGTATTATTATTATAATGAAGTTTAGAATTTAATTTAAAGGAAGTAAATTGGTTCAGTAGACATTAAAAAAGTGCATCTATATCAAGGTTGACACACAATTATGTGTGTGTATTAAAAACGTAAGGCGTTTGACCTTGTAGTTAGCCTGCTGAAACATCGCAACATTATGACGTTAACTTTCCCACGACATGCAAATGTTAATTTGTTATGGTTAAAGAGAACCAAGGCTTTTATGATTTCATTATTCTTATGTTAATTTCTTGCTTAACATTACAATGTTTGGGCGTTGTTATGGAATAGATATTCGCATAACACACACAAAAAAAGAAAATTTGGGGGTATTACGTCGCTTAAGAACATGCTTCCATACACTTCAGTTAGCTTAAATTTAAATGGAATAATGTTAATTGAACAGGAATAGATTCTGCTGATCCAAGTCAGTGGATATAAACAGCCAAGCAGACCTGTTCCAGCATCATAGTTTGTAACATTATTAGTGTAATTAGTACCTAAATGGAATATGTATGATCTCTCCAGGACACAAATGCCTGTTAAATATATAGGCCAGATAGCTACCTAGAGGTTAGAAACAGTGTTGAAGGTACTATTTAGTACACTAATATTGTAAATGAAAAATATATGTTCAACCAAAAGCCTCACTTGTAAAAACAATGAAATTATTGCACTCTGATATGACTGCAGCAAAATTAAGATAATCAGATGGGAAAACCCAACCATAAATAAATTCATTTAGTATGTATATTACTGTTGATATATTATATTTTTTGCTTGTTTTGTATTTTTCAGAAAGAAAATATCAGAAATAGGCAAAATGACTGCCTTAACACAAGATGAAATAGTGAGCAACACTAAAACTGTTATACAAGGATTAGAAACTTTAAAAAATGAACATCATCAAATTCTTAATAGCCTTCTTACCTCCATGAAAACTATTAAACGTGAAAATGGTGATACAAATTTGGTGGAGGAAAAAACAAATATATTGAAAAAATCATCAGATATGATAGATCTAGGTTTAGGGGAAGCACAGGTGAGTTGTACTATTCTCTTACCATTATACCAGCTCACATAGCTCAGATTTTCAACAGGTGCAATTTGTTATAAATAGTTTAAAGTTTTTGATCTGATCTGGGCCCAGGGCCATCAAATGTTTTTTTTGTTCAACTTCACTAAAATTCCAATGACTGGTTTGTAATGCTATGTTAAAGCAATAAGCCACAGATCTTCAGTCTGTCATCCCTGCTGTCCTGGGTTTTATCTGATTGTGAGTTTATCTTATGTTAAAACATGGAAGTAAGAGGAGGAATGAAAATATAAAAACACACTTACACAAAGTGCTCTAAAAATTTGAAATAATCTTGCAATAAATGTAGTTTAATACCTTTCAAAGACCGGCCCTTTCTCTGGCTAAAAACCCCAGTGACCCAAATAGAAAAAAGTACTGTTTTGATCTAAAAAATGTCACCAGTCTTGAGTTTTTGTCCCCCTTTGAAGAAAGCAGGGGACTATTTAAATGGGTTTGTCTGTCTGTCTGTCCGTCACACTTTTTGAGAGACAATAACTCTCCTAATTGAGCTAGAATGTTCAGACTTGGTGTAGGCGTTTATTAGGTCGATGCCTTGATGGAATTCTGCTTAGAGCAAAGATAAGCAATTTGATTGGTTGATGCTTTGGAACACAGTAACTTTAGTTCTAAATAAGTAAGAGTGATGAAACTTGGTGTATAGTTTCATCACATCAGTACCTTGACTAAGGTCGATAATGAAGATTTTCTGCTGAGGGTAAGCAGAGCGATAAGAAATTTGATTGGTCGAGACTTTGAAACACAATAACTCTACTTCTAATTGAGAGAGGATGTTCAAACTTGGTGTAGGCGTTCATTATGTGAATGCCTTGATAGAGTTTTGATGATGAACATGTCTGCTTACGGTAATCAGAGATAAGCAATTTGATTGATTAATGCTTTTGGGCACGATAACTTTGGTTATAATTAAGTGAGAGCTATGAAACTCTGAGTATAGATGAGAATTTTCTGCTTAGGCTAAGGAGCGATAAGCAATTTGATTGGTCAAAACTTTGGAACATAACAACTCTGCTTTTAATTGAGGTAGAATGTTTAAACTTGATGTTGATGTTCATTAGGTAAAAGTCTTGACTGAGTTCAATGATTAACATTTCCCACTAAAGCTAAGCAGAACTAAGCAATTTCTTTGACTTTGATTCTTACTGATAGAGAGTGATGAAACTTAGTCTATAGTTGATAATCAGTTTGATTGATTCTTACTTTTGAAAAAGATAAACATGCAATTAATTAATATGTGTCATCTATTTATTTCGAGATTTCGGCGGGGGACACCAGCCTCACCGTTGACTTGTTAGTCCTTGGTTTGTGTCTAGGTTATTGAGGTTTTCCACCCTCATTTCATGCAAAAGAGTAAGATTAAAATCAAGATTTTGTTAATCCTTGAAATACCTGATGTTAAATCCTATTTCATTCTTTTCCTTCTTCAGGTAATGATGGCTTTAGCCAATCACTTACAACATGTAGAAGCAGAAAAACAGAAATTACGAGCACAGGTTAGGCGATTATGTCAAGAAAATGGTTGGTTACGGGACGAATTAGCAAATACACAACAGAAATTACAAAGTAGTGAACAGAAATCTGCGGCTTTAGAAGAAGAAAAGAAACATTTAGAATTTATGAATGAAATGAAGAAATATGATTCCATGGATCCTAATATGGTAAGCATAAAAAGACCATGGATTGGTCCAACTAAATTGATCTCGTTTGTCTCTTCTAGAATATTATTAAGTCAAGCAGAAATCGTTGGGGAAAAAATCACTATATCATTGGATTTGTTTAATCAATTTTAATTGTCCACCTTACATGTATAGTCATAAAATATTATAAAGCGATGAAATAGTGGGTGTTTGTTGAGAGTTTGTGTGTTTATTTGATTTAATACTATACAAGACAGCTCACACACTGGACATGGGATTAATCCCAGTTATTTTCAAGATTAATGATCCACAACAAGACCTCATAATACTGTGTAAGCTAATATCATTCAGTAGACCAGTCAGTACATATTTGGTTTAATATGAATGATGATCTAAATAATTGAATGACTTTATTTTATAGCAACAAAGTGTGGAAGAAAAAGAATCTGTTGCTAATGATCAATCATCACAGTCATTAGATTTAGGTTTTCCAGATGATGATGATGATGGTCCACAACCAGAAGGTAAGGTCATATTTTTCTTTTACTTTACAAGATATGGCCTATATTTGTCATATATTTATCATATGTCTGTCATCTTTGCAAGTATGCATTCCCTCCCATGATTTTATATGTGACGATTGTGTTGAGTTGAACACAGATGTTTTCTTTGCAACCTTACTTTTCCCTTCAATATTTTTGATTAACCCTTTGGATACTGATGCCCTGAATGACATTAGGCCTATATATATATACTAGCCTCTCAGGGTAAAAATGGACCAAAAATATACTTAATATACATGGTTTATGTCTATGAACCCTTAGGACCCAAGCAGCTGTAAAAACATCTAGAAGAATACCGAGCAGCATCTGTGAGCGGTCTTTCGGCTGCACGGGTCCTAAGGGTTAACCTTACAGTTAATATGGTTAAACATCTAAGTTTTAGTTGGGTGAAACAAGCATTATTGTTTGCAGAAAATCATCCTTGCTAAAATAATCTTCCTTCTGTCTGACTGTCACATGTTTTGGAAAACAATAACTCTGCTTCTAACTGAGGTAGAAGTTGGTGTAAATATTCATATGGTGAATATAAGATACAGATTTTCGACTTTGGCTAAGCAGAGATACTCAATTTGATTGATCCACAACAATAATTCTGATTGAGAATGTTCAGACTTGTTAAGATGTTCATTATATGAATGTCTTGACTGTGTATTTTTGTACAGAGTGATATGCAGTTTGATTGTTTTTATTAAAAGAAGATAAATGTGCAAGTAATTAATGTATGTTATCTGTGGGATTAAGGAGGGGGACATCAGCATGTTGACTTGTTTATACAATGTCTTGTTTTATTTCTTACAGTTTTATCTCCAACCCAACCAAGTGCAATGGCCCAGGCGGCAAGTGGTGGTTATGAAATTCCAGCCCGACTACGTACACTTCATAATCTAGTCATCCAGTATGCGTCACAGGGTCGATATGAAGTGGCTGTGCCACTATGTAAACAGGCATTAGAAGACTTAGAAAAAACGAGCGGCCACGATCATCCAGATGTGGCTACCATGTTGAATATTTTAGCTCTTGTATACAGGTTTGTTATGAAGTTCTACATTTTTTTATTATGGGTTACTTTATGTAATATTAGGGTTAATTATAAGAAATTATACGCTATAGCAAAATATGAAATGATCACAAATGAGGAAAAGGCCTAGAATGATTTTATATAAATATTTTGTTATTTTAGACCATGGCAGTGTCTTAGTTAACATCTCTGCAAAAAATAGTAAAAATGTCATTAGATCAGTATTACTTATTACATTGATAATGTTTTTTAAGTAATAATTGGCATTTGAAGGACTTTTAATCTCATGAAAGTGCAATATTGTAAAAGCTGAATATTTAAAAGGATTATCAGTTCAATAATGGTTCAGTTTCATTTAGTATATTTACATGATGAATTTAACTTCAACATTCAGCATCTTCTGCAGATAATATAAACAGACCATTACCATCCATAAGTGTTGGGTAAAATCTGATTGAGTATTTGCTGTTTAATTGTTCATCATGATATTTGGGTTTTGATTTCTTAATCAAATTTTATATAGTCAATTTGAGTACATTTTTACATGGATTAAGCTTGAGCTGTGAATCTTAGATATTGCCTGAAAAATTAATGGTCGGGGCGTAAATACCGGTACATTTTTATGTTCTAAACTCCTTTAACTTGAATGACATTGAGTATTTTGAACAATAAAACATGTGTTTAATCAAATTTCAACTTTTGGATCTTGTGCAAAGGTAAAGTTAATTATATACTATAAAATGATAAAATGTTGCTATGGTAGGTTGTTATTATTACAGAGACCAGGGAAAATATAAAGAAGCGGGTAATCTTCTTCATGATGCTTTATTAATACGAGAAAAAACTCTTGGTAAAAGTCATCCAGCAGTGAGTGATCAGTTTCAATGTTACATGTCTGAGAAATATGATGACAGTTTGATTACGATCACTAACTTGATAATATTTAACAGGTTTTGTTCAGAAAGCTATATCTTACATGTAAGGTTGAAAGATTCAAGAAAATGAAACTGAAGAGATGTTTTTATTCAAGTCCTCTGTATTGCATTGCCAACTGGCTTTTAACTCCATCTCTGATTGTCATTTGAAAATTTTGAAAATTGAATCTCTACAAGTAATATTTAGATTCCTTTCAGTATTTACAAAGACCTTATGAAATGAAAATTTGTCCATAATCTGCATCCTGTGCAGACGGAATGGGATATGATCAAAACAAGTCAATGGCATCTATAAATTTTACTAAAACCTTATAGTGGAACCTTTTTTTAAATCCAATTGAATCCAAACCGGGAGGTTATCTACTATTGATATTTTGATTTTTTTTTCTTAATTAAATGTTTGGCTGTCAATTAGATATTGTCAAAAAAATACAAATAATAATAATCGTTTACTATAGCGCTGATCATTCAGTCAGTCTGACTGCTCTGTGGGTCAGGCTCAGCAGCTTTAAATGTTCTTATCTAGAAATTTAAATGTCAAATTATAAATTCAAACTGCCATCATATTTCCCAGTAATTATTAAATGTGAATTAGATTTATCAAGAGTGATATCCATCTTGTTTACAGAGATCAAGGCAAATATAAGGAAGCAGCAAACCTATTGAATGATGCTCTCGGTATCCGAGAAAAAACATTGGGAATGGATCACCCTGCCGTGAGTTGAACTGCACGCACATTTTCTTTTCCTCTCTTGATATTGTGCGTGGCTTGCTCACTGGTGTCAATGTTGCATGTTGGGATTGTTTTGTAGATTTTCGGTGATCTGTGTGTTCTATTATTTTTCTACGATTATTTAGCTTTTTTTTTAGATAGACAATTACAGGAAATTAGATTATATAAATTTCAAAACAGAAGTCCGTTTCACAATACAAATCTATTGAGAAACTGACTCCAAATTTATGCACTTTTACAACATTTTTACTGTGATTACACAAAGTTTTTTTGTTGTTTGATTTTGCATTGGATGAAAAGATTTGAAATTAGAATTTACACTGGAGCCTCGCTATAACTCTAAGCAACAATAAAATATAGTGAAGTCAAAGTGTATTCGTTGACATTCATACAACAGGGTTAGGGTTATTCTAGATGTTTTTATGTATTTTCTGTGATGAGGGTGTTTTTATTTATGAAACATAGAGGATAACAGCATGTTTTGCATGAATTAATAAATGTGTTAATTTAGTAATAGAAACTGCTCTGAATAAATAAAACTATCATTTCTTTAATTAAAAATCTTATCGGATACAAAACATTGCTCTAAAGTTTATATCACTGAAAAAGTTTAGAATGTCTAATTAAATACACTTTAGCAAAGCATGCTGAATGACATAATACCAAGGCAGTGGTAAGAAAGTATATCCACGAATTAAGTATTGTTAACTATTTTACCATTGCCATGGAACTATGTTTGGAAGAATTATATAGGTAAATTAGGTGTTGTGGATTATTTTTTAAATTATACAAGTGGTGTGGTTATTATTGTGATTTTGTAAATATTTATATTAATAAGTAAAAGTTAACTTATAGATTTAATGTTTTATAGTTATTTAATAGATAATTTCTTCAGATAAACATGTTAACTCAAAAGTTCTTCGGAGGGGGTGTAAAGAGAAACCTATATTTGTTTTAACTAGATGTACTTTCATTTTGGTCATAATAGAAATGAGAACCAGGTTTGTCTAATATTGAAATATGTATTTACAGGTTGCTGCTACGTTGAACAATCTAGCTGTTTTGTATGGTAAGAGGGGTAAATATAAAGAAGCAGAACCACTGTGTAAAAGAGCTTTGGAGATCCGAGAAAAGGTACTTACCTTGGAAAATATGTATAACATTTTAATTTTTGAAATTGAGAATGATATTTTATTGTTTAAAGGGACTGCAAATATAGATTTTTAAGGTCTTGCTCATCATGTTGTTGTCCGACCTCGTGGGTTTTCTCCGGGTCCTCCGGTTTCCTCCCACTGCTAAAGACCCCTACGCGCAAGCGAATTATTGAAATAAAAGACCCCTACGCGCAAGCGAATTATTGAAATAAAAGACCCCCACGCGCAAGCGAATTATTGAAATAAAATTAAACCATATGTTAATCCCGAAATGACCTAGTATGTGTCGAGTGGATTACCCCCCATTTCTCTCTCTCTCTCTCTCTCTCTCTCTCTCTCTCTCTCATCATGTTGTTGGTCTTTTGTCATGCTTCCCTTTTAAAGAAATTATTATTTTGTAGTAGCCTGGAAGTAATGTAATAATAGTAATGGAATATATACATGGCCTTTCAATTAATTCCTTTGTTAGATAGAGTTGTTGAATAATAAATAGTATGCAGACATTAATAACAATAAATTGATAGTTAATATTACTCTCTTTTCTATTTAGATCTATTTGTAGCCTAATATAGGTCAGTCTGCGTCATGCATAAATATATATTTATTATTCAGGTTCTTGGGAAAGATCATCCTGATGTTGCTAAGCAACTGAATAATTTGGCTTTGTTATGTCAGAACCAAGGCAAATATGAAGAGGTAAGGGCAGATCTTCAGGGACTCTAAACTATGTTAATATACATATGTAAAACCCAAAATGAATATTGCTTATGGTGTGAAGGGTTTATGAAAGTTCTTAAATTATTTATTATGAACTTTATTAGATTTGATATTTCAAATAAAAATAACCAGCAAATGAAATGATAATTTTGCAATTTATATGTTTTAGAATTAACAAATATCAATGTGCTTTATTTCAATCTATCATGGACGTACACAGGTAGAACAATATTATCAGCGAGCTTTAGAGATCTACGAATCAAAACTTGGTCCGGATGATCCTAATGTCGCTAAAACTAAAAATAATCTGGTAAGAATTGATGGGGATAACTGTCGGGATGACTAGATTTAAGGCTGTACACACTTGTTATGTTATTGGACACATTATCCTACTTTATATTAGTCAGTTCTTACATTTATAGTGTAGTGTGGTATATTTCACTGGTATATTTGTAGTTGGTACCTTTTTCATTTGGGTATTTTTTTCCTGTTGTGTGTTTATATCTTGCTTGTTAATTTAATTCAACTGAGGTGAAGATTTGAATTATAAAAACTTTTCACAACAAAACTTTAATAGTAAACATACATGCTTCTTAAAAAAAAAAGAAAAAAAGCAGCAAATAGAATTTTTCTTGACTTAAACCGTGCGAAGGCGAAGGTGTACCATACCCATATTGATTAATTAGTATTTGATGAAGACAACTTGAAAATATCAACAGTAAATAATCTGATTTAAAAATAGGTTTGTCATAAGATTTTAGTAAAGAGTATTGGTGGCTTGCTTTGACCAGCTTGACAAATGTTGACAAATTTGCAATTCATCATTTCTTTGTAAATACTGAATGGAACTGAGCTATATATGAACAGAAATTTCTTTTAGACATCCAAGTGTAGTTTGCAAAGGATTAAAATTCCTTCAAATGGTGATTGGTGTCTTTAATTCAGCCGAGGTGAAGATTTGAATTATAAAAACTTGAAAAGTAAACAAAAGCACTTTCATAAAGTACAAGCAAGATGACATACAACTTAACACATCTCTTACTATTCTATTTTTTTCAACATTTTCCCGTCTCATCTTCTTCTTCTTTTCTTTTTCCATTTCCTTTTAATTGTTTTTCTGCAGTTCAAACTAGAAACTGATTGATTAAAAGTAATCTAAATCTTTACAATTATTTATCTATTTTCAGAGACCATTAGTAGTAGGTATTTTCTATCAAGTATGATGCATTCATTCAATATGGTGTGACTAATTTGTTTATATTCAAACTGACCATTGAACTTTTAACCCTTTGTGTAATTAGAAAATCCTTTGGATGACCATCAGGCTATTTCAGAAATTTGACAGTTAGCCCTGAAAGCTAAACAATTCATTATAAGCACACACGGAACTTAGGACCATCATGAGTTGTTTGTGATCCCTAGAAAAATGTGGATATAGAATATTTTGCCAATCAGACCTGCATCGGAAATAAGTTCTCAAAGAAAGAATATGCTTTTCTCTTTATTAACATTGTTCCATTGGTCAGTTTGAATTCTAGATGTAGACAAGTTTGAAAGTTTGCTAATGAGATAATTATTAATTTATGATATTAAAAGAAACTGGTTTGAGCTGCAGAAACTCAGTTAATATGAAATATGTAGTATTTTTTTCTAGATTTCTTTTTGTCTCTTTAAGTCGAGTAATTAAAATGTGTCCAATTTCTTTGATTTTGGATTAAAGATTTTCAAAAAAGACAATTAGAAATTTTAACGTTAATTTTCAGGATATTATTCTTTATTTAGCCAAGAATTAAATACGGTGTGTGCAGCCTACCTAGTCAAATCGTTTTTTTATTTTTTTTTATTTTCCTTTTATGTCTGCATGTCCTCTGCACATCAGTGTTGGTTTTTCAGGTGGAAAAATATTATCTCCGGGCATTAGAAATATACAAGAAAAGATTAGGTCCAGATGATCCCAATGTCGTTAAAACACAAAATAACTTGGTAAGATGGAATGCACAGAAATGAGAATGATATTTTATTTAATGGAAGAATTTGAACTTTGAGAACAATTTTAAAACCGCTTGCTGTTCTGCATTTATGATTTGTAACCTCATCTTATAAAGATTTTCTGATTTATGCTGGATGATTTGTATTTGTTAAATAACAGTCTGGATTGACTAATACTGTTTAATAGTGTGTGAGAGATATCTTCTCAAGATTAGAGAGATGTATAATATCCAATGATTAATTTACTACACAATTTGCATGAGTTAATAAATTGTGAACAATCTGATGTATTGAATATATGAAGCTTGATAGACAGAGACACACAGTGTTCAGTTGACATGGTTAAATTATAGTTTGTATTAAGGCCAGGCACTATGACATTGTTGGGGGGATTAATTTAAAGAGATGTGTTAATATTTATTTTAATAAAACGTAGCACAATATGAATCATTACCACATGCTTGCTAATCTGTGTAATATTTATTTTTATCTGAGTCTACAAGTGACTGCAGACAAAAATATCAACAAAAGTCTGACAAAAAGTTGACATAAGTTTGACCAATATATCTCATGGTGTGGACTGGCCTTAATTCTACCATAATTCATGCTTTTATCTATTTACATAACTCTCAGTTACTAACCATCCTGATTTCTTTTCAAAATGTCAACAATATAGATTTCTTTTTAATAATTCTAAATATTTAAATGTCTTCACTTTAATAATTCTGAATATTGACTATATTTAAATTTCTTTATTTGAATGTTTTGTGAATGATCGAGCTAAAGAGACCATTGAAGTTACATATATATAAATGCATTTGGTTTAATATTTTTATAGCTGTATGATTTGAATTAATTTATGAAATTTATTTTATTGAATATGCTTTTGAATCTAGTCTTTTATTGCATTGTATTTTAAAATATAACCTTTTCTCTGTATCAGGCGTCTGCCTATTTAAAACAAGGAAAATATAAACAAGCGGAAGGTTTATATAAAGAAGTTTTAACAAGAGCACATGAGAAAGAATTTGGGAAAGTAGAAGGTAAGTTTTGTTAATTGTCACCTCGTCTTTTGGAGAAAGCAGGTGATTATTGAAATGGTGTTATCTACCTGACTGTCAAACCTTTTGAAACACAACAACTAGGCTTCAGTAATTGAAGTAAAAGGTTCAAACTTGGTGTAGATTTTCATTAGATGAATTTCTTGACTCAGTGATGAACAATTTCTGATTTACCTAAGAAGAGAAATGCAATTTGATTTGTTGACTATTTGGAACACAATAACCTTGAATCTAATTGAATGAGAGTGATGAAACTTGGTGTATGGTTATCAATTCCATGACTAAGTTTGATAATGAGTATTTTCTGCTCAGGTTAAGCAGTGATGAGCAAAATGATCGATCAGTGCTTTATAAAAAAAATAAATGAGCAAGCAATGGGTGTCATTTATTTTGGAATTAAAGATGGGTACCTCAGCCTCATTCTTTTGTTTTTCTTGTCATGGTGTGTTCTGTAAGAAATAGTGTTACAGGCACATCCTAAAAATGAATTTTTGTTTGAAATGACCTCAGGCACACAGTTTGAAAATAAAGATTAACTCAATTTTCATGACCTTTTTAGGTGATAATAAACCTATTTGGATGAGAGCAGAGGAAAGAGAAGAAAATAAGGTTAGTTTATTGACAAATATATCAAATAAAAATCAAGGTCAGCATATCAATAGTTTTCTGGTACATCTGTTGAAAATTATATACAACTTTACAGACATTCTTTTAAAGGGTCTCTGCTTATGCAAGAGCTAAATCTGCCTATTGCAGGTCTTTCTTTAGGCCTAAAATGTTATCTAAATTATTAATTAGACATTAATTAACTTATCCAGACCATAATCAACTCTAGATACCATTGCTAACCTGCGATATTTAGCAGATTGGAATACATTTTTTAAAATATAATTAAATGTAAAAATGGAGACTTTGTTTTCTATCGTACTTTAGTAATGATGATCAAGGCTAGCCTAAAATTCAAAAGCTAATATCTAGGTCCGAAATTGAGCAATTTGACTGAAATTTTCAGCATATTCAGTTTACATTATTTATTTTTTTAAAACTATTATAGTATAGCGAGAACTGTCTACTCTTTACCCAATCTCTCATAATGCCCCTTCAAAGTTAAAGAATTTTCAAGAAAATTTTGATGTTGATGTAATTACTGAAATAAAGCCATGTTTGCTTAATGTTGATAGATATAAGAGTGTTTTTGACTGTTATTATATTGTTATAAGACTATTATATTTTTGACTGATATAAGATTGTTATGATATTTTAGGGTAAATATAAAGATGGAGCTCCCCCTCCTGATTATGGTGGATGGCATAAAGCACCAGCTAAAGTAGACAGGTACTTTTCTTGTATTTCAATCAATGTTTATATTTGATTATATTTTGGATGGGTGAGGAGGGCTTAAAATACTGTCAGAGCTGTTATTGTAGATCTGAAGCAAGATCAAGGATTGTTGCTACACTTTACACATTCATTTTGTGTGCTTGAATGTTTAGAAAAATTAATAAAATAAATTTTGGGGATTGATTTTGATGACTAAGATGTATAGAGAAAGCCTTAATCTTGTATGTTAATAATATAATACAAAAGTTCAGTGTTTCAAATGTTCCATTTACATTTTTCATATAATTTGTGTTTTTCTAGTCCTACTGTGACCACAACTTTGAAAAATCTAGGAGCACTGTACAGGAGACAAGGAAAATATGAAGCTGCAGAAACTCTTGAAGAATGTGCCATGAGGTCAAAGAAGAATGTGAGTAGTTGCTTGTAGAACAATTTTATTTAACTCAAAATCCCCTTTATTTTGGGGATTGGCTTGCTATCATAACCAAGATTTTGATCTGATATAGATTAAATTTGAGATAAAGAATAAAGTTTAAATGAAATTATTATTACAATTACAATTTTCCTGAGGCATTTCCATTCACTCAATTCCCACCTGTTACCTAGCAATTACCAATAGACATCTTATATAATTCATAAATTTTAAAATAAAAACTCCTGCTATATGATGTAGGTTTTGCTATTCCTGACTAGCATTTCCACGCAGCAGATACATGTGTAATGTGCTCAGCTATACA
The DNA here is from genome assembly GCF_932274485.2 of Patella vulgata. Taxonomy (NCBI): domain Eukaryota; kingdom Metazoa; phylum Mollusca; class Gastropoda; family Patellidae; genus Patella; species Patella vulgata. The sequence goes on from NC_065883.2 coordinate 25,408,563, forward strand.
TGTGTGTATATTATACAGTATGAATGGAATAACTGATATTGATATATTAATTAATACCTGCTATAACTATGTAATAACTATTTACTACATGTTAACAGACATTCTTTTCCATATATCCACACATGCTATTCTGTATACAGACATGCATTAAATCATAAACATTTGTTTATTAATAGGTCATTTATTGGCTAGGTCCTTTTGTTAAAGGGAAACCTTGTTGAAAATAGTTAATCTTCCCTTTTCAGTACAATAAGATAAAAAAAAATGAGGGAAAAATGGCTCATTTTTTGTTGAAATTTTGTTGGTATGAGTAAGCATTTAGTAATTGAACATATTGATATAAACAAGTTACGATGTTATGGATAAACAATAACTGAATTAATTACCATTCTTGATAAAATTATAGTAACTTCTGTTTATACAAATCTGTTGTGGAATTATTGACCTTAAACCTTTTTAATTGCTGACATTGTTGGTAACTTCATGTCTTTTTAACCCAACTTATTATATAATTACTAGTTACTACTGTTAACCATGAAGTGATCTATTAACAACTCAAATTGTATTGTTGAATTTTATAAATGCTGAATCATTTGTTTATGATATATTTAATGGTTTGTTTGACTCCTGTTTATTACAATATAATTTGTAGATCATTAATGGTCATATTTATCTTTGTTAGGCAAATCATTAAAGGGCAATATCCAGTATACATACTATTAGAAACATGCACAACATCTTGGACAAACATTTGGTTGGATACAGGGGTTAGGGTTGACGCATCTTGTATGACTTCCAGAGCACTGCATCTTGTTATACAAACTTGATTAATATTTATGTATGATTCAAACAGCAAGCCACTAAAACTTTTAATCTAAATATTACATCTGACATATTAACAATCAATCTTGTATGACCTATTTATGGTAAATGACCTTTGATCCCTTAACTTTTTCTTTTTCTGTCACTATATATGAGTACCAGATTTCATTCCATCCAAGTTGTAGTTTCATTCTTCTTATAGTAGATACATTATATAGAGCTTCATTTTGGTAGTAGGGAATTTCCCTGATTCTGTATTCACTGAATGAATATGGTAAAAGGGTAAACGAATGCCTAATTATTCTGTGTAATCTTTTGGGTTTCTTGTGTGCCTATAAGACAATACAAGGTGGGTACAATAAGGCAAGGCTAGAAATGAAATCTGCCATTTTCCTCGTCTGTCATTGCCGTCTGATAAAAGTGGAATGTGAGTGCTGTGCTTCTGTTTTGTCTTCTGCTTTCTTGTATTTTTTTTTTATTTTTAATTTATTGCATTTTATTCTTTCCCTCACTAATTTCTGTATATATATAATAGAATTTAATTTTGATAAATGTATATAATTATTATATATATGTTTTAATATCTTATCTAACCTTTTCTTCTCTTGCTTCATATCTATACTATGTATCAGTCAATTATTAAATATCTTTGACAGAAGGCTTGATTATTATTTTAAAATACGAACAAATAGAAAAAACAAAAACATTTTTGGTTTTACTGCTAGGCTGTGGATTTAGTGAAAATGGCCAAACTGACAGACCTAGGAAATGATTTTAGAGACCATTCACCCCGAGAGAGAAAGCGTTCTAGTAGCCGAGACCGGTCACGCAGAGATTCAATGGATAGCGTCTCGTACGATAAAAATGATGGTGATGACGAAGTGAGTATCGGTGTCACATGGTCAGGCGAGGGGGTGAGTACGAGTCAAGAACAGAGAAAATCTTCCGACTGACATCAGCGCGTTTATTACATTATTTATAGTGGGAAATGATTGCCAGAAATAATAGGTTGCATGAGTTATCCCCCCCTTTCTTTGGTGTGCGCTTTATTTTAGATGTATCAAGTTAATCAATTATTAATTCAACAATATATTTCGTTAGCACTATCTGATTTAGTTTACAGAAAGCATGATCTTATTTGTATATAGTCGTATCAATAAAACTTTAATGTGTCAACAACTAAACTCATAGATTAAATATTGGAACAGATTTCTGGAATTCACACAATGGAATAGAACATTACTTTTAGAAGAATTTTCGGACAATACTATCTGAGGTCTATTATAGTTGATACGACACATTAAAACATTGATCGCAATACATTACCGGTGATTGGTTTTCAAATATTAAATCAGGCTTTTGTGGGCTTTTTTTTTTTACTTTTAAACACCAAAAATTGACCTGCCCCATTTAAATTACAGTATGTTATGATTACCACTATAAAATAATAAATATAACTGATAGTTGGAAGGTTTTCTAGATTTAGATTGCATGATTTATCTCAGTGTTTTGGCCATGACAGGGCTATGTTGCTTTTCTTTGTTTGTCCCACATGTAAAACCCATGTCAGACTTTCTCTTGCACTGATAATAAAAAAAAGAACCAGCAAAAACATGAAACTGAGCATCTATTAATAACAGGATTGCTATGGCATTCCAACTTGCACTTTTTAAGTGAAGTGAATAACACTTTGGTTTGATTAACAAAAAGACAACTTAACACAGTTTTATTTCAATAACTATTTCTTTGAAGAAGAAAGTGCATACAAATACAAATATCTCTCAGTATCATCTTCCTATATCTATTGAATGATGCGATGATAAACAAAATTTCCTACACTTATTTCTTAACTGGCATGGGTAATGCAGCTTTCAGTATGTAGAAAATAGTCCAAACGAAAATCTTGAATCGAAGTTCATTTATTTTCTAGTTTCACTTTCATTAAGTAAAGTAGTAGATTTCTTCTACCACCGAGAAGTTTTATTTTTCATTTTTTCTACTACACATACCCTGTCTGCCTACACACTGAGTGATTTATGTAATAATCTTGACTCGTGACACTCGGTGGTTTATTCCACACCCCCCTTCCTCTGATTATTCTCACCGGTAAAATAGCATCAACCATCTTTTTATTATTTTTTATTATTTTTTTTTCCATATTTGATATAGCAAATTTTTTTTTTTTTTTTTTTCATATTTGATATAGCAAATTATTTAGTTCGTGTGTAATTGATTTCTCATATTTTATTATTTTAAAAATACTTTATTTTTTTTTTTTGTCACAGATACTGATACGTGCATTTGCAGTCCTAGATCTAGACAATAAAATAAATTTATAAATCATAAAATTAACAGAAATATTATATAAAAATTGTACATAAAGCAAGATTGTATAATTTGGTAAACAATTTAAGAAATAATAAAAAATTGATTTGACGCTATTTTGCCGATGATAGTTAAATTAACTGTGTATTTCATGTATATTTAATTTTAATTAATTTTGAAAGTAGATTAGAGGTATAGTGTAGATTTTTTTATGAAAATATATTAAAATTAATTTTCTTAAATGTATCTATTTGTTCAGTTAAATTCCATTGCTTTAGAGTAGCCTAAATGCTAATGCTTAAATTGATTTGGGGGCAAGCTATTTGTTATAAATGGTTAGGAATTTTAAATCAAGAGAAGACAAGTTTAGTGGAAATTTTTTTTTTTTTACAGTGTTATTTCCAAATTGTACAATAGCATTAAAAATGAATTCAATCCCTTATCAAAATAATAATTTTGACCCTTATTGGTTAATGACTTTGATTTTCCTTTTTTTTTTCTTTTTTTTTTATAAAAAATGCTAATGAATTTAAAAAAGAAAAATGCAAATCGAATCCCATGCTTTTTTGCTTCTTCTCACCAAGCACAGTTGAGTTTTTAATAAATTATTAAATTTTAATCTTTGAAGTAAGAGATTTAGAACTGACACCTGCATTGATTTATGTACCTAATTATATGTTAAATAGGCTTATGAATAGCCAACAATTTTTAAAACAATAATTGGTAGATAATTAGATATTTCCAATAAACTTGATTCTGTAATAATTTGGAACCTTTTACTTTTACTAGTTTTCAAAATCTTATTATTTTTTTTTCTTTCTATAGATGTATCATTGGGTTTTTTGGCATGTTATTTATTTAAATTTACATATTTCTTTATTCTGCTTTAGAAGGCAAGAGGGATAGTTCTACTTTTTTTATTAGGTGATAGACACTATAATTTAAACTTCTGTAAATTAAAATACATTGATGTAGACAACTTTACTTAATTTATTTTATAATCTATTTTTTGGTAAATAAAATTATATAACGATTTTTTAAGTAACAACCTTAAAAAAGTTTTTAAGAAACATTAAAATATTTTTGTTTTCAATGAAGATAATTTGTCCCTCTTGCCTAGCTGTGCTTAATGTAGTACTTCGGTTTGTCTCTCATTAACACCACTTGACTTTACGTTAACATTTATCAGACCGGCAAATTAAGGCGCAGTGGCTCATTTTCCAAGCTGAGAGCTTCCATTAAGCGAAGCAGTGCCAAACTGGTTCAGAAATTAAAAGGAAAGGGTCCAACAGACGATAATTCAGGAAGGTAAGTCATTTTGAAGGAGGTTAAAATAATCTAGCCTTGCCTTATTCTTACACATATTTTAATATGGTGAATGAGTTTTGAGAAAGGGTTAAATAAATATCAAAATAGTTTTGGGTTTTAATCCTTCATTTAAGTTTTAACCATGTTCAATGAATTAAGTTGGTCCACTTACGGTTAGAAGGGTTGTTTGATAAAATTGAATATTAATGTTGCACATCATGTAGAAATCTGTTGTGAAAGGGACCACTGGTGATGATGAATGGTAGTAATACTGCACAATGCCCATTATTTAACATTTGTTTATATATGAGAGGTGTGGTCTTGGATTGGTTAACAAGAAATATATCTTTGGGGTAATCATTATGTATTGAAGGGTTGATTCGTATATCTGTGGAAATAGCTCATCAATGCATAATGCATGCAGACAATTTCTAGCTGTCATTCTGTAGACAGTGAAAATTTATGAAGATTAAGTCTTTGTTCTCAGAAATGACTTAAAATGATCTTTAAAGGGGGGTAGGAATAAATACATGTGATGGAGAAAGAATTGGTTTAGATTTTTAAGGATGAGCGAGAAAAACTACCTGATGCTGAAAAGCTAAAATAAACTGAAAATCTGAATCTCATTTCAAGTAGAGAGGGGACAAGAAAATTGAATTGAAGTTTTATGTAACATAGAGAGGGATGTTGCCTTTATATGTAGGGGCCAATAATCTATATGGCTTAATATGCACGACTTAATCCTGGTATCAATTCATTATTCCTGTTGATAACAGAGCTATCACCCCTTCCTTAAAGTTACAATTTCATATTTTCTAAGAAAGTCAAAACATAATTATTTCTATGTCTTTTGCTCAATAGGTTGTCAACTCACTATTATACGATCATAGGTGTCATTCTCACACTTAAAACTCATTTGCACCGGAAATAATAACACAATTACCTCCCAATTACCTCCCTTGTTTTCTATTCTCCACCATGGAGTAACTATCTTCAAACGGTTGAATTTGAAGATGAAAATGATATTTTTGCCAATTTCTCAACTGGCAATAGTGAATTATAGGATTAATAGGATTATTCTTTAACAGGGTAGGACTGTTTATAGATACCATCTATTTCAGGGCTTTATTTTAATACTTTTTAAAAATATAACTTAAAAATATGAAATTGTAACTTTAAATGGCTGGACAATATGGTCAATACATGCAGGATCAAAGATAGAGAAGTACAGATTTAAACTTTTCTTTCTTTCTTATTTTAGCTGTTCACTTGATGACAAATAATTGTCTTCTGTCAGCATTACCATCATGAAAACTCATTGATCGTAGTTGCTCCTTTGCAACTATTGATTTATGTGGAGAAGCATATTGAATTCCAATTATGTTTTTTTACTTCCTGCATATTGTTGCATGTTTAATTAACTCCATTTAGAATGTTTCTAAGTGATGTATGGCAGACTATTGGATTTAGTCGCTACCAGTAAGTCAAAGGAACCTGATGACTTTCAGAGAATAAGGAGGGAAAGCACCTTTCTCAATATCATTTTCTAGGAATCCACCTTAAAGATGCAATATGTAAGAATTAGGTAAAGAGCTGGCAATTATTGCTATGATAGTTCAAAAATAGATAATAAAAATTAATATATTGAAAATTTCATTCAAATTACTTTATTCTGGGCGAAGTTATGACTGAAGATGTAGTGTAGATCATTTATTATCGCAACAATGGTACTTGACTACTGAGACTTTAGTCTTGATTATCCATTTTATCGTTATATTTTTAAATATCACTGGTGTTCAAATCCATTTAAAATCTCACCCACCTGATGATCTAGAGTGTTGATTATAGGCTTGTCATGTGAATAAATGTCTAAATAAAAATTTATATAACATTTGAGGCCAAAAGAAAGATCTGTATTAGGCAGATTTAGCTCTTACATAATGTATCTTTAACAAGTTTAACAAAATAAATATATCATGCATTTCATAATGGAAAGAAAACCAAAGGGTATTGCTGGAGCATAAACATTGATCATTCCATCTTTTTATTTTTAGTATTTTATTTTGAAAGATTTATTTGTGTGGAATTTATTTATTTCATTCTTGATTTTATTATTAGCTTTGTTGAGTCTTGTGAGTTTTGGTTATTTTCTTTAGTTCCTAATTTCTCATATCAGTCCAATTCAAATTGAACAATTTACTGCTTAAATTGGTACTCATTTAGGATTTTCATTGCTGATAAATGTAAAGGAACCTTTAGTAATTTTGGATAACAGTCACGTTTTTAACGGGGCAGTTCCATGCGATCCCCTTAGGCCCGTCAATTTTTGGGTACCAGATTACCAGACACTTAGAATAAATGGCTGTGAATCAAAACAGTTCTGTTTTGTGAGCACACACCACTACGGATAATACCATATAAATATATAATAATGTTAATTGTTCAGTTGGAATTGTATGATTGTCTTGTTTCTATTATTGAGTTATATCTGTGCACTTTTTTATGTTCTACTAGTATTTTTGATTTGTCTTTTCCTCGTCTTAGTCTCAACTGGTATTTAAAAGGAATGTCACCCCATCAGCAAAGGTTGGTTTACTCTCCTGCCAAACAATTTGAATGCAATCATTATCATTAGTTATAATTTTGCACCTCATCATTCGCATCATGATTTGCTATTTACTCGATATTCTTCATTACCCTATAGCTTAATGCATTTTATAAAGTGATAAAATAGTTTTAATAGAATAAATATTTATTAAAGAAATGAAATATATAACTTATTAATAACATTGTAGGATAAATAATCTAGGTTCTTGTTTTTAAATCGTATTACTGATTTTAGTAATCTTTCATTTCGCTCACTTCTGATTCATGTAAATGCTTGTTAGAAATTCCCCCCCCCTTTCTCTATAAAACAAAATAGCTTCTTATTAGTCGATGAAGTTCAAATTTAGTTTTTTCAATAATTTGAACTTTAAAAATGTGTTTATTTAAAATAATAATTTAAAACTAGAAATTTCTTATAAATTTTCATTCAGTAAAGATAAATATAAAAGAATACATTTTCACTTATTAAAATTATATAAAAGGTCTTGGCTCACATTTCTGTGTCACCCTGAGAAGAACAAAATCTTTACTCTTGCATTTCAATTCATATTCCATTATTGCTTGCACTAATAATCCTTTGTTGAATCTCTTTAATATGTTTATGATAATAATTTAAGTTAATCCAGGGATCAGAGCGTATCTTAACGCTAAAAACATTGCTCGTATTAAGATATCTTGAATAGTTTCTTAATATGATTTCTGTGTAAAAGTTGTCTTTTTAAAGAATCGGCCAGTATGTAAACTGTAAATACTTGAATAGTTTTGAAATTTAAATTGGAAAATTTGTTGTTGACATGACACATCAGGTATCGAAAATTAATTTAACATGCACAAGCAAGCAAAATGCCACCTATCCCTTAGCTTGGTTCATTAAGCTATATAAACCTACACAGAAATAGATATGCAATAAACATCAACCATATTATTTGTGCAGCCTGTATGTATGGATTCCAGTTCTTTTAATTGATTTACATGTATAGCTATTTTAGTAATAAGGGACAATGCCACTAGGCGTGTAGCAATATTGAAAGACAACACATTATATGTATCCCAAAATATTTAATATAAAAATTACATACAAATTCAAACAATTCATTAAAATTCATTGTCAATCAAACATTAACATGGTTTTAATGTGATTATGATAAGAATATTGTCACTTGATTTGTTTAGTGGTTGCCATGGAAAAGGGATAAATTGATTGAAGTATATTGTGTATATTTTCAGTATGAAAAGAGCAAGTTCCATGTCAGTTCTCAATATAATCAGTAATAAAGATGATAAATTACATGTAAGTTACAAGGACTTCTTCAGTTGATAATTTACTACTCTTTTACTATGTTTTTAATGCAGCAGCTAACAGTACAGAGAATATGACTAAAGAATAAATCCAAAAGATTTTATGTGTGTTCAGAATTGTATAAAGTTTATATTATTTCATAATGGCTGTGGTTTTAGCCAGTGCATGGAAATATTTACAACAGGAACACCGAAATTTTATACAGTAGACTGAAACCCTAATACTAGAACACCTAAACCTTACATAGAAGAGGGGGGTCACAATGGTTAAGTGGGTAATACGCTGGCTCGCTAGCCTAGAGGTCGGGTGTTCGATCCCTGCATTGGTCGAGAAAGTTTATCCAGATTTTCCGGCGTGGTTCCCCCTTGTCAATGATACAGGACGGAGGGTCTGACAAGGATATCTGTCTAGTTATTTGGATGGGATGAAAAACCGAGGTCCCGTGTACACATCGGCGTGCATGTAAAAGATCCCTTGATAGTTGGAATTCGATATAAGAGTAGGCCCTAGTGCCGCTGTCCAGGCAAAATTTCCTTCATATAGCACACTGTATAGCGTATGCCCGTCTTCATTTGCCCAGTTCGGAGCAGAATCCAATTTCATTTCATTTCTTTACATAGAAGACTAAAACCCTACTACTAGAACACCCAGACTATATGGAAAAAAACTGAAACGGTATTACTAAAACACCCAAACCTTAAACATAGAACACCCAAAATTAATTTATCTGTTGTTTGTTTTTGCAGGAAAGTAGGCGGTCTGTGGGTGATTTAAGTATAAGAGGAAGAACAGCAAGTTCTGACCATTTAGTAGATCGTCCCTTCTGACCACCACAAAAATACTTGTTAGATTGTATATGTGTTAAGTGTACAGTACTCATACAGATAATTTGCCTGTTGACGGTGTTACCTCGCTCGCTCTCATTGGAACGCTTCCGTCTTCAGTGTTCACCCAGCCTCTTTCTGGCTATTGCTAGTTAACTGTTATAAAGAGAGGCACTAGGATTTTCACCTGATTTAGTGATATTTGGGATAAAGGGAATATATTTGTAGACAAGTTAACAGCTTTCTAGTTGAATTGATATCCTGTGGTCGCTATTATATATGCTTTCTTTAAACCTGTGGAGAGCATAATATTAGTTATTATTACTATCATAAATATTGCTACTCAAATGTCCATAAAATATTAAATGTGTTATATGTCTTTAGCCATATCATTATCATATTTATGTAGTGGAAATATTACCATCAACTACAGAACAGGAATTAGATGTGATATACGGTCATGTTATTATAATAAAACAGTATGGTCTGTAGGGATATATTATTTCTAGAAGTATGTACTACAGTTATTGCAGAGACACTGTCAGTCTTTTTCTAACAATTTCCTGACAATTTCTCTATATGATGCAATTTATATTTATAGTTAAATCGACTAACATTTCTGTGAAATGGCTTATTAGAATATCTATAAAAAATATACCAAACCTAATGGAACTAGTAGTACCTATTCCTGTTTGATGCTGGTACAGAGATATTCTGAATTCTGTCTACTTCAGAATATCTATTTTGGAATACTTTATAGAATCTCTAAGCTTTGGTTTACAGTATAATAAAATGTTCCATCAAATTTAAAAAGACATGTTAGACAGCTCCAAAGGTATGCACCAAGGCTCTGTCAGTACCCTAAGTTCTCCTTGTAGCGGATTGAGGTGACTTTTTGACTCAAGCTGTATTGTTTCCTCTATTTATAATAATTGATGATTGATATTAGAATAACAAATCTATCATTGATCTCAACTCTTCTCTTTCTTATTAAACATGCTTTTATTCTAATGAATTAATATATTATTATACAACATATTGTATAGGTGTACAAAGAACTACACTACCATTATTTCAGATTTATTTTAAATTTTATAGTCAATTGTATAGATAAACCTGGGCTTAAGGTACCATTATTATTAAATTGTACAGATATTAGTTACTGCTTGCCTTTATTTGTAAATATGTTGGGCTGTAATAATAACGATGAAGTTGAAGGTACACTTGAAACATAGACCGTCTGTGTATCAGCCAGAAGCTTATTGTTATCATAATTTCTGATTTAAATGCTTATTTATCCAAATCCCTGGTGTCTTTTATTTAGAACTAATTGTAGCATGAAAGTGCATGTAGTCAATTCTGTCAACAAAAACATTTAACTTTTATGTAATTCTATTATATAACATGAAATTTATTTTGGGTTTTTGTAGGAAAATTCTTGTTTATGCTTTGCCCTATTTTTTTTTTTTAAGTTTTAAAATACCATGGTAAGCCATTCACTTGGGTATATGTGTTTGTTAGTAGTAATAGTGCTTAAATTCTCGTACATGTATATGACAAGGATGAGAGTTGAAGCTGTTGGCTATTGTTAAAAACAATTAAAAATATTAGGGGAACTGTTAACATCTGTTGTCATTATTTTAATGCACTCAAGTACAGTATTTTACTTTTTGGGAATCTACATTAATAATTGGGTTTATTCTTAATTTTCACTTCCATGACATGTAGGAAACTTGAACTCATCTAGTTTTATGTTTTTGCATAAATACCTTGAAGAGAGATATTCTAATTGTTGTATTAGTGAAATATTTGTAAAAGGAGAATTAAATCTAGATCATTATCTCCTCTCACACTATATTATTTGTACACTTCCTGCTTATTATATCATTGTGATTATTTATTATTAAAATAATTATTTCTTATTATTTTAAATCTTTCTTTTGTTTTGTTTTTTGTTTGCATGCTGCTGTTGCGTTGTGGTGCTCTTTTGTCTTATTTTGGGGAACCTTGCTGCAAAGATTTCTGTGTTGTGCTCACTTTTGCAATATTCTGTTCTACGATGAAATTGTGAAATCTGTTAGTATAATTTCAAATTAAAACCAAGTCCAGTAACGGTACATAATATTGAGAAGGGGGGTGGGGTGGGGAATAATCAGAATTTGGAGTTGTTTTAACTGGCATATAGATTTATTGAATAAGAATAATAAAAAAGGTTTCAGGAGGTTATTTCATTTGTTGATCCTGACCTCAGGCGTTATTATATCAAGGATAATGAATACTGGAACGATTTCTTTATATAATTTATCATCTACCCAATGGAAGAAGGGAAATTGTACCCCTGTATTATTGCAGGGATCTGTACCTCACATATTGTCTTACCTGTTAATTCCCTCAATATAAAATATTGAGAGAAGTTTCGTACAGATTATTAATGCCATTATTACATTCATTCTCTATCACCTGACAAAAGTCAGCAATTGACAAGGTCAGAGAGGTGGATCTACAGAGGTAGAAATTATATTACTCTGCTCACATCTAGAAATGAAGATTTATGGGATTTGACTTGAATGCACCTTTTTCGGAATGGTTTATTAAAACTGGATATGGGTAAAGGCAATACAGTAATCAAAAGTTGGTAGTGAGGTAATGTGATCTAGACTGACAGTGTCTTGACATCATGAATAATCACATTTATGTAAAAAAAAAAAATTATTTGCACATTTAAAGCACTAGTTGTACAAAAAGAATATGGATGATAAAAAAATACCAAGCATTTTAATAATGATCTTTAATAATAATAAAAAAAATAACACCTGTATATATTTTTCTTGAGAATTTTTCTGTTGTGATATGTGCATTTTAAGAAATCTATGGGTAAAAGATTAAAATTCTTGGCCCTGAGATTAACATATTTTAAAGGATTAAATTCTTACTTTGCCCCAGATAAATTTTTATTAAGGAAACTGAAGAAGACGGAAGTATAAATGGAAGACAGTAACAATGTTATATCTACATGTATCTATCTTTTAGTATATATCTATGATAGAGCTGTATATATATTTTGCTGTAAATGGTTTTAATTAATCACATTGTAATATATTCATGGTTATGATATTGTTATAATTGTTTCATATATTGATTATGAACATTTCCTATATAATGTGGTGATAATAACTAGTCATGCTTTATAAACTCCTTGATAATAATCGCTTTTAATATTTTCATCACTCTATCCAAAAATTTCCCTTTTCATCATAATTAAAATGTACAAGATTTTAAGAAAATATTTTTGAGCTTGAAATTCTTCCACAAAGCTATCAGACATGTTTGAATAAAATTTGACTCTGCAGTTGATTGAATGAATTTGAATTTTTATTGATTAAAGTCCTTATAAAAGAATCCATGTGTGAATTATTATGCCATTATGAAAAGGGAAATATTAAATTAAAGATTTAGATAAACCCCCCAAAATGCTACATTGTAAATAATTTATGGACATGGTAAAATTTAAAAAGTAATGAAACTATCTGAGCCGTGGGTAATATCATCTGTAGACTACAGGATAGACATGACCAATATGTGCAATTGGTTGACAAAGCCTTGTACCGGTATTGGGAATTTTTTTTAGTAAACTTTCAAATATTTGTATGACTATTTTATGCACACTGGATGTATTTTGTAGATACCTACTACCTAGATACCTTGGCCCGCCCCCAAATCTTCCAAATCTTTACGTTATGGATTACATTTAATGTACTTTCCCTGCCTCCACCCAACCCAACTTACCATGTCCTTAAATACAGAATGGTCTCGGTTTTGATATGGAGAAAAGTAATTTTACATATTTATTGTTTTAAAAAAGGTATTCTTAAATACAAGCAAATCTTTATTCTGAATGACTTAAATACCATTTTAAATCCATTCTGACAAAAATATCCATGTATTTCATACCAGTTGGTTGTGCATGTATTCTAAATTATTTAAATAACTGATCTGTAGAATTTTAAAACCTGATAATAAAACAGTTTTTCATGCTTATCATTTGTTTTTGTTTGACCCGTCTGTCAGGATTATACTATTATATTAGTCAGGTAAGAATAAATCCAATTTTATAACATCATTGTTGCTTTTGACTGAGATGTCATGTTTTTTTGAAAGTCATATTGCAATTTGAGGGTGTTGGATGGCCGAATGGTTAGCATGCGCGTTGTATCATACGGTCTGTCATTAAGTCAACTGGCGGGGTTTCGATTCCCCGGTTGTGTGTTTTCTCCAGGTCCTCCGGTTTCCTCCCACTGCTAAAGACCCCCTACCATGTGTTAGTCCCGAAATGACCTAGTTTGTGTGAGTGGACTTTAAACCCCATTTCTCTCTCTCTCTCTCTCTCATATTGCAATTTGCTCACATTACAAATTGATTATTGAAGTGAGCCCAATGGAGAATGGAATGACATGGGGGTTTCATTTCTATGCTTAAGTGTGTCATGTGAGTGAAGAGCATTTTGGCTGAACAGCAGTGTTTCTATGTCATTCCAGCAGCACCCCACCCCACACCCCCTCCATGTAATTAGATGGATGGGAGTTGGGCGGCCGAATGGTTAGCAAGTGCGCGCTGTATCATAAGGTCGGTCATTGAGTCAGGTGGCATGGTTTCGATTCCCCGGTTGTACATGACAAGGAGTAATGCCGCCTGTCCAACCTCGTGGGTTTTCTCCGGGTCCTCCGGTCTCCTCCCACTGCTAAAGACCCGAAATGACTTAGTTTGTGTCAAATGGATGTTAAACCCCATTTCTCTCTCTCTCTCTCATAATTAGAAGGGTGTCTGGTTGGACAGCATTAACCAAGTATTGTTGTTTACATGTATATATTGTTTTGTTATATTTCATATTTTGATATCCAGCCAAATCTGTTAATAACTGCAATATGTAGATTATTTACAGACAAAATGTGGGTGTGACACTGCCCGAGGGGGGGGGGGCGGATCATGCACCAAAATCAACAGTTGCCGTCCTTAGGGTATAAGGAATAAGTATACCAAGTTCCAAGATAATCCATTCAGAATTGTGGCCTTCAGACGCTAAACACAAAAATTGGGTGTGACTCTGCCCCTGGGGTCACGACATGCACCAAAACCAATAGTTTCCACCCTTAGGCTATAAGGGATACATATGCCAAGTTTCAAGATGATCCATTCAGAATTGTGGTCAGTATACGATAAACACAAAAATTGGGCGTGGCTCTGCCCCTGGGAGTCAGGAGATGCACCAATAGTTGCCGTCCTTAAGCTAAAAGGAATAAGTATACCAAGTTCCAAGATAATCCATTCAGAATTGTGGCCTTGAAATGCTAAACACAAAAAATTTGGGTGCGACTCTGACCCTCTGGGGTCACGACATGCATCAAAACCAACAGTTTCCGCCCTTACGCTATAAGGAATACATATGCCAAGTTTCAAGATGATCCATTCAGAATTATGGTCAGTATACGATAAACACAAAAACTTGGGCGTGGCTCTGCCCTGGGAGTCTGGACATGCACCAATAGTTGCCGTCCTTAAGCTATAAGGAATACATATAACCTGATACACAATATTGTGACACTATTTGTGAATGAAGGGCGGCCATCTTGTCTGCCAGTTTCGGTCCGATTTTTACGAAATTCGAACTCAACTATCCTTAGGGTGTAACAGTGATATATTGTAATGGTTTTTTAAATCGGATAAGAATTGTGACCTCTATTGGGTCCACAATCTAAAAACGCGATTTTGCATACAATCAGGGGCCATAATTCAGGAAGTTATGGTGATAAACCTATATTTCAAGTTTCATTGAAATCTAGGGAGAGAGAGAAATGGGGTTTAACATCCACTCGACACAAACTAGGTCATTTCAGGACTAACATATGGTTTAATTTTTTTATTTCAATAATTTGCTTGCGCGTAGGAGTCTTTAGCAGTAGGAGGACCCGGAGAAAACCCACGAGGTTGGACAGTCGACCCTACTCCTTGTCACGTACAACCGGGGAATCGAAACCCCGCCAGTTGACTCAATGACAGACCGTATGATACAGCGCGCGCATGCTAACCATTCGGCCATCTAACACCCCGCATTGAAATCTTATAAAAATTGACCTGTAGAGTGTTCACAAACAATTGTGGTCGGACAGGGGCGACGACAATATACGTCCACATGAAAATGTGGGCGTATATAAAACGTCTTGATTATTCCGGCCTGTCAGTCAGATGGAGAATGGTCACTAGACTGGTCAAGCGGGACTAATTTCAATACAAGAGCATGTAACCTATTTATTACTCAAATGTGCCCGGATGTTATGGCCGACACTTACCATTTTTCAGTCTATTATTTATGGAAAGTTAAATAGTCATATCTTAAGTACACTATAACCGTTTATTTAATGACTATAAATGTGCGAAATTGATTTAATATTGTGGTGTATTTGTCAAGATATTTGGAGATATTTATTTATTATGGGGCACCCTACCACGGGACAATCTTTTTAACTTGGCAGGCAATACCCCAGGATAGTCAGAACCTGCAGATATGGCCCATTTTGAGACTAAACCCAGGACATTCTGACAGTCTGTTACTGAATAAACTTCCCTAATGCAGGTTTGGACCTTTTCTCTATGTCGGTACATAATTGTGAAAAAAATAACACTACTAATTTTTTTATGAAACTACATTTATTTGAGAACCTGAGATATGGTGTTGTATAAGAGCTGATATTGAAATAAGTACTACTAACCATGTAAAACACATTGACAAAATATATAGATTTACTCAAATAAAAACACAATATATTTACTTTATACTACTACTACCTACCTACATATATATAGGTATATATTGTAATACAGGCTGGTTAGAGAGAGAATACAGGCTATTACAAGTAGGAATTTAACCAGCAAACCCCTCCAAGAAGTATTCACACCCCTCTGTGCTTAGGCAGAATGTACTTTCTCTGAACTAGCACCACATAGGGTTCTCCTGGTTTTTTTAAATTTGATTTCTTGTAGACATTTAGAACTAGTCATAAATATAGAAATGACAGTATCTAATTAATATAATAACTAAAAGCTCCTAAGAGATAAAATGATCATAAAAAGATGAACACATAAAAATGATATGATCCTATGAAATAAAAAGTGGTTGATTTTGTTGTGATGTATATATATATTTATATATTAATCTAGCTGCCATAGGCCATGGTTACCACCGAGCAGTTACATACATGTAAATTTGGTATATATTCATACATATATATAATATATACAAACGGAGAAAATGAAACCATATCACTGAGATCTAGACCCTACAAATCTTACAATTCTACACATCGTCGGTACTACAAATCACTAATGGTCTCTTTAAAGGGCTAAACAAAATTTCTGCGTAGTTAAAATTTAAAAATTACTGAAGCAAGCCTTGAGTATAAAATTTGAATGAAACCGCTTAACTTGCTTTTCTAGACGGCAACTTTAGGCCAGCTACACCAAAATTAAATTAACTTCATTATTGCCCTTATTTAAAATAATAACATAAGTAGCACTGGTATGGTATTTAGACAAAAGTCCTATAATGTCATTTGTTCAATAATAAATGATGAATGCTGTAAAATGAGATACGAGTATAATTACACCTTTGTTGATGTAAATAAATAGAAATCATATTTACCTTGTTTTTATACATACACGGTTATAATTTCAAAGTGTACAAATAATTACCATATTATGATCATTTAGATTTTTACAAAATCATATTTTTGGATTATATGACTAGCAATAACAAATATAGACAATTATAGTAACGCAATATCATTTATATAATAAATAAAAGTATTACATATAACAGTTATGTCATAATATTCTTTGTTGTCATCTGAGACATATTTCATAATTTCATATTTTTAATTTTGACAAATTTTAAAGCTTTTTTGACCCTGTCTTTGTTGTTGTACATTTATATTTACTCTCTAATTTGATTGTAATTTTTCATGTTATCTACCCTTACAATTAGCACATTTTCATTACAATCCATTAAACAACGCACACAGTCCTGTATCACTATTTACAATAAATAAAATTATATAATAAGTAACCATGGCCTAACTGCTGCAAGTGAATGATGAAACAATGATATGAGTTTAAACACCTTCTGCTCCTTCACTGTCTTCACCATCATCATCATCTTCATCAACAACATCGTCATCATCATCATCGTCGTCATCTAACTCTGCCTCCCCATTATCACCTGTAGCTAATCTTTTCATATCTTCTTCATCATCATCATCACCAAATAGTTCACTGAAGTTTTCGATGCAGGAGAAGTTTTGTAAATGATCATCTGTGAGATCATCATTACCTGGTCGTATGACTAAAGTACTTCTTATACCTGCTCCAACAGCTGCTGCAGCCTCTGTAAAATGAGAATCAAATATTGATATCTAATTCAAGCTGGGTTAATTGAGTCCATTTTTTTACTGGAATTATCTCTTAAACCTCTTCTTTCCTGATCAACTGACTGACAGAATGGCATGGGGTTAACATCTTACTTTTCTGCACTGACCCGACTAACGAAGATGGACACCATACATAATACAGTGACATTTTGCCGAGACAGTAAATTGAATTCCAACTGTCAAGCATTCTTTTATGCACAATGCAAGTTGTACATAGCACCTCGGTTTTTCGAACCATCTGAATGACCGGACAGTGCTCCCTGTTGGATCTTCTGTTCTGCACCACTGACAAGGGGCAACTACATGGGAAAATTGAGGGTAACTTTATTGGCTAACAACCCTGGGATTGAACCCCAAACCACCGTACCCACTGAACTACCTTTTCGTGAATGACAAAAGAAAGTCTTGAACAGATAAAATATATTTCATGAAATTAAATCTTTGAACAGATTATTCCCAAATTAACTCTCTTAAGAAGTTCCCTTTAAAAGTTTTAAGCTTACCTTCAGGTTTGTCAGTAAGAAAGAGAATTTCGTCAGCCAATACACCGATTTCTCCTGTAATTTTTTTATAACTGGCACTATCTGTTTTAGAACCGGTTGTTGTATCATAATAACCTTTAAACACCTGAAATACACAACAAATATTTCTTTAAGAAAACAAAGGCACATTGATAACTAAGCCAAATTATACGGTCTACACCAGTCAAGACAACCCTCCACAGCAGTGTACACTAGTCAAGAACATAACCCTCGCATGTCTACTCTAAGTCAATAGCGATCACCTGAATAAGGGCCTACTGCCTATGGTCACAAAATGTTTATTTAATACTTCCTATCACAGGGGAGATAACTACAATTACTGGCATTAATACACATTCCTGTCCAGCAAAACCAAGTCAATTACCAAGGCTGTAGCTACTGTAGCTGGTGAATTAACAGTGGTAAACACAGACATATATATCCAAAATACATATATCTTCAACTTTTAAATCACTAAGGCTGAATAGAAGGGCTTTTGTTTAAATTGTGAGAATTTGGCAGTGGTCAATTGATGCTGTTTATTTACAACAAAGGTCATGTTTATTGAGCAGCTAACTAATACATATAAATGTAGTCCTATAGCTCATCTATGCATGTACTACACACATGCTAATCAACTTTAAAACATTGAACAATTCCTAAAAATATGAGCTAGTAATAATAATAACAAAGTGTGTCATTTCATAATATAAAAATATTCAAAATAAATGAAATGAGTATACTTACATCAGTCATATCGCCTTCATTACTGTTGGCAAATAATAATTTTTGGCTTTCTATAGAACCAGATGAAAACACATATATTAGTATACCCTCTTCTTGTAACTGTCTTAATACATCAGCTACATCTTCAAATAACCTACAAATTAAATAAAGGTATTCATACATAGAATGTTCATCATAAAAAATATGGATTGCCATAATATTAGATAAACATGTACATCCATCAGCAGCTATTTTGAAAATAACTTCTCCAGAACTTTGACCAGTAAATATTGTTTACAAGGTGTGATTGCATCATAATTCTGAATTTCAATCAGATACAGAACCATCAAAAGAATAATCTTGACAAGTTTCAAAAGAAATTTCTTAAACTTTGAGTAAAATGATTGAGGACATTAATACATTAATTCTTCAACAAGATATTGAAAAGTGTAGGACATGTTGACAGAGGAAAATATTGATAACTTACTCTCCTTTCACTCCTCCAGATTTGTATGCTTCTTGCCACATATGGCCTTGTAACTGTTTTAATTCTGTGGATTTTCTATCCTTGCTCATTTGCCATTTAACATTTTCAACAAGAGCTTTAATTACATCTTCTTTACTACTATCTGCGGCTGGTATTTCTACAACGCCTTCTGTTGATGCTTCTTTATCTTTCAGAGCCTACCAAATAAAATACATTAATAAGTTAAAATAATAGAGACTTTGTATTCTCAATTGCCCATCGGATAAGGAATACATGTACCTAAATGGAATACATGTTCATGTAAAGAAAATGAGTGTCTACAGATTAAAATAAGCTTTAATCTGTGCAATCATCTCTTTTAATAACTGTACTTTTATGTTGTATTTCTTAATTGTCAATTAACTCAAATACAGAAAACAATATCTTTCCCATCTAAATCATAAAATTTATGTAAACTTGACCATTGGATAATAACTACCAGTGGATACTGTATGCTGTATTTAAGTCAGTTATAAATGTATGTGTAGTACACAGCAACCCAGTCAATATCCAAGGTTTACAAAATAGAAAATAACCTAGTCTGCTTCAAGACTCCAATATCTATACAACATAACCCTCTTCCCCAGGACTTTCTACCCTTTCTAATGAATAAATATGGATCTGATTTGTATATTTCTAATCTAAAATTGGAAATCTATAAGTGGTGGGTCCCCATACATGTACTCTTTGTTTACACTTATTTCTAATCTAACTGAAATTTCAGTGACGCTCAGAAGAGAATATTTAATTTAGCATATAAAGTGCCCTTGTTCTGCACTTGACTTTTATATGAAAATGCTTTATATAGACAAATTTACATGTAGGTCCCTGTCACTTACACTTTAAACAGTCTATTTTTAAAAACTTATTTTTCTCATTTACCTATGGGCTAATCTTTGAAAGATCAAGTTAAGAAATTAAACAACAATTTGCTTTTTCAAAATCTGTAGCCAACATTTCTAGTCTTTAAAAGCATTGCCCTAACTTTTCATCAAATCGAAGTTGAATTATGAAAACTTACCAGCTCACGAAGGGCTGCAATATCTTTTTGTGTTTCTGCATCATCAAAATGACTCGTCAAATATTTTTCTACATTGTCTGTGATATAGGGAAAAAGTTTATCCTGAAAAATAAGTTGATGAATCAAGTTTTAAGGAAACCGTTAAACTATTATGTATAATGTACATGTAACTATAAATGCCAGTTAAAATATATGATATCATACAAGTACATGGACTATAATTCATGACTGAGTACTAGATCTTCTAAAACACAAGATCAAAATTACATTCACATAATGTAAGCCCTGATTATTATCTTTTATATTACACATTTTTTAAACATTGTGTATTACAAAACATGGAAGGTATGTATATTCACTGTGCTGTTCCCAGTTGTGGTCTTTATAATTAACAATATTACACCTTTTATATTACAAGGTTGATTTTTATGTATATCTACTGTGCTTTATTGGATTATATTAACCTGACAATGATTGGCAAAACATACTGGAGAATTGTACTTTAAAACCATTGTTTTTCTTATAGGTGCATGTATTTAACCAAGTCTTCAAGAATTACAAGAACATATTTTAATTTCCTGTGTACTACATCTTTATTGGTGTTCACTATCCAGCTGGTTTCTGTTATTTTGAATCTAAACATTAATGTTAGTGAGTACAGAAAAAAAAATTGTTGTATTGTAAAATTATAAGCAATGCATTTGGCCTGTTCAATAAAAAATCCTGATTGGCATTCCTTCTTCAGAACAGAAATCTATATTCAAGAGTAATATTGGTTTGATAATGAATGATATTTTTTTTCATTGATAATGATCACTTTCAGCTGTGAAGATCAACCACATTTCAAGTAACACGCCTTAAATTTTTTTTTTTTTTTATCATTCTGAGAAGACCCCTCTCATAAATCAAGGCTACCAGATGGGCTTTATTATTTCCTGTTTCTATTTATAACCCTGAATAATAAGGATATAATATACAACTCAATTGGATATGTAACTGGTTATACCATCATGGAGCATTCGTGGTCTATCAAATTAAACAGGCGCTACACTTAATATGTACTGTTATAAAAGTAATATAATTTACAAAAGACAAATAGCAACAGTGTGTCGTTTAAGGGTCACGTGACTTCAAAGCATTTCGCGCTATTCTTTAAATCGCTCAAACCCCCACATGGGCCATGGTCTTTGTTGGGATCCGTTTGTTTACGATTTTATCATAATTATTTGTCTAAACGATAAAAATAACTATTATTTTGATATTAAGTAATATTCTTCACAACCTGAAATTATTATTAGGTCCGTAATTACATTGACAAATTAAATTTGGGACGTTGAAAAGTAACCCCTCCACAAGATCACACGAACAAGACAACAAAATGGCCTTGACATTGCATTAATTCTAACATGCCGGCCGGTCTACTTTAGCACTTCTATTTGCCAAAATAATGTGATAACAAATAGCCTAACATACAAGTGATAAAACAAACGCGGACAACTAACTAGGCGTGTGTCCGAAGTCTGAGCTATAAAATGATAATGAAGAGTTGCACAATATATATATATTTTGCAAATAATCATCCAGTATCACATTTCGATCAATACCGTACGTCATCGACGAGTCGCTTCTTGAAATTGATGCAACATCAATACATTGGTTACGATTTCATTTTGGTCCTAACAACAAAACTTTACGTTCAAATGTATCTCCTACGTCGATAACGAATCGATCAATTGAATCATATAATCAATCATGCGAGCGTGAACTAATAACAACAATGTTACAACTTGATAAGTGGAACGTAGCTTCCGCAATTACCCCCAGCGAAGCCAACGAGAGGCTTTTATAATCTCTCAGGATCGTTGAAAAATATTTAAGAAACAATCTTAATTAGTATTTTCATAACCGAACATAATAAAACTACCGTGCCTCTTGTACGAAACCATGCAATTAATCAATTTATCAAAAGAATTAGCACAAACCGCACATATAGCCGGCGCAACACGATAATCGCGCTTTCTAATCACTATCCATTACAGTTACACTACAAACTGCATTACTTGATAAATAAACATTGACACATACCTTGACAAAAGAAACTGGTGTTGTTGTTCCTTCAATATCAACCAATAAAGCCTTTACTCCACTTATAAGTGATTCTGCCTCTTCTGCGGATCTTTTTTGCGGTGCCATTTCTAATTTAGCCGTTATAAAGCGAATGCACACTCAGTGATATCCTTACTGAACAAAGAAGCCGGGCAGAACTGATCTCAAACCAAAGTCAGGTGCGCGGTTCGACTATTGCCGCTAGGTGGCGTCTTTACCAGCCTCGTTGTGGCATTGTATTTTCAATCTGCTTATCTGCGGCGCTCCTCGAAATGTCTATCGACTGAGAACGACAAAACAGATAAAATTAACACAATAAGCTCAAAGTATAATGTGCATTGAATAAGGGATGACTTAGGTATGAATTAATAAAATGTTGCTTCTTTCAGTTTTGAAAATTATCGTTTAATAATAAAATAAATGATGTCTGACACAACGTGGCAGGGAGGGTGTACAATTAATTTACTCACTGTCTATGGTTTCAGCCAATCACAAACTCGTTTACATAAGACATTCACATGTTTCAGGGCTGTCGGTATTGTACATGGTGTTTGCAAAGTAAGTAAGGTCAGAAAGAAAACATGTCAGTTATTTTTGTCTACTGAGTGACACCCACCCATTCATTTAGAAAGTTGCCATGCCTGTGATTTTCGGGTCTTTTGAAGAAGATCATAATTTGTGTCATTGATAGGAATTTTATGTGACGCGTGGAAATCAACACTTTACCGTGTCTTGACATCGACACTACCATTTCAATCGGTCCATTTATCGCCGTCGTAAAGTGCTTACGTGGACCGGGTATAACTTTGGTTTGTAAGGTGTTAGGGGAAGTGCATGGTTTACTAAGAAACCATATGGTGATTTTAAAGCATTAATATCTCAAGGATATTGACACCTAATTTGGAGGATTCTCCCAATCAGTTTAATATTATTCGATCGGTAATTCTAAAGGAGATAATCCCGGCAAAGGGGCGTGGTACTGACGGTCAGTGACAGGCCATTTGAAGGAGTTGGATTGGACTCAACGTTGTTTTCTTTACTTCAGTTTTCAAGTTAATTCATTGATTTCATCTTCTTTCCAGGAACTTCACTTGTTAACTAGGCACCATGGATCCTCAGTCAATCGCGATAGGTTTAGCGGTCTGTGTTTTATCAGCCATAATTATTTACCTCATAACAGCTTTCACAATGAAAGAAAAAACATTTGATGAAGTTTTAGAAGAACAGAGAAGACGTCAAGAAGAAGAGAAACCCAAATCCAAGAAGAAAAATAATACAGATGTCTCAAAAAAGAAAGTGAAAAAGGAGGCAGTGGTTGTCAAAGAAAAGGGTAAAAAGGCAGAGGTCCAAGCAAAGAAGGAAACAAAGATGGTAAATTTAGAGATTGACCCAGAAATAATTCAGTTAGAGGAATCAGTGGTTGTTCATGCCAAAAAATCAAAGAAGACTAAAAGTCAGAAACCAATTTTGGTCAATAAAAATGAGCATTCATTGATTACAGAAAAAACTGCAGAGGTTTACCACAAGGAGCAGTTTGCACCGAAAGATGAGATTGCATTAAAGCATAAACATGAAGAAGAAAAACCTGTGGAGGATGCTAGCATCTTTAAAGTTAAGAAAAAGACAGAAACCAAGAAAGAACGGGGCACAAAAATTGAGACAATTGAAGTTGAAGTTGAAAAAGCAGTAAAAAGTGAAAAGAAAACAGAATTGAATAAAGAAAAACCAAGAGGAAAGACATCAGATAAAATAAAGAACTCACAAGGTATGCATCTTTTTCTAACCGTTTCCTCAGTTTATTTCTAGTTACTTTCATTTAGACATAATCTTCTCTTTATTAATCTTTAGTGTAGATCAGCAAGGTTATAATTATCAGCACCATAAGTTTATTTCTGATATTAATAATTAAGGTTGAAAAATATAAAACCATCTCCACATTTTAAATGTTGAAGTTGATGAAAAGAGATTATTTTGTCACATTGACATTTTGGTAATGAAATTTCAAAGCAGAAACTAATTAAATAATTATTTGTTCGTGTTAATCTAGTGATGACTTTTTGTAGTTAATGATAATATTTTGAAGCAGTACTTTTGCTTACATATTGTAGGTTTGCGATTAGACTACACAGATTTATTTATGCATTTATAATTACTTTGGCAGCACTATACTGACTTCAGGCATACATGTAAGTCTACGTATATATGCCCAACATGAGTGCATCCATTTAAATTTAATGATGTCAGATAGAAGATTTTTCACCATGTACATCTACATATAGTCGCTTCAAATTCCAGTGGATGGATGTTTAGTTATCAGGGATCTTTCACTTTCACTATTTTCCTAGTAAAGTTAGCTTTTGACAAATTTAATTTACAGAACATGCCAAATCTAGACACTAGATGAATTCTTTAAGAGATACTGGCATGAAAAAATTGTTATCTGAATAAATGATCTCAGCAAATCTGTAAAAAAGAAACCTTTCGAATTCATAAGTCTGCAATAAGCCACTTTCAATGCCAAAATACACTGTAGGAGGAACTAAACTAGAACAGATAATATTTTATAA
The DNA here is from genome assembly GCF_932274485.2 of Patella vulgata. Taxonomy (NCBI): domain Eukaryota; kingdom Metazoa; phylum Mollusca; class Gastropoda; family Patellidae; genus Patella; species Patella vulgata. Next base: position 25,433,693 of record NC_065883.2, read on the forward strand.
ACAAATCAATATGATTGTTTAACTAAGACATTCAAATAATAAGAAATTCACATTTCTTGGAATAATATTTAAATTACTGGTAGTTATTTAGTACTTTAGTAGTTTTATTTATAGCATTACATGACACATAGACATGAAATTTAGAACACATGCTGCATATTCATACAGGTTGTTAAGCTGTGAAAATTACACAAGGTTTAAATTAAGTGTTATGTCTTTAAAATATACTAGCCTTTAAACTGTTCTCCATAGACCATAGCAGCACCAATATTGAAATTCCCAAAGACTTCATAGTTAAATAAACACATTTATACATTATAATCAAGAACCAGGGTCAGGTTTCATTTCAAGATAAAAAGAAAGAATTTAGTGAGTAGTTTAACAGGCTCTGTATGTAACATGATCTACATGTGACAAGTTGAACCATGTTAAAGAATGGGTATTCACTAGTTGTAAAAGATGTATTCCCCATTACATGAAGCTGGTTAACTCATTGTGGTAACCACAAAGTCTAGTAACCACCTGCTACTGTCAGGCATTATACATGTACTGCCATTGGGTTCAGACATGCTCTGTTACTTGGAGAAAACCTCAGTTTGAGAACATGGAATGATGGCTACCTCTTGTATCAGATACAGATGAATTTAAAAACTTAGATTTTATAATATACCATTAGTTTGAGTTCTGTATTATTAGTATATTACTGTACTGCAGCTTTTTTTCTGATTTCGATGCATCTTAAGTTAAAGGCTTTCTGCCTTAGGATCTGAATATTTGATGCCTTGATTTTTTTCCTGAACTTTCAACCAGTTGAATCAAAATGCTTGCTAGTATTTGGATTTTCCTGGCATCATGGGATTGATTGAAAAATCTGCGGAAAACTTACCTTGTTTTAAAAATATAATTGAAAATCTATAAGATGCTCATAGACGTCCCAGATTTCTCTCGTGAAGCTACAACTCTTCAGGCTTAAGTGAGATTGTGGGACTGTTCCCCTTTATATAGTCGTTGGGGAACGGAGCACAGTAGAAGTCTCGGGTGGACGGAAGCAGTTCTCATTCATTGGAGTCACTGCTTAAGTAATTACATGTATGTGTGAACAGAAAGTCAGCTAGAGATTTGCTGTTATAAAAATGCTTCTCTGCTTAAGATCTAAGCTGCCACAAGTGTTTTGATATTAGAAAACCCCTTTGGATAGCCACAGCTAACATAAATTGGAACTCGTTGGAACATTCATTCAAGTGTATCATCAGATTAAGTATAAAACTGCTACATGTATTTCGCAATTCTTTGAAGTCAGGTTTTGTGATCTAAACATGATAAAAACACCTAGTTCTCTTGACTTAGTTTTGAGTTTGCCAAATATTGCCCACCCTCTTTGTTGCTTATATTTGGTTTTAAAAAACCAAGGCCCTCGTATTCGTAAATCTAACCCTATATACATACATGTATGAGGCAACATCACACAACCCATTCTGACAGTTAAGATAAGCCAGCTTTTAGAAAAGCCTTCTCGATTGGTTTATTTGCTCCACCTTTGCTATCGGACAACAAAGTTTATCTTTAGGCCATAGGGTCTGAACAGCATATTAGAATTTAACAAAACCATTCATATACCCTACATTTAACTAGTGGTCCGAATGCTACAATTCAGTAGTAAAATAATTCATTGATGGCAATTGAATTGTATGGGTTCATACAATTGTCAACACTTAAGCTATCAAGTAAAGTCCTGAAGATTAGTAGAAAATTCCTGTCCATAGTGGAGGAATTTGTAGCTGTCACAGAGAATTAGATCCTATAATTGTTCCATCTGTTTAGATTGCTTCTTACTTTCTTGGCATGAAATTCTGAATAATTGGACACTTCTACTAGTTAAATTTTGGGGACAATAGATGAACAGATTTTAAAATAGCTTATCTTGTTTTTTGTTAAAGATACATTATGGGAGATTAGATAAAGAGCTGACAGTTCTCACTATAATAGTTAAAAACTAGATAATGTAAAGGGAATTTGCTGAAAATTTCAGTAAAATTGATAGACTCTGACTGAACCAAGAATTTAGCTATTGAATTTTAGGCCTAACCTCGAACATTATTACTGAAGTCGGTACGATAAACAGCATAGTCTCGATTATCCATTTTTTGATTTAATCATCAGTGAGCATTGAGCAGCAGATAGGATTCAAATCAAGTAAATAACGCAGGCTAGTGATGACATCGAGAGTTGATTTTGGTCTGGATACGTTAATTAATGTCTAATTAATAATTTAGATAACATTTCAGGTCTAAAGAAAGACCTGCAATAGGCAGATTTGCTATCCATTTTTTAAACAAAATTCTATTCAGTATTTGAATTGATTACCAATTCCCTCTAGTCCAAATTAAAAATTTTAGAAAATTTTTATATTCTTTGATATTTTAAAAAATTGAACCATAGTAGTGTATCTCAATTTAGGTGTCTTTTTTGAAAATTATTCAAGTCATGAATAAATGTGTTATTATTATGCGTGTGACATGCCTACTGACATTATATACATGTACCATATGCAATATGATTGAAGGGCATGTTGTGTAATAAAGATAGAATGTTATTAATCATAATTCATATAGAGTAATATAAATGTCAAGATTTACTACCTGTTTATATACATATATGAATAATATGTACTTGTATTGTAATAGATCTATGTTTCTCAAATAGATTTATTCAGTTTACATGTATGTACATGTAATAACATTTATATTTTAACAGTACATGTAACTGGTGCTGCACTACAAATGTGTTATATTACATATTACTGCTACATATCTTGGTTACATGTAAAGATTTGACAGACTTGTTTGATATCTGACAGGGCATTAAAAATCTATAGGGTTAAAGATCAGATGACATCTGGAAAATACTTTGACAGAACTTATAACTAAATTTGTGTAAATTTCATCTGCAGAGCAGGGTCATCATGTAACATCCAACTCGGTCCAGCAAGAAGACCAAATGCAAACTTCTGTAAAATATAAAGTTAATACATCCAGTTTTATTCATTTTTATTATACACCCACATGGAAATGTGGTCATATATTGCCGTCGCCCCCGTCCATTGTCCACAATTTCTTGTGAACACTCTACAGACTACATTAATCATCTGATTGTTTTGAAATTGATAAATGTTGTGTACATTAGTGTGCCAAAGAAGCTTATTTAATTTCAGTATTTTCCATTAATGTCTTCTGGAGTTATGGTCCTTGTTTCACTTTATTGCACCTTGTGAACATTCTAACTATAAAAATTATCATCCGATCTGTATGAAATTTATACGCATTATTTGAATTAGTGAAATGAAAAAGCCTATTGAATCCTTATTTTAATGATTGAAACGAATAAGTCTATTGAAATTCAGCAATTTCCGTCAATTGCTTCTAGAGTTATGGCCCTTGTATCACTTTATTGAACCCTGTGAACGCTGTTAGGACATCATTTGAGTTAGTGAAACAAAAAAGTCTATTGAATTTCAGCAATTACCTTCAATTGCTTCTAAAATTATGGCTCTTGTTTTACCTTTATGAACATTGTGAATGCTTGAGAACATGAGTCATCATCCGATCTGTATGAAATTTATATGCATTATTCAAATTAGTAAAACTAAATAGGCCGTCAAATTTCAACACTCAATGTACATTACTTTTAGAGTTAAGACCCTTGTTTCAGTTTATAGCATTGTGTGAACCCTCAAAGGACGAAAATTACAATCTGCGTGAAATTGTCTTGTAAAGGCCCCTCATTACCTACAAAAGATTAAATATGCGACACCCCTTGTTCACCGCTCAGACGGTTAAGCTGTTGTGGCGTATGTTTCGTTGCCTGGCAACCTATCTTTTCTTTTCATTCTGATGAATGTCTGTGGGTAATTTGATATTCTTTCCATTGAAGAGATTCTCACAAGAATTTAGGCCCTGGACTAGTTCAAACTTTTATTTGTTTATTTGGGTGTATCTAAATAAATATGTCATCCTGCTGTCATTCATCATAGATATTGTTAAATACCTGTTTCTCTTCAATCTATTTTTGTAATGAAAATGTATGCGGTACTTACATACTGTGTAGAGAAATAAAGTTTTTAGAATGCTTCATGTACCAGAATAGTTCAACTCTTTTCAGGATTATTTTAGTCTGTTTTACTGTAATAAGACTTAATGGAAAATTATAAAGTTCTTCTCTGAGTCTCTGAAAATGAATACAATATTTACATACTGTCTAGAGAAATAAAGTTTTTAGAATGCTTTACCAGAATATTTCCACTCTTTCTGGATTATTTCTGTCTGTTTTACTTTAATAAGGCTTAATGCAAAATTATTAAGTTCTTCTCTGAGTCTCTTTTAGATCTACATGTACATGTATGTATATCATAAATGTGATCAGAAAAGATTTGTGCAGCATATCCTTCTGAACGACCAAATTTTTTTCTATATGTGACATGTACTTCATATAATCAGCAGTTACCATGTCTGTTTCCGTTTTGAGAAAAGTGAAATAAAATTAAATGGGTATAATGCCCCACTGTTCTGCTCCGACTGGGCTGATGAAGACGGGCATACACCAGACAGTGTGCTGTGAGGGAAATTTTACCCGGACAGTGGTGCTATGGCCCACTCTTGTACCAAATTCCAACTGCCAAGGTATCTTGTACACCAATGTGTAAACGGAAGCTCTTTTTTTTCATGCCACCCGAACAACTATGCGTTGCCCCTGTCCTGCACCACTGACAAGGGGGGAACCATGCCGGAAAATCCTGATGAACTTTCTTGGCCAAAGCAGGGATCGAACATTGGACCTCCAGGTTAGCGAGCCAATGTCTTACTTGCGGGATTGAATGGCCGAATGGTTAGCACATGCGTGCTGTATCATAAGATCTGTCATTGAGTCAACTGGCGTGGTTTTGATTCCCCAGTTGTATGTGACAAGGAGTTGGGTTGCCTGTCCAACCCCATGGGTTTTCTCCAGGTCCTCCGATTTCCTCTCACTGTTAAAGAAAGACTCCTACCCGTAAGCAAATTATTGAAATAAAATTGAACCAAAATGACCTAGTTTGTGTCAAGTGGATGTTAAACCCTATTTCTCTCTCTCTTACTCACTTAGCCACTGTGGGTGGCTACCGTATTTCGAGAAGACAGGTTTTGATTTTGGAAACCACAAACATATTAGAATATTTGGTATAAAGTATTATTTATTGACTTATTAATAAGTGTTAAAACCAATGGTAAAGTGTATGTGTATATTTAATTATTTACTGTGATTAATGACTTCTATCAACATGATAGGCCAATCAATGTTATCGTTTTTTGTAGATTGAAAGGTGTTATTTACGTAATTTAGAAGATTAAAATGAAAAATATATCAGATAATATCTTTGAATATGTCAGTGATATTAATATAGAATTAGAAATCAGTTAAACATACATGTACTAATATAATATTTTCAAAATTAAAATAAATGTTAAAATTTTCAATACGGTGTAATTAAGATATTTGGAAGTAATTTAAGTTTAAGAAGTATATCTATGTCTTGATGACCTGGCGCCTGGTACGTTCGGGCATTTTTATGCGCGAACTCTTAGTTTTTTTTTTACTGGCATGCGCACAGGTACTATTTCTTTTTCTTTTAACAAGTACCCAAATCCGGGATTTCGTGCGGAGGTAGTTCGGAGGTAAACAGTCTGTGAAGTACAACACTTGCCACTGTACCTGTGTATCGCTAATTATAAACCGAATGTGTGAAGACAGTTCATACATATCACTCAAAAATTTTTCAGTACAAACTCATTCACGCTCGATTTGCTACTAAACAAACCCATCGGTTTATTTTCTCAACAGTGTGACCCGAAGTGACCGCGGATTTATTGACCTTGTATGAACTTATCCATAGCTATATCCTTACACCGAGAGAAATTATCTAGTCTCGGTGAAAAGAACCATGGTCATCTGGTAGAAAATTACTTTTGTATTTTTTGGAACGGAAAACAGTGTTTTTAGAAGCAAACTAACCTGCCGCACATGAGGAAGTCATTATACTAATAATAAAAGGCGAGACCTCTTTTTGCGGCGCAGGCTTATCACTGAGTAGTAAACTGTCCACAAACAATAATATAGGAAGCCTAGTGACGAGTGTAGGCTATAGGCTATAGGTTTGAGTCGAGATTACTCGCTTTCAGTTTACTCTGTTTTTGCGATAACCAATTATGTGAGAAATACCATACTGACATTCGGTTTTTAAAAGTTGTACGCGAACTAAATGCGTTTGTTAGATACTGACAGAGCAGCCCCAAGTCGAACAATCGCCGCCCGAGCTGTCTTCGTCAGCTAGTTTCACAACATCGTGCAATAGGTGTATTAATGTGATTTTTAGGTTTAACCCCGCAAACAATGCCAAAATAGTGTTTTCACTGCTTACAGAAAACTGAAATTTAAAAAAAAAATTTTTTATGAGGGTGACCCTCCCACACACTCCCTATCGAGCTGCCGCTCGGTCTGCGCAGCCTCATGCCTGGCACATACTGTCAACACTGTATATTTTTCTGTTTCCGCCCTCCCCCCCCCCCCCCCCACAATATATATTTCACGGCTACGTTGCGACGGTACCAGCATACCCAGTTGTTGACACCCATTACATCACTCCTGTCTAACAAATCATAAAACTGTGGTGTTACGGTGGCGGCATAGTATTTCACCGTAACACCACAGCCACTCTAACCATTCATAATACATCTAACTATCCCTTTACAGCACTTCACTCCCTACACATTTCCCCTCGTCCTACTTTCCCAAACGTCAACAACACATCTCATACATCCAGTTCGCTGAATAACCCTTGTACCACGTCTACTGGATTCATTGTCTACCTTATATGTTCTTTATTATTTTATGGTTTAAATTCTATATTTACCTTATTATATTCAAGCTTGTTATTCCTTTAGCATTGTACGATCCTTTCAATAACATACAGGTTCTATATGTAGCTTACTGAGTATTACAATCTTGTTTTATTATTGCATTGTTTTCATTATTAATTTGTCAATGTTTATGTATTTTGTAGAAACAACTAGCTGTTCACCACTGATTAACTCTGTAAAGAATGCCACATTAAATGATGTTGATATACAGAGTTTAATTGATATTTTATTAAACAAACAAGGTGGATCAATTGATGTCAACTCAGAATGGAACAAGGTAATTCTTTAATATTTGTCTGAATTTTTTTAAACGTTGAATAGAGTTGGGCAATATTTGTTTTTTGATATAAAACTGTCATAGAAATAGAAACTGTCAAAAATACTGTCTTCAGAAAAATATCGAAAAATCGAAAATACCGTGATGTATTGCAGTTTTGATTTTCTGGATGATATTTAACATAAATATTGAAAAAATGACTTCCCTTTTAGATTATATACAATAATTTATTGCTTGGTGATGAATAAATTCTGTTGTAAACTCATGACTGTTCATTCCTGCTTTGTTTTCGTCACGTGACTTCTCGCTCACTTTTCCAAACGACGATACCATAAGAATTATCCCTGCTTCTGATCATTTTCTCTGAATTTTGACGAATTGTTCATACCGATACTTTGATTTTCCATACGAATCATTTGATTTTCTGATTGAAACAAGTTTTGATATAGCAGAAATATAAATAATGCCAACTATAGAGAGTACTGGTAAACTGATTATCATACTGGATACGTTTTGACATAGTTCTTATGTTTGTATTGTTGTATTGTAAAATGCATTTTCAAGGAGGCATACGCTTGAATGAGAAAACATGAGTTTGCAAGGGTAAATGAATAGCATTCAATCGTACCTGTAGCTGTTAAAATATGCATGGCCGAAAGAAAGCAACTTTTTTTTTTTAAAAAAATGTTTTTTTTCGTTTTTTTCTGTGCCTCCTTCATATTCCTAATTTAAATAAAATATAATTAATATATTGGAAATTGAAATTACAACAAAAACATAAACCAACATTGTTAGCAAGTCTTCGTGGCTATATCAATCTGTTTGAACCAGCTCATTAACTTTTGTTTGTAAATTCGGTACTGTATTTATGCTAAAACCTTTTAATAATATTGACTAGAAAGTGCCATGTGAATATTCCGGGAGGAAATTCCAACTTTTTAAACATGTTTATTTAAATTTAAAAGGTGATAAACTGAAATTATTGACATTTTATAAAATATTGCAAAGTGATTATATCGCGATATGTTTTGAAAATATCACGATATCTGTTTCCAGGGATATCGCTTACCTCTAACGTTGAATTATGCATATATGCAGAAATAACATTATATTGAATAGTCTTGCTTGACTTAATAGGACTTGATTGAATTCAAAGTATACAGAATATGCCGCATATATATTTGATTATCATTGTTTTTCTATACATGTACATTACCTGTTCATTTGCTATTTGATGATTGTTTATCATAATTAGCTATTTGATGATTGTTTATCATTAGCTATTTGATGATTGTTTATCATTAGCTATTTGATGATTGTTTATCATTAGCTATTTGATGATTGTTTATCATTAGCTTATGGTACATAGTGATTATTTTTCTAAATCTGCTTTTTTCTATGAACTACTTGATAATGTATACAATTGATTTAAACAGTGCACCTCATTTATTAGGCTACATATATGATGATTTGAAACAAATAAATTATTTGATAATATATATAGCTTTTTCTACAAATTATTTTTGATGTTGGAAACAGAAATATATATTGATTTATTATTGTAAATTTCAGAAAAGCCAGAAAGGACAAAAAGGTGATGGTTTATCCCTTCTTAAACAACAGCTTGAAGATAAAGAGAGAGCTCTACAACAAGGTATTAACATTTATTTTCCTAGCTTTTAACGAGATCGTTTTCGTCAGCTTTCAGTCAAATTGTCTTCTATCTGATACATGTTTACTGGTAAATATTTGGTTAATTAGAAAAATAACTTGTTGTTAATTAATATCTTTATTCTTTTAATATCTGAACTAATCCTTGTAAATTTTCTTTTTATAGAACAACAATTGGCTATGTCATCAAATAATAAAGTAAAAGAAATCCGTCAAGATTTAAATGCAGAAAAAGCTAAATATGCAGCACTGGAAAAAGCTTACAAGGAAAAACTTGATGTTCAGAATAATGAAATGACTGCTCTACATGCTCGACTTGCTCATATTCACGAAAAACATGCTTCTGAACTTAACAATCTACAGGTTCGACTTCGACAATCAGAATCTAGTACAGATAGAAATATGCAAAAATTAACTGAGGTAAGCCATGCTTATGATTGTCTATAGTTTAATATTCTCAGAGATCAAGCAATTTATAGAAAATTTTAGTTTATGTGTGTAGACCGCAAAAGAAATTCAGATCTATCAGTGATGTCTTTCTTTGATAACATATTTATTTGGTTGTTTAATCTAGAGATTAAAACAAAATAGGGTGGTCCTTATTTTGCAAAATTTTGAAAAGTTAAACATACATTATGCAAGAGCTAAACATACATTATGCAAGAGCTAAATCTGCCTATTGCAGGTCTTTCTTTAGGCCTGAAATGTTATATAAACTATTAATTAGACATTTATTAACAAAACAAGATCATAATCGACTCTCGATGGCATCGGATACTCGAGATTTTAACTAGATTAAAATGGTTCGCCATTTAAAAATTTAATTTAAAAATGGGAAAGCGAGGCTAAGTCCCGATTTTACCAGTGCCCTGGTTACCACTGTGCGCACACATCTTGTCAAAACTACAAACAATGATAACTTGGCTGAGAATGAAGTAATTTGAATGAAATTTTCAATATTTTCTTTTTTTATCATATATTTTTGAATTATTATAGCAAGAATGACCAACTCTTAACTAATGTATCTTTAAGGGGCTACCCTCAGTTTATGTTGAAATTGATGAGAAAAAAATTAAAAAAAAAATTAATTTTTTTGTAGAGTGTGCTACCGTCGATCAAAATTCAAACAAAATGTGACATTTTGGCATTTTTATACACCCACATTTTCATGTGGGTGTATTATGCCATCGTCCCGTCCGTCCATCCGTCCACAATTTGTTTGTGGACACTCTACATTAACATTTTTTATCTGATTTTGACGAAACTTGAAATATAGGTCTATCTCCCAAAAATCTTTGTTCCTTTCGATATTGGCATGTATCGGACCAGAACTTCATGGATTATGGCCCCCGATTGTTCAAAAATCACGTTTTTTGCTTTTTGACACTGACAAGATTGGCATTTTTCTCAATATGGAGCAAATTATCACTTGAAGACTGTAATTGTCCACGACAATTTTAGCTATGTTTCTAAGATTAAAGTAAATTGTTTTACAGATTTTGTTTGTGATTTTCCAAATAAAAGAGGGGGGTTGGATGGCTGAATGGTTTGCGTGCGCGCGCTGTATCATAAAGCCTGTCATTGAGTCGACTGGCGTGGTTTCGAATCCCCGGTTGTACGTGACAAGGAGTAGGGTCGCCTGTCCAACCTCGTGGGTTTTCTCCGGGTCCTCCGGTTTCCTCCCACTGCTAAAGACCCCTACGCGCAAGCGAATTATTGAAATAAAATTAAACCATATGTTAGTCCCGAAATGACCTAGTTTGTGTCGAGTGGATGTTAAACCCCATTTCTCTCTCTCTCTCCAAATAAAAGTTTGAATTAAAAATTACACCAATATTTCTGGCTGACTAAGAAGTGACAATGCAACTATTTCCTGCTTGTATCGACAGATCAAAGTTTAACTTTAGATCAAAGTTTTAACTTTTTCCTGTTTAAAGAAGACCCAATAACCAAATATTCTGATTTATCTGCATTATGTTTAAAAAAAAATTATTGTTCATCCAAATTTTTATGTCTGCAATACAAGTTTCAATATTCAGCTTTGTGTATTATTCACATATAGATGAAATAATAATTCATGTCTTACTATGAGACAAGTGGTTTAGTGTATAAACTAAACAAGATCAGTCCGAGGACAGACCCTTTGGTTTGCACTGGAAGCCACCACATAAGGGTTAGAAGTAAAGGTCTAGGAAAAAGATACAATTTCCCTGAAAAATCTTGATTTCGCCAATTTTCAAACCTCAGTATAAAACACTGGAATCGCTTGTGTGGCTTTATAAATATTATTTTTGTCTTGTTCACATTCTAATTAACCAGGAAATAACATTTATTTTCATATTTAACTTTGTTCCATAAAAATAAAAATTAAAAAATGCAAAAAATCACATTTTGTTTGAACTTTGATAGCTAGTAGCACCCTCTAAAAAAAAATTTTTTTATTCTTTTATTTATTTTTTTTTCATTTTTTTTTTCTCATCAATTCCAACAAATTGAGGGTATCCCCTTAACTTTTCAAAATTTTGCAAAATAAGGACAATCCTAATGTATGATTATTTTTTTTTTCAGGAGAATAAAATACTTCAAGATACCTTAAGTAATCTTACAAAAACAAAGTAAGTTAATTTTACTGTAATTTTGTCCTTGTATTTAACATTAAACTGCAACAGAAATGGTGTTGATTCTCGTTTATAATTACTACATTTATACACTATTGTCTAACGCAGATACATGAAGCTGATGTTTAGTAGGATCACTTAACATTTCAATGTAGATTATATACTATATATATATAATATGTGTATTATTATAGAACTGATACTGTATCTCAAGCTGAATTTAGCAGTATAAGACAGAAGGCCAATATTATGGAGAAAGAACTAAACAGTAATGCAGTCAAACTAACTGCAAGTGAAAATAACCGTAAAATACAGGAAAGTAAAATTGCTAAATATGAAGAACAGATCCGACAATTTGAATCTGGCCATGTAAGTAGCTTTAGTTTTATAAACATCTAGCCATTAACAAAACTATACATTTAGATTTCCTTAGTGAAGTGTTATTTCCTCTCACATGATTTTACTGAGATGAAAAATAAATTATTATATTTTATGTAATCGTAAAGGGTATTTATTTGATCTTTTAATTTTTTTTTTTTGTTTCCATCATTCTTAGCTTAGGCTCACCCAGGTTAAAGTTCATAAAACCAAAATTATAAACTCATTTTCATGTGATAAGATCCCAAAGCAAATATTTTCAAATGAGACCAGTTGATCCTGATTGTGTACATTTTTGTGACAAATGACAATATCTTAATATTTCATGGCTTAATACACTATCAAATTGTTTATATAACATTAATTTAATAAGAAAACAAAACTAACATATTAATGGTGGATAATCATTGGCCTGGATTCAATTGGGTTAAAAACAGGCCCATCTAAAGATTTTAACCAATAGGTGGTGCCAACTTGTTTACATTGTCTGAACGCAATTGAGTGATTTGTCAGTGGTGTAGGACCGAGGGCCTGACAAGAACAGCTGTCTAGTCATTTGGATGGAACGAAAAACCGAGGTTCCGTATAAACATTGGCGTGCACATAAAAGATCGCTTGACAGTTGGAATTTGATACAAGAGTAGGCTGTAATGCCGCTGCCTGGGCAAAATTTCTTTCATAGCACACTGTATGACATGCCAATCTTCATTAGCCCAGTCGGAGCAGAACAGTAGGATGTTGAACCCCATTTCATTTTTGTCCCCCGCCTTTCGAAGAAAGCAGGGGACTATTAAAATGGGTTCGTCCGTCTGTCCGTCCGTCTGTCTGTCCGTCTGTCTGTCCGTCTGTCCGTCCGTCTGTCTGTCCGTCACACTTTTTGGGACACAATAACTCTCTTCCTAATTGAGCTAGAATGTTCAAACTTGGTGTATGTGTTTATTAGGTCAATGCCTTGATGGAGTTCGAAGATGAGCATTTTCCGCTTAGGGTAAGCAGAGATAAGCAATTTGATTGGTTGATGCTTTGGGACACGATAACTCTCTTCCTAATTGGGCTAGAATGTTCAAACTTGGTGTATGTGTTGATTAGGTCAATGCCTTGATGGAGTTCGAAGATGAGCATTTTCCGCTCAGGGTAAGCAGAGATAAGCAATTTGATTGGTTGATGCTTTGGGACACGATAACTTTTAATTGAGCTAGAATGTTCAAACTTAGTGTATGTGTTTATTAGGTCAATGCCTTGATGGAGTTCGAAGATGAGCATTTTCCGCTTAGGGTAAGCAGAGATAAGCAATTTGATTGGTTGATACTTTGGGGCACGATAACTCTCTTCCTAATTGAGCTAGAATGTTCAAACTTGGTGTATGTGTTGATTAGGTCAATGCCTTGATAGAGTTCGAAGATGAGCATTTTCCGCTTAGGGTAAGCAGAGATAAGCAATTTGATTGGTTGATGCTTTGGGACACGATAACTTTAGTTCTAATTAAGTGAGATTGATGAAACTTGGTGTATAGTTTCATTACAGTAATACCTTGACTAAGTTTGATAATGAGCATTTTCTGCTCAGGGTAAGCAGCAATTTGATTGGTTGATACTTTGGGGCACGATAACTCTCTTCCTAATTGAGCTAGAATGTTCAAACTTGGTGTATGTGTTGATTAGGTCAATGCCTTGATGGAGTTCGAAGATGAGCATTTTCCGCTTAGGGTAAGCAGAGATAAGCAATTTGATTGGTTGATGCTTTGGGACACGATAACTTTAGTTCTAATTAAGTGAGATTGATGAAACTTGGTGTATAGTTTCATTACAGTAATACCTTGACTAAGTTTGATAATGAGCATTTTCTGCTCAGGGTAAGCAGAGCGATACGCAATTTGATTGGTCGAGACTTTGGAAAACAATAACTCTCCTACTTTGATTGTTAGACTATAAGTAAAGATATACTGTTTGATTGTTCAATACTTTGTAAAAGATAATTTGTGATAAATTTATATGTGTCCTCTAATTATTTTCCTATTTCGGCGGGGGACATCAGCCTCACTGTTGGCTTGTATTTTTGGATTTTGATTTATAGAAAGATACAGAAGCTATTATGAATAAGAAAATGGACGAAGTGAACAAAGAATTAAGAAGAGCTGACCAAAAAAATACTACACTGAATAATGATTTGAAAAAAGCTTCTGCTGATTTACAAAAAGCTAATGGAGCTTTGAAATCTGCCGAGAATGAGTGTTCATCATTGAAAAAGCAGCTCCAGGAATTGAACACACATTTATCTGCTGCCGACGTCACAAAAGAATTGGAGGGAAAATTACAGGTTAGATTTGTGATAAATATGTCGTTCTGTACTACATGTATTTAGTTTTTTTCTTGGGTGGTACTTTTTTGGTTGATTTTCAAATTCTGTGTGATTTTCATTTCTGTGTTCATGATTTTGATTGTTTTCCTTCTATATCAAGTAAACAGTAAATAAATTTTGCACTTCAAAAGATGTGAAATATATTATTTTACCAATAAGCAGGAAGTAAGTTGATTAAAAAAAACAAACAAAAATTTAACTTTCAGTATTGTCATAATCAGTGTTAGAAATTTATGACATAAGAGCAGAGATCAGAAGAACTATCTTTAAATCCTCCACCAAAAAATAGGCTCCAACCCAAACAATGATTACAAATAATATGATTATATACAAGCCAAAATTATTTTCTCGAATAACTGCCCGTAGGTCGTCCACTGTTTCGGACCTCTGTTTTTAGGCCCAATAATTTGGCCGCAAGTACTCTTTTCTCCAGGTTATTGCGACCCCTGGATTCATGCCTATAAGGACATAGGATGGAAGTCCCCCAATCAAGAATTGCTTCCGCCGGCCCTGATTTTGCACCCTGATCATATTGCTGTTTTCTTTTCTGATTATATCTGGCAGGGCTCGACATTAACTGTTGCCCGGAGAACAGAAACCGTCATAACAAAAGTTTGTTTGGATTTATTGTAAACACAAGAAAGTCAATTTTTGTCTCAGATATCTAATATATATCTTTTCTTCTGTCGCATGTTGCTGAAACAGAAGTTTTACAGTTCCGAGCGCCCTACAAATATTTGTTGACATGTACTTTTGATTTTGATAATTAATTACAAAATAATATTGTCGAATACATAATCTAGGTGGGCACTCGTACTAATTTGGTTACTCATCTGACACATTTACAGAATTTATATCCAATATTTACAACAATGAATTAAAATTCAAATGCTGAGTTTCAGTGTCAGACAAATTTATGGATGCAATTATCGATTGCCATCAATGCATAAAAGTTTACCTGATACATCAAATCCTGATAAAAAAACAATGAAGAAAATTCTAATGTGACCAGGAGAACTTTACTCAACAACTTAAATGATAATAAAGTAATTAAAGGGTGTTTGGCTCTAATTCTTTGGAATCATAAATGGCTCTAAAAGTACATATAAATGTAATAGTGCATATCAAGTGATTTATATTCAATTTTTAAAAAAAATTGAAATACACGAATAGTCCAAATTGAAGACAATCGTTTATGCCTAATTAGCCCATTCTTCACATTTTTTTTTATTACTATTTTATCATTTATGAATCGGCCATTACTATTTACTGCCGCATTGTAATTTAGGATATGTTTTTCTTTGTTCATTCCTTTTGCGCCTGAAACGATAGGGTAGATGACTCGTGTACAGGTTTTGGAATGTTCATTGTGTCTTAAATATTGGCAACATAACAACATCAATATGGTTTGAAATGGACCAATATTGAATTCTAATTTGTGTTTTTAATTTCCAGTATTATAGAAAATATTGAGTTACAGGTTTAGATCCTTTAAAGAACTAATGATCAGGACAATTTTTATACGCCCACATTTTCATGTGGATGTATATTGTCGTCGGACTGGATGTCCGTCAGTCCATCCATCCGTCTTTCCATCCACAATTTGTTTGTGGACACTCTACAGATCACAATTCTTATCCGATTTTGACGAAACTTGAAATATAGGTTTATCTCCAAAAGGTTGCAGTTCCTTTCGATATTGGCATGTATCGGATTATGGCCTCTGATTGTAGGAAAAATCACATTTTTGGCTTATGGACACTCTAGAGGTCACAATTTTCATCTGATTTTGATGAAACTTAAAATGCATGTTTATATAACCCAAAGATCTTGGTTCCTTTAGATATTTGCACATATCGAATCGTAACTTCCTGAATTATGGCCCCTGATTATACGAAGAAGCACATTTTTTGCTTGTGGTCCCTCTAGAGGTCACAATTATTATCTGATTCAAAAAAAAACATTCGAATATATCACCGTAACTACTGTTGAGTTTGAATTTCATGAAAATCAGACCCTGTAGATGTCACAATTTTGATCTGATTTTGAGGAAACTTGAAATATATGTTTATAACCGAAAGATCTTGGTAAATTTCGATATTCACGCATATCAGATTGTAACTTCCTGAATTATGGCCCTTGATTGTACGAAAAATCACATTTTTATCCAATTTAAAAAAAACTTTGAATATATCACCATTACACCCTAATGATGGTTGAGTTCGAAAATTGAACCTTCATTTTTCTGCATATTTCAGCATTGTACCATTTGTTCTGAATTTTCAACCTGTACTCTGTACCCTTTTTACCTGTGCCATTTTACCATTCAGCTTGAGCACTATAAATAAGCCAACATAAGAAATATCCTCATACATTTGTTTCAGAAAACACACAACCCAACCTATCATATATTTAACACACAAAGCAAAATTTTAACAATTTGTATCTTAGGACAAGCAATTTCATTTTCTGGATAGTAAAATCGTTGAACTACTTGCCCAAAGGCTGAAAAAGTTAATGTCAGACCCTGTCTAGAGGCATATCTTTTGGAATATTAAATGCTCTTAAGGCAAAGCATGAATCTCATCTTTATTCAGCAAGAGTATTGCATGATAATAATTTAAATGACATTGTGTTTCGGTTTGAATATCTTCAGCAAGCCAACCGAAAATCAAGTGAATTGGAGGGAAATGTTAAAAATCTGGAAAAACAATTATCTGATTCAAATCAGAGATATTCAGAACTCAAGAAAGAAATCGAGGTACAATTAATATTTTCATATTCATAAAACTTATAAAGGTTTATTTAAATGTTCATTTATTTCTTTGTCAAATTGTTATTATGAATCAAACAAAACCTTTCTTTTTTTTTGGTTTCAAGCAAACTCTCTCTTACCCTTTGTGTGTCCATCTGCACTTGTGTTTCCTAAATGTGCACAATTTTATTTTAAATGTTGAAAAGTGGTAGATTTTCTTTTGGGGAGCACTTTGAGTTTCTAGTTCATCCATGATCAAAATTTCAATTTAAGCTGATTTTGTATTATTTTCAGACATTATGATGATGATTCAAAAAAATAAATAATAATTTAAATGACTGAGTTTTAATTACATGTAGTTCTATGAAATATTGTTTGTAGGTTATGCGACATGAAAATATGGCTTTAGCTGAGGAAATGAAGACAACTAAAGAACGTCAAGCTGGCGAGGGACAGGAAGCTGCACCTAATGCACCATCTGGAGCCCCCAATGGTGATATTCATAATGAACACACTGTAGATAAAAATCTTATAAAATTGGAAGAACATGAAAGCATGTAAGTTATGTAGCATAGAAAATTTAAATTAAGGGATAATGAAATTGCTTTGTACTTATGATAAAAACAGTTATAATCCTTGAGTGGCATTTAGCAATTGAGCACATTAAAAAAACACAACACAATTTATATGGAAAACAATCTCTGGTTTATTTATTGACTTATAGCACAATGTTTTGATAAGAGAATACTTTTTCGAAACATCATGTTATATGTCTATAAAAAAGTGATTGTTTTCCATATAAATTGTGTTGTTTTTAAAAAAACAGTTGTTTATCGGGTGACAGCTAAGTGTTACAATATGATGGCGGTAACATTAACCATATTGTGATCTTTAACCAATTATTGATTCTAAAATTGATAATCAAGATATAGCAAGTCATGCTGGTTGTTTTAATACGTTAACTGAGCTATAGATTAATGAACATGTTGGTCATTTACATGTTTCTTTGTTATAAATCGTATATCATATTTGTTGACCAAATTAGGTAACAATCCCTGACGATATCCAGGGTATGGTGCATGTCCTTTCCATATTTGTAATTTAGCTGTTATCAGTCTTTTATGTAAATACCGCAGACAAAAGAATAGATACCTATTAAAGAGAGAGCGGGGGTAGAATTGGGGAAAACTCGTGCAGACCATCATAAATGCTATAACAAGCCAGATACCATTCTTTAGAACGGGGGAGAATTGTGATTACCAATTGCCTCAGATTGTTAGAAGAATAAAACGTAGAAAGAACCTGATCTGTAGTCTGTAGTTTTGATCATGGAAAGAAAAACACAGCAGTGAAGTCCAAGAAAAAGCCAGTAATATAACATTATGAAAAAAAGGATATTAAAATATGTAGTACAGGGAGAAAGATAAGGAAGAGAGAGGAGAACTAGAGAAGAAAAGGCTCAACACAATTGAGATCATTTCAGACCTAATAAATGGTACAATATTATTTCAATATCTTGCTTGCTCGTAGGGGTCTTTAGCAGGAAAGAAGAGGACCCCACTTGATGGATCTTATAATCTAAAGCGCACACGTTGGACCACTACCCCCCCCCCCCCCCTTATGTTTTCCCAGACCACAAACAATTTAGGTGGATGTGTATTTGTTTTACGTAATAACAAAAAAGTGTGATTATTGTTTTAAATGGGAGATAATTGTATTTACAGTCTTGCAGAAAAAGTGAAAGAATTAACACGATTAACAGCAGAACTAGCTAATCAGAAATCAGAAGTTGGTAATTTACAAGAACAATTAGAGACCCAGAAAAAGAAAAATAATGTAAGTATATACTTATTGCTTTGATGTGGTGCTGTTATTTATTTGAATTGGAGAAATGTTACATTGTCATCATTTACCTAAATTTATATAAAGAAAAGACATTTAAAAATAAATTTGTTTAGAAAAGTGTTATGTTCCCCATTTCAGACTATTAAATATAATTTGATGACAAAGTTGAGATTGCAATATTTTAGAACACAATATCCTCTTATCAATTCCTGTCAAACAAATTATAGTTGCAACATTAAGTTACTGCAAATTGATCCACAGCAGACAAAAGTGTGCCATGAAATGAGCATTTTATAAATGAGCATTTTAAAAAAAATAAACTTCTGGATACACTACAGTATTTGTGATTTAATATTATAATAATAAATAAGCTCTAAATAGAAGTAGGAGGGTATTGTGATGAAGCATATTGGCATGACGTATTTAATAACTACTAACTATTCTTTGATACATGTTATTACATATAGTCTCATTTATGCTAATTAAACTAACTAATTAATACTTTTATCTTTTATTTAATTAAATTGTGAAAAAACAACAAAGTAATTGGATTAAAAAAGACATATTTCAAAAGATTTTACCCACAACACTGGCTTGTCTATTTATATCATCTACTTAGGATGCCGAATGTTGTGTAATTTTCAATTTATTGTACCTTTGTAGTTTGCAAAATCCATCAAATGATGGTCAGCAGCTTTAGAAAATGTATTACTTATATTGATATTTAACTATTTGAAATGAAATGGGGTTTAACATCCTACTATATAAATACTTACAATTGATTCTAACAAAATTACTCTATCTTTACATATGGGGTGGGGGTTTTGGCCGAATGGTTAATGCATGTGCGTTGCATCATCAAGTTTGTCATTGAGTCAAGTGGTGTGGTTTCGATTCCCCACTTGTACATGACAAGGAGTAGGGTCGCCTGTCCAACCTCGTGGGTTTTCTCTAGGTCCTCCGGTTTCTTGCACTGCTAAAGACTCCTACGCACAAGCAAATTATTGAAATAAAATTGATCCATGTGTTAGTCTTGAAATGACCTAGTTTGTGTCGAGTGGACGTTAAACCCCATTTCTCTCCGTCTCTTTACATATTCACATGATTTAATCAATGTATATTCTAGATGTAAATACTGCTAAGGAATTGCTTTTGCACCATTTTCAACAGTAGTGTTATCGACTTTCGATATGTAGTTATTTTATTTAACGTGTAACATGGATTGTCACAGTAGCTAACAAAAAAGGATGTATAGTTAAGAAACCTATAGATTGAGCTTAATTCAACTTTAACATTGCACATTAGCTTGTTATAATCCATATTTCTATCAGGGCTGAATATAAGCTAAAAGACTTGTGATTGTGTAAAGTGTGAGATATTTTATCAGATATATATAAATCAATAGAATAGAAATTAATTTTAGCAAGTTGACATTATTAAATTAGGCTAGTACACAGATAATATCAGTTTGAAAAACAGGCTCAAGGTTTATACATACCTTGCAACCGCTTGTCTTTACTAGAGTGGAACATCATTCTTTCAAATGCAAAGGCCGTAATTTGCCAGAAGTGACTTGTCACCTGTATGACAGTTGGCATGTTACTTTAAGCCCTGTTTAATCATCAGTCTTTTGGCTCATTTTCTTTTCATGAGTAAAAACCTCGTTAAGATCTATATTTTTTTTTTTTTAAAGTTCAATCACGTCGAGTTCTGCTCTTGAAGAATATGTTTTATCCCCATATGATCAGGATTTACATTATTGATTGATTATAATATATGAATTTACCAATTGTTCTAAACATTTTAAGGTTATTAGTTTGAAAAAAAAGGACTTGTATACCCTAACAAGGTTTACATTAAAGGAGCTAAATCGCTAACATTTGGGACCTAGAAATTCACAAAAGTGGGTCGCAACGCATATAATACTGTAATATGAATGTATATAAACTGATTTACATTTAATGGTTTCCGTTTTTACTCCAATTTCAAATCAGTTATGTTCGGCGAAATAAGTCAGCAATCTCAATCGAGTGCAAATTTCTAGCGTCTAGTTATTCTAGTCTACATAACTCCATTTGATTTGGTGCAATGTGTCTAGCCTCGTCCCTCGAGTCTCTCAATACAACTGGGGCTGAAGCACATTATGGTACACGATTCGTGTACCAATGTTAAAAAAATTATTTTATCTTAAATATCGGATATCAGAAGCTCATCTTTTCCCGGTAAGTTTACATCATCAATGTTGATTTAAATTGACCAATAATTCGTGTTTTCGATGTCGAAGATTTTGGAGGATTTTGAGTTACGGACTTAGGTCCTTTAAGGATAACAGTTATTTCTGCATGCATATCTATCTGAAAACTCTGTTTTTGTGTGATAAAAATTGTAGACGAAAAACAAAAAATTAATTTCAGGAACTTCGTGAAAAGAATTGGAAAGCCATGGAAGCTTTAGAAAAAACTGAGAAATCAGTGGTTGAAAAAGTTGAAAGCGCTGTTAAAAATTCCAGGGTAAATTAAATAAACAGTGATCAGATATTTATTTTTTTTCCACCTTTCATGTCTGCTTTCATCAGTTTATTAATCAGTTAGCTAAAATGATAAAATCTTTCATATAAAAATTTTTCAGATTTTTATTTCTAATATATTATAAGCCTTTTTTTTTTTTAAATTTAAATATTTATTGATTATTAAACTAGAGCTTTGATGCATGTGAGCTTCATGGTTTTATTATAACATACTAATTTTTTTGCTGACATTGTCCTAACTTCCACTGTCATGCAGGTAGGGCGGGGAGCACAAACCATTTTTTGTCTGTCAAGTTTTTGCACTGTAACTTGAAAATTCTACAAAAATTTAGCTAGACACGTTTGCTTTTAACGACTGTTATTTCAAATATTAGATTTGTTTTTGGCACTTGTTGCTATTTAGAGTGTCTGTGAATTCCTAGAATCAGACTGTATCTAAATTGGCATAGAAGTTGGCAGTGGGTCTAATTTAATACATTTACTGTTTTTGTGTGTTGTTTATTTATCCAGCTTATTGTATTCATGTTCATTATAACTAAGTTGCATAACCCTTATTATAACTCAATGCATAGAAAAACATTTCATCCCATTAACAACTTCTTGTTATAAATCTAAAAAACAGAATATAACTATGTTTTACATGGTTGTAAATCTAATACTCTGTTATTTTACTTTTTATTAATGTTAATCAGAAGCATGTAAGTATTATGCAGTGGATCATAAATCATCACAATCATTTCTTTGATATTAGGGAATTGGGGAGTCTAGTGGTTTGTCATTGAGTCAAGTTGCATGGTTTCGATTCCCTGCTGGTACGTGACGAGGAGTATGATTGCCTGTCCAACCTTGTGGGTTTTCTCCAGGCCCTCTGGTTTCCTCCCACTGCTAAAGACCCATACATGCAAGCGAATTATTGCAATAAAATTGAACCATATGTTAGTCCTAAAATGACCTGGTTTGTGTCGAGTGGACTATAACATTCGTGTATGATGATTAAGTTTCACTAAATAGCTAAAAAAAAAATCACCCTACTGGCTACTAATATTTTGTGATGTAAAATAAAAATGCATTAGCTTTTGACTTCCGTATTTTCATAAAAAGGTTAAAGTTTGTAACAGCTGTGATATTGATTTGTAATATAGACATACGATCAATATGCTGATTTAGATATAATAAACAGTAGTTATCAATATAGTGTAATACTTGGTGAATAGATTAATATACTGACTGACATGTCAAATATGTCAAATCAGTATTTTAAAGGGCAGTGGTATCATATCTATCTGATGGTAATGGAAAAATAACTTCAAATTATTTTTATTATGACAAAAAATTGGGACTGAAGCATGTAGTCTAAGGTAATCTTAAGATGTTTCAGGAAAAGGTTAAAATTTCTCCTAAACCTCTAGTGCATTGCACGTGTTATTACATAGAAATTGAAATTAACATTAACATTATTAGTCTTGAAATGGTGGATGTATTAACAAATTGGTAAACTCATTCTCTTTCTTTGCGCAGTAATCAGTTGATAATTTGAAAAGACATGGTAAAAAATATATACTACTGTTAAGTCCCTTGTTAAAAAGAATCTCATTTTCTTGATCTCTCAATGCCTTGCCAATACCATTAAATTTTCAACTATATTATTTTATTTTGTATTATGGTCTTAAAAATCTGCCAATTATTTTTTGCCGCTTTATTGTTCTTATTTATTTTGTCTGTGATTGTATTCAAAGATTTTCCTTAATTATTCTGAAATGTTGGTTAATTCATTTGGATGGTCGTTTGACACGAAAAAGTGTATACCGCACAAAATGTTTATTTACATCAAATAATTATGTTGTAAAGATAACATTTGGTTGACTTGTGTTTAATACAATATTATCTTTAAATAGTTTCTCTATGATTTGAATGTGGCTTTTATGTTTGAAGGATCTTGTAAGTTGCTTTACAATGTTTTCTATTTATTATAGGAGAAGGCCAGTAATTTATCAAGAGAAGTAGAATCTTTAGATAAAGGGGTATTACAAAGGTTGTTCCCGTCTATATCTGTAAATGAGAAATTGGTAAGTTCATTTCAGTTAGCAGAACATAGCATTAGCAACAGGTGAATTTTAGTGTTGTGGTCTAAGGGGAGATAATATGACTAAAAGGACTTTGAAGCAGAGTTGTCTCCCCTTACTAACTGTATATCTTGAGATAAGTTTGCACTTTAGATTTAATTCTGGTATTATTTGGTATTATGGTGTAAGCTATATGATTACTGGAGTTATAATTGCATTTCAGGGGCATAAAGAATGGATGACCTCATTCGAAAAACAAGCTAACACTTATGTGGTCAATCTCTCTCAACAATCTTCCAGTGTAAGTTAATGTTTTAAATGATTTATTTAAATTGAATTTGAATCTAGATTATATTATTATGATAAAAATCTTATGCTAAAAACTTTTTTATCCGAATGTGGTTTGTAATGAACTGGAAAACTAGACATTATCAATGACTGCAAATTTTAAAATGCTGGAGGTACATTTACAATCTTTAAAGTAGTCCTGTATTTTTCCAAAAATAGCTTAAATGATTTTTCTTAATGTATATTTTCTTATTTTATAGAGTGCTAATAAAGATAATAGAATAAAACAGTTAGAAGATACTAACAATAAATTATCAACACAAACACGAGATTTACAGAAGATAATAGATGATACAGTAAGTATATATAGACACTTCTTTCTTAATAATTTAAGCCAAGCACTACCTTCAACAATAATATGCTGCTCATTGGCCCTAACAATAATGTGCTTTTAAAGAGCACTTAAACCATCCAAGGTGCAAGTGTAATAATAAGTCAGTTGATACTGTGGATGATACATCATGAATATATTTGTCTTAAACTTAGATTTGAATTGAGCAGTTGTTTCTGAACACTTTATCACAGCTTGTAAGTCATTCCATTTCTGTATTCACTATTCTCTTTATCTCAGGAAAATAAATTAAAACAGTTACAGAAAAGTGTAGATTCAGAAGAAAAGAAGTGGAAAGAAAAATTAGAAAAAGCTTTATCTTCAAAGGTGAGTTTGTGATCAGACTGCTTTTCAAACATAGTCATAGAAAAAAGTCTGCCTCTGATTGAAATGCAGATTGCCGTTTTCTGATTTATATATCATGCACAACCTGTCTATCATTTGTAATAAGAAAAATGATGTACAAATGGTACTATTATAAATCATTGTATATTTTGTAGAGTACAGAATCTGATAGTCAAGTTAAAGATTTAGAAGCTCAAGTAACACAGTACAGAAATGTTTTATCTTCTACAGTAAGTTATTTATACAGCTAATATTCCCAAAAAAATAGAAAATCTCACAAAAATAAGAATATATTACTTCAGAGGGCATGCATTGTTTTGTAACTCTTGGTACAGCATTGTAAAATATTTAGAATCTATTGCATATATTCTTTCATCGATATTATTATTAAAACTAGATTGAAATTTTAATAAAGAAAATATAAATTATTGATGATAGCATATTATTGGTATATATATATGTGTGTGTGTATTAAATAATATTGTTTTTATAGGAAGACAAATTATTACAATTGTCAGAGAAAGTAGAAAGTGAAGAAAAATCATGGAAGGCTACTTTACAGTCTACACAGACAGAATTAGAAAATGTAAGTTAAACCCCAAACATTGCAGGCTAAAATATAGACTTCAAGTCCACACACAATAAAGAAGTCTTACTAAAAAGCTTATTAATCTAAAACATTAAATTTGTTCAATCCTAATGAAAGTTGTAGCTATCAAAGTTCACATTATTAACTATGGATTTCTGGTGCATTGCAACTTTAAGACAAATTGAGATTTTACTCTACATCAATACTGTTCTATAGGCCTTCTCATCTTATATTGTAAAATAATCTAATTGTGAAAGATATTTTCTTCTTTGGTTTCTATATTTACAACTATGTTTCGAATAATGATGTCATCTGTGCCAAAGGTCATGAATATTTTGTACGAACGTAGTAGCTAAGTAATTATATGTTGAAAATTATTCATTGAATATGAATTTTTTCCTACCCATCTTTGACAAAAGATAATTAAATATTTAGGTATTATAAACCAATAATTTTTAACTATTTCAGACAAAGAAAGAATTATCTAAACTAAAAGATGAAATGAGAAAACAAAAAGGAAGTACAGAGGTATGATATTTGATATTTACTTCTAGTAGCAGTGTAGTGTGGAGATTTAAATATCCTAGTTTATTTCTAAATTTAGCACGTTATTAATGTAGTAATAGTTATATTTGAAACAGTATATTTCTTTATTTCCATTTTTATTTTCAAGTAAAGATCTTGGTGTACCAAAATTGTATTTTTTTCTTAATATCAGCATGTTATTTTCCTAGATATTGTAATATTTATTACCATATATTGGGTCCTATTTGTTTGTCCAGATTTAAAGTTCCACATTCTATTTATTAAATCACAATTCTTAAATCACAAGAGCACCCAGGGATGTCTGTAGTGAATGAAGTTGCCATGTTAAATATAGCTTGATCTGTGTTTATATACTAGAGTAACCTAAAACATTTATTTTGATTGGTTATTAATAGGAGTTGAATGATTTGGATTTTGCTTACCGTTGTGTTGAGAAAAGTTTGCCTGGTATAATAGATGAGGTACGCCTTGCAGCTCCATCTCACAAAGTTATCCCCGTTTACTAATAATATTAGCATGTCATCATTGGCAGTGGTTTATATTTTCTCTAATTCTAATACATGTGTATTTGGTTTTTATTTAGATATTTTATTGAAAATTTACATTTTTTTTATTTTCGACTTTTGAAATCATTGCTTCAATGGTGTAATGAGGTTGTCTTGGAAAAGTTATGAACATATTTGGGGGATTTTCATCTTGTCTCATAAAAGTATTTTTTGTTCTGTATTGTTGAATAGTGTATCTTTGTAACAGTAAATATTTTTAAAACAAAAATAATCGGATATTAATATTGCATATGACCATTAACTTGTACAGTATGCATCAAAAAATGCAAATTTAGTTTCACAGAAATGACATTGAATACACTTAACAGCAATGTGAAATAATAACCAAATTTGAAAGCTAGTTGAACATAAATCTAACATTGCATTTTATTTAAGTGATATACATGGCATTATAGCTGTATGTATTCTGTATATAGATTACATTTAGACAAATCCAAAATGTATCGTATATAAATATTGAATGTGTAGTTATTATAAGTACAGTATTTATGTTACTTTTCATATTAATGAAATATTTCATAGAATTAGAATTAATGCCTTGTAAATCCATATTCAATAACACTAACTTCCCCACGTTATATATTACCAAGGCTGTAATTGATTATTAACAAAACAAAAAGCACATTACACAAATATCCTATTATTATTTGTATCTCACAATATCTAATCCACTGGGCAATCTTTTATGTGTGCTTAAATAATGGAGATTGGGTTGTCTAGTGTTATAGTTCTGTATTGCTTTTTAGATGAAAATTGAGAAGTATAATTAAGATTTATATAGATAAAACAGCCTGGATATTGTACAAATTGATCATTTGTTTCAGATACCTGCACTTTTACATATAAATTAGAAATTATAATTATAATTTTTTTTTTTTTTTTTTTTTTTTTTTTTTTTGCCAAGTTGTAATTTATTTCGTGTTTTGTTTTGTCAGATGGAAACCAAAGTAGTAGTTTTAGAAAGTGAATTGAAGACTTCTGAATCTGAAAGAAATTTGTTACAAATAGAAGTAAAAGAAGTAAGTATTACATTTTATCGCACCTGGGTGAATTTTTAGGCAGCTGGATAGAGGGTGGGGAGACAAGATGAATTCCGTTTTCAGGGACACAATTCCTGAAAAATGACATCTCGTCAATACTGGTTTTAACAGAAGGCAGGATATGAATACTCTTTCTGGAACACCAGGTACCACGTAGCACCATGTTCATCAGTGTGAGTAAAGCACCTCTTGATGGTTATAATAGGCATTCTCATACTTTTAAACACTGTGTGTGTATTATGATACTATGAAATAAATTAGTTTATAACTTCTTTTTAATAGGCTAAATCTCAAGTGTTAAGTTTAGAAAAACAAATAGAAACCTCCAGTCAAATATCAATTGAAAATGAAGAGTATAAAAGGGTAAGTAAAATAAATAATAATTTATAAACTACTTGGAAAATATCAATAGCTTTAAAAAGCTACTCATAGTTGTATGAACTGCCATTGTCTTTGAGCCTCTGACTGTTCTCAGTGTTTAGGTGTCAGCTATGACATATTGATGTGTCACAGAACACTAAGATTTGTATGGACCCTAGATTTTTAAAAACCACATTTCCTTCTCATGTCTACACTGTAAATTCATAATTACCTGCATCGCCATTCAGTATGAGCAGCCCACCCCACAATTTTTATAGTCACACACTTAGATAAGCTAATATTCATAATGAAGGGAAGAAATTAATTGATATAAAGATCTAATACAATGTAAGAAGTAAGATAGATATGTTTGTTAAATTACCTTTGTTTGTTTTTACAGTTATATGAATCAGAGAAAAAGAAAACGAAAGATTTATCGACTAATGTAGTTAAGTTAACTGGCATAATTAAAACTGGTCAAGATGCTTTGTCACAGGAACAAAAATTGGTTAAACAATTGCAGGATGAACTTGAAGATCAGGTATGAATCATATTTCTATTCTTTCGTGTATATTGTCATCGTTGTTTCGACTGGACAAAAGTAAAGTAGGAAACTAACAGAAGTATGAAACTGGCATAAGTATAGATATGCAGTAGACTTCGCATATAACGGGACACCTCGGGACCCGAAGAAATTGTCTGTTATAAATGGTGTCCGTTATACAAAAAATCTGCTATCGACCCTGAATTAGTGACCAGAAGGTAACACCATACCATGAAATAACAACATTTATCATATGCAGAATCTACAGAACATACATGTATTTACATAAAAGTCATGTATGTATTCACATATTATGGATGTTCAAAATAAACGAGCTTATTTGAAAAAGTCTGTAAAGTCTGTAATGGAATCTGCCAGAAGCACGAAGAAAATCAGTAATAATTTTGTTCTGCTTATTCAAGAGTCTGTTATAAAAATGGACTTTTACATTGATTTGTCGATTAGGCACCGATGAAAATCATCCGTTATAAACGATTGTCCGTTATACAGTGTCCGCTATAAAAGACTTTGAAAATAAGAAATTTCTATTAAAAAAATCGAGACCAAACTGTTGTGTCTGTTATAAGCGATTGTCCGTTATATGTGCGTCCGTTATATGCAGAGTCTACTGTATTATGTTCGCATAAGTAAAATATGAAACTGGCATAAGTACATGTATTGTATATACATAAGTACATGTATTGCTCAATACTTTTGAAAAAGATAAATGTGCAATTAATCAATGTGTCATCTACTTATTTTGGGATTTTGGCGGGGGACATCAAGCTCACTGTTGGCTTGTTTTATTAATGATACTCTAGATTTATATTAAATACTGTATGTTATGTTATTTATTACAGAAAAAAGGTTCAACTGATGGAAAATCTATATCTACAGTAAGTATAGGAGAGTACTAGCTCTATATATATACTTTCTTTATTTAATCAACTAGTTATCTAGCACATCACAATATTGCTGAATTTGATCAATTATTGCATGATTGCTCTTTTTTTATATACAAAAAAGATATTTTTCAATTCTGCTTATTTTATAGCATGTTGCAGTATGATTATATTAAATCGCTACAGCTTTTACATTATAATTTCAGCATGAAAAGAAAAAGAAAGCATAGTTATTATCCTAGTAGATATGCACAAACTATTTATATTTTGATCATTAAATGAACATGCATTTAATATTTGGATACCATCTCTCGTCTTAGACAATATTAGTTTGAGGTTAATTCGTAATATTGATAAACACATTATCAAAGCATGATTATATTCAGCATATTTATAACATTAGTTTATTTGTTATATCTATCAAATATACTAAAAAATCTTATTTACAGTTCCTCTGTTTATAACAATAATTTACTTTATATCTATATACTGATAGTTATAACTACTATTCTATCATTAACTCAATTATTAACAGTTACGCAGTCAACTAGCTTCTAAAGACAAGCAACTTGAACGTGAAATATCATCAAATAAACATCTAACTCAAAAATTGGTAAGTTTTCACTACAGACACTGATAAACGTACATTCAGAAACATACAGAAAAAACACAATTACACTACAGAGTTTCTACAAGCCCAAACCTCTGTCAGCAGTTAATTGATTAATGATAGGCAAAAATTCAGGACGGTTCGAAGTATAACCAACCATTTTGAATATTCCATTATTAGTTTTCTTATGCAATAAATTGATTTTTACAGTTATTCACTGTTTAAAAGATAAAGTTTGCAAGATTTATATTCCCTCCTGACCTTAAACTGGGTTCCTTAAAGGTGGAGTACAAGTTAAAACTAATATATTTTATTTGTATTCTCAACATAATAATATTATAATATTCTTGTGAACGCTCTAACGCCAAAAGTTATCATCCAATTGTTTTAAAATTGATATATGTTGTTTACGTTAGTGAGATGAAGAAGCCTATTTAATTTCAATAATTTCTGTTTATTATGTCTAGAGTTATGGCCCTTGTTTCACTTTATTGAACCTTGTGAACGTTCTAACGCCAAAAGTTATCATCCGATCTTTCTGAAATTTATATGCATTATTTAGATTGCTGAAACGAAGAAGCCTATTGAATTTCAGCAATTCCCGTTTATTACGTCTAGAGTTATGGCCCTTGTTTCACTTTATTGATCCTTGTGAACGCTCTAACTTCAAAAGTTATCATCCGATCTTTCTGAAATTTGCATTATTAAGATTACTGAAACGAAGAAGCCTATTGAATTTCAGCAATTTCCGTTAATTACGTCTAGAGTTATGGCCCTTGTTTCACTTTATTGATCCTTGTGAACACTCTAACGTCAAAAGTTATCATTCGATCTTTCTGAAAATTATATGCATTATTTAAATTAGTGAGACGAAAAAGCCTATTGAATTTCAGCAATTTCCATTAATTACGTCGAGAGTTATGGCCCTTGTTTCTCTTTATTGAACCTTGTGAACGCTCCAACACCAAAAGTTATCACCCAATCTTTGTGAAATGTATATGCATTATTTAGATTAGTGAAAAGAAGAAGCCTATTGAATTACAGCAATTTACGATTATTACGTCTAGAGTTATGGCCCTTGTTTCACTTTATTGATCCTTGTGAATGCTCCAACGTCAAAAGTTATCATTCGATCTTTCTGATAAATTATATGCATTATTTAAATTAGTGAGACGAAAAGCCTATTGAATTTCAGCAATTTCTGTGTATTACGTCTAGAGTTATGGCCCTTGTTTCACTTTATTGAACCTTGTGAACGCTGCAACGCCAAAAGTTATCACCCAATCTTTGTGAAATGTATATGCATTATTTAGATTAGTGAAACGAAGAAGCCTATTGAATTTCAGCAATTTTCATTTATTACGTCTAGAGTTATGGCCCTTGTTTCACTTTTGATCCTTGTGAACGTTCTAACGCCAAAAGTTATCACCTGATCTTTTAAATATTATTGTTCTATTAGATTATTTCTAGTGATAATTGTAAACTTTTCCTAGTTACCATTACCCAATCTAATATTCCTATAACCATACTACTCAGTACTTTAATTATTTATACAAATATTTTTGTATTCTTTGTATCTGAACCCAGTAGATTAATTATTTGGTAAATGGATTATAAGTTCTTTAGAAGTACTCAAATATCTATTTTAATTTTGTAGCCTCTGCGTCGATCCCCTTCCCTTAAAGGTAGAAATTCCAAGGAACATTTTCTGTAAATTTTCCCTGCCATCATTTCATAATTGTCGTAGTTGTCTGTAGTTGGGCTTTTGTGTGTTGATCCCTGTTGTGTCGTCAACAATCCTAAACGTCATTAAAACAAATATTCATTTACTTCTACAGGCCCAACTGGGTGTAATGGTGAGTTGACAAAAATACATGGTGCCGGTCATCTTGCACATCCTTCATCTCATTATCGTCTCATAAAACACATCATCATAGTTTTATCTTTATATATATATATATATATATTGGGCTGTTGTTATTTAATATTATCATCGATTTTTGTATTTATCAACTACAGGAATCAGTGGTGATGGTCGATAACCAATCTTAAACTTATCATGAACTCCTCTTACACACAGTCATACCATTATAATATTGTAATTAGAAAAGCACACATTGCACAAAATTGTATAAAATATTATTAAAGGTGGTTTACACATTTATACAAATGGAAATATTGCACTTAGCATTCATTATTCACCCACAACACTACAATATATACTGAAACATAATAAAAACTCACCACTGTTTATGAGTAACACTATAATATTGCAATTCTGAATGTTACAAAATCAGATGGTGTTGATAACATGTGAGAATGATGTTTTCATTAATGTAAATGTACTACAGATCGATTTCTCTCAAATACATAAAATTCGACAGAATGGGAATCTCGAAAATAACAGAATTTATAGTTATAAAAATTAAATGGAATAGGGTTCTGTGGAAAATGCAACAATATGCCAAGTTTTACATCAGAACACTGAGAACACACCATTGCAATAATTCAAGAGGTCATGAGTACAAGAGTTGTCGCCCACGGTATGTATGCCATCACACCACCATCTTGAAAATGGCTGATTATTTCAGTGTCCGATCTACAGTCATGCATACATTATGTCTTGCGAGCACTTCCAGTCAAATCAGTGGTGTGTTTTCATTGTGTCACAGTATAATCTAGTTTAAAACCATTTATTCCAGAAAATAAAAATCTATTCATAATAACATTAGTGTATATTTTAATTTAGAAATCAAAAACATATTGTTTTAATATATTTTTCAGCATATTTTTAGTCTTCCATAATTAAAATGGATATTAGACTGCTAGTCCAACATCAAATGTTTCAAATAGATATTAGACTTCTAGTCCAAACATCAAATGTTTCAAATAGATACTAGCCTGCTTTAAACATACATTATGCAAGAGCTAAACCTGCCTATTGCAGGTCTTTCTTAGGCCTGAAATGCTTATAAACTATTAATTAAACATTTATTAACATGAAAAGACCATAATCAACTCGTGATGCCATCTTATGTGTCAGATTTTCATTGGATTTGAATCCGATCTGCTGTTCAACCCTTATTGATGATTAAATGCAAAAACGAATAATCGAGACTTTGTTTTGTATCATACCGATTTTAGTAATGATGATCAAGGCTAGGTTCAGAGTGGAGCAATTTGACTGAAATTTTCAGGATATACCTTTTAAACTGTTATAGTGTGAACTGCCAGCTCTTTATCTAATCTTCCATAATGCCCCACTAATATCAAATGTCTAAAATATGATACCCATATTCTTAACATTAATTTGTAATTAACATTATGATCATTAAA
Source organism: Patella vulgata (assembly GCF_932274485.2). Classification (NCBI taxonomy): domain Eukaryota; kingdom Metazoa; phylum Mollusca; class Gastropoda; family Patellidae; genus Patella; species Patella vulgata. The sequence continues at coordinate 25,466,649 of NC_065883.2, forward strand.
TATATCACTTTTAACATTATTTGGTGGAGATTTTAGTGTTTTTGTATTATTAATAATAATAATCTGTTCGTGAGCAACATTGTACATTATCTTTGTATTTCAGATTTTATAATTAGGTCAAACAAGCATGTACTTGTCTTTTAAAGCTAGGAGAAAAAAAAAAAAATATTTTTTAAATTATGTTTTTTTTGACATTGCTTGAATTTCAACAAATTCTATATTTCATTTACTTGTTTGAATATTTTGAGTGATTTCTAGCATTAGCTTATGAGAAAGTGTTGATAATATTATGGACATGACGGACAGTTGTTCGGGTTTAAGTCTTGAAAATGCCTCAGACTGATTTGTTGTTATGTTATATTTTGCAGGCTGCTTCACCGGCAAATGATAGTGGAACCTCCGTGTAAACAAGAAGAAAGATAGCCATGATAGAGAAGAGGACCAGGTTATGCCATGACAGACATTTTGCCTGCTACCATGTTGACTGATGCTCATATATAGATTCATATAATTGTCATAAATTTCATTATATCCATTCTTATTCAGTTACAGTCTGTAACTTAAAAAATTCTGAAATGAATTAAATCTTAGAAAATGATCAATGGGTTGTGCATGTGCATGTTATTATTAAAATGAAATTATATTACTATCTCTCCAATAATAAGGATTCATTTATCACATTTTCACTAAGGCAGTTAACAAAGAAACTGGCATTTTCTTGCTATTTTGCTCTAAGATCTGATGTACTACATGTATTTAATTATCTATAAAATAATATGAAACCATTTCTAGTGCATGCTGAAATCCATTCATCCGGTGATACTTAATACTACAAACATAATAATAAACTACACTAGCCATTGTAAACTATGGGCACAGATCATCACAAAGAGAGATAACTGATTGATATACCTTTGAATAATCTAGTGACGTTTTTGATATTAATAAATTATATATTTAATGCACTGATTCACTAATAAGACGCAAGATCAGCTTTGAAATCTGAAGTCACACAGGAAGATAATTCACAAAAGCACATGTCTCACTGTTTACTTGTGATAGAATTTATGTAGTGTTTTTCACACAAGTTCCCATGTAAAAGGCAGGCCAAATAAACTTAACTGTTTCAGGAACATGTAGAAATATATAAGAAATGAAACAATATAGAGGCAGACAATCTGTTTTAATATATTTTATACCTATATATTGTATAATTTATAAATGTTATCTACTGCTGGTGTTAAAAACATGGTCATGTGATAGATTAGAATTAAAATCAAGCAGCATTCTAGTAGAGGAATGTAAAATTAATGTGAGAATAAATTAAGAAATGCGAGATCAATATGCCACAACACTTTAAAATCTGTATATTTTTGGCTTACCTAAAATATTACAGGTCAAATTTAAGATCAAGTATAAAAGCTTAATTAATAAAAAAACTTGTAGATAATTGCTGAATGTCAATTCTTTGATTATATTTTATTAATATTTACAATCATAAAATGTTAAAATTGCTAAAATATAAATTTATCCGTGGACCATATATTATAAGGTCAGTGGTTTATCTAATATGAGATAATTTGATATGGTCCTTTTACTTCTATAGGTATATATAATACAGCTTTTTGTTGATTATTTTTTTCTTCATGAGAATCGAACAATTAATATTTAAAAATAAATGTTTACAGCTATTTTAATAGGTTATCTATTTGTGAAAAATGTCTACTTAAGATCCATATTCAATTGCTTAAATTTTGGTTTTTAAAGCTTAATTTGCATAATTATAATATTCAGATAGATAAGTTGAGTATATTTTGATAGAATTACACTGAGATTTATTCAATTGTCACAAAGAAAAATGGATGATGTGATATTTGCCATATTGTTTATTGAAAGAAAACTGTTAGTTATTGCTTGTTTTTGTTAGAAATGACTTTGTTTAGTTCTTTATGGTTGAGGTTTGATTTAAGGACAACAGGGTTTATTAGAATCTGATATTCAGTGTTTTATACTGTATGAACAGTTTAAGGCCAAACCTAGTAAATATTGAATATAAATGTAGAATTCCCTGTGCATAATGTTAGCCTTATATTCATAACAGACTATCATTTATTTATTACAGGAGGTAAACTAAGTGTTAGTACCTCACATGGTTCAAAGAAAATTGAGATGAGAAAATAATTGTAATGATTTTTCTTTATTTGTGATTTGTAAAGATTACTTTATAATGTGCAATACCAAACTATTAGAGATATTTATTAGATATTTTATGAATCTAATAAAATACTATAAATTTGTGATAAGAGAGACCAAATAATAGAAAAATTTACCTCACACTTAGTGACTAGTTATTTGAACACATGAAATAAAGTACCTAATTTCTGATTAAATGCTTAGCTTTAGTATATTTATGGAATGACTTTATTGATAAATTACTCCAACATGTATAGTCAAAAGAGATTAATATAGGAACAGTCAGTCTCAGCTTTCAAATTAGAAGAGAATGTTAATGTATATGTATGCTTCAGAATACAAAATTTGTTCAAAATTTAATTTTGACAATTTTTGGAATTTTGGAATTATAACCTCTTGTCCAAGCCTGTGACAAATTTTATATTGCTTGATGTACTTGAACTAAAACAAAATTTCTTAAGTGGCGATTCAACAAGATAAGAATGGAGCCATAATTCAATCCCTAAAATGATATAAATGGTCTATAGGTGTATGATAACTTTAGTAGAATGTAAAAATAAGTATGTTTTCTTTTCATCCAAATGATGTCCACCAAAGAATGACAGGGCTTTCTTCGCTTGAATATCTAGGAAAGTTTTGTAGTTGAGCAGTTCACTTATATCATAGTGTTCAAGTATCATGTCACCTCAAAGTTCATATCCGCATGATATTGTGTTCATTTGTAACATCACACAAACTGCAAACCTTAATGCTGTTAACTGTAAGTGCTAAAGATGTACTGTACTAGTGTTTTGTCTTGGTGGAATTGGAAATGGTGATAATTTATAATGAAGTATAATATATCTGTTGATGGAATTGTTAGACATTATAATGATTGTTATATTGTAGAATAATGTTTATTTGTATATAATCTGTAGTAGATAGGTATATTTATGGTGGTCATTTGTACAGAACAGGAATTGTAAGGACTGAACAACTCGAGTTATCATGGGACCAGTCTATGTACAATCTGTGGGATTACATAACACTTTATAACTTGAGATCTATCATAAGCTCTTGCATTATAATTCACTTCTAAGATGAGTACTAAAGTAAATATTAATGAGTTTTCAGACGAAATTGAATTCAGTCTTTACAGTTCCTACTACCAGAAATGCATGTGATATCTATTAAATGCAAAATACAATTCTAATATAATGCCTAATGGTTATATATCTAGCTTGTAGCGTAGCAAGTGCTATAAGTATCTATTTAATACCCCACCCCATTTAGTTTTAGTTTTTGGTTGTTTTACTTACTAGTCATTATTTTTAAATACAAATTAATTATATGAATTTATCTCTTTATTGAGTTTTTTTTTTCTTTTTCAAATGATAATATATAATATATAATTGTAAAAAAAAAATTGTTACTGAAATGTTGTATTTAAACAGCTTGCCAAGTACTCCAAATATTTTAATAAAATTTAACAAAAATCTTTATTTCTCTACTCATCTCTTTTCTTTAATCCACCTATTAATTTTATTGAATGAATTGAATGTAGATTTATTTCTCTTTGTCTTTAAGATTTTGAGTCTTGTAAATGAGCATTAGAATATACCATCAGTGTAATCTGTCATATTAAAATAAGCATTCTAAACACTCTGACAATAATAAAGTTATGGCTCAGCAGTAAAAAAACGACTTCTTTATTTTGTAATGTGTATCAAAGAAACCTGTGTCAAAATGACAGGGGTTGAGTACAGGATAAAATTTAAAAACAAACCGTGCATTGTATAAAACATAATACAAGCTACTTAATGGGCCGAGACACAGATCTGAAAATGAAATGGAGTTTAACGTCCTACTTTGACTGCTACAAGGCTAATGAAGACAAGTCATATGCCAAGCAATGTGCTATGAGGAAAAGTTTCGCCAGGACAGCAGCTGTCAAGGGTTCTTTTATATGCACATCAACGTGTACATAGGACCTCAGTTTTTCGTCACATCCGAACGACTAGATGTTGTTCCTTACAGAGGAACTTTCTTGACACATTACCGGGAAAAACCTCAGACCAGGTTAGCGAGCCAGTGCCCAAATCATCAAGCCGCCCCGACTCCCGAAACAGATCGGGCAGTTGAATTAAGACAATCATAATAAATAATGGATTAGCATATTCATGTAGAGTGGGGAAGTATGGGTGCGAACTGATTTCACTATTAATGAGTTGTTTCTCTGAACAACAAACTGAGGGTATTATATGATGGCAGTATTATCTAAATTTAATGATAAAATCTTGTGAGCTATGTTGTGGCACACTGTTGTAGAACATGTATTATGAACGCTTGATGACATGAAGATGGGTGTTGGCTTAGGCTTGTCATAACCTAATATGATTTCTATGATTATGGATAAAATCATTCACTAAAATAAATTCTGCAGCAAATCTTAGTAGGTTAAGATTACTGGAAGACTTGACAATATAGATGCCTCTGTAATAAGGTGGGGGTTTATTTTATTCATTATTGAACCAGTTTTGATGGCCGCTTGTCTTTATGATTACACACTTGCCCATATCCACCTACATGTGACTGGATATGCACATGATGCAGCTGTCCATAACACTTGGGTTGCTAAAAGCTCAATTTCTTACGACACACAATGACCAAGTGAAATGAAATGGGTTTTTATGTCCTACTTTTCTGCACAGACTTGGCTAATGAAGTTAAGCATATGCCAAACAGTGTGCTATGATGGAAATCTTGCCCGTACAGCCTACTCTTAATTTTTAAATTACAAGTGTCAAGGGTTCATTTACGTGCATGTCAACGTGTACATGGGACCTTGGCTTTTCATTGCAGCCGAGGGCTAGATGTTGTTCCTTGCCCCGTGCTTTACATCCTGCACCAAGCCAGAACATCCAGCAAAACTTATGCCATATGGTGTGCTATGAGGGAAATTTTGCTTGGATAGCAGCGCTACGGTTTACTCTTATTTCAAAATCAAGTGTTCGTTTATGTGGACGCCAATGTGTATACATGACCTCATTTTATCGTCTCAGTCCTGGGGGACTTTCTCAGCCAACATGGACCTCCAATTTATTGAGCCAGCACCTTACACACTGAGCCACCACAGCTCCCCATAAAAAATGAAGCAGCTAATACCTTTTAATACAAAAATTAACAGAGAAAATAAGTTTCTTTTCTTTTTATTTTGTGATGAGATGGTGACAACGACTGAAATGTTAGTATAGACAAAACAATGTCTGGAATTCTATAACAGAATTTTTCTACACGTCCACAGTGGTTATGATCGCTAATATCTCATCATCAAATCAATTTTTTCAATATCTTTGAACTTTGTAAAAGCAAATGGTTGCATATTCTCCTCACAGTTATAAATTTTTTTAGGCCCATATAAAACATTTTCTTGTACACGTCTATATGTACCTGTAAAACAGTGATGTTTTTTCAGTTTACTTTTCACGTTGAGTCAATTATACAGTATATTTATATCTCTTGATAAAAATTTAGAGGTCTGTTTTACTCTGTCCATCTATGTAAACACTGAGAATTAGCACAAACGTAATACAGTCGCATTCCTTCCTGAAAAACAGACAAAATTCTGTGTTAGAAAGCATTTATCAGTATAACACTAATGACGTTCTTTGAAAACAAGTACATGTGTACAAAAGATCAGGAACCGATCATGACGTCATTACTGCCATCTTGGAATTGAGACATCATATCAGAAAGTCTATCAATTGATCCACAAATGTCCAAGGGATAAGCATGCATATTGATAGTTCTTGAATTTGCGGAGCAATCACCTTTCTTCAATGAGCTAATCAGAGTTGAACAAAATATGTCAAAAACTTTTTGAGTGAAACGCTGGCATCATCAATGGAACTCGTATTCAGTTACATCTTGATACTAACTTTATTTCTAGACATCAAATTTTCAAAGACAGATTGTCATCCCACAAATTAAATCAACCTATAAAATTCAATGAAATCAACCACTTTTTTTTTTTTACAAAGCCAAAAAGGTCTAGTCTTTTAAAGATACATTATGGGAGATTCGATAACGGGTTGGCAGTTCTCACATTAATAGATAAAAACTAGATAATGTAAAGGCAATTTGCTGAAAATTTCATTCAAATTGATTCACTATGAACCGAGAACTAAGCGGTTGAAATTTCCGCCTAGCCTCGATCATCATTACTAAAGTCAGTACGATAAACAGCATAGTCTCGATTATCCATTTAATCGTTAAATCGTGAGGAAAATTATGCAGTAAATCAGCTTATAATCCACTAAAGATCGCAGGCTAACAATGCCATCTAGAGTTGTTTATGTCTGAATAGGTTAATTAATGTCTAATTAATAATTTAGATAACATTTCAGGCCTAAAGAAAGACCTGCAATAGACATAATGTATGTTACAGGATACTGATCTGTTGCATAATATCTCCTACTCTACCTTGTATATAAGCTTCCTCATTTTTAGTTCTATTAGATAAAGAGAGAGAGAGAAATGGGGTTTAACGTCCACTCGACACAAACTAGGTCATTTTGGGACTAACATGGTTTAATTTTATTTCAATAATTCGCTTGCGCGTAGGGGGCTTTAGCAGTGGGAGGAAACCGGAGGACCGGAGAAAACCCACGAGGTTGGACAGGCGACCCTACTCCTTGTCACGTACAACCGGGATTCGAAACCACGCCAGTCGACTCAATGACAGACTGTATGATACAGCGCGCGCACACTAACCATTCAGCCATCCAACCCCCCCTATTAGATAAAGACATTACCTCAGCATTAGCACTGTGTGACTGAAAGAATACAGCTTCTTTATGTTGACATTTAGGGCACGGATGATCTTCTGTTCTAGGTAGTGTAGGGTCAGATGTTACATCCCCAACAATCTGTGTTAATTCACTAAAAACAATACAAATCATTTTATCTTACATATATATAATATTAATAAATTATATTAATTAAATGCTAATTAAAAGATAAAGAAAAAGCTTTGTCTGTTGTGAAATAAGTGTTATACAAGATCACTTATATTTGTTTTAACTTATCGTAAAATGATCTGTCAAATTTTTGACCCAAAGCTTTTATCTAAAGCCGTTCAATTATCAAGAGTCCCTTAAAGTAGCTAAGTCCCTAACACAATATCAACCAAAGTCTTCAACATTGAAAACGCGAATTATTTGTCAATTTAAATCAACATTGATGTTGTGATCTTACCGGGGAAAAATAGGCATCTGATATCCAATATTTAAGACAAAATAAACATTTTACCATTGGTACACGAATCGTGTACAATAATGCGTTTCAGTGCCATTTGTAACAAGGAACTCTAAGAACCAGGCTAGACATATTCCAGAAGTCATGTCAAACCGTGACGTCCTATTCTTTTCTGGAGAGCATGCGCAATCAATACCATGGGTGTAGACTGGAATAACCAGATGCTAGAAATTGCCATTTGATTGAGACTTCTTGCGTATTTTGCCAACATAACTGATTAGAAATTAGAGTAAGATAGGTTGCCAGGCAATGAAACATACGCCCACAGCAGCTAAATCGTCCGAGCAGTCAACAAGAGTTGTCACATATTTTTACTTTTTTCGGTAATGAAACATTTATAATACATTAAAATCTGATTAAGAGTAACAACTCTTTAAGTAATTATCAGAAAACCATTATAATTTGTTTGGTTTTTATAAAGTTCTGCCCCATGGTAACATTTAGTATACAAAACATTTAATATCATGGATTTAGCTGTTCAAGTTATCAAAATTCATTGAAAATCAATATACTTGTTCGTCTCAAGACCTTAAACTCTGTGTATCAATCTGAAGTCAATCGGATGATAACTTAGGCTCTTGAAGTGATCAAGGGCCATAACTCTGGCAGTAATTATTGAAAATCGCTGAAAATGAATAGACTTCTACGTCTCATGACTTTAAACACTGTGTATAAATTTAAAGTCAATCGGATATTAACTTTAGCCTCTAGAGCGTCCACAAGATTTTTCAAAGTGTCTCATGACCTTAAACACTGTGTACAAATTTAAAGTCAATCGGATATTAACTGTAGCCTCTAGAAACATTCATATTATTATATGCGTGCGACCCATTTGTGTCAATTTCTAGGCCCCAAATATTAGCGATTTAGCTCCTTTAAAAAAATAGGCAATCAACTAAAAAACTTACTCGACTTCATGCATAATTTTGTTGACATAAATACATCTGTTGTCTGCTTCTTGTTGATAATCACAGTTACGACACTGAAAATAAATAAATAAATATATCCAATAAAGTTGCCCTCATTATGATACACTATAATTCCTATGATAGTCTGCAACAGGATAAAGGTTGTAGTGTATTATAGTCTATCATAGAGTTTTGAACACAAATCGTATCAAATGTAGCTGATCTTAGACAAGAGCGACGTAGTGTGGTTAATCGCAGTGTTTGAGGACAATTGTTGAATATCGCAGTAGCATTTTGATCTTCATTAGTTGCTATCAACTTGTGGAGCTACAAATTGATGCACACGAATGGTTTATTCTTACCTCCCAAATTAAAGAGCAATGATGTGTTATCGCAGCCAATGAAGTGTGTTGTGTGTTCAAGTCAACTAGTATATGCTATGCCATGATCAGCTGTAATATCCAACGATGGAAGGTAACATCAGAGGGAAAATGATTATTTTTGTCTAAATTTTTACTTGAACATTCACATGCATTAGTTACATTCTCATTCTGAATTGTTGTATAAACTAACATGCTTTTAAAATATTATTTTGAAAATCTTAAAATTACTTCTATAGATACATATTCTTTTTTTGGTTGGGGAAATACCTAGTCAGCATTGTTTTGTGCTGACAACTTTATATGAATACATGTATATACCATTTAGTAGGCATTGATATTTTAATATAAATGATGACAAGTTCTATTGGGATTCTTGAGTATTTTGACATTTTGCATTAATAGTGTTGCTTTGGTATGAAAGGTGTTCATGTTAAATATATAAACATTATAAACTTACAGCATAAAGTAGAATTTTACTTTCTTTGTCTTCTTTAGGATATAACATATTATTGCTGAAAAATATACAATATCTGATATTAGAATCAAAATCAAATTTCATATAAATGATTATTGTGGTACCATATAATATAAGATAAGGTAGTCATTTTTCTCTAGATTTTGATTTTTAAGGACGAAGAATACCAATGTTAGTCATATATGATACTGTGTAAAGATTATGTGTCTAAATGCCAGAAATGTATACAGAAAGACAACAAAACCAAATTTTATGAGGAACTAAGAGCGGAAGCACCATCAATGTGTTGTTTTTCTCATTCTGTAAACTTGCTTCATAGTTCATACACCTCATTTGTTTTATTTCAAAATATTTGTCTTTGTAGCAAACAAAAGAGTTTTGTGATAATACAGATTGCCTTCAAACAGCATAGAAAAAATCACACAGATGACTGAACCATCAGAATACAATGCTCTGCTTCTGTCTCAATTTCCTCTCAGACACCATTTTGATCTGGGTTGGTGGCTGTGCTGCCTCCTTATACAACAATGTTAGTAGAAGGTAAAATAACAAAGTACTAAAACATTAATACAAACAGTGATACACAACCATCAATTTGATTAAAACAACAATATGAATTTTATTAAAATAACACATTTTTATAACAAAATCAGATTGGTCTCAGTTGTCTTTGAAGAAAGCAATTGTATTAACACAAATATAACTTGCACTTATATTTGTTGGGATGAGTTGTCGTATATCTCGACCCATGTTTTAAGGTTGGGATGAGTTGTCTTCTAACTTGGGATGAGTTGTCTTCTAACTTGGGATGAGTTGTCTTATATTGGGATGAGTTGGATGAGTTGTCTTATATTGGGATGAGTTGTCTTATATTGGGATGTGTTGTCTGAGGACGTAACATCTAACATCCGAACGGTCAAAAGCTCGTCGCAAAAGTGGATAACTAGTTTACTTCTTTCAGCGGACTGCCACGGTAATAAAAATAGCCCAAATTGAGCCGTTGTCCATGTGTACACTTATCAAAAAGTTATGTCTTTTATATACATGTAGACGCATGAAATGCATAGTTAATAACTTTTCAATATATCATACAGTCGTTCAGGGGTGGCTGGGCTTAGAATTAGGTCAATAATTCAGAAATGCAAGATTTAGTGTCCCAAGCCTACCCTTATAGTTAATTTTTTCATAAGAATGCTTACTTTCTAAAATAGTGCCCTTATTATAGAAGGTTATGGCAGAGTCGTGGGAAATTTGATGAATCAATTTTAGTTATGGTTGACATGATGGCAACCATTGGGAACACGAATAACTAAAGGATCAAAAGGAAAACAAATTTCAATGACTTTATTACTCCAAGAGGAATCTGTAAATTTTATACTTATGACAGTATCACCAAACGCTATTAGAACCAGATTAATTGACACGGAAAATCACTGCACGGACCGTTTGTCTATTTAAAAATATAAAAATTGCACGTTCAGTGACGGAAAATGACAACAGTATATTTGTTAAAATATGAAGAAAGGCAGCCGTGCCTTGTCAGCTAATTTTTGCTACGGCATTTATAAATTTTTGGTGCCGTTGTAGAAGAATCCTCATTTCAAGCACTGGTCATGATTTAGGCCTACTAATACTAATTAATCATGCAACAAATAATTATTGAGTTCTCAATGGACGTTGTGTATTTTCAACTACGTATGAAGAGCAAACTAATTATTCTTCAACAAACATCATCTTCTATCCTGATATAAAACCTCTACAAAAACAGTACATATATACGCAATCCATAAAAATATTGTACAAAAATACATTTCGTTGTGCGTAAAACAGTGATCCTCAAATTTTAATGCGCGGAGGATATGACCTCAAAAAAAGGTCAAACTATCCCAACATTGCGACTGAAAGAAATGTTGGTGTTGGTGTATGTGTATTGGATAAACCTGTTTCACTGAACTACGTTTGTTTGTCAGTAAAAGTGTCATTGTTGTTCAGAGATGGATCACACAATAACTTGAATAAGGTAGGACATGCATTTAGAATTTATTGACTGACGCCTTTCAGCCCGTGGCTATTTGGGGCGCCAACAATTCAGTCGCAGTTCGCTCCAAATAAGTACAGCTTCAGGAATCTTGCGGTTACATGTGAACGAAACCTCAGGGCACTCTTCTGGAGGACATTAGAGTTGGACCGTGGCCGTTCTGCGTTCATGGCTGAATTACATTTTCACCTACCATTCTTTACAAAACCTGATTCCAACAAAGCCTGGGCCAGCATCATGCTGCTCATACATTGCTAAATCTAAATCAGCCATCGTGAATAATACGTGGTCGGTATATCGCTTAAAAGACAAACAAAACTTCTTACACGCAAAAAGTCAACAATTTTTCTGTTTATTTACAAACGGAAGTTTCACGTTTTTGTATTGCGCAGAACCGACAGTGGTGGGATTTTATAAAATTTGGGTTCACGGATACAATTTATGTGCCGAAAAAAATATAAACATCACAAATCGATGTTTTCAAACAATTTATATTACGTAAATATAATCAGGGTGTATGCTTTTTTTGGTATAAATATATAATAATCCTTTATTTTGCACTATTGTTGATAACATGATAAAATATTGCAGACCGTTATGTCCTTTATGTTTCGGCATATGTGGCATCAAATTTTTACTTCGCCATTCAACGATTGGTTGTGCTTTAAGGCTTGATCATTTTGCCCTTTCTGGTGAATCTAATCATAGTCGGTGCACGCAACAGTGTTGTTGAAAGAGAGCATTGTAATAACCGGCTGAGTAAATTAAACTGAATTTTAACACGGTTTAATCATCTGACAGCTTGCAAAAATGGCAAGTAATAGTGCAACAAGATATGATTTTGTTGTCTTTGGAGCTACTGGTTTTACTGGGCAGTTTGTAGTTGAAGAAATTGCAAGGATTGCTGAGGAAGAACCAGGGTTGACATGGGCAATTGCAGGACGCAAAATGGATAAACTCCAGAAGGTTCTTGCAACTGCATCTAAACACACAGGTTTGTAATTTTAATTATTAATGCACGAAAGAAAAATGTAGTGATACGGAGGTATCTTTGATCTTTGAGATGGATGAACGCTAAAAAAAAACCCCAGAAAGGCTGTCATGTCACGATTAAAATATGTGAAAAATGTGTTCTTGTTTATTTACACACCCAACTTCCCAAGTTAAAAGAAGCCCCAGCTGTGTCTGTAGGCCGTTGTGTATATTAGTCACAATGTGTCACGGCTACATGTACTGTCTTGAGCTATAAAAGAAAAAAATATATATATATTAGTCCCATGTGAATTAACTACCATACCTAATTATACCATTCCCATTAAATACTTAATTACCAATGTGTTTGAATTTTGAAATCACCTCTGGTAAAATAAATTCTATTGTAGAATTAAATAACACAATGCATATAATAGTTCTTTCAGAAATCAACCAGCATTTTTGTCAGTTCATCCCCACATACCACAAGGCCTGGTAATGAGCTGGTTCAGCTCTGAACGTAGGACCCATTACGGTAGCACTTCATTTCGGTCCCGTGTCATTTCGGACTCAACACAGACGACCTTTCGGATTCAGTTTGACGACGGTTCAGACTTACTTGACGACTTTTCGGACTCGGTCTGGCGACGTTTCGGACTCAGATGAATAATTAAAAGACTTGAAAATTTGTGTGATATATTTGTAACAGCTGGTTTTTTTTTTCATTTTATGTGAGTCCAATTTATGCGATTCTTGAGACCGCTAATAAAAAGATAACTCTGATTTTACACTGCTTGTTCTATTTTGTTTTGTTTCATTGGGGAGTATTAAGGTAAAAATGTTGTGCCACAACAGACGTGCAAATCTAAATAAAATTTGTGTGCATCGATCTCTGAAAAAGATTACTTGTGGGTGCACCAAACATACTCTGCAGACTGGCATGATCGTTTTCTAATGGCTCTTTGTCAAAAGTTTCCTGTAACAATTACTGAGAATTGTTCTACAGCTAAATCATGGTTGTGTGGCAGTCCTTCCTTGTTTATAAAATTGAGCGGCAGCCATGAAATGCTCCTGCCAATTTCAAAAATGAGATAAAAGCTCCCGTAAAAAAACTCTTCTTAATTATATTGCAAGAGTAATTCTACATTTTCTTGAATGAAGGAGAGCCAGATTGTATTTATGCTTTATAGTCTTGTTTAATATTTGGTAAATATGTTTGGTGAATATGGCAGCATTAGAATTATCATCATTGAAACTGATAGCTCGAATGTATGCTGTTTAAAAATAATCAAAAACTGAAAGTGGTTTATTAATCTCAATATTTAGGAGAGCGATTTAGCTAATTTGGAGGCGCGTTGAGAGGAGCAGGAGCGAAGTATGGTGACAGGGTGTTAAAATCTGAGAGGGTGGGTATATTCTGCAGGGATCTTAAAGATACATTCCCAAGAAAGTATTTAGAGTGTAGTTATTTAAAATAAAAGTATGATAATTTTGGTATTTATATGGAAATTAGAGACACTCAATCTTACAAGAAAAATATTGGAATCCCTAAAACACCTATGAGACGTGCAGAGGACATTAATGTAAGGGGATCACTAATGGACAGCCTGTCTTTTGCTGTCTGCTTGAATGGTCTAGGAAGGCCCTAGTTTTGTTGATCGAATGTAAAGAGGTTGTGAAAACATTGAGAGACTAAATAGACTGCAGAATTTGCGATTAAAGGGCAGCAAAAGAAGTTTGCAGAAGACAATCCAAGAATTTACTTTGGCTTTGATATTTATTGTACAGCCAACGACAAATTGTACAAACTGAAACAGACAAGAATGCTTGAAATAGACTTTACAGCTTGGGGGAATTTTCTTCCAATTAAAATGTTTTGACGACAGGGATTTTGAAGTAAATTTTGATAGACATGTACATGTGCATTAGTTTGAATATATTTTAGTCCAAATATATTTTCAAACCACACAGTTTGTGCGTGGAAAGGCACCTTTAAAATTCCCCAAATTATTTCGAATTCTTCCTCTCGAAGACATAAATAATGTATTCATTGAAAAAACATGCATAAATGTTAAGATTAACACTGAAAAACCTGGGAAGATTAGATGATTGCCCAAGTCCCCATAGGTTATGTGTTCGTTGTTATCCGCTGCTGAGTAGTCTATGCATAAATATTTATGTGCATTGAAGAAGGATGAGAGGAGTGCTGACCTCAGTAAATTTACACTTAATGCACATAAACTGGAAGTTCAATCAGGAAGATATAATAAACCTTTCATTAGTAGAACATGTATTGTTATATTGCCCTTTTTATGACAATTTGCAACAACTTAACAAGAAGATCTCTTTCCATATATCAAACCTCATATAGCTGATTCAATTCAACTTAAAATATTAATGAATAACAAAGAATGTATTCAAAATGTCGGATGCTTTGTACTGAATTCCTTCATTAAAAGGGGGGGTTGGATGACCGAATAGTTTGCGTGTGTGCGTTGTATCATATGGTCTGTCATTAAGTCAGCTGGCGTGGTTTCAATTCCCTGGTTGTACCTGACAAGGAGTAGGGTTGTCTGTCCAACCTCGTGGGTTATCTCTGGTTCCTCCGGTTTCCTCCCAATGCTAAAAGACCCCTACGCGCAAGCGAATTATTGAAATAAAATTGAACTATATGTTAGTCCCAAAATGACCTAGTTTGTGTCAAGTGGAGTCAAACTCTCTCTCTCTCTCCTTCAAAAAAGAAGAATAATAATGAACCGAATGTGGTAGTCCATCACCACCAGGCCTATGTTACTCCAGGTCTGAGCTACCCCTATACACCAGATTTCATCCTCAGGACAGCCCGAGTGTAGCCGTCATCCCTGAACAGACAGACAGACAAACAAACAAATGACAGTCACAAATATTAGCATAGATAATGTACCACAAGATGACATTTCTTCTATTTGATCACTTAGTTGTGAAAAAACTATCATTATTATAATAAGTCTGTTATTGTATGTACATGTACATACATGTATGTATCATGAAATATTGAATAAGTAGAGTTTCAAGCCAAACAAGCTTGATAAGCGTGTGTACATGTAGAAGCTCCACGTGTAACTGCTATGTGTGTCAATTAGTCATCATTTATACTCTAAATGAGAAACAGAGTTTAAAGAGAAGACTTGAACATCAAAGATGGATGGTTTCTGTGTATAAAAGCTCCATTAAAAACATGAAGACATTTCCCTTTTAAACAGGTCATCCATTTGTCCCACAAATTATTGGCCCTGTCACTTAAACAATCTACAGAGGGAAATTTTTGATGATAATTTTTTTCAAACTTGGAGAGATTGTTTACTGAGTCCCACATTTATCATTTTATGTATATTCATGAGAATTATGAATAATATTGTGGATATCAAAACCTCATATCATTTATTGTTTGAATCAAATTCCTGTTGATAATCATCTATCAGAAATTTATACATGTATATAATATTGAAAGTTAATAACAATTACTTTTTAATAAGTAAAATATAGTTTTTTGGTGTTCCATGTAGATATCAAATTGACATATTTCAAAATAGATGTAAGTTTGTACTGTCCTTATTTAATTAATACATGTACATATTTTATTGAATTATTTCTTTGATTACTTTTTTAAAGTAGGATTATTAATAGAAAATTTTGACATATCAACATATCGATAATTTGACTTAAACAATAGTGCTGATAAATTGTCAATGATATACACAGATATATGACTTTTGACATACTTTTTCTTCACATTCTGAAAGGTTGTCTTGTGAAACTATAAAGGTATTTCTGTAGGACTGCAAAAAGCTTTTATCAACAATTTGTTTTAATGTTTATTTGTGACTTATATTGTTGAATTTTCCGAGAAAGGAAACACAATAAATGTAAAATTTGTTATATTAAAACTTACAATAATTGTAGAAAGCTTTGTGTATCTCTATTGTTAGGTCTATTATCAACAGTCTCAATGACTGGCATGATGCATTTTCTATCCATTTATGCACGTTTGACCCTACTGTATTATATAGCATTTAACACAGATGTGGGGGGTATTGTCTAATCCACTCAATATCCAAGCCATCCAATAGTCTAGCGAGTCTATTATGAATAAATGTCTAAATAATAATTTATATAACATTTGAGGCCAGCAAAATATATCTCGGTGCATTTCATTAATTTCAGATTTTGATTTCATAATGCAGCTTCAAAGGAATGAGTACATCTCCCATTAGAGTATTCTGAATTTGAGTTATAATTTTCTGTTAAATTTATTTTAGGAAAAGAACTAGAGGATATACCAATTATTATGGCTGATTCATCAAGTGAGAAGTCACTGTATGATATGTGCAGTCAGGCTAAAGTTCTTGTCAACTGTGTTGGACCAGTAAGTATTTATAGAAATTTAGTCTTTCCTTGTTAAAAGGCAATTGTTGAATTTGGTTAACTTGAGATATTTGATTGTTGAATTAAAGATACATCCCCACGAACCAACTCGGTGATTTGATGATATATTTGGACTAAAAACATATTCAAACTAATTAATTTATGATAGTTTTGCTTCAAATCCTTCTCAAAATATTGCAATTGCCAATGAATACCCTTACTATAAAAAAATCGATCAAAAGAGGTCATGTTTGTGTCATGTGATTTACCTCTCTCAGTACCTAACAATGGGAGCAAAGTCGGAGGAGAATTCATTGCATACATATGACGATGTTGTCTTTAATCGCTAACTATTTATTACAAATATCGAAGCTTAATTAAATTCTCAAATTATCCACTGCCCAAGTTTTTTTCTGTGGTTTTTAACTCAGAAACTGTTGTACATCCAACTCTTCATTAAGTTGATCAACTGGTCCATCAAGCACTCAATCTCCGCGTGCGACCATTGACGTCACACGTGCAGACACTCCTAATCGTCGGGCTGTCGATTAGGGAAACCCTTACATTTTTGTCCTTTATGCGCTCCTTGAGTGTTTTTCAGGGAATCCAGTATTTTTCTAGTAAGATTGGATATTTCTCCTTTCCATATATACCAAAACTGCCATACTTTTATTGGAAATAACCACCCGATAAATGCTTTTCTGGGAACCTATCTTTAAGGCCTTAACAAAAATGTATTAGCTTATGTGTAAATTTTATTTCAGAAAATTAATTATTCAATAGTTAATGACAAAATAGATTAATTAGTGTACACTTAAAATGTCGACCATTTTAAAAAAAGAAAGATACTGGTTTTGTCTCCATTGCTTATTTGCAGATACATATACCCAGTCGTTTTTGTATTTTAGAAGAGAGCCGAAAAAAGCTCCCTTAATGAACAAATTGAAAGAAAGAAAAGAAAGCTCTCCCAGTTTCGATAAGAAGAGTGATTAAGAAATTAAGGAGAATGATCTGATATTAAAGATGGGTTCACGCATACAAACTGGGTGATTTAATGGTATATATGGACTAAAAACATATTCAAACTAATTAATTTGTCATAACTTTGCTTCAAATCCTTTTCAAACATTGTAATTGCGAAGGAATGTCCTGCTATAAAAATCGATCAAACCCGGTCATGTTTACGTCACGTGGCTTACCTCTCTTTGGAATTGGAAGTCAGAGGAGAATTCATTGCACACATAAGAGAATGTTGTCTTTAATCGCTTACTATTTATTACAAATATCGAATCCTAATTAAATTCTCGGATTATCCACTACCCGCGTCTTTTTCCGTCATTTTTATCTCAGAAAGTCTAACTCTTCATTAAGTTTATCAACTTGTACATCAAGTGCTCAATGTTCGCGTGTGACCTTTGACATCACGCGTGCAGAAATTCCTAAACGTCGGGCTGTTGATTAGGAGAACCCTTACATTTTTGTCCTGTATACGCTTCATGAGTGTTTTTCGGGGAATCCAGTATTTTTCTAGTAAGATTGGATATCTCTACTTTCCATATATACCAAAATTACCATACTTTTATTGGAAATAATCACCCGATAAATACTTTTCTGTTTGTATGGGAAATGGTTCTGAAGATCAATAACTGCGTGTAAGGGGCCATTCTTGCTTACATAAATGATAATAAACATCGTCTGCTAAATAATAGCACTTGTAGTCATATGGTCAAGTCAAACTTCTGCTGTCATCTATAACTACAGTACATAAGGTATTCCAATAGAAATACTTGTCCACATTTCTAAATATATATATAGCTTATATAAATTTTGCTTAAAAACATAACCCCTATTCAAAATATAATCATAAACGCTTGAAAATTTGAAAATTCCATCAAAATATAATCTATTTCTTCCGGAATTATTCTCATTGGAAATTTTTACGTGCCATCTCTCGTAATTTCTCACGTCTCGCGAGAGTTCTACTTTTCATTTCAGTTAAATTAACCAATGGTGCAAAAGTGCCATCTATTTTTAGCAACATATTCATCGGAATAATGTGCGATCACATTATATTAATCAAATACACCAAATAAATGTTCACAATGACAGCATGGTGGCGATCGGAATATGAGTCTTTCACACTCTTTTGAAAAAAAAACCAAATACATGTTCATGATTTACAAATATGGAGAGCGATTTTCAATTTTAAGGCGAGGGAGAAAAACCTCCCCTCTGTCGACATTTGGGTGCACGACAGGCGATCGCACGCCTCAAAAACAATGACTGTTTACCGTCCTTCTGTAATATCTTACATTGTCCCTTTAACATAATTTGGATCTCTTTGTTTAATGTATATAGAAAAGGAAATTGAGATTTTATTATGATATGTGTTATATTGATTACAGATAAATGAACCTGTAGTTTTATTACCGTACATTAAAACTTTAAGCCTTGTACGCTAATTTAACTGTATACTTTTGAAACCATCTCTCACCTTAGCCTACCAGTTGAGTGAGCAAGGGAGAACTCTTGGGAGGAGGGTGGGTGTCGGATAGTGTGAAAACAATGCAGCATGCTTAAATAATTTCTTTGTCATTTAAATTTGAAAGAAAATTTTAATAGCAAGTACTTTGCAACTTTAAATGTGTGATAGTTAAGGATATGAAGTAAGACAAAAAAATCAATCCATCAATACCATGACTGGCGAGTGTAATAATTTACATGATGAACTAGAACACTAAAGATACATTGTGCAAGATTTAGATAGTTAATGCAAAATGAATATATTGAAAATTCCATTCAAATTACTTTATTCTGAGCGAAGATATTAGCCTTTAAAGGGTTGACAAGATGTGTGCACTGATTATAACCACCGTACTGGTTGTTCAAAGCTTAGGCTCACTTCACCATTTTTAGATTAAGTCATTAAATGGCTGAAGTCTCTGAACCGTTCTAATCTACTTAAAATTGGACCTATCAGATCTCATCGAGACTTGATTATGGTCTTGTCATGTTAATAGTTTATATAAGATTTAAGACCTAAAGAAAGACCTGCAATAGGCAGATTTAGCTGTTGCTTAATTCCTGTTTAACGAATAGTAAAAAGTAAAAAAGTCAGCATCATATTATACATTGCACGAAAGTTTTGGATGCAGTTGTACATTTTCTACTTTAAAAGTTGTACACTAGCCGAATCATGCGGCTGAATCTATCTTTAATGTCACCATATCTTCAAACAATCATGCGACTTCTGTACATCAGTGGTGATTGGTTAATAATGAATTCTAAAAATCAGGTGAATGCTTCGGCAAACGGACACACTAGGCGAATATATTAAGCATGTTTGATTCGGGGAAATAATTTAACAAATAGAAACTCGTCCGAATGACATTGGACACACTAGGCGAATTTCGGTGCCGGTTATATTGGTCGAACGATTCAGCTGAATCATTGGGCTAGTGTGTCTACCGACCGCAGCTTAAGACAGGTAAGATACCAGGCCAGGACAACAAGTTTTTAACTTGGATCTGGGCAGGATTTTCTTTTCACTCTTTCTCTATCAGAAATATAATCACCTGCTTAACTCCTGGTCGTCTGGTTTCTTCCTGCTGCTAAAGAGCCCTACATGTATATCCAAGCAAATTATTGAAATGAAATTGTACTATGTGTTAGTCCCGAAAAGATCTTTTTTCTGTCAAGTGGACGTTAACCCCCATTTCATTCTCTTTCCTATGTTCATATAGGTCAGACTCGGTCTTTCATCCATGACTGACCCCTTGTGGCAACTTCCTTTGAAAGCAATCAATCATACATGAATATTACAGTCGAGATGGTTAGTGATATGATGTATATATATTTCTGTTATTCATGTTTTTAATGTTGTAGTAGAACAGGTTATTGGAATGTTGTTTGTAATTATTTTTATGGGACTTGCTATACCAGATGCCCTCACACTAGATCTGTTTCCATGTTAAAGTAGATTGAATGGTGATTAAAGTCACTGACTACTAGACCAGGCAGTCCATGTTAATAAATGATATTATTTTGTGTGAGCCGAATGTGGAAATTATTCATGTTGACTTATATTTTGAAATATTTATTATCGACCAGCCATACATGTAGTCCCAGAATTGTCCATACTGAAACTAATGAGATGGGGTTCAGTGCAAAGCCTGAGATAGAAATGGATAACAAATTGAAAAAACATATAAAGCAGTCGCTATGTTAGAAGTTATGAATAATTTTATTTACATATATGTAATAGATAAATAAAAGCTGGATTTCCAATACTATAATATAAATATTATAGTAAATAAACAGATATAACGATGGCACTATGTAAAAGTTATAATGAATAATGTTTTTTTGTCCCCCGCCTTTCGAAGAAAGCAGGGGACTATTAAAATGGATTCGTCTGTCTGTCTGTCCGTCACACTTTTTGGGGCACAATAACTCTCCTAATTGACCTAGAATGTTCAAACTTGGTGTAAGTGTTTATTAGGTCAATGCCTTGATGGAGTTTAAAGATGAGCATTTTCTGCTTAGGGTAAGCAGAGATAAGCAATTTGATTGGTTGATGCTTTGGGACACGATAACTTGAGTTCTAATTAAGTGAGAGTGATGAAACTTGGTGTATAGTTTCATTACATCAATACCTTGACTAAGTTCTATGATGAGAATTTTCTGCTTAGGCTAAGGAGCAATACGCATTTTGATTTTGATTGATCAAGACTTTGGAACATAACAACTCTGCTTCTAATTGAGGTAGAATGTTCAAACTTGGTGTAGGTGTTTATTAGGTCAATGCCTTGATGGAGTGTGAAGATGAGCATTTTCTGCTTAGGGTAAGTAGAGATAAGCAATTTGATTGATTGATGCTTTGGGACACGATAACTTTAATTCTAATTAAGTGAGAGTGATGAAACTTGGTGTTTACTTTTACAACATCAATACCATGACTAAGTTCGATAATGAGCATTTTCTGCTCAGGGTAAGCAGAGCGATAAGCAATTTGATTGGACGAGACTTTGGAACACAATAACTCTCCTTCTAATTGAGTTACAATGTTCACAATTGGCGGAGGTGTTTATTAGGTGAATGCCTTAATGGAGTTCGAAGATGAGAATTTTCTGCTTTAGTAAGCAGAGATAAGCAATTTGATTGGTTGATGCTTTGGGATACGATAACTTTAGTTCTAATTAAATGAGAGTGAGGACACTTGGTGTATAGTTTCATTACATCAATACCTTGATTAAGTTCTATGATGAGAATTTTCTGCTTAGGCTAAGGAGCAATAAGCATTTTGATTGATCAACTTTGGAACATAACAACTCTGCTTTTAATTGAGGTAGTATGTTTAAACTTGATGTAGATGTTTGTCTTGACTGAGTTCATTGATTAACATATCGAGCTAAAGCTAAGCAGAGATAAGCATTTTCCTTGGTTGATGCTTTGGGACAAGATAACTTTGATTCTATCTGATAGAGAGTGATGAAACTTAGTGTATAGTTGATAATCAGTTTGATTGCTTGATGCTTTTGAAAAAAATAGATGTGCGATTAATTAATATATGTGTCATCTATTTATTTGAGGATTTCGGCGGGGGACATCAGCCTCACTGTTGGCTTGTTTTACTTGATCTGAAATAAACTGATTTAAAGATGTCAGTGTGTAGTAAGTTATAATGAGTTATGTTATTTACATACTATACTATAGGTATTTTTGTGTTACAGCAGCTGAGCTGTAGGCTATATATTATGGTTATATTCATTTAGTGTAAAGGAACTGTAACAGATGTCTTCCTAATTTCATTATTCACACCACTATAAAATAGTTCACAATCAGCAGTTTTAATACATTCAGCTACATATATAGTCACAACATATATATTCCGTAGTACCTGTGCCTTATACAATGCATGCAATGCAAATTTAGGACAAAACAAAAATCCAAAGAAAAATCTAAATTATGAACAGAAAAGAACATGATATCCTACTTTTTTTTAAGTGGTGCGGGGGGGTGTGTGTGTGTGTGGGGGGGTTATATCGACCTTAAGACTTAAATGTAGAGCAACTGGCATATCGGCAACTGGGAGCCACTAGCTTCAACTGAATGCAACTGAAAAAGGTCGACCTGAGCGCCTCTTACAACTCAAAGCAACTAGTTCCAGTCGGTTGAAGCAGTTCTACCTCGATTGTTTACAATGTTTGGTTATATATTATCAACAACAATGTAACATAATGGATGATATTAGGGACATAATGACATCATGCTTACTGATAAAACTTTGTTGATATAAATCTTTTTATAACCTATCAGTTTGTAGTTTTTTTTCAACACATATTGTTTTCATCAATTTAATTAAGACCTAGTTATTAACACTCATATTATCTAAATAGATACCGAATTTGCCGGTTTTTAATAGAGAAAAAACGAGGGTAACTGCATAAAAAAACCTATATCTTGTGCTGTCGACTGTGTCTGTTAGTTGTTCAGGCTATATTGAAATAGATGAAATGGTTTCTGCACCAACTGGGCTAATAAAGACGTCATATTAAAATAGAAAACAGGAGACTCGTTGTGTTCCAACTGTTTTTATCACTGCATATCATGACTCTCTTCCACCAATTTCACGCTCATTGCAGGCGGAAAGCTGCTCTTAAGTGTATGTTTTATTGCCAAAGAAATGGCAACACTACATTATATTGTAGAGATAAAGTACTGATATGTAATTTTTGAGATACATGTATCTATCAGAACTGGTTATTAAAAATACACTACCTGTACTAAAAATCACCAGATAATAAACAGTCCAAAACCATATTGCTCAGTGTAGTATAAAGGGTACATGATCCCAGGAACCATCCTCAGTATTCCCCAGTGGTGTCATTCCGTTCTACTCCACTAACCCCTGGGTCCATTCACAGCTGAGACACATAGTCAAATTATCTGCCCTTGATAATTGTGCTATTTTTATCGATTAATCAATTCGTGAAAACCCTGTGAATGGACTCGGGGGGGGGGGGGGGGGGGGGGGTTAGTGGTGTAGAATGGAACGATAGCAATGGAGATACTGAGAATGCCCAGGACCATCCTTGTTTTTAATTTTTAGCTCAGTCAGCTCATCTGTATCTTGACTTCTCTAGGCTAGTCTGACTAACAGATGACCTTATTTACCCAAAATGACAGCTCATTTGGCTATGAAATTGATTTATTATTGTAGATGATATTTTTTTTAATAGTGTACAAAGGTACATGTATGGTGGCCCCCCCCCCCCCCCAAAAAAAGACCCCAAACTAAAACGAAATATGAATAAAAGTTAGCCAAAAAATAAATAAAACTGAATTGAAAATAAAATATAAACTAAAAAAAATAGAATAAAAACTAAATCAAATGAAATAAATGTAAATCAAAAAATGAAATGAAAAAAAAAAAAGTAAATTAAAAATTTAAAAAAAAGTAAATTGAAAACTTAAATGAAAAAAATTAAAACTTTTTTTAAATGTTTTTTATACGCCCACATTTTCATGTGGACGTATATTGTCGTCGCCCATGTTTGTCCGTCCGTCCGGACGTCCGTCCACAATTTTTTTGTGGACACTCTACAGGTCACAATTTTTATCCGATTTCAACGAAACTTGAAATATAGCTTTATCTCCCTAAGATCTCAGTTCCTTTCGATATTGGCATGTATCGGACCATAACTTCATGGATTATGGCCCCTTATTGTACGAAAAATCGTGTTTTTAGCTTGTGGACACTCTAGAGGTTACAATTTTGATCCGATTTTGATGAAACTTGAAATGTATGTTTATAACCCAAAGATCTTGGTTCCTTTTTGATATTCGCGCATATCGGATCGTAACTTCCTGAATTATGGCCCGTGATTGTACGAAAAATCACGTTTTTGGCTTGTGGTTCCTCCAGAGGTCACAATTTTTATCCAATTTAAAAAAACGTTTTAGTATATCACCGTTACACTGTAGTAAAGGTTGAGTTTGAATTTCGTGACAATCGGACCAAAACTGACGGACAAAATGGCCGCCGCTTGTACGCGAATAGTGTAAAAATATGGTATATCAAGGTTGTGGACCCTATAGATGTCACAATTTTTATCCGATTTCGTTGAAACTTGAAATGTAAGTTTATAACCCAAAGATCTCGGTTCCTTTCGATATTCGCGCATATCGGACCGTAACTTCCTGAATTATGGCCCTGATTTTACGAAAAATCACGTTTTTAGCTTGTGGACCCTATAGAGGTCATAATTTTTATCTTATTTAAAAAACCGTATTACTATATCACCGTTACACCCTAAGGATGGCCGAGTTCGAATTTTGTGAAAATTGATTCAAAACTGACCGACAAAATGGCCGCCCTTCGTTCTCAAATAGCGTAAAAAATATGGTATATCAAGGTTGTGGACCCTATAGAGCTCACAATATTAATCCGATTTTGTTGAAACTTGAAATGTAAGTTTATAACACAAAGATCTCGGTTTCTTTCGATATTTGCGCATATCGAATTGTAATTTCCTGAATTATGGCCCTTGATTGTAGGAAAAATCACATTTTTAGCTTGTGGACCCTATAGAGGTCATAATTTTTATCCAATTTAAAAAAACGTTTTAGTGTATCACCGTTACACCCTAAGGACAGCTGAGTTCGAATTTTGTGAAAATCAACCCAAAACTGACTGGCAAAATGGCCACCCCTCGTTCTCCAATATCGTAAAAATATGGTATATCAAAGTTGTGGACCCAATAGAGGTCACAATTTTTATCTGATTTTGTTGAAACTTGAAATGTAAGTTTATAACCCAAAGATCTCGGTTTCTTTAGATATTTGCGCATATCGAATTGTAATTTCCTGAATTATGGCCCTTGATTGTAGGAAAAATCACTTTCTTTTTAGCTTGTTCTTTATCCATCTCTCGAAAATGTGGGCGTATCCTGTCTGGCAGCCGCTGTTTTTTTTTTTTGAATTGAAAAGTGAAATGAAAACTAAAATATGTATGTCTTGACGTGGCCCATTGTTATAATTCAAACGATACTGTAATTGAACACATCTCTAGCTTGTGGGTGAATACATGTAATTCTAATCATAAGGTGATATTTTACATCCAGTGAATCGGATATATATGATATTTAAATGTCTGTACTCACTCTCCACACAAGTCTTACTATGGACTGCCAGGGAAGACAGCTCTGTTTGGAAGATTGGTCTGTGCTATTAAGGGAACAGGAATGGAAATGAAATGAGGAATATCAGAATCCACAAGTCTCAACCCATTTAACTGGATTATAGGCCTACTTTATTTGTATACTTTGTCAAAAACGATTTTAATCTTATTTGATTTAGTTTTTATTTTTTTTTAGTTTTATTCTTATTTTTTGGCTAATTTTTATTCTTATACTTATTTTTTGGCTAATTTTTATTGATTTTTCTTATAACATATGGGATTTTTTACACAATTCTATGTAATAACCATGGGCCACCATACAAAGGTTCTGATTTGGGTTATTAGGTCTGCGGGTAGAGCCACTGTTAAGATATGACAGGTTCTGTATTTGTCATTTGACAGTTTTAGCAATAATAAGATTGTTTTGTAGCTAATTGAAAAAAAATTTTCTTCACTATTTTGAAGTTTATCAAAGAGGTTTATCTCCTTTAAGATAAAAACATCAGACAGTGTAATTTGGATGTTTGACCTTGTCTGAAAATTTAACAGTCCATAACCTTGATTGAAATTCTAAATGCTTTTGTGAAAATGTTCTTTTTTGTTAAACTTTTTGAAATATTTTCAGTACCGATTTCATGGAGAGCAAGTAGTTAAAGCCTGTATAGAAGCTAAAGCCAGCCATATTGATATCAGTGGAGAACCACAGGTATGTTTATGGTCATATTAACCTAGACATATTAACCTAACTAATAATTTCTCAAATCGGTGTAGGCGTAGAATTGCAATGACACAGATATTTGTTTAACTGAAAGATCAAGCCAAAGTCTTATTTTCAAGGCAAAAATATGATTTTCACTATATATGTATCAATTATGCTAAAGTTTTCATCCTCTCTTCGAAGGAACAATGTCATGAAAAGGAATTTACCGAAAGATGATGCAGTGTTAAAGTAGGCAGAGTTTTAATGCTTTAATCTATTACTTTTATAATCAATATTCGTAGCATAGTTAGTGAATTTTGTTTTATGTAACTTTGTTATTTCCAGTTTTTAGAGAAAGTACAACTATTATATCATGCTAAAGCCAAGGAAGCTGGTGTTTATGTTATTGGAAGCTGTGGATTTGATAGTGTCCCAGCAGACATGGGAACAGTCTACACAAAGAATAATTTTCCAGGTAACATTATTTCTTATTTTCAGTGTTTTTTAAGGATATTTATTATAATACATGTCTGACATAAAGTTTACTATGGCAGGTACCAGTTCATTATAAAATCTATATTCTTGAACTGACACATATAGCTGATTTTATAAAATCTATATTCTTGAACTGACACATATAGCTGATAGATAACGCAAGTCTAACTGTTGGCTTAATAATATCTATCCATGTTTTAGTGACCAAACGGACTTTAAAGTAGCTAAGTCTCTAACTCAATATCATCCAAAGTCTTACACGTTGAAAATACAATTCAAATTAACATTGATGTTATGATCTTACCAGGAAAAGGAGGCTTCTGATATCCAATGTTTAAGACAAAATAAACATTTTACTATTCGTGTACCATAGTGTGTTTCAGCGTCATTTGTAACAAGTGACCAGAAAGAACGAGGCTAGACATATTCCACAACTCCTGTCAAACGGTGACGCCATATCTTATCTGGAGAGCATGCGCAATAGACTGAAATAACCAGACGCTAGACATTGCAATTCGGTTGAGACTCATCCCGTATTTCGCTGGACCTAACTGATTTGGAATTAGTCAAAATGGAAACAATTGAATGTAAATCAGTTTATATACAATCAGATTACATTATTATATGTGTTGCGACCAATTTGGGTCAATTTCTAGGTCTCAAATATTGGGGATTTAGCTTCTTTAAAGAGTCTAATTGTTTGAGATTAGAAGATACTTTGACAGTGGAATATGGTCATTTTCATGTGTAAATAACAATTATTTTTCAGGTGACTTGAATTCTATTGAAGCTTTCATTGATATACAGACTGGACCAGATGTAAGTACTTGCCAAATGTAGTTGTTAAGCAAAAGTGGAATTAAATGTAAATGTTACCAAATGTTTTAATAGTCACCTACTATATTCTATTACAGAGATATACTGTAATGTATATTCTATGACATATACTGTAATGTATATTCTATGACATATACTGTAATGTATATTCTATGACAGAGATATACTGTAATGTACATATTCTATGACAGAGATATACTGTAATGTATATTCATAAACCTGGTTGGAGCAGAAAAGTGGGACAATGAATTGAACCCCTTTTCATTTCATTTACTGTTATTCACAATCTTCTGAAAAGGGGGAGCAGTTGCATGTGGGACAATCGGAATCACAATTTTTGAAGCACTATTTCTACTTGTCAGCGGTGGTAGTACCTGCAGGGCTGACAAGTTGAGTGTGTGTAGTGGTTCACATATAATGAAAAACTGAGATCCCATGTACAAATTGTTAGTTCATTTAAATATCCTTTAGTAGTTGGA
Source organism: Patella vulgata (assembly GCF_932274485.2). Lineage (NCBI taxonomy): Eukaryota > Metazoa > Mollusca > Gastropoda > Patellidae > Patella > Patella vulgata. The sequence goes on from NC_065883.2 coordinate 25,495,009, forward strand.
ATTCATCAAAGAGTAGACAGAAATCTCACTGTCCAGGCAAAATCTTACCCTTGCATTGCACATGTTGGTGTCAAAATTTGTGCTCTTAGACAGGCTTTATTAAAGCATGGTTAACATGGTATCAAAATTGCCTGTTAAAGATTTTAACAGTGGGTAATGCATGTATTTTACTATAAGGAAAAAAGGTCTGCCGTCTGAGATTATAAACCGTCAATACAATATCCTGCCATAACATTTCTATTATTTTAATCTTTATTTTCCTTTATTTTTTAACAGGGTGTGACACTGAATACAGGAACATTTGAATCAGCAGTTTATGGTTTTGCTGCTGAAGGTGAATTACCATCGTTGAGAAAATCCTTGTTTCCTAGTCCTTTACCAAGAAGTAACCACAGATTACCAAAGCGGTAGGGTACAGTGTATTTTTATGTTCATATTAGTTTTATTAGACGGTTTCATTTCTAAATATATTATTATCACGTCCACACAATTTTCTCCTGATATCACAAAATATAAGTTACAAAGGTAAACTTCTTAGATTCTTTATAATTGCTTGTTATTGAAGCAAAGGTCGCAAGTTTTAAAACATCTTGACGTTGCTAGATTGCTTTGCAATTCCTGAACTTACAGCTATGTTTACCATAGACGCATGAACAGTAGCGTCCAATCAGAGTTTGTGCCACAATCACACTCAAATCAAACATGGCGACCTCTACGGAAACCTTGACATTATCACAGTTAAACAATTTAGTTGGAAACTTGGAAAGTGTGAGACTTGGTATTGAAGATGTAATGATTATAATTTTCAGTCTTGATTTTTTTTCATTTGGTTACTCCACTTACGTTAACCTAATTACATCTGAAAATTGTGTTCAGTAATGTCGGGTTGTGACGGCGGGACGATTTACCCAATACCACTCCAATATCACTCCAATATCACTCCAATAACACTCCAATATCACCAGATACAACCCAATACTACAACATAATGGTGACAAATGAACATATTACTTGATCTTTTTCAAAAATAGTGAGATATATCGTGGGAAATGTACTTCAAATGTGATTACCGATGTCTGGCTGTTCCATTTGCCTCCCTATATCACCCAAATCAAGCAAATAATAACCCAATACTACCAAATACTACCTAATATGATCAAATAACAACCTAATATTGTCAAATAACAGCACATTTTTTAGTATAATTACTGCAACGAATATTCGATATTTTGCAGAAAATTGAAATTTTTACACAGTTATCTCCCTTTACAACTGACAAATACTACCAAATACTACCCAATATTATAAAATACAAACCTATTATCGTCGATTAGCAGCACATCGGTATAATAATTACAACGAATATTCGATACTTACAGAAAATTGAAATATTTACGCAGTTATCTCCCTTTACAACTGACAACTATATTTTAGATTGCTACTCAAATTAATCATCTTGTTGGGCTTTGCAGTTTGTTTCCAAGATGACGAAGTTAAAATAAGGAAAACAGGTTATTAATTATACCCACAGGTGACGATGTCGCAGCGATGTCATTATCACCGAAATTTGATCATATTGGGTAGTATTTGGTAGTATTGGGTTATTATTGGCTTTTTTGGGGCTGGTAGAGGGAGACAAATGGAACAGCCAGATATCGGTATTGCATTTGAGGTACATTTCCCGCGATATAACTCTCTATTTTTGAAAAAAATCAAACGATATGTCTATTTTGCATCATTATGTTGTAGTATTGGGTAGTATGTGGTGATATTGAGGTAGTATTGGGTAAATCGTCCCACCCGGTTGTGATGGGTCAACTCCTGCAGATCAGCTTACCAATTAAAACTTATAATACAGAAAATTCTGTGAAATCTTTTGATAGGCTTTTTGACAGAAATTTGACTGGCTGGCTAATCAAAGTTAGTTGTAATATTATACTTTGGTGATGCACAAGGCACAGATTGGAATTGTTATGATTTTGTTTTACATATATTATCAGGTCTGTATTTAAGAGTGAAGAAGTTGATAAATGGTGTGTACCATTTCCAGGAAGTGATAGATCAGTAGTAAATAGAACACAAAGATATAACTTTGATGTTAACAAGGAGAGACCAGTAAGTTTCATCAGTCGGTATTTACTGTACTGCCAATTGTAGTTACTTCCCTTTGTTGAAGAAAAATATGTTTATACCCGCCAATAACATTTATATATTGATTTATTTCAATGGGGATTTAAAGTAACTTAATTTGACTTAATGTAACACTGGAGTAACTCTATTTTGATCATTTGAGCTTAAATAAAGGGTTTAGCAAAACAAGGGAGATATTTACAGCTATGTTCTTTTTCAAATTCTAGAAAAATTTAGAAATAGTTTAATATAATACTGGTGTTAACCAGAAACAACTTCCACTTCATAAACACTTAATATTTTCATTTACAGGTTCAATTTGTTCCCTATTTTTGTCGTCCAGGACTGATATCAACTATTTTGACGATAATATTTGCCACTGTATTTGGTCTTTTGGCTAAGATTGCTCCCAGTTTATTGGTTAAGGTAAGTCAACCGTAGGCCTACTGTTGATTTGTAGTAGTAATGTTGCTTCGTTTATATTGTAAATGTTCCAATGGGTTAAGCAAATGACAATAGCTCCCGGCCACTACAGACGGAAAATCGAATTACAGTGACAAAAGAGAGATATAATTTTAACCCATGGCAAAACCAATAGACAAACTATCAGATTTATCACATTGTGCGTTTTAATAGATAATTGACAGACATTTTATGGTTATTAGGCCATCTAAAAAAAAATTTTGGTTCTCAGATAATCCTGCATCACTTAAAAAGGGCCGCATGACATGTTTTTATTTTAAAAAATAAAAACATTCTCATTAATTACCACTTGTAAATGTTTTACCACAAATACAGGAAGTAACTCTATGAATTAATCCAGAAATTTGGTGTAGGCTCATTTATCAAGTACATCATCCCCCTGATAAATATTACTAACAATCATCTATGATATTGGATAGTCATACAACATGATGAGATAAATGCAGTGCCTTGAAATCTTATGTTTATTAGAAGTTATTTAACCCAGTACAGCAGTAGTGATCCTTTGACAAAATAGAAACACAAAATTATAAAAAAAACTATTTCTTGCACCATATCAGATTTTTTATAACAATTAACTGAGAACCAGAATGGCCTAAGATAATTTATGATTTGGTTTTTTTTTTTGTTTCATTTGTGTAATGCGACTGTATTTACATACAATTTTTTTTTCTACCTATTGTTTTAGTTTCCAGGTTTTTTTAGTGGTGGTGTGTTCTCTTCCTCTGGTGCCACTAAAAAACAGGTAGGTTAAAGACTAGGTTGTTTTTATACGCCCACATTTTCATGTGGATGTATTATGTTGTCACCCCTGTCCATCTGTCCATAATTTGTTTGTGGACACTCTACATGTCACAATTTTTATCCGATTTTAACGATACTTGAAATATAGGTCTGTCTCCCAAAGATCTTGGTTCCTTTCGATATTAGCATCCATCAGATCGTAACTTCATGGATTATTGCCCCTGATTGTACGCAAAATCACATTTGTAGTTTTATACAGTTTTGATGAAACTTGAATAACATGTTTATAACCCAAAGATCTTGGTTCTTTTCGATATTTGCTCATATTGGATCATAACTTCATGAATTATGGCCCTTGATTGTGTTTTTAGCTTGTGGTCGCTCTATTATCTGATTTAAAAAAATGTTTGAATATATCACCGTTACACCCTAATGACGGTTGAGTTTGAAAATTCGTGAAAATCAAACCCAAACGCAAATAGTGTAAATATATGGTATATCAAGGTTGTGGACCCTCTAGAGGCCACAATTTTGGTCTGATTTTGATGAAACTTTAAATTTATGTTTTAATGGTGAAGATCTTGGTTCCTTTTGATAATAGCGCATATCCGAATTTAACTTCCTTGCTCAGATTGTTCAAAGATTCGCATATTTAGTTTGTGTACCTGCTAGAAGTCCCAAATATCTCAGTCCCTTTCGATATTCATACATTTCAGACGTTAACTTCCTGGATTATGGCCCCTGATTGTACGAAAAATTGCTCTTTTTTTTTAGCCTTTTCTTTATCCATCTCTTGCAAAATGTGGGTGTATTTTGCCTGGCAACCGCTGATTAACTGATTTTGATGAAACTAGAAATCCAAGGATCTTGGTTCTTTTTGATATTTGAGCATAATGACGGTTGAGTTCGAATTTCGTGAAAATCGGACCAAAACTGTCTGACAAAATGGCCGCTCCTTGTATGCAAATTGTGTACCAAGTATGTAATAGCAAGGTTGTAGAGCCTCTAGAGGTCACAATTTTTGTCCGATTTTAATGAAACTTAAAATATATCTTTATATCCCAAAGATCTCAGTCCCTTTCAATATTCGTGCATTTCAGACCATAACTTTAGGATTATGGCCTCTGATTGTACGAAAAATCACAGTTTTTTTCGTTATTTTTTTAGCTTGTTCTCTATTCATCTCTTGCCTGGCAACCAACCGCTGGTTTTCTAATTTAGTATACTGTTGATATAAATAAACCCTTGATTGTCAACAGCTGTCAGCTATACTAAACTTATTACATATGTAACTCTTTAAACACTGTATCATTCAAATGATAAATGATATAATTTTAGATAGAGGAGACATCTTTTACAATGACATTTTATGGAAAAGGATATGAAAAGAAAGTACCAGATGTTGATGTCCAACATGAGGAGGCACCAACAAAAACAATTGTCACAAGGGTTGCTGGCCCAGGTTAGTTATGGTTAAAACAAAACCTTTCTCTCGTAACATGTTCATAATATATCTCATAATACGTTCACACAAATTTAAGACCTTTCATTAGTGGTGTAACTTGGCTGTAATTCATGCATTATCTGTTGAACAAGGCTGCCGGTACCCTGATGACAAGATAACCAGGTCTTGATGATAGAAACAACTAATCGAAAAACTTTTATATCACGGTCAGTGATATTATGAAGCTATGGTTTTGTGAGGATTTTCATCAAAAGTAAACTGAAATTAGAGTGTTTTCTGCAAACATTGTGAACATACCTTGTGTGCAAACAAGCACCACTGACCACGCTCGTTTCTCCCAAAACCATTTAGATTTATAACATGGTGTGATTCCAAACGATCCATTTTTATGCGTCCACATGTATATGGTGCATGCCGGACTCCCAGGGGTAAAGCCACGCCCATTTCTTATATTTGTTTGTTTGTCGTCTACAGGCAACATTTCTTAACGTATCATCTTGAAAGTTTTCATACTTTTTCTTTATACCCTAAGGAACTCCCATTTTCTTTTTGTGTGTCTGTGTCGCCTACAGGCTGCAATGCCAAATCGATCGTCTTGAAAACTTTTTATACTTATTCTTAAGTTATACTCTAAGGATGATCCCTATTGTTGTTGGTGCATGCCTGACCCCCAGAGGCAGAGCCACGGCCATTTCTTGTATTATTAGTTTGTCGACTACAGGCAGCATTTCTTAACATATCATCTTGAAACTTTGCATACTTATTCCTTATATCCTAAGGAACATCCCTATTGTTTGTGGTGCATACCCAACCCCCAGGGTCGGAGCCACACCTATTTTCTTTTTGTGTGTCTATGTATCGCCTACAAACTGTAGTTCTTAATCGATCATCTTGAAAACTTTTTATACTTATTCCTTAGGCCCAAGGATGACCTATATTATGTTGCATGCCTGACCCCCTGGGACAGAGTCATGCCCAATTTTTGTGTGTGTCTTGTATTTCCCCTTCAGTCCATAATTCTTAACAGATCCTTTTGAAACTTTGCATACCTATTCCATATACCCCAAGGATGATGCCTATTGTTATTTTGGTAATTGCCTGACCCCCAGGGGCAGAGCCACACTCATTTTTCTTAGTGTGTCTGTGTGTTGCCTACAGGCCACGATTCTTATTGGATCGTCTTTAAACTTGGCATATGTATTCCTTATAGCCTAAGGATGGCAACTATTGATTTTGGTGCATGTACCGACCCCCAGGGGCAGAGCAACGCCCAATTCTGTGTTTATCCTCTACTACTGGCTGTAATTCTGAATAGATCATCTCGGAACCTTGCATATCTATTCCTTATACCGTAAAGACAACAACAATTTATATTGGTGCATGCCCTGACCCCCTGGGGCAGTGTCACACAAACTTTTTTGTTAATATTTAGTCTGTAGATGTGGCAAAACAAACCCAGCGCCTAGCCTTCTTTGCCTCTTGTCATATTACAGTCATTGCAGCCATTTCATATTTCATTCTCTTCATTTTAAAAAGTACCATATCAATCAAAGCAGGAATGTGGACGTATATTGCAGCGCTAGCAATGCTTTTGTCTTTACATCAGATTAAAAACAAGGCAAAATTGGCTTTTAAAAAGCATACCATATATTTGTTATTTCAGAACCAGGTTATGTAGCTACTCCAATCTGTATGGTTCAATCGGCTCTGGTTCTAATCAAAGAGAGGAGTAAATTGCCCCCTGTCGGTGGAGTCTATACCCCAGGAGCTGCCTTCCAAAACACATCACTTATTGAGAGACTGGATAAACATAATGTTAAATTCACTGTTGTTGAGACCAAGTAAACTGTGAACAAATTGTAAATGTTAGTATGAAAAAATTTAGAATTCTTACTTACATTTGAAATATGAACACTATATTTATATGAATTTTGAAATTAAATTTCCAAGTCTTTGTATCAAATAGTAGCCTGAGACTAGTTTCCTTATGATTTAGTATTTATTTTAGTTTTAAACACTAACTTTAATTTTCAAACAAAACATTCTGTATATCTGATATGAATAATTAATTTTTGTTTAGCTCTAGTTAAGATTACAGTAGCGGAGAGATACGGTAAGAGATTTAGAACAAGAAAACCTATAGGCCTACAGTTATTGATGTTTTAGAGAGAGTTTTTAGCTTTTGTAAATTTGCCATAAAACATATTATTTAATGTTATATATCAAAGGTACTAAGCTTGATGTGTAGATTGTTTAACAATTATGAGAATGTTTGCTTACAGCTTCTGTAAACATGCATTATGCAAGAGCAAAATCTGCTTATTACAAGTCTTTCTTTAGGCCTGAAATGTTATCTAAATTATCAATTAGACATTAATTAACTTATCCAGACCATAATAAACTCTCGATGTCAAGGCTAGCGATGTCAAGGCTAGTTTTCGATGTTGGCTGGATTAGATTCCTATATGCCGCCTAACGGTCATTGATAATTAAATCAAAACAGTGGATAATCGAGACTATGCTGTTTATTTTAATGATTTTAGTAATGATGACTGAGACTATGCAAAAAATTTCACCCGCTTCGTTCTAGGCTCATAGTGGATCAATTTGACTGAAATTTTCAGCAAATTACCTTTACACTATCTAGTTTTTAACTATTATAGCGAGAACTGCCATCTCTTTTTTTATCTCCCATAATGTATCTTTAATAATAAAACTAGTTACACATGGAAATAATATTTATAGATTATCACCTTGGAGGTATAAATGTCCTGATCCTCATTGTTCTACAGTGAGTTGCTATATAAATTCCAGATCTTTAACACAATGGATTATTATTAGAATTTTATTTGGTTATCTGTTAAGTTGGGTTTCAAATTTTCTTAAGTTATATCTCTAATTTATTACTAAAATCATATATATAGTTAAAATTGGCATAGTTGATTTAAATTTGTGAAATTTTAAATTCTTCAATTTTCTCAATTATGTGAATAGTTAAAAGCCCTAAGATAACAGGATCTTAGTGCAATTTTTTTTTTTCGAGAGAGGTTTCTATATTTTATGGAAGAATACTATATTTTTAGTTTTCTTAACTACCACCATATTTAGGCCTGATATTTGGGTGTATAGAAAGGGTTCTGTCTATATATTATTCAGTAGGATGTTAGAAATGTATATCTTCATTTATCTGTTATATTGCTAGATTTATATACAAAATAGTTTCCCTACCTTTCACTCGTGCCATTTTCTTGCATAACATTTTCCTGTGCTGTATTGAAAAAATATCATAAAGTGCTTGTGGAATTGGGTAATAGCATTCAATGAGGTAATGAATATGTACCAAAAGATAAAGGTTCAAGATTAGTATTTGTACTTTAATAATAAATGCAAGAAAACCAGATCATTATATCCAGATTAACTTTCGAAATAAATTGGTACTGGTATTTAAAAACTAATATTGATACCTTTGCCATGACACTTTTATTTTATCTTATCACATTTCTTGTTAACTATAGAGGACCAATTGGACCACTTTATATTGGACCAAAGGGCAAGATCTGTAAGTCTTCTTAAATATATGCATTAACACAAACCATATATCGTCAATGCAATATGCCTCGTTGAATGCATGGCATTCTTCAAAATTATCACATAATGTCAAAATGGTGAAGATTGAAATTTTCAATAGTGCAATCTAATGAATTATGAAGCAATATTATAATTAAAAAAGTACTATTTGCTGATAATGGTTTGGTGAATTTTTGAAGAAATTGAAAATGTTACTTATTTTCCTAGAATATTGTGATTATTTGACATTATTATTATATTGATGCTTGTTGTTTACTGATTTACTTACTCTTGTTACTATCTATATATATGCTGCTATATGTTGTTTCTACTTTGTATAAGGTGCTAAATAAACCATATCAGCATAAACTATTTTTTCATTTTTTAGATAATAATAATGTGTGTATCTTGAATGTGATTTATTCATTCGCCACTGAGGGTAATGCTCAATGGGTGAGACATTTACTCCCACAGTCTCATGAATACAGGTCAGGTTTTATTATCCCACTTTCTAATATTGGAATGTGTGGCCCCATTCAACTTCTGCTGCACAATGTCAGTCTCAAACCGGCAACCGTTATGCCTCTAACTCTATATGTACTAAGCTTTGGGGAGAGCATTTAAACTGAATAAGGTAGTTATTTCATACTCCTTCCTGTCTAAAACACTCTAAATGTTCCCCAAATTTCATGATTTGGACTACTTGACAGTCTTGAAGACAACTTCTTTGGCACAATTAAAAAAGCATCGAAATAGCATTGAAAAATATTGTGGATGCTTTAGAGGCTCAAGTTAATATCCAATTGACTTCAAATTTGTACACAATGTTTACAGTCATGAGGCGAAGAATCCTATTGCTTTTCAACAATTTCCAACAATATTGCCAGGATTATGGTCCTTGATCATTTTGAAAAATTTTGTGAACCATAGAAGCTAAAGTTAATATCTAAATGTTTCAGGTCATAAGATGAAGAAACCTATTGATTTTCAACGATTTCGGATAATTTCTCCCAGAATTATGGCCCTTCATCATTTTGAAAAATCTTGTTGATGCTCTAGAGTCTAAAGTTAATATCCGAATGACTTTAAATTCATAAAATTTAGTATAGGGCAGAACTATCAGAAGCCAAACAAATTCTAATGATTTCCGATAATACTTAACGAGTTGTTACTCAGAATCAGACTTTAGTGTCTTGTAAATGTTTTCATTGCTGGCAAAAGAAATAATATGCAACAACCCGTGTTGACTCTTCGGATGACTCACTGTATCTGTATGTTTCGTTGCCTGGCAACCTATCTTTAAACAAGCCTGTAGCTACTGTAAAATAATTTGTTATTCAAATATGTTCTATTTGAATTGGATTGGACAGTCACACTAGGGCTATGTGAAGGCGTTCCTCAATTGTTGTGAACGAAAATGAAATGAAATTGGGTTTAACATTCTACTGTTCTGCTCTGTTGTGAACGAAATAAAATTAATATTAATTATATTTATAAATATTTTAAAATTTATAAGTTTTTATACCGTTAGAACTATCGGCATTTTCAAGCACACGAAATCGGTTTTACAATAATTGAGTAAATATTTTTTTAAAAAAAAACGGCTTTTGCTCAATAGAAAGTATGATAACTATTTTTTCACGCTTAGATTATATCAGATTGGCACTAGTTGGTGGCAGTTTCATTTACGTCTAAATTAGAGACGTGTCCTCGAGTCCGGATTAACAATGATGGGTTTAGTGTACAGCATCTTGCTATCATTTGTTACTGGTGTCCAAAAATGCACTTACCTCCCCTTAATCACTATCGCTAGTATTTGGTTTGTTGAAAGTCTTCGTAAACGGTTTGCAAATGATCAATAAAAACCCAATAACATCCCCCATTCACATAAAGACACATTACAAAACGTATCATTGATTTGCTTCTGATGTCTTATGTCTCAAATAATATGGTTTAAATGGGGACACACCCTCGTCCTTTGAAGATTTGGGAATCCCCGGTTGTACGTGGCAAGGAGTAGGGTCGCCTGTCCAACCTCGTGGGTTTTCTCCGGGTCCTCCGGTTTCCTCCCACTGCTAAAGACCCCTACGCGCAAGCGAATTATGTAAATAAAATTAAACCATATGTTAGTCTCGAAATGACCTAGTTTGTGTCGAGTGGACGTTAAACCCCATTTCTCTCTCTCTCTTGAAGATTTGGACGAATTATAGTAAACGAACTTTCAAAAAAGTGGTTCGTACACTAACCCACTCTTAAATTTTGGACATACGGGGAATTAATTTTTCAGAAAAATGTCCCAGCTAATGTGTTTGCGATCCCAGGCACCCAATACATGGTCCCAAAGATATTCAGATCTGCCATTTCTAACACAAGTTGTGGCTTTTTAACGTATGCATTGATTTCTGTTGATTTCACACTGCCACCAGCTCATTCTGCATGAAGTTTTTATATACACGTTTTCAGATGTACTTAATTACATAATAATAATTCAAATTTTTGCGTACAATCCAGCTCATTCTGCATGAAGGTTTTATATACACGTTGTCAGATGTACTTAATTACATAATAATAAGAGCCATTCCTTATGACAAATGTGGACAATCCTTTCAGCGAGACTACCTGGAAAATAAGCCAAGAAAAAATGCTGACATAACCAGATTGTCATAGAGACAGATTAGCCTGGTATATTACTAATACATTATTATATTCTCATTTCGCCACATTAAAGATACTTTTCCAGAAAAGTATTTATCGGGTGGTTCTTTCCAATAAAAGTATGTCAAATTTGGTATATATGGGAAGTATAGACACCCAATCTTACTAGAGAAATACTGGATTACCCGAAACCCGCCCATTGGGCAAGCACTGGGCAAAATTGTCAGGGTATCACTAACTGGCAACCCGACTGTTATCTGCCAGCTTATTGTGTGCCAGCTTAAGTGAGGGAGCGGTTGTTAAATCTTGATCAAATGGTTAGGCGGTTGTGGGAACATTGAGGGGTGTCAACATACAAAAGACTCTGCAAATAAAGAAGTTGGCAGAAATAAATAAGAATTTACTTAGGCCTCGGTATGTATGGCAAATGTACAGTAAGTAATGATAAATACATTCTGAAAAATGGACCCTCCCACAATGAAGGTAAGTTGACAGACATTGCGTCTGACAACAGCTTACTTATAGCTATAGGTATCCCCGGCGTATCCAAAGTTTTGAGAGGCAATTGAAGCAAATTTTCGATAGATTGGTTACTTTGAATATGTTTTTAGTCCAAATATATCATCAAATCACAACGTTTGTACGCGGGAATGTATCTTTAACTTCAATCAATAGATTAGGAAGCACATTAACAGATGAGGGAAACACAGTAATATTATGTGGTGTTTGTTCTCCAAATCAAATATTATCATAGAGCGTGGGATATCTGGCAATATTATACCATTATTAAAGTGAAAAGAGTATTGACGACGATTAATATTTGATAAGTATGATTGTGATAAAACATATTAAACGATTAGTTAATGGACCTACTCCAGCTTCAATATATATATATATATATACGTTATAACATACAATTAGTTCTCAATATACACCTGTATACATAATATATCATGGAAGTAAACACACAATACCCGATTACGACAGCATACAGTAGCGTACCTACCATGGGGAATGTCGGGGTGGGAGCAGGGACGTATCTAGCGGGGGTGCAGGGGGTACATTGCACCCCCAGAAAAATAAGGCGCCCCCTCAAAAAAATTGACAACCTTTCAATTATAAAATAATACACTTGATAATGATCAGACAGTGATGCTCTTAAGGCACCAATGAGTCGGTCGGTTTTAATGGCACCCACACGCCAATAGGTACCTGATCCAAATTTTCTTATATCACTTATGTGGAGGCTATGGGGCGCCACGCGTTTGGAAAACGTGTTTGCGGCAGCCTAATTTTCAAAATTTTCGGGGGGACACACACACACAGACACACCCACCCACACCCACACCCACACCCACGCATGCACATACACACACCCACACACACACACCGCTGAACGAGCGTGGCGCTCGCGGGCCCCCGCCTTCGCCGATCGCAGCTCCACGCTCAGTAACTCGGGCATTATATTGGCGCCCCCCCCCACCACTCTGCTGCACCCCCACTTTTAAAATCCTACATACGGCCCTGGGTGGGAGGTATAGTTTAAGTATACTTATGTGTTAGTGGGGTGAGGAGGGGTGCACAAGCTCAAGGCAGGCAATACTGGATTGACACTGCTAATGGGACAACATCGGGGGATTCGACAACAAAGGTCAGTGGTGTAAAATGCAATAATTTGGTCCGATTGGAGCCGATAAGCTCATCCAAGGAACAAGTTTCTTGTTGACGGTACCTAAATTGGCGGAGCAATAGTCTTTGGTCGAAGAGCGTCGCCCCCTAGAAGAAGAAGATGAGTAGTTTTTGGTCACAAAATCTACTTATAAAGAATATTATACTTCGCCGTTTTCAGAAATGAGAGAAATGCCCTGAAAAGTAAAATGATCGTTTTTGTCAAAAATGTGAATATATATTTAGACAGCCCTTCTTTATGATGCCTAACTGTCGGAGGGGGTCAACAATCGGAAGTCGTCAAAATCAAATAAGTCAGGTAAAGATACAGACATTTAGGATAAGACCTATTTCCCCATTTCTTATTATAACAAAGACATATTGATAAAACTACCCACATAGATTCTAAGATGCCTAATCTAATTTTTTAATATGACAAATCAAGATTGGCAGAACTACCCACAAGTTATTCAACAGCCTATCAAAATCTATGACGCAAAATAAATGCGGACGTGATCATTTTTAAATCTTTTGTCTCATTATTATAAGGAAGATAGTTTTAAATAGAATATATGTTTAATTAATGGATATTTTCCAGTTATATCAACACATATATTTTTATAATAATAAAAGACCAATTTTATAAAAGCAATTACTGAAATAACTAATGACAATTATATATTGGAAAACAACTTTGTGCTGTTAGTTTAAAGAGCCACTTTCTTTGGTGAGCGCAAGAAAATATAACAATATAATTATATCAGATTCTGTCGTTGTTTTAAGCAACTGCAGGTGGTTACGAACGAGTCTTACAAGTTTACAGTAGATGTAAATAGCCAGCAGGGCAAAATGCTTGCTCAGATAAAATAGGATCCGGTCTAAAAGTTAAGGCCCACTGCAGATTTGATCATAGGTCACGAGATGTAAACAGGTTTAGCTCGTCAACAATCATGTTCCCTTACCCTATTTACATCTCGCGACTTATTACGAAATCTGCAGTGGATCTTAACTTTTATCTTTTACCATAAAATAGTATTTACATTTTTGATATTCGATTATACAAGTCTATTTTGGACACGTATTTTCAGTGTCCCGTTTCATTATGTGCCTTAGTTTTTATATCAAAACTCAATAATTATGGCGTAACGGTGATATATTTTTACAATCAAATAAAAAATGTGAGCTCTATAGGGTCCACAAGCTAAAAATGTATATATGAAGTGACGGTTCTATATGCGCCAATAGGGACCTTTCGCATCGGTACGAAAACGAATACGAAAACGAAAACGTCATCAATTCGTGTGTACGTGTGACGTCAATCCGTAACGAGTGTTCGGCCAGTGAAAAACGTTACGCGCATGGAGCTGGATTTAGGTAGGTATGCAAACGAATATGTTTCTTGTCTCATATATTGAATTTTCCACCATTTTTCGAGGCTTTGTGTATATTGTTCATTTTTTAGAGTTCGTAGAATGTGCTCAACAGCAATATTCTGTTTGATTTGTTGTACATCTGCCAAAAAATCAATTGAAAACTTTGCCTTGACCGAGAAGTTCATGAAGTGGAAATTAACGCCATCTAGCTATTATCGTACTTCGGATTGCGAAATCGCGTGTTCGAGGATACGAAAACGAAAACGTAAACGAACATATGTTCGTTTTGGTGTTCGTTTTCGTACCGATGCGAAAGGTCCCTAATAATATCGAAAGAAACCGAGATCTTTCGGTTATAACCATACATTGTCAGTTTCATCAAAATCGTATACAAATTGTGACCTCTGGAGTGTCCACACAACCTTGGTATCATTATGCATATATTTGTCAAGTTCAGCATCGCAGGAACCCACTACCGACTGTTTTTGCACGGAAATCGATTTAGAAAAGAAACAAATTTCACTTCATTGCTGAGTAATTTTATTAGCCAGAAATTGCTCCGAAAGCGTCCCTGATAATCTAGACCCCCCAGGAGCTTCCGGGCCCTAAGCGGCCCCTGGACCGTCGCCTAAAGTCCTGGGATGTTAGCCCCACCCCATTCAAGAATTGCTACCGCCGGCTTGTATCATATGAAAAGTATAAATCTTTTTAAAAATCACAGCACACTAAACGTTGTTGTTGTGGCCTATATGCCAGATGCGGTATGCTACATTCTTCAACCCATCGAGCTGATCTTAATTCCTGACCACAGCAGTTGACTTAATAATTGATCTTACATGTAACGTAGCAAATCCCAGAACACCAGAAGACATAAATACACTCATGGCTGTTCTACTGAAAATACGTTCACCAGATACCTTCACTTCAATCGTTGTTATATATTTTTTGTCTAATAACCAATTTATCAGTTATTCAGACACTTGGATTGTTTATTTTGCCTGTTTATTAACATCTTTACTTCCTAGAATAGAAGTCAATCTGGTTGATATCAAACGACTGTAACGTCAATCATGGACCAAGCCTATATTATGATATACAACACGTGTAGAATAGTTGGTACCGCGTAACAGATGTTCTAAATAACTCTTTAATAATGATATTCCATTTATTATTAATATTACAATAAAGTGACGTCATGACATACCCGATCTTGTATTGGAATGTAATGAAATGGGATTTGAAGTCCTACTGTTCTGTTCCACCCGGGCTAATGAAGACGAGCACATACCATGCAGTGTGCTATGAGGACAACTGAAATGAAATGAAATGAAATACGTACAATAGGATTTGACGTCCCACTTTTCTGTTCCATCCGGGCTAATGAAGATATGGCATACGCCGTGCAGAGTGATGTGAGAGAAATTTCTCCGTGACAGCGGCGCTACAGTCCACCCTTATTTCGAATTTCAACTTTCAAGGGTTCTTTTACGTTCACTTCAACGTCTACATGAGACCTCGGGTTTTCGTCCCATCCGATACCTGAACTAAACCGTTCAAATATTCCAAATGTTATAAATGAAGGAAGTACATTTATCAAGAAGGTACATGGTCTTCTCAATGTAGGCGAGATGTTAATTAGAAATTGATTGGAAATGGCCGGAAAGTATTCAGGGCCAAGTCAGAGGTACACTTAGTTAATTTAGTAACGTTACTAAAGTAACAAAGGTACACTAGTCTACACAAATACGATCTCTCAAAATTTGTTTTCATTTGGTCATCCATGGTTGAATTTCTAGTGTTCCAAACCGTTGATTTACTATAAGCAACGACATATGTGTATGAGGCAGGTTATCATCTTTTCTAGAACACCCTACAAACTAGGTAGGTATTTATCAGATTACATTTGTATTTAAGGGTCGGTCGAAGTAGGCTGTTCTCGCAAATTGCTAATATATTTTTGTGCAGCATTGATTCATGTATGCTTAGACATGAATATTCAGGTCTACGATATGACATTAAAGTATATTCAGTTTGTCCTAATGTTCCCCCAGACTTGCTGAAAATAACCGTCGAAGTCGTTAGATATTATTGTGCGTAGAACCACAAAGTCCCAGATGAGGCTGCTAACCACTGACACACCGTTTGAGCTAGACGTCTGATTCTGTTCACCATTCACGATGCAAAGTAGTAGCCAGTTCATCAAAAGTCTCTGCTGGCGGCTCCATCATGATGATTAATTCCAGATGTGTTTGTGGGGTTGAAATCTGTATTCACTAGTAACCAGGACAATGTCACGGCGTTGTTTTGCATGTCTTCAACAGTGTAGCCTAACGTTGTCGTCCACGTTGATTGATCTTTTGGCAGGACATTGTTATTTACAGAAAAGGACCAAGGATGCTACGCCAATACTTACACGTGTCAATATTCTTAGCAGTCACTATGTCAAGTTTGCAGCCATGGGGCCAAATACCATGCAAACGAAATGGCTCTTATGTGAATAACTTGCATCCTTGTTGCGCCACGCTGAAAGCAATCTGTAGTGTTGATCGTTGAGCAACGAACTTTCGATCAAATTTAAACCTTTTGCTCTCAACAGATTATGGAGTGTTCGAAAGGATGGGAGTCTGTTGACAATCTGGTTTTACATTTGGTTATAGCTGAGTGCAAAAGGTGAGGTTCGCTGTCGTACGTGCTACTGGTTTGATGCATGCACCACCATTTGTGGTTTACATGCGTCTTTCTTATATGTATCTCGACATTTTTTTCAGGCGAACATATTTTATGGCGAACTATTTGGATTGATATAGTTTATACCAAATATCCTGCTGTGCAACGCGATGCGGTAGATGAAAACAAGAGTATTTCATCTCTGGAACCAAAACCAATTCTCTGGTGTCTTTATTCACAAGATAAGATTTTGGATGCCCGTTACGCCAACTTCAGCAAAAATATCTTGGACTTCCCTTTGGCCCACTATTTCGTTAGGTTAATTTGGTGAAGCGGGGGCTATTACTAAATAATTGGATGATTTCCAGTACTACTTCTAGTCTGAGGGGAATCAAAAATAGGTTTGTGACGATTTTAATGGTCTAACTTAGCTGTGGGTGGAGAGGAAGGCCCAGATCTAAAACGCACAAGTTGAGCCGCCATAAGGGTTTGGAGGGCCATGCCATTGGAAAGTGTTGCAATTATTATTGAAAAGTTCATTCAACTGTTTGCATTACACACGTTGATAACAAGATTTAGACGATCTGGAAGATAGATTACTAAGAGTAAAAAACATCTTGGTACTTTTGAATGAATCCTCTATTAATATAAATATATAAACACGCTTCCATGGAATACATTTTTGATTCTCAGTTGTAACGAAGGTATTTTGGTACAAAACGATACCCCTGCCAAATATGCCAAACAGACGTTTTCATAAACCTAAACTAAGATGTCTGACAAAACATTTTACTTGGACGATCGGCATGTTAATAAACAAATTACATACCACCACCGTACCCCCATATTCCTCGCAATGTCTCGTTTGATTAGACCTAATCCCACTTAACACTGCCGTAATTGAAGCAAACTTCTGTTACAAATTATGACTGGTCAATAGTCCGATTAACAACCAATACCTAACTGCGTAACAATATCATTCGGGTTTAAACGGAGCTCTAAATATGTTTACATAACGTTACGTCATGACTATCGAAATTTATTACGCCCAATTAATCAGTGCATAGCAAAATTATTGCAGAAAAACTAATTGCGTGACAAACGAGGCTATCAAAATTGGCTACACAGTAAACAATACTGTTTGGAGACGAACAATACTTTCAACGTTTTTATTACTTTAAATCACTGTCCAAAGTTTTAGGGAAGACCCCGATAAAACCGAGGGCTGACATGTTGTTGTATTTACGAGAGATTTGATTGAACGGGAAGAATAGACACCAGTGCATGTCGTATTCCCTGCCTACTCGATGATTTTGGGTAATTCTGTCATTAGGAGATCACATCATGTAAGTATCAATATGTAAGAAATGCAGTATATAATTAGAAGAAGAATAATCGGAATTCTCTGATTGACATCTGGTGGTGAGTTGAACGCTAATATAGGTAACGGAAATTAAAATAGTACATCCCATTTGCGACGAAGTAAGTTAGACAGCGTGATGCATTTAAGTGGGAGTCCCAGATTTGAAAGACAATGAAATGAAATATATTGGGTTTAACGTCCTACTGTTCTACTCAAACTGGGCTAATGAAAACGAGCATCCACCATGCACTGTATCTACCTTTATATCGAATCCCAACTGCCAAGAGTTCTTTTATATGCATTGGCTCGTTAACATAGAGGTTCCGTGGTCGATCCCGGTGTTGGTCGAGAACGTTCATCGGAATTTTCCGGCGTGGTTTCCCCTTGTCAGTGGTGTAGGAACGAGGACCTGGAAAGGGACAGTATATAGTCGTTCAGATGGGACGAAAACCAGAGGTCCAGCGTACACATTGGTGTGCACGTAAAAGAACCCTTGACAGTTGGAATTCGAAATAAGAGTAGGCCGAAATTTCACTCATAGCACACTGCATGACAAATGCCCGTCTTCATTAGACCAGTCGGGATAGAAAAGTAGCACATTAAATACCATTTCTTTTAATCTTTTGGAACATTTGATACAACATTCCTCGGACAGCTTCCGGGCTAGGAATTCATCATACCATTATCTCACAATCTATCTAGAACTTGTAACGACAGTTAATTATCAGCATGTTACAGATATATACGGTGGTATATCGATTAAATATCTATTTATAAAGTCACGAATGTAGGTAAGTATTTGCACATAATTCATTTTCATGCATGTGATTGCATATTTTTTTGTCTGACGTATAAGATTCCATATGGAGCCTTATTACAAACGTCATCGATCATTAACCTACTCCACATTGTAACTCTTATTTAATGACTTCCAGTCTACTAATGAGGCATCATCAATACACACTTCCAGACCTCAACATGCCAGTATTATCGTTTACCTTGAAATAAAGACTAAAAGGTATGTGCATGAGAGACACACAGTGCTCCCTTCTACAATAATATACTCCAAATGTGATGAAGTGTAGAAAACCTGTTGACTACGTCATACAAACTGTTTTCTTTACACAACTACGTCAGTTGTCGATCATAAATCTTCGTGTGTTGAGGCTACATAGTACTGTGAATCTTTTGTAGTAGTTAAAATAGCATTATTGTCATAATTACCTTTTTTTCAAAATTAGATTACAAAGAACTTAAAAGTTTTTGGTTAAATGAAATACATTCTGTATCTTCATGTACTTCAGCCCTCCTGCTTAGATGGCCGAAAATGGAGCAACATATTTTATATACAGTAGAAACACGTCAGGTGTTAGTTGGATCATAAAATCAAAATTTATAGCAAAAAGTGACAAAGCGGGCACAAGTAACTATAATAGTAAAAGGGCATTGTTTAAGGATTCTGAAACACTGGGGCATAAGGGGTCCGGGAAGTTTATCTCCCCTCTGGGCGCGCGAAATTGTTTGGCAAAACATAAGAGGTCCGGGACGTTTGTTTCCCCCACCCCCAGGGGTGCGAGAAAATAAAAACGCCTTGTACTTTGTATTACACGTGTGATGTTTACTCTCCATCTCTCTCAAACACTACTAAAAGCGCAAGAGTTTCACTTCATTGGTACTACCCCACTGCTTTTTATATTTTTACAAAACAGTAGGGGATTGTCTTCAACAGTAGGGCATTTGCCCCACTACTTACTGTAATAAAAAAATCCCTGGGCTACCTTTCCAATTATTCAACAGCGGTATCAGGACTAAAGCTAGTAATTGCTTCGTCCATTTATAGCAATTCTCTTTTTGTCCCTTTCGGCATGACATTTTTTGTTTACCTTTTGGTCTAGAATCGAAGAAGAGTGTTTGATTGAACGTACATTTTCTGTCAGGTTTTGGTGAATAGTTATTATTTTGAGGTGGAAGGATAAGGAACTAAACATGCATGAATTAGGGAAATCAAGTTCGAAAATTGTGTCACAGCATATAGATTATCGAAACGTCAACTCCATTGAATAATTTGATCAGATGATTGGGACTTGTTGGGCATTTTGTGGTTATACAGATTGAATGTCCAAAAAAATGTTACAGACCAAGGAATTATTTTAACATTAAAGGAATGTCGAGAGAATTAGTAGTCTGGATCCATCAAGTGACCAAGGAAGTAGCCTCGAAAATGCCTCGTTTATTGTCAACGATGTAATATTTAAAGCTACCACCTAGTCTATTTCATGGAAATAAAGACAATGTATTAAGGTGGCAGTGGTGTTGCTGAAATGTTTGTCGCATTAATTATCGAACACATTAATTACTTTAGATTATTTAGCGACATATTTAAATATAATATGTCCTACTAAAAGGTGGTGAAATTTTCTGGTAATCATTTTAGCTTGTGTTAATAGAATTAGTAGAAAGACAATCAGTCTGGTCAGCAAGATGGGTTTTTTTGTGAAATCCTCGTATGGACTTAACGTGTACTATCAATTCTTATACAGGGTATTAGTGTATTGCCCATTTAATGCTTAATTGAGTAGCCTTTGAATCCGCTATAAAATGTCCGTTTAATGTTTATGTACGTAGCCTTGAAATCGGCTATAAAATTGACCCTTTAATGCTTATGTAAGTAGCCTTGAAATCCGCTATAAAAGTATGGTTTCATTGATTGCTATGTACAGTCATCAAGCGGAACATCAGTAACACTACTTAACTTCTGTGATAAATAACCGGATTTTCTGATCTTCTCCATCATGTCTTGTTTTATTGATGTTTTCCTGGTTGCTTTCTCGGCATTAGAAAATGAATTACATTGAAGGGAGTAGAAGCCCTTTGTGCCATTTGAAGTACTGATTTCCTTTAAAAAGATACCCATCTCCTTTCTTTAATCTCTCCACGTAGTATAATAGAATGGCAGGACCGCAATTGTTAAAAAAAACCTTTTAATGATACCAAATATTTGCGCTTATTTTTTCTACTTTTTAAAATCTGAAAGATTTATCCAAATATGGTGTGGTTTTGTCCTCAAAAATTACGACACGCAGTTCATATTTAAATTATATCACGTTAATCATACATTTTGTTGTCAGTCTAAAAATACCCAATGATAATCAGTCTTATGGAGATTTGAAGCCCCCACCCCACCCCGGCAAAATAAGAAAGAAACTAAATTAAAAGAAATGATTTAAAAATAAAATTTAATTGAGAACAAACTAATTAGACGTGTTATGAAGTAACCTACATTCCCTTCGTTTTTTCTGCCTAGTCGTAGCGCAATACAAATAAGTGTACATCATCCATTATGATTGACCACCCACCTGCATTCTCTTCACTATGTAGATTAATATGTTCAACGCATGAAAACATTCTTCTATATGAAAATACTAAAAAAATCTTCAGCATATTATGTTGAAAGAGAAACAGTCATCCTTATAACAGGAATTGCCACAAAACTGCACTTCTGCACACAGCCAACCATAAGGATTGCTCTTTCTGAAACATTTTATATCATTTCTCATATATTTTTTTCACGAGATTAATATTTTTAATTTCTTCACATTCTTGTATATGTCAGCCAATTAATGAAAGGTTAATTTTTATGGTCTGCTTTTATAGATAACTCCAATTTTTACTCCAGTAATACTAATATGTCTGCAGATATTACATCATATCTTTGGACACCTTTACTGTACACTTCTGTCCAATAAGGTCTGTCATTGACTCAAATGGCATGGTTTCGATCCCAAGCTTGTACGTGACAAGGAGAAGTGTCGCATGTCCAACCTCGTCAGTTTTCTTCAGGTGCATCATTTTCTTCCACTGATAAGGACCCGGAATTATTTTGAAATAATATTGTAATGTTAGTTCCGAAATGGCCAGGTTTGTGTAGAGCGGACATTACCCCCCCCCCCCCTCTCTCTCTCTCTCTCCAACCTGGGACTAAATCTATGTACTTGATCATCGCTTAGATTGTGATCAGGGTACTTTCACCACAGCAATAATTTGCTCCAATAATTATACTGAATATAGACCCACCACGAAAAGTCTAGACATTTTCATACCCCCGTTCTCATTTGGATATTTTTTTTCCATATTCGATTAGAGTCAGACATTGACAAATGTAAATGGTTCAAGTCTGTTGATTTATTAACTGTATTCCTTCAAGCTTCTAAAAGGTCAGAGTCTAAATTGAAAAGCTTGTTTGAAAATGATGACGAAATGAAGCGATAAAACCTAATCATCAACAACAGCTCTCACTGATTTACTTAATGTGTCAATAAAATTGCAAAACTGTCCATCCATAGTGATGCAATAGGTTTGATCTCAAGCAAACATTTTGAACCAAATATATCCTTTAAATCTAAAATCTATAGTAGACGAGACATTCGATCAAAGTTTTAACACAGTGAATAAAATGGGCTTTCAACGCACTGATGAATGTTTCATAGAAAAAACGTTCTACCAAAATAATACTGTGATATTGACGACCGATGTCTATTTCCAACCTACAGCGACAAGATTCCCACATTTTCTCGTGGAACCACTGGATATGAAAACAGGTGATAAACGATTCTTGGTTCGAATATGTGTGAATTTTTCAATAAAATTTGACTCCTTTGCCATTATGAAGCCGCCGAAGTCCCGTGTTCGATCCCGGTGTTGATCGAGCAAGTTTATCTGGATTTTCCGGCATGGCCGCCATTGTCATTGGTGAGGAACACACTTGAATTGCCGGGGTGTCCCGTGGCTAAGTGATTAAGACGCTGGCTCGCTAGCCTAAAGGTCGCGGGTTCGATCCCGGTGTTGGCTGAGAAAGTTCATTGGGATTTTCCAGCATGGGTTCCCCTTGCCTAGTCGTTTGGATGGGGAAAAACCCGAGGTCCCGTGTGCACATTGGCGTAAAAGAACCCTTGATAGTTGAAATTCTAAATAAGAGTAGGCCGTAATGTCACTGTCCGGGCAAAATTTCCCTCTTACCACAATGTATGCCTGTCTTCATTAGCCCAGTCGGAGCAGAACAGTAGGACGTTAAACCCCATTTCATTTCGTTTGGCGATGTTCTCTCCAATATATTTCCATTGAAATCTAAACTATTCGAACTAAAGTCCAGCGATTGTTTGACGGAGAGGGTTTGGCTATCTGATATTGGAATGGATCCTTAATAAAGGTTTATTCAGAGCTTTCCCTATGTTTAAATTGACTTACTGTACACCACTAACTATTTATATACTTGTCTGACTGTACACCACTAACTATTTATATACTTGTCTGACTGTACAACGCTAACTATTTATATGTATCTTATTGTACACCACTAAATATTTATATACGCGTGTGACTGTACATCACTAACTATTTATATAGTCTTTTTCGTTGGGGAAGTATTTCGACAATCATTAACACTTCTAGGTATGCTTACTCTCATGTCACGTGCACAATTTGTGAGAGGTGTCGTTTCTCTGGTGGCTTCAAGTCGTTGACATTTTGGATTTTAACGTACTGTTACATTTAAATTAACTTTGAATTATACTATTCAAAAAAAGTAGGGGATATTTGATTTTGGGGGCATAATACTAAAATATGCAAATGACTACGAAAAAAGTCACTATAGTAACTAACAGAAGAAACATTTCCAGTTACATGTGACGCCCAAACGCACCAATAGCTACCGCATGGAATGCAGGTGATGCTTGGGATCATCATGGGGGTCCAACCCAAGATTTGCACGACTCTGACTTTGAATGTTACAGTCATTGTGGCATTGAATTCCAGGGTGGAAACATCAGTTTAATTGTTTTAGTGACCAGAGAACAAATTTTGATATGCGTCGGCTTACCCAAAATGAAAGGTTACGTGCCCTTGGCATGCTACAGATCGGCACAACACAGGCGGTTGTGGCGCGGACGATGAATGTTTCTCAGTCTGTCATAAGCAGGCTATGGTCCAGATAGCGTGATACACAATCTGTACAGGACAAACCACGCTCAGGTCGACCAAGGGCGACAACTCAAGCCCAGGATCGATTTATCCGTACCTTGGCCTTGAGAAATCGTGTCATCACAGCAAATCAGATCAGCGCTCGTCTTCAAACAGACACTGGTGTGAGAGTGAGTGGCCAGACGATTCGGAATCGACTGCATAGGGGTCAACTTCGCGCCCGACGTCCTCGCGTGATCCCTTGTTTGAGAGATCATCACATTCAGGCAAGACGTCGTTGGTGTAGGGATCGTCAACACTGGGATAATCGACGCTGGAGCAATGTGATGTTTTCAGATGAGTCAAGGTTCACTGTTGATTTTTGGGACAGACGTAGGAGGGTGTGGCGTCGTCGAAACGAGCGCTTCCAAGACGTTAACGTCATCAGACATGCTCGATTTGGGGGTGGTTCTGTTATGGTGTGGGGAGGCATCACTGTTGCTGGAAGAACGGCTTTACATGTTGTTGCAGGGCGTGTTACAGGCCAGTACTACCGGGACAACATCTTGGCAGTCCATGTTGTGCCGTTCGCACGACGTCATGGCCGCCGTTTCATCTTCCAGGATGACAACGCAAGATGTCACAGGGCCAGGATCGTTACAGGTTACCTCCAACAACAGAACAACACCACATTACCTTGGCCAGCACTGAGTCCCGACCTCTCCCCCATCGAGCATGTCTGGGACATGCTTGGACAGAGGTTACGTCAACGTCAACAACGTCCTGCCAATGTCCAAGAACTTGCTGCTGCGTTGCAACAGGAATGGGACAATCTGGACCAAAATGACCCTAGACGTCTCATTAGGAGTATGCCACGTCGGATCAATGCTTGTTTGGCAAACAGAGGAGGATTTACCCGTTACTGACTTGGTTGTGATGCTGTGGTAACTTTGCTGTTTGACCCCGGGTATCATTTTACCCTTATAATGGTCAGTCTGTGCCTTACTTAGTCTAACGATCATTTGGAATAAATCGATGAATGTGAACTTCATTTCATTTTGTCATTTGTTTCTTCGTCAGTTTCATTAGGTGACTTTAATAACACTTAAAAATCAAATATCCCCTACTTTTTTTGAATAGTATATTTATACCAAGTTCATGAACAGTATGTTTTATGTTGTGTAACTTCACCGAAGGACCCGTGACCAGAATCCTAAATATCGACAAATAAAAACGATTAAGTCGTTTCTTTGTCGATATCTAGCCAGACACCACATGTCGAGAAAGTGAAAAATTTAATTTTCTCTACCGTATTTAAAAGTTGTAAAACGCTTTCAGAGTTACAAAAATAACTTGCCAGGTAGCTTAAGTGGGCGATTATAAAATAGTTGCTTCTATTGCTGAAGAAAACAGCTTGACCTCTGACCACATTAATTCCTATTGGCCCCAAATGGAG
This sequence comes from Patella vulgata, assembly GCF_932274485.2. NCBI lineage: Eukaryota > Metazoa > Mollusca > Gastropoda > Patellidae > Patella > Patella vulgata. Next base: position 25,520,535 of record NC_065883.2, read on the forward strand.
GATGAAAAGATATATAATGTAACGAATTTGATATGTTACCGAATATAGAAAACTAGCTCGACAGAGGGCCCGAAATGGCTTTATATTCGCTGGTGCCTACTTTTATGGAGTTTCAGAAACTATGAGGCACGTTCCATATCCAATTATATGTACATCACTACCCACGAATTTAAATGAACCACCAATTAGTACTGTTATATTTCCGAAATTTAAGATATTACACTAAATGACTAATACCGAAGACTAATTTTGAGCATTTATAATCTTTAATTGAATTTTCGAAGAAATCAACCCAATGATCTTATACATGTAAATTTGCATTTGGACGAGCATGTTACTGAAGCAACGACTGTGAGTTTCACAACATCTGGCCGTTGCTTGTTTACTTCACAATTCCCGAACTTATAGCTATGTTATCCACAGACACGTGAGCAGTAGCGTCCAATCAGAGCTTGTGACATCGCGACCTCCACGGAAACCACGGTGGCTAGGTGGTTAAGACGCTGGCTTGCTAGCCTGGAAGTCGGGTGTTCGATCCCTGCATTGGCCGAGAAAGTTCATCTGGATATTCCGACGTGGTTTCCCCTTGTCAGTGGTGCAGAACGGAGGGCCTGACAAGGACAGCTGTCTAGTCCTTCGGATGATACGAAAAACCGAGGTCCCGTGTATACATTGGAATACACGTAAAAGATCCCCTGGCAGTTGGAATTCGATAAAAGAGTAGGCGATAGTGCCGCTGCCCGGGCAAAATTTCTCTCATAGCACACTGTATGGCATATGCCCGTCTTCATTAGCCCAGTATAGGAGCAGAACAGTAGCACGTTAAACCCCATCTCATTTCATTTCATTTTGACATTGAATGAACCTTGAACTTTGCAACTCGGTTATCACAGGTAGACATGTCAGCTTGAAAGCGCGAGACTTGGTATTCGCGACGATCGAGGAATCTGATAGGCTTACAAGTTGGGCTTGTACCCAATTGAAATTAGTGCCACAATATGCAGGGTATTACGTGAAGGCCTTGATAAGATGTACGTGGTTAAAGTGAGATCAGACGAGTAGAATCAGCATCTCTTCTTTGTGAATCTCTAAGTAACAATCAGTGTAGTTGTACAACTATAGCTAGAAGATGCTGACACATTTCCGTTCTAGATGGCCACAGATCACCAACGATTTCCCCATTGACTTTAATGTTAATTCTCGTCGCTTAGACTGGTTCTAATCTTTTCCCAAATTTTAGTTGGGTAGAACGCATTATACCACTAATGGAGCAACATGTGGCAACCTCTTCCCAAATTTTCGTTGGGTAGAATATATGCTTTCTACCACAGATGGAACAACATGTGGCAACCTCTTTGTTAAAAGCACGTATGAAGTTCACCATGAAAAATTGGTGAACTGGAAGTAAAGGCAAATAAACATGCAGTTTTCAGCCCTACATTTTAACGTAACCAATCTCTCTACTCTCGTATCTCTCCGCCTCAAAATCATGGATATTCACCAAAACCTGACAGATAATGTATGTTTTCAAACCCTTTTCTTCGATTCGAGTCAACAAAAATCGCCATAGATACATTTGACAGTTGGGTCCTTGTAGTTTATGATAGAAAACTCGGAGCAATATCCGAATATAAATTAACCCAACCTCTCGCTGTAAATAACGTTTCAGAATAAGAAAATCTGGGCCGGTATTTATTTCAAGCCAGAGGAAGAAGATCTAACTTAATCCTTAAAATATAGCCCACGATATAATTATATTTGTACAAATGTAAACATACTCTCCTCGTACATAATGTTACATGACTGTCCTTGACCTAAGCTAATAAAGAACTTAAACTTAAAGTAGATAAGTCTCTAACTCAATATCATTCAAAGTCTTGTCAAACGGTGACGTCATATTCTTATCTGGAGAGCATACTATAGGTGTAAACTGGAATAACCAGAGATTGCCATTCGATTGAGACTTCTGGCGTATTTCGCCGAACATAACCGATTAGTAATTCGAGTAAAAACTGAAACGATTGAATAGAAATCAGTTTATATAGATTCATATTACATTATTATATGCGTTGCGACTCATATGTGTCCATTTCTAGGACCCAGATATTAGCGATTTAGCTCCTTTACGTATAGTCCTGATGGTTAATTATAAACTGCTAGAGGTACCGGGTGTTCTTGCTGTGCCAGACGCCTTTGATGCCGTAGTTTGCTGCTAATCTAGAAACTAAATTCTTTTTTTTTATTATTACGGTCTTGAGACGAACAAGTGTATTGATTTTTAATGATTTTTGATAACTTGAACAGTTAAGTCCATGATATTAAAAGTTTTGTATAGCATGGGGTAGAACTACAAGCCTAACAAATTCTTATGATTTTCTGATAATTACTTATTGAGTTGTTACTCTTAGTCTTAATCTGATTTTAGTTTTTTTAAATGTTTCATTACCGCCAAAAGAAAAAAAAATATGCGACAACTCTTGTTGGCTGCCCAGACGACTTAGTTGCTGTGGGCGTATGCTTCGTTTGAAGTCATAAACAATGTTCAGATTGTCATTTATTATTGAGATTTGTTAGTAAAAATTAATGTATTTTACAGCCCCCACTATACCCGAGTGACAAGTTATAAACAGACTATAGATTTCTGACTGATCAATGGATTAGCAGTCGGCCGGCATACCGAGAACAAAACGAGGTATCCTAGCTGGTTCTACTGGAAGAAACCGAACCTGCTTTAGTGTTTAGTATTGATGTTGCCTTAGTGTTTTGAGGTTTGCTGGTAGATCTTAGAGGTTACCCAGGTTGACCGAGTATTGTTGTTGACTGTTAGTTAGAGGAAGAGAAAGATGATCGATTTTTTTTTGTTGATTGCTAGTGAACAGGTGCTAATTTATTTTAGTGGTCGTGGGGATTGCGTGTAAGGACGATGCAGCTATTGTTGCTGGTTAGAAAATACTAAAGATAACTGAGTTTTAGTCGTTGAATGCTAGAGGATACTAAATATCTTTTGGGATAGGTACTGGATATGCTTCAGTGTTTGTTTCTAGTTAGAGAATACTATATAAACAGTAGCATATTCCATTGGGGTCGGAGAGGATGGTCTACTGATTTTCAGCATCCTATGACTTTCTGTTCCTAAGGCATATTACGTGTCCGGATAAGATTGTGACAACGATGGAAATCCGATTTCGTGAAGGCATAAAGTTTCCTTATCAATTTTGGTCAACATCTAGGTTTACCCTTACGGATAAGCTACAGTCTATGGCTACCCTTTTTTCGAGACAAGACTGCAGTGTCGGTGTATTTCAATGCTTTCTATAATATTTTCTTCATATATGGCTGTCTTAATTTGTGAATGTTTGATGTTGATGGCTGATGAAATAATGAAGGACGCTTTTCTCGGGGCTTATTGCGAGATAATTTGATGTCTACTGCTTGATGATACGACTGTCAAATATATAATCTCGTTTAAGGGTAGAATAGGTCAGTGTCTCTCTGCCAACCAATTAACTATGGTCTAAGAACCTAACGGTTCTCGATCTCCATAAATAATCAAGCCTGATTACCCATCAATAACATTAAATGTATGTACATAGTATTTATTGAAGATGGCATTGAAGGTGTCAAAGAACAGAAGTGTCGTTTCCTTTTCGTTCAAGGTAACGCGACATTGGAGGTACTCGAGGAAATTTAATCACGTCTGGAGGGATACCCAAGAGTACGACCAAATGTCGATAGATTTATAAAGGTTATATTAAATGCTAGCCAGTGACAATATTATTTAACTTATTGATTGTGGCGTGTAATAGTCCTAGGCTAGTCGTCTATAATACTAGAAGAGTACATATATTTAACCCTGGGGTTCCACTTGAATGCCGAAGCACTGCTTTCGGGTCTTATTGAAACATTAAAGAATAAAACCAAAATGCGCTTATAGTTACTTACAGCTGTTTTAATTTATCATTTTTAGTTTTTATTTGTTGACATGTTGATACATATCATTTCTTTAAATTTAAAGAAATTTAAATTTCTCTCTGAACACCTCTGATCCAAATGCAGTGCTGGATGTACCCATAGGCTAGACGGGCAGACTGAAGCCTGGTCCCTCAAGGTGTAGGGGCTCGGTCGAGGTATATACTATTTTTGACACTTTCATAAGCCTTTCTTACAAATAATGTAGTCTTAAACATCCGTCATCATCCTCGGCTTTTCTCAATTCTCCCTTTCTCCCTTATTGACATTTTGGTCAAGAATGGAAGAATTTACATTTTCTGCAAGGTTTTGGTGAACAGTTATGAATTTGAGGCAGATGGATCAGGAAGGAAACAGAAACGAATTAGGAAAAAATCACGATTAATAATGACGTTATAGCCTATATATTCCTTTGATCGGGCGTAACAAAAAACCGAGATGGTCGATGATTGTTGACATGTTATGCCCTTTGTTGTTAAGAAATATTAATATGATTATTCAAAAATGTTACAAGCCAATGAATGGCATGGGTTTAACATTGAAGTCAACTGGTAGAAGATTACTTGTTTGTGCCCCATAATCTAGTCCAAGTGAAAATGAGAAGTTTGGTGCGGACAGTAATAAATTGATCGTGGGTTAAAGGGCGCAGTACATCTAACAACTGTGTTAAAAAATAAACCCGAATACCTGAATAATATTCTTTGAATCCTTATCATTATATCAAAAGCTCATATTATTATTGATATAATAATCATCTAGCCATTTAAAATATACTTGTCGACAGACACGTCACAGTTATTTCTTCATCTGTAATTGAATCCTTTCAAATACTATTTACGCCGTTTTAACGATATGTATATATTTTAAAAACAAGAATAACACACTTACAAAATATTTATTCTCACATAAAGCAATTATTTGTTGTGTAATATATATGACAACAGAAATGCTGATAATCTTTTAGCCAGGAATAAGATCTGAAAAAAATACCACTTCCTTTCTATCAACCAAACATCCTTCACGCATTTTGCACGTTTGTCAAAATACGTAAAACTACTTATTCTTTTATAAATAGTATAAATTCGTGGCAATTGTCTTAAACAAATATGTAATAGGTCTTTCTGGCACTGAAGGGAAACCATAGTTTTTGGATCGCCAACGTAAATTATCAGCGAGGATGTGTAACGGTGATTTAAGAGATGTCTTACTGTGTAATATATGTGTTTATCATTAGACGTATTTACTTTCCTAAATATTTCCAGTCGGCTAAATTACTTAATAATCTCTTTCTATATTATGAGCTACACTACAAGTTGCTTGTTCAGAGCAGAAACAGTATACTACCTAGAATTTTAAAGACTTTCTAGACACTTAAGTATATGCCGGTCGATTGAAATTTATAGGGGGCGGGGGTATCACCGTAGCTAGCCAAATGAGGTTTCATGGACTTGTATTTACAACGATGACCCCCATCCCCTGGAGTATATAGATACAGTCCCAATCAAGTACCTATGGTTGTTATGGCCAATACCACGAGATAGAAGATTAATTATACCCCACAAGTAAAGAGACCAAGACAGCCCCTTCTGTTCTAAACATATACATTTAGTGCCATATGATGTGGATGTTTCCCCTTTGCAACTGCCTGTTTCGTCAAAAGTGCTAGCAAAACGCCCCCACCGGATATCTGTGCCCCAAACTCCTCTACAATTTCCACTCATATGAAGTATATTTCTACAATCCAAGACTTAGCTAGTCAAGTGGGCGAGGCTGCAGCCCTGGCCTATGACACGAAATTTCGTCTTTGGCGGCAGTGCACATTATTTCCATGGCAGTGTTTAAACATTGAACTTTATCAAAAAGCTTTGGCATCTGGCATACACAGTAAATTGCAAAATATGACCCCTTCTTTTCGTTCAAGACCTGATAACATACCCAGAAGCAGAACAGAAGGTAGCAAACCAAGTAATGAAATGAAGACGGGCATACGCCATACAGTGTGCTATGAGGGAAATTTTGCCCGGGCACCGGCTCTACGGCCTACGTCCTGCATCACTGATAAGGGGAAACCACGCCGGAAAATCTGGATGAACTTTCTCGGCCAATGCAGGGATCGAACGCCCGACCTTCATGCTAGCGAGCCAGCGTCTTACCCACTTAGCCATCGTGATCCCCTACCAAGTAATGAGCCAAAGTTGTGTTGTAACTACAATATCACCGGATCATGCACACGGTCATCATGCACATTTCGACATGTTTGCCAAAGATGTCGCGGTCCCCACCCACGTTCTACTTGCCCCCGAAAGTCAAACTCAATGAATGGTACCCAAAGCAACCCTATCCCGTCGAAACCAACAGCATTTAACAAATATACCCCCAGATCCTAATTACATTGGTAATACTATAACAACACCTGTAAAACCTGACCGTTTACAATTTTGGCTCGAATCCTACGACCCTGGTAAGCGTGATTATCTGGTTAATGGATTTACTCATGGATTTCATACCCCCTTTGACGGGAACCAAAACCCCACATTTTTAAAAGATTTGCGTTCTGCTATTGCAAATCCTACAATTATTAAAGAAATTATTGACTTAGAGATTGCGACAGGACATTTTACAGTTCCATATACCGTCTTACCCCTGCCAAACTTAAAAATAAGCCCTTTAGGTGTTGTCCCCCACCCCCCAAAAAAACCCCTGAAAATTCCGAGTAATCCATCATCTATCTTTCACTGAGGGTTCCTCGGTTAGCGATGGCATTCCGGATCACCTGTGCACTGTATCCTACTAAACCGTTGAAAATGCTATTGCTATAATTCGTCAACTTGGTCAGGGTGCCCTAATGTCTAAAACAGATGTAGAAAGCGCATATAAAATTGTTCCTATTCACTCTCGGGATCGTCTCCTTTTAAGTTTCAGTTTTGATGGCAATTATTTAACGATAAAACCTTGCCTTTTGGACTGTTTGAAGAGTTTAGTATAGCTATCAACTGGATTATCGATTCAAAATTCAATGCAAAGGGCACCGTGCATGTCCTTGATGACTTTTGTTCATAGGGCCTCCACAGTCTCCTGTATGTGCACAATATTTGGCATTCTTCCATGACTTAAGTTGTGACATTGGCATTTCGATCAAACATGAATATACTGTCCACCCGACCATATTTTTAACTTTTTGGGGTCTCGAATTTGATACATTGGCAATGAAACTTCGTCTCCCACTGGATAAATTAGAAAAACTAAAGGTCTCCTAAATTATGCTTGCTATATGGTTTTCCCCTGGGAGGGCATTTTTACGACGTATCATAAACGTGACCATGGGGGGGGGGGGGGGGAGAGAGAAATGGGATTTAACGTCCACTCGACGACACAATCTAGGTCATTTCGGTACTAACTTGACCATTGGCTTTAAACGTCCCCATCATAGACGACGCCTTACCTCAGATATGCGAGCCTGGCTTGAATTTTAAAAAACTTTAAATGGCAAGGACTTTATATTGTCTGAAATTTGGGAAACCTCCCAATAGCTTCTCTTCTATATCAACATGCGTGAGCTTTTTTCCAATTGTACTGGCGGTAGAATTATATGCTTCTAGTTTGAAAAATTCATGTGTCAATATTTATTCAGATAATTTGTCAGTGGTTTGAATAAACAAACTTCAAAAGACACAGTCAATATGCGATTGTTCGTCGATTCATGATTTCAATTCTTGAGTATAATATAATGTTCCGCCTGTCCGATATACCAGGTAAACTTAACCATGCTGCTGATCTTTCTCGTACACAGGTCCATTTGTTTCAAACTTTGTATCCGACAATGAACCCCAGTCCTACAGCAGTACTTCACAGTCTCTTGATCATGCAAACTCCCCAGGTATCCCACATTCTGTTGAGTAACTACAGCTGAAGCAGCTGCAATCACATATTTTTAAATCTGCACTCACTGCCTCCTCTTAAAATTTATATCGCCGTCCTAAAGCTATCCGTTGATCACCCAAACTCCTCTGGTATCCCACATTCTGTTGAGTATCTACAGCTGAAGCAGCTGCAATCACATATTTTTAAGTCTGCACTCACCGCCTCCTCTTAAAATTTATATCGCCGTCCTAAAGCTATCCGTTGATCACCCAAACTCCTCTACAGCTGAAGCAGCTGCAATCACATACTTTAAATCTGCACTCACTGCCTCCTCTCAAAATTTATATCACCGTTCTAAAGCTATCTATGAGGGCTTGGTGACTCGGTACTTCCTTGGCACTCCGGTTTTCACCGTCAATATTGAACATCTCATGTTTTTTATAGCCAGCTCCTTTAAAAATGAGCAAGCTACTGCCACAGTTTCTACATATTTGTCAGCCATATCATATTACCAGCAACTCCTTCACTATCCGGATCCACTTAATAATTTTTTAATCTAAAAAATGATGCAATGTTACAGCAATTAAAGCCGCAATGTGATCAACGACTTCCTATTACCCCATCAATATTGTCCTTCTTGGTCGAGTCTTTGGATTTTTGTAATTATTCAGCTTTTCTTAGAACCAAGAGCAGCAGCTGGAAGGAGTCGATGTGTTCTCGTTAGTTCCCCCCCCCCTCCCCAGCTGTGAGCAAGGGCAGCAGCTCTATTTCGGTTAGGTATCACCCATCTGTAAGCAAGCACAGCAGCTGTTTAGCTTTAGAATACTAAATTCTACATTTAATATGTCGTGTAATGTTACTTTAATTACCATTTTACATGTAATTCATAATGTTTGATATGTGTAGTGATACTTAAATCACTCTTGTATATTTGTATGTAGATTCACTCAGCTGTAAGCAAGCGCAGCAGCTGTTTAGTTTTAGTATACTAAATTCTACATTTAATATGTCGTGTAATGTTACCTCAATTACCATTTTACATGTAATTCATAACATTTGACATGTGTATTGTTACTTAAATCACTCTTGTATATTTGTATGTAGATTCACTCAGCTGTAAGCAAAGGCAACAGCTGCATGATTTATTATACTGAGTTTTATATTTGATTCATAATATTTAATATGTGTAATGTTACTCAAATCATTCTTGTATCTTTGTATAGGTAAATTCACTCAGCTGTAAGCAAGGACAGCAGCTCTATATTATACTGAGTTTTCCATTTCATTCATATATTTAATGTGTAATGTTACTTTATCATCATCTTACATTTAATTCTTAATATTTGATATAGGTAATGTTACTTAAAGGGGCTAAATCGCTAATATTTGGGACCTAGAAATTGACACAAATTGGTCGCAACACATATAATAATGTAATATGAATGTATATAAACTGATTTACATTCAATCGTTTCTGTTTCAAATCAGCTATGTTCGGCGAAATATACCAGAAGTCTCAATCTAATGGCAATCTTTAGCGTCTTATTATTCCAGTCTACACCGATAGTATTTCTTTGCGCATGCTTTCCAGATAAGAATGTGACGTCACCGTTTGACATGACTTGTGAACTATGTCTAGCCTCGTTCTTCGATTCCCTTGTTACAAATCGAGCTGAAACACATTATGGTACACGATTATGGTACAAAATGTTTATTTTGTCTTTAATATTGGATATCAGAAGCCCATCTTTTCCCGGTAAGATAAAAACATCAATGTTGATTTAAATTGACAAAAAATTCGTGATTTCAATGTCGAAAACTTTGGATGCCATTGAGTTAGAGACTTAGCTACTTTAAATCATCGTGTATTTTTATATCACAACTCTTAATTTTATACTTGTCATAACATTTAATATGTGTCATATTACTCAGATTACCCTTGTATCTTTGTATATGTAAATTCAATCAGTTCTAAGCAAGGGCGGCAACTGTATATTTTATTATACTGAGTTTTATATTTAATTCATATATAATGCTGTCCACATCACCCTTGTATCTTTGTATATGTCACAACCAATATCTGTATTCATTTTGTATATAAGACTAATTTATGACTCTAATAGTAATTCTTAAAATGGTACTTTAGTCCAATTATGCAATTTATTTTCTATACAGAATTTTAGCTATTTTCCTAATTCCTTTTCCTATATTAGTTTTTAGGTTTGCAATATTGATGTAATTCTTCAGTTCTTGATGGGGTGGGGTGGGGGGATTGCTCCCGTCACAGCAGGTTAGTCAACCTGACCATGTGCGCCACTCCCAATCTATGGCGGGTTATACTGTACCCCATCTTTGGGAAACCGAATATTTATTTAATTAATGTCACTATGCCTCATTACATATTACAGTGTCTTAATTTTGTACCATTATCTATTGTTGTTATATTAGTGTTGTTATTTTTTATGTACTACTTAATTGTCATATATTGATATTGTTTAGCAGCTAAGCTATGCTACTGTCCGTCGTCGTGTCACCGCAAAGAAATTTATTTAAAATAGGATAGTTTCATTCAACCATACCAAATGCAAAAGATTATATAATCTTGAACCAGATAAGCTTTAGAAGGATAATGGTTCTACATCTTTTCTGCTATAGGCCAGATTATTTTCTTTACTGGGCACGATGACTTCAACTCTGTCCAATATTGTCCCCGAGGATGTCAACACCAAGTTCTTGTGCATGTCCGATTCTCTTGGTAATAAGACCATGACCCAATAACCCTTCGGGGTATAATTCTAGTGGTAATTAAACTATAGCTAGAAGGCTTAGAATACCGTTAGCTTTATATTATTGCTTCAATCAACAAATAATCTTGGCGTGTTCGAGCATCGAGGTCGCTGATCTGTACACGTCACACTTAGGCCTTTAGCTGATCTCTTAACACCCACCTTTGACATTTTCAATCCGTTATTACAGCGATAGACGATAAGTATTCGATTTGGGTTGAAATATTCAAGATTTTGTAAATTGCATGACATCTTGACAGTTTATATTAGAATATTTCTCAAGAAAACAAGTTGGTGCTACAGCCATGGTTTTATAGCCTACGTCTGATAACGGAACTGATTTGATTGAAAGTTATCCTAACCTCTCCTCTAGTTCAATGTTTATTCAATATCTGATGTTGCAATAAAATAATAGCTCATAGAAATACAATAAAATAAATTGAATTCTGAAAATCGCTCTATCATTTTTTATGGCATTATTTGGAATAATTCGTTTTATCTTCTGGACAGGAAGGATACGCACGAAACCTTACGCATTCAAAAACATCCAATGATTTAAAAATAATATGTCAAATTACTTCCCTGTTATTTATTATTTTTTGTTGACATTATTTGAAAGATGGGATTTGGTTTTTCTATTATTTCAATATCCTATGCTTTCTATAATATTTTCTTTATATATTGCTGGTCATGGAATTTGTGACTGTTTGATATTGAAGGCTGATAAAATAATGAAGGGCTCTCTTTTCGTGACCTGTTGTCGATGGCTTATTTCAAGATAATTTGATGTCTACTATTTGTTCCGAATTTGATGATACGCCTGGCAAATTTATAACCTCGTTTAAGGACAACAGGTCAGTGTCTCTCTGCCATTTCTACCAACCAATTAACTATAGACTAAGCATCTAACGGTTCTTGATCTCCATATAATCAAGCCTGATCACCCATCGATAACATTAAATGTATGTGGATGGTATTTATTGAAGATGGCATTGAGGGTGTCAAAGAACAGAAATATCGTTTCCTTTTCGTTCAAGGTAACGCGACATGGGAAACAATTGAGGAAATTTGATCACGTCTGGAGGGATGATATGTAGCTTCTGTTTTGGGAGATAATAAATCTACGTAATATGGTCTCAGACCAGTAATTGATTCCCTTCCGGTACACAATGCAGCTTGTCTATTTATTGGAATTTTCTCTTTCTCCCTTGTTGACGTTTTGGTCAAGAATGAAAGAATTTACATTTACTGCTAGGTTTTGGTGAACGGTTATGAATTTGAGGCAGAAGGATCAGGAAGTAAACAGAAATGCACTTGGGTAAAATCGAAAGCAATAATGACAACGAAAAAAAAAAAAAAGATGGTCGACCCCCTTTCAATACTTGTATCAGATGATGGGCTCTATATTGTTAGACAGATTAAGATGTTCAGAGTATTCAAAAACTGTTACAGGCCAATATGACATGGGTTTAACATGGAAGTCAATTTGGAGACGATTACTAGTCTGTGTCCATAAGGTCAATGTGAAAATGAGAAGTTTGATGCAAGCAGCAATAAACCGGTCGTGTGTTTAATGGTACAGTACATCTAACAACAATGTGTTAAAAATAAACCCGAATACATGACACATATTCTTTGAACCATTATAAGCATATAAAAACCTTATCCTATAGATATAATAATCATCTAGCCATTTCAAATAATATACATCTTGACATACGCTGTTTTAACGATATGTGTCTATTCTACTTCTAAAAAATAAGAATAACACACCTAGAACATTATTCTCACATACAGCAATTAATACTTGCTTTTTATCTATACTATTCAAAAAAAGTAGGGGATATTTGATTTTTAAGTGTTATTAAAGTCACCTAATGAAACTGACGAAGAAACAAATGACAAAATGAAATGAAGTTCACATTCATCGATTTATTCCAAATGATCGTTAGACTAAGTAAGGCACAGACTGACCATTATAAGGGTAAAATGATACCCGGGGTCAAACAGCAAAGTTACCACAGCATCACAACCAAGTCAGTAACGGGTAAATCCTCCTCTGTTTGCCAAACAAGCCTTGATCCGACGTGGCATACTCCTAATGAGAGGTCTAAGGTCATTTTGGTCCAGATTGTCCCATTCCTGTTGCAACGCAGCAGCAAGTTCTTGGACATTGGCAGGACGTTGTTGACATGCTCGATGGGGGAGAGGTCGGGACTCAGTGCTGGCCAAGGTAATGTGGTGATGTTCTGTTGTTGGAGGTAACCTGTAACGATCCTGGCCCTGTGACATCTTGCGTTGTCATCCTGGAAGATGAAACGGCGGCCATGACGTCGTTCGAACGGCACAACATGGACTGCCAAGATGTTGTCCCGGTAGTACTGGCCTGTAACACGCCCTGCAACAACATGTAAAGCCGTTCTTCCAGCAACAGTGATGCCTCCCCACACCATAACAGAACCACCCCCAAATCGATCATGTCTGATGACGTTAACGTCTTGGAAGCGCTCGTTTCGACGACGCCACACCCTCCTACGTCTGTCCAAAAAATCAACAGTGAACCTTGACTCATCTGAAAACATCACATTGCTCCAGCGTCGATTATCCCAGTGTTGACGATCCCTACACCAACGACGTCTTGCCTGAATGTGATGATCTCTCAAACAAGGGATCACGCGAGGACGTCGGGCGCGAAGGTGACCCCTATGCAGTCGATTCCGAATCGTCTGGCCACTCACTCTCACACCAGTGTCTGTTTGAAGACGAGCGCTGATCTGATTTGCTGTGATGACACGATTTCTCAAGGCCAAGGTACGGATAAATCGATCCTGGGCTTGAGTTGTCGCCCTTGGTCGACCTGAGAGTGGTCTGTCCTGTACAGATTGTGTATCACGGTATCTGGACCATAGCCTGCTTATGACAGACTGAGAAACATTCATCGTCCGCGCCACAACCGCCTGTGTTGTGCCGATCTGTAGCATGCCAAGGGCACGTAACCTTTCATTTTGGGTAAGCCGACGCATATCAAAATTTGTTTTCTGGTCACTAAAACAATTAAACTGATGTTTCCACCCTGGAATTCAATGCCACAATGACTGTAACATTCAAAGTCAGAGTCGTGCAAATCTTGGGTTGGACCCCCATGATGATCCCAAGCATCACATGCATTCCATGCGGTAGCTATTGGTGCGTTTGGGCGTCACATGTAACTGGAAATGTTTCTTCTGTTAGGTTCTATAGTGACTTTTTTCGTAGTCATTTGCATATTTTAGTATTATGCCCCCAAAATCAAATATCCCCTACTTTTTTTGAATAGTATATAATATATGTGACAACAGAAATGTCGATCATCATTTTGAGCCAGGAATAAGATCTGAAAAACACCAATTCCTCTTCACAAACCAAACATTTTTCACGCGTTTTGCACTTCTGTCAAAATACGTAAAACTACTTATTTTTTCATAAATAGTATAAAGTCGTGACAATTGTCTTAAACAAATATGTAATAGGTCTTTATAACACTGAAGAGAAACAGTAGTTTTTGGATCACCAACGTAAATTATGAGCGAGGATGTGTAACGGTGATTTAAGAGATGTCTTACTGTGTAATAGATGTATTTATTATTAGACGCATTTACTTTTCCAATTGTTTCCATTCGGGTAAATTACTTTATAACTTCTCTCTATGTTATGATGTACATTACATGTTGTCTTATTCAAAGCGGAAATAGCAAATAATATAATAACTAGAATTTTACCGGCTTTCTAGACTCTTTTAATAAGCCTATCGGGACGATATTCATGGGGGGGGGGGCGCTATTAGCATCCAGTCGGCTAAACTACTTAAACAGGCATTATGCAAGTGTTAAATCTGCCTATTGCAGGTCTTTCTTTGGGCTTTAAATGTTATATAAATTATTAATTAGACGTTTATTAACAAGACAAACCCATAACCCACCCTCGATTCTATCGAACGCCTCCGAGTTTAAGTATATTAGAATGGTTAGGCCATTCAATGATTTAAGTTAAAAATTACGGTAGTTACGATCAATGCACACGTGTTGATAAAAGTACAACCATTGGTAACCTCACTCAAAATAAAGTAATTTGAATGAAATTTTCAACATATTCATTTTGCATTATCTTCTATTGAAATATTGTGAGGACGGCAAGCTCTTTATCTACATCTTACGGGGGGAGGGGGGGGGATGGCCAAATGGTTAGCGCCGTATCAAAAAATCTGTCATTGAGTCACCTGGCGGGATTTCGATTCCCCGGTTGTACGTTACAAGGAGTAGGTTCACCTGTCCAACCTCGTGGGTTTTCTCCGGGTCCTCCGGTTTCCTCCCACTGCTAAAGACCCCTACTCGCAAGCGAATTATTAAAATAAAATTGAACCATGTTAGTCCCGAAATGAACCTAGTTTCTGTGGAGTGGACGTTAAACCCATCTCTCTCTCTCTCTCTCTCTCTCTCTCTCATTAATAAGAGCTTTCTATATTATGATGTACATTACAATTTGTCTCGTCCGACCCCCCCCCCCCCCCGGCCACCTGTTCGGACGATCCTCATGGTTATAAGGGTGAATATCACGAGATACATGAGGCAGCACAACGATTAATTATACCCCACGAATTAAGGTACTAAGACAGCACTGGCTTCTAGACAGTGTTACAAGAAATTGATTTAAAATTGCATATGATAATAATATAATCTTTTACCACGTAGGCAGTGGCGACGCCAGCCGTCGGTGATTGGAGGGGCAAAGCTGGTGCAAAGTCCAAGGTTAAGGGGGCAAAGGCACGAGCTTCAAGAAGGGGTAGGGGGCCTCCCCCAGAAGATTTTGAAAAACAGGTTGCCGGAAATGCAGCCTGGCAGTATTTCAGGCACTGATCGATGAGGTAAAGTGTTAAACGAACGAACTTGCGAATCACGACGAAGCCCACTCACGAGCGTCAAAGTAGGAAGTCCTCCCCCAGAAAATTTTTAAAAATAGACTGCCGGAAATGCTGTCTTACAGTATTCTGTCAGGCACCGATCATCGAGATATATAGATCTGCCCAGATACGTTCGTCGCCTGATCACTAGTTTATATCCGATAAGAGAACAAAATGTCAAAGGAACGGACTTGCGAACCTCAACGAATTAACGAATTCCCCTTGTGAGCGCCAAAGTAGCGAGCCCATTGGGGACCTCGCCAAGAAAATTTTGAAAAATAGACTGTCGGAAATGCTCTACAACAAGTGAGGATGTGGGATTTATTCACCTTAGAAGGTATTGATTACCGAAACGTATCACAAATACTTTTTTTTATTTTCTAAAATTATTGGGGGGGGGGGGGGGGCAAACAGAGGTCAGACCAGATTGCCCCCCCCCCCACTGGCGCCGCCACTGCACTAGGCTGTGGAAGCATAATGATTCTACATGTTTTATACTGTAGGCGAGATTATCTTTTTCACTGGACACCGTGACTTCAACTGTGCCCAATATTGTTCCCGGGGAGTTCAAGACTAAGTCCTTATGTCCGATTCTCTTTCTTATCTGTAAATGGTTATACAACTACGCGGAGGGCCTGACAAGGACAGCTGTCTAGTCCTTCGGATGAGACGAAAAACCGAGGTCCCGTGTATACATTGGAATGCACGTAAAAGATCCCTTGGCAGCTGGAATTCGATATAAGAGTAGGCGATAGTGCCGCTGCCCGGGCAAATTTCCCTCATAGCACACTGTATGGCGTATGCCCGTCTTCATTAGCCCAGCATAGGGGCAGAACAGTAGGACGTTAAACCCCATTTCATTTCATTTCATTTTTATACAACTACGACCCAATAACACTTCGGGATATAATTCTAGTAGCTAGAACCTTAGAATACCGTTAGCTTTATATTATTGCTTCAATCAACAAATAATCTAGGCGTGTTCGAGCATCGGGGTCGCTAATCTGTCATAGTTATTACAGCGATAGACGGTAAGTATTCGATTTAGGTTGAAATATTAAAGATTTCGTAAATTTGCATGACATTTTAAGAGGATTAGAATATTTTTCAAGAAAACAAGTTGGTGCTACAGCCATGGTTATATAACCTACGTCTGATAACAGAACTGATTTGATTGAAAGTTATCCTAACCTCTCCTCTAGTTCAATGTTTATTCAATATCTGATGTTGCAATAAAATAATAGCTCATAGAAATACAATAAAATAAATTGAATTCTGAAAATCGCTCTATCATTTTTACTGGCATTATTTGGAATAATTCGTTTTATCTTCTGGACAGGAAGGACACGCACGAAACCCTACGCATTCAAAAACATCCAATGATTTAAAAATAATATGTCAAATTACTTCCCTGTTATTTATTATTTTTTGTTGACATTATTTGAAAGATGAGATTTGGTTTTTCTATTATTTCAATATCCTTCCAGAATATATCCTATCTTTTTCATTTTGAATAATCATAATTCCGAATCAGTTTTCACACAGACTAAATTAAATTGTTGGTTGATTTTATGTTATTAGGTTTAGATTAATTTACATGCCTTCTTATATGATATCTACGTGATTTCCTATGAAGCCATAAAAGAGTTCATCTTTCGTTACACATGTGCACTATATCTTCAACTGTAATAAATGAAATACTTGTATTAGCGTCCTCCAATTTACATACAAGATACATTGTATCAATGGCGTTTAGTATTTTTAAACTAGAAATACACAGGACACAACCCTTGTAAGTGATGCATGATGGAGGGTTTGGCAAGGACAGCTGTCTAGTCGTTCGGATGTGGTGAAAAACCGAGGTCCCGTGTAAAAGATCCCTTGGCAGTTGGAATTCGATATAAGAGTAGGCCGTAGCGCCGCTGCACGGGCAAAATTTCCCTCATAGCACACTGTATGGCGTATGCCCGTCTTCATTAGCT
The DNA here is from genome assembly GCF_932274485.2 of Patella vulgata. Lineage (NCBI taxonomy): Eukaryota > Metazoa > Mollusca > Gastropoda > Patellidae > Patella > Patella vulgata. The sequence continues at coordinate 25,538,069 of NC_065883.2, forward strand.
CATGTTAGGAGCAGAACAGTAGGACGTTAAACCCCATTTCATTTCATTTCATTTCACATGACACAATTCTATGGAATGCAATTACTATTTATTACTGTTCTCTAGTTTTTATCAAGCAATGTACCACAATTTTTATAATTTTAGAGAAGCCTAAACGAAATGACGCTCAGTAATAAAGGGTAATCGTGTCCGGCGTCTTTAGATACCAAACCATTGCTGACAAATAGTATACTGCTGTCTTCCATTAAAAGTGTAAAGTGTCCGATTTATCCCATTTTACGACTATTTCAAATAAATTTTCAGATCAGAAGAACCCCGAAGGTCTTAAATTAATTAAACCTTTTGTTGCGATTTTTATGCAGATTAACATTGACGAACCATAAGTTCCTACAAATTCATATGCTAATTAAATTTGATAAATTTGCTAATTAAATTAGATAAATTTGCTAATTAAATTTGACAGCGCCACTACGGCCTACTTTTATTTCGAATTCCAACTGTCAAGGGTTCTCTTACGTACACGCCAATGTGTACACGGGGCCTCGGTTTTTCGTCTCCTCAGATATACCTTGTCTCTTGCCAGGCCTTCCATTCTGCATCAATGACAAGGGGGGGGGGGAGGGGCAGGCTGAAAACTTTCTTGGCCAACACCGGGATCGAACATGGCGCCTCCAATAGAAATGATTTAATAATAACTTCAACCGATTGTGTTTGTGACCCGCGGAGGACACAGAAGGCACAGATATAAATATTGTGTGACTGATAGAAATTGCGAACATATTAATAGTGAAGGTAGTAGACGATTAATCAAAGAGAATGGTTTTCCGTTTCTGTAATATATGGTGATGGTTGACACATAAAAAGATTTGGTAAACATAGCTGGTTCTATGTGAAAACAAAATATCACCAGATCACTTTTGATAGGAAAACTACTGTTGCATCATTTAGCTTAGTAACCAATCATTTATAATTAATTACGTCATCAGAGACCGCTGAGGTTCAAGGGACATCATCTGGATTGAGTAGATCCCATTGCTTTGTAGGAGAGCCACATGATGTAGTGATTGATATGAAATGTTGACACGAACTGTTACAGTGTTATTATTGGTAGATAAACGTTTTAACCACTGAAATAGTTAGAAGAAAATACACAACGTGAAAAGAGAAATACAAATATGAAATGTAGAAACGAACTGTTACAGTTATGTAAAGACAGATTTTTAAATTGTATTGTATATATCGGTAATTGCTTTATAATAAGCCTAGCTGATACATAAAATTGTTAGCTGTTGTATTTTTTATCACACATTTTTGGCAGATAAAATACTCCAGTTGGCGGAAACAAAATATGAACATTTTTTTATATAAAAATTATCATCCATTTTGGCGGGAAAAAATTGAAAGCCGATGTCAGCCCTGTAACCATAGATAATACTAGATGATCACCAAGGTTAATAAAATATGTAACAGAGGAGAGAGTCTGCGTCAATCATTGAATGTGGGGAGTTTTTGGCATCTGTGCTTTCCACATTTAACCGCTAACGAATAGTAATACATAGTACTACATTTCCTAGTTGGGAATTAACGCCTTCTTCTGCGACGGATGATAACGCACGCAGTTTTCACGAAGAAAGAGATAGAGAGAAATGGGGTTTAACGTCCACTCGACATGAACTAGGCAATTTTGGGACTAACATATGGTTCAATTTTATTTCAATAATTCACTTGTGCGTAGGGGTCTTTAGAAATGGGAGAAAACCGGAGGACACGGAGAAAACCCACGAGGTTGGACAGACGGCACTACCTTATGTCATGTACAACCACAGAAAGTTCACGAAGAAGGTAGTTGACTAGTTTCCTAATCCATTGTTCCAAGTATTTTCACTTAAGGGGATTATCGAAGAAATGCACCCACCCACCCCCAAGGAGGAAAGGATTCAATTTCCCAAAATGTTAACAAACGAGGTCATTGCATTTCTTTTATACCGCCAGAAGCGCCATGCAGTCTTAAGGGGATTCGTCGTCTACTCCAAATATAAGGAGATATTGCAGACCATGAACTACATGCATTATGTAAGAGCCGCATCTGCCTATAATAATATTGCAACTCTTTATTTTGGTTTCACATGCTATAAAAACTATTGTTTAGGCATTTATTCGCATGACAAACCTATGACGGAGATTTAAACGGGTTTAAAGGCGGTTGCCATTTAATGATTTAATTTAAACATGGCGAATCGAGGCTAAGACTCGAATAACAAGTACCGTTGTTACAATGATAAACAATCTATGCCACAAAATGTAAAAAAACTTCAAAAAGTGATAACGTCGCTCAGAATAAAGTCAGTAATTTGAATGAAATTTTCAATATAACTATTTTTTTTGCATTATCTTTTTTTGAACTATGACAGCAAGAACAGCTAGCTCGTCATCTAAACCTTACACAATGCATCTTTAAGAGGGGAAAGTACCCAATTTTCCCAAATATGTCAACAGCTGGCTAGTTGTTCTTGGAATATATTGCATACATTTTGAGCGATGTCTGTATTACTTCAGACCCGGACTGTGGACGCTTACGACTAGCCAACGAATTTATTCACTTGATCTGATATGTGCGTTTGTTGTCTGTGGTGTCCTGTCCGTTGGTCTGTCTTGTGTAGTTGTTTGTGTGCGGTACGGTCTCCCTACATTTACTATTAAAATCTTCTGCACTGCACCATTTCAACACCTGAACTTTGGCAACTTGTCTTTTGCTGCATATTTCTTTATATGACAGAATGCCAAATAGGTATGTAAGAAAAAACTAGATTTACCGATAATTACTTCATCAGGTTAGTGTGTTATTGCAGGGTAACGAGTTGCTGTAAAGAAATTTCGAAAATATGCGTGAATTAGATTTCTTTTATGTTGATCTTTGCGTACGTATTCATTATGCAGTATACTGTACTATGCCAGAAATATGTTTCGATTCCACATTTTCTCCCACTGCTATAGACCCCTACGGAACAAGCGAATTATTGAAATAAAACTGCACCAATCTAAGTCCTTATCTCTTTCTCTCTCTCTCTCTCTCTCTCTCAGGAAAGAATCTTTGTCTATGGTTTGTGATCTCTTCCATATGAATAAAATGTAGTCTAAACTTAAAATTAGGATCGACATAACATTCCACAAAACGACATAACAATAGTCTATGAGGTTGTAAAATCATTTACGAGATTGGGATTTACATACAACTGTCTAGTCTGTTGTATTTAAATAAATTAAGAAAGAATAATGTATATATTTTGTTACACCACTAATAATGTGTGTGTTGTTGGGTAATAAAGATAACGAAACAGTTACTCAATGTTTCTTCCAGATTGCGAAGCGGGTTTAGTAAGCGTAATTGGTACTTTATTATATTCTAGTACCTTTAACTGCCTATAAATGTATGTTAATGCATTTGTTTACATATTCTTTTTTTTTCTCAAAGTTAACTGTCCCCCTGCCTCTCTAACCAGCTATAAACAATTAACCTGGCTTGTTTTAAACCTTTAGAAAGTTTGAAGTTGGTGTTTTTCACCGTCAAATAATGAGTATATAATTATGATTAAATACGTTAAATCATTATTGTAATATTTTGGTGTTAAAACACAGATTTCGTTACCGCAAGCGTACATGTACGTCGTCTCAACTAAAACAACTGCCGCCGACTGAGTTTACACTGACTAATGCCGAGTTTACACTCTTGATCTTTTGTCAGTAAATTAATACGATTTTTGAAGTTGTCCGATTTGTTCACTAAAGTTCGATGGTGTAAATTTGGGAATTTTAATAACATATCCAAATTCTTGATACAAACGTCGATCTCAAAGAGTTATTGCCCTTACAATACACGATCTTCTCCCTCAGTTGAAAGAGAGAGAGAGAGAGAGAGAGAGAGAGAGAGAGAGAGAGAGAGAGAGAAATGGGGTTTAACGTCCACTCGACACAAACTAGGTCATTTCGGGACTTAACATACGGCTTTTAATTTTATTTCAATAATTCGCTTGCGCGTAGGCGTCTTTAGCAGTGGGAGGAAACCGGAGGACATGGTGAAAACCCACGAGTATCGACAGGCGACCCTACTCCTTGTCACGTACAACCGGGGATTCGAAACCACGCCAGTTGACTCAATGGCAGGCCTTATGATACAGCGCGCACGTGCTCACCATTCGCCCCCCCCCCCCTCAGTTGAAAGACGTAGTTTTTTTAAACATTATTACCAGGCAGTTAAAAAAGGCCTTCCACACTGTATTTTATTACAACCCCCATTAACGCAATCTCTATAAGGACCATTCTGTATAGCCAATCAGACGTGAATACGTTTTATTCTTAATAGGAAATATGTTTTATCCAGATATACTTCTAACACATTTATTTTTTTTTTTCTTAATAATTCAAAAAATTGTTTTAGAATTTAATTTGCAGAAGTAAAAAGTTAATATTGAGAGCCAATTAAGTCGCCCCAAAGTCAACCCGTTCAGTGATAATAACAACCAAGCGAATATTTACTGCTGTTCAGTATGGGACAAAACAGTTAGGAATCTGTCCATTGCTTGAAAATTTCTAATTAAAATAAGGTGAACTCGTGACAATACAATTTTTATTGGCCAGTCCAGTTGCTAGTTGCTAGAAAACGTCTTTCAAGTAGTGACCCCTTGTCAGTGGTGCAGAGCGGAGGGACTGAATGGCAATAGTAGGCCGTAGTATTACTGTCCGGGCAAAATTTCCACCATAGCCCACTGTATGACGTATGCCCATCATCATTAGCCCACTCGGAGCAGAACAATAGGACGTTAAACCCCATATCATTTCAAGGTGTGAATTCATAAAAGAAGAAGGCATAAACTATATAATATTACCTATATAAATGATATAAGTCCATATTTTTGACGAATTTGATTTACGAATTTGATTTACAGCAAGGGATATGTCGAGTTGGCAAACTGTCAATCAAATTAATCTTGTCATTGATGACAATAGCCTGTAGGTATAGACATAGTATATAGCAATAAACCTCTAGCTTTCCAGTTTTATATACTATATTATTATTTTACAAGATGACATATGTCAATAACTGTAGGTAAAGGATGAATTTTGATGATCATCTGAGATTTAGACAAGGTATCTATTGTTAGCTGGTTTTAAAAAGGTGTTATGTTGACAGATTAAAGATACCAAACCTCTAACTCAATATTATACATAATATTTGAACTTAAAAAACACGAATTAGAAGTGTATATTGATGTTATTATCTTACCGGGATAATGTGGATACTAATATCCAATATGAAGACAAAATGAACATTCAAAGTCAGTACACGACGTCGCGTAGTCTACACTAGTGAACAAAGACAAAGATATCCCGCAAGATAATGCGGACGTAATTTTAATTAACTGGGCCCTTATTCACGAAAACTTAAACTAAGATAAAATCGAAATTTTAAGAAATACTGCAATTCGATTGGCTGACCAGTAAAATCAATTTGCATATATCCAATGAAGTTGCAGTATTTCTTAAAATTTCGATTTCTTATATCATTCAAAAAAATCAGTACAAAAATGTCATTTATAAAAGACTTTTATAGGATATTTTAATACATAGTCTAGTTAGCAAATACACAAGTTGGATCTCTCGGGATTATTTTTTGTCAAAAACTCGGATGTTGTTTTCCCGATATTTCCGAGTTTTCAGTAAAACATTGAGTCAAAACCTAAAACTCGGATAAAATTTTTCGCGATTTCAGAGAATTACGAGCTTTAAGTTTGCCCTATTGTTAAATTCGCCACCATTGTCAGACCAAACCAAAGGCTGGTCAAACTGGCCCTTTAACTTACAACATTCAGGTTTAGAGACTTGCTCACACTTTACGTCCCACACCAACCTAACGTTGATAATAATGACCGAAATTGATATCAAATGTCAGTTTAGTATCTAATATGTCAAACAAAAAAACCCAAAAAAACTCCCATTAACTAGGTCATTATTTTGGATTATCGGGGGTCCATGTTCCCATAATTCTTTTGTCTCGCCGAATAATTCGGCCATCGACTTGTCAGATTATCTTAATATTGTCTGTTGTCGGAGACTGTCTTATCAGGTATTATGGTATGATAGATCCGACAATATATCACAATACTGTGTCAGAATATGACATATTTTGGTAGAAATGATAATTCGTAAAAGTTTTCCCCATTTTGCCGTAGTATCAAATGATGCATGAATCATGCGACTCGAAAAAACAAGGTAAAAACAAGGTAGTTCCGGTCAGTCAGAAACCTTAGTTTCTTGTTCCTCTCCGATCGCAGAAAGCCTATTTGGAGCTGTTTATCGTCATAGATACGTCATAATCCTGACTTCAGTTTTCTGAGAGACAGGGATGGAGAGAGAGAGAGAGAGAGAGAGAGAGAGAGAGAGACGGGGTTTATTGTCTACTCGGGGGCATAATAAATGACTTACTATTTTGCTGGTTGGGGTGATGGGGAAAGATGGTGTGGGTGTGTGGGTGTTATATTTGGGTCAACAAATCACCATTGCCGCCCAGATATCTCAACATTTTCTGCTCCCTAACCACATATACTAGGTCCGTCACTGTATATCCATATGTCAACATTTTCTGCTCCCTAACCAAATATCATGGGTCTGTCTCTCTATATCGACATCTCAAGGTAATTTAGTTAATCTGAATGTAGAAAGTGACAAACAACGCATAGCTTTTTCTTTAAAAAAATAAAAAAAAAAAACCAAAAAACAAACAAAGATGTCAAATTATATCTGCCCGAATCTAAATTTGTAAATAGATATTAGTGTCAGTTATTGAAATCAAGTTAAACAACAAAAGTTTGTTGATATCTTTGTTTATTGTTGACAATAATATCAGCAGACACAGTACACATTATATAAACATCAAAATGTAATGGTGTCGAATTTGATTAGTTTCAGACATTCTGAAATTAAGCATATTTACGGCATTTTCTTAGGCAACAGAAATACGATGACGGTTAACTATGCGAAATTCGAAAATAAAAGACAACAACTGTTCAAGAATATTATGCTTAAGCTCAACCCGTCTCATCCACGACAACCGTAACTTCGTATAGTAAATAAGAGTGACAGTTTCAAAAGGCGAAGCCGCATGTCAACCTCGGAAAAATGGCCACCAAAAGTTTCTCTACGTTATTAAAGAAAACTCTAAACCCTATGTTGTCATTCTTGTGTCTTTTATCATATAATATCATTGTCGTCTGGTATTTTTTAAATATTACATCTTAGTCTGTTTTCTTTTACATGACATTTTATTGACGCAATGTACTTCAAAAAAAATATTTTAGATGTCATCATTACCTTCGTGGGCAGGATGAAGGAATAAAGAGAGACTCCCTTCTTTGACGTCATACTTTAATGGATTTACCATGATATATTAATTATAATTCCTTTCTTTGAGGTGGGCATTTAATTTTCCCTATAGGCATCTAACTGTTCTGAAAAACTATTCCTCTGGAGCCAGGGTATGGTTTTTCGGAAAGTATATTTTGGCGTGTGGGCGTTTAATTTCTTTTCTCCTATTACAGTTTTTATAATTTATATTTAGCAAACCTAATGAATCATACTAGACTCAAATCATTTTGAGAACAAACATTTCTTTTAAAAGTTGATCTCTTTACAAATACGTGAATGATGACGCAATTCCCCCAAATCGAACAAAATAACACTTTATTCGACATATTATGTCATACGCTAAAAAATACTGCCACATCCACTTGATAAACGTCACTCCCACTTGATAAATTGATTTATTCATGTCAATTATAGTGAAGAAATTTAAGGAATAAACATTAAAATGCATCTAGCTGACGACAACGTCAAATTTTTAGATTTAAATGTTTTTATTAAAATGTTCAGCTGAGTACTTATTCAAACTTAAATTGTGCCTTTGGCTTGTTTAATAAATGTAGGTGTCAACGTTTTACTATGTCTATATGTCAGTGTCTTAGTTTTATTTCGGACAGCTTAAACTTCTAAACATCTAGCTGGAGCTTTTTGATAAGTTTCAAAGAAACACCAATATCAGGGGTAAATAATTGATTTTTGAAAGAAGGGGTTGGATGCAAACCAAAGTCTTGCCCAGTGTACCCGATGCAAACATTTGTTTTCACCCTTTTCAGAAACAAACTCACGACACCATGGACTAAACTTTCGGATGATGTAGACAAGCGGCGTTTTCAGATTTTAGAGTTTGATTTGCGATGCTTTGTCTGAGACACAATAAGGTTTCCGGTTAATCTTAAACTTTATTACCCAGACCACCAGTATGTACTGGGGATTGGGGGGTTGGATGACCGAATGGTTAGCGCGTGCGCGATGTATTATAAGGTCTGTCATTGAGTCAAATGGCGTGGTTTCGATTTCCCGACTGTACGTGACAAGCAGTAGGGTCGCCTGTCCAACCTCGTGCGTTTTCTCCTGGTCCTCAGGTTTCCTCCTACTACTAAAGACCCCTATGCGCAAGCGAATTATTGAAATAAAATTGAACCATATGTTAGTGCCGAAATGACCTAGTTTGTCGAGTGGACGTTAAACTCCATTTGTATTTATTCCAATTACCAGATAGAAAAGGCACAGTAACCCCTGTTTTCCTCATTTAGACCATAACTGAGATTTCATTAAAGTAGTAGCTGATTCAGTTGTCTTCTTTACCCGTGTGGCCGTCATAGGACGAGTTAGCCCATTTGTAATAAATCAATTTTAAAAAAAGAAATTTGGAAACCCTACACCTCGTACCCTTTTCCACAGTACGTGATCTGTCATGTTATGATTACTTTTATTGTTAGAATTATTCCTAGAAGTTGTACTAGACACGTCAAGTTCAGGGTCAAATTCTGTATCAAATGGTAATGGATCCCGCTGTGAGTGCTTCAAGTGACGTACCAAAATGCTATTAACACCGTTCGTGTAATGAATTAATGACTCGCATAGCACATTTTACAGTCAAACAACATGTCATTAATCAATAAGTGATCACGAAAAAAAACATCAATAATTTCCGTAAATCTGATGGATCGAAAACAACGGGAAACCACATGGCCATTTCCGCTATATTGATGGTGAAGAGGAAATTATTGACATAATTTCACGCATGCGTTGCTGGTTAATGCCGGACAAACGGAAGCCATGTATTCAGCATTTATTTAATTTCCTGTATAGCTCTTTCTCTTATATGGAATGAACATGAATCTTTTTGGTTAACCAGAAACCTAAAGCATCAAGTTTGACTTAAGAGATCAATTATTATTAGACAGGAAGTTATAATTCTACCATACTCAAGGATGGTCAAAGGTTGCTGTCAACTCAAGGATTAACTGTCTATTTCTGTCAATTCAAAATATACTATACAACGAAAATTGTTATCTATATGCGAACGTTTTCCCAAGTAAATGAGAAGTTATATCAGGTGTTTTAGAACGTGTAAACATGTTCTACCTCGTGTACGACCCATGTAGCTAAATGGAACTTTACTTTTTACTTTGATTTCAGTAGCCCTAACAACCAGGGAGAAGATAGCCTCGGGGCAATTACCGCCATATAGGAAATAATGCTGGATGAATTAATCGAATGCTCGGGAATCAGTCACATAGGCAAACAGGTCACCAGACAATCAGTGTAAATATATATATATGTTTTTGACATATATGAAAAAAAAATTATATTTTAAATTACTCACTTCACAATAGTGGGTCATGTTTAAAAACCAACGATATAATAAATATTAGGAATATATGTATAAGATTTCACGTCCCAGGATTAACATGCAGTAATGTTTTAAACAATCAGTATTTTACCTCAAGGTATTCTCCGGGCAATATTCTAGACAATATTACTGCCGGAATGAATGTTAAAAGTTCAATCAAAGGCACTTAGTTAGCCTTGGCATATATATGTCTCCCAGAAATCCTTTTATGTCTAGAAAAAAATTTGGCCAGCAGGCATTTACATGCACTAATATATTAATTCTAAAAAAAATGCATTACTTTGGTTGTTCTATGTTAACGTTCTTTGAACAATACCATTAGTCGAAAGGTTGTTATACCTTATGACCCTCGGATACAATATAACTACGGAATGTAACAGATACTTAAGGCCATCGAAGAGAGTGCTTGGTAATGCCAAATTTCAGATAGTAGAGTTAACGTTTCTTTTTGTAACTGAATCACAGTTTATTAACCATTATTTGAGGTATTATTTTCCCATAGGCAAGGTGCAAACACCTGTAATTGTAGGATAGAGCAATAATCCAGATCAGTTTATACAATAGGATTTGAATGGATTAGTAATTCATCCCCACACATGACAATGCGTGAATTTCGAAACGGTTCATATCTATTATTTTTAAAATATAACCCCCACCAAAGACTGATTATTAGATTGTTAGACAGGGGCGACAATTTTCGGTCACATTTGTAAGTGTATAAAAATTCTGAACTTCTACAAACGAAGATTTTGCAGTTTCTAAAATTACTCCAAACAACATAAAAATAAAAAAAATCCCGACTTTTTTAAAACCCACATAAACATGCGTATTATATAATACGGGGGTTGTATTTATGTAAAGAAATGAAATGAAATGAAATGGGGTTTAACGTCCTACTGTTTTGCTTCTAACCTGGGCTAATGAAGACGGGCATACGCCATACAGTGTGCTATGAGGGAAATTTTGCCCGGGCAGCGGCGCTACGGCCTACTCTTATATCGAATTCCAACTGCAAAGGGATCTTTTACGTGCACGCCAATGTGTACACGGGACCTCGGTTTTTCGTCCCATCCGAACGACTAGACAGCTGTCCTTGTCAGGCCCTCCATCCATCCTGCATCACTGACAAGGGGAAACCACGCCTAAAAATCTGAATGAACATTCTCGGCCAATGCAGGGATCGAACACCCGACCTCCAGGTTAGCGAGCTAGCGTCTAACTCACTTAGCCACGTGATCCCCCTTTATGTAAAGAAAATGTCTACATATTTACGTCAATAGAACCGTACCTTTGTAAAATGTAAGTAAAGCTGGCGATGATATCTAATTATACATTATTGATAGGTATAGACTGAGATTGGCACCTAAATATAATTACTTAAGTCTTCATCTTCTAATACAGACTGGCAAAAATGACAAGCTAATTTATTTTATGAAAGATTTCATATTGGGACTGGTTCCTTGATATTAATATCTTCTACCCGTGTCTTGGAATTTTAGTTACCAGTATTCTTAATTAATATCAGATTCTAGATTAGAAAAGCGTAGATATTGATTAATTGATCAAGGTTATATACAGTGAGGCATATTATGTTTTTCATTATAAGCTTCAAGCAATGACCCTTACAAAAAGTATTAATAATAGAAACCTGACATTGTTTTGACTGGTCTGGCTGATAAACTATCGACAGCATGCCGGGATAAAATTCAGTTTCTCTGCGCCCTCCTTTAAGGCTTTTCACATTAGCGCCACCCTATCCTTTCACAATTCTCTAGTCCTAAGGAGGAACTCTATTGATTTTTTGCAGAGTTACTACCCTTGCACCTTGTAAGTGCTCTACTGCTGAGAGTTTGTAAGATTTTTGTCCAAACCTTACATTGTGATTGTTTGGCTAATAATAATCATAAGTGGAACCCTATTAAAATTCAGACTTTTCCATCAATTTGGTGTGTAGTTATTGACCATAAAAAGCACGACAACGCTGTGTTTAAAAGTCCATCGGCTGACTGCGGAGACACTGGGTCCGAATGTATCAGATTTTAGAATTGAAGTCTTTCCAAGTTATTGGGTGGCCGAATGGTGTAACGTACGCGTGCACGTAAGAACATAAGATCTGTCATTGAGTCAAGTGGTGTGATTTCAATTCCTCGACAACCTCGTGGGTTTTCTCCGGATTCTCCGATTTCTTCCCACAGCTAAAGACCCCTACGCGCAAGCGATTTATTGAAAAAACATTGAACCATTTCTGAATTCAATTCCGATACCCACGTAGACGTCTATCTGTAAAATGTTTTAGGCTAATATAGTTATATCATAGAATTCAAACCTTTTTGAAAACCATGAATATGAAAAATCTGAGTGACAAAGCCAATTACTATAGTAAACCTAATTAAAGGAATTCCGGAAAATATGTAATTTTTTACCCAATCAACTTGGGATATCCACGCACTCTGGCACAATAGATGAGATTAGAAATAGGAATGAAAGATGAAACTGACAAAAAAAATATTGATATTTCTAGATCAGAATTTTAGCAGTGCATCTGTAATTGACAAGTAATTTCATTGGATTCCCATTTAGATATAAAGATATGTTGGACAATATCTGATAGAATTACATATGTTGAAATATTCCTCTACTGAATCATATGGCTTGCCCAAACTCAATAAATAATTCAGTAATGTCATCAACATTATTATATAATAATGTATCTGAATAACGCAATTAACTTTACATTTCCATCTTAAAAATTTGAATCGAATCAAAACTTATCCTGATAATACACATAAGCCTTTAACAGGCATTCTCTTAAGGTGAGGGTGGGGTGAGATGGTATGGCGCTCGTGCTTTAGATCTTAAGTTTTGTCAATTAGTCAAAAACCTTACTTTCGATCTCAAGGAGTCGCCCGTAAAGCCCCGTGAGCTTTCTACGACTTTCCCGCCACTGTTAAAGACCCTTACGTGATGATAAAAATAACAACACATGATTTCCCCAATTAGCAAACGTAATGCAACGATAACAGAAGCCTAATGACAACTAAAATTCTATTTTCAGGCAAAATGGTTAGTTTCTAATCAAACATATATTATTATACTGAACTAAAATTAGAATATCGCCCGTAATTGATTGAAAAGGGAAAAATATAATTGAGATATTGAACAAAAGTTACCTGAAATAACCTTACATAAATTCTTGACTTACTGCATGCAACATACTACGTTAAGATTTGATTGACACCAATTAGTAATTTCAATAATGGAGTTTCAGTAATTACCTAAATCAATAGAAATCTAACATTTCTGAAACCGTTATATAACTCTTGTTAAAAGTAAAACAAAAGATAGCTTAATACTAGGGTCGGTAACATTTTATAGAGGATATGATGCAAGTTATATCTTCTTCGAATTCTAACAAAGACGTAAGCTGCGAAATGAAATGTATGTTATGCCAAGGCGAATATTATTGGTTCTAAACATGTGTGTTTTCATTGAACAATCCATTTTTGATGTTACTTGGCGTTCCAGCCAGTTTTCTTGTTGACTTAGCCCACTGCGCTAGTTCTAAATATAAATGACATCTTACGCCATGAGTTCGGCCGATTTACGCAAATCTCTCATCGTTATTTGTAGCAGGCAATATCTCCAAGGAATTCTTTATTCTACGTAGGTTTCGTTATTGCATCAGAAAAATCGACCAGAAAGTTTTTTTTCCAAGCGTCCATTCATTCGATTCAACGCTTCACATCAAAAATCGACTTAAGAGTTTTCTTTTTGTAATAACATTTTACTCTCAAAGAATTTTAAATAACTAAAGGCCCTACGTCATTGACTTTTTGTCTACAGCTGAAATAAACACCGAATATAGATTGGTTTAATATGTGGAAACAGACTTATATTGCCTCTCGAGGATGTGTGGGAGAAATTAATTGACTTAAAATTCAGAACATTGTCAGCTCCGAAACTGTAGTTATTATGCGTTTTATGTCATCTTTAATGTATGTAATTGTGGATGGTGCCACACCGACAGAATTACGATCTCTAATTTAAAACTTGGAACTGGTTATTTTTTATACGGCCACAGGTTTATAATCGTCGATCACGTCTGCTAGTCCACCCGTTTGTCCGTCCGTCCAACCCCTTGTTTTTGAATAATCAATTCCATATATGCTGGTCTTATTAAACTACTTAGACACGAACCCTGTCTAAATTCAGAATCGCGCACCAACTGTAATCTCTCTACAAGTCAAAGTTTTTCAAACCTCCTTCGATTGTTTGATTAGTACTAAGGATCACCCATCAAATACTTGTGAGTTACTGCACTTGTTTTCTAAACCATAATATAGTCGCTTTTCGGACTGGATTTTTTTTCAAAGAAATGTAGCAGTTACTTTCAGAGCTACTTAAAATTTTTTTGCTTCAGACTGTCTGATATTGTTGACTGGTCATAAGGATAAGACCCATCTTAAAGGAGCTAAATCGCTAATATTTGGGAATTAGAAATTAACACAAATGAGTCGTAACATATAATAATGTAATATGAATGTATATAAACTGATTTACATTCAATCGTTTCCGTTTTTACCCTAATTTCAAATCAGTTGTGTTCGGCGAAATACGCCAGAAGTCTCAATCGAATGGCAATCTTTAGCGTCTGGTTATTCCAATCTACACGGATATTATTTATTGTGCATGCTCTCCAGATAAGAATCTGACGTCACCGTTTGACATGACATGTCTAGCCTCGTTATTCAAGTCCCTTGTTACAAATCGCACTGAAACGCATTATGGTAAATGATTCGTGTACCAATGGCAAAATGTTTATTTTGTCTTAAATAATGGATATCAGAAGCTCATCATTTCCCGGTAAGATTACAGCATCAATGTTGATTTAAATTGACCAATAAATTCGTGTTTTCAATATCGAAGACTTTGGACGATATTGAGTTAGAGACTTAGCTACTTTAAATTACCGAATTTATTTTATTCGGTCTCTGGGTCAGTGATTTTTAAGATTTTTATTATGAAATTGATAGACGAATTTTATTGTAAAGATAGGGCCTATCAAAATTCAGAGTTATTATGATGCTGAGCAGGCACAAGTACAATTTGCTGTAAATTTGTTATAAAAATTAAAATGAAATGAAATGGGGTTTAACGTCATACTGTTCTGTACGAAAATTTCTGCTATAAAAAAGGATTTGATGCGACATTTGGACAACTTGAAAACGAACAGGATTTTAATTCAAAGGGACATTTAGTTTTATAACAGTCCATGTGATGGTGACATAATTAATACGTATATTGTCTTGGCATTACAGATTTGTTTTTCAAGATAATTAACATATTTCTATATATCTCAAAGATGTTATATGGACATTGTTATTTTTTTCCAAGAAAAAAATCGTTTCACGGTTTGGTTTAATTAACACTCTGTAATGGATGTATGTATCAACATAAATCTCCTCTGTATAACCTCTTTTTATACATTAGTACAAAAATATATTAGAATTTTGCTATGAAGTAGAATAAAATATAAGCTATGCGTAGTTTAATGTAGTAAGTCTTTAATTCGTTATCAAAGAAATCCGAGACGTTTAATAACAAGTTTCCAATAACCAAAGCATGAAACGACAGCTTCTGGCATTTAAATCGCGCAGAACAAAACGATGTCAATTTTAGCTTCCAATATAAGTCTCAATCTCTTTTTCCTCGCTCTATATGAACAAGTACAAGGACATGGATCAAGAACCGAGTATGACGTCTTCGCAGCCAACATGGAATTGTGACGTTATATCAAAACTCGAAGTCCGGCAACCGATGCGCAATTGTTCCAGGAACAAACATTCCAAGTTTCTTGTCGAACGCACTTGGGGTTTTCCGGCGTGGGTTCCCCTTGTCTAGTCGTTCGGATGAGACGAAAAACCGTGTACAAATTGGCAGTTGGAGTTCGATATTAAAGTAGGCCGTAGCGCCGCTGTCCGGGCAAAATTTCCCTCATAGAACACTGCATGGCGTATGCCCGTCTTCATTAGCCCAGTCGCAGCAGAACAGTAGGACGTTAAACTCCATTTCATTTCACTTGAATTGTCGGAGACTGAAGTTTTGTCGAAGAGAATCGCCCCATAATGGCCAAGAACAACAAGTGCTTGGATCCCCGTTCCATAATTTATTTGATTTTTCTGTTAGCTTTATAGAAATTATTGGTATAGCGTTGACTAGATTGAGAAATGATCAATTAACTAGGATTCAGACAGGTAGAGTTTATATAACCATCCCATTCCTAAAATATACGTTAAACACATAAGACAATATGGCGTATATATTCAGTAGCTGTGCTAGCTAAATGATACCCGTTAAAATACAATTATATTCCAATAGAAATGGCAATAGGCTAATTAAAGATCCGCATATCACAAGCGTTCTGACAGGCAAATTACAAAATAAGATTTTTTATAACTACACAAATGCTTTTAAACGATTTGATAATGGTACAATGTCAATAACACATGATTTGGATGCGAGGGTTGAAGGCATTAACTTCCGATCTTTGCATAGCGTGGACGAATGATAAGAGCAGAAAACGTAATTACCAAACCTTCGATCAATCACATATATTGAATGGCCTAGTGATCCACTTTACAGTTTCTTAACATTAGGCCCTTATATACCAGACGATCGATGGGCGTTTTAACTAAGACGTGACGTACTACATGCCAATGAGACAGGAAGAAATTTGGCTAATTACGTTAAAACATTTGATTTTGCACAGACAGTGTGCTATTTTTCATGCGATAGATGTAGACTTTACTACGTCAACAGACCATAATTTATCTGTTATCGATTATGGTAATAATGAACGTTCGATTAGGTCAAGGGGTAAAACTGTTCTACTATTTTCAGAGTTTTGATGTTTGAACAAAAATGATTGATCTATTGCCAATGAAAGGGTTGTCCACAATCAGCTTCAAAAGTTCTATATCGTTAGCAGCATAATATAATAAAAGCGCCATATCGTTTTCCAACAGAATAATTTTAATTCAAGCCGTATTGAGTACACCTATCCACTACAGACAGGAAATGAAATGAAAGGGAGTTTTACGTCTTACTTTGCTCCACCAATCAGACTGATGAAGACGAATTATACTGGTCGGTTTGTCCGGACAGTGACGTCGCAACAGCCTTTACTTTTATTTCGATTTTCAACTCTCAGGGCATCTTTGATCCATCCGAACGACTAGACATTTGTCCTCCGTCCCACGGGAAGGGGTGGTCGAATGGTTAACGCGTGCGCGTTGTATCGTAAGGTCTGTCATTAAGTCAAGTGACGTGGTTTCGATTCCCCACAAGTACGTGACAACGAGTAGGGTCCCCATGCTTCCTGCCACTGCTAAAAACCTCACGCGCAAGCGAATCATTGAAATAAAATTGAACCATGTTAGTCCCGAAATGACAGTTTGTGTCGAGTGGACGTTACCCCCCCCCCCCCCTGTCTCTCTCTCACTCTGGTATGTAAGATATTACGAACTCACATCTGAAGACCGCAGCATTATAAATAATATAATATATATGTTTTTAAATACTAACGAATATATGAAATAAATTTAAGAAAAGACAAGCGTGAGAGTTAAAATAATAACCATTCAAGTTGGAATAAAGAAAAATGACAGCGGTATGCAATCTAAAACCAAACGTAAATATCAAAGGCAACTGTTGGTATCTGTTTATTAAAATGTCTATCACCGGTTAATGTATACCAACTGGATAAGCAATGCTATTTCCGAACGTTTAAAAGGTCAGTCCAGTCCCTCGTGTTACTTTATCTGCAGCAAAAACCAGGTGGCCAAGTGACGTAACATATTATGTGGTAAGGAATTCAGATCAGTGGAACGTGTACTACGTCAGTCTATACACAATAGAAAAGCCCCAATTCCATATAAGCGAGACTATCAATAGAAAGGTAAACCAGGTAACTCTACATTCATACGTAATCGGTTTGTGCTACACTTCAACAAATGCCAGTGAAAAGAATACTAACATCTTTATCAGGTATCTGGTGCTTGAAATCATATCTGGATTGCATCATGGAAATTCATGGAAAATTTTGCATTTCATGTTTTGCGGGCTCTGGAATTACTCAAATCATATCTGCCAATAATGGCGGCTTTCTAAAAGCAGGGCCCAGTATATGCCTTATTACCAGTAATCAATTTATAAATTAAATTTCTGGTTAGAAGTTACTAGTACTGGCAATAACATGTTTCGTATTTATTTATCCACTCTAGATTGCAACATAATATACCAGTCTATTGTCATGTGTTGCCGGAGTCACGGTGGCTCAGTGATTATTACATACTGGCTCATTAACTAGTAAGTCCTGGACTCGATCCCTGTGTTGACCGAGAAAATTTCCCTGGTTTTTTGTCTAACTTGGTTTATCTTTGTCAATTGTGCAGGACGGAGTGCCAAATAAGGAACAGCGTCTAATCGTTAAGATGGGTCGAATAAACGACGTCGGATATACACTTTGAACGGCATGTAAAAGAAGTCTTGACCGTTGGAATTGGAAGAAGAATAGAGACAAATGCCACTGCCCGGGCAAAAGTTCCCCCATAGCATAATGCATGACGTATATCCGTCTTCATTAGCCCGGTTGGTACAGAAAAGTAGGACGTTAAACCCCATTTCATTTTTTTTCACTACGAATAAATTATATTTGACATCATCTGAAAGGTATCCTCTAGCAAGCATCTTTTCCAAATAAATCAACATTTTGTGTAGGACGGTGAACAATTTATCTTCATATAAAGGTGTAGGTATCGGTAGCTAAAGGTGAAAAGTTCAATTCATATCTTCGATGGAGATACCCAGCCGTCAGTTATTCAAAACAACTCTATTGTTTTATGCAGATTTTAGACGTACTGGGTGTATGGTTTCTTGGAAACTCGGGTTGGAGGCGAAGGAAAACGATTGTTCTCCTTCTAAATGGATATCATATAATGTAAAGCCGACTTTCGGGTCAGAAGTTCAGCAAGTTTGAAATAGCAAAACGGAACAGGGTTTCTTCGCATAAAATAAAATAGTTTTGCAGTATCGAAGGCGTCGTTATATAATTACTATTCAAATCAGAATATATATGCAGGATTTCTGAAAAGAAGGTATAAATAGAGAGTGAGAGAAATGGAGTTTAATGTCCACTCGACACAAACTAGGACATTTCGGGACTAACATATAGTCCAATTTTATCTCAATAATTCGCTTGCGCGTAAAGGAAACCGGAGGACCCGGAGAAAACCCACGAGGTTGGACAGGCGACCCTACTCCTTGTCACGTACAACCGGGGAATCGAAACCACGTCAGTTGATTTATTGACAGATCTTATGATACAACGTGCACGCGCTAACCATTCGACCATAGAAGCACATTATTTATATTTAGAAAAGTGATTTATAATACGCTAATATCACAAAACTTACATGGGATTATTCTCAAGGTACTGTGGTTATCAAAAGTGAAATTCTTCAAAAACCCTTTAAACATAACTTTTCCATTAGTGCTATAACTGCTCATCGTAGCACCATACTTAAATTAGATATATTTAAAACCGAAGACAAATCTCTCGTTTTCTCCCGCAGACTTATTTTATGGTTTATTTATATGAAATCCAATGAAAACACCGACTTGCACTCAATCATTTTGTTAAAAGCAGTTGGGTATTATTTTGATTAGAATGCCTACTATCTTGATTAAAGTCGATTTAGAGGGCGAGTAATATTCATTGTATCGACTAAACTCGTTATCAATTTTGTTATTTTAAACCTTGCAGTATTCATCTTATTTCTTCTTACATAAAGGGTAAGTAAAACATTAGATTTCTTTTCTTGGTATTAGAAATCGTACAAGTAATGATATCAAAGAACCTGGTTAGTTTAGTAAAAATGTAGACAAATGGGTAAAGCTTCTGCAGAAAACTCTACCATTAAATTCTACCATCATTTTCTGTAATAATCATTGTGGCCTACGCAAAAGTTACATAACAAATGTAACGGTTTTTAACGGTTTTAAGACATGTCTGTCTTGAAATGTAAGGACAGGGGAGAGGGGCGGGGAGAGGGGCCGGGGGGGGGGGGGGGGGCAAGACTGGAGGAGCAGAGGTTAAACCAATATAAAAAAATATCCCCTAAAAAAAGATTTGTCAATTAGGACCAGTATTTTTCAAGTGAAATATTGTTGTGCGGTGTAGGGAGCAACATCTGAAGTAGTCTTCACCCGCCATTTATCCCACCTCTTATGAAAATTCATGGGTCTAGATTTTGAAATTGCGTTCATAATGTATATGTATGGTCTAGTTCTACTGTTTAAAAACAAATCGCTGGGGGACACAATATCTTTAAGAAATTTATCGAATTCGTAATTCGACCTTTGTCTAACTTGCATTAGCTTAGATGCATTTTTAAAGACTCGATACACTTTAAAAGAAATGAAATGGAGTTTAACGTCCATCTTTTCTGCACCAACTGGACTTAATAAGACGGGATACTTTAAAGGGCAATAACTTATGTCATAACCAAGTCTTTGAAGTTTGAGTGTAACTCGAGTATAGGGAAGAAAATTATTATGGCTTTAAGACGAGATAATTCAAAAGCTAGCTTTCCCGTGCAAGAACGACAAGAACGATTACTCTCTACAGTTTACAATAATCATCTTATTTGTTTTGCTTTTTCTTGGGAGTCCGGGAAAATGGTAGACTTATTTATCTCACTGAATATGCATTAGCCAATAATATCTACAGACAGGGAGGAAATAATTATTTTGAAACTACATTTATCATGACGGACGAGTAATTGAGCGAGCCTTTACGATATTCCAAGTTCCAATATTGGTAGGATCAACATTAAATGTCTACAGGGGGGCGCTCTGGATTAATCAATCGCGGTCTATTTGTTGTGACTGAGAGACCGGTCTGACCTTAATCTGTCAGTATAGCAAGTACAGTGAGTAGCCAGTGGGAGAATATAAATGTTTTCTTAGACTATTAAAGGCCCCAGACAGACGTTGTAAGCACGGGGGTTAAAATACACTACCACTGATCTGTCATAGCTTTAAAATGCATTTTTCCATGGAGTCGAACCCGGAGACTGGTTAATGTTTAAACGATTGTTCTCAACAAGAACGGAAATAGACTCTCCACACGCCGTCCTTAAATTCTAATATAGTAGGACACATGATTATTAGACTCTTTTATCATGCCCGAGTGTGTTATAAGTAACCATGTTTACAGATTGTCTTGAATAACATCACCTCTGGCAGCTTGTTTCCTTGCTTGTCTCGATTCCCCAGTTGAATCGGCCCTCTTTTCGACCAAATGAAATGAAACGGGGGTTAAACGTCCCACTTTTCTGCACAAAGTAAAATTATGGAGACGGGTATACCGCATAAAGAGAAATTTTGCCCGGGAAACGGAGTTTCAGCCTACTCTCATTCTCTTCGAATGTTCACAACCAGAGGGATTCATTGCAGCCAATGTGTACACGGAACCTTGGCATTTCGTCCCATCCTAACAACTAGACGTTTTAACCTGCAACATTGAATAGAAGAAACCAGGTTGCAAAACCCCGAGAAACATCTTTGGATCTCCAGTTTATTGATAATACTAACTGAGCCACCGTGTTTTCCTCGACCAAAAATATATAGTATTAAATGACAAGATAGAGAGAGAGAGAGAGAGAGAGAGAGAGAGAGAGAGAGAGTAAATGGGGTTTAACGTCCACTCGACACAAACTAGGTCATTTCGGGACTAACATATGGTTTAATTTTATTTCAATAATTCGCTTGCGCATAGGGGTCTTTAGCAGTGGGAGGAAACCGGAGGACCCGGAGAAAACCCACGAGGTTGGACAGGCGACCCTACTCCTTGTCACGTACAACCGAGGATTCGAAAAAACGCCAGTCGACTCAATGACAGACTTTATGATACAGCTCGCGCACGCTTACCATTCAGCCATCCAACCCCCCTATTAAATGACAAAAATTGGGGTTTGACGTCATACTTTTCTAGTGCCATTGCGCAAGGTATCCGCATTATATTTTGTAATTGTTGTAAATTTAATTAGAGTTACACAAAAAGTAGTCTTATAGTTTAATCAACATCCTTAATATCGGAGGTTCCAAATATAGTAAGCTGGCCTTTCAGGCACCTAATACTTTTCATTTGAACATTCATTAAGAACATGTGACATTTTATAGCAGTAGGTCAACTATAACGCAGTCCATCCTTTACTCGGGTTATTTATCACCATCCAGCATTTAATTTCTTTCCAAACTCTTGTTTCCCACATGCCACAAACTCTAACCGATTTACACTACATCATCTTACAAAGGTGAAATGCTATCAACGATATTGAAAATAGGACTGCCGTGGAGATTTGAATTGGTACAGGCGCAATTTATGTCAGAAACGTGAATAATTGGCAATCTAGAAGATTACTGCATGCAAAACAGACATTTTAATATGACCAGTGTGATAATTGTCAAAGTAAATTGTCTGCTGTAAACGAGATATTGGGGATTGGAATGGAAACGTCTTTTCAGAAGCTCAACCCATCCTATTCTTAAAGGTCACCGACTCTCTTATATAATTTAAATATTGCATTCTAGAACGGTATGGAACCATGTTAAGGGAGGATTACACATCTGTTATTGAAACTATTATCATGTCGTGTTTTTGATTAATGTCCCAGTCTTTCTCTTATTCCACTTCCTCTAAAAATGGACTCAACAGCCAGACTTCTTGGCATTGAATGAGAAAATTTATAGAGATTTATTGAACTAAAAAGGATATTCTGTGGGTTGACTTTCTTGCATTCGCACGTCTACTTTAAATTGATAACACATCAAAGATGTTTACTCTAAAATCTATTTAATATTCATATGTCGAAATATCATCGTCGGTCTGGTCAAGATGATATGACCAGTATTTGTAAAATATTATTTTTTCCATTTTCTTTTTAAAGGAATGTCTTGCCAGAGAATATGTTTGTTGTTCGTTCTTCGTAGGGGATATTATTTTAGTATGTCCAATGCATGCGTAGGTGTCTTTCTCGTGGGAGGAAACTGGAGTAAACCCACGAGGATGAGTAGGCGCCTCTTATCTCAAAATCACATACGCTCATACTATGGATCGAAACTACGACACAAGCTAAAGGTGACCCTAGACCGCTAGGCCACCCAACTGTATTTATCCTGTTTATAGGAAACCACGGTGGCTTAGTGAGTAAGACGTTGGCTCGCTAACCCGGAGGTATCGGTGTTGACCGAGAAAGTTCGTCGGTATTTTCCGGCGTGGTTCCCCCTTGTCATGAGTGGTGCAGGACGGAAGCTTGGCAAGGGACAGCGTATAGTCGTTCGGATGGCATGAAAACCCGAGGTCCCGTGTACACTGGCGTGCACGTAAAAGAACCATTGACAGCTGGAAATCAATATAAGAGTAGGCTGTAGTTCCGGTGGAATGAAAACCCGGGGTCCTGTGTACACTGGCGTGCACGTAAAAGAACCATTGACAGTTGGAATTCAATATAGGAATATGCTGTAGTTCGGGTGGAATGAAAACCCGAGGTCCCGTGTACACTTGCGTGCACGTAAAAGAACCATTGACAGTTGGAATTCAATATGAGAGTAGGCTGTAGTTCCGTTGTCCAGGCACAATTTTTCTCATGTATATCCGTCTTCATCTCATTTCATTTTATATCCGTTGTATAACCGCTTGTATACAATTTAACCGTCCATTCAAATAAATTTTTGATTTGAGTCAATGTTTAAAAATTTAAAACATAAAATTAAGCAATTTGATGATTTTGGACAGTACATGTTTGACTTTTGCTATGTCAGGTTTTATTGGTGTTTTTTTTTTATTATTATTGTGGCGTCTTTGCACGATAAGGTCAAAAAAGGATGACCTGACATGAAGGAGCATCAGAAACGATTTATTTATTTTAACAAATAAAAAAGACTCCGAAAGTCTGTAAAGTGATCGAGATCTGCAACATACCGAATCAATAAAATTCAAGACTGAACAGGGGATGACGTTCTGTTTGGCTTAAGATAGTTTGTTTCTATGGTAACATGGCCGAAATAAGAACGTGGGAGTACTTGCAGGTGTAGGGATACTCAACATATATCGCTCTTTACTTTTTAAAAATGAGTTTTATTGTTGATTCAACGATTTAAGAAAGAGTTATTAGCTCATAATTAAACAGCTTTGAATAGTGTTTTTATTACAAAACCAAAAACATGTGTAGACCTGAAGCTCTGATTAAAGAGAATCTTCTGGCATTGGATGATATTTAGTTAAACGATATCAAGTTGAATCTAGGCATAGCAACACCTGACAAAATAACATAAGGTAGATTCGCCATGTTTTAAAAATAAAGCACCACTATTGTTTTAATATGGAGCCTAACAAAATGTTCCATCGTACTATGAATTTTAGACTCATTTGATCTGAAATCTTGATAATATTTATCTTTCAGTAATTCTCTGTTGTCTAAAAAAAAAGACAAGCCCAAAACATAACAACATGAGACACAGCACAGAGAATACATATTCGAGGTTCTGAATGCATGAAAAAATGTGTGTATGAAATAGCTTTATTTAACGTCCGCTTCCACCGACGTGATATCGCAGACAAAAAAAGGCTACCGTTTTATTTTAACGTATTCCTTGTGGTTAGGTTATTTAATAAACGGAAAACTCCCCCGCATATTCCAAATAACATTCATTCACTGTCGGATCAGTTTGGGTCGGTGTGATGTCGGACAGAGGCGTTTTGGCCTACGCACACATCTATTCTTGGTGCTGATTGACACATGCCAAGAAAGTGGATTTATCCGTGATATGGGAATTTATATTTTTTTACCATTTTTTAGTTTACATATCATTGAAACATTATAAACATCAGATAACACACTATACTATAAACAATCTCTGACCATGTACACTTCATTGAAATGTTTAAAGGTTTGTTTGCCGGTTTCAGCACGCTCGTCTGTCAATATTGCTGTCTAAAACTCACTCAAAAGTATAATGATACTGTAAATTTCTTCTTAAGACAAAGGTTTTGGCCGTCGGCAGAAGTTCTTCAACTCTGATGAGTGTACTACCTTTACTAGAAAAACAATTGAAAAATTGTTAACATAAAGCAGGCGCCATTGATACGAAACAGACGTCATTTTAGAGAACGTATGAGCTCACCACTTTCTTGTATTAAGACGTTAGATATTAATAACATTCCTGCTAGATTACTAAATTATCATAATTCAATTAAATGTATCTTGCATTTCCGGTCTAGGTTATAACAGAATTAGGAATAAGAAAATTTAAAGCCGCTCATCGGTCTCAGGGGCGAATCCAGGAATTTTGCAGGGGGGGGGGGGGGCAGTTTCTGAAACAATGTATCTCCCCACCCCCTCCCGCATGGTCTCTATCGTCATTTTGGCGTATATACATACACATTGAGCTTATTAAACAGAGAAATTCAACACCTCGTTTGACGTCAATTTTTATTATGAATTAATACAATGACATTGTGATTCAATTTCATGGATGCAAAGCATTAATTGTGATATCACAATTTCTCACGGCTTAATCCACGATAAAATATACTCAAATTGATTATTTAACAGTTAATTATGAAAACAAATCAAAATAAGAACGATAAATAATTCCCCAGCCTAGATTGAATCGGGTGAAGAAGAGGCTTATCAGAATATTATAGGTGGTAGTGGCATGTTTTGACAATATCCCTTTTATAACGTTTGCAGAGGATGCCGAATATTGACAATTCCATCATAATGCTAGGTTTTCACTGTCGTGCGGGGTTAGATGGCCGAATTGTTAGCGCGTGCGCTTTTTATCATAGGGTCTGTCATAGAGTCAACTGGCGTGGTTTCGATTCCCTGGTTGTTCGTGATAAGGAGAAGGGTTACTTGATCAACCTTGTGGGTTTTCTCCGGGTCTTCCGGTTTCCTCCCACAGATAAAGACCCCTAAGCACAAGCGAATGTTAGTCCCGAAATAACCTACTTTGTGTCGAGTGGACGTTAAACCCCATCTCTCTCTCTCTCTCTCTCTCTCTCTCTCTCTCTGGTCCCCATAGTGGAATGAAACCTGTTATATTGATGTTGTTTGTACAAAACGTTAAAGATACATTAGTTAAGATTTTAATAAAGAGTTGGTCATTCTTGATATAACAGTTAAAAAATAGATGATAACAAAAGAATATATTGAAAATTTCAGTCAAATTACTTCATTCTGAACGAAGTTATCACTGTTTCATCGGCAGTCTCCAGGATTAACGGTAAATGTTAGATTGGGCCATTTAATTATTAAATGGACGACTGTTTAAATCCAAGCTTTATCCAAACCATCCGAGGGTCTACAGGGTTGATTTTGGGCTTTTTCTGTAAAGATAAAGGTCTAATTAATAATTTCCATAACATTTGAAGCCTATAGAAAGTCTTGCAATAGGCAGATTTAGCTCTTAACTAATGTACATGTATCTTTAAATTGATTTTTCTCTAATTCTAATGGAAAAAAACAAATTATCTCTAAAGATAGAATACGGTTCCATACAAAATCGAGGTCAAGATTCTGATAGCGTTTTCAGTTAAAGTGCATTTTTGTTATTATTTTCTAAATAGCAAAAGAAATAAAAATAGAATACGTCGAATAAAAAATATATAGAAATAGGATACAGTACGGAAATAATTTTTGATTCAATTATAAAAATTGCACATCAGTATTGATACAACACTACAGATCAATTGAGAAAACACGCCTACCATGTACTAATTCAAACAATATAACCGAGAACAAAGGAGAACCTAGGCTGATTCCGTTTATAGAGTGCTTAACGGATTGTGTTATTTTTACACCAGGCAATCAGATAGATGGTGGTAAAATACCATTCTCTATTGATCAAATCAATATAAATAAATAGGCGAATGTAACCCAATTCGCAGCTATTTGAACTAGTAAGTGTTCTAAGGATGGTTCTGAACTTTGGTTCGAAAATAGCTTCAGACCCAATACAGCATTTTCAAAATGGCCGAACCTCGATTTTCTTCTGAGTGGTTGTTACTACGCAAACTATTATGAGCTGTAACAGTAACCTTTATCCACTTTATTAGTTCTTTTTTAAGATCAGGTTATGTTCTGAAGTTGGCGTTGACCGTGATACTAGCTCTGAATAGTTTCGTATCTGTTATCGGATTCCTGCTCACCGTTGAGTTATTGTACATAAATGGTACTTATTATTTTCTAACTAAAACTTTATTATATTGCTACTGAGTGCTAATATGGCTTAATTTTATTTGGATATCCATTTCGTATCTTGCATGATAGGTTTTAAAAAAAGGTGGATAGGCCACCAGAGTCACAACTTGAATGCACTGGCTTTGAATCCCACAGGGATCGAGAAAAAAATGTTTCCACGTTCAGAGCTCATGTGGAACTCACAAAAACAATGAGTCGAGTCGTCCGGACGAGATAAAAAAAATCCCTAGACACTACGTGTGTATAGAAGTATCACCCCTTAGTACAGAAGGAAACGGCGGTGTCAGGGACCATTTCGAGCATACCTAACCCTTAATATAAAGGTTATTATCGTATTGTTGTCTGCGATATCACCTCGGTGAAAGCAGACGTAAAATACAACTAACTCACACACGTATAATGCTTTATTATTGTTCTGCCTAAAACGTGTACGACAAGGATCTATGGTAATCATTGAGTCAAGATCTTACTTTCCATAAAAGGATGACGGATTGTCCAGTTTCCACCTACTGTTAAGGATCCGCTGCGCACAAGGGAATTAATGAAAAAGGTATATACCATATTTTATAACCACTTACTAGTATGTGTTATATGGATATTACCGCCTCCCATTCTCACCGCCTCCCCCTCTCTCTATCTCTCTTGTGACATTAAAGAGCTAAAATTGTAGTGTTACAACGATTGTTACACATCGGAAGGTAATAGATGGATGACGTGGGTTGAGGTTTCAGGAAGTAATATATCACGACGTCATTTAATCTTATTTGTTCTAAACTACTGAACAGTTAAGACATTTCTATTCGGTATTTAAATTCCGCCATCTTTAAGTAGTACTCATTGGTTTTAAGCCGTAGTTACAACAACAAATCGAGACAATAATGTTCTATAAGACATACTTCCTTAAATGGGATTTCTTACTTTCCATAAATGACTGTTTTTAAATTGTAAAATGTATCCCATTTACCGCTAAGAACCACACAAGTAGCCAAAGACCGAAAAAGTACTTAATTAAACAATAAATATTATAATAATTGCCAGTATTTGCAAAAATTCGTCTACTTCGGCTATAATGTCCTTTCAGTGACCAACCATAAAAGTTAAAAATAATAAAAAAATAATCACTAAAAATTCTAAGTTACTACAATTACAAAGATCCAACTAAATCATTTTAGCTATGTGAAGTTCCCATATAAAAATGAAGTAGCTAGTGGATAACCGGCACAATGATGGCGGCTTTCGGATTAAGAAATGAAATGAAATGGAGTTTAACGCTAATGAAGAGGGGGACTGGGGATTGCTAAAATAGACAAACTAATCTAATCGTGTTCATACACTCCCCCGTTTCTTCACGATGGTCTTTAAAGGTTAGAGGGCGCCACTTACCAGAAAGTAAACATGGTGGCACGCATAGAGGCGTTCCACGTGTTCTGGATTCTTGGAATAGGAGTCACTGTTTATATTGATATGGTATTTGGTGATCGAGGGTAGCGTCTTGCACCAGTTAAGACGTGTTGTGTCTATTTAGGCTATCTTATCTGTATATAGGTCAGACAGTCCATATTTCCCGAGACTGATGTTCCTCCCGGTACTCTATACATTGACGTGTTGCTACCCAACTACCACCATCTGATACACGCATGAATAAATAGAGATTTACCTGGTCTATAACCATAGATGGAAAGACCAGGCTTGTTAATGTATCTCAACTGTAAAAAAATTCTTCCATGGGTTTCTTCCATGACAGAATAGAGAGAGAGAGAGAGAGAGGGAGAGAGAGAGAGAGAGAGAGAGGGGTTAATGTCTACTCGATACGAACTAGGTCATTTCAGGACTAACACATGGATCAATTATTTTATTACAATAATTCACTTGCGCGTGAGGGTCTTTAGCAGTGGGAGGACCCGGAGAAAACCCACGTGGTTGAACAGGCGACCCTACTCCTTGTCACGTACAACCGGGAAATCGAAACCACGCCAGTTGACTCAATGACAGACCTTATGATACAGCGCGCACGAGCTTACCATTCGCCACCCCACCCCCACCCCCACATCAACACCCACCATGACAGAAGAAATAGAAAACCCAAAATTTTTACAATTCCAAAGGAATTTAATTATTACCAGGAAACTCAACCATAGTGCTATCGCTATTTACATCTAAACTTTCATATTGTAGTAGGGTGAATTTCGACTCAATAGCAGATGTTTAATATGTCGTGATAATCCGCACAATATTATTTATTTCAGTATACTATATTTTAATGGATCTTAATCCACCTTACTTATATCTGTTTCATATTGTCTTATATATTTCCTTAATCACCTGTCTCCAGTATTCTTTGTTTTACACTTTAAATTGATCTTATAAACTGCAATTAACGTCTACGGGCTAAAGCGTTTTAGTTACCATGAGATATTGTTTGTATAGGCAATAGATTTATAGGAATAACGCATAAAATCAACAACATCAAAATAAGGTAATTAAGGTGGATTAAGGTCCATTAAAATATAGTTTATTGAATTAAATAATACTTCGCGGATTAACACGACGTATTAAACATTTACTATTGGATCGAAATTCACTACTACAGTAGATATGTTATATTTAAACGATGTGAACCAAAGACAATTCTGGCGCATCTTCTGGATTAGGGGATCTGAAACTTAAGTTTTATTAGTTTCCTAATAGATGATCCACCCTGGAAACGCTGAATGAGAATTTATTTTATTATGTATTGCCAATTTAAGACCGACCTGGATGTATGTTCTTTCTATCTTTCTAATACCATCTCGTTTCGCATCATGCAAATTTCGGACTCTTCAGGAAATTGATTCAACATCTTAATTACCAGTACCTGACAAATGACGAGTTTATACATGTATGTTTAAGATTTATATAGCTTCAACTGTGTTTTAAACCTTATATAACCGATACATAAAGGTTAGCATTCGCTTGATTGCGGTCCTTCTGCACTTTGGACATTTGATCGCCTGACCTATTTCCTGCACGTGGTCAGTAAATCTACGCCTACGTGGCATACTTACGACACGTGCAAGATATATGTGTCGAGGCGAGGCTATATTCTTTTATTTTAGCGAGGTTTTGGGATTTATTGACCTTATCAAAAAACATATTATACCTAAGTATATACGTATCTGTGTATAAATTACTTTGATGGGAGTTAATACCCCTGAAGATTTATCGTTTTTAGCGATAATGTCTTATTAAATGAAGGCCAATATAAACTAAAATCTAGAAAATTGTAAGAGGATGTATTTTCTCTATCCCTATGGAATTTTTATACGCCCACATTTCAGAGTGTGCGAATTATGTCGCCACTCTGACGATCTGTCGTCTACAATTGTTCTTTCGAATTTGGGGTCAATGAGAACCCAATCGACCCAATCGATTTTATGTTTTACGCGATTATTCCTCGCCCCTTTTCAATTTGGTGTGAATCATTGGGGTCATAAGAGGATTACAGGACGAATCTTATAGCTTTCCGCGTTTATGCCCCCTTTCCAAAAACATTATGAAAGGAATAGAGTCTACAGTTTCAAATTTGGTGTGAACAATTATGCTTGTGAGGCGACCAAGTCTAATGTTTTTCAGCCGGAGGATGAACCCTATTTATTTTCAGCTTTGGTGTCAAGCATTAGGATTGGTGAAGATGTAACCATCTGTGACTTTCTGTTCAAGAGACATAATATTACGTGTTCGGAAAAGCTTGTGAATATGATAGAGATCAGATTTCTCATAGACGGAATGGGTCCTTATCAAACTTGGTCAACCATCAAGGTTTCGTTTCGGATAAGCTGTTGTCTATAGCTATTTCGGTTTCAAGTTTATGAAAAGGGATCAGGGAACAGGCATAGCCTATATTACCCCTCTCCTTGTACAAATAATATAAAACATATAATAAACAGATCTGCTATGTACATATTGTAAAATAATGGTGAAAATCATATAAATTAAGTAAGTTATATACACACTATTAATAACAAATGAAAAAAAGAGAAAGTTTTTTTGTTTTTTTTAAAACTTGAATTAAAATTGTTCTGAGTAAATCAGATATTGAATCGTCTGGTGACATCGAAGTATTCATGAACTTATTTAAAAATGTTATTTGATGTATTCTGATTTTCTATGCCAAAAAGAAGTGGTTTAATGGTTTGCTGTTGAGATGGTAAAAGATTTATAGTGTTTTTCCGTGCATCTGAATACAGTGGGCACCAGCGGAGAAAATGTTCAGAATCTTCAAAGCGATGACCACAGCTGCATGTATGGGGATATTTCCATGAATTGAGGGGCTATCATTTCAGCTGGAAGAAGATATAATTGACATGACATTGAAAGTGCACAGTAATTCATTTACCAGCCATGACAAATTTAAATCAAATTTGGGTTTTAGAATCCGGAATCAAAAAGGGTAGCAAACTTAATTGACACTTTTCGCCCCCTTTCAACGACCAGACAACAACATCATTTGGTACTAAATAACCGATTCCATTAGGTAGACGAGAGAAATAAATAGCACAACGGTGTTAGGCGTTTAAGATTCTTAAGAGATTTGTCTAGGTACCAAGTGACCACAATACAAAACAAAGACTAAAGTCACTGTAATCTCCATTACTAATTCTTCTGTAATAAGGCTTGGAATTTGGAACTGGGAATATAATATCGTACTATTGACCCCAAAGGGCTTTCAAATTAAGATAGGATTCGACAAAGTAATGTAATAATACTTGAAATTTGTCAATTAAACCGTAATAATGAAATATATATGTGATGAAAGATGACACAGATATTTTACTTGTCAACAGATTTTTTAATGACAACTTTATACTGTATTGAATGCAGTTTTTAGCTTAGCATCGTGATTTATCCCTTGGACACTGGGGATTGGGGTATTACAGCATATGAAAGGGAAATTACGATAACAAATTGAAACCGTCCGTTGTTACACAATTTTACAGACAAATCAATATAGGATTCAGGTCGTATCCTTATTCTTAATTCACGGGGACATACAAGATATATATAATCACTGAATCTAGAATTATTTAGGGATAATACATATGTATAGTCTATATATAGACCTATGACTTTATGGGATCTTGTGTATAGTCTATAATGGGTGAACTGTACGAGATCTTGTATATATAATCTATAATGGGTAAACTCTATGAGCTCTTGTATATAGTCTATAATGGTTAAATTGTACGAGATCTTGTATTTAGTCTATAATGGGTAAACTGTACGGGATCTTGGATATAGTCTATATATATATATATATATATATATATATATATATATATATATATGGGTAAGCGGTACGCGATCTTGTATATAGTCTATAATGGGTATACCGTTCGGGATCTTGTATATAGTCTATAATGGGTAAACTCTACGAGATCTTGTATATAGTCTATAATGGGTAAACTGTTCGGGATCATGGATATAGTCTATAATGGGTTAACTGTACGAGATCTTGTATATAGTCTTTAATGGGTAAACTGTACGAGATCTTGTATATATAGTCTATATATCTATGGGTAAACTGTGCGTGATATTGTATATAGTTTATGTATTTATCAGTAAAATGTGCGATATCTTGAATACATTCTATATACTTATGGGTACATTGTACGAGATCTTGTATATATAGTCTATATATCTATCGGTATTGGGTAATCTTATACGCTGTAGATCTTGTATATATAGTCTTTATATCCATGGATAAACTGTATATAGTCCGAAATAAATCATTTATAGGTGCACCTATAGGAATACTGACTGCAAATGCAGATATATATTATCAGCAGGAAATTCTAAAAAGAAGTCCTTATTTTAGTGTTGACTATTGCACACATGGATTCTGACTATATTTTCCATGTTCTTTTTCAGGCAAAAAACCAAACCAAACAAAACATCAAGAGATGAACCCGGGCCCATTCACTTGATTTGATACTACTCTTTTGTGTGTGGTGTGGTTCTCCTGCACGCCCTACTGTATTTATCCTCTAAGTATTGTCCCATATTACCAACATATCATATTGTGTTTTGTTAAAATCCCAGAGTCATAAAATATAGACCAGTGGAAAAATTTCAAAAACGCATCTTTTTTTTCAAAAACACGACTGCGTACTTATTAATTGTCAACATGTAATATTATATACTTATATAAATTAGTTCACTGAATTAATACTACGTTAAATACGATACCTGTGGCGCTGTTTGGTTGTTTCCTGAATAAATTACGCAAAGGGGTCTACAAAACTTATGTATTATTGTTTATTTTTTTGTTATTTATGAAGGCTATAAATTTATGATACAGGTTAATTAATTCATAGAAGATATATTATAAAACACTGTATTATAAAATGATATTTATCAACACACGGATGAAACATGTTAATCCTCTAGCTTAACGGCGTGTCTAGTCTTTGGTGGGTGGGTGGGATGAGATGTATATTTGCTGACAGCGGAACAATGAATTCTGTTCGGACTAGGCTAATGAAGACAGGCATACGCCATAGTGTGTAATATATGAGGGAAATGTTGCCCGGACAGCCGCAGCGGTCCTACGGCCTACTCTTATATCGAATTCCACCTGTCAAGGGGTCTTTTACCGAAATCTCGGTTTTCATCTCATTCGAACCATTGTACGCCATAGTGTGTAATATATGAGGGAAATGTTGCCCGGACAGCCGCTGCGGTCCTACGGCCTACTCTTATATCGAATTCCAACTGTCAAGGGGTCTTTTACCGAAATCTCGGTTTTCATCTCATTCGAACCATTGTATTTTGTCCCTTTCAGGCTTTCAGTCCTGCATCACCGACAAGGGGAAACCATGCCAGAAAATCTAAACAGAACTTTTAAATTAACCAACTGTACTGATATGCAAATATAAGTTTATAAAACAATTTGTCACTTTCGGCTTAGTTTAACATCTATATAACAATATATCATTGAGACATTAATCATTTCGCCACTTGGTTGCTTACACCATATCATTTATATGTAAGATTTGTGGGTGTGACTTATGACTTGGAATTTTTCTTTGAAAACTTTACAAATGCCATTTAAAATGATAGGGTCATTAACGTGTCGATTTCCACAGGGTCATTAACGTGTCGATTTCCGCAGGGTCATTAACGCGTCGATTTCCGCAGGGTCATTAACGCGTCGATTTCCTTGAATATATTGATCACACACAAAAAAACAACAATGCTGGCTACACTGACATTTCATTCTTCTAAATAACTTCAAATGCTAATGGATGGAAGATTGATCAGCAGTTAAAATGTGCAGCTATTTTATAAAGCACCAAATTGAACTTAAAGTTAACTGAAAGGCTGTCAATATATTTTTTGTACAGGTAATCAATAAAAAGCAATTAAACTTTTCTCTTTCTTCAATCATTTTAGCACCATAGATTAAACTAGCCTCAAGTACCCAATTTTCTTGTCTTTCAATAGAATTTTGACCTAAATATATAAAACTAGCGGTTGACCCAGCGTAGCACGGGAGCTATGAACCGGGAGTAACATAAGTCCGAATCCGGAAGTGGCAGTCCATCGCCTCCAGGCCCATGTTACTTCCCGGTACTTTCCGGCCCGAGCTACCCCTATGCAGCAAATTTCAGCCTTGAGTCAGCCCTAGTGTAGACGCCAA
The DNA here is from genome assembly GCF_932274485.2 of Patella vulgata. Classification (NCBI taxonomy): domain Eukaryota; kingdom Metazoa; phylum Mollusca; class Gastropoda; family Patellidae; genus Patella; species Patella vulgata. The sequence continues at coordinate 25,572,843 of NC_065883.2, forward strand.
CCCTGAATAGACAGACAAGCAAACGACATTCACAAATATTTGTATAGATAACAAAGAATAAAAATATTATATGTACTGGTCCCAATAAAATAGGCAGTTAAAAGGATGGAGGTTCCGCGTTCAATCCCGGTGTCTAATCGTTTAGGTGGAGCGGTATACAAGATCCCGTGTACATTTTGGCGTGCGTGTAAAAGAACACTTGACATTTGGAATTCCGGACAAACCTGGTTGGTGCGGAGCAGTAGGACGTTAATCCCCTTATTCCATTTCATTATATGTACGTTTCTTTCCGTTTACTTATTTTTAACAACAAATTCCACGAGAATGTCACACAAAAACACGCCATTCTTCAATTTGAACAATGTAAACTGTGCTTGAGTTAGATCGACCTAATCTGGACCAAAATAATTAACTAATGGTCATTTCAAATAAAACAAAAATGTATTCCATGTATTTAAGTTATTCATAACCATTGCCAGTCTAGAGATGGATTAAATTCTCCCATTAGTTGAAACATCTAAATCTAGTATAGTAGGGTATTGTCGGCATTTAGTGTAATAAAGTAAATGAAGGCGGGTATGAGTAATTCTGTGTTCTACAATGGAAATTTTGCCCTGACAGCGGCGTTACGGGCTACTCTTGTTTGTACGTTGCACGTCAATGATTCACGGGATCTCGAGTTATCGTACCATCCTAACGACTAGGTGATTTTCCGTCCTGCAGCACCGGGAACGAACACGGTGTCTTACATACTGAGCCACCGTGGCTGTTGTGTAATAAAGTGTTACTACACTAGTGTCGCAGCTACCAGTGTAAAAAAATTAATACACCATCAAGTGTGGTATATTTTAGTTAATACACTACTGGTTCAAAAAATGCCTGAGGTGATTATTTAAAAAAAAAAAAAAATGCCCAATAGTGTTAACCACACATTGTTTTGTTATCTAGATATTTTATTACTTTTAAAATATGAACGGTAAAACTAGGACAAGTAAAAGAGTTAGTCATATCATATTTTTTAAATTTTTGGTCGACTGCACTTTCTCGTGCATGAGTTTTCTCCCCACCCCCACACTTAATACGGCTACACACAAGAGAATTATTGAAATAGCTTAGCCTGAGTTTAGTGGACGTTAAATCCCATTTCTGTCGCTCTCTTTTTTTTTTAAATTTAGGTAAAAATGGCGTTGAATTGGGTTTTTATGGTGGGTTATTTTATTTAATTTTGAGATAACTAACTTTTGGCTTGGCTTACTTTGTCTACAGCGAAACATAAAATCTCTTACATTTCAGCTTTGGCTATATCTGTGAACGTGAAATTTTACACGAAGAAACATCAACAGATAAAATCGACTGAAATCAGATATTTTATTTTTGACCGAAATCAAAAAAGGGTGTCTAGAAGATTGTCTACCCAGTAGCTTCAGCATCTAGAATTTAAGGTCCGATTTAGTTTCATACGTGAGGCATTTCATGTTTACTATTCAAAGAACATTTGATACCACTTCTAATATGAACCGTTCACATACATGCAACTAAAAAAGTTTTTTTCACTTTTGTATTTAAACCACTTGACATGTGACTCTGCTGGTGACACTTGGCTCTGAAATTTTCTTTCATCCAGTAGTTTCGTCTTCTGAAATCCAACGTTCAAACTATCTCTCCATTTAGCTATATAAGCAGTGATTTTATTTTATCGTGCAGTGCCCTCTTACCCCCTTTAGAAACCCGATGCCACAACGTTAATAAACACAATAATATTATAATAATTTTTAATAATTTTATTTTTTGCCATTTTTTTTAATGATTTTTTTTTCAACCGTATAATTCCCACTTGAGTAAAATCGACATGAAAAAAAGATATATTAGATCTCCATCTGTGACTGAAGGTTAACTAATTTTGTTACTTTATGAAAGACAGGTCTTTATGAAAGTTAAGTATTTTATTAGAAAGGATGTAAAGATTGTTAATAATATTAATGTGATAAATATCTTTAATTCCATCCATGTTTTAATGTAAATTATTAGTTTACATTAAAGTATAATGGCCTTTTCAATGTCAATATGTTTTTCTATATTCTATCAAGTCAGCTAGTCGGGAGGGGGGGGGGGGTCAACGTTAGGCAAGAAAACGATTGGGCGTTTCTTTACTATTATCTACCCACGTCATAAACTTTACTTCACGTGTGTAGATTTTCAACCATTTAAGCAACAACCTGGATTTTCCACAATCAATGAAACATTTCACGATAGAATCTTAATGTTCTACACAAAAAAAAACTGATGGCAGGTTTCGTTTCTTGACAATCTGTGGTCAATGCCCTCTCGGTCGTCTAGACAATTTTTTTCACCATGTCTATCATAGTATGACATCTACCTGGGTGTAATGATGTTATTTTTTTATGAAAATGAGTAATTAATATGATACTAATATATCATTTCTCCTGAAAACTCAGTCAACGGTGGACTTTTTACAAGAAAAAAACCCACCCACATATATTCAGTCATGCTGACCTAATGGAAATTCACCCCAATAAGTAATCAAATACTAACCCCAATTAGTTACTTTTAGGTTTAAAGATAACTGGGAACAATTTAGTAGATAATAATCATCAAATAAAAGAAGTATTTAAATTATTGATGGCCTCGTTAGTACTAATCGAGACTAAAAATAGCCTCGATCTCCAATCTGCCACTGTTAGTTTCGCTATTGTTATTTGTGATTTGATTTTGTTTAATGACGTTTTCAAGAGATTTATCAATGTATGTTTACCCGTTGACCCTAAGTGTAAGTGCAAGAATAGAATAAGAAGACATTAAAGTGATAGAAGATAGCAGAAATAACATAAATACAGATAAATATTTTATCGGAAGAAATCGAGGGTCAGAAAGCACACATATCTACCAGTTATTTCTTATAACAATCCGCCTAACTCACAACCCGCCGTACGGAAAATTTAGTAAACCCGTGTGTGAAGCTGCATTTCCCTTAGTACGGATCCGGCCCGGCTCCGGTCCGGGAGTAGACATAGCACACGGCAGGTCGTGTATCCTTATATGCGGTTTTCTTTTTCCGATTCCACGAACACGTGTCCAAGAAAGGGCGAATTTCCCAACCTATTTTAAGCTTTTTCCCGTGCGGGCTACCCAAACTGTGTTTCCTTATGAGCGTTTACGGACACGGTTCCGCATGCGTTCCGTACCGAACGCTACATGGTCCGTTTCGAAAAACCGTACCGGACGCCGCATACAGAACCGTATCCGCACCCGCACATAAGGAAACACTCTTACTAAAAATCTATGAAAGTGTTTTTTTCCGTATCCGCAACCGGACCGGAGCCGGACCGGATCCGTACTAAAGGAAATGCAGCTATAGACTCACGCGTCACTTGCGTGTGTTTGGCACCGTCTATAAAAGATCGCAGACTGACCGTAGAGATTTTTGATCGGTTTCTTGCAGCTGATCTGCGAGCTAACACACCCTACGACCCGTGCATGAAACTTGGTATGCTTGTTCCTCGGACAGTTGTACAAATATCGATTTTCGATTTTCCGTCCCAATTCAAGATGGCAACGATGATGTCACGAAGGGTTCCTGGTCATATATAGTAGCATCATTTTTGTTTAATTCAGTAATTTATCCACAAGTAGTCTGAAAAGTTATTATTTTTACTTCAATGAGTTAACTTTTCTTATTGACACATGATATTGACACCGATTGATAAAGTCTATATGCCTGGTTAAATCAAATAAACGCTTGATAATATCTTCAAAGTAAACCGCTCCATTTTCAATAAATTATGTATTCAGATAAATGATTGGTATCACCAAATTGCCTTAAGGTATCCTTACCACGGATTCTTTGTATAAATATTGTTATTGTTCTATATTTAAAAATAGTATTTATTTTATAAAATATCTATATTTAGAATTCTGAAGATGTAATGATTGCTTAAGAGTGGTTTCTTTGGCTTTAAATCATAATGATCTGGATTATCACTAACGGTTTTTATTGCACTTGTTAACGATGGTACAGCCTTATTCAGTTACACAAGTATGGTTCATTAAGGTGCAAAATGCCAATTGATTCAGACATTGTAAGTGTCCTCCATAAAATTGAGGGCTCAGTTAAAGCAGAATTTAAAAACGATTGATCGTCTTATTTCAGTGGTGTAATACGACATAAAAGTGCAGTGAATTCCTTAAAGGGGATATCCCAGCAGTAACTAAAACTGGTTTATTACGTGTAGACGGAACCCTTTATTCTGGTCCCAAGCAACTATCTGAAAATATGCCAGATAGTTATGGGGTTGGATGGCCGAATGGTTAGCACGTGCGCACTGTATCATAAAGCCTGTCATTGAGTCAACTGGCGTGGTTTCGAATCCCCGGTTGTACGTGACAAGGAGTAGGGTCGCCTGTCCAACCTCGTGGGCTTTCTCCGGGTCCTTCGGTTTCCGCCACTGCTAAAGACCCTTACGCGCAAGCGAATTATGGAAATAAAATTAAACCATACGTTAGTCCCGAAATGACCTAGTTTGTGTCGAGTGGACGTTAAACCCCATTTCTTTCTCTCTCTCTCCATCTAGTTATACAATTTTTCAGGTTATCGCTGCGTTGAATGTAGAGCTTAATTTTCGATAGTATGGAAAAAGCTTTTACTATATAAAACACTCCGGGTGGTATAAACGACCTCAGAGAAACTAAAGATTAATTGTCTACGATATCACCCTAGGTGGAAGTGGACGTAAAACTCTAGAAACGAACGAACGAACTAAAGATTTGGGTGATCCCATATGTTATTCAAATTACAAATTGTTTATTTTTCGAATGAAACAAAGCTGGTAAAATTAAAATATTTGTTTCTAGATTTTATGATCCGAAAACTGTGGGCATTTTTTTTTGTCAATTATTTTGGTGCAACTATTTGAGGGCCATGGTTTAACTGCATCTGCTGCACCATAGTAAATCTAGAAACTAATCTGTGGGGTCTTAATAAGATACACGAATTAAGCACAATAAAATGAAATGGGGTTTAACGTCCCACTTTTCCGCTCCGGCTGGGCTAATGAAGACGGGTATACAGTTACGTGGTAAATTCTGCCCCGGCAGCAGCGTTATGACCTACCCTTATATCGAATTCTAACTGCCAAGGGTTGTTTTACGTGGACACCAAATTGGACACGGGATCTCATTTACGTCCTATCGGAACGACTAGGCGGTCTCCTTGCCAGGGCCTCCGTTCAGCATCACAGACAAAGGGAAGCCACGCTGGAAAATCCCGGGGAACTTCCTCGGCCAACACCGAAATGGAACCCCGATAATCCTGGTTAGTCAATCAACGCCTTAGTCACCGGGCCACCGCAACTTCCCACTAGCGTGCTTGACATACATAATTTTTTCGGCAGTGTGTACATTAATTATCTGATTATCAAGCTAAATAATAGCGGGTCGAAAAAAAATTCAAGTTCATTGACTATTTTGTGGTGTTTTATGTTGTAGTTAAGACTAGGTATAATATAAGTATAATATATCTAACCCTATAACAGATCCTGTTACATTTACATGTACAATAGAATATTAACTACTGACGTCAATCCTCTTTACGATGCATTATAAAAGAGCTTAATCTGGATATTGCAAGTTTTTATTTTGGCTTCGACTGGTTTATAAACTATTATTTAGACATTTATTCATATGGCAAACCTTTACTCATCACTCTAGAACATCAGATGGCTGAGATATCAACGGGTTAAAACACTAGCGATTAAAAACTTAATGATAAAATGGATAATCGAGACTAAGTACCGTTGCTACGATAATAAACAATCTACGCCACATCTTCCGCCAGTCATAACTTCGCTCAGACTAAAATAATTTGAATGTAAAATAAATCCAGTATATTCATTTTTCAGTATCTGTTTTTAAACTATTACTAGCGGTTGACCCCGAGCACGAGTATAGCCATGAACCGGGGGTAGCGTAACTCCGAAACCGGAAGTGGTAGTCCATCGTCAACAGGCCTATGTTACTGCCTGGCGCGAGCTACATCTTACTTGTCAGCCTTAGTGTAGCTGCCAACCTTGAATAGACGGACAGACAAACAAACGACAGTCACAAATATGAGTATAGATAGCGAAAACTATACCAGTTCCTTAACTAAATCTAGCATATAATGCATCTTTAAAGGAGCTAAGTCGCTAATATTTGGGACCTAGAAATTGACACAAATGGGTCGCAACGCATACAATAATGTAATATGAATGTATATAAAATCTTTAACTGAACGCTAAATATCTTCTGAACAGAAAACGTTTTCATAATAAATTTCCGCTAAATTGGACCCGAATGTGGTAACATATACAGATTTATAAAGTCCTGCATAGACTTACTTTAAATTCAGACTACATCGACATAGTGACATAGTGAATGTCTACACCGCGAAACATTCAGATATCAGCTGATGGATACATCCGTTACCCTTCCGCCGCCTACTCCATAAAGTAGTCCTTGAATGTCTGCAATAAATAACCAACTTTGAGAAATAGTAAAAGAATATAACTATAAACATGCATTGTTTGCAACATTTTTTTGTGGTTGCCAAGAATTAAAATGTCAGTTAAAAATAGCAAAACAAATTTCATACATTTTATATGGCACTATCAGACGTTATCAGATTCCCGCCATATTGTGTCCAACATCTTACATAACTTTTCTTTGATTTTCTGGGCAAAAAAAGGTTACAAACATATTTACCTACTCACTGTAAATATATAACGTCTGCTTATCGTTACATGTTTATATTGAATATGTTATCAATCAAAGTTAGTTGTGCAGGCGTCAAAACTATTCATATAGTTATTGCCAAAGGTGATACTTTTCTACTGGCATTAATCGTTTTGTGTCGAGTATTTATTATTTTGTGTAGTTTTTTTTATTGAATAACATACTATACGCGTATATGATAATTGTGTTTTCTCATCTTTTTCTTGCTTTTTTTTTTAACGAAGAAGTTATATCATTAGGTAAAATAAGTACTACTGCCAAAAAGTGGAATAATGCTAACATATCTTTGAGCAATATTATCGTTAGAATACATAAGTTACATCATAATTAAGGACGGTCCATTGATTCCGATAAATCAAACATTGTATGTCATGCTTTTAATTCGCGCCATTTGACTACAGTAAGAGTAGTTTGTAATCAACCATAATCGTACGTCATTTGCCTAAAGTTTCTCTTTTCTTAAAAGGCACGCCCGATTGTCATCTTGGAGAAATGTATAGCACGAACGTCCTATCGCAATATGATCACTAGTGAATTGTTGCAATAACATGTGTGATTAAGTTATTGCAGACACATATCATAAAAACGTCAACCCCAAAATACAAGACTTAAAAATATATAGTACAATTCGAAGGGGCTTATGCAAGAGGATATAAAAAAAAGCATTGTTTAACAACTTCCAAGCAAAACAAATACGAAGCAATGTCATCATACCGTGCCTTACGCATGGCACCCGTCCTTAATTATTGGAAATTTATACATGAATCAAGGACTCACATCAATTCATTATAAATGGGTGTAAACTTTGGATGTTTTGTTTGATTCAACGAGAAAGTAGTCTCGATCGTTCGATTCTAATTTGAGTCTGGATCTATTTGTGTATATGGTCACGGCGTATCTTGCTGTTCTGTAATGTAGTTTATTTACGTAATGACGCGTATGTAATGCTGCTCCAATGTAGCAGATAACAATTAATTCTACATAGTCTACCCGTAAAAGAACAATAATTTGACAGTTAGAACTCAATGAATTTTGGCATAAACACCGCTGTCCAGGCGGGGAGAGGTGGGGGAGGGAAATGGTAACGGCTGGGTTTTCTCCAGGTCCTCCGAATACCTTCTTCTGATATAGACCCCTAAGCGATTAATGAAATACAATTGAACCGTATGTTAGTCCCGACGTGACCTAGGTTGTGTTGAGTGGACGTTACACTCCATTTCTCTCTCCGCTGCCCAGGCAGAATTTCCCTCTATGACACTGCATGGCGCTTAATCGTCTTCATAGGCTGTACAATTAGGGCGCTATTCAGTCCAGACTAACATTTGTTGTAGTCGAAGCGTTGGATTGACTGAAACTACCTAATTTCAATTTCAGAATAAACCAATATACAAATGGGGCGTTTATCCCGGACACAAATACCAAGGGAAATAACTGATCAAATATTAGATATAGTCCATTACATTCCCCCTTCTTCCAATATTTCCTACGTTTCATTAATATTTTTCATTCTGTCGCCGAAATAACACGTCACCTATGTCATTGGACTAAAGGTACTAAAATGAGCTAAACGTGTTGAACAATAAATTAAGTCAAGCCTTGTCGATGAAAGACATGAAATATCTAAGAGTAAGACTGCAAATATTTTGTCGAATTGTTCTACTAATATTAATTTACTAGTAATAAATACCGTAAAAGGATTTTTCTAATAATAAATTGTCATAAATATCTTTTAAATTAATAGTAGGCAGAGCTAGATCCTTGACCCCCAACATTCTTATAAGGACGCGTAAACTAAATTCTCGTGAACACATCGCTATATCTCCACGAAATACGGTTGAGTGTATGAATAGACCGTATTAAGATGACATCAGTCTACAGAGATATGTCTTCACTATTGGTAGATACAGATAATACTTACTATATCATTGATCAATTTGAATACAAGAATAGATAAATAAATATAAATCACCTATCTTTCTTATCGCATAAACACTCAACAAATAACGTCATCCACCTTTTAATGACACTGACAAGAAGAGATTTATGTACGCCTATGGCGTTAGAGTTTTAGACTTCTTAGACATACTATCTAACGAATGCATTTTAATTTACAGAATGCGATTATATGTATCTATAATATGAGTATTTAAGTCATTATTGGATGTGTACTCCAGGAGAAAATATATTTCCCGGGTGCAGGGAAACTTTCCGGTCTAGTAAATCCATAACATTTTAACTTTTAGTGTACGGTATGCTGCTGCTGTATCAGCATGTAATTTAGATGGTAGACACGTATCCAATGAAGTCAATCCTAATTCGCAATTCTTGGCCTCCTTCTATGATGGGGATTAGGGTGAGGGTATGATGGGTCGTAGACCGTTTTTGTTTCATTCATTCGTGTGTACGTTAAAGGGACACGGACAGACGTAGCAAGCCTAACACTTATCCGACCCTTCCACCCAACCTTGTTATCAATATGCCCTGCACTAAGGTTGACCCAATCAAGGGTACAGAACATAATCCTATCATAAGTACAGTACAATATCCTATTAAAGGTACAGTACAGATTTTTATTAAAGATACAGTACGGCATCCTATCAAAGGTACAGCTGAGTGTCCTATTCAAGGTGCGGTACACCTTCCTATCAAAGGTACAGAAATCATCATATTAAAGGTACAGTACAGCTTCTTATCAAATGTGTATCCTATCAAAAGTACAGTACACCGTCCTATTAAAGGTACAGTACACCGTCCTATCAGACGTATAGTACATCATATAATCATACAAAAGGTACAGCGCAGCATCTTATCAAATGTGCAGTACAACATTCTATGACACCATCCTATTAAAGGTACACAACATTCAGTATATTCAGAGGTAAATAATATCCCCAACCCCCGACCCCTTGTTTTTTTTTCTAATTACTCAAAATCGTTATTAATGAAGCCGATAATGTATTAAGTCAATATAGTAAAATTGTCAAATTGAGTTTGACTGATTTATAAGATACGTAATGACTCGATAAATCTATGCAATTACTTGTATAATATACTATTCAAAAAAAGTAGGGGATATTTGATTTTGGGGGCATAATACTAAAATATGCAAATGACTACGAAAAAAGTCACTATAGAACCTAACAGAAGAAACATTTCCAGTTACATGTGACGCCCAAACGCACCAATAGCTACCGCATGGAATGCAGGTGATGCTTGGGATCATCATGGGGGTCCAACCCAAGATTTGCACGACTCTGACTTTGAATGTTACAGTCATTGTGGCATTGAATTCCAGGGTGGAAACATCAGTTTAATTGTTTTAGTGACCAGAAAACAAATTTTGATATGCGTCGGCTTACCCAAAATGAAAGGTTACGTGCCCTTGGCATGCTACAGATCGGCACAACACAGGCGGTTGTGGCGCGGACGATGAATGTTTCTCAGTCTGTCATAAGCAGGCTATGGTCCAGATACCGTGATACACAATCTGTACAGGACAGACCACGCTCAGGTCGACCAAGGGCGACAACTCAAGCCCAGAATCGATTTATCCGTACCTTGGCCTTGAGAAATCGTGTCATCACAGCAAATCAGATCAGCGCTCGTCTTCAAACAGACACTGGTGTGAGAGTGAGTGGCCAGACGATTCGGAATCGACTGCATAGGGGTCACCTTCGCGCCCGACGTCCTCGCGTGATCCCTTGTTTGAGAGATCATCACATTCAGGCAAGACGTCGTTGGTGTAGGGATCGTCAACACTGGGATAATCGACGCTGGAGCAATGTGATGTTTTCAGATGAGTCAAGGTTCACTGTTGATTTTTTGGACAGACGTAGGAGGGTGTGGCGTCGTCGAAACGAGCGCTTCCAAGACGTTAACGTCATCAGACATGATCGATTTGGGGGTGGTTCTGTTATGGTGTGGGGAGGCATCACTGTTGCTGGAAGAACGGCTTTACATGTTGTTGCAGGGCGTGTTACAGGCCAGTACTACCGGGACAACATCTTGGCAGTCCATGTTGTGCCGTTCGCACGACGTCATGGCCGCCGTTTCATCTTCCAGGATGACAACGCAAGATGTCACAGGGCCAGGATCGTTACAGGTTACCTCCAACAACAGAACATCACCACATTACCTTGGCCAGCACTGAGTCCCGACCTCTCCCCCATCGAGCATGTCTGGGACATGCTTGGACAGAGGTTACGTCAACGTCAACAACGTCCTGCCAATGTCCAAGAACTTGCTGCTGCGTTGCAACAGGAATGGGACAATCTGGACCAAAATGACCTTAGACGTCTCATTAGGAGTATGCCACGTCGGATCAATGCTTGTTTGGCAAACAGAGGAGGATTTACCCGTTACTGACTTAGTTGTGATGCTGTGGTAACTTTGCTGTTTGACCCCAGGTATCATTTTACCCTTATAATGGTCAGTCTGTGCCTTACTTAGTCTAACGATCATTTGGAATAAATCGATGAATGTGAACTTCATTTCATTTTGTCATTTGTTTCTTCGTCAGTTTCATTAGGTGACTTTAATAACACTTAAAAATCAAATATCCCCTACTTTTTTTGAATAGTATAGCTGAATCGGATCATCAGCTGGGTCAAGCTAATCGACTTCATAAATTCTTTGGTTGTCGCTCTATGTTGCATTTCAATTTTTGATTTTTCAATGTTTTGGGGTTAAGGAAATGAAGACACTTATAATTCACAAGTGCTTTCGATAATTTGTTGGCCGTTCTATTTACCCTTTTTTCTGCTTAGTGCACTGGATATTTTCTCGATGGGGCAAATTTTAAGCTAATTCAACCGTATAAAACCGTTTATAACACTCTTAGTGGTACAAATACCTTTGAACATCCATAATTGGGGTCATTTTATACTATTTATTTTATTGGTTTCCTAATGTGAGAAGATGGGTGTGCATAAAAAAAAACCGATTACGCTAAGAAAGTTTATGGAACATGTCCATGTGACGTACTAATGGTAGTTAACTAGGTTAAGATTATAATTGGCCTAGTTTTATTGTTGGAGTAGGACTTTGGATAGCGGCATGAGTGTTGTAAAGATAACATGGATTTTTTTACTAACCACAGTCTCTTCGAAGACATTAACCGATTCAAAATAGACTCAATTCTAAAAAAGAAATATATAGGGCTGTTTGTGAACCAAAAATGACTAATGGGGGTTTAAGTACAAAAAAGTGTAAAATGTATTATTTCATATTAATTGTATAAAACGGTTGTTAACCTGGACATGTGTTAAAACACTCCCCATAACGTAGATATTATGCCTGATGTTGTCTTAGATAAATCATTAACATGACACCAGATACGTTTTAAATTTAACCTAACTGTACGCTATTTACTTTAATAATAGTAAGTGCAGGGGGACTGTACTGCACACGCAAACAAACACACAAGACAAATCCACGGACATACAGGCATTACAAACAAGAAACGTACACGTCAGATCAGTGAATGGATCCGGGGGCTTGCCGTAAACGTCCACTGTGCTGTACAGTCCCGGGCCGGGAGTCATACAGACTTCACTCAAAATAAAAAACGAACTGACATTAAGGGAATATTTCCCAAACGTTGTATACTACTAGTGTGAGCAATGATCGGCTATGTGCTACATGAAATAGATTTGTAGACACATTGAAGAAAATACCTTTATAGTAAGCATTTACGTGAAATTTAGTAGAGAGCCAGGTAAAAATCAAATGTGATCTCTCTCTCTCTCTCTCTCTCTCTCTCCCTCTCTCTCAAATGTTATTTGTATCGAGAGGACGTTAAACATCTGTCTCTTTATTATACAGACTATGACGAACAACGCTACCATTTTGATACTCACAGTATGTTGGCTATCAAACCGTTCATATATTCAGTCGGATAGCACATAACATTATTGTTTTAAACTTATTAAAAAAAAAGCCAAAGTATTTTCATTCTATATGTGACAAATTCTAGCTCTGGAAAATTTAACAAAATGGGGAGCTTTTGATTCATTGCATCACAAAATAAACCATTAATATGATTAATGTGACAGTTTTATTTGAGTTAAATATATACTTACATCATAATGTACATATACTATTACTTTACTTTAGTAAAGTTCCCCGGTGTGCTTAGGGTCTTCTAATGTTGTTGTTTATTACAGATTTAACATCCAATACAATAAATATGATATTATGGACAGGTTGGTTTACCATACATTTAGTTTTTTGATCATTTAAAAGCATAAGATTAATTTCGCACCATTTGAGTAGGGAATCGGTATCAAGTTGTAATTTTATATTGAAGGTCGGATATGTTATTTGCAGCAGTATAAACCGTGGTATCATCGACAAATAGGTCACAGGAGGCTTTGGGGTGGAGGGGAAGGTCGTTTATAAAAAATTTCAACAGTAAAGGCCCTAGGATGGACCCCTGTGGGATTCCATGTATGACGGACTGAAACGTAGATGTATTTCCATTAGCAATTGTACTCTGGCACCATTGATATAAAAAAGAACTAATGGAATTAATAGTATTGACTGAAAGGTGGTACAGATTACATTTATCGAAGAGAATATTGTGTTTGACAAGATCGAAAGCCTTTCTAAAATCGAAAAGGATTGCACCAATAAAATTATTAAACTTCAAATTCGCTTCTTTCTACAATGACTAATGTGCATTTGCAATCGAAGTTATTCCCACAGCAAACGGCGGCAGATACCTTGTAAGTATAGACTGAATTAAGAGAAAGAATAACGACTTAATGATGGCAGTGCTGCGAAAAAAGCAAGAGATGTAGATCTACAGCATCTACAATTAATGATATAGTTAGCAGAATAGATAAAAAAAAACCACACCCACCCACCAGTCCATTCCGTTATACAGATAAGTTACTGTGTTATAACGAATATCTTTAAAATTGCACCTCAATTCCCAATTTCAATTTTTCAGTATTCTAATTATAGTATGTATTATTATTAAATAAATAAATGTTATTTTATAGATTACAGAAACGATGCAGGATTTAATGGAAAAAGTCCAGTCTTTGACTACTCCAATATCTCAACTATACCAAGAGGAAATCAACCATAAATTAAAAATAATAAATGTTCCTCAAGTTACCTGCCAAATTAGTTTTATCCTCCAGCTTGGGTCTATTGTTCTTGGTCACTCAAGCCCTTAACGCCGATCAAAATTTGTCTCCTAAAATCTGGGAATGAACCGTGTGCTTGTATCAAATCTACTATAAGTATAGTGTTAGTCTCGGAATGACCTAGTTTGTGTTAAGTTAAACCCTGTCATTTATATAGAAGAATAAGTCGTGTTTTCCTTTTGTGTTCGTCACTTCCATTTCTTGAAATCTTCATAACGCATCTATCGTAGAAATGACCTGTGTGTTAAAATTATATTTGGAACGTGTTTAACCAGTTCTATCACATATGTGATAATGACTGTCACCAATATTGCTCTTTAAGAATGTTCAAAAATTGTGGAGAGAATTACCGGTCTGATACCTGATATGAATCTAATAGTCGATGTAATGTTACCTTTAACATGCCGTGAAAGAAACCACGTTTCCAGTGTTCCATACTAGTACATGTAGTTCAATTTCACACTCCATAGTAATTTTAGATAATGTTAAATTAATCAACATGCATTTCATTTTATCAAAAGACATTATCGAATGATGTGTTCTAATGAAAAGTCGAAAAGGGATCGATATAATATCATGCAGTTGTCATGCGATACAAAAATGCAATTTAGTGGAATGACAAAAAGTACATTTTTCAGATTTGATAAAAGATAGAATTTAGCATTTTTATGTTGGAATTATTTTTAGAAGATGTCATCAAATCATGGCAGATTTTAGCAATCAGGAGACACACCAGCCCAATCCAGTTTTAATTGACAAAATGATGAACCAAGAATGCAGGCAACGGTTCCAAGTGCCGTTTCTCGAAGTTAAAACTTTGGCCGGAACTTTCTGTAATACGATATAGAAATGGAAAATTTCCGCAGTGTTCCTCCGACAATCCTCGTGATCCCCATCATCTATGCAAGTCCGTTTTCATGCTGTCCAAATGACATGTTAGAACTACAGACATAAATCCGGGCTTTTCCACCACCGATCTTCATTAGCCCAGTCGGAGCAGAGCAGTAAGACGGTCAATCAAATTTCATTTCATTTCTTTTACTCCATAATAAATGCGAATTAAAAGTCATTAGAACTCGCCAAATGCAGTGTAAGGTTTCAAATAATTTTAAACGTTGAGGATTTCAAAATAAATGTTTTACACAGATGTTTTAAGATGAAGAAAAGAGGATGTACCAAGAACACTTGCACTCCCAAAATATTATACTAAACAATTTTTTTTTCTATAAAGTGCAATTTAATTTTTTATTTGAACTTGTACGAAATAGAAAACACAAACTTTATCAGTTTTCGAATCAAAGATTACGTGGTGCCACCCTTGATTCAGTGTCGGTCTGGCTGCATTCAGGGACTCAAGGTGCCCTTAACTTATCACAATCTGAAAAGGATGGACTGAAGGTTTTTTGTCTTTACGTACGTCATCGATGTACGTTGATATAAACGGATATTAAATTACAATGGACTCGCCCATACGTTGTATTCAAGAAAAAAAATATATGCTATATTCCAAAAGTGCAAACCCACTAATGAAGTTAAATTGTCGAGGTGACAACACCCTCCATTATATTAGACAGTTTACCTACGACAGTTTGTTAATGAGCTTTTCTTTTTATTCAAAAAAACAAATTTAAGGATTTTTTTTTTCAACAAATAAATAAAAGCACATCTGTAGCCGTATTGGTGGCTTATAGAGTATCAGATAAACCTACTATTGAAAATATTGTAAATACAAAGAAGCGGTAAAAATCTTTAAATACAAAGTTTATCAATGGAATCTTAATATACAAAGTTTATCAATGAAATTTTGTTTTTGAGTATTTATGTACTGACTATATTGGCTAGTCATCATTACCTTTATATTAGTCTTGTAGCTAAACAAATTATGTATATATTGCTATGTGGCTGGGAGAGCGGGAGATGGGGCTGTGGTGGGGGGGGGGGTTAACGCATTCGTGTTAGATCATAAGGTATGTCATCGATTCAAGGGTCGCCTGTCCAACCTAATGGGTTTTCTCCGTGTCCTCCGGTTTCCACCTAAAGCTAAAAACCATAGACGCAAGCGAATTATTGAAACAACATTGAATCATATGTTAGTCCCGAAATAACCAGGCTTGTGTGGAGTGGACGTTAAACCCCAATCCCACCCCACCCTCTCTCTCTATCTCTCTCTCTCTCTCTCTCTCTCTCTCTCTTGCTATGTGGCTAAATGGATATCGTCTTAAAGGACAATATTGGTGTCAGTCATTGTCACATATGTGATAGAACTTGTTAAACACGTTCCAAATAATATTTTAAAGATACATTATGGGAGATTAGATAAAAAGCTGACAGTATTACTAAAATAGTTAAAAACTAAATAATATAAAGGGAATTTGCTGAAAATTTCAGTCGAATTGATCCACTCTGAACCGAGAATTTAGCGATTGAATATTTGGCCTAGCCTCGATAATCATTACTAAAGTCGCTACGATAAAATAAAAAAAAGTCTCGATTATCCATTTCATGATTAAATCATGAATGAAAGCTGAACAGCAAATCGGATCCTAATCCAGTAAACATCGCAGGCTAGCGATGACATCGAGAGTTGATTATGGTCTTGATATGTTAATTAAAGTCTAATTAATAATTTAGATAACATTTCAGGCCTAAAGAAAGACCTGAAATTGGCAGATTTAGCTCTTGCATAATTTATGTTTAACACAGAGATCATTGCTACGATAGATGCGTTATGAAGATTTCAATAAACGGGGTATATGGGCAACCTTGGAGTTATACTATATCTGGTTTCACAAAACCCCAATAACAAAGCGTCACCACCGGATATACAGATAGTTTCTTCATACGAAAGCTGGGACTTCTACTTTAATTTTGACACGTCACTTATTTTAACACCATGTCTTAGTCCGTCAACATCTTTAAAATATTCCGCTGTCATAGAACAAAACTGGACCAGAGAATAAATTAGTCGTCTGTCAAATATGCGTCAAGAAATGAACACGCGCGACCACAAACATACCTTTGTTTATTGGCTAGCCAGGGTGTCGTAAATCTGTAATACTTGATAGAACAGAGAGAGAGAGAGAGGAAGACCCTTTTGACAACTCCATGAACTTTTATAATAAATTAATGTTGTAGTTTTATTACATACACAATCTGATTTTGTGTAGGGTTATGTTTTTTATATCGTTTTTCGAATCTTAACACGAGTGGTTGACTTGATTCAGGGTTTTGTAACGTCTACAGACCATAACGTTATCTTTACCAAAAATCGTGCTATTAACATGGGTCTTCACGAGTCATTTTAATACAGCCATTCACCTTTGAAATAACTTTATTATTTCGCCCCTTGGCAACGGTTAAGTTAAAATTCACATCCCCCTATTTTTGAATAAGTTTACCCTTTTCAAAAAATATATACGAGCACAGCTAAACATTTCAAGATGCGGGTGCGGGTCGTGCATGAGGTGTGATAATCTAGCTTGTTCTATACTTTAGTATTGTTTTTGGAAGGAAGCAACAGTGACTAAATGAGTAAGACGCTGGTTCGGTACCCCGGAGATCGCGAGTTCGATCCCGGTGTTGACCGAGAAAGTTCATCGGGATTTTCCGGCGTGGTTTTCCCTTGTCAGTGATGCAGGACGGAGGGTTTGACAAGAACAGTTGTCTAGTCGTTCGGGTGAGACGAAAAACCGAGGTCCGTGAACACGTTAAAGACCCCTTTGCAGTTGGAATTCGATATAAGAGTAGGCTGAGCGGCAACATTACCCTCGTAGCGCACTGTATGGTGTACATTCCGTCTTCATTGGTCCAGTCGGAGCAGAACAGTAGGACGTTAAACCCCATTACATTTCATTTCATTTTTTTTTAAATTAACGTAGCTAAAAAAAAAATAACACACACTGTAATACAAAGTTATAGACTACTTTCTAAATTATCTACATCATTCAATTTCGTTTGATTTTATGATGGGCTTAAATTCGGTTCTTTCTAGTGAATTTATTATCACTATTAATATAATTGTTTAGAACAAAGTAGCATGAATCTTATATTTTATAACGTATGATAATAATATCACTATGCTTGGCTATAATTGTTTAGAACAAAGTAGCATGAATCTTATATTTTATAACTTATGTAGGGTGACCCATGTACACACAGAAATACAGTCCACCGCTGATAGTTCGAGACTACCACTGAAGCGTGCACATTCGCCGTGCCGAGACCAACTTTCTGACAGTATGATACTATAAATAGCCATGGCACGTGCAATTCTCTACAAATCTATCAACTATAGCAGTAAAATTAAGCTTCTTGGTTAATACAGCAGATTTAGAAATTACGTTCGTTTCATTTTTTGAATCGCTTTATCATTAACTGTACCGTTAAGAGCGGCATCTTTTGGTTTAGTACAAATAGTATCTCTGAATCACTCGGGTTAGGCAGGAACATAATACTAGCAGTAGTTTCATTTTAGTTTTACAAGCTTCTTAAAACGATTGTTGAGCTACCTAACGTGCTTATTTCTAAATTCAATTTCTTGTTCTAGCTTTCTGTTATGTTTCGTAAAAAAGTAGTCTTGATTATCCCGACCTGTCAATCAGACGTAGAATGGTCGATAGACTGGTTAAGCGAGACTAATTGCAAAACAAGGGCACGTAACCTATCTTTTACTCAAAAGTGTCTGGATGTTATGGACGACTCTTGGAACCAGTTTTCAGTCTATTATTTATACATGATTAATGGTCATAGCTTATTAAGTACAACATGATCGTTTATTTAGTGACTATAATTGTGTGAAACTGATTTGAGGCTTGGCATATATATAAATATTGTGGCGTAATTCTCGAGATATATGGAGATATTTATTTATGGTGGGTCACCCTAACTTATGATAGAATATAATATCACTATGCGTGACTATAATTGTTTAGGACAAAGTAGCACGAAGTTAATATATAATAAAGTATTATAGAATTTAATATCCCTGTAGCTATCATTGTTTAGCCAAAGTCGCATGAATCTAATCATATTAGGGTATGGAAGAATTTAACATCACTATATGTGACTACGAATGTTTAGAACAAAGTATGCTGAATCTAACATAAAATAAAGTATGAGAGAATCTAATATCACCATGGCCATAACTGTTTAGGATACATAGAAATAGTGTTACATGGATAGGATACATAATGTCGTTTTAAAAGATAGGTTGCCAGAAAACGAAGAATAAACCGATAAGCAGATTGTTTCAAGAACAAGGGGGATATTCACAACGGACGGACCACCACCAAACAGTGGTAGGCGAATACAAATGATCTGAATCACATATTTCCTATTGTGTTAACAAATATTTACCATGAAGCATTAAGCCAAAGTTTTTCAGTTTGAACTATTTTATCTATTTTATCAGACAAGTAAATTATAAAATCAATTATCAACCTGGGATAAAATCATATATAATGGGTTATAAGATACTTACAAAACTTCTAGACCCTAATGAAAATATTACAAATACAGTCAATTTGACATTTAAACCCTGTCTTATGGTTACAGGATAGTCCAGACATGATGTAAATTTTAGCTCATTTTATTGAAATGCCAATACGGTTTTGGAATTAGTAACATTTACTTTAAATATTACATTTCATAAAAAAAACACTTGGAGGATCTATATTGATATATTTGTCTAGTCTAAAAATATGTGTTCAGATATAAGGAGCTATTATATTTATTTTATTTTTGTCGTTTCTGGGTCTGAAATGTTTAGGCAATTTCACTATTAAAGTCTATTTCACTTTTTTGTATTGTTCAGATTGTCGTCCCAGGGATTAGGTAAGCATCTTACTGTTTAAATTAGCTACAGAAGTAAGTTATATGAATGTCTCAGAAGTGGTCTTAAGGGTAAGCACACCATGACTTGTGTACAACACTATCACTGCCTAGGCCTATAGCTGCACGGAGTAATGGCCGAGACATGGCTTTCTAAAACCAAAGGCTACTGGGTTAATGGGTCAACGATAAACCCGGGATTATCCGTTTTGAGGCTTTTATACAGATGGGAATAGGAAGTGTTATATGATGCTCTAACTCATTACTAATAAAAACTAACTTAGGCCATCGTTTCGACCTGAATTTCTTTTTGCTAAAGTTGTAGGTCGAGAAACGAATATATCGTCAAACATCAAATAAATATCTTTTTACTTTTAAATTTTTTAAATGAAAGATAATTACTTCAGTCATCCTCATAAACATGTATTATGATTTATTAATTTTCGTAATTCCGTATCACGTTTGCTCAGTGAGTAAGACGTTGGATCGCTAACCTGGAGGTCACGTGTTCATCGGGATTGTCCGGCGTGGTGCAGAACGTATAGTCGTTCGAATGGGACGTAAAATATCCCTTGTCAGTTAGAAATCGAAATAAGAGTAGATCGTAGCGCCGCTGTCCGGGCACACTGTATGCCTGTCTTCATTATCCCAGTCGGTACAGGAAAGTAGAACATTAAACCCAATTCCATTT
Organism: Patella vulgata; assembly: GCF_932274485.2. Classification (NCBI taxonomy): domain Eukaryota; kingdom Metazoa; phylum Mollusca; class Gastropoda; family Patellidae; genus Patella; species Patella vulgata. The sequence continues at coordinate 25,593,303 of NC_065883.2, forward strand.
AATCTATCAATGTTATCTACTATGGAATTAAAACATTTCGCCATGTTTATGTGGACTGTATGTCTTTTTAATGTTTTGCTCTTGCTGTAAAATATGTAGACTTTTTACAGCTTAATTTGATCAATTTATTTTGTATTTAAAAAAGATGTTAACCACCCAAGGCTCAATTAACGAATTCTTTAATGTAAATCTAAACCAGAGTATTTTTTATAACAGTGTAAAACAGTCCAACTTTTAATATGAATTCTATAAGAATGTAACAGGGTATTCATTTGTTTCATTGTTGCGAATTTAGAATCCGTTTCATATTGGACATTTAGAAATAAACCCTTCGAAGACTGTAAATGACACCTTTGTCCTGGGTTAATTAATGTACATTGTACAAACTATCATTTGATATAACGGATACTACGGTGGCCTTTTAGTGCCACACGTTGATTGATACCTTTTTCTTGTAATTTACCTCATATAAGAAATCGCAGTGAAAACTATAATAAATCAAAAGACCATGAAAAACATTTTCTCCGCGGTGTAAACCTTTTTCTCCGCGGTGTAAACCTTTTTCTCGCAGTATAAAGTTTTCACCGCGGTTTAAAGTTTTCACCGCGGTTTAAAGTTTTCACCGCGGAGAAAAGGTTTTACATCCCGAAGAAAATGTTTACACCCCGAAACAAGGTTTGCACCGCGGAAAACACTTTATTCCGCGGAGAAAAGGTTTACACCGCGGAGAGAGTAGTTTGTTTCAAACTAAACAATAATCATCTTTGCATCCACTGAAAAAATAATGGTCTAAATCCGAGGAGTAAATAATCTATGAGTGGGGTTTGGGAAAGGCGAATCAAGCTAGTTTCGTTTTTTCGTAACCTCATGCATTCTTCGACATTCTGGGGGCTCGAGAAAACCGGTTGGTCCAAGTTACACAGTTCGCCCCTGTATATCAGTAGATCTTGCACGGATATATCAGTGGATCTTGCATGGATGTGTGATCTTTCATGTATATATCATTACACCCGACAGAAGTATGATAAGGACATAACATCTTAAAGGTAGATCATAAAGGGCAATCAATTTCAAATTTTATACAAAATTGGTGCAAAAGACCTATTGGTGTACTACTAGCTCGACATCGCAAGGTAAGCACTGTTCCCATGAAAAGGTAGTATCAAATCTTCTAACAAGAGTAAGCATACGCTGACTCGTGGACGTACCCCGTCAGTACTATAATTATATATTATCATAATTAGAAAAAAATCAGAAATAGAGACAGAGTGATATGGGGTTTAACGTCCACTCGACACACGCTAGGTCATTTCGGGACTAACATATGGTTCAATTTTATTTCAATAATTCGCTTATGCGAGGGATCTTTAGCAGTGGAAGGGAACCGGAGGACCCGCGAGGGTGGACATGTCACGTACAACTCGTGCATGGAAACCATGCCAGTTGACTCAATGATACTACGCGCACGCGCTAACCATTCAGCCATCCAATCACCTCCTACAGCAATAGTATTGCTGAAATATATATATATATATATTACTGTTCACGGGTTGTGCTAATAATTTTGGATATATATATATAAAAGACACATTCGTTTTTATCAACAATTTCCTGATGACGACCATATCTGGATTCACCTCTCAACGTAAGCCTTAAATATCTTTGACCCATTAGTTTAGGTCATACTCTGAATCTTTAAGAACTTTATTTACATAACAATCCCCTTAATAACTATGAAGAAGTAGTTTAAACGTTGACACAATTAAACCTGGACCATCCTCAATTTCATTACGAAAACTACTTGGACTTCCTTGTACTGTAGTTAAAGGAGATGAATGAGACCAGGATTGCATTTCGTGTCGAGTGTTTAATCTTATAGAGCTTCACAAATATAAGTATGTTTCCGGGTTAATGGATCATGGTTGTTTTCTTTTTATCATGCATTATCTATTCCTACCCAATATATTACATAAGACACTTATTCTGTAAGTGACATAGAATAAACTCACTCTATAATTCACATATCACACTTTCCCTATAGTCAAATATCATGATCGCTCTATATTCACATGCCATACTCGACTCGCTTAATATTCACATACCACATATGGCCACATATCATACTCTATAGTCATACACCACACTCACACTCTATATTTACATGTACATACCACACACAGTCTATACCCACATATCATACTATGGCCACAGTCTATGGTCGCATATCATACTCTGTAATCATACATCACACACACTATAGTTACATACCACACACAGTCTATGGTCGCATATCATACTCTATAGTCATATATCTACATGTCACACTTAATCTATGATCACATAGTATACTCTATAATCATATATCACACTCTATAGTCCTATATCATACTCTGTAGTCATATAGCATACGCTATAGTCATATATCATACTCACTCTATATTCATATATCATATTTTCACTCTATATTCGAATACCGCACACAGTCTTTTGTCACATATCATAATCTATAGTCAATTATCGCATATCACACGTTATCTATTGTTATATATATATCATACTCTGTAGTCATAAATCACACTCACGGTATATTAACATAACACATATAGACACATACAGTAAACAATCGATAGTCAAATAGCATACTGTATTGTCATGACAACCACGATAACCCTAATTTCTAAAATGAGGTTTAATAACCCACTTTTCTGCACCGACTGGGCTCACGATGTAAGGCATTTTACTTTCTAATCACATTATATTCTATATATACGCGTGTTCACACTGTCCCGTGTGACATCTAAAACAAACACTCCATTCACAGGCACTAAAATTTCTTACTACTGCTTGACTATATATATAATATATAGTCAAGCAGTAGTAAGAAATTTTAGTTTAATCCCTTCAAGTGCCTGTGGCAGTAGTAAGAAATTTTAGTTTAATCCCTTCAAGTGCCTGTGACTCCATTATAATATATACTATTCAAAAAAAGTAGGGGATATTTGATTTTGGGGGCATAATACTAAAATATGCAAATGACTACGAAAAAAGTCACTATAGAACCTAACAGAAGAAACATTTCCAGTTACATGTGACGCCCAAACGCACCAATAGCTACCGCATGGAATGCAGGTGATGCTTGGGATCATCATGGGGGTCCAACCCAAGATTTGCACGACTCTGACTTTGAATGTTACAGTCATTGTGGCATTGAATTCCAGGGTGGAAACATCAGTTTAATTGTTTTAGTGACCAGAAAACAAATTTTGATATGCGTCGGCTTACCCAAAATGAAAGGTTACGTGCCCTTGGCATGCTACAGATCGGCACAACACAGGCGGTTGTGGCGCGGACGATGAATGTTTCTCAGTCTGTCATAAGCAGGCTATGGTCCAGATACCGTGATACACAATCTGTACAGGACAGACCACGCTCAGGTCGACCAAGGGCGACAACTCAAGCCCAGGATCGATTTATCCGTACCTTGGCCTTGAGAAACCGTGTCATCACAGCAAATCAGATCAGCGCTCGTCTTCAAACAGACACTGGTGTGAGAGTGAGTGGCCATACGATTCGGAATCGACTGCATAGGGGTCACCTTCGCGCCCGACGTCCTCGCGTGATCCCTTGTTTGAGAGATCATCACATTCAGGCAAGACGTCGTTGGTGTAGGGATCGTCAACACTGGGATAATCGACGCTGGAGCAATGTGATGTTTTCAGATGAGTCAAGGTTCACTGTTGATTTTTTGGACAGACGTAGGAGGGTGTGGCGTCGTCGAAACGAGCGCTTCCAAGACGTTAACGTCATCAGACATGATCGATTTGGGGGTGGTTCTGTTATGGTGTGGGGAGGCATCACTGTTGCTGGAAGAACGGCTTTACATGTTGTTGCAGGGCGTGTTACAGGCCAGTACTACCGGGACAACATCTTGGCAGTCCATGTTGTGCCGTTCGAACGACGTCATGGCCGCCGTTTCATCTTCCAGGATGACAACGCAAGATGTCACAGGGCCAGGATCGTTACAGGTTACCTCCAACAACAGAACATCACCACATTACCTTGGCCAGCACTGAGTCCCGATCTCTCCCCCATCGAGCATGTCTGGGACATGCTTGGACAGAGGTTACGTCAACGTCAACAACGTCCTGCCAATGTCCAAGATCTTGCTGCTGCGTTGCAACAGGAATGGGACAATCTGGACCAAAATGACCTTAGACGTCTCATTAGGAGTATGCCACGTCGGATCAATGCTTGTTTGGCAAACAGAGGAGGATTTACCCGTTACCGACTTGGTTGTGATGCTGTGGTAACTTTGCTGTTTGACCCCGGGTATCATTTTACCCTTATAATGGTCAGTCTGTGCCTTACTTAGTCTAACGATCATTTGGAATAAATCGATGAATGTGAACTTCATTTCATTTTGTCATTTGTTTCTTCGTCAGTTTCATTAGGTGACTTTAATAACACTTAAAAATCAAATATCCCCTACTTTTTTTGAATAGTATATTTTATATATTAGTTAATAACAACACTTAACAGTTTGTTGACGAAATGATTTTCGCATTGAACTGCCTAACCTCCAGAATACGTCACACGAATAATAATAATGACATAAAAGCATGTTCGACAATTTAAATTAACAATATGAACTCTTTGTACTGTATAATTTGACGTACAATTTTGGATTATAATATGTCAATGTTGTTACTTTGTATAACTTTGTATAAAAACACGCCCTGTGTTCTTGACTGCACCCATGATATTAATAACAAGTCAGTGCAATTTATAATGCACAATTTTTTTTTAATATGGTCCTAGCTTGATATCAACATTTATGAATCAATTATACAAAACTGTATGAAGTCATTTATCATATTTGGCTTTTAAAAAAACCCCACAAAAAATAATAAATATTCACAGAAAAGACATGAAATTGTGATTAACGTCCTATTTTCTGCACTGTCTTAGTCACTGGGCCACTTTGGCTACCAAATAGGTAAGATATATACTATTCAAAAAAAGTAGGGGATATTTGATTTTGGGGGCATAATACCAAAATATGCAAATGACTACGAAAAAAGTCACTATAGAACCTAACAGAAGAAACATTTCCAGTTACATGTGATGCTCAAACGCACCAATAGCTACCGCATGGAATGCAGGTGATGCTTGGGATCATCATGGGGGTCCAACCCAAGATTTGGACGACTCTGACTTTGAATGTTACAGTCATTGTGGCATTGAATTCCAGGGTGGAAACATCAGTTTAGTTGTTTTAGTGACCAGAAAACAAATTTTGATATGCGTCGGCTTACCCAAAATGAAAGGTTACGTGCCCTTGGCATGCTACAGATCGGCACAACACAGGCGGTTGTGGCGCGGACGATGAATGTTTCTCAGTCTGTCATAAGCAGGCTATGGTCCAGATACCGTGATACACAATCTGTACAGGACAGACCACGCTCAGGTCGACCAAGGGCGACAACTCAAGCCCAGGATCGATTTATCCGTACCTTGGCCTTGAGAAATCGTGTCATCACAGCAAATCAGATCAGCGCTCGTCTTCAAACAGACACTGGTGTGAGAGTGAGTGGCCAGACGATTCGGAATCGACTGCATAGGGGTCACCTTCGCGCCCGACGTCCTCGCGTGATCCCTTGTTTGAGAGATCATCACATTCAGGCAAGACGTCGTTGGTGTAGGGATCGTCAACACTGGGATAATCGACGCTGGAGCAATGTGATGTTTTCAGATGAGTCAAGGTTCACTGTTGATTTTTTGGACAGACGTAGGAGGGGGTGGCGTCGTCGAAACGAGCGCTTCCAAGACGTTAACGTCATCAGACATGATCGATTTGGGGGTGGTTCTGTTATGGTGTGGGGAGGCATCACTGTTGCTGGAAGAACGGCTTTACATGTTGTTGCAGGGCGTGTTACAGGCCAGTACTACCGGGACAACATCTTGGCAGTCCATGTTGTGCCGTTCGCACGACGTCATGGCCGCCGTTTCATCTTCCAGGATGACAACGCAAGATGTCACAGGGCCAGGATCGTTACAGGTTACCTCCAACAACAGAACATCACCACATTACCTTGGCCAGCACTGAGTCCCGACCTCTCCCCCATCGAGCATGTCTGGGACATGCTTGGACAGAGGTTACGTCAACGTCAACAACGTCCTGCCAATGTCCAAGAACTTGCTGCTGCGTTGCAACAGGAATGGGACAATCTGGACCAAAATGACCTTAGACGTCTCATTAGGAGTATGCCACGTCGGATCAATGCTTGTTTGGCAAACAGAGGAGGATTTACCCGTTACTGACTTGGTTGTGATGCTGTGGTAACTTTGCTGTTTGACCCCGGGTATCATTTTACCCTTATAATGGTCAGTCTGTGCCTTACTTAGTCTAACGATCATTTGGAATAAATCGATGAATGAGAACTTCATTTCATTTTGTCATTTGTTTCTTCGTCAGTTTCATTAGGTGACTTTAATAACACTTAAAAATCAAATATCCCCTACTTTTTTTGAATAGTATATGTACAAATAAGGTAAATGTCATAAATATTTGACAAAATGTATAGATTAATGTGACGATATTAAACGCTTTCTAGTACAGAATTTTAAATATATTAGTGTATTGTCCCTGTGGAACCGCAGTGGCTCAGTGAGGTCTCGGGTTCTCTTCCGGTCCTAGCCGAGAAAGTGCCTCGGGATTTACCATGGCGTTTCCACTAGTCAGTGTCTAGCCGTTCGAATGGGACGAAGAGCCGAGGTTCCATGAACACATTGGCTTGCACGTAAAAGACCCCTTGACAGTCAGTCGTAATTCGATATAAGAGTAGGTCGTCTTCATTAGCCCAGTCAGTGCAGAAAATTAGGAATGTCCCTGCCGCATACACTGAACCCTTACTAAAAAACAAAACTACTACCAAATACATTGAGATAACATTTTAAAAGATTTAAACATAGGGAGAGTGGTTGGGGTTATTATATTCTCCGGCCCCAACCTTCATTAATACCCCCGTCAGACCGGTTTGGCGTCCTTACCGTGCTGCTACGTCGACGGAAAATGGTTTCGGAGCGCGTCAAGATCGCCATAGGCGTGGTAAAAGCATGGTGGAAACGCCAGAAATCGTCCTGTGGTCTCCGTGGTCGCCAATGATCGCCGAGTCACGGCGTTTGTTTTGAGCATGTTCAGAAAAAACGCCAAGATTCTGCGATCTGACCTGGAAAGCTGTGAGAAAGCGACTTTTTTCAAGTTTGTAATTTTTTGGGACATTTTCTCGCGTTGTGTTCACATTTACCGGCGACCGTGTGCATTTTCTGGTCGCCGTACGATCGCAGCAGCGCAGTAAGGACGCCAACCCGGTCTGACGGGGGGCATTAGGAATTTATGGTACCCACTTTTGCAAATTTCTGTTACACTAATTTTGTACCCACTCCACAAACAGACAGTAGGATCAGTAGTTCCACAAAAAGTAAGCATTCCCCGTCTCGTGTAAGTCTATTTGCTTTGCTGCGGATTTTTCTGTAATCCTTACATGTGACGATCTTGGATATGAATCATATCTGAATAGTCTAGATATATATTTGCTGTAATTCTTACATAACCGTGTGATAATACTTTAAGAACATTTCTTTGGATTTCAAAAGCACGCAATATCCGGTTAGTCGTAACGGTCTCTGATCGAGATCCGGCTAGTCGTAAGCAACGGTCTCTGATAGAGATCCGGCTAGTCGTAAGCAACGGTCTTTGATCGTGTTATGAGTTAACGGAAAGCCATGAGATCAATTATATCTCTCCAGTTCCATTTACACCCCACCCCACCCCACCCCACAACACCTTCGGTCCCACTCCTTCAATTACCAGCTGATTTTTTTAAAAACAAATATAAGATAACAGACCCCGGTATTGGAAATGAAACAAAATGGGGTTTAACGTTCTACTTATCTGCAGCAACTGGGCCAATGTAGACAGCCCAATATTGGACATAAAAATGTTTATGACGTTGCTGACGTCGGCAAATTTGACTGGGGGGCTTTTAGATATTTATGTAGAGTAAATGTACAAATAAGGTAAAGTATAGATATATTGTTATAAGATACAAAAACAATTACTCGAGACCCGCCTTAAAAACATATTTATACCGTTTGTCTAGGTTAGTCGTAAAAGTGTCTATGCTGTTTGCCACCAAATTGAAGAGAAGAACAAAAGTTAAAATATATTTTGTTGCTCTGTATCCTATGGTGGCTGATTGGTGTCATGTCGTGATGAAGGTCGACATAAAAACATGACACCAATCACCCACCATAGTATCCGGATCTGAATTCCTTGATTACATTACAAAGATTTCAAGATTTAAGATTAAACCAGAAATAAAATTTCGAAGAGATCAATTTCAAAACACATCCAGATTTAGATTTGAGTGGATCCGCACAATCAAGGGCCCATGGTTGCTCAGTGAATAAGGTGCTGACTCAATAACTAGGGGGTCCGGTGTTGGTCAAGAAAGTTTCCCCAATTTTCCAGCGTGGTTTCCCCCATTGTCTGTGATGCGCTGGGTTTGAACATACCCGACATATCTCGTATACCGTCTGCATTGGATGCCGAATGTTGCAGATAAATACTGAACAGAATTGAACAGTTTTTGTTCTTTTAGAAATCCAACTTCCACAATGTAGTAGTTTGGAAGGATTTCAACTATCCCTTAAATTGCATCATATTAGGAATCTATTATAAGAATGCGATTTGTCTCTGGTGTAATTTCCCCTTTAAGGAGTGTAAGTCATGAATCAATCATATCTTTTGCAATTTGTATTCCTTTCAGAAATCCCACGCAATGATTTCCACAATTCCTTAAATTACGACCATATTAGGAATCTATTATAAGAATGTGATTTGTATTTTAAGAAATCCAACTTCCACAATGCAGTAGTTTGGGAGGATTTCAACTATCCCTTAAATTGCGATTATATACTATTCAAAAAAAGTAGGGGATATTTGATTTTGGGGGCATAATACTAAAATATGCAAATGACTACGAAAAAAGTCACTATAGAACCTAACAGAAGAAACATTTCCAGTTACATGTGACGCCCAAACGCACCAATAGCTACCGCATGGAATGCAGGTGATGCTTGGGATCATCATGGGGGTCCAACCCAAGATTTGCACGACTCTGACTTTGAATGTTACAGTCATTGTGGCATTGAATTCCAGGGTGGAAACATCAGTTTAATTGTTTTAGTGACCAGAAAACAAATTTTGATATGCGTCGGCTTACCCAAAATGAAAGGTTACGTGCCCTTGGCATGCTACAGATCGGCACAACACAGGCGGTTGTGGCGCGGACGATGAATGTTTCTCAGTCTGTCATAAGCAGGCTATGGTCCAGATACCGTGATACACAATCTGTACAGGACAGACCACGCTCAGGTCGACCAAGGGCGACAACTCAAGCTCAGGATCGATTTATCCGTACCTTGGCCTTGAGAAATCGTGTCATCACAGCAAATCAGATCAGCGCTCGTCTTCAAACAGACACTGGTGTGAGAGTGAGTGGCCGGACGATTCGGAATCGACTGCATAGGGGTCACCTTCGCGCCCGACGTCCTCGCGTGATCCCTTGTTTGAGAGATCATCACATTCAGGCAAGACGTCGTTGGTGTAGGGATCGTCAACACTGGGATAATCGACGCTGGAGCAATGTGATGTTTTCAGATGAGTCAAGGTTCACTGTTGATTTTTTGGACAGACGTAGGAGGGGGTGGCGTCGTCGAAACGAGCGCTTCCAAGACGTTAACGTCATCAGACATGATCGATTTGGGGGTGGTTCTGTTATGGTGTGGGGAGGCATCACTGTTGCTGGAAGAACGGCTTTACATGTTGTTGCAGGGCGTGTTACAGGCCAGTACTACCTGGACAACATCTTGGCAGTCCATGTTGTGCCGTTCGCACGACGTCATGGCCGCCGTTTCATCTTCCAGGATGACAACGCAAGATGTCACAGGGCCAGGATCGTTACAGGTTACCTCCAACAACAGAACATCACCACATTACCTTGGCCAGCACTGAGTCCCGACCTCTCCCCCATCGAGCATGTCTGGGACATGCTTGGACAGAGGTTACGTCAACGTCAACAACGTCCTGCCAATGTCCAAGAACTTGCTGCTGCGTTGCAACAGGAATGGGACAATCTGGACCAAAATGACCTTAGACGTCTCATTAGGAGTATGCCACGTCGGATCAATGCTTGTTTGGCAAACAGAGGAGGATTTACCCGTTACTGACTTGGTTGTGATGCTGTGGTAACTTTGCTGTTTGACCCCGGGTATCATTTTACCCTTATAATGGTCAGTCTGTGCCTTACTTAGTCTAACGATCATTTGGAATAAATCGATGAATGTGAACTTCATTTCATTTTGTCATTTGTTTCTTCGTCAGTTTCATTAGGTGACTTTAATAACACTTAAAAATCAAATATCCCCTACTTTTTTTGAATAGTATATTAGGAATCTTATAAGAATGCGACTTGTCTCTGGTGTAATCTCCCCTTTAAAGATTTGAAGTGATAAATCAATCATATCTTTTGAAAACATTGAACGGAATTAACCCAACTCCCACACTATGTAAGTTTGCAAGGATTTCCAAAATTGCTTAAATTACGACCATATTAGGAATCTATTATAAGAATGTGATTTGCCCCTGGTGTTTTTGAACGAGAAGTTATGAATAACTTAATATTGCTGTGTGGCACTTTGCAGGTAACGTGAATGACCGGTTTATGTCTATCCACTATAATATATCATTTTCACAGCCTAGCACTCTCTTGTCAAAAAGTAAAACATTTCTCAATGAATATTTGTAATGCCTTCGTGATATATTGGGTTCGCCAGCGACAATCTTTGATTCAGAAGAAAAAAGACAAGAAAAAAACCTGTCTGTTATTAAAACCACGTATACATCAGTCATTATTTAATATACATCAGAGAATTGCATGATAAGAATATTAAAGATGCATTCCCACAAAGTATTTTTCGAGTAGTTATTTTCAATGAAAGTATGGCAATGTTCGTGTGTATGGAACGTAGAGACGCCAAATCTTACCTATACCGTTTTTTTTAGGACTTCGAATTTTGTCTAATGGTTTGGATTGTTCGTACTTGGTTTTATTTTATTACTAAAAATATTGGATTCCCTGAAAAGCACCAATATAGGGCGAGCACAAGACAAAAATGTATGATTATCCCCTAATAGTCAGTGACGTAAGACGGACGCTTCTTATGTGTTGATCATATGCATAACGGTTGTGAGAACATTGAGATAATTAAATGTACAGTAGACTATGCGATTAAGCGGTGGAAATAAGGTTGGCTGGGGATAATCTAGGAATTATCCTAGGCTTCTCAACATCAGGACACACTAGGCGAATCTATTCGGTGGAATATATCAAACGTGTTTGCTTCGGGCGAACAGAAAATCGGCCGAATAACACTGGACACCCTAGGCGAATTTCGGCAGCGATTGATTCGACCGAATGATTCGGCTAGTAGGTCCACATAAAGTTTTATAGTAACTTCACAAAGACTAGAATCTGTAATAGTCATTAAACTATTCGATGGAGCAAAACAAAAACCCCAAGAAAAATGTCTATGTGCTCCAGCCTTTTTCATTTCAACGGGATTTCGAAGCGTAGAAAAAATATATACATGTCTATATGTAGACCTTTTTGTAGTACCGGTATTTATGAAATATTCTGACCCTCTGTCGTCACACACAACACATTAAGATTATATTTGGGAGAATAGGCCTATGAATTGATGTAAAAAAAATCCGACATTGACGTTACAGGTTTCCAGACAAATGTACTGAAGTAAGGTTATTAATTAAAATTTACAGACGCTTTGAATGTCAGTTTTAAAACCAATCTAATTTGTATTTATGAATGACGTTTCCTGCATTTAATATGCATCTAGGAAAAATAAAAATGAACTGCACCAAGATGCGTGTATATAAAATATGATAATTATACAATAGTAGGCAATGTGGTTTAGTGTTACGATATCCCATACACACACAGAAATGAAATGCTTAAAGAGGCTATTAATGATTATGAAAATAAAACGATTTCAATTTTTCTGTCTCCCAAACAATTTAGAGTATAAAAAAAGTCGGGTAATTTAACGCATACGCCGATATCCGTAAGGTCTAACTGTTATTAGTGGTGTTTTCAATAGCATCATGGCGCGTGACAAAGTATGACGTCGTCTGTCTAACAGTGGATTGATTCCTGATTTACAGTTGAATGCGCCTATGCACAAGCAAATTTATTGGGAAAAAATATCACCAAAGGCTCGTTCCGTGGTCGATTGCGAACTTCGGTTGTTGATGGCTGTAATGAAGTATACTAAAGGGATTTGTAATTTTCCAGACATTGAAATATTTCAGTATACGTGCTAGGAACATGGATCCCAGCTCTACCCTTCTTGTTATTATTGTTCTTTTTCGAGGTGATACTCTTCGAAAAAGCCTAAGCTAAGGCTTAGCCAATTCAAGATCGACGTGAAACTTGACATGCTCTTTCCTTGGCCGATTGTGCATTGATTAGCGGGCTTCGGTTGTTGATAGCGGTGATCAAGTCAGGGTGGGTTTCTGATCTATAGTGCGCTCGTACTTGTTAAAAACTGAAAAAGTTGGAAAAAAAAATAGAAAAAAATAAATAAATACAAATTTGTAAATAATCTGCCTTTGTTCAAAATGTTCATTGCTTGACTAGTAAGCTATTTGAATAGAGATTAACCCCCATAGACTTGATCGGTATATAATCACTGTTTTCAGGATTATGCATCGTTCTGCTCACGTGTGAGATCCTAAAGGTAACTGATATATTTTCAAGAATTAAGACTGCACACAGAAACACTATTCTATACGTCAATCAGCATCTGATTTTTAAGTCTAATCCCTTTATGCACATCACGGTTAGCTTCTTATCACTTTTTAATGAGAGCGGAAATAAAATGCATGCTTGTTATAGGTATGTGTACTGGGGTATGTTATTACAGTTTGAGTTTGAGTTACAGAATGAGAATGCAATGTGCAATATGAATATGGGAGAGAAAGAAGGGGATTTAACGCCCATTACATACAGACTAGGTCATTTTGGAACTAACATATGGTAAAATTTAACTGCAATAATTCGCTTGCGCGTATGAGTCTTTTGAATTGTGGAAAAATCGGGGGACTCAGACAAAATCCACGACGATGGACAGGTGACCCTACTCATTGTCACTTACAAGCCTAGGATCGAAAACACACTACTTGACTCAATGACAGGCGGTGGTATCTAAAGTGCACGCTTTAGGCCACTCAAATCTTTGCACCCCCACCCCCACCCCACACACGCACACACACTGTCACTATACGAGGGGAATAGAAACGCTAAAACATTTACTTAAAGATACATTATGGTAGATAAGATAACGAGATGGCAGTTCTCGCTTTTATAGTTAAAAACTAGATAGTGTAAAGGTAATTTGCTGAAAATTTCAGTCAAATTGATCCACTATGAGCCGAGAAAGAAGCGGGTGAAATTTTGGCATAGTCTCGGTCATCATTACTAAAATCATTAATATAAACAGCTTAGTCTCGATTATCCACTTTTTTTTGGATTTAATTATCAACGGCCGTTAGCGGCATATAGGAAACTAATCTAGCCAACATCGAAGGCTAGCCTTGACATCGAGAGTTTATTATGGTCTGGATAAGTTAATAAATGTCTAATTGATAATTTAGATAACATTTCAGGCCTAAAGAAAGACTTGTAATAAGTAGATTATGCTCTTGCATAATGCATGTTTAAGTACCAAAAACAAATTGTTACAACATAATATGTTTATACAACCATAAACTTCGTACAAAATTGCAATTTATATGACACTTCTTCTCATTTCTTATAGTAAGCATGTGCTGTATAGATTTTTAAGAAAAATGAATCTCTATAAGAGATTTTTGACTTGTGATATTGGGAATACGGTTCGTACAAACTGCAGAATGAAGTTCTTATTGAATCAATTTGGATAAACAAAAAAGACCAGATCTAAGCTGAGATACAATGGTCTGAAATGGGGTTTAACGTCTTACTTTTACCAATCGGATAACGCCGTCTCTTCATCGAATTTCAACTGTCAAGAGTTATTTTACGTGCACGCCAACAAGTACACACAGGGATCTTTTTGCTTACCTACACAAAAAAACAAGTGGAAACCAGGCTTGAAAATTTCGAGGAACATTCTTGGACATTACCGAGGTCGAACCCGGACCCTCCTTTTTTAGTGACCCAGCGCCTTACTCACTAAGCCACTGTGGCTCACCATGTCTAAACTATTTAAAGATGCACTCTCATTTTGACTATTGCAGCTGATTGGTATTTTTTTTCTCAAATTAAATTCATAAAGACGTCCACTCCGTCATCTTCAAATAAGATTTGAGACAAATAAATTGACCGGTTGCTGAAATATCAGCGTTTTCATATTTAATTTAGACTTTCGTATACGTAATACCCTTTAAATTGAAATAGCACAAAGTGATGGGATCTACGTCGCCAATAGAATTCAAGTCATCATCATTAAACATCCTGTATAAAATAGCGATTTATCAATAAACTTAAATACATTATTTATATGTCCAATATTAAAGAATACAACAAAAGATGTATAAAGATTGTGAAACATCCGCATTGATCTAACACTCTCCCTTGTTTGATTATCAACTCAATATGCATCTCTATCCTGGTGCAATTACATCTTAATTTGTTTTGGAGTTTGCAGATTCTTATAATTGTTATTCTTGTATATCAAATAGCTTCTTTTAAAATATCCTTATAAGAAACTCGTGAAAGGAACTAAACATCTTTGATTTTGGTCAAAATAAAATTTTATTGGGTCATTATTATGATGTGTTATTTCGATCAGTGATGGATTAAATTTGGGCTTGCAGGACGGAGGGCCTGGCAACGGACAATGTATAGTCTTTCGGATTTTACGAAAAACCGAGGCCTAGTGTACAGGGCAAAATTTCCCTTATAACACACTGTATGGCGTATGCCCGCCTTCATTAGCCCAGTCGGAGCAGAAAAGTAAGGCGTTAAACCCGTCTAGTCCTGCTGTGTTGGAAGTTGATGAATAATAGTAAGCGGAAACGCCACATTTCGGCATAATTTTCCTCGTAGCACATTGGTGGAGAACGTATCATTAGTAAGGAAGATCACTATAATAACAATATTTCAAATATGGACGAAAGCACCAAAATGTCTAAGAAAGTTGGGGTGGGGGGGGGCATTTTTTAAGAAAATCCCATTGGTCAATTGAATTTTCAAAATGGCCGCCATTTTCCAAGAAGGTCGCCATTTTCAGTTTGTATCAAAGAATTTTACCTACTGGACAGAGTGAGATGGATTTGATATTATTTTCAAGTTATTTGAATCATGGGGAAGTCAAACATTTAAATTTAACTTCAGGGCCTCCCTGTGCCTTGTTAAAACAAAAAATATACAAAAACACAGGTTAGTTGCCATAATATTTATTATAATTGATGCCCCAATACAAAAGTAATGCACTTTTATGGAACATGTACCAATTGTTATATTATATTCGAATAAAAATCCTAAATGTAAAATAAAATCAATAGCATTTGTATCGTCTATGATATTCTGGCTTGCATGACCACCATCTTGGCTTTTCGAGTGGCTGGTGGGCTTATTCTACAGAGTTATCTTCGAGAAGTATTTGTGCAAATTTTTATGCTTGTATTTAATTTTAAACGATTTCCAAGATAAATATATTTATCTGCTGCACTATTAAACTCTAGTTCTTTCCGGTTATTTGTTTTAATTAGAATGGTCTTTGCTATATTTCTTTAACATTTGTTATTTCATGATTCACTCAATAGTTTTTCTACAATGCATATATACTAGCTAGCAAAATTATTTCGCCCACGTGCAGGATGCATTGTTTATCAGTACAGACATTACTGTCCCCGAAGAATATAAAAGCTTTAAGGTACAATAGCAATAACTCGGTTACAATGTAGTGACAATGTTCAACTTTTAGATACTTATCAATAAATTAAGAATGGGAGTATTTTATGGAGTTTTGATGAGGAATCATTAATGTCGAGAATTGAGCAATTGGGTATCTTCAATGATCAAAGGGCGGAGGGGGGGGGGGTGTTTAACGTCCACTCGACACAAACTGGGTCATTTCGGGACTAACATATGGTTTAATTTAATTTCAATAATTCGCTTGCGCATGGGGGTCTTTAGCAGTGGGAGGAAATCAGAGGACCCGGAGAAAACCCACCAGGTTGGACAGGCGACCCTATTACTTGTCACGTACGACCGGGGAATCGAAACCACGCCAGTTGAATCAATGACAGACCTTATGATACAACGCGCACGCGCTAACCATTCGGCCATCCAACCCCTTATGCTCAAAGGAGAAGTGGTATCAGCTACTTTGTCTCGAGCACGACAGCCATTTTCTAAATATCCGAATGAACATACGCGTTACATTCTCAGATATCAAAGATTCTTTAACCCCCAACCCTTAGTTTCACAATCAAAGCCCTCCACGGTGAGAAATATTTCGTTATATCTTATTACGTTAATATTTGACCATGCGTAGAAATGATTACTTGAAAAATGACAAAAAGAGAACGAAAACACTTTGAACCAATCTCAATTGTGTAATTAAACAATTAACTTTCTCGAAATGATCTCATAAATGTTGTGTTAGTTTTAAACAATGATTATCACCCGTTGGCTCTCCATTTCTACGCCGTTAAAACAGATGAACGATGTATTTAACAGCATTTCACAGGGGAGCATAAAATTATTTTAAGATCTGTACTTTGAATATAGACTTTTATTGATTGTGGTGTGCAGTATGTGTACGATATTCCACAAGAATTATTACTTAAAGAATCGATTCTAGATATGTTTTAGAGAATAAATTGTGTGAAAGTGAAAGGAGGTTAGAAATCCCGTGCATCAAGTACAATCTAACCCAATGCAAAACGCCAGCTTTCGTATGTAGTTTGCGATCTGTGTTGTCAACTCGTCCTTGAGTCTGGATTAGCACGTTTATGATAGGCACGTTTATCAGGTCACACATATAGACACTGTAGGTCTTAATCGACTTACCCCGTTTTCATATTTGGGCGATTATTCCTGAATAGTTTAGTGCCGTGGGCTGAAATTTTCAGACAGAGGCTATTACGTTACATCATTTTGCTTGATTTCCAATTAAACAAACACGGATCAATGCATGTACACCTGTTTTTAAATTAAAAAAACCCAACCACAACCCCAGTCTTCAGTCTATTATTTCAACAAATTACAATAAACCTTAGTGCATGGAGTAATGGGAGCATTTCAGATATCTTGTCCAATTGATTTTAATGTTAAAATCTCGACTCTTTACCTTTTCCGTTGGCAACGTCATGCTCAAAAGCATAAGCATTTATGAAATGAAATGAAATGGTGTTTAACGTCCTACTGTTCTGCTCCTAAACTGAACTAATGAAGACGGGCATACGCCATACGGTGTGCTATGAGGGAAATTTTGCCCGGGCAGCGGCGCTACGGCCTACTCTTATATCGAATTCCAACTGACAAAGGATCTTTAACGTGCACGCCAATATGTACACGGGACCTCGGTTTTTCGTCCCATCCGAACAACTAGACAGCTGTCCTTGTCAGGCCCTGACAAGAGGAAACCACGCCAGAAAAGCTGGATGAACATTCTATGCCAATGCAGGGATCGAACACCCGACCTCCAGGCTAGCGAGCCAGCGTCTTACCCACTTAGCCACGTGATCCCCCAAGCATTTATGAGGTCTACAATGGAAATCTTGAAATAGACAAACTGGAAGTAGCAAACTGGTAAACATGAAATCAGCCTTTATAACTTTGTGAAAACCACGAGATTACATCAAAATACAGAATAGAAAATAGGCTTAGTGATATGAACTTTATCCACGTCAGTAACATTCACGAGCACCAGTTGTATGCCTGTGTTAAGATAAATGAACTGGTAGTTAATTAAATTTTACATTAAAATTAGATTGTCAGTTATAAACACCGGTCTCTGGGGGAGAATTATATCATTGAACAATATCTGAATTCGACAGGCTTAAAGCAAATGCAATAAACAAATTCAATCTTCTTTCGCCCATCTGTGGTTGGCGTGTTATTCTCTGTTTGTATTTGGATCTGGGGCTTACAATATAATTCTATTGTTGTTGGTATTTGTTTTTGGGCCCTTGATTTTCGATTTGTTATTATGGTAGAGGTCCCGTATATGCACTTTGGTGTGCACACAAAGAATCATTCATTGACAGTTGGCATGCATAGCACACTGTAAGGCCCAGAAAAGGACATTAAACCGTATTTCATTCATTCATTTGTTACTGCCTTTATTTATATTTGTCATTGTCAGTCATTTCCATCCCGTTTTTAACAGCTGATGGAAATCCAAACAACGTATTCTTCATCTGCGGTATTATAGCATAACCACAACGTCAATAATTAGAACATAATTCGTGTGGTTATTCGCTTGATAAATATATAATTATTGCTCAGACAGTAACATAATTTGTGCTTTTTGATTTATCGGTATATAAAGGAACTGAATTTACCACAGACATAGCGACTGAGAATCAAAATAATTGTTTTCATTGAAACTATTCCCACGAGAACTTAGCAATTTTACGAACATGGCAAAACCAGGGAAGTTGAAATGATGCTTGATCATGAGTTTGATCACTGTCTTTGATGACTGTGTCTACTATTTTAATCAGGCAAGCTATTCTTTCATCTCGAGAGAGGCAGAGAAATGGGGTTTAACGTCCATCCACTCCACACAAACTAGGTCATTTCGGGACTAACGTATGGTTCAATATTTTTTCAATAATTCGCTTGCGCGTAGGGGTCTTTAGCAGTGGGAGGAAATCGGAGGACCCGGAGAAAGCACACATGGTTGGACAGGTGACCCTAATCCTTGTCACTAGACTCAATGACAGACCTAACCATTCGGCACCCAGACACCTCCCACCCCCTTTATCTTGAACCTGCCCATCACAGTAAATGCTGATAGGTGAAATCATAGTTTTCATGAGATCCCTTTTTGCTGTCCGGCCAATGATGTGACCCGAAAGGTTTGAGCTAGGAATCGATTTTATTGTGATGTTAATATGATGACATTTTATGCAGTAGCAATATTTTAGGCCCGCATGTTCTTCTTGGGAATTTTGTTTATAAGCTTTGCTGCAATTCTTATTATTGATTACAACAAACATATTCACACTCAAAAAAAATATGGAATAACAATTACTGGTTGATATGCTTGTAAAGAAGAGAGTTGCATATTAATAAATCGGCATATGGAGTTTTTAGTGTGTTACTGTTCAATTACTAAATGCCACTCAAAGAAAAACAAACTAATTGTAAGTAACGTAAATACTGTTTTCATCAAAATGTAAAATGATTACAGCTTCATGTTGATAAGATTACATGATAATGGCTCCAAACAACAAAATTGTTACTTGAAACAAATTTCAGCTAGCTTCCACAATTTAATGATGGATTTCATGAGATGTGACACCTTGTAATCCCAGATTTTTTGTGTTTTGTACTGAACCTATAATATTGGTCTTTAATCCTGAATAATAGTGTTAGGGTATTATCGCCGCTCTCGTTCTATTCTCTCCTTTTCCTCTCATGTGGCCAGTTACACATGTACTACTCACTGGAAACCACTGAGTTGTTCTCGACGTAGCGAATTTGTTCGAAATATGTCGAATTCGACTCTAATGATATTTTAAGTCAAAACTCAGGCCCCGAGTTCCCAAAGCATTCTCAGACTTAAGTTAAGAATTCACACATTTTTTTTGTTTTATTTTAACTAAAATATAGCCCTTTATAAAACTTTTGTTGTTTGAATGTATCAAATAATCAATAAGAAACAATGGACAAAGTTTTGTGTTTCTGGATCAAAGATATTTCTCATAAACAGTGATTGAAAGTTCAGTAAATTCTTAACTTAAGTCTGAGAATGTTTTGTGAACCTGGGGCCAGGATTATTGCTACACTAGTCCAAAATACTTACCCTAACACTACTTGTGACCTCACCAAATTTGGTGCCGAATGTTTCTGAATGATTTATTTGTTAAAATCTCATCATAGAAAAGTGTCAGCTGTATAGGAATATTTTTCATGAACATTATTATGTCAGATCATTTTTTAAAACATGCAAAGGTTGCTAATGCATCTTGTCTATCCATTATCAAGTTTGGTGTTTTTTTCTGTCACATCTTTTTTTCTGTATTCAATTTTCTTAAATGAAAAATATATTTCTAGCATTATCTGGAGCTTTGTCAATTATTTGTACTGAGTTAATGGGTATTCCGAGACAATTACAATCTGTGACATTTTCCCAACATCTCTGTGTAGATTATTAATTTCACATGCGTGTAAAGACGCTGATTGTCATTTGACAAAATCGATTTTTTTCACTGCTTAAACCTGCATTATGCAAGAGCTAAATCTATTACTGCGGGGTTGTCTTTATGTCTTAAATTAGTCATTAGTCATTAATCAACTTCTCAAGATTATAATCAACTCTCGATACCATTGTTACCCTGCGATATTTGGTGGAATTGAATACGGTTTGTGGTGGATGATTTAATCGTACCAACAGTAGTAATGACGATCGAAGCTAGCCTAAAATTGAATCGCTATTATCTTGGCTCAGAGTAAAGCAATTTGACTAAAATATTTTCAGCATATTTTGTTTCCATTATCTATTTTTTAACTATTATAGCGAGAACTGCAAGCTCTTTATCTAATCTTACCTACTGCCCCTTTAATCCACGCTAAAATTTACTCAAATGATCATTAAATATTTAATTAAGAAAACAAAATATTAACCGTAGATATTCCCCAAACATGGCTTCAATCCAATTAGAAAGAGGCCCATCAAACATTTTTGGAGAAAATTATGGGTTGAATTGGCTGATTTTGACCATGCAATATATACCATCTGTAGAGAATGCAGAATGTTGACAAATTACCAATTCATCATATCTTTGTAAATACTAAACGGAATTCATCCATTTTTGAACTGATATTACTTATTGTAATGTTTTTCCTTACTATTCAGTTTAAATTATTCCGTTCTTTTTTAATGTCACGGGAGAATTTCAAGACACGCTATCGAAGCAATTACAGTACCTAATGAGTTTTACCGAATTTGCTGCATATGGAATGAAATGGGAATTTTTTTTTTCTGTGAGTTCGTGCGTTCACGATCCTCAAACTAAGTCCCATTAATGATCGTGGTACCATTATTAAATAGCTAGATTCTTCAAGGACAAAATGATATAAAATTTAACGTAATTATCGACAACAGATTCAGTGCCTCCCCCACGGTCTAAATCCGGTCCTGTCTTAAACAACTGTTATTTATTTGAGAGAGTAAGAGAGTGTAACTTCATATTAAGGATTACGATAAGAGCTCATGTAATCACATTGTCTTTTATTGATTATAGAATTACACTTGTGTCTATTTTGAGACAAACTTAGTTGGTCTGTTCCCTGTATAATCATGGGCGTGTTTGTTTCTGAATCAGTATCCTGTATTTATCCTACGTTTAAAGGCCGTTTAGATCTGAAGCCGCGGTGGCTCAGCGAGTAAGACGTAGCCTGCTACCCTGGAGGTCCCGTGTTCGATCCCGGTGTTAATAATCAATTATCTTCATAAAATATGTGAACAGCCCAAATTGAACGGAAGTCGTTTTCTTTAATTATTTTGTCGCTTGTGCTTCAGCCGTGTTTAATCACTTCCGCGTTGTCTTGTGGCGTATGCTTTCTTTGTACATTACCAGATTCAGCTTGAAACCCTAGAGAACACAAAGTCGTATACTGATTTTAAAATATTCATTGTGACATAAATATTAGATATAAGGATCCCACATTTACATGATAAGATACAAGCTCAATATTGATTGAAATAGACCGGTATTGTATTCTAATTCGTGTTTTTATTTACGTACTTTAAAGAAATTATAACGTTAATTTTTATACTTGGAAATCTCTACAGCCTGGTTCACCATAAGGCGGATATCGACATGGCACCAATTAGCGTTATAATGTTCGAAACTTTTGTGTATAATATACACTGGTGCAGTTTTTGGACCCAATACTCGTTTGTTTAGAATATGGACAGTTATAATGTTTTTGACCCAATACTCGTTTGTTTGGAATCTGATGGACAGTCAAATGTATACTATAAGTACAGAAATAAATTAAACACATTACATTTGAAATAAAATTTGAATCAAGGTTCTCTGAAGTGGAACGAACATAACATGGAATGTTATCATACAAACGATGAACTGACAGAAAGTAACTCCACGTTATCTCATGTGCATAAACGCTGTTTCTGAATCAGTTGTTTTTCCTTCCAGCATGAGCTGTGCCGTGTGACTGTTGTCGTATATCTGGGGACGCATAGATTAGGACTGCCTTTGCGCCCTCAAGATTTAGCTCTTAAGGTTTTTCATTCTTTACTAGATACCAATTACCATGAGTATCATCTCCATGTTACCTTTAAGACTGTATAGAAATTTAATGCTATTTTGTTCAGACTATAGTTGTTGTAGTCCACGCGGCGACGATTAAGGCTAGAATGATGGAGACTACGTTCCCCACCCCCATAAAACACTGATAATGACAATACTCGTGGTAATGGTATAACGCACGCTGATCCGCAGTGAATATTCGCTAGGAAGACTTTCTTAATACTCTGTGAAACAGATTGGGTATAACGTACTATAATGAAAGAAAAGCCCTAGTCTACTTCCTTGTAAGAGTCATCGTCCTCTGGCTATGTCGTGTTACTCCCCAGTGTCATATAATATTTATAATATAGAAATTGCTGACGCAGCACTAAAATACTATTTCCTCTTCGCACATTACTATATTCTGGTCAACCAATTGACGACCTCATTTCCTGGCTCCAGTCGATAGATTGATCCGCATTGATAAAAACTATACGCCCGTAGTAGCAGTACTACTACAGTGAATGATACATTATTCGATTGGTTCATACTTAGTGAAACAGTGATGGCATCCCGGCAATTGTCCATATTGATTGTCACTTATCTATATTAAGCCTTGGCCAAGCTTCGGGTTACATGTCAATCATTCGATTTATCGTCTGCTATTCGATTACAGTGCCATCTAGCGCGATACTATTACTGCTGTAATTTAATCATATATAGTTTAGTTTCGTACGATTTGATATTAACCTATTCACGGGGTATATTACTTTTAGGATTATATGGGAATAATGAAATGGTATATGGTAATATGACAGTTTAAACCCTAGCTTGTTGACAATGATTTTTGGAACCATTTATTTGAAGTCAAATGAGATTAACTGATTCATTCCTCAGACCTTCAAAGCCTTTTCAATGAACATCATTTCCAGCTTTGTGATAGCTTTTATCTAGGGTCGTATTCCCTGTTTGAAAAGGTCTTGTCCTTGATGATCACAGCAAAATCTGACTTAAATCAAACATCTTTCAATAAACCTACCCAGAATATTTGTAAGATCACCAATTTTAACGGCAATGTATTGTTGCGTGCTAGATCCAAAGCAATCAATTGCGTTTTGCATAGGATATTTTCATAAAAAATACAAGAAGACACACGCGAGAATATCGTCCTTAAAGGCAAACTATATAATATCTTTTAGGTTGGTTATTCCACTTCACAAAAAACAAATGTTTTGGTTTAAGTTTGACACAGGAGTATGCCATCAGTCTAAAGATTTTAATAAACGGGACATGTCTAAATTATAAGTAATCTGCCAATTATTACCAGTAAACGTTTCATTTATGCTAGCCAGAATCAGATTCAGAATGGCATCAATTTGAGAAGGGGATGTTTCAGAAAGAGCAGATGTCACCGTGTCGAATATGTGATCTACTTTGATTTAAAGATGCATTTTGTTAGAGTTAAATATGTCTATTACAGATGTTTCCTTTGGTCTGAATTATTAATTAGACATTTATTCACACGCCAAGCCCATATTCAACGCTCTAGATTATCGGATGATTGTGATTTTCAGTGGATTTAAACGTGATCACCATTTAACGATATAATTTAAAACTGGATAATCGAGATCTTGTTTATTATACCAACAATGGTACTTGACAATCGAGATTACATTGTGAACACATAAAACGCTGATAATATATTCATTTTTCATTATCTTTTTTGAACAATTATAGCAAGAACGCCCCGCTCTTTATCTAAATCTGACATATAATGCATTTTAACGGGTTTCTTATTCTACTTAGCACTTATTTTCAACTCACTGATGAATTTATATTCTGCTATAAGACATATTGTGACCTTGAACAATCGTTATTTATTGGGTTTTAAACAGACGACCAAACCTTGTTGTATTGGCGGTGATGTATCTAGAAATCATTGAATGGATTGTAACACCACATATATTATCTAACTTCGAATGGTTTACATTTACTTTCTTCGCGCGGTATATATAAATCTACTGTATGAATAATCCGTGTTTCAGATTAAATTCTTGACAGTTTCCATGTACACTTGAATAAATTCTTGAAGTTTCCATGTACACTTGAATAAATACTTGAACGAAATTGAATGATATCTACTGTCCAGGGGAACATATTCCATTTAAAGATACATTATGGGAGATTCGATAACGATAAACAGCATAGTCTCGATTATCCATTTAATCGTTAAATCGTGAAGGAAAGTTATGCAGTAAATCGGCTCACAATCCATTAAAGATCGCAGGCTAGCGATGCCATCTAGAGTTGATTATGGTCTGGATAGGTTTATTAATGTCTAATTAATAATTTAGATAGCATTTCAGGCGTAAAGAAAGACTTGCAATAGACAGATTTAGCTCTTGCACAATGTATGTTTAATGTTGAAATAAAACAGAGTGAACTTGAATGCAGATATAAAGGAATTTATGCTGCAGAAACAGCGCAATTTGCTACAAATCAGAATTAAATCGTTGTTCTGTCCAATCAGTTTTGATTTTTCTGTGAACGATAAATATTCCATAAAGCAATTCAATTAAGGTTCCAGTAGAGTTTTTATTTAACATTTCTGTATTTTGTTATTGGATCGTAAACACGAAAAACAGCCGCCTGCTCATGTACAGAAATTGTTGTTTTGACAAAGGAAAGCGGCTTAGGTAGAAGCAGTAATGATAATTGGCAGAAAGCAGCAATAAAGTAAAGCATTTGACCCATGATGTGCAAACATTAATAGACAGTTTTATATCAAGAACCGCTTCACGAAACGCGGTTGACATTTTAAGAAGCCTCGAATGGTAATCGGCTTTAATCAATTCCACTCGGATGTTCCCGGCTGGCGGCGTGTCCAGAATCGACTAATAATATCCAAACCGTGAACTTCTCTTGACTCTTGTACTTTAGGTACATTAATTAATTGACACTGATTAATCTGCGTCGAATCAAAGCACAGAGGAAGTAACGTTTGATGTATAATTTACATAGACCAGTTCTTGCTTTAGACAATTTAGAGCATGTATAATTTACTTTTTGAATGTCAAATGTCTCTTGGGTTATGGACATTTTGATAAGTAAGATCTAAAGGGAGTGGGAGGCTTTGTCGTTGTTTGTTAATACATTTTAAGTATTGGCAAACTGAACTGTATTTCTATCTGTCTTATGTGTCAGGCGGTATTGACACTTTGACAACCACTGGTACTCGATTCCTTTAGTTCAAAATGCCGAACGCTGCTCTGCTTTTTGATGTCTCTATTGATGTTTGGCCATGGCCAGTGAAAGGGTCGGTCATTTGAACAACCATGTACCGTATTATTGACAACCACACAAATCGCTAGAATATTTCCTTATTACTTAGAAGCGAAACACTAAGTTACCTTGTGACGTAAGAGGAAATATTACGTGGCTACCACGTTCCGAATTGGTTATTTTAGGGTTTAACGTCTTCATATACGACGCTCGCATCAGTTTTTCTATTGAAAATTAATAAACGGTCGATTCTCAAGACAACGGCTTATTAAAAAAAAGTCCGACCTGAAACATCTGCGAAACCTATGAAAAACTTTATATCCAATTCTAATTATTTCAAGAATAGCCATCTATAGGAGTTACATTTAACATTGATGCGTGAAATTGTATCACTATATAATTATCTGTTACTGCAAGAAGAAATCAATTTCCATAATTCTAGTAATAGGGACGTATAATAACCGCTGGCCATATATAACATATGTCATTTTTTACAGTGGCATCGTGTTTTAATCAAAACCAAGAGATTGGGAAATATATGTTTTGTAATATTCTCAATTAAATTTCCTTTTTTTTAAAAAAAGATTACAGGACCTGGACAATAAACTATATTCACCAATCATTAATTACTTTTACTCCTTTCCTATTTGTGGGA
Organism: Patella vulgata; assembly: GCF_932274485.2. Classification (NCBI taxonomy): domain Eukaryota; kingdom Metazoa; phylum Mollusca; class Gastropoda; family Patellidae; genus Patella; species Patella vulgata. The sequence continues at coordinate 25,619,858 of NC_065883.2, forward strand.
GCGATGGTGGCTCAGTGAATAAGACCTAGTCTTTCGGACGGCACGACAACCGACGTCCCATGTGCACATTGGCGTGCAAGTAAACCTTAACAGTTGGAATCGAAATAGGCAGAATTTCCCTCATAGCACATTATATGGCGTATGAGAGAGAGAGAGAGAGAGAGAGAGAGAGAGAAGGAGTAAACTGGGGTTTAACGTCCACTCGACAAAAACCAGGTCATTTCGGGACTAATATACAAGCGGGAATTCGAAACCAACCACGTCAGTTGACTCAATGACAGACCCTTATGATGCAACGCGCACGCTTTAACCATTCTGACACCAAATCGACCTCTATATAGCGTATGCTCGTCTTCAATAGCCAAGTCGGTGCTGAACAGTAGGACGTTAAACCTCATTTCATTTCATTCTCTATTTATTACACAAAATAGCACCACTCATTACTCCTTTCTTATTTACTACTCAGTCGATAAAATAGTTTAAATCCTACTCTTTTTACTTATCACATCAATTCAGTCGTAAAATAGTATTGCTCCTTTTCTATTTATTACATCACTTATTTTGTTTTATTTATCACATCAATTCAGTCAATAAAACAGACCACTTCGTTTCTACTTATTTATTGTATTAATCTGGGTCCCAATCTAGTATAGTTTAGGCAGCGACTGAAGCGTTAAATTTGAGTTATTCTTAAAGAGGGATTAGCGCTTTCTAGGTCAGTATCGGGTGGTAAAAAAAATAAAAATATTTCATTTGACCTGATTTAACAGATGCATCGGCCATGTTCAGATAACATTATTTACGCCAAACTTGAAACAAATCCACTTAGCTCTCGTTGAGCCATTAACATTTCATATATGAATTTACGAGTCTCAAAATATTTTCTTTTGTTGCTTTTCATTGATTGTAACGAACTCCCACGGAAATAAAGTACCTTAAATAGTTCAGTCCGTAGAATTTTCGTAGTAAGGAGAGGTCAGGGTTGTTGTGGATATGGTATTATTCAAAGCGAATTATTTTTTATTGATAGTGATAGTGTCTCTTTAAATTGAGTTGATTTTTAAAAAAAAAAGAATTTGTCACCGGATTGTGGTTTACAACAGGGAACGTCATGTTTTATAATGACGCTCCCTGTTAAGAGAGTTAAACTGTGTGATTTGGTGATACTTTTGGACTAAAAACAAAGATTGCTTGGAATCCCTATCAAAACATTTTAATCGGAAGAAAACTACCCCTTTCCACGGGAGTCTATTTGCAGCATTGTTTATCATGTCACTTGATTGAGGATTGATTCCATTTTAGATTGTATTTGTCGTTAGTCGCTGTCCATTTACCATAAAAATCGAAGCCTATGTAAATTCCTAGATTATCCTCTGTCAATTTATTTTTCCGTCGGTTAATCGTAGAGTCTACTGGATGGTTAATTGCCCCAATGTTCTCACAGCCGTTAACCATTAGATCAACTCATCAGAAGCGCTCCTTGCGTCATTCGGTGAGACAGGTTGCCCTTTTTGACTTATGTGCTCTTTTTTTTAGCGGGAAGGGGGAGTGGTCTATTTTTCTACTAAGATTAAGTGCCGTACTATCCATGTATGCCAAAATTGCCATACTTTAACTGGAAATAACCGCCCGATAAATACTTTTGTGAGCAATGTATCTTTAAACGGAACCGTTTTCATAAGACCTGCATGTCATGTTAACTAATCTGCAGTGAAACATTTGTTCGCAATATCATATATATTGATTACAAAGAGAAAATATGATTTCAACATATAGCTCCACCACGATTATGCAACCTCGACCAAAAATGGTATCTTGGTAATGGATAAATCCGAAATTGTTGCGCAACCAGTTATTAGTTTTTGTTTTGGTAAAAAAGAAAAAAAGAGATCTTACATTTGGCATTAAATTGCCTTAAAACAATTTTAGTTGCTCTAAAACTATTCATTTACCGCAATTAACGGCTGTAAATCAGTTTATAATTTCAAGGATAAAGTCGGGGTTGATGATTGATGTTTCTCATCTGGTTTTACTATTACCCGAACAACTCAGAAAATAGATAAACACCATCTACTTTTTTTGGCGTTAATAATCGGAGTGACAGGCCGAGGATGAAGGCCACTCCGTTAGTCAATTTCTTAATCAGTGGGAATTGATTAGATCTTCTTAATGAAACATCACATTAATCAGCAATGAAGGTCGATTGATCTGTCAGCAATTTGAATGACGGCAAGATATATATGTAGTTAAGAAAACCATGCCTTCTGCTCATCAAAACTGATTGTTATCCCACGACATAAATAACTCTTTGGGTATGTTATCGATCTATTTCTCTGATTTGGACAAGATTAATCTTACTAGGTCAACAGTATTTTACTCCAAGATGAAAAATTCGATCGAGTAGCAAAAAACAAAAACGAATGTAAATTATTTGACTCGGATCTCATTAGATCTGCAAATGACAAGCTGGAATTCGCTTTGTCATCATGCACCTGATTGTTCGTAGAAAATTCCCCACAGGGTACACCTTATGGCGTATGCCCGTCTTCATTTCCCCAGTCGCAGCAAATCATCAGAAGGTTAAACCTCATTTGATTTGTATTTCTTATGCTCATTTCTGACGTCTGCTTGTCTTTACCACTGGGTCACTACATAGCCTCTGAAAAATGCAAAGTCCCAAAAACATAACGAAGTGATGATGGCGGCATTTAAAATCCGTTTATTTTGAATGCTATAAGTAATTAACCCCCAGGAACCGAAACCAATTCTGTTGTAATTATTGGTCTAAATGCCTGTGATAAAAAGTTGGAAAGAAAATATATATACCCCCTGAAGTCATGCCACAAGTTGAAAGTCTGAAAATCTCATTTCCCGCTGAACGACGTGGGACTTAAAGATCTTATGATAATGATTCGTCAAGGTAAAGTTAACATTCGTGGAGATGGTTTCACAATAATTAATGGTTAAAAAAACTACTGGATGCTTATTGTTAAGAAGAAAATCACCTAATTTACTGCCTACCGAAAATAAATTCTTATTCTCTTATAGAAGGCCTCGATGTAAACTAGTGATTGACAAGAGATAATTTCGACGTTAATTCACCGCTAAAATTAATTAAAGTGGGATGTGTTTGTTATAAAAATGTCAAACTTCATTTCATCGATTCAACATGTTCTATTGTGAAATTGTCAAATCGAATAAACATCAATTTTCTACCCTTAATTCAATTTACAAAAAAATATCAAATTTCCGGTCCCTCGTCAGTAATTGACCGGATCACGATTTGTTGTTTTTATTATTGCAATAACAGTATTTGCATATCTGGAACTGGTGAATTGAGTTTGTATTAAAATCAGAGAATATTTAATGTTTTGTGTGTTAGATAGAATATGCAGCTTTGGAGATAGACGTGTCTTCTGTTTAAATTATTATACTTAAAGGATAAACAACAACGGTAAACATCTGCATCGAATTTGATAAAAGTCTTAATGTCTAGCTAAACATATCCATCGTCCAGGACAATATAGAGGTAAATGATCATGAGTAACCCCATTTCCATTTCGTAAAATTTAGGTAACTTTCAAAAACTGCCACGGGGAAAGTGGAAGTTAAGTCGCATCGGTATTGCCTCCTCATCATTGTACACTTAGTGCCCTTTGGGTTATTTATTTTTTTATCCCGAAGAAGGGTGTATGCAACGTTTATTAAATTACAGCCTGGCAATAAGATTACATACCTTTCAAGCGCATGCATGTGTAATAAACATGTCGATTGCCATCATTTTCTACAAGCAAATAATCTGGCTGGTTTTTTTTTCAAAATATGAAACAATCCTTGAAAGTTTCCCGTTAAAATGCCTTTCCATCGGTACACTCAGTTCTTCCCCAGATTCCTTTTTTAATTGACAAAAAATAGCTGGAAGTTCTCTGAAATCTGTATTTGGGTTTAATAAGAAAAATAACTCGAAGCTCGTACATCTTTCGTTGTGTTGAAGGTTTATTAGCTTATTGCGTGTGCAACTTTCATCGAATTCCCTTGATCCAAGGCCATGTGCGGATAACGACCAAACTGACCCAAAGTGTGTCACAATTGCTTTAATAAATGAGAAAACAGCCACGTTGATAGTGAATATGATATTACGTAGCTGTATTGGCGATTGGCCTTTTCAGTAGTACAAGTACCCGTCTGAGACCAAACTTCACTGGATCAATAACATCTTCAACTCTGATCAACCAGTTTTCAATAATACTTACTCTTAATCATCTTCAATTGGAGTCCTGTCAAGTAAAAACACTTCTGTGTGATTAAAACATTTGTATTGCGGCATCATTCGTTTAATAAAAAAAAAAATACATGTATCTAAATTAGGTTTCTGCTGCTACAGTGAAGCCGTCTGTGAACTCGGCGCCATGTTGGATTTCTTCGGACCATGATTGCATTTCAATATCAAGCTGACCCTCGACATTATCCAAACTAATAAAAACAACAGACAACCTGTATAATCCACCCTGGTCTCAATATTACCATAAAGAGCCTCGGGTTGTTTTTCTGCTTATCCTGACGATGATGTGTGTAAATGCCTGACTTACAGCCGATTTATGTGTTGACCAGTGGTAATAAGTGACATATTGAATTGTATGTCGGGTTTATATTATATACTATTCAAAAAAAGTAGGGGATATTTGATTTTGGGGGCATAATACTAAAATATGCAAATGACTACGAAAAAAGTCACTATAGAACCTAACAGAAGAAACATTTCCAGTTACATGTGACGCCCAAACGCACCAATAGCTACCGCATGGAATGCAGGTGATGCTTGGGATCATCATGGGGGTCCAACCCAAGATTTGCACGACTCTGACTTTGAATGTTACAGTCATTGTGGCATTGAATTCCAGGGTGGAAACATCAGTTTAATTGTTTTAGTGACCAGAAAACAAATTTTGATATGCGTCGGCTTACCCAAAATGAAAGGTTACGTGCCCTTGGCATGCTACAGATCGGCACAACACAGGCGCGGACGATGAATGTTTCTCAGTCTGTCATAAGCAGGCTATGGTCCAGATACCGTGATACACAATCTGTACAGGACAGACCACGCTCAGGTCGACCAAGGGCGACAACTCAAGCCCAGGATCGATTTATCCGTACCTTGGCCTTGAGAAATCGTGTCATCACAGCAAATCAGATCAGCGCTCGTCTTCAAACAGACACTGGTGTGAGAGTGAGTGTCCAGACGATTCGGAATCGACTGCATAGGGGTCACCTTCGCGCCCGACGTCCTCGCGTGATCCCTTGTTTGAGAGATCATCACATTCAGGCAAGACGTCGTTGGTGTAGGGATCGTCAACACTGGGATAATCGACGCTGGAGCAATGTGATGTTTTCAGATGAGTCAAGGTTCACTGTTAATTTTTTGGACAGACGTAGGAGGGTGTGGCGTCGTCGAAACGAGCGCTTCCAAGACGTTAACGTCATCAGACATTATCGATTTGGGGGTGGTTCTGTTATGGTGTGGGGAGGCATCACTGTTGCTGGAAGAACGGCTTTACATGTTGTTGCAGGGCGTGTTACAGGCCAGTACTACCGGGACAACATCTTGGCAGTCCATGTTGTGCCGTTCGCACGACGTCATGGCCGCCGTTTCATCTTCCAGGATGACAACGAAAGATGTCACAGGGCCAGGATCGTTACAGGTTACCTCCAACAACAGAACATCACCACATTACCTTGGCCAGCACTGAGTCCCGACCTCTCCCCCATCGAGCATGTCTGGGACATGCTTGGACAGAGGTTACGTCAACGTCAACAACGTCCTGCCAATGTCCAAGAACTTGCTGCTGCGTTGCAACAGGAATGGGACAATCTGGACCAAAATGACCTTAGACGTCTCATTAGGAGTATGCCACGTCGGATCAATGCTTGTTTGGCAAACAGAGGAGGATTTACCCGTTACTGACTTGGTTGTGATGCTGTGGTAACTTTGCTGTTTGACCCCGGGTATCATTTTACCCTTATAATGGTCAGTCTGTGCCTTACTTAGTCTAACGATCATTTGGAATAAATCGATGAATGTGAACTTCATTTCATTTTGTCATTTGTTTCTTCGTCAGTTTCATTAGGTGACTTTAATAACACTTAAAAATCAAATATCCCCTACTTTTTTTGAATAGTATATATAGACAATAAATAATGAAACCGTGTAGTCTTTGATGCAGTGTAAATCTTTGCAAATCAATATCCATTCTTAACTTTGCTTCTGACCATCTTTAATCGCATTACCTTTCATCACCAAGAAGACCATAATGAAATGAAACGGCGTTCAACGTTCTACTGTACTGCTACAGTATACATATAAGTAAAATGTGTAAAATTTTGCCCGGACAGCGGCGGTACGGCCAACTCCTATATCGAATTCCAACTCCCAAGAGTTCTTTTACGTGCTCGCCAATGTGTACATGGGACCTTGGATTTTCGTCCCACTCGAACGACCATACACATTGTCCCTTGCCAGACCCTCCTTCCCGCACAACTGACAATGGGGAACCACGCCGGAAAATCCCGCTAAACCTTGCAGGTCAACACCTTTATTTATGCAGTTAAGTCTTTGGATCTTGCAGACACAAACATTTTATCAAATTAAGCCTCTCCTTAGAGACTGGCCCGAAAGGAAAGGTAAAGTTATTTGAACACGCATTATGTAAGACCCAAATCTGCCTATTGCATGTCTTTATTTTGGCTTCAAATGTCATAAAAACTATTATTTAGGCATTTATTCACATAACAGGCCTATAATCAACTCTCTAGAACACTGAAAAGGATTAAAATACGATCACCATTTAATGATTTAATTAAACATGGAGAAGTCAGAATGACCAGTACCGTTTCTACGATAATAAACAATCTGTGCTAGATCATACAACACCCATAACGTCGCTCAGAATAAAGTAATTTGAATGAAAATTTCAATATATTCATTTTGCATTATCTATCTTTAGGCTATTATAGTAAGAATGTTTAGCTATTTATCTAAATCTTACATAGTGAGTATTTAATGTCACTCTCGCATTGGTTACACATATTAATCCAGCGAGAGACTCAACAAGACTTTGGACACTTCCTAATGCCTTTGACACATTTTGATTTAGTGTGTATTACCATCGGTATACCAGTTTTCGCAACGGGAGCAAACGAAAAAGTGTTTAACCTTTTTAAAACTAAGACAGTGTATAGTCGTTCGAATGGGAAGATCCCGTGTACACACTGGCGTGCACGTAAAATAACCCTTCACATTTGGAATTCGATATAAGAATAGACCGTAGTGTCCCTGTCCGGGGAGAATTTAGTACACTGTATGACGTATAAATGTCTTCATTAGCTCTGTGGGTTCAGAATAGTAGGACGTTAAACCCCATTTCAGGTCATCATACGTTTAGCGCTATATGGGTCTTTTTTTGATGACGTGCCATGCCATTAAACATTTTGAAGTTGTCTTTTAGTTGCAGAGGCTACTTGACACCACTGGAAAAATTCCAATTCTTCTGCATTTTTATTAAGCTGCAAAGCCCCTTCTTTTAAGGGCAATGTTATGCGGCAACGTATATGGGTCCAAATCTGTATGTACAAAAAGTATGCCTCTTAACTGGTTTTTTCTGCATTTTTCTGTCAAGAAATATAATCAGAGAGGAATGGAGTTTAACGCCCGATCGACATAAACTAGGTCATTTCGGGACTAACATATGGTTCAATTTTATTTCAATAATTCGCTTGCGCGTAGGGGCCTTTAGCAGTGGGGGGAAACCGGAGGACCTGGAGAAAACCCATGAGGTTGGACAGGCGACCCTACTCCTTGTCACGTACAACCGGAGAATCGAAAGCACACCATTTGACTCAATGACAGACCTTATGATACAGCGCACACGCGCTAACCATTCGGCCATTGATTGAAATATAATCAAGCGTGTGGAATATCTAGTTATTCATTGGTTAGATCTGTTTGGTTAAAGGGCACGAGATGTAAACAGGGCTAGCGCTAATCCCAGCCATAACCCTAACCCTGGACCTAGCCCTAATGTTAATCCTAACCCTAACCTACAATCTCGCCAACAATCGCGTGCCCTTACCTTATTTACATCTCAGCAACCTTGACGAAAATTGAGCTGGCCTTAAAAATAGATTTAGCCGTTGTTTCATTGGTATAATTACTGGAGTTAACGATGCATATGAAACGAAACGAAATATAATAATCACATTGGCTGTCTTTAGAAGACAAGTAGGTATTTGTAACGTCTTAAAATGAAATATATATTGGCATACATTGCTAGTACTCAATGACCCCTTTATAAATTCTGATCCAAAACTAATTAGCAGAAAAGTGAGCCAACTGCAAAAGATATTATTATTTTACACCAGTAACCTACATCAGTAAGCACGATCCACTTCCAAAACAAAACTCATTACTATGATATCAACTATATTTTTGCTAATTATTCAGACGCCTGTATTTTACAAATTGAAAAAATCTAAATATTATGATTTCCTCTGATTTTATAAATTAAATATCGAATGTAAAGAGAAATTCACGAGGAATCAAATCAACATAATCAAACCAAGTTACAATAAAATTAGCTGGATTTCTACAAATTTAAGACAGCTGGATCTCCCGAGTAGTTCTAAACGTAGAAAAAAAAACGTTAACACGAAATACATGTAGCAATCATTAGAATAGGATAATGTATAAGACTGTTCATAAAAAGTCTTATCGAAAGATACCAATTGACCGAATATAGTGTTAGCGAGGCGTTCTTTGTTTTTTGGGGGGTTTTATTTACAAAAAAAAAGCCAATGGCAATCTGTAACTGGCTGCTGTGATAACGCCATGGAGTGTTTATCCAATCCGACCTCTGCACTTTATCCATAATCGTGATGGATTTGGGGTAAAATGTATTTCTCTCGAATTAGCTAAATCGGTACAATGAGAATAATTAAATAGGACTAAAGGTACAACTTGATTAATGTAAATCACGTATTCTTCGATACAGATGTGTACAAGTTGACTAATGATCACCGTAAACAGAACAAATGTATTCTGAAACCATCGTATTTAATTAACACTTCAGGGAACGCGATCAAGTTGGTGAGGGTTTTTCTTAACATACCAGATCTGCTGGGAATGAAAAATATAATTGCAGTGCACCCACAGTCTTTTGTCTGGCGAGGTAAACAAACTTTTTTTTTTTTATTTAATTAGTCAGTGGGATTATATACACTGCTAGTCAAATTACAAGCTTGGGGTATATCAATGTGTAGAAAATGCTGAGCTCTTCACGTAGTCTAGAAGCAGTGCCGAATTTCGGCATAAAGTAAAAAAGATACAGCTTAGAATTAGGGCCGCACAATCCACAGGGCTGCTTACAAAAAAATCTTAGAATTTTATTGTTTGCTTTTAAAATCTTATATGGATTTTAGGTGTATTGCAGTTTCTATAATGGGTGGTGTGTAGCAAACTTTTATGTAGTTTTGCTTGATGTTTAATCAAAGTTTCAATTCTCTATGATATCCAAACTTTATATTAGGCCCCACCAAGACCAAATCATTCGCTGATTAGAAGGCTATAACATCTTATTGTATTAATCAACATATTAAATAATGTAGATTTTGATCAAAGTTTACTGTCCCCAAAGTTCCTTGTAACTGTGCAATAGCCTTGACTAATAAGGACACTATTAGTCTTTGCCAGCATGTGTATGACATACTAAATTATAATATAATTTATTTGACTAAAAAAATAAATTTGGTTATCTCCGCAAATATGGGTATTCTTTAAGGGCAGTCTCGCTCGTCATCGACGAGAAAGTTAGGCCTGAAAACAAGAGTAATCTCCCGTTAATAAAAATAGTTGCTTCCCTTTAAAAATCCTTCACCAAGCGGGGAGACCGTCAACCTTATTTAAGAATATATTATTTTCGACGTTAAAAGAATCGTTACCTTCACACCCACCCACCACTCGCCCTTTTAATCATGTGTCTGCTGGCTTTTATTTTCTGCTTTCAGGTGCCATTAAAATAGCTTCAAGGGTATAAAAACGTAATTATCAAAGATTCGATGGACTACAGCGGCTACTACGTAGAATATTATTATATTGAACATTAAATAAAGGGATTATTCTGAGCATCCGAAATCGGAATGTGGGGACGGAGCTCAGGGATATTATATTTCTGCTGAACATCCGATAATTTACATGGGGTTCAGTAATTGTGACGTTCTATTAACGTTGATTGAAAACTGATTTGAATTGATTGGTTGTTTTAATATTGAATTGAATTGTTTGATTGGTAGAATTTTGTAGTTGTTGACATGCCATTACGCCTATTGACAGGTTAGCAGTCAAATTTACAAATATATATATAATGTTTTGTATATATAATATGTTAGACAAATTTCGCCGTGGCCAAAGTTAAGCCAGTAAACACGAAATAATTTATTTGTTTTCTTATTGTCTTTTCTCGCCATATAGTTGGTGATAACGGTAAATCTGGAATCAGTTTTTAACTGAATTATTTTCTTCAAATGAGAGGATGGGGCCTATTGATTTTCTCTGTTCTCCTCTCATCTTTGCAAAATGTGGTAACCGCTATTTAAAATGTTCAGAGAAATAAAGTCCTTGCGTACTTTCAGAAGAAATGAGAAAAACATCACCCAATTCGCATTAAGATGATATTATTTATTTGTTTATTGAAAGCTGGGCAATTGGTATCCTAAAGCAGAACATATTTGTGTGGGATGACATTTGACGTCATCTTAATAAACTATAGCTCTAAGGACACAAATATGGAAGCCCAAAGATATCCTATTACCACATTGGTTGATTTTCTTTCAGGCAACAACTTGTGAATGGCATGAAAACCACAGCGACATCTGCCCCCGACAAATGCAATAGGCAACATGTACGTCAATTGCCGTGGAAGAATATTAAATTACGTTCAATAAATGTAAAGGTTAAATTTTCTCTGAAGCCAGAATGCCCCGACCTATTAAAACAGATAATAAGCATAGTAATGTCTCAAAGAAAAATAAGGAATGTAATAAAAATTTAATGACAACCTTAAAGAACTCATTGACATAATAAGACGTGTGAAAACGCGATAAACAAACATCCTGCTTATCTGTACTAACTTTGCTAATAGTAGCGGGTATACGTCAAGCAGTGTACTTTGGACCGGAATTCCATCCGCCAAGTGTTAATAAACCTCACCCACCCCACCCTCCCAGAAAACCCAGAGAGCTTGCATAGTAACGGCTGTTTGTGAACTGGGTTCCGCACCATAAAGCTCACGTAACTGAACATTTTACATTTTTCAACCGACCATTGAGCAATACTAAATCACATGTATCAATTTAGGTAGGATTTGTGCAACAGGTTGCTGAACCGAAATTCTGGCGTGCGTCTGCTTTTTATGGTAGGGGTCTTGCTGACACGGGAAATGTGCCTATTCGTGGTTCGAAAAGTGGAGACCTAGTTGTATACGACATGGCACTGAAAGAAGCGCTGGAATTCGAAGAGTAGGAGAAAATGTTGCCGTCAGATCAAAATTCTTCCCTTCGCATTGTATAATTCACCATAGAAATAAAAATCGCCGTATTGTTCAAATTATGTGACTAACATCCTCGTAAACTTCAAGAAAGAAAAACAGGACGGGTGTACTGTCTGTCCTTTCTCAGTATGAAATGGTTGATATTCGGAAAATGAATTTCAGTGGCTGACACCAAAATCACATTAGTAGGATTGCGAATCACCTTTGGTGTATGATTTTGATCAGAATGTGATTGGCCCGTGTTAACGTTTATCAAAGATTTATGTGAAAAGTGGCGACACAGGCATAGGCTCAACGTCTTTCATAGGAGTTATCTGACTTAACTGGGTAAACAGAAATGTGGAGGGTCTCGTACATTTGTCATTTGTGAAGTGTCCAAAGTGGTCAGTGGGTGACAAAATAAGCAAGTTGTGTTGGTGGGGGTGGGGTGCTATTCTAAATGACAATATACAGCCACAAAATCTATGTGTATTATATTCTGATATTCGGCGTGTCCACGGGGTATATTATTGCCTTACGATCGACAGTATGTTTGTACATTAAAGCTCACTATCTTTCTTAATGATGTTTATATATTTGGTGAATTTCACTGGCGCGGATACATTCGGAGCGGGTGGGGGAACAAAATACAACAAATAAGATTTTTTAGTCAACTTTACCGTGTTTTGTTTGGGTTGTTTTTGTTTTTTTTTTTTGGGGGGGGGGGCCAAAAAGCCGAGACTATCATCTGCACCCACTCCCCCGTAATTTGTAATAGTAGTAGTTAGGGCCTGGGTATAGGGACGATGGCGCGCATGCGCAGAAGCCCTAGCAACGGTGTTGCGCATGCGCAGGTCACTTCCTGTGTCCCTAGCAACGGCCACTTCCGGTGATGACGTCATAAGATGACGTCACTTCCGGTGATGACGTCATAAGATGACACCACTACTTCCGGTGATGACGTCACTTCCGGTGATGACGTCACTTCCGAGAGTGCGTCACTTCCGTTTCCGGCGATAACATCACTTTCAGTGATGACGTCATCCATAGCAACGGTCACTTCCGGTGATGACGTCATACGTTAGTGACGTCATACGTGACATGACGTCATAGGGATTTCCCTCGGGGATTTCCTTTTTCTCGGGATTTCTTTCGTCCTTTCTGTGCTTGGGTCTTGGGCCCCATTTTTGGGGGATTCCCTCGCCCTTATCTTGGGGACCACCCTCCGTTTGTTCTCTCGTTCTTTCTTGGGATTGCTCTCGGGGATTCCCCCTCCCTTTGCTCGTTTTCTCTCGTCTTTTTTTTTTGGGGTGTTCCCTCGCCCTTTCTCGGGACTTGCTCAGTGGGGTTCCCTCGCCCTTTCTGGGGAGTTCCCCAGCACGCTTTCACGAAAAAGAATTTTTAATAACATTTTTAATAACATTTTTAATAACATTTTTAATGAATAGAACAATCGAACAATCGAACATTAGAACAAATCAACAATTGAACGTATTTACATTTTTGAAAAAGAACAACACGTTTGTCCACCCAAACGATTTAAGGATGGAAAATGATTTTGAGCCCATTGGTTCACCAGCACATCATTTTGCCGGGTATTGGTGCCAAACAATTGCAGGCACCGTTTCGAATGGCAGATAAAAAATAAACAGTAATGTCCACACACAAAACTCGTTAAACTCTGTAACCATCGGGGTTGATGGGTAGTGGGTCCGTGACGTTGACTGAAATCGGCAAAGGCTTGTCCATAGGTCTCGGGTGGGCATCCGTAAGAATCAAAAAAATACAAGTGTCCAGGTCCTTCACACATAAACACGGTCCAGTGGGTGCCGGGGTCTTGTTCGTCGTCGGTATTGACAATGTAGGCTAGAGGATAGGTATGGGGTTGCAGTTGGTACAGGTGATTCCGGGACCAGACGCCACCAAAGACGTCCGAATGATGACGCAGGGCCTCTTCCAATTGTAACGTGGATAAAGGACTACCAATCCATGATGATTTGGTGGTTACAATCGATTTCCAAGACATTGTCGTATTCGGCAAACATCATAAGATTGAGAGCGTTAGTGGGGGCTGCCGAGAAGCGTAGTTCTAGAGACAGGTTACCCGTGGTTCTGGGATGTGAATAGGCCCGGTCTGCTCCTCGGTCGTTGGTCAAATCAAAACAAAACAGCGTGTAACCCTTGATATAATCGTGGAAACTGAGATCCAAATCTTCTCGGGTATTGAGAACACCCACACGATTCATTAAATCCATGTACGGTGTGATGGCCAATTTATCGCCAAAGTTGAGATCGGCATAATCATCCACGACTATTCCATCTATGGTCAATCGAATGTGCTTGAGGTTATGATGATGAAATCGGAACGGGTTCCTGGTATTATGCCCATCGTAAGCTCGGTTACTGACCAACCCCACAAATAGACGCGCGGGTAAGGTTTCGTTGATGAACAGATTGTCCAGGACGTGACTGGTACGGTTACTCGGCACAACCACATCTCTGACGACCATGCGTTTCAAGGGATACTTGACATTGGTGGTTTTGAGTTGGTTGTTAATCCGTGTGTACGTGGTGGGAGAAAGGGTGACGAACGGAATTTCCAAATAAGCTTTGATGAAATCAATCTTGTAGGGTCCTTTATTGTCGGCATGCATCAGGAAAAATTTAGAGGATTGTTTTTCCAAACTCAGACGTAGATCGACTTGGTCCACTAAGTACCTCTCTTGTAGAAACATATCTAAATGCAACCGTGATTGTAATTCCACCACCTGGCTCTGCGAGATGCGTTTGTAGCGCTCCACCAACCCGGCATTGGCAGGTTCGGGGGCCTCTGCATTGGTTTTGACGGGTGAAGCTTGATCAAATTCGCCGGCTGTATCCTTGTGCCACAGGACTTGTCGGTCTAAATGGTTCGTCTTGGCTTGTTTTCCATAACTCAGTAAATTCTCTAGGTAAGCTCGATAGGCGTAATTGGGTAGAGGAGACGTGACCAAGGTATCAGAAGCTTTTCCCAGCCGCAATTTCACATCTTTAAACAGAGAGTGCATCCAATTATTCACGGGAGCCACGGGTTCGTCTGCCGGTAGATTGGTACCATCCTCTTTCACCACCTTGAGTTGCAGGTATAGGGTTGTATTGGCCAAATCGATGAAATCCATACTGGCATTGTTCACCAGAAATTCAATCGGTCCATCGTGATTCAGATCGGGTGTGATGGCGTATTTGCGTATTTTGGTTACTCGGGTAATGGCCGTGTGTGTGTCGGGCACTTGGAACAATTGTTCCAGTTCATCGCGAGCACAAGGACAGGAATCGTTACGCATTGCTGAAGCCATGATCGAAGATGTCGGGCCGAGGACGTTTGGCTCGTGAAATGACGCCAGTGGATTTTCCTTTCCTTTTTATAGAATTTTTGGTTTTGGGCGGTCTGGTGTCTGTTTGTCGGCGTCGGGATTTGGGTGTTTGGGAGGACATGACATCGGCTAGTGTTTGTCGGAGACGTGGTTTTATGGTGCGCTGGAACACATTCTTCAAACTCTGGCCCACACTTTGTTTTCCCGATATCACACCAAGGGCTGCTTTTCCCAATTCTCCAAAAGTCTCTTGGTTCAAAAAATTGGTCTTTAAGGCGTTCTTTCCAGCTTGCAGAAAGGGTTTCGCCAAGTTCAGTAACCCCTGTAAACGCCCTGCGCCCTTTTGCCGCAACACACCTCCCCGGTAGACGTTGATGGGCGTGGGCGTCTTCATGTTGGCGCCCTTTTGGCGTAACACACCACGATAAAATTGCATTATGCTTTAAATTGCTTTAAATTTCTTTAAATTGCTTTTCGTCGGAAATGTAGTTTGACGACGACTTTTCCTTGGGTGAATGACACTTTATGGCCAAGACCGTTTCTTATATAGAGGCCAATGGTGGTGATGCTGTCGTACTTGAAGGGCTGATAATGGATGACCGTTGGGCGATGATAACCGTGAGAACTTGGAAAGACATCCAACAAAGGCGCCACCATATTCCCCACCCGTTGGGGTTCCAAGAGATCTGCATACAGATAAAACATGGTGTGTCCCACATTGATGTCAAAGGTTTCCGGGGCCACGATGATATCCCTCTGTTTGAAAGACGTTAAATGGTCCAATCGGGGCATAATCGTGGTCTCGTGAATCCATCCCAAGGAGGATACCACGGGGCCCGTCAACTTCAACTGGAGAAAGGGTATAAGTTTGAGATATTTAAAACCGTCTTCCGTATTGATCTGCAACTTGACTTTTTTCGTGACTTGGTCCAGCACGAAGGATAAGATCGGTTCTTCTTTGATGGCTTTGCTGTAGGCATCTATTTTGGCTTGGTAATTCTTCTCGTGTTCTTTTTCGATTTCCGTGAGTTCGGGATTGTCCGGATGTCTTCGTTTAGGTTTGGCATGCAACGTTTCGAGCGTCACGTGATCTTTAAACAAAGCGCGTATAAGCGAATTTATCTCAGCCAACAAGTGCTGGACACTGTTGTACGTTCCTCCAGGAATAGGATACTTTTTCATCTCAACCTTCGCGGGCTCTTCGGTCATATTCCATTTGTCATTCTTCGGTATGTTGTCTGGCCTGTGTACCTCTGGATTATAGGGTGCGATCATCACCATCATAAGACTAATTTCGCTACTTCCTTCCGAGAGATTGTTCCACGTCGTGGGAAACGACACGGAAGCCAATCCCACTTCCCAATCTCGGTGGTCCAAATCGATGGGAGAATTCAGCAGCGTACGGTAACTGGACATTGTGTTGTCGGGATACACCTTCATGGAACTGTCACTAGGCAATGTGAGATAAAACTGGCGGGGATTTGTCATTTTTTGGGGTGGTATTGAGGGCTGGCGCCGGAAGCAGATAGCCAATACTACTGGACAGGAGGGCCGTCCACAGGGTGGTTTGGGGACCGTCGGGGCGTGTGGCTAACTGGGCTAAAGCGACACCTGCCACCACGTACACTAAAATCACTTGACAGAAAAAGACAATTTCCGCTTGCGGGATGCGACTGCCAAAACAAGACCAGTGACGTCGATGTTCGGAGAGGGACGTAGAAATCGTTGACGTGGCTTCGTCTTGTGACATTGTGACATTCTCTGGGACACATCGGGACTATTTATAGACAACGGCGTTCTTGGGTATCCAGGAATTGAAGCTAGCAGGGTATCCTAACCATTTGACCAACATTTCGCCACGGCGACGATCCAACACACGTTCAATGGGAAACTCTTCGTCGGGATCCCTTTGTAATTCTTGGGGATAAAATGTTCCGGCGATAGGCTCGCCACGTTCATCCAATAATTTATACGTCGACCCACTCTGTCGATCCACTCGAAACGTTTCCAGGGTCCAGTTGGGCCAATAGCCTTTGTCGAACGCCCCATGTTTGGGTAAGGCCAAACGGACGGGCGTACGTCGAGACAATCGGGCTGGAACTACCTTGGTTTTCTTGGAAGTGATTTGCCATTCTTTGTCCGGGGTCATCTCTTTGGGGGCCATGCCAATAGTACGATGACGGGCCCCGTTGTATGCCCTCACCAAATCGGACAGTACATCGATATAACGTTGTGTGTTTCGATACGTAAAATAACGCCACATGCGTTGTTTGAGCGTGCGCTGAAATCGTTCAACCACACTGGCTTTGGTTTCGACATTGTGCGTGACGAAAAAATGAATCTTTTTCTTCTTCAGGAAAGCTTGAACATGTCGATTGAGAAATTCGGTTCCTTTGTCTGTTTGCAGTCGTAGCGGAATACGCTTTTGTATTAAAACGCTCTGTAAAGCCTTCAACAACGTGGGACCTGTTTTATTCTTGAGTGGCACCACCCAGGCATATTTGGAAAATACGTCAATGATACACAGTAAGAATTTGTACCCATCGTTAAAGGAGGCCAAGGACGAGAGATCAGATAAATCGGCCTGCCACTGATGATCTACACCGGCTACGACGGTGGATAAACGAGGGAAACGTTTTCGTATGGGTTTATGCAAGGTGTACGTGCGTTGTCCCCGTAACCAGGCCCGGACACGTTTCAATGGAACCCCGGTAGCTTTCTGTAAACGGGTTGCTCCCCCGAACCCCGCAGGATGTTTGGGGTCGTAATACACACGAGCCAACTTCTTGTCCATTTTAAAAGTATTTATACTGTTTAACAGTATTTATACTCTTCGCATACTGGGTACATACTGGGTATTTTGTAATAAACTTTATTTTGTAATAAACTTTATTTTGCAAGTTTTTACAGGTTTGTTATTTTGCAAGTTTCTACAGGTTTGTTATTTTACAGGTCTGTTATTAAAACTTTACAAGTGTTTTACACGTTTTACAAAAACGTTACAAGTCTCTGAAGGGGATCCAACGTGGTGCTGATCTGCGACTGGTTTGAAGACGTTTCCTTTTTTGTTCCCGAGGGGTTGTCCAGCGTTCCTCCAGGGGTGTACGTGGGGTCTGCTGGGGTGTCCTACGAGGTCCTTGTTCTTTCCCCAGCGGTCTATGAATTGGTGTCTTCCATCGGTCTGCATTCCCTACCCATTCTCGCGAAGCATGTGTCTTCTTTAACGTGGACACGACATCGTTCCACCCCGGAGCTGGCGACACGGTTTTACGACGTCGCATTAAATCGTTGACAATATCGTAGGCATTCGTTCCTTTGATCACTTGACCATCACGTACCAATTCATAATTTTCGTTCCATTCCAAAGGTGTCTTTTCTTTGATGTGTTTTAACAATTGTTTGGCTTTAGAACGATACTTGGCAGGAACCGATTCCAGGATCGATTGCGACACATTGGGTTCTTGTGGTAGTTGGGATGAAGGTTGGGGCCGTGGTGGTGGTGAAGGTTGCTGTGCTTGCGGTGGCGGTGCTTGCGGTGCTTGCGGTGCTTGCGGTGCTTGCGGTGATTGGGAGGTCGCAAGTTTCTTTTGCATCGTATGAAATCTTTCAAGCAACTGGCCATACTTTTGCATTTTATCGGCATCGGGCATACTGGATTTCAAGACGGTATCCATCTCGGTCGACACTTCTTCCATGATACGACGAATAGGGTCCCGTTCCCACACGGGTTCGTACGGCTTCACTATCGTGACACTGGGTTCGTCCATCGGCACCAATTTCATTTTCCGTGCAAATTTCATCGTCGTCGTTTCAGCTGTCGTTGAATACAGGGAAATACGTTTTTCCAAATGGCTGAAGAACCCAATAAACGCCTTCGTTGATGCCACGAGGTTTTTGAGGTTCCCAAAGAACGCAACACACGTTTTAGACGTTGCAAACCTTGTTTTTCGCGAGGTGTCAGAGTTATGGTGCCTTGTAGTAAATTACCAATACACTCGGATAAACAATTCACCACGTCTCGGGGCGCTTGTCGAATCAGACGTTTTCTCCAAGCTGGAGATACGTTCAATAACACATTCAAGAGAGGTAATGACTGCATGGTGACGTCTTGGTTTTTATACTGGAGGGCCTTTTATAGTAGTCTTAGGGGGTCTGGATACCAATCTCTGGATACCAATCTCTGGATACAAATCTGGATACCTAAATAGGTAGACCTACCGCACGACCCACGGCCTGACCGACGGTTTTCAGGACTGGAAGCACAAATTTGACAATTTCACCCCAAAATCCACCGCGTTGAACGATTCGTCGTTTTGTTCTCATGGGGGTTTTACGATTTGCCAAAAGAGTTAACGATTGGGGTAACGGTCTGGAGACTTGGCGGCAACATTCAGAAAGAGTCTGAATAAAAGTATCAGGAGCATGTCTCAGGACTTGTTTCTGCCAGGGTTTGGGCAAGGCCCGTAGCGACCGAATGATGTTGAGATCACGGGATTTCATGGTGTTATGCCGAGATGGATAGGGATGTGGTATTTATATCTTATTTATATTGTCGTCTTCGTCGTCTTTGCCTGGCCTTTTCCACGACACCAAAAAATCCACCGCGTTGAACGGTTCGTCGTCTTCTGACGGGTCTCTGTTTTTCTCTGGCCTTTTGCAAACGTTCTTTCCAACGGATCAAGATTCGAATCAGGATACCTCCGAAAAATCCCTGTCCACCGGGTTTCATAATCATGTTCAATTTATCGTTGACAGATAAACGATCTCGAGTCAGTTGTTGCAATCTCTCTCGATTTCTCTCTACCCATCGTTCGTGTTGTTTGTGTAAGGGTCGTATATTTCCTTTCAACAAATGTTCAGCAGCCAGCTTGAACCATTTCAACAATCCAATTTGAGCCATCCCGGTACTCTTGGCCAACTGTCCATAAGCCATTTCGGGTGACAGTTGTTTCAAACGGTTAATAAAGCTCCTCATTCCTTTCAATTCCTGACGTGGTGGTTGGCGGGGCGCTGGACGACGTCTGACGACACCATCGTCATCGAGGCGTAGAGGTCGGCGAGGCGCAGGGCGACGTCGACGGGTGTCATTGTCCGTGACTGGAATCTGATGATGGCGTGGCACACGTACGACTACGGGGGATAAACGTAAATCTGGAGCTAAATTGGTACCCATATTGGTACCCATATTGGTACCCACATTGCGCCGTCGATTGGGTCCTGCGGTTTCTGTTGGTGTGGCGCCAAACGAATTTTGTCCTTTCCAGGCGGGTGGTGGAAATCTAGCACGGGGTAGTCCGGGAGGTGGATGACGACGAACGGTGTTCTTCACACGAGCCATGCTAACATTAAATGAATTTGGACATCTCAGGAGCCTTTTTATACTTTTTTCACATAGACATGGGACGGTTCTTCCTCCGGCAAGATACGTGTACGAAGACGTAGTTCATCAGGCGTATCGGGTTTCAGATCGATGAGTAAATAGCTGCGAGGGGTACTGGTGGCATCGGCAAAGGCTTCTTGCATAAATTGACCTTGTCCCGGATACATTTGTCGGGCCAAGACACCCATCTGTGAGGCATCGCGAGGATTTTTAAAGAGGACCACATAATGAGCATTTAAACTGATGGTCCTCTGTTGTTTATCAAACAGATTTTGCACAATGTAAATTACGCTCACATTTCTATGATGACTTTTCTTGGTAAACCAACGTTCTAACGTGTCGGTGTCTTCTCCCATCAAATCATCCACGACTAAACATTGGGGCCCTTGGACTTGATCCATCACTTCGTCCAAATTGCCCAACCCACGCGTATAGGTATAAGGAAACTGTTTGTAACTGTCTTGCCATTCACCATAAGCCCAGACGATGCGTTCAGGGGGAGTATCAAAGAGTGATGCTTGGAGAAACTTTTGCACAAAGACCGTTTTCCCCACACCCGTTGGTCCGCTCACTAACATGGTAAAGGGGTGCTTGAATGACACGTCCATGGTGAAATAACTTTTCCCTTTTAGGCCAGCCCCCTTTTATACTACCCCTGGCAAAAAACAACAGACAAGATGTGTACAATAAAATAAAATTTATGTAACATTTTAATGTTAAAATTTACAATCTATTTAACAATCTATTTAACAATCTATTTAACAATCTATTTAACAAACTATTTAACAAACTATTTATTATACAAAATTTCAAAGAAGTTTATGAACACATCACAAGGAACGGCAAATACTAAAATGCAAAAAGTCAAGTCAAAAAGTAGTTCACAACAGTGGTTCACAACAGTGGTTCACAACAGTAGTTCACAACAGAGGTTCACAACGGTAGTTCACAACGGTAGTTCACAACGGTAAAGGGTATTCCATGCGCACCATATGCGCATACAGCCACGGAGATCGCGTCAACACACGGGGTACCCAATACACGGAACCGATCATCTTTTGTAAAACGTCGTCGTCGACCCAGTCTTGGGCCTCTAGTAGAGTTAACACCAAGGGTACCCATTCGTTGTCCATCCAAGGCAGTGGTGGTGGAGGAGGATGTTCTGTCATACCACGATAGCCACCTGGAATGATGAGTGTGTGTGCTAATCGTTGAGCATCTTCAGCCGTCAAGGAAATGGAAAACGGTGGTACATCGAGTTGAATCGGACAATGAACCAAATCTTGCTCTAGTCTAGTTGCTGTCGTAGTACAAGGCTCGGACGCAGGATGGTTTAACGTCTTCTTTTTCGTCTTGCCTGAACCGGTGATAGAGTTCGTTGGCTTCTTCACACCAGTACCAGTAACGGGGTTCGACGTTGAACAGTTTGCTGGCAAAGGTGCTAAAGTCGTCGATTCTTTCTGGGGACTGTCTACAGGCAAACAATCCATGGCCAAATTCGTCACAGTTGAGACATCGATGTTTTGCTTCTTTTGCTTCTTTTTCTTTATTTTGTTCATTTTGGTAACGGGTCGACGGGTAAGGCCTGTAGCGTTGGGGACAGGCAGGAGCCCAGTGTCCGACTTGTTTGCATCGATAACAGGTGTCGTAGCGTTTACCCGTGTTGACTTTTTTGGCTTCTCTTTGAGCTTCTCTTTGAGCTTCTCTTTGAGTGGGTGTCGTTTCTCTTTGAGTGGGTGTCGTTTCTCGTTGAGTGTTGACTTCTGTCGTTTCTCGTTGAGTGTTGACTTCTGTCGTTTCTCGTTGCGCTTCTCGTTGATGTTCTCCTTGATGTTCTCTTTGATGTTCTCCTTGAGTTTCTCTTTGAGTTTCTCTTTGAGTTTCCTCTTGTGTGTTGACTTCTCTCTGAGCTTCTCTCTGAGCTTCTCTCTGAGCTTCTGTTTGCGAGGTTGAGGCTGCTCGTTGTGTGACTCTTTGAGTGACTCTTTGAGTGGCTCTTTGAGTGGCTCTTTGTGGACAGTCTCTGTACCAATGTCCATTGCTTCCACACCCAAAACAGTTGTTGGACTGTTGTTGTTGTTGGGTTTCTTGTTGAGTGGTTCGTTGGTTGGCTCTGTGTGGACAGTCTCTGTACCAATGTTCATTGCTTCCACACCCAAAACAGTTGTTGGGTTTCTGTTGTTGTTGGGTTTCTGTTGCTCGTTGAGTAGTTCGTTGAGTAGCTCGTTGAGTGGTTCGTTGGTTGGCTCTGTGTGGACAGTCTCTGTACCAATGTTCATTGCTTCCACACCCAAAACAGTTGTTGGACTGTTGTTGTTGGGTTTCTGTTCGTTGAGTGGTTCGTTGAGGAGTTCGCTGAAGATCGTACTGTTGTCCATTGGTACCATAAGAAGTTTCCATACTACGTCTGTGTACTTGAGTTGATGTCTCCAGAATGAAGTGTCGGTGTTGTTGCTGGTGTTATATCCCCCCCCAAATCACGTGATGGATGACGTGGCATTCGCTCATTGGTCACAATAGACAACATCCAGATTGTTGAGCCGGTTGCGCATGACCAACGCAGCGTAAACAATACGTCATTGTCACGTGATAGTCCGGTAGTAAATGTGAGGCGAACCAGTGATTCATTGTTTCTTGTGTCATTTGAACTCCATACGTCTTGACTAAACGATCCAACACATCAAAAATAATCCGATCTTCCTCGTACCAGGTGACAGCTTGACAACCTTGACTCCTTTTGTAATAAGCAAAATTAATCCGATCTTCTTCGTACCAGGTGATGGTTTGATAGCCTTGACTCTTTTTATAATAGGCCTTCCAGAGATGTGTAAGAGGGTACACCGTGTCCAACATATCACTTAATAACAACGTATCTTCTCTATTCATGTTCTTCTCTATTCATATTCTTCTCTATTCATATTTTCTTCTGATCAAAGCCGTTTTGAAACCCGGTACCACTTCCCAGTGTTGTCGCAGAGCGTGTTCCACGTCGACTGCCCACTGGGGATCTGCTTCCCATTCTTGTACCTGTTGTCGCGGCTCTTCCATAAAACTACCCAATACTTTCTCGACGTCGTCGTGGTTGTGGTCATCTAATACTTGATCTAGATACATGTCTACGGGGTGTGACGTCTGACCGGTGGTGGGACAGACTCCCAAACCCATACAGGAATGATACCGTTGACTTGGATGATTGTAGGCACATCCAATGCAGAAAGTATATTGGTGGTGATCTATAATGGGTAAATAACGATGACTGACGCTATACGTCAGCCATCTCTGCCTCAATTTCGCCGTGATGGTATCCATAAGGTAAGGTGTTGCTGGGTTGACCGTCTTTGTCCAATACCACAAAACGTTTGTTGTATACTATCTTATAAACTTTGTCTTCCACACGGGACCATAGACGTCGATCACGTGATCGCTCAATCTTGTGCGGATTGGTGACTGTGATTTTGTCTTTGGCGAGACCAAGGACCATCTGTTTCACGGTGTCGAAATTTAATAGTTGACTATTACGGTAGTTGAGCGTAAATCCTCTGATTTTACACACCGTTTCGCCGTTACTCAGTTGGTAAGCGTAATTCTTCGGTCCACCGGATACAAACTGGCGTATCGACAGTGTATCGGGTAATTCATTCTTCCATTCGCCTAACGAGTTTCCTTCCGGGGGGTTCCACCGATTACGATCATATTTAAAAATGACACTGTCCGTATCAAAGTAGCACACACGTTCTCCCAGCGGTTCCAATACCGAATACAATTTCAACCGGGCTTGGGCTGTCACAAAGGCCGCCACCACGACGTTGGTAATGGGACATGGTCTCACGTGTTCTTCTTTTTTGATCTTTTCCACCATAACCATGTTTTCGTTCACGACTCGAACATCTTTGATGGTTTCGGTGACATCCATCATGAGTGGAAAATAATCGGCAGGGTCTGTCATGTACACTGTTTGGGTAAAATTGTCGCGTTGTCCGAATTTTCCCCATAACGTGTTCAATTGGAGCTTGCTAAAACTTCTCAGGCCTTTGTTAGGTATCATGGCTTCGTGATCTAGTTCAATGCCTTCCTTGTCGTACACGTCTTGGATGAAACGTCGTTTATCGTCGTCCGTGGAACAATCGTCCGGATATCCACTAGCTTCCATCTTCTTTTTCAAGTAATGATCGATGTATCCAGCAAATAATCCCCCAGACTTGGATTGACTGTCGTACTGGCTCCATTCGCTCCAATGCCACACTTCGTACACGACGAGGACTTGATAACCCATCGCCACAGCTTTCCTTAATTCCAACGACACAAAAGTGCCTACCCAGGCTCGTTCCTTCTCTTTGTGTGTACAGTCGACGTAGTGGGTGATTTCACTTTTCTGCATGTGTTGTTCCACGCAGCTCCGACATAGTGGAAAGGTGAGTTTGCCGTTGTATCGAAACGGGAGTACGGGGTGATAGAGTTGACGGGGTGGAAGCACAGAACACTGAATGAGACCTTCGTACTGTTCCCAAGCTTGACTAGGTCGTGTGATGATGTTTGGTTCTTTGAGAGGAAATTTGCCGTATTTACACACCCAAGGGTAAAGGGATACCACGTCCACGTATCGGATCTCTTCGTCGGGATGTTCGGCTTTGGCCATCAATTGACAGGCATTGGTTCTTCCTCCAAAAAAGCCAGCTCTGGGCGACAGGGGATCCGGACAAGGCCATCCCTGCGCTTCTAAACTGGCAAAGAATTCTTCCATCTCGGGATTACGACGACGTTCTTCGTTCAGTTCACATTCCCACATGACTTTGATCTCAGATAGTCCATACACGTGACGTAATTTGTAAAGACGATCTTGAGTGTGTTGATACAAATCACGCATGGTTCTAGACGGATCATAGGGGTGATGATGTTTCACGTCTTGTATGGGTCCGGGGTAGCAGCGAGGACATCCGTGATAGGCACATCCCATGAATTCGTAGCCGGTGTTATCGTCGTAGCCATCTAAATGATACGCGCCAATTCTCACTTCACCCTGGTTACGAGCATGTCGAATCTGTGGAACGCGACTTCCCTCTCGCAACGCTTTGAGAGTCTGACCGTGCTGTTCCCATTCCAACCATCTCAAGGCTATGTTAGATTGCTGTCGCGGTCGAAACTGTTTCCAATCTTTTCCGGCTTCGGGTTCCTGCATCAGGGCTCGGGGAATGATGGCCATCGTATCGGGTTCCAAATAATGCGTGCGAAATACTTTATTACAGGCCGAAGCCAACGTGAGACTTTCCACAAAAGGATCGAGACCCGTGTCCATCATAAACAAGTCTCTGAAAGCAGCACAGCCGCGTTTGAGTACATCCACATCGCTCTTGCAATACGTCAACAGCTCGTGTTGAAAATCAAATGGTTCGTGTTTGTGTTGTTGGTACCAGGCGTAAAAGGCTTTACGTTCAGACACACTCATGCCTTCAGGATCGTATTCTTCGGCTGGTGGATATGGACCCACGTACGTGTAATGGTCTGGCTTGTTAAAAAAGTGTGGAAAATAGCCTTTCTTCAGTTCCGTGAGGCCAAACGTCTTGGGTACATCTCGTAAAGGCATGGGTAAAAAGTTTAGCGAATCGACAAATTTTACGGCTCCCAAGGTCACTGTCATCACTTTTCCACCACTCATAACAACTTGCGGAGCGGCTATCGCATGGTCGTGTATCGTTTGCAACATTAGTAACCCATCGTATCCCTTAAAATTATGTGCAACGGCTATGATGTGTGTAGACTTGCGAGATTTTCTTCCTCCGGGAACTGTACCGTGTGCCGATAAATAAATGAACCATTTTCCGACGTCGTCCAACGTCCGAAATATCCATTCGCGTTGACCATTCCAGAAAGGATCACAGTAATCACAGGGGTCCGATGATGCCATGCAGAAATGACAACAGCATTGTAGCACACACAAGTTTACTACATGTTCTCCCGTATCTTGACTGCATTCGAAATCATAAAATACAAAACGAGTCAATTCTTTTTCTTGGAGTCTTGCTAACTGCTGTGGGCGGTCCGGCTGAGTCATATCAATGGGCGATTTGAGTTTTTGAATAGAACACCAACGGTCTCCGCGTTGATGCCATTTCTTACAAACATAGCACTCGTATTCCCCACACACGTGTTCGGCCAATGTCCGGTGTCTTTTCAGAATATCCCATTCTTTACCGCACTGTAGACATTTCGTCCATCGTTGACAGATCGTTGGTATTCCTGGTTGCCGGGGTTTTAGGTGCCGGAAAACGTCGATGACATGTGTCACAGTCTCGACGAGTGGCGTCTTCCAAACACGGGGGTCCTGACTGTTGACAACTGTGACACATGGCATGACACTCGTGTCGATCCGGATGATCGTAACCTTTTTGACAGGCCTCACAGAAATAGTTTCTTTCAAAAAAAGCAGGCATGGAAGTGATGACGTCATAATGATTGGCGTGATGGTATAAATGTAATATTTTAGGCTGACCACCTACGACGTACTTGGTTCCTTTGAACATGAGTTTACCAAAGAGTTGTCGGGAATAAACATTGATCTGGTATCCCTGGGGACCCAGCACACGTTGGTATTGTTCCCAGGTCTCGGGACCACGACAGGCTTCGTAGGTACCTCCTACCTCTTCAATTAATCGGCGGGTCTTTCGTGTCTGCCAGCTGTCGGGTCCACAATTTCGTACAAGTCTGGTCTTTTCTGCTTCCCATTCTGGCGTGTCGTTTTTGTTGGCATAGTGTTTGGCCACCACCAAAGCACGTTGGAAACAGAGCTGGTCCCGATTTTTAATCACCACGATGGCTCTCTTCCGTTTCAAGTAGTCTTCAAAGGAACTCATGTCTTTCTTTTTGATAATAGGCTGTCCACTTCCGGATCCATTAGGCGGGGCTACGTGACACACATGTAGTCTCAGGCGTTCGTCCATCTTAAATTCTTCGTTGGATTGTAATATTCGGGCCAACGGATCCAATATGTGATTTGGTCTGACATCTTGCCACGGTTGAAATGGTATCCATGCCGACGTCTTGAGTCCCGGATGCGATACACTAAATCGTACAAAGTCGTTGGGTTGACAGCCAACCAAATTTCCCAGATCATTTAATATGTTGTCAAAGGTATCATATAAAACTTCTGGAACGTCCACTGGTGAAATTTGGTCCCAATTCTGATGAAAATCAACGTTGACATACAAGCTTTCCGTGTGAAAACGTCTGGAACGACGCTGGTGTCCTAAACGTAGAGTGTAGCCTGGTGTATTCGCCATTGTAGAATGCTATAACCAGTAAGCGCTTGCTCCTTTATATAGACACGGTTGATGACGTCAATATAGAACATGACGTCATTTTAAGTATAGGCCTACTTTTATAGCTTTTATAGCTTAAAGTGAGGCTTACAGTGAAGTCCGCGCGATTTCTTTTTTTTTTTTGCCTTGTAAAATTCTAAGAACTACAAAATGTTTTTTGTCCAAAAAGTCAAGGCTCTCTCACAGGTCCGCGATAAAAGGACAAATAGGCGTGAGAAACCCAACACTTCAACCATGGGTAATTCTCTGAAGAGAGAGAAACGTCTGACAAGCCAGTGGCAAGGGGAGTTCCAGCAACTTCTCTCTGAGCAGTGTGCCGAGAGGTCGGCATGGGAGGCCGAGAAAGCGGCATGGCAGGCCGAGCGGCAACGGTTTTTGGAGGAGCGAGGGTACCTCCAAAAACTGTTGCGGCAGACCCGCCGTGAGCTTCATCGGCTGGAGACCTTAGAGCTAGATGCTCACAGAGAGGAACTGTTGGACCTCTATCGGCTGCAAGCCGATGGGGTACTTCCCCTACCACCACCCCCACCGCCTTACAGTCTATACCCTCGGCTGTAAGGCAAACCGGCCATTGGCCATCCAACGGCCCTTTTCAGGGCCACCCAAACGGTCCTTTTCAGGACCACCAACTCATTCAGAAAGAGTTTTCATATTCTATTTTGATTTTAAATAGTAAAAGTTCTATTTTGATTTTAAATAGTAAAAGTTCTATTTTGATTTTAAATAGTAAACAAAACCAAAAATCATATTAAAATCATATTAAAAAATCCTATCAAAAATCTTAATAAGATCCTATTTCGCCCATTCGTGGCCATATTTTAAGATCATATATTAAATTTTCTCGCCTAATATAGTATACATTTCAAAAACATTTTAAATTATTTTAAAATCTGTTTTTAAGGAGGGATCATTGCTCTCTATGAAGTCCGCGCTGTGGGGGGCCAACTCCATTTCTCGATCCTATAATTTTGCATAAAAGGCCGACCGATCGCGCTTTTCTGTCATTCCATCATGGGTTCTTATATTATGTTGGACGGAGAAGACTGGTTTGAGGTGATGGAAGAGGTGTTGGTCATTCCAGAGTGTGCAACACAAACTGTACCAGAAACAGAGATCGCCCTTGAGCCAACGGATGTTATAGTCGTGGATGATAGCGACGACGACGAGTGGTTAGTGGCCAGTGGCCAGACACCAGCACAACCCTTCGAGCCACTGGTCCTCTCTGAAGATCCATTCTGGGGATATACACCGGCCACTCCACCGAGACCATCAACACCCTTATACGACCCGTTTACTGGTACTTGGACGCTGAAGACTTGGCACCAAACCAGCACGCCATCCCATACCAGGTACCAGGACGAAGACGACGCAGAATTTATTAGGCGTATCCGCCTTGGGTAGGCGATTAACCAACCAACGGCCCTTTTCAGGGCCACCCAACTTATTCAGAAAGAGTTTTAATATTCTATTTTAATTTTAAACAAACAAACAAAAAAACCATCTATAGCTAAACGTGCTTACTTTGACGTCCGCGTTTGACGTCGTTCGGAGATTTCAATCCTATTTTCCAATCCTATTTTTTTTTCTTGGGTCTGTTTTTGAGAAGGAGGGCTCGTTGCTCTCTATGAAGTCCGCGCTGAGGGGGGCTCGGAAATTTCGATCCCGTTATTTTGCATAAAAGGCCGACCGATCGCACTTTTCTGTCATTCCACCATGGGGTCTTTCGAGGTGTTTGAAGACATGATATTGGGAGATTGGCAAGAAGAGACGGTAGCAGTCCACACGACGGAGACCCAGTACGAGGGAGACGACGAGGACAGCGAAGAAGAATGGATGTTTGGGGACGAGGAGTGGTTGGTGTCCGACCCATTCCTGGCCGAAATGGCGGACGACATGTATAGTTGGTTGTACGAGGAGACGTTCAGGCCGAACGTTTCCTCTACACCAGTTAGACCAGCCACTCCACCACCAACCGATATTTTCGAGCCCTTTACGGACATCGAAACATTGAAGAGGTGGTACCAGCCCGACTCGGCCACGCCACCATCAACACCCCGTAAACGGAAAATTTACGACGACGACGACGACGACGACGCCATGAGGCATGTCCGCCAACGCCTCGGTTAGACAGTCTAACCACCAACGGCCTTTTTCAAGGCCACCCAAACGGCCCTTTTCAGGGCCACCAAATCATTCAGAAAGAATGTTCATATTCTATTTTGTTTATATCTTTATAAGAACCTTTACAAGAACCTTTCATAAGAACCTTTCATAAGAACGTTTATAAGAACCTTTCATAAAAAAACAAAACAACTTTATAACAACCTTTATAAGAACTTGTCTCCTACATCAATGTAGACTACATCTATATCTCCCCTTAGCAAGGAACACCCTTAGTATAGAATAATCAATGTCCTTAGTATAGATTTAATAGATTTACCACTGTTCCCTTCTCACATCCCCTGAATTCTATTATAGATTATATCCTAGATTATATCATAGATTATATCATAGATTAATTACTGCACTAATTGGGGATTTCCCCTAAATATATGAATATACCGACGGGCAAACTCGAGAGAAAACGAGCAAAGGAAGGGGGAATCCCCGAGAGCAATCCCAAGAAAGAACGAGAGAACAAACGGAGGGTGGTCCCCAAGATAAGGGCGAGGGAATCCCCCAAAAATGGGGCCCAAGACCCAAGCACAGAAAGGACGAAAGAAATCCCGAGAAAAAGGAAATCCCCGAGGGAAATCCCTATGACGTCATGTCACGTATGACGTCACTAACGTATGACGTCATCACCGGAAGTGACCGTTGCTATGGATGACGTCATCACTGAAAGTGATGTTATCGCCGGAAACGGAAGTGACGCACTCTCGGAAGTGACGTCATCACCGGAAGTGACGTCATCACCGGAAGTAGTAGTGTCATCTTATGACGTCATCACCGGAAGTGACGTCATCTTATGACGTCATCACCGGAAGTGGCCGTTGCTAGGGACACAGGAAGTGACCTGCGCATGCGCAACACCGTTGCTAGGGCTTCTGCGCATGCGCGCCATCGTCCCTATACCCAGGCCCTAACTACAGTTCCCTATTCGCCCCCGTATAATCATCATGTTAGCTCTACCTACACGCAAAACATCAATAAACGTTAATTTATAATTTTATTAACCAGACACCGTGGCTAACAAACCTTTCACTTACTTCGTTGAAAACCTTAGCCGATAATTGGTGCAAAATTTGAAATGGCAAAGGAAAAACAACTGGAACCATCTGTGTGGTTTGATGTAATTATCAATATTATACACTATGTCTTGAAGAGCGGGATTTAAACTGGATCTTCTGAGAAAAAACAAACAATCTACCCAAAACAAACGAACAATAACAACTAAGAAACATTAAATATAATAACTAATTAGTAAAATCTGATTCTAATTATTTTCTTTAGTTAGTGTTACATTTTAGATTTCATCTCAAAAACAAATAACGCCAGAATCAAAACAAAGTGACATGTTGATTATTGGTGCTACAAGCGCAAAGTGATAACGAGCCAATATTTAGTATTATGTAATATGCAAAATATATTAAGCCACATAAATTTAGCTTTTTACTAAAGCAGAATAAGGGGGCGTTCAGCCATGACTGTCACCCGGAAAATTTTATTCTGGCTATATCATATCTGCCATCTCCATCAACATCGTTTCCATTATTGCCATCCACATCAACAGTTTCTTCAAAAACAGTCTCTGCCACGGCGCCACCCTTACTAAAATGGTATATGCCTTACAGTAGGTTATTTGACTTAATTTTCTTGTATTTTTAGTCGATTCTAGTTATGTTTCCTGGAAAACAGACCTATACTATCAACTAATGATGAATCTTGTAATAATTACCACTGTACACTGTACACCTTGCTAGACTATTAGAATTCAGATTAGTTCGTCCAGAAATTGGTGGATTATACGGCCACTATTAGAGAGGACGGGTGAAATTTTTTATAACATAAGAATATATACTAGTAATTAGGAATCTTTAATAGTACTTTCGAATTTCGAATCCTATTCTATTCAGACCAACAGATTTCTTGAAGCAAGGGCATGGATCGTATAGGCTCATATATGTGGTGTAACAAATACTATAACCCTGGTTTGAATATAAGCTTGGTTTTTATTCTTCAACTATACGAAGTAGTACAGGACAAGATCGACTGATGGATATACCACTATTTGAGAGGATGCGTGGGGGGATGTCTTGAGTGTTCGTCAAGGAACTAATGGATGGGTTAAAATTGACCTTTTTAACTGTTCGTCCAGGAACTGATGGATTGATGGATATACGGCCACTGTATAGAGGGGATGGATGAAAGTTCCCTTTCTTGACCCTTCAGTCAAGGAACTGAATGATATGCGGCCACTATTAGAGAAGGAGGGTGAAAATTACTTCTTTTGACTGTTCGTCAAGGAACTAATAGATATACACCCACTGTTACAAAGGGTGGGTGAAAATTCCCTTTTTGAGTGTTCGCAAAGGGACTGTATCTACAAGATCTGCACGTGTACGCCCTTTGCTGTCTATGATATTTTTTGTTAAATCCTAATATCTATTATTTGTATAGTTAGAATGCATCGATCGATTATAAATTGCGTGGGAATCATAATTAGCCGTGTATCAATCAATCAAACTCCCATCTGGAAATAAATCTACTGTAATTCTAAATATAATCTACAATAGAACTAATACTCTCGGCAATAATACTAATCTGTAAAATCGTCGCTTCAGATTGCCTTTTGGTTTTTATAAATTCGAGGGAATATTCTGTCTGAATCCGTTTTGTTTATACCTTTATCCTTTATGTCTTGGTTTGAAATATTGCTTCAGCAAGCGGCAGAAGCTCCTTTCTAATCCTTCTTATTTTTTATTCTACTTTTGAAGGCTTATCAGCAATGTTATCTAATAAAACATGTGCCACTTTTTAGAACTATGTCAAAACGAACATTTGATGGAACTGACTAGATCTCTTTTATTACATTTGATGTGGGTATCATTAAATACCAACAGATATTGAAAATTGCATCATTTGTATAATAGTCCCCGTACTGTAATATATATTCAACTAAATGCTTTTGCAGTCAGGTTTCCAGTCAGTGGTGCAGGATAGGGAATTTGGAAACAACCGCATCTTGTCTTTGGAATACAACGTAAAAAACGTTAATAGACACCTGGCATTTGGAATTCGAAGCGGATACGCCACTGTCCGGATAAAATTTCCCTCATCTTTTTCAAATTTAACTGAGACGTCTGTGCCGCTACAGGCCCGGGATTGTACAGCGCAGTGGACGCTTACGGCTGGCCTCTTATACATTAACTTAATTTGATATTTGTTTATTTGGTGCAATGTCTATTTTCTGTCTTGTCCGCAGGTTTATCTTGTAGATTTTTGTTTTACGTGTAGTGCGGTCCTCCTGCACTTACTAATATATATAGTAGATCCAGGCACTGTCCGGGTAAAATTTCCCTCGTAGTACACCCAGGCACTGGGTAATACTTCCCTTATAGTACACCCAGTGTGCAGAACCACAGGACGTTAAACTCATTTCATTTAATTTTATTTAATTTCTGCTATTTGCTATGATTTTTGTTTTACATTCGTATTTAAATATTGCTTCACTTAGTTTGGTATTTATTTTAAAGTTGTGTATACTATTCAAAATATTTGACAGTTTTGTATTTACCGTTATCAAAAGTATTTTCGTTCCGGAAATGTGGTATAAAATGACGTAATGACTAGGTCTGTTCTGGTAATAGTCGGCCATCATGGAAAATAAACTATATGAACATCTGGCTGCATTGATCTGGAACAGTAAAGCTGTCTCTCCGCTACTTCGGTGATCAAATTTACTGTAGACCGTCTAGACCCACGCTAAACTTGATCCTCTAATAAATAAAGATTGTGTATATTTTTGGTTAAAATACATTGTAGAATATCGATGTTACACAATCCTTCTGGACAGAGTAGGAGTATTGAGTCTATTTGATTTCTATCAAGGGCTTTTCGTTCTTCGAGTGGGCTACACAAGTAAAAACATATATCAGAAGGTACCAAGATCAATTAAGATAGTGTTCTTAAAAAGTTAGATAAAGAGCTAACAGGTCGTACTATAATGGTTAGAAAATAGATAATGAAATGGGAATATGTTGAAAATTTCTGTCAACTTACTTCATTCTGAGCGTAGATAGCCGTTGGAAGAAAAGTGTAGCGTTGATTATCCTTGCTACCTTTGTTACGATAATAGACAAAGTCTCGATTATCTATATTTTAAAATTAAATTATTAACTAGCAATCGTGTTTAAATCCGTTGAAAATCAAAACCACCCGATGGCCTAGAGAGTTGATTATGGGCTTGGCATGTGAATAAATGTCTAATTAATGATTTATATCACGTTTGAGGCCAAACGAAAAATATGCATTAGGCAGAATTAACTCTTACACTTACATGATGCATCTTGAAATATCGACTTCGAAGCTTCACATCGTTGCAGATCCGATAAGGTTGTTTTTTTTTTTTACTTTTTAAGCTGCTTTATAAAACTTGTTCACACATATTATATTTAAGCCAATCCAGCATAAATATTCTTAAATAACATGAAACGGGATTTCTGCACCACCCGGCTAATGAAGACGAACAAACCACATTCAACGCCTTAGATGAGATTTGACGTGTAAATACTGAAAATATATTGTGCATTATATATATTGTGCGAAAAGATTAAAGTTACCAAAGATGAAATCTGATGTTATAGTAAACCATCTCAAAACTGAGCTAATGTAAAGACGGATTATTGAAGTTGTTGTATATTGTTAGTATATCGGTAATTGTTTTATAAAAGGCCCACCAGGGCTGAGAAATAAAATTGTTGTTACAGTTGGCGAAAAAAAATGAAAATTATATAAAAATTATTATCGATTTTGGCGGAAAAAATTGAAAGCCAGTGTGAGCACTGGTCTTATAAGGGGAATTTTGCGTGGAAAGCACCATTTCCACCTACTCTACGTCGAATTCGGAGGAGGGGAGGGGGAGGGATTGGCCGAATGGTTAGCACGTGCGCGCTGTATGATAAGGTCTGTCATTGTGTTAACTGGCGTGGTTTCGATTCCCCAGTTGCACGTGACAAGGAGTAGGGTCGCCTGTCCAACCTTGTGGGTTTTCTCCGGGTCCTCCGGGTTCTTCCCACGGCTAAAGACCCCTACGCGCAAGAGAATTATTGATATAAAATTGTACCATATGTTAGTCCCGAAATGACACGTAGTTTGTGTCGAGTGGACGTTAAACCCCATCTCTCCCATATCTCTCTCTCTCTCTCTCTCTCTCGCTCTCGTGGAATCCTAACTGTAAAGGGATCTTATCCATATACGCCAACTTATTATCTACTATTATAATATCAGTTTATCATTGGTGTTATGTAATTTGTAATAACCATGATGCCATATCATTTCTGGCCTTAGGCAAACATGATAACATCAATTAGGAACTATCTTCACGGGCTGGTGTATCCTAACATAGAGATAAATAGTTAGAGTTTGCAAAATCTTGACATCGTAAATTGAGCTAAGTTATATGATGGTCATTTCTCCGAAGCAATGGTAACAAGCATCATCATCGCATTAAGTATTGCTACACTTAAGCAGCATTTATAGGCAGTCATAAGTTAGCTTGCAGTTTAATCAAAATAATCAGTACCTCCTATGGAAATGTTACTCTGTACATCTAGTTTTAGCACATCACTCTACACAGCACAGTTTAAGCTTTTCGGAAATGCATAGTTCATTTCAATTAAAGCTCCAGTAGTTACGGAATGGAATCTCATGAAAGGGCTGTTTTTGTGGTGCCAGATGTTCTAGAAATACACAAGGTTTTGACCTGGATTTTAGAAGCCGAAGTCTACTGTTAGAATAGTATGTTGCTTTTAGGCTCAATTCTATATTTACTACATTCGCAGACAGTTGTGTTAAGACCAGGGTTCTTTGACCCTATTCCTTAATGATCTAGAAAACGACAATAGCCATAAATTTCTTTTTGGTGAAGGCAATTAATTCATTATCTTGAATTATTTATGTCGAACATAGAAATGAGTCTGGAATATTAACAATAAAAATTCCTGATAACATTAGAGATCTATTTAAACATGTTTATCAAATCAACTTTACTGTTGCACACAAATATAACGCCCTATATATACGGCTTTAGTGTGGTGTGGTCAAAGAAGGGTGTTGGGTGGCCGAATGGTTTAACACGTGCGCGTTAGATCACAAGGTCTGTCATTGAGTCAAGTGACGATGTTTCGATTGCCCGTTTGTACGTGACAAGGTGTAGGGTCACATGTCCAACTTCGTGGGTTTTCTCCGGGTCCGCCGGTTTCCTCCCACTGCTAAAGACCCCTACGCGCAAGCGAATTATTGAAATAATATTAAACCACATGTTAGTCCCAAAATGGCCTAGTTTGCGTCGAGTGGACGTTAAACCCTCTCTCTCTCTCTCTCTCTCTCTCTCCCTCTCTCTCTCTCTCTCTCTCTCTATAACAGACGCGGCATTGTACAGTTCTGAACCTATTAGAGCGTTCAATGTTCGATAGTTGCTTTTGAAATCAATTGCACTCATCCAATCATAGTCTTAACGCACATTGAAAAGATTGACTCGTGGTATTGAATTTTATTTTATTTTATTTATATAGCGTACGCGGCATTGTACTAACTATAAAAGTAAATGTCACCATTTGGAAAAATGAACAAACGAAAACGAAGTATGCTTAGCCGGCGATGATGGGGTTCTGACATGTAGACCGTCGTATTTGTCTAAATTTTTAAATTACAGATGCGAATTTTACAATGGTTCAGCACCGGGTTAAGGGTGCTGCTGACGGGGATATGTAAATTAGTTCTAAGAAAAATATTTTAACAATGTGAACACCTCTAGTGAAAAGGGCATACTAACTTAGGCTGTCTACAGTTAGCTCCGATTGGGAACAGACACTAAACTAGTTGACCGACATTTTAAGTCCTTAATCGACGATTTTAGTCGAAAACACGAAGTAAACTTCGAGAATTTTGTTAAGATTTATTCTGCTTCCATTTAATACAATTGAAAAAGTTAATTTAGTCTTTGCGTGTATGGCAGATGTGAAACGGATTCGAACCTAGTTACAAAAAAGTATACTAATTCTAGATATGGCGGCCATTTAGGGCAGAGATCTATTCTCGAAATATGAAGTAGATAGATCTGTGTGTGCAGAATGGTGAAAAGGGGTGTCAGTTGTTCAAAGAGGGTAAGCATACCCGGGTTCCTACACAATGCTCGTCAACCCTGACCAAAGACCACCAGCAGGGCAATAACGCTGTAGTTTAAATATAGCTAACTATAAGCCTCTTTTCGTCAGATATAGATATGTAATTCGGTGCATGCCTCAAGGTATGGTGATTTAAAAATAGATAAACAAAATAATAACAAATATAACTATCAATCAAAAAACGAGAAAAACCTTGCTGTAATTGTACGAAACGAACAAAACAAATTACACTAAATTACCCCATCGTATCGGCTACACGTAGACTTTGCCTTGGGCGTTATATTTTTGTTCATATATCTCAATAGGTTTAAGCTGTCAATCATGCATCATGATGTATGTCCCTTGCAGCAAATCTTTATGTAATATATGTATGACAATGTTAGAAGACTTATATAGATTGTAGGATGGTGGAGGATTTTTAGGTTAAAATTTTCTATCCTTATAAGTTTTCTTATCTACTTGACATTTCCGATTTAAACACTATCAAGATTTATTAATGTTTTGAAATAACAGTTATTGTTATTTGTATCGATATGTATCTTCACCGGCCACGTGATCATCTACAACTATTAGTTAACCTTGCCCTTCGTAGTAGTATTCCTATTTTAATAGTAATTTAAATGGTTTCAGATCGGAAGTGTCATTGAAAATTGTTATAAAACAGTTGGTTAGACGATTAGTCTAGATAGTTATATCCTGATTTTTACCAAGGATGGCTAATTCTAACGTAATATGGTCGATGTGCTGGACACAGTTAGTGCCGTTATATTTTTTAATTATAGGTCGTTTTCTGAGTGCTGCAAGCCACAATACTCAGATCCATATCATCGTTTTTGTTTTTTGGAATTACGACAGTCATGATTAAATTCTTGATTTTGCCAATGTTTGTCAAAACGGTTTTCAAATAAATTAGTGTTACTACGTTTCAGGTACTCTGTTCCATATTGGTATTAGTCCTTTTTGTGAAGACGTTTCCCCTAATATATATGATCTTTTCAATAAAGTTTTTACTATGACCACTGGTTTTAGATGTATCCAGGTATTGTTGACATCAATTTGGCAGACCAGCATCATAGATTTCTGATATTATTTCTTCTCACCCCTCTTACGTCTGAATATTAATGTTGGGTGTTTCAGTGTCGCCATGCGTTCTTCATAACTTTGCTCTTTAACTCCTGGATTAAGCGCCGTAGCTCGTCAATGCATGTTTTCTAATGATGTAATGAGTTTACGTTTATACGGGTTCCAATGTTCCATACCGAATTGATGGATGGACAAGTATTTTGTACAGTAGCAGGAAAGTAGACCCATTATATATACTGGTATATATTGTTTTCATTTAGGTGATAGTACAAATTGGGGTGATTGTTAACGACTACCTAAATATCTAGTCTATCTCTGTGTATTTGAGTTTTGTATCACAAAACTTCTATACATTTACATTTGTCAGGATGGAATTTGAGTTATCAGCTATTTTCTAGTTCCCACGTGTGTGTCTTCAAATCATTAGTTTTACTTATGTCTTTGAAGACGTTGGTGTCATCAGCAAACATGCAACAGATTGTATGTTGTCAAGTAGATCATTGATGTATATAACGAATAATATAGGTTTAAGAACACTGCCTTGCGGAAAGAGATATTGTTGTCCAGGTCATATTCATAACCCTGGGCCGTTGTCTATTATGGAGAAACGATCTGATCCAGTTTACCATGCTTCTTGAGATACCACAAATCCGTATCATTATCAATAGACGGTAGGCATTGCACTTTATCAGACGCCTTAAAATATCTAGGTTTACACATGCAAAAATGTGGATTTACAGTTATTGTTCATATCAAAATTGGACATGGGAGGTTTGGGTGAATTCTTCCATTACATTTTTGACGGCTGGTTTTTAAAGGACTGATTGTGTTCAATTTTGTTTTAGCGCCATCCATATCCGACGATTCTTGGACACACTAGTATGTTTGGTAGTTGTAGTACAAGATTGTCGTTGATTTTACATATGTGAGCAATGATCAGCTGTCGACAATTTAAGAATAAATTCGTGCAATTTGGGTTTAATTGGCTTAACTATAACATCTTACATGTGTAATGGGGTATACTAATTGGATCTACCACTGCGGTGGTGTTCCAACTTCTGTTTCCACTCACATGTTCTATAATATAGCAGACAGCGTTACACAGAAAGGGAATCTGGACCGTTTATACATGAGTCAAAGACGATGTCAGTCAAAGCACGCAATCAGGCAGGGTGTCTCTTTAATATAGACAGAACCCCTATCCCACCCATTGACCGAAATCTATGTAGTTTTGAAAGACGATGACAATGACCAATACGTTATAACATAGTCTGATCCGATATATTTTTCAGATAGCATGAATCCGTCCGGAATTCAATGTTGCCACGCAGATTTATAGTTGAAAAAACAACAAGCATAGAATATGTTTCATCATTTATTGCTATATACACTCAAGAAACCAGTCATATCCTTTCAGAGAACATTCGATAAATACTTAATAACAAGAAATCAACATCTAAAATAAGGATCGTTAATATGAAGAAACGCCTTGGAAAATACTCTACATTGCCAAAATAAGGCCGAATGAACGCACACATTATTACGATTTAACACTAATATTATTAATGTGGCAAAATGCCTACTACAACTGAAAGGCACAACACACATACGGGAAATTAATACTTATATATAATAATAATGAACTGGACTTCATATTCATGGTAATCACCCAGAAGTTGCTTATAATACAACTTTGATGTACGATGATATTGTTTTTAGAGACATGAACTAAACAAGTAGATGTGTTTATGTAGGTCTTTGTATTTTATAACCTATTCACTGATGACAATATGATGTTTCAATAATGGTATTCCATTGGGTATGATCTATAGATGTTTAATATAGCATTTGGAGGATAAAAACACTATAGTTATCAACAAAATCTCACACTAGTAGCGCTAATTCATTGATTGATCATTTGAATGCCTTGATGTCAATTGATTCAATCGATCATAAATGAACTACGTTAGCTTGTCAAATGTTTAAAGAAAAGCCCCCTAAATCCGCTATGCTTATACTAAACCATGAATATGAAGCCTGAACTAAATGTAAGATTCAAACCACATAGTAAAATGAATGCTATACTATTCACTCGGATTATGCTACTAAAATATAATATAAAAGTGTAACCAACTGAGCAATGCTTTTATATTATATGCTTATATCAATAGAATATATACACATAATAATAGGATCGTTCCACATATCATGAATGGTATTTACATTAACAATCTGAATAAGTGTCAAGAATGAGTAACACATTGACTGCTCAGTGGATTGATTAGAATTAGAAAACACTATAGTACATGTTTATTAACTAATATATATTCCCAGTAAAGCTCTGAGCATCACACTGATGCCTACATAGATTACTAGGTAATGTTATGGTGCTTTAGACCTCATACTAACTATTAGTGTTACTATTTACAGATAGTAATTTGTAATCATTTATTATGATGGTACTATTAAAACTACAATGTTGTAGAATTACAATTGTAAGTAATAATCTACTAAGAGATCTTTCCAGGGACCTTAATGCTACAAGCATACTAATAATAAGTACAAAATCCAATTCACAATCAAAAGCAATACTGGGGATATGTACATTATAATTTACATAATTGAAACAGTCAATCAATTAACCAATGTATTAATTATAGGCAGTAATTATACATATGATACATTACAACAACTATTTGCATAATGGTTTCAATGAATCTCTATTCATGATTCAATGATTTGAAATATTCAATGTTTTAACACAGTAATTTACAGTTTTAATTTCAATAGATTATGTATTTAATTGATATGAATAAATTATTGAACTCAATACATAAGTTAGTTAACAGTAAGTAGTATTTCAAGTACAAAGAGAACTAAAACTAATACATAATGCAGGTGTACTAAAATAACAGTAATACATCATACAGTAAACTAAATACATAAAACTAAGCACACAATCTATAGATTTTTACTATGCATTAGATTTAATTCATTATGTATTAAATTGAATTCAAAATGTATCCAATCAATAAATACATGAATTCAATGATACACAATGCATCAACACAATACACAATGTAATAAAAAGTTCCATTCATAATGCACTCTAGCAAGTATCAACTTAAACTATATCAAAGCAATGATACACTATGTATGAATTAAGCCTTAATACACAATGCATTCAGACCTCATTACATTACACAATGTATCAACAACATACATAAAGTATTTAGGCTCAATTTATAATGTAACCAGGCAAATACACACTATATGAATTCAATGATACACTATGTATCTACCCAATACAAAATGTAGTCACCTTAATGCATTAATTTTTTAAAACTAAATCAATATGTAATGTACACGTCACAATTGTATGGAATACAATTATTGCTTATTACTGAGCGATGTTTTGACTAGAGAGAAGCCTAGTCGAAAAATCATTCAGTAATAAGCAGTAATTGTATTCTATAGCATTGTGACCTGTATATTCCAGTTCAATTACTAAATGCCATTGAAACAATAAATTTGTAACCAGTCCACTCACAACTTTTCATCAGCATTCATTTACACAAGAGCTAAAGACACCTATAAAACAAATATCTATTTACTCCAAAATTAAAACAAAATATTGTATAGTATGTGACTATATTATGTATATATCTAGTCCTTTTAAAGATGAATATTATGATTATTAATATATATGTATAATATGTATATATATTCTATATATAAATAAATTTGCTTTTGGTTTGATTTAAACAAAATGTATCACTAAAATCATTTTATTTACTTAAATGATAAACTCCATATTACATTGAATCCAACCGAATAATACTTTGTGAATAAATATTTTGAGCTTTGAAAAATTTTTCGTTTTTTTCTTATTTTTCAAAAGAACATGTTCTGTGACATAACTTAACAAAACGTGTATACATTTAACTTTTCTTATACAATATGCCCATTGTTTAAAAGCAGTCTAGTGTTATTATAGATTTTAACATAAATGCTTAATTTAAATGCTTTTGCAATCTATTTCATAGCATTTTCTATAGTAAGATGAATAGTTTTGTTTGGCTTTCAAGATGTGTAACATTGGCAATAAATTAGAATTCACTGATGATATACATTCTAGGAAGACAATAGTCGTGTCATTATGAATTTTAATGTATGAATATAATGCAATTAAATGCAAGACAAGAGCCATTTTAAGATATACTTTGGTTAATTTCATTTATACTATTTTTTTTTTTTTAGGTGGGAAGGTAGCAGTAAGTCAGAAATATTTAGATAGTAAGGTTAAGTTTTGAACATTCCATTTTTCCTAAAATTTCTGGGTACTATTCCATGATCATTATAAATATTAAATCCTTTTCCAAATATTTCACAGAGCCCTACTGCTATTGTGATGTTGGTTATAAAGAACAGTATACAGTAATGCTAGTTCAGTTTTTATATGTTTAATACAGCTAATTGGTAGTATAAATAAATAAATTGAGCGATCTTTCTTATATATATATATATATGGTAAGCTGATTATGTTATTATCTGGGTTTAAGATAGAGCGTTACTTACATCATAAATAATATCTATATATTTAATTTATTATAACCATCATATACATTTGTATTATCATATCTAGGGTATATACTAAATACTTATATCATCACACTTTTGGGTAAAGGAATGTTTTGGGGGGAGATTTTTAGTATGCCATTGTCTGAAACCAGCCAAATTACCTGCCTTGATAAGCTGGTGTTAGTTCTGCTGTCAGCAACTTCCAGATTCCTGACAACAGCACTCACTGAAGAAAGACAATTCCTGAGTTTCAGAAGATGGGGCTTGAAATAATAAATAAGTTTCACAACTCTATATAAGTTTATGTCTAGAATAGATATTATAACATATTCCATATATCTTAAGTTACTCCACACAGATCTGTCAATATAAATGAAGTCCTTTAAATTGGTTCTGATAGTGATTTAAGCTTCACTATAATTCTGACTGAAAATCTTGACTCAATTTTTGGACAAACTAACAAGTTCTCGATGTAGACCAACCAACATAACAGAACTAGGGAAAAAAAGTAACATGTAAAAAATATCTAACATTTAAGAGAGTAACAATTCATTTCATCATGCATAGCATTTTAAAAAGATTCAATCATAATAACTAATCTTAATTCAAAAAAGATTCATATAAAATATCAACAATTCTTTTTTTTTTCTGCACATTTTCATTCTGTTTCATTTTTTTTTTTAGAAAAAGATTAAAATTCGTCAGCAAGTGACCGAAACTATTTACAGTTCTACAAAAATCTTGACTTACTGGCCGAAAACTTTCATTGTTAAAAAACAAATATGATAAAGAAATAATCAAGTAACAATTAACTTAATTTTACATATAACTGAATTCTCAACAATTTGGAAATTTCCACATGATGGTGTTGGTCGTGAAAACAGCATGAGTCATAAGTGACTTCTAATCTAGTTCAAGGTTTTAAATGAATTATCTTCAACCATTTGTTTTCTAAACTATATTCGACAAAAAGGTAATGGTTACTTTCCATTTATGACAAGCCATTTATATAATATTATAAATCTGCCGCAAGCAACTTAGAAATTTTTAATGTCTGAAATTACAGACAATAAAATCACTCAATTGTCCACTTAAACCAAATCTTAAGATATAAATTACCAACTAAATTTAGCTTTAATGCTCCTATTTTTGGCAGTGTTACTATTTTAGAACCTAGATTAATTTTTTACACACATTCATTCATATGTAACATTAAACTTTTTTATGACTTTTGACCACATTCTGTGAAGTTTTGTATGACAGGAGAGAGAGAGAGATAGATAATCACTGACTGGTAAAAATAGAATATTTAACCCATACTAATAATGTCCACGTAATAAATCAAGCACATTCTATTGCTAATATACATTTTTTTGAATTTAAGAGGTATGATAATTTCATCTAACAAATAGTTTAACATCTAATCTTGAACTAACAGACTGTGAGTAAAAAACTACAGTGTATATGTATTCTATTTACATTAAAATTTGAAAATTCAACAATGTCTAATATCCAAAAAATCTAATTAAAGGAACCAAAAACATGGACATTTGATAAAACTAGATGTAGATAAACATTTAATACAAACTTCTCTTTCATCTTATATATATTAACACAAAAAAGTTATATAATAATAATATAGAATCCACACATAAAACAAACAAAAATATGTTTTCCTAGAAATGCAACATAAACCCACATAATGATGTTTGGTTAAATAATCCACTACTTAAATATATAACAATAACTGGAGAGAAACATCACTTATAATAATAAAATAATAAGCATATAAAGCAACAAAGACCCTAAATCATACATCATATCATATGCTGCAGTCTCTAAATAATATAAGCACATTTTATAACATAAGATAACCTAATAGAACATGCTCTATGTAATAAATGTGGATAATGAGGAATTGAAGAGAAAGTAGGTGGTCTGAAAATTGTGGATGTGTTATTTATCTATTTGTCAGTACTATAATTTAAACAGCCACAGAATCAATGATAAATCTTTATTACATTTCATTTCAAACTATTTTTTCATAAATTTACTTAAAGGTTTGAACATCTGTTGAGAAACAAATCCATGTGCATGTTATTCACAACAAAATCATTAAGCACATATGTAATGGTGTATCAGAACAAATGTTACATATAATGACAAAATAACAATTGTATCACACAAGTTTTCAAGAAGAATCAG
This sequence comes from Patella vulgata, assembly GCF_932274485.2. NCBI lineage: Eukaryota > Metazoa > Mollusca > Gastropoda > Patellidae > Patella > Patella vulgata. Next base: position 25,664,696 of record NC_065883.2, read on the forward strand.
AAAAATACAAAGTGCATCAGAAGCATCAAGTGAAATATTTCAGAATCCTAAATACCAATGCTTTAAGGAACAAATAAAATTATGGAGGCCCGCCAGGAGCAATGTCACAAAAGTGCCAACACAACTTTGTCAAAAGCATCAGAACAAATGTTTCAAAAGCATCATACCAAATGTTTTACTGGCATCAGAACAAATGTTTTACTGGCATCAGAACATATAAAACATCTGTTGCATCATACCAAATGTAACAAAAGTATCAAGCTCAGAAAGCACAAATTTTTCTGAAGCATGGAAACATATATTTAAGAAGCAAAGGAACAAATGTTTTAGAAGCATCAGACAAATTTTTCTGAAGCATCAAAACAAATGATTCAGAAAGACACAGAACAAATGTTCATGTTATTTAGCTTAATAATCCAGATCTGTCATCTAAGTAAAACAATTTGATCAAAATTTGGAACCCGTATTTTGATTTGTTCTATAAAAAAAAGTTATCAAATGATTTATTGGGCTGTATTAAATATATATTTGTTCTGATTGTTAAACTATTAAAAACGAGGTAAAACCCAGATGGAAATGGTTGAGACTCACTAAATGTTTATGTGCTTTTAAAATATATGTGTATAACATGAAGTGTATATATAATGCTGCCTTAATACAAATGGGTTTGCTTTTGGAAGTGACATTGTTTATTGAACCAGAAGGAAACAAACACGACCATCACTCCGTTTTCAATGAGATTTTATGTATCATGGAATTCTTAAAAGTATATCTCGGAATTTATTTCCTGAGATAGGTGGTCCAAGGTATATATAATGTCAAAAGTTTCAAAACACAGAAGAGATGCCAAATTGCTTATTTCCTTCTGAATAAATAAACAGCTATATGTATATGTAGACCTAGCTTAAGTGGGAAATTTGACTTATAAAAAAGAAGAAAAAAAACATTTATTAATAATTGTATGTTTAACAAATATTAAAATAAGGGAAAACAATCTCAACTATACATTAAAAAATACTAACAGAAATAATTAAAACCACATCGCGATGGGTTAGGAATGATCAACAATATTCTGGTTACTACCACCTGTAATATTACCAAACAAACAAACATATATTTCCTTCATTCATTCAGGCTGCCTCTTTAAATCAACAATTAACATCACATTCATTCGTTTATTCTGTGTTACCAGAATCACATGATTGACGTCACCATCAAATGAATGAAGTCAATATATACCCGCTTGTGTGATAATGAAACCGGTATATTCTACGTCTAATTTAACATAAGCATGGGTCACGAGCACACTTTAAAGAACTTTTTTCAATTTTTGAAATTTTTTCCTGAACACTTTTGCTTCAGGAATTGCATTGAAATGCAGCCTTCTTTTAGAAAGTCTTTCTTAGAAGTCTTCCATATTTTTTCTCTGTATTTAAATTTTTTTTTTATTATCAAACCTACTTGTTCCTAATTAATATAAGTCACAAACAAAAAAACTTGGTAAATCTATTTGTAAGCTTATCAAACTGTAAAATAAAATAACATTAGATTGCTCTTCTTGGTCTTCATCACAACAACACCTTTCATTAACACCTTCCTGGTGTATATTCACCAATAGGCCATCATTTTGAGTCAATCTTGTCTCTTTATTTTAGTAAAACAACTTCAAGTCCACAAAATATCTAGAGCTATGGTCATGCAGTACCTGATTCTTTATCTCGGTCTCTCCTTGTAATAATTCAACAGATTTCAAACAATGACCTAGTATAACAATACAACTTTATCTACCTAGCACGGAACAAATTCTGAAAAAAAACGCAAGCCAGAATCTGGCTTTTTGAGCCATTCTCAAGAATCAGCTTCAAGCATTTCTAAAAACAATTTATGCATCATGACGCGGCCTTCCTTTTTCATGTCGAACCAGAACTGTTTGGCGAGAAGTTTGATGTGTGTGATTGGGGGTAGCAGAAGGTATAACTGTCCCAGACGTCTCATGTCTCCCCCATGACGTTGTCGTATATTCTCCATTAAGGAATCTTGGAGCTTGTCTTGTAAACAGCGGACTGTGTCGGTAACTTCTGCTACTACATCTGAAAAACATTTTAAGAAAATGGAAGCTGATTAAATTCAGATGAAGAACGCTAATTGTGAATATCTACATTTAGGAATCAAGGTTTAATTTTTTTTTAAATCTAAATTTTAACACACAATGGGGGTGTTTGAAACATCTTTGTGACACTAAATGTCAATGTCTGTTTTTATTTATTTCTTTTTTAATATCTATTTTAGGAATCAATTTTATGAATGAAGAGTATTTGTCACTCAAAAACTCATTGGTTTTTAACTTTGAAAGTACCACTAAGATCCAAAGACAGAGTACAAATTGAACCACCCAACCAGGCTTCAGTATAATACGGACATTTATTTAATGGCATAGAATTATATTAATAATAATGGAACAGATTGCAACAAAAATATACACACCACCAGCTCTGTGAAGGGAGGCAGTGGGGATTTAAAGTAATGTCACAAGGATATCACAGGATGTTGATCAATCAAAAAAGCAGCAACTCTATCACTAAAGATGTGATAGGACTCAATAGGAGCAATAACTTTGGGCTAAATTGGTATGTGACTGAATTTTGATAGGATTCTCCCTTATAGCTAGTCAAACAATTCCAGCAAGTAAGGAAAACAGTCAAAAAGACCCTGAACCAAAGAGATTTTTTGACCCACAATCACAGCCAATCTCAAAACGTCTGAGGTGTAAGGTTAATTTTCAGCACATGGGCTGGGGTGATGACAACATGCTCCCACATATATTGTGAGTGTGTACAAATTCTGATATAATCTTACCTATATTACACAGTGTGATGGCTTTGAGCAAGACATATTCCTCTTTACTAACTCCTAGTAGGGTGAACTTCTTACACAACTTCCTTGTCAAATTATCAAACTCTGGTGGGACGTTGTACGTTTTCACCAAGTCATTACTAACTTTTAAATCTTCAGCAAAACACAGGTAGCCACTGTATGGACAGGATCTAAAGACAAGATTTAAACATAGAACTTCTAGCCACGAGTGTTGTAGCAAGTTCATCTGATCACTTAAATTTAAACTGGTGAAACCTGAAAATACAGAAAAATGAAACATTTAAAATAAACCATAAATAGATACTTTGTAGCCTGTATCATGGACACACCCTCTCCCCATTACCCCTTTCGCAATCAGTAAATGACCAGAAGTTAGCATGATGTATTTAATCTCTAAGATTTTTACCTTTTAGCTGTATAAATATGTATTAGGATATTTTCAATTGTAAGAAAAGTGTGGTATGGATTTCTTTTCCAAACAATTAATAAAGTAATTTTAATTGAAAGGTCAGTACATAATTTGATCAATAGACAAAAATATAAGAATAATATTATCAGTTCTGGAGACAACCTTTTGAAAACTATTTCTGTTTCCCTTTTTTTCTTAAAATCTAATTAGTTTAATCAATGATGTATAATTACATATTCCCTTCCTTCCTCTGTCATAATCTCATTTGCTATTTTAATCAATGAATTTGCTGATTAAGATGGAAGTTATTCTATTTCTGGAAGATCATTAATAAGATGGGGTTACTGCGGGCTACTAAATCCAATTTTTCATTCAACCATATCCAGTTGAAAACTGTATCATATTTACATATGATGATGTAATTAATGATAGGAACTGAACCCATTAGATGACTCTTTAATTCATTTCTGATAGTAAATTATTATTTTGAGGTACAAACATGTACATTAAGTTCCAGAGATATTGCTGCACATATGGCAGATAATCTTACTCTGTCTGATACACCTATCATTTATGTAACATACATAGCTCATGCCAACAGTTTCATTATTTTTATTTAAAAATTCAATAGAAATGTTTAAAATTCAGCAAATTTATGTATAGTTCATAACACCACAGAATTAAATCCACATGGTCTGAATCCAAAATTTGATCAATAGTAAAACTATTTGTGAATGAAATGTGTAGGCCAAGTGTGACAGATGGTCTTTACACACTTTCTTAACTATCAGTATAAAAACTAGGTCGAACATAGATTTGTCAGTGTCAATACCCTCTAGAATGACCATATTTCACAATATCTATCATATGGCTAATCAAGTTACAACAGGCATGACCTATTCAGACATTTTTTTGGAGGGGGATTATTTGAGATCTGGTTACACTTCTAAATATTCAAAAACAATTCATATAAAATAGCGACATTACAATATAATATACATATTATGTATTCTCGTTGTATTTGTTACAGAATGTACTGGTACAATAATAAATATTTATAACTAGAATTATCTGTGGGCAACTTGAAATTTAATTTGGGAAGAATTGGCATGCACGTAAAAGATTCCTTGACAGTTGGAATTCAAAAAAAGAGTAGGCTGTAGTGTCACTGTCTAAGTAAAATTTCCCTCATACTCATAGCACACTGTATGGTTTATGTCCATCTTCATTAGCCCAGTCAGAGCAGAACAGTAGGACATTAAAACTCATTTCATTTCATTTCATTTTAATTTGGGAATATGGTTGAACAAATTTTTTGGGTCAAATTTGGGGGTTGGGCAGGATAACAATTCCGAAGTTTAATATGAAATACATATATGATTTCTAACAGGGACAGTTTGTTTCAGTTCATATTCTAACAGTAGGTAACAGAACCAAATCATTACAGTTACGAAAACTTTGGCTGCCCACTATCTCTTAACACCTTTTATTTGAATGTCCTTCTACACACACTTCATCATTACTTGCTATCTAACACATGATTAACCAGAAAATATTTTATTATATCTATAATTTCCTGCTTTTACTGATAAATTATACTTAACTAATACTAACATTTCTACTTTTTAATCGCATACAAATTTAAAAGCACTGACACCTGTTCATAATCTTTTAGTACTGACTGTGTAATACCAAGCTTCATTAAGTTATTCACAGATCATGGGATGTGACAGATGTGCCTAGTTTAAATATTTTTTTTATAGATCTACTCCCACATACTCATGATATGTTTAAAATTCAATAAACGTCTATACTTAACTACTGATATAAAAGTATCAATGGATTTTTTTAAAAAAAAACAACAATTCCCATAATTTATTAAAAGAAAATCAATTTTATAGTGGTAGTGAATCATTGAACAGAACAATGCGTGGTGTATATCCATATATATCTTTATCATGCTGTATAAATCTGAACAAGTCATTTAACGTATGAAGTGTATAAATGTCATTATTAAAAGCATTAGAATTGTTTAATGGTGTCATCAAACTGGGAAAGGAATGGATTATTCAGTGGCACAATCACAGTCTGAAGTACTTTAAAATGTTACATATTAGTTTTTAACAGTTCTCTTCACATACAATTGCCTCCTTAAACTTTTTCTAATATAGCTACTTCAGATTTTAGTACTCCTAATTATGAATGAAGTATTGTCTATCTTTACAAGGTAGTTTGCAACCTGAGAGATTAAGCTGCAATATTTCTTTATTTTTCAGAGTTATGGTGGGAGTCGCATGTGGACGCAGTGAGCAAGTGCAGGCTGACTAACCTGGATGAACTAGGTTTGATCCAAGGGTTAGCTGGGAAAGTTCTTCGAGGTTTCCAGCCTAGCAAGTCAGAACGTTTTATGTACACGTTGACATGGTCGGAAAGAAACACTAGATAGGCAAAATTTCCGTCACAACATTGTATGGAATATGCCTGTCTTCATTAGTAGTACATTAAAACCATTTCTTTTCCAAATTTTGGATGGCAAATTGGTTATGAAAAATGAAGAAACATTAAATACAGTGAAGTAAATTCTACATGTACATACAAGTTTTAAAAAATTCTTATGTTGACTCACCAGGAACTTGTTTGGCCCAGCTTATTGTGATGACCAATTCTCGATCTGCGAGATCAGATACAGCTGCCTTGAACTTCACCTCACTTTCTGGAGCATTAGGATCTGGAGAGGCAAACAACTTGTCTAACTGAGACTCTAATGTCATGAGAGTGGACAGAACTTTATTTTCAGCTGTAAAGAGAAGAAGAGATTTTGTCTTAAAGCTGCAATAAACCCAGAATAATTTGCCATCATTAACCAGCTATTAATCATACAAATAATATTGAATATGCATTATAATTTAGAAATTCTAAAAGTTTAAGCTCTGGAACTTGCAATATTCTTGCCCACTCTATCTCTCTTTAACGGCAATTACTGTAATTATCTTGGTAGCCAACCTCAAATGTAGTATTTGAGATCTGTAGAGTGTTATAAGTTTCAATAAGTCAACTCAATGTAAAGGCTGGATGTGGTTGGGTTTTATAAATTGCTTCCGTGAATAATTCTAAACCCTTTATACACGCTACCCTTTAATTCAATCTCCAATGAAAAGAAAGATCACAAACAGTATTTAAACCTAAATACTTTCTAATCTTTTATAACAGGGTTAGTTATTCGATAATAAGTACCAGTAAAACTAGCTTTCTCTTTTTGTCGAAAGGGAACCTACGAACATGCAGCCATGTTAAATTAAAATGCAATTTCTATTCCAAGCACGACTCATCCTCCTTTGAGGCTGGTTTGCATAAAAATGGTGTAGTTAATGGAAGACGTAAAATATTAAAAGGCTACAGGTGGTCAGTATTTCAAAATCTTTTGTACTTCCTTTAATGCAGAGTTGGATAAGTTTTCGATTTATACGTTGCACGTAAATATTAAATGCAGTTATACATATGCACATATTTGCATGGTTTAATCATAAGAACATTTCCGTATCCCAGGTAACAAAACTAAAAATTTAACTTTGTGCCCTTATCAATAAAGTGTGTCAGTGGGTGACCACAATGTCTGCAATTTGACAGAAGCTGGGGTAAATGACTCTTATCCACCCAGATTTTAATTATCATAAATATAAATAAAAGTCATAATAAACTCGTTAGAACTTTACAACGATAATAAAACCCACACAGACATATAGCGATGTTCACAGGAAATATCATTTAAAACATGAAATATTTAATAACCCATGCTGTTTATGACTCAACTTGTTTTTAACAAAGTTGTGTAACATTATAAAGCTATAATATAATACATGTATATATTAATATTAAATGAATAAATCTTCATAACTGCCATTTTATTTTCGAAATTACTTCATTGTCCTTTTTAATTTCCAGATGTGTATGTAACTATGGACATAGAATCTTTTAATAAAACTGTTTCAAGAATTTACATGCAAATTCTCATTATAAATTTAATTCAAATTATTATCAAAAGTTTAATTGTTGAAATAAATAAAACTATTATCACCATGACGGCTAATGTCATCTTGAAAATTAGTTGATTATTTATCCTCAACTACATGTACAGGTAAATTATGGCATGATATCTTTTCAAAAATTATTTCAGGAATCCACATTCCAAATGACTAAGAAATCTGTATGGAATCACTCTGAGAAAACATGTGGTGTGTATTTTTGTCATGAGTGATTAGATGTGTAATGATCTTATTATAGGTTATCTAATCTATAGTCTGATCAATGAACTTAGACTTGTACTCGGATGACTTTATTATACTATTACTATACATAGAAACTAGTTAATATGGTACTATTACATGGTGTAGTATCATGTACCAAATGACTATTCTTAGTAACTGGAATCCATACTGTCACTAGTTAACTGCCAGCATCTTATTCAATCTATTTTTAGTGTAGTTTTTAAAAGCACTCCAATAAATCATGTAAGAGCATACATTAAACTTATCATATCAAGTTATAGGTACTTACATTAACAAGATGTAGCTATCAATCACTACATGGTTAATTAGATAGATTTACCGATAATATGACATGAAAAAATATTGTAACCACTTTACGTAATTCATAACAAATTATATAACCATCAAATGACTTCCTTTGATGGTTTTACTTTAAGAGTTCATTATCAGGAAATTAAACTTTAATGTTGTTCAAATAAAGTTATCATGGTGGAAGGGGGGGGGGCTTCCTTATAAATAAGTAATAATAATTTCTGTGTTTCTAATAATTGGCGCCAGCTACAATTAATGTCAGCTTGTATCAGAATTACACTTGTATTACACCTACGCATGTGTAGGCAGTATTACTATTGTACATGTAGGCATGGTAATAACTATTTTAAGTATGTTATGTCCTAACACTGATAAATGTAACCTGTCTGAAATGAAAGATGTACATTAATAGTGCTATACTGTAACCATTATATAATTTGTCAGGTATTTATATAAAATACATTCACATCTCTAGCTATTTCTCAAGTACATTTACAGTTACTTAAAGATTATTTCTAGAATAAGGTCTGGAATATTTCATCTTTTAAACAACATTTTTTAATCTTATCCTAAAGTACATGTATAACACATTTTCTAATGTCTTTGAAATGAATTACTGACAATAAGTTGATTTATAAGGATTAAATAAGTTGATTTGGTTACATAATGTTGCTTTTTTTTGATAATACCGATGAACTGTCACCAAACAAAAACAAACTGAAAACTAGATTTCCAAATTGCAAAGTATTCATTTGATAGATACCAGATTTATTTTAATGTAAGCTATAAATGGGGGTTATCTTATTAATCCTATCATAATTACTTTATTTCTCTCTAACATGAACATGTATAACCAGTTTCCATTACATGCCTCATCAAGGAAGTTTTTTCCTAGAACCAATTTTAGAATGAAGTCGTGGCTTATTACTTTCTTAATTGACCAAAATAACTCCTACTGTTAATTAACTTAAGATAAATCTAGTGATAACACTTCACATTTAATATAAGCATCTACAACACAGTTTGACAGTCATTGGAAGAATATAAGAAATTGAACAATTAATATGGTTTTCTCAAGCATCAAGGTCATCAATATATGTAGCCTTAAGTAAAGATACTGTATACAGTACGTTATACTACGTTCTTAAGATTTTGTTTTTTAAACTAATAAAAACGGAAAATGAGAATAATCTATTATCTGGGGAGTCTGGTCTTTAGTTCCACGCCAATAATGAATCTTGTAATAATGTCTTTAAAGTTCCACGGCAGCAATACATCTTGTAATAATGTCATTAAAGTAAAGACTGTAACACAGTTTATACTATGTTCATATTCAAAACTCTATTTGATTGGTGGATATCATTAGAACTTAAGCAAATCAAAAGGGATGTACTTAGTACGAATGTACGATGTAAAATTGCTATATTATGATTATGACAAATGACTGATTTGAGAATCTTAAACAAATCATAAAAAAATAACTATTTTTTTTTTAAGGACGACTTCTTCAAGGTATTTTGCTGAATGTTTATTGATCTGACAATTCAAATAAACCCAGATAAATTCATGTGTATATGCCAATAACCACTCAATACACACACTCCAGTCACATTTACGTAAAGTAATTGATCTTAACACAGTACTACGCAGAAATTCATCACTTCATTTTCTACTATAATCTATATCAAACATGAGGGGGAGGATTAATCATTAATATTCCTTTCAAGTAGGATTTCCTTCAACAATCTTTACATAGAACCTAAACAATAAACTTTATTCTTTAAAAGCTTTCAGTAAATATTCATAATAGAAAGCACCATTAATGTTTCTTTATTCAGAATATGCTACCATTTTTTTTTAACCTAAATGAACTGTCTTTTAAGTACGGATGTGTTACCTGCATGCACCGCTTTGTGTCAGCAGAATTCAATCAAAGTTCAATGAATCTCTAGTTACAAGATGCTTTAAATATTTATAAGTTTTTAAGACATGCATCTTTTGATATCTTTAGAAGTTATTACTTTTACATTCACTTAATTAGATATGAAACCAATTAGGCAATATATTGTGCCTTAACAGACATCTAAGATGTTCAAAGTCAAAAAATGATTTAATTTAGCACTAACAGTCCAATTCAGTAATTACATAAATGCTGCCACAGTCAAACATATACTTACATTCTACACAGGGTTTTTTGATTGGGTAAACGGGATGCAAGACAGGCTGGCAGTCAATACCTCGCTTGTACTTCTGACGACCACCACGAACTCTGTCAAGACGAACACCTGAAAACATTCAAACAAAAAATAAATTAAAAACTCCACCAAACTGTTGCTTATTAACAAACCATGTAATGTTTGGCAAACATCCTTTAATAAAGCCACGCATATGTACAGGTCCAAGCTGCATGATGCTAAAGTAAAAGAGAATAAAAATGTTTGTGCTGTTTGCTTCTTTAGTACTCATAGGCATCATCCAGTAATAACCAGTACCCTAATTCAGCTCTGCAGTTTGCATAGTTTATTTGAATTGATTAATTGAATGATGGACATTTATAAGCACACTATTCAGTTTACTTGGATTGACTGAATGCTGAACATTTATAAACATTATTCAGTTTACTTGAATTGACTGAATGAAAATTTATAAACATAGTGTTCAGTTTACTTGAATTGATTGAATGATGAACATTTATAAACACAACCCTACATGTACTTGTAATAATCAAATTAACTGTAGAAGATATAAAGTAGAAACTTCTTAACGCTATTCTACTTTAAATAGTTTAAATCTATTTTCTTTACATCAGTTGTCACTGTTTGTTCTAATTACTAGTATTAACAACCATTCTTGGTTAGAAACAGTCAACATTGCTGCTTAATTTTTAGTTATTGATGTAAATATTTTTTGTGTAAACCAGTGTTTATAAAGACATGTTTAGAATTGAGTTATCTCTTCTAATTGGTATTTATTGTTCTTAGTTTACATTAAGAAGCAAATAAATCCAAACCAATATGCAAATATGTAATGCTTATTTATCCCATTGTTAATATAAAGTTCTAACATCTGTCAAAAAAAAAGCTTGGAAAATGAACATCAGTATATCCCTTGACAGTTGTTGATAATCACCACCCAAAAAAGGTCTTTAATATTGACTGATTTGCTGCAGTTGCTGCGTGCATCCTGACAACATTTCGCACATATCTCATCCATTTCTTTCTGATGTAAAGGACAGAAACTCTAAAAAGCGTACATAATTAAATCAAAAGCCTATTTATTGACTAAACTAATGCAAATCTATCACACCGGTGAAAGAAACACAGTGCCAAAATTAATAGAGTAATCAATACAGTAGTAAGATACACATTACTTCTTGTGTTTCTGATTGTATCTATTTTCTATTCCTGACAGTCAAGAGCATAAACTATGTCTCCCGTGACATAAACATTACAAATTCATCTGTTATGTTTTCAAATTGATGTCACAAATAAGCTGTTACCGTGTACCAAAATAGAGGAAGAAATTCTGATGATGGAGCAATGTCACTAGTTACTACACATATGCACAGGAGCAATGTCGACACAAGTATGCACAGAAGCAACAGGTATAAGTATGCACAGGAGCAATGTCTCTACAAGTACCGGTATACACAAAATATCTTTTGTTTAAAAAATTAGATAATATTGGAACTCCATTTTTTTGACAAACTATAACATCACAAAACATTCCATACAATATTTGTTTATATTGGCTTCATAAATACAGAATGATCGAGTATCACTTAATGTACAAAATATGAAATCAAGTATAAAATCTATTACAAGATGATGATGATGTTCATTCATGCAAATGTTTAAAACATCCAGAAAACATAACAGCAACTAAACCAAATGTCAGGAAAAAGACCAGCATGATAAAATCTTCCATCAACAATAATTCTACTTGTGGCGAAATAATGAAGAATACAGTTGTTCTATAATAACATGAATCAGGGAACTTTATGTGTGTGATGCTACATGTATACATTGACAGAGATATAGATGTTTGACACTTACATCTGTCATGTGCTTGGCACCACTAGATCAGTAGGTGTACACACATTATATGCCATAAAATAATTTAAATTAACCCGAAATTCATCACTTAAATGACTACAAATCTTACTAGACAAGGGGTCTTAAATGAATTGGAACACTTTTAAATTGAAAGATTCAGAGAGGAATGTACTGAAATGAAAAGAACATTGTATAAAATGTCTACTTTAACACAATTGGACACCTTTTTCAGACAGTTAAACACCTTATCCTGGTGGTAAAAATATAGCTTAGTGGTCATTACTGGTGTATTCTGTGTTTCTGATGGAATGTCTGAGTCTATAATTGATAGATTAGATTGTCAGTGGTCTAACTAATCAGTAGTCTTTCTAGATGTTCTAGTAATTACTATCAAATATACTTTTACTACTTATTTATGATGCCTGACAGAGCCTATCAATATTTCATACGTTAGCATTAACCTTACATCATATCCCACAAATTACTTTTGTTCCAATGATCATTAATCTCCAGGGATTAAGAAATATATCAATTTTCACCTCAATGCTACTTTAATCAAACTGAATGTATTTTATTAACCTGACTTCCTGTCACTGATCAGACCATTGAGTGTTCTCAGATTTCTTGAATGAGAATCTACGTGTAGAATGTTCATCAAGTCATACATTTTACACATATTTTTTTCTAGGAGTAAATGAAATTACTACAAGGCCCAAGCAAGACATTTCTTAATCTATTAATATTCCATGGATTTTTACAGTATTATAGGGGAAGTGTGTGCTCCCGAGAAAGCCATTTTTACTTTGGCAATATAACAACAGCGCAATTTCCGAAAACATTTACTTATTTTTGCAAAATTTAGAATTTTATTTTTTTGTCAGTTTCAATCGGTTAAATTGATATAAATTGTTACAGAGACCAATGAAAAAAATTATCGACTTGCTTCGATAAAAGCAAATCTTCAACAGGGATGTGTAATCATATTAAATGTCTCTGATTTCTCTTTTCTATTGATGCACCAGCAATGGGTAATCAAATTTTACATTAAAGAAAACAACTTAAAAGACTTTTATTTCTAACCAATAAACAATGTGTGCACATGATCCATAAAGGATTGAAGTACATGTAAGCTTATTACTACTACTAGCAGTCAAAATACTCAAAATTTGTAGAAGATACTCAAATTGAGTTTTGGAATGATCTCTACTGTAGTCAATGTAATCAGATTGTTGACCACTCTGACTGCTGATTGCTACTGTAGCGTCATAGACAATCATTAAAATCAGCTATCTTTATTACTGTTCATAAAGTTGAAATTGTTGTAAACAAAAGTGGAGGGAATAGTACCAAATATTGTGGTTAAATTCTTGTTTCCAGTAATTATTAATGACAGCTGATGACAAGATAGTCCTTTATATCTGGCTACATTATACCACAACATAGATTATGTGTAGGACTAAAAGTAGACATCAATTGTGATTTTTTTTTATTTAGAAGTAAAATGCTTTATACATGTACATCAACAATCTCAGTCACAGACCAATATCAAAAGGGAATCTTGGCGGAGATGCGTCACACTTTGATCTGCTAATTGCATACCTACAGGAAAGCGATTAGGAAAAAAAGCACAACAGTCGGTTTATCAACCTTGCATCTATTTTAACTTGGCATACTGCACGTATTTTAACAGTGCTTAGTGAAGAAATATGCAGCCAAAACATAAGAAACAGCTGTATATTTATTACTTATAAGATTAACTATCAGCATTTGGTGGCATTAATCTCGGTAGACAACCGTTATAACTATTATCATAATTATATAGGTGAAAGTATTGGTTACTAGAGAACAGACTCAACGCTAAATCAATTTTCAGGAACATCATTCTTTTTTCCCTGAAGAGCAATCAGTTGATTGGGATTGAATCAAAATAAATTGTTACAGATACTACAGGTATATAGATCTACTTATAATGAAAGGAGATTATTTAACCAAACCTAATTCAAAAATCTAGCTATGGTATTAAATGTATTTGTAACCAATTTGTCTCTTGTGAGAGATGGTTTGTTGCTAGAATTTGAGGAGGAGGAAAATTTATTATTCTCTTTACGTAAGCAAACGGAAAGGGGGACTGATTTAAGAGACTACTGAGAAAGATTCATTTGTTTTTCGCCTACAATCTTCTAATAATATCCCTACACAAATTTTTAAACAGATTTCATTGTGAAACCAAGGTAACTAAGCTTATTAATATAAATAAAGTTTACTCAATAATTCTATGGATACCTTTGTCTTTATCAATCAAAAAGGGAGATTCTAATGCTTTATAATTTTACAAAGATCTTATACCTTGCTGATCTTGAATTATGATCAAGAGATTGCCGATTCATCAAGAGTTTTTGTTTTGTTATAAAAACAAAATGACGAACTGGATGAACTACATTTAGAGATGAATCAAGTCCAAGGTTTGCGATACTTTAGGAAAGTACATTAACCAGGTTCCCATCTGTTCTTATTGGAAATAAAGAAATTTATCCTTAATTTACGCTCATCAACAATCACCAGCATCCAACACCTCCATCTGTTTTACCGTGATTTAGTGATCAGACTATATATAGCACCAGATACCATCAAATTGCTTCACGCCACTTTGGCACCTCCGCTAAAGTATCAAGTTCACATTCCCCAAACCACGAGTTATAGCTGGTTTGTTTACCAGCATTCAATCAATTATAGGTCTATAGTAGATATTTACACTGCTGTAAAATCTATATTTCAACACTTCATTCTTCACACATATACAGTAACCTTTAAAAAATATCATCCTTCCCAGACTTCAGGGTTTTTTGGTGATCACTGCCAAATGTTATGAATTTTTGTATTCCATGCATGAAATTAGGAATACATATGATGTATTAAATGTACCTTTTCTTGTACAAAAAACATGTAGATTAATTTATATTAAAATATAAGATTACATCTGCATAAATCTGAGGTATACAAACACAAAACTTGCAGGCCATATCTTATAAACCATTCAAGCCCAATTATGAATGGAATCTTGAAAATTTTCATGGCATTAATTTATAATAACCTTAATGGTTACCTTAACCTATATTATGTTTTTCTTGCAATACTTTCAAAAAAACAGAAGGTACCGTACCTATATATGCCTTGCAGAAAATTTGTCTTACTGGGGTTTATTAATCTATTTGTTTCAAATTTCATAACAAGTCAACAGTTGTTTCCTTAAAACTAGCATAGGAAGAAAAGTTGCATGAAAGTCTGTTTGGACTGATAATCTGACAGAACAACATGATTCCAACATTTTAATCCTGAATTCAACAACAGGAAGAACTTTTAAACTCTGATAAAAAAAATACAAAATATCACCTGTTTGTAACAAACTATCCAACCAGCTGTTACTATCATCATTAGCCATTTTGTAAACACAAAATCAAACATACCTCATCAGTTCGGGAGTAAACTGTGTTAAGATAAAGCCAATCTGATTAAAACACAGATCACATTTCGTTTCGTTTTTTATAGTTCAAAATTTCGTTTTACTTGTCTTTAATACTACACTAGGATCTGGAAGAGTTGTTATATTACCAGCGTTTTGGTTGAAGTGAGGGATAAGCCAATGAAACGATCTGTTATGGCGACTTCTTGGTGTGCCATGCAGGGAACTGTGAGTAAACCACTAGAAACGTCAACACTGATTGATTAATCAATGTCTGACATCATAGGGTCAAAAGCCACTTGTACGACCCCTGACACGGCCTTATTGTACAACTTGTCAGATCTTCATGTAGTGTAGGCCATCGAAAGTATAAAAAAACGAAGCGAAATATAGATCTATATTGTAATAAGATTGAGATAAAGCATTAACTTCAATGAACAATCATAGGATTAATAAATTCTGCCATGATAATAAAATAAACTGAACCTCAATTTATCCTAAGGGGCATTGAGCACTATTGGTACATGTACGATGCATACATGAAGTTCTATTTTAAAGACAGAAAGTAAGAATATGAGAAATACATTAAAGGAAGAAAGGTATGAAGGTATCACAGAGGTCTGTAGGCTTTTTATATGTAACTCGTCTGTTATGGCATTTCTCAAATAACCATACGCCTACTGATATAAGGTACGAGCCAAAAGACCATTTTTACCTCATAAAAAAAAACAATTCTGACTTACATTATAGGTAAATCCAATAGTAGTTCTGACTTTAGACAGGTAAAAATTTATGAAAAACAACAATGACATCAATAGTTTGTATACACACTATCGGGAAATCTACAATTCTGTTTTTAACAGGAGTCTTAATAATAAAACACATCGGCTTGCAAGAGCTCTGCATTAACCATTAATATCTATTTAGTTATGTTAAAACAAGCAGTTCATTTGTTCCCAAGTACCTCAAGCACTCAAGTCAAAGTTCTCTATTATAAATTACTTTCCCACTGATTTTCATAACATTAAAAAATAATATAACTTCAAAGACAAGACCTTATATAATTTCTGTGAAGAGACTTGTGTAAATAAGGGTAAGCTGGTTTGAAATATGTACAATTCATTGGATAAAACTGATAATACAATCATTCCCTGTACATAAAACCATTGAACCATTGACAAAATTATTGAATTATTAATGGCAAAGTTTGCGAATTGTCTGTCGGGATAATTGAATACATGATTTGAGCTCACTGCGAGGTGTCTGGTACACATTGAAATCAAATCGCAACCCATTCCACATGTGCATGTTATTGATAAAAAGGATGCAATGCATTCCAAGAATCTATAAATGCATTATCCTTGTCTGGAGGTGAGGTCAGGATTAGTGCCTAGCATTTTCCATTCCAATATTCTATCAAACCGAATTAAATACCAAAAGAAAACCAATCCTTTGAAATGTTAACGTGATCGATACATGCTTTTTGTTTTCAGATTCAAAGAACTGTTCTTTTCAGTCAATATGAGTGGGTGTCTAAAATATCTTACCAGACAAGTACAAACTTGATTTTTTTTATTGGTTACAGGGCGACTTATGTTAATTCTACTAATTTTACTAGTAGATATATCATTACACAGAAGTGTGTTTTATATCTTATATAATCAATGGCGTATCATTTGATGCGAATACTAGCCACTGTTTATCTTAGTTTATTGGATCTACACCGACCGAAGGAATTTGCCACATAAAGAAACCCCGAATACATTCATCTAATGAGCAAAGCAAGAAAATCAATGTTTGGTAAGCTTCACAATCGATATTCCTCAGACTTAACAAGACAGTCCAAATTCACAGCATCCATTTCCGTTTCATTTTTACCAAAGTTCATTTACATTATACGTTGATTACGACTTGATTTTCAGCTCTATTGATTGTCAAAATACCACTTTACTTCACTTTTATTTATGATGTAATTTTCTTCACTTATCTGTCGGATTCATTCATGTGGAAGGCAAGAAAAAGAAAATCATTGGCTAAAATTGGTTAAAACCATATATTTATGAACTGCGTTGGCGGATTTTTTTTCCCAATTTGCGTGATCCATAAAACATGGAATTAGATTATAATGGTAAGGAAGTCAGGCCATGAACATGTAGGTTGCTCATCACGTCTGTGTCTGGTAGGCATTTGTACAGATCTGAATTCATCACACACACATATGTATAAATTTGTGTAAATAAAATCCATATACAGCTCAACTAACTCTATGGTTTCCCAGAAGCAAACATGAGTGATGAGTTAAAATAAAATTATTCAGGAGAGGAGAAGAATTGATGCTAGCCTGCTACAAGGAACTCTTTTGACCGAATTCTAGAAAGTTTGTTTCAAAATGGATTAAGAACCCTGGTTGAAAATAAGTTCAAAAGTTAGCTTACCTTCCCTAAGCATTCCGACTCGTAAACATTTTTGGAATCGGCAAGCCTGGCAGGCTTTACGTCTTCGTTTCGTGATTTCACATTCACCACTTGCTGGGCAGGAGTATTCAATATTACCTGAAAACATAACAGCAATTCTATTTAATGTTTTGCTTGCCCTCAACAGCCCACAGGCTTTATTTTTGATACTATATAGTATAATTAATTTTTCAGTGATGTCCACAGTAATTGGGTATTGAAAAGTGTTCTTTAGAAAATAATTTAGATGATTAAAATGTACCATCCTGACCTCCATAATCATGGAAAGAAATCTGTTATCCTTCAGTCATCAATTGGTCAGTATAGGACTCAATATGAGCAAAAAATATGGAGTGTACAATAATAAATGCTACATAAATAATTTTATCTAAATTGATCCCTGGCATCTTATAGTGTTATGACATCAATTTTAACAAGTTTTGGACCAACATACTTTTTATAAGACTACAGGTACATGTACTTCTAATTGTATATGACCTAAAAGCCTATATTTGCATTTTTCTACATTTAGTCTGGAATGTTGGGCCTTCAAAGCTAAACTGTTTATGTTACGTTCTAAGTACATGTTACATGAAATATAACACTCGGACAGGTCAGCCTTAAGTAAAAAACAATGTACGACTATTTACGACTGAGTGATATTAGTGTAAAAAATATTTTTTAACTGAGTTCTGACATTATGAGGTTAAGAAATGAGTTCATGCTTCATGATTCAGAAAAAAATAAAATAAACTATGCTTATTCTAGTGTGACATATATAAAGATTATTTTACTCATTCTTTATCATTTAATATTTTTATGATTAAAAGATAAATGGCCATTTAGAAGAATTGATATTTTTTTCTTTGAATAAAAGTACTTTTGAATGTGTATGATCTTAAAGTCTATTTATAACCTTTATAATAATTATTCTGTAATGTTGGTATTTTAAGACAATTCCACAATTCTTCTATTCTTTCACCACCAATGTCCTGACATATATCTTATCTAATTATTTGGCATTCATTCCTACTCACAAGTCAGGAAACTTACTCAAGTTGAGTTTCAGAAAGATCTCTACTGCTGTCCAGGTAATCAGACTGCTGCCAACCCTTGCTACTGCAGTCATTGTTATATAACACATGTCCAAAGCCTATTATTATTTGTGAAAAGTTCAACATTTAGCATACCCGGAACTGTTTTTGACAGCAATGTAAATGGTGCAAATTTCTTTAATTTTATCTCATCCTGGGGAGGTTTAGAGAGCGAAACATTTATAGTGACAAAGTGTAAATGGAGATACAACTGAACAAGAGCAATTTCAACAATATTTACTGTACACAGTGTACTAAAAGATATGAATTTTCTTTGGATCAAAAGTTATATACTGAGAGAATATAGGTATACCACTGTTAAAAGTGTTTATTGTAATTAAAAGATGATGAAAATCAAGTACAGTATGCAGACTTAAATTATATGATGTGACGTATAGATAAGGAGTGGTTTTAATTAACACAGATAAGTAGATTCTGTTGCAGATGGTTTCATACTTGCATAGAGATCAAGGTGTAGATAGCTTATTTTCATACACTGTATGATACAGGCATCACCTCTGGCATATGTAAAAACTAGTCTAAATAATGTGTTGGTAGAAAAACATAACAAGTTGTTTATTCGTCACACATACCTAAGCTGTAGGCTACAAATTACGTATGTGCACTTGTAAAGTGTAATTTTAGCTTATCAATTGCATGCCATATAGTGTATATTATAAATCTAGCATGTACACGTACCTATCGCATGCCTACCATGTTTAATTGACTGTTACATCACAAACAAGCAAATCAGATTAAAATAAAAAGTAAGTTTGATTCATTTTATGTTATATTAGTCGAACTTTGGATTAGAACTTGCCCCAACCCCTCCAAGAAAAAATGAGATGAGTTTTAAAGTCTTACTTTTCTGCACCAACTGGGCTAATAAAGACAGGCATACACCATGCAGTGACCATGCAGTGGACTATTAGGGAAATTTTGTTAACTACCATACCCATAGACAAATAAGATATCTGGGCCCTTATTCACGAAAACTTAACTTAAGATACAATCAAAATTTTAAGAAATACAGCAATTCGATTGGCTGACCAGTAAAATCAATTTGCATATATCTAATGAAGTTGCAGTATTTCTTAAAATTTTGGTTGTAACTTAGTTTAAGTTTTCGTAAATAAGGGCCCGGAACTTTAAAGCAAAACCTAGGAATTCGTTTCAAATGAAATGAAATGAAATGGAGTTTAACGTCCTACTGTTCTGCTCCTAACCTGGGCTAATGAAGACGGGCATACGCCATACAGTGTGCTATGAGGGAAATTTAGCCCTTGAAAGCGGCACTACGGTCTACTCTTATATCGAATTCCAACTGCCAAGGGATCTTTTACGTGCACGCCAATGTGTACACGGGACCTCGGTTTTTCGTCCCATCCGAACGACTAGACAACTTTCCTTGTCAGCCCCTCCGTCCTGCATCACTGACAAGGGAGAACCACGCCGAATTCGTTTCAAGACAGACAAGTCTTACCTTAGGCAAATGCAATATATCTACTTAAGAAATGTAGTTTTCATCAATGGAGGCAATAGGGCAACATAAATCGATTTTCAAAAAAACTTGGCTGGAGAGTGTTATTAAATCTCTTTTTACATGTATTTAATGTCAAATCTAAATAATATCCATCAAACTAAGGTCACCTCGCTCAAAATACATTTAAATCGATTTGAAAGCCACAAATTTCAGAGTTTTAACTCTCAATGGTCCCTTGATCAATTTACATAACACTCCAATAGAATAATCTCATCGAATGGCAAAAAAACATCAACTCTTCCTGATTGTGCAAAAAGCAACTGTGTTTTGATGAAATGATTTAGAATATTCAAATAGAGAAATCAGCAATCCAGTTAACCTGACCATCACTGTTAAACAACTATTCGTGAACATGCCTCTAACTATACGTAACCTCATACGTGTGTGTACATGCCTAGCATCTACCGCGCAATAAGTATATTATGTCACTAACGAATATATAGATTAGTCCGCAACACCTTAAAGATGTTAATCTTTAATGCATAAATCTGTCATAACTTTAATAATACAGAAATTGCTTTAATCTTTAATGCATAAATCTGTCATAACTTTAATAATACAGAAATTGCTTTATGTGCGATATAAAAATTTCAATCAAGAATATCAAAGTCGAAAATAAGTTACAAAATTCTAACTTCAATGGCCTTAAAACAAATGATGTTGTCTGAGACATGAGCCAAGCTAGCAATTTAATTTCCTGAATTTTCAAGCTTGTCTGAAGATTTCAATGACTTGTTAATAAAGTTACTAATAATGGTTTACTATAGAGTAGCCAGGTCACGTTCTTGTATACAATATTATACAAAGCCACACACATACAACAGATGGTATGACACACATGGGGACCATGGGGTTAATATTTTCTACATAAAATTTAACTAGTGAACCATGCTATGTAACAATATATTAACATGAATATGAATAGCAAATCTCCAACCAAATCTCAAAGAGTATGATATTATTAATATTATAGACCTTGTCCTTTGTATATACATGTAATACCAGGGTCTCACTGAACTAGCCTTCAACTCTTCAACTGAGTCCAGCAAAAGCAAAATGGATTAATACAATAATCTGAAAACAATATCTGCATACAATATAATTCAGTGTTTTTGCCATGACAGCTTTTAATTCTATCATAGAAATAAGTTTATTGTCAGTTGATCGATGATTGGGTTGGAAATCAATAGAATACCGACAGACGTAGAATCGACAACATTCCCTTACAGGTTACTTTCGTACATTCACCCTGATACTCGTAATTACATATGGCCACATGTACACATGTTGGACTATTATATATTAACAGATTTGAAAAGTTATCGTTAATCAATTAATGTATAATTAGATCAAATTGACATAACCTAATTATATTCATTTTAATTAAGATTGTTCAGCAAATAGTAACTTCTAATAGATTTGTAATAATACTTCCATTCAGAATGAAAAATCAATGACAATCAATGAGTTAATGGGACTAAGAATTTGACAGCCATATTCAGAATGCAAAAACAATTAACAATTTAAGCTACATCTAGTAAACAGAATAGAATGAAATTTAGGTAGCATTTACAAAACCAACTGATTTCATGTACTCATGTACCATACTCATCGGTGTCCTGTATTAAGAATTTCAACTACATGTACCTGCAATGTGTTAATAATGTGAGGTAGCTAATTTAGAATGAAATTTGGCAATATGGACAAAACCAACTGATTTCATGTACTGTATTAAGAATTTTAACTACAATACATGTATGTACATGCAATGTGTTGATATTTAAGATACATTGTATACACCATGTGTAGCTTTTTTGAAGAAATTTAGCAATACATGGACAAAACCAACAGATTCCATGTACTGTACTGTAATAAGAACTTTACCTACAAGCAATGTGTTAACAATTTGATGCAGCTTAGAGTATCATAAAGCAAAAATTTTGGTATGAACTGTAATAAGACATTTTGTTATCTGTGACTACTCTTCATGAATGTAAAATCAAGACAATGTATCGCTGATCAATGAAAAACTTAAAACAAGATAATGATGTTCTTGTTGTACAATCACGTAAGAATATATGAGAGAATAAGCCCTTTAAGTTTCATGTCACACTATGTGTACATGATTTTATAAGAGTTTGAAATCTTAAGATGATTAGAATTTCTCCATTACCAGATTAACATCAAGGATCAGCTTTGTCTGGGCATTAACTTGCCATTCACCAACATGTACAAAACTCATTAATAACCAGTATATCTGTCTTTCATTCAAGAGTTCAGTCAGGGTAAACTTTAATTAATATAAAGTATGCAATTATGTAAATTATGTAGCCAAAATGAAAACTAAAAATTTAATTTACATTAATACAATTGTTGCAATTGGTTTGAACTTGGATCATTAACTCAAGCTGTTTTTGGTGTTTTTTATTTCTGTGTGGGGCAGTCCCCATACATGTATTTCACTATGAATGTACTTAATACATGTAGATCAAGATTTCTTGCTGACCTATCTTAAAAGAAAATAGGTAGCCCTACTCATATTTCTTGATGAAGACCTGTGAAACAGTGTTGTTAATATAAAACATAACCTCTTCTACTTAATCCTCTAAAGCTAATAATGGATTTGTAAATTTATATCATCTAATGCTCTTAGTTGGTATCAAAAAATACAAATATTTGTGAAAAATGATATTACCGATATTATTATTGTATAATAAGACAGTGAAATTCTAGAAGACAGTTCAAACAGAAACATCCTATGAATAGCGTTATCTTACAACTACTTATCTATAAATAAAATTTATCATTTATCTTAGGATGAAATTCAAATAATAATTCCTATTTTGAATATTGCACTGTTCTATTTTACAAGGCGCTAGGGATTAAGTTATATGTACATAAAAGGACGTTGGTAAAGCCACATGTTTATGTCAAATTTTCTTTATACATGTATGGTTGTCCATTGTTAACCCCAAATTGAAAATGACATTCAAATAATTGAATGCATTATTTTGCACAAAAACATTTCTGCTTTATAAAGTTTTCGATCGATTTAGTAAAACCGTTTTCAGAGTAGAGAAAAGGTTTACTGTACAGTATGATGACCCATTATCTTTAAAAAGGTATGTTGGCTGTAAGATTTACACTGATAAAGCCTGTTAATAAGGTACAAACATACAACAGCACATGGCCATGTTACGATGGTTTCATCTCCAACCACGGATGTTTACACGAAATAAGTAACTTCTACTTCAACACACAGTTAGCTACGTGACCAATTCACCATACCAGGGTTCAATTATTTACAACAGTGTGGGATAAAATAAAGAAACGATTAACTGGAAATAGTCGAAATAAAACCGTTTCACACCTGGGTGTAATATAATGACATGCTGATCTACAGTTTGGGGTACTGTTTAATTCCTGACACCTAATCCATCAATTTCCTCCATTTTTTCACCTTTCCGTCCTTTTACAAACTTTTTGCATTAATGCTTCCTTTGTAAATTGTTTTTAAAAATGTTGAAAAATATTTTTCACAAATTTTTATTGAATTTAGTATAAATGGTGTGAGGAAATCAACACTATTTTAGTAATCAAGTTGTGACATGTTTAATGTTTTAGCCTTGGAATACAAGAACGACATGCATTAGTAAATACCAGTAAACTATTCAATTAAACCACAACCCATGAAATGCCAGATTAGGTTTGTGTATCAAAGAAGCTTATTAACCTAAGCTAAAATACAATGCAAGAGATTAGCTTCCTACTGTAACGTCACAATAGAGCTTATAAACAGGTATATCAATAACTATTGTACAGTGGCTTATTATTATACTAATGAACTAGGACTGGAGGCTTTAATCATATTCCTTAATTTATGTTATCAATGAAAAATTTCAAATACTTTGATTTAATAAATTCTTAAGTATTTTACAAGTTGAGTTTTTAGTGTAAATATTTTAAAATATTTCATATTCAAACTTTGTGTTATATTAATGGTTAATAAATGTTGCCTAATATTTAAAATTCAGATATTGTAAAGATTTTCATGTGTAACATGTAAATTGTACATGTGCATTATTATATAGCCAGTACAAAAAATCCAGTGAAAAGGTCAAAGTACGATTATTCTCTCAATCCAAACCGCTGTATTGGTTTTCAAAGCACAATGACCTTATCTGACTTGAGTATCTAAGATTCCATTGTAGGTGGAACCATACCTTTGTGTATAATCTAGACCACATATTTATTTATAGTCCAGAATCAATGTTCCAATATGAATCACCATCTTACAGATCCAACAACTGGAGCAAGCAGCAGCATTCTTTTCTCAGATTACAATGTTAATAGTGGAAGCCATCTGTACATACATGTACATCGTGAACCTTACATGGTATTTAACACATTGTTACCATTTATCATATAAACTAATCGTTTTATGTCTTACAATTCCTTCATTTAACAGAATGTTGTTTTTTTATTTTTGACGCTGATTTCTGTTCATAATGAACATGGTGCCACTTTATATTTATTTGTTATTTACGGTAATAAAATCAATAATTGATCCAATGACATGAGTTACCTACCTTGTATAGTTCTTTTAAAGAAGGCTTTACAAGCTTCACAAGATGAAACACCATAATGATAACCTGATGCTATATCTCCACATACTAAACAAACACGTTTAGTCCCATCCAATAGTTCTGTGTCTGACACCAACGTACTTGTACAGAAGTCCATTTTGTTATTTTCCACACTACATGGTGATATATTTCCGCTATCCCCGCTATCACCTTGATACGATCTGTCCGAGCCATAGTCATCGTGTGCTGCATAATCCCCAAACACATCACGATCAAAATTGTCATCTAAAGAGTGTTGTGAACACCGACTAAGTCCTAGTGGACTGTTCGGTTCACATTTTATTCCTGTTTCTAACTCCATATTCGTGGACCACAGTGTCAACGACTGGTTATAGTCCAGGTATCCTGAACCCTGAAAAAAAATAAAACAAAACATTAAAAACAATATTAAACACAATAAATTATCCCGATAGTTTAATATTGAAACTATCAAGTATTTGGAGATCACGGAAAATTGGATTGAACTTTAGCTGTTCCATGTGTATTGATATCAAATTCTTGAAGCGCTAAAATTTAATCCGATGTTCTTGAAGCCAATTCTCATGCTCATAATCAAGTGAAAAACAAAACCATTCTGTACAGTACTAACAATCTTGAGACCAACAGACTTTTTCATTTCATTATTAATTTGAATATTCTAAATGAATATATCAACCAAGGTTACAAGCTGACATCTTTAACGACAAACTAAATAATAGAAAATTTACAGTTCTAATTTGAATATTCTAATCCTCATTATCATGAATATACATGTATATAAAACAAGTTTAATTCTTTCAACGACAAACCAAATAATGGAAATATTGTTGAATTAAATTAAAAATAAATCAATAGTGTAATAAATAAAATTCTACATAGACTGTATGTATAAATGGAGTTCAATTCAAATTCATCATTTTAAATTTACCAACAGTAATAACAGTACTGTGCCAAGAATTTCCAGCAATGACAATGGGACCTTTGGCAAAATACACAATTTGGAATATGTCCTGGATAATGAAATAATTACATCATAGCATCAATCAGAAGGTGTGTGTGTGTGTGTGTGTGGGGTCACATCTATTAATAACTGTAATTCCTAATATAAAACTCATTGTAGGTCATAAATTTTTGTATGCAGCATAATTCAGTAACACTTTGGAGGAGAAGTATGTTAAGTATGTTAATGCATAAGTAGAACAGCATCTACATGAAACAGTCAATGTACTATGGAACAGTCAACAGTCGATGATACAGTAACATACATTGTAATGAACATAATTAAATCATACAATCTCGGTTATTTCAACAATGAATTTGTAGCATTCTGTAAATTAATTTACAAAAACTACAAATACATGTACATGGTATTCCAAGTAGGTCAAACCTCAGCTGATAGTGTTATGGAATGTCAATTTCAATAAAATCAGGTCTTTTAATCAGATGATCACTGTCAATTTAGAAATATTTATCATATCTTTATTTCAACAAAAGATACCATGGTTGATAGAAAAATAATATTTACTAATTAAGACATGGAAACATACAGTTTGATTGATCATCCAAAACAAATGGAGAAGAATGTTACATAATGATTCTCACACTAAATTACACAACACAGTAATAAAAAAAAGTTGTTAGCTATTTGAGTTTTCCCGGATGAAAAGTGGCACAAAGTATTCTTGGAAAGAGCTTGCATTCCCTGGCTTGTACATGATACCCAACTACATGTAGATAGTAGTGTAAATGGAGCGATCACTATTTACCTCTACCACCTCTTTTAAAAGTACAACATTATGTAATTGTTAGTCAACATTTGCCTTAATCTTGTAAAAAAAATGAGCGTTCTGTTGTTTGTTTTATTAAGTAGGCCTACTCAATCAAAGACTAAACTTCTTGTCAATCAAAAGCATTAAATTTCTAAATTACAGTATTTCTTATACATATATGTTTGTATCACCAAAACATCCTCTATAATAATATAGAATATTAACTATGCATGATGTTACAGTTGAATGATATGCTTACCACGTGTAGGCTAAATTATCAGTTTGACCTAAATGTAGGCTTAATATAATATATCACATTATTGAACCGGATATCAGGGTCTTTCAATTCATAAATGAAATTTATTTCAATCGGCCTGTTTACTTAACTTAAAATTCAATTTAATACAAATAAAATTATACTTTACCAGTAACGGATCTTTAGGCATGTTTGAAGTCGATAGAAGGATACAATAGTCCTAAAGTACACAGACGCACAGTTTATCAGTACAAAATATGTGTAACATTAAAACAATTGGCCATAATACTCATGATATTATCTCCATATTTGATAAGCACCAGATATTATAGACTTATATATCCACTGAGTTGTCTTGACTGTCTATTGAATAACTACAATCTATATAGTTCTAGCTAGTACGAACAAATCACACAAACTGATCTCTTCAAGATTATACCTATCTACTTCTACAGGCTACCTTTTTACCTATACATGTAGCTTAACCTTAAAGGTTGTTGCATCATAGGCTAACAGTATACAGTACATACGTATGTATAGATGCTGATGGCTTGAAGCCAGGTATGTTTGCAATTGGCATCTTCAGGCAATAGCCTAAGACCTTTACGTACATCCACCACACAGGTAAGTAACTCCCGAGAGCTATGGCAATATGCCTAACAGAGATGTGCCAATATGTTTTATAAGCAGATACACTATCTTAACATCATCTAACTTGAAGAAGAATAGATAAGAAAACCAATAACAACTATCTGTTTCTTAAATTCATTATTTAGTTTGGAGAGTCTAAGCAGGCATTTACGACAGTAAATATTAAAAAAACACTTTTCTAATCTCAAGTAGTAAAGTAATTCACAAATTATAAAATGAAAATTTCATGTTATCCAACAAAACCTGCTGATCTGTCGAAGTAGACGAGTAAACTGATTTAAATACATGTTTCAAGCTTTATCTCACAGATCATTAATATTCCAACACTCAAGATAAGAACGAACCACAAGTGATTTAATCTAGTCAGTAGTCATGTCACATGATCAAACTATACTCAAACAAGAATTTATTTTTTGACTTTGTCCTACATGTTGTAGCCTCTTTAGTTTAAGATCACAAATTTAAAAACTTTTCTTGAGTAAAAACTTTATTCAAAGTAATCAAAGTCTAGAAGTAAATTGTTTAATGTGATAATATATTTTGTTGGTATGTAAATTGATATTCTAGATAACTTTAACTTTTAAAGAGGCATTTATATTCAAGAGCCCAATTTGCCTATTGCCGGTCTTTCTTTAAGCCTTAAATGTTAAATAGACAATAATTAACATGACAAGACCATTATCAACTCTCAATGCCATCGAATAGTTCCGATTTTAAGTAGAATAGGACGGTGCGGCCATTTAATGATTTAATTCAAAAATAAAGAAACGAGGCTGAGCCTCGAATAACCAGTACCATGGTCACTCACGACAATAAACAATCAATGCACCCATCTTGTCAAAACTACAAACATTGATGACTTCTCTCAGAATAAAGTTATTTGAATGAAATTTTCAATATATTCATTTTGCATTATCTATTTTTGAACTATTATATCAAGAACGACCAGTTCTTTAACTAAATCTTCTTTAACTTGAACTGACTAAAATAAATCTTGGCAATCCTGACATTCGTGCTTTTACCTGTATACATTTACCTACCATTATAAATTTTCACCTGCTAAATAAAATGAAGATCTCTTGATTCAGATAGCAAACAAAACATTGTCAATATGTCGTCTATTTTATTAATAAAAACAACCATACATAAGTAAATAACATTATATGTGATGCTTTTTTATAATCTGACTTTTTGAATCATTTACTTCCTCAAATTAAAATTAATTCTGGGAAAAAAACATCTAGTGTATAACAGATAAAAAGTATTTGAAAAACTATCAGGCTGTATATTAGCAAATGAAATGGTGTTTAACATCCAACTGTTCTGCACTGACTGGGCTAATGAAAACGGACATATGCCACTTTCAAATTCCAACTGCCAACGATTCTTTTCCATGCACGCACGCCTATGTTTACAGAGGACCTCAAATTTTGGGTCCATCTCTTAAAACTACATGTACATGTACACACTGTTCCTTGCCAAGCCCTTACTCACTGAGCCACTGCGGCCCCTGTTAAATTTTATGCAGTATCACAGTGAATCATTTAATGACATACATGTATATGATTATCATGTATTTTGAATCCCTTGCAAACTACAATAGCTTGAAAGTTGAATCTTGTACATGTACATGTAATATTAGTCCAAAATGGTTCAAAGATATAATGAAATAAAAAAAATTCAACATTCGACATAGATCTGCAGAGAATCTTTTACAGAAATACATGTACTCGACAAATCAGACACTTTCTGAATATCGGCCAAAAAAGTTGAATTTTAACAAATAAGGCTTGGTAAATATACAGGTTCATAAAACAAGATCTGGAAATTGGTTTATTTTTTAAAAATCTTAAAGCTTTATGTAATGTTAAACAGTTAAATGGCATTAATGTAGTATTTTACATGTATATTTAGGGGGACACTGTCTCCGTCTCCCCCCAAATCCAGTAATAAGGAAGTAACCTTTTCAATGATCTGCACTGTGGGGTTTCTTCGGGATTACAATAGACCTTTGATCTATTATCTTCAAATAACATGCAAACTAGTACAAAACACAACCTAACATATAGCATTTTCCAGGTGTTAAAACAAATAAGAAAACTGTTAAATAATAAACATTGCTTATTTTGTTAATATACATGTACATGTATCCATGTCTGTTATTCCAAATGCTATTAGCGCCAGTGCTAGATTTCACGTTCAAAATAACTCATAATAGCTAACCGGGAAATTACGGATCAAATCTTACCGTCCTTGGTATTAAAAGTCATTTCCGTATCTCCCGCTACCCCTTTCTAATTCTACAGAGGAATTCAAAATACCTCCCAATAACCTACTGGGAAAATACAGATCTTTACAAGAGATACCATCAAATCTTACCCTTTTCGGTATTAAAAGTCATTTCCCCATCCAGGTGTTCCCCCACCCCTTCAGGACTATTTATGCAGTATTTTTAGTAAATTATATCAACATGCACTTTACAAGTTAAATATAAATAATGTACAAAATTATGTAAGCTTTAATCTAAGTGTGAAATATTATGTTATATACTAAACAGCTTATAACAAACATTGTAGGTATAGTATCTAAAACAGGTCTTGGGTCTACTTGTTGTAAGGTGGGGTAATAAAATGAATGAACCATGTCAAATGTAGTTATGATTAATGTCTCATGTATACTGAAAACTTACAATATGAAATGTAGAGATCTGCTACATGTATACATCTACATGTATATACAGGATTTCTTAAAGGGGTACCAATCTTTTATTTTACAATGATTCTTAAATTGCTATTAAAGGGGGTGTATAACACTGAAACCAAGTAGCGTTTGCAATTAAATTCATAAATTAAGCAGGGCAAGCGGTAAACTACACATGCATCAAATGTCAACTACATGTATTTCAGCCATAGGATCATAAGATGTCTTTAAAAGATAAAAAAAAATGCTAACCTGAATCAAAATACATGATTTAGATGGCCCGACATTATGGCAAGTTGCACGAACGTGAAAAATATCATTTTTCTCATATAATAAAGAATTATTGCTTAAATAATTTCACACAGAATTTATATGTACATGTAATACAAACAGTATACATCAAAATAACAAACATGGAATGCAAATATAACATGGAATGGTTAGGAATACAAACTCCTAACAAACCAGCGATAATTAATTTTGAAAATGTTTTTACATGGTTGTTATTTCTACTAATATACAGAACAATAGAAAACTTCAAGGATATTGAACCTGTGTGCACAATGGCAATTCTGTTCAATACCTTTTATTAGATTGACAACTGACAATGAAGTGGTATGTATAAGTTCTGTAAGGTTAAGGTATATATATATCAATATATTTGGCATGTATCCAGCCTGATATAGGCCTACTGACAGACAGGCAACAATAACCTTATACAGTTTGTCATCATATGCTGCTAAAACCTGACACCAATACAAAACTTTAATATTGCCATGGTCTAAGAAATGGATGGGGGACCAGGTTTTGGCCAGACATTTTGGCCACAGTCATGGGTTAAATAGGTACTTAAGTAGATAAGTGCTAACACTAACAGGGGCTAACAAAAGGTTAGGGTCAGGGCTAAAAATGTCTTGAGGTACATGTGCATATTACAGTTAGGAAGAAAGAAATGGGGGTTTTCCGTCCACTTGACATAAACTAGGTCATTTCAGGACTAACATATGGATTCAATTTTATTTCAATAAGTCGCTTGTGTGTAGGGGTCTTTAGCAGTGGAAGAAAACCAGAGGACTCTGAGAAAACCCACGAGGTTGGACAAGCGACCCTACTACTTGTCACGTACAACTAGGGCATCATAACTACGCCATTTGAAATTACAGTTAGGGTCAGGAGTCAGGGCTACATACACAAGTGAGTACACATACTAATCAGGGTTAGGGTCAGAGCTAAAAACCTCTTGCGATTAAAATTAAACCGTAGTTGCATGTGCCAACTGGTGTTAATTGGAGCTAACCTAACTAATTAGAATTAGGGTCAAAAGTCAGGGCTACATATAATATACCTTAATAGGCCATGTTATTTCATACATGTACATGTACGTTCACTGGTGTAGCTTACATGTATATGTATATTGATCCCATCTTTTAAACTTTCTCAACAGATCCTGTTTAACACTCCTAGTTGGTAAATGTTTACATTGCAACATTATTTCTGCTTGTATCAAACTAAATTTAAATTTAAAGTTATCAGGTTCCGGTATAAAACTTTATTATCTACAAAATTCAAATCAATAATGGTGGACTTTCATTTTAAAGTTGCTTTTGTTAATTGTTGAACAGCTAAGAAAATATTTTACTTCAGCAATACATGTATATTTTCTTGTCCCTTTGTGGATTATTAATAAATCTCAACAATCTCTTTTGTCAAAAGGACTGTCTGTTGTCTATCACTTGTAAAACAATTTTCAACTTGTGGTTATTTTGCAATCAAACATGTCTAAAATTCGTATAAAAGGTATGAAATTCAAGATTTTATTTCTTGCTGAAAGCAATATTGTCTCTTTAATCTGTCACACATTATTGAATGTAGATACCACACAAACAGGATACAAACTAACCCACTATACGAGAAATCCTTTTGACGATGATTATGAAAATTTAAAAGAATTATATAAATAAGCTACATGTAACATGAAATAAGTATGTACCTTTTCAAATACAAAAATCTTGTACTTTTTCTAAAACATAATACAGCGAAATCCCTCTATTAAGACCAATTTTGTCACCAATGAATATCAATAATGGAACATTGTTTTAGGTACATAAACATAATTCATTAGTATGCACAATTTTAGTAATAATAGTGTAATTGGCCAGTACCTATGGTTAGAATTAAATCTGCATATTTGAAGCACTCTGAAAAATTGTTTAATATTCTGATAGTTTGAATCAAGAGTGAACATTTTGATAATATGAACATTTCTAACATCCAAAAGCCTATGGTACCTATACAAAATACTAGCGGCCATACAACTGACTTAGAATGGTATAAACAAATATACCGTAATAGACTTTAGGACAGTGAGCATATATACTGTAGATAATCTGTGTCATTGATGGCTTTATAATCTTATACAAACGATATCATGTCAAAACTCAGATTTACCACAATATTTGCACTACCTGTATCTGTCTACTTCCCAAATGTTTAGCTTAGCTCCTGACTTTGTATTTAAGCAACACAGAAATGTGATAAGTGATATACAAACCATCAATGTATGGACAAACATTGGTGCAGAAATAAATTAGAAAATGGCAAATTGCCATTCACAAAACTTTTTCATACATGTAACTGTGGAATTCATAAAGATGTGGCAATGCTCATCCAACCCAATTAACACAATAGCAGCACTTAGTATCTGTGTTCACTTTCAAAACTGATAACCACTGTAGATTTTTTTAAGCCTAATATTCAGTTTGGGGAAGATAAGCCAAGTCAAATCAGTTTAATCTATTTAGTGTTTACTTGTCGACTACAACCTAACATTACCCACATTATTATCCTACAAGCGACTATCTCTACAAAGCTTATTTCTTAATCTTCATGTTAATGAATACTAATAGAAATCTAATCTTAAAATTAAAAGTCAAAATCTCAAATTGTTCCCAAGTTCAATGATATGTAGCCTAATTTCATGCTAACATCACTCACATGATCATCATCCTATCAGTAACTAGACACTACCTCTACAAAGTTATTTCTTAATCTCCATGTTAATATTAATATTAATGGCATGTAAATATATATCATGATATTAGCCTACTAACTAAAACACTGTACAATTTGATTCTCTATGTGTGGTGATTGGCATATGATTTATATATGTGAATACTTAGCATCTATTATTATTAATATTAATAATTCTTGACAAAAGTGTGCACTTTGTTATTACGGTACTTTATTTCATTTACCATTAGAAAGCTCTTTTGTAAAATTCAAAAAAGGAACATATAATAAATCTTCAAAATATTAACTCTCAATCAATATCAATTTTAACTTATGTAACATGCCACGGCGAGAAAAAATAAATAATCCAAACCGAGTTACGTCCCTTACCTGTGTTAGTTGTAACATTATAACAAAATATTATTAATAAAACAGCAGTTTCATGACTGAAACATAAATTCCAATAAGAAAATTTCACAAGACCAATATATGAATATAATTCACGATCCATTCGTTACCTGTAGAAATAAATTTGCCTCCTGAAATTTGGCATCTAAAGTTAACAAACTGTCAGCTACTGCTAAAGTAGTATCACTCATGTTGCACAGCCTGCTATTCTACCAGTTACAACAGAAGGCCGCGTACTTGTTGGCTTTACTATCAATAATGAAGTCTCCCACAACAAGTACACGATAAATAAATTAATCCAGGTTGTAGATGAGTGTGGTATATCTCCTTGTTATTGTTGTCGAAGACAGACATACACTGACACACTTCACTTATACTTTTGCATAAAACCCGAGAAAGCTTACCTGCATAGCTATTCTTTGCACCGGGTTGAAAACCAGACACGATATTACAATATCGTTGATTGGTTACGTAGGCCGAACCCCCACACTGGCAGCCAATCGAAATAGCCTGAGCATCCTTGAACTTGGGACTTATACTTTTCATAGAACGAAGTTTCCGTCAAACGGTCATAGTAAACTGAATTTGATTAATTTGACGAATCCACGGGCGAACATCAGACAAAATTGATCAGTGTGACATGTATACTTACTAGGTTCAGTTCTTCAGCTAAATCATCATTCTCCATTCAGCTTTACTTCCAGTGGAAAATTCTCCAGCCACTTCAGTTCTAGTAACGTGTGTAGAAATGTGTTGCGTCAGAGAATAGGGTCAATTCTATAAATACAATAGTGGCTTCGTGTAAATCCATGCCATGACGTATGGGTTCCTATTGAACTTATGGTAAACACTGGAGCATACTAGAATCTCAGAAAGTTAACCCCAAATTTACGTCATACGAGGAATCACATCGATTGTAGGAAATTGGACCAAAGAATAAAAATAGCACACATTCGGCAGTGTACGTCAGTACTTTAATCTATTCTGGTTAAAACGTAAGCTTGGCCCGATTTATGGCGTTTCCTTTAATGTTCATGCATTAACTCCAGCCGGTAAGAGATATTTTCAGCCGACGAATCGAAAAGCGGAAAAATAGTCTCACGGTCTCGTTTTCCATATCAGTAAAGTTAAAATGTTATCAGAGAATGGCCACCACGTGTAGGCCTATTTCATTGTAATGAATGGATCTCTTTTAAACAAAATAATAATTGATTTTTATTATGATGCTATATTATTGGCAAAAATATGAACTTAAAAGATACTAATTGGTTAATTTTAAGAATTTATTATGTAATTATGAAGAATATATTATGTTAAATTTTTAATAGCCTACCTGATGCCAATAATCTATTCTAACACTTATCTCCCAAATCAAAAATAGTGGTACGGACATAAATTCTAGATACCAAACACCTGATCTACACATGATTGATAGCAATCCACGTGTTTTAAACTCTTAAACATTACAACTACATCGATGATTATAAGAATATTAACCTAATCGTGAAGACTGATAAAATATAATAGAGCTGGGCCAACTTGAATTTATATATTAGTGAATGCACGAGTGATATCTGGCGAAATTTATTGCATCACCCGGCCAAGATATAATCGTACAGTGCTAAGTTGCGTCAGGATTTCTCTCGTGACGGAATGGAATATAACCGAGCTCATTGCAGGATATTCGAGTTCGGGAAATTTATAAGGCATCCTATTTTAAATTTGGAGTATCTTATCTTATAATATAGGAGCTATGGACCCATAGCCTCCCATTATGTAGGCTATAATACGACTCGTTTCGTAGTATGACGTTGCCGGTTTAAATGGCGTTAAGTCACAGATGAAAGAGGCAAGGTTCATTTTGTGGGCTAGCTATTTCACAATTTTAGATTAATCGTTAGATCTATGAAAGGACAGAAAAGAATATGGTTACTTAATAGTGATTATTATAAGTACATGTATGTATATGATACGTGCAATTTATTTCAATTCTTGTTTTGTTGTAGATTTTCCGTGAATAGTATCTCAACATTTTAATGTGAATTGTATAATTGTTCTCTATTATGTTAATATTAGTTTCTTCTTGAAAATAAATCTGATTGAAAATGAGTCTTAGGTTAAGAGGGGTTTTGTCAGTGCGCAAAGGAATATACACAGGCGATTTTGAAGGTCCCGGCCAACCTAAAGAAAATCGCCAAATCGGGTATAATTTCAAAAAATAAAAGTTGAAAAATAATCAGGAATTCAAATTCTCCGTTTGTCTAAATTATTGAAAATACATAAAGTGATTATCCCCTATAGCGAGAGGAAGAAAACAAAAACAAAAACAAAACAAATACACACAAAATCGACAGGCCATTTTTAACTTTTTGAAGATAGCTATCTACCAAAATGTTTAATATTGCTATCGAACAGTATCACAATTTGTGGGGTGTAGGTCCCTACCCAATCTGTTTCACAGAGGATCACAAAAGTGTTTTAATATCTCTGTACTGCCTTTACATAAGACGATCTGGTTTGGGCAGAATGGAGACTTTTACTCATTTTAATACCCATTTGCACTAAATAGGAAATAATTTTTTACCTACAAATACGTCAAACGCCTTTGTTTATTTTTCTAATACATACAAAAAAATGTTTTAGAATTTAATTTGTCGCAGGAAAAAAAGTTAATATTTCTGGTTCATTAAGTCCCATCGATGTCATCCTTATCAGTGATTGTAGCGGCCTAGCGAAAATTCACTGCTAATCAGTGTGGTCCCTACCGGGCCATAATTTATCGATGTAGTCATTTCTATTGGACTTACTCATGGTACACACTATCTGGTGAGTCGATAATTGAGACCAATCTTATATCCGGTTCCATTGTATGAAACATTAAACATTAAGCACCTGTGAATTTCGTCCGAAGTATTTTAGTCTGACGTCTGGGTGCTTTAATATAATTATCGGTAAATATCTGAATCGGTAAAAAATGTATTTTAGCAAATCAAAACTTTCTATTTATTGTCAAAGTATTTATAGTATGGATTTTATGGACACGATTGCCACTCCTATATTCTAAATTGTAACACAAATATTATACATGTACGTAGACATAATTCATTAATAGTATGGGCACGCATATCGTTTTGGATTCAAAAATATACATTTTATTATTACATACCCAGAGGCTATCTTTTATTTGGCAATGGAAGCGTTGTTTTAACACGCACTCAAGTATTTTTGCTCGTAAAGATGACCGAATATGTAAAAAGAAATAGAAAATGGAAGAAATCTGGGAGTTGGAACGATTTTGTTATGACCCAAGATGAACTTATACTAAACATATCCTGTTCATAAACTGTAAGCGGCATGTACATTTACATCCATATTTCACCTCAAATTATGACAGGTTCACAATATAACTGTAGTTATTACAGTATTTATACACGAGTTTGTTAGTTCTTTTGATATTTCGCCAACTCCTGATGTATGTGAAGACCAGTGAACAGGTTTATTAGTTTTCCTAAAGCATAAATTATATTAAAACAATATATACTTGTGTTTGTGATATATGTTTTTCATGAATAATTTAATATTAAAATATTCTGGATTTTTTAATGTGACTCTGGGGTGTGTATTGTAGATTTATGCCCCCGTTGTCTTCTACTTTTGATTTTTATGAGTTGGTTAACGATTACATCAAATCTACAACAATCCTACGCCATCAGCATGAACTGAATCAGTATGAGGTGCCGAATTTGCTGTATATGTTCATGGTAAATATTAGGCTATAAGGTTTTGACGGTTATAGATATTATAGGTAGGTCGTGTAATGTGAATTATACATGTATTGCACAATGCAATGACGCTGCATTATGGAAACAATCATATTTTATGTATGTTCAACCTAGATTACAAACTATTGATTTTACATGTACTACCCATATTTCCTGTAATTATTTCCTATGATTTTTATCACTTGGGTATAATAGCGACAGGGGTGTCCATCTTTTCCACCGGTATAGTCGTTTCAGCACCCACAGCCTGTATCCAACATGAAAGAGTTAAGTAAGGGCACAAATCTTACTCTGGGTAGACGAGACAAGGCAACGACAGAAGTCGGGCATAGAAACCCGAAAGTGTACTTCATTGAAAGTAAAAAGTATATAGTTGACTACGGTTATGTCAGCCCAGAAGATAGGCCTACATAATACATATATTTATACCATATACACGAGTACCTTACTTTGGCTGTTTCTCTAAGTAATTTTATCTATATAAAACATACATTCAGCAACTCTGGCGTATATGGTCCGATTAAGAACCAATACGCAATGAAATAGCTCACATTGCATACTTTGCTATATCGGAATACAGACTTTGACTTGCCGAAATGAATTGTCAACATCAATCGACATAATAATCAAGACTGACTTATCAAGTCTGAACCTTAGAGACAATAATGTCAGAATTGTTCTTTTGAAGAAAAAAAATGAATTTGATGACATATGTCAAGTGATCTACTTTTCATTTTAGATGAATGAAGCTTTTATTTCAGATACATAATAAGTATGACAAATTACGTAATAAGGTATATTGCGGTCAAGGAACTTCACGGTACGTAAAGTTAGGTATTATAAGTCTTTATAAGATGGCATGTCATCAGGTGTGATAGTATCTTATATTATACCTGTCATTCTAGTCTATACCGTGGTGATGAACGTAACACTACATTGTTTAATTATACCTATAAAGTAGATATAATATACTATTACAGATCATTATGTAATTTACATACCGATTCACAATATCTTCATCTTTGTCATGCCGCGAATTAACGGTACTTCAATACTAACAGTATCATTTACATAATTGCACGAATTGGGAGAGCAACTGGGGATAATAATAGTTTTCAGTCCTATTATTTTGTGGTAGAGATGTTCACTGATCCAAGCTACAAATTGATACAGTTTAATACCTTTGGTACTTATAAGGTGTATTACATCAAGGTGTATTAAAGATTTAGGTTCATCTTTTTGGCAAGCGGTGACATAAAACGAACTGACATAATCCATAGACGAACCGAAAATGATTTTACAGATCTATTTTGTATGTAGTTTTAAAGTGAATAATTCTTAGATTTTATAATTTTCACCAATTTCTTTTAGCATTTATTAATATACATTTTGCCTATTGAAAATCATTTTAGATTTCATATAAGGGTTTTGACGTAAATTGTATTGCAGCAGAGTTACCAAACTTGTAGCCTAAATACAAAAATGCAACTATATTTGATTAGATTCTTTGGAAGCGTTAGAGGCTTATTGACGGAGAGGCTGACGTACGGGCCCGATGGCCGTGACGGCCGCAAACGCGTTTCCCCCCCCTCCTCGTCCTGTCGTCTGTGAATACAGGAACTCCAGTGTGGTCCAATGTAGTCTAACTTAGGTGACTGACCTGAATTCCAATTGAATAACCAAACAATCGTTTAGTCCACGGAGCCGTCGCGGGATATGGGGGCCTCCCCCTCCTCGAGAAAATTTAACCGGCGCAGATTCGCTTTTCTGCTATTCAAGCCAGCGAGCCAAGTAACTTCAAAGTTGTCCAAAGGTTTTGCAGCCAAAACCCCACTCTATATACATTCACAAATAATAATCCATGTCGGAAAAATGTCGCACAAAGCAGTGTGGCTCCTGCAGACAAAATGTTTTAAATTCAGTACAAATTCGCGGTATTCAATAAACAGAAAAGTAAAACTAATGTTATTAGACTTTGGGCACTTTGTTTTGCCAACTAGATTATATAATATTTTTTTGTTTTTTCAAACATAACACCTCTGCCCGAAAAATCAGATTGCGCAACAGTTAGCCTTGCCCCCTGGCTCGTACGACTATGCGGAGAGGCTATGTCCCCTTAAGAGGAGAGCCGAGTGGTCTATAATTTGGCCTGTCGGAAATATACACGTATCATTTAAACAGAATTATCTCATTTTAATATCTCAATCTAAACCAAATCGAAGTCTATTGTGAAAGACGTTTTTGCTTAGCGAACGTTATTCGTATATTGCTGTTTCTCTTCATTAAAGTCCCGTGTATACATTGGAATGCACGTAAAAAATCCCTTGGCAGTTGGAATTCGATATAAGAGTAGGCGATAGTGCCGCTGCCCGGGCAAAATTTCCCTCGTAGCACACTGTATGGCGTATGTCTTCATTAGCCCAGTATAGGAGCAGAACAGTAGGACGTTAAACCCCATTTCATTTCTCTTCATTAAAGTAATAAACACCCTGAATAGCTCTCACAGTTACGTCAATGTCGGATATAATAATCCGGGCACGGGGTTGGGAACAGAGCACCCCTTTGAATTACATGAAGATGACATTTAGTGCATGCTTGACCCAAATCAAGGATAGATGCTTCTATAATTAACCCAGAACGCGGTTAAAAATGAGCAAATACAGTGTATATCACGCTATTATCGTGTGATAACTAGAGCTGTCAATAAAAAGGGATTAAGAAGATTACTGCGCAGTCCTGGTGAGACGGATATTGTTTGTTGCAGTTGCAACTAGTTGTAAAACAAACACTAAAAAGAGGTTAAACATCCCAGCCCATTTATTCTAGGGTGGATGTTTTATTTTTACAAACCGACCCGCGCATGCAACGATTGCGTGCATAGTTATTCTGAACCACTAAGTGAAACTGAATGCATTTCGTTTCCGTTTACGAGATCATGGACGCCCAACCAAGAAACCGACCGCATACCGACGCCCGAAGAAATCTACCATAACAAAGCCAACTAGAGATTGTAGGACATTTTCCAGATCAAATTCACGATGGGGGTGAGATTGATTCAAGCCCTCACCAAGCGTGATAATCTTCAAAATTCAAACAAGTCGCACTCTAACCCGATTCCGAACTTTTCGTTTTTCTCATAAATTATTATAGGTACGCTTAAAGGGACTGTCCCGATTTCAAGAGAGTCTCAAAAATAAAAGTCAGAGTACGTATGAAATTTAAGCGCCAAAATATAGAGGAATGGTGTATTTACCTTCTCTCAAAATTCCAGCTCAAAATATTAAGCCGTTTGGACGTGAACGTCAAAACTGCTTATCCGGACACGTAACCCTTTTAAGATTTCGGTTCAGTTTTTTCGTTGGGTGACCTGATAATCGATTCCCGTTCCTTGAGAGGTCTATATAGTGAATGACCCATGTGCTCTACTTGATAACGAAAGGTAAATTTCACCTAAACATTATTTTTATAAAATAAAAGTCTGGTTTTATCCAGACACCGCATAATACAGCTTGGGACACCGGTCCCCATTTCCATATGAAGACTGACGGGTTTAAGTTGTTTGAAAACTTATTACAAATATTGAGTTAGTTGCTCGGCCCTTAGCTAGAGGATTTTAAGGGATTTTAACACAAAATTAAGCAGTTTTATTCTCCAATAAATATCGGGATTAGCCCTTTAAGTCGTATTCCTTCCTTCAAATTTTTATAATGTTCATATCAAAATATCATAATACGCCAATAACGCAAATTCAGCCTCAAAATTGAAATTTTCCATCACTTTCATAGTTCCTCTCCTATTTTCCAAAATTTTCTGGAGGGACCGTCAAATGTAGGTACATCGCCGGCGCCCCCAGAAGCCCCTCCCCCCAACATTTTTGGGCAAGCCCCCGGCCCGAGGAGTCAATATAACTTTGTACTTTGAAAGGTTGATCTATTTTATAGTTAAACATGCATTATGCAAGAGCTAAATCTGCCTATTGCAGGTCTTTCTTTGGGCCTTAAATGTTATATAAACTTTTAATTAGACATTTATTAACCATAATCAACTCTCGATGCCATCTTATGGGTTCGATTTTCAACGGCTGCTGATGATTAACCGTAAAAATGGATAATCGAGACTTTCTTTATTATCGTAACAACGGTAAAAATGACAAAGAATGACATGAAAAAGACCATAACCACCTCTCGGTGCTATCTTATGTGTCTTGATTTTCATTGGATCTGCTGTTTAACGTTAATTGATGAATAAACGAAAAAGTGGAAAATCGAGACTTTATTAATTATCGTGACAGCGGTAACAATGACAATCGAGACTAAAGCGATTTTAAAGTAAGATTTTCTCGGCTTAGAGTGATGAAATTTGACTGAAATTTTCAGCACAATCCCTTTACATTATCTAGTTTTTAATTATTATAGTGAAAACTACCAGCTCTTTATCTAATCTCCCATTTAAGGAGTTTAATGTAACTTTGTACTCCGAGAGTTCGATTTACTCTTGTACGACATTGGCTTCGACTAAATTGTCAGCGGGGAAAAAGTAAAATAAAATATAAAAAAGTGTAATTCACAATTTTGTATCATTTCATAATATCACTACATATAATATGGGGTTATGTCTTGTAGGTAGGTGTTGACAATCCAGGCATTTATAAAATCTATTTTAAATGTCGCATCTGTGCTCCTACTTTAGAAGTCAGATTAAAGACTCCTGTGTCGTCTAGTTCGATTATTTGAACAACTGTGCAATATTGAAATACCTTCACCCAATTAAAAACTGGGTAGCTGATGTAACTATACAATCACCTGTTTCAACAAAATCATGATATTTGTTAATCAAATCTTTTTTCACTATAAGAAAGCCTGATAGGTGAATGACAAAGCATGTGGAAAAGTTCGCTCTACACACGTCAGCTGATTTTACTACAGAATAAAACAGGGTCATAAATATTCATCTTCAGGTCTGATCCTAATCAAA
This sequence comes from Patella vulgata, assembly GCF_932274485.2. NCBI lineage: Eukaryota > Metazoa > Mollusca > Gastropoda > Patellidae > Patella > Patella vulgata. The sequence continues at coordinate 25,707,335 of NC_065883.2, forward strand.
CACTTATCAAATATATAAATAGTTTAATGGGTCAACAAGACAAATATAGAATACTATTGCAGTGAAAAAAAAGATAAGAAAAGGGTCAGTTTGAACTGGTGTCTATGTGGTTACAGCCAGATTAGAAAATCTACTTATTGTACTCTATTTTACTTTAGAGGCGTTATTGGATATGTTAAGTCTCCATAAATTGTTTTTAAATAGAATATTATGTAGCATTAAGTTATTTTAAGCCGCTATTAATGGTTTACAAATAGAATATTAAATAAGATTAAGTTATTTTAAGATGTCGGATTGCTGAAATCATCGTTGGTCGATATAATCAACCAATCTATAATGTAGTGGGACCAGAGGCGTGTTCAGGAATTTGAGCAGGGGAGGATCCGGGGACGAGACTGCGTTCAGTTTGGCGACATATCTGGGGTATTACCCGAGAATATGATAAATTCAGAAACTCCGATACAATATCTCTGCTTATTTAGGAGCACACAGGAGTATTGCATGTTTGTTACTCGATGTTATTTCGATGAATGTAGCAGAAACAAGATCAAGATATGATCTGCATGAGCAGCCCCCCCCCCCCCCTACACACATACCTCTGAACATGCGCCTGGCATCGCCAATATATTGTATTCACATCTAAAGGAATCGTCTATCTTTAGTTTCCAATAATTCAAATTATTGAAGGGTTCGCTTACAAGCCAAATCGACCAGGCGACTCTCCTGAAAAATTAGAGTTTTTTCCAAAGAAGACAACCCGCTTCTTTGCTTTGATTTAAAGTGTCCACATCACGAAATAGGTAGTAATAAATCAATTGAAGGCTTCCTTGGTACCGAAGTTATAATACATTAATTGAAATTCATTTCTTGTGGACAAGAAAAATAAAATGAAATGGGGTTTAACGTCCTACTTTTCTGTATCACCAACAGCATACTCACTGGGTCATGGTGAAACACCGTATTATTGGTTCCTGTGGGAAAACCTTGAAGCTATTTGATTATGTACTTCTGGGTCAGGTATTCATCACGTGGCGTTATACTGCACTGTGAAGAAATATAAGATGTCTTATTATACATAAGCATGCTACTTTTGATCATGTTTTTCTTCTTTTTTTTTTGTTTTTGCAAAATATCCCCACAGAGTTATGTCCTCGGTCTTTTATAAGGTGTGGCCGGAATAATACACACAATATCAGTCAGCAATACTCAATGAACGCAGTTTAAAAAAAAAAAAAAAAAAAAAAAGCTCCATATAATAACGTTACTTGCCTATCTGTAACGTAATCCGTTTGTTTTTATGATAATATAGAAGGGAATACGAAAAAGGTTATACTAAATCACGAAAATAAGGATACGGTGTTCGCAAGTACATAAAGTAACCGCGTCTGCGCCCAGAAAACGAAATCGGACTGTTCTTTTATGTTTTATGGACGGAATACGAAACATTTTGAGTGGACACTTTAATATGTTCTATTATAAATTGGATATCGCATTGATCAAAATTTAAAGAACCGCTAGCTATCATCCATAACGAGAATATTCCTAAAGTGCAACCACTGATTTCAGTTGAGATATATTGTATAATCAGAAATCTTTCTAGATTTAACTAATGTACTTGGGGTCGCCGAACTGTTATCTTTACGCTTAATATGACGTAAAACTATCACCCCATTCTCTATCACAATAGACATTAGACCACTTAGTTATCTATTCTACTGTTACAATAGAAATTAGTCAATTATCTAAAAGCCCAACATTACAATGCTAAAACTAAAACTGAGCAGTTTGATGAGACAAGGAACTTTCCAGAAGGTACTGTCATGCATTACTACCTGTTATATTTTTAGCTCTTCGTGCAAATGGAATCCGAGTTTGAATAAGTTTTTAAACAAAACCAGCGGCTACCAGGCACGATACGCCCACATTTTGCAAGAGATGGATAGAGAACAAGCTAAAAGAAAGTGATTTTTCGTAAATCAAGGGCAATAATTCAAGATATGCACGAATATCGAAAGGAACCAAGATCTTTGGGTTATAAAGATATATTTTAAGTTTCATCTAAATGGGATCAAAATTGTGGCCTCGGTCCACAACCTTGATATACCATAATTTACACTATTTGCGGACGGGGAGAGGCCATTTTGTCCGGCAGTTTTGGTCCGATTTTCATGAACGGTGATATATTCAAACGTGTTTTGTAAATCGTAAAAATTGTGACCTTTAGAGGGACCACAAGCCAAAAACGCGATTTTTCGTACAACTAAGGGCCATAATTCAGGAGCGTGCCCACAAGCTAAAAACGTGATTTTTCGTAAATCAGGGACCATAATCCATGAAGTTTCGATCCGATACATGCCAATATCGAAAAGAACCGATATCTTTTGGAGATAATCCTATATTTCAAGTTTCGTAAAAATCGGATAAGAATTGTGACCTGAATTGTGGACAGACAGACGGACAGGGGCGACGACAATATACGTCCACATGAAAATGTGGGCGTATAAAAACTCATATGGAAAGAACCAAGTAACATGGCAACCGCAGAAAGACAGTAACCAGTTTTGCTTATGGAGGATGTCATCCATTCAAGATACCCACTGCCGATACATGACGCGTTCACATAATGTTTATCAAGAATACTTTATCATAGCGAGCACTTGCGATATTGAATCAAACTCAATCTAATTATAAATTAGACGTTTATCGTTTTCACGATTGCACGACAGTACGGTCTAAAACGTTGTGTGTTTAACTGATCTGGCCAGACCTCACCGCTCATTTGACCAATGAAGACACTGTCATTTTTTTTAGCATTATTGATTTTAAACAATTGGACTCCACAATTTTCACCCTTTCAGCCAAAACTACAGCCGATCCAGAATTAAGTCTCTGTAATTATTATAACTTACGTCATATACTATTGTTTGGTAAGAGTTGTAATGTTACTTTAAGGTTTTTGAACATGCATGAAATAAACTGAATTTTGCAAGATTTTATTTAAATGTGTTTGATTTACACAATCAATATATAACTTTTTTTTTATCTGTATACAGTTTAAACTCTTATTTATTATTTATGGATGTACTAAGGTTTAAATCATGAAGATTAAAATCATCAGCATTGAAATAAAGAATTGTCACGCTATCTAAAAGTAGATTACTAAATTCACACATGTACAGTGTGAAGAGTATTGGACCATTTACAAATCCTTGTGGAACTCCAAACGACACATGCAATCTGACACTATGGGTTAGATATGACATAAACCACGCACTCTTTCTAATTAGCGTGCATTCACAAATCAATGATAAATTATACAGGTAGTTACAATCTAGTTTCAGATTTTGAAGAGTTTCAGAGATGTGTATTATGTAAGCTTAACAATAAACTTTAGATTTGTAGATGTTTGATATAAGAAAAGGTCTTAGTGACATAGCACAGCCAACTTGATTAAGCCACGCCCTATAATTCTCTAGATAATAAAACATTGTTAAGAAATTGATAGTACATATAGTCATTTTATTTACTTGACCTGGTCACCGAGTTTACCTGGCCCGTGGCCTGAGATTGTCGAAACAATACATTAATAAAAATCAATATGGTCAACTGACGTTTAAATTCTGAGTTTATCACAAATATCACCACTTGTTAATCCATGGGGAGTGACAAGAAACAACCGTTAGTTTATTATCATTCACATGTATCTTATTTACCTTAGGATCTGTTCCTATGTAGATACGTCATGATTATCATATTTCAAGTTTTTGTAAGATACATCAGTAAGGCCCTAAGACACACTTTGCCGATCTAAAATCAGACTTAAAGGACAATGTTATGCTTTTTAATCCCAATAAAGTGTCACGTTTGCTTATAGGTTCACGTGTATTTTAAGACGCTATCATTACATTCTGCGAATAACATAATCTCGGGGTAATGTTCTCCAGTTAAGAATGACACCACGATTTTGGTTTACATTTGGTCAAGTTTCTCATTTGTAATTACACAACAATACATTACATAACACATAGTGTCGGTTTAATATTTAGCGATATCTACTTGGGATGGTTTCCAGGGGGTGGGGCCGTTGTTTTTCCCCCCATTCATCAAAATAACGTTGAAAATACTAAAGTGCGAAGCATTGCCGCCGTTTTGGCCTCACTCCAGTCTAATCCTTTATAATGTCCTGGACACGCCTCTACTACTGTCATATACGTGTATCTTAAAATCTCAACGCTACCCGATCAAGTAAAATTCCTGTTAAGAGATTGGTAATTTCTATCATATCAACGTATGTTAATATTTTTAATATATGAAATACCTATATGTTATTGTTTGTATAAGGCGGTTCCTGTTGCAGGACGAAAGGCCTGACAAGGACAGCTGTCTAGTCCTTCGGATGAGACAAAAAAACCGATGTCCCGTGTGTACATTGGAATGCACGTAAAATATCCTTTGGCAGTTGGAATTCGATATAAGAGTAGGCGATAGTGCCGCTGCCCGGGCAAAATAACCCCATAGCACACTGTATGGCGTATGCCCGTCCTTATTAGCCCAGCATAGGAGCAGAACAGTAGGACGTTAAACCCCATTTCATTTCATTTCATTTCGGTTCCTGTTATTCAACAAACATCTTATTTTTTATAACACCCGTCTTCACTACAGTTTAATTGGAGAAATGTTTTATAACCAAATAAACAAAATGTTAGTAATTTTTGGATGAAGATGGACCCATTTTCACACACATTAACGGTTATTTTAGGTGTATAGGTTATTGACCTGTACCTGTAGATTTGATAAGCCATCAGAATATATTTAATGTCTAAACATATGTAATAAATGGATAAATGTTAGGCAATACCCATCCTTTCACATTGATCGTGATGAAGAGTTTCGGTATTACGTCATATTTTCCATTGATGGGTATGTTTATTACACCTTCGACAAGATTTATCTTTAAATAGATATCATTAAGGTATTTATCGAGATTTCATTAATTATTGACAATGTAAAGAAACATACCACACTAGCGTTGCGAATAAGATGCTCTCAGTCAGAAAAAAAAAATAATATCCAGAAGCGGTATGGGTATTTTGTATTTGCTGAGTGGAAAGAGATACAATATTTTGTTTGCACCTTTTTTCGGACTCTCTTTCCCTTTAGATCCTTCAATTTGATCGGTATGTCGAGCTATATAAATGAACACTCTTTTGCAGGCATACATAAAATAAAACCAAGTACGAACAATCCAAACCATTAGACGAAATTCGAAGTCCTAAAAAACGGTATAGACAAAATAGTGTAATAAGGCAAAATAGTGTAATCAGCATATGGACTGGTCACCGTGTACAAAATTAACCACAAAAACATAGATGAGAAACTGGGCTTCAACGATTGAATATTTTAATACGTTGTCAGATTGTTTTCCTTTTCTTATTTTCTGCCTTTTTATAAATTTATGTGAAAATGAAATTATGAAAATGTTTAAACATTTTAAATGGAATTTATACAAATATTGTAGTGGTCGTAGTAATACACACGTGACGTTTTGGGAGCAATAACGAGAGTTTATGTACTGGCCCAAACAATGGCATGTGTTCTAGAAATAATAAACATACATTTCCAAACGCTGGACATTTATTAAATTTAACATCTTTAAGTTTTACAATGTATGTAACCCCATTGGTCAGGCTGTTATTATAAGTAGGCCATACATGTATTGTTAAATATGGACCATGTTAATACCACTCCAGTAGACCATAATCATATCTGTAATAGGCATGTTAAACATTTTATCCTTATCTAAAAAATGGAAATTGCTGCCCAATAGTGCTTAAAGATTATAATATATAATAATTATTTAGATGTGTATCGATATGGCCTATACGCTATTTCTGTACACTGACGTTTTTACGTAATTCTGTCAATTACAGTACAGCAACATGAAAACTTTATGGGAAATTGCGGTGATAAAAGACACATAACAATCTAAATCACTAATGGCGTTTCATTGAAATATATAAATGGGCCAACAAATCTGAATGGTCGCCCCACTTTAAAATCATGTCAGAAATGAAATGGGGTTTAACGTTTGTTTGCACCAACCGGGGTAATGATGACGAACTATATACGGACTCCTAATTTTTTGATTTATATTATTTTCGTTCTCCTGAATTCCCACCATAGTGAGAATAATTACCACCTTGGTGAGAATAATCACCACCGCGGTGAGAGTAATTACCAATGCGGTGGGAAGGCAAAATTAAGAATCGTAATATATAAGCGTTTTTAAAACATAAAATAAAAACAATTAACTTATGTCCAATATCGGCCACCGTAGAAAAGACCATAAAAATACATCATGCTACATAATAAATTTAGAGAAGTTAATAATGTACAGAAAATACCACTAAAACACATCATGTTACATACAAATTTCGATCCTTTACATCTTCCATCTAGTCAGTCTATATCAATTTTAGGCACTTAAAGCACTCCATACACTGTTGACGGTACTTGTTCTGTAAAATTTCGATCTTTTATATCTTCGCATAATAAAGATTAAATTGTTATGTCAGTCAACTAAACAACGTAGAACATGATATAAAACACAATGACTATTTCGATTATTTTAAAACCATCTGCCATGGGGCAGAGAATAAAGCTAAAGAGTCATTCCATGTCAAGTGGACCAAATTCCCAGAAAGTTGTAAAGTGACCCCCTCAGAAAATTATGAAAAAAATATATGTTATAGTATATACAGACTTATGTAAAACTGCAAAATTATATGACTCTAGCAATAATATTGACTGAGATGTGACCATTTGAAACGGGGTACCCTTTCGCAATTTTTGAAAATACTGATATATGACTCGATTTTAGTGACCTGATTTTATTCCTTCTAGTCAGTCTATATCAATTTTTGGCACTTAAAGCACCCCATACATAGTTGAAGGTACTTGTTCTGTAAAATGTGATGGTAAATTCTTAATCTATGTAACATTCTCTTACAAGAATATAAACTGATCAGAAGGAATAAAATCAGATCATAAAAATCGAGTTATATAATAGTAGTTTCAAAACTTGCGAAAGGCTACCCCTATTCAAAAGGCCATATCCTAGTCAATATTAATGCTAAAGTCATATAAAGTTGCAGTTTTACATAAATTTGCATGTATTATGACATATATATTTTTCATAATTTTCTGAGGGGGTCACTGTACACTGGTCCACTTGACATGGAATGCCCCTAAAGTGTACGAAAGCGACCCTATAGTTGCTCGTGACAAGAAGACGATACTGTTGAATTCAAGACAACTTTAAAGTAGCTAAGTCTTTAACTCAATATCATCCAAAGTCTTCGACATCAAACACACGAATTATTTGTCAATTTAAATCAACATTGATGGGGTTCAGATATCCAATATTTAAGACAAAATAAACATTTTACCATTGGTACACGAATCGTGTATCATAATGCGCTTCAGCGCCAATAGTAACATGGGACTCGAAGAACGAGTCTAGAAATATTCCACAAGTCATGTCAAACGGTGACGCCATAGTCTTATCTGGAGAGCATGTGCAATAAATACTACAGGTGTAGACTAGAATAACCTGACGCCAGAGATTGCCATTCGACTGAGACTTCTGGCGTATTTCGCCGAACATAACGGATTTAAAATTAGAATAAAAACGGAAACGATTAAATGTAAATCAGTTTAAATACACCCATATTACATTATCATGTGTTGCGACCCATCTGTGTCGATTCCAGGTCCCAAATATTAGCGATTTAACTCCTTTAAGGTATAGAACAATGACAATGACAGTTTATTTATGGATTGACTGGCATATAAATATTCATTGCTTGAATCAGTTTTCGTTGATAGGCTATCTCTATGACTATAGCCATAACAATTTTCTCACGACTTTCGTTCTTAATGCCTGAGAATACTATTATTTTTACCAATCGCAAAGTCGTAAATAGTGCTATGGTCTAATTCATAATACAGTAGTTAAGATATTATAACATTGCCCTTGCGCAAGAGATCATTGATTAAAATGCAAAGCGCTGGTTCCATGGTCTTATTCGAACACCAAATGGAAAATAAACATATTCGGCATGACATATTACACGGTAATCCTTGTCATTTGCTTTTACAGTGTGTGATTATTAATGAAATGTACAATAGATTCTGTTTTCCATTTAATAAATTCCGACGTCAACTTTTCATACATTCATTCATAACAATTTAACACACAATAGAAGGCTCTAAAACACACTCTATTAAAAGGATTATAAATATAAATAATTTGTTTGAAACTAGGATATCATCGACGCCATTAGCAGCACAGGACAGGAATAATAATATCACTATCAGGAGAAAGGCCATAACAATATAAAGACAATACCATTTTCCACACACAATTCCAGATGCTATTATAGATCCTGTTTTTAGATCGATGTACAATTTCAAGATTTAGATAGAACCCCAGACAAAGTCATTCTAAATAAGCCGAAGTTAGCAAGACAAGGGTTTCATCGTTTTGAGTTTTCATCGAATTCTGCAGAGAAAAAAAACCTATATTTTGCTCCTCGTAAAAAGAGACCAGCTTTAGTTTACGATATTTCTGACTCATCTAAGAGATGTTACATTGAAACTATGTTTTCTTGAATGGAATTCTCATTGTTACTGTTTTCCTCGTTGGTTTAAGATAAATATTCATCGATATGATCACAATGTACAAAAATCCAGCCTTGTCATAACATTGCCATCTTCCATTTTATTGTCATTAGGTGTTTCTATCTTTAAAATGTGTGTTGTTTTGTTAGACCATGGTGCACACATATTGCCCCCACCCCCTCCCCTTCCCACCCGGTGGAATTTCTTAGATTTCTATTTTTGTAATGCCTATTCCTTAAGGATTCGGAACATGCCTAGCTGCTTCCCTTTTTGAAATCAGGGCTGCAATGGACATTTTCACCTTTCAAATTTTGCATGCTGTCCTTTACTGAAAATAGGGGTAGGGATAATAAAATCAATATATATTCTATTACAGGTCAAACAATGGGAATAGTGTAAACCAAGCGGAAATTAAATTTTCCATCACTACCAACATTCCCAATATAATTCCAGTAAAGTAATATCTTCTAGTGACGCCATGATTACGTTGATAATCCTAATCTTGCAGAAGTTATACGATCTTATTAGAGGGAGATCACGGTTGGTACAATGACATTGATATCAACGATCTTCTTGTCCAAATTTTATCGTTTTTACATTGTCCGCAAGAAAACATGTTTGCAAAATTCACCTTTCTGGCCCAAGGTCTACCTGGTGTTTCCCTTTTGAGTACATTGTTTATATAATTCCTCTCAAAGAATGTGGCTATATTTATGTATTTTACAAACTGAAATAGGGGAACTCTTACGTATTGTCATTCCCGAAAGCTATATAGAACTCATTATAAAGCATAAATCTGGGGTGGTTGTTGTTGTTATTTATCTCTTAATGATAGAGTCAAAATACTGTACGCATACCTCTCGCTTCTTAAATATATCCACGGTAGAAAGCAAAACACATTCTTGCTTTATTGTGGTTCAATGTTATTAATACGTTTGTTGAGATCTCTTAACGCATACGTACTTTACAGTATATAATGAACAAATGGCAATACCTTTACTCGAAAATAACTAACCTTGGACCCAAGCCAGTACAGAAATGAATTTATTCCGTGGGAGTATTTTCCACATACAAAAACAGACGATTCAGACGTCAGAGATTGTTGTTGTGATTATAGTTTGTTGTTCGAGTACAAAAATGAAAGTGGCATCATGGCAGAATAAATACAAATTACTATTTCAAAACTATTTCCAATATGAAACAAAACCAATTCATCTACTGAAATTTAAATATATTATCTCAAACCTGGGTTATAACAGCTTAAAATCCTTGAATATCAAGTACGTTAATGTAGAGTTAAATGCGTGGATCTAAAAGAATTTGTCTTTCGTACATTAAAAAAGCTAATATTGCCGTTATCAATTTAAAAATTACTAAATTTAAAGATACAGTATGGGAGATTCGATAACGAGTTGGCAATTCTTACTATAGTAGTTAAAAACTAGATAATATAAAGGCGATTTGCTGAAAATTTCATTCAAATTGATCCACTATGAATAAAGCGATTGAATTTCCGCCTAGCCTTGATCATCATTACTAAAGTCAGTACGATAAACAGCATAGTCTCGATTATCCATTTAATCGTTAAATCGTGAAGGAAAGTTATGCAGTAAATCGGCTCACAGTCCATTAAAAATCGCAGGCTAGCGATGTCATCTAGAGTTGATTAAGGTCGGGATAGGTTATTTATGTCTAATTAATAATTTAGATAACATTTCAGGCCTAAAGAAAGACCTGCAATAGACAGATTTAGCTCTTGCATAATGTATGTTTAAGATAAGTGTCCACTGTGTCCATAACGATAACAGCATAGCTCTAGATGTTTATATGTAGATTTCATCCGATGTTTAGATTTGGATGATTTTTTAAGACAATCAAATTATCTTCTCGGTGTAAGGGGTGTTGTTTCGATGTGATTGTAGGATTTTAAAACTAAGATGAATGAGTGGATCTGAAAGGATGGAACTCGGGACTAAATTATATTCTGCACACCTGATTGGAAGACCGGCATGCCATTTATAAATACATCGCACCGTCATTCATGAAAACACATGATTTTGCATGATTTTGCACTATACTATGACAACATTCTTCGAAAACAAACATGGGTAATATTTTAAGTAACATTAAGAGGTAAATGTATGTGTGTGTGTGTGGGTGTGGCCGTGTGTGTGTGGGGGGGATCTTCTCACTTTAATCGTAAAATGGTATATAGAGCTACGCGGTATTCCCCCTATGTATATTGCAATTGAACCATTGCAGGTGCGAATCTTCTGACTTGATCCAACGATTCACTACTGTGGCACTGTTTTCTGATTGTCAAAGCGTCAAAGAAAGCTTTCTGAGAATAGTAAACAGTCAGGTGAGACCAGTAAACAGCCAGGTGAGATCAGGAAACAGCCAGGTGATTTAGACGATAAAGAGTTGTCTGAGATTTTACAGGTATAAAATGGTAATACATCCAACACAATACAGTTTCAAATTTTAATTAAAAAATTAGAACACAAAAACGAACCAAATGAAGCAGGATAAATTCTAAATGAATCGTGATTTTTAAAAAATAAATCGTGACAATAATGACGAGATTTAAAATCATGATATGCGTGTTTCAAGATTTTAGAAGTTCTAAAAGAAGAGATTTGCTATTGATAAAAATTAGTGTTAATGCTCTATTCTACAGATGTAGTTTCGTGTTTTAAATACGCCTACATATTCACATCAACTTTAACCATCGCTCTATGCGGAAGCCTAGTTGATCTAAGGTAGTACCTGCCCTGGACTTACGTAACAAGTGCCTTTCTTGGTTTTCAGAGAGGACAATGTGCCTTTGTATGGAAAATCTAACTATTTTGCTTACACAGTATTACCTCGACGTTTCAATCGCCACCAAACTAATAGGATAATAATGCCTGCATTTATTAATAACCGGGGAGGGGGTTCAAGCGATCATTTTGTTCAACAGTAAAATTGATAATTTATTTCAAAAAAATATCTGATATCATATCAACTAAATTGACACCCAAATGAAGAATGGATATCAGCGCTGATTTGCTTGTTTTAATTCTTAAATGGAGGAAATATATAATTCCCACTGTCAAACAACAATCGTTCATAACTATATACCACGTCATAGCAACAAGGAGGCCCCCACCAACTTTGGTAGTATATAATTACATACATTACTGAGGTAACTTGTGACGTCATACTGTCTCTTCTGAGATTACACAACACATATATTATGCACTCGATGTAAAGCCCTAACAATCAGATCAATCTTCAGACAGTATTCATAATCAATAAGATTTGTACGCAAAACATACACAGCGAGGGTTTGACGATTTCAAATTCTCGCGTCATTCACAAGTAGTCAAGTGGTTGCAATAGGCGCTACAGGGGGTCCGTTATGTACACTTTTGAGTCTTTAGTTCATGTCACGCGTCATGGATTCATTGTAGTGTTTTTTGTCAAAATAAGTTAGTTTACGATAATTTCTCATATAACCTATTTACAGAAATAAGTTAAATTGTTATACAGAGACTAAAGGTGCATTATGTAAGATTTAGAGACAGATCGTTCTTGCTATAATAGTTATAAAAAAAATGATAATTAAAAATGAATATATTGAAAAAAAGATTTTTTTTTAAAATTATACTTTTTACTGAGCGAGATTATTAGTGTTTAAAGTTTTGACAATATGTGGTGTAGAGAGTCAAGCTTGCCAAGTACCATTGCTACGATAATAATAAAGTCTCGATTATCCATTTTAACTTTAAAGTATTAAACATCTCGGGCATCCGATGACCTACTGGGTGGATTATAGGGTTTTCAAGTGAATGAAGGTCTACATAATAGTTTATATAACATTTGACGCGAGAAAATAGACCTGCAATATGCAGATTTAGATACTGCATAATGCATCTTTAAATGTTCAAGGACGTCTCGACTAAATGTAGAATACAAATGGGGGTATTTAGTCACGTCCGCGTTTAACATCGTTTATAAATGAACAAAAAAATATTTGATCTTTAAATATGAAAGCCTATTAGAAATATTTTAAAATTCATTCATAACCAATTTTACAATGTGCAATTTTTCTTTCATTTCTAATTTCAATAAGTAGGCTATTTTTGAACATCATCAAATGTTTTGGGGAAACATACGTTTATTGAACAATGTTCTTCTTTCTTTTATCATGACCATTTTTACACCTGAGTTATGCAATGCAAATCAGCACCTTTTGCTCCAATACATTCATTTTGAATTTATGACTAGACTTTCTGTCGACATCCTTCTCGTCTGTCTATACGGACATGGCTAATTGCATTAAATCCGAGGTCATATGTTTTCTTTTTCAATGGCCATGGATTTTTCCGAGGAAAATAATTGCCATTTGTGAATGGACATTTACGACCTCTTCCACAACTAACAAAAATGCGACTATAGTGTTCAGATTCAGAAAATTTTCCATTGATCATTATTGGATATAAAAAATAAATATTATTATAGTCGACATTGGTTGGTTAAGTAACATTGGGATGTTTCAGTGCACAGGACCTCGGTTTTTAACCAATCGGAAACATAATAAGCATATATCAATATTCTGAAAATTTGGTTTCACAATATTGCATATTTCAAAGTTGTCAATACTGGAATTAATTAGTATAAATTTGACATTAATTCTGTCTACAATGTTATTTCTGTGACCGCATCATCATCTGCAATATTAACAAAATACATTTTAACTGAATAAACACTTCCGGTACACTTTTTAAATTGCCTCGATTTTCCCGTCCCGGATATGGTAACTGTGAAAAATAATTTTTGAGGATGGTCTTCTCGCGGACTAACAAACAAATGTCATGTTTGGACTTGCTGTTATTGTGACACTAAAGGCGTAAATCTCACAACGTCAGCTTTATGTACATGGCATATTACTGCCAGATAATGTGGTAAAATCCCTTTAAAATAATATAAAGCTTTAATATTCTAAAACCAATCGAAATAGGCCCATTATGATATATGTTTCCAATAGTGAACAGATAAACATTTATAATCATGAAACAACTAAAGCGGTTGTGTTAGCAATTATTAATTTCTGTTTTCGAGTACTAGTAATAAATCTGACATATTTATAACTATATTAATACTATCGCTTGATGATATGATCAATTATTTATCACCCATTCTTCAATAGATCTGATTCCTGTCGTTTCATCTAGTTCCAACTTGATGGTTTACAAATGGGCTGGAACGTAATGTAACACTCATAATTAAGCTAAACAAGCCATTCACCCTATTTGAGTGGCACTACGTTGCTGGATCACGCTGTGAGTGATGACCGTAATGGGCATCAAACGCCTCGGGTTTTATTTATAACCTACTGTTTCCATCAGGTTTATATGCTTATTATGAAAGCAAAATGGATAAAACAATATGGGGTCAAAAATAGATATAACAAACGCACGAACTTGTAAGTTCACAAACAGCGCTGTTAGGGTAATGTTATTATTTCATGAGTTTTCTATTATGTATTAATTTGTGGTGGTCTTGTTTGAAATTATTTAGTTTCAAGAAGTTGCGAGAGAGAGAGAGAGAGAGAGAGAGAGAGAGAGAGAGATGGGGTTTAACGTCCACTCGACACAAAGTAGGTCATTTCGGGACTAACATATGGTTCAATTTTATTTCAATAATTCGCTTGCGCGTAGGGGTCTTTGGCAGTGGGAGGAAACCGGGGGACCCGAAGAAAACCCACGAGGATAGACAGGTGACCCTACTCCTTGTCACGTACAACCGGGGAATCGAAACCACGCCAGTTGACTCAATGACAGGCCTTATGATACAGCGCGCACGTGCTAACCATTCGGCCATCCAACCCCCCGACTGGCGTCGGGATCCAGTCACTTGATTTGATATTTGGTGTATATTTCTTGTAATGTCTATGTATTTTTTTGAGCCAGTTGACTCAATGACAGCCCTTATGATACAGCGCGCTCGCGCTAACCATTCGGCCACCCAACCCCCTCAAGAAGTTGCATAGACTATAATAAACTATATAAAGGCCCGGTCCCACTGCAAAGAGGATGTACGATGTACGATGTAAATGCGCGACATACACGAGCACCAAACGTTCCATGTCCGTTATCATCCGTTAAACGTCCACTGTATCCTCTCTGCATCCTCTGGGCATCCTCGCAACTCACATCCGCCCCATGTGAAAACGGAAAGAGGGAGGAAAGATAAGGTACATTGAACGTCTATACATCGTTAGTAGCACGGAAATAGAAAGGATGTAAGCGTATGCATCTCGTATATAAAGTTTTCAAAACGGACAAAGCGTTTGTATCTGGGATGTATCTGGTATATTGAAGCATGTCTGGAGTTTGCCTAGAGTATGTAGAAGGACACCTATAGCGGACAGCCGATATTTTTTTTTTATAAAAAGGGAAAGAAAATCATCTTGATCTCAAAACTCCAGAAACGAACGAACATCTTGATCTCAGTATGAGTCGAGCAGCCTTGGTGTACAGGGGCTTCAGCATCAGGGCCTTCAGGGGCTTGAACATCAGGGCCTTCAGCAGGGGGTGGGGTGCTGGTTCTGGCCTTCTTCGCCTTGCCAGGGCTTGAACGAGTAGGCACGGACTTAATTTTCTTGCCTGACTGACGCACCATGATGTAGATACAAGATGTAGTGGAGATGTATCGATGTAGCCGCCAGCACGTCTTTCCATTTTATGCTGAATGCGCGCGTGCTGCATCCCTTTATATCTGCAGAGCGAACGCAATTCATACACCCCGCATGCGCAGTAAACGGTTTGCATCCGTTATATATCCGCGCGGGATTCCCTTTGTTCCCGTAAGGAGTACGTGATGCATCCGCTCTTTCCGCTATGCGTCCGCTTCGAAATTATCCCCGATAACCCCTTCGGAGCTGTCATCCACTTCCATCCGCTTTCATCCGCTAGGCTTTCGATGAACATCCATGTAACATCCCCGCTACATACTTCCCATGTTCGTTCTTTTCCGTTCTGTTTTCGCAAATTTTCGTCAATTTTGTCCATTTCTGGAGCGGATGAAAACGGATGGAGCCACCCCCGAAAGCTTGCTCGTCCGCTGTGTCCTTTTTGCATACGTTTTGTGTCCATCGGCCACTGGGACCGGGCCTTATTAGGGTAATTGTAACCCTGTTGCGTAAACTAATTTAAGTTATGTTTTGATTTGTAGATTACAATGCTATGTTCGGCATGAAATGAAATGGCGTTTAATGTTATGATATGCATGAAATGAATCGGGATTTAAAGACCTACTTCTCTGCACCAACCGGGAAAAAGAAGATGGGCATACGATCAGCTGTGTTTTCTATTGGAAATTTTGTCCTGACATCAGGTTTACTTTTCTTACGATTCCCAACTGTCAAAGGATCCTTAACGTGCTTCCAGTAGTAATACACGGGATCCCAGCTGTCCCTACCATCCAAACGACTAAACGTTTGTCGTTGCCAGCCCCACCCCACCCCCTTCCTGCAACACTAACAAGGAGAAATCAGTATGGAACATTCCGAGGAATTATATCGGCCAAAACCGTAATCGATTTCGAGACCTTCTAGTTAGTGAGCCAGGATGTTAAACTCTACTCGAGAGGGAAGTTTGCTGGGCGACCTTGGGTTGCGCTGTCAACTTGTATAATATCAATGTCTTCTGATATCATTGTTAAAACTCTCGCTCTAATTTCCGATCACCAGATACTACTTCTCATTTGAGCAGTTCTCGTTGTTAATGTTTTGAGTTTGGCAGCGTCTGGACTACATGTACGTATCTCCAATTTCGCAGCATCGTGACTGTTCTTTATTCATCGACCGACCTGTATTTTTGTTGTTAAAAATTTTAAGGATACGTAGCCTTCCACTGAATTGTATATATGAATGACATGAATGTAGCCGACCAGAACTATTTGAACTATCCATCAAGCTTCAAGCGCCAATCGAACAACGCAGCAATTGGGTCACCTTTTAATTAGAATTTATAACCCACGAATTCATTGTCCCGGGTCGGAATTAATCCCACGAAATTTTAACAAATGGATGTAAAGAAAAATAAGACCCTTAGTTTAAA
This sequence comes from Patella vulgata, assembly GCF_932274485.2. NCBI lineage: Eukaryota > Metazoa > Mollusca > Gastropoda > Patellidae > Patella > Patella vulgata. The sequence continues at coordinate 25,724,125 of NC_065883.2, forward strand.
TGTACATGTCTGTATTAATTGCAGCCATTTGACAAATAGTTATAATATTATCTTCATTTGAGCTGCGTATCTAAATGGTCAATTAGATAATTGAGCTGAGCTTTGAATGCGACGCACAACAGATCGACGGAACAAAACAACGATTACGTGTCCCATCTTTAATTTATCTAGGTGAATATACAGATTATAAATATATACTTTTATAAGTAGGTAAAGAAATGTTTGATCATTAATTTCAAGTATACCGTTAACTGTAACAGCAGATTAAGCCTTGTTCTTGTTTAGTAACCGTGTAATGAGAAGAATGGCTAATGCCTTAATAACAAAACGTAACACAGCCCTCTTGGGGGTGATTCTGAATATATGTCGGCAGAAAGCCAACAAGAGCTGTAAGTCCATTCATTAACCTGATAGGATATCGTCATAGAGCGACATTTGATATCATAAAACGTAATCCTCACTGAATGTCGTCAATACTCTACATTCGAGATTAATAGTAAACTCTAGTGCCCCGTTAATCCGTCTTCAAGGTCTCCATTAAATAAAATAAAGATCTATACATGTTTTTATTGTTGTTTTTGTGTTCGTTCTATGGGTATTATACTAACTTACTATACTCTAGAGAATCTAATTAAACGAACATCTGCCAATGGTAGGGTGAATGGCATTTCCAAAATGGGGGGGGGGGGGTCGGTGTGAATTGAAAATTAGTGATTTGTGAAGTTAAAAATAATCTTAAAAAGAGGCGACACGTCTAAATTTTAGATTGAACATGCATTTACATGCCTTAGTTGATTGACAAGAGACCTGAGAACCAATGTGGCTCAGTGAGTAATACACAGGGTTCGATCCTGAGATCATGGTTTCTATTTGTCAGTGGAGCAGAACGCCTGGTAAGGACAGTGTCTAGTAGTTGTGTGGGACGGGGTCCTATGCATACGTTAGCGTGCACGTAAAAGAACCCTTGGCAGTTCGAAATAACACAGGCTGTAGTGCCGCTGCCCAGGTCAAATTCCCCAATAGCATATTGTATGGTGTACGTCCGTCTTTATTAGCCTTTCTATACAGAAAAGTAAGACGTTAAACATCAAGAAATCTGTTTTAAAGATTGATTTTATGTCCCAATCTAAGTAAGTCATCTGCACTCAGCGTCTGGATGTAAATGATTTAATAGAATTGTTATTTAGATCAGAGAAAATCGCATTATATCCGACTGTATACAGACAGGCAGCTGGATGCGCCAATTACGGATTATGGTTGAAATATTAAATACATTGAATACGGGACAATTCCAGAAATAAAATACTAAATTGAATTGGCTTTGTACAGAGGTTGTCTCAGTCAGTGGCGAACGCAGGATATTCGGTTATGGAGGGGGCAGGGAGGGTGTAATATCTGAGTTGTTAATGCGGATTTGTGGCGCATAGCTTGTCAGCGGGGCAGGACAGAGGACAGGACAAGAGACAACGTGTAGTCGTTCGGATGGGACAAAAAACCCGTGTACACATTTGCGTGCAAGTAAAAGAACCCTTGACAGTTGGAATTCAGTATAAGAGTAGGTCGGGGAAAATTTCCCTCATAGCCCGTCTCCTTTAGCCCAGTCGGAGCAGAACAGTAGGACGTTAACCTCGTTTCATTTCAGTTCAGATAAGGTAACAGCGTTTTTTTAAATTTTACACTTTGCGCAATAATCTAGGCGATTAGACATAATAAGTGAAAAGCTTTTATGACGAACACGATTGTATAACGATTTGTTTTGACACAATAATCAATACAGCTACACGATATATTAATTATTGACTTTTCAACCTAGTTAATTATAACAATCCATTTTCATACATTCCAGTTTATTACATTCGTTATCAAACATTAATCAAAACTGATTCCATTATAGATAGATAGCGTTATTGTTTTCCTATACAATGTTTATGCTGTTTTTCAAATTTAACACATATAGGTGTTAAAAACCCCGCATGTTTTATTATGAGAGAGAGAGAGAGAGAGAGAGAGAGAGAGTAGGTCATTTCGATATTTTGCGCGTAAAGGTCTTTAGCAGTGAGAGGAAACCAGAGGACATGGAAAAAACCACGAGGTTGGGTAAGCTGGGAATCGAAACCACGGCACTTGACTCAATTACAGACCTTATGATTTAAAGCGCACACGTTAGAACTCACAGTTTTATTCTGATAAAATGAGTATTTTCACAGTTCGTTGTTTGTAAACATATATTAGAGAATGTCATTGTTTTTCAGCCTTAACCTTATTGTAAGTGGTTCAATTCGTTATTACGGATTAATACAAATACTTTACTATACGAGCTTGCCCTATAAAACGATATGACATCGGATGTGACGCAAACGAAGCATGTAACTGGGTTTGACTAGAACGACATTAATTTAAAGGGGAATTACCGAATTTGTCGACCTTCAAACTATTTGTTTCAAACTATTAACTCGTTGAACCGTCATTGGCCAGTGATTTAATTGGTGTTAACGCAAAATACACCATCAACTTTGAGAAAAAAGAATTATAGATAGCCTAAATAATCTGGGTTTTGTGCCAGTTACATCATGAATTTAACGCGAGCAGATGCGCCAAGAAAGCATTTCAATGGCGGGTTCAAGGAACTGTAATTGTTATCTATCCATTGTTAGAATGTGTATCGTTGACCAACTCCTTTAATTCTAAGGCTGTGTTACTGCAAGTTATTCTGTAATTGGCCCGTGATTACCATAGTCTTTGATTTGAGACTAGTCCGGGAAGAAATAAGCCTAAGAGACTGTTTTAAAATCAATAATTCAACACAGACACGTTTCTCAATAGCTGAACTTGCCCTTTAATACTTACATGTACTTACAGCGGCTATAATCAGATTAGAACCCGCTCTCTCCCTACGTAGTTTAATTACATTAATCAATAAACCGATACGAAATCCTTACAATATCTAGATGAACTAGATTAAGGCCGGGACCATGGATTAAATAGAATTGGCCAACAGATATTACTTACATATATTATAGGGCAATTCCAAGTCATGGCCACCGGTCTCATTAACTTAATTTACCACCAATATTTACAAACAACTGTATTATTTTCTTCCTTGTTCCCGAGATGTTCATTTCGATAATAGGCTAAATAGTTTCATAACTAAAACTTGGCTGGGTTGTACGACACGATTAGTCATAATACGGAAGAAGCATACCAATATATAAAACCTAAGTTTATAAACATCTTTAATAGGGAACTTCTTAAAATGTAATGGGCACAGTATCAATTATAGACTTCAGAAGGATAAAATCATTAAATTACGGATTTTGTGGTCATTTCAGTAGGCTGAGCAAAGTTGCTTTCTGTTAATTAAATATATCCATTGACATACAAATAATGCTAACAAATATATACTTGTACTCTATTGGCTTCATTCACAACTTTATTGATTCACCAAGAACCAGCAAGGAAACTCAGATGTCAATGAAAGATATTGTTACTATAAAGTGAGAGTGGGGGTTATATTGGGATACTATTATTGATGAACTTACTACTTTAACTTTGGGTCGTTTGTTTGAATATTAGTGCTTTGAAAATGGAATAGTTAGGTATTTCTTAGGAGACATGATTAAACAATGTTGACAGACGGACGATCTGGTGGCGACATCAAACCGATATTGTTTATAAAGTAACGTTGTCCTAGGACCACCGCCGCTCTCAACGACCCTGTTATCTACTTAAAACCTTTGGATTGAGCATCAAACCACCTACATGTATGAAAAATTTTGTGAGCTACATATCACAATAATTGTCCCCCCAATGGAAAATTTTTGCGTCGTCAAAGTTGCTGACAAATGATATTATGTGCAGATACGATATTAACACCTAAAATTTATAGTGACGTGAATATACATAAAAATGAATATTGTATAATATCGCCAAAAATCAAAACCGAAGCAGACGCATGGACGCCCATTTTATGCTAATGACTATCGCTTACGAAATTGTGAATAGAAGTATGTGCATGTACATTCAATGAGTACGTCAATAAAATCACCATCATGTTCGTAAGCGACCTATACTATGAACTTTAGACCATTCTTTTACTCTCCCAGTTAAACTGATAAATAAGTCGATGTATGATAATATCGAAACATAAACATTAGTGTATCTACTAAGTCTTTAATGGGTTCAACTGATGCTATCTTTTAAGATATTCCCACATAAGCAACATGTAGACTCACAAAGGGATCTTACTGTATACATGTATCTCCTTTGTTAAACCTAGCAACCGCGTCATGTAACACTGGTGCAGAAACTAACGCTGGTAACAGTGAAGTGCGGAGATTTTGTGATGCACGGGGGCATCTTCTTGGTGATATGCCCTCAAGACCCAAGTGTGGGGCGTAGTACTCTGAAATGTGAGAAAGGGGTGGGGCATTTTCAATATGTAAAAACAGATGAAATAAAATTTTAATTCAAATTAAGTTGGGCCGTCTGTACACCAAAGTTAAAAGGGGTAATTTCAACTTTCCAGAAACTGTTTGTCATACCCCCCACCCCCACTCCCGGTCTCTGTACGCCACTAGCAGGTAATATTAGATATTTTACATAAAATATCTCCACTGATGGGACCTTTCTACAGACGATAACTCAAAATCAAGATTTCATCATCACTCTTTCAGAGGTATACTTAAACCGGGGTACTTAAACCTTGTAACGGGACAAAAAATTGCTATTGTCTGCGATGGGCCGATAAACCGAGGTCCCGTGTACACATTGGCGTGCACGTAAAAGATCCCTTGGCAGTTGGAATTCGATATAAGAGTAGGCCGTAGCGCCGCTGCCCGGGCAAAATTTCCCTCATAGCACACTGTATGGCGTATGCCCGTCTTCATTAGCCCGGGTTAGGAGCAGAACAGTAGGACGTTAAACCCCATTTCATTTCAGTTAAATACCGACAAACAAGCACAATTGCCATGACAGAACAGAGCATTAGCATGCCATGAACTATGCTTTATTTCCTATACCTCTCTCCCTCTCAATGAACCACGAGATTTCGAATAAATCATTTATGATCGATTATTTTATGACTGATATAATGGATACCGGAAACGATAAATATAAATCTATATAATATGACAGAGCCTATTTTACAGCACACAGCTCACCCAATAAATCTCCATCTGAATTATTTCGACCCAACCATTACAAATATTTTGCTTTTCAACATTCTCAGTGTTGTAGCCTGGTGATGTTGCCACCCTCCTTAAATGGCTTCTGAAGCTACAACTTTAAGACTTGTAGTTTTAAGCCCAATACGTGTGTCTGTAAGAGGTACAGCACCCAAAAGTGTATTTACTACTATGCATGATGTACCTATTTCTGGAAATAAGTTAAAAAAAACCGATGATCAAGTGTGGAGCTGAAACCACAATGACACTTAGTAAGAAGTACATAAAATGTGAAAGTCCCATACTACGCAATAGAGTTAATTTTGGGGCAGACATGGTGGGGGGGGGGGTCTCAACTATACAGACATACACTGTTTTGGCAATGTAATTGCGGGAAGATGAGTAAAACAAAGGGTTTGAAGGGTTAAGACTATGTGACATACTGGTATTCATTGATTGGTATAAATAATAATCTCTTAATTTCTCTCTTTTAGAAGTCTTATGTCAATACCGACTGCCGACTTTAACCAAAAAATATCGATAATACACTTCTATTGATTAGTAGAAACATATAGTGTATGATAGCCGTAAACGCCAGTTGATTCCGTCCGTATTAAAGTACGTCAATACCACAATAACGCCACGTTCCATGACTCTAGAAAAATGCTATCTCTAATGTCATAGTATTAAACAGGTCATTGCCCGTGATGTTTTCTGTAATATTAAAGGAACATCGCCATATTCAAGATATTATATTTCCCTTTTGCTCACTTCAACTGCCAATATTCTTTTAAACGGTGAATCTTTAATGTCTTTAAGTAACGAGCACATGATTGGCTTCAATAATTGTTCTAAGTACAAATAAAAGCCAGTTTCTTTACGAATGTAGAAAAATAAAAGTCGGTTTCTTTAAGAATGTAGAAACAAACTTTACGAATGTTAATTGCTTCAAAAGTGATGAACACATCATTAGCGTTATCCCTTTAAAGCTGTACAAATGAAATGGGGTGCGTTCTGCAGCGACTGATCTAATTAAATGAAATGAAATGAAATGGGGTTTAACGTCCTACTGTTCTGCTCCTATACTGGGCTAATGAAGACGGGGATCTAATTAAAACGGGGATATGTCATACAGTGAGCTATAAAGGAAATTTTGCCATGACAGGGGCACTAACACCTACTCTTATATCGAATTCCAACTGTCAAGGGTTTTTACGTGCGTGCCATTGTGTACACGGGGCCTCGGTTTTCGTCCCATCCGAACGACTATACACTGTACGTTGCAGGCCCTCCGTCCTGCACCACTGACAAGGGGGAAATGTAACAAATACTGTTTTAACATCAATAATATTTCGAAGTAGAACCGTTTGTTTAAAGGACTAAGCCTTTTTTTTCTAAGTCGAAATAAAAGGTGGAATTCGGTTTATTTCATTAGTGATGGAAAAAAGCTATAAACGATTACACCTTTTGGTTTCGAAATATTTAGCAGAAGTTAGTTTGTTTACGAATATTAATTGTTTCAAAAGTGATCTACAGGAGAATTAATGTTGTCTTCTCGCTAATGTTTTTAATCAGACAAAGTCTAATTTTTACGATTACATTTTGGTTCCGATCGACCAAGTCAGTGTATTGGTCATGTTAGTTTCGTTTTTGACCTGAACTGTCGACTGTTGAACATAAAATCAGCCCTACTTAAAATTTGACTCTTTATTACTGGACTAAAATAGTTTATATGTATACCCTCTGCGCAAAAAAATTCAAGTTTAATTAAATCAATGCTTATACATTTTACCCATCGTTCTGAACACAGACAACTGTCCACTTTGAGAATAGATCTCTGCCCAGAATGGCTGCCATATTCAAAAACTAATATACTATTTTGCAATGCGGTTCTAATCCGTTTTACATCTGTCATACACAAAATGACTATAAACATTTTCATTCTTATTAAAGATACATCAGTTAAGAGTTTAATAAAGAGTTGGCAATTCTTGCTATAATAATTCAAAAATAGATGATAAAAAAAAATATTGAAAATGTTTGTCAGATTACTTTATTCTGAAAGGAGTTGTCACTGTTGGATGTTTTGGGCTAGAAATAAGCATCAACTTTGTCCGCACCGTCTACGAGTATTGCCGACCGTTTCATTAACAGACGATAACTCCACACGCATATTCTCGATTATCAAGTACCATTCTCAATGGCTATGGTACCCTCGCTTAGTAGGTCTTTGATCACCAGTCTCCGGTAATGACGTCAGTGATAACGGTAAACCTTAGCTTTGTCCGCCATTTATTGATTTAATTTTAAATGGACGACTGTTTAAATCAAAGCTGTATCCAAGCCATCCTAGGGTCTACCGAGTTGATTTTGGACTTGTCATGTAAAGGTCTAATTAATAATTTCTATAACATCTGAAGCCTAAATAAAGACTTGCAATAAACAGATTTAGCCCTTGCATAATGTATGTTTAAATGGAAGCAGAATACATACTTCTCAAAATTATCGAAGTATACTTTGTGCTTTCGACTAAAATCCTCGATTTGTGAATTAAAATGTCATTCAACCGCCTTCGTGTCTGTTCTCAAGCGGAGCTAATTGTAGACAGACAGTGTAAGTTTCGTAATGTTTACAAACATTTAACAGCAACGAATCCAACACTACAGTCATGAACCATAAAAGACTTAAAAGCTTTATATTAAAGACATTGAAATATAATACACAAGACACAAGAAAACCAAAGATACAAGAATGCAAGACACAAAATGTTTCCATAGCACGCAAGGCATTGATGCTTCAATAATGCAAACAATCTGAAAACAAACTAACTTTGTCATTTGTGAAGAGCGTATTCTGCATTTCATCAAGACTATGTGCAATAGGTAGCTGAATTTCATGAACTAGGTTATATAACCCATTTGTACCTAGGTTTCTATCGAATGGACCTGATTTTTTTTTCTCATTAAAGACACTTGCGTGATTTTAAAATGCAAAGTTCACAAAGAATCCGCAACTGATATTTGTGTCTTTCAGATTCTAGAAACTCCCCTGATAAGCTATAAAGTCATTTTCCGTCACGGTATTTGAACGCACGAAACTTCACTTGCGGAGATTGAAGATACTATTGTAATCTGGAACCAAAAAGAACATAATCAAACATATTTATCTTATTTATCTTATACAGGCGATCATAAAAAAACGTGCATGTACTAATTACTATCTACAGCTTTCTGCATAACCGATTTTCTTTAAAAACTCGTTGAACCTTCCCGTCGAATAATCTCCGATGTGGAACAATCAAAATGCACTGCGTGTTTTTAATAAAAACAGGTTTTTTCTCTTTTATTTAAATAAGTAATGTACATTCAATTCTTTGAGCGCCTTATGAGTCAACAAGTTTAATACCAACATAACATTAAAATGTATTGTACATATACTAATAAACTTTGTTTAAAATCCTGTTAAGGATCAACGACTTCACTTTAAGTGCATAAAGAAATAGGTTGCAAATTTTCCTAAGATTGTTAATATCCTTCTGAGGTAGTTTTATCAGTTGTATCAGCTTGTTTTATTTGTTCTCGTATGAAATGCGATTTCTGCGTATATTTTTCCATTTACCTTCGCCTTCAGAGTCGATGCAAACACATTCATGTTAAATAGTCACTAATGTCCAGACTAGGGTCACCAACAACCCCAGTCCCTTCATACTGTTTGTAAGGTAATGTTAGACATTAATAGGTTCTTCATTACACGCTAGCTTAACAATAATAATAGGATTTCTACTACAGAATACCATCGTATATCATTTCATAAACTCCCTATAAATCTTTAACGATTTTAACTCAATAGTGTACATATTTGTATTGACGTCATCATCTGTTCTGGGGTAGTGTATAAATGAACCGTCACTGTATTGCATACTCCATGTATTACGATGACCTTAATAACTATATTGTAAATACTGGATTTGATTTGTCGTAAATCGTTCTCATTAATCATATTAAATTGCGCTGACCTAAATACATATTGGCAAAAACATTGCCTCACTGTTATGTGAGTAGTTATACTAATTATAAGATCAGAAGTATGTGACGCAAATAATTATGGGAGGTAATACTAACTACAAAAGAAAGTTAGAGGGTAAAAATGATACCGTTACCCGAATTTTGTTTCAAGGACAAATTAGTTAGATTATGATGCTGCCAGAAGGCCCTGGAATAGCTAACGTGAACCACTCCGACTGTAATTATGCCTAAACCATTAGTCTAAATGGGGCCGAATATTTTGAAATATGGATCTATTAATCACCGACAAGAACCGACAAGAGAGGGTGGGCTCTTTTTAGTCAAAAGCGCCCAAAGTATTGCAAAAAGTGACCACCAAGGAAACATAAGTTATAGATATGCATATTGTACATTTAAATATTAAAAAAACTAGTAGATTTTAATAGTCTGGAGGCTCAGTGCGGGGGGGGGGGGGTGTCCATCAAATGGGCACAAAACCAGACCCAACTTTTCTAGAGTAAAATTTGGCCTAGAATACGATGCCGAGTGGAAATCAGTCCGCCGTTGGGGCGTTTCCGAGATATTCGCGGTCAAAGGTCAAATGGGTTCATTTGCACTGAACGTGAATGCGCAGTCATTCTTGTATCATGAAAATAAGCTGAAAATGATCGAAAAGTTGGGTCTGGTTTTGTGCCCATTTGATGGACACCCCTCCGCGCTGAGTCTCCGGTCTATAAAAGTTTTTGACAAATCGGCGTAATACCGACAATAAGGACAGGGAAGAGCTATTTGTTGACACCAACCGATGAGGAAAAACATACTGACCAAATCAAAACGCTCTTGTCCGTTTTTGCCAGTTCCGTTGGACGAGATAGGTTTAATTTAATGTTATTACATTGTAAAATTCAATTTTAACAAGCCACACGCTTGAATAAGAAAATGGGTTTGCGAAAGTAAATGAAAGACCCCCCCCCCCTCCCGGCAGTAGCAAGGGAGTGGATAGGAACTTTTCTCAACAGTTTCCAACGAAATATTATATTATTAATGTGCATTTTGTAGATTACGTACGTGACAAAAGGATTATTTGCCCCAACGCGAACTTCCTAAAATAACACCAGTGATGGTATTGTTATTATTTTAAACCAAACTTCCAAATGGAAATAATACGCATAAAAAATCACGATTTGATTGTTTAGCCACTGTAAATAAGCAGAAAATACAAAAACTTGATTTGTACGCTGAACCCTGTTTGGCCTGCAATGTATGGATTTCGCCTACGAGCGTAATGGACGGTTACAAAATGGATGATCATTGTTCAATTTTTTCTGATATATTTCGCAATGTTCTATAATATGTCAGTATGGATGGATTTTTTTTATTGTAGGTGGTTTATTCAATAACTATTTCACAATTTAAACTTTACACTGCCTTCGTTGTGTAAATTCCTAGAAACTGTTTTAATATGCTTGCTTTATTTACAAAGTATAAAGTTTAAATTAATATTTTGTAAATGATCACACAAATGTCATCCAGTGAAAGAAATCGAATATTCCAATCAATCAAAAGTTTTATGTGAAAACAACCTACAGTCGAAACCATTCAAAGTTTTCTTGATCAGAATACATAGTCTTTTGATTTATTTCTGTTGTATTCTGTTTCTATATACGCTTATATTGTCTGGACTAGTGATTGGTTTCACATTTTCTATTGTTGAATCGCACGCAATTGCATCTGCATTTGGTTCGCACGTAATAGCATCAGTTCGATTAAACATCGCCTTGGCAGGCAAGGAATATACATACGCCCATCAGCAGCTTTCTCTGAATACAGAGAGAGAGAGAGAAATGGGGTTTAATGTCCACTCGACACAAACTAGGTCATTTCGGGACTAACATATAGTTCAATTTTATTTCCATAATTCGCTTGCGCGTAGGGGTCTTTAGCTGTGGGAGGAAACCGGAGGACCCGGAGAAAATCCACGAGGTTGGACAGGCGACTCGATTTGAGACCTAAATCGACGATTTTAGTCGAAAACATAAAGCCAATCTGATTAAAGCACAAGTCCTATTTCGTTTCGTTTTTTATCGATCAAAATTTCGTTTTACTTGTCTTTACTGCACTAGGATCTGGAAGAGTTGTTATATAACCCGTGTTCTGGATGACGCGAGCGATTAGCCAATGAACCGGTCTGTGAGGTGCACGGAATTGTGGGTAACCAACTAGAAATATCAACGCTGATTGGTTAATCGAATGTCTGACGTTATAGGTCAAAAGCCCATCGAAGTATAAAAAAAACGAAACGAAATATAGATCTGTATTTTAATCAGATGATTGTCACAAAGCATACTTCGAGAATTTTGAGAAGTATTTATTCTGCTTTCATTTAATGAATGGAATCCGATACGTTTATTTAGTCTTTGTGAGTATGCTACATGTGAAACGGGGTAGAACCGCATTACAAAACAATATACTAATTTTTGGATATGGCGGCCACTCAGAACAGAGATTTATTCTCGAAGTATGCAGTAGATGGAGCTCTGTGTGCAGAATGATGGCATGTAGGACAATTTAATCGTTTTGGTATGAAGATCAATACTTTAGCAATTATATGAAGTGAAACCCCTTAAAAACTCGGACCTGCTTAGCGTTTACTAGGTTTATTTCGCAAGGATGGCATTTTAACCGATTCCAGACACAATACTCACTTGGGCCAATGGGTAGCAATTTAAACGATTTATATAAAACAATCTAGGGCAGATACCATCTTGGCCTCGATGTTCACGAATATCTGAATAAGATATCTTTCAGAATTTGGCAGACGATTTAAAGACAACAAAATTTACGAGGAGAAATCATTAGAAAGTAACCATACCATACGTTAGGAATGAACGATTTTAATAATTTTGGACCAACATGCTTTTTATTGTGTATGGTCGAATTGGAAGTCTATATTTGACTGTTGATGTACCAAATTTGAATAATGATCGCATCCCTTGAACGCGTAATAAATGTAAGAAGAGATCTATAATATTAGCTTTTTAGATCCCACGGGATTGACAAAGAGAAGAATTGAAATGGGAGGTAATGGAGGCTAATCCACGAGTGAAGGCGTTTTAAATCAATTAGAAATCAATTATGTGTACTGTTTGTATGTCCTGATGGTTAATACGTTATTTGCTCGAACCCACGTTTACTTCATTGCAAAAAAGATGTATAGGATATATTGATCATATTATAATACACTACTGCTCATACTCGTACTACAAAAGATAAAGGCGATGGACAATATGCTTAAAGTAGCAATGGACAGATAAACAATGGGTAGTATTCAAGAATATTGCATGTACCGGAGCTTAAACTGTTAGAATTCTTAAAGTAATATAGTATGATAAAAATTTAATTAATAGTGACAAATTATTGTGAATTCCGTGGACGCATTGGCACCATACGTTTGTGGATGTCGATAATATCTTTTCACTCATACAAAAAATGGACGTGGGTTGTTTTTATATAAACAAATAACAATGATGCTACTTTAATGGTAAGCATGGTAACATGACAAAAGACGCATTATTTGGAAAGAAACAATAAAGTTGATCCAGTGTTCTTCCTGTCTGAAATGATAAAAAGAGTCATTTTTTATTTATGCATGTTTTATGGATTACTAGAATTAGTTTTTACAATATAAACTGAGGTTATTCGCTTGAAAACAGGATGTAGATACTAATAATTAAAGTACACATAAAAACAATTCGATAACACGTTTTTACAAAGTATACAAGAAATGTGGTTCATCCAATAGAGGAGCTAGGGGGGCTGATATTGTTTGTAACAGTGTTTCTGAGCAAAGTTACAGCTTTATAGATGGCGGTTTTTGATCCCCCACCTTTGATCAGAGGAGTCTAAGACAATTTATATTGGTATTATATATGTTTATCGTATTTGTTTATTAGAAATTGTTCAATTCTCATTCCAATCATATTTATTTATTTTTGTACCTTATCATTTATTAATAAGACGTGTTAATAAATGGTCGCTTTCAATTCACCCACTGTGTTGTTTAATAGTCAAACTGACCAAGATACTGTGTTGGCATAAAAATGATTATATACTAAACAGCAAAAAAAACGTTCTTACGATTTCAAAATCAGAGAGGCACTTTAATTAAATCATTCTAGAAAACACTTAATAAATGAATCAAAACTATTTTTTGTGAACAGTATGTTTACACATTAGTGATTAATTCATCACAATTCCGAGATTATACGAGAAGGTTTAGAGTCTGTACACAGTCTATACATCAGTAGCTGGTGTGTCCACGGCGAGTGTCAATAACAGCAGCGCAGTGTCTGTACATGGAGTGGACCAGACGATTGATGAACGCCATTGGCACCTGGAACCACACTCTCAGAAAAGCCTGGCGTGGCATGCTGCTGACGTGTTAGTGTGAATGATTCAACCAGGTATGGGGGTGTATTTTATAGGGCTGGTCCCGGTGAACAGCACGTGCAGCATGAGTTACATGAAAATCATGGAGAACACATTGCCATCTCAGAAGTCAGGTTGCGTTTTGGAGAACATTTCCTTGGTTCAATTCTGTGTTTGGGAAGGAGCCTTATTGCTCAGGTAAAGTTGGAGATGTGGTCACAAATATACATTAAAAACATTTGACAAGTTTTATGCAATGCGTCTATTCAGAGTAACATACCGACCTGGCGTTTCTTTTGCTGCTTAGTATATAATTTTGCTCTGTTGATTATTGAGTTTAATAATTCTCTACGACTGAGATTTATCCAAACCTCAGACGTTGGGACGTACACGCTATCCATGGATTAGTGTTTTTAAGTGATATTATGTTATCGTAAAATGAAATTGAACACAATTATTATCTCATTTTCGTAAAGGATATCTCGACACCTCTTGACCATTAGATGATTAACGAATCAGATCAGTTGTCTTCAGGTCACAGTTACAGTAACACTCATTAGCTTTCAGACTTAAATTATTTGGTCTGAAAGTTTGCTGTCTTTCCTGCAATAATTGTAATTATTGTTATGCTTCAGACTAGATAAAGATGTTAACGTCTATCATGGACTATCAAATTGACACTCAGTGGATACACACCCGATATTCAATTTGTAGCCCTTTGAGACGTCTTTATCTAAAAAAGAAAAGAACGTTTATTTTGGGGGTTTGAAGTCCTATATATTTCTATATATTTAGATAGTTGACGTAAATGCGGTTCTAGCGATATACGTGTATATATATATTCTGTATGGAGTCATCGACCTTTAAAATTCGATTTTTGGGGCATTTCTGGTTTGAAAGAGTAATATATATTATCATTATATAGCCCTATACAGATAGTATTAACAGACAGACTGTCAAATGTAAACACACAAATTACGAAAACTTGAAAATGAAAATCAATGATGCTCACTCGAGTGATACGAAATTATGTTCCGTTGCTCGCTCTGATCCCAGAAAATTTTCCAAGACTCGGATTTCAAATCAACCCCTGTCCGTCCTGATCGCAGGTCTCACCTCCAGTCAGTCCTCCTCGCAAGTGGCATTCTCGTTTTTGTTTTAAATATCCGTGCCAGTTAAAATATACCCTCCAAAAAAAGTAGGGGATATTTAGAAACAATACAAAACTGCGGAAATGCCCTGCTGTTTTTATTAGAGGTAACCAGTGTATGTTAATAACAGGCCAATTGCCTATACATGAACATAAACAGTTCATATGGGCGGCTTATCTGACGGCCCCATTTCACTCGCAAAGAGATACACCGTCAAAAGTGAAAATGGACGTTTTTGATTTTTGTCTTAATAATGAGTAATTGCTCCACCAATCCTCAGACATTCAGCAATTCGCCGTGGCATGCTCCTAATCAACCGTCCAATCACAATTTGGGGCAATCTGACCCACTCCTCTTGCAGTGTTGTCGGTTGACGTTGACGTCGACGAACACGTCTCCCGATCAAATTAAACGTAACACACTAAAGCAAAGATACGCTAAACAGCAAATCTTATGTAAGAACCGATAGGAAAGCAAACATGGATAGATAAACCAGCACGCGGCAGTTTTCATCAACCCTTCCTTGAAGTGTCAAATTTGACAATGAACCCCTCCCACGTGTATGGCGCTATTGCGTGTCGCATGTGCAGCTCAGTGGTTCTGTTGGGACGATAAGTTCTTCATCTGTGAACATACTCTCAAAGCATGTCAAGTGACCATGACTATTTATCATATCACAACCTGCATAGGTATTTGCATTTCAATATTCCCTACTTTTTTTGAAGAGTATAGATTAATGCTGATTGTACAAGAGAAATTGTCTACATACGTAAACTGCTCATATAGATGTTCCAGATACAAAGACTCGTTCACGACACCATAAACAATAACGAAAACATACAGGTGCAAACTAGGTTGTCATTACATTAAATTATATAAAATATTACTTATAAAAATATAAATACAGGTAATTATTAAATTATGACGTTCTCGCCAAATATAATGTATAAGATCTCACATCAGATATTTTGGAAAGATTTAGCATTTATCTTGGATAGGCTGATTTTGAAGCTATGGGAGCCCATACCATGGATTATCAGATGAAGACGATGCTGCATTCCATGTTATTGACCTTTTAACATGAATAACAATGTATACCTTTACATCTGCTATAAAATTAGGAACAAATGCATGTGTTCTATAGTTCAAGATGCCGCCATACTGTTATATTAATACAGCAGATCGTCTTCAGTGAGGAGGTAGCCATGTATAGACTTACGATTGGTGGGGGAAATAACCGCACTGAGTGGATAGGTCACAAAACAGTTCATGGTCAGTAGACAAACGCATCCCACTAACCTACAACACAGTTATATTTCTCTCTAAAACACGTTTTAACATCATTCATTCAGACTTTTGTTAACTAAATAATCGGGTCAATTTATTGTCAACAACCTTCCGTTTCAAGTACGCAGATTCGTTGATAAAATCTCCATAGTTTCGTATTTCGTGGAAACGGGTTAACATTGAGCAAAAGGTCATTTATGCAAAATTAAATACAAAGAATAATAATGCTTTCAAAATAAGATAATGTCATAAAAACTGAAACCAGGTTCATCTTTCAGCAATAAAAGGGTTATTAAGATCTAAGTGAGGTAAATAAAAACTCACTAAAATGAACTCAAACATAAGGTATAAACAACGTTTCTCATTTCGATATACATAATAAATTGAGATAGGTCGGCCTTATAAGGTTGTTTTTTAAACTAATAATGACTAAACCAGTTTGAAAAAATTACCCCGGACTCCTTTTCCGAACTGATCAGTCATTCCTTTTCCTAATTCTCGTCAGTAATTGTAGTCATTTCGATATAAGTTGGCCCTTTTTTAAAACTAAGTGAGATTGAAACATTTACCACAACCTCATTTTTCAATACTGGCCCTTATTCCAGTTCCAAACCTTATTGGTGTCACGATATATTTTTTTCAGTAATGGCAGTATACATGTACATAATAAACAGAATTACGTCGACTTTATAGGGTTGTATTTATCAACTAATGACTAAATTGGTTTTTTAAAAAAAATGTATCTTTTTCTCCCAACTTCCTTTTATTAACTAACCATAATTACTTCAGTTCGAGATTTCACTGATATCACGATATATTTTTTTCCCAATAATTGCAGTAACAAGACAATTTTATGCAGAAAACTAAACTTTCTTCATCTTTAACTTCTGAAACACACATTTACAACAACGTTCAATGGTCAATAATGGCCATCGTTTTCCATTGTCTTCTTCCGCATCAATGGCGGGGATGCCTAAAATGAATATCGTACAGACAAATCTATGACTTCGATTTGATATAAAGAAACACGGAGATAGTCCACAAGGACTTTAAATTCTACTTAATAAATTTCAATCATACGAAATACTGCCCATATATCTCCTGTTAGCCCAATTCCTCTGAAAAATAACACTCATTAACTTCTTAGGTGACTTTTTTATACCGAAATTGATAGAATAGATTTTCTCGTTATTAGTAAGCTGTCCTTAGTTCTAGACGATATGCCCGCTCATTAATACTTTATCTTGCAGTTTGCAGAAATCGTCATGACCAGGATTTATGTTACTAGACCAGTTCATCGACCAAGACTTTCTTAAGGTGGTTCAACCATGTTGGTGATTAATTTATGGGTCTTAAATTTGGTGCTTGGGGAAAAAGATACCAGCAGAACGTGGTCCCGGAAAATGAAGGAGATGATTTAATAAATATTTTATAATCTAATAGCTGTGTTAGTTTTGTAAATTCATATTTTGATGAATCAAATATCAAATGTTGGTAAATTCGAAAATTTTACTGAATTTGTGTCAAAATTTATGTTATGTTCCCTACTCTCCATTAACCGATAATATCTGTTTATTAGTTTCTAATTCTAGCTGATCATTTAATATGATCATTAGTCCAAGTCCATACTTTTAGCTGATAATAACGGGTGCTTCAACAAGTGCATTAGTCTTTAATTCTTGCTGATAGTTGTCGATTTCTTAAATTTTCTATATTCTGTGATTCATGTAGTTGAGTCCCTTTAATTGTGTTCGCCATGTTGTCTAATCTTAGTTTATTGTGATTCACCAACTGATCTGTTTATAAATGATTGATTATATTGGAACCTACTAAAGAAGATTACGTCTTTTATGCCTAGTCTGCGCCCGATGATTAATTAGATCTGCACGACGCACGTTCGTTTTGATGCATTTGTAAATAATTCATACTATGATCATTCAGTCACAATCGACTATTTTTCATCCTTATGTCTCTTGCTGAATCTTTTATTAGTTTTCTTGCAACAATACGACCAAAATAATCCACGTTTTGGAGACTATGTTTCTTGTAAGTACAAACCGATAAGAACTTTACTACGAAAAATAATTTTTCTATGTTTGTGGTTGGGCTGGAAACTTTCATATGGGGAGTTTACATGACTATCTTTACAACCAAAATAATCCTCGTTTTGGGAACTAAATTATTTTTTTTAAGTACAGACCTATATGAACTTTGCGAATAAATAAAGCTTCCATGTTTGTGGGCGGGTGGGAACTTTCATCTGTGGAATTCACTTGACTATCTTTGGTGTGCCTTTTCGACCAAAGTAATGTAATCCTCGTTTTGGGGACTATGTTATTTTTAAGTACCTATATGGGCTCTACGAAAAACCAGTGCTTCTATGTCTGTGGGTGGATGGGAAACTTTCATCTGGGGAATTCACATAACTGTCTTTGTTGTATCTTTATCGATTATGTATTTAGCGTGTCAATCGATTGAATGCAACTGTTTTGCCTAAAGAAGGTAGTTATGACGAAAGTCAATTCTGTCAAATAATTGTACGTAACAAGGAACTTATTCCCAAGGATAATTTCTTAAACTTTGCGTCAACTGAATGTTTTAATTGGTGCTGACCATCCCACATATATTCCGGTAAACTGATATGAAGGTGAAAGGCTGGCTGTATCATAACCTCATATAAAATTAACCCCACGTTATGAATACTTTACTGGCTTGCAGAACAGTAGGACGTTAAACCCCATTTCATTTCATTTCCTTACTAGCGTTGGTACGCATTAAAATTTTTATTCAATGGACAATCAATAATAAATTAGTAGGAATATATAGGAGAAAATGTCAAAATAAAATGCCTTGTACTAAAATCTGAAAAAATTAAAAACCCCGAAGCAAAATAAGACAACTGAGAATGTGTCACGGTAACTATGTGCCCACCCATACTCCTCGCAGTGATTTGTTTGATTAGACCTAATCCCACTTAACACTGCTGTAATAGAAACAAATTTGTGTTCCAAAATAGTCAGATTAGCAACCAAGAGCTGAGTAATAATTTCATTAAGCTTTAAACAGAGCTCCAACTTGGACCAAATATGTTTACATAACGTTACGTCATGACTTACGAAATTTACGCCCAATTAACCAGTGCATAGCAGATTATTGCAGAAAAACTAATTGCGTGACAAACGAGGCTATCAAAACAGGTACAATGTAAACAATACTGTTTGGAGACGAACAGTACTTTCACCTTTTTTAATACCTTAAATCACTATTCAAAGTTGCAGGAAAGACCCCAGATTAAACCAAACACTGTCATGTTGCTGTACTTGGGATAGATTTGATTGAACTGGAAGAATAGCTCATGTATCAGAAGTCAGTCCAGCAATGGCCAGAGGGGGATTCTTTGGGCCATTGCTTCAGGAATATGGCGCCCACATGCCCCTCAGTTTCTACGCAATATACGCTAAAAAAAAAAATTAAAATATGGAAGTGCTTTAATTATGAACAGGGCTGTTAAAATCAATTCATTATCTCATTTGTATGTATAATTGTTTTTTTAAATTGTTAAAAGTGAATGTTTTATAATACTATAGATGTTTTATGGTAGTTATGATCAAGTAAAATATCGACTCCTGCTTGTGAAACATGTAATTGTTGTTCTGACGGCGGCAAACACAGAAGCCATCTGCAGCTCTGGTGCACTAACAAGCTACCACAAACGCAGCAGTTAGAAAATGTCGAAGGTATGTATCCCTCGGGCAATGGTTACAGAAATAAGACTTGTGTGAAAGCAGCTCATCACGTAAACAATTTCTGATGACCGTATCGTTCACTGGAAGAAATCATTGCGTCGTTTAAATATTTACTCATTCAATTATTGTCATTAATCTGACTTTCGTATTTCAAAAGAATAATTTATATATCAATTACGACAGTTATCTCGTTCAAGCATAAAAACTAAAATTCTGCTGTCTTCTCTTCCTTTCTCTAGACATTGCCCGGCAGCTAAATTTCTTTGAATTAAATCAAAGAAAGTCTAAAAGTGGAATGGATTCTAATTTATATTCTCTTGCATAATATGAACATTTTGGCTATTATATTGTTGTACAGATGTCAATCTATTTTGCCAAAATGAGACTAAAAGAATGAATACTAAAGATATGGTCCATGATATTATAAGCCTATTGGTCAATTGTTCAAACAATCCAAACATATATTATCTGCTCTGCAAATATGAGGGGTTTTTTTTTACCGAAAAACCAAGAAAATTCAAATGACAGACCCAAGATGTTTTTGACATGCCGTTACAAGACATACTTACTGTGGGACAATGGGAGAATAATCAGTTGTCAAGTAATACATGAATAGGAAATGAGAACAGGACCGGAAACATTCCCTTAAAAAAACCTGTAGATCTGTGCAGCTGCTGAATCAAAAGATGATCCCGGCGGAGAGAGTTGACGTTAACAGATATTCAAAAATCCCCGCGTCACGCGATTATTTAAAACAATCATTTGATAAAGGGTCTTTTAAACCGAACATGTATAAAGCTCCTCTTACCAATTGTTTTGTTTCATTCGAGCCGGTACCCCGATTGTCTAAACTTCCTTTTGGTGTGTTTCTGTATACAATGATTCATGTTGGCTTTAACATTAGAAATTATTGAGTAATTTGACAGTTATGGCCTAGATCAAAGCTACTTTTAGAATCATCGGTGTATAAGACGATGGTTTGCCAATCAAGAGGTCTAGGGATGCTCCCGGTGTTGGCTGAGAAAATTCAGGGGAATTTTCAGACGTGGTTCCCCGGGCAAAGGTTTCGGCACAGCACACCTTATGGCGTCTGCTCTTCTTCATTAGCCCAATTGGTAGAGAAACGTAGGACGTCAAACCCCAATTCATTTCAGAATCGTCGGTGCATCTCTGAAGAGAACCGTGACTGAAAAGACACCAATTGTCGAAGTATGTGAAAGTCTTGGCCTGTGAAAATTTCCAATAATGAAACTGGGAAGATAACATTTCAAGCAAATAAGATCGAGTATTCTGTAATGAAATTTTTAAACAATGAGGTGTTACAACAATGAGGTGTTACAACGCCGAAGTCCAAGTCCATAGTTCCAATGGGTCAATACACTTACCGCTATTACTGCAAGTCTTTTAAAAATTAACTTAAGCTATCGAACGGTTGCTGTTTCAAAAAGCCACTGTTCTGACCCAAAATATTTTATTTAAATTCCTCAGATTTTTTGCATTATACACCCAAGTTCCCCAATAAAGTTTTACATTCGAGTCATTGTTCTACCAGTTATTTTATATTAAACTGTTCATCTCAAAGGTGGCATTGATCGGGGGGCTAAATTCAAGAACGAATCTTATCACCTCATATAATTTGAACTTCGAACTTTGGACTGTGAATTGTTACATAAAGCATTCTCTTGTAAAGATGTCACCACAACTTTAAATTTTAAAAAATCCCAAGATTTATATAATTACCCAAAGTATCTTTCGCTGAATTTTTAAGATTTCAGTACAACTGAACCTAAATATACTAACTTACTAAATCTGAATTCAGGTACGTTTCAAGGCTACCCTTTGGCCACCCTTTATAAATTGATCCAGTATGGTCGTTGACATGAAGTAGTCTTATTAATAAATAGACTAAATCTACATGCTTCCACTATATATAGCCAGTGTCTATATAAATAGGGGTTAGATTTAACTTTCAGGTTGTTTGATTAACTGTATTAGGTATCATAGTGAATCAATGTACTCCTCAAGTACAGATCATCATCCTGAAAGAAAAGGTAAATATTATATACTTTCATAAGAAACTCTTTAAAAATAAATTATGGATATACATGCAGGTTGGTAGAGTACACGGGGTTAGTGATGAGTTTATTCCGGTTACTTTGAGCATTGTTGTATAACCAGTTAAATCGTGGTACTAAAGACATTTATTGTGTTACAAAACGTGCAATTTTCATGGATTTCGGAGTAATCTTAGTTGCCTTCTATCCAGTATATCGTATGAAACCCGTCCCTCCGATTAGTGATTGGCACAGGACCCAGTTAACATCCACACCTTGTTCTATAAGCACCGGGCCCCGGTAACATACACACCATATATTATAGTCACTTGACCTCAGTAACATCCACACCTTGTACACCGTTGTAGAGGCAAAACCAACGCCTTTGTTGTAGTATGGGCACCGGACCACAGTACAGGGGCCAATGTAGTGGTACAACTCCAAATATTCGCGTTTAAATTAATGAAGCGTTGTTTTTATCCGACATACACCGTCATACATCTCCGGTTTAAAAATGGCATTCCGAGTACCGGCTAAACGCCTCGATTTTAAATACAATGAATTATATGCTTAATTGTAGTTGGATGTGACAGAAATATTATAAATATCAATCATCAATCGTTGTTTTGATGAAACATATTGTCAATTTTGCTTTCTGAGCCCCGATGGGATTTGCGTTGGGATTTGCTACGTGGAACTATAGAGCACCATCTCTTATCTCAAAAAACGGAGGGTTGAGAGATGAGGTTTGTTATCTAAGTAACACCCACTCCTTGTACTATAGGCACCGGGCCCCGGCAACATCCACACCTTAGTTGTACCCCAGAAACAGCCACACCTTGTACTATTGTAAAGACTCATTAACCTGTCTCAAGATATCCATATAAACAAGTTTCTTTTGGATATACTCACTTTCAACCAAACTGGATACAACTTATTTATTTTGAAGTTCACATCACTAACAATTTGTCCATAGGTTGCATCCCATGAAGTAGGTTTTGCTTCTAAAATCGAATGTATTTATGGGTGTTGTACACGTGTCAGGGTATATTCAAAAGCACCGGATATCACATCTAAGTTATTCCAGAATTCCACACAGCTACCAATATCTAACTATTGTAGAATGATGATTATACTGTCGTTATTATGAAGAATATTCTGCTCTGAAATCCGTGTCCAACTGATTAGTTTGCGCAATGTCTAAGCAGCAGTATATGCAGCGGGTTTTGGCGCCATTGGAACAGGTTCATGGTGACGAAGTATTGTCCTTTGACCTGTTCGTGACGGCGGTACAGAGAGAGCAGACGAACTGGTTGGGTTTAATATAACAGTAAAGCCAATAACCACTCGATTAAATCCAACATGAAACCCACCATTTAATTAATTATCATTGATTGGGTAAAATCGTCCGAAGCACGTGCCGTTGGCGAGTTTATGTCTGGTCTGGCAGAGAACACCTACTCAAGAACAGTGATAATTAAATCGACGGAAGCTTGAAATTCGTCTAGTCTGGCTATCAACTTTGAGTGATCGTATCTCTGTGTCTATTCCATATATAAACCTTGAAGGTTCATTATCATTTTAATCAAAAAATAGATCTAATTAATTTTGAATAATACGATATTTAGCATAACCTTAGGATGTGCAAAACCATTAAATAATAACTCGTGAATTGGAAGTGAATACGCCAATATCTGTGCGGGAGCTGGGCCGTTTTGTCTTAGATATTTTACATCTTATTTCAACACGGGAGCAACTGTGGCTCAGTGAGCATGTCGCAGTTTCACAGAACAGGATGTCTTGATTTTGATCCCGTTGTTTGCCGACAAATTTACTCGGGATAATCCAGTCTGGTTTCTCGTTTTCGTTTTCTGGCATGGAAAATGCGTCTAATCCTTCGTACGGTACGGAAAACAAGAATTACAATCGTGTACTAGTTGGCGTACTCTTAAAGAAACATTGATATTAGGAATTTGATGAAGAGTACTTGGCAATGCTGCTGCACAGGCAGAATTTTCATCGTATCACACTGTATGACCTACATGTATGCTTGTCTTAGATTAGTGCAGAAATGTAGGATGTATTCTATGAGAATTGTATATCCTCAATGTAGCACATAGCTCAATGTGTGACGAATGTCCGTTCTTATTAGCCCAGTCGGAGCAGAACGTTAAACCCGATTTCATTTTTATTGTGAGTTCTGGGCCCTAACTGCTGTGGTGTCCGTGGTATTCGAATGGAATACAGAGCACTAGTTTCCGGACTAGAATGTCCAAGCTTCGAATCCCGGTGTGGGCAGAAATAAAGTTTTTGTATTTTTCAAGCCCTGTTGTCACTTGTAAGTGATGACGTCTACCGGTATGTGTCTAATTCTTCGGATAGGACGTAAACGAACCCTTTGACAAAGAATAAGTGGAAATGCTGATATCACCTTTTAATTGCACACGATACAAATGAAAATTGCCATATGTTCGTCCCAAATTAACCAAAGTACTCAGGAGAGTTGGAACCCGTTCCGTTCATAATCATTATCTTTAAATATAACGCCCACTATTAAGGCCTATCTATAAAATTATGTGAAGAATATCACGTAGTAGTTTGTGTAGCTGGTGAACTTCCTGTGAATTTCACAGATGGGGGAAGGAAGAAGGAAACAATATACCGTATCTTAAACAAGTTTCATTATGATGTCAAGAGGCATATAGATTTCACATAATCTATATAATTTAGTCAAAACGAGCTTTTTATTAAGTTTTGTGACTTGCCTTAAAACAAAATCATTAAAACATAAACGTTGAAAGAAAAAAAGAGGGGATGCCGCGATGGTTCAGTGAGTAAGACGCTGGCTCGATAGTCTGAAGATTTGGGTTTCGCTCCCGGTGTTGGCCTAGGGAGTTCCTCGGGATTTTCCGGCGTGGTTTTCCTTTGTCAGTGGTGCAGGACGGAGGGCCTGTCTAGTCATTCGGATGGTCCGAAAACCCGAGGTCCCTTGTACACATTGGGGTAGGCTACATGCAAAATAATCCTTGACAGTTTGAATTCGATATAAACGTAGGCTGTTGTAGGGATGGGCGATGTTTCGATATTGTAGGTATAACCGGTATGAAAATTCTAGTAACGAAAATATCGCCTTGTAAAAAAATAGCTGCATTATCGTATCGTCACTAATATCGTCTTCGAAAAATATCGCGGTGTTGAAAATGAGAGTTAATTCCCTTGTTATTCGTAGCTACAGTCAGCTGATGCGGGGGAAATATCCGGTAAAGATTAAATTATTCTTCGCTAAAGTAAATGCAATGACTTCGTTAGAATTTGATGAGCAAATCGAAGTTCATGGAATTAGACAAGATGCCGGCGACAATTCGTCGTCAGTTTCAACTCAATCTGACGATAACCCGTTATTTAGAGGCGGACGACAACTTGTTCCAAAGAAAAATTGTACAAGCGATGTTTGGTTGTATTTCGGCTATGACGAATCTGACGAACAGCAGACAACTATTGTTTGTCGATTTTGTATGCGAACAGTCGGCGCTAAAGGAGGGAATACAACGAACCTGTATCAACACCTCAAAATTCACCACCCCACGAAATATACCGCATGTAAACAGAAACTTGAAACCGTTAAAGGTTGTTTTAATGAACAAAGTATCAAAAATAGAAAACTGTCTTCGAATTCTTGTCATACCACCACCACCACCACCACTCAGATGTCGCTAAAGGACTCATTTCCTTATGATAAAATATCTAAGAAGTGGATATCCATGACAAATTCAGTTACTCACTTTTTGGCTAAAGATATGATACCCATATTTACTGTTGAGAAAAGTGGTTTCCGAAATATGATGAAAACCTTTGATCCTAGATATTGTTTACCTGGTAGAAAATATTTTTCAGACATTGCCATCCCTGCTTTATATAACACTGTACATGATAAGGTTTTAGAGGAGATCAGACGTAGGCCTGTTTGTTATTTTGGGGCTACTACAGATATGTGGAGCAGCCGAAATATGGAGCCTTACTTGGGTTTCACTGTGCATTTTATAGACGAGGATTGGCGACTCAAGTCCAGACATCTGGGGACTTTATATTTTCCGTCTGACCATACTGCTGAAAATTTGGCATTGGGTTTGAGGGAGATCATTACAGCATGGGACTTTCGAGAAACTGACATGGTATGCATAACAACTGATAATGGAGCCAATATCACAAAAGCAGCATCGTTAAATAATTATCTTCGTCTCCAGTGCTTTGGACACAGATTGAATTTGGCCATAAACAATGCATTAAAAGACCAACGCATCGATAAGGCTGTAGCTTCCTGTAAAAAAGTAGTATCAGCATTTTCTTATTCCTGGAAGAAAAAACGTGAACTTTTGAAAATACAACAAAAATTACATATGCCAGAACACTGTTTAATATCAAACTGCGACACGCGTTGGGGATCTCTTCAATCAATGATAGGAAGATATTTAGAACAAGAGAAAGCAATCACGCAAGTTCTCTCTTCAGACCGCAAAAGTTTGTCATTAATACCAAAATGGCAGACTGTATGTGTCATGGAGTCTGTTAACAAAGCTTTGGCGCCTTTGGCCGATTTCACCGATGCCCTATGTGGTGAAGATTACGTATCGATTTCATCAGTAGTACCAGTATTACATTTGCTAAATAATGAAATTTTAGTCAACGAACCAGAGGATACTGAGATGACCAAAGAAATAAAATCTAAGATTTTAAAATATCTAAATGAAAAATATTCCGCTGAGTCAGACCCAGAATCAAGAATTCTTCTAGAAATAGCAACAATGCTAGACCCAAGGTATAAAGACAAATATCTCCCACCAAATACACAGCCGGAGATCAACGACATACTTATTAGATTCATCGCATCAACAAAAACAATACCACCTGCGCTGTCTATCACATCATCGCCATCTAATACAAATGAAAGTATGTCCCAAGATGATGGTAGCGTGGTGCTAAGAAAAAAAGCAAAGATGAATCTGGGAAAATTGTTTAAGAGGAGAGAGTCATCTGAAGCAGATATATCGTTATCACCGGAAGAACAGATCGTGAAAGAATTAGAGCGTTACCTTTTACTCCCATCTATTGACTTCGAGCATAATCCGTTAAGTTGGTGGAAGGACAATTGCAATATTTATCCTCACCTAGCCCTATGCGCCCGAAAATACTTATGTGCTCCTGCAACATCCTGTCCATCAGAACGTTTATTCAGTACTTCCGGAAACGTAGTTACTTGTTCGAGAACACGCCTCAAACCAGCAAAAGTCAACATGTTGGTCTTTTTAGCTAAAGATTTAGATTGAACTGAGAGCTTAATTGTTGAACTGTATTACACCTTACATTGTCGCAAACTGACCATTGATATGTTTTAATTGTCTTCCTTATTTAACTAAGGTTATGTGGTTTTTACAAGTGGATACAATTAGTTTTTTAGTGTTTATTATCTGATCATATTTTGAACACTAAGTAGTGTTGTAAATTGTTTTTGAATTTTAGACAGCTATATGGTGTTTTAAAAAGGGAGTTATATAGTGACTTAAACAAATTCCCAAAGAATGGGAAATGAAAACTAATTTCGTAATTCTGTCCCTTTTTTATCCGCATAAAGTGGGTTTGTTTTTAGTTGTGTTTTCGTTTTGTTTTTACTTTTGTTTTACTTGTTTCTTATATATGTGCAGGCAAAATCTGCCCCCCCCCCCGTAACCCTGTTTACATTGATATATCGATCTGTCATCCTGAAAAATCAAAACAAAATATTAAAAAATGCGATACGCTATAATTATGGTCTATATCATGATTATTTTACAAACAAACAGCATACTGGATATCGCCACAATATATAGCGATTTCACAATATGAATACTGAAATATCGCAATGTTGAAAATAGCAGATATCGCCCACCCCTAGGCTGTAGTGCCGCTGTCCGGGCAAAGGTTACCTCATAGCACACTGCATTATGTATGCCCGTCGTCATTAGCCCAAGCGGTGCAGAAAATAAGGACGTTAAAACCTATCTGATTTCATTTCGGGAAGAGAAGGCCGAGGACACGGTTGTGAATTGTGATCAGTAGTGTAAGGGAGGTAAATCGCGTGATTGACGATAAAGCTTAATTTATAAGCGCAACTTTCTGTCGCCTTCATGGTAGCTAAGTGGGTAAGACGCTGGCTCGCAAACCTGGACGTCGCGGTGTTGGCCGAGAAAGTTATCCAGATTTTCCGACGTGGTTTCCCCTTGTCAGTGGTGCAGGACGGAGGGCCTAGCAAGGCAAAATTCCCCGTAAAGCACACTTTATGCCGTATGTCCGTCTTCAATAGCCCAGTCGGAGGAGAACAGTAGGGCGATAAACCCTATTCTGTTTCATTTCATTTCTGTCGCCTTCACAATGAACTCATAATTCCATGCCGACACATGCCATCTATGGAAATCATTTGTTTGGTGCCAGTATCTCCTGTCTATATATACGCTTCAAACAATATTGAAATGCTAATACCTATGCAGGTTGTGATATGATAAATAGTCATGGACACTTGACATGCTTTGAGATTATGTTCACAGATGAAGAACTTATCGCCCCAACAGAACCAGTGAGCTGCATGTGCAACACACAATAGCGCCATACGCGTGGGTGGGGTTCATTGTCAAATTTGACACTTCAAGGAAGGGTTGATGAAAACTGTAGCCTCTATCATCCAGAAAAATATTCTACGAATATTAGTCAGGGCCCTTATTCACGAAAACTTAAACTAAGATACAATCGAAATTTTAAGAAATACTGCAATTCGATTGGCTGACCAGTAAAATCAATTTGCATATATCCAATGAAGTTGCAGTATTTCTTAAAATATCGGTTGTAACTTAGTTTAAGTTTTCGTGAATAAGGGCCCAGGATGCGTTGTCAATATTTGAGAAAAATTGGCTACATAATCCGGTCTATTACATTATCGCAAACAACGTCTAAGGCAGGTAACTCCTCTTAAAACAAGATGTTTACGTCCATGAAATTAATTTAAGAGTGTCATTTCAAAAAATCCATTTGATTACATGCCAGTTCAATATCTAACACTCTTAATTTTTTATTGTAAAATTTCTCTCTTCATGGGCCATATCTATGTTTTTAAAATTAATCCTTTCGTCGTCACGATTTATGTTTGTTTATATTAATGCAAAAATTATGGGATTTATTGTGGGAAGGGGCGCAACTCTTACTTGACTTGGCTAAAGAGACTGGATAATCAACCACATTAAAAACCAAACTCCCGGTTACGCATGGGCAATGGACTTCACGTCAAATATTGACAACGGTCCCAGACCCTCCGTATGTTGAAGACTAGGAGGTTCTGGGTGACCGAGATTATGAAAACTGCCGCTTGCTGGTTTATCCTATCCGTGTTTGCTTTCCTATTGGTTCTTGCATAAGATTTACTGTTTAGCGTATCTTTGATTTAGTGTGTTACGTTTAATTTGATCGGGAGACGTGTTCGTCGACGTCAATGTCAACCGACAACACTGCAAGAATAGGCCGTGGCACTGCAAGATGAGTGGGTCAGATTCCCCAAATCGTGATTGGACGGTTGATTAGGAGCATGCTACGGCGAATTGCTCAATGTCCGAGGATTGGTGGAGCAATTACTCATTATTAAGACAAAAATCAAAAACGTCCATTTTCACTTTCGACAGTGTATCTCTTTGCGAGTGAAATAGGGCCGCCAGCTAAGCCGCCCATATGAACTGTAGTTTATGTTCATGTGTAGGCAATTGGCCTGTTATTAACATACACTGGTTACCTCTAATAAAAACAGCAGTGCATTTCCGCAGTTTTGTATTGTTTCTGAACCAGGGTCGTATGTAGGATTTTAAAAGTGGGGGTGCAGCAGAGTGGTTGGGCGCCATAGCCTCCACGTATGTGATATAAGAAAGTTTCGATCAGGGCAAACGGGCCCATTGGCGTGTGGGCGCCCTTAAAACCGATCGACTGATCAGTGCCATAAGAGCATTACTGTGTGATCATAATCAAGTGTATTATTTTATAATTGAAAGATTGTCAAATAATTTTTTTTTTGGGGGGGGGGGTGGATGGGGTGGGGGCGCAATTTCTCGGGGCGCCTTATTTTTCTGGGGGTGCAATGTACCCCCTGCACCCCCGCTAAATACGGCCCTGTTCTGAATATCCCCTACTTTTTTTGAAGAGTATATTTATGGGGCGTTAAATTATTGGATTTGATTAATGTTCTAATTAAGGATCTAAAAGCTTATCGAAAATTATGAATAATATTTTGGGATCATAACAGTTATTAATCATAAGGTCTGTCATTGAGTCAACTGGCGTGGTTTCGATTCCCCGGTTGTACGTGTCAAGGAGTAGGGTCAACAGTCCAACCTCGTGGGTTTTCTCCGGGTCCTCCGGTTTCCACCCATTGCTAAAGACGCCTACGCGCAAGTGAATTATTGAAATAAAATGGAACGATATGTTAGTCCCGATGTGACCTAGTTAAACCCCATTCCTCTCTCTGTTCCCAATTCCCAAAGAGCTTTGTTAAGTTGCGGTCATGAACGACTGATTTTGGTCAGAAACGAACTGTTATCAAGAGAAAAGAAGAGAGAAGTGTAATCGAGATTAGGCGGGGTAGTAATTAAAAGTTGGACAAACTAAACCAGTGGACACATTAGCCGAATCTTTCGGCCGAATCAATCGGCGCCGAATTTTATTCGGCCGAATGGGTGGACACACTAGCCGAATGCTTCGCCCGATTCAACCTGTCGATTGCATAACCTTTCACGTCACATGATTAAACATAGCGGCGTCTATGTCTTTAATCTATCACGTGACTTCTCGATATGAGTGGTGATTGGCTAATGAATTCTATATTCGGCCGAATGCTTCGGCGAAGCGGACACACCAGGCGAATATAATAATATTCGGCCGAATATATCAAACCTGTTTGATTCGGGCGAATCATTCGGCCGATTGACAGTGGACACACCAGGCGAATTTCGACGCCGATTGTTTCGGCCGAATCATTCGGCTAGTGTGTCTACCGCTTAACATCACTTGTAAGTAGATTTAGATCGATAATCATAAATGCAATTAAAATCAAATGGGGTTTAACGTCCTTTACTCTGGCCAAGACTTTCACATACTGCGACAATTGTTGTTGTTTCACTCATGATTCATTTATCTGGTTACCAGAGATGCACCGACCATTCTGATATGAAATGGAATGCACCGACTGGGCAAATGAAGACGGATATAAGCCTTACAGTGTGCTATGAGGGAAATATTGCCCGGACAGAATCCTTGGGTTAAAGATTCTTTTACGTGCACGCCAATATGTACTCGGATTTTCGTCCCATCCGAAGGGCTTCGTCTCTTGCCAGGCCCTCCGTCCTGCACTAATGACAAGGGGAGCCACGTAGGAAAATACCGATAAACTCTCTTGGCCAACACCTAGATCGAGCCAACGTCTTACTCACTGAGCCACCGCGGCTCCGTGATCATAAAATTATGTCATTTAAATGGCTAGTGCACAATGCTCTGAAACATATAATTATTATGACAAGTCAGTAGATTAAAGCTCACGGCTTATTCTTTTACACGATCAAATCATTCACAGGAGGATTAGTTTGCATTACAAGTGTTGTTGTATACTAATAATTAATTCATTAAACTGCTGCTGTTAACATGTCCTTTCTTTAGTCCTAATTTTGTCTGTAAGAATCGATTAAATACTTTGCATATGAAAGACTCGTTAAATCTGAATTTAAAACTAGAAAATCAGAAGCATAATAATTATAAAAGATATTTTAAAAGTGTGAACCGCGGTTTCTCAGTGCGTAAGCACGCTAAACGATGTTAGAGTGCATGACAGTTCAATATAACATGAACCTTCCGGGTGAAATTTGCCTTATAGCGCACAGGTTGGACGTTAAACCCCATTCCATTTCATTTCTCTCATTGTAAGAGCGCGAGGGGGGGGGGCGAGTAGTTAGCACGTACGTGCGCGCTGTATCACGAGGCCTGTCATTGAGTCAACTGGCGTGGTTTCGAATTCCCGATTGTACGTGGCAAGGAGTAGGGTTGCCTGTCCAGCCTCGTGGGTTTTCTCCGGGTCCTCCGGTTTCCTCCCACTGCTAAAAACCCTACGTTAAGCCCCATTACTCTCCCTCTCTAACGAACATGATGAAGTGGCAAATAACCCAAAGATTGCTATCATCTCACAAAGAACGCGTTCTTTAAAGACTAAATTGAGCTTAAAAGTTATCATTAATGGGAGCTAACTCCGCCAGTGTTATTGAAAAATAAAACAGAACGTCTCAAATCCAGATATAAAATATATCTCATCTGTATATTTATTATATTTCACGGGTCATTTCAACTTTGGAGTTCTTCACAATATGTTCAAATTAGATTTTATGCAAACTGAGACAAATCGACCCTGTTTTGAAACACAAGAATAATACTTAAATTCTTCACAATAAGTTGAGTTTCAGGTTCATTTGCATGTGATGTTATTCAAAAGTTACTTTCATTTTCTTGGTGAAAGTAATAATGCCTTTTTAATGTGAAACTTAATCACCAAATCTGGAATCTTCATATTAATAATCCCATTCAACACTGCCATGATTAGCGAGTTCATATCCGTCTGTTACAGAGATTTGTGGAAAGGTTCCATAACATTTTATTTTTGTGACTGATCTGTACCGCCGTCGCAATCAGCATCCCTTGGGGATTTGCAGGCGGAACCTAGGAATGTCATTTTCGATTGAGATTGGACTGCAGATCGACCATCTTTTGAGGGAAAATTAAGACTGCTCATCCCTTTATAGGCAGCTCAGTGAGTATGGCGTTATCACACACTATCTCGCTGTCCGTCGGGTACTTTCATCCCGACCCATATATATGGGTATGGTTACACATGTTTTCTTTTAGTTACCTATATACTATGTAACCATAGACAATGGTAACTATAGCCAATTAAATCCATAGTGTTACTATGTAAATATGTACAGTACAAAATTTAGTATGCTGTACATCTCTATGCAATGACATTATTTATGAATAGTCCCAAGACGAACAAAAAGTACTTTAAAATGTTAAAATATTATTAAACCAGTGTTGAAATCAGCTTGTGTCGGTACATCTTTTATCTTTTCATCGTTTACCGTGAAGCAAAGTAGTGCAGCTTTACGGTTGTACTAATATTTTTGGATATATAATATATTAATTTGAACGTCAAGAATATATTTCATTAGTACGAATTACCGGAACGAACTAGTATTAGAACCAATTTATTAGAAGACAGTTTTTTTGGACACTCGCTACTAGCACTCACTTTGGGGCCACCCTTTTAAAGATTTTCTAGTTATGGGTTTTAGTGATAGATTTAAAGAGATTGATTTCCATTGCATGCCGATAAGATTTTATTGTTTTTAAACGATATAAGACTATTGGTAGAATTTTTTCTCGTTAAATTAATAATAGCATTATATTGTATCTTTAACTAATTATTGGATTCACACATTCTATAGAAGTCAGACCTCATGCACTCAAATAATGAGTGACAGATTTACACATAAAAAATAGTTACAAACAATAATAGTTTATCCTATAATCTTGTAAGATGTGGGGAAAATATATTCTACAAAATATTATTCTGTGGTGTTTTTCACCACAAGAGTTCCACAAGATATTGGACATAGAAAAAATATCAATTTTTTCAATAATTCTTCTCAGACCTCCCTACATATGTGTGGTACCACATTCCACAAAATTTTCATACAAACAAACACGGGAAGAAAGATCTGACGAAACTCATTTCAATATTTATACCCTAACTTTGTTCGATGCGGGGTAATTAACAGCGGTGGTTCCGGATTTACAGAACCTAGATTCTTAACATTTAAAGCCAACAGTAACCACGGAGAGGAGCGAGACAGTGATATATGCATTAATGTTGAAAGAAATGGCCATTCGTCCAATGTTCTGTTGGGCAGTCAACCTTGCCGAGTATTTATTGTGGATGTCGGCACTGTTTTAAAGATGCATTATGCGAGATTTAGATAGAATACTGGCCGTTCTTGCTATTATATAAAAGTTTAAAAATAGATAATAAAAAGTGAACATATTGAAAATTTCATTCAATTTACCTTATGTTGTTCGAAGATATGACTGTTTGGAGATGTAGCGTAGATTGTTTATTATCGTAGTAACGATACTTAAATCTTAGCCATCCGATAATCTAGAGAGTTGATTATAGGTTTATAATGTTAATAAATGTCTAAGTAATAATTTATAGAACATTTGAAACCGGAAAAAGAACTTCGATAGGCAGATGTAGCTCTTACATAATATGCCTACATCTTTAAGTTATCACTCAATATCTTTAAAGCTAAAAATTATCTTGATTTTATATTAGTTACTGTTAATGACAACTGGAAAGTATCGTCTGGAAATAAATGAGTTGGAGTTAATTCAGTAAGGGAATGTTCAGATAGATCCGTTACTGTCCAGACAGTATCCTTGGCTTGTAATGCACATTCGTGTCTGAGGCCCTTGGAACTAAAATCAGTCGCCATTCCCTTTCAACCTCAAGGGAATAAATTTTATTCGATATTTTTGCCATGCGTTAGAACTTATAAATAAGTTGTGTATGTTCGCACATTACGCTTCGTCGTCGCGACCACCCCCACAATAGGTGGTATCAAATTAACCAGCATGACCCCGTGAATAGTTTAGGCTTCGATTTATGAAGGTCAAGATCACAGATCTTGGGCCAAGGGCGAAGCCGGGTATTCAACTAGTCAAAAAAAAATGAATTATTTAAATGAGAATACATCAATGAATTAAACGGTTACAAATGGCGACACAATTTAAATCTTCAACCGGGAACGGCAAATTTAGTGATCCCGGTGCCTTCGCTAAATTGGGAATGTCAACCTACCATATATATGGTGGCTGAAAGCGATAAATTTAGATCGGCGTGTTTCTAGACACAACGCGAGAGTCGTCGTACTACCTTATCGGCGACCCGCGACTTTCACAACACGAGAGTCGTCGTTAAGCCAAGCGCCGAAAAAGTCCCCGAAAAAATCGGCGCCTTTTTCGGCGACTTGCTTAACGGCGACTCTCGCCTCGGAAGTTTATAGTTAGTTACATGCGCAATGGCTACATTTTACTTCTTGTATATAAAATGGAGGCGCTTTTGGATGAGTTAGGACTTGTAGGCTAGCCTACTTTCTGCCACAGATGGAGCAACATGTGGCAAACTCTTGCACAAAAGCATGTATGAGGTTTACCATGAAAAACTTGAAATACACAAGCTGGAAGTAGGGACAAGTAAACATGCAATTTTCGGCCCTACATTTCAACCTAACCGACCTCACAAAATCATGAATATTCACCAAAACCTGGCAATAAATGTATTATCAAACCCCTTTCTTCGATTCTACACCAAAAATCGCCATTCAAAAGGGGGAAAAGGGAAAGGGAGAGAAAGACTAAAAATAACTTTCGCCCTACATTAAGGCGTAGAAATATTTGGTGATCTGTGCGTGTAAAATGTAGCCATTGCCTTTTTCGGCGACTTTTTCGGCGCGTGGCTTAACGGCGACTCTCGTGTTGTGAAAGTCGCGGGTCGCCAATAAGGTAGTACGACGAAAAAGTCGCCGATCGGCGCCTTTTTCGTCGTATTGGCTTAACGGCGACTCTCGCGTTGTATCTAGAAACCCGCCGATCTAAATGGACGCTTTCAGCCACCATACATATACTACAAATAATCTCTCAACGAGTTTGAAATAAATCTAGATACAATCAAGTATTGAAAATCCCAGGAACTGTCGAATGTAGACCCCCCCCCCCCCCTTCATCCCCTCAACTTGTCTAGTCAAATAACGGCAAAGCGAATATTTTTTTTACCGACAAGCTAAGATCTCCAACTAGCGCGCACCGGATAATAACTAGCGCCTAATTAATGCCAGAATATGAGGTAAATTTTGCAAGGATAGCGGTACTGCGTCCTACTCATATTTCGAATTCCAACTGCCAAAAGAGAGAGAAATGAGGTTTAACGTCACAAACTAGGTCATTTCGGGACTAACATATGTTTTTTTTTTTTATTTCAATAATTCGCTTGCGCGTAGGGGCCTTTAGCAGTGGGAACCGGAGAACCCGGAGAAAATCACGAGGTTGGACAGGCGACCCTACTCCTTGTCACATACAACCGGAGATTCGAAACAACGCCAGTTGACTCAATGACAGGCCTTATGATACAGCGCACTGCTAACCATTCGGCCATCCAACCCCACTCCAACTGCCAAGGGTTCTGTTACGTGCACATCTTCGTGTACATAGGACATCGTTTTTTTCTCATAACTAACACCCAGGTGGCAGTATTTACGAATGAGTGTTAGTCTATTTTGATCCATGCGTGTAGTGACGAGATCCTGAGCAAGTTGTTATCTGACGCGCGCTACTTAGTTATCCGGTGCGCACTAGTTAGTTATCCGGTGCGCGCGCCAGATATATTTTTTTTATTTTGTGTCCCTTACCGGGCTCCGTAATTATATCCCATAATGTATTATAATTGAAAAATTTGCTTGATAAACCCTCGAGAATCATATTCGAAATGTCGCTCAGTTATGAACAGTAAAATTCCATAGATTTAGAACACGTTATAATAATCACAATAATCAATTTGACTATAATCTTTTAACCGTGTTTCAGGGTAGATTACGAAATTGAAAATTGAAAATATCGCCTAAAAGTCATGTAGATGATACCTATGTTACTATCTTTTTTTCTTTTTCTTTTTCTTTTTTTTTGGGGGGGGGGGGCTGGGAGCACGGATATTCGTATTCACTAATGTTTCTAACATTCTCATTTAGCTAAATATCGAGTGTATTATGTTATTAAGCGTTTTTCACACACATCATGAATTTCAAACGAAAACATGTATTATGGTTATTTTTAGGTTAGATTTCAAGAGGGTGGCCACTTTATTGTATATGAAGAAAAGAAGGGAAAACATACTAATAAAGTCAGCAGGTTTTTGTTTATTAGTATTATTATACAGACCAATCTGTACGTTTATTGTCAAATTAATATTAACATACACTCACAAACTGCGTCTATTTTTATGGTACAGGTGTGTTTTGGGGTTGTTTTTTTATCTTAATATCCATTTAGTTCTCCAATTTTATCTTCGTAAAACAGTAGTTTGTAGTTTGGGTTGAGCATTTCGACAAAACCTTTACTTGCCATTTAACTGTAATACATGTATCCACCTAAACAGGGTTGACGAAAATGACAATCATGAAAAATTTTTCTTTACGAGTTTTATTATTTTTTAAAATTCTTTTGGTATAAACTGAGATATAGAGTGAGATAGAGATATGACCTGAAAGACCTTGACGTTGCTATGTCGGAATTTCAATTATCCATAATTGGGTCAGTTTTTGTGAAAACATTTAAATGTTGAACAATACTGTCGGTGATTATTATATTAAGATTGTGTTTTGGATAGGCTAGTGAAGACGGGATTTTTGGGCGGGTGGAGGGGGGGGGGGTCCAAAAACATTTTCAGTTCTTGCTAAGATGCACCATATAGATTACCTTCTGAACTCGTATATTATAAAGATTATAAAGGTTTCTTACATCTTAAAAGGACATATAATGAGGGGATATACAGCGTGGGCCAAAATGTTACCCATTCTGTGATGGGGTGCATGGATTGAGCATGGCATTAATTATTGAACGTGTTCAGAAATAGTGACAAAACAGGAGACTATTAGTATCCAATAAAAACTTCATGCTTCGGTGACATTTTTCTGAAAAAAATTATTAAAGTATTCACATTTAAAATAGTAGTGTACAATCAGAATGGGTAACATTGGCCCACCCTGTATAATAAGAACTATTACATCAGTGAATGTATTGTATAACAAACAAACATGGCTATCATAGATCACGAGGTGATAAGACTCGTATCCGTCTTTTATAGTGATTATATTAAAGATGCATTATGTAAGAGCTAAATCTGTCAATAATTGAAATAAAATTGAACCATACGTTAGTCCCGAAATGACCTAGTTTTGGAAAACTCGGATACCCCACCTAAGTAATATAGAATTGGAGACGATTAATCACGCTGTTCTGTCTGAATTATTTGAAAATCATTTACATCGTCACCCATTTATGTCGGAATTGTTTTTGTAAAATAATGCAGATTCTTTATATTACGATTAAAAGTAAAATATTTGTTCTTGGCTACATTGAATTAAATGACTAAAACTGTAAAGGGCATGGTGGCTTAAAAAATATCAAGTGCAGTATTTGGTGTCTTACGGTTAAAGGAAAAATAATGTCAGTTTTTGTTTCCGAAAAGATTTCCGGGCCAAAAGTTCATACCAAAAAATATGGTTGACGAAAGCTTTACAAAGAAATAAATGTATTTTGATCAACGGGTGAACATAATGTGAGAGGTAATTGAGTCGAATGATTTTTTCTAATCGGTAATTTGTAAAATGATGAATCTATTTTGGAAGGAACAATAGCAACACACGAAACATAAATCTCTCTTTTTAAAGAAAGGAGTAATTATAGAAACCACTTTTAAGACGAGACTACATGTAGTCTTTAACAGACAAGTTCCCTTCAACTTTCCACCTTAATTATATAGCGCTGCAGTTTTTTCAGCATCTTTTTGTTATTGACAAGTGTTTCATTGCTCAACGACCAGTGGCTAAAGAGATTCACCTGGGGTCAGTTAGAGTGGACATAGGTCATCACCTGGCCTTGTATGATCAAAACCTTTCATTCGCTTGGCATCGATTCAAGAGTCTTTATTTATCAACCTTTTCACTTGGGTATTTATAAGGTATATTATATGTAGGTATATGTATATTATAATATACTTTACGTGATGAGCATAATATATACTGCATGGCGTATTTTATAGAGAGGTTTTACTAAATAGGATTATCTTAATCCACTGGGAACATGATTTCCACTGAGAACACGATGATTAATAAATGATTTTAATCAGTGGGAATTATTTGTTTAATTTGTATTAATATAAATCACTTTGAAATTTTAAAATGAAAATAAACCAATGCCATCATTATACCATAATACTTTTTGTTGGGATAAATTTGAATGTCTACAAGCTCTACTTTGGGCTTAATTAAAATGAAATCCATTTCTAAAATATTTTCAGGTATGGGTTTACACATTCATGTTCTTTACAACGGTTGTCGTTCGGATTGGACGTTAAACCGAGGCCCCGTGTACACATTGGCGTGCATAATTTCAAAGCACATGGCATATAGTATGTCCGACTTCACTAGACAAATCGGTGGAGACGTTAAACCCGATTTCACTTCTTTGGTGTTTAGAGAATAAGAAAGTAAAATTAAACAAGAGTAGTCTTTAATAGTTAATATTCGAATCATTGTAATACAACTACAGTTTTTACTTTGAGGCCATACAAAAAAAAATATAAACATGTCAGAAAAAGTACTGGTTTAAACAGATTTTGTTGAAATCCATGAATTAGTCGAGGAAAGCTTTACCACGAAGCATACATTAAAGTTCACAAAGTGATCAAGGGCAATGACCATAGGTTTCTTCTCCTCATTAATTTTAAATGTAAGCAATACATAATGTGTTGCTTTTGAAAAGATCGGACGAGAAATGTGACAACAATTTTATACGACTGAAATTTCGATGTAAAATTATATTTTTATTTACTCATATCAATAATTGGAATAAGTACTACGTTTTTCCAAAAATGTATAAATTTGTTCCTTCAAGGTCTGCCTGACTTATCCCTATTATATGCAGCTCCATTTTAACAATTCCGAATAAACAATACCAACGCGAAAAAACTATCAAATTTGATTGAAATTAATCAATATGTCCAGGTTAAGGGTTCTTAAATGTCCGGAAGTGTTTAAATTGACCTTGAGCGATTTCCCAGGTTCTCCCAATGTGACCATGTAACGTACGTATATGAACGAATCTGGATTCTGATAACTAAAGCAACATTAATTAGCACATTTCATCGAAATCCTTCGAGCAGTTCTGAATGGCATATGCCAGTTGTGCCCTTGGCCTTACAGACTAAAAATATTCCACAAAGCGCAAGCCAGACGGCGGAAAGTTATCTTTGTAGCTCAAAGCATACGTTAGCTTTCCAATCAAATTCCCACAATAATACACCGTACTACAAATTGATTTATATTTTCATTAAGGCATGCATGTAAATAATTTTAATTAAATCAGTCTGCCCATAACACCATGTGTAATGTATTGGACGCTTAAATTGTAGTAAACAACAACTTAAGGTACAAGCCAAATAGTGCCAAGACTCAAATAGCTAGTTAGTGCACTGAAATATGAGAACGGAGGACATTTTAAACTTATTAAAACCATTGAAAAAAAAAATGTTTTAATGGAACAGTCTGTAAAAAAAGTTAACAGCGATTCCTTTATCACGTTGCGATCGGGTGCCCCCCGTTTAATGGATGCCCAAAGCCACAGCCCCCCCCCCCCGGGCCTCTATCTGCACGGAACTAACCATGCATAATGATATATAAAGTGGAACCGATAAAAAAAATATCTTTCAGATAGTATTTTAGATATAGTCAGATCCTCTGACCTCTCATGTCGCCTATAGGCTATATTCAAACCACCACGTGCACACCGGTTAAAATATCTTTTAGAGCAAGTGTTCGGCCAATTATCTGAAGCAATTAGTAACTGGGCTGACAAGAACCCCCCAATGTTGCACGGTATCGTGGGAAGAAGACTTGATGTTTTTTGTTTGGGTATTTTGAGAGATTAGAAGATGATCTATGCTGGAGATAGCAGATTTAGCCTATAAAAGAAATGTATATCTGCAGGCAATTCATCCTCTCCCACTTTATAACATCTGTCTGCCGTGTGACCTTAACCGACCTTTCATTGACCATGTGAATGATTTGATGGTCTTATAAAATACTTGTATGGAACCACTTTAAGACAGTTTTCTTTCATGAAAATCATAAGAAGAACGCTTACTCAAAACATTTTCGTCCGAGGTTTCATATTTTGCAGGCAGACTGTCGAACACAATTTAGATAAAAACAATGAATAAATGTCATAAACAAAAGTGTCGAAGTGAATTCAGGTTTGTTCGGCGATGTCCCATGAGGTTTGACAAATGATATTTAGTATTCATACGGAATAAGCATAACATATCTGTAGTTCGCAATGATTGATTTTCTGTTTATTTTTAAAGTGTTTATTTTTCCCTGGGCAGCAGAATATACGACACCTGATGTGATTGAAAACAATTTTACAACGATATTTCATAAAGCATTTGTATCATTTCTTATTTACTGGTGTTTTTCATGTTTTGTTTTGATATTTTTTTTTAACACAAAAGGTTTCTTATCAATATGAATATATAAGTGTACGTAGTAGTTTGGCTGTCTATAGGGGCGATATCCCTCGTAGCACACTGTTTTATAGTCCGTCTTCATCATCAAGGTTGGTACTAAAAGTAAGATATTAAACCCCGTTCCATTTCATTTTTATTCCACTGGCACAGCTAGAGATCTTATTTATAGATATTTCCCCAAAACGATATCTTATCTTCTCTGTCAATAGTAATTATTTACGGAAACTTGCTACTGTGGTTCAGTGAGTACGACGCTGGTTCACTAACCAGAAGGTCTGGGGTCGATCCCAGTTTGGACCGTGAAAGTTCCCCGGGAGTTTCCAGTAATGGAGGGCCTGACAAAAAACAGCGTTTAGTCGCTTGGATGGGACGAAAAACCAATGTTGCTTGTACACCTTGGCGTGCATGTAAAAGAATCCTTGGAAGTTGGAATTCAATTGCTACCCGGGCAAATGTTCTCTCTATAGCTAACTGAACTTCTTCATTATCCCCGTTGGAGCAGGACAGCAGGACGTTAAACCCCACTTCATTTATTAATGCTTTGTACAAGATTCATTATAGCTACAAAATTTGACGTCAGCTATTATTTAATAATATACCATTTTATGGTTGGGGTTTATACTACGATGACTATCCATCTGTTGAAAAGGTGTACCACGTACTACACAGATAAGGGTAAAATACTTCTCATAATTGACCTGATATGACTTCTTCAATGATTTTGCAAGCTGGACTCTTCTTCTAGGTTCGCGCGAGGTCAACTTCCCAGACCACTGATGTTTCGGTCATGCAGGAGACGAGGTCAAACGGCGGCCACCTGATAGGAGGGAAACCAAATAAGATATACACAATCTGACCGCATCTCCCGTAAGCGTTCTACTTAAACTACCCGAATTCCGCATTCAGCAACCTGCTTTGTTCTGCAAGAAATGTGCGGTTGACCTTTTGGCCCCCAACTTATTATATTTGACATGCCCACTTTAAACGTGCATAGATGTATATGGAGAAGGTCTTTCTTTACATTTGGTTCACATGTACATAGGTTTATTCTCTTGTTTGGTTGACTTACAGGTAAGTGAGATTAAGATAAGTGTCTTTATAACTCATTCGCTTTAAACAATATATTATACTTATATAACAATAAACATTTATACATACTCACTGACATAGGACCTACACAAAACATGACAGTTTAGTAACAAATTGATTTTTACAATCAAAACGGAAGAAACTTACACGTGGCAGAAAGTAGGTAATGAGACAAGGAAACGAGGAACAGGGGGTAATAGACAAAAATGTAATGTCGCGGAATTGTGTAAGAGGAACTGAGTAACGGGCGTGGGAAATAAGGAAACGATGGGGTGGGGGTGTCAACCGCGATGACAACTGCCTAGACGTGTTGGTAATTGAATTAGAATAGTGTTGTGCTAAGGTCAACTCTGAAATGGTTATTTTGACAATTTCTTATACGATTATTGTGTCGAGTTTGATACGCTTAGGCAGAAAACTATAACTGTATTATCTTTTACGTGTGTTATAACCAACATTTAAATAACGTGTCTCAGTTTATTGCGGATACGTTCATGTATGCTGTGATTATTAGGGACTTGACAATCATGACATACCACCAGAAAGGAGAGAGAGAGAGAGAGAGAGAGGGGGGGGGGGGTAACGTCCACTTGACACAAACTAGATCATTTCAGGATTAACATATGGTTTAATTTTATTTCAATAGTTCGCTTGCGCGTAGGGGTATTTAGCTTTAGCAGTGGGAGGAAACCGCAGGACCAGGAGAAAACCCACTAGGTTGTACAGGCGACCCTATTCCTTGCCACGTACAACCGGGGATTCGAAACCACGCCAGTTGACCCAGTAATACAGCGCGCACGTGCTAACCATTCGGCCACCCCTCCCCTTCCCAGAAAGGAGTCGTGCCCAACTGACATACTGGGATTGCGTGGGGTTCCGGGAAGATGAAACATGCCTAATTCTGCGGGCTAGCGTAGTGGTAAAACATTGTCCTGCGTAAATTCCACCATTTACCACCTAAAGAAATATTAACTCGTGATAGCTTGGTGGAAATAGAGAATCAGGCCAGGATTCATATTCAATCTTAATATTTTCCATAATATTCAATATTGGTCAGTTTCAATCAATATTGATGTTGTTATCTTGTCATGAAACTATAGGATCCTAATATCCAATATTTAAGACACAATTAACATTTTATAATCAGTACACGAGTCGCGTACCGCATGGTTTCGGGTGCCATTTTGTAATGAACAAATAAAAACATGGCCTATAGTGGAAGTATTAGTAAAGTTCATTGAACATATAATTGATTAGATATTACACTACATTTATTCCAAAAGTTTGAATATATAAATCACTTTAGATACATTCATATTACATTAATGCGTTTAGAACCATTTTTGTCTATTTCAGGGTTCCAAAAAATAGAGCCATACACCCTTTAAACCCAATTAAAACCACACATTAATTAGACTGAACATCAAACTTTATTCATAAAATAAACAATCTCCGTACGTTTTATCATTGTAAAACATCACCGTACAATCATTTTATATAATAACATCTTTGTTATACTATAAGCTATACACCCAACAGTCATTCTAACTTAAAGGAATTTGAAACAACCTTGTAGAAAATGAATACTTTTATGCATCTTTATGGAGTTTGTTGGGATGTAAGTGGAAACGCCACTGCCCTGGCCAAATCTTCCTCGCAGAAAGAAGAAATGTAATAGTGTTCAACACAATACTTTCTGAGACACACTTAGAGTAATATTAGTTGTATCTTGATATGCAAAAGAGCACTTTGCCCGGGAAGCAGCATTTCCGCATAATCTTCCCAGAACTCATATTTGTGTCCCTATTAGACGAACATTACTTGTCAACACCACCAGGCATTGTCCCTGATAAGTGATAACCGGTA
This sequence comes from Patella vulgata, assembly GCF_932274485.2. Lineage (NCBI taxonomy): Eukaryota > Metazoa > Mollusca > Gastropoda > Patellidae > Patella > Patella vulgata. The sequence goes on from NC_065883.2 coordinate 25,768,371, forward strand.
TTTGAAAAAAAAACCCAAAAAACCTGAATGTCCGACTCTGTCCATGCCGGGATTCAAATCTGATTCATTTTTTATTCTCATAGAAGTCACATACGGAAAAATATAATTACTCTGTTTCAAGATTAAGATTATCCTAAGTACAGTGTGAGGTGTAAACCTCATTATATTCTGTTGAGTTGTCTTGATTTTTGAACAGCATATTGGTCATGGATCAACCGACATATCGCAAATTTAACCCACAGCATGCTTGGTCTACTTGCATAGTCAAATTAGCTTTATCGATATAGGCGAGTCCTTTTAAATTAATGTCCGCGTTAACTGAATTTTAAACTATATTTTAAAAATAAAATACATGATAAAAACACGAAAGGATGCGAAAAAAATAGACATATGGTGTTACTATAATTATTTCTCTTGTTTAAATAATATTACAATGTGCCAAACCTTCCATTAAAGCCACGTCCCATACAATATGTTCTGTCCATAGGAAATTTTCGCCTTTCATCAGCACGATGTTATTGTCCATGTACCAATTCTTCAAGCTGTATGTCGTTGATGGTGTATAGTCTATTAAGAAAAAAAATTAAAAGATGTACACAAAGAGACAATAGACTGTTTAAATCATTTGACGAGATGTTATCAAATAACATATCGTATACAAAATATGTGTTGAAATGTCCATTTATCGCCTTTTTATCAAAGATTAAAACATGTCGATAGCATATAGACTAAACGAAATGGAAGCAGGTGTCTTTTCATAAACATGTATAAAGAAAGTTTGGAAGGACGTCGGGCACCTGCACATTTTACACCTGGATTTCTGTCTTCTAAAACATATGAACTACATTTTACAATCCCTGTATAATTATAGTGGTTATTAGTATATCTTATTAACGGAATGTTGATAAATGTAAGGTGATAACAATTACACAGAGGCCCAAAGATGATAAATAAATAAATTAAAAACACTGGCTAGAACCAGTTGACTGTATAAATTTTTTGAGCTAACTACTACAATACGATTTTGCTTATAGGGATTGAGGCCTATTAAAACGCAGCAGAACGGATCAATTTCAACTACGGATTGAAAGCGATTTTATATTCTAAACTTATATATAAATATCTGAATAAGAACTGAGCTATTGCCTAACCACTTCCAAAATATGACATAAAAGGCCAATCGTGAAACATCAGTGATAATTGTTGACGTTTAAATGAAGAGAGTTGTTACACTATTATCGTCTGTAACATTCCGTCAGGTAAAAGGTGAATTACCTCCCTTATCACATATTCAATAATCGCCTTTGTGTTTCTGTAATAACATGCCTGCTTAATGGTAACATTTTTTTTAACGAACGGAACATATATTATAAATTTAAAAAGTCGCGTCGAATCATGAAAAACTGCGCCAAGTCGTTGAAAATGAAACATATGGACAATTCTAAAATAAATGTTAAATGTTTTCCGATGCATCAGGAAATTACGTGGGCTGCACTGCTGAAGACCCCTACAAACGCGCAAACGAATTATTGAAATGAAATTGCACTATGTTAATTCGAAAGGAGCTTGTCTGTAGACGTTAAACCGTATTTTGCTCCACCCCATCTCTCCACCCCACCCTCATTGAATACGGCTTGATTGACCCGCACCTTGATATCACATAGTGTTACTGACTAGACTTAAATACCAGTGCAGTAGTAGAAGTTATCATCGATATGCATGCAATTTAATTCCATATCCGTAGGCATGTGTTCCAAACTTCCAGTTAAGTATTCTAAGAATACAAATAATGATCGAGGGGGTGCTGCCGGCAAAATTTAGTTCAAATAAGGATGTCGACCGAAAGGTGCCCGGTAACGAAATTTCGCACTGTGGCAAATCAGCGATTCTCTTCCCTATAGGTATTAATTGCTCACGTTGGAATATTGGATGGTCTGAACGAGCTTAAATGTGACGTCAACAAGTCAAGTGTGTATTAACAACTCTGCTGTCCGGTAAAATTCTCCATTGCCTTCCGCGTGTACGCACACTTACGAGGGCTGGCAGAAACGTTCTAAGCCTATCTGTGAAAGACCTGTAAGAAGTCGATGTTTTCCACTTATATTTCTACATAGTCCCCTTCTAGGCGTAACACACTTTTACCAACGATGTTGCAAGGCCTGGATGCCGGTCAGGCATCTAAAAAAGTCGTTCACAGCTGACATAACGTCACCATTACTAGGAAAATGACGACCGGCTAGTCCCTTTTTTTTATTTCTGGTGATTTCAATGGGTAGGTTCACAAGATGGTCTGGTACGAAGACAATAATAAACACTACAGTTGCAGTTCTTATGTTTATAAGTCATTCAATGATTATACAGTGTACTTGTTGGTGGCAAAAGTTTGATTCAACCCAATTGATCTATCCTTTTTTTCAGGCTTAGAATTTTCAGCCAGCCCTCGTACATAATAGGGGGAAAACAGGGGCTTATTTATAAGCGATATGTAGATGGGGCGTTGGGCACAATTCTCTTTCCGGCAAAATGTCACTGCCAGGGCAAAATCAATATACCAGAGTGTATAACGGCTTAAAGGAGCTAAGTCGCTAATATTTGAGATCTAGAAATTGACACAAATGGGCTGCAACACATATATAATGTAATATGAATGTATAAAAACTGATTTACATTCAATCGTTTCTGTTTTACTGTAATTTCTAATCAGTTATATACGGCGAAATACGCCAGAAGTCTTGATCGAATGGCAATCTCTAGCGTCTTGTTATTCCATTCTACACCGATAGTATTTATTGCGCGTGTTCTCCAGATAAGAATATGACGTCACCATTTGACATGACTTGTGGAATATGACTAGCCTCGTTTTTCGAGTCCCTTGTTACAAATGACGCTGAAAAGCATTATGGTACACGATTCGTGTACCAATGGTAAAATGTTTATTTTGTCTTGAATATTGGATATCAGAAGCCCATATTTTCCCGGTAAGATCACAACATCATTGTTGATTGAAATTGACAAATATTTCATGTTTTCAATGTTGAAGAATTTGGATGATATTGAGTTAGAGACTTAGCTACTTTAACAATAGAAAACATAATAACAGCAGTTGATCGGATGCATTAAACCCATATTTCCATGTCATTGCACGCCTTTACCGCGTCCTCCATAAATAATATTGTCACAATACATGTATTAAATCACTTGTGGCTCGTCATCTTTCACCTGTTCTGCAAGCTCGATCTATTTCCCCGACAGATTATGGGGAAGTGCCGCGAGAAAAAAAACCCGACCGACATCAATGCAAATGCGGGGTAGTGTGCATAGATTATTTATATTTTTAAACATTATGTCAGGTTACTCGGTTTTATCGTGAAGCTGCAATCCAAGTCTAAACTGTCGCATAAATTAGCTACAAATAGCCCATGAGGTCGTGCGCGTCCTATTAATATGTACATATTGGCATGCACGTAAAAGAACCCCTGACAGTTGGAATTCAATTGCTGTTTGGGCAAAATATCCCTCATAGGTATTGCGTATGCCCATAACCCGATTGGTGCAGAATAGTAGAACGTTAAACTCATTTCACCCATTCATTCCTGTGGTCATTGCATACTTCTGTATTATAGGCTACGTCATTGGTGATATGGGATCCACCCGGCTCGGTGAGTTTGACAAGGGTCGCTATAACCAGGAGGTCCTAGGTTCGATTTCGGGGATAACCAAGGGCATAACAAGCAAAACGCAGTTAGTCCTTCTTGTGAGACGTAAAGCCGAATTACGAGGGCTGACTGAAAAGTTCTAAGCCTGAAAAATATGATCAGTTGGATGGAAAAACATTACCCGGGTGCATGACATGTTGATGCCTGATCGACGATTGACGACTCGACATATTGCCAGTATTGTGGACATCTCTCATGACTGTACTGAGCACATTATCGCAAACGAATTAGGAATGACACAAATTTCTGCAAGATGGGTGCAGTCCCGTAGCCAGCCGGGGGCAAGGGTGGCAGTGCCCCCAACCCCCGAAAAAATGATTTGTCCCCCCCACCCCCGAAACAAAATTGCCCAATGTCCCACCGTCGTGGGGCCCCTGTCTTGTCACTATGTTCATTGTTCAGAGTTTGCTAGAGAACGATTTTCTGGGTTGGAAAACGTGTTTGCGGCCGTCCAATTTTCAAAATTTTCCGGGAGAAGAGCAGTGACGGATCATGGCGAGGGCAACAGTGGCAAATGCCTTGGTCCGGGCTCCGAAGGGGCCCGGCGATTTGGTGAAAAAATATATATATATATTTGTTAGAAACAAATAACGAAGACCCATTTCCCAAAAATCGTGCAACATAGTGGCCTTTTTTCGATGAGTTTTGAAATTATTAGGTAGTTGATATCAGAAATGTTTCCATAACCCGAAACCCAAAATATTATTTCTGGTTGACAGGTAGCGGTCTTGTTAATTGACAAGAATCGCGAACCGATATCATCGGGTCCGGACTGACAGTGGGACCCTCTTCTCTGCGATATTTTTTGTCTGCTTAATAGAACTAAGTATATGACTTCCCGCCCGGGATATACTCCACAGACCACCGTTTCAGGTCGAAATTTCAAAAAAATTCTCAGGGCGAAGGACCCCTTAAACCCCAACAGGAGAGACACCCCCACACCCCCTTAGGGTGTTATCTTGAGCCCTAAAGACTAAAGTTATCAGCCGATTGAATTACAATTCCGACGACCAGAACGGCTAAATTATCAGCTGATTAACGGTACATGTTTTGTACAACACATGCATGGCTGTTTTGACCCTATAGGGATAAGTGGTGAAACCCCTTTTGACTAGCTAATGTGACACCTCCTCCCCGCCAATATGAATTTCGTTCTGACGGGATTTTGATAATTTTATGCGGTGTTACCCTTGATCAGTTTTGCTGTCTGATTAATGATTCCTGCAAAAGAATAACAATGCAACAACTATTGTGGCTTGCTTGCTCGGACGACTTATGTCTATCATTTATATTTAAATATAGTCCTTTACCCCCCCCCCCCCACACACACACACACACGAGTGTACTTTAAACGAATAATACATAATAGTAAACGTTGACTCGCTGTCCCGGCATTCTTTACATTTAGTGTAATTATCAAATTATCATGCAGGGCATAAAAATTGATTCAAATACTAAAATGTAGCGAAATGTTGTCTATTTTACCTTCCCATGTAATGAGATGTGATGTCGGGTTTTCTAGAAATAGTAAACATAGCGGCCATTTGAAAATAAACAATTAAAAGCAGATCTAATTACCAATAACCTATTCAAACTCGCACTAAATTAATTATCCTGCATTCTACAAATAGCATTAATATAGATATAGAGGATACTTCACATGGCTATAACATTTTTGTATTCGCTGTCCTGTACATTTAACAGTATACATGGTATAAATGGGACGGTCTAAATGAAAGCTCACGTTGGGATTTCTTTGACCCGACAGGGTGGTGTATGTAAGTTATTTTTATCCTTACAAAATGTGTAATCTATCTAAATATTCGTCTGCTTCAGTGACCTAGTTAGGACCAAATACGTGGGTATAAATAATTTCGCACTGTTCTGGATGGTTAGGTAATAATGCACTTCTTCGGTGTAACCGTGCGCTAAAAATAATCCTTAGAAGTCGACTCCATTCCATCTCAATTACCCACACGCTGGGGGCATTGACATACACGCGACACTATGCATAGATTATGATTCCCCTAGTGGTCATATAATGACCAAATAGCCGTTATGCAATATTTGGTAACTTAACCCGTGACCTTACATGTTCCAGTGACCCAACTAGCTATAAAGCGACCTACATATTTTAGCCCGACTCTGCTTACGTGAAGTGCTTTATTATGAGAAAAGATAATCAATACCAGCCAGTACGATGTAACCTTTAAATAATAGCAAGACACTGTGTATTCTAGTAAAAATTCAATCTTTGTCAGTTTTATTTTGTGAATTGTGAATTATTTAAACAACAGAGAACAGCCCGCAGTTGAACGACCTTGCAGTAAGAAGAAGAAGGGGTCACTCTGACATAGCGACATGCTGACCTAATAGTAGCTATCTAAAAGAAAAAAAGAGAAGCTCTGTGCGACCGAGCAACACACAACATTAGTACCTTGGAGATATTAGTCATCAAACGCCATAGAAACAGGTAAACTCTACGTTTTAATGTCTTTATATTATGGTTATTCAACATTGTAAAGAGTCTTTTGGTGATATATATGAAATGCACCGACTGGCTGTTATTGCATTTCTGAGCTTTCTAGGGTCACACCGGGTCATGCAATAAAATTACACAACATTTATGTTGGATGCATCTGACGGCCAAATTATACTTTATGACACAATAGCCACCGTTGCGATACACCGAAATGGTTGTCATTTCAAGGCATTCAAAGTTCATTTAACCTCATACTGAATGTATTATTTCGATGAGTTTATTTGCTTAACGACATAACCACTTTACATTTGATAACATTTTTTTTTATAATCGACCACACAACTGAGGCATGTCTGAGGTCATCGGCGAAGTTTAGTACCGCAGTATTTGTTTATTTGACAAATTGCCTTCCTTTGGAGAAAGTTCAAAAGACAGAGTTTGAACGTTTGTTTTCCTCCGTCGGCCATTTTTGACTAACTCTACATGTACATGTGAAGAGTAGGCCTTAACATGTAATTATGAACGTTATATAAGCTCACAGTGATCATGTGACGCAAGTTTATTCGATCATTTTTAGTCTAGTACAATGTATATCTTTGCATGCTCCTTTGAATATACACACTTATGATAACAAGAATATTTTTTGCATGTTAAAATATTATCAAAAGAAAGGTAGTGAATATTTAGAAGGGTTATAAATAGTTATATACCAGTTGAATATGTTGTGGAATGCTGTAAGCTTTTTAAGTATTAATTTAGGTCAAAGTCTCAATAATATGTTAATAACAAGTTTGCAAAATCATCTAAACCAAGTAACAACAGAGAAATTTAGAAAATAGATTGAAAAAAAATCTTTTTCATAATATTGATAATGACATACACCCATAGGCTACAGGTAACAAGGGTGTTTTATTTTCAATGGATATAGATTTATATCTAGTCCACATGATGTATGCATAGTTATATTGTGAAATTTGCTAGACATTATTTGGTATCTAGCACAGAATACTATGGTTGTTTTTTTATGTTTATATATTCTTTTAATGGTTGATGGCACAATAACAAAGCAGAATTTTATTTAGATTTTGCTGACTTTTATTGTTATTTATTAATGAACATTTATATTAAAACATGCATATAGGATGCATTTAGGGATACAAGCTAAACATTAAAATGTTAATTTCATGATAAAAAATATAATGCTAATTTCATGATAAACTTTCATGATAAAATTAAAATGCTAATTTCATGATAGAATTAGAATGCTAATTTCATAAACAGATTTCTTATAAATATATAAATATTATTATTCTAAAAAGTAAGTGCAGGAGGACCAACTGCACACAAAATAAAAATCAATACGACAAACCTGTGGAAAAGACATAGACATTGCATGGAATAAACAACAAATATCAAATTAAGTGAATGGATCCGAAGGCCAGTATTTGTGGGGTAACTGAAATATATTTTCCTTAATGATGTAATGCTTATTATGTTCAGGATTATAATATGGTAATTTGCCTGAAATTAATAGATTCAGGGTTGTTTTCAGTGGCGGTTTAAGGAAATGAAGGTCTTTAATTAGATCGAGCACTATGTAGGGCTTTCATGGTAAAGAAATAAATCTGCACAAAAACTAAATGATTATATAATATTTTACTTGACATGTTATTTTGATGCATAACTTTTTCTATTGCATCATCATTGGTGCATTCTGTTAAGAGAGAGAGAGAGAGAGGTTTAAGGTCGACACAAACTAGGTCATTTTGGGACAAACATATGATTCAATTTTATTTCAATAATTCACTTGGGCATAGGGGTATTTAGCAGTGGGAGGAAACGAGGTGGGACAGGCAACCTTACTTCTTGTCATGTGCAAGCAGGGAATCAAAACCTAATGCGGTTTCACATGCACTCGTTAAACCACTAGACCACCCAACTCCCATTCTGTTGATAGAAATTAGAGAATAATATGAATTACTGCAGTCACAATAGCCATAGGGTAATTCCTTACTGGTTATTTTATGGTATCATGATCAGGAAATTGGAAATTATTTGTTTCTCTTTATTGATCTCTTTTCATTTTTGGACAAATTACTAACAGAGCCATTGCTTTCAAGAAAAGTGGCTTGTTCAAGATCCCTCCACTTCACCAAATCATTTCCAGTTATGGCACTACATCTGCTGAAAATGGTTTATTTGAATACAGCAGTACAATTAATGTCAAAACTCCTTTGAAACCTTTGGGTTATTCTGCATCTCCATCTTTCAATCTTCTGGGTGCACAATATCGGAACATGTACCTGTATTATCCCTGCTAGTATGAAAACTATCTGAATTGTGAATTATGATATATAGATCATTGAACAAAAATAAGAACATAGACTATCAGAATTAAACATCAGAGGAAATTTGGAATTCCAATACTTTACTAATTGTTCATGATGATAGACGCCACTGAGTTGTTTTCAAAACATGCTAAAAACTTTTGTTTATAATTTGGAACTGAAACCAGGGCAAAATTTGACTTCAGAGACAAAAAGCTACTGGTCAACAGAGTCTTGGTTATTATGTGATAGATAACTAGGTGATGTTGAAGATGATGATGACATCAATTAGAGATTCTCCACACTTCCTCCTAACTGAGATGAGTATGATGTAATTCTGTGTGATTAACGTGTATGAAATTGACATAAACCAACAGGTATCTTACGGTTATAACAAGAATCATGCTATTAAGTACATATTAATATATATCTGCATGAAATGGTATAAAGTTTATATATTTCCACGTGCCATCAGTCTAGACAAAGTAAAAATAGTAAAACATTATTACCCGGCAAATTTCATAACTATATTGATTAGATAACATAATTATTTGTCACCTAGATGTAATATCGTTTCGATAAAAAAAAACATAGTTATGATTAACTGGATAAAATACAGATATTGGTCAGTTACAGGCACTCATAGTTAGATATTTGATTGGTCACCACAAAGCTCTCTGTATTGGTAGATTTTGAAAATGTTTCAAAAACCAAAAGTTTTTTAGTCATCTGTGATTATGCCAGACGAAAAATTTGACCATGCAGATATAACCAATATTACACAATGCTATTAACAGCACAGGTGAATGGGGTTTATAGTGACTGGCAACAGATCGGTTGTGCCCTATAAAGTCTGAATTTGTGCCTAACTATGTTGTTGACAGGTGACTTATTTCTAGGCTTGGTTGTCAACCATCACAATGCCACCAAAAAGTAGGGATGCACTGAGAAGGAAAATGAAATGAAATGAAATGGAGTTTAACGTCCTACTGTTCTGCTCCTAACCTGGGCTAATGAAGACGGGCATACGCCATACAGTGTGCTATGAGGGAAATTTTGCCCGGACAGCAGCACTACGGCCTACTCTTATATCGAATTCCAACTGCCAAGGGATCTTTTACGTGCACGCCAATGTGTACACGGGACCTCGGTTTTTCGTCCCATCCGAACGACTAGACAGCTTTCCTTGTCAGCCCCTCCGTCCTGCATCACTGACAAGGGAGAACCATGCCGGAAAATCTGGATGAACTTTCTCGGCCAATGCAGGGATCGAACACCCGACCTCCAGGCTAGCAAGCTAGCGTCTTACCCACTTAGCCACGTGATCCCCGCACTGAGAAGGAATCTTCAAGTCTGGTAGACTCAAGCCCCTAAATTACACATAGTTTAGTGGACACTTTTCAGTCTTGAATTGATGAAATGGGAAGATTGCCACATGCTACATTTGTGCCTAAGCTAGATACATCTGGATGTACTCTAGAAAGCACCATTTACAGTCAGATTTTTAAAGATTTTCTTGTGCCATCCCTGCCAAAAAAGGCTAGGGGAAGAGCAGACATTTTGGACTTTCATATGCTAATTGAATCCTTCTAGCAGTATGGGGCAAAATCCAAGAGAACTGTATTTAGATAAACAGGGGAAGGGAAATATTTGAAGATACTACAAAGGTGAGAAGGGTATGTTTGATTTCTTGGTTTTACAAAGTATCCAAGTTGGATAGGGTCATAGGGTAGGATTTTTATTTTTTATTTTATACTATTTTATAGTAACATTTTATATGACATCAATGTGAAAGTGATGTTAGTTGCTTTTATTTGTGATGACTTAAATATATGAAGTAATTTTTCAATAACCCCACACTGGTGTTTGTTAGTTTTAATATTTCAGAAACTATGTAAAGTTGCTTTATAACTGTCAACGTGAATTAAAAGATTAATTTTATATGTTACACCTTAAACAATCTTAGGCTTAAATAATTATAGTAAAATCCAGAGACTGACCTACTAACATGTAAGGAACATTTTTGTATTCAACTTGACAATTAGCTTACGTTTGTGCTTATTGTTTTTAGTCATTGTAAAGGGCTTTGTGTTCATCATGGACAGTTTGCATCTATCTTGGTTTTTTTTTTTGTGTATCATCATTATTGTTTTGTTTTTGTCTCTCTAGTGATAAAATATATTTATTTGTGTGTCCTGATTGTTGTTTTGTTTTTGTCGGTCACGTGACATGTGCAACATAAAATCTCTAGTGATTAAATAAATTTAGTTGTCATCATAGTTTTTGTCGGTCATGTGATATGCACCATATTAAATCTCTTGTGGTTATAATATATTTATTTATGTCATGATTGTTGTTTTGGTTTTGTCAGTCATGTCACATGTGATATGCGCAACATAAAATCTCTAGTGATATTATTTGAAAATATATCTATTTGTATGCCATCATTGTTCTTTTGTTTTTGTTGGTCATGTGGTACGCATAAAATCTCTAGTGATTAGATAAATTTATTTGTGTGTCATCATGGTTGTTGTTTGTTTCTGTAGGTTATGTGATATGCGCAATATGAAATCTCGACTGATTGAATACATATGTTTGTGTGTCACCATAGTTGTTTTGTTTTTGTAGCTCATATAAAATATATATATTTGTGTGTTATGGCTTTTTTCGATCATGAGCAATATGAAATCTCTAGTGGTGGTTATAATATGTATTTGTGTCAAGATTATTGTTTTCTTTTTGTCTGTGATGTGATATGCGCAATATGAAATCTCCAGTGATTAAATATTTATTTGTCTGAAGAGTATTAGCGAAAGTACTTACAAATATATACAAATGTAGTTCTTTAATCCATATTTTATTTGTATATGGAAATTAAAATATTGAGGAAAGAAACAAAGTTTTTTCAGTTCCATTGGAACATCTTCAGGCCTTCAATACATATTCTCCATTCTCTTGCATCAGAATGACCTTAATCTTAGCAGGGAATTCGTCAGCAATTGTATATACATAAAGAAACAATATATTTCCTAACTTTATTCATACTTATATAGATTTTATCACACATATAAATAATTGTTAAATTACAATAATTCAGGTTTCAGTTATTGGTACATGTAGATTCAAATTTAAATATCTTTATGCATGTAGTAACTTGTGTAGAATTGAAGAGGTACTTTTATTGATTTCGGGTTAATCGAAATGAAATGAAATGGGGTTTAACGTCCTACTGTTCTGCTCCGACTGGGCTAATGAAGACGAGCATAGGCCATACAGTGAGCTATGAGGGAAATTTTGCCCGGGCAGCAGCACTATGGCCTACTCTAATATCGAATTTCAACTGCCAATGTATACAAGGGTCCTCGGTTTTTCGTCCCCTCCAAATGACTAGACAGCTGTCCTTGACAGGCCCTCAGTCCTGCACCACTGACAGGGGGAAACCACCCCAGAAAGTCCCAATGGACTTTCTCAGCCAATGCAGGGATCGAACACGCGACCTCCAGGCTAGTGAGCCAGTGTCTTAACCACTTAGCGACCATGCCACCCCCGATCAATGGACTTGATTATATCAATGGAGAATATGTATTAAAGGCTTGAAGATGTCCGGTGGCACTGAAAGCGCTAGCCGCATAATACTGTGTTTCTTTCCTCAATATTTTAATTTTCATATATACAAGCTAAATATATATATATAATTGGCAAAAGATGGCAAAACAAAACTACATTTATATGCTAACGTTTTCACTGTGATAATGCCTCTTCAAGCATTTATTAAACAATAATTCAATTAACAATAGTAGACGATATATTACCAAACAGCAGCTTTAATTAACTATTCTAATATATATATATATATATAAAATACATCCATTTATTTTATGATCAGTAGTGGAATACCGCGTTTTATCAGTGAAATAAAAGTGTTATTCCACAGGCTAGTTGTTTTTACCTAAAATGATTGTAAAATCATAAAATAAATAGAACATTTGTCGTTTTGTCGTGAATAACATATTTTATTTCATTTCTAAGCAAGAAAATGTTTATATTTACTCATGCTACGCATTCGTGGAAATATAAGTTTTCTTGCTTCTCGATGAAATAAAATGTGTTATTCACTCTAAAACGACAAATATCCTCTATATATCCATATATATATATGTAGTAGACTAGTAGAGAGATAAAAGCTTAAACTCATCACATGATCATACTTGATAAGAATCAAGGGGGTAATAATCGATGAAGTGAAGTGACATATTTTTGTAATGAACATATTACTACCATTTTAATCAGATCACAATATAACATTGGCATTCTCAAAACAATATTATTGATATATAGGTGTAGATTTCCTTACAGAATAAAGTTCATTCAATTTAATTTTTACCTATATTTTTATGAGCTCAGTTTGAATTTAACACATGGCTATTGGACCTTATAGTCCCTTTAGCCATTGATTTCTGTAAGTTTCTAATCTGTTTACGCACCGAAATTTAAATATGTCACAATAATCTGATAAAAAAAAGTTGAAGGGTAATAAATGATAGCAGAGTATCCTTTGATAAAGGATTTTCTCATGCCATCATACCTGATTATATCTTTGTCCTTCCGCATTATAATCATGATTATTAGCTAAAACCGGGCGGAAAATAATCTAAATTCAAACCTTTTCCAACAACGAGATGAAAATATCAACAGTTTAAGAGAGTAAAGGAAGCAGAAATTGTGCCCGATAAATAGATACTGCACATGAGGGTTGCGAAATAAAGAGGGACAGAACTGTAGTCCTTAGTCCAGTCCTTTTGTTTATGTGGCTCTTGACCTAGTGATTAGTGATTTGTATTAGTCATTCACAAGTCAACTGTCATTGAGAAATCATTTATTTTTTTGCACTGTGAGCGTAATGACTACTGTATGGTGCACAATTATGATTCTCGATAATTGATCACACAGTAATATGATAGAAACTTGGTGTAATAGTGCTATCATGTGTCACTACTGTATAGGCCTCATTGTCGATTTACATGTTGATTTAGAATATCAGATGTATTTATTATTCATATACCAATAGCTGCATATTCGTCTCAAATAATCCATATAAAATAAAGGCATACCCTTAGGATATCAGGAATATCAAACATTTTCTAACAGGGACAATAAATCTTGTACCATAGAAAGAACAAGACTATGCATAAATGCTGTACAGTACATCTGCAGTTTTTTCTGCACACATTGTGTACGGTACATATCCAGTTGGATTTCGATGCACAGTCGTATAATATACATGGCAAAGGTATGCATAAAACTTCAACAACTATGTATGTGGTAGAGTATGGAGAAGTGAAAGAGCACTGCATCAATGCTAAAGTGTTAAATAAAGAATCTTAGATATATTGGCATAAGAAATTGCCAAGAAAATCCCTCACCATAAAACCATCAGTGCCAAAGACCATGAAAAATAATTGTGCATCCACCTTCAGAGAAAGAAGTGGTGAAATAATTGAGAAGTGGGGTGAGTTCAAGGCTTCAAGCAATAGCCTCATATACATCATATTGAAACAAGGTTCTCTTGCATCAGAATAACCTTAATCTTAACAGGTAATTCATCAGCAATTGTATAAAGAAACAATGTATTTCCTAACTTTATTCATACTTATATAGATTTTATCACACATACATGTGTATAAATAATTGTTAAATTACAATAATTCAGGTTTCAGTTATTAGTAGATTAAAATTTAAACATCTTTATGCATGTAGTAACATGTGTAGAATTGAAGAAGTGCTTTTATTGATTCTGGGTTAATGGACTTGATTGTACGCAACATGATCAGTCGCAGAGGTATAGGTGTGTGTAGAGTTTTGATTTACGACATTGTCTTATTCTAATTAAGTTGTCAATAGGATTAAGCCAGTTTCAGATTATTTTAAACTTTTTAAAGTTAACCAATTCCCATTTTCGCAAATCGAATATGATTCGTTATTTGATAATAATGATTTTTCTCCTTTGATGTCCCAATGAATTAGGCAAATCGCATATTATTTTAATACTAACTTTTTAAAAGTTGACCATTTCCCATTTTCGCTTATCAAATAGGATTCATTATTTGATGCTTTTCCACCCTTGACATCTCCATAAATATAACATTTGGTATGTCACCAAAAGTTCGCCCACCCAAAGAAATGAAATAGACATTACTTTGTACTTGTGCTCAGTGTAGGAGGTAGACACATCTGGAGTCAAATCATTTGACCAGATTTCTTTACAATACAAGTTCTTACTTTGTTGTTGGTAGACTCTTCATTTCAACAGAGTTTGGTTCACCAGTTTCTGAAATATAGAAGTGATATGTATTAATAATCACTCTAGTTCTGAACATAATGCGCTATTCCAGGACTTTATTTTACGGGTGACAGATGACCGGGCTACATATAGTTCATAAAGGGCATACTGCGTCTGTCTGAGGAAGCAAGTCAAATGATGAAGTTAGGTGGGAGGTGCGATCGGTTAGGCCATTGTGTAGATTTTCCAACATCATCTTTCGGGTAAAGTCAGTTTCATCCCCGTAATTGCCATTATCCCGAATAACATAACTCTAGACTCACTCTTAGAGTATAACAATATAAAACTTACAATATATTTGTAACAATGATCTGCAGTGGTTACACCACCACATCCATCCAACATTATTTGTGCAAGCTGTCGACTGCCACCTACCCAGAATCTGTTAATCCAACGGTTTGCCCCTAATCCTCAACATCAAAATCCTGCCTCAAATTTGTCACCCTGACCAGCTAGCTCAACATTTTCAATATTGAGAACCATGTCATTTTAATGAATTTTAATGTCCCTTTTGTTTGCTATATATTTGTTATGTTCTTGTTTGTTTAAAAATCTTTTTTTGGTTAACTTCATTGCTATTTTCCATTATACCAGTGCTTCTCAACCGGGGTTCATGTGCACACCCAGGGGTGAATTCGAAATGCTCTGGGGTGAAATTTGGAAAACGGGGGAATTGTTGGTGAATTATACACAAAGGGGGGAATTTGCATGAATTGAGTTTTCAGACTCCTGACCGGGAGCCATCAGTCAGAATGTTACCGACCACAAACCCGCGTAGCCATTGGTCGGAAACTAAATTACTGACTAGCACTAGCATAATTAATTTCGACGCTGAGTATAATGGCGCTTATCCTATCTCGCTGTACTGTTGATTGTCCGGGAAGTGGGTAACCTAGTCTCATCTCAATGTGAAATAGACTATAGGCAGCTAGGTCGATCGCTTAGTTTCTTTTTACACCCAAACTCTGCACGGCCTGAATGGGGATTCCCAATTTAATTTCAATCACTTGTCTTTAGTATTGGTTGCTCAATTCTCAGTTTCTCTGTGTCAGTGTGACAATAAGCACTGTATTGTGCGATGGTGCATTATTATGTCTGCAGTATCACACACCAAAGCTCGTGTCCTAGTGAATTAACATCATGGCTACGAAAGCGAAGGTGAAAGTTCGAAAATATTCAATTGATTATCTGAATTTTGGATTTATTGCGGCACCTCACGATGAACGATTACCCCTGTAGAAGACCCTTGTTCAAAAACACCAAGCACAAGGTGCTCACTAAACAAGGGTCATGACATCTCCATTGTGCTTTTAATGTGTAAATCCATGGCATCTGTTCATTAAATATGTGTTTGAAACGATACCAAATTAGCATGTTTCAGTTTTTAGTTTTTAGTGATTTGATGTTTTATAGTGCCAGGGGTGAATAGCGAAGAAAATATTTCTCAAGTGGGGAGAAGCACTGTATTATACCGTGTTTTCTATAAGTATGAATAAACATTTTAAAATAACTGTATCTAAACATTTATTGCATAAAAGACACAATATTTTTGCTGCATCTGATTTATTGGCAAACATTTGCATGTTCTGTGAATTTTAGAGTAGGAGGGAAAAGGCGACTTTATGGCAGAGATTGATGTTTCTGTTCTGGATAATCTGGGTAATTTCCGTAATCACATGTAAATTCTGATCCGCGCCAGGTTACCTTCAAAATCTAGTATCACTGTATCAACCTAAACGATCATTAAGATCAGAGGGGAAACTATTATCGGATGTACTAGGTTATAATTTGAAATCATTTGGATCCAGAACTTTTTGATACAGTGCATCAATTGTTTGGAATACACTTCCAGAAAATATCCGACAATGTGAATCTGTCAGTTTTTAAATCCAAAGTGAAAACTTGGTTATTTAGTCACCAATCCAAAGTGAGAAAATTTTATAGCACCTAGTGCATTCACTAGTGTATTGAACAGTTGCGCGATACAAGTATTATAATTAGTATTACTATTATCTCTGTTGGAATATATGAAATAATCTGCGACAAACTGGTAGATAATTGCAAAACTGTTTCAAAATTAAAACGTTAATTAACACACTGTTTAAACAAAATGAGCCTTGTCAAAATGTCTTTCTGTGAATACCAATTCCCATCAAATATTTTATGACCATCCCTCAAAAAATATGACATATAAAGTTTACCATCACAAAAAGATTTTGGTCAAACTACTATTAGTAGTAACAGATATTGGACAAACGGCTATGAGTATTAGTAACAAATTTTGAATCCCCTGAGTAAGTGTTAAACATAAGTTTATGTGTTTGTTACTAATTGAAAATACACATTTTGACAAACTAATTTAGTTTGTGTTTTAACATACAGTATTTGGAATATGTCAATATTAATACATTTACAAAGAAGTGTTGCTATTTCATATTTTTACACCCGAAAATAAAGGGGTAAAACTCTTATCGTTATATAAGCAGAGGGGTTTAGACCATAATTAAAAATCATATGTAAACAAAATATTCAGATCCGTACATAATAAAAATAGGTGCACCTAGCTATTTTTCATATTTAATTCCCATACAGGATTCAAATTTATGTCAGTAATATTCCTACAAAATTAAATGTTGTCGTAATACAATTTTCAAATTCACGGCTTTAATATTCCTCCAAAATTATATGTCTTCTTTTATACAGCAACAAATGAATGCAAAACGTCTGAAATAAGTCAAAACATCGTTGTGTTCTTTATAAAATGTTTTTTTTAAAATTACATTGATAGTTAATCACAATTTCTCGTGAATGCTGTAATGCCAAAAGTTATCATCGGATTGTTTTAAAATTGATGTATGTTGTTTACATTAGTGAGATGAAGAATCCTATTTAATTTCAATAATTTCTGTTTATTTCTTCTTGAGTTATATCCCTTGTTTCACTTTGTTGCATCTTGTGAACACTCTAAGATCAAAAATTATCTGCCAGTCTGTATGAAGTTTATATGCGGCATTTAAATTAGTATAAAGAAGAATCCTATAAGTGAGATGAAGAAGCCTATTTAATTTCTGTTTATTACTTCTAGAGTTACAGTTATATGTCCCTTGTTTCACTTTCTTAGACCTTGTAAACACTCCTATCTGCATAAAATTTATAGGCAGTATATAAATTAGTAAAGCAAAAAAGCCTGTCAAATTTCAACAATTTCTGTAAATTACTTCCAGAGTTAAGGTCCTTGTTTCAGTTTGTAGAACTTTGTGAACCCTTAAATGACAAAAATTATAATCTGATCTGTATGAAATTGTCTTGTAAATGCCCCAAATTACCTATGAAAGAATAAATATGCAACAACCCTTGTCGACCGTTCAGACGATTTCATTGCCCTGGCAACCTATCTTTATGTCTGTTATTGGCCCACCTAACTGATAGTGCTAACACATAATTCACGGCATAATCAACTCAATTACAAGTTTTGTAGTAAGCACTGCCTTATATGGTAAGAGATGATTTCCATGCAAGATCGAGGGAGAGTGCCACAGTAGATGGGCATTTCTATATAAAGTCATAGTTTCATTACGGGAAATAAGTTAATAGCTAATATTAGGCAGCGATACATATAGATACGTTTTGCGTGTATGTATGGAATATTTTGTTTTCGATGAATGAAAAATTCTTGCAAGGAAAATGGCTACAGATAAAAATTATTTTGTGATGACACACAACTAGAAGTAGAAACAGCGGACAAGGATGTGTCAGCATCGTCACATTTTCTTGGTAGAGAACTAGGCAGTAGATAAGAATCAAAGCATTTTGAATGTAATAATGACTCTCCATTGATTTGGGGTAGGCTTATTATATACTATTAGGATATGTGACATGTAGGACTAGTTTGTACATGCTGTTGGCTGATATCAAGAAGACTAAAATGTCTGACAAGGGAGAAACCATGAGGTTATCACATATATTAAGTTTTTAATAATAGTTAATCAAGGTAGGTGTATAGACAGTATAACACGATATATACGTTGATCACTTAATTACCTAATCAATCCAGCTTATTATCAACGATAATAAAAATGAGTAGTAGTTATACACTTAGTACAGTCAATTAATTTCGGAATTTTGAATATTATTCACTGTATCTTGATGTCCTGATCGGACGTTTGGAAAATAGTGTAGGACATGTCCGGAATATACGGTGAAATAGCATCAATGTTACAAAGCCCAGACATCCTTATGGTTGAGAAAATATTAACAGAAAAATAAGCTTTTTAATAAGAACTGATACCTTTTTAAGATGCTTGAGTAACTTACCCACTCATGCACATTCCCAAAGTCTAAAGGTTTTAGGTTAAAGGACATATACAGAAAATGTACTGCTGTCAAACATGCGCACAGCATAACTGCATCAGGTCCAACAGCAGCTGGTGGGGGGGGATGTGGATGGCTGAATGGTTAGCACGTGCGCGCTGTATCATAACATCTGTCATTGAGTCAACTGGTGGGGTTTCAATTCCCCGGTTGTATGTGACAAGAGTAGGGTCGTCTGTCCAACCTCGTGGGTTTTCTCCGCGTTCTGAGGTTTACTCCCACTGCTAAAGACCCCTATGCGCAAGCAAATTATTGAAATAAAATTGAAGTTTGTGTCGAGTGCACATTAAACCCCCTCTCTCTCTCTCTCTCTCTCTCTCTCTCTCTCTCCCAACAGCAGCTAGAAGTATCTCCTTGCATTTATTTCAAAGAATTCTCAACCGATTGAGCTCAAACAGTTCTTTTAATGGTACTTAGGAGAAAATTTCCTCTAGTAAGCTAATATCATTAATTATCTGAGATAATAGAATTCCTCTGGTATGATTATTTCTGAAAGTTCATCTGATAATGTAGCCCTATTGTGAGAAAGTTTACATGTTCAGTCATTTGAGGAAAAGTATCGTTCTGCTAAGGCCTTTTGAGCAATTTACTTAGGTTTAGGTTATTTGGAAAAATTATTTGTAAAACTAAGACTTAATCTGATCAAATTTGATTAGAAAGTATTCCTTGTAAGAACTCCTAAATTTTTATTTATAGGAATATTTTATTGCCAAACCAAGTTTAGATTTAAAGGTTTTCAAATTAAGTTATGCTCAGTTTTTAGTAAATCAAAATTAGATGGCTCAGAGGGTATAAATCTTTAAGAAGAAAGTTTATGATTTTATAGATGGAGATTTAATTTCTGAAGCGTCACCCCATCAGATGTTTTTAAAATAACTGAACTATCCAGTGAGAAAATGAAGAACTATTGTTTACGCCTAATTCGGATAACTGTTCATATGTAAATTAGACAGTTTATAGCCTGGAAACATATTTATAATTTGAATCTAATTGAGTTAATGTAACGATAAATATGATATTATAACGTGTAACTTACGGCATAAAGATTTCCGACCTATTCCAAATATTTCTCCGAAGTCGTTGTTTCAAGACACCCTGGGAAATCATACGATTTCTCGTCACAGTGAATCATCCAATCAAATAACTTGTACCATTTGCCAAAAGTTGTAGTAGTGTTTATGCGTGTTAGAAGAAATGCACTTATGCATATATTGTATCTACTAGCTTTTGAAGCAAAACACAAAGCCTTGGTATATATTTACATGAATAAACTCAAAACGCATATCTTATTTAGATTGAATAAATGATTCAAATATGAATTAAGTATATTTTAAAGTATGAAGTATGCATGAAAAAATAGTTACGACGGCACATGATAAGAACGCCATACTATTCAAGTGTAATGTATACCCTAATTGCATTATATGTTGATGTTTTTTAATGGATGCCTAAGAAGTGTGACAAATGCAGCTGCAAAGTATTA
The DNA here is from genome assembly GCF_932274485.2 of Patella vulgata. Lineage (NCBI taxonomy): Eukaryota > Metazoa > Mollusca > Gastropoda > Patellidae > Patella > Patella vulgata. Next base: position 25,789,090 of record NC_065883.2, read on the forward strand.
TGCAGTTTGATTGAATAGGTCATTCACACGTCTGTGTCAGGGTAACTTTTATATATGGGTCGAGACATCCAGACATTTCATTTATCTCGCTTGTGTTTAGTTTTACATTTGAAAAAAAATTGTATATCCACATCCATGAACTTGATGATACAATTCTCATACCATGTTGAAATTTATCAAGGCCATCTTAAAACGTATTTTTGGTCGTAGCAAATCTTCAGTATGCAATCATGGCTGACACATAAAGAAGTCTGCATACAAAACTGTAAATAAAAAAATAACTACCTTATTTAAGTTGCATTGCAGGCTATCTTGACCAGACAGCATGTATTAGACATTTTCTAACAGACGTCCTGGTTTGCGGTTGCGCAATGAGTGAGCCAATCATATTTCTTGTTTCAAAGCAAATTTAACTTATGAATATTATGGGATAGAGGTTTCTAGAATAAATTATATCTGATACTAAAAGCTGTAAAGTGTTTTTATTGAATCAAAATCAAACTTGAAATCATGCAAAATTGAAACAAATAGTGACGTTTTTATTGTTATAAAATAAAAAAATTATAAAAATCTAAAATGTTGCATAAAAATCCACAGAAGATATATTAGAAATATCAATTTTAATCACTTGTATACATTGAAAGAAATGTTTAGTTCCAAATGGATGTACTTGGTAAAAAAAAACCGAACGACATCACAATGCATTTTTGATATCGATACATAAAAGAGGCCTACATACTGTATACAGTTTAAAAGATAGGTTGTCGGGCAACGAAACATATGCCCATAGCAGTCGTCTGAGCAGTCCACAAGGGTTGTTAAATTTTTTGTCTTTTGTTGATAATGAAAGCATTTACACAACACTAAAATGTAAAACTGATTAAAAGTAACAACCCATTAAGTAATTATCAGAAATCATTACAAATTGTTTAGTCCATGATAATGTTTAGTATACAAAGTTATTGGAAATCGTTAATAATGAATAGGCTTCTTCGTAACATGACCATAGACACTGTATAAATTTCAAAGTGATCAAGTGCCATAATAAGATAATGATATTAGCCTCTAGAGTGTCCACAAGCAATTATGGACGATGGATGGACAAATGGGGGCTTTGACAATATACAACACACAATTCAGTGTGGGCGTACAAAACTGTATTTAGTACAGATATGCTCCTTGAGCACTCATTTGTTCAACCCACAAAACTTATTTTTGTCTGAAAGTATCATTTCCTAACTAAAGTTATAGACACACAAGTCACATTATGCAAGCCTACAAGAAATTAATAACTGTCAACCACAATTTGATCATTTGAATATTGGCGCATATTGTGCTTAACCACTCTATTCGTCTTTTGACACCTTTTTGGCTTGTAATATCTGGTGTGATATAATATTGGACCTGGGTGCTCCATGGGATCCCATGTCACTGATACAACAACCTATTCTGTTTTTATTGAAAGATAAAACAAACTGATTTGTTTGATGATGGGGGATTGGATCCCCAAATGATCTAATGCATGCACTTCAGATCATAGATTCTTGCATTGAGTCAACTGATCTGGTTTCGATTCCCAGCTTGTACATTACAAGGAGTAGAGTCGCTAGTCTAAACTAGCAGGTTTTCTCCAGGTCCTCCAGTTTCCTAACATTGATAAACACGCCTAAGCACCAACAAATTATTGAAATAAAATTGAAACAAATGTAAGTCCTGAAATGACCTTGTTTGGAGGGGCAAAGCTGGGGCAAAGTCCAAGGTTAAGAGGGCAAAGGCACGAGCTTCAACTAGGGGTAGGGGGCCTCCCCCAGAAAATTTTGAAAAACAGGTTGCCGGAAATGCAGCCTGGCAGTATTTCAGGCACTGATCGATGAGGTAAAGTGTCAAACGAACGGACTTGCGAATCACGACGAAGCCCACTCACGAGCGTCAAAGTAGGGAGTCCTCCCCAAGAAAATTTTGAAAAATAGACTGCCGGTAATGCTGTCTTACAGTATTCTGTCAGGCACCGATCGTCGAGATAAATAGATCAGCCCAGATACCGTTCGTCGCCTGATCACTAGTTTATCTGACTAGATAACAAAATGTCAAACGACCGGACTTGCGAACCTCAACGAATTCCCCTTGTGAGTGCCAAAGTAGCGAGTCCATTGGGGACCTCGCCAAGAAAATTTTGAAAACTAGACTGTCGGGAATGCTCTACAACATGCAAGTTTATGGCTGAGTGGGGATGTGGGATTTATTCACCGTAGAAGGTATTGATTACCGAAACTTATCACAAATACTTTTTTTTATTTTCTAAAATTATTGGGGGGGGGGGCAAACAGAGGGCAGACCAGATTAATGGGGGGGGGGGGGCGCCGCCACTGAGTAGACATTAAACCTTATTGCTCTCTCTCTGATGATGATGTCAGCTTTATGTTTCATGTTTATCATCAGATGATCAAAGGGAAGTGGTTTGGCCATTCAGATCATAAATCAATGCTTGTTTACATTTTTGCATTAAGAGAAAGTCTGCCACAGAGCTGGCCAGTTGTATGTGGAATGAAGTGTATGTGGGTTTAATATTGATGTTTTTTTTTTATGTTCTTCCTACTGTATCCAACTAAATAAAGAATTTGTATATTAATCAGAAACAAGGTGACCTAGCTGAAAGAAAGTATAGAGTTTAATGATTAACATACGTTAATAATATCTTCTTGTTAAAGATGCATACATGCAAAAGTTATTATATATATATCTGTCTATTACAGGTCTTTATTTTTGCTTCAAATGTTGTATAAATTATCATTTAATCATTTATTCACTTGACAAGCCTATAATCAACTCGCTAGAGTAAGGATGGCTGAGATTTAAATGGATTAAAACACATGCAAGATTTAAAAATTTAAAGATAAGTTGGATAATCAAAAGACTTAGCCTCGATTGTCAAGTACCTTTGCTATGAAAATAAACAATCTACACTACATCTTCAAACAGTTATAAATTCGCTCAGAATAAAGTAATTGTACTAAAATTTATCTCTTTTTAAACTATTATAGCAAGAGGAGCCACGGTGGCTAGGTGGTTAAGACGCTGGCTCGCTAGCCTGGAGGTCGGGTGTTCGATCCCTGCATTGGCCGAGAAAGTTCATCTGGATTTTCCGACGTGGTTTTCCCTTGTCAGTGGTGCAGAACGGAGGAAAAACCGAGGTCCAGTGTATACATTGGAATGCACGTAAAAGATCCCTTGGCAGTTGGAATTCGATATCAGAGTAGGCGATAGTGCCGCTGCCCGGGCAAAATTTCTCTCATAGCACACTGTATGGCGTATGCCTGTCTTCATTAGCCCAGTATAGGAGCAGAACAGTAGGACATTAAACCCCATTTCATTTCATTTCATTATAGCAAAAACGGTCAGCTCTATATCTAGATCTTACATAATGTATCTTTAAATTTAAGAATATTGTTAAAGACATTCGTGAGATTTTAGTCTATTTTCCTTGTCTGAAAATTACAAATCAAAATTTTGAGCAATTCAGAACTGATTGCCAGATTTGATTAAGAAATTTAATTGTTCATTTGTTTGAGTGACTCAGTTGTGATAATCAGTTACCATTAAATCAGCAAATATATAGATGTAAATATCCAGGCACTTATATTTTATACAGCATTGAATTTGGGGACTTACTGCCAACTCCACATGCACATGACTAGAATGAAGTTTTGCAAGAGCTTTTTACCCTGAATTAACCAGTTTTATTCGTTAAAATATAACTTGAATTGCTCATTATGTGCTTGCATCATTTCCTAGAATTTCTTCAGGTGTGACATGGATGTGCAGGTTATTACTGTAGATCAGGTATCATTTATCAAGGTATCACGAGTATTATATCCTTCAAATCAACCAAAAGCAGTTGATATTTCCTATATCATTAGACCCTCCTCCCCCATATTTTAGAGGAGACACAATGGCTCAGTGACTAAGATGCTGGCTCGCTAGTCTGGATGTCTTGGGTTCGGTTATGGTTTTGGCCGTGAAAATTGTTCAGATGGGACGAAAAACGAGGTCCTGTGTACACATTGGCATGCACGTAAAAGAACCCTTATTCGATATAAGAATAGGTCGCAGTGCCGCTGTCCAGGCAAAATTTCCCTCATAGCACACTGCATGGTGTATGTCCTTCTTCATTAGCCAAATCGGTGCAGAAAAGTAGGATGTTAAACCTGATTCATTTCATTTCATTTCCATATTTTAGAGATCGGCGAGTGAGCAATGTAGGGATAGAGGGGTGTCACCTGTCCACTTCTTCAAGCAGTGATTGCATCTAGTTACATAAGCTTCTCAGTTTAGGGCCAACCGTCCAGAAACTACTATGTGTTCGATAATGCATATAGGCATTTGCTTTTTATGGTCAGCTATCCAACTTAATTACCCCACATAGTATTAGCAGTGATGCAAGGTCTTACATTCAGAGTACATTGTATAAGATTCTTTAACAAACGTGCAAATTGTTTTAATTATCTATTGTGTTATTGTTTGTGTCAAAAATGGCTATTGGTTGCCAAAAAAATATCCATTTAATATGTCTGATAAATTTCTACATTGATATTAGAATTCATAAACAAAATTGATAATTTTTGCAGATAAGTGTTTTAGTTTCTGAATTAGCTCATAATCGCTATTCTTAATATTTGATTTTAAATGGATATATTTGTAAGAACAAGACTTAAATGTATGGTACAGCTAATTAGTAGTGTACACACATGACTGTATTTATCTATGGAGGTCCTATGTCATAATACACTGACCCGATTTAAACAGGAGCTGACAAAACAACAAGTTTAATATATGTACATATACATAGATATATAGCCTACATACACCAACTCAACTCATTATAATATTCAGGTATTGCAACACTGATATTAAGTGGAGTTCCCCGCCAGGATTGGCATTCTTCAATGTTTCGAATTGATTGACCAATCTATTTATAAGCTATATTGATTTTTGTAATCTGTACTGCTCAGTTTTCTATGCAGGACGGTTTCCACTGAGAATCAATGAGGTTAACATGTACTTCATGTAAACTAAAACCTGCCCACAACCACTGCAACTATAAACTGATGCGAAAACTGCATATTATACATATTATGTACCATGTGCATTTGACAATCTTGTCTGTAAACATGAAATATTTTGGTCTAGATATTATCTTGCTGTGAAAAACATAACATAAAGTTTGAGACGATGGTGCATTTAAGTTCGTCGAATCTGGGTTTAAAAACATCTTGACATGTCGCGGCGACATTTTTGTGTCCTTGCAATTGATTTCACCTGAATAATATAAGAGAGTAGGATCGGAGATTGTTTTGTCACTGTGAATGTAGAGTTCTTGGTCTTCCTGTCGCATCTAATGTACACATTGGAGTAATTTCAATTGGATTTCATGCTCAAGTATGTATGATTTGATCTATTTATGTTTTATTTATGTAGAAGAGATTTTAATATTTAAAAGCGTGTTTGTGCTGTATGTATATGTCGTTCATATAGTGCCAATGAGATATATGGGGAAAATGTAAAAGCATTCTGCCCAAGTGCAATGTTAATTTCATATTTACCGAATTACCGAAAGACGAAGGATTGACTGGTTTGGGAGTCGGATAACAGATATACCCGTGTATTTTGTCACATGATCCGGATGTTTTGATGAGGGGTCAGAGGTCAGTTGCGAATTTTTGTAAGGCGATTTTAAAGACATTTCTGCGCATTCCGGATGTTTCTTCCATCTGAAATATACTGTCATATTTCCGGTTCCGTTAAAGATAATGTAAATTGAAAAGAGATTTTAGTTCATAAATGAGACGTGTTTTGGTAATGAGATTATCGTCGAATTGTCTCATATTCAATTATTATAAATATATTTTTTGTAAAATTATGTACTCAATTATCATATAATGCTGGTAATGGATTAATTAGGGGTTTTGTCAGTGAGGCTGATTCACCATTATAGTTTGACTTGTCATGTTTTGTGAAAATACAGATTACATCGTATGTGGTAGTTCTAATGGGGTTAAACCATAAAACCTTTTAATGTACCCACATTGTAATGTGGTCATTTATTACTGCCGATTATCCACTCACTATCCACATCTTCTTCTGCATTTATCATTGATCTTTGTAAAGTGGTGGTATATTGTTTATTATTTTGTTTAGATCATTTAGTTTTAGATAATTTGAACCATACACAAAATGAAATATAGTTTGTTTCGCCTTTCATTTACAAAATGGTAATCTGGATGTGACGTTATGAGATAAATAACAATCATTTCATAAAATTTGCCTTGAAATGTGATAGTATCTTACAAAAGCTAATCGGATGAGTAAAATTAACTATTCATAGAAAGACTATACCTTTAGTAACCTCTCCATATAGACCTTATTGCAACCACTGTGTATCTTTGTGAATAATTTTGAATAAAATCCCTTTCTTCACCTAATATTTGACAGATAACAGAGTTTAAACAACAAAATTTATTAGTTTACAGATACATAAATGTAGCTGATGTCTTACCTTTAATGGTGTAGTTTCGACCCCAAGTTCGCACATGACAAGGAGTAGAGTTATCAGCCTAACTACATGGGTTTTCTTTGGGTCCCCCAGTTTTTCCCCACGACTAAAGACCACTGTGTGCAAGCCAGTTATTGAAATAAAATTGTTTCATATGTTAGTCCCAAAATTACCTAGTTTATGTCGAGATGACATTAACTCTTTCGCTACCATGTTCTGTCTGACTTTCCATCACTGCCATGATCAGCTACCACTGTCTGACTTTCCATCACTATCATGATCTGCTCATTCTGTCAGTTTTTCCATCACTACCATGACCAGCTAATACTGACTCTTCTTTCCATCACTACCATAAGCTGTTCACACTGACTCTTCTTTCCATCGCTACCACAGGCTGTCCACACTGACTCTTCTTTCCATCGCTACCACAGGCTGTCCACACTGACTCTTCTTTCCATCGCTACCACAAGCTGTTCAGACTGACTCTTCTTTCCATCACTACCATGAGCTGTTCACAATGACTCTTCTTTCCATTGCTACCATAAGCTGTTCATACTGACTCTTCTTTCCTTCACTACCATGAGCTGATCACACTGAATCTTCTTTCCATCACTACCATGATCAGCTGATATTGACTATTCTTTCCATGAATAGCTTGAACTGATTACTGCGACTTTTTCCATCACGTTCCATGAGCTGCTCCCGGCTTTCCATAGCTACTGTGAGCTGCTCACATCAACCCAGCTTTCCATCAGTTGTGCTAAGTGGCTTGAAGCCGACCTTGAAATTGCAATTTGTATCTCTGATTGGCTTTGCATTGTTGAAAAAATGCAAAGACTGATCATAGGTCCAGAAAATAAGGAATTTTTATACCGTTGGTAAACAACTAGCTATAGGCTGTGAAAAATAGTATTTATTTATACCGAAATCCCATTAAGATGCGATTATTTGTTTCACCAGGCAGAAATAAAAAATAACTTAAAATAATCTTTTAAAGATTCCATCTGTGCATTATGCCATAATCGAAAGTCAGTCAAGAATGAACTTGAGCACAGCATCAAAATTAACTTGGTATCAAAAGAATAATCAGAGTAGCAATTATTTGATTAAATAAAAGACATATTTCATGTAGAAAGATATACAAGTACACAAATTTTCTTAGTGAACAATTTAATAATTAATAAACAAGGAAACAAAGATATATAATCTAACGGAAAATAGGCCATTCTGGGTTAAAAATTATTAAAGAGTACAATGACCCCAGAAAAAAAGAGTGACATGTAATTTTTTGACATGAGTTACATAGTGACATCACATCAAATTTTAAAATTGATGTTTATTTTAAGTGGTTGGTTAACCATCACATGTTAAGTTTACTTTGTTAGTTTGTTGGGGGGGTTTTTTGTTGTTTAATTATTAAAAATGAGAGATTCAGGTATAATTGATATTTATTTTTTTGATGGATGTCGGACATGTGATACTTGACCTCAGATTAAGTGTAAATAACATTATGAATAAACTGTTTAATATAAAACAATATCTACATTATATGTTGTTAAACACTTAACGCTTACTTAAAAAAAAAAGAAATTGGGTTAAACATCCTACTTTTCTGCACCGACTGGGCTAATGAAGTTGGACATAAACCATGCATACACAAGCACTACAGCCTACTATTATTTCATATTCCAACTGTCAAGGGTTCTTTTATATGCACACCACTGTATACACGGGACCTCAGTTTTCCATAAAGAATAGGTTGCCAGGGACAGAAACACAGACCTGTCAACTCTACCGCATAAAAAATCATGCATATGCCTTTGATTTTATTGTTGGTATACTTCTGTATAGCATTGATGGTAAAACTATCTTCTCTTGTGGGTTTTGTGGTCGAGTGGTGTAATGAGATCTGTCATTGATTCTAGTATTGTGGTTCAAACCCACGAGGAGTAAGATCACCTATCTAATCTCATGTTCTGTGTTTTCCTCTCATTGTATAAGGACCCTGCTCAGAAGAGAATTATTGAAATAAAGTTATGCCATGTGTTAGTCGTAAAATGATCTATTTTGTGTTGAGTGGACAACAGACAGAATGCATAACCTTAAATGGTCTAATTTTCCTAAGTTTTTCACTTAAATCTACAAAATTTTGTGAAACTGAAACAATTTCAGGTGTTTAATATTTATTAGAATGTCTTAAGGTTGAATCCTTGTCTGGGATAAAGAACAATCATAGTTCATACTTGCCAGGGGTATTATAATTAGGCTTTGTCATTAATAATACAAATACTGTATATATATGGTGTAACTTGTTCAGACCAACATGATTGAGGTAACCAGTTACATTAGGCTAGCTTAACTTTATTGTTGCAATCCTTGACAGTTGGAATTCATTAAGAGTAGGTGTAAAATTTCCCACATAGCACACTGTATGTTAGATATTCACTTTCATTAGACCTAGGTTGAGCAAAATTTCTCTTATGGCATGTTGCCATATATATGTTATCTACATGTAGCCACGTTGGGCAAAATTTCGCTCATGACACACTGCATGTCATATGCATGTGCGTATTAGCTTGGTTGGCGCAGAAAAGCAGGACCTTAGACTCTAATTCATTTGGAACAAATAAGCCAGCTTAAATTCAACATCTCTAGTTTTCAAGTGGCTTGAACTTAAATTTACCATCTGAACATGGTGTCTTAAACTTGTCAGCTTATCTAACTTTATCATATGCTCTTTTCAAAGATGCGCAGATGCTTTATCAAAGTCCAGTTTAAATAGAATTAATGCGCAGCAAACTGCCTAAATTTGAATACATCAAAATAATCAATACTTATCATGCGTCCTGGAAGAGCAAGCATAATATAGCACCCACACAACACCTACATGTAGCACAATTGTAAATTCACATACTGTGAAGTATTGTAAAATAAATATCTATGATGTGTCAAATTAAAGTGTAAACAACATGATATTTATCCCATTTCATTCATTTCTATTAGTTAATTTCAAAATGTAGCATTATTCATTTAGTTTTTAATTTTTAATTAAATTTTTTATTATTCTTAATTTTCATTAACAGATATTGGAATAGGGAGCACTTAAACATACATTATGCAAGAGCTAAATCTGTCTATTGCAGGTCTTTCTTTAGGCCTGAAATATTATCTAAATTATTAATTAGACATTAATTAACCTATCCAGACCATAACCAACTCTAGATGGCATCGCTAGCTTGTGATCTTATGTGGATTATGAGCCGATTTACTGCATAACTTAACGATTAAATGGATAATCGAGACTATGCTGTTTATTGTACTGACTTTAGTAATGATGATCAAGGCTAGCCAGAAATTTCAACCGCTTAGTTCTCGGTTCATAGTGGATCAGTTTGAATGAAATTTTCGGCAAAGCCTGACAATTTAGGGATGCCTGCTCAAGTGACATCAACGGCTGCACACATAGATTGTCTGACCTCTTTTCATTAGGGAGCACTTAAAGATACATTATGGGAGATTAGATAAAGAACTGAGAGTTCTCGCTATAATAGTTAAAAACTAGATAATGTAAAGGTAATTTGTTGAAAATTTCAGTCAAATTGGTCCACTATAAACCGAGATATCAGCTTTGTAAATTTCCGCCTAGCCTCGTTCATCATTACTAAAGTTAGTACGTTAAAAAGCATAGTCTCGATTATCCATTGTTTTGATTTAATTATCAATGAGCGTTTTCAGCATATAGGATTCTAATCCAGTCGATATCGAAGGCTAGCCTTGACATCGAGAGTTGATTATGGTCTGGATAAGTTAATTAATGTCTAATTAATAATTTAGGTAAGATTTCAGACCTAAAGAAAGACCTGCGATAGGCAGATTTAGCTCTTGCATAATGCATGTTTAATGTATATGTTGATGAACATGATAGTGAGCGGATGTGGAAAAAGTGAGAGACTTAAATGTACAGGAATTAAAAACAACAATGCGATGAATTCTCCTTCCACTGCTACCACCAAGTCACGTGACACAAAAATGACTTCTTTAAATAGATTTTTTATAGCTTTGTGTATTTCCTCGCGAATACTATGTTTTGAGAGGCATTTGAAGCAAAATATTGATAGATTAATTAGTTTGAATATGTTTTTAGTCTAAATATATCATCAAATCACCCAATTTGTACATGGGAAGGCATCTCTAAGACTCTATAAAAGACAGTGTCGGATTAAGACCTTGAAGCAGCGGACACACTAGCCAAAATTCGCCAAGAGTGTCCACTGTCATTCAGCCGAATGATTCGCCCTAATCAAACATGTATGAATTATATTCGCCTAGTGTGTCTGCTTCGCCGAAGCATTCATCCGATGTAGAATTTATTAGCCAATCACCACTCCTATCGAGAAGTCATGTGATTGTTTGAAGACATGGTCCAGCCATGTTTAAATCATGTGACGTGAAAGGTGATGCAATCGTGTGGTGAATCGGGTGAAGGATTCGGCTAGTGTGTCCACTCATTCGGCCAAATCATTCAGCTAGTGTTTCCACCGCTTAAGAGATATTAAGAACTGAAAAGATTACGGAACCAGCCCCCATATATATGTAATTCAAAATAAAAATAATACCGGTACTAAACCGTAAAATAAAATTTTATCTTCCATTGTAAATCTGGCACTTAATCCTTGGCTGCATGTAAGCTATTGCAGTATATTTTTGTTCCCCACATGTCTGTGCTTTTCAAATATTGACTGATGTGTTTTGTATGCAACAATAATAGATTGTTTGTAACATACATAATGTCCTTGTTGAATTACATAGATTAGAACATTCTGACTTGTGTTACTTGAATACATTCTGCAGGTCACAATGCTCAAATTACAACCTTGACAATGATTATATCCTGTTTACTGTATTATAAATATTTTTGACTTTGGTGAAGTTATATATACATGGACCCCGCATGAGAGTGGAGTCAATGTCCTATTGCAATACATATTTAATAATATTTTCCTAGTTATGGTAGGCCTACCCTACAATCTCCAGTAACTTTATTAATGTAACAGTTCCATTATATTTTATTACCCAATTGGGGTCATGTTGTCTACATAATTACTGAAGTCATCTACAAATATTATCTTTCCCCATAGATTTTATAATCATGGGTTCTAACATAAGTTAGTAATCAGTTTTATAAAATCGTATTGATGAATACTGTTATTTATCATTTAAGTTTTCTGTGATATTGACTAAACCAGGCTATATTTTCTACCTATAAAAAACTGATTCTAAATAAATGAAATGAAATGGTGTTTTATGGCATAATTATAAATAAATATTTAGTTCCTTGAATTAATATGCCATAATATGCAAATTATGATACTTAAATAATGCTATTTCTACAGTTAGCCGAGTTAATTTGTATTCCAATCAACATGGCAACCTTTGGATCACCAAGATCATTATGTTTACTAAATTCTTGATTGGCCAAGTGCCATTTATGTGGATCAAATAAAATTGTTGTGGAATTACAGTTCTTACTGTGGGATTTTCCTTTTATTTGCCGGAATTTGCCATAGCATATTTTTCCTACTTGCCATAGCTTCAAGAAACTCTATGCACGCTTCTGAAACTGGAAAAACCCAAGCTATTTGAATGGCTAGTAGACTACAGTGTCAGTGTGTACAGTTGGATAAATCAAATTACACCAAGCAAACTGCAGTCTGCAGATGTTTGGGTACAAATGACCTAACTACTGTGTTTCAATGATTCATCTCGGTAGCCTAGAGGTCGGGTGTTCGATGCCTGCATTGGCCAAGAAAGTTTATCCAGATTTTCCGGCGTGTTTCTCCCTTGTCAGTGATGCAGGATGGAGGGGCTGACAAGAACAGCTGTCTAGTCGTTCGGATGGGATGGAAAACCAAGGTCCCATGTACACATTGGCGTGCACATAAAAGATCCCTTGACAGTTAGAATTCGATATAAGAGTAGGCCGTAGTGCAAAACAGTAGGACGTTAAACCCCATTTCATTTCATTTCAATGATTCATCATAAATGAAAACTGCATATTCATTTATCAGTATTTGTATGATTAGTAAAATTTAATCATACTTAATTCAAACACCTGAATTAATCAATGGCCAGTTTTGACCGACAAAAACAGTAAATATTTAAATAGACATAGACAAAGACTTAATCTAATGTAATAATAGGCCTATAAGTATAGCAACTGCACAAAAAACATTATGCCAAAATCAATACAGCATATGTTCAAAATATTCTTTATCCTTTGTCACTTATATATCAAGTTTTTTTCCTCATATTGTTCGCAAAGGTTCCTCAGGAGTTTCTAGCATGGTTTCCCCTTGTCAGTGATGAAGGATGGAGGGCTGGGCAAGGACTGTCCCTAGTTGTTCACTGTCATTGAGTCATGTGGCCTGGTTTTGATTCCCTGCTTGTACATGACAAGGAGTAGAGTCGTCTGTCAAATCTCATTTGTTTTCTCCGGGTCCTTCGGTTTCCTCCCATCTCTTTCGTTGCTTGTTTATTTACAGTCCTTTCTATATCAAAGGTTATGAAAATAATTTGATGTTTTATGTGCCAAAACATCAAGGGGTAAAGAAGTTTGTAAGTTCACAGAAAGGTCACATACATGTTACAAAGACGGCTTACATGCATACAGAAAAAAATATTAACATTCTATTTAATATACTGGTAGACATATTTTCTGAATGATTCAGGAGATTACAATTAATAATTTATTAACAATTATCATTTAAAATGTTGACGACACCTAATCAGTAGCAGTGATTTCTTGCTACATTTTAGTCTCCCATAGGTCACTTGATATAATTTCATTTTATAGTTATTCAGGATAAACTTATTAGAATTGTATCTGAGAGTAAAGATTAATATGAAAACTTATAAGTAACCAATTCAGTTTGATTAAACATACATTATGCAAGAGCTAATTAAATCTGCCAATTGCAAGTCTTTATTTAGAAATTTAATTACATGACAAGCTCAAAATCAACCCTGTAGACCTTTGGATGGCATGGATAAAGCTTGGATTTAAACGGTCGTCCATTTAAAATTAAATCAAGAAACGGACGTCACTACCGGAAACTGGTGATGAAAGTGAGGGTACCATAGCCATTGACAATGTTACTTGATAACCGAGAATATGTGGGTGGAGTTATCGTCTGTCAATCATACGATCGGCAATTCTCGTAGACGGTGCAGACACAGTTGATGCCCATTTCTAGTCCAAACTTCCAACAGTGACAACTCCGTTCAGAATAAAATAATTTCACAGAAATTTTCAATGTTTTCTTTTTTTTATCATCTATTTTTATACGCCCACATGGAAATGTGGTCGTATATTGCCATCACCCCTGTCCGTCCGTCCGTCTGTCGGGTTCGTCCGACCGTCCATCGTCCACAATTACTTGTGAACACTCTACAGACTACATTTATCATCTGATTGTTTTGAAATTGATATATGTTGTTTGCATTAGTAAGATGAAGAAGCCTATTGAATTTCAATAACTTCCGTTAATTTCTTCTGGACTAATGGCCCTTGTTTCACTTTGTTGCACCTTGTGAACGCTCTAACAACAAAAGTTATCAACCGATCTGTATGAAATTAATATACATCATTTAAATTAGTAAAACAAAGAAGCCTATTGAATGTCAGCAATTTCCGTTAATTACATCTAGAGTTATGGTCCTTGTTTCACTTTGTTGAATCTTGTGAACGCTCTAATGACAACAGTTATCATCCGATCTGTTTGAAATTTATATACGTCATTTGAATTAGTGAAACGAAGAATCCTATTGAATTTCAGCAATTTCCATTTATTACATCTAGAGTTATGGCCCTTGTTTCACTTTGTTGAATCTTGTGAACGCTCTAATGACAACATTTATCATTCAATCTGTTTGAAATTGATATGCATCATTTAAATTAGTGAAACGAAGAAGCCTATTGAATTTCAGCAATTTCCATTAATTACGCCGTGAGTTATGGCCCTTGTTTCACTTTGTTGTACTGTGTGAATGCTCTAACAACACAAGTTATTATCCGATCTGTATGAAATTTATATACATCATGCAAATTAGTAAAACAAAGAAGCCTATTGAATTTCAGCAATTTCCGTTGATTACATCTAGAGTTATGGCCCTTGTTTCACTTTGTTGAATCTTGTGAACGCTCTAATGACAACAGTTCTCATTCGATCTGTTTGAAATTGATATGCATCATTTAAATTAGTGAAACAAAGAATCCTATTGAATTTCAAGCAATTTCTGTTAATTACGCTATGAGTTATGGCCCTTGTTTCACTTTGTTGTACCTTGTGAACGTTCGAACGACAAAAGTTATCATCCGATCTGTATGAAATTTATATGCATCATTCAAATTAGAAAAACAAAGAAGCCTATTGCATTTCAGCAATTTCCGTCAATTACATCTAGAGTTATGGCCCTTGTTTCACTTTGTTGAATCTTGTGAACGCTCTAATGACAACAGTTATCATCCGATCTGTTTGAAATTGATATGCCTCATTTAAATTAGTGAAACGAAGAAGCCTATTGAATTTCAGCAATTTCCGTCAATTAGGCCGTGAGTGATGGCCCTTGTTTCACTTTGTTATTCCTTGGGAACGTTCGAACGACAAAAGTTATCATCCGATCTGTATGAAATTTATATGCTTTATTTGAATTAGTAAAACTAAAAAGCCTGTGGGATTTCAACAATTTCAGTAGATTACTTCCAGAGTTACGGCCCTTGTTTTAGTTTTTAGAACCTTGTGAACCCTCAAACGACGAAAATTATAATGTCATCTGTATGAAATTGTCTATTAAATTCCCCTAATTACCTACAAAAGAATAAATATGCGACAACCCTTGTCGACTGCTCGGACGATTTAGCTGCTGTTGGCGTATGTTTCGTTGCCTGGCAACCTATCTTTTAATAAAATTATTATAGCAAGAATGGCAAACTCTTTATTAAACTCTTAACTAATATATCTTTAAAATAGAAGAAATGTGTTTATCTTGTTTTGTACATGATATAAGTTTAGCTGCTGAAATTTTGTACTTCTTTAATTTATATACATGTATTAAGTACTGTTTCAAACCAGCAAACAGGAAAAATAATTCAGTCTAGAAGTTATAAGTGTGTTTGTGGCATCAGTAATTAAATTACATCTGATATTTCTATGCATGTGAGATTGAAAGTCTAAATAACTGTCAAACATTACACAGAGGACTTTTCTGTGGAAATAGAATACGAACCAATACATATATTTAAATTAATACCAGTAATTTTAGACAATGATTGATTCTAATCAATTATAATGAATTCTTTTTTTTTTCGTCATTGAAATCCATGGACATCCAATTATTTATTTCATTTGAACAACATTTCAAGCTGTTATTTAGATACACTAAAACTAGTGACAACTGGCTTGAAAAGCTGTGTACAGCACCATAGAGGTTACCGAACATGTTTAAATCATTTAATTTATGTGAAATTTGAATTTATAATTGAATATAAACTTTGAACTCAAATGGTTTATTTGGTAGAGTTGACAGGGTATATATAGTCAAGCAACCATGACAGTGAATAACATTTTTGCTATAGAAATTGCCAATCATGAACTCGAATATATTTTTTTAAAATTTACGTTATTTTTTCCCCCCATGTACTTTCTGACATTTTATACATTTATTTTTCCAAGTTAGTTTGACTGAAGGGCGTGTATGGAAACGAACCCTTGGCAGTTGGAGTTGAAGAGCAGAACAGTAGGACGTTAAACCCCATTTCATTTCTCTATAAGAAAAAGACAACTTCATTATTGTGGAGTTCATTATAATGAACACATGTAATAAATTTTTAGTTTCATATTTTAGCCACTGGACTGGTGTCTCTGATGGGCTTTGGTACCAAAGTTATCTTCTGCCCAGTAACTTCAGATTCACAAAACCAGACTCAAACCATGGCACCAGTTATTTATTGTTAGTGACGGCTGACAGATGGTGTGGGACTGTGCTTGTTATCACAGAGCAGTAGTCAAGTCATCAGGGTACTGGGTTTAGTGTCTATACCAGATTAGAGGTATCACCTGCAGATCTGCAGCGTGCTTAGTCATTTGGATGGAGCAAAAGAATGTTACAACCATGTCCACACCAGTGTTCATGTAAATGAAGCCAGTTGGATTTTGAAGAACAGTTTGAATATCCAGTATCTAGGCAAAATCTTCCATCTCTGTATTGCACATATAAACTAAATGCAAAATGATTGCATGTTAGTCACAAAATGACCTAAGTAATGAATTGGTGTGACATTAAGCACGGCGTACATCTGCATGCATACACCAACAATTTGGCAACTGGCAGCAACTGGTTGGTTGCTCAGTTTAGCGCATGTGCATCGTGATTTTTGGAAATCAGTAGTTCATGTGATTTTTTCAAAATGGAGAATATCAATTTTGGCCATATAATATGTGATAAACCGTATATTATATTTACTTTCAACCTTGCGTTAATTATCTCATAGAGAAATACATCAAAATAGAAAGTCTCATAATAACAAATTTCCTATGTTTTGTTCTTTCAGCTAATTCACTTTAGCCTGTAGCCTCTTTAAAAAAAACAGTTTTTCTTTCTTTTTATCATAATTAAGTGTATCAATAGTGAATCCACACTGATAGCGGCAATTGCTGATAACATGACGGTCCATGTGATCCCTTGGTCGTACAAACTGGATACAATCAGTTGCCATTTGTGCATAGATTAGCCATTTTTAGAGAAACTGAGTACAACTAGTTGCCTGAAAAATAGAACACTAGCAACTGGCAGCAACTGGTGGTTTTCCAGTCACAAGCGTGCCTACATTGACAAAGACCAGCAACTGATCGTATCCTCTCGGTGTTTCTAGTAGCTGCCAGTTGCCGGCAACTAGTTGTCTCCAGTTGCAAGGGCCGATGTACGCTGTGCTTTATACTCCTTTCTAGATCTTCATGTAGCCATCAACCTCTGCTAATCTACAATCAAACTGTAATTATTCAAAAAAAAAAAAAGAAATATAAAGGATTTTTGTCAGCACACATGCAGGAAGAAATTTTTAGTGATGTGCAATTTAATCTCAAAAGACATTTCAGGACATATGCTAGATCCCATTTATTTCATTCTCTATCATTCTCGCAGATTCAAGCTAGATGCCATTTATTTCATACTCTATCATTTCAATATATTATGTTAGAAAACGGCAAAAACACCATTTTACAGAATCGCTCTAAAAGGTAAACATCAAGATAATTATCCAGTAGTTAAAAAGAAAGCAGAAGTGAACGAATATAAAGAAATAAAGAAATAAAGAGACAAATGTTAATTATCTATCTATATATATATATATGTAATGTGTTTATTGTGTTATCTTCCTCTAAATGCCACTAAAAAAAAAGGCTAATTAGTCTACCTTCAGGAGACCTTTATTTCTATTGGTCGATAAAATTTGTATTTTTGTCAGAAAAAGTACACAGATCCAAGTTCCCATAAGTGTAATTTTAAATGCTATTGTTTTTTTGTTTTTTTTTTCATTCTGTCCATATTACTATAGGACATGCGTAAGATGTACTTACCTACTGACCTTTACAAAATGTGAAATGTTGAATGTAAAAAAATTAAATTCTGTAATTATATGTAAATGATTTATGTAGGTAAGTGATTCTTTTGTGCCTTGAACATAAACAAAAATTAAATTTTTTTAAAATGATTTCTATAGGCAAGTTATTTTTTTTTAAGAACAGATATTTCATTTACATGTATGTACATGTATATAGTATATATTATATTTAATGAAATATCGTAACTTAAAAAAATATCTACATATATATACTATTCATATCAGTTCATTTTTCAAATAACATGTATCTGAATATAAATCGATATAAATTAATAACTTTGGACTAACATATGGTATATTTTTATTTCTATAATTTGCTTGGGTGCAGGGTCTTGAGCCGTGGTGAAAGCCTGGAGAAAAGGTTAGGCAGAAGAATCTACGCCTTGTCACATACGAGTATTTGATCAACTAGTATTGAATCAAAAATCAGGTACAGTATGAGGGCTGGCTGAAGAGTTCGATTTCACCCACTCATGCCAATGATGTTGCAAGCCCTGGATGTCGGTCAGGAAGAAATTTTCTTCAGCCACCCTAAAAAAGTCGTTGACAGCTGACATGACGTCATCGTTACTAGGAAGATGGAGACCAGTTAGTTCCTTTTTCGTTTTTGGAAACAGGTCTCATCCATGGTTATGAATCTGGCCCAAAAATTATCAGGATCTGCTTCAAAACCGAACAGATTGTCACAGGACATCAGGAATCGGATATGTTTCTGATCCCCAGTCAAGATCTTTGGCACCCATCTTGCAGAAACTTTTGTCATTCCTAACTCATTGGCAATAATATGCTCAACCCTCTCATGAGAGATGCCCACAACACTGCCAATAGGTCAAGTGGTCAATCGTCGATCAGCCATCACCATGTCATGCACCCAGGTAATGTTTTCTTGAATGATTGCTGTTGTTGGCCGTCCAGCATGCGGGTCATCATCAAGGCTCTCTCTCTGCCATGCATAAAATTATGCAGCCCACTTCTTTACTGTGGATAAATTTTGTCCATTTCTGGTGATTTCGATGAGTAGGTTCACAAAATGGTCTTGTAGGAAGACAATAATAACACTACAGTTGCAGTTCTTATGTCTACGATTCATTCAATGATTTTCAGGCATAGAACTTTTCAGCCAGCCCTCGTACATAGTACCTGGAGAAGTCACTTTGACTATCATTGCTATACAGAAGTAGTTGTATGCATGAGTGAGGATAGGCGGGAGCAGAAAAATCTGGAAATACTTTCCTGGCTAGCGTTAGGATCAAACACAGGACCTCCTGGTTAGTGAGCTAGTGCTTTACTAACTGGCAGACCTTATGATTTAAATAATTAGACCACCTGGCAATCCAACGAACCCCTAAACAAATTCTGGCCCCGGTTTTACAAAGCTTTCTCAGACCTAATATATATGCTCTAACATTTCAACACAGACTTTGAATACTTGTTCCATGTGTAAAATAACCCAGAGGACATATACATGTAACAGTCCAACTGTTTGTTGTGTAGTAATGCAGATACAAGAGAAAATAAAAAAAGTATTTATAGCAAATCCCCCACCTAGAGCAGTTCTTGTATAAATTATGACGTCGTAAACATCTATCAATGACAGCTGATTCATTGTGTAGTTCTTTATTTAATATATTAATATCAATAATATATGTATACGCATACTTTAATTAACTTATACCAAATCTAAGTTTAGTATAAATTAGCTGAGGTTGTTGAGACAAATCAGTGGAGCTTGGGAGCTCACCAGAGAAGGTCTCTCTGATTCGAGAAGACGGAGAGCAAAGACGAACAGGGACAGAGCAGAGAGAGACGCACAGACAGGCGTATGGACTCACCCGTGTTCAACCGCTGCCTTGGCAGAGAGGCGGAATGGTAGAGTTAACATATTTATGTACCGTCTTGATGAGTTCCTGTATATATTTTAAGTACCTGTATTGCTGTTGTAGTTATGTAGATGTGTTGTATTCTGTTCCGATGTAAATAAACCATATATTTATTAAACTAACCTCTGTTATCACTAAGAAAGTGTTACAATAACCAATATGGATATAAATTTAGGGAGGAACCTCTGAAAATCTTGACATTTCCTTGTAGCATTCTTCCTGTCTTCATTAAAGATACATTAGTTAAGAGTTTAATAAAAAATTTGTTATTCTTATTATAATAATTCAAAAATAGATGATAAAAAAGAAAATATTGAAATTTCATTCTGAGCCAAACTATCACTGTAGTTTTGACAAGATGTGTGCATAGTGGTAACCAGGACACTGTCTCACTTCCCCATTTTTAAATTAAATTTTTAAATGGTGAACCGTTCTAATCTAGTTAAAATCTTGAGTATCTGATGCCATCGAGAGTTGATTATGGTCTTGTTTTGTTAATTAATGTCTAATTAATAGTTTATATAACATTTCAGGCCTAAAGAAAGCCCTGCAATAGGCAGATTTAGCTCTTGCATAATGTATGTTTAACCTGGTTTATGTAGGAAGTAAAAATATATATTTCATTTTAATTTTAGAAATTTTTATTATAGATGTACATATTGTTTGCAACACTCAATCACATTCAAGTTCGTTATGTCATAAAAATTATATTCATTTTCTGTTTGTACTGTTCTTATTGAAATGGCATCTGCAAAAAAAGTTGTCTATAAATCATGCTATACACAAGACAGTTTATATTTCACTGACAGGTTATGATAAAATATGTTGTAAGACTTCCATATAATATTGATCAGAAATTAAAGGAACTAACTGGATTCTAGTACAGATAGCATATAAAATATATTGAAAATTACTTATCTTCATAACAATTTTCAACCCTTTCTTTTTTGGGATAAAAACTGAGAGATTTTGTAAAAGTTGACATCATATTGGGGGTATGTACATGATAATGTCTATATGTAAGTTTAGTGGTTTCGCTCCCAAGAAGTATGGCTGACTTTTTAATTTTCTCTGGATTCACTGGTTTACTCATACTGCAGAAGACCCCTGCACTCAAAAGAATTATTGAATAAAGATTTACCATAATTATGTCCATCCCAAAATGACCTAAATATAATTTCTCTACTTTTCTTTCTGAAATCATACATGTGTATTTAATAATTTAAAGATACATTATGGGAGATTCGGTAACGAGTTGGCAGTTCTCACTATAATAGTTAAAAACTAGATAATGTAAAGGCAATTTGGTGAAAATTTCATTCAAATTTAACCACTATGAACTGAGAACTAAGCGACTGAAATTCCCATAAGCCTCGGTCATCATTACTAAAGTCAGTACGATAAACAGCATAGTCTCGATTATCCATTGAATCGTTTAATAGAGAAGGAAAGTTATGCAGTAAATCGGCTTACAATCCACAAAAGATTGCAGGCTAGCGCTGCCATCTAGAGTTGATTATGGCCTGGATAGGTTAATTAATGTCTTATTAATAATTTAGATAACATTTCAGGCCTAAAGAAAGACCTGAAATAGACAGATTTAGCTCTTGCATAATGTATGTTTAAAAGGAATAAAATAAACTTTATATTACTTAATTCTCAAGATTTCTCTAACATGTGATACAAGTTGAGCTTAATGAAACAGAATGTCAATCTATGTTGCTAGGGCTCATCTTCCCACAATTTTTTTGTTAATCAAATATTCCTTTCTGTCACTTTCAAAAGATTGAAAGAGAGAAAATTATAGTGGTTATTTTACAGATATACATCATGTAGTTGTTTGTGGTAGACATTCCAAAATAGGACTTGAATAACTTTCATCTTATATTTTTACATTGAGGATTAAAATACTTAAAATAGGATCCACATTTTTAAGACAACAGTAGGACATTTCTATTCTTTAAACTGGCATTTCTTAATGGCAGGATATATTAATTCTTCTGATTTCATTTATATAGAAATAGAACATGATATTTTTTAATAGGTTTAGTGTGGTTCTTAACCCGCAAACTACATTTTCTTTAAGCCACCTCATTTAACCCTGTGCAAAAAAAAATATAATGGCCATTTTGTTGGCATGCTTCAGGTCAAGAGGTCATGACCTTAGATCTTGTGAAGACCTCTAAGAAGAATGAAAGAAAACAATGGAATTAGAATATTGTATTGTTGTAGGGAAGTCAATTGAGACCTTGATTATTTCTATTATTTGATGCAAAGAAAGGGGGTATTTTGTGTGTACAGGACAGGTGACAGATACCAGTCAATAATGTACACATTATTTCTTAATGTCAGGGGATAAAGATGGTAGAAAAAAAAATGCCAGTCTGTGATAAATTGTTTATTTAACTAAAATGAAAAAATATTGGCAATATATAGGATCAGTGTCATAGCCATTAAATGGATTCAAAGAAAAATACTTTTTATACACTTTTTAAATATGGCCATTTATTGTCAGTGCTCCTGTCTTTCTAGGCTTCCATTCTAAAGGTAAAGGTTACCTATGAAATTATACACTCTTATTTATTGAGAAACAAAAGTTACCATTACTTTCTTCATAACTTTTGTAATGTGGACTCCATTAAATGAAATGAAGTCGGTTCAATGTCCTGTATTTCTGCACCAAGAACTCCACAAACTCTTGATTAGCTTATATATTAATCTCTTCATAGTGTCACTGATCATCATTTGCATTTTCCAGACAATATGTAATTTATCACAGCTTAATCCATACTAAAATAAAATCCTCTTGATTATTTGATATTTACTCAAGAAATTAAAATTAAAATATCAAAGTTAGATAATCACCTGGTTTGGATTCAATCCGATTAAACTAAGTCTCAACAAATGGTTATGGCAAAATTCTGTTGACTATATCCTATATATCGTCTGCAGTGGATGAGGAATATTAACAAAGTTTCAATGCACGATGCCTTTGTGAATACTGAATGGAATTGAACTATTTTTTGACTGATATTCAATTTAGATATTCAACTTTTACAATATTATAGTTTGAATGGGATTCATATTCCTTCAAATGTTATCAGAGATTTTAAAATAATGGATTAAATAATTTAATGATAAATAAAAATGGAATGGGGTTTAAATTAATGCACTTCTTTTCTGCATTTGAATGATCTGATAAACCGATTAATTGGCTTGGATTAATAATTGTCCATTGAAAGATAACCAAAAAGAAATACAGTCATATTAAAATGGCATAAATCAGTAAAATTGCTTTAGTTATGATATGCTTGTATATTCTCTTGAACCCTCCATTTTAAAACTCGAGTCTTGTTGACTTGAAATCAATATGTGTTGTTTCTATTAGTGCTAGAAAGAAATCCATCAAATCTTAAGAAATCTGATAATTACTACACGAGTTGTTGGTCCTGACAGTTTTCTTAATGCTCCAGTAACTAGAATAATAATTCAAAAAGCCTTTATGGGCTGTATTTAAGACTTAGGCTTCTGTGGGCATGTTTGGGCATAATTTTTGTTGCATGGCAACCCATCTTTACAATAAATGATTTTCTTGAATGTGTTCAACAAATTTTCCCAATTATAACATTAATACCTGTTGTTTGTGGGGCTTAATGTCAGCTTTCACCACAAGTAATATCACAGACACACCTGTTCACTATAGTGTGTAATTTGTGTATTGTGAATTATAGTTTCTAGCAAAAGGAAGAAACAAACCCTAAAACTTTCCAAATTAGATAAACAAATTGCCAATTTTGGGAAGAAATCCATCAATCAAGTATAATATATCTCTATATGAAGTAATATGGTGATCAAAATAGTCTTCCTCTGGTAAATTTGTTATGATTTATATTCTTTGATGTGAATAATCCGATGATGATTTTTAATTTGACAAGAGATTCTGAGACTCTATAATCTCAATTTTTTTTTCATGATTGTACAGAGAGCTTCAATATTCGCCAGTTTTATTTAACTGTCTATGTAATAAGGTTGGGGCTAGGATACGAACAAAAAATCAATACCAGATCAATTGAGATAACCTGGCAATCATTTTCTTGTACTTTGTACTCTAGTCTAGGGTATGTTATATAGACCGTGTATGTTAGTGTACTCTTACTTAATTCATTAATGAGCTATGGTGGCTCAATGAGTATGATAACCCGGAGGTCCTGTGTTCGATCCCTATGTTGACCGAGAAAGTTCATCAGGATTTTCCAGTGTGGTTCCCCCTTGTCAGTAGTGCAGGATAGTACGATAAAAAAAGGCCCTGTGTACACATTGGTGTGCTCGTAAAAGAACCCTTGACAGTTGAAATTTGATATAAGACTAGGTCGTAGTGCCACTGTCCAAGCAAAATTTCCCTCATAAACCCCATTTACATTACAAATTTTAAGTGTGCCAGGCACGGCATAGTTCAATTTTTACGCCCATTGAAATGTGGTCGTGTATTGTCATTGCCTCCGTCTGTCCGTCCATCCTTCCGTTTGTCAGTCCGGTAACCCCAATTGCTTGTGGATGCTCTAGAGGCTGAAGTTAATATCTGATTGACTTTAAATTTATACACAGTGTTTAAGGTAATGACACAAAGAAGCCTTTTGATTTTCACAGATTTCCGATAATTTCTGCCAGAGTTATGAACCTTGATCACTTTGAAAAATCTTGTGAACGATCTAGAGGCTACAATTAATATTAAATTATACATGGTGTTTAAGGTCATGAGACGAAAAAGCCTATTGATTTTCATCAATTTCCGATAATTACTGTCAGGGTTATGAACCTTGATCACTTTGAACAAACTTGTGAACACTCTAGAGGCTATCAGCCTCACTGATAATCCGCTACTGGTGGGCATATGTTTTGTTGCCTTTCAACCTATCTTTTTTAGTGTAAATGGGCCAAACATAAGCATGCTGTGTTGATTACGGTGCCAATTTGCCCCCTTGAACTGAGGTGGTCTCAGCACGGTGCCAGGCATGGCACAGTTAAATTTTTGTAGTGTAGTGGCCCTTTATCCCTCAAGCTTTGACAGTTCTGTCATGAGTTCTGTCAAACTGGCTGCCCAAACTAAATCAACGGCCATAATTGTTTTCATACGGGTAATTTGCATAGGGACTTAAATTAACTTTTCTGTAAAGAGTTCCACAATTTGCGTGTCTGGCACGGTTGTAGAGTAATGTAAATGGTTCAATGTTAGTTCTGAAATGACCCAAGTTTTGAGTGGAGATTTAATTGGTCTAATGGTCTAACAAGTGTGCTTTAGATCATGAAGTTTGTCATCGATTCCCCGCTTGTATGTGACAAGGAGTAGGGTTGCCTGTCCAACCTCGTGGTTTTTCTGTGTGTCCTATCCACCTGCTAAAGAGAATTATTCAAATAAAATTGAACCATGTTAGTTCCAAAATGGCCTAGTTGTGTTGAGTGGATGTTAAACCCCATTTCTCTCTCTTTGATACATATGGACTAAGTGAATTAAAATATAATAACTATATACCGGTATAACATTTTGGCCTTTTGCCACCACCAAACAATGTACATCTCAAATTTAGATAAATTAGAAAATCAGTCTTGGTATAAACTATAAAGGGAACATCTGAGGATAAGTCAACCCTAGTCCTCGATATATATCCACCAGTAAGTTTGTTTTTATAATATACTTTAAGTTATTGGAGTGCAAACATTTGACATTGCATTAAGCATTTGACATAACAACAATAAACACTGATTAGTCGAGATAACTATTCACCATCCCGATATGACGATTCACAGGAATGCATAGTTTTTGTGTTATGTTGAATACAGCATTGTGCAATGTCGGATCTAAATATTAAGGCCGTCTGCAAATTTCATAAATGTCATTGTGTAAAATATTAAATATATCCCATTATGTAAAGGAAGCCATATGACCTCATATAGATTTGACATGTTCTTGACCTCAAATGTTTCATAATCAGTTGTAGAATTAGGGTAATATGATGAAGGCTGGTCACATGATAAGCAAATCAATACATTTTTCATACATATTTCTGTATAGCAGTTTAAATATGCAACACAAATCTAACAGTAGGCCTTTGTTAGCCTCAGGTAAAGAATCTGTAACTGATGACATTTGACTGTCTGTTCGCACTGTCAAGGATAGGTCTACAATAGTCTGAAGTAGTCTGAAGTAGCCCTCCTTGTGAGTAATATTGAGTAACTAAAAAAGCTATGATGGCCTAGAGTAGTGTCTAATTGTCTTGTGTTTGGTACATATTTCTATATATAAATATAATGATAAATATCATACAAGGCCTGTGGTCGTCTGTTGTCTACCATTATCTAATAATATGAGAACTCATATTGCGGCTGGCATTAGCACACCTCCAGCTTAAATCGTTACTAGGAACATGTATAGCATAGGTTTATTTTACTAATTGACCCGCCTTCCTATAGAATTCTAATTAACGCCAATCTCGCTTTGGCTCACTTTGGCTGATATTCTGGCAGCCCGCCAGAATCTATAGCCGTGGGTCATTCTGACCTGGTCAAGCCAAATGTCAGCCATAGTGATGTTGTGTATAAAATCAATTATTATCAGCAGTAAGTTGGTGTTAACTTCATAAACACACCGAAATCACTTAGAAAAAACAGTTCTTGCATGCTGTAGTATGGTCATTGAGTGTAGTTTGCAGTCAGCAAGCAGGTCATGGGATTTCATGTGCAGAGCTGCCATTAACAGGTTTATTAACAGTATGACCGGTGGTTGACCACTGTACTGTAAAACTCTTCCTATTTCAATCATTAATAAATAGAACCGATAGTCACATGGTCCAAATGAATGAAGTTAACAAACATTGATTAGGTGATTTTGATACTAACATGCCATAGTTGCTTGGTCAGGGGAATTTTGCCAGAGCACCTGCATTTTATTAAATCTTATTTTTTTGCTCTAAAGCTACTTAAAAGGTGTCACTTAATACAGATCATGTATATTTGGAACAGATATTGCAAACTATTTCTATTTCTTATGGCTTACATATTTCAGACATTTGTCTTTGCCAGAAAAACAAATATTTCTCTAATTTCTCAGCCAAATCAGATGCATTTCACGAAGCAAAAATTTGCCATAGTTTATCTGGCAAATGTAGATATTTACGGTATATCACAGGCATAAGTAACAAGTTCATACCCAGTAGGATATTTTGGGAGAGAGATAACAATATTGTGAGAAAAACAGTTTATCATTAATATCCAAACAAATTTGTAATAAAAATATACACCAAGAAACAAGCACTTGTGCTTTTGAACACTAAAAACTATGTCCTCTCTAATTAAGTAGGGTTGACAATATCTAGACCCTTTCAATTGCCGATCCGAGTAGGTTGATTGCTAAATGTTTTTTAATGGTAGAAAAAGACCCAGGAATGAACAATGGATGTTTGTTTTCTGGTGTTTTAATGTTTTACTGTTGAACAAGAGTTCATTGAAGTAAATGTCATCTTGTGCTTAATCTATTATAAAATATGTACTAGTGAAAGCATAAGTGATTGCTCGTTGGTTCTTTGCGAGAAGAGTTGAATGTCATTGTCAATTTATACCTGTGTGTTTGATGTCATTTTATAAATTACTGATTATCATATATGATTATTATATATTTACATTTATGAAACTAATGGGGGGAGGGGGGGCACTATGATAAACTCTGATAAACTCTCTTTTGAAATATTAACAGAAAGCAGATGGAAGCTCTCTGTGGTTTCACTATCTTAAAACAGACTTTTATGTCGTTCAGGAAGATAACTACTGCTAGCTTGATGACAGCATTTTTAGACTGACCCATTCCAACTTCCAGGTTTTAAAAATACCTTCTCGAAGACAGGTAGAGAGTTGGAGTATTAAAACTGGTTTATTTCCTCCACCTTTGCAAAGATAAACTGACTTCACGATCACTGACATTTTTAGACCAGTTTAACTTAATTGTTTGAATTGTGTAGAAATGGCAGTTTTGTCTGCCAATTTACTGTATCAAGTATCCTGTAATCATATTTGGCCACTCTTCTTACAACTGTATGTCTTTTGTATCTCCTAAAGAGAGGGAATTTAAAAACATACATTTTTTTTTTAACCACTACTTTAGTTTTTCCCTCAGTATGGCAATGTAGATCTCTATACAGAATGGAAAAATTCAAAATATTCATTCACTAATAGTGAATGTCATTGCAACAGTGCTTGATTTACATAATCTAGATTGCTCCAGTATGTCATGTTAATGTATATCTATACAGAATGAATAAATGCAAAATATTCAATGAATTTCAGTCAACAGTGCTTGATTTACATAATCTATATTTTAAAGTAGCTAAGTCTCTAACTCAATATCATCCAAAGTCTTACACCTTGAAAACACAAATTATTTGTCAATTCAAATCAACATTGATGTTGTGATCTTGCCGGGAAAAGGTAGGCTTCTGATATCCAATATTTAAGACAAAATATACATTTTACCATTGGTACACGAATCGTGTACCATAGTGCGTTTCAGAGTCATTTGTAACAAGTGACCAGAAAGAATGAGGCTAGACACATTCCACAACTCATGTAAAACGCTGGCGCCATATCTTATCTGGAGAGCATGCGCAATAGACTGGAATAACCAGACGCTAGAAATTGACATCTGGTTGGGACTCATGCCATATTTCGCTGGACATAGCTGATTTGAAATTATAGAGTCAAAACGGCAACAATTGAATGTAAATCAGTTTATATACAATCAGATTACATTATTATATGTGTTGCGATCCATTTGGGTCAATTTCTAGGTCTCAAATATTAGCGATTTAGCTCCTTTAACACATTGAATAAAGTTTTGATATGCAGATGTTAACATGGGTAATATTACTTGAAATTTATTGATGAAGCAGAGTGGTGGTTTAAACGCTATGCAATTTATCTTAATTGAAGGGAGAATTCCAAGTTTCA
Source organism: Patella vulgata (assembly GCF_932274485.2). Classification (NCBI taxonomy): domain Eukaryota; kingdom Metazoa; phylum Mollusca; class Gastropoda; family Patellidae; genus Patella; species Patella vulgata. The sequence goes on from NC_065883.2 coordinate 25,818,191, forward strand.
AAGAAATCAATTTGTTTTCATTAACATGAATACCTTGTATGGTGTTGTGAAATTTAGGCAACCATAATTAGAATTATTATGCACGCAAAATTTGATCGGGTAATGATGCCATATTGTTTAATTTATTCATTTGAAACCAGTCTGTATTATGTCTCAAATACCACTTAATCCCACCAGCAAAAACAAATATATATTAGCAGATTACATGCATGAGGCAGGGTATTCTTACCTTTTCTAGAACACCAGATACCTCTGTTCATTCATTTTGGAATATCACATATATCTGGAAAATTTGATGGTACCCTTGTATTATTAATAGAAATAGGTATAAAGCAGAGCATTTTAGAACAAGTATATTAGATATCTGATGTAAACTACCACCATCATTCAAAGATTTCGTCATAATTTTAAATGAATTTTGGCTTCAAATTTATTTTCTCTATGTAAGCTGAATATAAATATGTATAAGTGATTCACATTATTGATGGTATTGTGGTGTGTCAAAAGGTGAGAGCGGATGATGTAATTGTGAACTATTGTAATATAATTTCTATGTGTGTTACATGTTTATCCTCAACTTGAACCCGTTCAAACATTACTGTCCAGTAAGAGTAGCTTATAATAAACTTGACAGATTCCTGATTAGTTTTACTTAAGAAAAGTTAATCAGTCACAACTGATAAATCAACCATTCGTTAAAACTCTTATATGTAACTTAATAATGCATTTGCATTTTCTTATATCTTTATCCCCTAATCTGAAGTGTTTAATTGTTGGCCAGAGGCTAGCATTCCCAACAGATACATTGGGGTTATGTGAGGGTAAAGCTGGCTGAGGTTACTTAAGGTGAACCAGAGTTCATACCTAGGTCATCTGGCTATTAATAGCTGCTCACTGCCAACATGCAGCAGAAAGCTGTGGTGACCACACGTTGACCCTAGTAATGCTGGGTCATTACAATAGTAGTATATGTCAAAAAATCGGGGTGAAAAGTAGCTGGCACATTTTACATGTTAATACTATAAGTGGAGAGAGAATTTAACCAATATTGTGTTTTTACTCGTCATATGTGATTTATATTTGGAGCATATCAGATGTATATTTTTATGAATGAATGTGAATATTGGAATACTATACTCTACCAACTTACACATCTATTGGATATACTAAAATATTATATTAAACCTTAATGACCTTTAAATCTATATTGCCTGGGATTATATTGGATATTTAACACACTTATTTAAACTTGTAAGTTTATTTTAATTCATTATAACCTGTTCTTCAAACTTTATGCACATTTAGATTTAACGTTTCAAATAAAGTTTGATGCGTATTCATTTGTTATTTTCTATGAATGTGCAAAAAGTTCAGTTGAGACTCTTTGTTTATTGGGGCTGTACCTGATGTAGTTCAGTGCATGAACAAATTCTAGCACCTTTTAATGGGTACTACATTGGTGTTTATGTGGAATGTACATGTAGGCCATGAGAAACAACTAGATAGTCATGTTGATTAGGTCATACAATGGGTGATATTTTTGTGTAAGTTGAGTTATATAATGTTTAGTAGTTTTGGTGATCATTTCTGAATGGCTCTATATCTTAAATAGAAACACTGCATATCCCGTAATATCTATAATATCTATAATTTGTTTTCAATTTATGTGCATTGTTCAGATAAGTGACATAAATAATCCTATTTAGAGATATGGCCCTTGTTCACTTTGTAGAATCTTATCATTGGATCGGCTATCAATGTATACTATAAGCATTGTCCAGCCTATGTCATTAAATATTGTCAAAGCACCAAATGTAATTATACAGTATAAAGATTCTGTTTTTTATTCACAATACTACAACCATTGTGGAATAATTAGTCGCTGTGGGTGTATGTTTGGTTTCCTGTCAACCTTTACTTTGTACTGTAGTAAAATGAGTCTAAATTCTTATTTATTAGGGTTAACATCAACTTTACATTAACTAAGATTATTAGTGACCATAATTTTATTCATTGACTTGTAATGTTATAACCTACTTGCACTTTTATTGTATGGCTTTCCAGCTGTGGCATAAACTGTTACATTAACGAAACAATTTCAAAGTAGGCATGTCAAACATTTATGTGTAGGGCTACAGCTTTTGATTACATTTTACATTTGTTAATTTTGTCGATAAAGTTTTTAGGTCTGGATATATTGTTTCTTCTTGTTGAAATTAATCCTTTGTTAAAGGTGACTATATTATGGGATATTGCCAGGTATCGCAGATGCCATTAAGACAGAAGCTGATCTTTAAAGCAGTAAGTGTCCCACCCAATGATAGTAAATAATATTGAGTTATTATATTGTGCACAATTCCATTGAAGTTAATGTTCAAGGAGCATTTAGATCTCCACTTACTACAAGTCTCTAACTGCTTCTTGAAACAGTCAAAGAGATTTTGAATTCTTTATGGATTTCATAGGTTTGATACAGTGTATGAGAAGCATCTATGGACGAAAGACTTTAGTCTGTAGTTGGGAATCATAAGGGCACAAGATCTCTTGCATTTCGGTACAGAAACATAGGACATTAAACACAATTTCATTTCATTTTCTTATCCTGATAGAACACTGACTGATATAACCGAGAAGAAAAAAAATGATTATCAGGTTTTTGCGAAAATAAAAATAAAAAATGAAAACGATCATATTATAGCCAAACCAGCATAGCAATTAACCACTATAGTACTCTAAACAAGATATATACATTTGTACATGTATCTATTTCACCACAAGAGTGTATGAACGTTTATCAAATGCAGTAATCATTAAAAAGTACAAAAAAACTGTAGGATTTCTGTTCTGAATTCCTAAAATTAACAAAGATTGACCTCCCTTTTCAAACAGATAGGAATGAACAGTCACTCAGTGGACCAAATTGAATAGTATCGGTATTATCTTATTATTTCATACCACATAAATTTTACAGTAGAGATACTCCATTGCTGCATGGTTTGTGCACAATATCACAAGGTAAGTGTGATCAAATAAACAATATTTTTCCCCTAAATTTAAAAGCCTGGTGTGGGAATGTAGGTTATTTTCACCTAATTTGTTTCATTGTAGTGTAGGGCCCCCAAATCATTAGTCAAGTATCTAAAGATCGCCGAATTGTGCAATACGCCTTTAAATAACCGATACATGTAATAAACCATCTAAACACTTAATATCTCTGAACGTCATGTGAGGTATTGTTAATCCCTTCCAAATTATAATATTGTGCAAGTTTCAGCCCAAAAATTGTTCAGTTCCATTCAGTATTTATAAAGATATGATGAATTAGAAAATTTGTATATATAGGATATAGCCAACACAAGCCAGTGCCACCTATAGGTTTCACTGAAACTATTTGTATGATTTTTATCGAATTGAGGTTGGGTGGGCGAATAATCAGATCTGTCATTGAGTCAAGTGGCATGGATTCGAAATCCACGCTTGTACATGTCAAGGAGTAGGGTAACCTGTCCAAGCTTGTGGGTTTTCTCCGGGTCCTCCGATTTCCTCCCACAGCTAATTAAACACCTCAACACATAAGTGAATTATTGAAAAAAATTGTACTATGATTTATTTTTCTTACTTTATTGAGTTCCCTTTGCATGGATTTAGTCATGGAATATTTGATATTTTCCAAAATATGCAAATGACTCATAGTTTAAAACCCCCAGCACTCGACCAGTCTTTGATAAAGTATTTTTTAAAGGCTAGCTGTACTTTTAACCAGCCAGTAAGTTCAAAGTAGTTAAGCTGGCTTGGCTTATAGTAGTGTGAATGCTACCCTCCCTTGGCTTAAAAACGCTGGCATTTTTAAACTAGCTTATTTATTATAAGGTCAATGATATAAGCGTCCAAACAGTATTTTTGTCAAATTACTTTTAAATGCTGGTGTGAGCTGAAAGATATTATGGTTAGCAAATTAAACTTGAGATCATGTGTACACATTGTCAGTTGGAAAGTATCAACGAATTGTCATTTCAAACTTGAAAGGTGTTTGTTTGAATGTTACTAGCTTGGTTCCTTTCCTAGAAATATATCTTTTTGAAATCATCCCCCCCTCCTCCCCCCGGCAATTTTTGGAAATCAACTGTTTGTTGCAAGGCTTCATTTGTTTACTACTGCTACATTTATCGGAATGATGATTTTCCCTTTAAGCCTGGGCAGTTGTTTTGTATAATACAAATCGATATTGCGTGAGCTTCAACATTATATTGACAAGTGGCTAATACCAGTCAGCAGTGATGTTTATTAAAACTGTCAAAATTTTATTTTATGTGAGTATTGATATTTTTATTGCAGTAAAATAGGCAAAAATAATTAAGTGTATGCCATGGAGATTTTAGTGTAGCACAGTTTAATTGTGTTTGAAACTGACCATAACATAAATACTCAAACAAAACAAAGGTTTTACAGAGCATCCATATTACAGGTCTAGTCCACATGTCCTAATCCGACCTTGTCTTACTCTCATGGACATTAAATGCCCTGAAGACAAAAGTTAAATCTACACACAACTTGACCTATATACAGTGTTCAACTGACCATTGGCTCATAGTGTGTAATAATGACCTAAAAATAGTAGTATTTACTCTGGTGGTGTTTTCACAGAATACCCCATGTTAGTTTAACGATGATAAGATTTAAACAGTGAGGTGAACAACCGGTCAAACATGGAGGTTAAAACTAGTGTGCATATACCTTAATATAATATTGACCCACCCTTTGTTTTAAGATGAATACTTCCTTCAAGATTTTATTCAATAAATATCACCAATAGTATTTAGATATTCGTTACTACATAGTAAGTGGTCTCAGTGAACATACATACACACAAAAGGCGTTATTTGATTAAATTTGTTTGTAGTAGGTGCTGCAATTGAAAATTAGATTTAATGACTCCTTAAAGGGGCATTATGGAAGATTAGATAATGAGCTGTCAGTTCTCACAATAATAGTTAAAAACTAGAATAATGTAAAGGGAATATGCTGAAATGTAGGCCTAGCATTGATGATCATTACTAAAGTCGGTGTGATAAAAAAAACAGTCTTGATTATCCATTTTTGGATTAAATCAATGAACGTAAAGCAGCAAATCGGATCCAATGAAAATTTGACACATTAGATGGCATCGAGAGTTGATTATGGTCTTTTCATGTTAATAAATGTCTAATTAATAGTTTATATAACTTTTCAGGCCAAAAGGAAGACCTACAATAGGCAGATTTAACTCTTGCATAATGTATGTCTAAGCTGATATCAAATTAGATTTATGTCCAGGGCCCTTATTCACGTAAACTTAAACTAAGTTACAATCGAAATTTTAAAAAATACTGCAACTTCATTGGATATATGCAAATTGATTTTACTGGTCAGCCAATCGAATTGCAGTATTTCTTAAAATTTTGATTGTATCTTAGTTTAAGTTTTCGTGAATAAGGGCCCAGTATTTATATAGTTTGGGTTTTTTTTATACAAAGGGGGTTAATAGAACTGGATATAAATTATTCTCATAATTTTCATCTTCCTGATGGATCTAACTTTATTATGTTTGCTGTACGAGTCCATTATGAAACTGCACATAAGACAAATTACCTTATTGTCGTACAATAATATTAAATATTTTGTTAGACTTATAGTCCGTTCAGACGCTTATTTTTAAACCAGTTCATAATCGCTGGGGTTTTTAAGACAGCATCGTGTTGCGTTCACACGTACTATAAGCCAAACCAGTTTAACTATTCTGACCTCTTCGGTCGGAGGTTAGAGTTAATTGCGCATGGGTAGCTTCATCTTCTTTATTCGGTTCTCGCACGCTTTAGATAACATTGGCACAGTCTGACCCCGATATTTTCACAGGAATATAACTTACTGCGTACTGCGCATGCTCAAAGCAAGCTGGAGCTGGGGTTTTTAAGCCAACCCGTTCAGACGGCTAAGATGAACCAGTTTAAAATAAAAATCCTTCTCGAAGACAGGTTGCGAGCTGGGGTTTTTAAACTGGTTTATTTGCTCACATGTGCGTTCAGATGCTTAAGTTAAACTGGTTTAACGATCCCCGGGGTTTTTAAACCAGTTCAACTTAAGCATCTGAACGGGCTATAAGATATGGCTAACTGTACCAACAAAGCTAAAGTAGCTCTTTCAAAGAGATATTTTACATTGTCTTCAACAACTGTGATAGCAGAAAAGTTAAAATTACTTATTGTGTTTCTCATGAATTAGATATTTCATTATGTTTAGAATATAATGGAATTCATCAATTTCCTTTAAGAAGATTGTGGTGATTACTACAGAATCTATTCACAGATCTGTCCTAACAAAATATACCATGCCTGATCTTTTAAATCTCTAATCCTGGCTTTCACTACACATTCATTATGTCTAATAGGAGTGGTGGACCGATTCTGAAGTAATTATTATGAATTCCAGTATTTATGGTATTTGGCAGTTTAATAATAATACAGTGGCCTATAAAGGTTAAAGACCTTTAATTTTTCCATTGTAGGAAATAAAAATAAATTTGAGTGGTAAAGTAAAAATTAAAACAAACCTCTAAGTTAAACCAAGGATATGATACTAAAAAAAAAATAAAAAAAATTGTCATTATTAAAGATAACATTTATAGCATTACATTGTAAGCAGGAAATTAACCTTGAAAGAAGGGGGAATTTTGACAGAACTTCAAAGATTTATAGCGCAAAATTCATGTATGTGTGTCGATTCTGATTTTTGACGGCTTCATAATATGTAGTATGGTACTTCCATTCCTAGATGTCAATTTGTTCGGCAGAACTATAGCTGAACCTGGAAATTGGATACAAAGTTTTTTTTTATGATTGATTTTAGTAGCCTAGGATGTCCTCTTTCAAAATCTGCCGGGTGAACCTCGGTCACCCTTGAGCGTTTTGAGAAATTCAAGATGGCGTCCAAGACTGCTGCCATTTCAAATAATCCCCTATAACACCCATAGTATTTAGTCTGTACGAGGATGATAATTTTGGTGTCTAACCGTATGTTTATGGGGTTAAAGAATACATTAAAATTGTTCATTATGTTTTTGGGTGATTAAATGATAGTAAAATCCAAAATGCCAGACAGTTTGGCCCTTTAACTCGTTAGCAGCAGTTGGGGGCGATTATTTCACCAAACTATATCTAGAGACAAACTATATATTTCTGGACATAGGAGCATATGAGTGATACGATAACACCACATACATGCCTATCTGGGGCACATGAGGAAAGATAATATTTGTAGATGACTTCAGTTATTATGTAGAGTCAGTAGACGATATGACATGACCCCACTTGGGTAATAAAATATAATGGAACTGTTAAATTAATAAAGTTACTGGAGATTGTAGGGTAGGCCTACCATAACTAGGAAAATATTATTAAATATGTATTGCAATAGGACATTGACTCCACTCTCATGCGGGGTCCATGTATATGTAACTTTACCAAAGTCAAAAATGTTTATAATACAGTAAACGGGATATAATCATTGTCAAGGTTGTAATTTCAGCATTTTGAACTGCAGAATGTATTCAAGTAACACAAGTCAGAATGTTCTAATCTATGTAATTCAACAAGGACATTATGTATGTTACAAACAATCTATTATTGTTGCATACAAAACACATCAGTCAATATTTGAAAAGCACAGACATGTGGGGAACAAAAATATACTGCAATAGCTTACATGCAGCCCAGGATTAAACATTAAGCAAAATTAATAAGCACTTGCTTTGGGTCTCAAGGGAAGAGGGGCGCCTCATAATTTTTTTTTTAAGTGCCAGATTTACAATCGAAGATAATATTTGATCTTACGGTTTTGTACTGGTATTGTTTTTATTTTGAATTATATATATGGGATCTTATCCGATCTTGACGAAATATAGGTTTATCTCCAAAAGATCTTGGTTCCTTTCGATATTGACATGTATCGGATCGAAACTTCATGGATTATGGCCCCTGATTGTACGAAAAATCACGTTTTTTGCTTGTAGACACAATTTTTTATTTGCCCACATTGAGATGTGGTCGTATATTGTCGTCACCCCTGTCCATCCTTACAGCATTCACAATTACTGCCAGAGTTATAGCCCTTGATCACTTTGAAAAATGTATGTCTATGTCCCAAAGATCACGGTTCCTTTCGATATTCCCGCATATCGGACCGCAACTTCCTTGAATATGGCCCCTGATTGTACGAAAAATTACAGTTACTCTGGAGGTCACAATGTTTAATTTTAAAAACCGTTTAAATATATCACCGTTACACCATAACGATGGTTGAGTTCGAACGAAACTGCCTGGCAACATGGCTGCTTCTTGTATGTAAATGTATGTAATACCAAGGTCATAATTTTTACCTGATTTTGATGGAACTGCTCGGCAAAATGGCCGCTCCTTGTACGCAAATAGTGTAAAAGTATGTAATACCAAGATTGTGGACCACTAGAGGTCAGAGTTTTTTTTATCTTATTTTGATGAAATTCAAAATATTTGTTTATATCCCAAAGATCTTGGTTACTGTAGATTTCCTGTAGATATTCACGCATATCGTAACTGCCTGGATTATGGCCCCTGATTGTTAAAAAAATCGCTTCTTTTTTTGAGTTTGTTCTCTGTCCATCTCTTGCAAAATGTGGGCGTATCTTGCATGGCAACCACTTGTAAAATTTTCAAATGAAAGAGAATTCTAATACCAGTATGTATGACTGAAGGGCAAAAAGAATTTGTGTTATTTATACTATTTGGAAAAAAACCAAAACATTGTTATAACTTATAATAAAGATGTTCAGCTCCATAGGGGTCCTTAAGCGACAACTTAAATTTAGATTAAATTTAGACATATTTTTCCTTTCACAACTAAACAAATTTGACAGATTCCAACATATTTGTTGTTCTACTGGCTTTATTCTGATCTGTTCAAAGGCCAGAAGTTGATTGGATTCATGTAGTGTTTGTTTATAGGAGCAGATTTAGACATGTTGCTAGGTGTGGAGCAAGATCCTGCAAAGGGGCAAATTTAGACATTATTAAACATTTTTATACGCCTACATTTTCATGTGGACGTATATTGTTGTCGCCCTTGTATCGAACTGTCACTGTAATGTATTATGGCCCCTGATAGTTGAAAAATCATGTTTTTAGCTTGTGGACCCTCTAGAGGTCACAATTTTTGTCCGATTTTGATGCAACTTGAAATGTATGTTTACAACCAACCGAAAGATCTCAATTCCTTTCGATATTCGCGCATATCAGGCTGTAACATCCTGGATTATGGCCACTGATTGTACGAAAAATCGCGTTTTTAGCTTGTGGTCACTCTAGTGGTCATTCCAGAGGTCACAATTTTTTATCTTATTTTAAAAACCATTCAAATATATCACAGTCACACCCTAGTGACGGTTGAGTTTTAAATAGTGTAAAAGTATGTAATACCAAGGTTGTGGACACTCTAGAGATCACAATTTTTATCTGATTTTGATGAATCTTAAAATATATATTTATATCCCAAAAATCTTGGTTCCTTGTGATATTGACACATGTCAGACGATCGCATCCTGGATTGTTCGAAAAATTGCTTTTCTTTTTAGCTTGTTCTCTGTCCATCTCTTGCAAAATGTGGGAGCATCTTGCATCGCAACCACTTGTATCTGTCTATAAACAGATTATTGTATTCTGGTCATGTGAAATTGCTCCCATTGATATTGGTGCATATCAGACTGTAACTTCCTGGATTATGGCTCCTGATTCTACAAAACATCATGAAACTTTAAATACATGTTTATATCTGAAAGATCTCGGTTTCTTTCGATACATGTATTAGTGCATATCAGATTGTAACTTCTGGAAAAGGGTAGCTTATATATGAAACTCTGTGTAACTGTCAATAATTCTAGATGGTTTTTTTTTTTTATATTTCAGGTTTTACAGTCAAGAAAGAAGTTATCAGTAAAGAATGGGTCTGTAGCTAAATAGAAAAGAACAAGTTTAAACAATCATGGGAACTCCTTAACTGCAACAAACATGCCCCCACCTAAAAAACCGAAAAATGGCCCAACCACCGTGGAACAGTTCCTCTCCGGTGAGGAACTTAAGAATATGACAGTAAAGAAGGAAAAACTACAGACCCAGTCTTCTAATGGAACGAGCAGTTCATCAGACGTGGAGGCCCAAAAATCTCCAAACAGCCCACTGCCAGAACAGGGAAACTCAGGTCCTCATCAAGCAGCTACTGGTAATGGAGACAGTAATCAGAACAGTCATAAAATACTGAGAAAAATATTCACAGCCCAGCAAGAAGCAACTGTTTCAACTGTACATAGATCTCTTTCATCTTCAAGCGATGAACCAGCATATGAAAGGGATTTAACAGAAGTTAAAATAGAATATGACAATGATTATGAAACAAACAAAGAATCTGCAGCTACTACTGTCTCTGTGCCTTTGACAGGGAACAACTCAACTACCCCAACACGAAATGGTAAGATGAAAACCATGGCAGCAGTTCAGTACCTCAAGCCACAGGATAAATCATCTCCTGGACAAATCAAGGAACATTTTGACACCAAACAAACGGGTCACACAGAAATCAGTCGAACAATCCTCACAACCGATCACCTCCGCATCTATGATCAGTCTGTTGTCCGTCTACCTCTTTCAGATACCTCAGTATCCCAGCCAAGTACCTCATCCTTATATTCAGAAATGGCTGTGCCCAATCTACCTCCTTACAGTTACCCAGCAGTACAGCCTGCAGTCAACAATGAACCTTTTGATTTGTCGGTCAAGAAAAACAGCATCCTGGAAATGATGCAAAATTCAAAAGTTACCCTCAGTAGATCCGATCAGTTCGGAGACATTATGCCACGGGTTGGAATTCTACCTCAGGGACCGGGTAAGATGACACCGGCCACATTATCTCTATCTCAAGCTCTTTACCTCACAGGCAGCTCGGCCAAATCAGCCAGCAGCAGCATCTCCCCTGTCACAGGGGCACATCTCAGGGAAGTCAGGGGCTCAGATGTTCTTAATGCGAATCCTCATCGAGTTGTCAACCTTTTAACCACTCGAATCCTTGCGCCAGAAGATTATCCGGTGTCTACTATCATTGCTGCTCGATCTAATAATTCAAGAGAAAGCCCATTTTCAGGGCATGAGAGCTTACAAGAGATACAATATGGGTGAGTTATAGAAGAGTTTTAATTTTGAAATAATTAGATGAGTTTATATCCAAATTAGTGTTAACTTGGTAATGTTATTACACTTAAATTTTTATACACTTGCATTGAAATGTGGTTGTACATTGTCGTCATCCTAGTCTGTAGGTTCGTTGTGCACAAATTCTTGTGGATGCATGAGAGACAAAAGTTATCTGATTAACACAAAGTTTATATCTTCATGCAACAGGAAATCCTTCGTATAATTACTGTTAGAGTTATAGCCCTTGATTAATTTGAAAAGGTGAAATTTATAAATCAAACTAAAATTAACATCAACCAATCAAATTTTAATTATTTCTGATAATACCTTCATGGGTTGTCCCTCTTTAAAAGTTTTAAGTGTCTTATGAATTCTCCCAATAAATACAACAGATTAAATATGTGATAACCTTTGTGAATTGCTCAAAAGACATTGCTGCTGGGGACATATGTTTTGTTGCCTGGCAACCTATCTTTTCATTATTTAGATCATACATTCACATATACAAAGTAGGATGACTCGAATAAAATACACTTAAAAAGGGCTTACACATAGATCAGAGTCTTTGGATATGCAAATTTAGAATGTTAGCCTATTGCAATGATTATTAATTGTCTACATTCAATATATGCAAAAAAGTGGGCTGTTTAACCCCATTTCATGTTATTTATTTTACATTCAATATATTCCCAGTATATAGTATTTACGCATAGAGAACGTTGGCATCATATTTCAACACTAAGAACATACAATGCATTTAGATCAACATTTAGGACACCCTATTGACAATTTAAATGTAACTAGCATTCATTGATTTTATGAACATTAGAAGATACAAGACATCATGAAAATCAAATACAGATCACCAAATTAAGTTATTGTCCTTGTCATTTGTTAACATACGATAATAACAACATTTAACATGATATAAAGACTAGTCACTTCTTTTGGATCACAACCTTACTGCACTAGGTGCAAAGTTTTCCTCGAAATATCCTACTGGTAAATGACATTTTTTCAGACTTTTGATTGCACAATAAATGCACACCTATTTCAAATCACAATTCAATTTTGATTCATCACAATAAGGTGTAATGAAATTCTGCAAAAATGACACTGTTGATGGATATCAATTAAATTTAGATCCTTATGCAACAGTAGATTTATATTATATAACAGGGCACTCATTTCTCTCATATTAGTCTACTCTATAGCCTACTGGTATTGACATTTAACTGTTGATTGATGATTGTTTTAAAGTTTGCAAAGATTTTCAGTGCAAAAACATAAACTCTCATGTATTAAAACTCTGATTTAATTACCTTATTTAACCAAATAAATGAATACCGTACCGGTAATCAAACTCTTGAGTCTTGACCAATTTTTTGAAGTGAGAGCTCTAATATATAAATAAATACTTATGTTTGTTCTTAAAGGTAAGTAAGCCTATTCTATTAACTTTTTTTATTATTATTCCAATGAAGCAACAACTAATTATTTGGCTCCTTCCACTTCAGAGTCTAATATATTATTAGTTATAGTGTTTCCTTGAAATTTAGACAATTCTGTTCTGCCAAAGGTACAGAACAAAAATAATTATGCTTTTAAACAGTGTTATTAGGATTCCACACTGAGTAGCTAGTATGAAACACTGTTATTTTTGTTCAGATTGTTATTTTCTTGTAATTTTATATTGTTTTATTTCATATTTTAATATATATATGAGGAATTACTAATGGTATTGCTTTAAACTTTTTGCTTTTAAACTTTTTGGCATTAGATTAGTAAGAAAAAAAAGGTCTGAAATGTGTCATTTTGAAGAATTTTTAACTCAAAAGTTTTGCATGTTTTACTCTAGATTACCTCCCCTTGAAAAAGCATCTTTTATTTTTGGGGGTGGGGGGGGGGTCTTATAAAAAGATTAATATCCAACTGACACAGAATTAAATGTATAAATTTAACTTAGGTTTCTGGACAACAATTGACATATTTCATTGACAAGGTTAAATGGCACCGTTGAAACCCCCAGTAGCTGCATCACAGATCTAGTTCTAGAACAAAATAATTGATTAGCTTCATATGTTTTATGCTGAATTGTATTATTCATGTGTTGCATTGTGTGATGCATGACAGTATTATGTTCGTCTATATTTATGCTCCACTTCAATTTTTCAAGGTAAACATGGTTGCAGAAACAGTTGTAACTAGAACTGCGATGCAGTAATGACGGGTTTCACCGGTGCCACTTTACCCTAAACATGTTACTTCCCGTACCAATGAAACCATTAAACAGGTTTCCACATAAGCATTGCACACATCAAATAAAATGGACGCCGAATCAACAAAATCCAGCAATATCAATTCATTTTATACATTTGTTACATGTAAGTGTACTGTACTTCCGGTGATAATGAAAATGTTCAATTACTTTTATGAAATCAGAAATGACATAGGGCATCACATGGTGAAAATTGTATGTAAATCGAATAACAATTGCCACTTTTATAGACCAAAAACCTTGAAAAGTGACTTGTAGAAAATCGCCTATTTCTCTGCAACCGTACAAGTTAGAAACCATTTTCTGGTATCTGTATGATCGTATGGGTTCAATCTATTTGCTGATTGGAATCAAATATCATAATTTTAAAAACAATACAAATAAGACTCATTTGAAAAAAATATCTGTTTTGAAGGCTAAAAATACAGTTTTTGCCAAAATGACGTTACTTCCGGTGATAATGAAAATGTTAAATTAGTTCTATGAAATCATAAATGACACAAGATATCATATGGTGAAAATTTTATGAAAATCGAATAATAACTGACACTTTTATAGACCAAAAACCTTGAAAAGTGACTTAAGGAAAATCGCCCATTTCTCTGCAACCGTACAAGTTAGAAACCATTTTGTGGTATCTGTATGATCGTATGGGTTCAATCTATTTGATCAATAGAATCAAATATCATAATTTGAAAAAAATAACAAATACGAATCATTTGAATAAAATATTGTTTTTTGAAGGCTAAAATTTAAGTTTTGAGCAAATGACGTCATTTCCGGTGGCAGCGCAAGGGGTAAAATGGTTTGACATAGTCCACTATGGCATTAGGCATCCAATGGCGAAAGAAAATTGAAAATCGAATAATAATTGATTCTTTTACAGCCAAAATTACGTGAAAAGTGACTCATGCAAAATTGCCTATTTCTCGGCAACTGCTTATATTACAAACTAATTTTCACATACATTCTCTTCGTATGGATTATAGCTACAAGTTTATAAAAGTTACGTAAAAATATTTTAAAATCTGAAAAGCCTGAATGAGTTGTAAATAGGTCAATTTTACGCCTTTTTTCACCTCTTAATCCAATTTGCTAGAAAATGAAAAAGAAATTAAAAAAAACTGCTTCCGACATTTTTTGCGCCTTTAAAGGACACACTCTTTGAGTCATATAATTTTTCAAAAAAATAATATTTGTTTTCAAAAAATGGTACCTAACTGTCAAAATTGTAGTTTTTGGTAAAATTATGCCACTTCCGGTGCCGACAGATAACACTTTTGGTAATAAAAAAAATGACAATTGAGACAACGAAGCATATGAACTTTGTTTTATACAAATCGAACAATAAAAAATTAAGCTAGGACTGAAAAACTGAATTAGCCAATGGAGGCCAAGGAAAATTACTGAGACAAAAAATTTTAACATTTTTGCGCAAGTCAGATGACTCTTTAATTCTGTGCACAACACGAGTAAAAAATATTCATCAATAAAAAAGTTTTTTGTAAAATTTTAAATTTCCGAAATTTGGCGCCTAATATCTTCGAATTTTTGCTGAAAATCAAAAATCGAAAGTAGCGCAGCTATGTGCCCTGTCTCCAGCTATGCCAAAATGTATCGAAAGTTAAAATCCCATGATTATTGTTAAAATTACCGCAATATTTGTAAAAACGATAACTTCGGTGATTTCGGACATTTCGCATTGTCGCAGAACGTTCAAAATAGCTTTATCCTCTAAGTCACACCCACTTTCCCAGTAAAACCGAAGAAATCGTAACGATGCGACAAGTAGTTGCTGAGATCTACTCAAAACAAAAGAAGAATAATAATAATAATAATAATAACTAGAACTGCGAAGCAGTAATGACGGGTTTCACCGGTGCCACGTTACCCTTGAACTTATGTCACTTCCGGTACCAATGAAACCGTTAAACAGGTTTCCACATAAGCATTGCACACATGAAATAAAATGGACACAGAAACAACCAAATCCAGCAACCAATTCATTTGCTACATGTCAGTGATCCTGTCAAAATTACATTACTTCCGGTGATAATGAAAATGTTAAATTGGTTTATGAAATCAGAAATAGCATCATCACATGGTGAAAATTTTATGTAAATCCTATAATAATTGCCACCTTTATAGACCAAAAACCTTGAAAAATGACTTGTAGAAAATCGCCTATTTCTCTGCAACCGTACAAGTTAGAAACCATTTTGAGGTATCTGTATGATCGAATGAGTTCATTCTATTTGTTGATTGGAATCAAATATCATAATTTTAAAAACATTACAAATCTGATTCATTTGAATAAAATATCTGTTTTGAAGGCTAAAAATACAGTTTTTGCCAAAATGACGTTACTTCCGGTGATAATGAAAATCTTAAATTACTTGTATGAAATCGTAAATGGCATTATGTATCACACAGTGAAAATTTCATGAAAATCGAATAATAATTGACACTTTTATTGACAAAAAAACCTTAAAAAGTGACCTGTTGAAAATTGCCTATTTCTCCGCAACTGAACAAGTTAGAAACCATTTTGTGATATCTATATGATCGTAAGGGTTCATTGTATTAGTTGATTTGAATCAAATATCAAAATTTTAAACAAATAACAAATATGACTCATTTGAATAAATTACTGGTTTCGAAGGCTATAAATACAATTTTTGCCCAAATTACGTCATTTCCGGTGATATTGAAAATGTTAAATTGGTTTGACCTAGTTAAAATTGACATTACACATCAAATGGTGTCACTTTTATGAAAATCGAATAATAATTGACTCTTTTACAGGCAAACTAGCGTAAAAAGTGACTCATGCAAAATTGCCCATTTCTCGGCAACTGCGCATATTACAAATTAATTTTCACATACATTCTCTCCGTATAGATTATTGCTACGAGTTTATGAAAGTTACGAAGTAATATTTTAAAATATGAAAACGCTGGATGGGTTGTAAATAGCTTAATTTTACACCTTTTTTCACCTTTTAATCGAAATAGCCCGAAAACGGAATCGAAATTAAAAAAAATGGTCCCAACATTTTGTGCGCCTTTAAAGGGCGCACAATTTCAGTTATACCAGATTTGAAAAAAATAATATTTGCTTTCGAAAAATGGTACCTAACTGTCAAAATTGTAGTTTTTTGTCAATTTACGCCACTTCCGGTGCCGACAGATAACACTATTGGTAACAAAAAAAATGACAATTGAGACAACGGGGCATATGAACTTTGTTTTATACAAATCGAACAATAAATAATTAATCTAGGACTGAAAAACTGAATTAGCCAATGGGGGCCAAGGAAAATTACCGAGACAAAAATTTTTCACATTTTTGCCCAAGTCAGAGGACTCGTTATATTTGTGTAAAACACGATTAAAAAATATTCATAAATAAAAAAGTTTTTTGTAAAAATTTAAATTTTCTAAATTTAGCGCCTAATATCTGCGAAGATTTGCCGAAAATCAAAAATCAAAAGTAGCGTAGCTATGTGCCCCGTCTCCGGCTATGCCAAAATGCATCGAAAGTTAAAATCCAATGATTATTGTTAAAATTACTGCAATATTTCTAAAAACGATAGATTCGGTGATTTCGGACATTTCGCATTGTCGCAGAACGTTCAAAATAGCTTTATCCTCTAAGTCACACCCACTTTTCCGATAAAACCGAAGAAATCGTAACGATCCGACAATCAGTTGCTGAGATCTACTCAAAACAAAAGAAGAATAATAATAATAAGAATAATAATTTTAACAAAAACAATAGTGTTTCACACAAGCTACGCAGTGTGAAACCCTAATAACTAGAACTGCGATGCAGTAATGACGGGTTTCACCGGTGCCACTTTACCCTAAACATGTTACTTCCCGTACCAATGAAACCATTAAACAGGTTTCCACATAAGCATTGCACACATCAAATAAAATGGACGCCGAATCAACAAAATCCAGCAATATCAATTCATTTTATACATTTGTTACATGTAAGTGTACTGTACTTCCGGTGATAATGAAAATGTTCAATTACTTTTATGAAATCAGAAATGACATAGGGCATCACATGGTGAAAATTGTATGTAAATCGAATAACAATTGCCACTTTTATAGACCAAAAACCTTGAAAAGTGACTTGTAGAAAATCGCCTATTTCTCTGCAACCGTACAAGTTAGAAACCATTTTCTGGTATCTGTATGATCGTATGGGTTCAATCTATTTGCTGATTGGAATCAAATATCATAATTTTAAAAACAATATAAATAAGACTCATTTGAAAAAAATATCTGTTTTGAAGGCTAAAAATACAGTTTTTGCCAAAATGACGTTACTTCCGGTGATAATGAAAATGTTAAATTAGTTCTATGAAATCATAAATGACACAAGATATCATATGGTGAAAATTTTATGAAAATCGAATAATAACTGACACTTTTATAGACCAAAAACCTTGAAAAGTGACTTAAGGAAAATCGCCCATTTCTCTGCAACCGTACAAGTTAGAAACCATTTTGTGGTATCTGTATGATCGTATGGGTTCAATCTATTTGATCAATAGAATCAAATATCATAATTTGAAAAAAATAACAAATACGAATCATTTGAATAAAATATTGTTTTTTGAAGGCTAAAATTTAAGTTTTGAGCAAATGACGTCATTTCCGGTGGCAGCGCAAGGGGTAAAATGGTTTGACATAGTCCACTATGGCATTAGGCATCCAATGGCGAAAGAAAATTGAAAATCGAATAATAATTGATTCTTTTACAGCCAAAATTACGTGAAAAGTGACTCATGCAAAATTGCCTATTTCTCGGCAACTGCTTATATTACAAACTAATTTTCACATACATTCTCTTCGTATGGATTATAGCTACAAGTTTATAAAAGTTACGTAAAAATATTTTAAAATCTGAAAAGCCTGAATGAGTTGTAAATAGGTCAATTTTACGCCTTTTTTCACCTCTTAATCCAATTTGCTAGAAAATGAAAAAGAAATTAAAAAAACTGCTTCCGACATTTTTTGCGCCTTTAAAGGACACACTCTTTGAGTCATATAATTTTTCAAAAAAATAATATTTGTTTTCAAAAAATGGTACCTAACTGTCAAAATTGTAGTTTTTGGTAAAATTATGCCACTTCCGGTGCCGACAGATAACACTTTTGGTAATAAAAAAAATGACAATTGAGACAACGAAGCATATGAACTTTGTTTTATACAAATCGAACAATAAAAAATTAAGCTAGGACTGAAAAACTGAATTAGCCAATGGAGGCCAAGGAAAATTACTGAGACAAAAAATTTTAACATTTTTGCGCAAGTCAGATGACTCTTTAATTCTGTGCACAACACGAGTAAAAAATATTCATCAATAAAAAAGTTTTTTGTAAAATTTTAAATTTCCGAAATTTGGCGCCTAATATCTTCGAATTTTTGCTGAAAATCAAAAATCGAAAGTAGCGCAGCTATGTGCCCTGTCTCCAGCTATGCCAAAATGTATCGAAAGTTAAAATCCCATGATTATTGTTAAAATTACCGCAATATTTGTAAAAACGATAACTTCGGTGATTTCGGACATTTCGCATTGTCGCAGAACGTTCAAAATAGCTTTATCCTCTAAGTCACACCCACTTTCCCAGTAAAACCGAAGAAATCGTAACGATGCGACAAGTAGTTGCTGAGATCTACTCAAAACAAAAGAAGAATAATAATAATAATAATAATAAGAATAATAATTTTAACAAAAACAATAGTGTTTCACACAAGCTTCGCAGTGTGAAACCCTAATAAGAACTAGAACTGCGAAGCAGTAATGACGGGTTTCACCGGTGCCACGTTACCCTTGAACTTATGTCACTTCCGGTACCAAAATTACATTACTTCCGGTGATAATGAAAATGTTAAATTGGTTTATGAAATCAGAAATAGCATCATCACATGGTGAAAATTTTATGTAAATCCTATAATAGTTGCCACCTTTATAGACCAAAAACCTTGAAAAATGACTTGTAGAAAATCGCCTATTTCTCTGCAACCGTACAAGTTAGAAACCATTTTGAGGTATCTGTATGATCGAATGAGTTCATTCTATTTGTTGATTGGAATCAAATATCATAATTTTAAAAACATTACAAATCTGATTCATTTGAATAAAATATCTGTTTTGAAGGCTAAAAATACAGTTTTTGCCAAAATGACGTTACTTCCGGTGATAATGAAAATCTTAAATTACTTGTATGAAATCGTAAATGGCATTAGGTATCACACAATGAAAATTTCATGAAAATCGAATAATAATTGACACTTTTATTGACAAAAAACCTTAAAAAGTGACCTGTTGAAAATTGCCTATTTCTCCGCAACTGAACAAGTTAGAAACCATTTTGTGATATCTATATGATCGTAAGGGTTCATTGTATTAGTTCATTTGAATCAAATATCAAAATTTTAAACAAATAACAAATATGACTCATTTGAATAAATTACTGGTTTCGAAGGCTATAAATACAATTTTTGCCCAAATTACGTCATTTCCGGTGATATTGAAAATGTTAAATTGGTTTGACCTAGTTAAAATTGACATTACACATCAAATGGTGTCACTTTTATGAAAATCGAATAATAATTGACTCTTTTACAGGCAAACTAGCGTAAAAAGTGACTCATGCAAAATTGCCCATTTCTCGGCAACTGCGCATATTACAAATTAATTTTCACATACATTCTCTCCGTATAGATTATTGCTACGAGTTTATGAAAGTTACGAAGTAATATTTTAAAATATGAAAACGCTGGATGGGTTGTAAATAGCTTAATTTTACACCTTTTTTCACCTTTTAATCGAAATAGCCCGAAAACGGAATCGAAATTAAAAAAACTGGTTCCAACATTTTGTGCGCCTTTAAAGGGCGCACAATTTCAGTTATACCAGATTTGAAAAAAATAATATTTGCTTTCGAAAAATGGTACCTAACTGTCAAAATTGTAGTTTTTTGTCAATTTACGCCACTTCCGGTGCCGACAGATAACACTATTGGTAACAAAAAAAAATGACAATTGAGACAACGGAGCATATGAACTTTGTTTTATACAAATCGAACAATAAATAATTAATCTAGGACTGAAAAACTGAATTAGCCAATTGGGGCCAAGGAAAATTACCGAGACAAAAATTTTTCACATTTTTGCCCAAGTCAGAGGACTCGTTATATTTGTGTAAAACACGACTAAAAAATATTCATAAATAAAAAAGTTTTTTGTAAAAATTTAAATTTTCTAAATTTAGCGCCTAATATCTGCGAAGATTTGCCGAAAATCAAAAATCAAAAGTAGCGTAGCTATGTGCCCCGTCTCCGGCTATGCCAAAATGCATCGAAAGTTAAAATCCAATGATTATTGTTAAAATTACTGCAATATTTCTAAAAACGATAGCTTCGGTGATTTCGGACATTTCGCATTGTCGCAGAACGTTCAAAATAGCTTTATCCTCTAAGTCACACCCACTTTTTCAGTAAAACTGAAGAAATCGTAACGATCCGACAATCAGTTGCTGAGATCTACTCAAAACAAAAGAAGAATAATAATAATAAGAATAATAATTTTAACAAAAACAATAGTGTTTCACACAAGCTACGCAGTGTGAAACCCTAATAATAATTTTAACAAAAACAATAGTGTTTCACACAAGCTTCGCAGTGTGAAACCCTAAAAATATGAATCATCGTAGCAAAGTTACCCTTAGCTTAGGCTGTGTTTTACATTGGGTTTAAGTTTGGAAAATAATCCATTACATCAGTGTGAAAAGAAAGGTCTGGAATATATATTTTGTGTAAATTGCTGGATTTTTTCCTGAATATTTAGGAAATAATCAAATTTTAATTCAAACAGGAAGATAATTTGCAAACAGGTGGCTCGCTAGAATTCAATTTTTTGACATTTGCTTTATTAGGTTACTGAAAATTGTAAAATCAATCCTGAGAAAATGATATATGATCAAAAATTAACATCTTAGATAACATGTTTGTAGACATTGATTGCACAATCTACTAAACTTTATTTGGTACAATTATTATCCATTTTGCAAAAATACACCGAAAAAATGTTCAGCTACATATGTATGTATTCAGTAAATAAAGATCTTGGACAAGTTAAATGTCACATGATTTAAGGAGGCATTATGCAAGGGAAAGAGCTGGTCATTCTTGTTATTATAGATCAAAAATAGGTAATAAAAAATTTTCAGTCAAATTCTTTATTCTGAGAGCAGTTATGATCAATTAACTTTAGCGAGTTGCTGACAGCAGATGCAATTAAATTAAATTTGTATTAAATTTGCTTTACTTTTAGATTATATATTTTAATCATTAATGCTACCCCAATAATATTCGCTTACTTAATCTCAAAATTAACCCCTCATTAGTTTACGTTAATATAATGGGGAGTATATTAATGTTAGGGGTGTTCTATTGTGGGGTATATTGTTAGGGGTGTATAATGTGGAGTATATTGTTAAGGGTGTTTTTATGTGGAGTATATTTTTATAAACAAGTATGTGGTGGGAGTAGAGTGAGTTAAATTTGCAGGGATTAGGTTAATAGGTTATTGGGAAGAGTTCTTGACAGGGTTAATAGTTGGATTGAATTATGCAAGTACCAGTACTCTGATTTAAAATGACAAATACTGGTATGTCATGCCAATTTTGATGGCCTATTGTCTGTACCAGAGAGAGTTTCTGACCTTGTGATATTACATTATTTTTTCTTACATGGCCTACATGAATTATTGTAAGTCTGTTTATTCATAGCCTTTTTTTTCTGTACAATTTATGGATTTTATTAACATTATCAAGTTATCTTCCACAGATGTCTTTTTACAAATTTAATATTATTATGAAATTACTGATGTATTGGTATATATGTAGCTTTCATCTGTGTTTTCTCAGAGAAGTGAAATAAATGATCAGTCATCTGCGTGGGACAATTTCATATTATATTTTAAATGATATTAAGGATTCTGTTCCTTAAACCATCAACACCTACTATAAATTGTGTTCTCTCAGAGTAGTTAAATAAATGATATTTTAATAGTTTAAACAATCCATCATGAAATCTTTTTACAAATTTTTTAGGCCCATTAAAACTTATTTAAACATATAAAATAGGCTACTGTTTTCTGAGTGATGTACCGGTATTATCTTTTTAATGGACAATTACCTATGCTTAGCGAAATCTTCAATGCACAGCTACTCTTAATCGATCAGCTTTTTAACTAACGACCTTTGAACTGCTTCATGTTTTAAGCCAACAAAAATTTGACTTTATCCGAGCAGGTTTTTTAATTGTCAACATTTAACGTGAATGTGTATTGTCGTTGCCTTCACCGTCAGTCCACCAACATTTTTGTGAACATTCACATTTCTTGTCTGATTTTTTTTTAAAAAGTTGATGGGATTTGGTCATTTTGTGAATGTGATAGAATTTTTTTTAGATATGGTGGGATTGTTCATTCACAATCTGATTAAAGTACAGATCTATATTTCGCTTTGTTTTTTTTTATACTTTCGATTGCCTACATTACATGAAGCTGCATGAAGATCTGACCGATTGTAGTAAAAGCTTGTGTCAGTGGTCGTACGAATGTGTTTTGACCCTATGACATCAGACATTGATATTGATTAATCAATCAGTGCTGACATTTCTGGTGGTCTACTCACAGTTCCGTGCATCGCACGCCAAGAAGTCGCCGTAGCAGATGGTTTCATTGGCTAATCCCTCATGCCATCCAGAACGCAGGTTATATAACAACTCTTCCAGATTCTAGTGTAGTACAGACAAATAAAACAAAATTTTGAACTATAAAAAACGAAACAAAATAGGATTTGTGTTTTAATCAGATTGGTTCATTCAAGCATAAGGGAGAAACCTATAGAGTCAAAACCTAGTGTAGTACAGACAAATAAAACAAAATTTTGAACTATAAAAAACGAAACAAAATAGGATTTGTGTTTTAATCAGATTGGTTCATTCAAGCATAAGTAGGGGTGATGATTTTCCGTGATCGCGGAAAAAACGCGGAAATCGCGGAATTGTCCACTCAAAACGGAATTTGAAATCTCACACGGAAAAAGACGGAAAAGCCGATATTTGCTGATACTAAACACAAACTCAAAATAGTTTTGCAGTTATCCAAGTATTTTATCTTTTTATTCATAAAAATCGGAAATATTGAATGATATCGCGTGGTTTTGTTACTGTCTATTTTAGTATTTCGCTACTTTCATTTCATCATTTAGGAATCATAATTTTAATCGAAACGAAAACCCGTCTTTCATGTATCCCATTATAAAATTACTCTGTAGTTTAACTTGAATTAAACATTGTAATGTATATATATGTCTTTAAAAAAACTTCTGTCACTTCATAAAAGTAAAAATCGTTTCATTTACTTCTTATTTTACTGCCGGGCTCGTGACTCGTGTTTATCCGCATTAACCACGTGACATCAGAAATATACCGTAGCCTTGTGAATCCAGCCCTTATTCTCGAAGAAACGGTAGTAACTACGAAGATGTCTGGATAAATCGCGACTACACCTAGCAGCTGAGAAACATGACTTCGTCTGCTAAAAAGATGAAACGAGCTCACAAGATGTAATTTTCTGTTATTTAATTCGGGAAACAGGTTTAAAGAATAACTAGTCATTGAACATTACAAGTCATTCACAATTCAACATTTGTTATCATTGGTTTAAAATGATCCGTTTTGTAATAAAAGGCATTTTAAGATGTTTTATTCATTTATTCATAAAATAACATTTTATCTCGAAAAAACGGAATATGGTCAGCTCTGAAACGGAAAATAACGGAATTAAAAATACTTAAAACGGAATTTGCTATTTTCTGAAACGGAAAATCATCACCCCTACATAAGGGAGAAACCTATGGAATCAAAACCTCATAAATTGCAGATTTACTTTCTCAGTTATAGTCTAACTTTTATAGTTGTGACTATAAGACAAATTTTATTTGGAAGAATTGTTAATTGTTTTTAATTGAAACAAAGGGAACAATGTTATGGAAATTCAGAATGCACAGTAATCTCCAAGATTACATTTTGAATGTTAAACCTTGTGAATATGATACAGAACAGATTTCATAATTGAATTAGATCACTTTAAATCTTCTTGTTGTTGAAGAACCACTTTGCTGGTGGTGGGTGCATTTGGGACCCTGACACATCTCCTGCTTATGTTTCTTTTGTAAATTAAATTATAAACATGTAGTAAAGGCCAAAGAATAGTAAGTAGATTGCTAGTCTGATAAGATAGGTTTTTTTGCAGGTCCTTCGGTACACTCACATTAATGGTAAATCATTAGTGCGAATGATCTATTTAGATTTAGTATAAGTTTCATCCATTGCGTGTAAAGAGTATTATCACAGTTATTATTTATCAGGATGTCAAAGACAACATTATAAGGTTGATACTGTATTATATATATTATGCATATACCTTCACATCACACTGAAAGAAAAAAGAATGAGGGGCTTTCTGATCCACTCTATTAGCGAGTTATAACAGACTTTGAATTTTGGGGTTACTTTGGAATAACTTATATCCGCTGATTCTCATTTGCATTTTTCAGACAAGATCTAATTTTTTCACATTTCAAATCAATGCTAAAAAGGTTCTCATTTAACTTAAAATTTAGAATTTATAGGGTTTTTTTTAAGGTCACAGTTACAGATGAAATGGCTTTAAACCTATAAGACATTCAATTTTGGTCAAAACGAACGTTACTTTTATCTGAAGATATTTTTATACGCCCACATTTTCATGTGGACGTATATTGTCGTCGCCCCTGTCCGTCCGTCCGTCCGTCCACAATTTGTTTGTGGACTCTCTACAGGTCACAGTTCTTGTCCGATTTTGACGAAACTTGAAATATAGCTTTATCCCCAAAAAATCTCGGCATGTATCGGATCGAAACTTCATGGATTATGGCCCCTGTTTGTACGAAAAATCACGTTTTTAGCTTGTGGACCCTATAGAGGTCACAATTTTTATCCGATTTTGTTGAAACTTGAAATGTAAGTTTATAACCCAAAGATCTCAGTTCCTTTCGATATTCGCGCATATCGGACTGTAACTTCCTGAAATATGGCCCCTGTTTGTACGAAAAATCGCGTTTTTAGCTTGTGGACCCTATAGAAGTCATAATTTTTATCCGATGTAGAAAACCGTATTAGTATATCACCGTTACTTCCTAAGGACGAATTTCGTGAAAATCGGCCCAAAATTGACAGACAAAATGGCCGCCGTTCGTTCTCAAATAGCGTAAAAATAATAATTATGGTATATCAAGGTTGTGGACCCTATAGAGGTCACAATTTTTATCCGATTTTGTTGAAACTTGAAATGTAAGTTTATAACCCAAAGATCTCAGTTCCTTTCGATATTCGCGCATATCGGACTGTAACTTCCTGAATTATGGCCCCTGTTTGTACGAAAAATCACGTTTTTAGCTTGTGGACCCTATAGAAGTCATAATTTTTATCCGATTTAAAAAACCGTATTAGTATATCACCGTTACACCCTAAGGACGACTGAGTTCGAATTTCGTGAAAATCGGCCCAAAATTGACAGACAAAATGGCCACCGTTCGTTCTAAAATAGCGTAAAAATATTGTATATCAAGGTTGTGGACCCTATAGAGGTCACAATTTTTATCCGATTTTGTTGAAACTTGAAATGTAAGTTTATAACCCAAAGATCTCAGTTCCTTTCGATATTCGCGCATATCGGACTGTAACTTCCTGAATTATGGCCCCTGTTTGTACGAAAAATCATGTTTTTAGCTTGTGGACCCTATAGAAGTCATAATTTTTATCCGATTTAAAAAACCGTATTAGTATATCACCGTTACACCCTAAGGACGACTGAGTTCGAATTTCGTGAAAATCGGTCCAAAATTGACAGACAAAATGGCCGCCGTTCGTTCTCAAATAGCGTAAAAATATGGTATATCAAGGTTGTGGACCCTATAGAGGTCACAATTTTTATCCGATTTTGTTGAAACTTGAAATGTAAGTTTATAACCCAAAGATCTCGGTTCCTTTCGATATTCGCGCATATCGTACCGTAACTTTCTGAATTATGGCCCATGATTGTACGAAAAATCGCGTTTTTAGCTTGTGGACCCTATAGAGGTCATAATTTTTATCCGATTTAAAAAAACGTATTATTATGTCACCGTTACACCCTAAGGACGACTGAATTCGAATTTCGTGAAAATCGGCCCAAAATTGACAGACAAAAATGCCCGCCGTTCGTTCTCAAATAGCGTAAAAATATGGTATATCAAGGTTGTGGACCCTATAGAGGTCACAATTTTTATCCGATTTTGTTGAAACTTGAAATGTAATTTTATAACCCAAAGATTTCGGTTCCTTTCGATATTCGCGCATATCGGACCTTAACTTCCTGAATTATGGTCCCTGATTGTACGAAAAATCGCGTTTTTAGCTTGTGGACCCTATATAGGTCATAATTTTTATCAGATTTAAAAAAACGTATTATTATGTCACCGTTACACCCTAAGGACGACGGAGTTCGAATTTCGTGAAAATTGGCCCAAAATTGACAGACAAAATGGCCGCCGTTCGTTCTCAAATAGCGTAAAAATGTGGTATATCAAGGTTGTACGGGTTTTAAACATGAAATATAACGAGGTGCACCTATTTTTTTTTTACATATGAATTTGAATATATTTTGTTGACACATGATTCTTAATTGTGTTTTGAAAACGTCTGCTTAAATTACGGTAAGAGTTATGCCCCTTTATTTTCGGGAAAAAATGTCCGACATGAAATTTTTTGAAATCCCATCACTGTTGTGGACCCTATAGAGGTCACAATTTTGATCCGATTTTGATGAAACTTGAAATACATATTTATAACCCAAAGATCTTGGTTCATTTCGATATTCGCACATATTGGATCATAACTTCCTGAATTATGGCCCTTGATTGTACGAAAAAATCACTTCTTTTTTGGAGCTTGTTCTCTGTCCATCTCTTGCAAAATGTGGGCGTATCTTGCATGGCAACCACTTGTTAGAGGACTGGAGTTGATAAAATCATAAATTTGTATATAAACAGTAGTGAACACCCCTTTTTTCACCCCTAATGCCAGCCCCCATTAAGATTTGAGGCTCAGGACGAAATAAATTTTCTAACTAATTTTTCGTAGATTTTATTGCACAAAATATTCTTAGGCTACATTGTGTAGCTTGATATGAAACAGATACATTTTATTTCAGGAAAGTAAAATATGTTAATTGGTACTACAAGCATCAGTATTTGTCTGGTATTTGTTAACATTATGTATACATCACATGGTAGAATTAAACTATTCTACCATTTATACAATCTAGACAAACTACACTATACACACAGGCTCTTTGCCAACCTAATCAGTTAGTCCAGATTGTATAGTCTACCATTCTTTAGTTTGCATTCCACATGTTTTTATAACTAAGCAATTGTATTTGATATGGTTTATGAAACAGAAATAGTGTGATTTCTTGTTGAAGTTGAAGAGATTAAAACCCCATTCTGTTCCGTTCCATTGATCCAATTCCCTCTTTCTTAATCTTTGTGGCACTGTCTCAAAATCTATTTTTGTTATTCATACTTACAGGGTATTTGATTGGTGAAAATAAAACCGAACTGAGCAGATAATTCCGATTGTAGGAAAGGGTTGGGGTCGTACTTTTCATAGAACTATTAGAAGTTATTGACCTCCTTTTATGGGAAGACCTCTAATGATAATGAATAGGACCTCTACAACTACAAGCTTAAGTACAAGAAACCTAACCCAATGTTATGTAGGCCTACCACACCAGCTAAAAACTAAACCTACAAAATAAAGTTACCATAGTCAGTAGAGTAGATTTCTAATAATTTTCAATAGAAGATGGTGGTTGAAAACTTAAGGGCTAAATTTATCTCTGTACAGTAAAAATTGTGTGGTGATTCTGTGAACAAAAATATCTCCAGTCTGGCCACAGGTCGTACATGGGAAGGGAGACAAATCCAGTTACTGAAGTAAGAGCTGAACTGAAAAAAATAAAAAGGTCTAAATTAAAGGGAGGTCACTCTAATTATGTTATTGCTAAAAATCACGAACCACAATTTTGTTTTTGTACCTAGACTTAGATTTTAAGGATTTTTACCATGAACTTAGTGCAATATTACAAAATTGTTGATGTAAAAGATGATGTTATACAAGTAGAAAGTATAAAACAGTGAGTTTTTTTTGTATCTTTCAATCATTGTACATATGAAATGCCAGCAAACTACAGTACTGAATGCCATGCCCATTTACTGATTTAGATAATTAGTTGACTGAGCTGAGAAAGAGTTGGTTTATTAAGATTTTAAATTTCTCTAATTCATAATCTGGGCAAATATGTTAGCAGGTATGTAGGCCTATACTACATGTAAGTAGTTAATAAAGCATACCTTTAGTGGTAAATACATAGGCCCTACCGTAACCAATCTCCCAAGCAGAGTTGTCTTCCTTTGCAGTTAATATTAGTCCAGAGTGTCTTGAGGTTTCGTTCACATGTAGCCTCAAGATCACTCAAATAGCCACAAGCTGAAAGGCGTCAGTCGATAGCATGTCCTACCTCTCTGAACAACGATAACACTTACTGACAAACAAAAGTTGTTTAGTGAAACTGGTTTATCCAATATCACATTCACCAACATTTCTTTCAGTCGCCATGTTAGGATAGTTTGACCTCCGTTTTGCATCATGTCCTCCTCATTAAAATTTGGGGACCCCTGTTTTGTATAACATTTCAGCGGATTGTGTATGTACCATACTGTTTTTGTACAGATTTTATATCGGGATAGAAGACGATTTTTATTGAAGGAATAATTAGGTCACACTTCAGACGTAGTTGAAAATACAAAACGTCCATTGAGAACTTAATAACTATTTGTTGCATGATTAATTAGTAGGCATAGATCATGACCCGTGCTTGAAATTAGGATTCTTCTACAACGGCACCAAAAATTTATAAATGCCGTAGCTAAAATTAGCTGACAAGGCACCATTGCCTTTCTTCATGTCATTTTCCATCACGGAATGTGCAATTTTTATATTTGTAGATAGACAAACGGCTCGTGCAATTACTTTCTGTGTCAATTAATCTGGTTCTAGTTGTGTTCAGTGGTACTGTCATAAGTATAAAATTTACAGAGTCTTCTTGGAGTAATAAAGTCATCGAAATGTTTTCCGTTCGATCTTTTAGTTATTTGTGTTCCCAACGGTTGCCATCATGTCAACGATAACGAAAATTGATTCATCAATTTTCCCACGGCTCTGCCATAACCTTCTATAATAAGGGCACTATTTTAGAAAGTGAGCATTCTTATGAAAAAATAAATTATAACGGTAGGCTCGGGACACTATTTACAACTAAATGTTGCATCTCTGAATTATTGACCTAATCTCAAGCCCAACCGCCCCTGAACGACTGTATGATATTGAAAAGTTATTACCTATGCATTTCATGCGTCTGCATGTATGTAAAAAAGGGCATAACTTTTTAATACGTGTACACATGGACAACGGGGCAATTTAGGCCAATTTTTATTACCATAGCAGCCCGTGTTTGCTTCAGCTTTTACTTTATACGACAGTTTTGCCGTTATGCCGTGATAATTTCTAGCATAGGCTGTATGATTGTGAGATTATTATTTATAAAATGTTGATTACAAAATCCTTAAATTTGTCGGCATTCGTAGAATGTTTCATCGCCAACAGTTGATTATGATAGCTTCTGTCTTTGTCAATGTCACGTGACATTTTCCCACTTTTCTATCTTAGAGTTGAAAATATCTATAATAAAGCTTTGAGTCTTGTATCACACACACGGCAACCAAAATAAAAAGGGCCGAGTGCCAATTTTAGGTAAGAGAGAATGATTTGTTCACATTTTGAATAATATTTCATGAAAAGGTATTTCCGAGTCTTTTTGAACAGATATCGGCTACGCAAATATCGGCAAAATTTATTCTTATAGACCAGTCATCGGCCAATTAGGCTACTGAATGGTGAAACCAATAATCGGACCTTCACTAAAAATAAATTTAAAATGATCGCCTTCAAATTATAGTCTCATGATTTCGTTTCGTTTAAAGAATTCCGTTTGTAATGTGCACCATGCCAGATTTCACCTTTCGCCAATGTAGGTCATTTCTTGTTTCATTGTGTGTTGTTGGTTGTAGGCAAAGATTTTTGTGAAATCTCTTAAAATAGACACCAAAAAAGATTTTTCGGAACATAGATGGATATGAATGTTTTACCAGTGCAGATAACTTAAAATTGTGAATTTTGACGTCCGCTGAACGAAGTAAACTAGTTGCGACAAGCTTTTGACTGTTCGGATGTTAGATGTTACGTCATCAGAATATCAAAGAGTAACATCTAACTTGTTGGATTACAGTTAATATCATAAATATGAGTAGGCCAAGATTCTTGTTTTGGATAGACAATACAAATTACAATAATAAACAATTCCATAAAAACTAAATAAAAGTTGATATAATTATTGCTGTGCCTGTAATAAAATAGAAAAGGGGTTATACTGATGGTAAATAAGGACAGGGAACGCTTTTGCAAAAGATTAAACACTAAAAACATACATATATATAATATTTTAAATATGATTTATCCTGATGAGTGATATAATTAACTTCAATTATGGTATTCCCCTATGTCAAAATTTGTTAGGAGTCTTACTTTTTCAAAAGAGAACTGAACTGTTTTGGTAAAATGGATTTTACTTTACCAGCAGATGAGCAAGTTTTTCATAATCATAATTAAGTAGTTTCCTCATAGTCATACAGGACAAAAACCCTTTATTTTTTGGCATGACTGATTCTACCTTTAAAATCAGAGATTTCGATTTACTTGGATCTTTTTTACATTATGATTACCAGATTATTCTCCAACTGTACTGTTGGAAAGGATAAGATATATTTTATAAGATTTATTTAATAATGTAACACTTGTGATTCAATTAATGGTAAAGAAAATTTATTCCGCGTCGATTAGCTCTCAGGAGCAGTGAAAGAATTTAACCATCCCAATTCCTGTTGGTGGTGTTCAATAATTTATGGACCTGAGCCACAGTGTATCCTGTTTGTTTCATCAAATAAAAACAACATTTCCCTTGTTACTCAATCTAGACAAGAATTGCAACTCAGAAGTATGTCAGAAGTTTTGAACCTTTTCATACCATAATAAAATAAAATAAACAAGTTTATCACAGATACAGAAATATATCTCGGCAGAAGTAACAATAAAAAATATATTTCATTTTCACTAGTACAGTCTGTGACCATTCCTAATCCTTTTGGGTCTGACCTGGGGTCTATCCCATAGTTGGTTTTAATTACTTTCAAAGCCAGCTCAAGTGAAACTTTATCAATGTCAGGCAAAAGTCAGCAACTTACTTTCAAACCAAACAGGTTACAATTGTTTGTTATGTCTCCTTTTCTATGTGGTTTTATATATAGTAGTTGGTTATTTCGATGTGTTTCAATTGTTATGTCTTCATCTCTGCACATGTGGTGCTACAGTTGGATATTTTGGTGCTAACTGATACATTTTACAATGAATAATGAATGTCAAATGGTGCCAGGCAACTTATTCTAGTATAAATTTTTATGATAGAAGAATGTCAACTTGACGCTGCTGCAACATATAGCCATTGGCACTGACACTCTATACAATATTCATATAACCATAAAGCTTACATCTCACTTTGCATCCATAAATGAACATGACTAAAAACTTGAATTTGTCTTAAGATGAAGCTGTAACCAATAAGTGCGTAATTAGCATCCCTTTTCCTTCAATAGATGGTCAATATCTAACTAATTTTTAGAACAAGAAAACAACACTCATGTAGTAAAAACCTACTACTATTCTCATGGCGTTGTTTCAATGAGTTGCCCTAGGCACCTGCTTCATTTTCTAATAATGTGCATCTCCGCATTATTACATACTTTTATTTTCTAAAAGTAAAACTGTGGAGGAATTGGAAAATCAAACCCTTTCCATTGATTTTTAAGTATCCTAAAGTGCATGTGCAACAACAGGGCATTCCTTAGGAAAAGAAAGTGAAAGAATTGTTGATTGCTGGAAGATTTGTGAGTACCAAATGAAGGGAATTAACTGTGGTCTAGTGCCACAATCAGACATAGTTATTTCCCTTGAACTTAAAAATTAAACTTTTCCTGTATTATTTTACAGACCAGCAACAGGTGAAAATTTGCTTTTGTCAGCTAGGGAGAGTTGAATTTACAGTTTCCATTTGTGTGTGTGTTGGGGGAAGGGGGCACATTTAGGTAACATCCATAAGAAACCATATAAAACTATAAAAGACTTTTAAGAAACTTAAAGTAGCTAAGTCTCTAACTCAATATCATCCAAAATCTTCAACATTGAAAACACGATTTATTTGTCAAATTAAATCAACATTCATGTTGTGATCGTACCGGAAAAAGATGGGCTTTTGATATCCAATATTTAAGACAAAATAAACATTTTACCATTGGTACACGAATCGTGTACCATAATGCGCTTCAGCCCCAGTTGTATCAAGAGGGACGAGGCTAGACACATTGCACCAAATAAAACGGCATATGTAGACTGGAATAACCAGACGCTAGAAATTTGCACTCGCTTGAGACTGCTGGCTTATTTCGCCGAACATAACTGATTTGAAATTGGAGTAAAAACGGAAACCATTGAATCTAAATCAGTTTATATACATTCATATTACAGTATTATATGCGTTGCGACCCACTTTTGTCAATTTCTAGGATCCAAATGTTTGTGATTTAGCTCCTTTAAGTAAAAAAAAACAAAATATATTGCAGGTCAAAAAGATACACATATGTAGAAATTCTAACCTGAAACAGGCTTATAGTCATTGGTTGTATTATGCCGACATATATGGATGTAACAATGGTTTCAGTTCCTTTATATCTAAATTACATATTTAAATAAATTTTGTTGTTGGAGTAGTTTGTTTTGTACTTCGGTATCAATTTGCCTTTCCTTTTGTTGCCAAAGGAAGGTGGAAAAAGGGAGACAATGTGAATATAAAATTATATTGCCAGACAAAGAAAGAAATCTTTGATGTATATTCTTGTACCAGCGTCAGTAAAACACTGACTTATGTGACAGAAGCAAAAGGAAAACACCAGTTATCCTTCTATAAAACTGACTGAAGTGACGAGTGATAACAGATACACAGGCAAATTTCTGCTCACTAATAATTCCTTGAAGACCAAAAGTTGTTATACGAGACCGTGGGAGGATATCTGACAATTCAAAAAAAAATACTTGACTGTCACTAGATCAGAGAAAACGAAAAAAAAAAAAAAAAAATAGAAAAAGTCTGTGCATTACCATGTTTTTATTAAGTATAGAATGAATAAAAACAAAGGAATGTAGGGACTATTTCTTACTGTTATGTGAGACTGTGAGAGGATATCTGACAATTCAAAAAAAAGTAATTGAATGTCACTAGATAAGAGAAAACGAGAAAAAATAGAAATAGTCCCTACATTCCTTTGTTTTTCTATTTTTTTCATTTTCTCTTATTTAGTGACAGTCACTTATTTTTTTGAATTGTCAGAAATGAACCAGTTGTTTGTGTGTCTGTTAAAGATGAATGTGGAAACACATACATGTATGTAACAGACACTATTGACACATCAGGTGAACCACCCACTTCTGACTATTTACTGAACCTCAGTACAAAGTGTATAAAAAAGCTGAATTAAACTATACATGTAAAATGAAGAGCTTTGTCACCAACAATGCATCTAATATAAGCAAAATGCGTGAAAGTCTTCGGAAAAGTAGTGATATCAACGATCCAGTTCTGGCGTATAGATGTGCATCCCACTGGCTAAATTGGTTATCCAAAGATCTAGAAATCAAGGGTGTAAAAGAACATGTTGTGTCTGTTTGCAAAAGTTGAGCATTCAACAAAATTAGTGTTACCGCAACACGTCAGATGGAACAGTCTTCCAGATTGTTTACAGTAGTATTTGGATAATTGGTCAGTTTTAATAAAAAAAACTTGTGAAAACCATAGAGATGTCATTTACAAGGACATAAGAAAGAAAATACCTGACTTAAATTTAAAGCAGAGTTGTGAAGAATATCTTTAAATAATGAAACCTATATCAGTTGCCTTGGATAAAACTCAATCAGCAACCGTTGAATGTGTTAATGTATGGAAGGAATTAGAAGAGGCAAAACCAGTGCTCTCAGAACCGAATTTGGACAAATTTTATAAGAGAATGAAATCAATATTAACACCTTCTCACTACCTCTGCAGTTACATTTTGAATCCACTATTTTTCTCAACTAAGCTAACATCTGAAGAAGAAGATTTAGCACTTGAATACGTGAATACTCAATATCCACAGTTGATGTTTCTCATAATACAGTACAGAGCCCAATCTGATATATTTAAACCATATCTATTTAAACCAAAATTGCTTTCCAAAACAAGATGTCTTTCATGGTCTAAGTCAATCCTACTTTCAAAGAAGGAGTATCTTGATTTGGAAATTTTGGATTTGGTCAGCACATTAATGATGACATCATGTTCCTCAGCAAGTATCAAGAGTGAATTCTAAACTTAGAAACAGGTTAGGCGTGGGCTGTGGAGTTATGTTTTATTGAGAAATTTTGTGTAATTTTGACTTCATTTATTTTAAACAAATAAAACATCACAAAAAGAAGGTTTTTTTTCCAACCCTGCTTACATACTACCATTACTTACAAAAGAATAAAAATGATAAAGCCTTAATGAACTGCTCAACCAACTTAGCTGCTGTGGATGTATGTTTTTTTACCTGGAAACCTATCTTTTCTTGATAATTAAAGTGTAATCAAGTATTCCAAACAACTGTGATTGTACATGCAACCGAAGAAATAAAATTGGTTAAACAAACAGTGATGTATCTTCAAATCTTCACATACATATCTTGTATTTAAAGGCCTTTTCCAATTTAATTCAAATGTAACAAAAATCAAGCATCACAATCCACTGTAGCTCTGTGTTGAGTTGACAGATTTTTAAAAATATTTGTGGATACAGTTAGATATTCTTCAAGTAGGATAAAGTTCTTGAAGAACTAACCTCATTTTTTTGTTCTTTCCTTTCAAGTTTTGAAATTTTAATTTGGTTAGTAGAGATCATAGCCACATTTGATTTGGATGTTGTAAAGATAAACAGGACTTGTGGCTTAATAATCATAGAAAATTGTAACTGATTTTGTTTTTGCATTCTTGTGAATGATACCTCCAAATTTATTTTTTATAACACTGCTGGCATAAGATTAACAAAATAGAATAGGCTACTAAAAGATTTTTGAATGTAGAAAGTTATTAATTGTTTGTACTAAAATGACTGATGGAATGAATAATGTAGAGATTCGGCCATTTTAATTTGTGGAATAATGTATAGAGAAGATCGTGTCTGGTGTGTTCTTTCTATCTATTACTAGTTATTAGCTCAGTCTGACTCTATTTTTTTTATTTCCTCACTTGAAAGTATATTTGTCATAAATATTGAATCAAGTAGCGTCTAGACGAACATGTAAAAAAAAAAATCCAAACACAGTGAACTAGATTGAATTACTTGGTAATATATTGCTGTGGATCTACTGTTTTGTCTGAATAAAACAAAATACATCATTTGTTAATTCTCTGTGCGTCTAGTCTACTATTGATTCCCCATTTCTAACTAAAATTGTTTATTGATTTTACCGAGACACAATAATTATAATGATATAACAATATGTGACGGACACAAAATTTTTTTATGCCATTAAGGTGGAATAATTTTCAGAATCCAAAAAGGAAGTGATTTTATTACAAGTCTCTCGAGTCAGGAATTTAGTAATTCTGTGTATTCATAAATCAATGAAGAGATGATATTTTCAAAATGATCAATTATTTCAATAAATTTTGTGTTTAATCTCGCACCCAAAACACCCCAGTAGATGAGATCTTCAAGTCACTGGTTGTATAATTTTCATCAGTCCAGGTAATTTACATATTATCTTAACCACACTAATAGTAATATATCAAAAGTTAGTCCATTCAAAATCTTGTCTGGATTTCTGTAAACAATAAAACAGTCCTCTGTCAATTGTATTTAAACAAATTGGCGTTCGACTCTAAAATAACAAATCCAAACTACAACTCCTTTCTTGCTGTAATGAGCCGAAGGTCTTGAGAAGAAGGCAGGGTATTCTTATTCTTTATACAACGCCTGATACCAATTCTCACATAAATCTGAGTTATTAACGTAGATAGTTTTTTCTACTTTAGTAGTTTTGTTGTCCAGTTTGTATTTTTTTACCCTCCAATTGGAGAGTGTTGATTTGAATCAAGAAACTTGTTAAAAATATAATGGCAGAATAAGTAGGAGAAAAATTTATGGCAATGCTTTTATTTAATTAAGAAATGGTGTTAAATTGAGAATATTGATTGATATAGCAGAATGATAGAACACTTTATTATTTATTACTGTACAAATTGGATTGTTTCAACTGCTGACAACATGTATCCTGTTCATGTCATCCTTGGTCATGTGATTATCGAGATTAAATGTCTGAGCTTCAAATACCAGATCCTGTCAATTTAGACACACAAATACTGCACCCATTCTATCTACATATTAAATGTTCCAGGAAGCCTTGCAAAAATAACGTATAAAGCTGACAAGGGAAAATCCAAGTAAGGGGACCAGAGAGTTAAAACCCCCAGCACATGTTAGTTATAAAAGTAATTAAACATTATTATATTTATTAAAAATAGGTTACTTAGACGATTAAATTAAATGGACTATTCAGTGAAGTTTTCACTTTGTTTTGCAAAGTGTGCCGAAGATGTGTTCTGTTTTAGATCAGTCATACCCAGTCATGTATACAAAAAAAAATGAATGTGCTTAGCCAGGATATCTCTGAATTTCTTTAAATGGGGTGGGGGTGGGGTTTTTTTCCACACAAATATGAATTGAAGATTAACAGAAGATTGGGGGAAGTGTTGAAGAATGGGTTGAAGATTAACAGATGATTGGAAATTTGCAGACGTATGTTTCCTTTCAAAGAAACTTACTAGCAGCTTAAAATAGATGGGTTGTTTACTTTTGTTTGGAATGACTTCCTTATTAAGAAAAGTACACTTTATTAAAGTTTACCAGATTCTACTTGTTTGAGAAAATTGTGTTTAGAATCAGTTTTGCAAGTCACTGACATAGAGATAAATATCTAATAATATTGAACGGTTATTAGATAAGTAAATAGATGTATATATAGTTGTTAAAGAGCTCTTGTAGTTTGATATTATATAGCGTATGTATTATTAAGCACTACACTGTCTATGTTGTCGTGCATCTTTCCGTTGCAGACATATTGAACTTACTGGGTGACAATCTGATAAATCATTAATGGAATAAAGCTGTCTGGATCAATATTTCTGGCTAGACAGAATTAAACAGGCTGATGAACTATATAATGGCTGTCCTGATTTCTTTTAAGGACTTCGTAAGAAATCAAGCTTTTGGCTCGTTAAAAGACACAGACTTTACTCATAAGCTTTTGTTGAAATTAAGGAGGCTTGTTGTCGTAGTCTAGCTAAACAAGTTCTGGTGTAGTTCCATCAGTTTTCTTGGTCCATGAAAAGCTGTCATTTTTGTTTCTTTTCATTTAAAAGACCTTTTAACTTTTATTCAAAGCTTTTTGGCGCCGTTTACAAATAAAGAAAATTATCAACTCTGATGATAGAATTTCCAGACTGATTTTTTTATATGGTGTCTTTCATGTTACATGTATCTTCACATCTTTATGATTTAAAAGATACTTTTTAATCAATTTGTACGGTATATGTCATATCATTCATATAATACGGACAAGAAAATGGAAGTCACATGTACTTAAAGAGAGAAAGATTAATTTTCACTCAACACCAACTTGGTAATATCAGGACTAAAATCTTGAAAACACCTGTATGTCCGTGATTTGCTACTGCTTATAAATTATTTTGAAAATTGCTGATGTAGTTATGTGAATTAAAAAATTATATTTAATATTTGAGTGCCTCTTTAAACAAAACAAGAAAACATATCTTAAATTTATAGGTGTAGATCTGATATTAGCTAATATTATAAATTATGCACTAATGGCTATAAACTAGTCACTAATCACAGGCTCTAAGAGGACAAACTTGCAGTCAGGTAGAAAAAGTTGAAAATATGCCAATCACATAATACTGTGTCTTTGATAAATAACATTAACCAATGTATTTTCCATTTCATTACATATCTACTGAAGGGAGTCATTTGGAAATATAAATATATCTATCTAGACATTTAAAACCGATGATGAAGGAGTACATGTATGTATTTTAAATGTTAGATATTAAATCAATCTTCAAGAGCTGGAATATTTTGATGTTTTTATATAATCCTGTCACAAACAGGTAGACACATTTAGATTTAAATCGAGAGGGAGAGAGATTAGATAAATTCAGAATTAATTATCTGCAAATTAATAGTAAGGCCACATCAATTTGAACTTTTGTTTTCAGGGACACCTAATAAAATTTGGTGCCATTTTTCTCGGGCGAAAATATGATTTAAAGTTACAATTTCATATTTTTAAGTTATATTTTTAAAATGTATTAAAATAAAGCCCTAAAATAGATGGTATCAATAAACAGTCCCACCTTGTTAAAGAATAATCGTATAATTCGCTATTGCCAGTTGAGACATTGGCAAAAATATCATTTTTAACTTCAAATTCAAACGTTTGAAGATAGCTACTCCATGGTGGGGAATAGAAAATAAGGGAGGTAATAGTGTTATTATTTCCGGTATTATGATTTTTAAGTGTGAGAATGACACCTATGATCGTATAATAGTGAGTTGACAACATATTGAGCAAAAGACATAGAAATAATTATGTTTTGACTTTCTTAGAAAATATGAAATTGTAACTTTAAAAACCACAAATACTTGGGTTGCTCTTCTCAAAAGCTTTTACTTCCACAATTTCAAGTTTTGAAATTCTGAATAAACCATTTTTACACGCCCACATTGAAATGTGGTCGTATATTGTTGTCGCCCCCGTCCGTCCGTCCATCCATCGGTCCGGCATCCACAATTGCTTGTGGACGCTCTACAGGTCAAAGTAAATATCCGATTGACTCTAAATTTATACACAGTCTTTAAGGTCATGAGATGAAGAAGCCTATTGATTTTCAGCGATTTCCGATAATTACTGCCAGAGTTATGGCCCTTGATCACTTTGAAAAATCTTGTGGACGCTCTAGAGGCTAAAGGTAATATCCGATTGACTTTAAATTTATACACAGTGTAATTTGAGGCCATGAGATAAAGAATCATATTGATTTTCAACGATTTCTGATAATTGCTGCCAGAGTTATGGCTCTTGATCACTTTGAAAAATCTTGTGACGCTCTATAGGCTAAAGTTATCATCCGATTGACTTCAGATTGATACACAGAGTTTAAGGTCT
Organism: Patella vulgata; assembly: GCF_932274485.2. Taxonomy (NCBI): domain Eukaryota; kingdom Metazoa; phylum Mollusca; class Gastropoda; family Patellidae; genus Patella; species Patella vulgata. Next base: position 25,858,373 of record NC_065883.2, read on the forward strand.
TGAGACGAACAAGTATATTGATTTTCAATGAATCTTTATGACTTGAACAGCTAAATCCATGATGTTAAAAGTTTTGTATACTAAACATTAGCATGGGGCAGAACTTTATAAAAAACAAACAAATTCTAATGGTTTTCTGATAATTACTTAATGAGTTGTTACTCTTAATCAGATTTTAATGTATTATAAATGTTTCATTACCGAAAAAAGTAAAAATATGTGACAACTCTTGTTGAGTGCCCGGACGATATAGCTGCTGTGGGCGTATGTTTCGTTGCCTGGCAACCTATCTTTAATAAGACTTAACAGCTTTTTATTTATCAAGGTCTTGAAGAACGGAAAATTAAATTCAGGAATCCTCTTTTTTTTTTCTGATGATTTTCAAAACTCTAAGGGACCCATACTGTTTGGAGTTACACAAATGACTTTTCCTGTCTTTGATGAAAATAATGATAAGGCCCTTATGGCAATAAAAAGCTAAATTTAAACTCAGTCTAGCAGGGTTTTATTTTATGGGTATAAACTGGAAATCTAGCGATAGCCAATATGCTTGGCTACTGAAGTGAATGATATATTCCCCAGTAATCCCCTGCAAGTCTTCCTGAATCTTTGAATACTAACAAACAATATGGCTTCTTGTTGTGTCATACCAGTGATATCATGAGGAGTGGTGAGGGTTTCCTAGAAAACAAATGACTCAAACAGACGCCAAGGATGGTCTGACAAACCATTATTCATATGTTACTTTGGGTCATTGATTCATTCAGCATCAGCTTCTAAAAATGTCGCCCACTTTTATTAACCATTTAATGTTCATTTCTAATGTCCCTGATATTGATGAATTATTACTACGGTTGTTATTATCTTCACACTGAGTCGCCATTATTATTTATATGCATCTCTGATGTAGTAATTTGTGTTAAACAGTATGTTTGAAATTATGTTGTACACATACATGTATATGTGACAATCAGAAGAAAAAAGCCCACAAATTTGAGAAAATTATGTAGCGCATGTACTCATGCACTCTTCAGTTTGAAATAGTTTATTTCTGCAACTCCTGTTCTTCAAGCAATGGAGACCTGCAACTTTGCAGGTGTGATGGAGTTAGTGTGTTTGAAAACATATTGCAGTTGGCACAATAATCTTGGCCAGAGTTAAAAATGCCAATCCTGTCAAATTTTATATAAAGTATATGTATGTAAGATTTTGTTATAACAAGAATTTAGGGAATTCCATAGAACATAAGCTCAGATTACATTATCGTACTTTGTATGAATTCCAGGGAATATACAGATTTCCTACAGGAGTTAAGAAATAATAAACCTTTACTTGTCACTTATTCAACCATTGTTTTATTAAAGGAGAAATCCCAGATATATCTCTGAATAAAACTGGTTAATTCTTTGTAGAAGACTCTTAGAAACATGTATTCTAGTACAAAGGATAAGCTTGTCTATTAATGTGCAGTGAGTAGTAGTGACAACATCCTTATATACTTTTGGTGTTTGTTATTTGGATGTTTTTTTTTAAGCCAGTAATAGAATTTTGCAGGTTATTGCTATGTTTTAACAAACAGTGTCAGATAGTCACGTTTAAGTCAAGTCAATCTATGAAACATTGGAGGCAAGGACCATAAAAGAATTTCAAAACCCCTATGTTTATCGATCATTTCCAAACAGTTCGATATTTTCAGCTGAATCTGGAAGTCACTGAAAACCAAGACGTTTTTTAATTGAAAAGCCCCAGATTTCAAATATTTTGTCCTGTTATTTAACTTAGGTACAATGTATAAGTCCAAGTTTAAGAATGTAGACGTCTATGGCGCTTGAATCAATCTATGTCTCCCCACATGAATTTTGGGTTAAGTTTCTTATTGCGATCTGATTGATCATAATGTTGTAGTCTAGATTAGCATAAAGATTCCCGTCTGTACAGTAGTAATAATCTATTTTAAACATGATCCATCTTAAACGTCCAGCCCTAATACTTTGTGTAACAAGAACAAATACCATTCAGTCAAAGCAGTAGACATTATAATCTGAACCTCTTTTTAATTCTGACCGGCTTGTGTTGCATTTGTTAACATGTCTGGAAGCAGTTCAGACTAAAATAACGAAAGAACTTTCAAAAATCAAAACTAACAGAAGTGAGATGTATGGTTTTATGTTTCCAAAAGAATGATCAAATTTTCTAGACTGATTGGAATTTTAGATCAGAGAGACCTCTTGTGCGCATTTTTATTTGTGTAACATCATCAGTTTTGTCCTTTGGTTTTTACTGTATTGAGAGTTAATAAGTCACTTTTGATTTTATCGGAACAATTATATATGATCATTAATCAAAGGGTATGTGTTATGACAATCGCAAAACAAAGTGGCAGCTTCAATTTGGATCGTATAAAAAAACCCTACTAGATAGAAGGTAAACGTTAGACAAATGGCCGCAGCCAGTAACTTAAAGGTACTTTTGTATAAAAGTACGTAGGACCAGTTGTCAGGATTGTGCTTATTTAGATTTGATCAAATGAAGTTTTTTGGGTCTATAGGGGAAGTGGGAGGCAAGGCAATAGCAGCTTTTGAGAGAATTGTTTGACGTTTTTTTCACTTGGGGCCTCTTATTGAAATACAAAATAGCAACTAAAAATGCAATGTCTGAGAGGAGTATTTTCTGTCTGATCTTAATGTCAATCTTGAAACAACCCGTTTTTCTTTAAAATGTTGGAAAAATTTCTTTAATTCCATGGAGTTTTGCCACAAAAATATTTGGCCAATTGTGTTGCTTTATATGTGATTTTATCAGATAGAGGATTCCTGTTAAAATTAACCCAGTGAGCTCAGACATCTTTCAATAATATGCTTTTATAATGTTAATCACTACTGACATTTTGTAGTTGGAATGTTGTAAGTTGGGTGTAAGTGCAGAATAATGTTAAGCTATACTTTACAGTGGTATTCAACTTCATAATCTAAATTACACTGGGGCCCCGATAAAGTGTACAGAACCTGTTCTGGATCTGGTCCCAATGAAAGTGTTGCACCTTTACACTATTATCTGTGGTAGTAATTGCGGAACTCTTTTCATAAAAATTAAATTGAGTTAGCTAGAGTATAGTTCAATCAAGTAAAATGTATATATTTACTAATAATAATAACCACACTCCAAAATCTCAACTGAATAATGCTTGATCCCAGACCTAGACCACCCAACTTTGGTGAGCCTGCTCTGGTCAGTTCAAATTCATTTGCACTACTGATAATTTGGCAATGCTGTTCAGGGTTTGAACGTTCCGCTTTTGAAATATTTATGGATTGGATGATTTATTTTGATATTATGACCTCTGCTGAGGTTTCAGACTTTCTGATTAGGACTTGTCCAGGATCATTTTTAATTGGTCTCTTTTTAATTTCTGAATTCGATATATTATATACTGTCTTGTTGGTCGCGTTTCACCATATCCGTTTTAATTTAAAGAGATTTCCTTCTGCTACAGCTTACTTTGGTTCATATCAGATTGGTTGTCCTCTAATTTGCTCATCTGAGATCTGTTGTCGAAATACTTCAGTCTCTGCCAATCTCTGAAAGTGATTATTTATAAGCATGAAATAGATTTAACAAAGTTGATCAAGCATTGCTTGTAAACTTAGGTCTAGACTAATTAACACAAGTATAAACAAGAGCAGACATGGTTGGAGGCCATGCTTGTGACCTTCCTCACCATAGGTCACATCTTCATAATGTAGACAAAATGTCAAAATTTTAACCTTGTGATTTGATCAAAAGTTTAACCCTATAGTTCATGTCTGTGTGTATTTTTGAAATGTATGTAGAGATCAATTTAATATCCCGCTCAGTTAAAATATATTGTTGCATGAACTTTCTATGTATGGCATCTGTCTTACCATGTCATGCTTAATACATCCACGCAAAATTCATAAGTCAAGAATCGACTGATGAAGACAAATAAACATGTTTATGCATAAATAGATGGACTTGCTTCCAGCTAAATGACCAGTTTGGTCAGTGGTCATTGTTTTGTTTAAGATTAACATTTGTTCATTTATAATTATGGAACTGCGCATTGAAAGTAAAGTCTTGCGATATTCATAGCTGTTATTTTGTCCAGATTATTTTGTTATTCCATTACGAAAATATCAGTGTAGCTGATTTATTTTAAGATATATACTCTCGAGTTTTTCATTCGTTTTCACATATAAATACATTATTTCTGATCATTACTCCAAAATATATATGGTGCAGACAAAAGGGAATGGAATTTGTTTTCTACTCGGTGATCGCACACTACAGTTCACTTTTTTTTCTCTAGACTGAGGTTAATGTACACTACTTAATGCAATAAACATATCAGTCTTTGAAACTTTGAAAAGATAAAGAAAAGACATACAGGGATATTTTAAAATATCTATGCATGTTAATTAGTTTATATTCTTTATGATTTTTCACTGGGTCATTATAAGAATTTTACATAAATCACTGAATTATCTCCCCATTTTAGGTTCTAAATTATGAAAACATGTGAAAGTGATATAGGACAGATTTTTAAAAAGCATATCAGGATTGTTGATTAGGGTATAAGGAAGTACCTAATGGAATAGTAAAAATTGTAAATTTCAAAGCATTTTGTTGAGTTATCTTTCTGGTTATATTTTGACTTCTAGAGCTTGTGATCATGATACAGGACAAACAAGGTGGAATTGTTTTAGACTTTAGAAGATTGTTGTATGTGACATAAAGAGGAACCCTGTCAAATTTTGAAAATTTTTAATTGTAAATATACAACTTGTTTTGCAGAGTTATATTTGCATTGACAGTGTAAATAGCTAGGTATATTGCCCTCTGGTTCAGTCTTTCAAATTTTGTCTCAAAGTGGACTACTAATTAGGCACAAAAAATGTTGCATGACTTCTTACTCTCTGGATGAATTGGAATCAACTTTAATATAAAGCACATAGTTAGGGCTTTGCCTATGCTGATTTAAAGTTTATAAATCTGTATTTGAATTTTTTTAAATCTCTGAATATAGCATTAGCAGACACTTTGTTCCTTTTCTGTAAACAATCTGTCTGGCTTTGACAGTGTTAATTTAAGATGTCATTGAAATAGATGCCAGTCTTTTATGATATGTATTGAATTTTCATTCTTTGATATAAGTTGTCTACGACAAATTGGATGGAATATTTTATGGGTTAACTTATTTCATCGATTTTGTCTAGGATTTTAAGTTCTGTAAATGAAGAAAAAAGAAAAAAAAGGAGGAGGTGATTAATTGAAAAATGTGTATCGATGGATGACATTATCTGTCTGTATCTATCTAACATATAAATGTGTTATAAATGTTTTGTGTCGGACTTCAAATCACGCTGTCATTTACGTGAATATTTATGACCAGGTCTAATTTCATATCGCCATCAATATTATTTGTGTTTAACGATAATTAAAAAGAATGGAATAAGGGTTACCTTCTCACCAATACCTTACATTCAGAGACGTGCATATGATAATTTATTTCTATGGTTACATGTGGGGAAGAAGTTTGCCTACTTTTCTTTGAATTCCTTCTATTTGATTTGAATTCCCTCCATTTCATTTGAATTCCAACGGGCTAGGGATCTTTTACATGCTCTACATATGTAGATAGAATATTGTTTTTCCTTCCCATAACTAAACACACTTTCCTTGTCAGCTCCATATGCTCCGTCACTGACAAGGGAAAATTTAGCTGGAAAAATCCAGAACTCATTTTGAATTTCACTGCCTTGGATTTTTTTATGGGAACTAGCTATTTGAACTCATGGACGTCCAAATGACAAGGCAGTTTTTATACGTCCACATTTATTCGTCTGTCTGTGTGTGTCACCTACAGGCCGCAATTCTTAATCAATCGTCTTGGAATCTTTTCATACTTATTACTTATACCCAAAGGATGATTTCTATTGTTTTTTGTGAATGCCCGACCCCGTGGAGGAGAGCCATGCCCAAATTTCGCATTTGTTTGTTTGTCGTCTACTGGCCGCATTTCTTAACGTATCATCTTGAAACTATGCATACTTATTTCTTATGCCCTAAGGAACGTCCCTGTTATTGGTGGTGCATGCCCAACCCCCAGGGACAGAGCCTACAGGCGATACTTCTTAACAAATCCTTTTGAAACTTTGCATACCTATTCCTTATACCCTAAGGACGATCCCTATTGTTTTTTGGGGAATGCGGGGGGTCAGCGTGTGCATGCTGTATCATAAGATCTGTCATTGAGTCAACTGGTGTGGTTTCGATTCCCTGGTTGTACGTGACAAGGAGTAGGGTGGCCTGTCCAATCTCATGGGTTTTCTCTGGGTTCTCCAGTTTCCTCCCACAGCTAAAAAAAACCTAAGCCCAAGCAAATTATTGAAATAAAATTGAACCATGTTAGTCCCAAAATGACCTAGTTTGTGTCGAATGGACGTTAAACCCCATTACTCTCTCTCTCTCTTTGGTGAATGCCTGACCCACAGCATCCTCGGTATCCCCAGTGTTCTCATTCCGTTCTACTCCCGATACCCTGGGTTAATCCATAGGGTTTCCACGATTTCAAATTAAAAAACAGTTTACCATATTCATATCCATTTACTGAATGATTTATTTAAATAATGTATATATTTCTAATTCATTTATATTTAATTGTATTATCAAAATCTGTAGTATGTTTCGCCGATTTTAAATATGTATAACATCTGCATGTTTGACTTTTGTTATTATTATTACTATTCGTTCTTTGTCTGAAATGTGTCGAGTAATGATTCCTTTTGGCGAACAAAGAAGAATCACATTGAAAAATAGACGATTAGGATTCCAAAATAGCCTTAAAACCCAGGTGGTGTAGTAAAGCATTTTTTTCATATTACATGTTAATAGAGACGAACAGCAACTGAGAGAGGACATAGTCTAATCAGACATCGTTTTAAAGTAACTAGAGGCATAAACTTGATGTATATAAAGCCTTTACAAAAACTTTATAAAAAGAAAATCCTAAACTGCTAACAAAGGCACTGCACATAGGTCCACAGTGGATGAATAATCCTCATTGAATTTGAATTCAACAATTTGGGCATTTTGTTATAATGTTTCATTCTACGAATTTCTTCCTTTTTTTTGTGTGTAAGGGTGGGGGGAGGGAGTTGAGTTTACTAGAATGTTACTTTAAATTTAAATTCATACTCACTTAAATTGTATCAAACTGTATGGGACTACTACTTTCACTGCAAGGATTATTTATTTAGATTCATTATGAATTTATTTAAAATGGAGGATATTGTCTAAATCAATTCAAGCGATCATCAGGGAATTTTAAGGTATTTTTAATAAGTACTTCTAGATTATAATTTCAATTATTGTAATTAAATATTTCATAAAACAAAATAAAAATAGACAAAAGCTTGGTTGATCCAACACATAGGTTTTATTTCATTTAGGTGTCAGAATTGTGCAGTTAAAACTGTTTGCACTGAATTGCAGAATAAAAGTACATATAACAGTTGTATATCTTGAATATGTGCTCAGATAAAATACACAATAAATTTCATTATAAATACAGAAGAAAAAAGAGATGAAATTTAAACCCCTGCAGTTGGTTGAATAGAACTAATAAAATATCATGGGCACAGCTTAAACTAGTCTAAAGTCTGAAAATAATAGTAAAAATATTTGTACATGTACATTCTGATTAAGATACTATTAAAAAATGAGATCCATTGATAATTGAAATAACATTTATTTTCCATTGTATAATAAAATGCATTTGCCAAAATATGAACAATAAATGCTCCCCGACCTAGAAAAAAGCATGTGTGCCCATATCAGCCTGTATTATTTGACCTGTGTACTATTACGTCATACCGCCATGCTGACTGGTGAGATCTTGATATTCTACTCAGACAATATAATTCACTAGGCTACCAAAATTCTACTCACTGAACTAGGGGGTATAATATACTACTATTGCTCAGTTACCTAAGAATGTGCTAAGCGTAAAATAGGTGTTGTAGCGGGGCAGATAAAGCCGTGTTTGATATCTGTGAAAGAGGTGAACAAGTTTAACATGTAAGGGAGATAGAAAGAGCTATTGTATAGTCTGGATATGGAGAAGCAGTGAGAGGCATGTATGTCTGGCTTTCTAATACATGCAGTGTTTAGTAGCTAGTATAAAGACTAGACAGAATACGTCATTTAAACAATTAAAACTACAATCCTATACACTCTCTCTCTGTCTTATCACTGGCTTCAACTGTATAACAGTGACGTGATGATAGAAAGTGGACAGAGGTCAAGACATTTGTGGCTGATCCTAGATTACTGACTGACCACTGTGGTTAGCTGCAGCTATTTTTAGCCCTGTTCCAGTTAACTGGTCATGCAAGAAATTCGGCAATAGGTTACCCCATGTCCAGTTAGTTGTGTTGGTCCAGTTGCAGTGAGTAACTGTAATGCTTTGTGTAATGAGGAATTAGGCCAGTGGCCCATTGTGAAAACTGGATTATTTGTCTTCCAAATTCAAATTTTACTAATGGGATGGCAGGCAATGGAATACACGATGAAGATTTTGAGCATGCATTATCCATTTTAAAACTTTTAACAGAGAAAAATGGACACAGGTAGGTGTGATTGTTGAGTAATCATAAACTAAATATTTACTTTTCTGGTTGCATATGTCATGATGTTGTAGACTGACCACTACACTGACCAGTAGTAGCCATTATACCTGTAGTAATAACGGTACAAGGAGTATGCTGGTGTTAAGATGGTGATCAACACCCAGTGATCAAACAATCTAAATCTCCTTGTAATTGTTTCTTTTGTTTACTGTAGGTGTTAGTAATTAGTGAATCACATTAACTGGCTCTTAATCGATAAGTATCCGCTAATTACTTTAATCATTAGGAACTTAAATTAGCTTAACACATATTTAATTTACCATGGTGTCTGAGATATCACTACAGTGGAAAGATGTTATTCACAAACATTTAAATTACTGTTCTCTAAAAATTGGTGAAACCCTGAATCTTAGTCATGATACACCGGAAATTCATCTATTTTATTTTTCTTGGAATATATTTTATTTTGGAGATCAGTTTATCGTAATGAAAATTCATTTGTTTGATTTATTTTGATTCTTTATTTGTTATTAATGGTGAAAAACTGATTATTTATAAATAAAATTATTTCTAGTAATTATTATGGTGAGTTGGATGAGACATTCCTGTTTAAGGCCTATAGTGTTTATATTTGTTAAGTCTCTCAGCTCTGATCACCTTTTTGGGCATATTTAATTCCTTACAAACTGCGATGTTATGAAATTTGAATCTCTAAAAGGTATATCAGTTAAAAAATGGTTCAGTTCCATTCAGTAAATGTATTTTCAATAATATATATGATGAATATGTAGACAATATAAACTTGATTTGGTCAAAGCAAGTCATTTTGTTGAAATCTTTTTATGGGTCTCTATTAATCAAATTGAATCCAAGCAGGAAGATTATCTACTTGTACCATTCAGATTTTGATTTTATTTTCTTAATTAGATCTTACAAGGACTGGCTGAAAAATTCTAAGCCTATCTGTGAAAGGCCTGTACAACATCAATGGTTTCCATTTTTTTTTCTACATAGTCCCCTCGAGGTGTACACAATTTGCCATCATCATTACGAGTAAAATGACGACTGACTAGTTCCTTTTTGGAAATAGGCCTCATCCATGGTTACAAATCTGGCCAAAAAATTATCAGGGGCTGCTTCAAAATGGTGCAGATTGTCACAGGACGTCAGGAATCTGGCACATTTCGGATCCACAGTCAAGAGCTTGGCACCCATCTTGCAGAAACTTTTGTCATTCCTAATTCGTTGGTAATGGGTTTTTTTATTGCCTGTTGTTGATGGCCTTTCAGGACGTGGGTCATCGTCAATGCTCTCTCTGCCACACTTAAATTCTGCAGCTCACTTCTTTACTGTGGAAAAGGAAGGGGCATCATCCCCACGGAGTTTGTTTCAACCCAATTTGAATTAATCTATCCTTTGCAGGCTTAGAACTTTTCAGCCAGCCACAAATAATGAATTTGAACACATTTCTGTATGAATTAAAAGGTGAAAACTTAGATGTCCAGAAAATGCATATGAAGATCAGCGGCTTTAAAATTTGTAAAACGTATTTTTATAAACATCTGATTTCTATTTAGGCGATCAGTTGTAGACATATTTTAGTGAATAATATTGATTAAATGTTTGTCAAAGAATTTTAAAAAAAATTATCCTGATCAGGTGCAACTATCTGAGGTTCTGTGGGTATGACTGGTGATCAGTGTTCATACTATAGTCTATACTCTATGTTTATGTCTCGATAAACATCTCTTTACTAGCATTTTCTGGCATTGAGTAAAAGATCAAAATTTATGGTAATTTTGAAAGCTTTTCATGCTCACTTGTCAAGAGTGCCTCTGAACTCCTTCATATTTTCAGATAAAAATCAACTTTATTAGTCTAATTCTTTGTTTTTTAACTGTTTTTTTTAATAATACCAAATCTATTTTGAAATCATAATTATACTATGTAATGTTATCAGCAACTATTTCAAACGTACATGTCTGTAAGACAGGAAGAAATTACGCGAGAGCAACATGTAGATAGATAGAATTATTTATAGGTTGGCGTGTAATCATGCTTGTAAAATTCTCATCTTGCTATATGTATTGATGCAATCATTTGGATTAATTCAACTTGTCTAGACAGTAATTGACTTCTTTTCAGCTATTCATTTAAATCAATATTGAGATGCACAGAGATAGATATGAATTTTACATGTTACATACTATTCTTTGCTGTTGAATATCAAATGATTTTGTTTTCTGTTGCTTTGGTCTTTGACTTTGGTGAATGATGAACATAGTGATGTATTTATGGTATACGCGGTTGGGCTAGGAGCATCTACCCCTACGTCTAACCTCTCTGAGGTGCGTAATAAGAACCAGTCCATGGTTTTGTAGGCACTTGGGCTACAGGTAATAGGGAGTATTCACAAGTGAAATAACTTTCACTTAACCTCTGGAGGTACATCGGTTGCTGTCCCTAAAGCTAATGCCTTAACCCAGTACTGTATGTAATTCAGGCTTTTATTAGCCCAGATTTAGATATGGTTGACATTTTATATATTTCTGTAATTTAACTCCCCAAAACATTTTGTTTGCTCCAAACCTGCCTTTAAGTATCTTTCGGAAGTTTTGAATACACCACTAGCTAAATAAGTAAAATGAAATGAAATGGTGTTTAATTGCTCCGACTGGGCTAATGAAGATGGTAAATGTGTAAAACAGACACTTGCTAATAAATGTGAATTATTCAAAATAATCTATGTTCTGAAGGGAATTCAAAACAGTTGCTGCATGTTCGATAATTCAGGTGTGGCAAGGAATAGGGTGATATCTGTTGCACGTACAGGGTTATGAGAAGGTAGTTAGTGGGGTAAAAATCATCAAAAAGTTTTAAATGCAATAGGTATGTCATTTTCACATTGTACTGTTTTCTCTGCGATAAAGTTTTTGTTCAGTGTTTAGAGAAAAATTGATAACATTTATTAGTAATTAAATGACTGAATAATTTTGATGTTTTATGATTCTGTAAGTTGATATATATGTATTTGAAGCCATAAGAACATGTAGTTAACAGCTGTCAAGAAGGAAAATCACCATAAAATAGGTTAAAATCAATCCACTCCCTTTTTATCCTGAAGTACATGTAGGTTCAAATCTTTAAAAAATAAATATGTTTCACATATGCTAGCTCATTATGTTACAAGTTCAACAAAATGAATTGACTAGAAATCACAATGTGATCCTTGTTATTTTGATTTAAGAAATTTTCTAAACTATTCCAACTAGTTCTGAAATTTGTTCCAAATTTTTACTAGCATACAGCGGCCTCAGTTTATTTTGAGGACTGAAATTTTGTTTTGTCTGAATTTTTCCCTTTTCTGAAAAACTGAATGATATATTTCTGTGAAAACATTGCTGAAAATTTTTTTTTATTATGTTTACAGATTGTTGATAAAAATATAAACTGGTCATCTTGTTTTTCTTTTACCAGGAATCCATTATATGAAATATGAATTTTTTTTAAAGCTTTACATTATTTTGTAATAGAATGCTTTTTGTTTTTAGGGGGGGGGGGGAGTGTGTGGGGAATTCGCATATAGCTAAAAATGACATTTGTTTAATGTCTACAGGTTAAAATGAATTAAGCATTCTGGAAGCCATCGTCCATAATTATCAATCATCATTCGTCTAGACCATAGATTTAAGATTAACAGCATGAAATGAAGGCAAAAACATCCCTATAGACCTACATTTATTATATAAGCTTAAAGAATTCCTGAAATTAAAGGTCATTTTTCAACACAGTCTTGAAACTTCGATAAGCCGCTTCTGATCTGATATTGGAGAAGTCTGCCTGAAGTTAGGCAATTGGTAACTGCCTGCAGTTTATTCTTTCCAGCAAGATATCACTTCAAACCGGAAAATCATTTGATGACATTGATGCATTTGAAAACTTCAGTCTGCCTGATACATTTTCATGTCATTGCATAAACATTGAAAGATGGCAAGTGGGCCTACACAGTATAGATCTATATTTACAAATTATATCATTGTCTCAATTTTAGATAAACAAGGACAGAAAAGCATTGCTTAGGTAGTAACTGTGTTGATGAAATGACATGATGAATAAAGATGATAGCTTGTAATCTATATAAACTATGGTAACTTGATTTCAAATGGCCGTAACGATCTGTTGTGTGTAGGGTTGTTCAGGTTAGGAATTTTAGCGCTATAGAATTCCTTGCAAACTACCATATTGTGAAAGTTGAATCTCTGCTAGGAATAGCAATCCGAAACTGGTTCAATTCCATTCAATATTTACCAAGATATGACAAATTGAAAATTCCATCGACCTGTGCTACATACTTCCTAAGTAACAAACTGCCTTCATCTTTATTTGCCACGGATCAAATTGATCGGCCTGTTTTAAATCCGATCGAATCTAAGCTGGGAGATTTTCTAGCATTGGTATTTTGATTTTGTTTATTCAGTCATTTGAAATTTGATATTTCCTAAAAATGCAAATCTTAGTAACCTATTAACTTTAATTTATCACATCAAATGAAAGAACAAAACAAACAATAGATGATTGAGCTTTCTTGTAATATGATTTATTGAAAATTATGAGTAAATAATTTTTTAAAAAAACAAAAAAAAACAAAACATTTTATACATTTTTCACTTTAGAAATAAATTTTACTTTGATTTTTACAGAATATTACAGTTGTATGGTTGACTTATTAAGTAGTAAAATTGTTTGGTGTATGCAGTACAGATATTTTTATAAATAACCTTTTAGCTAAAAGGCAGCCATTGTACTGTTGTTTTCAGGACATCCTGTAAATTATGGTGCAACAAAATACGAAAAATGTTTAAGGCAACACTTCACTATAGTTTCTGCAAACAAGGGAATGGTGATAAATAATTAGTCATTACAAACATGTACGCTAGGAAAATATCTCAAAATAAACTTTTTCTCCTTACGGCTAGGCCTCTACTTGTGTTTCATTCTCAAAATTTCTTCAAAAAGAAACCAATTGGCAACTGGGTCAGTTCAGACACTAATGTTAGGTTTGTGTCAGAATGTATATATTGATTTTCCGACAAAAAAACACAGGAATTTTGATTAAGTTTGCCATACTTCAAAGCTGAGAACTGTCATAATATGCCTAGAGGATGCGTTTTTATAACCATCACTAATAAAAAGGTAACAAAATGGATGAATTATGTGCATAGTTTATACTTTTACTACATTAATGGACAACCTTTTATAAAGAATTTACTCAGACTGAAGTACTTTTACATCCCTTGGAAAGATTATCTCAAATATAATTTGAAATCTGAGTTAACATATCAATTCATCAAGCTCCTTCTTGCCAAGAAGCTGTGGTGGCTCAGTGAGTAAGACACTGGGTTGATAACCGGGACGTCTTGTGTTTTCTACCAGTATTAGAGACAGTGTCTAGTTCGGTTGGGCCAAAATAATCAAGGTCCTGCATATTCATTGGCGTGCATGTAAAACATCCCTTTATATGCATAATTTAGATTAGTGAAACGAAGACGCCTATTGAATTTAAGCAATTTCCATTTATAATGTCAAGAGTTATGGCCCGTGTTTCACTTTCTTGAACATTGTGAAAGCTTTAATGACAAAAGTTATAATCCGATCTGTATGAAATTTATATGCATCATTTAGATCAGTGAAATGAAGACGCCTATTTCCGTTGATAATGTCTAGAATTATGTCCCTTGTTGAACCTCTTGAAAGCTTTAGCGACAAAAGTTATAATCCAATCTGTATGAAATTTATATTTAAATTAGTGAAATAAAGAAGCCTATTGAATTTCAACGATTTCCATTTATTACGTCTAGAGTTATGTCCCTTGTTTCACTTTGTTGGATCTTGTGAATGCTCAAATGACAAAAGCTATCATCCGCTCTGTATGAAACTTATATGTATCATAACTATCATTTAAATTAGTGAAACAAAGAAGCCTATTGGATTTCTGCAATTTTTGTTAATTACTTCTAGAGTTATGGCCCTTGTTTCACTTTGTTGAACCTTGTGAATGTTCAAACGACAAATTTATATGTATCATCTAAATTAGTGAAATGAATAAGTCTATTGAATTTCAATAATTTTTGTTAATTACTTCCAGAGTTAAGGCCCTTGTTTCAATTTGTAGAACTTTGTAAACCCTCAAACAATGAAAATTATAATCTGATCTTTATGAAATTGTCTTGTAAAAGCCCTTATTACCTACAAAAGAATAGATATGCGACAACACCTGTTGCTCGGACGATTTAGTTGCTGTGAGCGTCTGTTTCATTACCTGGCAACATATCTTTGGAATAAGCTCACTGCATTGAAATCAGCACACGTTGAAATGGGATCAAAGAGGGGCCTCCGTGATGTACTTCTACATTCTCCAATTCTATGAAATGGGCGTATTCCATATTCCAATCCGAAGTTTCATCGGATGAACTGTTGTACGTTAATGTCTGTTTGCACATGCGCAGAAATGGTATTCTTAAAAAAAAGGCTTTGAGAGACTCGTACTCTAGAACATTGTGTGAATAAGGATTAAAAAAATAACATAGACCAGTTTATTCTTTCCTATTTACAGCCACGATCAAGAGTCTTGTATTATGTCTAAAATATAAATACCGAGTGTCAATCAAAATAATGATTTGTTCACAACTCGAATGATATTTTAAAGGTATTTACAGAGTCCTTTTGAAAAGATATTGGCGACTCCAGTATCGCCAAAATGGCTGACTATCAGTTAGTAGCGATTTCTACCTATAGGCCACTTATCTGCCAATTACTGATGCTGAAACAATTATCTGACCATCACTAATAAATTTCCGGTTTCCTCCCACTGCTAAAGACCCCTACGCGAATGCGAATTATTGAAATAAAATTAAACCATATGTTAGTCCCAAAATGACCTAGTTTGTGTCGAGTGGACGTTAAACCCCAT
Source organism: Patella vulgata (assembly GCF_932274485.2). NCBI lineage: Eukaryota > Metazoa > Mollusca > Gastropoda > Patellidae > Patella > Patella vulgata. The sequence continues at coordinate 25,873,991 of NC_065883.2, forward strand.
TTCTCTCTCTCTCTCACTAATAAATTTTAACTTGAGGGGAGGAATGCTATGGAACTTTCGAATATTTCTATGCAGATTAATCCTGTTCACGTTCAAATTTATGAAATGTTGTGAATGCAGTGCAGAACAGGGTTCTTAACAGAATATTTGAAAATTTGGTGAGATTTTTCATAGGGACATACAGTACAGCAGAATCCTATTGCATTTCAAAGGTGTTTACTTTTAACAGAGTTGATCAAGTATTGTTTTAAAAACTTGCTCTGTTGGAATTGTTGACAATTATTTTGTAGCTAGGACAAACAGGTACATGTGCAGGGATGTAGCCACGCCGGGCGCTTGCACCCGCACTGTTTTTAGCCGCCCAGCACCAAAAAAAAATATTGAAGAAAGCCGCCCAGTCGTATTTAAACCCCTTCGTCCTTCTCTGTACACAAATTCAACGCTTGAAATTTACCACGGCAAAGCCATGGTAAATGCCGACGCAAACCATGTCTGCCACGGCATACTTTATTTTTGTGTGCCATAGTAGACCCTATCATCCCAAATTAGTTTAAAGAAAGAAGTATTGGTATTTTGTTTATTTATATTTAGAAGTTGTGTAGGTCTATTCATTTACAATTCTATGGTCTTTAAATTTGTATATTTGCCGTAAATAGGTCATCCAGACCAATTTACGGCACTCCAATGTTAAAGGTTTGGATGTCGTAAATGGTGTCGTAATTCGTGAGACACAAGTCAAATTTAATTATCAATATCTACCTGTTGTCATAATTTGTTGTACTCAAATAAAACACTAACACCATTTTAAGAATCGTTTTAATTTTTAATCTCAAAGTATTAAAGTAATATTTGAAAAAAAAACAAAAAAACTGAGAAACAAGAGTGGGGTGGGGCAATTTTTTGCTCGGTCGGTTGGTGTCAAAAAGTTTTTAGATCCCTGGCAGAGTCTCTGTGTCATTGATGAAAATTAAGTGAATTTGTAAAAATTTGAATATATTAATGGAAATTTGATTTGCACTGAAGCAAATACAAAAGGCAGCAGATGCTCTGAAAATACACCAAGAAGGGTTGAATTTTCATAAAAGACCCCCCCCCCCTCCAAAAAAAAAATTAAAAAAATTTATAGGTCTGCTTTGGAAGACCAATTTGAAAATTTACAGGAAGGACTTTTTTGCTTGTTTGTGTTTTTTTTTTTTACCCACAGCTGTGCCGTGTGTATAGGTGCTAATAAAATTGTATAAACTGCTAATCAGTTGGTGCTTTAGATGTCAGTTTTGATCAAGGTTGTCAAGCAGTAGCATACCTTAGGTGTGAGAGGTGGCGGGTCAGGTTTTGTGGGCCAGTACTTCATTTTCTGTAGGGTCAGTGATTCAGTAAGTAAGACCTTGGCTCGCCAACCTGTAAGTCCTGTGTTTGATCCAGATGTGGGCCGAGAAAGTTCATCAGGATTTTCCACCATGGTTCCATTCCCTGTGGTCTTTTGTACACATTGGTGTGCATGTAAAAGAAATCCTTAGCAGTTGGAATTCGATATAATTCACTGTATGGCACACATCCGTCTTCATTAAACCTCATTTCATTTAATTTTTGTACTGTCAGTAAGGATACAAGACAGTTAAAGTAGGATTGATGTACATTGTGTTGGGTTTTTCACAGGAGAAAGTGAGCGGGGAAGGTAGCCAATGCAAAGACAAAGGTAGATTTTTTAACGCTATTGACAGTAATGTATTAATAATCTAGAAAAAAATTTGTATGTACAGGTTTTTAGTTTTAATCGTCCACAGTATACTTAAAAATGAATAAAACTATGCATACTCATGCAATACATGCTTAATGCATAGAGGCGATAGTGTCTCCCCCTTGCAGACATGCTGTTGTATTTGTGACCTAGGTTAGAGTAACCTAACCTTCACCTTGCCTTAGCATAATATCACCACAGGATATAGTATGGCTATCAGTGACTGTCTGGTTTAAAATACCTCTTCTTTTACTTGCTTAGTCAAACTTTCAATATGGACTAACCTGACTATGTGATTTGTAAGGACTATATGAGTTCCTATTTTCATGGAAGGGGTGAGGTTGACCCCTTGGGAAGGTAGGATTTTCAATTGTATTTATAAATATACCGACATGCTTTTTGCTGCATGTCTGGTGCAGCTATCTGCATTGCACTGCAGTCAGGGTTATTCACATTCAACTGCCCTATTTAAAGGACTGGCTTTACTTCAGTTTTTGAATAACTGGATCTTTTTACGCTGTATTTGATGCTACTCTTTACTTTTCATTAAAATATGTCTCAACTTTTACCATATTAAGACTTATTGAATAATCATGTATTTTTTTAATTAAAAATGCAGACAAAAGTTTTTCCATCAAATTTCTTTGTCTCAGGAAAGTGGCGCAACCGTTCGGCGTAGATTAGACTAAGTAAAGCAAGACAACTCATGCCTTGACTCAAAAGACCACGAATTTGGGCGTCTTTCGGATTATGGCCAAACTTTACATGTATGTATTCTAGACCTATATGACGTAATTGTCTGTCTTGTCGAATGATATTTGATACATCTTATATAATATCATACTGATTAATATGTAAGTAATATATGCAATAACATTTCCCCCATGGCAAGTTCACTTACCTATATTTTAAAAAAAAAATTTTAATCTCATCATTATGTTGCGAGAAAATAAATTTTTAGAAAGATTAGATCTTGACAAAGTTTAGGCTAGACAGAAATGTTAATTATATTTGTATTTTATTTTTAGAGTTAAAGACTTCATATAAAATATTGAAGTAACTGTCAAAAAAATAAGCTTCAATTACATAAATATTTGAAAAAAATTCAGAATTATTTAAAGTCCGCACATAGTGTTATTCAGTTCTATTCGTAAAATATTTTATTCAGAAGGTTTGAGGGTTGACACACTGAAACCCATGACAATGAATATTTTATTGAAAAATTAGACGTCTTGAAGAAATACTAACTGGTATCATTGGGCTAAACTTACTTTCAATTGGACTCAACATCAGTGTGATTGGTGTGTTTTAGTTAGTTTCTGCCTAAACATAGGTTGCCATGCCATTGAAACTTGTACTGATTACAAGGCTGCGTTCACATTGGGATTTGCATCTGAAGTTAAATTAATACCATTTGCCTTCACGTATTTGAAGTTCAGATTTTGAACTCAGATCCTTTGTGGAATTTTCCGGTAAAAAAGTAACATGATGTGAATGCAACCGCATAAGTGTATAGAATTTTACATGCAAATTCATTTACGTATTGTAGTGCCAGAAAACAGACTGTTTTGATTTCATCTACTGAACACAAACTCTTATCCAATCAGTGTTAACACAAACATTAACTGTAGTTGATTCTGTTGATATCTTTAAGAACATAGCCATAGTAACTGTCAACGGGACCCAAATTCAAAGCAGTTACCAGAAGTTTATTGGAAGTTCTTTATAATGTTCTGGTCACATTTCTAGTCTATCCCCTTTACCGTTTGGATTTGTTACCAGGGTAGTATGTAAAAGTTGTACCACTTTCTCTAAACAAAGTTAATATTTGTCAAGTACATTTTGTTGCTGAGGCTTATACCGGTAGATTGGTCATAACAGCCATTAATATATACCAGATTGATTAAATCCAGTGACATATATTTAGATCAATTTTGTTCACAGTTTCCGTAGTTGTGACTAAAGTCAATTTTGTGTGTTAAAGTTTTATTGCAGAGGATGCCACATGTTGTGAAATGGTTAATTCATCATATCTTTGTAAATACTGAATGGAATTGAACTATTTTTGGACTGATATCCCTCTTAACAGATTAAACTTGCACAATACCAGTATTGTAGTTAGCAAGGGATTAACAATCTCTCAAATGATGTTCAGAGATTTTGAATACATTAATTATATTACAAAATACCTGAATAATAATAGCAGGAAGTTTCAAAACTCTGGTCTTAATACCCCATCCATTAGTTGTTAAAATCTTGAAACTGTTCTGAATACTTGAAAATTTTAACATGGTGTTCATTAGATTCCAGTGTCATAGCTAAAGATACACCTTGAACTTTTGGAGCTGTATGAATGAAAACAGTTTTTAGGTTTCTGGATTTCCCCATATAATAATTTTACTTTAACACAAGATTCATAGTCCTGTATTAATTATTGGTGTTGTTTTTGGTATGTCTTGCTAACCATGTAGAAATTTTGATTATGTTGAGATCATTTGACACCTACAAAAGAAATATCCTATCCAAAATTATTATGTGGAATAAGACAATAAAGATGGCAGCATGAAATCAAAAGAAAGTAATGTGAAATTTATATGGCCATAACTTGGTTAGGATTGGTATATTTCAAATGATGTTTGAACCAATATGCCTTTTACTTAACTTTTAGTAAGACACCTTTTAAAGTAATTATAAACACAAAAGAAAAGACAAACTGGATACACAGGACAATGAAGTGATTAAAAACTTTTTAAAGAGAATATAACGCCCAACTACACTATCCCTTCAGCACAAGAAGTGGTGTCCCGCCACACTACAGTCTATGGTACATGTATATCACAAAAAAAGCAAAAATATACATAACATAAAAATACATATAACCAAGCCAAAAAACCAAAAGCATAATCCATAAACCAAGCCAAGTTGTTACAAACTAGAAACTGTAAGCAACTAATAGAGACAATTATCACCTAGAACAAACTAATTGCGGAAAAGATCAGTTATTATAAATGTAGACATACAGCCAATGAACATCAAACCCAAACAGAGGTGTCTAAAGCACCAGATTGCCTCCAGGCAGGTGATTTACGTTTATGTTTAGCTGGAACTGTTTTTGTGAAATATCATGAGGAAATATTAGAAATTAGAATCAGGTTGAAAAATTTAATCATTGGAGTTGTCAGTAATAGAAATATCAGGATCAGAAATACCTGGAATAGCCCTCTTAGTCTTATTAAAAAGAGAATCATCTGGTGAAATACGTATTTGTTTTTGGGATGTCATTTTTTTACCTTCATGTAAGTCGATGTGGAGCAAAAGACTTTTACTCCGAAAATTATAGTTCCTATATCTTGAGAAGACCTTAACAAATCACATAGGAACAATCATTCTTGTGAGTTTGAGATGAGAATATCAGAAATAATAACATGCGCTGAAGAAACGACAGGAGAAAATGGAAGTATAGCTTATAAACGTGGAGCAGGAATTGGTTTACTAGAAGAAGTTACAAGAGGTAGAAAATTTCTCAGAAGAACCATCTTTTTGTACAATGTTCACAACGGAAATATCAGGATGTGAAATAACAATATTTAAACAGTCATTTTCCCAATTCTCTGGCTGCTAACTTAGTTTTCCCTCCGATCCGAACATTACAAACCAAAACAATATCACCAACCTAAAGATTTTACATGAGATTTTACATCGTAACGAATCATATGTATCCGTTGAGCATTCTTAATCTTTTACAAAGTCAATCTGTTGACAGTTTGAAAGTTATTTTGAAGATCAGTAACAAACTGGGTATAAAATTTGTTTAAAGATATGCATAAATAGGTTGGGTAACCCCAACTTTGTGGTGGGGAGGGGGGCTGAAAATTTAGCTCACAATTTTCAAAATATCACCACCCCCTACTTTAAAGGCTTTTTTCCTTCATGAAATGAAATCATGATTTAAAACAAGATACATGTTGCCAGGGACGTAACTAGCTCAGAGCAACGAAGGGGGCGGGAAGTGTTCTCAGGGGGTGCTGTAATATTGTCAGACTATGTATATTTATTGTTTTTATGGTTGACAATTTTTTCGCGGAGGGGGGGGGGGTCTTGGTTACGGGCACATGCATGTAGATCACATTAAACATATCTTTTCTGTATAAACCCAGTAATTTTCCTTTAATAAACACATGGGCTTGTTATTGAATTATAAATTTTGAAATATTTTAACAACTGGCTTATATTCTCTGTTTCTATGTGTACCATATTACATATATTTCTGCTTGCTGAACATACCATATCGTTCACGAGGTTGTGACTTTTGAAATCAAAAACCCAACATATTTGAACATACTATATGTATGGCTTAAACAGGCATTATGTAAGCGCTAAATCTGCCTATTGCAGGTCTTTCCTTGGGCCTTAAATGTTATATAAATTATTAACTAAACATTTATTAACATGAGAAGACCATGACCAACTCTCGATGCCATCGGATGGCTCTGATTTTAAGTAGATTATAACGGTTCAGCTATTCAATGATATAATTTAAAAATGGAGAAGCGAGGCTAAGAATCGAATGACCAGTACGGTGATCAATGCACACATCTTTTCAAAAATGTAACCATTGTTAAATTCCCTCAAAATAATGTAATTTGAATGACATTTTTAATATATTCATTTTGCATTATCTTTTTTTGAAATATTATAGCGAGAACGGCCAGTTCTTTATCTAAATTTTACATAATGACCCTTTAATTAATTATTTACATGCACCCACATTGATCATGTTTCGAATGTACTGACATCAACCCTGTCTGTCGGTTCATTCTTAATATTCATGATCCAATCATAAAAATTAAGACAAAGAACAATGACTTACTTCAAGCCTATTATGTATATTATAGTGGCAAAAGCTATTTTCCGATCCGCATAAAATTTATTATCTTTAAGGCCTATCAAATATCAGCATGTATTGTCTTAGATGATTTGTAGAATCCTTTAATGATCCAACAGCTGAAGTTTTCATCAGTTCTTTGCTGATTTGATTTAATTTTTTTCTGTTTAAATTATGATAGGCTTCCCGGTATAACAAAATATTTTTGAAAAAAAGCAACCTGATGATTTGGACCAGATATTGCAGGATGAAGACAATATAGAACAGCAACAGATTATGTGTGTATGTAGATTTACACTATAGAGCCTTATATTTAAACTACTGGAGGAGCCGGCATATTTAAACCAACACGTTCAGACTGGCAAAATAAACCATTTTTTGAGAAAACCTTCTTGGAGATGGTAGAGAACTGGTTGTTTTAAACTGGTTTATTTGCCCCACCTTTGCATTCAGACCACAAAGTTAAAAGGTTTTTTAAATTTAGCGTCTGATTGGGCTATTAGATTTATGATGATGCATTTACTCTGTCAGTATGAAATATTTTCCTATATTTTAATACATGCTGCATTTACTCTGTCAGTATGAAATATTTTCCTATATTTTAATACATGCTGCATTTCTTAGTGAATCTATCGCATATTGTCTGATAATGACCTACATGTAAATACAGTAGAAAACATTAGTTTAAATCATTGTAATGGTTCCTTTGAGAAACAATCATTCCATTGTTTTCTTCTTGAATCAAGAAATGAGTGGTGATTTTATCGGGGTTTTTTTTCACCTTACATTTCTAAATGACGAGCTACATGTTAAAAGAACATTCTGAACTCAAAACTGTTGTCTATTACTAAACCATTTTGATAAAACAAATTTTTGAATCAATCAATTCTAATGAAGTTTATGCTTTCAAACATATTTGATTGGTATTAGGAGGATAAGGTTGAGGCCATGTTCTGAATAACACCTTTCAGTCCTTATTCTTGTTTAAAGATAATGAAAAGTTTAAATCTCAAATGATGTTCAAATAAATCTAATATTTATGTAGAGCCTTGTATCTCTGTCACAATTCTCTGGTTCCGATATTACCAGTACAATACCACAAATTTCTTTGTATATAGAGAGAGACATACCCTGTGTTTGTTAACTTTACCTTAGGGTTTAAAACACTCTGAACAGTATCTTATCTTCAGTTTAGGGCTTGTGGTCATGTACGACTAAATGCAAATTGGATTATGAAGACTTTCTGATTAGTTAGGGATACAAATATAAAAGAATTGATCAAGTGACTAGACAGTTTTCAATAAATTATATAAAAATAATATGTCTGTTGGCTAGAGGTTATAACTTGTATGGTCTCATCAAAAATGAAAAATAGAAAATATGTTCCTAAGTAAGTTCCTAGTTAATCCAAATGCTAGACAGAAATGGCTTTTAAATTGAATATTCAGTATGCTATTTTCTAATATGAAAATCTCTGTCTAGGTATATATAATAGTCAACAAATCGAAAATATTTACATTTAATGAAATTACAAACTTTTTTTCGTGGTTCTGTCACTTCAGTCTTCCAAAGACTGATGTAATTTTCTCCCAAACAAGAAATAAAGTCTGGGTGTTTAGCATGTTGAGTGATCGTCTAGCCATGTAAACTTAAGAGAACACTCATAAACCAATATTAGATTTTACAACTGGTATTTCGTCTTATAGAATTGGACAGTATAAAGACAGTAATTATCGTACAACACATGAAGTATGTCTTGTCTTCTTACTTTCCACAAATTTATACCACTAATCTTTAATTTTCCTGCGTTATCATTAGTTTGTCTGTCTAGTCGTTTATTAATTGCAAATGGTTACTATTTTAGCATACTAATTCCATAATTAAATTTGTGCTTATCAATATAGATAGTCCATATTTAAAATTTAAAGACCAATAGGTTACATCTCTACTGTAGGGATATTTTCATATGTCCACATTTTATTTGTGGGCACTCTACAGGTCACAGTTTTTAGCCAAATTTGATGAAACTTGAAATACATGTAGGTCTATATCCCAGAGATCTTGGTCCTAAAATTAATATGCACCATTCTAACAGCACATTCAACATGGTGGAATTATGTATTAATTAAGATTAGATTAATAAAAACCCCACTTAGTTTTAGAATTATCAATAAGGTGATTTCTGTGTAGAGAGAACTGTATTAATATAAGTACATACAGATAGCGTACTAATGTCTTTCAATTTCTATAAATGCTGTAAAGTTAATTTGATGCTATATTGTGCACCGTTTTTGCCATTCATTCACATTGTTGGATTAATCTTCCTTTAATTTTTAAAAATCAATTTCAAATTTTAGCCCCTTTTCAATTTAATAATGTACATACAGAGTATAATTTATAAGGAATATAGAAGAAAGAAAATAATTCTTTTAAGATTTGGTTGTATGTGAGTGGCATGTAATACTGGTTGTTGAGTGGGATTTTACTGTATACATGTACTTACATGTACACCTATAAGATATTTTAACACAACTTTTATAGACTATTGAATTAAAACCAAAACATTGCATGTTGAAAAAGTATAGGGAAATTCAAACTAAACAGGCTTTACCTTATTGGATACATTGATTGTATTATGGAAGACATTTTTAAATGGGAAATCCCTGGGCCCTTATTCACGAAAACTTAACTGAGATAAAATCCAAATTTTAGTAATTTGATTGGATAATATTAGATTGATTTTAGTGCTTAGCCAATCAAAATTGAGGTATCTACTAAAATTTGGATTTTATCTTAAGTTAAAATTTCTTGAATCAGGGCCCTGATTTCCTATGATGCCATAAATAAAAGTTTAAAATTGCAAATCAAACTCCATAATTTGAAGAAATGGCCTATTTACGCTGTCTGAATGTTTCAAACTAAAATATTGAACCAATCAGGTACGATCATTGGATTTGGTTAACAGGGTTACATTACTTATTTATGGAATTTCTTTCATTTGTATAAGTAACCTGATAAATGTGACTATTTGAGAATTTTGACCAACATCACATGGGAACTGAAAGTTTTGATTTTTGCAAAAAAAATCAAAGTCTGAGATAGTTGAAGAGAATTAGGATAAATATTTCTAAGAGACTTTCATACAAATTTTACCAGTAACATATGAGGGCTGGCTGAAAAATTCTAAGCCTGTCTGTGAAAGACCTGTACAAAGTCAATGGTTTCCTTTATTTTTCTACATAGGCCACTTCGTACTGTAAAAACTTTTGCCAAAGGCCTGGATGCCGGTCAGGAAGAAATTTTCTTCCGCCCCCCCTAAACAGTTGTTCACAGGTGACGTGACGTCATCATTACTAGTAAAATGGCAACCAGTTTGTTTGAACCCAATTGATCTATCCTTTTCAAGCTTAGAACTTTTCAGCCAGCTCTTGTATATCTAAAACTTTTCCTTTAACCACTTTTTTTGTAACATATTATATAATGTGATTTTTAAGAAATTCTATCTTGGTATATTCTCTTTGGGATGTCCGTATATTTCATTGAAAATTTTAATGTAAAAGTTCACTTTTCAAACTATTGTGAAATGTAATTATGAATAGAACATTTTTGCAGATTCAAATCCTTTTTCCTTTTTAATCAGCATAATATAGTCTTTATAACATATTCCAGATTATATGTGCATAAACCTTTATTATACACAATTTGCAGCCATTTATATTTGAATCACGTGATCTAATAATGTAACCGCGCTTATATATATTTAATTGTGCATGCGCTTAAGTTCCATCATCATTGTTTATTCTTCTAGCCTTTTAATATGGTATATTATATTTTTTATTTCATACAATATATTTTTTGTTGTTTTATGAAAAGTATTTGAAAGGACAGCCAGCCATTGAGACGGGTGTGCATATAATCGCATGACCTTATTTTAAAGATAATAGTCAGTCACTTAAGTAGTATAATGTAGCAACCACGTGACTGCACTTAAGTTATAAGCAATGGCTGCACTCTTTACATAGATTAGGATGTAAAACAGCAATGGGATGTTAAAACGGGGACACCTTGTGTTCATAAAGATATAAATTTTGTTAGCTAACCTGTAGACATGTGTATGTAGGCTAGCTGAATGAGTGAATTGATTGAGAGCGGGTAAGTGTGTTATAGCAGTTGGTAGCCATGTTACAACATGGAGTCTATATTAAACAGCATATAGTTCACACTGCTTCTAGGTTAACACAATGCATGTCGGCCATAGCAGAACAGATTACAAAATAGATATGTTCATTTTCAATCTTTCTATGATGTAATCGTAGCTATATGTATCAATTGCTCTATTTAATAGAACATTTTTGATATTTTTTCATTCAGCGAGTTTTAGTCGTATAAGAAATTGCGTATTTTGATTTTAGTGCATTGTAGCTCTAGACTCCCGCCATTTTCTTTTCTTGGTTGCAGTAGTTATATAATATCAGCCTAGAATTGAAATAACCTTGACATTGATATTCTGTCTGGCATACTATTGATAGTACATCTATTGGATCAGTTTGTCAGACACATTAGTTGTAACTAGAATAATTTAGTTAGCTCTGTTACCATCAAAATATAAGTTATTATTTGTAATAAGCTTGGAAGAAAGATGGTGATTGATAGATACATGCTGTAGAATGAAGTAATGATTACCACATGTAAGAATGGGCTGTGTGTAGTTTTCAATTAGTTAATACACATCTTGCTGCTATCTAATCCATTGCTCAGTCAAGGTAAAATATTTTAAATTCTTTTAATTGAAGTCTAATAGGGTAATCAGTACTCACAGTGTATTCTTTCTATTTAATTGTAGTCTAATAGGGTACTTAGTGCTCAACCATTTTCATTTAATATTCTGTTTAATAGTAGTCTAATAGGGTACTCGGTACTCAAAGCATTTCATATTTTATTTAATAATTATCCATGTCATTAGACCGGTGGGTGCAGAAAAATAGGACATTGGCATATTTCATTTCATTTCTAATTAATTAATTGTAGTTCGGACTTCATAGTGCTTTCTATTCTTTCCATTTCATTGTAGTTTGATAGTGTTGTCAGTGCTTCATATTCTTTCCATTTAATTGTGTTTTGATAGGGTTGTCAGTACTTCAATATTCTTTCCATTTAATTGTGTTTTGATAGGGTTGTCAGTACTTCATAGTGCTTCATATTCTTTCCATTTAATTGTATTTTGATAGGGTTGTCAGTACTTCATAGTGCTTCATATTCTTTCCATTTAATTGTAGTTTGATAGGGTTGTCAGTACTTTATAGTGCTTCATGTTTGCTCTATATAACTTAAATTTGATATGGTACTTCATAGTGCTTCATTTTATTTCCATTTAATTGTAGTTTGATAGTGTTGTCAGTACTTCATATTCTTTCTGTTTGATTGTAGTTTGATGTCAGTACTTACATGTACAGTGATTGTAGTTTGATAATGTTGTCAGTGCTTCATAGTGCTTCATATTCTTTCTATATAATTGCCGTTTGATTGGATTGTGAATACTTCATAGTGCTTCATATTCTTTCTATATAATTGCCGTTTGATAGGATTGTGAATACTTCATAGTGCTTCATATTGTTTCTATATAATTGCATTTTGATAGGGTTGTCAGTGTTTCATAGTGCTTCATATTCTTTCTGTATAATTGCAGTTTAATACGGTTGTCAGTACTTCATAGTGCTGCATATTCTTTCTGTTTGATGGTGTTGTCAGTACTTCATAGTGCTTCGTATTGTTTCCATTTAATTGTAGTTTTATAGGGTGGTCAATACTTCATAGTGCTTCATATTCTTAGGATATAATTGGGTACTACTCAGTGCTCATAGCATTGTATTCCATATTCTTTTTGTTTTTAGTTTGATATGGTAGTCAGGTCTTTTTTTTTTACTTGAGAGTAATTATTATTTAATGGAGTTAGTTAAAGGACCTAAGTCCGTAACTCAAAATCCTCCAAAATCTTCGACATCGAAAACACGAATTATTGGTCAATTTAAATCAACATTGATGATGTAAACTTACCGGGAAAAGATGAGCTTCTGATATCTGATATTTAAGATGAAATAATTTTTTTAACATTGGTACACAAATCGTGTACCATAATGCGCTTCAGCCCCTGTTGTAATGAGAGACCTGAGGGACGAGGCTAGACACATTGCACCAAATCAAATGGAGTTATGTAGACTAGAATAACTAGACGCTAGAAATTTGCACTCGATTGAGATTGCTGACTTATTTCGCCGAACATAACTGATTTGAAATTGGAGTAAAAACGGAAACCATTAAATGTAAATCAGTTTATATACATTCACATTACAGTATTATATGCGTTGCGACCCACTTTTGTGAATTTCTAGGTCCCAAATGTTAGCGATTTAGCTCCTTTAACCAAGATGTCTAAAGTAAATATTATTGTATGTTTTGTTTATTTTGTGCTTAAATTGTCACAAATTCAGGGATCATGGTGGCTAAGTGGGTAAGATGCTGGCTCGCTAGCCTGGAAGTCGGGTGTTCGATCCCTGCACTGGCCGAGAAAGTCCATCCAGATTTTCTGGCGTGGTTCCCCCTTGTCAGTGATGCAGGACAGAGGGCCTGACAAGGACAGCTGTCTAATCATTCGAATGGGACAAAAAAAACAAGTTCCCATGTACTCATTGGCGAGCACGTAAAATATCCCTTGACAGTTGAAATTCAATATAAAAGTAGGCCGTAGTGCTGCTGTTCGGGCAAAATTTCCCTCATAGCACACTGTATGGCGTATGCGCCCATCTTCATTAGCCCAGTTCGGAGGAGAACAGTAGGACATTAAACCCCATTTCATTTCATTTGTCACAAATTCATAGAATCATAGCAGGATGAAAAATGTACACAGAGATTGATTGTTTCAAATATTTCAATTGCACCTACATGTATAATATCCCTCAAAGATTGGTCAGCAGTATTCCCCATACTCTTCTGTATATTTGCAACTGGTTTTTTGAAAATGATTTTTTAATGTGTAGGTATATTGAATTTCAACTTTTGTAACAGATGCACTGGGTAACTTTGATAAGTATTTCAACATTTTAAGGTTTAATTAGAGATTCATTAAGTGTATCCTTCTTTAAGAGAGGAAGAACAAGTTCAACACGTACTGAGACCCTTGATGTCATACTTTTAAAGAAAAGCAACTATCGCATTCAAAGAAATGTTACATTCATAGTTACATTCACAGATCTTCTATACAAAAATCACATTCACTTTTCTCTACAATAAACATATAATCCTTATAAGACATATAGAAATAGATTTCACAAATTAAAACACTTATGTGGATATACTACTTCTGAATATATATATATTGATAAATTCAGACAGAATATATCCGTATTAGTGTTTTCAAAAAGATATAAACATACTCAAAAAATAATTATACTACTGCATAAATAAAGCTATTTTCAAATTACATCATACCTTCACAAATATAATGTTCATTATTTATTTTGAACAAGTTTACATTAACAAAAGATAATATCCATCAGTATCACTGTTTGTTTTTTTTTTAAGGTAGATATCTCGTCATATTCGTTTACACTTTTACAGATTTGGATCCATGACAATGCAATTTTAATTTTAAAAAAATAACGTAATACACAGTACATTATAGAGATAGCGTTAACATTCATTTATTTTATTTTGTCAGGATTGAAATTTTCTCATTTATTTTCAGATATTGATATTGTGTAATCTATATGAGATATATTATGTATATATAGATATTTGATTGTGCAATATGTAATATTGTGAATATATTTTATATTGCAGGGAAACGGTGGAGAATAAATCCCCTGTAGAAGATGCACGGATGGTATCCCCAGGCATTTGTATGACCACACATCATTCTATGATGGTTAATAACATCCACATACAAGCCCCCACATCTACTACACATGATGGGCGTGGTCGAGAAACTAAGTTTATCCCCCCCATTGAACCACAAAGTGCTATGTTACTAGAACCACAATTAAAGAGACAAAATACACCACCAGGTAATATAATTTTTATTTTTTATACACCAGTTCATATGTTTTAAATAATGTAGGTGGTTGGGCTATTTTTTTTTAAATTTAATCGCATAACACATTAATTTTAGCAATTACTTGTGAATGCTCTTACACCAAAAGTTATCATCCGATTGATTTAAAATTGATATATATATATATGTTTAGATTAGTGAGATGAAGAAGCCTATTTAATTTCAATAATTTGCGTTAATTTCTTCTAGAGTTATGGCCATTGTTTCACTTTTTTGCACCTTGAAAAAACTCTAATATCAAAAGTTATCTGCCGCACTGTATGAAATTTATATGCGTCATTTAAATTATTAAGAAGAAGAATCATGTTGAATTTCAACAATTTCCGTTAATTACCTCTAGAGTTATGGGCCTTGTTTCACTTTAGATGTGCCGTTTGAATTAGTGATAAGAAGAATCCTATTGAATTTCAGCAATTTCCGTTTATTATGTCTAAAGTTATGGCCCTTATTTCACTTTGTTAAACCTTGTGAACGCTCCAATGCCAACAGTTATCATCCGATCTGTATGAAATTTATATGGGTCATTTAGATTAGTGAAAAGTGGAGGCTATTGAATTTCAGCCATTTACAACAATTACTTCTAGAGTTATGGCCCTTGTTTCAATTTGTTCAACCTTGTTAATCCTCGATTGATGAAAGTTATCATCCGGTATGTATGAAATTTACAGAGGTCGATTGAATTTCAACAATTTCCGTCAATTACTTCTAGTGTAACATTCGACTGACAAAATGTTATCATCCAATCTGTATGCATTATCTAAATTAATAAAATGAAAAAGCGTGTCAGATTTGAAAATTTGTTTCAGTTTGTAGAACCTTGTGAACCCTCAAACGAAAAAAATAATAATCTGATCAGTATGAAATTGTCTTGTAAATACCCACAATTACCTACAAAAGAATAAATATGCAACAAACCTTGTTGACCGCTCGAACGATTTAGCTGCTGTGGGCGTATGTTCCATTGTCTGGCAACCTACCTTTGAACTTTCATGGTACCAACGTAAACTAACCTAAGGAAACTAAGTGTTTCTGTCTGTTGATTGCCTCTTGGCAGTGGTTCAGGATGGAGGGCCTGACAAGGACAGCTGTTGAGTCATTCGGATTGGACTAAAAAATGAGGTCCTGTGTGCACATAAAAGATCCCTTGGCAGTTGGAAGCCAATATAAGAGTAGGCCATAGCGCCACCTTTTGGGACATACAAGGCTGTCAAGTAACATCATATTCTATTGGCTGATTAAAGCCTTCCATCCTATTAAAACAAGCCTTACATTAGCATTCAATGTCAGAACGAAAACGAGGGTCGATATTTTTGGTGAATATGGTAGCATCAGAATTATCATGGAAATGCTGATAGCTCGAACAAATGCAGTTTAAAAATAAACAAAAACTGAAAGTAGTTTATTGATCTCAGTATATAGGAGAGCGATTAGCTAATTTGCGGGAATCTTTAATGACAGCCCCGAAGATAAGTCAAAATCAACAGGAGCGAAAGCACACCTTAAAAGGAATGACAAGATGAAGACAATTCTGCCTGTATATCAACAAAGTCTTCACAATTCGCGTTAATTATTTCATCTAAACATGACCACAATGTAAGATGTTCATATGTTAATGAAGTAATGTCTGAAAAACTTTTTCATTCAAACTCCTGACTTAATGAAAAAAATTGCAGGAGCTACCAAGCACATTGTTAATGTCACATCTTAGATTCTATTAATACTGTACCACACCCATCTACATTGACTATTGAGATTGTAAATATTTCAATCTCAAATTGTAGGTTTACTTGATGTTTTCCCGTCTAGAGCTAATGAAAACAGAAGATATAAAAAAAACCTTTATAATGAAATTATGTAGAAGTGAGATTCTTCAGTAATAAATACACACCAGAATTATCCTTGAAACTATTTAATTCTGGAAAACATTAAAGATACATTATGGGAGATTATGCTAAAAATCTCAGTCAAATTGATCCACCCTGAACCAAGTATTTAGCGATTGAATTTTGGGCCTAGCCTCGATCATCATTACTAAAGTCGGTACGATAAAAAACATAGTCTTGATTATCCATTTTTTAATTTAATGAGAAGCAGCAGACCGGGTTCTAATCCAGTAAATATCGCAGGCTAGTGATGCCATCGAGAGTTGATTATGATCTGGATAAGTTAATTAATGTCTAATTAATAATTTAGATAACATTTCAGGCCTAAAGAAAGACCTGCATTTGGCAGATTTAGCTCTTGCATAATGTATGTTTAAGTATCATAGTCATAGAGAATAAAATGTCCCACTAGCATAAACCCTGTTTACCTTACAAATTTTAAGCGTACCAGGCACGGCACAATAATTTTCTTTTTTTGTTGGTGGTGTTAACAGGTCAAACAGAAGCATGTCGTACTGAGTACCGTGCCAATTTGACCCAATGAAGTCAGGCGGTTTTGGCTCGGTTAAATTTTTAAAATGGTATCCGGTCTGAGAACAGTTCTCAATACGGATTGGTGCGCATACGCCAAATGAACCATGACCTTTTTCCCCGGCAAAATTTTACGGTTTTGTCATCAGTTCTGTTAAAATGGTTGCCCAAACTCAATCGACCGCCATAATTGTTTTTATCTAAGTAATTTGCATAGGTACTGAAATTAACTTTTCTGTGAAGAGTTCCACATTTGGCGTGCCTGGCACAGTTCCTGGCACAGTTATCACGGCCAAGTGTAGACAGGACCATAGGGACTGTTCTGGAAAATACATTAATATACAATTAAACACTATATATAGTAATTAAAATTATTAATTTGTCAGCATGAACAAAATTAAACATCATTATAACTATACAAATCCTGGTAAAAAAAAACATGCCATGATGATAAATCTTGAATTTGGTTTGTATGTTTTTAAAAATTAATTGAAGTTTATTACTAGGAACTTCAGTAATAGTTTAAAATATTTAGACATGCTGCGTTTACACCAAGAACTGGTATGGCATTAAACGTTTATATGCAATAAAATACATGACTAAAACAAGAAATATGGCACTAAATAAACCTGGATTTGACAAATACACAGTTAGTTCATCGTTGCAAGTGATTCCACATTTAACTAGCCTTGTATATATTCTCAACTTTTAAAGTCATGTATTTTATGCAGTATGTGTAAATGCATTCGGTAACAATCAGGAATCTAGTCAATCCTTTTAGCAGAAAAACTTCCATTTCAGTACCCATACATTTTCTTCTGGCACTATTGTATGTTTATGATTCTGTTGTCAGTTAAAAAGAGAATGAAGTCATGCTTTCTGCGCGTGGCTATTTTAAATCCTTATTGCAGTATAAATGGTTAGTGCTGAATACAGCATACTTGACCGATTTGTCCTTACTAAGGTATAAATAAACACACATTCAATACTTGAATTAAGTTGAATATAATAAATAACAGATTTGAACAGTTTAACAGCCTGGTTTAATATAATATACAATTGCATCCTGCTGTAGCATATGCACAAAACTATTAATCCCTGGGCTGCTCTCAACTGGCTTACAATTTGATCAAGCTTTACTGCATATATTATTGATATTTTAGATAACATTAAAATTAATGAGTAAATTTTATATTTACAGGAAGTAGCACACCGTCTAAAGTTTGTCAAGTCTGTAATGATAATGCATCTGGCTTTCATTATGGCGTTTGGTCATGTGAAGGATGTAAAGCATTCTTTAAAAGAAGTATACAAGGTAGGATCCAAGGTAGAAATTTACAATTATTTTTGGGGTTGGGGATGATCTAATTAAGAATAGGTCTTTTATTTCGTTCTGACGTGGATACATGGTTGGTCTTTATAAGACCTAACTACCAGTACTTCTTGAACCAATCAGGCCTGTTAAACAAAAACTTCTTAAAGATTTTGTTAGACTGAAACTGTAATATAAAGTCTAACTACCAGTACTTCTTGAACCAATCAGGCCAGTTAAACATAAACTTCTTAAAGATTTTGCTAGATTGAAACTGTAATATTCATATTAATATAAACAACCTAAATAAGGAACGAAAGAAAGAATGATTTAATTTTAATTAGACTGGGGTTGGCAATGGTTTTGTGAGTGAGTATACTAAAAATATCAGAGAACAAAAGTATGATCTAATTTTAATTAGACTGGTACTGGGAATGGATTGTGTTAGTGAATATAGGCCTAAACATATCAGAGCAATAAGTATGGAAAGAGTCTGGCCTTGTGATTATTATACAATATGAATAGCTGTCCAAATGTTGTTCTGATTCAGATTGGCTAATTCCTGAAACGTGTCATCATCTGTCATATTTCACATCATTCAAATATTTCTTTAAAACAAATGAAAGCCTTTGTTCTTTGAAAATTATTGATTTGTATTCCAGTGAGGTAGAAGATTATGTGTTTATATAGTTTGATGCTAGTGGTTTGTTATGCATGCCTCATATTTGCCATTCAAATTTCTGTTGGATAATGTACAGTTGTTGAGATTACAGTTCAATTCAGATCAAGTGTTAAAAATAGCATTAAATTTTGAAAATGAAAATAATTTGTTGTAAGAGATATACTACTGAACAGTCTAGTTTAAATATATATCATAGGTTGTTGAGCGAACCAGGTTTTTATTTGTGTTTTAATAGTTTTTCTTAGTCCCCAAGAGATGAGTAATGACAAGTAAATATTCATAGAAAGAAAAAAGAAATTATTTAACTTCAAATCTATATTTGATTTGAATGTTGACGATATGAACGATGCAAATCTAACATTTCAGTGATATTTTTGCAAAGATCCTTATTTCTCACAAAGTTAACAGCAATGATTTTAAATTGAAAAAAAAAAAAAAAATTTTTTATTCAACTCTTTGATTGGGTTTCACCTGAATTTGATGCCCAAGGCCATCAGCCCATCTGTCCCCCTCTCTGCATGCCTCTGTTTTTCATACAAGTGATTGAGATTACAGAATTGATATACTAAATGATATTCTTGCATCTCATTTTTTTACTGTGTAAATGCTGACTGAATTCTAACAGATTTTATTTGACACTTAGAGAAAGATTCTAAAAATGTTTCTTACATTTTGCTTATGATAGTTCTGTTTTATTCAATTGTGAATTTTTAAAACTGAAGGAAAGATTTTGATAATGATTTAATAGAATATTTCAATAGACGCTTCATTTAATTTATTATCACCAATAACTGCAATGAATCATCTTAAAAACAGATTCTGAATGATTTGCCGGTTGACCAGATTGTCATTTTACTGACATTTAAATTCAGTTTTAGGAAGCAAACAGACATTGAGCTTTTAACTTGATCTACCCACATTGTGCCTGCTAATACCAGTAGAAAGAATAATGTTTTATAATGTAAAAATGTCTAGACAGGTTTTTAACATTTTCTTTTATTTATTTTGATTGTAGTTTTTTTTCTATTAACAAAAGCCAACTTCTTCACATTGATCTTAATAATTGTGTCTGATAATTTTTTTTGTAGCACATATATTTAAAGGAAGAAAGTATAGACCATCATTGATTGCAAGTCTTGAGAAAAACAAAATCAATAAATTCTAAAAATAATGCATTTTTTAATCACTGAGAATTTAGAACTGGTTTGAAATCCTCATGTTGATTTAAAGTGAACTATGAATAATCTTAAAATGGAATCTCATTATGACGATAAAAATCTTGCAAGTAAAGCATAAAGAGATTGTTTTAGCGTCATTGTTGTGGCATATTGAGAAAAAAAGCATCTCGAAGCTGCTATCTTCTATAGACAGAGACACCAAATGTTTTATATAATATTTTTAAACTACATTTAGTAATTATAAGATCGAATATGTATTGAATGTGTGCCAGGAATGGAAATTTGTTATTCTCCGGAAATATTTGGGAGCGGGATGGATATGGAGACGAAAACAAGGACAATCTGACACATTTCTTTTTAGACATACTGTGCATCAGTTCGCTGAAAATAAATCTTTTAGTTTTCGGCCTAGCTTATGTCGCGACGCAATAAAACAGATCACATGACTGCCACTTGATAACCTTCAAAATGGCCTCATTCCACTTGTCCGCCATGTTTGTTACCGCCCCCGGTACCACATGACTAAATAACCGAAACGTATTGGCTACCTCAGCGAGGTGCTGACTCAAGATGCGCTCATGTCACTTGCGACTAGGGACAACTAGTTGTCTCCAGTCGTAGGAGTAGAACATGTGCGACTCCGAGAAACTGGAGGCAACTGGTTGCCGTCCAACTTACACCAGTCATATTAGTGCTCAGTTTGCCCAGGTAGTCACGACTGATCAGTTCCACTTGATCGTAAGCCAGTCATTGATTTCGAGTCTCTGTCAGTTTTGTCGCGTCCTATTGCGACATAAGCTAGGCTTTAGTCTATCTAGGCACACAATCTAGCTACCACAAGACATTTGCATAGCTTCCCCAGAAGAGTAATGCTTTAGATTACAAATGTGACCAGTGAAGCAAAATGAGCCGATAGTCGCAAGTCATTTTAGCCTATTTTCACATTTTTGTTTATAATATGTTATTATCGTAAACAATGACTCATTCTTCTATCACTTGTCGGTAGGTACGGTGGCTACATGGTTAAGACGCTGGCTCGCTAGCCTGGAGTTCGGGTGTTCGATCACTGCATTGGCCGAGAAATTTCATCTGGATTTTCCGACTTGGTTTCCTACACACAAGCGAATTGTTGAATCAAAATTGAACCATGTGTTGATCCCGAAATGACCTAGTTTTTGTCTACTGGACAGTTAAACCCATCTCTCTCTCTCTCTCTCTCTCTCTCTCTCTCTCTTTCACTTGTCACAAATAGTGACTGAATGTCATTTGAATGATTTTACCATGCTTTCTGTTGCTGATATGAAATTAAAATTGGTGAAACTTGGCCTACAATAGAAGGCTTAGTCATTTAGGAAGTTGACTGAATTAAAACAATGTTGTTAATGACCAAAAAGTCAAATTAGCAAAGCATTTTGATGTATTAAAATGTAACACCCATTTATAAAATAATTTTCAGTCAAACTTGTTTTGAAAATAATAGATAATTTTTTATAGTAATGATAATATATGGATAATATTTGAATCTATCTAGATGAAAACATCTGCTGAGGTCAGCTGTAAATAACCACTTATTGTTGGTCAATACTTCCCATAGAAACCCTGGACAAATAATATTAGCTTGCCCTCACAAATATACTACACTAATTGATAGTAGGTGGAATTAGGCCAACACGACCTATTTATTGATATAAGACTGTTGGAAAAACATCACATGACCTCAAAACCTGGGCTGTATACCCCACTATACAATTGTAAGTAAGCTATTACTAATGTAGTAGAGGTCAGAGATAAAAAACCTGCCTTCTTCAGTTCCCTCCCAAATTTGTCTTATCATTTGGGTATCAGAAGAAAGTCCCTACTTCTTGAACATCTAGGTTAGTAGTAATATTTATTAGTAAAAATGCAGATGTTTTGTTTATATTGTAGATAGATTCTATTCTTGATCAGATACAATGTAAGTAATTTGATTGTTTATAGGAAAATATTCCTGGCATCGCTGAGCTGTGAAATTATAAAATCACTGAAATAAGTTCTTTGATCTGAGCTTTTTCATTTACATACAATTTTTCGAAAAGACCATTTTGTTGAAACATGTTGCATTTATATTTAATGGGTCTCCTATTTGTAATTATTAATTTTATAAATTGGAAATATTTAATGGTTTGAGTAGTTTTGGTTCTGTTTTATTTATTTAGTTAGTTTTATATAAATTGATGGAATATTTTGCAATGATGTGATCGGTCGTAAGATTTTCTGTTTGTCGGACTTTAGTTGTTTTATTATATATTTTTAGTCCATACAGAAAAGGTTACTGGTACATATTCTGGTACTCTACCTGACAGATAAATATGTTGTTACCATTATAAATTATATTCTGAATATTTTTACATGTTTTGCTTGATTCTATATATTCACAAACTGGTACAATAATTTGGATATTTTAAGTCAGTTTGTCTCAAAATGACAGAAGTAAAGCATTTCGTTCCAGTGTACTGTCAGTCTCTATTAAGGAAATATAAAAAATGTGATTCTAGTTTAAGTTGAGTATACTTGTCAAATTATATCTCACTCTAGGTACATTTCATTAAAAAGCATATTGGCTTTATAAAACATTTATTAACTAATAACAGTTTTTATTTGCTCTGTATTGTATGTTTAATAGACATTTAATGCGGTTAAAGTAATCACCTTGTGTACAGTCATGGTTGAGAGGATTTTATTGGTAAAGATGGAAGTACATGTTACATTTAGACAAGTATATAGGTCGCACATGCCTCAAGACACATTAGGACTAAAATATCCCCTGGGTATATAGTGTTAATTAAGTACATTTTGAAAATTATAGAACATTTAGTGATTTATGTGTGTAGTGATCCTCCTGCACTTACTAGTAGTGTTTCCAGAAAATTTGGGTTGGATATTGGAGTGAAAAATATTTTGGCCCATTAACCAACAATATTTAGATACAAGTTTGTAACATATCAAAACATCAATAATTTATTTATTATTGGAAATAAAAATTGATTTCTCTAATTTATAAAAAAAAAAAAAATATATAGATTTGTAAAAATAAAATGTTTTCGTTTAAATTTTTCAGGTCCTGTTGATTATGTATGTCCAGCTACAAATAACTGCACAATAGACAAACATAGACGTAAAAGTTGCCAAGCTTGCCGTCTGCGCAAGTGTTATGAAGTTGGAATGAATAAAGGTTTGTGTCATTTAATAAATGATTTATTAATATAATCTTTTTATATGTCAATATTGACTGGTATTTCTGATTGAAAGGATAAAAAGTTTATTTTAATTTCCTTGTATGGCTGAAGTGAATAGAACCACCCCTTAATGTCCCAGTTTTGCAATTTTAATTTATGTGAGTACTAAATTTAACTTAGTTGAGAACTATATACGGTAGGCCTATTCATTGTGTTTGTACTTAGTTTACATAAGATTTTGAAAGACATGCAATCCCGGTGCATGTCATTGACATAACTCAAGGTGCGTCTTTCTTTCTTTTATTTGCCGTATTTTAGTAGCCCTGTTGGTTTAGACATTATGGGTGGTGTACTGATTTATTAAGGGCTGCTGATTGGTGTTTCAAGAGGCACTCACGCTTAAAATTTGTGTTAAACATAATGTGAACTTACAATTCAATTTGAAGTTTTAAAGTGGATTGTGTGCACAATTTAAGACAAAATCTTTCTGTCCTTTTCTGATATACAAATGTTTTATGATTAATCTCATTCATGAGTGTTCCACGTGTTATGAAGTTTAAAGTACTTGCCAATTGATTTGCTCTATGTAGGCCAGTGCTCAGTATTGCAATTAGGTCAGATTAGGGTTACTGATCTTTTTCTCAAGTTAAATATAATGTACTGCCTGCCTGTTTTTTAGCAACATAAACATAACTTTGAAAACACTATTAGACCAAAATTATTTTTATTGATGAACGCAAGCAAATTATTGAAATAAAAGTGAACCATTTGTTAGTTCTAAAATGACCTGTTTTTTGTCAAGTTGAAGTTAAACCCCATATCTCTCTCTCTCTCTTATTGATGAAAATGTCCCTTTAAATACCCCTCCCCCTCCCACCCCACCCCCCAGGCCAGTATTGTACATCGGTCACACTTGTTGGGACACAATAACTCTCCTTCTAATTGAATTAGAATGTTCAAATTTGGTGTAGGTGTTTATTAGGTGAATGCCTTGATAGAGTTTGATCATGCACATTTCCCACCAAGGATAAGCAAAGATAAGTAATTTGATTGGTTGAGACTTTCGAACATGATAACTTTGGTTCTAATTGGGTGATAGTGATGAAACTTAGGGTATAGATGTGCAATTAATTAATATGTGTCATCTATTTATTTGGGGATTGTGGCAGGGGACATCAGCCTCACTCTTAGCTTGTTAATTTTGATATCATATTTTACAAATAGTTTGATAAACAGGAATGTCAATAGCCTTTGTGTACTCACACATTTGATTTGTAGGAAATATGATTATTTGGAACATTCCCTCATTTACAATTTTATAAGTCTAGCCATAATAAATTTAGTGTAATATTGAATTTGAAATGGAATACAAATTTATAAAAACATTGTGAAAAAAAGAAAAGAAAACTCTATTGCATTATAGATTTAAAAGGAAGAAAAATTTAATCGAATATTACAAAGTTTGCTTTTCTGTCTGACTCGAGTCACATAGGGGAACAATTTAATTTGAATATTATTTAGAAACTGTACATAGAGATGAAATTCTCTGATTACTTAGCCATAAATTGGTAAAATAATGATTTTAAATTTGATGAAATTTCAATAGACCCGCCGCCATCTCAAAACACATTAGCAGAATTGGAATGAGGTGAGGAAATAATGGATTGAATTTGCACTTCAGTCTAACTGGCAATGGCTGCCTTTTTGGATGAGTTGGTTTTAGAATTAGGATAAACATAGACTGTTTTGTCTAATAGACATGTATTTACACAGAGATATTTCAGAGTGGTGTTAGCAGACGCATTGGCAGCAAAATGGTTGATATACTTTTAATAATAAGACCATTTTGTAAAGTCTACATCATATTTCCTCTGGATTACTTGTTTGATGGAAGATATTTTTCCATGAAAAGATAATATCCTACGGGTCTTAATACTCATTCAAAGTGGGTTTTATAGGCCTACTGTTACATAATTTCTGAAACATACGGCATTATTTACATAGGGTAATGTTCACAGCAGGCTTCTTTAAAACTTAATGCAAGTACATGTTAATGTTTTCTACTTTTCTGAGTTCCATATGCTTTGGGTTTTCTAACATAAATTATTTGATTTTTATAGACTAAACAAATTGATTAGATGTGATAAAAACTCCCCACCGCTCATTATAATAACAAATATGCACAACTTCAAAGACCAGTGAATACAAGATGCATTTGCTGTGGTGCATCATCATTTGAAGCTGTAATGTATTGTCTTGCATTTATTGTTCCATTTATGCTCCTGTGTCTATTTGGTTTTAAAAAATAATTATCCGCCGCCAAACGAAGTTAGGGAGGGATATTGAAATGGGGTCCGTCCCGATTTCGTTTCCGGAGCATAATATAATATGTCATGTACCGTTCAAGGTATCTTTCTGAAACTTTGTACACACATCAACCTATTACAGTAGTTGTGCCTTTTGCTATTTAGGAATTTCTGGGATTTATAATTTTTGTGTTTCCATGGAAAAAAAATTGACTTAGTTTTTGGTGTATAATTTTGTTTCTGGAGCATATCTCATAAACCATTCAAGATATCTTCATGAAACTTTGTACAAACATTAACCTAATATAGTAGTTGTGCCTTTTGCTAATTAGGAATTTCTGGGATTTATGTATACTATTTATATATACTATATTTACAAATACTATTTCTTTTCAAATTTGGCAATTGAAATACTATGCCAGTTGTTACTATTTTCACCACAGATAAATAAAGAAATTTTTCTTTGAATATATTTCTTTGAAATCAGATAGTTTTTATTAAAAAGATGAATTTATGTATATTTTTTTTATAACAAACTCCAAGAAGGGAGCAGATTCAGTGTAATATATTTATGGCTATCTATAGTATAAGTTTATCCAACCTGACTTTTAGATTAGGTGATTTGATTAATGATTCGTCTGCTCTCCTAACTCTAGGGCTTTCCTTTTTGTCCAGACATGAGACACCTTATAATTATCTAACGCACTGGACATAAGCTAATTGTCTTTACTAGCAGTAATACCCGTCATTAAAAGGTTACTGTATAGACAGTTTATATGTGACCAATGGTTAGCTAAGCCTGGCTACAACTCGATAAGACTCATAAGTCTAGCACTTTCTTGCCGTTAGAAATAGACCTAGTAATATATATCTACTCGAGACAAAATCTATATGTATTGTATTGGAACTTGGTGTATCTTCCATCTTGATATGGCTACTTGAAAATTATTTGGATTTCTCTAGAGCCTTATGTATGATGCTTACTAAGATTGAAATAAACAGAACAAAGTTATCGCATTATTTCTAGTAAAGTTTGCTCTGTCAGCTTTAGAAATACTAGTTATCTATCCGACTTCATGAATTGACCTTTTTGTACTAAATAGATAAAATCTACTACACATACACTTATATACTTGGCATGCGACTATTATTTAATTATATTCCATGATCCATTAATTTCCTTGAAAAATAGTAAAAGTACAAACTTTTTAAGAAATCTCAATGAAAACCGTAAGCAAACTAAAACAAATTTTAAAAGATGGCTATACTCTCAAGGTGGCACAAAATAACAGCTTTTCTTCCCATTCCGAACACTGAAAATGAAATCTACATTTCATGTACATGTATTCAACAGACTACTTTAGTTTGATCAATGCTTTTTTCCTCTCTGAGAACACTCCCTATACATTGTATACATATATGCAAATGTTTTTGAACATGAAAACTCGCATTGTTATTTTTTATGACTTCAATGAGTGATTCATTGAAGACACAGAATCCTATTAAAATTACAAATTATGTGTTTTTATAGAGTTTAATATTTATTAATGCAACAAGAAGTTTTAATTTGAATTTATTAATGCAATTAGGAGTTTTAATTTGAATTTGTACAAACTAAGTGGGACTTATAAAATTTGCTGGTCATGATACACAGATTGGATAATGGTTGATAATGAGTGCTTGTGACAAGTAGATAATTAGTGCTTATTTTGTTTTATCATAATCAGACATTTTGTATGAATTCCAGGAAGTCAAAGAAAAGAAAGAAAGAGTAGTGGAGGTGGAGGAGGAAAGGGAAAACGATGTCGTGTTGATTCTTCAGAGACAGCTGTTAATTCAACATCGGGTTCACTCATTCCTTCTAAAGTAAGTTTTTATTTTAAAATGCCTTAGCTAAGTGACTGAATCTTTAATTTTATTTGAAGAAAGCAATATGTATTAAAGGTTATATTGTACAAGATTACAATTGTATAACCATAACCCTTTAGTATTTGGTGCATTTTAATATTGACTACCCCAGGTCCTTAAAGAAAATGAGAGAAAAGTGATATATTAATACCAGTATATCCCTGGAAGACCAAAACTGCTGTTCCTTTTGGCTTTTATTATAGGACCATTTACTAGTTTGTAGGGGTACTACAAAAATTTGGGGTGAACTAAGGAACCCATTGCTAATGGGTTAAGGAAGAAGTTTAAAGATAAGACCTTCAAAAACTTGTATAAATATTTCAAAATAATGCTAGAAATGTTTCCTTACCCTGTTCGGACGTTAAACCCCATTTTATTCTACATTTGTTAAAACATTTAATAGTGTCACTTTATAGACATAAAAAATAGAAGATATAATAATATAGCATAGTGGAACTACAAATCACCAGTACTAATTATAATGATTTACTTGTCCATAGAACATGTGATTTGTTCAATCATTAATCAGATCTAAATAGAGACCAATTTGGCATTAACTGTATTACAAGTTGTAACATCACGATTTTATGAAAGTATACAACATGGTTAAATTTCTGTTGAATTTTGCTTTAATTTTAAAAATGAAGGCGACAAAATTTTAAAACTATGTCCTTTGTTTTATGGCCTGGAAAGGTTACTTCATAAGTTTATTCCAGTTTTGTTTTGAGACATCTGAATGGAAGTAAAACTTCTATATTATTTGGGCGAATCGGTATAACTTTTCTTCAAAATAATGATATCAGTTGGTATTTGACATAATAGTTTTGTAACTCGTTTATCATTGGGGTGACCTTTATTATGAATTATATAAATTATATTTTTAAACACATACACCTTTGAAAAAACTTCTGGTTTTTTTTTTTTTTAGTGTGCCAAACGGAGTCGAGCTTATGCTATATTGGAAGCGCTGCAGAAAGCTGATCTTCCTGTACTAGAGAGTTACCATAATCATAACTTGCCGCCATCTAGAATACATTTATTAAATACGCTGATCAAATTAGCCGACAGAGAACTAGTATACTTGATAAACTGGGCCAAACATGTCCCAGGTATGTACTTGATTAACTGGTTGTCAAATCACCATTAGATTATATATCTTATTTTAATTATGTATACACAAGTCAATCAGTCATTATAATGACATGTTATTAAAGTCTCTGAACATCAAGGCGGGTTGGGTGGCTGAATGGTTAACGTGTCATTGAGTCAAGTGGTGTGGTTTCAATTCACCGCATGTACATGGTTTCCCCTTGTCAGTGATGTAGGATGGAGGGCCTGACAAGGACAGCTGTCTAGTTGTTCGGATGGGACGGAAAACTGAGGTCCTGTGTACATATTGGCGTGGACGTAAAAGATCTCTTGGCAGTTGGAATTCGATATAAGAGTAGGCCGTAGCGCCGCTGCCCGGGCAAAATTTCCCTCATAGCACACTGTATGGTGTATGTCCGTCTTCATTAGCCCAGATTAGGAGCAGAACAGTAGGACGTTAAACCCCATTTCATTTCATTTTATTTGTACGTGACAAGAAGTAGGGTCGCCTGTCCAACCTCGTGGGTTTTCTTGAGTCCTCCAGTTTCCTCCCACTGCTAAAGACCCCCATGCGCAAGCTTATTATTTGAATAAAATTGAATCATGTCTGTCCGAAAATGACCTAGTTTATGTCGTGCGGACATTAAACCTATCTCTCTCTCTCTCTCTGAACATCATTTGAGAGCTGTTTTAAAGCCCTACAAACTGCAATCATCTTGTGCAAGTTGAATCTCTACAAGAAATATCAGTCAACATTCAGCATCCTCGACATAAAATATAAACAGGACATGGTCAAAGTAAGCCATTGCCTCGTACCAGTATATAATCTTTGTTAAATTATTTGGATGAGCCTCTTTTTATCCTGATTGAATCCAAGCCAGGAGGTTATCTATATTTGGATTTTAATCTCTTGATTAAAATGTTAAATAATCAATTTCAATACATTACAACATTGATTAAGCCATGCAAAATTAGATATTGTCTGAAATATAGATTTTAAAACATAATGTGAATTTTCCAGAACACTCTTTTTCCAAATCCCTAATCTGCATATATGAAGAGTACTATTCTAAAACACTATGTATCCTTTTTCAGACTCTCTGGGAAAAATTAATTAAAATGAAGAAGTTTTTACTTTTTCAAATAAATGTTTAATGTATTTGACATTAGTAAAATAGATACAAAATATATTTTGTTTCAAGTTCAGATTTGCCTGATACTCACACTACATTGCATTTTGATGAAGAGCTCTACATTGTACATTCTCTTCTCATGTATCATGTATCATCACCATCATTATCATCATGGTAATGAAATTGTATATTTTGCTTTAAAGGTTATACAGATCTGTCTCTAAGTGATCAAGTCCATTTGATAGAATGTTGTTGGATGGAATTATTGTTATTAAATTGTGCATTTCGTTCCATGGACCATGAAGGGAAACGTCTAGTCTTTGCACCAGATTTTCATCTCGATAGGTTGGTATTATCCTGGAAATAAATATTGTGGATATTAAACTTTATAATGCATGTAATCTGTTCTGAATATAAAGATTGTAGACATTCCATAAAATTTCAGAAGAAGTTCATAATAATAAATTCTAAAAATAAATTTTATAGACATTACATAAAATTTCAAATTAAACTTTGTAATGATAAATTCCTATAAATTGATTATTGTAAGCATTACATCAAATTTCAAATTAAACATCATAATAATAAATTCAAAAATTTCAATTTAAACTTCATAAGAGTAAATTCAAAAATTTCAAATTAACTTCATAATAATAATTTCAAATTAAACTTCATAATAATAAATTCTAAAATTTACATATTAGTACTTTACAATGCAAAAATTTTAAAACTTAAAAGATATCGTATTCCTGACAGCTAAATTTTAGAACTTAAATGATATCCTGTTCCTGCATCTGATTTCATATTATATGCTGAGTTTTTTTTTACTTTATCGACGAGTGTTGATATTTTTTGATATCAAAAAAGACAAGTAGGAGATTTTATTTATCACCCAATCCCTTCTTAGTAATCTTACATGCACATTTATAAATAAATATAATTATTTACTATAGGTTACACTTTTACTGAACCTGATTACATTACCGCGTAGTGATACATCATTTTTTGACAGCAATTCAACCATTGCAAAGTCCTTTATATTGACCCAGTGTTTCCATCAAGGCCAATTAAATAAAAATAGTTCATTTCTAATAAGAAAGAAGAAAGAACTTACATTTAATAAAAAATGAACTGTTCTTTGAAAAAAAAAAAAGTAGTTCCTTTTTGATTGACCAATCAAATTCATGTAAAGCGATATCTCCTAAGGAGATATCACAGTAGATTATGAAATTTATCACACAAGCGATATCTACTGTAGAATGTATTATTGGGTGATAAATTAAATTATTAGCTGAATAGACTAGAACACTTTTCAAGTATTGTTTATTTCCCTGGAGACAAAATATTTTTAGAAAATATATTAACCACTTGATTAAGATATTAAAAAACCCTGCTGTAACTGAATAAATATTAAATTAAGACTTATTAAAATTTTGTATCAGTTTACAGTGAAACACATCATCATAAATAGCCAATCATTTACATATGTCTATACCGTACTTCCTTGATTAAAAGATAAATGAACTTACATGTCATATCCTATAAATAGACCAGTACAAATATAATTAAGCGGCTTAAGTCAGAAATATGAGCTTTATGCTAACTCGAGTGAAATGGCAAGGAAAATTTAATCAATATTAAGTTTGTGTCAGAAAACCTAATAAAGAGGATAGACTGCGATAAAGAATAAAGAATAATGATTATTTCTAGTAATTTTATCGCTCATTAAAATTGCAGAGAGCTTTTTACCCTTTACATAACCTTTGAGTAGGCCTTAATAGGTCAATGTCCTTTTTGAACCCCCAGGAGATTTATTTAAATGTAATATTACTCATTTAGTATGAAATTCTGTGATGTCACATGACGTAACTAATTACAAAGTTCTATTCATTGTACCTAATCCAACAGGTGCTATTGTGAAACATTACTTTTAGTAGGATTATGTTCCGCACTATAGGAGATAGCATGGGGCTCTAGTCTTTTATGTGAAAATGACTTCAGAGTTTTATTCAAATGAAAGAATTAATGCTCTTTTCATGACTGTTGATTAAAAAGTGTGCAATAAGATAAACTTGATGTTGAAGTATGTTAAAGAGTGAGTCCTGAGAAATTGAATCCTATCAAATGGTTTAGATCTAAGAATGATTATACGATCTTATTTTACATCTAAACGAACTCTGAGTGAGTTTTACAATCACCTGTCTGGACTTTCAACATTCAAAGGGGGGAAAAAGATAGCTGTCTGCTTATCAGAGAATAAGATAAGACACTGCAGATAATTGTAAAATGTTTCTTACCCTGAAGCAGTGGATTTATAACTGAATTTGACTCTTTAGTAAATAGGAATGTTGGAACCTTTGCCTTGGTTAAGCTGCAGATTTTTTTGTATACCATATTGCCATCTATATCACCCCAACATGCCAAAATAAACCTTAAACTAGTGTTTAAAACCCTGCATGTAAATTATAAATAAACTATATTCCAAAAAATGACTATGTCATAATATAATAACCAATGATGCATTCATTAAAATTTCAATGAAAGATAAATGCTAACCAACTTAGCTCTTTGAATTTTACTTAAATAATAAAACAAATATTGTGACAATATGTTTGAATTTAACTAGTGTATGTAAGCATAACATGTTTATTAATAAACAGATAGACTAGACATATTAACTATATTTTCTTATCAAATAAAACTGTTTAATGGTTTTGTATTTCAACATGATTTTTATCTTATTATATAGTAATAATAATATTAATGATTTTGTCTGAAATTCAATATATTATACCACAAAAGAAATAATTGATTATATTATTAGCTTTGTTCAACTCTTTATCTCACTGATCAATCATTGTCGACATTACAGTAACTTTTGTGTCTATAAAAGATACAAAGCCTTTAATCTGATTAAAACACAAATCATATTTCTTTTTGTTTTTTATGGTTCAAAATTTTGTTTTACTTGTCTTCACTGCACCAGGATCTGGAAGAGTTGTTAAATAACCTGCATTCTGGGCGGTTAGCCAATCCAGTGGTCTGTTGTGTCATTCTTATCATGTGCCAGTGATAGAAAACAAAGTAATAGCTACTTGGAAAACTGATGCTGATTGGTTAATCGAATGACTGACATTATAATGTCAAAATTTGCCCATATTACCCATGACACAACCTCCCACTAGAACCGGTGGGATCCATATGTAGTAGAGATTGCAAAAGCATGTGATGCCTAAAAGATTTATTTGCTCTGCTGACAACTTTCTTGGGATAATTTATATTGTTTCACCTGGATCCAAACTTTAGAAAGAGGTTTATTTGATTTCACCTGTCTTTAAACATATTCACAAACTTTTCGCCTTTAATAGTGGCCAAAAATTCATTTGTAGTAAAATCTTTTTTCATCTTTATTCCAGACAATTATGGAATTTGACTGGAATGACAGAAATATTGGATCAGGTAGCAGCTGTATCAGAACTAATGGTACAATATTGTATTAGTAAAGAAGAACTTCTACTATTACAAGCTACAGTATTAGTCAACGCAGGTATGTTCTATTAATATATATTATATCATCTCTAAATAACTAAGATTTTAAAATGTAATAACCCATTACCACTTGGTACATGCATATATTGAAACCTCTGTTCTTGGAAAAAAAGTAGAGGTATACCAGTGAGATTATTTTCATATAGATTACTGTTATTGTCACATTAAACCCATGCCATTCCTTTAAATCCCTATGTATTAATATGTACAGATTTTTATATTCCCACATTGAAATGTGGCATATATTTTCGGTTAGGTTTAGCAGGTGAAGTGACAAAGAAGCCTAATGATTTTCTATAATTACTGTCAGAGTTATGACCCTTGATCCATTTTTAAAAACCTTGTGGTTGCACTAGAGCTTAAAGTTACCATCCAATTGACTTGAAATTGTCAACAATTTTCAATAATTACTGTCAGAGTTATGCCCCTTGATTATTTTGTAAAAATTTTTTAATATAAAGATATAGTAGATGTGATAAAGAAATCTAGCATAATTTAGCTTTAACTGCAGCTTATGCAAAGTATGATGCCATTTGCGTTCTATAGTTTAAAGTATAAATTAAATTCAATCATTGTTTTCTCTCTTTTCAGAGGTACGAAGATTGGCAAGCTATAGTCGAATCCAAGACATGCGACAAGTCATTCTGGACGCCCTTGTAGAAACATCAGCACGGTTCCATGCAGATAATGTTCGGCATGTTCCGTCCATCCTCTTGCTGTTAACCCATATACGACAAGCAGGGGAGCGTGGCATTGCATATTTCCAACAGTTGAAGCGAGAAGGATGTGTGGTATTCTGTGATTTGTTGACTGAAATGTTAGAAGCCCATAATAACATGAGCGATCGTAAAATAAATACAGACACAGAATAACGACGACTAGACCGGCGGATATTGAAAAACAAACTTGATAGATCTAGTTGTTTTTTGATCTGCGGAGTAATAATATCTAGATTAATTTTGTAAATGTTAATCTGGATTGTTTAAACTTTTTTGTTTATTTTATTGTAAAATCTACCAATAGGTGGACTGTAACAGGCTAAATACAGGTGAAAAATTTCTAAACAATTGATGTTATAATTATTATAATCAATTATTATTACTATTATACTTTAGGCCTGATGTACAGTTTACAAGCATTTAATGAGTTTAAATATATGTCGTGTTTACATGCCTAAGGCAATGATGTTTGTGAAGCATTTTATCCTTCTGCCTGTGGACACATTGATAGTAATTGTTCTATATATGAAACTATTGTAAATAATATACAGTTGGTTTTCTGGCACCAAGTGCAAAACTAACACCTGATAGGCTTCAGAATATACTCTCACCATTGACAAGATAAATACAATAAAAAGATGAGAATATTACAAGACGAGTTAGCAAAGTGATGGTTTAAAACCACATTGTCTTAACATAACATCACCAAAGCCCAGTTCCTGGAAAATTCTAAATCAAAGCCAATTTAGTGAAAAGTTTAGAAATGAGTTGCTGACTAAGAACACATAGACACATAAAATAGATTAACTGATAGTTAAAAGGTTCTTTAACCCAGTCGGTGCCAAGCATATGTTGATATGCCTGTCAAGTTGTCATGTAATTCCACAGTTTCTAGTATTATTACCAGAATACTATTTTTTTTTTGCATATGACTTATAGACTTACAAAATGAAATTCTCCTTTTATATATTTATGCAAATTAGTTTATTTATATGCAAATGACAAATTTTACACTACATCGGGTTATTGAGAACTATTTAAAGAAAAAAAATATTTTTAGCAATAATCTTTTACACATTCTTGGTAATAAGTATAGTTGCTGTACAACTTGACGATAAAAAGAAAGACAAACCAGTAGATAAATTTTTAACTATAAAGCTGTGTGACTGACCTGAACTTCAAATTGCATACCAAACAGTTTCCATACCAGGCACCGAAGGGGATAAAGATGAACCCAGATGAAAGATTTAAGATATTTCTATGAGCTTGGCCCTTGAGACAATATGTCAGATGCACAGCTATCTGGGAGACTAAGTGTTTTTAAAACACCTCAAGAAAAACATGTTTATATGTAGTCTTTTAATAAATGAAATTGTACACAGGCTGACGATGTGAAAACACAAATATTATTATTAAAATAATAATATAGTATTTTTAAAATAAATTTTAGAATAGACTGTTGATGGTACATTGGACATTGATTGCAATTCATCATCTTTAATTTGATTTTTATACACATAGTTGTATTAATTCATCATAATCTAAAGTTTATTTCAAATATTCTGCATGGTACATTTATATAGGATATGGGGAGTTAATTTAGGTTTATATATATTTAAACAATTCTACATTTGTTTTTGTTTTTTAAAAAAAGGTTTAATATTTGAAATTTTGACAAAAGTTTTGACTTCAGAATCTAATGTGACTGAGTTAAACTTACTTAGAGAATATATTTTGTTTTTGGAATGTATTTTTGAATATGTTTTGGGTATTCTTATATAGATTTCTCCAATTGAAGTTATAAGTATAAAGTGCATTAGTTAATTTAAGATCAAAAAGAAAATTAATTAAATTATTTTTCAAATAAGACTCTTTATCAATTATTTCATGAATAAACACTATCAGTATCAGGGGATAGAATTTCAAATAACTTTTCGAAGTATTCCTTAAATTTAAATACTACAAAATATGCCCCAAGACTTTGAAGGCTAGTAGTCCCTTATTTACATATATTTAGCTTGTTTGGTATATTGTGTTGTGTTAATTGGGCTTCTGGTCACCAAGTGACAAGCTTATTATATATGTCTTAGAAAAATGAATATCATTTGTGTTTCTTACGATATTTCACACAACTGTTTGTCTTACTTCCCTTGCTTTATTTTTAAGAGAATCACGCTTGTTAAAATTATGTTATTCAAAACCTATAGACAAACTATTATTTTGTATTATACACAATTTGGAGGAAAAACGCTTCTTAGATTCCAGTTTTTATAGTTATAATTGAATGTATAAATTTGATGCCATGAAGATGACTGTCTAATTATGTTAGTGCAAACCATACAGTATGTTGATGGCATAAAATTGATATCTTTCTAATTTTGTTATAAGCTCAAGTGTCTGTTGTACAAATAGCTGGGTATTAGTTAATATTATGTTTTAATTATTCTTTTATGTATATCAAACACTTTTATACATTTTATTGTTGAGTTTGATATTTTCTGATTGAAACATTTAAAAAAGCAAATTATTGTTTTCGAATTGGTTATCATCTAAAATACACAACAAAATTAATAGTCAATAAATTTTAGATAATAAATTGTATCTTATGAATTATTTTTTTAATTAATTTAACAGTTATTTAGGAAAAAAGAATAAAAACAAAAATTATATTTTGATATTAATAATGAATATAAAAAAACTTTGAAACTTTAAATTATCATGGTTGTTTTTTAAATTTTATGAAATAAATTATATTTTAGTTAAATTTAAAAATTATTGAGGAGAAAATAATATTTAAACAAAAATTATGTTTTGATATTAATAACAAATATTAAAAAAAAAATTCTTGGTGGTTAAAAATATTATACTATAAACTGTTTGTGTAACAGACACTGTATATATTGTGTAGTGCTCAGTAGTGCTGGTAGTGTTAAGATGGTTTATCTTTCACTATATATCTATGTGTATATACATTTCCCTTCAATTCACCTAGTTATAATATGTATATTGGGATAGAATGGATCGTGGGATCGAGAGAGAGAGAGAGTAGGCTGTATAAATTTTAATCATATACTCTTGTAGAAAAAGAAGAAATGAGAATAAATTGATTTTTAAAAAATGTTATGAGCTAATGAATCAACTTGTACCACTTCTTAATTGCAGTTAAGTACAATCCAGTTTTTTGAAAACAGAACTAATAATTTGTTCTCTATTATAATATTCAAATTTCGATTATTGCTATTGAATATGATAAATTACTGTTCAAAGAATTTTAAACATATTTTTTGTATATTTGAATTTGATAATTTGTGAAATGGATACAACGTTGCAATATGAAAATTTGATCATCTAGAATTGATATTTTTGTAACCACAATCTGGACAAGAGCCTGTGGGAGAATAGCAATCAAAGTGAATGAAAAAGATGCAAGTTTTGACACTATTTTTCCCCAAATATACTGTAATGTAGACCAGTTTTTTACCACTAATTATGTCACATAAAATGTTATGTATTCCATTAACGAAAAAGGGCATGGTGAAGTAAGTTAACAGTTTATGTTATATTTTAGATGTGCTACAATTTAGAAAACTCATTATAAAACTTTTGGACAGTTCATTGTTACATAGCTTATTATGTATACCAGTATGTATTTTTCTTTGATATTCACAAATTATTTACATTATCACTGTTAAATATAAAAAAGATATTGATTTTGACAATTAACACACATCAAAAATTTACATTCAGATGTTTTTTGGTTTGTGTAAATATTAAGATCAGTCAGAAATGTCCTTTGTACAATATCCAAACATATTATGCTTAAAGAAATAAAAATGGCAATTATTGCTTTTAGGAGAAATTAAATGGAATTGTTTTTGTATTTGCCCCTGATATTTGTGTTCCTATTTTCTTGAAAACGAAACTCATTATCTTGCACTCTACTTCAGCCTTGTTTAGATGCAAACCTATGAGGTAATGTGCAGAGAAGTGACCTTTCAATTAGGACAAGAAAATTTAGGTATGTCCTGTGTCTTAAGATATGTTTCCTCAATAGTCAAAAAATTCCTAAATATAAAACCACTGACAGGAAACAATGGTGGGAGCTACCAAGCAAAATATAATTGTTGCTAAAAAGATATCTTACAAGATGTTTCAAGCCAAGACAATACAAAGGTGGGTGCAGTTATGAATGATGTCTCCAATTGTAAGACAGTTAAGTGGATAAGTGTGGTTACTATGCAACATGCAACAACACACACTGATATACTAAATTAGCAAACAGTGGTTGACCATGTGTAATAATCAACTTAAAAATTTGATTGTTCGCATATTATGCAATTTGCATCAACAATTTTATTTTGAGGAGAGGTTACTGGTTGATAAGAATGATTGGGTAGCTGGAAAACAAATTATCTCCCATCTCTTTCCCAATTGCAGTAAATGTATTAATAAATCTGAATCGATTATATTTCTTTTTTTTAAACTTGTTTCTTTGAATATTGTCTTGGTCAAGAGTTAAACTTTTCGATAATCACTTGAAATACATAGTAAGATGTTTTCTTGTTCTGTGAATTACTCTACATTAGAAATGTAACAGAGAGAGAGAAAGAAGTGGGGTTTAACATCTTGACACAAACCAGTTCAATTTGGGACTAACATGTTTCAATTTCACTTGAATAATTTGCTGTTATATTTTTCGAGAATTGAGCTCGATAGGCGACCAGCTTGGATATAGGCAGGCGTTTCCAGTAGAAACAGGCAACAGATATAAACATTTATGATTGCATGTATGTACATTTGTAAATAGATATTGAAGGGTGTGTTAAATATGCTTAAAGGGACAATAACACTCTTGCTGGCTTGAAAGCTCCAGAAAATAAATAATATCTCTATCTAAGTACTAGATGTTTAAGTGTCCTTCCTGTTGTGTAAATTATCCATTACATCCTATTTTACTTGTCCAGAGGGTTCGAAAATATTTTTAAATCGAAGTTTCATTTGAAAAGGCTTACAAAGACGTTTCAAACCATTATGTTGAATTTTTCAAAAATTTTAAATAAGGTGTGTTAAGATGAAATTTGTATCATCAATTAATTGAAATATTCTAAAATAGTACAATTTGTTGACCAGAATAAAGATTGGGACATATTATTCAGTTACATCAAGAGTAGTATTGAGCCTATAACTGTGGTATTATTTTGGTTAAGACTAGTCTTGAACATGCTTGGTAAATACACACTCTTTTGATGGACTAAAGGCTGGGAGTAGGGACATGGCCCAGTGGCTACTCCCTTAATGCCACTGGTTCAGCCTGTAAACATTTTTGTAAAATAAATGTCAATCTCAAAACTCACAATTAAAATAATGTGTTATAGAAGGGAAGTAACTCCTTGCCTTGATCATCCATTCTTATAGAAACATCATCTCAAGACAAGCTTTTCAGTCAGAGCAAATTTATTGAAAATATATTTGAGTTATAAGTGCCCATCTGTTGGATTTTCATAAAATCTTATTGAAAGCCCTCCTCGATATTCAACATTTATTAAGTTGCAAGGTTATAAAGCACATTATTTAATGATGATAATTTTCAGTTGTCAAGCCAGTTATTTTGCCTTCATGCTTTGAATGTAAAATTTTGGTTGAATTTTTTTTTATACAGATGGTTCACCAAAACAATACATATATTTTTTGCACATTCAAACAAAAAATTTACACACCTTTCAAACGGAGAAAATGCACACCTGTGCTTTTCTTCATAGATTATCCCTAAATTGATGAGAGAGAGAGAAATGGCGTGTTCCACTCGACACAAACTAGGTCATTTTAGGACTAACTAAATGATTCAATTTTATTTCAATAATTTCTTTTGCATTGGGGTCTTTAGCAGTGGGAGGAAACTGGAGGACCCAGAGAAAACTCACAAGGTTAGACAGACCACCCAACTCCTTGTCACATACCAGCAGGGAATCAAAACCACGTCTGATTCAATGCACATGCCTTAACCATTCAGCCGCTCAACAACCCCCCCCCCCCCCAAATTGATGAATAGACCTGCTGGTAATAAATATTTCAGTACACAGCCATGATCTCAGATTCCTATTACAGATAACAGCGGGTAACAAAAATTCCATTAATCAACATTTTTTATCTTATAAAACAATTTTAAGTACATAAATATAACATATAGATATTTCGTCAATAATTCATTAGAAATCTTTGATCCAAGCATTCAAATAAAAAGTGTTCTTTGTAAATTATTTCGAAATATCAGTTGGACAGCAGGCCTACATATATGCCTATTTATGGATAACTTCA
This sequence comes from Patella vulgata, assembly GCF_932274485.2. Classification (NCBI taxonomy): domain Eukaryota; kingdom Metazoa; phylum Mollusca; class Gastropoda; family Patellidae; genus Patella; species Patella vulgata. Next base: position 25,914,541 of record NC_065883.2, read on the forward strand.
TTATGTAAGGTAGATGTAATACATACATATATAGACTACAGACTAGAACACAGTTATTACAAATTTACACTAATGAGATCTTTTATTTAGCTGCTGAAAATCAAATATTTTTATTAGACAGATCTTAAAGGAAAATAAGATAGAAAAGGCAAATACAGAGTTTGAGAAGAGACATAATCAACATTACGTTTACGAGGGGTGATTGATAAGTAGTGAGCCTCAATTGGAAAACCGTGCAACACAATGATACCACGTTTTGCACATGCACTATTATGTTCCCCAGGCTCTGTCAAAAACTTTCATCACATTCGGTTAAACTGTTTGATTGTGACAGGTCATAACAATCAAGTAGGGTCTGTTGTTATCAGCGAGAGCTGTGATTAAGTATCTGCATAAAAAGGGTCTAACACCGAAAGCCATACATGATGATATGGTTGAGACATTAGGAGATGATGCTCCTTCATATGCCACAATTAAAAGGTGGTCAGCTGAATTCAAGCGTGGCCAAGACAGCATTGAAGACGAACCACGCCCTGGTCGACCAAAAACTGTGTCAACACCTGAAATGGTTGGAAATGACAAAGGTTTCAGAACGATGGGTGCAAAGCTTTTGACGCCTGATCAAAAGCGTTCAAGACACATCATGTCAGAAGAGAATCTAACCTTATTTGAAAACGATCCTGACCGCTTCCTAAAACAAATTGTTACTATGGATGAAACTTGGGTCCACCACTTTCAGCCAGAAACAAAAGAGCAGTCAAAACAGTGGAAACATGTGACGTCGCCGACCCCAAAGAAGGCAAAGACTGTTTCTTCGGCAAGAAAGGTGATGGCCTCAGTATTCTGAGGGTGTTCTCATGGTGGATTACCTCCAAAAGGGTCAAACAATTAACGGTAGATACTATGCAGCACTTATAAGGCAGTTGAGGCAAGAAATTAAGACCAAAAGACGAGGAAAGCTGACCAAAGGTGTGATTTTCCACCAGGACAATGCGCCAGTGCACAAATCAGCTGTTGCCATGTCAGCAATCCATGACTGTGGTTTTCATCTTCTTCAGCATCCACCCTACTCTCCTGATTTAGCTCCCTCTGACTTCTATCTGTTTCCTGCTCTGAAGAAATGTCTTTCCGGTAGGCTTTTTCCGTCTGACGATGACGTCATTGCCGCTGTGGATGATTTTCTACACACCCAAGACAAAGATTTCTACAGAACTGGAATAAAGGCTCTGCAACACCGATGGCAGAAGTGTATTACATTGAAGAGGGACTATGTTGAAAAATAAATGCATTTGATTTGAATTTCTTGTTTCTTTCTGTGTTAGACTCACCCCTCATATTAAAACATAGATGGCAGTTTGTCAGGTCACCTGACCAAATGAACATTACCATCAAGATTTTAAAATTCACATTCACAAGCTTAAAAGAGAGAGTGAGAAATGAGGTTTAACATCTATATGACACAAACTAGGTCATTTTGGGACTAACAAATGGTTCAATTTTATTTTAATAATTCGTTTGCACGTAGGATCTTTAGCTGTTGGAAGAAATCCACGAGGGTAGACAGACAAACAACCCTATTCCTTGTCACATACAATCAAAACCATGTCAACTGACTCAATGACAGATTTTATGATCTAAGGCACACATGGTAAACCAATTAGCCACTCAACCCCTACAAGCTTAAAAAGTCAAATTATGTCATATTACCTCCTTAAACACAGAAAACCTCCTTTGAATTTTAAAAACATAAAATCCTGCAAATAAATGCCATCACGTTTTCAGTTAGTACCAGCATATAAACCCCTCAAATAGACATACAAAAGGCTGTATTGATACTTTAACTAAAGTCGTGATTTGAATTTCTCAAATTTTACGATTCATAATTACTTGTTTATATTTTAGAATTAAATATTTAATATTCAACAATTATCTATGGGGTATTTTATATTAAATCTATACTAATGTCCAAAAGAAAGTATACACTGTGCATTTTGTGCTGCATCAACCAAAGTCGTTTTTATATGGTATACGGTATTTGTTTAGAATTTCAATTTGTTTCACATTTTTATTTTACTTAGAAATGTTCAGTTTGGACGCAAGAGACACACTCAGTAATGCTTTATCAAATGTTTTTAATCTAAACAAAACTTAGTCATACTTTTAGTGTGTATACTTTCTTTTGGACATCAGTATATTTCTACACCATATACTTTAGCTATAGAAGAAGACTGAATACTGCAATAAGACTACCTACATACATACTTTACTGGAGGAAGATAAGATTAATATCTAGAATGCAATATTTGGCACATAATTCATGATATATATAAATATATAAGTTTAATTAATTCAAATATAAAATAAAATGATAAAATTTGTCACAGTAAGACATAAAAATAAAACAATATGTATGGTTATACAATTAGTATGCAGAAAGTCATTAATCCACATATTTAAATAGCTGAATGGATGGAACAGAGATTTTCTAGTATTTCTTAAAAATAATGTACTCAACATAATAATCGCCCAGGCACTTAAAAAGAATTTCTAAAAAAGGAAGCAATTATTAACACAATTTTTGGTTTCTTTATCAGGTATGCACACTCATTGATGATGGACATCGGATAAATCAATTACAGTATACATAACTTTTTACAGAAACTTATAATATTATGCAATACAATGGATTTCATTCAAATTCATACTATAATGTGATTCACACATTTTAAAAATTCAACAATGATATATGCTACAAATTTGACATGATTCAAAAATCTTAAGCCTAGATTTAAATAATTTGTGAGCAGCTGGAAGCCACTTATTTGCTAGAAACAGTCTATGTGTTCTTACAATTAACTCATATTCTTTATTTTCAGGATTGTTTCATTCCATCTCTTCAGACTGCATGGTCTTGTGACTGATCAAATACAAAATGGCCTGAAAAAGACTGCATGATGTATCACATGACTCATGATAGAAGAGACATTAAAGAAGCAGCCATATTGTTTATTTATATCACATGTTGTAACTATGACTATCACATGACTGATAGAAGACTCAGCTTCTTGCCCAAGGTCGCTTGAAAAATGGAAGCAACCAATTGCTTACTTTTTTATGTTCACATCGTCTTGATTAACCATAAAGAGACAGTTCTCATCTAGCAAACCTTGACAAAAATCTGACTATTTTACCCCATAATTCCTAATAAAAAAGGTCAGCCACTAAATTAAAATACATGTAAATTCAGTCAGTCTATTAACTAAACCCAAAAATAATGTTAGCTATTAAATAAGTATGTCATCAGTCACATTCTATAAACTTTGACTAGTAAATAAAAAAATAATAATTGGCACAAATTAAAAAAAAATACTCAAAATATAACACTAATAAAACTATAGCACCAAAACTAAATAATAAATTGCACTATTCTTTTCCCACTTAAGTACTTTTCATTGTTCAAAATCTTTTTCTTTCATGGCTCCACCACTCCACTTTTCATTTTTTTTATTTCCTTGTTCAAAGCGCAAAAAAAAAAAACCTTTTAAAAGCTGTTCAAGTATTGTCTAAATATTCTTTTTCTAAACTGGCTGGATTTTCAACAGTAAGTTCCCATTGTTGAGTATCTAAAGAATCATCACAATCAGCAACTATCAGTCCTTTTCCTGAATCACGACTATCAATACACAATCCTGTAGATTCGTGAACTATCTGTTTCAAATGACGATACCATCTCTATCAAATAAATATTATATTTATAAATAATTACGACACATGTTGTTTAAAAAAAAAGAAATCTGTAAAGATACCGGAACCAATCTAGAAACCTGACACTGTCAGAGCAGATGTTAAACAGTAGAACTGCCAGACTTATTCCTGGAAATATGCAGTTCGGGCATCCAACAAAGGGTAAGGTTGAAGTATGAATTTCTTTATATTTAGCATAGAAACCAACTTTTTTCTCCAAATTTCATAAGACTTTGTAGAATAAAAATTCTATTCATGCATTTATGATATTAAAGACATTTGGTTTTTCATCTTAGCCTTCATGAAATGTATATAAACCAGGGGCCTGCTGCCAGAAATAATTCAACTTTATAATACAGTCAGTTTGTATTCTGCTAAAAAAATATATTTAGTATTATCTTCTTGCTTCCATACAAACTAGCATTTTTCTGGCTACTGACTCCAGAATAGTCTGGAGCTAACATTTTTGTTGTGATTATTGTTTGTAAAAATAGAATGTAAAACAATATTGATGTATATTTACCTGATTATCGCCATAGTTACAAAACTGAACAACAACATAATCATGTGTAACCAAGGGGTCAGAGGTTAAACACATTCCATTACTAACAATAATACCCTTTCTTCTCCATGACCAGTCCTTTAAAAAAAGAGTATTGCATTTCTTAATTTTAACATATTATGTTCATTCTTCAATATGCTTCATTTATTTTATTTTCTTTCACTTTTAAATATATACATTTATCTTATGATCAGTAGTGGAATACCGCGTTTTATCAGTGAAATAAAAGTGTTATTCCACTGACTAGTTGTTTTTACCTAAAATGATTGTAAAATCATAAAATAAATAGAACATTTGTCATTTTGTCGTGAATAACATATTTTATTTCATCTCTAAGCAAGAAAACGTTTATATTTTCACTCATGCTACGCATTCGTGAAAATATAAGTTTTCTTGCTTCTCGATGAAATAAAATATGTTATTCACTCTAAAACGACAAATATCCTCTATGTATTGTGGATTAAAGTCACTTACCTGTGCCATTTTGGATTCACTACAGAATCTCAATTTAGTTATAACTGGTAGTTGACCTGGGTCAAGATCTATACAATAATCACCTTGTTTTATATGACCATATGCTAATTCATCACTTACTGGTAACCTGTAATATTCAAACAGATTAACCCCTTTCATCTCACAGACTGGACAGTTACTTTTTAATGTTGTTATATTAAGAGTCTTAATTTCAGCAGGTGTACCTATTTGTCAGGGTTTTTTTTTTTAGGTTTTTCAGAGTACGACATTTTACACAACAAATTATCAAGAATTATTTTGGTTAAAGTCTGGTTATATTAAAGGGAATGGAAGCTCATAATTACATTATTACCTACTGGGACCTCTTCTGACCGTGCTAATAAGGCAACTGATATTTTTTAAAATACACATATTTTAATTCTATACGTTGCCATATATTAATCATATACAAGGTGAACACAGTAACAACAGTTATCAATTATAGACAATTGTCTCTAACTTTAGTTAAGCCTTTTGGAAATACCTAATTTATTTCAATGTATGATACATTAGCATAGAAATTGTTAGTGGCAACCTCAAAGTGAAAATAACAAGTTATAGTAACATACCCAGTAGAGAAAATGTCTGTTATTTTATTTATGTTGAATTGGGAACTAGAAGATAACTAATCAGCAATGTCACTTTACCATAGTAAGTGTAGCAATGGTTAATGCGCTATAGTAGTGATCATAACCATTGCTTCAGGAATATGGGTACCAGGGGACTGGAGAGTACCAGTACTCTAATTCGTCCCCAAATAGGGCTTGTGGGTCAAAAAATGCTGACGAAGATACCTTCTTGACAAAATCCTGAATAACACCACTAGATGAGGATATGAATGAATTGATAACTGACACCAAGGTTATTTCACATTTTGAAGTGGGTTCACGTTGTATGTTTCACATCAAAAGATAAAGATCTTTCTATTGATAGATTAAGTGATATGATCTATAAATATGACAGGGCAATCTGATACTACCATTATCATCTGACCACATACCTAGTCATTGTTCAATATACCTATATCTATAGGTATATCTTACTTACTTGAGGTTAGGATATATATGTTCCAGATACCATCGAAAGTTCTCACAATGTAACTTAACTCTTAGGTTTCTTCTTTCTGATATGCTATAATAGAAAGTCATATCAAATATCAAAATATATTTTCATTTTGAAACAGATAAGTATCAAACATATAGCACAATTTCAATTTGGTAACAAAAGGGGGATTGGCAACACTCCCTTAAAAGGGTAGCAGAGGCTGCACTGGCATCACTGGATTATTTAAAACAATCATTTGATAATGGGGAGAGAGAGAGAGCAATGGGGTTTAATGTCCACTCGGCACAAACCAGGTGATTTCTGGATGAACACATGGTTCAAATTACTTCAATAATTCGCTTGTACATAGGGATCTTTAGCATTGGGAGGAAACAGGAAGACCCGGAGAAAACCCACGAGGTTTGATAGGTGACCTAATCCTTGTCACACACAAGCGGGGAATCGAAACCACAGCACTTGACTCAATGACAAACATTATGATCCAACGCGCATGATTTAACCATCCCCCCCCCCCTCATTTGACAATGGGTCTTTTATGAAGTTATGGAGATGAATAAATGACTTGTCTATTCTACCTAAAGTCTGTTTTTGTACAGCTGTTGAGTAGGGATTGTTAAATATCTATAATTTCAATTTATAAACAAGAGGCTCAAAGTTGTTATTAATGGGGTAATGGTCAGTCTTCTTACAAAGGAAAGGACAGACATATGATTTAACATGTCAACACACCACTCATTTGGGACTAACGTAAATCTTATATCTGTGGTTACTTTCCCAATGAGGTGGGTGGGTGGGTGGTCCAGTGGTTTAACGTGTGCGTGTGAAATCATAATGTCTGTCATGAGTCAGGTGGCATGGTTTTCAAATCTTGTGGGTTTTCTCCGGGTCCTCCAGTTTCCTGCCACTGCCATTGAAATAAAATTGAACCATATCTTAGTCCAGCAATGAACTAGTTTGTGTCGAGTTGACATTAAACCCCATGACAAAATATTAGGCACTAATGAACCTGGCATTTTAACTTTGTGAACTTTGTGTGGGACACATATTCATAATATCATTTCAAGAACTGAAAATACACAAATCTGTGCCTGCCAAATGACAAACATCAGGGGCATTGTGTCTGACAAAGCTTGAATTATTGCTGTGACCAGTGCCTTATTTCCAGGAAGATTGCAAGAAATTCAGTAGAGTTTTACTCACTCTCCAAATGCCTGCATTCTAGAAGATGGCCTTGCTGCATAGAAAAATCTTTTATATTCATCCATCCATATTTCCACTGTTCTACGAGTATTTCTGTAAGAAAAGGTTTGTTTTAAAATTTTACACGAGTATTTATAAACACCTTGAAAAACATACAGGTGAGCTTACCTCAAAAACAAAATCATTGTATATCTATAGTATATTCTTAATCTCTTAAAGATGCATTATGTAAGGTCTTTTTTTTCTAGCTTCAAATGTGATATAAATTATTAATCAGACCCATGACAGACCCATAATCAATACTCTAAGCCAGTGGATAACTTGGATATTAAATGGATTTAAACAGCTTGATCATTTAATAATTTAACGATAACATGGTTAATCAAAACTTTATTAGCAATGACAATTGTGACTACGCTACATTCATAACTTTGCTCAGTATAAAGTAATTTGACTGTAATTTTCAATACATCCAAATTTCATTATCCATTTGTAAACTACTGTATCATATGGAGAATAAGTCAATGTGGAGTATAAGTCGAATCATCATATTTTACTGTTTATCCGACCTCCATCCACATATAAGTCGAAGTGGTATTAAGGCGAATATTTTTCAATTCCAACGTAGCAGTCTTTTATCGAGATACAGGATTGTTATGTGTTGTGTAGATGTACATCAAAATAATATCCCATAATATCAATTAATGCAAAATAATCAGTTTATAAATTTGAACCTGTTTTTAATTCAAGACATCCGATAAATACTAGACAATACACACAATGTTTGTGATCGCACATGGTAATAATATTCTGATGACATTACTATCAAGTAGTTGCCATGCAAGTTACGCCTGCATTTTGCAAGAGATGGACAGAGAACAAGCTTAGAAAACAAAGTGATTTTTCGTAAAGTCAAGGGCCATTATCCAGCAAGTTACGGTCCAATATGCGCAATTATCGAAAGGAATCGAAATCTCTATTTTAAGTTTCATCAAAATTGGATAAAAATTCTAACCTCTAGAGGGTCCTAAAGGAGGGCCTGACAAGGACAGCTGTCTAGTCATACGGATGGGACGGAAAACCAAGGTCCCATGTACACATTGGCTTGTACGTAAAAGATCCCTTGGAGGGTGAAATTCGATATAAGAATAGGCCATAGTGCTGCTGCCCAGGCAAAATTTCACTCATAGCACACAGTATGGTGTATGCCCGTCTTCATTAGCCCAGTCGAAGCAGAGCATTAGGATGTTAAACCCTGTTTCATTTCATTACTAGAGGGTCCACAACCTTGGCATTACATACTTTTACACTTTTGCATACAAGGAGCGGCCATGTTGTCGGGCAGTTTCATTCCGATTTTCATGAATTTCGAACTTAACCATCATTAGGGTCTAATGGTAATGTATTAAAACACTTTTTAAAACTGGATAAAACTGTGACCTCTAGAGTGTCCACAAGCTAAAATCGCGATTTTTTTGTACAATCAGAAGCCATAATCCAAGAAGTTACAGTCCGATATGCTCAAATATCGAAAGGAACCCAGATCTTTGGGATAAAAACATATTTTTAAGTCTCAAAAATTATATCAAAATTGTGACCTTGAGAGGATCCACGACCTTGATATTACATAGGCCTACTATAACACTATTTGTCCAGCAGTTTCGGTCCTATTTTCACAAAATTCAAACTCAACCATCATTAGGGTGTAACAGTGGTATATTCGAACATTTTTTTTAAAATCTGATAGAGGGACCAAAAGCCAAAAACCTGATTTTCTGTACAATCAGGGGCCATAATCCAAGAATTTACAGCCTAATATGCACGAATATCAAAGGGAACCAAGATCTTTGGGTTATAAACATATATTTTAAGTTTCATCAAATCGGATAAAAAATGTGACCTCTAGAGTGTCCACAAGCTAAAACATGATTTTTCGTACAATCCGGGGCAATAATCCATAAGTTACGGTCTGATACATGCCAATATTGAAAGGAACAGAGATCTATTGGAAATAAACCTATATTACAAGTTTTGTCAAAATAGGATAAAATTTATGATAAAAGGAACAGAGATCTATTGGAGATAAACCTATATTACAAGTTTTGTCAAAATCGGATAAAATTTATGACCTGTAGACTGTCCATGAACAAATTGTGGACGGACGGACATCCGGACGTCTAGACAGACGGATGAACGTCCGGACAGGCAGGGGCAACAACAATATACGTCCACATGAAAATGTGGGCATATAATAAAAATGGAATAAAATAAATGGCACATATGCATGACTTGTTAATTTAACTGAAAACTGAATATCGACTTATACCCCTAAAATTACGGTAGTATAACGAGAATGGCCAGCTCTTTATCTTATTATTACATAATGCATCTTTAATTCAAATATCTCTTATTTAACACTAGAAAATGAAACAACCATGTTATAACTAATATTATCAAGTATACCTACTTGAGATAAGTATTAACATTTCCATCAGGAAAGATATACGGATGTTGTTTTCTGTTAACATGTCCAACCCTACTACATGGTATAATCTCCATCATACCTCCACACATCCAGGTTCGAAATGATAACTCTGAAAAATAAACCGAATATAACTTACAGAGAATTATGGTAAATATATATATATTAAGATTGTAGTTTAAATCCCTTGCAAACTACAATATTGTGAAAGCTGAATATCTAAATGGAATATCCGTCCCAAAATGGTTCATTTCTGTTTAGTATTTACAAGGAAATGATGAACTGACAACATTTGGATCCTGTGCAGACAAACAAACCAGCGCCACCTATAAGTGATGGGTAAAATCTTTTAATGGGCCTCCTTTTAATCTGAAATCCTCATCAGGAGATTATCTATCATTGATATTCAGGTTTTGTTTTCTAAATTAAATGTTACATAATCAATTTGGGTACATTTTAGTCTGGATTAAGCCATGAAAATTTAAGATAATGTCCGAAAAATGCAAACGATGATCAATGGCTTTTATTGCAATTTACTGAGCAAGAGATATAAATTTACTGATCATTTTTTTTTATCAATTTCTGAAAATGGCACAAAATATAGTTTTGCATTTGAACTGATTTTTTGTGTAGAGTTTCATGAGAAATCTTAAGAAACAACTGTTAATTATTCTTTCTTATTTTTACATAGATTTCTCAACACAAATCTTACCAAAGTTTTCTCCACCCCAAATATCCATTTTAGTATCTAATCTTCCTACATTATCAAACCAATCTTTATTAACACTAAAGATACTGCCAGATATTACAGGTGTTCTGTAGTATAAAATATATCAAACATATCAATATCAAATTCTTTGAGTTGCATTTAATAATTAGACACTGACACATTTGCATGATAAAGACGAGAGTACTATTATTGCATGTTAATAAACTAGTAATTATATGTGATTATCAAATTAAGATTTTTGGCCCTTAGCAGTACCAGTATACAATTTTTCTAGGTCATTCTTAGCATGCTTCAGAAAATTTTAGGCTTTTATATAATATATTGTAAACTTTAAATAAGTATTATTTAAGAGCACATTTACTTACTTCACTGGTTTTATTTCATCCACCTTTCTTTTATATGGCTGTTCTTCCCATCGAAAATTTAAACTCCAATCAAATCCTGTTAAATGTATAACAATAAATGTAATAAATACAGATTGCCAGGCAACGAAACAGTCGCTAAGTTGTCAGAGCAGACCAAAAATGTTGTCGCAATCTGATTCTTTTTTAGTTTTTTAACCACAAGAATTTAAAAATAAACAAATACAATAACTCCGATAAAAAAATTATAGAAACTCAATGAAAATCTAAAGACTTGTTTTAAATGAACATAAACACCATATACAGGGAGCTCCCACAAAATTTATGAATGTAAGCATATAAAAAAAAAAAAAAATACAAAGTACCCTACAATTTGTAAATTCTAGGAACTTGGCAACATAGGCGTACGGGGAAATTTTTGACTGGGGGGGCGGTGTTGGTTGGTGCCCCAAAAATGTAGTTAGGTTCTTAGTATGTTACATAATAATAATAAAATTTGGTGTTAAATTGGACACATTCAAGAACACAATATCTTTTTTTATACAACTTTTACAAAGTACAATTGTGTGCCCAAATTTTCCCAGCCCCCCCCAGCTCGTACGCCTTTGCTTGGCAAGACAGTTTGTAATTTATGTTTTTAAATTGCCTATTTATCCAGTATAAGAATAATTGTTGCTTCTTACCTCCTTGTAATATTTCTGTAGCTCGTATATAAACAAACGAATCTTTATCAATAACATCAATAACTGGGGTGACTATACATTTTGGTTCCTGTAAAGATATATAAATTACAATCAGTGAACAATGTGCCTAATAACTACGTACATAAAAATATTTATTTAATAATCAAGCACTATGGTCAAAAATTTTCAAAATGATAATGCAGTTTTATTATGAATATTACAGCTTAGGCACCAAGGATTTTTGGAAATTATATTGCCTGATAAAACTGGTATATGTGTACTGCTGGCTGACAGTCCATTGCTGACAAACCTATAACGAAACATTTGTGACAATGGGGAAATCAGTATTACATGTGCTTGGGGTTTTGCCGTAAGTCGTAAACATATCTACTTTAACCTATATATGTGGCATAGTAATTGATGTGAATTTGTTAAACTGAACATTAAACATATAAGTAGGGTATTAGTTTATATAGATGGTTCATATATTAGTAGAAGAGGAAATGATTAGCATAGTAATAGTTGACCTACAGCTTTATGTAACCACTATCCATTTCATTTATCTAAACTTTTAATCACTTTAAACTTTAATACATTTGTCCGCAATTACCCTGATCACATTACATTATTCAATATTCATTTATTACTTTGATTCTTTAAAAAGACACCAGTCAGGGATATGCTGTTGGAGATGACCCCGTACGAAAGACCCTACCTCGAGTTTTCTCCCTTGATGCATCATTCTCTTCCGTCGTATATTTGGGTAATTGGGGGGGGGAGTAGGAGGTTGGTGCTTTATCTATAATATACTTCTGTCTATAATATGCTGCCTTAGCCATTCAAAATATGCCACTGCACGTTTAAACCAAAGAGGTGATATCCTATAAAATTCTGCTTTTTCTATGGATACAAAACTACTAGTGCCACTAGGACACCACTTTAATTTTAGAAATATGGTGACATAATATATATAATAACTTTACCTGTATAATTCTCTGTAATAATGGTTGTAACCAGCCCACATTAACTTCACAATGACTGTCCATAAAGGTTAATATTTTACCTTTAGCCAGCTTCGATCCTTTAACACGTGATCTTATTAAACCTGAAATAAAATGTCATTCCTATAATAAATACATTATGCAGTAATGACCAATAATATTATGTAAATGAAATGAAATTTTCTAGGTACAAACACATTAAACGCTACGTTCCAGTTAATTTTGTACCAGAAAACTGACCAAGTCCCATATAATCACATCAAATAAAAACAATGTGTTAATTATCGTTTCCATTAGAAACAAACAAACCCAGTGTGTTTGAATTAAAAATCTCAAAATCTGTTCAGATTTTTCATGGATTCTGTGACAGGTCAATGATTCTATGAGAATTTGATGCACAGATCTCAGTAAAAAATAATTAAAATCTATCAAAAAGGTGGACTGTTAGAGAGAGAGAGAGAAATGGGGTTTAATGTCCACATGACACAAACTAGGTCATTTCGGGACTAACACATGGCTCAATTTTATTTCAATAATTCGCATGAGTGTAGGGGTCTTTAGCAGTGGGAGGAAACTGGAGGACCCGGAGAAAACCCATGAGGTTGGACAGGAAACCCCACTCCTTGTCACGTACAACTGGGGAATCGAAACTCCGCCAGTTGACTCAATGACAGACCATATGATACAGCGTGCACGTGCTAACCATTCAGACATCCAACCCCCCGTGGACTATTAGACCATTTACGTTCTAGTGATGAGCAACAATAAAAAAGTTGGCGCATTATGCTGAATTTCAATCAGTTAATTTTTATGACTCACAGGGCAATCACTGCAATTTTAAGAAAAAATCTAAAAAAAACTTAACAATATACTCCATTTTGATTTAGGCCCATATTAAGCACTGAATCAGGGTGATCTGATTGGTTATCTCTATTTGTGATGAGGCAATTTAAGCTCAAATCCAGTTAAAACTACTGTTTCAAAGATTAAGCAGACGTCAGATAGTTTTACTAATTTTAGTTTATTTTCTGGGATACTGTGTCGACAATGGAAAACAATATATCCGAACACAGGATTTATCTAATGACATAAAATTTTCAACGAAGACAGATTTTCACTACACAAATGAAATGAGGTTTAATGTCCTACTGTTCTGATCCTAAACTAGGCTAATGAAGATGGGCATACGTCATACAGTGTACTATGAGGGAAATTTTGCCCAGACAGCGACACTACAGCCTACTCTTATATCGAATTCCAACTGTCAAGGGATCTTTTACGTGCACGCCAATGTGTACACGGGACCTCGGTTTTTCATCACATCCGAACAACTAGACAGCTGTCCTTGTCAGGCCATCTTTCCTGCATCACTGACAAGGGGGAACCCCGACGGAAAATCTGGATGAACTTTCTCGGCCTCCAGGCTAGCGAGCCAGTGTCTTACCCACTTAGCCACCACGATCCCCTGCCACTACACAAAATCAAACCAGCATATAAAATCCAATAAAATCAACAACTTTATATTTAATCATAATCAAAGTTGTCTCAACATTTTAAATAAAAATTAACATTATTGCTTACCTTCCCTGATAGTATTTCTGACTAGTTTTACTTTAGGAATGTGCACCAATAACTGGCCATCTTGTGCTACAAAAAAAATGTTTACAATTTATTTACAAATATATTTATTTATCCATTTATATTAAAAATAAAAGTATATACAGCAAAATCTAACAAAATATTTAAAGAGGCCAAATGGCATATTCCTAGTGAGATTTTGATGATCATGGAGAACAGTTCACATCTGACAAGGAAATTCACCCTTTTTGAATGTACATCATAATGTCCTTGATCGGCACTACAGAAAGTTAATAACCCAAACCCCCATCCATCCTCGTAATAAGTGAAATATTTTATCATTTGAGATAACTGATATAGAAGTCTAGAATATATATAATATGTATTATATTTTAAAACACAGAAGTATAACAGCTGTGTGTATGCATGTTATTTATTAAGTGTGAGTGACAGACAAGCACCAATGTCAGACTGTATCAGCAGACATCATCTAGTTTTAGCTAATATGGTACATGAGACATCTATTGTATGACTTTCACATTAATTTCATCTTACCCTGTTATTTATTTTGTTTTTTTCAACAGAACAAAATCATTTTAATTCTTCTTAGAACTTAAAATTTACATTGTGATATATATAATAATGATTCAGAAAAAGATACATATATATACTCACGATTATTACTAAAATCATCAATGAGTAGAATTTCTGCTATTAATTCCAATGGAGTTCTTTTCAGTATGCTGAAATTATAAGACTGTATTATAAAAAAATAATGACAATGATTCCTTTCAAACAGAAAACAAAATTATATAATAAATAAGGAGATACAATGCAGCCAATGTCCTTCCTTAATTTGAATTACTCTGGTGGTATTAAATTTTTGATGAATCTTAAATTAAAATTTATTTGATTTAATCTAAATCAGTGTAGTATTGAGCGAGAAAAATGCAGTTACCAGTATATACAAAGGTGCCTTACTAATACATTACATGATTTAAAACCATGATGTGTTGGACTTTATGCAGTTACCAGTTTATACAAGGGTGCCTTACCAATACATTAGATGATTTAAAACCATGATGTGTTGGACTTTATGCTAAAACAACTCTACACACTTTTTTAAAGTTACTAGGTTACCACATATATACGCAGATGGCAAGTTTAAACAAGTTTTTTTTTTTTTGCTTTTTTCTCTTACAATCCATTACAAACATTAAAACTAGGGCATTAAACGCCATTTTATTTCATTATAAACAGTTTCTATTCACCAAACCCGTCTTCATTAGCCCAGTCGGAGCAGGTCAGTAGGACATTAAACCCCATTTCATTTCTTTTCACCATGCCCTGCATTCAGTAGAAAATAAATGAAATAGGGTTTAACATCCTTTTTTTCTGCATTAACATGGCTAATAAAGATGGGCATCAGCTAGACGGTGTGCTATGAAGGAAATTTGCCCTGACAGTGGAGCTACAACTTCCTCTTATTTCAAATTCTAACTGTAAAGGGTTCTTTTACGTGCTCGCCAATTCCAATGACTTAAACCAGGGCTTCCACTTCAAAATTTTTCGCTGCCGGTTATTTTTTGACAAAGCATGAAAACTTTGCAAAGTAAATTCATATTTCATGTTTTTTATTCATGGTACGGGGGTGGATGGCCGAATGGTTAGCACCTGCACGCTGTATCATAAAGCCTGTCATTGAGTCAACTGGCGTGGTTTCGAATCCCCGGTTGTATGTGACAAGGAGTAGGGTCGCCTGTCCAACCTCGTGGGGTTTTTCCGGGTCCTCCGGTTTCCTCCCACTGCTAAAGACCCCTATGGCAAATTATTGAAATAAAATTAAACCATATGTTAGTCCCGAAATGACCTAGTTTGTGTCGAGTGGACATTAAATGCCATTTCTCTCTCTCTCTCTTATTCATGGTAGCGTATTGTGAATTCATGTGTCTATACCACTTTGTCAGGTCCTTTGTCCTTTAAAAAAGAGTCAGACTTTAGTATATAAAACCAACCACTGTTTGTCATCTTGAGCCATGATTTATTTATTTTAAATTACAAACAATACAATGCTCAAATTTCGTTTGTGTAGATGATATTTGGTATAGTTTATATCAATTAAACTTCATCAATTAAGGAGACAATTCGTTTGCCATGACATAAGCCCAAAACACTTTCATGACAAAATTCACACAAAGCTCTCAGATAGGATAGTAGATGTATTAGTATATTTAATTGAAACAAGTGTGAACACACCCTTAGTGTAAATACAGTATCCTGTACATTATAAACCAATTTAAATTTATTATAGAAATATAAAAACTATGTCAACCAATGGTGTATATTACCTAACTATAGTCCTGAGTAATGCTGATCTAGCTTCATTATGGAAAGCTATAATAATGCTGGTAGTAGGCAAAGACTGTGGAATGCTGGAAAAGTGAGACAGACATCTGCAAAAAAAATATAGTAAAGTTAATGATTATGTAACACATCATTAAAAAGCAACTCTCTGAACTTTTTGTATGTGAAAATAATACCAAATTAAAACAGATCAGAATATATCCACTTTAAGCTGATAAAAACATTAAATTTGTTTCTGATTAGCCTACAATATCTTTGACAATATAGAAAATATCCTAGGTTCAACTAGATGACAGGATATAAAATTCAGACATTTATCCTTGTATGATCATAAATCTTTATGAAATCAACCAAAACGGCTGCCTTCATTGTCATCATCTTCCTCACTAAAACATTCACAGATTTTAAAATCTATACTGTATAAATTCTTTATCAAAATCTTTATCATTACTATATAAAATCTTTATCATTACTATATAAATCTTTATCGTTATTATATAAAATCTTTATCATTATTATGTGAAATCTTTATCATTATTATATAAAATCTTTATCATTATTATGTGAAATCTTTATCATTATTATATGAAATCTTTATCATTATAAAATCTTTATCATTATAATATAAAATCTTTATCATTATAAAATCTTTATCATTATAAAATCTTTATCATTATTATATAAAATCTGTATCATCTGTATCATTATTAAATAAAATCTGCACCATTACTACCAGTATATTAAATCTTTATCATTGTTAAATGAAATCTTTATTATTACATTACTATATGAAATATTTATCATTAAGATATTATAAGCTTTATCATTACGATGTGAAATCTTTATAATTACGATATGAAATCTTTATCATTCCAATGTGAAATCTTTATCATTCCGATATGAAATTTTCATATCGAAATGATAAATATTTCATATCGTAATAGTAAAAAGATGATAATGTTAACTTGACTATGATATTGATATTCTCACAGTTACAATTTGATTGATAAAACTGATAAAACTAATATTACCTTGAACTTCTTGCATCAGGAAGACTTCTATCAGGTGGGAGTTTGTTACTTATAACTATATTAAATGCATGTTTTCTCATTGGTTCTTGTACATCTTGTTCACTTGTTTCTTTTAAATACTCGTCTACTTTTACTGACTTTAAATTAAAAGGCTTCTGAAGAAGAAATAAATACCACTAGTGTAAACTTTCAAAATGATTAAGTTTCTGACTCTATGGTACATATAATCTTTAACAATTACCAACTCTATGGAACTTATAGTCTGTAACAATTACTTGCCCTGAGTTCACAAAGCATGTACTCAACTTTCAATCATTGTTTATGAGAAAAATATTTTATCCAGAAACACAAAACTTTGCACGTAGTTTCTTATTGGTGTATTTGATACATTAAAACAACAAAAGTTTTATAAAGGGTTATATTTGAGTTGAAATAAGGGGACAAATTTTGAGTAAATTCTTAACTTAAGCCTGAGAAAGTTTTGTGAACTCGGGGCCTGACTCTTTTATACATATAGAGTGCAATAGTTATTGACTCTATGGAACTTATAGTCTATAACACTTAAATTACAGACAATATGAAACTTATAGTCAACTAATATTATAATATCAAACTCTATGGAACTTATTCTGCACAATATACTAACTCCACATGAAACTTACAACAATAATTTTACAGACCCAGTGAACACTCAAATGGATTCAAGGTTAATTAATGACAATAATCAGGCTTCTATAGTGAAAATAATGTCATATTTATATTATCATTTTAATCATCTGGCTTCTACAGTGAAACAATGTCATATCGATGTTATCATTTCAATTATCAAGCTTCTATAGTAAAACAATGTCATATTTATGTTATCATTTCAACTTTTCATCTTGGGTTCCGTGTATGATTGAACCAAAAACATTGATCAAATGTTGTCATGTTGATTTAATGTTGTCGTAAAAATTAAAATTAATCTATAATAATTTAACCATGAATCGACATCAGTCAAACGTGTCGTTTCATTTATTTATTTGGGTTGAAACTCAGAACATTGATCATTTGCAGGTTTATTTCGACCTAAAACCCAACATTTTAACTGAAGTTGATTTATACACATTGAATCAATGTTGTTACTTTGTTAGTGTAACAATTATTCTCAATGTTGACAGTGCAAGATTTATTCAATGTAGGGCTAAAAAAGGTATTGGCTTAACTAACACTCTTGAGAAAGCCATGTTGATTCAATGTCACATGTGGTGAACCTGATTTATTTTATTTTCATTATTCCATAGCAATGATAAATAATTGTATACATATATAATCATTCCTAATAATTATCATGTTGTATTATTCATTTCAATTTATCAACCATAATATGGAAAATCACTATTTGTAAATTTTGGTATATTACATGTCACATATATCTCATTTCCATTATTTGTAAGATCTATTAAGTGTAATGTTATTCCTCATATGTTAATCAGATTGTAAGTATTTTCAAAAAGGTATAAAAACATATTTTGACATTTCAGTGATATTTGTCCACAATATCATGCATGGTGGAAGTGGAAGTAAAACTCTAAGAAAGAAGAAGATTTCAGCGATATCACCTTAGTGGAAGCGGAAGTTAAATAAAACTATTTCACACACATTTCAGCAGTAAGTTGTATTTAATCAAGCTCGCATGTAGACAGTTAGTATCACTGATTGACCAGTGTAAACTGGACTGGTTTGTCTCTATAACAGAGTTCCCATGCCTGCAATTTGACAAAACTGCAAGCTTATAATACCGGAAAGCCTGGAACAGGTGCAATCACTGACAAGTGGCGGCTAAGTAAGAGGTTGAAGGTTGGGACTGGGTATGTGGATCAAATGTCAAATTCTCAACCGAGGACAGCTATCAAAATCACATTGATTCAATGTTTCATTTCAGCTAAACTATTGAAATTCTAACATTTAATCAATATTGGAATTGTAATGTTGTATAAATGTACTTATGGTCTGCAAAAATAAAATTAATGACCCTATGAAACTTTTGATCTGCACCAAAGAAAATTGCTGACAAATACAATTATTTGTTACATTTTCTCCATGAATTGAAAGATCATGCTATTTTATGTTAAAATGAGGAAATATGTGTCTTGAAAAAAAACTTCAAACAATTCTATTTGGCAAGGACTTAGAAAGAGTATTTTGTTTGTTTTGGTTTCTGTAAATGTCTTCTGAATTAGTCTCAAACATGACACCATAAGCAACCACTATAACATAAAAATATTTGGCTCAAAGTCAACTTTTATAAATAAATAGAATATTTTTTAAGAATGGGTACCAGTGATATTTATTAATACTATATGCTAAAGATAATATTTAAGATCCTACCAGGTATTTTAGTATTAGCAGCAATTGTAGACAAAAGATCAAGATATAAAGCATGTACATGTAACTTCAACAATGATAATTTTGCTTTATTGTAGTAGCATAAAGACAAAGTCTGCCTAACTAAGGGCTGGTGGTGGGGGGGGGGGGAGTGGTGGGGCTGGAACAACTGGTCTGGTTTCTAATACATTTACATATTTTGTAGTGATTGGGAAATAATTCTATTTAACATCCATTATTCCACACACACTTACATGGAGAGATAGAGAAATGGTGTTTTAACTCTCACTTAACATAAACTAGGCAATTTTAGGGCTAACATAATGGTTTAATTTTGTTTCTAAAATATGCTTGCATGTAGGGGTTTTTACCCTGTAGAATTAACCAGAGGACCTGAAAAAACCCCACAAGGTTGGACAGGTGACCGTACTCCTTCTTGTCACAATAAAAACCATGTCACTTGACCTTCAACCTAAAGCGCACATGTTAGATCATTGCCCCCCCCCCTCCCCAAAACAATCAAAGGGATATAAATCCAAGAAACATCAAAGAAGTTAAATTGTTAATATTTGGGACCTAGAAATTGACACAAATGGATCGCAACACATATAATAATGTAATATGAATGTATATAAACTGATTTACATTCAATCGTTTACATTATTAGTCTAATTTCAAATCAGTTACGTTTGGCGAAATATTCCAGAAGTCCCAATGGCAATCGAATGGCAATCTCTAGCGACCGGTTATTCCAGTCTACACTGGTAGCATTTATTGCGAATGCTCTTCAGATAAGAATATGGCGTCACCATTTGACATGACTTGTGAAATATGTCTAGCCTCATTCTTCGAGTCCCTTGTTACAAATGGCACTGAAACGCATTATGGTACACGATTCGTGTGCCAATGGTAAAATGTTTAATTTGTCTTAAATATTGGACATCAGAAGCCTATCTTTTCCCAGTTAGATCACAACATCAATGTTGATTTAAATTGACAAATAATTTGTGTTTTAAAATGTCAAAGATTGTGGATGATATTGAGTTAAAGACTTAGCTACTTTAAGTTATCCAGTTCCAAAATCTACAGAAACAGTTATTTCCTTACAAACGTATCAGTTGCGTCACTATCAAACAGTAAAGTGGTTAATCCTCATCACTAAGCTTAAACAATTCTAATTTACGATAATGTTTAGAAGACTATCACACGAGCATAGTTGTAATGGCTAATAGATGCTAAGTTATTCACATCTAAATTTAACAAGTTCGGGTGAAAGTGTACATATAATAGCAGCACACAGCGATGCATTAATTTCAATACATATTTATTACGACCCCCTTCAGTTTAAATGAATTTCATGACAGATATATTTCTTATTCCACAGTAGATATAATAATAACAGAACAGCAGTAGGTTTGTCTCAATGTTTATAGTTTTGACTTCATATTCCTGCCATGTGGCTTTAATTATTTTTGACTGAAGTAGCAGACATACAAACAAAGCCGATATACTGCAAGGTCCAACCATTGTGGTTACTCTTTTTATGTGTTTCAATTTGCCTAGAATGATTCCTTTGAAAAAAAGAAATTAACTAAAGTCTTCACATCTGGTTCTTTTTCCTTTTTTAAAGTTTTAGAGACTTTTTTTTCATAAAAATTTCTTTGGTGCCTTGTTCCTGTCCTTCATGAAAATATATGAGTATGAATACCATACTGGATCAATGAGATATATATATTTATTTTATGATCAGTAGTGGAATACCGCGTTTTATCAGTGAAATAAAAGTGTTATTCCACTGGCTAGCAAGTAGTCCATGTTGTTTTTACCTAAAATGATTGTAAAAACATAAAATAAATAAAACATTTGTCGTTTTGTCGTGAATAACATATTTTATTTCATCTTTAAGCAATAAAACGTTTATATTTTCACTCATGCTTCTCGATGAAATAAAATATGTTATTCACTCTAAAACGACAAATATCCTCTATGTATATAATCAATAGTATATTATTTGGTTTCTTAATTAATGTTAGTTATTGATATATTTACACAACATGTTACATATTACTGGAGTGCAACTTTGTATCTCAAGCAATTTCTGAAATATACTTTTTTGCATGAAATAATTCTGGGTTTTTTTTCAAAATTTTTGACTCTATTTGGTAGTCCTATCATCATGTTTGGAATATACTTTTTTTACTTGAAACAATTCTGTTTTTCCATATTTTGTACTCTATTTTGTAGTCCTATCATCAATTATATTGTTATTCAAAATATTGTATATTGTTATTCAAAATATTGTATATTGTTACTCAAAATATCCAGGTACAAAATCATAAGACACAATAAAATAGATCCCAACATGTAATATTTTTGTATTTTTAACCCATAAGTGATTTATTAATTCTTTTCCTCAGATACTTTCTTTTGTCAACCGCTGACTCCCCTTACACATTTGAATGATGCAGATTCATTATGCTGTCATTGTCTTCAAAATATCATAACTTGTTTGAATATCAGATTGCAAGAAAGGTGACACATAATAATATTGCTTTCAAATGATGAGTTCTATCGAAAGGAGCGAAAACTGTTTGATTTAGGTCAAAATAAAATATTGGGTTGATTTGATGTGTTATTTTAAGAAATGACATGTCATGCTCTATACGATTAAATTAAAGGGGCTAAGTTTCTAACAGGAAAACGAGATACAGTTGGATCGTCATTTACAAATCGTGTTTCAGTCATGTTTGACTTGTACGGTACATTTTGCATGACCACATCTTTTTAATCCTGTACTTTTTTACACAAAGAAATTAGAACCACAATACTCTTCTGACGGAAATGTATCTCGAATAGTTTGGACTGCACACGATGGTAGAGGGACTCTATCTAAAAGTCACTTTAAAACACAGTTTTAAAATCGCTGTCGGGAGAAGAGAGGGCGGGACATAGTAAAACAAATTCTAAATTGGATCTTAAATTAAAATAAATTACAAAACAAATTATTCTGTCGTCAATTGTTTTATTTAATTAGTGGATAAAGGAATCAGTCAGGTGTTAATGAATACACACACAGGCTGTATATAGGTAATTAAGGAATAAACATTCTGAATATGCATTTGGTGTGAACTTGCCGTAAAGTGGATATGGTAACCATTGGCTATACGTACCGAAACGTTTTCTCACCCATCTTATGTGCACTTTAAATTGTGAATTCTGATATGAACACTGGCTTTATCAATAGACATTAAAATTTCAACAAAAACCAATTGTCATCCCACAAAGCAAATCAACATGTAAATTCAAATAAAGTTGATAATTTTCTTTTTGAACCAAACCAAAGGATTTCCATCACTTTAATTGAGGACTATA
Source organism: Patella vulgata (assembly GCF_932274485.2). Lineage (NCBI taxonomy): Eukaryota > Metazoa > Mollusca > Gastropoda > Patellidae > Patella > Patella vulgata. The sequence goes on from NC_065883.2 coordinate 25,937,595, forward strand.
ATTTACAGAAATCGATATCTTTGACCTTTGTTTTTGTAAAAAGGAAAGATGTTTGCCATGGTGTCATTTAGTTCAATGGAAGTTTGATCTGAAAGATTGATAAGTGCAATCTGTTATTCATATAAAAATAACTGTGCACTGTGGGGTTTATTATTAACATTGTGTTAAAAATAACATGTATATGATGTAAATATAATCATCATCTTGATACTTATATCATAAGTTTAACTAACTATGATATACAAAATACTGTTTCTAAAAATAGACATACAAAAACATGGTAGGTTTCTTTATTGTTCTGAAAAAATCAATTTCGGGCTCATCATTAAAGATGCATTATGTAAGAGGCAAAATCTGCCCTAAATGTTATATAAATTATTAATTATATTCACATGACAAGTCCATAACCAACTCTTTAGACTATTGTAACAAGGGGGGGTTGGATGGCTGAATGGTTAGCGTGCGTGCGCTGTATCATAAAGTCTGTCATTGAGTCGACTGGCGTGGTTTCGAATCCCCGGTTGTATGTGACAAGGAGTAGGGTCGCCTGTCCAACCTCGTGGGTTTTCTCCAGGTCCTCCGGTTTTCTCCCACTGCTAAAGACCCCTACGTGCAAGCGAATTATTGAAATAAAATTAAAAACCATATGTTAGTCCCGAAATGACCTAGTTTGTGTCGAGTGGACGTTAAACCCCATTTCTCTCTCTCTCTCTCCCATTGTAACAAAATGTAGCAATGAAAATCAGGACTACATGTAGGCTATTCTTTGTAAAGTCATAACTTTGCTCAGAATAAAGTAATTTGAAATTTCCAATACAGTACATGTACATGTATATTGTATATTCGTTTTCATTATCCATTTTTAAACTATTATAGTGAGAATCGCAGCTCTTTATCTAAATCATACATAATATATCTTTAAGCTAGGTAACTGATTCATTATACTGCTTGGAGTTCAAGAATATCCATATAAACACAAATTGAGCAGACAGTTTTCATTTTAGAAGTACAACAAATAGCAGCTGCTCATATTTTATCAAAATTTGGTCCAAAATATTCACCACAATGTTATCTGTGTTATCTGAGCATCTTAAGTAGAAAATATCTGAAGTAGGCTATAGAGCTCTTTTATTTCTTGACAATATACTGGTACTCGACTTATATACCTGTTTAAACCTTTCTATATTTTTAGCAATAAATCAAGCTGTTTGCATTTTTGTAAAGAAACACTACACAGGTAATTATTAAAGATGTTTCTAACACCTCGAAATCAATTTTGTTCGTATCCAAATTAACAATTTATGTCTCTGGTATAGTGCAAAATACCCTAAAATAGTACTATAATCCGAGCCATTCATTTCTGGTTTATTTGCTGTGCAGAAATTTGATCCGAGAGTCAGATCTAGAAGAGATGTTTGTTTGTGGAAACTGACTACACAATAAGAACATTTCTTGGCTTCACAAACTGGATCTCTATCAACAGCAATTTCATTGTTCAGAAGCATAAAAGGAGAATAAAAAAAATGACATGTTCATTATAACAGATAATGATCTAGTGTAGTGTGTGAATGGAAAGATTTGTTTCTTTATTCAATAAAACTGAACAACACAGTAAAAACTTTTATAATAAATCTGTATCTTTGTAGAGTTAGGTAATTAGGTGCATTTGGAAACTAATCATTTTTTGAAAGGATATTTGTGTTATAAAAAGGGATTTAACCATTGAAGCATAAAGCATAACTACATAAAAATATATTTTAACTACAGTACAAGTATAGGCTGTTATTCACTATCATAAAAGGCAGTAAGTAGCATTGAGTATTGCAGTCAAAACCTGTATTTCAATACATTTCAATATTGCTACTTAGCTCAATATACTGCAATATAAAAATAGTATAAGATTCATTTTTTAGTAAAATAAATATTGAGAAATAAACAAAAGGCATGTAAAGTAACAACTGGATGGTTATTTAATACTGCAAGTAAGTTACTGGTGTAATAATTGTTCTAAAAGGTATATTAACCAGCAACAGGTCATTGTTCTCTGTCTTCTACAGTTGGAGTTGTATTATTTAGAAAAATTAAGGATATTTTGGCAATTAAACTGATTAAAATTAGTTATTGATTAATCATTGATTAAGGTATCTGAATATATTGACATATTGAAATTGTATTACAATAAACATATCAATTTATACTGACAAACCAATATTCAATATAATATATATTGTTACAGGATCTCCAAGGTAGATTGTCAAATTAAATCTATTGCTGACAACAGCCTATTTAGCTTACAAAATAATAATATAAATGTTCATATCATATCTTAATAAAAAAAACTTCAATAAACCGTATAAAAAAACCTGAAAATTATGACAAATCTAGCTTTTCGAAAAAATAAATTAGATAGGTTAAAAAATATTTCACAAATCCAAAAGAATTTTCTTTTACTCACAGATATGAGACATAAATCGAGTTGTCGAAAAGATTTTGTACTCTGTTGTAATTGTCATATGCAAGTTGCCAAATCTGCACGATATTGACAGATCAAAACTAATGTTCATAATATCTGGAACTCCCCTCATATTCCCCTAGCTATCCAGTGCTTGCACATATTTAATATTTTTGTCTTTTTTCATTGAGTTTCTGAGAAGTAAGCCTGGCATAGGCACTTTTTAATACATTTGAATCCCAATAGCCCCTTCTTATTCTGATCTGCTTAATAGAACCTATTCGTTTAATTCATGCTTTTATTATGAAGAAATTGATTTATTGCTTTCTAGATATAGGTATTGATTCAATGGTGTAAAGGACTTATTGATAACAATATAGATACTGTAATAGATGTCGCCTTTTATACAAAACTTTTTATAAACACCATAAATTAATCCAAAGTTATTTCTGGAATTCACTCCAAATAATTTCAGTTCAAGTTTTAGTTATTTACATGAAAGGAATGACATTTTCACCAATCAGAACAGAAATTATCTCTGAGTCAACTATGATAATAAGAAATAAGAAAAGATGTGGCACTTACATTGCTGCTTCCGAAGTTTTCCACCATGCCATCCCAGAAAATATACGTGGTGCCAAGTAACCAAACTAAAATTAAAACCACACAAGTAATCTTTCTTTTTCTTCTCATTTCGGCTAAAGATGGAAAACAATCATTTTTATAGAAAGCGGCCAGTTTAAAATCTATATCATAAACTTATCACGTCGAATGTGCAGTGTGTTGATATGCCGTTATTATAGAATTCAATACACACAAGCTGTTGCATGTATATACACTCATATACCATACCAGTATACAGTACGATGAATTCCAGGTCACGTGCCACGTACAAAATCAACGTTGACTAGACGTTATCGCCCAGTTAACAAAGTGACAGAGAGGTGAGCAAATGAATCCACATAAAAACTGGTTAGCCGGGACTTAACAGTATGGTTTTGGTCTACCGTTATTTGATGGAATTGAACTATTAAGATAAAGTTGTTGATGTTTTGATGTATGGAAGAAGTACCAACTTCTATTGGGCTTTTTCTTCTCCACACCAATTTATCGGATTTTTATGACCTAACTTAGTGAAATTTAGACTATCTCGTTTTATCTTTATCTTATAGCATTATTAATTTTCAATTTTGCATGTACAATACTCAAACCTTACAGGAGTCTAGATCGGCAGCACCTAGTACCAGTATCAAATATTTCAAGTTCAACATCGTTGATGCTCATCAAATATTCGTTCTGTCGTAATTATATGTTTGTAACACAGTGTGAAACGTCCCGACGTTAATATTTAAAATTTAACTTCCAATACCTTACTCCTTCACAGCCCCCCCCCCCACCTTAGTCTATAATCTATACTATCCATAGGGAATATGATCCATAGGAATTCGATAGATCAGTAAGCGATATTCTACTGTGAAATTTCCATCTGATACACCAGTAAATACATATGTAAAACATTGCGCTATACACCGTTTTATAATGTTATACTGAAAGATATCCATCTCGGCATAATGTACAAACCAATAAATACAGACTTAAATCCCTATCATATACAATGTGATATACAACGTTTTATATTTATAAAGTCGATGTTCCCAATGATACTGAAAATAAACAGAACACAATAATAATATTTGCCGTTCGGACAATGCACTATATAAGATATTCCTCCTGTAACGAGAGAATAATAACCTGTTGGAAATTTGATTATTATTTTTTTACATTTAGAAAGAAATATCAAAATCAAAGTTTCACGTGTTTTGTACTTTCCTCTTTTTTGGAAAAAATTTATTCCGCTTTGGTAAAAATTTAACTTTAAATTGTTTCATATAGACCTAAATGTATTATCGAAATTCGAATTTCTCAAAGTTCCAACTATGAGAAGTTATTTCCCTTTAATCGTCTGGTCTATTGGCAATATGCCAAATACACCACGTGTCTATCGCTGATGTAGTGTTGACATTTTGTCGTTGAGTCTAGGTTGCTGCAACGAAATTCTCCAAATCACCTTTTAAAAAGTTGGCAAACAGTCATGGCAACTTTATTTGGTTTTGACCACAGGGTTGTTGCTATACCGACATTAGCAGTTTCAGTTGGGATAGCGGCGTACACTACATATCGTCTGTATTCTGAAAGAAGTCAACGAAAAAAACAAAATGTCTATGAGTCGACGAAATTGCTGAGTGAATATCTGATTTTTCATTATGGCCTGCCAAGCGAAGTTTTAAAATATGACTTCGGCCCAAAATCAGCCCTAGACTTCCCTAAAAGATGTGCAGAACTGTGTCTGAAACATTATAAACCCCAGGTAATTGATAAGGTGGTTGTCATTGGGAATCCAGACCACAAGCAAATTCGGCCACAAATAATCTCTGGTTAATTCATCCACAAGGTATTGGTTATGTCGTCCACAACTAATACTGGACAAGTACACACTTTAATCATATTCCTCTGCTTATATAGAGAATAGTTTGAGAATCGGTTGAGTATTACAGGGTTAGCAAGATTACCGGTAAATGTGCTAATTGTTAGGATCGGCTAAATTCACCACTTGGCCTATTTTCACAAAGGCATCTTACTGGATCTACCCCTGAAATTAATCTATGTTGCGTGGACGAGTCAATCTAATGCCTTGTGGACGACTTGATCAATGAGTTTTGATATTTGTGAACGACTTAACTAGACTTTTCGTGTGGACGAGTTAACTGGCACCCGTCATTGGGCAAACAATAACTTTCAACAAGAAAATGAATTAATACAAGGTACAATTTTATGAATACACAATTACTGAGGTTAATACTAAGCCATGTTTCGACAAGGATACGCTCGTCTTTAGTATTAATCTCGGTAATTGTACTACTGACTTTAATACTAGGCCATGTTTCGACAAGGATACGCTCGTCTTTAGTATTAAACGCAGTTTGTGTATCCGTAAAATTGTACCTTGTGTTAATATGTTCAATTACTAAATGCCTATCTAAAGAAGAAAATGAATGTAATTTTATGTAAATAGTCTAAAATATACCTAATCCTTGTGTTGGATCAATAGTTTGCAGACCTCCCTCAGAGCTCCTTGAAAAACACTATATCTCAGTGAAGGAAAGCTATGTTTGTCTCCAATTTTGCATTTTCCCTTGTCAGTGATGCAGGATGGAGGGCCTGACAAGGGCAGCTGTCTAGTCGTTCGGATGGGACAAAAAACTGAGGTCCTGTGTACACATTGGCGTGCACGTAAAAGATCCCTTGGCAGTTGGAATTCGATATAAGAGTAGGCCGTAGCGCCGCTGCCCGGACAAAATTTCCCTCATAGCACACTGTATGGCGTATGCCCGTCTTCATTAGCCCAGGTTAGGAGCAGAACAGTAGGACGTTAAACCCCATTTCATTTTATTTCCAATTTTGCATACAATTATATATTTTTGAAAACCTCTGATGTAAATGTATAGTTGGACATAACAAATTGAAAATTTTGTTTTTACCAACAGGCTCTAAATCAACTCATATCTCATGGGCTTAGCATTGATTTTTAGGCAAAAGATGTACTCAGACTTCAGATTCTCTAAACCAATTTTATTTTAAGAGGTATAGCAAACCCCAACCCTTGTTTACTGTAGTTTGAAATACAAGGGTATACTGTCAGAGGTGGACAATAGTACACTGGTCTTATAATACTGTAGTCAGTGGTGCAGGACAGAGGGCCTGCAAGGGACAACGTATAGTTCGGATGGGACGAAAGCCAAGTTCCTGGGCACACAATGGCATGCATGTAAAAGAACCCTTAGACAGTTGGAATTCAATATAAGAGTAGGCTGTAGCTTTTAGGAGTATGGATACCATTTGGAACATCCATCCTAAATAAGATCATTTACTGTTTCTAATTTTCAGGCAGGTGTTCCTGCAAGAGGTTTAGATATTGGTTGTGCTGTTGGAAGATCTACATTTGAACTAGCAAGAATATTTGATGAGGTCATAGGTTTAGATTACAGTCAATCATTTGTTGATGCATGTAATGAACTGAAAAGCGAAGGGTTGATTAACTATAGTATTGTTGATGAAGGGGAGTTAACCACCGATTTAACAGCTCGTGTTGATAAAAGTATTGTAAGTAATAACATAACCCTGTAATACAAGACACTAATAACAATATAAGAACCAATTCTTGAGATAAAAATGGTCAACCTCCCTTCATTATGCTCACCAGCATCAAAGTCAGCATTATTTATAACAGTTTCAATGCAGTACCTAATCAGATAACTAGGCAATCTCCATGAAGCCTAAAGTATTTACATGAAGAACTCTGTCCTAGATCACATTCACATACAAAAAGTAACTGTGATCCCATGCACAGGGAGGTAACTCTACGATTTGAAATTTCAACATTTTCAATATTAATATATCCTTATTTTTCATTGAGCCATCATAATTAAAGTGATGGGTCATTGAAATAGGAGATTTAACTGTCCAGTGTCATATTTTATAGATTCTTACCTATTCGACTGAATAGCTTGTTGATGCAGGGTTGGGGAGTGGCCGAATGGTATTACTCAAATGTTTTAGATCATTTGCTGTCATTGGGTCAATTGGTTCAATCCCTTACTTGTATATGACAATGCATAAGATCCTCCAGTTTCCTCCCACTGCTAAAGACCCCGACATATATGCAAGCAGATTATTGAAATAAAATTATACCGTATGTTAGTCACAAAATGACCAAGTTTGTGTTGAGTAGACGTGATACCCCATTTCTCTATCCGTTTGTTGTAGTTCAACAAAAACAATATCTAAAACATTTCGGAATCAGCCCTACTTTCTTTTTTCAGAACCGGAGCAGAGCCAGTTTTATACAAGGAGATGCATGTTGTCTACCAGCAGATTTAGGACAATTTGGAGTAGTTTTAGCAGCCAATCTAATCTGCCGTCTACATCACCCATTTGATTTTTTGTGGCGGCTAGCTGATATTGTGGCACCTGGTGGTATTCTTGTCATCACAAGTCCCTATACATGGCTTTCAGAATACACAGAAAAGGTAATCATTCCTTGCTACTAATAAGCTACTCTGCATGTCTTGAGTGTTAGTATATGCATTACTATAATAAACATACATTAAAGATACATTATGGGAGATTAGATAAAGAGCTGGCAGTTCTCATCATTACTAAAGTCGGTAAGATAAAGAAACATAGTCTCGATTATGCATTTTTTGATTTAATTATCAATGAGCGTTGTGCAGCAGATATGATTCTAATCCAGTAAATATCATAGGCTAGCCATGACGTCGAGAGTTGATTATGGTTTGGATAAGTTAATTAATGTCTAATTAATAATTTAGATAAGATTTCAGGCCTAAAGCCTGGCGCATACTACGTGATGACATTGGCGATTTCGGTCGCCGACGATGAAAAATCAAAAACTTGCCTAGTGTCGTCGTGTAGTGTGCTCACGCCACTTATGTTGCGGCGATAAGTTGCCGCGTAGTGTGTGCCAGGCTTAAAGAAAGACGTGATGGCAGATTTAGCTCTTGCATAATGCATATTTAACATATATAATTTACACATCACTATATATAGATCACTATAATACACATAAGCTAATACACATACATACTAACATACACATAGTATACACATCACTATAATACACCTAGACTAATACACATCACTATAATACACATAGACTAATACACATCACTATGAAACACAGACTAACTAACATATACACATCAACATAATACACCTTGACTACAACCACATGTATACATACTAAATTATATGTGCTTGTAGTATAGATACCGTTATGTACTCTAAATGATACAAATAGTCTTGTATAGTTTTCACTTTATATGACCCATTGCTTTTGTTTCTAGAAAAACATGATGGGTGGATATTATGACAAGGATGGACAAGCAGTTACCGGATTTATGACATTGATGAAAGCACTGGGTCCATGTTTTGACCTGGTGGTAGATGAAAACATGCCCTTCTTTATCAGAGAAACAGCACATAAGAACCAATGGACAGTAGCACATGCAACAGTTTGGAAACGCAAAAACCCATAGAAAGTGTTTGTATGATTATTTTTTTGTATGAAATAGTAAAGAAATTGTGATAAACCCTTAAAATTCCATTACATTTGTGTTAGCAGATCTTTACTTGTTTGCACAGGGTTGCATTTCAAGTATGATAATTATTTGGCAGAGCGTTTAGTGAGAAAATATGAATTATATTTATTAGATTAAATGCTTTAATAGACATTGCATTCACTCATATATTGATAACATGTACCAAATAGATATGGCAATTAAATCAAAGTAGTCATTAGATTTTCAGCTTTAACCCGAAATCAAAGTATTTTATATACAACAAAGTTTGTCTATTAGAATATTAATGTAACAAATTATATCAGGTGATTTCGTCTCATAAACCATTTTCATTTCTTTCGATCAGCAGTCTCCTTGAGTGGCATTCATATTATCATTTAACAAAGATATGGTGAATCCACTCACTATCTAAGTCATCCAATGGTATAGAGAGTTGATTCTGGGCTTGTCATGTGAATAAATATCTTAAATGATAATTTGAAGCCAGAAAAAAGCCCATGCATAATATAATGCCTCTTTAATTAAATATTTTTGTTATTAATCCATCTTAATTAAGTGTTTAAGAGTTTATTTAACAATACGTTAAATCATGGTTTTATAAGTAAGGTCCATGGTTAAATAAACATTTATTTATGTTACAGTAATATAGAGATGAAACAGTCCTATCAAAATACACTCTGAGATGAACCCACCGAATGTAATTTGGTGCTTTTTTTTTATATTCTCCTTGGTTTAATCCAGCTGTCAAGATGCAATATCACAGGATCTCATAATGTTAATATTGGATGTTGAAAAATCCATGTTATATCCCATGGATGCATATTTGTCTGCGATGTCACCCAAGGTGGAAGTGGACGTTAAGTTAAGCCTTAAGAATGAATGAACGAAACCATTCGTATTCATGAAATCTTGTTAGCTGTACAGGACAGATTTCTCAGATTGAACCCTACCAAATTTCAAAATTGTTGGATTGTAACTTCCACATTTTTACTGTTAAAGCTTGTGAACTATATACACGATATAGTGCTTGATTGTTCATTGGGCCGAAAAAAACTATCAATATTGTAAATTTCAGAGTTATTTCCCTGTTCATGTTTGGACTAGGATTTACATTTACACCATGACAAACATTTATGTGGGATTGTTGAGGCAGAGGAAGAATTGTAAATTGAAGAGTTATCTCCCTGTTTTATACTTGTGACTGTGATTTCATAATGGAATTTTCTAAAACTTGCTCACTTTGGTTTTCAGACAATTAATTAAGAGCTAGCATGGATGAATTTGCTGGTGGTGGTTTTTGTATTAGTAGGTCTCTCAAACCCTTATAATATTGATTATATTTTCATGTGATACATCATACTTTATTTTATCAATATATCCAAATTTGTTATATTTTTGTTTAATATGCTTGTTAATATACTTATTTCAGTATACTGTTCATGTATTGTAGTTATATTTTGTAATCAATCTATAAACTTAGTAAATGAATAAACAGTATTTGTAATAAATAAAAGATAATTAATCTCTTTAATTAAAACTGCAAAATAACTATTATCAATTTGCAGACAAATTGTTTGCACAGTGATTAGAGATATTGTAGTATTTTTGACCAATCATAGCTTAGTTTTCATCAATGGTTAAATTAAATTGACCATTTCCAACGACATTTCTATTTAAAAGTTTGAACCGCGATAAATCCCAACAATATTTTGGGATAATTTCAATAGACAATGGCATAGGTGACATCAGTGAGCTCAGGCTGTAGTGCTGCTGTCCGGGCAAATTTTCCTCATTGCACACTGTATGACAGTAAGATGTTAAACCCCCATTTCATTTACACTGTATGATGAAAGTCAGTGCAGAAAAGTAGGACTTTAAAACCCCATTTCCATTTATTTATCATGGGCCATAATTCAGGAAGTTACGATCCAATGTGCGCAAATATCGAAAGGAACCAAGATCTTTGATGTTATAAACCTGTATTTCAAGTTTCATCAAAATCGGATCACAATTGTGACCTCCAGAGTGTCCACAGCCTTGATATACCATATTTTTACACTATTTGCATACAAGGGGCGGCCATTTTGTCCTCTAGAGGGACCACAAGCTAACATCGCGGTTTTTCGTACAATCAGGGGCCATAATTCAGGAAGTTACGATCCGATATGCGCAAATATTGAAAAGAACTAAGATCTTTGGTTTATAAACATGCATTTCAAGTTTCATCAATATCAGATGAAAATCGGGACCTTGTAGAGTTTCCGCAAGCTAAAAATGTAATTTTCCATAAAATCAGGGGGCCATAATCCACGAAGCTTCGATCTGATACATGCCAATATCGAAAGGAACCAAGATCTTTTGGAGATAAACTATATTTTAAGTTTCGTCAAAATCAGATAAGAATTGTGACCTGTAGAGTGTCCACAAACTAATTGTGGATGGATGGACAGGGGACAATTTAAGTCCACATGAAAATGTGGGTATATAATAATCTAAAGAATACTAGAGAAATTTTAGCATAAATCTGCAGGAAAAATTATAGGTTTTGCACAACAGAAACTGTAGTATATTTGGGGCCGTTATCTCCTACAGCGCACAAAACTCTGCAGAATACTATAGAATTTCATCCTATAGAAAATGGGATAGCACCCCACCACCAACTCTCTAGAATGTTCTAAAGAAAACTACACTGGTAATCTGTAGCACTTTTTGCTAGGGGTATACTTCGACTGACAGCCTACTAATGCCATCGTTAAACCAATAACGGAGCCCAACACCTTCCTTAAATATAACGGCAAGTTAACGACATGTTAAAGGGGATTCCTGGTAGTTGGATGGCCGAATGGTTAGCACGTGCGCACTGTATCGTAATGTCTGTCATTGAGTCAATTGGCGTGGTTTCAATTCCCTGGTTGTAAGTGACAAGGAGTAGAGTTGCTGTCCAATCTCGTGGGTTCTCTCTGGGTCCTCCGGTTTCCTCCCACCGCTAAGACACCTACATGCAAGCGAAGTATTGAAGTAAAACTGAACCATGTGGTAGTCTCAAAAACCAGCATTACCTCTGACAGTGAGTAATTATCAGGAACCCGCAGTCGATGTCTTACTGAGAGTGAGAGAGGATACATTTTTCATGAATTAAAAGAAAACTAATTGACACTGTTAAAGTAAAATGACTATTCCCATTATTCACAAAAGCAAATTTTTGGCTAAGCTGGTGTACTGGATATATGACTTTGCTTTCAACATCAAATGTACATTTTTGTCCCCCGCCTTTCGAAGAAAGCAGGGGACTATTAAAATGGGTTCGTCCGTCTGTCTGTCTGTCACACTTTTTGGGACACAATAACTCTTTCTAATTTACCTAGAATGGTCAAACTTGGTGCAGGTGTTTATTAGGTCAGTGTCTTGATGGAATTCGAAGATGAGCATTTTCTGCTTAGGGGAAGCAATTTGATTGGTTGATGCTTTGGGGCACGATAACTTTAGTTCTAATTAAGTGAGAGTGATGAAACTTGACTAAGTTCGATTATGAGCATTTTCTGCTCAGGGTAAGCAGAGTGATAAGCAATTTGATTGGTTGAGACTTTGGAACACAATAACTCTCCTAAATGAGGTAGAATGTTTAAACTTGGCGTAGGTGAATGTTTAAACTTGATGTAGATGTTCATTAGGAGAATGTTTAAACTTGATGTAGATGTTCATTAGGTGAATGTCTTGACTGAGTTCAATGATAAACATTTCGAGCTGACGCTAGCTAAGCAGAGCTAATTGATTTCATTTGTCGATGGTTTGGGACAAGATAATCTTGATTCTGTCTGGTAGAGAATGATGAAACTTAATGTATGGTTTAAATGCTTGATACTTTTGAAAAAAATAAATGTGCGATTAATTAATATGTGTCATCTTTTTATTTCGGTATTTCGGCGGGGGACATCAGCCTCACTGTTGGCTTGTTTTTTTTGTCTTTGTCATACAAAAGTCTAAATTATCCAGTATAGTCTTGATGATGCTGATGAATTCATAGAGCCATGAGAAATCTATATAATTGGATTTAAAATGCATGTATTATGTATGTGTTCAATAATAAAACGGACATATAATCAACAAATGTTTTTTTGCAAATAAACACAAAATATAAGTTTTTCCATTTATTTTCAAACAAGATTTCAATACCAATATTATAATGGCTGAAATATATTTTTATTAACATTAGATCATACCAGATCATGAAAATAATAAAAAAATAAACATTAAAAAAGGAACTGAGAAGATTAAAACAAATATATCACAAAATATATATATATCCTAGTTTATATAGTATAATATATTGGCAGTTGGCACAGGACTAGAAATTAATTTGGCAAAAGACAGGGTTCCATTTTTAGTTTCACAGTGTAAAGAACACTAATTTTTAAGGCAACCCTTAAGGACCATCTATACTGAGTGTGAACGCAACCATGGCAATCGCATTCAATTACAAGTGATTAACCACTATTTGAATGGAACCATTTATAAAATGCTCACATATTTTTAACTGAACGGAAAACCACAGAGATTTTTGGGAAAAGTTTGCGCCAAGGATTTTTTATCAATCAAGAATACAAGGTCAAAAGGCATACATACTTTTCATGTGTGAATTTCTTCATGTATCACTGCTTTCAGTAGGAACAATGATTCAGGTGGGAATTCGCAATGCTCAGTATAAATAGCCCTTGACAGGTGATTTTATTTTTAAAGCCTAAAAAAGCAGAGACAATCACTTACAACCTGTGTCCACATTATACATCTATACATAGTTTTACTTGTAGTTTGGATAAATTATCCAGTAATTATGTCCAGAGTATTTACATAAACATTTTAATTGACTTTGCAACTTAAAGCACTAATATACATCTAACATTTTTTAACTAAATACTGACTAAATCGAAGAACATCAGAGAACAAGAACTGACAAGAGTAATCTTTTGTCAAGATCGCCCAAAGTATTGCAAAAAGTGATTGACAAGGAATATGTTATAGATACGCATACTCTAATATCATATCTTTCCTTGTTGCAAAACTTGGGATGCTACTGACAAAAAAACGTTTGTTGTTGATTAGTACTAACACATGCAAAGTGATTTAAAAATCAAATGTATAATAAAGACAATGACAGAACATGAATAATAAGTGTAGAAACGGTTGGGTTAAAATGCCCTTAGTATTCCCACAACCTACCTTGCACTGTTTGGTTGAAACATATTTGAGATCACTAACTCACTGTCTTTGGATCTTGAGTATCAAATATATTTTGATTGTACTAAATGCATGCACCTTGATGATATTTTTTAAAAAAAGAAATTTGGCCTAAGTATTATCCTTTTTGGGTCACATTACATATTAACAAAATTATTTAGATACTAATACAGATTCTCAAGTCATGGTAGGACAATAGAAAGAAAATAGTAAATGTAACAATACAAGAGTTTCTTGCAAATGCACAAAATGAAAACATTAAAGAAAACACTTAAAGAAAACACAACCGAATAGTTCTATTATATTGAACTTCAATGAATATATTCTCAATAATTTTGGCATAAATATAAAATATCACAACTTATGTACCCAACTAAATATGGTATATTTGAATTATGGGTCAGTCAGTATCACAAAAGCTAAAAGCAAACAAAATTAAGAAATCACACCCAAAACACATATCATTCCCTGAATATGGTGTCGGTGAAAAATATTCTAGGATTTAATTATATGGTTAATTCTTTAACCAAGTTTATAACATCCTTCTATGAAGAACACAATACATAGTTTTCATCTTGAAAATATAAACTTGTACCATATGCCACTTCTATTTACTCAGCCTGAACTTCTTTTACTGTAGGCTGCAAAAAGAATGAAAAACAGGTAAATAAGGCCTTGAGAATTAAAATGATGAATCCTGTATAACTGCAATAAACTATTATTAATGAAACTTGCTTTTTAAAAGTTCCATGAAATTAATCTTGTCCAAATGCTAATGGTACTTGTTCATACACTGAAAGAGCACATTGCTTTGGAAGTTAAAACAACTTTGTAATAAAAATACCTGTGAATTAGAATGACACTCAAGACATCAAACTAGTGTCAACTTCCAATCAAAAAATAAAACGGAACAAAATATTGGAATAAGTCTAATACAGTTAAACTGAAATGCTTTGAAACACCATTGAGGTTATAACACACTGTACATTCCTTTCAAGTGAAAGTTCTTTATTCTACTTTAGAATTTAGAACGTCCCACCTACCTTTATTTCACTGTCTTTACGAACTTCCTCCATTAGTGACTTCACTTTATGCAAACGTTCCAATTTTTTCTTTAATCTGTCTGTATTTGTTATGGTGGGCTAGCATAAAAGATAAGGATATCAAATTCTATGTCTGTTAATGCACAAGTTAACTGGTTAAAAAGTTCCACCAACTTTAACTAGATCAATCTCAAAATTTAGACAAACAGTCATAATTTCAGTTGTGCAATGAAAGTTTAGAATTGTGTCACCTTAAATTATATTGATATGTAGATTTGTATTTGTACCTTTTCTACATCAAATATTGGCGACTGAAGCAATTTTGAAAGGTACTATTGACAAAGATTGGAGTATGATGTCATTGCAGCCCTCATTGAATTGAGACGTCATATAAAAAATTGAAGTCAAGTCAATCGATGCGAATGTCCAAGAACAAGCATGCCAAGTTTCATGTTGATCGTCCATGAATTGGCGGAGCCTTGGACTTTTTTCGAAGAGCATCCCCCTCCCCCTCAAGAACAACAAGATGAGTAGTGGTTGGGGCCCAGTTCTTGGCACAAAAATTTTGACTATGTTGAAAGTAATGATTTAGAATTTGCCCCATCCCATACAATGCTAATGTATTGACCTACATGTGTAAACAAGCGGTTGCCATGCATGTTACGCCTACATTTTGCAAGAGATGGACAGAGAACAAGCTCAAAAATTAGAAGTGATTTTTCGGACAATCGGGGATCATAATTCAGGAAGTTACGATCCGATATGCGCGAATATCGAAAGGAACCAAGATCTTTGGCTTATATACATGTATTTCAAGTTTCATTAAAACTGTGATCTCTAGAGGGTCCACAACCTTGATATACCATATTTTACCAAATTCGAACTCAACCGACATTACGGTGTAATACTAATAGTGATATATTCAAACGTTTTTGGCCCCTAGAAGGATCACAAGCTAAAAACGTGATTTTTCGTAAAATCAGGGGTCATAATTCAGGAAGTCAGATCTAATATACGCAACTATCGAAAAGAATCAAGATCTTTGGGTTATAAACATGCATTTCAAGTTTAATCAAAATCAGATGAAAAGTGTGACCTCTCAAGTGTAAACAATCTAAAAATGTGATTTGTCAAAAATGTGTGAAGTTATGGTCTGATACATGCCAGTATCGAAAAGAACTGAGATCTTTGGGAGATAGACCTATTTTCAATTTCGTCAAAATTGGATAAAAATTGTGACCTGTAAAGTGTCCCCAAACATATTATGGACAGACGAACATGGGGGATGGCATAATACATCAACATGAAAATGTGGGTGTATAAAAAAAAAGTATCCTTTTTACTTACCTTTGGTGCTATAGAACTTGAATCCAAACCAGATTCTTGATCAACGGATGTTGAAGGCA
Organism: Patella vulgata; assembly: GCF_932274485.2. Classification (NCBI taxonomy): domain Eukaryota; kingdom Metazoa; phylum Mollusca; class Gastropoda; family Patellidae; genus Patella; species Patella vulgata. The sequence goes on from NC_065883.2 coordinate 25,953,889, forward strand.
ATATTATATCTTGATTTTTTATTTGCTGTTGACCCTGTTGTTGCTGTTGTTGTTGAACAGAATGCATAAATACAGGTGGATTACACATTCTGTACATGGGATCCGGTACAGTTTTTATAAATGGATTAAAACTCGGATAATACATCGGTAATTGTTGGGAAAGCATGTTGAAATTGTACACTGGGAGATTTCCAAAAGAGTTCATAGCTGGGATATTTCCGACAGAGTTCACTATGTTTGGCATACCAAGTAAAGAATTTCCTGTTGTTAATGAAGGAATGATGGGATTTGGCACTGTTGGTAACGTTGCTGGGTTTAATAAACCTGTATTTTGACTGCAGGTAATACTATTTGGATCACGGATAACGTTTTCATTTGGAATATTCACATTGTTGCTCGATATATATCCATTTAATGGAGCACCAGTGTTGATTTTTTGAACAGATGAAAGATGAGTGTTGATTGAAGTGGTATCTGTTGTTTTCATTACAGTTTGTTTAGAACAATCAGATGGCATTGTTGATACCTTGATTCCAGAACAAACATTTTGATTTGTGTATAAATTTTGATTCATATTTTGTTGTGTATGAAGTTGACTAGAACTGGTTTGTGTGAGGGTAATTGGATTTAACTGGGGATTTGAATGCGTAGGTTCATCACTGGGTTGTTTCGATGGTATTGTTTCTGTGATGTTGTTTTTAGATGCTTCTTGTTGTTGCAGGAACAAGAGATAGGCATTGACTAAATGTGGTGGTAAACCAAGTGGTAGTTTAACAGCAGGTTTTTCTAACGGTTTATCTTTAGTAGGTAAAACAGTTTCCTTTACTGCATCTGATATCAAAGAAGTGATTATATTATTGGGATACGAGATAGTTGAAGCACATGTTGATGGAAGCTTAATTTCTTCTCCAGAATTTGACTGAGCTGCTTGCTCTTCTGTTCGTTTCGGATGCTGTATGTTTTTACAAACTTTCTGCATGGCTGATATTCTACTTTGGGAAATAGCACATGCTGTAGTTGGTATTCGGATGTCTGTATCTGACTTGCTTGTTGTGCTATCGGAATCACTCGACAAACTTTTAGGATACGCTGGAAAACTATTCTGTTTTTTGGTAACACGACTTTCGGCAAGTGAATTGGACTGAATTTTTGAAGAGAGAAACTGCGATTTTGCATCTGCGAATTTTTTTCTAGCAGACATGAATCTAATTCCCTTACTCATACCTCCAGGATTTCTAATATTTGCTGGAGAATGAAATGAATTGGCACATTTTGTTTCTTCCAAGGGAATATTATTTCTTTCATCCAAGTCAGTTTTGGGGCCACTGATATTTTTTTGCAGTTGTGTTTCGGAGACTCGGTTTCTGTCCTCAAAAACCATTAGAGGAATATCTCTACTAGTCTTCAGGGGATGTATTTCTGACGAAGCATAGTTCACTTCCCAATAACTTTTTTGAACATTATCGCAATTACTCATTGGAACATCGATCCCAATTTCCGTAGAATCAATATTGTGGATATCATTGTTGATATATTTGGACTGTGTTTCTATATTATTGTTCAGTTGTTCCGTTTTTGCAGGAATTTCTTCTTTTAAGTCTCTGATTGTGGGTTTATCTGTTTCTAATTTGGAAACTACTTGAGGATTTGTAAATATTCCTGTTTTAGTGCAAGCATATGTAAGATGTGTTGCCTTTTCATCAGGATCGCACTCTGGTCCCACATAATTAATGTCGTCATTCCAATCTTCCTCTTCACCGGAACTAAAATTTAAAGGATGGGTTTCAACCTTTATTTTAGCAGGAACATGAAAAACTGCAGAATTATTGCAAGACGTCTCACAATTATTAGAGTTATTTCTATTCACTGATTCAAATTCTTTAATGGTTATCTGTGATGTATCAGTGAAGGTTTTAATAGTTGGCTCTTCCTTACATATGTTATTATCTCTGATAGCACTATTACGTTCTTCAATTTTGGGTGGACTCCATATACTGTTGGCAGGACTATACTTAGGACGGGCACCTCCATGAGGATCATAGTATTCTTGATCAATGGCAAAACCCTTTTTATCGAACTGCTTCACATTTGTATCACCTCTTGCATCCAGTCCTGGGGTATGAGATCTGTTTTCAGTGTCCATCATCTCTTGGTGAGTTTCTAAGAGATTAGAACAATTAAGCGGACATTCCTCATCAATATTTATCTCCTCTTCACTCCAATGTTCCTCAGATTCACTCAAAAGTTTACTTTTTTCTTTGGTCACCGCATGTGGAGGGGATTTAACTTTAGAATCATGTTGTTTGTTACATGGTAGTTTTTCTTTGGGGTTGCAGCTCTTCACAGGAGATTCCAGCTTTTCCCAATCCTGCCATTGAGTCACTGGTTCAATTGGTGGACTTAGTAATGCTGTCTGCTGACGTCTGAAAGAAAAAAAACCCACAATAATTCCAACACTTGAATTAAAACCAGCGGTTGGCAGGCAAGATATGTCCACATTTTGCAAGAGATGGATAGAGAACAAGCTAAAAAGAAAGCGATTTTCGTACAATCAGGGGCCATAAATCCAGGAAGTTATGGTCTGAAATGCACAAAATATCAAAAGGGACTGAGATATCTGGGATATAAAGATATATTTTAAGTTTCATCAAAATGCAATAAAAATTGGGAGCGGCCATTTTGTCCTACTTTGAGTCAGATTTTTACGAAATTCAAACTCAACCTTCATTGATGTGTAACGGTGATAAATTTCATCTTTTTTTTAAAATTGAATACAAATTGTGACTTCTATCAGGTCCACAAGCTCAAAATGCGATTTTTCGAACAATCAGGGGCCATAATTCAGGAAGTTACGATCCAATATGTGCGAATACTGACAGGAACCAAGATCTTTGGGTTATAAACATTTGTTTCAAGTTTCATCACAATCGGATCAAAATTATGACCTCTGCTCTGGAGTGCCCACAAACTTGATACACCATAGTTTTACACTATTTGCGTACGAGAGGTGGCCATTTTGTCTGGAACTTTTGGTCTGATTTTCACAAAATTCGAACACAACCTTCATTATGGTGTAACGGTGATATATTCGAATGTTTTTTTTATTAAATCGTATAACAATTGTGACCTAAAGGGAACACAAGCTAAAAACTTGATTTTTCTTAAAATCAGGGGTCATAATCTGATATGCCTGAATATCGAAAGGAACCAAGATCTTTGGGTTATAAACATGCATTTCAAGTTTCATCAAAATCAGACGAAAATTGTGACCTCTAGAGTGTCCACAAGCTTAAAACGTGAATTTTCGAACAATCAGTGGCCATAATCCATGAAGTTATGATCCGATACATGCCAATATCAAAAGGAAGCAAGATCTTTAGGAGATAGACCTATATTTCAAGTTTCGTAAAAACTGGATAAAAATTGTGACCTGTAGAGTGTCACAAACAAATTGTGAACGGACGGAAAGGGGCGACAGCATATGTCCACATGAAAATATGGGCGTATAAAAACATATTAGTACGATATCCAAATTCTTTCTTGTTTTCTCTTATTTAGTGACAATCAGTTATTATTTTGAATTGTCAGATATCCTCCCACAGTCTCATATAACATCTTTTGGTCTTCAAAGGAATTATTAGTGAGCAGAAAAATCGCCTGTGAATCTGTTATAACTCGTCACTTCAGTTAGTTATATAGAAGTATAACTTGTGTTTTCCTTTTGTATTCGTCACTTCCCTTTCTTGAAAGCTTCACAAAGCATTTATCGTAGCAATGATCTTTGTGTTAAAATTGTATTTGGAACGTGTTGAACCGGTTCTATCACATATGTGATAATGACTGACACCAATATTGTCCTTTAATGCTTTATTTTTGAATAATACTGTCTACAAAGGGCCAAGTGAATACTTTTTATGCATGTTGATTTACAAAAGGCGATAAGCTGAAATTATTGCCATTTTATAAAATATCGCGATGTAGTTAATTATAGGAGCTTCGGTCCATAAAGCACATGCATTGGCTTTGAGTGCTCTAACAAAAGCTACGTAAACCCTATAAACTATTTAGTTGATCATTTCCAAACGGCTCAAAATGAGAAAAAGCTATTTTTGCACATTTTGGCAATTTGATTTAGAAAGGCTACAATAGTTTTTTTCCTTTCAATACCAACTATGATATTCCTTGGAGTTCACCACTATTAGCCATAATACAGGATAGAACAATTCCAGATTGAAGCATAAAAATGTCAATACAATTTGCCAGGCATTCAACAACATGTATATTACCTGTCTGTATGTGAAGTTTTCTTTTTATTAACAGGTTTACCAGATGAATCAATAAATTCAGCTAATTGTTGACTTTCCATAGTAAATCTATTTACTAATAACTTAGCAAGTCTATCATCATCATTTTGATAGTATTTATAATTTGCTCTGAAAAAATAATGAAAAGACCCCATAAACTCAAGAGATATAATTATCATTCAACGATATTTTAAAATGACTAGACGACTTTGATTCGTTGTAATTTATATGTTGATTTGTTTTATGGGATAACAATCTTTCTTTTTTAATAATGTAAGTGTCTATAAATAAAGCAATGTCAAAATGGTATCGATTTCGTGTTTCACTGTTGACACAGCAAGCCAAAAATTAAATCAAAGTTATTAAACAAACTGACACAAGATAAAAACTTTGCCTTTTGCCTAACGATTTGAACTTCTATTTAGGGCAACTGACACTGAGATGCATTTTAATCATCGAGACAATCTACATACGGACACAATTAAATCCTACACTGAAAAGGAATTTATCTCCCTTTCCTTTTTTTCCCCTTTTGCACAGCAATTTTGTTGACTTTTTCACGATTTTCCGATGGAAGGATAACAGAGATGCGTTGAAATGTAGTCCGGATAGTTGCATGTATACTTGTATGCTACTTCCAGTTTGTGTATCTTAAGATTTTCATGGTAAATCTCACCAAGAGGTTGCCACATGTTGCTCCATCTCTAGTAAAAAGCAGTGAACAGCAACCAAGACCACAATGGCATAGCTACAGAAACCGAATCAATGTCAAATGAAACTACAGTTGATTTCAATTTCTAGAATGATGTACTGGGCATGGTAAAAGTTTACAAATATACTTACTCACGAAATTCTTTTTCTTCTTCAGCAGTTTTCTCACTCAGTTCTAGAGCTTTTCTGATCATTTCTTCTTCTTCATTAGATGTTTTAGGCATAAGACATGCTAACTGTTGTTGTTTTCGCTCTCGTTCAGACCAAATATTACCATGACTACTGGTTGGTTTTACTTCTGGCCATACTACATCTGAAGATTCTAAGCGGAAATTAGTTGGTAGAGCTGAAAGAATTTGCATTGTAATTTCATAACAAATACTGCCTATGACTGGCTACAAACTTATAGATATATACTGTCCTGAACACAAAATGGTTAAGTGTTAACGATGCACAGCCGTCTGCCAAACTTGGTGTTGACCTTTAAGGATTTATTTTTGTCATTGTTAGCTTACTTACAATAATTTTACTTTTTTTATTCCTAGAAAATATCACTATGAGTCCTTAATTGAATCAAAGAGACAAAATTTTTCCCAAACACCATGTACAAAAGCTACTTCATTTGAACAAATTTAAATAAGCACAATCCCAGAAATACTTTTTTATGTAAATTCCTTCATTTGGAGCCATGTAGCTTTGCAGACATGCAACGACGTATCAACATATACCTACCAAATTTCATGAAATCCATCAAACAGTTAAAGAAAAGATGTCACAACTAGATCAATTCGCCTCATCAAAGTGTTTCTGACTAGCCCTATTGGGCCGAGCAACACCTATTTGAACAAATCTGAATAAGCCCTACCAAGGCAAAAAATCTATGAATTTTGGTTGTAATCTATTGAGGGGTTTAGAAAAAAAAAGACTGAAAATAAATTTTCAGATTTCAGTAGATGTCTAATATATCTTGATGGAATGTATCTTTAAAGGCATGCAAGTATTAACTTACGTCCCCATGTTTTCTTATTCGTTTTCTGCTGAGATGGCTGTTGATTATTATTAGAGGTATTAATGACTGATCTTTTTCCTTTGGCAGCTGATTTAGCTTTCTTCTGTAGACTGTTGAGTATAATAAAGGAGAAAAGTTAGAATATTTTAACTCCATCATCTGTAAACTGTACAGTGCAATAAAGGAGAACAGTAAGGATCATTTAACTACTTTATCATTGCTTGATAAAGATACCTGTAAGAGTACTGAAACGTAGCATGTAATAAATTAAGAAGTAGTAACTCAAGTTGTGTTATTATGAATACTTTTAACTGTATAAAAATAATTCAGTAATAACAGTTTTCTGAATAAGTCTGTGGAAAGTCACCAGTTTTAGATTGTTTAGGTATATGGGTAGTTGAATCAATTTCTGATTTGATCAATATTCCTTTATTTTCGAAGCTAACGTTTTTTAAGTAATCACAAGTATCTCCATATCCACTAGTCTATCTTTATACGTAAGAATTACAGCTATTTACATTATTACAGAATCTACTACTCACCCAACCTGCTGTAATTCAGTCATTTCCTCCTGGTTTCTTTTTCTTTCCATTTCTTGTTGCTTTCTTAAAAACTCTTGTTTTTTCTTTACTGCATCTCCTGAAGATATCTAAATTAGAATGATAAACAATAGGTTCAGGGCTCTGAATAACTGATGACTTTGGGTAAATATGCAGTATTATCTGAAAAATTGTCATTACGGTTAAATTAATCTACTCAGTACTTACATCCCACTTCTACTCATTGCCACTGGCAACCTTTGATAAAACTGTCCTGTTTATTTGCAATACATGCATAAAAGTATCTGTGTATCAGAAATGTACAGTAAGAGTACTATTCAATTCTGATACACGGATACTTTTATACCGTTTTAGATACCTATCAAGCAATAAGTAGCGGACGTTTAGTCCGACCCAGATCGCAATTGATAACGATTGCTCTATACAATGTACATGAAACAACTAGTCAAAATCATAGTAACAAAACAAAATGGGGGGAACTACATGGCAGTTCAAAAACATATACTATGACATTAAATTAACATAACATATTACAAAAATCAATTATTATACATATCAATTGGCATCTATTTCATAATTTGGTTTGATTTATATTAATATGCAAAATATATAAATTTGAATATTGAATAATTATTTTAATTAATTGTGATGATAGAAGGCGCAGTTCTCTTGCTGGACACTTCACAGGCATTGAAAATAAGCAGGATGAAAAAAACGCCTAGAAAGTCATAAACTTTATTACAAATAAATTTCAACGGAAGAACCATCCGCCGATGCATACTTTCACCAGGAATGACCCACGTTTCGCATTTCCTTTACACTACATTTAATAATATCGCAGTCCTCTACGCCATAGACAAGTTGTTTTGACGATGTGGTCTAAACAAACACGTGATTGTTTTACGCTCAGAGTATCATAGCAAGACGCACATGTAAATACTACTCAGGTCGTCTCTCCACTGCGAAATCATTCTACCATGAAATGTAACGTGAGGCTCAGAAAGGGATAAATAATGAAAGAGCAGAAAGTATTTGTCACTTTTCGGTTGAAACAACTCGATAATAAATACCATTTTTCACATTTTGCTTCACAATACTCGATAGAAATGTGATGTAAGTAACTTATTAGCACCTTTCCTCGGTGTATCGGTGAATATCAGGACAGTTTTGGTCGGGAGCCGCCTTGGCTGGGCCCCCCGATCAAAACTGTCCTGATATTCACCGATACACCTCGGAAAGTGTGCTAATAACTACTACTTACACTCCCAGCACTAGCTAATCTTATCCTTTGTAATTCTCTATTTTGCCGTTCCATATTAGCTTCCTGACTTTTCTGTCTCTCCATTTTGATTTGAGCTTCAGTATGGCGCTTAGGCTGAACGTCCATCAAATGACGAAATTCTTCTAAATGTTGTTGCAGAAGTAAATCTTTATTATGTTTGCTCCATACTTCATCCTAAAATTATACCAAAAAAGAGTTTATGACAACTTTCTCAACTCTGATATAATATCTTCTAACAAAAAGAATGCTTTAACATACACTACCTGGGGGGCTAGATAGGCTATCTAATATGCCCACCAGCTGCAAAGTCATCTATGCTAACACTACAAACTACTCTTAAGAGTTTTACTACAGAAAATCTATTGTTATGACTGAGTTTTCCTTGGAATCTGAGAAATAAATGTTGGATATTTTACAGTTTATTTATCTATATCGTCACTAGTTTAATTCGCAAAACAGTGAAAGGGCACTAGTCCAGGACTAGTACGGCTAAATAGATCACTAGCCCGTAAATTATTTTTGGTAGCCCCGGGCGGCGGGCTAGTGGATGTTTACAACCCTGATAGAAAACAAGCTAAAAACAATCAGGGGCCATAATCCAGAAAGTTATGGTCTGAAATGTGCAAATATTGAAAGGGACTGAGATCTTTGGAATATATAATTCACCGATACACCGAGGAAAGGTGCTAATAAGTTACTTACATCACATTTCTATCGAGTATTGTGAAGCAAAATGTGAAAAATGGTATTTATTATCGAGTTGTTTCAACCGAAAAGTGACAAATACTTTCTGCTCTTTCATTATTTATCCCTTTCTGAGCCTCCCGTTACATTTCATGGTAGAATGATTTCGCAGTGGAGAGACGACCTGAGTAGTATTTACATGTGCGTCTTGCTATGATACTCTGAGCGTAAAACAATCACGTGTTTGTTTAGACCACATCGTCAAAACAACTTGTCTATGGCGTAGAGGACTGCGATATTATTAAATGTAGTGTAAAGGAAATGCGAAACGTGGGTCATTCCTGGTGAAAGTATGCATCGGCGGATGGTTCTTCCGTTGAAATTTATTTGTAATAAAGTTTATGACTTTCTAGGCGTTTTTTTCATCCTGCTTATTTTCAATGCCTGTGAAGTGTCCAGCAAGAGAACTGCACCTTCTATCATCACAATTAATTAAAATAATTATTCAATATTCAAATTTATATATTTTGCATATTAATATAAATCAAACCAAATTATGAAATAGATGCCAATTGATATGTATAATAATTGATTTTTGTAATATGTTGTTATGTTAATTTAATGTCATAGTATATGTTTTTGAACTGCCATGTAGTAGTTCCCCCCCATTTTGTTTTGTTACTATGATTTTGACAAGTTGTTTCATGTACATTGTATAGAGCAATCGTTATCAATTGCGATCTGGGTCGGACTAAACGTCCGCTACTTATTGCTTGATAGGTATCTAAAACGGTATAAAAGTATCCTTGTATCAGAATTGAATAGTACTCTTACTGTACATTTCTGATACACGGATACTTTTATGCATGTATTGCAAATGAACAGGACAGTTTTATCAAAGGTTGCCAGTGGCAACGAGTAGAAGTGGGATGAGCCCTGAACCTATTGTTTATCATTCTAATTTAGATATCTTCAGGAGATGCAGTAAAGAAAAAACAAGAGTTTTTAAGAAAGCAACAAGAAATGGAAAGAAAAAGAAACCAGGAGGAAATGACTGAATTACAGCAGGTTGGGTGAGTAGTAGATTCTGTAATAAAGTAAATAGCTGTAATTCTTACGTATAAAGATAGACTAGTGGATATGGAGATACTTGTGATTACTTAAAAAACTTTAGCTTCGAAAATAAAGGAATATTGATCAAATCAGAAATTGATTCAACTATCCATATACCTAAACAATCTAAAACTGGTGACTTTCCACAGACTTATTCAGAAAACTGTTATTACTGAATTATTTTTATACAGTTAAAAGTATTCATAATAACACAACTTGAGTTACTACTTCTTAATTTATTACATGCTACGTTTCAGTACTCTTACAGGTATCTTTATCAAGCAATGATAAAGTAGTTAAATGATCCTTACTGTTCTCCTTTATTGCACTGTACAGTTTACAGATGATGGAGTTAAAATATTCTAACTTTTCTCCTTTATTTACTCAACAGTCTACAGAAGAAAGCTAAATCAGCTGCCAAAGGAAAAAGATCAGTCATTAATACCTCTAATAATAATCAACAGCCATCTCAGCAGAAACCATGGCTACGATCGACCTCCACTATGTAACTATACACGTATAGAAACCACATAATCTCTTGATTGGAAATGAAATGGGGTTTAACGTCCTACTGTTTTGCTCTGAACTGGGCTAATGAAGACGGGCATACGCCATACAGTGTGCTATGAGGGAAATTTTGCCCGGACAGCGGCAATATGGCCTACTCTTATATCAAATTCCAAATGTCAAGGGATCTTTTACGTGCACACCGATCAGGACTGTCGGTAATTTTTCACAGATGATTAGCAGCACTGCTAATCAAAAAGTACAATTTTGCCAAATTTGATTAGCAAATTTAAAAATTGATAAGCAGTTTTTCAGTTTCAACATAAAACACCTTAATAACAAGATTATTTTAATTTTAATTTATAACAAATGATTAGATTTCATTCTTGAGATTTTTTAGAATTTTAGCACTGCTCCAGGTAGCTGTGAACATTTCTGAATGTAGACTTTTGGTTAGGCCTTATGTCTGAAGCCAATTCTTGGCAGTGGCTTCCGAAGTCCCGCTCATTCGTTAGAAACCAATTTCGTCTGCTTTTTATCGTGTGTTACTATTTTTGTTCAATCGGACGCACACAGTATTTATCGAATAATCTCGATTAACTAGACGCACGGGATATAAACAATAATATTTTACAGGAATTCTTACTTTGATTTCTCATTTTACAATACGTTTACACATATTTATTTTTTATATTTTATTTACAATACATGGGGGATACATTGAATTTATTTTTTTCAAATTGAATACTGATATAATTACTTGAAATTGACATGTCTCGCAACATGAGTGGTACTACTTGATTCCCTATTTCCGGTTTAATAGTCCCAATTCATAGAGTTATGTCCCTGTATAATATAGTATAATGAATTGAGTCTGGGTAGTTCGAGAAGAAAATGTCACACAGAGAATTCAGTTTTGTTTATAAAATTTATTTGATATTTTATACACGTTGGAAGTGTTGAGAAATGTGGATAAATCTTTGTGTCAATATCCAAAATGACAGGCATATTAATGATTCGCAGTTACTGCGAATCAAAAACGTTAGATTTTAATTTTTGATTAGCAACGGACAAAATATGTATTGCAAATTGCGCTGTGATACCGGTTGTCGGCAGCCCTGACACCAATGTGTACACTGGACCTTGGTTTTTCGTCTCATCCAAATGACTAGACAGCTGTCCTTGTCAGGCCCTCCATACTGCATCACTGACAAGGGGGGGACCACGCCGGAAAATTTCGTTATTGATGTTATAGAGTTGTATACATAGTCGTCAACAGATTATACCGAGTGTTGTGTTGATAATTAATGATGAGTGTCTGGTAGTAGAACAATAAAAGTTGATTGATACGTGGGAATCTTATCAATGGCGTGAAGCGGTCCATTCTTAGTCAATAACATATTGTCCAAGTGTCATAAGAATTTATTAGGACAAAGCCGTTTACCGCTACTACAGTCATGCACGATGTCATCGAGATTATTATGATCTTCAAAAAGGGCAATTGATATGAAGTACTGTTCTTCAAATCCAACCAACTGTCATATTAAATAAAAACAGTATAGAAATTACGTAAGTCCTTAACAATGTATGTGTTGGGAGAAAAATGCATTATAATTTTTTATACGGCCTTGTGGGAGGGTCCACAAACATGATATACCATATTTTTACACTATTTGCGTACAAGGGTGGCCATTTTGTCTGGCAGTTTTGGTCCAATTTTCACGAAATTCGAACTCAACCATCATCATGTAACGATGATATATTCAGTGACTTCTATAGGGACCACAAACTATAAACGTGATTTTTCGTTTAATCAGGGGCCATATCAGGAAGTTACGATACAACATGCGCAAATATTGAAAGGAACCAAGATCTTTTGGTTATAAACATGCATTTGAGTTTCATCAAAATTTCGTACACTCATGGGCCATAATCCATGAAGTTATGGTCCGATACATGCCAATATCGAAAGGAACCGAGATCAACCTATATTTCAAGTTTTGTATAGTGTCCACAAACAAATTGTGGACGTCCAGATGGACAGGGGTGACGACATAATACGAACACATGAAAATATGGGCGTATAAAAATCCGACCATGTTTTTAAAGATACATTGCATTGGAACGGAAAAAATGTGCATACAGTAGCTAAGGCATTCAAGCAGTCTATAATGGTTGTCATTTTTTTAAAAATTCTTTTGTTAAGTAATGGGAACATTTAGAATACACAAAAAAAGTAATGGGAACATTTAGAATACACAAAAAAAAAAAATCAAGGACAACCACCCATCAAATAATTAAAATCTTATTGACTTCAAGTTATTTTTAGAGCTAACATAAACAAAACATATTCCAGTAATCAGATGATAACTTTAATTTTTCGAGATAGGGTTCTTACTTTTAACATGAAGTATCTCTGCAGATGTGACAAAAAATGGTTGTCGGCCGATGGGACTTGTGCAAATCTAAGATACCTCTTCTGCCTAATTTAGAAGTGAGGTTATACCAAGGTTAAACCAGAACATTTTATCTTTATAATACACATAACATTTACATCTTTCAGGCAATAGGAAAAAAGTAATCTGCTTTAAATACTAATAATAGTATTAATACCTATACAAATGTTAATAGTTTTCAGTTTGTCCTTTGTACATTTTAACAAGGCAACAGTGAGGCTGATGTCCCCGCCGAAATCCCAAAATAAATAGATGACACATTTTAATTTAACGCACATTTATTTTTTTCAAAAGTATCAAGCAATCAAACTGATTATCAACTATACACTAAGTAAAGTTTCATCACTCTCTAGCAGACAGAATCAAAGTTATCTTGTCCTAAAGCATTGACCAACCAAATTGCTTAGGTCATCCTCCTGACAACCAACATTCAAGAATGAAGTTTACAATTGAAAATGAAACCAACAGCAGCCTCCCATTTCTTAATGTACTGGTAAGAAGAGAGAACGCCAATATCACCACCTCAGTGTACCGAAAACCAACACATACAGATCAGTATATCCACTACAAATCTAATCACCCTATCAGCACAAAAGCAGGCATTACCACCACTTTAACCAAAAGAGCCAAGAATATTTGTGACCCTGAATCCCTCCCCGTAGAAATTCAACACTTAAAAGAAGTATTCACCCACCACAACGGATACCCAGAACAAATGGTCAACAAGGTCATCAATGCCACACTATCCGACCTACAAATTTTATTCAAACCTTTGATATATATGTACCTTTTATGAAAATTCATCCCTTCTTGGTGTATATTACACTGTCCATGATGTTATTGCATTGCCTTGGATGTTAAACACTTAATAAACAACAACAGAGAACAATGTTTTTTTGCAGTCGTCGAAATTAGCAATTTTCTAATTTTCACTACAGCACAAGGAAATGAAAAATGCTGTAGCAGAATTGAACTGCTACGGCAGCACAGCATTTTTTTGTACCGGTACATAAAAATAAAGTTTTCAAAATTTATTTATTGTACATATGCTAAACAAAACTAATGTAAGTGGTATTACATATAGCATTATAGTTATTATTACTATAGTTTACAATATACTGCAAATTAATTTACTAAAAAAGAAAGAACTGTTTCAAAGTCAAAAGCCTCTCGTACTTATTCGGTAGAATTAACGGTAGAATGAGTACATTAAAAATTGATCGTAATACTGAAAGTACGACACCATTTACGACATCCAAACCTTTAAAATAAGAGTGCCGTAAATTGGTCTGGGTGACCTATTTACGGCAAATATACAAATTTAAAGACCGTAGAATTGTAAAATGAATAGACCTACACAACTTCTAAATATAAATAAACAAAATACCAATACTTCATTCTTTAAACTAATTTGGGATGATAGTGTCTACTGCGGCTTTTACCATGGCTTTGCCATTTGCCATGGTAAATTTTGAGCGCCCAGTTTGTGTACAGAGAAGGACGAAGGGGTTTAAATACAACAATGGCTCGAAATGTTCGCCTGTCTACTTGTCGCCTACAGGCGATTTTTTTCGTCTGACTGGTAGCAATTAAAACTACCAGTCGCTTGCGACAGGTGGAGAGAGAGAGAGAAATGGGGTTTAACGTCCACTCGACACAAACTAGGTCATTTCGGGACTAACATATGGTTTAATTTTATTTCAATAATTCGCTTGCGCGTAGGGGTCTTTAGCAGTGGGAGGAAACCGGAGGACCCGGAGAAAACCCACGAGGTTGGACAGGCGACCCTACTCCTTGCCACGTACAACTGGGGATTCGAAACCACGCCAGTTGACTCAATGACAGACTTTATGGTACAGCGCGCACGTGCTAACCATTCAGCCATCCAACCCCCCTTGCGACAGGTGGACTAAATTTTACTGGATGTTCAGTAAATTGACTTAAGACCACAATACTCACGTTCACGTCATGTACATTTAATTATTCGTTTATAAGCGCTAGAATTAAGCACGTAAATAACGAGAAAAGCCGCCATCTGCACTGTTTACATTTCGCTCTGTCGTAGGCTACAGTTACTCACACATTTTGGAAGTAGACAATTTTATAACAATGAATTTCACACCATCTACACTTGTTTTCATCTGCTTGACACAAGTTTATAGCATTATGGAGTATTATATCTAAATAAATTAAAACGCACCCCCAAGTCACCTGATATAATTCTACCGTAACGACACCACAGTATATAGTAGTGGTTGGAATGGAAATGCACACGATTCGTTGCTTGGTGTATTTAATCATTTGGAAAGTTTTAAGCAATTTCCATAAAAAAAAAGGCTACGAATAATTTATAAGAGTAAGACAATTTGAAAAATCAAATAATCAAGTCGGAAAAATATAATTTGTAGCGTAAATATAGTCCGGATATGTGGGAAGGGAATTCTATGTGGTGTGGTACCATGATACTTTGTGGAATTCACGTGGATACGGATGATAAAATTGTACGAATCTTCAAGTTGCTGAGCTAAAGCAGATTAGCCGACTTTCAAGAACTTTTAGACATTCCGATGTCGAAGAAATGAAAAGTTTTCATATTATTATATTTATATGGAGCAATGTACATCAAAGACCTAAACAAACGTGTGTGTGTACCTTCATGTATGGATATGTGTGATGTGATTAGTCTTTGAGTTTGATAATTGAGAGTGACAGGTTATTTACTGAAGCTACAGGTATAAAGAAAAGCTTTTTTTTTTAAACATTTCGAGGCCTGCCAACTGGGCGTCTTTCTTCGATTTTTTCTTTGTCCTGCGCGGCAAAAAATAGTGCCGACCGGCATGGGCACATCCCTGTACCTCAATTAGGACGAGAGTTACTTTGTTGCCAATCGAATTGCTTATTGCTCGGCTTACCCTGAGCAGAAAGTGCTCATTATTGAACTTAAGTCAAGGTATTGATGTGATAAAACTATACACCAAGTGTCCTCACTCTCACTAAATTATAACTAAAGTTATCGTGTCCAAAAGCATCAACCAATTAAATCGCTTATCTCTGCTTACCCTAAGCAGAAAATTCTCATCTTTGAACTCCATCAAGGCATTCACCTAATAAACACCTAAGCCAAGTGTGAACATTCTAGCTCAATTAGAATGAGAGTTATTGTGTTCCAAAGTCTCGACCAATCAAATTGCTTATCGCTCTGCTTACCCTGAGCAGAAAATGCTTATTATTGAACTTAGTCAAGGTATTGATGTAATAAAACTATACATCAAATTCCATCACTCTCAGAGTCTCACTTAATTAGAACTAAAGCTATCGTTTCCCCAAATCATCAACCAATCAAATTGCTTATCTCTGCTTACCCTAAGCTGAAAATGCTCATCTTCAAACTCCATCAAGGCATTGACCTAATAAACACCAAGTTTGAACATTCTAGCTCAATTAGAAGGAGAGTTATATTGTGTCCCAAAAAGTGTGACGGACGGATGGACGGACAGACGGACTGACGGTCTGACAGACAAACAAACCCATTTTGATAGTCCCCTGCTTTCTACAAATGGCAGGGTACAAAAATTAAACCTACCTCTGAACTGTCTGAACATTTTTCTTTGACATTCTTACTGATATTTTTCTTTAAAATTGGCAAAATTTCAGCCTTTAATGGGTTTTTCATATCTTTATACTGATCAGCTGTTGCATTATTGTTAACATTACTCTGTATGGCTGATCCAGATGACGCTTGAATTTCTTCCATTTCCCCTTTCATTTGCTGTTTCGTTGTGTCTTTCCCTTTCTTTTTCTAAAAGCAAATAAAGCTCTATTAAAAGGTGTTGTATTTTGATATGAATTAATAAACAAAAATAACTCAAAAGTTTATGCCACACCAAACCATGTTTCATACCTCTCAATGCTTGTAATTTTAAAATCTCTCAATCTCAAAGGTTATCACAACCGGCCCCTATAAATTGAGACATTTATTCCTTTTCACACTTTCCATATAGGCTATAATTTGTTATCTTTTACTCTGAATTTTAATCTTTAATTTTCTGTTCTGACTGATGTAAAAAATGACTTTGTTTAGCTATAATTTTAATTGGATTTCACATCTGAATTATAAAATTTCTTACAGATCATTTTCTTTGACAACGGCACAAGTTCAGTGCTGTTGACAAGCAATTATTGTATTATTATTATTTCAATAAATGTTTTTACATTCTTGTATAATGGAAATAAGTGACAGATTTAAAAAAAAAAAAAAAAAATACATAAACTAGAAAAGTGAAACTGCCATGACAGGTTTTACTACTGATCATTAAAACTTTACTACATATCACTTCCTGTACCAATAAAAAAACACAGTTCCCCCTAAAGAGGAATAAAACTTAAAATATTTTTTCATATCGACTTGATAAGCCGAAAATATAAACTTTCTCAGTTTTATTTCAAAATGGTGTTAAAACGAAAATGAAATTTTGGCCCTTATCATTTTGTGCATTTTTCAATTCAGTAATCAAGGTGCCCATTTCCAATGCAGAAGCGTATCTTAAATAGAAACTTTAATTGCACATGCTATTTGAAATAGCTCTATCCTTTAAAGATAGGTTCCCAGAACAGTATTTCTCAGGTGGTTATTTCCAATACAAGTATGGCAATTTTGGTATATATGGAAATTAGAAATATCCAATCTTACTAGAAAAATACTGCATTCACTGAAAAACATACAAGACAAAAATGTAAGGGTTTTCCTAATCGACAACCCGACGATTAGGAGTGTCTGCACTTGTGACGTCAAAGGTTGCATGAGGAGATTGAGCGCTTGATGTACATGTTGATAAACTTTATAAAGAGTTAGACGTACAACACTTTCTGAGATAAAAATCACAGGAAAAGACGCGGGCAGTGGATAATCCGAGAATTTAATTAGGCTTCAATATTTGTAATAAATAGTCAGCAATTAAAAACAACATTGTCTTGTGTATGTTATGAATTCTCCTCCGACTTCCCACCCGCTATGTACCTAGAGAGGTTAGTCACGTGGCACAAACACGCCCTGTTTTGAATGATTTTTTATAGTAAGGGTATTCCCTGACAATTGCAATATTTTATGAAGGATTTGAAGCAAAATTATGATAAATTTATTAGTTTGAATATATTTTTAGTCCAAATATATTAACAAATCACCCAGTTTGTATGCGGGAATGTATCTTTAAATCACAAAGACTTTTCCTGGAGCATCAGACGACTCTGACACAATTCCATTAGAAGTTTAAGAGTAACAGAATAATAACCAGCGGCTGCCAGGCAGGATACGCCTACATTTTTGAGAGATGGATAGAGAACAAGCTAAAAAGAAAGTGATTTTTCCTACAATCAAGGGCCATAATTCATGAAGTTACAATTCGATATGCGCAAATATCGAAAGGAACCAAGATCTTTGGGTTATAAACATGCTTTTCAAGTTTCATCAAAATCGAACTAAAATTGTGACCCATACAGGGTCCACAACCTTGATTTACCCTATTTTTACACTATTCGTGTACGGGCGGCGGCCATTTTGTCCAGCAATTTTGGTCCGATTTTCACGAAATTCGAACTTGACTTTCATTACGGTGTAACGGTGATATAATGAAACGTTTTTTTAAATTGGATAATAATTGTGACCTCCAGAGGGACCACAAGCTAAAAAAGGCGATTTTGCGAACAATCGGGCCATAATTCAGGAAGTTACGATCCGATATGCGAGAATAACGAAAGTAACCAAGATCTTTAGGTTATAAACATGCTTTTCAAGTTTCATCAAAATCAAACTAAAATTGTGACCCATACAGGGTCCACAACCTTGATTTACCCTATTTTTACACTATTCGTGTACAAACGGCAGCCATTTTGTCTGGCAATTTTGGTCCGATTTTCCCCAAATTCGAACTCAAACTTCCTTAGGATGTAACAGTGATATAATAATACGGTTTTTTAAATCAGATAAAAATTATGACCTTTATAAGGTCCACAAGCTAAAAACGCAATTTTCCGTATAATCAGGGGCCATAATTCAGGAAGTTACGGTCCGATATGCGACAATATCGAAAGGAACTGTGATCTGTAGGTTATTAACATGCATTTCAAGTTTCATCAAAATCGAATTAAAATTGTGACCCATACAGGGTCCACAACCATGATTTACCATATTTTTACACTATTCGCGTACAAACGGCGGCCATTTTGTCCGGCAATTTTGGTCCGATTTTCACGAAATTCGAACTCAACCTTTCTTAGGTGATATAATAATACGGTTTTTTAAATCAGATCAAAATTATGACCTCTATAGGGTCCACAGGCTAAAAATGCGATTTTTCGTACAATCAGGGGCCATAATTCAGGAAGGTACGGTCCGATATGCACGAATATCGAAAGGAACTGAGATCTTTGGGTTATAAACTTACATGTCAAGTTTCAACAAAATCGGATAAAAATTGTGACCTCTATAGGGTCCACAAGCTAAAAAAGTGATTTTTCGTACAAACAGGGGCCATAATCCATGAAGTTTTGATCCGATACATGCCAATATCGAAAGCAGCCGAGATCTTTTTGGGATAAACCTTTATTTCAAGTTTCGTCAAAATCGGACAAGAATTGTGACCTGTAGAGAGTCCACAAACAAATTGTGGACGTCCAGACGGACAGGGGCGACGACAATATACGTCCACATGAAAATGTGGGCGTATAAAAATTGAATAAAGATAGATTGCCAGTAAGGATGTAACAGTTCAAAAATTATTGAACCGGTTAACTGGTCGTTAAAAACCCAACCGAAACCGGTTAACCCATAAAAATTTTCTCTCAAAATATTTGATGCACCAAAATAAGACTTGATAATATACTATTCAAAAAAAGTAGGGGATATTTGATTTTTAAGTGTTATTAAAGTCACCTAATGAAACTGACGAAGAAACAAATGACAAAATGAAATGAAGTTCACATTCATCGATTTATTCCAAATGATCGTTAGACTAAGTAAGGCACAGACTGACCATTATAAGGGTAAAATGATACCCGGGGTCAAACAGCAAAGTTACCACAGCATCACAACCAAGTCAGTAACGGGTAAATCCTCCTCTGTTTGCCAAACAAGCATTGATCCGACGTGGCATACTCCTAATGAGACGTCTAAGGTCATTTTGGTCCAGATTGTCCCATTCCTGTTGCAACGCAGCAGCAAGTTCTTGGACATTGGCAGGACGTTGTTGACGTTGACGTAACCTCTGTCCAAGCATGTCCCAGACATGCTCGATGGGGGAGAGGTCGGGACTCAGTGCTGGCCAAGGTAATGTGGTGATGTTCTGTTGTTGGAGGTAACCTGTAACGATCCTGGCCCTGTGACATCTTGCGTTGTCATCCTGGAAGATGAAACGGCGGCCATGACGTCGTGCGAACGGCACAACATGGACTGCCAAGATGTTGTCCCGGTAGTACTGGCCTGTAACACGCCCTGCAACAACATGTAAAGCCGTTCTTCCAGCAACAGTGATGCCTCCCCACACCATAACAGAACCACCCCCAAATCGATCATGTCTGATGACGTTAACGTCCTGGAAGCGCTCGTTTCGACGACGCCACACCCTCCTACGTCTGTCCAAAAAATCAACAGTGAACCTTGACTCATCTGAAAACATCACATTGCTCCAGCGTCGATTATCCCAGTGTTGACGATCCCTACACCAACGACGTCTTGCCTGAATGTGATGATCTCTTAAACAAGGGATCACGCGAGGACGTCGGGCGCGAAGGTGACCCCTATGCAGTCGATACCGAATCGTCTGGCCACTCACTCTCACACCAGTGTCTGTTTGAAGACGAGCGCTGATCTGATTTGCTGTGATGACACGATTTCTCAAGGCCAAGGTACGGATAAATCGATCCTGGGCTTGAGTTGTCGCCCTTGGTCGACCTGAGCGTGGTCTGCCCTGTACAGATTGTGTATCACGGTATCTGGACCATAGCCTGCTTATGACAGACTGAGAAACATTCATCGTCCGCGCCACAACCGCCTGTGTTGTGCCGATCTGTAGCATGCCAAGGGCACTTAACCTTTCATTTTGGGTAAGCCGACGCATATCAAAGTTTGTTTTCTGGTCACTAAAACAATTAAACTGATGTTTCCACCCTGGAATTCAATGCCACAATGACTGTAACATTCAAAGTCAGAGTCGTGCAAATCTTGGGTTGGACCCCCATGATGATCCCAAGCATCACCTGCATTCCATGCGGTAGCTATTGGTGCGTTTGGGCGTCACATGTAACTGGAAATGTTTCTTCTGTTAGGTTCTATAGTGACTTTTTTCGTAGTCATTTGCATATTTTAGTATTATGCCCCCAAAATCAAATATCCCCTACTTTTTTTGAATAGTATATATTAAATTACAGCTTTTTAGTTAACAGTCAGTACAAATTCCATTCATTCATTGTTGATGTTTAATTTCTCCATCTTGTGTTGTACTTTGGGGTCACGTATAGACCAGTTGAAACCATATTGATTTTATTTAAAAAAAGCTTCACTAATACTTCATAAGGTTAAATTGTTTAAGTGGCATTTAGTAACTGGACAAGCCAACAGTGAGGCTGATGTCCCCCGCCGAAATAGGAAAATAATTAGAGAGTTATTGTGTTCCAAAGTCTCAGCAAATCAAATTGCTTATCGCTCTGCTTAATCTGAGCAGAAAATGCTCATTATCGATCTTAGTCAAGGTATTACTGTAATGAAACTATACACCAAGTTTCATCACTCTCACTTAATTAGAACTAAAGTTATAGTGTCCCAAAGCATCAACCAATCAAATTGTTTATCTCTGCTTACCCTAAGCGGAACGGACAGACAAACAGACAGACGGACGAACCCATTTTAATAGTTCCCTGCTTTCTTCGAAAGGCGGGGGACAATAAGCATGAACATTTACTCAATTCGAAGATCAACCAATCAAATTGTTTATCTCTGCTTACCATAAGCGGAACGGACAGACAGACAAACAGACAGACGGACGAACCCATTTTAATAGTTCCCTGCTTTCTTCGAAAGGCGGGGGACAATCAAAGTAGGAGGGTTATTGTTTTCCAAAGTCTCGACAAATCAAATTGCGTATCGCTCTGCTTACCCTGAGCAGAAAATGCTCATTATCAAACTTAGTCAAGGTATTACTGTAATGAAACTATACACCAAGTTTCATCAATCTCACTTAATTAGAACTAAAGTTATCGTGTCCCAAAGCATCAACCAATCAAATTGCTTATCTCTGCTTACCCTAAGCTGAAAATGCTCATCTTCGAACTCCATCAAGGCATTGACCTAATCAACACATACACCAAGTTTGAACATTCTAGCTCAATTAGGAAGAGAGTTATCGTGCCCCAAAGTATCAACCAATCAAATTGCTTATCTCTGCTTACCCTAAGCGGAAAATGCTCATCTTCGAACTCCATCAAGGCATTGACCTAATAAACACATACACCAAGTTTGAACATTCTAGCTCAATTAAAAGTTATCGTGTCCCAAAGCATCAACCAATCAAATTGCTTATCTCTGCTTACCCTAAGCGGAAAATGCTCATCTTCGAACTCCATCAAGGCATTGACCTAATCAACACATACACCAAGTTTGAACATTCTAGCCCAATTAGGAAGAGAGTTATCGTGTCCCAAAGCATCAACCAATCAAATTGCTTATCTCTGCTTACCCTAAGCGGAAAATGCTCATCTTTGAACTCCATCAAGGCATTGACCTAATAAACACATACACCAAGTTTGAACATTCTAGCTCAATTAGGAAGAGAGTTATTGTGTCCCAAAAAGTGTGACGGACAGACAGACGGACAGACAGAAGGACAGACAGACGGACAGACAGACAGACAGACAGACAGACGGACGAACCCATTTTAATAGTCCCCTGCTTTCTTCGAAAGGCGGGGGACAATAAGAAAAACACATGCACAATTGTATGGAATACAAGTTACTTGAAAAGATTATTTCAGTGACGTTTCGAGAAGAGTTCTCCCGTCTTTATTAAGCTTGATAAAGACGGGAGAACCCTCGTCGAAACGTTGCTGAAATAAACTTTTCAAGTAACTTGCATTCCATATAATTGTGTCATGTGTCATTCATTAGATTTGTTATGAAATCAATATTTGAAAGCATACCTTTGGATTTTTAAATACAAAATAAGTTTGATTCTTCAACATCAGCTAACAAAACATAAGCCCACAGAAGCTAAGTCGTCCGGGCAGCCAACAAGGGTCGTCGCATATTTTTTTTCTTGTCACAAATGAAAATAGTTACAACACATTAAAATTTGTTTGCGAGTATCAACCCATTTCGCGTCTAGTTCTGTCCTATACTAACGTTTAGTATACATAACTCGGGCAGTAATTATCGAAAATCAATGAAAATCAATAGGCCCCTTCGTCTCAGGGCAGGCAAACAAATTAATGAATTAAATGATATTCCATCTTTCTTAAAATTAAATACTTACACCTCCTCCTCCACTCTTGTTTCGAACTTTTTTCTTTCCTCGATCATTTTTTCTTTCCTCTTCTTCTTGTTGTCTTAGTTGTTCTTCTAATTCCCTCTCTTTCTCTTTAATATATTGTAACTGTTGTTCTATCTCAATTTTAGAAGGACTTTTCTTTGCTTCCAGTTGATTTCTAAGGAGTATGTGTAAAAACAAAAGCTTTGACATTAACTTTTTATTCTGTTCCAGGTCAGTAGCACTGTCCTCTTGACTAGAATTTTCATAATTTCATAATGTAGGGCTCTTTAGCAGTTGGAGGAACCTGAGTCCTCGTCGCATGTAAGATGGGAAACAAAACAATGCTGTATCATATCATTTTAAAAAGATCAGTTGCCAGGCAACGAAAATACACCCACAGCAACTAAATCATTCGAACGTTCACAAGGTTCAACAAAGTGAAACAAGGGCCATAACTCTACAAGTAATTAATTTAAATTGCTGAAATTCAATAGGATTCTTTATTTCACTAATTTAAATGATGCATATAAATATCATACAGGTCAGATAATAACTTATCAATCGAATGTCACAAGGTTCAACAAAGTTAAACAAGAGCAATATATATGCCGATAACTCTAGGTGTAATTATTGGAAATTCACTGTCTAGGATTCTTCATGTTAAAGATGTGGTATGTTCCAAAACAAAATTACATGGCAACCATACCATTTATTTGCTATTTTGTTGTTGAATATTTCATTCTTAAGGTTTTCAGGGGTGCTGAAGATGAAAATTGTAGTAAAATTTTGATTTGAGATTTGTTTTATATAAAAAAAAGTTTATCTATTTTTTCTCGCCAACTAGAATATTTATCTCATGCAATGAACTCTTTTTGTAACAAAACATCAACAACATATGCGGCATATTGACATTTCCTATGATAGTGTTATAATTTAGAACAAATGAGAATAGTCCATACATTAGTAATCTATGTTTTGTATATCATAACTTTGGTGAGAATAACTGCAGTTAATCTCGTCAATTAATTAGCACCTTAGTGCCAACGGTCAGGGGATTAAGCAGAGAAAAATAACTAATTTCGCTGAGAATTTTAAGAGAAAAGACTGATTTATGAATTCGGTACTCGGTGCTATTTTGATCTTTTGGGTCGATAGAGAGAGAGAAATGTGGTTTTACGTCCACTCGACACAAACTAGGTCATTTTTGGGACTAACATATGGTTTAATTTTATTTCAATAATTCGCTTGCGCGTAGGGGTCTTTAGCAGTGGGAGGAAACCGGAGGACCCGGAGAAAACCCACGAGGTTGGACAGACGACCCTACTCCTTGCCACGTACACCCGGGGATTCAAAACCACGCCAGTTGTCTCAATGACAGACTTTATGATACAGCGTGTGCACGCTAACCTTTCAGCCATCCAACCCCCCTTGGGTCGATGGATAGTATATTTATAGACTCTTTTTGTGAAAATCCTAATTTCGATCAAAATCAATATTTACACTTGTTTTGTCTGTATCTCATTTTATTGCACATTCCAACTCATTTTACCATCACAGGTCACATATAAATTTCATACATATCGGATGATAACTTTCATCAATCGAGCATTAACAAAGTTGAACAAAGTGAAACAAGGGTCATAACTCTAGAAGTAATTATTGTAAATTGCTGAAATTCAATAGGCTTTGTGATTTCACTAATCTAAATGATGCATATAAATTTCATACAGATGATAACTTTTGGCTTTATAGCGTTCACAAGGTTCAACAAAGTGAAACAAGGGCCATAACAAGGGAAATTCAATAGGCTTTGTGGTTTCACTAATCTAAATGATGCATATAAATTTCATACAGATGAGATAATAACTTTCGTCATTAGAGCATTCACAAGGTGCAACAAAGTGAAACAAGGGCCATAATTCCAGAAGAAATTAATGGAAATTCAATATGATTCTTTGTTTTACTAATTCAAATGATGCATATAAGTTTCATACAGATCAGTGGATAACTATTGTCATTCAGGTGTTCATATGTTCAACAAAAAGAAACAAGGCCCATAACTCTATATGAATTGAAGGAAATTGCTGAAATTCACTAGACTTCTTCGTTTCACTAATCTAATTGATGCATATAAATTTCATACAGATCAGAATAACTTTTGTTGTTAGAGCATTCACAACATTCAATAAAAAAACAAGTGCCATTACTCAAGACGTAATTAACGGAATTGCTGAAATTCAATATGTTTTGGGTTTTTTTCACAAATTTGAATGATGCATATACAGAGCGTTTACAAAGTTGAACAAAGTGAAACTCCAGAAGAAATTAACGGAAATTATTGAAATTATCTAGGCTTCTTCATCCCACTGATGCAAACGACATATATATCAATATCAAAACAATCAGATGATAAATGTAGTCTGTAGTGTTCACAAGAAATTGTGGACGACGGAAATGGGATTTAACGTCCTACTCTTCTGCTTCAACTGGGGCTAAATGGGCTAATGAAGACAGGCATACGCCATACAGTGTGCTATGAGTGAAAATTTTGCCCAGACAGCGGCACTATGGCCTACACGGAACCTTGGTTTTTCGTCCCATCTGAATGACTAGAGCTGTCCTTGTCAGGCCCTCCACATTTCCATATGGGCGTATAATAACCAGCAGTTGCCAGGCAAGATACGCCCTCATTTTGCAAGAGATGGATAGATAATAAGAAAACATACGCCCACAGCAGCTAGATAGTCCAGGCAGTCAACAAGAGTTGTCGCATATTTTTACTTTTTTCGGTAATGAAACATTTATAATACATTAAAATCTGATTAAGAGTAACAACTCATTAAATAATTATCAGAAAACCATTAGAATTTGTTTGGTTTTTATAAAGTTCTGCCATATGCTAACGTTTAGTATACGAAACTTTTAACATCATGGATTTAGCTGTTCAAGTCATAAAGACTCATTGAAAATCAATATACTTGTTCATCTCAAGACCTTAAAGGACAATATTGGTGCCAGTCATTATCACATATGTGATAGAGCTGGTTAAACACATTCAAATATAATTTTAACACAGAGATCATTGCTACGACAGCTGAGTAATACATGTTTCCTGAATCGGAAGTGACGAACGCCAAAGGAAAACACAAGTCATATCTCTATATAACTGACTGATGTGACGAGTGATAACGGATATATGGGCGAATTTCTGCTCACTAATAATTCCTTCGAAGACCAAAAGTTGTTGTGTGAGAATGTGAGAGGACATCTGATAATTCATAAAAAGAATTGACTGCCACTAGAAAAGTAAACACGAAAGAAAAACAGAAAAAGTCTGTGCATTACCATGTTTTTATAAGGTATAGAATGAATATAAGGCTGACCTTCAAAATATCTTTGTTTCGCCAAACCCGACCCACAATCGAGGAGAAGGGTCGGTAGGTCGGGGTTTTTTTTCAGATTTTTTTTTAAAGAGCTAATTTGACAGGTTGATAATTTTCTGGGGGGGAAAGATTCGTCTTTTTTTATTGTCAAACAAATCAATGAGTATGACATCGGGATTTTTTGTGATGCACGACTCCGAGACTCGCACACGATTTGCCACGAACTCTAAGTGTGAAACCCCTTCAACACGTTTTTAACGATCGTGCGGGTTGTACCTTCATTTTTCTCGAAAACGGATATTGAAAATATCTTCGTCATGTTTAAAACGACGCCCCACAGACATAGAGGCAGAATCATTTCGTGGGAATGGACGTGCTTTCGCTGCAACCATTTTGTTGAGAAGCGACACCTATGACGCTTTCGTCTTGATCAACCAGTTTCAATAATGAATCAAACCATAGCCATAGTAAAGGGAAATAACTCTTGTGATATATTTCAGGTTGACACACAAAATAAAATAAAAAGATCGCGGAAAAGTGCAATAAAATAATTTAAGTCGGGGGTGGTTTTAGTTAGTCGGTCGCGTTAGGCGAAACAAAGATATTTTTAAGGTCAGCCTAAACAAGGGAATGTACAGACTATTTCTATTTTTCTCGTGTTCTCTTATCTAATGACATTCAATTACTTTATTGAATTGTCAGGTATCCTCTTACAGTCCAATATAACAACTTTTGGTCTTCAAAGGAATTATAAGTGAGTAGAAATTCGGCCGTGTATCTGTTATAACTCGTCACATCAGTCAGTTATATATAGAGATGACTCGTTTTTTCCATTGACGTTCGTCAATTCCGATTCAGGAAACGTGTATTACTCAGCTATCGTAGCAATGATCTCTGTGTTAAAATTATATTTGGAATGTGTTTAACCAGCTCTATCACATATGTGATAATGACTAGCACCAATATTGTCCTTTAAACTCTGTGTTTCAATCTGATGATAACTTTAGCCTCTAAAGCGTCACAAGATTTTTCAAAGTGATCAAGAGCTATAACTTTGGCAGTAGTTATCCCAAATCGTTGAAAATCAATAGGCTTCTTCGTCTCATGACCTTAAACACTGTGTATAAATTTAAAGTCAATCGGATATTAATTTTAGCCTCTAGAGCGTCCACAAGATTTTTCAAAGTGATCAAGGGCCATAACTCTGACAGTAATTATCGGAAATCGCTGAAAATCAATAGGCTTCTTCGTCTCATGACCTTAAACACTGTGTATCAATTTAAAGTCAATCGGATATTAACTTCAGCCATAAGAGTGCCCACAAGCAATTGTGGACGCCGGACCGCCAGACGGACTGGGGCAACAACAATATACGACGACATTTCAATGTGGGCGTATTAAAAAGCGATATTTCGTACAATCAGGTGTTATAATCCAGGAAGCTATGGTATGAAATGCATGAACATCGAAAGGGAGTGAAATATTTGCGATATAAAGATACATTTTAAGTTTCATCAAATTGTGACTTCTAGAGGGTCCACTAAATTCAAACTCAACCATCATAAGGGTGTAATGGTAATATATTCGAACGTTTTATTAAATCTGATAATAATTGTGACCTCTAAAAGAGATCAAAAGCCAAAAACTTGATTTTTCGTCTAATCAGGGGCCATTATTCAGGAAGCTTATGATCCAATATGCGCAAATATTGAAAGGAACCGAGATCTTTGGATTATAAACATGCATTTCAATTCAAGTTTCTCAAAATCAGATGAAAATTGTGACCTCTAGAGTGTCCACAAGCTATAAATGTAATTTTTCGAACAATCAGGGCATTCAGGGGCCATAATCCATGAAGTTATGGTCCGATACATGCCAATATCGAAAGGAACCAAGATCTTTGGGAGACAGACCTATATTTCAAGTTACATCAAAATCGGATAAAAATTGTGACCTGTAGAGTGTATAGAAACAAATTGTGGACGGACGGACGGACGGACAGGAGCGATGGCATAATACGTCCACATGAAAATGTCGGCGTATAACAAACCAACAGTGATGGTGATGTCCCCGGCCAAATTAAGAAAGGTTATTAGATGACACACAATTTTAAATCAAAGTATTGATGTAATGATATACGCCAAGTTTCAGCATTCTCTCTCAACTAGATTCAAAGTTGTCGAGCTCCAAAGTCTTGAGCAATCAAATTGCTCATCATTAAACTTAGTCAAGGTAATGATGTCCTGAAACTATACTCAAGTTTGATGTAATGAAACTATACACAAAGTTTCACTATTCTCACTGACAGACGGACTGAATATCAATTCAGAAAGTTTTATTTTATTACCTTCCATGACATTCAATGTTTTTAACTGCTCCAAGGTTTTCATCAGTTCTTTGGTTTCCATTTCTATTTTGTTTACCAACTTTGGAAACAGACTCATTTTTATTGGTACTATTATCAGTATGCCGTTTTCTATTTGCTTCCTACAATGTAGATATATACATACTGAATAATAAAGCAACTTCATATTATGTGATACTAGCAGGATACCCGGCTTCACTCGGGGGTCATAACTCCGAAACTGGAAGTGGTAGACTAACGCCACCTGGTTTATGTAACCCCTATACCCTAAATTTCAGACTCGGGGCAGATGTAGCCGCCAACCCCGAACAGACAGACTTCGCTCGGGGGTCATAACTCCGAAACCGGAAATGGTAGACTAACGTCACCTGGCCTATGCTACTCCCCGGTCCGAGCTACCCCTTTACCCCAAATTTCAGACTCGGGGCAGACCTAGTGTAGCCGCCAACCCCGAACAGACCGACTTCGCTCGGGGGTCATAACTCCGAAACCGGAAGTGGTAGACTAACGCCACCTGGCCTGTGTTACTCCCCGGTCCGAGCTACCCCTATACCCCAAATTTCAGACTCGGGGCAGACCTAGTTTAGCCGCCAACCCCGAACAGACAGACAGACAGACAGACAAACGACAGTCACAAATATATATATATAGATAATTGTGTTTTCAATTATGCAGAAATCGGCCTGTCATGTTCACCCACAAATTGGAGGTTTCTAAACCTCAATCAGTTTGTAGATGACCATAATATAGTATGTTTTAATTCCATTCAAAGATTGGAATTGGTTGGTTATGATAAATTAATAACAATATTGCCACTTTAACAGTTAAACAAAATCTCTACCTTTCCTTTTTTCTTTTCAGATGTACCTTCCTTTTTAGACATTTTGACCGGTTGTTCCAACATCTTCCCTTTCTTGGACATTTTTGAATTAACTGTGTGTACGGGCATATTATCAATTGATTGTACAATACTGATTTATATAAATAAATATTGGCTCTGTAATAAATAATGAAAGAAAAAATGTTTCAACATGGAATAAATAACACAACTTGGCCTGTAATATTAAAAATCAATGATCATCTGTGACACTTACTGATGTTTTTTGGAAGATATTGATTTGATATGAAAACAAATACATATTTATTATCTATATACAATTGTTGTACATAAATTATTTCATTGTCATCCAATAATCATCTGTGACACTTGCTGTAATATTGAGTGTCTTTAATTGCATCTGTTAAAGTGCATTTTGCTGTATTCTTTGGAAGCTTAAAGCGATAATTTCATATTTTCTAAGAAAGTCAAAACATAATTATTTCTATGTCTTTTGGGCAACAGGTTGTCAACTCACTATTATACGATTATAGGTATCATTCTCCCTATTAAAAATCCTTTGACCCCGGAAATAATAACACAATTACCTCCCTTGTTTTCCTATTCCCCCCATGGAATAGCTATCTTCAAACGTTTGTATTTAAAGTTGAAAATGATATTTTTGCCAGTTTCTCAACTGGGAATAGTGAATTATAGGATTAATAGGATTATTCTTTAACAAGGTAGGACTGTTTATAGATACCATCTATTTTAAGGCTTTATTTTAATAAATTTTAAAAATATAACTTAAAAATATGAAATTGCAGCTTTAAAGGGCCAATCTCGATTATATTTTAGAGAATAAAACTGCTTAATTTTGTATGAAAAGCCCTTATCTTGCCACCTTTGCTCCATACTAACATTTTAGTGAAAGAATGTGTTAATGATAGCAGTCTCATTCCAAAAATAAAAGTTCTTAGAGAAATAACCTATGTGACACTACGGCCCGACAGATGTGTAATCAGGAACTTCCAGACAACGGCCATTGATACTATTGTCTAGGAGTTTTCTTTGACTTCACATTGTGATTAATTATTTCAAATGATCAGTTAAATCTAAAACACTGTTCACGTTAACTATGTTTTTATATCTTTATAACATCCATAATACAGGAAACTACACACACAGCTATGACATTAAATATAAGCTAAATATAAGTTCTCTTTCCCTAGCTTGTGTTTACTACATTACCATTAACATCATTCTCTTTACCCCACCTTTTCGTAGGACAAGTTTACTAACGGTACCCTCAACATCATATGGTTCTCCCACGACTTAACGGGGTGGTCTAATCCAAGTGGTGTCTAAATGATGTCCGAACAATGTTTGTTTCCCTGCCACTAAGCCGAGGAAGCTGTGGGTATGATCTTCCCCTTTCGGACTGCTCTATGAAACTTAAACCGTGCACGCCCCCTATAAAGAGGTCACGCGCATGAGTCACGCATTGAGCCCCGGGAAACTAACCAGGTACCTCCTTTATCGGATTGGTCAACTGCACAGACGCTATCCTGGATTTCAACACAGTGTACTTATATGGGCACCTAGGAGGGCGACTAACCACGTTTCTAATGCATGGGATTACCATATTTGGATTATCAGACTATTAGACCGGGAGCTAGACCGGGACCGGGAGCGATTGCAAGGAATTGATTTTTGGGCAAAACACATTTTATGGGGCTAAATATGCGTTTTTGAAAAATAAAATTGTTCCTACAACCGCAGTTTATCGCTTCTTTCATATGTGCTAGGTATTAGTATTCTACGCATCCTGGCATAATTTTTAATTTTTGGACCACAGGAACAGTGCCGACTAATCTATCCTAGTTGGGGGTCGTGTTATTTTGGGCGTGTCTGTTAGGGGCAACCAACCACACAAACTGTCTGGCAGTGGTCATTCATAATTCCTGTGGTGGTACTGAACAACTCCAAAGCTGTTTTAGGTGGTACAGATTTGAGCTAATCTAGCCTAGCTTTGGTCTGGAAATTAGATAACTCTTGTCAGGGATACTCCATCACTACAAATGTCTGGCAATTACATAGCTCTGTCAGGGGTACCCCACCACTAGAAATGTCTGTCAGAGTGTTTTTGTAATACCTGAAGATGTACGTTACATTGCTGTGCGATTTTCATGTGGTACACTTTTGAGCTAATCTAGACTAGTTGGGGGGCATCGCATTTTGGGCGTGGAATACCACACCCACCACCAGAAACCCGGCAGACTTACATTCTGATGATACCAGATATACATACATTGATACCATATAGGTGAAAATTAGTACACTTTTCAGCTAGGTTAACCCCCTGGGCTCCTGCTCTATATAATGACATTCCCTGATTTTAAACTACCAGACTTATCCTTGTTAACCTAGTTCTCGTTGTCACTAGTACTAGCTAACGACTTCAATACATTAACCAGAACACATTTACATAACTTGGGTAACCTCTACAGTATATAGGCCCTATAGTATTATACCTGCAGTTTTGATAAAATCCAATTTTATATTTCGCTCTTTACATCTCCTCACAATCAAACAAAATGGAGTGTTTTGGGTGTGGCTCTGCCCCTGGGGGTTGGATTTGGAACAATATAAAATAGGTGCCACCCTGTTTATTGAAATGACAGATATGCTGAATTTGAACAAAAACGTTTAATTATAGCAAAATGTAGAGTATTTACAGACAAAAAAGTGGGTGTGGTACGACACCACACCCCTGGGGGTCAGGATATGTATCAAAATAAATAGTTGCTATCCTTATGGTATAAGGAATAAATAAATAAGTTCCATTCAGACAAAAATCACAAAAATCGGGCATAGCTCTGCCCCTGGGGTTTGGACATGGACCAATATAAATAGGTACAACCCTATGATGTATCATTCCGAATTGGATCCAAATCTGTTAATAATTGCAGTCTATATATCATTTACAGACAAAATATTAAAAAAAAATGGGTGTTGCACTGCCCAAAGGTGGTGGTAGGGGGGGGGGAGAAATCATGCACCAAAATCAATAGTTGCCGTCCTTAGGGTATAAGGAATAAGTTTACCAAGTTCCAAGATAATCCATTCAGAATTGTGGCCTTCAGGCACTAAACACATAAATTGGGCATTGCTCTGCCCCTCCCCTGGGGGTCGGGACATGCACCATAATCAATAGTTGCCACCCTTAGGCTATAAGGAATACATATGCCAAGTTCCAAGATGATCCATTCAGAAATGCGGCCTGTATACGATAAAACACAAAATTTGGGCGTGGCTCTGCCCCTGGGGGAGGGGACATACACCAAAATCAATAGTTGACATCCTTAGGCTATAAGGAATATATATGCATGCCGAGTTTGAAAAGGATCTATTAAGAATTGCCACCTGTGGGCGAAACACAAGACATACACAATAATTGGTCGTGTCTCTGTTCCAGGTGGTCGAGCATGCACCAAAAATAATAGAGGTCATTCTTAGGACATAAGGAATAAGTATGAAAAGTTTTCAAGACAATCGATTAAGAATTGCGGCCTGTAGGCCACACACAAAAGGAAAATGGACATGGCTCTGCCCCCTGGGGGTTGGGCATGCACCATAAACAATAGGGATGTTTCTTAGGGCATAAGGAATTAGTATTAGTTTCAAGATGATACATTAAGAAATGCGGCCCGTAGACGACAAACAAACAAGTAAAAGAAATGGGCGGTGGCTCTGCCCCTGGGGGTCCGGCATGCACCAAAAACAATAGGGATCAACCTTAGGGTATAAGGAATAAGTATGTAAAGTTTCAAGATGATCAGTTAAGAATTGTGGTCTGTAGGCGAACCACAGACACACACACACCCACACACAGAGGAGAGAGAGATGCTGTTTAACATCCAGTCAACTTGACACAAACTAGGTCATTTCGGGACTAACATATGGTTTAATTTTTATTTCAATAATTCGCTTGCGAGTAAGGGGTCTTTAGCAGTGGAAGGAAATCGGAGGACCCGGAGAAAACCCACGAGGTTGGACACACACAGGGGAACAGGGGCGACGGAAATGTGGACCTATATTAAGTGTCATCGTCTGCATGTTTAGTAAATAATAAACCATGTGTTATCGTCTGTTTACATTTCAACGATTGGCTAATTAAAGACATGTGCCCAAATAAGGTTTAAAAAGTAAGCCTCCTCAGTAAAATAATCCACCAAATAAAAATACTGCAAGGTTAGAACCTAGAACAACAATATTTTTATTCCGAATATATTTCTATTAGTCAAAGCAAAGTTCTTTTAAATTCCCGATACTGGAGCAAAATGTTCCTTCTGATAACATTATTCGGTGTCAGCTACTGGCCTATTAAATTCCTCTACCTTAGGGCGGAGCAACTAACTCAATATACATGATACATTTTCAAACAACTTAAATCCATCGGTCTTCATGTGGAATTGGAGATAGGTGTCCCAAGCTGTATTATACCGTGTCTGGATAAAATTAGAATTATATTCTATAAAAATAACGTGTAGGAAAAATTTACTATTCGTTATCAAGTACAGAACATGCATCACACACTGTTTTGACCTCTAAAGGAACACTAATAGATTATCAGTAATGCCCCAAAATCTTACAAGGGTTATGTGTCCGTACATGCACCAAAATAAATAGTTGCTATCCTTTCGGTATAAGGAATAAATATGTCAAGTTCCAAGATGATCCATTTAGAATTCAAGCTCTGCCCCTGGGTTTTGGACATGGACCAATATAAATAGGTACCCTACGATGGACCATGCCAAATTGTATCCAAAACTGTTAATAATTGCAATCTGTATGTCATTAAGTACAGACAAAAAAGAGTTTGTGCCATCGCCCAAAGAGGGGGTTTGGGGAGCACAAAATCAATAGTTACCGTCCTTAAGGTATAAGAAATAAGTATACAAAGTTCCAAGATTATCCATTCGGATTTGTAGCCTTGAGACGCTAAAAACTAAAATTGGGCGTGGCTCTGCCCCTGGAGGTCGGGACATGCACCAATATCAAAAGTTGCCACCAATAGGCTAAATGGATACTTATGTCAAATTCGAAGCTGATCCATTCAGAACTGCAGCTTGTATACAAACAACACCAAAATTGGGTGTGGCTCTGCCACTGGGGGTCAGCTTATGAGCCAAAATCAATAGTTGGCATCTTTAGGCTATAACTTTTATAAGGAATAAGTATACCAAGTTCCAAGATAATCCATTCAGAGTTGTTTCCTGTAGGCAGCACACACACAGAGAAAAGTGGGTGTGCCTCTGCTCCTGGGGGTCGGGCATTCACCAAATACGAATCATCATAAAGGGTATAAGGATCTGTTAAGAATTACTGACTAGGCAACACACAGACACACAAAAAAATTGGACGTGGCTGCCCCAGGCGGTTGGCCATGCACCAAATATAAAAAAGGTAATCCTTAGGGTACAAGGAGTAAGTATGAAAAGTTTTGTTGCCTGTAGGCGACACACAAGACATACAAAGAGAAAATGGGCGTAGCTCTGAGGGTTGGGCAATGGGCATGCACCAAAAACAATAGTGATGTTCCTAAGGGTATAAGGAATAAGTATGGAAAGTTTCATGTGGATCTGAGACAACAAATACAATACATGGGCATGGCTCTGCCCCTGGGGGTCGGGCATGCACCAAAAACAATAGGGATCATCCTTGCGGTACAAGGAATAAATACGTAAAGTTTTCAAGACGATCCAATAAGAATTGTTGCCTGTAGGTGAAACACAAAGAGAAAATTGGCATGGTTGTCTATGGGGCTTGGGCATGCACCAAAAACAATATTGATGATCCTTAGGGTGAAAGACTGTATAAGGAATAAATATGAAAAGTTTCAAGTGTATCCATTAGGAAATGTGTCCTGTAGACGACAAACAAATACAAAAAATGGGTGTGGCTCTGCCCCTGGGGGTCGGCCAAGCACCAAAAACAATAGGGGACATCCTTAGGGTATAAGGAATAAGTATGTAAAGTTTCAAGACGATCAGTTAAGAATTGCGGCCTGTAGGCGACACACACACACACACATAAGGGGTGACGGCAATAAACATCCACATTATGAATGTGGACATAATCCAGAAGTTATGGTCTGAAATGCGTGAAAATCAAAAGGGACTGAGATATTTGGGATATAAAGAGATATTTTAAGTTTCATCAAAATTTGAACTTTATATTAGGATGTAATGGTGATACATTAAAATGTTTTAAAATAAGAGTGTCCACAAGCTAAAATCGTAAAATGCTCAAATATTTTAAGGAACCAAGATCTTTGGATTATAATCATACATTTCAAGTTTTATCAAAGTTGGATAAAAATTTTAACTTCTAGAGTGTCCACAACCTTGGTATTACATACATTTACAATACATTGATGTGTAACACTAACGGTGATATATTTAGTAACATTCCAATATATATTTTAAATTGGATAATAATTGTGAACTCTACAAGGACTACAAACTAAAAACAAGATATGCGTAAATATCTAAAGGCACCAAGACCTTTGGGCTATAAACATGCATTTCAAGTTTCATTAAAACAGATGAAAATTGTGACCACTACAGTGTCCACAAGCTAAAAATGTGATTTTTCATACAATCAGGGGCCATAATCTATGAACTTATGGTCCGATACATGCCAATATTTTAGGTTTCGTCAAAATCAGATAAATAATGTGACCTATAGAGTGTCCACAAACAAACCGTCGATGGATGGAAGGACGAGTGCGACAGCACTCCTGGCAAATTAGCAATGTATTCTAGGCCGGGGCCGTATCTAGCAGGGGTGCAGGGGGTACATTGCACCCCCAGAAAAATAAGGCGCCCCGAGAAATGGCGCCCCTCAAAAAATTTGACCTTTCAATTATAAAATAATACACGTGATTATGATCACACAGTGATGCTCTTCAGGCACTGATCAATCAGTCGATTTTAAGGGCGCCCACACGCCAAGTCGCCAATGGGTACCTGATCCAAACACTCTTATATCACTATGTGGAGGCTATGGGGCGCCACCACAGGCACGGGGGCACTAGGAGCAACTGCCTCTCCTAAATCTGCCGCCCCTGAAAGAAAATCGACCATATAAAATACAAAATCGACTCTTAGATATCACCAGAGTGGCCGAAAAACGTGTTTCCAGCAGCGTTATTTTTCAAAATTTTCTGAGGGAGGACAAGAAGTTTCTTATCATCAAAATGAGAAATGGCGCCGCCGAAATTGACACACAGGATCACTTGCTAGCGACCTTGATTGTGGCTCCAAGTGCGTGGAAAACGCGTTTGTGGCAGTCTAATTTTCAAAATTGTGGGGGGAGGGTCTGTCTAGCTACGAGAACGTACCAAAAAACGTTGAGATATACTGATTGTTTTTAGCTACGATTGGATACCTTTAGTTCCAAGTGGCAAACTCAATTTCTTTATTAATGCATGTAACATCTTTAAAATAAGATAAGTTTATTTATGCTATTATGACTAATTAAACTTACATAGGCCAATGTTGTGGCACAACTATCGCCTAACTCCAAATATTCGCGTTTGAATTAATGAAGCGTTGTTTTTGTCTGACATACGCCGCCATCTAAATCCATTCATAGTTTAGAGTGCTTTAGATATGCGCCGACACTACACGCCCCTATTTGAAATCAAATGAATTAATATATAATTCAATGATTTGCCAAATCCTGTTGCTAAAAAAGTAAAAACATCCTTCTTGCCATTTATTATCAGGTCTAAAATAATTTCTTGTTCGGGTTTTAATTCAACATTATCGCCGTAATTTGATTTTATTTTCTGTAATGATTCGTGGATATAATATGTGGATGTCATTTTGTGTGTTGACATGTTCTCCACTTTCGATTGCCTTTTTGATTGGATGTTATAAAAGCCTTCTATTTAGCCCTGCCTTCATCATGATGACAGCGTTAAACGTATGCCGTTTAAAAAGATGGCGGCCTTAGTAACGGCTTAACGCCTCGATTTTAAATACGACGATTTGTACCCGTTTCATGTAGGATTATAAGCTTAATTGCAGTTGGGTGTGGCAGAAATATTATAAATAACAATAATCTATCGTTGTTTTGATGCAAAATATTGTCAATTGTGTTTAAAACTAGCGGGAGTGAATCACTCCAGGAGGTGCTACGTTGAAGTTAATAGGAACAGCTCTCATCTCGAAACAGGGAGGGTTGAGAGATGAGATGTGTTATCTAGGTCTGTCAGACCCCCACACACACCGCTCCCTGCTTCGCCAGATGCCGCTCTGCGCTCAATAACTCGGGCATTATATTGGCGCCCCCAACCAATCTGCTCCACCTCCATTTAAAATCCTACATACGGCCCTGTTCTAGGCTAGGTCAAGGTTAGGCCTACATAAAAATGAAGGCCTATAGAATTTGATTTTGCCAGTCACATGACTGATACAAGGGGTGGCCCATCACTTTCATATGCCCATTGGTCTCCACTCCTAGAGATTGAAGTCAGTAATAAGAGTTATGTACTAATAGTAGGCTACCGAACTTAACTACCGGTAACAAGTAACTACATGGAAGACAGCCAATTTGGACACACGAAAAATAAATGTTTTGACATTTAATATCCCTTGGGTTTTTTGGGTTATGAATTTTTTACCCACCTCAGACTCAGTAGCCTAGTGTCCTTACATGGCCCAACAGTGGATTTAATTAACAAGTAGGCCTATTCTGATCAGTATTTGAATGGTTGACCTGTTTTCACCAATGCGTCCACATTGCCCGATTTCAAAACTTAACTGCCATTACTGATTTCAGCCTCTGGTTGTACAACAACAGAGCCTGGATATTCAGTTTAAGGCTAGGAGTTATAAGCCTACAAACTGAGCACGGTTATCTTGGGATTGGGAGGCAGTTTCCCATCCATATTGACCATAAAAAAATCTTTCTATTTTAATCTTGAATAGGCTACTACAAAAACTGAGCATATTTGGTGCCTCTTAGTACCCATTTGCATCATTGGTTATAATTAGTAGCTATCTTTCTAGAGATATAACTTCTAGTGTTGAGCGTTGTGATAAATTTTTGAAGACCAGTCAAAAGTAAAGCATGAGCATGAGGACAGTTTCCATACTTTTCATATTCGCAAATACAACCTTTCAGGGTATCGTCATTAGAATCTGCCTGTAAGTCCCTCTGTTAGCATTTCTGAAGCCTTTGAATATTGCTATATTATCACAAATTATTAAAACAATCGTGTCGAAATTACAGCAATTTTGCCGCCGCCATCGTGCAGCGTTCTGAAATCGGTCACGTGATTGAATGAAAATAAATGTTAATTTGTTGATAAAAACAAGACAACGCTAGCCTATTTTTGCCTAAACAGCAAAACATAAAAACTGTCTAATATAAAGTTTGCCTACGTTAAGAGGTACAGATTATGTATGCGGAAGTTTGTTTACGTTTATATTTTCTCCTATTAAATAATTTCAATATTGCAAGAAAAACATTCTGTCAATCTGGATCATCTGAGCTTGCTGGTGCGATAATGTAACCCAAGGGAGAAGACTCTCTGTTAGGGATTATAACGAAAATCCACTTTGCAGAATTAAAGACCGGGACCAGACACCAGACAGAACAGCGGACAGACCCATTCCCATCCCAACGTACAAACAAAATTATCCACTCTAAATAAACAATAAAATAAATTGATTGTTTTTGGACGATTTATACCCCCATTTTTCCGCAAGAACAATAATAGGGGCCGACTAATAGTCTAGGCCCGCAATCAGTGGTTTGGGTGGAGTGGGTGGGGGTAGGGCTACATAGAATCTGGTGCCGCTCAGGACGGTCGTTGGGTTTGATCCCCCACTCCCCCCACGATAAAAAAAAACTCACCACAGAATATACACTAACTTGAACTAAAAGAAAAAAAAATGTGGCTTTTGTATCCTTCTACTGTTGTTGCCGTAAATAAACACCACCTTTCAATCGAGTTGTAACTCACACAAAGAGTCGCTCCAACACAAAACAATTACAAAATATACAATACCACCATTGATTGATGTATACATCATCTAACAAAGTAACCATGCATACTAAATGAATACCGTACTAAAAATTTCAGTCAAATTACTTTTTTCTGAGTAGTCCTTATTTGAAATTTTTACAGGATAGTCTCGGTTGTCAAATATCGTTGCTGTGATAATAAAGTCTCGATTGTCCATTTCATCGTTACATTTTTAAATGGCGAAGGTGATTTAATCCATTTAATATCTAAACCACCTGATGGCCTAGAAAGTTGATTATGTGACTAAATACTAAATGTCCAAATAATGTATATAATATATAACATTTGAAGCTATTTGTAAAACGCTATAAACAACCTTGATGGAAAGTGTGGTAAGAAGAAGCTTTGGTAAACGGGTCCCCGACCATCTAAGTCACCTGGCAGGGTCATGCACATAGTGATGTCGTAATTCTGTAGTGGGCTCTAATTGGAGAGTGGTGTTGCAATGGTTAATAACCCACTCCTTGGAAACAAAAATGACACGTAAAATACCGCACCACTAATTATGAAACAATGGACATGCAAGATATTTTACATAATACTTTCTTTCAAACTTTCTGAATTGCGAAAATATTGATGACTGCCTCGAGATCAATATCATCCACGGACTGCAGTTATTTCAGTTGTTGGATAAATTTGTTAAAAAGAATATTTTTGAACAAATTCTGTGGTCTGTGGGGACTCACTGTAGATGTAGGCCTACTTGTAGTCTATAGATGGGTAGAGACAATCTTAATATGACCCATGATGTGCATGGAACGCAGGTAATTCGCGATTCACACTATGAACAACAGTTTGGTAACACAGACATGGCAAACGTACACATATACTCAAAGCCATTAAAAACGTAATGCCTAATTCGTGAAATATTTCTGGTAAACGTTTTCTTGGGGTTTCCTCTTACGGCACATAGGTGGATCTTGTGTGGAGTTCTGGGTTTGAACCCAATATCAGTTCTCTGTAATGAACTTTGTTCGTGCAAAAGCAACACTTATCTTTTTTCCCGATTTTAAGCAGTCCCGTGTCACACGTTTTGCACGTGCATTCCGTGCACTCTGGCCCTTTAGATACAGATCAAAATTTCAACATTCATCACTTCGGAAAAATGCCACGCCTTACACAAGAAAACAGAAACAGGGGCCTGTTTCACAAAATTTTAACTAAGATAAAATCCATATTTTAGTATTTTGATTGGATAATATTAGATTGATTTTAGTGCTTAGCCAATCAAAACTGAAGTATCTACTAAAATTAAGATTTTATTTTTAATTAAGATTTCGAGAAATAGGGCCCAGAGCTATTGGCATGCTGAATCAGATAACTTTATCTATTCAGAGTAACATACCAACCTGACGTTTCTTTGCGTTTCTTTTGCTGCTTAGTATACATGTATGTATAAACGATGTCCGTTTAAATCACTGCAAGAGAGTTGAAAGCGAGAATAGTGAATTTGATTTTTCCTGATCAAAGTAGCCGAGTTTAGATTTAAAAGAGGATGGTATAAAAGAAGAAGAAGAAAATAAAGAAGTTCTGAAGAAATATGTTGGGATATTGCTTTGGTTTTGTAGGCGATAAGAATTTATATAAGGTGATATCGGTTGAAACAAGTGATATGGTATGGTTTATGAATTTGTAGAATAAAATTAATTTATGTCGCCTCCTGCACTGTGATAAAGGGGTTTCCATATATAACAGTTGGTGATTTGTACCTTTCACAGCACTGCATATAGTCCTGGGTGCATCTAATTGTACTAATTGTACAAGTTCTAGTTTATGTGTTAGTTCGGTGGTACTCCCATCCCAAATAACGTCACAGTGGTCGAAATGAGGAAGAATATATAAGGTATACATGGTTTGGAGAGATCTACGACTAAACCTATATTTTAATGAGCAAAAACAATTTACCGTTTTATGTGTTTTGGCCAAAATTTTTATTTATATGAGTATCCCAGTTTGTTTGAAAGGTCGGCCCCAGGTAATTGTGCTCAGAAACTTCTTTAAATGCAACATTGTCTAGATTCAGTGTCGGTTGAAATGGGTTCCTTTTTATTTGCTAGTGCTAGTGTTTCAGTTTTCAGCGGATTAAAAGATACAAGTGAAGTCTTCACACAAAGATTTATTCTCTCTAGATCACCATTTAAGACTTCTACACATTCGGTTGGTCAGTTATTTTTATATATAAACTATTGTTATCAACGAATAATCTAATGTTTGATTTCAAGCTGTTTACTATATCGTTGATGTATATAATGAAAAGTAATGGACAGAGACGGAGCCCTGTGGAACACCAGCAGGGGCCGTTAATGGCTTAGAGGAGGCTCCGTTGACAATAACCTTCTGTTGTCTGTTACTGATGTCACAGAACACCGTTCTCGTATATTGACCTTGGTCGATGACTTGACAGAAGAAGTGCGTAAGATCTTTTAGTTGGTAAATAGTTGAGTCTCCTTGAAAAAAAAAACGCTTTGCAAATTAGTAATAATATTGTGATCCTTAAACAAGTCAAATACATGTTTGTACATACATTTTCCAAAAGTTTTGATTATGATGCTCAATAAAAAAAAACTGATCTGTAATTTCCGCACAGTGATGAGCCGCCCTTTTTTTTTTATGAATTGTCGTTATATTTGCTGATTTCCAAATATTAGGAACAGATTTTAGCTCAAGTGAAGTGATGTTACATAAAGGTTTGCTAATTTCTAAGCAGATGGATTTTAGGAATTTTCCACTGATGTTATCTGGGCCTGTAGCTTTTGAAGTATCAACAATGAAAATCATGTCTTCAACCTCGTTAGGTATTAATTTTAGACGACAAAGTGAAAAGGGATTTTGTTCGAGTTCAGGAAGTTGTGCATTTGTGTAGTCAAGCTGTGATCGGTTAATAAAGTATTCGTTTAAACAATTTGCTTTGTCATTTGGATTAAAATATGGAACTCCATTATTCATAAGAGACGGAATTTCCCTCTTTTCAGTTTTTTTACCCTTCCCAACAAACGAGTTGACTATATATGCCACCAATCCCTTTTGTCAAAATTTCAATTATCATTTAATTTCTGGTCTAATTTTTCGTAATATTCTTTTTTTGCATTTTCTAGTCGAGCTAATATAATAATTCCTAATATTTCTAAATTTTTGCCAGTCGAGGTCCAAGTTTGATTTAACTGCTTTCCATGCAGTGAATTTTGTTTTTCTTTTTTCTCATTTTCCGAATAGTG
Source organism: Patella vulgata (assembly GCF_932274485.2). Lineage (NCBI taxonomy): Eukaryota > Metazoa > Mollusca > Gastropoda > Patellidae > Patella > Patella vulgata. The sequence goes on from NC_065883.2 coordinate 25,996,913, forward strand.
ATTTTCATCCAAATTTGTCTTTTGATCTAAGGTTTGCAGTTTTGTTTGAAATATGTGTTCTTGCCAAATTTATTAACAAGCCTGTGAAGGCGGCACATGTAATGTCAATAAAAATTTATCAATAGTGGAGTCCAATAAGATACTCCCAGCGTTACGCCATACGTGTGAAGCTAATTGATTTCAGACGATGAAAATTTAACCGACAGTATACAGGGCAGTGATCACTACAGAAATCATCTAAGCAACCTGAATCAAAAATATAACCGGAACAATTCGTTAATATTAGATCAATCAATGTATTGTTACCAGTATTACCATATCTGGTTGGATCCTTGTTGTTTGAAATCGAAAAGACCATTTGCCGAATGAATAAAAGTATTGGATTTTGTAAAGAGATCAATGTTAAAGATATTATTTATGTCGTCTTCTGCTGCCAATAAAAAGTAATTGAAAATGGAATTATTTAATGGAAAAGGTTCCAATTAGAAAATGTGTATTGTGAATATTAATTTCTACCCAAATACCCTCTGTATTGTCGGTTTCAAAATCAGACCTGCGTTTTGTTAAAATGTTGTTCCGAGAATACACTGCTACTCCCCCACCGTCCTGCAGTCCTGTCTTTGCGAATTGGTGCATTCAAATTAGGGATAGAAATGGTGCCCGATGATATGCTTTTGCCAAGTCATGTCTCAGTTAACGAGATCAAATCGAAATTTTCAGAGAATTCTGCCGAAACAAGTTTATGGCGTAAGCTTCTTACATTCAGATTGCCATTTGGTCACGGATTTTCCTCGACATCTCCACTATGTAAAGAGAGTGTAATAATGACATAAAAAGTTAATAACAAAGGAATAAAATAAGGGATGTAGAATTTCGAATAATGGGAGGTTTTCTCTAGCAGATGGTGGGCTTACGATACGTTTAACATATTTACATTTGAAATAGAAACAGTGCAGCGTGTGTACAAAGTGTCACAAGGAAGTGTTTAGGTGCACAACTGTTTCTGCTATGATAGTTTTGATACCCATGGCTACACCCTTGATTCAGACGGACATTGTTATTGGATTATGTTCTATTATGAAACCAATTTCGAATGCATGTGGGAATTTTAGTTAAGTTTATATTACTATGTAATCATTGTAAGAAAATCCAGAATTGAACATAAAACATTATTATAACATTAAATCAAATGTATCAAAAGTAAAGTTAATCATTATATACTGCTATGTAACAATTGTATCTATCAAGTACGGGGTCCATCATAATACTACTATACAAAAACTGTATGCAACGCAGAATTAGTCATATATTACTAGTGTGTTTTAAGTGTATTTATAAACCTATAACGGTAAATCTCTTTTGATCTTTGGGGTATATTCTACATGTATGCCTGGAATAACTTACGGTCTGAAAGTCGGGGCGGCGTTGGATATATACAGGGGAATACTGTTTTTCTTACGGGAATTCTGGGATATTCTCATTTTGCGCACATGTAAACATAGACGATTTATAAGATAGATAAAGTCCTCGACTTCGGTTTTGCTGTGAAAGAAAGACTTCAGAAAAAACCTCGACAGAAAAACCTTGGCCTGCTGGCCTCGGTTTTTCTTTTTTTGCGGCTTATTTTTTTCAGTCTTTCTTTGCCCAGCATATAACCCTAGTCTCGTGCTTTATCCTACACCTAATGTACCAAGTACGTTATCTTAAAACAATATTCAAAACAATATGTCATTAGGAGATATGTATCTAGGCAAGTCTAGAGTACCATCATCCCACAGCTATATTCAAAACAATATTATATAGGTAGGACTAGTATACTGTTATCTTACAACTATATTCACAATGTTAAGATCTGTATCTGGATAAGTATAAAGTACCGTTTCTTACAATTTTGTTCAAAGCAATATATCATTATGAGATCTGTATCTAGGCAAGTCTAGAGTACCATCATCCCACAGCTATATTCAAAACAAGTTTATATAGGTAGGACTAGTATACTGTTATCTTACAACTATATTCACAATGTTAACATCTGTATCTGGATAAGTATAAAGTACCGTTTTCTTACAATTTTGTTCAAAGCAATATATCATTATGAGATCTGGCAAATATAAAGTACCGTTACCTTACAACAATATTCAAACAATATGTTTATTATGACATCTGTATCTAGCTAAGTATAAAGTACTGTTATCTTACAACTATGTTCAAAACAATATATTATGAAGATCAGTATCTAGGTAAATATAAAGAACCGTTGTCTCACAACTATGTTCAAGACAATATATTATTATAAGATCCGTATCCGGGTAAGCATAAAGTACCGTTATCTTACATCTAAGTTCAAAACAGTATATTATTATAAAGAAAGTACCGTTATCTTACAACTATGTTCAAAACAATATATTATTATGAAAATCTGTATCTAGGTAAATATAAAGCCCCGTTGTCCCACAAACATGATCAAGACAATAGTATAAGATCTGTATCTAGTTAATAGTGTGGTATGACATGTCATCAAAACAGCTCCCGTAGGATTTGTATGCTAAAATTGATTTGTTTGTTGTTTTGGGTTGATGGTGGACAAAGCTATCCAAAACTGTTGGGGTTCAAATTTTCCGACCCCTTGACCCCTCTGGGAGGGTCAATTTTGAAATCGGGACCCCTCTGAACGAAAACATGGCTGTCTCCGCCAATAATGGTTGGATTTTCATGATCTGAAGTCCATTGTCGTGTTTTTTCATCATGCCGATCCCATCTATGATACACTTAAAGCGATTGGAAATAGTTTTCATTGACTTCCGGTGGTGGGGAATACCAATTTCCGGTGTCAAACTCGGATTGATTTTAGCCAATAATCTTTGGATTTTCATGATCCGAAGTTCATTCTATGTTTTTTTCATCATGCCGACCCCATCTATGATACACTTAAAGCGAATAGAAGTAGTTTCCATTGACTTCCAGTGGGAGATACCAATTTCCGGTGTCAAACTAGGATTGATTTCAGCCAATAATCTTTGGATATTTTCATGATCTGAAGTTCATTCTGGGTGTTTTCTTCATCATGCCGATCCCGTGTATGATACACTTCAAGCGAATGGAAGTATTTTTTATCGACTTCCGGTTGGAAATACCAATTTTCAGTGTCAAACTCGGATTGATATCAGTTTAAAGAAATCTATCACGCAGTACCACTTTTTGTGGCTTCTGAATCGATTCGCATGGTGAATGCCACCTGTAGGCCAGGGAGTTTCTGCATTTTTGATGTTTTCTTCATACTCTAACGTACAGCCATAGCATAAATGATGAGAAGTTTGGGTGGTGTGACCTGTGCTGTATCAACCAGGCTAGTATATGACACTGGTTGAGCCTTTGCTCCTTCAACAGCATATCCTAGCCTGTTTGATACAGCAAAGGCTACACTACACAGGGTTCTCATCATTGAGAAACTCTTAGATCTTGCATCTGTAGCTGAGAGTTACGGGCGGGAAGCACATGTTTGGTCACGTGACGCCGATGACCTCACAATGCTCATGGACCTTGTCTCCCGAGGTCGTCTCGGTATTCGCAGTCATCTCAGGTTTGTAACCGAGAAGGCCGCAAAACAGAGATCTAGAGATAGATGTGATCGAGCGAGTGCGTGTCATTGGAAGTCATAAGTCTCAAGGTCTGATTGGACTTCGCAGCTTCTCTTGTGCTGACTTGAGAGGTAAACTTGTGGGCATCACAAAGAAAACAAGGGCTGGTGCATACATGAAGCTTGATGGTGATGACCCTGTTATCATCTGTTTCAAGAAGTTTGGAGAAGGGTGACTTGCCTTCGTAGGTCAAGGAATCGGAGAGGCCTACCAAGTCTACTCTTCATCTGTTCAATTAAACCTACCGGCACTTAGATGGCAATTGTTTAGTTCAGAAAACTTGGGAGAGATAGAGATGCTTCCGCTGACTCGTGTTGCATTGTCGCCCCATATCACAGGAACAAAGTACATCGCGATACGCGACAAGTCGTACCTAACCCGATCCTTGAACCTTCCTGCCATTTAACGACAACGGCTGGCAGTTGGACAAGGGCATATATGTTCCTGTGCCGAATCTTGATCTGCCTGTCCATCGTGCTGTAATTGAACTCACAAAATGTGATTGTAAAACAGGCTGCATAGGGCGATGCAGTTGCTAAAAATGGTCTGCCTTATACATCTTTCTGCATGTGTTTGATAGGGACCGTGTCAATATCATTAGGGGTGTGCAGGAGGACGAGGATGATTAATAACTGATATATTTATTTCCAAGATAGGATCTTTTTGTTTCGTTTCTGGCGACGTCTGGCTTGTTAAGATTCTTTTTGTTTTTTTTTATTAAACTTGTTTACTTGTTACAAATGTCAAAGTGTCTTGAATTTCATGACAGAACATTCCAGTCACCCAAAAGTGACCATATTAATCATTTTACCATGCTTCAAAATCCAACAAAAGGGTAGGCTGAGACATCGGAAATTGGTATTCCCCATCGGAATTCAATGAAAACTCCTCCCACTTGCTTTAAGTGTATCATAGATGAGATCGGCATGAACTTCAGATTATGAAAATCCAACCATTGTTGGCAGAGATTGCCATGGAGTCGGTCGTGGAAACTACTTCCAATCGCTTTAAGTGTATCATAGACGGGGTCGACATGATTAAAGAACACGAGAATCAACTTCAGATCATGAAAATCCAACCATTATTGGCGGAGATAGCCATGTCCTCATTAATAGGGGTGATAATTCTTAATCACACCTACAATTGGTACACTATTCGAGGCTTTGAGCAAGTAAAATTAGGTTCAATTGCCAAATTTTCACAAATATCATCACAGTTTGCATGGAAATAAGAAAGTATGTTAAAAATAGTGAAGAGTGGAACACTGAAGTCTTAATCTTATCTTACCAAACAGTTTTTCTGTATTTTCGAGTGACATGATAATACGTGATTCTGGTTCGGCGGCCATTTAAAAATGAACAGAAATTTCGCCTAGCAGTTGGGTTTAATCAAATCATATAATTATACGGTAAGGTTTCACCTTTATTTCAATGGGAATTGATTTATAATATGTTAAGCTATGGACAGTACAGTTTGGGGTCAGTGTAATTGGAAATTAAGGGAGTTATAGGCCAGTCAAATGACTACAAAACTTACTCAAAGGAACGTCTTAGGACAGTCCACTACTGTGGCCAGTGGCGGCGCCAGCCGTCGGTGATTGGAGGGGCAAAGCTGTGGCAAAGTCCAAGGTTAAGAGGGCAAAGGCACGAGCTTCAACTAGGAGTAGGGGGCCTCCCCCAGAAAATTTTGAAAAACAGGTTGCCGGAAATGCAGCCTGGCAGTATTTCAGGCACTGATCGATGAGGTAAAGTGTCAAACGAACGGACTTGCGAATCACGACGAAGCCCACTCACGAGTGTCAAAGTAGGGAGTCCTCCTCCAGAAAATTTTGAAAAATAGACGGCCGGAAATGCTGTCTTACAGTATTCTGTCAGGCACCGATCATCGAGATAAATAGATCTGCCCAGATACGTTCGTCGCCTGATCACTAGTTTATCCGACTAGAGAACAAAATGTCAAACGAACGGCCTTGCGAACCTCAACGAATTCCCCTTGTGAGCGCCAAAGTATCGAGTCCATTGGGGACCTCGCCAAGAAAATTTTGAAAAATACACTGTCGGAAATGCTCTACAACATGCAAGTTTATGACTGAGTGGGGATGTGGGATTTATTCACCGTAGAAGGTATTGATTACCGAAACGTATCGCAAATACTTTTTTTTATTTTCTAAAATTATTGGGGGGGGGGGGGGGCAAACAGAGGGCAGACCAGATTAATGGGGGGGGGGGGGGGGGCAAATGACTGTGGCTGGAGCAAGACGGAAGACATCAGTTGTGGAACCATTTCTATTTGATCCCTAGCTATCAGTAGAAGCAAAGTCCCTGAGAAATTTTTACAATTTTAAGTACATTTGGCTCTAAAACTTAAATTCTGTTTTAAATTCTAATTCCAGCATACTGTATATTTATTACTATAAAGGTCATAATGCTCAATATAACAAATTACCTAAAAATATATTTATAAACACCTGCTACCAAATTTCCATTATTGGATTTCTTCGGTTCATATTAATTTCCATTGGTTTGACACTGTCCACATCCATGCTTCACAAGCCAAGTTTTCTTTCTTAATAATCGATGCTAATATTCAGATTAACTCGAAATTGCGTATAAAATCTGGGGAATCCCCGTGCCCCGAACCCAATTGCGCAATCTTGTTGACGACACTGATATTATCAGGGAGTTATATATACAGCTTTTAGAGAAAATTCCCCGTATACCATCACTAACTATTGGATTGGCGAGTTTGTTGACTAGTCTTCAAAACAAAATAAGAAATAAATTGAAAGAGGGTCTTCTATTTCTACCTTTCTGGCTAATGAAGGTATGGAATACGGCTTATATATGTGATTTCTCGGCCAACACTGAGGGTGTACAGATCTTTAGACGCCAAATGTGGACTGTTTTGTTATGTAATCGGGCATGTTTTACATCGTTAAAAGAGTAAAATATACAAATTTAACCTTCTTTATAATAAGAAAAATAATAATGTTTGAAAGTCAGTTCTGCGAAAATCTGTCGAAGATCAAAACTCAGATGAATTTTTAACAGTATTGTGCCTATTATTTTAAAAGCTATTAATTATACATATACTTTATTTACTGGGCATCGGCGTGGTTTTCGTGGATAAAAAGTTTAGTCATTGAAAAATATGGACCCGCAAAAATATAGCCAAAATTAAGTTTTTTGATAATGGTAGTTTTCCCCGTGGAAAGAGAAACAGTTTTTCAACTTTATATCAATAACTTTATTGTGCTACTGGAAGCCAAGGTGGCTTAGTGAAGAGGGCGTTGGCTCGCTAACGTGTTCGATCCCCGCGTTGGCCGAGGAAAGTTCATGGGGATTTTACGGTGTGGTGTAGGACGGAGGGCTTGGCAAGGCACAACGTATATTCGTTCGGATGAGACGAAAACCGGCGTCCCGTGTACACATCGGCGTGCACGTAAAAGAACCTTCGAAATAAGAGTAGGCAATAGCACCGCGGCCCGCGTAAAATTTCTCTCATAGCACACTGCATGGCGCATGTCCGTCTTCATTAGTCCAAAATGGGTTGAAATAGGGTTTAACGTCTCGTCAACACAATACTTCGGTCATAAATGGTAGTTTTCATATTTCATTGTTTAGTTTACGTGTACATTTTGAGGCGAGATTATTGCCCGTGATTATTCCGGTCTACTTATCATCGAATTCTATTTGACAATAGTTATTGAATTTTATGTGCACGCCAATCAGTGCCGGGTTAAGAAGAATGGGACCCTGGCTAACCCAAGTAGATGCACCCCCCCCCCCCACTCCCCGCAAATATGTTAAATTTATACAACATTTGCCTCATAATTCGTTTGAATACACAATATAGATTAAACCAATCTGATTAAAACACAGATCCTATTTCGTTTCGTTTCTATAGTTCAAAATTTCGTTTTACTTGTCTTTACTACACTAGGATCTGGAAGAGTTGTTATCATTGACGTGTTCTGAATGGTGCGAGGGCTTAGTCAATGAAACGGTCTGTTACGGTGAGCTTTAGGCGTGTTTTGCACGGAACTGTGGGTAATTCACTAGTAACATCAATGCTCATTGGTTAATCAAATGTCTGGCGTTATAGGGTCAAAAGCTGGTCGTATGACCTCTGACGCGACCTATCGTTACAACCGGTCAGATCTTCATGTAGTGTGGGTCATCGAAAGTATAAAAAACGAAACGAAATATAGATCTGTATTTTAATCAGATTGAGATTAAACATAGAAGTACCGTAAACAATATAGATTCAATGCAAAACTGTCCAGTCTCCAGCATCATGTAGTAGAACTCAGAGTTGATTTAATTCGTTTCATATTACCGTAGGAACGTACTCGTTCGTGCATTTAGAGACTGTGCTGTAGTAGTTACAATCAACCGCAGAATTATAAACACGTATTTAAACTTTCTAAGGGACTCCTAAGCTTTGGAGACAACGTGCGCCATGGACAATCCACCGCTGACGCCAATGCGTCTATACGGATTGACGAGGAGTGTTCTATCCGAAGGACTAGGTAGGCCTACATTTCTCTTATTAGCCCCACGGGCTTGAAAAATCCTGAAAGTTCTTCTCGGCCGATGCCGGGATGCTATAATGAAATGAGTATAATAAACAAGATTTTTTGATGCCGATTAATAATATTTTTTTTACTTACACTTGACAGTATTCAGAACAAATTTTGCTGAAATTAGCCTACGTTTGGCTCCTCCCCCTAAAGTTATTTTGTTTGATTGTAATGATATTTTGGTGCGTGTGTGTCCATAAAACATGGCAATAATTACATTTTGAAAATATGTCAACAAACGCTTTTACGGGAAAATACGCACTTAGTGTTTGTTTTGAAATTTCAGCGCACCTGTAAAAGTCTTGTTGTTGGAGACTACTTTACGCATTGGTGGAAATTCGTCTGCTTTCGTCGTGACAGCTGATGTAAAACTATAAGTTACACACAAAATATTGTTTTTGTCTCAGTTAATAATTATAATTTGTGTTTTTCTTGAAACGTATGACTTTTTATATGACAGATATTTCAGGGAAAACGAAATAAAATTGATAAAACTCAAAAATTTTCGTCTGGTATTTCCCATCATTCCCTGAGCTTGGTGACGTCACGAAGCAAAACAAATTTGGACACGGGAGACTAGCTTGTTTCGGAGTCGATAAATTGTCCTATTTCTCACTGTATGGTTTGTATTGCCTGAAAAATACAAACCATAGATATCAGTTTAGACATACTGGCATCGTCCTCCGAGTCCGAAGACGGTGGTGTTTCGCCTCCACCGCCCAAAAAGCAACGACTGTCAGCCTCAATGATCATGCAGGCAAATGGCTGCCCTCAGCACAATGGAGAGACGGAGGAGTCAGCTACCACTTCACAACAAAATGGGGCCTGCTTATCCACTACAAATGGAAATATGCAGAGATCTGATGAAAATCACACCATTATGAAATCAATGTCTCGAACGGAACAAGATATTGTGAGATTAATTGGCCAACATTTGCGTGGACTGGGCCTCAAGTAAGATATTTTTAACCAGGGCATTTCCTGGTCTGGGACATCTATAATTTTTTGCTTGCTTCCTAGTTACTTATTTTAATGTCACCAGTTTACATTATATATTTATTTAGTGGGGAAAATATGAACCATTTTGTCATTTGAGTTGTTTTCACATTGGCAATGCTGATTGATAGTGTACAATATTGTTTAATAATATCTCGTTGACCCTAACTTGACTAGGCCATACTTCAGTGTGTAATGTAATGTTTATAAATTGTAAATAGAATATTGATTGATTAATCTTTTATATAAATATATACATATATATGCTAAGTGGTACAATAATGTTATTATTGCAATATTAATTTCAACCTACATGCATAGACTTACAGTACATGTGTGACTTCTAAGCTTCAATCCCAATATGGACATTTATCTTATCCCATGCTTTGAATTGTTCATCTTGTTTATTTATTTAGTCGCACTGTAGAACAATTAATAGCCGAGTCTGGTTGTATGTTGGAGCATTCTTCTGCTGCTAAATTTAGAGCACATATTATGGATGGAGATTGGGAAAAGGTAGATTTAACATTATGTTCTAACATTATGCTTAGGCCTGATCATATTGTTTTATTTTTATTAATGTGATGTCTTAGGAAAGGGAAAACTGAACTAATTATGTAAATGTACAAAATTATAAACTAGTCTCAATTTTGTGTCCTTTAAGCCTTTATGATGGCAACATTGTGATGACCCTAAGAAACAGGCATGTTGATATGATGTTTATATCTATTTATAGAATCAGCTGGCTCATTTGCATATCACATGACTTTATTATTTATATTTCTTATTTATTATTATTACCTTCAAATAGTAAAAAGAATATCTAACGCTTGTAGTTGAACTTTTAAAGTTTTATCCTCAAAACAGTCATTATTCCCTGAAGAGTTTTTGTTTTGACCTAATTTAGAGGTAAATAGGTCATACAAGGGTCATAGTATAATAATATAAGTTGTTGTATTTAATGGCAAGATAATCTCCAGCGGTCAACTTTACGTAATTGATATAGTATCAGCAGTCATGGATTGATGTTTCAGTTAATCTTTAAAGCCAAGTTATTTAATGATTTGAAATAACAATAACAAATACTATTTTATTTGGATGTCAGTTGCGGATGCTTTTTTAAAACATACCTGTAAAATCTTACACTAACATACATGTAACATGTATATATATGCACCAATATTAATATTTTTCTGTCTAATCAAAAGTCTAATTGTGATTTTCATGGACATGCAAACAGATAGATTAGTAAAAATGTCTGGATTATTGAATTAAAAGTAAATACAAGGTAAATGCACTTAATTGAAAAAAGTAAGGGAATAGTGAAAATAGAACATGAAGTCCCAAAAGTTACCCAAAACGTCGAGAAGAATACAAAGCAGTTGTCTTCTTGATTCTACAAATACCAAAATGTAACCTATATTTTGAACCAAGCAACTTATCACTATCAGGTATTTTGAAAAAAAATAAGCAAACAAGAAGTACAATGCAAACAATTTTATTTCAGGCTGATCAGGACTTGAATGAACTGAAAGATATGGTTGAATGTCCTCAAGGAACTCTAGTAAGTATTATAATATTCTCAAATTGTTATGGGAAGGGGCGGGGAATAAATGGATAAAGTCTTTCATTGAGTCAAGTGGCATAGTTTTGGCCGGGTCGCCTGTCAAACCTCATGGGTTTTCTCATGTGAAGATTTGGCTTGTTGTGCCTTGAATTGTTTTTTTTTCCCTTTTACAGAAAATGAAATTTTTGTTGCTAGAACAGAAATATTTAGAATATTTAGAAGTGGGTAGAGAAATGGATGCTTTACATTGTTTAAGGCATGAATTAACACCTTTAAAATACAATACCGAAAGGGTTCATGTACTTAGTTCGTAAGTATTTTTTTCACATTGAAGTCTAATTTATTGTTGGCAATTGATAATTGGAGTAGAAAACTAGATCCACCTTGTTGACTGTACTATAACAATCTTGATATTCTATATTTTTACAAACAACATGTAACTTAAAATTGGGCTGATTTTCATGGAAATTGGTTTGCTTATGCTGTCCTGAATTAGAATATGATAAGGATTCTGACATACCTCAAACCTATATACACAACTTGGGAATGTCTTTATATCTTTCAGATATATGATGTGCAGCAATGCTAATGACCTCAGAGAAATGTCTGAATGGTCTGGTAAAGGCCACGAATCCAGACAGAAATTAGTGGAAAAACTTCAAAGTAAGCTTTTGATTGATTGTTGTAGTAAATTTGCAATGACAGATTTCAGAATGATCTTTCTAGTATATATATGAAATTTAAACATGTTTTGTAGAGTTATCTTTCTTGTCATATTTTGGCATTAACTTCAATAGGACATTAACTTCAATCTGATTAAAATACAGATCTATATTTTGTTTTGTTCTTTTATACTTTTATAAATTTTGGTGGGCGGCAAAGGAAGATTTTCTGTCGTGTTAATATCTCATTTTGACTTAATTTTGTCAGTCGAGTCTGTTAATGTCTATCACATTTACAATAAAATGATCTTTTTGTAGCCTTCCTTCCTCCAACTGTGATGTTACCACCAAGTCGTCTGCTCACATTATTAAGTCAAGCAGTAGAAATGCAGAAAGACAAATGTCCATTCCACAATACTAAAATGGATAAAAATCTCGATGCTTTCTCTTTATTACTAGATCATATATGCACAAAGTAAGTTCAACTAAATCATATGCTATCGGACAAATGCTAGTAAATATTGTCTTAAAGATATATTCCTTCAAGGTCAATTTGGTTATCTATTGCACCTGCAGACTTCACTGAAACTTTGGGGATACTCGATTTACCATTCTGGAATAAAAATTCTGTCAATCCCACAAATAGCGACAATTGAGTGAAAAAGGGAATTTAGGGCTACAGCGTACATGTATGTTTGAAACATGTTTGTTGTGTTTAATTACGTCACAATTCTACTCACACAACCCCAGTATTCGGGACTGAAAGAAATATGACAGGACTTAATTCTGTGTCAATCGATTGCAATTCTGTCTCACTTGATTGCAATTCTGTTAATTCGTAACATTCTGTTATGACAATCGAGCAGCTAATCTGACATTTCGGTAGAAAAGGAAAAATATGATTATGGGCAGATAGAGATTTATGTGCTAAGAATAGATATAATGAAGAAGATATCATACATATCCTTTAAACTGGAAGTTTTGACAAGTAGATTTTGCTCTCATTGTTTTTATTTTGTATAATAACTCACAAATTTTATTTTTTGTAGAGATCAATTTCCCTGTCACACAACTCAGATAATAAATGACCATTGCGATGAGGTGTGGTTCTGTAGATTTTCTCCAGATGGCAATAAACTAGCTACTGGTTCCAAAGATGGAACAATGGTTATATGGGATGTTGATTTTGTATGTGTTCTTAATTTGATAGAAAATTTTATTTTATTGTCTTGGTGTATATTTATCTAGACAATTTAACTAACTGTAAAAAGGGGACCAATTAACTGCTTACTTATGGGCTTGTTGGTTTCTGTTTGTAAATTTTAGTGCAGTTCTCCTGAACTTACTATTAATTGACTCCTCAAATTTACCAGTATAGTATTGAAATTCCTCATTGAAAGAAGTTTATATAACTTTCATTAAAGAGTTTATTAAGATTTCTCTTTCTTTCTTTATCAAGGTAATCCACAGGGTTAACATTTCTGTTATGAATAAGATTATTATATTTGTAGGAAACTTTCGAATTACGACATAGGAAATCCTGTGAGAATAATACTTATGGAGTGGCATTTTTAGCCTGGAGTCCTGACAGTTCTCATATATTAGCCTGTGGTCCAGATGACTGTTCAGAAGTATTACTGTGGAATATTGATGTAAGTACAGTAGAAGCAAGTGCAAACCTTGACATAAGGCACCTGTCACAGAATTTGTCAAGTACAAATTATCACACTATATATATGTATAAACCTGGACATAAAGCACCTGTCATAGACATTGTCAAGACACAAATTATTGCAAATGTATATATTATGATATATTTGTTGTGTAATAATTTTTGCCTGACAAAGTCTATGACAGCTGCCTTATGTCCAGGTGTGAGCATGTGTTACAAACTCAATAGAGTATAATTGTTTGGTCATCATTTAGTGTAAAATTAGTACACAGTTATATTTTTGATGTCATGAAATTTATGGAATGTGTATTTTTACAGACAGGAGAATTACGACAGAAAATAACACAATCATCAGATGATAGTTTAACAAGTGCAGCTTGGCATACTGATGGTAAAAAATTTGTCACAGGTGGAACCAGAGGCCAGTTTTATATATGTGTAAGTACATAGAATAGTCCTGTCTTCATTAGTCCAGTCGGTGCAGAACAGTAGGATGTTAAAATAGTGGACAACTGAAACAATATTACAGTGTATGAAAATTTCAATCAAAATAATAATCTTCAGAAACACTTGATTTGCTTAACAGGGTTATGTAACCCATTTAAAAAGTTTCATATTTCTCTTGTATGGCTGACTTGATAATCACAAGATCACTCGCTACTATAACATTGGGGTTATCAAGGCACTTACACAGTATGGAATTTAAGGACTTCGTAGTTTAGAGATTAGTATACCTAAGTAAAATTAAACAGTATATGCAAAAAATCAATTTTGTACAAATATTGATCCGAAGGCGTATGAAATTTGAAATATACGCTAATTCCAAGTCCTAATTAGAATTACTTCTTGCTTGTTCAAATATTCCAAATAGATTTAGAGCCTCAAACTGTTGTTTTCAAGGATCTAATTTTATATTAAAATTAACTGTAGTTGATTGTTGTATTTACAGGATATAGATGGTACGATGTTAGATAATTGGGAAGGTGTACGAGTACAGTGTTTAGCTTGTCAAAATGACACTAAATTATTTCTAGCTGCTGATACACATCACAGGATCAGAGCATATAACTTTGATGATCAACATGATTATAATATGTAAGTTTTGAAGAATAATTAAAATAATCTTTACATCCAGGAATGGATATATTTTATATAAATTATCTAGGCTGGATTCCTAAATCTTTAGTCACACATGAACCTATCTACTTACCCATCTCACAACTTATGAGATGCATCATAAACAATTTGCCACCTGTTCAGAACAGGACTCTCATTTAGTCATATTTGCTAGTCTTGAAATTTCAAAGAATTTAACCTTTGAGCTCAATAATTACAGTTAGAATTTGTTTTTATACGCCCACATTTTCATGTGGATGTATATTGTCGTTGCCCCCGTCTGTCCATCTGGACGTCCGTCCACAATTGTTTGTGAACAGTCTACAGATCACAATTTTTATCCGATTTCAATGAAACTTGAAATATAGGTTTATCACCCTAAGATCTCGGTTCCTTTCGATATTGGCATGTATCGGACTGTAACTTCATGGATTATGGCCCCTGATTGTACGAAAAATCACGTTTTTAGCTTGTGAACACTGTAGAGGTCACAATTTTTATCCGATTTAGTTTAAACTTGAAATGTATGATTATAACCCAAAGATCTCGGTTCCTTTCGATATTCGCGCATATTGGAACGTAACTTCCTGAATTATGGCCCCTGATTGTACGAAAAATTGCGTTTTTAGCTTGTGGACCATATAGAGGTCATAATTTTTATCCGATTTAAAAAAACGTATAATTATATCACCGTTACACCCTAAACACGGCTGAGTTCGAATTTCGTGAAAATTGGCCCAAAATTGACAGCGTAAAAATATGGTATATCAAGGTTGTGGACCCTATAGAGGTCACAATTTTTATCCGATTTTGTTGAAACTTGAAATGTAAGTTTATAACCCAAAGATCTTGGTTCCTTTCGATATTCGCGCATATCAGACTGTAACTTCCTGAATTATGGCCCCTGATTTTACGAAAAATCATGTTTTTAGCTTGTTGACCCTATAGAGGTCATAATTTTTATCTGATTTAAAAAAACGTATTATTGTATCACCGTTAGACCCTAAGGACGGCTGAGTTCGAATTTCACGAAAATCGGCCCCAAACTGACAGACAAAATGGCCGCCCATCGTTCTCAAATAGCGTAAAAATATGGTATATCAAGGTTGTGGACCCTATAGACGTCACAATTTTAATCCTATTTTGATAAAACTTGAAATGTAAGTTTATAACCAAAAGATCTCGGTTCCTTTTGATATTCGCGCATATCGGAACGTAACTTCCTGAATTATGGCCCCTGATTGTACGAAAAATCACGTTTTTAGCTTGTGGACCCTATAGAGGTCATAATTTTTATCCGATTTAAAAAAACGTATTATTATATCACCGTTACACCCTATGGACGACTGAGATCGAATTTCGGGAAAATCGGCCAAAAACTGACAGGCAAAATTTCAAGGTTGTGGACCCTAAAGAGGTCACAATTTTTTATCTGATTTTGTTGAATCTTGAAATATAAGTTTATATCTTGGTTCCTTTCAATGTTCGCGCATATCGGACCGTAACTTCCTGAATTATGGCCCCTGATTGTACGAAAAATCACTTTCTTTTTAGCTTGTTCTCTATCCATCTCTCGAAAATGTGGGCGTATCCTGTCTGGCAGCCGCTGGTTATTTTTTATGTGTAAAACACTTAAATAATATCATACAAATAATATCTTTCAATTAAGAGGTAAACAAAACATGCAAACATTTAATTATCTGGCAATATTTTGAAGTCGAAAGTCTTGGCACAGAGAATTAACACTTGTTTACAAAATTATTTTATGTAAACTAAAGTTATTAATTATACCTGTCAATTTATTATTTCTAATATTGTTATGACTTACAGACTTCAGGAGGACCATCCCATCATGTCTTTCACTGTCAATGATACTGGCAGATTAGCTTTAGTTAATGTAGCGACTCAGGTAAAACCATATTTCTTTTGATATGATTAAATCTAGAATCTGTAGATGATTGACACATACAAAAAATCTCATATATAAATCCTAACTGTTTAATCATAGAATATAATAAGTAAAAGCAAACTGATTTATGATCTTTTAGAGGCATTTAGTAACTGGATAGAGCAATAAACTATAACACATACTTATGGAAGAACAATTACTGATTTATTTGGGCGACGTTTCGAAGAGTATTCTCTCTTGAAAACGTTGAGAGAATACTCTTTGAAACGTCGCCCAAATAAATCAGTAATTGTTCTTCCATAAGTATGTGTTATAGTTTATCAAACTGATTTATATTTCTAGAAAAAATGTGCTGAAAAGTTGGAAGAAAAAGAAGTGATAAAAAGTACTAGAAAGTTTATCCAAGTTGCTAGTTTAGTGATGATAATATTTATAGACATAATCTTAAATTTTGTATTTAAATTTTTTTTTTTACCAGGGTGTACATTTATGGGATTTAAAAGATAAAGTGTTATTACGGAAATTTCAAGGGGTTACACAAGGTTTTTATACCATATATTCCTGTTTTGGAGGTTTAAATCAAGATTTTGTAGCAAGTGGTAGTGAAGGTAAGTACCGCTCCTGACAAATACAGTACATGGATGATTTTTATTTCTACTTTAAAAAAAAAACTTTCGCCGACCACTGGTGAAAATTATACGACTAAAAAAAAATAATGCCACAAAAATTATCATGGTAGAATGTAGATATGTGATTAAAGGGTTATTAAGAAAAATAACAAACTTTACCTTATATACAATCCCTCGTTAAATTGACATTAAATTAATACATTTCCTTTGCATGCATTCGTCACTATTTTTGTCCCCCGCCTTTCGAAGAAAGCAGGGGACTATTAAAATGGGTTCGTCCGTCTGTCTGTCCGTCTGTCTGTCCGTCACACTTTTTGGGACACAATAACTCTCTTCCTAATTGAGCTAGAATGTTCAAACTTGGTGTATGTGTTTATTAGGTCAATGCCTTGATGGAGTTCGAAGATGAGCATTTTCCGCTTAGGGTAAGCAGAGATAAGCAATTTGATTGGTTGATGCTTTGGGACACGATAACTCTCTTCCTAATTGGGCTAGAATGTTCAAACTTGGTGTATGTGTTGATTAGGTCAATGCCTTGATGGAGTTCGAAGATGAGCATTTTCCGCTTAGGGTAAGCAGAGATAAGCAATTTGATTGGTTGATGCTTTGGGACACGATAACTTTTAATTGAGCTAGAATGTTCAAACTTGGTGTATGTGTTTATTAGGTCAATGCCTTGTTTATTTTGATTCTATCTGATAGAGAGTGATGAAACTTAATGTATACTTAATAATCAGTTTGATTGCTGGATACTTTTGAAAAAGATAAACATGCAATTAATTAATATATGTCATCTATTTATTTCGGGATTTCAGCGGGGGACATCAGCCTCACTGTTGGCTTGTCCAATGTAAATTTTCCCCGAAAGATTTGTAATTTCTGGACATCGCCAGGACAATTTACCCAATACAACCTCATTATTGTGAAAAGCTGACAGAATACTTCAAATATATCAATAAAAATTATTTAATTTGCATAAACTTGCAAATATTGATAATTCTAAAGGCTAAACACTACCAATGTCAGTGATTAACAACAACCTCCCAATTCTAATCCAAACAAACAAATACAACAGCATACTTTTTTAATATTATACAAAACCGACAGATTTCCTCAATTGTTTCAATATCAGTGAGTTAATTCTTTAAAAAATTACAAATTTTTACGGTATCCGTGATAAAGGGGGGTATTATGGAATGGCAAAACATTTAAATTTTTTTTTCATTATCAAAAGGCTAAAGAGAAGAATGACAGAACAGGGCATGTCAATAAATGCTGCTGTTGGTACATGAAGCAATTTTACTATGTCTCTGATTTAAGTAGATTTAAACGATTCTGCCATTTAATGATTTAATTTAAAAATAGAGAAACAAGACTAAGACTCAAATGACCAGTACGGTGGTTATGATCATTGCACACATCTTGTCAAAACTACAACCATTGATAACTTCGCTCATAATAAAGAAATTTGAATGAAATTTTCAATATCTTTATTTTGCATTATCTATTTTTGAAATATTATAGCGAGAATGCCAGCTCTTTATCTAAATCTTACATAATGCCCGTTTAAATTTGTGACCCGATTACCGGGTATGACTGGTCACCATTTTCTACTGAATTTAAAGGAAATAAGATCATTAAAAAATTGTCTTTTTAGGAGTAATGGGGTCCAAAATAATCAATTATTGCAGTAATTTGGAGAGGAGATTGCAATCTGGGCCAATCAGCATCTATCCTCTAGACAGTGCCTGAACATTTGGACGTATCATACCCATTCTAGATTGGAGCCTAGATGGCATTGTGGGTCAGTGAGCACCTACCTATCTCCATCTCTATCCATTGCTAACCATCAATACTCTTGACTTGTTGATTTATTTGACAAGTTTATTCTGGAGCACTTGTCAATGATTTCATCCATCAAGGAAGTGGACAAATACTTGAATGTTTTTTCTTTTAGAAGAAGCGTCTTGTATTTATTGTAAAGCTAAAGCTCACGAAAAATATTCCATGCTAACAATTTGATATTTTTATATTTTTTTGTGTAGACAACAAAGTTTATATATGGCATAGTAAAAAAGAAGCTCCAGTGGCCACATTAGAAGGTCACAGTCGAACAGTTAATTGTGTTCACTGGAATCCCAAGTTACCAAGTATGATAGCCAGTGCCTCTGATGATGGTACAGTTAGAATATGGGGGCCCTTAGATAAAGGTAATTATATATAGTAAGGTAGATA
This sequence comes from Patella vulgata, assembly GCF_932274485.2. Lineage (NCBI taxonomy): Eukaryota > Metazoa > Mollusca > Gastropoda > Patellidae > Patella > Patella vulgata. Next base: position 26,015,919 of record NC_065883.2, read on the forward strand.
TAGATGTATAGAGTTTCAAAATAATCCATGGACATCACAGTCTGTCAACAATGTAGAAATGTTGACCGATCTTCGCAAAATTTTCAGGAATATAGTAGGCAAGCTATTATTGCAACTTCATTGTGGATGAAAGGACATGACAAATGCATATGCAATTGACAGAGAGCATAATGATTCTACAACAGAGGGTAATGGGGACAAATCATTCGTTTGCAGTGTATTGTATTTTGTATAATAGTACCTTCTTTACGATAGAGAGCCACGGTGGCTGAGTGAGTAAGACGCTGGTTCGCTAGCCTGGTGGTCGCAGGTTCGGTCCCGGTGCTGGCTGAGAAAGTTCATCAGGATTTTCCGGCGTATATTTCCCCCTTGTCAGTGGTGCACGACGAAGGCCCTGACTAGGACAGCTGTCTAGTCGTTTGGATGGAATGGAAAAGCAAGGTCTTGTGTACACATTGGTGTGCACTAAAAGATCCCTTGGCATTTGGAATTTGATATAAGAGTAGACCATAGTGCTGCCGTCCGGGCAAAATTTCCCTCATATCACACTGTATGGCATATGCCCATCTTCATTAGCCCAGTCGGAGTAGAACAGTAGGTTGTTAAACCCCATTTCATTTCATTGCCTTACCATAGTAACCTCCTATTTTCCTGCATAAAACAGGATAATAAAGATTTGCATAAGCTATACCACAATTGAATTCAAACGTGTACATGGGACCTTGGTTTTTCTTCCCATCCAAATGACTAGACACTTTTCCTTGTCAGGCCTTCCGTCCTGCACCACTGACAAAGGAAAACCATACTGGAAAATCCTGGGAAACTTGATCGGCCAACATAGAGAGATAGTTTTGTGAGCCAGTGTCTTACTCAGCCACTGAAGAAAGCAGGGGACTATTAAAATCGATCTGTTCATCACACTTTTTGGGACACAATAACTCTGCTTCTAATTGAGCTAGAATGTTCAAACTTGATGTAGGGTGGGGATTTATCATGAATAGCAGTGGCTGCTTGTACAAATTCTACTGCAATCAATTTGATTGCTCAGTACCTTTGAAAAAGACAAATTTGCAATTAATTAATATGTGTCTTCTATTTATTTTGGAATTTTGACAGGGGACATCAATCCTCATTGTTGGCTTGTTCATATTGAATAATGAACTAATTTAGTATATATGATATATTGTATATTTTACAGGTAATGGTAATGAATCTGGTCGTAGTACACCTGTATGACATATAGTGAATGTTTAAATATTCATTATATAAACTCTACTGTACCATATTACATTATAAACTCTTATGGTACCCTATAAACTAGATCTCAACAAAAGAGACTAAGTAAAGCTAGCGGCCCCACCTTGTGGCTGGTAAAGACAGATTTTTCTGTTTTTCCACAAGGTGTAAAATGAAAGTAGAAGAAAGAGATAGAAAGAGAATTTAATATAATTGAATGAAATCGTTTGTGTCTGTAACTAAACATGAAGAAAGATATAAATATTGTGCCGTCTACTTGAAGTGAACCTTATTTATGGAAAGATAAACAACAGTTTGTCAGTTACTAGTAGTTGATTGATCAGGATATAGATATTAAAGTAGCAGGACCACTTTAAAAACAACATACAAAAAACCCCATTTCTATAAACTACATATTATATTTTATTGTTGTTGATAAACTTTGAAAATAAGTCTTGTGTGTGTCTTTTATCAGGGGTCTCGGATACATTAGACTCTTAATGCTGGTTAAAAGCAACATGAATCAGTAAGCACATGTTGTGAAAGTTGAATATTTAGATACAACTCCATGAAGTCATTTGCAAATTTACTACGAGGGTATTTTTGATATTAATAAATCTTATATGATTCTACTTCGATTGTATTTAGTCTTATACATTAAGTATGAATTTAATTGCATACCATGCTTTGTAGATATAGAAAAATAATTATTTCATGTGTATGGATACTGAAATTAAATTTACCGAACTATATATGTCAGTATATATACAGGTCACAATTCTATGGAATACAATTACTGTTTATTACTGAGTGACTTTTTGACTAGGCTACTCTCCAGTATTCTATAAAATTGTGATCTGTGTATTTCTGGTTTAAGTACCAAATGCCATTGAAACAATTCATATATGTTAGGAAAAGAATAAATTGTCACCATATTAGTGTCTGTAGTTAAGCTGCTTACATTCTGTTGATGTTTCTCTACCTCAATATTGTTTGGTTCTGTTTTCTGCCTCTTTTAAATTGTCAAGTGTTCATAGTACTTCTGCCTATTTGCCCTTGATTGTTATCGAGCAGCATAGGAACTGTTTTCAATTTACAAAATGAAGTCTTGTCACTGAAATAAGACCATACATTTCCTTGACAGTGTATGGCTGTTGTCTGCAATACTTGCGGTTGTCATTTAACAATTTAGTTCTTATTTTTGTTATTGTTAGCTTACTAATCACTTTCAGTTCATGTTGTTTATTTATTATTTAGGTCATAAGAAATAAGATATTTTCAGTTTGGACTAAATGACCTAATTAACCTCAGTGAACATATCTTTAAGATTATATTAAGTGTATGCTTATCACTAACTACATCGACATGTATATTAATAATGTGTTTCAACATGGCAGAAAATAATACATGATATGCCATATAAAGCAGGGCTCTCATTTCAGTCATATTTAGCCATCTTGACTGATTGTGAAAGACTGTTGATCAATTAGAATTTCCAAAGAAGAAATTTTAATTTATAGGTTGTATGTGTAAAAACACTTTAAAATATATATTATTAAATTGGGATAATGCTAAAAATTATCATGTTTTTTGGGACAAAAATCTTGTTAATCTGAAATGAACAAATTCATCAAAATTTGACCGAAGTATAAATAGGATAAGGGATACACAAAAAGCATAAAGAATTTAAAAAAAGACGATATAAATAGTTTGTGAGCTATTTTAGGACTGTTTGGAAATGTTAAATAATGGTGGTTTAATATCAAATCAAGGCAAAAACACTCTGTTGTACTATGCACACTGGATAAGTGTGAAATATGTATTCTGCTTTGCTGTCATTCTCTGAAACCCATCTTTTCCAACCACAACATGTCAAGTGATTTTGTTTATTTAGGTACTGAGGTATATGTGGTAATTTTGTTAGTGAAATAATTACAGCATCTTACATATTTCTATTTTGAAACAACCCTCAGTAGCAAGAAAATAAAACAAAATCCATATGGCACACCGCAGTCAAGTGGTAAATGAGATATGTTGGGTTTCCTAGAATGCTTTACTATTATGTCTCTTATAGAAACTTTACTGAGATATTTATTAAAACAAATCTTTATTGGTGTTCAAAGGTTTTTGAATTCAGGTTATTAATAAATATAGGGTGTATTTGTTTTACTGCCAATGGCTAGACTTTTTATTGTTCAGATTCAGATTGTTCAAATCATGAAATGTTGCTAAAAACTATGAATAAACATCATTTACTACACGTGTTGATACAATCAAATTACAGATCATATAGATTTTATTCAAAAAACATTTAACCCTTCGATAACCCACTTGATATTCCTATTTCATACATAAACATTATGTTCTTTTAGAATTTATCCATTGTTAACTTTGCAAAGCATTTAACCCTAACTTCACAAACCCTATAAACCAGCAACTCATTTGTCCAGCATATTAATAGAATCAGTAAGTACAGTGTGTATCTAATAATTAATATTACATGCATGCTTATGTGTTAAGTTTTGTAAAATATGGTTTTATGTGTGTTACATCCTAATTATGTAAATAAATACTATATATTATATATAATTATCCATATTATTTCTTATGAATTATACAGGATATGTAGTTAATTATGTGACTTATTTTTTCTCATTTGTATTTTGAGTGATTGTTTTATATACTTGCTTTAGTGATTGTTTTTTTTCCGATGAAGCAGCCAATCGCTAAAGGGAAGGTCAGCCTATTTTTTTTTTGGTTTGGATCTACAAACTTTTATTTAACTAAATTATAATTATATAACCTTATTTATTGTCCCCCGACTTTCGAAGAAAGCAGGGGACTATTGAAATGGGCTCGTCCGTCTGTCCGTCCATCTGTCACACTTTTTGGGACACAAGTAACCCTCCTTCTAATTGAGCAACAATGTTTACACATGGTGTAGAAATTTGATTGGTCGAGACTTTGAAACACAATAACTCTCCTTCTAATTGAGGTAGAATGTTCAAACTTAGTGTAGGCATTATTAGGTGAATGCCTTGATGGAGTTCAATGATGAAAATTGTCTGCTTAAGGTAAGCAGTGATAAGCAATTTGATTGGCTGATGCTTTTAGGCACGATAACTTTGGTTATAATTAAATGAGAGCTATGAAACTCTGAATATAGATTCATTATATCATTACCTTGACTAAGTTTGATCAGAATTTTCTGCTTAGGCTAAGGAGCGATAAGGAATTTGATTGGTCAAGACTTTGCAACATAACAACTCTGCCTTTAATTGAGGTAGAATGTTTAAACTTGATGTTGATGTTCATTAGGTGAATGTCTTGACTGAGTTCAATGATTAACAAAGCTAAGCAATTTCTTTGACTTTGATTCTGTCTGATAGAGAGTGATGAAACTTAGTGTATAGTTGATAATCAGTTTGATTGCTCGATACTTTTGAAAAAGCTAAACGTGCAATTAATTAATGTGTGGTCTAGTTATTTCGGGATTTCGACTGGGGACATCAGCCTCACTGTTGGCTTGTTTGTCTTCCTTTTATTAGTCTTGTTTTTCTTTTAATTCAAATCATGATGTAATTTCTGGAGGATTAATTCAAGAAGAAAGCAAGGAATTTGAAATTCAGTTTCACCAATATCAATTAATTTTTGGCAATTTACAATTGTTCAGAATATTTCCTATGTAGTTGTAAAAGAAAAAAAAATGTGCCTTTTTTGTTGAAAACTTCTAAAACTAGTTTGCAATAAACAAACATTTATCTTGCACTAGTCAGCATAATTGCATATAACAAGCAAGTATTAGCTGTCTGGATAATCTCTTACACTGTGTAGTCATGTGTTTTTCCACTGTCTGCCACTGGAAGCTGTAAAGCTGAGTATACTATTTGTGTCTTGATTTATCTCTTTATAAATGAATTCTAAGTCTTTCAGTATTTCTGTTTTAGTATATGTTGAAATTATTATTTCTTTATAATTTAACATTAAATTTTGCTTTATTTGATAATTTACTTTGTAGTGCTAATAAAGCCACCAGTAGTTATTTGCTTTGGCAAGTTTGTGTAATTTTTTTATGAAAGTATTTTTTAGTCTAGTGTGGAACTCGAATTTTCTCAGATGAGTGATTTGGAATGGGTGTTTGTTACGATTTCTGTACATTCTTTTTTTTAAAACTACAAATAAAGAGTCAAATTTTAATTATGCATCATTTTGAGTATGCTTCAAGCATATATTGATTTGATTATTGCTCCATCAATTAACTGTTTTAAGAAAACATACACATGCATAAATTGTCACATCGTCAACTGATAAATCATGGTTTGTTAATAATCTTCATGTCTTTTCAAATAAATATCTATGAATATATATATTATTTTTTATTTCAATAAACTGCAAAGTGAGATTGCCTAATTGGATCAAGAAATGGATAACATTTAATATAATATTTATATGCGCACATGTTATGGCCATTGATCACTTTGAATTGTGTTGTGGACGCTCTGCTCTGGAGGCTCAAGTTATTATCTGTTTGCCTTTACATTTATACACAGTGTCAACGGTTATGAGATAAAATAGCCTGTTTAGTGATTCCCATAACTTGAACAGCTAAATTCATAGTACGTTTGTATACGAAACGTTAGCTAGGACCAAACAATTTCTAATGACAACTTGATAATTAATTAATGGGTTCTTACTTTTAATCAGTTTTACTTTTTAGTGTCTTGTAAATACTTTCGTTATCGACAAAGAATTTGACAGCCCTTATCAGACAACTTACAATGTTGTATCCCAGTGAGAATTAGTCATTTTTATACGTCCACATATGAATGTGGACGTAATAAAATATGCCATCGCACCAGTCTGTGGGTGTGTTTGTATGTGTCACCTACAGGGCGCCTATTCTTATTGTATTGTCTTGAAACTTTGCATGCCCGATGCCCAGGAGCAGAGTCACGCCCAGTTTCTGTGTGTGTCTATCACGTACAGGTCACAATGGATTGTCTTAAAACTTTTTGTTTTGTACTATTCCTCATACCCTAAGGATGAGCCACATCTAATTTTGTATGCGTCTGTTTACTATCTACAGGCTGCATTTCTTGACTGATTATCTTGAAACCTTGCATACTTATTCTTTATACCCCAAGGGTCATCCCTATTGTTTTGGTGAATGCCCATTTCCCAAGGGCAGAGCCACACCCATTTTCTCTTTGTGTGTCGCCTTCAGGTCGCAATTTTTAAGGGATTATCTTGAAAACTTTTCATATTCCTTATACTAATATACCCTAAGGATGAGCTCTATTATTTTTGGTGCATGCCCGACCTCCAGGGACAGAGCCACACCCAATTTATGTGTGTGTGTGACACTATGGGTAGAGTTACATTGTGTGACAGTACACTTTGGGGTAGCTGTGACATTATTGTCTATGACTTTCTTTGACTTCACGTTGTGGGATCAATTATTTCAATCATCAATTAACTGCCTCTGGAACACCGTTTATGTTGTTACTAAGTTTATATTAATAAACAAATACAGCAAACTACAAAGTTATGATAGTACTTTTCGAGTTATTAAATTATCCACGGTCTGAGTTAAATATCCTTTCTGACTCAGACCTAACGGCCTAAACGTGGCAAGAGCCACATACTTCTTGCTAGTTCTACATAAGGAGGCTATGGGTATGTTCCCCTGAGCTCTGAATGATGGTCTTCCCTACGGTCTCATCATGATATCTGAGGGTAAATCAAACAAGCTCTCTCCTATATATAAAATACTAGCAGGATACTCGGGGGTCATAACTCCGAAACTGGAAGTGGTAGACTAACGCCACCTGGCCTATGTTACTCCCCGGTCGGAGCTACCCCTATACCCCAAATTTCAGACTCGGGGCAGACCTAGTGTAGCCGCCAACCGCGCTTCGCTCGGGGGTCATAACTCCGAAACCGGAAGTGGTAGACTAACGCCACCTGGCCTATGTTACTCCCCGGTCCGAGCTACCCCTATACCCCAAATTTCAGACTCGGGGCAGACCTAGTGTAGCCGCCAACCCCGAACAGACAGACAGACAAACGACAGTCACAAATATATATATAGATAATACGTCATCTATTAGGGCAGGACAATTACCATATTTGGGTAAGTGTTTCGTATAGGCACCGTTTTACGTCAACACTATTCTAGTTAATTGTACTAATCTGGGCACAAGATAACTGGACTATAGTACCCTACTTCCAGCAATGGATACTGACATAACTGTCGGTGAGTTAGTCTAAGATAGTAGAGCTACTTCATTACCCTAGTTTTCGTCACACATCATGTAGGTAACGAATTTCTATATTAAACAGAACACCTTTCTTAAAGCTAAAATAAACCTTATAGTATTACACAGGCAGCAATTCTTAACAAATCATCTTGAAACTTTGCATACTTATTCCTTATACCCTAAGGATGATCCCTATTGTTTTTGATGAATCCCCAACCCACACCCATATTTTCTGTGTGTTGCCTGCAGGCAGCAATTCTTAATGGATCATCTTGGAACCTGGTATATTTATTCCTTATGGCTTAGGACGGCAACTATTGATTTTGGTGCAAGTGCCCAATCCCTGGGGCAGAGCCACGCCCAATTTTTCTGTTTATCATATACAGCCGCAATTCTGAATGGATCAACTTGGAACTTGGCATATTATGTATTCCTTATAGACTAAGGAAGGCAACTTTGTTTTTGGTGCATGTCCCGACCCCTAGGGGCAGAGCCATGTCCAATTTTTCTGTCTAACGTATACAGGTTGCAATTTTGAAAGGATCCTCTTGGAACTTGGCATAAGGACGGTGACTATTGATTTTGTTGCATGATCCAACTCCCTTGGACAGTGACACACTTACTTTTTTTGTTAATATTTTGTCTGTAAATACTCTAAAGGTTGCAATTATTAAAATATTATGTTTCATTTCAGCAGAGCCAGACCAATTTTTGTGTTTTTTGTCTACAGGCTGGAATTCTGAATGGATTATCTTGGAACCAGGCATATTTATTCTTTATAGTAAGGAGAGCAACTATTTATTTTCGTGCATGCCCCAATGGGGTTTATTGTCTACTCTACACAAACTAGGTCATTACGGGACTAACACATGGTTCAATTTTATTTCAACAATTCGCTGGCGCATAGGTGTCTTTAGAAGTGGGAGAAAACACACAAGGTTGGACAGGCGACCCTACTCCTTGACACGTACAACCGGGGAATCAAAACCACACCAGTTGACTTAATGACAGACCTTATGATACAGCGCGCACGTGCTAACCATTTGGCCATCCAACCCCCCAGGCGGTGTCCTACTTTTTTGTTATTATTTAGTCTGTAAATTTGGGAAACTAACCCAACGCTTAGCCTCTTGTCATATTACAGTTATTGCAGCCATTTCATATTTCATTCTCTTCATTTTAAAAAGTACCATATCAGTCAAAGCAGGAATGTAGAGGTATATTGTAGCAGTAGCAATGCTCTTGTTGTCCACATGTGGATGTGTACCACGATTTGTATTTCTATCCACACATTGGAGCCTACTTGTAATATTTGACTTTGATGAAACTTGGTAATGTAAATACTTATCCTCCTTCCAACCAGAGATACATAGGGTAAATGAAACATGCTGGATTCATTGGTTGGTGGATTCTTTATTAAATCAAAGTTATCAAACCCAATTCTCAAACAATAAAAAAGAGACAATTTTAAAAAACACCTAGATTTATTTACCTCAAGAATTGCCTACATGCTGATGGGTACAAGAAGTGGATATTTATCTATATGATGAATTTTATGGCAGTTCTGAGCTATAAGCACCAAAAATAGAAAAGAACTGCTTTTGTTCTTTCAACAGCTCTAAAAACACCCTCAGATTTCTATTGTAAAAAGATGTACAAAATCATAGACGAATATAGAGCTTCATTTAAGATATATGAATGATAGATGTTATATACAATGTATTAGACATTATGCATATTGAGGCTTTGGTATTTCATTTATAATCTCTGGTGCTACTCAGTACAACACCGATGAATAATTTGGTTGCTGCTAAATTGTTTTATGACATGCACCATTTTAGTAATATACAAGCTATCACAATTAAATATAACATTCCTGTAATATAGTTTATAACAATAAAATACCGTGGCGGATCCAGACATTTTTGCAGGAAGGGGTTTGCCAGGCTCATGTTAAGGAACTTTAACTTTGACAATGCATGATGCCAACATCATCTATAAATTACGTAGGCCAACACTCTGTTTGATGTCAATTTTTATAATGAATTAATAGGGTCACATTGAGATTCAATTTCATTGATGCAAAGCATTAATTGTGATATCACACATGTCTATATCATTATTTTGTGCTTTGAATGTCAATCCCATCCCACCATCTGATGACAATGGATAAAGCACACAACCGTCACACTTTTCTCATAAAGTGTTGTTTTACAATTTTTTTATGTAGCTGAGCAGGGTGTGGTTTGGACACACCCCCCCCCTTCCCTAGATCCGCCCCTGAAATATCAAACCAGTTTAAGTAGAAAACAAAATATCACACATTTATCCCAACATGTTCATAAAAGTCAAGTTTATTGAGTGTTGGGGCTGATGCTTAGTCACAAATTTACTAAAACTGAAAGGGGCATTAGTTAAGATTAGATAAAGAGCTGACAGTTCTTGCTATAATAGTTAAAAAATAGATAATGAAAACAGGATATACTGAAAATTTCATCATTCTGAACCCAGATATTTGTGATTCAATTTTAGGCCAGCCTCAATTGTCATTACTAATGTTTGTACGATAATAAACAAACTCTTGATTATTCATTTTTACCTTAAATTATCCATCACAAAATGGATTCAAATCCACTAAATATCACAGGCTAATGATGACATCAAGAGTTCAATATGGTCTGGATATGTTAATCAATGTCTAATTAATAATTTAGATAAGATTTCATGCCTAAAGAAAGACCTGCAATAGGCATAATGTATGTTTCAGTGGGTGCACAGAATCTTCACTTCTGTATGTTTCCAGGTGGATTCTGCTGCAATCCAAAACTGCAATTTTTTACTCTCTGAAACTTAATTTTTTCCACAAAATAACTTTAATTAATGCAACCAGTGATAAGCTCACATACAATCTTTAAGCCTACTCTTTGTCTACTGGAAAGATTTCACTATAACGTTCAGACAAACAACTTTATAGTACTAATTTATGAGTAGTCTTAGGTGAGTATGCTATAGTACTTCTCACACTTGACATTTGTGAAAATACCCCAACAAATATTCTTTTGACAAAGGAAATATCACATCTTCAATTACTGGAAGTTTTATACTGAAAGATGTATTGTTCATATGCCATCACAGGAATCAAGTTCGAAAATACCCAAGAAATACATCTCTTAATTTAATGGTACCCACTAATCTCAATTAAATTTTTTATTCTAAGAATAATAATGTAAACAAAACTGAATATAATAATTACATGTATAATAAATTAGAACGACTATATAAAACTGAGCTGGTTATCTGCATGTATATTATTACAGTACTGATGGTAACACTTTTCCCAACAATATGATATTGATATAACCAAATTAGTAATATTAGTAATTTAACTTAGCATTAAATGACAGGCAAACTTCTGGTTATTTTTTTGTATAGGGGTAAATTTACTTTTCAAAATTTCTTGAATCAAACTAAACATTAATTAGATTTATTCATATTAAAATAACCCAGAAAAATAAATTGGCTTTAATAGGCTCAATTAATAACATATGATAATGTAAATTTTCTACTATTAAAGTTTCATCAAAAAAGTAAGTTTTTGCATCTTTATAATTTTAGATTGGAGCACTTGTGTACTGGTGTTAATTAATACTGGACTTGTGAGTAATTTAATTATTCAGCTGATATCATCACCTTTTACTAAAGAATAAATCATCCTGAAAAAAAAAATGCAAAAATATGAATCAATTCTATTTACTTATTTGATTTTGCTACTTTGTGTGTGATTTTTTGGACACTGACTACCAAAATATGATATGGATAACTATGTAATCATAAAAAATAAGAGTTTTTGTTAAACCTTGTTGAAAGGCAGCAAGTTAAAGATCATGTGACAGTTTGAAAGTAGAAATATTTCCCTCATAGCACATGACATGATGAATATCTGTCTTTATTAGCATTTCATAGTTATTTCATTGTTTTTTTATACTTTTGATGGCCTCTATTACATGAAGATCTGACCAGTTGTAATGGGAGGTCGTGTCAGGGGTACTACAAGCAGCTTTTGACATCACTCACATCAACCAGAATGCGGTATATACTAGTCTGAAGGCTCAGTGTCATGGGTGGGTGTGTGGGGGACTCCCGGCTGCAGACGAAGCCTGCCAAACTTTTCCCCAGTAACATTTACCAATACAGCATTTATATCCTGTGAGCTATTATGTACAATGCATATGCCGGTTTTATCTGTGTCCATGTTCCGGGGTCACAAAGAACAAAGGTGAATTTAGCAAGTTTACATTTTTATTGAAAGAGTGATTAATTTTGATCATTTTCAGCATGATTTAATGATAACAGAATGGCTGCACATTCACTCTCAGTGTAAATGACCAAATTTGACCTTTGACCCAGAATATCTCGAAAACGCCCCAACAGCAGACTGATTACCACTTGGCAACGTATTCTACGCAAAATGTTACTAAAGAAAAGTTGGGTCTGATTTTGTGCCCATTTGATGGACCCCCACCCCCCAACACTGAGCCTCCGGTCTATAACAACTCTTCTAGATCCTAGTGTGGTAAAGACAAGTAAAACAAAATTTTGAACTATAAAAAAGGGAACTAAATAGGATTGGTGTTTTATTCAGATTGAGCATTAGCCTGGTTGGTGCAGAGAAGTAAGATGCTAAACGTCATTATATTTCTTTGAAAATGGTATTTCATTTTATTTAAGACTAGAAGAATGCCCGGCTTCGCTCGGGGGTCATAACCCCGAAACCGGAAGTGGTAGACTAACGCCACCTGGCCTATGTTACTCCCCGGTCCGAGCTACCCATATACCCCAAATTTCAGACTCTGGGCAGAGCTGGTGCAGCCGCCAACCCCGAACAGACAGACAGACAGACAAACGACAGTCACAAATATTAGTATAGATAGATAAATGAACAACCATAATCACATTATTATTCAATTTAAGTTAAAATAAACAAGCCAACAGTGAGGCTGATGTCCCCCGCCGAAATAGGAAAATAATTAGAGGACACATATAAATTTATCACAAATTATCTTTTACAAAGTATTGAACAATCAAACAGTATATCTTTACTTATAGTCTAACAATCAAAGTAGGAGAGTTATTGTTTTCCAAAGTCTCGACCAATCAAATTGCGTATCGCTCTGCTTACCCTGAGCAGAAAATGCTCATTATCAAACTTAGTCAAGGTATTACTGTAATGAAACTATACACCAAGTTTCATCAATCTCACTTAATTAGAACTAAAGTTATCGTGTCCCAAAGCATCAACCAATCAAATTGCTTATCTCTGCTTACCCTAAGCGGAAAATGCTCATCTTCGAACTCCATCAAGGCATTGACCTAATCAACACATACACCAAGTTTGAACATTCTAGCTCAATTAGGAAGAGAGTTATCGTGCCCCAAAGTATCAACCAATCAAATTGCTGCTTACCCTGAGCAGAAAATGCTCATTATCAAACTTAGTCAAGGTATTACTGTAATGAAACTATACACCAAGTTTCATCAATCTCACTTAATTAGAACTAAAGTTATCGTGTCCCAAAGCATCAACCAATCAAATTGCTTATCTCTGCTTACCCTAAGCGGAAAATGCTCATCTTCGAACTCCATCAAGGCATTGACCTAATTAACACATACACCAAGTTTGAACATTCTAGCTCAATTAGGAAGAGAGTTATCGTGCCCCAAAGTATCAACCAATCAAATTGCTTATCTCTGCTTACCCTAAGCGGAAAATGCTCATCTTCGAACTCCATCAAGGCATTGACCTAATAAACACATACACCAAGTTTGAACATTCTAGCTCAATTAAAAGTTATCGTGTCCCAAAGCATCAACCAATCAAATTGCTTATCTCTGCTTACCCTAAGCGGAAAATGCTCATCTTCGAACTCCATCAAGGCATTGACCTAATCAACACATACACCAAGTTTGAACATTCTAGCCCAATTAGGAAGAGAGTTATCGTGTCCCAAAGCATCAACCAATCAAATTGCTTATCTCTGCTTACCCTAAGCGGAAAATGCTCATCTTCGAACTCCATCAAGGCATTGACCTAATAAACACATACACCAAGTTTGAACATTCTAGCTCAATTAGGAAGAGAGTTATTGTGTCCCAAAAAGTGTGACGGACAGACAGACGGACCGACAGACGGACAGACAGACGGACGAACCCATTTTAATAGTCCCCTGCTTTCTTCGAAAGGCGGGGGACAAAAATATATTATTCATAACCCAATAAATATAGAGTTCAAATAACATCCAACATATGATGCAGGTGAACTGACGTATCAAGTTTTAATGAAAATAAGAATGCATAATTACCAATAAAGAAATATGAAAAAGAAGAATAAGTGGGTTCCTAGACGAATTAAACTCTCTCTCATGTACAGCTTTAACTGTGATCTATTGTGTATTTCTGTTGGATCAAACATACCTATATTACCAGTTGGCTTGGTAATAAATCTGAAAAAATTGAAAACATTTAAAGATTTTTTATTAATTTATAGAAATATGAAAATGTTTAAATGCTAACATCTAACAATAATGTGAACTTTTTAAGAATTATTTCATGCAGAACATCAAATCATCGGAGGTGTGAAATGTGGTGAGAGTTTTGCCAATGACACTATGTTACAAAATCCGAATAAATGGATACCAACAAAGATTTGCAGCTTTATATGTCAACTATATGACTAGATAATTACTGGCTTTTAATATATTATGCAGATATAAATTACTGTACTTACTTATATGTAAGCCATGCTCCTAATGGAACATACATTAAAAATAAAATCCAATGACCAGTGAGCAGCAAAAGAATACTGGGGATATTCTGTGCAATTATCTCTGGAATCATCCACTGAAAAGACATCAATTATTACTGATCATTAACAATTTGCCATTTAAAATTTATATCTGACAACAATATTTAAGTCTGTTATTAAATTTACATTCCTGTATTTCGTCAACAGACAGACTTTACTAGTCTACCTTGCTGGCTTACCCTGAAGGTAGAAAAATGACACCGTAATGAAAAGTGGGTTAATTGTGTAATCAAATCAAATGTAATAATAAATACACTCACCCCATTTAAAAAATGGAATAGGTTTAATGTCCATCTGGGCTAATGGAGACGGGCATATACTCCATGCAGTGTGCTATGAGTAAAATTTTTCCAGGACAACAGCGCTACAACTTACTCTTATTTCAAATTCCTACTGTCAAGGGTTCTTTACTTTGCATGCAAATGCGTACATGGAACCTCAGATTTTTCATAACATTCGAATAATTAACCATGGTTCTTGGTCAGGCCTAAGTCCTGCACCACTGGCAAGGCTAAACAACGCCAAAATATCTTGAGGAAATTTCTCAGCCTACATCAGGATCGAAACCCAGATCTCCAGGTTAGCGAGCAAACCCCTTACCCACTGAGACGAGCCACAGTGGCTCCTCTTCCAGTTCATGAACTGATCAGGTTTCTGCTTACAGGGTAAATGAACAATCCCTACAAGTAGTGCATCTAGCTATGTTAGTAGAAATATTAATAATATCACCTTATTCAATCTGTCACAGCATGTTGTTGCATTAAGATAATCACATTCTAAATCTGACAGAGTAATAACCTGGGTTAGTTAAGGAATGATAAAATATAATGCAGAATATTCCCTATTCAATATAGTATAGATTGGCTCAAATAAATAGATAATGCTAATTAACCTAGGTATTCTAAATATATCATCAATTTGTCATATTTTCATTATTTACTAACACTTGGAATTTCTAAGCCTCAAATGATTTGGCAAAATGCTATGTACAGAGCTACTAGTGTTTGACACAGATGCAGTGTTCAGATGTAGGCTAGGTATTTGTGCTGTGTAAATCAATAAACTGCAATATTTGTAGCCTCATGGCTACAATTGATACACTATTTGAGGCTTTCCGCAAGTAAAATTAGGTTCAATTGCAAAATTTTCAACACATCATCACAGTTTGCATGGAAATAAGTAATTATGTTACAAATATTGAAGATTGGAACACTGAAATCTTAATCTTATCTTACTGAACAGTTTTTCTGTATATTAGAGTGATTTGAAATCATATGATTCTGGCTTGACAGCCATTTTAAAATTAACATAAATTTCGTATAGCAGTTAAGTTTAATAAAATCATAATTATGGGGTAAGGTTTCATGTTTATTTCAATGGGAATCGGTTTAATATATGTTAAGTTATGTACAGTACAGTTTAGGGTCAATGTAATAGGAAATTAAGGGAGTTATAGGCCACTAACTTTCTTGTAGTTGTGATCAAATGACTACCAAACTTGCTCAAAGGAAGGTCTTAGGACGGCCCACTACTGTGTCTGGAGCAAGACGGAAGACATCAGTTGAGGAACAATTTCTATAAATCAATAAGCTGGAGAACCGTTCATATAAAGTTTGTTTGGCTCTATTCTTTGAAACCTTATAATAGACGAAAATGGGTCAAAAAGCACATACAATGTCAATCTGATTAAAATACAGTTCTATATTTCGTTCGGGTTTTTTATACTTTCGATGGCCTACACTACATTAAGATCTGACAAGTTGTACTGGTAGGTCGTGTCAGAGGTCGTACGAGCGGCCAGACATTGATTAATCAATCAGCGTTGATGTTTCTAGTGGTTTGGGAATCAAGTGGTTAAGTGGGTAAGACGCTGGCTCGCTAGCCTGGAGGTCGGGTGTTTGATCCCTGCAATGGCCAAGAAAGTTCATCGAGATTTTCCGGCATGGTTTCCCCTTGTCAGTAATGCAGGACGGACGGCCTGACAAGGACGGCTGTCAAGTCATTCGGATGGTACGAAAAACCGAGGTCCTGTGTACATATTGGCGTGCACGTAAAAGATCCCTTGGCAGTTGGAATTCGATATAAGAGTAGGCCGTAGCGCCGCTGCCCGGGCAAAATTTCCCTCATAGCACACTGTATGGCGTATGCCCGTCTTCATTAGCCCAGTTTAGGAGTAGGACGTTAAACCCCATTTCATTTCATTTCATTTCTAGTGGTTTACCCACAGTTCCGTGCATGGCATGCCAAGAAGTCGCTGTAACTGACCGTTTCATTGGCTAATCCCTCACTTCAACCAAAACGCTGATAATATAACAACTCTTCCAGATCCTAGTGTAGTAAAGACAAGTATTAATTTATATGAATGCAGATATTCAGTTTGTAAAAGAATTATTGTAATTTCTAATCAATTATGTTCAGTGAAATATGTGAACAGTCTAAATTGAACGACAGTTATTTATGCCTACATGCACTTAGCCAATTCTACACATTTTTTTTTTTCATTTTTTTTTTGTTGTTTGTGAATTGTTGTACTGACTGATTAAAAATGTTCATGGAGTCTTTATTATAGAATATTAGGACCCCATATTTTCACGGCAAGATAAAATCATCAATATTGATTAAAATGGACCAATGTAGAATTCATGTTTTTAATTTTGTGTAAAATATTGAGTTAGGCCTAGAAGTTTAGCTCCTTTGGCCGGTCTATCTCTATCTTAAAAATAATTACAAATAACAGTATTAACACTGTACAGGCAAAGCAAAGTTAAGCAAAGGGAAAGTGAATATGTCTACATATTAAAATGATGGTTCCATTCCCAATTAACAAAATGATAATTAATCACAAAAGGATACGAAATATACAGCGAGAAATAACAGCGTGGCTTCATCGATTAAGGCAAATATAAACAGCAAAGCATCCGTTCCCATTTTCCTGTGTGAAACTATCTTTTAATACCAGGATAGAATTGCGCATCTATTCGACATTAGATATTCATCTAACAGTATTTTAAAATATAACTATTTCTTTTTATCCAAAGAAAACAAAATATTCTGTTAACTATTAAAACGGCTCGATTACTAGCAATTTGTACGAAAATGAAAAACAAACAAACGAATATTGAACTTTGAAGCATGAATTTATTCATTCGACTGAACGGACGTCAAAACGTTAAAGAACTGCAAAGGGAGTTAACCTTTTTTTCAAGTTTGGGCTGTTTTTCTTTTTATTGTTAAGAAAATGGAATCAAATTATTTTAAAAGTTGACTCATCATAAAATAATTATTTTTATTTATTTGATTCTACTTTGAATTTGCTGAAAAGTGAAAAGTTAAGTTAGCCTCTATTGAAGAGTTATTTTACTTGTCTGGATGAAAGAGACTTTTGTTTAGAAGGAAGACAACTCCAGAAGAAAATATTTTCGTCAACAAAAAAAATAAATATTCCCATGACTTCGTAAAATAAAACATTGCTGGACAAATATTGCCATGGATCCTATGTTTTTGGCATATAGTTACTTCAGAAGGCGAAAATACCAGAAATGTGATGAAATATGTTCTCAGCTACTAGAGAAAAATCCTTATGACCAGGTATTAAAGCCAAAGAAGGAGCTAAATCGATAATAATAATATTTGGGACCTAGAAATTGACACAAATGGGTCGCAACGCATACAATAATGTAATATGAATGTATATAAATTGATTTACATTCAATCGTTTCTGTTTTTACTGTAATTTCTAATCAGTTAGGTTCGGCAAAACCAGAAGTCTCAATCGAATGGCAATCTCTAGCGTCTGCATGGTTATTCCAGTCTACGCCGATAGTATTTATTGCGCATGCTCTCCAAATAAAAATATAGTGTCACCGTTTGACATGACTTGTGGAATATGCCTAGCCTCATTTTTCGAGTCCCTTATTACAAATAGTGCTGAAACGCATTATGGTACACGATTCGTGTACCAATTGTAAAATGTTTATTTTGTCTTATATTGGATATCAGAAGGCCATCTTTTCCCAGTAAGATCACAACATCAATGTTGATTTAAACAGACAAATAATTTGTGTTTTCAATGTTGAAGATTTTGGATGATATTTAGTCAGAGACTTAGCTACCAGTACTTTAAGTTTTTAGTTTACGCTTGTCTCGTTTCGTGACCAGGCTGTTTCGTACCACCTAGTTCATTCGTATCTCAAATTGATTCATACCTTTTTTATATATGTTGTTGAAATAAATTGAAATAAAGGTGAAACCTTACCACATAATTAAATGATTTGAATTAGAATTAGAACACGCACGTGATTTCGCGTCACCTATTGTCGGAACCGTCGTAAATTTAAAACAGATTTTTTCGATAATGAATAAACTACTTAGTCTCTGAACCATTGTAAATTTTAAACGGATTTCTTCGATTATGAACAAACTACTTATAAACTTACCTGTGTGTTTGAAATCAACTCCTGTTAAATAAAATCTATTGCACAACTAAATATCCCCAACAAATAAAAACGTTCTTCTTTAAAAACTGAAATCCCACAAAATTGACACAGAAAATTACCAAAATGGAAGTTGATTACATCAATCTTCAGGAAATATCATTTTGTATATATAGGGGTGACGGCATGGCAAATCGAAACGGTTTTCGGTACTACTTTTACGACAATTCAAATTTAGTTTAAGAATAAACTATAAACTTGGCATTGAGTTTGAGCGTTCACACACATACATGTAACTGCCCGTATTCCATTATTTTGTTACTGTCTCTTACATTCTAGTACAATCTCTGCAAATTTTTTAACTTTACCTTTTAAAACATTTTGTTTTAAATATTTAATTAGAGACTTACCCGTGTGTTTGAAAGCAATAGTTTCAATATTAATCACCTCCAATGTAATTGATATATTCGTTGCCCAAACTGAAACGATCGTAATGATCGCACTTGATTTTGATTGCAACAGCCTGCACCCATTTCACCCAGCCTGCACCGTACGTGATAACCCTTAGTAGAAATTTTTTGTTGGTTTCGTTCATCACGTGACTGGTTCTCTGACTGTTGTGTTGATGTCAGTCGAAAATATTAGTGAATATTTTGATTTTTCAAGAGAGAACTTTTTATGCATTGGAATTGGAATACATGTAGATACCTGAAATATAAACAAACAATTCTGGAAAACCTGCATCTCTATTAAATGGCAAAGTCTTGATTAAATTCCATTGTAGTATTAAATAATGGTGTAACGTTGATGGTAATTTACTTCATAAATTCTTCTAGAAGTGAATAAAAACATCCTAGTTTAGTAGTTATTATGTCGTGATGTTATAGAATTTAGAATGTAGATTTTTTTCCGGGTTGCTAAGTCTACCTGTTCGATATGCTTTACGATTACGTCAGAATGTATTTTGAATCCACACCAATTACAGCTCAGATTATGAATTCTATCACTTTATATGGCTTGTTACCTGAAATACAGATCCGTAATCTTATCCTACCGGACATAAATTTTCTGGGTTCCCTTGAACTCTTTGAGAAGTCCTAGATTTAACACTGGTTTCGAAGTCACTTGCACAATATAGGAATGTGACCAAATGTATAATTCTGAGTTGCTTTCCTTTAAGTCTTTGATCACTACTTACAATGTACTGTATGGATGTTCTATTGATTTTGACATGGGCTATGGTAAGAAATAACGACAAATGATTTCGGAATATTTTCGATGACATTACTCCAGTCCACAGCCTTAATGGGTGACATAGTACCAAAAGAGACACATTTGTTTGTCAATTCTAGTAACACATCAAACAATCCTTTTGTATTTTTCTCTTTTCTTTAACATAATAAAACTATTTGTTATAGCCTACATGTATTTTATTATATTGGATGGTAATCTAATACAATTACACAAATTGGATTGTCTATAACATTTATAATAGTGCAAAAATTTGATAAATGAAATCATGTTTTGTTTTAGCCCTTTCCTAACCTCTGGAAAAGATTTTCAGATAATAATAGAGTATCTGCTAAGAGAGCTGGATAAAAAAGTATACGTTGGCTATACTGATGAAATGGAGACGAACTTGAATATATTTACCGTATAATGTGATGGAAATTAGACTATTGTTTCTGTCAAGGTTTTCTGTGGAGCGTGAAGATTGATTTCTCACCTAGAAATCCCTGGGTTCTCACCTTTCATGAGTGGCGATTGTGGGGTTGAACAGATGGGACTAAAATTGAAGTCCACCTGCGTACATTGGCATGAATGTGAAATAACCCTTGGCAGTTGGAATTTGAAAAAAGTTTAAGCTGAAATGTTGCTGCCTGGGTAAGATTTCACCCTCACATTGCACACATAGCCATTGAAAGGAAAATTATCTCAAAATGACTGTAGTGTGTTGACAATATGTTAAACCAATTCCATTATTATTGCAGTCAGCATGGGCATTAAAGACAAGAGCCTTAACAGGTCAAGTATATGTCGATGAAGTAGATGTTGATGAAGAAGGTATAGCAGAAATGGTTATGGATGACAATGCTATAGCCACTGTAGCTCGTCCCGGTACTTCTTTAAGAAAACCTGGCACAGGTCAAGGACTACCTAGTCAAGGTGTAAGGTAAGTTGATGTATTTCAAAACTATTTCGCGATTTTTATTCAATATATTGATTATTAGTTACATTAAAGAAAATAAAACACAAAAACTTTAAAAGGTTGGAGAAATGTCCATACAATTTGATTTACAAAATGTGTGAGCTAGAAATGGGGCTTATGATTTAATATGATTTAATGGAGCTTATGATTTATCCCTTCATGTATAATAAAAATGATACACATTTTAAGGGTTTAGCTGAAGCAATGTATTTTCGCTAGTCCTACCGAACACAACAAAGGCTGATACTGCAAATACATTTTTATGAATATGTAGGCGAATAAATTCTGTAAAACTGAATTTTCATTGAGTTTGTTTATTATTTAAAATAGTGTACTCATTGTACTGAGAGAAGATTAGACTTAATACAAGAATAAAGTTTTCTTTGTATTTATAGGCCTAATAGAATTAACAAATTGTGCATAGAAATAGAATTAATAATAGTTCTCATTTACCATGCCCTTTGTTCGAACAGCTGTTTTGCCTAAAATAAACAAAGACAGTATGTATTTTTGATTTTTACAATATTTATATGTCATCATCTACTTTATTGTTCCTTTATACTTTTTCAGACCAGTTACTAATTCAGGTCGTCCTGTTAGTGGGTTTGTGCGTCCAGGTACACAGTCTGGTCGACCTGGTACTATGGAACAAGCCATTAGGACACCCCGTACAGCGCACACAGCAAGACCTGTTACAAGTGCTTCTGGAAGATTTGTAAGACTTGGGACAGTAAGTTCATTCAGTTCATACATGTCAGTCTAAAATCAGAAACCTACTTCTCCCATTGAATTGTATTTCTGATATTGATTTTACTACAGACTTTAGTTTATCACTCTGTAGCAAATCCAATACATCTTATTTTCTGTTTTTTTGTATTAATCAAGTATAGTGAGATCATTCACATGTTTGAATATTGAAAAAGTCATGGATTTATTGAATATTCTACTCTTAGATGTAATACTACTCCCACAGTACTGAATTAAATATGAAGAACATTTGATTTGTTAGTGATAGATATTTAGGTTTCTATCTTTGATTCAAAATGTATGATGGCTTATTACATGCAATATCGTGAAAATCTCTAAAACAACTATACTCTTCAAAAAAAAAGACACGAATAGTGACATTTCACTGTCAGTATACCCTCGGTCTACCACTGCCTCGTTGCAACAGGTACCGCGACTTGTCGCTGAACCAAACTGTTCTCCAGTGTTACTTTAGTCATACCCTGTGTGTCTGAATCCAATAAAGTCAGATTTGACAATTTTGGCGTATTTCGAAACAATAGCTCTAATGGGACGTCTGATCTGAGATCCTACGTCGTCCAGGAATTGCAGCTGCAGTAGAGGTCGCTGTTGTGAACCGTTTCCGTAAATGATGTAACCGGATGTGACGATCCAGGGCAGGCTAGGTCACTCTTGTTTGGCCTGAGCTCGGGCAGTCAGGTGTGGAACGTCGCTGTCGGTACCTATCCCAAAGGCGAGAGATGGTACTCTGGAAAAAGATTCAGCAGTCTGGCTACATCTGTCTGGGATTCACCTGCTTGTAAGCGACCGATAGCGTTGTTGCGTAGGTCTTCATTCGGATGTGGCATTACTTGGCTTGTTGTTTGTTTACATGAGGGGGGTTGAATGGCTGAATGGTTAGCACGCGCTCGCTGTATCATACGGTCTGTCATTGAGTCATCTGGCGGAGTTTCGATTCCGCGGTTGTACGTGTCCAACCTTGTGGGTTTTCTCCGGGCCCTCCGGTTTCCGCCCACTGCTAAAGAATTATTGAAATAAAATTGAACCATGTGTTAGTCCCGAAATGACCTAGTTTGTGTCGAGTGGACGTTTAACCCCATCTCTCTCTCTTTTTTGTTTACACGAGCAACTGATTTTGAAACCGAGAATCCCAGGATTTTAAAGGCCTTAGATTTGAGTTTCATGGGAATAGCTTGCGAAGTTGTTAAACTCATGTGTCTTGGTGCAATCAAGCAAAAATAAATTTCGGCAAAAGGTATGACCAGTCACAATTAGTGACCCTAGATTTAATACCAATCATGAATTTTTTTATCCTTACATAATGACATTAAAAACATATAAAATTTATGGAAACAACAATCCCATTAAAATAAAAAAATGATGATAAATGGGCTATGCGGTTTTTTTTTTGAAGAGTATATATATTGAGTAGTAGAATCAGTCCAAGGAACAGTGTATAGTCATTTGGATGGCACGGAAAACAGAGCTCCCATGTACATGTTAACGTGCATTGAAAAAAAACCTTTGGCAGTTGAATTTAACGATGACTTGGTGGAAATGCAGATATCTTGGCAAAATTTCCCATCATACATAGCACACAGTATGTTCTATACTAGTCTTCATTAGTCTAGTTGGTACAGAAAAGTAGGATGTTAAACCCCATTTCATTTCTAAGTAAGAAACCCAAATTTGAGTGTAGACAGATATTTTTAAAAAATATTTTATTTATGAATTGTTTATTATTTCAGGCTTCAATGTTGTCTACACCTGATGGACCATTCATTAATCTAGCAAGATTAAATTTCTCAAAATATGCTGCCAGACCAAATTTAGCTAAAGCTTTGTTTGAGTATATATTTCATCATGAAAATGATGTCAGAAATGTTAGTAAATACACTTCAATTATTTTGCATTTTTTGCATCTTAAAATTTTGAATTTAATACTGATGAACGTTATTTCCATTTTTTCAGATAATGTTTAATTTTTCACTATTTATTTAATTTTTCCCAGGTTAATCCATGCTAAAATATACTAAAATAGATTATTTAACATTTAATTAAGAAGATAAAATTGAAATATCAAGTATAGATAATCTCTCTTTTTGGATCCAATTAGATTAAAAGGAGGCCCATTAAAAGATTTTAACCAGGTGGCGCTGGCTTATTCATCACATCTTGTAAATACCATTTTTTGGGACAGATATTCTAGTTAGGGATTCAACTTTCATAGTGTGGTAGTTTGTAAGGGATTTAAAATCCCTCAAATGGCAATCAGTGGTATTAACTGAAAATCATATATTAAACCTATACAGTGAACAGATTCTCAAACAATAATGTGAAAAATTTGTTATAAAATATGTAACAGTCTATCTGTTGTTCAATATTATTTTGCATGATACTTTTAGGCATTAGAATTGGCTTCACTGGCAACAGAGGCCTGTCAGTTTAAAGATTGGTGGTGGAAAGTTCAACTTGCTAAATGTTACTACAGGTAATCTTTTCTTGATCATAAATGAATATAACTTGTTTTGTAATATTGTCAATCCTTCCATCATTATTCACACTGGAAAACATTACAACAGATATAATCATCTTTAAACATACAGATATATCACTGTCCACAATTAATGAATTATGTCTTTTTCTTTCTTTATTTCCCTACCGTTGGGTTATGCACAATTTTAAAAATTTAAATGAAGTAAATTGTTTCAGTAGTTGTTAAAACATGCATTTATATACTTACTAAGTCACTTTGTACATACTTATGTTTAGTTTACAAAAGGTTCAAAGCTATATCTCACCTGTCCTTTTGTTAATTTTTCTGTTGTTATGCATTTGTTATGCAATTACTATTTTTCCCAATCAGTGGGATGTTGGGGCTTTGTAATGATATCAATATTGATATACCTATACAACTTTATTTTGAAAAGCATTATTTAGGCTCACATTGTTCTTTCAATTATTTAGATGGGAGAAAATGACCCTGTATTTAAGGATTAAATTATCTTCAGGGTTTTAATTCGTTGTTCACTGAATTACTTTTTGTCATCTTTGCAGACTAGGTATGTTCCGAGAATCTGAATCACAATTAAAATCGGCCATCAAACAACAGGAGATGATTGATTCGTTTCTATATCTGGGTAAAGTTTACGTTCGACTAGATCAGCCACTTAGAGCTGTAGATATATATAAACAAGGCTTGGAAAAATTTCCAGGGGAAACAACTCTACTGACAGGAATAGCCAGAATACATGAGGTGATATATATGATGCAAAATTAGATGAAATGAGATTAGGTTTCAGAAGTGAGGTCCTATTATTGTAAATATTGATAAATAGCAAACACTCAATATTTCGAAACACAGCTTTTAATATGGAATTTGTCTTTATGTTATGGAGGCCTGGTTTTAGGATCAGAATTGTCAAAGATACAAATATGCAGTCAAATTGCCATGTTAATTACCACTTTCTTGGACCAGGTGTTTAGTTTACAGATGGAATTTGGCCCTCTTTTTAGTCAATTTTGTCTGTCTTTTGTTTTGCAGTTCTCCTATTTTATCTTTTTATTTATGAAGCATTGGATAAGAACTGAATGCTTCTAAAACAATAATTGGAATGAACAGATTAGTTTTGAATTTAGACAATATTTTATTCAATAAATTCACAGAATTTATATGATAAATATAGTATACGATAACAAGCTGCATCAGCTTACATGTATATGTAACTGCTTCCTTAGTTTTAAATACATTAACTCTTTCGCTGCTGAGTGGCACTAAAAGACAGCAGGGCTAAGTGCTAAGCCATTTAGCTATAAATAGCTCTAATTTGCAAAAATTTGCTTGAAATTAAATATCTGAACATACAATGAAAATATTTTGATGAAATTTTCAGGACACCTTACTAATATATAATTGGGTCTTAAATCAAATTTTGATGTAGGTACGATGATTTTGTTAGCCATATTGTTTATTCTATTTATATATATAGAATAATTATATATATAGAATAATTATTAAAAACAACAACAAAGTCTGTTTACGCTTATGCCTTATGCCAGTAGAATTACTACAAACGAAACACGTTTCTTCATTGGAATTTGTCGTCAATTGTTCACTTCGTTATCAGAGTCAAAATCTTCATATTCTGATGATCTAGAATCTATCTTCAATAGCTTTGTCCGTCGAAATACGTTTATTTGATGCCATTCTGTCTTGATGATTTTGCTCAAAATCACTTAAATATATCGATAAAGACTTTTTTCTCAAGCTAACAAAGAACTTCTGCCATTTATAGTGTTGTCACCCGTGTCTATTATTAGTGACATCTTTCCCGCACTGTACAAAATTTTGTCACCTGTACTAAAGTTTTTACATCAAATTTGTTGACTATAGTCGCCTGCCGCAGCGACCCGTCCAATCGAATATAGTTGCCTGCCGCAGAGAAAGAGTTAAGTACATTCAAATTGAACATATAAGTTTTTTATACTTTTATGTATCTTCTGTCTTGCAGGGTTTAAATGAATTGGACGATGCTGTGAAATTTTATAAAGATGTTTTACATTTTGATAATATGCATGTGGAGGCCATAGCTTGTATAGCAACACATCATTTTTATACAGATCAACCAGAAGTAGCTCTCAAATTCTACAGGTAATATTTTATCATTGACATACAAACAGATAGATCATGGATATTTTTAGGTGCATCTGGTCAAATCTTTATTTAACTGTATAACTTATACAGAGAATCAAGTAACATTTTCAAATGACAAGTAGGAAAAATCTACTTGTCACCGGCAGCAACTAGAATAATGTCAATAAAAATTCCGGCTAAAAATGTCTATGCCTAATTTATCCATTGACCATTCCAATAAAATTAGGAGAAGGGAAATCTTATTTTTTAACAAATTAGACAGTATTTCATGGCACGCGACATAGTAACGTGGTGTTGAATTTCTCCCTGATTAACAAGACTGAAACTTATATGGTCATTTTAAGTTTGTTCTGTACGTCTTTAAAAGGTTTCTTTGCATTGAAATAGTAACACTACTGATTTTGTGAAAGCCAAAATGTCATTGTCATTTATACTCCTAATAATTCATCCAAGCTGTGATTATTTGATGTTTCATTTTGACTTAAAAAAATAAAAGGAAATAAACCAAATGACTGACAGTTCTTTCCGAAGAGAGTTAAATATTTTGAAAGTTGAATTCCGTTTAGTGTAGCTAAAAACCAAACACGGAGGGTGGAGAGATGAGGTTTCTAATCTAATTATATATACCGGTAATTTTTTTTATATAATAAGCCAATTGGAGAAATAAAATTGTTACATGTCTTTTATGAAAAAAAAAGAGTCTGGAAATAATTTTGGATTTATGTCCCTTGAATTGTTGCATTCAAGGACTAATATTATCTTTTCTCATCTCAAGTTCTGTGTTAAGGATAACTGCTTCTTAACTCTCATGCATCAAGACATCCATATTTTGTGTAGCAGAAGTGAACTTTGAGCTTAAACTCTGCTCATTAAGTGCCAAACATTCCTTTCAGTTCACTTCATCTGACTTATCAATGTATCCTTTTGAACCTCATTGAAGAAAAAAAAACCCAGACGGAACTGCATGACATAGCTGATGAGTGTTGAATCATATCCCTCTAGATAGATTGAAGGAAGTGTTTTTATTGTAGGTTATATTGCGTACATAGATAATAATATGTTTTTACATAATGTTGTTTATTATTGTAATGAAATTAATATTTTGACAACCTAGATGGCCAAAGGTTACAAATTATTTATGTTTTTAGTGATAGTTGGAAGATAAAAATTCTATTATGAACAAATTGATAGACATAATAAAAAACAAAACAAAAACAGAACATTTATTAACATAACAAGACTATAATCAACTCTCTATATCATCAGATGGTCAAGATTTTAGCTCAGAATAAAGTAATTTGAATGATATTTGAAAGATATCTATTTTTGAACTGTTATAGGAAGAATGGCCAGCTCTTTATCTAAATCTTACATAATGCATATTTAAGAAAATTAAAGAATTTGTGACTCATTTGCCGGAAAATTCATGACATTTATTGTGCATTTTATGTAATAAGCACTGTTTATTGGAGTAGAATAATTGATCAATTGTTTATGAATAAGTTATGTGTGACAGTAATCACATGCACTCAGACATCATAAATACCATTACCACTGATAATGGGAGAAAAAGTTTATTTTCCCATGCTTTATTTCTGAAATAAACATCTAATTTTTCTTTGGACAGGGTAAGCAAATATTTAGAAGTAATGCAAAACTCAAAAATTGGATTCAGAGCATTTACTCTGATCTGATGGCTCTGAAGCAGGCTGCATTCTTCAACAAAATTAAATTGTGGTTCAGAATTAGTGTTTTCATACTGTTTGTATTTGGTTGAAACTAGTAAAGTTTGCCACAGACTTGACAGTCTAAATGCTGTCAGGTGAAATTCCTTTCCAGATTTTTATTTAAAAAATTAAAGATAGGTCATTAAATCTGAATATTAATGTAGGTAGTAGGTTTGTTAATGTCCAAGTCAAAATTTGACTATGTTCGGGTTAGTACAGATGTAAAGGCTGTGTTTCTTTTTTTATTTTATATGAAAAATAAATGGTATTTGTCTTTGTAATTAATAGTTGAGTTATTATAATGAGGATGGACCAACAACAATAAGTCTTTGTGTATTGTTAATAATAGGGCAAATGTCAGAAAAATACGGACATAATGTTGGCAGAAATTTACCCCTTAATCCATTTATATCTTTATCATCTGTTTATGAGAGAATGGAAAGTTCTTTGTAAACCATGCTTTTTATGAATTATGAGACAATGAAAAATTGTCTAAAAATAGAAATTGAACTGTACCAATATAATAGAACTAGAAGTCAGTGAATTAATAACAATAGCTCAAATCATCTGTAAATTATGAAAGAAAGATTATAGAGGGCGGAAGGTTAAAAGTGCTCTCATTATCCTCAGGGTTCTGTCATCTCATTAAGATCGACACTATATTGGATCCAAGTTAATAAGGAACAAGCCTAAATTGGTTGGATTTAAGTTTATTGTCAACAACCATTTTAATATTAAAAAAATTAAATATATTTTTGCATAATATAGGTTTATCAAACAATGAGTCAGTTAATGAAAATATTGGAAAATGGAGAATGTACTGACATGTATGAAATAGATTTTAGAATTATTATTTTATAAATATAGATAAATAAAGATGCTTGTAGTTAATCCATAGGAACTAATGGAAATTTCCAAATGCCATATTTGATGAACATATTTGTCCCCACCTTTCGAAGAAGCAGGGGACTATTAAAATCTGCCTGCCTGTCTGTCTGTCACACTTTTTGGGACACAATATCTCTCCTTCTAATTGAGCTAGAGTGTTCAAACTTGGTGTAGGTGTTTATTAAGTGAATGTCTTGATGGAGTTCGAAGATGAACATTTTTTGCTTAGGGTAAGCAGAGATAAGCAATTCAATTGTTTGATGCTTTGGGACACAATAAGGTTAGTTCTAATTAAGTGAGAGTGATGAAACTTAGTGTATAGCTTCATTACATCAAGTTTGATAATGAGCATTTTGGTCAGACTTTGGAACATAACAACTCTGCTTTTAATTGGGGTAGAATGTTTAAACTTGATGTAGATGTTCATTAGGTGAATGACTTGAATGATTAACATTTCCCACTAAAGCTAAGCAGAGCTAGGCGATTTCATTGGTTGATGCTTTGGGACAAGATAACTTTGATTCTAACTGATGGAGAGTGATGGAACTTAGTGTATAGTTTCACTACCAGGTACATCAAAACCTTGACTGAGTTTAATCGTGAACATTTTATGCTTAGACTAAGTATAGGTAACCAGTTTGATTGCTCAATACTTGTGCAATTAATCAATATGTATCATCTATTTATTTTGGGATTTTGGTGGGGGACATCGTCGGACTCACTGTTGGCTTGTTTCCTTTAATTGTGGGAAAGTGTATCTCAGTCACTTGATTTTTAAAATTTGAAACAGTAAAATTGTTGTTTAATTTCTTATAATTATAATATATCAATATTAATAGAGACAAGAGTTTTTATGATGGAGTGTATCTTGTATGGTTATGTTGAGGGTAGAAATATGTTGTCATAATCTGTTTACATGAAGAAGACATGTTTATATAAAACTGGTTCTGTTTATCATGTGATAAATAAATACATTTTCAACAAGTTTTTCAGAAAATTGAATTAGTTCTACTTGCAATTGTGAACATTACAGGCACAATATTGCAGACTAAAAGGCAGAGCAGTTCTACGTTATGGCCATCTAAATTTCCCATTTATTTCTTTTAATGTGTCTGATTGTCATTTGCTGGACTTTTGCATCCATTGCAAACAACAAAAATGGTTAAATTCCGTTCAGTATACAAACAAGTGGTTAATTCAAAATTTGTTAACATTTAGCAATTTATTAGCATCCTCTGCAGCAGATGATATTAACAGGATGATCAAAACCATTTACATATTTCAAAAATTTGGTGGACTAATGGACTGAACTGGTAATAAATATTTTTAAGAGGTGGAGAATGTCTGCCAGAATGTCGGCAGAAATTCCTTTCTATAATTATCATTATCTTGTGACATTACATCTGATTTAAGGGTTATCACATATATGCTGCATTAAAACATGGAAGAATGTTCACCATGTTATAGTGTGAGCATTTTTCACAGTGTAATAAGTCGGAATAATCTTGGGAGAGATAATGTTTATATTCTTGATCTATCTATTATGGTTACGACTGGCATATTAATGATAGAAACAAGATAAGCGAGGGGATTGGGAGATGAATTGATGACTTCTGTTTAAGCAAAACAAACAGTACTTGAATAGTAGATACCCCAGAAGTGGATAATAAGATGGTCACTAACTAGCCATCAGCTATAAATCACTGGCCATGTCATGGATGTCCTGATTGTGTGGGGGGTCATTCTGAGGACATTCTCATTGTTATATTAAGAGAGTGTAATAAAAGATAACAGTATTGAATGCATACCAGAAAAAGAGTTTCTTTTGGTCCACGAGACCATAAATTCTCACCTGATATAGCTACTATTGGGTTTTTATCAATTAATATAAGGTTACTTAAGGGATTTTTACACTCCGTTGAAAACATTAAAGAAAATCCATTAGATATATAAAGTAGATATAGTTGAATCATGTCAGCCCATTAACAGCTTATCATCATACTATTTAACAGTTTATGGAAGTCGTGAAAGAATGCTGATGTGATTAAATATAAGCTCTTTTGAATAATTTATAATAGAGAGAGGAAACTGGCTATTTGATAAGGATAGCTTGTAGGTATTGCCACTTAACAACAGATAAGATTGTGCTTAAGACACTCTGTATCTCTTTAAAACAGTGAAGAGGGTTTTTTTTTCTGTCATAACTTTCAAAGAATCTAGTAAACAAAACTGGTTAATTTCAAATAAAAGACTGCTGTATTCTTGGTTTCCATAGGTGGTCAGCAATAAGCCTACAAATGGATAACTGTGTCTACATATTTGCCTTAGTCACAGTGCCAAGCAATCATCAATTTATCAAGTCATTCGTATACCGGTAATTGAACAGTTGATTCTTTATATAAGTTACATTCTTATTTCATCTGAAAATTTCAGATACTGTAGTTAGGTTATTCCTTCATAGTTTGGCATTTGATCTACATATTTAAAGCCACCTTTATCCACAGATACTCTCTGCAAGCCAGGACTTCCCTTTAAGATACAAAATAATTAAAAGATAACAATGCCCATCTAGTAAATCGCCAAATGCCTGGCTTCATTACAATCATCGTCACATTATGCGTATTGGAAAAATGGAAGAGATTCAGACAAAAAGGTTGAAGTAAATGTTCATCATTAGATGTTTGATAAAGAAAATGCTGAGATATACAAAAAATATTGTACCCATTTCATCATCAAGTATTCTATTATTGATAGTCAGGTTATGGCCAGTTCTCTTATTGATTTGTTTTATGTGTCTCAAGCTAGACACCATTATCTTAAACTTATCTATTTTATGCTTAAATACAGAAATTAATGTTGTCTGTCTGTTAGATAACTCTGTTTAATGTATTTCACTTCTGACACTAATTATTATGTCTGCTAATTTATACTAATGATAACACTTTTAAATTGTTTTTGTTAAAATTAAAGTTTAATATAGAATGACAACAATTATTTTTTCCTGTCTTGTTTCATGGTGTCTAGCTCTAAAAAAGTAAGATTTTGTGAAAATTCAAACCCTTTAGGGTCAATGTCTGCTTCCATTAAGGCTGATGCCACAGACAAATGTTTCTAATTAACATATCAAAGAGGCCAGTTATGATTGATAGGAAAGAGTGAACAAAAGCAAATCACAGCCCTCATACAAACATAGATAATCTCAGCTAACTACCAATATTTTAAAAATAAAATAAGAAATAGAGAGAGAGAGAGAAATGGGGTTTAATGTCCACTCGACACAAACTAGGTCATTTTGGGACTAACATATGGTTTAATTTTATTTGAATAATTCGCTTGTGCGTAGGTTTTTTTAGCAGTGGGAGGAAACCGGAGGACCCAGAGAAGAAATAGGCTTATTATATGCCTACTCTAATACTATGTGTGATCCTGATTTAAACTCGATCATGTAATGTTAGGTATACCTTTAAGTCTTAAGACTATTTGATAAAGTCTTCCATCATTTTTTTCAGATATTTCCATACAGTTCAGAATAACGATTTAATGGTCATTCAACCCACAAAATAGGTTAAAAAAATCTAATTTCAACCAATCATGTTAAGCTAATACTAGACTTGTTTAACCAACTGATAGTGAATATGAAATTTTTATATGAGAAAATGGCCACCAAGGGATGTCTGGATTTAAATTCCATGTTCGGTATAAAAATTACTACAAGAACATTGTGTGTCTTACTGTGGTCAAATCAATGGAATTTTAAGCAAGGAATCAAGTTAAAGCAACCTAACTTGCACTATAAATCATTTATTATTTCTATAAACTTCTAACATGCCTTAACACAGTTTAGATATTTATGTTTATGTTTATATTTGGGTGTTACTGTTATTCTCATGCCGATAACAAAATATTACACGCTTTGGCATGACACAAATTCCTTTAAAAGGTCGAAACTAACCGCAAATTCTTATGCATTCAATGCACATGTTTAAGCCATTAAACTGTAACAATTTCCCATCTTTTGACTTTCAATGTTTCTTTTACCATGGCTATTTGAGCTCTAAGAAATCGGAATATTGAATGTTAAATCTAATTTGAAATGTTTTAGAGGTGATAAATGTATTAAAAGTTTTTATCACATTACTACTGTGGAATTTACAGGCAGATTAGGGTTATAGAATGATATCCTGTGAATATGTTCAAGGACTTGCCTGTATTGAAGAAAGGAAATGAAATGAAATGAAATGGGGTTTAACGTCCTACTGTTCTGCTCATATACTGGGCTAATGAAGACGGGCATATGCCATACAGTGTGCTATGAGGGAAATTTTGCCCGGGCAGCGGCACTATGGCCTTCTCTTATATCGAATTCCAACTGCCAAGGGATCTTTTACGTGCATTCCAATGTATACACGGGACCTCGGTTTTTCGTCTCATCTGAAGGACTAGACAGCTGTCCTTGTCAGCCCCTCCGTTCTGCACCACTGACAAGGGGATTGAAGAAAGGGGGGTTTGGGTGGCCAAATAGTTTAATGTGTGTGCTAGATCATAAGGACTGTCATTGAGTCAAGTGGCATGGTTTCGTTTCCCCCGCTTGTATGTGAGTAGAGTCACCTGTCCAACCTCGTGGGTTTTCTCCAGGTCCTCTAGTTTCTTCACACAGCTAAAAAAAAACCTACACTCAAGCAAATTGTTGAAATAAAATTGAACAATATGTTAGTCCTGAAATGACCTAATTTGTGTCGAGTGGACGTTAAATCACATTTCTCTCTCTTTGTGTTGAAAAATATATTCCAGAATGCCGGGGACAAATTTGATCAGTATTAATGAATTGATGGAAATTTTAAAATAATTTTGAGATTTTAATTTCAAAGAAAATAGGCAATAGTCTGTTGAATGGTGGAAAGACAGTCATGTGTCCTATGGTTTATAGTTTATTGTTAATTGAACGAATGTTGATCGACATAGGTTTAACAAATGTAATGTCTTCTTTTTAATAGAAATGTCTTTACTTTAAGCTAGATTTGAAGGAACTAAATGATACACCTTAATTTAAGACTTTCAGTAGATAGTTCCATAGTCGTGGTAATTGGATATTGATATTTGCAATACCAATAGAAACATTCAGTCATTTTCTAAGGCCGTGTTCACAGTGGATTGGTGGTTTTTGAGTCCAGATTCTTCTGGCCCCCAAGTTCACAAAGCATTCTCAGAATAAGTTAAGAATTTACTCAACTTTAAATCACTGATAATGAGAAATATCTTTGATTCAGAAACACAAAACTTTACACATTGTTTCTTATTGATGTATTTTGATACATTAAAACAACAAAAGTCTTTTAGAGAGCTATATTTTCGTTAAAATAAGACAAACAATTTTGAGAAAATTCTTAATGTAAGTCTGAGAATGCTTTGTGAACTCAGGGCTGGTGATTTGCATTAGGTAAAAAGTAGGATCTTATTCCAAAGAATGAAATTTAATTCTTGCATGCAAGTTCAGGAATTAATTTCATCTGCTTACCTGATTTCTAATGTCCTGTCAATGTGTTTTGGGTAATATTAATGTAAATGCAACATGTATCACTTTTTTTTTAGTTTTTAGATGCTTGCTTTTGATTTTCATTTATCAACAAGCAACGATTGACCATAACTGCTATCTGATAATGCAGTGGTTAATGGGCTTGTTATGCTCATAACCATTGCTTCAGGAATATAGAGAACTAGCTTCTGTCTTTTAATTTCATAATACATTTCGGTCCTTCTCCCTCCTTCAGTACAGATATTGACTTTCAACTCATCTCGAAGTCAAATATAGTTGTTCAAATTAGAAACACCATACATTGTTCTTGCAGCACCATCAACAATCCAATATAGATTAACAGCGAATGGATCTGTACATTCGATTATCAATTGTTTTAAATGTTTTCTCAGTCAACATCAAGGTCAATTTCTTTAGGATTGCTACTTCTGCAGGAAATTGAGCATCAAGACATTTGATAAACAGACAGGCTTTTGTTGATCTTTAGTGGCTTATGATCTCTTATTGTCTTCCATGTCTGTTTTTCTTCATTATCTGACAATTCAACCACAACAGTAAATCTACTTGCTACTGACTATATAAATGGCTACTAATTATATAGTTCTGACAATTTAATATGCTTTTACATGAGTTAATGTATCTAAGATGTTTTCTTAATGTCACAAAATGACAGGCTCCATTTATCAGCTACTTGCTACATGATTTGTCAATATGTACAAACAATACCATGTTTGGTCTCAACCTTTCTAATTTCTCATCAGAGTAACTAGTTTTAACTAGAAAACTGACCACAAATTCTTGTTAAAGATACATTCCCACAAAAGTATTTATCAGGTGGTTAAAAAGTATGACAGTTTTGGTATATATGGAAAGTAGAGACATCCAATCTTAACAGAAAAATTCTTGATTCCCTGAAAAACATCCACAGGACAAAAATGAGAGGGTGTCACTAATTGTCAGCCTGACAATTTAGGACTGTCTGTTAGTGTGACGTCAAAGGCTGCATGCGTAGATTGTCTGACCTCTTTTCATCAGATCAGGGAGCGCTTAATGTATATGTTGATAAACATGATAGTGAGTGGACTTGGAAAAAGTAAGAGATTTAAATGCACAACAAATTCTGAGACTAAACTGAGGAAAAAGAAGCGGGCAGGGGATAACCCCAGATTTTACTTAGCCTTTGATATTTTATATGCAATTAATTCTCCTTCGGTTTGACAATCTCCGCCAGCACCAAGTCACGTTACACAAACATGACTTCTTTAGATATATTTTTTATAGCTTGGTGTATTTCCTCGCAAATACAATGTTTTAAGAGGCATTTGAAGCAAATTATTGATTAATTAATTAGTTTAAATATATGTTTTTAGTCCAGATATATCATCAAATCACCCAATTTGTACATGGGAAGGCATCTTTAATTCACAGAAAGGTTACAAGATAAAACTTATTTAAATGAGTCTAAACAGTTTCAGATTACCCTACAGGAATTTTTGAGAATGGTCATGGCTTCCTCAAATTATAAGGCCAAAAAAGGCTTAGAAGTAAACCGCAGTAAAACCTCAAAAGCTTCTTTGTCCCCATTCCATCAATCTCTATAAATCCTTTCACGTTGTAGTTTTCTCAGTATGAGGCAAATTTTGCCCAGACAGTGGCGTTTCTGCCTTCTCTTCTTCAAATTCCAACTGTCAATGGTTCTTTTGTGGGCGTGGCTACAAGTACCATGGTGGACCTTGGTTCTCATCCCAGCTGTATGTCTAGATGCTTTTCCTTCCCAGGCCCACTGTCTTGCACCTGTGACAAGGTTAAACTGTAAAATCCTGAGGAACTTTCTCGGCCAACACCGGTCTCATGTGACAGTACCATACTCACCGAGCCCCTGTGACTCCCAGATTGTAATATCAATTGATTCTAATAAGGATGATCTAATGACAGTATTTACTACTATTTCCTTCAGATTTAGATTTAATGGATTTACTTTTTCTACTTTCAGGCGATTATTACAAATGGGTGTTTATAATACAGAATTGTTTAATAATCTTGGTCTATGTTGTTTTTATGCCCAGCAGTATGACATGACGTTAACTTGTTTTGAAAGAGCTCTATCATTGGCTGATGACACAACGTCGGGTGATGTCTGGTTCAATATCGGCCATGTTGCTTTAGTAAGTAGTATCAGACATTGTGAAAATACAAAATGTCAACTTTTTTTTGTTATGTGTTAAAATACAAAATATTAACACATGAAAAAAAAAAAGTTGACATTTTCATGTTGACATAATATTGTTGTCACCCCTGTCCGTCGCAGGTCACAATTTTTATCCGATTTTGACGAAACTTGAAATATAGGTTTATCTTCCATAGATCTCGGTTTCCTTTGATATTAGCATGTATCGGATCGTAACTTCATGAATTATGGCCCCTGATTGTACAAAAAATCAAGTTTTTAGCTTGTGAACACTCTAGAGATCACACAATTTTTATCTGATTTTGATGAAACTTAAAATGTATGTTTATAACACAAAGAACTTGGTTCCGTTCCATATTTGTGCCTATCACCGTTACACCATAATGATGGATGAGTTTGAATTTCATGAAAATTGGACCAAAATTGCCCAACAAAATGGCCGCTCCTTGTATGCAATAGTGCAAAAGTATGTAATATCAAGGTTGTGGATCTTCTAGAGGTCACAATTTTTATCCGATTTTGATGAAACTTAAAACATTTGTTTATATCCCAAAGATCTCGGTTCCTTTTGATATTGACGCATGTCAAACCATAACATCCAAGATTATGGCCCCTTATTGCTTTTTTTTTAGCTTGTTCTCTGTCCATCTCTTACAAAATGTGGGCGTATCTTGCTTGGCAACCGCTTGTTTTATTGGGAAGTAACTTTACAAAAATAAAACTAAGAAACGTGATTCATGTGTTTGAAACATACATTTTTAAAATTTAAAATCTATTCTTAAATATCAGGCATTATGCTAAATCTACCTATTGCAGGTCTTTCTTTAGGCCTGAAATGTTATATAGATTATTAATTAGACAATAATTAACTTACCAAGACCATAATCAACTCTCGATGCCGTTAGATGGCTAAAAAAAAAAGTAGATTTAAATACGTTTTGTGGTCGATGCGGTTACTGTAAAAATTGATAATCAAGACTTTGTTTATTATTGTAACAACGGTAGTAATGACAATCGGGGCTAGACTATAATTGTACCTCTAATATCTAGGCTCAGAGTTAAGTAATTTGGCTGAAATTTTCAGCATATTCGAACAAATAAGATCTTAATTTGAATGGGACGAAAAAGCTCTTAATTTGAATGGAGCGAATAATATCTTAACTTGAATGGAACGAATAAGATCTTAATTTGCATGGAATGAATAAGATGTACAGGGCTGTGTTTCAATTGCAACGTCGTCAACAGACTTATCTATTTTATTTCATCTACAAAACAGAGTCAGTGTTGAGGCTTACTTCGAACTAAATCTGTTTGATTTATATAAAACCAATGTGAATGTAGTTTCAGAGTAAATATTAGTCACTAGGCCGATATTTAACTTTATTTATGATATTATGATATGGTTGATATGACAATTGGTATGAACAGGAAATTATAATCACAGTAATACTTAACATGTGACCCACATATAAAAACTGTAATTACTCTAACCTATTAACCATTATTTAGTCTGTAATTATTTACTTAAACCAATTTAACCAATAATTCAATTATATTCAATTAGCAGATTTATATTTGAATGCACACTTTGTTTTTATGTTGGTTATATTTACATGTCTGGAAGTAAATGGGGTTTAAAGGCTTGTCAACACAATAATATGGTCATTTTCATTTCTGTGGTTACGTAGAGATATTAAGGTTCAGCTACATGCATTTTGCCTGTACTTCTTTGAATTCCACTTTTCAAAGTATCTTTCAGATGCACACCAATCTGTACACTGTGGAAATCAGGTCTTTTGACATATCTGCAGGAGTAGCTACCTTTTCCCTAAGTTCCCCGAGGCACCACCCCTCACAAATAAGAACTAGGCATCGTTGTCTGGACAAAATTTCCTCCAAAGCATACTGCACGGCCTATGGTTGGTGGAATAAATTAAGACGTTTAATTTTTTTCATTTCCATCCCTCTCGCCTCTCTCTTTGAAAACAATTACGATTGAAGTCAGTAATCACTTCATAAAAGTTGGTCACCAAACTATCACATTCCTTGCTAGAGCCCACTTTCCTTTGAAGACACTCCTGTACTATTACATTACAATATTACATTGATAAAGTTTTATTTCAGTTCAATTATAATATGGAAACTAAAAGGGAAACCCAAGATAATATAGCCTAATATAACTTGTGGCTCATAAATTTCCACATTTAGATTGTATCATTCTAGTATTTCTCTAAAAATTTCAAATTATGAGATGGTATTTTGATAAAAATGAATACTAGAGATATACATTTTTGAAGTCAAATAAAACAGATCAGATTACATAATTACCTATCTTTTTTTACAAAAACTGAAAGTAGACTAATCTCCTCGATTACATACAATTATTTTGGATTTTTATTGTGTGGGCTGGTTTTGAACTTTAAAAAGTTTCTCTTCATTCAAGTACGAAGTTTAATCAAACAAATTAAAAACTTTGACATCAATGTTCTCATTCATGACACATACAACTACTGGAGTATCAATTTTGTAAATGGTGTCACCCAAAAACCTTTGTAAATAGGTCAACTATTTCATCTCATTAATCCTCTGAAATTACAGTTTAAGCCAACATGTGATATTCAGGAGATTTGTATCCGTATTGTTCATCTAATTTATGATCTATATGGATTACTTTTGTCAAAATGTATTATAAAATATTACATACGTATTACCAGAGACGTAGAAAGTATTTATTTCACTGTAGACTATCGTTTATCTCCTCTGAATAATGTCTTAATCTTGATAACAACTGAGCTTACTCTAAGCAAACCATGATGTACTTTTAGCTGTGGCTACATAGTCCTAAAATGGATCTTTTAATATTATGATATTGCCTGTTTATTACAATGTCAAATAACAAAATGGGGTGGCTAAGTGGTCAAATGCATGCACTTTAGATCATAAAATCTATCATCACTGCCACTGTGGTGGATTCAATCTATATGAGAAGAAGTAGGTTTGCCTGCCTAACCTCATGGGTTTTCTCTGGGTTCTCTGGTTTTGTCCCACTGGTAAAGACCTCTTCGCTCAAAGAGTTATTGCTACAACAATATACACCATATGTTAGTCTTTTTTTCATCCTTTCATTTGCTTATTTCATACCTAGTTTTTGAGAAATGTAATGTCTTCAAACTGTGTATCATAGGTCTGTTATTCGTAATGTTCATCCCCACTATTATACATGACAAGTAGGATTGCCGTTTTCCTGGGGTCTCTGTTTTCCTATTCCTGCTAAAGATTTCCCTTTAATACCCAAATGATATGCTAATGTTTAGTAGTACTCCAATCTCTCTCTCTCTCTGTCTTTTAAAAAAAACCTCTATTATTTGCTATTTTCCTCTTTTAAAAGGAATGCAGTATGAACAGTTTAATGCCTCAGTTCCATTCGTGGAAATAAAGGGTACCTGGAGGACTGTAGTTAATTGTTAATTCAAATTTCTGGAAAAGCAAAATGAAGATAAAAACTTAGCACTATTTTATTTTTCAGGGTATAGGAGATGTGAATTTAGCATATCAGTGTTTCCGTATGTCATTAGCTAGTAATAACGACCATGCTGAAGCCTATAACAATCTGGGCGTGTTAGAGTTGAGAAGGGGGCACATTGAGGAGGTAAGTGAGGATTACAAATGAATTGGAAACATGTCAATGTCGGCACCTGCTCACAACTAATTCTGATAAAGATCATACTCATCCTTGTTATGATTTATTAATATGCATATGATCTATTCATTCAATCATAAATTTATTCCTTGTCCAGCTGAAAGTCAGAGAGCATGAGTGACTCTAATTGGTTGGCTAATTTTTGTCTTTGTCCTTGATTGGTGATATTGATTGACATTTTGTCAATGATTGGTCATTTGATTGACACAAGTGTCATATCATCAATGATTTTAAATTATTTTTACATTAACAAGTTGTTATGTTATAGCCTATGGTAGGAAAAGGCTAATCAGCTGATATAAAAGGGACTGATTAATTCGGGGACTGAGGGAATACCGTATGGAGAAGGCTTGACAAATGTGCTTGATTCTAGGGAATTGTGCACTACAATGGTTATTTTTAATTTGTGTAGTATTCAAAGGAATATACAAATTTACAATACAATACCCTTTATTGTTTGGATTTGGAAGGAACATATCATTAATGAGTACAATATCCTCTATTAGTTTCTAATTGTGTAACTCTGTACTAAAACAAACATTATACCAATGCAGAACACATGACAAGTTCAGTGCACTAAGTTCTGTGCACTTTTCCAATAAAAGTACTTCTGAAATATTCAATTCTTTGTCAAATTCTTAACAAATATCAATCAGATTGATGGAAAAACTATAATGGTGTTTATTCATGCGACTGAACTTCCAACATACCCGCAGAATTTGATATGTGGTTAATTTTTTAAAAGTCTTGTATTGGAAAATTTCTGGATTTTAAACACATTTTGACTATACAATAGATACCAGGATCTATGCACCGGCAATCTATAGGGAATCCCAGTTTATATTTATAAAAAATTCATTTTTTGGTTGACAGATTCTGAAATTGCTTCCAAATTTTATATCTTGTAATAAGATTTTATTTTAGTAAATCACTGTTATAGATTCCTTCAAAATTGATTATTGTGGTTATCATGAAAAGATTTGTTTGTTTCGATTATATTAAAGGAGTGAAGATATTATTTATAGCTGTTGTAATTATTATGGTTGGTGTTAGTTATGCTACAATATAAGTAGGAGGATACTATGAATATTTCTTCTGTATCTCTTCCTGATCAAGATTTTTGTCATTTTAAGTGGTATACCTACCTACCCACCACCACCCTATAGTATTTCCTCTAGCCTCACCAGTCTTGTTATTAATCTCCTACTCAAGATTCAAGTGTTCTGCTCTATATTGACGTCTGCCTATAACCTATAACCTATACAATAGTTGATATTTAACCCAATAAGTATCATATGTATTAATAAGTAGGATCAAGTCATCTTGGATTCCACCTTTTTCCTCATCCGCCCAATAGACGTTGTCCCAGATTAGTGGAAACCGATCCTGAAAAATCTCAATGGTTCTTCTGATGCAAAGATACAAAACTAGGATATTGTAGTTGTGGATTCAGTTCCTTTTCATGCAACTATCACACCCACTCCATTCAAACAATACAAGTTACTTTCTAGTGGGTGGAAAGAGGAACCAACCTTCAAAATCACAGAGTCTTCTCATGACTGGTTCAAACACTGCACATCCTAGATGATGTGGATCCACCTTTTTTACCACGGTCACTACTGCACGTACCCCATACTTATGTAAACTCTTGAAATTAATGTAAATTACTTTTAAGTGGGAACCGATCATAAAGGTTAATTTCTGCCCACACCTTGATTCTAACCCCGGATACACCCTAACCACTAGACTAAATTCTTTTGTTGTAAAATGGTGTTGTGTGGGGGTGGGGTGGGGAGGGAGGTGGGGACTAAATGGTCTAACGCATGCACTTTAGATCATAATGTCTGTCATTGAGTGAAGTGGTATGACTTCCATACCACACTTGTGTATGTGTACATGACAAGAAGTAGGGTCGCCTGTCCTGTCTAACCTCCTGGGTTTTCCCAATGTCCTCTGATTTCCTCCCAGTGTTAAAGACTTCTTCACCCAAGCGAATTATTGAAATGAAATTGTACCATATATTAGTCCTAAAATGACTTTGTTTGTTAAATCACATTTCTCTCTCTCTTATATAGTAAAATATAGTACCGTTGATCTAAAAAAGGTGTTCAGAATCATTGAGTACAAAATGACAAATTAGTAGTAGTAGTAGTAGTAGTAATATGTTGACTGTTAACTGTTGTAAACAATAGCAAGTTCTCTAGGTGTGCTGTATATCAGTATATTGTATTGTTTTAGTAGAATTATAGTAGATAGAACAATAATATCTACATGCCATGTTTTCTACTATTTATTTAGTAAAAGGAAATAATTAACTCTAATGGTGACCATACACCAACTTAGTGAATACAGCTGTCTATCTAACAAATGGTAACTTGTCACTATTATAATTTACTAAATGCCAAGGGCTATCCAGTAAATATTATAATTGATTTTGAATTAATCTCAATATATTTCCACAGTTTGGATGACCAATTCTATATGGAATAATTTAGGCGATTAGTTTCAGCACAGTAACAAATATTCAGTGATTCTCGTTGTGTAGCACATCAAACATTTACGAATAAAAGTTAAAAGGTATATAGCTAATAACTGAAAATATGTACAAACTAAATTGTGTCGCCTGCCTAACCTCACAGGTTTTTTTCCATGTCCTCCTTTCTCCTCATAGCCACGTTGGCTCTGTGAGTAAGACGTTGGCTCACTAAGTAAGTTCATCAGGATTTGCCAGCGTGGTTTCCCCTTGCCAGTGGTGCAGGACAGATGGTCTGGCAAACGACAACATAATATAGTCATTTGGAAGGAACGAAAAACCAAGGTCCCTCGTACTCATTGGCTTGTGAAGTTGGAATTCGATATAAGAGTAGGCCATAGTACCGCTGTCTAGGCAAAATAAGGAGTAGGGTCGCCTGTCGGGGGTAGGATGGCCGAATGGTTAGCACATGCGCACTGTATCATAAGGCCTGTCATTGAGTCAACTGGCGTGGTTTCGAATCCCCGGTTTCTCCCCACTGCTAAAGACCCCTACGCGCAAGCGAATTATTGAAATAAAAATAAAACCATATGTTAGTCCCGAAATGACTTAGTTTGTGTCGAGTGGACATTAAACCCCATTTCATTCTCTCTCTAAATCCAATTTCTCCATCTCTCTTCGTTAATCTATCAGTAGAAGATATAATACCATACATAATTCGTTATTTGATTTTAACATTGTATTCTTCAGACTTCTCAATGATTTTTGATTATTTAAGGCTTTTATTTCCAAAATTTCTGGCAATTTTGAAATCCCATCACTGGT
This sequence comes from Patella vulgata, assembly GCF_932274485.2. NCBI lineage: Eukaryota > Metazoa > Mollusca > Gastropoda > Patellidae > Patella > Patella vulgata. The sequence continues at coordinate 26,059,654 of NC_065883.2, forward strand.
CACTACTCCAAGTACTATATAAAACATGTTATAAATCAATATTCCAATATTCCACGTTTTTTGAGAAAAGCCCCCATATTTACATACACTGAAAGGGTATCATCATATTCATTTATATTCAAACAGAAATTAATCTTTTTATCCCTCTTACTGATCAGATCTGATTACTGTTTGTAGATGGTCAGTAGCAGCCATTGTTATTGCTTGACCACTAGTGCCCGGCAGTCAAACAAGATTCATTATTATTTTATCTCTTGTCTAAAAATAACAGGTTTCTAAACGTACAGTATGTCTGTATATTATATCTATACATGTAAATGTGTTGTACCAGGTAGTGTTTTCTGTCTTGGATAAAATAAAATAAATAGAAATAGATATAAAGGAAAAATATTTTTTATTAGATTCTGAGAACAAACATGTTTTTGTTTCTAAAGATGGTTGTTGTTACATTTATTCATTATCAAAAGATAAAAACAGTCTAATATTTCCGCTTAGATTATAGGCCCAAAGTTCCCATGCTGATGTTTCAGGCAAAATTCTTCCACTATCATTAAACACATAAACATTGATATAAAGATTGCTGTGTATATTATAGAATGTTAAAGGCATATGGCTCTATTCTTTGGAGAGAGAGAGAAATGGAGTTTAACGTCCACTTAACTCAAACTAGGTCATTTCATGACCAACATATGGTTTAATTCTATTCCAATAATTCACTTGCGGGTATGGGTCTTTAGCAGTGGGGGGAAACTGGAGGACCTGGAAAAAAACCCCACGAGGTTGGACAGGCAACCCTACTCCTTTTTTTAAAATAGCAATGTTAAATTTTTGTATGATTTAATGTAAAAATGACCAAAAAAGGAAGGGAATTTATTTTGTAATTGTGCAAATTAAAAGCATTTCAAATATTTACGTTGAAATACTTGTGTGTATGTGATTCAAATTCTTGTCTTTTGGTGGTGTTTATTTTGTGGATATAAGTTGTTTGTAACAGCAGGTTTCTATTGAATACAACATGACTATGTTAGGTGGTTTTATTTTCTTGTAAAATATTAACACATTGTGGTATATAGACATGTATGGACAACTGTTTCAATATTTACTTATATAAACAAGATGTAGAGAGAAGTGAAAAAAAATTATTTACTCCAAAATATGAGATATATAAATGAAAGGAGAAGAAGCTGTGATTAAAATTTTAATGTCTTGTTCTCCTCAGATGCCCTGTTCACATCCCCCATTCGGGTCTCCAAATGGAAAATATGTTTAAAGATACAGTACTTACATTTTAGATAAAGAGCTAATCTTAACTGATTTCAATAAAAAAAATTAAGGAATAGTTAGTATTGATTAAAGGGGATCTCTATCAATTTCACATGTTAATTCAAAAATATTTCCAGTGTTGTTGCCACAAACTTGATTGGTAATAAACCTAAATTACCGTACTCACTGATCTGTATTAGGAAGGGATGGGAAGGTTGTTGCCTTTGACCAATATGATATTGTTGATGAACTTAAATTACCATACTCTACTCCTCTGTGATTTTCTTTAGTTAATCATCAAGATGTTCAAGTCTCTTTAACAATTCTGTAGGAAAGGCTATTAAAAATAGCTAATGTTCCACCAACCAGAACTAAGTTTATCAGGTCATCAGTTAGTTATATGTTGTATATAGCTTAATGTTTTCTCCACCACTTGATGCTGGTAAGATTACAATAGTGTCATTGTTGTTACTATATAATATTGTAATCTTACCTTACTACAGATACGAGAATTATTCTAATTCTTATACAACCATCACAAATTATATTATTTCATTCAAAATTTAAATTTAAAGGATAAAAATCCAAATGTAAATATTTTAGTCCCTAGTACAGTAAATTTAAAGATAGATGTAGTCTGTACAACAAAATATTTTTTAAGACAACAAATTCTGATTATCCATATTATATTTTTTTCTGATATCTAAATTCCCAATTTTCGATCTGATCAAAACCTGTTGTTTAGAGGCTCGGAAAAAGCAAGGTCCACTAGTGTATTTGTTGGTGTGAAGGGTAAAGAACCCTTGATAGTTTCAAATTGATCAAGAATAGGCAGAACCACAGCTGCCCAGGCAAAATTTCACCCACATCAATTCATTTATTTCATGATGGTTTTCATACATTAGTGGATGGGGATGGTTACATTTTCTAGAACACCTTATACCAGATACCTAATAATAGCTGTAATATTTGTTGTGAAATGATGTCAGTATTTTAGTTGCCCAATAAAATATTATATTCTACCCGATTTAATGCTATTGATACTATAAGTAGATGGATTGTGATATTATCATAGTTTATTACGATCATAAACTTATGAGGCTCGTAAAACTTGAGATTGAAGATAATTGGTAGTGGAACCAAGCGTAGTATATTAAATATACGCCTTCCCTTACTATACCAAAATACTCGCATAACCTTGACAACAGGTTATTATATTTATTGATACTTTAGATCTTTTTTACTAACCATGACGTACATTAAACTAACACATCATAATAAATATTACTATTATCTTTATGTACTAATTCATCCAAGGTTGTACCTTTATCAGTGATTTATATTTATATGATGAGCCTTTTTTGTCATTTCAAGGAAAAAAAATATAAACATTTTCTTTTGCTGTAGATGATATCATTGAAACGAAATTGTTATGTCTTGGATTAGGAAGACAATCAACAAAAATAATTAGATCTTAGCATCTATAAGAAAAGAGGAATATTGGCTTGGATATGGCTAGTTTTCAGTAAAATATAGCCTACACTAATTAATTTTAGATGAGTCAGGGCGAATATTTTGAAATATTCATTATTAACAACATAAAACTTGAAGAACTTTAAAACCATTTCTTCTGTCTTCTTAAAAATGGATCATGTGTCAAAAAATTAATTGAATAAGTGGACACATTCTCCTCTATGAATTATAATTGACAACTGATTAATTATCTGCTCTTGGCACATAGCGTTGTCTTCATCAGGATTTTCCATATGGTTTCCCTTTGTCAACAGTGCAGATGGAGGAGAGTTTGGTGAGGGACAACATGTTCGGAATGGGATGCAAAGCCCTTGACAGTTGGAAGTCGTTATAAGAGTAGGCTGTAGTGCCGCTGTCTTAGCAAAATTCCCCTCATAGCACTCTGTATGGCGAATGACATCATCATTAGCCCAGTCGGTGCAGAACAGTTTGACATTAAACCCCATTTCATTTCATATCGTTGTCCACAAGTATTGAAATATAAATTATAATATTTTTTACAAACATGTTTTTTAAAATTTTCACTAAACAGTACTTAATGAATACTACAAAGTACAGGTATTCTAATTATTTGATGATTTTGATATGGAAATATTGTTTGAATTTTTTTAAATAATATTCAGCCAATATGTTCCAATTATCCTTCTCTAGTTGGCCTGTGAATAGAACAGTTGTGAATTGTTTCTGATAATATGGTTCAATATTATTCTAATATGCAAGGCAGAATTTGTTTAAAGATCAGTGTTTGGTCTTGGTCTGTATTTATTTGACCAGTATTAAGTTAAAGTCCAGTTTATTATTTTGTTGATCAGCTGTGTTTATTGCTACAAGATTGTCATCAGTACTCTTCTCCACAGACCTAGGTGGCTTAAATCAATAATGTGCAGAATCTTAAGCCCCACCCTGAGAATAAAGTGATCTTATGTAACAGTACAATACTGTGATATTATCAGAGAATACTTGGTACTACAAAAGGTCATGAAAACCATGACCAGACCTGGGTGGTTTAAGTCAATGGGGGGATCATGTGGGTAAGTGGAGGTCGGGTGTTCGATCCCTGCATTGGCTGAGGAAGTTTATCCAGATTTTCTGGCGTGGTTCCCCCTTCTCAGTGATGCAAGACGGAGGGCCTGACAAGGACAGCTGTCTAGTCCTTCGGATGAGACTAAAAACCGAGGTCCTGTGTATACATTGGAATGCACGTAAAAGATCCCTTGGCAGTTGGAATTCGATATAAGAGTAGGCCATAGTGCCGCTGCCCGGGCAAAATTTCCCTCATAGCACACTGTATGGCGTTTGCCCGTCTTCATTAGCCCAGCATAGAAGCAGAACAGTAGGACGTTAAACCCCATTTCATTTCATTTCATTTCATTTTAAATCAATGATCTGCACATTGCACAATCTAAAGCCCCACCCTGAGAATAAGATGATCTTATGTATCAGTACAATAATGAAATATTGTCAGAGACAACTTGGTACTCTACAACAGTTCATGAAAGCCACGACCAGTGTGACATTTAGTTCTGTCTGTCTCTATCACAGTTGGAATCTGTTTGTATTATTTCCATTTGACTGATCTAATGGAACAACTGTTACATGTTTTGATTGTAATGTAAATCGGAAGAGAAATCAGCCAGCTAGTATGTCAATATCATACAAAGATTATGCTTCATCTCATGGAGATTTTATTTAATAGTTGTTAGGGTTGGGTGACCGATTGGTCTAGCATGGGCACTGTATAGTCTATCATTGAGTCAAATGACATGGTGTCAATCCCACACTTGTATGTGACAAGGAGTAGAGGAGTAGAATTTCCTGTCAAACTTCATGTGTTTTGTTCCAGGTTCTCCTTTTTTTCTTCCACTACTAAACACACCCATGTGCAAGTGAATTATGGAAATAAAATTTACCATAAGTTTATCCCAAAATGACCTAGTTTGCATTGAGTGGAGATTAAACTCTTTTCTTACTCTATACTGTCTGTATCAATACAACTACTCTACAGAAATACAACATCTAATATTTTGTGATAGAAGGCATAATATTTTGTACTAGAAAGAGTAAGCATACACCTTGTGCACAACAACAACTATAACTATTAGTAGATGTATATCTAGCATTACTTCTACTCTACAGAAAGACAACAAAAGTTAGTGTTAACTAAATACTGTATGCTAGAAGAGTAAACATACACTGGCAAGTGCACAACAACAACTATAACTATTTTCAGGGATAGTTTAAACTTGAATTTTAAAATCTACTACTAGAATAGAAGTGAAATTAGGGACAAAGACCACCAATAGAAAAAATCTTGCCAAGTTGTTTAAATTCAAAAATAATACAAATGTTAGCTGTGTGAACTTCCAAAGTGATATCAAGTGTTTGAGAAAGATTAATTATACCCTGTCTCATGCATGTGACCTGTCACTATATTTAGCTGAATTACACAATATCTTGAACAGATAAATATCAGAATTTGACTGTAATTGTATAAAATATCAATGTCTTAGAAAAAGTTATCTTGGTATTGACCGGTTTAGTCAGTGATGTGTTATAATGAATAGCCGAAGTAATATCTGGGCAAAAAATGAAGAAATATTCACGTTACCATGTGAAACCATCTTGTGGAAGACAATCAATATATTAGAATCCAAAAATATGGAACCCATTTAATACCTGACTCCATGTATAAGAGTACAAATATATTTATCTTCATTATAGTTAGTTAGAACAACTGTACATCTGTCAGTAAAACTATTGATGTTGCCATTCTTCAGATAAGAAAAAATTATAGCATCTTGTAGAAATGAGAGACCTTACATCATATTGCCAAATTATAGAAATCAATATTAATGATAGATGACTGATAACAGTCTACAACATATTATAGATTTTTTTTAGATAACATCATTTAATTCTAACCCATTTCGAAGCCAAGATATTATGTATTTGTAGGAGAAATTCCAGCTTAGAAGACTTTTTTGGCACAACATACAGGTCAAAATGTACTGGCTGTCTTTGTAAATACATGCACCAGTACCATGATTATGATGTGTGCGCTTTGCATCATAATGTCTATCATTGAATAAAGTGGTGAGGTTTCGATTCCCTGCTTGTACGTGATAAGGATTAGGGTCACCTGTCCAACTTCGTGGGTTTTCTCTGGGTCCTTATTGAAATAAAAGTGAACCATATGTTAGTCCCGAAATGACCTAGTTTGTGTTGAGTGGATGTTAAACCGCATTTCTCTCTCTCTCTTTATTATGTCTTGGAAAGATGATACCACTTCTTTTTTATTTTGTTGTTTGACTAGTGAATGGAAATAGATATTGTTCCAACGTTACTCTCAACTAAGGAGTTTTTAGACATTATGAATTATTGCTGTTTTTTTTTCAGTAATTACTCAAATTTGTCTAAATTGTATTTTTGCATTTATCCATTATGTTATAAAAGAGATTGTGAAATCTACATGTACTTGTAATCAATGACATGTGTCTTTAGATATTGAAATTTACACATGATCCAATCACCTGTCAATAGCCATGCTGGATCGTCTGCAAACTTTCAAACTTATGGTTTTATATAATCAATAATTTGCCATATAATTCTATAATAGCATGTTTCAGGCAATTTGTGGGAAAAATTTTGTTTGATCAATGCAAATACACAAGCCATTTAAAACGCCAGGTTTTCAAGTAATTTGAAATTATTGATCACCATAGATTTTTCACGGTCATTATTGTGTAATTTGGGGCCCTTGTAGGAGATGAAATATTAGAAAACCTCATGAAATGATGTCATGTTTCAGCTTAAGTTAAAGCACTTTACTAGCAGACATCTCATACGTATTTAATACACACCAGTGAATAGCGGCTATAGAAATTTCGGTTCCATCATGAGAATTCTTTAGATATCATGAATTTATGCTAAACTTAGATTATGCATGTAATTTTTGATAAAAGGTTGAGAAATGTGTTAAAGGTAAATATCCAATCTCCAAGATATTAAATAAAATTCATTTTATATATTTGTATTAGAGAACTGTATGTGTTAAAGGGAGATATCCAGTCTCCAAGATATTGAATAAAATTCATTTTATACATTTGTATTAGAGACCTGTATTATTTAATGTATTAAAATTTCATTGAATAAATATTTCAAATATGGATACAACTTCCAACTTATTTATTTATATGATTTTCAATATCTAATAATTAATATTTCCTTCCAATAATTTTGGGGTTAGCCATATTTAGAATAAAACTTTTCTGTTCTATATATATTGGTACATTTAGTATTTATGTGGTTAAAGTTAAATTTAAGTGTATATAGGGTATAGAGTGGTAGAATAAGAGAGGGGGGAAGTACAATAGGAAATCCATTCTATTGTTCAAGTGATAATATGGTGTGTTCGGCACATAGAACTAGTTCAATATGATAATAATCACATTGTCCATTTGTAGAATGATAATACAACCATCGTGCCTTATATTACATGACAATTCTTCATCATGGCCATACCCAAATCTTCATGTGTAATTTGTCAACCCATTCTTTTCTTCTCTTCCGCTAACAGGATGTCGGCTGCTACTTAAATTCTTCCATGGTAGTGAAAATGTAATTGATGCCATTTCTAGTAGCCATTGCTTTATTGTCGGTACATAATTAGACTTATTATCTCAAATCACAGAAGTTGTTTCTGATAGCAAGATGGCAGATTATTTTATTTATTTCTTAGGCTTATTCACAAAATTTTATTTTTTGGGTCCGAGTTGTTCTGCAATAACTTATCATATGATATACTCCCAATAATTTTATCTGAACATATCTTTTATAAAGAGTATCACCTTGGAAGTTGACATTTGAGTATCCGTAAAGGCAGCTGTAGTGTTGGGGCAAAAATTTCTTCCCCTGCTATTGTACATGTAACTAAAGAAAATAAAATGACTGAAGTGTTATGATGATCAAATATCAAGCCCCATTCCTTTACTGAACCTATCATATTTTAAGTTAGGGGAAGGGATCCTCCCTAACAGATAAGAAAAAATAAAGTACGTTGAAAATGCTGTTAAGACAGACTTAATTTTGAAAGACCACCAGTCCCACACTGATCAGCAGTGAATTTTCGCTAAGCCGCTACAATCACTGATAAGGATGACATCGATGCGACTTAATGAGTCCCAAATATTAACTTTTTAAATTCTAAAACATTTTTTTCATTTATTAGAAAAATAAATAATGACGTTTGAATTATTTGTAGGTAAAAATCATTTCCTATTTAGTGTAAATGGGTACTAAAATAAGTAAAATTCACCATTTAGTCCGAATCAGTAACGTCTTATTAAACAATGCATGTGCTATTGAGCCAATGATTGACGCCGCGTTATGTGACGTCACGTGTCGAAACAGTCATCTGTTATAGAGATATTAGAAGATCTCTGTGAAACAGATTGCACCAGTCATCTTGCCAGTGCCCTTCATGGACAGTATAATTCCATAGCTGTGGTCCCATCCCACAGTTCAAATCCTGATTATGCTGCTGAATCACCAGTATGCGAAGTGTGGATTCTTTCTACTATTATACCCTTGCACTAAAAATTTTCAAATAAATAATTCTGATCAAAATGTATGCTTTTATCATTGGCATTTAAATAATACATTGTTTTGATTCTGTTTATATTTACAGGCCAGAGCATTTTTCCAAGCATCGTTTGTATTAGCACCACATATGTATGAACCACATTATAACTTTGCTGCCCTAGCTGATCAGGTATGTGATTATTTGTAGATTCTATTAAATAATAATTCAGTAATGTTTCAGTTCATTCAAGATCTAAAATGGGTAGATGCCAAAGCTCTTTTGATGGCTGTAATCAGTTTTATTTTTCTAAAGTTTAATACTGTGGCCAGACACTGTGTATTCTAAAACGTTTCAAATTTTTAATTAAACATGCATTATGCAAGAGATAAATTTGATTATTGCAAGTCTTAATTTAGGCTTTAGATGTTATAGAAATTATAAATTAGATCTTTATTTAAACAACAAGACCAAAATCAACTCTGTAGACCCACGGATGGCTCGGCTACAGCTCGGATTTAAATAGGATTTCACTAATTGATTAAATCAGATAAAGCCTTTCCGTATGCCATTGAAAACTTTACTTGATAATCGAGATATGTAGGTGGAGTTAACGCCTGTCAATCAAACGTTCGGCGAAGGTGAAGACACAATTCGCTACAATTTCTAGGCAAATATTACAATGATGATAACTAGGTTCAGAATAAAGTAATTTGATTGAATTTTTCAATATATTCTTCTTTCATCATCTACTTTTGAACTGTTATAGCAAGAATGGCCAACTCTCTATAAATATCTCCCATAATGTATCTTTAAGAAATGTGTGCTTAATGTTAGATACTTGTACATAGAGTTGATTTCTCTGGCAAAGTATCAATTATTGTGCCTACTTAGCATTGTCAGATAAATCTTCCTTATAGCTTGAACAAACTCACAGACATTTATACATATTATCATTCTGTCATAAAATTGGCGGCTGAAAAGATAATATATGATATAAATACACATTTATTTGTATGATGTTTCCTGTAATTATGTGCGATAATTTTTAGCTGAAATGATTTGCGCTATTGATTTGGGGGGACGGTGTCCTTTGTGGTTATCTGCGAATACAGATTGGAAAAAAGTGAATCATTATTATTATAAGTACAGCTTCCTAAACAGAAGTTGTAGTGAAACCAGTTGGATTGAAATGCCTTCTTAACCCTTAAGAGGGGTTTTGATGGCCAAATGGTTAGCACGCGCGCTGTATCATACGGTCTGTCATTGAGTCAACTGGCGTGGTTTCGATTCCGCGGTTGTACGTGACAAGGAGTAGGATCGCCTGTCCAACCTCCTCCGGTTTCCTCCCACTTCTAAAGACCCCTACGCGCAAGCGAATGATTGAAATAAAATTGAACCATGTGTTAGTCCCGAAATGACCTAGTTTGTGTCGAGTGGACGTTAAACCCAATTCTCTCTCTCTCTCTCAACCCTTAAGTCTCTTATTGACCTGGATCTCAGGTGGGCAGACAGCATTTAACACCTATTTTGGGTCCTAAAGTTTCAGATTTCTACAAGAGCTATTTTTGTAATTGCTTAATCAACTGTTTGGATTTGGTCAGCTAACTATTCATCAGTTACACAAATATTTTACAGGAGAATATTTAAAATAGTAATTTTCATAAAGAGTTTACTGACATAAATCGAGACAATAGATAGTAAGATGGAAATAAAATAACATCAGTCTCCAGTTTAATAAATGTACAATGTACGTTCATACTCAAATTGGGTGATATGCCAACTGGATTCTTGCAAATGTAATGGTTTTATCTTGTTTGTGTAGAAATATTGTTTAAGTTTGCTTAACGATTGAATAACCTGGAGAGAGTACATGTGAAGTTTTATGGACTACCATTCTGAAACCCTCATTCCAAACAAAATGGCCATTAACCAATTCATATACCATAAGTGCCATTTACTTTATTTGCTATGGTCGTTAAGTGTGCAAACTTAATTTACCCATTTCTAACTTCTGTAAGCTACTGTATACAAGTTAAACCATCACGCTCTGATGTCTTATCAGTTTTACTTGTCTTAAGTGGTTGTTGTCAATTTCTTGATGAGGTCAATAAAAGATGGTAGCATCCATCAGAGAAATGATATTCTGGTGAAATCCAAATAAATTGTACATGTTATCTGTTGATAATTTATCCTTCCAATGATTAACCTAGAATTATGGAACAGGTGAAAGTAACAGACGGGTTTGCTGACCAATCAGATTTTTACAACCTGCCTTGTCTGGAGTTCCGGGTATACAGGGAATTCTTAAAATTCTTTTAGAAAGATTTCTATCTACTAGGTTTTCGTACAATATCTAAATGTTCACAACTTAATCCATATCAAAATGTAGACTTATCAATTGATCAATTAACATTTAATAAAGAAATCAAAACATCAACCATAGATAATCGGACAACTTCTATTCATTTGGATTAAAAAGAGACCCACCAACAGGTTTGCATTCATCATATCTTTGAAAATACTGAATGGAATTGAACCATTTTTGGACTGATATTCCTCTTAACAGATTAAACTTTCACAGTATGTATTGGAAGGGATTCAAAATCCCTCAAATGATGATCAGAGTCTTTAAATGTGTTCAGTGCAGAGCCTCGTTTAACATGATGACTAGGCGGCGGCGCCATGTACTGGCCAAACTGTGCCGCCTACTGAGCCCAAAAGTTGAAGACTGGGCGGCAACTTACATACGTTTTGAAAATCGCCGACAAGGTTTTTCCCATGTGCCAATACTATATCATGGTGCGTAGGTTTACAAAATCGTCTTTCTGATTGTTTTATGGGTATATTTCTGTCTACGGGTCAGCCGCAGCAGTGTTTTGATCTCGATTTTACAGGGTATTAATCAATCCATGGTTTAACAAGATGCCAAAACTAATAGTGTATCAAATCTCCGAAACTAATTTTTAAGTGCTCAGAAATTGAGTCTAAGGGAGTCAATTGAGGCTCTGGTTCAGTGCTAGTTTATCCATTTTACAACCAAACTCTTTTAATTTGTTCTACCTCGTGAGCTTTTAACCTGTCCCTGCTCTTCTACAACAGTTCAACATTTGATTATTTATTAGATTGAAAAGCATTGCAACTTTTGTACGTCTAGAAGTCATTTATTCTTGATGCAGACTTGAAAACAGAGTGCCCGGTATAAGAATTCTTGTGATTTATATAAAAATATAGTATGATAATCTTGAAGTTATCTCGAGAAAGTAATCAAATTAATAGATATTGGTATAAGACTATCTATGGATATTACTGTTGTGAATTACAATCGATTTGTTGGAAGTGTAGCTATGTTACACTCGGTGTGATACTGATAGATTGGTTCAGAGTTAACCCCTTACAGTTTTATGAAGAAGTATGTGAAGCATGGTATCATATTCACTTATAAATCAATGTTTACATACTAGTTACACAGTGGTTACTTAACTTGTATAAAACATTAATTCTTCCACTCAAAACCATTTAATCATAATGTACATAGGGGTGGGTATAGGGTGGGAAATGGGGGTGAGCAGGTGTACAGGGAGCCTTCCCAGTGGCAGAGGAAGTAACCTGGGGCAGGCAAGGGCTTTTATTAAGCAGGGGTAGTGGCAAGTGAACGACAATTTTCGTGCTAGATGCTTAAAATTGGAATCATATTGAGAATGCAGTCATTAGAGTATCTCTGAATATAATATAAGCATAAGCACAAGTAAAGCATTTAAAGTTATTATTCATTCTTTCCAAGAGTGTTCCTGGCCCTTGCTTACCTCTCCACAGCAGCAGATGTTTGAGGAATGACTAAAATTAATAATAACTTTAAATGCGTTACTTATGCTTATATTATATTCAGAGATACTCTAATCTTCAAAAGAGAACTAATCAAGGCACATTTTATTTGAAGCCTACTGTTACATACTTTATACCCAGCCAAGTTGCACGTTTGGAATATTTGCAGGATCGGACCTGTACACACTCCTGGTGCATATCTGGAAGTATAAATGACTACACAATTTTACCTCCCTATAGGAATCTATGTAACAAGTGTTCTCTAAACAACTATACAAGAGAGAACCTACAGACAGGACACAGATACCTCAAACAATGAACATAGATATCAAATAAAGTTAATGGATCAGGCGGGGGGGGGGGGGGGGGGGGGGGTAGCTTTAAGCTTCCTCTGCATATGGTTTTAGTTGTGGAGCAATCGTGGTGATCCTATCAGGTCATATCATATATTGTGGAAACGTATTCGAACGTATCTGTATGTACGTGTCGTGGACTCAAGAGGGACAATCCTATTGTAGTGCATCGCAGGACAGTGGCAACAACCTAGCATAGGACAATAATGTTATGAATGCTTTGAATTGTAGGAGACAATCCCAGGTTACATATACGTATTTGTATACAAAATACCTTGTATCTTATTAATATGATAATTCTTATACATAATGCTATAATAGTATCCCACTATGAAATAAATTGTAACTCCAACCCACAGCTATTTTATTTAATAAAGGAATGTCTCACTTATTCTAAACACGTATTAAAACTGACAGTCAAGGCCAAAAAGACATCAATAATGCTGCAAATGTAGTATGTTTTATGTGCCATGTCAGTTGTTGACAGATACCTCTCTTATCAAAGCTTATACTAAACCTTATCTAACCTTAATGTGAGACATCTTTTAGTTAATGATCTTATCCAATCATCACACTTGTTACAATTGGTGCAGGGGTTGTGCCTTACGACCTTTCACCTCTAAAGCTGCTGTCCCTATAGGTGTTGAGTGTAAACCTAATCTATTGGTTAGTGTAATTAACCAATGTAAATGAGATTTAATGAATGGTCAGAGGGAACAGACTGATAGCATGGAGGGATAAAGTTTGAGAAATAATCAGAAATTCCTTTATTTGGGGTAATTAAAATGAGATAATGGAAGCATGTGTTCCTTGTCTTGGGTTTCAAATTGGGTGGAGTCGATAAATTGTTGGTGGTGTATTACATTACTGTGCAGTTATGTTACAATTAATGTTACGACAGTCCCTTGGGCTTCACAAAGTCTAGAAAGACAATGAGCCTGTCTCAATAAGAAAAGATTATTAATATTAACCTTGAAATTGTTTTTGCCATACCAATAAGACGAAACTGTACTGAATTTATGGTTATTAATCGTATGTGTTATGGAATCTTAGTTATGTTAAGTTTGAAACAAGAAACATGACCACAGTAATACAATATCTGTTTGTCCATATTGGATGTGTTCTGTCTGTGCTTTTTATACGCCCACATAAATGTTCAGGACATAAAAAAAACTATTAATTTACAATATTTTCTGATATCTGGAACAGCTTAAGATATCATCTGTGTACATGTTTTCTATGGATATAGAAGCCAATCAAATTTAATTTATCATAATTATTTCATGAATTGTTACTCTTGATCATTTTAATGTATTTTCAATACCCCCCATTACCTAACAAAAAAGAGAATAAACATAGGACAACCTTTTTAAACTGCTTGGACGACTTAGCACTGTGGGTGTGTAACTTTATGGTTTTACAAACATTTTGTTTACCAAGATTAGTATTCCTAAAAGGAAATTTATAAAAAATTTTAAAAAAAACACCTCTTAATTAGCATTGTGAATAATTATTTGAACAATAATAGTTGTCATATAGTAAATGAAAACTGGCAAAAGTACTGGAGCCAATTTTGACTTCCTCTTGGTTAATTGACGGCACATGTCAGTGAGTCATTTACCATAATCTTCACATTTTAATAGATTCTGCCAACAGCAACTAATTTATAAAGCAGATTCTATGATTGAATGGAGTAAATCAGTCATAGTTAGCTTAGCCATTGTTTAGAAGCTGTCAAATAGTCCTGGGGACATGGCACAAGTGATACTCGATGGACACAACCAATCATAGTAAACTACTTCTTTGTTTTGTACATCATTTGTGTCGCACTTTGACAGGAAGTTGATTAATGAAAGGAAAAAGGCTTGTTTTCACATCCTGTTTTAACTGCAGAATACTATAAGAAATATGTGTATAAGAAATGTTAATTAAAAAACCTCCGGTGTTTCTGTATCTATTTCTATTATTTCTGTTCGATTAATTTTTGCCTATGGCACGGAAAGATCAATTTGAAAATCTCTTAGATCCATTTCAGCCCGAAGAAATAAAAACATAGTTTGTCCTGAACTATTGTTGAGCAAAATACCAAGATATTGAATAATTATTCATACTTATCATTACCTAAATTTATAGCCAACTAGAAATAAAGTAAATTGTTCCATTTTATATGTCCATATTGAAGTGTGGATACATTACCTCCGTCCGTCCGTCTGTCTGTCCGTTAACAACTAGCTTCTTGACGGGATAGAATGAACTATATCAATTTTCAGCATTCTGTGAAATTTTGTTCCTGGGTTATCCCCCTTTCCCAAACACCTTGTTAACATTATAGAGGCTATTGTTTTTAACAGATTTTTTTTTCAAATTTGCTGGTAAGCATGTATGAGAGGATGAACCCTATTGATTTTCTTTTTAGTTTATGGAAATATAAACAGTTTAATCTTGTTCTGATTAGATTAATTCTAAAAGGACACCACTTTAAGTTGTAAAATACTCACACTTCATTAGGCATACTCATTATTTTTCGTTGTCCAAATTCAAAGTAAGCTTATTTATTAATCAGTCTTACAAAACTGGTGTTTTCCAGTGTTGAGAGAAAAAGACAAGACCGTTTATTTGTGACAGAAGGTATTATTTAGTAATAACTAGGATAGATAATACATAATGAAGAATTATTGCCTATGGTAGTTGACAGTAACATCAATAGTATAATATCTGTTTAATTTGATTATTGTTTATTGTATTGACAGTACTGACAGTAGAATGAGATATCCACTACTAACATGGTGACAGCTTTATTACCACCCAGTCCACCCACCTTATACAAGGGCCATTTTCTGGGTATCAATTCTTTTGGAATAAATGATGAATGTATGAAGTGGGGTTTAACCGTTAATTTCCTTTTGGAAATGGGGTTTAACCGCCTTTTGGAATAAAACATGTTGCTTTAAATTTCTGGAGAGATCTGTTTTAATAATAAATTTATAAAATCTAAAAGCGTAATGAATCTTTTTCATGATTTATCTGTGAGATTCAAATATTTACTTTATCATGAGAAATCATGTGAATAATGCTAGCTCAGATACAAAGACAGCACAGATGGTACTTAACTGGGAACTCAAGACTGTCTTTTTTAATTCATGATTTCAATAATCAGTACTCATTCAGTGTTAAGTACTCAAAATGCACTCAAAATTATTTTTAAATCGATTAAAAAAGACGCAATAACAATAATTAATGCAACATACATGTAATGTACACTTTTGTTGTAATCATTTGAGAAAGACGCAATATTAATAATTCAAGATCTGTTTTCGTTTGTCCTTTTAGAGATTTTAATTGCGTAATGAATAAAGTAAATATCATATTTCATGTAATGTGATATATTAATTGTGTAACTGTTTGTCTAAAGATAGGAAACACTTCTTAATGTTTGAAATTTAATTCTTAAGATATGTCATGACACAAATTTGAAATTCACCAAATTTGTAAAGAAGTAATATAGCTGCAAACTTGTAAGTTTTCAGTGGTCAGACATTTTGTATAGTTGAAATGGAAATTTTCTGATTGATGAAGTCCTACCAGATCTCTTAAACTGGCATCCTACAGCATTGCAATGGCTTCCTTCATAATACATGTTCATTATGCATGACTCGTTGGCCTTTTACGTAACATATAATCAAGGAGCATTCAGACTGTCCAGAATTTAATCAATCACCCTTGTTACAAGTATGGCTTTGTGGCTAATTTAATGCCTCCTCCCCATTTAGGGGCTAACTGAAGGGGCTTTTTGATTTATCAGACAGCAAATGTAGCGTGAAATGTTTCACTCTGGTGGTTGATTCTCTTTTAATCAACTTCAACCACAGACAAGTGGGTCTTTATTGTTCATTTAACAGCTCTTGTCATGGTTAATGTGCAACTGTAACAGATTGCTTGTTTGATTCCATCCATATAAGAATTCCACTGTTTATTTATGGTAATTAGACAAAATTTCAAATGAATTTTTTTGCAGTTCTTTACAATTTTGAATTCCTTTTGACCAACAATCACAAAAACCCCATTTACATAACAGAAATGGAACCGCACTCAGTCCGGACCTGGAACCGAACCGTGAAAAGGTTGAACTGGTCCACTGAAGTGAGTGGGTTAATTTTTGGATCCAGTACAGTTCCATTAAAATATAGTTATTTCAGTACATATGCAAATGTGATTAGTAGATTAGTAGTGACCTTAGTCATACCCAGAACAGATAGTGTAATGGGTACAAAACACAAATTCTTAAATTTTATTGCTGCCGAGATCTGGACTTTGTACGGTATGCTTTATCGTGGCCTTTTATGAATGTGGTTATATTGTTTCAATTGAGAACTTTTCAAAATTCTTTTTACATAGAAATAAAAATCACAGGCCCAGAATAATGATTTTAGTTGTACCTTACAAATTGTCAGACACTAACAACGTCGGATCCAGAGAACATGGATAGAAGGGGTGCAAAGCCGCACGCTATGAGTGCCGAACGACAAAACGCACAGCCGGGGGTCCGAATGGCCTCCCCTGGAAAATTGCGAAAACTAGAAGCCATTTCCTGTGATCTTATCTGAGAAAAAGGGGGACGGGGGGCATAGCGTGTGCATCCCCCGACTAGATTGGCCCATGCTCGAATGAACTAGTACCTGACATTTTTAAATTTGTGATATAATTGTATTATTGATATCAATAAAAAAAAGACAAATCAGTGCCAGACAAAATGACAAGCGCTTAAGGTTTTGTACCTGATAAAGTCTGAATTTGTGCCTGACATTGTCAGTAACAGGTGACTTATTTCCAGGCTTAATGAATCATTTGAGAAGAATATCAGTGGAATTATTCTTGTTTTCAAAATGTTTTGCTGTGATTATATGATGTAATATTTATCAATTCGATCTAGCTAACATTCATTCTAAAGATGTTAACAAAACGTGCATTCCAATGCCCTAGTATAATTGAATTTTCTCTTTGATGTGGACTAGATGACATAAAATTAGTATAAAATGTGAAGTTCATTACAATTATCTTGATTAAATCTTTCCATGCCATTAATTGTATTGTATTTTGAAACATAAAACCTTAGATCAATATCTGTTTACTAATAGATATATAATTAATACCTATATTATCTTGATAACATGTAGGTATAGTATGTAATAATGACCATCTAACCCTCCCTCCATGCTGTGTTTGTTGTCCACTCACCTGAGGTTGACCCTATGGACTAGGCTGTATTTCTTTCAGTTATTGAATTCTTTGAGATGAAATTGATCCTGTTTTTGGATGAATCATTTGCATTATGTAATGGTTTTGTTTTGGTCTTATTTTGTTCTTTACTGTTGGGATCCCAAGAAGATTAAAATGACATTTTCTGCAAAATAAATGTATCTTTTTGAAATATAAAGAGTCTAAAGGAGTTAAACCTCGAACTCAGTATTATCCATAATATTTGTAATATTGATGTTGTTATCTTAAGACATAATGAACATTTTAAAATCAGTACATCAGTACAAGACGTCGTGTACTGTGTCATTCACAAACGAAAAGCTAATAATAATAAAAACCTGTAGAATGGACTAAGCAGACATAAACGACTTCCGTTCGATTTGGATTGTTGACATATTTCACCAAATATAATTGATTAGAAATTACTATTAATATTTAAAAAATTGCATGTAAATCACTTTATATACATTCATATTACATTAATATTTGCTTTTAGACCAATTTTCGTATATTATATTAAAGTTCCAAAGAAAAGAGCTGTACGCCCTTTAAATAAAGGCTCTCTTATATGCCACATTTTAGCCGGATTAAGCTTGCATGGGGCCCCTGGATGAAAATGTCACTAGGGAACTTGCATCAACAGTAAAAAGAGTGTATATTCTGGTCCTGTCATACTCGTGAACATAAATACAATTTATGTCAGTATGGTAAATAGATTTTTTGGGGCACAAACATAAGTTTATACAAGATAATAAATAAAATCATAAAATTTGGGGGCCCATTTCATGTTGGGACCCCTGGCTTAATACTGCCCTGCTGAGAGGATAATGTTCCTCAATTCATTCCGCCCATTTATTTTAAAACTTGATGGGATTTTAGAATCACACATCAGTTTTATGCTGAGTTATTGTCTCTGTCAACATTGATAATTTTTACTTCACAAAATGCTACAACAGGTTAAATAGAGGTTGAGGATTTACTCTTCAAGAGTGTTTCATATCTAGTGCTTTGGATGTCCAAAATGAACTGGTAATCCCATGACAATTTGAACTTATGAGCAGATGAAAAGAAAGCTATTATGACTAAATAATCCCTCCTATGCTTTGATATTTAATATATTTACATGTTAAACAATGATGTTTACATTACCATTTTTAGTGTAAAAGAATGCCCCAAAGGTGTTTGATCCCTTCCAATTGTCACGTTATTTTCAAAATTGATCAGATATGTGCATCATGACGTAGACCTACATTTGTTTGTACTACCTAAAGTATTGTTTATGGAATATACCTGTAGATTTGTTCCAGATGTTCTCTGATCTACAG
Source organism: Patella vulgata (assembly GCF_932274485.2). Taxonomy (NCBI): domain Eukaryota; kingdom Metazoa; phylum Mollusca; class Gastropoda; family Patellidae; genus Patella; species Patella vulgata. The sequence continues at coordinate 26,078,787 of NC_065883.2, forward strand.
TTTACATTATTAATCCAGAAAATATTACTTTTTCCTAAAAAAAACTCTAGCGAAGATTGATCACAACTGCTTAGTAAAATCAACAGTGTAGGGGATAGTGATAATATATGATAAAAAATGGTGTTAATAGTTAGATACTGACCAAGTTTTTGATGAAGAGGAAATATATTGTCATGTCACTTATCTTTCCTTCCATTCATTATTTCTTATATACACTTGGTACGTTTTTTCATCTACGGTAATCAGAAGAGAGAAGCCTTAGAATTGTATGCCCTCAGTCTTTGTTATAGAGTATTTTATGTTGTTCAGAAGCTTAAGTTAGGCCAGTTTTTAAACACAGTCGATTGTTGAGCTAGCTTAACTTTGTCATCTTAACCCAAAGCTGGTGTAAATGTAGATAAAACCTGTTGTCGAGATGACTTTTTAAAAAGCAGGCTAATGTTGGTCATCAGAACCTTTTCCCTTTAAATTGCCAGCTTCTGCTTGCTTAAAGATACATTCCCGCGTACAAACTTGGTGATTTAATGGTATATTTGGACTAAAAACATATTCAAACTAATTAATTTATCATGATTTTGCTTCAAATCCTTGTCAAAACATTGTAATTGCCAAGGAATAACCCTGCTATAAAAAAATCAATCAAAAGAGGTCATGTTTGTCTTTTTCCGCGATTTTTATCTCAGAAAGTGTTGTACGGCTAACTCGTCATAAAATCTATCAACATGTACATCAAGCGCTCAATCTCTGTGTGCAACCTTTGATGTCAAACGTGCAGGTATTCCTAATCATCGAGCTGTCGATTAGGGGATCCCTTACATTTTTGTCCTGTATACGCTCCATGAGTGTTTTTCGGGTATTTTTCTAGTAAGATTGGATATTTCTACTTTACATACCAAAATTGCCATACTTTTATTGGAAATAACCACCTGATAAATACTTTTCTGGGAACCTATCTTTAAGGCATGTGAATTTCATTACTTTTTTGTGGCAATATGCATGGGTAATTAACTATAACCTCTGAAAGGTGACTGTCAGAACAATTAATCTGGTTTTTGCTTATAGTCCATAAAGACTTTGCACTTACCTGGATTTAGCCTTCTGAACAGCATATTAGATACATTTAATGGCAAAGTTCTAGAGTAACCAATATTATGAAAAATGATCATTAGTTTTCTTATGTTTTTCAGTTGGGTGATCTACAGAGTAGTTATAATGCAGCAAAAAGAGCAGTTGATGCATATGAAGGCCATGTTGATTCAAAAGAACTTATCCAACAACTTAAACAACATTTCACACTTCTTTAATTTATTATTCTTATCTATTGTAGAAATTTTGTTGGTGTTTGTATTTCCGTCCTATTCCCATATTTCCATGTCAAGCAGCATAATTTATTTTTTATTTACCATTTTACTTTAAATGACAACTGAATTTATGATTGAATTTAGAATATGTACACTGATTTGTACATATAGAACTGTGTTGATTATTGTTTGTCACCACCAGTGGTTTAGCTGCAGTTAATGCCATAAGTAACAATTCTTAAGTTAACCTTCATTTTTATTTTTTGGACAATATCTAATTTTTTACAACCTTATCCAATATACTCAGTTCGATTAATTTACATTTAATTAAGAAATGAAATGGGGTTTAACATCCGACTGTTCTGCTCCGAACTGGACTAATAAAGACTGGCTTACGCCATACAGTGTGCTATGAGAGAATTTTTGCCCAGACAGCAGTACTACGCCTACTCTTATATCGAATTTCATCTGTCAAGGGATCTTTTACATGCATGCCAATTTGTACATGGGACCTTGGTTTTTCATACCATTCAAGCAACTAGACAGCTGTCCTTGTCAGGTCCTCCATCCTGCATCACTGACATTTAATTAAGAAAACAACATCAAAATATGAATGGTAGATAATTTCCCGGTTTGGTTCCGATTTAATTAAAAAGAGGCCATATCTTTGTAAATACTGAATGGAATTGAACCATTTTCGGACTAATAATTTCATTTAGAGATTCAACTTTTACAATATTGTGGTTTGCACACGATTCACATTCCTTCAAATGCCAGTATGAGACTTTCTTATGTATAAAATACCCACAATAAATTCAAACTTGCAAATAATGTTCAGGTTTGTTTTGATTCCTAAGCTATTCACATACAGCTAGGTTCTGGGGCAGAACAATCTAGTTATGTAAACTATACTTGTTAATTGTTCCTGAAATAAAAACATAATAGTGTTAAACTATCCTGGTTAATGAGTCAGTAGATTGGTTTACAGAAATTCTTACTGCATCCTAAAATCAGATTCTGTAAACAAAAAATCCCCAAACAAACAATAATAGAAGGCTGAATACCAGGAAGAATTATGTTTTATTTGTCATTTGGCCAAAAAATAAAATTTCATGCATAAAGTATGGTAGATTTGTTTGATTTATGAGTAAAGTAATCTACAATTGTGTTGTTCTCACGTCAGCAATGTTAAACATTCCGTCCTAATTTTTTGTGATATTTATGAAATGTGTCTTTATTGCTTTACTACACATAGTTGTACATTTTTGTTGTTATTCAAAATAATGTGTTATATATGTATATAATATATCATGAAAACATAAAGAACTAAAACAGCAATGGTTTCTTTTGTTGTTCATTTTCAATAAGTCAAATTATATAGGTACCTTTCAATTAAAGTGACTAATTTAGGATTAATATCATTAGAATTTTTGTGTAAATTTTGTAAAGAAATACAGATTTGATTGAGGGTAGAATGACAAGACAGCATTAAAACATTGCTTTAATTTGCCAAACAGGCATACAGAGGCAGCGGACCAAGATTCTAAAAAGAATGACAGTAAAAATCAATGATTAATTTATTTGAGGAAGATAGTGTTAAACAGTACTTTTTGCAAACTATCTTCTTCACAACTATAGTTAGACCAGTGTATGTACACCCATGAAAATAGTTACAACCAATTTGCATGTCTGTGTAACCCTAATAATTAATAACTACTGAGATTCCACAGAAGCCCTTTGAAAATGTGATTCCACTGGCTATGGATCATGATTTTTAGTTGCTTTTTTTTTTTGTAGAAGAGACCTATCTCTGGAAACACATTTGGAAGATTAGAATTAAAAGCGAAGGTTTAGATCTGACATGTTAGGAATAGGCCATTTAAATATGATGAGTGTTTTATCATAAGCACTATGTATCCACAGGCTCTCAGCACGGTTTTAGCAGCACATCACTTTACATCTTTTCCACCCTCTTACGGTTTTAGAAAAGACAGGTCAAAAACTGTTGAAACTGTAGAATAATCCCCTGCACAGTGTTTAGGACTGAACTTTCAGGCTTATCGATAAGATGGATTGATGGGTGGAAGCTCACAAATTGTGTATCCTGTAAATAACCTGTTTTGAATCTAATCTAATCATTTGTATTCTTTGGACAGACAATTTATAATTGTCAGTTGCTAAATCCTTGCTAAAACTAACTAAAAAAGCTAGTTTTAAGCTGACTAACTTTGTTGTCTGAACTCATAGGTGGGGCAAATAAACCTGTTCAAAACCCCTGCTCACACTCCCTGTCTTCAAGAAGACTTTTCTTCTAGGCTGGCTTATCTTAGCCATCTGAAGGAGTGAGCTTAAAATTGTCAGAACAGTTAAGCTGGTTTTGCTTATAGGAAGTGTGAATGCAGCACTCCAGGTTAGCATAGAGAGAGAGAGAGAAATGGGGTTTAACGTCCACTCGACACAAACTAGGTCATTTCGGGACTAACATATGGTTTTTAATTTTATTTCAATAATTCGCTTGCTCGTAGGGTTCTTTAGCATTGGGAGGAAACCGGAGGACCCGGAGAAAACCCACGAGGTTGGACAGGCGACCCTACTCCTTGCCACATACAACCGGGGATTCGAAACCACGCCAGTCGACTCAATGACAGACTTTATGATACAGCGCGCGCACGCTAACCATTCAGCCATCCAACCCCCCTAGGTTAACATAGAGATGACCATCTGAACAGCATATAACACTTAGTAAAATTAAGCCAAAACCGTTGAGTATTATCAAATCAATTACTACAATATATTTTATACAAGTTTACTTCATAACAGCAAGTTGTTATCTGGTAAAATAGTCAGACAATAACAAACAGCTTTGTCCAGACATCTAAATAAAGCTTTGTAAAGTATAGACTACTTCTGAGGACAGGTCTTCATTTCAACAGCTTTTACAACAATTCTACTTTATATTTTTCTATAAATAATCGAAACCCCTCCATCTTGATTTACATAGTCAATAAATCATAAATAAAAGAAGGGCACTTCTCAGGTTTCATTACAATAACAAATATTTAATATAGGGAAATATTGATCAACCCTGCCATTGTGTTCACAGAAATATGGTGGGGACAAAGGGCTACATGTTTTTTGGGTTCCTTTATTTTAATGAAGAGGTTGAATGCCTGTAGGGAAACTCCCAGTGTCAGTGATAACAGTCTCCAGTGTATGAAGTTCAACAGTTGAAAGAGATAAGGGTGTATGTTGAGTAACCTTATGATCCCAACACGTGGCCTTTCATAAATAAACATGGTGCTGCTATATAGCCCTTGCTTCACTGTTCATTCATAAGTTCTTAGCCTACTGCATACGACCTCCATCCAAAGAACTAAAAGTAGTTCCTTCCTGAAAATGAACCACGATAATTATAGAGGGTCTTTATTATCGGAATTAAATAAATGTGCTACAAAATCGATTATATTATTGTCTAATAGTAAAATTTGTTTATCAATTTTCGTTTTACAAAATTCGTTAGTGAAACGATTACAAAATTTCAAAATGCACGCATAGACAAGCCTATAGATACAGTTACATGGAATGAGGGTATTTTGGACTTTATTTTCTAAACCATTTGTAGCCTATATTTACATGACAATATGCAATCCAATACACGGTTCCTTTCTAAATAATTAGCTCTATAGGCTATATTTTACAATGCACAATTCATTTGAGGAAAACATTTTTTTCGCCATAAACAGACACCCCCCGCCCCCAATATCTCAACTATATTAAAAAAAAGAAACCAAATAAGACAAAACAAAAGGGTAACCACCCACGTGAGTTATTTCCCGCCAAATTTAGCAGATAATACACGCCCCAGCAGATATAATGGGGAATAGGTCCTGTCAATGGAATTCTAGGTCAATATTATAATGGACCTATGCCTAATTATATTTTAACATTCACTCTTACTGAACCACCTGTCCCGGCCCGTAAAGAAGAAGAAGAAAAAAAACCCATTAGGCTATTTAGTACAAGTACCGACAATGCTTAAAATAGGCCTACAAGTTACAAGCAGAATTCGTCGAAATCTTAAATTCATTATTAAAATAATTTTGCCCCTCCCCCACACCATTAAAAAGGGTGCAATAATGGTGAGCAATCCTGGGGAGTTAAAAATAGACTCTGTTAATTGGAATATCAGGAAAAATCCTGATTCTGGGGAAGGGATTCCATTTGACGTAATGTTTTGCTGAAGAGTCTATGACGACTGTCAATGGTATTTCCCGTTCCTGCTACTAAGGCTACGCTGATTGGCTAATCATAGTGTTGGTTTAATATTGGAATTTCTACAATCAACGCAATGTCAACCTTCCGGGCGTAAAAAGAAACAGATTACCAATGAGCGGCTTGTAAAATCTACTTCCACGTCTCATTTAAAATGGTGTAAAGTAATGATATGGAGTGTTAACCAACAAAGTATACCCCTCCCACTAATAGTGTATATTTATAACGGACCAATCAAACACGTTGTAGCATACGGGTACGTGTTGACCATGCGCTTCCTAATAGGGGCATGTTGATTTTGACTCAGCCAGTGATGTTATACTTTTCGATAGGAAGATTCTAAAGTACTGTAAAGAAGGTTATACATTTATATTCTTACTGTGGGACCACTATTTCAGTTATTGTTAATATGAGAAGGTGCACGTGGTACGCATAATTTCGTTATTGGCGTGACAAAGTGTATTATTTATGCCGCCTGTTCTGTACAGAATAGAATAGCGTAAATTGACCCATATTCAACCCGCCTGTGTGATCTAGCCTACCAATTCTCGTTTGTTGTCATCAAAAGTATTTGAGAGACGGAGTTGTCACGTTTTGTGTTTTGTTTACATTTATCAGGAGCAATCAACGTTCGAGGTTGTCTTCTCTGTTAGATTTCTGCTAATTATACACTCGTTTACAATGGTCTAAATGGCATGGGCCGTTTAAAGAAACTTGATATCCGTTCGACTTCAAGTAACTCGGTGTGCAGTTGATAAGCAATCCAAGTCAACATACATTTGGCAATAGCCGACAAAAGTCTATGTCGGCAATCCATTGTGTTAGCGAATAAGGATTATAAAGATTTGGAGTACTATTCTGTTTCAAAAATGGCTTTCATAGCAGACAGCGGTCGTGTGGATGGATCATGGACATTACAAATAACTGTGACAGATTTACAAGTTGAAAAAGTTCTAAGAGTAAAAGGTGATGAACATGTTGGGGGTGTTATGCTTCGACTAGTGGAAGCATTAGGTAAGTTTCTGACAAATAAAGGCATTTTATAATTACACCCAGTACTTTCATGTAACCCGGTAGGGCACTATATGGCCTATGGACTATGGTTCTTTTGGTCTACTAGTACTACTACTTTTTTTTCAGCAAGGACAGAAGATGGATAGAGTACAACAAGAATCCTGGCACAATTTGATTTTTTGTATAGTTATACTATAACACTAGTTGAAGAATGTTTGATGTGTATTGTGTTGTTCCTGGGAATTGGGGAAGGGGGCAAAATTATACAAGGACCATTCTGGGTGGCACAATCTATAGACTGCCACTGATACACATAAGGCTTATTTACATACATGTAGGCTACTGCTGAATCCATCCTTATCATGAATTATTAATACCACCCCCATCCATCCATATATTGCTGGAATAAATATATCTTAAGCTTCCATGTGGCGACCAATTTTGAAGTTTTGTTTTATAATTTTATGGCCATCTCAGTTTGAATTAAAGGTGATTTTAGATATTCATGTGTTACTACAGAGTGCAGGCTATGCTCTGACTCTGTGAATTATTATGGACTCTGTGAATTATTATGGACTCTGTGAATTGTTATGCATTAAATTACTTTTAACTGCACCTTGCATTTTAACAAGGAAGTAACTTTGATTTTATTAATGTATTAATGACCCATTAATTCTGTAAGTGAGAATGAAGTAATTATATGATAAATGTAATTAAATGAAAGTTAATAAGTTAATTTGACAGTTGAGACAAATACACAAAATGGCTTGTCAATATTACATCCTATAGGTTAAGACTATAAGTGTTGAGTAGGGCCTATCCGATAAGCTTATATTATAAGAGAGTTATTAGAATCATATTATCCTACAAACGATTTTGTTTGCTGATCACTTACCATTTAAAAAAGGCTAAGTATTTGATTTTACACTGGTAAGCTTTTACATTTTATTTGTAGGCCTGGCTGGCCTACACTTATTTATTTAAATTATTTGTTAAGATAAACCATAATTATCCTTGTATATTACACATTTGTACAAAACTATTGCTTGAAACTAATTTCACTTCACTGTAGGTAGAGTGTACATGTAGCTGTTGTTCAGATTGATACACACTTTGTACATTTGAATGCAATAGGCTGTAATAATTCACTGTGGGTTAATTGAGGATTATAAGCTTACAGGCTATGTGTTGTGCACAGTAGCTAATGTGTATTGGAGATTTATTGCACTACATGTATGGGGTACTCCTCACTCAGTAAATACAGTAAATACCATGTAAACTACATGCAGGTCTAGCAATATACAATGTTTCAAAATGTTCATTTAAGCAGTTTATATTATTATGAAGACTATGTGCATTAATAGCTTACCTTATTTTGACATCATCCTCCCAGTGTAATGGATTAGGCTAGGCTGCTATTGCAAATATTAACCCTTGTCTTTGTATCATGTTTTATGCATGGTATAAACTCATTCTTAATCTGACATAACTTCATAAGTGATATGGTTTGATATCCTAGGCTCCAGTTTGGCAAAGTGTGCATAAAAAGTACATTATGTACTTTGAACATTTTACTATAGAATTTGTGAATGGTTTGTAAAATTGTAATTGACAGTTAATTGCAAGAATGTAATTTGGCTAGGCTTCAGGATTTGCCCGCCATCCGCTCTAGCCTTATTGCAGATACGGTGAACATCTGGGTTATCTCAGGTAGGCATAGTGTAAAGAAATTGTGGGCAGATTCAAATGAATTGAAATACATGTATTAGGTAGGAAGGAATTTCAGGATGTTATTTTTCTGAAACCAGAACATTGAGTACCATTACAGGATTTTTAATGAAATAGGATTGGAGCAACGGACAAATTTAGTTATTGAACTGGATTGGACACAATTCTTTAATTGTATTTCATAGAATTGTGTCTTGAGTGAAAACAGTGGATGGTGTTCGCATAGGTTGACCAGAGATTTTAGAGCCCATATTTATATATTTTATCATTTAATAGAGTAAGTGAATAAAATAAATATTTATCTTTATTTATTTATACTTTCTATTAACTTGACGAAACTTTTTGAATCAAACCCCATGTCGTTTGCTTTTGGTCTTGGTAATAAAAGAAAGTGATTCTATTTGCTTTATACTGGGTACGGCTATAAAAATGATTTTATTTTTGTCATTGATATAGATTGTAAAACATTTTTAATGGTACTTGATAGAGGAATGTAGACCCGTGCTGCTTGAGTGATTTACGTAAATGGAAGCAAAGGGGTATTATCTATTCTGGCTGAATGAATTGTATCAGGCCCCCTGCTAATCTAGGCTTGCTATGTTATATGCATCAGTATTAAACTTCTGATTCGCTGAGGAGAATTTTTATTGAATGTGGGATTAAAATTCAGCTGCTTATTTCTCTTGTGATAATGGAGAAACCACAGATTGAAACATGATAGAGAAAACTCAATTCAGTTATTGAAATTTGGAGAATAATGAAAAGAGGAAACCGTAAAAACTCTTGCTGGTTATGAATTCATTTCTGTTTGAATGAATCGGAAGCCACGCAATCATCTTTTTTCATCCCAAAATTTAAAAAACTTATCTTAGAAAATAAATTCACAAATAATAATTATTCGGTGTACATGTACTTGGAACCAGTTGGAACCATCTTAATTGATTAATTAGTGCTCAGTGGTACATTTTCTTACTGATATATGTACCAACTAATAGACAATGAGAGTCGCAATAAAAATTTAAATGAACTAGAAACAGAAACCAAGGTTTTAATATGGTACTGAATGGTAGTTTCTTTGACCGATGTCCAAAGAACAAATCATAATGTGGCAGGCACAATGAGAAATGATTGTATTTCAGGTATTTGTGTAGTCATGTCTTCAACGTAAGTTGAATGAAGAATGACATTTTATTAATTTACTTGCTTAGAAATCAGTTATTGGTATGATTAAAGATATCCAAAATATCCATAACAACATATACTTGTATGCTTTTCCAGATAAAGTCATTGAATTAAAGTCAGAAATTCCCCTTATGGTTGTATTTGTCATGTCTGGTGAACATGGAACATCCACTGTTAATGCCACATATTATTTTATGTGTATTGTAGGCCATTCAAAAACATTTCCATAAAGCTTTATTGTATTTTGTCTTAAAATATAGAATTTCTTATAGCTCTGCAGAATTTCACAGTGAACAGATTTTCTTGTTAATTCCCCAAGAATAGATAGTAAGTGAAGTGAGGTATCTGGTTTTATTAGAAGTAATATGATATGACATAACTTGATAGAAACAATTTTGGGTGGGGGTACTGAGGGAAGGTCGTAGGTTAAGCACTATCTCTAGATAAGGTCAGTTTAAACCAGTAATTGGCCACAGTTCAACCTGACCTTGAGGTCAACCTTACAATATGGTGTACCTGGTGGTCCACAGGTTCTTTTCTTGACAACTTATTTTAATGACTTGACTTTTGGATTGACTTTTTGACTGAATACATGTACTCAATTAAAAGAACAAAATGTCTTTTAAACTAGTATTTGAACAGGGGAGACCCTTTGTTATTCATTTTCATTGATTTCTAGATTCCATGAATGGTTGGATACATGTACATGTAGGTCTCTGCTGAAAAAATATTTTAAGATTGCTGACATTTAAGCTTAATCTTTTCGATGAGACTAGAGGGTAAGATTAATCATAATTACACATGTAAATTTGGGATTAATCAAACTGTTAATCTGCTCTAATCTGTCTTTTATTTATTACCACTCCCTGGTATTTAATCCTTTCTAGATCTACAGAATTAATAACATTATGTATTACATCCCTATTCATCTGTTCACTATTCAAGAGAATGATCAGAGATCAAAAATAACAGACTATAATCTTTTGTTTCCAGACCCATCAAATCCTAACACATTGTTTTAACATCTTTTATAACCACCAAATTCCATGGGGATTCTCGTCTATCATCTTTTCATACTCTACATAATCTGTGATGATTCCTTTAGAAGTGGCTCACAATTACTTTGATTTGTAGGCTTAAGTTTTAGACAAGAGATCCTGGTCTTTGACAGATTAAGTTAGAGATTGATTTTCAACTAATGGGATGTTTTGAATTGAAGCCTATTGTTAATGACTACAGGTATTAAAAAGTGAACATTTCACTGACATTGTTTAATTGCCTTTGTCGTGAAATTTCTAGCTGTCAGTTCATTACGTGATGAATGGGGATGCCTCCGTAATCATAATATGAAATTATTAGTGACAGGTGAACACCAAAAACCGATTTCCTAGATATGTATGTACTGTGTGTACATGTATGTTGGTATAAAAAAAACAGGATGGTGTATGGAATTAGGGGGTGTACACTACATGTACCGGTACTGCAATTCAATATGAATGTTACAATGTATATGTAAGCCCATAGGCAAACAAACCATTACCTCATTTGGAATTTGGATTTAAAAAAAAGATTGTATTTATAATAACTAAAAATCTTTCATATAAATATATCACAAAGAGAATTGTGCATGGTTGGGTGCAAATATTCCAAATATTTTTGATAATGACGCAAAGAGTCTATGAAATAAAAACCATGATTTGTTTCCTGTTGATTACAAATGTCTAACCCAAACATGGTGCATGCATGGGTGGGTGAGGGTGCAAATATTCCAAATATGAACTAGGTAACTGGGTTTGCATATAAACTTAACCGTGTAAAGTTTACACCCATACATTATTATATAGGTGTAATAGTTCTACAAACTAGTGTTGATGTCAATGAAATTACCATAACTCTACAATTTAAATTACAAAAATATAAAATGAGACATAGAAAACTGTGTATGGTACATGTATCTTAAAGATGTGTGAATTATATCCTTTCCCATGGAATGTGAAGCAGATCATTAAGATTTATTATCTGGAACAGGGTTGAAGGACCACTATAACATACATGTACTTAATGGAGCTTGGTGGACTCAGGACAGTGGTCATGTCAGTTGTCTTCAGCATGAAGTGGTCAAAGGCTGGATGTATAGTACATGTACTGATGTTGATAAAGACGACCATTGTGTTGGACTTAAGGCGGAACTAACCATGTGTGTATTTGAATAGACCAGCTTTCTTTGATTCAGATGGTCATTATTTATTACAAGCTGGTGATGGGTTTGAATACAATAATGACTATACATGTAGTTAGAGAATACAGATCAGATTGATATCTCTGTAGAGACAGAGTTATTAATCAAAATGTGTGAAGTGTTTTTTAAATTGACCCTGGCTGTTGATATTCTTCATAAAATATCAAATAAATAAATCATCTGTTAAAGTTTAAAGTCAACAAGATACTGGCCGTACCAGTATCAATTTTGATTTTCAAAATAAAAAGATTATTTCCAGCAGTAATGTTTTTTTTTTAGGTGATTATTGGAATTGATTTAGTTAAATACATGTATATGAACTCTAGTACATGTATACATGTACATGTACATTAATTCTGTTACTAAACTGGCTTTCTGCCAGGATATCCATGTAACATATATAATATTCTGACATCCTTATCAGTATATAGATTTTATCCACCCTAAATAAACCCCACAAAAAACGAAATCTCTCTCTATAGAACAAATGAAATTGAAAAGTTGTTGCATTGACATAGTTGATTCTGTTTCACATTTGGTTGAAATGAAAGCAGCTTTGTTTGACCTGCATTTCTAAACCATTGTGCCTAACAAGAACTTACAGAATGTTTTCTTGCTTATAACTTCCAACCCATGTATGTAGTACTACTACTAGTACTTACTACTAGTAGAGAATAAGACAGCCAGACACAGGATATTTGTAAGGTTATGTAATAAAGCCAAAAGTCGTAACCTGCCACTAGTTTTAATATGAACCATATGACACCTGATACTACAAGTATGTATGACTACACTTCTACATCAAGCCCCATTGGTTAATGGTGCCATGTAGCAGCATTGTTCCATAGCAGTAACTGGTTTCATATGAAAGGATCTGGTGTTTTAAATCATTTGTGAAGTCAAGGTTCCTTAAGGTTCTTCAACATATTTACTTAATAAATTTGTTGTAATTGTAATAAACTATAATTATTGTGCACCAGTTCATCAAGTTATATTTATTTGATAATAATTTCAGAAAGATAACATCCTTATGTATGAACATTATATCGATTGTAGATATCTATGAACTCACAAACTGGGCTATCATGCCGTCATGTGGGTCTAAATTAAGGTATTGGTACATTACTTATATGTATATCAAAACCTCAGTCAAAAGGTCAGATATAAGATTTGTGTATGGTATCAAATTTCATAGCTTACTTCCTCTTCTGGTTACCTGGGGAGATTGCAGTCTGGTCTGGATCATTTCATATGTCTCTGCTTTTTGAAGTTTGCTTGTTTTTGATGTTTTAGTTCACTACCATGTTGGTGTTTCATCAAAATATATCATGCTTGAAACAAATTACATGTAGAACACGGTAATTGCTTATTACTGAGTAAACCATTAATTAATCATTCGAGATGTTTATGTAACATAAGTGTAGGAGGCTTGGTCCCCAAAATCGCTTTATAAATTTCCAGTTTTTCTGTTTTTTGATACTATAACTAGAGTACTTGAACTCTTCTAACAGCTCCCCTCTCTGGGTAATGGTAGTTTAGACAATTTGATATCACAAACTACATGTACAGTGTTGATAGTAATCTTTTACAGGCATTTAGTAAGGTAACTGGATAGTGTAATAAACTATAGCACATACCAGTACTTATGAAAAACAGCTACTAATATATTTGGATGATGTTTCGAAGACCATTCTTTCAACATTTATTTAAAGTTATTAGCTTGATAATGTTGAGGGAATACTCTTTGAAAATTTTATTTAAAGTTTATTTAATATGATATTGATAAGATTGCAGTGAAAGAATTTAACTAACTAAAGCCTTCTCATTTCTAGTCGGTGGGAGTCAAATATTTATGGGCTTGACCAATGATCTATCCCATTTGTTGAATGGATCTTCTGTGAAATTGATTTAAAAAGAAATAATAAAAATATTTCACTTGTTCCTCAGCTACATGAATTTTAACTATATATAATACATGAACTTGGTCATGATAAGTGAATAAATAGAGAAATAAATAGATGAATTTATAACATTAACAGATGCACATTAACATCTAAAAGATATTTTATGGAAAATAAATGTCAAAACTATTTTTGTTCAGTTTTTATTTCACTTCAGACAATACCATGAAGCATGCTAGTCAGTCTGGGGCCATTCCAAAGCTTTTGGACCTGACCAACTGTTGGTTTTAAATTCTTTCGACTTTCACTGATGGGTTGCAGATCTTGTTGATTACCTTTGATCTTTTTGGTTGGTGCAGAAAAGTAGGAAGTTTAACTCCATTTCATTCATTTTTATCTGCCTTGAAAATAAATTTTGTTAGTCTCAAGAGTTTGACAGTGCAACCAACGTGTAAATGATTGATAGAATTTAAATGGTTATTTGTGTCAGACTATTAGCAGAACAAAGAAGTTAATGATACTATTTTGCTGACTTTGTATTGAAATGGTTTGGGATCAATTTGATGAATTGGTATAACAATAGATAACTGTCCGCTACTGTTTAACCAGTCCATTATATATATTGGGTAGTGTAATGAACCTGTGGGCAGTATTGACCATAAACCTAGAAACCCAATTAAGTTTTACCACAGGTATTGACAAATAATGTTAAAACTGGGTGATAGCACGAACGAACAAAATTAGTAACAAATTGGACATACGTTACATTTCAGTTAATTCACAGTTTAGTTGAGTTTAGTTTGAAATTTGTTTCAAATTAATTGCAGATTTTATCACACACAACACGGAAATATCGAAATAGTTATTTGGTTTTCATTGCATATGTTTTATTCAAGCTGTTAGCATCATGTATTAGAATGACGAGAGACTTTTTATTATGAAAAAAAATTCTATTTACTAATCAATGTTATTAGATTGATTAAAACATAACATCGCTTATAGTGATTAGGTTTTTACTGTCATGGTAAATGGATTAACAATCAACAAGTGAAGGAATGTGGAGGATGTGGTGGTAATCTATATTCATTCAATCAATAAATATTTTCATTTGTTATGAAATGTCAAGCTGTTCCTCTACTACCATTTATTGATCTTATATCTACATTGTAATGTAACTTACTTATGTTGAAAAACATTTTTACAATAAATAATACAAGATTTTATTTGCTGGCTCTCCATGTAAAAAGTCTCCGTGGAAGTACTGCTCACAGCCTGGGCATATTCTGAGAAATATTTCAACCAATCTGTAAGAAAGAGTAAAAATTGATGATACCCGGTACATTATTATTCTTACAGTAAAGTTGGGCTACATGTATTTCAAATTGTTGGCCTTTGGATGTGTATGCGCATTTAATCACCACTGTTGTGGGGTCCAGTAAGATGGTTGCATTCTAATTCACTGGCTTGGCTTTTACAATCAGAGCCAACTTTAAAAATGCTCATGCTTTGTGCATGATCATGGCATGATACTATTACACCAATTTAAAAGACTTCAAGGTGATAGTTTGTCATATTAATAAATGGGTTGAATGAAACTCTTCAGTTTTTCGACAAGACAATCTTTTACTTGATAGAAACTATAATCTTACTTTATCTAAACTAACTTGACTGGTTATTTTAGTTAAAAACAGCTGTAATATAATCAATACCATCTGCTACTCTAACATACCTGATAGCCTAGTTTCATAACTTGACTTAATTAATAACTTCATACTTTTATTAGATAATTTATAACTGTTCACAACCTGTCTACCATTTTACAAAATGGCTACCATATAAAATTTACCTGATTTGTTCTTTATCTTAGGTCTTACGTGTATGTGGTTTATTAAATACAGTTTCAAAATGTTTATACTTGGAGAGGAAAAAACTCCCCACAGTTTATTCACTATAATAATACAAGAGCATTTAGTTTGCTAGCTCACTGTTGCATAGTTATTTACATTTAATTATACTCTGTAGATCAAGCACCTACATGTACATGTACAAGTGCCAAAACTTTCTTTGATTATCATGACTAAAGTAATTATTAATCAACGGCTGACATCCGGAAATCTTTGAGGGGGTGCTAAATATCATGATGTTTGCTAATAATATAATTGTATTTGCAACTTCTGTTAAGATTGTTACAAGTTAATATTCCCCCCAAAGAAACAGTTTAAAAGATCTCATATTATCTTAACAACCCAATACATATTTATTATTTAATACATGTAGCTGCAGTTTGATCTTTTGGGTGGTACAATATGTACACCCTTTGCATCCTGTAGCTGGTCATGCTTCTCAATATGGTCAGATTCAGTTCATAGCCTTCAAACTTCACAAAAGGGTAGGGATGTTAAAATGTGTTCTTCATATTACTAATGGGTGTGTCAGTCAGGACATCTTATGAGCTGAAGCATTATTAAAATAATAAGCATAATATATGATGAGAAAAATAATTTATTTCTTTCCTTCACATGCCATCGTTGGTGGGATTACTTTGTGGTTGTGAATCCCACCGTTTCTGAATAGCCGTGTAATCTGCATTACAATTAAAGTTTGTTATAGCGTTTATTATAATAATACATGCACAATAACTTAAAGGGAGCTACTGTCGGGCGGGAGAATACTTGTCCCTTATGGCACACTGCATGGCGTATGTCCAGTCTTCATTCGTGCAGGAAAGTCCTTTTTTCTTCAAAAACCAGACATCACGTCTGTTAATAATCCCTTAAAGTGGGAAATTGTTTTTGAGACACATTCAAGTACATCTTTTAGCTTTTCTGATCATATGTAAATGATATTCAGAAATGTGTTCTCCTATCAGGAGGTAGTCATGTTAATTGCTATCAGCAGATTTATATAATTGGAGGAGACACAGTAAATAATTGTGTTGAAATAGAAGCTGGGTCGAGTTTACAGTGTGTGCTAGTTTTGAAGTTTAGATTTGCATGATAAGGGTCATTAGCTATTCATGTTTTACTTACCTATATAAATGCTTTATTATAATACTAAATTGTATGATTTATGTGCTAACCTATTCATAAAGTGTCAACATAGAATTCTGCTAATAAATACACAGAGTGACACTATGTATAATAGGCATTTATTAACATAACTTTGGTATAGGTATACTTTTACGTAAAAGGGTCATTCCAGCAAACAAATCCAGTCATGAATATCACATCTGGTATATTTTTTATTATTTGTCATAAAATGTATTACTATAAATAGTAATACCAATGGCCATGCATAATAGGAGTTTAAAACCATAATGATTTGTATTGCAAAGAAAAAATTTGGTTTTAAATCTGATATTTGGTTTAAAGTAAGAACTTGACATCTCCTTTAGTTTAATGGCCATTCATAATATTTGGAGTTTAAAATAATAATTTGTATAATTGCCGAAAAAAAAAACAGTTTTTATATCTGATATTCAGGTTAGAATAAGAACTTGGATTTAATGGGTTAGCTATCCACCATGTTTTAAAGGGTAACATCAAGAATGGATGAAATACCTGTACTATGTGTTGACAAGAGATAAACATGTCATCATATCAGTAAATGTCACATCAAAAGTCTTCTACCTATATATATAATCTAGTATACATAGACTAGGACATAACCTTTTAACAGATACATTTTGTTAATTGAATAACATGGTTGTTGTACAAATAAACATGTCATCACACTAGTCATTTATTTCATTGACAGAAATATAGAACTACATTACAGCCACATTCTACATGTAGGTTCTCCATAATCTGCTCATGTATGCCGATGTATGTAATATTAAGTAAACTTGACTTAATTTAAAAACAAAGCAATTGTTTATTGGCAGTATTTTAACCAATCATTGGCAGATGATCCACAGAGGATTTGTTGACGATGCATAGAAGATGAGGCATGTAGAATGTAGTGGTACTGTACGATGTACAATTCCTTAATGTTGCTGTACTTATATTTTAAGTTCATCATATTATTTCAGTCATCATACATTTCATAAGATGGTACATGGACTATGTACTAAGCAGTATACAAGTAGTAGAGGAAAGAACTGACTAATATATTTAAGTTCAAGATCAGGAATATCTTTACTGTGTTTATAACCACAAAGATGAGATAAAGCATGGTTACTTTTATCAACTGTTTATTTCTCAATCAGAAACAGACCTCAGTATCAGAAACACGAATGAGTTTTACCACACATATATTTATATACTAAATGAAGACTAGGGAATAATCAGTAGTATAGTTAGTCCACATTTCTTTCTAAAATTAGCTTGTTGCTGTCTATAACCTGTACTATCAGTACAGGATAGAATGGTACCATATTTTGTTTGATTAGTAGAAAACAGCAGGCAAACTCATTAAAATAATCAAACAGGAAATACAGGGTACTTTAACTCCAGGCAAATATGATATACAACTATGATGAGTTGTGATAATGTCATGATGTATTTATTGAAAGTCAGTTTTAATACATCTTGATATTATGTAATTTATTAACTAATAAATAGTTACATCTACCCACGGACTGGCAGCAGTATGTTACATTGACAAACATATATATATGCAACTTAATCTGATATCAGACAGAAATTAAAAGTACATATTTAAATTAGGTGCCATTTACATTATTCAAGTTACTCTAGAGAACTAACAGTAAAAATACACATTGATAAATTAACTGTACATTATAAGACAAACTGGATATGATCACATGTATGTTGGATAAGTACATAAACAAGAAATGTCAGTTTCATTAAGATGAAAATTCAAAAATATGATGTCAATTAGTTAAAAAGAAGTGGACCAAGTTTTCTTTAAAGTAACATGTACTATGACTTTAATGTTAGCACTAAAGACATGATTATAGATAAAAAACTACAAAGGCATACAAGTAGGTGGGGTTCATACTTCTATCAAATAGCTGACTTCATTTCATTTGCATGTTTTAAATTTTGCACCCAAATGGACCTTGTTTATTTTCTAAAGCAGCAAACAATTTCAAAGAATTGATGTTAAATGCCAATTACACCCATGATCTAATGGTCATGTTTATTGTTCCTTTCTGAACAATTTTTTGGTTGAAATTAGAATTTATTAAGGCACATGTCATATTATTCATTTCCATATTTAGAATGGACTTTGTACTAAACGCTTTAGAAAATAAGGCAATATATAACCCCAACTTAAAACAGCTGTAAATCTCATTTCATTAATTCATTACATTTGTACGTAGGTGATAATTTACATTTGTAATAATTATTCAAAGGCATCATTTCTTCATGAATTATAAACAAACAAGATGGTATTAAAACTCACGATTGAAGTGGACTGAATTAATTTGCATAATTGTTAGGGAATGGCTAATAACCACAGGCTAACACCCTAGACAAACCAATGATTCATAATTAACCAAACTTTATTAGGTAGTATGAACACAAATAATTAAAAAAGCTTTGAGTAAATGTATGTAACAAAAGTTTTACATTTTAACCATTTCTCCTGGTTTCTTGTTTTACACACCAAAAGGTAAACATCAAAGTTTGGACAATCTACATCAATAGGTACACAAAAGGTCAAGATGAAGGACAATCCAATGAGTAATTTGTACTTTCCCTAGTAAAAATAGGTTTACAAGTAAACATGTTTCTTACACCTTTAAATAAAGTTAAACAGCTACATAGACAAACATCTTAACACCTTACTATACATAAACTATGAAGTTTATTTTTACCTACTGGTACTCTTTTACCTATATAGATAATCTATATACAAATACACCTAATAAATCACAGCTGGTCATCTGTCATCAAAAAACAAACAATTTTTTTTTTTTCGGGTTGGGGTGGGGGAGAGGACATAAAAATGTCATGTTCACTTTATACATGATGCGACAAGCTTAATACCACTAATGTCCTTTATCTAGGGATTTTACATCACTTTAATCTTGATTATCTTTATGCTTAATTGATTATCTTTAATTTTGAAAATAATTATAGCTTGGAATATTATATTTATGATATAAATCATAATAATGAACACTGGCGAGTTTTACACTTCAAACTGTATTATTAAAATAAAGTTGTATTCATCTGATCAAGGTAACTTTATTTTATTGTATCAAGTCTTTGAACAACTTATCTGTCTGCCCAGCTTTGATTAAAGACGTGATATTTAATATGCCTAGTTCAATGGCAAAATCTTGTATCAAGCTGGCTAACATCCGTATTAATTACAAGGAAATATAGAACACGGGTAATCTGATTGATCACACGTACTAGTTTGTGCGAAAGATTAACTATGGATCATTTTACACAGAGGCATGACCTTCTGGACAGATCCAAGGCAATGTACTTGAAATTAAAGGATATCACTTAACAGGCAGCTTCATCTTACATCAAATCACTTCCAAGTCAAACAAGCCTTTTCCCTCAGAATGTGAACCAAAATAGTCTAGGAAAGATTTCATTTCAAATGATTTCAAAGAACTCCCAGTGTTCATTCATGTTGTATGTTTTGTGTTTAGGATGAGGACTGTAAAATGTTACTGAGAAGGTATCTGTTCTCTTTAATGTGTATCAGAGCTGATTGTTTAAGTTTTATAGTGTACTTCCTGAACTTAAGTTGGTATAATCCCTCTTGAACACTATGAAAAAGATTACAGTCATCTGAAGTACGGTACACAACTGGAAATGCAAAGGATTGAATGACAACAGGGATTGATTTTATCTACTTCCTGTCTTCCAGGTCCCTGTTTCATGAAGGATGTAAATTTTGATACATGTACATGTACACTTAAAAGTCCAAAGAGTTGTATAGTAAAAGTTTTGAATGACATGTATGTGTATGTCAGCCTTATGTATTGGGAGCCTGAACTATAAATTTTGTTAAAAAATGCTGTAAATTCCTTTTCAGTGAATGCAGCCTAAAATTTGTTTGAATAATTAGATTGATCAGGGCCTTTTAGAATAAAAACAAACTTTATATAAAATAACCGTCTAACCCGAACTGAATTAGGAAAATGGAGCACACAAATAAAAATCTAATTTTGAAACCAAAAGATTTAATTGTAAATCATTATGGTTAAAAACAATTCTACATTTGCTGAAATTTAATCTGGTCGAGGGTTAATGATCTTACATGATTGTGAGTTCATCAACCAGAAAGTCATTCATTCATTCCAGCTGCTTGATTATTATGAAAACAGAGCCGTCTGCTTGTTGTAAACTAGGTAGAAAAAACATTAATGTCATTTATTAAGGTTATACAATAACCATCACAATATTATGGTAATGAAAATTGATGAAGCAGAAAGCCATTGTGGATTGGATTCCTTGGAGGATACTGAATACAAAACGGACTACGTTAAAGTCACGTAAGAGTTGATTAGGCTAGGTAACAAGAGTATTCTATAATTACTATAAATTATATTACTATCTTCTCATAAAATCTATATTTGATTGTAAATAGATTGGTAGGGCTTATTGAATAATCTATCACAGAATTACAATAACAGGCTAAAAGTTTAACAATTGTTAAGGCACTGAGTGTCTAACTCCATAGGCCCTTTCTGAGATCTTTCTCCTTTCAAAAATGAGTTTATCATTCTTTTTTTATGTAAAGAACTACGGATATGGCCTAGGTCAGCGTCTCTGGTTAGTGCCAAGAATAAATATTACACACAATAGTGTGATGTAGTTCATAAAGATGTAGTTTGGTTCTGTTATTTCTATATTTGGTCATAGGTACTATTTCAGCAGATGGGTGTGGATTGTTTGTCGTGTAATTTGTAAAATACCACACATATCATTGTTTATATACTGAGGTAGTTGTCCATAAATTATGTTGACAAATGGCTGGCATCATGCTGTAACCTACTTTTAGTATTATTATTATGTATTTTAAAGTTACCAAAAGTTAATGCTTTAGTACTGTGTCAACTAAGTGACTGTATGTAAATTACAATACAGTTTGTTTACGATCAAAAAAATATATTAGAAACCAGTTCTAAATTAAATGCTTGTTTTCTTATTGTAAATAAGACTCAAAAAATGCATTTATGATACAAAAGTTATACAAAAGATTTGTGTAAGACATTATTGACAGAGAATTAGCAATATGCATTGTAATTCAGATTGCTGTTAATATACATGTATGGTAACGAAGATTAGTATTATTTTAGTGCAGGTGTAAATTGTCAGTGGGAATGAGCTGTTTGTCATTTTAGGAATATTTACAAGAGGTCACAAGTGCCTGTTAAAACATGGTAGAAATCTCCCATGAATATCTGTGTTTATTTAGTATTGACATGGAGAGTATTGGTGTAATCAGACAACCTTGTCAAATACCTCGCATAATACTCTCTTACCTTGTGTTTCCTTGACCTTTGACATACATCTAAAAACTACTGTGTATATTTAAAGTTAAAGGCAACTACATGTACTGTATTCTGTGTTGATCAGTTACATAATACATTAAGTGTTTTCGGATTCTGTAGCTCTAACAAACATTTAGAATGAGAAAAACGATTGTAGAAATCTTATTTTATGGAGTGAATAAAAATTGTTATTTTTTAAAACACTTTAATACAGTTAATCTCTCGTGTTTATTTTTTGGCAGTCAAACCAGCTAGTAATCTATATCGGTACTTCGATTAAAACGATCATGACAGATTTAGTCAAGTTGATACATTACTTACACCTACCTACATGAAAATACTATATTTAGATGGTTGCAAGGTACTAATATTTCTAATTCTGACTTGAAATACCACTAGTACCTGTGTTGTGGCTTCTTTCAGTCTAAAAATATCATTTATGATTAGCTTTCCAACCCACACATGCCTCAAATGTTAGTCATTAGTTTATAATATAGTTAGTAATTTTTGCTACCAATACTCTTATATCAAGAGCAACGATTGATTACATGTAGGTGCTCAGAGAAATAATATATTTTAAGTTGTTTGTACGGTATTTAATGGCATACTACAGTGAAATGTTTTAGTTTTGCTTCTATTTGAGAAATTTGGTATAAATAACTAGGAAGTTAGGAACACACACATAGCTTAAAGTTTAAATGAACTTAATTTGAACTTTATAATATCATAAAACAACAAACTCAACATTTTCAAGTTTCAAAGTATATAGACCTAATGCAGTTTCATGGGCTTAAAAAAGAAGCTCAGTTCATATATAGTGGGAGACGTGTGATGCTAATCTGTTCACCATCTGCTAGAAAAGATATGTCATCTGCTTCATCTGTCATTGCCTCAGTAGGGATCCTTGTAAGGTATTTCTTACACATGATGATTTAAACATGTCTGACTCTTAAGTAGGGAATTCCAATAGAGCTAAACATGTCAGACTGACGATCTGAAATTAAGAAATTCTTAGAAGTTTCAGACAGTCTTACAATCTCAGTTCTGCATGTATGGAAAACTTTATTGTTTAGTGATATTAAGTTAATACAACTGTGGTTTGTTTTTTGAAAATTAGAAGTGACAGAATCTTAGCTCTTGCCTGCCACTACCGATATTGGTACTAAACTATTTTATTTGTGCCACTTACCTTAACATAAATGCAGGATGATGTTTCGGAACTGCATATTATATGAAAGCTCCTGTCCAATTTTGTGACCAGTCAACTGTAAAACTGTTATTATTCTTAGTTGATGATATAATACATAAGATGATAAGACAGTAAACAGTGTCAAATTACTGTAATTGTTCCGTTTGTTTCCCACTAACCCAGTTATAATCAGCCGTGGGTATTCGTTATATGGGAAGTTGTGTTGATTAGATTGCCCAATCAATATTAGTTAATGTAGTTTCTACCATTAAATCAGAGATCAACTGAGGCATTTATCTAAAGTACATGTAGTACCAATATTAGTCTAACCACCAATTTATCTAACAGCTGGTCAATATACTTTAAAAGACATCCATTTTCCTTAGTGTTACTTAATACTGTAAAAAACTTCTTAAAGTGTTAAAGAATGCTTGGAAGTTGGAGTAGTATTAAAAATTCCAGTCAGTATTTTAAAAAACCTTATTATTCTTGATTTGTTGTGTAATATTATAATGTTTTTGGTGTAATCGTTTGGCTATACGCTTGAGGAGAGTAGGTTTTAGTTTATCCAAAACGTGATTCTGCTCAAATAGCTTCATACTATCCATGCTTGTGTCTATCTAAATCAATAAAATTCAGAGATTTTCATAAAATATTTTGCCTGATCTTGATTGTGTTCTCTAAAAGCATCTCTAAAGCCATGTATTATTCAGTTGTAAGGAATAAAAAAGTTAACTGGCAGAATTCCACACAGGCATGAAAATGATCATATCGAGCATGATGAAATTGTTGAACTTGTGTCAGATTGTGGCAGGAAATAAACAAGATTAAAGCACATATTTTGACTCTGTTCATTGGCATTTATAAATATCTTGACTTTATCTTTGTGATGATGTTCTATGTATATTGCCATTAAATGTAACTTCTTAGGCTTAAGCTAATACTACCGTACCTATCAGAAATGAAATGGGGTTTAACATCCTACTTTTCTGCACCGACTGGGTTAATGAAGACGGGCATATGCCATGCAGTGTGTTATGCGGGTAATTTTGTCCGGACAGCGACGCTACGACCTATTCTTATTTCGAATTCCAACTGTCAAGGTTTCTTTTATGAGCACGGCAATGTGCACACAGGGTCTCAGTCTTTTGTCACATCAGAACAAATATATGTTGTCCCTTGCCAGGTCTGCTGACTTGCACCAGTGACATCTCAATTACAAGGAACAAAATAATCCAGTACATAGGCGTCTAAAGATATGTAGTCTGTACACCCTTTAAGTCTGACCATCTATCAGGTTCATTCCAGGTGTTGGCCCTCTGTCCTTCACCACTGAGAAGGGGGAACCATGCCAGAAAATCCAGATAAACTTACATGGCTAACACAGAGATTGAACATGGTACCTCCAGGTTAGCGAGCCAAATTGCTACTCACCTAGCCACTGCGACTCCCACTGCTTATCAGATTTGCTACATTGACATCATGTACATGTAATCGACTCAGACTATGGCATTATTTCCTTAGGTCATTCAGATTTTTTTCTTTTTGGCAGAATGACAGATAATTGTTTTTTGTTGGATCATTCAAAGAGATTACTGTCTGTAATCCTGAAAATTGTCTGAGGTTTGGAACTTCAGGTTCTTAGATTTCATAGTTAGAAAAAGAAAAAAATATATTTTAAAGGAATTAATTTGAGCACATTTATTGTGTTACTGTGAATTGGGATATTAGAGGATTTAAAGAAAGGGAAAATATGGAGGGTTTTGGTTGTTTATGTTTGTATGCAAACAGGTTAAGATATTTGGCATTATCAAACAAAACAATACAGGTGTTCATTATATTTAGTATTATGTCAGAATCAATTCACCCTCAGCTGATGAGTGAAACTTCCGTACTCGGTACAGGACAAAGACCCTAGTTTTAGTGAAAGAAAAATAAAAGTGTTTTTTGCTCATCGTGTCATTTTAAACTCAACCTTTTAACTGATGTTAAATTGCCACAAGCACACATCATTTACAAATATTGCACGGTTTGAACAAAGATTATCAAGATTTGAATAATTGTTAGTCAGCGAGTTCTAAGGCACATTGTCACTTTAGATCAGAATAGGATATAATGAAATTAACACTGAATTAATAGTTAACCATACAACTTCGAAAATAATGCAGGCAGAATTTTTCCATTTAACAGTCTGCTGAACTCAATATGATATAAAAAAAAGATACCTTGAAATGACTAGAGTTTTTTTGTTGACAACACTTGACTGGTCATTTATTTCATATTTTAAAACATATTATTAAAGTAAGATCTTAGTTAGGCTACTTGTACAGATCATATTTTATGCTGTAGTTTATTCACAGATATAATTGTAAAGTGAACACTATATGCATTATGTAGTATGAACATATTACTTTTTAAATGTTTAGCTGGACTAGGTCTAACTCAACCAATTTTATCTCTTTCTTCATTCATTCATTTAACAATAATTCATCCATCACTTGTCAGATTATATTAGTCAATGAAACTATTTAGTAGGTAATTCTCTGTAACACCAGTTGAACCATAATTTATCATCCCCTTAGATAGTGACAACATTAACATCAAATTGTTCTGAAAGATAAAGTTGATACTGTTTATAAAGTACTAGTATTGGCAATCTTCAATTGATCCACAAGTTATAGACCTAATCAAATGAAAACGAGGGATACCAATCATTTAAATGTCTATTTATTATAGAAAAGTTTTGTATGTAATATTTAACTTAGTTGTGTTTACAACAAGAAAGAGTTCAGCAAACAGGGCAGAAAATATCCATTTTCGGAATGTGAAAAGTCCAAGTTATAATACTTTAAGATTACTTCTCTAATATTTGGGAAATAAGCCATCATGTACCAAACAAGGTTATAATATGCCTTGAGTTGGTGCGACAAAATTCCAGACTCAAGCTGTTAAAATCCTTGAGACCATTCTTTAAGTGGATAATTGAGTGTTATAATATTAGGACATGTGTTTTACATTTTATCATAGCTTGATAACAAATGAGACTTTTGACAGTAAATTAAAAGTATATATGTCAGAGAGTGATAATAAATTAAGAGTCATAAATCAAAGTAAATCAGCTTTTTAGCTGACTGTCACTGTCAGTGACTAAACCCTCCAAAAAAGAGATCTCAAGACTTAACCCTCCAAAAAAGAGATCTCAAGACTTATTTCATGTGTCATTAACATTTTCAGTGATCCTGTAAAACTAAGCCAAAATCTGCAACCACAAGCTTTCCAACTTTTTGTTTTAGTACAGTACTAGCGAGCACCATATTCAGTGATGGCACCAAATGTTTTACATTTTTGCAATGACATGTATTTATTATTTCTGTCTTGTATTTTTCAGATATTGCTTTGGATTGGTCAGACCATGCATTATGGTGGCCAGAAAGAAATATGTGGTTATCGCGTACACGATCCACCCTAGATCAGTACAGTGTTCAGGCCGATGCCAAATTACAATTTACACCAATGCACAAAAATTTACGGATACAATTACCTGATTTACAAGTGTTAGATATGAGAGTGGATTTTTCTACAAAAGTTTTTGCAACAGTGGTACACTTGTGCAAGGAATTAGGTAAGTCCAAAACCCTCCCCACTACATGTATGTAGCCATTGCAAGAGTGTCGCTTAGAGATTCAAGAAGCCATCTGCCATAAGTGAAAAAATTCTTGACTATGTCCTCTCTTTTGACAAAATCTTGAATACATCACTGAGTGTTTGGATGCATTCAATTCTTTGTTCGAGAGAAAGGTTGATTATTAAATGGAGCATATGTCGATAAAATGGATCTAGGGCACCCTGAATAGAAAAAAATATCTAGGTCTGTTTTCTGTAGGGAGCTTTACAATCACTTTTCATTTTACAAACACTTTATATTGACACTATATTTGATCATGATATATGGAAATATACACTGATATATATGACAGACGACCATTATTATCCTTACAAACTTTACAAAATGACTGACTGATCATAAACATATTATTATACTCTGTACTGGATAACATTTTGTGATTTTGTCTAGACCTCGGCTGGTAACTTTCTCTGGTTATCAAAATCTGTCAAGCATGAAACATTTGTGATGATAATTTGCAACACCTCAGTACATGTTTGATATCTGGAGTCGATCATCATGGTCATCATGTTTAGAACAAGATCAATCATCCCAGTTCACTCATTCATGAAATACTATGTATTGTAGACAAATAATACAATCTTTAGGCATATACATGTAGTATGTACATGTAAGTCACTGACTGCTAATGTTTAGAAAGATCTGTATCAGAGAATATCAGAAATAGTTCAAGTTCCAATCTGAAAAAAAAAATCTCCCATCTACATATATACACATGGGTTGCATCACACACACACACAGTACATCTAAACTTATGATGTTACATGCATGTTAAAAGTTAAATTAAAAACCACATCATGCATGAAATTGTTTTGGTATTCATAGATTTAAAACATTTGATTTTAAATCATTAAAATAATAAATACTCTCTCACTCACTAAGTTACTTAACCATGCATTATGCAAGAGGTAAATCTGCCTATATTTCTTTGGGCCTAAAATGTTATGCTATTAATTAGACATTTAATTTATTAACATGAAAAGACCATTATCAACTCTCAATGCAATCTTATGTGTCTGATTTTCATTGGATTTGAATCTGATCTGCTGTTCAACAGCTGTTGTTGATTAAACACAAAAGTGGATAATCAAGACTTTGTTAATTATCGTGACAGCGGTAACATTGATAATCAAGGCTACAGTGATTTTTAACATTCTCGGCTTAAGAGTGAAACAATTTGACTGAAATTTTCAGCATATTCCATTTACATCATCTAGTTTAAATTTTAACTATTATAGTGAGAACTACCAGCTCTTTATCTAATCTTCCATAATGTATCTTTAAGAGAAAGGGAGTTTCATATTTTGAAAATATTTCTAGTATGCCTGAGGCATGAAATTAATCAGGCTTACAATAATAAAGATAGGTGTTTTTATATGACAGGTTATAAATTTGTTTTAAAAGCTTTTCATTGTTTTAAAAAACACAGTTAAACAGCTCTGACAGTTGAAACACAAACAGCCAAAAATTATAATGATATGTGCTGTTGTTTAGATATATCAGTTAAACTAATTTTAAATTGGTAGCGAAATGCAAAAAGAAAATATAATTCATGAATTTGTTTAAATCTCTAGCCTGTTACCTGTTTTCAAGAAGGCTTTATTTTTCTGAATATAAGCTTATGGGCTTAAATCTTCAACTAGCTATGGTCTGTATAGTGCACCCTTCAATAATTTTGTGGAAATTTGGGGTTTTGATTAGGATAAGTGTTTGAATGGCTGTTGGAACAAAGCTTGTTTTCCTTATAATCTGTGTGAACCCTACACTCTTTAAAACTATTGTGTTTTTAAACTATCTAATGATATATATATAGCCATCTGAACGGCATACCTACATAAGATCGCTGATTTTACCTCTTGTTTATTATTGACATTGTTACATGTAGTTTATCATTACCATGTTGTAAATCTAAAAATAAAATAAGCCGAGTTTATGCATCAAAAAATCAGTATAATGGGCAGGTACATACATGTATGTACCATCAGTACAAAGAACATTACACAATTATAGGTGCCATGCATGGTTAATACTGTATTATTTTTAAATAAAAAGTGCTTTAGGGTAAGGTGGAGTAATAATAAAGATAAAACAATACTTACTAATGCAATTTTAAGTATAAAGTAATTTAATGTAAGAAAGGCTTATTTTTAAGCACAAATTTTAATTCTACCATTAAGTGTTTACCATTTGAATATGTTTACATGTATTACTGACTGTGATTTATTATGTACATGAAAATGTTAGCCATTGCAAATGGATGTTTAATTAGGGTTGTTCGCATTTTGTTGTTTTGTACTGTTAGGTTTGCTGCAGGCAGTTTTACATGATTTAGGTTACTTACGCTTATTCGACTAAGTAAAAACAGGATATGACATGATTAATTAGAAATTCCTTTTGACTGTGTTTATCTTAGTTTGTTTATGATAAAGCTGGAATCTCTGTTCGCCTTATATAATTGATATTTCATTATTTTTAAAACTTTTGTGAATTCTTGATGAATTATTTCGTAAAAGGCCTATGTTTGGTTTCTTTAGGAGGCATATGTATATCAACCAGATTTGGTTGGGGACTAAGGATAAAAAAAATATTAATATAATGTTTTGACATGCTAAATTTGGGCCATTTATTGGCAAATTACAGCCCACATCAGTTTTTGTCTCCATAGCAAAGTGTATAGTTAAACACAGCTGTAATATCTGACAGTATCCCTTTAAATTGTTGACTGCAAGTCACATTCCTACAAGAGATTTTTTTTGATATGTGCATTTATAACATAGGGCTGAATTTGTTGATCCAACATGATATTATTACAGGAATTTGTCCTCACTGACATGAACATGTTTAAATAACATACAAGATGTTGCCTACACAATCAACAGTTAAAAGTTGTTTTTATATTAAAACTTGCATTTCTATAAATTCTGGTACTAATAAAGTACATGTAGCTGTGTGTGTGATTTGGATTTTTTTTGGAAACTATCAAATTGCTCATGGCTTAATCCACTCCAGTATGTACTCAAACTGATTATTTAACAAAATCAAAATATCAATGCTCAATAATCTGGCTTATATTCAGTCGGATTTCGCAAAACATAAAAATGGTGGTGTACCATTTACATGTACATAGGAAGCAGCACAGATTGATGAGATTTCAGTTCATATCGTTGTAAACACTGACAAGGGCGTGGATTTGTCATAACTTTTGGGGGGGACGGACGAACCCTGGAACCTTTCATTACCAAACCAAAATAATAATTACGAACATTATTAGGGGGGGATGAACACTGAATGGACAGTTGATATTCCTATTAAAGATTCAACTTTTGCAATTATAGTTTGCAAGGGATTCTTAGATCACATAGATGACGCTCAGAGAAGTATAAAAACAACCTGTGAAATGTTATGGTAACATCAGCAGACTGTATGCTCATATTGTTTGAAATTAATGATTAATGTTTTTACTTTAACTAAAAATGTAATAAATCAGTAAACCGATCAGTTAAGTTGAAAGGGCTAGAGTGTTATTGATGTTTTTTTTAACAGTCAGATAGATAGAGGTTAACATGTAGATATATGGTATAGGTATAGATGAGATATAAAGATGACCAGCAGGGAGTTTAAATATCTATTACATTTGTATTAAAGGTATATATAGTGTAAGGTATAATGGACCGTTACTACAAGGAACAACCAAACACCCCCTAAACTCTATGTTGACACTGTTTAACAAAACATGGCTTTTAGTGTAGTGTGGGTTACAGTACATGTGTAATTTTCAAATTAAATTCTATTTATTCTAATCACCTTTTGTAGTCAGTAGGTTTCGATTGGCATTGGGGAATATGGTATACAAAAATAAATTATGTGTTAGTGGGATGAATGGACATTTTGGTATCTGATAGATAATGGATTATGTACTATTTGAGTATTTCCTTAGGACACAGTTTGATGGAATACAAATGTTAACTATTGAGTGACATTTTGACTAGAATTCTCTAGACTTTATCAAGTGAAGCATTGCTCAATAATAATAGTAATTGTATTCTGTAGTGTCCTGGGTATGTATCCCAATTCAATTACTGAATCCCAAATTCCCAATATCACTGAATATCAGTAACAAAAGATTTGAAAGTAAGAGAGGTTCTATAAGTTATATATAGTAATTATTGACATGTAGAATACATGTACATACATGTAAATATCAATAGTTTTATCTGGAATGTTATATTACCAGCTGTTTATTAAATATTAAACCAACATCTTGACAATCTATATATCCAATCAACAGTACACACAGCTTCATATCACAATTGATTAGAATACTGTAACATAAAATCATATCAGCCAAACCTTCTACTTTATGTAAGATATTGGTTGAAACCCCCATCCTTCGGATGAGACGAAAAACCAAGGTCCCGTGTATATATTGGAATGCACGTAAAAGATCCCCTGGCAGTTGGAATTCGATATAAGAGTAGGCGATAGTGCCGCTGCCCGGGCAAAATTTCCCTCATAGCACACTGTATGGCGTATGCCCGTCTTCATTAGCCCAGTATAGGAGCAGAACAGTAGGACGTTAAACCCCATTTCATTTCATTTCATTTTGAAACCCCCATTGGTCCACCATTCTGTCAATGTCAATACAAATTTGTGAGCCCAATTTTCCTCAGAATTTATTGGAATTTGGAATGTGACTGTCTTGAGCTAACACTCCAAGCTTTTCCTTGTTTGCTAGCTGCCATTCCTAAAACTTCCAAGAGGCTGATCCTGCCGTGACATTCATTTGTTACATATAAGAACATGGCATGTTACAAATAGCTTTCAAATTTCAACCAAATTGGCATGTCGTCTATAGATAATGTACCTACAGGTACGAGATCTCATAATGCACGGTGTTGCTGGCATTAATAAAACGATCAAGGATCATTGACACCAATTACTCAGATACATGTACACATGCATTATAATTGTGATGGATAGATCACTACCATAAAATTTTGTATAATATAATGGAACATTAAATAATTGTGTGTTTTTTTCACAGGTATCCGATTTCCAGAAGAAATGTCTTTTCTTCGGAGACTTGATAAAGATGATTTAAAGCGAGTGGTTAAAGAAGCAACTAAAAAGAAAAAGAAAGATCCTGAAGCAGCCGGTCCACTTAGTTCTAATGGTCATCATTCTTCATCAGGTAGTCTAGATGGGCTTAGTCCTTTTCCTAGCAGAAGTCCAATGGGACCTTCTCCTTCAGTAAGTAGACTTTTTAGTATAAACTTCTATCAAGTGGTCAATGCTTTTATCAATGCCCTGTCTCAAATCGGTGGTGATCAACAATCGTAATGATAAAGAACATCCACTAATCAAAATTGGGCCTAGCTTTCTGGTTTAATGATTGCCAAGGTATTGCTGTGTTCTCTTCTAATAGTTCTATGGCCAGACAAGCAAACCATATGCTGCTAGGTGCATTATGCTCATTGGTACTGTAGACTACATTTTTGAGGCCCTGGAGCTTGAAGGGTGACAATGTGCCATTTACAACCAGCAACTAGGTCTAGGTAACCACTGTTATCTGCTTCAGTGGTGGTGGTCTTGTTTCAAAAAAAAAAAAAAAAATTCGTACAATTCTTTACACATATCTAATTCAATAGAAACTTAATCCCTAAACCTTCCTGTTCTATGTAGTAGCGATCCTAACACTACATCTTACCTAAATTTTTAAGCTGTGTGTACTATAGTCGCTTCCGTGACCCCTCCGGGACTAGGACCCCGAAGCTTGAGCTTATTATTAGTTTTATAGTAGGACTGCCACTGATTATGCTGGATTTATCACTGCACATAAATTTAACAAACAAATGAACACTAGATAAGTCATGCAAATTTACTATTAATAATCAGTTCATTTATTATTTAATAATGAACTTCACGTGATTATGATTTTTTTAAAAAGAAATTATCTCTTTTTATTTCAGAGCACTTTAATTCGATCAGCAGGAAGTCCATATAATATGTCAGGAAATATGTCACAATTTAATTCCTTTAATGGCACAATATCTCCTGGTTCCATGCACAGTTTATCGTTTGAAGGAGTAATGGAGTCAACATTAGCAATCAGTCCGCCGGTGCCCACTAAAGAAGCTTTCCAATATCTTTACAGACCCAAAAACTTCATAGAAAAAGCAAGAATTAACTGTGTGTAAGTAAAATGTGATTAGAACTTATAAATTAAAAAAAAAAAAATAGTCTTAGGGACACGACTCTAACCATTTAAGTGCTCTTTGAAATGACCTTCCATGATAATGGAACAAGTAAATTGAGATTGTCAGAAATTTATTATAAATGATAAATTGAGAAATGCCAATACAGTAGAAAATTATTTTTAAGAGATAATACTATTGGTTATTTTCAGATGGTTAGATTCTTCCCGATCTTTAATGGAACAAGGAATACGAGAAAATGATTTTATTATCTTTAAATACAAATTCTACAGTTTCTATGATTTAAATCCAAAGGTTTGTACCAGAATTATATTATATTTGTTAATATTTAAAAAGAAAAAAAAGAATTTCTATTTTAGCTTAGTACAAAAGTTCATTTACTTGTACAAGGACAGATGTCTAGTCATTCAGATGGAACGAAAAACCGAGGTCCTGTGTATACATTGGCGTGCATGCAAAAGATCCCTTGGCAGTTAGAATTCGATGTAAGAGTAGGCCATAGTGCTGCTGCCCGGGCACAATTTCACTCATAGCACACTGTATGGCGTATGCCCGTCTTCATTAGCCCAGCTGGAGCAGAACAGTAGGACGCTTAACCCCATTTCATTTCATTTACTTGTTAGCTATTATAGAAAAATGACAGAGTCTAAAATTTTCCATAATCCAAATTATCTCGACACTGTCTGTAAAAATTAAAGTTACATACAATTTTACAATATTCGCTCGCATATAACTAAATCTCAGAATGATTCAACTAGTTGATTGCACAGAGAAATTTGATTATGTGTATATTAAGTATTGAAAGATCTAAGATATTTACGTCTGGCTATGACTAAGAAGTGTTTTTATGTTGTTTACTGATGTCAGAGTCTTTGACTTTTGGCAAAGATGTGGGGCTAGAGTGCCAATTTACACACCAATTCTTGTTTTTATCACGAAACACAATCTAACCTAAGTAATAAGGATGTTGAGATTTCATCCGTGTGATATAAGTAGCTGCGTAATCTATCACCATACATGTACATATATATATATATATGCATTCTATACAATCATTGATTTCCTGGGTTGGGTTCGACTGCAGACTCGTTGGAATGTGAACTTTAATTAAGTACCAAGAAGAATTGATTTTGAATTGTAAACATTCATTTCTATGCAAATTGAATTTCAAGTATCGCGATATTTATTTAAATGTATAATCCTTTATTGTAAGAAAATTGTGAGTCATTTCAATTTTGAATCATTTTACAAAAACTAAAGAAAGAAAAATGTTACCATCAAAAGAACAACCTAAGTTAGAAATGTGATAAAAAGGAAATTGAACAGTTTTAATATCTCAAGAATGTGTTACATGTAGATTTGTCATATGGGGTGATATCACAAAGTCCATTAATACAGCAAACAGTTTAAACTAGAAAAATACAGGTTTCATTGAAAGCTGATCAGTTTTATGACTTGTGTAAAAAAGGCTGATGATGTACTTTAAATAGAATAGGGTGTCTTGGTGCTAATTTCTTAATTACAACAGTATGTAATTAGTAGAGAGGTGAAATATTGCGTCTGGTATGGGTCAGTCAGTTCAGCTGAACCATTTTCTTGTTTTGTTATTTATTAGTTTGTGACTGGTATTTAGGTTAATGATGGTATTATCACATCTCGTTCACATCTAATGTCGTGTTCTAATCTGTTCAATAGATTACACGAATTGATATGTTTATTTCAAATACCAGGTCTTAAGCCGCATTTCCACTAAAATTGGGGAGAAAAACAAGAGAGAATTGGGGTTTAATGTATCATAAATACATCATTTTGGGACTGCCACGATTCAATTTAATTTCAATAATTTGCTTGCGCATACAAATGTAGGTGTCTTTGGTAGTTGGAGGAGACTGAAGACAACCCACAATGTAAAACAGGCAACCCTACTACTTGTCACATACAAGTGTGAGATTTTAACCATGTCAAATAACTCAATGACAGAACTTATGATCTTATGGGGAAATTATAACCTTTTGATTGCAGTTTACAGTATACATGTTATTTTAACTGTGACTTAAAAGAATATTTAGACCTATGTTACATGTATAATTAAAATAATTGTCATGGTGATTCATTACAAAACAAATCAAGTAGATCTATTGAACGTCATGATTGAATATATTACATGTACGTAATAGGAAACTATCTATAATTAATTACATACCACTCCCTGTATTAAGTCATGACTACTGATTAAACTATTTTCAAATCAGACATAGTCCTAATCAGAATTCACACAGTTTTTTTGTCTTTTTTAAAAACTATTTTTGTACATTAGTATTTTTGACTTTTAACAGAAAGATGAATTATTTATAACTTAGGAAACAGAAATGGTGAATCAATCAATCAATCATCAAGATATTGAAAGCCTAATATAAGGGTCAGCTGATATTGATCTCATTAGTAAGCTTACCTTTAAATTGCGATTCTCGATTAAATTCAGCAAAATATCAGTTTACTACATGTACATCCATATTGTGAATATGAATTATGATCAAATACACTCTTCAAATTATTCAGATGTAATTGTATACAAATGATATCTACTGCTAACACCAATATTCAAATAATTGAATAGTTTAAGACTATTTGAACTATCTGTTATTATCCATTATTCGATGTCTGTTAAAACTAATTGAATTTGATTTATTTCGTTGCCATTGAACTATCCACTATTTATTAATATTAACTGAGGGAAACTAACTAATATCTAAAACAAAACAAAGAAAGAAAATATATTGATATTAAAGATTTACAGTTTACTAAAAAATCTGAAATGCACCAAGAATTTGGGATTTAATTGAGTTGAATATTCAATCAGAATTTGAATGTTATGTTGGTTCAAAAATTACTAAATAGATGAATCCCATTTTAAGTTACGGATATCTAAAGTTCTCATTACTTATTGATTTCCTGCAACCGTTCTTATCGTCTTTTACAGATTGTTTTTTTGTTTTCATCTTCTAAATTATATCTAATGAACATTTTTAATGCTATATGTTAAATTTAAAGAAGAAATGATTATTGGTCTTCTGGGGTCGACCAGAACCAATTTTATAGATATGGGTCATTGTTATTGGCCTTTAATCCTATTCTTGACAAAATTGTAAAGCTCTAATAAACATCAAATGAGGTATGTATTGATATTAGGGACTAAAATTAGATGTAAATTCCTAGGCATCTGGTTACCTATGATGGAAAATGGTTCTATTAACAAGGTATACTTGTGGTGTAATTGGTAACTTTTTTTATTGGCATCATGATGTAGGTTGAAGTATATACAGTGTATGGATATAATAATACGATAAAAGAAACAGTGTCAAAAAGATATGATACCACAGATAATGTAAACAACCGCCCGATGCCATTTGACCTAAAAATGTAACAAAGTAAACAAAATATGTATAACATTATCTGTCGACACCTTTGTTTTTCTCATAATAGTATCACTGACCCATATATAGAAAAGTGGTTCTGGTCTGGTTGCCATAGTTACCTTCTGGCATTACTCAAACAATAAGGTGTCCGATTTCGTTCAATATGGCTTCCAAGAGAAGAACTAACAAACATTGTATCTGGAGATTGTTTGGTGTAGAACTATAAGTGCAGAATGTGATGAGTTGACAGTTGGACTGATTAAGTTGGACTAACTAATTGTTAGAACAGATCCCAATACATGAAGTGGGATTTATTACAGTTAACCTACAAACCATCAATTGATAACTTATTTTTTTATAACCTAGATAAAAGAATCCATTTTGATTCCATGTAAATTTCTAATCTTATAAAGTGTAGTATAATAATACAGGGTGGGGGGTGTCTGTTGCTGATCCGATCAATTTGTAGTTAACATATGTACAAATCATTGTCTGTCTTTATTAGGCTGCTTGGTGCAGAAATAGTCAGTGTTAAACCCCAATTCATTACATTCTACATTACATTATTTTAACACACACACAAAGTGATTTTACTATTTAAAATAAAAAAGAAACATTCTTTTTGTTAACAAAAAAATCCCTTCTGTGCATGTGTTAAAGATTACAACATATGTTGCCGAAAGCCAGGAATTTCCAATTGAAATTAAAAACTAGCATATGTACACATACAGGTGCTTGAAGTTCTTTAAATTTCAGAGACTGTGTGTGATAGTGCAAGTTGTAGGCTAATGATACAATAGTTCTGGTATTAATTCCTATATGTGCGGTAGGAAATATAAAGTAAATGTGTGTTATATATTTTTAATATTTATATTACAGTATGATGCTATAAGAATTAATCAGATATATGAGCAAGCCAAATGGTCTTTAATGGCAGAGGAAACTGATTGTACAGAGGAAGAAATGATGATGTTTGCAGCCTTGCAAGTAAGTTTAAATCATCAGGAACTTAGTGCCTGTTAAATCCTCACTTAGGTACTTATTGCCCCCTAAAAACCTACTTTCAGAGTCAATGTGCCAGATGGTTAAAAAATATCAGGCAAGTCAAATAATATTTGATCTTCTTAGCTTGATTTAAACAGGCATTAGCACTTTGGAGGTTTTCTCCTCCGTTTGTAGAAAAGCCCAAAGTTTTAATTTGAATATACGATTTTAAGTTTCTTGGTAAGACTCAGTAAGAGTGAAAAGATAAATAATTATACAAAAGTTGTTTGCTGTATAGTCTTCCTAAATAAATAAGTACCAAGTGTTCAAGAAAGTATATAAAAGTTCTATATATTCATTATCTTCAAGAACACATGGTACTGTACTTCAGTTGAGTAATTTTCATTAAGGAAAATGAGGTTAGTGCTGAATGATTATGATCAGATGTACTTGATGTCATTGACAAAGAATTCTATGTTGGCATTTCTGCACCCAGAAGACAATGGATGTTAGTAATCAGATACTCGGTAGCGCTTAGAGTGGAAGAACCACAATGATTTATCTATAACAGTTTCTGGCTTATTTTACATGAATAATAAAACTAAAATTCTATTGCATTGTTAATATATTAACATACTACATTATAAAATGTATGTATAATCTTGACTTTGGAGGTTGGATGGCTGGATCATCTTTCGCTACATATCGCTGTTTGATTCCATGATTGTGTGTGACTATGAACAGGGTCACCTTGTAGATTTTCCCCAGATATACAATTTTCACGTACTGCAGGAAACTCCTTTATCCAAATTAAAGAATTAAAATATATTTTATGTTCACCCTGAGCTGACACTGATGTGTTCATTGTACATTAAACCCAAACCCAATTAAAGAAATCATAGTTCATGTTAAGATGTGCACTTAAAGTTGTTTAGAGTTGTGTGTATACAATATGTATGTCTACCTGACTACATTTCACCAGACAAAAAACAGACCTGTCTAAATCCTGAAACCATTGTTTCAAACTCAACATTTGGCATTGTTTTATTGTGTGTAATGGTGTCTACTATAATAAACATACCCTACATGTACACCTACGATAAACATACGCAACTCCATTTTCAACATCTGTTATTAACAGACGCTATACTTAAAGAGGTACTATCACTCTGGCTTTTGCCAAGGGTTGGTACAAATATTATTTTGGTATTCACAATGTAGTTTGGTCAGGATTATTCAAATTAGATAGTGTGCAAATCATTAGACAAATTTATCAATCCATAACTAAGATGTAAGATATAGTCTTATTATTAGGTTTCAGTTTAGATTTTCAGTAAACTATCCTAAATACTTAAAACTGACAGAAACATATAGATTTTGTTGTTGTGACTTATGTAAGTGCCTGTTTTTAGACATCATAAGTACAATAACCTGTCTTTTACGAACCTTAGCAACATGATACAGAAAAATTCTATACTGCGAAAAAACCTACCATTGTTGTCTGGTGCAGACCAGGGCAAATACTTAAAATATTATTGACTTCTCAAATGTTAAATAAATTGAGTTGCTTTGATCCAGATTTTAAAACTTATTAAACATGTGTGTGTAACTTGAATAAAAGATATTTTAAATTTACAACAAAAATTTGTTAGCCATGTGAACTCCTGATAGGAGAAGTAGATCAAGAGCTAATAAGCCTACCATGGCCCATGTATGACACCCATCACTACTTCTAGCTGATACAGGCCAGACTATAAAACCATATATTATATGGTGGGGGCATCATGCATAATGCATTATATGCTTACTTTTTCTAGAACACTTCATACCACTTATCATTTCTATGGGAAGCTCACACAGCTAACTGCGTCTATTATAGCTTTGTAAATTACCATTTCTAGTACATGGATTTAACTTTCAAATGACATCATGTATGTAGAATTAATATACACACTATTTATACACATGCAGCTGCAGCGTACAAATAGAGCGACTATATTTAGCTTGATCGTAATCTCAGTAAACAACTGGGCTATTTTTTAGTGTTGGAGAGGTTCATGCATATAATAAGTTTGCTTAAAGTTTTAGTTTACATCACATGCATATATTATGTGTAATGAAAAATAAAACGTCTTTTATTAGAATTATTTTCTTTATTCTCTGTTGTATTGATTTCGAAAGGTGCATGCATATGTGTAATAAGTTGCTTAAAGTTTTAGTTTATATCCCATGAATATATCTATAATCAAAATTAATACATCTTTTATTAGAAATATTTGTTTTATTCGGGTTACTATTGATTTCTGTGTGTTAGAGTTTGTATTTCATTAAATGTCAGCTCATGTTAATTGAGTTGCATAGACAGTTTACAATAAAGCCTTATCGAGAATATGCATCTTCATGTGTAATGCAAATCATTACATTTTATCAGCACAAATGAAATGGCATACAAGACCTGCCTACGCATGTTGTGTCATTTGAGTAATGAAGTATGCTATGCATGATGTATTAAAACATATTGACAGAACTGATGTGCTCCACGTGATACCGCCTTTTTTTTTTATTAAATACAGGTTAAAATGACATTTGTACCATAATGATGAGATTTAATCACTATTTTAAAACCAGGGATGATAGAATTATTCAATATTAACTTAGATCTCTGTATTCATTATTTCTCTTTGTTATGCATCCTTTCATTTTTGTGTTAAAAAGATGTAGATTTGTAAACTGTTTCTTTTAATGTCCTAGTCTATACATGGCTGACTTAATGTGTATACTACATGGAGCTATGCTTTGAGGGACTATTATTTAATTTTCTTATGATTTATATAATGGTTGGATAATAATATCAGATTATTGTTACCCTGCATGTATATGATGCATAGTATTAGAGTTAATGTTGATATAACTCATGCAAAGATGTCCCCCACATTGTTTAGGATGTTAGACAGTTAAATTCTAAACATCAGAATTAGATCACATTAACCCAGGGTACATGTATCTTAAAAATAAAAAAAAGATTGAATGAAAACATCTGTGGTCATAAAAAACATAATGGGTAGTTTTTGCAGCATTAAGTTTCAAGGTTGAATATTTCTGATTGGGAATGTAAACATTGGATTAAGATAAGAGGTTTTAGTCAACTTGTTGATTTCAACTCCAATGTTTTTCAAGTATTTTATGCAATTAGTGTGGGTGTTCATTCCTTAGATGTTATGAATTAATATTTGTCAAGTAGAAACATGTGAATATTTTTTGTTGTTTATCAAGTGGAAGTATTATTGAAACACCGTATAAACTATAAAGATAGGGTCCTGTATCAACACAATATGCTGCCCATCATGTCATTGCATGACAAAGTTTTTGTTTGATCAGTAAGACAAATGCATAGCTTACAGGGGCATTAGATGAGATTAGATAAAGACCTGACAGTTCTCACTATAATAGTTAAAAAATAGGTAATGAAAAGAGAATATGCTGAAAATTTCAGCCAAATTGCTTCACTCTGAATCAAGATATTAGCGATTCAATTTTAGGCTAGCCTTGATCATCATTACTAATGTTGGTAGTTGGTACGATAGTAAACAAGTTTCGATTATCCATTTTTACGTTAAATTATCCACCACAAAATGTATTCAAATTCCCTAAATATTGCTGCTAACGATGGCATTTAGAGTTGATTATGGTCTGGATAAGTTAATTAATTTCTAATTAATAATTTAGATAACAATTAAGGCCTAAAGAAAGACTTGCAATAGGCAGATTTAGCTCTTGCATAATGCATGTTTAAATATGGTCCTAATCTGTCTGACATTTAAACCCTGTATAATCTAAGTTAAACAGCAATTGTAATATCATGTATCTTTGCATTGTTTAATTTTAGTTCCAAGTTCAACTACAGTCTGGACTTCCGCAACCTGATCTCGATATGACCAACAATATGAACCACACAGAAGATGATGATATTGATGCTGCTCTTAAAGACTTGCAGGAATCATTAGAAGGAAACTCAATATCCACCCCAGGAGACATAACTCACATACCAGAACTTGGAGATTTTGTGCGATTTTTAAAGTGAGTCTTAATTTGATTTTGACAAATTTTAACGAAAACTGATAGCAAGAAATTCCAAGATAAGTTTATAGTAACAATTGTGAAGGCTGTGATGTTGCATTCAAATAAAATATTGGGAAAGTGATCCTTTACTCTAGTTGTCAAATCCCTCACACATATGATAAAAGTGGTATCAAGTGTTATGAAATGAGTTTGAATACATGTATAACACATGTTGTGGTGAGGCCAAATCTAGTCAAGAGTTTCTAGATAGAACATTGTGGCAATAAAATTTAAAAGGCATTTTTGTGTTAACTTGTGTAAAACTATATGTACATTTATTTTGCAGGCCTAAAACTATATATGTACATTTATTTTGCAGGCCTAAAAAACTAACATTAAAAAGTTACAAACGATATTGGGCTACATTTAAAGACACACATATTGCTTTCTATAGAAATCGTGAAGATACAACCGCTCAGCCTCTAATGAGATACTGTGTTAGAGGTTAGTATATCTTTATATTTGTACTTTTAATGATTTTGGACATAGGGTTTCAGAAGAAAACAGGTTGGAGATTAATAACCATAACTCAATTTTGTAGTTACATGGTGGAGGCCGCTGGTAGCCATGTTTGAAAATGAGGTTGTGAAAAAATATGCTAATTTGACAGTGTGTATATTGATCAATGGGTTCCGGGAAATTTTGGTCAAATTTTAATTCAAGCGGCCAAGACTGGCATAATATAGCTAAGTTGAAACCTGTAGTATATTATAGTGAGACAATAATATTTTATACTACACAACTAACATCTGTCTTACACTAAACTAATTAATAAATAACATCCTTGTGTACATTTGTCTGAAAATGAAAATAATACAACCTTTTGAGATAATTCAGTTGTGTAATGTATTTTAAGTAACATCGGTAAAAACATCCAAACATGATAGAATAGGAAGTAATTTTATTTATTCTAGGACCTTCAACCTTCTTTGTGTCATTGGACACTTGCAACTTTGACACACCCATCTTCTTAGATGGCTTCAAATATAATTCATACAAAGTTAAAGCAATGAAATACGATGAACCCTAATACATTGGTTCTGTTGGAAGTGTAACAAACAATGACCATATTTACAAAATACAGACACCTAACTCGAAAAAACAAAATTTTACCATAAACATTATTTACTGGTACATATTGAACAGAAAATAACAAAAAATGATTATATTACAATACTAGTATTTTTTTATCTTTATTTTACATGGAGTTTGAGTGTAGTCGTGCAACCCCAGAGAGAAATCTATTTAAGGTTGTACAGTTTGTGCATGTGTTGTGATATAAATAACTACTTCACAAAAATCTGACACTTCAACAGGCTGTAAAATTAAACTCAACTTACATGAACAGGAACATCATTAATCATTATTAAATGCATAAAATATTATAGTTTAGGTACACATTATGATTATATTCATTTATGATTTAAAGAGAGGCTTCAGACATTTCAGTATGTTTTTCTTTGAATTATATTCAAATGGGATGAAAAAGAGAGAGAAATGGGGTTTAACGTCCACTCGATACAAACTTGGTCATGTCAGGACTAACACATGGTTCAATTTTATTTCAATAATTCGCTTGCGCGTAGGGGTCTTTAGCAGTGGGAGGAAACTGGAGGATATGGAGATTGGACAGGCGACCCTACTGCTTGTCACGCACAATGGGATAAAAAAAAAAACCTGAGGTCCTGTGTCTTGCAACAATTCTATTAATACATTATTGTCGACAGCATCAGCATTTGAAAAGTGGTGGTCCTCGTTTACTTCCATTTTTTTTATTTATAGTCACATGACACTTGTCTCTTATCATGTGATGTTATTTCCGTGGAAACAAGTTGACACCAGTTGTAAGAACGCTCATGTCCACGGCAATTAGTTGCCAATAGTTGAAGCGAGTTGCAGAAAGTTAAGCATGGGCAAGTGGTTTCAACTGACAGGAACTAGTTCCTTTGAGTTGTAAGAGGTGCTCAGGTCAACCTTTTACAGTTACATTCAATTTGTGGAAGCCAGTTTCTCCCAGTTGCCAAAACTCCAGTTGCTCTCAGTTGTAAGGTCAACATAAGTCCCCCTTCTAGACTACTAGTGAATTTATGATTTGTAATACTTGGTGTACAGACTACAAGTTATTATAAAGACTATGATCAGAATGTCTTTAAGACAAAGTTGTATATAATAATTGATTTATTACTCAGTTAGCAATATTATGAGTCACCAGCTCTCTAAAAATATGCTGTATATCTTTTACTCTATAAATAAAGCCCAAGCTAACATTTAAGTATAGTAGACAAATGATGTGATAATATACTCAGCATCTGGTTAGAGTTTGGCAAAATGTCAACTCTGTATTACTTTACTTTGTGTTAAAATCCTACTAATTTATTCAACACATGAAAACAAAATGCAGTTGTTCAGATATAGTTGTAGGAACTAAACAGAAAACTTCCAGCCCCATACCACTTCATTGTGTTATATATTACTGTCCTCTCTTTATTTGTATGGACAATTCTGACATCCATGGCTGATCCTTAAAGGTGTAGAATTTTGTGAATGTTTGATATTAAAGTAATTGATACCTTGATTAAATGATGTGATAAAATTCTTGGTCTACATGTAGATATATCTGATAACTGAGTAATGAAAGAATATTGTCCATTAGTTACAGTAGCTTACTGTATCTTTTTCCTCAACAATTTACCT
This sequence comes from Patella vulgata, assembly GCF_932274485.2. NCBI lineage: Eukaryota > Metazoa > Mollusca > Gastropoda > Patellidae > Patella > Patella vulgata. The sequence continues at coordinate 26,123,154 of NC_065883.2, forward strand.
CTTTATTTATGCTTTATTTTCTGAAGACAAGTAGAGAACAAGAGTTTCTTTTTTAAAAAATAAGTAGAAAGAAATATTGTACTGAACTGAAGTGCATGTAAAGCTAGTTTCTAGAATTATGCTGAAATTAAGATCCTTGGTGCTTTATTTTAATAACACATTTTGTAGATAATGATTTATTTTGAAACAAAAGAGAATGACCAGAATAAGATTTTCTACTCACTGTTTGAGAACTATTTTCTATACTTTTGGATGGACTTGGTACTCAACAAGTGTACAGTGTATGTTATGATCATGATTATTTTCACTGTTTGAGATTTACTTTGTTCTCTTTCTAATAGCGTTGCTCATGTTTTTTTTCACATGTGTTGTACCTAGTACAATAGGTTTAAGAATCTATTTGCAATAGGCAATATTAAGCCCATTTGGGCTCTTGTTTATACACTAATAGTTTTGATTTTAGTATTTATGGTCATTATTATGTGATGTAATAATTGAAATTAAGATTATGTGACAAGGCAAGTCAAAACTGTCATCTCCAATATTACGTAATGAGTATCAGTCATGGGTCATTAGGGACTCCAAATGTCCAGTTATAACGCAAGTATAGTCATTGGTCTCCGTTATCAGTATTATAGTGAAGGTGTAGGATTAAAGTGTTTTATTTAGTGTAAAGGTCTAATCCTAAACACACACCAGTCATTGAAATAGTTTGTTAGATCTGTTATGGGTGGAGGGTGAGTTGATACTATGACCTTTATCTATATGGTCAACTGTATACAGGCTTGTTTATATACATTTATATACTAGTTTCTATACTCAAGAGTATCCATTAACAACTCATGAATATTTACATATATTTTATTGATAGATACATGTATATAGATGTTGATACAGTGTTAAACTATAAAAAAACCGTGAATTATGGCCCACCGGATGTATTTTAAACTAAAATATTTGGTCATTTTGTTATGGAATAGGAGCAGATTATTTAAACAGTGATAGTTTTTCTCTAGCATTGTAAACATAAGCATAGGTAATATGACCTAGGTATAATGTTAATGAGACCTTCAGGGTATCCTTGTAGGCCATTAAAATTTTTCAGAATAACGCACCATATAATTGGTAATTCTAATTGGTGAAGATTTTGTTCTCCATTTGGGTTCTTGATGATATTTTGTAACATAGCTGACAGTATGATATTCTTTCTTTCTACATCTTTTTAAAATATATCTGTATGTATTTTTAACAGCAATCATAAACAAGTGTCTGTGAAGTGTTGTAAAGCAGACTAAAGGGAGAAAACTCCTTTTATTGTTGTTATTATTCCTGGATAAGAATGGGCTGTGGTGTAAAGAATATGAATTTTATACTTTTATAATGTTTATTTACAGGATGTGAAGCTCAACCTGATGTAAATTTAACAGCTAAAAAATATGGTATTAAAATGTTTGTACCTGATGCTGATGGCATGACAGAAATATGTTTAAGATTCGACTCAGTAAGTTTTGTTTCCTCCATTATTTAACATAATGTGTTATTAAATGTGTTTGTACAGGTAATTACAAAGATTATTTATTTATTTAATTGATTAAATATAATTGAAAATTTGTTCAATAACACCAAGAAATTCTGAGTCTTGAAATATTGTTTCCGTGGACATTTATTTGTATTTATTTTTTAGGAAGAACAATATTGTCGATGGATGGCAGCCAGTAAATTATCATCTAAAGGAAAGACAATGGCTGATAGTTCTTATAGTGCTGAAGTTCAAGCCTTACAGACGTTCCTTAGTATGCAACATACAGCTCCTACACCCTCTATAAATACTAGTAATGTTGATATACAAGCAGAAGATTTCGTAGCTCCTAGATTCTATAAGAAAGTTAAATCCAAAACAGTATGTATTAAAATTTTGTTTAAATCTAGCTCATTTTTAATTTGATTAATGTGTATACAACACTGACAACATAAGAAATATCAAAGCAAAATGTTAGTGAGCAGTAATAATATTGAATAATTATTATGCAAATATACAAAAGATGGAAGTTAAACCTATATAACAAGTATGAGCGTACTATGGACCAGGAAGCGAGTATGACGTCATCACAACCATCTTGAAATTGTGACGTTACATAAAAAAATCAATATCTGTTAAGTGTTAATCGATGCGAAATTGTACAAATAACAAGTATGCCCAGTTTCATGTCGATCGTCCTTGAATTGGCAAACACAAGTTGGGTAGCCCCTGATACTTATTTCCTGGTCCAAAAATCTAATAATCTTATGACACAGTCTTTTGTTTCCTGAATTTGAATTTTATTTATTACATAATTTTTCTTTTAATTGTTTTAGCTTGTACAGAAAATAATGGAAGCACATGCTAATGTCCGTGAGATGAGTTTAATGGACTCTAAATTAGCATTTATTAAAGCTTGGCAGTCATTACCAGAATATGGAATTACATATTTTGTAGTTAAAATGGCTAATGGTAAAAAAGAGGTTAGTATTAGGAATTGTTTTGATAAAAAAAAAACTACATAAACATGGTCTCTTTCTACTTATTGGTTTGCCACTGGTGAATCTTTTGGATATACCGTCTAGACAATTTCTAATGAAAGTTGGAAATCCAAATAAGAATATGCTTTCTAGGTAAAACTTCCATCATAGCACTCTGCTCAGTGTATGCATGTCTTCATTAGGCTGGTTGTTAGAGAAAAGTTAGAGAGATGTTAAACACCATTTCATTTCATTTCTCTAACAATAAATATTTAAGTTCATGGGAATTTAATTGTGTCACAAAGAATCTTACATTTTTTTTTCTTTTTTTTTTTCCAGGAATTATTAGGAGTAGCAAGTAACAGAATAATTCGCATGGATTTACAAACGGGTGATTCAATCAAAACATGGCGCTATAACACTTTACAGTCTTGGCACGTAAACTGGGAAGTAGAAAATATGATTCTAGAATTCGAGGAGGAACGAGTTACATTCGCTTGTCTGGGAGCTCCGTGCAAAGTAGTACACGAATTCATTGGTGGTTATATATTCCTTTCAATGAGGTCACAGGACAAGAACCAGTCACTGAATGAAGAGATGTTTCACAAATTAACAGGAGGCTGGTCCTGAGGATAGTATAGGCCAATCAAATTCTCTGTTGCAAGATCAGTGCCTATTTATATGGAGTATGTTGCCATAGTGACTGTCCGTCAAAAGTTTTACTGCTGTTGACCTATGTAGATCTTTGTTTGGTACCAACTATTTAATTTCTAGTTTTAAAAGGTTTATCATATTGTTATTGCTATTTGCAAGTGTTTATAGTGTTATGTTATTTAAAAACCAGAGAAAAATACAGAAATAAATAAAAAGACTTTTTGTTGAAGTGTAGCAATGGAAGACCACGATTGGTTATAGGAGTAGAATGTAGAAAGATTGACTAGACACTTGTGTTAAAAAACAGTGAATAAACTATCAAGTGAAAGTTTTTTTTGGACAGTGTTGGAACTATAGTCTAATAACGGACTAAAAACACTGATTTCTAGTGCTTTATTGATATTTAACATGTGACAGTGAGTGATTTTTTTTTGGTAATATTTAGAAGAGTTACCTCTCTTAGATAGGAGGGGGGAAATTATATGTCAATATTGATAATGAAATAACAACATTAGTTATTTTATTTTACATATAAATGAAGGTTAATTAATACAACTTATATATGTCCTGTATTCAAATATTTAATGAAATCTTTGTTTTATTATTATTATTTTGATTTGATAAAATATGAATGTTCGAAATTATTTTAAGTTTGAATTTGTTTTATAATGCATGAGTAGATTTATAGACCATCATTTAGTTCATTTAAATGTATTTATTATAAATTATCATTCATGTTGGTGACTGATCATTCTTCAAATTTCTATCAGTGTCGATTAATACATTTTCTACATTGGTAAAAAAATAATAATCGAAAAGATAGAATGTCTTTTTATATGAGCTGATTAAATCTGGTTTGCGCACAATTTTTATAATCTTAAAATATGCAGAAACCTGTGTTTTAAAACCGCTAAATTTTATTATGCTGAAAAGTGCTCATGTGATAACCAACATCTGTGAAACCATGTATTTCATCTGTACATGTAAATCATGAAACCAAGTGAAGACCTTCATAAAAAAAAAAAAAAATACCAAAGATTTTTTTTTTACTTTTTAACTTACCACTGCACAGTTTCACCTTTTGGCAATATGTGTTGTTTTGAAAATATCTATTTATGCTTTGGTCACCCAACATTTAGATCTACCTAGATTTGAAACAAATTTCTTTTTTATTTCTGAACTTAGTGTGTATATGTTTCAATCTGTATTTTATATCCAAGCCTTTGTTCTTTTATTTTCTATAAGCACATTGGAAAAAAAATTGTAATGCTGACTAATCACAAGCTTTTGGTATGGTCATGTTTTCATTAAATGTGATAAACTTATGACATATAGGTAATAGATAAATATATCATGACAACCGGTTTCTTACTGGTCATTATATTTTATAATAATGATTTATGGAGCAATGAAAGAAGTTGGACAGTTGTCTACACTTATATTAGCTGGCCTGATAACTAGATTTGTGAAAACATTTAAGGAATGCTTCATAGCATTACACGACCTCAGAATGGTTAATTTCGGTCCCAGGTTTTGTGTGAGCTGTAAACTCCCATGCCTCATTCGCAAAACTAGTGTTAGAAAACTGACTAGTTTCTGTTATTGATACCAGACATTGTTAAAAGTGCGGTATTGTTTATAGAATTGTATATGAATAGTAATATTAATTGCAAGAAAGAGAAGCGCACTATGTTAATAACCCATGGATACAGTTATACATGTAATATATAAATTGTATTTGTCAACCTAATGGTGCTGTAAGTATATTGTTGTTACATAAATAAAATAATATATTATTAACATGTATATAGATCGACTATATGTAGGTAATATGTACAGAAGTAGGTATTATATCTTTACTCTTCTATCTTTCATTTTAATCCTCCAGTCTTATTTACTAAAACCTCAAAACTTATTGAGTTGTACGTTATAATTATATCGGCCATTATGATACACAGTTACAAAATATATTGAGATATCCAGAATATATATACAATCACTTACAGTATAAGAAATTTCTACATAAATTGTATATGATTGTATTCTCAGATAGTACCTCCATATGGCAAAAATTTCCTTTTAGTTCAATAAATATATATGTCAAAGTATACTGTATACATATATTCATAATTCTATATATTTAATATTTACAGTACATATTTAGGGAAAACTCCGGTGCAATTCATATGATAGACATTGATGCATAGATATCTTACTTATACTGTAGCCTATATCAACAACATTAAAATTATTATTATTAAATATTTATCTTCTCTCCAAAGCTCATGCATCCAACATTATAATTTAAATATTTGTCATAGAAATGATTAATACATCTCATCAATGTTCAAGGAAATTAGCATTTAAAAAAACAAAACAATATCAGGCAACCAGTTGTATTCAATTATTGCTCTTCAAAACTTGTTCATTTGTCAAATAATGTAGAAATCACACATTTCATATTTTTAGCTATATAGATTTAGATACCATAATTTCATTAACTACCTCTTATTTTTAGCTTTCATTTTGAGTTTTGATTTATGAAATGATCAAATTATGTAGTCGTTAATTACGTATTGGAATATGCATAATGATTTGGATTTTTTTTTTATTGTCATCAGAAAAAAAGTAGTAAATTATAAAATACTTTTTGGAGTGACAGAAGGAATTGAAATACTATGTATGTATATGAAATCATTCAGAAAAATAATTAAATTATTTATTAAAAATTGATATTAGATTCTGCATGTCTCTGGTTTAAATATACATTTGTTTAATATTTAGGAAAACTGTGGAATATCCTTTACTTATATAACTGTACATGTATAAACTTTTTATATTAACTTTGCCTTGGAAACTAATTAATAATGCAGATCATTATGCTGTATGTATAAGATTGTTGTATAGGCTAGACTCTATATGTGCCATTGTTTTATTATTTTTTAGACATAAAAAGCTTAAAGAAAATTTTGAGTGTACAGTACTATGTTTTTATGTTAATATTATTAATATCTGTGATTATAAAGCGTACAGATATCTTGCTGATGGTATAGTGTCTTCCTACTGTATTAAAACCTACTTATTACACTACTTTATTCTCGCATTGTCTATTTTATTTCAAATATTAGGATTAAAATTTGCTCTTTTTTGTAAAGTAAGCTGTCTTGGGGAATATTATAAAAAAAAACTTAGTCGTCAATATTCCATGCGCCCCTTTGACGTTTCAGAAAGTACAGGGATAGACAATCTATGTATAGCATCAGGCATCCTAATGATAGTGCCTAATACCATTTATTATAATGCCATCAAACTATTGGAATAATAATCATATAAACATGCTTGGCTTTCTTTTGGCATATCATACCAGGTTATCTGTAGAAGTCATAGCTCACTCCAGAATAATTATGTTGAGCAAAAAGTAAACTGAGAATTGAATGGTTATAAGGACTATGGAGGGTAGCTACAAATGTCTGGCAGTGGTCATTCATGATTCCTGTGGTGGTACTGAACAACTCCAAAGCTGTTTTAGGTGGTACATATTTCAGCTAATCTAGCCTAACTGCGGTCTGGAAATTAGAAAACTCTTGTCAGGGATACTCTACCACTACAAATGTCTGACAATTACATAGCTCTGTCAGGGGTAACCCACCACTAGAAATGTCTGTTAGTTAGAGTGTTTTTGTAACACCTGAAGATGTACGGTACACTGCTGTACGATTTTCATGTGGTACACTTTTGAGTTAATCTAGCCTAGTTGGGGGGCATGGCATTTTGGGCGTGGAATACCACACCCACCACCAGAAACCCGGCAGACTTACTTTCTGATGATACCAGATATACATGCGTTGATACCATATAGGAGAAAATTGGTACACTTTTCAGCTAGGTTAACCCCCTGGGCTCCTGCTCTACATACTCAAGTCAATCAATATTTGAATTTGTGGAAGTTTAACATTTGAAACTAAATTATTATGGATTTTCCCATTTCTTTTTAAGTTATCAATATTGGTATCACTAAAAAGTTTTAAGTTTATATTTAATGACATCAATAGCTGCTGGTTTTAAAAGCAACAAAGGAAAAAGCCAGAGAACAAAGAAATCCTAAAAAGATGCAATGCTTTTTAAGAAAGTATTCCGCAATTGACCAAAGCCAATGTTGACAAGCAAGGTCAAAATGTGAACTGAAGCCAGATTTTTAATGTCTACTAGTCTATACAACATGGGTATCCCTTTCTAAATATGGGAGCTGCGGTGACTCGCTGACCTGGAGGTTCGATCATGTAGTTGGCCAAGAAAGTTCATCAGGGTTTTCTGTCCTGGTTCAGTAATGCAAGACAGATGCCTGACCAAAGACAATGTATAGTCGTTCGGATGTGACGAAAAATGAAGGTCTAATGTACACATTGGCGTGCACGTAAAAGAACCCTTGGCAGTTGGAATGTGATGCAAGATTAGGCTGTAGCAAACCAATAGGACATTAAACCCCATTTCATTTCTTTCCAAATATGAATCTTTAGCTCCAACAAATTTTAGAATTCAATAGAAATAATAATACCCCTTTAAATATTGTACTCAGTGTACTACTCTATAAAGCAAAAATAAATATCCCAGGTACTGGAAAATAATTACACTTTTAGTCCCATTATGTACATATTTAATAAGAAACACATCATCTTATACATTTAAATAAGCAACAAAATATAGATTTGATCTAACTATAGGTATATTTAAATCATATAAAATATAATATCATTATAATATTTTAATAGTAATTGCAGGAGAACTGCACCACACATAAAATCTGAATAGAAACCGGGATGACTAACTAACAAATAAGAAACATAAAACACTGACATTGGGACTTGGAAGTAATAAATAATGGAAGTTCTATCACTTCTAGTTTATATCATGATTAGTTGTCTTTAAAAGAAGAATATATGATAAAGACTGATACCAATATTGTCCTTCAACTGATATAAAATTAACAGTGAGTATTCTAAACATTTCAATTTAGGATAATACAATGCAATAAAATAACAAATCAAGAACTAACAAGGGGCAGATTTCATTAAAAAATTACATAATACCATTTTAGTAAAAAGAAAAATTTTATAATGCTATTTTAGTAAAAAGAAAACAAAACAAGAACAAAAACAAAAACATTGGCACCACGAATTTTAAATTTTGTTTTTAATAATCATTAGATGTACATAGTTACTAAACCATATCTAAAATATATTCTATATAAAAAGATTTCTAACAATATATATTGAATAAAACTGGGACATACACCTATTTCATCTTGCAGATGCATGGGCAACGTTTTAGGTGAAATTTCCAAAACTTTGACAAAAAAAAACCCCTAACTTTTATTGACAACACAGACCATACATATAATCTTAATTGTATCAATATTTTTATTACATTTTTTCAATTTTACTTCTTGATTAGGACTAATATTTTCCATCAGACTTACTATTTATTAAGTACCGGTATATCACTGAATTCACAGTAGTTGTAAAATATGAGATCACAGATCAACTAAATGTTTTTTCCATTATATCTTTTACTTCTCTTTGATGTAATTCACCAATACCTACAGCAGATGTACTCAATACATCTCTCCCAGAATATCTCAACTGTAAGACATTAAATAATTATCATACACTCAACATAGCTATTTTACAACAGTCAACAAATAAAATACACTTTTATTTTAGTTTCCCTCAATTTCAACTAGCCTATATTTCAGACTTTTAGCTGACTAAAATTCTATACATTGTAATCAAGAAAAGAAGGCAATACAGAAGAATATTTTGTCCATTTTTGAGATTTAATTAAATTGTCCTTTGCAGTAATGGAGAATCAATATGATTTACCTTACAACCAACTACATTTTCAAATCTTGGTGCCACAAAAGACCAAGCTCCCATATTTCTATGTTCTTCTTGACTCCATATAAAATCTAGTATTAGAATTAAAAATGTCTTTTTTACTACTATCTGTTGTATTTGATTTACAAATGATGAAATTTTATATACATATTTCATGATAGAACTAGGAACAGAAATCTTAGATATTTAATCGAAAGAATATAATGGTGTTTAAATTATTGAATAGCTGCAAACTGTTTTAGGCATCTTACTTCTCTCTTTTTTTTCAAAAAAAAAAGAAATAGACAAAGGATATTTGAATATCTGTTTCAAGAAATAAAGTAATTGAAGCAGAAATATGTGTATGGACTAAAAACTATTTGGAGCATTTTTACTAGTTTAATTTTTTGTGCTTATTGTGAGTGAGCATGCTTGAGGCAATTTCAAAGAAAAACAGACACAGTGTTATGTAAATTATATAGACATGTAGGCCTACTTTATTACTCTAAGATGAGATAATAATACTGTAATGTAAAAACATACAATGTAAGTAATTTCAATTTATCACCTTTTAACTGCAAATTAACATGCATAAAAAGTTGGATGTACGCCCTGGGTATTCACTTGACCCATTGTCATCAATATTATTAAAAAATTAAGTAGCCCTACCATATAAATATACACTACCTTTTTTTTATTTACTAAAAAAAATTTAGATCTATTTAGCCACGAAAACTATATTGTTTATTACAATTTGAACTTCCAATACATTAATTATGATATTCGATTTAATTAGATTATCTACTTATGATGGAGGCATAAGCATAAAAAAAGTTTGTGTTATTCTATCGGCTGTGTGTGTGTTTTTATAGCTACGGGTCCGATAAGTTATTCATTTACCCTTTGTAAACTAGTTTTTCTCATTCAAGTGTATGCATTCTTAAAAATGAATTTTACAATTCAAGAATACTCATTTAAATTATAAAACATCAGTGCTGTCTCAAAATAGTAAGTGCAGGGGGGCTGCACCACACAAAATTTACACAAAAACAAATACACAGACAGGACATCATACTCAGGAAAACACAAACATACAGACAATTAAAAAAAAAGTGAATGGATAAAGGTGTCCATTAATGAAGTCAAATAGCGATTTTTCGGATCATGGCGGTACTCTCAATATAGTTGGCATTATTCACATTCCTGCTTTATTAAAATTTATTTCAATCACAAAATCAATGATTCCTTTGAAAAATCAAAGTATCAATATAAACTATTCATCAAGAAAAATAGAAATAGAACAAAAGCAGGGATAATTCTAACAGTACAGGTCGGTTGGAAAATTGATCGAGAAATCACGTAATGTAAACAAAGCTACATGACAGTATTTATTCATCATTAAACAAAAACCGAAATATTACCCAGCTCTACTTAATCATTATTAATTTCTTTGTTTAAATTAACACACAATGAGAAATTCCATTGTTTAAAAAATGAGACCAACAAAGAAAGATTAGAGGCTTGTGAAATGGAGGCGATGAAATCAATCAACCTCAACTGTTTGATTGCTTTGATCTCGGTCGTTAGATTGACTAATACTAATCCCAATCAATGGTCGTTATCGTGAGTCACAAAAACAAAGAAATTTGACTGATTGGGACTGGCTTCGGTGGCCGTAATCTGTACTAGTCAGGTGCCCCTATTACTGAGTACAATTTATAAGGAATATAGAAGAAAAAAAATTGGTTCTTTTAACTTACCTTTGGCTTTAGAATATTTGCTCAACTCAGCTTGAATTTCTGCTGCCGGGAAAGGACAAAGACTCTGAAAAACATGGATATAATTATCATATTATGTATATACAGATGCTTACCCAAGATTTAGCTTGAAATGAAATGGGGCTTAACGTCCTACTGTTCTGCTCAAACTGGACTAATAAAGACAGGCATACACCATACAGTGTGCTATGAGGGAAATTTTGCCTGGACAACGGCACTACGGCCTACTCTAATATCGATTTCCAACTGTCAAGTGATCTTTTATGTTCGTGGCAATGTGTACACAGGACCTTGGTTTTTTGTCCCGTCGAACGCCTAGACAGCTGTCCTGGTCAGGTCCCCACGTCCTGCACCACGCCGGAAAATGCTAATGATATTTCTTGGCCAACACTAGGAACAAACCTGAGCCAATGCCTTACTGAGCCACCGTGGTTCCCTGTAGTTGGGTGAGAGTGATGAAACTCTTATATTAAATTTCAACTGCCACGGGATTTTTTACGTGCACGCCAATCTGTACATGGGACCTTTGTGGTTTGTTCCAACCAAACAACTATACATTGTCCCTTGCCAGGGCATCTGTCCTGCACCACTGACAAGGGGGAACCACGCCAAAAAATCCAGATCAACTTTCTCGACCAACGCAAGGATCGGGACCTCCAGGTTAGCGATCCAACGTCTTACTCACTGAACCACTGTTGTTCCCAAGATCTTAGGGGATGACACTATTTAATGTGGTTAAAAACAAAGTCATGGGTGTCCCAAACTATATTTTAGAGCATCAAACATTTTGTAATTGTAAAAGCTTACTAGTCAGAAAACACAACTACACAAATGTGGATGTATAAAAACTTACTTCAAGTCTGATGAATACTGTATTATTTATATTTCTACTTTCTCTTTCTTTGACTAGATTATAATAATGTTTTCCTGAACAAAATATGACCCTTTCTACCGCATCTGGTTTAATACTAGTACTATCTCCAAGAACTGTTTGGAATTCTGTGCCTGGTCCCATTGTGGAAAGATCTGAAGCTGCTGCCGGAAGACGAAGAATAACTTTTGGTGCTGCTATAATCAGAGGTTTCCGGTAGTTTCTTACCATCTAAAAAATAAATTTTTCTTCTTCTATAATTTCATTTTTATTAAACTGTGTCTGTCCCATTAGTTATTGATTCTTTGCCGATATTGTCCTTATTTAATTGGATAATTGCCAGAAATTTCTCTTAAGCTAATTTAAGCAACAAAACCCCAATAAACCTTACTATCGACATCAAGTCATGTGCTGGATATAACTTTTAAGCTGTGTTGATAGACTTCATCAACTAATATTGAATGATTTAAAGGTATACCTGTCTTCGTAAAAGATGGAAATATTGAGCTGATGTAGTGGGGTGTACAACTTGTATATTAACATCATCACTATCAATACCATCTTCTTTACTATCAGATAACTACAATATAAAACCAGCTTTACTACATGTATCAGAGAACTACAGTCTTTACTATCAATTAGGGGGATCACGGTGGCTAAGTGGCTAAGATGCTGGCTCACTAGCCTGGAGATCGGGTGTTCAATCCCTGCATTGGCCGAGAAAGTTCATCTAGATTTTCCAGCGTGGTTCCCCCTTGCGTGATGCAGGACGAAGGCCCTGACAAGAACAGCTGTCTAGTCGTTTGGAAGGGACGAAAAATCAAGGTCTCGTTTACACATTGGCGTGAACGCAAAAGATCCCTTGACAGTTGGAATTCGATATAAGAGTAAGCCATAGTGCCGCTGTCCAGACAAAATTTCCCTCATAGCACACTGTATGGTGTATGCTCGTCTTCATTAGCCCAGTTTGGAGTAGAACAGTAGGACGTTAAACCGCATTTCATTTCATTTATTTACTATCAAATAACTACAAAATAAAAACTTCTTTACTATCAAATAACTACAATATAAAAACAGCTTTACTATCACATAACTACAATATAAAAACAGCTTTACTATCTTGAGCACTTTGCACATTACTAACATTTCATTCTTCGGCAATTTATAACAACAATAAATCTTATATCTATATTTGAATAGATTATTGAGAAGAATTTAAAATATAAAGATTAAATGGTACCTGAAGAAATCTTTCTATACGTGCATTAGAATGTTCTGGTCCAGCTCCATCCATACCATGTGGTAATAACATAACTATACCGCTCTGTAATAACCATTTAGCTGTAAAACAAAACTTTAAAATTTAAAATTCTCATCAACTTGACTATTTAACCATTAGGTCATCTGATAGTTTGCCTTTCACTGATTGCATAATATGATCTGTTACAAGTTTCAGTGGTGTAAACTGGTGCCTTTAAAACTGACATTATGTTAAACAACTTTATGTTAACTTGTAAAAGTGAGATGCAGTTTGTTGGATGAAACAATTAAAAAAAATGTACAGTATTTTTGGGTTCCCTTATAACTCATCGGTCAACAATCATATGTGGCAAGCTCTGGCTAAATGAATCATAAAACATAAAAAAAATGTTCCATCAATTCTGTCTTCAAAAAGACCTTATATTTAAATCTCCAATGCTCAAATGACAAACACAAATGCACAAACTTTGCTGTTTTGGTTGCTATGAACTTACGGTATATGGACTTGTGTTTTGGTTGCTATAAACTTACAAGTTTATATGTAGTCTGGCTTTGTTTAAGTAAATATCAGGTCATTTTTTTTAGAAATTAATACCATGGTGTATACCAACATCTAGGCTAAATATCTCAGCCATTTTCTAAGATGAATGTATATATCACAATACATTTTAAAGCCCTTTAAATAAACAATTTAAATTAATGAATAGCTGTTTTTTGATGTTTGACCCATATGTCTCTCATTTAGTCCTTTGAAGCAGATCCATGATTGTATCTTATACCTGATTTAACTACAGTTACAGGAGGATCGCACTACATGCAAAACAATAATAACATGTACTTACTTTCACCACTGGTAATATAAGTATCTATTATGGACTGTGCACCATTAAAAAAATCACCAAATTGGGCTTCCCATATAATTAAATTGTTTGGACTTTCTAAACTCATGCCATATTCAAAACCTAGTACAGCCTCTTCTGATAAAGCACTGTTTGCTACCTAAAATATTAGATACATCATGTTTATATATTATTCATTTGAAATACAGGAATCGATGCATAGACTGGACATATACCTCATTAAAGTTGAAATTTCATATTTTTAAGTTATATTTTTAAAATTTATTAAAATAAAGCCTTAAAATAGATGGTATCTATAAACAGTCCTACTTTGTTAAAGAATAATCCTATTAATCCTACAATTCACTTTTGCCAGTTGAGCAATTGGCAAAAATATCATTTTCAACTTCAAATTCAAATGTTTGAAGATAGCTATTCCATGGGGGGGGGGGGGGGGAATAGAAAAACAAGGGAGGTAATTGTGTTATTATTTCCGGGGTCAAAGGATTTTTAAGTGGGAGAATAATACCTATGATCGTATAATAGTGAGTTGACAACCTATTGAGCAAAAGACATAGAAATAATTATGTTTTGACTTTCTTAGAAAATATGAAGTTATCACTTTAACACGGCTCAGTAAGGTGCTAGTTGACTAGTCTGGGGGTCCCTGGGTTTGATCCTGGTGTTGGCAGAGAAAGTTCTTCTGGACTGTCCGACCTGATTTCTTTTTGTCAGTGCCTGGTAAAAAACAGTATCTAATCAATTGAATGGGACGAAAAAGTCGAAAATGAAATGAAATGGGACTGAACGTCCTACTATTCTGCTCCAACTGAGCTAATGAAGATGGGCATATGCCATACAGTGCTCTATAGGTGAAATTTTGCCTGGACAGCAGTGCTACTCTTATAGTCCACTCTTATATCGAATTCCAACTGTACACAGGACATCAGTTTTTCGTCCCATCCAAAAGACTAAACGTTGTCCCTTGTCACCACTGACATGGAGGGAACATGACGGAAAATCCTGATGAACTTTCTCGGCCAATGCAGGGATCGAACACGGGACCTCCGGGTTAGCGAGCCAACGTTGTACCCACTGAGCCACCCCAAAAAAGTCTAGATCCCATGTATGTACATCTTGGTGTGCATGTAAAAGAACACAGATCAGTTGGAAAATGCAATTGAGTAGGCTATAATGCCACTGTCTGGGCAAATTTCTCTCATAGCACTCTCCATGGCATAATATGTCCATCTTCAGTAGCAAACCCCCAGCCTCCAGACTAGCGAGCAAGCATCTTACTCACTGAGCCATCGTTTCTCCCTTACCTCAAAGAAAGCTTGTTGTGTATCACTAATATTGTTTAAAGGTATATACATATCATCTGTTTGTTGATCTATAACCATAGCATGACGATGACTAAATGTACCTCTACCTACATCTTGTCCACATATACGTACATTAAAACCTTTAATACATAATATACTATATCACATCATATTAACATATAAACCTTTAAACATATATTATGCAAGACCTACATCTGCCTATCGCAGGTCTTTCTTTAGGCCTGAAATGTTATCTAAATTATTAATAGACATTAATTTACTTATCCACCCCATAATCAACTCTCGATGCCATCGCTAGCCTGCGATATTTAGCGGATTGAAATACATTTTTTCAAAAATAATTTAAATGTAAAAATGGATAATCGAGACTTGGATTTTCATCATACCGACTTAAGTAATGGTGATCGGGGCTAGCCTCACATTCAAAAGCTAATATCTTGGTTCATAGAGGAGCAATTTGACTGAAATTTTCAGCATATTCTATTTACGTTATGTTTTTTTTTAAACTATTATAGCGGGAACCGTTAACTCTTTATCTAATCTCCCATAATACCCCTTTAATACATAAAATATCTCACTAGGAATTGGTTATTGTCTAGAATCTAATACACATGTTCAGTTAATAGATCACCATCAAAAAAGTCATAAAACCTGTCTAGAAGCAACAAAATACGTCTGGTTTGTGCTATTGTCCAGTCTACCGCAAGTCTTTTAGATTTGATATCAGTCAGCTAGTTTACCAGCCTTTGGTTTCTCTGGTTGAATTGAGAAAAGACTATGTCTAGAAAAGGATGGGATTTCTTAATTACGTAAGGAGCTTTGGTTTCATGTCAAATTAATACTTTGTTGAGTTCCATCCGGAAACTTAGAGGGGTACAGTAATGCAATGGTGGTCAACATTCATGGCATTTATACAGTTTGCCAAATGGTTTCTAGAGATCTGAAGTGTTTGTTTAATATGTGAAATATTTAGTTCCTATATTGCCTTATTTTAGAAACTATATTTTCAGATTTAGAATCTGGGTCTGGCGGCTAAATTCTTGAATGAAGTGAATATTTATTGAATACTGTCCAGTTCTTGTTTCAGCTTCAAGTTTATTTTATTGACGAAAAAAGTATGTATAATCTATTATAGCCTAGAGAAATATTTCAAAACAAGTAATGAAAGTTAGCACGTAATCATGCTTTAAAACTACTTCCATATTTAAAATATACAATACCTTGATAAAGTAATGAACCAATAGATAGGGCTTCTGCTGTTGCCCAGTCTAATTCTTTCCCTTCCATCAATTTTTGTTTCCGTCTGTCTAAATGTGTTTTTTGTATGGTTGAGTGACTTTTCTAAAAGAGAACAATTTTCCATATTATTAAAATTAATTCACAAAATAATACTTAACAAGATGATAGTTACCAAAGTTATCAAATCAAATAATCTTTCATCTTACATTATCAGACTACAACTAAAAATAACTACTCACAATATGTTATATTTTATCTTACATTATCAGACTATAACTAAAAATAACTACTCACAAAATGTTATATTTTATCTTACATTATCAGACTATAAGTAAAATAACTACTCAGAATATGTTATATCATATCTTGAAAGATTATTATAAAACAATGCTTATATAACATTTACCCTTCTTCATTGGCCCAGAGGGTACAGAAAAGTTGGACTTTAATCCTCATTTCATTCAAACAACATTCATGTTATTTCCTCCATTAAACAGTGCATACTGATCTTCTAGTAAAGGGATTAAAATAGTTCTTGTGTTATTTTGTACATGATAAAAACTGGAGCATGTTAGACAGTCAAGAATCCAAATCTTCCTCCTTTACAAACAAGCCTGGATATAACCACATTTTATTCAATTGTTTTTATCCTATATACTTACCCATGTTTCAGGAATTTCCACTGATTTAGCACCAATAAATTTAAGTGTATCTATATCAACACCTGTATCCCATCTAGAAATAACATCACCAGCTTGTTGTATATTACTCCATTGTTTTAATAGATGAAATGGCTGAAAATAATTGGAAATGAATTCATTACGCAAAGCATTATCAATGATTTTCAAGTTATATTAGGCATGATTCAATAATTCTTGCTTTAATCAGGCCGCCCCTGACATATTCTAAGTTGATCAATATCCAAAGTGATTTAAGCAGTGTTCACATGATCATGCCTAATTACTGGAATACCTTTATTTATGATTAACTAGCAGGATACCTGGCTTCACTCGGGGGTCATAACTCCGAAACCGGAAGCGGTAGACTAACGCCACCTGGCCTATGTTACTCCCCGGTCCGAGCTACCTCTATACCCCAAATTTCAGACTCGGGGCAGACCTAGTGTAGCCGCCAACCCCGAACAGACAGACAGACAAACGACAGTCACAAATATATATATAGATAAGGTAGTTTAAAGATATCTATAGTTACCTGTATAACATATGAATCTACTTTACTTATATCTGATTGTAATACTGTATTCCATTCTTTAACTGTATCATCTAATATAGACATCTCACATATACCTTCACTCTATAATAATAACATATCTAATATAGACATATCATATAATCCTTCACTCTATAATAATAACACATCTAATATAGATATATCAGATATACCTTCACTTTAAAACAATAACACATCTTATCATATCACATATACCTTCACTCTATGCTTAGAGCACACAGCCTCACTGACGGATGCTTATTCACTTATACCTTCAAAATTAAATGAAGTAAAATAACTTACAACAATTTTTTCAGCATATAAATCTGGTATACTCTTCCTGGAGTTAATCGCCTGGTACATCAGAGGATTAGTAAAGGCTGGATCATCCAGTTCATTATGACCATATTTACGATAACACATCAAATCTATTATTATATCTTTACGGAACTTCTGTCTGTATTTCATTGCTATTGATGTAGCTCTTATAACATCCTGTAATATATAAATAATACAGGCAAATCACTACAAGGGTTTGCCAGGTCTCCTAACTTGACTGTCAGCAGCAAAATCTTGCTGTAAAAAAATGTCAACAAACCCACTATGTCCTGATACCATCAAACAACAGGTAAATTTGAGTGGATGTCTCAGGGATCATTAAGTCATACTGGAGGTGAAAGGTACAAAGCCATATAGCAGAAATCAACAACATCTGTCTGAGCAAAATCTTTCTAAATTTATTGCGTTTTTTCTTTCTGCATCCTACAGAACATTTCTTATTTAATATTTTGTTTTGATAAAGATATGCTATATTAGATAATGTTATTAAAGGAGAATTATTTTTGATTAACCTACCTCAGGATAATCAGAGTTCACGTGTAGAACAGGAATAGAGTTAATTTTACCTATATCACTACTGTACGTTGATGACCTAAAACATTATATACCCAAATTAGTCATAGATAAATATTCAAATTTTAATGCCAGCCTTTCTTCTGAGCTGTCTGTCAAGTAACTTACTGCTAATTTTTAAAACAGCCAGAAAATAAAAATTTTCAAGTATATTAATGTTGCATCTAAAAGAATAAGTCTATCATATAATGATCCTGGATGCCTGAAGAGAAACTTTTTTTCCTGCCTGTATAAACAAAACCAAGTGCTCATATGGCATATGTGTTGCTTCATACACAGCGAATGACAGTTTCCTTCATTAAGTCACGTCCGGTGTGGTAAATGTCCTTCAGTTTTAGAATCGTTGGAACTACTAAGAAAATGAATAAAATATAAAGAATCTGCAATGACTGTTGCTTTAATATTGTTGAAGTAGCATAAACAAACCTGCCTTGTCTTGCTTCTGCAGTAAAACCTATTTGATTATTAACTATAAGATGAATTGATCCACCAACTGTAAAATGAGGACAATCAGCTATAATTAATGTTTCTGCTACAATACCCTTAAATATAATATAGATCATTTTATATTCAAGTTTTAAGAATGGCAAAAGGAAGGCATTTCTTGTGCTGAATGGCAAGCCCTTCCCTTTTACCTGTTCCATTGCCACACTAACCCATTTTACCAGAGTCATTTTAACCCTAACCCTTTTTACCTATTTCATTTTCACCTGTTAAATTACGGATATTGCAAGGGAATATGATATCTGTAGATATTTGGTAGACAGAATTTGGAATTTTACACTCGTCAACCACATAATATTTAGACATGACATGGAAAAAAATTAAAAATGTACCTGAGCACTGAAGGCAGCATCACCATGAACTTGTAAACAAAGAACTTTATCACCAACATGCGACTTGTCATCACAACTATATTCACCTTCTTGTAACATTTGTTGTTTAGCTCTAGCTTTACCAACAGCTACAGGATCATTGGCCTGGAGGGTATAATAATAAATAGGATATAGTAAGGATCGTTAACACATCGTTAAAATAACTGGACAAAAATATAAGATCTAAATAACCGAGAAAAATGAAGCAGGCAGAAGGAAAAAAACAAATATGAAAATATTTTAGTCCCCAATCAAACAGAAGTATATCAGGCTTAAGTGGAGCAAAACAGCAATTTATTACATAATGATTCAGGTCTTGTGAGCTATAATCAATTAATAAACTCAATTTTACCATATATACAACTATTGAGCAGAAGCTACAGTATTTTCATATAATAGTACTGATATATACTAAACTATACGAAAATTATAAGAAAAACAAATTAAACAACCAATTACAATTATAATTTTCAAAGATAAAAAAATATTCAAGTATCAATATTGTAAATGTAATATTATCATTAATATACATATGATTTGATATGATATAACATTTGTGTATATTATTAAATGTCCTCCCATAACAAAGATAACTCCTATTAAATTAAAAACTTCCTTTATCTAGCATCTAGCATAAAACCATTTTTCACTCAATAAAACCTACCTCTAGATGTGAAGGATTGGGCAAAAATGACACCTGAACATTTTTTCCTCCATATTCTAAGTCAATTGAAGTATCTATGAATGAATAAACCAATACAGGAGATACTTTCATTGAACAGTTTATATAAAACTAAAGATGTCTCACTCACTGAATTTGCACAGCTTGATTTAATCTTTATGTAACCTTAAGTATTTTAAAAGTCTAGTACAACTAGCAACTGAAATAAAATCTAAAATACCATTAAGTATTGTTTAATGGTCGAGAGCGAGACATTAAGTAATATATTATAACATATATTTTTACAATATATTACGCAATGTCGGAAGCTCGAGACCATTAAACATCTTAAAATACTGACACTCCGCACAAGCTTTTACGTCACACTAGTCCAATATCTCACTGGTATGAATAAAGTACTATTGGCAAGTTGCCCGTACGATTATTTGAAATAATGGTACGCCAACATCAAAGGGTGACGTCACATCTGTATTTTAAGTATATCTAAAGGTGTGAATTAAAAGTCTTTAATAAAGGGACTTACAAAGATGTGAG
This sequence comes from Patella vulgata, assembly GCF_932274485.2. Taxonomy (NCBI): domain Eukaryota; kingdom Metazoa; phylum Mollusca; class Gastropoda; family Patellidae; genus Patella; species Patella vulgata. The sequence goes on from NC_065883.2 coordinate 26,143,746, forward strand.
AGGACATCACCAGTTCCTTTAACATCAGGTGGGAATTCTGTTTTACCTTTCATCTGTAATTAGAAATATAAAAAAAATTATTAAAATATTTAAAAAATCTAAAAAGTAGGATAGAACAACCAATACTGATATTATTTGAAAAACTGGCCAGAAATTTGACTCCACTCATTTTTTTGTCATTCTTCAAACTCTTACCTCTTTAAGGTAAGTGCAGGCACTACTACTGTGAAGTCGGAACTATTAATAAAATCAAATATAAAGTTTACCTTTTGTAACATAATAACTGGAGGAAACTTTAACATACAGGTTAGAAAATTTAACCGACCTCTATGTGGCATACACATTACTACATTTGAGACATCATCTGAAATTTTCAAAAAATCACAATTTTAAAGCCAGAAGTAATATAACTTATATTGAAGTTGTAGGGAATTTTGGAAATCAGTGTTGTTTTGTTTTTATCAATGTACTTACATTCAGAACAACTGTGGAATATTTCATCAAAAACTCCCATCATGCTCTCTCCTCCTTCTCCGCCATATCTTTTAACTGTGGTGAATTTGTTAGCCAGAAAATGGTCAAATGTCTGAAATTTAATTGGTCATGACATATATTTCAGGTATAAAGCTGTACAACTTCTGCTGGTCTACATATAAATATATAAAGGGAGTATAAAAACATTTTTTTCAATAAATAAAACGCTTCTATTTGTTTTGGTTTTTTTATCCTTATGATCCAAATTACTGTAAATCATAAATTGATTCTAGGCCATGGAAGAGTTCATAAAAAAGAAATTGCAGGGGAGGTGACTGGAACTTGATTGGACTTTTGGCCTGGGGCCTGCTGCAGCGCCCGATTCTGTGGGCATGCTGATTTAAGAATTATGCTTAATAACCACTTAATTGATTTCACACCTGAGATTTCAGAAGAAGTTTTGCAAGATCAGTTTTTCTTTCATCACTAATTCCTATCTGTGATTTTTTCTCAAAGTTTTCAGCAAACCATTCTCTCTCTGTTTCAGACTGAAAAACACAAAGGCATGGATTGATTTTAATGAATTTAATAGCAGATTAATTAATACTGTTAACATGACATCTAGGGGATCACGTGGCTAAGTGGGTAAGACGCTGGCTCGCTAGCCTGGAGGTCGGGTGTTCGATCCCGGCATTGGCCGAGAAAGTTCATCCAGATTTTTCGGCGTGGTTTCCCCTTGTCATTGATGCAGGATGGAGGGCTTGACAAGGACAGCTGTCTAGTCATTCGGATGGGACGAAAGACCGAGGTCCCATGTACACATTGGCGTGTACGTAAAAGATCCCTTGGCAGTTGGAATTCGATATAAGAGCAGGCCCAGGCAACATTTCCCTCATAGCACACTGTATGGCGTATGCCCGTCTTCATTAGCCCAGGTTAGGAGCAGAACAGTAGGACGTTAAACCCTATTTTATTTCATTTCACATGACATCTAAATGGGCATTCCATAAAGTAGGCCTAAATTTCATTTTAAAATATTGTCTCTTTCAAAGTTATTGAAAAAGAATTGGTAATGAGGGCTATATTTACAGAGAGAGAGAAAGAGAGAAATTGTGGTTAACGTCCACTCTACACAAACATATGGTTTAATTTTATTTTATTAATTTGCTTGCACGTAGGGGTCTTTAGCAGCGGGAGGAAACCAGAGAACCTGGTGAAAACCCACGAGGTTGGACAGGCGACCCTACTCCTTGTCATGTACAACTGGGGATTCGAAACCATGTCAGTTGACTCAATGACATTCCTTATGATACAGCACGCACGTGCTAACCATTTGGCCATCCACCCCCCCACTATAATAATATAATGAACCATAAATGAAATGGGGCTTGATATTCAACTTTTCTGCACCAATGAATGTTGGGCAAAGAACATGCAGTGTACTTTAAGGGTTCTTTTACGTGCACGCCAATGTGACTAGACCAAGTTCCTTACCAGGCACTCCTTCCTACACTACTTACAATGGGGAAACCAGGATCTCCTGGTTAATGCATCAACGTGCGGCTTTTATGGAATAAGGATGGAAAACTTACAACTATTAAATATTAATGTCAGCATCATTACATCCAGTTATGATATCTGGCAATATTGCTTTAAAATTAATTCATGTATATTATACAAACTACCTACAACTAAATGATCAAATTCTGCTGCTATACCCTGACAATATTGCTCTTCTAGTTGTTGTACTAAGTCATCAATAGATATTTGTGATTGACTAGAATAGAATATACCAGCCGTATTAATCTGTTGATTTAAATCATTAGATAAACCATATCTCTCTAGTGATAACTCGGACGGATTCCTGAAAATATCACAATATAATCAACTTTTATAAGCGCACAAATGACAACATCTACCATTTTTTAGAATAATTTAAAATGAATTCTAGAAGTAATCTCTCTTTGACTGACATTTGGTAAATAACAGAGAAATTTATTGATTTTAATATTCCATTCTCTAACTGCTCCAACATCTTTGCGGTCCTCTTCATTCATGTAAACTTTTTGATTTTAGTGGCAATTATATCAACTCTTTTACAAGTTGAATTAATTTCAGGATGCATTAATTTCTTGTATTACAAAGTAGGCCACTACCTCCTAGTTTGAATTCCTAAAGGATCGAGGTCTGCTTTCAGATGACCAAACTTTCTATATGCTTGAACTAATTGATATATATTTCCATTTCTTATTCTGTTTTGCAAAGCATCTCCTTGAATAACTGAAATAGTTAATATAATTCACATAAATCCCCGATAACATGTGCATATACTTTGCATATCCTTAATGCACTTTCAAAACCTTAAAATTGTATCTCATATTTTTTAAAACCTATTTTATTTTAATCAAATCTATAGACTATACATATTCCCATAAAGCATGTTTATTTAGTCAACTGGCATTGGTCTATGTGGTGTTTGTATTTCTAAGTATTTGTGTTATCTCATCTTTATTACCTCATTAACATAATATGGTTTCACCAAATGGATCCTTTTTAAGGAATTCATAGTTAATATTATCCTTTGCCTGGAATGTAAGCCTATTATCTTGTTTTTGGGTTTTTGGGGTTTTTTTTTAATCTTTTACTTCTTTTATATTGTTATTGTTATCATGAACTCCTATATGTATATTAAACTCAAGTTTACTAAATGTCTCTTGTCTGCGCGGGAGCCACGGTTGCTAGGTGGTTAAGACGCTGGTTCGCTAGCCTGGAGGTCGGGTGTTCGATTCCCTGCATTGGCCGAGAAAGTTCATCCAGATTTTCCGATGTGGTTTCCACTTGTCAGTGGTGCAGAACGGAGGGCCTGACAAGGACAGCTGTTTAGTCCTTTGGATACGAAAAACCGAGGTATACATTGGAATGCACGTAAAAGATCCCTTGGCAGTTGGAATTCGATATAAGAGTAGGCGATAGTGCCGCTGCCCAGGCAAAATTTCCCTCATAGCACACTGTATGGCATATGCCCGTCTTCATTAGCCCAGTATACAGGAGCAGAACAGTAGGATGTTAAACCCCATTTCATTTCATTTTCTCTTGTCTGCGATATCACCTCGGTGGAAGCAGACGTAAAATACAACTAACTCACACACACTAAATGTCCGCGATATCACCTCGGTGGAAGCGGACGTATAATACAACAAACTCACACACACACACTAAATGTCATTGTGCTTGATAATGATAAGAGGATGTAATACCGGTACTTGTCGAAACATCGTGCTTTTAGAATAAAACCAGTGATTGTTTCCCATAAAATTGTGTTCTGTTAATGTGTTTCCCAATCCCTAAATGTCACTTAAAAGATTATCTTGTAAACCTAGCCCAAATTAGACATACTGATTAAACGCACATGACTATTCCTAGTATATATATCAACATATAGTTCCTAAAAAAATGTTGAATATATGATATTCACAGAAAAGGGGAACATGTGGTATGATGCCTGGTTTCCCCTTATCAGTGGTGCTGGACAGGGGTTCTTTCTCACAAGAAATTAAGGCCTCTCTTACTACTAGACCTAATTCAGATGACAGATGGGACAAAACATATGGCCATGGTCTTCTAGGCCTACCTTATACCACTGACAGCACACAGTTGGAAATCGAAATAAGAGCAGATCATCACTGTGGTTAGAGCAGAAAAGTAAAATGCTGAAATCCTTTTTATTTTATTTTTCATTTCATTAGAAATGTAAACATTACCACGTGTGTCCATATGGAGGTGTGTCCAAATGCAGAAAATTCATTTATCAAGAAATGTCACGCGCTAATGTATATATATAATAGGCATTTTATATACAGGAAAGAAACCAATGAAATTTCTTTTTGTTCACTAGTGTTTAGTAAACACCACAGAAATTATTATACCGGGTGCCGTTACGTGTAATTTTAAAGCATAATAAGTAGAACAGTATTAGATGGCATATTTTATGGAAATAATTTATACTAAAGGTCACACTGACCTAAATAATAAAATTGACAAACTTACCAAATTTTTCGTTGTCTGATTCCGCGTAAGGCTTGTAACCATATACACCAGTTTTTGAGTGATAAAGTGTGACACATCTTTTTGCATGACGACCTGCCAGTCTAGTAGAATTCGACATAAAACGATACATTTTTGTGTGGTTGCTAAAATACTTTTCTGGTTCACATTTCAAGGTAAACAACTCTTGTAAAAGTTATAGACCTTAGTATCCAGACTCTTTGGACTTCTGGCATTGTTGTCCATGCAATGCCAGAATCAAGAATAATAATTTCTAAGAATTTTTTAAAATAAAGTCAAGGATTTAACATCTTATCGACAATCATAATTCTCTCGCGCGAGTTAGTAGTAAGGGGTTGCCACTGCCACTGGACCCTATCATATGGACTAGGCCTACTAGTACTATATATATATATATATATATATATATATACTATTACTATAGGTAGATTTGAGGTTTATTATTTATTTATTTTTCCAAGAGGCATATCAAACATGGCAAGAGGTGATAATATAATGTTACATGATAATTAGATGAGAAAGTTTTGATGAGAGAAAAAGTAATGATGTCATGAATGATCTGCCTCTTCAGGATATGCCTCTTCAGGATATGCCTAACCCATAAAAACCTGCTTAAATCAAAACTAGGTTTATTTAAAATTATTTCCAGTGGGGTCCTTGGAGGAGGATCGGGTCCTGTCATTCATACTGTATTCAACAATATTCTTATAGGGAGACTTTCAATAATTATACAGTAGGCTATTTTTGTTAATTTATTCTTGATGTCCTGGGTATTTCACAAAGAATTTTCTCCTGTGCAGTATTTGACCTTGGAGTTAGCAAACTGTGGAGCATTATAAACATAGACACCCTTTTTGTGACTTTTATTGCCTCATGCCTCTTAAAGGAGCTGTCCTTATTATATGTGAACCAGATGAGTTAATTCTGTGTGGAAGACTCTTAGAAACAAACCTTTATTCTGGTCGGATCAATTAATTGTGTACCATATGGTAGACTCTGGTCCTCTGTGTAAAACTATGTGGTATTTATTTGTAGAAAATACAGATTGGTTGGCAATAAGGTCCAAAAGTCCATAGCCTACTATTCCTTGATTGCCTGGATAGCCATGTCACTTGCCTAAGCAATGGTGGTAACTAGGAAGTGATTGTTACCATGTCATGCATAAATTGAACAACAGAATTCTTTAAAAGAGTTACGTTACCCTGTGAAGCACATCAAGATATTATTTTTAAACTGCCAAATCTGTGAAATCTGAGATGCTTCTCTAAGTAGGCAAAGGCAATAAAAGAACCTGGTCAAATGCAAACAACTTCATTCCTGTTTACATACAAACTTTATACTGAGCTCTTCACCATGATGACAGACCAATATCATCAGTAGAATATTTATAACATTGGCCAGATTTGTAAATAGAATGCTTAAGCTGATAACATTCATCTTGTTTATTCAACATAATTTTACATTAATTCATATGTAGTTAGAAAGACTGTGCAATAATAACTTGTATATTATCACAAATAACATTATTAAAAATTATCTAAATCCTGACTTAAAAAACATAAATCATTTTAATTATTATTAATCAGTGCATTGAGTTCAATATCTTGTAAATGTATCTACCAGTTTTATATCTTTCTGACTAATCAAAACAAAAATATTAAAACCAAAAAATAACAAATAAGCAATATAAAGTGGTTTACAACAGTTTGCATAACAAAATATGGCGTACTATAAATGCAGAAAACAGCTCTAAATACTTAAAACTGAGTTATACTGGCACAATTTCTCAAAAGAAAATAGAATGCAAAAAACATTCATTCATACTTTTGTAATGCAGACAATGGCCTTAAATACTTAAAACTGAATTACCGGTATACTGGAATTCCACAATAGAAAATAGAATGAAAAAATTATTTTTCAAGTAAAAATTCCATCTTTTTCATCATTTTTTTAGCATCAGAGATATTGACAATATTTAAGATAGAAATCGAAAGACAAAAATCTCCCTGTTTATATGTACCAAAAGCAACCCTTAGATACCATGAGTCAAAATATATTTGGTAGCACATAAGAAAACAATTAATATTCAGCATTTTCTGAAAGTTTAAATTCGATCAAGTTGACAGAATCAGTTAATAATATACATTTAATCCTCTTTAAAATAGATATTCTATTAAATAAAATATCAGGGTCAACCTAATAATGTAATATTTTTGAAATATGTCATATTTTAAATGATCACATACATGATTGTATAATATAATATATTGAAATTATCAATAACAGCATAATTTCTTTGTATAGTAAATTTTCTAAAAATATTCAATGTTCTATAAACATAATCATTAATAATAACTGTTTGCTATAAGCTTACTGCATCCTCAATTACAATTATAACAACAGTAATGAACATATCACATCTTTAATCTAAATAATAACTGTAATGCTATGTGACATATTATTAATAATAAAATTTGTAATAAGCATATCACATCTTCAATCTAACTTATAACAGTAATGCTATGTAAACATAATATTAATAATAATCATTTGTTACAAGCATACTGTAATTTCAATTATTATTATAACAACACAGTATGCTTTGTTATCACATTAAAATATACTGAGAAATAATACTAAACTGTACATGCATTTGTTGGCAATTGTCAAGATAGAATTTTCATGATTTTAATAAAAGATGACTATAGTTTATTGTATTATATCTTTTTAATTCTTAAATTAAGCTTCTAAAATGAAAACCCCAAGCATAAAGATGTTATTATAGAAACAATGAAAGGACCTTCGATGGAGGACAAGAGTTATTTACATATTTAATATACATTACAAATCAGCTGAATTTAATGTTTCAGTTGAAGAAAGTTCATCAATTCATTGTGCACAAGAAAATAGTATATTATTATGCTTTTGGGTAATTTTATAATCTTCCTAATCATAAAGTTTATGAGTTTACATATAGCACTTAGATAACTCGATGAGTTATTATATTTATTTATATTGCGTAGATCTTTAAAAACAAAATGTATACAAGTATTTTTCACTGTTCACAAAAGGCATTTAATGTGCTTTCTAAAAGCTTTCTATGTGAGCAGAAATGAACAGAAACACCTAATATACATTAAAATCAATGAAGTACTCAATTACGTAATGATAGTTTGATATTTCAAATTACTAAAGTCTATCAGGATATTCTTTTACCTATTAAATATATTAACAAAATATTATCCATATTCCATAATTATATTCTCCAACCCAACTCATAGATTAACTTTCATTTTATCCATTGGTGTACACACCAAGTTTTATTATAAAACTTAAACAGGCATTATGCAAGGGCTAAATCTGCCCACTGCAGGTTTTTCCTTTCGGCCTTAGTTGTTATATAAACTATTAATTAGACATTTAATAACATAATTAACTCTCAATGCCATCTGATGGGTCCAATTTTCAACAGATTTGAATCTGATCTGCAGTTCATCGGATGTTGATGATTAACTGTAAAAATGGATGATCGATACTTTGTTTATTATCGTAACAATGGTAACAATGACAATCAAGGCTACAGTGTTTTTGAAATCAGGACTGAAATTTTCTATTATTTAACTATAATAGCGAGAACTGTCAGCTCTTTATCTAATCTTCCATAATGCCGCTTTAAGTCTTTATGCTATTCATTAACACCTGAAATTAATGGACTAATACTGTCCATTCCATGTTCTTAGACATATATTTCAACTTTTCTTATATTACATATCAACATATTCAGCTTTATAATCCTCATATTTCCTAGTGGTCAAATCTTATATCTTCATTCAATATCCAACATATGATCGTCACCTTCAAGTTTCATTCCCTTCGTTATAGTCATACCCTTGATAGTACCTGCCATAGGAGCATTTACAACCATTTCCATTTTCATAGCACTCAGAACAACTATGGGTTGGCCCTTCTTGACCTTGTCTCCAACCTTAACCTTGATGTCAATTATCTCCCCTGGCATAGGGGCACCAACAGATCCCAACACTCCTTTAATAGCTTTAGGGTGAAAGTGCATTTCCTGTAAAATAAAGCATTGGAATATTAAAGTTTGAATATATTTATGTAACAGTTGAAATTCCATATAAAATCAACAGACTTTATACATGTATAGGCGATAAATAAACTGGCATGTTTCTCTAAATGAATTAACAGCTAGAAAACCACAATAAAATGTAAACTGAATCTAAAACATGTGCCTGAGTGAATTGTGTGGTTACATCAAAAATAGTTATCAACAGCAATGTTTTTGTTATAGGTCAATGTGCACCATCGTCCAGTATCATTTATTGTTAATTATAACATTTATTAGGGTTGTGTACTTGATCAATGAGCCTACGGTACACTTCTGGCTTGGTCTGTGATATATAAAACTATTATGGAAGCAGACGTTAAGCAACAATGAAAAAGATACTTTCCATTACAGTACCTCCCTTTACCACAGAATATATAAACATGCAGCAATTAATTTAAGTAATCTAGTAGGTTCTGAAAACAAGGATATTTCCCTGCAGTTTAGTTTAATCAAGTCTAACAACCGTTGCCATACCCAAATAACTGTCTAGAACTTACCTTCATGGCTTCTTCGTCTTTAATCAATACAGATCTCAGTTGTCCATTTAATTCAAAGAAAACTTCTCTAGCACCAGTTTTATTGAGATCACCAACAGCTAGAGTCTTAATAGATAATGTTTTACCTCTTTCTATTTCAACCTGAAAACAAAGCAATATTATTTTTCAGAATAACTTATTTAAATTTTTTGTTATTTTGCAAACCAAAATAAAAACACAATAGATGCCAAGGTGTGAAACCAAATACAGCTACATCTCCTAAATACGGATTGAGAGAGGGAGAAATGGGGTTAAACAACCGCGACACAAACCAGGTCATTTCGGGACTAATATATGGTTTAATTTTATTTCAATAATTTGCTTTGTGTATATGGGACTTTATCAGTAAGCGGAAACCCAAGGACAAAGAGAAAACCAACAAGGTTGGACAGGCGACCCTACTACTGGTAACGTATAAGCGGGGAATCAAAACCATGCCACTTGACTCAATGTCAGACCTTATGAGCTCATGCATTAAACCATTCCCTCCCCCCCCCCCCCTTCCTGAATAGGACAAATTGAAATTTCCTGGATTTTTAACATGGTAGATGTATATTTCCCCAATATTGGGTGTCATGGAAAAGAATAACTATACATTCGACAGTGGTAATGATTACTGTATATGCCACTGGAAAACTTGTAAATAACATTTGATGCACTATACAAGATGTGCTGTGAACTAGTAGTAGAGAAAAATACTGGAGATTGGTGAACAAATGGAAAAACACCCTGTCCCTCACTTAATACCAGTTAATAATACCAGTTGTATCAGACATTAATAATATTCCATGGTCAGTAAAAAAGGGCATGTTTCATTATTAATAACCTTATAAGAAAATAATAAATATACTGAACAAAATCACAGGTTATTAGTTTTGCAGTACCAAATAGTTGTGAATCTGGTTTAGGGAGACTACTGGCACTTGTTTTATTTATTGTAGCAGTAACAATTATTAATAGTCTATTGATGAGCACATGTCAGATTTACAGAACAGGTTGTATATTTATTAGTTTCACTGTGAATCTGGTTTAGTGAAACTGTGTTTTATTGGGTAGTTCATTGCACTAGTAACAAACACAAATTACTGGTCTTCATAAACATTTACTATTCACACTCTGGGAATTCAGGAGCAGTAACGAATGCTGTACCAATCTCATTAGTTTTCACACATAGAATATAAGTACATGTACACAGACTTACCTCTGTTTCCTGTGCTACTTTTGGTCCAGCTAAAAACATTCTGGTATCTAAAGTATTAACTGGTCCATATTTATCTATAAAATCTAAATAATTATCTGTAACGGTAGGATAGAGGGCAGCACTCATTAAATCTACCTCCTTAATTTTTCTACCATGTTTTTCTTCAAGAGAACTTTTCAGTGCGTCAAAATCCAATGGTGGAAGTGAAGCACCTGGTCGTTCATCAAATGTTTTAGCTCCACGTAAAATCCTTGATCGTAAAGGTTCTGGAAATCCACCTGGTGGTAGTCCCAATAGCCCTTGAAAATATTCTATTACAGAACTAGGGAAAGATAACTCTTCTGCTCTTTCTTCTACCATTTCTGCTGTAAGTTTATTCTGAACCATAAACTGAGCCATATCACCAACTACTTTGGACGATGGAGTTACCTATAAGAAAATTAATACTCTTTTTTATGGATGACCAACCGTACTAGACAATGCAAACTTTTTAGCTATTTAAAAACAAGAAGACATGGCCATCAACATCCTGCACCTTTGGACATGTTTTTGAAGGTACAGGGACAGACAATGAGGAACCACCTACTAGTAGTGTATATTATGTTAAAACATCAACAGCAAATTATATCAGGCATCACAATATTTTCCAAGATAAGCTCAGTAATAACATATTTCCATGGGAACACAAAAATGATTAAATCCAAGATCTAACTAACAAAAGTAACAGGTGAATGTCTACACACAGGAAGGCAGAGAAACCACACAATTGCTACCGTGTGACAAGAAATTAAGTTGCCTCAATGTTCTCTCAATCTTTACAATAAGAGTAAATTTCCTACTTAAAGGCTCGAAATTTCAATTTATCATAACTTTGTAAATATTGAATGGAATTGAACCAGTTTTGAACTGATATTCCTATTAGAGATACAACTTTCACAATATTGTAGTTTACCAGGGATTCCTATAACGCTAAATGGCGCATCAAAACTTTAATTAAAAACCCGGAATTTATCTCAGCTGTGGCAATTTGTGGATGCTATACTTTCTGTAATTTTTATTCAGTTGTATATATTTGATTTAGAGTTCATTTCCCTGGTAATATCTATATGTTTACCTTTGGTATATCTCCCAGTAATTTATTGGCAACTGAATACATTTTCTTTACTTCTTCAAACTGATCAGCTAACCCAAGACTAAATGCCTGGAACTGTAGATTGGTGTACTGTCCACCTAGAGCATAAATATTAAATTTATTTAATGTGCTTCTCAATTTTCAATTAAAATCAAATCAATCTTTCTTTCTAGCATAATCATTACATTCAAAGATTACATAACACAACACATTTGTATGAATAATAATCACTATAATTATATACACCCGTTACGTTTCAACAAGATATCACTAGTCACTAGTTCACTTGATAATGACAAGTGAGAGCCTGTCGAAAGGTTGTGTGTATAATATTATAATTGTTATCCACAGAACGGTGTTGTGTTTTGTTATTTTCAATCGCTAAAAAACATTCAAAGACTACAAAGATTACATATTTAGGATCTCGAATGTTGCTGAAATACATCTTTATGAGCAATTAGTTCTCGCATTTGGGTGTAAAAACGTAAATATCATAACAATTCAGATTTAAATGTTTATTTAAATGCTCACCTGGAATTTCATTGATATAAATATCTGAATTACCACTCTTCATAGTAACACAACATTCAAATGGTGCATACAGATTCCTTGTTTGTTCCCAATATGCTGAGTATGCAGATACATTATCAAGCTTTAAACCTATATAAAACATAGATTAATTATATTTATATATATATATATATATATTGCCATTGTAAGAAAGTGTCTTGAATTCCATTTTCCTTGAAACGTTGACACAAGTCTTGCTGGACTGAACAGCATTTTCTGTGTGGAATTATAATTGGTTAAACAGAATGTAGGAAAACACACCTGATGTGAGCTAATTTATGGTAGACTGCAGGCAAAGCTAGTTAGACACAAATCTTATGCATTAATACAGACTTATCAAACAAAACTCACTTGAGTAGTATGCAGTTTATATGATTTATATCCATCAAATGTGACTGTTCATAAAACACAGAACAACACAAACAGAAAGGATTCTATTTCCAGGACTACATGTTTGCTGAGGCAAATATATTTTGTTTGGTTTGCTCCAATAACAAAGGCCATTTAATTCATTATTTCTGATTAATAAAGCCTAACTTTATGTCAATAAGCTCCTGATTAATAATTCAAATATTAGACTGTTCAAGTGATATAAATTCAAACTGATAAATGTTAACCAAACATAATCACTAGGGAAGATTTTAATTTTTAATATACCTGTATCTAAATCTGTTCTTTCTAAAGCTGCGACAACAGCTCCCATACTAGGCTGTGATGTCATACCAGACATAGAATCAACAGCCACATCTACAACATCAGCTCCAGCTTCAGCTGCTGCTAACATGGCTGCCACTCCTGCTCCTGCTGTATCGTGGGTATGAACATGTATAGGTACATCAGGAAACTTGTCCCGCAGTGAAGACACTAATAGATGTGCTGCTTTTGGTTTCAATAATCCAGCCATATCCTAAAATTATCAGCAAAATTTTTTTTGTAAGAAAACAATGTCTTTGATATCTGTTATAGTCTCAATCAATTAAATCTAGTTATACTCAATTAAATCTAGCTATACTCAATTAAATCAGATTATACCCCATCTACTTGTACTCAATTAAATCTAGTTGTACTCAATTAAATCTAGTTGTACTCAATTAAATCTATTAAACTCAATCAATCAAATCTAGTTATACTCAATTAAATCTAGCTGTACTGAATTAAATCTGCTTATACCCAATTCCACATTATTATACTTCATTAAATATCGTTGTACTCAATTAAACATAGTTGTACTCAATTAAATATAGTTATACTTCTTTCATTCTGGTTAAACTATTAAACTCAATTCCACCTGGTGCTACCCAATTAAATCAAGTTAAACTCAATTAAATCTAGTTATACCAATTAATTATAGAAATACCAATTAAATCTATTTAAATTCAATTAAATCTAGTCATACTCAATTCAAGTAAATCTAGTCATACTCATTTTAATCTGTTTATACTCAATTCAATCGAGTAATGCACTATTCAATTAGGTAATGCACTAATCAACGTAGCTATACTATACTGAACTACCAACCTTAATACTGAGAATATGAGTTCCAGCTTTAACCAATTCTCCAGCCAGATCTTCATAATATTGTAGATTATATTTAGTTTTTGTTGGATCTGACACATCACCAGTATATGATATAGCAGCTTCAATAACACCACCTTAAATACAATAAATTATAAAATTTTCTAATGTAACTTTAACATCCTCCATCCAGTTTTAGGATACAGAACAAAATGAGACACTACTTCTCAGTCTGGGTATCTAACAGTGATCGGATTTCGCCCGTATATTCCAGAATGTCCGACGCTATTTTCCAAACCTCCTAAATTGTCCGACCAGGAATATGCCCAATCGGACATCAAGGTATGGTGAATAATATTCAAAATTCCAAAATTAATATAGTGTTCTGAGTGTATATCTACCACTCAACCCAATTATTGTTGATGCTATCTAACACTATTTTAGTGGTACAGCAAGGTAGACACAAGTGCAGAATTAGGATGTTTTATTCAAGGATTAAACATGCCATGATGTTTCACATATTCACCTTGATAAACCACTGCTGCTGTTTAAGAAAAGATTACATGCATAACATACATTTGAAAAGAGAGAGAAATGGAGTCTTTAGCAGTGCTAGGAAACCGAACGACCAGAGGAAACCCACAAGGTTTGACAGACGACCCTACTCCTTGTCATGTACAAGCAGGGAGTCAAAACCATGCCAGTTAACTCAATGACAGAACATAACCCAACCCCCCTCATACATTTGGAAAGCAAGCACAAAGGTTTATATTGCTAATGGTTTCATTATATGATAAAGTCCCCCAAAACAGTAAATTCTCTAAAAACTGATTGTCACGTAAATTAAAAACATTCAATATTAAAGGGAGTCAGGGACTATCCCGATTTGAACAGAGACTTAAAAATAAATGTCCGAGTACGTATGAAATTTAAGCGGCAAAATATAGAGGAGTGGCGTATTTACCTTGTCTCAAAATTTCAGCTCAAAATATTGAGTCGTTTGGACGTGAACGTCAAAACTGCTTATCCGAGCACGTAACCCTTTTAAGAATTCGGGTCAATTTTTTCGTTGGGTGACTTGATGATCGATTCCCGTTCCTTGAGAGGTCTATACAGTGCACGACCCACGTGCTGTATTTGATAACGAAAGGTAAATTTCACTAACACATTATTTTTATAAAAAAAAGTCTTATTTTATCCAGATACCGCATAATACATCTTGAGACACCGGTCTCCATTTCCAGATGAAGACTGACGGGATTAAGTTGTTTGAAAACGTATCACAATTATTGAGTTAGTTGCTCGGCCCTTAGGTAGACAATTTTAAGGGATTTTAACACAAAATTAAGCAGTTTTATTCTCCAAATAATTATCGGGATTGGCCCTTTAATCTGGACAATAATAAAGTACAACCAATTTAAAGGGAATGTACAGAATGTAAATTGTTTTACCTCACAATCACATATAGAGAACTGTAACTCCTCAAGTAGAGATTTTTAGGAATATAAACCTACCTGCATTTCCTACAGCTTCCATACCAACTTTAATGTTGGGTAAATAGTTGAGGGAGTCGAATATACGGAAAATATCCATTCCATGTTTAACAGCCAACTCACAGAATCTAAATAATAAACAATTAGCAATTAATAAAAAGGATCACAAGCTTTTAATAGCTTTTAGTAGTCGATAAATAAGTTACGACCTCTTAGAATTCTTCGATTGAATGAAAATTGTCAAAATTAAGGCAATTTCACAAGGTGTCCCTAAACTTTTGTTATAGACTGTATATAGATTGATTGTAGCAAGAACCGTTATGACATGATTTAATGTGAAAGTTGTACTTTTCTGGTTATTCTGTTGATTTTTGTAATAATTGTCATATGAGGGGATACAAATGTTTTCATAGTTCCTATGTATGCCCTATGAATGCCAGCAATCATCGACTTCATTGTGTGGTTGTTTTTAGGCATATAATTCATTATAATATTTGAACATATAAAATATTTTGTAACTTGTTTATTGGCAAAGACTGTTGAAAAAATGTTATTTTTAGAGTAGTGTTATATGTTATATTATACATATATTTGTATTACAATGTACTAAGAAAGTAAAGCCAGTTTCTTACTTGAAAACTACATTATCAGGATAATTGGTATAGCCTACAGCATTAGCACCACGTAGTAACATTTGGAATGGTATATTTGGAATTAATTTACGTAAAGTATCCAGTCTCTCCCACGGGCATTCGTGTAAGAATCGAAGTGCAACATCAAATGTAGCTCCTGAAAACATTAAAATTTGGAATTTCTATTTGGGGAAATAAATAAAGATCTGTATCTGCTGTATGAATGTAAGGGAAATGCTTCTGCAAGGAATAATTATGTAAGACAGTAATCTTTACAAAGTGATTACAATTACTCATTATATTTTGTCCCCAAAATATTATTATTGATATGCTATGCCGAAAACTTTTTACCATATTATTATTAACTGTTCATGGATATTTGCAGATAAAGAGCTGGTTATGGTATATATCAATTTTGGGTAAAAAAGGAATGTTTCTTTAAGATAACAAAAACACAATGGCAAATTTGCATATCAATGTTAATAAAACAAGATTTCATTAGTGTTTTGACATATATTTTATGGAATAAAGAAAATGATTCTGAAAAAGGGATGGTCTTATTAATGGTGCTTATCTTATTTTGGAAGAGAGTTCTTGAGACAATATACTTACCTCCCCAATTTTCCAAACTGAATAAATTATTAAAATTATGTGCCGTATATGGAGATATTCTATTGAGATCATAACTTCTAACTCGTGTTGCCAATAGCGACTGATGGGCATCACGGTACGTTGTATCCATAAGCAATAGTCCATTGTGTTGTCGAACTTTCTTAGCAAATCCTTCAGGGCCTTCTTTGATAAGAATATCCCTCCACCCTGCTGGTGGTTTTTTGGCTGTAATACAAAAGAACAAACATAATCAAAAAATATGTTAAATAAAATATCTTATCACCAGTTATAAATTTAACATATTTTCAAATTGGAGGTATTAAAAGTTTTCATTGAAAATTCATTTATTTTACATTAAAACGTTAGCGTTACTCATTTCCATACATAATTTTTAAAGTTTTAAAAGTGAAGATTGAATTGTATTTCAATCCAAATTAGACAACACGTAGAGAAAATAAACACCGGACAAATAAGACACAGAAAGGTAGAAATCATTTGACATAACCACTTCAACCAACAGAGTCATAATTTGTCAGGCATAACTTTATGTACATGCTTTAATGGGTTGAGTTAAAACATGCAAGGGTTTTAAATCAAATCAGAGAATTTCATTTTAATCACAGGAATTACACATTTACTGGAAAGCAGGTTTACATTTTGCTTATAATGATACACAAAGCACATTGATTCAACCACCCAAATAGACAAATAGAAATTTAAACACAATTTTCTCTGTTGTATATCAAATTTAGTTTTTCAACGTCAAAGAATAAGAGTCTACTTATATCATTAATTTCTTGAAAAAGCATAACATAGAATTCTATTTAAATTAAAAGCAATGAAAAACAGTTCATATTAATCAAAAAGAATGTCTGTTATTATAGGATTATCTAAAAAGCATTTTTTAAAAAAACAAAAAAACATCTTCATTCACATTGCTTGGATTCCTTTATTGCAAGAAAAGTCAACATAGGCCTTGCAAGTTTACAGGACATTTATAATTGAATAACCATTCAATGAAATCAGAACAAGCTGAAGCTACCAATAATGTTAACGGGAGCATGTAAATGACAAATGTAAAGAATATGTTCCAGAGTGTGTTATTTATTTGAGTGTTATTAACAAAACAAAAAGAATTACTACACAAAAACTAAAAAAAGTGAGATAATCAAATCTATTCAAAATATCTGTAAATATAATAGTTGGCATTTCAACATTTGACCAATGGAAGTAACTGCACTTAATCCAAGAGTATTTAGATGGAAATGAAATGAGTTGAACATTTAACCGAGAAAATGAAAAAAACCCAACACTGTGAGGAGTATATAATGTTGACGTATAGAGCACTTACAGTTCTTTAAATATGAGTTTAAGACCTTGAAGTTTGAACAATTTTATTATATTTGTAAAAGACTGATAAAGATACCTGGTGGTGGGAAATCAATAGAAACCAATATAAACTTAAAATAACCTAAGAGGATTGATCAATTCAAATATTTTTTGGACCCAATTGTTTTAACTGACTGTACATGTATATGGTCTTAAACTCAATATATTGTAATTTTTGGGCTTAATGAAAAATATTACAAATAGTAGACCTAGATCAGTTACTGGCAGATATTAGACATCTATTAAATGCTGGTGTGAGAATGCTTCCTGTACAAGCCAATGTGAACTTTTTACTTATTGTCCTTGTACATGTATCAGTATTGGACAATATATTAATTATGTCAACTAAAAGCAATTAAAATTTTCACTGGCAGTATTCATTTAACAAAATCTACCAGTATTAAAACTAAACAGTTAAATTATTTCCTACTTAAAAGGTATTTGGTAATAGGTCATGTATTCTAAAACTGGAAAATATTTCAATGAATGCAAATTGTCTTAAAACTAATTAGAAAACAGAATTCAGAACATGCCAATGTGTCGTTTTAATGCAAGTGAAGAAAATAGACTAGAGTGGTCTTAGAAAAGATGGAATACTTTCCAGTTTTATAAACATGCTAAAATATATTTTTATTATTGTAATGTTAAATAGTTGTCAATTATGTTTTAAAAGATCATTACAATATATATCTGAAATAAAACTAGAAGTTCTTATTAATTAAAACAGACAAAAATGTCTATTTCATTAGATTTGATGTTCTCATAAAAAGATATACCATTAATCCTGATGTACAAAAGTTCATCTCTTCGGATAAACAAATGTCATTTTCCCTTCGAATTTAACCAATTTTGAGTGTTAGCAAGATCTCAATATTGGCTATATCCAGGAACATGAAATTTAAAGATGCATTATGTAAGATTTAGTTATTGCTATAATAGTTCAAAAATAGATAATGAAAAATGAATATATTGAAAATTTCATTTAAATTACTTATTCAGACCATAGTTATAAGTGTTTGAAGTTTTGACAAGATGTAGCGTAGATAGTTTCAATTGTTGAGTACCATTGATACAGTATTAGTCTCTATTGTCCATTTTAATGTTAAATTATTAAATGGCTCGGGTGTTCTAACCCATCTAATATCTCATCCATCCGATGGCCTATACAGAGTTAATTATAGGCTTGTCATGTGAATAAAAGTCTAAAAAATAATTTATATAACCTTTGTTTGAAACCAGACGAAAAGATCTGCCATAGACAGATTTAGCCCTTACATAATGTATAAGGTAGGTTTATGATTAAATAAAAAATCAAAACATCAATAATCTAATGAAATCAACATTTATGTTTTACAATAGATAAAAACCACCTCCTCTAATCAGTTGTATTATAGAATGATCAGATTTCATTGTTGTGGTAACATAAAGTGGATTCAACAACAAGAAACACACATGAATAAGATCACATTTTTAAAGCAAAACATTTGTGAAAATCTTTGGTTTGTTTTTTTTTTCTCTTCTTGGACACACACAAAGCTGGACTAAGGCGTTTGGCATTTAGATGTATAAATTCTATTTAGTTTTTTAAATCAAAATACAATTTAAATATGAATTTAGAACAATATTTTATTCATCAAAGAGATTGTAAACTGATTGAAAATATTCATTTCATATTCTTGTAAATTTCTTGTGCTGAAAATGTTAGCATATCAGTTATAAAGCCTTACCAACTCCCCTTGTGCCATCTGAAAATTTGGTATAAGTATCTTGTACTACATATATTTACTACTTCAACAGTTCATCAAATGGGAAGAAGTGAGATGGAGAACAGTACACAGTCTTAACAGCATGTTTATAGTGAATGAGGTAAGCATGTATGATTTTGGTCAGGTTATGACCCCCATTTTTAGCATTTTTCTGGGGACAGCTGGTCAGTACACTTAAGTTCTAGAAATTAGGATGTCAGAGGAGAGAATCTTACTTAATAGTGTACACCATTCTTCCTTAATATAAAAAATGAAAGGAAATGGGGTTTAACGTCCTACAGTTTTGCTCTGAACTGGGCAAATATCACAGTGTAGCCTTATTCTACATGTGTAACTGTGAATCATAAAGTCATTTGAGTATCTACTGATCCCATCAAATACTGGTAGAAAATCGAATCCAAATTAACACAAACATATAAATGAAATTCAATAGGCTTCTTTGTTTTACTAATCTAAATAATGCATACAATTTAGTATAGATCAGATAATTTCTTATTAGAGTGTTCACGAGGTTTAACAAAGTGAAACAATGGCCATAACTCTGGAAGTTATTAATGGAAATAAAATAAATTCAATAGGTATCTTCATCTCACTAATGTAAGCAACATATATGAATTTATATATCAGATAATAAATGTAGCCTGTAGAGTGTTCACAAGAAATTGTAAACGATGAATAGACAGAGGCAACAGCAATATACGACTATATTTCCATGTGGGCTTATAATAAAAAGGAGGGGACTGAATGTATAGTTGGTAAATACCAAAAGCTGAAACTTCAGTCTAGTACAATTAAATACTCAGTCTTTCACAAACTGCAGAATCTACCTATTGTATTCAAACTAAGAACATTGTGTTTGCTTAATTATAGATCTAAAATATAGGGCTGGGGGGAGGGGCTGATTAATAGAACACAAAAAGTGATCTTGAAGTAACTTTCTAATTCATGACGTGTATAATTTGTTTTGTTTATCTTACACGATCATCAGCAAAGCTTACATTGTTCACAATATCATAAGTGGCTGGGCGGATACTAGTTTCAAGAAAATTCAGCAGGTAGGATTTGTTATTGCAGCTATGCAGAATTACGCCAAATAAAGCATTGTTCTTTCTGTATATTTAAGTTGAATACATGCCAAATGATATTGGGATTATTTAAATGAAAAAAAAAGGTTGATTTCTCATCAACTCATAAGATGTAAACTTTATTATGGTTATTTCTTTAGAAAAGCATAGAACATACCCATAACAGTTCCTATAAATAAGATGTAATTACTCAAAGTATTTTTATGGACGAATAATTAATACACCATTTTATTCATCATTCATAGTGGAATATCTTGCTTTTAATACCGGTATTTCACAATGAAATTGTTGAATCCTGGATTCATGAAGTAATAATTTTACTAGCGTCCTTGAGAAAAATACCTGGTTACTGAAAGATCACTGGCAAGGAAATTCATAAATTAGATCCACATAAACAACAGATTCTGTAAATTCACACTCCATACAGATATCTATGGTATCAATCAAACACATAATTATTATGTCGCCACTTACCTACAGGAACTTCAGGTACGGTCGGTAGTGTTTCAGACGGTTCTAACTTGGTTGCCAAGGGTGTCGATGGACCATTTACCATTACTTGACCCATATAGTGTAAAAGTTTTTGAGCTCTATTTTGACTTGGTTGAAATTGGAATAATTGTGGATTTTCATCAATAAAATAAGTATCTACAGCTCCGGACATGAATGTTTCATTCTCCAATACATTTAACAGGAATGGTATATTCGTCTGCAAATAATAACAATAATATTTTTCAATATCAACAAGTGTAATAAAATCAGTACATCTGTGATCATTTTAGCTTCTTTTACAAAATATTTTCATAATATGTCCACATGTTAAGACTGTAGTCGTGTAAGCGAATTAATTCAGTTGTTTTTGAAGTTATTGCTCCTGGCATCAAAACCATTATACACTTTAAAAAACTTGAGGGGTACTGAAGAATTTTTTTTCAAAAGTTCAAACGTTAAAATTAAATCGGGATTACCTTTATTAAAAGCTTGGGCGACTAAGCATGTACGTATTTCCTGGCAACCTACATCTTAATATGGATGAAATAATGTCTGATTAATTCTCTTCACTTATGAATGCTCACAGATTGATCCATATGTGTAGTGTTAACCCTTTAGCTCCTTAGAACACCCATTGCATGCACAGCTGTGGCACCCTCACAAACTAGTAAATGGTCCTATAATGCAGAGAGCTATTCACATATCTCGGGCGTTTGAGGCAATCTAAGGTACAACAGTTTCGGACAGTTTAGGGGTTTAAGCTTGTACCAGTATTAATATATCACTTTTCGCTAATTTTCTACAAGGATTTGGGGTAGTCAATATTTACATGTACCAGGTGGCTAAAGGGTTAAAATATACACACAAAATTAAACTTTTACCTTGACACCTCGAATCCTAAATTCTCTCAGAGCTCTCAACATTTTGGCACCTGCAGATTCATGATCTCGAGCTTTGGCAATAATTTTTACCAACAATGAGTCATAATAGGGAGAGACAATAGCCCCAGCAAAAGCAGACGCACTATCTAATCGTATACCCATACCTTCTCCACTTCTAAATACCTGGGAAAAATTAATGTAATGAATGCTTCATTGTATTATTGTTCAAAATGGTGTAATTTCAAACTATATTTCATTGAAAATAATCATTTAACACAAACAATTTACAGTTTTATGAATGCAGATTATGAAATGATTGGTGATTTACACTAAGACATATAAAATAACACCTAAAATCGCTAACGCTAACTTTTCTCCGGTTATACATGTATCTGTATCCCATGCATAATGAGGTCATTTATAAATGGCAAGTAGCATATTCAGTTTTGTCCACATTTTAAAACATAGAATGTGTTTTATATTAAAGATACATTATGGGAGATTTGGTAACGAGTTGGCAGTTCTCACTATAATAGTTAAAAACTAGATAATGTAAAGGCAATTTGGTGAAAATTTCATTCAAATTGATCCACTATGAACCGAAAACTAAGCGACTGAAATTCCCATAAGCCTCGGTCATCATTACTAAAGTCAGTACGATAAACAGCATAGTCTCGATTATCCATTTAATCGTTTAATCGAGAAGGAAAGTTATGCAGTAAATCGGCTTACAATCCACGAAAGATCGCAGGCTAGTGCTGCCATCTAGAGTTGATTATGGCCTGGATAGGTTAATTAATGTCTAATTAATAATTTAGATAACATTTCAGGCCTAAAGAAAGACCTGAAATAGGCAGATTTAGCTCTTGCATAATGTATGTTTAATCAAATATGAGCTTTTCACTTTTAAGAGTTGCTACCCTCATCTCAGTTCCAACAAAGATATGTTAAGAGATGGTGCCAGAGGATAATAAGTGGTATTGATTCAATGTCTTGGTACAAGACACATGCTGCTCAAAGAAAAGTTGAGTCAAATCATTTTGAACATTTATAAAGTTATTACCTCTATTCTACCAGTGTCTGGTTGAAACTTTTTAGCAGGATCTTCTGTAGTCATTCTACACTGAATAGCACAGCCGTTTAGTTTAATATTATCCTGAGCTAATTTTAATGCCTCTAGTTTATGTCCTTCAGCTATTCTTATCTGAGACTGTACTAAATCTACTCTGTAATTATTAGAAATAAAAAAAACCCCTAGAACTGACTGTATAGAGAGAGAAAGAATGTTCACTTGACACAAACCAGGTCATTTTGGGACTAATGTTTGGTACAATTCTGTTCAATAAATCACTTTCATGTTGGTGTTTCTTTAGCTGTTAGAGGAAACTGAAGAACTGGGAGACAACATATGTGATCGAGCAGGCAACCCTACCTTATGATCAAATCCCTCCCCCACCCCCTCAACTGACTGTGTACAAATAATGTACAAATGAGATGAATGTTGGTTACCAGTATTTCAACTGATTCACTTATCATCAACCACACATGAAAACCATCCATTTTCTGAAATTTGAACATGACTTAGGTTATGGTTTTAAATAGCCCTTCAAAAGATTTAACTAGTTTTATGCCCTCCCAAGAGACATATTTCAAAAATAAAAAAAAAATGTTACATGGCTTACCCAGTGACTTCCTCTGTAACAGTGTGTTCAACCTGTAATCTAGCATTTACTTCAATGAAAAAGAAATTGCCTGTGTTATCCAATAAAAACTCAACAGTACCAGCATTTTCATAACCGACATGTCTACAAAGCTTGACTGCGTCTGCCGTCATTCTGTCTCTAATTGCTGGGTCTAGATGAGGGGCTGGTGCAATTTCCACAACCTTTTGATGACGTCTTTGAACAGAACAATCTCTTTCATACAAATGTATCACATTACCATGACTATCACCTACAGCAGAAAAGAAACATAAGTTAAAGGATCTATATCGCGACACACAAGCAGCCCAAATTCAATTGCAATCACTTGTACCTGGTTAGACCAGTCTACATTGGCTTTGAATTTTACAGAATCATGTATAACTTACCTAATATTTGTACCTCTATATGTCTTGGTCTTTCTATAAATTTTTCTAAAAATAAGGAACCATTACCAAAAGCTGTTAGTGCCTCAGATGTAGCACGATTAAAATTCTCCTCAATTTCCTGTAAAGTTTAAACAAACACGTTAGAAACACAGGCGATCATGGACTGGAAATTCTTGTTCTCAGAACGGATACTATTTACATCACAATAGTGGTCCACACTGGAAGTGTTGTCAGAAAGGAACAAATTTAACCATTTTGTTCTTAGAATCAAGATAAAAGTGATAATGTAAACAGACTTTTGTCCACAGTCCAGCATTCATACGGAGGCAGACCATCAAATTTCACCATCTCGGTATCCACAGATTGTAGTTTGTCTATTTATAGCAATTCTCTCTTTCTCTTTTCTTGGGGGGTTGGATGGCCGAATGGCTAGCGTGCGTGCTGTATCATAACATCTGCGATTGAGTCAACTGACATGGTTTCGATTCCCTGGTTGTACGTGACAAGGAGTTGGGTCATTTCTCCCCTTTTCCATGTCTATTTTTGTTGTTTTTTGGTCTAAAGTGGATGAAGAGAGTTTTGGTAAATATTCATGATTTTGAGGCAGAAGAATAACAGAGTTAACAGGTTGGTTACATTGATATGTACGGTGAATAGTTACATGTTTTTAGTATGCTACTTCAAGTTTGTGTATCTCAAAATATTGGTGGTCAACCTCCTACAAATTTTGGTGAAAAGACATGATCATTTTTTTCTCTCTCTGTAGTGAAAAGCATGCAGCCCAATGAAAAAATGGGGTAAAGTTGGAAGCTATGAGACCGAATTAACATTGAAGTTAATGGGGAAATTAA
The DNA here is from genome assembly GCF_932274485.2 of Patella vulgata. Taxonomy (NCBI): domain Eukaryota; kingdom Metazoa; phylum Mollusca; class Gastropoda; family Patellidae; genus Patella; species Patella vulgata. The sequence continues at coordinate 26,168,658 of NC_065883.2, forward strand.
TGGTGGTCTGAATCCTATATAATAATATGCGGTTATCTCCCTTTGATACAGGTAGGATTCATACCCTTACTACTTTCATGAAAGACGTCATGGTGATTAGAAATACATTGATCAAATGTGACTTACATCTAATTCTCGTACAACTCGCATACCACGACCACCTCCACCAAACGCAGCTTTAAATATAACAGGAAGACCATGATCCTTGCAGAACTGAACGGCTTCTCCAGCAGATTTGACAGGTCCATCAGTACCAGGAACCACAGGTACTCCTAATAAAACACAATTGCATTTCGTGAATATGTAACTTTAAAATACTAAAAAACTGCATTTCATGCATCAATACATACAGTGTGGCTCACATGGATTTAATTTACAAATCATGACGTGCATCATAGTTTGCATTAGATTTTATCATGTATTGTTTCGATTTTTTTAAAAATAAAGTTCTTCACACCAGGTGTTAATTTCTAACTGTTATTAACACTCATTAATATCATGGACCTTATAATACTGGCTACTCCCACGTTGTCTCGCCGAAAGTCTCGTGCGGCATGCATTCAGCGGTATTGCTTTTCATAACAAAGTCCATGGCCCTTTTTTTTTATAAAATATGATAATGTTTAGAGTATAATATGTTGACAGCAATGTTTCTGAAACTCAATTCTGTTAACTTTTCAGATTAGGAATGAGATGTACATGAAAAAAATACTAAAATCCAAATTTCAACACTTAATATTATTTAGTACCAGTTGAACAGAATGATATCATTGAAGGAAATTTGAAAGTTTAAAATTAGATGTGGAAACTATCAGCAATAATAACATTAGTGTCACAAAGCCAATTTTTACAAAACTTTTGATCTATCTGTATGTAGATAATTAAACTGTTATCCTTCAAGACTACATAAGGAATTTCATTCTATTCTAGACAGCCAACTATAACATGTTTTAGACAAGGTCTGATTTACGATGAATAGTTAACGGCACCACCGATAAAACAAGTAACTTGTGTTCAGATTTCAGGAACTAGGTAAATGTGTTATAACAATACTGCTTTGTCCTCTAGTTTCGACAGACTAACCTGCTTGAATAGCAGCTTGACGAGCTTCTACTTTATCTCCCATCTTTCTGACAACTTCTGGTGATGGACCAATAAAATTAATACCAGCATCAACGCATGCTTGAGCAAAATCTGATCTTTCTGATAAAAACCCATAACCTGGATGTACTGCATCAACTCCATTCTCCTGTAATATTATCAATATTTGTGGTACATGTCACATAGAACGTGGAGAAGAATATTGTTTGGGCATAATTTCTTGTGCCATTACTTATTTCAATTCCAACTGCCAATCTTTTACATTCACTGCGATTAAGTATCAACGTGAACTTATTAATTTGTTTCTCTGCACAATTCAACAAACTAGTCTGACAACTTTGCGCCAGTCTGTGAAATGTGAGAATCACATCTTCTTAGCCTATGGCAGTACTTCAACCTTTGACTTTAATCAAGTTTTTTTAAATTGACAGTTACAGGGGTAGCCTTGATCGCTCTAGCCCAAATTGTCTAAACAAAATAATGTTAATTGAGTATATTGGTCTCTCTCGGGAGAAAGAAAGAGAAAATGGGTTTAACATCCACTAGACATTAGTGCTGGGTATTGCGACGGCAGTCTCGATATGATACATATTGCCCATTTGGGTGCTACGATACGATTTGTATAGCGATTCATAATCAGGTCAATATTTACCTTACATCTTGACACGTACAAATGTTGTGATCTATATGTACCACACTACTTCACTCACTCATTGACACGCCTTTTGATCTAAAGTGCACGCATAAGACCACATGACCACCTACACCCCCTCTATGATTCATGGGGAAGTTGGGTGTTCGATTGGTTAGTGCGTGCGAGTTGAATCAAAAGGTCTGTCATTGAGTTAAGTTGCGTGGTTTCAATTCCCCACTTGAAAGTGACAAGGAGTAGGGTCGCCTGTCCAACCTAGTGGGTTTTCTCTAGGTTCTTCGGTTACCTCACAATGCTAAAGACCCCTACGCGCAAGCAAATTATTGAAATAAAATTGAACTATATGTTAGTCCTGAAATGACCTAGTTTGTGTCAAGTGGACATGAAACCCCATTTCTCTCTCTCTATGACTCATGGGAAATATTGTTTTTCCTCTCAACCAATCCAATTATGTACAGACAATTCTGAAAATTCATTCTATTACGTCCATAACTAAGGTTCATTGTAGTCAAAGTGGAGATAATTTTGGCTAAATCAATTAAGACTCAGGCAGCACATAGAAACAACTACAAGTGAATGTACATTAGAGAAATCACAGCAGTTGTGTTCAAAATCAATTAAATTAATTCAAGACGTCACTTTGCTACCCTAAACCTCGCTAATCAATAATCAACTTTGTTAAATATACAAAATATAACATCCATGTCAATTAGAAACATTCATCAAAGCTATAAAAACATATCCCCATAATATATCATCAAAGCTAACAATGGAGTGTTGAATTTTCAATAAATCAGGCCTACCTTTGCTATGTGTATTATTTCTGGTATATTAAGATAAGCAGCTACAGGTGGAAGACCTTTTCCTATTAAATATGATTCATCAGCTTTCTGTCGATGCATGTGCATCATATCTTGTTCTGAATAAATAGCCACTGTTCTTATGTTCATTTCTGTACATGCTCGGAACACTCGTATTGCAATTTCACCTGAAAATATACATAACTAATTCATATTCATGGAATCATGTCATAATAGGGTATGATAAAATCATAAAAAACATAGGTAAGTAATTCAAAGTTGAATTTAAGAATAAGCAAATTTTCCCAATCTAATTATTTAATATATATAAACTGGCAGATTATCGCCATTCAAGGGATGTCCACTCTAAAGATCGGTAGCATTATTTCTCTTACGTCTTTCTGGTAAATCATATGGTTTTTTTCACTTTGAGTGATGCCTGTATCATTACAGGTCCGGGACTGGACAGTGCAGTGGACGCTTACAGATGGCCCCCGGTTCCATTCACTTGATTTGATATTTGTTGTTTAAAGCGAGAATTTCAAATTTTCTAAGAAAGTCAAAACATAATTATTTCTATGTCTTTTGCTCAATAGGTTATCAAATCACTATTATACGATCATGGGCATTATTTCCCACCCTTAAAAATCTATGACACAGGAAATAACAACACAATTACCTCCCCTGTTTTGCTATTGACAACACGGGGCAGCCATTTTCCAACGTTGGAATTTGAAGTTAAAAATGATATTTTTGCCAATTTCTCAGCTGGCAATAGCGAATTATAGGATTAATAGGATTATTCTTTAACAAGGTAGGACTGTTTATGGATACCATCTATTTTAAGGCTTTATTTTAATACATTTTAAAAATATAACTTGAAAATTTGCAATTGCAACTTTAATTCTTGCTACATCTGTGTAGTTTATCTTGTCCCCAGGTTGGTCTTGTCGGTTTTGTTTTGCCTGTACACTTACTATAAGAGAAACAAGGGTGTTTTTGCCACCTAATCCTGGGCACATTTTTACGATGAATATATATATATGTTAATCAAACTGTTTTTCAAGCAAAGACCATTTGTAAACAATTCTTTATGTATTAAATGTCTAATAAACAAATTCTTTACCTCTATTGGCCACCAGTAATTTTTTAATAGGAGCATTTGTAAGTTCTTGTGACGTCTGTGATTTATATGTTCTGTATAGTTGGTTGTACTGGAGTGGCCTCCCTTTGGGTTCATGATTCAAAATAACCTGCGAAAGATTATTACCAGTGGCTTGATGGATTTTGGTCACTTGGCGCTGAAGACGCAACATTTTGTATTCAAAAACAATTTCTATATGCTTCTAAAACCTGTAATAAGAAAATATTAAGTTAAATGGCAATACCATACAAATAATTTCAACATTTAGTATCTTCCAGATATTGTTAATACGAATTCCAGCTTACAACCATAAGAGAACATTTTCAATTTCAAATATTTTGATTTGAAATGAAATGAAATGAGGGATTTAACGTCCAGCTGCTCTGCTCGGACTCAGCTAATGAAGAAGGGCATACACCATACAGTGTGCGATGAGGGAAATTTTGCCCGGCGGTTGCGCTATGACATACTCTTTTATGGGATTTCAACTGTCAAGGGATCTTTTATGTGCAAGCCAATGTGTACATGACTAGACAGCTGTCCTTGTCCGGCCCACCGTCCTGCATCACTGACAAGGGAAAACCACGCCTGAAAATCCTGATGAACTTTCTCGGCCAACACTGGGAGCGCATCCGCAACCTCCAGGCTAGTCAGCCAGCGTCTTACTCACTTAGCAACCGTGGCATTGAATATGGATTTGGTAGCTTAACCTGTAGGCTGTCCAATAATATATTTTTTAAAAATGTGTCTAATATGTTCATATTTTAAAGTTGATGCACAGCAATAATCCGATACTTACTGGTTCAATGCTTTTTGTACCAACAGCTGTTAGCCATATATTAATGCATGCAAAGAGTAAAATAGGTGACCATTAGAAAATTCAAATCAATAAGCATCCAGACAATGAGCGTCACACCTGACCAAACCCAATTATTATAATAAATAATGCATGCAACCTGTCATGTACCTCAGAATTCCATTGATACATCAATAATATAATACATTTTCTTTGAGTGGCATTTACCAATTGACACACGTAATAAATGTAATAAATATATACATTATAAAGCAAATAAAATACTGAATATGATAGAATACATGGTATTTCCTTTCCTTTTCGTAATTAAAACATAACCATTGATTTGTAAGTCTTGATATATTCTTTCCATTAAAATGATTTACCGCCCTTGATCACATGAATAGTGTGTACATCAATTATCTAAACAACTTTATGTACCAATACATCCTTCCTGAATCCTGTTTAAGTACACAGTATAGCCCTGTTATGTGTCAAGAATACTATAAATGTCTCTAATATACTATCTTCATATCATCTAACCTATATTGCTACTCAACAAGTAAACAACAAGTTTTAAATATCTAAATGAACACACGAAAAATAATAATACTTTATAAGAGAATGTCACTTTTATGAACAGCAGACATATTCATTTTAATAATAGAATCAATTTGAATGATGAATAATTACTCTTCATAATTTCAAAAGCTGTAATGATAAATTGTGCATTGAAATTTTATCATCCATGACTTGAAATATATCTAATATAAATAGAGAGACAGAGAAATAGGGTTTAACGTCCACTCAACACAAACTAGATCATTTCAAGACTAACACATGGTTCAATTTTATATCAATAATTTGCTTGCGCATAGGGATCATTAGCAGTGAGAGGAAATCGGAGGTTGGACTGGCAACCCTACACCTTGTCACGTACAACCGGGCAATTGAAAGCACACCAGTTGACTAAATGACAGACCTTTTGATACAGCACACATGAGCTAACCATTCAGCCATCCAACCCCCCTCTAATATAAATAAATAGTCTCCCATAAACAGAAGTACATCAGACTTAGGTGAAATTAAAACAGGAGTTTATTACATGACAATTTGGGTTTTACAACGCTATATACGATTGTCATTCATAATTCTATGATCTTGTAGTAATCACACAAATCTAACTGGTTTGTCCAACCTTTTTAATGCTATGAACTGAGTGTTGCTTAACCTTACTTTAAACTTTAGGTTGAAACAGAGTTGGCCAGTTAGTGATTATCTGTCTCCCTCTCCCCCACCAAGTCCTTGAAAGAGGTTAAAACAGGTGAGAGTTCTTTTTGACAACACTGCACTATAGTTCACATCTGATCGGGTCAGTCTAGATCTGGATTGTTCACACTCCCTTTCCTTTCCCTCTACTACACTTCACAGAGGCGGATTCAAGGGGGGGGGGGGGGCGAGGGGCGCGCGCCCCCCCTTATTTTCGACAGTGCCCTTTTTTACTGCTGAAAGTGCCTTTTCTCAGACCCAAATATGTCCGTTCCCAACCCGTTGCAGGGATCTTAAATGACGCAAACCATCGATTCAAACACATCAGTCTGGTCTAATTAATGCTTCCACTTTCAAACGAAATCTTGTTGTTTAGCTGACGGTGCCCTAATCCTATAGAGTGACTATAGACCTATAGACAGACATCTTGTGGAATCGGCGGCGTATACACTCATGTCCATCACCGACGCGCATGAGTGCAAGTTGATGTAGCATTGTTTCATGTGTGGACAGTACAAAGTACAAGTTACAAGGCTTAAATAGTGAAGTGGCTAGGGAATAGATTCGTCTTTTTTCCCATCATAATGCCTCGCTCGCCCTTGACAATTTTCGAGCCGCATGTTCAACTGGCTTTTTTGCTCGATTTTAAGGCTCTTTTTCAACGATTTCTGAACGTTTACTTAGACGAAAATATCAGCCAAATAGCTCTTGGAATGGCTACAGATGCAAGTAAATGACAGATAATTTTCTTGGGGGGACCCCCCCCCCACAAAAAAAAATCTCCTCTCAGCGGCGTGCCCCGTCTCCGCGGTCAGTGCCCTCATTTTGCGGCGCCCCCCCTTTTCAAAATTCATAGATCCGCCCCTGCTTCACTAGATCTTTCGAGGCAAGTTTCCTTGGAAACAAGATTTCACGATATCACAATGGGGGGAAGCACAAGTAAAGTCCTATTAAAGTATTATAGTAGTAGTACAAAAAGTATTAATATGCCTACAACAGCTGTTGTAAAGATTATATTCACAAAAGTTATAGTATACTAATTATACAGTCATTTGCATGTTAAATAAACATTTCAGAATTTGTTTATAACAGTAAGTCACAGACACCATTTCCAAATTGTTGAATTCTATTAATTTAAACTTTTAAATAATCAAACTTTATTTCTCATTTATTTAAAGATTCATTACGTAAGAGCTAAATCTGTCTATTGTAGGTCTTTTTTTCTGGTTTCAAATATTACATAAATTATTACCTAGACATTTATTCGCATGGAAAGACAATATTTAACTCTCTAATTCATTAGATGACTTAGATATTGAGTGCATCAGACATATCTGCATTAAAGGATCAATAGGGGTGCCACTCACAGAGACAGCCGATAGAAGGACTGAAAATCAAGCATTTGTTTATTATTGTGGCAAAGGTACTTGACAATCAAGAATATGAACTGTCAAGGACAATCATCAAGGACAATTTAGTCTGTTTCTTGTCGAAACTTCAATTTGGCTGAAATTTGCAGTATATTAATTTCTCATCATCTATATATGAACTATTATAACAAGATTGGTCAGCTCTATATCTAAGTCGGACATAATGCCTCTTTATATTTAATAATCACACAGGTGTATTAAAACAGACCTATCCAATAATAATTCCCCAATGAATAAACCTGTGTAAGTCCCCAACACAATAAACAAGATTCGATGCTGAACCATAAAACAAAGAAAGAAAAATCACAAAAAATTTTGCATGCCAATAGCTGTAAATATGATTGTTCTTTAATTAGACCCCCCCCTCCCCCATTTTTTGTGTTTTCGGTAATTTTTCAACCTACTTCAAAAGTTGAAATTTTAAAGCAACGTTTACACGATTCTTAGACATAGACATTAATGTTTATCATAATAACACATTCTATGGTACATATCGCTTGTGTGATAAATTTCATAATCTACTGTGCGATATCTCCTTGGTCTATTAAAAAAGAACTACTTTTTTATTAATAGTAACTTCTTTCTTTATTAAAAAGGAACTATTTTTATTTAATTGACCTTGATGGAACGTAGCTGTCAAAAAATGATGTATCACTACGCCGTAATGTAAACAGATTCAGTAAAAGTGAAATCTATAGCAAAGAATTATATTTATTTATTTGTGCATGTAAGAAAAAATTGGGTGATAAATAAAATCTCCTACTCGTCTTTTTTGATATAAAGAAATATCAACACTCGTCGATGAAGTAAAAGAAAACTCGGCAAAGCCTCATTTTTACTTACTTTATTGACTTGTGTTGATATTTTTTGATATCAAAAAAGACTTGCTACAGATTCTCTATATAAGCATAAAATTTTTAAAAATAACTAACTGTTCCTTTTGCATGACTTCAAAAAGAAATGAAGCTGTTTATCATATACAATCTATAAAACTTGTTACAAACTTGTAGCAAAATGAAAAGAAATGAAGCTGTTTATCATATACAATCTATAAAACTTGTTACAAACTTGTAGCAAAATGAAAAAAAATCAACAATAATCTTCACTTACTTTGGTGCAAATGACTTTTAATATCTTGTATTATTTTCCCATTTTACATAATGATTCCCATTCAAGCATGAAGCTAAAAGAAAAAAGTATGTACATGTATCTATGTATAATACATAGCTGATCTCAATGTGTTTGGACTTTGGACTGTTGAATTCAGGTAAATAAATTATACAGACCATAAATGCAAAAAGTTGAACTTTGAATCTTTTATGTCGAGACATATGTGAGACAGACTGATTGAAAATGATAAGATACTCTCATTATTCTGTTTATACAACTTGTCCCACAATGACCAGTGACATTAAAGTGATTATTATTATAGTAATATATGTAATTTTATCAAAACAAATGAGCTGTCACTCTTATTTTCATAGTTGTAATAAAGTTAAAGTTTAATTTGCATAATTTTCTAATGTTGAAACAAAAGGTCATGCTCTTTGTTTCTGTCCAATGACAGACATTGTAAAATCTTTTGACAGATTGTCAACTAGAGACATAGAGAGAGATTAGGGTTTAACGCCACACGACACAAAGAAGACCAATTTGGGACTAACATATGATGCAATAATTCACTTGCAGGTAGGGGTCTTTAGCTAAGGGAGGAAACTGGAGGACCCGGAGAAAAGCCACAAGGTTGGACAGGTGGCCCTACTACTTGTCACGTACAAACGGGGCAACAAAACCATGCCACTTGACTCAATGACAGTCCTTATGATCTAACACACACATGTTAAACCAAAGCAACCTGTTATTACTCCATATAAATAGTTCATGGTCACATATCTGTAGTAGGCTCTACGGCAATTTCATATTTTACTATTTAAAAACGTTAAAATATGAAATTGAAGTACTGAGCTGTTCAGATATATGATTACTAGATTTGCTTAACTGGTTTATATAACTCATTTAAGGAAATTCATTGTTCCGTTGCATAAGTGACTTGATAATTGTGCCTATAATAATCTGTAACTTGGACAATATCAAGGCAACTTATCAAGTGTGGAATTTTGGGACTTCCTGTCATCCTCATAAAGGAATTGAATACGGCCATTTCTTCAAAAAATATAACAGTGTTACAGATAGTTGTGCAGGGAGTGAGAGAAATGTGGTTTAACATCCACTTAGCACAAACTAGGTCATTTTGGGACTAACATGATACAATTTTATTTTAATAATTCTAAGAGGAAACTGGAGGACTCAGATAAAACCTACAAGCTTGAGTATTCGACCTTACTCCTTGTCACCTACACCACTAGACTAAATGACAGACCTAATGATCTAAAGTGCATGCATTAGACCTCCTGTCATATGGGACTAGATATTTCTAGAGTTGTTCACACAGAATTAACTGCTCCTCTGATACACACCAAATGTCAACTGGTACGTATGTACTACTTGTTTCTTCACTATACTCAATAACAAAACAACCAAGAGATAAATCCACTTGTGTAGGGTATGGTACCCTCCCATTTTGTTCTGGTGGTTTTATTATCCCTACTTATATACCCTCTCTATAGCTAAAATAGATTCTTCCATAAAGCATCCCATTTAGGCTACAGCACATAACAGATTATATCAAAACAAACAGAAAAAAGAATGAAAAATTAATTTATATAGAAATTGTATAAAATATGTAACAAAACAAGATAGGAAACATGTAGATAGAAACACAGAAACAGTAGTCCAGTATTTACAAAGCACTGGCACTCCAAACAGTAGTCCAAATATAAGATTTACAAAGCACTGGCAATCCAAACAGTAGTCCAAATATAATATTTACAAAGCACTGGTTCAGATCATGAAAAATGAATATATTGAAAAATTCATTCAAATTACCGCATTCAGAGGAAATAATGAAGATGTATTAGTGTAAACTGTTTATTATCATAGCAACGGTACTTGACAATTGAGACTAAGTTTTGATTATTCAGTTCATCGTTTAATTTTTAAATCTCACTGGTGATTAATCCATTTAAATCTCTGCTATCTGATATTCTAGAAAGTTGATTATGGACTTGACATGTTAATAAATGTCTAATTAATAATTTATATAACATTTGAAGCCAATACACCTGCAGCCTCTTACAATAAATGATAGTTTATGTCTCATAGTACTTAATACTTAGCATGTTCAAGATGTGAAATTTTCTATTCTGAAATATTGAACGTGGCTATATTTATTAATAGTCAAAAAGTCCTTCATCTACACAGATTCAAGCCAAAACATTCCTATATTTCATTGCTTGGCATGTGTTTACCTTGACCTTTTGAATTTATCTATTTTGCTAAAGGCATTCCTGTATGCCAGTGGTTCTCAACCTTTTTTGCCAACGACACACCTTTTGAAACACATGAAAACATAGCGGCACACCTAGCTAAATACATATTATGAAAAATATTTGAATTTTGCAAAATAAAAACATGGCAAGTCAGACGTCATACAACTGTAGACAGAGACCAGTCATAGACACATCGACTGACTCGAACTAAATAAAGAAAAACCCAGCTATAACTTAATATCAGTAGACACCAGTGAATAGGCCTACTCAATTGGGATCATGTGGTTTTTTGCATTTTCTTAGTGTGCCGTTCAACTTCAAAATTCTGCGGCACACTTAGGAAGATCTCGTGGCACACAGGACTGGTTGAGAATCACTGTTGTATACTGTTGAATATTAATTTTACATAATATGTTAAATTGTATGTATGAAAGCTTTCACCCATCAAATTAGATATATGGATAACTAGAATTCTAGCACTTCTCAGCAAAGTCAATAAAAATTATTCCAAATGTTCACTCTTGTGGAACATGTTGTATGTGAAAATGATTACAGCAACTCTGTTAGATAAATTTGAATTTTGAGATAATTTAGTGGTTTGCTCTCATAATGATGCTTAATTTCTCAAGGTCCAATATTTCAAATTGTATATTAGGAATCTGACATTGAAACCAAACCAGACAATTTTTGTTAATATGTATAAATAATGTTTATTTTTTCAGGAATACAGCTGATAACACATATAGACTCATCTTTGACCCTGTGAGAAAGGTGTTTTTTTGTATTTGTTTAACTGATATAGCTTTAGACAACAAAACCTTTGGATTGTCTTTTAAAGGGACAGTAGCAATAGTTAGTGACAGATAAAAATAATGGATTTTGATTTGAATATTTTTACTAGATAAATATATGAAGTGGTAATTAAACACAGAAATAACCTGCAAATTTCCATTACTCACAAAAAAAGCGAAAATCTATTTGGAAGTTGTCACTCTCCATGTGCATGAGTTATAGACAGGTTTATCCATCACAAGGTAACTGCTGGTCAAAAAGTTTGTCTCCAACTAAATGAAATGAAATGAAATGGAGTTTAACGTCCTACTGTTCTGCTCCTAACCTGGGCTAATGAAGACGGGCATACGCCATACAGTGTGCTATGAGGGAAATTTTGCCCGGAGAGCGGCACTACGGCCTACTCTTATATCGAATTCCAACTGCCAAGGGATCTTTTACATGCACGCCAATGTGTACACGGGACCTCGGTTTTTCGTCCCATCCAAACGACTAGACAGCTTTCCTTGTCAGCCCCTCCGTCCTGCATCACTGACAAGGGAGAACCACGCCGGAAAATCTGGATGAACTTTCTCGGCCAATGCAGGGATCGAACACCTGACCTCCAGGCTAGCGAGCTAGCGTCTTACCCACTTAGCCACGTGATCCCCTTGTCTCCAACTGTATATGTAACTGACAACAGGACAATGTTATTTCTTTGAAAACATTTTTAGAGTGTTGGAGCAGAATAAAGGGTTCTAAGAGCCTTCCACACAGAATTAACCTGTTTTAAAATACAGATGTGACATCATCCTTGGCTTTGATGTTGGCATACCATTATTTCCAATAATGTACAGGCAACTTGCCAATCGTACATTATATATACTAAATGAAATATTGGACTCGTGTGATGTATTTCATTGAAAAGCATGTGCGGGATAGTGTCTGTATTTTAAGTTGATTAATGGTCTCAAGCTAAAGATATTGCGTAATATATTGAAACAACACTCGGCCAACGCCTCGTGAAGTATCAATATATTACTTAATGTCTCGCTCAACCATTAAACCATACTTATTCACCAAAATATATCTAAGATTCACCATAGAGAATTAATCAGTTTTAATTTTATTCATTGAAATATACAGTATCTACGATTCTCCTTTAAGGAAAAACCAATTTTTCAAACAGTGATTGTAATCTGACATTAAGAGCCAAGATAGTCACAATACACAGTAGCGTTTATTGATTACTTACTTTAAACTCCCACTGAAACTAAAACCTCATCTTACTTAAATCAGCAAATCAATTACTTAGTAGGCTAGAGCTAACCAGGTTTTCAGTTATATCATATATACTGTACAGACCATGCAATTTAAAATGATCATAAAAGATGCAAGAAAGGCTACTGCTACCATATTTTTGACCCTCCAACCTCAAAAAAATTTTTTAAAGAGATTGTATGCTTATCTCAATCATCATAAGTATATTGGCAATAGTATTCACAAATATTGACTCAGCCAGGGTTAATAAAAATATTTTTAAAAATACAGACCCAATCTAACACCCATTCAAATAACCCAGGCTTGCAATCGTGCATTAACTCCCTGCCCCAAAAGCCCAAACGAGATGGTGTAGCCTCTCAAATAAAATCCTGGATCATCAGCTCAAAATCCATAGACCTCCTAAGTACAAGCTGCACTACAAGATCTTTTCATAAATAAAATGTTTTGCATACATAAATAGGTGTCACGGTCGCTAAGCGGGTAAGACGCTGGCTCGCTAGTCTCAAGGTGGGTGTTCGATCCCTGCATTGGCCAAGAAAGTTCATCCAGATTTTCCGGTGTGGTTCCCCCTTGTCAGTGACGCAGGATGGAGGGCCTGACAAGGCGGATGTCTAGTCGTTCGGATGGTATGAAAAACCGAGTCCTATGTACATATTGGCATGCACGTAAAAGATCCCTTGACAGTTGGAATTCGATATAAGAGTAGGCCGTAGTGCCGCTGTCCAAGCAAAATTTCACTCATAGCACACTGTATGGTGTATGCCCGTCTTCATTAGCCCAGTTCGGAGCAGAACAGTGGGATGTTAAACCCCATTTCATTTCATTTCATTTGCATACATAAATAATGCCATTGTCAGTTAAGTAGACAAAATGTTCAAAATGAAATGTAATGGTGTTTAAGTTTAACATCCAACTTTCCTGCAACCACTGAGCTAATGAAGACAGTGGTGTTATGGCCTACACTTATTTCAGATTCCAATTAAAAAGGCTTCTTTCACGTACACACAAATGTTTTTGCGAGTCATCCAAATGCAATGTATACATATCATGCTTTTACTGAAAGGGGAGTACCCAATCTGATTAAAACACAGATCCTGGAATCTGGAAAAGTTGTTATTTAACTCGTGTTCTGCTTGAAATGAGGGGTCAACCAATCAAATGGTCTGTCGAATCGAGCTTTTGACCTTTTTGTGCGGAATTGTGGGTAGACATTAGTGGCAATAGAAATCAAAACAAAGCAAAAGTAGATAAAAAATACATGGCGGTCCCTAATTAAATGACTGACATAATCGGGTCAAATGTCGCTTGCTTGGTACCTGACGTCATAGAACGTGAACTCCCACTATAACTTGTTAGATCTACATGTAGTGTAGGCCATCCAAAGTATAAAGATAGGTTGCCAGGCAATGAAACATACGCCCACAGCAGCTAAATCGTCCGGGCAGTCAACAAGAGTTGTCGCATATTTTTACTTTTTTCGGTAATGAAACATTTATAATACACTAAAATCTGATTAAGAGCAACAACTCAGAAAACCATTAGAATTTGTTTGGTTTTTATAAAGTTCTGCCCCATGCTAACGTTTTGTATACAAAACTTTTAATACTGTATCATGGATTTAGCTGTTCCAAATTCATTGAAAATCAATATACTTGTTTGTCTCAAGATCCTAAACTCTGTGTATCAATTTAAAGTCAATCGGATATTAACTTTGGCCTCTAGAGCGTCCACAAATTTTTTTGAAGTGATCAAGGGCCATAACTCTGGCAGTAATTATTGGAAATCGCTGAAAATCAATAGGCTTCTTCGTCCTATGACCTTAAACTCTGTGTATAAATTTAAAGTCAATCGGATATTAACTGTGGCCTCTAGAGTTTCCACAAGATTTTTTGAAGTGATCAAGGGCCATAACTTTGGCAGTAATTATCGGAAATCGCTGAAAATCAATAGGCTTCTTCGTCTCATGGCCTTAAACACTGTATATAAATTTAAAGTCAATCGGATATTAACTTTAGCCTCTAGAGCGTCCACAAGCAATTGTGGACGCCGGACCGACGGACGGACGGGGGCGATGACAATATACGACCACATTTCAATATAGATCTATATTTTAATTAGATTGGGGAGTATCTGCCTAGTCTATTTTTCTGCTGCATGTTCTTACTCCACATTTATCATTATATATGTATGTACAAGGTTATACTTCATATTTTCATTTCATTCTTATACTTTCATTGCTACATCTTCATTGTATCATCCCAATGGTACATGTATATATCTCATTTCATTATATCATGTTATTCCAATACATGTATATTATTCTATGTAAAATATATTTTTGTATACATGTATATTGATGTATGTGTATGTTTTGTATACTGTTCTTAATGGACGTAATATGCAAATAAAAAAAAGTTGAACAATAGCATCAATACATTGTTCTTTGCCAGGCCCTTCATCCAGCAACAACCACATTGAACCCTCTTTTGGAGTAAGCCAGCATTTTACTAGCATTTTTCAGACAATTTTATCATTTATTGCTGATGAAACCACGTCAAGTGAAGGTCTATTCAAATCAATTATTGAACATTTAATTATTAAAAACCAAAGTAACAATAGGATTAAAAGACGCCCATTGGTGGCACTTTTCGTTTATGGTCTTCAGAGAATGCTTAATACTGCAAAATTTAAATTCTTCATATCTTTGTAAATAAGCCTGCAGTAAGCCTACTATTACTAGTAACACAACTGCACCATTGATGATGAGAAAGAGCTTTAAATGAGATTATCCTTTCTTTATGTTGACATTTTGTCCAAATAATCTACACAAATCCACCATTATTTCAAGTCATATCATAACAATTTATATCGATATTTGATACCGTTCTATGACAAATTGCCATTATTAATTCAAAATCAGTGTTTTTGTGTCCAAAATAGGCTATCCCTCAAAAAGTGATTTTCAATTCAAGCGAGCAATTTTGTGTAATACTATAGTCTACCGCATACAAGGGATTCCCCCTTGGCCATACTTGCATTACGATTTCAATTAAAGTAGCTAAGTCTCTAACTCAATATCATCCAAAATCGTCAACATTGAAAACACGATTTATTTGTCAAATTAAATCAACATTCATGTTGTGATCTTACCGGAAAAAGATGGGCTTTTGATATCCAATATTTAAGACAAAATAAACATTTTACCATTGGTACACGAATCGTGTACCATAATGCGCTTCAGCCCCAGTTAAGAGACTCGAGGGACGAGGCTAGACACATTGCACCAAATCAAACGGCATATGTAGACTGGAATAACCAGACGCTAGAAATTTGCACTCGCTTGAGACTGCTGGCTTATTTTGCCGAACATAACTGTTTTGAAATTGGAGTAAAAACGGAAACCATTGAATGTAAATCAGTTTATATACATTCATATTACAGTATTATATGCGTTGCGACCCACTTTTGTCAATTTCTAGGTCCCAAATGTTAGCGATTTAACTCCTTTAAACATGACAATTTCGAATTTGGTAAAAAGAACAGTATGTAATCAAATATCGATATACATTATTGTATCATATGAGAGTTCAAATACAGTAGGCCTACACAGGTATCGGTTTGATTTTAAATTAAAAATGATAATTTCATGTATTAAATTATCAAATATCGATATAAGTTACTATGATATGAATTGAAATAATTTTAGATTTGAGTGGATTTAGGTAAATATTGCGTCTCTTATATGTAATGCTTATTTTGCATGCTGTTCTGTCTTTAACGACACACGGATATCATCATAAATAAAGTCGAATTACCTGTAATGGCCTGTTAGCTACCCTAAGTGAATGCATTAGTCTACACTTTTTTAGTCTGTACCATGAGATACTAACCTAATTCTTTCAGTACCAATATGGCAATGGACCGGTGCTCCAGAGACGTCCAATATAGTATTAGTTGTAGTAGGTCTGGTGCCATAAAATTCGCCGTGCAAGTATTATAACCTTGACCTTGTTTATCTCCGTCTTCAAATATTGCCCTGGTCGGCCGTAATACAATACGGTGTTACTGATGCCTCGTCGTTTCAATTCAATGACTTATTTCAGCTGTTGTCAACGCGAAGGAACCTCATATTCCGTGAAAATGTGCCACAATAATTAAAGGGAGATTACTACAATTATTGACCTCCTGATAACCCCTTTATAATAATAATAATAATAGATACTTTATTTCAAAAGGGTTGAAAATTAGGCCAATGACCTTTCTTACATTTTGCCCTTTAAACAATAATTGAACATAGAAAAGAGATAGAAATTTATACATTAAAAATACAAAGAAAACAATTTGAAAATATATACATTACAGATGTACATAATTGGCACATAAAAGATGCGCAAGCCGCTTTATAGAATATTTACAGTGATGAGTGATAAGTGCTGCATGATTAACAACAATTTTTATAGTCAATATAAATCATAGTTCTATATAGAATTAACTTCCATTCAAATATTTAATTAGCTTGGCTCGGAAGCTAGGCGTTGAAGGGTTTCAAGTGTTTGAGAGTACGGTAATGTGTACAATAGGCGTGATTCACAGAATTTAATGCTATTTTTGACTACACCATGGACCGTTGGGTTATAAACATGCTTTTCAAGTTTCATCAAAATCGGATCGAAATTGTGACCTCTAGAGTGTCCACAAACTTGATATATACCAGATGTTTGTACACAATTTGCGTACGGGGGGCGGCCACTTTGTCCGGCAGTTTTGACACGATTTTCACGAAATTCGAACTCAACCAACATTACGGTGTAACGGTGATATATTCAAACGGTTTTTTTTTCTTTTAAAATCGGATAATAATTGTGACCTCTAAAGGGACCACAAGCTAGATAAAAAAAAACGTGATTTTTTGTACAATCAAGGGTCATAATTCCGGAAGTTATGATCCGATAAGCGCGAATATCAACAAGATCTTTGGGTTAAAAACACGCATTTCAAGTTTCATCAAAATCGGATCATAATAGTGGCCTATAGATGGTCCACAACCTTGATATACTATATTTTTACACCATTTTGTCCGATTTTCACGAAATTCAAACTCAACCATCATTATCGTATAATGGTGACATATTCACAAAAAAGACGAAAAAAACTATAGCCATTTCTTCCCCAAATCATGTACGTTGGCATGCCGAAAGTTTGACCACTCAGAAGGATTGACGTTGACCCAGGGGGTCCACGGGAACAGTTTGTAATGAGATTTGCATTTAAGGTAGATTAATATTGTCATTGGGGATCACAAGGAAAAGTTTGAGACAGGTAAGGTAAACAGCTCCACCTGGTGGTACCCCCAACCACGTTAATTAAATCTTCGTTAGCGCATGTCATGGAGTAATATGTTCATTTTTCATTATCCACTTTTGAACTATTATAGCAAAAACGGTCAACTCTATCTAAATCTTACATAATGCACCTTTAATGGCTTTATTTCAAAACTGGCTAGATTATTGCGGTAAGGTTTACCAGTCAAAACCACCAAAAGATGCTTTTGTATATATAGCTTATAGTCCGAAATAATGTGTCTTTCCCCTAACTAATAATGGGTCGAACGGCCAGAACAAGGCACTGTTTATTCCCTATTCCGTGTAAATCATCACAATATCTAATAGTCAATCAGTCATAATTAGTACAGCAAAACCTCGCTTATATTATACATTCCGAAATTGGCAGGGAGGGCGGGGGCAGATAGATCCCCGGTATCCCCAGTTATCTCATTCCGTTCTACTCCACTATACCCTGGGTTAATCCATAGGGTTTCCCCGATTTCAAATTATCTGCCCTTTGATTGTAGCTAAAGTCTACGAACCAATCAAAAAACAGTTTACAAAACAGTCGTTTCGCCTTCGCTTTGATAAGGGTAGATAACCATATTCATGTCGATTTACTGAATGATTTATGTAAATAATGTATATATTTCTAATTCATTTATATCTAATTGTATTATCAAAATCTGTAGTATATATGTATAGCATTATGTTTGACTTGTTATTGTTACTGTTCGTTCTTTGTCCGAAATGTTTCATTCTGTTATGTTTATTGTCATTGAACTTGAACTTGTCAATTTGATTCTCAATAGAGAGAGAGAGAGAAATGGGGTTTAACGTCCACTCGACACAAACTAGGTCATTTCGGGACTAACATATATATGGTTAATTTTATTTAGCAGTGGGAGGAAACCGGAGAACCCGGAGAAAACCCACGAGGTTGGACAAGCGACCCTACTTCTTGTCACGTACAACCGGGGATTTGAAACCACGCCAGTTGACTCAATGACAGGCCGTATGATACAGCACGCACGTGCTAACCAATCGGTCATCCAACCCCCCGATTCTCAATAGAACTCTAGAACATACATATATAAACGTCCGGTCTTCATTAACATATTTTATCACCCAATAATACATTCTACAGTAGATATCGCTTGTGTGATATATTTCATAATCTACTGCGATATCTCCTTACACGAATTTGATTGGTCAGTTGAAAAGGAACTACTTTTTTTATTTTCAAAGAACAGTTCATTTCTTATTGAAAGTAACTTTTTTTATATTAAAAATGAACTATTGGTTTCAATTGACCTTGATGGAAACAATGGGTCAATATAAAGGACTTTGCAATGGTTGAATTGCTGTCAAAAAATGATGTATCACTACACCGTAATGTTCAGTAAAAGTGAAATCTACAGCAAAGAATTATATTTATCTATTTGTGCATGTAAGAAGGGATTGGGTGATAAATAAAATCTCCTACTCGTCTTTTTTGATATCAAAAAATACTGGTAGGAGATTCTCTATATTAATTAGGGTTTCACACTGCGTAGCTTGTGTGAAACACTATTGTTTTTGTTAAAATTATTATTAGGGTTTCACACTGCGTAGCTTGTGTGAAACACTATTGTTTTTGTTAAAATTATTATTCTTATTAGGGTTTCACACTGCGAAGCTTGTGTGAAACACTATTGTTTTTGTTAAAATTATTATTAGGGTTTCACACTGCGTAGCTTGTGTGAAACACTATTGTTTTTGTTAAAATTATTATTAGGGTTTCACACTGCGTAGCTTGTGTGAAACACTATTGTTTTTGTTAAAATTATTAGGGTTTCACACTGCGTAGCTTGTGTGAAACACTATTGTTTTTGTTAAAATTATTATTCTTATTATTATTATTCTTCTTTTGTTTTGAGTAGATCTCAGCAACTGATTGTCGGATCGTTACGATTTCTTCGGTTTTAGCGGAAAAGTGGGTGTGACTTAGAGGATAAAGCTATTTTGAACGTTCTGCGACAATGCGAAATGTCCGAAATCACCGAAGCTATCGTTTTTAGAAATATTGCAGTAATTTTAACAATAATCATTGGATTTTAACTTTCGATGCATTTTGGCATAGCCGGAGACGGGGCACATAGCTACGCTACTTTTGATTTTTGATTTTCGGCAAATCTTCGCAGATATTAGGCGCTAAATTTAGAAAATTTAAATTTTTACAAAAAACTTTTTTATTTATGAATATTTTTTAGTCGTGTTTTACACAAATATAACGAGTCCTCTGACTTGGGCAAAAATGTGAAAATTTTTTGTCTCGGTAATTTTCCTTGGCCCCCATTGGCTAATTCAGTTTTTCAGTCCTAGATTAATTATTTATTGTTCGATTTGTATAAAACAAAGTTCATATGCTCCGTTGTCTCAATTGTCATTTTTTTGGTTACCAATAGTGTTATCTGTCGGCACCGGAAGTGGCGTAAATTGACAAAAAACTACAATTTTGACAGTTAGGTACCATTTTTCGAAAGCAAATATTATTTTTTTCAAATCTGGTATAACTGAAATTGTGCGCCCTTTAAAGGCGCACAAAATGTTGGGACCAGTTTTTTTAATTTCGATTCCGTTTTCGGGCTATTTCGATTAAAAGGTGAAAAAAGGTGTAAAATTAAGCTATTTACAACCCATCCAGCGTTTTCATATTTTAAAATATTAATTCATAACTTTCATAAACTCGTAGCAATAATCTATACGAAGAGAATGTATTTGAAAATTAATTTGTAATATGCGCAGTTGCCGAGAAATGGGCAATTATGCATGAGTCACTTTTTACGCTAGTTTGCCTGTAAAAGAGTCAATTATTATTCGATTTTCATAAAAGTGACACCATTTGATGTGTAATGTCAATTTTAACTAGGTCAAATCAATTTAACATTTTCAATATCACCGGAAATGACGTAATTTGGGCAAAAATTGTATTTATAGCCTTCGAAACCAGTAATTTATTCAAATGAGTCATATTTGTTATTTGTTTAAAATTTTGATATTTGATTCAAATCAACTAATACAATGAACCCTTACGATCATATAGATATCACAAAATGGTTTCTAACTTGTTCAGTTGCGGAGAAATAGGCAATTTTCAACAGGTCACTTTTTAAGGTTTTTTGTCAATAAAAGTGTCAATTATTATTCGATTTTCATGAAATTTTCACTGTGTGATACATAATGCCATTTACGATTTCATACAAGTAATTTAAGATTTTCATTATCACCGGAAGTAACGTCATTTTGGCAAAAACTGTATTTTTAGCCTTCAAAACAGATATTTTATTCGAATGAATCAGATTTGTAATGTTTTTAAAATTATGATATTTGATTCCAATCAACAAATAGAATGAACTCATTCGATCATACAGATACCTCAAAATGGTTTCTAACTTGTACGGTTGCAGAGAAATAGGCGATTTTCTACAAGTCATTTTTCAAGGTTTTTGGTCTATAAAGGTGGCAATTATTATAGGATTTACATAAAATTTTCACCATGTGATGATGCTATTTCTGATTTCATAAACCAATTTAACATTTTCATTATCACCGGAAGTAATGTAATTTTGACAGGATCACTGACATGTAGCAAATGAATTGATTGCTGGATTTGGTTGTTTCTGCGTCCATTTTATTTCATGTGTGCAATGCTTATGTGGAAACCTGTTTAACGGTTTCATTGGTACCGGAAGTGACATAAGTTCAAGGGTAACGTGGCACCGGTGAAACCCGTCATTACTGCTTCGCAGTTCTAGTTATTCTTATTATTATTATTCTTCTTTTGTTTTGAGTAGATCTCAGCAACTGATTGTCGGATCGTTACGATTTCTTCGGTTTTATCGGAAAAGTGGGTGTGACTTAGAGGATAAAGCTATTTTGAACGTTCTGCGACAATGCGAAATGTCCGAAATCACCGAAGCTATCGTTTTTAGAAATATTGCAGTAATTTTAACAATAATCATTGGATTTTAACTTTCGATGCATTTTGGCATAGCCGGAGACGGGGCACATAGCTACGCTACTTTTGATTTTTGGTTTTCGGCAAATCTTCGCAGATATTAGGCGCTAAATTTAGAAAATTTAAATTTTTACAAAAAACTTTTTTATTTATGAATATTTTTTAATCGTGTTTTACACAAATATAACGAGTCCTCTGACTTGGGCAAAAATGTGAAAATTTTTTGTCTCGGTAATTTTCCTTGGCCCCCATTGGCTAATTCAGTTTTTCAGTCCTAGATTAATTATTTATTGTTCGATTTGTATAAAACAAAGTTCATATGCCCCGTTGTCTCAATTGTCATTTTTTTTGTTACCAATAGTGTTATCTGTCGGCACCGGAAGTTGCGTAAATTGACAAAAAACTACAATTTTGACAGTTAGGTACCATTTTTCGAAAGCAAATATTATTTTTTTCAAATCTGGTATAACTGAAATTGTGCGCCCTTTAAAGGCGCACAAAATGTTGGGACCATTTTTTTTAATTTCGATTCCGTTTTCGGGCTATTTCGATTAAAAGGTGAAAAAAGGTGTAAAATTAAGCTATTTACAACCCATTCAGCGTTTTCATATTTTAAAATATTACTTCGTAACTTTCATAAACTCGTAGCAATAATCTATACGGAGAGAATGTATGTGAAAATTAATTTGTAATATGCGCAGTTGCCGAGAAATGGGCAATTTTGCATGAGTCACTTTTTACGCTAGTTTGCCTGTAAAAGAGTCAATTATTATTCGATTTTCATAAAAGTGACACCATTTGATGTGTAATGTCAATTTTAACTAGGTCAAACCAATTTAACATTTTCAATATCACCGGAAATGACGTAATTTGGGCAAAAATTGTATTTATAGCCTTCGAAACCAGTAATTTATTCAAATGAGTCATATTTGTTATTTGTTTAAAATTTTGATATTTGATTCAAATCAACTAATACAATGAACCCTTACGATCATATAGATATCACAAAATGGTTTCTAACTTGTTCAGTTGCGGAGAAATAGGCAATTTTCAACAGGTCACTTTTTAAGGTTTTTTTATCAAAAAAAGTGTCAATTATTATTCGATTTTCATGAAATTTTCACTGTGTGATACATAATGCCATTTACGATATCATACAAGTAATTTAAGATTTTCATTATCACCGGAAGTAACGTCATTTTGGCAAAAACTGTATTTTTAGCCTTCAAAACAGATATTTTATTCAAATGAATCAGATTTGTAATGTTTTTAAAATTATGATATTTGATTCCAATCAACAAATAGAATGAACTCATTCGATCATACAGATACCTCAAAATGGTTTCTAACTTGTACGGTTGCAGAGAAATAGGCGATTTTCTACAAGTCATTTTTCAAGGTTTTTGGTCTATAAAGGTGGCAATTATTATAGGATTTACATAAAATTTTCAACATGTGATGATGCTATTTCTGATTTCATAAACCAATTTAACATTTTCATTATCACCGGAAGTAATGTAATTTTGACAGGATCACTGACATGTAGCAAATGAATTGATTGCTGGATTTGGTTGTTTCTGCGTCCATTTTATTTCATGTGTGCAATGCTTATGTGGAAACCTGTTTAACGGTTTCATTGGTACCGGAAGTGACATAAGTTCAAGGGTAACGTGGCACCGGTGAAACCCGTCATTACTGCTTCGCAGTTCTAGTTCTTATTATTATTATTCTTCTTTTGTTTTGAGTAGATCTCAGCAACTGATTGTCGGATCGTTACGATTTCTTCGGTTTTATCGGAAAAGTGGGTGTGACTTAGAGGATAAAGCTATTTTGAACGTTCTGCGACAATGCGAAATGTCCGAAATCACCGAAGCTATCGTTTTTAGAAATATTGCAGTAATTTTAACAATAATCATTGGATTTTAACTTTCGATGCATTTTGGCATAGCCGGAGACGGGGCACATAGCTACGCTACTTTTGATTTTTGATTTTCGGCAAATCTTCGCAGATATTAGGCGCTAAATTTAGAAAATTTAAATTTTTACAAAAAACTTTTTTATTTATGAATATTTTTTAATCGTGTTTTACACAAATATAACGAGTCCTCTGACTTGGGCAAAAATGTGAAAATTTTTTGTCTCGGTAATTTTCCTTGGCCCCCATTGGCTAATTCAGTTTTTCAGTCCTAGATTAATTATTTATTGTTCGATTTGTATAAAACAAAGTTCATATGCCCCGTTGTCTCAATTGTCATTTTTTTTGTTACCAATAGTGTTATCTGTCGGCACCGGAAGTGGCGTAAATTGACAAAAAACTACAATTTTGACAGTTAGGTACCATTTTTCGAAAGCAAATATTATTTTTTTCAAATCTGGTATAACTGAAATTGTGCGCCCTTTAAAGGCGCACAAAATGTTGGGACCATTTTTTTTAATTTCGATTCCGTTTTTGGGCTATTTCGATTAAAAGGTGAAAAAAGGTGTAAAATTAAGCTATTTACAACCCATCCAGCGTTTTCATATTTTAAAATATTACTTCGTAACTTTCATAAACTCGTAGCAATAATCTATACGGAGAGAATGTATGTGAAAATTAATTTGTAATATGCGCAGTTGCCGAGAAATGGGCAATTTTGCATGAGTCACTTTTTACGCTAGTTTGCCTGTAAAAGAGTCAATTATTATTCGATTTTCATAAAAGTGACACCATTTGATGTGTAATGTCAATTTTAACTAGGTCAAACCAATTTAACATTTTCAATATCACCGGAAATGACGTAATTTGGGCAAAAATTGTATTTATAGCCTTCGAAACCAGTAATTTATTCAAATGAGTCATATTTGTTATTTGTTTAAAATTTTGATATTTGATTCAAATCAACTAATACAATGAACCCTTACGATCATATAGATATCACAAAATGGTTTCTAACTTGTTCAGTTGCGGAGAAATAGGCAATTTTCAACAGGTCACTTTTTAAGGTTTTTTTGTCAATAAAAGTGTCAATTATTATTCGATTTTCATGAAATTTTCACTGTGTGATACATAATGCCATTTACGATATCATACAAGTAATTTAAGATTTTCATTATCACCGGAAGTAACGTCATTTTGGCAAAAACTGTATTTTTAGCCTTCAAAACAGATATTTTATTCAAATGAATCAGATTTGTAATGTTTTTAAAATTATGATATTTGATTCCAATCAACAAATAGAATGAACTCATTCGATCATACAGATACCTCAAAATGGTTTCTAACTTGTACGGTTGCAGAGAAATAGGCGATTTTCTACAAGTCATTTTTCAAGGTTTTTGGTCTATAAAGGTGGCAATTATTATAGGATTTACATAAAATTTTCAACATGTGATGATGCTATTTCTGATTTCATAAACCAATTTAACATTTTCATTATCACCGGAAGTAATGTAATTTTGACAGGATCACTGACATGTAGCAAATGAATTGATTGCTGGATTTGGTTGTTTCTGCGTCCATTTTATTTCATGTGTGCAATGCTTATGTGGAAACCTGTTTAACGGTTTCATTGGTACCGGAAGTGACATAAGTTCAAGGGTAACGTGGCACCGGTGAAACCCGTCATTACTGCTTCGCAGTTCTAGTTCTTATTATTATTATTATTCTTCTTTTGTTTTGAGTAGATCTCAGCAACTACTTGTCGCATCGTTACGATTTCTTCGGTTTTACTGGGAAAGTGGGTGTGACTTAGAGGATAAAGCTATTTTGAACGTTCTGCGACAATGCGAAATGTCCGAAATCACCGAAGTTATCGTTTTTACAAATATTGCGGTAATTTTAACAATAATCATGGGATTTTAACTTTCGATACATTTTGGCATAGCCGGAGACGGGGCACATAGCTACGCTACTTTTGATTTTTGATTTTCGGCAAATCTTCGCAGATAATAGGCGCTAAATTTAGAAAATTTAAATTTTTACAAAAAACTTTTTTATTTATGAATATTTTTTAGTCGTGTTTTACACAAATATAACGAGCCCTCTGACTTGGGCAAAAATGTGAAAATTTTTTGTCTCGGTAATTTTCCTTGGCCCCCATTGGCTAATTCAGTTTTTCAGTCCTAGATTAATTATTTATTGTTCGATTTGTATAAAACAAAGTTCATATGCTCCGTTGTCTCAATTGTCATTTTTTTTGTTACCAATAGTGTTATCTGTCGGCACCGGAAGTGGCGTAAATTGACAAAAAACTACAATTTTGACAGTTAGGTACCATTTTTCGAAAGCAAATATTATTGTTTTAAAATCTGGTATAACTGAAATTGTGCGCCCTTTAAAGGCGCACAAAATGTTGGGACCAGTTTTTTTAATTTCGATTCCGTTTTCGGGCTATTTCGATTAAAAGGTGAAAAAAGGTGTAAAATTAAGCTATTTACAACCCATCCAGCGTTTTCATATTTTAAAATATTACTTCGTAACTTTCATAAACTCGTAGCAATAATCTATACGGAGAGAATGTATGTGAAAATTAATTTGTAATATGCGCAGTTGCCGAGAAATGGGCAATTTTGCATGAGTCACTTTTTACGCTAGTTTGCCTGTAAAAGAGTCAATTATTATTCGATTTTCATAAAAGTGACACCATTTGATGTGTAATGTCAATTTTAACTAGGTCAAACCAAATTAACCCTTTCAATATCACCGGAAATGACGTAATTTGGGCAAAAATTGTATTTATAGCCTTCGAAACCAGTAATTTATTCAAATGAGTCATATTTGTTATTTGTTTAAAATTTTGATATTTGATTCAAATCAACTAATACAATGACCCCTTACGATCATATAGATATCACAAAATGGTTTCTAACTTGTTCAGTTGCGGAGAAATAAGCAATTTTCAACAGGTCACTTTTTAAGGTTTTTTGTCAATAAAAGTCTCAATTATTATTCGATTTTCATGAAATTTTCACTGTGTGATACATAATGCCATTTACGATTTCATACAAGTAATTTCAGATTTTCATTATCACCGGAAGTAACGTCATTTTGGCAAAAACTGTATTTTTAGCCTTCAAAACAGATATTTTATTCAAATGAATCAGATTTGTAATGTTTTTAAAATTATGATATTTGATTCCAATCAACAAATAGAATGAACTCCTTCGATCATACAGATACCTCAAAATGGTTTCTAACTTGTACGGTTGCAGAGAAATAGGCGATTTTCTACAAGTCATTTTTCAAGGTTTTTGGTCTATAAAGGTGGCAATTATTATAGGATTTACATAAAATTTTCACCATGTGATCATGCTATTTCTGATTTCATAAACCAATTTAACATTTTCATTATCACCGGAAGTAATGTAATTTTGACAGGATCACTGACATGTAGCAAATGAATTGATTGCTGGATTTGGTTGTTTCTGCGTCCATTTTATTTCATGTGTGCAATGCTTATGTGGAAACCTGTTTAACGGTTTCATTGGTACCGGAAGTGACATAAGTTCAAGGGTAACGTGGCACCGGTGAAACCCGTCATTACTGCTTCGCAGTTCTAGTTATTATTATTCTTCTTTTGTTTTGAGTAGATCTCAGCAACTGATTGTCGGATCGTTACGATTTCTTCGGTTTTATCGGAAAAGTGGGTGTGACTTAGAGGATAAAGCTATTTTGAACGTTCTGCGACAATGCGAAATGTCCGAAATCACCGAAGCTATCGTTTTTAGAAATATTGCAGTAATTTTAACAATAATCATTGGATTTTAACTTTCGATGCATTTTGGCATAGCCGGAGACGGGGCACATAGCTACGCTACTTTTGATTTTTGATTTTCGGCAAATCTTCGCAGATATTAGGCGCTAAATTTAGAAAATTTAAATTTTTACAAAAAACTTTTTTATTTATGAATATTTTTTAATCGTGTTTTACACAAATATAACGAGTCCTCTGACTTGGGCAAAAATGTGAAAATTTTTTGTCTAGGTAATTTTCCTTGGCCCCCATTGGCTAATTCAGTTTTTCAGTCCTAGATTAATTATTTATTGTTCGATTTGTATAAAACAAAGTTCATATGCCCCGTTGTCTCAATTGTCATTTTTTTTGTTACCAATAGTGTTATCTGTCGGCACCGGAAGTGGCGTAAATTGACAAAAAACTACAATTTTGACAGTTAGGTACCATTTTTCGAAAGCAAATATTATTTTGTTCAAATCTGGTATAACTGAAATTGTGCGCCCTTTAAAGGCGCACAAAATGTTGGGACCATTTTTTTTAATTTCGATTCCGTTTTCGGGCTATTTCGATTAAAAGGTGAAAAAAGGTGTAAAATTAAGCTATTTACAACCCATTCAGCGTTTTCATATTTTAAAATATTACTTCGTAACTTTCATAAACTCGTAGCAATAATCTATACGGAGAGAATGTATGTGAAAATTAATTTGTAATATGCGCAGTTGCCGAGAAATGGGCAATTTTGCATGAGTCACTTTTTACGCTAGTTTGCCTGTAAAAGAGTCAATTATTATTCGATTTTCATAAAAGTGACACCATTTGATGTGTAATGTTAATTTGAAATAGGTCAAACCAATTTAACATTTTCAATATCACCGGAAATGACGTAATTTGGGCAAAAATTGTATTTATAGCCTTCGAAACCAGTAATTTATTCAAATGAGTCATATTTGTTATTTGTTTAAAATTTTGATATTTGATTCAAATCAACTAATACAATGAACCCTTACGATCATATAGATATCACAAAATGGTTTCTAACTTGTTCAGTTGCGGAGAAATAGGCAATTTTCAACAGGTCACTTTTTAAGGTTTTTTTGTCAAAAAAAGTGTCAATTATTATTCGATTTTCATGAAATTTTCACTGTGTGATACATAATGCCATTTACGATATCATACAAGTAATTTAAGATTTTCATTATCACCGGAAGTAACGTCATTTTGGCAAAAACTGTATTTTTAGCCTTCAAAACAGATATTTTATTCAAATGAATCAGATTTGTAATGTTTTTAAAATTATGATATTTGATTCCAATCAACAAATAGAATGAACTCATTCGATCATACAGATACCTCAAAATGGTTTCTAACTTGTACGGTTGCAGAGAAATAGGCGATTTTCTACAAGTCATTTTTCAAGGTTTTTGGTCTATAAAGGTGGCAATTATTATAGGATTTACATAAAATTTTCAACATGTGATGATGCTATTTCTGATTTCATAAACCAATTTAACATTTTCATTATCACCGGAAGTAATGTAATTTTGACAGGATCACTGACATGTAGCAAATGAATTGATTGCTGGATTTGGTTGTTTCTGCGTCCATTTTATTTCATGTGTGCAATGCTTATGTGGAAACCTGTTTAACGGTTTCATTGGTACCGGAAGTGACATAAGTTCAAGGGTAACGTGGCACCGGTGAAACCCGTCATTACTGCTTCGCAGTTCTAGTTCTTATTATTATTATTATTCTTCTTTTGTTTTGAGTAGATCTCAGCAACTGATTGTCGGATCGTTACGATTTCTTCAGTTTTACTGAAAAAGTGGGTGTGACTTAGAGGATAAAGCTATTTTGAACGTTCTGCGACAATGCGAAATGTCCGAAATCACCGAAGCTATCGTTTTTAGAAATATTGCAGTAATTTTAACAATAATCATTGGATTTTAACTTTCGATGCATTTTGGCATAGCCGGAGACGGGGCACATAGCTACGCTACTTTTGATTTTTGATTTTCGGCAAATCTTCGCAGATATTAGGCGCTAAATTTAGAAAATTTAAATTTTTACAAAAAACTTTTTTATTTATGAATATTTTTTAATCGTGTTTTACACAAATATAACGAGTCCTCTGACTTGGGCAAAAATGTGAAAAATTTTTGTCTCGGTAATTTTCCTTGGCCCCAATTGGCTAATTCAGTTTTTCAGTCCTAGATTAATTATTTATTGTTCGATTTGTATAAAACAAAGTTCATATGCTCCGTTGTCTCAATTGTCATTTTTTTTGTTACCAATAGTGTTATCTGTCGGCACCGGAAGTGGCGTAAATTGACAAAAAACTACAATTTTGACAGTTAGGTACCATTTTTCGAAAGCAAATATTATTTTTTTCAAATCTGGTATAACTGAAATTGTGCGCCCTTTAAAGGCGCACAAAATGTTGGAACCAGTTTTTTTAATTTCGATTCCGTTTTCGGGCTATTTCGATTAAAAGGTGAAAAAAGGTGTAAAATTAAGCTATTTACAACCCATACAGCGTTTTCATATTTTAAAATATTACTTCGTAACTTTCATAAACTCGTAGCAATAATCTATACGGAGAGAATGTATGTGAAAATTAATTTGTAATATGCGCAGTTGCCGAGAAATGGGCAATTTTGCATGAGTCACTTTTTACGCTAGTTTGCCTGTAAAAGAGTCAATTATTATTCGATTTTCATAAAAGTGACACCATTTGATGTGTAATGTCAATTTTAACTAGGTCAAACCAATTTAACATTTTCAATATCACCGGAAATGACGTAATTTGGGCAAAAATTGTATTTATAGCCTTCGAAACCAGTAATTTATTCAAATGAGTCATATTTGTTATTTGTTTAAAATTTTGATATTTGATTCAAATGAACTAATACAATGAACCCTTACGATCATATAGATATCACAAAATGGTTTCTAACTTGTTCAGTTGCGGAGAAATAGGCAATTTTCAACAGGTCACTTTTTAAGGTTTTTTGTCAATAAAAGTGTCAATTATTATTCGATTTTCATGAAATTTTCATTGTGTGATACCTAATGCCATTTACGATTTCATACAAGTAATTTAAGATTTTCATTATCACCGGAAGTAACGTCATTTTGGCAAAAACTGTATTTTTAGCCTTCAAAACAGATATTTTATTCAAATGAATCAGATTTGTAATGTTTTTAAAATTATGATATTTGATTCCAATCAACAAATAGAATGAACTCATTCGATCATACAGATACCTCAAAATGGTTTCTAACTTGTACGGTTGCAGAGAAATAGGCGATTTTCTACAAGTCATTTTTCAAGGTTTTTGGTCTATAAAGGTGGCAACTATTATAGGATTTACATAAAATTTTCACCATGTGATGATGCTATTTCTGATTTCATAAACCAATTTAACATTTTCATTATCACCGGAAGTAATGTAATTTTGGTACCGGAAGTGACATAAGTTCAAGGGTAACGTGGCACCGGTGAAACCCGTCATTACTGCTTCGCAGTTCTAGTTCTTATTATTATTATTAGGGTTTCACACTGCGAAGCTTGTGTGAAACACTATTGTTTTTGTTAAAATTATTATTAGGGTTTCACACTGCGTAGCTTGTGTGAAACACTATTGTTTTTGTTAAAATTATTATTAGGGTTTCACACTGCGTAGCTTGTGTGAAACACTATTGTTTTTGTTAAAATTATTATTAGGGTTTCACACTGCGTAGCTTGTGTGAAACACTATTGTTTTTGTTAAAATTATTATTCTTATTATTATTATTCTTCTTTTGTTTTGAGTAGATCTCAGCAATTGATTGTCGGATCGTTACGATTTCTTCGGTTTTATCGGAAAAGTGGGTGTGACTTAGAGGATAAAGCTATTTTGAACGTTCTGCGACAATGCGAAATGTCCGAAATCACCGAAGCTATCGTTTTTAGAAATATTGCAGTAATTTTAACAATAATCATTGGATTTTAACTTTGGATGCATTTTGGCATAGCCGGAGACGGGGCACATAGCTACGCTACTTTTGATTTATAATTTTCGGCAAATCTTCGCAGATATTAGGCGCTAAATTTAGAAAATTTAAATTTTTACAAAAAACTTTTTTATTTATGAATATTTTTTGGTCGTGTTTTACACAAATATAACGAGTCCTCTGACTTGGGCAAAAATGTGAAAAAATTTTGTCTCGGTAATTTTCCTTGGCCCCCATTGGCTAATTCAGTTTTTCAGTCCTAGATTAATTATTTATTGTTCGATTTGTATAAAACAAAGTTCATATGCTCCGTTGTCTCAATTGCCATTTTTTTTGTTACCAATAGTGTTATCTGTCGGCACCGGAAGTGGCGTAAATTGACAAAAAACTACAATTTTGACAGTCAGGTACCATTTTTCGAAAGCAAATTTTTTTTTTTTCAAATCTGGTATAACTGAAATTGTGCGCTCTTTAAAGGCGCACAAAATGTTGGAACCAGTTTTTTTAATTTCGATTCCGTTTTCGGGCTATTTCGATTAAAAGGTGAAAAAAGGTGTAAAATTAAGCTATTTACAACCCATCCAGCGTTTTCATATTTTAAAATATTACTTCGTAACTTTCATAAACTCGTAGCAATAATCTATACGGAGAGAATGTATGTGAAAATTAATTTGTAATATGCGCAGTTGCCGAGAAATGGGCAATTTTGCATGAGTCACTTTTTACGCTAGTTTGCCTGTAAAAGAGTCAATTGTTATTCGATTTTCATAAAAGTGACACCATTTGATGTGTAATGTCAATTTTAACTAGGTCAAACCAATTTAACATTTTCAATATCACCGGAAATGACGTAATTTGGGCAAAAATTGTATTTATAGCCTTCGAAACCAGTAATTTATTCAAATGAGTCATATTTGTTATTTGTTTAAAATTGTGATATTTGATTCAAATCAACTAATACAATGAACCCTTACGATCATATAGATATCACAAAATGGTTTCTAACTTGTTCAGTTGCGGAGAAATAGGCAATTTTCAACAGGTCACTTTTTAAGGTTTTTTGTCAATAAAAGTGTCAATTATTATTCGATTTTCATGAAATTTTCACTGTGTGATACATAATGCCATTTACGATTTCATACAAGTAATTTAAGATTTTCATTATCACCTGAAGTAACGTCATTTTGGCAAAAACTGTATTTTTAGCCTTCAAAACAGATATTTTATTCAAATGAATCAGATTTGTAATGTTTTTAAAATTATGATATTTGATTCCAATCAACAAATAGAATGAACTCATTCGATCATACAGATACCTCAAAATGGTTTCTAACTTGTACGGTTGCAGAGAAATAGGCGATTTTCTACAAGTCATTTTTCAAGGTTTTTGGTCTATAAAGGTGGCAATTATTATAGGATTTACATAAAATTTTCACCATGTGATGATGCTATTTCTGATTTCATAAACCAATTTAACATTTTCATTATCACCGGAAGTAATGTAATTTTGACAGGATCACTGACATGTAGCAAATGAATTGATTGCTGGATTTGGTTGTTTCTGCGTCCATTTTATTTCATGTGTGCAATGCTTATGTGGAAACCTGTTTAACGGTTTCATTGGTACCGGAAGTGACATAAGTTCAAGGGTAACGTGGCACCAGTGAAACCCGTCATTACTGCTTCGCAGTTCTAGTTCTTATTATTATTATTATTCTTCTTTTGTTTTGAGTAGATCTCAGCAACTGATTGTCGGATCGTTACGATTTCTTCAGTTTTACTGAAAAAGTGGGTGTGACTTAGAGGATAAAGCTATTTTGAACGTTCTGCGACAATGCGAAATGTCCGAAATCACCGAAGCTATCGTTTTTAGAAATATTGCAGTAATTTTAACAATAATCATTGGATTTTAACTTTCGATGCATTTTGGCATAGCCGGAGACGGGGCACATAGCTACGCTACTTTTGATTTTTGATTTTCGGCAAATCTTCGCAGATATTAGGCGCTAAATTTAGAAAATTTAAATTTTTACAAAAAACTTTTTTATTTATGAATATTTTTTAGTCGTGTTTTACACAAATATAACGAGTCCTCTGACTTGGGCAAAAATGTGAAAAATTTTTGTCTCGGTAATTTTCCTTGGCCCCAATTGGCTAATTCAGTTTTTCAGTCCTAGATTAATTATTTATTGTTCGATTTGTATAAAACAAAGTTCATATGCTCCGTTGTCTCAATTGTCATTTTTTTTGTTACCAATAGTGTTATCTGTCGGCACCGGAAGTGGCGTAAATTGACAAAAAACTACAATTTTGACAGTTAGGTACCATTTTTCGAAAGCAAATATTATTTTTTTCAAATCTGGTATAACTGAAATTGTGCGCCCTTTAAAGGCGCACAAAATGTTGGAACCAGTTTTTTTAATTTCGATTCCGTTTTCGGGCTATTTCGATTAAAAGGTGAAAAAAGGTGTAAAATTAAGCTATTTACAACCCATCCAGCGTTTTCATATTTTAAAATATTACTTCGTAACTTTCATAAACTCGTAGCAATAATCTATACGGAGAGAATGTATGTGAAAATTAATTTGTAATATGCGCAGTTGCCGAGAAATGGGCAATTTTGCATGAGTCACTTTTTACGCTAGTTTGCCTGTAAAAGAGTCAATTATTATTCGATTTTCATAAAAGTGACACCATTTGATGTGTAATGTCAATTTTAACTAGGTCAAACCAATTTAACATTTTCAATATCACCGGAAATGACGTAATTTGGGCAAAAATTGTATTTATAGCCTTCGAAACCAGTAATTTATTCAAATGAGTCATATTTGTTATTTGTTTAAAATTTTGATATTTGATTCAAAAGAACTAATACAATGAACCCTTACGATCATATAGATATCACAAAATGGTTTCTAACTTGTTCAGTTGCGGAGAAATAGGCAATTTTCAACAGGTCACTTTTTAAGGTTTTTTGTCAATAAAAGTGTCAATTATTATTCGATTTTCATGAAATTTTCATTGTGTGATACCTAATGCCATTTACGATTTCATACAAGTAATTTAAGATTTTCATTATCACCGGAAGTAACGTCATTTTGGCAAAAACTGTATTTTTAGCCTTCAAAACAGATATTTTATTCAAATGAATCAGATTTGTAATGTTTTTAAAATTATGATATTTGATTCCAATCAACAAATAGAATGAACTCATTCGATCATACAGATACCTCAAAATGGTTTCTAACTTGTACGGTTGCAGAGAAATAGGCGATTTTCTACAAGTCATTTTTCAAGGTTTTTGGTCTATAAAGGTGGCAACTATTATAGGATTTACATAAAATTTTCACCATGTGATGATGCTATTTCTGATTTCATAAACCAATTTAACATTTTCATTATCACCGGAAGTAATGTAATTTTGGTACCGGAAGTGACATAAGTTCAAGGGTAACGTGGCACCGGTGAAACCCGTCATTACTGCTTCGCAGTTCTAGTTCTTATTATTATTATTCTTCTTTTGTTTTGAGTAGATCTCAGCAACTGATTGTCGGATCGTTACGATTTCTTCGGTTTTATCGGAAAAGTGGGTGTGACTTAGAGGATAAAGCTATTTTGAACGTTCTGCGACAATGCGAAATGTCCGAAATCACCGAAGCTATCGTTTTTAGAAATATTGCAGTAATTTTAACAATAATCATTGGATTTTAACGTTCGATGCATTTTGGCATAGCCGGAGACGGGGCACATAGCTACGCTACTTTTGATTTTTGATTTTCGGCAAATCTTCGCAGATATTAGGCGCTAAATTTAGAAAATTTAAATTTTTACAAAAAACTTTTTTATTTATGAATATTTTTTAGTCGTGTTTTAAGCAAATATAACGAGTCCTCTGACTTGGGCAAAAATGTGAAAAATTTTTGTCCCAGTAATTTTCCTTGGCCCCCATTGGCTAATTCAGTTTTTCAGTCCTATATTAATTATTTATTGTTCGATTTGTATAAAACAAGGTTCATATGCTCCGTTGTCTCAATTGTCATTTTTTTTGTTACCAATAGTGTTATCTGTCGGCACCGGAAGTGGCGTAAATTGACAAAAAACTACAATTTTGACAGTTAGGTACCATTTTTCGAAAGCAAATATTATTTTTTTCAAATCTGGTATAACTTAAATTGTGCGCCCTTTAAAGGCGCACAAAATGTTGGGACCAGTTTTTTTAATTTCGATTCCGTTTTCGGGCTATTTCGATTAAAAGGTGAAAAAAGGTGTAAAATTAAGCTATTTACAACCCATCCAGCGTTTTCATATTTTAAAATATTACTTCGTAACTTTCATAAACTCGTAGCAATAATCTATACGGAGAGAATGTATGTGAAAATTAATTTGTAATATGCGCAGTTGCCGAGAAATGGGCAATTTTGCATGAGTCACTTTTTACGCTAGTTTGCCTGTAAAAGAGTCAATTATTATTCGATTTTCATAAAAGTGACACCAGTTGATGTGTAATGTCAATTTTAACTAGGTCAAACCAATTTAACATTTTCAATATCACCGGAAATGACGTAATTTGGGCAAAAATTGTATTTATAGCCTTCGAAACCAGTAATTTATTCAAATGAGTCATATTTGTTATTTGTTTAAAATTTTGATATTTGATTCAAATCAACTAATACAATGAACCCTTACGATCATATAGATATCACAAAATGGTTTCTAACTTGTTCAGTTGCGGAGAAATAGGCAATTTTCAACAGGTCACTTTTTAAGGTTTTTTGTCAATAAAAGTGTCAATTATTATTCGATTTTCATGAAATTTTCACTGTGTGATACATAATGCCATTTACGATTTCATACAAGTAATTTAAGATTTTCATTATCACCGGAAGTAACGTCATTTTGACAAAAACTGTATTTTTAGCCTTCAAAACAGATATTTTATTCAAATGAATCAGATTTGTAATGTTTTTAAAATTATGATATTTGATTCCAATCAACAAATAGAATGAACTCATTCGATCATACAGATACCTCAAAATGGTTTCTAACTTGTAAGGTTGCAGAGAAATAGGCGATTTTCTACAAGTCATTTTTCAAGGTTTTTGGTCTATAAAGGTGGCAATTATTATAGGATTTACATAAAATTTTCACCATGTGATGATGCTATTTCTGATTTCATAAACCAATTTAACATTTTCATTATCACCGGAAGTAATGTAATTTTGGTACCGGAAGTGACATAAGTTCAAGGGTAACGTGGCACCGGTGAAACCCGTCATTACTGCTTCGCAGTTCTAGTTCTTATTATTATTATTATTCTTCTTTTGTTTTGAGTAGATCTCAGCAACTACTTGTCGCATCGTTACGATTTCTTCGGTTTTACCGGGAAAGTGGGTGTGACTTAGAGGATAAAGCTATTTTGAACGTTCTGCGACAATGCGAAATGTCCGAAATCACCGAAGTTATCGTTTTTACAAATATTGCGGTAATTTTAACAATAATCATGGGATTTTAACTTTCGATACATTTTGGCATAGCTGGAGACAGGGCACATAGCTGCGCTACTTTCGATTTTTGATTTTCAGCAAAAATTCGAAGATATTAGGCGCCAAATTTCGGAAATTTAAAATTTTACAAAAAACTTTTTTATTGATGAATATTTTTTACTCGTGTTGTGCACAGAATTAAAGAGTCATCTGACTTGCGCAAAAATGTTAAAATTTTTTGTCTCAGTAATTTTCCTTGGCCTCCATTGGCTAATTCAGTTTTTCAGTCCTAGCTTAATTTTTTATTGTTCGATTTGTATAAAACAAAGTTCATATGCTTCGTTGTCTCAATTGTCATTTTTTTTATTACCAAAAGTGTTATCTGTCGGCACCGGAAGTGGCATAATTTTACCAAAAACTACAATTTTGACAGTTAGGTACCATTTTTTGAAAACAAATATTATTTTTTTGAAAAATGATATGACTCAAAGAGTGTGTCCTTTAAAGGCGCAAAAAATGTCGGAAGCAGTTTTTTTAATTTCTTTTTCATTTTCTAGCAAATTGGATTAAGAGGTGAAAAAAGGCGTAAAATTGACCTATTTACAACTCATTCAGGCTTTTCAGATTTTAAAATATTTTTACGTAACTTTTATAAACTTGTAGCTATAATCCATACGAAGAGAATGTATGTGAAAATTAGTTTGTAATATAAGCAGTTGCCGAGAAATAGGCAATTTTGCATGAGTCACTTTTCACGTAATTTTGGCTGTAAAAGAATCAATTATTATTCGATTTTCAATTTTCTTTCGCCATTGGATGCCTAATGCCATAGTGGACTATGTCAAACCATTTTACCCCTTGCGCTGCCACCGGAAATGACGTCATTTGCTCAAAACTTAAATTTTAGCCTTCAAAAAACAATATTTTATTCAAATGATTCGTATTTGTTATTTTTTTCAAATTATGATATTTGATTCTATTGATCAAATAGATTGAACCCATACGATCATACAGATACCACAAAATGGTTTCTAACTTGTACGGTTGCAGAGAAATGGGCGATTTTCCTTAAGTCACTTTTCAAGGTTTTTGGTCTATAAAAGTGTCAGTTATTATTCGATTTTCATAAAATTTTCACCATATGATATCTTGTGTCATTTATGATTTCATAGAACTAATTTAACATTTTCATTATCACCGGAAGTAACGTCATTTTGGCAAAAACTGTATTTTTAGCCTTCAAAACAGATATTTTTTTCAAATGAGTCTTATTTGTATTGTTTTTAAAATTATGATATTTGATTCCAATCAGCAAATAGATTGAACCCATACGATCATACAGATACCAGAAAATGGTTTCTAACTTGTACGGTTGCAGAGAAATAGGCGATTTTCTACAAGTCACTTTTCAAGGTTTTTGGTCTATAAAAGTGGCAATTGTTATTCGATTTACATACAATTTTCACCATGTGATGCCCTATGTCATTTCTGATTTCATAAAAGTAATTGAACATTTTCATTATCACCGGAAGTACAGTACACTTACATGTAACAAATGTATAAAATGAATTGATATTGCTGGATTTTGTTGATTCGGCGTCCATTTTATTTGATGTGTGCAATGCTTATGTGGAAACCTGTTTAATGGTTTCATTGGTACGGGAAGTAACATGTTTAGGGTAAAGTGGCACCGGTGAAACCCGTCATTACTGCTTCGCAGTTCTAGTTCTTCTTTTGTTTTGAGTAGATCTCAGCAACTGATTGTCGGATCGTTACGATTTCTTCGGTTTTATCGGAAAAGTGGGTGTGACTTAGAGGATAAAGCTATTTTGAACGTTCTGCGACAATGCGAAATGTCCGAAATCACCGAAGCTATCGTTTTTAGAAATATTGCAGTAATTTTAACAATAATCATTGGATTTTAACTTTCGATGCATTTTGGCATAGCCGGAGACGGGGCACATAGCTACGCTACTTTTGATTTTTGATTTTCGGCAAATCTTCGCAGATATTAGGCGCTAAATTTAGAAAATTTAAATTTTTACAAAAAACTTTTTTATTTATGAATATTCTTTAATCGTGTTTTACACAAATATAACGAGTCATCTGACTTGGGCAAAAATGTGAAAATTTTTTGTTTCGGTAATTTTCCTTGGCCCCCATTGGCTAATTCAGTTTTTCAGTCCTAGATTAATTATTTATTGTTCGATTTGTATAAAACAAAGTTCATATGCTCCGTTGTCTCAATTGTCATTTTGTTTGTTACCAATAGTGTTATCTGTCGGCACCGG
Source organism: Patella vulgata (assembly GCF_932274485.2). Lineage (NCBI taxonomy): Eukaryota > Metazoa > Mollusca > Gastropoda > Patellidae > Patella > Patella vulgata. The sequence continues at coordinate 26,208,099 of NC_065883.2, forward strand.
AAGTGGCGTAAATTGACAAAAAACTACAATTTTGACAGTTAGGTACCATTTTTCGAAAGCAAATATTATTTTTTTCAAATCTGGTATAACTGAAATTGTGCGCCCTTTAAAGGCGCACAAAATGTTGGGACCAGTTTTTTTAATTTCGATTCCGTTTTCGGGCTATTTCGATTAAAAGGTGAAAAAAGGTGTAAAATTAAGCTATTTACAACCCATCCAGCGTTTTCATATTTTAAAATATTACTTCGTAACTTTCATAAACTCGTAGCAATAATCTGTACGGAGAGAACGTATGTGAAAATTAATTTGTAATATGCGCAGTTGCCGAGAAATGGGCAATTTTGCATGAGTCACTTTTTACGCTAGTTTGCCTGTAAAAGAGTCAATTATTATTCGATTTTCATAAAAGTGACACCATTTGATGTGTAATGTCAATTTTAACTAGGTCAAACCAATTTAACATTTTCAATATCACCGGAAATGACGTAATTTGGGCAAAAATTGTATTTATAGCCTTCGAAACCAGTAATTTATTCAAATGAGTCATATTTGTTATTTGTTTAAAATTTTGATATTTGATTCAAATCAACTAATACAATGAACCCTTACGATCATATAGATATCACAAAATGGTTTCTAACTTGTTCAGTTGCGGAGAAATAGGCAATTTTCAACAGGTCACTTTTTAAGGTTTTTTGTCAATAAAAGTGTCAATTATTATTCGATTTTCATGAAATTTTCACTGTGTGATACATAATGCCATTTACGATTTCATACAAGTAATTTAAGATTTTCATTATCACCGGAAGTAACGTCATTTTGGCAAAAACTGTATTTTTAGCCTTCAAAACAGATATTTTATTCAGATGAATCAGATTTGTAATGTTTTTAAAATTATGATATTTGATTCCAATCAACAAATAGAATGAACTCATTCGATCATACAGATACCTCAAAATGGTTTCTAACTTGTACGGTTGCAGAGAAATAGGCGATTTTCTACAAGTCATTTTTCAAGGTTTTTGGTCTATAAAGGTGGCAATTATTATAGGATTTACATAAAATTTTCACCATGTGATGATGCTATTTCTGATTTCATAAACCAATTTAACATTTTCATTATCACCGGAAGTAATGTAATTTTGACAGGATCACTGACATGTAGCAAATGAATTGATTGCTGGATTTGGTTGTTTCTGCGTCCATTTTATTTCATGTGTGCAATGCTTATGTGGAAACCTGTTTAACGGTTTCATTGGTACAGGAAGTGACATAAGTTCAAGGGTAACGTGGCACCGGTGAAACCCGTCATTACTGCTTCGCAGTTCTAGTTGCAATTTGTTATTAATAAATACGCATTTAGTATAATTTGGACTTCTCTGAACAGAAACGAATAATTCGCAGCGGAAAGTTTAAAGACGTGTAGGTCTAATGCTTTGAATGCACTGGACTCCATGTAAACAAAAATTGTTATCTGTGAAATTGTTTTCTCAAATTAATATGAAGCGCCATTCCCCGTTCACATAATCGTTAATGGCCTGTGCATGGATTTCAGAAGCTTAATTTAAGCAGGAGCTCATTTTAGGTCTACGCCAGCTTGTTCACAGCAAAATTACAGATTCAGTAAAGACAAAGATGCTGAAATATTTTATTTTTAAACTATTTTTAACTACATCTATAAGTATATAACTTATTAAGAAACAAGATATAAGTTGGCCTATATTAAACAATATCTTAAAATATGCTGGTATAGATACAAATGTTTAATGTCGTTTCAGGCAAAAATCTTATAACAATCTCGACCCCACCCCCCACATGCTTGTATATCAAAAATTTCGAAATAATTTTTTCCCCATTAAAATTACCATAAAGTGGTATGTTCCAAGTTTAAGGTAAGGGGAAAATTTAAATTTTTGACCCGTAGTAACATGAGGGACCGACAGGCATAATACATCCCCCACCCCATCACATCATGTTGGTATGTCCAAAAATTTCGAAATAATTTTGACCCCATTCAAATTCTCATAATGGTTATGTTTCAAGCTTATTAAAATCTCCTCGAAATGAGTTTGGCCCCATTAAAATTACCATAAACAGGTATGTTCCAAATATAGGGAAAAGGTGAAAATTTAACATTTGGACCTGTAGCATGCCGGACCGACAAGCATAATACCCCCCCCCCCCCATCCTCTCACATCATGTTAGTATATGTCTAAAACTTCGAAATAATATAACCGTGCAGGTTATAGTAGCTATATGTTATAATTTAAATCTTGAATATTTAAGATAATATATTATTAATTTTAAAAGTGAAAGCCTTCAAATTGAATTTATTTAAACTCTCGGGACAATAACTATTCTATTCCTTTAAAACATTAATTGTGTGCTATTAAAAGGTGACTAACCAAGGGTGAAATGTTATGTAATCCTAATGACATGTTAATTTATTATAATCCCTTATTGTTTATAAAATTGTCCGGGCAAAATTTCCCTCATAGCACACTGTATGGCGTATGCCCGTCTTCATTAGCCCAGGTTAGGAGCAGAACAGTAGGACGTTAAACTCCATTTCATTTCATTTCATTTTTGATTATAAAATACTGTTATAGATAGAAAGTAACTGACAATATGGCCTGTCTAGTGAACATGTCAATCGTATGATAAATCTATTAATTGTTTTATTTACCATTGTTTTATTTCTTATATTGTACATTATTACATCAATACTTATTTATGTCAACACTTGATCTCGACAAGTGATTAGAAGTAATTCCATATAAATATGTGATTGTACTTGATACGTCAGTCATTTAGGTCTATCCGACTTAGTAGCATAAGGTACTAGTCGGTTATCCGCGGTCCTGTAAGTGTATGTATAGATAATGTTATTATAAGTTTCCAGTATTAAAGATTTGAAGACCATTCAAGACTCTTGTAATATCTGACGGACCTCACGGTCACAATAATTATGACCCCATTCAAATTCCCATAACGGTTATGTTCCAAGTTTAGGAAAATGGAAAATTTAGAATTTTGTTCTGTATTATGAAATATAGGCACACAATCTGATTATTGTTTAATATGGGCATATAAAAAAAAACCTAAATAAAGTACAAACATTAATCTGTTTGGATAAGTTGATGTAATTGAGTTATTTACATATGAAGACATACTATAAAAAAAAGAAAATGGGTAAAAACATAAAATAACGCAAAACAAGTCCTTGTGTATCAACAGGAAATGTTTGCTCACTATTGACCTCACATTATAAAATACATAATCATGCACATAATATAAATGAAAATTATAACATTAGACACCTGTCATACAACTTCATTAAACAAAATACTATTTTGGCAATAATAAGATCATAATTTGTTTAATTTAACATCAGATATTTTGATTAAAATAACAAAAACTTTCAATGGGAAATACGAATATAAATCAAAATCTCTTATCTTCTGTAAGTATAGATTTAAAAATAATATAATCTATTTCGGCTGATGACTTATCAGTTGGCCCACATTAAACAATATTTTAAAATATGTGGGTATAGATAAAAAAGATAAATGTGTTGCGCCCACATTCAACAATATTTAAAAATATATAAATATATGGGTATAAATAAAAAAATATTTAATGTGTCACGTTCAAAAATCTTATAAAAATCTCCTCGACCCCATCACCACCCGACGTTTGTATGTCGAAAATTTCGAACTGATTTAGGCCCCATTAAAATTACCATAAACAGGTATGTTCCAAATGTAGGGAAAAGGTGAAATTTAAAATTTTGACCTGTAGCATGACGGACCGACAGGCATAATACATCCCCCCCCCCACACCCCTATCATGTTAGTGCATGTATGTCGAAAATTTCTAAATAATTTTGACTCCATTTAAATTCCCATAACGAAAAATAAGCACAGTGTCATTAAAAGAGTAATCATCATTTTCGGAAAGGAAGAAAAAAGGCCCAGGGATTCAGGACCAATGATCTAGGTGACCTTCCTACGGTTTTTGGAGTTCAATGAGGTCTATCGCCAAAGCACGAAATATAGAAAGAAACTAGAATTATCTTAGAAAGAAACAAATGTGATAGTTTTTATACAACACAATCACACATTTATACATTAATTACGTAGATCCACGACTCCACGTGTATTGTTGACCTGGTTTCTTTTCAAGAATTTTAAACAATATAGAATTATTAAAATCTTTCAAAAACTCACTAAGTTATAACGAGAAACATTTCCACAGGTCAAAATTATTAAAATCGCCCAAAAGTTCGCTATATTATAACGAAAAGCATTTCAACCGGGCAAAAAATGTTTTTTTATAAATCTTGCGCATAACTTGGTTTACAAACGAATTTCGATAAAACTTTCAAAATAAGCATCGTATGGCCTACTTAATCGTTTAGCATCAACATTTACCCGATTTCAAATATTAGCACTTTTTTTAAAATTTCAATTGTATGACGTCACTTTAAAAATATCTAGATCAAATACATAATTTCAACGATCGATTGCAAATCGTGACTGGTTTCCAAAAATATGAAGATACTGAAAATTGGATAAGAATTATCGGACGAGATATATTTAACGTTTGACTTTCATGTATCACCTGTGCAAAATTTCCCCCTTTTTTCTTTTTCAACCTTTGTTTACAAACTAATTTTGAAAAAACTTCCAAAATACGACAGTAAGACCCACATGGCCTGCTAAATCTTTTGATATCAACCTTTAAATGGATTTCAAAGTTTTGGCACTTTAATAAAAAAAAATCAATTTTATGACGTCAATATTACCCAGTAAAGAATATTTACCGTTTTAATGTAATTAAGAACATGCATTCGACTATGGAATGGTGCGTGGTTCATGACTCATGTGCGTTAGTACTGGACACAGTCACAGGGCCTTTGCACTAAAGTCAAAGGAGCCCCTTTCTCGGACTTAGGACACTTTTCGTGAACTCGGGGTTCCTTCCACTGAACCCAAGGACATGTCTGGCATAATTTATGTTTATCCTGATAGGTAACGGTAAATGGAGAGTCCACGTTTTGGATATCTTTAGAATTTTCACTTGGTTGTCCGTCTCTGGACACTCCTTAAATAGTTGAAGATTTCTGAAATGTTTTTGTCCTTAATACCATTGAGAGGCGCATGATTTTTCACTGATCAGTGAAGGATGGGCACTGATATATTTAACTTATTCTTACATGAAACAAAATCGTGGGGTTGCCTGTCCAACCGCGTGGGTTTTCTCCGGACGCGCAAGCGAATTATTGAAATAAAATTAAACCAGATGTTAGTCTCGAAATGACCTAGTCTGTGTCGAGTGGACGTTAAACCACATTTCTCTCTCTCTGAAACAAAGTCAAATCGAGGCGCGCATTCTGCATACTTTACTAACTGTTTAGTTATCAATCGAATACCCGCCAGATATATTAACCAATCGCAGCGCTGTGAACACCCCGGCGGCTCTTTCTTTCCAGGTGATCTGAATTGTGGAACGCAAAACTAACATCAAATCAATTCATTGCCAATGGGTTTCGTGTCATGTAAATAAATGAATGTAAATTTGCTGTTCATACAGCTTGAAACCCCACCCAGATCAACCTAAACAAACAGTCATTTGGTAACCTGTGAGTACTTTTCAGATTCAAATTTATACAACGAAGACTCGACACGATGACATCACTTCCATTTTCAACAAAATATTTAAATTGGATTACAGAAAAAAAACCCACTCTGATTGTCCTTTGCATGACAGACAATTGATAAAAATTTGAACAGAATTAATCCTTTATTAAAATGCGAATAATATTTGTTTTAGGAAATCGTAAATGGCATTAGGCATCACATGGTGAAGATTTTATGAAACTCGAATAATAATTGACACTTTTATCGACCAAAAACTTTGAAAAGCGACTTGTAAAAAATCGTCTATTTCCCCGTAACTGAAGAAGTTAGAAACCATTTTGTGATATCGATATGATCTCATGGGTTCATTCTATTTGTTGATTGGGAGCAAATGTCTGAATTATAACAAATTACAAATACGATGCAGTTAAAAAAATATTTCTTATTGAAGGCTAAAAATACAGTTTTCCCCATATGACGCAATTTCCGGTGACAGTGAAAATGTAAAATTGGATCCGCCCAGTCAAAATGGCATTAGGAATCACATGCTGAAAAAGAAATAGAAAATCGGATTATAATTAACTCGTTTACAGACAAAATAGCGTGAAAAGTGCCTATTTCTCGGCAACAGCCAATATCACAAACTACTTTTGACATACATTGTCATCGTATGGATTAATGAAAAGCCTGAATGCGTTGTAAATAGCTCATTTTTACACCCCTTTTCACCTTTAAATCAAAATGACACAAATGCAAAACCAAAATAAAAAAAATAAAAACTAAGCAAGACATATTTTGCGTCTTTAGTAGGGGCATTCAGCTTAATCTATTAGATTAGTAAACATTAATACTTGTTTTTAAAAGAACTTTAGACACGTCAAAATTGAAGTTTTGGGCAAAAATTACGACACTTCCGGTGCCGACAGAAACATTTATCGGTAAAAGAAAGTTGAGAACTTGCACCACGGAGCATATCGGCTTTTCTTTTACACAAATCAGGCAATAAATAATTAACCCAGAACTGAAATTAAAATGCGAAAAATCTTAAAAAGTGACCCTGACACAATTGGTTATTTCTCAGCAAGGGAAGATGTTAGAACCAATTTTGTGATATCAATATGATCGTATTGATTTATACTATTTGTCCATAGGAATCAAATATCATAATTTTATACCAATAATGAATATCGCTTACTTCAAACAATTATTTGTTTAGAAGCTAAAAATACAGTTTTTGTCAAAATGTGGTTACTTCCGGTGATAATGAAAATCTTAAATTACTTCGTAACATCAAGGGCCATAATTCAGGAAGGTGCGATCAGATATGCGCGAATATCGACAGGAACCAAGATCTTTGGGTTATAAACATGCATTTCAAGTTTCATTAAAATCGGATCAACATTGTGACCTCTAGAGGGTCCACAACCTTGATATACCAGATGTTTAAACTATTTGCGTCGAGGGCGGCCATTTTGTCCGGCAGTTTTCGTCCGATTTTCACGAAATTCGAACTCAACCGTCATTAAGGTGATATATTCAAACGTTTTGTTAAATCGGAATAAAATTGTGACCTCCATAGGGTCCACAAGCTAAAAAAAAACAACGTGATTTTTCGTACAATCATGGACCATAATTCAGGGAGTATGCGCGAATATCGAAAGGAACCAAGATCGTTGGGTTAGAAACTTATATTTCAACAAAATCAGATAACAATTGTGACCTCTACAGGGTCCTCAAGCTAAAAACGCAATTTTCCGTACAATCAGGGGCCATAATCCATGACGTGATTGACGTCACGGTCCGATACATGCCCATATCGAAAGGAACCGAGATCTTGGGGAGATAAACCTATATCTTGTGTGAAACCCTAATAATTCGCAGCTAAAAATTTAAAGACGTTTAGGCTTAATGCTTCGAATGCACTGGACTCCAATGCTAAACAAAAATTGTTATCTGTGAATTTGTTATCTCAAATATGAAGCCTCTTGCCCCTTTCACATAATCGTCAATGGCCTGAGCTTGGATTTCAGAAGCTTAATTTAAGCAGCAGCTTGTTCACTGCAAAATTACCGATTCAGTAAAAACAACGATGTTGAAATATTTTATTTGTAAACGATTTTAACTACATCTATAAGTATATAACTGATTAAGAAACAAGACATAAGTTGGCCCATATTAAACAATATCTTAAAATATAGATAAAAAAATATTTAATGTGGTGACAGGCAAAAATCTTATAAACAAAAGTATATAATTGATTAAGAAATGATATAATTTATCAGTTGGCCCACATTAAACAATATTTTAAAATATGTGGGTATAGGTAAAAAGATAAATGTGGTTGCACGTAAAAATCTCGACCCACACTACCACCCACATAATATGTTCGTATGTCGAAAATTTCGAAATGATTTTGGCCCCATCAAAATTACCATAAAAAGGTATGTTCCAAGTTTAAAGAAAAGGGAAAATTTAAAATTTGGACTTGTAGCATGACGGACCAACAGGCATAATAGATCACCCCCCAGCCACAAATCACATGATGTATGTATGTCGAAATTTTCGAAATAATTTTGACCCCATTCAAATTCCCATAACGGTTATGTTCCAAGTTTAGGAAAATAGAAAATTTAGAATTTTTTTCTGTTACATAAAAATATGGGCATATAAAAATATCTAATTATTGTTTAATATAGGCGTATAAGAAAAACTAAATGTACAATAATTAGGGAAATACGAATATAAATCAAAATCTCTTATCTATAATTAAATAATTGATTAATAAATAATATAATCTATTCAACAGATGAATTATTTAGATTTTGACCTCGCTCTACGTCCTTATAAAGTATTATGTTACCCAAACACAACTGACAATAATATAAACATGTGAATATTTATATCAATCTTTGTAGGCTTTTCTGACAATCTCTACAGACTGATATCATCATATCATAGTATATACTTATTTGAAACAAAGTTGTAGATATGGGTGGTCAGTATTTAGAGCCGGTTAGGAGGTGGGGGGGCAGAAGTTTCCCAAGTCCCCAGATCAACTGGAAGTGTTTGCTTACTATTGACCTTACATTGCAAAATACATGTACATAATCAAGCATATACTATAAATGAACAATGATAACAGTAGACACCAGTCCTACAACTTCATTAAAGAAAAATACTATTTTGGCAATAACAAGATTATAATTTGTCTAATTTAACATCAGATATTTTGATTACAATAACAAAATCAACAAAAACTTTCAATGGGAAATACGAATATATATATATCAGAATCTCTAGTCTATAAGTATATAATAGATTAAGAAATGATATAATTTATTTCGACGGATGACTTATCAGTTGGCCTACATTAAACAATATTTTAAAATATGTGTGTATAGATAAAAAAAGATGTGGTTGCGCGTAAAAATCTCGACCCCACTACCACCCACATAATATGTTCGTATGTCGAAAATTTCGAAATGATTTTGGCCCCAATAAAATTACCATAAAAGGTATGTTCCAAGTTTAAGAAAAAGGGAAAATTTAAAGTTTGAACTTGTAGTATGACGGACCAACAGGCATAATAGATCTACCCCCCACCAATCACATGATGTTAGTATGTCGAAAATTTCGAAATAATTTTGACCCCGTTTAAATTCCCATAACGGTTATGTTCCAAGTTTAGGAAAATAGAAAATTTAGAATTTTGTTCTGTAACATGAAATATGGGTATATAAAAATATCTAATTATTGTTTAATATAGGAGTATAAGAAAAAATAAATAATGTATAATAATTAGGGAAATACAAATATAAATCAAAATCTCTTATCTATAATTAAATAATTGATTAAGAAATAATAATATAATCTATTGAACAGATTAATTATTTGGATTTTGACTTGTTCTATGTCCTTATAAAGTATTATGTTAACCAAACACAACTGACAATAATATAAACATGTGAATATTTATATCAATCTCTGTAGTTTTTTCTGAAAATCTCTAGAGACTGGTATCATCATATTACAGTATATACTTATTTGAAACAATAATGTAGATATGAGTGGTCAGTATTAAGAGCCAGCTAACTAACCATAACTCCCTTCTAGGAGTGTTCTGATCAACTGGAAGTGTTTACTCACTATTGACCTTACAATGTAAAATACATAATCATGCATATAATATAAATGAACAAATATAACAGTAGACACCAGTCCTACAACTTCATTAAAAATAATACTATTTTGGCAATAACAAGATTATAATTTGTCTAATTTAACATCAGATATTTTGATTACAATAACAAAATCAACAAAAACTTTCAATGGGAAATACGAATATATATATCAGAATCTCTAGTCTATAAGTATATAATAGATTAAGAAATGATATAATTTATTTCGACGGATGACTTATCAGTTGGCCTACATTAAACAATATTTTAAAATATGTGGGTTTAGATAAAAAAAAGATAAATGTAGTTGCGCGTAAAAATCGGGACCCCACTACCAACCCTTTATGTTTGTATGTCGAAAATTTCGAAATGATTTTGGCTCCATTAAAATGACCATAAACAGGTATGTTCCAAGTTTAAGGAGAAGGGAAAATTTAAAATTTGGACTTGTAGCATGAAGGACCAACAGGCATAATAGATCACCCCCCAGCCACAAATCACATGATGTATGTATGTCGAAATTTTCGAAATAATTTTGACCCCATTCAAATTCCCATAACCATCATGTTCCAAGTTTAGGAAAATAGAAAATTTAGAATTTTGTTCTGTAGCATAAAATATGGGCATATAAAAAATATCTAATTATTGTTCAATAAAGGCGTATAAGAAAAACTAAATATTGTATAATGATAAGGAAATATAAATCAAAATCTCTTATCTATAATTAAATAATTGATTAAGAAATAATATAATCTATTCAACAGATGAATTATTTGTATTTTGACCTGTTCTACGTCCTTATAAAGTATTATGTTACCCAAACACAACTGACAATAATATAAACATGTGAATATTTATATCAATCTTTGTAGGCTTTTCTGACAATCTCTAGAGACTGGTATCATCATATTATAGTATATACTTATTTGAAACAAAGTTGTAGATATAAGTGGTCAGTATTGAGAGCCGGTTAGGAGGTGGGGGGGCAGAATTTTCCCCAAGTCCCCAGATCAACTGGAAGTGTTTGCTTACTATTGACCTTACTGTTCTTACATTGCAAAATACATGTACATAATCAAGCATATACTATAAATGAACAATGATAACGGTAGGCACCAGTCCTACAACTTCATTAAAAATAATACTATTTTGGCAATAACAAGATTATAATTTGTCTATTTTAACATCAGGTATTTTGAATACAATAACAAAAACAACAAAAAATTTCAATGGGAAATACGATAATATATATCAAATGAAATGAAATGGGGTTTAACGTCCTATACTGTTCTGCTCCTAAACTGAGCTAATGAAGACGGGCATACGCCATACAGTGTGCTATGAGGAAAATTTTTCCCGGCAGCGGCGCTACGGCCTACACTTTTATCGAATTCCAACTGCCAAGGGATCTTTTACGTGCACGCCAATATGTACACGGGACCTCGGGTTTTCGTCCCATCCGAACGACTCGACAGCTGAGCTTGTCAGACCCTCCGTCCTGCATCACTAACAAGGGGTAACCACACCGGAAATATATATCAAAACCTTTTATCTATAAGTATATAATTGATAAAGAAATGGTATAATTTATTTCGACTGATGACTTATCAGTTGGCCTACATTAAACAATATTTTAAAATATGTGGGCATAGATAAAAAAAAAAGACAAATGTAGTTGCGCGTATAAGTCTTGACCCCACTACCACCCACATAATATGTTCGTATGTCGAAAATTTCGAAATGATTTTGGCCCCATTAAAATTACCATAAAAAGGTATGTTCCAAGTTTAAGGAAAAGGGAAAATTTAAAATAAATTTGGACTTGTAGCATGACGGACCAACAGGCATAATAGATCTACCCCCCCAGCCACAAATCACAAGATGTATGTATGTCGAAATTTTCGAAATAATTTTGACCCCATTCAAATTCCCATAACGGTCATGTTCCAAGTTTAGGAAAACAGAAAATTTAGAATTTTGTTCTGTAACATAAATATGGGCATATAAAAATATCTAATTATTGTTTAACATAGGCGTATAAGAAAAACTAAATATTGTATAATGATTAGGGAAATACAGATATAAATCAAGTATTATGTTACCCAAACATACTGGTATCATCATATTACAGTATATACTTATTTGAAACAATAATGTAGATATGAGTGGTTAGTATTAAGAGCCAGCTTACTAACCCTAACTCCCTTCTAGGAAGGGGCAGGTAGGATTTTCCCATGTGTTCTGATCAACTGGAAATGTTTACTCACTATAATCAAGCATATAATATAAATGAACAATTATAACAGTAGACATCAGTCCTACAACTTCTTTAAAAAAATAAATACTATTTTGGCAATAACAAGATAATAATTTGTCTAATTTAACATCAGATATTTTGATTACAATGACAAAAACTTTCAAAAGCTCTTATCTATAAGTGGGGGTTGGATGACCCAATGGTTTTCGATTTCCTAGTTATACGTGACAATGAGTAGGGTCGCCTGTCTCACCTTATGGGGTTTCTCCCTACGTGCAAGTGAATTATTGAAATAAAATTGAACCATATGTTAGTCCCGAAATGACCTAGTTTGTGTCAAGTGGATGTTAAACCCCATTTCTCTCTCTAAAATGAAAAGGAAAATGGGTAAAAAAAAAATGTCACTTTAAAACATAAAACACCATGTTAAAAATCACACATGAGAAGAGAGGATAGTCACTTCTCCTTTTGTCATAATAAAAACATGTTAAAACATGAGGTCTAGCTGATTGATGTTTGGTGTGGGAAAAAGAATCTGCTTGCTTTCTGTGGAAACTCGAAGTTCTCGCAATAAAAAACACATAGATGGACCAGTAGATTATTTACATATTAAAAACTGTTCGTGTGATTATTTCCATATAGTTAAAACTTCAAGTCCTTTAAAACGGTTCATCAATTCAACGTTTGAAATCATATAGTCTGCAGTCCATTAAAGTTTTCCTTGTTGAGGATGACTCTTCTCAGACAAAAGTTACCTGAAGAGGGAAATAAGAGCCAGCAGCAACACAGAACAATTTAAACATTGATAATAAATACATGGCATCAAATTTTAAAACACAAACAATATAGATTTATATGTACTGTGAATATTTATAAATGGTTGGATTATGTTATCCATAGACAATCTTTGTAGGCTTTTCTGACAATCTCTAGTGTCTGGTAATCATATTGAGAGACAACTATGCAACCCTAATTGGGGAGTTGGGTGGCCAAATGGTTAACGCATTGAGTCAAGTGGTGGGTTTCCATTACCCGGTTGTACGTGACAAGGAGAAGGATCACCTGTCTAACCTGGTGGTTTTATTCTGGGTCCTAAAGACCCCTATGCGCATTAAAATTATTGAAATAACATTGAACCACATGTTAGTCCTGAAATTACCTAGTTCATGTCGAGTGGATGTTAAACCCCATCTCCCTCTCCAAGCATAACTCCCATTTAGGAAGTGAAAGGTAGGATTTTCCCCATGTGCTCTGATCAACTGGAAGTGTTTACTCACTATTGGCCATATATTGTAAAAAAAACCCCATCGCTTCACGAAATCATTCATATAATATAAATAATTAACAGTAGACGTCTCTTCTATAAATTCATGAGAAAAATACCATTTTGGCAATAACATGCAAGATAAGCCCACATTTCGATAGATTGGGCAGCGTCAGGGTGATATATTTGAACAGGTTTTATCATAGAATAAAAAATTGTGACCTCTGGAGAGCCCACAGGCTAAAAAAAAATATTTTTCATACAACCAGGGGCCATGATGAATGAAGCTACAATCCAATACATGTCAATAGCGACAGGAATCAAGACCTTTGGGATATCAACCTATATTTCAAGTTTCGTCAAAATCGGATGAAGATTGGAGGGTCTAGAGCACAAGTGATCTAACAACCAACTAAAAGATCACTTGTGCTCTAGACCCTCCAATTGTTACCTGTAGAGTGTCACGTTCAGACGATAATATACATCCACATGAAAATGTGGGCGTATACAAATAAATTGATAACCATTGGCGATAAAAGAAGATATAACAATAGTTAAACCCAAATTGCACAATAACTCCATCAATATTTGAATCAAAATGTTACAGTAAAGAAACACCTGCTAACAAGTCTTGGACAAACATTTACATAAAGTGATTTGATAAGACTTTTAGTGAGGATATCGGTTTAAACTACAAGATGAAACAACCCCAAATGTTATAATCTAGAGAAATGAATAAGACTGCCTATATATCTTCCCCTAAAGTGCGAACTTTAATTGTTTCTTTTTCTGTTCTGTATCATAAGCCCATAGCCTAATATGGACTGCCAACTACCAGTCATCAGAGATACCTGGGTGGCCAACCACAAGTCATCAAAGATAACTGGCCTCGTGGAGGACCAATGAATGAGGTGTGCACACCAGAAAACCCAATAGAAGCGAGACAGAAGTCTCTGGTATATCTCATAGATGTAAATCAGCCACAATCCTGTTAGATTAACAATGTCATAAACCTTGAGTTCAGTTCTGTAATTGTTGATCATAGTTCCCAAAGAACAGAAGTTCCAAATAGGTATGGATGTATTTGTGTACTTGTTCTAAGAAGTAATGGTTAAGTCTGCAGCCCACAACCATTACAACCAATTCTAATCTCCAGATGATAACATAGAAACTGTCTTGCTAGAAGCCACCAGAATACAAGGAATTCAGATTGTTTATGTTGTGTATGTGGATTAGAGAAGAAACTGATTATGTATGAGGACTAGCTGTCTCAGCATTTCATCCTGAAATTTACAAGAATTCTTTTCTCCAAACAATAGCACAAAGAACCTGTCTTGACCTATAAGTGTTCTAATCTCCAGAATGTAACAAACCCAGAACTGCTGAAATCTTTAGTAGCCAGAAGAAAACAATGTTATATATGTGGACTACGGAAATTAATGTTGGTGATGTGTTTTCTCCTGATAGAGATAAACATCTTCAGTCTGTTTTTATATGGGTTTATATTGAAGTAGCTTAGACATAACAAGTAGACTCGATCCTTTAAGTAGCTTTACACCAAATTCCCACTAAAAGTCAATGTTTCCAAAGACCACTATTTTAAAATGTGTTTTGAACTTGTCAACAGAATGTCCTTTACTGTACCTATTAGACGAACCAATGAAGAATTTAGAAAAAAAATATATAGTTCATACATAAACATATTGTTTGGCGACTAGACATTTTATCCGCTTGCCCAAGTATGATAAGTTCAGCTTCTTATATAGATTTCACATTTAGATTTAAGAAATAAAAGTGGTATACGGTTCATTCGAAAAAAAATCTATTTGGAGACTAACCAGATTTATTTTTTATTGTTTCGAGAATAACATATGGTACATGTTATTTGAAGCAAGGAAACGTATTGTTATGTACAAACCCCGTATTTAGTGGAACATGGTGGGACAAGGTGATTTGCTTTTCGAAATTTCAGTCTAATTTGTGGAAATAACAAGCGGTTGCCATGCAAGATACGCCCACATTTTGAAAGATACAGACAGAACAATTTAGGAAAAAAAACCGCAATTTTTTGTACAATCAGGGGCCATTAAACCAGGTAGTTATGATCTGATGCGCGAATATCGAGATCATTGGGATATAAACATATTTTAAGTTTCATCAAAATTGGCAAAAAATTGTGACCTCTAGAGGGTCCACAACCTTGATATTACCCACTTTTAAACTGTTTGCATACAAGGAGCGGTCATTTGTTACACAGTTTTGATTTAAGTTTCACGAAATTCGAACTCTACCATCATTACGATAACAATTGTGATCCTAGAGGGTTTAAAAGCTAAAAACGTAATTTTTCGTACTATCAGGGGTCATAAACAAGGAAGTTACGGTCCAAATACATGCCAATATCAAGATAAACCTATATTTCAAGTTTCGTCAAAATCAGATAAAACAAATTTGACCGGTAACTAGAGCGTCTTCATGAAAATGTGGGCGTACAAAAATGTAATAGTAATATGCACTGTTACTAATCATAATAACACATCCGGTCAATACAATTCATTTTTTTATTTAGACCAAATCAAAATGTACCGTTCCTTAAAACCGGTAGTATTTGAACAACTGCAGGATGCAATGATCTCATTGTATAAATATCCATATACAAAGAAGAGATTTGTACACATTATTTCATTCTCAGCCAAGTTCTCATTGTTTGTAGTTTTGACAAGATATGTGCATAGTGGTAAACAGGGCACTGGTATATTCGAGTCTTAGCCTCCCTTTCCCATTAAAAATTAAATTTTTAAATGGCGAACCGTTTTAATCTAGTGAAAATCTCGAGTATCCGATGCCATCAAGAGTTGATTGTGATCTTATTTTGCTAATAAATGTCTAATTAATAGTTCAGATCACATTTCAGGCCTACAGAAAGACCTGCAACAGGCAGATTTAACTCTTGCATAATGTATATTTAATTATAAAATGTACAAACCGAAAGCAATTAGTACATGTGCAATGACAAACGAACAAAAAAAAAGCCAAATTAACTTAATCCGTATTGAACTAAATGGAACTGAACTGGACTGTTCAGTTAGTCTTATTCCGAAGTATTGAGAGCAACTCGGTCTGCAGCCTGCCACTACCCTCAAAAAATCAATCAAAAAACCTGTACTCTCCTTTTATTCCAAATCGTTCAAACAGATCACCATACTGCCTTGCCTGCATCCCCTTCCATCTGTGTCCACCAATCTGCCCTGTCTTGCCTACATCCTCTTCCATCTGTGTCCACCATTCTGCACCCGCCAACCTGGTTTCTGAAAAACAAACTTAGGTGGCCGAAAGCAATTAGTACATGTGCAATGACAAAAAACCCCACAAATTAACTTAATCCCTACTGAACTAAATGGAACTGAACTGGACTGTTCAGCTAGTTTTATCCCCATGTATTGAGAGCAACTCGGTCTGCAGCCTGCCACTACCCTCAAAAAAATCAATCAAAAAAATGTACCCTCCTTTTATTCCAAATCGTTCAAACAGACCACCACCATAAAGCCTTGCCTGCATCCTCTTCCATCTGTGTCCATCATTCTGCTTTGCCTTGCCCACATCCTCTTCCATCTGTGTCCACCATTCTCTCTTGCCTTGCCTGCATCCTCTTCCATCTGTGTCCATCATTCTGCATACACCAACCTGGTTTCTGAAAAACAAACTTAGGTGGCCGAAAGCAATTAGTACATGTGCAATGACAAACAAAAAAAAGCCAAATTAACTTAATCCCTACTGAACTAAATGGAACTGAACTGGACTTTTCAGCTAGTCTTATCCCCATGTATTGAGAGCAACTCGGTCTGCAGCCTGCCACTACCCTCAAAAAATCAATCAAAAAAACTGTACTCTCCTTTTATTCCAAATCGTTCTAACAGATCACCACCATACTGCCTTGCCTGCATCCTCTTCCATCTGTGTCCACCATTCTGTCTTGCTTTGCCAGCATCCTCTTCCATCTGTGTCAACCATTCTGCCTTGCCTTCATCCTCTTCCATCTGTGTCCACCATTCTGCATCCGTCAACCTGGTTCCTGAAAAACAAACTTAGGTGGCCGAAAGCAATTAGTACATGTGCAATGACAAACCAAAAAAAAGCCAAATTAACATAATCCCTCCTGAACTAAATGGAACTGAACTGGACTGTTCAGCTAGTCTTATCCCCAAGCATTGAGAGCAACTCGGTCTGCAGCCTGCCACTACCCTCAAAAAATCATTCAAAAAACCTGTACTCTCCTTTTATTCCAAATCGTTTTAACAGATCACCACCATACTGCCTTGCCTGCATCCCCGTCCATCTGTGTCCACCATTCTTCCCTGTCTTGCCTACATCCTCTTCCATCTGTGTCCACCATTCTACATCCGCCAACCTGGTTCCTGAAAAACAAATTTAGGTGACCGAAAGCAATTAGTACACGTGCAATATGATAAACAAAAAAAAAAGCCAAATTAACTTAATCCCTACTGAACTAAATGGAACTGAACTGGACTGTTCAGCTAGTCTTATCCCCAAGTATTGAGAGCAACTCGGTCTGCAGCCTGCCACTGACCTCAAAAAAAGCAACCAAAAAAACTGTACTCTGCTTTTATTCCAAATCATTCAAACAGATCACCACCATACTGCCTTGCCTGCATCCTCTTCCATCTGTGTCCACAATTCTGCCTTGCCTTGCCTGCATCCTCTTCCATCTGTGTCCACTATTCTGCATCCGCAAACCTGAATCCTGAAAAACAAACTTAGGTGGCCGAAAGCAATTAGTGCATGTGCAATGACAAACAAAAACAGCCAAATTAACTTAATCCCTACTGAACTGAATGGAACTGAACTGGACTGTTTAGCTAGTCTTATCCCCAAGTATTGAGAGCAACTTGGTCTGCAGCCTGCCACTACCCTCAAAAAATCAATCAAAAAAACTGTACTCCCCTTTTATTCTAAATCGTTCAAACAGATCACCACCATACTGCCTTGCCTGCATCCTCTTCTATCTGTGTCCACCATTCTGCCTTGCCTTGGCTGCACCCTTTTCCATCTGTGTCCACCATTCTGCAACCGCCAACCTGGTTTCTGAAAAACAAACTTAGGTGGCCAAAAGCAATGAGTACATGTGCAATGACAAAAAAAAACCAAATTAACTTAATCCCTACTGAACTAAATGGAACTGAACTGGACTGTTCAGCTAGTCTTATCCCCAAGTATTGAGAGCAACTCGGTCTGCAGCCTGCCACTGCCCTCAAAAAAAGCAATCAAAAAAACTGTACTCTCCTTTTATTCCAAATCATTCAAACAGATCACCACCATACTGCCTTGCCTGTATCCTCTTCCATCTGTGTCCACAATTCTGCCTTGCCTTGCCTGCATCCTCTTCCATCTGTGTCCACCATTCTGCATCCGCAAACCTGAATCCTGAAAAACAAACTTAGGTGGCCGAAAGCAATTAGTGCATGTGCAATGACAAACAAAAAAAAGCCAAATTAACTTAATCCCTACTGAACTGAATGGAACTGAACTGTTTAGCTAGTCTTATTCCCAAGTATTGAGAGCAACTTGGTCTGCAGCCTGCCACTACCCTCAAAAATCAATCAAAAAAACTGTACTCCCCTTTTATTCTAAATCGTTTAAACAGATCACCACCATACTGCCTTGCCTGCATCCTCTTCCATCTGTGTCCACCATTCTGCCTTGCCTTGGCTGCACCCTTTTCCATCTGTGTCCACCATTCTGCATCCGCCAACCTGGTTTCTGAAAAACAAACTTAGGTGGCCAAAAGCAATTAGTACATGTGCAATGACAAAAAAAAGCCAAATTAACTTAATCCCTACTGAACTAAATGGAACTAAACTGGACTGTTCAGCTAGTTTTATCCCCATGTATTGAGAGCAACTCGGTCTGCAGCCTGCCACTACCCTAAAAAAAATCAATCAAAAAAATGTACCCTCCTTTTATTCCAAATCGTTCAAACAGACCACCACCATAAAGCCTTGCCTGCATCCCCTTCCATCTGTGTCCATCATTCTGCTTTGCCTTGCCCGCATCCTCTTCCATCTGTGTCCACCATTCTGTCTTGCCTTGCCTGCATCTTCTTCCATCTCTGTCCATCATTCTGCATACACCAACCTGGTTTCTGAAAAACAAACTTAGGTGGCCGAAAGCAATTAGTACATGTGCAATGATAAACAAAAAAAAGTCAAATTAACTTAATCCGTATTGAACTAAATGGAACTGAACTGGACTGTTCAGTTAGTCTTATCCCCAAGTATTGAGAGCAACTCGGTCTGCAGCCTGCCACTACCCTCAAAAAATCAATCAAAAAAAAACTTTACTCTCCTTTTATTCCAAATCGTTCTAACAGATCACCACCATACTGCCTTGCCTGCATCCTCTTCCATCTGTGTCCACCATTCTGTCTTGCTTTGCCAGCATCCTCTTCCATCTGTGTCCACCATTCTGCCTTGCCTTCATCCTCTTCCATCTGTGTCCACCATTCTGCATCCGTCAACCTGGTTCCTGAAAAACAAACTTAGGTGGCCGAAAGCAATTAGTACATGTGCAATGACAAACAAAAAAAAGCCAAATTAACTTAATCCCTACTGAACTAAATGGAACTGAACTGGACTTTTCAGCTAGTCTTATCCCCATATATTGAGAGCAACTCGGTCTGCAGCCTGCCACTACCCTCAAAAAATCAATCAAAAAACCTGTACTCTCCTTTTATTCCAAATCGTTCTAACAGATCACCACCATACTGCGTTGCCTGCATCCTCTTCCATTTGTGTCCACCATTCTGCCTTGCCTTGCCTGCATCCTCTTCCATCTGTGTCCACCATTCTGCATCCGCCAACCTGGTTCCTGAAAAAAAAAACTTAGGTGGCCGAAAGCAATTAGTACATGTGCAATAAGACAAACAAAAAGAAGCCAAATTAACTTAATCCCTACTGAACTAAATGGAACTGAACTGGAATGTTCAGCTAGTCTTGTCCCCAAGTATTTAGAGCAAATCGGTCTGCAGCCTGCTACTGCCCTAAAAAGATCAATCAAAAAAAAACTGTACTCTCCTTTTATTCCAAATCGTTCTAACAGATCACCACCATACTGCCTTGCCTGCATCCTCTTCCATCTGTGTCCACCATTCTGTCTTGCTTTGCCAGCATCCTCTTCCATCTGTGTCCACCATTCTGCCTTGCCTGCATCCTCTTCCATCTGTGTCCACCATTCTGCATCCGCCAACCTGGTTAAGGAAAAACAAACTTAGGTGCCCGAAAGCAATTAGTACATGTGCAATGACAAAAAAAAAGAAGCCAAATTAACTTAATCCCTACTGAACTAAACGGAACTGATCTGGACTATTCAGCTAGTCTTATCCCGAAGTATTGGGAGCAACTCGGTCTGCAGCCTGCCACTACCCTCAAGACAAAATCAAGCAGAAAAACTGTACTCCCCTTTTGAGCCAAATGGTCCGAACAGATCACCACCGTTTGTCTACATCCACAAATCTGTGATCGCCATTCTGCATCCACCAATTCACGTGGAGAGAGCAATTAGTACATATGGAATGATAAAAACATCTTCTAAGAAGCCAAATTTACTTAATCCCCACTGAACTCGAATTAAATGCAACTTAACTGGACTAATAATCGTCACTGGCCTGAAATGAAATGGGGTTTAACGTGCTACTGTTCTGCTCCAACTGGGCTAATGAAGGCGGGCATACGCCATACAGTGTGCTATGAGGTAAATTTTGCCTGGACAGCAGCACTACGGCCTACTCTTATATCGAATTCCAACTGTCAATGGGTCTTTTACGTGCACGCCAATGTGTTTTCCGTCCCATCCGAACAACTAGACAGCTGTCCTTGTCAGGCCCTCCGTCCCGCATCACTGACATTGGGGAACCACGCCGGAAAATCTGGATGAACTTTCTCAGCTAATGCAGGGATCGAACACCCGACCTCCAGACTAGCGAGCCAGCGTCTTATCCACCGTGATCCCCCGTCACTGGCCTGAAAATGGATTTCAGAAGCTTTAGTCGTTGGCTTGTCCAGCTTCCGTTCCAAGTAAAGTAAAATAGAAAATTTAGAACTTTGACATGTAACACGACGTCATGACGGCCATGATTCACATAAGCCACTAGCCATCCCATATTAGTACGTCGAAAATTTAAGAATAATTTTGACCGTATTCAGTTTCTCATAAAGGTTTGTTCCATCTTTAGGAAAATTTAGATGAGTTTGGCCTATAGTATGACGGACCGACGGGCATGAATCATCTAATCCACCCACCATCAAATCATGTTGTGTCGAAAATTTTGAAATACGTTTCACGGTATTCAGTTTCCCATAAAGGTTTGTTCCATGTTTAATAAAATAGAAAATTTAGAATTTTGGTCTGTAGCATGACTGAGCGACGGCATGTATCATCCAATCCACCATCATCACATGTTGGTATGTCAAATTTCAAATTCAAATTTCCATAAAGGTCAATGTTTCAAGATTAGGAAATTGAAAAATTCAAAAGTTTAACCTATATTTTAAGTTCCATCAAAATCGGATAAATATTTTGACTTTTAGAGGGTTCACAACTTTGGTAAACATACTCAAACATCATTAGGGTTTAACGGTGATATGTTTGAACAGTTTTTATAATAGAATAAAAAATGACCTCTGGAGGGTTGCGATCCGCTATGTGCTAAGATCAAAAGGAACCAAGATCTTTGGGTTATAAACTTACATTTTAAGTTTCATGAAAATCGAACTCATATTTTAACCTCTAGAGAGCCCACAAGCTTAAAACGATATTTTTCATACAACCGGGGGCCATGATCCATGAGGTTACGATCCAATACATGGCAATGTCGAGAGGAACCGAAACCGTTGGGATATCAACCTCTATTTCAAGTTTCATTAAAATTGGATGAAAATTGTGACCTTTAGAGTGTCCACAAACAAATGTGAAAGGGCGTTCGACCGACTATATACATCCACATGAAAATGTGAGCGTATAGAAATAAATTAATGACCGCTGGCGATATATAGAGGTATAACAATAGTTAAATCCAAATTGCACTCCATTAATATTTGAATCAACATGTTACAGTAAAGAAACATCTGCTAATAGGTCTTGGACACACCTTTACATAGACAAGTGATTTGATGGACTTTTAGTGAGGATATCGGTTAAAACTACCAGATGATAGAATCGCAAATGTTAAGTTATAGAGAAATGAATCCGACTGCCTATATATCATCGCCTAATGTGTGAGTTTTAATGAATCGTTTTCTGTTCTGTATCAGAAGTCCATAGCCTAATATGGACTACCAACTACCAGTCATCAGAGATAACTGGGTGGCCAACCACAAGTCATCAAAGATATCTGGCCTCGTCGAGGACCAATGAATGAGGTGTGCACACCAGAAATCCCAATAGAAGCGAGACAGAAGTCCCTAATATATATCATAGATATAAATCAGCCACAATCCTGTTAGATTAACAATGTCATAAACCTTGAGTTCAGTTCTGTAATTGTTGATCACAGTTCCAAAAGAACAGAAGTTCCAAATAGGTATGGATGTGTTTGTGTACTTGTTCTAAGAAGTAATGGTAAGTCTGCAGCCTACAGCCATTACACACAATTCTAATCTCCAGATAATAACATGAATACAAGAAATCCGGAATCTTTGTTTATGTTGTGTATGCGGATTAGAGAAGAAACTGATTATGTATGAGGACTAGCTGTCTCACCATTTCGTTCTTGTGAAACCTACAAGAATTCTGTCTCCAAACAATAACATAAAGAACCTGTCTCGACCTATAAGAATTCTGATCTTTAGAATATAACAGAACCCAGAACTGCTGAAACCTGTTCCGCTAGTCACCAGAAGAAAACAATGTTATATATGTAGACTAGGGAAAATAATGTCGGTGTTGTGTTTTCTCCAGTCTGTTTATATTGGTTGATGAAGTTATGACATGGTAATCAATCTAGCCTAGACATAACAAGTAGACTCATCCCTCAAGTAGCTTTACACCAAATTCTCACTAAAAGTCAATATTTCAAAGGACCCATATTTTAAAATGTGTTTTTAACTTGTCAACAAAATGTCCTTTACTGTACCTATTAGACGGGGCAATGAAAAATTTAGAAAATATATATGGACGATACATAATCCTGTTATTGCTAATCTAGAATTTGAAGGAAGTTACGGTCCGATATGTGCAAATATCGAAAGAAGTCGAGATTTTGGGGAAATAAACCTATACTTCAAGTTTCGTCTAAATTGGATAAACATTGTGACCTCTAGAGTGCCCACAAACAAAATCTGAACGGACACACAGACGGACGGATGGGGGTGACGACAATATACGTCCACATAATGACAATGTGGGCATATAAAAAAAATCTTCAATGAATTGAAAGCCAAATTAACTTAATCCCCAATGTACTAAATGACAAACAAAAAAAAAGCCAAATTAACTTAATCCCTACTTAACTAAATGGAACTGAACTGGACTGTTCAGCTAGTCTTATCCACAAGTATTGAGAGCAACTCGGTCTGCAGCCTGCCACTACCCTAAAAAAAATCAATCAAAAAAATTGTACTCTCCTTTTATTCCAAATCGTTCAAACAGATCACCACCATACTGCTTTGCCTGCATCCTCTTCCATCTGTGTCCACCATTCTGCCTTGCCTGCATCCTCTTCCATCTGTGTCCACCATTCTGCCTTGCCTTGCATGCATCCTCTTCTATCTGTGTCCACCATTCTGCATCCGCCAACCTGGTTCTTGAAAAACAAACTTAGGTAGTCGAGACAATTAGTACATGTGCAATAAGAAAAACAAAAAGAAGCCAAATTAACTTAATCCCTACTGAACTGGACTGTTCAGCTAGTCTTGCCCGCAAGTATTTAAAGCAATCGGTCTGCAGCCTGCCACTACCCTAAAAAATCAATCAAAAAAACTGTACTCTCATTTTATTCCAAATCGTTCTAACAGACCAGCGCCATACTGCCTTGCCTGCATCCTTTCCCACCTGTGTCCACCATTCTGCCTTGCCTTGCCTGCATCCTTTTCCATCTGTGTCCACCATTCTGCCTTGCCTGCATCCTCTTCCATCTGTGTCCACCATTCTGCATCCGCAAACCTGGTTCCTGAAAAAAAACAAACTTAGGTGGCCGAATGCAATTAGTACATGTGCAATGACAAACAAAAAAAGCCAAATTAACTATTCAGCTAGTCTTATCCCCAAGTATTGAGAGCAAAATTAAGCAGAAAAACTGTACTCTCCTTTTGAGCCAAATGGTCCGAACAGATCACCACCTTTTGCCTACATCCACCCATCTGTGATCGCCATTTTGCATCCACCAATTCACGTGGAGAGAGCAATTAGTACATGTGCAATGATAAAAACATCTTCCAAGAAAGCCAAATTTACTTAATCCCCACTGAACTCGAACTAAATGCAACTTAACTGGACTGATAATCGTCACTGGCCTGAAATGAAATGGGGTTTAACATGCTACTGTTCTGCTCCAAACTGGGCTAATGAAGACGGACATACGCCATACAGTGTGCTATGAGGGAATTTTTCCCTGGACAGCAGCACTAGGGCCTACTCTTATATCGAATTCCAACTGTCACCCACCATCAAATCATGTTGTGTCGAAAATTTTGAAATACCTTTCACGGTATTCAGTTTCCCATAAAGGTTTGTTCCATGTTTAATAAAATAGAAAATTTAGAAGTTTGGTCTGTAGCATGACTGACCGACGGCATGTATCATCCAATCCACCATCATCACATCATGTTGGTATGTCAAATTTCAAATTCAAATTTCCATAAAGGTCAATGTTCCAAGATTAGGAAATTCGAAAATTCAAAAGTTTAACATATATTTTAAGTTCCATCAAAATCGGATAAATATTTTGACTTTTAGAGGGTTCACAACTTTGGTAAACATACTCAAACACCATTAGGGTTTAACGGTGATATGTTTGAACAGTTTTTATAATAGAATAAAAAAAAATGACCTCTGGAGGGTTGCGATCCGTTATGTGCTAAGATCAAACGGAACCAAGATCTTTGGGTTATAAACTTACATTTTAAGTTTCATGAAAATCGAACTCAAAATTTTACCTCTAGAGAGCCCACAGGGGCCATGATCCATGAAGTTACGATCCAATACATGGCAATGTCGAGTGGAACCGAGACCTTTGGGATATCAACCTCTATTTCAAGTTTCATTAAAATTGGTTGAAAATTGTGACCTGTAGAACGTCCATAAACAAATGTGAACGCGGGCGTTCGACCGACTATATACATCCACATGAAAATGTGAGCGTATAAAAATAAATTAATGAGGGTTGGCGATATATAGAGGTATAACAATATTTAAATCCAAATTGCACTCCATTAATATTTGAATCAACATGTTACAGTAAAGAAACATCTGCTAATAGGTCTTGGACACACTTTTACATAGACAAGTGATTCGATGGACTTTTAGCGAGGATATCGGTTAAAACTACCAGATGATACAACCCCAAATGTTAAGTTATAGAGAAATGAATCCGACTGCCTATATATCATCGCCTAATGTGTGAGCCTTAATGAATCTTTTTCTGTTCTGTATCAGAAGTCCATAGTCTAATATGGACTGCCAACTACCAGTCATCGGAGATAACTGGGTGGCCAACCACAAGTCATCAAAGATAACTGGCCTCGTCGAGGACCAATGAATAAGGTGTGCACACCAGAAAACCCAATAGAAGCGAGACAGAAGTCTCTGGCGTATCTCATAGATGTAAATCAGCCACAATCCTGTTAGATTAACAATGTCATAAACCTTGAGTTCAGTTCTGTAATTGTTGATCATAGTTCCCAAAGAACAGAAGTTCCAAATAGGTATGGATGTATTTGTGTACTTGTTCAAAGAAGTAATGGTTAAGTCTGCAGCCTACAGCCATTACACACAATTCTAATCTCCAGATAATAACATGAATACAAGAAATCCGGAATCTTTGTTTATGTTGTGTATGCGGATTAGAGAAGAAACTGTTTATGTATGAGGACTAGCTGTCTCATCATTTCGTCCTTGTGAAACCTACAAGAATTCTGTCTCCAAACAATAACAAAGAACCTGTCTCGACCTATAAGAATTCTGATCTTTAGAATATAACAGAACCCAGAACTGCTGAAACCTGTTCCGCTAGTCACCAGAATAAAACAATGTTATATATGTAGACTAGGGAAAATAATGTCGGTGTTGTGTTTTCTCCAGTCTGTTTATATTGGTTGATGAAGTTATGACATGGTAATCAATCTAGCCTAGACATAACAAGTAGACTCATCCCTCAAGTAGCTTTACACCAAATTCTCACTAAAAGTCAATGTTTCAAAGGACCCATATTTTAAAATGTGTTTTTAACTTGTCAACAAAATGTCCTTTACTATACCTATTAGACGGGGCAATGAAAAAATTAGAAAATATATATGGACGATACATAATCCTGTTATTGCCAATCTAGAATTTGAAGGAAGTTAACGTCCGATATGTGCAAATATCGAAAGAAAGCGAGATCTTGGGGAACTATACTTCAAGTTTCGTCAAAATTGGATAAACATTGTGACCTGTAGAGTGTCCACAAACAAATTCTGAACGGACACACGGACGGACGGATGGGGGTGACGACAATATACGTCCACATGTAAATGTGGGCATTTTTAAAAAATCGTCAATGAATTGAAAGCCAAATTAACTTAATCCCTACTTAACTAAATGGAACTGAACTGGACTGTTCAGCTGGTCTAATCCCTAGAACTGAGAGCCGCTCAGTATGCGGCCTGTCACTACCCTCAAGAAAATCAATCAGAAAAACTGTACTCTCCTTTTAAGCCAAATCGTCCAAACAGATCACCATACTGCCTTGCCTTGCCTGCATCCTCTTCCATCTGTGTTCACCATTCTGGATCCTCCAACCTGGTTCCTGAAAAACAAACGCAGGTAGCCGAAAGCAATTAGTACATGTGCAATGAAAAACAAAAAAAATTCAATGAATTTAACAGTAGACACCAGTCGTACAACTGCTTTTAAAAACAAATACTATTTTGACAATAAGAAGACTATAATTTGTCTAATTGAACATCAGATATTTTCATTACAAAAACAAAAATTTCCAATGAGAAATACCAATATAGATCAAAACCTAATATCTATAAGTATATAATTGATTAAGAAATAATATAATCTATTTCGAACGACGAATTATCAGTTCTACGTCCTTATAAAGTAATATGTCACCCAAACACAACTGACAATAATATAAACATGTGAATATTTATATCAATCTCTGTAGGCTTTTCTGACAATCTCTAGAGAGTGATTATCATCATATTATAATATATACTTATTTAAAACATAGATGTAGATATGAGTGGTCAGTATGGAGAGTCGGCTACCAAACTCTGAACTCCCATGGTGGGGGTTGTGTGTGTGTGTGGGGGGGGGGGTAGGATTTTCCAAAGTGTTCTGATCAACTGGACCCGTTTACTCACTATTGGCCATATATTGTAAAAAAATATATCGTTTTACAAAATCATGCATATAAATAAATTAACAGTAGACGTCGGTTCTATAAATTCATAAGAACCATATCATTTTGGCAATAGCATGATTATAACAAGCGATTAAGAATGGATTTGCGAGAGAACCATGCAGGGACCGGCACATGGTGGGTGACCGATTTTCACCATTTTTTTTATTGTATGATGAGTAACCCCTCAAAACCCACTGCCACAATTTTAGATCAATCGACCCAGTTTTAGAATGTAGAAAAAAATTGCGAGAGGTTTTTGGTATATCTATGTCTCACCCACTTCGGGTATAAGAATTTTTGGGGGAATGCTGACTGAAAAGGCAATGATCTAGTAAATAATCTCCATGTTTGTCCAAAAATAATGATTTTCAACAATAATGACGAAAAAAATAATTACATATCTATTACCAATAAGTATTTCAAATTAAAAAATATCGCTATGCTTTACAATCTACTATCTATCTAATCATTTATCTATCTGTCTGTCTGTCTTATTAGTATTTAATTATGAAAACTGAGCTCACACTTCACCATTAAAAAAAATTTTAAACGGCGAAGTTTGAAAAGCTTAATTTAATGTAAATGCCAAAAGCGCTGTTCTTCGTCAATATAAACTCTTCAAAAATAAAGTAGGGGATATTGAAATGCAAATACCTATGCAGGTTGTGATATTTACTTGCACATCAAACTTAAAAATTATTTTATTTTTTGTTCAGGCGCGGATCCAACAATTTGCGGGAAAGGAGAACAAAAATACTTAAAAATGGTAGTGATCCCCGTCGTAATTTACTCCGAAATGAGCCGGTTGGTGACTTGGTTGATTTCCCGCCAGTCCGACCACCGAGGGCCGGCTTCGCACTCCCAAGTGGGGGCAGCACCCCCCCCCCCCTTCTGAAAATCCTGGATCCACCCCTGTTGTTGTAGCAAAACCTGTTGCTGTAAACTGTAAGCGCTACTGTATAACGTCTTTAACGTGATGATTTAATCATAATATAAAGCAAAAAAGAGTTATCGTTAACGTTCCAACCATAATGTAAACGTTTCAAGGTACTCTGTTGCAAACGTAACAAGATTAAAGTATCAATTGAGTACCAGTGACAGTGTGTTAAAGAAGCTTTTGTTTTGTTTATCATTAAACGACTCTTAATGGCTTCGGTCATCAGAATCTGACAAATATTTTTGACTTTCAGAGGGTTCAAAACCTTCGTGAAACGTACTCAAACATCATTAGGGTGTAACGGTGATATGTTTGAACAGTTTTTATAATAGAATAAAAAATGTGATCTCCGGAGGGTTATGATCCACTATGTGCTACGGTCGATAGGATCATGATTTTTGGGTTATAAACATATATTTTAAGTTCCATCAAAATCAAACTAAAATTTTGACCTCTAGAGAGTCCACAAGCTAAAAACGATATTTTTCACACAATCAGGGGCCATAATCCATGAAGTTACGATCCCATACATGTCAATGTCGAAAGGAACCGAGACCTTTGGGATATCAAGATATATTTCAAGTTTCGTTAAAGTCGGACCTGTGAGTGACCTGTAGAGTGTCCACAAACAAATGTGAATGGACGTTCGGACGACCATATACATCCACATGAAAATGTGGGCGTATAAAAATAAATTAATGACCGTTGGCAATATACAGAGATATAACAGTAGTTAAGTCCAAATTGCACAAGAACTCCATTAATATTTGAATCAACATGTTAAAGTAAAGAAATATCTGCCAAATACCAGTCATTAGAGATAACTGGGTGTACAACCACAAGTCATCAAAGATAACTGGCTACCTTGAAGAGTTGCGGTGAATAAGGTGTGCACACCAGAAAACCCAATAGAAGCGAGACAGAAGTCCTTAGTATATATCAAAGATGTAAATCAGTCACAATCCTGTTAGATTAAAAGTCAATGTTTCAAAGGAGCTCTATTTTAACATGTGTTTTGAACTTGTCAACAGAATGTCCTTTATTGTACATATTACACAGACCAATGAATAAATTTAGAAAATATGTATGTGGTACATACATAAACCTGTTATTGCCCATCCAGAATTTCCCTGTTCAATTTCTCGTAGTCAAATTCCTGGAACCAGGGCTGGGAGCAGTAAACTTAAGTTTATCAAGAAACATTAAAGATATTCAAGGGTGAAATATCACCCCACCGAACTCTCTATTCAAATAATTAAAATAAGACGGGAACAAAATAACGGACTACGTGCGTATTTATGTGTGTAAACAGCCAAACTCATTACTGGGTCCGAGAGTAATAACTTATTCATACACAAAATTTCAGGAGTGTGACATTTTCTGCATCCTCCATTCTGTACTCACCACTCTGTATCCATCAATCTGTACGGCTGCATTCACCACTCTATATCCATCATTCTGTACCGCTGTATTCACAACTCTGTATCCATCAATCTGTACCATTGATTCAGACATTCTTTATCCACAAATCTGTCAAGGGACAGTACAACAATAGTTAGTTTTGATATTTTAATAGTCCAGATTAAAATCACTAAAACCAACTGACTATATATATATTCAAAATGTCACCCTGCCACACTAATAACGAAATCGGGGGCTATATCATCCATGAACTTACAGTATGATTCATTCTGTGGTATGTGGATAGACGTCGGTCCAGACAGGGGCGACAAAAAATACGTCCACCTGGGCGTATAAAAACTGTACCCTCTAACACATTAAACGACAAGCAGACATTTTGTGGAAATCCAATTAATCCCGAAAACAAAGAATTGGTATAATATCAAGCCTATATCTAAGGCACCGGTCAGACTTTGCCAGACATAAATTATCACACAAGGTATATATTATAATCTGTATACTGGACAAAGTCTGGGATAGGTGCCTTATGTCCCGGCTTGTATAATATGCTATCTTTTAAAAGACAATGTTGGTGTCCGTAAATATTAAATAATAATAAAATAGGATAAAAGTTGTGACATCAAACAAGAGGATCCACAAGCGAAAATTAGGGGCGATAATCCAGGAAATTGAAAGAAACTGAGATCTTTGGGATATAAATACGTTTTAACTTTCATCAAAATCGTATAAAAATTGTGACCCCTAGAGGGTCCATTTTGTCTGGCGGTTTCAGTCTGATTTTCAGGGTGATATATATCTGGACGATTTTTTTTAAATCGGATAACAATTGTGACCGCTAGAGGTACCACACGCTAAAAACGCGATCTTTCGTTCAATCAGGGGCCATAATCCAGGAAGTTACAATCCAATATATGCGAATATCAAAAGGAACTAAATATATATTTAGGTTTCATCAAAATCGGATAAACTTTGTGACCTACAGTGTCCACAAGCTAAAATCCTGATTTTTAGAACAATCAGGGACCACAATCCATATACGCAGAGCAATACAAGACAGAATTTAATAAAATGAATGGAGTAAACTAAGTATAATACTCTCAAAATGCACAAATATACTTATAGAAATATACTAATAACTTCATTATTTTACATATAAAATATAATCCTACTTATACTACCATATTAAATAGATAGATATAAAAATCAAGTCAAATAAATATAAAACTTACCAAGAAATACGACGTGCTGTTCTTTGTGAAAAGGTTAGCTTGCATGTGAGGACAGAGAAGCTGAGTTGTGATTAGTTTAGTGAGTTAAAAGTGAGTATAGGTTAGACTTGCTATTGAAAAGAGATTTCTGGCCGGCTTAAAGATATAACATTAAAGCGACAGTCCCACACATTTTAAAGGGTAATAATACCATATACAATAATTACAAATATACACTAAGAAACACTACCACACCTACTAACGGTAACAATAAAACATTATACACGTATTACATAAAATAATGAAATAGATTAGAAACACACCCTGAAAAATGTGCTCTTAGGTAACAAAGAAATAGAATAACTATAATGTCAAAAAATCATATATGAGGAATAAAGATGCGAAACACTAAAAGATAAAACAAACACTAAATTATACAATATTCATTTTAAAATATAACTTAAATTTTTGTATTTTTTATTCTATCATCTTATTTGTAATTTATATAAGAATAAAACAGTATTTAAATTAGAAAGGGATTGACATATTTAATATTGTCAAGTCAAGTTAAACAAATATAAACCTACCTAGGTTAGTGAATTCGGTGTTTTAACAAAACGGATGCATTTAAAATGGATATTTAGGAAAAAGTGACCAGGGAACAGGATGGTATCAAAATTACCAATTTCTACTCATTCCAAATAAGATAGAAACTGAAGATGAGATAGAAAGTCACGACTACATGCCATACGGAGTGTCTTGTCTAGTTGAAAAAGACTATTTAAAGAACTGGGTTAACTGAATGACTAAATAAATTGAGACCAAACAAAAATCGCCATGCAAAAGGGGGAAAAAGGGAAAGAAAGACTAAAATAACTTTAGCCCTTATTTCGTGGGTGACGGCAGGTGGCGGTGGGTGACGGCGTGGGAATATTTGGTGAGCTGTGTCCTATATATCTGCAAAAAAAAAAAGAAAAAATGAGCAGATATTTAGGACACAGCTCACAAGGGCCAAAGTTATTTTTAGTCTTTTTCTCCCTTTTCCTTTTCCCCCTTTTGCATGGCAATTTTTGTTGACTTTTTGGTGTAGAATCGAAGAAAAGGGTTGAGGGGTTGGTTAGGTTGAAATGTTTACTTGTATCTACTTCCAGCTTGTGTATCTCAAGATGTTCATGAAGAACCTCATGCGTGCTTTTGGGCAAGAGGTTGCCACATGTTGCTCCATATTCTGTGGTAGAAAGCGTCCCACCCAACGAAAATTTGGGAAAAAGTTAGAGCCAGTCAATGGGGAAATCATTAGTGATCTGTGGCCATATAGGGTGGGTTTGTCGTTCAGATTGAACGAAACGAAGTCGAAAGTAAAAGTTTCGCTTTCAGTTTCGTTTGTAATGATCAGATAACAGTCAATCTACGCAGAGAGGTCGACAACCGCGTGCATGATCACTGGTCGCGACACTGACGCGCTCACTATCAATGTAGCGTTCTATATACAGGCCCGGACTAGGCCCCGAATAACTGCCGAGGCCCAGTTACCCTGACGAAAGTTTTTAATTCATTAATTTAAAAGAAAAAATAATAACTGACAGAATCTGATTCTAATACTATGCCCACACAACTAGGTAGGCTACCCACATCCAGAAAAGTCACCGGGTTTCTTCTGTTTTTTTGTCCCCCGCCTTTCGAAGAAAGCACGGGACTATTAAAATGGGTTCGTCTGTCTGTCTGTCTCTCTGTCTGTTTGTCCGTCACACTTTTTGGGAAACAATAACTCCCCTTCTAATTGACCTAGAATGTTCAATCTTGGTGTCATACTGCACGCAGCGACCCATCTACGTCATACTTCCCAGTTCTCAGTCGGAGCTAGCTGTAGATAGGCAGCCTAAGTTTGGGATGTCTTGGTGTACGTGTAGATTAGGTCAATGCCTTGATGGAGTTCGAAGATGAGCATTTTCTGCTTAGGGTAAGTAGAGATAAGCAATTTGATTGGTTGATGCTTTGGGACACGATAACTTTAGTTCTAATTAAGTGAGAGTGATGAAACTTGGTGTATAGTTTCATTTCATTTCAATACCTTGACTAAGTTCGATGATGAGAATTTTCTGTTTAGGCTAAGGAGCAATAAGCATTTTGATTGGTCAAGACTTTGGAACATAACAACTCTGCTTCTAATTGAGGTAGTATGTTTAAACTTGATGCAGATGTTCGTCTTGACTGAGTTCAATGATTAACATATCGAGCTAAAGCTAAGCAGAGATAAGCAATTTCCTTGGTCGATGCTTTGGGACAAGATAACTTTTATTCTATCTGATAGAGAGTGATGAAATTTAGTGTATAGTTGATAATCAGTTTGATTGCTTGATACTTTTGAAATAAAAATAGATGTGCGATTAATTAATATGTGTCGTCTATTTATTTGAGGATTTCGGCGGGGAACATCAGCCTCACTGTTGGCTTGTTTTCAATAATTTATACCAACATTTTTTTATAAACATTACGCGGCATACCTCCGAAACAAATGATTTTTGCCTTTTTTGTGCGGAGGTATGTACATACATGTAGTACCCCCCTTAAAAAAACCCGAAAACACCTTGGACAATTTTTTTATGGACGATTTAGTTTTGGCATCCGGCATCAAAATGACTGATCCTTGTAAAACCGCCTCGAAATGTATTATCAAATTGTAAATAACCACAAACACACCCAACACCATGATTTTTTAAAAATAATATTACGCCATACTCGTCTGATTTGGTAGGATGAACTGCCATGGAATTAGTGTTTGTTGACTTTGTGGTGTTAAGTAGCAGGTTTGTGGTTCAATGTTGAAAATTTTTTGGGTGGGGATTGCATTATGGAGGAGATCATGGTCATAAATATCGAGGGTCGAATGGTTATGGCGGGATATCAGGTTCAAAATGCGATCTGCAGTAGAAAGTAGAAAATAAAAAGCAAAAGAGAAAATTCTTATCCAAAATGGACATTTTCATGTGGGGAAACATATACCGCTCGTGCTTTTCAACCTAATACGTCCACCTTTTCAACTTTAAGTCGTAAATATTCTACTTTCAACAACAGAATTTCTACTTAACTTTCAATAATCAACTTTTGACATTCGACTTTCAACTTCAGATTTTCTACTCGAGATTTTCTGCTCGCGATTTTCTCCATGCATATTACGGAAATAAATTTGATCACGTGGCTATTTCTGCATGTCATTAAAATACGGTATTTTTCCAGAAAAATAAACGATCCAAGGGAAAGATAACTCTAGTTGTAAGACTAAGATAAGATGGAATCAGTCTAGCAATTATTTGCCCATTGTAATCAGTTTGGGTTCCAGCCCCGAAGACCTCTGTAAACTTTGTTGTTTGGTGATGACTTCATTTCCGAGCTTGAAAAGGACGCCCTTGTGTTTATCATGGCCTCTCATATTTGAAGATAACATAAATGGCTTGTGTGTGACGGTTGTGCATATCTCTTGGTCAGGAAAGTTGTAAGCACCATCGCCATTGTAAATCATTTGACAGGCCAGAGTGAACAGCAATGTTTCAGATTCCATACTGGGGGTGGGGATGAAAAAACTGTTGTAGTGTTACATAATCGGATTATTTTAACTTACTTATCCTGTGGAAATACAGCTAATAGGAGATATTTTGAAATTCATGGGCACTGCATGTTTCAACATTTTAGATTTGACCACAATTTGGCACTTGAAACTATGTTAACAGAGAAAAACTGTGTGGTTTTCGATGAAATTGTTAAAAGTCTAATATTGCATCATGAATACTGTTTTAAAGTATTTTCGTGTTTGATTTATATTGAATTCATCTCATCTTTTTGAAGAATGCATTTATGTTCAAAAATAAAAATGTTCTGTGGAATTCAAAATTCCTGTGCTTTTAAATTATCAAATTCCAACTGGGTGGTGGGGATGAAAAAGCTGTTGTAGTGTTACATAATCAGATTATTTCAACTTACGTATCCTATGGAAATACAGCTATATATGAGATATTTTAAAATTGATAGGCACTGCTTGTTTCAACGTCTTAGATTTGACCACCATTTGGCACTCGAGACTACGTTAACAGAGAAAAACTGTGTGGTTTTCGATGAAAGTGTTATAAAGTCTAATATTGCATCATTTTCGTGTTTGATTTATATTGAATTTATCTCATCTTTTTACAGGATGCATTTATGTTCGAAAATAAAAATGTTATGTTGAATTCAAAATTCTTGTGCTTTTAAATTTCTGTCTGTAATTCCGCAGTTTTCTGATGTATTATAGTGTTTGCAGAATGCTGCACAGCTCATCTGAAAATGCATAGGGGGGGGGGGGATGGTCGAATGGTTAGCACGTGCGTGCTGTATCATAAGGCCTGTCATTGAGTCAACTGGCGTGGTTTCGAATCCCCGGTCGTACGTGACATGAGTAGGGTCGCCTGTCCAACCTCGTGGGTTTTCTCCGGGTCCTCCGGTTTTCTCCCACTGCTAAAGACCCCTACGCGCAAGGGAATTATTGAAATAAAATTAAAACCATATGTTAGTCCCGAAATGACCTAGTTTGTGTCGAGTGGACGTTAAACCCCATTTCTCTCTCTCTCTTGAAAATGCATAGATTTTCATAATCTTTGGCAAGGGCATTGCATATATGTTTGTTTATTAGATAACAACAGATTTGTTTAAACTGCGAGTTATAAATAGACAATTTTTCCCTTAATTTTTTTCTCCCCTCTTCCTGCATTTTTGGGTTGACTTTTTGGTCTAGAAATGGATAAAAGGGATCAAATTTGCAATTTCGTAGCAGTTTTGGGTAATACTGATGATATTTAGCGGAAGGATAGGGGGTGTAAAGTGTCTTTCTGCAGAGCAATCATTGTGTCGGAAGTGAGATTTTCACCCCAGTCAACTTCAAATCCCCGTAGCAAAAAATCTAAACGGTCAACCCCGTACAAATTTATGTTGAAAATTGCCAAATGTGGTCCCCGTTGTGCCTATAAAGATTGGAACCAATGGAATGTTGAGCAAACAGCTACAGCCTGTGCTGTTACAGCCATTTAACATTGAAGTCAATGGGCAAATAATTGCTAGTCTGATTCCATCTTATCTTAGTCTTACAACTAGAGTTATCTTTCCCTGGGATCGTTTATTTTTAATTACCGTATTTTAATGACATGCAGAAATAGTCACGTGATCAAATTTATTTCCGTAATATGCATGGAGAAAATCGCGAGTAGAAAATACGAAGTTGAAAGTCGAATGTCAAAAGTTGATTATTGAAAGTAGAAATTCTGTTGTTGAAAGTAGAATATTTACGACTTAAAGTTGAAAAGGTGGACGTATTAGGTTGAAAAGCACGAGCGGTATATGTTTCCCACACGAAAATGTCCATTTTGGATAAGAATTTTCTCGTTTGCTTTTTATTTTCTACTTTCTACTGCAGATAGCATTTTGAACCTGATACCCCGCCATATTATGCATCTAGAAAGGGGAGGCTGTTGTCTCGTTCTGTGCCCACGGTGAACTTAGTTTCATTATGCTGTGTGTTGAGCTGGTCTACTAAGGAGTTGGGGTTGGCGTTGGGGTTGGCGTGGGGGGGGGGGGGCGTGACCAAGTCGACAACATCGTAGGAGACGAACTTACGTTGATAATGTTATTCGAGTCATGTGAAAATACAAATTTCGAAAAGTATTGGGCTGTGTACTATGGTCTCGGGAGCACACATGTAACCTGACTTTGGGTGGATTTTGAAGGTGAAGACGTGTTTCGGGTCTTCGGTGTGATGAGCAGAAATGGGGTCTTACGTTGCAGTGTGTAGTTTAATTGGTCTTGAAGGGTGTTAACAATGCTGACGTAGTCAGGTGTATCCATTATAACAGTTAACGTCTCTTTGTCCGCAGGTACTGTTGTGATGGCCCTGTCTTTCTGAAGTTCTTTGGGGGCTTTGTGTTCTCTTTAGGTGTGGTTGTCGAGTAGTCACCTGTGAGGAGGCTAACATTTTAAACAGTTTTGGTAATATTATTATTCCTTCTGAGATGTTTTAGCAAGTGCTTGGGTTGAGTTTTAGTTGATATTATTGGTATGGTTGCATTTCGCAGGGATGTATAGTTTGGCATTGACTTCAATCTGTTGCGAATAATGCTATATGTATCAGGAGTAATGTGGAGGCTAGCTGCAGGGTGACGCTCCCTAATAGCGACGAGAGAATCTGCATCGACGCTTCGCCCGAAATAAACATCTTAGTATAACCTGTGATTTATACAATTGTGTCATGAGACATGTCTGAAATGTTTAAACGACATTTTTTCCGACTATTGTTTCCAGAAATTTCTGATGTCCTGAAATGCAACGGTAAAATTTGTTGGCGGGTGTTCAAATGGTTGGGATCAATGTTGCAAAACCAGATAATGCTATATTGGACGACTCTCAGGCGGCTGTATTCACGGGCTAAAATAGCGGGAAAACCCGCTTGCGGTCGTCTGATTGTCATATTTTTTTCTGAGAAAGACCTCCCCTATACGGAATGAATGAAAAATGGGATTAAAAAGGGCGTTTAGCTTTATTCTTTGGAATCTTAAAATAAACGAAAATGGGTCTATAAGCACACATTAATGTATTATAAAGTGATTTCTATTCAATTTAAATTTTTTTGTTGTAATTATTTATGTTCGGTGAAACACGCGAACAGTCT
Organism: Patella vulgata; assembly: GCF_932274485.2. NCBI lineage: Eukaryota > Metazoa > Mollusca > Gastropoda > Patellidae > Patella > Patella vulgata. Next base: position 26,246,321 of record NC_065883.2, read on the forward strand.
AAATTGAACTTTCGTTTGTGCCTGCTTAGTTCATTCTATACGTTTTTTTTTTATTTTATCATTTAAGTGAGTTCCGCATTATCTTGTGGAGTATGCTTTTTGTGTTTATTATTTCCATAGAATACACGAACCATGTAGGCTACTGATTTTAACAAGTCCATTGTGTTTTAAATACTGTAGTGGATATTAGAAGGGCCCGTGAGAGGGGAAAGGGCGACAGCTGGGACACTTGTCCAGGTAGGCTAGGCGAACTTCGGATTTATGTGAGCTGGGGAACACCCGCCAACATGTTACCGTTGCATTTCTGGACATCAGAAACTTCTGGAAACAATAGTCGGGAAATGTAGTTTAAAGGGCGTATGGTTATATTCTTTTGAACCTTAAAATAGACGAAAATGGGTCTAAAATATGAAAATATGGATGTATATACAGTAACTCAGACCTAATTGTAATTTTTAATTATGTTCGGCGTTCGGTAAAATAATATGTGAACTGTTCAAACTGAATGTCAGTCGTTTAGGCCTGCGTACTCCATTCTAGACATATTTTAGATTATTATTATGTCGTTTATGAATCAGTTTGTAATTACTATTTACCACTGACAAAGGTGGGGGGGGGGGGGTACGCCGGAAAATCCCCATGAAGGTGGTAGACAGTGTTTATCCATAAGACACTTTAAAGAAAATTGATGACACAAATAATGATTGATGCCCAACAAATATCCCACAGCGCAGATTGCCTTTAAACCAAAAATATCGTGGGATTTCGGGCACTTTATTTTGGCAACTAAGGCAAAACGTGATTTGTTCCACAATTTAGTTTTTTTTTAACTGTCTGCCCGAGAAAATTTTCTATTCCCGTAAAATTGACGTTTTTTTAAAACTATTATTTTGTCAGTTACCAAATGCCTCCAAAAGATTATTAATTTGTTATTTGTGAATCAGTATACATGTAGTTACTTCTACACTTTACTAGTTGTTCATAATTACAAAATGGCGTCCGAAACCATAGCTAGGGTAGACTTACACGATTTGTTTAGCCTACTGATTATAAAATGTTAATTGTGTCTTAAATAGGCCTATTTGATATTAAGATCCTAGGAATATAGTAATAGTATCACGGCAAGATAACACAAATAATATTGATTGGAAATGATCAATATTGAATTCTAATTCGTGTTTTTATTTTCGAATATTATGGAAAATATTGAGTTAGAGACTTAATTACTAGCATTATTAATAAAATTTAATATACTTTTAGAAACCTCTGTAAACCTTATTCCATGTTCTTTGATATTTATTATTATTATTGTATTGTAGTTGTACTTTGTATTGTATGCTTTATCATACTCATGTATTGACCATGTAGTTGTGAAATAAAGCATTATTATTATTATTACTTAGTAGAGCTCCTTTAAATGCAGGGGGGAGGGGGGCTGCGTACCACACACAAACAATTACACAAGACAGACTTTACTGAAAATGAAAAACAAGCACAACCGTACTTAGTCCACTCGGCAACCCTCCGCAGATTCCAGTACCGTACATGTTGGAGGGTTCTGAATGCACCGAGAGATAACTCTGATTGAACTAACAACTGTCATGGCGGTAAAATGGAGGCAAATTTCTTAGAACTAACAGAAGAGGAACTTTTTAGGGAAATACAACCATAATATTTTCCAGCAAACGAACAGTTTTGCATAGTTTGACACTCAAGTATGACATCTTTCGTTTATTTTGTGAATTTTATAGTATTTTTAAAATTACGACGGATTTCTTTCTATTTTTGCGAAACACAGGAACGATGACGACAGTTCTGTAATTTTAATTTGTCTGCCTTTAAAATATCTATTTGTTATTTTGTTGCAATGAGTAGGGTACCCCACCATAAATAAATATCTCCAAATATCTCGACAATTACACCACAATATTTAGATAAATACCAAGCCTTAAATCAGTTTCGCACATTTATAGGGTATACAGACAACTCATCCCAAAGACAACTCATCCCATGACAACTCATCCCAATATAAGACAACTCATTCCAAGATAAAAGACAAATCATCCCAACTTTAAAACATGGGTCGAGCTAGAAGACAACTCATCCCAACAAATATAAGTGCCAGTTATACATGTATTTGTTTTAATACGTTCTTGTTTGTACTTAATAAGCTATGACCATAACCTTCTATAAATAATAGACTGAAAAATGGTTACGAGTGTGGGCCATATCATCCGTGCAATTCTGCGTAAAAAATAGGTTACGTACCCTTGTTTTGTCATTAGTCTCCCTTAACTAGTCTACCAACCATTCTACATCAAATTGATTGGCCGGGATAATCAAGACTACTTTTTTACGAAACATAACAGAAAGCTGGAACAAGAAATTTAATTTAGAAACACGCACATTAGGCAACTCAACAGTTGTTTTAAGAACCTTGTAAAAGTAAAATGAAACTACTCCTAGCTAGGGCTGTGTCGATGCAGTTCATTTTCGATACGATACGTATTGACGATACGCGATACGTATCGCGATATGATGACATCACGAATTATGCCCAAAATAATCTCAAACTACATTCTGTTTCAATATGTTTGAGATGGGTAAGCATCAGGGTTCTTAATCCATTTTGAAACAAACCGGCCAGAATTGGGTCAATTGAGGTCCCGTAGGATATGGGTTAATTATAAGCTCCATTCCCTTTAATATAACTAGTCTTCAACAAAAATAATTCTTGGTAATTTGTTGTGGAAAATGTCGTATTTTAATGTATGTGATTACCACAAAAATAACGACAGGTACACCTTTTGAAAATTTTCCATATTTAATTCACGTACCATCTTGAAGTTCGAGTAATATTCCAGAATAAATTAATTACTGTCTTCGTTTATTCGATGAAACGTTCGCTTTTCATAAGTCGATGATCTAAAATATTAGCATTTTTCAACTATTGCCAGTATCAGAAAATGCCGTACGTACACAAAATAAGCTGATACGGCACCATGGCATTTCTTCATAACACAATTTGTAGTCTTTGTCTATCAGGTAACTAGCCACGTAACTTGGCCAAAGTTTTTATTCATTCGTCAATTGATAGACACAAGTACGGCACAATTGTCAAGTGACAACTGTACTTGAAATTGCTTTAAAAAAAACCTTCCGTACGATTATGATATAGCCTTCAATAAAAACAATATTTTTTAAATTAAGCCTTTGTCAGAATGTGTATAAAATAAAAAAAAATCATAACAGTAAGCGCTATTTAGAACTGGTTTATTGAGCTAATTCCAAGCAATATGTCACGTGTTATTGGAATTCTATCAGGAAAATATATTATTAAATGACTGTTTCTCGGTGTATTCGGTGTTCTATCGGGATTATATTCAATGAAGATGAATCCATCAATGTATGATCCAGTTATTATTTTAATATCTACCGGTACCTGGAATTCATACAGAGCGCAGAAGACGCTCGATTGGCAAACCATGCCGAGATCGTCTTCTTTCACCACGTGGGTTTCGTGGTCTTTCTTAACCGAGGAATTTTTTCAACGATACGGCTATATTAGGTATCGATTTAAATATCGCTGGAATGTATCGATACATATCAGTGTATCGATAAATGGACACAGCCCTACTGCTAGCTAGTATCATGTTCTTGTCTAACCTGAGTGTTTCAGAGATATTATTTGTACTAGTTAATGATAAAGCAATTTAAATAATAAAACAAACATATTTTCTAAAGCTGCTGTAATAACCAAAAAGCTAAATATTACTGCTATTCAGAATCATCAACAATAGATATTTTACGGCTGTAATAGTTGATAGATGTTTAGAGAATTTCACGTGCGATGGCTATTTAGAGACTCTGTTATCGCACTGCGTGATATACCAGAAATCACTTTGAGACAGGCCAATGAAGCATGCACATTCGCCATGTCGAGTTCAACTTTCTGTAGGGTAAATGTTTGCTGCACGGGGCACCCTACAATAAGACTATTTTGTGCTGTATTGCCTATCTTTTGTTGTGTTATCATGTATTCTTTGACATGGTGTTTAAAACTTTAACGTGTGTAGCAGTTTCAATTATCACTCAGGAATTAGGCCACAGTTAATTGTCTGTTTCTCATGACCCGCCCGCATGTCAGTTTTCATCCGTAATAATTACGCACTTCCATAACTATTAGGTCAAATTTAGTGAGGACACATATTCATCCTGTAAAGTTTGTAAAACTATAAATTGTTTGCCTTTAGATATAGCAAAGAATTGACGCATAAAAATCCATTATTTAATTTATCAATAAACATGTTAATTACTAGGCTAGAATGTGAAAAAGTATGCAACGTTCCATACATACTTCATAAGGCACTTGTCATTTGTAATAAAATTCACGGAAGATATAAATGTCTTTAAATTCCTGTTAAAATATTTTATTTACGTGACTAGCACTCTGTGACTAACTGTCTCAAAACTGCTGAGTGCTGACATGAGATAGCCTCAATCATCAGGTACCTACTGATTGACATTGACTTTACTGTATTTTATTAACCATGACACTCTATAAACACAGTAACAAAAGGAAACAAGAACACTAATAAAGTAAATGGTCAGGTTTGGTAAAGATAGAGAAAAAAAATAAAAGTATTTACATGTATGTATCACGATGCCATGTGTCGATGGTGTCAAAGTTGAAGACAATTAACATATGGGTTATTGGAACTATCTTCCTTCACTGCTAATGAAACGAACACGTGTAAATTCTTTGGAATTAGCTGAGATGCTAAATAATATAACTTGTTTTGTGTTTAAAAATCCAAAGGTATGCTTTTAAATATTTATGTCAGAACAAATTATTAAATCAACCTGATTGGAACAGGTCATTTTGTCACCTGCCAAAATAGGGAGAGATGAAGAAATGAAATGCCAAGAATGAATGAATTAACGAACATATCATTAATAGTTTAGACCTACATGTATTATTATATGATCAAGTTTGCCGATGTCCACCTATTGTGCAATAGATATTGTAAATCTATAAAATTTATTAAATGGGATTAAATCATAGACGCCGGTTACCATTGAATTTTCAATGACCAAGTAACTGACATTAGTTATTCCTGAAATACAAACAGCATTAAACTCGAAAATTTTAAATTCCATCGCAATGATTTATAACTACCCCATGTATATTTCACAAACACAGGTCATGAGAAACAGACAATCAATTAACCGCAGCCTATTCAATCATTGTATGTAAAATTTGGCAGACTGGGGATCAGTTGTTTCAATATAGAACTCCTATGCAATCAGTAGTGTTGCCTATAACCGTTGTAAATAAATTTGAGTAGATTGCTGTTCAGTTATTATATATTTCAATATAAATCTATGCAATTTTTATGTTGCCCAAACATTACCGATCGTTTGGACTGCAGCTTGTTTTTTATTGCAAAACATAGATGTTAAAAAAATTTTGAACCTTATCCTCCTACATCATCCTATGTTTTATCATGTGATACTGATATGTGCCATTTTGTGAGGAACTTTGTCAAAAATGCAATTTCACAATAGATTTTATCTTACTGAGGTGATAGAATAATTGTAATTTATTCGTACTGGCCAAAAACAGTAGTAAGCCCAGGTCTGTTTGCTTGACTATCTATTTTTATTTTTACAGAATAGTTAAAAGTACAGAATTTCTTTTGTATTGTATTTTCAAAAAAAATACCAATAATAGAAGCTAATCTACAGGCAGACATTTATTATGAATAACAATGAACAGTATTTGATGCGAAAATGAAAGTGAGAACATAATATACAAGGCAAAGAACAAGTCCGCAACATGAGTTCAGAAAACCCAAGTAGTGCTGAAGAGAAAAAGATCACAGATAATGACATAGCCTTTGCCATAATAACTAAAGACTCTGTCCGAGTTATGGCGGAGGCAGCAGGCCATGCTGACATATCTGATGAAGTGGCTGCCCTTCTGAGTGAAGATGTCAGCTATAGATTAAGGGAGGTTACTATGGTAGGTGTTTGAATTAGTTGTTTGGTGTAGCTTGACAAGGGGGGTTGGATGGCTGAATGTTTAGCACGTGCGCGCTGTATCATAAGGCCTTTCAATGAGTCAACTGGCTTGGTTTCGAATCCCCGGTTGTACGTGACAAGGAGTAGGGTTGCCTGTCCAACCTTGTGGGTTTTCTCCGGGTCCTCTGGTTTCCTCCCACTGCTACAGTCCCCTGCGCGCAAGCAAATTATTAAAATTAAAATTAAACCATAATAGTCCCGAAATGACCTAGTTTGTCTGTCTCTCTCTCTCTCTCTTTCTCTAGCTTGACAATTATCATAACATTTTTGAATGAAATCATTCATATATAACTTTGATAAGATCATGTTGCAAATGGTGGGTGGTGAGTGGCGCTTTGATTTTTTGATAATTTTTGATATTTGCAAGTATCATACATGTATGTTTAGTTGTTGTTTTATTGTTTTAGAACAGCACACAGTTCATGAAACACGGTAAAAGAAGAAAGTTGGTAACAGAAGATTTTAACAGAGCTTTAAGGGGAATGGATGTTCAGGTATTTATCTTTTCTTTTTCTTATACAGTTTATAAACACTATCTGACAATAACTCACCAACAGTTAATATCAAATTGTAGCGAATTCAAAACAATGATGAAGAAGCCAATATGATTAAAACACAGATCCTATTTCGTTTCGTTTTTTATAGTTCAAAATTTCGTTTTACTTGTCTTCACGACACTAGGATCTAAAAGAGTTGTTATATAACAGGCGTTCTAGTTGATGTGAGGAATTAGCCAATGAAACGGTCTGTTATGGCGAGTTCTAAGCGTTCTCTACATGAAACTATGTGTAAACCCCTATAAATATCAACTCTGATTGATTAATCAATGTCCGGCGTCATAGGGTCAAAACCCGTTCGTATAACCCCTGACACGACCTCCCAGTATAGCTAGTCAGATCTTCATGTAGTGTAGGTCATCGAAAGTATAAAAAAACAAAACGAAATATAGATTTGTATTTTGGTCAGATTCTGAAGAAGCAATAAGTAACCTAAACCAATTCTATGTACAAATATAAATTAAAAATTTGTGTGAATACCGTTTACTTCATACAGGTCCAATCATCAAGACTTTATTTCTAATTTTAATCTTTATTCTTGTAGCCAATATTTGGTCATGGATCATCTGAAGCCTTGAGTTTTAAACAGACACGTGATGGAGATATTCATTTTGTAGAAGATGGTGAGGTTAATTTCTGTGATATTGCTCTTGGGAGATATGTTCCTAAAAATCTTGGAGAGACAAGCATTAAAGGTAAGTAGAGCAGTCTAACTCTTAGTCTAAACATAGATACAAGTGGGTTAAAATATTCAAAATTCGAAGTTATTATAGCCTATTTAACTGATCTGAAAGTTTTACATGTAGGTACAAAGTTTGAACAATTTGGAAATTATTTCAGAAAGTCGAGTTAAACCAACTTACTTAATTCAGACTAGAAACTTTTTGATCTAATCAACTCGACTATCACACTTTGGTATATCAATAACTACAGCTATATGTAAATACAATTTTACTTAAGTTTGGAAAATCTCTGTATGTATTTCCGGCAATACTATATACCGGAAAACACTGGAAAACAACCGGAAAACACCATTTTATACTGAATACCGGAAAACACCGGAAAAACACTAAATACTGGAAAACATCCTAAATACCGGAAAACATCCTAAATACCGGAAAACACCCTAAATAGGTAACCCGGAGCCTGGTCCTCTGTGTGCGGTTTTGGACCAAGTGAGCGCCGATGAAGGAAGGTCAAGGTCATGTTCGTTTTACAAATAGCCCCCCCCCCCCCCCCAAAAAAAATCCGATTTTTTTTTCTCCCAAATTTTTTTGGCGAAAAAAATTTTCTGTCCCCCCCAAAAAATAGAATTTTTCCGAAAAATTGGTTTTACAAAAAAACATTCCGTAGGAAATAATTTTACAGAGAAAAATACTGGAAACAAAATTTGAATTTTTTGAGAGAGAAATTTGGGAGAAGAAATTCTTAAAAAAAATCTGAAAAGAAATTTTTCTTTGACCGTAGGCGATCGCTCGCTTGTATGTTAATGAACTTATTTCATCAGCGCTCACCTGGTCCAAAACCACACACGAGGACCAAACTCCGCATTACTAAATACCTACCTGAAAACTTAGAAGAGTAAACTGTGCCTGAGATTTTTTTTAGAGAGCGCGCTGCGCCGCTCCGGAAGGGATCATCGTCAGGGTGGGACGGGGGGTGGAATTGTCCAGTCACGTGACGAACATAGATCTTCCATTCCTCAACCCATATTATTTCCACAGTCATTGTCATTAATCACAAATTACGGGATGATATACGAAAATGCAGGTTTACTTTGAAATAGTGCAAATGATACTTTTCCATCTACAATCTTCAGATCAAAGGAAGAAAGTTCTTGCACAGTGTAGCATAATTTGTGCAACAGAAGACATCTTGAATATCGATTGTCGGAAAAAACATTTTCTCAGGGACATTTTTTTCCGATTACGCATTCGGTGTAAGTCTTCAGCCACCAGGAAGTGGTTAATATAGTAATGTTTTATTACGATAGTAGTACATAAAACAAATTGGTTGCCTGAGGTTCTCGGGGGGGGGAAGTAGCCTCATCGGCTAGAGTCCTCTATTTCACAAACAAAAACAACAATTGCTTCCTTGAAAATTTATGGATCAACCCTTTTCACAGACGTCCAGCTTAAGATAGAATATGTAGTTTCCTCATGGACAATTGGGCGAAAGTTGGGGTTTTCTCAAGGAAAACTGGTCAACGAGTTGGGGAATAAAGCTCGAAAAGTAATCCAGAAAAAAAATCCTGTGTGCGGCCCTCGGATTATGATGGAATATGTTGAATATTATTATGGTTCAAGTGATTATATTTGACCCTGGAATGAAAGTAAGCTCAAAAACAAGTAGATTTTTAGCCCTTCCAACCAGATGGATAGCTCTTGGAAAGGATAGACACTTTTCAGATTACAGCCTGTCCGAGAATTGCGTGGCATCCATTTCGTTTGGTGATTAGGACACATAGCGGTTAAACCTGGAACTTCAACTCGAACTATTCAGAGATTTATTAACTCGCTTTTGATGATACTTGCTGTTTTATGATGCGATTTTTTTGTTACCTAGGGAGGAGTTGGCCTAATCGTGCCTTCCACTAATTCGTACCACCCTGATGCCAGCGTTACTGGTAAGAATCAGGAGACCGGCGCAACCGGCATATAACGGGGCCCTCAGAGGGCTGTGTTTAATCTACTGAAATACTGAAACACTGAAATCTACTAAAATTTACTGAAAACTAAAATTAAAATACAAAATAAAATATGGTCAATGATGGAGGTAGACTGATTGCGTCTTTTAAAACATTCAAAACATAATAGGCATCAACAAAATTTTGGAGAAAAAAAATCGGAAATTTTTTTTGGGGGGGGGGGGGGGCTATTTGTAAAACGAACATCATAATGACCATGACTTTCCTTCATCGGCGCTCACTTGGACCAAAACCGCACACAGAGGACCAGGCTCCGGGTTACCTATTTAGGGTGTTTTCCGGTATTTAGGATGTTTTCCGGTATTTAGTGTTTTTCCGGTGTTTTCCGGTATTCAGTATAAAATGGTGTTTTCCGGTTGTTTTCCGGTGTTTTCCGGTATATAGTATGGCCGTGTATTTCTACGAAAAAGTATCGCAAAGCTTTAGATAGTAGTATCAACATGAATAAACATTTCTAAAAATGTTTCACATGGAATTAATTAGAATTATTAGTTCAAATATATCTGGCAGTGGTATGTTTTTTTTTAAATAGTGGTATTATGTGATTGATGATTTATGTGAGTTTGTTGAGTTTGTCATTTCTATAAATGTAGCAACTTTGAATTTTTAGTGAAAATTGTAGATAAACTGCAAATTTACTTCTTTTGGTTTCTAAGATAAAAATAATTTTGTACAATGTCTTTTATTTTCTGTGTTACAAATCTTTATATACCGGCGAGCTTATGCATGCCAGTAATTAATTTATTACAAAGTCAAATTTTATGATACCCAATGGGGGGAGTCTGACTGTCAGTGCAGTTATTATAATTTGTTTTTGATTTTCTTTCAGCTGATTGGTTGGCTGTTGAGGGAATTCCAAAATCTTCTTCTACAGGTAAGAATTCAGTTTGTCCACTATACATGTTTGACATAAAAGCAGACGTCAAACCTCACTTTGGTTTAATTGTGAGATCTACACACATGCATGTAGTTGCTAAATACATAATCGGGGATACAGCAGAATGCAGGTTTCATCTCAATAAAATTACCTGATTATTAGGGTGACCACCTTTGCTTGATCATATTGCAGGACATCATCTTTTTTAAAAAAAACAAACCTGTACAGTATGCATAACAATGTTGATATAGTCACTTCACTTTTCGTCATAGCAACAATAGAAAATCAAACTATGAAATATTCACACAAGCCTGGTTTATATTTGTGTGTCATATGATATTTACCATGAATCTTTTAGGATAATAATATAAATTCAAGTCATATAATATTCATATCTTTCATTTCAAACAAAATATATAAATTATTAATTTGTGCGACAGAACCGTTTGAAAGGGTGCGTTGGCGTTGAATTAAATCTTTAAGTTACAATCAAATGACTGCCGAATTATCATCCATGTACATTAATCGTTTATCGCTAAAATTAAATCATGCCGAAGGCAGTGAAACGTTTTGAAATTTTATTGCTTAAGTTTAATCATGCTAAATGTTGTGAAACTGATTGAGATTTTATAATAACTTAGTATAAAGGATGTTATGCTGGTTAAAGATGCATGATTTAAGAGCTGGGGGGGCTGGATGGCCGAATGGTTAGCACGTGCGAGCTGGATCATAAGGTCTGTCATTGAGTCAACTGGCGTGGTTTTGATTCCCCGGTTGTACGTGACAAGGAGTGTCGCGGTCGCCTGTCCAACCTTGTGGGTTTTCTCTGGGTCTTCTGGTTTCCTCCCACTGCTAAAGACCCATACGCGCAAGCGAATGATTGAAATAAAATTAGATCATGTGTTAGTCCCAAAATGACCTAGTTTGTGTCGAGTGGACTTAAAACCCATCTCTCCTTCTCTCTGGTATATTCGAGACTAAGCCTCGCTTTCCCATTTTTAAATTAAATTTTTAAATGGCCAACCGTTCTAATCTAGTTAAATCTCGAGTATCCTATGCCATCGAGAGTTGATTATGGTCTTGTTTTGTTAATAAATGTCTTATGGCTTATATAACATTTCAAGCCTAAAGGAAGACCTGCAAAAGGCAGATTTAGCTCTTGCATAATGTATGTTTAAACTATTATTGCAAGAACTGTCAGCTCTTTATCTAAATCTTAGGTAATTCATCTTTTACTGTCCCTGGTTGATCATCACATACAAGATACCTTTACACAATCATCAGTTATGCATCAATGGACATACATGTATTTGAATTTTACTAATTCAGAGACGACAAAGCGAAAGCGAATGTAATTGATACTCCATTAAACCAAGTATACATATCAAAATAAAGGAACAAGCAATTCGATACATCCATTGTCTTCCAGTTTTTTTGGTTTTTTTTATATATATATACAGTGCACTCTGTCACATCCGACCTCTGATCACTCCGGCACTCTGTTACATCCGACACCATTTTCATGTCCCGATTTATTTCCTTATTACTTCAGACAAAAAATCTCTGGGTAATTCGACCTCTGTACGTTCCGGATTACGACATCAATCAGTCGTCCCGTCATACGATTTCCATTGAATCGACACCGTATAATCCGGCCTCGCTACCGTGGGTCTTTGTTGATTACTTTGATAATTTTAATCTCTTGTACGACAGTTGTGACAAATACTCAAGAATATCCACGAATTTTTCCCCGAATTCACAGTCGTAAAAATATTCCTAGCTCCCATTGGAAACATTCGTTGCGCATGCCGATTGAACCTGGATAACCTATAAGTTTGGTCACCCTACGGATGTCTTCGAACCGTGTGACGATGCTCGATTCACAGTCCGGAACGTCCCAAATTGACAGAATTGCAATCGAGTGACATGGAATTCAGTCCTGTCACAGTTCTGTCAGTCCCGACGATGGAGGTAGTGTGAGTAGAATTGTGACGTAATTAAACACGACGAGCAGGTTTCGGCTTCATGGTTGGATGAGATATTTATATATCCAGTCGACGCATGCGTTGTAGCCCGAAGTACCCATTTTCACTCGATTGTCAATATTTTTGGGATTGAGAGAACGTTCAATCGAGTACGCCCATAATCAATGAACACGTGATAGCAAAGACAAGAGTGCGATCAACTGAAGACGGCGAAGGAGATAAATTAACGACAGACTTGACCTATTCAAAATGCCTACGCATGTTAAATGAAATAAAAAGTAATGCAATAAAATTTTGAATGTACAGAAAGGTTTATCATTTTTAAAGGGAATAACATTCTGATGATTCAAAGTTCTATTTTCGAAGCTACATTATAATAATACTTCCGGTTTTCGAAGTTACAATTTTTCCGGTTTTGAGAAAACTGGGTATTCCGCCACTCTTCGTAATCAGACATATTGTAACGACCCCGTACGATGTCGGATGCGACAGAGTGCACTGTCTATATAAAATAGAAATACATAGCCTTCGGTCACGGCAAATGCCCCAGTAGTCAGCTAATGTTTTTTTGTTTATGTGATTCATAATGTAACAAATACTAGTATTTATTTAATTTTAATATTCTTTGGGTAAGAGGGGGTTTGGGTGGCCCCTTGGTTAACGCATGCATTTTAGATCATAAGTTCTGTCATTGAGTCAAGTGACGTGGTTTCGATTCCCCGCTTGTATGTGACAAGGAATGGGATCGCCATCTAACCTTGTCCACTGGTTTCCTCCCAAAGCTAAAGACCTTATGTGCAAGCGAATTATAGTTTGTTTCGAGTGGGCGTAAAATTCCATTTGTCTTTTTGCCTCTCTTCTCTCTCCCCCTGGACTGTTTTGACAATAATTGACTTTGGTAGTTTATTGCATAGAAAAGGTCTAGCATAGGACAAAGCACGTTTTCCAAGTTGTAAATTAATATTTGGAGATTTTTAAAGATGTACTGTCTGAGAACTGAGATTTCTACTGGTAGTGCAGGTCTATACAATATTTTTAAAAATATAATATGTGAATTAATTATATTCATTTAATTTAATTTTCTTTGAGTATGGTGACGGTCGTGGTGTTGTCGGTTGCGCTGCTGATAGTGGTTGTAGTTGTAGTGTGAGGTGTCAATGTTATATAAATTATATTCGTCAATATTTTCGATTTCTTAAGTTTATTACATTAAAATATCGTAATTGAAATGGGATTTAACGCCCGACTGGGCTAATGAAGACGGGCATACGCCATATTGTGCCCTATGATCGAAATTGTGCCCGGGAACGGTGCTACGGCCTTTAATCTTATATCGAATTCCAACTGCCAAGGATGTTTTTGCATCACATCCGAATGAGTATACGTTGACCATGGCCCTCTGTCCTGCACCAGTGACAGGAGGGGGGGGGGCACACCGGTGGATTTGGTGGATTTTCAGAATGATGTACAGGGAAAGGTGATCTACATGTTGTGTCCTATGATCAAAATTGTGCCCGGGACCGGTGCTACGGCCTATACTCTTATATCGAATTCCAACTGCCAAGGATTCTTTTGCGTCTCATCCGAATGAGTATACGTTGACCAAGGCCCTCTGTCCTGCACCAGTGACGGGGGGAAGGAGGGGGGCACGCCGGTGGATTTCGGTGGATTTTCAGAATGATGTACAGGGAAAGGTGATCTACATGTTGGTACAAAAGACCTTCTAAAGGAATTTGTGGTTGGTCTTTCGTCTTTCAGTATTTTGACTAGACTAATAATTAAATAGACTATAGCGAGACTAGATTCAGGCATATTACTGTATAGAAATCTTCCATGTGAGCAATTGCGGGACAGTTTGGTTGGTTTTCGGGACGCGGGACTTGGAAACATTTTGCGGGACTGTCCCGCGAAATGCGGGAGGGGTGGTCACCCTACTGATTATGTAAAACATCTCTGAAGTTCTTTACCCTCCTTCTCAATAGGAACTGGATGCTCCTGACTATAATATTAGATTTAGATGTGTCACATTTCCAGATATCTTTTATTCCTTAAAATTTTGACTGCTTTCCATTGAATTAAGAATATGTGTAAACTGTGGATCAATGAAGATAATAATTGTTAATCTCTACTGCTGTATCCAATCCAAGTAAGGGAGAATTTAAATGAACATTTTCAACTAAGTTTTACAGAAAATGTTAACTTACACTTCTACAGTTCGAAAATTCAGTCTATCATCATAAAGAGCCATATGGTTAGGATACTGAACTTAAAACATGAATATCTTGGCTTTGAATCCCAGCATTGATTGAGAAGATTTTTAAAGTCCATTTCTCCCTGTCTTTATTAGTCCAGTCACTGTACAAAAATAGGAGGTTAAACTTGATTTCATTTCAATCCTGTTTCTCACTTTTAACAAGAAAAATGTGCATATTTGTTCAGATGGCTATAAAAATTGTACAAATTGTTTAAGAACTTCAGCGATTTCTTGTCAGTTGCAATTTGAAGAAATTACTCTGTACATATAACCATAGAAATAAAATTGCTGTGTTTTAAGCAAAATGGACTAAGACTAGTAATTATTTCCCTTTATTTCATGATGGACGAATGTAGTGCAAGTTTTTCCCTTGCACTGCTGTATCATAAGGCCTGTCATTGAGTCAACTGGCATGGTTTCGAATCCCCGGTCGTACGTGACATGAGTAGGGCCGCCTGTCCAACCTCGTGGGTTTTCTCCGGGTCCTCCGGTTACCTCCCACTGCTAAAGACCCCTACGCGCAAGCGAATTATTGAAATAAAATTAAAACCGTATGTTAGTCCCGAAATGACCTAGTTTGTGTCGAGTGGACGTTAAACCCCATTCTCTCTCTCTCTTGAAAATGCATAGATTTTCATAATCTTTGGCCAGGGCATTGCATATATGTTTGTTTATTAGATAACAACAGATTTGTTTAAACTGCGAGTTATAAATAGACAATTTTTCCCTTAATTTTTTTCTCCCCTTTTCCAGCATTTTTTGGTTGAGTTTTTGGTCTAGAATTGGAGAAAAGGGATCAAATTTGCAATTTCGTAGCAGCTTTGGGTAATACATGTACTGATGATATTACAGCGGAGGGATAGGGGGTGTAAAGTGTCTTACTGCAGAGCAATCATTGTGTTGTACGTAACATTTTGACCTTAGGTAGCAAAAAATCTAAACGATCAACCCCTACAAAAGTATTATGAGGAGAGTGCCAAATCCTGTCTCCTATGTGCTTATTAAGATTTGAACCAACGGAATGTTAAGGAAAAAACTACAGCCTGTGATGTTACAGCCATTTAACATTGAAGTCAATGGGCAAATAATTGCTAGTCTGAGTCCTGATATCGAGACATTAGGCCCGTTTCATTCAATAAATATGATGATGGTATGTTTCTTTACAGTAAAAATAAAGAAGGAATTATCTGAAGACATGTTAAATTATTATAATAATATAACTAAGGCTTTACTTAGTAGTGAAGCAGATATACGAAAGGTATTAAAACTTACAATACTTCATTTAGTTATTTCTTTACTTACAGTTACAGCCGTTACAGGCTATCACCTTGAATTATTTACTACAAATAATTGGATTTCACATTAAGTAGATCCATCCATTTTGGCATCCACTGTGGGCAATTAAATTTTGTACTGATACTAAAAATGCTGTACAATGTATCTATGAACATGCAGTTTAATTCGAGCATTAATTAATCTAGAATTGTAATCTTTTTTAGTATTATTCTAAATTATTTTTTCAGGTAGCCTTAGATGACATCAGAAAAAATCCAAATATAGTGCCTTTACTGTCTTATTTTGTTAATTATGTTTGTTATGGGGTAAGTTTAGATTTGATCAAAGTTAGATAATTACTGATACTTTCTAGCATGAAGAATGGTTAATTCTGTGAAACATACGAAAGAGGTGCTCTATTTTGATTCTGAAATATTTTGAATTGATAGAATTGTAATTGAGTGACACGAAATGGATTCCTGTCATAGTTCTGCCAATTTCATTAGCAGATGATGTGAAAGTAGAATTTCAGCTATGGTGATTGATCAAGATAGTAACATATTAAATAATGCATGTCTTATCACCTGAAGTTTTCAATTGTTCTTGAATGAAACAATCACGGTATTCAGATAATCCAATCCTTGATTGTTCAATCATAAATTCCCACAATCATATTTATATTCAAGGCTGCGTTTCCATGGGGATGCTTGATTGAACATTCCAGAATTGAATTCTGTCAAACCCAAGAATGTGAAAATCAAGTGAAAATGGTATTTGGGGCTAGAACGCATGCATCAACTGCATGAGAAAATATCTCAATCAGCCATGACAGCTGAAACATATTCAATAGGTTTAATTATGTTATGATTCTACTCACACCACCTCTGTTGTCAGGGCTGACAGAACTGTGACAGGACTGAATTCTGCGTCACTGGATTTCAATTCCATCGATTCGAAACGTTCCGGTCTGACAATCAAGCATCCCTATGAGTTTACAATAATGAATAGAGTTATTTCCCTTGAAATATGATTAACATATACATATCAGTATTCAATTCGCTTACCTGCACAGAAAACCAATTATTTCATACTAGACAAGCTAACACTAAAATCATTTATCAGTATTGTGTATTGTAATGATCTGATGTTCAAGGCTTCACAGTTCTTGGACAGATGTCTTGGACAGTATTAGTAGTTACCAGGAGCAACTTTGGTTGTAACTTTCAAATCAAACTTTTTTAAAGAGAATTTTAAAAAATATTACCGTCAAACAAAAAGTTAATACAAAAGGATAAATTTGGGTAATAGTATGTGGACTGAGTAAAAATCTCTAGTTTTTCATGAAATGATAACATGTAAATTGATGTTGACTATATATGCCTATTTAATATAATATTTATATTGTGTTACAGGTAAAGACAGTGAGTCATGACATCACCAAGTTAACTATATTATTACATACCATTAAATCATTAATCAACAATCCTAGTCTAGATCTGACTCCTCATCCTTATGTAAGTATACTATACTTTTCAAAAAAAGTAGGGGATATTCAGAAACAATTCAAAACTGCAGAAATGCTCTGCTGTTTTTATTAGAGGTAAGCAGTGTATGTTAATAACAGGCCAATTGCCTACACATGAACATAAACAGTTCATATGGGTGGCTTATCTGACAGCCCCATTTCACTCGCAATGAGATATACCGTCAAAAGTGAAAATGGACGTTTTTGATTTTTGTCTTAATAATGAGTAATTGCGCCACCAGTCCCCAGACATTCAACAATTTGTCGTGGCATGCTCCTAATCAACCGCCCAATCACGATTTGGGGCAATCTGACCCACTCCCCTTGCAGTGCCACGGCCAATTCTTGCAGTATTGTCGACGAACACGTCTCCCGATGAAAATAAACGTAACACACTAAAGCAAAGATACGCTATAAAGTAAATCTTATGCAAGAACCGATAGGAATGCTAACATGGATAGATAACCCTTCCTTGAAGTGTCAAATTTGACAATGAACCCCTCCAACGTGTATGGCGCTATTGCGTGTCCCATGTGCAGCTCAGTGGTTCTGTTGGGGCGATAAGTTC
The DNA here is from genome assembly GCF_932274485.2 of Patella vulgata. Lineage (NCBI taxonomy): Eukaryota > Metazoa > Mollusca > Gastropoda > Patellidae > Patella > Patella vulgata. The sequence continues at coordinate 26,264,153 of NC_065883.2, forward strand.
TTCGTCTGTGAACATACTCTCAAAGCATGTCAAGTGTCCATGACTATTTATCATATATCATCCTGCATAGGTATTTGCATTTCAATATCCCCTACTTTTTTTGAAGAGTATATATAACATACAGTAAGACTATTAAGAAGAAAAAATATTATTGATCAAACAATTATAATTGTACTGTTTGGACCAGGAACCGATCATAACATCATTACTGATCAAACCAATACGAGCATACCATGATCCGAGTATGACGTCATCGCAGCTACATGTATCATGGAATTGTGACATAATATTAAAAATCGTCAATCGATTGGCAAAACTTTAAGGCTTTTTTCGAAGAGTTTCACCTCCAAGAACAACAACAAGATGATTAACGTGTGGGGATCAGGTCCTGGTCCAAAAAGTACAAGTCAGTTTGACCTCTAGTTTTGTTTTCTTTTTAAAACTAAAGTATTCACCATAATTTTAGACTCGTCTACAGTATATATCAAAAATCGAAGTACTGATTTACTTTGAGTATTTATTCAACTGGAAAAGCATTAAAAAGTTCAGAATTAGAAATCTGAGCGATGGCTTAGCAGTTTTAGCCAACAATTTTATTTCAACATACCCAATGTTCTTGAAAGAAAAAGCATGATGTGCACACTGCCTTGTGTATGACACTAATTACTGTTGGACTAAGAGAGTGATAGCCCATTGTATAATGTAAGGATTATCACATTCTTTAAATAAATTGTCAAATATTTATTTAATAATAACAGTCCAAGTCAGCTCTAGTTAGGAGCCACAGTGGCTCAGGGAGTAGGATGCTTGCTCGCTATCATGGAGGTCCCATGTTCAATCCCAGCATTGGTCGAGAAAGTTCATGATTTTCCGACACAGGCATCGATATTTCCGCGTACATGCGCACGGTGTGCGCAGGCACAATCATTTCAAAAAAATTTTTGCAGGCACATTTTTAAAGATGTAGCCACGCCGGGCGGCGCCTGCGCCCGGCACTATTTTTTGCCGTCAAGCACAAAGAAAAAATCGAGGAAAGCCGCCCAGTCGTATTTAAACCCCTTCGTCCTTCTCTGTACACAAACTCGACGCTCGAAATTTACCACGGCAAAAACGGCAAAGCCATGGTAAAAGCCGACGTACGTACGTAAACCATGTCTGTCACGGCATAATTTTTTTTTGTGTGCCGTAGTAGACCCTATCATCCCAAATTAGTTTAAAGAAAGATGTATTGGTATTTTGTTTATTTAGACTTAGAAGATGTGTAGGCCTAGGTCTATTCATTTTACAATTATTCTACGGTCTTTATATTTGTTTATTTGCCGTAAATAGGTCACCCAGACCAATTTACGGCACTCCAATGTTAAAGGTTTGAATGTCGTAATTGTCCAACAAGTGCCTGCAAATTTTCACGACGTTTCTTATTTTATTTCTTACTCGTGTTGACCGTGGATTTGCTACGGCCCGAGAGTAGGACTAGGAGGACGATGAGAGCTTTCTCAGTTTCTGTCTGACCTGATTCTCATTCCACTGTAATAATAATAATATTCGTGAGACACGTACAACAACTTTACAAACAAGTCAAATATTGCAGACCTACCCTTTCCATCACCTGCAATGGTGTGGTAAAGTTGATAGATTGAACCTGCTTAGTTCGGGAAAATAGATTTCTTGATTGACAACACGATAAGGTTTAAATAAGTTTATATAATCCACAAATGACACATGATACAGTTTAAAACAATTAAATGAAACGCGTAAGCGCGTAGTCGATGTTGGTCGATCTAGATGTATTTCAATTCACCATAACCATTAAACACCATTTCTGTTGGTACTACACATAACTATAACACAAAATACATTTATGCTCGACAAGTTGGCCCTGAAAATACAATAGTTGCCATTATCCATATATTCGTAACCAACAGTTCTATTGGCTACACATCCTACAATTTTTACCTTACAGTATTTGAATTACATATATAATTATATATCAAACACTCATGAAACTCACAGTCCACTTGCAGTCATCTATTACAAGAAAGTTAAATTAAATAGCTTACCCATTTGTGGAAAAGAGCCGGTATTGACCTTCACTAAATCTGTAACATGTGGTACTGATGCATGCGTGTAATTTAGTTTTATCCCAGCTAAACTTCTGAATAACCAACCAGGACAAAGAATTACTAATCACCTGATAAACAATATTTCAGAAAGAGACCACCTTCAGAACTATAAAGAGTCCAACGAGTTATCCTTTCAACTATACCAAAAAATATTAAAAGTAAACCCATATAAGAACTAAGACATTTCAACCACTAAAATAAAACACCATAATCCGGACAATACAATTCCAGACCCATACAACTGAAAATCCATCCCCCAAAACATTTTAATGAATTTACATTATCTCACAACCAAAACTATAAACTCACTTATTAAAAACTTCCAACAATCAAGACACTGATCAGGACATTCTTCACCAACATTAATTGACAGAGTCCCAAAATATGACCCTGTTACATACTTCCCCCCACCGTAAAAATGACGTCCCGTCATTTACTTACCAGTAATTAACGACAACAATGCCGTACTAACCTCTGGAGCCATTTTGCTTAAAGAACCTGAAAGATGTAATGAATGAATATAGTTAGCTTTCTCATACCAATCTGACGGATTATTAATTTGAGCCATAACAAAATCACCACTCTGCATCCATTGAGGTTGGTTACATGTTCGGCGAGGTCTTGTTTCAATAGATACATCTGCCGGTAGAGGACTTGGATTATTATCTACGGCGTCACCTGAAACATTAACTTCAATTGATTTTACCTCAGTATTTTCATTACTTACAGATGCGTCATTAGATGCCCCATGAAATATCTCGGTATTGTGATCCCCCTCAACAATATCCTCGATAATTTCATGATCACCTTCCCCTCCTCCCGTAAGAATAACCTCCGGGTAATTCTCATTTACAGGATCATTGGCTTCCACATAACTAAATTCTTCATCAGAACTTGAATCTAATTCAACACATTTTTCCGCAGCTACTTTAGACTCAATTACTATTTTTCGCTTTCTCGGTTTTGGAGTCGGAAAATACACGGGTTCAACGCTATTGATTGATAACAAATTATTTCGATGTAAAGTACGCGATCGTCCACGCCCAGACTCTGGTCTGACCACAAAAACAGGAATTTCCAAATTAGGTTGATCCTCAACAATGTAAACGCCAGGTTCCCATCTATCAGCTAATTTGTGTTTTCCCTGAAACGCTAAAGTACGTACTAAAACACGATCACCAATATCAAGACGAATACCTTTAACTTTCCGATCATATTTTGTCTTCTGTTTTTCTTTACAATTCTCTGATGATTTAATCGCTAATTCATAAGAACGTTGTAACCGTTCCTTTAACGCTTTTACATACGAATGTAATGACACATTAGACACTTCTCGACTCACTCCAAACGCTAAATCTATTGGAAGACGAGGGTGGCGTCCAAACATTAAATAGAAAGGTGAAAATCCAGTGGTTTCATGTCGTGTGCAATTATATGCATGTACAAGAGGTGCTACTTGTATTTTCCAATCATTTTTCTTCTCCGGCGTAAGTGTACCCAGCATATTCAAAAGTGTCCGATTAAATCTTTCACACTGCCCATTACCCATCGGGTGATAAGCTGTGGTGCGGGATTTATCCATACCTACTAAACTACATAATTCTTTAATAATTTTACTCTCAAAATTAGCTCCTTGATCAGAATGTATCCGACTTGGTAAACCATAATGAACTATAAAATTATTGAAAAATACTTCAGCCGTTGTGCGAGCTGTCATATTCCGTGTAGGTATTGCTTGAGCATATTTTGTGAACAGATCTGTAATAACTAGAATATACTGATAATTACCTTTAGATGGTTCTAGTGTTAGAAAATCCATCGCAACAACTTCAAGGGGGTGAGTAGTTTCTATATTCACCAAAGGGGCTCGGATATTTGTAGGAGATTTTCGTCTCAAACAACGTTCACAATTCTTGATCCAAAGTTCAACATCACTTGCCATACCAGGCCAATAAAATCGTTCCCTCATTAATACCATAGTTCTATCTCTACCCATGTGACCAAGATCATCGTGAAGAGCCTGAAATGCTAATTTCCTATAATGACCTGGAAGTACGAGTTGTTCAATTATCTCCCCTTCATGTTCCACAGATCGATATAAAACTCCCTGTTTCAGCTTTAAGTGTTCTAAACGACGACATAATACTTGGACCTCTTTGTTGAACTCCTTGTCAAATGGCTTTATTCCCGACCTTAAATATTTAAGAATAGACAATATAGAGGCATCTTTTGCTTGTTCCTTTCTCCAATCACGTGGTGTCATACCATTTAGACCTAAATTTACCTCCGGCACTAATTCTGGTGATATACTTAAACATTCGGCATAATTACTCGGCTGAATAGAATTACAAATTACATGTACCTGTTCATGTGAAATATATTCCGATTCTTTATGTAATCTTGACAATAAATCGGCGTCCAAATTATTTTTCCCGGGTCTGTATTTTATTTCAAAATCATACGCAGAAAGAGCGGCGAGCCATCTATGACCTGTTGCATCTAATTTAGCGGAAGTCAAAATATAGGTTAATGGATTATTGTCGGTATACACCACAAACTTGTTCCCATACAAATAATCATGAAACTTTTCTGTAACGGCCCATTTTAACCCTAAAAATTCCAATTTATGAGCAGAATAATTTTGTTCCGATTTATTCACACTTCTGCTCGCGTAAGCCACAACTTTCAATAAATTATCTCGTTTCTGATAAAGAACTGCACCCAGACCAGTTTGACAAGCGTCAATATGTAAAACGAATGGTAACGTATAGTCACAGCTTGTAAGAATTGGAGAACTACACAAATGATCCTTTAATTCACAGAATGCATTTTCCTGCTCAATATCCCACTTCCACTTGACGGAAACATTACTTTTATTTTTCTTACCCGTTGTGGGCATCAAAATAGATAAAGGTTTTGATATTTTCGAAAAATCTTTCACAAAACGACGATAATAACCAGCAAATCCAAGAAATTTTCTTACCTCGACAGAATTCAATGGGCGTGGCCATTTTTGGATCACCTCAATTTTCTCTGGATCTGGTTCAATACCCGCTTCGGAGATAACATGTCCAACATAGTTTACACGTCTTTTAAAGAAACTACATTTATCAGGTGCTAATTTTAAATTACACTGACGTAAACGCTCTAAAACCTTATTTAAGCGCTGTAGATGCTCCTCGAATGAATCTGCAAAAATAATCAAATCATCAATATACACTACACATATCGTCAAATGAAGATCTCCTAAGCAATCTTCTAAAAGCCTCTGAAACGTCGCGGGAGAATTACAAAGACCAAAAGGAAGTCTGTTATACTCATAAAAACCAAGCGGACCAATTGTGAAAGCGGTACGCTCCTTATGTTCTTCGGCAACTTCGACCTGGTAATATCCGGACTTCATATCTAACTTTGAATAAAATTTGTTACCTGCTAAATGATCCAATAACTCATCAATTCTGGGAAGAGCGTACGAATCCTTGATCGTTCTATTATTCAATTGTCTGAAATCAGTGCACATGCGTAATTTACCGTTCTTTCTACGACAAAGTACCACGTTTGATGCCCATGGACTATGTGAATTTCTTATAACACCACATGCTAACAACTGCTTTAAATGATCTTTTACTTCAGTAAACATCGATGGAGGTATACGGCGGTGCCGTTGCTTAAACGGTTGTTCATCTATAAGTTCAATTCTGTGTTGTACTCTGGATGTATGTCCCAAGTCCAGATCATTATGTGCGAAAATATCGTCAAAACTTAACAACAGGTTCTTACCTTGAATTATCTCTTCCTCTGATAAATCGCTTTCGTCAATTTCTACTTTATTTAAGACCGAGGCATTGGATCCATCTGAAGTAACTTCGTTATCTTCAATATTTACCGGCTGTAGTTCACACACAATAGCTTTGGGTGAAATAACAATAGTATTTGTAGACACATTTGAAACGTTAACTGAAATATAATCTGTATTATTGTAATCATACATCATTATGGATGGAGAAACATCTAAATCAGATGAAATACTGGAACGTTGACATGGGTGTACCATCACCGACACCTTCGGGTATCGTAACTTTTTATCAACATAACATGGTAACGTTATACGAGAATTTGGACGAACTAGTATCCTATTGACTGAGGCACTTTTCACTATTCCTAAACTGAAATCTCGTTTGACTAATTCTTTTTCTGATAAATCCATACTACGAAAAGATAAATACCAAGAAGTGGTTAATTTCGCTTTTTGGAGAAAAGATTTCCCATGTTCATCTTTACATTGTTTCATCAGAAGAGTCAATACATTTGTTCCAAGTAAAACCGGAACCAATGAATTATATCTACTCACCGGAACTACTAATAAAATACAAGTTATTGTTTCATCTGTCAATTCTGAAAACTGTAAATCTGCTTCAATATATCCTTTATACGGCAATGGTTTACCATCAGCACATTCTATATCCAACATAGTTTTAAGCGGTTGTAAAGGTAAATGTTTTAATTTAGAATTATATAACTCTTCACTTACAGTAGACACAGTTGATCCAGTATCTAAAAGTGCAGTACAACAATTTCCCTCAACTTTAACATTGGCTTCATTAGGTTCACCAACTACAAAATTCGATTTCAACGTCGCTCTGGGAAGTCTCTGCGTGGAGTACCCCAGGGCGCTTCCCTTGGCCTGAGGTTGTGAACGTTTAAAGAACGATTCTGGTTAAATGCTGCTCTGCAACCCAACCTAATATGACCGTACTGACCACAAGCCCAACACTTGGGTCCCGGTCCTTGACTACTACGCCGATTATCCCGGTTATTACTACTAAAATTATTTGACATCTCACCTCTTGAATCATTTCCTTGTGACTGCCATCGTGGAACCTTAGGTCTGTCAACTTTATAAGCTAATTGCGAAACTTGATCCTTCAATCCACTAACTTGTGAAGAAATACTGTGAACTATCCCTTTAAGTTCCTGAAATTCAGAATTAGAAGACTTTGTATGTATCATGTTAAAAGGATTTGGCTTCGAAGTAGCGGTACTCGCTGATAAGTTTCGTTGGTTAACATCATGCTCTATACGGCGAAGTTGAACACGTAGTGTGTCGAAACTTGTTGATTTATCATATTTGTGAGCAGACAAATCACGTAAGTGTGGCAACAATCCACGCCAAAATACATTCCTTAATGTCTCATCGGATTCTTTAGGATCTGGACTACCCTCTCGAGTTACTCTTGCGAATATATCTTCTAACCGGCATGCCCAATCTGTAACCGTTTCAGATGGATATTGTTTAGCACTGTAAAAGAGTCCGATTAAAGATTCTGCTTCTTCACATGTACCGTAAACACTATGCAATTTGGCTAAGACAGTTTTAACATCAACATGCGGACCTAACCGCATTATAACCTTACCGGCCTCCCCTTTAAGTGATCGGCGAATAGCCAACAGTATTACATGGTTATCATATACACCTTCTGAAATTAAACAATCTACTTCGTATCTCCAAAGGTCGTAACTAACTTCACCTTTTCCTGGTTCACCATAAAACATTGACAACTTCGGCATCGGATTAACTGGTGGTCTTGATTTAGTAGACGACTCTGTTTCATCATCCGATTTAACCGGCCACTTACCTTTAGATTTCAAAACATCTTCCATCCACTCAGCAACGTCATCTTCAGTCTTACCTATACGCTTTGGAAAAAGACCCAACTTTCTTAGTGTGTTACCCAAGACCACAACTTCTTCCTCCGACATATTCAAACCAATCGACTGACCAAACTACTCTAAACTCTACATAAAAAAAAAACTCCACTGTTGATAAAATAAAGACAATACAAGTTATAGTGTTACTGGGATAACTGTTATATATTTTAGTATAATGCAATGTGTATTGAATGATGTTCTAAGATTATCAATAGTTACGGAATTTTATGCCCTAACTTATTTAAACTTGACCTATTTATTTATTAGTGCTGTCAACATCCATACTTACAACCATACATACCAGGTTTACCGACACTAAAAATAAATGAAAACAAACAAATTAACACTAAATTAATCAAATTAACACTAAATTAATCAATAGTTCATAATATTAATGTTCAATATTCACTGTTACACAGTTCCAATCTTCATCCAGAATCTGTTATAATTTCAGTTCCAGTGGTTAAACACTGTCACAAAGTCACGAGAATTCAAGCTTGATGATAATGTGCATATAAATTTGAATGTCAGTAATTAAACGCCATCGGATTCACTTTAAAGTCTAACGATAAGTTAATTGAAAACTAAACAGTTCAACTTGTTACTGGTACAACCAAGAAAATCTACTCCTCCCTGGGGGCTCCATTATTGCAGACCTACCCTTTCCATCACCTGCAATGGTGTGGTAAAGTTGATAGATTGAACCTGCTTAGTTCGGGAAAATAGATTTCTTGATTGACAACACGATAAGGTTTAAATAAGTTTATATAATCCACAAATGACACATGATACAGTTTAAAACAATTAAATGAAACGCGTAAGCGCGTAGTCGATGTTGGTCGATCTAGATGTATTTCAATTCACCATAACCATTAAACACCATTTCTGTTGGTACTACACATAACTATAACACAAAATACATTTATGCTCGACAAGTTGGCCCTGAAAATACAATAGTTGCCATTATCCATATATTCGTAACCAACAGTTCTATTGGCTACACATCCTACAATTTTTACCTTACAGTATTTGAATTACATATATAATTATATATCAAACACTCATGAAACTCACAGTCCACTTGCAGTCATCTATTACAAGAAAGTTAAATTAAATAGCTTACCCATTTGTGGAAAAGAGCCGGTATTGACCTTCACTAAATCTGTAACATGTGGTACTGATGCATGCGTGTAATTTAGTTTTATCCCAGCTAAACTTCTGAATAACCAACCAGGACAAAGAATTACTAATCACCTGATAAACAATATTTCAGAAAGAGACCACCTTCAGAACTATAAAGAGTCCAACGAGTTATCCTTTCAACTATACCAAAAAATATTAAAAGTAAACCCATATAAGAACTAAGACATTTCAACCACTAAAATAAAACACCATAATCCGGACAATACAATTCCAGACCCATACAACTGAAAATCCATCCCCCAAAACATTTTAATGAATTTACATTATCTCACAACCAAAACTATAAACTCACTTATTAAAAACTTCCAACAATCAAGACACTGATCAGGACATTCTTCACCAACATTAATTGTCATAGTTCGTTGTACTCAAATAAAAGTAATAAAGTAATATTTGAAAAAAAAACCCAACAGAACAACAAATACCGAAAGGTCCTCAACTTATCTATCCAGAGAAACAGAGTGGGGCGGGACAATTTTATGCTCGGTCGGGTGGTGTCAAAAAGTTTTTAGATCCCTGTATCATTGATGAAAATTAAGTGAATTTGGTAAAATTTGAATATATAAATGGAAATTTGATTTGCACTGAACCAAATACAAAAGGCAGCAGATGCTCTGAAAATACACAAAGAAGGGTTTAATTTTCATAAAAGACCACGCCCCCCCCTCCCAAAAATTTTTACACCACTCACCAAATCATGGCTACATCCCTGTGTTTCAGTATGACCCTGCAGGCACATTTTCAAGTGTGTGCGCAGGCACACTCAACTTTTATAGAGCCCTGTTCTGACATTGTTCCCCCTTGTCAGTGGTGCAGGACAGAGGCCCTGGCAGGAGGCAATGTATAGTCATTAGGATGGGCCGAAAGAACCAGGTCTCGTGCACACATTGGAGTGCTTGTAAAAAATCCCTTGGCAGTTTGAATTTGATATAGGAGTAGGCCGTAGTGCCGCTGTCCAGGCAAAATTTCCCTCATAGTACATTTTATGGCATATGCCGTCTTCATTTGCCAATTAAACCTCATTTCATTTACAACTTTAGTTAATCTATATTTGTGAAAATCTAATAATTTTGAATGTTATATTTCAGTTAAATTTATTAGTTCAAGCTGTAATGTATAATTTAACGGAACCAGTAGCTGCCTCCTTTAATAACCAGAATGATCATTGGTCATTGAGAGATTATGCTTCTAGATTATTAGGAGAAATAGTGCTGTAAGTTGTTTGTGTTTTCAGATCATGTCCTATACACCCAGATTGAATTGTGGTCGTATGTTATCGTCACACCGTCCGTCATTTACAAGTGCTTGTGGATGCTCAAAAGGCTAATATTATCGCTTGATCGACTTTAAATTGATACACAGTGTTTAAGAGATGACGAATCCTATTTATGATAATTAATTAATGGGTTGTTACTCTTGATTAGTTTTTGGTGTCATGTAAATGCTCCCATTACGGACAACAATATCCTCTCTTTAACATACCTAGCCCTTTCTATTCTGAAGACTCATCACACTACTTTCAAGATGTACGTACTCCTACGATACATCCCAGCTAGAACTTTCAGATCTCAGATTAACAATTACTAGTCCAACTAACAAGCAAATCATCCTATGGGTCAGGGTATATGATAAAAAAAGTGCTAATCTGAAATTGATTAGCAATTGCTCTTGATTGAATGGAAAATTTTCACGGTATTGTATTGAACGAACTCTAAAGGCTATAATTTCTACCGGTATACAACTAATGTTTATTTGTGTATTGTGGGTGGGAGGTGTTTTCGTAATGCGATAAAATGATTAAAATATTGTGTGATGGCAAATGGGATGCCGGATGGAAACGGGGTCAATTCTTACGAAGGGTAATGGTTACAGATAAAAATTATTGTTTTGTGATAATTATCGAGCTTGTATATTTACAGGATTATCAAATTTAACGTTTGTACTAATTTTTAGTTAGATAGTGAATTGAATGACTGTTAAAAAGTTAGCTTACAATTAGTTCATTGACTAATCTTTAATTACTTTTAATCTCGTCGAGCGACATCAAGGGGATTAAAATGTCTGTATGGAGTGGAATGGTGAATCATGTTTGTTAAAGATTTTTTCACGCTTAGTTTGGCACAAGAAACTTGATTCGCAGATTCCCTTAAATTTGATAACTGTCTGCTAATCAATTTAATATTTGATTCGCACTTACGTCGATTTTGTTTAGCGATACCACTTATCATTTTGCCTGCTATGGTCAGCTTTTAAAAACTTGTTAAAACATAACTTTTTAAGCAATGTTATATATAATGACTGTGATGACTTTTAAAACTGAGGGGGATCACGTGGCTAAGTGGGTAAGACGCTGGCTCGCTAACCTGGAGGTCGGGTGTTCGATCCCTGCATTGGCCGAGAAAGTTCATCCAGATTTTCCGGCGTGGTTCCCCCCTTGTCAGTGATGCAGGACGGAGGGCCTGACAAGGACAGCTGTCTAGTCCTTCGGATGAGACGAAAAACCGAGGTCCCATGTATATATTGGAATGCACGTAAAAGATCCCCTGCCAGTTGGAATTCGATATAAGAGTAGGCGATAGTGCCGCTGCCCGGGCAAAATTTCCCTCATAGCACGCTGTATGGCGTATGCCCGTCTTCATTAGCCCAGTATAGGAGCAGAACAGTAGGACGTTAAACCCCATTTCATTTCATTTTAAAACTGAACTTTTTAAGCAGGGTTTTGATTAGTGATTGTGATGACTTTTACAAACTGGAATTTTTAAGGGGGGGGTGGATGGCTGAATGGTTAGCACGTGCGTGCTGTATCATAAGGCCTGTCATTGAGTCAACTGGCGTGGTTTTGAATCCCTGGTTGTACGTGACAAGTAGTAGGGTCGCCTGTCCAATCGCGTGGGTTTTTGCCGGGTCCTCCGGTTTCCTCCCACTGCTACAGACCCCAACGCGCAAGCGAATTATTGAAATAAAATTAAACCATATGTTAGTCCCGAAATGACCTAATTTGTGCGACTGGACATTAAACCCCATTTCTCTCTCTCTCTCTGAAATTTGTAATCCTTATGGACTCATATATGAACAGAGACTAATGGCTTTATGTAAAGAAACTGCATCTGCAATCATTTTCTTGCATGAAAATAGTAAAGATGATTTAAAATATTGGACAATTCTGTAGTGTCATGTTGGGTAAACATGACTATCTTTCATTTTTAAGCGTATATGCTATGAATTTTTGTTTATTCTAGTTTATTCTTTTTAAGCCAAAATTTGGACTCCGCCCAGCCCTGATTCAAATGTTTTGGAATTGTCAAATAGACACCAATTACCTTTTTTAATGCTAAAATGTGAGGCTCATGATCTTTTTTGATATTGATTTTTGCTATAAAATGTAATTGAAATGTAATTACCTATTACTATTACAAGGTTTTTGGAATTAAATTAATTCCATTTTCATTATTTCATTCAAAACATGTAATGATTACATACCATTACCATTACCCTAGCCCTGTGATCATGGACTATTTGATCATGGTTCCATTATTACTGTGTGAAAGCAATAGATTATAGACTCTTTAATTATTTAGACAACACACAAGAACCCCATCATCAATAATTTGTTACTGAGCCGTATGGACATCATCATGTAATGTATTGAACAATTTATTTGTTATATAATACATGGGCATTAAATTCTCACCACTCTATTTACACATATTTATTTTTTACAGAAAGTGGAGTAACCCCTTAAATCATTTATTATATAATACAGTCAAAGAACTAAAGGATGTACTGTTTGATTTAAACAAGCCGTTCTGTTCTCACTATGGTGCTATAATGGGTTTAATAGCCCTCGGAAATAAGGTAATTATACTATTAATAGAACAGTAATTATTGCATGGAATTCTACATAATTGATCATTAGTGTCAGGTGTAAATTTTTTATAATTGCCTCTTTGATTTGGTTTTATACGCCCATGTTTTTATGTGGACGTATATTGTCATTGTCGTCACCCCTGTCCCTCCATCCATCTGTCCACAATTTGTTTGTGGAAACTCTACAGGTCACAATTTTTATTTAATTTTGACGAAATCTGAAATATAGGTTTATCTCCCCACGATATTGGCATGTATCGTACCGTAACTTCATGGATTATGGCCCCTGATTGTTCGAAAAATCATGTTTTTCGCTTATGGACTCTAGAGGTCATAATTTTTATCCGGTTTTGGTGAAACTTAAAATTTATGTTTATAACTCAAAGATCTTGGATCCTTTCGATATTCGCGCATATCGGGCCTCAACTTCCTGGATTTTGACCCCTGATTGTACAAAAAATCACGTTTTTAGCTTGTGGATCCTCTAGCGGTCACGATTTTAAAAAACTTTCAACAATATCATCAATACAACCTAATGACAGTGAATTTTGAAAGGGGCATAAATTGCCAGACAAAATGGCTGCTCCACATGCGCAAATAGTGTAAAAGTATGTAATGCCAAGGATGTGGATCCTCTAAGGTCACAATTTTTATACGCCCACATTTTCATGTGGACGTATATTGTCGTCGCCCCTGTCCGCCCCTGTTCAATGAAACTTGAAATATAGGTTTATCACCCTAAAATCTCGGTTCCTTTCGATATTGGCATTTATCGGACCGTAACTTCATGGATTATGGCCCCTGATTGTACGAAAAATCACGTTTTTTGGCTTGTGAACACTGTAGAGGTCACAATTTTTATCCGATTTGGTTTAAACTTGAAATGTATGCTTATAACCCAAAGATCTCGGTTCCTTTCGATATTCGTGCATAATATCGGAACGTAACTTCCTGAATTATGGCCCCTGATTGTACGAAAAATCACGTTTTTAGCTTGTGGACCCTATAGAGGTCATAATTTTTCTCCGATTTAAAAAACGTATTATTATATCACCGTTACACCCTAAGGACAACTGGCTGCCCTTTGTTCTCAAATAGCGTAAAAATATGGTATATCAAGGTTGTGGACCCTATAGAGGTCACAGTTTTTATCCGATTTTGTTGAAACTTGAAATGCAAGTTTATAACCCAAAGATCTCGGTTCCTTTCGATATTTGCGCATATCGAATTGTAATTTCCTGAATTATGGCCCTTGATTGTAGGAAAAATCACTTTCGTTTTTGCTTGTTTTTTATCCATCTCTCGAAAATGTGGGCGTATCCTGCCTGGCAGCCGCTGGTTATTAATTTTTATGAAACTATAGATATATGTTTATGTCCCAAAGATCTGGGATCCTTTTGATATTTGGGCTAATCAAACCCTAACTTCCTGGATTATGGCCCTTATTATACGAAAAATCACTTTTCCGTTTAGCTTGTTCTCTGTCTATGTCTTGCAAAATGTTGGCGTATCTTGCATGGCAACTGCGTGTTATATCTTTTGGCATCCTTTGCATTTTTCGGAAAATATTAAATTTCTCACAGTTTAATCCATGCTAATATGTACACAGATTGATAATTGAGCATTTTATTGAGAAAACTAAATCAATATATCAATCTCCTGGCTTGGATTCAATTGGATTATATTATAAACAAGCCCATCTGTTTATAAATCGGTGGAATTTCGGTTCATCATCTTTGTAAATACTGAACGATTTTTGGACTGATATTCCTATAACAGATTCAACTTGTACAATATTTTAGTTTGCAAGGTATTCCTATATCACTCACACCACGCTTAGAGACTTTACGGTATGAGTAGATATCCTTGTGTTGTCATTTTTCCAGGAGTTGAATCCTCAGGTGGTCTTCACTTAAAGTGTTAACTGTCTTGAATTCTTATAAAAGGGAAATAAAGAAATTCAGAAATCACACTCTTTTAGTTAAAAGAAGTTGAGGTGGTAGAGTTTTAGGATTTTTGGCAACTATTATTAAAAAGGTGTTATTCTTGATTTGTCTACCGGTATATTGGACAAGAATGATAGACAAATAATAAATTATTCATTTTCTGTAAGTGACATGGTAGAATATTTAGAGTGTCTAAATGAATATTTGATGATATACCATTTGATAGACAAAGACAGCCCTAATTATTCTCTATCCTCTGTGTGCCTTTGTTTATTGACTCGTAGCCATTGATAACAACAGTCAATGGTATGATAATGTGGGGAATAAAAAATAAGTAGTTCTTTTAGAAATGTCAGTGGTTATAATGATATAAGTATTAATAATTAATGATTAGTAATTTGTTATATCAGCTAAAAAGTACAAATAAGTTAGTCATGACGCAAAACAGTATTCAAAGAAAAGAGAGACCTTTTAGGAAACTTAATTGGAATTCAGAGTCATACAAAATTTATTATACACCCACACAGAAATGTGGTCGTATATTGCTGTCAACTCTGTCCATCCATTTGTCCACAATTTCTTGTGAACACTCTACATTTATTATTCAATCTTTTTTAAATTTATATGTTGTTTATATTAGTGAGACGAAGATGCCAATTTAATTACAACAATTTCTGTTAACTACTTCTAGCGTTTTGACACTTGTTTCACTTTGTAGAATCTTGTGAATGCTCTTTCAACAAAGGTTTTCATCCAGTCTGTATGAATGAAATTAATATTGGTGTCTTGTGACTGTTCCCATAATCTAAAAAGGAATAAATATGCGACAACTCTTGTCAAATGTGCGGACAATTTGGCTGCTTTGGGCATATGTTTCGTTGCCTGGCAACCTATCTTTTGTGGGTTTACTTCAGTCATCACGGAACCATTGTCAAAGATTTTGAGATTTATTGATCAAACCTTCTGCAATTTCTCGGTTAATTTGAAATTGTTAAAAATTCAGATAGTGTATAAAAAAAGTTTACAGTTTTGTTTAAATTGAAAGATGAAACATATCAAAATTCAGATTATCCTATCAATTTTAGTACCAGTAATACTAATATCAGTTTTCTTGCTGGATTAAGTACTGCTAAACCTTAAAATATGACAAAAATATGCTTAAAATTTTACTTAAATTAATTACTATTAAAGTCCTTTTGAAACTATACAGTAAACATAAAAAGCCAGTTTAATTTTTAAAATCAATTTAGAAAAAGATCTATAATTTTGTGACGCTCCTGTGGATTTTGGGGTTCTAAGTAGTATATCAATGCCTTTTTCATGTATATCAATGAAGTTAGGGAGGAGTTTCATATATTTTAACAATCGCCAATTGTGGCCCAAAATGGTAGTACCACTTCAAACATCTATGACATAAATATTTAAACACCGTCAGAGCCTTCTAATTTTAAAACTCTTTATAAATTTCTGACAGCTGTCTCTCATATTTTACTATAGTACCATAACCTTATATAATATTTGTTAAAGTGTAGCACCATGGGCCTTTCTGTCAGACGTGGAGAGCGGGATATTCCAAAACCGGTCGCCACATCCTACGTATCGTACAACCCATGCATCTTTTCTTACTACATATCTTAGTAGCCTTGTGATCGTCTAGAATTTGTCTCTGGTTATCTTTGCTTCCCCTTCACGTTGCGTATTTACTTCTTACTGTTTTCTTAAGACGCTTGTCTTTCCAGCAGTTATAACAATGCAACAGTTTGTTTTTACATTTTATATAACACAGCTGGATACATGGAGACAAGCATAGTATAGATTACAATACTAAGGTCATTCACAAACACTAGCCAGCCAGACTCACTAGGCTGAGTCTTTTGATAGAAATTGCTACATCTTTTCCCTTCTGGAATCAAGCTGCTGTCTAGGAAATTTGGCTTAAAAGTTTGCCATGATTTCTTTTATAGGACATATGGACATCATGCACAGACTAGCCTATTCATGACCCTGAACCTGTGCAATTACTGATATGATTGGTCCCTTAAATCAAATGATGCAATGGGTAAATTTTCAATCACGTGTAATCTGTAACATAGAACCAGCTATTGTTTACCAAATTATAACTCATTTTATGTAACAATATGCCACTCATTCGCTAACTTGATTTAAGTACATATATGTGAATCTAATACCTTGCCAAAGATATTAATTAATACAATATAATGCCATCATTTTTCTCTATTCCTCAATCTGGTTAAAACACAGATCCTATTTCGTTTCGTTTTTATAGTTCAAAATTTCGTTTTACTTGTCTTTACTACACTTGGATCTGGAAGAGTTGTTATTTAACTCGTGTTCTGAATGGTGTCAGGGATAAGCCAATGAAACGGCCTGTTACTGCGAGCTTTAGGTGTGTTTTTCACGGAACTGTGGGTAATCCACTAGTAACATCAATGCTGATTGGTTAATCAAATGTCTGACGTCAAAAGGGTCATAAGTCGGTCTTTTGTCCCCTGACGTGACCTATCGCTATAACTTGTCAGATCTTCATGTAGTGTAGGCCATCGAAAGTATAAAAAAATGAAACGAAATATAGATCTGTATTTTAATCAGATTGTCTATTCCTTGTCTATAAATTCGAAAACAATGTTGCAACAACAATATTTCTACAAAACAAATAGATAATTTCATCAATTTGTCTGTGTTACTGTCATACACATGTAGAAAAACTCTTCCTTTAAAGTAGCTAATTCTCTAACTCAATATCATCCAAAATCTTCAACATTAAAAACACGATTTATTGGTCAAATTAAATCAACATTCATGTTGTGATCTTACCGGAAAAAGATGGGCTTTTGATATCCAATATTTAAGACAAAATAAACATTTTACCATTGGTACACGAATCGTGTACCATAATGCGCTTCAGCCCCAGATGTATCAAGAGACTTGAGGGACGAGGCTAGACACATTGCACCAAATCTAACGGCGAATGTAGGCTGGAATAACCAGACGCTAGAAATTTGCACTCGCTTGAGACTGCTGGCTTATTTCGCCGAACATAACTGATTTGAAATTGGAGTAAAAACGGAAACCATTGAATGTAAATCAGTTTATATACATTCATATTACAGTATTATATGCGTTGCAACCCACTTTTGTCAATTTCTAGGTCCCAATTGTTAACGATTTAGCTCCTTTAACTCCAAAATGGCATGGTTTTTATTGTTGTTTTTTTTAAAAAATAGGTGATAAATAATGTGTTAAAAAATAGCAAGAATAAGAAATTATCACAATGCTTTGAATATATATTTAGATATATGTATGATACAGAAAAGTCAGTAGGTTTCCATAAGAATTCGGAATGGCTTCTGTTTATAATTTATAAGCATGTAAAGATATTTTAATGCAATAGATGCTTTGTACACTGTTTTTCTCTTTAGTAGAATGCTTCAGTTAATTTCAAAACCCCAGAGACCTTTACTTCTAGAATTTTGCATTTTTTTTTTGAAAATGCATTGTATCATATGAATAGTAAATTATCCTTATCTTTAGAAAAACGTGCTTTGTAACAAACCTGATTTCTTAAAAGTGAATTAAAGGTTAGAAAAAGAATAAGACTTTTTGCATTTGTGAGAGCTTTTTCCCACAAAGCTATGTTTTCTTAAAATGAATGGTTTGGAGAGAATGATCTTAAAAGCAATATTCAAAATCTCATTGCCATGGAACCAATTTTCCTTATCGATTGATGTTTATTAAGGTTATGTCACACTATTCTGTCCATGTTGATCTTGATAAATTCAGATATGTTCAAATAACATGTAAGCTACACTGTCCCCATAAATTATTGAATTTATAGTAACATTTTTTGACGTCTTCAAAACCATTCGATGGTTTCTAGCATTTTTTTGCTTCCTCTTGTATACTATTTAATGGATTCAAATCAAATTTGGTAAGGAAGTCTCACACTAACAATCACTCTCACTCAAATTACGTTTTCTAAATCTGTCATTGAGTCAACTGGCGGGGTTTCGATTCCCTGGTTATACGTGAAAAGGAGTAGGGTTGCCTGTCCAACCTCGTGGGTTTTCTCTGGGTCCTCCAGTTTCCTTCCACTGCTAAAGACCCCTACTCGCAAGCGAAGTATTGAAATAAAAAATTGAACCATGCGTTAGTCCCGAAATAACCCTAGTATGTGTCAAGTGGATGTTAAACCCCATTTCTCTCTCTCTCTCTCACCTTTTCTAACTGTATTAGTCAGCTGAGCCACACCCATTTTCTTTTTGTGTGTCTGTGTGTCGC
Source organism: Patella vulgata (assembly GCF_932274485.2). Lineage (NCBI taxonomy): Eukaryota > Metazoa > Mollusca > Gastropoda > Patellidae > Patella > Patella vulgata. The sequence goes on from NC_065883.2 coordinate 26,283,300, forward strand.
CTACAGGCCGCAATTCTTAATCGATTGTCTTGAAAACGTATTCTTCATGCCCTAAGGATGACATCTATTATTGTTGGTGCATGCCCAAGCCCGACCCCCTGAAACAAAGCCATGCCCAATTTTTGTGTGTGTCTGTGTTTCACCTACAGGCTGCAATTCTTAATGGATTGTTTTGGAACATGGCATATATTATATATTCCTTCTTATAGCCTAAGGGTGGCAACTATTGATTTTGGTGCATGTCCCAACCCCCAGGGGCAGAGCCACGCCTAATTTTTGTGTTTATCTTATACAGGCCACAATTCTGTGTGGATCAGCTTGGAACTTTGCATATGTATTCCTTATAGCCTATGGGCGGCAACTACTGATTTTGGTGAATGTCCCGACCTCCAGGGGCAGAGCCACGCCCAATTTTTGTGTTTAGCGTCCGATGGCCAAAATTCTGAATGGAATATCTTGGAACTTGGGATACTTATTCCTGATACCCTAAGGACAGCAACTATTGATTTTGGTACATGACACCCTCCCCAATGGGCGGTGCCACACCCACTTTTTGTTAATATTTTGTCTGTAAATGATATATAGGCTGCAGTTATTAACAGATTTGGATCCAATTCGGAATGATACATCATAGAGAGCCAGAGCCACGCCCCTACTTTTGTGTTTTTTGTCTACAGACTGGAATTCAGAATGGATCCCCTTGGAACTGGGCATATTTATTCCTGTAAGGATAACAACTATTTATTTTGGTACATGTCCTGACTCCCAGGGGTGTGGTACCACAGCAACTTTTTTGTCTGTAAATACTCTACAGATTGCTATAATTAACAGACTATGTTCAAATTCAGCATATCAACCATTTCAATAACAGGGTGGTGCCTATTTATATTGTTCCAAATCCAACCCCTAGGGACAGAGCCTTTCCCAATTTTTGTATTTATCATCTACAGGCTGCAATTATGAACAGATGATCTTGGAACTTTGCCTTTTTATTCCTTATACTGTAAAGCCAGCATTTATTTATTTTGGTGCATTCCCTGACCCCCTGGGGCTCTGTCACACCCACTTTTTTGTTAATATTTAGTCTCTAAATTTGGCAAAATAAACTTAACGCCTAGCCTTCTTTGCCTCTTGTCATATTTCTGTCATTGCAGCTATTTTATACATCATGCTCTTCATTTTAAAAAAGTACCATATCAATGAAAGCAGGAATGTGGACGTATATTGCAGCGTTAGTGATGCTCTAGTTATATTTATGTGTTGCACATGTATTATTCAATCAATTGATAACTGAAAACGATTTGTTTTCATTATTATTAAAAATTTATCTCTTGATAACTTAGGGATAAATAATGTATTTGCTTTAATTTGTCCTAGTAATGTGCTGTACCGGTATTCGTATTTGTCCCCCGCCTTTCGAAGAAAGCAGGGGACTATTAAAATGGGTTCGTCCGTCTGTCTGTCTGTCTGTCTGTCTGTCTGTCTGTCTGTCTGTCTGTCTGTCTGTCTGTCTGTCTGTCTGTCTGTCTGTCCGTCCGTCTGTCTGTCCGTCACACTTTTTGGGACACAATAACTCTCTTCCTAATTGAGCTAGAATGTTCAAACTTGGTGTATGTGTTTATTAGGTCAATGCCTTGATGGAGTTCGAAGATGAGCATTTTCCGCTTAGGGTAAGCAGAGATAAGCAATTTGATTGGTTGATGCTTTGGGACACGATAACTCTCTTCCTAATTGGGCTAGAATGTTCAAACTTGGTGTATGTGTTGATTAGGTCAATGCCTTGATGGAGTTCGAAGATGAGCATTTTCCGCTTAGGGTAAGCAGAGATAAGCAATTTGATTGGTTGATGCTTTGGGACACGATAACTTTTAATTGAGCTAGAATGTTCAAACTTGGTGTATGTGTTTATTAGGTCAATGCCTTGATGGAGTTCGAAGATGAGCATTTTCCGCTTAGGGTAAGCAGAGATAAGCAATTTGATTGGTTGATACTTTGGGGCATGATAACTCTCTTCCTAATTGAGCTAGAATGTTCAAACTTGGTGTATGTGTTGATTAGGTCAATGCCTTGATGGAGTTCGAAGATGAGCATTTTCCGCTTAGGGTAAGCAGAGATAAGCAATTTGATTGGTTGATGCTTTGGGACACGATAACTTTAGTTCTAATTAAGTGAGAATGATGAAACTTGGTGTATAGTTTCATTACAGTAATACCTTGACTAAGTTTGATAATGAGCATTTTCTGCTCAGGGTAAGCAGAGCGATACGCAATTTGATTGGTCGAGACTTTGGAAAACAATAACTCTCCTACTTTGATTGTTAGACTATAAGTAAAGATATACTGTTTGATTGTTCAATACTTTGTAAAAGATAATTTGTGATAAATTTATATGTGTCCTCTAATTATTTTCCTATTTCGGCGGGGGACATCAGCCTCACTGTTGGCTTGTTTACAACCAAATGATAACAAAGAATTAAGTTAAACATTGTTGAATATTTTTTTAATATTATCAAGAGAAATGGTAACAAGCATGTTGTACTTTTCTTAAACCTTGTATCCATTTTGGTTGTGGGGACCACAGTTGTTGAGCTGTTGGACGAACAAAAACTTTAGAATTTTGCAAGTAGGTTCTCACTTGTCAATATGCATGGAAAATGTGCTTAGTTATTTAATGGTACTAAAATCAAGGTGTAATTACTATTAATCCTACCCATTTTTGGGGATCAATTTTTCGTTATTAATCACTTAAACAATTCTTTGTGACAGCCATATTTTTTTTATCTTCTAGCTTTCAGATTAAAGACAATAATCAATTGGCAATTCAATTAATCCCCCATATATCACCCAAAATAATAAAAATTGTTGTTTCACAGATCATCTGCAGAGGATAGTCGACCATCAGTCGAGGATGGTCGACAATCATACATATAACATAAAGCATATGTACGTTTTGATAGTTTGTTAGATTTTAGAACAGTTATCTATTAAATTTTTCAGACAATTGAAGAAATCCTCCTACCAAATTTATCAACATTCTGGTCACATTTAAATGTAGCAATGGAGGATATATCTATACGTAATGCTCTAGTAAGATCGGACGCATACAAGGTTTATGGGGCTCTTCTGGTAAGAAACACTGTATAAGAAATAATTTTTGGCACATTACATTTCCTTGCCTGGTATGAGTTTGGAGGGGTTTTTTGATAACCTCTCTAAACATGTATGATACAGCATTTGCAAAAGTTGTAGTTTGGAAGCTGTGTCAAAAATACTATTGGGAGCTTTGATGGCTCAGTGGGTAAGACACTGGCTTGCTGACCTGGAAGTCATTAGATTGATCCCGACTTTGGTTGAGAAATTACCTCAGGATTTTCCGGTCTGGTTTCCGCTTGTTAATAGTTGTGCGGATAGTACAAAAAACCAATCTAACTTTCTAACGGTGTTCGTTTAGCGATGCTCTCTTGGCAAAATTTCTCTCATAAAGTCATAGCACAATGCATGGCATATACTCGATTTCAGCATCTTCAATAGAAGGCTTGATCTTGCTTTAACTACGTAATCTTATCAAGGCCTTCACGTAATACCCTGCATATTTCTGCAATAATTTCGATTGGGTATTTACCCAGCTTGTAAGCCTATCATATTCCTCGATCGTCGTGAATACCAAATCTCGTGCTTTCCAGCTAAAATGTCTACCTGTGATAATCGAGTTGCAAAGTTCAAGGTTTGTTCAATGTCAAGGTTTCCACGGAGGTCGCTATGTCACAGCCTCTGATTGGACGCTACTGATCACGTGTCTGCAGATAACGTAGCTATAAGTTCAGGAATTGTAAAGTAACCTAGTAACGTCCAGATGTTGTAAGCGCGAAGTCGTTGTTTCAGGAACAGGAACATGGTTTTCAGTAGCCCGGTTGGGGCAGAAAGTTGAATGGTAAAACCCATTTCATTTGCGAATTTGTTTAAATGTTAAATCGAAGGCAATCATCTGATGTTTTTATTCAAATTTTTATTCAACTATACATGTATTATCCTCCTATAATATTTGACTATTTTTTTTCAGCTGGCAGCCGAGTTGTTATTGAAGAATCGATTTGAAGAATTTAAAAAGGAACATGATATTGGTGCCAAAAATGACAATAATAATGAGGCAAAAACAATGAACAGTAATAACAGTAGTAGTGGTTTTATTTTTGGAGGAGCAAATGTTGTCATTAAATCTCCTCAAGAATTGTATCAAGAACTGTATGAATATTTCGGGGATAGTTTAACTGTGCGGGTAGATGAAACGGCAGAGATTAATTTCAAAGAAATCTTCCCTCCCTTAAAGGACGATATGTTAGTAAGTTTATCTGACGCTGATGGTGCAAAAAGTGGGGAGGCACTTCTGGAAGAATTCATGGAACAGGTGCGTGTGCAAGAAATATTGGATCGTGAGAAAAAAATACAGGAGGAGAAAGAAAGAATAATCAGAGAAAAAATGGAAGCCAAGCAAAGAATAGTTCAGCAGCAAAGAGACGCAGAGGAGAAAAAACGACGTCAAATTCAGGAACTTCTGAAACAAAAACAAGAGGAGGAGTTAGCCAGACAAAGATGGGAAGAAGAAATGAAAAAACGCGAAGAGGCTGTACGGAAGGAAAGAGAGAAGCGAAAAAGAATAGAGAGAAGAAAGCGAGAGGAAGAAAGGCGTAGATTAGAAGAAGAAAGGAGAAGAGAAGAATTAATGGTTACCTCACGCGTTCCGCGTCGTGAAGCTAGTCTCGTAGTAAATTATAAAGAAGATGATGATGATATTGATGTAGAAGCAGATGATGATAGTGACTATGTTCCTGATCGTCCAGTAGTGATAGAACGTAAATCTGATCATTCTGATAACACTGATGAATATAATTCAGATAAAGGATATAATCCCCCTCCACCGCCACCACCCTATCCTGGTCCTTCCCAGGAAAGCGTAGCTTTAACCAGTACCATTACAAATCCTGGTGGTGGCATCAAAATAAAAATTAAACGACAGCCGACGCTCAAATCCTATGACATGGAGGGATCGTCGTCTTTAAGTGAACGAACTCCAGAAAGAAAAGAGAAGGAAACCAAAGACAAACAAAAACGAAAGCGAAAATCCTCTCAAAAATCGTTTGATCCATTTGAATTTGGTGAAAAATCAGACACCGATGATTACGCTAATGTATATCGCCCTCCACTGGCAGGTTTTGTTCCACAGCATTATTCACCAGGGACAGGGGAAAGTAGTGGTTCGGACACTTCTTTTAGAAAATCCAAATTAACTCTCAAATTAAAAGTGCCATCTAAAGACTCCACACCTGAATAATTATAAGAGATCTTTGTTGGCGTGGCACAAAACTTTCAGTTCTGCTGGGATTAATTTAATTAATTCTGATGATTGAATAATTCTTTAAGACAAAAAGTCTCATCCCAAGACTGCACACCAGACTGATTTTAAAGCATTATGTTAATGTGAACAAAAGGAATTTTTTTAACAGTTAAGGGAATATTTTAATTGTTTTGACTGTTACATCTGGGTTGTATCACGTACATGTATTGTTTGTGTATATTTAAACTGAACATTTTATTGTATATAAAAAAGAAAGGACAATGAATTTTTAATGATTTTGTTTTAATGGTTGTTGTCTTTCATCTACATTCACCTACAGAGATCTGGTAATGTGCATTAAAGGCACAATTTAAAAAAGGTTGATGTCAGCAATATCAAAAGCCATCCAAACCTTAAATTGAATGTACATTTTGTAAATGGTTCAAAAGCACATATAAATGTATATAAACTTATTTACATTCATTTAAAACCTTTAATATAATTGACCAATATTCCTCACAGTGTTTCGTTTGATTAGAGCTAATCCCACTTAACACTGCTATAATGGAAGCAAATTTCTGTTCCAAATTGTGACTGGTCAATAATCCAATTAACAACCAACAGCTAACTGCGTAACAATATCATTAGGCTTTAAACAGAGCTCCAAATTTGACCAAATATGTTTACATAATGTTACATCATGACTCACGATTTTATTATGCCCAATTAACCAGTACATAGCAGAATATTGCAGGAAAACTAATTGCGTGATAAACAAGGCTATCAACACGGATACAATTTAAACAATACTATTTGGAGACGAACAATACTTTCATCATTTTTAATATCTTAAATCACTGTCTAAAGTTTTAAGGAATACCCCAGATTAAACAAAGGGCTGTCATGTTGCTGTAAATGGGATAGATTTGATTGAACGGGAAGAATAGACACACTCGCTCAAAAGCTCAAGTATCAGAAGCCAATCCAGCAATGGCCAGAGAGGGATTTTCCAGGCCATTGCTTCAGCAATATGATGTTTGGCACACTATAGGCCAGTTGGAGCTGACATGCCTTAAAACTCCATTTCGTTCATTCATTTTATTATAATGTCTAATCCGTTATGTACAATAAAATATGTGAACAGTCCTAATTAAATGGGCACACGGTTGATCCATTCTACATGTTTATCTTTTTGTCTTTTGTGAATCATGTCATTTTCATTACTTCTGACTTGCCGGGAACTGTTTTTAAAATATTCACTGTGTCTTAAATATTATTTTGATATCAGTAGCCCATAATTTCACCTTAAGAAAACATCTATTCTGATTTAAATGTACCAATATTGAATTCTAATTATTGATGATTATTTTTAATACATAGGGTGAACAAGGGTCCTAACCAGGGTTCTTAATCCATTTTGAAACGAACCGGCCAGATTGGGGTCAAATGATAATGAGGTCCTGGTAAGAAATAGGGTAATTAGGCGTATAAGCTCCCTCTCCCTTTAATGTAATTCTTGGTAATTTCTTATGGAGAATGTTGTATTCTAAATAGAGTAACATGTGATTACCACAAAAAATAACGACTAATAGGTATACCTTTCTGGAAATTTTCAAAAAATTTAATTCACGTATCTTTTTGAAGTTCAAGTGAGGAATATTCCTGAATAAATTACCGTCTTCGTTTATTTGATGGATAAAGTGTAATGTTCGTAATAAGATATATATATATAGACGTATATTGTCGTCACCCCTGTCCGTCTATCCACAATTGGTTTGTGGACACTCTACAGACGACAAGTTTTACCCGATTTTGATGAAACTTGAAATATAGGTTTATATGGCTAAGATCTCGGTTCCTTTCGATATTGACATGTACATGTATCGGACCATAATTTCATGCTTTACGAAAAATCATGTTTTTAGCATGTGTACTAAAGGTCAGAATTTTTATCCGATTTTGATGAAATGTAAAATCATGGACCTTATAATACAGGTCCATGGTAAAATGTATGTTTATTACCAAAAGATCTCTGCCCCTTTCGATATTCGCACATATTGGAATAATATTGGATTTTAACTTCCTAGAGTATAGCCCCAGATTTTACGAAAAATCCCCTTTTTAGCTTGTGGGCGCTCTAGAGGTTACAATTTTATCTGATTTTAAAAACCGTTACACCATAATGACGGTTGAGTTAAAATTTCGTGAAAACCGGACCATATCTGCCCGGTGAAATGGCCGCTCCGCGTACGCAAATAGTGTAAAGTATGTAATTCCAAGGTTATGGGCCCTCTAGGGGTGGGGTAAAATATCTTATGGTAAGATTCTGAGATAATGGATGTATGACAACTGAGTTGAATTTTTTGGAAATCGGACCGAAACTGCCTGACAAATTGACAGCTTCCCGTACGCATATAGTGTAAAAGTATACAATACCAAGGTTGTGAACCTTCTAGAGGTCACAATATTATTTATAACCCGGGAGGGGGGGGGCAAAATATCTTACGGTTAGACTCTGAGATAATAGATGTATGAGTAAAACACAAACACAAATTTGTTTTAAAAAAAATATATTTCAAATGAAATACGAAAGTTCAGATAGGCCATTGTGAAATTTGAAGCTGTCACCGTGAGGCCTATCTATCAAAGAAGAACTCTTTGATCAGTACTAAAAAGCCAGAATGTTCTCGTGTACAAGACCTGACATAATATAATTACCAATATCATCCGTAAAAAGTTTACAGTTTTCTCCATATTACAAATCAATTTAAAACATAAAATAAATCGTACACAGTTTTTTTTTATATACCGTCGTATTGCCGTCGCCACCATCGGTCCGTCTGTCTGATATATAAAGAATCTCCTACGTGTTTATTAGATTAGTAAAAAAGAAGAATCCTATTGAATTTCAGCAATTTCTGTTAATTACACCTAGAGTTATGGCCCTTGTTTCACTTTGATGAAACTTCTGAATGCCCTAACGCCAAAAGTTATCATCCGATCTTTGTGAAATGGTTATGCAGAATCCTCAGCAATTTTCATTTATTAGAGTTAGGACCCTTGTTTCACTTTGTTGAACCTTGTGAACGCTCTAATGCCAACAGTTATTATCGATCTTTGTGAAATTTATATGCATTATTTAAATTAGTGAAACGAAGAAGTCTATTAAATTGCAGCAATTCACTATAATTACTTCTAGAGTTATGGCCCTTGTTTCACTTTGTTCAACCTTGTTAATGCTCGATTGATGAAAGTTATCCGATATGTATGAAATTTATATTCATCATTTAAATTTGTGAAACGGGGGTCTATTGAATTTCAGCAATTTCCATCAATTACTTCTAGAGTTATGCCACTTGTTCCACTTAGTTGAAACTTGAGAACGTTCGAATGACAAAAGTTATCACTCGATCGGTATGACAGCTATATGCATTATTTAAATTAGTAAAACGAAAAAGCCTGTCGAATTTCAACAGTTTCTGTAAATTACTTCCAGAGTTATGACCCTCGTTTCAATTTGTAGAACCTTGTGAACCCCCAACCGACAAAAATTATAATCTGGTCTGTATGAAATTGTCTTGTAAATGCCTCCAATTTCTACAACAAAATAAAAATGCGACAACCCTTGTCGACCGCCGGACGATTTAGCTGCCGTGGGCGTATCTTTTGTTGCCCGACAACCTATCTTTTGAGTATTGATGAATTCCGAGCCTACAAATTAGCTTTGCATTTTCAAGATTAAAATTGCACAGATATTAAAATAGATAATTATTCAATAATTATAGTCTCGGTAAATAAACATTCTTATAAAATGAATAGATTTGTTCCTGAAAGACAGCAGTGCGACATAATTGGTTTTAATGTAATTTAGTAAATTAACTGGAAATACACAGGACAAACAATGATTCATATTGACGAGGGCATCCTAGTCCCGTGTAAAAAATGAGTTGATCTGATAATGAACTGAATTATTTCTGTTCTTTGGCGTTTTAATTTAAATTAGTCTCTTTGTAAATCATTGTTTTAAACATGCATTATGCAAGAGCTAAGTCTGCCTATTGAAGACGTTTCTTTAGGCCTGAAGTCTATGGAACTGTAATGATTTTTGATAATTACTGCAGGAGTTATTGTACTTGACCATGTGTGGGATCTTGTGTTATGTGTTCAGCACACCATGAGTAATGCATGTTTAATACCCAACATTATTTAGACAATATAGCCAAAGAATGAAAAAAAAACCATTCATGTACAACGTTTCAACCAAAGGGACCTTGGCCAAAGGGGGGTCGACCGATAACACAATATGAATTACACAAACATAAATATGTATTAATCGGCATATAAAAAAGGTTTAATCTGACAAGCGAGCGGGGGCATGGGGCTGACCGAATGGTCTAACGGATGCGCTTAAGATCATATGGTTTGTCATTGAGTTAAGTGTTGTAATTACCGGTTTCCCCCCTCTGCTAATAACCCCTATACGCGCAAGTGAATTATTGAAATAAAATTGTACCATATGTTAGTCATTATATGACATAGTATGTGTCGAGTGGACGTTAAACCCCATTTTTCTCTCTCATAAACTGACAACTATCTGCTAAAAATGCGTTTAAATGGAAACCCATAAGGTATTCATCCGATAATTGTACAATATAAAGGTGTGTATCTACAAAATTCTGTATTGATTTCTGGGACTTAGAAAAGCAAGAATAATTTAATAATTTAAAGCATAACTCTTTTAAATCGTTTCTGTACACAGATTCATAAAGATATTTTTAACAGTTTCAGATATGCCCCGGAATGATAATTGTATACCCTAAATTAAATTAACTTTGTTTCCATGGGAATCCCTCCAAAAAATGGCATGGAATAATAATTGTATATCGTACCGTAAGCTAAATCAACTTTGTTCCCATGGAAACCCCAAAAAATCTTCAAGTGAGGATTTTCTTATCATTAGGTTGGTGCTTGTTGAAAGTGTCGTCTTGGGCGATAAATAACAACATTATGGAAGAACATTTACTAATTTATTTCTGTGACCTTGCTTGAAAACCTCGAGAAAATACTCTTCGAAACGCCGCACAAATAATTGTTCTTCCATTTTATTGTTCTAGCCAGTTAAAGCGCCGCGGAGGCTCAGTGAGTAAGGCGCTAGCTTACTAATCATGAGGCCTGGGGTTTAATCCTGGTGTAGGTCGAGAATGTTCTCCGGGGTTTTCCAGCGTTGTTTCCACTTGTGGGTGGTGACAAGAGTACGTCTAGATGTTTGAAAGGGACAAAATCTGAGGCCCCGTGAACACGTTAGCGTGCACGTAAAAGTAAAAGAAGCCTGGATAGGTGGAATTCGACATAAGGGATGCGCTGGGAAAACTCAAATGACTAAATTTACATTTTAGTACCAGACCATCTTAATATGAAATGCACCATAAATGTAACCCCGAACTATAATGTTTAACTTATTTGTTCATACCCTTGTCTTCTTGTTAGTAAAGTACATTTCGTGGTCTGGTTCATTAGTAGGACGACCTACAATCTTGACGAAACAAATATGGAATCTAACAGAGAATATCAAGAATCACATTTCTGTTTAGACTGTAAGCACAGTTTGAAGTTCTGTCAACGTAACTTACAATAGACAGAACCAGGAACAAATACTAATTGATCTTTTACCGTCTGGCCAGAGCTACTGTGATGTTAATTTCATTGTATCGGAATTGTCGCGACCACATAAAGAACTTTAATTCATTAACCTTTTAAAAAAATCGCCATTCACACTTAACATGATACCTCGTGTACGAGGTTAAACTCAATTAATTAATGATTGTTTAGTGTGTCAAGGTTGAAATAAAACTTTGAATTAAAAAAGAAGAAAATAAATTGTCTAAATTAGGTAGAATGTGTCTCATTTGTTCAAGTGTGAATAGTGAATTCTAGTGAATTAATTCACTAGATTCCCATCTTCTGGTTCCGTGCGATCTTCTCAAGCTTAATACCACGCAGTCAAGACACCGAAATTAATATATTTGAAAAAATAATCCAATATGTACAATGGAAAAGGAAAAGGCTATTTTTTCCCAAAAAACGGTCCCTCTAGTCCCAATATTTGTAGAAACAGAAATATCAAAAAGTTCTGTTATGGCTATATTTATTATGGACAATATCACAATAAAAACAATTCAGCAGACCCATTAAGAGTTAATGTGCTTACAGAATGTGTAGAGAAGTGTCTTCAGATAGGTGTCAATGGACAACGTTACGAAAAGTGTGAAACCATTGATCCGTTTTTTGCATATTACGAACCATTCTTCGCACTCTTCAGCTTTCATTGATTGGCATTTGTAGCAACTGAAAATGACTGTATATCGCATCTCGTATAGCTTTTTTCTATTCTGCTGGGAACATAAATATTTCTAGATAAATTAATTAACATCGATGGTGTCGAGGGGAATCAACATTTTAATACAAGAGAATAACTATTAAGCATACTGCTTAGAATAGCTCTTTTGAAACATTTATTAGCTAGAGAACAAACCTACTTATTACACTGGATATACGAAAGACATAAGCTGAAATAGTTGAAAAAAAGTAAGTAGACATATAAAATTTCAGTATGTTCACCTAGAAAATTCATTCCAAATAATATTCTTGAAAAATAATGACCGATCCTGTTAATTGCCGGAAGGTGGGCATACATTTTTAAATTGACTTAAAATTGGCTACGACATAAAACAAAAAATGAAACAAATAGTAAACCAACTGAGCTCCGTTTAATCTTTCGAAACAAAAATGTAATATTATAGAGCTTGTTCTTAACAGTTTTAAATGGCACAGTTAGAGCATATTAAACAGATCAGCTATAACGTCACATAAGGCAAACCTATATCTCCTTTCTGGATCAACTGATTTCAAGTCAATTGGGTATTGGTAGAGCCTTTAGTTCGCAGAATTGTGGGGGTCCGATTTGCCCAATATGTCTGTTGGACCATGTTGTTCACCACTTGTATAGAATATATTGTTTTTGATTTTGATTTCCAGTTTATTGCCTTGGCCAAATGGTTATCACCAAGCTAGGCAGCTCATTCTGTGCCCTTATACAACCCATTCAAAGAATGGCTAGCTTTATAGGCTTCCAGTTGAATCGCTTCGGACGAATTTGGAAATCTGAAACAAGTACATAAAAGAAAAACGAGATTCACTCAACGCATTGTTCGAGGGAGGCCGTGGTTGACGAAAAAAAAACAAAAAAAAAAAACAAAAAAAAGCACGTCACTGGCAGTCCATACGTTCATTTTGAACCCATGGTTTTTGTGTTGCACTGATATCTACTACCTCTTAGTACTATGTTTGGCATGACCCTCTTTAATACAGACTGAAATATAGTATATATTATACAATTACTAGCAGGAAAACCTGGCTTCGCCCGGGGCCCAAGTTAGCCAGGGACCGAATTCGCCTGGGGCCTAAATTCGCCCGGAGCCCAATTCGCCCGGGGCCCAAATTCGAACATGTACCAAATTCGCGGGGTCATACTGGTAAATTTGATACCACATGTGGGGGTAGATACCACATGTGTGGGTGGAGAGCGGCGAAGAAGAGTTATTCGCCCGTGACCCAGGCCCAGTTAGCCCGGGGACAAAATTCGATGGCCTAAAACATTCACGGGGTCAGGCTAGTTAATTTGATACTACATATATGGGGAGTGGATCGCGGCGACGAAGCGTGATGGCGAATATATACACATTTTGATTTTATTTATATAGATAGATTATAATCTGCAAAAGAAATTTTGAATGATCTATTCATCATTTATATAGGCAATTAATTGATCCTGTTTTTGCAACAAGAATAATATTCTGTTCTCGGAACCGTCGTCTGGCGGGAAGGTAGATTTTGGAAATAATGTCATGATTAATGCCCCCGTCAGACCGGGATGGCGTTCTTACTGCGCTGCTGCCGCCGTACGGCGACCAGAAAATGCACAGGGTCGCCGGCAAACGTGAACACAACACAAGAAAATGCCCCAAAAAATTAGAAACATGACAAAAGTCGCATGGTCATAGATTTCCAGTTCAAAACAAACGCCGTGACATGGAGACCACAGCACGATAGCTTGCGTTTCTACTACACTTTTGGCGATCTTGACGCGCTCTAAAACCAATTTCCATCGCCATAGCAGCGCAATAAGGACGCCAACCCGGCCTGACGGGGGTATTAGAACGCTGAAATTGTCTTCCTAATTCAATTCGTGTTTCAATAAGGTGTTCTTAAAAATCGCTGTGTATACTTTTCACCAGGAACCCATTTTTGAAATTCAGTTTGATAGAAGAAATCAATGGAAGTACTACTAGGGTAACTGAATATTAACAGAACAGATCGCATCATATCAGCCTATTGTATGATTGGAAATGCAATGAAATGAAATGGGGTTTAACGTCCTACTGTTCTGCTCCTAAACTGGGCTAATGAAGACGGGCATACGCCATACAGTGTGCTATGAGGGACATTTTGCCCGGGCAGCGGCACTATCGCCTACTCTTATATCGAATTCCAACTGCCAAGGGATCTTTTACGTGCATTCCAATGTATACACGGGACCTCGGTTTTTCGTGTCATCCGAAGGACTAGACAGGTGTCCTTGTCAGGCCCTCCGTCCTGCATCACTGACAAGAGGGAACTACGCCGGAAAATCTGGATGAACTTTCTCGGCCAATACAGGGATCGAACACCCGACCTCCAGGCCAGCGAGCCAGCGTCTTACCCACTTAGCCACATGTATGAACTGGTCGTCAGTGCATGCTTTATACCATGGAAAAACAAATCAGGATTTTCACATATGTCACAAGTTCAGGCATTGATTTCGACAATGTTCCAAAAATACATAAGTTGACCGGGACATTCAATCAGAGCAGATAACATTTCACGCAATTTCCAAAGTTAAAATTTTGTAGGTCTTCTGAAATTTTCAATTAGTTTTCAAACAGAGTGGATTTCAATACTGCTTCTTTATTTGTTGGACTGGGTGAAAAGAGTGTGCTGGATGAAATCATTGGTGTCTTAGGGCCGTGTTAAATTGAGCTCTTGTTTCTCATGCCACCAATCTGGTAACCCGATTTCAAAACATTAAACGTTATAACATTCTATCTAGTTTGTGGGTAATCTACTTTTTACTAATTCTGAATCGGAATAAACTCATTTAACTTTAATAGATTAAATAACAACTAAAATATAATTGAAAGTGTCTTTTAGTTAAGTTTTGAAATATGAAATAAACTCACTTTGATGAAACTCTGATTAATGTAAAAAAAAAATGATCTTAATCTAACTAAATGAAGAATGTTAAAAGAATACAAGTATGCATTAGTTTCAACTCTACTGATTCTGTTTTTGTTAGCCCCCTTGCATTACTGGAAATGTTCGCCGGTCAATTTTAACATCCCATAGGCCACCTTTCTCCAAAATATTTAAGATTTTCAGTACATTGTAGAGGCGCGACGTGCGGACAGCCGCCTACCCTGTCACCATAAATACAAAAACAAAAGAAAGCGGAAAAGGTTGATAACTCTCGAATTCGATGAGATTTCCAAACAGGGTAAAGGGGTGGGGGTGGCTATATGTCCTCCCATCTGAAAAAGTGCCCTCGAATTTCGAACGAGCTACGTCAAATATCCAAGCAGAAACTCACGTCAATGTCATCATATTCCCATTGTCAGTATGACAGCATTTGTCCTTTTTTTCCTGCAGCCCTTCCTTGTTCAAACCAGATACAGCTATACCAACAGCCAATCGCGATCGCTCCTCGCTGGTATCCAATTTTCTCTTAATTCGGTTTCGTTTTAAAACTGTCGCAGTTTGCAGCCATGTATTATCCCAATTCCTTAAGGTCAACACCCTATCCGTTACAACGAACCATATTGCCATTCATTCTGTCATCAGTAACTTTCTTGGACAGACTTTTTACACCGGGGTCACGTCTAAATCTTGATCACCTTCTTGTCCATCTTGGGGTTGTCTCAATTTACTCTTAAGTGCTATTCTTGGGGTTGTTGAAAGTCAGTTATTATCAAATCATATCATGCCATATGTCGTAAGCGAACAATTGAACAGCCTTCTTCAACGTCCGATAATAATAGAATGTCAGATTGTTTTAGCATGCCACCACCAAAATGCTCCAAGACATCAGGTGATAATGACATCAGTTCCCGTCCATCTGATATTACATCGTATTCAATGTATCCCTGCATTGGCCGAGAAAGTTCATCTTGATTTTCCTACGCGGTTTCCCCTTGTCAGTGGTGCAGAACGGAGGGGCTGACAAGGACAGTTGTCTAGTCCTTCGGATAGGACGAAAAACCGATGTCCCGTGTATGCATTGGAATGCACTTAAAAGATCCCTGGGCAGTTGGAATTCGATATAAGAGTAGGCGATAGTGCCGCTGTCCGGGCAAAATTTCCCTCATAACACACTGTATGGCGTATGCCCGTCTTCATTAGTCCAGTATAGGAGCAGAACAGTAGGACGTTAAACCCCATTTCATTTCTAAATATATGCTAGAATATAGTCTAAATTTGATAAAGTTATGGAGCACTTTCTCACATGCCCCGAGTTTGGTCTGCCTACCCACCTTCGGATTATTGTATAGAATTTGTCTTTCTAATTTTATTTGGTACCCGCATTAGTCCAACAAGCCAACAGTAAGGCTGATGTCCCCTGTCGAAATCCCAAAATAAATAGATGACTACGGAAGCCCATTAGGGTCAATCAAATGAAAAAAAAAATTCTGACTATCTTGTTATCACAAGAAACGGAGAAGCCCGTGAGTAACTTATTTTAAGGTCGCCATACACCGATTTATCGAATAGCTAGGTCAACGCAGTTGACAGAAAATAATTAAGAATTTACTTAGGTCTCAATATGTACGATAAATGGACAGTAAGTAACGAAAATACATTCTGAAAAATGGACACGGCGTCTAACAAGTTTATTTATAGCTTGCGGTATCTCCCGACGAATACAAAGTTTTGAGAGGGATTTGAAGCAAATATTTGATAGATTAATTAATTTGAATATGTTTTTAGTCCAAATATATCATCATATCGCATAGTTTGTACGCGGGAAAGTATCTTTAAGGAGAGCATGAAATCAATGAATCATTAATAAATGATATCAATGAGAGTATGAAGTTGGTGGGACTATGAAGTTAATGAGAGTATGAACTTAATGAATGGTTTTTAATGAGGGCAGGAAATAGCTAATGATATTAATGGGAGCATGACCTGAATGTGCCGATCCCGTAACATAAAAAAGTACTTCGTTTGCCTTGCTATCCGATAAATCAGTGTAGGACGACCTTGAAATAAACTGGTTAGAACACTTTTTTTCATGTGATTGACCCTAATGGGCTACTCCGTATCTTGTAATTACAAGACAGTTACAAGAAAACTATCTTGTAATTACAAGATAGCCTGATATAACCTATCTTGTAATTACAAAAATGGTTATCTTGTAATTACAAGATAGCTATCTTGTAATTACAAGATAGGCTATATTAGGCTATCATGTAATTACAAGATAGTCAGAATATTTATTTTTTTAATTGATTGACCCTATATATAATGGTCTTCCGTAGATGACACATATTGTATAATTGCACATTTATCTTTTTTCAAAAGTATTGAGTAATCAAACGGTTACCTATACCTAGTTTAAGCATAAAATGTTCACGATCAAACTTTTTTTAAAGGTCAAGTTTGAACATTCTATTTCAATTAAAAGCAGAATTGTTATGTTCCAAAGTCTTGACCAATAAAATTGCTTATTACTACTTAGCCTAAGCAGAAAATTCTTATTATCGAACTTGGTCAAGGTATTGATGTAACAAAACTATATACCAAGTTTCATCACTCTCATTTAATTAGAACTAAAGTTATCGTGTCCCAAAGCATCAATCAATCAAACTGCTTATCTCTGCTTACCCTAAGCAGAAAATGCTCATCTTCGAAATCCACTAAGGCATTCACGTAATAAACACCCACACCAAGTTTAAATGAAAAGCAGGGTTATTGTGTCCGAAAATGCGTGACAGACACACAGACGGACAGACGGACAGACCCACTTTAATAGGTCCCTGTCCATGTAGGTTGGCGTTCCTAATTATTAGTCACATACCGGTGAAAACGGAGGGCACTACAGCTTTCTGTCCGTATGTTTGTTGTTTGGAATGCCTATACGTCCGGGATATCACGCCATCAGCATTTACAAGCATTTCGCGAAAAAGACATATGCATATATTTTAAATCTATGGACTTAATTTAACCAATATGGTATTTTGTTGCCCTTTAATTTTAATTTCAAATTTTATTGCACAAAATTCATCAACAGTTGGTTTCTGATTTATTCAGTATCAGTATGTCTCAGCATGATATCTTCACCTCTAGTACTACTATCCGATTGTGATTTACTCTAATTATCAACTTCTATCTTAATGTTTTCTTTTTCTGAAATCGGAATATCTTCAACGTTTATTCTTTGACCCGGTTCAATACTTCGCTTAACCCTTCTTAATGGCTTTAACATGTATATTAAATAATAATAGATACCTCTAAAGATTTATTCGTTGGGCTATCGTTTTAACAATATCTAGCTTCACTGAAACAATCACGCAGCCAATGGTTGAAGAAGATAAGTAGCATTTGGTAGTAAAGAAGTAAAACCATATTGTTTTCCTTTGCAACTCTGAGAATACACGCACAAGGTTATCTCCGATAATTATACTTTTTCTCTCTAAATGTGCTTATAACTCATTTTTAAACCACTCTTCAATAATGTTCTTCTACCCTTTGTGTGTTTTGTGGTCACTTTAGACACCACATACGCTGAAAGCATTTTACCTGGAACTTGGAAGTAAACATTCCAAACATAATAAAAGTTATTTAACACCTTGTTTAAAATTGTACTTTTTAGCAACCGAGGTTCATCAAATTGTTTCATCACAATTATATATCTCTTCCGGATTTATCGGACTACCATCATCATACAGTAAACTTTATTGTCAATTGTTGGAGTAGCGGATTAGTTATTGTGGCAATTTCTTGTAACTAGCTGTACTGTATTTAGGAAACTAAAAGCCCTGTCAATACTGAATAACTGTGATGTTGACGATTTAAATACGATCTGATAAGTAGTCGTAAATCTAACACATCAAAAAGGAAATCTCCATTCAGATACTAATACAATGTGATTCGCCAAATAATCGTCCTGTGGGAAAAATGGAAGTCGACCAGGATTAAGTAGGTGTTTAACTTTTACTTTATTACTGAGAGTACTCAAAGTAATGTTATAAATTTTGTACACATTTCTCAACCCGTTAAATCCATTTTGTAATTTCGAACCATATTTTACCAAAAGTGTGAAAAATACAAAGTGGATAGTACATAATCAAATGTCTCTTAACCTGTCATTGGTGGTTTGAACTAGTGATTTACTCTTCAAGTTTAATTTTCTGAGCGACATTATCTGGGGTGTTTAAGTAGGTGGGTAAGACGATGTCAGTAACACCCGAAAGGCAAGTTACAAACTGGGTCTGTTTAAAACTACTGGTCGTGACATCTGTTAATAATCTGAATATACCAGAGGAGTAGATTGAAACGAACTACATGTATAGATATCACCACTGACATGCCCGATTCTTCCAGTTTTGTCTAAAAGTTAGGCTGCAATTTTGACTCTTTCCTGGTCAATGTGTTATGGTTGATGTTAGAAATATAAGGCCTTATTGAAATTCGGATAGTTCGGACTTTATGGGGAATTTTACAGATTCCGAACTGATATTTATTTCTTGAAGAGGCAACATGACAGAAGAGTTATAAACCTTTGAATTCAACACACAATAGATGACAAACATACAATTCAGATAAACGGACATGCAATCAGAGAGAGAGAGGGAAATGGGGTTTAACGTCCACTCGACACAAACTAGGTCATTTCGGGACTAACATATGTTTTTTAAATTTTTTATTTCAATTACTTGCTTGCGCGTAGGGGTCTTTAGCAGTGGGAGGAAACCGGAGGACCCGGAGAAAACCCACGAGGTTGGACAGGCGACCCTACTCCTTGTCACGTACAACCGGGGATTAGAAACCACGCCAGTTGACTCAATGACAGGCTTTATGATACAGCGCGCACGTGCTAACCATTCGGCCATCCACCCCCCACCCCCGGACATGCAATCAATACAAATTATCGTAAACTCAAGGTGGTTATTACTTAAAATTTAAATAATGTGTGGACCAATATGTTTTTTGGCAAAGGAACGTTAGATCGAATATAAAAATTGCAACATTGGGCAAACTCTCTGAATGACTGAGCATCTATACTGTTTACCTCTTTACATCTGTTCCCACCATTGATTTTGCGAAATCACCCACATTCTGTAATATTTGTTTGTCACATATTTCTAGGTAAATAAGCTATGCACTTCGTTGATGAGATGATTATCATATAACTAATTTATGAATGAAGTGACAGTAAAAAGTTATAACAATTCATGGAAAAATCCACCTGCAGAATGCGAAGTTTATGAACATTGTGGTCTTTGAAACCAGATCTGAGTATCGATGTAGGCCTGTGTACTGGTACTAAAAAATAAATTTTAAAAAAAAAATCAATGCTGAAAAATCCAGTAAGATCGACCTGTCTGCTGCAGAGCTGTATTAAACATCATATGGCAACGAGCTTCAGCTCCATGTCCTGGGGCCTGTTTCACGAAATTTAAACTAAAATAAAATCCAAATTTTAGTAATCTGATTGGATAATATTAGATTGATTTTAGTGCTTAGCCAATCAAAATTGAAGTATCTACTAAAATTTGGATTTTATCTTTAGTTAAGATTTCGAGAAACAGGGCCCAGGTGACAGTTTGGCACCGACCGATTATAGATGAATGGTAGTTGAAGATCTCCTCCATCCCATGTGGTTAGCTACAAAACAGGACAGTTTAATCAAAAAGACAAATGCAAACGGTAGCCCATCAATTTAGTTCTCACTGTAAGCTTCGGTACTAACGATCTTGGGGTCTATTTCAGAACAACCCTCCCATTTTCGAAACAAAGAGTTTCTTGTGTTTGTCTCCATAGCGTGCTGTTAAAATAGTAGTTCTATTATAAAACCTGTGGGATAATAGTTGGATTCCTTATTCATTTTATATCACCATAGCGTGCTGTTAAAATAGTAGATCTATTAGAAAACCTGTGGCATAATAGTTGGATTCAGAAAACCCCTCCCATAGCGTGCTGTTAACATAGTAGACCTATTGGAAAACTTGTAGGATAATAGTTGGATTCATAATTCATTTCATTTCGAGTTTCTGGTAAATCCAAATTTTTATAGACGTATATTGCCGCCACCCCTGTCTGTGAGTATGTGTTTCACCTACAGGCCGCAATTCTTAACTGGGTCGTCTTGAAACATTGCATACTTATTCCTTATACCCTAAGGGTGATCCCTATTGTTTTTGTTGCAACGCCCATTTTTTTAAATTTTGTTTGCCGTCTACAGGTCACATTTCTTAACAGATCCTGTTGCAAAATTATTCCTTATACCCTAAGGATCATCCCTGTTGTTTTTGGTGCATGTCCAAACCCCAGGGCCAGATCCAAGCCCATTTTCTCTTTGTGTATCGCCTACAGACCGCAATTCCTAATGGATCGTCTTGAAAACTTTTCATACTTATTCCTTATACCCTATTTGGTACATGCCCGACTCCCTGGGACAGAGCCTACAGACTGCAATTCTTATCAGATCCTTTTGAAACTTTGCATACCTATTCCTTACACCCTAAGGATGTTTTTTTGGTGAATATCAGGGGCAGAGCCACACCCATTTTTCTTTGTGAGTTTGTGTTGCCTACAGGCCACAATTCATAATGGATCGTCTTGAAACTTGTCAATGATTCCTTATAGCCTAAGGACGGCAACAATTGATTTTGGTGCATGTCCCGACACGCCCAATTTTTGTGTTTATTGTATACAGGCCAAAATTCTGAATGGATCATCTTTGAACTTGGGATATGTATTCTTTATAGACAAGGGTGACAACTATTGATGTTGGTGCATACTCGGACGCCAAGGGGCACAACCACGCCCTACCAATTTTTGTATTTATTGCCTATAGACCACTCCCTGTTTTTAGCTCCTGGAGGTCACAATTCTGGGGGAATGCTTACTAGTCCTCGGGTTCACTAGTCCGCCGATATCTATTATTGTCATTTTTACGATTGATAATCACATGTAAATGCACACCCGTAACGAACTCTGATAATATACTATTCAAAAAAAGTAGGGGATATTTGATTTTTAAGTGTTATTAAAGTCACCTAATGAAACTGACGAAGAAACAAATGACAAAATGAAATGAAGTTCACATTCATCGATTTATTTCAAATGATCGTTAGACTAAGTAAGGCACAGACTGACCATTATAAGGGTAAAATGATACCCGGGGTCAAACAGCAAAGTTACCACAGCATCACAACCAAGTCAGTAACGGGTAAATCCTCCCCTGTTTGCCAAACAAGCATTGATCCGACGTGGCATACTCCTAATGAGACGTCTAAGGTCATTTTGGTCCAGATTGTCCCATTCCTGTTGCAACGCAGCAGCAAGTTCTTGGACATTGGCAGGACGTTGTTGACGTTGACGTAACCTCTGTCCAAGCATGTCCCAGACATGCTCGATGGGGGAGAGGTCGGGACTCAGTGCTGGCCAAGGTAATGTGGTGATGTTCTGTTGTTGGAGGTAACCTGTAACGATCCTGGCCCTGTGACATCTTGCGTTGTCATCCTGGAAGATGAAACGGCGGCCATGACGTCGTGCGAACGGCACAACATGGACTGCCAAGATGTTGTCCCGGTAGTACTGGCCTGTAACACGCCCTGCAACAACATGTAAAGCCGTTCTTCCAGCAACAGTGATGCTTCCCCACACCATAACAGAACCACCCCCAAATCGATCATGTCTGATGACGTTAACGTCTTGGAAGCGCTCGTTTCGACGACGCCACACCCTCCTACGTCTGTCCAAAAAATCAACAGTGAACCTTGACTCATCTGAAAACATCACATTGTTCCAGCGTCGATTATCCCAGTGTTGACGATCCCTACACCAACGACGTCTTGCCTGAATGTGATGATCTCTCAAACAAGGGATCACGCGAGGACGTCGGGCGCGAAGGTGACCCCTATGCAGTCGATTCCGAATCGTCTGGCCACTCACTCTCACACCAGTGTCTGTTTGAAGACGAGCGCTGATCTGATTTGCTGTGATGACACGATTTCTCAAGGCCAAGGTACGGATAAATCGATCCTGGGCTTGAGTTGTCGCCCTTGGTCGACCTGAGCGTGGTCTGTCCTGTACAGATTGTGTATCACGGTATCTGGACCATAGCCTGCTTATGACAGACTGAGAAACATTCATCGTCCGCGCCACAACCGCCTGTGTTGTGCTGATCTGTAGTATGCCAAGGGCACGTAACCTTTCATTTTGGGTAAGCCGACGCATATCAAAATTTGTTTTCTGGTCACTAAAACAATTAAACTGATGTTTCCACCCTGGAATTCAATGCCACAATGACTGTAACATTCAAAGTCAGAGTCGTGCAAATCTTGGGTTGGACCCCCATGATGATCCCAAGCATCACCTGCATTCCATGCGGTAGCTATTGGTGCGTTTGGGCGTCACATGTAACTGGAAATGTTTCTTCTGTTAGGTTCTATAGTGACTTTTTTCGTAGTCATTTGCATATTTTAGTATTATGCCCCCAAAATCAAATATCCCCTACTTTTTTTGAATAGTATAATACCAATGCACCCACCCTGACAATGAAATGTATAGCACCAACCCCAACCGACTACGAAATGTAATACACCAAACCCGACAGTGCAATGTAATTCACCAAGCCTGTAAATGGTATGTACGCAACGCACCCACACTGGCAATGGTATGTAACCATTTTTTCAAGAATTGATTAAATTCAATTAAAGAGTAGGCCGGCAACGCCGCTATCCAGGCAAAGTTTCCCTCATAGCACACTATTAGATGTAGGGTACCGGAGTCTGCTGAGGTTTGCCGAATGTACGTTTAAGAGACAAAATGGCCGAGACTCGGTTTGTGTGAGGAGCCACGGTGGCTAAGTGGGTAAGACGCTGGCTCGCTAGCCTGGAGGTCGCGTGTTCGATCCCTGCATTGGCCGAGAAAGTTCATCGGGATTTTCCGACTTGGTTTCCCCTTGTCAGTGGTGCAGGTCGGAGGGTCTGACAAGGACAGCTGTCTAGTCGTTCGGATGGCCCGGGAAAAATGTCCCTCATAGCCCACTGTATGGATGTCTGTCGTCATTAGCCCAGTCGGAGCAGAACAGTAGGACGTTAAACCCCATTTCATTTCGGTTTGTGTGTTGTAAGTTAGACCGACGTTTAAATCCTGCTTACCAACAAAAGAGAGATGATTGGGTACCGATAACATCAGATATGTCTAAAAATTAGAACATTAATTAGGCCTACAGATTTTAACAAAATAGGCGGTTTCAATATGGACGGTTTCAATATTGTCCAGAGATCAGAAACTTAAAGGTAGACATAACATAGAAATGTACTTGATATAGGATTACACGGGATTTTAAAATAAATGAAATGAAATGGGGTTTAACGTCCTACTGTTCTGCTCCTAACCTGGGCTAATGAAGACGGGCATACGCCATACAGTGTGCTATGAGGGAAATTTTGTCCGGGCAGCGGCGCTACGGCCTACTCTTATATCGAATTCCAGTTACAAAGGGATCTTTTACGTGCACACCAATGTGTACACGGGACCTCGGTTTTTCGTCCCATCCGAACGACTAGACAGCTGTCCTTGTCCGGCTCTCCATCCTGCATCACTGACAAGCACGCGAAAGCACGCCGGAAAATCTGAATGAACTTTCTCGGCCAATGCAGGGATCGAACACCTGACCTCCAGGCTAGCGAGCCAGCGTCTTACCCACTTATCCACGTGATCCCCAATTTTAAAAGAAAAACCGGGATGAGAATACCACCGTCTGCAAATGCATTGCTCTCAATAAATAGTAAGCCTAGAATAAGGCGTTGTCACTTCCAATAATTTATCTAGACCTGTTTGATATTAGAGCAAACAATTAACATCAATAGCTTGTAGAATGTTTGGCATTACGTCTATTCGGGATTATTGTCAAATTGTATTTTCGGACGATATCTGATTTTTCACGATTTAATCCACGTTGAAATTTAAAGATGCATTATTCAAGAGCCATATCTGCCTATTGCAGGTCTTTCTTTAGGCCTTAAATGTAACATAGATTATTAATTATTTACTAATTTGCCAAGACTATAATCAACTCTCGATGCCATCGGGTGCTCTAGCTTTCCAACATTTAAATATGACTGGCAGTTAATGATTAAATTTTATAATGGAAACAGAGACTTAATTTACTATCGTAACAGTGGTAGCAATGACAATCGCGACCGCTATTCTCCTAAAAGTCCTAACGTCGCTCAGATTAGGATATTCCCTTTTCTTTATGTATTTATTAACCATTATAGCGAGAACTGTCGGCTCTTTATCTAAATCTTACATAATGTATCTTTAATATTTATTGTAGCCTAGTCTATAATTGAATTTCATGGGAATGAATATTTCCTGGGCACTAGAATGTCTCCGCAGCGGCAAAGAATACTACGGGGTGTTCCCACTTAGCCGGCAGGCTTTGATGTCAAATTTTGCCGCTAATCCAGAGTTAATCCTAGAACAATGGTGTTATAAACTATAGTCCATATCTTTTTTAAGACTAAAACTGTATTGATTTTAACAAATTTAACTTTTATTAAATAACATTAAATAGCTTACACATATAAAAATATATTGATTTTAACAAATTTAACATTTATTAAATAACATAATTTACACATATAAAAATGCATTACAATTTACACATTTAACTTTTATTAAATAGCATTATATAATTTATAAATAAATGCCTTACAACATAACAATCATTTTACAGCCCAACTAAATAGGAAATATTTGTTCCATACCGATTTACACTTAAAGAGCCATTTAATAACTGTGTTTTCAAATGTTCAATTCTTGTATCAAGTTGTCGATATTTCTTAACTCGAGGCCTTTTGGTACCACCAAATAATATCTGTGAAATGGTGATTTCGACATAGGATTGTTCTTGTGTTATTAAGTTAATGAACTTGTAAATATTAGGATGGCATGCTGTCATTTTATTCAACTTAGAATGCCAAAGTTCAAAATGTCATTAATTAGTTGGTTAATAAATTTTATTAAGAGCTCATTAACGCTGAACACTAGTGAACAGTTCTTGAGTGACTACTTTTAAACAGACTATAGTTTTAAGATCAATCAAAGGATTAACAGTCTGCCGGCTAAGTGGGAACACACCAATACTACGCCTCAAAACTTTATTTCACGAACACGATAACTTTGATTCTGTATACTTGGATGAGAATAGTGATAATTGACGTACTAACCAGATAGAACCTGAATTTGAATTGTCAGTGCTTTGAAACACGAGAACTGTGATTGAAATTTAGTGTATAGTTTCATTACATCAATAGCTTGACTGGGTGCCATCTAGTTTTTTGGCTGTTTTGTTTTGAGCATGATGCATTGATGTAATTCTTAATTTTTATGTAAATGTATTGACTTTTGATATAACCGGGTCTTACATTTTTCATGTCTTTACACTTTGCATAGATGCTACCGACACCCACCTCCAATTTTGAGACTGCTTCGTTAACGTTTTTGCAATACATGTAATTATGAACTGGTTTTAAATGTTATTGTTTACGGGATTTCATTATATGATTTTGAAACTTTTACATGTGAAAGATGTGCATGATTTATTTTGTAAAATATTGTATACAAAAAACCTACATTATAAATGTATCTTGTCATTGGAATGTTACGTGCTTTTTGGAAATATTTCAGCCCAATATTTCCTCATAAACTAACATGACTCAAGTTTAGTGTTGTCGAGAAGAGAAAAGCCATACCTGTCCTACCCCCAACAGCATCAATGGCCGTCAGGTTTTCGAAACGTCGATAAACTCTACAGGGCAATAGTATTTTTAAGCTCTCGAGTTTTTCGAAATATAATGGACTTTTACCCCTCTCTACGCTATGCGGTTTATTTGTATACGCCCACATTTCAGTGTGGGAGTATTATGTTATCACCCTGTCCATCGGTCCATCAACAATTGGCTTGTGAATGCGATAGAGGCTATAGTTTTTGGCGGATTCTTTTCAAATTTGGTGTAAAGCATCATGACCAACCCTATCGATATTCAAAACGTTCTGTGACCTTTCGTAATAGAGTTATGCCCCCGTTTCCGAAAACCTTGTGAGCGCGATAGAGGCTATAGATTTAACAGATTATTTTCAAATTTAGTGGAAAGCACTGAGGTCATGAGAGAATGAACCTATTTTAACAGTGTTTCCCGACTGTTCGTTCCGGAATTACCCCCCCCCCCTCGCATCCCGCCTTTGCCGAAAACCTTGCGAAAGCGATAAAGGTTACAGTTTTTAACAGATTATTTTTAAAAATTTGATTTGAGTCACGAGGGGACAAAGCCTATCGATATGCAGCACTGGAATCAGAAAGAAATGAACCCTGTTCATTTTCAGCAACCTGGGACTTTCTGTTCCAGAGATATATTATGTGTCCGGAAAAGCTTGTCAACACAATAGAGATTAAATTTCTTCGGGAATCCTAAGTCTTTAACAAATTTGCTCAACATCCAAGCCAAGCTGCTGTGTGGGTGTATGTCTATGCTTTGTGTGGCTTTGAATGAATATTGAAGAGACTGTAGATTTAAATCTATAATTGATATGCAGTCTAAGTAATAATCCTTGTAACTAATAAAATTGTTGTATAATTAAAAACAATTTTGCAATTTAAAGTACGTCTGATTACTTTTACTTAAATTCGATGTTTTTCCCTTTGCATCACCAATTGCAAATGATCGAAATTGAAGCAGATAAAAGCTTGGATAGCGGAATAAAGTTATCAGACCATGAAAGCAAATAATATACGAAGAATAGAGAATAACGAGCAAATAACAATCAATAATAGGAATAAAGGGAGGGGAGACACGCTAATCTCTCTAGCAATATAAAGACTAATATTGTATATGAACGTGTAAGTAATGAGTGTATTAGTCGCAGTCAAATGCCTATACTGGATCATATTGCACCCTATTATAGACGTATATACGTTATAAGCCCTTAATTCCAAGCATCGACTTTTCCCTAATAGGTCTATTTATTTCCATTGACAATTAAGCGTAATTCACGAACAAGGTTTGTCCGTTATAAGTAATCGTTTATTCTGATGGTCGACTGCCAAATCATTCATGAGATTACTGGGAGCAGTCCGGGTGATTCCAGTTTAGTCGTCTTTCAGTGGACGGTCATTCCTTAGTTACCAAACCTTATCAGTCGATAGAAACAACTGCTTTGTCGAGCATAGAATAATATATCCTGTTAGGAAACAACCTTGAGTTGGGTCGGCCTAACGAATTTGTCCTTAATAATAAGTTGAGAAAGGCACTATAGGTTAACATGGCATTCTGTCTGAGAGTATAGCAGGCTCACGTAGAGTAGCTTACTAGAACTTGTCACTTAGCCACTGAGCGAGTGACATAGATATGTTTTCTGTGAGTGTTCAATTTGGTTTAAAACAGCTAGCAAAGAAATTCCATATCGATTGAACATCTTGATGACGGAGCTTCTTTAACCATCTTCACACCTTAATGACCTTTTTGATGAATGTCAAGTATAGGGAGATGAGCAGCCGATTATAATACACACGCCATGATTGATCGGCGGTATTGCTATATTCATTAGCAATTGTTTCTTGTGACATATCGTTAGTGAGTGAAAAAAGCTATCACACATGAATTGGATTTTATGTCCTACAACATGAATCGAGAAATGGGATCATTACCTGAACCAAAGGTGAGTTGATTCTTACATGAACTATCATCTTTCCTTTGGATTTAAGAATTTCTAGGTTTACTTATTTTTATTTTTTTCCTGAACTACATTTTCAGTTTTCAATTTATTCTTTAATAAAGGTGGTTAGGAAATTATATAGTGCCGTTTGAATACTTGCTCGCCGGTCAAAACTTCTGACCCTTAGACGTATCTTAAGCTTTTAAATGAATTTGGTAACTTTTAATATATTTTTTTAAAAATGAAGACCACAATTAGCTTGGATAGCGCATAAAATAAAAAAAAATATTTAATAAGATGTGACCCAAACCTTGGACATTTAATAATTTGAAACGACGGATGTGTCTGTTGGGATAGCCCCCCCCCCCAATCTATTTCGTTTTTTAATTTGCAAATTTCATTCTTTTCAAGGTACAATTTTAATTTGCAAATTTCAGTCTTTTCGGGGTACAATTTTATATTGTAAACTATAAAAAGGTCGATAAATTGAACATAATGGTTTTGACATCATTTATTTCGATTAATCGATTTATTTAATTAAACTAGAAGCGTTTTTCGTGTAACGGAAAATTATTCGGTTTTTGAGAATTTCTAACATAATGGCAAAATTTATTAATCAAGAGATTATTCCCAAATGACAAACAACAAAGTATTGGATAATAAAATATTTTATTGGGTATAGATGTAAGTTAATCCAAATCAACTAAACGAGCTTTGTATACATAGAGGTAATCAAATACATATTTTTCTATAAAAAATAATAACGATGATATATCGACATTAATAGTTAGTAAAATGTAAGGGTGATATTTAAAACTGAGCTACATCCGTAAGCTGCGATTTAACATTTATGACATGTATGGCATTAGATATCATGTATAAATGATATTAACTTAATTAACTAACCACGAGGTAAATGAATTGATGAACTTTCTCGGCCAACACCAGGATAGAACCCGCGACCTCCAGGCTAGCGAGCCAGCGTCTTACTCACTTAGCCACCGGGGCTTCAACCATTAGGTATAGATTGGTTGAGAACATTCCTAGAGATTTTCTAACCTTGTTTTCCCCTTTTTCGGTTGCGTCTACTCGTTTAGATTGACATTACATTAAAGAACTCTGCATGGGCAGTTGGAAATAGAAATACGAGTAGACAATGGTGCCATAGACGTACGGGAAAATTTTTGACTGGGGGGGGGGGGGCGTTGGTGGTTGGTGCCCAAAAAATGTAGTTAGGTTCTTAGTATGTTACATAATAATAATAAATTCACTGTTAAATGGGACACATTCAAGAACGCAATATTTTTTTATACAACTTTTACAAAGTACAATATTGTGTGCCAAAATTTTCCCTGCATTTGGTGCCCAAAATGGGGGGGGGGGGCGACCGCCCCCCAGCCCCCCCCCCCCAGCTCTTACGCCTATGAATGGTGCCGATGTTAGGCAAAATTCCACAGGTTGGTGCAGAAAAGTAAGAGGTTAAACCCCCGATTTCCTTTCCGATTCATTTTTTATGAATAGTTATAAAATTGTTTTATCAGTTGAATGAATACGCTAAAATATTTAGAAATTGTATTATCTTGTATGTGAAAGTTCGGGGAAAATTATCATTTTGTTGAAGCTGGTTCTACAACTGGACTATCTTAAATAATTCAATTTATGGATATAATAGAAAATATTTGAAATCGAAGTACATCTACCTTTAATAGGAACGAGTTCTAGTTACTAAGCAGATCTGCACATTTTGATTTATGACTTGTAGGCCAATAACCTGGCTAACAAAAAACGAAAACCCGGAACAAAATGATTACATCTACATTATTATTAAATGATAAATATTGTCATAATCAAAACTGAACCAAGTTCGTGGATAAGGATGCTAAAGTTCTTGTGATGTAATCTAATAGTTTGATCTCATTATTCATGTATAAGTTAAGATTGGTATACATGTACATTATAGATACGGTACGGCACTCTAACATACTTCGTGTTTTATTTTGAGCTTATATCAAACAATTCATTTATTTATAAATAAACCAGATATAAATATATCTGATATCAGAGATAAACAAATAACGACCTATACACAGACAAACTGTGCATGTTGATCGCCCTGTTTCAATTAGTATTGTTATAATAGAGGAAAATAGTTTCGAAATAAAACAAGAAAAATCCATCATAAAATATCTTTCATCGGATTATATACTCATACCCCAGCATTTTTCATAGAAACCACCAGACAAAAGGTCCTATTAAAACCTACAGAAAATATAGTGTTATAATCGTCCAAATTCATTAAAATTTAAAGGTAGACCTACTGTAAACGGAATGCAACGTTGTGCTCTAGGTGAAGTGCTAAATATTATACGAAAACGAAAGGAGACGCCATTGCCAGGGTAAAAGTAATATGAACACCGTTATTTTATAATTACGACGAGAAGTTTCCATAAATTACTGGGCCCTTATTCACGAAAACTTAAACTAAGATACAATCGAAATTTTAAGAAATACTGCAATTCGATTGGCTGACCAGTAAAATCAATTTGCATATATCCAA
The DNA here is from genome assembly GCF_932274485.2 of Patella vulgata. Lineage (NCBI taxonomy): Eukaryota > Metazoa > Mollusca > Gastropoda > Patellidae > Patella > Patella vulgata. The sequence continues at coordinate 26,314,231 of NC_065883.2, forward strand.
TGAAGTTGCAGTATTTCTTAAAATTTCAGTTTTATCTTAGCTTAAGTTTTCGTGAATAAGGGCCCAGATCATTAGAACGAGTAAAATTATAAAGAATGTGTAAATAAACTTAATGGAGCCTTGAGGATATAACATGATTATAATATAATGTTTATGTAAGAGAATAATGTTATTTGTATTACGTGATAGTCTGGTGCTTAAATAGTGTTGGTGTTTTATCTTTCAACGTTAGCTTGTTGGGATTATTCTAAGAACTACAATTACGACAAGAAGTTTCCATAAATTACAGATCATCAGAACGAGTATAAATATATAAAGAATGTGTAAATAAACTTAATATAAAGGCTTAGAAGCCTGGGCGATATAACATGATTAAAATAATGTTTATGTTAAGAGAATAATGTTATTTGCATTACGCCATAGTCTGATAACGCTTAAATTTGGTGTTTTATCTTCTAACCGTAGCTTGCTGGGATTATTCTAAGAACTACAAATACGACAAGAAGTTCCCATAAATTACAGATCATCAGAACGAGTAAAATTATAAAGAATGTGTAAATAAACTTAATATAAAGGATTAGAAGCCTGGGCGATATAACATGATTAAAATATTTTTTATGTTAAGAGAATAATGTTATTTGCATTATGTCATAGTCTGATAACGCTTAAATTTGGTGTTTTATCTTCCAATCGTAGCTTGCTGGGATTATTCTAAGAACTACAAGGAAGAAGCCTTTTTGTAATTATTCTAATGCGGCTATTAATCCTGAAACCAAAATCATATGTAATTAAGTCACTTAAAACGCCTGTAACTTTCGGTTAACAATTTTATCACGGACAGGCGACCCGCTTTTCTTAATATCCATAAACCCAATTACTTTTAATATTCAGTTTCCGTAAACATGAAAATAAATTCAGTATAGACACGCTGTATGCTAATAATTTGGAGGTTTTGATTATTAAAGAGTGAGAATTAACATTAGTGAATTCAATATAGGAAGGAAGGGATACTGACATTGCAATATTAAATATTGACAATCACGACTCCAATCACGACCGTCCTGTGAGTCGTGGCTCACATGTCGTGCGAATCGCCATACGACTGTTAGGTGACCGGAGAGTTCCACTACCAACCATTACAACGTAACACCACTCATGTTATAAGTATAGCACGGCTTTCATGAGTTAACAGGTTTAACCAGAGGCCGTAGGCCGAGGCGTTAAACCTGTTAACGAATGAAGCGTGCTATAAATGACTTAACATTGACACCTGCTCAAGATGCTTGTTGTAATTGCACAGAAAACCCACCCCACTTCTCCAAATAATTCCTACTAAAACTAGTGTAAACCAGCAAAAATGTGCAATAACATTGTCATTGAACATGTGTAGTTATTGCACGGTTAGGCTCCACCCAATCTACTAGAGGGAAAACAATCTGCTAATTCAACGAAAAGAACCAAGGAAGATTTCCTGTCCATGTTACAAGAATAATTATAGCACGGAAATAACACGACTGTTGAAGACCTACCTTACACCAATTACGGCCAGATTGGTCGCATTCAGGATTTTGAACATAATCGAATTCGATGTGGGACTGTATAACCAAGACCATCCAAGGGTACCCGTGACTTGTGACGGGACTTTCCAGTCTTAGTCGACCGTAAACTGTTGTAAGTTGCGTTATCCTTCAGTATGGCTTGCGTGTTACGTGAGTAAATAAATATAATTGAAGTATAAATTATTTATGACAGTTTATATTAAAGTTTGATATAGTTTTTTTGTGGACGTATTGTTGTTTATGATCTTATATGGACGTTTCTCTCACTGAAATGGTCCATTTTAGAATCATACGGTTTTATTATTCGGTCTGGTTCTGTTATTTTGATTCTAGCCCATTGTCCCTTTAATACATATTTGCGCCATTTGCTTAATCTGTTTAGTCAAATGTGGCGTGTATTTTTATCTCAGTATAATCGCTTTACATTTGGATAATCCATTCGCGAATGTTAATCTGTAAAATAACATGTATTATCTAATATGGAATTTTGTGGCATACATGTTTTACGTGGGAGTAGTAAGACTGACGTAATTCTGAAAAGTAATGACAAGACGGGCACCTGTGACCCCTGTTCTGGTCTATCTGATGTTTATACTTTTTTGACCAGGAACTGGGCCCCAAGCCCCACCGTATCTTTTTGTTCTTGTTCTTCTTGGGTGCGAAGAAAACAAATACATGGAGTTAGATATAAGACAGACCCTAATATTATTGTAAGACATTTATTGACAAATTCTATATTATCATGGGGAATTGGTTGGTCAGCGATGTTTTTATCAAGGAGTTAGATATAAACCAGACCCTATTATTATTGTAGGACATCTATTACCTGCGAAATGGTTTTGTCAGCTACCATGCATATTAGAAATAAGAATTCAAATAGATTCAGAATATTGGGTAGGGAACAAAAAAATAAATCCTCCTCAACGAAGGTTCAAAATTTATAACACCCATCCTATGATCCAAGTAAACATGTGATTAATTTATAATACACGGGTTTTGATTAGGTCAAACTATATTAGTATATTTCTAGCAATCAATATCGTTGTGGGAGGCGACATTTTACCCACTTTTATATCCTCCTTTTAAAATGTCCAACTAGTCATGCAAAATTAAACTAATTATTGTGAAGTGACATTTAGCTAAGATCGTTGATCATACTAAAATTTGTACCCATTAAAATATATTAAGGAAATAAAAAATGAAAATATTCTCCTCGACATCAACAATTGTTTCTATTTCAAATCGATATACGAGAGCGGGCTGAAAAGTTCAAAGTCTGAAAAGGATAGATCAATTGGGTTAAAATAAACTTTTGCCACCAACAAGTACAATCGTCGAATAAATCATAGACATAAGAGTGAGAAATGGGGTTTAAAGTCCACTCTACACAAACTAGGTCATTTCGGGACTAACATATGGTTTTTAATTTTATTTCAATAATTCGCTTGTGCGTAGGGGTCTTTAGCAGTGGGAGGAAACCGGAGGACCCGGAGAAAACCCATGAGGTTGGACAGGCGACCCTACTCCTTGTCACGTACAACCGGGGATTCGAAACCACGCCACTTGACTCAATGACAGGCTTTATGATACAGCACGCACGGGCTAACCATTCGGCCATCCACCCCCCACATAGACATCAGAACAGTAACTGTTGTGTTATTATTTTCTTTGTACCAGACCATCTTGTAAAACTTCCCATTGAAAACACCAGAAACGGACAAAAGTCGCTACAGGGCAGTCATCAAGTAAATGCCACTGAAACGACCAACCCCAACACAGATACACGCCGACATGGTCTCCACTTTAGGGGATGATGCCCCTTCCCTTTCCACAGTAAAGAATATGAGCGTGGCAGAGCGAAACTTGGAGGGCCACCAACAACAAACATTCAAGAAAACATTACCCGGGTGCATGACATGGTGATGACTGATCGACGATTGACCACTTGACATATTGTCTAAAAGATAAAGAGCATCTCTTATGAGAGGATTGAGCACATTATCGCCAACGAGTTAGGGATGACAAAAGTTTCTGCAAGATGGGTATCGAAGCTCTTGACTGCAGATCAGAAACCTGTCAGATTCCTGACGTCCCGAAACAATCGTCCTCGTTTTGAAGCAGTTCCTGATAAATTTTTGGCCAGATTTGTAACCATGGATGAGACCTGTTTCCAAAACTGAAAAAGGAACCAACCGGTCGTCATTTTTCTAGTAATGATGACGTCATGTCAGCTTTTTTAGGGTGGCTGAAGAATTTTTTTTCCTGGAAACCATTGTCTTTGTACAGGTCTTTCACAGACAGGCTTAGAACTTTTCAGCCATCCCTCGTAGCATGGTTCAGGAACCTGTCAAACCATTCATAGATTAAACAAACATGATTAGCCTACAGGAACTTCATATTCGGTCATGATGATTAAATGTCATTTAATCCATGTCAACAGTTCTGTTTTAAATTCCATCGATCTTTTGTTTTCTAAAATAATCAGAACTGCTTTCGGGCACAATTTCTTGGTGACGTGAGTTTGATTAAATGAAATTCTGGTAAACTAGGAGGAATTTTAAAAATCATTAACGACCTTGAACGTTACATAATCTAGTAAGGTTTTATTGTTATAAGAGTAGAAAAGCTCAACCGAGCCTTTTTATGCATTGGACAGCTGTTGATTTATTGGCTACACATTTTCTGGTCTCGTGAGTTTTTCAGAACATTGTCATTGAATTAGGCAGGTATTTCACGACAAAGCCGTTTGGCTTCCAAGGCAACCCACACAATTAGCTTACTAGGCAATGGAATGTGCATGACCACTTACTACATGGAAGTAAAGGCTATTCACTATTATTGTTCTCTGCCCCTGATAGCCCCTACTGAAAGTGTCTAGCAAGACGGCGGAAAGATATTACCAATTCTGATATAAATTAATTTGACTGATCCACTTGAACATTGGCTGTGAATATCTGTTATTTAATTGCTTAGTGTGTGGGTGTAGCGATGCATTAACACAAGATGCTGAGAAAGGGGGGGGGGGGTAACGTCCACTCAACACAAACTAGCTCATTTTGGGACTAACATATGGTTCAGTTTTATTTCAATAATTCGCTTGCGCGTAGGGGTCTTTAATAGAACGAGGAAACCGGAGAAAACCCACGAGGTTGGACAGGCGGCCCTACTCCTTGCAACGTAAAAGCGGGGAATCAAAACCACGTCAGTTGTTATATAACCTGCGTTCTGGATGATGTGAGTGATAAGTCAATGAAACGGTATGTAACGTTGAGTTTTTGGCGTGAGATGCACGGAACTGTGGGTAACCCACTAGAAACATCAGCACTGATTGGTTAATCAAATGTCTGACGTCATAAGGTCAAAAGTCGCTCGTATGACCTCTGACGCGATCTTCCACTACAATCGGTCAGATCTTCATGTAGTGTAGGCCATTGACAGTTTAAAAACGAAACAAAATATAGCTCTGTATTTTAATCAAACTGTGTTGTTTATTACTTGCAATGTCTATAATTTGTCTTGTCAGTTTTGTTTTGCCGGTAGTGCGATACCCCTGCACTGACTAATATATAATATGTTTAATATATTTTGTGTCCTAAGACAAGGTAAGATTTTAACTTTGTTTTACTCAACATTCACTGGTACTTTCCTGTTTTATTTGTTCAATTGTTTTTGTCCGATTGGGAAAATAACAGAAAACTAGCGGTTGACCCGGCGCTGTACGGGTTGTGCCCGTTACTCCAGAAATTGTAGGAAATCGCCACCAGGCCTATGGTACTCCCCTATGCATCAAATTAAAGCTTCGGGACAACCCTAATGTAACCTGAACAGACAAGCAGACAAACAAACGACAGTCACAAATATTAACCGTCATCCCGAATTATTGTCCAGTTCCAAACCATTGTGTTGCCGATTTTCCACATAGTTATGTCGATTTTAATAGCCCTGCGTTCTGAGTGACGACACACATTTATATTGTATAGCACAATCCGCGGTTTCCTGGACTGATACACGGTTGAACCTCTACATTGGTAGTGACTTCCTATAAACAGACCTTTCTCGATCGCATGAACTATACCCATGACCATGGAATGTTCCTCTACACATGATCAAGTTTCGCCGCTCGAGGTGTTCAGCTACACCGGTATACTTAGTATTTAAAAAAAACCAAGATTTACAAAAGTTATCGTTTACGCGATAACATTTAACTTCTAAAATCAAGGTCCAACCTAACAATTCAGTTAACCATGACTAGTGACGTGTCTCGTACACGGGGAAGGATATTCTTACCATTTAGGTAAATATTTTTAACATATCTACGCAAATAGACGAGTTTCTACCTGATTTTAACACTGGTTTTATATAACAGTAGTTATATATCAGTGTTAATTTTCACCAATATGTATCAATGAAGATTGGAATAATTAATGGAGCCGTAATCCAATCTGTTTGTAGCTATATGATATGTTGGAACAATGCAGGCCTTGTATGAGATTCAATTATACTATAGTTACAACTGCGTAATGTCATATATCGTCATAACAGAATACATTTTGGATTTTCCAAATACAGTATGTGACAACATAAGCGAATGTCAAGTTGTATTCATTCGAGTCAGGGGATGGGAGGGGTCTGTCATCTCAAATTCTAACAAACCAGTGTGAAAAATTCCGACAAGACAAGGACACAAATTTAATTGATGGCTAATATTCAACCAGATTGATTGAAGACTGATTGATAAACAGTATTTTTATAATATGGCGCGTTAATATTTTTCAGAAGTATTTAATTTCAATTAACCCAAGACTCTTATTTTTCTGCGTTCACTGTCAATTGATCTTTTTACTGCCAAGTTGCATGTTTTCTAATATATATGCTAACTGTATATCGTCGATTGATAAAAAGATTATTTTTTTATCAGAAATTGGTAATTGTTTATTTATCTTGTAAAATGTCGAGTAAATCAATATCTGCCCTCTTTAATCCAAGAACCCTCATAATAAGGGCGTAGTAGCTTTTTCGTTTTATTACAAAAAAACCCACCCTTTTATTCCGTACATCCATACAATCTACGTATATCAATCTACGTACTAATAGAATAAGCTAGATGGGCTACATGCTTTATACGACTCTCGCTAATTATGGTCTAGAAAAATATAGTAATTGCCCCTTCTTTTTGCGCGAGTACGATAATCGATGCTTGTCTGTCCATGATTTTTGTACGTTAATTAGCCTGTAATAACCCCACATAGATTTTTCAACCCTTCTTCCTTCGATTCCATTCAATCTTAAAATAGAATCGATCTCACCCAGTGATTGCAAATATTAACATAGCTGTTATGAAACAATCTTTTTGTAAACAATACCTTAATATTAATAATTTCTCAACAGCTTGGCATATAGTTTGTGTGAAAGGCTATTCGCCACCCGTAGGTGGTCTACCTTGTAAATTAGAATGTGCCTTGGTGTGCAATAATTATCACATCCGACGTAAAATATTTATGATTGACTTCCTGTCATTATAAATTATGACAATATCCTTGAGACTATAATAATATATTATGTTGCAGGTGCGTGTTAACGGTGTTATATGAGACAGGTAGCTGTAACATGAATAATATGTAAAGCACTACTGAAAGTAAAACAAAAAATTGTCAGCACATCCTGTCTTGTTCACGACACACGTCGCTACGTATCTGGAGCGATAGTTTAGATATGGAGGAAGATAATCTTCAGACCTGTAGTATAAATACAGCAATTTGTCAACTATAGGATAAAGTAAACCTGAACATGGTAATTACAAACCAAGTTTTGGCTATTCGTTGTAATGGGAGCGGTAGCGAGTCTTCGAGAACGTCACTTCAACCTCCCTGGCATCATCCTCCCTTAAAGACATGCACTGAAACGGAAACGCGCGACAAAATCTACTTTCTCGCTGCATACATTGCATGTAGATATTCAAGCTTTTTTCATTCTTTTATTATTTCTGTCAACGAGATAAGAAACTATCCTTCTGAAAAGGAGATCAGAAGGTCAAATCCTATTGAAATAACAATGAAACGTGTCTTAGATATTATCTTTCCAAGTTGTTACATAATGTGAATGTTTGTAATACATTTTTTTGTAGCTGTTGCATAACTCTCCAGTCTTGGAGTTGTTTTCTATTTCAAGATTTCTCCTCGTTAGACAATATTTATCTTCTTTTAGAAATGTAACACCACCGATTCTCACAGAACACAATCTTCCAGCCACGTTTCATCTTCGTCTCTTATTTGGCACAAAGAAGCAACGCCCTGAGACAAAAATACGCGTAGACAGAAATAGCAGTCATCGATGCATAATATTCCATTATAGACGTGACTACAATCATCATTAAAGGGGTTATTTTCTTAATTGCGAAAAATTCAATAGGCTGAATTTCTGCACAGCGGCTTCAGAACAATAAATAACCGTTAGATTTATACAATTTCTGGCATGTTCATGCGTAGAGTCTCTTAATTAAGGCATCTTGTGAGAGAGAGAGACACGTGAACCTGTAATGATTTGGTTTCAGTGTTTCGAGCAAATGACTGTATTTAATTAGAAAGAAAACCCGTTTTTGTCCTACTTGATTTTTAAGGACGTGACCTCTATTGATGCCGGTTGTTAACGTTACTACTAGCTTTTGTTTCTGTTTCAATTTTATGCTGTCTCTTTTGTGTATTTTTTTTCTGTGTAAATGATTGTGGTGTTTTCCCGGATTCTGTATTTGATTCAGATGGAAATTGGAAAAGTCTGTTTGATTAAAGTGCCGCGAGCAGTTACAACAATCTTTCTCTCACCTACATATTCTCCTCAAAGGGGCTTACGATAATTGAATATAAATAACTAATTTATTCTTTATTTATAGTTTGTAAGGAATGTAAGGAAGTGTTCCTAGAAATGGCCGACCAGGTGGTCATATCTCGACAACTGATAAATCTTAAATACTCAAATTTTGGAATGATCTTCCCTTGCGATAAAAATTTATTGGAAACACTCACATATTCTCTTTAAATGGGCTTACGACTAAGCCCAAATTCTTCTGATGCATAAGATGTTTCCAACAGTGATAATTTAGTTCAGAATAAAGTAATCTGACTTAAATTTTCCATACTTTCTTTTTTTATCATCTATTTTTAAACTGTTATATCAAGAATGGCCAACTCTTTATTAAAATCTTAACTAATGTATCTTTAAGGATAAATATTTTAAGTGTAACAGAAACGATTTGATATTCAAAACCAAAAGTTGTGGAATTTATCCCCAAGTTTACCCTTTTCTGCGGATTATATGAACTGGACTATGGGGTTCGGGGGGGGGGGGGGGTGGATGGCTGAATGGTTAGCACGTGCGTGCTGTATCATAAAGTCTGTCATTGAGTCTACTGGCGTGGTGTCGAATCCCCGGTTGTACGTGGCAAGGAATAGGTCGCCTGTCCAACCTCGTGGGTTTTCTCCGGGTCCTCCGGTTTCCTCCCACTGCTAAATAAAATTGAACCATGTGTAAGTCCCGAAATGACCTAGTTTGTGTCGAGTGGACGTTAAACCCCATTTCTCTCTCTCTCTATGGGGTTCGTTAGCATGCAGTGGTTGTACTGTAGGCCTGTAATATGGAGTGTACTTTTTTCTAACTTGTTACAAAGGACAAAGCACAAACGTGACGGATCGATTGGCTAGTATGATATACGTGCCGCTGTCCTGACAATAAAAAGTTTCTATTTTCATCGAGTTTATCTTAGTTATATTGGTAATTTTATAATATCTGATTGAGCGTGTTGTCAAAAACATTTTTTGTCATTAATATCGTGTGTAGAACCCTATTGCACTTGCTGGGATTCTTAAATACATTGCCACATAACGTGAATGGAATAATTAGCCATTTTGTTTGAGTTAATCTCGATTATTGAGTGGAAGTTTCAAAGTATTGCTGATACTCTATCAATAAAACAAGCTATATATAGCAACAGTGTTTGCTGTGTGTGCAGAGAATTTTATCACTTTAAAGGTCACCTTAATAGAAACACGGAATACCCCTAGGTCTGGTAATGGATAAATTACGTGAGATGTGGCCGTTCTCTTTATGGAATTGTATGCAGTTACAGACGAGTCATCGTCCGTTTCGCGGAGAATGCATAAAGTTACATACACGAAACGTCAACATAGTTGTATAGTAAAATGTTTGATTTACGTGCGTATGTGCGTTGTGAATGGGGAAGGGGTGTACAATGATATGTGCTGGGATACACAGGGACAGGTTAAAGCATCGAAGATAAGTCCAAATCCTTATGGTTATGGTACGTAAAAGGCCTTCTGTATTTCTGATTATTGTTATCTTCCATTCTGCTTCAAATGTATTCAGACTGTAGCATTTTCGCCCCATCTTCCAGTCCAACCTACACAATGGACACTCTGGAACTTAGATAAGAAACCTCATCTCTCAACCCTCCGTGTTTCAAGATAAGAGATGATGCTATATAGTTTTATACCTAGCAGTCCCCGACGCGAATAACACCGGGATTCATTAAGCGCAATTAACAACATTTTTCATCATTTATAACATTTCTACCACACCCAATTACAATTAAGCATGTAAACCTACCTTAAATGGGTACAAATCATCGTATTTTAAATCGATGCGTTGTAAGCCGTCACTAGGAAGCCATTTTGAAACGCTGCTTGTTATTATAACTCCGGTCCCAACAACCCTGCAATGAAAGCTCCGCACACTCTTCGAACGACGCCATTTTGAGAATTTCTTTCTAAGTTTTAATAATAAATAAACAGGTATCCCCATCACATATTGTATGGGTGTAGCTATGTATCGTCATGGACCGTATTTACGGCCCATGATATCACTTACCGTCATGCAGTCAAGGTTAGATGTAAGGTACCAGGCATGTACAATGGATTTCGATGGCGTTTTCAAGTTGGATAAAAAACAACGCTTCATTAATTTAAACGCGAATATTTGGAGTTAAGGCGATAGTTGTATCACTGCATTGGCCTCTGTGAGTTTAATTAGTCATAACAGAATAAAATTATTTTATTTTTAAGATGTTACATGTATTAATAAAACGAAATGAGCTTGCCAGGTGAAACTGAAGGCACCCAATTGTAGCTGAAAACAAATACACCAGTATATTATCTCAACGTTTTTAGTTACGTTCTCGTAGCTACCTGGAATTTGAACATAAACAGCAAGCACTGAAATGAATGCTGCGCTGTACTGACTGGGTGGCATATACACTTCATTCAGTATCAATATATACAATTTGGACATTGTGATTCATTGTCCGGTCCTACCAGTATTTATAGTTGTCGCTCCAATAGAAGTCCAATTCCACCCAAAATATCCCATAGAATACCTGACTATCCTTGTTATAACTATGGAATTGTGATAGAACATGAGTAGAAGATGTGATATGTTTTAAAGCATGGGTGCATTAATATCCGCGAACTTTTTTTGACTTTTTTTAAATTCGATAAGACGGCTGTGGTGACAAGGTTGCTTTTTTTTTACTTTCTTTAAATTCGAAAAGACTGCTGTGATGACGAGGTTGCTTTTTTATTGTAAAATTACAAATGACTCTTCAACAGATTTCAGTGATATTATTGATGTCTGTAGATATAAAAACGCTTATTACTAGCTTTCTGCTTGAAATTCTGTGTCAACTGTGGGGGGTAACCAGAACTGCTGAACATAAACTTCCATCAGCCGTGGATTCAAGCCAGAATGGTTATCAGTCATGCGCGGTGCTGCCTATTATATAGTTGTCATTCTTCATTCTTTACTCCAATGGGAAAACCCAGTTACTAGGCAACAAGCTCTAATCCTGCTGTTTTGAATAATTTACAAGTTTTGCTCAAATATTTTTCTTCTGGAAAGATCGTTTCCTTGTTGGTGATTGGAAAGTATCGCCAAGCGCATAATGTTAGGGATAAAACGTTCAGAATAATAAATGATTTTCTGTCTTATTGTTATGCTTTACTATCAGTATTTTTGTTGTGAAGGCATCAGTTTAAGCATTGAAAAAATATTAGACATCAAAGCACAACAATAAAAAAAGAAGAAATTATGGAGTGCAGCTATTAATAATTCCGTTTGCAGGTCGCACACAGCTCCTTAGAACAAAAGTTTTTATTGGCTAATCTCCCATATCAAATAGAACGCGGTTTATTTAAACAACTTTTCGGATCCTGCTGTCGCGAAGACATATAAAAAAGAAATTTGATCTTTGCAAAATGGAAACAAAATATTTGTCAATAAAGATATAAGTGGAGAGATTGAATTAATGGTTGAAAATAAGAGTGACCAAATATACTAAAACAGAGATAAATCATTTGTGCTTTACCGCTTTGTTTTCATTTATCCGGAAATGTTTCATTATTTTTTATATTGTTTTCTGTAATAACATATGGTATTGCTATGTAAGACTTGGGTTGGTAAGTTTGGAGGTTTGCACAATTTTTTTTATTAACAATTTATTGACGGCCTATTGCAGTGTGTCATGGTTGATATTTCTATCAATCAATCACTACGAATAGATATTGTGTAATACAACCTTGGAATTTGCGGAAGCATTATGTCAATTTACCCGCCCATGTTTCACATACCGCTTTCAGATGGATTGATTGATTCGGCCAATCATCGCTGAAGTATCGGGATTACGAGGTATTCTTCGGGGTGACTATGGAACGCCATTAGACCATCACATAGAATATTTATCTAAACGTACGTAACAACAATATACCACCTTAGGACATATTTACATTAGATGATCTACCGTGTTTGTTTTATTGCCCTTCAAAAAAAGTTAATATCGATTATTTAGATTAAAATCGATGTTAAGAATCATGACTCACTTGCATTGAGTTAATGGAAGGGAAACAAACGGAACGAAACCAGACCAGATACACTATTTTGATAGACTATTTTTTTTATATATAAAACGCCCACATTATCTGGGTACAATACTGTTAGACTCCCAGTCCATCCGTATTGTCCATATTTCACGGTAGTTAGTCATCACAACAATCGTTAATCGAAGAAATTCTCATTTAGGAATGATATTGGATGATAATAAAATCTCATGCCGGTCTCTTGCTGTCAAACATATCCACACGTTCCGATAAAGTACAACTTCTCATCATTATATAAATTCAGACTAATTTGTTTATTTTCTTGGTGAATTTGCAAAGCTTAAAAACGATTATTTCTTAAAGAGCTGCAGCACACGGCCAATGAACATTTTCCTGATCTAATTAACAAAGGCCTGAACAGCGTTGTCTGTAGACGCATTCGAAAAAAAAAGCAGCATACTATTCTGACCTCGTTTTTTGTTGATATAAAGAAATACGAACTTCAGATGAATTGATCAATTTTAATAACTTTTGGACAGACTACTTTTTATTTTGTATAGTTTTGAATATTGGTTCCTTTATATAAATATGTTATAATTCTAGGCACCCATGAATCAGTATAAAGAAACATTACGAAGACAGATGGCGAAATCCACACGCCTTGATTCATATTTGGAGGTAAGGCAAACCCACATCAAACCAAACCTGGTATCGATTCAAGCCACAACCCTGTCATTGAGAGAGTTGATGGTCACTTTACAAAAACGGATACAGGGAAACCTGAAACCCATTAACCAATAAATTTTGATGAATATTTTGGTCTCAAGACAACCAATAACGCACCCTTTTGTACAACTACTAACGAATATAATGCCAATGTAGTGGTTTTCCGCCAGTAGATTAAATAATAATGCAATCTTGTAATTAGTTCATACACAGGGGAGTGTAACTTAGCACATAAAAAGCAAATCAACGATCATAACTGGCTTCCGCAACAGGGACTCTTATCACCATTACCTTAATAGAAGACTATAGGTCATATCCTGGCAACCAGTATACTATTTAGGTTTACAAATTTACATATACATATATATATATCTGTGTATATGGTTTCAGTGTCCATACTAAATTAATCTACAGGCGTAAAAGGGATACAGTACCAAACATCTAATTACATTTTTAAAACTCATTTTTATAAGGAAATGTGTATAGGTGACGAAAGGCCTACATTCCAGTAGAGTATCATCTTGGATAAAGTACAGTAAAACAATCCACAACTATTTTACGATACTTTATACTCAGTTTCATATCACTTTCATATCCTTGTTATTGTCTTTCCTTTTTAAATTAAAGGATAAGCGCAAGAAATCCAAGAAAAAGAAATCGCGACATAAACTGGAAGCAGCAGCTGAAGAAACAGATATGGAGAGTTTTAAGAAAGATGGCAGATCTTCCTCGAGTGAACTTCGAACGAAAAGTGTTTGTTCCCGTTCAAAGAGTGTTGGTCTTGATTCGGATTTCGACAAAAGAAGTGTTTCGTCTCCAAGACACAAAACTGTGACATTCGCTCAGGATCGATTGGTAGAACCGTTTCAGGTGCAAGTGCATCCTGCTGATCAAAAAGATACGTTAAGATACGAATATGATTGTGGTGTAAGTGATAAGGCAAACTGTGATAAGGAAACAACCGAACGTGTGACGAATGATTCGTCTCGTGATCACGAAAACAAAAATTGTGTGTCTGCTAGTGAAAAGGTTGACATGGATTCCTTGCGTGAACAAAATGACACGGACGAAAATGAAAATAAAACTAATGTGACGGATAGTAACTACCCCAAACAGACTGTGTTTTGTGAACCAGACAGTGATATATTACAAATCTTACAAGATACAAGTGACGTAAAGGGTGCCTATAAAGACAGTCGGTCTTCCATAAAGACAATCAGTAGTATGGTACGTGGTGTAAAGGTAGGTTCCATCACAATATTGGGAATAACTTTTAAAATGAGATAGAAAATTCCATCGAAATAGCGTTTTCATATTTTCACATGTGTCCGAAATGCAATCGAGCCTCCATTACGCCCTTTGGTATCAATTTAAGTAAAAATCCTGCGGACCTTCAAGCGATAATGCAGTCATGTAGTCATTGCAGTGGGTTATGAGCGTACTCTTTCCGGGCAACAATTCCAGATATGGTTTTCTTACATGCACGTCAATGTGTATACGATGGAACTCCGTTTTTCGTCTGATCCGAACGACTGACAGCTTTTTAACACGACTAACAATGAGGCCCCGATGAAAGCCAAATGGGAAATCTTGATGCTTATTTAATAATATCTAATAACTATAAATTACACATTTATTATTCTGTTTCTGTGAAACGTGGAAATATTCTGCGCCCGTCACTGGTAGATTATAATATTACAGGGTTAGTTTTTCTGCTAGAATTTTATTTCTAATATAGCCTTTTATATCATCCTGGGTAGATTTTCAATTATTGCCTTCATATACCAAATACCAAAGTATCGGGTAAATCATCAACTCAGAAACTAATTTCAGCTATTATTACCATGTATATATAATACTTTGTAATCATTAATATTAAACATACATTTTAAGGTAAAGGGAATGGATACCTACACGGAACATATCGCGTGTGTAGACTACTCTCCATTTTACATAGCAGAATACCAATCCTTTCAAGAAAATTACTTGTCCGTCAAGGGTGCTTGATTCCTCTGATCTACTGTTTTTTACCGACTCATATCAAACGACATTTGTTACCAGGTGTTAATCCTTAGAGACCAACTACTTATTTATAAATATATGTTCATATATTTTATTAATGAACACGTGGGGTCAATGATTACCTGTATTCTATATACAGAGTCTGGGTAATTAGCTGATTAGACACCTATATTTACATTGGCCTTACGTATTCGCAAAATTCCCATAAAGACCACGGCAATGGCCTTTTAGAAATACGATATCATCCTTTCGGAAGGGCAATATTTCACGAATTTCTGAACAGTATTGGAAATAATTGCATTATTTTTAGTTTTGAAAACGACCAATTCTAAGATAAGCATCCCTATAAACTCCATAATTGTTCTTTGGATAGAATTTGGAGAAACTTTTGAAATTGTCCTTTGAAGATCTTGTAATGAATTTGGTCTGTGTACAATGTGACCCCCTTCCTCCATGATGAAAATATAGGAGATTCACTGCTTTCATTTCGCGATACTGTGTATGCTTACTAAAAACAAAGGGGTCAGAAATAAGGTATGTCTCTTGTAGTAGTACCCGACCCGTTACATATTTGATCTGATCAGACAAAGTTCCGACGATAAATGATGGAAGCGTTAATTCGATGAAATGTCCCATAGAATGCGATTGTACACATCTCTGAACGCTTCTTGATATTTCGATTGGCACTAGTTTTTGTTTACATTACATAACTCCCGTGGGGTACGACTACTGGGGATTTACGTACCCTAGGGGGTATTCCACGGAATCAGATCCTCTAACGTATGTCAATAATTCATTCTTTGCGGCAGCAATTCTTCAAGAATCGAAGACTCGTGGGTTTATCCATTGTTCTGTTTACGAAACACTTATTGTATTGTTTCTAAGATACAGTGATATGCATTTAACAAATTTCCTTGTGTTGATTGATATGTTTCCAATAGCAAGAGGCAGCAGTCATGTGGCATTCCACTGCTAATATAAACAATAAAACTTATTTAATATTGATATCATAACCACAAAGTATCACCATGGAGATATTGAAAACGACACGATGTAATTAAGATTAAGTGAATGATTTTCACTTGTCATTATTGCAATTAAAACAAAGCGTAACAAGCCATAATATTATACCAGATAACAACAAAATCGACATGACGCAGAAATCAGTACTATAAGTAAGCCTTAAGCTTGGCGCAGACGGTCAACTTTTCGTCGCTTGTTGCTGCAATAGGGAACTACTGGCAACTCCGAGCAATTGGCAACTCGAGGTCTCCCGTGTGCGCTGACTGGCAACGAGAAGCATGTCTTCCATCTCCACGGACCATGTTAATGTTGTTAGCTGTTCCATCTTGAAGTATCACATGACAGTAGAGCTCTCGCTGATTGGACAGTTAACCAGTTGCTTGTTGCCTGTTGTCGCCTACCGCCGCAGACGAGCAATTTTGAAGCAACAGATGAACAATTTCTCGGCGACGAGCGATTTTCTGTTGTCGAATATCAAACATGTTTGATATTTGGCAACGAGAAGCAACTCGGAGCAACAGCAGGCAACTATTGTTGCCCGTTGGCGCAGACGAGCGATTTTTTCTTTCAACGACCAGCGATTTCGCTGTTGCCTAAAAGTTGCTCGAAAAAGTTGCCCGTCTGCGCCTGGCTTTATGGAAATAGCGAATAAACAGTTTAAGCATTTAATAGAAAATAGAGAATTGATGTTCACATGATTGCCATAGTATTAGAAGTGTCAATGAACCCTTCAAAACAATGCATTTTGGATGTCGCCATTGCATTGCAGTCTGCTCGATTTAGAGAGAAAGAGAGAGAGAGAGAGAGAGAGATATGGGGTTTAATGTCCACACGACACAAACTAGGTCATTTCGGAACTAACACATAGTTCAATTTTATTTCAATAATTCGCTTGCGCGTACGGGTCTTTAGCGGGGGGGGGGGGGAGTAGGGCCCGGAGAAAACCCACGAGGTTGGACAGGTGACCCTACTCCTTGTCACGCACAACCGGGGAATCGAAACCACGGCAGTTGACTCAATGACAGACCGTTTGATACAGCGCGCACGTGCTAACCAGTCGGCCATCCCCCACCCTCCCTGCTCGATTTAGAAGACCCGAATCTAAACTGCAAATTGCTTGTATATTCCGGTGTATAACTTCCACATAGTATGCTGTAGACACCATAGCCATTTTTTAAAACAATATTAATATTCAGGATATCTGAATGGGATTGGGGAACATGCTTAGCCGATGTAAAAACCCTCTCCATTATTACAACAAGCGACACCCGAAACCTTTAACTTCACATCTTCCTGTTTATATTCACATTATGTTGATAGGCTATGAATGTCTTCCGTCAAGGGAATTCTAAAAGGAAATCATTTCACCTTACGTAATATAAGGTCTGATCAGTATCTGATGGTGGAAATCCCATATTTAATCCCCGTAATGGAAACGATATGATAAAAACTTATGAAGCCATTAAGCATATTAGTTAATAGTGGTTCTGTTTATTTAAAAGGATGACGAATGGACGTTAAACCCCATTTCTCTCTCGAACTCTATTTAAAAGGCCGTCATTTTTTGATGTTTGTGAAAAGTCAATTGATGACATAGGAAGTAATAATATATTCGGTAGAACGTCTCTCTAAATTTTAACATTTAAAGTACTGATCAACATTGAGATGCCGTGGATTGATATTTAACTACCCATACGAAACTTTACTAAAAGTAGTCGATCAGCCATTTCAGGGGGTGGGGAGGGCAGGGGGTGGGTGGCCGAATGGTTAGCGCGTGCGCATTGTATCATAAGGTCTGTCATTGATTCAACTGGCGTGGTTTCGATTCTCCGGTTGTACGTGACAAGGAGTAGGGTCGCCTCTCCAGCCTCGTGGGTATCCTCAGGGCCCTCCAGTCACCCCCTCCCCTACTGCTAAAGACCCCTACGCGCAAGCGAATTATTGAAATAAAATTGAACTATAAGCCAATTTACTTTTACTTGGCAAACTTAATTTCTTTATTAATGGATCATCTTGGAACTTGGTATATGTATGTATTCCTTATAGCCTAAGGACCATTGATTTTGGTGCATGCCCCGACTCCCAGGGGCAGAGCCACGCCCATTTTTTGTGTTTATCGTATACTGGCAGTAATTCTGAATGGATCTTTTTGATACTTGGCATATTTATTCCTTATAGCCCAATGGCGGTAACATTTCAATAACATAGTTGTACCTATTTATATTGTTCCATATCTAACCCCCATGTGAGAGCCACGCCTAATTTTTGTGTTTATCGTCTACTACGGGCCGTAATTCTGAATGGATCATCGTGGAGCTTGGCATATTTATTCCTTATACCGCAAAGACAGCAACTATTTATTTTGGTACATGCCCCGACCCACTGGGGCGGTGTCACACCCACCTTTTTGTTAATATTTAGTATATGTAAATTAGGCAAAACAAACAACAACGGATAACCTTCTTTGCCTCTTGTCATATTACAGTCATTGCAGCAATTTCATATATCATGCTCTACATTTTAGAATGCACCTTATCAATCAAAGCAGGAATGTGGAGGTATATTGCAGCGGTAGCGATGCTCTTGTTTTCATTCTTTACAGTAGATATTTGATACATTGTTAAAACATTGATTTTGAGAGCAAGTTGTAATATAAGAGATAACTGTCAATATAAACATGAAGTAAGTCTGATTTAATGTTCTAGTATTTATCAATTGTACCTTGAGTGAAGATCATTTTCTGTATGTCATGTATTTTTCTGTTTTAGCAAGATAAAACGGATACGGTGGCAGAATGTCGGAAAATGTTCCGAGAAGAAATAATGAGACTTCGACAAGAGACGGAAGATTTTAGAATTATGTGCCTTAAACAGGTAATTCATAAGCCTATATTTCTGTGTTTCTATGATCAAAACACGGTGAATGTGGCCTAAAGTCTTACTTTCTGCACCAAGCACGCTATCTTGTGATAACCATGTCTTTATATGAGTTTAGTTATATAGAGTCAACTTATCACCAATGAATATTCATATGCTTACCCCTTCCTAATTACATAGGCTACACTATTGCCATGCCTGTAAGATCCACTGCGGACGAGTTTGGTGGCTCATTATCAAATCTGCGTTCGACTGATGTGTTATTGAGGTCATGAGAATTGCATTCAAAGGGTAATTTTTGTTACAGTCGCGAACTAGAATGTTATTTATTTTAACGCCGTATTTTTCCCACAAAAATGATGTTGGCATTCAGAGTGTCTTTTTTATGGTTCGCCATTAATTCCACACTTCAATAGTAAGTGCAAGAGGACGGCACTGCACGCTAAACAAAATCGACAAGAACATAATAATAGAACACGGCATTAGGTATTTCTAATTAGAGACATTTGACATGCGGAATTTTTTCCATCCGTATCACGTATCCGTATCGTCAAGTGATACATTGCGTCAATGTAGTTTTAGAGTTTTGGCATTTGCGACACGTATGAGTATAGATAGCTGAGCTGAGCTGAGCTTAGTTCTATTACAGCATGATCAGCCATCAGTACTAGTCGAATCTTATTAAAACATCTTCGACTTCGACTCGACAGCAATTTTTGGTTTCAATAATTATTATTTCAGAAAATTTATACCCCTTTACCATAGAATTACATCATTTACAGATTTGCAAGGTGCACTTCCTAAATTTAGTACGTACGTAGATCAACAAGCATGCAGGCAGACAGAAAAAATGTGAAAATACCGAGAAAAACTCATCAAAAATAATGATTAAATTCCAATGTTTATAATGGTTAAAATCACATCAAATGCAGTTTCGTGTTCTAGGATACACATAGATTCATAAAAACGCTATGGCACAACATTTCAGCGTCTAAAAAAGCAAAAAAGACGGTAAAAATGATATGCGGACATTTTTCGTATCAAAGCTGTTCGATACGCGCTGCCGTATCTGTGTGCCGTGATACGCCTGAGAAATACACACACATTAGAGACTTTTGGCAAGCGGAATTTTCCCCTCCGTATCACGTATCCGTATCGTATACGTGATACGTTGCGTCAAAGTAGTTATAGAGTTTGGGCAGATTTTTGAGTCGCGTACGTATGTGTCGATGAGCTGTGTCGAATCTTATTAAAAATCTTCGACTTCGACTCGACTGTAATTTTTGGTTTCACTAATGTATCATTTCAGGAAGTTTATACCCCTTTACCACAGAATAAAATCATTTTCAGATTTGCAAGGTTCCGCCTCCCTAAATTTAGCACGTAAGATCAACCATCAAATATACACATTCGTGTTCTAGAATACACAAAGATTCATAAAAACGCTATGATACAACATTTCAGCGTCTAAAAGTAGCAAAAAAGTCGACAATGTTATATTTTTTTTTTTATAAACAATATTTTTATTCAGGATGTCTGAATGGGATTGGGGAACAGACTTAGCCTATGTTATATACGAACCTTTTCCGTATGAAAGCTGTCCGATACGTGCTGTCGTATCCGTGTGCCGCATCATGTATGAGAAATACACACACATTAATGACGTCACACGCAAAATCCATACGGATATGCGATACGGACCAGAAATGTACGCTTGCCAAAAGTCTCTATTGACGACGTCTCGCGCAAAATCCATACGGATACGCGATACGGACCAGGAATTTACGCTTGCCAAAAAGTCTCTATTGTCTGCAATAACCCTCTCGTTTTGTATACCTTGGCGTTGTGTTAATTCTATATTTAAAAAGAAGAATTTGAGTAGGAGACATGGACGATTAATTTCTGATCTGTTCTTTCTAATTATAGTTTTTGTTTCAATAGACCATAGTTTGATGTTTATTTTATTAAGAAGTAGTTTCCTATCTTTCATATTCCATTTCTTCTGTCTTACTTTTCACCTTTGTGTTTGATGAGAAATTTGGTTACCCTGACAACGTAATATCAACCATCAAAGCTTTCTATTTGTTTTTTAAAGATTAGAACAGACAAGATGTCGTTCAAAAATAGCAAAAATATCTTGACATTTTCATCAATGTTTAAGAACCCTGACTGAAGCATTGAATCTTTCTCAACGCCGGGTATGGTTATCGTGTAAACACAAGACTGCGATATAAACGGACCCGTGCAGAATATTGATTTACTTTCTGCAGGGTACGAATTTGTCGATTGTATTAATCTTAGGGTACGATTTGCCGCTTGATTAAAGAGTTGGACACAAAAGTAGTTATATTCTGTTTCATAATTCCCACCAAATTTCAAAAGTTTTCTGAGATTCATATAAAAGTATAAGGATATTTGCATTATTTTCTATATGCACACATTGAAATGTGGTTGTATATTGCCGTCGGTCCGCTGGTCTTGTTCACAAATTCTTACAAACAATCTAAAGGCTATATTTATTACCCAATCTTGTTAAAATTCGTGTATGCATATCAAATTTCGGCTATTTTCGATGATAAATTCCAGAGTTATTGAAAATACTCATGCTTTAGAGTTTTGTGAACGCTTTAACGATGAATATTATCATCTAATCTTCTTGAAATTTCTATGCATTTCTCAAATTGGTAGAACAAAGTCATTTCAACGATATCCGATACTAACTTCCAGGGTTAATGCTCTTGCTCAATTTTGTAGAATCTTGTAAGCTTCCGCGCGACATATATTATAATTATATCTGTTCGAAAATCCTAAACATTAATTGTATTGGTGCGTCGGCGATTTTTGGTAATGATTTCTAGATCTACTACCGTTGATCACCCTCTCCACTCTCAGATAAGAGAGACAATGAATCGAACTTCTCGGAAGACTTATGCTAGGGTGACCCATGTACACACAGATATACAGTCCACCGCTGATAGTTCGAGACTACCACTGAAGCGTACACATTCGCCGTGCCGAGACCAACTTTCTGACAGTATGATACTATAAATAGCCATGGCACGTGCAATTCTCTACAAATCTATCAACTATTACAGCCGTAAAAAAATTATTGTTGACGATTTTGAATAGCAGTAAAATTAAGCTTCTTGGTTATTACAGCAGATTTAGAAATTACGTTCGTTTCATTTTTTAAATCGCTTTATCATTAACTGTACCGTTAAGAGCGGCATCTTTTGGTTTAGTACAAATAGTATCTCTGAATCACTCGGGTTAGGCAGGAACATGATACTAGCAGTAGTTTCATTTTACTTTTACAAGCTTCTTAAAACGATTGTTGAGCTACCTAACGTGCTTATTTATAAATTCAATTTCTTGTTCTAGCTTTCTGTTATGTTTCGTAAAAAAGTAGTCTTGATTATCCCGACCTGTCAATCAGACGTAGAATGGTCGATAGACTGGTTAAGCGAGACTAATTTCAAAACAAGGGCACGTAACCTATCTTTTACTCAAAAGTGTCTGGATGTTATGGACGACTCTTGGAACCAGTTTTCAGTCTATTATTTATACATGATTAATGGTCATAGCTTATTAAGTACAACATGATCGTTTATTTAGTGACTATAATTGTGTGAAACTGATTTGAGGCTTGGCATATATATAAATATTGTGGCGTAATTCTCGAGATATATGGAGATATTTATTTATGGTGGGTCACCCTACTTATGCTAGGTTCCCACTGTCGTGCGATGCGTTACGATATGATTGTCCCGATTGAGTTCACGATCTGGTGCGTGCAGATATGTTCGGATACCTTCCGATACGATCAACACGATTGTTACGATTGGCCACGATGTATGATTAGGGTGCCCCACCATAAATAAATATCTCCAAATATCTCGACAATTATTACACCACGATATTTATATACCAAGCCTTAAATCGGTTTCACACATTTATAGTCACTAAATAAACGGTCATGTTGCACTTAATAAGCTGTGACCATTTAACCATCAATAAATAATAGACTGAAAAATGGTTACGAGTGCCCTTAACCAGTCTATTCACCATTCTCCGCCTGACTGACAAGCCGGGATAATCAAGATTATATTTTTACGGAACATTATAGAAAGCTGGAGCAAGAAATTGAATTTAGAAACACGTACGTTAGGCAACTCAACAATTGTTTTAAGAATCTTGTAAAAGTAAAATGAAACTACTGCTAGTATCATGTTATTGCCTAACCGGAGTGTTTCAGAGATATTATTGTACTAAACCAAAAGATGTCGCTCCTAACGGTATAGTTAATGATAAAGCAATTTAAAAAATAAGACGAACGTAATTTCTAAAGCTGCTGTAATAAGCAAAAAGCTAAATATTACTGCTATTCAGAATGGTCAACAATAGATTTTTTACGGCTATATATAGTTGATAGATGTGTAGAGAATTTCACGTGCGATAGACTCATAGACTCTTTTGCTGGGTGTTATCGCACAGCGTGACTAGCTAGAAATCACTCCGAGACAAGCCATTGAAGCGTGCACATTCGCCGTGTCGATTTCAACTTTCAGTAGGGTAAATTTTGGCTGCATGGGACACCCTATATGATACGACCTGATAGGATCACCACGATTAAAACCATGAATTCAATCGTAGCGCGAATCGTGATAGTGGGAACCTAACATTAGCTGCTGCTGGCGTATGTTTCGTTGCCAGGCCCGTAACCTGCAAAAAGTTTCGCCCACCCCCACCCGGTGAAAAAATTGTCGACCATAAAAAAAATAGATATACATTATCCGTCAATTTTACAGCACCCCTGAGACCCCCTCCCCCCTCGTTGCTCTGAGCTAGTTACGGCCCTGTTCGTTGCCTGGTAACAGATCTTTAGTTCTTTAAGTTAATAGAATAAAAGCCACCAAGTATTTGTTCGGATGATAATTTGTACTGTAGTTTTAATGATCGAGTGGAATATTCTAGTAATCTGGTTTGCGGAATGAAACAAAATAAACGATGATGTAAAAACCTTCATATGAATTTTCGAATCCGGCAAATATAATCATTTGTTTTTTTATTTAAAATCATCTGCTCTCTTTTCACGTATTCTTTTTAAACATATTAATATAACGAAAGGTGTGGCGTTGGGTTTTATTGCCAGAACGTGATTTCAAATGGATATTTAGCAGCAACAATTCTCTTCACACAATGAAATGCATTTAGCATTCTCATGTTTGCAAGTTGTATCATTCTGTAAATATCATACAAATATTACATGATAAACCCCACTGACACGTTTACAATATTTGCTATTTACGTTGCAATTAGTCCTGACATTTTACACCATTGATATAGATAGCATTTTGAAAAGCAAAAATTACATGCAAAATTTTAGGACAAATATGAGTTATTACTAAACTTCCTTAAAAATAAATAAGATAGTCAGGTAATGTAAATAAATAGTTAATATCACACGAGTGACAATAAGTCTGAGAATATAGGCGAGAGAGGGAGAGAGAAATGGGGGTTAACGTCCACTCGACACAAACTAGGTCATTTCGGGACTAACATATGGTTTAATTTTATTTACCTATTTCGCTTGCGCGTAGGGGTCTTTAGCAGTGGGAGGAAACCGGAGGACCCGGAGAAAACCCACGATGTTGGACAGGCGACCCTACTCCTTGTCACGTACAACCATCGATTCGAAACCACGCCAGTCGACTCAATGACAGACTTTATGATACAGCGCGCGCACGCTAACCATTCAGCCATCCAACCCCCCCACGAGAATATAGGCCCTTTACTTCAATGTGATAATAAAGGTAATGATATATGTACATGTAATAATAAAAGTAATATGCAAAAAATGCCAAAATTTAATCTGATCTACAAGGTGTTCTCAAAAGACTGCAAAATTAATTCCCATCATCAAGACAATTCCTTCCCAAATCCGCTTGGAGGTAATAGGTATTCCTGAAATAGAGAGCGTTATTATTAGTATGCCCCGTCACGTCACTTATAAAAGGATTGTTTTTGTAAGTCAATTCTAATTTACCATATACAACCACTTGCTCCAGAAAACTGATATAGATTTAAAGGTGCCAATCAATATTGATATGTGTCATATTTTAGTGTAAGTAGTGTAAATAGTCGTGTAAATGTTGGAACAACCATCATTCAATATTATGGTTATAGTGTAAATATAGATATTGTTAAACATAGTACATATCTAGAATGCTTAAACCCTCCCTTTTGAAGCAAACATCAATTATGAATAGTTTAATCAAATGTTAGTTTAAATTGCGTTTTAGGAGGCGCGCCGATATGTAAATATTTAATAGGGGTTATCTAGTGATAACCTGGCTTCAAAGTGAACGTACTTATTAGAAATCCTATTAAACATTAAAGCGCGTGTTTAGTAGTCTTTCAATCTCACAGAACTTACATGTCTGCTATCCATTTAAATCTTCTATAATTTAAATCATTGATTAATTTGTAAACTGTTTCTTTAATATATTCAAGATTTGCGCATGTACATATACTATCCCTTTAAATATTCTCAACTTTAAAATATTGCTACGTTTGCAAACTATCCTTTAAATTTTCAAGATTTTATAACATTGACAGTGACACGTGTGTCTAATATCCCTTTAATTGTTCTAGATGTTATAACATTGACACGTATGTCTAATATCCCTTTAATTGTTCTAGATTTTATAACATTGACACGTGTGTCTAATATCCATTTAATTGTTCTAGATTTTATAACACTGACACGTGTGTCTAATATCCCTTTAATTGTTCTAGATTTTATAACATTGACACGTATGTCTAATATCCCTTTAATTGTTCTAGATTTTATAACACTGACACGTGTGTCTAATATCCCTTTAATTGTTCTAGATTTTATAACATTGACACGTATGTCTAATATCCCTTTAATAGTTCTAGATATTAAAACATTGGCAAGTGTGTCTTAAATCCTTTAATTGTTCTAGATTTTAAAACATTGACACGCCTGTCAACTCTCTTCCGTCGTTACATAAATCGTAAAAAGTCACGGTAACTCAGCTGTATAGGGTGCAGAAAATTGTCATGTATAATTGACATTTTGATATAGCCTACCGTTATTTTTTCATATGTTATTATAGAATCATAAAACATTGATTCCTACACTTGCTAAAACAAATATTCAATCTGATAGGTCGGTGCCATATTATGTCAGTTCAGATAACGAATGGCATTTTGACATGATACTGCATTCTCGCGTGTCGTGATTCTCTTTTCTAAGTTTGTCCGCGGTAGTGCTTGATATCCGTTATTCTTTTGGTGGAATGTTTTCAAGAATTAACTGAAACCGATTCAGGATTTCAGCCTATGAGAATAAATTAAAATGTTCACGTCTACTGAATAATACAATTATTTCACAATTTTAAAGCCTTGAAAATGGAGGTCTACGTGTGTGACATAAGAACCAAGAAATATCTGATAGACTTTACCCAAATCCATCTTCAATCAAATTTAGATTTGGCACCGCGTTAGATAAGAATTCGGCCATTTTCTAAGCCAAATGGCTTTCTACAGCGGCGGCGTCCGTTCGTGGTGAACAGTTTATGTTTTCTACTTCTTCTTTATCAGCGCATGTTTTTCTTTTGAAAACAACAACTGATTTTGTTATAAATGTATATATTAATGCACGTGTGTTCTTAACCGATAAACTAATTATAGGACAATATGATAGTAGAACGTGATGGCGTGGAGAGAGAGAGAGAGAGAGAGAAATGGGGTTTAACGTCCACTCGACACAAACTAGGTCATTTCGGGACTAACATATGGTTCAATTTTATTTCCATAATTCGCTTGCGCGTAGGGATCTTTAGCTGTGGGAGGAAACCGGAGTGATGGCGTGGTGTACGTGGTATACAGTAAGTGTTAAATGGCTAGGAAGCATAAATCCTGGACGATGACGATGACTCATATTAGTTGCGTAAGATTGTATTGACATCCATTAAAATAATTAGTTCGGTGTTTCCTGAAACATGCCGATAAAAATGGTTAATATTACTGAATAAATCATCCATCAACGAGTAACTACAGTGAAACAATTTCATTCGTGGACAGACGAACTACTGATAACAAAGCAGCGGGTCATTAGTCCGCGACTTTTCTAAATGCCAGTATCATGTAAACGTTCAACTTTCAAAGTAAAATCGGTATGAAGTGCTTTTAAACAACAAGTTCAAACAAATTAGCAACTGGATTTAGATTCTAAAAATGGAAATTACAAAATAAAAAAACCTTTATAAACCAGAAACGACTTCTGCATAATTTAAAATAAACTTTGGATTAAAAACATTTTTTTTTAAATTTAGGGTTTTGTGCGAGTTAGCAAACACACAAAAAATATATCTTTCAGTTTAAAATTCCATGTTTTGTGCTAGTTGACAAAAACAAAAAATAAATCTTTAACTTTAAAATTTTGGATTGTGTGCGAGTTGATAAGGTTAGTTCATGAGGTTCTTGAAAAACTTTACCTTTCCCAGATTATAAAATCACTGTTGACAATCGATTCAGCGATCCTCCAAATTTACTTGAATAAAATAAGCGAACTGATAATCAGCGAGAACCATTATAAACGATAAAATCGTTCACGGTTGACGAAAATAAACACTAAGTATATCCGTGTATTGACACATGGCTTTTATAAAAGTAGAAAATGTTGTGGGTTGATAAGTAGACTCACTTCCTTTTTATTTAAAACTAATTCTCAGTATAGCTTTATTCGGAAATGCGATTGCCATTACGACTACTGCCAGCCATCTTAAACGTGAAAATTTATTAGTTTCTATTCACCACATCTCATACTAAGGATGCTATTTTTCGTCTCCCACATTGAAACACAGCCACAATCGTTTATTTTGTCCATGGGGTACTTTGGTGGTTATCCTACACGGAGTATTTTAAAATGCGGTATGATTATTTTTTTTACAGCATTTCATTTCGTTTTATTTTCGGGTAGTTTATCTACTTTGTCTTGGTCAGCAATTGGTCGAATCCAATTAAACCTATCCAATCTAAATCTGATAATGTTTTTAAAACATGTATATCTGTTTTTCGTTTCGTCTTTATGGTTCTGATTTTCTGCACTACATAAGACATAGATGTTCAAAACGACTGCCGTTCACGCCCGAGGTCGGCTGTGTTATATGTATGTACAAAACGTATGCTGAAATGAAATGGGGTTTAACGTCCTACTGTTCTGCTCCTAAACTGGGCTAATGAAGACGGGCACTGGCGCTACGGCCTACCCATATATCGAATTCCAACCGCTAAGGGATCTTTTACGTGCACGCCAATATGTACACGGGACCTCGGTTTTTCGTCCCATCCGAACGACTAGACAGCTGTCCTTGTCAGGCCCTCCGTCCTGCATCACTGACAAGGGGAAACCACGCCGGAAAATCGGGATGAACTTTCTCGGACAATGCAGGGATCGAACACCCGACCTCCAGGCTAGCGAGCCAGCGTCTCACCCACTTAGCCATATGATCCCCAAAACGTATGCTAGTTTATAAAAGGAGGCTCTTTAGAGTACACGCGTAAGATGTTCAGGTATTCTGTAAATGTAAGCCCAGTAGAATATAAAATACAACAAATCAGATTTTAACCACATTGTCAGAACCAGTGATACGAAGAATCGTTTTAAAGGAGCTAAGTCGCTGATATTTGGAACCTAGAATTTGACACAAATGGGTCGCAACACAGATATTAAAGATACATTATGGGAGATTCGATAACGAGTTGGCAGATCTCACTGTAATAGTTAAAAGCTAGATAATGTATAGGCAATTTGCTGAAAATTTCATTCAAATTGATCCAATATGAACCGAGAACTAAGCGGTTGAAATTTCCGGCTAGCCTTGATCATCATTACTAAAGTCAGTACGATAAACAGCATAGTCTCGATTATCCACTTAATCGTTAAATCGTGAAGGAAAGTTATGCAGTAAATCGGCTCACAATCCACTTAAGATCGCAGGCTAGCGATGCCATCTAGAGTTGATTATGGTCTGGATAGGTTAATTAATGTTTAATTAATAATTTATTAGATAACATTTCAGGCCTAAAGAAAGACCTGCAATAGACAGATTTAGCTCTTGCATAATGTATGTTTAATGTAATATGAATGTATATAAACTGATTTACATCCAATCGTTTCTGTTTTTACTGTAATTTGTAATCAGTTATATTCGGCGAAATACGTCAGAAATCTCGACCGAAGGGCAATCTCTAGCGTCTTGTTATTCCAGTCTACACCGATAGTATTTATTGCGTATGCCCTCAGATAAGAATATGGCGTCACCGTTTGACATGACTTGTGGAATATGCCTAGTCTCGTTCTTCGAGTCTCTTGTTACAAATGACGCTGAAACACATTATGTTACGCGATTCATGTACCAATGGTAAAATGTTTATTTTGTCTTAAATATTGAATATCAGAAGCCCATATATTCCCGGTAAGATCACAACATCAATGTTGATTTAAATTGACAAATAATTTGTATTTCCAATGTCGAAGAATTTGGATGATTTTGAGTTAAAGACTTGACTACTTTATCAGAATATTTGATTGGCTATCTAATCAAGATCAACCGCACTATTATTCTGCTATCGTCGAAGATCCAGAACGCGCTTTTCTTAAACGTGCCCTTAGATTCCCAAACACGTTAAATACTGTACTGTTATTGGGGGAGATTACCCGTTTGTGAGTTACATATTTGGAGTAGACAAAGACAAGTAAATCAAAAGATATCAATGCCAATTGCAATAGTCTTACCATATCGATAGACGCGTCTACACTATTGGATGATCGAGACTGGTGTTACTAACATTTTGGTGCGTATCGATCATCGTTTTGTGACTATCAATAATTTAGGTATTCCCAGTTTTATGTCAATGACCTATCCAGTGATAACATCTTGTCTGCTTGAAAGGTGATGAAATATTTAAGATGACTATTTGAACTTGTTAATGACATGGAGCTGTAGAACGGACTATAATGAGAAGTAAATCACTTTATTCATTTCCCTGGAGATGCATCCAAATTTTGAACGAGCTGTAGATGAATTATTTGTGAAAAGTATGGAGGCGGTTCTAGTCCTTAAGATATACCAATTACAAATTACGACACTCAATTTCAGGCCTACAGTTGCAGTAGTTAATGAAGCGAATTATCAATAACACCACAATACGCTTCAGTATCCTATTTATATCAATTTGTGGAGAAAATGACATGAATGAAATACAGGAAGCTCAAGGTCAACAATACCTTATTGTAACATATAGTTGCGAATATTATAATGGGAAATGTATTACCAAATATGCTGTTACCAAATTGCAGAAATGTTGAAATTATAACAGTATCCAGTCCATTTTTACAAACATAATACGTTTATTTTTTTTTTTTTAGCTTGATACATAATTATAAGAAGTGTGGAATATGAGCTAGTTTCCGTCATTTGTGATCTCGGCCATCACAAGAAATTTGATGTATAGATGGCTAATTTTGATTAATTATCGAGTTTTTAATTAAAAGTGTATTCCTTCGGAGATAGTTTCTCGTAAGATAAGAATATAGTTTCCAACCGTGGTGATGGCTATATTTAGGATCTCGGTTCTCAATGAAATATAACTATAATTAGATTCCACTCTAAAATATTATTAGTACACCTTTTTAATATTACTGACAATAGATATTGATTTTACAACTTGTTTTTTTTTTCTTTTGTCAAAAGGTTACTATAGATAGTGCCCTTTCAAACCATGTCCATAGTTAGTAACGTAGCTTATATCATTTCTTACTTTGTCTGGTTCATTAATTATTTAATCTGTCATTTCTAGCAGATACCATTTAGCCATAAATTGTTCATGGTAATAACCTAATAGCGTGTCGCAAGCACAAGATGGTTCTGCACTAGAAAGAAACGAAATGGACTTAGATGATACCAGATCGTAGATGACAGACAGATCATTTTCTGAATTTGAATGACAAAAAAGCGAATTAATGATTATTGCCACCACCGCCTTGCAATCCAAACTTTAGGCTTGCCCAATGCATTGGCAGTGTGTGTAGAAATTCCTATTCTCAGGCGTGAAAACAAATCAGACAAACAGCAAATACATAACGCCGGTCCCAAATATATTACATTCTACGTCAGAGAATTGAATTAAACTATTTCTAGTCTTTGTACACCCAGGTTGATTCATGTAAATGCACCATTATTTTTATACGAACTAGAAACTTGACGCGGTGTTTGCTCATATAAAAAAGCTTTTTCAATTCCTCAACAAGAACCACCCATTGTGATAGACCATTTTGTAAATCATTTCCATCACTTTCGAATACACACTAATACACACTAATGGAAACATAACCACTTTCAGATGACAAGATAATTCTTTCAAACGAGCATATGACCAATTCTTTCAAACGACCATATGACTAAGCATTTATACACCTGGACATAAGTTATTATTATTTATTACGTCAACAGTCCACAAAATGACCAATTCTTTCAAACGAGCGTATGAATAAGCATTTACGATTGACCATTGGACATACTGCCAGTGTTGTCGGCATCTCTCATAAGAGGGTTGAGCACATTATCGCCAATGAGTAATGAATGACAAAAGTTTCTACAAGATGGGTGCCAAAGCTCTTGACTGCGGATCAGAAACGTGCCAGATTCCTGATGATTTTTTGGCCAGATTTATAACCATGTATGAGACCTGTTTCCAAAAAGGAACTAGCCGGTCGTCATTTTTAGTGTAGCTGAAGAAAACTTCTTCCTGACCGGCATTCAGGCCTTGCAACATCTTTGGCAAAAATGTGTACACCTCGAAGGGGATTACGTAGAAACATAAATGTAAACCATCGTCTTTGTAAAGGTCTTTCACAGATAGGCTTAGAACTTTTCAGCCAGCCCTCGTCGAATGGTTCAAGAACCTGTCAAACCATTCATAGATTAAACAAACATGATTAGTCTACAGCAACTTCATATTCGGTCATGATGTTTAAAATTCATTGAATCCATGTCAACAGTTTTCTTTTAAATTCAATCAATCTTTTGTTTTCTAAAATAATCAGACATGCTTTCGGGCACATTTTAATGGGTTCATTCTTTGTGACGTGAGTTTGATTCAATGAAATATTGGTAAACAAGAAGTTTCTGCAAGATGGGTGTCAAAGCTCTCGACTGTGGATCAAAAACGTATCAGATTCCTGACGTTCAGCTAGCCCTTGTGGTGTGCAGAGTTCTATCACGTATTTCGCACCTTTTCACAAAGATTCTTGCAGGGATTTCCACTGTCAATTAATCAGGTACTAAGTATCTCTTAGTGGCAAAATATAAAGCTTTAGAAATTTGTATGACATACTAAATTATAATGGTGAATCTTGAGTCATCGTCTGTAAAACTATTGTAGAATTTTTTCCTTTAAATTAATAATAGGATTATATTAATAAAAGTGTCCTTATGCGTACCATATTGATAGACAGGGCATTCATATCTCACGCACTCGAATTCGGTGAATGATAGGTTGACACATAAAAAAAAAGCTGTAATTGATAAACATAGCCGATTCTGGGTGAAACCAGAATATCATGTAGGAAAGTCACCATTCCATATTTGGCACGAGTGACCAATCACATAATTAATTACATCATAATTAGTCAATAGAATAATTAATAGCTGTGAATCTGGGCGTATAGAACAGATAAAATTTTAATGTAGACACCATGTAGATCCTTAGAGCACAGACAGCGGCTAGATTCTTAGAGAGCAGGATCGTGTGGATTTCTTGGGAGAGACCGTTGAGGCTCAAGAGATACCATCTGAATTGAGTAGACCCCATTGATTTGTCGGAGAGCCATATGATGTAGTGTGTTCCGTCAGTAAACACATCTGCGAGTTAGTTGTAGGAGAGAAAGGCATGTTAATTTTAAGTATTGTAATGTAACTTATGCTTGTAACATATGTATCCAGTGCTTGATATAAAATGTAGAAATGAACTGTAGCATTGTTGTACCTGGTAGACAAACGTCTTAGCGGCGGAGATTAAAAAGAAAATACACAACGTGGAAAGGAATCCTAAGAAGAGAATCATAAATACAACCAGATACAATACTAGACGATCACACGTCTATTAAAATATGTAGCAGGAGAGGAGAATATGCGTCACACGTCGGCTGTGGGGAGTTTTCACGTGTACTTTCCATATCGACCAGCGACGCATATCAATGCACAGTACTACACGTTTTGTTGACCTAATTCCTACTGTAACTCAACAGCTACAGATGATATACGTATGTTATCGGTAAATGTTATTCACTGTTTTATGGAAACTAATAATTGTTATTTTTATTTATATCTACCTCATTCGTGACATTGAAGGCCGCGATATTCGAAACTTTACTATGCCGAGATATAAATAAATTTTACCAATAACATTTTATAAAACTTAATCACGTTTGAAAATTTTTAACGGTTTAAGCCCCCCCCCCCCCAACAACACACCACAACATCACCCACATATTAGTAATAACGTTCAATTATTTAACTTATTGTGTATGAAATGGGAGTTAGCGTCCTAAAGTCTTGCGTATGTTTAAAGCAAAAACTAAACGGACATAGAAGTAACACACAGCGATAATAAATATTCGTAAAAGTGCGCAAATATAGTAAAACAAAAACGTTTAATCATCAACAGAATACCGATTGAAATTTTTAAAATCATAGGCCATGATTTCTTGGTTGAAGGATAGGTCTATTGATCGGGAATCTGAGTGTATTTCAACAATACGTTTTCTTTTAAAGCGTATATCTGACCTTCTTATTGTCGCTACTATGATTCTAATGATTACATTTTCTATTCTTATTGCGGGTAATCCAATAATTAAGGTATAAATGACAGATGAAACATTATTCTACGCCACCAGCAGTGAAAGTATCGTCACTCTGTGGTTTTATTGCCGCAATTGTAGAAGTAGTATGGGATTAATATGGTTAATATCACCGATCAATAGTTATTTATATTGTTATCAAGGATGAGAGGGTTATTAATTTCTACTTTGTGATAGGACAAAACTCGTGTTGTATTAGTTGAAATGGGGCTTACATTGACCAGTAACTTACTATTATAACTATCAATACAAATTAATACAGACTCTTAATTTCCGTCTTTAGGAAACTGATTCCAGCAGATTCGCCAATTTATTATAAAACACTAATCAACTCAATCGATTGTTTTTCGACGCCTTAAAAACTTATCAAGAGATCTGCTCGCAAGAAAACAGGGCACTGGTAACCGATTTCAGCACACTCGCCAATTTACCATAAGATAATGCCACCGTCAGACCGGGGTGGCGTCCTTATTGCGCTGCTGCGACCGAACGGCGACTAGAAAATACACAAGGTCGCTGGCAAACGTGAACACAACACGAGAAAATGTCCCAAAAATTTACAAACTTGAAAAAGGTTGCGTTCTTACAGCTTTCCAGGTCAGATCGCAGAACCTTGGTCGGCGATCTTTGGCGACCATAGAGACCACAGCACCACGCTTATGGTGATCTTGAGTGCTTTGAGACTATTTTCCGTCGCCGTAAGGACGCACCCCCTGTCTGGTGGGGGTATTATCAACCCAAACGATGCGATCTTTTTTTGGGGACTTAAAATCCTTTCGGTGGATCTTTATAAAATGGTATAACACTTCTGGGTCACATTTGGCAAGTTTATGATTTTAAATTATTAATGTAAGCATTGTATCTGAATATACGGATGCCCTGATGGTGTATACAATAAATATCAGACACTAACATTTGTTTTATGACAGTCAATATATAAAAGTTAGTCATCTTAACATTTGATTGGGAACAGCATTATAGATGTTTCATTCATATAATTTGATAATATTGAGCTATATTGGCCAATTTACAATAAAACTAGACACATTAAAAGCAAAACTTCGGGCTGGTATATCTATTGGGAGATATATTGATAGTTATTAGATTAGCTGACGCTAATTATATTTTTAAAATATAAAACACGACAGCAAAACCCTTAGTTATCGTTAAGAAACCTAAAATAGCAGACACAATGCCGTTAGTAATGATGTTAATGCTGACAATAAACAGACCGTTGTTGTTGGGGTTTTTTGGGTTTTTTTTGTCAAATTTAGTCTATTTATGTATTCTGATCAATTATTATTATACCATAATGTTTTTACAAGATAAATTATAATAATAATGTACATTTGTGATTGCGATCACCCCATCCATATTCCATGCTCTTAACGGATGAAAGATAATATCTTATCCTGATAATAAGTAACAAAGGGGTTTTCTGGAGGTGGTGATTTGAATTTCGCACATAAAGCACTGTTGCAGTAATCGAGTCTTGAGAATATCAATGCACGAACAAGCTGCTTGCAGGCCCGAACTGCCAAGAGGTGTCGAATATTGCCAAAACATCGGAGATTGTAGTAACACGTGCGACAAAGTTGTTCGACCTGTTTCTCCATGGTTAACGAGGAATCCAGTAGCACAGCAGGATTCTTTAAACATGCTGAGACCTGAATGTCGGTTTCACAGATTACCACACTTGAACTTGGTTTATACTTAGTCGTTGATATGTCCCTACAAGCATGGCTTCCGTCTTGTGATCATTCAGTTTGAGCTTACATGTACTCTCCTTTATCCACGATTTTACAGAACTAGAGCAGAGTGTTGTCTGTTGAAGAGACTCGTCAATTTCATTTTAATATGCGTCACTGATTAATTGGGTGTCATCAGCGTAGGAATAGTGCGTGATCCCGAAGCTGTCTTATTACATCACCAAGGCATTTTGTGTATAAAATCGGCGCCCTGAAGGTGCCCTTTCCATTGGACGCAATGATCTGTGACGAGATCATGTGCGCCCAACCAAGAAACCGACCGCATACCGACACCCGAAGAAATCAACCATATGAAAGCCAACTAGATATTGTATGAATTTTCCAGGTCAAATTCACGATGTGGATGAGATTGATTCAAGCCCTCACCAGGCGTGATAACCTACAAAATTCAAACAAGTCGCACTCTAACCCGATTCTGAACTTTTAATTTCTCTTATAAATTATTATAGGTACGCTAAAGTCGTTTTCCTTCCTTCAAATTTTTATAATACATAATACGCCAATAATAATCCATCATGTTCATAGTTCCTCTCCTCTGGTGCAAACCCTATTTTCCAAAAATTTTTGGGGGGAGAGCTCTCTAGACCCTTCTTCGAAGGGAAGCGCGTCTACGGTGCCGTTCGCCTTGGACCTTGAAGTGTAGGTACATCGTCGCCCCCAGAAGACCCATCAGCACCCCGGGCTAGTCACGGGCCTGGATATATGCAAGTATTGACGTAATCTATTAACAAGAATCGGGCGGATTTAGGATGCAAGTTTACCACCATCAACTATCCGCAGGAGATCATTCAACACCCGAACTATAGTTGTTTCAGTGATGTGATGAGGTCGGTGGGCTGATTGGAATGTATCCAATAAGTTATTGTTGTTGACAAAAGCCAACACTCATTGTTAACAGCTTTTTCTATCAATTTGGAGAGATAGGACAGATTGGACACGGGTCTGTAATTTTTGAGGATGTTGCGATCCACGCCAGCTTTTTGGATTAGAGGTCTAACTATAGCCTGTTTAAATAATTCTGGAAAACAATCTGTTTTCAGTCTAGTGTTGACAACTTTGGACCCCATCGGAAATAAGCAACGGATGTTATATCACTGGCTTTATATGGACTATCCTAAGTGAAGGTCTTTTCATGACACCATACTTGCCATACTTTTCTATTCTCATCCCGTGTCACTTTGTCAATCATATAATGCAACATATATTTCTTATTTCATATACATAAGGATGAATAAATAAATAAATAATCACTGTAATGGCCGGCAGAAGAAGATCAATGTGTTCTGTTAAAGTTTGGTTGGTATAGGGTCAATTGGGCAAGTGTCTTTTTGGGTGTATTTATAATCCTTGCGATTTCATCTTCACTATAAGGCTCAAAATCAGTCAGATTGTGCTGAAATAAGAGTTTCTGTTTCTGAGTTACACTGATTTAGTTGCTTCCTTAGTATATCAATCTTATTTAGAAATATTCCGAGAACGTGCTTATGAAGTGATACCTAATAAGGATTTTATAAATGAATAACGCTGATTACCTGTTCATGAAGCATTGGTTAGTTTTTCAACCGTACTTTGATTTATCTTCCTTGGTAGTTCTTGAAACCTTATACCTATTTTCCTTGTACATTTGTCGGTGAACCTCTAATTGAGAACGACGCCTTTTACGTTCTGCACGTCTGCGTTTTTGAAACCTTATACCTATCTTCCTTGTACATTTGTCGGTGAACCTATAATTGAGAACGACGCCTTTTACGTTCTGCACGTCTGCGTTTTTGAAACCTTATACCTATCTTCCTTGTACATTTGTCGGTGAACCTATAATTGAGAACGACGCCTTTTGCGTTCTGCACGTTTGCATTTTTGGTTTGCCTTCGCTACATTTTCAGAGTACCATGATCTGCCAGGAACAAGTAACACCACTTTTGTAACAACTGGTGCGTGTTACCGAGAAGAGTGATCAGTGTGTTGTTAAAGGCACAACATAGTTCAGTGATAAGATGAAAGATGGCCCACACTTTCAAAGACTAACCAAAAATGAATTGATGGCGGGTCCAGTTATTGGATAATACCAATAACGTAATTTGAATGTTTTACTTACATAGTGAAACGATGAGGAGTCTCTGAGAATTTAGATGATTTCTTACACGAGTTTAAGATACCACTAGCCGCTCATCACTTCGATTACTTGTAGTGAACTTGGGATAGGGTTCCGATTCTGTGGACATATTCTCAAATCTAGTAGTGTAACGGTCGTAGCTGAAACGGACCTTATTAAAGGAAATATTCCTATCTGTGGAATAACCAGCTGGTCTCATTTTAATTGTATGGAAATGATGTAGTTGTGGCAACGTTATACAACATGCGAATTAAGCCCTTTTGTCATTTGGCAAACCTCGTTAGGCTCTGGTACCCTACATCTAACCTCGGCTGTATGAGGAAATCCGCCATTGGAACTAATTTCAAGTTCCTTAATTAAAAAGGCGGCTCCCTTGAAGCTAGATACTCAATCTTGGCCATCATACAAAGCTTTCAATGTCTGAAGCTGTTTTCCTTTCAAGTTTATCTAATTTTCTTTAAACAAAGGACAACTTTGCAATGAAAACTCTACATACTCTTTGAACGTCGCCATTTTCAGAACTTCTTTCTAAAAGCGATAAGTTTTCCTAATAAATAATCTGGTAGCCGCATCACAGTTGAATGGATGTAGCTACATATCACTTACCGTCATCATACAGCCGAGGTTAGATGTAAGGAAGACCCGATGTTTGCCGAATGCCGCTTGTGCACGGCAACTATTGTGAAAATAATGACGATTTTCTTAAACCGCTTATATAATGGAATCATCAAGTCTTATGGCTACTGTATTTGCTACATTGTAATAGACATCTAGCACCATATTTCTGGCGTGTACAAATCTCAAATTTGCCCCAGAATTGACAATTTAAGTTTTGACCAAAATTAGAAATATTTTATTGGATTAACCACATAACAGTGTCATATCTGATTTAATTTGTCACGTAGGATGTCTCATTGATATAAAATATGTTTTAACAATGTGAAATGGATACAACAAAGTCATTTACCGCCGCCCCCCCCCCCCCCATTTCATTTGCGACAACCTTTACATTTCACCTTGTCATAAGTCTGTGTTCTTCATAATATCACCCCTGCTGATATTTACCACGGCAGTTTGTTTCACTGATATAAATAAATATTAAAATATAACTTTTATGTTTATTTTCCAAAAATTGCTATAACCGAAACACCATAAAACAATGTACGAAACAAAGTGATTGTAATCCCCCCCCCCCCTCGCCCTGCTACTTTATAAAAAGAATTCAGTCATTAATAAATATAAAAAATGGTGGATGGAACCAGGGCTTAGGTCACATGTATTTACAAACGTTAATGATTCTGTCTATAAATCTATGTGTGTATTTTCTCCATATAATCATGGCCACAAAATTCCATGTTGATATGACTATAATAACAGTCATCAATCATTATCAGGAATATTTCCTTCAAGACTTACAGACTATAATAAATGACGCGGATATCACATAATTGCCTTAACAGTGTTACCTCATAAGTTATATCAATATTTAAGATTTCCATGGTTATATCGTCTTAATGACATGTTCATGTTGTAATAGATTTCAAATACAAGAAAGAATATCGGTGCTTGACGTATATCTTGAATGTGGTTTCGTTTTTTGATATCTTGCAAAACTTTAGTTCTTGTACTGGTAATACTTTCATTGATAAGGATTTGATACTACCAGATAGCCGATGGCCTTTTTAGAATGCTAGGTTTTTGATATCTTGCAAAACTTTAGTTCTTGTACTGGTAATACTTTCATTGATAAGGATTTGATACTACCAGATAGCCGATGGCCTTTTTAGAATGCTAGAGATATAAGCTGTATTTCTAAGAGTTTTATTCAAGAAGTATTTAAGGAAAGTTATTATATCAACGAAGTTTTCAAATCAGACTGATATGGGTCAAACTTTAGTCTTGTAAGGTAATATTCAGAGATAAAATGGAAGATTCTTGTCATGGTTCACCTTTCCATATCCAAGTGTGAATTCTCCCTATTCTTGACTCAAAAAGTTGAACAAGGTTTTGATCTGAAAGTGTCTGCCAAGTAGATTTTAGACAGCCATTTTGATCTGTTATTTTTATAGCATATATACAGAACGATCAGTGAATATCATTAGGGAGATGAACAGAAGTTGGAATTGTAATAATTATTACAACATTTATATAAATGGTGTTTTCTTTGTAATTAATGTTACAGATAGAGAAACAGAAAAAAGCCGTTGAAAAACACAGAAGACGTAGCTTAAGTCAAGTTACTGACAGGTAGGTAAATGTATGTTTCTGACGTTCTACATATTAGATCTCATATTTGAGGCTTTTCGCGGAGACTTGAAACATGTCCCCCAATAGAAGTAAAATAAAATCCGAAATAAACACTTTTTTGACAATTAAAACCGTTTCTATAATTTTACTTTTTATGCCAGAAAACATACTGATGGAGTAAGATTTGGAATTATATTCGTTGAAAACTCAAGAGAATTCATTGAAAATAATTAATATACATATTAGGAGCTTAGGCGTCATCAATATTGTAATGGAGTCCAAATTGTATCAATTCTTGAAACTTAACTCAGCAGCAATAAAATTCCAACAGTGTTAACGAGAATCAAGTCTCATTAAAAAAAACCCCAAAAAACAAAAGAACTAAATCGGTTGACATGCATGGCCTATTCTGAGATTGTCAATTATTATCACGGGACGCTACGTGTCTCGGTTTGTAATACTCTCAGGAAAGGTTGAATGTCAATGAACAAAATCTGATTTGAAAACAGAAGGTGCTTCATCTACTAATTATACTAATACACTAGATTAAAATACAGATTCCAATTCCAAGGTCACTTGCGGAGCAGCGGTCTCGCAATAAGTTAATCATGGGGTGGTTATAGGAATCTCTGAATGTTTACAGTTATTTATTTTCGCCTGCGTCTTGTGAACACTTTGTGTGACACTACAGGTAGGGTTACGTCGTGACCATCCTTCGTCATGGCATTAAAAAATAGTGATGTGATACCACGGCACAGATATGACTACCTAATCAGCAACTTCCAGAAACCAGCCCGAAACACTAGGGTGACACTTATCTAGTCAGGATTTTCACGCTGTGTATATAATCAATTAACTCCGGAACACTTTTTTATAACTATGTTTAAATATGAAATACATGAAACTACAACATCTATGATAGCACACTGGTCAGCAGTGAATATTCGCTAGGCCCCTACAATCACTGATAAGGATCACATCGATGCGACTTAATGAGCCCCAAATATTACCTTTTTTCCTCTGACAAATTAATTTCTAAAACATTTTTTTTATGTATTAGAAAAATAAATAAAGACGTTTGAAGTATTTGTATGTAAAAATTATTTTCCATTTAGTGTAAATGAGTATTAAAATGAGTAAATGGCACCATTCTGTCCGAACAAGTAAAGTAACATCTTATATAAACAATTGAGCTAGTGATTGGCGCCGCGTGATGTGACGTCACGTGTTGGAGACAGTCATCTTTTACAGAGATATTAGAAAACTTTTGTAATCCTCTGTGAAACAGATTGCTATGATAGTACATTATATTATTGTGATATCTACAGTCTGAGTTTAACAAGCTAAGAACTAAGACCTAACGACTGAAACGTGGCAAGAGCCACACATTTTATAGTTCTACATGATGCTCTTGCCCGGCCTGTAAGCCGAGATGGCTAACGGTATATCTCTCTAGGAAGCCCACATGGTGTCTTCTCTAGTAACTCTAAATGACGTCTTCATCCTAGCCTCTAAGCCGGGGAGGCTGTGGGTATGATGTTCCCCCAGGAACTCCGATTGCTGTCTTAAGGGAAATTTAACCCCGCGCTTTCTTACATAGAAAGTATAGGTGCGTCAGCTATTAGGGCGGGGCAATTACCATTTTAGGGTAAGAGTTTCCTATGGGCATCGTGTTACGTCAACATTATTCTATTTAATTGGACTACTTTCAGCAATTGATGGTGGCAGGGAATGTCTGTTAGTCTAAGAAACTTGAATCTTGCAAAATACCATATTCTTGAAGTAAAGGCCCGTGAAATCCCTCTCTGGCCATTGACCACTTTCGGCGAATCAGTTCACAATTTTTGTAAACGCAATTTATCACGAGCTAGAGGATTGCTTTACTAGTTATTAAGATAAACCCTATCGAAATTCAGCTACTTTTGAGGATTTACCAGTGTGATTGAAAGCTTGTTACCATGGTCAAAAAGTTTTTAGTTTTGCTTTTCACGCTTTTCGGATTTCATACGAATTCTTTTTTAAGAATTCAAAACATTAAACTGCTGACAATATTTTTAAAGAGCTAGGGCGATTATGCTGCTGGTTAGCTTATATAAAG
The DNA here is from genome assembly GCF_932274485.2 of Patella vulgata. Classification (NCBI taxonomy): domain Eukaryota; kingdom Metazoa; phylum Mollusca; class Gastropoda; family Patellidae; genus Patella; species Patella vulgata. The sequence goes on from NC_065883.2 coordinate 26,356,494, forward strand.
TAGTATGGCTAGATTACATAGGCATTTGTGACTTAGAGGATACCCTAATTTGAAGCTGGAAAATTAAATTAGAACTCAGTTGTGCACTTATTGTAAAGTTATTTCCACTGTCATTGAACTCTTATAAACACGATTCGTACGGGTCCGAATTTTTGTTTAGTTTTAGTATGGTTATTATCTTAACAATACTAGTCAAACTCATTTATTTTTCTATAGACAATCAATGACAAATGAAACATTACCAGAATTAGAATCGGAACTACAAGGTTTATCTCAAAGTATGGAATATCTTCAACATAAACAAATAGTTTTAGATAAAGAAGCAGATTTGCTAAACCGCGAAGAAGACATCGAGAAAAAACAAAAACATCTCGAAGATTATGAACAAGAGGTTAGTATAAGCGGTAACAGTTACCGATAATGGTCCACTGCTTATGGACGATTTTATTCTTTGGATTTTTCTGCACTGTGGTTAGTGGCATTTATTCACGATGTACTTTGATACTTTTTCGACGAGAAGCTGTGACATAGCGGGATTTTACCGTTTCCGTGCTCGGTACCTACGGTTACCTGCCCTTGATGATGTAGAATTCAGCATAAATTATGTCCTCAGATCATGTGCCCGGAAAAGAAAAAAAAAACGGTGTACTTTGATACTTCTTCGACGAGAAGTTGCGACATAGCGGGATTTTACTGTTTCCGTGCACGGTTCCTAATGTTACATGCCCTCTGCCGCACCGGGCATGCCCCTTGATGATGTAGAATTCGGCATGTTATAAATTATGCTCTCTGATCATGTGCCCGGAAAAGAAAAAACGAGTCGGTGCTGCATTTTGACTGGGTATCCCGTTTGACCTCGTTCAGCGTGCAGTGACCTTGAGTGAAAGCATATGCATGTCTATTGGTTTTTTCACATGGAACATATTTTACTTTTTTGAAAGAATATGGGACTGTATTTTTTTTTATTTATTATCACTTTTTGGCGTATTATTAATATGTCTACCACGCCTTCTGAATTTGGTTGATCCATTTCCTATACCAGTGCTCAAGATGTATCTGTGTTGTTTCTAGTTTTACGTCTTCATTAGCCCAGTTGGTGCAGAACAGTAGGATGTTAAACTTAAACCCCATTTCAACTAGTTTTGCATTTTGTTCAGCAGTTTGTACTGTCTGTTTATTGTCTATATTTAAGGTAAAAAAAAAACAAGTATTAGGCGCCCAACAAATTGTGTAAGATTGGGCTAGTACAATAAGGAATAATGGAAAATAATTGACCAAACTTTTGTATATAACCTTTTCTCCCCTACAGATTCAAGATGTAGAAATAATGTTACGGCACAGAAAGGCTTTATGTGATAGAAGACAGGTGGCGCTAATAACGTTAGATGAGGTAATTAGAATCACAGACTTCTTCGTTTTAATTTAGGCCAATACAGTTCTTTTTCAGAAAAGCATTTTAAAAATAAACATTTAATTTTAGGGGTTTGGAATTGTGATATCCGATTCCATATAATTCCCTGGCTCTGCATTTATCTTTCGGATGCTGTCATCTTTTGACGTGGTAATCATGTATGAGAAAATAATTAGGCACGTTATTAAAGCCAGATCCTAAAGGACACTTTCTCATTCCACAATACGATCTTGGATTATTTTACAGGAATTAAATAAGTTAAAACATGAAATTGAAGAAACTAAGGATCAGATGGAAAAGGATGGTATAGATACCACAACAGCATCGGAGAGAGCAAAACAGAATTGGTAAGCATCAAATTCAATATAGGGGAACGGGGCGTGGTAGTCGTGCAGTTAGGGACTGGACTCTTGCCTGGATTGTAATGGATTGTGCTGGAGAAGTATCTGGGGATTTTTCACGCCCGGTTGTCAGTTGTCAGGGCAGGGCCGTAACTAGCTCAGAGCAACGAGGGGGCGCCGGAAGTGTTGTCAGGAGTGCTATAAAATTGACGGACAATGTATATCTATTGTTTTTGCAGCCCCCCTCCCCCTATTTACGGGCCGGTGTCAGGGGTAGCTCCTGCGGTGCTCACAAGTAAAGTGTTGCCTAGTCAACCGGATGGCACGAAAGACTGAGATCCAGTCGTTTACACATTGATCTGGACGTAAAAGAATCATTAGCAGTTGGGAATCGATGATGAGTATTAGAAAGAGAACAAAAAGATATATAGTCTTTAGAATTAAATGTTGAATCTTTAAAGATGCATTGTGTAAAACTAAATCTGCCAATTGAAGGGCTTTCCTGGCGTCAAATCTTATATAAATTATTATTTAAACATTAATTCACATGTCAAATCTAACATCAACTCCTTAGACCATCGGATGACCGAGCTACGTTACATCTTCAAACAGTCATAACTTCACCCACAATAAAGTACTTTGAATGAAATTTTCAATATATTCATTCTTTATCTATATTTGAACTATTATAGCAAGAACGGTCAACTTTTTATCTAAATCCTACATAATGCATCTTTAAGAGCAGAAGATCGATCACGAGTGTATCATGTGATTTTAGCTATATTTGGAGACCAAAGAATACATACGAACAGTTTGGTCGATATTTGTGAATTCATATGTTATCATTTCCCAAGCTTACAATGTTTCTTGGGAAAAAAGATATTTACATAGCATCCGATATATTTTCATTAATTGACGTCTTCAGATCTAATCTAAATATATTTAGTGTGTCATTGCATATTGCAGAAAATATAAATAAATAATGAAAATAAACATGAGCTATTAATTTTAGGCGTTATACAAGAAGTAACCATACTACAGAATGGTAAGGTCATAATTTAGACCCTCACATTTCTATTCCAGTCTCGTAGTTTCACAAGATAGCATGTTTGTTATATTATTTTTGTAAATAGTGCACATTTTCCCCCTAATTCCTATGAAACTCCAATCGACCACCATATGCGCATTACGGATGTAAACGCCCATCCATGAAATGATTAAATCGTTTAACTTAGCTATTATTTCCTAATATCAATATTTAAAGACTCTCTGGCATTCCTGTCGAAGCTTCGATTTTTAATTTTTTTATGTTCTTTTTTTTTTATTTTGTTTTATTTTCCCCCCTGATCACATTACTGAAAAACGAGGTACAACTGTAAGCTAATACTAAAAATCGATGCTATTTTATCAACTTAAAAAGGCCTGTTTTTCATGTATAATCGAAATAACACCCGCTTTGTTATTATCCATTCTGGTCCTCCTCTAAATCCACTGAAAAAAAATCCAAACAAAGCAAGAATACAACACCGCAGACCTAAATCAAGTACATGTAGTTCGCGCCGTGTATGATCCCAGCATGGCCATGGAATGAAATGGGGTTTAACTTCTTATTGGTCTCCACCAACCGGACTAATACAAAGTCATACGCTGTGAGTGTGCTTTGAATGAAAATTTACCTACTCTTAGTCGAATCATGACTGCCGCAAGGGTTCTTTATATACGTGCACGCCACGGTTTTTCGTCCAACCCGAACGACTAGAAGCTGTTCGAATTGTAGCTGCTAGGGGTTAGTTTACGCACGTGTGTACAGGGGACGGTTTTAAAGACCATACGAACGTCCTGAATCATTGACAAAGGGATACCAGGTTGCAAAATCGCAAGGAACATTCACGAACAACATCTGGATCGAACCTTGGCCACTGAGACAAAATTCTCTCATAGCAGTCGCAATTTGTAGAAAAGTAATACCATTTCATTTCATTACCTTCCCGAGTATTTGTGTTTAAAATAATCATAAATAATGGTCTAAGTATGTGTTATAGTTTATTGCTCTATCCAGTTACTAAATGCCTCAATGAGAATAATGATCTAGGTAGTTTTTAATATCGACGAGATGATAACCCACACCCAAGTCTTGTTTCTAATAACACACCTCACGACTAGGTTTAATTTATCAAATAAATTTGTCACTAATGACAAACAATACGCAGGATGAAACATTCATTGATTTCTAGAATGGATACGATGTTAAATATAGTCCCACGGCTAAGAGTCCATATGACCTAAAACAGGAAGTGTTTATACGTCGTTTCTATTCGTGTAAATAGAGACTTTTGGCAAGGGGAATTTTTTTCCATCCGTATCACGTATCCGTATCGTCACGTGATACGTTTCGTCAATGTAATTTTAGAGTTTCGGCAGATTTGGCGTAGTTCTATTACAGCATGATGGCAGTTTTCTACCATCAGTACTAGCCTACAAATTAATGTAGGGAGTGAAGTCGCCCGACAGTCGCTGAGCTATTAAAAAAAACAACAACATTTATGTCGAATCTTATTAAAAAATCTTTGACTCGACAGCAATGTTTAGTTTCACTAATGTATCATTTCAGAAAGTTTATACCCCTTTACCATAGAATAACATCATTTACAGATTTGCAAATTTAGCGTGTAGATCAACCAGCATGCAGACATGCAGGGAAAATATGACAAATTCAGAGAAAAAGTAAACAGAACTATTGATTAAATTCTAGTCTTTATCATGGTTAAAATCACATCAAATATACACTTCGTGTTCCAGGATACACATTGATTCATAAAAGCGCTATGCAATCTGATTAAAACACAGATCCTATTTCGTTTCGTTTTTAATTGTTCAAAATTTCGATTTACACTAGGATCTGGAAGAGTTGTTATCATTAACGTGTTATGGATGATGTGAGGGATTAGGCAATGCGCTTTTGGCGTGAGGTGCACGAAATTGTGGGTAATGCACTAGAAACATCAATGCTGATTGGTTAATCAAATATCTGACGTCATAGGGTCAAAAGCCGCTCTATAACCGCTGACGCGACCTCCCAGAACAACTGGTCAGATCTTCATGTAGTGTAGGCCATCGAAAGTATATCAAAAAACGAAACGAAATACATAGAGGATATTTGTCGTTTTAGAGTGAATAAGATATTTTATTTCATCTCTAAGCAAGAAAACTTATATAAACGTTTTCTTGCTTAGAGATGAAATAAAATATGTTATTCACGACAAAACGACAAATGTTCTATTTATTTTATGATTTTACAATCATTTTAGGTAAAAACAACATGGACTACTGCTAGCCAGTGGAATAACAAATTTATTTCACTGATAAAACGCGGTTTTCCACTACTGATCATAAAATAAAGATCTGTATTTTAATCAGATTGAATCACTATGTCACAACATTTTAGGGTCTAAAAGTAGCAAAAATGGCGGTAAAAAGACGACGATGTTATACGGACCTTTTCCGTATGAAAGCTGTTCGATACGTCCTGCTGTGCCCGTGTGCTGTATAACGTATGGGAAATACACATACATTGATGACGGCACACGCAAAGTCGATACTGATACGCGATACGGACCAGGAATTTACGCTTGCCAAAAGTCTCTAATGTATTGTTAATTATAGTATGTCCAAGCTTAGCACAATGCACCGCTTTATATCCACCATCGCCCTCTTATTGTTCGATCTTTCGTGTAAACACACTACTGTGTAAAATATATCACTGACTCACTTTCTTTGCGGAAAGCATTCACGGCAAGCGTTGCTAGCCATTGGGCCATAAGGAAGAAGCGCATCCAGGTGCAGAATTACCCCCCCCCTCCCCACACACACACACACACACACACACACCGATGAGACCACGTAAGCGCCCCCACGGTTCACAAAACATTATAACAATATCAATAATAATCATGATATGGCATGACCTTACTTGAATAAAACTGCTTCCCGGTGAGATAACGATCGGCTAACAACTATACAGGCAATACCAGTGACGTGGGGGAGGTGGGAGCTCCACGGCGACAGGCCCAGTCCAATAAATTAGTGCTCAGTATATTACATATTATGCATCGCTATCTGAAATTTTTTCGCGCCGTACGCGTTCGATTCCATTATGTCATCATTCTCTCACTGTGGTCTATCACAAGGCAAATGTCTAGATTCTGTCCCTTCTCCGATCATCTTGTACACAAGAATTTGCTCCCAACAATGACCTCAAATGCTAGGAAATTGACTCAAATTTGTCCAGATTGATCTTGCGTGAGACTCATCCCATTCACAGCTTCTAGATCCGCTACTGAACGCATCCAAAATTTAAAATTTTCCGATAGCCAAGTACGGAGCTTTCACACGTCATCATTCAGTCTCTTGACTTCTGTACGAAATCAGGAAACAACCTCACCAGCTCGGTCTATGACATGTAAAGTTGTTTAGTTCGTAAATATCTAGCGTTAAGGCAGTACTTGCAGTCCGTCTGCCGCAATTGTCACATGCACCGACCATTTGAATACTTGGTATTAAGACATTGTATAAGTCTCCAGTTCACAAAAATCATTTTCAGAGTTTTGTTATAGGCTAAACCTTGCGTCATGCTACTTCAAAGAACAACGTTTAAAACACATCCGATCTTATACAAAGAAGACCCAGATGATAAATAACATATAACCAGCCCCGTTAAAGGTTTTGTAGTGGTGGATGGGTTTTCTTATGGATGCGTCTGTATTATGTAATACAGTCCTAACTAAAACATATACACCTTTTCTTCTATTCATCACAAACCAATTGTCCCCGAATTAATTGTTCCGCCAGTCAGACATACTAGGTCTAAAGAAGAATACAAACCAAAAGACCTAGTCCTTGGGCATTTACAATCAATGATCGCTGGTCTTGGACTTCCATTCGGCATGTCTAAACTCGAAGGGAGTGATTTCTAATAATTCGATTCCCAGTCATATGTATGTTTATTGTCTTTTCAGGGAAATGCTGAGAAGAAATATGATGGACAAGCAGAATGTTTTAGAGAGCACTGTACAGAAATACCGATCTGAACTGGCATCTGCCGCATCCAGAATGGTGGGAAAAGATATCCTTATACAGAAACTACAAGAACAGGTAAACCCAATGACTTGCTTTAAGGGTTTTTTTTTATTAAACTGCAAGAACTAAATTTACGATTTTTGTTTATCTCTCTTGATATTTATTTATGTTTTCAATCAAAATTTCAGCTGAAAGATCAAGAAGACGTGCTAAAGGTGAAAGATAAAAAGTTAAAAAATTTAGAACTGAAACTAGAGCTCGCCTTAACCGAAATACATAATATGGAATCCAAATTTGATTTGTTGCGTTCGAATACAAATAATAACAACATTACTCTCGACAAACTCCATCTTGTGAGAAAATGTAGTCAAGATTCAATGATACTTCGGGACTCCAGTCAAGACTCGGGAATTGGACCTCGAGACTTGTCTCCACGGAACAGTCAGGATTCACACAACACTAGTCATGATTCTCCTGGTTCCAGACATAGTTTTACTGGATCCCCGGACTCACAGTTATCTGTTAAATCTGGCAATCATAATGAGGTTGGGTCGTCTTCTTCCATCAAAAGTCATTTACTGTTTCCAGAAATTCCCGGAACCCCTATGTCTCAACCTAGCAGCTCTGGTTTACCATTAACAACAGATGGGTCGTACAGACCCTTTAACTCGGTGGGTGCTGAAAATGACATTACTCACTATCCCAACAATTTGGTGCTGGGTAAACAAAAACTTCGATCTAAAGACAAGATAGTCCGGCATTCATCGGCAAGCAGAAAGCAGAGTATAGCTAACGGAAATCTGACGAAACTCTCAATGTTGAAGCATGTTGGTGATGATATGAAAAGTGGAGCATGTTCTGTGATGTGATATTAGTTATTTTGTTCGTTTTTAAAATGAAGCTGCAAAAATTCTTTCTTTCTTTCTTGGTGAGCGTTGACCTTCAAAACGATGCACATTTGTTTGAACTGTGCAAATAATAAAAGATTTAGTATACTAGTTATCCACATATTTAGACTTGCATCTTCACCATGTGCCATGTCAATCTATATGGCAGCAAGATTTTCCTTCAGGCGATTGTGAAAGTTAAATGGAAAGTGACCATCATAATAATTCAACTAACAAAGAGCCTAGTCAATATTTCCTGCATGGGTTGATCTGTATGGCATGTAAAATGAACTATAGTATCGTATTAGTTTCTGGGTTTGTTAATTTGGATATTAAAGATACAAATGTGGAAAATGACCTTTTATAAACTGAGAAACTGTACTGTGATAGGGGGGAGACTTTAATGTGATACAAGTGGTAAAGTCCTTACACGAATAGATAGATTTTTCTGCTAGTGGTTATTGTGCTTTGGAAAACCGGGATCGAAACTGTGATATACTGTGTTAAATTTTTGATTCAGGATACTGGCTGGACAATGGGCCTACATGACTGGACAAAGGGCCTACATGACGTGGGAAATTATGCTATATGTAATCTGGACAAACACCACAAAGAAATGGTATTAGTTATGTGTTACCATCCGTATGAAAACAGACTGATCAATACATAATTGATTCAGCATTTGAATATCTTGTTTTATAGGTAGCCAGGTATAGGCACACATTTTGTAAGCCATTTCAAACTTCCATCTTAGTGGAAAGATACATTTTGATTTGAAATATAAACAATGAGAAGTGGATGTGTTATTAACTTTGATTACTGATATTCACAACAAAACTTTGATATATCTTGTGTGTCAAGATCTATGCATTAAGTAAATATTGAGTTTCTCTCTTGTGGGATCAACTATCTACTACAACTAAATTATATGCATATGTTGAAAACCATGTATTCACTTTTAAAAGAGCAGTCCCACTTGAAAGATTTTCTATAAAATATGGAAATTATTTAGACAATTTGATCTGACAAAATGCAGTAGACAACCATTTAAAGATCGTCTAACTTGAGCATTGTTAAGTCATATATTAGATCTCATACCTTTATACTGAAAGGTATGGCTATGCCTATTTGTGGACATCTGATGCCAGCTAATAAATGTATGTGGCAAAGATCAATCACATATTGGTCTTGGACACATCTTTAAACCACTGTATTGATTTTCAAATCACTTATGCAACTGTTTTATCGCTCTATGGCAGTGGTTCATAAAACCTCTGCATGCCACTCAAATTACTGATATGCAACTATTTTGTAATTCTATGGCAGTGGTTCCCAAACCTTGATTTAGGCTAATCAAAATATTTTTGCTTGTTTTAATCTAACTATGCGTAAAAAAAGTTTGGGAACCACTGTTCTATTTAATAGAATATAATCAATGCCTTAACTTTCAAAGGAGTAAACGGGATGGGTGTCCGAATGGTTAGCGCATGCGCGTTCAATCATAAGGTCTGTCATGGAGTCAAAAGGCATGGTTTTGATTCCCTGGTTGTACGTGACAAGAAGCAGGGTCGCCTGTCCAACCTCGTGGGTTTTCTCCTGGTTCTCGGGTTTCCTCCCACAGCTAAAGAATCCTACGCGCCAAGCGAATTATTGAAATAAAATTAAACCATGTTGGTCACAAAATGAAATAAGTTTGTGTTGAGTGGGCGTTAAACCCCATTTCTCTCTCCCTTCAAAGGAGTATATGTATATTATTAACAAAAAGTGGGATTGTTCTTTTAAAGTTACTATGTTTATAATTCGTTTTCTACAATTTATTATAAAACATCTTCCATTCATCATTTTGCTTCACATTTTATTTATTAATTTTTAATCAGAAATGTTTCTTATTCTTTCGATATCTTTGACAAGAATAATTAATAAATAAATCTTTAAACACTTTTATGATTGTTTTTAATGTATCGATAATATTCACATATCTATAGAATTTCAAATTTGTTTAATAACATCCCACCAATGACTTGTTTTATCAAAAATATTTTTTCTATTTATGGATAGGCAAGGTATAGGTTGGGGGAATATTTTTTGAAAAATGTATTTTGCTTTATATCAGGAAAACTTGGCACTAAGCACCCATATAGGGCAGCAACTATACCTTATATTGATTGCATCACAATCCATACCCCACCATACAATTATCATTACAATGTAGGAACATAAAAGAAACAAAAAAAAACCCCAGAAGAAATCTGTTTTTTGTCTTTTAATACTGAAATACAATATCATTATATCAAAAGGGTTTAATAAATTTCAAACTTATACATGATACACCAACACTGTATAATGATATAACAATATTTATTGAGTATCAGAATATTGTTCCACAAGCTTTAGATATATAATAACAGCACTATCTAATTATACAATAAATATATATCTATTTATATACACAAATAATTTATCCAAATATGACCAATCTACATGTATATATATCTTGCATAAGAAAATTATGGACAAAAAAAAAAGAATGGAATTCGAATTCTTTTGAATTAATTGGGATCCATTTTAGAGAGAAAGTACTGGACATGAAAGTGAAGGAAAAATAAAAATGTCTGTTAAATATAACTAAATATTCAAATTATAATTTAATATATTTATCATACAAACTTCAATCCTTAGGTATATATGCCTACTTCTGTCAGTTGTTCATTACAGTTCGTCAAATTCCCAGTACTGTGATGTCTTGCATTTTCAGATAAGCCTTTAATAAATAATACAAAATCATCACCAACACTGTAATTAAATGTATTTGGAATACTCCCTATTATCAATTGTTATTCATTGTCAAGAATCAGTTGTAAGAGCAGCTGTAGCTCAAACTGAGGACTGTCATTCGCTATTCAAATGGTGAGAAATGGAGGAGAAGAATCTATGTCACAATCAATCGATTAATTTGACATTCCATATTTTCCATAGTCTCCAGTCCAGGGCCAAAACAAAAGGATCTAAATTTCACTAATGTTACTATAAACTAATAAATTACAAATATGCATTATTTTGGAGTGATATTCTTTTTATATATCTACATGTGGAGGTACTTTGTTGTCGCCCCTGTCCGTCCAGGCGTTCACAATTTGTTTGTGGATATTCTACAGGTCACAATTTTTATCTGGTTTTGATGAAACTTGAAATATGATTTTTCATACCATCTGGTGCCATTATCCATGCAGTTATCCATAGAGGGTCGACAATCTTGTTATTACAATCTTTTACGCTATTGAAATTGAACTTGACCATTATTATGGTGAAATAGTGACCACAAGTTAAAAACATGATTTTTCGTACAATCAATGTGCCCCAATATCGAAAGGAACCAAGATCTTTGAGATATAAACATACATTTTAAGTTTCGTCAAAATGGAATAAAGATAGGTTGCCAGGCAACAAAACAAACACCCACGACAGCTAAATAGTCCGACAAGGGTTGTAGATTATTTATTCTATTTAAGGTATTTGGGGTCATTTGCAAGACAATTTCATACAAATCAGATTGTAATTTTTGTTGTTGAAGGTTTACAAGGTTCTACAAACTAAAACAAGGGCCTTAATTCTGAAAGTAATTTACAGAAATTGTTGAAATTCGACATGCTTTTTCGTTTTACTAATTTAAATAATGCTTATAAATTTCACACAGATCGGATGATAACTTCCCATGGTTCAATAAAGTAAAACAAGGGCCATAATTCTAGAAGTAATTAACAGAAATTGCTGAAATTCAATTCACTAATTTAAATGATGCTATAAATTTCATACAGACTGGATGATAACTTTTGTCGTTAGAGCATTTACAATGTTCAACAAAGTGAAACAAGGGCCATAACTCCAGAAGAAATTATTGAAATTAAAGAGGCTCCATCATATCACTGATGTAAACAACATATATCAATTTCAAAACAATCAGATGATAAATGTAGTCTGTAGAGTGTTCAAAAGAAACATGGGGGCAACAGCAATATACAAACACATTTGCATTGGGCTTATAAAAATTGTGGACATTCCACAGGTCACAATTTTTATCCAATTTTGACGAAACTTGAAATATAGGTTTATCACCCAATGATATGGCCCCTGATTGTACGATAAATCATGTTTTTAGCATGTGGACCCTCTAAGAGGTGACAATTTGTATCTGATTTTGATGAAATTTAAAATATATGTTTATATCCCAAAGCTCTTGGGTCCTTTTGATATTGATGCATATATGTCAGACCATAACATCCTGGATTATGGCCCCTAATTTTAGCTTGTGGGCGTATCTTGCATGTTAGATAAGCAAGAAGCTTACTGTTATTATCACATGGAAGTATTTACAGAATTTTCCTTAATTTAACTCAAACTACTTACCTCCATTTCTGAGTTGGCACCATTTTTAGCCATATAGTTCATCACATCATTCATCATTTTATTATTAGAGTTGATATACAGTTGAAACAGTGCTTTAGCTTCCTTTAATCTAAAAATAAAGTGATTAAATTCAAACATTTGAAGATTACAGTAGCCATTTATTTATCACAAAGATATTGTTTTGTTTCATTTAAAAGTAAAAACAAAACAAAGATGATCGTCATTTGTGGAAATGTTAATTCCTTGCAAACTACAATATTATGAAAGATGAATCTCTACAAGTAATTTAAGAAATGATTCAATTCTATTTAGGAGATAAACACTGACTGTTAATTTGGAATTTAGAGGATTGTTATTGCTCATTTAATACCACTTAAAACTAAAGATATGTTGCCAGGCAACGGAACATACGCCCACAGCAGCTAAATCGTCCGGGCAGTCGCATATATTTTTACTTTTGTATGTAAAGAAACATTCATAATAAACTAAAATCTGAATAAGAGTAACAACTCATTAAGTAATTATCAGAAAATCATTAGAATTTGTTTGGCCCATGGTAACCGTTAGTATACAAAACAATTAATATCATGGATTTAGCTGTTCAAGTTATCAAAAATCAGTGAAAATCAATATACTTGTTGGTCTCAAGACCTTAAACACTGTGTATCAATCTAAAGTCAATCAAAACGATTATATATAGGCGTAAAAACGGAGTATAAATATAAATTCATTTAGATGATAACTATGGTGCCTAAAGCATGCACAAGATTTTTCATTATCAAGGACCATAACTCTGGCAGTAATTACCGGAAATTGTTGAAAATCAATAGATTGGATATTAACTTTAGCCTCTAGCGTCCACAAGATTTATCAAAGTGATCAAGGGTCATAACTCTGGCAGTAATTATCAGAAATCATTGAAAGTCTATAGGCTTCTTTGTCAATCAGATATTCACTTTAGCCTCTAGAGCATTGACAAGCAATTGTGGAGATCGCCGGGTCGGCTGGCTGGCCAGAGAGGGGTGGCGACAATATACGACCACATTTCAATTTGGTCGTACAAAAATGGAAATGAAGATCAGTGGCTTTAAAAAATGCAACATAAAATCTATTAAAATTATAAATTAAGATTAAATTTTTACCTTTCGTTGCTAAGGGCGAATTCCAGCAAACCATTAATTTGATCATTTTTGATGACATAAACAAAAAAAGATTTCTCTGAAGGAGAATCAATAACAGCAACATAGTCATCATCTTCTAATATCATTGCAAAAACAGCTTCACGAACCTAGATAAAACAAATCATTATGTAAAAAATAACCAATAAGGTCCCACTCATAGTGAAACAAAGAAAATAGAAATGTTCCTTGTGACATTATGTATTATTAATAGGTGAAACGACAGACAATCTTAAAGGGACAGTCCCATAATTAACTGGACACCGTATATAAAAGTGAGTTTAAATAATATGTATATTTAATGCTAAGATGTGATGAAATAACTTTAAGATTTGAAATCAAAATATTGACCCTAGAGGAAAATCATTGCCATTGTTTGTGTATTTATTTTCGCTAATTTGTTTCTGAGTAGACTCATTAATTTAACCAAGTCTTTTGGTGAGATTAATTATGGTTGTCATGCCATTAATCCTGATTAATTTCAGCAAGTAATAAAACTGTCATTATTTGTCAACAAAGCATGGTGTCCATTTTTCTGGAGGTAGCATTGCTGGAAATTAAACTATATTCAATGAAAAAGGCACTAAGTTTGTACAAAATACATTTTTATTTCAGAGTATATACGTTCCATAATCTACAGCTCTAATCGACCATGTTTCTTTTCGAGATCTAATTCAGCATCAGTTTAATTAAGATTATGTAATGATCATGAGTAGGTTGTTTTTAATAAAAAAGAAAACATTTGTTACTAACCAGTGTAACTGCTATACTAGTCATTCCTAGTTTAGTTAATGTCTCTATTTTCTCTAAATAATCTCTCTTACTACCTCTTAATACACTCTACAATAATAATAAAATACAATCATTCAAGCTCTACCAATGTCTAAATCACATGTAGAATTCCTGTAAACACTGAGTTACAAGGTAATCAATAACTAATATTTCTGTTGAAATCATTAAAAGAAATGGGGTTGAACGTCCTACTTTTCTGCACCTACCTGGCTACTGAAGTCTGGAATTCGACATGCAGAGTGTTATTAGGGAAATTTTGCCAAGACAGTGGCTCTACATTCTGCTTTTGTTTTGAATTCTAACTGTTGTATCTTTTTACACGCACCACAATGTGTACAGATGAGGAACTTTCTCAGCCATCATAAGAATTAGTAAAATATGTCTATTCAAATTTGGATACCTAATTCAGTAAACCTTCCATTTATCTTTCCAAAATAGGTTAGATTTGAACTTACCTTAACACAATCTCTATCAGAATCAGGTGACATCAGTAAACAGGCAGCAGCACAGATATCAAGATCTAGATTTTCATATTGTTGGGCTAGCTGTTGTAAGTTTAAATTACATGTAACTGGACATCTAGAAATTAAAATAATATCAGTAAAGAAATTAAAATAATATCTGTAAATAATATTACCATTACTTCATGATTACAAACATCAGTCGGGTTGCCAGTTAGTGATACTGTGACATTTTTGCCCAGTGCTTGCCCCGTGGGTGTTTTTTTTGGTAATCCAGTTTTTTTCTAGCAAGATTGAGAGAGAGATGGGGTTTAACATTCACTCCACACACACTAGGTCATTTCGGGACTAACATGGTTCAATTTTATTTCAATAATTTGCTTGCCTGTAGGGGTCTTTAGCAGTGGGAGGAAACCGGAGGACCCAGAGAAAACCCATGAGGTTGAACAGACGTCCCTACTCCTTGTCACATACAGCAGGGGAATCGAAACCACGGCAGTTGACTTAATGACAGATCTTATGATATAATGCGCACACCCTAACTATTCGGCCATCCAATCCCCCACAAAAAATTTGAAATTTTATCGGGATCTGCCTTATAACCTAATGTGTTCAATCATATATAGGGAGATAACTCTGAAATTTGTTTTCAAATTTTTTTTTAATTGTTCCTTACGACTAAAGACTAAATGAACAATCCCTGCAAATTTGAGATAAGTACAACAAAAGCTGTTAAATGTATGGATATAAAAACTCACTGGTAAAGAAGGTTGAAATAATGAAGACATTCTTCTATTTGACTGTCATCAAGTGGAGCTGAAACTGTTCAAAGAATTAAAACATAACTATGAATTAAGTTTTATAGGAAACTAATTCAAGAGAAAAATATTTGGCAGACGGTGAAGCTACAGGTTATCATGTACCGTAGCAGAAAACATCTGAACCCTGGTGACTGTTGTATTGGAGGTATATACACACTAGGATGGTCAGGATAGTTTTCCTTTTAATGCAAACAATTAAGATTAAACAGCCATTTTTAATTTCAATCTATCTCAGAATCCGTCTTATCTGGGATCAAAGCCTCAACAATAAAGGGAAATAACTCATTTCAACTCATTCAGCTGGAGTTTTGACTGAAATGAATTTGGATTTTTAACGTCCTACTTTCCTGCATCTACTAAGGAAGTTTCAGACCACTTTTCCTTACTAATAACGACTATATATGCAACAATTGAAAACCAGATTATATCATGCAAAACTACTGAAGATTGTTACAGTGACAGACTTCTATTTCAAACCTGATTCAACCCTATAAATGGATATCAAAATCCAACATTAATGCATGCATCCCAAATTTATTCAATTAGAATTTTATTTAATATATATGTGTGTGTCAATATTATTTACCTTGAGAGAGTGAAGAAGATAACAAGTGTTGCCAGGCTTTAGTATAATAAGGTAAAGACCAAACATTAGCCACAGCTGAAAGTCGCACCAACACATATTCTAAATTCTTTAACTGAAAAAGAAATTAGCTCATTGATATCATACATAATTCCACATACTAATTACATGTACATTTCAAATCATTTTAATAGAAACATATCCTACTTATAGATGTAATTTTGTTTACTTACATTACTGAGCAAAAATAGTTGTTTGAGAATACCATCCCATAATGGTGGACTGTTGATGTTATAATCTAAACACAAGGCACATACCAATAGAATACCCTGTAAAATATAAATATATGTTTAATACCCTACCATCTATACTAATATTTGTGAGTTGTCACTGTTGTTTGTTTAGGGTTGGTGGCTACACTAGGGCTGTCCCAAGGCTGAAATTTGGTGTATAGGTGTAGCACAGACAGGGGAGTAACATAGGCGAGGTGGCACTGGTCTACCGCTTCCGGTTTCACATATTTTTACATACCTTGGGATGTTATGAAACGTATCAACCTGTTGTGATGTCAATAGAGGGTGATATCTGATATCAGCCCTAGGGATGTTATCACCCTCTGATGATGTCACCACAGGTTTATACTACTCTTTCTTTTAACATTAGGTGGGTAATATTCATCATTTTAATTTGCTTACTTCCAAGACGAATCTAGACATCCAAAAAATAAGATCTTATATACTCATATCTTCCAGTGCACACAGGATTTTTCGCTCACTATCGTGTTTATTATTCTGGCACACTGACCCAACTGTTAAAAAAGTTCACAGCCCACTGATTTCTGTGTAAGGTATTTATGGACACGGCATGGTTGGCACATTCACTGACATCTTTTTGTCACTCAAAATTGAAAAGCATTTATCATTTTTATCTTCCTCACAATCGAAATATCTCGAGTACATTAAATTCTTGTTAAATATTTTCTGCATAAGTTCTGCACTTTGACTAGCTTTAAATAATTCTTTGTCGGCAAATTGACTTGCTCAGATCACTTCGTTGTCCGAATCGTCTGACAACATTGTACAAAATGAATGCCAGTTTGTGAACACGTGGTTACTAAAATGTAATGCAAGTGCAACTTACGACATGTTTTTTTAATTTTGTCATATCAGTCGCAGGGCTGATAAGGGCTAAACCATTGTCTTATAGGTGAAATCAATTAGGATAGATTTAACATTGATGTCGGTATGTAAGACAAATATTACCCTAATACCCTTCGGCCTTAGGTTATTCCACATCTTCTACTCTTAAAATTTAAATACATGTAGTCAAGATGATGAAATGGGTAACCAGAAATAATTTACTGATACATCCCCTGATCCCGACTGTTCATTTTTGGGACAATGTCCATACCCATGTTAAAATGTATTCAAAATGATCATATAACATTTAATTAAAGATGCATTATGTAAGATTTAGATAAAGAGCTGGCCGTTCTTGCTATATTAGTTCAAAAATAGATAATGCAAAAAGAATATATTGAAAATTTCATTCAAATTACTTTATTCTGAGCGAATTTATCACTGTTTGGAGTTTTGACAATATGCGGCATTGATTGATTATTATCGTAACAACGGTACTGGTTATTCAAGTGTTAGCCTCACTTCTCCATTTTTAAATTAAATCATTCAATGGCCGAAGCGTTCTAATCGACTTAAAATCAGGGTCTTCCAATGGCTTAGAGAGTAGATTAAGGGGTTGTCATGTGTAGTAATATCAGACTTCCCTGTTGTTTTTCCTTTGTGATCGTAAATAAAACTACAGGTTAGTTGGTTTCTACAACTTTATAGATGATAACTGCTCGGAATATCTGGGTGAGCTCTGATCAATTTTGCTCAACACCCTCTTTTATGACCCCCCTGTTTCTGCACGTTATAGACTAACCTTGGTGTTAATTTCCTTCCCAAATATGGAATAAACAAACCCCATTCTCCCAAGACCAGGGGAGAGAATATTACCTTATTTGGTCTACCAAACACATGTCATAAACAGAATTTGATGGATATTTTGACAATTGTAAGGAT
This sequence comes from Patella vulgata, assembly GCF_932274485.2. NCBI lineage: Eukaryota > Metazoa > Mollusca > Gastropoda > Patellidae > Patella > Patella vulgata. Next base: position 26,374,529 of record NC_065883.2, read on the forward strand.
TTTCACAAAATATCACTAATATTTTATATATAAACATGTCATCTACTTCCATTAGTATGTGGGATTTGGCTCTATAGAAAGTGTTAACCAACAATTAGTTAAAGATACACTATGGTCTTAAGGACCAAAGTACTACACATGTTGATAAATGTTTAAATAATAGTTTATATAACATTTAAAGCAAAATATAGACCTGCAAAAGGCAGATTTAGCTCTTACATAATGCATGTTTAAAAAAACAAAACCAAAATATCAATGGTAAGATAATCTCATGCTTTGGATTTAATTAAATTAAGAAGCATAACAGATTTAATTGGATTAAAAAGAGGCTTAATGGACAGATAGGGGTGTATAGAATAATTACACGAAAATGCGTACAGTTTTCTGATGATTATGATTTTTCCAGATTCCTCTTACTAAACCTTCTTTGTTACATTCTTCAAATGTTGATGCAGAGTGTTGAATATGAAGTTCACTTAAATCTACCAAGTAACTTCGAATCCTCAACTTATGCCTGTAATAGAAAAAAGATATATAAACTAATTGAGCTTTTATAAGAAAAAAACTTAAAGTTGGATATTACTTGAATTCCAACCTTTGATCCATGTGTATACCCCATGGATGCTACTTCGCCTGTATATTCCTGACATGTCCCACACGAATTTCGAAACGTCAACCAGGAATATGCCCAATCGGACATTAAGATACAGTGAATAACATTCAGAATTCCAAAATATAAGCTTATTTACGGTATTAATTAAGTGATAACTACTACTCATCTCGATTATTGTTGATAACAGACTGGATTGATTAGGTAATTAAGTGATTAACCTATTTATCACGTTATACCGTCTATACACCTACCTTGATTAACTACTATTAAAAACTTCATATATGTGATAACCTTGTGGTTTCTCGATTGTCAGACATTTTAGATGTCTGCTGACAGCATGTAGAAACTAGTCATAGATGTCACATATCCTAATAGTATATAACACCGCAAATCAATGGACAGTCAATATAACTTTCAAAATGCTTTGATTCTTACCTACAGCCCAGTCCTACCAAGCATAAATGTGACAATGCTGACACACCTATGTCCGATGGTTCTACTTCCAAGTTCTGTGCCATAACAGAATAATTTCTATCTGTAACCATTTTCCTTCGTAAGAATTGCCACATGGTTCTACCTGGCAACCTATTCCCCATTACACAATATTTTAACCATTTCCCATTCACCGACAACAAAATATTCTGTACGTATACACAAAATGTATCCATACGAATCGCTACCTATTATTAGCTATTAACAAACCCCTTTAACTCATTTTCTGTAACCAAACTAAGTTTTTTTTAGACTCCATATAGAAATTCCCATCTGTAGTGGCACAGTCGCATGAAAATCATCGCTGGTCATATGTATTGCTTAATGCCAACTAAAAATGTCTGATGTGCTAAACGTTTTAATAGCATCCCTGGTAGGCCCCAGTTTTTAGTTCAAATCCAAGTTGTCTTAGTAGTGAGACCAGTAGCATGTTTACCTCCAAAATGATCACCGAAACTCAGTCAAAATATTCACCTAATGAATATGCTACGTCAATTAGAACCAGAATTAAAGTGTTCTCAAGTTTCGACCAATCAAATTGATTATTCCTGCTTAACTTAAAGGGACAATAACACTCTTGCTGGCTTGAAAGCTCCAGAAAATAAATAATATCTCTATCTAAGTACTAGATGTTTAAGTGTCCTACCTGTTGTGTAAATTATCCATTACATCCTATTTTACTTGTCCAGAGGGTTCGAAAATATTTCTAAATCGAAGTTTCATTTGAAAAGGGTTACATTAGATGTTTCAAACCATTATGTTGAATTTTTCAAAATTTTTAAATAAGGTGTGTTAAGATAAAATTTGTATCATCAATTAATTGAAATAGTCTACAACAGTACAATTTGTTGACCAGAATAAAGATTGGGACATATTATTCAGTTACAACAAGAGTGGTATTGAGCCTTTAAGCAGAAAATGCTCATCAAACTCATCAAGATATTCACCTAATAAACATCTACACCAAGTCTGAATGTTCCAACTCAATTATTAGCAGAATTATTGCGTGCCAAAAACTATAGACAGACAAACAGAAAAATTCCTGTCTTCTCTCAAAGGCAGGGGACAATATACAAATAATAAAATATAGGAAGTGAGAAATCTAAATGCATCACAACTGTGATTGTCAACAATGACATTTCTGATACATAATTTATGATGTCCAAATTGTGATCAGTAATATAAAATACTTCTTACCTTACATCTTGTATTGAAACTGACCATGTTTCTTTTATTGTTATTTCATCCACTATTTTCAACAAACACAGTAAAGCTCGTGCCTTACAAAGACTGGTGATAGTAGAATTATTCTGATAAATAAAACCAAACATAATTAATTAACTTACAGAGAGAAATCTTTTAAACAATATACAAATTAATTGTATCTCACATAATATAATTCACTGTGTACACGTACAAGACCTCAGTTTTTCATCCCATACAAATGACTATACGCTGTCCCTTGCCAGGCCCTTTATAGTGCACCACTGACAAGGGGGAACCATGCAGGGACATCCAGATGAACATTCTTGGCCAAAACAGGATCACCAGGCCCTTTATAGTGCACCACTGACAAGGGGGAACCATGCAGGGACATCCAGATGAACATTCTTGGCCAAAACAGGATCACCAGCTGAGCGAGCAAGGGCCTTACTCACTAAGCCACTATGGCTACCTGACTGGATTAAATGAAATGAAATGGGGTTTAACGTCCTGCTGTTCTGCTCCTATACTGGGCTAATAAAGACGGGTATACGCCATACAGTGTGCTATGAGGGAAATTTTGCCCGGGCAGCGGCACTATCGCCTTCTCTTATATCGAATTCCAATTGCCAAGCGATCTTTTACGTGCATTCTAATGTATACATGGGACCTTGGTTTTTCGTTTCATCCGAAGGACTAGACAGCTGTCCTTGTCAGGCCCTTCGTTCTGCACCACTGACAAGGGGAAACCACGTCGGAAAACTGTTTGGAATAAGAAGTATGTAAACAGTTACTTACACTCTCAGCAAAATTATATAAATAAAGGGCATTTTCTTTCAAAGCATTCTTTTGTAATATATACATCACTCTATAAAATATAGCATAAAATTTTTTGCAAAAATATATTTCTCTAGTTATATATTTTGATGAAAGGAGCACAAAGAGTGTTTTATTTTTCTAATGAATATTTTTAAAATGGAAAATTTGAATTAGATAATGTGCCTCAATCAGTAAAAACATACTGGTACATTATATTTGAAAGTGACATTTAAAGTGGGTACTGTTAATTTGAGAGAATTTTCTCAAGAACATTATAAACCATACAAATAAAAAGTTACCTCTTTAAATTTGCATCATCATCATCCATTTCAACAGGTTGATCAGACAGTTTAAAACTGTTAAAACTAAATGTACAAGTCTAAAAGAGAATTGATAAATATTTGTTAGTTACTTGACCTCCTCAAACGGCGTTCTTGAAAATAAAAGACCCTCTCTTGTGAATGACAATGACACCCATCTTTACTTAAAACTAAAGGGGGTGGTAGTTTAGACCCAGGGTTTCATATTACCTTGAGACCATAGGCCACCAGCAGTTACTAATTCTATTCACCTCAAGTCCATAATGGGTTAACCGAGTCACTAATTCTATTAAACTCAATACCAATAAAGGCCACAGACAGAATAACCAATTCTAGTCACATCTGATTCAGCTCATATTGTACGAAAAATACGGTTGCTGATAAATGACAGGGTACACATGAGCGTTCTTTGAACCCTCTTCCATGATTCATAACACTTGTATACTTACTGCATCTTCATTTTGTTTTGAAGCAGACGATGGCAGCCATTTTTCTATTAATGACATACAAATATTTCTCAGATTTAATCCATGAATTTCTACTATTTCTTTTACCATAGTATTAACATCTGGAAAATGAAAGAAATATTTATGAATAATAATTGCTAACATATAATCTTCTAACGACATTGAGAAATATGGTTTAAGGTCCATGCTAGGATTTTTCAAGACCAATTTATGGTATATTTCTATTTCACAAATTTGTTTGAGGCAAGAGACATGAAGAAAAACCACAAGGTTTGACACACTCCTTTCATGCCAAGGGCATATAATTATGTGGATTGAAGTCACAAATTACATAGATGATAGACCTGTGATCTGCAGAACAAGATCTTGACTATTTGACTAACACCTTCAATCCCATTATGGTCCAGTCAATGCTATCTGATTTTAATAATTCAGTTCCACATCTCAATGTTCACTCTGATCATTATTAGTATTACCCCAGTTTCTAGGATACACAGAAAGCCAGATTATTCCCCTTCCCCCCCCCCATCTCAGCTTTATATCCCTCCAACCTGTACTGTGTGTAAGGCTCACATGCTGCAACACATGCACTACCCTACCCAGTTAGGAAAACCAAAATACACAGTGATAAACTGTCTCTCTAAGGACCCATGAACACATCACCTGGTCTGGGGATCAAACACAACCGTGTGAATATAAATATAGCTCTGTATAAACATGACGACAAATCTCATGTTTTTTAATGCAAATGAAATCAGGTTTATTATCTGAATTAACCGCACCAATAGAGCTAAACAAGACAGACATATGCACAGGTCCCCGGTTTACCATCCTATCTGAGCAACTAGACACATTTCCATGACAGATCTTCCATCCTTAACCACAGACAAGGAGCAACTATTCTGGTAAACCCTATGGAACTTTCTCAGCAGCTAACACCAGGATTGAATCCTGGACTTCTTGGTTAGAACCATACTTACCATGTTTTTCAATGGAGACATCTAATGCATCAGCTGTAACACACGGTAACTCATATAGTTTATTTATTAACTCTGATGGTTGATTAGATAACTTTAATATATCTGGATCAGTAATATTATGATAAAACAGTACTCTTTGTGTTGAAAGTTTCTTAAGAACTGTAGAAAACTTAATATAAGCCTGTTCTGCTTTCTTTTTTTGTGGATGCTGAAATTAGCAGTGAGTTCTTATGAGTATTAAAAATATCAGTCATAACACATACATATCGGTGTTGTCTATTTTCAGGATGATTAGGAAAGAGTTGAGGAGGTCATTTTGGAAATTTCATCTACCCGGGATTTGGGGTTATAAATAGTATTACCTACATCCTGTGGTGCGTAACTCAAAGTGTGGTCATTTTCAACATTCACAACCAGCCTGAAAATAGACTCTCCTATACATGTTGACACACCCTGACCTTCGCAATATTTTTTTTTATTTATATAATGTTTGAAGAAAATAAAAATTCTCATGACATTTTTAATTAAAGGACAGCAAAAATTTGAGATTAGTGAATAACTATGAGTAAAACAAGATGACACTGATACACCCACACCAATCCCAAAATAACTTGATGACATCCATTTATCACAAGCTGATTTTTATCTTTTTGTAAGGCATCAAGCAATCAAATTACTAATCAAGTTTGATTAAATAACACAGTGATTAAATAGGGGTGAGGCTTGATTAAATAATTATGTGAGTATGGTGGACTAAGTAGATATGTCTTTGATTAAAGAACAAAGTAGGCAGAAGTGAGTAAATGTCAGTGCAGTTTGATCAAATAATAAAATTGAGTAGAAGTGAGTGATTAATTAGTTAACCAGCGGTTGCCAGACATGCAAGAAATGAAGAGAGAATATGCTAAAAAAACAAAACATAATTTTTCGTACAATCAGGGGCCATAATTCAGGAAGTTATGGTCTGAAATGTGTGAATATTGAAAGGGACTAAGATCTTTAGGAATAAAGATATATTTAAAGTTTCAACAAAATCGGACAAAAATTTTAATTTCTATTTCTAGTTTTCTCAAATTCAGATAAAAACTGTGACCTGTAGAGTGTCCACAACAAATTGTGGATGGACAGGCAGGGGCAACGACAATATACATCCAAATGAAAATGTGAGCGTATAAAAATAGGGTGAGAAGATCTGACCTAAGTTTGATTAATCAATAGAATGAGATCTCAGGTGATTAGAAGGTCTTAAAGCAAGGTTAAAGTCTGATTGAGAGAGAGAGAGAAATGGGGTTTAACATCCACTCGACACAAACTAGGTCGTTTCGGGACTAACATTTGGTTTAATTTTATTTACATAATTCGCTTGCGCGTAGGAGTCTTTAGCAGTGGGAGGAAACCGGAGGACCCGGAGAAAACCCATGAGGTTGGACAGGCGACCCTACTCCTTGCCACGTACAACCGGAAATTCGAAAACACGCCAGTCGACTCAATGACAGACTTTATGATACAGCGCGCGCACGCTAACCATTCAGCCATCCAACCCCCCTAAAGTCTGATTGAATAATAGAATAAGCTGATTAGAGTAAGATGTGGGTGAAATTTGCATTCATTAAAAGTACTCAGTGAGTAGAAGTTGAGTGGAATAATCGAGTGAGTAGATGTACCATAATTGAATTTTGATTAAATCAGAGTGAGAAGGTGATTAATATCGTATACAAGTGAGTAAACTCGGATTAAATAATGTAATCAGTAGCTAAAGATTTCAGCGAGAAAATTTGATTAGATAAAGTAAGAGCATGTAACTGTCAATAATCACAATAGGAAATCTTACATCATCATCTTTACAACTATGTTTCATTTTTTCTGCAAACTTGACACTGCACCTTAATCCTAGAATCTTCTCACCTCCTATAATATAACAAAAGATGAAGTAAATTATAACAATACAATGAAACGATTATCATGAAACAAATAATTATTTAGGTGATTCTGAATCATTTACAATCTACTGTTGAATAAGAATGTCTATAAGGAATACCCGTCCATAAGATGATTCAATTCTGTTCAATATTTAGCTACAAAGCTAGGATAATTATAATCTACTGTACCATTAATATTTCGATTTGGTTTTGCTATAAATAATGAAATGTTAAATCTTCAATGTAATTGATAATTGCAAGGAATGACAGTTACTTCCTTTTTGATGAGCCAGAGCTGTTTAAACTTTTTCAAAATTAATAAATACATATCCAGGGCAACTAATTTATACTTACCCATAGGAAGTTCTCTCACCAACCAAGATGAACAAGCAAGAACTAGGCTAATTTCACTAACATTAGATAATAAAGCTTCTATACTGTCTAAAAATCGAATACTCCTTTCATCAAAATTCCAATTACATTTACTTTTATCAGCAGATGCACTATCTGCCTGTTTCACTTCTGACTTTTGACATGCTACATGTTTTATCACCATGTTCTGTACAGCTATTAGATAAATCTCATCTACTTTTAGCTACAAATAGAGAGAGAGAGAGATTAAGTCCACTCAACACAAACTAGGTCATTTTGGGACTAACATATGGTTCAATTTTATTTCAATAATTCGCTTGCCTGTACCGGTCTTTAGCAGTGGGAGGAAACTGGAGGACCCAGAGACAGGCGACCCTATTCCTTGTCACATACAACCGGGGAATCGAAACCACGCCAGTTGACTCAATGACAGACCTTATGATACAGCACACACATGCTAACCATTTGCACCCCCCCCCCCCCGATCCCCGCAGTTACAAATAATACATATTTTAAACTTTAATGGCTTCTTTTAAGATACACTGTGGTGAAAAGAATGTCCATGGTTTTGATCTCTGGCATGGGCGGAGAAAAAACACGGGATTTATAAAGGCCAGCCTTCACTTGTCAGGGCTGAAACCTGTGACGCAGATAACCAAGTGTGCCTAGTCATTCAGATGGGACCAAAAAAATCCCCAAAAAAACAAAGTCTACGTGTGTACATATTAAAATATAGAAATCAACAAAGAAGAGAACATGAAAACACCTCTGTATGTGCAAAATTTTCCTACCTTGAATTGTACTAGTAACTAAGTACATAAAGATTTCCATGTTTGTCTAATAATGACAGAAGTATTATGTTGATGGGATATCAAACCCCACCCCATTCCATTCTTAAGAATAACACAATGTAGGCTTTGTTATGTTAATGCTTGCATTTAGCACAGTGTTTGTCTTCACCAGCTGGGATGGAACATAGTGTGGTTTGTAAATATACAAGTTTACTGATGTTTAGTTCTTGATGACAAACAGTAGCTAACATAACATTACATAGCTTTACTGAATGCAAGTTTGAACATTCTACCTCAACTAGAAGGAGAGTTATTGTGTTTCAGAGTCTCGACCAATCAAATTGCTTTTCGCTCTGCTTACCCTAAGCAGAAAATGCTGTTTATGGAACTTAGTCAAGATATTGATGTGATAAAACCATACACCAAGTGTCATCACTCTCACTTAATTAGAACTAAAGTTATCGTGTCCCAAAGCATCAACCAATCAAATTGCTTATCTATGCTTACCCTAAGTAGAAAATTTTCATCTTCTAACTCCCAACTCCATCAAGACATTCACCTAATAAACACCTACGCCAAGTGTGAACATTCTAGCTCAATTAGAATGAGAGTTATTGTGTTCCAATGTCTCGACTAATCAAATTGCTTGTCGCTCTGCTTACCCTGAGCAGAAAATGCTCATTATCGAACTTAGTCAAGGTATTGATGTAATAAAACTATACACAAAATTTTCTCTCTCTCACTTAAACATGCATTATGCAAGAGCAAAATCTGCTTATTACAAGTCTTTCTTTAGGCCTGAAATGTTATCTAAATTATCATTTAGACATTAATTAACTTATCCAGACCATAATAAACTCTCGATGTCAAGGCTAGCCTTCGATGTAGGCTGGATTAGATTCCTATATGCTGCTAACGGCCAAAGATAATTAAATTAGAAAAAGTGGATAATCGAGACTATGCTGTTTATATTAATGATTTTAGTAATGATAACCGAGACTATGCAAAAATTTCACCGTGTTCTTTCTCGGCTCATGGTGGATCAATTTGACTGAAATTTTCAGCAAATTACCTTTACACTATCTAGTTTTTAACTATTATAGCGAGAACTGCCATCTCTTTATCTTATCTCCCATAATGTATCTTTAATTAGAACTAAAGTTATCGTGTCCCAAAGCATCACCCAATCAAATTGCTTATCTCTGCTTACCCTAAGCAAAAAAAAGCCCACCTTCGAACTCCATCAAGGCATTCACCTAATGAACACCTACACCAAGTTTGAACGTTCTAGCTCAATTAAAACGAGAGTTATTGTGTTCCAAATTCTCGGCCAATCAAATTGCTTATCGCTCTGCTTATCCTGAGCAGAAAATGCTCATTATCGAACTTAGTCAAGGTACTGATGTAAGAAACTATACACCAAGTTTCATCACTCTCACTTAATTACAACTAAAGTTATCGTGTCCCAAAGCATCAACCAATCAAATTGCTTATCTCTGCTTACCCTAAGCAGAAAATGCTCATTTTCGAACTCCATCAAGGCATTGACCTAATAAACACATACACCAAGTTTGAACATTCTAGCTCAATTAGAAAGAGAGTTATTGTGTCCCAAAAAGTGTGACGGACGGACAGACAGACGGACGAACCTATTTTAATAGTCCCCTGCTTTCTTCAAAAGGCGGGGGACAAATATTATACACCTACCTTCAATACATGGGCAATAGGTATCCACATTTTAACTGAACTGCTATCTAACTCTGGAGCTGAAATAACAACAAGGCCAAAATATTTTAAAAAACGGATGAATTAGTTTATGTAACTCTTGAACTCGCACAAAATGTATAAGACAGTTTTTATGAATTTTATTCTTTAGTTCAAGGGTTCTTTGTTCTAATGAAGTTCATTTACATCCCACCCATGCCATTTTCTTACACCTAATCAGTTCACCATTTAAATCTCAAATTGTCCACAACTTGATAACTTCAGTTGGTCAATTGTTGACCGATTTTCTTTCCATCAAATTAGTAAGAATTTATTTTCAAAGAATATAATAACCAGGGAAAGTATGACTAAAACTAGTGCACAATATGTAATACATGTATGAAAAGGAAAACTTACTGATTATATTCCATGACTTCTCACCCATGAGAAGATGATAAGGCATTCTTGTCTTTCCTATCGCTGGTATTGTACCTAATACAGTTGAAAGCTGCAAAATAATATCTTGATAAATAATGTTTATCAATATTATGAGCTGCCCTTTTCTGTTTTTTATTAAAATATTTGTGCCATAAGATTAATATTGTCAATGGCCTGATTGTGGTAACACCCCAACTGTTATGCGGAATATAAAACTAGCACTGGACACCAATCCTGGTCAAAATATTCACAGAAGTTTATGACAGAGAGTATATTTTTGGTTGTCTATCTGATATACCTGATTTTGATAAGACCACTAATACAGTATTTATTTCAAAGGCGGTACTAAATACACCTACCTCTAAACGGTCATTGTCTGAATCATATTTTAATTCTTCTTCTGATGGAGTTCCACGTCTCTTATAAACTTTTAAATAATGTAACAATTCTAAACCCTGAAAAATAGAGACATTGAATATTTGAATCAGGAGACCCAGATGTCTTCCAGTTAAGCAATAAATATGACCAATTTTGAACCTGTCCTTGACTTTGATTTTATACTTTGGGTAAGACAGAAATAAAGCTATATTACTGTCTCTGCATGATGGAGACAGATATTACAAGTGAGTTGTCCAAATATAATTTTTAAAGAATTTTTCAGGAAGGAAAATTTGATACAAATTTTTACGTTTCTACAGTTACATATACAATGTAGTGTGAATTTTGCGTAATTTGTGGTGTTTAGACTTGAGCAAACATATACCTGTTGAGTATTTGGATCAACATCAAATCTATTAAGTTCTGTCAGTATAAACTCTAATGATTCATAATCATATAAACTTGTCTGAAACAAAACAAAAAAATCATTTAGTTTGAAACAAATAGGTAAACCTGGGACTAACACACAGTAAATATATTTACCTGACACCATGGAGCAGGTATTTGGGACAGTGGGAAGAAACTAGACATAGTGGAGAAAAACCACATAAGGCACCTTGCCTAGTCAATTACAGTCAAAACCATCAAACTTATGACTGCAATGATGCGATCAACGTTCTGCAATGTGTAGCTCTAGACCAGTCCAGAATTATGTTAGCAAACTCTCAATTTAATTACAAGAGCAAAAGAATCATGGCATGCTAGATATTTTGTTGTGCTAAATCAATTAGAATAGGCCCATTTCCTAGTTATTCCTAATGGCAAGATATCTTACAAATTATACCTTCAGAAGAATCTGTTTCAACTTTTTTCTGAGAGTTCCCTTTTCTTTAACAGCTTCAATAATCTCGCTAGCCTTGGACAACCTTGTCCGTAATTTCTTGGTATCTTCAACATCCCAGACAGAATTTTCTTTAGTTAAAACATTTTCTAAATACACATATAAACCATCATCTCTTTCAAGATTAAATGCCCTGAATGATAAAAAACCAACAACTTCATCCATTTCAGAAGATAATATCACAATTACTATACGATCCATCTACTTTACATATCAAATTTTGATTTTCTCCAAAACTGAGCAATGAACCATTCTAAAACCTTTACAGCTATTCTTGGTGTTTTTGACAAATAAAAGAGTTAAAATCCTTACTTGCAAAACTGTTTAATGGTGTCAACATCAGCTACCCCACTCTGCGCAAACTGGGTTATAACTTTTAATTTTTCAGTAAATCCACCAGTAAAAGCATCTTTGAAAGGAATCTAGAACGAGAAATAACGTACATCCATGCATAGTATTCTAAGTGTGACAAACCCATAATGTAGCCCTATTATCGTTTAAATCAATCAGAATATCGAGCTGCATTTGCCAAATTTTGTAAGTACTACTTTTTTCCCCATTAAGTCATTGAGGGTGTTTATTCAGACTGTCTCTAGTTCTAAAGGAAAACTGTTCAGATTGTCATAAAAAATTACTGTCTCTAGTTCTAAAGGAAAACTGTTCAGATTGTCATAAAAAATTACTGTCTCTAGTTCTAAAGGAAAACTGTTCAGATTGTCATAAAAAATTACTGTCTCTAGTTCTAAAGGAAAACTGTTCAGATTGTCATAAAAAAAATTACGTCTTAACAGAATTACTATCATGATAAATACAGAATCGTGGAATAAACATAAGATATAATGATTTAATAAAACTATTACCTTGAATTTACCTAACCTATGACCCCAAGTACCATTAGTCTCAAGTTGTTGACAAATTTGTATTATCGCAGGATCATTATATATTTCACCAACTCCAATACCCACTGTAGCTACAGCCTGTACATAAACATAGTAATATCAAACATTCACATTATATGTACCAATCCTGTCCAGGATGGTGCATGGTTATCATATACACAATCTGATTAAAATACACATCTATATTTCATTTTGCTTGTTTTATACTTTCGATGGCCTCTACTGAGTGAAGATCTGACCAGTTGTAGGTCACTTCAGGGGTCATACAAGCGGCTTATAACCCTATGACGTCAGACATTTGATTAACCAATCAACATTTATGTTTCTAGTAGGATACCCACAGTTCCGTGCATTGCATGCCAGGAACTCGCTGCAACAGACGGTTCTATTGGCTAATCCCTAACATCAGCCAGAACGCAGGTTATTTAACAACTCTTCCAGATCCTAGGGTACTAAAGACAAGTAAAATAAAATTCTGAACTATAAAAAACGCAACAAAATAGGATATGTGTGTTAATCAGATTGTTATATACATCACTGTAAATAATGTTCAATACCCTGTCAATTGGAAGTATGGAAATTATCCAGATAGTGATCTTGAATGTCACACTGATGGACTTTTATTCACATAAAAAAATGTTCATAAAAATTTCAATTCTCTATTAGAACATTGAGTAATGAACACATTATAGAATGTAATGGAATGGGCTTCAACATCAACACCACAATACTTTGGTTATTTTGAGACTAACATGTTAACTTTCATATCAATGTCTATGTGTGCAATGCAAAGGGTTAATTTTGCCTGGACAGTGACGTTCTTTGTATTCCAATAAATACATGGGTATATCTCGGTTCCCATCCATTCTGAATGACTAAGCACTTCTATATGTTGTAATTTGTTATTACAAATAGACATACCATCAATTTTTTATAATTTAGCCCAGCAGATGACATCATTTTCTTCATGGTTTCCGTACATATCTTGTTGGGTAATGTAAGAAAACAGGCCAAACCTAATTTGTGGTCAACTTTTGTACAGTTAAACAACTGAAATTGACAAATACCTTGTAAAGCGAAAATCAAAACAACAAATCTTTTTCACAATGACAGCAACAACTTTGTGGAATGTGGCACAAGCACCACTTACAAGTTCATGATTAGTTTTAACAAAATACAAAGCATTACACAATAATAGCACTTACTTTACATAAAAAAAAATAATCTTAAATCTTGCTTTACATATATACTGCTATATTTTACAATGCAGCAAAATGATAATCTTACCTTTGCCAGAATTCCAAACAATAATTCTTTAATCAAAGGGAAATACTTCTGCTCTACTTTTTCAATTTTTTTGATCAAGGTTGCTAATTCGTCCTGAAGACAATTGCAATACAATTTTAATATATAAACAAAATCTTGGTATTTTTCTCTTGTTTTACAGACAATTGGGAATTTATTAGTTTACAGAAAACAAAAAGAATCCTTTGATTGTTCTTCTCAAAAGGCATTAGCTCCAAATTTTTAAATTTAAAAATAAAATATAACTATATCAATATGACAACAGGTGTCGGTACATCAATCAAGATCCTACCTTAGTTTCTAGGAAGCTCACATCAAGAATCTGCATCTCCATAGAGATGATATACATCACAATTCTGAAAGTTAATTCAAAATGGCTGTTTCCTTTTAGGTGTTGAATTAAAAGTATGGATGCATTAAAACAGGATTCTAACATACTAGAATCAGCTTGTTCTACGGATTCTGCAATATAAAAATTTAGTATTTTTAAAGGAATATTTTCTATTTGAGAACAATGTCTTTTCTTCTAAGAAACGTACAACCAACATCTATTAAATTTTATTACTTTCTGCAAAAAAACATTTGTCATATCTCAGAACTACTAATATTTAAATAAATTATTAAGTTCAAGCAACAATACCATTGTTGCACACACCATTTTGCAAACAAAACCCATAAGACAAACCTGCAGACAAGACACTCAAACTACACAGACATTGAAAGCAATAAACAACAATGTATATATCAAATGAAGTGAATGAATCCAAGGCCAGCTGTCAGCATCCACTGCACTGTACAGTCCCAGGTATGTAATGATACAGGCTTCACTCAAAACAAGACAGTGGCAATTGTTTGGCAATTCCAGAAAAAATTAAAACTCACAGTAAATTTTCATATAAGATATCAAAGACAATGCCAAAAACAAGGCTCTTTCAAAATCAAAAGATAGGTTGCCAGACAACGGACATACGCCCCACAGTAGCTAAATCGTTCGAGCGGTCTACAAGGGTTGTCGCATATTTATTCTTTTGTAGGTAATTGGGGTCATTTACAAGACAATTTAATACAGATCACATTATAATTTTCGTTGTTTGAGGGTTCACAAGGTTCTACAAACTGAAACAAACTGGAAGTAATTTGCAGCAATTGTTGAAATTTGACAAGCTTTTGCGGTTTACTTATTTAAATAATGCATATAAATTTCATAGAGATTGGATGATAATTTTTGTCATTCGAACGTTCACAGGTTCACAAAGTAAACCAAGGGCCATAACTCTAGAAGTAATTGACGGAAATTGCTGATATTCAATAGACCTTTGTTTCACAAATTTAAATGATGCGTATAAATTTTATACATATCAGATAACTTTCATACATATCAGATGATAACTTTCATCAATTGTGGTTAAACAAAGTGAAACAAGGGTCATAACTCTAGAAGTAATTATTGTAAGTTGCTGCAATTCAATAGGCTTCGTTGTTTCTCTGATCTAAATGATGCATATAAATTTCATACAGATTGGCAGATAACCTTTGGCGTTTACAAGGTGCAACAAAGTGAAACCAGTGCCATAACTCTAGAAGTAATTAAGGTAAATTGTTGAAATTCAATAGGCTTCTTCATATCACTAATGTAAACAACATAGATCAATTTTAAAACAATCGGATGATAACTTTTGGCGTTCACAAGAAATTGTGGCCGAATGAATGGATGGAGTGACAGACGGATGGGGGCAATGGCAATATACATCCACATTTCCATGTGGGCGAATAAAAATCGGAAATAGTCTTTTAACTAGACAATTATCTTACCTATTTTCAAGAATGGATTGGTTTTTAGGAAATTAGCTACTAATGGTAAAACAATAGCTGAATTCATGACAAGTGAATCTTCTTTAAATGATGTATCAAACGTCCATGTTTTATATCTGTCATCTTTACTCTTTCCACTTACACTCGGTTTTCTGGTATTTCTCTAGAAAACAATGTAAAATAATAACTCTTATATCACTATGTTGGAACATTGAGTGTAACTCCACATGAGATTAGTACAGGAGTCCATCCAGATGCATAGTAATAATTGTCTCAAGGACTATCATGGGGTCCTGCCAATCCAATGTGGAATGTACTCATTGTTGACGGTTATTTACTTACATTATTTATCAGTGTTAGTCCTGTAGCTTCACATTCATTACTGATACTAGTTAATAGATGAGTTGATTTACTAAGCTCTAAATATTCACATAGTCTGTCTGTAAAATACACATAAATATTCACAACTGTAAAATATAAATAAATATTCAAACTTATGTAAAATATACAAGCATATTCTCACAACTGGAAAATAGGAATAAATATTCACATAACTCAGGAGACTGGGCTAATGAAGACAGGCATATGCCATGCAGTGTGCTATGAGGGAAATTTTGCCTGGACAGAAGCGCTACAGCCTACTCTTATATCGAATTCCAAATGCCAAGGGATCTTTTACGTGCACACCAATGTCTTGACGGAACCTCGGTTGTTCATTCCATCCGAATGACTAGACACCTGTCCTTGTCAGGCCCTCCTTCCTGCACCAATGACAAGGCGATACCATGCCAGAAAATCATGATGAACTTTCTCGGCCAACATCGGGAGCGAAACCGCAACCTCCAGGCTAACAAGGCAGCATCTTACTCACTTAGTCACCGTGGCTTCCAACAACTATAGAAGCCATTCAGTAGAGGTTAAGAGTTTAAATATCTATACCTTGTGAGCATTCTGTAAGTGCTTGAGATGCGAGTTGATAAGCTATTTCAGGTAATGTACGTATCTCATCTAATTCCATATCACAATCTGACAATAATTTGATAAAGGCTTGACATACTTGAAATATAGCTTTTTCTTTCACTGGTGAGGGATCGCAGTCAAATAATTTACTGAAAATAACAGTCAAATAAACGAATATTGAACAATTGAAATACTTTACCGTAAAACAACAAATTCCAAAAGTATGATCTCTTTAAATATGGGTACGATTGGACCAAATGGAATTAGAAAGCAAGTAGGAAGGAGTCACTACTAGGAATAAAATTCTGCATGAATTATCATGATCTGGGGTTTATTTATAATGGTAAAAGTGCAAACTCAAATTACTGAATAGAAAACAGTTTCAAAAAGCTGCCAGGCCCAGGATGTAAAATGTCGGGAACCCCTGTACTGGACACAATTGTATTATTGGTTCACTAAGAAATGAGATCTGATGTATAATCATATTCTATGAAACGGTAAACTTACTTGCACAGATTAACTGCTGTACTGATATCACCTTTATTGGCTGCATATACAGCTAGTCGACTCTGAAACTTGACTCGTGGTATCATTAACAAGTCGGCTAATCTGTAATCAAATACAGTTACTTAGTAGTAGGAAAACAATAATTGCCAACAAGCTTCAAAAGCTCTAATTAGAGAGGTTCCTTATTAGAGTATTCAGTTCTTTAATACAATATACATTATTCATATTTTAATCACATCTACCAATTTCAATGCCAACAAATATGTTGGTATAAATTAAGTAAGTATTAAAATTAAGACTGACTTTTATGCAAATTACATGGATGCTCTATTACCTGTAGATTTCAAAATAATTGACAGCTTTCTGAAATATAAATGTTCATAGCATAATTTATAATCTAAGGATAAAATTACTGATTTTCACTATGTCCAAAATATGGTTTAGAAGATAATCCAGTTCAGTCTTCTGACTGATTTTCAAGAAAATGCTAGAACACCCTACATTGTTGATGACCTCCGTTAAAAATATAGCTATATAGATAACTCTGACCAGAGTTTGTGGACACATGATTAACATTTCCGAATAAATCAAATCAACAGAACACCATTATATGGGATCAAAATATAAAATAAGACGCAGCTAAAAGTCAACATGAAGACCTACCTACTCTTATCTTGGTAACATGTTTCATAATCATTATAAAGATAGGTTGCTAGGCAACAAAACATAGGCCCACAGCAGCTAAGTCATCCGGACAGTCAACGAGGGTTGTTGCATATTGGTTTCTTTTGTCAGAAATGAAAACATTTACAACATAGTAAAATCTGATTACGACTAACAACCCATTCAGTAATTATCAGAAATAATAAGAATTTGTTTGGCTTCTTGTTCTGCAATATACCAACATTTAGTATACAAAACATTTTTTATCAGGGGCCATAACTTTATCCTCCAGAGCGTCCACAAGATTTTCAAAGTGATCAAGGGCCATAACTTTGGCAGTAATTATGGGAAATTGTTGAAAAAAACAGGCTTCTTCGTCTCCTGACCGTAACAATGTGTATAAATTTCAAGTGAATTGGCTATTAACTTTAATCTCTAGAGCGTCCACAAGCTTGTGGATGCCCGAAAGATAAGGGTGACGCTAATATACAACCATATGTTAACGTGGGCATATAAAAAGTGTTTTACCTTGTTATTATCTGTAGAAGATGAGGCTGTGAAGAATTTAACAGCATGTGATATAAATATAACATCTTCTCTATAACTTTCATCTTTATATTGTTCAACTGTCATATACTCTCCATATTCACACTGTAATTTATAATAAAACAAGTTGTAAGAACATATTTTTGTGCGAACTATTCTAAGTGAAGCTTTTAAATAGGACAATCATACAATCATTGTTAATAGATGTATTATAGAGAAATTTGGTTTTAAAACAAAATATTATTTAAGAGTTTACATCTGATTTTGTTTGAGGAACCAGGGTTTAAATTATAAGTACCTGTAATGCTAGTATATTGTGAAATATTTTTTGTAGATTCTTCCATTCATCTATTTCCATGGCATCTAAAACCATAAAGATCAATATAAATTATTTGTATTGCCAAAAATATATATTTATCTATTTCATAAAATAGAATCAAAGAATTATAATAAATATTTTTTTGAGCTTTGTGTACTAGTGAGTCAACCTATTAATATTTTTTTCCTCCAGTGCCATAAATAAGTAAAGCAATAAAAATAAAAATTATACCATGAACTAATGTCTGTAGATATGTTGCTGTAGCTACAGCAGCTTCTGTATATGATTTCTTCTTCTGCCTTGATACCTGAATTAAAATACATCTTAGTCTATCTGTAATAAAAGCTCGCTCACTAAAGCATTTTATTTAAGTATTCATTATTTTATAAAAATTTTCCAGCACATTTATTTTCAATCCTTCCAGACTGGCAAACGTAATTGAAATGAAAGCCATCAACAAAATCTACTGTAAACTGTTTCAATGATGATAAGTAACTGAACTGGAAATAATAGGACATATAATTACAGTAATCTATCTATCTTGTACTAAGTTATAGGTTTTAAATTGAAACCTTAATACTTGTATCTATTAGATAAAAAAATATAGAAACATTTCTATTTACTTCTCTAAGTGTTATGACCGGAAAATAAATGTATATAATTATAAATTCTATTTTTGATGTTACCTCAAAATATTCTAGTTTAGTATCTTCTAGTAGAAGAGTATAGTTGACTATATGTTGACCTGTAGAAGTAGCTAGATCTGATGGTAGTGATCGTAGTAACTTAACATAGTCTGATATCTACAATAAATATTAATATAATACAAGATTTCAATATTTCTCTTTCATTACACTAAAAGATCTGAGAACAGGGCTAGTGAAATTGCAGAACTTATTTCTCCAATATGACCAAAGGAAAATTATGTTGACAGTATCGTGATCTATACAAAACAGATGTTAAGTATGTAACCCCGCCCCCCCCCCACACACAAGAAAGACTTTACATATAAAATAAAAAGACTTTACAAAAAATCAGAAAAATATTAAAATATGTAATGTTAATCTTACACACATGGCTTCAATAATATCTAAATAACCATTTGTGAACATACAATAACAATTCCCACTGTCTATCATACTCTACAAGTGATCAAGTATTTTGTTGCTGTAACCTACCCTATTTTCTTCTATAAGGAATAAAGCTCTAACTTTATATAATTCCACTTTACATGTTAATTCTAATGCCTCTGATACTTTTATAGCATCTTCTACTGCTGTAGGTAAATCTCTTTTTAACATATACTTTATTAGATGCTGTAATATAAACATATACTTTATAGATGCTGTAATATAAACAAGAATCTTAACATATATTCTTTATTAGAAGATATAATATCAACAAGGACCTAGGACCTCCAGGTTAGTTAGCCAGGGCCATATACTCACCATGGCTCCCTTATTACATTGAACTTCTACAATCTATACGCTTATGTTTTGCAAATGATTCGGCGAGAGATTAATAGATCTTTCGCCAAGAATAATAATGATAGAGTAGAAACTGGATGGAAATGTAGCTGTATCGGCTTAACTGACCAAAATATATACTAGAAAGTCTTTTAATGCCCCGGAAAGACTATTTGCTTCAGCTATGATCATATACTATGGACTAGTTTACATACCGCAGCCTTGTCTTGAGATGGAACTTCCATATTCTTCAAACCATATTTGTACATTAGTTTTTTCACTTCTACCAATCGACATTGTTCTTTTAATTCCACCACCCTGGAATGAGTATATTAATAGGTGATCAAACTATTCATATTAAAAAGTTGTTAAACAAGAAGATATATCTTGGGGGAAAAAATTGGAAAAATATATTCATTACAAAAATATCCTCATAATATGGGATGATAACATGGCTATTGCTGACACTCATCACGATATACTTATGATACGAATAATTAACATCACTTAAAAGAGCTATTTTTACAAATCATGAAGGGGTTTAATATCTTACGCTTCTACACTAACCTGGGCCATGAGACGTGCATATGCCATGCAGTGAGACAAGAGGGAAATTTTACGAAGCAAATGTTACGGCCTATACTTATTTTGTTTTTCAACAACATGTTGTTGTTATCTTAAACTGATTTACATTTTATAATAAGCTCTATGTATTAGACCTCCATGTGATTACGAGTCTTGATGCAAATTACGGGAACATTAAGAGTTAGGGGTGGTGTCCATTATTTGATACGGGACAAAATTTTGACATTAAGTTACAAACTCACATGGGATGATTAAGTTTTAGTCCAGATTGAATCATTTTTTCTGTATCTTCCGTCCATGGTAGTGGTGCTATCCTCATAATATCTAATATTGCTAAACATTTTTCCTAGAAATTAAATCAACCCAATATACAATAGTAATTATTAGGCACTTCAAACCACATATCCTTTGTCTTCCTACATAAAGGTGATTGGATTGAAAATCAAAGAATATTCATATCAATATCTCCAGATCATGTAAATAAAAATAGAAGTCAACAGTAATGTCCTCCGCCTCAATCCCAAATTAATAGCTGACACTCATTAATTTCTTGAACAATTAACATTTTATAAAGCACTGAGCAATCAAAGTCCTTGTCAGTCTGCTTAACCTAAACAGAAAATAATAATTATCGAACATACACCAAGTTATACATCACTTAAAAATTAATATGATCAATACATCTCTTTGACCAGTTGATAAATATTCTTACGGTACTTACTCTTTTATCTTTTATAACACCAATAATTGCCTCTGTTTTAGATTCCCATAAAGATGTTCCTAAAGTTGGTCGAATATGTCCACATCTCTCCACCAGATCCTAAATATAGTGAAATCTTTTATACATAGAATACAATATCACACAATATGGAGCCCAAGATAGGTTGTTGATAAAAATTGGTGGTTTTTCAAAGGCTTGGGTTTCAAACATATTTTATTTATTTCAAATAATTTGCGAAACATCTAATAACTAGTTTATCTTTATCTTCATACTAACCTTCACATATCGTGATAAAATATAATCTACATCTAAATCATGTTCTTCTAGATATGGAATAATTTGTCTCTGCAAGGCTGGTACGATTAATTCTGCAGCTTTTATCTGATCTAACATACGAAATGTTATAGATTCTGTTGTTTCCTGAAATAACAATAATTACCTAGACATTAACATAATGTTATTTACAGAAATAATCAAGGATTGCCTACAAATACAAAAGAAATAAAATGGGGTTAACGATATTCTACTTTCCTGCATCCTAAATATGCCCACTGCCAGCCCAACTTTTTATGTAATCAACTTAATAGAAGTCGGCACATTATAAAATTGAATACCTTATGACAATCACAGACAATTCTTGAAAGTAAGATATTCAAATGACAAAAATACATGCTCAGTATGATAAGAATCAGAAACATATGATACTGGTTGTTTGCAATATTGACTCAACAACTGATCACATAATTTTAATATTCTCAAACAGATAACATAAATACATCAACATATATGAAGCAATGCTATTAAAATATTACTTATATTTTACCTGTTGAAACTGAGCTAGTGACAGACGACAACTGTTTTTAATCTCTAGATTATAGAGATTTTGTAAATCTATCACCATTGAACATAATGGCTGAACATCATATTTACTGTTTATCTCTGTCTGTAAATAAATAGCAAACATATCAAAACTAACTCAAAATTTATAAAAATAACTAACAAAGATTGTTTTTAAATATTATGTTATTGGAGTCAGGATTTGTTTGCCTTCCCATAACATAATTCAGTTACATTTAATATGCACTACTACAGATCGACTAGGTAAATATTTTAATACTGAAGTTTTGGCCAGCAACTTCATTCAAAATCACCTACCTTAGCAGCATTATCAGCAGGTGAAACAGAATCTGTTAGATTTATCTGTAAAACTTCACTAATTTTCTTATATAACGTTTGTCCGAATTGCAGAGCATTTAAAGGCCAGCCTTTCTGTACATAAAACAAAACAAAGAACTATGAAATAATGAGACATGGAAGATCTAATCAATACTAGCTAACAATTGATAAAAATATATTTTTTGAGTAGACCTACTGACATTAAACAAAGCAATTTTTTCTAACCCTATAAATTTCTCTAGAAAATAAATATGCTATTCCCCAGATAAGTAACACCAGAGCTTTCGAGATCGGCAGTGCGCTTTCCGCCCTTAACAATATATATTTCAGAATCAAATTAGAATTTAAAGTTTTTGCCATTTTTTTTTTTTTTTTGGCTTCACAATCTGAAATACAAAGTATTTTAAATATTAAATTAATTTCTTCTATGGGTCCTGCATTAGATGAATTATAACTTTTAATTTATAGTTATATATACCTTTTCTAAAAGTTCCATGTTGGTAATCTTATCTAGAATCCAGTTAACCACCAATTTCTAAAATAAGAGATAATAATTCAATATCATTAACCTTTCATGAATCACAATGGTGAACCAAAACAAAAAACTTTAAAACATTTTTCAAACAAACAATTTTTCAGTAAACATACTTTGTTTTCAGCAAAATAGAAAAAACATTTAACACAATAAACAAACTTCAATGTTGTATTTATGGCTGAATCAAAAACAAAATAGTGCATCTTAACTACTCAATTTGATGCATGCAAAAATGGCATTCATTTCTTAATATAGACTGACAGCTGCAGATTACATTTTTTTCCCCAAAAAATAACCCAATCAATTTACCATAGCTAAGGGAATAGTTGTACTTATGTAAGGTATAAGATCATCCTTAAACCAATCAATTAGTTCATTAGCATAAAGTTCAACTGGTATAGTATGCAACAACTGTTGAATCACTTTCACATTCATCATTTTGTTCCATTCCGTCTTAGAAAAAAAAAGAGAAAAATATATATAAACTCTCATTTTCATATAAATCATTATTTACTTTATTTAATTAATAGATGCTCTAAATTCTCAATCTTAGACAATCTGTAAATGTCAGGTTTACTAACAACAGAAAATGTAATATGAAAAAGGCCAAATAATTATTTTACACACATGTGGCAAAATTACTTGCAATAGAAGAATTTTGTGCTGTACTTTTGAATCCAAGAAAGTGTAAAAATAACTATATTTTCCATCAAAAAAAGCACTCTAGTACACAGAGACAGTCAGAGGTTTCAGTTGGGACAGTGACTAAAATATTTTGGGTTAAAATCCTTATGTGGACCAGATTAATCGTCAAGATTTTTCAAACACAGTTCCCAGTTTTGAAGGGTATGTTCTGCTAGTCTAACAAGTGAGGTAGTTATTTCAACAGTACTAAAAATTAAGGCCCTGTGTAAAAATAAGATAGTGCATGAAAAAAAAAATCCCATGGCAATTGAAAATCAAAGAAAAAGTTATATTTGCCAATTAAAATACATACCTTGTGTCTCTTCCAGAGAGTTATGGTTATATGTTGTTGACCTCTACTAAGTGCATTAATACTATTCTTTAATAGATTAGCATTCATAAAAATATCCCAATCAGATGCACTGCAAATAAATATCATTAGTACTAGTAGGCATCTATATGCTCATCTTATATTCTTTTAGCCTCAGCAGGAATAACACAATTGGCTAATATTATGACTTCCACTACATTTACTTATATTCAATTCTCGAAATTATTGAGTAATATCTTTAAAATAGGATAGGAATAGAGTTTATTGGCTTGATAATTCAGTTATTGTGAGACTAACATACAGTTATGTTATTCTATGGTCATCTGTGAAATGCTACAGAGAATAATTTTGCCCAGGCAGCGGCATTTCAGTTTACACAAATTTCAACTGTCCAGGGTTGGCAAAACTTTCCTTGTCAACTACTACTGTCTGGGTTTGAAAATTCCAAATGTTTTTTCTCTGCCCATACCAGGATCTGATCCTTGATGTTTTGTCGTATAATTACTGTTATATGTAGTTCGTTCCAACAATATTGGAGTTCGTTCCCTTTTGTTCATTCTTGTTGTTAGAGTTATTTCCCGTTGTTAATAAATGACCTTGACCTTCTTCTGGTGTAAGGTGAACTAAAGCATGGTGTCGTTAGTTACTTAACTGCTTTAGCGAGTTTGCTCAATCCAATAACATCGGAATGGTGACAAGTTAAGAGATCCCAATACCACAGTTTTAATCAAGAATCCAGCACCCTTTCCGCTCGATTACCTCAGTCCCACATCATTTTAAATTAAATGTGCTTCTACACAATGAATGATTACCATCATCAAAATGTGAGTAATAATTCCATGTGTAATACATGCTATGTTGTATCAATTTAATTTTCATAGACGTATATACCTGTATTCATCAATACCATATATTATTCTATAGGTTAGAAATCTATGTAAAATTTCTAAAACTTCTGTTAGTAGATTCTGTTGTCTTTGTGCGGTTTCTGGTGAGGGCTTTGTTGATGCCAACTTTATCAACTATTAACAGAATAATACAAAATATTTCAAATTAGGCAAGACACTGAAATTATGAATTAAAAATATTCAAGTTGGAAAGAAAGAACTGTACGAATATATATCTCCATATAATTGCAAATCAAACTGAAATTTTTAAAAGTGAAACTAAAGATATCCAATTTAATACGCTATATTTAGAAAAAAGATTATTGAAATACCCTATTTTTACAGTATTGTAGAAGTTTGTTTGTCTCGTGATATGTTGGTAAAGCAGCCTTCATACAAGATTCAGCAATCTGCAGATCATCCTACAAAAAAATATAAATCCTACATTAAGATAATGCTGAAAGACAAATTGAGAAGAATAAAAAATATTTTTACAGTAGAAATAAGTGTTACAATATACCCAATGGTCATATAACTTTAATCTTAGCAGAAAGATAAGATAATTTGTTTGTCAATATACACTTCAGCAGACACCATTTTCTATACCAAGTTCCTCTTAATCAACCATTCAAAACTTTTGCGATAAAAACTTTAACAATATGCAAGGGAATAGTCCTATAAAGAAACTAATGTCTAAAATAATACACAAGTCTATGGAACACCATAAGAGTTTCCTCCTAAGCAAAGTTTCGACTATGATACTCGAGCAATGAAGCCTAGCTAGCTGTAATCCATTGAAACAAGTCACAAAATGTATTATATAACGAAACTTACTGTAATCAGATCTAAACATCGCCATAGGTCTTCTATCATATTGTCAATAGATTCAGAAGAATGGTTGCTACTATTCCATGATGCTACTTGATCTAAGATATCATGAACTTTAACAGCATACACCAGCTATGGAGCAAATAGTCAAACATACATCTCAATAAAATTGAAGAGATAAAAATGAAAGTTTTAACAGCCAACTGACCACTTGATTGACTACAATCGTGATGTCAGCAACATTGACATCTTCATGGTTACCATGCCATACATTCTTTATATTTTCCAAACTCAATTAAGGAAATGAAATGGGGTTTAATGTCCTACTGTTCTGCTCTGACTGGGCCAATGAAGTGTGCTATGAGGGAAATTTTTCCACAACAGCAGCACTACAGCCTACTCTTATATCCAATTCCAACTCCCGAGGGACCCTTTACGTGCATGGGACC
Organism: Patella vulgata; assembly: GCF_932274485.2. Classification (NCBI taxonomy): domain Eukaryota; kingdom Metazoa; phylum Mollusca; class Gastropoda; family Patellidae; genus Patella; species Patella vulgata. Next base: position 26,400,599 of record NC_065883.2, read on the forward strand.
TCAGTTTTTCGTACGATCTGAATTACTAGACAGTTGTCTTTGTCACACTCAATTGAGAGAATTCATGAGATAGGCATATTTAATGGAAATAGAATGTTAATTCAAATAGATAAACATACTGTAAATAGAAGAATTGGCATTTTAAAAATTCTCTAGTAAACTGGATGACATGAATCGGTACCTTGTTTAAAATATTACATAATCTGCTTTGGGGACTATTGTGTTCGGTGCATGAGGTACTACATAACCCATTGAACCAAAAAAAAATAAAACTTTATTCTTGATTTGTTACATGACAGTTGTTTCTACATACTGCCAGTAATATATGCAATGGAAAGATAGGTTGTCAGGCAACAAAACATACATCCACAACAGCTTAGTTGTCAGAGATTGTCGCATTTTGAATCTTTTGTTAAATAAAAAGCAAAATCATCATACTATCATAGGCAACAAGTAATTATCAAACACTGCTGGAATTCGACAGGATTCTTTATTTCATAAAAGAGCATTCGCAAGATGTTACCAGGTGATCAAGGGTCTTAACTTTAGAAGCAAGTGTTGTTCAATGTGTTCATCTCACTAATAGCAACAATATACATATATTTTAAAAGATCTGGTGATAAATGTAGCTTGTAGAGCTCTCACAAGAAATTGTGGACCACTGGACGACGGACAGAAGCAATGGGAATATACCTCAACATCTAGATTAAATTTCTTTGCAAATTCTTCAGCTTGCTCAAATAATTTCTTGTTTAATAATCGACTCAATCTGTAAAATAATATATGAAATATGAAAAGACAGCAAAAGGCAGATACATTCAGTGACTATTAACAGTAAGTGGTCTGGATTGTCTTAAGAGTGTTGGTGACTAGATGAAATCATATTTGAAAAATGAGTGATTAATTACCTTGTTTCTGGTCTAGCTTCAGTTAAACATCTATATCTTATTGTTTCTATAGTAGTCGAATTACTACAAAATAAAATCATTTTAACATTAAAAGCGTATCTGCGAAAGAGCACCATGCAAAGGGGGGTGGGGGGAGATAAACCACGGGTCAGGGATTTTGACCAAATGTTTTCTGTGAGACTGGTTGGTACCCAGATACATCCCCATCCCCACATAATATTAGAATTGATTCAGTTGACACCGACCTGGCCAATTGGAAAAATATTTTTTAATAGAAAAATAATCAAAAAATGGGCTATTTTGACACCATATTTTGGATGATCATTTATTCGGACAATAATTGATTTGGACAAACAAAATTTTGGGAATTCGTAGGACCAATCAGGCTTCTTCCACACACCAAGTTTGAAGTTTCTACTGCAAATGATACCTTGGTACTGTGCGATACTCGACTCTCTCTGAAAATTGAACTTAAGGAAAACCAAAGTTTGAGAGGCTACAGCTCGTTCTTTGCATGGACTAGGACCAAAGTTGGATGTTACACTCAACTATCAATCTTCCTACTAACAAAATAAAAACGACCAGTACAGGCATAATAAAAACAGGAGAAATAAATTAAAATCACCGAAAATTGGGACAAAATGTTCATTTATCAATATCCCAGACTAAGTATATGTATGGACATCTTTACAAATTTAATATATTCCATTTAATTGTTAGCAAAGATGATTTAGACTTGAGAGAGAGACAAAAATTGTGTTTAACGTTCACTGACACAAACTAGGTCATTTTGGGACTAACGTATGGCAATACATATTTAAATCAAATCAGTTAGTTTAAACAAATTTTATTCCATGAACTAAATCGGACTGAACAGGCAGTTGTTTCATATACAAAATTGTTCCTCCCAAACGGTAAAACCCTGTGTGAATACCTGATTATAAGAACAAATTCTTACCTTTCCTCACAACAGCCTTCAGCTACATACAATGATTCCTGAAATATAAACAATTCATAACTATTAATACAGTGGAGGTCTTTTGGAACACAAAATAAATGATACACAAAAGCCACATGGAATTATGTTTATCTTATTCTAATGATATCAAAGATTGTAACACTGGCTACAATACTGCCCTTCTTATGCTTTGAATAAACATATCACTTCACAACTTTGGGCATGACAGATGCAAAGCATACCACTGCGATGAACACAGACATACAGCACTATATACTTATATTTATTTATATACCATACCTGGTAGGGATTACAATTGGCAATATAGGTAAATTCATTTAATTGTAATGTATAGACAGTATTTAAAGATGGTAGCTCTTGTACAGATAATACAGAACTTTTAGTGTCTTTTGTAAGAATAACCAATTTCATCCCTTCAGTTCTGAAACAAAAAGTAGTGATTTTATTTAATAAATAAAGCAGGAATTTTGTTTACTTTGAATGAACAATATCTGGTTAGCTGAGATAAACAATATTATATGATTATCTTTGAAAATGTAGAGTATGCTGACAGAACTTGCCAGTGCAGAGATATTACAAGAAACTGCTAATTTCAGATGTTTCATGCTCCATTTTTACATCCAATCCAGGCAAATAGGCCTACTTTTATCAAAAACAGAAATGACGCATATGCAGATAATGCTCGAGTAGTCAAGTACTTAAAATGACTTAATACACCCCCCCACTTCGGCTAAGTAATACTTCACATCTATATTCACCTTTTAATACCATAAAAAAGGTAAATAATTTAAATATCATGTAAAATAAAAATAGCTCTTTACAATGACCTAGTTCTGACAGGTGACTGTTTCTATTTTTTCTGGCATAAATTTGACTTTTTCAAATAATAAAACTATGTCCATGTTAATAAACTAGATAGAGAGAGAAATGGGGTTAAAACGTTCACTCGACATAAAGTAGGTCATTTCAGGACTAACATATGGTTCAATTTTATTTCAATAATTTGCTTGCGCTTAGGGATCATTATGAGTGGGAGGAATCGAGAGGACTCACAGAAAACCCACGAGGTTGGATAGGCGACCCTACTCCTTGTCATGTTCAATTGGGGAATCGAAACCACCCCACTTGACTCAATGACAGACACTGTGATTTCACACGCACGGTGACTCCTTTAATTAAACATCTAGACCACCACCCCCATTAAGTTAATCTGCAAGATATTCTAGCACTAATATCATATATTTATTTAATTAACTTACCCATTATTTTTGATTTCACTTGTTTCTAGCAGTTGGAAATCCATGATAACAATATCATGCCATATTCTAGCTATTACAAATATTTGCGTATTCCACATACTTAGTATTCTCTGTGAAAGTGAGAAATCAAAATAAGAGACATGAACCATTCACCAAGATAGGTGAGAAACAAGCAGAAATCAAAATATTTAAAATATACATTCACAATTTATTTATTGTCCTTTTCAGTCTTTCAAAGTTTAATGTAAAAAGTTTTAAATTCAGAAGTAAATCAAATTATTTCAGTTGAATCAATCTTATTTTGAGTTATCAGAAATGAAATGAAATGGGGTTTAACGTCCTACTGTTCTGCTCCTAACCTGGGCTAATGAAGACGAGCATACGCTATACAGTGTTCTATGAGGGAAATTTTGCCCGCTACGGCCTACTCTTATATCGAATTGCAACTGCCAAGGGATCTTTTACGTGCATGCCAATGTGTACACGGGACCTCGGTTTTTCGTCCCATCCGAACGACTAGACAGCTGTCCTTGTCAGGCCCTCCGTCCTGCATCACTGACAAGGGAAAACCACGCTGGAAAATCTGAATGAACTTTCTCGGCCAATTCAGGGATCGAACACCCGACCTCCGGGCTAGCGAGCCAGCGTCTTACCCACTTAGCCACGTGATCCCCCTTGAGTTATCAGATATGAGATTATAGATTCAAATGGGATTTAAGTACATGAGAAAACTTACATCCTCATTAACTGTGAATAAATGTTTACCATCTGACGACAACTTAGCAAGAACAATTCCAGTATCTAAAACAAATTTAACTAATTATTATATCATTGACATGATTGACTGTACCATTAAATCAGGATGTTCAAATTAGACTGTATAAAATATTGGAGACCATCAATCAATTGCTGAGATAAAGATGTTTTAAGTTTCAATTCACCAAGTTGTAGATTTATCAGTAGTATTCAAAAAGTATTAGGTATGTGTTGTGCAGATATAGGCCAACACTTTGATATTTGATATTAACCTACAGGTACATATGTCTAAACTTAAAATGAATATCATTTCATAGCATTCAAAATTAATATGTATTTTCATAGTAAAAGTGATAATGGCTCTTTAAAGGGTGCTAAACCTCTTTGATTTAGGACAAAATAAAGTAGAGTTAATCTGATGTGTTGCTTAAAATGGTGATAGAGCGAGCTCTATTCAATATCATTTTTTTGTTTTTCAAGATAACACATTTGCATGTTTACTAATTTTAAGTTAAATTTTCCCTTACTGTGCCTACAGTCGAACTCAAAATTGCTTTAATCTCAACACTGGCATTTATAGACATAAAAATTTCAATGGAATCAACATTTTTATTTTTGACCAAAGTTTTGCATTGTTATTTGAAAATTAGATAAACCTTGAAAACGGATATTGTTTATTTTTTTAGAAAACATACCATCTCCATAAATATTGCCTTCTTCATTAATTAATCTAACCTCATCTCCTTCAAACGACCATTTACAGATAATACAATCTCCTTTACCCTGTAAAACAAAAGATTCAGAAAATGCTTCACTACCACAGCCTTATGATCTATGGTCATGAAACAAATCCTGATCAAATTTTAACAAAGTAATATAGACTGTCTCATAATCTTATTAGTTTCACAAGTTGTTTCAGTCCATTGCAAAATGTTTTGACATTCAATGAGCATTACAGCATTTCTCTACCACGAAAGAAACAGGATAGAAAAAGAGAGGAACTGTTTAGTTTACAGAACATTTTGTGTAATCGATTGATATTTAAAACTGCATCATACTTACAAAAGTATAAAAGTGATGTTTATAAGATATAATCTCTGTTGTAGATATTGTATGATATTTATTTGTTTCTATCCTCTCTAATTTCATCTGATTTTTTAGAAGTGCACCCAGATTTTCTGGTCCTGTCAAATATAGATATATTAGGCCACACCAAAAAAATATGATGGTTCTCAAATAATTCTGATGTGGAAGGACAGTTTTTGTTCTTACTTTTTCAAAATTTGGCTATTTTTTTTCATTTTTAAGAAACACAAAATTATTATAATTTAATATTTAGATAAGAGTGCACAGGAGAAGGCATTATGATTGTAAAATAAGGCAGATGGACAGGAAACTTGCTCTCTTCATTGTCAAATAAAAAATTAACAGTTGATTATCCAGTGCCATTCGTGATTGTCAATAGTGAAGCGACCCATTTTTGATGATGCAGCATCCGAGTACCAGAATATTTTTTTTGTGCAGCCTTAGTAAAATCAAAACAAAAATAATAATATGAAAATAAAAACAGAACATCACCACATGGTACATTTCTAAATGCACTATTCAACACAGACATTTACTTCATGTATTCTACATATAAATGAAATGGCATGAAATGAGGTTTAACATCCTACTACTATACTGGGCTAATGAAGACGAACATACGCCATACAGTGTGCTATGAGGGAAATTTTCCCCTGGCAGCGGCACTATGGCCTACTTTTATATAGAATTCCAACTGCCAATGAATCTTTTGCATGCATGTCATGTATACGCGGGACCTCGGTTTTTCATACCATCCTAACGACTAGACAGCTGTCCTTATCAGGCCCTCCGTCCTGCACCACTGACAAGGAGAATCCACGTTGGAAAATATTGATGAATTTCTCGGCCAATGCAGGGATCAAATACGTGACCTCCAGACTAGCGATCCAGTGTCTTACCCACTTAGCCACTGTGGCTCTCTACATATAATGAATAGTCTGAGCAAGATAATATTAGTGCGGGCAGTTGCTGCAATAGAAATACCAACCAAGATTTATGGTTGGTCTAGACGAATATCATCATTAAAAAAAAAAGTTCCAGTCCGAAATCTAGACCATCCATAAACCGTGGTCCAAGGATCTTCTCAACCCTATTAAAAAAACATGACTAATATCCATACCTTCTGTAAATATAGAAAGATCTAAACTCTTCATAATACAAACCAAACCATCCGTTGATAGAAAAAACACATCACATACAAGTTCTTCTATAAAGAGAAAAATTATTCATACCGAATAATTATTCATACAAGAAATTAATGATTTGTGACATCAATGCAACCTGAAGAGGGTCCACATAATAAATACGTATTGAAATTAATGTGACATTATTATTATGTAATCAACGAATTTGATTAGCCTGCCATCTAATTATTAATCTCTCTTAATTATTGTAACGTTTTGATGGGTGTTATGTTTGGTAATACCACTGCCGCATTTTATCTAGGTTAGAGAACAGGAATGCAAATTGAATTAATGCATCCAAGAGGTTACATTTAATGCATTCTGTTTACATGTCATAAATTGTAATGTATCTACCATTGTGTTTTTCTTGAAACAATATTCGTCTAAAGGCTGCTCCATTAGTTATACTAGCTTCTGGAAATACTGCCTACAAAGTAGTAAAGGAAAATAACTAAATGTACTTTAACTAAGTCAACAGCACTTTCCATATCGATAATAATTTCTAGCTACAGTATGGAAACAGAGAGATCTGGCACATAGTGGTACATTTACAATAAACAGATCACAATATTTAAGGTTTCTAACTCTATGCCAATCAATTCTATTAATTTTACAAACTACCATTTGAAATCATTAATATTATGTATCATCATATATTATGGAGAACTTAAATTAGGATATGGATTACAATAATAAATATTCTCAAGTTATCAACAAATATCAACATTTAATCAGTAGAACCAACAGAAAATATATTGTGCTCCATGCAATCAATGTAAGGACATCTATACTATTCAAAAAAAGTAGGGGATATTTGATTTTGGGGGCATAATACTAAAATATGCAAATGACTACGAAAAAAGTCACTATAGAACCTAACAGAAGAAACATTTCCAGTTACATGTGACGCCCAAACGCACCAATAGCTACCGCATGGAATGCAGGTGATGCTTGGGATCATCATGGGGGTCCAACCCAAGATTTGCACGACTCTGACTTTGAATGTTACAGTCATTGTGGCATTGAATTCCAGGGTGGAAACATCAGTTTAATTGTTTTAGTGACCAGAAAACAAATTTTGATATGCGTCGGCTTACCCAAAAAGAAAGGTTACGTGCCCTTGGCATGCTACAGATCGGCACAACACAGGCGGTTGTGGCGCGGACGATGAATGTTTCTCAGTCTGTCATAAGCAGGCTATGGTCCAGATACCGTGATACACAATCTGTACAGGACAGACCACGCTCAGGTCGACCAAGGGCGACAACTCAAGCCCAGGATCGATTTATCCGTACCTTGGCCTTGAGAAATCGTGTCATCACAGCAAATCAGATCAGCGCTCGTCTTCAAACAGACACTGGTGTGAGAGTGAGTGGCCAGACGATTCGGAATCGACTGCATAGGGGTCCCCTTCGCGCCCGACGTCCTCGCGTGATCCCTTGTTTGAGAGATCATCACATTCAGGCAAGATGTCGTTGGTGTAGGGATCGTCAACACTGGGATAATCGACGCTGGAGCAATGTGATGTTTTCAGATGAGTCAAGGTTCACTGTTGATTTTTTGGACAGACGTAGGAGGGTGTGGCGTCGTCGAAACGAGCGCTTCCAAGAAATTAACGTCATCAGACATGATCGATTTGGGGGTGGTTCTGTTATGGTGTGGGGAGGCATCACTGTTGCTGGAAGAACGGCTTTACATGTTGTTGCAGGGCGTGTTACAGGCCAGTACTACCGGGACAACATCTTGGCAGTCCATGTTGTGCCGTTCGCACGACGTCATGGCCGCCGTTTCATCTTCCAGGATGACAACGCAAGATGTCACAGGGCCAGGATCGTTACAGGTTAACTCCAACAACAGAACATCACCACATTACCTTGGCCAGCACTGGGTCCCGACCTCTCCCCCATCGAGCATGTCTGGGACATGCTTGGACAGAGGTTACGTCAACGTCAACAACGTCCTGCCAATGTCCAAGAACTTGCTGCTGTGTTGCAACAGGAATGGGACAATCTGGACCAAAATGACCTTAGACGTCTCATTAGGAGTATGCCACGTCGGATCAATGCTTGTTTGGCAAACAGAGGAGGATTTACCCGTTACTGACTTGGTTGTGATGCTGTGGTAACTTTGCTGTTTGACCCCGGGTATCATTTTACCCTTATAATGGTCAGTCTGTGCCTTACTTAGTCTAACGACCATTTGGAATAAATCGATGAATGTGAACTTCATTTCATTTTGTCATTTGTTTCTTCGTCAGTTTCATTAGGTGACTTTAATAACACTTAAAAATCAAATATCCCCTACTTTTTTTGAATAGTATATATCAATTTCACAATGTACTTACGAAAGTAAACAATATTTGATAGGTTTCTGTTTCTACCAGATATATTTTGCCATCTTTAGTTCCTACAACCAATAATCTACCATCTGGACTCCAACCCACAGCATCAACAGCATCATCTTAAAATAAATATAATAGTAATATATACATTTTCATAATAAATTTCAATAAAATAAAGATCAAATCTCAAACACTCAACTGCAACAGCTGTAAAAATTAACCATCAAAGCTTTGAACAATGTAAATATAAAGCTTGTAAACTGGGCAATATCATGATCAGTGCCTCATTTTCTACAATTAAAGAGTGTAACAGGCCACCATACCCAATACAGTGCATACGTTCACTGTAACATCACTGGCGTCTGAGCGAATAAAGAGTGTTTTTGATAATTGGCAAAGTCGTTTTTACGGGAGGTCTATATTTGCGACTGAGTGAAGATGCCATAAAGTAGATATAACCAACCATTGGCAACAAGTACAGAATATTTTTTGGGGTCACTTGATGTGCTCTTTAAAGTATACTCAATCAAGGTCAATGCTTTGATTTGTAATAATTAGGTGAGCAATATTAAATAGAAATCATTATTTACCAAAACTTAACGTGAAAGCAAACTGGAAATCTTTGAATATGGATAGGTCTTTACAAATAGCCAAACATCCAAAATCTCCCAAAACTGATGACACTACTTTGAGCTGCTTTGTTCGATTCTAAAAAATCAGTAAAAAAAAATTTTTTAGTTGAAACTTTTAGGCATTTAACGTGGTAAATTTTTCATTAAAGCAGATTCTGTCATTGAAAATAATATAGTGTTCTGTCAGTATTTTTAGTACCAGTACTATGATACTCAACATCCATGTACCTGATACATGTAAGCTTACATATGATGTAGTATGCCCTAATTCTCCCCACTGAATAAGAGAGAGAGAAATGTGGTTAAACGTCCAATCGACACAAACTAGGCCATTTCAGGATTTAAATAATTAAGTCTGGACATAAGGCACCTGGAGAAAACCCACGAGGTTGGATAGACAACCCTACTTCTTGTCACATACAAGCGGTGATTCGAAACCACGCCACTTGACTCAATGACAGACCTTATAATCTAAACTGCACACATTAAGCCATTCAGCCATCTTACCCATCTCTACATGTGGTTACAGGACTACTTTAAAAAATAATATTCATTAATTCATTAACAGAAAGAGTTAGTACCTTTTCTTGGGAAGATATTGTTGCAAGAGTATCAACTTGATACAGGGAGGTACCGGTCTCTTTCCTTGGTCCAAAATGAGCAGTTTCATCTCCATCAAAATCAGTATTAACACAAATCCAACCACTCATTTTTCTGTAAAATAATTTTATGTATTAAAACATGTACCTGGCTATGTTTCACAATACTTTTATGTATTATTTCATGGCATGCCAACTGCAACCATAGAAAATCACCAGGGCCTAGAACTGGATAGCTGCATGGGTACAGGTTCAACATAGCGATAATATTCATTCACTCTGTTCAAGTCACACTTTCTGGTCGGATAAGCTAGTGATTTGGCAGCAAGCAGTATATGGTCAGCTCTATTTACATGAATCTCAAGATCTATGATCAATGCCTGAAATACTGCCAGGCTGCATTTCAAACAGTCTGCTTTTCAAAATTTTCAGCGGAATCCCCCCCAGACCACCCACTGAGGCTCGAGCCTACGGCGCAAGTCCGTTCAGTTGGCACTGACCTCTCTGGTCAGATATGAGATAAACTAGTGATTAGGTTACAAGGGGTATTTGGTCAGTTCTATTTATCTCGACAACCTGTGCCTGAAATACTGCTGGACTGCATTTCTGGCAGTCTATATTCCAAAATTCTCCAGGGGGTTGTGGCTTTGGCGCTCACTTTGCCCCTCCAATAGGGTTACCAGATTATTCATTGAAGAAAAAGAGACATTTGTTATTCTGACTGGACAAGAGCAAAAATGAGCAAGGAGTGCCCGAAGGGCGTGACTTTAATCAGCGTTCATAGGGCGCAACATTATTGAGCACCGTTCGGAGGCGCAAATTTAATAGAGAATTTTGTTCATTTGTAGAAGCTGAAAGATGCGTTTTCCGTCATTTTGTGATGGTAGTTACACTAAACATATATGTTGTTGAATGGACCATTGACGGGCATTATATTGATTTATCAACTTGTAAAAAAAAATTATACCCAAGATCTCACGACAATACGTGTGCATTGTAATTCCTGTTTTAGGCCTGTATTATGCACTGAACTATATTTAGATGATGAAGCACGATTGTTTGTAGCAAACGCAGTATACCGTACAATTATTAATCACTGTTAGTGTGACTTTGATGATAGTTTATTAATATTATGTGTTTTGACTTGTGTTATTATTTTCAATTGAAAAACACCTAATGTAAAAACCGAGACATTTAGGCATGTGAGAGGCAAGGGGACGGGACGACAGAAAAGACCCTTCAAACCGGGGCTGTCCCGGTAAAACTGGGACGAATGGGTAACCCTACCCTCCAACCACATTTTGATAGTTTTGACACTGACACCCAGTCAGTCATAAAAAATAAAGTAAAAATAGCCTAAATAAACTATCACTACAAAATTCAGACTCCCTTCACCATTTAATGTGTTTATTGTGTTGTAAACGTGTCCTGGTTCTGGACAAGCATTTTGTGAAGCAAACTGTACCGTTACATACGAATTTTGCTCGCTGATACTTACATCGTTAATATGTGTTTACTGTTCTTATTTCACATGTCAAAAGCCTAATTGAAATTTTCCGCCAACATTGACAGATCTCGCTTACCATGAGATAAAACGTGGAATTGCGTTGGTCATAAATCCAATATGTCTGCGCCCATGATGTCCATAAAATGCCTTTGTAAAGTTTGTGGAACACCTTTATCTAGGATTAAGTACAGATTAAACGTCATAAGAAGATATGTAAGCAATCCATGGCGAGACGCAAAATCTACTGAAACAAATGTCAAAGTTGGTCAAAGGTATATGTTCTTGTTTTTATTGATATTTACTGGCAATATGTAAAAACAAATTGAAGTTACCTCCCCTTCCTTCACTTTGGACATTTTGACATCAGCTGTACATTTATATATTCTTTTAATATTTAAAGATGTACTTACTTTCTCTTTGGTTATTTTATTTTACTATACACGTTCCACAAGCAATTCACTCTTTTGCCCTTTGCGTTTTGTGGAATATTTTTATAACCAGTATTAACCACTGACTGTACTGAAGTCGTAGCCTAAGCACTTCACAGAGTTCTCTTGACTTGAGTCTTTTGAAGGGCCTCAGCTTCACTTCAGGACGAAAAAAAGTCATTACCAATATCGTTATTGTCCGTCCTTATTAAGCTGGCTGCAATATGGAATTAATGAAAATACCTCTCTATCCCCACTCTGTTCTAAGAAGACTATTTTGAAGTCCTTACAAGTACCTTCTAATATATTTTTCTGTGTACAGTAATTCTTTTTGGTTTGCCAAGGCAAAAGGCATCATTTCTCGCCACATCTGACACAAATTTATAATAATTCAACACTATTTTCAAACAGAATTTTGCAATTCAAAAACATACAGTAGTCGTTAATTAGCAGGTGTATAAAGGAGCTAAATCGCTAATATTTGGGACCTAGAAATTGACACAAATGGGTCGAAACGCATATGAAAATGTAATATGAATGTATATAAACTGATTTACATTCAATGGTTTCTATTTTTACAAGAGTCTGGTTATTCTACACTGATAGTATTTATTGCGCATGCTCTTAAAATAAAAACATGGCGTCACCGTTTGACATGACTCATGGAATATGTCTAGCCTTGTTCTTTGAGTCCCTTGTTACAAATGGCACTGAAACACATTATGGTACACGATTCATGTACCAAAGGTAAAATGTTTATTTTGTCTTAAATATTTGATATCAGAAGTCCATCTTTTCCCGGTAAGATCACAACATCAGTGTTGATTTAAATTGACAAATAAATCGTGTTTTTAATGTCGAAGACTTTGGATGATACCGAGTTAGAGACTTAATTAGCTACTTTAACTAACTGTAAAAGATGTCATGACAAGTTTAACAGCCTGTCTTCATTAGCCCATTCCGAGCAGAACAGTAGGACGTTATTCATTTCATTTCACTACTTGTTGTTTATTACAAATTTAATGTCCAATACATTAAAATATCATATTACAGACAGTTGGAATAAAGACAGGGACATGCATGATCATTTGAAGACAAGATTTTCGGTATCAAATGTCGTTTTATTTGTCAAATTCTGATTTAATAAACTGTCCAAGAACCAAGGTTTAACAATCAAAGTGGATTACCCAGGGCTTTAGAAAATGTATGGGTACATTCACCATTGACGTACAAGATAAGATTTTTTTGATTTTTTTTAGGCCCGGGATTGTGCAGCACAACTGACGCTTGCGGCTGCCCCCCCCCCCTCCGGATCCATATATTGATTTGATATTTGTTGTTTATTCCATGCATTGTCTATATGTCTATGTAGTTTGTCTTCTCTGCAGGTTTATATTGTTGGTTTTTTAGTGCTTTGTAAGCAGCTATTGTCATGTCTTTTGTTTAAAAAAGTTCATGTAAATTTTACTAGGATTACACTCAATTGTCTATTTTACCTACTTTTATTTTAGCACTAAACATATATTTATTTATTTTTAGTTCATTGAAGATCAGTACAGGAAAACTGGCAAGATTTTCAGATGGAGCAGCTGTAGTTGAAGTATGTTTTTAGTTTATTTAACATATGAAAGTTCAAGTGTTTTAGTTAAAAAGTACATTATTCTGTCAGTTGAAATGAAATATAGTAGTAACTATTATAACAGACAAGCGAACAAATACTAAATTATTTTTGCTTTCCTGCAAAAAAACATGTATATTACCTGAAGTAAAGTACAAAGTTGATTTATTTTGTGAAATGACGTGTAATTTTACATGTATAGATGAAAATGATTGAGTGTTACATACATGTAGTCAAGCCAGAAGAAAAGATTGGTTTTATTTGTAGAAAATGATTATAATTTATTAATTGGTAATGATAACCATTTTTATTATTTTAGCTTGGAAACACTTCAGTATTGGTTACTGCTGTAAGTAAAACAAAAACCACACCAGCTTCATTTCTTCCTTTAACAGTAAGTATGTCATGATAAGATTTAATTAATTTTTGACTTCTGATTTATAAGTTACCGTTAAAAGTAAGGTATACGTCTGTCATTATACATTTGAAGCATGATAAATGAACAATATATTATGCCATTCACAAATTTAAAAATATTAATAATAATATTCCCATGAACCTTTGATTCCTATATCCAAAGTTTTTTATAGTTCAAAATTTCGTTTTACTTGTTTTTACTACACTAGGATCTGGAAGAGTTGTTATATTACCGGTGTTTTGATTGAAGTGAGGGATAAGCCAATGAAACGGTCTGTTATGGCGACTTTTTGGTGGGCCATGCATAGAACTGTGGGTAAACCACTAGAACCGTCAACGCTGATTGATTAATCAATGTCTGACTTCATAGGGTCAAAAGCTGCTCGTACGACCCCTGACACGACTTTCAAATACAACTTGTCAGATCTTCATGTAGTGCAGGCCATCGAAAGTATAAAAAAATCCGAAACAAAATATAGATCTGTATTTTTATCAGATTGATTCAATGCCTAATTTGCATACAATGACAGTATAGCTAGTCTTTTTGGGTGGGACAAAAAACAGAGCTACACCTGTACAATCTTGCATTACACCTTTTCATAAAGGTCAAATGATACTCAAGTAGAACAGGCAGAGATGACAGTGATTTATTCCAAGGTTTATAAATATATATATTTTATCTTTATCAAATAAAACACATGTAGAATTTGCTATAAAATTTCCAGGGATATATAGCCTGGTTTTCAAGGATAGTTATATCTAAATAAGTTACCTGTCAAGATATATTTTGTGTTGATTTTATTGAAGGTTGATTATAGACAGAAAGCTGCAGCTGGAGGTAGAATACCTACAAACTATATCCGTAGAGAACTTGGTGCATCAGAAAAAGAAATATTAACTGGAAGAGTAATAGGTACATTTGTACGCCTACATCACCAATATCATTCCTGAATTAGTTTGTATTAAAACATAGAAAAATACCATCAATGTTTAAGTTTTCTTTTATTTGAAAATACACAATAATTTTAACCTTCTTTCTCAAGTGTGAAATTTATTATTATTAATAATATGCATATGAATAATATGCATTTTAGTTGAATTATAATTCTTAAATATTATTCTATAAGCATAAAATTAACTTTAGTCATATCTTCTTCATGTCATTTATATATTTATTTAGTCAAAGAGTATCCATTTTAAAGGATTTAATTGAAATTCAGGTTTAAAATTTTAATTGGTGTGACCCAAGTCTGTATACCACATATGATATTATTTCAGATAGATCTTTAAGACCGTTATTTCCTAAAGGTTATTTTTATGAAACACAGGTAAATGCTTATTTACTTGTGGATATTTATTAGATTATGGATATTCATTTAGAGTAAATTAAATGGTGCCAAAGTAATAAATTTAAGTTTAAGGCCTAGTGCCATTTGTAAATTACAGGCAGCAGAGAATATATCTAATTCAAGGGACAGAAACAATATGTGAATTAACTTCTAACTGATGATCATGAAGATTTAAATGATGTTATGTCATATTACAATTTTTTTTTCAGTTAATATGTAATTTATTGGCCGTAGATGGTGTAAATGATCCCGATGTTTTAAGTATAAATGCAGGTAACTCCATCGTTCTGTTTGTATATTAACATTTAATTTTGTTGATTAAGTTAAAGAGCTGTATAGTAATCTGTATGGTTGACTGACTTAATAATGGTATGACTTCTACTCTCTGTTGCTGAAAAATTCAAATTTGCATTATTTAAAGGACAATATTGGTGCCAGTCATTATCATATATGTGATAGAACTTGTTAAACACGTTCCAAATATTATTTTATCACAGAGATCATTGCTATGATATATGTGGAATCAAATTTTCAACAATCGGAAGTGACAAACGCAAAAGGAAAACACGAGTTATCCCTCTATATAAATGATTGAAGTGACGGGTGATAACAGGTACATGGGCGAATTTCTGCCCATTAATAATTCCTTCGAAGACCAAAAGTTGTTGTGTGAGACTGTGAAAGGATATCTGAAAATTCATGAAAAAAATTGACTGTCACTAGATAAGAGAACATGAAAGAAAAATAGAAAAAGTCTGTGCATTACCATGAATAAACATGCGTGAATTTACAGACTGTTTCTATTTTATTCGTGTTCTCTTATCTAATGACATTGAATTACTTTTTTGAATTGTCAGATATACTCTTACAGTCTCATATAACAACTTTTGGTCTTCGAAGGAATTATTAGTGAGCAGAAATTCGCCCATGTATCTGTTATCACTCCTCGTCACTTCAGTCAGTTATATAGAGGGATAACTCGTGTTTTCCTTTTGTGTTCGTCATTTCCAATTGTTGAAGCATTTATTATGCCTCTATCGTAGCAATGATCTCTGTGATAAAATAATATTTGGAACGTGTTTAACCAGTTCTATCACATATGTGTTAATGACTGGCACCAATATTGTCCTTTAAAGCCACACATCATCATTTTACTGATTTTGCAGCGCTAGCAAACTACAATATTGTAAAAGTTTACTCTCTATATTAAAGGAATATCAGTCTAAAAATGGTTCAATTTCATTTGGTATTTACAAAGATCTAATGAATTGAATATTTCTCATGATTCAGTCAGCCATTTCTGCAGAAGCAAACCAGTGTCCCCTATACATGTTGTGTAACATCTATTGATGATGTCAGGAGACTGTCTACCATTGATATTTTGATATTATTTTCTTAATTAAATGTTAAATAGTTAATTTGATTACATTTTAGCGTGGTTTAAGCTCTGAAAACTAGATTTTGTCTTAAAAATGTGTGATATGGATTGGTGAAGTCATACACTCCAATGAGAATTTAGCAGTTGTGTTATACATTGTAAATCTATTGGAAGAATATACAATGTGTTTTTTTTGGTTTTCTTTCAGCTTCAGCAGCATTATCACTGTCAGATATACCATGGAATGGCCCAGTTGGTAAGATTTACTCATATTTACTAAAAGACTATGATAACTGAGTAGAATATTTTAAATGAATTTGCATTGAGTTTTGCTAGTTTGTGGTCTGTGCCTATCCCTGTATTATTGTTTAATCGTATCATTATATATAGGTGCTGTTAGAGTAGGATATATAGATGATGAAGTTGTCATTAATCCTACTAGAAGACAGTTAGCTCTTAGTACATTAAACCTCATTATAACAGGATCGGACAAGAAAAAAGTAGGTAAGTCATATAGCTGATATCATATTCACAATAATCCTCTACTTACTTTATTATAGAAAATTAAGTCAATGGCCTGCTATGAGCGAAGTCTGGTTCATGAGCTTTACATGTAGGCCTACACTACTTCTCAAAATCCACAATAAAATAGATTGTCATACGTCAAATCAAGTCATCGAAAATTTTGTTTTCATATGCCAACAGATAAAGATTTAGCCTTTTGGACAGCTCAAACAACTAAGCTGCTGTGGGTGTGTATTTGTTGCCTGGCAACTTATCGTTGCCAATCTGCATTGATGTTTCTGTCAGAATACCTCTTTAAGCAAATCAATCTTAAAACATGTATACCAGACTTTTTGGTATTGATTATTATGTAAATTCCTCTACATTTCTTACAAATCTAATTAGATTTTAAAAATGTATGCATTTCTATATCTATGCAGTGATGTTAGAAGGTTCAGCAGAAAATATTTTACAGCAAGATTTTCTCAAGGCTATAAAAGAAGGAGTAAAAGAAACACAGAATATTATCAGAGAAATACAAAATTTACAAAAAATATATGGTCAACCTAAACGCGAATTTATACCTGCAGCAGGCTGTGATCAAGAAATATCAGAGGCAGTAAAAAGGTTAATAGAATCTATATGCAATAGATATTTTGAAAGTTGAAAACTAATGCTAAAATGATAGAGACCAGGAGAAATATTCTTTCAGAGAGATAGAATGTTCTTGATACATTTAGAAGGATAGAACGACAGTAAATTTATTACAATTCGTTTTCAAATATAAATACCTGCTTCAATGATAAACTTGACTTCTATAATTTTTGGGAGCCATGGTGGCTCAGTGAGTAAGATGTTGGCTCGATAACCTGGAGGTACCGTGTTCAATCCCTGTGTTGACCTAGAAAGTTCATCAGGATTTTCCTGCATGGTTCCCCCTTGGCAGTACCGTACCTGTCTTCATTTGCCCAGTCGAGACAGAACAGTAGGACGTTAAGCCCCATTTCATTTTACTTCTATAATTCTTATATGATATTTTTCAGTGTAGCAGAAACTAGAATTAAAGAAGTTTTAGAGGATGTTACACATGATAAAGTAAGTTCTAACTGAGTAATACAGTTATATACATTGTGTTCTTTATAAATTATATATTTCTGGCTCACTATTATAACAATTCTTGGAAAACAAATTGTCCCGCTTATTGGTCCAAGGGTGACTTGTTCAGTTTTTGTCATAGCCATCTAACCTCTTGTTTTGCACTAATAATGATGTATTTTTCATCACTTTTGGCCGAGTAGCTAACAAGGAAAGAGTGGCTAATGGTTTGGTACTTCGAATACAAAGAAAAAATCGAGGTCATGTGTAAATTATTGGCAGCACAATAGACATCCCATAGCTGGCATTTGGAATTGAAATAAGAGTAGGCTCTAGCCCCGCAGTCCAGTCAAAATTTCCTTTATTTCACACAGCATGGCGTATACCCATCTTCATCAATATGATCAGAGCATAAAAGTAAGATGTTAAACCTAAATTTATTATTTATTGAATATATTAACTGTTTCAGATATCTCGAGACCGTGCATTATTTGATATTAAAAGTGATATGAAAGAGATGTTTAAAGAAAGTTATCCAGATACAGAGAGTTATAAAATAGCTGATTGTTATGATGCCGTTGTTAAAGATGTATTCCGTACATTAATTCTAGATAATGAAAAAAGGTAAGTTGATAATTCCATAAAAGAAAAATAATCTGGTTATCAGATAATCCTGCACCCCTTAAAAATGACCGCATGACCCTTTTTAAAAATTTTAATAGATAAAAATAATCTCATTAATTATCGCATGTAAATCTTTTCCCCTGATTACAGAAAATAACTCTATAAAGAATTTGAATGAAACCAGAAATGTGGCATAGGCTCATTTATCAAGTACACAACCCTGATAATGTTATTGGCATTCATAAATGATACTGAATAATCATACATAATACATACCTATAAACAACATAATAAGATAAATGTAATGCCTTGAAATATGATGTTTATGAGAAGTTATTTAGCTGGGACAAAATAAAAACACAAAAATAAAAATCTCCCTCCCACATCAGATTTTGGTAAGGAATGTTTGAAAACCAGAATATTTATTTTGTACGGCTTAAAAGAAATAGTTAAACTTACTGGGATATTTGCTGGTAATAAAAAGGAAAGTCTATATAATAAGAATATATATATTGTCATTAGAAATTAGTTGATGGGTGTTGATAATCTGAAATGCGCATTTTATAGACCTCCCTCCCAATAAAATACACATATTATTTCTTAATCCCGCTCAAACATTCTGATCCCAAATATGCAGAACAATTTTCAAGAGCATCTTTACAAATAGAATCAAAGTTTTCTAGACCACCTCCACCACCAAATCATTTTAAAAATTAGTATTTTTTCACTAGTACCTTTGTAGTGAATATATAATTATTATGTGTCTATATTGTAGATGTGATGGTCGTGGTTTAACAAATCTTCGTGATATAAAATGTAGTGTTGATATGTTTAAGACATTACATGGTTCAGCTTTATTTCAACGTGGTCAAACTCAGGTATTTTATAATTATTATAAAAAAGTATTAAAAATCAGGCTATTTTTTATGCAGCATTAGTCCCGACGTTAAACCCCATTTCTCTCTCTCTTCATTCAGCATAATGTGAACTCTGTAACACAAAGATGTTAGGATGTCTTAGCCTACTGGTCATGTGCAGTCTATAATTCTGTTTTCATTTTTCACACTTTAATCAAAAATAATTTTAATGACCCAGATACATGTACGCTGACAAGAATATGCCTTTAATAATAAAACATCTGTATGCATTATGGTCAGGTCAATCATAACACATTGATTTCAATAATACTTGGACAATAAATTCTGTTGGGTATGGTCATAGACTTTTATTCTGTCATATTTTAAAATTGCATTTAATTGTTCAGATTTTTTTATGAATTTGATTATCTTTTGTAGGTTCTTTGTACCGTGACTTTAGATAGTTTACAGTCGGCTTTAAGATTAGACCCAATGTCCATTTTAACAGGGTATTTATATTCTCTTTCAATTTTAACTCAAATTTCTTTTCTTCTGACTTCTATACTGCATTGTTATCTGGAGCCACGGTGGCCAAGTGTGTGAGTTGCTGGCTCGCTAGCCTGGAGGACGTGGGTTCTTTCCCGGTGTTAACAGAGAAAGTTCATCAGGATTTTCCAGCATGGTTTCCCCTTGTCAGTGGTGCAGGATGGAGGGCCTGACAAGGAAAGCTGTCCCGTCGTTCATATGGGACAAAAAAAGGTCTTGTGTACATATTGGCGTGCACGTATAAGATCCCCTGGCAGTTGAAATTTGACATAAGAGTAGGCCATAGCGTCATTTGCATTTTCGCTATGATGTCAAATTTTAAAACATATATTTGCATAAGTAGAATCTGTTTTATTGTGTTTCAGGGATTTAAAAGAGAAAAACTTCATGCTACATTATGAGGTAAAGATTTTTTAATATGATAATAACTTTGTTATATTGAAATGTTAACCACCATTTCTTTTTATGTAAATCATTAAAAAAACAAATTAAAATATTTGTTGAGAAATTGGTTTGTTTATCTTACTCATGCTATCTGATATAAGGTCTGGCAGGGTTTTAAGACATTTTGGCTATTGGCTTTCACTTCCCAAATTTATATTTATTTCATGTTTATTTCGTTGGTTTTTCTTTTTTTAGTTTCCACCTTATGCTACTAATGAAACTGGAAAACCAGGAGGAGTGGGTAGAAGAGAAATTGGTCATGGTAAATTATAATATTATGTAGCATTGAAAAAATGGCATCTTTTGAGAAGTCTATTTTTTTAACTGTTTTAAGGGATGCATTAATTCCTGGAGCACAGAAACTCTAAAAATCCTATGACAGGTTACTTATGTTGGCGATTTGATAGACTGCTCTTGTCAGACCCTCTCTGGGGCTCTAATTGTATTTGAACTTTTTTCCAGTATGGTTTCCCCTTGTCAGTGGTGTAGGATGGAGGGCCTGACAAGGACAACTGTTTAGTCATTTGGATGAGATGGAAAACCGAGGTCCCATGTACACATTGGCAATTGGAATTTGATATAAGAGTAGGCCGTAGCGCTGCTGTTCGGGCAAAATTTCCCTCATAACACACTGTATGGTGTATGCCTGTCTTTATTAGCCTAGTCGGAGCAGAACAGTAGGACATTAGACCCCATTTCATTTCATTTTGTATTTGAACTTGAGACCAGAGAATCATAGTCGAAGTGTCCAGCAGTAATTGTAACCCATTGAATTGTATTCTGTATGCTCCCAAGTTCAAATTGAATAATTTTGTGTTTGCAGGTGCTTTGGCTGAAAAAGGATTAAGACCAATTATTCCAACCAATTATCCCTTTACAATTAGACTAACATCAGAAGTGTTAGAATCAAATGGTTTGTATTATTATGTAATTTCTGTCGTCTGCTTGTTGTGTTGTAGATCTCTAGATTGTTAATTGAATGAAGTGTGGTGCCAACCTAACTTGGTGGCTTTTCTCTGAGACCTCTGGTTTCCTCGTACTGCTAAAGATTTCTTAAAATAACAAACTTGAGCAGATGAAAAACTTCATTACTTTTAGGTCTGAGGTATGAAAATAAGTATTAAGAAGTTCTAGATTTAAGTGCAAGTTTCCTCACCAAGTTCCTCCATTTCACAATTAGGGATATAAATTGGCAGAGTTATAATTTATTGAGGAATAGGTGATACTGCAGTTACTAGATTTAAGTCCAAGTTTCCTCACCAAGATCCTTCATTTCACAATTAGGGATATAAATTAGCAGAGTTATAATTTATTGAGGAATAGGTGTTACTGCAGTTACTATTCATATGTTCCGTTAAAAGGAATAAATTAATGGACCATTATATCTTATATCTATATTGAAGGTTCATCATCAATGGCGTCTGTGTGTGGTGGTAGTTTAGCATTAATGGATGCTGGGGTACCAGTTAGTGAAACAGCAGCTGGTGTAGCCATAGGTCTGGTGACACGACCTTCGCCTGAGAACCCCAATGAAATACAAGATTATAAAATATTAACAGATTTACTGGTAAATTTTGTTAGAAATTTGCATAAATCAATCACAAACCTGGTTTCATATTTTTATACAGCCACATTTGTGACCACTCTACAGCAGGGTTTGATCATAATATCCTAGGGGATCACATGGCTAAGTGGGTAAGACGCTGGCTCGCTAGCCTGGAGGTCGGGTGTTCGATCCCTGCATTGGCCGAGAAAGTTCATCCCGATTTTCCGGCGTTGTTTCCCCTTGTCAGTGATGCAGGACGGAGGGCCTGACAAGGACAGCTGTCTAGTGGTTCGAATGGGACGGAAAACGGAGGTCCCGTGTACAAATGGCGTGCACGTAAAAGATCCCTTGGCAGTTGGAATTTGATATAAGAGTAGGCCGTAGCGCCGCTGCTCGGGCAAAATTTCCCTCATAGCACACTGTATGGCGTATGCCCGTCTTCATTAGCCCAGGTTAGGAGCAGAACAGTAGGACGTTAAACCCCATTTCATTTCATAATATCCTAAAGAAAACCCCTATCAAAATTCAAAACTTTTCCAACTTGTATCACAGGGGTATATCACAAAGTTATTTATCTTCCAATTTATGAAATCTTGTGAAAGTGAGTGATATAGGTCTCAACAGTATTTTTATTGACAGGGTATTGAAGATTATATGGGGGATATGGATTTTAAACTAGCAGGAACAAGAAAGGGTATTACAGCTATTCAGGTATGTTATATTATTTCTTTAATTTATACACATCAAAGATGGAACATCAATATTACCTTCCACGTTTTATATGCTCATGACATCTCTAATTTTCAACATCTACAACCTTCAAATTAGAATTTTTTGGTAATGACTCGGAGAACATAAAACTAATCTGTTGATGTCATGCAGTATTTTATTGATTTTTAATAAAAATGAAATGCAGTATGGACATCTTTGGATTGTCCCATGTTCTGAGTGTAATTGGTGGCCAAAGATCAAATCAAAAACCAGTGTTACGGCAAAACCCCATACACTGTGGAGATTTATGTAGGGGTTAGCCTTGACAAACGCTTTTCCTCTTTAAATTTCACCCTTATTTTTACAGTTCGTCAAAAAAGATGGATCATTCTTCTGTGACTGGTCAGTGTAGCATTGGCCGAATATGGGCTTAACTTGAGACATGTACAATGTTGTTTAATTGTTAATAATGTTTCAAGTTGACTTGAAATGCATTGAATTGTCCATCTGATTAATACAATCCGATTTTAAGTTTAAGAATTCTTTGTTTTTCTAGTGGAAGATTGGTATTGGATATCTGAATATTTCCATACCCAGATTTATGTTTATATATATTTGTTTTGTTTCCACAGGCGGACATTAAGCTCTCAGGGTTACCATTAAAAATAGTGGTAGAAGCCGTCCTACAGGCAATAGGTTAGTATGACAATAATTACAATACTAAATTTAATATTTCATTAATGTACCACCACAATGTAGAAAATAAAGAGGAATATATTTATAATAAAAGCTAAAAGTGAAATAATGACTATTATGTTTATATTTAAATAGAAGCAAAGAGTTATATTATCGGAATAATGAATAATACTATACCTAGAAGTAGAAGTGAAAGAAAAGAGTGGGGACCTGTTACAGGTAGTTAATTTTTTTTTTTTCGACTTTCAAATTCTTAAAATTTTAAGTTTTGCTCATCTGTGTGGCGATGATTCACAATTCTTTTACATTCAAATTCTGCTCGGAAGTTTTAAGAAGCAGTCACTGAGTCAGTAGCTATAGTTTTCCCTATTTTTAGTTTTCCTTGTGATTGTGTGCCATCCATATAGAAATCAAAACAGAGTATAAGACGAATGCCGGACTTCTGCTGAAAAAAGTACCAACTTATACCCTGAAAAATACGATAATTGTGGAAGTGAATTTGAAAAAAAGTATGGTAATTTTGGAGGTGAATTTGAACAAAAGTATGGGTCGTATTACGACAACTCATAATTTTGTAGGAATATTACTGACATAAATTTGAATACTGACGGGAATTAAATATGAAAAATAACGAGGCGCACCTATTTTTCATATTACGTACGAATTTGAATATTTTGTTGACACGTGAATTTTTAATTGTGGTTTGAAACTGCCTGCTTAAATAACGATAAGAGTTATGCCCCTTTATTTTCGGTAAAAATGTCCGACAAGAAAAATTTTGAAATTTCATCACTGCTGTGTGGTGATGATCTTTACATCTTCAATAAGCTTATATAGGTAGGTATGATTTTATTTCTGAATTCCTGTCTGTTAACATATTAGAATTATTATTTACAGAAAAGCTGAATATTCCAATTGCCAAGCGATCTCGATTTATTGGAATTGGTGGATACAACTTACGAAAGTTAACCAATGACACAGGAGTACAAGTTACAACTATAGACGAATCAAATTTTCAAATCTATGCTCCCAATAATGAAGCTATGGCAGAAGCGAAAGAAATGATAGAAGAATTTTTGAAAGATGATGTAAGGAATTTTTATTTTGTAATGCAAATCTATTACTTAGGCTACTGTTTCGTTGTAAAGGAGTTTCTAAGAAGTTGTGGACAACTTTTTTGCTTTGATCAATTTCATGTCTTCAGTACACTGAGTTCAATTAGATAAATGTTTTCTCGGGTTATTAAATCACTGTCTATTAGATTGGAACAAAGTTTAAAAATGTTGACTATTTCCATCTTTATTGTTTATTTCATTCGACAGAAGCTTTCATCCCTACAAAGCAACTCATC
This sequence comes from Patella vulgata, assembly GCF_932274485.2. Classification (NCBI taxonomy): domain Eukaryota; kingdom Metazoa; phylum Mollusca; class Gastropoda; family Patellidae; genus Patella; species Patella vulgata. Next base: position 26,425,414 of record NC_065883.2, read on the forward strand.
GAAAGATTTTGACATTTAGGCCAACCATCCAGTTCACTCTGGGATACACAATTAAATGTGCCAGAATCAAATTCTCGCAACGTCATAAAGAATGGAATCAATTGAAAAAGGGAATTTCGGGATGCAGCACATGCATCGATCAAATAAGAAAATACCTCAACTAAACTTGACAGTTGAAACATTTGTTTAATTATGTCACGATTCTATTCATGCTAACACAGAAGTATGACAGGACTGAATTCTGTCTCCCTTAATGGCAATTTTATCAATTCGGGATGTTCCAGACTGATAACTGAGTATGGCCTATGTTAATACTAACTAAGAGTGGATGTAATTTGATAGGTGGCGGGGATCACTGTGGGTAAGACGCTGGCTTGCTAACCTGGAGGTCGGGTGTTCGATCCCTGCATTGGACGAGGAAGATCATCCAGATTTTCCAGCGTGGTTCCCCCTTGTCAGTGATGCAGGACGGAGGGCCTGACTAGGACAGATGTCTAGTCGTTTGCATGTGACAAAAAAAAAAAGAGATCCCACGTACACATTGGCGTGCACTTAAAAGATCCCTGACAGTTGGAATTCGATATATGAGTAGGTTGTAGTGCCGTGTCCGGGCAAAATTTCCCTCATAGCACACTGTATGGCGTATGCCCGTCTTCATTAGCCCAGTTTGGAGCAGAACAGTAGGACGTTAAACCCCATTTCATTTCATTTCATTTGATAGGTGGCATGAATGTATATTTATCTTTCAGTTTAGCTATTAGAACTGGTTTGTTTCTTTTCTATTTTTAAATGTCCAAAAGTATCATAGATGCTTTGATGTCAAAATTATATATATAATTGATTTTGTTTATTTATTTAGAGAGAACCAGAATTAGAATTTGGTGCTATTTATACCGGTACTATAACAGAAATAAGGTATATACTCTTTATGTTGTATCATCTATATTTACTAAAGACAAGCTTAAAGTAAAGGTCCTTACTGGGTCTAAAGTTTCTCTTTTATTGTATTTTATAGGTTTATTTTATATTGTAGGATGACACTTTGTTTTAAGTCCTTAGATTAATTCTATATATGTTGAGAGTTGAGACATAATCGATTGTGTGTTTTGTCGACAAGCCCCAAAAAATAAAAAAATAAAAAACAGATTATCAAACAACCCTAACTTCCCCTTTAATCATCAGGAAACAAGAATTTAATCTTTTAGAATTTGTTCCATCAATATACAGAAAGTTCATTGCCTTCAAAGTATAGATACTTACTCATATTTAGTATACCAACATTTAAAGTGACTGTTTGTTCACATCATTTGCTGGTGGCTCAGTGAGTAACACATTGGCTCAGTAACCCGGAGATCAGATGTTCAACAATGGAGTTGGCTGAGATAGTATATCACGATTTTCCAGTGTGCTTCCCATTTGTCAGTGGTGCAGGACAGAGAGCCTGGCAAGGGACAACGGACACATTGCCGTGCACTTAAAAGATCCTTTACCAGTAGCCCGTGGTGCAACCGTCCGGGCAAAATTTCCCTCATAGCTCACTGTATGACATATGCTCGTCTTTATTAGCCAAGTTGGACATTGATAAACCCCATGTCATTTCACATCACTTGCCATTCCACAATTACTTGTAAACACTATTCCTATCATTCACTACATTTGAAATAAATTTCATGATGTATTTTTGTAGAGAAACTGGTTTAATGGTTCAACTTCATCCCAATCTACAGCCAGTATATTTACATAATTCACAGTTAGATCAAAGAAAGGTTTGTCATATAGTACACATTCTACAACTTATTTTATAACACACAAATATGGAACACAATTACTATTTTAATTAAAATGATGTTTCGTTGAGGGTTCTCTTAACATTATTACTTGCTTCATTAAAGGGGCATTGTGGGAGATTAGATAAAGAGCTGACAGTTCTTGCTATAATAGTTAAATAAAATAATCAACGTAAAGAGAATATGCTGAAAATCATACATCACAAAATGTATTAAAATCCAGTAAATTTCGCAGGCTAGCGATGGCATCAAGAATTAAATTATGGTCTGGATAAGTTGATTAATGTCTAATTAATAATTTAGATAACATTTCAGGCATAAAGAAAGACTCGCAATAGGTAGATTTAGCCCTTGCATAATACATGTTTATTGTTGAGAGAACCCTCAATGAAACGTCACTTTAATTTAAATAGTAATTGTGCTCCATATTATGTTTCTGTGCTTATTACATGTGCCAATTGCTAAATTCCGCTTAAAGAAGATATTCTAAAACTTACTGTATTCAACTCAAAACATGATTGTTTGTTGCATATCCATCTGTTGCTCAGTGAGTAAGGGGCTCGCTCACAAACCAGAAGTCTCGGATTGGATCCCGGTATTTACTGAGAAAGTATCTCAGGATTTTTTTTAGCAAGGTTTATCCCTGTAAATGGTGCAGGACGGAGGGCCTGGCAATGAACAGTGTCTAGTCATTCAGATGGCATGAAAGTCTAGTGTGCTTGTGAAAGAATCCTCGAAGAGTTGGCAGGGGTGGTGGTTTAGCTGGATTCAAATAGTGTAGCAATAAGGGTGGACGCATTTTAGATAAAAATGAACGAATTTACTTCATTTAAATTTCATAATTTATTATAAATTTTGTATATCCTGATTCTAGCAAACAATAAAAAAAAAGTCAACTTATTATGAAATTATGACTTTTTTTTAAAATGCAGATTAATCACCCAAGTGTCCTTGGTTTCGAAGTGGGACAAGAAATACAGGTCAAATATTTTGGACGAGATCCTACAAATGGAAAGATACGGATTTCTCGGAAAGTCTTACACTCCATCCCAACATCTATCATGAAAAACTTAGCTCCTAAGGGCTGAATTGATATATAGTAAAATCAGAGTAACTCAAAGTTGAAAACAGCTCAATTTGGCTGTTGTTAAAATCGATAACTACAGAAATTGTACAGTGTCGGTTAAACAAGATTTGACTGAATATACCAAATATATAATTCTTGGATATGAATCAAAATATGGTTGTCTGTGTGTTCAGTATGGTACTAGTCTATTGTGACAGGTTTTTGTGCCAAGGAAAAAAAACCTTAAAATTTATGGAGAAAAGAACCTGAATATCTATGATTACCGCTTAAAATCTAGATTACAATTAAATGGAACAAATGGTACTGTGTTGAAAAAAAATACCTTTTGTAGTTGAACAATTCTCTAAGGCAACACAAATAAAATAACTTGTTTCTCGGGCACCGCCCGCACGCAAAATTGGTTGCGCGTGCAGTCTATTTATTAGTCTTGATGAAAAAAAATAAATATGTAACGCCCGCCCGCACATCGACAAGCAAGTCGTAAAAAAAATATCCCGCATGTACCTACATCCGCCATACATGTATATCTATTCAAATGTATTAAAACTGATTCAGATGAACATGCTGTCTTTTTTATCCGAACAATGGCGAAGTTTGGCAGATTTGCCTTTTTTATTGATATCGAAAGAACCTCCATTTTGTATCACGTGATATTAATTACCTCCCCTGATAAACTAGAATTTGATTCGTGTTAAAAGTCATTGGCGACAATATTTCAATCATTCGATCGTAATCGGTCCTTGTTTGGAAAATCCTATTGATAAAATAATGAACCGTAGAACAGGTTAATTAATTATAGCTAAGAATACGATACGATGACGATAGTCGTCATAATGCATACCTTAGAATCTGGGTCATTATTAGCACATTTACGGTAGTTTCGATAATCCGGAAAATAATAATTGGATTACCGATTTGATGGTTTTACTGACCAGTTGTTAGTTAGATTTAAATAGTCATTCAATATAAACACCGGATAGAACACCGAATATCCTGAGAAACACACCGAATATCCCAAGAAACAGTATTTCCGGCAATCTCCAATACCGATGACACGGTGTGACATGCATTGGTTGGAATTCGGTAAATAATTATAAATAAACCGGCGATACTAGATTTAGTTTTAAATACTGTTTACCATGATTATTATTTTTGATACACCTGGTGAAAGAGGCTTAGTTTTTAAAAATATTGTTGTCTTTATGGAGGGCTATTACATAGTCGTATGGAATTTTATTTTAAACCAATTTCAATTATGTGAATTAAATATGGAAAATTATTTTCCTTTCAGTCAGTGTTCAGTCTCAGTGTTTTAGTAGACTTGATTTTGGGTTTATGTTTTAAGTATGTACAATAAAGTTGAATATAACGGAAAGCAAAAACGTAAACAAGTAATGACTTTCTCATTTAAAAAAAAAAAAAAAGAAAGACCGCCCTCCCGCCCCAACAATTTTCAGCAATAGCCAAATTTTATTTTGCACCATCAATGAGTAAAAAAAAAAAGAAACCGCCCTCCCTCCCTACAGTTTCAGCTGTCAGTTGCCCGAGAAACAAGACATTTATTTTGTGTGGCCTAAAATTGGAAAAGAAACTTTTTTAACAAATCTCATTGTATTTAGATAAGAATAAGTTGATACTTGTCGATATTTACTTATAATGTGTATTATTATATAATGTTAACTGCTTGTATGTGATATTGTTCAGATTTAGTTGAAAATACATGAATTACCATTGTATATTAAATACTTGTATATAAATAAATACATGTATATAATTTTATAAATTAAAGTAAACTAATACACCTAGTGGGATTTTATTGTTTTCCTACAGTGGTCACGTTTTTCTATCATAGATGAAATATTAAATCAGTTTTCAGTCATCAGATTATTAACAACATACATGTTGCTATTCTGAACTAAACAACAGCGGGGTTTGGATAGCCGAATGGTTAGCACATGCGTGCTGTATCATAAGACCTGTCATTGAGTCAACTGGCGTGGTTTCGAATCCCCTGTTGTACGTGACAAGGAGTAGGGTCGCCTGTCCAACCTCATGGGTTTTCTCCGGGTCCTCCAGTTTCCTCCCACTGCTAAAGACCCCTACGCGCAAGCGAATTATTGAAGTAAAATTAAACCATATGTTAGTCCCAAAATGACCTAGTTTGTGTCGAGTGGACGTTAATCTCCATTTCTCTCTCTCTCTCTCTAAACCACAGGTTTTTTTGGGGGTTACCCTCTAAGATAGTCTCAGCTATTTATAGACAGATCTTTTAACAACCCCATAAAGTCTAACTTGTTGATGATATCCAGTGATTTAGACAAAGGGCTACGACTTTTGTAATAACACTGAAATAACCTTACCGGTAATAGACATACCTATTGTGATCGATTGCCTTTAGTTTGAAAATTTTTGCAGAGTTATCTCCCCCTCGTCTTCAATTCATCCAATTAAATGTATTTTATTCTGTTATCTTAATAAATATAAACGCAGTAACTGCATAATTGGTCATCGCACATAATACACATAGATAGAATATGGACTAAATTTTACATATAACAAACGGAATTAGAGTATCGTCAAAAAAGAATGTGATAACGCACAATTATAGAGCTGTCTCCCTTTAGTCTCCCAATGTGGTTTTCTTGGCGAATACCAGATTGAACGTTCCGGATTTAAATTCCCTCAATCCCCCCAAAAGAGTGACAGTCGGTGGAAAGGGGGGATTTGGGGCTAAAACGCATGCACCGACTGCATATATCTAAACCAACCACGACAGCTGAAACATGTTCGTTGTGTTTAACTCAATTGCAATTCGGGTCACTCAATTGCAATTCGGGACGTTCCGGACTGACAATCGAACACCCCACCCCCCATTGATGACTGTATTGACATAAAACGGAATGGAACTGGAACTAAAAGTTTTGAAGATAAATATCTCGCGGTTTATCAGAAGATAAAATAGTAACACTCAGGAAAGGTTCGATATTATCCCAGAATAATTTTTTTGATAAACTTAATATTTCTAAAAGAAATTATGTTTATTGTACAAGTTAATTTATTCTACTTCACAGTTAATGATAGGTTCCCATTGTCGTGCGCAGATGCGTTACGATAGGTTTGTCTCTATTGAGTCCACGATCTGGTACGTGCAGATACGTTCGGATACGTTTCATCACGATTGCTCCACGATTAAACTCAAGAATTCAATCGTAGTTCGAATCGTGATAGTGGAACCTAGCATTATCCAAATACCAATACGCACAACGATTTTCGTGGCTTGAAATAGTTCATATGATTATAAGAAATTAAACATGACCATAGGCGTTGGAGCCAGATGATTTTTTTTAGGTGTGTGTGTGGGGGGGGGGGGTACAAAAATGAAATGCAGGCCGCATCGTTGGGGGATTTGTGGATCCTCCCGAAGAAAATTTTGAAATTTAGATGGCCGCAGACGCGTTTTCCTGTTGTTTTGACTGGGGAGTTAATATAACCTTATTTTTATGAGGTTTTGAAACCAAAATCCCCTTCTATGGCCATCCTGAATTCCAGTCAGAATGTAACAAATCAATCGGACTGTTGGAGCTACATGTACATTCACTGGACAGTGTCAAATGAAAAAAAAAAAAATTGAAAACTTGACTAGACTTTTCTTCTTTTTTTTTATTTTTGCAGTTGAGCTTGCCCTATTATATAGAACACACTTCAGCGCTTATATTTGTTAAATTTAAATAAGAAAAATGTTTATTATCCTACTGCCCCGTTCTGTTTACAATTTCTGTTGTATGTCGTTTATAGTTGTACAGCAGCTCTGGTTTAAATGTCATACTGGATTAACGAAGTCTTTCTAATATTATAATGGCTTTGGATTTTATCAGCTGCTCCACAGAATGATCATTACATTATTACCAGAATAATCCATCATGAAATGTATTTCAGTTCTTATAATTGGTAATAGGACACTTGATAGTTATTTCAGCCTCGATCCGTTTTAAAGAACTTGGTGATATATTTCATTAAAGAATCCGTCACAGATATATTTTAATGAATAAACTGAGCTAATGAAAACAGACATACGCCATACAATGTCCTGTTAGGAAAAGTTTGTCCGTACAGCAGGGGGATCCCGTGGCTAAGTGGGTAAGACGCTAGCTCGCTAGCCTGGAGGTCGGGTGTTCGATCCCTGCATTGGCCGAGAAAGTTCATCCAGATTTTCCGGCGTGGTTCTCCCTTGTCAGTGATGCAGGACGGAGGGGCTGACAAGGAAAGCTGTCTAGTCGTTCGGATGGGACGAAAAACCGAGGTCCCGTGTACACATTGCCGTGCACGTAAAAGATCCCTTGGCAGTTAGAATTCGATATAAGAGTAGGCCGTAGTGCCGCTGCCCGGGCAAAATTTCCCTCATAGCACACTGTATGGCGTATGCCCGTCTTCATTAGCCCAGGTTAGGAGCAGAACAGTAGGACGTTAAACCCCATTTCATTTCATTTCATTTCCGTACAGCAGAGTTTCTGTCTAGTCTCCATTGATTTGCGAAGGCCGTCGATTTCCGACGGAGGACTATGTTACTTGCACGCCAACGGGTACGCAGGAACTCGTTTTTCTACCCCTTCCGAATGACCAGACAGTGTTCCTGGTGAGGGGAAACCAAAGGACGTTTTCATGTGATTGGCTGTACAGGTTTATAAACTAACACTAATTGGTTTTTAAAGCCATAGCGAGGTTGTCGCGTTTATCAGGACACTCATCCCACGCAAACGACAGGCCCGAATTCTGTATCAGTATTTGTAACAGGGGGGTGGATGGCCGAATGATTAGCACGTGCGCGCGCTGTATCATAAGGCCTGTCATTGAGTCAACTGGCCTGGTTTCGAATCCCCGGTTGTACGTGACAAGAAGTGGGGTTGCCTGTCCAACCTCGTGGGTTTTCTCCGGGTCTTCCGGTTTCCTCCCACTGCTAAAGACCCCTACGCGCAAGCGAATTATTGAAATAAAATTAAACCATATGTTAGTCCCGAAATGACCTAGCCTTTGTTGAGTGGACGTTAAACCTCATTTCTCTCTCTCTCTCTCTCCCTCAGTATTTGTAACACCAAGGTAGTGAGAGCAGCCTACGAATTTTGTTTACTTGTGGTTCAGAAGAGTGTAAATATACTGTTATGGCGATAACAAACATAAACATTGAACGTTACTCACTAGAACTAATTAATTAATGGAGTTCTGTGAGGATTGGTCTGTCCCCAACGATTTTATTTCAGGACGAGTTGACAATTTTGTGCTTGATAGAAGCTATCAATGTAAGTTACGATGTAAACAGATTATAACACAAATAAAAACAAAGTGAATCTGTTAAAAATCACAATTACCTAAGCGCATCAATTCAAGTCAATGGCCTGGACTGAATTCAACACTGTGAAAGATGACATAACCCGGAGGTCGCGCCGAGTTCTGTTTTGTTGAACCGTTGGAAATCATCAAATTTCATGTATTTAGCCGAATCACTCACATTGTGCGCTAATAATAGTTCCCGGTACATCAAATCGGCTGTTTTCGAATGAACTGTTGATGTCAAGATGTGGAAAATATTCCAAGGATCACTAATTGTCGAGAAATCGGGAGAATTTCATGCTAACAAATCCTGCCAATCAGGTGCCGGCGAGTTTTACCAGAGATAAACGAAGGGTAAAGTTATCTCAGGGGCAGAGATTGCATATATCATAGAAATATAATTGTAAAATCAAATCGCTCGCGGTTTACGTTTTGGTTAATATAATAAGTAAGGCCTCGCGCAGCTGAGATTGACACCTACGCCTATGGTAGCAAGCGACAGACAAAATGACTGAAAGCAGAAGTACCTGCTGCTGATGTGAGGCCCAAATCTCTTACTGACCCACCCCACTTTAATAGATTTTGGGCGATCGGTACACGGCTGTGTGAGATGACGTTTGTTGTACTGACAGTGACAAGAAATGACACTAATCAGTTGATGTCCAACATCCATTGACCACGTGGAAGAACATAACTTGAAAGGGTTCGGAAAGTGACATATATAGCACGACCCACATCAAAATACATTAAGAATCCAGAAGATTATGCCGATATCAAAGTAAGAATTTAAATTTAAATCGAGACTATTCGATCAGACTGACATTACAGTAGTGGTGATGAGATTAGGATATCTAATTATAGGAACGGTTTTATAGAGCAGGTGTTATTGAATATTAGGATTGATGCTACCCAGAACTACTATTAATTCCCAGGTTTCGGACAAGATCGTAACCAGTTCTCGCATGCAATCATATGATTAGTCTAGTAGCTTGAGCCGCAGACCAGGCACCCATTCTCTAGTTTGTGGCCATGCTGTTTTTATCAAGCCGATGTAACAGTGATGCACATTATCTTAATCATCTTCGTGTTAAATAATGTTATTTTTACACGGCAACATAGTGATATTAAGGCACCACCACTATAACGGTATTAAACTCAGCTCTATCTATTGTATCCCGATTTAGCACGCCTTTATTAAAAATGGCATTCAAGTTCCATGCTGACATTACCGGCATGTTAGCAGTCACAGCAATTATTGTTGGGTAATCCTTAATTGCGGGATAAAACTATTTCATGCCCAAAAGACTTCCAGTTGGCACTACATGACTCATGCCACACTAACGACGAACAAAAAAAATGTCCATAACATCGAGTTTTCAATTGGATTGATTAGGTTATTTGGTATTTAACGAACACGCGCGTCTCTTCAGGGACGCCCATTTTCAAAGCTGCAGTAATTGTTTTTTTGAAACAGTTTTCAAAAGCTTTTCGTGGATTTAGTTTTGTTACGTTTAAAATCTCTATAGGAGTTAATCATTTACCGATATTTCACATCACTGTCTGGGAGATTTTGTTCGGTTTATTTTGTTATTGTGTGGATTTATTCCTAAGTATAGATGAAATGATATGTGGTGTAACGCCCTACTGTTCTGCTCCGGCCTAAGTATAAAACAACCCATACTGTGTAAATATCAGGCGAAGTAACAGTAAGTTTAAACGGGGCATGTATACAAGTCATGTACTTAATTTAAGCTTAACGGCTCAGTTTTTAGGCCTGTATAAAACTGAAATTTTAATATATGAAATGAAATGAAATGGGGTTTAACGTCCTACTGTTCTTCTCCTAACGGGCTAATGAAGACGGGCATATGAAGTCAAACTATAATAATTACTTTAAACTGACAGTTTCAGTTGCTGGGTTGCTTCAATTACACGCTCAACATGCTATTTTACATCTTCTGTAATGGCTCTTTTATTATGTTCCTGTCTTTCAGATGCTTCCCAAACTATTAATATAATATTATACTTCTAAAAATATCGAGCAGTTTGTTTTGACGTTATTCAAGCATTCTATTTCTATTAATGCAGTGATTCTCAATCAGTGTGCCGCGACATACAGGTGTGCCGCAATATCTTCCTGGGTGGGCCGCAAAATTTTGAACGGCACACTTAAAATGCGAAAAACCACGTGATCCCAATTGAGTTTTCACTGTTGGTAAGTTCATGGCTGTAAGTTCTTAATTGAGTTGGAGTAATTTAGTTGGAGTCACTCTATGTGTCTATATGACTAGTCTGTGTCTACGGTTGTATGCCGTCGATGACTTGCCATGTTTTTATTTTGCAGAATTTTTCATATATATTTAGCCAGGTGTGCCGCTATTTTTTTATGTGTTCCAAAGTGTGCTGTTGGCAAAAAAAGGTTAAGAACCACTGTATTAATGGCATAACAAGCCAGTGATAAATATGCAGTATTAGAATGTAAAGGTTGTTGATGTTATGTAATTAAATAGCTACGAAAACGTAGCTAAAAACGTTGAGATATACTGATGTGTTTGTTTTTAGCTACGATTGGATGCCTTTAGTTCCAAGTGGCAAACTCAATTTCTTTATTAATGCATGTAACATCTTTAAAATAAGATAAGTTTATGCTGTTATGATTAATTAAACTTACAGAGGCCAATGTAGTGGCACAACTATCGCCTAACTCCAAATATTCGCGTTTAAATTAATGAAGCGTTGTTTTTGTCTGACATTCACCGCCATCGAAATCCATTCATAGTTACAGTGCTTTAGATTGCCCTTTTGATTGGCTGTTATAAAAGCCTTATATTTAGCCTCGCCTTCATGATGACAGCGTATCGTTTAAAAAGATGGCGGTCTAAGTAACGGCTTAACGCCTCGATTTTAAAAACGACGATTTGTACCCGTTTCAGGTAGAATTATATGCTTAATTGCAGTTGGGTGTGGCAGAAATATCATAAATAACAATAATCAATCGTTGTTTTGATTAAAAATATTGTCAATTTTGTTTACAAATGCCGGGTGCGAATGGCTCCCGCATGTGCTACGTTGCAGTTAATAGCACCAACTCTTATCTCAAAACACGGAGGGTTGAGAGATGAGATTTGTTATCTAGTTATTAAATAGTACAACGAATAACTGCTGCGTTTATCAGGGGCATCTTTCAAAGGTGGATATAAGTTTCAAAATTGGCATAAATAATGACAGCCATTTTCAAGATGGTTGACTTTACGGGCAACGAAATATCTTTTTAGAGATAAAATCACACCAATCTGATTGATCATGGACTCTTAAACCCCGCTGAAGTCGATTTTAGAACTATTGAATTATTTTGACGATATCTTGTATCATATTTAAGCCTTACTAGATAAAAAAAATATGGGTGGGTATTGCTAAATAGGCTATCAGTGCATGGCAGTGTGGCTGCTTTGGCTGTAGAGATCTAGCAGTAGAGGTTGTACATTTTTTTCAGCGGTCAGCCTCAATTTCTAGATGGAATCCTGCCACCAGTCCTTGCTCTCAGAGAAGATGCCTTTCGTTTGTTTACGTGGTTTCCCCTTATCAGTGGTGCAGGGCGGAGGGCCTGACATGGACAGGTAATGTCTAATTATTGGCGTGTACGTAAAAGATCCCTTGGTAGCTGGAATTCGATATAAACGTAGGTCGTAGCGCCGCTGTCTGGGCAAAATTTCCCTCGTAGCATACTGTATGGCGCATGCCCCTCTACATTAGCAAGAAACGTCCACTCGACACAAACTTGGTAATTTCGGGACAAACACGTGGTTCAATTTTATTTCAATAATTCGCTTGCGCGTTTGGGTCTTTAGCAGTAGCTGGAAACCGGAGGACCCATATAAAACCCACGGGATTGGACAGGCGACCCTACTCCTTGTCACGTACAACCGGGGAATCGAAACCCCGCCAGTTGACTCAATGGCAGACAGTGATACAGCGCGCACATGCTAACCATTCGGTCATCACCCTCTCTCTCTTTCATTACATTATCCCAGTCGGAGCAGAACAGTAGGACGTTATACCCTATTTATTTTATTTCCTTGCATTTGTTTACTTTGAAAATTCTTTTGGCGCCATGCCATAGAGGCTAAAGTTATCACCTGATTGACTTGCAATTTTTATGAATAATGTCAATACTAAGAAGCCTATTAACGTCACTGTTTAATAGGTTGTTGCCTTCAATCACAATTTAACGTCTTAGAAATGCTCCAGTTATTTGTTTAAAGAAAAGAATCACAACCCGGGGTCTTTTCAGGACTACCCGTGCAACTGTCACAGGCGTATATTTCGTTACTCGACAACCTATCTTTCTTTCAGGAGATTCAGTTCGCACTCCATAGGCTAAATGTCACAATATTCTTTTCTTAGTATACGCGACCCTTTATCGTCTTTAACGAAATGAAATATGTTCATTTGAGTAATCAGTATAAAGGCTTTCAGTTTCGGATTTTTATTTTATTCTTCTACACGTATATCAATCCTAAAATATTCTTTATCAAATATTTCAGACGACGTTTTAGCGTGGGAAATATATCAAAAGATGAATTTATTAGTCTGTAAATTTTGTCATAATAGATAAAAGTCATGATAATATTTTATCCAAATTTCCATAGTTTTCGATCAATTACATATATTTTTCTGGCAAGACGTAAAGGGGCGTTATAAATAAATCTCTTATTTCAGCAGAAAATATAAATTATTTTTGTTTTAAAGATAAATTCCTATAATCATGTCTGATCTCCTACTGTTGCCTGGGGATACTATGTAGCACCATGGATCTTCTGTCAGACGTGGAGAGCGGGAGTTGGAAACCGATCGCCACATCCTACGTACGACCCATGCATCTTTTCTTACTACATATCTTAGTAGCCTTGTGATTGTCTAGAATTAGTCTCTAGCTGTATTTGCTTCTGCTTCACGTTGTGTATTTACTTCTTACTGTTTTCTTAAGACGATTGTATTCTCAGTAGTTATAACAATGCAACATTTCGTTTTTACATTTTATATAGCATAGCCGGATACATAGATACAAACATAGTATAGATTACAATACTAAAGTCATTCTCAAACCCTAGCCAGCCAGACTCGATATGGGCGAGTCTGCTGATAGAAATTGCTACATCTTTCCCCTTCTGGAATCAAGCTGCTGTCTAACGAATTCTCACAAGTGTGTTAGTTTTGTAGCTGTGGGTTTTAGACGTTCAATTATCTAATCGGTCAAATATGATGTAAACAATTATAGCTATTGGTTAATTAAGCCACATGACGTCGAAACCCACCCTTATATGGTTAAATAAATGGAAATTTACTACTGGAGAAACTTCCCATGAGATATCTGTTATCATGTTGTTGACATATAGAACCAGCTATGTTTTGGTTCTATAACTCTTTTTTTATATAACAATATGTCATTCGTTCACTCATTTTGTTTTAATATTTTTAGTACATATATGTGAATATGTTTGAATCTACTAACTTGCCAAATCATTAATTAATACAATATGATGCCATCTTATTTCTCTATTCCTTAACTATAAATTAAAAACGATGACCTAGAAATTGACACAAATGGGTCGCAATGCATATAATAATGTAATATGAATGTGTATAAACTGATTTACATTCAATCGTTTCTATTTTTACTGTAATTTCTAATCAGTTATGTTCAACGAAATACACCAGGAGTCTCAATCGATTGGCAATCTCTAGCGCATGGTTATTCCAATCTACACCGATAGTATTTATTGCGCATGCTCTCCAGAAAAAAATATGAGTTCACCGTTTTACACGACTTCTGGAATATGTCTAGCACCGGCCCTTGTTACAAATGGCGCTGAAACGCATTATGGTACACGATTCGTGTACCAATGGTAAAATGTTTATTTTGTCTTAAATATTGGATATCAGAAGCCCATCTTTGCCCGGTAAGACAAGAACATCAAAGTTGATTTAAATTGGCAAATAATTCGTGTTTTCAATGTCAAAGACTTTGGATGGTACTGAGTTAGAGACTTAGCTACTTTAAAGTAATGGTAAAATGGTGTTGTTGATAATTCTGATTCTGTCTTGAAATTAAACATAAACTCATATGGTGCAATAAGGTTTATGTAACAGTCCGATGTCATCAATGCCAACCCATGACACCTACAGTTTTAGTTGGCTATGTTGAAAATCCTTGTTAAGTGGGTGGTCTGTTAAGCGAGACACCTGCTGAAACGGAAATCGATCGTGGCATTATATCAGACACACAAGGAACTCAACACGAAAATGAAATAAATTAACTGCTGGTCACGATCTTGGTTAAAATGTTTGCCAGGAATAGTAGCTTCAGTACTCAATTACAGCGGTTTCATTCCATTAGGCAATGTTTTCCCCAGTTTCTATCTCCAGTTCTTTCCAGTATTCTGTGAAATGACAACAAAATATTCCTTAAAAAAAAATCCTGGTCAGTTAAAAGGACCCGGTCAAAGAGAAAGGATCTCGTTTAGAAATTACGAATAATGCTGCTTCCTGGTTTGTGCTTGTACGCTCTCGTAAAATGATACTGTAAATCCTTTCTATTTATAGATACATGTATTGATGTCCGGTTCTTAGTATTAGAGAGAGAGAGAAAGAGAGAGAGAGAGAGAGAGAGAGAGAGAGAGAGAGAGAGAAAATGAAACGGGATTTAACGTCCACTCGACACAAAATAGGTCATTTTGGGACTAACAACCGTAGGACCCGCAGAAAACCCACGAGGTTGGACAGGCGACCCTACTTCTTGTCACGTACAAGCGGAGAATCGAAACCACGACACTTGACAAACATTGTTATCTACCGCGCACGCGTTAACCATTCGCCCACCCAACCCCCTGCAGTAAGATTGATAGAAGCATTGTATTAATAATATATCTTTGGCTCATTGTTGGGTTCATATACATGTGTTGTGGAGAAGTCATGTCTCACGCACTTAAATCAAAATGAAATGAAATGAAATGAAATGAAATGGGGTTTAACGTCCTACTGTTCTGCTCCTAAACTTGGATAATGAAGACGGGCATACGCCATACAGTGTGCTATGAGGGAAATTTTGCCCGGGCAGTGGCGCTACGGCCTACTCTTATATAGAATTCCAACTGCCAAGGGATCTTTTACGTGCACGCCAATATGTACACGAAACCTAGGTTTTTCGTCCCATCCGAACGACTAGATAGCTGTCCTTGTCAGGCCCTCCGTCCAGCCTTCTGTCTATTGCAGGTCTTTTTTTAGGCCAGAAATGTTATCTAAATTATTACTTAGACATTAATTAACCTATCCAGACCATAACCAACTCTAGATGGCATCGTTAGCCTGCGATCTTTAGTGGATGATGAGCCGATTTACTGCATAACTTTCCTTCACGATTTTACGATTAAGTGGATAATCGAGACTATGCTGTTTATCGTACTGACTTTAGTAATGATGATCGAGGCTTGGCGAAAATTTCAACCGCTTAGTTCTCGGTTCATAGTGGATCAATTTGAATGAAATTTTCAGCAAATTCCCTTTATATTATCTAGTTTTTAACTATTATAGTTAGAACTGCCAACTCATTATCGAATCTCCCATAATGTATCTTTAAATGTACATGTATAACAACTTCATAGCAATTAGTATTAACAAGAAACTGAAGACAGTGGGACAGCTGTGCAGTCTGTTCACAAAACTTGATTAAAGACAAAAAGATAACTGTAGAATTTACTACAGAAAACACTATAAAAAACTATAGAATACTTTATTTTATTCTTTAAAAATATTAGCATAAAGCTGTATGAAGAATTATGGGATTTGCACTACAGAAACTGTGGAATATTTGGGACCATTATTTCCTATAAAGGCCTCCAAAATTCTGTAGACTACTATATAATTTCATATATAGTATCTTTTACAAATTCTAAAACTGAGAAACGAAGGAACAGTTGTACTAAATACGAACCAAGACGTCACTTTGACATGCAAGACTGGAAGTATTTTGTACTAAATAACCTTTCTGTGACCTTTCTGGGTGCTGCATAAAAGTTTCTTTGTCTTTTTTATTCTATTTTTATGCCATAATAAAACATGACGATTAGAGTCTTGCTAAAGACGTTTTATTATAAAAAAAATCAGCATGCCCCTTTTAGAAATAAAACCTTGCCGCGTCTAATATAGTCGACGGTGGAAGTCTGTTCATATCAGAAAATCTAGTTGTAACAGCCCAAATTACTTTAATAAAAAAACAAGTTTTTAAGACAAAAATAAAATTGTGACTTCATTGTAGCTAATGCCTTTGCCTATTTCAAATGCAAATTAGAAAAGCTTTAGATATCCCCCATCGTGTGTTATTTTAAATCTGACTGATGTATTATTTTTTCCGGTATAAATTGAAATCTCCGTCCACTTTTTCTTCTGTCTTATTATACGTCAATAGATATATCTTAAAATACGCAGTTCTTCCTTCAATCTGGAAAATAGAAATGGATTAAAATATAAAAACGTCAAAATAAGATATATGGCTACAAGACAATTACTCATTATTGAAAACATTGTTACTAACAAAGACAGATGTATCACTGCTACCGGGAGTCATAAATCATGAACACAGTTGAAGGTAGAGACAGAAATCTTCACCGTATATAATAGAAGAAAGGAAGAGCCATATCGTCCTCGCTCGCCAGTGTTTCGCGACGTTATTGATGATAGGTGTATCCGTAAAATGTGCTGACAAGGGTTGATAAATAGTTGCATACAGAATTCGCTGTTAATACTATATGATATTTGAAAATGAAATACAACGTGGGAACATTTCTAAATTACAGTCGACTGAAGATCTTGTATTTTTATCTGATCTATCTTGGTAAAAGTTTCACGATAACGGGTTGCTACAAGGCCGAGGATTTCCGGTGTGGTTTTCCCTTGTCAGTGGTGCAGGATGGAGAGCCTGGCAAGCAACAGCGTGTAGTCTTTCGGAAAAATCTGAGGTCCCGAGTACACGTTGGCGTACTCGTGAAAGAACCCTTGACGGTTGGAATTCGAAATAATAGTAGGCCATGGCGCCGCTGTTTGGGCAACATTTCCCTCATAACACACTATTTTTGGTGTATGTCCGTCTTCATTAGCCCCGAAAAGCGAGACGTTCAACCCCATTTCATTTCAGTTCACCTGTATTGTGTTTAAAGGAAGTCAACACATTATTTTGTTGCATTGCAATGCAATAAACTTTTTTGTGACCTTTATTAGCGTTAGCTATTACCCGGCGTAAAAAAAACCCTAAGAACTCTATCTGTAAGAGGTAGATCTATATATACCCTTACAAAACACAAATGAAATTCCTCAAAGGTACAAATAGGTATTGATTTTACCGCTTGATGAAACAAACCTTTAACGATGTTATTTGATGTATACGTATATAGATATAGAACCAGGCAATTTGTCGTCTGCATTTGAAAAAAAACGAGGTTTTAAGAGAAAGATGGAGAAATAAAGCTGATTAGCTGCCTTAAGTGGGAAGGGACGAGAAACGTGAATAGCTTGGTGAAAAGCACTAATAATAATCTTTTTCCTATAAAACTCTGATTTCTTGCCTTGTTTGAAGAAGCCGGTGGCTAACTATATCAACTTTGATTATTTCGCCAACTCGCCAGGCAAATTTTTCTCTGCCAATCAAGGCGTTCGATTCCTATTCCAGGTCATTCATAATTAAATCTATCGATCTTTTCACGAAAGCAATTTCAGACAAGGGAATAATTAGGCAACGATTTGAAGGTCGCTCTATCAATCACCACAAGGACTTGAGCTTATACGGCTTCACTGAAGACTAAAGAACAATTTATACGGCAACTTTAAGTAAGTTTTATTGTATCGGGGCCGTTGGTAATAAATCATTGAATAAATTCTATATCTCAAAAGTTCAAGATCTTTAATGGGTAAATAAATCTCAGTTGCTATCACCATTGGAATAAATTAACCACCAAAAGGCGATAAATATCGATAAAGTAATGATACGGTGCCTGGGATAGAAATATTTCTCTCTCCACGCAACCACACTTCCTACAATAACTGCTGAAAGCAATCGGCTTCTGAAATCCGGGTAAAGGCATTTCATAATCTTTCTAATACACACGAAACACCTTCTCATTTGTGGACATGTGGTTGGGTAGTTAAGTGGTTAACACGGGGTAGTTCAATACGAACTTGTTTCTCACCACCCCTCCTCCCCCGGACCAGACTTATATTATCCAGAAGAGGTGCGCGTTACCGTCGAGATTCGGACACCTTCCCGTGACTTTGTTTGAATGTGACTGGGTAGTTAAGTGGTTTAACACATGCGCTTTAGATCCACGTGTCAAATTTCGATCTCAGGCTTCTCTCCCTCATATGTGAAGTTGACTAGACTAGTTTAACCGGACTTCGCGTAAACATCAGGGTTAGTGATCAGATGATCAGGTAAAAAGAATGGTGAACAGATTCTGTAATCGCTAAGAGGAGTCTTATCACGGTATTGAATTGAAATCGTCTTGGTGATGATTTCTTAAACATTCCAGGTTCGAATTGCTCGTGCACTGCATTAAAATTGAAACATGTTTTTCTCCTTACAAATATACATTATGTGGATTAGTTTCTGCATTTCCCATTAGCCAGGGGAATAGAATGGGAAAGTAAATTGACATTGATGCCCATGGCCCAGCCTTTTAAGATGCTTATTATACTTCAATTTATATATCACTGACGAATAAACACAGAACTCTAGATTAAAAGCGCCTTTCAAAGTAAAGTTCTCCAAATAGATTAAAAGTGGCTTCCAAGGTAAAGTTCACAAAATAAGTGAGAGTTGCGTTTATAATATGTTTATTGTATACCTTTGAACAGTATTCGTTGACAGGAACGTCATTGGTTATGTATGCTTTTAACTATCGCACGTTTTAGTCAACGGTGCGTTCCATTAAATTTCGTTCAATATAAAATTTCTCTTACAGAAAGTGTTTAATAACAACCCTTTTAAATTTAATCAGTGGTCTTATCCCACCGACGTTTCCATAGATAAAAAATTCGACCGTTAGGATTTCTCTCTCTCGTCAATCCATTTCACGTGAACAAACCACTCGATGAAAATGTTTGAATTTGCTGCGGTCTTAAATGTGGAATAATTTGCTGCCGATTCAACAGGTTATTTACCAGAATCAAGTTACTCTCGGTTGTGCTAAATTACCGATATCTTGTGGAAAAGGAGCTCTAAGAACATGAGCTATTAAAAATAGTTCCGCTTCTAAGACGGCAACCGACAAATTCCATGGTAGCCATAATGCATAAAACAACTCTCCCGGGGAAATAAAATGGCCGGCGAGCAGTATTTGAACCAAGGGATTCATTAAGAGCAGCGCGTTTAAACGTGTGGAGTAAAGACTTGGTCAATATTTTTTTAGCTTTAAATTGCACGTTTCTCGTCGTTTGAGTGTTAAATGAAACTAATCTAACAAGAACAGAAGACAAAATGACGCACTTTCAGTGAAAAACAAAATGTTTTAACGATAAATACCAAAGGATCTTCAATAGCCATTCTGTGAAATCGGTTAACGAGATTAAAAATAAAGATTCTTTTGTTAAAAGTTTTCTTGTAACGTATGTTTTTTGGCCGAGATATTTTAGTAAATCATGTTAAATTTAATAGAGGCTAAATAGATCATATTCTCCAGCTGAAAGGTAATATTTATTGTCATTTCTATGATACAGCGCACTAATTTTAATTCATGTGATTACATGGGTTCACACATTCTACATAACCGTTTAACAAAGTCAAAGAATTATGCCCGAATGTCGACGGTAACACCCACATCTTCTAAATAATGACAGTGGTTCCGTATGGAACAACCCCATGTCGTCATGGTGACGGTTGTTTGTGGCCACATGCGAACTGACTACAAGAAATGAAATGGGATTTAACGCCCCACTGTTCCATAGCTAATGGGCATATGAAGGCGGACATAAGCCATACAGTGCGTTGTGAGGGGAAATTTTGCCCTGACAGAGGCACCACGGCCTCTCTTATTTCGAATTCCAACTGCCAATGCTTCTTTACGTGCACGCAAATGTGAACACGGGACCTCGGTTTTTCGTCTCACTCAAACGACTATACGTTGTTCCTTCTCAGACCTAGCAAGACTGGCTGTTAACAATCTAAAATCAGTGATTCTCAATGAGTGTGCCGCGCGTTCTTCCTAAGTGTGCCGTGAAATTTTATACGGCACACTAAGAAAATGCAAAAAACCAGGTGATCCCTATTGAGTATTCACTGGTGTCCTGATAAGTTCATAGCTGTGTTTTTCTTTATTTAGTTTGAGTCACTTTATGTGTCTATGACAAGTGTGTGTCTACGGGTGTATGTCGTCTATGACTTGCCATGCTTTTATTTTGCAAAATGTAAATATTTTCCATATATATTTAGCCAGGTTTGCCGCTATTTTTTCATGTGTTCCAATGCGTGCCGTTGGCAAAAAAGGTCGAGAACCACTGATCTAAATACATCTCTCTTCCCAGTCGTAAAGTACGTGACAATGAGTAGGGTTGCCTGTCCAACCTCGTGGGTTTTCTCCGAATCTTCCGATTTCCTCCCACGGCTAAAGACTCCTACGCACAAGCGAATTATTGAAATAAAATGGAACCATATGTTAGTCCCGAAATGACCTAGTTTGTGTCGAGTGGACGTTAAGCCCCATTTCACGCTTTCTCTCCCGGTCATAAATATTCACAATGAGGTGATTTGTTTATCAAAGACATCTTCTGTTTTACAATTAAACGTTTTGATTCTTTAAATCCACCATATAGTTATGAAGATTGATAACACAATACCAGAAAAGACAAACAAATAGAAATTATCTTTTAATTTGCAGCTTGTATCCCATTGTTTTCTTCGAGGCACTGCTTTATATCTATTGTTTGACAGCGAATTTTTTAAAATACTTTTTGGAGGGTTATAAGATGAATTTTCTTTATTCCCGATCGTTTTTTGTAGATATTATGTTTCTTTGGGCTATTATAATCCTTTCCTCGCGACACAATCATGAAGCAAAACAAAATCATGTATAACACAATTTCAAACGTTTTACGTTGAAGTACTGCCGTATTAAAAAATAAATAGACTAAACATAATCGATCCTAAAAGGTAATTTAATGTAAGCGAATCGAATGAGATAGTATACAGACGTACTAATTAGTAACCAATCAGTCTGAGTAGTGTTAGGTGATCTAGAAATGAAATGAAATGAAATGAAATGGGGTTTAACGTCCTACTGTTCTGCTCCTAACCTGGGCTAATAGGTGATCTAGAAAGTGTAAGCAAACTAATGTTACCTGTCAGGTGTAAACAAACAGGTGTTACGTATCACCATAGGCGTACGGGGAAATTTTTGACTGGGGGGGGGGGGGGGCGGTGGTGGTTGGTGCCCAAAAAATGTAGTTAGGTTCTTAGTATGTTTCATAATAATAATAAATTCGCTGTTAAATTGGACACATTCAAGAACACAATATTTTTTTTATACAACTTTTACAAAGTACATTTGTGTGCCCAAATTTTCCCAGCATTTGGTGCCTAAAATGGGTCGCCCAGCCCCTCTCCCAGCCCCCCCCCCCCCCAGCTCGTACGCCTATGCGTATCACTAGACGGACATAACATGACTGTGGACTGTGATAGGCAACCATAAACACCAGTATTTAGAATGTAAAAGGCACTTACTAGCACTTTACTTGTCAATAATGATCCTCTAAAGAGAAAATCGTGATAAAATGAGAATGCTCTAGTAAGTTGGTTAATCAGAGAAGTGATAACAAAATATGATAGTCACTATCGCTTATGTTTTTTCATTTCTAATTCATGATTGATGGTATATTGTTATTTGGTGCTCTGGTTCTCGATATAGCTGAAGTTGAATTATTTTGTTAGATGTTCTATCATTTATCCAGAATAAAATCGGATCCGTAAGAATAAACACATCAGATGTTGCGGACACAGTAGTTATCGAAATTGCACATAAATATTGGCAACGTTCTCGTGACGTCAGCTTATCTGTGATTTCGCTGAAGAACTGTACTGTAAAACTAAATTCCCTCGTCAAACTATAGTTTTCACCAATCTGATTAAAATACAGATCTATACATGTACTTCCTTTCGTTGTTTATACTTTCGATGGCCTCTACTACATGAAGATCTGACCGGTTGTGGTGGAAGGTCGCGTCAGAGGTCATACGCGCGGCTTGTGACCCTATGACGTCAGACATTTGATTAATCAATCAGCGTTGATGTTTCTAGTCGGTTACCCACAGTTCCATGCACCTCACGCCAAAAACTCGCCGTAACAGACCGTTTAATTGGTTACCCACAGTTCCATGCACCTCACGCCAAAAACTCGCCGTAACAGACCGTTTAATTGGTTAATTCCTCACATCACCTAGAACGCGGGTTATATAACAACTCTTCCAGATCCTAGTGTAGTAAAGACAAGTAAAACTATAAAAAAAGAGACACAATAGGATCTGTGGTTTAATCAGATTGTTCTCAAACGGGTCCCGACCAGAACAATCCCATGGATTTCAGCGCGTGTCGTCAAGTTACGGTGTTGAACTCTTCAAAAATATCAGTTACTACCGAACTTCGATTGGTGACCACTGTATGTTGGGAAGTGGGTACTGGAAATAAAGCTAGAATATAGATTTTGTTTAGTTGTTTTCTATATAGCTACCATGTCACATAATCTAAAGGCGTCTGGGTCAACGTTTGATGTTTTAATCAGTTTTATTCAGATTCCACATCTATCCGGAAGTGGAATCAGTTGAAAGACATGTCAGTTAGATCACTATCTTTTTAAAGAAATTATATATTTAAGCACCATGTACATGTATAATACTAAAATTGTACTTACTGGCGTTACAGCAGAGGAAAAACGAGTCCGGGAATAGATTCCTTTCTTTTTATATTTAGTGTGGTGTGAATTGGTGCCAAACTTAGTTTTTCAGTTTAAACGACCTGACTTGAGACCTTGGTGGTGGTCACTGTGTCGAGGATATACCTACTACCATGTAGATTCGTGCAGTTAGTTTAACACTTTTGTCTTCCTTTTTGTCTATAAAGATCTGCGAAGGATTTGGGCTTCCAAAGTCCAACTCAACTGAGCCATCAGCAGTAAATTGCACTAGAAAAGATAGATTTGATATTTTGACGTCGCATTTCGCTGGGCAGTCGCACAGCAAACAATTCTTTGTCGTATTTTTAATAACATTGTTTCAGCACTGCGACTACTATAGCCGCGAAGGAGACAAATCATTAAGAAACGACGTTAATTACTTGGAACATTATAATGTTATGATGATTTTACGATAAATCAAACGCAATAGATATACCATAGTAATACCAGAAGATTGGGATCGGATTTTTGTTCTAACATTTAAACCCTGCAAATAACAACATCCTTTGATATTAAATCAATTTTCTATATAATAGACTCGACTATAAATTATACCCTGACACTAAACGTTTCTACCAAAATAATACTTTCATTTATCTTCTCAAATTATTGTTGACAACAAAATATGACATATGTCTCCTGTGCTGCTTTAATAAATTTCCGCAGTTGTCTGCATGCGATATCCGCTACATGTATTCGTCATGTGAAAGAAAATTGTTGGTAATTGAGATGAACTGTACTTTTGTTAATCTGAACTGGGTGTGTGTATATATATATATATATTCTGACAGAAATTGTCAGTAGTGCAGAGTGGAGGGCCTGGCATGACACAGTCTGTACTCGTTCGGATGGGGCGAAAAATCGGTGTCCCGTGTACATATTGGTGTACATAACCCTTGACAGTTGGAATTCGAAATAAAAGTAGGCCGTAGAGCCATTTCCCGGGCCAAATTTTTCTCATGGCACACTGCTTGGTGCAATCCCATATTTATTAGCCCAGTCGGTGTAGAACAGTAGGAACCGAAAGGCCATATATACAAAATGACAAATTGTGAAAATATGTTTGGGAAATTGGTATGTGACGGCGAATCAGGTGTGACATTCATTCCATAGTACTGCTTGTATATAGTTCTTGAGGTGTAATAATCTCCTCATAAAATGTTCTCGAATTTCTGATTATTTGCGTTTTAATCATAGCCTTAGTTTTGGTACCTCCGCCAACCTCTACTTCTTATTCTAACTCACGATGTCAAACGGCAGACTATCGACATACGGGAGATTTTAAATGAAGCCTGTATCATTACAGTACCAGGGCCCTGTTTTTCGAAATCTTAACTAAAGGTAAAATCCAAATTTTAGTAGATACTTCAATTTTGATTGGCTAAACACTAAAATCTCTCTAATATTTTCCAATCAAATTACTAAAATTTAGATTTTATCTTAGTTAAAATTTCGTGAAACAGCCCCCAGGACTGTAACAACGCAGTGACGCTTACGAATGGCTTCGGGATCCATACACTTGATTTAATATTTGATGTATATTTCTTGTAATGTCTGTATTTTTTCTTGTCCGCAGGTGTATATATACTCTTAAAAGAAGTAGGGGATATTGAAATGCAAATACCTATGCAGGTTGTGATATGATAAATAGTCATGGACACTTGATATGCTTTGAGAGTATGTTCACAGATGAAGAATCTATCGCCCCAACAGAACCACTGAGCTGCATGTGCGACACGCAATAACGGCATACACGTGGGAGGGGTTCATTGTCAAATTTGTCACTTCAAGGAAGGGTTGATGAAAACTGCCGCTTGCTGGTTTATCCTATACATGTTTGCTTTCCTATCGGTTCTTGTATAAGATTTACTGTTTAGCGTATCTTTGTTTTAATGTGTTACGTTTAATTTGATCGGGAGACGTGTTCGTCGACGTCAACGTCAACCGACAACACTGCAAAAAATGGCCGTGGCGCTGCAAGAGGAGTGGGTCAGATTGTCCCCAATCGTGATTGAGCGGTTGATTAGAAGCATGCCACGACGAACTGCTGAATGTCTGAGGATTGGTGGAGCAATTACTCATTATTAAGACAAAAATCAAAAACGTCTATTTTCACTCTCTGCGAGTGAAATGGGGCCGTTAGATAAACCGCCCATATGAACTGTTTATGTTCATGTGTAGGCAATTGGCCTATTATTAACATACACTGGTTACCTTTAATAAAAACAGCAGTGCATTTCCGCAGTTCTGTATTGTTTCTGAATAATCCCTATTTTTTTTAAGAGTATAATATATTGTCGGTTTTGTTTTTTGTGTATAGTGCTGTTCTCCTGCACTTACTATTAGGGAGTAATAATCTCCCCATAAGACGTTTTTCAGGATTCTGAATAATTACATTCTTAATTAAATAATGATAAACTTAGTATGATCTCAAGTTTACTTTTTCCCGACAAAAAGGAAAAATCTAGAAAGCGACGAAGTGTCAAATGATGTTTATAATATGTATGAGTGAAGACATTCTAACACAGGGATGCGATATAATATACTTAAAACAACAGGTATATATTTCCGTATATTTTAATGTATATACTATGACAACAATTAGTGTTAGACAAAAGTAGACTATTGTTACAGATATCGATATCAGTAACATTTCCCTGATGTCTAAAATAACTACAGGATGTAATTAACTAATTATACATACAACAGTCGTATTTGGACTAAGACTAGTAATTATTTCCCCTTATTTCATGATGGAGTGCGAGTTATAAATAGACAATTTTTCCCTTAATTTTTTTCTCCCCTCTTCCTGCATTTTTGGGTTGACTTTTTGGTCTAGAATTGGAGAAAAGGGATCAAATTTGCAATTTCATAGCAGTTTTGGGTAATACTGATGATATTACAGCGGAGGGATAGGGGGTGTAAAGTGTCTTTCTGCAGAGCAATCATTGTGTCGGAAGTGAGATTTTCACCCCTGTCAACTTCAAATCTGTGTAGCAAAAAATCTAAATGGTCAACCCCCTACAAAATTATGATGAGGAGATTGCCAAATGTTGTCCCCATTGTGCCTATAAAGATTGGAACCAACGGAATGTTGAGCAAAAAGCTACAGCCTGTGGTGTTACAGTCATTTAGCATTGAAGTCAATGGGCAAATAATTGCTAGTCTGAGTCCATTTAT
Source organism: Patella vulgata (assembly GCF_932274485.2). Classification (NCBI taxonomy): domain Eukaryota; kingdom Metazoa; phylum Mollusca; class Gastropoda; family Patellidae; genus Patella; species Patella vulgata. The sequence continues at coordinate 26,451,780 of NC_065883.2, forward strand.
ATTTATGTCCAGTTAATCATTGTCTACCTATATAATACTATACGTCCTGTCGTAGATTTTTATAACCTATTTATTTTTATCTGAAAGCGATTCTAGAGTAGAAAGACCATCTTTGGATAGATTTCAACGTGTATAAATGGTGAGACGAATAAAGGAGGACGACCGGAATCATAGTCTCCCGAGGGTTCCCTGTCATGGAATCGACACAACAGCGAATGGTATGTGAGAATTCAGGAATGCATTGAGAAGATGATGTTTTGATTAACGAATAAACTGACGGATTAACGTTTGCAAATGAAATGGAATGGGGTTTAACGCCCCACTGTTCTGCACCGAATGGGTTAATGAAGAGGGGCATATCATATAAAACCGTGTAAACAGCACATCCGTAATTACACACATATTACCCCCCCCCCTCCCCACACACACACACACACCTTCTTCTAAAAAAGGGGTAAGGGACAGCATTCTGTCAGGTTGTAGATTGTTCTACACGAATGGGGGCCACGGTGTTCCAGCGGTAGGTAGGGCATTGACGTCTTGTCGTCTTGACTTCCCTGTTTTTGAACCGGGCTCTCACTTCTACCGGGTAGTATCTGAAGGGCTGACAAGAAGATCACGATTAGTCGTTCCGTGGGACGAAAAACTGAGGTCCACCCCTGGCATATGGAATTCGAGTAGGAAACGGTGCAGTCCGGACAAACTTCGCCCCCGTCCCATTGCACACTTTGCCATAGAAATGAAATTTACTATATATAAGTTTAAAAATGGCCAAAGTATTGTGTTGACGAGACGTACCCCATCTCATTTCAATCCTTTCCTACACCATAGATTATACACAACCGATGAAAAATCGCCGATATAGTAATTCATTTACGTGTGCTGCCCTTCATTATCATTGTAAAGTAATACTGCAACGTATTATATTATGGAAGCCTATAACTACCATTCATAATTTCTACTTTTCGCCTCTTCAGAACACGAAAGTCGAAAAGTCGAAATTACGACAAAATGTGAGGCGACAAGACGGTATACAAGCCAAAATCAACTCGAAAATAGGAAATTAAGAAATAACACACCGCGATAATAGCGCCCCCCGTTTTTTCTTAATTTCTACTTTTCGACTTGCATTTTGGCTTGTATACCGTCTTGGCGCCTCACATTTTGTCGTAACTTCTACTTTTCGACTTTTCGACTTTCGTGTTGTGAAGAGGCGAAAAGTAGAAATTAAGAATGGTAGTTATAGGCTTCCATATTATATACCATCGAGTATTAAATCGTAACATCCCACGCTGTCAAAACTAATACTCATTTTCTTGAACCTCATTATTAAGAAACAACACGGACATGAAAAACAGAAAGCTTTTCAGTAACACCCTTACCTCAAAAATAACTACAACCTTGTGTTTTAATTGTGATGTAAAAGCTCGCAGCAGGAGTTAAATTAATTGTTAGTCTGGACATATTTTAGATCCACCTATAGGCGATATCCCTTAAAGTAAAGTAGCTTCCCTCATATAGCCATATTGTAAACCCTGACAGTCAACATGTCACGCCCAAACAAACTAGCAAACATATGAAATCACAAGGGCGTTCTTTTGCACAGACACTATCACAGTACTTCATCGCTCCGTTTGTTGATATGTTTGATTTAATTTCGTTTTCTTTCATCACAATCTTCAAACATAATAACACTTTTCTAGTGTACGTGAGAAATACTGTACAGTTCAAACACCTGACCACACCAATCCCTGACATTTTTTTATCAAAGTTTCGTCTCAAAACTTACAAATACAGACAGAATGTGGCTTCACGTTCACTCGATCAAATAGTTTTATCCCATTTGTGAATTAATATTTGATCATACGAACAGATTTAACATGTGCGAAAACTCAAATTAAGTAACAGAAAACCTAAATAAACGTATCCAACAATTCATAGTTTCACTCCCACGCTAATAGCATACGAGGACTGACTGATCAGTTCTAAGCCTGAAATGGATAGATCAGTTGGGTTGAAACGAACTATTGCCACCAACAAGTACAATCATTGAATGAATCATAAACATAAGAACTGCAACTGTAGTGTTATTATTGTCTGCGTACCAGACCATCTTGTGAAACCTACCCATTGAAATCACCAGAAATGGACAAAACTGGCTATAGGGCAGTCATCAAGTACCTGTAATGGAAAGGATTAACCCCAACGCTGATACATGCCGACATGGTCTCCACTTTAGGGGATGATGCCCCTTCCTTTCCCACAGTAAAGAAGTAGTCTGCAGAATTTAAGCGTGGCTGAGAAAGTCTTGATGATAACTCACGTCCTGGAAGGCCACCAACAGCAGCAATAAAAAAAAACATTACCCGGGCGCAACTGAAAGGACTAACGTCAACACAGATACATGTCGACATGCTCCCCACTTTAGGGGGTGATGCCCCTTCATTGTTTACAGTAAAGTAGGGGCCTTGACGAAGACCACCGCCCTGGAAGGCCATCAACAGCAACCTTAAAAAAAAACATTACCCGGGTGCATGACATGGTGATGACTGATCGACGATTGATCACTTGACATATTGCCAATGTTGTGAGTGTGTTGTGCACATTATCGCCAACGAGTTAGGAATGCAAGATGGGTGCCAAAGCTATTGACTGGGGATCAGAAACGTGACAGATTCCTGACGTCCCATGACAGTCTATACGCCATTTTGAAGCAGAACCTGGTAATATTGTTTTGGCCACATTTGTAATCATGGATGAGACCAGCTTCCAGAAATGAAAAAAAGGAACTAGTCGGTCGCCATTTCCTGTTAATAATGACGTCATGTCAGCTGTGAACGATTTTTTTTAGGGTGACTGAAGAAAATTTCTTCTTGACCTGCATCCAGGTCTTGCAGCATCGTTGTCAAAATTGTGGACACCTCCGAGGGGATTATGTAGAAAATTAATGCAAAACCATCGAATTTTTAAAGCCCTCGTAAATATCCACGCTATGTAATTCTTTCTTATTCGAACGATCACATTATTACAAACAGGTACTTTGGGTACGTGTATATTTGAAATATGCTTTAATGTATTTTTAAGAATACACAAGGAAAGAAAAAAAAAAATTCTCAATTTCTTAAATTTGACCGTTGAGTAACTAGATTAATACAAACTGTGTGATTTGATTACATATTTGGACTAAAACATATTCAGATTATCTTTATCTTTTTTTTCCGCCGTTTAATTGCAGTCTACTGAACGCTTAATTCTCTTAATGTTCTCACAAACGTTAGCCACAAATAACAAGGTCCCTCAAGAGTAAGTGACAAGCTCTCATTTTTTATCCTGTGGTAATGCATCTTTAAGATGTATCGTAACAAAGGACATCGTTAAAATGACATAAAACAAATCTTCCTAGTTCTATAAAACATTTCTTCGTTGTTCTATAAAACATTACTTCATGGTTCTGCAAATGTTTCTTATAAAACACTTCTTCCTGGTTCTATGACATGTCACTTAATGGTTATATAAAACATTTCTTTGTGGTTCTATAAAACATTTCCATAACTCTAATAGAAATTATTGATTTTTAAATTCTGACTTTGACCGTATTAAAACCTTGAAGTATAATAACTTTAATTAGAAACACGAGAAGAACATCACAAGCATAAAAAAAACCTATCAATTCATGGCTTGGTTTTGCAACTAATTATTGAAAAGAAAACGATTTTCGAATTCCAATAAATATCCTGTGTGAAATAATTAATTTCCGCGTGTGACATCCATTATTTAAAATGTGAAAGCTAGGTAAATCCACGTTTCGTGCAAACTAAGACATTCTTTAGATTAATTTAGAAAGGCCTCAATTTTGTATAAATATTTCCCTCGGCAAATATAATTAATATTCCAACAAAACGTTTTAATATATCTTTATTTTAAATGAATGGAAATAATTTGGCAATATGATTTTAGCAAATAAATAACATGCCTTGTTAATTATAAAATCTACCATATGGCATTCTAAATAAAGTTATTTAAACCGCGTGCCAAGGACTAGATAAAGCTTTATTTTGAAATACGTTCTTGGGGGGCGAAACTCTTGGAAAAAATCTCAAAGATGGCGGTGGTGACGTCATACTCGGTCTCTGGTCCATTTATATTATAGTAGACTCACTCGTACATATTTATTTAACAGAAGTCCCTTGTTTTAGGAAATTGACATACCTAATAATTTGTGGACTAGTAACCGCATTCCCTTTAGAATTACGCCAGTGTTGTCATAATTTTGAAGGTGATATTGTATATCAACAAAACTATGATGATTCATCTAGAAGGAAGGAAAACATATCGTCCAGAGGAAGTGTCCTGCCTTTACTACAAGCTAGAGTCCTTTCATTTCTAGAGGATGGTTTATCAGCTGTGTGTTCTTCCATTCCAGTCGAGTAATGTTTGTAACATACCGGAAAACACCGGAAAACTACCGGAAAACACCATGTTATACTGAATACCAGAAAACACTGGAAAAACACTAAATACCGGAAAACACACTAAATACCGGAAAATACCCTAAATAGGTAACCCGGAGACTGGCACCCTAAATAGGTAACCCGGAGCCTGGTCCCCTTTGTGCCAGGGTTAGGGTTAGGTTTAAGAATATCATCCACAGTCTTCGAAATTGCATACACGACTTATTGGTCAATTTCAGTCAACATTGATGTTATTATCTTACCGTGAAAAGTTGGGCTTCCAATATTTAAGACAAAATGAACATTTTAAAATTGGCACACGAATCGCGTGCCAGAATGTTTTCGGTAGCCGTTTGTAATAAAGCGACTCGTTGAACGAGGCTAAACATATCCCACAGGAGAAATTACAGTAAAAACAGAAATAATTGAATGTAAATCAGTTTGTATACATTCATATTACATTAGCATATACGTTGAGAGCCATTTGTGACCATCTCTACATGCCAAAGCATAGCTAGAGATTCAGCTCCTTTAATTTCATCCCATAATGTGTGGATTATTGTGTGTCGAATACCTTGGCACGAGATGAGTCTATTAAAGATCAACCACTACAATATTCGCTTTTAATAAAATGTCCGTTCACAACTTCATATCCGCATGTGTGATTAGAACTATGGATTTTCCATAATTCTCAATAAAACAACTTTTTATTACTTATTCTAAAAATGAAATAAAATGTAATATAATAGGGTTTAACGTTCTGCTGTTCCGGTTCGACTGGGCTAATGAAGACGGGCTTATTCTAAAACCATGTTACCTAAATTATGCCACATAATTTTTGAACTCGCTGAACTCTGAATAAATTATTTATTTAGGAATAATATTGTTATTCCATTATTTGGTTCTGTTTTATTTGGCGTTTTTATTTTTACAACACAGGCACGTTCACAGTACTACACAGGCTATGATTTGTCGGGTCCAGATCATCTCACCAATTAAAATCTATGACAAGGTTCCGAGGAATCGTTGATAGGCATTGATGATCGAGACATTTATCTGGGTCATGGGGATAGTGCTAAGTAGTAAGCCCAGCTCAATTTTTCGTCATAGGTCAGGAGATGTAAACAGGGCTAGCGCTCATCCCACCCCTAACCCAGGACCTAGCCTCATTGCTTACCCTAACCCTAACCTACAATCTCACCGACAATCAATTGCCCTAACCTTATGACATCTCATTGACCTTGACAAAAATTGAGCTGGCCTTAACAAATAGATTTAGCCGAGGTCATAGATACTGACGTCAAAGGCCCAGAAAGCGCTTTTCTCACACAGACTGACTAACCAAATATACGAAACGAAAATAACACGTTGTTATGATTAGATTGCAATTATAGGCTTAGTAAAACGCGAATTATAAAGCAAATCCTAGAGACAATTATGACAAGATCTCATTTGGGATATTTCCTTGTTTCCTATAATAGATTATTTGGCCAATCACTCATTATGGACATAAATATTTGGAAACATAATCCTTTTCAAATTGTTTTTGTGACAGTATTCACGATACACATGACAAGACTTCAACGAAAATGACAGTTTATTGATGCCGATCATATTTCATGCTCATATCAATTTGATCTAAGGTATTAATATTATCAATTAAGCATAATAGTAACAGTCTGTAGACAGCATACAATATCATACCGCTTTTTGATCAATATTTGATGATAATTCTCTTTAACAGACACAAGAAATAAAATATGAGTAAATTTATAAGTTTATAACTTTCCTCAAGACCAGCGATATGTTGTAATGTTGTGAAATAATACTGGGTCAAATAATCTCATCAACTTTTAGTTACATCTAACGGGTATTTTTTAATTTTGGGGGTTTTTTTTATTATTATTATTTGAAGAAATTGATTGACAAATGAAATTCCACCCAAGCGATTTACATTAAAGGCAATATAGGCAAACATAGCTTAACTAGAAAGGTAACCTATTCCCACCGCCATCTTTGTCATTTGCACTAATAAAACTTTCTCAAGGTGTTTTTTTATTGGGTCAAATATAAATTTATCGTTTCGGGTCAATTATATATTTTTTAATATTTTTTGGGTGTTTATATGTAGATTTGTTCTGCACGCCCGCGAGATTTAAAGATTCAACCATAAAATGGATAATCGAGACATAGACCCGATTGTCGAGTACCGTTCTTACGATAATGAACAGGTTTCGCTACATCTTGTGAAACGTTCAAACACCCAAAGCTCCGTTCAGAATAAAGTAATTTGAATGAAATTTTCAATATAATCATTTTTCATTATCTATTTTTGAACTCTTATAGCAAGAACGGACAGATATTTATCTAAATCTTACATTATGCATATTTAAGGAACAAACAAAAAAATAACATTAACATTTATCGTTTAGCTTTCCGTGAACCGACTTAATCCGAAAAAAAACATAAGCCATTCTATAATTTAACGTTACCATATTAATAATGTAAGTAACTAGACAACCCCCCCCCCCCCCACACACACACACACACACACACACACACACAAAAAAAAGGAAAGAGATGTTAATTTAATATACAAAAATATTGTGATACATTAATGGTATTGTTTAAAAAGGTCACAGGAAATGTTACCATATGCCCAGATTACACATGTATTAAAACAATATTGGGAATTTACAGGCTTGTCGTTGTGTCTCATTCACAGAATATGCTATTTTACAACTTTGTAAGTCCCTTTAATGTTCTGATGTCTGGCGATTTACTTGGTTTCAAAGGTCGTTTCAACCTTAAATTATTGCCTGTCGCTTAGAAGAATTACAACCACCTCAGCAAACTGATAATTTCAGGCGTTTTTTAGACACCATTAAAAATCTGTAATTGTACGTCGTGCCGTCTTCAACGATCCAATTAACCCAAGCCTGTAAAAATTCCGCGTTATACTTCCGTACCTTGTAGCACCTTAGGGCAATAGAATTCCTATTAGATACTCGGAACCAAACTTGGTATTAAATAATGTCATTAGTATAGCTTACATTTGTTACAGTCTAAAAAGAGAATTCTATTAAATAACCCTTTTGATGCAAGTTAATGTTTAGAATGTTTTGTACATAATATATCCATCGTTACGATTATATTTAGTATAATACCCACGCTCATGCTCATGATAGTGATAAAGAAACTGTATAATATGCAGCCAAACCGATAATTCTTAGGCAAAGATGGAATGTGATGTATCTAGAATCGTTTCTCGGTGATCTTCATTTCTCATTTTCATCTGTTGGACTTAAAAAATTAAAACCTCCATGGCTTAGATAAAAAAAATTTTAAGGTATTGAACTGGATGTTTTATTTTGATTAGTCATATACTAGCATTGTCTAAACGATTTTAAACATTTGTTTTTGACTCGGAAAAGCTTAAGTGGAAATGCGCAAATCGTCTTGTTTACTAATTTAGCTTAATTTTGAGCTCCGTGTGTCGACAGACGAACATAAAATCGGTTATCTCTTAACACCGGTTTTATCTTTAGAACTATTTTTTTTCACCGAAAGTAGATTGTCAAACAAATAAAAAAATCCATTGAAATCGATACGTTTTTTTTAATTATTTTTATTTCACATTTCATTTTAGGTTTCTATTACTTTTCCTAAGTGGCAGTGGGATTATATAACATATAATTAATTCGCAATGATGAAGTATCGTTTTAGCCAACCTGATTAAAACACAGATCCAATTTGGTTTCGTGTTTTATAGATCAAAATTTCGTTTTATTTGTCTGTACTACACTAGGTTCTGGAAGAGTTGTTACCTGCGTTCTGGATGAGGGATTAGCCAATGAAACCATCTGTTACGGCGAATTCTTGGCGTGCGACGCATGGAACTGTGAGTAAACCACTAGAAATGTCAACGCTGATTTATTAATCAATGTATGACGTCATAGGGCCAAAAGCCGTTCGTACGACCATTGACGCGACCTTTTACTACAGCCTATCAGATCTTCATGTAGTGTAGACCATCGAAATGATAAAAAACGACACGAAATTATAGATCTGTATTTTAATCAGACTGCGTTTTAGCTAGTAAGAATTTCGTTTTAGCTAGTAAGTATTTTGCTTTAGCTAATAAGTATTAGTTTTAACAAATTAGTATTCGTTTTAACAAATTAGTATTCGTTTTAACAAATTAGTATTCGTTTTAACAAATTATAATTTATATCTTGTTGGCACTAAATGGGATCGTAAATCAAGCCTCTAGACGAGACTTTGGATTCGTTAATGTCCGCCTTGTCCTTTTAGTTTACTGTCATAGATATCATTAACTGAAGTTTCTATAACCATCTAATTGCTATCTATAATATCGTGATATTTAACAATCAGTTTATATTAGTCCATTTATCACATCCACGACTCACTCAAATCATTTAATTGACGACATACAAATCTAAAAGTCGGATTTAGGCAAAGATCAAAGGATATCATATTGAAAGTGTATACAGATTACATTACTTGTAATTACCTTATCACTTATCTTCAGTTTAAACTCGACAAGGCGCACTACCTGTAATATATATTGTATGAATACAATTATATCGTATTGATAGCCATGCTTGGAAACTATTAGTAAAGGCTTGTATGTACAAGGAATTATCTGTGGCCAACATTGCTGTTGTATTTCTGCTTTATGAAAATCTTTTCTTGGGTATATTGCATACTGCATTGTGATCTATGCCAACTATTCTATTTGCAACAAAGTCATAGACAGGGTGCGATATTGAGCCAAACCGGGTACCTAGTCAAACCGCGACACCGGAAAAGTTGATTTCTGTCACATATTTACCTTGTTATTTGGGCCAAATAAACCGGAAATGTGCCTTTTATGCAACGTGTCCAGAAAATATAACAAATAACAAATAAGAATTATACATTTGGGGAGAGATTATTGCATTGGATTGTGAAAGCCTTTTGGCGATTAAAAAATAACCATTAAGCAATACTAATGGTTCAACAATAATCTGTTTGTAACAAACAAACAAGTTTAAAACGAAAAGGTTAATCGTTAAAAAATACGAAACCGCGGCAACATAATATAAAAATGTGAAAATATTACTCCATGGGGATATTGTCAAGGAGATTATTTAATGATTGATTCATATGTTTAGAATGTCATCAATAATAATAAAAACTCAAGTTATTCCAGCAACAATCCGCTGACATCCATTCCAATGAGTCACAGTTTTCTAAATATTCCTCTGTTTCCATAAGATTAGGCTAAGAATAAAATAGTAATTTCACAGACTCTCGCTCTCATTTGAATATTGAGTTCTATTTTTTGCTGTGTTTAACGTGTTATTTTGTGTCCAGTTTTTGCAACGGGTGAAATATTTATTGTAAAACGATTGTTGCTGTCTTAAATTGAATAAGTCTCGAATAATGGCAGTTTGAATTTCCGGTAATATGGTTTAAAGCCGTTTCATAATTGTACAATACGAAAGTGCAATATGTGCCTCCCACAACCATTTTTCGTCTCCAGCCAGTGAAGATATAGGATCCCCAGAGACATAGTGTAATGTAAAAAAAATATATAGATATTAGTACAGCGGTTTCCAATCTGGTTTCAAACACAGATCCTATTTCGTTTCGTTTTTATAGTTCAAAATTTCGTTTTACTTGTCTTTACTACACTTGGATCACACTGATCCGCAGTGAATATTTGCTAGGCCGCTCCAATCACTGATAAGGATGACATCGATGCGGCTTAATGAGCCAGTAATATAAACTTTTTTCCTGCGACAAATTAAATTCTAAAACATTTTTTTTATTTATTGGAAAAATAAATAAAGACGTTTGACGTATTTGTAGGTAAAAATTATTTCCTATTCAGTGTTAATGGGTATTAAAATGACTAAAATGCAGCATTCTCTCCGAAGCAGTAACGTCTTATGTAAACAATGCACGCGCCATTTAGCCTATGTTTGACGCCGCGTGCTATGACGGCACGTGTTAAGACAGTCATCTTTGACAGAGATACATACTAGACTCGTAATTCTCTGTGAAACAGATTGCACTTGGATCTGGAAGAGTTGTTATTAAACTCGTGTTCTGAATGGTGTCAGGGATAAGCCAATGAAACGGTCTGTTACGGCGAGCTTTTAGGCGTTATTTGCACGGAACTGTGGGTAATCCACTAGTAACATCAATGCTGATTGGTTAATCAAATGTCTGACATCATAGGGTCATAAGTCGGTCTTTTGACGCCTGACGTGACCTATCGCTATAAATTGTCAGATCTTCATGTAGTGAAGGCCATCAAAAGTATAAAAAAAACGAAACGAAATATGGATCTGTATTTTAATCAGATTGAGCGGTTTCTAGAAATCCACTGTTAGTTACTTTGGGAGGGGGGGGGGGGTCTAGTTTGGTGCCAATGATAATTTATAATCAGAAAAAAATCGTTTCTTTTTATCTTATCTGTTTAGTCCGATAATTTTCATAATCATGTGTGTGTTTTCACTACACACTCTCCCTGTGAGCAGACTGACATGGTCTATCAAATATTTTCTCTTGTAACACAATGTTCGAATTTATTACTTCCCTTTGATGCCTTGTCACGCGCTACTACAAACATTAACTGATAAAATAAACGTTTCATATTCAATTCATTATCTGAAAGGCCGACCTCTCTAGATCAATTTTTAGATTGATGTCAAAAGCTATTTATTTCGGACTGATTTTAGATAGCTTAGGCCATAAACACGACCTTCATGTGATCTTTCGACCCAAAATATGACTGGTCATAAAATTCCATCATAACGCATTAGATGCGGTTGCCACAAAAGTGGTTTTACATTTACCAGACATACGTATGAATATACGAGGGTTTTTTATTCACCATAAAAGGTGATTTGCAAGCAGGTTAAGCATAAATCGCTCACGAAGCCAATTTTCTAAGATAGAAGATGCCAACGAATTTAATATTTACATATAAAGTTAGAAAATTTATAATATCATCAATTTGCTACTTTGCGAAACGTCTAATTTGTAACAAAATATAACTTAATAAACATGTCTGCACCATAATTTATAACACAACTATACCAATAGATTAGAATTTATGGAATACCACACTTGAGATATGTTTCGTATATGCTTTGTAAACAAACGCTTTAGAATAGTGTGTAACTTTTAAATTGTAAGTTTCTTCAAAATACTGTTCTGTTAAAATGTTATGCTGTGTTCGGGTGCACAATTGGGAAAATCAACATGGCTGTCATTATCCCTTCAAGGATTAATAAAACCGCTAATCACCATTTGAGAAATTTAAATCGCTAAAATGAATATCTGTCCAAAGAAAGTTCGGGGGGTTGGATGGTCGAATGGTTAGCACGTGCGCGCTGTAGGCCTATAATAAGGCCTGTCATTGAGTCAACTGGCGTGGTTTCGAATCCCAGGTTGTACGTGACAAGGAGCAGGGTCGCCTGTCCAACCTTGTGGGTTTTCTCAGGGTCCTCCGGTTTCCTCCTACTGCTAAAGACCTCTACGCGCAAGTGAATTATTGAAATAAAATTAAACAATATGTAAGTCCCGAAATGACCTAGTTTGTATCGAGCGGACGTTAAACCCAATTTCTCTCTCTATCTTCAAAGAAGGTTCAGATGATGACATCCAATGCAAACGATATAAACAAGCCAGAGTAACCCTTAAATATTGGCAATTCTTTTGATGGGCCTCTTTTAAATCCAATTCAAGCCAGGAAAATATACATATACCGCTGATGGCCTATATTAGTTTTGTTTTCTTAATTACATGTTGAATAGTCAACCTGAAAAGATTTCATTGTATATAGATAGGGCCTATTGCCCAACAAATGTAAGTGACGATGAGCGGCACGGTCAATTACCTTGGCATAGGTCCACTGGTAATATCTAATAAATTGTTTCGGTATGTAGACATTTTAAATTCAAAGAAACGTTCCTTAGTCCCGAAAAGACCTAGTTTGTACCGAGTTTTCTCTTACGTTACTGAAACATTTTTTTTGATATAGACCGTACAGTCCTAAAACCTGAACTGCGGACAATAATAAGTTAGAACAAAATATATAGAAAGCCGGGCATTTTTCTAGTTTTCTGTTTAATGTGTTTATTGTCATTGTTCAGAAAATGTATCCCAGTATGTAAGATCCTATAAATCACGTATTCAGATCGATATATGCACATCCATAACAAGCATTTAACTACAAAAATAGTATTTTTACCGTTCAAAATGTTCAACATTGTAACTTGGGCTGCCATCCTGTTACGCCAGAAGTAGAAATCACGACTTCCGAGCCAAATTTTGTACTTACGAACGCTACTTACCATTTCATTAGTCGGTTTTTACCATAAAACCGAGGAGTAACCAATACATGCAGCATAATTCATTATCATATTTGAAAAATATTTGCTATGTAGAAATAACGTTCTGTCCCAGAATTTATAACAAACTTACACCAACATGTTAGAATTTACCAATACCTTACCATACCATTTTTCGTATAAGCGTTTTAATTAAACGTTTTAGAATAATATGTAACATTTAAATTCGCAGTTACTTTTATATATGTTGAAATGTTATTCATTATTAAACTGTATAAAAAAAAGAAACTCCTAAAATGATTTGCTGTGGAAATAATCAGATATCTATGTAACATCTTGAATTTTCGGCAGATCCGGTTTCAAACCTTGACATTGATCTTCAGATAACACACGTTTACTTCAAGGTTACGTCACATCAGACATCCCGTCCAGATTACATCTAAAGTTCTTCCATACGCACCAACAAACTGAATTAACGATCTCTGAAAATCAACGAGTACAAAGGCACTGTTCTTGTTGTATGTTGTATAATTCAACAGAGAAACACGTGTATAACATGTTATGAGAAAATGATAACTGGAGGGCAAAGTATAACTCGATTCTCTCAAAGACAGGCAAATTTGGAACAACTTGTAGTTTTAAAATTAATTTCGTCCTGATCATATATACAATACTCACCAGGAGAGTTGGATGGCCGAATGGGTAGCACGTGCGCTGTGTCATAAGATCTGCCATTGAATCGACTGGCGTGGTTTCGATTCCACGGCTGCACGTGACAATAAGGGGTAGAGTCGCCTGTCCAACCTCGTGGGTTTTCTCCGTGCCTTCGGTTTCCTCACACTGCAAGTGAATTATTGAAATAAAAATTGAACCATACGTTAGTCCCGAAATGACCTGGTTTGTGTCGAGTGGACGTTAAACCCCATTTCTCTCCCTCTCTTAATACTCGCCAAACATCGTTTATGTATTATATGTCGGGATCGGACGGGGTGAAATTTATTTATAACGCTCAGATAAAAAAAAAAAACGCACACAAAGAAGAAATGCAGTTTTTAGTCTGGATGAATTGAATGATATCCAAAAATATTCAAACATCCGTCAATAAGTTTGTATATTGAGGAAATATTGGACGTATATGGATAGGAATGGAAGGTGGGGTCTATTGGTTGATATATTGTGGTCAAAAACCATTTAATCTCTTCTTTATAACGTATCCTTCTAAGTTGGTCCGATCCAGTGGCGTAAATGTGGGTGTGGGGGGTACCCTCCCCCCCCCCAGGAAGAAAAATAGTGACCTCCCCGTTATACTGGTGTGTGGGTCGTGGGGAGTCAGACTATACAAATGTTATGTCAACTCTTGCGAAACAGGGGGAATTGACAGGGGCAGATCTCGAGATTCTGTCCCATTGGCTCACATTTTTGGTCCTCTCGTCCTCAAGACTTTCTCCCCGCAATAACATCAAATGCTAGGATATTGACTCATTTTTCTAAATTTTCTCAGGTTGCTCAGTGTTATAGGCACAATCATCATTATGACATAAACTTTATGTCAACTTAAATAAAACTGCTTTCCGGCGAGACAACGATCGGCGAATTGTGGAAAGCGCCCTAGATTTGGAACCACCCCCACCCCACCCCCTATTCCCAGCTTCTAGACCCGCTCTGCACATGGCCCCTAGAAAACTCGAACCTGTGGTGCGCGGTTCCTGACTGCGTCACTCGTACTGGTGGTATGTGCATCAGTCGGTCGCATTTTGGCTAAACACCCCCCCACCCCCAAACAAAATCGTTATGTACGCCCCTGGTCTGATCTCGTAAATGGGAGAGAGGTTTGAAACAGTTGTCATCGTAATGATTAGGCAATCTTACGGGAGTCGCGGGGGCACAATGGATAACCTAGAAGCCTCGTGTGTTTGGCCGAGACATTTCATCGGGATTTTTCAGCGTGGTTCACCCTTGTCAATGGTGGTACGAAAAACAGAGGTCCCGTGTACACATTGAAGTGCACGTAAAATAATCTTTGACAGTTGGAATTCGAAATAACAGTAGGCCGTAGTGCCGCTTCCCGAGCAAAATGCCTCGACAATAGTCCAGTCAGTGCAGAAAAGTAGGGCGTTAAATCTCATTTCATTTAATGTCTATTATACTGCTACAGTTATTCAACGAGAAAATGTCTTGAACACATTAAAGGGGGGGGGGAGAACATTACCATTGTTTTTACCAAATTATCACTGCTTTTATATATAAACCCATCACTCAATTAATTTGAGTGCGTGTGATATAACAACCGCTGAAGACGAGCATGTGGGGGTCATAATTCGACACATTCTGCCGAACATCAGGATACAAATATAAAATATATAGTACCAAAGTGGTGAAATGAACAAATTTTGGTTTCCCGTGGGCCGATTATTCATAATTTTATGAAACTGACAGACAGATTTGGAAAATACAATATATGGACCAAACAAAACGTTGACAAGTGTGACTGGCTGATATAATTCTATAAGAAGTTTATGAAGCAAACATTCTGCCACCAGATGGCAATGCTGTATAAATGTAATTTTGACGTCTGGTAATAGTGATAGAATTAGAAGGTTGTATGTTAACACACGTGTAAAACATTAAAATACGAAACACGTGTTTTCTGCAGCTGAAAGAGAGAAAAAGAGAATTGTGTTACATCAAACAATCGCTCTAAATTAATCCTAAAATCATACGTAAATAAATATATTGCGTTTAATTTTTGAGTTCGGGCCATATTTATTCAACACTTGCTGTGTTACCCTACATTTCAAGGATAGAGTATATTTCCGTGTTCGTAACATCCATAATAACGCAATCATCATTTTATTGTCAATTTTACCATTACATACTGCACCAAATGCAAAATCAATATTAAAACTTTTTGTATTCTTCAACTCGTCTTCTGTTGGTCTCAAGGGCAGAAACATCTTATTTAAGGTGGATAACTCCCAAGAGATTTCCCCCACGGACATTCTGTTATATCTTACAAACTTAATCATACACTGGGAATACTGCAAAAATATACTAAACAAATAGCACCATTAAATTCCATGTAAGAATGGTTATTACGATTCAATCCTCTGGTTTCCTGTAGCGCACCCACATAACAACAATATAGAGCTATTTTAAGGACAATATTGGTGTCAGTAATTATATGTGATAGAACTGGTTAAACACGTTCCAAATATTATTTTAACACAGAGATCGTTGCTACGATAGATGCATAATGAAGATTTCATGAAACGGAAGTGACGAAAGCAAAAGGAAAACACGGGTTATCCTTCTATAACTGACTGAAGTGACGAGTGGGAACGGATACACGGGCGAATTTCTGCTCATAAATAATTCCATCGAAGACCAAAAGTTGTTATATGGGACTGTGGGAGGATATCTGACATTTAAAAAAAAATAATTGACTGTCACTAGATAAGAGAAAACGAAAAAAAAAACGTCCGTGCATTACCATGTTTTATTAAGCATAGAATGAATAAAAACAAGGTAATGTACAGACTATTTCTATTTTTCTCGTTATCTCTTATCTAGCGACATTCAATTCCTTTTTTGAATTCTCAGATATCCTCTCACAGTCTCACATAACAACTTTTGGTCTTGGAAGGAATTATTAACGAGCAAAAATTCGCGGTTTTATCTGTTATCACTTGTCACATTAGTGAGTTATATAGAAGGATAACTCGTGTTTTCCTTTTGCTTTCGCCACTTCCATTTATTGAAATCTTCAATACGCATCTATCGTAGCAATGATCTCTGTTTTAAAATTATGTGATAATGACTGACGCCGATATCGTCCTTTAAATGAACCAAACGGTATCTACAGAAACTGAAATCAACTATAATTTTCTTCGTGATGTCTGCAAAACATTGCTATCGATAGTTAGCCACGCTAACTTCCTTCCAAAAAGAAATAGGCACCAGATGTCACAGAAAGAGTAATCAATACGTTTGTTTGTCAGTCAGTCTGTTCTGTGTTGACGGCTACACTAGGAATGTCCCGTGGCTGAAATTTGGTGTATAAGGGGAAGTTCGGACCGGGGGGTAACATAGGCCTGGAGGCGATGGCCTACATCTTCCAGTTTCGGAGTTATACTACTTCCGGTTCATGGCTATACCCGTGATACACCGGGTCAACCGCTAGTTTTACATAAAAGTGGATTTCAGACAATTGGTATATAAGGTTATCTCCAGGCAGTGTCCACCAGGAGAGTTAATGAGAATGAATCAAAAGTGTTATACGACACCCTGCTACACATATATTTATGTATTCAGAAAATACACAGTTGATAAAATATATAAAATTCTAAATGTGGAGTAAGTTCTTAGTAGTTATATCCACGTTGTATTGTTTATGGGCCTTTCATTATCCTACCAGCGGCTGCCAGGCAGGATACGCCCACATTTTCGAGAGATGGATAGAAAACAAGCTAAAACGAAAGTGATTTTTCCTACAATCAAGGGCCATAATTCAGGAAATTACAATTCGATATGCGCAAATATCGAAAGGAACCAAGATCTTTGAGTTATAAACTTACATTTCAAGTTTCAACAAAATCGGATAAAAATTGTGACCACTATAAGATCCACAACCTTGATATACCATATTTTTACGCAATTTGAGAACGATGGGCGGCCATTTTGTCTGTCAATTTTGGGCCGATTTTCACGAAATTCGAAGTCAGTCGTCCATAGGGTGTAACGGTGATACAATAATACATTTTTTTTAAATCGGATAAAAATTATGACCTCTATAGGGTCCACAAGCTAAAAACGCGTTTTTTTTGTACAATCAGGGGCTATAATTCATTAAGTAACGGTTCAATATGCGCGAATATCGAAAAGAACCAAGATCTTTGGGTTATAAACTTACATTTCAAGTTTCAACAAAATCGGATAAAAATTGTGACCTCTATAGGGTCCACAACCTTGATATACCATATTTTTACGCTATTTGAGAACGAAGGGCGGCCATTTTGTCTGTCAGTTTTGGGCCGATTTTCACGAAATTCGAACTCAGTCGTCCTTAGGGTGTAACGGTGATATAATAATACTGTTTTTTAAATCGGATAAAAATTATGAAAGGAACCTAGATCTTTGTTTTATAAACTTACATTTCAAGTTTCAACAAAATCGGATTAAAATTGTGACCTCTATAGGGTCCACAACCTTGATATACCATATTTTTACGCTATTTGAGAACGAAGGGCGGCCATTTTGTCTGTCAGTTTTGGGCCGATTTTCACGAAATTCGAACTCAGTCTTCCTTAGGGTTTAACGGTGATATAATAAAGCGGTTTTTTAAATCGGATAAAAATTATGACCTATATAGGGTGTAACGGTGATATAATAATATGATTTTTAAATCGGATAATAATTATGACCTCTACAGGGTCCACAAGCAAAAAACGCGTTTTTACGTACAATCAGGGGTCATAATTCAGGAAGTTACGGTCCGATATGCGCGAATATCGAAAGGAACCGAGATCTTTGGGTGATAAACTTACATTTCAAGTTTCAACAAAATCGGATAATAATTGTGACCTCAACAGTGTTCACAAGCCAAAAACGTGATTTTTCGTACAATCAGGGGCCATAATCCATGAAGTTACGGTCCGATAGATGCCAATATCGAAAGGAACCGAGATCTTAGGGTGATAAACCTATATTTTAAGTTTCATTGAAATCGGATAAAAATTGTGACCTGTAGACTGTTCACAAACAATTGTGGACGGACGGACGGACGGACAGGGGCGACGACAATATACGTCTACATGAAAATGTGGGCGTATAAAAATGTGATTTTTCGTACAATCAGGGGCCATAATCCATGAAGTTACGGTCCGATAGATGCCAATATCGAAAGGAACCGAGATCTTAGGGTGATAAACCTATATTTTAAGTTTCATTGAAATCGGATAAAAATTGTGACCTGTAGACTGTTCACAAACAATTGTGGACGGACGGACGGACAGGGGCGACGACAATATACGTCTACATGAAAATGTGGGCGTATAAAAATGGGGAGCCGAGGTGACTCAGGGAGTAAGACGTTGGCTCACTAACCTGGAGGTTCCGTGCTCGTTCTCGGTGTTTGCCCGATAAATTACATCGGGATTTTCCGGCGTGCTCCCCCCTAGCCAGTGGTACAGGACGAGGGGCCCGCCCAGGAACAGTGTATAGTCGTTCGGGTGGGACAGAAAAACAAAGGTCCCGTGTACACATTGACGTGCACGTAAAGAACCCTTGACAATTCGATATAAGGGTAGGCCATGGCGCCACTGTCCGGACAACAATTCCCCCATAGCACAATGTATGGCGTATGCCTTCATTAGTCCAGTCCGAACAAAACAGTTGGACGTTATAACCCATTTCATTTCATTTCTCCCGAAATGTTGCTGTAAAAAACGACATAATCAGTAGATGATAAAAGCCTTGACGAAATTTGTTTTGTACATCTTCCGTTTCTGTTTGTATCGTGTATTAACATGACAATCACGCAATGTTAAAGAGAAAGTCTCGATTACATTTCTTTTAGATTTTCTTTTTCTGTTACCCTAATTACTGCTCTGTACTCTATGACAAGTCAAGTCAGTTTTTTTACAAATATAACTATTATTATATGTTAAATCACACGTTACGTGTTGAAACTTAATGTTAGTTTTATAAATCTCTTTAGTCAGATAATCGATGCTTTATGACATTACATGTCAGCTAGGCTTCCTACTTTATTTCCGGTTTCAGACATAGCGATACTATCGTCCTGTCTAAAATCACCAGCCTGTGGGAAATTAAATTAGTGTGTGACGTTTTCATCATATTTCTTTACGTGTTACGCACAGTTTAATACTGATTTATGTCCGCCGTCTTTCAAACCTAATGAATAAAATTTTAGTATTTAATGAGGCACAGACTATATTCTTACATTGAGCTTTCCCTCACCGCGCTATTCTTATTCCAGAACAGCACCCAGACTGGAAAGGAACTGTACTTGAAAATCCGCATTTCCCTCGGACATCTTTGTCAACCAAGCCCCAGAGATAAGCACCTGACACAGGAGCTAAAACACTGGATATTTATTGTTTGGCATGTTTAAAGATTAGTTAAAAATGTGTTTTATGGTTCTATACCTATAGACTAAGCCTAAACAAAATTCACCTATCGGTTAAATGTAGCGGTCATCTTGTAATATAAGAGGCAGACCACCACTAAATTTTACTATCTCCACACCCATTAAATTCACCATTAAATTTTACCATCTCCATACCCATTTCACCACCTCGGTACCCACAAATTGTACTTCGTCTATTCATAGCAACTCTCGTTTCTCACCTTTTTGCATGGCCATTTGTGTTGATTTTATGGTCTAGAATGGAAGACGAGGGTTGACTTAACATTTTTTGTCAGGTTTTGGTAAATATTCAGGATTTAGAGGTGGTTACGGTGTTATGTACGGCGGATAGTAGCATGTTTTTAGTATAGTATGCTACTGTATCTTTAAATTTCATTGGTCAACCTCATAAAAAATCTGGAGCAAATACATGGCCATTTGTTGCTCTGTCTGTAGTGAAAAACGTTCAGCTCAACGAAAATTTTGGGAAGAGTTGGAGTCGCACAAAGAGACCAGAATTAACATTGAAGTCAATAGGGAATGGTCTGCCTCCATACTGTTGACAGAGTTATAGAGCATCTCTAAATCAATTTAGAAAGCAGTCATTATTGACGAATATATTATCTTCTCAGGTTTCGTTCCGTGCTATAAACCTTGTGCGGATACAGGGGGTATTTGCCGACCCCACGACCCTATCTTTAAAAAATTTTGGAACTGGTTCATAATTGTCTGGCGAAAATTTTATACAGTGTCAGCCACTTAACGTCGAATATAATGCTGTAATTAGGACGGAAATAAAGTAGTGGCAACATTCACAATTTGACAAGAAACTAAAATTATTACATTATTGGAACTAATTGGTCTTTATGGGCGCCCCGCTTCAAACACTTATTAAATTCGCAGATTAATATAGTGTCTAAACTATTATATGCTCGGCGTACACTCTGTATTTAGACTTTCTCTTATATTACTGGTGATATTTGTGTTAATCATTCTAGTATGCTAGATCTGTAAACAAATCTAGGAACTCTACCATTTGGAAATGACGAAAGTGATTTGCAGATTTTGATGGTGGCTTCAAAAATAGCCTACTTTATAATTCATAGCTTTATTGTTATTACCTAAAATATATGTCTTAATTTGATTTATAATTTGTCAACCTTTATATAGACCTCTGACACGATAGCACATGTATTAGAGTACAATTATACAATCATGCATACAAAAAAACCTCACTATGTTGAGTTATTAGATTTCCTTTTGTTTCAGACAAGAGTGCGACGTGTTCGCACAAGCAATAACTTTATCTTTATTTCAAAAGAATTAAATATGTAAGACCACTGAACCTGTGTGGCCCGTGATAGTGTATTCGTACTCACTGCTCACTGGTTTTAAAAGATACACTTGGGTGCCACGTTACATTGAACGTTACATGATTACCAACCTTTAGAAATAAAACAAAATGTCGCCTACATTTTATACAAGTTTGGTTTCTGCTAAAACAGTGTTTCTATTAACAGATTGAACTTTTGTCTGCTAAACGAAATAAATATCAGTCCAAGAGTGCAATTTGACCCAAGGATACCCTTTGACACTGCGCGTTGCAATTTGAAACATTTAGAAAAAGTCATTACAGTGAAGTGAACCTAATGTCCTCAAGAAATTTTACACCATTGTTTAATAGAAAAGTGAATTGGTTGGGTGTATTGCAAACACAAGACTCGACCTGTAACTAAATTGATTTCTGTTTTAATCTTCTTGCTCTATCCCACGAGTTCTCGGTGCGATTGGGTGGACTGGGTACAAGTTGCATCAGAACAAACTATTCTAAAATCTCGATCATTTTAAATCGGACCGGTGACATTTGACTATCATTTCTTTGTTCTCTATAGTCAAAGCTTTAGGTTTTATGCAATTACCTTTTGAAGAAAAAATAACTAACGAATGTCATAAAAAAGGCAAACTGACTAGTATACGTAAGGAAGAATTGTTATGAAATACAGATTTGGGAGATTTTGCAGTCGATGTGTAATTACAAATCGAAGTTAATTCTATGATTGTTAAAAGAAAGTGGTAATTATTGAAAATCTTTAATTGGGTGTTTGGAGACCTTAGTTGCTTTAAAGTACAAACAGGGTACCATCCATCTTCTATCGGTAGGGGATCACGGTGGCTAAGTGGGTAAAGACGCTAGCCTGGAGGTCGGGTGTTCGATCCCTGCATTGGCCGAGAAAGTTCATCTCCATTTTCCGGCGTGGTTTCCCCTTGTCAGTGAAGGAGGGCCTGACAAGGACAGCTGTCTAGTCGTTCGGATGTGACGAAAAACCGAGGTCCCGTGTACACATTGGCGTCACGCACGCAAAAGATCCCTTTGACAGTTGGAATTCGATATAAGAGTAGGCCTTAGTGCCGTTGTCCGGACAAAATTTCCAACATAAGCTTACGATGGACCAGGGACCATGTATCACATGATCGCAGCCATCTAGGAGCTGTGTGTGACGCCATATCCTAAATCGATGCACAATTGTCTAAGGAACAAGCTTGATCGTACTTGAATTGGCGGAACCTTAGGCCCTTTCCGAATACCGTCACCCCAAGAACAACAACAAGATGAGTAGCGCTTGTGGAACAGTAGCTATCCTCTAAAGTGAGTTATTTTGAGTTCTGTACCAGATGGTAGTCTGAATATAATCTTTATACTCCATAAATATTTAAATAATTGTTTCACAGGTGTACCAACAAACGGAGATAGCAAGTTTAGCTTGGTCGCCGGGGAGACATTCCTCACGGGGTCAATCACAATTGAAGTGTCTATAGAAATGGGTCACCTCTTATTTATATTCTATAAACGACATAGTGATTTAATAAATATATATATCCGGAATAGTATTAACACACAGGACCTATATTAAGTCTATTGTCTTCTATTATTGATCAAATGTCATTTCTTCTAGTATGTATTCATTGTCTATTTCTGACTTCTGACCTCTTTAGCTCCTCCTGTGTGAAGAGTTGGTCATAATCCCGATAACTCCGGACTTCAATATTTACGGTCATCAATAATCGAATGCCTGTCGTGTCAGCTTGTCCGAATTCGTTTATACACATTCAATTTGTGCGTTAATAACTAGTTGATGCCAGTATTGTTTGCTTAGTTAGATATTTCAGTGAACTATCAGTTATATGATATTGTGTCTGGGCAAGCGAGACAGTCTACAAGACGAACAAATAAAAATCATCCAGTTGGAATAATTTGACGGACTACCCGACCTCGTCTAATAGGAAAAGTGATTGAACCTAAGTAATAGTTTTAATATTAGTTACGGCCGACTTTTAAGTGTGTAAATTATGCATAGAACACAGACCCTGGAAAATACTGGTAGAATGGTCGAAAGCAATATTGCCGTTTATTAGTTTACGTTGTTTTCTTTTATGATCATCTACCAGAAGCTACTTGCTTAGTCTATTTAAATATTGGATTCAATCAGATTAAAGGCTGGATGATCAATTAGATTTCGCGAAACATAAAGCTGGCTATGGGCTTGATTAATTACAAATGAAATGAAATAAAATAGGGTTTAACGTCTTACTGTTCTGCTCCTAACCTGGGCTAATGAAGACGAGCATACGCCATACAATGTGCTATGAGGGAAATTTTGCCCGGGCAGCGGCGCTACGACCTACTCTTATATCGAATTCAAACTGCCAAGGGATCTATTACGTACACGCCAATGTGTAGACGGGACCTCGGTTTTTCGTCCCATCCGAACGACTAGACAGCTGTCCTTGTCAGGCCCTCCTTCACTGACAAGGGGAAACCACGCCGGAAAATCGGGATGAACTTTCTCGGCCAATGCAGGGATCGAACACCCGACCTCCAGGTTAGCGAGCCAGCGTCTTACCCACTTAGCCACGTGATCCTCCTGAGTAATTACAAGGAGAACAGCATAGATCGACGGAATTTCAGTTCATCATATCTTTGAACCATTTTTAGACTGATATTCTTATTAGAGATTCAACTTTTATAATATTGTAGTTTGTCAGAGATTCCTGCATTGTTCAAATCACGCCCAGAGACTTTAGTTTGGATTGGCTTGCCATAAAATTATAAATACAGTAGAGGCTGGATGCTGCAGTAGCTTCACTAAACCGCTTGGTTAAAAACGTCTGTGTTTTGTCACGGAAACATGAACAGGTCCTAATTTACGCGGAATATCATAATCCTATGTATCCCTCTGGCTTAAATATACATTTAACTTGGGTTTCTTTTTAGCGGAAATTGACTGACTAGGTGATTTTCCCCTGTCAGGGTTTTTGTTTTTCATCAGATCAAGAACATTTATCATTATTGGCCGTTTGCTCTTACAGATTGCCCTAGCAAAAGGAATAAATACATTGTTGGTTAAGACGAAATCATTTGAATAAAGATTTTAGAATTACCCAAGATTATATTGGGGGGGGGGGATAGTTAGGACCAATAATTTTAAAAGGTCAGATTACTTGCTTTACAGCGCAGAGTCGTCATCACCAATCCAGAGATTAAAATATAGTACCACAAGAGTTTGTTAGCCGCGTGAACTCAAGCGAGAAGTCGTTGCAGTTGAAATTCTTGGTCGAAAGGGCGCTGTAATTTAGGTGCAGACGTACGATGACTAACGTACTGGTGCCTTGACCGGAAGAAAGGTTGTAAATCACTTGATACCAATCCTGAAATTAAAAACTGAACGATTTATGTAGTCTCACATTTTTATTGTATTTGTATACATAGCCAAAGCATCCATGGTTCTTCAAAGATTTACTGATGAACCTCGGGAATAGAATTACATCTGATAAACCACTGCCCCACCCTTTCAACTCCGCCTGCCTATTACTCCCGAGATTAATCTATATCTTCTCCCCAATGAATAAAGTATCACAAAGCATATGTTAACAGTGAAGAAAGAAAGGAAATATCTATACATCATGTTGTCAAACATTGATTGGATTACCGTATACAAGAAACAATGAGCCCAACTATTTATATTGTCTAGTCAGAAGATTTATTTGGCCTTGCTATAAATCTAGTTCACCAATGGTCCCAGCTGACCTGTAGTTGAATACAATGATCACATTACTCCCGTTACATCACTTTCTTATCTGCAACACAGCGGGTGTTACAACTAGGATACACAGAATCGAAAATTTCCGATCGAATTCTAAATCAAGAATGCTATTTATCACTGAAATGGTTTGCGGTGATTGAACCTTCAAGAAGATAAACGACTGAACTATATCGTTACTATACTGATTAGGAACATTGAAATCATGCCAGTAAGAATCAACATGTCAGAAACCAAAAAAAGAACCCAGGGAGTGAGAAGCATGGAACCGCCGGGTCCATACAGATGATTCAAAAATAGCGAAAACTTAATCAATATACGTTCGTTAATGAGTAGGCAGAGGTCCTTAATGTTCGGGGCATAGCTGGAATAAATAGGACCAGGGTAGTAGGGGTGGGGGTAGGTAGGTGCCTCCCCTACACACATGAAATGTTCTAAGATCATTACGAAAACAATGTGTTGTCCATTGCACCATGTAAGATAATTTTTAACTGGAGAAATCAATATCTTGTGGTAAATAAAGTATCTTATTTTCTGTGACATGCTCCATTAACGGGTTGTTCATTTGCTATAAGTAATATATATAGTGGGTATAATTGCATATTTGGTGAACTGATTGTCATATTGATCTGTGGATATTATTCAGAGAAGCTTACAGTGGATTAATGGTGAAATGTATGTATATGCGTACACGAAAGTCTCTGGAGACAATATTAAATATCATATCTTAAGCCAGTACGGCGACATTAGAAATGACATTTATAAGGTTAGAAGGTGTACAAATAATATGAAAGTTGCTAAAACATGTCTTCCGGGAAGCCATTTTCCATCGTAGCAGACGATATTGATTTGGTGTTGGTTATTTTGTTCTAACACCAATTAAATATATCAATCGTTCTGATCAGGAGGACCGGCGCCATAGCTCTCTAAATACACATATCTATATGATCTTACTTTTCGTGGTTTGTCTTGAGGCTATTTGGATCTGGGTGCAAATATTATCACTTGGCCAACACAGACGAGTTCAGAAAAACGATTCTATCTGACTGACGAAATGATGTTGGGTAAGAAACTTCCTTTAATGGTAGATCATAACACGTTCGAATAATAAAACACATGAATTACTTATAGTATTTAAGAGCTACTGACCTACTTAATATTAAACCACTGGCCCAAATTCGGCATAGCCAAATTCGACATACAGGGACTGTTATACTTATAGTCTAATATTATGGTCATGGCTTATATCAACCAATGATGAATGTTATCGTCACTGATTACTAATAGCATTGTTGTCTACCGAATTTGTCAGGGGAAGCGCTGGCAAGACTGACAAGGAAAATGCGTCCTTAGGAATGGACAAAACATGGAGGTCTTGTGTACAAGTTGGTACTGCACGTAACAGATCCCTTGGTCGTTGAAATGTGAAGAAGAGTAGGTGGAACGAAGTTGTCTTGTCAAAGAGCCTCCCTCTCCTCGCATTGGGCACCACAGAGATCAAAAACCAAAAATAAGAAAAAATACCAAGTCTCAAAATGCATTATATTGAGGTATCAAAGATACACCAAACCCCGTTCCTTTCCATTTATAGCTAAAATGTCTGGAAATCAACATGTTTCCAGTAATGTTGCTTCAGACCACTTTTGATTACAAAGGGCTCTGTGTTTATTCGGTCTATGAAGACGATTCTGAACATCAGTGAGTTAATATACTATTCTTTAATATATAATAATCTAATTTGTTCTGCTAAAATATCATACGAACCTCTTCGTGTAGTATAACTAACTCTACGGTAATCCAGTGGCCCTGTGCTCAAAATATATGTTACAGAATACGTAACCTTGTCTTCTCTTGTCATACACCGCATTATCATAGTTCATACTTCTAGCACCCTGGAGATTTTCCGATAAGCTAGTGGATCTGAAGATCAAATCAATCGCTTGGAAGAAATTTACGGCAATTGGAAAGAAGACAACCTTGATCGGATCCCTGGGGATGTCAGTGAGTATGTAAATCCAGGGAGACGTGAATAGCTTGATTAGACAATAATACATCTAGAAATTGATAAACTAGAAAATAGAGACCAGTTTCAGCGGGGAATACGAATTCACCCATTCTTTTCACTGCAAATTTCTCATCGCATTAGCAGATTTTTTCAAAAGCAAAGGTAATCTATTTTTTTTCTCTCTATTCCAATGTATCAATAATGCGAACAATATTTTTTAGTAGATTATATTGAATCGCACGCTCTTAAGGAGGTCATAATTCAGATAATTCTGGCGCGTCCATTAGCAAATTGCACGTTTCGTTCAGAAAAATAAAATTCTGATCGCCAGAAGAAAAAAAACAGTCCCAATGGAACGAAACACATATTTCATCCGTATAAAAACACCACCGTATATTATCTAGATCTCGTACAAGAATTATAGATGTTCGTCGGTCTTAAAATGTGAAGATGTCTCCAGCAACAATACTTCAGGGAATTGTGTCTACATACGTCAAAATTGCTGTATATGTCTTATCATCATTGTCAGATATGACAATTGTGTTGATCTAGTTTAAAAACTATTATTTTACTCCCTAAATAGTACTTGACTTGTCTGATTCAGTCGTTAAAACTGAACGATAGCCCAGTAGCCTATATTTTCCATGGGTCTACTGTATCCACAAGGGAATCATATCGTGGGAAGTTTGCAAATCCTTTTCTCTGGATCCTATTAAAATCTAAAAACGACTTATTGGACTATAGCGCTAGACATACTTCCCAATACTTGACAATAGAAAACCGCTCCGGGACATACTAATCGAGAATGCGGTTCTCCAACTACCCTTCCCCGTGCTCCCACCCCCGCTTTTCAAAAGAATGTGAAAACGGCATGTTATAATAAATGTCATAATAGTATTCAATAAATTAAAATCCCGCGTGAATATTATCAATGATAACGTCGGCATCACCACAAAATTAATTAATGGCCAATAATTGATTTTAAATGTTACTTTAATATCGAAAAAAAGCATCAACTCTTAATGGAATTGGTATAGTATAAACCGGAAGTGTCCATTGTGGGAAGAGGAGGTGGTTGAGATCTAACCAGACAAAATTGCCTACTGTTGTGAGAGATATAACGCGAATTTTGGTTGGGAGCCGCGGTGGCTTAGCGAGTGAGACACTGTCTCGCTAACCAGGTCCCGGATTCACTCCCGGTGTAGGCCGAGAAGTTTCTCGGGTTTTCCGGTCGGTTTCCCCTTGTCAGTGGTGCAGGACGAAGGGCATGGTATGGACTGTCTAGTCGTTCGGATGTAACGAAAACCCGAGGTCCCGTGTACACATTAGCTGCAATTCGATATAAGAGTAGGCCGTAGCGCTGTCTGGGCAAACTTTCCCCCATAGCATACTGTATGGCGTATGCCCGCCTTAACTAGCCCAGTCGATACTGAAAGTAGCACGTTAAGTAATTTCACGCCGTCCTCTTTTGACTAATAAAATATTTTGGATTTCTATACACTAACACCAAACTTTAAGACAACAACCTAATACATTTCAGCTTGTATTTGTTTATTATTCAAATACTGCAAATTTGGCCCTTTGTCATGCATATAGTCGGTCGGATCGGGCGCAAAAACGATGTCCCGTGTACACATTGGTGAGCACGTAAGAGAGCCCTTGGCATTTGGAATTCGATATAAGAGTAGGCCGTGACGCCTCTGTCCGGGCAAAATTTCCATCATAGAGCACTGCATGGCGTATACCAATCTTGAATAGCCAGGTCGGTGTCGAAAGTAGCGCGTCAATGCCCATTTCATTTATTTTTCGTCAGATTTGAGCAACGAAATCATTGGTTCCAGTTTATCTAACCCAACATAAAAGTGATCTTAATTTCATCTACTGTGATGTAATTTTGGTAGATTGCACTTACTGGCACGAGAGTGGATAATCTGATGTCTCCATTTATGTCGATACCAGATGAATTTAAAATCAGAATTATTTTTTAACCCTTAAATTTATTTATTGAACTTTTATTGGGATTCGGTGGTTTCCTTGAAGCAGTGTGCAAAGGGAAAAATTTCAGTTGGATAATTTGTATTGATTCATTGAATGAAATAATTAATTTTTGAGGTTTCAATAAGCACGACAGTGGTGCAGGTAAGAGGACCTGGCAGGGAACCGCGTCTAGTCGTTCGAATGGAACAGAACACCGAGGATCTGTATACACGGTGGCGTACACGAAAAAAAAAATTTTGTCATAAAACGTCTGTATAATGAAAATTGTTCATATATTCATAATAGTAATATTTTATGAATATATCTTACAGAATGGTAAATATTCTTTTACTCTAATTTGAACTTTAAAACGTCATTTTCGAACATATTTCGTGTATCTTTGTGTCTACAATCGTTATATTCACTTAAGTCATGAAAAAAATCGTCTGTTTTTTTAAATATACATATATTAAAGTAGATAATGTACAAGTACTTCTTTGTTTCCGGTAGATAAATGCATAAATAAATAAAATATACGTCTAGGTAAAAGGTTATCCACTTTACTTCATTCTGACATACATTAAATCATATAAGTTAACTGACTGCCCTCTATATATGTATAAAAAATATGTAAAATACCATAATATATATATACATTCTTAGAATAATAGATTTCCATGACAATGGATTATAAATAATATATGGTATGTATTTCTCTTAAAATTCAACACCTCTCATAACTTCTATAGACACTGTTAACTAATGCCCTTGATACACGACAAGAAACAATTTCTATACAAACCAATAAAAGAAATGGCTGTATTGTTTTTCTTAGTTATTTCTCATCCAGTTTCTAGCACTCGCCAAGGTCTTGATGCAGTATCTAATCTTCAAGAGAGTGGGGTTGGGGGTTATAGGAACGGGATTAATCAACGTTAAACAACTGCGTTAAAATTAGAAATGAAGGTGATTGTGCACTTTTCTATTCCGATAATTCGAATACATTAAGCTAGTTCAATTTCAGATTCGGGGTAGGGGATGGAATATAATGAAATTGTTCTGCCATCCCATCTCATAGTTGTTTGATACATAATTATGTTGTTTAAAGGAGGCAAGTCGCTAACTTAATATAATTCACAGTCTTCTACATTGTAAACACGACTTATTGGTCAATTTAAATCAACATTGATTTTATTATCTTACCGTGAAAAGATGGGCTTCTGATATCCAATATTTAAGACAAAATGAACATTTTAAAACTGGCACTTGAATCGCGTGCCAGAATGCCTTCCAGTGTGATTTGAAATGAAGGAACTCGATGAACGAGGCTAAACATACCCCACGGGAGAATACTACCGGTATAGACTGGAATAACCAGACGCCAAAGATTGCCATTCAATTTGGACTCTTGGCGTATTTAGCCGAACATAACTGATCAGAAATTACAGTAAAAACAGATTTAGCTCCTTTAAAGGACAAATCCCAGAAATATTCATGTGAATAAATGAGTTAAACAAACATTATGCAAGAGTTAAATCTGGCTATAGCAGGTCTTTAGGGTTGAAATGTTATATAAACTATTAATTAGACATTTATTAACAAAACACGACCATAATCAGCCTCGAATATACCAGTGCCCTGGTTACCACAAAGCACACATCTTGTAAAAACTACAAAAAGTGATAACTTGGCTCCGAATGAAGTAATTTGAATGAAATTGTTCAATACTTTCATTTTACAATTTTTGTTTGAGCTATTATAGCAAGAATTGTCAGCTCTTTATCTAAATCTTACATAATGTATCTTTAAGTCTATGCGAAAGGTTCTTAGATCACTTTTTCTAAATGAGAGGGAGAAATGGGGTTTAACGTCCACTCGACACAAACTAGGTCATTTCGCTTGCACGTAAGGGTATTTAGCAGAAGGATGAAACCGGAGGACCCGGAGAAAACCCACGAGATTGGTCAGGCGACCCAACTCCTTGGCAGTACAATCGGGGACTCGAAACCACGCCTCTTGACTCAATGACAGACCTTATGATCCAACGCGCACGCGTTAACCATTCGTTCTACTGTTTTGCTTCGACTGGGCCAATGAAGACGGGCATACGCCACACGCTGTGCTTTGAGGAAATTTTGCCCGGACAGCAGTACTACTCTTATATCGAATTCCAACTGCCAAGGGGTATTTTACGCCAATGTGTACACAGTTTTTCGTCCCATGAACTTTCTCAGCCTACATCGTAGACGGAACTTCCGGGTTAGCGAGCCAACATCTTTCTTGCTGAGCCACCGCTGTTCCCAGGACAGAATTCTATGGAATACAATTACTTTTTATTGCTGATTTCTTGATAACGACTAAATATTATATTTTACTGTGTGGCCTATTGATGACCATTTTGTATTTTTTTCGGAGACCCAGAAAAAAGTTGAACAATCTCCTTAAAATACGACATATATTTTATTTTCCAATGTGCGTTTTGTTTGATTGTCGTGCTATTAAATCTATCCACTGGTTTATGGATGGGGTTTCCATCAATAATAGATCCACATACTTATAATAGAACATCATCAAGAAGCAAATGATAAGTTTTAAGAGGCCTATTAACTCTTGTACTTGTAAGAACAATTATGTTAGTTCTATACACTTTCTATTATCTTCATGTCATAACGTTAACTTGGACAATCGTTCAAGAACTTTGTGGAACAATTGAAATTGACATGAAGGGCCATTAAACGTCTGTTACTGACGATCTTGTGTTACCAATACGTTAACGCCATATTATTGATTATACATATACAAATGACTATTTTTTTTATTTCGCACTTACAAGAAATCTCTATGTTTAGGGCGTTCTAATATGAGGAAAATATAAAAATCTCTTTAAATATAATCTAATGTAATGATACAGATATAAAATCCTAATGATTTGATTTATCTTTATTTTATAAAAATCGGTGGTGATTATTCTCCATTATCTCTCGTATAAAAACTTACTTTATTTCAATAAAAATGGTTACAACATGGCGTTATCGTTATTATACTACATTCTTTTGCGATAATCACAGCCAATAAACCTATGCTACATGATATTTAAGTATTGTGTTTAGTTAAATGTTTTAAAGCCATTGCTCGTCATTTGAGGCATTTTGAATCCCCAGCAAACTACAATATTGTGAAAGATGAATATGTAAAGAAACATGGTACACTTCCGTTGAGTACTTACAAAGATCAATTTCCCAATATTCGACAGACAATATAAACAAGCCAGCTCCACCTGTAAGTTTTTAGATAAAATCTTTTGATATTGAATCCAGTGCCGGGAGATTATCTATCGATGATAAAGATATGATGACCGGAAATTCCATCGACATGCTGCTACCTGTATAAGAACAAGCGGTCATCTTCATGTTACGCGAAATCTAATTAATGGGCCTTTTTTTAATGTTATTGAATCCAGTGTCATGAGATTATCTCTACCGTTTACATTCTGTTTTCACCATTAAATGTTAAATAATCAATCTGAGTACAATCTACCGTGGATTGAATAGTAAAATTTTTAATATTATGCGAAAAATGCGCGATCGGAATTGGCGACTAAATTAGTGGTCTATTACATGTAATTCAATATAACTGCAATATTAATGATATTACGAGAAACTGCATGATCGGAAATGAAATGAAATGAACTTGGGTTTAACGTCCTACTGTTCTGCTGCGACTGGGCTAATAAAGACGGGCAATGTGCTATGAGGGAACTTTTGCCCGGACAGCGGCACAACGGCCTACTCTTATATCGAATTCCAACTGCCAATGGATCTTTTATGTCCACGCCAATGTGTACGTGGGACTTCAGGTTTTTGTTCCATCTGAAAGGCTATACAGAAGTCCTTGTCAGGCCTTGCGTCCTGCACCACTCACAAGGGGAAAATCTCGATGAACTTTCTCGGCCAATACCGGGAGCGAACCCGCGACCTCCAGGCTAGCGAGCCAGCGTCTTATCCACCTGGCCACCGTGGCTCTCGTGCACGATCGTAATTGGCAACTCACTTAGTTTTCTGTAATTCTAAATAACTGCAATATTAATTACATTAAATTGAGGTGAAATTATACAAATATTTAAAGTAGCTAAGTCTCTAACTCAATATCATCCAAAGTATTTGACATTGAAAACACGAATTATTTGTCAATTTAAATCAGCATTGATGTTGTGATCTTACCGGGAAAAGAAGGGCTTCTGATATCCGATAATTAAGACAAAATAACCATTCGTACGTAGATAATGCGTTTCAGCGCCATTTGTAACAAGGGACTCGAAGAACGAGGCTAGACATATTCCACAAGTCATGTCAAACGGTGACGTCATATTCTTATCTGGAGAGTATGCGCAATAAATACTATCGATGTAGACTGGAATAACCAGACGCTAGAGATTGCCATTCGATTGAGACTCCTGACGTATTTCGCCGAATATAACTGATTTGAAATGAGAGTAAATACGGAAGCGATTGAATGTAAATCAGTTTATATACATTCATATTACATTATTATATGCGTTGCGACCCATTTGTGTCAATTTCTAGGTCCCAAATATTAGCGATTTAGCTCATTCAATATCAATTCATCTAATACTATTGACTCTATTCGGTTATGATTTGATGAACAGTTGGGATTTCAATCAGAACAACGTTATTAAAAATGGCAACATGATATGTGCATGAGTGTTTTTTAAGTTTCGAAAACAAATGCAAATATTTGTATGGAAATACATCTATAGTATAAATAAGTATGGTTTTGTATGATGATTCCAATTACGACAATTAATGCTATAATAAACGCCATTAGCATGGTAATCATTCATTTACTAACTATAATTTACTTAAATCTTACGCTTAAATTACATGACCGGAGGAAAAAATGTTGACAGCGTAGACTTGCTTAATAAGTCATAAAATGTCATTAGTGCCTACGCTTAGACATTACGGTTTCTTTTTAACAGAACAGTATATCCTTAAAGGACAATATTGGTGCCAGTCATTTTCACATATGTGATAGAGCTGGTTAAACACATTCCAAATATAATTTTAACAGAAAACCTGTATTACTCAGCTATCGTAGCAATGATCTCTGTGTTAAAATTATATTTGGAATGTGTTTAACCAGCTCTATCACATATGTGATAATGACTGGCACCAATATTGTCCTTTAAGGAGTGCGAACGTCGTCACGCTATGAAATCTTATTCGACAATGAACTGAAATAGATAATATTATTTTGATTCCTCCTGTCCAATATTTAATACGTATTTGGTCTATTTACGTGTCATGGGTTTGGTTCCCTATATGTATCCAATAGACATAAACCGAGTCATCATTTGCTAAGACAATCCCAGCCATGAAAGCAGACGAGACAAACATAATCAGAAATTCCATAAAACATTGACATAAGAACTAATAGTTGGCTTATCTGACGAGAGGTATAGTAATTGAACAAACGTGACGCTTGCAGTTCGTATTATAATTGACCACTCGGACAATGCTGAGATGCGTGATCCTTCAATATGTCATGTCTTGGTTGTGTATCGATGTCCAAAAGGCATTAATTTTCTTCTGAATTATTGTTCATTTCCCGTGACTGGACAAACTGTCTTCTATTGACGTGTTATTGGCTGGTATCACTCAATAAAATCTACTCGGTCCACCAGTATTGTCTTCTATGTCCCTAGTGGGAATTCAGATGTGTCTCCCGCATCACAGCCAAGGGTGGTTTTCCAGACCTAGTACAACGTGGTGGTCATATGGATTTTATCTCTCGGTTATTACTTCGTTATTGACAGGCACGGATTGTTCTGTTGATAAGATAGCAAGACAATCTCAAAAAAGAATATTAGTGCTAACCAAGCCCAACAATGAGAGATAACTGTGCCATCTTTAAAACTAAACCAATGTTTTCAGTTCCTTTATTTTAAACAAAAAGGGCAGCAAGACAAAATAGTAATAAATATTTTCATTATTCGAATAATAGACAAATAACAGCTGAAAGGTATTAAGATATTTTATTAACGTTGATTGTCGTAAGGTTTAACAAGATCTGTCTTTGACTCAAGTGGCGTGGTTTCGATTTACGTGACAAGGAGTAAGGTTGTCTGTCCAACCTCGTGAGTTTCCTCCGGGCCCTACGCGCATGCGAATTATTGAAATAAAATTGAACCATATGTTAGCCCCGAAATAACCTAGTTTGTGTGGAGTGGGTGTTAGGTCCAGGGTTAGGGTTGGGATTAGCACTAGCCCTGTTTACATCTCGTGACCTTTGACCAAACTTGAAGTTGGCCTTATCAATTAAATTGAGCCTTCTATAATATCCACCCTATATGTTACCCCTCCCATTACTCTAAGCCATAGTTACGTAAAACAGATATGGTGGGCATGCGGAAATCCATTCACTACCACCTTTATCTGAGATGCACCAACTTGTCAAAATGCGTGGTATGTAGTTTCGACCCCAAGAATCAATAGAATAGTGACCAGTATATTGACCAAACGATTGACTTCCGTAAACCATGTACCCACCTGACACGTGAAAGTTAATCCACGCTTGATGACAGCTGAATCTACCCTTTGTCAATATGTGACATGGAGGAAGTTATCGACCTTCAATCCTGAAGTTTTAAAATTCCCCGAATTCATCAAGTCAATGAGCATTGTATATTATTAGAGTGCAGAATTTGTTGGCCATTGCTGAACAATTTGAGAATACACGAAAAACATCTCTTGACAGTTGCAAATCGATATAACAATAGCCCGTAGCGCAACTGCTGGGGCAAAATTTTTCTCATGACACACTGCATTGCGTATGTCCGTCTTCATTAGCTCCATTTCATTTCATTTGTAGTAACTTTCTGTAATTGATTTGTATAGTATTGTCCATTGTTCTAAGGGTCGCACCATTCAAACCAGCAACGGCACAAAAAAAATAATAAATAAATAAGAGTAAAAAATAAATTACGAAAAAAGCTTACTTTACAAATTTCAAATACAATCACTTATTATTAACAACTCAAACATTCCAGAATAAAGGTCATATACATAGGTCCATAACTATTCAAATAGATTAATTTTAGCTGAAGTTATGGCCATTTAAACTTTACGATGGTTCCCATTTAATTCACATTGTCACAGGTGTCTTAAACAACAAAAGAATAATAATAATTCGGCTATCTTTTTCGTAACAATCTCATAAAGGCTTTGTTTTATATTCCCCAATGTGCATTATACCTATATCGTTTGTCTTTTGATTTGTTTGGGGTTGGCTGCTACGCCAGGGCTGTTCCGCGGCTGAAATTTATGGTAGATGGTCAGCTCGAGTCGGGGAGTTGCACCACCATTTCTGGTTTCAGGGTTATACTACTTCCGGTTTCACGAGACTCCCATAAGGACACCATTAATTCGTACGCTGATTATCTACGAATTTAGTGCCAAAGTTATTTTTAGTCTTTCCCACCCTTTCACCTTTTGTATGGTGATTTTTGTAGACATTTTGGTTTAGAATCAAAGAAAAGGGTTTGAATATTTTCTGCCAGGTTTTGGTGAATATTCATGATTGTGATGCGAAAGGTTAGGAGCGTTAAGAGGTTGATTACTTTGAAATTTAGGGTGGACAGTTGAATGTTTATTTAAAGTTGTATGCTACTTCCAGTTTGTGTATCTCAAGATTTTCATGGTGAACCGCATAGGCCTACCTGTTTTAGAGCAAGAGGTCGCCACATGTTGCTCAATCTGCGGTAGAAAGCGTTCCACCTCACGACAATACTTTGGCGAAAAGTTAGAGCTGATCAAAAAGACGAGAATTAACATTAAAGTCAATGGGGAAATTAGTGGTGATCTCCGACCACAAGGAAGCACCAGAGGGCTCTACCCGTGTAAACATTTAGCTTAATAATAACAGTTTTTAAATTTAATTGTACACATTGGGCATACAATTTTTAAGGCATATTTCGGACAGCCCCGAGTGTGACTGCGGTCATTCCTTCGAAGATACTGATCATTTTCTTTTACATTGTTTCTTACATTCTGATGCACGCAAAATATCTATAAATTTTTTACCACCTAATTTTATCAATACACATAATCTGTTATACGGTGTAAGCGGCAGTCATATTTCGTTAGCCATCTTTGAAAAGGTCCACATTTCTTTTGACAGCATCAGAAGGTTTTAAGATCAGTGCAACATCTATATCGATTAAAATGCGAACATGAACAACTGCGTAGCCAATGTGTAAATATGTATATACAAAATATTCATTGTATTGTTTTGTTGTTTACTCACTTATTTCTTTTACATATCCTTATTAATTCTTGTATTTAGGAGAGAGGTCATATAGGTTATGCCTGTTCCTCAATCCCTTTCAAGTTCTGAATAAAATATTGTTGTTTTTTTTTTACTTCATTAATGTATTATGGCTTATTGGATTGGATTATATTCTGTAACATTGGAGAGAGTTCCCGATCTCCGTCGTCATTAGCCCAGTTGGAGCAGAACAGTAGGACGTTAAACCCCATTTCATTTCGTTTCTGATCTGATTTCAATACGTCATAATATGGCCTAATGTATTGTCTTAATTACGAGGCAGAAGTTTTTTTTATTAAGATTAACCGAAAGGTTCAACATGATGACGTAACATTCCTAGTGATTATAACTGTTTGCTGTGGAAATTTTACAAATTGCGATAATATTGACATTTTATAAGCAGTTTTAGGGTTTAATAGGAAGTGGTTGGAATGCTAAGAGTCGTTAATATGTGACCTTTTGGTTGGTATGAAGTCATAGAAGGGTTACGGGTAATGATCATCGAGTAAACGTTAGCTTGTTAAGAAATCGGATTTCCCTTGAGGCAATGTCTTCCCGGTTTCACTGCACTTTGTCAAACATAATTGTCTGTTTTGTTTTTAGATCGTTTTAGCTTATTCAAATTCGTCGAAGCCAAGGTATATAAAAGCATCGTATTACGTATGATGTAAGCTAGTTGATAGATTTGTCTTTGCGTATATTATTTATTAATACAAATTCTCTTTTAATCATCCTCAGTGCTGTAAGTGTATCACAGTGCTGGGTTTTACTGTCCAGGCCGGTGCAAAGTTTGACTTTCCATACTTCCGAATATTCTAGTTGGATGGAAATGAGTTTAAAATTGGTGGTTTAAGCTTTTCTCTAGTAAGATAGTGTAATTAATAAGTAAATCATAATAATACAGTTTGAAGGATTATGTTCGGGACACCGTCTAATTAATTGAGCATTCCCTTACTTAACGATTATCCGTGCTAATGATAATTGAATATTGAAATCATATATTAATCATAATGCATGTTAATCCTTCGATTCTTGATACCACCTGGACCTGTCTCGTTTGCCTTTTGGAAATGCAATATTATTCTTAATCGGAAATCTGAAAGCACGCAATTGAATAAAATGATCCTGAATTTCCGTCGAGCTCTGTTATTCAATTCTGCGGCTCAACTTTCGAGCGAGTGCTTTAGTAAGTTGAAAATAAAATGGGAGGGGTGTGGGGGTATATGAATCTTTCCATTACTTTTACACGATGATACCTTGAGATGAGATAACTGGGTGTTCCACACGACTAAAAATTCAACAGGTAGACAGATTCTAAAACTTGGACAAATTTCCTATAGGTAGTTCCTATACGGTCTCAGAATATCGACTAGTATTTAAACAGGTCTAAGACAATAAGAGAAGTAATTGGATGTTTTAACAGTATATATTGTATAGGGTCATAGTAAGGTGATAAATTCGTCTAGTGTTGACAATTGTATAAGACGATGTATCTATTTACTTGAAGGGAGAAGACCCTAACTAAGAAACATAATACAATTTATTTAAACATTTTGTGTTTACTTGTTAATGGAAAGTAAATAACATATTATTAGCCTTACAACTGGTGAGAATACCGGTAGTAATATATGAAGGGCATTATTACCGATGACTTTTACTGGAGGTAGACTGTATACAGCTCTTTGTATATTATTAATACTGCGTTTCGTTTCCAAGTTTTCGATTATCATCGAGTGGTGAGGTCTGTGCCTTTTCCGCAGAGACAGGATTTACCGTCCGTATCTGATAGAAATTATGCCGTTGGTTGATTGTGTATAATCATAGAAATAGACACTGATTTCAATGGTATAACTCGAGCCTTAGCCACGAGAATGTAACTAAAAACGTTGAGGTATACAGTGAATGTTTGTTTTAGCTACGATTGGGTGCCTTTAGTCTCACATGAAAAACTTAATTTCTTTAATATTGCATGTAACATCTTAAAATAAGATAATTTTATACTATTAGTACTAATCAATCATACCCAACCCAATGTAGTGGAACAACTTTCGTTATGCATATATTGTCAGAAACGTTAATCAAGCGTGCGTTATTCATGCGCAACACCCTACTTGTGGTTTTACATCCCGTATCTTGATTGGTTGTTGTTCACGACAAATATTTAACTCCGCCTTCATGACGTAACTAGACGTCAATTTTAAATATCTGGCAAAGCCAGCAATTATCGCTTCGATTTAAAAGAGATGGTTTGTACCCGTGTCAGGTTGAATTATATGCTTAACTGTAGTTGGTTGTGGCAGAAGTTTAATAAATAACAATAATCGTTGTTTTGACGAACAAAATCGACAGCCTTGCTTTTTAAAGCCCGATCTTATTCGCATCGGGATTTTTGCCAGGTAAAACTATAATACCGCCATTTATCTCGATACACAGAAGTTTCTTATCTAGGCGGGGGGTTGGATGGCTTAATGGTTAGCGTGCGCGCGCTGTATCATAAAGTCTGTCATTGAGTCGACTGGCGTGGTTTCGAATCCCCGGTTGTACGTGGCAAGGAGTAGGGTCGCCTGTCCAGCCTCGTGGGTTTTATCCGGGTCCTCCGGTTTCCTCCCGCTGCTTATCTAGGCGGGGGGTTGGATGGCTGAATGGTTAGCGTGCGCGCGCTGTATCATAAAGTCTGTCATTGAGTCGACTGGCGTGGTTTAGAATCCCCGGTTGTACGTGGCAAGGAGTAGGGTCGCCTGTCCAGCCTCGTGGGTTTTATCCGGGTCCTCCGGTTTCCTCCCACTGCTTATCTAGGCGGGTCCTCCGGTTTCCTCCCACTGCTAAAGACCCCTACGCGCAAGCGAATTATGTAAATAAAATTAAACCATATGTTAGTCCCGAAATCACCTAGTTTGTGTCGAGTGGACGTTAAACCCCATTTCTCTCTCTCTTTTCTTATCTAGGCAAGCCCCTCCTGCAATTTCATGTTTTCTTGCTATGTCGTTAGCTGGGTTGACCATATTCCATCCGATCTGCAGTGAATGCTGTAAAAATACTGAATGGAATTGAACCAGTTTTTGACTGATATTCGTTTTAGAGATTCAACTTTCACAATATTGTATTTTGCTCGGGATTATACATCCATCAAGTAATTATCAGAGACTTTATATGTAGGCCTATAAAAAAAAGAACGAAACGAAACATACGCACTAAGCAGCTAAATCGTCCGGGCCGTCAACAAGAGCTGTCGCATATTTTTACTTTTGTCGGTAATGAAACATTTATAATACACTAAGATCTGATTAAGAGTAACAACTCATTAAGTACTTATCAGAAAACCATTCAAATTTGTTTGGTCCATGCTAACGTTTAGTATACAAAACATTTAATATCATGGATTTAGCTGTTCAAGTTATCAAAAATCACTGAAAATCAATATGCTTGTTCGTCGCAAGGCCCTAAACACGGTGTATAAATATACAATCAATCAGATGATAACAATGGTCTCTCAGTCATCCACAAGGGCCATAATTCTGGCAGTAATTATCAGAAATCTTCGTCGCAGGACCTCAAACACTGTGTATAAATTTAAAGTCAATCGGATATTAACTTTAGCCTCTAGAACGTCAACAAGATATTTCAGAGAGATCAAGGGCCATAACTCTGGCACTAACTATTAGAAATCGCTGAAAATCAATAAAATTCTTCGTCTCATGACCTTGAACACGGTGTATAAATTTAAAGTCAATAGGATATGAACTTTAACCTCTAGAGCGTCCACAAGCAATTGTGAATACCGGACCGACGGACGGACGGGGGCGACGACAATATACGACCACATTGCAATGTGGTGGTATAAAAATCACATCCATCTAGATGACTGACAGTGGTGATGCGAAACCCTTCTATCATAACGGCGGCGTTATATTACGCTTCTATGATGAGTTTGCTTCAGGTGATGACAGACACATATTATTACCTCCACCCTATGACCATGTAAACCTAAAAGATCTTATACAACATATAGTTTCAACAATGCGTATATACGATCCAATTGATTTACTGGTTAATTTTAAATTCTTAAACAATAAATTGTGATGAATGAACCAATTTCAGCGAAAACCTAGTCGACATTCAGTCGATCCTAAAAGAATTTTGTCCACTTTTTGAGCTATTTGTTATTGTCAATATCAACTATATAAGTTTTTTACTCGCTAAAATTTGTGGAAGCTGAGAATAATACTCTAAGTTTGTGAGTAATCTTTTAGCGATACGTTTATCTGGTGGGGCTTTTGACACGAGAAGTAATGAAATCAATAAATAAAACAAAATTAAAAGCAATTTGTAAAGTTTTCACGTCTACACTTCCTACAAATCTTCTCTTTATTGAATAATTTCATTTCAATGGCCGGATCGAAATCCAGAGAAATAACTTCATAGGGAGCGGTATTAAATTTATTGTGTGACAGTTTTTATACGCCGATACACAATGAGTGAAATGCTTTCTGCATCAATGAAATAGCCATTCGTCAAAACAAGTTCCAGAACTCACATTACACAATTAGTTATGGAGAAAGAACGGAAAAAAAAGACGCTCTTGTAACGAAACAGAGAAATAAATTGACAAATGTGTGTTGAATGTAAAAGTATTAAATTAAAGGAAATAATGTCGTGTACATGAATATTGGTAGAGAAGCTGGAATGTTGTGCGTACAAATGAATCTGATTAGAGTTCAGTAATATGATACAAGACTCTACTTTATACAACTAAAAACATGATTACCGACTAGAAATTGGCTAAACTCGTTTCAACACACGGAATTCAACACAGAATAAATGAGTGAAACAAACTGGACTATTCCTTTGGTTTTAAACGTTTTGTAAAAATTTCAATACCGAATAGGATTAGTTAAAATTGTTTCACCACATGGAATTAAAACGAAGTTTACATACAGAATAAATGGGTGAGGGGTTTACTGGAACAAAACAAACTGAAATAAACTTTAAATTTGTACAATTTTAGTTTGGAACCCAGCTTCATTATCCCGGTTGATGCAAAAATGCAGGACGTTAAACCCCATTTCATTTCATTTAATTTGGACCTTTAAGGTTTCAATTTTCTTACTGGAATACACACGGGCATTAAGAATTCGAATCACTTTCCCGATACGCAGGTCAAAACGCCGCTGTCCGAACAAAATTATCTGACATCGCATTATTGCGCACGTAACCATAGAAATAATAATAAAAATCATATGTTTGTCTAATTTGGGACAAACATAAGGTTCAATTTTATTTCAATAATTCGTTAGCGCGTAGGGGTCTTTAGCAGTGGGGGGGAACCGAGGGACCCGGAGAAATCTTACGAGGTTTTACAGGCGACCCTACTCCTTGTCACGTACACGTGGCGAATCGAAACTACACCACTTGACTCTATGACAGACCTTCTAAACCAACGCGCACGCGTTAACCATTCGGGCATTTAACCCTCCTATAACATGCAGACAACTTTATGATCATTCACTACGTTTATTAACTGAAACATTTAAATAAGGGTACTCTCGTCGTCATCAAGCTCTAACTCCGGAACTGAAGGTAGGGGAGATCCTTAAAACTGTCTGTTTTATAAAACTAAGAAACAAAATGAAATGAAATGAAATGAGGTTAAACGTTCATTTGTTCTGCTCCTATACTGGGCTAATGAAGACGGGCATACGCCATACAGTGTGCTATGAGGGAAATTTTGCCCGGGCAGCGGCACTATCGCCTACTCTTATATTGAATTCGAACTGCCAGGGGATCTTTTACGTGCATTCCAATATATACACGGGACCTCGGTTTTTCGTCTCATCCAAAGGACTAGACAGCTGTCCTTGTCAGGCCCCCGTTCTGCACCACTGACAAGAGGAAACCACGTCGGAAAATCCTGATGAACTTTCTCGGCCAATGCAGGGATCGAAAATGTTCATCAGGATTTTCCGACGTGGTTTCCCCTTGTCAGTGGTGCAGAAACAACAGATCGGTATATAGTATGGGTAGCACCAATACCTAACAAAACACAGAACACCACGGACAAGTCGTATTTTTTAACAGCGTGTTGTGTCGCTCATACTGGTTCTAGCGAGGTAAGCGAGGTCTTATTTTCTCACTAACATGTTCATTTACATTGTTCAGGCGTTCACGGAGATTGACACGCGACTGTTTAGCAGTAAAAAGGTGCCCAGTAAGATTTACTGGGAAGTGAAATGTTTTCGACAAGGATTCAATAGAACGATTCCTGACCGTACAAAAAATGGAATCTTTGAATCTAGGCAAAGCAATAAATGCCTAAAGATTCTAATTTTTTCAAAGATTCCAATCCCCCCCCCCCCCGGTTACCTAAATTTCGTTTCGTCTCCGTATCGCCGACGATCTTAAATTTGTGCGTTGCCCTATATTTAGTTTATAATGGTGGCTCCCAAGCAAACTAACACTCACACTTTTTTCGTAACAAATTAACTAAAAACTGAAATCTTTTTGCAAGAACTTTGTCGTTCTTACTGTCTTTAAAGATTCACCATCTTGGAGAACCATTAACAGAATCTTGTCTTCTGACGACCCCAGCAAATATAAAACTGTTTACATTGGGTTGTCTGGGTATACGTAAATGGTTTAGTAATAGTAGAATTGACATTGGATACAAATCACTATCTATATAATAGAGATTTCTGGTAAATATAATGGAGGACCTATTTAAAATGAAGCTAGAATAGCATCCTAGTAAATCTCTGTCAATAATGTACTGGGATTGGTCGATATTTCTCTATAAAGAGTGTAGAATATTGTTATAACCCCTAGTATTTACTATACCGCTCTTGTATCTTCATCAATTCAGTGTCAGCGTATAATATACAGAATAATTATAGACCTTTATAATTACACTCTGAAATACGAAGCAAAATCAAATTATATTCTACTCATTCAATACATATATCTTAATAGAGTTTTATTACGACGTATACAGTAACCCTTTGACTCTAGCGGACCCCAAAAACCTTTTCCCGGACCCTCAAGTGGTCCAAGGTTGTGAAACACTGTATAGGATAACATTACCATTTTGTCAATCACTTAGACCATATACTTAAAACCATCGTATAACATGTTACAGTGAGAACGTAAAACTGCAGGGATTCACGGAATCCATGTTTCACTAAATGATTGAATGGCATTTAAAGCGAGAATTTCATATTTTCTTAGAAAGTCAAAACATAATTATTTCTATGTGTTTTGCTCAATAGGTTATCAACTCACTATTATACGATCATGGGCATTATTTTCCACCCTTAAAAATCATTTACACAGGAAATAATAACACAATTACCTCCCTTGTTTTCCTATTACCTCCATGGAATAGCTATGTTCAAACGTTTGAATTTGAAGCTGAAAATGACATTTTTGCCAATTTCTCAGCTGGCAATAGTGAATTATAGGATTAATAGGATTATTATTTAACAAGGTAGGACTGTTTATGGATACCATCTATTTTAAGGCTTTAT
Source organism: Patella vulgata (assembly GCF_932274485.2). Lineage (NCBI taxonomy): Eukaryota > Metazoa > Mollusca > Gastropoda > Patellidae > Patella > Patella vulgata. Next base: position 26,496,691 of record NC_065883.2, read on the forward strand.
TTTAATAAGTTTTAAAAATAGAACTTAAAAATATGAAATTGTAGCTTTAAGCAAAATTTTCATTACCAAGAAGTAAGCCGTTATTTTTGTGAAAATAAAGAAAAAAGAAAAAACAATAACGTACTGTTACAGTTTGATTTATTTCACTTTTAGATCCAAAAATGCTATTATTCTCTGTTTTGCCTATTATCTGCGTACCAATTATATACTATTAACTATCTGTTAAAGTGTACAACTTTTTATTGAAATATTGTACACTTTCATATGTTTCCGAATGAAAAGCAAATGTAATCTCTCACTGTCTTGTGCAATTGGAAGATGCACACATCTAAGACTGAAGTGATAAAAATAATCATTAATCATTTAGAAAGACTTTCTATGGTGATCTTACAATGCTTTCCATCAGTAATAGACGCATTTGTAGTGTGCCGTGATTTCGTGCATTTGTGGAGTTTAACGTCCGCTTACAACGAGGGTGATATCACAGGCAAAGGGTAGCATAGCTGAAGGTTAGATCCGGTTAGATCTATTTGGTAAGGGCAACTTCAAGTTTGGTCAAAGGTCACGAGATGTAAACAGGGCTAGTGCTAATCCCAACCCTAACCCTAACCCTGGACCTACCCCTAATGCTTATCTTAACCCTAACCTACAATGTCGCCAACAATTACGTGCCCTAACCTTATTTACATCTCAGCGACCCTGACAAAAATTGAGCTGACCTTAAATAGATTTAGCCGGTTAGATCCAGCAAATTGTGCAGAGATCATTATGAACTTGATAGTTTCAATTGTTTTAGAACACGTTAAAGGACACCTATTTTACATAATTATAATGTGCTAGAGCAGGGTAAACTAAATGATAGCTAGCTGTATTTTCTCCGTAGGTAGCGGGTCTCTTTGTCCAGAATGGGTAATTATAAACAGATTCCAATAAACAGATTCCATACATATATAGCGGCGAGACCTTTGCTGTTGTTGATCTCGAACCTCTAGTCGCAAGAAGGAGATTTGTCGTGGTTACTGTACAGAGAGCCCTAGCAGCGCTTTTCAATCGACTTTCACCTAAAATTCCTGTAAATGCCACTTTGGCGATTATTTAATGTTAGTTTAATTAATCAATTTTCACAAACCTGTGAAATATTTCTTGGATAACCCTTCGTATTTTTAAAGGACCATGAGTACAGTTTAAGCGTAATTTAGATTTTTTTTTAAATTTAACATTAGATTTTGTTTCAGCAAGCAAGGAAGCCACGGTGGCTCAGTAGTCAAGACAATGGCTCGCTAACCAGGAAGTCGAGAAACTCCATCAGGAATTTTCCGGCGAGGTACCCCCTTGTCAGTGTTGCCGGACAGACGGACCAGAAAAGGACCATAGTGCATACATTGACGTGCATGTAAAATTACCCCTGCGCATATAAGAGCCGCTGTTCGCGCAATATGGCGTTCGCCTGTCTACATGATTAGATTAGCCCAGTAACAACTTTATGGGCGTGTCGGGGGGGGGGGGGTGCTGTGTAATTCACGAATCGTACTGCAAAAGATCATGGTCACGTGATATTGATATTTTTACACGAATCGCCGTATTTCCAGATAGATTTCCAGAATGTCTTTCTTTCTTTTCTTGTTACCAAAAGGTGATTTTGTCTTGAAGAAAATCAAGTACATGTACATGCATGTATATATTGGCCACACTCACTGCTGGACAAGTCTTCGATTCTTGTAGAATGCAGTATTTAAAGAATCAGAATAAAACCATGTTTACCAACAATTTCCGATCGATCTAACTTTCAATTTGTGTTTGTGCAATTTTTAACAAGAAATAAAAATAACAACAACTGGATATTCCCCAGGCAGTTGTGTGCTTCGTGTAATAGGAAAGGAATAAAATACATCCGAGGAAAATACTGTACTAGGGATTTTGTGACGACTTCGAGCAAATTATCAATGTCTGAATCTACGGGTGGGACCTAATTAGCTAGTTTTCTTTTTTTTAAAAAAAAAAATATAATGGTGTCCTTGAAAAATGGCAAAAACAGTTCTCCTACGGAATAGAATCCCTGTTTCATTATATATCTGGGCATTGGAATGAAGATGTAATCCATTTATTAATATATACGGAAACGACTATAGATAAAATAGCACACTATAAGCCAGCACACTATAAGAAATTTACTTAACCTTGACAAACGATCAAATTTGGATACTACTAACCTCTATTGCCATGATTACAATGTGTGTGTGCTGAGGTGGGGGTGGGCAGGTATGCAATATCAAGATATCATGAGAAGCGGGTTCATTTATTCTTGTAAATATGTAAATAATTGTCTGGCACATTCGTATTTTCGATCATAACTTGGGTACAGATCGTCTAGATGGTACTAACCAATCTGTTTGACAGAGAACTACGAGTCTTCTAATATCTCTGTAAAAGATGACTGCCTTTAACACGTGCCGTCACAGCACGCGGCGTCAATCATTGGCTGAATGGCGCGTGCATTGTTTACATAAGACGTTACTGCTTCGGGCAGAATGCTGCCTTTTAGTCATTTTAATACCCATTTACACTAAATAGGAAATAATTTTTACCTACAAATACGTCAAACGTCTTTATTTATTTTTCCAATACATCAAAAAAAAAAAATGTTTTAGAATTTAATTTGTCGGTGGAAAAAAGTTAATATTTGAGACTCATTAAGTCGCATTGATGTCATCCTTATCGGTGATTGTAGCGGCCTAGCGAATATTCACTGCTGATCAGTGTGGGTACTAACCTCAATTAAGTGACTGTGTGTGACTTATGACTGCCCTTTTCAAATACGTAAATAATTTTCTGACACATTCATATTTTCATAATCCAGAATTCCGTATATCTATACTAAACATATATAATCATTCCTCGCTTTAAGAATGAGGGAGAGAGAGTGGCTATGGCGAGTGTTTAAAATGTCAAAATACGGGTTTTAATATGAAATTTCAGTTATCGTGTTACACATCACTGGAAATTATGTTTCTTTGAATCTATCAGTTATTTCCAGGCACATTCATTGTTACGTACTTTAGAAAACAAAGAAAAATCCTGGTTGTTTCGTTCGTTCCTGGAGTTTTACGTCCACTTCCACCTTGGTTGATATCGCAGACAAGACTATACTAGTCACCCTCGTCTAGCGACTTTCTTATAGTGTGCCAGCTTGGTGTCCTCCTATTGTGTGGTGAATACCCTTATAGTGTGCTTGCTTATAGTGTGTCAGGTTGATCTCGGCGTCCTTTCCGTTTATGCTAATAAGTCACGTGATATCCTAAATTAAATTTGCATAATATCTAAGATTGTGCTGAGCGTAAGATGCTATGTAGAAAGTGTGAAGGACAAATGAGATGCCGCAGAGCGCAAATGTAAAATTTAATAAGAGAAATGTAAAATGTTGACACGCCAAAAAACAGCATTTTCCAACAAGACATTTGTCATTTGATACATTACTTTTGACGTTTTACAATTAACTTTGGCTTTAGAGGTATTTTAACTTTATCATTAACGGTATTAAGACTTTATCATTACCGGTTTTAGGACTTTGTACATTCTACTTTTTACATATAATCAACTGAAAAGACATTTTATAGCAGAGCATTTAATATGGGTAGCGATACCCTTCCATAATGAACAGTCATGCATGGTGAAGATTTTTGGTTAATGTACTTTTATTCTAACACGACGAAGTCAAGCATCACAGTGTTCATCCCCACTGTGGCAGTTTACCACCAATGTTCACGCAAGTACGAAGAAGCGCAGAATCCATTTAACTTTATGTTTGATAAGGTTTTTTGTAGTGTAAACAAGCTTAAAACATTTCGTTTTCCACCGTACCCAATAAACTTAAAGCATTAATAAATCAAAAAGGCAATTAGCGTCCTCGAGGGCTAATAAAACAAACATGCAATTCCTAACAACCGTGTACCCTAAATACAGCAACTAAAGTGACACATAGAACAAATCAAACAGAACGAACACAGTTAGCACGTAAAAAGACTTACAATTAAATCAAGATCAATTAATATTTCATAATAAGACATTTAAAAATGCCTGAATTCTGAACGTCTTTAAGAAGAAAAAGCCTGGTAGTTAATTGGGTTCTTGTAATCAATAATCTGACTATCTATAATTATTGTTCTTGCCTATCCCTAGGTGACAGTATATTGGCTGTAATAGCTTAAATTAGAGAATGCCGACGTACCAGAAAATTAAAGAAGGGTCGATTTGGCCGTTCGCTTCCTCAATTTATTTTAGATAATCAACAATTGAAGCTATCTGGAAATCGAAATGTCTTGTTTATGAAACTCTGTTTTTTTTCTAATTTGAAAATATTATCGCTTGAATATGAATAGTCCTGGATATAGTGTTCTAAAAAAAAACAAAAGGAATTGGCGCCAACTGATTGTTCTTTTTATCTTATAGATAATAATTATATTAGTTGCCCATTCTGAAAATAAAACATAACATTGTCAGTCATTCGCGAATAAGGCTTCACAGCCACACGTATTCCTGGGTTAGGAACTCATTTTTAATTAGTGAATACATATTAACAGTCCACCTATAATTAGTGAAGCTAGCTAAGAAATTCAAATAGAATCGGTGTCAACACGGATAACGTACCCGTAGTCAGGGGTGAACTCACATTAGTAATTCATTTGTAATCAGAGGATGAATTCTGATTAATTAACAATCACGTAATCAGTGTTGATTACAGATGAACAACTCATTTTCATGAATTAAGTTCGTTAATGAAATTGTTTTTGTAAACAATGTTTTTGTTCAGTAAATATCAGAACATGGGTTGGGGAACAGACTGTGCCTGGTGTAGGTTTGTGTTCAGATAAATAACTAGACTTGTTAAAAGTTCGACAACTCACTAAGAATCAGAGATTCTCACAAATGGAAATCTCATCTACAACCACAGATGGCAACAGATCTACAACTTGCCGGCATAGATAGTTTAAAAATCACTGGTTACAGATCGACAACTCATCTTCAATCAGGCCACTACACATCACTGTTCAACAATGCATCTGTAATAGAGATTAGCACGAATTATCACATCACCTGACGAATTTGTTACAATGTTAGCAGCTGAGAATACTGAATTAGCACCACAGAGAACATTGAATTACCGCTACATGTCTTGTGAAATAAAAGTTCAAGTCCATATATGCGATATTTATAGAAAGCAACCAGCATTATCCAACAATAGATATGTTAAAACAGTGATGCAACACTGTATTAAAAACTGTAAAATAAATAATCGAAACGTGATATAGATTCTGTGAGTTATGAGTCATTAATTGGTAAAAACCTACGGATTCTTGTGTAATGTAAGAATTGATCAAACATCGAGGAATATGTTCAAACAAATTCATCAGCTAAAATAAACTGGTATTAGGTTTTGTCTAATTACACGGTTCTATATTTAAGATAGATCTTATTTCTCTTAACGATAAATGTGGAGTCCGAAATCAGAAACGTGTTTTTGTCCTTATTCTAAATAGAGTATTGGGAAATATATCGTCCCACACATCTGCATTTATCGAATCGCATATAAAAAAAAACCATTTACCGCTTCAAAATATGTTATAAAAATGTAATCATTATGAAAACATAACTGTTAATTTATTGAGTACAGTTTATTAATTGATGGATGTGCACAATACATGTAATCATTATCAAAATATAACTTTACAGTACAGAGAATGCAGATAACTTGAGTACACATCGTCTAGATGGTTAACCAATCTGTTTGACAGAGACTTACGAATCTTCTAATATCTCTGTAAAAGATGACTGCCTTTAACACGTGCCGTCACAGCACGCGGCGTCAATCATTGGCTGAATGGCGCGTGCATTGTTTACATAAGACGTTACTGCTTCGGGCAGAATGCTGCCTTTAGTCATTTTAATACCCATTTACACTAAATAGGAAATAATTTTTACCTACAAATACGTCAAACGTCTTTATTTATTTTTCCAATACATCAAAAAAAAAAATGTTTTAGAATTTAATTTGTCGGTGGAAAAAAGTTAATATTTGAGACTCATTAAGTCGCATTGATGTCATCCTTATCGGTGATTGTAGCGGCCTAGCGAATATTCACTGCTGATCAGTGTGGGTACTAACCTCAAATTAAGTGACTGTGTGTGACTTATGACTGCCCTTTTCAAATACGTAAATAATTTTCTGACACATTCATATTTTCATAATCCAGAATTCCGTATATCTATACTAAACATATATAATCATTCCTCGCTTTAAGAATGAGGGAGAGAGAGGGGCTATGGCGAGTGTTTAAAATGTCAAAATACGGGTTTTAATATGAAATTTCAGTTATCGTGTTACACATCACTGGAAATTATGTTTCTTTGAATCTATCAGTTATTTCCAGGCACATTCATTGTTACGTACTTTAGAAAACAAAGAAAAATCCTGGTTGTTTCGTTCGTTCCTGGAGTTTTACGTCCACTTCCACCTTGGTTGATATCGCAGACAAGACTATACTAGTCACCCTCGTCTAGCGACTTTCTTATAGTGTGCCAGCTTGGTGTCCTCCTATTGTGTGGTGAATACCCTTATAGTGTGCTTGCTTATAGTGTGTCAGGTTGATCTCGGCGTCCTTTCCGTTTATGCTAATAAGTCACGTGATATCCTAAATTAAATTTGCATAATATCAAAGATTGTGCTGAGCGTAAGATGCTATGTAGAAAGTGTGAAGGACAAATGAGATGCCGCAGAGCGCAAATGTAAAATTTAATAAGAGAAATGTAAAATGTTGACACGCCAAAAAACAGCATTTTCCAACAAGACATTTGTCATTTGATACATTACTTTTGACGTTTTACAATTAACTTTGGCTTTAGAGGTATTTTAACTTTATCATTAACGGTATTAAGACTTTATCATTACCGGTTTTAGGACTTTGTACATTCTACTTTTTACATATAATCAACTGAAAAGACATTTTATAGCAGAGCATTTAATATGGGTAGCGATACCCTTCCATAATGAACAGTCATGCATGGTGAAGATTTTTGGTTAATGTACTTTTATTCTAACACGACGAAGTCAAGCATCACAGTGTTCATCCCCACTGCGGCAGTTTACCACCAATGTTCACGCAAGTACGAAGAAGCGCAGAATCCATTTAACTTTATGTTTGATAAGGTTTTTTGTAGTGTAAACAAGCTTAAAACATTTCGTTTTCCACCGTACCCAATAAACTTAAAGCATTAATAAATCAAAAAGGCAATTAGCGTCCTCGAGGGCTAATAAAACAAACATGCAATTCCTAACAACCGTGTACCCTAAATACAGCAACTAAAGTGACACATAGAACAAATCAAACAGAACGAACACAGTTAGCACGTAAAAAGACTTACAATTAAATCAAGATCAATTAAAATTTCATAATAAGACATTTAAAAATGCCTGAATTCTGAACGTCTTTAAGAAGAAAAAGCCTGGTAGTTAATTGGGTTCTTGTAATCAATAATCTGACTATCTATAATTATTGTTCTTGCCTATCCCTAGGTGACAGTATATTGGCTGTAAAAGCTTAAATTAGAGAATGCCGACGTACCAGAAAATTAAAGAAGGGTCGATTTGGCCGTTCGCTTCCTCAATTTATTTTAGATAATCAACAATTGAAGCTATCTGGAAATCGAAATGTCTTGTTTATGAAACTCTGTTTTTTTTCTAATTTGAAAATATTATCGCTTGAATATGAATAGTCCTGGATATAGTGTTCTAAAAAAAACCAAAAGGAATTGGCGCCAACTGATTGTTCTTTTTATCTTATAGATAATAATTATATTAGTTGCCCATTCTGAAAATAAAACATAACATTGTCAGTCATTCGCGAATAAGGCTTCACAACCACACGTATTCCTGGGTTAGGAACTCATTTTTAATTAGTGAATACATATTAACAGTCCACCTATAATTAGTGAAGCTAGCTAAGAAATTCAAATAGAATCGGTGTCAACACGGATAACGTACCCGTAGTCAGGGGTGAACTCACATTAGTAATTCATTTGTAATCAGAGGATGAATTCTGATTAATTAACAATCATGTAATCAGTGTTGATTACAGATGAACAACTCATTTTCATGAATTAAGTTCGTTAATGAAATTGTTTTTGTAAACAATGTTTTTGTTCAGTAAATATCAGAACATGGGTTGGGGAACAGACTGTGCCTGGTGTAGGTTTGTGTTCAGATAAATAACTAGCCTTGTTAAAAGTTCGACAACTCACTAAGAATCAGAGATTCTCACAAATGGAAATCTCATCTACAACCACAGATGGCAACAGATCTACAACTTGCCGGCATAGATAGTTTAAAAATCACTGGTTACAGATCGACAACTCATCTTCAATCAGGCCACTACACATCACTGTTCAACAATGCATCTGTAATAGAGATTAGCACGAATTATCACATCATCTGACGAATTTGTTACAATGTTAGCAGCTGAGAATACTGAATTAGCACCACAGAGAACATTGAATTACCGCTACATGTCTTGTGAAATAAAAATTCAAGTCCATATATGCGATATTTATAGAAAGCAACCAGCATTATCCAACAATAGATATGTTAAAACAGTGATGCAACACTGTATTAAAAACTGTAAAATAAATAATCGAAACGTGATATAGATTCTGTGAGTTATGAGTCATTAATTGGTAAAAACCTACGGATTCTTGTGTAATGTAAGAATTGATCAAACATCGAGGAATATGTTCAAACAAATTCATCAGCTAAAATAAACTGGTATTAGGTTTTGTCTAATTACACGGTTCTATATTTAAGATAGATCTTATTTCTCTTAACGATAAATGTGGAGTCCGAAATCAGAAACGTGTTTTTGTCCTTATTCTAAATAGAGTATTGGGAAATATATCGTCCCACACATCTGCATTTATCGAATCGCATATAAAAAAAAACTAATAAAAAAAAACCATTTACCGCTTCAAAATATGTTATAAAAATGTAATCATTATGAAAACATAACTGTTAATTTATTGAGTACAGTTTATTAATTGATGGATGTGCACAATACATGTAATCATTATCAAAATATAACTTTACAGTACAGAGAATGCAGATAACTTGAGTACACATCGTCTAGATGGTTAACCAATCTGTTTGACAGAGACTTACGAATCTTCTAATATCTCTGTAAAAGATGACTGCCTTTAACACGTGCCGTCACAGCTCGCGGCGTCAATCATTGGCTGAATGGCGCGTGCATTGTTTACATAAGACGTTACTGCTTCGGGCAGAATGCTGCCTTTTAGCCATTTTAATACCCATTTACACTAAATAGGAAATAATTTTTACCTACAAATACGTCAAACGTCTTTATTTATTTTTCCAATACATCAAAAAAAAAAATGTTTTAGAATTTAATTTGTCGGTGGAAAAAAGTTAATATTTGAGACTCATTAAGTCGCATTGATGTCATCCTTATCAGTGATTGTAGCGGCCTAGCGAATATTCACTACTGATCAGTGTGGGTACTAACCTTAATTAAGTGGCTGTGTGTCTTATGACTGCCCTTTTCAAATACGTAAATAATTTTCTGACACATTTATATTTTCATAATCCAGAATTCCGTATATCTATACTAAAAATATATAATCATTCCTCGCTTTAAGAATGAGAGAGAGGGAGGGGCTGTGGTGAGTGTTTAAAATGTCAAAATACGGGTTTTAATACGAAATTTCAGTTATCGTGTTACACATCACTGGAAATTATGTTTCTTTGAATCTATCAGTTATTTCCAGGCACATTCATTATTATGTACTTTAGAAAACAAAGAAAAATCCTGGTTGTTTCGTTCGTTCCTGGAGTTTTACGTCCACTTCCACCTTGGGTAATATCGCAGACAAGATTAGTCATGGCCGTCTAGCGAATTTCTTATAGTGTGCCAGCTTGGTGTCCTCCTATTGTGTGGTGAATACCCTTATAGTGTGCTTGCTTATAGTGTATCAGTTTGATCTCGGCGTCGTTTCCGTTTAAGTCACGTGATATCCTAAATTAAATTTGCATAATATCAAAGATAGATGCTATGTAGAAAGTGTGAAGGACAAATGAGATGCCGCAGAGCGCAAATGTAAAATGTAATAAGAGAAATGTAAAATGCGGACACATCAAAAAACAGCATTTTCCAATAAGACATTTGTCATTTGATACATTTTGACGTTTTACAATTAACTTTGGCTTTAGAGGTATTTTAACTTTATCATTAACGGTATTGGGACTTTACCATTATACGTAGCGATGTACCCTTCCATAATGAACAGCCATGCATGGTGAAGATTTTTGGTTAATGTACTTTTATTCTAACACGACGAAGTCAAGCATCACAGTGTTCATCCCCACTGCGGCAGTTTACCACCAATGTTCACGCAAGTACGAAGAAGCGCAGAATCCATTTAACTTTATGTTTGATAAGGTTTTTTGTAGTGTAAACAAGCTTAAAACATTTCGTTTTCCACCGTACCCAATAAACTTAAAGCATTAATAAATCAAAAAGGCAATTAGCGTCCTCGAGGGCTAATAAAACAAACATGCAATTCCTAACAACCGTGTACCCTAAATACAGCAACTAAAGTGACACATAGAACAAATCAAACAGAACGAACACAGTTAGCACGGAAAAAGACTTACAATTAAATCAAGATCAATTAATATTTCATAATAAGACATTTAAAAATGCCTGAATTCTGAACGTCTTTAAGAAGAAAAAGCCTGGTAGTTAATTGGGTTCTTGTAATCAATAATCTGACTATCTATAATTATTGTTCTTGCCTATCCCTAGGTGACAGTATATTGGCTGTAATAGCTTAAATTAGAGAATGCCGACGTACCAGAAAATTAAAGAAGGGTCGATTTGGCCGTTCGCTTCCTCAATTTATTTTAGATAATCAACAATTGAAGCTATCTGGAAATCGAAATGTCTTGTTTATGAAACTCCGTTTTTTTTCTAATTTGAAAATATTATCGCTTGAATATGAATAGTCCTGGATATAGTGTTCTAAAAAAAACCAAAAGGAATTGGCGCCAACTGATTGTTCTTTTTATCTTATAGATAATAATTATATTAGTTGCCCATTCTGAAAATAAAACATAACATTGTCAGTCATTCGCGAATAAGGCTTCACAACCACACGTATTCCTGGGTTAGGAACTCATTTTTAATTAGTGAATACATATTAACAGTCCACCTATAATTAGTGAAACTAGCTAAGAAATTCAAATAGAATCAGTGTCAACACGGATAACGTACCCGTAGTCAGGGGTGAACTCACATTAGTAATTCATTTGTAATCAGAGGATGAATTCTGATTAATTAACAATCATGTAATCAGTGTTGATTACAGATGAACAACTCATTTTCATGAATTAAGTTCGTTAATGAAATTGTTTTTGTAAACAATGTTTTTGTTCAGTAAATATCAGAACATGGGTTGGGGAACAGACTGTGCCTGGTGTAGGTTTGTGTTCAGATAAATAACTAGCCTTGTTAAAAGTTCGACAACTCACTAAGAATCAGAGATTCTCACAAATGGAAATCTCATCTACAACCACAGATGGCAACAGATCTACAACTTGCCGGCATAGATAGTTTAAAAATCACTGGTTACAGATCGACAACTCATCTTCAATCAGGCCATCACACATCACTGTTCAACAATGCATCTGTAATAGAGATTAGCACGAATTATCACATCATCTGACGAATTTTTTACAATTTGAGAATACTGAATTAGCAACACAGAGACCATTGAATTACCGCTACATGTCTTGTGAAATAAAAATTTAAGTCCATATATGCGATATTTATAGAAAGCAACCAGCATTATCCAACAATAGATATGTTAAAACAAGTGATGCAACACTGTATTAAAAACTGTAAAATAAATAATCGAAACATGTTATAGATTCTGTGAGTTATGAGTCATTAGTTGGTAAAAACCTACGGATTCTTGTGTAATGTAAGAATTGATCAAACATCGAGGAATATGTTCAAACAAACTCGTCAGCTAAAATAAACTGGTATTAGGTTTTGTCTAATTACACGGTTCTATATTTTAGATAGATCTAATTTCTCTTAGCGTTAAATGTGGAGTCCGAAATCAGAAACGTGTTGTTTTTTTGTCCTTATTCTAAAAAGAGTATTGGGAAATATATCGTCCCACACATCTGCATATATCGAATCGAATATAAAAAAAAAAAAAAAAAAAAAAAAAAAAAAATTTTTACCGCTTCAAAATATGTTATAATTGCCGACAGGACAGCTGCCGGCAGGACAACTGCCGGACATTTTTATTATTTTTTTTTATTATAGTTTATAACTGTTGATTTTATTGCCAGTGATTTTTTTGTACTTTTTGGTAAAGTTGATTAAATGATAAATGAGGCCACAGTTATAAACTATATATAAAAAGATGTATTTATGTAATCATTATAAAAACGTAACTGTTATTTTTTTTAGTATAGTTTTTTAATTGATGGGTGTGCACAATACTTGTATTCATTATCAAAACATAACTTAACAGCACAGAGACTGCAGAGAGTGTACATTGTCCCTAAGTTCAACAGTCGCCATGTGCTGAACTATACTATTCAAAAAAAGTAGGGGATATTTGATTTTGGGGGCATAATACTAAAATATGCAAATGACTACGAAAAAAGTCACTATAGAACCTAACAGAAGAAACAATTCCAGTTACATGTGACGCCCAAACGCACCAATAGCTACCGCATGGAATGCAGGTGATGCTTGGGGTCATCATGGGGGTCCAACCCAAGATTTGCACGATTTGACTTTGAATGTTCCAGTCATTGTGGCATTGAATTCCAGGGTGGAAACATCAGTTTAATTGTTTTAGTGACCAGAAAACAAATTTTGATATGCGTCGGCTTACCCAAAATGAAAGGTTACGTGCCCTTGGCAGGCTACAGATCGGCACAATACAGGCGGCTGTGGCGCGGACGATGAATGTTTCTCAGTCTGTCATAAGCAGGCTATGGTCCAGATACCGTGATACACAATCTGTACAGGACAGACCACGCTCAGGTCGACCAAGGGCGACAACTCAAGCCCAGGATCGATTTATCCGTACCTTGGCCTTGAGAAATCGTGTCATCACAGCAAATCAGATCAGCGCTCGTCTTCAAACAGACACTGGTGTGAGAGTGAGTGGCCAGACGATTCGGAATCGACTGCATAGGGGTCACCTTCGCGCCCGACGTCCTCGCGTGATCCCTTGTTTGAGGGATCATCACATTCAGGCAAGACGTCGTTGGTGTAGGGATCGTCAACACTGGGATAATCGACGCTGGAGCAATGTGATGTTTTCAGATGAGTCAAGGTTCACTGTTGATTTTTTGGACAGACGTAGGAGGGTGTGGCGTCGTCGAAACGAGCGCTTCCAAGACGTTAACGTCATCAGACATGATCGATTTGGGGGTGGTTCTGTTATGGTGTGGGGAGGCATCACTGTTGCTGGAAGAACGGCTTTACATGTTGTTGCAGGGCGTGTTACAGGCCAGTACTACCGGGACAACATCTTGGCAGTCCATGTTGTGCCGTTCGCACGACGTCATGGACGCCGTTTCATCTTCCAGGATGACAACGCAAGATGTCACAGGGCCAGGATCGTTACAGGTTACCTCCAACAACAGAACATCACCACATTACCTTGGCCAGCACTGAGTCCCGACCTCTCCCCCATCAAGCATGTCTGGGACATGCTTGGACAGAGGTTACGTCAACGTCAACAACGTCCTGCCAATGTCCAAGAACTTGCTGCTGCGTTGCAACAGGAATGGGACAATCTGGACCAAAATGACCTTAGACGTCTCATTAGGAGTATGCCACGTCGGATCAATGCTTGTTTGGCAAACAGAGGAGGATTTACCCGTTACTGACTTGGTTGTGATGCTGTGGTAACTTTGCTGTTTGACCCCGGGTATCATTTTACCCTTATAATGGTCAGTCTGTGCCTTACTTAGTCTAACGATCATTTGGAATAAATCGATGAATGTGAACTTCATTTCATTTTGTCATTTGTTTCTTCGTCAGTTTCATTAGGTGACTTTAATAACACTTAAAAATCAAATATCCCCTACTTTTTTTGAATAGTATATTTACATGGCATTGCACATAATATTCACCTGTGATAACTTTGTGTCAGTGAGTGCTATTATAGATAGTCAGTCAGTCACTTATTCAGTCACTTAAATCATTTATTTTATTTTTCATTTTGAGTGAAGCTTGTGTCATTACAGGCCCGGGACTGTACAGCACAGTGGACGCTTACGGCTGGCTCCCAGATCCCTTCAATTGATTTGATATTTGTTTATTTTTTTGCCATGTCTATATTCTGACCTGTCTGCAGATTCATCTTGTAGATTTTTGTTTTGCGTGTAGTGTGGTCCTCCTGCACCTACTATTAGTGAGTGATAATAAACTGAACCTGTGTGATAATAATAAGGAATATTTAATTATTAAGTATTGGTTATGTTTAACAAAAAGGACATAAATACAGAAAAACAAATATCATCGGCAGTTGTCCCGCCGGCAATTGTCCTGCTCCCGCAACACAGCACACCATCCAATTCCATAATCTAAATATATACGTGACTCTCGTTTGCTTGTTTGTCTGTCGAGGTTGGCAGGTCGGGCCAGGGGAGTGACATCTGGTGGTGTTGCACTACTACTACCGCTTTTGGGATTATACTACTTCCGGTTCTAGACTCTACCCTTGCTCGTGCAGGTGATAATGTATCGTAACGTGTCATAAAACATCCTACCATATGTTTTGGAAGTTTACACACCTAAAAGTTATTATGCTAAGAAACATCATTCGTCGTCAGAAAATTTTACATTTAGGCCCTATTGGCTTCTGTTTTTCCAATGACATTCATGCTGAATAGTTGCCATAGGTTGAAGTCTAAGATCTTCTGTTGGTATTTTCACTAATTAATCTTTGGTCAGCCAGACGTCAAGAACAGGTCCATAAGAAGAAACCGGAAATAACCCTGGCAAGACGTTCGTGGCCTCTTTCCGTCATATTATGACTCCATTACATTTATTATTCTATAAATGACGAAAATAACTCTGTTCACTCGATCCTAATAATATTTTCTTAATGATAGTCTGAAAGTGGTGACAATAGACGATACAAACTATATGATGGTGCTTTTAATGCTCTTATTTTGATAAAAAGATATCGATGTTAATGTTGTGTCTGCAAATAAAAATGTAAGCATTATATTCTAATGGTTTCGATTTTTTTAAAAACCGTATCAGATAATATTATTATTGCTTTATAGTTACTCTGGGCTACATCATTAACTTAAATATCAAAATCTTCAAGTCTATTGTGGAAATAGTAAATTCAAGTTCTTACATCAAAGATCCATCGGATCCATATCGTCGCAGAACCAGGTTTTGTATTAACCAGGAACAAATAAATTGGTCAGGATACAGACGATGTCCATACACAAGGGTGCCCATCCTTGTACGATATGTGACAAGGTGCTCCATAACTTTTATCAACTTAAATGAAAATTTCGTTTATATTTTGGAGAATAAAACTCCTTAATTTTGTGTTAAAAGTCCTTAAAATCCTCTAATTAGGGCCGAACAACTAACTCAATATACGTGATGCGTTTTCGAACAACTTAAACCCGTCAGTCTTCATCTGGAAATGGAGACCAGTGTTACAAGCTGTATTGTACGGTGTCTGGAAACCAGATTTTTATTTTATAAAAATAACTTGTAGGTAGAATTTATCTTTCGTTATCAAAGTACAGCACGTGGGTAATGCACTGGATAGACCTCTAATGGAACGACAATAGATTATCAGGTCACCCAAAGACAAAAAAATTACCCAAAATATTAAAAGGGTTACTTGTCCGGATAAGCGGTTTTGATGTTCACGTGAGAATGGCTCAATATTTTGAATTGACATTTTGAGACAAGGTAAATACACCATTCCTCGGTACTTTGGCGCTTAAATTTCATATGTATACACGGATTTTTATTTCCGAGACTGTTAAAATCGGCATGGTCCCTTTAAGACTATATTTATACATATAATATAGTGACATAGGTGCAAAGAACCACACATGTTATTGTTAATATACGATATAGGCTATTGACCACTACACACATATTTGTTATATTTTAATTATAGACTTAATAAATCCCACATGTTACTGACAATATAGAGGTTCGGATGCGTTCCGAGAACGAGATGATTGCCTTTTTGCATACGTCATCAGTTCTCGAGGGCTTCCCCCACGGCGGCAGGCGAACTCGCTCGTGAAAACGTCTCTGAAGTCGTAAGTGAATTTCATGGTGGTTTAATTCTATTTTAGTCTTTTTTTTCATAATTATACCGAAACACATCCCCTTCAACTATACCAGCCTTTGTTAGGCATTGTTTGACTGGTCGAATAAAAGCGAAATGATAGAACGAATCGACACTTTCAAACTGCACTTTCTGATCTATTTAATTTTCAGGACCATCGTCTTTTGTCAAGAATGCGGATTTTTCTGAACCGTGAAAGTGCGTCACCTCTCCCGAGAACGACAACGACAACGACTTCACTTCACCTCGTTCTTGTTCTCGGAACGCATCTGAACCTCTCTAATGCTGTTTCATACCGGTCAACCAATTCCATACGATGACATAATATGTCTATATGGTATATAAAACTCCATATACATTGTATAATGATGTGAAAACGAAATTTTGAACTATAAAAAAGAAACGAAATAGTATCTGCGTTTTAATCAGATTGAATGATGACCTTGTGCATGTGTTGAGGCCCAGCTCCTTATTAGACGGTAGTATTTAGTTTCCCTCCTGTTTGACGGTATAAGACCCAGTATTTCCTGTAGATTGTGAGACCAGGAAAGACGACGGAGATCAGCGTATGGACTCACCCGAGTTCGGTTGCTGCTTTGACAGAGGGGCAGAATGGTTGCGTTAAAGAAGTTTACCTTCCTGGTATAGCCTCTAATAATGCACCGTGTTTATGTTCTTGTTTTATGGAGGAGGGGATCAATCTGGTAAAACACATCTATATTTCATTTTTTATACCATCGATGCCCTCCACGAAATTTTAAACTATAAAAAACGAAACGAAATAGGATCTGTGTTTTAATCAGATTGGTAAGGGATCGATAAAGCCAGATTTATGTCAATTGTCTCCTTTCAAGAAGTGTTTATGAAGGTTCGGATATCACGAGGTCTTTCCGATTGAAAAAGACATTTTTGCAGACATTTCACAACAGTGCTCATTATCAAAAAGCTTTGCTATAAAGTATCAGTGTGTTGCTTTTATAATATAATTGGGAAGAATTGAATAACAATTTACTTATGGCGACTTGTTAGTAGCCAAACATATTCATCTAAAAGGATATGTTGGATTTACAAAAATCGAATTACATTTCTAGTAATATGAATGCAGTCTATTAATGCACTCCTTGTCAATAACAGATTCTTTCAAGAGTTATCGGAGATTTTTGTCCAACCTGCTATTTCGTCGCGTGGTTTTGAAATATCAATAAAATCATATCGAATATAATCACAGCGTATAATAACATAAAATATATGAACTCTATATACAGGGTGTACAACTGAAAGGGAATATTGGTACTTTCTTTTTCTTCTTTTTTATTAAACAAATCACCAAGGAAGTAAGTTATCTAGTGTTGAATTTAGTCATACTGCGTACACGCTAAACTTGCTGTACAGCTGAGAAGCCCACAATCCAGCGGGGCCTTATTTTTGTCTTTCTTTCTTTTGAAATCGCTTAAAAATTAAAAGCATGCATGTTTTACATTTTGGTGTGGCGATTCAAGGTTCTGTTTTTGTACACACCTTTGTGAGACCTGGTTCTTCAAAATCATAAAATCATTGCTAAACAGTCAATGTAATTTTACTTGGAAATAAAAAGCTGTGCCATGGGGGATTTGGCCTAGTCGTTGGCTTTATAATAAAAGATTTTAAGGAGTGAAAAAAGGAATATCCTATACAAAATGATTTCATTTCTCTAGAATTACATACAATTTGAAATGAGTCACTAAGCTGGCGTTATACAAATCATGGACAATTCCTGTACTCCACCTTCTAATCTATAAACATACTGCTCAGTAAATGTTTCAATATTGTAAAATTAAATGTCAACCTGAGACAATATTATTGTCAAAAACACTTTCTCTTGGTAAAGGTGAACGGTAATCGACGACAGTTTTAACTAAACGATTCAAATTGAGAGAATTATTCGGGGAGGTACTGACGTTATTAACCTTTTGGCGGGAAAGAGCACGTGTCAAACAAATGAACATGTGGAATTTAACGGGGTGGGGTCTAACCTGAAAAAGGTCAACCGACCCATTTTATATCAAAACACCAGTAAAACAACAAATAAGCATAATAAAGAAGGCGAAACACAAATATAGGATGTTCATTTTTTTCGCTTGTTCCGCTGTTCTATCGTAACCATTTTTTATGCCCTCTGCCTTTCTAAATTTATACAAAACGTCTACTTTTAGCTTCTACATATGTATTTTAAAGTCAAGAATGAATAAAATATAGTTTACATAGAGTCTTACTTAACGTTACCGGCGAAATTAAATTACAATCGAAGGTCTGAGAAAAAGCAGCTCATCGATTCCTCTCGACGAGACTATTCTACAAACTGTGTCGTCGCTGTAATAAAGATGTTTTTTTTATATATACGCAATAACAAGTAATAGCTTGGAGAATTCTACGCAAAGATGTGTTTTGTTGCATCTCACTCTCAGTTAATAAAAAAAAATCCTTTAAAACTATGGTTTTCTACGCTTGCTCGGCTGCACGCGACCGTGGATTATGGATTACTTGCCCGGATGTGTCATTATTCAGTATTATAGAGGGCGATATCGTCTTGTCAATGAAAAGATAAAGCAGTAGACGCAAGTTGGTGAAATGCTTTGCAGTCAAATAAACTGTTAAAATGTACCTGGATTGTAAAACAGATATTTGAAAAAAATGACAGTTGGATAATACTGTTTTACAGTTATTCTGCTAAAAGGTAGGTCATGTTTTCGCGCTTTTTCTCTGTTCTTTGGTCAGCAGGTGGTTGCCAGGCTATGTATCACTATCGTATAACGCAGGCAGTTGTCAATTATACTGATACTAACAGTGACTGACTATAGTACATCATATTTTACTAGTATTCACCTTTTCAGTAACAAACGAAGATACGCATTTTAACAAACGTTAGACTGTCATACTCTGTCATAAGAATAGCAATTGTTGCACTTTATTTTTTTCGGTAGTGACGTTCTGTTTAACAGATAGACAAACTTTACGTTTATACAAATGGGTTTATACAATGACAGTACCCCGTGACAGTATCACCACTTTGTCAGTTATATGGTTATAAGTGGGGTATATTCACAGTTAACAGATTACATACATGTACCACAAACTCAAAAACTAAAACTTGAATTATGGGCATAATTATTGAATGAATTGCTCTTTGATTATTGAAAAACCTGCAGTTATACATGTGTTGAATCAGAAATTTCTATTTGATAAAATCCCAAATTATTATAGTCCAAGCCTAGACCGGATGCCGCTGCCCTGGCAATTATACTTTCAATAAAGATCCAATTACAAAAACAAATTTCCCTCATAAATACAATTTTTGGATATGTTTCACTTTTTGATGGTATTATTTTCGCCGTTGATGTATTTTGATATTGTATATATAACCATATTGATAATTGTTACCACGATAGCTTACACAATATAATAAACACGCCCATGCCATTACACAAATATATCAATAGACAAGAATTATATTATATTCATACATAAATACTCATTTTATGCATTAAACAGAATATAGTATGCTCCCTAATTTTTATACAATTTGTTTTATATTATGTAAAATTGATGACTTTGTGTTAGATATATTGAATAGCGGCATATGCAGAATTTTCAAAATGATGGTGGGGTCTTACAAAATTTTAAAATTGCTTAAAGGGGCATTGTTGAATTTGGTGACTGTAAAATGTTTTGCTTGTGAACTCCGGCTCTACAGCACCATGAAAATAATAATAGTATGTATATCGGCTTACACATATTCTTAGAAATAAATTGCAATGTCTCAATCTGACAAATATGTATTGATGGTGTAGGGATAATAATGTACAAACTAGGCTAATAAATATGATTCTTATATGCTAATATATTATCTATATGTAAATCTACATGATATTAATGAACCTG
This sequence comes from Patella vulgata, assembly GCF_932274485.2. NCBI lineage: Eukaryota > Metazoa > Mollusca > Gastropoda > Patellidae > Patella > Patella vulgata. The sequence continues at coordinate 26,517,040 of NC_065883.2, forward strand.
TCATAGCAGTAATGAGGTTATTACTCTTGGGTTTCATCACTGTAAGGCTAGAATATGGTTTCTTATTGTCCATAGATATACATGTACATCCTAGTTTATCAATAAGTAATAATAAGTCAGTGACAGTTATTAATTTGATGACAAATGGAATGAATATCAAGCTAAATGGGGATAATAAGGATTAAAGCCGTCATTTACCTTTTTCGCACAATATCAAATTTTCACGTCTTGTACTCAAATTGATTATTTAACATTTGATTATGGAAACAAAATTAAAATATGAACGGTAGATATTCTGGGATTAATATACCAGTTTAAAATGCAGTACGCAGGGGTGTAAATATGAGGGTGTGTGCCATTCCCAACGGAAAAAATAAAGTCGGTTTAAAAATAAGTGCAGTCGATCTCAAAATTATGCATCAGCGACTAAGTGAATTAGTAAGGTAACAATGCTAAAATACATGTAGAAGAAAAAAATCCCAAATACCTAATATATGTATGAATATGATTGCTTTGATTGGATATCACAATATGCACCAATAAGTGCAGTCAGTCTCAGAAGTATGCATTGGCAACTAAATGAATTAATGAGGTAAACGATGCCAAAATAAAAGGGAAAAATCCCAAATACTTACATGTATATGTATGAACATGATTGCTTTGATTGGATATCACAACACGTGCCAGGTTTTCAAAGCTCAAATTAATATAAACTGTTATAATGTCTTCAGTAATGAAACAGAAACGCCTCAATGTCTCTTGCTTGTGAGTGTGACTTGACGGACACGATTGATCTCGACCAAAATTGGGGGTCAAACTTGACTAAGCGCAGACGTTTAATGAAAATATGAGGACATAGTCATATCTTTGCTCATTTATGTATATTCACCACAACAATATTATATCAAAGATATAGGTCCATGTAAATGATGTAATTATCACTTTCAGAATTTGTCACAGATTCACAGTACTTTGTACGTTCTTGCAAAATTCTTAATAAATAACATGAATTCCTATGTGTACTACTCAATTTTACTCATGTTATAAATGTTTTTTGACCATCAGAATTCTGCAAAATCTTACCCCAAAGTCCAGGAAATGGCATTTAAAGATTTCTCTGGTTGGTAGCACAACATTTCGGTCCCGCGACCTTTCTGAAACAGGTTGCCGGCGGTTTGGACTCGCTTGATTTCGAACTCAATAAATAAATAAAACACTGTTGAATATTATATTTCCTTTCAACTTATCCCTGAGTCCGAAACGTCACCTACCGAAGTCTGAAACATCGATGCCATATTTTTTTGAGTACGGAATTTCACGAGTTTGAAATGTCACAGAACCGAAATGTCAAACGTTTAAAAGCACCAGTCTGATACCTGGCTTTAGAAAGGATTTATTTCTCATGTAGCTTATCCTGGCCAAACGGGTTCATTGGCTTAAAATTGCCAGGTTAGAGCATGCAAATTTTATCACCTTTAGCCATCTGAACACCATATTAGACAAGTAAAGTGTTGCCTTCAATGGTGTATTGTTTGGGAGGCGAAACAGTGTTCCCTCACAATTTCAAATATCTCCAAACTTTCATTTCTCTAATTTTGTCAGACTTTTAATTTCCACCTGTAACACAAATATGAAATAAACTCATTAATTGTTTCAATGCTTTTTGCTTCCACTGATGTAGTGCTAGCCCATAAACATTGTACCTTGTATTGAGATTTTACGGTATTTTCACATTACCGAATTATAGCTGTTTTTGCCTAGGTGCCTCCACCAACTTAAGATTCCTCTCTTTAGCACTACAACTGGTTGTATCCGTTATTGTTTGGACTAAAGACTCAAATTTTTACAACAGTAGACTATTCAGTGGCGTTTAACAATTTACTGTAGTTACGTACATGTAGGATTCTTTATACAAGCTTCAAATTTTAAACAGAAGTACATAATCAACTACTGCATTAGCAGAATTTGTTTTTAGTCTTTTTAGAGACTTTAATGGATTATTTACTTCACATAGTTTGATAAATTGGAACTAATATTCTTTTGGTTTTCTTCAGATTTAAAACGTGTTTGCAATTCTAAAACAAAGAGGAATGGCCAATTATATTTAAGCCACAATCTACCAGAATTTCTCCACATAATTTCAGTGGAGATTTGATTTGTACTTAATTTAAATGATTCACATAGTAGTTTACAAGCCATAAAACTCCATTCATTTTCTTCTTTTTTTTTGAAACATCGAGTAAAAGAACTAATTTCCTGCTCTTAATTCGATTCTGCAGTAATATGGCTTTTCTGCATGAATTCAGCTCTGAGACAGAAGCTATCTGGAATACCATTACGGTATTTGTGGGAGAAAACACAACTGTTACAGTATTTTCTGCTGCACAGAAAACAAAGCCATTGAACAGAAACACATTTTTATTTGACCAAATTAGACTGTTTAGAGAAGCAATAATTTGAATCGAAAATAAATACCAACATTTATTTTAGTTGGTTGTTCTATTTGCACAAAATTCCCACCATCATTTTCATTGTGAAGGTAATTTTAGATCATTCATAAAAGATGCCATTAGATGATGTATAGTCACGGAAATCGTTGAGAGAATTTCATTCTTATTTCTGATAGTTACTTTAAGTTCCTGCTCTGTTCATTCGTTAGACAATTCAATGTATTACAAGTGGCTATGTACAATGGAACAGTAAAACATTATTAAGATACCGTCTGCACTTATGATGGTGTGAAATTAGTCTCAAGTGTATAGCAGCCTATTGATATCTTAGCTGCACGTATCACATGTCCATTTTGATATTACTTTTGGTTTCTGTGTTCGGTTAACTTCGCTTTGATGCTTTTTGTCTATGGAATGAGGTTTTGTACTCAACTTGTCAAGGTTATTGAGTAAGTACAATTTACACATGTTCAGACAAAAAAATTGTTAGCAGAAATCAGGTTTTAACAACAGAATGATTCTAGTCATCTATCCCCGAAAAAAAAAAACAACCCTGATGCGATCATGTGACTCACAACATGTTTGAAATCTATATTTTTGCTTTACAACATCTTACTTCAAATTCCGCTTTTCATTAGGTTTGTTAACAAGAAAAGTAGGACTTTTAAATTCTTTTCATTTCATTTCTATTACCAATTCTATAAACTTCACTACATTGGAACCCCTTGAGCCTTTCCTACTGAAAGACATGTCTATATAATGTTAATCACAGAAGTTCAAATAATTCTTATTATTGAAACTACATTTATACATATAGCTACAGTACTGTGATTATAAAAATACATATTTCAGCACCCTTTGCCTTTGTTCTATTCCAGTTATTTATCTAAATGTACAGTGTCAAGCAATATTTGTCAAATTTCTGGACAGAATATTATTCAAGGCAAAATACCACAAAAGTATAATAACATCTGAGATTCATTTTAAATGACACTTTAAAGTTAAACATACTTGAAAGAAATGTGTTCTATTCAAATTCATTGTTTTAGGAATGGCTTATGTTAACTTTAAAATATAGTGTAGGCGATCTACCGTCCATGAATAGTATTGACCTTAAAAATAGTTTCTGTGAACTTTAATAAAGATCAGAATATCACGAAACATCCTTTGTCCATTTTGATGAACTCTTTACCATCATATGTTTGTTATATAGAAAAGCCTACAGGGACTATAATAGTCTCTGACTTCTATGTTTTTTTTATTGCTGCTTTAGAATATCATCAGTGAAATCTCTTGATACATGTATGATGGGATACCTTATGATTTCATCTCTTTTTGTTCCTTCACTTCAAAAGATCTTTCTTGTCGGCCATTATTTCAACCAGTTTTTGTAATTACGTTGGTATCTTAAAGATCCTCATGGCTATTGATCTTTTGATTAACAACCCAAAAAAGAAACTATGTCCAGATCAGATACTTTAAGTTCTATTTTGTCCTCATTAATTATGAAACAGCAAAGGGGGAATAAAGAAGATTAAAGTCAGCTTTATTAGGTTACAAAAAAATACAAGCAACATAATGTTTGTACTTTGTTAATAAAGGATCAAGAAGAATAAGGCTATAAAAATCCTATGGGTCTTTTATTACGGTCCTATGTTGCGCAGCATCAGAGGTAAATATAAAAGAGAAAGAATTGGGATTTAACATCCACTCAATACAAACTAATTCATTTGCATGTAGGGGTCTTTAGCAGTTGAAGAAAACTGGAGGACAAGAGAAAACCCACAAGGTTGGGCAGGCGACCGTACCCCTTAACAAGGTGTGGTCGATACCATGCTACTGGACTAAATGACATACCTTATGAAATAAACCCCCAGTAAATGTTAAAATAATCATTTTGTTTTGATTGAATTTTAAATATTTCTATGCCCGCAGTTAATTGATGCATAATCGACTTTGTGTTTAACAGTGAAGTTAAATCCTTTTTTCCTTTCAATTTTATTCTTTAAAACTGACAAACAATCTTAAAATGCAGTTAAGACCACCACTGAACTCTATATTTAGTTGTAAAATTATTATACATTCAGAAGTACATGCTTGTAATGTAAGTTAAAACATTTTTCTGCCCTTGATATCCCATTTATATTAACCCTGATAACTTTTTTAAGAGGATGATATATATTTCATGACTGTTGAACATAAATGAGTGGTTATTATATTTTATTAAGATACAGATGTGACTTAACCTTTGATGTTGGTGTACCATTATTTCAAAGAATGTATGGGCAATGTGCTAATCGTACATTATTTATACTACCGTAGATGAAATATTGGACTCCTGTGACAATTTCATTGAAATGCATGTGCAGGATAGTGTCTGTATTTTAAGTTGTTTATTGTTTGAGTTGAGAGCAAGACATTGTGTAATTATTGATACAGCCCTCGGACAGTTCCAATGTATTACTTAATGTCTCATTCTTGACAATTAAACAACAGATACTCTAACCTTCTCAAAACATTATTTGAAAAGGACTGATATTCCAATTGTCATTTTGTGACAAGGAAGTAATCATCAACGATGGATGATACAAAGCTTCAAAAGATTTGTGTGATTTGTTGTCTCATCAAGTTGGGAAGTTTGAGATTAACTCCATTAAAGGAATTATCCATTAGATTTTTTGTATGTTATTTATTTTCTAGTATTGAAATGATTTCAGGCATGCTAAACGCAATGTACAGATCATTTGTCTTTAATTAATATCAAACTAACAATCTGCTGTGATATTATGATGATTACTGCCATTCATTTTAAACAAACAATAAATCCAATAACTTCCTTAGTCAAGTGTAAACAGCTACATACATGCATGTATTAACTAATATACCATACACACAAGGTTGTTTATAAACAGTGACCAACAGTTACCCTGGTGACATCAAAGCCAGCATCTTAATTTGTTAAAGGCAAAATGCACTGTACACTGGGTTCTGCATTGTGGAAACTATTTTGATACTAGATCGTATTAAGAATCTACAAAGACTGGACCACCCCTTTAACTATACAGTAACCTATGGATGTAGATAACCTTGTGAAGCCCTCTTTTGTGCATGATACTGTGATGGGGGGAAAAAAGTAGTGGCAGGACATTGTCGTTTTTATTCATTCCAACTTTCCCAGGTTATTCCTTGTTATTTTATTTCTCTTTGCTTTAGATTCATGCAATTTGACAAATGTGTACAGATTTTAATGTACATGTAGATGTCATTTGCTAGTTTTATTTATAAAAAGTACTGTGAGGAAATGTTCAAATTAAAGTTTAACCATTAGAGTAGAAAAGTATTTTATTAATGGTTTATTTTTTTCAAATTAATTATTATACATAAGCTCATATGTACTATTAATGTATTCCTGACATCATCCATTGGGGCCAGATGATAGATAGGCGGGCAGAGGGCCTGCAAGGAACATCATCTAGATCTTTGAATGGAATGAAAAATCGAAGTCCTGCGTACACCTTGACATGCAAGTAAAAGAACCCTTGACAGTTGAAAGTCAGTTGCTATCCAGAAGAAATTTCCCTTGTAGCTCACTGCATAGCTTATGCCCTTCATTATTAGCTTGGTGGGAACATCGCCTTCAACACATAATATACATCATGTAACAAATCGTTTTTAAATTACCAATATAAAAAAAGGTTAAGAATTTATGTTAAAATGGATTAGGATCATTTGTTGAAAAAACTGAAAAATGATGTAAGTAGAATTCTAAGTAATTGTAGACATTATCTGCTGAACAGATGATGAAAAAAACATTCAGTTTTGTGGATTTATGTAGGCAGCATTTATACAATTTTACAGAGCAGTTGTTTTTTCTAAAATAATTGTTTATGCATTTAACAAAAAACATCTACAGCTCGTTTAATATTTTGATTTATATTCGGAAATATTTTTTTAATATCTTGTTTAACAAGAAACATCTATATTTCTTTTAATATTTGGAAATTTATGTGAAATATTTTTTTAATATCCTGTTTTCCATAGTTCATGTAAACTCACTGTTAATGGTTATACTGCTGACAAATTAATTATAAAGTTTCCTGACAATTTAATTATAAAGTTTCCTATGAAGGCAGCTGCGTCATAGTTTTTAAATAGGGTTTCAGATGCATGTATAAACAAGTATGTGTAGTTTCTGCATTAATTTTGTTGCACAAAAAAAGGTAACGGAACCTGTCATTCAGATTGTAGAAGAATTTCTACGTGAAATTAAAATCATTTAATACTTTGTCAAAGTTAATGAAAATCTATTTTTGTTCAACCATGATTGAGCTTTTTTTTCTCGGAACAAAAGCGTATTTGTTCTGTCAATTACATTCTGAGGTGTTTTTGTATTTTATTCTCAAGATATTTAATCAGGCAAAAAAAAAAAAAAAACAATTTAGCAAAGCTTATCTCTTACAAATTTATAAAGAACATGTCACACATTAGATTTGTTAATTTGTCTTTTGTGTATTGCATTTTTTCTTATCTTGTAAGAACTTATGTCACAATTAACCCTGCAACCCAATTGGGACAGAAAGCAATTTAAATATTCCTTAGTTATGAGTTAAAAAGTAGACATCTGTTCATGAAAAATGTATAATGGGATCTATATAACAACATCATAATTTCGGTATAATGACAAAATATCAATCTGAGTTTCAAAAATTGCCCAGAATTTAACAAAGCCATTATATTTCCATTAAGATGTGAGTTATGGAACTTGTTTTATCTCTGTTTATAATTGATTGTCAAATAAAAGGTCGTTTATAGCTGGCATCCTGTTAATATTCTGTTAACCTTTATTGTCTTGTAGGTTAATAGACCATCTAGGATCAGTTGGATGATTTCTACATGCGACTGGCATCAAACTTTAATATACTCTGATTTCTATCGCACATGGTCGCATTCACTCAAATCTCATTAAGACAAGAATTGAAAAAGAAAATAAGGGTAATGAATGGTAATGATAGCAAAGGAGCCATTTATGTAAGACATACACTTCATATCTATTTAATGAAGCTGCAAGTATTGTAAGTTGTATTCTGATGGCCTACCTAGATGTACATGATAGAAGAGAAATGAAATTGGGTATATAAGGTCTTATTTTTCTGCACCACCCAGACTAATGATGAGAGGTATATGCTATACGGGAAATTTTATCATGACAATGGAGCTATGGTCTATTCTTATTTCTATTTCCAGCTATCAGGGGATCTTGAACATGCTGCCATTGGTACATGTATGCACAGGACCTTGATTTTCTTTCCAATTCAAATGTTTTTTGCAGGCCATGGCTGGAGACTGCAAATGATAGAGAAATAGGCTTTTGCACTGCTTGAATGAAGAGGGAGAATCTTTTATTGAACATCTTACTTGATCAAATAGATTTCTTCATGTTATCGTTTACATGACATGAACTTGGTTGTCAAAAGGTTATGGACTGTAAATCCTCAAAGCTTCTTCATACATAGCAAAGCAATGGCGTAATAAAAGACCACAGGAAATGGAGAGCTTTTTTAACGAAAATGTTTTCCTCTTTCTTGTCAAATTTAGGGGATTTGTTTTCAGTTCACACCTGTCTTTTATTTGTTTCAAGCACTGCTTTAGACTTAATACAAGGACTTTTCAAGGTAAACCTTTACTTCATTATTTTGCACATCAAGGATTATTTGTCACACAGAGAGCCTGTTTTGTTGAGCAAAAAAACTGTGCAGTGCACACCAAACTAATTTCTCTTCGCATTATTTTTAGTCACAATTGCTGGATGGTATCTCTGCAATTATCGTACACAAGAATTTCCTATGTTTACTCAAGAATTCAATCAAAGGCTTAAAATGGTTATAAGACATAGTTCTGGTAATAGAATTATCACCTCTGATAGTTTTTCAGCAGCTGATACATATACAGAATGTTAGGGACCTTCGGTCAGACTGCATGAAAACCCAGAAAGCTTAAGTAGGTGACACAATTCTCAGGAGCAAAAGACCAGATGGCAGATGTCACAATCTCGTGAGAAATACAGACTTTAGAGATATTGTGCAATTTGTCACTCTAAAAAATTATGGATTAAATAAAGCTTTTTTAATCAATGGTATTTCAAGGAACACCATCATCATAAGATCCCAAATTCCAGTTAAGTCATGAATTCATGCCGAATAGCATGAAATATGCATGTGGAGCATCCAAACATATTATGTTTAGAAGCAATATTTTTCTTATTTTATTTGGTTAAACTACCGCATATCACGCCAACTGTTATAAACTATTCACTATAGATTGTATGTTCTGACAAGAAAGGTAAAATTAATTAACACTTCAGATGGCACCCTTGTTATTAACTGTGGTACTGGTATATGAAGCCGCCACATGAAAAGTTGTCAATCATTAAATTAACATTGACCAGATCTGATCACAAGGACTCATGGGCCCAATAAATTCACACATCGTTGTAAAGATGCTAATATTCACAGCTCCAGTGCGAAGCTTCTTGCTTAATGTAATTCCAGTATAAATTAAATTAAAAGATAGCTATTTAAGTAGCGAATCAGTTTCTGAAGCAAAAATGATAATTTAAGAAAAAATAATTAAATATTGTTAAATCATTGAAGTCATATTGTAGAATTTATTTACATAATTGAGAAGAGTTGAGGACAATTTAATATGAGGTAAGGAGACTTCAAAAGAGCAGTTGTCACAACTTAATCAATGAAATAGTGCTTTAATTTTGATGGCTGCATTTGGGCTCACAATTTCACAGTTTCTCTTTTTATTGTGCATAATATATAATACAAAATTGTTGAAAATGGATGACTGTTATTACACGTAATTACTTTTAATAGGTTAACATTTAATATATATACTTTACACCTGAAAAAATATTTTTGACTCTTGTAAATGATAATTTTTGAAGTATTCAATCTGGGATGAAGTCATCCATTCATGGTAGACAAATTCCTTTTCCGACTCTTTTTTTGAAATGTTCTGTTTTTATAGCCCTAGAGGCTAAAGTTAATATCCAATTATCTTTAAGTTTATACACAGTGTTTAAGGACATGAGATGAAGAAGCCTATGGATTGTCAACTATTTCTGATTATTACTGCCTGAGTTATGGCTCTTGATCACTCTGAAATATCTTGTGGACACTCTAGACGCTAAAGTTAAATTTAAGGTCATGAGAGGAAGAATCCTATTGATTTTCACCGATTTCCGATAATTACTGCCAGAGTTATGGCCCTTGAACACTTTGAAATATCTTGTGGATGCTTTAGAGGCTAAAGTTAATATCTGATTGACTATATTTATACAGTGTTTAAACTTTAAGGTCATGTGACGAAGAAGCTTATCAATTTTTCAATGATTTCTGATGATTATGGCATTTGATATTAAATGTTTTGTATGCCAAATCGGTTGTTACTCGTAATCATATTTTAGTGTTTTCATTTCTGACAAAAGAAAAAATATGCGACAACCCTTCTTGACTCCCTGGACGACTTAGCTGCTGTGGGCATATGTTTCGTTGTCTGGCAACCTATCTTTTAATGAACATAACAAGTTAAATGAAGACAACACACAAACACGGTAATTGATCTGGTGGATTTGAACGATCAGATATTGTAACTTTATAGACTAGTAGATGTTAAAGGCCGATATATAACCAAACATGGACGCTATCATTTTGGTTGGGATAATCTGACCAAAACCTTAATAGATAGTCTATTGATTTTTACGCATGCATCAATGTAATCTGGTTATAAGCACTATGTGTCGACAGAAAATCGTAGGCTGGTTGGAGAAGTGAGAGAAAAGCCTATTGTTGCTGTGTGTCTGCTAGGATGGTTGGAGATCTTCTAATTTAACATGTTTAACGTTCTAGTAAAATAAGACACTCTAGGGTGTAATGTGAAAATCAGGGATCAAGAATTTCAATTTTTCTTATCGATTTTCCTCGCATGCTGAGAATAAAACCGAAATTTGCTAGATTTAAGATAACTGAATCCTTTTTTTTCCTTCATGATTGATTTTTTCCCCCTACTATCAATAACTATTTTAATAGAACATTTATTAATGCACGTTGTATTGTGATAACTGTTTGATCTGTTAATAGCATATCTTTATTACACATCAGTTTTATATTTTTTAATGAAAAAAACAAGGTCTGTACACATTGGCGTGCATGTAAAAGAATCCATGACTGTTGGAATTCGAATAAAAGAAGGTTGTAGCTCCGCTGTCCAGGCATATGCCCACCTTCCACAGCCCAGTTGGTACAGAAACTTCATTTCATTTGATTTGATTTATATTTACATGTATTAAGAGTAATACGTTAAATCCCTTGTCCCTCCCACCCCCATCAAATATATTCAGAAATATTTGCTTAATAAATTAATTTAAAGTTCTGCAATACTTTGGTACACATAGGGTTTAAGACTATAGTCTATTGTTGTGTAGCCATGTGGTGTTATGCATGCATTCTAGATCAGTGTTCTGTTATTGATGCAAGTGCTATGGTTTCAAGCCCAGGCCTGTATGTAACAAAAAGTATATTTGTGTACCTAACCTTGTGGGTTTTCTATAAAGGTCATTGCCCACAAGTGAATTAACTGAAATATAAACATTCCAGATACCTGGTTTTACTTGATTTAATGTTGAATTCCATTTCTGGAATGCATCACTATACAAATATCATGGCAGTTATTAAACAGTGATAATTGGATATTGGCGCTTTTTAAATAGCGCCAAAACAGAAGAGAGCTTGGACCACATTCAATTCCAGAATTGTATAAAACAAAGAACTTTGAAACAAACTTTTAAAAAAAGCAGTTAAAGAAATATTTTCAAGTTAAAAAAAAAACCTTCTGATCAGCCTGTCCATTAGCTAGTGTAGCTTTATACTTCAGTTGATGAACAATGCAATTTTCCTTCAAACTCTTTCTTTGTCAAACAGACTAGATGTCCGGTTAACAGTTGAAATGCCTGTAAAGATATTATAGTAATCTGAAAAAATCATACCATTGAACTTTAAGTCTTGGAACATGAACATCAAAATATCTACCTCATTTCATTTAAGTTTCATTAATTATAAGATTTTATAGGATAAGTCATTTGACATTTATCTGCTTAAAAACACATAATGATGGAGATTAAAAACTGTGAGTCTGTCCACACTGGATTATTTTCTATAATTATGGCAGACTACAGATTTACCATCACGGAAATAACAAATTAATTGTATATGCCAACACTGAATTTAAAGCAACTTCAGGATGGAGATTTATGAGATAGAACACAGTGCCACGAGAAGGATTAACTTCTAAAAGGAAAAAGATGACTGATCATTCAGATAAAAGTAGATCAGGAAAAACATTTAATTCCATACCTTACTTAGAGTCAACATCAATATTCATGTCATTCTTGTAACCTCAGATTCATTACAAGCATTGTTTTAAACTCGAGAAGAACCTCATATCATCATAGATCAGAGCTAGCCACCTGAAGGTATTTATTGTCTGAATAACTCCTCAGTGTTTTTCCATCTTGTTTTCCAGCTGGTGGAAATGAATTGTTAATGATCAGTAAAGGACAATATTTATATTACAAGTGATTTTGGACCAATAACTGCACCCTAAGTGCTGTTCACCCTGTAGTTCTTCTTCTGGGAGGCAAGGTTTCTCGAAAAAAAAGTCTAGGGCTCCGCTGATTGAAGTACGGTTGACATGAAACTTGGCATGCTACATGTAGTTCCTTGGACAAATAAGCATCGATTAACAGACTGATTTTTGATGTTACAATTCCAAGATGGCAATGATGATGTCATGCTCGGTTTCTGGTTCAGTTATTACTATTGAGATTCAGTTACTTGATGGAAGCTGATCTATTGTTTTGCTTGTTACCAATAAGGTAGAAAGTTGTCCTGTACTTTAGTTATGGCTATTGGTGTTATATACAGCTGAACTTGGATTAAAATAGAAATCCTATTACTTAAAGCCTAAAGGAAGGTTGACTATTGAATTTTCCAGCTGCAGCGATAATTAAATTTGTGTATGTTATTCGTTGGTAGAGGATGGTAGAGTCAAGAGGAGATTATTAGATTAAGTATATAGCCTACATTGTTATAGATTGATTAGTAACACCTTCTGGTAGCAGATTATACACAGCTTCTTCTCACCGGCCTTATATAAATATCATAAGATAGAGAAAATACAATTACATGTCGGTATTACGTGTATCAAAGATAGATTTATCAACAAATTGCAAAGACTGACCTTAAAAACATTCTTAGAATCTAGAATAACTTTGCATATGTTACAACAATAATTTAATAACAGAAAATTATTCTGGGCAGTGCCCTGATACCCAAACTCAAAGTCTTATGAGGTACAAACAAGCATCGTAAATTGCGATAAATGTTGAGAATATAATAGCCCATTCAGACGCTTATTTTTAAACCAGTTCATAATCGCTGATGTTTTTAAGACAGCATCGTGTTGCGTTCACACGTACTATAAGCCAAACCAGTTTAACTATTCTGACCTCTTCGGTCAGAGTGAGTTAACTACGCATGGGTAGCTACATATTCTTTATTCGGTTATAATCCAACCCATGAACCAGTTTAAAATAAAAAGCCTTCTCGAAGACAGGTCATGAGCTTAGGTTTTTAAACTGGTTTATTTGCCCCACATTTGCGTTCAGATGCTAGTTAAACTGGTTTAACGATCCCCAGGGTTTTTAAACCAGTTCAACTTAAGCGTCTGAACGGGCTATAAGCCTCTACACTTGATTAACTATATGTGAGCTTTTATATCAATGCATTCAGATATGACAAAAACTGATGTCCACTCATGTGCACTCTTGACAGTTGGAATTTGATGAAATGTAGGCGTAAACTTTATCTTTAATAACCTCTTCGACAAATTATACATAGTTCATTGTACAAAACATTTTTCTACATAAAATATACACAAACTTGAAGGCTTGTTGTGTGTTATGTTTATAAAGAAAATTTACATGCACATAATATGCCTCATGAAACAAATGCCAGACTTAAAATATGTGATAATGTTTTCAGATGAATGAACATTGCTATTGGTACTATATATATACATGTATGAGACGATATGTATGCTATATGTACTGTATATATCTTTCACCTGTTCTTAAAAATTTTATATTTAACTAAAGGCAGGTGCTTATGTTCACACCTAGCAATTATCTTGGGCGTTCAAAAAAATGCAGTTCACTTTATACATTGTATTTTATGCCTTTTTACCTTTCAATTACCTATTTTTTGTTAAAGGTAATTGTATTGAAAATGTATGTATATATATATACATTATAATAATAGACCATAATATAATAGGCTATCATGTTTTAACTACATTTATGTGTATAGAAAATGTATTTCCACATGGATTGATGTTGGTCCAAAATTACATTTTCAAACAACCAGATAATGAAGGGTTCAGCTGGTTGATTTTTAGGACCGTACCAGGTTACATTAACCTGACTCTTGACTTCTATGAGTTAATATCATTGTTCTAAATCTACACTGAGGCGTCATTTTTATCCCCCCATTTTTATGTTGGTCCAGCTTGTTGATTTTTAAGACTGTACCTAAAAAAGATTGGTTACAATATGTTTTTTGAGTTGCATGAGTAAATATGAATGTTCTAATTCTACCAGGTATTTTTGACCAGGTAACAATTGTGGTTTCTAGCAAGATTTGATCAGGAGCAGCTTATAATGGTCAAAAACAAATTTTCTAAAGAAGTGATGAAAGAGATGAGAATGCAAACCGTAATTAGCCTCTGGATGAAAAATTCACCATCCATATATCTATTATTTGCTGTTATTTGTACCAGTAGTTTTCACTGAGTTTGCATAAAAAGCCGTACTCACTATATCCCCCCCCCCCCCATATTCTAGGCTGTGAAACAGTTATATTCCAAGGGTTGAACTAGGGGTTCAATCAGCCAGTACCTAAATTACTTGGGAGCCATAGTGTTTTGATGGATGTGGTGCTCGCTTACTAATTAGGAAGGGTTTCCCCTTGTCAGAGGTGCCCGATGAAGGGTCTGGCAAAGGAGGGGGGAAAACAAGGCTTCTTGTATACCATTAGCAGCAGGTTAAATGGTAATCCTGGGAATGAATTTGTAGTGGTGCTGTCTCAATAAGCCCGTTTGGTAAGACGTTACACAACATTTTGTTTCCTGAATGACGGTCAAAAATAGCTGAAATTAAAAGCCTAATTGTTCTAATGTCAGCAGATCTTATTACAGTACGCCATGATTCTGGTTCTAATTCCTGTCTGCTAAAACAAAATCTGAAAATGAAAACAATTTGTGCAAATCAAGACCATTTTGTAATCTCTATATCTGAATTGAATTTGAAATCAAATAAATGAACAAACTGTCAAAATTGACATATATATGAGGTCCCAAAAGGGTTCACTGTATGTAAATATAGATTGCTCAGTGTTTCCATTTTGTCTGAATTCTTTGGTTGAAAGCTTCAATTATAGTATAACTGTCAAATTAAGATGTCACAAAAAAATATATATATCTTTTCCATGCTTGATTTTCCTTTATAGATACGCTTTCAATGTAGATTTATTTGCTTTTTTCTCCATTGATTTTTGTCTGGGAGTAACAAGAAGACAGTTAATATCACAATGGATGATTTATCATGGGAGCTTGTTTAACTTTGGGAGAATTTCAATAATACTAAAGTAGTAAAGACAAATCATGCCTGTATTCAAAAGTTGCATTGGAACAAAGCCAAGTGTATAAGAATAACATAACTTGAAAGTGACAGAGATAGTTGTGAACTATGGAGGCTTAGCATATAAAGTTTCTATATGTTTGTCTTAAATTCTTGTCTCAAGATGTATTAAATGTAAAGCATAAAATGATCAAAATAGATTAAAGGAGTAGTCCCATATATATTTAGGCGAATAAAACTGATGATAAAAATAGATTAAAGAAGCAATCCCAGATATATTTCAGTGAATAAAACTGGTTTATTTATGGTTCAAAAAGAGCGAGAGAAATGGGTTAACATTCACTTGACACAAACTAGGTCATTTCGGGACTAACATATTGTTCAATTATTTAGCTGTGGGGGGACAAGGAGAAAAACCATCAGGTTGGAAAAGCGACCATACTCCTTGTCATGTACAAGCAAGGAATCGAAACCACGTCCCTTAACTTAATGACAGACCTTATGATCTAAAGCACACATGTTAAACCTTTCGGTCGCCCAACCAGTGGTGGCGCCCCATTAATCTGGTCTGCCCTCTGTTTGCCCCCCCCCCCCCAATAATTTTAGAAAAGAAAAAAAAATATTTGTGATACGTTTCGGTAATCAATACCTTCTACGGTGAATAAATCCCACATCCCCACTTAGTCATAAACTTGCATGTTGTAGCATTTCCGACAGTCTATTTTTCAAAATTTTCTTGGCGAGGTCCCCAATGGACTCTCTACTTTGGCGCTCACAAGGGGAATTCGTTGAGGTTCGCAAGTCCGTTCGTTGGACATTTTGTTCTCTAGTCGGATAAACTAGTGATCAGGCGACGAACGGTATCTAGGCAGATCTATTTATCTCGACGATCGGTGCCTAGCTGACAGAATACTGTAAGACAGCATTTCCGGCAGTCTATTTTTCAAAATTTTCTGGGGGAGGACTCCCTACTTTGACGCTCGTGAGTGGGCTTCGTCGTGATTCGCAAGTCCATTAGTTTGACACTTTACCTCATCGATCAGTGCCAGACTGCATTTCCGGCAACCTGTTTTTCAAAATTTTCTGGGGGAGGCCCCCTACCCCTAGTTGAAGCTCGTGACTTTGCCCCCTTAACCTTGGACTTTGCCCCTCCAATCACCGACGGCTGGCGCCGCCACTGCGCCCAACCTCCAGGATTTAAGGACAAACCTTTATCCAAGTACTGTCCAAGTTGTTATGGTCTGTTTAGGCTGTTATTGATTTTCTACTGTCAGTAAATGTCCAGCCTACAGTCATACCAAAAATCACATTTCAGCAGCATTATGTCTCACCAGCACTTGCAGTCAAATCAGTGGTGCATTTTCATGGTGTTGCAGTGTATAATAAATCATTGTATTGTTTGGAGGTAATACATGTGGATGATACTGATTAAAGAAGATTAGATCATTTATTATTTATGTCAAGTATAGGATTACGATTAGAATCTTGTCTGAAGGCAGAGGTGATTATCAAATATTGATGGCAACTGGTTTCTATTTGTGTGCAAGGTGCAATAGCATTTTCATTATGATCCTTTTATTACATAGTATTTGATATGAATCCATCCAGATCATTTAGTGACTGCTCTCAGACGTGGAATGATTTAATATCTGGTTGAGCCATCATCTTACACGTTTAGCTCAATTTAACTAAGTTTGCACATCAAACTCACAAAACATTAGATTTTCAAGCACAGATACCACAGAACTATAAACTAGTTAGTTATATGAACTTCCCAGCTATTATTGCTGCTAATTGTCTTGTGTGTTATGGGGGCAATATCTACATTTGTTACTCTTAATCCAGGCTGAAAATATAATCAAATTGATTAAGTTTGTTTAACAAGTAAGTTAGGAAATATATCCACACTTCATAAGGCTTGAGTGTAATAAGATCATATATTTGTTAAAACTGAACACCACTGAACCATTTTTGGTTGACTGCATTTAGAGATAACTTGCATTGTAGTTTGCGAGAGATTCAAAATCCCTTATATAACGATCAGCAACTTTAGGAAGAGAGATGGATCAAATGTGAAATTCAGCAGGTGGCCATGAACCTTTCTTCCTTATTTAGATTCAACAAAAACAAGGGCCTAAAAGTGGTGTTTATACTTACAGACAATAAAAACAAACAACATAAGTTAGATAGCACCCTGGCCTTGGTGTTCTTTGATATCATTCAGAGGTTGATAGAAAAAAATAAAGAATTACTAGTCTGTATTTACACTTTGTTCTTGAATATAAACCAAAGATCTGTACAAAAAAGTAAAAGAGAAATTCTATTTGGGGACAAACTTTGTGTGTTTTCCCCAGATAATCTTGTTCCTCCCACTTCTAAAGACTCCTCGCCACAGACAATTTTATTAAAATAAAACTATATATTAGTCCAGAAATGACCAGACTATTGTTAAGTGGGAATATTAATGCAAGGTAAGCGTTAGGTAGATATTTCAACCATTATAAAGCTGGCACTCTTAAACCTGACAATAAGGTTCTCTGACAATCTTAAACCTGGAAATAAAGCACCTGTCACAGACATTGTCAGACACCATCTATTCAGTGCCTGGCATTATGTCTGGAACAGATTTGTACTTTTTCATTGTTTTTATTGATATTTCTCTGACACAAATTTAAAAATGTCGCATTCTAGTTCATGTACTGGAACATCTAAAATCACTACACTACATGTATTTCCAGATCTGCAGGATTCTTGTTACGTTTTAGATAGATTTCATCATTCTTAGACCTCATATCTATTGATCCCTTTATCTGAAATTTCTTTGTGATCTGTTATTTTCAACACACAAATTTATATTGAATTACTTACTGATAAAGAGATGTGAAACCTTCGATTGTTCTACAATCGCTTTCAGAACTTCCAAGAGATGCCAAAGCTTTATAATATCAGTAAAAGCAATATTGAATTTAAATTAAAATTTACACTTTGTTATTTCTTGTTAAAAGATGTCAAAGTGTCTGTTAGATTTCATTTACATGACTCGAGCATTTTCAATTGATCCAGTCAGAATATCCCCTGTTTCTGCTATTCAAGCTAGATTTATTGACGATAGTTAATGCAGCTCACTTGATCTAGCCCCAAAAAAATGTTCCTGTATAAAACCTATGGTTCATAATTTCATGCTAATCAAGTTTTCTTAATGGATAGATAAATATTTGATGTCAGATTATTGATGTTATTTATTCTTATTATATCTTTCTCATATATTATGAATGATTTTCATGATTCTTTTCTATGAAATCAAGTTCCATCCCACTTCCTATGTGACCCAATCGTATAATCTTTTTTATATGCCTGGTTGTATATTGTTGTCACCGCCTGATTCTCTAGTGGCTAAAGTTTTCTTTAGATTGGCACAAAATTTATACACTATAGTGTTTACTTTCATGAGAAATTAAATTGAATAGGGTTTAACTTAACATCCTACTTTTCTGCACGGATCAGCCAATTGAATTATATAATAAATGTTAGAAAGAACTAGAGGCCAAATTATAACTGGTAATTACTTAAACATACATTATGCAAGAGCTAAATCTGATTATTGCAAGTCTTTATTTAGGCTTCAGATGTCATAGAAATTATAAATTGGATTTAAACGGGATTTCGTTGACTAATTTAATTTTAAATGGCGTCGTAAGCAGAGATTAACTGTTGACGTCATACTCCCGGATCGAGGCTAAATGATAGAGTGTACGAAGCGAGCCCGCTGTTGAGCGATGCCTTAACAAATGACATCTAAACTATTTAAAGTACAATAAACTAAACATATGACAAATTATACAATTCCCGGAGACCGTGTAATGACTAATACAGACGGACAGGCCTTCTGTCTTAATAATATCAATAAAGATATTTTTATTTCCCCAATATTATGTCCTATATTCAATTGATTTAATGCATGCCCAAAATACAATGAGAATGAAAATTTACCCTCTCACTCATTTTGTCCAATTGTTATAAAAATCCAAAAAGGTAAAACACAAATTCAGATATGATGGCAGCAGACAAAAGACAGCAGAGATTATGTAGGTGGAGTTAACGCCTGTCAATCAAACGATCGGCCATACTAAGAATCGGTGAAAATGGATTTCAATCCCATTTCTAGTAAAAAATTACACTGGTGATAACTATGTTCAGAATAAAGTAATTTGACTGAAATTTTCAATATATTCTTCTTTCATCATCTATTTTTTAACTGTTATAGCAAGAATGGCTAACTCCTTATAAAAATCTCCCATAATGTATCGTTAATGGGCTGTTACTCAGTTTTTATGGGGGTGGTGGTGGATGATCGAATAGTTAGTGTGTGCGCGCTGTATCATAAGGGTTTATCATCTAGTCAACTGGCGTTGTTTTGATTCTCGGTCATAAGTGGCAAGGAGTTGGGTCACCTGTCCAAACTCGTGGGTTTTCTCCAGGTCCTCCTGTTTCCTCTTACTGCTAAAAGACCCCTACGCGCAAGCGAATTATTGAAATAAAATTGAACCATATGTTAGTGCCGAAATGACCTAGTTTGTATCGAGTGGATGTTAAACTCTCTCTCTCGCTCTCCCTCTCTCTCTCTGTTTTTATACTCCCACTTTGAATTTCAGCAATTTCCGTTAATTACTTCTACAGTTATTACCCTTGTTTCACTTTGTTGAACGTTGTAAAAGCTCTAACAACAAAAGTTATCATTCAATCTGTATGAAATTTATATGCATCACTTATATTAGTAACACACTGAAACCTATTGAATTTCAGCAATTTCCGTTAATTACGTCTTAGAGTTATGGCCCTTGTTTCATTTTGTTTCACCTTGTGCACACTTAAACAACAATAGTAATCAGCCGATCTGTATGGAATTTATATGCATCATTCAAATTAGTGAAACAAAGAAGCCCAATAAATTTTAGCCATTTCCAAATGACTTCTAGAGTTATGGCCCATGTTTCACTTTGTTGGACCTTGTGAATGCTATAGACTGACAAATATTATCATTCCATCTGTTTGAAATTTATATGCATCATTTAGTGAAACGAAGGAGTCTATTTAATTTCAGCAATTTCCATCGATTACCTCTACACTTATGTCTCTTGTATAACAATGTGAATGCCCGACCCTCGAACAACAAATGTTAAGGCCCTTGTTTCCAATTTTAGAACTTTGTGAACCCTCATACGACGAAAATTATAATCTGATCTGTATGAAATTGTCTTGTAAATGCCACCCATTACCTGCAAAAGAAAAATATGCAACAACTCTTGTCTACTGCTCAGGCGATTTAATTAGCTGCTGTGGGTGTATGTTTCATTATCTGGCAACCTATCTTTTGTGTCTTGTAAAAATACATCCTCACGAAAGTATTTATAGGGTAGTTATTTCCAATAAAGGTATGACAAATTTGCTATAAGTAGAGACGCCCAATCTTAATAGAACAAGCCAACAGTGAGGCTGATGTCCCCCGCCGAAATCCCAAAATAAATAGATGACACATTAATTAATCGCACATTTATTTTTTTCAAAAGTATCGAGCAATCAAATTATACACTAAGTTTCAGCACTCTCTATCAGATAGAATCAAAGTTATCTTGTCCCAAAGCATCGACCAATGTTAATAATTGAACTCAGCCATGACATGACAGCAGAAAATACTCATTATCAAACTTAGTCAAGGTAATGATATAATAAAGCTATACACCAAGTGTCCTCACTCTCACTTAATTAGATCTAAAGTTATCGTGTCCCAAAGCATCAACCAATCAAATTGCTTATCCCTGCTTACTCTAAGCAAAAAATTCTCATCTTCACACTCCATCAAGGCATTCACCTAATAGCCACCTATGCCAAGTGTGAACATTCTAACTCAACTAGAATGAGAGTTATTGTGTTCTAAAGTCTCGACCAATCAAATTGCTTATCTCTGCTTAACCTAAGCACAAAATGCTCATCTTCGAACTCCATCAAGACATTAACCTAATAAACACCTACACCAAGTTTGAACATTCTAGCTCAATTAGAAAAGGAGTTAATGTGTTCCAAAGTCTCGGCCAATCAAATTGCTTATCGCTCTGCTTACCCTAAGCAGAAAATGCTCATTATCGAGACTTAGTCAAGGTATTGATATAATAAAGCTATACACCAAGTGTCCTCACTCTCCCTTTTAATTAGAACTAAAGTTATCAGGTCCCAAAGCATCAACCAATCAAATTGCTTATCTCTGCTTACCCTAAGTGGAAAATGCTCATCTTCGAACTCCATCAAGGCATTGACCTAATCAACACATACACCAAGTTTGAACATTCTAGCTCAATTAGGAAGAGAGTTATCGTGCCCCAAAGTATCAACCAATCAAATTGCTTATCTCTGCTTACCCTAAGCAGAAAATGCTCATCTTCGAACTCCATCAAGGCATTGACCTAATAAACACATACACCAAGTTTGAACATTCTAGCTCAATTAAAAGTTATCGTGTCCCAAAGCTTCAACCAATCAAATTGCTTATCTCTGCTTACCCTAAGCGGAAAATGCTCATCTTCGAACTCCATCAAGGCATTGACCTAATAAACACATACACCAAGTTTGAACATTCTAGCCCAATTAGGAAGAGAGTTATCGTGTCCCAAAGCATCAACCAATCAAATTGCTTATCTCTGCTTACCCTAAGCGGAAAATGCTCATCTTCGAACTCCATCAAGGCATTGACCTAATAAACACATACACCAAGTTTGAACATTCTAGCTCAATTAGGAAGAGAGTTATTGTGTCCCAAAAAGTGTGACGGACAGACAGACGGACAGACAGACAGACAGACAGACGGACGAACCCATTTTAATAGTCCCCTGCTTTCTTCGAAAGGCGGGGGACAAAAATACTGGATACCCTGAAAAACATCTTAAGGAGCAGTTGTTATTTCTTAATCAAATGGTTAAGCGGTTTTTGGAACATTAAGGGATTTACATGTACAACAGACCCTGCAATTAAACAGTGGAAAAAGAAATTGGCAGAAGAGAATCCAAGATTTTACTAAGGGTTCAATATGTATGGTAAATGGACAGTAAGTGACGACAAATACATTCTAAAAATGGTCCCTCCCTTTAAACAAGTTACGGGATAAATAGATTTTTTATATTGTGAGGTAATTTCCCTGCGAATACAGAGTTTTGAGAAGGATTTGAAGCAAATTTTTGATAGATTAATTAGTTTGAATATGTTTCTAGCCCATATATATCATCAAATCACCCAGTCTGTACATAGGAAGGCATCTTTAATTGTAGATGCTTCCATTTGGCAACCCTCATTTGCTTTTAAAAGAATTTGAGACTGCTCAGTCTGGCAGCCTATTTTTAATGTCAGCAGGAAAATGATAAAAATTATTGTGGAATGATTGCCATTTCAATGAAGCATTTATTTTTAAAATGTTAATGGAAATATAATTATACCGTGAATCCCAATAATATTGGTGTTCCTTAAAACATTGCATGACATTGGTGCCAGCCATACAATAATTCACCTTGTCTCAGTCATTGTTATTCAAAAGAATTACTTCATGATTCTAAAGTACAACAAAATTGTTGGAAATATATGTAAATGATAAGTGGTATCAGGTATTGTAGAAAGCATACCCTGCCTTACACAATTAAAGTGTGCTACAAAGAGAAGGAATACCCTATATATAAGTGTCAACATATTACATTTTTTCTTCATAGAAAATTCTTGTATATTTTTAAGTCTTCTGTGACCCTCACAGCAGTTGTTTCCAGGAAAATTTCTTAACACTTTCCTTTTATGAATATGGACGTTTTAAGAAATGAATTTGGTCCGTTCTTGCAAAAAAATGAATCAGCATGTGAGACCTGTCTACAAATATAGCTATCTTAATCATGAGACCTGAAGAGTCATTTGTTTAGGTGTGGAGAATTTGTTTTGTAACAACGATGTACATGTAGGTTCAGTTCAGACGTTGGTTGTGGACTTTTGTATGAAGCTTTGATGATATTGTTAAGATGTTGGCTGTAATTTCATCATATTGATGTAACTGCCCTAGAGGTGTAGATCAGCCCTACTTGACATTTTCCTTGACTTTTAGATATATTTATGCTATGACATTTCACTACCTTCATTCTGCTTACTTTTATATCGAGACTGTCTTCGCACAATTAAATAACTGAAATAACCAATTAATTTTAGACTTGTGCTTAAAAGTACACATGTACATGTACGGATAGCATTTTATAGATATTGACTTTCTCCTTTAGATTAGAAAGAGGCAAACATTGTTTATTTTTAACTTTTAAATTATTTGCATCACAGTGTTATAGCGGGTGGCTGATAGTGAACAACATCCTCCAAAAATGACGAAATACCTAAAAAAAAAAGTGAAACTGATAAAGATGCAGGTGTGACACTTTCAAGAATAATCGAAGAAGGCGTTAAACATGTATTTATTTCTTTGAAGGCCTTCAAATGATATTCATAGGTTTGGGAAAACATTTTAAGTATTTGTAACCACATACGTCAGATTTATAGGTACGAAAAAAAAATTCAGATTGTCATGCAGTCAATTCAATTATAATGTCACTCTCACAGGATACTAATTGTCTTTGACAAAAACTGTAATTGAAAGAGGATTTCTGTTTTATATTCATTTTTCATTGAGATATGACGTGACTACTCTTTTCACCGTTGAACTGTTAATAAAGAATCAATTATTAATCTAGTAATTTCCTAGTTTCAGTGTAATATTGGCCCAATAGGAGCGGTTATTTAATGCTTCTGTTGGAATTTGCCGATCAAAAGGGAATTTGTAGCGATATTTTTCAGGTTATGTCTGGTTATGCCTGTTGAATTCTCATTTAATTATGTGGTGTATATTACTCAAATTACTTTTATATGAATATCAAATCATATCCACAAATATGTACCTGTATTTATGTATTTTTTATTTCTTTTCAGGGCAAAATATGAACATTAGTTTTGTACTAAAACAGATTTAAAAAATAAAATTGTAACAGCTCCTATATTTTAAAGGTAAGCTCATTTAGCTATAAGTATAGAGATACATGTGTGTATCATGCATGATGCAAGCCATGCTTCCTCTTATTTAGAACACTGGACACAACTTCTTTTCTTGTAAATGCTCCACAAGATTTTAGAGGTAATGTTTTCAAACTCACAGAGTTATTGCCGCTGTCATCGAAACTTCAGACTCTCCTTTCAATTTATGTTAAGTTATTGCCCTTGACTGTGAATAAGCTACTCATATTTGGTACCTGGCAGCACTATATTACCCTTGTCATTAATACATTTTAATATTTCACATAGTAAGATTTTTCTTTTAGATTTTAAAAAAAGTCTTGCCTTGCATGCATTCTTCAACTAGTAATAAAGAGACAACTTTATAAACACTTATGTATTAGAAAAGTACATTACTACACAAAGAGAAACCAAAATGAATGATATTGGTATAACACAGCAAATGTTGGTTTTGAAAACATTGAAATGTTTGAGGCTTTTTACTGAAAGGTTTTAGAGTAAGGGTGATAGTATGAAATATCTTTATATTCATAAGAACGTAGATAGTACACATAGGTATATACTTATAGATTAAGGATCAAATGTATTAAAGACATAATAGTATATTATAACATTATAGCTCAATATTTCTTATCAAAAATGTGTTGACACTTTGCCAGAAATATTTGTCATTTGAATTTCCATAACTATTTCATGACAAGTAACAACTTTACCATTGCAGTTTATGTACGTCTTTGCGTCTGTCAATTTGTCCGTTTAGAAAGGGAAGTTATTTCTTTGTTTAGTGGAGAATTTATTATGATTGTCTTCACATGAAAGAGAACAGGTATGTCGTGTCTTGATGATTTTATAGCTGGTTAAAGAGGCATTTAGTCTTGTCACATAAATTAGATGGGGAGACCATTGTCATACAGCTTTTGATGTTTAAATACATATATTTTATTTTATAAGTACTGCCAGTAATTTTATACATTTTAGACACAATTTTGTTTAGTTTGACTACTGGTGGTAATTTGCTGTAAAATAGTGGCTCTGTTGTTAAAACCCCAACTTTTCATCTATAGGGCAAGGATTTAGTAACTCATCAAGACATTGTTGAAAAGTTTACCTCGTCAGGAGCAAAAAGTGTGCCCTTAGGTATCTCTCAGGAATATTATATTGAACTTTAATATATAAATGAAAGACTATTATTGTTGATCTATCTCTAATAGATAACAGTGGGTTTTCCTGTATTTTCAGTTTTCTCCTTCAGCAATGATCAACTTATTTGCAATGATATCCTTTTGAGTTTCGCTACAATTATTAATGAGAAAATCTGTACAATTATACTGGTAAATCATAGAAATGTTTCTTATCATAAGTGATTGAAAGCATAAAATATTTTATCTTATCTAAATCTTGTAGATATGATCTTTATTGTCAGTAGTATTTATAAATTGTTTGTGGTAGATTAGTAGCATGCATTATTGCTGTGAATATTTGAGTTGACTTTTAACCCTTTTTATTGATACATGATTTTTATATTGACTTTATAAAATGGGACTATGATTTTTATATTGACTTTATAAAATGGGACTGTTTTGCTATCTGCAATTGTGTGAATTTAGTTGTTCAGAATTTTGAGTGGCAATATTTCAAAAGGGAGAAAGCAATTTGTTCAAGACGCACATTGTAGTTACTTGTTTTTCTTGTTAAACAAGTTTTTCAGTTTTATAATATACATAATAGGACATCTATTTCCTGTACAAATTTAAAAAATGTCAAAGGTGACAAGAACGTTGGTTTATTGTCATTATAAATGGGATTCCAAACTGTGAGGATGATAAGAAACTAAGCCCACTTCATAGTCAATAAAATGTTTCATCTTATACACTTGTATATCATAAAGTTGTGTTATTATGAACACAAAGAAGAATATTAACACTTAATTACACCTTTAATAACTTATATACAAAGACATACATTAATAATAACATGATTGAATGGGTATATGTATACATATGTACATACATCTTGAATACACTTCATACAGTTTCTTAAATAAAACTAACTGATCCATGGTGATTTATTATTAAATATCCATAATTTATGAGCTTTTGTTGAAACTGTAGGTTGTTGATGTCAATATGTTGCTTACTTTAATAGGTTGGTTTAGAGTACTGAATGTTATAGAACTTCCTTAAGAGGCAGTCATTCATGCTATTTCTGCTTCATCAAGCAGAAATAAGTGTTGAATTATCTTCAATGATGACAGAAATAGATAAAAGCCATTGAATAATTACACTAAGTATACCAATCAGATACAATTCTATAACAAGAATGGCCGTTAATATCCCAGAACCTTTAGTTAAAGTAGACCGACTGCCCTGGAAATCCTCACATAATGGAAGAGATATCAGCCATTAAATTCAACCAAACAAATTCTCAGGCCGAATAAAATGGTAGCTGAGAATTTGTAGGTCAAAATTCCTATTGTCAGGTGTCACATCTAGTTTTCACTGTCTGATAGGCATGATAATGAAAAGGGATCTAAAGGCAGAAGTCTGTAATAAACTGTAAGTTGTTGCAATCGGTCCACACAGATTATCCAACAGTTAACAAGCAACCACTACCCAATAGTATAAGGGGCTGTTAAGTGTCACTCCAGATTGTTATCCCTAGCTAAAATGGTTTACTTTTAATTAGAACTGAAGTGGCGTTATGAGGAATGTTTTTTCTGAATTATATTTTTCCAAAATGAGATGTTTTATGTTTGTGTGATGGAGTAGCTGTCGTTTTTGTTGCTTTTCAACAAGGTAAGTAAATATTACCGACTGCTCTGATATCACTTGTTTTCATGGGTCAACCATAAGATGTGACCTTCGTTATATGGTAGTTGAAACCATTGTATCATTTCACATACATTTTACTTTTGAGGTTTGATCTGTAAGTAAATTACTATTCTACATCATTTCTTACAAAAATGATATTGTGTGGTTCTCATCTGATTTTTTTTGGGGGAATTTTTAAATACATTTCAATTCTATGGTTCAGATTATAATATTGGGTTGATCTTTGCGAGGACATTTCTGTTTTACATCCTTTTTTAATTAATTAGAAGAAGTTTTATTGTTGAAAGGGTGTTTTTTTTTATGTGAAATTTTTAAATACATTTTAATTCTAAGGCTCTGGCTATAATATAAAGTTGATCTTTGTGAGGACATTTCTGTTTCACATCCGTTCCAAATGAATTTAAAAAAGATTTATTATTTGTGTAGGTGTCTTTTATATGTATTTAAGCACAGATTCCACAATATTTATGTTCGTAATGTCAAAGATGGTTTAAAAGAGTTACAAGTAAGAATGATTTATTTTGTTGTTGAGTTAAGACCATCAAATTAAAATGCAAATCTTTAATATGTTTCTGTTTTACAATTATTTTGACAGATCAAATTTAAATCATGTTAGAAAACTGAATAGCTATCGAAAGACAAATTAGGAAACAGAACACTGTTCAAAGTGTGAAGGGTTACTGAAAAGGATTGACATACAAACTGCATTGCTTTAATTGTTGGTGACAGTTATAGACCATTCCTGTTTCAAATTACACACTAAATTTCTTTAACATTTAAAAATGTGTGATTGGAGGAGCTTTTCCTTTGCTTAAATCTGAACCCTCACATTGGCTAATCTTCATGTATTATTTAAAAGAAATTAGGTGTGAGTTGCATTTGTCTTCTGCTAATAGTATTGATTCTATGTATTGACACCCTTTTGAACATCTGCTTTAATAGCCCTGATTTTTCTTGTCTGTGTAACAAACCAAATTCTGGTTAAAAACATTAAATCATTTAGAAGTTGTAAATGGCCAAACATGATAATGTACAGAGAATCCATTTAAGATGTTATGCAAATTTAATTTCATGGGAAGCACAGTGGCTCAGGTAGTATAGTGATGTCTCACTAGCCAGGAGGCCCAAGGTTCAACCTTCAGTTCCTTAGGATTTTCCTGCCAGGTTTCTTCGGACAAAGAGAACTACTGTGTATACTCTGACAATTGGTAATGGAAATATGATAAAGCCATGGTGCCGCTGTCAGGGCCAAAATTCCCTCATAATAATAGCACACTGCATTGTGTATACCTGTGTTCATTAGCCCAGTTGATGTAAAAAGGTAGGAAGCTAAACCCATGTTCATGTTAATTTTTTTATACAGTACTATTTTGCTCAATCGGTATAGTTATGAAGGCTATATTTCTAGAAATCTGTTGTATTTTATGGATCTTTAAATGGTCTGATGGTGATACAGGAATCCAATGAGTTATAGATTTAGTATGTCTACCTGTACATGGCATTTATTTTCTGACACAGATGTCATTTTTGTTTTATGTTTAACATCAGAATCTGTCTATTTTCTAAGGATATTTTACATTCCAACCATTTGAATTATGGGAAATTATACTTTTTCATGCATGCACTAGACCAGATTTGCATTGTTTCCATTTCGTGAACATGATGATATCATTTTTTATTTTGAATTATATGGAGAAATATGTCATTCTGCAATACATGATTTCAGATTTATCATTTTAATATGACGTTTTGCAATTTAAAAGTCTGTGTTGTCTTTTTTTCTGAAAAACATCATGTAAAAAGATTTACAAAATGTCATCCAGCAGTGTTTTACAAGAGACAGAGCTCAATCTTTGTTGCTCTTTCACATTTCATCTAACACTGTCAGGAATAATGTCTGCATGCAAGCCAAGAAAAGCATTGCAATATGATGGATAGAATTTAAATGACATACAAACAAGTCTGGCTATGGAACTTGACTTTTCAACTAGAATGTCCTTACTTCAGCATGAATTAAATTTTCAGTATGTTAGTCCCAAGAATGAATTAACTATGTTTTGTTAAACCCTATCCTGTATTTGTCTGCTCAAACGCATACCTCATTGTTTTGGGAAGCTTCATTTCTAGATTATCAGGAAAGTCTATTTAGGAATTCAACATGGTTGGTGCAAAAAAAGTAGGATCAATGTTTCATTTCTTTTCTATTAATGTTAATCCAGATTATTTTATCTAATTTATATAAGCTGGTCACATAGTTTGTAAATTGAACTATTTTGTACATGTATCCATTATTATCTGCTTACATCAGAGTCAGGAGATTATCTAACATATTTTATCCTCAAATAATAAAATTCAATTAAAACTGCTTAGCTCTTATTTGTGTGATATCTTCTTTGTGCACGGTGTATCAAGCTGTCTGTGTATACATATGTACTCATCACCTTTTGTAATAATGTTATTTATGAGTTGAAAATTATTGATATTTTTGTAGGTCAATGATTTGTAATTATGTGCTATAACCTGTACTTAATACCATTAACTACATTCATTATAACCTCGTTTCGGTACACTGTTTACAATTAATTGTAAGGGAATTGTACTTATTTAATGAATTCCATTGAAAATCATAGAAATCAATAAAAATATTTCCGTGTCTCCACTTGTTATCAATTCACATATTATTGATGATTGTCAAGCGATAATTGAATAATAACGGAAAACATAGAATCTATTGTAATGCTGATTGTTAATCTAATAATCTCAGGATAAGACTTAAACGACTAAATCATACAACATCAATTGTCACTTAGTCGTTTACTAAAGCATTCATTTAAACTTTAATTAGATTGAAAAATTGCTCACATTGCTTCGAACAACCTCATTTTTTATGCGTTCACTTTTTATGCCACAGGAAGCATGGTTAATTTTTCATCACATCTTTCATGGGAGCCATTGATGCATAAAAGCAGTGTAACTGTAACTAGCTCGCGATCGTTAGGAGAATGGATCTCAAACGGATCTCTGGAGTTCGCTTTTTTAATCATGGTTACTCAACCAAATCAGTTCTTTCAACCCTGGAGCATTAATTTGGTGGAAGATTGGAATGGTTTTTTTTTTCTTGGAAGTCTAGTAATGCCAATTTGACAAAGGAGTTAATTTGATTATTTAGAATGATTGTCATAATGGTTTTTGTGATGATCTTTGATGGAGGTTTTGTGACAAAATTGTCCATGGAATGGCACTGTGTATCAGAGGCCACCACTGTGTATGGTGATGATTGTTCATGAGGGTTTTTCTCCATAAAAATAAAGATATAAGAAAGGGTGCTTAAAACTATACTAGGCACTGGATTCCCAACTAGAATGGGCCTGACGACAAGGACAGCTGTCTAGTTGTTCGGATGAGACGGAAAACCGAGGTCCCGTGTACATATTGGCGTGCACATAAAAGATCCCTTGGCAGTTGGAATTCGATATAAGAGTAGGCTGTAGCGCTGCTGCCTGGGCAAAATTTCCCTCATAGCCTGTCTTCATTAGCCCAGTTCAGGAGCAGAACAGTAGGACGTTAAACCCCATTTCTTTTCATTTTCATTCCCAACTAGAATACCCTACTGATTCCACTTGTGAGGGGTACTCATTCAAGAGTACAAAAAACATGTACACATTAGTGGGCATGTAAAAGAACCCTTGACAAATAGAAATACGATAAAGAGTAGGCGAAAACTACTACTGTCTGTGCCAAATTCACCTTTCTTGTATTGCACTTTTTTTTTTAACCGTGTCAGTCCCAAAATGACCCAGTTTTGTGATGACAAGACATTAAACCCCATAACATTTCATTGGGTAATTTGCAGGCGGAAGAATTATTTCCAAATAGGTCATATGTATTTGTTGGGAAAAGAACCCTTGGTACATGGAATTTGTTGGGAAAAGAACCCTTGCAGTACATGCATGGAATTAGACAAACACCAGTGTCTGGGCAATATTTCCTGCAAACCCCGAAATATAGGTCAGTAATAAATCCCATTTCATTTCATTTTTGTTGACTCATGTCCTTGCAATTTGTCACAGTGTACTGAAAAACTTACAGAGAACAAGGACATTGTCAAGATTCATTGACAATTGAAATTATTGTATTGAATATAATAGTGAACAATAAAGTAATCCATAAATATCATAAAGTTTAGTTTATTTCCGACATTAAAATAATCGATTTAATAATAACATGTTTTTCCAGGTGTTTGGTTAAAGCAGTGGACACATTAGCCGAATCGTTCGGCGCCGAATTTTATTCGGCCAAATGGGTGGGCACACTAGCCGAATGCTTCACCCGATTCAACCTGCCGATTGCATCACCTTTCACGTCACATGATTAAACATGGCGGCGTCTATGTCTTCAATCTATCACGTGACTTCTCGATATGAGTGGTGATTGGCTAATGAATTCTATATTCGGCCGAATGCTTCGGCGAAGTGGACACACCAGGCGAATATAATTCGCCCGAATAAATATTCGGCCAAATATATCAAACCTGTTTGATTCGGGCGAATCATTCGGCCGTATAGAAATTCGGCCGAATGACAGTGGACGCACTAGGCGAATTTCGACGCCGATTGATTCGGCCGAATCATTCGGATAGTGTGTCCACCGCTTTAGAAAATGATTATTTGTTCTTTGGATATTAAGTATAATTGAGTATTAAACTGTACTAACATTGTGATAAAATCACCATTTATATTACAACAGTACATATGATAATAACTAACTATGGTATGTAGATATTCCCTCCGCTAATCTTACAGCTAAATGGGCTGGCACGTTTCTTTTCATATTGTCCTTTATTGATTAATAGTTTGAACCGTGGGGCAATCACGGATATTAATATGAGCTCGATGTAATGGGTTTCTATTGTGAATTTATTTGAATAAACCACATAAACTAACTAATCAAAGCTGATATTAGCATAAATGAGTGATAATTTGCTCAGAGCACTTAACAACGGATCTGCAGACATTTAATTCGCAAGTTTATCCAAACCCATCTTACTATAATAGTTATTTATTAACCTGGCAATATTTTAGACTTTTATTGCACATTATTAACAAAAAAATATCCCAAATGAGAATTTATGATCCAATAATAATTGATCGTTATTTAGTGAGAAAGAATATATTGATCAAAAGATCAATGCTAATTATTTACTGTGCTGACGAACATAATAGATGATAATACTGTCGATAAGAAAAAATCATATACATGTATATATTTTATGTAGAATACATATCTTAATAAATAATATCGTATTGACCTACTCTGCCCTTTGTATTTGTATATAGACAATACATAGTATGATGTATACAAATAATAATGTTACTAAAGCCTATGTATGTTATTTATTATTTGTTATAATCACTTGTAATGTGTCAATAAATACAGCAATAATATGTAATCATATCTACGTATCTAAACATAGAAGTACTTATACTTTATCTACTGTCATCTGTATATAGATATTTAAATATATTTATATATTCCTTTATTCGAAAATATATTGGGAGTTATTGCCTTTGCCACCAAACCTTGTATACATGTTGTGATGAAACTGTGTTTGTAAATTTAGGGTCAAATGTTTATTTTTTGGTAAAATGATTGTATTTAATCCTCTAATAAACTGCCATTAGACCATGACCCCTATTTACTGCACAGACAATTGGCTGCCATTGGGAGTATATTGTGTTAGCATCCAGCACATTGTATAGCAGGAGTCTTCATTAAAGTATATTGAAAGACCTTCTGGAATTTATTATTCTTCACAAGCCATACGGTTCCGTTATAGTGCAGCCTTTGGGCAAAAATGATATTTTGAGAACAATAATGTAGTATTGATAATATTGTAAATATCAAATAATAAAAATGCGTTGGGTCTAATATTAATCTCATCCTGGGGTAACAGAACCTTCAATTCTGTGGCTTTTTCTTTACATATCAGTTCATACATGTAAGTAGCACGCATTGAAAAATATTTTTTTAAATAAATGAATGGGAATCTGAACAATAAGACGTCTATGTTTTTGTTTTTAATGTTGACTGATGTTTGTCTCGAACTACTGACGAAGGAAGCAAATTTCTTGCAAAGTAAAGAAAATAGAATAAATTGAACTGAAGCAGGAATGCATACAATCTTCAACAATAGAGAACAATGTCTTCTGCATGAATAGATAATGTTGTTTAGTAAGATAAATTATCTTTCTTTCCGTAGCTATTGTTTAAAGATGTGTTATGTTAATATGTGAGTGTTTTATATATAATAGATGGCTACAGTAAGGACATTGTTTCAGAGTTAAGAATATTTGATTTGTACATTTAAGTTCTCTTCCTTTCTAACACGGTTGTGTGTCTGCTATATGTGCCATGATGGTATTTTACAGAGAAATGTTGACAAGAACTTAACTGTCTCGAGTACCTTTTCATACACTCAAAGAATTCTCACTAACTCTCTTCTGGGTGACTCAGTGAGTAAGACGCTGGCTCGCTAACCTGGAGGTCCCTTGTTCAATCCCTGCGTTGGCTGAGAAAGTTCATCAGGATTTTCTGGCATGGTTCCTCCTTGTCAGTGGTGCAGTACCACGAAAAACCAAGGTCGCATGTACACATTGGGATGCGCGTAAAAGATCCCTTGGCAGTTGGAATTCGACATAAGTGTAAGTCGTAGTGCCACTGTCCAGGCAAAATTTCCCTCATGCCACTTTCTATGGCGTATGCCTGTCTTCATTGCCCTAATTGAAGGAGAACAGTACGACACTAAATCCCCATTTCATTTCATTTCTTCTGGGTAGATCCCCAAATAAATCATTCATTTTTACTGCCTAGTTTCATTCGTATAGCAATCACCAACCCAATGTCTAGCTATTTGGTTTGTTAGTAGAATATGCTCACATATGTTGGAACAATAACTCGGTCATAAAAACATTGATTTTGTATGATCTTGATACAGGTCAACAATTGGGTATTTCAGAGTCAAATTTGAAGGTGTCTAAAACTTCCTCAATGTCACCAGGAGATGACCTGAGACGTCTACTAGGATAATATCATTTTAAAGTTAAGTTGAATAACATTCTGCCATATAAATTTTACACTTAAGTTATTAGTAGTATCTTAAAAGTAATATGAAAACACTTAAGTTATTAGTAGAATCTTAAAAGTAATATGAAAACTCGCAGGTAACCAATGCAGTGTGCCTCTGATTTTTGTACTTTCTGTTGTTTATAAAGTCCCGTCTTCATTAGCCTAGTCGCAGCAGAACAGCAGGACGTTAAACCCCATTTCATTTCATTTTATATTAAGTACTGTGGCAGACTAGCAAGCAGGGAATTATACATAATTGTTTAGTCTAGAAGAATTTACAAGCAGGGAATTATAATTATGTATAGTCTTGAAGTTACAAGAGAATTTATAAGTGGTTTTGTGGCGTCTGATTTTACTAATGTTTCTACGATTAGAATACCATAGTTTTTATACATTAGTTACAAGAGATTCCATATCTAGTTGTCAAACATTGTATACATTATTTCAAGAGATTCCATATCTGATTCGTTTGTGCGTTGCATTATAAGGTCTGTCATTGAGTCAACTGGTGTGGTTTTGATTCACCAGTTGTATGTGACAAGGAGTAGGGTTGCCTATCCAACCTCGTGGGTTTTCTCCAGGTCCTCCAGTTTCCTCTCACTACTAAAGATCTCTACGTGCAAGCTAATTATTGAAATAAAATTGAGCCATATGTTAGCCCCAAAATGACCTAGTTTGTGTCGAATGGAAGTTAAACCCCAATTCTCTCTCTCTCTCTCTCTCTCTCTCTCTCCCCATATCTGATTAGATGCCAATTAATTGCAGCAATTAATGTTACCACTGTTACAGGGAAAACAGTACATATTTAAATTAATTTAAGAAAAGACAGTGATTACTTGTGAACCAATTATGATGAATTCTGTTTCTTTATAACAGTTAATTTATCAGATATAAGATGTATATGTGTATCTGTTTTGTTGTAGGATATGTATCTTGTCAAATCTTATTTTATAGATAATGTATGTAAAGTAATGTAAACAGATATGCTGTGTATTGTTCCCCTCATACAGGTTTCTATGTCAAGAATCTTCACCGACCCTTTTAATCAAAGATTTTCTGCTTAACTAGATATCCTTTTGTAGTGTTGGTGGGTCACTACAAGATTGAAGAAAGATTTTAGTTGTGGACTTATGTGTGGTGTGATTAACCTTTTGACACTGGAGATTGATATTTGCCGACACTATCTGTTTAAGGTGTAGTCAACAACACACTGGCCATTGTCATCGTAAATACTGAGGATATACTATACTTACCTTTTCTTAACTTACATTCTAAAAGATACTTCAAAGTTCACTGAGCACCACTGGTTCGACAAAATCTGATTTTTATTTTTGAAGAGTAATTTTTACTTCAAAGGTTTTCATGTGTACAAAATTGACACTGTTAATATGCTTTTGAAGATTTTTTTTTAGTAGGTAAGATATAATTTAGGAAAAAAATCTAACCACTCATTTACTAGTAGAATATGTCAATGATATAAAGTTGACTTTTTTTTCTATCTGTAGATTTTCCTGTTGTTTTTCTATTGAACTGAATTATGGTTTGCTCATTTTTAAAGTTAATTGGACAGAAACGTTATAAATTCGAAGTTCACGTGACATGTCCAATTATCTTTTAGCTTGCATAAAGGCAAAAAAATTAGTTGACTCTTATTTCTCTACAATCTCCTGTTAAACAGAAAACCAGAAATTAAGTTGTGTCTGGTATGAATGTTATTCACAAATAAGTCTGTCTGCTTTGCCTGATTTATATGCATGATAGTTCACATCCCTAACATGGTGACTTGACCACAGTCGAGAGCTGTATAATACCTTTTGGTTTTCTTCAATTAAATGTGACGAAAACAGGAAGTCGAGGAAAACTCAATGAGACATTTCGCTCTTGGTGTCCAATATAACAACATCAATATTCTCAAACATGCGACATGTTGACTTCTTCTCTTCACCTATTCAAACTACCAGAAAGATTTTCTAAAACAAATTACCAGAATTGGTGGAATTTTTAACTAGAGCTTGGTGTTTGTCTCTCAAATTTTGAATTGTTATTCAATGCTGATCTTTCATAGTTTAGATTCTTGATGTCGACAAGTCTAACAGGAGTCTTGTGAAATACGACAAGCTTGTTTGACACCTTTACTGCACAAAAAGTTCTTGCGATATTACCAAATCTAGGGAAATGTTTTAAGCAATAAACACATAAAGATTTATTAATTCTTTCATTAAATATCTTTGCTAAGAGAAAATATATATTTATTATGTATTGAAATGGATTGATTATATTTTTCCTCTCCTGCAAATGGGGTTTAATTTCTTTGTTTTCTGAACCAACTTGACCGGCATATGCCATGCAGTATGCTATGAGGGAAATTTTACCCAAACATTACTAGAAAATGCACTGTTCCCTAACCATCTTGAAGACATTCTCCCAGTTTTTGATTGAGTCTATTAATTGACTAATTAATTCGCCTGTTTGTAACAATTTTGTTTTGATTTGTTGTGATTTGACTACATTTAGATAAGTCTTAAATTGTATGCAAAACTTAAGATAAATCTGGTAAACCCAGGTTTTAATTTTCAATCGAATCTCCCAATTGTTTTAGTGGTTTTAAAGAAGTTCAACAAATACTCGTGTAATATACCGTACATATGTTACAAAATTAGATGTAGGTTATTACTTGAATGTGGGATAATAAGGGTATTTTGAATGTGGTGCATCCCGAATAATTTCTTGCTGAGAGTGATAAGTTATATGGTTGATTTGATTTCTTTATTATGTTAGATTACCATTGATTCATTCATTCAAAGTACAAAGCTCTCTTGGGATAAATTTTCTCTTTTAATTACTGTTGTACCCAATTTTCTATTATTGGTACCCAAATGTAGCAATACCAAACCAGGACAAGTATGAAATTCAACGCCTACAGATTCAGATACAGTGGTTTTTTTGTTTGTTTTTTGTTTGTTTTTTTTAAAGAATAAACATAAACTGATAAGTCTCTATATAGGATAAGTATATGAATACTATATGCTTTGTGTTATAATATGCTATTTTTTCTCTGTTTTTACTGCTAAATCTTTTATATGTATTACCATGCGTGTCTGCATTGATTGTAAGCTGTCAAGTGTATTACAGGATTCACTTTTCGTGTATTATTCCAGACTTAGCACCTGGTTTAATAAATGTGTTATGAATATATACATACTCTAGTGTATATATACATGTATCTTAAACTGTTAATTGGATAATAAAATATACAATATCCTGATAGATAAACAACTATATAGAGATTGAAAATATTTATAAAGTGAATCTGTATTCTTTATCAGGTCTTTAGTCCTGGAAAAATTTGTTTGAAAATGAAATATCTATTCCCTTTTTAAATCTTTATTATTTTTAGTGGTAGGTTGATGAATTTCAACAAAATTGAGTAACGACTGAAAGTAGACTTTCCACATTAGAAAAAATATAATGGTATGTGGTATCAGGTATTTATGAAACGGTAAATATATCCAGGCTTGCGAGTGACATCTGTCACTTCCATGAGTGCCATCGTCTTTAATGAAAAACTGAATACAATAAAATTAAGAACATTAGGTTGAACCAGGTAGAATATTGTGTGGTATTCTTGTTGGTCATTTGAGATTTTTAAAGAGGCATTAGCACTGGCGATCTTTGCCTGTTGGTAAAAAATATTTCTTTATTTGACAGTATAATAATCAGACATGTTCAGATTACCATTAGATTCTATGCAAAATATAAGACTAATCACTCATTCCATTGATGAGGTACAATTATATTAAATTCACATTTGAAAGTCGTTCATAATTTTCAACTCAGTTCTAAGTAGGTGCTTGGATTTTCTATAATTAGGTGAGTCTATGGATATTTTCAATATGAAATTATACAAATTAATTACATTTATTTTATTGTAGAAAATGTCCCTTTGATAGGTTTACCTGTGAATATATTGTCTAACTGCAACAGCATAAAATTGATTTTATCTTTTCAACATGCCAATACCATTGACATATTAAATAGCTTCTCTCCTGCTGGTGTTGAATAAAATTAGTTCGTGTGATCAATTAATCAATTTGACAAACTCATAAAATATGCAATATTAATCAATTTTCTGAAATAATTCCAAGTTAAAAGATACATTACACGATCCAACTGGTGTTAATAATGGATTGACTTTATATAGTTGTATTTATTGAATTGAAATGATAATTGAAGCAGAAAGACGTAATCTGGGAGGCAGGGTGTAATAAGTATATTGTTTTCTCTGTGTAACCTTTTTTCGATAATTGTCGAGAGAATGCCCATTTCATTTGATTATATTATTATTCTGTAGGCTTAAAAAATGCATTAATATTTATGGCTTTTGTTAAACAAATCGATTAAATTGTTTAATAAGTTAATGTAGACAGCTGAAACAATGATAATATGACGAACATGGGTTTGTATGGAATTTTGGACTTGGGGGATTGTTCATTTGCACAATATATATTTGATTATTCATATGTAAGCACATCATAGTCTATGTATACAATAAAGGAAAAAAAAACACTTATCAATGCTTGAACAATATACGTAGGATTGAGTGTAATGATACATTTGAGCATAAGCCCTTCAGGTATGAATAATCAAGAAAAATTAGCAAAATGGGAAGAGACTCTTAAGAAGGGCATGCACCTGGGCTATACCTGAAACATTAACTCTCAGACATTCCAACAAATAAATTTTCAAAAAATCTAATGACCATGAAGATTTATACTGACAAAAATATTTAATATTTCAAGCATGCCAAATGTGTTTATAAATAATCATTATATAGTACATACATGCCAAGTTTTGTTTTTAAAACAATTTCTAGAGATAACTAAAAAGTGTTCCTCAATTATCTTTTGTATTGTTTTATAGTATTTCTTTATTGCAACTGACAACTACCACTCATATTCTCAGCTGATGTATTACCATATTCCTGAAACAGAAAGATGTTAAGTAATCCATATAAATTGTGTCTGTTCAAATTCATATCTGATAAAAACTCTTCTATCTAACAGAGTGTATGTTAAGATAGATTTTATTGTATCAAATTATCCCCTTTGAGACAGCATGAGGTTTACATATAAATGCATAATAGCACAATAAAGAACTTGCACAAAAACAAAATGTCAAAATTGTATGATCATTCATGCCAATATATTCTTAAAGGAGCTAAATCGCTAATATTTGGGACCTAGAAATTGACCCAAATGGGTCACATATAATGATGTAATCTGATTGTATATAAACTGATTTACATTCAATTGTTTCCGTTTTGACTCTAATTTTAAATCAGTTACGTCCAGCGAAATACGACACGAGTCTCAACCGAATGGCAATTTTTTGTGTCTGGTTATTCCAGTCTATTGCGCATGCTCTCCAGATAAGATATGGTGTGACTGTTTGACATGAGATGTGGAATATTTCTAGCCTCGTTCTTTTTGGTCACTTGTTACAAATGACACTGAAACGCACTATAGTACACGATTCGTGTACCAATGGTAAAATGTTTATTTTGTCTTAAATATTGGATATCAGAAGCCTACCTTTTCCCGGTAAGATCACAACATCAATATGGATTTGAATTGACAAATAATTCACGTTTTCAACGTGTAAGACTTTGGATGATATTGAGTTAGAGACTTAGCTACTTTAAGTTACTATTTTAAAATATGCAGGTTTATATCTTTGATATATACTATTCAAAAAAAGTAGGGGATATTTGATTTTTAAGTGTTATTAAAGTCACCTAATGAAACTGACGAAGAAACAAATGACAAAATGAAATGAAGTTCACATTCATCGATTTATTCCAAATGATCGTTAGACTAAGTAAGGCACAGACTGACCATTATAAGGGTAAAATGATACCCGGGGTCAAACAGCAAAGTTACCACAGCATCACAACCAAGTCAGTAACGGGTAAATCCTCCTCTTGTTTGCCAAACAAGCATTGATCCGACGTGGCATACTCCTAATGAGACGTCTAAGGTCATTTTGGTCCAGATTGTTCCATTCCTGTTGCAACGCAGCAGCAAGTTCTTGGACATTGGCAGGACGTTGTTGACGTTGACGTAACCTCTGTCCAAGCATGTCCCAGACATGCTCGATGGGGGAGAGGTCGGGACTCAGTGCTGGCCATGGTAATGTGGTGATGTTCTGTTGTTGGAGGTAACCTGTAACGATCCTGGCCCTGTGACATCTTGCGTTGTCATCCTGGAAGATGAAACGGCGGCCATGACGTCGTGCGAACGGCACAACATGGACTGCCAAGATGTTGTCCCGGTAGTACTGGCCTGTAACACGCCCTGCAACAACATGTAAAGCCGTTCTTCCAGCAACAGTGATGCCTCCCCACACCATAACAGAACCACCCCCAAATCGATCATGTCTGATGACGTTAACGTCTTGGAAGCGCTCGTTTCGACGACGCCACACCCTCCTACGTCTGTCCAAAAAATCAACAGTGAACCTTGACTCATCTGAAAACATCACATTGCTCCAGCGTCGATTATCCCAGTGTTGACGATCCCTACACCAACGACGTCTTGCCTGAATGTGATGATCTCTCAAACAAGGGATCACGCGAGGACGTCGGGCGCGAAGGTGACCCCTATGCAGTCGATTCCGAATTGTCTGGCCACTCACTCCCACACCAGTGTCTGTTTGAAGACGAGCGCTGATCTGATTTGCTGTGATGACACGATTTCTCAAGGCCAAGGTACGGATAAATCGATCCTGGGCTTGAGTTGTCGCCCTTGGTCGACCTGAGCGTGGTCTGTCCTGTACAGATTGTGTATCACGGTATCTGGACCATAGCCTGCTTATGACAGACTGAGAAACATTCATCGTCCGCGCCACAACCGCCTGTGTTGTGCCGATCTGTAGCATGCCAAGGGCACGTAACCTTTCATTTTGGGTAAGCCGACGCATATCAAAATTTGTTTTCTGGTCACTAAAACAATTAAACTGATGTTTCCACCCTGGAATTCAATGCCACAATGACTGTAACATTCAAAGTCAGAGTCGTGCAAATCTTGGGTTGGACCCCCATGATGATCCCAAGCATCACCTGCATTCCATGCGGTAGCTATTGGTGCGTTTGGGCGTCACATGTTACTGGAAATGTTTCTTCTGTTAGGTTCTATAGTGACTTTTTTCGTAGTCATTTGCATATTTTAGTATTATGCCCCCAAAATCAAATATCCCCTACTTTTTTTGAATAGTATATTATAAGAAGCCATCATTTTTGTCATTAATGAGTCAGCCTCTTCCTTAAAAGGACTTGGACAAATCAATCTTTGCTAAGTATGCCTCGGCAGATTATATCAGATTTTCTCCCCGTAGTCATTTGTGTGACCCAAACATTTTGATCTGGTATAAAATGTGTTTTATTAATAATAAAACTGCTTTAAACAGGCTACAAATAGTGCAAAACAATGCTGCACATCTCAACTAGAACACAAAAATTTGATCATATAACAGCTAAGTTACAGAAACTCCATTGGCTTCCAGTTCGAGCAAGGGTTCAATTTAAAGCTCTTGTGAATGTGTTTAAATCAGTTTATTCTGATACTGTACCCAGTTATTGAAAAGAACGCTTTGATTTCTATACTCCCCAGCGATCCAACCTTGTTCTTCAAGTGATCGTAGCATATAGGGCATTCCTAAATATAATAAGTGTTCTGGTGAATATGCTTTTTCTCTCAGAGCAGCTAAAATGTGGAATGATCTTCCAAAAACTCTTCAAGAGGTCTCTTCCATCCAGGGCTTTAAGACTAACTTAAAACATATTTACATGTATTTCAAATTTTTTTTTTTACTGTTTTGTTGTGAATGCGCTTAGAAACACTCATGTGTAATAAAGCACTATAATAAATCTAACAACAATAATAATAACAATATATTGACTGTAAGAAAATTACAATAAAAACATTAATCAAAATGAGCATGTTGGGCTAATTAATTAGATCCCCCATATATGCCAAACACATCCAAAGCTGGAACCCAGCATATAGGATGGCTAGCCCAACACAGCATTTTTTAACTTAATATATATTCATTAATTGATATGATTAAAGTCTGATCACTTATATTGTAAACCCTAGATGGATTTTGTTCCTTTCTCAGTGGTTTTAGACTAAAAAAGGCACATTATTACTTTAATAGAATACAAAACATTTATTGCAATATATTTACATATAACAAAACAGAGTGTAGAGATATTGCATTATGTCACAATTCATTTTTGCACTGCAATACTCATATTTGCTATTAATTAGTTTGTAGGGGGGTTGGGTTGCCAAATGGTTTTACGTGACAAGACGTAGGTTCATCTGTCCAACCATGCACATGGGTTTTTTCTAGATCCCTACCACAACTAAAGACCCTGATGATATGTTAGTTCTGAAATGACCTAGTTTGTGTCGAGTGAATGTTAAACCCCATTTCTTTCTCTTTTTAATTAGTTTGTAATGATTTGTTTAAATAGAGCACTCTAACTTTTTATTGTTTGAAAGGATTGAACACATGTTCTAAATGATTTATATAAGAACACGAGGTATTTATATACATTAGTGTTTTGTAACATTAAATGTCAAAATTATTGACAGACTGACAATATCTATCTACTAAAAAGAAAAAAAATATTGACATTCTCACCATTTATCAATTTGTCTTTGGAATTGATCAGTAACTACAGACCATATTAAAAATTTATGACAAAAAATACCATAGGCTAATAATTTATACATTTCTGAAAAACTCTTTTGTTAGTCAGACTTAAGTTATTTTAGATACAATTGATATAATCAGAAAATACTTTAGTGGAGATATTTTAAGGATATTAATGAGATTTATTTCAGTAGATTATGGGTATTTTGTGTGTTTTAATTCATCTAATTTAGTATTTTTTTCCGCTGTTTTCCAATTTTCTTTTTTCATCACTCTTAAATAAGGTACTACTTCTAACCCTCCTTTATTTAGGTAAAAATAAAGTCTTGAATTTGGTTGATCTGATATGTTATTTCAGTTAGTAAAAAGGATGAGACAGTTTTTACATAGGCTAATTCAGATATGTTTATAACATTATCTGTTATTTCTCAATATTTACTCTGAAGTAACATGTATGTGTACAGATATCTTCTTTGCAAAACAGATAAAGATATCAAATTTAATTAAATTGACACTTTTATTTTGTTAAACAAATCAAAGAAGCCTGGTTTTACTCTGAAGTCTTTTTGATCACAGTTGTTGCAGTACTGTATTTGAAAATACATATTAATAGAAATATTTTTTATATATAATTTGTATGTGTATTATTTGTTGAATTGTGATTTTTAATGTAATTGATTGTATTTTTTCGTTTTTTTTTCAGATTGCGAAAAA
Organism: Patella vulgata; assembly: GCF_932274485.2. Taxonomy (NCBI): domain Eukaryota; kingdom Metazoa; phylum Mollusca; class Gastropoda; family Patellidae; genus Patella; species Patella vulgata. The sequence continues at coordinate 26,560,713 of NC_065883.2, forward strand.
AAGAGTAGACGTTATTGACTGTGATATATTAGAAGTAAATATAAAGCTTAGTGTATGTACAGTAGCTTACAGCTAGAGGGAGTGAGTGAGAGAGGTTTTCAGTCAATCAATGGAAATGCCGCGGACTAAAGAGCATGTGTGCTAAACAACTTATAGTTTATAATGGGAAATTATGATTTTATCGTGTTACAGACATTGTGTTGGTTATAGCCATTGCTACATGTAAAATAGAAAGAAAAAAGCATGGCTTGTTTTAATATTAGAGGAGCATTGTTTGTTTCTCTTATTGTTATAATTGTGTTCTTGTGTCAAACGTGCCTGTGTTTTAACTTAGATGGTTCACCAGGATCCTACGCAAAATTTGACCATTGGGAGCCATGCATTAACGGTTCTTTAAGCTTTGAATTTAAAACAGATCGTCCAAATGCTTTATTGTTTTACATAGATGATGGTCATTCTAGTTTCTTTGAATTAAAATTAGTTGGTGGTATCGCCAGATTAAGACTTAATCTAGGCGGAGGTACTGTGATCCTTTCTGCTGGTCAAAGTTTAAATGACCAGCAGTGGCATAAAGTAGAAATCAGACGCAATGGTGAGCAGACGACACTTACCGTTGATAAAATTGAACATACACGAACATTACATGGTAACGAATTTGATTTAAATAGTACGGACGATAGATATTTTTTTATTGGTGGGTTACCCGATGATTATGACCAAAAACTCACAACATTAGCTCTTCCTTCCGTTATTTTTGAGCCAAAATTTCGTGGATCCATCCGAAACTTGTTTTATAGCAGCTGTGCTGGTCCCGTTGAGCGACCCACCATGATCAACCATGATGGAATATTGTCGAGTGATGAGGATTTATGTGAAAGAGGAAATCCTTGTCTTAACGGTGGTATGTGCTTGACAACCGATGATGGCTTGATGTGTGATTGTACCAGAATTGAATTTGATGGTGATCGATGTGAGACTGGTAAGTAGTGTCTCTACTAAGATAGCATAAATAACCAAGTGGTGTCTTTTTTGGAAGTTAGGGAATAAAGTTCTCAGATTTTGAAGCTTCATTTGGATAGAATGAATAACAATCTAAACAATAAATGGACAGTGCAGATGCAACAGTTATCACAGTGTCAATCCCATAATTTTAGTTTGTCAGCCTCCGAAATCCATACACTACTAATTATAATAAAGACCCCTACATGGAAGTAAATTATTGAAATGATATTGTACCATATGTTAGTCCAGAAATGGCCTAGTTAGTGTTTAGTGAACGTTAGATTCCATTTCTCTTCTCTCTTTTTTAAGACATTTCCTTCATTTATAGCATCATCACCTAAGATTTAATTTTACTAGCAAATATTCTATTCTATTTGTTTAATTGTGTGTGTGTAAAAATGGCTTTACCTAACGTCCATATGTTACAATGACATGATCTCACAGACAAATTTTAATAGCATCATCAGTTTTCAAATACGCCTGCTGGTTATCATTGTGTAGGCCAACCTGAGTTTCTGTTTCAAAATTTTTCCATTCGGACATTTTTCTCGATCAACATCAATGCAACCCTAGTCTGGACAACACTTTTAACGGATCAACACAATTTATATTTCTGTCATTTACTGGGTTTTTGTAGGTGTTAAGAATGTGATCAGAAAGAAATTTCTACCAGTGAAGAAATATAAGAATTCTTTAAACTAAAAAAAATAATCAGTTCTCAAGAAACTAGTTTTTGCTCTGCTTTGCACAGATTGTAATGAACTTCCTTTTAAGATACTGTATCTGTGTACAAAGACAAGACTCATCTGGTAACTAAAACTAAATCATTAAACATCAAACACTTGCTTTGTTACAACCAATAAGTCGCTATTTTTTCTCTCCTGTCATTTGAATACCTTTCTTGAAAGTCTATCAGGAGGTTGTTTATTCAGAAAATGGATCTTTTTATTCTGCTGTTTGAAAAATGTTCGCTTCTTGTAAAGCCAGACGTGTATGTTTTAGGCTAAAATGTTTTTAGACAAAAGATTTGTAAAGAGGCCAGTTAGTAATAGAAGAAATCGTTGTTTATTCATCAGGTTTTGAATTATACTTTACATTTAAATTCTGGGATATTCACAAATATTGAGTGGATTCCTGCAGCTATGATTTAGTTAAAAGTCGTCTTTTTAAAGTATCTGTAAGTTTTCAGACTCAAAATTTACCGATAAATAAAATGTCAATATGTTTTGTGTGGTTTCTCCTATCGTTGTCAATGGTTATTATGTTCTTATGTAATTAAAGCAAAATAACTTTGATGTAATTGTCTTGCATGTAAACATATTTTTATCGGCATCTTTCTATTGGGTAGCTTTGATAGAAAGAACAAGCGGTTGCCATGCAATTTACACCCACATTTCCATGGAGTGGATGGAGAACAATCAAAAGGACTTACACTCTCATGGTCAAAATGCTTAACATCAAATTTGAGAAATATTATTCAAGAACTTTAAGCCTTCATCACATTTACTAGAAATTGCTGACAGAAGTCATCCTTGATTTTTGTGTAATAAACATATAAAAAAGATCTTTGATACATAAACATGTGTTGACCAAGAAAGTTCTCCAGATATTATTATCATGGTTCCCCCTTGTCATCGGTGCAGGATGGAGGACGTGACAAGAACAGCATCTAATCATTCAGATGGAATGATAAAACTGAGATCCACTGGACATACATATATGGCATGCAAGTAAAAGAACCCTTGACAGTTGGAATTTGTAATTAGAGTAAGCCATAGTGCAGCTTTCTTGGCAAAATTTCCCTCATAGCACACTTTTAAGTGAAATTTAATACCATTGAGTTGGGAATTGTAGGACAGAAATGCTTACCATATTTGCCTGTAGATGTAAAATGAAGAGGAGTTTATAGAGCTGAAAAACATGCATTTAATTGTGTTATAATTTCATGGGTTTATTTCTGTGTATGTATGGTCATCTCATTAGTTTTTCTGGGTTCTCAAGTTTCACCACAACTTTTAGAGCATGCTTAAAACTGAAATAAATAATTTTTTAGTCTTTAAAAGAAACATAAAAGAAAAGATTTTCCCCATTTCTACAATTTTTTTTATTTTGACATACATTTTGTTAGTGGTAATGAAGTCGTAATACTGACATAAATGGTTTGATCATTATTGTGGGAAACCGTAGTATTCTTCTTCACTTCTGAACATTCCCAGTCAGATGACTTATGAATTATATCCTCCATAATAGAGCATTATTGGATCTCTTGTAAGAGTCCATTCAGAACCCACAAAGACTATCTTTCAGTATGAAATATAAAGTTTTGTGTCGGTGATGGTCGATGGTCAATGGTGCTTACTGAAGTACACGTACATGTACATCTCAGACTTTGTGGACCATTTTTCTTAAGTTTGCTATTATTACATTGTGAAATGAGAACTTAAAGCTATTTTCTCTTGATAATCAATAAGATTTCTTCTTCTGGAACAAACTAAGGACACAATCCCAAATATTATTTACCAGCGGCAAGTTAAGTTTACTGAAGTACTTCTTCAAACAATTGTCCACTCTTTAGTGAGAGAATTTATTGGTTTTTAGGCCTAATGGCTGTTTACGAAGTGGACTGAATAGTCCGTCTGCCTTATTGATCTTCACCAATTGGATAGTTTTCGTTTGCCTTGGTTTACAGACAAGAGAGTCTAAAAAACACTATTTCCATATTTTCCCATATTTCCATAAACGATAAGAACAAAAACCATCTCCATTAAGATGAAGTTCTGGGCTGTATAAGAGAGTGAGTGATGGATTAACTGTCATTCGGAAATCATTGGTTTTCTACAATTTAATAACAGTTCTGAACATTATAAAAACATGGTTTATTATCTTGTAGTTATAAAATCATATTACCAATTTGTTCTGCTGTTCTCTAATCTTTAAATGATGACTTGAAAATGAATGCTTTGTTATATGGTTCACAGAAAATAGACTTGTTATGATTCCTGTAAATTGTTTTTGACAGACTGAAGTTTGAGATTTTATAACAGTAGCCATTATAGGCATCAATATTCTGTATTCATTATATGTGTCCGGGAATTTACATAATTGACTTTTGGCTTTGTCGTATTTAAGTTTTTAAAGAAAATCAAAATATTATTACGTATAATTGAGTTAAAAGAAAACATTCCATCTTTTATTATGCTTTCAGAAAATCATTTGTTTGATTATGCAAATCAAATGCCAAAATGTGAAGAAACAGACTATTTAACAAATTCCAAAGAAATGAACTGAATTGTGTAAATGATTTTATACTCATCAAGCTAGTCACAGTTATAAGAAAAAACAGCAAATTTAGCAATGTTACCTCTGCATGCAAGGAAATATTTTGTGATAACTCTCCAAATAACACACAACCTGTAGATGAAATACAAATTCAATAGACTCGACACATTAGAAACATTACCTTATTGGCAATGAGTGTCCTGGAAAGGATGAGAGTACTGAAACCCTGTCTGTCTTGTGATACCCTTGGCCTTACTATCAGTTTGAAAAAAACTGTTCCACCATTAAAATGAGGTTAATTAATTTAACTACGAACCTTACCTGTTGATCAGGGGGGTTGGATGGCTGAATGGTTAGCGTGTGCGCGTTGTATCATAAAGTCTGTCATTGAGTCCACTGGCGTGGTTTCGAATCCCCGGTTTTACGTGACAAGGAGTAAGGTCGCCTGTCCAACCTCCCAGGTTTTCTCCGGGTCCTCTGGTTTCCTCCCACTGCTAAAGACCCCTACGCGCAAGCGAATTATTGAAATAAAATTAAACCATATGTTAGTCTCGAAATGACCTAGTTTGTTTCGAGTGGACGTTAAACCCCATTTCTCTCTCTCTCTCTCTACCTGTTGATCATATTTTAAGAACATTAAACAATTATTGATCAGGTGTGAGATACGTACATGTACATCGATACATAGGATTTTTTTGGATGAATTTATACAAATGTTTTTTTTATATTTTTATACGGAGCTGACAAGATGAACTATTTCATACAATAAGCTATCACAATACAGACAAGGAGATACGATCTGAATCTATGATATTATCGATTGTATGGCAGGAGTTGCGATATTGATAGATATTATCATTTGATAGTCTGATATTGATAGAGTATGGCAAGCCTCCAGGGAATATAAACTCACGGTTAATTCTAACCCATGTGTTAAATCCAGGGCTAGAGGGTTTTTTTTTAAAGATAAAACATCAGAAATGAATCATTTATATCTTTCTTTTATTGTGAATTGAAATATTATTATAGGTAACTGGATAACCATATAATGATTTATTATCCTTTAATGAGAAATAAACAAATGACACTTCATGATACAATTATATAGATATTTGTTTCTGGCGACATTTAGATTGTGTTCTCTCATACTTCATGGCACATGACACAATTATATGGAATAGAAGTTAATTAAATGTTTTTTTCTGGCAACGTTTTTCCTGTACTTCACGACACAATTATATAGAATACAAGTTATATAATTAGATGTTTATTTCTGGCAAAGTTTCGAAAAGGTTTCTCACATCTTTGTACTTGTTAAAGACGAGAGAACCCTCATAAAAATGGCACCAGAAATGAAAATCCAAGTAACTTAATTGCATCCAATGGTGTCATGTGTTTTTTTTTTTGAGTCAATGACTAAATATCAGTTAAACTTGACAGAAAGTCTGTCATTGTGTCGAGTGGCTTGGTTTCCTCCCACTACTAAAAGATCACCTACACACAAGCAAATTATTGAAATAAAATTGAACCACGTTAGTTCTGATTGTGATGAGTGGATGTTAAACCCCATTTCTTTCTCTCTCCGACACTCTTCATGATGCAAGACATTTTAATCTGAAATAGGGCAAATTTACCATCACAGTACTTTCCCAATTTGATCTGTAAAGGTCAGAAAAGAACATTTTACGTAGGAAAGATCATGAAATATCAATTATGCCATCCAGTCCTCAAGGAATACTGCTGTTGTGACATTCTTAAATGTCAATGTCAACCAGTGCGAAATGACCGACAACTAAAGCACCTTTTCTGACAGGTGGGAAGCAGGAAATTGTTATGTCCAGTTCTAATTGTTTTGGCTAAATTGGCGAAGCAAGGAAATGTCTGGCAATTGTTAGTCAATAAATATTTGCTGAAAAATATAAGCATGCTCCAGTGGGTAGGAACTTTGATGCATGCTCAGCTGTAAATATACAAAAGAAGAAAGACCACCCAGAAGATAAGTGTTCTATATCATGATCAGATTCTACAGTTGTTATTTATGGCAAATGAAAACAATGCAGAGTTCATATTTGTAACTCCTGCTCTTTTTCATCTTTGGATTCTGGAGAATCCTGGTAAAAAAAGTTGAACTTGATTGTCTAAACCCCACTATAACCACCCAGCTTTACTTGATTCTAGTGATTGGCATACTCCACATATGACACAGATTTACATTCAAAGACAAAACAGGATATGAAGCCCCAGAACAGATATGAAGATAGATAGATAACAAAGAAAGTAATCTCATTGATATTGCTAGGTAACAATACATTTATTCACTCATTTCTCCATTTTGGATTTGACTTGTTTATACTGGAGTGTATTGAGGTGTATGTCCCTGAACCACCAATAGTAACATAGCCCAAAAAGGCTTCGATAAAAAAGCTAAAGTCTACAATGTGTTTAAAACCAAAGCGTGTCTGGTTTTACTAACTGAGGCGGGAGTAATACTACTTTAATACTTAAACAAACAGTATGAACAAACTACATTGTTTCCTTTCCAATCCTCTTTCGGTTTTCCTTGTTTTCTCTCGGGTCTGTTTCTTTTAACGCAAATGAAATCAATGAGTTTGTTATTGCTTGTAATTAGAGATTTGTGATAATGATTTCAAATAATGTCATAATGAGCACTCCTTCTATGATGTTCAACTAATTAGGAAGGAATTTCAATTCAAAAACAACAGACAAATGTCAACCTTGAATTGAAAAAACACAAAAGCAGATGTAATATGAAGCTTGATATGGCCTACTGAGATTTATTTGATTACAAGATAACTTTCTCATATTGCGTCATTCTACATCTTTTAGCATAATATACAGTCATAAAAACGTTTCCAAATCAACATATCTATATTACATAATAAAGACTGCATTAGCCTAGACGATGCAGAACAGCAGGATGTTAAACCCTATTTCATTTAATTTCACACAATAAAGATTTATCAGCAGAAATTCAGTTTTGCCACTTAGTTGGTATAAAAAGGCCAAGTGGTTTAATGCATGTGATTTAGATCATAATTATAAGGTCTGTATCAAGTGGCGTGGTTTCGTTCCCAAGCATGTAAGTGATAAGGAGTAGGGTCACCTGCCCAACCTCATGGGTTTCTCTGGGTCTTACGGTTTCTTCCCACTGAGGACATACCACTGCAAATTGCATCCTTTCTTGAAATTGTTTGTTAAATAGCAATAAGGTTTATCATCATTTTGTGAAGATTATAAGATTCAAGAATTTGTGTGTGTGCAAATAAAAAACAACTACAAAAATGAAAATTTGAAAAACAATGCAGTAGATATGCGAAATTAGTTTCATAAAGACTGCCTCTGTTAAAAGCAACTAATAATATTGGCAGGATGACTGCACCAAATAATATTACAAGCACACAGACAAGGCCAAAAACATTGACACTGTAAGCCTTGAAAGCTCTGCCACTTCAAGTGAATTGATCATGGCTAGGAAGAGGAAGCACTACTTGTTGTACTTTATATTACATATGTAGGTATTTATTGAATTATTTATTAAAAGCAAAAAACTTTATGAACTGGTTAGTCCTGGGATTAATAGTTTAGGGTTTCAGATTCCATTTTTGAAGTGCTACAATTGTCTGGCTACTTTGTTTTCATTCATTACTTATATGTAATTATGACTACGTGACAGTTATCATGAATATTAAAGCTCCTGATAATCTATACTACAAACGCAATATAGTTTATAGGATGCGTCTTTAATGCTGACATTGGCATGTTGTATAAGAGGAGTTTATCAGGGTTTTATATAATGAATACAATCGGATTGTGGCCATTGTAGTACGTGTCATCAACTTGTATGATAGAAATGGATAGCGATTCTATGATTTTTTGATTGCTCGTTCACAGACAAACTAACTAATGAAGTGTCCAGACTACTATCTCAAAGATTTTCTCCTGATTGTGTCTGCTTATCGATACCTAATGAAGACGAACAGTCTGATTTTCTTGAATTATCCTGCTATTAAAAGAAGCTGATCCCAATTGACCTATATTCCCTGTACAGGATAAATTGACCGACACTGACCAGATGAGGTTGTCCGGTCAATAAAATTATATTAAAGGTTAAAACGAAAATAGGTTTTATTCGCAGGTTTTCTTTATTATGTATTGCACTGCATGTAGAAAGTTCTAGGAATTCGAATTGGTCAAGGGAGGTTGGATGGTCTAGTTGGTTAAAGCATGCACATGAAATCATAAGGTCTGTCATTGAGTGAAGTGGCATGGTTTCAATTCCCTGCTTGTACGTGAGTAGGGTTGCCTGTCCAACCTGGTGAGTTTTCTCCAGATCCTCTGGTTTCCTCCGACTGCTAAAGACCCTATGCGCAAGCAAATTATTGAAAAAAAAATAGAACCAAAATGACCTAGTTTGTATCGACTGAATGTTTAGCCAATTTCTCTTTCTCTCTCTAATCGGTCAAACAGTAGATTTTTCAAGTATGTGGCTGTGTTTTGTGGAGACAAGACTTTAAGGGCACAGTATTGACAATGCTGTAGGAACATGTTAATCTCTTCTCCAAGCAATACCCAAAAGATACATAGTTTTTTTCTTCAACAGATATAGTTTTCAACTCTTAATCGTAATTATAGGATCTCAGAATATATCTTGAGAATGTCTTTCTCTCTCGATGTTGAGCTGAATTATGTGTTTTTTATTGCTTGTAGAATTTTTAAAACTATTCAGAGTTAAACTATCCTGGAAGATCATCAAGGGAAGTCTTTACAGGTGAACATACCTCTGTTCAAAGTAACAAATGTATAATACAAAGTGCTTTTTATATTGAAAGATTAAGATGTCTTGCTATAACAAAATCAATACAAGATACAATATAATCTACCTGATACTATAACATAACACCACAATTCTATTCAGGACTCGATTAATGAAACTTTAATTCTCATTGATAGAATTGAAATTGGTTGAATGATCTAGCTTTTTGAAGAGAGGGTATCGAGTGCTTTCTGCCAGAATGTTGGCTGGCATCAATCAAACAGTCCTTGAGACTAGGCATTGATTTTTAATTCAAGGTACAGTGTATACATACATGTACACCCATATATCTTGCTTAACCTAATGGTTTCGACCATACTAAATCAAGCTAGTTTGCAACCTGACTGCTTCTTCCTCCTGTAACTGAAATATATAGATTGCAACAAGGATGACCATTATCAGCACACCATGTTGCTAAATGAAGTGGTGTAGGACTGTCTCATTGTAATCCTACATGGTAATTGTAGTTTTTGGTCATTGTGACTTTTTGACATTGTTGACATGTGCAAAGGCTGATTGCCCTGGATGTTTATTTTTGTGCTTTGAATTCAGTAGTCTCTTTATTATTGTTTCATTTTAATTATTTCAAAATGAATATCAAACAGAAGAAATGACATTTTTTTCGATTTGACATTATTACACCATTCAGTTACATTGGGCATGTTGAGATTAGATTTTCTGCCAAATTTAAGGCATCTCTTGATTGCTCAAGCCATTCTTGATATATACACATTTAACTTCCAAATTATGTGATTTTAGTGATTTTCAAGAAGTTTAAAGAAATAATAACATTATATTTTGGTGATAATGTCTCTTTAAACACAAGCAATTATAGCAATACATGGATCTGGACTGCTTTGTGAAAAATAACAAATTGACTGTTTTCACCTGATTAGGATGGGATTTGCAGAAGTGTAATAAAAATCATATTTCTGGATATTTCCATATACAGCCGAAGAGAGTAGTTGTAAATCCATTAATTCTGTCTCTACTGGGCTGTCTTAAGATGCATGTAATGAAAAGTATGTGCTATTTTTCCTCATGGTTAATTCTAGAAATGATATATTGTAAATCTTGGGTATAGGAGGAGAATATAATGATCAAAGCCTGAAGCACGAATCAATATTAGTGATATGCTAGTGTAGAACAGCTCTATACAACTAGCAAGGCGATTGAAACACCTATAGAGGTATATTATATCTCGGGTATTCTTCATCTTGTTTTAACATGAAGATTTAATTATATCAAAGGTGAATCTAAAGATTCAAGTTCACTTTTTTATCCACATACCGTAAAATACATAACTAAACCAATAAATACCAAAATACTTTGTAAAAATTTTCTAATTAGAAAGGCAAATACATGTATTCCTATTCTAGTGAGTTTTACTGGTCTAGGTAGCAAAGTCCCTATTTCAATTTACATGTTCAGTTTATTCATAAGATTCGGTTTTTTGGCAAATGGTAAGAACCGTTTTCATTTCTTTAGCATAAGGGTAAGTTCCAGACCTCTCAGACTTCAAAGTCTTCAGTTTGTGCCATTGGCCCTATGTACAAAAACCCCAAACACAACCCAAAACGTTATCATAAACCTTAGACCTATTAGATCTGAATATGCATGTTTTGTATAGCTCCAAAGACGAAAACAATGGGGTCTGAGTTTTTGATCTCACCCTTTTTAACAGTCAAAATAATTGACAACATATCAGTAGAATAAAACTGAGTCTTTGTTACATGTATGTAAATCAATGTCTTGTGTCCAGGACACGTTTTAATGTGCAAAAATATTTATTCAAACAACAGACTTAATCTGTATGCTTTTCTAGTTTCCACGACTGATGTGAAATCAATGGTAAAATGTTGTTTTTTATTAGAATCTGGATTTCTTGTTGAGCAAATACCATTAGGAACAATTAAATTTTGTGATGTTCAAATCTCTGGTTGTTTGGGATATATTGAGATAACACTCACCAATAATACAATACATGTAGATATTTTTATTTACAATATATTGTACCACCTTTAAAGACGATTTGTCTTGTTTAACATGAAAATACTTGATAAAAGATCAGATAGTATTCTTGTCACAAAGTTTTCATAGATCAATAGCATAAGCCGCTCTTCATATATAATTTGTGCATGACCACAAGCAATAATTTACCCTCACAATGCAAAGTTTGTTTCATCTTTCATAACATAAATTTTTTTACATCAAAATAATCCTTATGGAGTGTCAGACTCTTTGAACACTCTTTCACAATAATATAAGTTTCTGATGAATATGCAAAAATGTTATTGCACATACATATAAGGTATTGATTGGCTTACATTATATAAGCTCTCAGATCTAACTGCATCAGAAATTGCATTTAAAGTACTATTTTCATCCTTCAGAAAATCTTACAATATTAATGAAATGAGATAGATTCTTGAGAAGCGGCAATAAGTAGGGAAATTTTGGATTGACCTGAAAATAGTTCCTTGTTTATCATAAGTGTTTTATACAGGCTTTGAAGTTGGGTTTTAAGAGCACTTGAAAAATAGCTGTAAAATTAACATAGCAAATGGTGTGGTAATTGACAACTTTTTGGGGTTTAAATTACAAGTAGTTGTTCGTTTTCGTGATTTTAAATGTTAAAAGGATTAAAACAGCTATAAAAGATTACTTCTAACTGCATGTAGGATCACTTTTAAAAGTCAGTCAGCATTAAATGAAGTTTGATTTACTCAAAATCTGTTTACAGAATTAAAGCCATAGGAGATTAGTTTTTAGGCAATGTCATAGCCATTTCTGAAACTACAGTCGTGTCTTCTACGTTCTATAGGTGTCTTTAAGGTTTCATTAAATGATTTTATGACTTTATTGTATTCAAAAAGATGCAAAGAGGTGCTCAAGAGACGTGTTAGATGACTTTCAAAAGTTATGAATGTTATGTTTGTGAAAATTACAATTCTTAAGGTATAACTCAAGTATTTTATAACATGCAGAATCGACCATCACTATAAACCCAATTTAAAATTTAGCTTAGAAATAAGATTTGTAATTTGTTGGAACCTTTTAGCTCTGGCTTTTACAATTACCGTATCATGATTCACAAGTAGAATTATGTGCTGTTTGTTGTCCAATTAAGATTGAATTTTCTGCATGACAGTTCAGGCAGGGTTAGTAGAGACTTATTAGGAGAGTGAATGACAAGTTAATGTCAGCAATTAATGAGCAACAGAAGAATCCAATATTGTTAACGTTTGTATAAACCTTATATGTAACAAGTTTATTTGAAGTTGTTTCTAGTTATTATATAGATATATATACATATCTAATAAATTAAAATAATAGCAAAAAGCTTCCAACAGTGTTGGTATTCTCTATCATTGACAATTATAGGACGGAATCCCCCCCTCCTTTTGCAGTGGGATTCAGTTTTGTTTTCCCTTGTTCTAATTGGTCCTATGTATCCTTGGCTTTACAGTTAGGGTCACGTGGTGGCTCAGTGAGTATGGCACTGGCTCACTGACCAGGAGGTCCTAGGTTCCATTCCAGTGTTGGATGAAAAAGTTCCTCAGGATTTTCCAAACTGGTTTACCCTTTTCTGGGAAAATTTCAAATCATAGAAAACTGTCTGTCTTCATTAGCCTAAATGGTGCAGAGAAGTAAGACGTTAACTGCAATTTCATTTAATTTCCTTTACAATATGATGCAATGGAATTTAAGAAATGGTCTTATGAATAAGGAATCTAAGATTAAGTAAACTGTCAACATAGTTCAGTAATTTTACATCCCTAGAGTATGCAGCTTTCTGGCTAATTGATACCTGTCTGACCCCATGCAATAAATTTTGACTGTTAATTTTCAGTATGCCTTGGCTGTATTAAATCTTAGACAGATTGATCATTTACTTTTGATACCTAGCTTTTGAAGCACTCATGTCCATTTTCTTTTTAAATTGTTTTTAGTGCCTAGCTGAAAGCTAGCTTTCCCCAATCCAGTACTTTATATTTCCCTTGGGCAGATGGCCTAGACAAACCAGACGGCAGTTCTTATGTTATATTTGCTTATGATTCTTGGAGTAGTTAAAACTATTAATTTTATTATATAACAGATTGATTTTATTTGAAGAAATCACTGGACATTTATGACAACGGGTACAATCTCTGTCTGAGAAAGTCATGGAGTGGAAATATTTTTGTCTAGATTCACTAGCATTTTAATCAATTTTGAGTTTTGAGAGATTTCTATACATTCATATCCCCCCAAAAAATTATTTATTAGATATTTGAATTGGACAAATATTTCATTATCTGAAGCACTACTTCCAGATATTAAGATAAATAAATTTTTGAAAAAAGGTATCAAAGGAGATTTTTCATTCTTTAATAAAACCTAATAAAAATGTCTATTTTGGTTCAAGTCTGTGGATTATTAAAAATAAGAAAAAAAAATTCCATCAGAATGTTCATCCTTCTTCTATTTATTATTTTTAGAATAAAAATCATGTTTATTTTTCATCTTTTACTAGAACCTAGTAACAATAATCACTTATTGTTTATCAAATGCCAAAAGAAAAACCTCTCATATTTTTCATTCTTCTTTAGTTCATTCTTTTTTAGGCTTATAATTTTTTTTATCTTTAATATGTTGAATACAACCTCTTTCTATTCTTTAAACCAAAAAATTTCTATTTTTACTACTGGTCAATCAAGTGTCTAGTATATCGATTGATAGCAATTCCTCAGTTTTAATTATATATACATGAACCAATATGGAAGAAGTGCTACTATAATTAGCCTGATATGTGTGTACTTCAGTGACCACCTACTTAAAGAATCTGTCATTGCCCATTCTAATTATTGACCAAAGTCATTAATTTTATCTGAACCAACCGACCCACCAACAATAATTCCATGCAAGTACAGGGATTTATAGCATCAAAATTACCTGAAAGGAGAACTGCAGCCTTTACCAATAGTTTCAAAGTTACAATCATTTCAACTTTAATTAGCAAATTAAGACATTGGATCGGATGTGACACTATCAGAGTGATTGTCAATCATTATAATTTTTCAACAAAACCATGTGCTCTTGCTCTGTGAATACACAATAGGAAACTTTGTTGGATTAAATAGCACAGGCAGTTGTTTATTAATAGTGTCTATTAGCCCTTTCAGACGCTTAAGTTGAACTGGTTTAAAAACCCTGGGGATCGTTAAACCAGTTTAACTTAAGCGTCTGAACGCAAATGTGGGGCAAATAAACCAGTTCAAAAAACCCAGCTCGCGATATAACTTCGAGAAGGCTTTTTATTTTAAACTGGTTCATCTTGGCCGTCTGAACGAGTTGGCTTAAAAACCCCGGCTCCAGCTTGCTTTGAGCATGCGCAGTATGCAGTAAGTCACATTCCTGTGAAAATATCGGGGTCAGACAGTGCCAATGTTATCGAAAGCGTGCGATAACTGAATAAAGAATATGAAGCTACCCATGCGTAGTTAACTCTAACCTCCGACCGAAAAGGTCAGAATGGTTTAACTGGTTTGGCTTATTGTACGTGTGAATGCAACACGATGCTGTCTTAAAAATACCAGCGATTATGAACTGGTTTAAAAATAAGCGTCTGAACGGGTTATAATAGTTACCCATCCTGACCACAGCCTGTATCATAATGGCTAATCAAAATAATGTACATTTGTATTTCGGGTTGTGCATTTTTAAAAACTATTTTAATATCAGGAGAATAAGCGGCAACCTATTTTAAAATAACTTGAGGTCTATACAAATAAAATAATAGTAATTAAAAATAACTCTAATGGTATCATAAAGTGATCAATCTTGTGACCTTAATTACATCTGCCATCAATTTTCAATCTTGTAATCAATGTATTATTATCATTTGGAACAGAAATAATGATGAGTAGACTGCTGGCAAAACGTGCCCTGTATGCAATGGTCTTACTACGAGCTTATCAAAGTACTGAACATACTGCCAATATGGCTGAAGTGATGAATCAATAATCAATAGCGACTGCAGTATTAATAACAAACCGACAACTCAATTGCTTTTGAAAGCGTGGGAAATTTGCTATGGTCATTGCATCAGTATTTTGTAGTAAAGAATGTGTAAGAATCCTTGAAAACAACAAAGAGCAAGTTCTGCTCATCAATTAATGTGCAGTTGTCATTTAGAACCACTTCAACTTTGAACTACTGTCGCGTAATATTTCTTTAAAACAAATTCAACTGGATATTAACCATGCTTGAATAACTTTCTTCATTTCAAAGCAGCTGCTAATACGTTTATGGCTTTGAACATTCATTAATATTCCACCAAATTCGGGGTAACAGCGATCGTTATTCCAATATTGGACACAGTTCAATCACTGGAGGTCAGCATTTATCACAGCGCTCCATTTATTCATCAAGTTGTGAGTGATAGAATTTGCTTTTATGACAGAGCAGATTCCATGCTCCTTTTGAACATAGACAAAGTGTTATTAGTCATTAGATTTGGTTTTGACTCATAAAGCACTGTCTTATTACTTTGTAGTACTTGAAGTTTTCTTTAATTTGTAACTAATGTGGCCTGAGTATTGAATTCTAGCCATTTGAATATGTGTTGAGTATAATATGTTCAAAGATCGTGTTTCTTCCGTAATTCGTTCACATTTTTCTGAAAGTTTAAATTTCTTTAAAAAAGTATAATTGGGCCTCATTTAGTTGCACAAGACTAATATACCATTTCTGAAAGTTGTTAAGACAGAATTTTCTTTTCTTATCCCCCATTTACATTCAAATTTATGAGTCTTCTGTATGCGATGCAGATGAATTGTTTGATAGGCTATATTTAAAGAAGAACCTTAACAATTTACATTACGGAATTATGTGCTTAGTTAATTATAAATTGACTTTCAAAGCTTCTGAACACTGTGCATGACAAACTTGGAAGGGTTGTTCATTTGGGCCTAAGGATTACCACTGTTGAAATTCAGGTAGATGCAGGATGGAAATGTCCAGTTTGCAAAACTTTGTTCTTGACATATCGATTATTGTCTGTATTAACACATATTTTATCAGTTTTTCACATGGAGATTTTCAGCTTAATTAAATAATCATATTCAAATGATGTAGGCTGGTGAGATTAACCAGGTTAATGTAAGCTAGTCTTCACTATCAATATTGAACCAATTTAATGTGAAAATTTATCAGGTCTAGCCATCATTGTATAGATATTAGGATTCCTATTGTACAGTTAAGATGTATGGATGAACCGTCATTAAAGAGGTGTTATCAAAATCAGTCCAGCCATTTGCAGACGTCTTTCTAGACAACTGTGACCCTTTATCCACCATGTCAGAAATTTATGCATAATAGATGGCCACAATAAGTTTATTAATGGACATAGCAGTTCCAGGTTCAGATATGTAGACGCTAAAGCAGCATAATGTTTCTCCTGGGATAAGCAATATATTTCTTTAATCTTTGACAGTCTTTATAAGAAAGTAGTTTGTACAAAGTGTCTTGAAGTTACCATAACATGTACATTTATAACCAACCTTTGAACAGTATTTGGTACAGATTTTGATGGTCTACTTATAAGGGAAATTCTTTGAATTTAATGTCCATTTGAGTAAATTAGCCTTCTGCCCATGTCTGATCTATTGCTTCATTTATCTACAAGTGACAGGGAAATTCGTAGTATACTTACTCTTTCAAGAACATGAGATATACTCTATTCAAAAATGATTAGATCCAACCATAAGTCGGGGTAACCAAGACTAAATATTTAGTAAGAAATGATACATGGGGAAAAAGCCAATTCAGAAGGTTTCCATTGACAATTCTGAAGCAAGCTTTGACTGGGGGTCATTTTTGCCAATTGGAAACAGCAAAACTGATTTATTCAGATTAAAATGAAGCCCATGAAAGGTTTTACCCAATACTTATACATATACTTGGTGCTACCTTCTTTTATATCGTTTGCAGAGGATGCCAAATTTTATGAAATTTTTGGACTGATATTCCTTTAAAGACGTCCACAATATTGTGGTTTGGAAGGGATTTAGAAACCATCAAATGACGATCAGGAGCTTTAGTTTTGTGTTGAACTCTCCAACTTGTGCCCAGTTAAAATTGGTTAAACTGAATACCGTATGGGGATAAGGTGACTTATTTAAAGATTTGACATTAACACACTGCCAAAGTGAAAACAGAACATACAGTTGGGGTTTTACAGATGTTAATGGTTTACAACAGTTTCCTTCTAAATTTCATCAATTTAAAAAAAAGTTTATGATTTGCTATATTTATAAATTATTTTAATATTTTTCAGAAAAAATTCCATCAGATGCCACGTTTTTAGGAGCTCAGTATTTTAGTTATGATTTATCAAGTAGAGGTGATCCTATTATCAGTAATAATGATCAACTCACTTTAGATTTTAGAACCAAACAGTCCAATGGCCTTTTATTTTTTACTGGTGAGTTTTATTCTGTTTAGCTTATAAAATACAAATATTGTGTCTTTAATTCATTTCCGACCTGGCAAGGATATGTGTTAAAAACTTACATGGATAGTCTTGTTAGTTTTATACACAAAACACAAAGAGAATACCAGAACTAACCATTTCTCGATCAATTATTCTCTTTTAATCTAAGGGGATTCCTTACTGAGTTTAATTGAAATTGGAGATTCCTGGTTTTATAATGGAAAACGAATTCGTTGCATGACATTTTCAATTAAAAATGAAAAATCGTCAAAAATTCATAAACATATAATTATAAAAGAGATTTCTGTGAACGGTATTGTCATACTTATGATATTTTTGTTACATACCAGGAGACAGTATTTGTAGTGACTGAATACTATGAGAATCTTATTAAACAAAAAAATTACCATGACAATTTGACTTTTGGAATTTAGAGATATCGCCCCTCATCGCATTCATGTAACTGCAAAAGGGTTGACTTTTGCTGCCATTGATTAGCTACATGTAGTCATAAGGAGGGAACTTGTCAGTCAAAATTCTGAATCATGCATCAGTTTTATGAGGAGTTATTGCCCCTGAAACTGGTAAGCACTCTACACAGAGCAGAGATTTGAGGATATTTAATTTTTAAAATTGCTGGAATTGCTCAGATGGTCATAAAGAGTAACCACATTGAAATGCAACCCTATGTTTGATGACTTGTTCCTTTTTCTCTGCTTGTATTTTAACATGCTACTGTTACAACCTGTGAAACATGGCATCGATATTGAGTCAGAAAGAAGAAATGGGTAGCCATGTACTACATAAAGTCCAGTCTATGTTGCAGATATGCTACAGCATTAGTGAATAGAAATCTAACTGATGTTCAGTTTGGATTCTAGTATTTAACTCCCTGGATGCAGGTTTATTGTTCATTATGTGCAAAAACTGCAAGTAAATTAAGATTATCTTCGTGCTCGTTCATCATGATGTAAAAAATTAACGTAAAAAGCTAAAACTCTCACATTGTAATTATGTTGTTTTTTGTCAATTAGGTGATTCAAACGATTATTTAAATGTTGCAATGAAAGATGGAGGCATCATTCTAACCATTAATTTGGGATCTGGTTCCTATGAAACAGAAGTCCGTCCTGGTCATGTTCGCTTTGATGATAATAGGTGGCATCATCTATTGATCAAACGGGAAGCAAGGGAGGTAAGTCATTATGTTTGCTGGGCTAGTCCAAAAATTTCAAGCTTGATATTCAATATTACAATTCAATAAAATTACAATTCAAAATTAATTTTTACTGAATCTCACTTTTGCACATTTCAGTTTCCAGCATGAGTATGACTCAGTGTTCACTGAAACACATGAATATTAGGTTTTTAATGTTTTTTTAGTCAAAGGAAAATATCTTTATTGAGGAAAAAACCCACACTGTGTGGCCCATGACATCATTCATATTATTGCTAGTCTTATCTTTTTGTCTGCATGTAATATTATCTAGATAATTTGATGTCTTGGATCAAGTTTATGTGTTTCTTAATTGTGATCCATTCATGATTTTAAGTCAGTGAGGTCAAAGTTTAGACAAGAATTAATTTGTCACTAGATGTGTAGTTTAAAATTTTCATCACTTTGCAATTAGAGACATATTGCACCAGATTTGATTATTAAATTTAGTTATATGTATTGTTACATTTTTCAATTTTTGTGGAAAACAGCTTACTAGGGATAAAGGCGTATGCTTTGTAAGTAATTGTCTGCACGTATTGTAATGAGGGCATGTGTTGATAGATTTGTACATGTAGCGTTTTTAAATGAAATTATGTGCATTGGTTATCAATATCATATCCCCCTATATACTTTGATATAAAGGTACCGTACCATATCTATAGCTGTTTGTTAATGTTATAAGGATTCTAAATGTAGGAACCTTTGTTATGTTACCGTGTCCCTTTATGAGTTGATGCGATGTCCTGAATGTCTGTTATCTAATTTTTTTAACGATATCCTAGCTCGGAACACCTTCATCATCTTGTTTCCAAATTATATTTTCAAAAATATCCAAGGCCAACCATTACAGCAATCTGTGGCATTGTAATGGGATTTGAAAACAAATGGGATGATCACATACTATGTTTTGTTAATTTGAGACCCCAGGTCAAATTGGGTTGTTCAGTCTTGGAACATAATAATAAGAATATTTATGTCTAAGATTGAATTATATATCTACATGTGATGTACTGTAATCCTTTATTTTATGGCGAGCCGTCTGCTATGTACTTCAGTCAATCTGTTCTAAAATCATATTTTATGTCAACATTCCATTGTACTGCTTCTATAAGCCTTCTTGATGTTTTAGTCAACATCTCTAATGTCCGTAAAATGTCAGACACCCTTTCTGCTTCCGATGTAAATAAACCCACAGAATTTGTCGTTTTCCTGAACTAGATTTTTGTTATACATCATCCTGTTCTAGTCTTTAAACAGTTTCAATTTATTGATTACAAGACTGAGTTGAAATTGAAAATTTACTGAATGAATTCAGGTGGCCTTTCTTTAAATTGCAGTTTTTGCATATGTATGATCACATTTTCACAAATTTCAAATGTGAAAGATACAATAACGTAATCACCCATGACTGCATCACAGCAGTTTTGCAATAAAGCGACTTCTTGTATCTAAAAACAGAGGCTTTTGATTAGATGCAACCAGTGATGTGTGCATGCATATGCAGTCTTGTTAGCTGCAAGGGGCTGAATAAATTTATACCTGCAGGCAAGATGTCACAACATATTTTTGTAGGCAAACAGTCTATAACAGTCACGGTGTGAATTATGTAGTAAAGTACTTTTCAAAACTTGAAAACATAAAGATAATGTGATCAATACAAGGAGGTAGCTGAGTCAACATGGCAACATGTTTGACATAGATACAGAAACAGGTCATTGCTCTAATCTTACCAAAAGTCAAAATGGAACGTCATTCTGAGCTGAACATTGAAAGTCAGGGGCCTTATTTTTTTTTTTTGTAAACAATATTTTATTTCATTTGAAAATGGATTGGAGAACAGGCTGGGCCTATGTTGACTCCTATCCAAAAGATTTTAGTTTAAGTTTCCTTAAATAAGGCCCCAGTTTATTACAAAATCCATTTTGCTTCACACAAAATTTTGAATTAACCTAATCTCAGCTTTAACTAGTATTAGTTTAAGACTAGAACAGAAATGATTTGTACATGTTCAACCCAAATATATATATATAACCGTATGAATGTACATGTAACATGTAGATGTCCTTTTCTATTAATTAAAGAATTAAAACATGTCCAGCGGAGACATATTATTAAAATAAACCCTTAACAATACCAGCCTGTTTATTTGAATATATTCCCTTATTACCTTCCAGTAGATTTTCAGTTTGAAAAGAATTTAAAGACCCTTAATTAAGAATTGACCCATTAAACCTTTAAGCATGCTGTTAAAGATGCATATTGGTAGTTTTAAATTTCATATTTAATTATGTCCTCTAGAAACCTATTGAATTTGCATTGAATAATTTTTTGTGCTTAATTGCATTGACTTATTTTTATGTATACATTCATGTGTACTTTTAATATTAAAGTCAGTTATTGATGATAAATATTATCAATACCTGTGGATCGATGCAATGCAAAATCGTCATTCGAATAAGTGCACAGGAATTGGTAACATAGAGCCATGTAACAATTAACACCAGAAGTAATAATAATATCAAAAGAGCACAATTCTGAATAATAAGATATTTTGTAACATAATGATACCAGTTAGAGTATTTGCACTTAAGTCAATTTGGAATCATTCATTGGGCATTTAAATACTGAATTTCTGGCATGCTTTTACTCTCCTTTAAGTTTACCATTATTATAACTATTGCAGATATCTGCAAATAACAGTTTATGGATCGTCTTCATGACTTTTTTTTTTAAACCTTGTTGATAATCTAGCCGATAAAATCAATGATACTTGTATAAAAATGATTTTCATCAACATCTTTTCATATAAGGTCATTGTTTTTGAAAAAAGAGAAATATTAATTTTTTGTAGGTTTGTGATATTCAAAGAAATTTTTTAGCATGGACATAACCATAAATAACATATCAAATCAATTGCATTGCTAGAGCATCTTCATTTTAAGAGAAACCAATTAAGACTTATACAAGATTTTAATTTTTTTTTAGATCTTTCTTTCAATCTTGTAAACAAAATGCTGGTTTACTTTATTTTTTTCTTTCTTTGCGTAACAATTTGATAGGAATGATAAAACCTGTTGTTTATTTCTTATTTCCCATTTACTTTTTTCATATCTTGCATGATTAAAATATTTTTGTAAGAAATAGGACTGGATTTTTTGTTTAATTCAATATAAATCTTCAATCTAACATTCTTGCATTTGACATGTGAAGTAATTTAATGGAGATAAAGAAATTATATTTTGTTTTTGAGGTATTAAATTTTAGTTTGATTTAATAGGTTGAACTTTAAAATTTAATATTGTTAAGAGTGGTTATAACCCTTTGAACTTAATTCTGAAATGTTTTCCTAGGTAAAGGCCTGTGTAATTTTAAGGACATTAATCAATGATTGAATGTCATATATTGGAATTGAGCATTAGATTTTGGGACAAAGTTACAATTAATGTTGTAATGATAAAATGGGTCAAGAACATTTGAAGTTTATGAGCTAATAGAGTTAAATACATTTCTTGGTTTTGAATAACAGAAATGAAATGAAATGGGTTTAAAGTCCTACTTTTCTGCACCAACTTGGCTAATGAAAACAATTTGAATGGGAGACTAACATAAGTCGTATGAAGCTACATGTACAAATTCACAACTAAATTTATATAATCGTAACTTATTTAGAATGGACTCCAGGACTTATACTATAGGTTTGAAAGATTTAAACCAGACATGGATTTTTTTAATTTTTGGAATACATTGTTATTGACATATAATTAGATAACATTTCTTTTTGTTTCTTGGCACTCTTTTGTGTTTGATTTGTAGATGCATGTTGTCTTTTTTTTCTCGGTTATTTTGATACTCCCAGTCCAGTAAAAATAAAAGACATCCAAATTAATTTTGTAAAGACTTTTTAATATTAGGGCATGATATAAAGTTTTAACATGGATTATCTAAACAAGTCATTAATTAAACGAAAATTTATGTTGCTAACACCCAAGTCACTAAATAGATTCACAGCCCTACAGCATAGTACATATAGATAATATTCACTGCCAAAAAAGCCAGATAAAGTCACTTTGGTAAAAGATCTGTGAAATTTGTAGCCACTCAGTTCACTTTAAATGAGAATATTAATAAACAGGATTGAAGTATTCTCCAGAAGTTGAATGCATGTTTTTATAGACATGTTGCTATATTATCAGATATCTATGGAAGTAGATGGTGTTTATCGTAAGTCTGGTAGTACAACAGGAGAGTTTACTTTGTTATCCAGTAGTGTGTTATATGTAGCTGGTAGTCCCAATACAGTTTTACTACCTGGGTCCAGAGTTAAAAGTAACTTTAAAGGTTGTATGCGGAAGGTAAGGCTGCTGTATTTTATCAAAAGTTGGCATAAAATTAACGTTCTTGGTCACACTTTTAAAAAGACATTATCTTTCGTACCAGAATGAATTGTTTCTGTCTGCTTTTAGAGATATGTTGAAGAGAAAGTTATATTTCATTGTGAGGCAAGATCTGAATGAATACAACAAAAACTAGAGGAGGAATAAACAGGGTCTAGTAAAGGACAACTCTTAGTCTTCCAAAAATACCATTTTCAGAACACTCGAATACTGTTTTTCTTTTACTTATCTGATTTTAGGTTATGTGACAGTCTTATTGTAGAATACAATTTGATAATATGGTAATGTTATATTGCAGGTGAGATACCAAGCGGATAATGTACAACTTGATTTAACAGATCTTGCCAAAAAAAGTCATGGATTAATCAGTGTTGTCGGGGAAGTTTTATTTAATCGTTGCCAAGAACTCGTAGAATCGCATCCAATCACATTTTTAACACCTACATCTTACATCACCCTCCCTACGTGGGATGTTTCACTTAAACGTGCTTCCATTGCCTTCCAGTTTCAAACAACCGAACCGAATGGCGTCATCTTGTATAACTCTGGTCAGCTGGCTAAAAGTGACTTTTTCGCGATAGAACTTTTAGATGGTCATCTGTATTTGGTTATCAATTTAGGATCAGGTACCATGAAAGTAAAAGCCAGCAAGCAGCCGGTCAATGATGGCGAACCCCATGAGGTTTATTTAGATTACCAAGGACCACAAGGTTACATTACGCTGGATGGTCAAAAGGAACCGTACACTTCCAAGGAAAAGGGTGATCTGCTGCAGCTGGACGGTTACCTGTTTGTGGGTGCTATCAATGATCATGTTGATGCCAGCACCTTACCAAAAGAAATGTGGTCCGGGATGTTGGGACATGGTTATGTAGGTTGTTTCCAAGATCTAGTTATTAATGGTAATAAAGTGGATCTTGTAGCAGCAGCAACGCTACAGTTAGCAGAAGGTATTGCAGAATATTGCCGCCGTATGGAACCCCAATGTTTAAGTTATCCATGTATGCATCAAGGTATTTGTGTTGAGGGATGGAATAGATTTGTATGTGATTGTAGAGCTACTGGTTTTATTGACAACGTTTGCCAAACGGGTAAGTTGATTCATACTTTCTGTTAACAGTTATCCTTTTCTTTTTAAGACACATTGGATGTTTATATTTGAATCTTTTGATCTAAGAGCATTTTCCACATTGTGAATGTACAGGTTTTAGAATATTTGAATATAATATTTACTTCAGTATTCTGTGGTTAATTGTAGAAATCAGAACATTTACTTCATTATTCCCAAAAGCTTGAACATGCCTGAATAAAGTACTTTTGTTTAAAAACATTTTTGGCTGAGTTTAATCATGAACATTTTATGCTCAGACTAAGTATAAATAATCAGTTTTATTGCTCAATACTTTTGAAAAAGATAAATATGCAATTAATCGATATGTGTCATCTATTTATTATGGGATTTCGGCGGGGGACATCAGACTTACTGGTGGCTTGTTATTTTTCATACAAACCAGCTTTTTCTTCATGAAAGTGGGATTTTTATACTAGAATGTGCTTAATTATTTAATAACAAAGGTCTTTAAATTAAAATGATACATATGTTTGATTTTTTTCAATATATGTGAACGGTCAGTCTGGCTTGTTGTTCCTTTAAAGAAATGAACAAACTTTTTCCTGTATAACTCTTCATATCATATCCCTATTCTATATATAAAAACAGTAGTTTGTGAAATATGTCAGTGCTCGGACTTAAAAATTGTTTTAACGAGTAATCAGTTACATCGATGCAGTTGGAAAAAAATCCCTTAAATATCATAAAAGATAAAGATTTTGAAAGATCAGTTACAAATAAAAGCCTTTATAGATATCTATAAAAATAAACTTTTTGAAATAAAGATATGTAGCAGGATATAAGTCACAAGTTCTGATGGCATATGTTGCTTCTGATAAAGAAAGGTGTCTGGTGAATGAGATTAAAACAGAGAACTGGAGGAGATGTTGACGAGTACCCCAGCTGTTCAAATAATGACATTGATATCATTGATAGCCCAGTATTGACATCGAACAATATTAAGTTTAAACTAAATAACAAAAAAAAGACTATCAGATGCCATCTCTACCATCTTTTCCAATCAATCTTAAAGTTTTAGAGCATCGCAAGAAAACCACATGATATCTCGATTTCTCTGCGCCATAGTCCCATGTTAATTTGATTATTGTCATCTCTTGATAACAACAGATTTAAAATGGCATGTGACATGTTTTCAGTGATATATAAGAGACTGTTTCCCTTCCATGTCTGCTAATGTGCAGCCCATGCAAAAAAAAAAGCATGTAATTAAATCAATGGAATCTCTGTCCCCTTCAAAGACGTCTGCTAATGTTCTTTTTTGAAGTCTGACAGGTTTTCAATCTTTTCAGTATTTTGAATTTGATCAAGAAGTCATGCTCTCTCTGTCTCGAAATAAATTTTTATTGAACAAACCCTGATGTTAATGATTAAACATGTCCGCTTGCTTTAATGACACATTTCTTTAATTTCTTTCTTCTTTTTTCATCTTTCATTGACTTGAAGTGTTTTTCATGTTAAACTCATTAAAGCTCTATGGAGTTGAGAATTTACATTTTGGGGTCCCAAATGAGTCTTTGTGGTTATTGCTTTCAGTGACCATTATTCATGGTGGAAGCCATTCTTATTTTAATTACTGTTAGCATCAACCTGGGTTAGTCTGCAACATGCTTATTTAATGGTAATCAAGATGTGTTTTGTTGAAACACAATAATTTCAAATGATTCATTTTGTGATGGATGAATGAATATTTAGCTTTTGCTGAATCGTGTATCATATTGAGTGATTTGGGTGTCCAAATGTGTTGTACCAGTACTTCAAATCCTTATGTCTGTGATAGCTGGAGTTGGATACAATGACTGGATGTGACAAAGAGAAAAACGACAAGGTTTTCTCCTTGTTCCAGCTTCATCACCCTGCTATACATACACCTCTGGATGAATCAGCCTAAGTCATGATTGCACATTGAAATGAGCTGTCTTACCTTATCCCCTTTATTGGTAGTAGTAGAAATTAGTGATAATGGATATTATTTCCAATAATTGTAGAAGATAAATATGAAGTAATAATAGCACATAAGAGTTGAAAAGTATGAGAATTTCCTCTTGAATTAATATTTGACATAATTTGTAATGTGTTAAGAAGTTCTTGATTTATTATTGATATGACACAAAGCATGGGTTCTCTTCCAAGAGTCTAAAAAACTTGACAATGCTGCCTGGTTCTTCATGTACACATTGGTTTGCATGTAAAAGAACTTTCAAAAGACAAAGAGCAGACAGAAACGGCCCTGCCCAGGCACAATTCATCACCCTAACATTGCACATGTGAGTGTAGGTAACAAAATAACCATATATTAGTCTCAATATGAGCAAAGTATACGTATTGACAAAATGTAAACCCAGTTCCAGTAGATTTGATTCTATCAGTCTCAAAAGCTTTTCTTTATTATTAAAAAAGGGTCAACCAAGAACTAAGTCTAAATTAAGTATGGACACTGCTAAGATCCCTAAAGAATTCAATCTCATTTATCATTTTTATAAGCCTTTCTAATCTTTTTGATACATTCTCTTGTATTTGTTCACGGCTATTTAAAGATTTATTTTCCACAAGACAAATGTGAGGATGATTACGCGATTTAAATATATACTTAGTTTAAATTGAGTTCTCAAGGAAATTGTCTGAGTCTATAATAAATATATGCTATCTACATCTGCTAGTTGATTAAAACGTATTAAAGAGTCTGCCTGCTTTAATTACTAAGCCTGTATTCCTAACGGCTTTACACACACTCCTTCAGTTTTCCTAATAACTTTCTGGCCTTGGGTGAGGATTTTCTTTGATATAACGAAAATTGCTGGCAGTTTTGGAATAATGCTTGTAATTTTGTCTGACTTTCCTGACCAATTCCATTGATTGGTAGTAGTCAGAGATGCTTTGTGCCAGATTTATTATAAGTGGAAACCATGTACTGTAGTCAAGAGAGTTGTCTCCAGTGATTATATCATCTTTAAGATGTTTTATGTCTATCTATTGTGTAATTACTGGCAACTAACTACATTATTATACCATTTAAAATATTCATCTGAAAAACATTGTGTGATAAGAGACAAGTTCGGGAATAAGTGGCCATTATATAGACTTTTAGGCAAGATTTACTTCATAATTGCATCATTATATCTATATCCCTTTATTGACAATTTAATAACAATCGGCTTAAATAGCCATTTGTAGTAAAACGTATTAAAGGAAATTATATTAGATATAAAACACATTTAATAGGGTAATCACGAAAAGTTGACAAGTCGAGTTTAAGAAGACTGCGTTAAAAAAGAATTTATCTGGACAAAGATCAGAGTCAGTTTAATTTAGAGAGATTTTTCTGTTATTTGTGTGAATGTTAAGTTCAAAGAATGCTTTATGTTATGTTAAAAAAGAGTAGGTTGAAATGCCACCCTTGTTGAAAGTTGAAAAAAATTATCCTTCAAATTGTATACGTAGCCATAGAATATGAACATAACACTAGTCATAGATGTCACATATCGTAAGAGTATATAACACCCTAAATCAATGGACAGTCACTTTGTCTGCAATATCTTTTACGTCTTTTAAGACTCCATATACAAATTCTCATCCACAGTGGCACTTTCCCGTGATTTCGATTGCTGTAAGAAAATTGCTTAACATATAAGGCAGTGCTTACTATGAAGCTATGTGCTATGAGTCATGTACGCCATACGCTATGCATTTTCACGAGTGATTTAACTATCAATGTAATTTTAAAATACTGACTTATGAAGAAGGAAATGGTGTTTTGTCATCACAACAAGTATTATTATTTTGAATGCCTTTCTTTCATGCCCTATAAACCAAGACATGTAATTTTGGAGGAATATTACTGGCTGTGGTTGAAGCAGGTACGGATCGACAAACTTTCATTCTATCGTATAAAGAAAACACGTAATTTTGTAGGAATATTACAACTTTTGAATACCATTACCATACAGGAATTAAATGTGAAAAATAGTGAGGTGTTCCTATTTCTATTACGCACGGATTTGAATATATGGTATGAATTCTTCTGCTTAAATAACGATAAGAGTTAGGCCCCTTTACTTTCGGTAAAATGTACGACAAGAAAAATTTTGAAATCCCATCACTGCATAACAGTATGTTTATGTATAAAGATATTTGATTTTGCGTCCACTCCCATGTGGAGGGCTTGGATGGTCGGGTG
This sequence comes from Patella vulgata, assembly GCF_932274485.2. Taxonomy (NCBI): domain Eukaryota; kingdom Metazoa; phylum Mollusca; class Gastropoda; family Patellidae; genus Patella; species Patella vulgata. Next base: position 26,589,223 of record NC_065883.2, read on the forward strand.
GTCTAATGCATTTGCAAGGTGGTAAGGAATAGAGTCACCTGTACACTTTCTCTGGTTCCCCAGGTTTCCTCCCACTGCTAAAAACCTCAAAGCGAATCTTTGAAATACAATTGAAGCATGAGTTAGTCCTGATATGACTTAGTTTCTGCTGAGTGGACATGAAACTCCATTTCTCAATATCGCTTTCTCTCTCTTTTAACGTTTCCTCTGTTACAAGTAATATGTTCTCTAATATAACAATCCAAGACTTGATAGTTTATTTGCTTTTGCAGGAAATTTGAGTTTATAGTTTGATTTTTCCTGGTCATTAGAAATACATTTTTAGATAAAAAAAAAAAGGTGATTGCAGGCTTGAACAGATGACCTAATTATGCTTGAGGATCTTTAATATCCTGTGAAATCTTATGAGATTGGTCTAATAATTCTAATTTTATCAACCTCAGACTTTCCATCACAAAACCTTGATTGCTTTGCACTTAAATGATATCAATAAGATTTGAAACACATAAATTGAAACATTTGATAGTACAAATGTTATTTTTTGATTGCTTTATAGTAAAAGATTTCTAGGTTCAGAAAAGAATAAAAGCAGTTCAAAGATCAATATAGTTTTGATTAAGAATAATAGAGAACATTTCATGACAACGAGTTGATTTTATTCAATGAGATTATCCAAGTGTACATCGATCATTCAAGTGTCAACCAAAAGTGAAATAATACATTATCAGTTTTATTCATTCACAGCTATAGTAATATTAAACTGTCACACTCTATCAATATTGTAAAAATTTGTTCCAGAGTTTCAATCAAAACTCTTGTTTTTCTGTCAACTGGCAGATTACAGAGAATTGCAGAAAGTTTAACCTTTCAAATAAGGAAACCAAAGATGAAAAAAAGTAAAACTTAATTAAAATAGTTTGACAAATGGGTTTTAGTTATCATATACTGAAAAAAAACCATTTTTTTCTACTTCAATATTAGAAAGTGAAAATAAAAAGCTGTTTGTCTTGTGTATGAGTACATAGTTATTAAAGAAGATAATGGATTATAGATTCAATTATAGATAGTTCTAGGTCAGTACAAAGAGAAATCCATGTCCTTATGTTGGATAAACTTATTAGAGCCACTTCAGATAGTCAATATTACAAAACTATTAATGAAATGGGTAGTACCCTCTAGCATTAGTACATGTCAATATATCATATTCAACATATATTTGACCAAAATTTGTGAAGAGAATACTTGTATCTACGGTCTCTCCTACAAATCTGAAGTTTGTTTGAATATAAATGACAGAGTCTGCTTATATTTTTCTTAATCAATCAGCTTATTTGATAAATCTGGTGGTTCAGCAGTTTTAATACAAACAAACAGCTTTATTTATCATGATTAAAGATGGTACAAATTTCATTTTGATTTCTGGTCAATACTTTTTTACATGGCACATTTTGGAGGGGGCCGGGGTGGAGAGAGGGCTGCAGTGTTGACAGTATTTTTCCATTTAACATTCAAATAAGGTACAAATTCATGTGCTTCAAAATGATGTTATTATGTTCATTTATAACCCCTCATACTGAGAAATGTCAATTTGTTATCTATGAAGGTTATCATTCTTTCAACTAACAGTTGCAAATAAAACATCCAAAACTACTAAAAATATAGCAGAATTAACCCATTGTTCTTTAGAGCCAGTTAATTGATTAGCTATCCTATCCTATCCTAACTCAGCAGGGGCTCTAAGCCAATTAGTGGATTATTGTTAATCCTGATACCCTCTTCAAAACTGCAAATAACTAAAAAAGAAATTTTTTATACAAATACTTAATTACAAAAATGTACAGATTTTTGTTTGCTTTCCAATGATATAAAATTCAGTTGTATAAAGTAGCAATTAAATTACTATAAATCATATTTGAAAAGTCAGTTCCACTAAAAGTATGAATTTTTTCTGTCATAATGGTAAAATATCCCAAAAGATTTTTTTTTTTATTCCTTATACCAAAAGGATGATCCCTATTGTTTTTTGTGCATGCCCGACCCCCAGGGGCAGAGCCACCCCCATTTTTTGTATTTGTTTGTCATCTACAGGAGGCATTTCTTAACAGATCATCTTTCGACTTTGCATACTTAATCCTTATACCCTAAGAATCACCCCCTATTTTTTCTTTGTGCATGCCCAACCCCCAGGGGCAAGGGCAGAGCCATGCCCATTTTTTCTTTGCATGTCTGTGTGTCGCCTGCAGGCTGCAATTCTCAATGGGTCGTCTTGAAACTTTTCATACTTATTTCTTATACCCTAAGGAATGTGGTGCATGCGAACTTATCACCCCAACAGAACCACTGAGCTGCACATGCAACACGTAATAGTGCCATACACGTGGGAGGGGTTCATTGTCAAATTTGACACCTCAAGGAAGGGTTGATGAAAACTGCCGGGTGCTGGTTTATCTATCCATGTTTGCTTTTCTATCGGTTCTTGCATAAGATTTACTGTTTAGCGTATCTTTGCTTTAGTGTGTTACGTTTAATTTGATCGGGAGACGTGTTCTTCGACGTCAAGGTCAACCGACAACACTGCAAGAATTGGCCTTTGCACTGCAAGAGGAGTGGGTTAGATTGCCCAAAATCGTGATTGAACGGTTGATTTGGAGCATGCCATGACGAATTGCTGAATGTCTGAGGATTGGTGGAGCAATTACTCATTATTAAGACAAAAATCAAAAACGTCCATTTTCACTTTTGACGGTGTATCTATTTGCGAGTGAAATGGGGCCGTCAGATAAGCTGCCCATATAAACTGTTTATGTTCATGTGTAGGCAATTGGCCTGTTATTAACATACACTGGTCACCTCTAATAAAAACAGCAGTGCATTTCCGCAGTTTTGTGTTGTTTCTGAACATCCCCTACTTTTTTTGAAGAGTATATATAAATGCATCGTAATATAGGTGTTTAGAATTTCCCTTTCAAATATTGCCTTGCTTTGCCTTAGCCTTCTTAGTATTTATTAATAAATTTACAACTTTTCCCAAAATTTGACATTTCACAGCTTCAAATGAATGAATGAACAGAAAAAGATATATTTTGATGATTTTGTATTTATTTTGTATGTTTTTAGAAAACTATACATGAATTCTTTCATTATGGCTGCCATTTTGAATCAGATCAAAATAAGTTTTTGCATAAATCATATTCCCACCTTGCAATTGTGCGATGTTTTATTAAATTGACTCTATCAATCCTTTTAGATTCTTTGTACACATGCTGTTTCAGACGTCTGCTATTTTCACTAAGTGATCGACAGATGATTGTATCAAATGCCTAATGGGTACAGAAGTAAATATTGAAGCTAAAATGAACTTAAATTTGATGTAATAGATTCTTTAAATCTCTTGCCTCCTTTTTCCCTAAAATTTGATTCTTAATGTTTTCGAGAATTTAGTAAAAAAAAATTCATTATAAAGTATTGATTTTAGATTTATTGCAAACCAAATATGATAAAACAAATTGCCAACACTAAAAACTTTCTTAGAAAATATTTATTACCAGGAAGTATCTGTACATTTCATGGCCTTAATGTTAAATGATTTCCAAAATGGCATCTAGTTGAGGAAATAAAACAGATTGACAAAAAATAGAATTTAAATGGAAAGCATGTCATATCGACGAAATTTAATTAAGACAATTCTGTTGAAGTCCTGTACATAAAGGTAATTGATAAACAAAAAGGATATGTAAATGTTTTTGGTGAAAGTACAAGAACGTGTTCTGGATAAATATGTGATTATAAGAATTAAATGGAAGTACAGTTTCTATCTACCATGATCTGCATGCCAGACTCTAATCAATTCCATCATCAAATAATTTTCCCTTCACCTCTGTTTTATGTAATAATTTGTCCTACACAATCGCAGCATTCTTAATACAGACTATGAATTCGATTAGATAAGAATTCCTCTATGCAGCACATTAGTAATCTTTGGAAGAAACCCTGAAGAGATTTAACAGTCTAGCGTCTGCTGTGATTTACATCCACAATTTCTCAATATCCAAGTAAACATTGATTCATATAAGATCAAAAATTAATGAAATAATTGAAATATTTAAATTACCACCTCCCTTGCTGGACAGACATATTTATGACTTGTTTGTTTTGGGGTTATTATTCTTGAAAACAGAGCCGTCTCTGGTTATCAGTCTAGTGAGTCTGAAAATGATTTGGATCGTTTAATAATCAGGAAAAATCAATGCATTGTGAACTACCCGAGTATTCCAATACATGTCAGATAAAAAACTACAAATTACTCGAAGGGAAGTAGTGACTAGTTTATGACCAAGCTTTAGAAAGTTGTCCTTTCCAGACCACATTATAACACTTCTCAATGTTTGTTGTATTAAGTGCTGTTAACTATTTTGTTGAAGTGACTTTGTCTTCTAAAATAATTGTCCATACTATCAGTCCATCAGCTATAAAAATAGTAACTGGTGTTATGAACAAGACAGTGCATACTTGCTCTATACCACCTGGTATGATTTATCATATTTAGTTCATAGTTTTTTTACACCCCCACATTTTCATGTGGTTAAAAACAAAGGCATGGGTATCACAATTTTTATCCCATTTTGACGAAACTTGAAATATAAGTATCTCCTAAAGATCTCGGATCCTTTCAAAATTGGCATGCATCAGACCGTAATTTCATGGATTATGGCCCCTGATTGTACGAAAAATCACATTTTAAAGCTTGTGGCCACTCTTAGAGGTCACAATTTTCATCTGATTTTGATGAAACTTGAAATATATGCTTATAACCCACAGATCTTGGTTCCTTTCGATATTTGCGCATATCAGATCGTGACTTCCAGGATTATGGTCCCCGATTGTAAGTGACATTTTTTATCCTATTTAAAAAAAACATTCAAATATATCACTCAAATGGCCACTCCTCATACACAAAAAGTGTAAAAGTATTGTATATCAGAGTTGTGGACCCTATGGAGGTCACAATTTTGATCTCATTTTGATGAAACTTTAAATTTATGTTTATATGACAAAGATCACAGTTACTTTTGATCATTGCCCATTACGCAAATAGTGTAAAAGTATCGTATATCAGTGTTGTGGACCCTCTAGTGGTCACAAATTTGATTTCATGTTGATGAAACTTTAATTTATGTTTATATCACAAAGTTCACAGTTTCTTTTGATAATTGAGCATCATTTAGCATGTGAACCCTCTAGAAGTCACAATTTGTATTCCGTTTTAAAAACCGTTTAATTATATCACCATTACACCCCAATGAAGGTTGCGTTTGAATTTTGGAAAAAATCTGGCCTATATTGCCGGACAGAATGACTATTCCTTGTACGCAAATAGTCTGAAAGTATCTAGAACCATGGTTGTGGACCCCCTAGAAATCAAATGTATGTTTATAACCCAAAAATCTCAGTTCCTGCATTATTACCCCTGAAAGTACAAAAAATCGCATATTTTTTTTTGTTATTTTTGTTGCTTGGCAACCATTGGTATTGTACTTTTGTTGTCACATACAGCTTTTTTTGTACTTACAAAATAGCATAGAAACGAATGTAGGGTTAGAGCTCAAATATGTCTGATCTGTTGTTCAGACAATAAGCATATAATCTATTTAAACTATGAGTTTTAATGTTCTGATAATAACGATAACAATGTTATTTTACAAGAAAAACGAATTGAGCCAACAGTCTGTCTACTTTTCAACCCAACGGGTTAGACTCTATCTGATTATAAGAGACAATTTCAAGTCAAAATATATCCTGCAGGATTTTGTTATATTGAAATTATATTGAACAGTTTTAAACAAAAATGTGCAAAGATCTTTTTTGAACTCGCCACTGACAAGATAATCATGTCTAATGATTAAAGATAAGAAACAGAAGGATAAAATCCTAACAAGTGGAGAAAAGTCATTTGGGAGGAGTCTACTGCTGCTTTTCTTGAAGGATATTTTGATGCAATAAAAATCTATTCTATTCTCTTGATGTTGGGATCACATCAGATTCACTTACTTGAATAAAATAGTAAATAAGCCCAACATCTATTTTTTCAACCAAGAAAATTGTCAAGAAATGACAGATCGGTTAGCTTGTAAAAACAATTTATTCAGGCTTTATTCCAGTCTATTAGATCTGGTTGTAATTTGGTACTATAATCTTGATAATGTTGCAGCAATATAACATCTGAGAAATGACCTGACTTTCAGAGCTTGGCATAAGACAATAAATTATTTGTTTGCAAGTAGATTCAAATTGTTTTTTTTATTTTGTAGCATCAACAACATTAAGATATGATGGTACCCAGTATGTGAAGGTCACAATGCCAGAAGAATCGCTAACAGAAGCAGAAGACATATCATTAAGATTCCGTACCATGCATCCGAATGGTTTGTTATTTATGACGTCATCAGATAAAACAACAGACGTGATGGAACTATATCTAGATTCAGGTTCTATTAAATTAAATGTAGATGTTGGAAGTGGGGCAAAGGTAAGAATTTTCTCTGTAGCTTTGATATCAAAGTGTTTCGCTGACTTTATATCCAGCACTATATTACCCAAAATGTGAAATGATATTTGTCGCCCATTCAGCAGCGCCTTGGGCTTACTCTTATTTTAAATTCCAATTGTCTTGTGAATGGAAATGTGTATGCATAGGACATTGGTGTTTTTTTGTACCATTTGAACTACTAGGAGCGAACCAGATTCTTTTACAACAATAGTGATCATTCATCAGCATATTTTTAAAAAGGCTTTAAGGCATTATTTTCCATTAATTATTTATGTGACAGAAATGACTGAAAGTATCAGGACATTGAGAGAGCAGAATTGGAATTAGATAGACTAAAAAAAAATTGTTCTTAATATATGTCCATAGGCTGCAGACAACAATTTTTTTATTGCTAATAATATGAACTTACATTAGGCCGACAGCAAGAGGGGTAAATTATTATTTTGTAAAACTAGAATGAGATTTGTAATTACATTTATTTAGGCAGTGTCCTATTAGAATTGATATGATTATTTGAATCGCAGATGATGAGATAAGCCCATAACTGCCATTAACAGCATTATTTGTGATAAGTTATTTAGGCACGATTCCCAATAGTTATGTTTTAAACAAGAAAAAAATGTATCCCTCTTGTTTATTTCTTTTCTATTGAATACTTGTTTAATTGTAACAAGGCCTAATATTAATAAGAAATAACTGCTATGTGAAGGTACATGTATGTAGAAAGTCTGCATCTGGCAGATTCTACATGTTCTACTAATGGTTGGAATATACTACTCAAATCAAAAAGAAAGGACAAATTAATGGAGAATTATTATGAAAAATATTTTCTGATATTAATGGCCTTTTATCTGTTAAATTATTAAGATTTAGCATAATATTGAGAACTCATCATTCTGTAGACTTGTCAAGTTTCATTTATTTTGTTTAATTTTTAATCTGATATTATCGTTTTCTTGGATAAATATGAGCTTTGACTATCAACAAATACATAATCTAATGACTCGTCCTTGAGCTCTCAATGTAAGATCAATTACATGTATGTAGACCGTTAATTATATTTTGTTTTGATTTTTCAGTCTTTAACAGTAGGCAATGTCCTCAATGATGATAGATGGCATACAGTATTCATTAAACGAAGAGCTCAGACAATAGAATTAGCTATAGATGGACATCGCCCGGTTACAGGTACTGTATATTTATAACTTTTACATCCAGACTATGGATTTCTAACATGTAATCAGAGACAAATATTTCCAATTGATTATAAAAAGAAAATACTGTGTGTACAGCAGTGATTCTGTTTCATATGAATTAGATATGGTGAATCAAACTCAAAATGTTCATTGTGCAAACAGTAGAATACTATTCTCAGGGGGGATTAATAAAGTAATTAGGTGATCTAGTAGTGTTATACACCTACCTTGATTAAATATTTAATCTCTGCGGTGTTCTTTATATATTAATCCTGAAAACGATTCATGGTTTCTTCTTTGAACATTTGAAGCTCTTTGAGGTCCACTAATGGCATGTCAAGACTGTCACCTATCCTAATGTTATGTTATACCTGAAGTCCAGTATTAATAATATTTCTATTTATCAATCTACTTTTGTCACAATTACAAAGAGTTAATTATTACTTGTTGATTAAGAAGTCAATCAACTGGTCAGCTTATCCTTGTCAGTCATACTTTTGTGAGAAATGGCCATGTGGTGAATGCAGCCTCAATCATTCAGTTCATGATCCAAGTAATAAGTATGTGTAGCAGTGGTTTTCAGTATACAAGCTTTCTGGTTATTCATAACACGTCCAGTAAGTAGCCTTCTGATACCCCAAATTATTTCTATAATCACAGAAATAAAAATGGGCTCGACGTCAACTAGCATAACACAATATTTTAATCTGTAAGTATATTCCTGGGAGATAAGTGGCGAATGCGGCCTTATTCAGTTTATGATTCAAGTAATTAGCCCATTTAACAGAATTTTGATAGTCGCGGAAATATACAAGCTTGCAGCTGATTATTCATAGATTAAATTTGATGTGAAAACTGCACAAATAACAAGTAATTAATCCAGCAATGTAATTTTATAATACCTTTTCATTTAAAAAAAAATAAGCAATGTTTAGACACTTCTAGTGACAGAATTCCAGCCTCAACTAAAAACGTCTGAATGCAAAATTTTGAAACAGAATCCCTGATGTACAGTAACCTTACATAATTCAAGCAACTTGTTAATCAATCTAAAAAGACCACACCTCATTCCTGCCTGCTACTCTTTGACAGATAATTCTTCATTGTGCCAGCCCACAATGGTAGATTTTGGGAGATATTTTCTTTTGCGCATAAGATTTATTCCACATACTCAAAAACAGGTTTTAACCCTTTAACTGCGTATACCCGGTAGTACCGGGTATTATAAAATGTCGGTAAAATGCGCGTACCCGGTATTACCGTGTACTCAGTAAAGCCCTCGCTAAAATTAGTACCGTAACTGCAAGTGCCATCTATTGTATTTTCTATACACTAGAACATATTTCCACGTGTTTCAAAGAGGCAAACCGTAAAATGGCAGAGTGCATAGTGACAACGTAGACGATGCACTCTCGACGAAGTCGTGAATGACGTCTTGCTGACCAACACGTGGACAATTTCGAGGCGGGTGATACACATAATTCGTTTCCAGTTACTTGATAATGATAGTAGTCAGGACAGTGATTGGTATTATGAAGTGTGTGATTTGTTGCGCGACGTTCCGCCCATGGCTAGCTATGTCTCCCGTGCATGATGAACAAGCCCAATGTGAACACGATAGCCCTGTGTCTGCAGTAGATTCTGACAATAATTCTGATGTTGATAATAATGCTGGCCTGCTGGATCGTAAAAGACGTAGGCAATTCCTGAGTCCCGAACGTGTAGATCTATTGACTGACTATATTGATAATGATATGGGACTTGGGGATGAAAGTGAAAGTAAAAACAAGGTATTGCAATCCGCACTTGGTCATGGCAGCGGGAGACGTGATGCGCGTGTTCGTGGCGGCATTGCTCATGGCTGCTATTGATATTTTTGTTCATTTTATATATCTTTATTAAAATCCAGTGAAAAAAACAATATCTTTTAAGTATTTCATGGAGAAAAATTTATTTTCGTGTTAGCTTTAGTGAGAAATGAGAAATCCAAAATGGCCCCCATGACGTCACGTGACTACATTATTATGCAAATTTCCAAAATTCTATTTTTTCCTCTTAGCCCAACCACATGCCCATCCCAACAGACTAAAAGATTTTTCATAAAAGCTTCCATAAGTACTGCTTGGCATTCAGTTCCAACCTCCCTTTTTTCCTCAAAAAGGGTCTAGCACAGGCAGTGGATTTAAGTCTAGCATTGAAAGGGTTAAAGCTTTCTTAAGAATTAGTTCTTTTTTACAGAAAAATTACCTGGTCAAGAGAACACTTTATCTACCAGATATATAGTGTTAGGTTATAAAGATAGGGTTATACCGGGTATAGTCAATATTTATTTTATAAATGTTGTACAGATATATTACTGTTATTTATATATTCGGTTCTAAATATGGTGGTATTGTTTTTTTTTGTTAATTATGATTTTGAAGAAAATTAGCACTCCTTAACGTGTTTCTATATGTTATAATAGCACCAGTTATTTTCCAAAATACATTTGAAGTTTCCTTTTTTCTTCATTATTTAATTTATGAATATATATTTCTTTCTCTTCATTAATGCATGGATATATCTTTAGTTTAAATGTTTATTCTTCTGGATGCACAAATGTGTTCCATAGATGTTATTTGATATTGCATATAAGGATATTTTGTGTCTAAAGGGGAACAACTCCAAATACTTGAAACACACAGTCTGGCCTGTTTGGATTGATATTTCTTACGGAAAGATTAATGGCAACAGATAATGAACATTTTTAATGACATTTTCTGATTTTATTGGTAAAGACTTTTACTAATCTATTAGATTTCTGGCCATAGAGATGATGTTGTTTGTAATTTTCACATAGGCCTATCAATTGTACAAATATTAATTAGGAATAGATTTAAAAGATCACGATATTAAGAATTTTTTAAACTGATATTTCTTTTCATTTCTTCAAGTGACTATCTGTACTTTCAGGGGATTTACCAGGTGAAGCTGATGAACTAGAGTTTCGTAACATTGATTTAGGCCAGGAAATGAAAGATGACAATTCTGTTGGTGATCATTCAGGATTTATAGGATCTATGCAACAACTGATGTTTAACCAAAATTATTTTTTTGAACTGGCTAAATCCGGCCGAATAGAAAACATAGAAGTGACTGCTAAATTTAGCACTGATGATTATGTGGTTCGTGACCCTGTCACCTTTAAAGCAGCATCTGCTTTTGCTACTCTCCCTTGTTTACATGCCTATAAAAAATTCTCGTTATCTTTTCAATTTAAAACTACGGAAGATAGTGGATTAGTTTTGTTCAATTCTGGAAGAGGCCAAGATTTTTTTGCCATTGAATTAAATGGTGGATATCTGTATTATATTTACAATATGGGAGCAGGAGCACAAAGCATCCAGATAAATTCCAATCAGAAATTAAACAATAATAAATGGCATGAAGTCCGTCTGCTGAGGCCAGAGTTACATAAACAATTAATACGTGTGGATGATAATACACCGACAGTCGATAATTTAGGAGGGTCTCAGGCTCTCCACTTCGATCTGGAAGGTTCATTGTTTGTAGGTGGTGTTCGTAAAACTATGTATCATTCTTTACCAAAAGTCATCACGTCGCGCCATGGTTTCCTGGGCTGTCTTGGTTCTTTAGATTTAAATGGATATTTACCTAATTTAGTGAAAGAGGCAGACACTATTCATCAGTCTATAGTAGAAGGCTGCAAAGGTAATCCTGCCATTATTCATTAGTTACTGGGTCTAAAAAAACAGCTTTTTACTTGTACAAAATCAGATTAGTGTCAGCTTTTAATTAATTTTTCCTTGGAATCAGAGATCAGCCATTACAGCAAATCCTTTTATTGGTTTTCTACCAGTAGCTACTTTTCTAAGCATCTTTGATGTACTGTATACGTACGGCAAGCTAAGAAAATTCAGATTTTTGTGTTTGAAAGTTTTGATTTTATCTGCTATAAATAATTATGTCGTATTTTCTTGTATCAAAAGGACCCACAACTCAGTGTCAACCTGATAGTTGTGCCAATGATGGTCGATGTGTTCAACAGTGGAATTCATATGTCTGTGATTGTGATTCTACATCATACAGTGGACCAACCTGTAGTGATGGTATGTATTATTTATTTAAAGTGTAGTTCTGTTTTAGGGGTGCACTATCAAATGAATTATTTAACCTATAACTTTATATGACAACAAAGTTTTCAACGGATGGTATGTTTCATTGTTTGGCATCCTATGATTTTGAAAATTCTATCATTAAGTGTAATTTTATAGTATTTTTTAAATGAATTATTGAAATAAAATTGTGCGATATGTTTAGGGCTGTGTATTACACCCAAAAATCGTATTGTAATATATTGTGATAATTGACGAAAAATATTGCAATACTTTGATAAAGTCAGAGTTTATCATAAAACACAGTTTTATTTTGAATAGTTTTATTGTTTTTACAACTTTGGTCTTTTCTTTGGACACTTATTGTTTACTGCAAAGCCTATAATATGACTGTTTATATAGTTATGTGAATACACATTTCAGTTTATTTGTTATTACAACTTTGGGTTTGTCTTCATGGACACTTATTGTTTACTGCAAATAGTCCAGTTGCCAAACCCCATTTTAAGCCTTAACGTCGAAATATAGTCCACCTAATGTTTTTTGGTGGATTATATATCTTCAATAGGTGTAGATTAAGAATCCGGATAATGCCACCCTGGCACCCTTGGGGAAATTTAAATATTCAAGATGGCCGCCATGAGCCATTTTCTGGTTATTTAGTGGGGTAAAATATGTGACAGATTCTCTCGGACCTCGGTTTGAAGATGGGTTTTGCAAGAATTCGACCCACTGAATCCAAGGAGTATGGGTATTTCTCCTAAAAAATGACGGCTAATTCCCCAAGGGGCCAAATTCAAAATGGTGGCTTATTTTGGCACAATTTTTATCCGATTTTAATGAACTTGAAATGTATGTTTATAACCCAAAGATCTCGGTTCCTTTTGATATTGGCACATATCGGACCGTAACTTACTGGATTATGGCCCCTGATTGTACGAAAAATCGCGTTTTTAGTTTGCGGTCCCTCTAGAGGTCACAATTTTTATCCGATTTAAAAACATGTTTAAATATATCACCGTTACACCATAATAAAGGTTGAGTTCGAAAATTGGACCGAAACGGCCGGACAAAATGGCGACTCTTCAAATGCAAATAGTGTAAAAGTATGTCATATCAAGGTTGTGGACTCTCTAGAGGTCACAATTTTGATCCGATTTTGATGAAATTTTAAATTTATATTTATATTACAAAAATCTTGGTGCCCTTTGATAATCACACATTTTGGAACATAATTTCCTGGATTATGGCCCCTGATTATTAGAAAAGTCACGTTTTTAGCTTGTGGACCCTCTAGAAATCACAATTTGCATTCAATTTTAAAACCAACAAAACTGTTTAAAAAAATCACCATTACACCTCAGTGAAGGTTGAGTTCAAATTTCGTGAAAATCCGATCAAAAATTCTGGAAAAATAAATGGCCGCTCCTTGTACACAAATAGTCTAAAAGTATGTAATGCCAAGGTTGTGGACCTTATAGAGGTCACATTTTTTATTTAATTTTGATAAACCTTGAAATGGATGTTTATAACCCAAAGATCTCGCGCATATCGGACCATAACTTCCTGGATTATGGCCCCTAAATTGTATGAAACATCACATTTTTTTAGCTCGTGGAAACTCTAGAGGTAACAGTTTTTTTCTGATCGGACTGAAACTGCTTGACAAAATGGCTGCAACTTGTACGCAAATAGTGTAATAGTATGTAATACCAAGGTTGTGGACCCCCTTCAAGTCACAGTTTTTATCCAATCTTGATGAAACTTAAATATATATACATGTATATCCAAAAGATCTCGGTTTCTTTTGATATTCATGCATATCGGACCGGACCGTAACTTGATTATGGCCCCTGATTGTACAAAAAAGCGCGTTTTTGTTTAGCTTGTTCTCTGTCTATCTGTTGCAAAATGTGGGCATATCTTGCCTGGCAAACAGAATTTAGAGCCTTCTTTAAATAACAAATATGAATTCATCAACTCATACAATTGATGTTTATTTTAGAGAGTACCTCATACAGATTTGGTCCAACTGAAGGTTTATTAACATTTAGTTATCCAGCTTATCAACAACCCAATACAGTAGGAGATAATCTAGCTCTAGGGTTTACAACATATTCAAAGGATGCTGTATTGGTTAGAATAGACAGTGAAAACTTTGATGATTACATTGAGATGGAATTGGTAGGTATAGTTTTAGAGTTGTCTCTCTTGAAACATGAACATATTTATCTTCACTCCCTCCAATAGAAATAGTTTGTCTGCCCCCGTATATCTTAGTTTCTACAAACTGATATTACGGTAAGTTATTAATAAGCTAATGTTTTTTGAGATCAATATATTATATATAACAGTTGAAAATCTAGAAATGGTTTAAGAACTAGCGGGACATACGTCGTAACTCTATGTATTTTTCATTGTTATTATATATGCAAATATGTTACATACATGTATATTTTATTTTTTAAAAAACACAGACAAACTGAATATCATATCCAACAGTTAGATTGTTAACAATGCCAAAACATGAATGTACCGGTACATAGAAATCAACTTGATACAATTTGCAACTTGCTTTGTTAAAAAGCAGAATTATAATAGGGGGTCAAAAATGTATAGGCCTTCTGAGTTCTAGAATAAAGCAGACGTTCTGGACTATAAATAAAGAAAGGTAAAACAATTGTTAATGTTGCTAATCATATTTCAGTACTAAATGATTTGGGGAGACTCAGTACCCTTTTTGACTTGAGCCCTTGCATATGTAACTCAAGTTTTTACATCACTATTTGCTTCCCCGTTTTTACACAATCTTAAAATTTGTAACAATCGAGAATTGATTATTTTTATTGCTTAATTTTCTTTTTTGCTCATCTAACACTATTAGCTTATTCATTCTGTTAATAATATTTGCTTAAAGTACATGAATTTTGGAACTATATTTTTTGATCATAAGAATCTTGACAGATACCAGTCTTGTTAAAGTAGCTAAGTCTCTAACTCAGTATCATCCAAAATCTTCGACATTGAAAACACAAATTATTTGTCAATTTAAATCAACATTTATGTTGTGATCTTATGAGGAAAAGATGGGCTTCTGATATCCAATAATTAAGATAAAATAGACATTTTACCGTTGGTACACGAATCGTGTACCATGGTGCATTTCAGCGCCATTTTTAATAAGGGACGCGTAGAAAGAGGCTATATATATTCCACAAGTCATGTCAAACGGTGACGTCATATTCTTCTCTGGAGAGCATGCGCAATAAATACTATCGGTATAGTGGAATAACCAGACGCTAGAGATTGCCATTGGATTGAGACTTCTGGCATATTTCTCCGAATACAATTGATTAGGAATTACAGTAAAAACAGAAACGATTGAATGTAAATCAGTTTATATACATTCACAATACATTATTATATACGTCGCGACCCATTTGTGTCAATTTCTAGATCCAATATATTAGCGATTTAGCTCCTTTAATCAAGATATAAAAATTGCACTCAGTTTTTATACGCCCACATGGAAATGTGGTCGTATATTGCCATTGCCTCTGTCGGTCCATCCATAGTTCACAATTTCTTGTGAACTCTTAATCTACAGAGTAAATTTATTATCTGATCATTTTGAAATTTTTATATGTCGTTTATTTTACATTAATGAGACAAAGAAGCCTGTTTAATTTCAACAATTTCTGTTAATTACTTCTAGAGTTATGGTCCTTGTTTCGCTGTGAACGCTCTGACGACTAAAGTTATCATCCGATCTGTATTGAATTTATATGCATTATTTAAATTAGTAAAACAAAGAAGTTAAAGGTCCATGTTGAACATTTTGAATGCCCTGCTGACAAAGTCATTCTCTGATCTGAATTTATTTTCTGCAATTTCCGTTAATAACTTATAGAGTTATGGCGCTTGTTTCACTTTGTTGAACCTTGTGAACGCTCTATTGACAAGAGTTAAAATACGATCTGTATGAAATTTATATGCATTATTTAGATCAGTAAAACAAAAAAGCCTGTTGAATTTCAATAATTTCTGTTAATTACTTCTAGAGTTGTGGCCCTTGTTTGACTTTGTTGAACCTTGTGAACGCTCTAAAAACTAAAGTTATCAATTGATCTGTATGAAATGTACAAAAAGATAATGGAACGATTTAGCTGCTGTGGGGGTATGTTTTGTTGCCTGGCAACCTATCTTTACCCCAATCCATTATACATCAAAATACTGAATATGATGCAAGTTTATAATTAAGATATCATGCAATAATTGTCATGTAATAAAATGATGGTAAAAGACAAGTAAGATATTTATCAGTATTATATTTACCAAGTAAAACGCTTCAATCTAGATGATATCTCCCATCACTGTGTCTCATTATATACTGTACTCACATCACAATACCATATTTAATCAAATAAACATAGTATTTGATATTTAATTTCTATATCTGCTATATAAATCCAACAAGTTCTGGCAGGGTTGCCACTTGTCTCGTTGAGTGGTTTAACGCATGTACTATAGACCATAAGGTTAGAGTTATCTGCCTAATCTCGTCAGTTTTCTCTGGGTCCTCTGGTTTCCTCCCACTACTAGAGACCCCTGCATTCAAGCAAATTTTTAAAATAAAATTGTACCATATGTTAGTCCCAAAATGATGTAGTTTGTGTCAAGTGGATGTTAAACCCCATCTCTCACTCTCTCTCTCTCCCTCTCTCTCTACAAGTTCTAAAACTGTTATAATCTAATTATTGTCAAGCCATTACATCTCAAATTCACAATTCAAAATATACTTAAATTCACTACTTGCAATAAAGTTTGGTTGAACATTCTGCTTATACCTTCAATGACACTCATATTTAAATTATAAATAAATCAATAATGTCAATTATGAGGACTTTGACATGGCTGAAAGTGTCAAACAATTCTCTAAACCAGTAGTTACAGACTTTGAAATTTACGCTGTTGTGTTTATGTTATCAACATTAAAAAACAAAATAGACAAAACATAAATTGTTTTCACACAAAGCAAAGTACTTTTATTAGTAAGTTTTATCTGCTGTTTTTTCTTCATCATTCAGACTAATGAAGACCGGTATATACCATTAAGTGTGCTATGAGGGACATATTGCTCGGACAGTGGCACTGCAGCCTACTCTTTATTCAAATTCCAACTGTCAGGGGTTCTTTTGTGTCTACCCCATTAAACAGATAAGACACTGTTCCTTACCTGGTCTCTGTCATGCACCACTGACTAGGGCAAACAATGGGAACTCTTGTTTAACAAGCCAGCACCTTACCCACTGAGCCAGTGCATCTCCCAAAGTGTAACAGTGTTGTCAAATGATACAGATCAAATTAAATGGAAAACTGAGGTACA
The DNA here is from genome assembly GCF_932274485.2 of Patella vulgata. Taxonomy (NCBI): domain Eukaryota; kingdom Metazoa; phylum Mollusca; class Gastropoda; family Patellidae; genus Patella; species Patella vulgata. The sequence goes on from NC_065883.2 coordinate 26,606,467, forward strand.
CTGGCTTTGCACATAAAAGAACCTTTGACAGTTGGAATATAATGAAGAGTGACCTGATTGATATGTTTCTATCAGGGCAAAATTCTTTTCCCTAGCATTGCATGCATGACTGTATTGCTAAAATTACAAGGGGAGTTGGATGGACGAATGGTTAGCAAGTGCGCACTGTATCATAAGGTCTGTTGAGTCAAATGGCGTGTTTTGATTCCCTGGTTGTACGTGACAAGGAGTAGGGTTGCCCGCCTAACCTTGTGGGTTTTCTCCAGGTCCTCTGGTTTCCTCCTACTGCTAAAGACCCCTATGCGCAAGCGAATTATTGAAATAAAATTAAACCATATGTTAGTCCCGAAATGACCTTGTTTGTGTTGAGTGGATGTTAAACCCCATTTTTCTCTCTTTGCTATAATTACATCTGATAAAATAAAGATGATTGACTAACCGAAAATATATCCAAATGACACATGATGGATAATTATTAGATGTGGGGAGCATTCAATCTATTAAGTACGGTATTTGTGTTCCACTGTGTTTACTCTGTTATCTTTATGATATCTTTATGTTCTCAGTTTTATTGATTATTTTGTCATTATATAGACAGGAGAGTTTTTATTTTTTTTCCTGTAATGCTACTATATTCTTACATTTACTGATAATATGTGTAACTGTTTTTGTGACAATCACAGGAGCTCTCGGTGAATATGACACTGGATTGCTAACCTGAAGGTTTCGGGTTCAATCCAGGTGGGACGAAAAAACCGAGGTCCTGTGTACAGTTCGAATTCGATATCACAGTAGGCCGTAGCGCTGCTGTCCAGGCAAAGTTTCACTCATAGCACAGTGCATGGCATTATTCCATTCAGTGCAGAAGATTAGGAAGTTTAAGCCCCATTTCATTTGTGACAATCTCATACTTTAAAATTTTTGATGGGTTAGGTTGAAAAAGTGAATAAACATCTGACAGCCCACGTGTATTTTTAAAAAATCCAATTTAATTTCCCATTTAAAATTTGGTTCTTTTTTATTTTGAAAATAATATAAGGCACACTTATATTTTCCTATTTTAAATCATGTTTTTCCAAAAAGTCTTAAACATACATTATGCAAGAGCTAAATCTGCCAATTGCAGGTCTTTCTTTAGGCTGGAAATGCTGTCTAAATTATTAATTAGACATCAATTAACTTATCCAGACCATAATCAACTCTCGATGTGAGCGCTAGCCTGCGATATTTACTGGATTTGAATCAATGCTCATTGATGATTTATTTCAAAAATGGATAATCGAGACTTTTTTTTTACCATACAGACTTTAGTAATGATGATCAAGACTAGGCCTAAAATTCAAAAGCTTATATCTCGGTTCAGAGTGGATCAATTTGACTGATATTTTCAGCAAATTCCCTTTACTTTATCTAGTTTTTAATTATGATAGTGAGAACTTCCATCTCTTTATCTTATCTCCAATAATGCCCCCTTAAAGGATCTCAAAATGTTACGTTAAATGGCCATTCCAGAGCCGCAAATTCATAGAAATCGGCGAAAACTTGTTACAACGTTTTAATTTGGTTTTAGTTTTTATGAATATATATGTTAGGATCAGTAGACCCAATATGAGTATTTAAATGACAAAGACAAGGATATACATTTACTTGCCAAAGTATTTCCTAGAACAAATAATCTGTAAACCACTTTCTATAGTCATTAAAGGAATGTAGAAGTTAATTATAATTTAAGATGCCCAGTCGGTGCAGAAAAGTAGGCTAAAACCAACTTCAGTTTCATATTCATTTCATACCTGTACAATAATCTGTTTGACCGCTGACACTTTATACAGATTTAATGTTATTTTATCCAGACTATATTCGTCTGAGGTCTATGATGAGTATGTGTAGGTATTACTGCCACTGCCCAAGACAAAATTGTCTTGAATATTGTGTGATTAATAATTTATATTACTCACTTCACTAATTATAATATGTAAACAATAATTTTATGGAGGTAGTTTTTTTTTATGGCTTCAATGAAACCAATACAAGATATTTACATATATACCTTTTCTCATATTTTACCAGGTAAATGGGAATATATTTGTTGTGTATAATATGGGAACGGCAGATCACCCTATAGGAGAATTATTTAAACCTGTAAATGATGGTAAATACCATGTGGTACGATTTACACGTAGTGGACCAAATGCAACAATACAAGTTGATGATCTCATAATGCAAACCAAAAATCCCAGAGGTAAGATAACCCATATTGAAAATTTCTTAATACTTGATTGGAGTTACATAAAATGAATGCAATTTTTAGTAAAAAAAGGTTATATTCATTTTATAAAGAGCATCACTTAGATTCCTGTACCCCATATCAAAATGAGAAGCAAGTGCTTATTTATCCATTTAAGTAATTTGCAATGATACCCTTTTTCCAATTTGATCTCTAAATAATTCATGCATTCTTCAAGTAGAGTGTATGTGTATGTCTAAATATTGCATGTAAGTAAAGTGTATGCAGTAAATAATTAAATAAAGACATTGCTTTAGATGTTGTTGTTTACATTTTTCTTTTAGAAATCGCCCATATTATGATATTGATCTTAATAAAATATTCCATCATTTTGTAACCCAAGCATATAAGTATTTTGTTATGTAATATTTTGTAATATTTCTGACTTATTTATCTAATATTTATTTGAATATTTTGCTACCTGGATAATGCTGACAAGGGATTTATGAGCGATTTATATATATTTTATTGTCAGAAGTTTTTGGAAAATCAATAATTTTCGAGTCTGCTGTTGATTTAGCTATTAAAAAACTGTCACTGTAACACGAAAACCTCTCGTGTTTGTAGAAAAAATGGATATTGGCTATATATATATTTAAAATGAAATGCTTACTTTGTGTGTCTTTTGATATATCCTCGTGTACGGTATATTGATTTTAGTGCTGTTTTATAATTAGCAATGGTGTATGTATTACATACTATGTAAAGACATTGCTTATATTCTATGCTTATGATGGACATTAGTTATATATTATAAGCAAAACTGCAGACTCAAAGTTATTTGATTATTATATACCCTGTACATAAATATTTTATAATGTTTTGATGCTTTTCTAAAATGATCAGTGGCATGCAGGGGGAGGGGGCGACGGCAGTAGGCATCCATTACAGGAGACTGAAATTAGATAAAAAGTTGTTTTTTTTAAATTTGAAATTATTGCTGTTTACTTCATTGTCCAAGCTGCCCTACTTAATTTGAATTAAAAAAATTATTTCATCTGATTTAAAAAAATTTCTTTCTCTCAGTACTTGGCCCTATACTTGAGTCTCAGGGGGCATACAATCAAGGAGTTGGCCCCAGGAATCACCAAAACCCTCTGCATGCCACTGAAAATGAACAATCATAGAAAATCAATATACAGAATGAATTAGATTCATATTAAGGATTTAATGTCTGTATTCAACATGTACTTTGACTTCTCTCAATTTCAAATAAAACAATAGTTTAGATCAGGATGGGATAAAGAAATAAGCAAATCGTGCACTAAGCAATTCATAAAATAAAGGGTTTTAAAATTTGGGGAGATCACAAAGAAAATGGTGGATTTTTGTCTGATTTTTAAAGAAAAATGCAAAAAATTACTAGATGACAATTGTTTTAATAATGTAAAGTTCTCTAGCGATGACTACTAGTTTTTAAAAATATGTCAAATTTAGTATAAATAAAAAAAAAACAAGTACGAACAATCCAAACCATTAGACAAAATTTGAAGTCCTAAAATACTAGCGATTGGGTAAAGGCATTGAAATATCCTTATCAAATGAACCAACCAAAGGAAGAAATCCTTTTAATTATGGTACTACCTACGTACTTTGGCAAGGATGGGGCTTTAAATGCTGTATTGAAATTGTTGCAAAACAAGATTGGATTTACTGTAGAAGATTATCACACAGTGTGCAGTTGTAGTTCCATCCTTACCAAGGTTTAATAGGTAAAGAGTAGTAGTGGACTGAAGGACAAGATGTAAATAGATGATCTTTAAAACCCTGTTTAAAAATTTACTGTAAAAGCCCATAGGGTTTTTGTGTCAAGTAACAATGATTTCAAGGGATAATGCAAATATTAAGATAAAATGGTGGGAGATGAGAAAATAATTAATAGTTTCTACTGGGCATAAAGGATTACTTTATCAGGTTTAAGGTCAACCTAATTAAACCTGTCTGTTCTACGATGACACAAACGACTCTAGTCATACTCTTATTATGGTCTAATAAATCTAATTGGTCTGGTGTAAATCCCCTAATCATTCTGGACAACTACTATTGGATACTGTTAGGAAACATTTCATTTAAGGAAATATTTATTAGGATGACTAAACCAGTATAATGAATAATGATCTACCTATCACATTTAGAAAGAGTACATGCTGAAATAAATAGCTTTTTGTGATTTCAAAGATAGAAGATACCAAAAGTTCATGATGTGAATTACATATACAAACACCTATTTGATAATTAATAATTACATTTATTATTGAATATTAATTAGAAAGAGAGAGAAATGGGGTTTAACGTCCACTCGACACAAACTAGGTCATTTCGGGACTAACACACGGTTCAATTTTTATTTCAATAATTCGCTAGCGCATAGGGGTCTTTAGCAGTGGGAGGACCTGGAGAAAACCCACGAGGTTGGACAGGCGACCCTACTCCTTGTCACGTACAACCGGGAGATCGAAACCATGCCAGTTGACTCAATGACAGACTTTATGACACTTAATTAGATGATTTTTCATATTTATTTAAGCTATGAAATAATGTTTTTGTACATAATTTGTCTTTAGATGGAGATATTTCTATTGAAATGTTTTTTTAATATAGTGAGCAAGTAAACTATGAGAGGATATTTCTCGAGAGAGTTATAATTGTGTTAGCTAACTGAAACAATATCATCATTATCACCAAGAGACTTATAACAAAAAAAACATGTGGTAAAGTCTCTTGATGTATAGTGTGTATTTTGTAGATTATGTATAGTGCAATTTTTTGTTGATTACATACCGCACAATTTTTGTATTCCAATTTGTGTACATGAACTATATTTCAGTTACATTTTTCATTTTGTGATTTGGTGTCCTGTATACTTTGGAAACTGAGGAAACACACATCACATATCTAAAGGAGAAGTCCCATATTGAAAAAAAAATAGTTAAATTCCTGATGCACCATTTTAAGCATTAGTGATCACTTGCAAACTACAATATTGTAAACAACAAATCTCTAATAGGAATATTAGACCAATAACAGTTAAATTCCTTTCAGTATTTACAAAGATATGTGGAATTGAAATTTCATCGATCTATGCTGCTTGGTGTGTAATAAGCCTACCCGCCATTTTATTGTCCACAAAAATTTAATGATAGGCCTGTTTTAAATCCAATCGACCCAAGCCGGGACATTATCTAGCATTGATATTTTGATATTGTTTCTTTAATTAAATTTTAAAAAATCAATCTGCTTACATATTAACATGGATCATCCCGTGAAAAATTTAATATTTTAGCGTCAAATGTCATTGGCGCATCGTTACTTTAATTCTGTGTGAAAGACCTTATTCTAGTCATGTGCAACTATCCAAAACTTTCAAAATTCATGCGATATAAGTGCTTAGATAACTGTGTCTATATACTAGACGAATTTATAGAGGTGACTACTCATCAAGATTATCAAATCCACCCATACAACTGAAATACACAAAATCTAGCAATCGGCTCAGTATTTTGATTTAAGACATTATGACTAGGTAAATGGGCTATATCTTTACATTTGCATACTTAAACTCACTTTTCATAATGGAGATACCCTGTGAAATATGGGTCTTCTCCTTTAAACATGATTTCAGTTGATCCAGGTTTCAATGTACACAGGTTTGGTTTTGAGATGCTTCAATTCAAAAATGACTGTAATAATAAATATGACCCATTGATATCCATCGTAGCTTGTCCAATATCTCCACACTTCGACGGTAACATTTCGCTACACTGTAGAGGCAAGATTTCCCTTGAGCCTTTGGTCTTGTTTTTGCAACTGCAATCAGATTGTTGCTAAAGAAAAAATTACATTTATTGTGAGAAAATCCCCAAGTCAAATGACTTTATTTGAATTATACAAAAATGAAGGAAATCTCACTCAAAACATTGAATACTGAATATGAGAAAATTGGAGATATTGGATGAAGTGTAAAAACAGATACCATATTTAACTAAATTAGTACAAATTTATTTGCTGCATTTGTATTAAATACTTCAAAAGGATATTCCAGTCAACTGTGAATGTCCATTGAAAGGAAAAATCACAGCCAATGCTGAAACTTCTTAGAATGTTATCTATATAGAGACAAACTGTTCTATTAATTTTATGTCTGTTTTGAATATAGTTCAAACATAGAATTTTTGTAGAGTTTGGTTGTATTTTATCCAAGATGTATTCTTATTGATGTTTATATAGCTAAGTATGGTATCTGTAATAAGTGAAGTTAAGGCTTATGAGGAAACCACTTGTTGTTACTGAAGAATTTATTCACTAGATTTGTTTGTAATCATTGAAGAAAATCTGATCAGCTGACCACTATCTATAAAAGCAAAGTAATTATGAGGATTATAGCCATTTGGCAGACGCCATTTATAGTTCCAGAAAAAAAAATCAATATGGTGGCTCACAATGTCAGGTTGTTAACTATTTGCAGTAGCTACCGTAGCGCATTACTACTCACATTTTATCGATACTCACAAACAAATAAAAATGACTTTATGTGGTTGAATTTCCAAACATTCAGATCTTTCAACCCTATTTTGGTTTTTGAGCACAAAGAAAATTAAAGACTCCCCAAAGACTTTCCTCAATAAATATTGATATGAACTTAATCATTGAACTGGTTCCTCTTATTGTAGATTGGCATTCCACCATTTTATCAGCTTTTGCAAAACATTTCAAGCCAAAAAGGTCTCTTTTGAAATAATCCACTTAAAGTCTCTTTTCGTTCTTTGAGGGATGTTTAATCCCTTGCTAACTACAATATTGTGAAAGTTTGATCTCTTAAAGAAGTATGGTTCAATTCCAATCATTATGAAATTTATAAAGATATTGTTTTTAGAACCTGCACTAAATCTTATCATCGGTCTATGAAACCCAATTTACTGCTGTACTTAAAGTCACGATAAATTGAAAATTTTGCAACATTTGTCATCCTCTGCAGATGATAATAACTGGATATGGCCATAACGGAAGTAAACCAATAATACCCAATATATGATTAAAATGTTTCTGAATATGTAATTAAATGTTAAACATACATTATGCAAGAGCTAAATCTGCCTATTGCAGGTCTTTCTTTAGGTCCGGAAATGTTATCTAAATTATTTATTAGACATTAATTAACTTATTCAGACCATAATCAACTCTCGATGGCATCGCTAGCCTGCGATATTTAGTGGACTGGAATACATTTTTTGAAAAATAATTAAACGTAAAAATGGATAATTAAAACTTTGTTTTTTTATTGTACCGACTTTAGTAATGATGAAATTTTCAGCATAATATTCTATTTACGTTATTTTTTTAAAAATATTATAGCGAGAACTGTCAACTCTTTATCTAATCTCCATAATACCCCTTTAAATGATCAATTTGATATTTTCAGAAGATGCAAATGATACACAGAAGCTTTCAAAAGTAAAACAATAGTAAAATTTCTCTGTGAAAAGTAAAATTCAGAAACTCCATAAAAAGTGCTCTCTTGCACCTGAGTCTCTTTAAAACTCAAGAATTTAATCAGAAACAACATGCACAATGTACATGTCCATGAAATGTTCTATTAAGCTTTAATGTGGGCTTACGTTTAAGATGACAGTATGAAAGTTTTTTTAAGTACTTGTCAATGCTGACATGGTAAATGTCTTTATTTCTATGACTCACACAAATTAATACTGCAGATCATGTGACATGAATTGCAGGTTTTAAATCTGCCATTTATAAATGATGAAATCTTAACGTGACCCTTTTTTCATTAAAATCGTATTTGACATAAGGCACTCACAATAATGCCTGATTTAATGAAGCGTCTGATTTATTTATTTACAAAAGAAATCAATAACATCTAAAATCATTGGTTATTGTACATTTAACATCAATCATCAAAATTGCTATTGACACTGTTACGCTAGTTGCTACAGGGAAAAGAATGAATTTAATTATCAAATTAAAAAAATAGTATTCACACAATAATGGCAAGTCGTTAACTCAGTTTAGCAGTTTGTTTTGCAAACAGTTTGAAAAATGATTTAGCAGTGACACGCACGTGAAATTTTTGAACAGTAATAAATAGTTATTATTATTCGATATGTACAACGATATTCTACATACCCCACGATCTATATATGGATAAATAAAATATCCTATACAGATCATCAGATAATCGCTGTTGAATATTAATGATATAAATGACGATTAGCTGTTCATTTGCAGATCATGCTCAGAACATTCTGAATAATCAAGCTTGAATAGATCAGATTTTCTCCAGTGAGTTAAAAAATCCAATGTTTTTGACAAATGTATGTTTTTCTCAAACTTTATTCTGCTTGCATAGTTTTCTCCTGGCTGTTGGATGAAGTAGAAGATCCAGGTAATGTGTCACCATGACAACAGATTGATGCTGCACCTTATTTGAACTTTCACCTCTTGTTTGGAATATTAATTATGTAAAAAAAAACGTTTTTTTGAATAATTGTAAGAGGAACGTGAATTGGAAATTTAATTAGATGTACTTTGAGAATTTAACAAAACGAATCTTGGGCCACGATTTAGTTTTAATTTATTGATTCACATTTGGACACAGTTATCTTTGCTTTTAATTCTTTATTCTCATGCATGGGTTTACTTAATATTTGTGGTAGTCAATAACGGACTTATGCCCAGTACACAGTCAGCTATATTATGACAAATCAGACCCTTTCTGCACCAAATACGTGTACACCATTTCACAAATCGGCTGACTTAACCATATGATGTATTTAGTATTACTGAAAATTAAATTCGTAATGGTTGGCAATCTGTAAACATATTGAGGAGGGTTTTATAGGTCTTAGAAGATAGATAGAAATATAGTCTATAATGGCTAGTAGATGTGCTGTGTAAACACCACGTTTTAATGGCTTGTAGCATGTTTTCTTCCATCATCTAGTAACTCATTGATCAGACGGTACCAGCAGGCGGACAGTGTTGTGTATTGATTATTGTATAATTTCAGGCCAACAACTTGGAGTGTTTAACAATCAAGCGTTTGTCTATGTCGGAGGCAAGAAAACAGAAGATGGTGTGATTGCTCGACCTTTTGAAGGAACTATATCTGGTAAGTCAACATCATCAATATAAATCCCCACAAGTGATGTTTTCTGTGATATGGTTTCGCCTCTGGTATAAATCTATGTGGGATATTGGTAATAGATCAATGGATGCGAATACGCTCAGGCGTATGCTAAACATACATCGTCATACCGATGGTACATGTATATTTGTGTGGGCATGAGTTATACAGATTATTGGGTGTGCTTAGACAGTCATCCACATACCAGTGGTCAAGCTGTAAGGTTTTAATTAGAATCCTAAAAAAACATACTGTCTTATGTAGAATCTTTCTACCAGCCATTCGATACAAACATATACAATGTTTCTCTACTAAATACAAGTATGTGAACTACTCAAATATAATGAGATGTAGGGGTTCAAGACATCCTGAGATATAACTATTATATATTGTGTGATATTTTGGAATTTGATATCAGGTTGATAATTCAGGATAAATGGTAGTTTCTGGGGCCATGTTAACTAGTATAGTCACCAGCCATTGTTTAAATGTAAAAGTACATTGAAAATGAAACTTTTAAATAAAATCTGAATTTAAGTTACGAAGGTTTTGTGCATATTGTATAATTTTCTATTGAATGTCTCTTATATAATTAGAAAAATTTGCTACATGTATTGTGATTGGACTATGTTAATGTTTGTTTTCTTATTTTCCAGGACTTGTTATGAATGGTATTCGTATACTGGATTTAGCAGAAGCCGATGATTCACGAATAACTAAAGAAAAAAGTGTTTATTTAGAACATAGTGGGGCTATAAGTGCAAGGTAAGTTTTAAAATTCTTTTCCAGTATATACCTTCAATTGAAAAAGCGACTTTCAGACAGTTAATCTTATTATGAAAGTTTCTTCTATTTGTTTCTAGCTTTACACAATAAAACTGGGAATACACAGACTTTTGATTTTTCTCGCTTTTTCAGATCGTGAAAGTTAATTCTTTTATGAATAGTTGGACTAGAACTGATATCCTTTCATAGTCTGATATAACAAATCTTTATCAGTGAGCTGAAAATCTGTGTAGCTGTTAGCGCTCTCGACTTCAGTCTGCAGCAATAACTGCTTTCATTTATTCCATTACTTCCAAATTCTTCAACCATAGCAAAGATCTCTCAATAAAACCTTACTTGGAATGTGTTGAACCTCTTTTATTGTATATGTTTTGTTATTAGAGACGAACATTGTCCTTTATTGACTGCTGTTAATATTAGATTTGTTACAAGAAGTAACTTGATCAGAATTTGGAGTTGTGAAAAGAATTTTCACAGACTATCTTTTCACACAGACTGAAGGCATTAAATGTTTTGGACATTTTTTCCCAAAAATTATAAGGATTTTTTTAGCTAGTGTAAAATATTGGAAGTTAGTACTCACATCCATTTTATGCATAGCAGTTGCTGGTTCGAATTTATTTATATGTCGAATATGGAAACACTTTTGTTTTCTGAGGAAAAACCCCAGAGTAACACGGCACAATAATTGTGTTAACTTCTGTCATGTTCCCATACAAATCTGGCTCAAATACATTGTCTAACTCATCTTGTGTGTTCTTGATATTACTTTGGGATGATAATATATGTTTTTGAGAAATTGTGTGCTGTATTTCTTCCTGGAACTTTACCATCATAAGCTAATGATTGGACAGTAATGCTAAGTGCATGACAAGCATAACAGATGCTGTACCAAAAATCACATTGTATGTGAAATTTCTTTTGATGAATAATGTCTATGGATAAAATGCGGAACTCTATGGTTATATTTTGTCATGATTCAAATTTGGCAACCAGTATATGATTCCTTTAAAAAGAATGATGAAACTCTGATAATTTTTCATTACCGCCCAGGTAACATTACTGCACTGTTCAAAGGCTTAGTCAACTGGCAATCTATTTTCTGTAAATACCCAATATCTTTTACAGAGCGTTTGCTAGATTTGAAAATTTAATGACATTTAAAGCATGCCCTGGGGACAAACAAGCAGACGCTATATTCTAAAATCAACCAGAATCTAAATCTGTGATATTATCCATTAAATGAAGTACCATATCTACGTGCTAAAATGACACATTTGGAAAGTTTTGGATTATGTCTGAGTGGTACGCCTATATTAGGAAATAACTTGAAGGCTAAAATCAATAGCAGACATATTAGAATTGAAGAAGAGCAGTGTGTGTAGAAATATTATATAAAATAGTTTAAATTTGGGAGCAGTAGACCATATTTGTTCAAAGAGTTCATTCTTTAGTTTTAGTAGTTTATTATTGAGCTGCTATTGAAAGTCTGTTTTACTGGATTTAGTTCTGATTATAAAGGTAAGGTTTTATGATTTTAACTGAATGACCAAAAATATAAAGGTTCTTTGAATTTTGATATCCTATTTACAAAGGCACATACATTGGTCAGCTGGTCTATCCCTTTGCTAGTTTATCAGATGTTTTCTCAACCCCATTCATTTGTTTGTTGTACAATGAATGTGTCTTTTGAAATTTTTTGATCTTTCACCTAATTTACATATTTAAATTCACTTATTGTCATTTTATGGTTTATGAATTCCCTGGAAACAACATTGGTGTTGAAGTTGAATCTCTAAAAGAAATATTGGTCCGAAATGGTTTCGTTCCCTTCAGTATTTACAAAGATATAATGAATTGAAAATATCTGAAGAGGTTTATGATTTGTTGACAAGCGAGCATGTTTGGTTGAAGTTACATCTCTAGTGTATTACTGTGATTGACAAATCATAATCATCATTTCTCATCGTGAGAGTATTTTCATCAGATTATTATCACATCCCTCGGGTGTTTGTGTTTACCACCTAGCAAAGTCTATCTTAAGCCTTTAAAGACGTTTTAATAAGTGCAACTTGTTCCCTTGCCATGGTCAGATTCTTTCAATAATTGAACATAAAACTGTAGAATTGAATCTTGCTTGCTCTATGGATATGGATGTGAAAAACAACTATTCTTCTTTGCTTTCCTACATGTTATGGGTAATTGGAGTATTACACTATCAAAATATTGTTTTTTTACACAAAATATTTTCGTGTAGTAAAGTCTATTTTTTGATATTATGACCTTATAACTGATCAAGGTGATAAAAGAAATATTGAAAAGAAAATATTCATTGCTGTTATAAAACTAACATTTTTTTTTATATATCCAATCCAAATTTTGTAATCTTCAAGAAAGAATTTGAGTATAGAAAATTCAATTTACGCAGTGAGAGCTATAATTCCCAACATCTAATAAAAGTTTTCGTCACATTTCATGTAATATGCATGATGATGAAATCAAATCAGAGCAGAAGCTCTATATAATAATCCTCAACTAAAGATGAAATTCTAGATCCACTTCAGACAAAACCCACACAAAATGGTGTCAATGATTTCCCTTGTCAGGAAAGAAGATCAATTTTTCTTTTAGAACTGTCATGTTGACTTTTATCAATGTTAGTGAGTGTACTTGTACTCTGTAACCGTTGAACGTATCAATAATTAATATTCAAAATCATTCTCCTTCCATGAGCACACAGAGAATTTAAAGCTCATTGCGTTATTTGCATTTATTCTAAAATAATCATTGTGCCACTCCCCCCCCCCCCCCCACGGTACTGAGGCTCTGTCCCTATATCCACCACTACAATGATTGCCCTTTTTGTTGAGAAAGAAGCAAGTGTCAAAATTTTAAGCTAAAATGAAATTCAGATTAGTAAAAAATTCACTTTAAATTTACTTATTTTTTAAATAGAATTTGGCCCATCACTAATGGAAATAACTCATCAGATAAGCCAAATTCATCATTTAATTTTGACAGAAATCAAAGAGGTTTTAGCTGTTTAAGGATATTCCTTACAGTGATATGAGTTTTCACCTTAGATACATGTATTTCCTTTAAAGGCTCAATACCACTCTTGTTGGGGGGGTTGGATGGCTGGATGGTTAGCGTGCGCGCGCTGTATCATAAAGTCTGTCATTGAGTCGACTGGCGTGGTTTCAAATCCCCGGTTGTACGTGGCAAGGAGTAGGGTCGCCTGTCCAACCTCGTGGGTTTTCTTCGGGTCCTCCGGTTTCCTCCCACTGCTAACGACCCCTACGCGCAAGCGAATTATGTAAATAAAATTAAACCATACTTTAGTCCCGAAATGACCTAGTTTGTGTCGAGTGGACGTTAAACCCCATTTCTCTCTCTCTCTCTCCACTCTTGTTGTAACTGAATAATATGTCCCTATCTTTATTCTGGTCAACAAATTGTACTATTTTACAGTATTCCAATTAATTGATGATACAAATTTCATCTTAACAAACCTAATTTAAAAAATTGGAAAAATTCAACTAAATGATTTGAAAAGCCTAACGTAAACCTTTTCAAATGTGACTTGGATTTAAAAATATTTTTGAACCCTCTGGACAAGTAAAATAGGATGTAATGGATAATTTACACTTAAACATCTAATAATAAGGCTAATATTTATTTACTGGAGCTGTCAAGCCAGCAAGAGTGTTATTGTCCCTTTAAACTTTTTTTGGGGTGATGGTGGGATGTGTTACAGTGGTGATATGAGTAAATGAATAAATTGAGTAATTTACAAGCACCCACCCCCCACATTCTTTTTTCCCCCAAATCATTTAGTAAGAAACTGACTGAAATTCATATTAGAATATTTTCTGTATCAATATGTGTTAACTGTTACAGAAAAGTTAAGAATCGAGGGAATGCATACAAGTTTACAATGCAGCTTATACAATATGCCTGGATATTTTTAGCTCAATGTTTTTTATCTTTAAGATGAGATGTATGTACAGTATAACTAATCAATATAGATATTAAACATAAATAATTTAACAGTAATATAGATTATTATAAAAGTTTATCTGTTGATAGATCTACTCGTTACTTAACTATATCTGCCACTGTATGTTTATATTGATCAGATAGTCACAGCAACCCACACAGCTTCCGTCCTTCGATCTAATAGAGATCACTTTATTGTGTGGGCCCCATGTATTTTCGTTTGAGGAAGTAATTTCTGTTTTAATCCACTAGCATGCAGTAGAGATCATTAAAGGTTACCACGATGTGTAAACCTGATAAATTAATTTCAGATTAGATTTCATACACATATTGGCTTTGAAAACAACAAGTTTCCGAGTCACTAAATTTCAAAAGGTCGTGACATTTATATTTTTTTGGTTCCTGTGTGAAGCGCTGTAAACGTTGATGGTTGTTTATTAGATTGTTAAAACACAGTGGCATATATAAGACAGATCACAATGAATATCTTTTCAATAATGTGGTAAAAATTTGCAAGTCAAATGGAAATGGATGTGTGTAGACCATGGAATGGAAAAAAAACCAAATGGGATTGATCATGTTGTCAAATTCTACATCTTTGTTATAAATTTAAGATTTATAATTCATCTCATAAAGTTTAATAGTGTTTATCAAAATGCTTGGTTGATGCTTTGAAGGTGTAAAAAGACACATCCCAGTGAAAGGATAAATATGTAATTGTCACATGACGGAGAAAAATCAATAATAACACTAAGTTTTTCCTGTAGGATTGTTGCTTTTCTTATTCACAACATGTACATTCCATGCATCACCATTATATCTTTAAAGGTTGTGATGCTTAAACTTCTAATTTTTTCTCCTTCAGTATTTGAAACCAATGCTCTAAATGTTCTTAGGAGTTGCTGTTACAAAAGATAGATTTAATTGAATTCAGAAGTTTTCTTTATTTAACTTTGTGAGATCTGCACAGTTTAAATAATCTATGAATTGTCTAGATCTGCTTAATGTGTTTTAATCACAATCGTTGTTCTTGAAGAGGTAATTAAATAGAATTGCAGGAAACCTGTTGATGAAAGTTTGTGTGTGGGGGGGGGGGATTCTCAAGAATTTTATTTTTGCCTTTGACTATAAATAATTCTAATTTGGGCTCTGTATTTGCCTTTGACTATAAAAGATTCTAATTTGGACCACTATATTTATTTTGTTTCTATGTGTTATGAATTTTGGTGGTGATATCAATTGTGATTTATTTGTCTGGAACTATAACTAGTTTTAACTTAATGCAAGGCATTTAATGGATTTATTTTAGGTTGAATTAATTATATTGAATTATGTTTAATAGATAAAAAATAGTGGAAAATGATTATAAATGTCATGCATCTTTATTTTTTTCATGATATACAGTAACAGAGCCATAGTATATGACTGAATATACAAGGCCTCTGACACAAGGGTTTTTAACTCTAACCAATTGGCATTGGTGGACCAAACATTGGTCTGCTGTTTGAATAAGTCTGTATGGATTATTTGATCTAAAAGCATGTATAAACCATCTGAGGTGAGAGGATAACATGGCACAAATATTGCATATCTTTCAATGTATTTATATAATTTTTATTTTATTTTCCAGAAAAAAGATAACCAAAGAAATCTTGCCCAATAAAGACGTTACCGAGATGCAGTCGACTATGGGATTAAGGGTATGTATAATACTTGAATATTTCTCAGGTTTTTATAAGAAAGGAGTAATAATACCTTTGCTTTAGACAAAAAGGTATTTGGGACTAAGTTCAGATCAAGATGAATATTGAGAACCACCTTGTTTCGGTTATTGGCAATTCAAAAAATAGTTAATGGTGATTCTACTGACGATCACCAACAAAATTTCAGCGTTATTCACTTACCAGTAACTTGATGAAGATCCTCAATGACTGACCAATCCCTGTTCCGTATTTTCAGCATGTGCGTGAAAGAGTTGACAATCTTGTGTCAGCAAGTCTGAAAATAAGCCACCATTACAAAAAATGTCGGCACAAATTAAGGCTTTGTGAGGCTCAAATCCACAGCCATCTGTCATTTTTTCTAGCAACGATTTGCTTTTATCAGTATTTTTAATGATATTTTTAATACATGTTTTCTATAAAGTTCAAATGTCGGGTACTATACTGTAGTTCATTAGTGTCTGACAGTTTGCCAGGTTCGACTATAATTATTATTCCCAGCATGTTATCCGCATTAGATAGAAACAAATCCATATTTTCTTTCTATTCAAATTTGGAATCCAGTCCAATGCTATACCATATGAATAAAATATATACAGTACCCTGAATTTCAAGATAACAAATATCAACACTCTAACACAAATGTAGATAAAAGAGACCAGAATCACATGCAAAGTTATCAAAACATGCCCTGAAGTCATGTTGTACTAGTGTTTGCAAACAAAGCAAAAGGGAAGAAAATATATTTCTGTGAAATCCCTCATCAGAAATTGTTGTTTTTGTTGTTTGTACAGTAATAGAATCCAAGATATGTTACTGCTGGTACTCCCCCGCTCCCCCTTTAAGATTAAGTGTTCAAATTTTAAAAAGAGATAATATCTCCCTAAACCAGAAATACAGTAATGTTTAGAATGTGGCTCAGGACTTGAAATGATTGTATGATACATATATCACCTTCTGAACCATTCTGATTTTCAAAATTGATGTATAGAACTGTAGATCTCCTTTCCATATTTGTTAAAAGCCAGTATAGTAACAAAAGGAGTAATTGATTGGAACTTATGTACAAAGTGATATGAAACTGTTTTTTTACTTCCTATATTTATTGACAAACAAACTATATGTTCCTTTGCAATCAATAACCAGCACGGAATCATGTTAGTGTTTGATTGGATTATTCCTGCTAATTCTATAGTGCTAGAGTTTGTCTGTCTAATTGTTATAGTGTATTTAGATAGAGAGATTGTTCCATCAATAACCACTCTGCTCAATAAACTCTGAAGACCAGTGGAACACTTCATGGCTAGATGATGCTATCTAGTGAAAATCCAATATAAAATGATGTATCTGAAGCGTCAAAAATGATCAATGACCTACTGGTTGAAGTTATTAGTAATATCATATTATAATATCTAGTTTATACAAATAGGAAATAGAAAATTGGTCCATGATTAGAAATAGCAAAATTCATCAATGTCATGAATATCGTGTTGTGTTAGTGCAACCAGTATTTGGTTATTATTCATAATCCACGTTAAATTGAAATATACAAAAAAAGGACATGACACGATTTTGAATAATGTAGATGAAGACATTGTTGATTAGATTTGTTATACTGAATTTTTACATTTTTTTTTTTATTTCATAAATAGAATTCTCGATTCTCGGGTAACAAAACTCCCAAAAGATGCCCCCACTCCCGCCCCGCAAATATACATTAATATAACATCCAGAAGACAAAAGTTTATCCAATCAATATTGTTTCACGGTCATGAATTTTTTGAAAACCACCTTGAAATTGCCATCATTCCTCATTGAAGCTCCAGACACTGGTGTGATCATCAGATCATGTTAAGATTTTTGTGCATTGTTTACATTGGTGAAATGAAGTAGCCCCTGTTGACTTCGCAGAATCATGTTTACATTTAGAGGCTGAAATTATTACTTCCTTTTGAAATTAATATACTGGTACATTGTTTAGGTTTGTGAAATGATTATTCTGGTATCAGACCCCTGCTTGATGATGACAATCATTGGTATATTGTTAGCTTTGATATTGATGATGATGATGAAAGAATCACATCATGGTTGTCATTGTTACTTGTGATAATGATAATAATATAGTTACATAACACCAGTTCTTGTTATTGATTAAATAAACTTATCATTTACTTTCTCTCTTTATGAAACACCAAAAAAACTTGTTGCACTAATGAATATGTTAGTATGAATTATTCAGAGGGAGTCTGATAGTTCCACGGCCACACACTCATTAGAATCACATCTAATCAATATACTTTCTTGTCTTAATTAAATTTTGACTTGTTTTATTCCTCTATAAACTATTGATTACTTATTCCACTTAAAGAGGCTTGTTTACTTTGGCAACTTTACGAATTTGGGTATTTTTTAAGGATATGGCTACACTGTTGAATCGAAATTAGTGAATTCATTGTATATTCTGTGCCTATTCTGAATTCAGTGAATCAGTCTATTTCTGACATTTAAATTGTTTAAAAGAAAAAAGACAACTTGTATAGAATCTGCACAGTCCTAATGTATTTTGTGTTGTTCAAAGAAGGATTGTTTGGAATTTTGAAAGTGAGTTATGTTGATTTTTACTATGACATGATATACAGATGTAACTTTTTATACGCCCACATTGAAATGTGGTCGTATATTGTCAACCCCGTCCGATTGACTTTAAATTTATACACAGTGTTTAAGGTGATGAGACGAAGAAGCCTATTGATTTTCAGCGATTTCCGATAATTACTGCCAGAGTTACAGCCCTTGATCACTTAAAAAAATCTAAAATCTTGTGGACGCTCTAGAAGTCAAAGTTAATATCCGATTGACTTTAAATTTATACACAGTGTTTAAGATCATGAGACGAAGAAGCCTATTGATTTTCAACGATTTCCGATAATTACTGCCAGAGTTATGGCCCTTGATCACTTCAAAGAATCTTGTGGATGCTCTAGAGGTCAAAGTTAATATCCGATTGACTTTGGATTTATACACAGTGTTTAAGGTCATGAGGCAAAGAATTCTATTGATTTTCAGCGATTTCTGATAATTACTGCCAAAGTTATGGCCCTTGATCACTTTGAAAAATCTTGTGACGCTCTAGAGGCTAAAGTTATCATCCGATTGACTTCTGATTGATAATTACTTCATGAGTTGTTACTCTTAATCAGATTTTAGTGTATTATAAATGTTTCATTACCAAAAAAAGTAAAAATATGCGAAAACACTTGTTGACTGCCCGGACGATTTAGCTGCTGTGGGCGTATGTTTCGTTGCCTGGCAACCTATCTTTAAATTTCTTAGTATAACGGTATCCTTGCCTCTTTAAAAACTCTATTTTATGAGCTGGAGTTTTGTTTATTAAAGACAGTTAGTTTAAAAGTTATGTGGAGATCCTTGATTTGATCAGTGTTCTCCGAACTGGGTAAACAGTGATTAGGATTGTTTTTTTTATCAGATTTTATTCACTGCACTGGTTGAAATAAGTGGAAAATGTTCATATTTTTTGTATGGATTCATTTTATCTTTAGCTTCACTAATTAGATTGTGTATAGAATGTATTTAACTTTTATCTACACAGAAACACAATAACATTCTCTTCATGATTTTTTGTATGTTTTTAGAAGATAAAAGAGTCAGACGTGAAGTATAATGGGATTTCACGGAATATAAGCTCTGTGCTGGATTTAAGTCCAAAACACTTTCGTCACTTATTGAATAAGGTAGCTAGGATTAAGAAACGGCGTCACGTCTTGGAAAACAAACGCAGACATCGGCTTGAGTTAAATTTAGTTCACGCTATCAGTGACCAAATAATTCTTAAACCAACGTCAATACCTAACATCAGGATGAGAAAAACAGAATTAGTAAAGACAAAAAGTACTCGACAAATCTCTAAGGATAAAGATGTGAAGGAGTATTTGCATACCAGGCACAGAATTCAGCCTGGTACAAAAGCCATTATTCATAATCATTTAGCCAAATATGGATACAATTCTCATTGTGCTTATGATGTTGTTCATGAAGATCCAAAAGATTTGGCCAAATTAGGGAAAATGGACAGACATGAATTTGCTGGGGAACTGGAAAACCGTATTGAAAATTTGAACATTCCCCATGGTGAAGAAATAAATAAGAATGCTGTGGCCAGTAGTAGAACATATTTCAAGGAGACAATGGAACCATCTGATGTTGTGGAAGGAAGTGGGGGTGATGCTGGTGATGATGATACAAAGGATACAGATGATGAACAGGTACCAGAGGGTAAATATGACTATGGCTTATTGAAACCTGATGAGGACACTGAAAGTAATTCTGTAGAACTATGGAACACTGAGGATGAATTTCCTGATTATGAAAGTCAGAGCAACATAGGAGTTCATGAAAGTGAAGAAGAAGGGGAAGAAATATTGGCACCAACCTTTTTCCCCCTGAGACAAGAATCTGATTCAACAGTTGACTGGTTTTTGGAAAACTTTCCTACGACCTCCATATATTCTGTGTTTGAAGGCTCATCACAGTCGTTTCTCCTGGTATTTTTCATGTTATATTATTATAGGCTGCTGTGGAAAAAGGGAATTTTTTATAATGTTATTTTCAACATTTCATTGAAATATGGTTGATTTTTCTAATTTCACCCGATTTAAAATACATCGAATAATCCGATTTAGGGACTGTCGCAAAATTTTAAAACTAATATCCAAACTAATAACCTGTGGAACTGGGTGGATGTTTTAAATGACACTGCAGATAGAAAATGATAAATTAAATGTTGGTTATTATTGAATCATGAACAGAAATATGTTTTAATTTTCTTACTACATTGGCGTGAATGGGTCGAGATCTATCCATGGATAATTTTGCGACGTTCCCTTACCCTATAAATGTTGAAAATAATAAGCCTTTGCATGTCTGCTAAAATATATTATATATTTAACTGTTCTACCATTTAAAGGGTTTTTAAAACATTACTTGTAAGTCCCACTCATTTTATTGTATCAAACAAATGCTTGCAAACAGTTTACAAATTTGTCATTTAAGAAGTGCATGACTAAAATAATGTGGCTGTATCATAATTCGATAATAAGTTTTCACCATCAGTACAAACATGCTCACTGAGTTGTTTATAAATGTATAAATGGATGAATTATTAAATTACATTACGTGTGTGCAATACAGAGCATATCTATGTGAGTGAACACTTATTATGAGACCTCTAGCTCTTTCATCTTTTTTATAGATATAGATTAAACGCGCATTATTCTGATTAATGTGTAATAATTACGTCAAGTCACGATCTTTGCAATTCTTTGATGTTACAAAGCAAATAATTATTACTTATTTTAAACAATCCAAATTGCATGTGTTTTTAGAAGCCAACTACAAATTTTACAAATGCATGTTACCCTTTAATTATATGACATAATTGTAAAATATAATTAAAATTTCCCTTAATCCACAGTAGCAAATATTGGAATGATTATTTTTTTTATCTCGATGTAATAGATACAGCATGTTTTCAGTACTTAATAAAGAGGATTGTTCCAATTTGTCAGAAATTTGAATTAAGAGTAAATGGAACATCCCTCTTGAATTTAGTAATTTAGAAAACTTTTTCTATTATATAAGCATTGATTGCTATTGATGGGCATGCTTGTCTTGATAAATATATTATACATAAACCTATATATTTATATTATATATATATATATATATTAGACAAAAATTATCATTGATATAATATATTAACCCTGATAATAAGATGCTGTATCTAGTTGGTTTATTTTACTGTTCAATTTATTAATAAGGGCACACCAATTTGTATTTTTGTTCTTCGCGAACACCTTTTAGAAATTCTGTCTCCAATTTCTTTAGGAAAAAAATATAATTTAAAAACAAACAGTATTTTAGATGTTCTTCCGAAAAGCTTTTGGTTCCAAATATTTACGTTTTGAAAATTTAACAAAACATCGCATCCAAAGAATTGAGTGGCTATTTAATGACCTGAAGAAATAAAAATATATTGGTTTGACCTAACATTAAAGGCCAGGATTACTCTTAAAGGACAATATTGGTTAAACACGTTCCAAATATTATTTTATCACAGAGATCTTTGCTACTATAGATGCGTAATCAATGCTTCAACAATCGTAAGTGACGAACGCAAAAGGAAAACACGAGTTATCCCTCTATATAACTGACTGAAGTGACGAGTGATAACAGATACATGGCCAAATTTCTGCTCACTGATATTGTCCTTTAACTATTTTCCTCTGTCTCAATTTTGTCAATTTCAGGAAATATTGTTATATTTAGTATATATCCGATTATGGTATTTGGCCGTACCGGGTTACAAAAATATAAAGATCCAGTCACCAGATCGTGAATTAACCCATTTTACAGATCTAATTCAATGTGGGCCTAATGTACCATTAACCATGGTCTGGAAGTCAAGAAACATTTTCTGTGCAAGTTTATTTGTGAAAAAAATCACTATCTCTGGATTTCAAGATTTTAAAATCATAATAATTTCTAGAATCTAGAGTCTGTGTAGTGGTACCATGGTTATAAAAATATTAGCATTTATGAATCTATAGTCATGAGACATCATCTTATTTCATAGGTAGAGGATAACTTATATTATTTCAAGAATTATTATACATGTCACCATAGATCTGTCTTACTGAACTATTTGCTATGTGTTGTGTGCAGTGATTGAAGAGTATGCTTATCCATGCTAAAATAGCTGACAGTTCTGTAATTAATTAAATGAATGTTTGATTCTCATGTTCCACACTTTTAAATTTTCAAGCCCTTAGATTTCAGTAGATAATTTTTGTTGGATCTTAAATGTTAGTCAATAAGCTGAATCTGAAGGCTTGAAATTATAAATGTAAATTGATTTTAGACCTACAGCTTGGCAAATTAATCGTATGAAGATAATAAAATGAAGAAATATTTATGTTTTTTACTTGAGATTTTGGATAAAAAAAAACGTTTTTATACGAAGGTCACATTGAAGGGTCTTACTAATATATTGCAAGCAGATTAGAAAATGGAGTCTTTAAGTTTTAGGGGCTCCTTTTGCTTAGTGGGCTTAGAAACAGCTGCCTGCTACAATACAATATGATTAAAATTTGATGTTATATTTGTTTACATTTTGGGTTTGTTTTTTTCAGATTATCATGTCATTAACATCTAAAAACATATTTAAGAAAAGCACAATAATTCTGAACCTTTTGACCTTAAATCAAATATTACCTTTGCCTTTATCCAATGAAATATCTTGATAATCAAAGCCTTTTAAAAGATTTCATTGAATTTTCTGCATCATAGGTTTTGATAGGTAGGTTAATCTAAAATTAACCAATCACATTCTGCACATTATGGAATGCTTCCTACAAAGTGAAGTAAATAAACGAAAAATTAAAACAAACAAATATTTTTTTATAATTTTAATTAGATTGCCTTCCAGTACAAGTAGCTGCGTTAAATGACCCCTTGCTTTTAATATTTGGGTTGGGGTTTTTTCTTGATGAATTTATTTTTATGCATGAATTTAGATTTAACTGTAATTTTGTTGTAAAAGTGAGAATAATCAAATTATTTTGGTATTGTAAATATAGTTGGTTTTGGAAAGAGCTATATAAAAAGTCTAGCTGTGTGTAGTCTGCTAGCAGTTCAAGCATCTTGTCATAATGAAAGTTGATTGGTGTAGAATAATTGATTTTACGTCTGTATCAAAGCTTAATGTAACAATTTGATTCAAGATGGCCTAGCTCATTTGTTGTTACTATATATATAGGGTTTATAATTCCAAGTAATTGAATTGTTTATGAAATATTTTAAGGTAGTTAAACACTGTGTATCATGAATATTTGAATTATAAAATTTTCTATAACCTTATTTGTTTTATGAAATTTAGAGAACCAGATTTATTCTGATTCTCTTTGAATGAAAAATAGATACCAAGTTTTTGATTTTATTTCAGCAGACAACGCCTAAATTGGGTGTTACCGATGATATTATTTTCTCCGGTGCTGGGGCTGGTTGTCATAGTGATGATGAAGATGATTGTACATCAGTTGGTTCAGGTATAGAAGATGACATCATCACACCTACCGTTATTATAAAAACAACACCACACCCTCCCACTACAACACCAAGGTATGTCAATATTTTGTTTGATCACAAGTTTATACTCAAATTTTTTTATACCTCTCTCGTATCTCATAGTCCTTTTATGTTTTATTTTGATAAATGGTATTCTCCATTACTTTTATTCTTGACTGATCACAATTTAAGATCATAAATTATGGAATATACAGTTTTGCCACAGAGGTTTTTAACTCGACTAGTTTGCTCTGTGACTGAAACCTTAATGGCAAAAATTAGTACTTATGTCCTGTTTCACAAAAAACTCATGAAGATACATATACATAAGTACAATGTAGTTATATAGTAAACTGTTTAATTTATCTGTATGGTTGGTAAGTTTTTTGAAACAAGATATAGAAATGGTTACAAGGAATAAGTTGTTCATGATGAAAGGCTTATAATTAGGGGGGGTGACACTGCTTTGTTTTGGTTGAAAATAAAGCACAGAAATATATGAAATAAATAGTATAAAGAAAGCTATGTGAATTCCTGAAAAACTAGATGTTGGTCTACCCTGTCTCAAGCATGGTCCCTGTAACCAATTACAGCTGAAATAAGCTATATTGAGGAACTGAATTTCAGAAGCCAAAACTTGCACACATGTACATGATCATAGTCATTGGTATATTTTTGTATATTTTTTTCAGACCACGTAAAAGACCTATAACATGTGTGGAACCTGACTGTAATTCACGTACTAAAGGAAATGGTGATATATTTGGACCAACACCTGATCCTGGTTATACTGATTATAGAGGTGTTACTCCCGTGTATGGCATGCCAAATAGTTTAACACCTACAGGAGAAACCAGCAAGGAATCAGTTGGGTCTGGAATTGGTGCCACTTTGAATATTGGTCTCATAATTGGTATTGCAGCAGGAGTGCTGGTAGCTCTGCTTATTCTTATCTTCGCTTTATATAAGTTTCGAACCCGTTCAGAAGGGACATACAAAGTGGATGAAAGTCAAAATTTTTCCTATTTAGAATCCAAGAAACAACAGGGTAATGGGGCGTTGCTAGGTGCTAATGAGAACAATAAACGTGGTGGCAAGAAAAAAGATGTTAAGGAATGGTACGTCTGAACAATGGCTGATAAATTATTCTTTTTGTTTGTGGTTCGGTTGCTTGTTGAATTGATTGTCATTACAAAGGTATTTTCTGCAGGAAATCCTTTCAGTGAAATTGGAACTCTAGACGTTGTAATTAAAAGATAAAAAATTACACGAAAAGATACTTTTTACAGATAATAGATGGTGACAGACCAGACAGCCATTAGGCGGCCATGTTGTAATTGTGTACATGATAATGTGTGTTAAACGGTGAGATGAACTACTTCCATCGAGACCCAGATTTTTTCTGCTAGCTCAAACAGTGCAGAGATGATTTAAAGAGATAAAAATCTTATATGCACAAACTAGATCATTGCGGTTCCATTATTTTACTTTCATTGTGCTTTATATATTGGCTTCAAATGAAATTAAGGTTTTTCATCAAAGTCAGTAATTGACCAAATAATACTTTTCTTATGATAATCTAAATAATCTTATTGACCAAGTTTAAATACATGATGATTTTATGTCTAAGTTGTTAAAAATTGAATTGTATATTATTTTTGCATGGTGACTAAATAAGATATTATTCCACGTACTTAATTTTTCTCAGGTATACAATGTATATTCCTTTGTTTTTTTTGTCTACTTAATTTTGTTGTTTTTTGTTTAGTCGAATGAGTGCTGACTTTTTATTTTTCACACCGTAACGATATTTCATTAATATTAACATGTACTTACTTATTTCATTAAATAAAACTATAGTTCCTGTTCTACACAAAATAAAATTATTGTCCCCCGCTTTTCAAAGAAAGCAGGGGACTATTAAAATGGGTTTGTCTGTCTGTCTGTCGGTCGGTCCGTCCGTCTGTCCGTCACACTTTTTGGGACACAATAACTCTCCTTCTAATTAACCTAGAATGTTCAAACTTGGTGTAGGTGTTTATTAGGTCAATGCCTTGATGGAGTTCGAAGATGAGCATTTTCTGCTTAGGGTAAGCAGAGATAAGCAATTTGATTGGTTGATGCTTTGGGACACGATAACTTTAGTTCTAATTAAGTGAGAGTGATGAAACTTGGAGTATAGTTTCATTACATCAATACCTTGACTAAGTTCGATAATGAGCATTTTCTGCTCAGGGTAAGCAGAGCAATAAGCAATTTGATTGGCCGAGACTTTGGAACACAATAACTCTCCTTCTAATTGAGCTAAAATGTTCAAACATGGTGTAGGTGTTTATGAGGTCAATGCCTCGATAGATTGCGAAGGTGAGCATTTTCTGCTTATGTTAAGTAGAGATAAGCAATTTGATTGGTTGATGCTTTGGGACATGATAACTTTAGTTCTGATTAAGTGAGAGTGATGAAACTTGGTGTATAATTCATTACATCAATACCTT
The DNA here is from genome assembly GCF_932274485.2 of Patella vulgata. Lineage (NCBI taxonomy): Eukaryota > Metazoa > Mollusca > Gastropoda > Patellidae > Patella > Patella vulgata. The sequence continues at coordinate 26,633,038 of NC_065883.2, forward strand.
GACTAAGTTCGATGATGAGTATTGTCTGCTTCGGCTAAGGAGCAATAAGCATTTTGATTGGTCAAGACCTTGGAACATAACAACCCTGCTTCTAATTGAGGTAGACTATTTAAACTTTATGTAGATCTTCGTCTTGATTTGAGTTCAATGATTAACATATCGAGCTAAAGCTAAGCAGAGATAAGCAATTTCTTTGGTCGATGCTTTGGGACAAGATAACTTTGATTCTATCTGATAGAGAGTGATGAAACTTAGTGTATAGTTGATAATCAGTTTGATTGCTCGATTAATTAATATGTGTCATCTATTTATTTGGGGATTTTAATTAAGAAACAAAAATGCCAAATGCTCTCAGCTTGGATTCAGTTGGATTAAAAGGGGTCCCATCAAAAATTGTTGCGAAGATTTTAGGTGAGGGTGGCTAGCTTTGATCATTTCTTTTGCAGAAAATGCCAGATGTCAACAAATTTTCAATTCATCATATCTTTGTAAATGCAGAACAGAAAAAACATTTTTTAAACTGATACTTCTTTTACAAATCCAACTTTTACAATATCGTAGTTTGCAGACAACCCTCATATGACAATCATAGACTTTAAAAACAGACTATCATAGACTTTTAAGAAAATGTTTAAAATTATTGCTCAGAATATTCCAGGACCAGAAACTCTTCGTCATGAAATGGTTTTCATGTTAACCCAAATGATATTAACTTTATTAAAAAGTATTGTTATTGTTTTGTTCTATAGGTAGGTAATTCTATGTATATGATACATGTACTAATATTGTTAATTCTGAATATTATATAGTTAATAAGTTAAAGTCATATATTGAATTCTTAGCATTAGCGCTATACATAGATTGTTTTTGTTATATTTTCAATGTGGATATATTATAATCACCTTATTATATAGACATGTTACATCCATTTCTTACATTGTATTTCTTACTGATTGTTTTAGAATTAAAATTGAAAAAGCCTTTGTACGGTAGGTAACGAATGTACAATAAAGCTTCTGTTTGTTGCTACGCAATTTATATAATTTTTAATTTTTTTTAAACATTTTAAAAGTGTTTTAATTTGAAATGTTATTTCTTTTTATTTTAAACATAAAGTGTTTTCATTGAAACTTAATTGTTTTTATTTGAAATGTTATGTTCTTATATTAAACATGAGTTTTGACTCTTTTAACTGAAAAATTTCCAAATAATCAAAATCACATGATATTTTAAACCGGAAACATAAATGTTCAATGTCTTCAATGAAAACTGTAAAGAAATTAGTAATCTATACATATGTATTTGTGACTGTTGTTTGTGTGTCTGTTTGGGGTTGGCAGCCACATTAGGGCTGACCTGAGGCTTAAATTTGAGTCAGGGAGTGACATAGGCCTGTCAGCGTTGTGCTGCCACTTCTGGTTTAGGAGATGTACAACTTCTGATTCTGGGCTCCACCTGTGTGATCAAGCGGTAGTTAATAATAATTAAAAGTAATTGAAGGATGAAAGTGTGGAATATTAATTAAGAACTAGCTCTAATTAGAACAACGGGTATATATCATAGAATATTCCAATAATTAACTTGTGTCATTAGTAAGAAAAAACTAGATATAAAGTGCTTATAGTAAAATGTATATATTTCTAATGTTGTACTGGCAAAATGCTTTTATGCTAGTTCATACACTGTATGCCTATAAATAATGGGAAATCTCCTATTTTATATAGATCTATTTTATTAGCTGTGATAGTTGTGAATTAATAAAATTATTGTAAATAAAAGTAAAACTCTTTATCATTATTAAACCTTAAAGAATTATCATTTTCTTAGATTCTCAGTATTGAATAGTTATTCATGCATTATGTAAGATTTAGATACAGAGCTGACAGTTCTCTTTATAAAATTTTTAAAAAGTAGATAATGAAAAGTGTATATGTTGAAAATTTCAATCAAATTACTTCATTCTGAGCAGAGTTATGGTTGTTTGATGAACAGTGTAGTCTCAATTGCCATTGCCACCGTTACAATAATAAACAAAATATTGATTATCCAATTTTTAATTAAATTATTAACATGCAATTGTTTTTAAATCCGTTGAAAATCAAAACCATCCGATGGTCTAGATAGTTGAATATGAGCTTGGCATGTGAATAAATGTCTTGATTATTGATTTATATAACATTTGAGGCCAAATGAAAGATTTGCATTAGGCAGTTACCTCTCACATAATGCATCTTTAATTATATTCTTATAATTCTTAATTTCATTCCTCATTAAATGTTATAGGTGAGAGCTTTCTTTGGTAATTAGTATTAAGAATAAAGATAGATTCTAATATAAATTTGATCAAATTTGGAACCTCACATTGTTCATTTAGTTTACATTCTCATATAAATGTTAAAAAGAAGAGAAATGGGGTTTAACATCCTACTTTTCTGCACCAATTGGGATAATGAAGAGGGCAAATTTCAAACATTATACTATCCATTTTGTTTTGTTTTCCTTAATAGTGTTTACAAATAAGTAATCTGTTCATTTCAATTGCATACTGGTAATAGAGAGATCTTAGAGAAAATTTAATTTTGAAAAGAAATCATATTTTGTTGGTTTCTGCTACTAATGGTATTGTTAATACATGTATTATATTATTTGTGTTTATTGATGTATATTTTGTATATGTTTGTTTATTATGTAGAATGTGTATCTCAGTATTTTGACAGTAATGGTTAAACCTCACATATTGTATATTTCACAACAACTTTATATATATTAGTTAATCTTTATGTTATGTATGTTTTTGTATCATACATATCGTTCCAACAGTAAAAAGTTTTTTTTATATATATATTTGGATTTTGTTTTTTTGTGTTGTATAAATCCTATATGAAAAGCAGACATGTTAGATGTGGGGTTCTCGGCTACAAATTCCATTACTGAGACTGTTGTCTAGGATGGTGGTTTCTTCAAATGTCAGGGTATTGCAACATACCTTGACTGCATTAGTCATCATCAATTGAAAAGTGTTTGTCTTCGTTCACTTCCATTTTGCTTATTTATAAAGTCCCATGGAAGCGATTTCCGCCAGTTGTAAGAGTGCTCATGTCGACGGCAACTAGTTGCTTCTAGTTGAAGCAAATTGTAGAAAGTTAAAGATGGACAACTGACTGCAACTAGTTGCTTTGAGTTGTAAGTGACGCTCAGGTCGACCCTTTTCAGTTGCATTCAGTTGAAGCTAGTTGCTGAAACGCCGGTTGCTCTCAGTTGTAAGGTCAACATAATTAAGTCCCCCTCAAAAACACCTTCAGGTATTTAATGTGGTCTTGTGATTCTTTTAATAATATTGCCATTTATAATGCTAAGTAGTTGTCATTTCACTGATTATTTATAGATCAGGTTTTTGGAAAGAAATGCTTTGGGTTGCGATTTAAAACAGCCTACTGGTGTTATTTGAGATTATTCCAGAGTAAAGGGCTAGCATATAGGAAAGGGCTGGTTTTTCAATTTGTGGGTCGACAGTTGCATTTTTTTAAAATGTTTTTCTGAGAGTGGAAATGTCTGCAGGAAGTACAGAGTTTTACATAAATCAGAGCTTGTTTCTTTAATGCTTTCTTGAACTTAATTCTTTAATGAATTGGTATCAGATATCAAGTTCCAAGATACATGATTGGCTTATAAGATAAGATAAGATTTTATTGTATCAAGACATCCATTAAGGACAGCATACAATATGAACATGTATATAAAGATATAGTATAACAGATAATAGATATATACATGTATTTACAAACAAGACAAATGATAATTTTACATAATTACACATTTACTAACAGGACAAACAGTATGATAATCATCTCAGAATACATATTTACCACAAACTGGTCTGATAATGACACGACTTTCAACACAAGCATGATGGATGTGTATAAATATAATATATATAGCAGAAGGGAGATAACTTCATAATTTGTTCAAGACTTGATTGTTTCGCAAACATTTAGTTAATATAATAGTTCCCCACATTTATATCTTTGTCAGATGTTTAGTGTTACCCATACAAAATACCAGGGAAGTAGTTACTGGAAGGAAGGAGGTGGGAAATTTGTTTGGCTGTTGAAAAATCTTTACCATGGCTGACTTGTAAGATAAACAAATTTCTATGCCAGGTTTCGTGAGAAATTTGCATGGCTGTCAGATGAATCGACCAAAAGATTTCACCTTCAACAATTTGCCGTCAACATTGTTATTATTTGCTTTGTCTGCAAACCAAGAAGGGCCTGCCCTATCTGACATAAAAATCGTCCTACAACCGATAAGTCAGATGTAATCTTTCCGACAAACGTTATACTGTCTTCTCAATTCTTAATGTATCACAGAAACTATTCTATTTTTAGGCCAGATTGAGTGACTCACAGTGGCTTTTTAAAAAATTAAAATCAGTTGCAGAGCTATATTTTGTGGTTCCAAAAAACCCCACCCAAAACAGCTTTAGATCGATACCAGTAAGTCTCGGTATTTTGGGGTGCAAAATAAAGATGTGATTCAGTCAAAATATCAGTTTTATCTATGACCAAGGAATTCAGCCAAAATTTGCATCAAATTCACCAATATTGTACTAGACAAAGACAAGATTTAAAAATTTTCTTGGGAGCATGCCCCTGAATCCCTAGTTTCGCTGTGTCCGGCATCCTGTTTTTGTATAAAATATTTAAAAAAAAACATGTGTCGTTTACTTTACGGAATTGCCACTTATTTACCCCAATATACTTTCATATGAAACTGGGTTTTTCGCACCTTCGATCCAAAATCCTAGCTATGCCACTGATTAAGAAACAATAAAAACTAACTGCTATTTTAAATCAGAAAATGATAAGTACTATTCTGATTAGATAACTAAATTAACAATACGTAAGTATTTAATAAATAATATACAAAATCATCTTTTTATGAGCAGACGAGGGCTCCCGAAAAACAAACAAGCAGACAAGAGAGGACATTGCGAAGTCCATTTTAATGTAAATAATAGCATTACCTTTTCAACAACTTAGTGTAATACAGAAACTTAACAATATTTTACAAATTAATTAATATTTTTTACAAAACCCCTAAAAAAAACCCCAATCATCTTTTTATGAGCACACGTGAACTTTGTCGTCTGCCAATACCCTTTCGTTTATTAGATACACTAGTCTTTGATTTTGATCTAGTCGGTGGCTGATCATCATGATCGGCGCCTGCAGATGACGAGCCTCTTCGCTGATTCGGATCTTCGCCCATTTTACCATAGTTCACGGCATCTATATTTCAAACAGAAAAAATAACAGTTATATGCGCCCAAGCAGTGATGTTACCCTTCTATCAGGAATCACAACGACGTATGCACCCATGTTCCTGATAGCAACGACTGCGAGTTTTACAACATCTGGCCGTTGCTTGTTTCCTTCACAATTCCCGAACTTAAAGCTATATTATCTACAGACACGTGAGCAGTAGCGTCCAATCAGAGGTTGTGACATCGCGACCTCCACGGAAATCTTGACATTGAATGAACCTTGACAAGTAGACATTTTAGCTTGAAAGCTCGAGACTTGGTATTCGCGACGATCGAGGAATTTGATAGGCTCACAAGCTGGGCTTGTATCCAATCGAAATTAGTGCCAAAATATGCAGGGTATTACGTGAAGGCCTTGATAAGATGTACGTAGTGAAAGCGAGATCAAACCTTATATTGAAGATGACACACGTCTAAGTTCATCACAGTTTGGAAAGCCGCAGTGATTAGGTACGTAACTCGCTGGCTCGCTAACCTAGGTCCCGCGTTCGTTCGATCCCGTTGTTAAACAAAACATTCCTCAGGACATTACCATTCGTAATTTCTACTTTTCGCCCCTTCAAAACACGAAAGTCGAAAAGTAGAAGTTGCGACAAAATGTGAGGCGACAGCACGCTATACAAGCCAAAATGGACTCGAAAATAGGAAATTAAGAAATAATACACTACAAGACGGTACACAAGCCAAAATGCATGTCAAAAATAAGAAATTAGGAAAAAACGAGGGCGCTATTATCGCAGTGTATTATTTCTTAATTTCCTATTTTCGAGTCGATTCTTGCTTGTATAGCGTGCTGTCGCCTAACATTTTGTCGTAACTTCTACTTTTCGACTTTCTTATTTTGAAGGGGTGAAAAGTAGAAATTATGAATGGTTATAGGCTTCCATAGTGTTGGCACCTTCTTACTGCCATCGATAAATACAAAAATATGACTGAGTCGAAAGTCGACAAGACGGTATATAAGCCAAAATGCAAGTCGAAAATTAGAAATTAGGAAATAACGAGGGGCGCTATTATCGTGGTGTAGTATTTCTTAATTTCCTATTTTAGAGTCGATTATGGCTTGTATAGTGTGCTGTCGCCTCACATTTTGTCGTAACTTTTAACTTTCGACTTTCGCGTTCTGAAGGGGAGAAAAGTAGAAATTATGAATGGTAGTTATTGGCGTCCATAGTCCTGACAAGGAACACCGTCTTGTCGTTGACAGTATTGTCTGTGCACAATTTCCCTCAACGCACACTGTATGGCACCAGTCTTCACTTAGCTGGGTGGAACAGAAAAATAGAACGTTAATCCCTCACATTCTGAGATCACCATGGTTGAAAATTATATATTACAATATTCTTACCCATAAAAGCTTTATTTTCTTGCATTTCCACCAACATTGGTATATATTTGGTTTTCTTTGAATCTGTCTCTGGAATGGAATCTAAAAAAAATTAGAAAAAATGACGTGTTAATTATGAAATGAAATGCAATGAAGTTTAACGTCCTACTGTTCCGCTCGGAATGGGCTAATGAAGACGGGCATACGCCAAACAATGTGCTATGAGGTTGTGTCCAGACAAGGCTACGGTTTATTCTTATATCGAATTCCAACTGCCAAGGGTTCTTTTACATGCACGCCATGTATTCACATGGTCAAATCAAGAATATATATAATCAAATTACAAAACTTACCATCAATTTTTAGAAGAATTACATTTTCTCGGTCTTTTATAAATTTGGTTCCATACTGATTCCTGTTATTTCTAATATTCTTGACTTGACCTCGTTCATCTGATAATTCTATAATATCTATTATAAATACACAAATAAATGAAGTTTGGTAAATCCCGACAGCAGCCTAACACCATTAGGCCTGTAGTGATTTTGATATCTATGGTTACTTGATATTTCTTTGATTAAAAACAAAATGTGCTAGTACGACGCCTTTCTTAAAGTAGTTTGGTTTAGTTCAGCCCAAAGATCAAACTTCTCGAATCTATTGATCCTGATGATGTATGAACATGTAAAGCCATCATGCTTTAGTCTATATTCAAGTAGGCCTGAATGTCCAAGTTGCCATCATCGCTCCAGATAGCTTGCGACGTTTTCGTAAAAGGGTCATGCAGAGTGTGCTTATTCACATTGCTTATTATAGCCCACTTTTCTTGACAGGCCTTTTCTTATCGACTGATTCAAAAACTCACCATTATCTGAACACTGACATTTTCTTTTAATGTAATGGAGTAAAATATCGTTTTTACAATTAGCGTTGAAGATAATAGATAAATTAGCTGAAAATATAAAAGATACACGGTTACTATGGAAACTATCGATATTTTCAGGTAGGACATAAATATACGACAATCCGTACTTTAAAAAGATTCTTGGCCGTTATCAAAATCCCTTGGACCTGGTTCATCTGGAATATCACTAGAACGAGAGTATATAAATGGTGAAACCTGGAACATTTATCTTGTCATGGCGATTACTTTTATCAATAATTCTTACAATTTTTAATATGAATGATCACTTTGAATATGTTATGGTAAAGTTGTGATAAGTGTGTCTTAAAGGCGCTCCACGGTTCGCTAAACTGGAATGTCCCTATGTTGGCTAAGAAAGTTTCTCGGGTATTTTCATTCGTGGTTTCCCACTGTCTGTGGTGCATGACGGAGGTCCTGGCAAGGAACACCTTAGTCGTTCGTTGGAATTCAACAGCTGTCTTGGCAAAATTTCCCTCATAACACACTGCATGGCGAAAGCCCGTCTTCATTATAGCCCGGCTGGAGCAGACCAGTAAGACGTTATACCCCACTTCATTCCTTCGATTTTTTGTTTAGGTGTTCTTTGTTTAGAGATATGAGCACCCGAATAACTGACACTGGCTTGTTATTGTGTTATAGTGATTGATTATTTTTATTGATTATATTCTGTATAGTTAGTTACAGATATCTAACGGATCAATGATTACACAGTCAGCTAATATTACTATCATTGTGTATCAGAGGTTTCTACCAAACTCGAAATTGCTTTGTATCCTGACTGTGGCGTATTCAGAGGAGCTGGGGTATAAGTCCACCGGCAACATAAGTTAAGTGGTGGAGCATGTCCCTGAATCCCATATAGCAGTCCCACATCTTCGCGGTCATTCAAACACGATCCCCGCCCCTTTCTTTAGCAAATTCCAACGTAACCTTAAAATATAATTATTTATATTTTTATTTAACTAAAGATCAAGTAACTTCTGATATTTTCATTCAATCAATAATTATCAAAAAATCAATATTTTAAATACAGAATTTACCATTTTTAGCTTGTGGAGCCTCTAGACGTCACCATTTTATCTGATTTTAAAAACTTTTTAAATATATCACCGTTACACCATAATGATGGTTAAGTTCGAATTTCGTAAAAATCGGATCGAAACTACCCGACAAAATGGTCGCTCCTTGTACGCAAATAGTCTAAAAGTATGTAATACCAAGGTTGTAGTCCTTCTAGAGGTCACAATGTTTGTCTGATTTTGATGAAACTTAAAATATGTTTATATCCCGAATATCTAGGTTCCTGTAGATATTCACGCATACCGTACCGTAACTTCCTGGATTATAGCCCTTGATTGTACGAAAAATGGCTTCTTTTTTAAGCTTGTCCTCCGTCCATCTCTTGCAAAATATGGACGTATCTTGCATTCATTTATTTTATTACGACATAGGGTTGTACACAGATAATAGAAAAATATTCTAGTTGACTTACCGCCATATTTTAAAGTAAAAAACACTGCTTTCTCTGATGTTATAGGAGTGTTGTTAGTTGTAGTCGTATTGTTAGATGTCGTGGTAGTCATTTTGTAGATAATCCAATTTATATGTTTTTAACTTATTCGGCTGTGTTGAAAAGTATAATGAAATAATACAACTATGATACCGGCACTCGGTTAACTTTTCCCACTCTCGGAAATCTTAACTAATTGACTAACATCACATATCCGTATTATTTAGATGTTAACTCTTTATTGATATAACTCCGGCTGTATATAACGTGAAATAACGTCTACTGGAAGTTGGAGTGCTGATCGACAGTTTCCTGGATATAAAATCACCTATGTGTGCGGTATTAAAATATATATGAATTACTTATAAATCAAACAGATATTGTTTGTAATCCGTGTGTGCCTCGAAAGCTTCTTATATGTCTCTTAGCGAAACACTATAAATAACAGTAAATGTCATTATCGATACAATCATTAACGAATCACAAGTTCAGCAAACTGTAAGAAAGCAGGAAATCGAATACAGCAATGACAGAACACTGTAAAATGCCAATTGTTCAAATTATTATTGGGTTCAAAAGTATACTGAAATGAAATGAAATGGGGTTTAACGTCCTACTGTTCTGCCGCGACTGCATGGGCTAGTGGAGACGGCCATACGCCAAACAGTGTATGAGGGAAATTTTGCCCGGATCTTTTACGTGCTGGCCAATGTGTACACGGGACCTCGGTTTTTCGTCCCATCCGAATGACTAGACAACTGTCCTTGTCAGGCCCTCCCTCCGTTCTGCACCACTGACGAGGGGAATCCCCCAAAAATATACTAGCTAGTAGGATAATACCGAACAGTAAATAATATTGAAAGTATTTTTATAAGGTTGTTTATTAGCCCTTTCGCCCCCAAACCGCCAATGCCCGTGTCGTATGCAACAGTTACTGTAGGCCTACGTCAAGAGCAATATGGTGATTGTCATAAAAGTGTCATAAAAATCATTTCCTGGTAACATAGTCCACTTAATTTATTATAGCTGACTGATACTTTCAACAACTTATCAGTTTGAGGGTTTAATGTTATATTACTCCTACTTGATTCAACACCTGGAATTCACCAATGGCAATACAAAAAGAACGAAAATTTTGCAAGAGCGCGCAACATTTAATGCACCCCGCTTACAGTTCTAATATTCCCAATACACTTTTACTAAACAAGACAAATTATATCAAATAATTACTGTTATCCGAAATTCGCTTATTGGGTTTTTTTTTCTTGTACAACTGACATTGTTAACGGTAATAAATAGTCCATGTATTGTCCCCAGACTAGTCTTTATGATGCGAAAACAATAGTGATAATCGCATCATTTTATTCTAATGTATGTGATCATATCGTAACAACCGGGAAAACTATTTACTCCAATAAGAAATCACTGATTACCTACCTCCCTAGTTCAAAACATTTTACAAACATTCTATATATGTGATCATATCAATCGGTAAAATTATTTACCCCACTGTATATCCTTTATGATAGTTGTTAAATGCAAACATAAATGATTTACTGTTATTGGTGAATCCTTGAGTTAGAAAAGAGAACTTAGTATATTCATAGCCGCTCATAATTGAATTTATATATAGGATTTATAGGAGTTATAGGTATACATAGTATGTCTCAATAATAACTTGCAAATCTTTTCACGGATCATTCTAATCGCATTGTACCTCTTGTATTTATTGTAAAAATCTTGACAGTTGTTAGCAAGTCAAGGTGATTTGTTGATCTTTTAAAGCCATGCAACCAGTACAATAAGTAAAAATATTACACAGAGGCAATGTAGATTATTTTGTGCAGGTCGGGGCTATGCTTTGCTGTTCTTATGTTGAATCTATTGCTTGGCCAGACAAGAAAGGTATATGACCCCTTAATTGCAAATATAGTGAGTATTATAATGACAAGAGCAAGCGGTTGCCATGCAAGAGAACGAGCTAAAAAAGAAAGGTGCGATTTTTTTTTGTTGTTGCAAAATCAGGGCAATAATCCAGAAAAAATAGCGTACTAGTGTTGTGCATTGTCAATATACTAGTTCTTAGTGGGGCGGCGAATTAAGCCATCGCCTGCTTGGTTCATGTGCAAATACGCCCGCGAATGGACCAAGCAGGCGATGTCACAGTCAAGCGTTCAGTGTCAAAAGTGTTGTCATAGTTATATTCAATGACGTCGTTTAGTATAACTTTACCTGACATTTCTCAAATAGTATGCCGTTTGCTAATACCATACCCCAAAAGACAAGAACGGCAACATTAAGACTTTTCGGTTTCATACAAGCATGACGTTATTCTTATAAATGATAATGATTACTTAATTCTCACAATCATTAATGATTTTATAATGTTTCTTATCTAGCTGAGGTGTACTCACAATTAAATAGACGAATCCAGTTTCTGTATCGGGGATGGGTATCTGGTTCAGCAAGTTGCATTGCACAGGAATAATGCGGGCATGGACTCCTGCGTGCCAAATTGCATTGAGAAGCGATCTGATTTTGTTTCGTTTTATATAGTTCAAAATTTCGTTTTACTTGTCTTTACTACACTAGAATCTGGAAGAGTTGTTATCTTACCAGCGTTTTGGCTGAAGTGAAGGATAAGCCAATGAAACGGTCTGTTACGGCGACTTCTTGACATGTCATTCAAGGAACTGTGGGTAAAACACTAGAAACGTCAACGCTGATTGATTAATCAATGTCTGACGTCATAGGATCAATAGCCGCTCGTATGACCCCTGACACGACCCACCAAATCCGCGACAAAATGAAAAATCACAAATTAAGAAAATCATTTGGATGTTTGTTAGCAGGTCTGTCGCGCGTTGGACCTCGTTTCGGCAACTTGGATTTTCGATACTTTTATTGAATTTTTAAAAATATTTTTAGCCACAACACCGATGGGTGGATCTAAAAGTCATAAAAATCTGGCTCAGCTTCTGGCCTATAACTAAGATAACTAGAACAAACTTCGATGTTCACTTCAACAAATACAATCATATTTTAAACTCCCAAAACCAGCCCCGCTAGCCTGGAGGTCAGGTGTTCGATCCCTGCATTGGCCGAGAAAGTTCATCCAACTTGGTTCCCCCTTTGTCAGCGATGCAGGACGGAGGCCTGACAAGGACAGCTGTCGAGTCGTTCGGATGGGACAAAAAACCAAGTTCCCGTGCCGTGTACACATTGGCATGCACATAAAAGATCCATTTACAGTTGGAATTCGATATAAGAGTAGGCCGTAGTGCCCCTGTCCGGGCAAAATTTCCCTCATAGCACACTGTATGGCGTATGCCCGTCTTCATTAGCCCAGTAGGATGTTAAACCGCATATCTTTTATTTCCCAAAACCGGCCCAACTTTTAAGACCTTATCATCACAAAGATACGAATAATTGTAGACACTTGACGCATGGGCGGTGCATAAATCTCATGTAGCACTTAAAAACGATGATGATGGAATGATTCTCTGAAGCATCTTAAAAGAATCTGTTCATTAATGAGAAATTTGTGCATCTATTGTTTGGGCAATAGCTGTTACAGTTATTCTGATCCATCATGTGTGCATCGTCAAAATATAGAAGACAGTGAAGTACATGTATTATACCCATCATCTAATCAAACAATATTATAACTAGGTTGCCAGACAAATGCAAAATAATGATGAAGCGTCATAACCCCAACAGTAATTATTGGCAATTCTTGTCACATGATCATAAACACTTTGCATAAATTTAAAGGAAATCGACGAAAGATAACCAGCATCTACAAGGTTTATTTTCAAAGGGTAATTATTGGAAATTGTTCGAGATTGAATATCTTGTAAACATTACAACTGTGTATAAATGTCAGGTCAATCAGATGATAAATTTTGTCCAGAGCATTCACAAGAATTTTCAAATTGATCAAGGACCATAACTCTGATAGTTATCATAATTTGTTGAAAATCAACTGGATTCTGTGTATCGGAAGGTAACTTTAGTCTCAAAGGGCCATAACCTCAACAGTAACTATCACAAATCATTGTAAATCAACAGGCTTTTTTGTCCACTGAACATGCTATAGGGCTTATATGAGTGGTAGATGTATTTTAAGACCTATACCGTTTGTTTTGGGAACACAACCGATGTAGACTGTTATAGTCCATTGGCCAATCACGCTATTTTGCACAGATTTCGTCTAATAGTTAGGATGCAGCTATGGCGGGTGTGGCGCCAGGCAGGGTAAGCTTACTCTCCCGGACACCTGTTACCACTGTTTGTCGTGTATTTTGTACACGAGGAGCAGTCCATTTGCTGATTACACTATTTTGCTTGAATACACTATTTTGCCTATAACGTTTTTTAGGACTTCGAATTCTATCTTATGGTTCGGATTGTTCGTACTTGGTTTTATTTTATTTGCAATGAAATAAAGTCTTACAAAAATAAAGAAATATTTTTCATTCGCACTTTTATTACAACAGACACACAATGTTTACATGTAGTAAATAATATAATAGTACCAGGCAATTAATATACAATGCTGTAAATTTTTATATTATACAAAATATTAAACCTTACTTCAAAATATCATTAACATAAAGATGCAATAAAAATTACCAATCTAGAATCAAAATTATGAAATAGATTCTGATATTCAATTGAAATCAATCTGATTAAGATACATACAGATCTATATTTAGTTTTATTTTTTAATACTTTAGATGGACAGTACTACATGAAGATCTGACCGGTTGTAGTGAAAGGTCACGTCAGAGGTCGTAAGAGCGGCTTTTGACCCTATATTGATTAATCAGTGTCGACATTTCTAGTCCTTTACCCACAGTTCCATGCATAGCATGCCAAGAAGTCGCTGCAACAGATGGTTTCATTGGCTAAACCCACACGCCATCCAGAACGCTGGTTATATAACAACTCTTCCAGATCCTAGTGTAGTACAGACAAATAAAACAAAATTTTGAACTATAAAAAACGAAACAAAATGGGATCTGTGTTTTAATCAGAATGAATTGAAATTCGAATTTTAAATATAAGATTATATATTTGATCCAAATGAAACATAATTTATTTGAAGTTACTGAAAGAAATCTGATAATTTTAATTAATAAAACAAAGAAAAATATATAAATTAATTCTGAAACGTGTATTGACAATTTTACCCATCAGATATTACAAGCTTTTATTATTTAATTTTTCCTCTAAAAAAGATGAAATTTTTTAGCACCCCATATATGATATAGCACAGTGTATGTAATAAGATAAATACAATATATTTAATGATGACAAAAGATGATATATGGTGTACAATGTTATAAAGATAGGTTGCCAATAACATACGCCCACAGCAGATAAATCATCCGAGCGGTCGACAAGGGTTGTCGCATATTTATTTATTTGTAGGCAATTGGGGGCATTTACAAGACAATCACATACAGATCAGATTATAATTTTTGTCGTTCACAAGGGTCTACAAACTCAAACAAGGGCCTTAACTCTGGAAGTAATTTATAGAAACTTTTGGAATTTGACAGGCTTTTTTGTTTTACTAATTTAAATAATACATATAAATTTCATACAGATCGGATGATAACTTTTGTCATTCGAAGGTTCACAAAGTAAAACAAGGGCCATAAATCTAGAAATAATTGACAGAAATTGCTGAAATTCAATAAACCTGTTTCACAAATTTAAATGATGCATATAAATTTCATACATATCGGATGATAACTTTCATCAATCGAGCATTAACAAGGTTGAAAGACATAATAAATGGAAATTGCTGAAATTCAATAGGATCCTTCATCTCACTAATGTAAACAACATATATCAATTTTAAAACAATCGGATGAAAACTTTTGGCTTTAGATAGTTCACAAGAAATTGTGGACGACGGACAGGGGTAACGGCAATATACATCCACATTTCCATGTGGGCGTATAAAAATGGTATATCAAATATAGATATAAAGAAACATTTTGGTCATTTTACTTGGTTTTCTATAGTATATGGGAAGACACATAAGTAATAAATATACCATGATAAATCGATATGTTTCATTTGAAATTTTGGAATTTTGTCAAATATTAAATATAATTTCCTAAAAATTATTTGTAATATATAATAATGTTAATACATTTAATTTTAATAAAAAAATGCTGATTTCATGATTGCAAAATGCCCTAATATTTCTATATCCAAAAATACATATTTATCTACACGGTATTATATAAAAGAACTAGAAAATATATTCTGTCTAAAATCAGACATTGTCAAATCATGAAATTTTTAAAAATAAACTCTGAAACTGAAGTAAGGAAATTATCAGCCAAATGTTTCTAAAATTTAGTTTCAGATCTTTTTTAATCACCTTGGAAAGCATTCTATGTAGGTATCGCTTGCATAAACCGTAGCTTTCAATTTCAGAGTTTAATCAAAATGTATTAATATTGGTCTCATGCATACTAAGCTGTTGGTCCTATACATTAATGAAACACTAATTACAAGCTCAATTACTTGTGCTATTGATCAAATAACTACAAATGTCCCCTCTACTGATAAATATCCTTATTTTTAAGATACAATTGTAAGGGCCATAAATCTTATTCTTTGATCAAGTGTCTATCTCTTGTTCGCCACGCTCCTGGTAAAATATGTAATTCCAAATAGTACCAATAATTTATGTAATTCTTAAGCTACCGGACACCTGTAATTATTCACGAAAACAATTAATTTATTCTGATAAGACCTCTGGGTAGTTTGTTTTATATATAACACTAATATGATATAGTTTCACAAACACAGAATTTAAAGCAATTATATAAATTAATATTAATTACCCCATACCACTATCATTCCACCTATATATAGATAAAAGATGAAAAAATTATGATTTGGTATTCAAACATTTTACAATTCATATCTCAATGGAATATTTCTGTATTAACTAAATGATAATGTTAATTTGCAGTATTGTTAGTATTGTCTTATTATGCAATGAAGTTTTCTTCATCTTAAACAATTACATTTACAGGAAACAGTGTGAAACAAATCTTTTTCTGAAGTTGATAAATAGATGATCATGTAAACAGTTCTTCATATATTTTAAAATAATATAGTGAAATGAGCATGAAAATATATTTATTAAATAAATTGAATGAGTAAAGAATTAAAAATTTAAATAATTGACTAGAAATTGAGCACAAAATATAAACCGACTTCATTTAAATATACCCCAATAATAAGCCAATGAATGGAAATAAGTGTAAAAATTTGAGCTTTTAAAGTTTTTGTGTATAATAACTTTTGAATTGAGCTATGAACGAGGGGGGGGGGGGGGGACTGGCATGATGTTAACACCCCTTGGTGAGAAATAAGACAATCCACTTGCATATAAAACAGTTCAAACTTCTGTATCAATCTTTTGGATCAATTCACCGTTTCAGGAGTATTCACTTCCAGATCACTTTTCCCCAGTTTATGATTTTAAATAAATAATAACAATTTAAATGTATATGGTAAAAAATACATGTAATTAGAAATGATCAATCACATTTGGTTTAAAGCTACATACTTTAACTATATACAAAACATCTACAATCTCAGATTCTTGCGTTGTGTGTAAACATTTACACTCTATTTATATGTATAATAACAAAACTAATGTAAGCTTAAATATTATCATTTAGAAAAAGAAACATTACTTATACATTAGCTTGACCCAATACAAAGTCCTAACTTAAATACCTTAAAGGTAAAAATACCAAAATTCACAAACTGAATTAAGAAACCACTCGTATCCAATGCTACTTTTACTTTGAGTAAAATTGTGTTGGGAGTAGGGGTTTAAGCACATGTGAATAACTGAAGGTAACTTAATAAATTACAGACTTATAAGCAAACAACATTTATTTATTTCAGTCTGAAATACCTTAATATAACAGAATATTTCTCGTTAACAGAAATGATTTACTAATTTTGCAAATGGATGTAGATTTTTCTGGTTCTGCCACCATAGTGGAATAGAATTGATAAATGAATTCCAAATTTTATATAATGATCCCATTGAGTGCACTGTTTACATACAGAGATTGTACAGTAGTATAAATGATGAAAGATGTACAATATTTATATAAAGAAGTCTGTACAATATATATAATAATAACATATCACCTCATCATAGAGAAACTTAACTGACAATAATAACATTATTGTCCACTCCATCATCACCACATTTAACCGGCTGAAATATAACAACATAAGCATATTTGTTAATAATAAATTCAAATACATAATTCCTGCTCATAATAATGAATTTTACAAGTATAAAAATGGTATGTGCTAGATTTTCTTGTGTTTTGATAAACCAAAAACAAAATAATTTCATCTCAATCCATTTAAAATTTATTGTTATATTCTTGCTCAAAGTAGTCAATATCACTCTATCCAAGAAAATGATTTTGCCAATTACCTAGAAAACTCAAAATTCTACCAAACACATATATGAATTCACATGTTTAGAATTCGCTATAACATCTCATGCTCTTTCAAAAAAACAAAAACAGATATTTTTCAACTTTCTGTCTATGGACTTGGAATAAGAATTATGATTTATGTTTTCTTTATAATTATTTTATTCAGATAGAACTCGTATAATAGTATATATAATCGGAGTGTCAACAGGTACACCTTAAAAATAATCTTTTCCGAAGTTCCAATGGAGTTATCTCCCTTTAGTCTTTAGAAGTCACCAAAAGGTTCAACTATTGCCCAGTCCGACATGTGTCAAAAATTCTGTATCTCGATCGGGTTCTGTAAGCCCCAATCAACAATTTGACCAATTTTTAAAATATTCCAAAGAGAACTTTTGTATTAAGTTCACCAGCTTTAAAATGAGTTAAATTGTAGCGGGGAATACTTCTCTCCGAGACTAATCTACATGCTTTTTTTTAAATTGAATAAACTTATGGCTTAATATAGATACTTCAATATACATTATGTAGAAATGAAATATTTACCTCGTTTTTATTAACCACCCATTCATCATCTACAAGATATTTATAGAAATATTCACCAACAGGTAGATCTATTGTTGTTTTAAAACCGTCATCACTACAAAAATACAATGCTTCATTAACAATAATCTAGCTATTAATTTATCAATGTAAATCAAATAATATAGTGTCTGCCTTTTAAATATTTACTGTATGGAATAAGTTTATTATATCAAATTCTACATTTTAAGATGAGAAAAATTTGAAAAGTGTTATCCAAGTTTTATGCACTTAGTTAAATGATATTGTACTTTATGATATGAAACCTGTCTAAAGATGATTGTTTGCTTACCTTTTCTCTAATGTGAATTTTTCTTTCCATTCACTGAAGGTTCCAGAAACCTGAACATTTTCTCCTTCACTTTCCCATTTAAACTGTGTTGAAACTTTAGTGTCTCCGTTCTACAAATAACGTTATCATTAGCAAGTTTATATGGAAGGGTATCGCTGCCGATATTAAATGCTCTGCGACAATGTTGTTTCCATTGATTATATTTAAAAAGTACAATGTACAAAGTCCTAATACCGATAATAACGTCAAAATACGTCTAAGGCAAGAGTTAAATGTTAAACGTCAAATGTTAAGTGTTAAATGACAAATGTTTTGTGGGAAAATGCTTTTTTTTTTTTGACGTGTCTACATTTCTCTCATTACATTTCACATTTGCGCTCTGCCACATCCCATTTGTCATTCACGCTTTCTACATAGCAACTTTCGCACAGCATCAACTTTCATATGCAAATATTGGTAGTCATCTAGTTCTTACCTGATGTCCATTTACCTCTGATGTTCCGTTAGTAACTGGTTCTGGTTTGGTTTCCTCTATTCCATTCTCTGTTGTTCCATTCTCTTCTGTTGTTCCATTCTCTGTTGATTCTTTTTCTACCAGAGGTTCTGGTGGAGGAGGAGGAATATCTTCTGTGCTATTTTCAGCAACTGGAGCATCAGTTGATTCTGAAGGCACATCTGGTTCTGGTATTGATTCAACTATTGGCTCTGGTGCTTCTGGTTCTGTTACCACTGGTGCTTCCGGTTCTGGCTGGGATTCAACAACAGGTTCTGGCTGGGATTCAACAACAGGTTCTGGCTGGGATTCAACAACAGGTTCTGGCTGGGATTCAACAACAGGTTCTGGCTGGGATTCAACAGGTTCTGGTAATGATTCTACCACAGGTTCTGGAGAGGCTTCTGTAACTTCAACCGGTTTGGTTTCTTGAAGAGGGGCTGGTGGCTCCGGCTTTGTTTCCTCCACCTGAGCAACTACAGCTTCTGTTTTAGGTTCTTCAACAACCGTGGGAGCTACTGGTGTCTCTGTGGTTTCTACTTTAACCTCCTCTTTCTTCTCTTCTGGGGCATCTTTAACTGCTTCTTCGACCACTGCTTCAACTTTAGTTTCTTCTGTTTTTGGATTAGATGGGGCATTATCCGCAGCAGGGACTTCAGTATTAGATTCTGCTGCAGGTTTTTCAATAGGACTTTCTACTATGGCTTCACCATCTCCCTGAAATAGTCATAATTTCTTCAATGAACCTTTCAAGATCATTCTACAATTAATGGTAATTACAGATATGTTACCATTACAGATGGATATTTCAGACATCCCTAGTCTAATATATTCTAAATCACATCAAACAACAGGACACCTTATTGGAATAACTGGCACCACTTTCCACCACAAAAAATGAAATGGAGGTTCTGCTCTGACTTGGCTAATGAAGATGGGCATACATTGTACGCCATACAGTGTGCAATGAGGTAAATTTTGCTGGGGCAGCAGCACTATGGCCTACTCTTATATCGTATTCCAAGAGTCAAGGGATCTTTTTATGTGCATGCCAAGGTATACTCAGGACCTTGTTTTGTTTCCTTCGTATCATCCGAAAGATTAGACAGCTGTCCTTGTATGGCCCTCCGTCCTGCACCCCTGACCAGGTGATGAACTCAGCCAATGCAGAAAGCCGAACATGCATCCTTCAGGCTAGTGAGTCAGCATCTTACCCACTTAGCTACTGTGGTTCCCTCCACCATAATGAATGAAGATTCAAATCAACAAATTGGGGAAAATGTTCGAGAGAGAGAGATGGGGTTTATCGTCCACTTGATACAAACTAGGTCATTTCGGGACTAAAATGATTCTATTTTATTTCAATTTGCTTGTGCATAAGAGTCCTTAGCAGTGGGAGGAAACTGGAGGACACAAGAGACAACCCACGAGATTGGACAGACGACCCTACTCTTTGTCACGTACAACTGAGGAATTGAAACCCCACCAGTTGACTCAATGACAAACCTGTCCTATGATGCAACATGCACGCACTAACCATTCGGCCATCCAACCCCAATTATTTGTAATAACAAAAGTGGTAATTATTAGGTTTATTTAGGATACAGCAAGTGTACAAATCTTACCTCAGTTCGTTTATTGTCTTCTACCTTTTTATCAACTGTTTCATCTTCTGTCTTTCCTTCTTCAACTTCCCCATTCTCTACTTGTTCTTCTGTTTTAGTTTCAATTCCTGTTGCCTCACCATTTACTTGTTCCTCATCAGAACTTTTTTCACCTTTAGTATTTTTCTTCTTTCCACTTTTTTTCTTCTCCTCCTTGTCCTTCTTAGGTCCACTTTGTTTATTTCCCATATTTTATTTTGATGAATAAACTATGCTCTGTAAACAAATAAACAATAGACATTAGTTAGAAATTGGAATAAAGATTTGATACATTACCAGTAACTAAAAGAGATAAGATCTATGAATATGCTTTACAATTAAGTACACAATCAAACAATTTTCGAGAGTATTTGAAATGATTTGGGGGTATTCTTTATTCGGTGGCAATTAAAACTAATTGAATTCAATTAATTTTTTTTTCTTCTAGGGATATGACATATTCAGTAATATAAATCAATGCTATGAACTAATAATCAAAAATATATAAACAGATGAGGAAAATAAATGCTTTGAAAGATTCATAAAAAACAATACATAGAATAATCACTATAACCAATATTTCATTTATGAAAAAGTACACACAAGATGACAGTCATATTGCAACACAAGACCAACTATCACTGATGTAACCTTGACTGTTTTTCTTTCTTTAAAACATCAACTGCTAGTGTATCATCCATTTCTTAAAAACAATGTGTCACAGTACTAGCCTAATCTAATAAGTATATATCTCTTTCAGCTTGACAAGACTTTGCAATAAATCTATTTACCCATTACTAAAACTCACTTAGATTTGTGTAAGGCACTCCAAATATTTCAACTTTCTACTATGACCAAGTTTTTTACATTTTTGTTTTACATTCTTGGTCAAAACAAATATTTTGTCAATGAAAACAAGTGAATTAGTATTATGATTTTTAATCCAGTATCTAGTCTTGACAATGCAACTTACATATACAATGTACCCATAATACTTGTATCAAACAATCCCATTCAACATATACACAACATTCCATAGTAAGAATATCACAAATACCTTGACTTAATTATGAAGGAGTTAGGTGTGATCCTTGTGACATTTAATGTTATCAGTAACGGTAAATGCTGGCAATAGCTTAAACAGAGATATGTAGCACATACATCTATTGTTAAATTCCACTTCGGTCATATATAGTGTATCAGACAGTTTAAATCAATTTTCCTTTCTAAGGTCTTAATACATTAGCTCTAAAAAGACAATTCATATCCTGAATTTTCCATTTTGTTTTCAGAATGAACAATCTTTTAGAATCAAGTCCCTGTTTTATGCAGCATACACAAAGTAACTTCAATAGGGTTATTATGTGTGAAACAGGATCGTCTACGTAGATAATGTTTTCGATCCAAGTACAACAGCACGTATCATTTAATCAACAATCATAAGTTTCAGAAAACAACTCTTAGAATAATTTATGAAAACTTCAATAGGGATTTTCATACCTCAAGCATATCAGTAACAATAATTCTGGAAAATAGCTATTTCTTATAATTATCTAGTATAAAATATAGTTTTTTTTTTGTGATGAACCCAAACTTTTTAACTATTGAAGCTGCTGATACTCATTTTCAATTCATCATTATGGATTTATGATTAAGGAATTGAATCAAACCATTTTTCAGATTAAAATTCCTGTCAAGAGTCAACTTTCACAATATTGTAGTTTGATATGGATTAAATACTATTCCTTTTACCAGATAAATGAGTTGGCAGTCAATAACACAAAGCTGAAATGTCACAAAATCTCAAATTAACATCTACAAGTAATTATATATCACATGTTTATTATTGATTCCAGATTGTTCTAATATTCTCCCATATATACAGCATTGTTGATTTGACAGCCTGAACCATAAACCATGAACTTATATAATTAGCATGTTAATTAAGTGGACTTTGGTTACTTATTATATCTACATGTACTGTGTATACTTTTGAGATCTAGACTCATAAATTAGGAATTAGTTATCCGAAATATTTAAAACATGACTATAAAACCTCATTTGTAATAATCAAAATGTAATATATAAAATTCCATAAATATTTAACATGAATGTTAATGTGTTTTCCATACAGTTATGAAGTCCTCAACATGTCTTTTTCATGTTTATATGTAATAATATGTGCTGTCAAATCTTGAGTTAAAGGGATATAACCAGATGTGTTTGATGCAATCTGCCATGGAGACAAAAGCTGGCTTTGTAAGCTGTCAATAGCCAGGTTGAAACATTCTATTTGTTGGTTTACATCCTTACTCTGATTAATGTTGACTCACATGTTGCATTTCTCACATCAGGTCCCGCATCTGGATTATCAAGGCAACTTTACTAACTCTATGCTTTTAATATATCTAATACAACATTTATTTTCAAATATTGCTGGCACAATTATATGTAACATTAAAGATATATTATGGGAGATTAGATAACGAGTTAGCAGTTCTCACTATAATACATGTAGTTAAAAACTAGATAATGTAAAGGCAATTTGCTTAAAATTTCAGTCAAATTGATCCACTATGAACCAAGAAATAAGCGATCAAAAGTTCCATATAGCCTCGGTCATCATTACTAAAGTAGGTACAACAAAAATCATAGTCTCGATTATCCATTTAATCGTTAAATCGAGAAGGAAAGCTATGCAGCAAATCGGATCATAATCCAACAAATATCGCATACTAGCGCCGACATTAATGTTTAATAGTTTCTATAACATTTCGGGCCTAAAGAAAGACCTACAATTGGCAGACTTAGCTCTTGCATAATGTATGTTTAAGTGGACAACAATCAATTTCTTTGCTGATAATTTTTAAATAAAATAATATCGGTAGTCTGTAACCAAATTTACAAGATAGTTATACCTAATATTTTCATTGAAACTAATATCCAGTGTGAAATATCTCAACAGTGTATTGGATCAAAAGAATGCAAAAGTATTTAAATATTAATTTGGTAATATTTTCCACTACTTACATGTTGGATAAATATATTGTCTTGCTCTCTAGACAATTTCAACCAGATTGTATCATAGAAGCAGTCCTATCAGAAATGATGAACAACTGAATCAATCTTGAGTTTTTGTTCAGTTAACTCCACATACCATCTGAGCTATACTCATTCCGATTCTAAACAAAACTCAACTTATCTGAGCATTACTTAGTTTAAATAGTAATAGATATCACTCATAACAAATACAACTTTATATGTTATCATTTGTTATTTTAGCTATTTAATATTAGCAGATGTTTAAACAGATGATATCTCATATCAAATTATATAGTCCCACCTATCAGTTCACCATTTTATATATCTTTTGCCATTCATTCATAAAAATTATAATCCCTTAATTCCAAAATAATCTTGTATTTGGACATGTAGGAGTCATTTACCCAGTTCATGTGAAAACAAGGATCATAAGGCAGTCCACTTGAAGAACAGAATATCCAATACGATATGGAAAGCTGGTCGAAACACAAGCAACTGAGATTAATAATATAATGTAATATACTTCAAAGGGTCTGTCTTGGATTTCTCTGGAGAATGGAGAACATAAAAGTTGGTTGAAGTAGGTCTGTTAAATCCAAAATGTGACGAAACACTTATTTATGGCAAGGTCTAAAACTTAAGATGTAAACAGGGCTAGCACTAACCCTAACCCACAATTTCGCCAACAACCACGTGCCCTAACCCCATTACATCTTGTGCCCTGTGACGAAATCTGCAGTTGGCCTTAATTATTAGACTTTACCCTTATTTACCTTCTCTGAAAAATTCAAAATTAAAATACTGAGCTGTTTGGGTATGTCTGCTAGATTTCCCTAACATGGTCATTATTCAATTGTAGAAGTCCCTGATCTGATATATATCTCAGACTACTCTATTCGTCATTTCTAAACATTTCAAATATGATTTAATTAGATTTAACTCAAGGTACTAAACCTTTAAATTAAAACAGCAAAAAACATTCCACTCCTCATGCTATTTGAACTTTTGAAAAGAACATATTTATCAAACCATGGTTTCCCACTTCTACAGAATTACAAATTCTTCAACAAATACAGAAAAATATGTTACCTTGTCTAATGTTTTAAGTAGTAGAGGACAGAAAAAATCAAGAGCACTTAAAACCAGACATGACCTCAAAAACTAACAGTGTACTGATCGGTTTGCATAACTTTAAAACACAGTGTTCACGCTGAGCAAACAACATCCAACATCTTTCCCTCTCTGCCAGTCTTTGTTTATAAACTGCATTGTAAATCTTTGAATAAATACTGCACAAACTTGCATCCGTTTCTTATACGTTGTTTTTTGAGCCAGCTATTAGAGGGTGCAATCAACGTTTGTATTTAATTCTTGCAAACAAAGTGACAGTGACATGACAGATGAAAACACTTTTTACTATAGTGGCAAAAAGGCTGGACTAATAGGTTTTGCAAACATAGAAAAAATATCAATAGTGATTTAAAGATTTTACAGTTCGTTTTTAAAACAACCTTCTACTTGTGGTGTAAAGTTTTTTGTTTTTTTAAATACAGGGTAGCATAAAGCACTGCACAAGGATCATAGATCTGTTATCCTAGAAAGCTAGAGAACATTTTCCTCCCTGCGGTAAGGTACTGGCTCACTAACCACAAAGACTGGGGTGTGATCTTGGTATTGCCTGGGATATTATAGTGTGGTTTCCCCCTTGTCAGTGGTGCACGACGGGAGGGCCTTGAAAGGATGCGTCTAGTTGTTTGGATGGGAAGAAAAATCGCAGTCCAAATTACATATTACCATGAACATAAAAAGGTTAAATCCCCTTTCATTCATTCTTACATGTCATTCATACAATACATATATCGGTACATCTACCAGTATACAAAATTCCTGATTTAAACATTTCAAAACAGTGTTTAATCTAGGAAATGATACTAAGCTCTTTTGAAAAGTTTTCATACAAGAAAAACAAGAATGAAAATAAAATTTGCAATCAGTTTTACCTGCAATATAAAGTTCACCTGATTCAGTCGTAGATTTCCTGCTAATGACTAGTGTACAACTGATACAAGCTATTACAATCCATGAATTATTGATAAAGGGGCTGAGTCATAAACTCAAAGCTGTAAATTTCATAAATCAGGTTTTAATACACTGTTCATAAGACTAATCAATATATTGTAAGTAATACAATTTCATTTATTACCTTATAACCATTTATTTATACTAGTAATATGTATTTTATAAGTAGTAACTACTTATAAAATACATATTGCATTAACTCATGTTTTCTAAAATCAATCCAACCATTAAAATTATATATTAGGGAAAGGTGTCTTTGTGAAATGTGTTTGCTTATAAAAATGGTTAACTACCTGTTTCTTTCAAAAACATGTTAATTTATACATTTAATATTTCATGTACGTGAAATCTTCAAGCCCAACTTAATTTATATGAATATTTATATTCACGTATATACAGGCCACAATTAAAATCACATTATATTCTATGTTAATATCATTTTACTAATTAGAATTTATATCACATCCCTTCATATAAGAGTACTATTAAAGTGGGATTTAATTAAAATTAAACAATATTAAAGAGGCATTATGTAAGAACTGAACTTGCTTACTGCCAGTGTGTTTCTG
The DNA here is from genome assembly GCF_932274485.2 of Patella vulgata. Classification (NCBI taxonomy): domain Eukaryota; kingdom Metazoa; phylum Mollusca; class Gastropoda; family Patellidae; genus Patella; species Patella vulgata. The sequence continues at coordinate 26,659,330 of NC_065883.2, forward strand.
TTTACAAATGTTAAATTAAACTATTATTTAGATATTATTCACATGACAAGTCCATAATCATCCATCAGATGGCTTAATGCCTGCCATACCTGTGTTAAACCCTAATATGGCTGGTGACTTCTGATGAAAGGACTGACAATCAAGACTGTTGATCATCGTGGCAATGGTACTAATAATAACCAAGGGCCAGGTGCGGATCCAGACGGGGGGTACTAATAATAACCAAGGGCCCAAGCAATTCCTAAGGTTGCAATGTATACAATTGCTTTCGGAATGAGGCAGCGACGAAGACTCTGGGGACTACACTAAACCACTAATGCATGCAGCACTCTGATGATTACCCTTTGCTCCAATGTATGCCCCCCCCCCTCGACAAAATCTAGTCAAAACTTCAAGTATCTGAACTTAGCTCAGATTCAATTAATTTGACTGAAATTTTCAATATTTTCATTATCCACTTTAAAAACAATTTTAGAAAGAAAGGCCGGCAATGAGGAGTTCACATAAGAACAAATTTTACATCAGACAAGGAAGTTTGTGTTTTATATAAGGTAAAATATATTTCAATTAGCTCTTCTTAGATCTAATGAATAGAAACCAACAGCTGGGTTAAATTCCCACGCCTTAATCCCCAAATAAATAGGTGTCACTCATTGATTTCTTGCACATTTATGTTTTTATAAAGCATCAAACAATCAAACTACTGGTTCTATTTATCCTTGTATTTGGAAGATGGTGGAAAGGACAATGTATGTTGCCATCTGTTAGAGGGAAATACCTACCCATGTTTGTCCAAAAATGTCAAATGAAATACATTCGTGAATCAGACCAAATCACCCAAAGATAGGTTGCCAGCCTTCCAGGCAATGAAACATACGCCCACAGCAGCTAAGTCGTCCGGGGAGTCAACAAGGGTTGTTACATACAATGTATTTTTTCTTTGTCAGAAATGAAAATTTTTACAACACACTAAAATATTACAAGGTAACAACCCATTTGGCTTCTAGTTCTGTCTTATTCTAACATTTAGCATACAAAACATTTTATATCAATTGCCATAATCATCGGAAATCGTTGAAAATTGATAGGATTCTTCGTCTCATGACCTTAAAAACTGGATAAATTTAAAGTCCATCAGGTATTAACTTTAGCCTTTAAAGCATCCACAAGATTTTTCAAAGTGGTCAAGGGTCATAACTCTGTCAGTAATTATCAGAAATTATTGAAAAACAAGGCTTATCCATCTCATGATGGTCATATAAAAAGTAATTAATGAATGATACATAATTAATTTACTGACCTGTCAGCTAGATAGATTGACATATATGGTGAATAATATAATAAATGATTGTTGTGATTATCAGGGAGATATCATCTGGTTGATATGAGATATTATATAACATTATAATTAATTATCTACATGTATCCATGATAACCTTAATAACACATATATGTACACATACTACACATGACAAATTGCAGATTCGAAAATTAAGGATTCGTTGTCCACCTAATGTAAACAAACCATGTATATAAAGCCGGGAAGACAGGGGCAGTTGATGCAAATAGTTTTTAAAGATATAACTGATTAATTTCCAAAAATGTAAACATTTTGTAAAAACTTTCTATGGTTAGGCTACACCAATTTGAATTTCTGTTCTTTGGGAACACCTGTCAAAATTTTGCTTCCGGTTTTAGGGGGGAAAAAAAAATTAAAAAAACCCCTCAAAATACTTGGTTGCCCTTCTCAAAAGCATTGAGCTCAAATTTTTAAAGTTTTGACATTTAAACAAGAGTTTTTTTCACGACACTCGAGTGTTGATTTACAGAACTAAAAATTGAGTTGCTTTGGCCTAATGCAAATAAAATAGATCGTCACTCAGTTGTAAATGTCTTTAAAAACATATATTGATTAATACATCAAAAAATGTCTCTGCATGAATTCAGGTTTTCTACATGTGAAAATTTCAATAATTCTGATACCGACAACAACAAACCCTAATTTTCTATCAATAACATAGCATGGTGTTACCAGTATTGATTATGATTAGTCATAGTAATAACACCAAGATTATATTTCTTTCATGTCAAGGACAAAACAACTGTTACACATAGGATTAATATTAAAACATATACATCTGCAGGTTTTCCTACTGATATTTCGTGAAATGAAACAGGGTTTAAAGATGGGTTCCCGCGTACAAACTTTGTGATTTAATGGTATATATAGACTAAAAACATATTCAAACTTATTAATTTGTCATAACTTTGCTTCAAATCGTCTCAAACATTGTAATTGCGAAGGAATGTCCTGCTATAAAAATTTGATCAAACCAGGTCATGTTTACGTCACGTCTTGGAAGTCAGAGGAGAATTCATTGCATACATAAGACGATGTTGTCTTTAATCGCTTACTATTTATTACAAATATCGAATCCTAATTAAATTCTTGGATTATCCACTACCCGCGTCTTTTTCCGTCATTTTTATCTCGGAAAGTGTCGTACGTCTAACTCTTCATAAAGTTTATCAACTTGTACATCAAGCGCTCAATGTGCGCGTGTGACCTTTGACATCACGCGTGCAGAAATTCCTAATCGTCGGGCTGTTGATTAGGGGAACCCTTACATTGACTGTATACGCTCCATGAGTGTTTTTCGGGGAATCCAGTATTTTTCTACCAAAATTACCATACTTTTATTGGAAATAACCACCCAATAAAAACTTTTCTGGGAACCCATCTTTAACATCCCACTTTTTTGCTATGACTGTGCTATAAGAGAGATTATAATCCTACTGTGGCGCTACAGCCAACTCTTTATTTCAAATTTCTACTGTCAAGGGTTCTTTTACGGTCACGCTTATGTGTACATGGGATGGGACCATGTCTTTTCATACCATTCGAATGACTAAGACGTTGTCCCTTGCCAGACCCTCTGTCCTACACCAATGATAAGGGGGAACCATGCCACAAAATTTGATATTTTTTGTAAATTTCTAAAAATCAAAATTTGGCAGAATTCCACACCGAAATGTGGCCTGTTTATCCAGAAAAAATGGCATACTAGTGTTGTGCATTGTCAATATACTAGTTCTTAGTGAGGCGGCGAACTAAGCCATCTTCTGCTTGATCCATGCACAAATACACCCGTGCATGGACCAAGCAGGCAATGGAACAGTCAGGCGTTCCTAGTCAAGTGTTGTTATAGTTATATTCAATGACATCATTTTTTTTAACTTTACCTGTAATTTCCCAAATAGAAATGAAATGAAATGGGGTTTAACGTCCTGCTGTTCTGCTCCTAACCTGGGCTAATGAAGACGGGCATATGCCATACAGTGTGCTATGAGGGAAATTTTGGCCGGGCAGCGGCACTACGGCCTACTCTTATATCGAATTCCAACTGCCAAGGGATCTCTAACGTGCAATGCCAATGTGTACACTGGACCTTGGTTTTTCGTCCCATCCGAACGACTAGACAGCTGTCCTTTGTCGGGCCCTTTGTCCTGCATCACTGACAAGGGGAAACAAAGCCGGAAAATCTGGATGAACTTTCTCGGCCAATGCAGTGATCGAACACCCGACCTCCAGGCTAGCGAGCCAGCATCTTACCCACTTATCCACGTGATCCTCCTTCCCAAATAGAATGCCATTTGCTAATACCATACCTCATAAGACAAGAATGGTAAGATTTAAGACTTTTCGGTTCCATACAAACTAAGCATGACGCTATTCTTATAAACGATAATGATTACTTTATTCTCACAATCATTAATGATTTTATGATGTCAAAAAAATACCATTTTACAAAGAAGAATTCAAAATGTGTAAATGTTCCAGTGCAATCGATAAAAAGTTCTGCCATATTAGATAACGATATCGTCTGAGCATGTTGTAATATACTGTTCTGACAATATCATACATCTGATGCATATCTGGCAGAATAGAACGAATGGTATTCCTGTGATGCCACTGTCTTTCCATTTGGCATCGTGCATCTTTATTATCCTGGTCATCACTTGCCAGGAAAGCCAGTTATCAGGACATATACCGATCCATTGCCTCGTTTATGCAGAGTTAATCGGTTTTGAATATTCATAGTGTGCCCTACATACGAACATTGTGGCTGACGTGTAGTCACAATTAAATAGACAAATCCTGTTTCTGTATGTTGGGTAACTTTACAGTGTTTTGTTTATCTTCAAAAAACACAGCAAATTGCAGCGATTTCACATGTATGACTATGAGCTTGTTTCGGCAACTTGGATACTTTATTGAATTTTTAAAAATAGTTTTAGCCACAAGACCGATGGGTGGAACAAAAAGTCATAAAAATCTGGCCCAGCTTATGGCCTAAAACTAAGACAACTAGAACAAACTTCAATGGTCACTTCATCAAATTCAATGAAATTTTAATGTATTATGCGTAGGGGTGGTTCCAGCAATGCACAGCGGAGTATACATCCCATACCCAGATTGATCTGTGTTATTCTACTTTTCTAGTCAAAGGTTGAACTCTTCTTCCATAACCAGTAACTTACTGCATCAATACGCAGTCGCTGTCGCTGAAAAGTAATGCCTGTAATTTGAAACAGGTATTCACCATGTGGGGCTAGGCGTCCAGACATTTAAACATAAAGGGATAATTGATGTACATGTAGTTAAATGCAATTTATTTGTTTCTGAAGAAAAATGAACTGTTCAAAATCTGATATTCCTCTAGTATAGTGAGTCCTATTCATTTGTTTCATTGACATGATGTAGAGCTATTGATAAATATATAAATATATTATGTCTTTGTTAGTAAACCAGTCTATAATTATTGACCACAATATTAGTCATCAGGTAGATCACCTTTCAGTTAAAAGTCAGGTCTAGCTACATGTAGATATACTTAGATTAGGGCTCATATCCATTCTCATTTTCATAAAATCCTTCTTTGTTTAACTGTTATTAATGGACTGGTAGATTATAGATAGTATTATCTGACTCATCCAAACCTTCTCTGGTTTAATTCAAGTATTTGTTATTTATGGCATTCCATCCATATTGGACACTGGTGTCTGTGTGTGTGGAATTTTGTAAACTAAACTATGTTTGTAGTTCAACTACATTTTCTGAAGACCATCTGTTTATGACTATGTTTTATTCCTGTTAGCATTCTATCTGTATCTAAATAAATTCTTTCTGGAACTTATTCTGGTGATCTTTTTATTTTAACATAAATATTGATAAATCATGGTTTAATTACGAGGTCTTTAAATCATTATAAAAGACTGATAGTGGATCAACATGTAAATACATATTTCTGTCCATACAAAATTATATGCCTTGTCATATAAATAACAAATTAACAAAGACAGATTTTTGTTGAATGAAATTATCTGGTCTCTAATGAAATAATATTGATCCTCCGTTCATTTTACAACCAGTACTCAGAAGTATTATAACCTCATGAATACAGAGTGACTTTAATATAGTTGTACATCTCTTTACCTTACAAGACTTAAGCACTGATGTTCAACAATTCTTGACAACTATCTCGCCATTCAGGAATTTCATATCTAATTTGTTCGGTTTTAGTTTGCAAGATATCCAGTGCATGTACAACAATTTGTATCCTTATATATTCACCATTAAACTGTTAGATTTTTATAAAAATCTCAATGTGGGCACCAAATTTGCAAAATAAAAATACAATCTACAGGAGAGGTACATGTATTGGCTTGATGTCATTTCCTATGTTTTTATTAAGGTTAACATTAAAATTGGTAACGGTGACAATTGACAACAATATCAGTACAAGGTTGGGGGGGGGGGGGGGTAAAGAGAAATTGCGAGCTATGTCTTGGGGGTGGATTGTGCACAAGATCAAAAGTTCTACTGAATGACAGATTCCAATTAAGATTTGAAAATATGAAGATCCATAATCAGGGGTGGGTCCAATTTTCACTCCTGACTGTAGTTACATTCCATAGGGCCCTATTCTACCAAACTGGGACTTTGGCACCAAATCGAATCTGCAATGGACACTACTTTTTTTTCTCAATTCAGTCATCCCCTGTGAATTTTTCCGACATGGACAATATACAACAACATTTCAATGTGAATACACTATTTGAATGATACAATTCTAGAGAGTGCTGTAAAAGTTATGACAAGAGATTAAATATCAATCATACAGTGACAGATAGTCCAAACAGTTTCCATTTAGAACTAATAACATGGACCTTATTATAAAGCCCATGTTAATACTATAGTCTGATGGATATTGCTGTACATTTTGACTGTGGATATAATAGTAGAGATAAAGCGGTAACAATTGTACCATTGACTGATTGAAGTATGACTCATCCATTCCAGTAATGTATTAAACATAGTAATGTGAGGCAAGGTGCAACATGCGTCTTAATCAATTGGACAATTTAACACTTTAGAATAAACCCCGATTTTTATCACAATTACGTAGTTTCTCCAATATCTTATAGTTAAATCACTTTTTGATGGTCTTATTACCAGATCTTCCAAGATGTCCAGATAAAAACTCTTCTAGTCTACATTTTAAGTCTGCTTTAAGACAGTGCATATAAACGAGAGATCTTATTAGACCACACATATTGCTTAATAAGAGTGGGCAATGAAAATTAAACCTAGTAGGAATTTTAATGCCTAATTAACACTATACTGGTTCTTTATATAAGAAACTGAAAATATGAAATTTCAGATTATTTATGTGTAATATAATACACACAAATCAAGTTTGACTGCGATTACTTTATTGCTATATCCGGCCATTTTACAAACTGACCTAAGAAAGAAATGAAATGGGGTTTAACGTTCTACTGTTCTGCTCCGAACTGGGCTAATGAAGTCGGGCATATGCCACACAGTGTGCTATTGCTATGAGGGAAATTTTGCCCAGACAGCTGCACTACGGCCTACTCTTATATCGAATTCCAACTGTCAAGGGATCTTTTACGTGCACATTAATGTGTTCACGGGACCTTCCCATCCAAATGACTAGACAGCTGTCCTTGTCAGGCCCTCTGTACTGTATCACTGACAAGGGGGAACCACGCCGGAAAATCTGGATGAACTTTTTCAGCCAATGCAGGGATCGAACACCCGACCTCCAGTCTAGCAAGCCAGAGTCTTACCCACATAGCCACCATGATCCCCAACCCAAGAAAGAAGTGTTACATGTACTATATATTTTAGCTTCGATCTGTGAGTATAATTTCATTCTACATCCCTGTTCCATAGAGCTAAACACTGAGAAAATGAATCATCATAAGATCAAAGTCTTCACAGACCTACAAAAGACAGATGGCTTTAATTAAAAGTTTCAAGATCAATATTATCTCATTCTTCAAGATCTACAGGTAATCACTACAGACAAAACCAACTCTTGCATACTTCTTTCAACAGCCACAAATTCCTGCATACTTACAAAATTATATCAGCAACAGAGATGTGAATAAAATATGCACATTTCACATCCAATTTGTATGCAGATTAATAAATATTTATACAATTATCAAGGCAATATTACATTTTTTTCAAATGCTACAGGCAGAATCGGTGTCAAGTTTACATTATTTAATCCTTTCACTGATAACTTCTCAAGGTCACAAAATATGGGAATGCCCTATAAATGGCAATATTTCGTTTATCCATGCTTCATTTGACATGTAATACTGAAATATTTTTTCAATGAGAGGACTGGTTATCTCCCAAATATGATACAGAAATATTTTATCCAGATTTAATTTTGACTTATATTTCAAATATGATACTGAAATAGTTTATCCAGATTTTGTTTTGACTTATATTTCAAATATGATACTGAAATATTTTATCCAGACTTCATTTTGACTTATATTTCAAATATAATACAGAAATATTTTATCTATGCTTCATTTTGACTTATTATATTTCAAATATGATACTGAAATATTTATTATATCCTGAAATATTTTATCATTAACAAATGTTTAGCAACAAAATTACTAATTTTATACCAAAATGGACAATAATTAAATAAAATTTAGTAAATTTCACTTTGATTACAGATATCCAAGATAATCTCTGGATCTTTAATAACTGTTTTGTTCATACATGTATAAAAAAACAGATGTAGATAAACAATATTATCCTTAATCCAATACTACAATATCTATTATTGGAACTGTTGTTTGTGTAATATTCTCTGAGTTAAACAATTACAAATTGAACATTTGAAACATTTTTAATATGTTAGGTTATATCAGTATATTAATCACAAGACATAATTCATCCAGAACTTAACCAAATTAAGACTTAACCTATCTACTATACAAATGGCAACAATTCACAGACTAGCAGAATAAAGTCCTATAATACACACAATTGAGCAATCAAACGAGATGAGGTGCATAATTCCTGACAAGCGAGTAATCAGGCGTACTGACGCCAGTAACATTAATATTTACTTGATAATAGCCCTACTAATTAGATAGTTCTTCTGACTGAAAGAGTTGTCCACATGCGATCTGACCATTAGTCAAATAAACTAGTATAATAATAAACTTAAACATCTCTCATTGGAACAGTTGAGATTTGAGATGCATTCAGTAGTCATTATTTCACTTTAATAGTTTCATATCTCTAAGACCAATCTTCACATTTAAACCTTTTGAAATCTCATGAGCACAGATGCGTAGAACGACAATCATTGATTTGTGTGAAAAAATAAAAAGCAGTATTAAAGAAAGCTTTCACGGTAAGTTATCTCTGATCTAAAAACAACCACAAAATACAATTCTTTTACCAATTACCAATAATAAAACGATCATGTGATAAAATTAATTTATATTTCCTCCACAAGTTGACTCATTCTGATTAAATATCAACAAAGTGAACGAGGGAAACGTAAAGAAACAGTGAAAAAGGAATATCTTGTGCACGGACTAATAGTATAAAAATTAATTTCCATACAATCTGGGGCCATAATCCAGGAACTTATGGTTCGATATGTGCGAATGTAGAAAGGAACCGAGATCGGTGGGACATTAACACATTTGACATTTCATAAAAATCGGATCCAACTTGTGACCTCTAGACAGTCCACAACCTTCATATTACTTTAACACTATTAGCGTATATAGAGTGGTCATTTTGTCCGTCAGTTTTGGTCCAATTTTCACGAAATTCTAATTCAATCATCATTATGGTGTAACAGTGATATATTAGAACGGTTTTATAAATCGGATCAAAATTGTGACCTCTAGGAGGACCACAAACTAAAAATGTGATTTTTTGTACATTCAGGAGCCATAATCCATGAATCTTTTATCCAATACATGCCAATATCGAACGGACCCAATGTCTTTTGGAGAAAAAACTATATTTCAAGTTCCGTCAAAATCAGGAATTGTGACCTGTAGAGTACCCACAAACAAATTTATTGTGTTTCCTTGATAATTTATCAGAGTAACTAGAAGCACTAGCACAGAGATCAAAGAGATAATTCAGAGCTTTAGCTTTTGTATACTGTAGAAGCTTACATATACATATTTAAATTATTAAAACTAATCCTGAACATCTGTTGTCAAAGAAAGACTTTAAATTAAGTCTATATCAGATTAGGATTTTAAATATTTTGGGTGAGGTTATAAATAAAAACCCTGATGTATATATTTAAAAGATAATTTATGTATTATTTCAGTTCAACATATACACAGTCCTACACACAAGCCAAAATTCTGGCTCCAATGGAGCTACAGTAAGATCTCTAATGCTGTCAACACCTATAGCTACTGTCTCATTATTATAAAACACATGGCCATAGACCCACTGAATCTTATCTTTATAAATGTATTGTATTTCAATATTTTTTGGTTGTGGGAGGAATGTGCTATCTATGTTGGCACACAATATCAAATTTCACACCGATGTTAATATTGTATAATATAAAGATATCCAATGCTCATTGTATCATTTGATATACTAGCAGACGGCTTATATTATATTGTACTGTTCCTTTCAAACTGGAATTTCATTATGTTGAAATTAAGAGAATTGCCACTGAGAAGAGATGATAATGATTCCAGATTGTGGATTATTTTGGATGACTTTATAATATATCTTAAGAACAATCAATCAGAAAAGGATAGGATTAAATTATTGAAGAAATATAACATTAAACGAGAAGTAGAAAGATACCAGGGAGGACATATCAAAGTTGTTGGTGGCACAGAATGCATAAGTACTTTGGCTATTCTAAAATATATTTTTAATCATTCCGAGGACTTTGAAAATTGTTTTTCCATTGGAAACCAAATAAGTAAAGATTTTTTCTCTTCGGTACCATCAAAAATTCAATTACAAGGTACACTATTAGATCTTTACAAAGAAATATCAAATTTACTTGTTGGGAAGGACGATCATAAATATCTGAAGCTTGATGAATTGAAAATTCCATTCCTTGAACATTCATATAAAGTTATTTTTACAAATGAAGAATGGTCAAGAATATGTTTATTCGAGCACCATTTTGCGCAAAGCTTGTGCAGTGAGCCTGTAGGTGATAGTATTAAAAGGCGTTGGGACTATCTGAAATCACTAAAAGAAGCTAAAAACCTAAGCAAATCTGTTGTAAAAAGTGCCCAACAAACTATTAAATTGAGAAGTCAAAGGACAACATCAAATGCTGTTAGTGAAGAAATACAATTATCCACAATCAACAAACATAGGCCTTCTATTGTAGAATCTCAAATTTTCAACGCAGTCACAACAATATTTCCTGTTGAAATACAATCAGTTACATGCGTAAAATGTATGTGTCCTGGTATCCAGGATTTTTTAGATACAGTTGACATTATTGTCGGCTGTACTAGTAACTGTGAAGCACCAACCAACAAATTAACAATACAGATGATATTGAACATATGCAACAAATATCATTCGTTGAATTGTCATCATATTATGTTCATTGATTCCAATTCTTTAACACCATACCTGCAAAAAAATGGTCATATTGCAAGATTTAGTCTTTATGACGACCTCCGGTTAAATAAATTAAGTACACATATATTGTTTTTATGCAACGTTTTACAAGAAAATGTAGTTCCAGAAGAAATTAGTGTCAACGGAATAATGGAAAGATGCCAGTCATGTTTTGATATATCACTGCCCAAGCCTTTGTCTGTCACCAATTTCGACGTTCTCCAGGAATTTCATTTGGATGTACCATTGGAAATGCAACTTATTCTTGAAATGTTCATTAACAAAGATAGTCTTTACCACAAGAACTTGTCTGAAAATTTCTTAAATAAAAAATACGAACGATTGTACTCTGTATATGAAGTTCTATTGAATACATTTAACAAAAATTTCATTGGAATTTTCCAACAAAAAATAACAGACGAACTTTTAATGAACTATCACAGCATAAGTACGCTTTTCAATATCACAAGTAAATATGGATTTACAACATCACTGACATTTGCTGAAAACAACCTTATTTCAAAGTCGATGGATGATCAGCTCTACTACCAGACCTATATCAAGGAGTACCCTATTACATACGATACTCTTGCTGGTAATGTGACTCAAATGGTTAGCCTTAGGCAGTGTCACTTGATTTTGATGTTGGATAATCTTGTACGTCTGAAGTATCACAGTGATCCCGATCCTGGAGAACATCGCTCAAAACAACTGTGCATGCTACCAATAACACTCCAGGGGTTGCCAAAAGACTCTAAAGCAACAGAAAACTGGCATGATGTGAATATCTGTGATGGATCACAACACTGCTCATGTAAAAAGCGGCTAATTTTGAGCAAAGAAGAGGCTTTTGATACCATTTTGAATCTTTCACATTCAGAGGAAAGCAGTTTAGAAATATTTAACAACATATGTAGATGGGGAAATAATAGCCTTTGGAGAATGTTACAAGGTAAGATTATTACTGTGCATTAACATCAACAATCTGGCAAATTTGTAAAGAAAAGAATTGTTCCTTGAGCTATAAATAATGGATATTTAGCCTTTCTTTAGAAAAGTATACCAGTGTATACAACGGTTTAGGGCCCAGGTACATGAAACAATTTTCCTTAAATTAAGGTCTACATTCAAGAATGTTTTTTTTTGTATTTGAAGAATAGGCCGAGTTACAAATTTGGGTAACAAGAGAAATATGAATATGATCCTGTAAACTTGCAGTTAATGAGGGTTTTACTTTCAAAATTTATTTTTTCTTGACAGATGACAATAACAATCCTATTAGTTCTTCCTACAGCTAGTATAAATATCTTACACATTTTCAGATACCACTTGTACATTTCCAAAGACATCATGGCTAAACAAGTTCATTCAAGAAGCCATTGTATTCAACCAAGAGATGGTGCCAAAATGTACATCATTGAAACCTGTTGAACCAGTTGAAGAACTGAAGTCACCAGACGATTCATCCCCTATTCCTATAATCCAGGTAACATTTCACCATACCTATCTTATTTCAAAATGATGAATGTGTGGAAGCAATGTTTAAGTCAGTTCTATCCCACACATAGTCCCACTCAAAATATTTCACACTGCAAAGATTTAAAATCTAGTTTGTATTAATATACTTTCTAAAAATCATTATTTTTGTGTTTCAGATATCTCCAGTTGGTTTGTCCTCGAATTATCCATTGTACACAAATGACGATAATTTGCACGAAATTGTTCATGATACCTGTAACATTTTAGATGACTCTATGGACCTTGGGATTACCCTCGATGATTCCCTTTTAGAAACATCCATGGAACAACTGACGATTCAAGAAACTGATCATGAGAAGCAATCTATAATTTCAATGTTTGGTTTTGAAAAATTTACCACACCTCCATTACTTACAAGACATCCACCCCCAGCAAGTGGAAGAGATGATGATATCAATAAGCTAAGAGAAATCTTAGATGATATTCTTGTAAAAGCTGGAATGGATAAAAACACTGAAAGCGAGTCGGTTTCTTTCGATAGAATTCTCTTTGGCCCAGACAATAAAATTGGTATTAATTTGCTGTCCCTTATTAAGGAAAATAAAAAATATGAGAAATTTTTGCCCGAGTTTCCACTCCTTCATCTCAGAAAATCCAAGGTCAATACTTTGTTTAGTGCATATCGCTATGCAGGATTGGTGGAATTATTGATGGTCATGCGTGACGAAACAACTACAGAATGGTCAAAATTGATAACTACTGAACACATTGATACTGCTACACGGCATATTAGAAGGCTCTCTCAATCTCTTCAGTTTGCTTTTACACTTAAATTTATTCAATACCTACCAAGCACGGATGCACAGTTATTTGTTGAGAATGAACTAAATCAAACTCCTATTGAGACAGCCCAGAAATGGAATAATAAGTTTGACGAATTTATGGTTACAATGAGAAAAATAAATGCTACTTTTGCTCTCCATTTTGATATGATGATACATTGTAATGAAGTTGTAGCTGTGAAACTAGCAGAACGTCTTGGCGGTGAGAATGGATACAGTCTGTTATTGGGAGCGGTAAAGTCATCTTTGTGGTTTTCATTCTTAAATGGAGCTAGTTCTTATGCACCCTATTGTACTCGCTTATTGACAGAGCATTATACAGCAGGAATCTTTCACCAGAATTTGAAAAAATGTCTGTTCTCTACTCCTATCGGAAATAGCCAGGTAAACTTTGCATGCGACACCAAACGCGAAATGGACCATAAAGACGCATTAAAGGGATTCCGCTCTGGATCTTCCCAAGAATCAGCTGTACGAAGAATGTCACTCATTGATTCATTCAACGCTGTTCATGCTGTTCAACAGAGCGACAGTGATTCTTATGGTGTATCTTGGAACTTCACTGAGACAGACATAAAACATATTTTTCGAGTCACAGAGGTTATTCTAAGACAAGATGCACTCTCAACACACCCCTGCAACATTCCACGCAATGTGTATGCCATTGACAAGGGTGTGCTGTCTCGTGAGATCCTAGATGATGATACAAAGGAAATTGGAAAATATCTTATTCAACGATTCATATGCAAAGACAATCTATTTCAACTCTCTGCTACAGATTCCCCCAAATTGGAAGATGTTTCAGGACCAATAAATTTGAAATCGCGCTTAAATAAAAATGTAAGTGTTACCATCAAACGAGTAGTAAAGCAAACGAAAATCGCACACAAATCAGAACGACAATTGAAAGAAGACAAAAGATCCAAGTTACTATCAAATGCTCTAAAGCAAACAGATCGGTTGAGCTCTGATATGAACATGTGTCAATCTCTTGTTAAACCAGACTGTAGCAAACCAAAAGTACAGAAATCCTCTTCCATGAAACTGGCATTGGCAAATCTATTAGAGTTTTGTAACCCACAGGAAATAAACAAGTGTATTACAACAGCATCAAAATTATTACCTGGTTGGCTGACAAAAAGGGTAAAGATTGTTACAATTGAATTTGCTGGAGTCAAATTTAAGACCAAAGTTGTTACCGGATCCCAATATCTATACTATGTCCAGAATGCTGTCCTGTGTCCAATTATTAAACAAATGACTGCTTTGGAGAGAGTGATTGTGTGTGAAGAAAAATATACGTTTACACCAGACAATTTCAAGGCCGGTACAAGACGGCAAAGAAAGAAAAACCCTGGTGTATCAGTTGTGCATTTAAAAAGTGCAGATGATATCCTGAATCAACATACTTTTCAACGTGATGCAATAACTGGTACTGATGTCGGCAAATCTATGATCAGCAACTATTTAGCATCAAATATCCACAAGTTAAAACTGCCACGTGAAATAACTGTAGATATTGACAGCGAAATGGCAACTAGTTGCATTTGTAGAGGCGCTTGCAATTGTAATCAGTATGCGATTCCCATTCGCTGCCAATTCACTCCTGACCAGACACCATGCCAGATAACCAACCTAACTGATATTCACCAAAAGAAGGGCGAAGCAGAAATGTCCCAAGTGGATTGGCTTATTGGGTGCAAAGACAAACTCGAGTCGGGTGATACTATTGTCAGCTTTGTAACGTCAGGTGACATAGATGCAGTCATAATTCACCTTTTCGCTGTTGCCAGACATTGGCCAAGGGAAGAAAATGGACATTTCAAAAATGATGTGTATGTTATACTCCAAAAGCCCCAGAAAAAATATGACATATTTAATATCACCCTGATTCTGGAAACTTTAGAAAAAACCTTCAACTCTAAGTTGATAGGGATCAAAGTACCCATTGGCCTTTGTCTTGGTGGCAATGACTTTATTCCCAAAATAAAAGGGAAATCACACGATAAAATATTAAAAATGTATGTATACAATGACCACTTTCTTTCCTCTCTTATAGAGTGTACAACTCAAATCCAGATTAATCCAGATATCTTTGAGGAATTTATTAAGAATCTTTACTGTCCCAAAAAACTAAATCCGGAAAGTGTAACATCTGAAGATGTTCGCAGAATAACTAGGGAAAGAAAGAAGAAATTGCAAAGTATTAGTTCAACCGATGGTCTACAACTAAGTAACGCGGATAACTGGATGCCACCTACCACCGCCATTCACCGCTTAGCCAATCTGATTCAACTCCAGATTGATTATCTGTTAACTGCTGGTGACCACAGTGCTGATTTACCGGATTTCATGTCGCTGCCATGTCTTAAAAAGTCAGCTACTGGAGAAGTGGAATATGACTTTGGACCGGATGCCTTCATGGCATTAGATTCAATTTTAAAAAGCAATGAAGGGGTGAAGCGAAAAAAAACAAACGAAACACCACAGAAAGGTCAAAGACGAAAAAGGCAGCTAACATCTACGCCTAAAAAAAAGTTACCAAAATAACAAAAATTATCTATGGTACATGTCCATTCCCTCCAGAACCCAAAATAATGTTTTTCAAAGATATTTTTCATATTTCAGAGAATTGTAAAACTACTGGATACATATTGCTTTTTTTATGTTGTATATGGTTGCTGACAATTGTTTGGGGAGATTGATTCATGCCCCCCCCCCCTTTTTCTGCTGAGTTTGGGGAGACTAAGAGATATAACTGACTTATAATTAACTAATATGGTAATTGGTATCTTACCACATTGAAAATGTATTATGTCGGCATGTATTACAAGTAATAAATTTCAATACCGGTCATGTTTTGATCTAGAGTGAAATGAGATGAAATAGTATTTTTTTTCTGTGGTTTCATTATGTGAATTACCTTATTCTCTTCGTAGATGTACATGGAAAGGAATATCTATTTTTAGAATACAATAAATCCTGTATTACAAAAATTAAAATTCATTATCATTTAATCTTATTCCAAATAAAAATAATGAATATTTAGTTAATGCATATAACCTGCAACGTTTTTGGATCCTTTTTACGTGCATATCAATTGTAAGTTTATTATGTTAAATGCATGTTCTAGTACTGTGGTAATATTTCAATAATTACAGTGTTGATCAATCTACTGGATCTTCATGTTAATATACTTAATATACAATTAATCTTGCTTAGTTTTTGAAGATCAATTCATAATTGAATTTATATATATTTTTAGCTTTTTTAATCACAAAATTGTATTTTTACTTTATAATTATTAAACTCATCTGAACATTTTGGTGAAATTTGCTCTCTATAAATGTATTAAATAAAAATAATAAGATACTTTTACTGTATATGTAGTATTTTTCTCAATGTATTGTTAATGCTGTTAAATAAAATTCTGATCTAGATATAAATAGCTTATTTTACTTCATAAGAACCCAGTAAGCCTTTATGGGGTCACACAGTTGAAATTCCTGTAAACACCAGAAGGGATATGGTATCAAATATCCACCTTATATGACTGTTTCCAGTAATTATTAACGACAGTTGATGACAGTTAACAATATACACCAGATAGTCCTTATCGGGCTGGATTTGGCCAAAACCTGGTTTGTGTGTAGGACTGTACAGATGATTATTTAATCAACTAAACAGTTTTCATTTTGCCTGGTATCTCCACCACATAGAGATTTTTTTATTTCTGTTATATTTGATATCTAACAACTGTTCACTAATCAATGTTGGTACAAAACATTTACGGTATCATAATGGCATCAGCTAGTCAGTTTTTTACATATATTCTACTGGTATCTTTCTTTTCTTTCTGACTAGATCAAAATAAATGAATCACAATAATGTGATAAATATATTCCAATAATTTATGATTTTCATTGAAAAGTGAATTTCAGGCAGCCGTGATATGTAGAAAATTTTTTGTGTCTAAACGTTATAGATGTAAACTTCTAATAGATCCAATGTGTTTTACGTCCAAAATGATGTAATAAATAACAGGGTTGGGAATGTCAAGACATCAGATCGTCTTTTTTGTGAGAATTTTGGAAATAAATGGATATAGTAGAGAAAAAATGGCAGACAGTGTCTTGTCAGATTTTGTAGAAGTTAACCAGATGGGATGTATGATGATCTAAAGTTACCACTATATTTATCAATTCTCTCTCAAATCAAATACTGTATTGGGTGTAATAATTACCGAAGTGATTCATAAAGTGACGATTTAACCCAAAATAAATGCCACCATGACAGTTGTCTATTTTTTGTTGTCAGTAGAACTGAAATATTTTGTTGTCAATGTCTTGACTATAAGATGTATTAAGAGTGTTTTTAAGTGTAAGGAGTTGTTTTCATTATAAAATATCAACTTTACAGTATACGTCCACATACCTGCATTGATATGGTACTTTTTAATATTTCGAGCGTGAAATATTAAATTGGTGCAATGACAATAACATCACAAGTGGCAAAGAAGGCTAAATATTAACAAAAAGTGGGTGTGATACCACGCCAGGGGGTCTGGGCATGCACCAAATAAATAGTTGCCGTCTTTGTAGTATAAGGAATAAATATGCAAAGTTCCAAGATGATCCATTCAGAATTGCAGACAATAAACAAAAAAATTGGGCGTGGCTCTGCCCCTGGGGATTGGATATGTAAGGATATAAATAGGTACAACCCTGTTATTAAAATGATTGATATGCTGAATTTGAACAATATTTGTTAATAATTGCAGCCTATAGAGTATTTACAGACAAAAAATTAACAAAAAAGTGGATGCACTACACCCCTGGGGGTGGGATCATGCACCAAAATCAACAGATGCCGTCCTAAGGGTATAAGGAATAAGAATACCAAGTTCCAAGATAATCCATTCAGAATTGTGGCCTTCAGACGTTAAACACAAAAATTGGGCGTGGTTCGGTCTATGTGGTTAGTATTGTCTGTATTTTTTTCTTATCAGTTTTTGTTTTGTATGTAGTGCGGTTCTCTTGCACTTACTATTAGACATTAAATATACGTCCGAAAAATCCACATAACTATAGTAGATATAAAATTCTAAATTTAACAAAATCATTTTACATTAGTCTGTCATCAATCAACAACATTAATTAAAGGTGAGAAAGAGATTCTAAAATTAGTATGATAAGACATGTAACACGCACAAATCAAAAGTAAAAATAGAATTCTGTGATATTATCTTATCCTGAGAAAAAAACACCTTAAATTCCATAAATCACCTTCAGTTTTATAACAATATCAAATAAATCTGGGGTTTCCAGATAACCTGAGTAAAATACGGCAAGAAGCTTTAAAAGTAAATATTTGTTAAAAAGTCATGGAAAGAGAGAGAGAGAGAGAGAGAGAGATGGGGTTTAATGTTCACTCGACACAAACTAGTTCATTTCAGGACTAACATATGGTTCAATTTTATTTCGATAATTTGCTTGCGCGTAGGGGTCTTTAGCAGTGGGAGGAAACAGGAGGACCCAGAGAAAACCCACGAGGTTGGACAGACGACCCTAATCCTTGTCACATACAACTGGGGAATCAAAACCATGCCAGTTGACTCAATGACAGACCTTATGATACAGAGTGCACATGCTAACCACTCAGCCATACCCCCCCACCCCGACACGGAAATAAGTTTACAAAAGCATATAGACAATAAAATATAGTCCTCCGGATGCCTAGAACTTAAGATCTTGACACTTGAAGAATCTAAATGTTGTTTAATAATATTTATATTGTTTGTAATAAGAAGTAAACGCTGAGTAGAAGCAATCTTATACACTACGTTTAATTTGCCAGTGTTATCAGCTACAGAACATAAATATCTCAGCTATGAACAATTTTTTGCGCCCAGTTTCAGATTTCATCCTGATAAGTAGCATTTTTTTTCATCTTTCACACTAAAGAATGAAGGTGCATGAAAATAGAAAGCGGTGCACCTGAAAAACAGACTACCAGATGTTAAATCTTACCATATGTACTGTATAGGAAAAACATGCAAACAACATGCATACATAGAGCTTACATATCCATTCATTCATATTCTCACTTTGTACCAATTTCATCAACACAAATACAATGCAGCAATTTATTTTATGGAACAAACAATTAGCTGCTATTTTTAATATATATATTCTACATGTATATAGAGAGAGAAATGGGGTTTAACGTCCACTCGACACAAACTAGGTCATTTCGGGAGTAACATATGGTTTAATTTGATTTCAATAATTCGCTTGCACTTAGGGGTCTTTAGCAGTGGGAGGAAACCGGAGGACCCGGAGAAAACCCACGAGGTTGGACAGGCGATACATGTATATAGAAGTACCAGTATATATGAAAGGAAATGTAGAACAATACTATAATAATACTAGAAATTGTGCAAACTTTGAAAGAAACTGCACTGGAAAATGTTTCTGACCTGAAAAGTTCTGATATAAATATCTATGGTAATTAAAGAAAGTTTTTGCAAATATTCAGGACATATTGCAAAATTCTCTGGGAAAGATGTGACCACCACAGAATAAACATCTGCAGGAGAAGGCCGATTCACCAAACTTTATTTAGCATGATAACAAACAGAAACTTACAAAGTACAGATATAAATGTTGTCAAATTTACTTATACTTTTCCAATTGAAAGATTTAGATGTCCTTCAGTACATGTCTGAAAATCTCCTCTCAATATCAATTTCTACAAAATGGCCAAGACAATATTGGTCTATAAAAAGAACAATTTTGATCATCCATAAAATAAAATATTTCCAGAAATGAGTTGGAAAACAGATGGAAGCTTGGAATATAAACATGTTCATAAACTTGTCCATGTTCCTACACGTCTACTCAAAGGTATCAAAAATTCCATTAAAGAAACCACCCCTGGTGTTAGAGAAAGAATTTATTAGTAATATAAACACAATGAGGTAAGTATGTAAATCCTGTATGTATTATTAGTGGGGTTATCTTCTCATGTCACAGTAGTTTAGTGTATAACATGTTTACATAAACTCAGGTGTGTTTATGAACTACTGGTGAACATGAAGCATCAGTTACCATCAATGGTGCCATTGGTAAGAACCAGATGGCTAAAATTCCAAGTTTTTATGACTTGAACTAACATTCCATATTCTATTAGGTAGATGTTATCTTATGTACATGTACTAAAGGTTAAACTGGATCAAAATAGATCCGCCATTCATTTACATGTACAACATTGTAAAAATAAAACATAAGGAGTTTTCATCAAAAGCATTGCTGCTGGTATCTTTAAGTTAATTTAAATATCATGGAATATGTGTGAAAAGACCATGTCCTCTTAGCTCAAGTACTGGACAAGTTTTTCTGTGCAATTAGTTTATAGCATTTTAGCTAAGAATTAAAACAAGATGTAATGATTTGGAATAGACTTTACACATTGAGCAGGCAGAGCGTGGTTCTAAGTGACCCAGCCTTCCTAAAAGTGTGCGTCATCTTGCATACATGGTATTTTGGAAGTGAAAGACAAAGTTCAAAGACAAGGCCTTCTGCAAATACCCTTGTAGTCTTACTATAAAATAATGTAACTTGGGACGCACACATCATTGATTTTTTTTACAATACTGGGGACTTCCTATCTCAATCTAAAACCTTATGGAGTCAAGCAAATTGATTGGTTTAAATGAAGAAGTTTTAAACATCTGATTTTGCCCTTGCCTACATATAAGCACCACCTCGGCAACATACTACCAAATTTTCAAATGTCACTGGTTTAAGACCAAAAGGTGTAAACTGTTGCCAAAATTTACAGCAGAACAATGTTCCACTTGCCATATATAGCTCTCTTCTCATCTGCAAACTTTTAACACCATGTTTTAAAGTGACATACTGATATATAAGAACCCGTTTTATGTTTTAACCCATTTTCCTTATTTTTTATATGCGGCCTTGATATGTAAATAACTTAATTTAAGGGATGTTGGATGGCCGAATGGTTAGCATGTGCATACTGGTAAGGTCGTCATTGAGTCAACTGGCGTGGTTTCGATTCCCCGGTTGTAAGTGACAAGGAGTGGGGTTACCTGTCCAACATTGTGGGTTTTCTCCGGTTTCCTCCCACTGCTAAAAACCCCTACACACAAGCGAATTATTGAAATAAAATTGAACCACATATTAGTTCTGAAATGACCTAGTTTGTGTCGAGTGGACGTTAAACTCCATTTCTCTCTCACTTAATTTAATCAACCTGTCCATAATATCATATCACAATATATTGGACATTAAATTTGTAATAACAAGAAGATTTCAACAAGAATGAATAAGCATCTCCTGAAAGCTCTATTGCCTTGTCCTTCAAATTGACACTGATCTAAGAATTTTGAGAATGTATACCCTAGCCTGGGGATATCACTTGAATTAAATTCTGGCCATGATGAAAAAATTCAGGTCTTAATGTCCAAATTATCTTTGGTCTGGATTGGTGATATCAGAACGATTTAACCTTTGACCAGATGGCATGACACTAGTTGTACTCTCAAGGGAAACACCCACTTAGCCTACTTGATCTGCTTCCTATTAAGGTCTTTATTTAACACCAACCAATAAATTACATAGTAACCCTATTACCCCATCTGGATACTTTTTCTCTCTAAAACGAAATAATTACGGATGCAGTGTTTCTTTTTTCCGTAAACTGTTTTTTGGTAAATATGAAAACATCCTGATGATTAAATATCTAGAACACATGGTAGGAAGAATACCAATATAAAATTACCAAAATACATTAAATAAATATATACATGTACTTGAAATTTTAATCACCTCACTTGTGTCACACTCGAGTTGATATTTATGTAAAAGGTTGTTTTAAAAATCCATAATACCTTATAAATTTGCTTGAACCGCAGTAGCTTGGTGAGTAAGATTCATTTGGATTTTCCTGTGTGCTTCCTCCTTGTCAGAAGTGGAGGACGGAAGGCCTTGCAAGGGACATTTAGTCTTTTGGATAAGATGAAGAACATTGGTGTGCATGCAAAAGAACCCTTGACAGATGGAATTCAAAATAAGAATAGGTTGTAGTGCTGTTGTCCGGGCAAAACATTAAACCCCATTTCATTTCACCTAATAAATTTGCAAGGGTTGCCATCATTTAAAAATATAGTTAAAAAATTCCACCCACAAATAATAAGATTCATGTTAAATAAATCAGTAATAAGATCTGTCTATTGTTGTCATGTTCATTCTTATAGTTCATCTGGCCTGAAAACAATGCCAGAATTCCTGATGTTACATTTTGTTCTTGAAACCATGATGGGTCCATTATATTCTACTTCATAATAGCTATACATGGTTCCAGCACACTTCTGCTTCTCTCGTTTACACATTTGTACAATCATTACCACGCATACCATGCTCTACATGTTATTATTACTCACAAGACATGTTTTGGCTAAAATGTCCCAGTTTGTTTTCACAGCAGACAGACAAACTTTTGTTTTAATACTGTATATTTGAAGCTGATAGTATCCAAGTATTCAAAATATTTGGACAGGATTTAATATGTAATTCTATAAAACTTTTGCCAATTATTATTTTATATAAAGTTGATCCGATCCGTAGGGATTTGTTTCCAAATCCAGCTATTATTAGTCAACATTATTTGCATCAAAACTTCTTCTTAAACTATAAAATTTCAACACCAAAATTAAACCCTAATATAATGACACATTTATCAAATTGTCTGTAAGATATCTTCTGTTGGAGAACTCAAGACATGGGGCATGATACACAGCAGTGGTAAAGAGTATCTTATTGCATCTATCTCCCCCTGTTGTGCTTATCACAAGACCTGCTGCCAACTTAGGATAAAGAGAAGTAGGGAAAGGATATCGTTTGTGCATTTTATCAAATATACTGTAAACATAGTTGACAAATGATGAAAATGGAACTGATCTTTCAACAGGATATACATCATAAACACTGAAAATGTTTTTGTAAAGAAATCTAATATTTAGTCTTGGAAAAAACCCAAGGAACACCAAAATAGTTTTTGTGGCATTTGATAAAATAATAAATTTAATTTTCTTTTTACCAATAAATGTAATAATAGACCATTTAAGAAAGGATTTCACTTGAAGCAATTCATTATTCAAAATCTATTATTTAAGAACAGAAGTAAGAAACAATGCTTTCACTCAGCAATTCTTTAATTAAAATGTCTGTTTAAGAGCAGAAGTAAAGAGACATGAGAAGTTAATTATATTACAAGTATTTAACAGACAACACATGGTCATCATCATTCAGCTAAAGGGCAATCTCAATGGTCAGTGAAAGATGAGGTGAGTTGTCAATGTTGCCACCTTGTCGCTTTCAACAGTGTCCACCATTAACTACACTAGACAGTCAGATTAAAATGAGGAAACTTGATGCTGTAAAAATGTTCCTAGATTTTAGCCCATTCAGTCGCTAAAGTTGAACTGGTTTAAAAAAAAACCCAGTTGAACTTTGTCGTCTGAACACAAATGTAGGGCAAATACACCAGTTAAAAAAAAAAAGGCTTTTTTTTTTTAAACTGACTTAAAAAAAACCTGGCTCCAGCTCATGGCGGTGCCATACAGTTCCATAAGCGTGCAAGAACCAAATAAAGAATTTGAATAAAATAAAACCAAGTACGAACAATCTAAACCATTAGACAAAATGCGTAGTTAACTGGCTATAGTTAAACTGGCTTGACTTATAGTACGTGTGAATGCAACACGATGCTGTCTTGAAAACCCAGGCCATTTTGAACTGGTTTAAAAATACGCTCTGAACGGTGTAGAAGACTGGGCTCAATTAAATAACTGGCTATCCACATCTATTTGCATGTGTACAAGTCTGAAATTATACAGGAATTTGACATACATTTAGGCTGGCATTAACAGATACATGCATCACATTAGCATTTAACTTTGTCCAAATACTGCTGATAAAGTTGAAACATATCATATAAGCATATGTTATATATATCTGTGTGGGCTGAAAGCATTTTTTTATTATCATTCCTAAATTTACAGATGAGTGTCAAGAAAATACAGAATTAGCCAAGCTGGTCATTGAATGTGAAATCTGTAGGCTATCAACTTTCTGCTGGGGAAAATTGAAATCCAAATATACCCTAGGTGCTAAATACAGAACACAAACTACATGTATAAAGAAAAATTAAATGAATTCAGTACATTTTCAGTGTAATAGGGTTGAACTTTACGGGTGAGATCTAACAGAGAGAAACTTAATTTGTGTCTAGAAGCTGGATCTCTGATTACTGAGGTGATATGTGCTAACAAACAGATATCACTAGCTTATCATTATGTAGAACCCGATACAGATCATTGGAAACATGATAGTATGATTTTATCTCTTTAGGCATTCAATTATATTTACAGGGAAATATAGCCTATAACAACACTTCCAGGCAATAAATATAATGGAATGGAAAGGGGTTTTTAATCAATGGTAAAATCCTATATACAATGAAATGAACGCTCATCAACAAATGTAGAACTAATAAAATGTTTAGAAATGAAATGGGGTTTATCGCTCTACTGTTCTGCTCCATCTGCGTAATGAATACTGGCCTATGCCATCCATTGTGCTACAATGGAAATTTTATCCGAACAGCAGCACTTCGACTTACTTTTATATCGAATTCAAACTGCCAAGATCTTTTACATGCAAGCCAACATGCACACGTGACCCTAAATTTTTCGTAACCCATCCAAACAACTATGTTATTCCTTGCCACTTGCTTTCACATTGTACTTTGCACGGGATTCAAAATTCCTAAAATAAAAATCTGCAGCTTTAGTTAAATTATAAAATGAAATGGGGTTTAACGACCTACTGTCCTGCACCGACTGGACATATGCCATAGTGTTCTATGAGAGAAATTTTGTCCGGACAGCGGCACTACACCTACTCTTATATCGAATTCCAACTGTCAAGGTATTTTTTACGTGCAAGCTATGTGTACACACCACCTCGATTTTACATCCCATGCAAACAACTATACATTGTCCCTTCCCAGTCCCTCTGTCCTGCACCACTGACAATCCACTGACACGGCAGAAAATACTGATGAACTTATTAACCCACAAATAACTTCTGTGATCAGTTACCAAATCTAATGCCAAACACTTTTACGATTCATTATTTATATCAACAAATATTTGATTTTAAATTATTCAACACTTGACACCAACTCAAAATTGCCATGAATAAAACTTCCATGTCAACTGTTTTGCCCCGATACAAATTTGATAAACCTAATTGATTTGCCAGTGTAAACATACAAGGTAGCAATTGTTGATTTATCAAATCAATGACTTACTTGAAGACATCTGCACAAACCTAATGCTGTACCACACTATAACTGCAAGTTTATTTATTTTACTTAATTTTTCTAGGAGTGCCCATGGTGTGTTGGACCAATCAAGTATCAACAAACAAGAAGCTACTCTACTATAGAAGTATTCAGTTCTTCAATAACCAACACAGAATCATTAGTCATAGCTGGCTATATTCACTAGTTAAAACACATACTGTAATACCACTTGAATTAGACTGCGGTAGCTGTATGGTGTTCTTGGAGGTGGGGGAAGGGGGGGAACGTCTTTGTGGACTATATTTTCCTTCACTGGGTAAACCCTAGTCCACTAGTTTGAGACAATTGTTAAGATATATAAAAGTAGGCAAGAGCAGTAACTTTGGCAGCAATAACCAGATATTGCTGAAATTAAAGAGGTTTTGTTACACCATGAAAACTGTCTCATAGAAAGCAATTATGAATTCACAAAGTCAAACTCCAAAAGTTTACAGGCGCGAGTTGTGCATGTGCAGACAACTTACTATATGACAATGAAAACAAGCCAACAGTGAGGCTGATGTCCCCCGCCGAAATTGCAAAATAAATAGATGACACATATTAATTAATCGCACATTTATTTTTTTCACTAAGTTTCATCACTCTCTATCAGAAAGAATCAAGATTATCTTGTCCCAAACCATCGACAAATGAAATCGATTAGCTCTGCTTAGCTTCAGCTCGAAATGTTAATTATTGAACTCAGTCAAGACATTCACCTAATGAACATCTACATATACATCAAGTTTAAACATTCACCTAATAGACACCTATGCCAAGTTTGAACATTCTACCTCAATTAGAAGGAGAGTTATTGTGTTCCAAAGTTTCTACCAATCAAATTGCTTATCACTCTGCTTACCCTCAGCAAAAAATGTTCATTATCGAACTTAGTTAAGGTATTCATATAATAAATCTATACACCAAGTTTCATCAATCTCACTTAATTAGAACTAAAGTTATCGTGTCCCAAAGCATCAACCAATCAAATTGCTTATCTCTGCTTACCCTAAGCGGAAAATGCTCATCTTCGAACTCCATCAAGGCATTGACCTAATCAACACATACACCAAGTTTGAACATTCTAGCTCAATTAGGAAGAGAGTTATCGTGCCCCAAAGTATCAACCAATCAAATTGCTTATCTCTGCTTACCCTAAGCGGAAAATGCTCATCTTCGAACTCCATCAAGGCATTGACCTAATAAACACATACACCAAGTTTGAACATTCTAGCTCAATTAAAAGTTATCGTGTCCCAAAGCATCAACCAATCAAATTGCTTATCTCTGCTTACCCTAAGCGGAAAATGCTCATCTTCGAACTCCATCAAGGCATTGACCTAATCAACACATACACCAAGTTTGAACGTTCTAGCCCAATTAGGAAGAGAGTTATCGTGTCCCAAAGCATCAACCAATCAAATTGCTTATCTCTGCTTACCCTAAGCGGAAAATGCTCATCTTCGAACTCCATCAAGGCATTGACCTAATAAACACATACACCAAGTTTGAACATTCTAGCTCAATTAGGAAGAGAGTTATTGTGTCCCAAAAAGTGTGACGGACAGACAGACAGACAGACAGACGGACGAACCCATTTTAATAGTCCCCTGCTTTCTTCGAAAGGCGGGGGACAAAAAAAGTTTCAACCATCAAATTTTCCAATTTAGATCAGAAAAGTGATGTTTTTTCAAACCTCCTTTTATTATGGCACATGCCATCTGCACTGAGGATTCTGTGGTTACAACCAACGGTTTGGTGTGATTCACAATTTCTTTTTTCAACAAGCCAACAAAATTTTGACTGCATCAATATTTTGAAGCTGTTAGTGCACTGTGTGATATTTGCTAGAAGTGGCATAACATTTAGGATTGGGTTGCACTTGAATGTGAAAAAATTATTTTGGGTTGAAACTTGCCATTGGCTATTTGCCAAAAGTCTCCCTCGTTATTGGTAAATGTGTAATGTAAAAAAACTTTGTAGAAAAAGCCCGGATTATATATTGTAAGGATAACCAGCTGCTGTACACTGAACAGAACAAAACCACAAAATTATGTTAAACAAACCAATAGCTGATATAGGGAGAGTAATCTATAGTTATAGTTTTCATATTTATCATTTAATCATTGAATCTGAAATTCTGAAATTTTTCCCAATCATGGCAAATGTAAACAGAAAGTTCAGATTAGAAGACATATATTCAACTGTTGACAAAGGTTGGGAGAAGGGTTATAGGTTAGATAAGTCCGCAGTAGACTTACTATTAGAAACTCACAAGAAATTCAGATGTTAACCCTTTAGAACCAGGATCACCAGTGTCACTTGAACATACATGTACATTGTAGTAAACTTACTCTGTCTATAGTTAGCTATTTGAGAACAGACATTAAGCTGGTTGATCGACATTTTAGTTACTAAATCGACGATTTTAGTTAAAAACACTTATGTATATGGTACTTCGAGAATTTTGAGAGGTATTTATTTTGCTTTCAATTTCATATATTTATTATTTAGTCTGTGTATGTATGAAACAGTATGAAATGGAGCAGAACCGCATTACAAAATAATATGCTAAGCTTTGGATATGGCGGCCATTCCAAGCAGAGATCTATCCTCAAAGTAGGTGTGGTGGCCAAAAGAACTAGTATGCAGTCCAATATGGAGAGCTATTCACATAACCCGGGTGGTCTTGGGGGGAAAAGTAGTTTCGGGCAGTCCTGGGATAAAAAATTATAAATCATATCACTCTTCGGTAATATTTTTTTAAAATAACCACGGTAGTAAATATTTACATGTACTAAGTTTTAAAGGGTTAAAATAAACAAAATGCAGACTTTAGCAACCAGTCTAAAACGGAGATGTTTTCCTGAAATATATTAACAGGGGTCACAGTATATTGTTTCATGGTAAGCTTACTACATAAGACTCGGTCAAATATTACATTTTGTCAGACTCTTTAATAAATGATGATGTCCTTGAATGTCTAAAGTGTAATTATACCCAGATATCAAAACAATTCATAAAAGCTTTGTGTTATCTTATCGGTGCTGATCATTAAACAGTGGGTTTTTTATTTTAAAATAAGCCTTGCAAAAATTAACAAAAAAGATACCAAAATCCAACTTCAGTTAAATGATTTAAACACTACGCATGAACATATTTGATTCATGTCAATTAACGCTTTTGCCTACATTTATGTTCTCGTCGGCGACTTGGTAATGATATAAATATAAAACTGAAATAAAACGGCGTTTAATGTCCTAATACAAAACATTTTGCCAATAAAATAATATCTCTAAAATCGAACGCTCTGTTATTATTACTCCAACTTGTCACTTTGACATGACGCAACGCAGCTCAGCTCGTGTAATCAATCGCATCATCGAAAATGAGTTTGTCAATAACACATCTAAAAAAAAGTTAAAATTACTAAGGAGAGTTTGCAGATAAGCGTATCAAAAATGAACTTACCGAAATGCAGTATGTCTGTTGTTTGCAAAAGTCTTTCACTGTAAAGCAACAGTGTTTTTTTTTTAACTTTTCAAGTGTTGAAATATCCTCTCTATTGTTTCTAGTTTATCCACTATTTGAGCTAACAACCGGCTTCCTTCTCAGTTCAACTCGAAATGTATCAAGTAGCAACCGAGCTTTAGCGCGTCTAATGACATCAGCTTACCACGTGGTCTCCAGCCGACATGCACACGCGATACAGGCGAAAGTCGTCTGGACTCTTTTCTGTTACGTGACAGAACATGAACGAACCGGGGTCTGTTTTCAAAATGTATTTGATTAATTTAGGTATTCTGTATTTTGGATGTTTCGCATCTATTCCAGAAATGTGGATGCTTTTATTTTAGATCAAGTTGTGTATCTTTGTATAATTATGTACATGAATGTATCCTTTGTTTCATGTATATTTCTATTATTTTTATTTGTATAATAATATCGACATAAACCTTGTAAGGTTTTTCATGCAGTAAAGTTTCTTCTTCTCTTAAAGACGACCAACTTCTCCATATCTGATGTTTCAATTCGTTTTTTTTGTGTTTTTTTGGGGGGGGGGGGGTGTTTTAGATTGTTTGAAATAATGTGCAAGAACAGATAAACCAAAGCATGATTTGTTATTTCATTTTTCATTGGAATAATGTTCAAAATACCTAGGTCGTTATGGACAAAACTTTTCATAATAAACTTGGGAAATAAAATGCACACGGTGTCAAAATTTTAATCCGGCTCTCAAGATAAATTTAAAGTTGTAGTTACCTATAACGGGACAACAATCCGCTAACTGACGGGTCGAATTACAATCGTATGGTGGGGGGTCACACACTGGTCCGTAGTGTGACACGAAACGACGGTCAATAATCATCACATTTCAACCACTTAAAATACTAAGTTACGGGCACTTCCAATGTATGCAACGACTAGATTTGATGTCACTTTGATGTCACGAAATGAAATGATGTGGGAGTTTAACCGGGATAATTGAAGATGAGAATTTGTTGCGACGTCGAGGCAATCAAAAAAATAATGGACCATGGGTGTTCGGGTGGCAATTACCAAGGTTTATCAGTGTACACATTGATGTTCACGTAAAAAAAACACTTGCCATTGACAAATCAAAGAAGTTTGGGTGGAAACGCCTCTGTCAGTGTAAAATCTTTTCTCCCCCACATTCCAAATTATTATTTTTATGACATTAAAGATGACGTCGTGAAATCAAAATAATATGCGCCAACGTAAACTGGACTAGTCGAATCGGGGTTAAGCAGGGCCTTAGATAATTTTTATTTTTGCATGTTGCCACAGTTCTGTATTCCATATCACCTCTTTTATTATTAGCTTATTATTAAAATTCGTCAATAATCCTGCACGAGCTTTAAACAGATGTAATCTATAGATTTGAGATACACGAGAATGATTAGGTTTTATGCTAATAGGCCTATACAATTCAAGTCTGTAAATGTGATATGAAATACATCGCAATGAGATACCAAGCTGATATTCCATAACATAATATTCCACATAATGTGAAAGTGGGTAAAATTGGGGTTCCATCAAATTTAGAAAAACTAAAAACCCAAATACATTAAATAAGCTGACCTCAAACAACAAAGTGCCCTAGACAAAAACTGTCAATTTCAGAATAAGGCATCGCAAATATATCAGCGTTTGGTCTCTATTCAGATGCAGAATCAATCAGAATGCATTCTTCTATTTGTGTAGACTATCGATTGATAGCTACTGTCCAAGACATGCATCAGGTTGCTTTGGAATTATCTGCGTAATTTTTAGTTTGACGTTGGCCTATAGTCTAATGGAGTTTTAATTCTCACAGGGCAGATAAAATTTTGCTTTTGAAATATTTTACCAGGGAATTAACATGCTGATTTATCATTTGAGGACAGTAGCGACGTGGCATGCGATGTAGACAAGCGTCTGCCGATTTTATTTTATTAATATCACGTTTAATTTCCATAGAAAGCAGGACAGCAAAACGCAAAAAAGTAAATAATCAGAAACTCCGACTGTACATAGACAAGACAAAATATGCCCATATCACATTATTTATTTACAAACAGAACTTAAAAGGATTTTTAAGCAGGAACTTGGAATCTAAATATCTATTCCCCAAAAATCAGATATCCGACAGAATCTTTATTCCGTTAATATTTATTTCGCATTTAATTATTTATAGTTTCGTGTAAATTTATGGGGAAGTTGTCAAGACTTATAACCACAAAATTAAAGATGCACAATTTTTATATTTTTATAAATGCATGTGTATTACAACTTAATTGGCACGAATTGGAACAAACAGTTCTAAAACAAATGTCTTAAGTATTAAAACAAATAAGTTCCATACAATATGTGTAGCTTTGAATAGGAGATCAAGAAATATTTACTACATGAAATTATTACAAATTGATTATCTTATTGTTAAAGCTAAAAATGACGTTGTATCTATTTATTTTCTCTATAAAAGTAAGAACGTTGGTCGTTTTAGTTTTTTCGATTTGGTTGGATTGTAGTTTTATTCTCGTCTATAGTATACACTATAACACTATAAAACGTTGGCCTTCGCAAGTCTTTCTTTTCAATTTTTTTTTTTTAAGTTCTGTTTATAATTAAATATAAACAGCTACTGAATGGTGTACATATGAGGTGTAATGAATGTATTGTGATGAGGAGTAATTATCGTTATGTCCACACTGTTGTTTGTTTAGCTTCATCATCTGGCTAATTAAGTGTCTTTCATCACATAACATCTTGCCACAATGGAGTTACGTCACATGTCACTGCCAGTCAACAAGCCTGGAGGAAAAGAGACAGGCCGTACCCAATTACCCTGAACGATTACAAACATTCTTCACATTGTTTCATCTATAGTGTTGAATTCTCTAATTGTCATGTTAAGAAAGAAGTTCGACATACTATAGCCAATAAGTTGTAGAAGAAACGACATTTTTAAATTCAACTGAAGTCGAGATGACCCCAAGTGAGGTTTTTTATCGATCGATTAGGCAACTATTGCACAAAACAAACACGATTATTTGTAAACACCAACATCAATACGGTCTACCTCGGCCAACAAGCAACATATTTTCTATTCAGTTTTTTTCTTCTTTCGTCGCTGTCATATAGATCTTTGAAAAGACAACAAAAAAGAAGATACAAATCAGCAATTTGTAGGAGCTATATGACCTGGTTACGTTATGATTGCATTAAACAGCTGCACAGTCACAGCCAAATTTGTAAGCCTAAATACCTCGCCCATGAAGAATTGTTTGATTTGAAGTCTATTGTTAGCTCATACCCGAATTCTTTTCTTGGATGTAATATTTTAAATCGGTCTAAAACGTCTACACGTTTTACTTGCAATGCTAAACTTGTTCCTAGTTATTTGTTATTTCTGTTTTCAGATAAACGTCGAAGAGCCGACTTTTGTGGGATAAGCTCCACGCTGCTGCCCTCGCAATTTATCTAAAGCTTTACATACTTCACAATTCAACGAGAATATGCAGCGGTTATAATCTATTTGGTTGTCATTTTCGTGTTAACGTTAACTTTTAAGACAGCCACGTCTTTATTCTTTTCAAGAAGACGATTCCTACAATAGGTTTCACACAAAAAAAATAATTAATAAATCCCAAAACATGAGAAAAAAAGAAAGAAATATAACACATAAAAAAACCTTTTAAAATGTGTGAATAAAAAAGGAATTGTAATCAAAAAGTGAAAAATGTCGTGTCCTTTTGAATGAAGTTAGTCCCTGATAGACGTTGTTAATAATATGCAAAATTTTATATAAATTACACATATTTATAAACATTTTCTTTTTCCACGATTTGAACTAACATGTCTTTCTATATTCGCATGTTTTGTCAATCATATATTCATTATCGTGTTCTTTTTTTACCAAAAAAATTGTGTTTTTTTTTGTTTGCTTGCATTAGTTCTGATTTCCTTGTCAATTCATGATTTAATATCATTCAAATGGTAATAATGATAATACAGGTGCAGTAACTTTTATATTTTGAAAATAACCAGAAAAAGTAACGAAAAAGAGAGATATTTTCTTCCTATAAAACTCAAATAGACAATATTATCCGACATCAGCCTATAAGAACAAAAAAAACCCTATTCAGCAAATGGATATTACTCAATGGCTAAAATAAATAACAATGACAATGGACAAACTTGGGTTGGATCTAAAAATTAAGGCCCACTGCAGATTTGGTCAAAGGTCACGAAATGTAAAAAAGGCTAGCACTAACCCTAGTCCATAATCTCGCCAACAATTTTTAGAGGAGTTTTGACAAAGCAAAACTACTTCAAGATCTGGAGACTAAAGGGGAACAAATCCGATAAAGCCCTTACACTGTAAAACTAGTAATTCTCACCCCGTTGACTTCAATGTTAAATCCATGCAAATTCTTGGCCTGAAACATTTATTGAACATTATGATCTTAGAAGTTAAAACAGTAGAGAGGAAGTGTTGCTACCATAAGACGAACTACTCGAAATCAGTCACAGGTTTCCCCCTTCACTTCAATGTTTACATCTTGGCAATAAATTTTGTTAAAATATGGCTAGCATAAATGACCATTTCCATAATTTGCTTGAGTTGGGAATGGGGAGGAAGCCTCACATGACCACACACATGGTGAAAGTACTATTGAATCTTTCTAAAGCATATGGTATTCAGTGGGGATCCCAAACAAACATATTCTTTCCTCTTGTAAATTTACTCATCTATGAAATAACAACACAATCGGATACATTTTTTGTTTATTAAATTCATAACAATTTGTCATTAAAAATAATACTTAAATGTCACAATTATTGTCTTTATTGGTTAATACTTATTATAAGTAAGTGTTTTTGTCTTATTAGATTCCATATAGGCCATACTAACAAAATATTGTGGTTCTCAGACAATGCTTCCAAAAAATCTGACACTGGAGGAAGGTTTTTATTTTGCCATGATCAAGTGACTACTGGGCTAAATGAATTCTCACACTACATTCCAAATCACTACATCTATCTCATCATGTCGTTTATGGGAATGTATGATTATCGAGAGTCATTCATGATTGTAACATTTATCGGGGTTGCGTACACTTCAAATTTGAGCTTCCTGTAACCAAGGAAAATATTTACACGAGGTTAAATTGAGATTGTTTTATTTTTTGAAAAGATAGGTTGCCAGACAACGAACATATGCCAACAGCAGCTAAGTCATCTGAGCCCTATATAACGTTTAGTATATCAAACATTTAATATCAATGGCCATAACTCTGGAAGTAATTATGGGAAATCACTGCAAATCAATAGGATTCTTCGTCTCATGGCCTTAGACACTGTTTTCAAAGTGATCAAAGTCCATAACTCTGACAGTAATTATCAGAAATCATTGATAATCTATAGTGTTCTTCGTCTCACGACCTTAAACACTGGGTATAAATCGGATATTGACTTTAGCCTCTAGAGCATCCACAAGATTTTTCAAAGTGATTAAGGGCCATACATCTGGCAGAGAGTATCGAAAATTGTTGAAAATCAATAAGCTTCTTCGTCTCATGACCTTAGACATTGTGTATAAATTTAAAGTCAATCAGATAATAAATTTCAATGTGGGCTTATATTAAAAACAGATCCTCCAACTCTTTTTAAGTGCAGGGAGTATCTGAGAACCAGAATATTTTTTTCGTATGGTCTAATAA
Source organism: Patella vulgata (assembly GCF_932274485.2). NCBI lineage: Eukaryota > Metazoa > Mollusca > Gastropoda > Patellidae > Patella > Patella vulgata. The sequence continues at coordinate 26,694,297 of NC_065883.2, forward strand.
TCTACAATCAGCTTAAAATGTAAACATTGTTTAAACATAAAAACATAACAATTTCTTAAACAATTCATATTATGATTACAAATCTATTATTCTATGCTCAGATAAAAATATGGCACCATTTTGTCTCTTTGTTAAATTTTAAATGAACATTTTAGAAGCATTTCTTCTTTTATAAATGATAATTACAGGTCATGACTGATTTATATGATTACAATTACATTGTGTATGATTAATAGCCCATCTTCATAGGCCTAGTAGGAGCAGAAAAATAGGATGTTCATTCACTGGTGATTTATAGTTTGACTTTAATAATATATTTCATTTAAAAGCTTGCATTAGTGGCTTTATGATAATCCAACTATTTCTTCTGTATCAGGGTCAATATCAATATCATAGAAACATGGTCTTGTTGGAAGTCCTGGCATAGTACTCATCTGAATTAATGTAAAAGAAAAAGTCATATTAAATACAGTAAAAACATTTTCAGAATACCAGAGTAGACTATATAGAAGATAATTTAAAGCCAAAACAGTGTTCTAGACTTCAATTAACTAATTCCAACACTGTCAATGTTTATTTGGTGTACAGTTTGCAATGGATGAATGATTAAAGAGTTGCATAATACAAAATTTGGCATTATCTACCTTATGACTATTATGTAAAGATTATCCAGTATGCTTAAATTTCTGTTGATTTTTATACTAATTTTGATAAAGAGATCAATCAAAATATTAAATATATCCTTTGTCCTTGAAGGCTACCCGGTTTCTTGTACATTTGGTTTTTACACCTCTAATTTAAACGGAAATGTATAGTTTATGTTTTACAATATAAGAACAAAATTTCTAAACTAATTTACCAAATAAGTATAACTTTTTTGGAAAACAATGACATCACTTGTTTATTGCTTATTAAACAAATTCACTTTTTTCTGATGCCAATTTTAATCCAATAAAAAAAAATAAATATAAAAGGTTTTACTTACCGTTCCAATTAAAGGATAAATAAATCCGGCACCAATACTGGCTCTAACTTCACGGATAGGTAGAACAAATCCTTTAGGTGCTCCCTTTAATTCAGGTTTATGTGATAAGGATAGATGTGTTTTAGCCATACATATTGGTAGGTCATTAAAACCCTGAATAGCAAAAATAATCAATTATGCGTCTTTAAACATTCTAAAATAAAGCGCAGGAGGACCACACCACACATGAACAAAACCCATGAGACCAACCCTGTGGACAAGATGTACAGACCATAATATTTTAAGCCATAAACAGATATGTCAAATCATATGAGGGAATCTGGGGGCCAGTAATATATTTCCTAAGATAGGCACATATGTCAAATTTTTTCTAGCAAAATAAGCAAAAATAAGCTACCTTAAAGTCAATCAGATAATAACTTTAGCGTCTAGAACGGACCAACAGGTAACGACAATATACAACCACATTTCAATGTATATACAGACTATAGATATTTTATTTTTATGTTTACCCAGTGGACTAATGCTATAAAGCCAGAGGTTAGTTTGATAGGATCACTCTTCATACAACCCAACTTACCTGTTTTTGGTATCTAGCTATTTCTTCCTGTGCTTCCGGAGAAAGATCTATACCATCAGCACCATAAATTTCTTTAGCTATAATTTCTATTTTCTTCTCTATGGGTAACTAGAAAAAATATTCACAATACAAATATTGCAACAAAATTCATCTCTGTTGCCTCAATTTTGCTATAACAATGGTAGCATGAGATCAAAGTCAAAATTAATCAAGTATTATTAAATAACCCAAAGTATAATACAGTCATAAACTTGATCAGATCATTATCAATATGTTTATTCTCTGGATAAATCATTCGAATCAACTTACTGTGACATCATAAAGGAATTTAAATTCACTTGATTTCTGACTGGCTGCTGCCACAGCTGCTGCTAAGTCAATAGCACCTTTCCCACCTTCTGCCCACAGATTGCAAATAACAGCATCAAATGCTCCATTTTCTCTAGCTATCTTCTGGACTAATTCTAATTCACCTTTGGTATCAGATCTACAAGTATAATAAATGCATTTATAAAAAGCATGGAGAAAAGCTAACTGTCACAGACAATGTCAGGCACAAATCCAGGCTTTGTAAGGCACAAGTCCTCTAATGCCTGTCACTTTGTCTGGCACAGATTGTTGTTGTTTTATCCTTTTTTTAATGATATTTACAATGCATGTCCTTATCCTTTTTTAATGATATTTACAATGTATGTCCATCACAAAGTTCATAATGTCATTGATAGTTTGTCAGTACAAACTAAAATCATTATATCCAGGTCTGTTTATTAATGAATAGTATCAAGGTATGTCATATTGTGTCTAATATATGATAAATCTTCATTAGGAACACAGACACCCAAGGAAATTCCACAAAAATCTACAGAAGAGGGCATTCAAGTTCAAGCTATGGAAAAAAAAATGTGATATTTTGAAGAAACCTATTTTTATTTCATTTTATGTTTCTACTCCAAGACTATCTCTGGGATTTAATATAAGTTAAAACTTACGCAAAACCATTAACAGCTACAACAACTGGTACACCAAATTTATTAGCATTTTCTATCTGTTTATTCAGATTACTACATCCTTTTTCTACTAATTCTAAATTCTGTAATATAATACATCAAAATGACTTAAGACATTAAGGCCATATAAAGAATTATTCTGGTTCACTTAAAGATAGGTTGCCAGGCAACAAAATATATGCCCACAGCAGCTAAATTGTCTGAGCGGCTGACAAGGGTTGTCAAATATTTATTCTTTTGTAGGTAATTGGGGGCATTTACAAGACAGTTTCATACAGATCAGATTATAATTTCTGTCTTTTGAGGGTTTCACAAGGTTCTACAAACTGAAACAAGGGCCTTAACTCTGGAAGTAATTTTCAAAATATTTTGAAATTTGACAGGCTTTTTCGTTTAATAATTTAAATAGTGCACATAAATTTCATTCAGATCGGATGATAACTTTTGTCATTCGAATGTTCACATGGTTCACAAAGTAAAACAAGGGCCATAACTCTAGAAATAATTGATGGCAATTGCTGAAATTCAATAGACCTCTGTTTCACAAATTTAAATGATGCATATAAATTTCACACATATCGGATGCTAACTTTCATCAATCGAGCAATAACAAGTTAAAGTGAAATAAGGGTCATATTATTGTCAATTGTAAAAACGCGATTTTTCGTACAATCAGGGGCAATAATTCAGGAAGTTACGGGCCGATATGCGCGAATATCGAAAGGATCCAAGATCTTTGGGTTATAAACTTACATTTCAAGTTTCAACAAAATCGTATAAAAATTGTGACCTCTTTAGGGTCCACAAGCTAAAAACGTGATTTTTCGTACAAACAGGGGCCATAATCCATGAAGTTTCGATCCGATACATGCCAATATCGAAAGCAGCCGAGATTTTTTTGGGATAAAGCTATATTTCAAGTTTCGTCAAAATCGGACAAGAATTGTGACCTGTAGAGAGTCCACAAACAAATTGTGGACGGACGGACGGACAGGGGCGACGACAATATACGTCCACATGAAAATGTGGGCGTATAATGACGCATATAAATTTCATACAGACAAAATAAATGGAAATTATTGAAATTAAATAGGCTTCTTCATAGCACTAATGTAAACTACATATCAATTTTAAAACAATCGGATGACAACTTTTTGTGTTAGAGCGTTCACAAGAAATTGTGGACAACGGATGGACTGACGGAAAGACGGGGGCAACGACAATATACATCCACATTTCCATGTGGGCGTATAAAAACGGCTGCATTAATTAAAATTACTGCATGTAAATATTTTACCCTGGTCTCAGTAAGCAACTCTGTAAAATATTTGAATGAAACCAAACGATTGAATTTATGATACTGGATAATCATACATTCCTATAAACAACATGAGATAAATGTAGTGCCTTAATATGTGATGATTATAAAAGTCATTTAGTAGTGATCATTTGACAAAATAAAAACACAAAAACACAAAAACATAAACCTCCCTCCCATATCAACTTTTTGAGAAGGACTGTCTGAGAACAAGAATATTTTTTTTTTGTATGGCCTAATATTACCTAAAAGGTGTTTATACAAAAATGTATAGAAATTAATGCAACCCACAGTATCATACTCTGTTTGTGTTTACCATTATGTCAGCACATTACTTTGGTCATTTTGAGAGTAATATACCATTATTTCAGTTTAGAATGACAACATGTGTAATAGGCAGGAAATTTGGTTTCTGCCTGCAGTTTTTGAATTCAAATCGACACGGAAGATTTCTTTTAAATGAACATCAATGTGTGCACAGACGATTCTGGTTTTCAAACCCATCCAAATCATAAAGCCTGCAAGCAAGTGGGAACTGGCTTGAAAGAAAAAATGTTCTTTTTGACTCGGGTATGGGTGGGCTCTTGCAATTTTAGTTTATTAGTGATTGAATACCACCCAGCTATTCTAAAGTCAAAGCATTAGCTTAGAGATTTTTCTAATAGTATCATTCATACCTCTTCAACATATTCTTTAGGTAATGGAACACCAGCTGTTACTGTAGGTCCTCCTCCATGCATCTTTAAAGCTCGTATAGTGGCCACTAACACTACAGCATTAGGTACTAACCCAGAATAACGACATTTAATATTAAAAAATTTCTCCATACCAATATCAGCACCAAATCCAGCCTCAGTTACTGAAAAAAAATTTCAAGCATTTAACCAACAAGGTTTTGGACAATCTGTTGAAGACTGAAAGTTGGTCATCCATAACATATAAATCTTTCTACAAAACTTGCTAAAATTCAAATATTAATGATAACACCTACCCACAATGCCATCTTCTCCGACTAATTTTAAAGCTATTTTATCTGCTAATATAGACGAGTTACCATGTGCTATATTAGCAAACGGTCCAGCATGGACAAATACAGGTGTACCCTACAAAACAAAAAATATATTACATGAAATGAAATGAAATGAAATGGGGTTTAACGTCCTACTGTTCTGCTCCTAAACTGGGCTAATGAAGACGGGCATACGCCATACAGTGTGCTATGAGGGAAATTTTGCCCGGGCAGTGGCACTATCGCCTACTCTTATATCGAATTCCAACTGCCAAGGGATCTTTTACGTGCATTCCAATGTATACACGGGACCTCGGTTTTTCGTCTCATCAGAAGGACTAGACAGCTGTCCTTGTCAGGCCCTCCGTCCTGCATCACTGACAAGGGGGAACCACACCGGAAAATGTGGATGAACTTTCTCGGCCAATGCAGGGATCGAACACCCGACCTCCAGGTTAGCGAGCCAGCGTCTTACCCACTTAGCCACGTGATCCCCTAATATATTAAATTGAAATCACAAAATAAAAACAACTTGGAAAAGAACATGTTAATTTTTATGTATACAATGTCATATGTGACCTGGTAAACCAGACTGGATTTAGAAATAGTATAATTAAAAGCCAGCAAAATAAGTCCAATCTGTCTGAAGCATTCAATATGTTCAATACTCAGGATAACCAGGTCTTGGCAGCCTGTTTTATCTTATATACAATGACTGATTTGCTATACAATTGGCTGGTAACGATAAATCAAATAACGGACAAACCTCTAATGTCTGCATTAAATTTGGTCTAATAGCATCTTTCATTAATACTGTTAAAGCACCACTAATACCCTGAAAAATAGATTTACAAAAATATTTTATTTCTATTCTCAGGAAAATATTATTTAAGTTTTTCATTGTTTGTTACATTCATCTTGATTAAGATGTTTGCCTGATTATTATGTATTAGGCTCTAGCTTTAATATCTAGACTCAATATGCTAAAAACAAAATTCGTAAATCTAATTCCAAATTATCTAAAATGATGATTTGTTTTCAAAACTCATAATGGCAATTACTGGGACTCAAATATATGAACACAAGCTTGCATTTTAAAGAAAAGATTTCATTAATCTACAATATATTATATACTATTCAAAAAAAGTAGGAGATATTTGATTTTTAAGTGTTATTAAAGTCACCTAATGAAACTGACGAAGAAACAAATGACAAAATGAAATGAAGTTCACATTCATCGATTTATTCCAAATGATCGTTAGACTAAGTAAGGCACAGACTGACCATTATAAGGGTAAAATGATACCCGGGGTCAACCAGCAAAGTTACCACAGCATCACAACCAAGTCAGTAACGGGTAAATCCTCCTCTGTTTGCCAAACAAGCATTGATCCGACGTGGCATACTCCTAATGAGACGTCTAAGGTCATTTTGGTCCAGATTGTCCCATTCCTGTTGCAACGCAGCAGCAAGTTCTTGGACATTGGCAGGACGTTGTTGACGTTGACGTAACCTCTGTCCAAGTACGTCCCAGACATGCTCGATGGGGGAGAGGTCGGGACTCAGTGCTGGCCAAGGTAATGTGGTGATGTTCTGTTGTTGGAGGTAACCTGTAACGATCCTGGCCCTGTGACATCTTGCGTTGTCATCCTGGAAGATGAAACGGCACAACATGGACTGCCAAGATGTTGTCCCGGTAGTACTGGCCTGTAACACGCCCTGCAACAACATGTAAAGCCGTTCTTCCAGCAACAGTGATGCCTCCCCACACCATAACAGAACCACCCCCAAATCGATCATGTCTGATGACGTTAACGTCTTGGAAGCGCTCGTTTCGACGACGCCACACCCTCCTACGTCTGTCCAAAAAATCAACAGTGAACCTTGACTCATCTGAAAACATCACATTGCTCCAGCGTCGATTATCCCAGTGATGACGATCCCTACACCAACGACGTCTTGCCTGAATGTGATGATCTCTCAAACAAGGGATCATGCGAGGACGTCGGGCGCGAAGGTGATCCCTATGCATTCGATTCCGAATCGTCTGGCCACTCACTCTCACACCAGCGTCTGTTTGAAGACGAGCGCTGATCTGATTTGCTGTGATGACACGATTTCTCAAGGCCAAGGTACGGATAAATCGATCCTGGGCTTGAGTTGTCGCCCTTGGTCGACCTGAGCGTGGTCTGTCCTGTACAGATTGTGTATCACGGTATCTGGACCATAGTCTGCTTATGACAGACCGAGAAACATTCATCGTCCGCGCCACAACCGCCTGTGTTGTGCCGATCTGTAGCATGCCAAGGGCACGTAACCTTTCATTTTGGGTAAGCCGACGCATATCAAAATTTGTTTTCTGGTCACTAAAACAATTAAACTGATGTTTCCACCCTGGAATTCAATGCCACAATGACTGTAACATTCAAAGTCAGAGTCGTGCAAATCTTGGGTTGGACCCCCATGATGATCCCAAGCATCACCTGCATTCCATGCGGTAGCTATTGGTGCGTTTGGGCGTCACATGTAACTGGAAATGTTTCTTCTGTTAGGTTCTATAGTGACTTTTTTCGTAGTCATTTGCATATTTTAGTATTATGCCCCCAAAATCAAATATCCCCTACTTTTTTTGAATAGTATATATAAATACTAACCAAATCATCGGCTGTAATAGGTACTCCAGCCTTACTACTAGCTACAACCATTTTACCTAATCTCTCTCTCATATCACCAAGACCAGTAGTTAAAGCTAATATAGCCATAATTTCACTAGCTACAGTTATATCAAACTGGGTCTGTAAAATCAACAGTATACATTATTACTATGTGTAAGAAATAGTGACTAAATGAATAACTTCTAAATATTCTCATTAATTAATGATAATTCAGAAGAAAAGAGTTTTTTTCTGCAAAAAAATATTGGTCATATTTGGCAGACTTCATCTTTCATGATTGTTCTACTTTAAAAGAATGAACGTATTATCTTATTCAGTACTTAGTGAAAACAAAGAGTCTAAATGGGCATTACTGTCCATCTGTATTTAAATTCTATAAACTTGATCTCTGTCTATGTTGCCATCCTTTGATCAAGAGAAAAGATATAAATTTTCACTCATATTTTTATAGTTACAACAAAATCAATCTTCTTACATGATAATGTTTAAATCTTATAGAAGAAATATCTGATTTGAACAAATCTGATTAATCACCACCAGAGTAACAGAACTTCCAAATTGAAAGTGTCTAAATTTACCTTTTGCCCCACCCCTAGTGAGCCCAGTAAATTTCTTGTCATTTGTTTGTACGACCTACTATTGTGTTGTTCATGAACTTTGACTGAATTCTCCAGGGATCAATTTACATGTAATGAATAATAGTTATTCAAACCTCAGGTAACTTTTCAGAGCTAAATATTTCCTTTTACCTTACGAGTATGACCTTTTTCTTGAGGTCCCTGACCAACTGTTATTTTTCTTAAGAATCGATCATTAGTATCCAGTACTGAAATTGACAAAAGACATGAAAAATATGATAGAAGGCAAGCCACCATTACTATTGCAAGTTGTTGCTGAGGAAAATATTATTTTATTACTGACCGGAATCGGCAGGTCAAGTCAATAAGTGTCATGGTTGAGATGTCAATTATTATGGAATACTCCACCTAAGGTTTGATTTCTGCTCCTTTGGTTAAGTCTATGACAAAAATACAAAACCCCTTTATATTATTACACTATCATGCAATAATTAGTATTTACATAATAATAATCCAACATAATTTCTTTTTTTACCTCTCTGCCACGTTATTGTATCAGGATCTATGTCTAATCTTACAAACGCACTTATTTCATCAGATGTTAAGGCTTTTGGATTAGATTGGGTTATTCCTAATTTCTAAAAAAATAAGAAACACATGTTAATGACTAAGGATGGATCTCATTTGAGTAATATTTACCAGTCAGGACTGGCATCAAAATTTTGCAGCTTTCAGTCAATTTACATGTCATAAAATAAGGTGTTTTCAAAAATCACCAAAACTTGCCGTAAACATTCAAAGAATGGTATTTGCTGAATGATTTTGGTTAACATTAGGGAAAATGTCTTACTCGCAATATTCTGAATTATGTCCAAGTGCTTTTTTTGTGAAAATATCTAAAACTAAATTAAATCACCTGTAAACGGCTAAGTTGTATTTTACAGAATCCTTTCTTTGCTGGCACTAGACGTTTATATAAGGCCTCGTCATTCTGTGTTGATTCATGGAACATTCTGGCTTCTATTGCAGCTGCCATTAAGTTATTAGCTGCAGTAATAGCATGTATATCACCAGTCAAATGCAAATTAAACTCTTCCATTGGTATGACCTGAGAGTAGCCTCCCCCTGCTGCACCGCCTGTTGGACAAAATAAAAATCAAATAAGATTACTACAAATCATAAAAATAAACAGCAAACATTGCATAATAAGGTCAATTTTTGCTTGCTGTAGGCAGATATTCACTTTGCAAAACACATTCAATTTGTTTAAACAGAATATTTTAATTTTTTTTACTAAAGGGGTTGTATTCTTTTAAGATATGTTTAAATGACAAAATAGCTAGTTATATCCTTAAGTTAAATTTACAGACAGTCAGATTGATTAGCAAACTGACCAAACTGTTTGATCTAGATTCTGGTTAGGTATGGAAGACTTGTGTCTTCATTAGCCCAGTCGGTGCAATACAGTAGGATATTAAACCCTATTTCACTTCATTTCCTACATTTCAGTCTACCCAGGTACTATTGTGGTCAAAATGAACATTACAGAAATATGATTTACTAAGAGTGAATTTCAAGGTGTTGGAAGTTAAAAATATTACCTTTGATGCCAAAAGTTGGACCTTGTGATGGTTGTCTAACACATGCAAAACAGTTTTTGTTGAGATGTGCTCCTATTGCTTGTACTAAACCAATAGTTGTTGTACTTTTACCCTCTCCTAATGGTGTAGGTGTAATACTAAAAATAGATACCGAATTCTGGTAGATTAGACACACTTTCTATACCTATTGGTGAGACCACAGAGTTTTCAAAATCTCTCAGAACAAAGAGAAAACACACTATATTAAAGATCCTCAAATATTATAACAAACATCTCATGATTTTGAACATTATAAGTCTTGTCTTGTCAGGCCAGATTAAGACTTACAAATAAGACTTAGAAGACTTACTAAAAAAAAAACATACTCAAATTACCCTGTAACAACAACATATTTGCCATTCTGTTGGTTTTTAAGTCTGTCTAATACTTTGAGAGACACCTTTGCCTTTTTCTTGCCATACAAATCCACTTCATCTGACAATAGATTTATCTCCCTTGAAAGTCTGTCAATGTCTTTTGGAGTTTGTGCTTGGGCAATTTCTATATCACTGAAAAAAATAAAGAATAACAATAGATGTACATATACAGAGTAAATACTGTTGACAGAGAATCCATTTTAGATACTTGTACAGCTATATACTTACAAAATTGAACTTTTAAAATGAATAGATTCACATTTAACGTCTATAAAAACTTTATTCAAGTGATTCTGAGATTAACACACGATCACTACCATCTACTATGGCTATCTATGTGCGTAACACTATTGAAGAGAACTTTGCCTAGGCAGTGAAGGTTCATCCTAATTTGTTTTTTTTCACATGTAGTGTATGCGTAGGGTCTTTTATATTTTACTATCAGAAAGACTTAGACACACTTCTACTGACAATTTGGAAATGAATTTGATTAATACCCATAATTCTCTAAGCACATAAATATTTCTTTAAGCTATTATTTGAATTGTTTGACAATATCAAATTTTTCTAGCATCTCTTGTTTCGAACTGTCTTTCAAAAATAATATGTTATACCTTGGTACTGGAGTCTTTAGATGAAGCTTTAATGGTTGTAAATTCCATTTGGCACAATTCTGTAAAGAAAGATGTTCTTATGTACATACAGAATCATTCATTCTGAAATAAGACAAGAGTGGCTTCCATGGATTAGACTTGGAGAGTTCCTCTGGAAACTCTTTGTTAAAAGTTAAAAAAGGTCTAAAAACATGCATATCAAAACAGACTCTGGGGTTGCCACAAAAAAATTAATGACATTTAAAGCCAAATATTAAAACTATACATAAAAAATTGCTACAAACACCATTTTAAAAAACTACAGTGAACAGCCACATAACCCCCTGCTGAGGCCCCTGCTGATTGTAAAGCCCCAGGCTGTGTAGTATGTTTAACTTTATCTAAGACTGACATAGGTTACACAACATACCCCAGTCATTTCTGCTGTTCTTTTTGCTGAATCTACAGTATTTTGAAGCAACATCGCTACCGTCATTGGTCCTACACCACCAGGTACTGGTGTAATCCAGCTAGCTTTTTCTTTCGCCCCATCATAATCTACATCACCAACTAATCTCTTTCCCGATTTCTTTGAAGCATCTGAAACCAATTAATCAATACATATAACACATTGACTTTGATTATTGTTTTCTACAAACTATAGATGCCAACATTAATTTGCTTTACATCTACGTACCAATACATGAAAACAAATTCTACAAAGTGAGCAAGCAAGGATAATAACTCTAGAAGTAACTAACAACTAGTGCAGAAAAGTAGTACGTTAAACGCCACCTCATGTTACTAACGACAATTTGATAGGCTCCTTCATTTCATTATTACCGGTATATATATCTATATAAATAAAATATTTTAAAGAAAGACGCCAAAAACTAATATTAGGCTAATACTTTATGTTCAATCTGAACATCCTTTAGGCCATTAGTATTATCGGATGTCACCGTAACTCTAGATGTAAGTAACAGAAATTGTTGAAATTCAATATGATACTTGTTTCATTAACTTCAACAATGGACACATAGTACAGTTCCAAAATTAATTTCATAAATAGCCCTTTGTTTTCTTCAAGAATTTTAATAGTAATCCATATAATTAATCTTTTAACTTAAAAGATGCATGTAAAATTTAGATAAAGAGCTGGACGTTCCTGCTATAGTAGTTCCAAAATAGATAATGAAAAATGAATATATTGAAATTTCCATTCAAATTACTTTATTATTGTAGCAATGGTACTGCAGGCATTCTAATGCATTTAAATCTCTGCTATCCGATGACCTATATAGTTAATTATGGGCTTGTCATGTTAATAAATGTCTAAATAATAGTTTATATAAAATTTGAAGCCAATATAAAGACCTGCCAATAGGCAGACTTAACTCTTACATACTGCACCCTTAATTGTAATAGGGTACAGAATAAATTCAGTTAAACTAACTCAGACAAATAAAGCTAAAAATTTCAGAGAGTAAAGAAACAAAGAGAAGTTTGAAAGAAAAAAATGAATGGCAATTTCTATAGCAAAAAAGTTATTGACCGTCATGGTTGCTTGACTATACTGACTGTTTATTATTCAACCAAACAAACATTTCGAATTTAAAGCCTCTATTCAAATACTGAGTATTAAGATGAATTATAAGTTCCCAATTTACATGATGTGGTATATAAAAAAAAATGATAGAAATGTTTGGTAAGTGAATATGAGACAAACAAGTTCATTTTTTTTTCAAAATAGGAGGTAAGAAGAATAACAGTTATACTGTTCAGATATCACAATAAACAAGATGTATTTGTAAATGTTAAAAAAAAGACCAAAAATAGTATAATGTTGAATATTTCCATTTTAGCAAATAATTTATATATACCGGTATATATATGTATATATAAAAAAATAACTTACTTTGAGATAAAGTTTTAGAAAAATTCCTAGTCAAGACACCCAATAATATAGGTCTATTAATCACTATCTGTCTACATGCCATGTGCAACATGTTTGTATTCTAAATAGTAATGATCACGGTATAGAGCACTCCCTCTCAAAATCCTCTATACAAAATGTCTACATTATATAGTACCGGTAGTAGGATAATAGAGGTTGTTGTCGGCTCTGCTTGGGTGAATAATGAAAACCACTGGAGGGTGAAGAATTCTCTTTGTTTTAATTTTATTATGTACAATTATCAAAGATGTTTACCCCCATCTATAGAGGAATTTTTGGAGGTGATAAACCACAAGAAACCCAACATAATAAACTAGTGTCCCAATCAAACAATAGTTTATACCTAAATGTGTGAAAATATTTTAGTGTGTGCTAAAAGAAACTAAGACTAAATTTTAAGGATAAAGATTAAATGCCTACTATTGTCACAATAGATTCTGGGATATTTTAATCTAAATCTTATTTATTCTATAAGAATTCATTCAATCAAACAATTCCTTTAACGTCTCTGTCATTTTAGGGGTTTGGGATTTCTGGCAAAGTTGAATCAGTATCAGAGGAGTATCAGTCCAAACAGTATTTAATTCAATTCACCATTTACAAAAGTATGAGGAAAAATTGTCAGCATTCTCTGCAGACGAAATAATTGTGATATGGTAAAAACAGGCCAGTCTTAGATTAAATCTGTGTTGATTAGCGCTGGATATTGCCACTTCAGTCACGATGTGATATGTATTGCAATTTATGTGCTATGATACAATTTGTATTATAATTCATAACCAAGTCAATATCTATCAAGAAAACAACAGGATAAATCAATAATTGATATTTTTAGTCCTGCCGATGTCGAAGAATTAAAAATGTTTTATAACACAATATTGATGTGGATCAAGATAAGGACCAAAATAATTTAGGAGTGTTTGTGTACCTATGGATAATGTGTGACGTGGATAATAAGAGTGACAAGTTACTTACCGAAGCAACAAAAAAAAAAACAACATAAAAAAGTAGTAGCAGTTGTATAATAGAGGTTGTCCGCTCTGCTTGGGGGAATAATGAAAACCATTGGAGGATGAAAAATTCTCTTTGTTTTAATTCTATTAGGTATATTAATTAAAGATGTTTACCACCTTTAGTTTTAATCACTCCTAGAGGAATTTTTGGAGGTGATAAACCACAAGAAACCAAACATAATAAACTAGTGTCCCAATCAAACAATAGATTATATCTAAATGTGTGAAAATATTTTAGTGCTGTGTGCCAAAAGAAACTAAGACTAAAATGCATTAATTGATTTTTAAGGATAAAGATTAAATGGCTACTATTGTCATAATAGATTTTGGGATACTTAAATCTAAATCTTATTTATTCTATAAGAATTCATTCAATCAATTCCTTTAACATCTCTGTCATTTTAGGGATTTCTGGCAAAGTTGAATCTCTAAGAAGAGTATCAGTCCAAACACTGTTCAATTCTATTCAGTATTTACAATGGTATGATGAACAAGCGCATTGGTACCCCTGCATTATACATCCATGACCGCTGGCAACGGTTTTGGGGTCTTATACATTAAGCCTATCTTAGGAGACTGGCCAAGCTCCTATAGAACCAGCAGGAGGGAAGAAATTGTTTTGTGTCGCTCTCGCATTGGTCATACCTTTTTAACTCATATTTTCATTTTGAAGCGAGAGCATCAACCAGAATGTGTTCACTGTCATGTTCCTTTGACAGTAAAACACATCTTGATTGAGTCCAATCATATCAAGTATATTAGATCTAAATATTACCGTTGCCATTCAGCACGTCAGTTATTTGCTCAACCGGAGCTATATGATAAATTGCTAGCATTTTTAAAAGAGACAAACTTTTATTCAAAATTTTAATGGTATATATTTATCATATATTGCGTTTTAAATATTTATATATGTAAAGGAATTGATATATTTATTTTTAATTATATTTTCTGTGATATTTGTTTTTATTTACATATATGAATACATCCATAATGTTTTAATTTATTTCGTTAAATTCACCATATGCTTGGTGCCATAAAACAACATTTCATTTCATTTTATTTCTGGCAGTTTTGGTCAGATTTTCACGAAATTCAAACTCAACTTACATTACATTCAGGAAGTTACGATCCAATATGCGCAACCATTGAAAGGAACCAAGATCTTTGGTTTATAGACATGCATTTCAAGTTTCATTGCAGAACAGAGGGCCTGACAAGGACAGCTGTCTAGTCCTTCGGATGAGACGAAAAATCGAGGTCCCGTGGATACATTAGATAGCACGTAAAAGATCCCTTGGCAGTTGGAATTCGATATAAGAGTAGGCGATAGTGCCGCTGCCCGGGCAAAATTTCCCTCATAGCACACTGTATGGCGTATGCCCGTCTTCATTAGCCCAGTATAGGAGCAGAACAGTAGGACGTTAAACCCCATTTCATTTCATTTCATTTCATTTCAAGTTTCATCAAAATCAGATGAAAATTGAGACCTCAAGCTAAAAACATGATTTTTCGTACAATCAGGGGCCATAATCTATGAAGTTAAGGCACGATATATGCCAATATCGACAGGAACCAAGATCTTTGGGAGATAGATCTATATTTTAAGTTTCGTCAAAATTGTGACCTGTAGTGTCCACAAACAAATTGTGGACCGACGGATGGGCAGACAGGGGCGACGACAATATACGTCCACATGAAAATGTGGGCGTATAAAAACGAAAGGAAATATAGATCTGTATTTTGATAAGATTGTAGTGTTTGATTACTTATGGATATTGTGTGACATGGATAATAAGACAGGTTACTTACCGAAGCAACAAAAAAACAAAACAAAACAAAAAACATAAAAAAGAATCACGATAAATCGATTCAGCATCTTTAGATTCAATATGTGAATTGTGCGAAAGTGAATTGTATTCTTGAATAAATATCTAACAATTAATTTGAGTACATTTTAATATGGATTAAGCCAGGAAATATATGGTATTGTTTGAAAAATAGAGATGACGACCAGTGGCTTTAATTCATATTTTCCATTATTTTTAATATAACATGTACAACCCTATACATGTAAAATAAAGAAGGGAAATGAAATTGAGTTTAACGCCCTACACCGACTGGGCTAATGAAGACGAGTATACGCCATACAGTGTGCTATGAGGGAAATATTGGCTGGACAGCAGCACTACAGTCTAATCTTACATTGAATTCTAAATGTTAAGGGTTCTTTTACGTGCACACCAATGTGTACATGGCACCTCGTTTTTTGTCCCATATGCACCACTGACAAGGGGAAACCACAATGGAAAATCACAAAAAACTTTCTTGGTCAACACAGGGATTAAACACAGGACTTCAAAATTAGTGAGCTAACGTCTTACCATGGCTTCCAAAATAAAGAAGCGAGAGATGAAATATATTACCTGGTATAGAATTAATACCACAATCTATAACAACAGCACCATCTTTTATCCAATCTGCTTTAACAAACTGTGGTCTACCTATTGCTACTACCAATATCTCAGCTTTCTGTACCTTTAAATAAAACACATACAGATATAAATAACCAAGATGGAGGGAAATTGGTCTAACGTCTGCACTTTAGATTAAAATGTTAGTCATTCGATTCCCAGCTTGTATGTGGACAAGGAATCGGGTACCCTGTTCAACCTTGTGATTTTCTATGGGTCGTCTGATTTCCTCCCCCAATTATGCACAATCAAATTATGTGATACAACCATCGTTTCAAATGAACTTTTGAAATTGACCATCAAGAAAATCCAAAAATAAATTTTTCTGGATTATTTATAATTGAACAAACCTCCAGTTTTGGTAAAACCTACCTCTTCCTTAATATCTGCTGTTCTAGAATGACATACTGTTACAGTAGCATGGTTCCATGTTAATAAATCAGACATTGGTGCACCAACAATTTTACTTCTACCAATTACTACAGCTCTCTTTCCTTTTACTTCAATTCCTGTCAAAATATATTAATATAATTCTAAAACTTTTACTGGTGTGCATATAAGACTCGTACAGACATCTTATAGAGTTCTCCAAGTTAATAATAATATCTATAATTGATGTATAAATCATAATTTAAGCAAAATTATGTAATATGTAA
Source organism: Patella vulgata (assembly GCF_932274485.2). Classification (NCBI taxonomy): domain Eukaryota; kingdom Metazoa; phylum Mollusca; class Gastropoda; family Patellidae; genus Patella; species Patella vulgata. The sequence goes on from NC_065883.2 coordinate 26,711,159, forward strand.
TCAAATAGTTAATAAACCATATCCTTCAGTGATAAAGTTCAAGCAATAAACATTACATGCCACTCCCTATTAATAGAATTATTATTATTATTTACTCTCACAAACATTTCATTGGATTTTTTTGTTGCACTAGTGGTTTGAGACTATAAAATACTCTTGGTCATCCAGCTTGCTCCTTCTAAGTAACTAATTGTGAAATTATATGTAAATGACTAAAGTTCAATTTCGCAAACACATAGATGTCATCTATGTGCCGCTTTCTATTTATTTTATCCAATTAAATAGTACGTCATACAATGCACTATCAGGATTTCAAATTTTATCAATGAAAACAACACTGCGATATTTCAAATCAGACGAGCCAAAAATTTGTCCAAAATTTGATAATATATTAGGATAGTCTTTAGGATAGTCTTGACATCCAGAACCAATCTGTGGGACCAGAGCATTTACTTTAAATTTAATAGTTTATTCTGGTAAAAATATCTGTACTATCATACAGGCCTATTATATAAAAATTCAAAGCTTACATTCTCACCGCTTCAGATTATTTAAAACAAATTCAGTCAATTATGAAAAACTGTTAATTTTGAAGTAGAAAGTCAGAATACTCTCATGCCTGACATGCAAGTACATTTATGTCAGCTTTAAAATTTTGAATAAAGTAGTGTAATATGTACCTGTTCTGTGTATAAGCTCTAAACATCCTCTTGGTGTACAAGGCACTACACAACTATCTAAATCACCTCTTGATAATTTACCAGCATTATCTTGATGTAGACTAATATGCAATTTACAAATAATATTTAAGACTGAACAGAAACCCACAAAAATTCTGAGAAGAACAGTGAGAAGTAAATCACAGTATGTTATGATGCACTTCAAAGGAACAGTGCCTCTATTTCTACAGACACCTTGATTTTTCTAGTATTTGCAAGGTTTGGATGAATGGTATTATTCCACAATAAATTTGAATCAAGACTCTGATTTTCGATAGTTTTACTCCTTATGGTTAACTGCACTATCTCAGTTAAATTGAAAAACATTCTCAATAGCCCTGACCTAGAAGTATTGAGAATGTAGAGACTTGGTTGATGACAATATACCTCCACAAGAAATGTGGATGAATAAAAGTAATTATGAAGATATAGAAATACCTGAGTAAGTAAATAATAGATTACTGAAACTTTAGATGATCACAATCTACTATCTGTTGAAAATAGACAACAGAATTATAGCTTACCCATCGACATCTTTAGAAGGCAGAATAGTATTCGTCACTAGATGAGCATCAATTAGATTTTCTGAATCCATTGGCAACTGAAAGTTTAAAGAATTTAATCTCAAACATTGTAAAATTAATATGACATCTAAAGAACTGTTTTCATATTTGAGAAAGTCACCAGTCTGAGAACCAACAGACCATAACTGGCTCTGACCTAAATGAGACACAAAAAATCAAAAGACAACTATTTACCAATATCAATTCTGTATTGAAAGACCTTCAAATTGATATATATTACAGGAAATTATCACCAAAATTGAGCTTTTAAGATGTTTGGTATACTTACATCATAATATTCAGAAAAACGCAATTGAAAATTATTAAAAAACCAGAGCAAAACTTTATAGCAACCAAAACTGCTTTGGGGACGTAAAAATTTAATTTTTGCCATGTTTCGAATAAGGGACCCACTACATATCTCTCAATTATCCAGAAATGTTCACATATGAAATAGAAGTACTGAACTGCACATGAAGCATTTTGAGATTATCTCCCCTTATACAACATTTTAAGCCAAAATCACTATTTAAGAAGGGTTCACTAATTCCATTATTTATTTGGGAAAAGACGAACACTTGCATCTCCATACGGCACATGGAAACAACAGGTATTCATAAAAAAGAATTGTGTAATTTTGTTTGCTAAACTATATATACAAAATCAATATGGAAATCATGTGATCTTAAAAATAACAATCACATTGTCCAGCCACATTTTACTGAATAGAGGAGGAAAGATAAGTGATCAATCAGGAGACTCTTTACATAGACCTTGTCAACCACTACTCCATTCTTGGTGCTTGGAGCATTAAAAGACTTGCTGTAGATATTCACTATTTAACCCAATGTAGATTGCACCCTAGAGCATATCATATCCCTAGAGCTCATTAACTCAGCAGGGCCCATCTCTAAGCCCATTTGTAGATTATTGTTAATCCTAATACTTTCTTCAAAATTCCAAATAACTAAAATCCTATTTTCTATACAAACAAATATTTAATTACATATTACAGATTGTCGTGTACTTTCCAATGATATAAAATTCATTTGTATAAAGTAGCAATTAAATTACTATAAATTATATTGAAAAGCCTGTTCCACTAAAAGTATGACTTTTCTCTGTCATAATGGTAAAAGATTTTTGTTTTGTTTCTTAAAAAAAAATAAAACACAAATATAGTCTCTCAAATATAACTATTAACCAGCGGTTGTCAGGCAAGATATGCCCACATTTTGCAAGAGATGGATAGAGAACAAGCTAAAAACAAAAGCGATTTTTTCATACAATCAATTACAATCAGGGCCATAATCCAGAAAGTTATGGTATGAAATGTGCAAATATCAAATGGGACCGAGATCTTTGGGATATAAAAATTTATTTTATGTTTCTTCAAAATTGGATAAAAACTGTGACCTCTAGAGGGTCCACAAATTTTGTATTACATACTTTTACACCATTTCCGTACAAAGAGCGGACAATTTGTTGGGCAATTTCATTTCAATTTTCCTGAAATTCGAATTCAACCTTCATTATGGTGGAATGGTGATATATTTAAATGGTTTTTAAAATAGAATAAACAATTATAACCTCTAGGTAATCCAGAAGATAAAAATGTGATTTTTCATACGATCAAGGGCCATAATTCAGGAAGTTAAGATCCGATATGCGCGAATATCGAAAGGAACCAAGATCTTTATGATGTAAGCATAAATTTAAGGTTGCATCAAAATCAGAAAAGTATTGTGGCCTCTAGAGTGTCTACAACCTTGATATACCACATATTTACACCATTTGCATTATATGAGGGGTGGCCATTTTGTCTGTCAGTTTTGGTCCGATTTTCACAAAATTCGACCTCAACCATCATTACGGTGTAACAGTGATATATTCACATGGTTTTAAAAATCGGATAATAATTATGACCTCTATAGTGTCCACAAGCTAAAAACGCGATTTTTCATACAGTCAAGGGTCATAATTCAGGACATTACGATCTGATATGCGTAAATATTGAAAGGAACCAAGATCTTTGGGTGATAAACATGTATTTCAAGTTTCATCAAAGTCGGATCAAAATTGTGAGCTCTAGAGGGTCCACAACCTTGATATACCATATTTTTACACTGTTTGCGTACGAGGGGCGGTCATTTTGTCCGGAAGTTTTGGTCCGATTTTCACGAAATTTGAACTCGACCGTCATTAAGGTGTAACAGTGATATATTCAAATGTTTTTTTTAAAATTGGAATAAAACTGTGACCTCCATAGGGTCCACAAGTTAAAAAACAAGATCTTAGGGAGATAAACCTATATTTCAAGTTTCGTTGAAATCAGATAAAAATTGTGACCTGTAGAGTGTCCACAAACAATTGTGGATGGACGGACAGACAGGTCGACGACAATATCCGTACACATGAAAATGTGGGCGTATCAAAATTCTGATTCCATATCACTCTCCACATTGTAGAATTATTGGCCGTAAGTTACGTCTTGATAATGTTGGAATGACCCCAAAGTCGTTGACACAGTGTGAATTTTCACCTCCGACATATTACTTATCACGCAATCAGCATTAATTTAAGAAGTAAATACAATAACAGTTGATTGTTCTTGCACTTTTGTTCGCTAATGCCGATGTCAAGAGTGCTTAGTAGGTACTTTTATTCGCTACTGACTAATGAGAGGGTACATACTGATTCGCTATCGAGTACAATGGGTTAAACAAATGAACACATATTTATGTAAAAACCTACCTGAACAATAATACCATGTACAGTAGGATCAGAATTTAACCTCTCTACTGTCTCCACTACCTAGAAATATAAAACATCATCATCATCATATTAATAAATATTTCAGCAATCTATTTCATCTATATATGTAAACTGTATGTCTGCTCAAAATTATATATTATTGCTGAAGAGTTAAGTGCCAATTATGATATTCAGATTTTGCCAAATTGTTCCGGAGAGTCAAAAAGCAAACATCGTACTAAACATTTAGCCAGAATGTTGTAAAGTATCTCAACTGATTTTCTAAAATATTTCTTTTGGAATTGTGCATGTTTTGTATTCACTCACTGTTCAGGTAATTAACAGACATTTTGAGATTTTTCATGCACTTTTTGGGATTGTTTGACTAAATACATTTTTGAATTATTGTTTCTGAGACATTCTTTTCATAGTTGCTGAAATTTGTAAAAGCTTGTGGTGGCCGTATGTGTCATTGAAACACATTAATGACATCATTTGAAGTAAAATAACATACATATTATATTTGATGCTTAATATTGTAATAATAAGAGATGATTATAATACCTCATCTTGTGTTGATGATCTAGGTAAATTAATATGGCTGGCATTAACTCCAACTTCACAAGCTGCTTTCATCTTCATGTTAATATAAACATTAGAATCTTCTCTTCCACCAACCTATTTATCATAGAACAAAAGACAGGTTGCCAGGCAACAAAACATACGTCCACAGCAGCTAAATCGTCTGGGCAGTCGCATATTTTTACTTTTGTAGGTAATGAAACAGTTATAATACACTAAAATCTGATTAAGAGTAAAAACTCATTACGGTAAATAATTATCAGAAAATTGTTAGAATTTGTTTGGCCCATATTAACGTTTAGTATACAAAACATATAATATCATGGATTTAGTTATCAAAAATCATTTAAAATCAATATACTTGTTCGTCTCAAGACCTTAAACTCTGTGTATCAATCTAAAATCAATCGAAACGATTATATATAGGCGTAAACACAGTGTATAAATATAAAATCATTCATATGAAAACTATGGTCTCTAAAGCATCCACAAGATTTTTCAAAGTAAATATCGGAAATTGTTGAAAATCAATAGGTTTCGTCTGATGAACTTAAAGATACATTCCCGGGTACAAACTGGGTGATTTGATTATATATTTTGACTAAAAACATATTCAAACTAATTAATTTATCATAATTTTGCTTCAAATCCTTCTCAAAACATTGCAATTGTTAGGGAATATCCTGGCTATAAAAAATCGATCAAAAGAGGTCATGTTTGTGTTACGAGACTTACCTCTCTCGGTACCTAGCAACAAGAATTCATTGCATACACATGACAATGTTGTCTTTATTCGTTGACTATTTATTACAAATATCGAAGCCTAATTAAATTCTCGGATTATCTACTGCCCGCGTCTTTTTCCGTGATTTTTATCTCAGAAAGTGTTGTATGTCTTCATAAAGTTTATCAACATGTACACCAAGCGCTCAATCTCCGCGTGCAACCTTCGACGTCACGTGTGCAGACAATTCTAATCGTTGTGCTGTCGATTAGGGAAACCCTTACATTTTTGTCCTGTATGCGCGCTCCATGAGTGTTTTTCAGGGAATCCATTATTTTTCTAGTAAGATTGGATATTTATACTTTCCATATATATATTTATACTTTCCATATATACCAAAATAGCCATACTTTTATTGGAAATAACCACCCGATAAATACTTTTCTGGGAAAGTATCTTTAAACACTGTATAAATAAGTCAATCGGATATTAATGTTCAGCCTCTAGAGCATTCACAAGATTTTTCAAAGTGATCAAGGGTCATAACTCTGGCAGTAATTATCAGAAATCGTTGAAAATCAATAGGCTTCTTCATCTCATGAGCTTAAACACTATCTATAAATTCAAAGTCAATCAGATATTAACTTTTTAGCCTCTAGAGCGTTCGCAAGATTTTTCAAAGTGATCAAGGCCATAAATCTGGCAGTAATTATCAGAAATCGTTGAAAATCTGATTAAATTACAGATCTATATCTGTTTCGTTTTTTTTATACTTTCAATGGCCTACACTACATGAAGATCTGACAAGTTATAGCGATAGGTCACGTCAGGGGTCAAAAGACCGACTTATGACCCTACGACATCAGACATTTGATTAACCAATCAGCATTGATGTTACTAGTGGATTACCCACAGTTCCGTGAAAAACACGCCTAAAGCTCGCCGTAACAGACCGTTTCATTGGCTTATACCTGACACCATTCAGAACACGAGTTAAATAACAACTCTTCCAGATCCAAGTGTAGTAAAGACATAAAAGAACTAGTGAAATGAAATGAAATGGGGTTTAACGTCCTCCTGTTCTGCTCCGAACTGGGCTAATTAAGACGAGCATACGCCTTACAGTGTGCTAGACAGCGGCACTACGGCCTACTCTTATATAGAATTCCAACTGTCAAGGGATCTTTTACATGCACACCAATACGTCACTGACAAGGGGGAAACACGCCAGAAAATCTAGATGAACTTTCCCTGCCAATGCAGGGATCGAACACCCGACCTCCAGGCTAGCGAGCCAGCATCTTACCCACCGTCACCCCCATAAAAGAATCCTTAAATGGCTTAGACTGCTGTACGGGCATAATCTCTCTCATATTACACTGCATGGCGTAATATCGTCTTCATTAGTCCATTACACCCATTCTGTGCCAAAAAGTAGGACGTTAAACCCATTTCATCTTTTAAAGAGAGCCACACAAAGAAAGGAAATACGTCTACACAGCAGCTTTATCCCCCATCCACGAAAAAAGTGATAACCATAAACAGCATTCAAGTTTATCCGAACAAAAAATTTGTGGCTCTAGAAAACAGACAAGCAAAATTACGCAAATTGAAGATCCATAATGCTGAAAAAAACATAGCGTTTGCATTCAATTTCAATTCCGTCTACTCATAATAATAGTAATTATAAGGTTTGAGAAAGATTCATACAATAGAAGACCAGAACAATTAAATCATAAAATAAGAAAAGTCACACCTGTACAACTGCTAAACCAGGTAAAAAGCCAGGATATTTCTGTTGCATGATTTCCACTTCATTCTTTAACTTTTCACGGATATCACTGTAATGTATAAATCAAATCATTATAATAGATAAATCCATCATTTTCCAAAAACATTACTGTGTAAAATGGTTTCAATCCTGCATATAGCTGGATGTGAAAACTGATCAAACAATAGCAAATCGATTTAAAAAAAAACAACCCAAAAAACAAACACAGAACATCATTAACAGATCCTTAATACTTTTGATATTGGCAAAATAAATCACTTGAATTGGCAACATTTTAGATATATCCTTTAAGGCGAGAAACAGTCACAACAGTCATACAAAATAATATTTGTTTTACAAACGACTTTAGATTAGGTCAGTGGTCTGTCCTTTCATACACTGCTAAACTTTATGGCTACAGTAGTTTTGGTCTCATAGCTACATGTAGTGATGGTTCCCTTATAATTTATCATCATATGGTAACAGGTCATTCTATGTACAAGCACAATTATAGTTATGGAATATATTACCAATTCGAATTTTAGTGTCAATGCTATTGCTAAACACACGTTTATTTAAAAAGGCTTTTACCAAGGGGGTGGGGGGTGGGGGTGAATGGCCGAATGGTTAGCACGTGCGCACTGTATTATACGGTCTGTCATTGAGTCAACAGGCAGGGTTTCAATTTCCCGGTTGTATGTGACAAGGAGTAGGGTGGCCTGTCCAACCTCAAAGGTTTTCTTTGGGCCCTCCGGTTTCATCCCACTACTAAAGACCCCTACACGCAAGCGAATTATTGAAATAAAAATGAACCATGTGTTAGTCCCAAAATGACCTAGTTTGTGTCGAGTGGCTGTTAAACCCCAGTTCTCTCTCTCTCTTTTATATAGATTATCCAGAGCTATTTTAATTTTAAGTATAGAATGAATAAAAATAAGGGAATATAGGGCCTACAGACTATTTCTATTTTTCTCGTTTTCTCTTATCTAGTGACATTCAATTACTTTTTTGAATTGTCAGATATCCTCTCACAGTCTCAAATAACAACTTTTGGTCTTTGAAGGAATTATTAGTGAGCAGAAATTCGTCTGTGTATCTGTTATCACTCGTCACTTCAGTCAGTTATGTAGAAGGATAACTCGTGTTTTCCTTTTGCTTTCGTCACTTCTGTTTCTTGAAATCTTCATTACACATTATCATAGCAATGATCTATGTGATAATGACTGACACCAATATTGTCCTTTAAATTGGGATATAATATTTTTTGTCCTGTCTTTCGAAGAAAGCAGGGGACTATTAAAATGGGTTCGTTTGTCGGTCTGTCTGTCCGTCTGTGGGGGGTTGGATGGCCGAATGGTTAGTCTGTCATTGAGGCTACTGGCGTGGTTTCGAATCCCTGGTTGTACGTGACAAGGATTAGGGTTGCCTGTCCAACCTCGTGGGTTTTCTCTGGGTCCTCTGGTTTTCTCCCACTGCTAAAGACCCCGAACGCAAGTCCCGAAATGACCTAGTCTGTGTCGAGTGGAGGTTAAAACCTATTTCTCTCTCTCTCCCCGTCCGTCTGTCCGGACTTTTTGGGACACAATAACTCTCCTTCTAATTGAGCTAGAATGTTCAACCATGGTGTAGGTGTTTATTAGGTCAATGCCTTGATGGAGTTCGAAGATGAGCATTTTCTGCTTAGGGTAAGCAGAGATAAGCAATTTGATTGGTTGATGCTTTGGGACACAATGACTTTAATTCTAATTAAGAGAGAGTGATGATATTTGGTGTATAGTTTCATTACATCAATACTTTGACTAAGTTCGATAATGAACATTTTCTGCTCAGGGTAAGCAGAGTGATAAGCAATTTGATTGGTTGATGCTTTGGAATACGATAACTTTAGTTCTAATTAAGTGAGAGTGATGAAATTTGGTGTGTAGTTTCATTACAGTAATGAAACTACACACCAAATTTCATCACTACATCAATACCTTGACCAAGTTCGATAATGAGCATTTTCTGCTCAGGGTAAGCAGAGAGATAAGCAATTTGATTGGCCGGGACTTTGGAACACAATAACTTTCCTTCTGAAATGAAATGAAATGAAATGGGGTTTAACGTCCTACTGTTCTGCTCCTATGCTGGGCTAATGAAGACGGGCATACGCTATACAGTGTGCTATGAGGATAATTTTGCCCGGGCAGTGGCACCATGGCCTACTCTTATATCGAATTCCAACTGCCAAGGGATCTTTTACGTGCATTCCAATGTATACACGGGACCTCGGTTTTTCGTCTCATCTGAAGGACTAGACAGCTGTCCTTGTCAGGCCCTCCGTCCTGCATCACTGACAAGGGGGAACCACGCCGGAAAATCTGGATGAACTTTCTCAGCCAATGCAGGGATCGAACACCCGACCTCCAGAACTTTCCTTCTAATTGAGCTAGAACATTCAAACTTGGTGTAGGTGTTTATTAGGTCAATGCCTTGATGGAGTTCGAAGGTGAGCATTTTCTGCTTAGGATAAGCAGAGATAAGCAATTTGATTGGTTGATGCTTTGAGACACGATAACTTTAGTTCTAAATATGTGAGAGTTTTGACACTTGGTGTATAGTTCTATCACACCAACAACTTGACTAATTTCGATAATGAGCATTTTCTGCTCAGGGTAAGCAGAACGATAAGCAATTTGATTGGTCGAGACTTTGGAACACAATAACTCTCCTTCTAATTGAGGTGGAATGTTCAAACTGGGTTTGTTTGATGCTTTGGGGCACGATAACTTTAGTTTTAATTAAGTGAGAGGGATGAAACTTTGAGTATAGATTCATTATATCATTACGTTGATTAAGTTTGATGATGCAAATTTTCTGCTTAGGCTAAGGAGTGATAAGCAGTTTGATTGATCAAGACTTTGGAACATAACAACTCTGCTTTTAATTGCGGTAGAATGTTTAAACTTGATGTAGATGTTCATTAGATTAATTTCCTGACTGAGTTCAATGATTAACATTTCGAGCTAAAGCTAAGCAGAGCTAAGCAATTTCATTGGTCGATGCTTTGGAACAAGATAACTTTGATACTATCTGATAGAGAGTGATGAAACTTAGTGTATGGTTGATAATTAGTTTGATTGCTTGATACTTTTGAAAAAAATAAATGTACTATTAATTAATATGTGTCATCTATTTATTTTGGGATTTCGGCCTCACTGTTGGCTTGTTATATTCTATCATATACCAATATAAAAAGTCTGTCATTAAAGATACATTATGTAAGATTTAGATAAAGAGCTAGCCATTCTTGCAATAATAGTTCGAAAATAGATAATGTAAAATGAATAATTTGAAAATTTCATTCAAATTACTCTATTGCGAGCGAAGATATTAGCCTTTGAAGGTTTGACGAGACGTGTGCAATAATTTCAACCACCATCCTGCTTGTTCAAAGCTAAGTCTTGCTCCTCCATTTTTAGCTTAAATCAAAATATGGCTGAACTGTTCTAATCTATTTAATATCGGAGAAATCCGATGCCATTGAGAGTTGATTATGGCCTGGATAAGTTAATTAATGTCTAATTAATAATTTAGAAAACATTTCAGGCCTAAAGAAAGACCAACAATAAGCAGATTTAGCTCTTGCATAATGTATGTTTAAGTTAGACATCGGTGCTATTCTGTGTTTTCTTGGATGCACAGTCTGTTAATCAGTATTATCATCCATGTTTAAAATGTTATATATACACACCATATTTTTTTTATATTCTGAAATAACCATGACCTTACGATGTATATTTTGGGACTACTAATGATTAAAGGAGCTAAATCGCTAATATTTGGGGACTAGACGGAGCGATATAAGTACCGAAAACAAATTGCAAAAGAATTTCTGTCACTGGAATCTAGTAAAGGGACGCTGAATAAGTGAGTTTGACGCGAGTTCTGATCTAGTTTGTTTTTGTGACACTGACTGATTGGACTGTTATCCAATCTGGTGATTGGCTTGGAATCCAGCCTGAGTTTTCGCAAGATAATTGAAACTTTGTTTTGCTCATTTTGTGAAAAAAGTCGTATTTCGCCATGGATAAGTGCATAACCTAAATAATGGTGTGGATGTCGTCAAGCTCACCACCAAGGGAGCGAATGGGATCAATCAGAGTGCTCAGCTTCGCAAGTTGGACATTACGGTCACCCCAAATGTTCATGTGCACGTACTCTGCAGACAGAATTTCACTCAGAGATAGGAAGAGAAAGCAATGTGCACAAATGATTGAATGTAATAGGAATGTATATAAACTGTAATTTTTTACTGTAATTAAATCAGTTATGTTCGGCGATGTATGCCAGAGGTCTCAATCGAATGGCGATTTCTAGCGTCTGGTTATTCTAGTCAGTCTACACTGATGGTATTTATTGTGCATGCTCTCCAGATAAGAATATGACTTCACTGTTTGATATGACTTGTGGAATATTAATACTAATATTTACTAATATTAATTCAAGGAAATCTACAATATCTCAATTAATACAAACAGGTAATTGAAAAAATAATGACTTGAAATTAATTGTGATTGGAAATATGAATTATGCAGCAAAATTGGTCTCAGAACTGATCATTTCAAGGGAATCAAATATTCGAATGAGTTAGAAGAATTGTATAGGGGCCTATAATAAAATAGGCTTATGATGTAACCATTACAATTTCAGTGATTTTATAAGCAAGAGCATTTGTACTGTATATGTAGGCCTATGTATATATTTATACAATTTATTATTTGACAAATATGTAGGTTATCTGAAGATAATAAATCAATTTGATATTTCTATCCCCTGACTAACCTCACTATTGTTATCATAGTAAAAAAATACCACAACACTACAGACACTAATCAAAGTTTATTCTTAAGATAATATAAATCTGGTCAAAACCAGTAGAATTAATTCCTTTTATTTGAGCCTTTCCTCCCTCCAACCATTTAACAATCAAATATTTTTTATTTCATTAAAAAACACTTTTATACGATATTATTTTTTAAAACCTATTTCTGGTACCTCTTCAATTTCCAGGTTTAAAATATCAGCAATTACACACCTGGTAGATGTTTGCACTTTAAACATACATTATGCCAATTGCCGTTCTATCTTTAGGCCTGAAATATTATCTAAATTATTATTAATTAACTTATCCAGACCATAATCAGCTCTCGATGTCATCGCTAGTCTGCGATATTTACTGGATTATAATCTGATCTGCTGCTCAATGTTCATTCATGATTAAATAAAAAACCAGCGGCTACCAGGCAGGATATGCCCACATTTTGCAAGAGATGGATAGAGAACAAGCTAAAAACACACATGATTTTTTGTGCAATCAGGGGCAATAATCCAGAAAGTTATGGCCAGAAATGTGCAAATATCAAAAGGGACAGAGATCTTTGGGATATATCAGATTTGTTTTAAGTTTCATCAAAATCGGATTAATATTGTGACCTCTAGAGGGTCCACAACCATCGTATTACACACTTCTACACAATTTTTGTTCAATCAAGGGCCATAATTCAGGAAGTTACGATCCGATATGCGCGAATATCGAAAGGAACCAATATCTTTGGGTTACAAACATGTATTTCAAGTTTCATCGAAATCGGATCAAAATTGTGACCTCTAGACGGTCCACAACATTGATTTACCAGATGTTTACACTATTTGCGTACAAGGGGCAGCCATTTTGTCCGGCAGTTTTGACCCGATTTTTATGAAATTCGAACTCACGGTGATATATTCCAACATTTTTTTTTAAATAGAATAATAATTGTGACCTCTAGAGGGACCACAAGCTAAAAACGCAATTTTGCGTATAATCAGAGGCCATAATTCAGGAAGTTACGATCCGATATGCGCGAATAATGAAAGGGACCAAGATCTTTGTGTTATAAACTTACATTTCAAGTTTCAACAAAATCGGATAAAAATTGTGACCTCCATATAAACTTGCATTTCAAGTTTCATCAAAATCGGATCAAAATTGTGGCCTCTAGAGTGTCCACAACTTTGATATACCAGATGTTTACATTATTTGCGTACGAGGGGCGGCCATTTTGTCCGGCAGTTTTGGTCTCATTTTCATGAAATTCGAACTCAACCATCCTTAGGGTGTAACGCTGATATATTTGAACGTTTTTTTAAATCGGATAATAATTGTGACCTCTAGAGGGACCACAAGCTAAAAATGTGATTTTGCGTACAATCAGAGGCCATAATTCAGGAAGTTACAATCCGATATGCGCGAATATCAAAAGGGACCGAGATGTTTGGGTTATAAAAATGCATTTCAAGTTTCATCAAAATCAGATGAAAATTGTGACCTCCAGAGTGCCAACAACCCTGCTACACAATACAGTGACACTATTTGCGAACGATTGGCGGCCATTTTGGCCGTCAGTTTCAGTCCGGTTTTACGAAATTGGAACTCAACCATCCTTAGGGTGTAACGATGATATATTCAAACGTTTTTTTAAATCGGATAAAAATTGTGACCTCTATGAGGTCCACAAGCTAAAAACGTGATTTTTCGTACCACTAGGGGCCATAATTCAGAAAGTTATGGTCCGATATGTGCGAATATCGAAAGGAACCGAGATCTGTAGATTATAAACATACATTTCAAGTTTAAACCAAATCGGATAAAAATTGTAAAATCTACAGTGTCCACCAGCTAAAAATGTGATTTTTTCATACAATCAGGGGCCATAATCCATGAAGTTACAGTCCGATACATGCCAATATCGAAAGGAACCGAGATCTTAGGGTGATAAACCTATATTTCAAGTTTCATTGAAATCGGATAAAAATTGTGACCTGTAGAGTGTTCACAAACAATTGTGAATGGATGGACGGACAGGGGCGACGACAATATACGTCCACATGAAAATGTGAGCGTATAAAAATGGATAATTGAGACTATGTTTTTTATCGTACGGACTTGAGTAATGATGATCGAGTCTAGGCCAAAAATTCTCGGTTCAGAGTGGATCAATTTGACTGGAATTTTCAGCAAATTCCCTTTACATTATCTAGTTTTTAACTATTATAGTGAGAACTGCCAGCTCTTTATTTAATCACCCTGCCATAATGTATCTTTAAGCTATATCACTTTTGCCAAACAGTTCAACCCATCACAGACTTACTCTACGACTTTTCATTTGTGGAACCATGGCACTAGAATCAACGATAGACAAAAATTTCTAAAATGCAAGCTTTACACCACTCTGTAATACACCCTGCCATGCACATGTTGATATTACTGCAGGCTCATGTAGACAAGAGATCAGATAAGAGGTCAGAATCAGAATGATCGATATACAATGGGCGATAAATACATTGTCTTTATGCATGTCTTTCACTGTTGTAATCTTTCATAACTTTTATAACTTGGTAGTCTTTTCTCAGTTCTTTGACATACCAAATTTCTACCAAGACTCTACATTGGCGAATAAAAATCACACCATTTGATTTGAATGTTTTTCTCTCCTAGATTCTGTTTGAAAGCATTTAAAGTATGAAAGTTAAATATAGATAAAGAGAGAGAGAAATGGGGTTTAACGTCCACTCGACTCAAACTAAGTCATTTCAGGACTAAAATATTCACTTGCGCGTAGAGGTCTTTAGCAGTGGGAGGAAACAGGAGGACCCAGAGAAAACCGACGTATTTGTACGACTGGGAATCGAAACCACAACACTTCAAGCCACCTTGACACAATGACTGACCTTATGTATGATACAACGTGCACGCGTTGACCTAGCTACAGTATTGTACCTGTATCCTGTCTTATCTGCGGCTACAATTGATACATTATTCGAGGATTTGCACAAGTAAAATTAGGTTCATTTGCAAATTTTCAACACATATCATAACAGTTTGCATGGAAATTAGTAATTATGTTACAAATAGTGAAGAGTGGAACACTGAAATCTTAATCTTACCTTAGGCCAAAAAAAAAATGTTCTGTTTCCGGTAACCCGAAAAACCCATCACAAAAACTGCTGACTCTTAAATTTTTTTTAGTGTCAAGAAATAAAAAACGAGCGACCGTTCAGAATACTAAAAGCCAACCAGATTCATGAAAATGACTATATTATTTGTTGCTAAAAATGAATATAAATGTCATCGTTCTTTGAATCCGCATTTACCAATCGGAATAGGCAGCTACTGTACAGCGAACGATTATTAAGAACTGCCATACTGTTGACGTTAAAATCGAGACTACAGGTTTCGTATAGATTTATCACTGCACATTCCTAGGGTTACCAAATTAATCATTGAAGAAATCGGGACATTTATTATTATTTCTAGAAGCCGGGAGATGCGTTTATGCTCCAATTATGTATTATGCACTGAACTATATTTAGATCAGAAGTGGTGTGCTGAAGTAAGATTGTTTGTAGCAAACACTGTTTTATATATTACTATATTAAAGATACATTATGTAAGATTTAGATAAAGAACTAGCCATTCTTGCTATAATAGTTCGAAAGTAGATAATGTAAATTGAATAATTTGAATATTTCATTCAAATTACTCTATTGCAAGCGAAGATATTAGCCTTTGAAGGTTTGACAGACGTGTGCAATAATTTCAACCACCGTACTGGTTGATCGAAGCTAAGTCTCGGTCCTCCATATTTAATTAAATCAAAGTATCGCTGAACCATTCTAATCTATTTAATATCGGAGAAATCTGATGCCATCGAGAGTTGATTAAGGCCTGGATCAGTTAATTAATGTCTAATTAATACTTTAGAAAACATTTCAGGCCTAAAGAAAGACCTGCAATAGGCAGATTTAGCTCTTGCATAATGCATGTTTAATCACTAGTTAATGTGTTTTGTCTTATTATTTTCAATTGAAAAACACCTGATTTAAAAACCGGGACATTTAGGCATGTTAGAGGCATCGGGGCGGGACGACAAAAATGACCCCAAAAAACTGGACTGTCCGGGTAAAACCGGGACGTATGGTAACCCTACACATTCCGAAAAGCTATAATCCTCACAATCTTCGTTCTAATCAGTAACGGCAAGCATTTTGACAAAAACAAGTAAACGAATGTATCTCAAACAGGTGGATAGGATCTGCTCGATTGGTATTTAAAACAAGACAAATTAATTTATTACGGACCTATTTCGTGCAACGGCACGATATGATTTTTTAAGTTTTCATCGCTATTTTTTATATAGCATGGAACGATTAAAAGTCCATTTGCTCCCTAAGAGAATATTTAAATCATAATCTAGCCTCTGATACATTTTAAACAATTATCCAAGAATTCCATCCACCAATCTATTCGTGCTTCATGTTCCCTGGCGCCGACTAAACCTAACATAAAATTGAAGATTTTTGCACAGAATATTATGCTACGGTAGATCTACTATAAGATCTAACAATGTAACATTTAAAAAAACAAAAAACAAAAAAAAAAAACAAACAAAAAACCTACCTACCGACCCTACCCGATTTTCCATCCGTTACAGGAAACAGAACCCTTTTTCTTTGGCCTTATCGAACAGTTTTCCTGTATTTTCGAGTGACGTGAAATCACATGATTCTGGTTCGGTGGCCATTTTAAAATGCACAGAAACTTTGCATAGCAGTTGGGTTTAATCAAATCATAGCCTATAATTATGTGGTAAGGTTTCACCTTTATTTCAATGGGAATTGGTTTATTATGTTAAGCTATGTGCAGTACAGTTTGGAGTCAGTGCAATTGGAAATTAAGGGAGCTATAGACTATAGGCAAGTAACTACTTTGTAGTCAAATGATAACAAAACTGGCTCAAAGGAACTCCTTAGGACGATCCACTACTGTGGTTGGTGCAAGACAAACATCAGTACTAGTGGAACTATTTCAGTGTGGGCCTACTGTTAACCATTCGACACCCCCCCCCCCCCACCCCAATTTATCCTAGGCCCTCGCACAAAATGTTTTTCTCCAACATTTATTCAAATTACACTGCCATATCTTATCTTTCTACTAGCTATGAAGTATAAATGACATAAGATATCTTGGTAAGACCTATTTTGCAGAAATTAATGAAATGAAAGAAAAAAGAACTTCAAGGCCGAATGTGCTCAAAATATTTGTTCAACAACTGCAATTTTCGTTTTAAAATATTATTTAAATCGTTTTCGTTGGTGACAAAAAGTATCCCGAAACTTACGCAGAAACTGCCTTCCCGCTGAGTACTTGTGACATTTCTTATTTGCTTCCAATTATGCACCACAAAAGAACACCGCTTCTTTGAAGGATAAACACTCAAACACGTTGTCCATTAACTAAGGGAAGATAACTCTATAACAGCGGACGAATTGATGCATCACAGAACTGTAGAAGGATGCATAATAATGATGAGTGTGATTAGCTGACAACTTGAAAAATTTAAGGCAAAATTAACCCAATATCATTCCACAGAGCGGCTATATAAATTGACAGCATAGTTATGAAGATAAAATAGACCATTTTTTACACAAAAAAGATAAGGTGAGGTAAGGTAAGTAAAATATAATTTATTTTCTCGACCCAGCTGGCTAACGGCGAAATCCGAAGCGGTTCAGCCAATCCTCATCCTGATCCTGGCAGTCTCGGTGCCCTGAGGTTCGTCTCGGATTTTTGGCTTGTTTGCCATATGCCTAATTGGGGTCCAATCAAGTACTGTATTTTATCGTTATTCTTCAGACCTAATAATTTGTTTACATCATGGGATAAAATGGCACCGTAGCGCAAAATATCGAAATTGACAGAAAAATAAATTAACGGGGCTTTGCACGTTAATTAGAGTTATCTCCCTTCCACCACAGACTCCTGAGAAAATATCCCTCAGGACGATACTGATATTTATTTGAATAAGTCTATTTCACTACAATATATTCGCCGTTCAATGTTCAGCCCCCCCCCCCACACACACATACCCACACCCACACACCCCTTCATAAAAAACACAACCCCTTTTAAACTGGGAATTTTTTTAATGATGTTATTTTATTTTGATACCTTCACTACAATTCAATAAACGTTCTCAGAATCAACACTGCTTACGATATTCCCTATAAAATTCCAATTTTCCTATTCTTCATTTATTAATCATTCTTTATGGTACTCTTTACACTTGTCCAACTATTCTGGATTGTCGGAACCGTAGAGTCATGCTAATCACCGAATAGAACCGACAAGGGCGTTTGGTTTTTTTTGGGGGGTTTTGTTGGGTTTTTTTTTGTTGTTGTTTTGTTTTGTTTTGTTAGTTTTTTTTACTTATCAATAACACTGAAAGTTTTGCAAAAAGTGACCGACAAGCAAAGATTGATGTGTTCATATTCTGTACAAAATTACAGGTAAATTGGAATTAAAAAAAAAAAAAAAAAAAAGCGGCGTAATACAGTCAATGACGAACTATAGCTTACACTGGATAAATTATTTATAAAATTCACAGACAAGAATTTACGTGTGATTGATAAAAAAAATTAAACCAACCAAAAAACAGCTTCTGGATTCATTGTTAGCATTCAGGGTCCTACTAATCACCGATAAAACTCCACAAGAACTGTCTTTTATCAAAAGCACCCAAAACATTGCAAAGCGGGAGTTACAGGGCAAAGCCTGAGTTACAGGGAAAGAGCTATGTTATAGATGTGCATATTCTAAATATCATATCCAAAATTACACTGGGTAAAATATGAAATCCAATGACATGAATTAGAATAGACATGGCATGTAACTCGTATTAAAGAATAATTCAATTTAACGAAAATTAAGGAAAATATGCTGGTTGTTAAGAGTCCACGCCATGGGCATACATATTGTGTCAACAAATCACCTTTTTCAGCAATGGTCATGATACAATCACTAATAAAGACCAAGATTGGAAATAAACATAATACGATATGTTACTTGTCATATCCAAAAATGTTAACGTACATACTTAATAATTCACTGGGCGAAAATATGCACAACAGTAATACATATTGACGAATATACAACTGGAATACATCTTGACGAATATACAAACTGTAATACACTAGACAAATATACAACTTTACTGTAATACACTAGATGGATACACATTACACATAATACACTATATGTGTAAACGAAATCATTTATAAACGAGGAACACACAGCATCTCAATACACTAGGCGTATCTAAAATTTATCACGAACGGAATGCTGGCGGAAAAGTTAGCCCTGGAAGTAGGAAAGGTTGTTTCCTGTTAAGGTTTAGGGTTTGATAATTTTTGCGTAGCAAGCTTGCGTAGCAGACCTTTAAGAAAGAAATTGAGTTTAACGTTCACTCGACACAAACTAGGTCATTTCGGGACTAACATGGTTCAATCTTTATTTCAATAATTCGCTTACGCGTAGGGGTCTTTCGAATTGGGGTGAACCGGAGAAAACCCACGAGGTTGGACAGGCGACCCTACGCCTTGTCACGTTCACCCGGAGGAAACGAAGCCACGCCAGTTGACTCAATGACACCCTTATGATACCCACCCCCCTCCCCAACGAAAATGGATAGTTAGATTAAGTGTCGTTTACTAATGGGTACACTTAAAGGGGCAAAATCGCTAATATTTGGGACCTAGAAATTGACACAAACGGTCGCAACACATATAATAATATACATGTAATCTGATTGTATATAAATTTATTTACATATAATTGTTTCCGTTTGGCTCTAATTTCAAATCAGTTCCAGCGAAATATGGCATACGTCTGAACGGAATGCCAATTTCTAGCGTCTGGTTATTCCAGTCTATTGCGCATGCTTTCCAGATAAGATATGGCGTCACCGTTTGACATGAGTTGTTGAGTATGTCTAACCTCGTTCTTTCTGATCACTTGTTACAAATGATGCTGAAACGCATTATGGTACACGATTCGTGTACCAATGGTAAAATGTTTATTTTGTCTAAAGCAGGGCTTATGTCGACTTTGCAACCCAAAGCAACTAGTTGCAGTCAGTTGCAAGAGTGCTTATGTCGATCATATCAGCAACTGAGGACAACTGGGAGCAACTGAATTCGGAGCGCTTATGTCGACTGGAACTGATAGCGATCACACTAAACACGTGACTGTTAATTTATTCATCACGTGATCAACAAAATGGCGAATTACTTAGAAGAAGCAACCCAAAGGCATGGTCGGTCTTGCTACAATTCTATTAGTATATTGTCGACATCATCAAAACTTGAAAAGTGGGTGTCTTCGTTCGCTTCCATTTGCTTATTTATAAAGTCACATGACACGTGTCTCGTATCACGTGATGTTATTTCCATGGAAACGATTTGACTCCAGTTGCAAAAACGCTCATGTCGACTGCAACTAGTTGCCGCTAGTTGCAGAAAGTTGAACACATGCAACTGACTGCAACTGACTGTAACTAGTTGCTTTGAGTTGTAAGAGGCGCTGAGGTCGACTTTTTGTCAGTTGCTTTCAGTTGCTCCCAGTTGCCGAAACGCCAGTTGCTTTCAGTTGCAAGGTCGACATAAGCCCCCCTTTAAATATTGGATATCAGAAGCCTACTATTTCGCGGTAAGATTACAACATCAATGTTGATTTAAATTGACAAATAATTCGTGTTTTCATCGTGTAAGACTTTGGATGATATTGAGTAACAAACTTAGCTACTTTAACTGCAATGTGTTATGTGATAAATTGTCCCGACAGCACCAACGCTACAGCATACGCCTATTCCCTTGCTCCGGGGGTGGGGGGGGGGTATCGTTTGGACAATCTGATTTTCGAGCAGACGGATAAAGTGAAAAATAAACCATGACGTTTTGGTCAGGAGCCACTCGATCATTATTTGTCTCATCAATTTTTCTTGCAGGCTGGTATAATGTGAAAAAGAAATATATTATAATTTTGGTAAAAAGAATAAAAAATATCCCTTTTATGCCTTCTATATAAGTCAGCAAAGTAAGTGCCCGAAACCTCACGTTTTTTATCTGGAGCCACTTTACATTGTGCAACAGTATTTGGGAATCGTTCATATTATTTCGTGTCATCAGTTTTTCGGGAATCTAAATGTCTTTGAATAGACTAATGAACAGGAGCGCCGGACTATGTGTGGAAATGCCCTCCGCCCCCTGCCCCCCCAAAAGCACGGGGTAATTACCCCACTGCCCTTACTTTTTTTGCTGACTGTCCTTTGAAATGTTTTTCGTATGCCACCATTGAGATTGTCTGACCATCCTTCTCGCTTCATTCTGATTAAAATGCAGATTTATATTTCGTTCGTTTTTTTTATACTTTCGATGGCCTACACTACATGAAGTTGTACTCGAAGGTCGTTTCAGGGGTCTTACGATCGGGATTTTGAGCCGATGACGTTAGACATTGATTAATCAATCAGCGTTGACGTTTCTAGTGCACGCCAAGAAGTCGCCGTAACAGACCGTTTCATTGGCTTATCCCTCACTTCAACCAAAACGCCGATAATATAACAACTCTTCCAGATCCTAGTGTAGTAAAGACAAGTAAAATGAAATTTTGAACTATAAAAATCGAAACGAAACAGGTCCTTTGTTTTAATCAGATTGTTCTCGCTCCAACTCTTCACCGATTTTAACAATTGGTATATGTTCGAGGTTACTTAGGTAAGGGAGGAAAGATGCCATCCCGTGCTCGTCTCCGGTTAGTGAGTGGAGACGAGTGCGGGTTCGCACAGTTTGTATACATGTATAAGGTATATAGAGTTCATTGCTAGATCGCAGCAGCACAAAATAGACATGTACTTTGATTAAGTACACGTTGTCGTACTAAAGGCCATGGTCAGATTTTATATTTTTAAATAATATGTCCGATGAAATTGTATATGCTACGTCGAAGTGAACCGAATCGGTTATTGATTCTAGTGATCTGAGTTGATTAAGTACACGTTGTCGTACTAAAGGCCATGGTAAGATTTTATATTTTTAAATAATATGTCCGATGAAATTGTATATGCTACGTCGAAGTGAACCGAATCGGTTATTGATTCTAGTGATCTGAGTTGTATTTTGATCTGATAGGTTTTAACTGGAAGCCTGCCAGAAGACGTCAGATTTCATCGGATTTTAAAATATATTCTCGGGGGAGGATTTTGGAGTTCGGATGGGCATTGGGTGACGTTTCGATTGCAAAACCTTATAAATAAGGCTATATATTAGATCACTTTCAGGTTGCTGTATTCCCGGGCTGAAATAGATTTTCCAACCGGTCTCCCACAACATACCCCCGACGGGGCGATTCGCGACTTAGGCGCTCGCCGCGGGTCCAAGTAATTTAAGCGGGAATTTTTTCGACCAAGAAATTGCATCCCCTCTCCCCACAAATCTAGAATTCAGGTGTGCAAAGAGTGGGATTTCTAGTTGCTGTACTCACAGGCCAGAATCGCAGGAAAACGCGTTTGCGGCCATGTAATTTTTTTTAAATATTCTGTCCGAACGCCTATGCGAACGACTAGACGTTTTCCTTCCCAGGCCTACCGTCCTGCACTGCCGACAAGGGGAATCCCAACTGGAAATCCCGATAACCATCTACATCAACACAGTGATCGAGTCCGGGAACTCCTTGTGTGAGCCGGTACCATACTCATCAGCCACCATGTATCCAGCCACATTTAAACAAAATGCAAGCATAGATAACGGCTACACATAAATTATTACCTGAAATATTACCATGGAAATGATGTTTACCTGTAAATGTAGTTATTACCTACGCGTAACAAGGGAAGATGTTTACAATAGATGGTTTCAAATAAACATTAAAATTCTGTAATCGAGAATATCGAGATCCTGATAAAAAAAAATAACTGGTCACACCGAAACCAGATTTCTTCCCATATATTCGCACATATTGCAACAACGGGTTGATTAGAGTTACGTTTTCTTACGTTGCAAAATTGTAAGGATTCGTCATTTAATTTATCCACTATCATTATCATGAATATATTGATCACCCCTTCAATCTTAGCGTAGTGGGGATTTCTTTGGGGGAATCTGGAAGTATTGTTCAACAATACTTCAGATATTTCATTATATTGCCAGAAAGACTCGAAATGGTAAGTTTTTATTTTGATCATATTGCAAATCGTGGGAAATCCAGAAACAGGACTTCTGGAACTGTGATTTTTTTTTAAACATTTATTCAGTTCTATAGGAGAAAAACCCTGTAGAAGTTGCAGAATTACCTGCTTATCATTCCATATTGCCATTTATGGGCCATGCTATAGAAAAGTTAGACGTTAAACCACATTTAATTTTATTTTGCACCATGCTGAAGATCATGTTTTTTCACGAAGATTATAAATGTATACTGACTGTAGAAGTCAGTTGGCAATTTAAATCGAATTCCCTCGGTGCCAACTTAAGATAGTAAACTGTGTTCTTGCATGACAGTGAAATGTCAATATTATGTCGGAAAATTATCGACCCACAGTGATGGTGAAGGGAATCAATCATTAATACTAGCTTGGCATCCGAATATGTGGTTGCAACAGATTGTCCGGAACCACCCCAAGATTGGGTTTTCATCTTAGCAGCAATCCGTAGAGATATACTTGCACATAAGATTGATCCGTGCTTCCCAGTCCCTTCACATTACAATCGAGATAATATTAACATCAAATACAAATATGGGATGCTTGCTCTTTCTAAAACATCCAATACCACCTTTTTTAACAGTTCATACAGCTAACACAAACCATGTAAATAGAATCCTAGCTTTATCCCTGCTTCAAAACTGTAGCTTCCAACTATCGCTCCATTTAGTAGTGACGAGTATTGTGCACGAGGTAGTCGATACCTACTTCTTCTGGCACCCCCGATACAACTTCTCCCAGCAGGAGAACTAAACGTTTGCATTGAAATTTTAGTTGGACAACGAACCCTGAAAGCTAGAACCAATGAGCCGCCGATAAAATGGGCATAGTGTACATGTATAGCATCAGGGATAACTGCCATGGTAGGCTATTCTTTTGACTTGCCGCCAGCGCCAGATTAACCATGATGGGAACTCGGGGGCCTTGAGCATGCCCCTTTCCCCCCAACCTAACATAAGTGATATGTGACCAGAACATAGGCAGTATTATTCCATGCACACATCATATCAAACCTAATTTGAAGTCGGTCAGTGGGGGCGCAGGCGGGGGGGGGGGGGGGCGCCGATGTACCTACATTTGACGGTCCACGGGGAAAGGCACCGTGGACGCACCTCACTTCGGAGAAGGGTCTAGCGAGCCCCCCCCCCCCCCGATCATTTTTGAAAATAGGGTCAATTTTG
This sequence comes from Patella vulgata, assembly GCF_932274485.2. Taxonomy (NCBI): domain Eukaryota; kingdom Metazoa; phylum Mollusca; class Gastropoda; family Patellidae; genus Patella; species Patella vulgata. The sequence goes on from NC_065883.2 coordinate 26,735,571, forward strand.
GGGATGAATTTGCGATATTGGCGTATTATGATATTTTTATATGAACATTATAAAAATTTGAAGGAAAGAATACGACTCTAGCGTACCTATTATGATTTATGAGAAAAACGAAAGGTTCGGAATTGGGTTAGAGTGCGACTTGTTTGAATTTTTAAGATTATCACGCCTGGTGCGGGCTTGAATTAATCTCATCCCATCGTGAATTTGACCTGGAAAATTACCTACAATCTTCAGTTGACTTTCTTATGCTAGATTTCGTCGTGGGCGGCCCACCAATCTCGGCATTATGCGCACCCCTCTGGGATGAGACATCCCACCAATCATGCCGTTTTGGGCGCCGCTTAATTGATCAAGCCGTGGGCGTCCAACCAATCTCACTCAGCATAATGCATTATGTGCGGCCCGACAATCATATAATATTGTCATTATAAGGCGCCCCACCAATTATGTCATTATGAGCGTCCCTCCGGGATAAGTCACCCCACAGATCACGCCGTTTTGGACCGCCCCATCAATCTAGTTGTGGTGTGAATCGCGGGATACATTATAAGGCACCTCACCATTTGGGGGCGCTTCATATATAACGACATTGGTTGGGCGCCCCGCCAATCTCCCCATGGGGCGCCATACTACTATATGGGCACGTTGGTGGGTGAATAAATCGGTTGACATTTGCTTGTTACTCATATGATATAATAGAATAAAATAATTTTCATGCAGCACCTGATGAGGTTGTGGACAATATCTTCGTTAGAAATCAAACATTCTCCCTGTCACACAATATTCCAGTAATAGGCGGATGCAGAATGTTGACAAATTTTCAATTCATCATATCTTTGTAAATACTGAAGGGAATTGGGCTATTTTTAAATTGATATTCCTTTTAGAGAGAGAGAGAGAGAGTTTAACGTCCACTCAACACAAGCCAGGTCATTTTGGGACTAACACATGGTTCAATTTATATCGCTTGCGTGTGGGGGTCTTCAGCAGTGGGAGGACCCGGAGAAATACCACGAGATTGGACAGACGACGATATACCATTTAGAGATTCAACTTTCACTATATTATATAAGGATTCAAATCACTTTAAAAAAAAAAAAACACCAGAGACGTTAATTTCAAATTATTTAATACCATGTCGCCTTCGTGGACGAATTATATATAATTTAAACCAATTTATAAAAGATTTACATTTGAAATCTCACCCATTGATTTTAACATCTTGGTATATTCTCATAATAATTTTAGTTTTTAAGAAATTTGGTCCCTTGAGCCGATACCGCGTGTCGTCTATTTATTTAATAAGTTCATGGTATATTAGGTTAATTAACAATTGTATTTCATAAACGTGCGATTGGTCGTTGGCCTACGGCTTCATTTAGATAAAGGTCCTCCATTAGCTAAAAATAAGGATTTGTATGCAAAAGATATGCCAAAATCGAGCTGGTATACCATTTTGAACGATCATTGTTTCAGTGTTAAGGTGTAGACTGTGAAATCAGTGCGCTAAGAATGGTGGTTGTTATTGATTATCTCCTGGCAGTATCCACAGACCAAAGACCACCCATCCCTTGCCTACTCTTCCTATAGTCTACCAGTCACGTGTTGTTTTGACTCATTCAACAAGACTCGGAACGATTTGTAACATTATTGTACATGTACTACCGTGGCCAGCTAATAAAGTCCGATGTGGATGTAAATGAAATATGCAAGGACTACCATAATGACTTAATAGGCAGTAGCCCGTCAAGTTTATTGCGATTCACGTACAGCAAATCGGGCTGTTTCAAGAATACTTGAAGGTCGAATAAATCGAAAGTAGTTCCGCTTTAGGTGCCACGGGTTCCTGGTTATTACCTCCCTTTGTTTACCATTTTGGTTCTGCATGCAAGTCACCAGGTGGCGAGGGGCACGTGCAGCCAATCAGCTGTTGAATTATCGATTTGGCGCTAATTGTATTCAACATGGAGAGATGTAGAGCTACTTGTCATATGTCACATTAGCATAGCTAGTGTTTCGCTATGTTTTGAAGGTGATTAAGCATGCCAGTGTTTCCTCATTCGACGCACAAAATTCACGTTGTTATATTTTTCAGTCAGTTGTAACAGGACTATAATTTATCGACTGAAAAGGAGCGAGTCAAAACGCCGACACACGTTATATTGGTAATACGCCAAGCAGACAGCCTCTCGTGAGAGTTTGTTGCTCAGTTGTGATGGCGCGAGGAGGCCAGCTGTCGGAACTAGTACCAGTCGCGTCTTAAGAAATATATCCAGTCGAAGAATTTCTTCAGATTCCAAAAGATTTGGGATACTTAAAGGTAGAAGATTTATCAGGATTATTATTAATTTCACAATGAATTGATGCAGGATAATTGAGTGAAGTGTTGTGAATCTAAGAAGCGACGGCAAACATGAGCAGGTTCTTGAAGACGTGTGCTACTTATTATCGCCCGTGATAAGGCGTCACAGGATTTATGGAATTGGTCTAAAGAGAGAAAATCATGTTTTTGTTAGCTCATATGTGATTATTTTTACCGGAGAATTGTTTATTTGATAAAAAGTGTTCGCATAAATTGAATAGAAAATAAATGAGTTGATGAATAACAGTGATGATTTTGAAACATATTTGATAGCCAAGACACTGATTTCATCCATGTAGTAAAATGAATTTTAGTTCTTATTCAGGCCAAGGCATCTTCATGTTACATTTTGTAGATTAGGTATGAAGATTTTAATGTTACCGTGTGTAGGGCAGGCAGTTCAGATTTAGAATTGAGTTAGATTAAATTGAAAAGAAGTGTTTAGACATTGACTGCAGTGCCTAGGGTGTCGGTATCATATTGATTAAACCTCGCAAAGTGTGATAGGCACATGTGCTGTGTTGTCAAGACGTGCACTTTATCGTTCCTTTACTGTTCCAATAAGAAAGGATTAGTTTCTAAATCCAGAAACCTCATGCTTCAGAGCTATTAAAGAAATTACATGTCATCTAGATATGGCTCACAGACATAGCACTAAACGCTCGGATTCCCTACCAAACGCAATGTTTGGTAATGGACAACAGAGCCACGAAGAGAATCCCAATATATTGGTATATAAAAAGGTAGGATAACCATACTCACCTCACACCCTCCTGTACTTAATACCTTGCCTTACTCTTAGCTGATTAGTATGCTATGTAATTACTATGTAATTATGGGGATGGTAATTCATTAATTGCCAGTTGATAGCTGGCTAATCTTGTTAGATATAGACGAACCAAGGAAAAACATGATGCTGCCATGAACCTTATCCTGTGAATTATTACCTCCCCAAAGAGCTGACAACAGAATTATTCATTTTGAATGATGTAAAAACAGTTTTGAATGGTATGGATTCAGGACGATTATTTTTCTGAATATGAAACTAAATTATAGATTACAAAAAAATTGTAGCACTTAAAATTCCAAGGGAGTTAAAGTATGCTGAGACATCACCATGCAGGCAAATTGACATCCTGTATAAAAAAACCCAACACATTGTAACCATAGTTTTCCTCAAAATAGATTGTTAAGCACTGTTCCATTCTCTAATGTTGATGTTAATTATGGATTAAACCAAAATCAGCTCCTATATATACTGAAAATTATACATCTGAAGGATACATGTATGGTAGATATTGATTTACCCATTTAAACAAAGTTCTTAGGTACATAAACTAAGCTTAGTAATAAAAACATGTTATTGCAGGAAGATGCCCAGACATGATTTGACAGTTTATAGAAGTAAATCAGTTATATCCATGAATATGCTATCACTTAGTTCACTTTCAGACTGTATAAATATTTTACTAAATATGACTACATGTAGTTTAACTTTATGATGCCAGTATTAAAGGATGATGTTGCTGTCCAACAAGGTAACATATATATATATGTGACAGAAATGGTTAAACACATTCCAAATATAATTTTAACATCACTACAGTTAATCTGTAACCATGATTTAAAGATTTCAATAGTGACACAAAAGAGGCAGAAAGAGAAATGGGGTTTAATGTCCACCTAGAACAAACTAGGTCATTTCAGGACTAAACGGTGGTAGGACTACAATTTTATTTCAATAATTAGCTTGCGTATATGGGTCTGGAGGGGTCTCACAGAAAACCCATGAGGTTAGACAGGGATCGACACCAAACCACTTGACTTAATGACAGACCTTATGATCTAAAGCACATGCATTAGACCAGTTGGAAACTCATCCACCCAGACATATAAAAGGAAATCAGTACTTGTAGAGAGTGGTAACAGCTCAGTGATAATTCCTCTGAGGAGTTGTTTTACATGAAAGAGACTGTGAGGGGATATTGTTTTGAATCTGACTGTTCATAAGAATAATTGATTGCCACATTTTCGGGAATACAGAGAAAAATAAATGCATCACAGTTTTGAATAATTTTATGCTTACCGGTACATACGAAATGATAAACATGTATATTTATTCTATATCAACAAACAAAAATCATACTATGCTTCTACTGTCTGCCAAATAAATTACGTGTCCCAATGTAACACTGTAGTTAGTTAATCTTTATTTGTCAAATACGGCATTTAAATTTTTTTTCAGTAAAAGTTCTTACAAATCGTATAAGACATCCATACAAAAGGTGATCTCTTTAGCAAATGTGAAAATAAGGCTTCTGTCACAGACAATGTTTAGCACAAATTCAGGTATTTTCAGGCACACTTTCTCCAGTGCTTATCATTTTTGTCCCATAAAGATATAATAATAATAATAACAGTTTATTTACAACTACATGTACAAGCATGTTACAACAAACATTTCACATTGTGATGCATAACAATATCTATCTACATCTCTTACAAAATAACATTAAATTTCAAGATGATATATGTGCAGTGTGTTGGTAATTGGTAATGTGTTGATAGTGTATTGACATGTGCTTGTACAAATGTACATGTATTCGATAACTATATAAACTAGACCAAAATAGGTTTCAAACTGATGTCTTTGCACAGTCTCATATAACAATTCTTCATCTTCAGAGAAATTATCGGTGAACTGAAAATTATTCCATATAACTGTTATTTAGTCGGTAACAATAACACTGATTTCCTCTTTTTTGCATTATTCCATACATGTACATGTATATAATTGTTGCAGCTCTCCAATTTAGTTGGTAACAATAACACTGATTTCCTCTTTTTTGCATCACTTCCAGAATCTTCAAATCATTGCTAGGGATCAACTATGGCACAGATTCCTACATGTATGTTGCAGTTTGATTTGGAATCTATTAAATCATATCTATCACATATAAAACTGGTAGGCAGCAACATTGTACTTTAAGGCCATAGTTATTTTAGGATACATTACTGTTTTGTAATATCTTAACCATTGAATTGATTTATCAATGACAACTCACTATCTAAAGATGGAATATGATGTCAGAGAAGGGTGGCTATGTAAATGAATACAGTTTGGTAGTTGAGATGCTGGAGGTGATATTGACATTTTCTTCTTGAAATATATAGTTTAAATTAATCTTTTAGACTTGAGCAAGGCATTATTAGCACAATCCACAACAGAAAAGAAGTGGCTTCCCAGTATAATAGGACATTTCATATGTATATAAATTTTTTTTTTAAAAGCGATTCCCCTGTTATTTCTTGAGATGTTTGAGGAAGCCCAGTGAGATTATTACCTTTTTTGAACTAAGACACACTTGAAGTGTATGGAAATTACGATGACACATCATTGAACTAAAACTATAAGAATGTTATCATTGTAATGTGTAGTTACTGTAACATTTATTTTTGAGCACTTTGACTTCAGCTGGTTTCTAGTGTCATTTGAAAAGTGTTTCTATCTGAAAGAGAATCATACTGGTACCTTTTTTTGAACCATCATTTTGCAATACACTTAAAGGACAATATTGGTGCCAGTCATTATCACATAATAGAGCTGGTTAAACACATTCCCAATATAATTTTAACATGGAGATCATTGCTATGATAGCTGAGTAATACAGGTTTCCTGAGTCGGAAGTGACAAACGCCAAAGGAAAACACAAGTCATCTCTCTATATAACTGACTGATGTGACGAGTGATAACGGATATACGGCCGAATTTCTGCTCACTAATAATTCCTTCAAAGACCAAAAGTTGATATATGGGACTGTAAGAGGATACCTGACAATTCAATAAAGTAATTGAATGTTATTAGATAAGAGAAGACGAGAAAAATAGAAATAGTCCGTACATTCCCTTGTTTATATTCATTCTATACCTTATAAAAACATGGTAATGCACAGACTTTTTCTGTTTTTCTTTCGTGTTCACTTATCTAGTGGCAGTCAATTCTTTTTATGAATTGTCAGATATCCTCTCACAATCTCATACAACAACTTTTGGTATTCGAATGAATTATTAGTGAGCAGAAATTCGCCCTTACATGTATATCTGTTATCACTCGTCACATCAGTCAGTTATATAGAGAGATGACTTGTGTTTTCCTTTGGCGATCGTCACTTCCGATTCTGGAAAACTGTATTACTCAGCTATCGTACCAATGTGTTTAACCAGCTCTATCACATGTGATAATGACTGGCACCAATATTGTCCTTTAATAAACTCCAATCAGATTAAAACACAGATCCCATTTCATTTTATTTTTTATAGTTCAAAATTTCGTTTTACTTGTCTTTTCTACACTAGGAACTAGAAGAGTTGTTATATAACCGGCATTCTGGATGATGTGAGGGATTAGCCATTGAAACAGTCTGTTACGGCAAGTTTTTGGCGTGAGGTGCACGGAACTGTGGGTAAATCACTAGAAACATCAACGTTGATTGATTAATCAATGTCTGACATCATAAGGTCAAAAGCCACTCATTTGACACCTGATGCAACCTTCCACTACAACTGGTCAGTTCTTCATGTAGTGCAGGCCATCAATAATATAAAAAATAATGAAACAAAATATAGATCTGTATTTTAGTCAGATTGAATAAACTTAATACATGTGTATACAGTTAATCAATACTGAATGAATGAACGAAGCAGCTTCACATCATACATTTCTGCTCCAACCAGGGTAATGACGTCGGGCATACGCGATGCAGTGTGCTATGACGAAAATTTGCCAGGACAGGTATTGAATTTCAGCAGAAAAGTGTTTTTTTGTATACACACCAATGTGTATACGAAACTTGGGTTTTTCATCCCATTCGAATGACTTTACACTGCTGGCAAAACACAGGGAACTTTCTTGACCAACACTGGGATCAAACCCCTGATCGCCTGGTTTAAGTGAGCCAGTGAATTACGCACTGAGCCACCACGGCTCCATTAATCAATACGCACTTAAGCAGTTAGGAACAAATTTATATATCAGCAATTTCAAGAATGCTGGTATCTGAATTTGTTTATAGGCGAGGGGAATTTGAAAAGGTCAAACAATGATTTGGGGGGACTGTGATTTTTGTGCGAGTTTAAAAAAATTTTCATGGCAGCATTAACGTTTTCGAGCAATGTGTTTTATCCAGAAATTTAAGCTGCAGCTGCACGCATTGTACACTGATACTTATCATCATATGAAGGTTCCCATCATACAAAATTCATATGGTACCGTATGGATATTGACTTCTTAACTGCAAGCAGCTGCATATCAATAAATCAGCTGATATTAATATTTAACAATCATTTATACATGTTAATATGAAAATAAGTACAGTTATATACTATTGATCTTATTGCTAGATGAATCTCTACTGAATTTGTGTTAATGGCTATTTGTTCTAATATATTTATACAGGTATGATATAGAATTTTTACAATGTTGAATACTGTATACATGTACTTGTATGTTAGATTATGGGACTATTACATTGCCATATTTACCTGTACCTATAGATCTTTTTTTGTGCAGGGGGGGGGGGGGATCCAGCCAAGGTGTATAATATTTTTAACAGTCATAAGCCTTTCTTACATGCGCTGAAGCCTTAAACATCTGTCCACATCCTCTGCTTTCCTTGATTGTGTTTTTCTTTATCTATCTTCCTTTAGTTCTGCAGAGGGGGGGGGGGATTAGTCTTGGACCTCTCTTGATCTAAATCCGGCACTGGACTTCCATATTTTCCACTTGTATGGCAAAAATGTGGAATGTAAATACCGGATTGTTTCCAGGAATTTTCTATACATGTCGGGTACATGTACATACATACATATATATAGAAGATCCATATTACAAGACATTAAGTGTGAAGTTTTCAGTGCTCATGAGGGTGAAAAAATAAATTTTCTTGCAGTGCCTTGCAATTCTAAGTATCAATAGTTCAATATTTTGGTTATTAAAATTTATATTTGTTCGCTTTAGTAGCTGTTAAAAATACATTTTCGTGTAGCTTTTTAATCACTGTATGGTTACGGACACTACAACAAAATATAGTGTCCGTAACCTTTAAAAAATGAAAAAATTAACTTCAAATTCAAATGAATAGAAAATATTTTAGATTTTAAAATTGCACATTGAAAAACATAATATTACTGAAGGTTACATTTCTATTGTAAATTTGATTAAGATACAACCAACAAAAGGTTACGTACACTACAGATTAGTCATCTTGCACTTTTGAGCTTTTTAATGCCCTAACATGTGATTCATGACTGCCATGATGCTACAATATTTCAAACATTTACTATCAAAAATTATATTAATTTGAGTTTCAAAATAACGCCCAATAGGACATGTTTATTGTCATAACTCAATATATATTGACTTGAAATTAGGAGAGGTCATTATTACAAATGAGGAATATCAGAAATGGTCTGTAAATGCTGGAAGTTGTTTCCAAAGTATATATATTAGATCAAAAAATTGAAAACTGGACAAATACTGTGTTTTACCTGAGTGTAGTGTTTGATTCTGCCTTGAGTGTAGATATTAAGTTTAATAAATACTCTACATGATAATAAGATTTGCTCAGTTCAGTTTTTCCTTAAGCTAGATATTAATATGGACAGGGTCAAAAATAGGTCAGCTTTTGTGGTCAGTTTGTGTTTTAATTGACTGGATGTTTTATCAATTAAATAGTATTGTATGTACAAGCTTAAAGGAGTTAAACTTCTTCGATTTAGGTCAAAATAAAATAATGAATTATTGATCAAATTTTTGTTTTGAAAGATATGGTGGATGCCAGTTTGTTTATTAATTTTAGTTTGATTTTGGGCTAACTCAACTGTGTCGACATCTGACTATATCTGTATACCTAAAGGCACAATGTGATCCCATAAAGCGAATCAACATATAAAACCCAATGAAATCGAAATCAAAATCAAAATTTGTCAGCTGATTGAAACATAATTCATCATCTGTTATTATTATATGCCTAGCTATTTTTAATTTTGAAACTAGTTACCTATAAAGAGACCTGGATCTACATTTACCCCTTTCCAAGAACACTCAATTTCTAATTGTTTTGTCGGCAATTGTCAAGTTAAGTGAGTTTTTCATTTACCACCCATCTCATGATATGTTATATAGGTTGATAATGACTGACTTTCACCAATCCCATGAACAGACACATTTATAAACTGTAACAACAAACCAGGATTTGCTTTTTAATGGTACTTGCAAGAAAAAGATCTAATGTAAGGAATTATATAATCCAATAATCCCAAACAAGAAAACAAATAATGTTCATAGTTTCCGCCATTTTAATGTGGTATCAAGGCTATCAATAAACTGTTAGTTTGTATTCAAAGATAAATAGTTAAATCTTTTGTTTGTATCTTAATTCGACTATTCTAACTTAAAGTAGCTATAAGTCTCTAACTAAATATCATCCAAAGTCTTCGACATTGAAAACACGAATTATTTGTCATTTAAATCAACACTGATGTTGTGATCTTACCGGGAAAAGATGGGCTTCTGATATCCAATATTTTAAGACAAAATAAACATTTTAACATTGGTACACGAATCGTGTACCATAATGCGTTTCAGTGCCATTTGTAACAAGGGACTCGAAGAACGAGGGTAGATATATTCCACAAGTCATGCCAAACGGTGACACTATATTCTTATCTGGAGAGCATCCGCAATAAATACTATCAGTGTCGACTGGAATAACCAGACGCTAGAGATTACCATTCGATTGAGATTTCTGGATATTTCGCTGAACACAACTGATTTGAAATAAGCGTAAAAACGGAAATGATTACATGTAAATCAGATTATATACATTCATATTACATTATTATATGCGTTGTGACCCATTTGTGTCAATTTCTAGGTCCCAAATATTAGCGATTTAGCTCCTTTAAAGAGCACATCAAGTGAGAAAACAATATATGTACGTATAGCCAGTGGTTACTATATACACGTTACAGCAAGTTCACACCAATCTGAATAATAATAATTGAGCCATCTTCACTCAAAGTCCAAAATGTAGACCTCCTGTAAAAACGACTTTGCCAATTATCGAAACACCAGTGATGTCAGTGACTGAATGCATATTAGGAATGGTTATTCCTTAATTACTTATACACACTGTGATGTGTACTCATTAACGCCTGACTGATTCCTTAATCCCCTAATTAATTAAAACAATTAACTACGGGATAATTTTATTTGTAATTTATTTTAATTTTAGATCCTATTTAGAATTTGTTTTAGGCAATAGAAATAAAATAAGTTGTTTCTTGGGGCCCCTCCCGCACCCAAAAATTGGATGCGAGTACAGTCTTTATATTGGTCTTGATGGAAAAAAGAAAATACATAACGCCCGCCCAACCATCGACGGATAAATTATAAAAAAATATGTCGCATGTGCCTACCTAATCTACGTGATTACCTTGTGCTTTCTCCATTGTCGGACATTTTAATCTCCTTGAAGTCAGCCGACATCATGTGGAAACTAGTTATATCCTAATAGTATATAACACCCCAAATCAATGGAGATTAATTGTAACGTTAAAAATGCTTCGCATTACTTATCTACTGTCTAGTCCTTTACCTAGCGTGAACACACCCGTGACCGCTGGTTCTACTTGAGTTTTGTGCCGTCACACAATAATGGTTATCTGTAACCATTTTATTTCGTAAGAATTGCCACGTCTGACTGTCTGTTTGCCATTACACAATAATAATTTTACCCATTTTCAATCACCAACAACAACATATTTCATACATATACATGTACGCACATATATCCATACGAATCGCTGCCTTTTTACATTGAAAACACAAATTATTTGTCAATTTAAATCAACACTGATTTTATGATCTTACTGGGAAAAGATGGGCTTCTGATATCCAGTATTTAAGACAAAATAAACATTTTACCATTGGTACATGTACATAAATTGTGTACGATAATGCGTTTCAGCACCATTTGTAGCAAAGGACTTGAAGAATGAAGCTAGACATATTCCACATTATTTCCACACTTGAGGTGCTCTTTAAAGGAGCTAAGTCGCTAATATTTTGGACCTAGAAATTGACACAAATGGGTCGCAACGCATACAATAATGTAATATGAATGTATATAAATTGATTTACATTCAATCGTTTCTGTTCTTACCGTAATTTCTAATCAGTTAGGTTCGGCGACATACGCCAGTATTCTCAATCGAATTTCAATCTCTAGCTTCTGGTTATTCCAGTCTACGCCGATAGTATTTATTGGGCATACTCTCCAGATAAGAATATAGCGTCACCATTTGACATGACTTGTGGAATATGCCTAGCCTTGTTTTTCGAGTCCCTTATTACACGTAACGCTGAAACACATTATGGTACACGATTCGTATACCAATTGTAAAATGTTTATTTTGTCTTAAATATTGGATATCAGAAGACCATCTTTTCCCGGTAAGATTACAACATCAATGTTGATTTAAACCGAGAAATAAATCGTGTTTTCAATGTCGAAGATTTTGGATGATATTGAGTTAGAGACTTAGCTACTTTAAAATACTAATCAACAGGAATCCAGGATTGATGAGACAATAGATAAAGCCTTATTATTGATAACCCAATTGAATGATAAATGACTGAGCATGTGTAATGGATCAGAATGGATGGTCGACATGAGAAATAAACAAAGCTAATCGACACAAGGAAAAAGGTTATTTAAAAAAAAAAAATTGCTGAATTCAAAATGGCGATTGACAGGGTGCGCATTGGATATTGGTATAGTTACCCCCTTTGCAGCCATCAAATCATAGCCTACATACCTTACAGAAATCCTAGTACTATTTGCCAGCTTTATAGGATTGATAACATGTCTGGGACATTATGACTCTATTTAGTCAAGTTAATATCATCTTCAATAGAAGGCTATACATCTTATTAAGGCCTTCACGTAATACCCTGCATATTGCGGCACTAATTTCGATTGGGTACAATCCCAACTTGTGAGCCTATCAGATGCCTCGATCACGCGAATACCAAGTCTCGCGCTTTCAAGCTAAAATGTCTACCTGTGATAATCGAGTTGCAAAGTTCAAGGTTCATTCAATTTCAAGGTTTCCGTGGAGGTCGCTATGTCACAATCTCTGATTGGACGCTACTGCTCATGTGTCTGTAGATAACATAGCTATAAGTTCGGGAATTGTGAAGTAAAGAAGCAACGGCCAGATGTTGCTTCAGGAACATGAGTTAATATGGAAGTCTTTATTTTCCATGCATTTCACAGCTGCACTTTTCTATCCGACTTAGTTACTGCCCTATTAAAAGTAGTCTCCCCACATGATAAAAGTATAGTTAGTCTCTATAAACCTTTTCAGCCAACAGCTAGAAGATCCAGGCTTTAGTATATAATCTTTATTGACTGGTTCAAATCAAAGGATTTTACATAACAGATATTTTTTCCTCGTAGAATGTGTAGTACGTGACTTTAGACTTTGTGTACCAAGAAGCTTATAGGGAAGTAAGGCATTTAATCTGATTAGATTAGAAGGGATTATTTCACATTTAAAATCTTGTAATCATATATCAATATATATCCAGTGATAACTTGAAAAATATTTTGAATTAAAAGACAGGCTGAAATTAATTTCCTTGAATCATTTGGTTTGTGTTTGTTCAGTTCTGACATAATATAAAACCTCCTGATTTTAATTCTGGGACTAATAGTAATAAAATATACTAGTCATAATGTTGGAAATTTAGACGTTACCTCTTTTCAACTATTGTAGCAAAAACTATCAGCCCTTTCTCGCAATGCTTCTTTAATTCTATGTAAGAATTAGATTAGTATTCGATAATTGGTTTCAACATCGGTAATTGGCAGATAAGTGACATATCAGTAGAAATCGGTATTGGCCGATACTTGGCCATTTTGCCGATAATGGAGTATCATTGTTTTTCTTGACACTTGGTACCTTTGCATAATTTGCCGTCCGCGTGGCTATTTTGACATAATACAAGACTCTCAGAGGTCATAAAAAGAAAGAATAAATGGTGCAAAATCCTTACAAATCTACGTTATTGTTCTAATCCTTATCCACACATTGAGAGATTGAGAGTTCAGATCTCTGAATGCAATTTGTAAAGAATAAGGAATAAGTATGCAAAGTTTCAAGACAATCCATTAAGAATTGTGCCCTGTAGGACACACAGACACATACACCCATACACACACACACAGACAGGGGTGAAGGCAATATATGTCCAAAAATGTAGACATAATTTGTATCATCAACATTTAATAATTCAGAATATAGATCATTATTTCATAATATTACAAGTACATAAGTTAAGTTCACAAAAGACAGTTATATTTTCAACCAGGGTTATAAACAGCAAAAATAACCGTTGGTACGATTTCAAAATCAAAGAGGCACTTTATTCAAATCATTCTAGAAAACGACTTACTACATGTAAATGGATCAAATAAAATAAAACCAAGTACGAACAATCCAAACCATTAGACAAAATTCGAAGTCCTAAAAAAACGGTATAGGCAAAATAGTGTAATAAGGCAAAACAGTGTAATCAGCATATATGTAAATGGATCAAAGCAATTTTTTGTGAACAGTATGTTGACACATTAGTGATTAATTCATCACAATTCAAAGACATTACAAGAAGGTTTAGAGTCTGTACACAGTCTATACATCAGTATCTGGTGTGTCCACTGTGAATGTCAATAACAGCAGCACAGCATCTGTACATGGAGTGGAACAGACGATTGATGAACGCCACTAACACCTGGAACCACACTCTCAGAAAAGCCTGGCACAATCCATATGATAGGCTGTGTTTGGTCTCGGTACGACAATGTTATTAAGTCTTCTCTGAATTTCATCCCAAAGATGTTCAATCGGGTTTAAGTCCAGACTAAGGGCTGGCCAGTGCATAATGTTTTCACCGCTTTTCTGTAGCAAGTCCCGAGTAACTCTGGCGGTGTGGGCACGGGCGTTGTCATGCTGGAAAACGTTGTTTCGATGATGTGCGAAATGTGATATGACATGGGGTCTGAGAGCCTGATCGATGTAGCGCACTGTTGTGATATCGCCTCCTCTCCCTGGACCAAGATTTTGGAACACCACAGGACCCACACTCTCTGTTTCAGGCCGATTCAACCCCAAACCATTATGCTTGGACCTCCCCATGAGTCTCGTTCCATGACACATTGGTCAGAATAACGCTGGCCACGTCAACGCCATATTCTGGTCCTGCCATCTGCAGTTGATACGCAATACCGACTCTCATCTGTGAACAGAACAGTTCTCCATTGCTGTGTCGCTAGTTCTGGTGTTGTAGGGCAAACTGTAAACGTTCATGTCAATGGCGAGGGGTGAGGATCGGTCCACGGTAAAGTCTACGGCAATGGATGTTCTCTCAGGTTTTGATATCGTGATGTGAGCCACAACCAAAGTCAGAATAGCAGGAATTAACCTTGAGACTGACTTATGTTACATGTATTATGATGGCAGCTGGCACATCTCTTGTTCTATCTTGGTAGCACTTAAAAGAGGCATGGTAAAAGATAAGAAACTTATTAAAAATATGTAGACAGTTTATGTCCATGATCTTTGACGTTCTTCCAATTTATGACCACAACAGTTATGCATGATGATGGTGTACAGTTCAAAATTGCTGATCAGTTTAGGGGGTTTGGGTGGTCGAGTAGTCTAACACATGAACTTCAGGTCCTAAGTTCTGTCATTGAGTCAGGTGGTGTGCTTGCGATCCCAAACCCTGTTTCTAAAGTCTTTCTCAGTTGAGAAATATTCACAATTAAACTACAGGAAAGTCTTCCTCCATATATATATTCTAAAAAAATACAGTGTATGACCAAATTATGAAAAGGCTTCTAAGGATGTAAACCTGAAATCATGACAATCGTAAGTACGGTTTAATTACCCATCAAAGTGGTTGAAATCCCTTGACCGGGTTAGGGTTAGGACAAGAAGTTGAAAAAGTCCAAAAATGTTTTATTAAAGATTGCAGCTTTTAGTTTATCTGCTTTATCCCCATGAGAATAAGCACATTTATTTAGGCACCGGCTAATAAAGCTATTTATATCAAAGTCAAAATCATTTAAGAGAAGTTAACTGATAAATAAAAATAAAGTACAATTGATCCTGCAAGGGCTGGTTGAAAATTTCTAAGCCTGAAAAGGATAGATTAATTGGGTTGAAACAAACTTTAGCCACCAACAAGTACAATCATTGAATGAATCATAGAAATAAGAACTGCAACTGTAGTGTTTATTATTGTCGAAATTCCGTACCATACCATCTTGTGAACCTATCCATTGAAATCACTTGGAGAAAACCCACAAGGTCGAACAAGAAGTCATTTTTATCGGAGATTTGTATAATTTGCTAAGAAAAAACTCAAGAATGTTCGAGTTGGGGTCAAACAAAGAGGAACAATCTAGTCCAGAGCGAAACAAAAACAGCATTTTTATACGCCCACATTGAAATATGGTCGTATATTGTTGTTGCCCCCGTCCGTCCGTCTGTCGGTCTTGTGGACGCTCTAGAAGCTAAAGTTAATATCTGATTGACTTTAAATTTATACACACTGTTTAAGGTCATGAGACGAAGAAGCCTATTGAATTTCAGCGATTTCCGATAATTACTGCCAGAGTTATGGCCCTTGATCACTTTGAAAAATCTTGTGGACATTCTAGAGGCTAAAGTTAATATCTGATTTTACATTTATACACAGTGTTTACGTCTATACATAATTGTTTTGATTGACTTTAGGTTGATACACAAAGTTTAATGTCTTTAGATGAACAAGTATGTTGATTTTTAATGATTTTTGATAACTTGAACAGCTAAATCCATGATATTAAATGCTTTGTATACTAAACGTTAGCATTAGCTAAAAAAATTCCAGTGAATTTCTGATAATAACTTAATGAGTTGATACTATTAATCAGATGTTAATCATATTTAATGTATTATAAATGTTTCATTACTGACAAAAGTAAAAATATGCGACAACTCTTGTTGTCTGCTTGGACGATTTAGTTGCTGTGGGTGTATGTTTCGTTGCCTGGCAACCTAACTTATTTAAAGCACCAAGGTAAATTGTGCACATCGCTTTGTTTACAAATGCTATGACCTGGCCCTTGACCCAGAACTTTTGACCGCAAACGCGACAGCTGATTGGCCAAATTTTAAATAGCTGTGCAGGATCCAACTCACACCTATGCGAATATGGCTACATACTATAAAGAATTAAGTCATCGATTTCTGGCTTGTTTCGAGCTTGAACTATAAAATTTACAATTTACAATTTGTTAACACGTTGAATGCACGGTCCGATTTTATAGACCGTTTTAGTGGGAGCGATTTCAACCTGAGAATTTGGCCTACGGGTAACAAGCTAACAGCCTACGTAGCAGAATTGGATTCAGAAACCTGTAAATAACAACCACAAGAAACAAATTTTAATGATAATAATGTGCTTAGAAAATGTTCCGCCATCTTGAAATATGCTAAATTGGTGAGCATATGATTATTTTACGCAGTTGTTTATGGCAGAAATCGAAAACATATGTATGGACACCAAAGATGACTACTTAATCAAAATCAGCACATCGTCTCGTTTTCCCCGACACAAATGGCAGCTATATTGGAAATATGCTAAATATGTGAATAAGGTTGCAAATATCAGAAATGGAATATACGCCCCCGTAAATATATATATTGATATATTTTATCAAAATCGGCTCATTTTCCCGCCAAAACTGGCCGCCATCTTGGAAATATCTTCATGGAGTGATGGAATAAAAATCAGAAATATAGTCATGACTCCTGCAAATATTAATACAGTGCCATATCACAGTTGATGTGTTGATAACATTATAAATAAACTAAAAATAAAAAATAAATTGGAATATTATCACAAAATGGCTACCCTTCAAACAATGGCAACCCATACTATGAAGACATTGTCAGGAAAAAATGTCAATATTGGATTTTTGTTACTAAATGTCGAAACCTTCAAATTAAAGCTTGTTCCATGATTTCTAGCCGAAAAGCCGACGAAAAGGTGACTGAAAATATGCCAATTAAACATTTTCCCTCTCTTATATTAATCTACATTTTTAATATGTTGTCCAGGACAGTTTGGGGAACTATTTGCAGCAAACAGCAATTCTGTTGCAATTCTGTGGTCATGTTAATTTAAAAGGTACGATAAAATTAGGTAGGGCGAAACAGATCTGTAACAATAACAGACACATACATGTTATCGCGATCAACAATATTGTGATGGCTACAATGAAATGTTTGAAATGCAGACCTAAGCAGCGTAGTTGATAAATTAATTATCCACGTTTTGGTGCCACAGGCTAAGAAGTCATTATGAAATGAGCATGCTCTGGCATACCTGGTTGGCGATTGGGTGATGTTGAATAATTGGTTCCCATAAGAATACCAATAATTGCTATGGAAATTGTCCCTTCACATTCAACGAATATAGTACTACATGTAAGTGATTCCTCACAAAATATCATTAATATGTAGAATTGTAAATGACTATTGGTATTTATGATGTAATGTTGTATTTGTGTATTGAGATAAACATATATTTCATCAATCTCTAAACCAGTGGTTCTCAACCTTATTTTGCCAAGGGCACACTTTGGAACAAAGGAAAAAATAGTGGCACACCTGCCTAAATATATATGAATTTTTTGCTAAAAAAACATGGTAAGTCAGACGGATACATCCGTAGACAGAGACTAGTCATAGACACATAGAATGACTCAAACTAAAAAACGAAAACACAGATGAACTTATCAGTGGACACCAGTGAATACTCAATTGGGATTGCGTGGTTTTTCACATTTTCTTAGTGTTCCGTTCAAAATTAAGCGGCACACTTAGGAAGATCTCGCAGCACACCTGTGTGCACACTGGTTGAGAATCACTGCTCTAAACCAAGGTACATGTACTTTCTGTGCACTGATAATTACACTTAGAGTTATTGCCTTTAATCTCTGAAAAATCTATTGGGCATTTATATATGAAGTGTTTATGTCATGTGAAGAAGTGTCTAGGGGAAGGGCCTGGCCCGTCCAGCGACCAGTCCCATAATTACCCCTGATAAAAAAAAACATACATGTACAATCAGCTTGTTCCAATGTGCTCATATTGGGATGTTGGCTTTAGTTTTGATGGCAAATCACAGCTGTAATATCTGGTAACATCCCTTTAAATTTTGTCCAAAGATTATGCCCGACAACAAGAATGGTTGCTAGTCATTTCTTCTGGGTTTTCAAAGGGTGTTATTTTCAGCAGACTATTACTGTATTATAGTTGCGAAGGTTAAGAATATAGAATTCTTACCTAAACCATGTTACCATTTATTTCATATTTTATTAGTCAACTTCTACACATGCTTCAACCAGATGGTATTATGAAAATCTATTAGGTACAGAACTTAGCTTCTGGTTCCTGAAAGTTTTCTGAAGTTCTGGAATGATTACATTATTTTTTATACCATAGGCTAAGCTACAACTGACCTACTTTAGAGCATGGTTATCACAGTGTCTGTCAGTACTGTTAATGGAATTGTCTACTGTCTGTTAAAATATTCTGTGGTACCTTGTTACTAAATTTTTTGTACTTTTATAGAAAGTTAACTTGTATGATGCATCTTGTATAATTTAGATAAAGAGCTGACCATCCTTGCAATAATAATTAATGAAATAGATAATGTAGATTGTATTGAAAATTTCATTCAAACTACTTTAATTCTGAGCAAAGATATCACTGTTTGAAGGTTTGACAAGAAATAATGTAAGTAGTCTCCATTGTCATGTACCATTGCTACGATAATAAACGAAGTCTAAATTTTCCATTTTGACATTTAAGGAAGATATTTCAGACATTGTATAATCCTCTCAATATTTCAGCCATCCTATGGTATAGAGAGTTGATTATGGGCTTGTCATATGAATAAATATATATCTAATACAGTAAACTTTGCATAAGTCGGATCTAAATGGACTGACCAATTTTATCCGAGTTACACGAATATCCGATTTAGCCGAAGACCTAGTTCAGCTCTGAACGTACATGTAGGTCTCATATCGCCCTGTACGTTCAGGAACCATAGTATTGAATCCTTGTCGAAATAAAATCGGTTCCCAGTCAAGTTTACTGGGCAACTTTTTACTGCTAAACGGTCGTTTGTAAGTCTCTGTGAACGCCTGCACAATGTAAAGGAATATCTTAGTGAGAAAATAAGACCTTGCTTACCTCGCTAGAGGCAGTTTGTGCAACACCAGATTTACATGGCTTGGCCATATAAGACGAAATAAAATTTAGGTTAGCTGGGGTGGGGAAAAATTAGAATCGTTGAAAAGCTAACTTCAGTCAATTATTGCTTTGCCTAGCCCAATTACAATCAAATTTTTTCAAAAATTCCAATTTCGTTTCATCTTATATGGCAGAGTTGCGCAAATTTGTGTGCTGTCCTGTATTTGGATTTCAATGGCGTCAACTAGGCCGCTTGGCAGAAGGAGACATATTTTTAACAGCATGTTGTGAACATACTGCCGATCTGACTTGGGCGAAGGAAAAAAGATGGAATTAGATCAAATGGACCGAACATTTTGATTCGAGTTGAGCAAAGATTCGACTTAGATTATAGACATATAAAATATATACATGTATTAAAATATTACCATTAGGACACATTATTCCATTCAGTTTCATTCTTATTAGACTACTAGTTAAGAGGACTATGCTCTAAGCTGTCATATCAATGTTAAGGTAACCCATAATTAACTCAACCATAGAAGGGGAATTGTAGGGTCTTGACAGACCGTGGTGACACTTTTATCAACTTTGCAAAATTATTTGGCTGAACATGTAAATATCTTACCCCACCCCCTCCTCTAGTTTAGACCATAAGATTTAACTGACTGTATTTTGAGTCCTCATATCAAGAATCCAAGAATTTACCTGAGAAGCCTGAGGTTTTTCTTCTTATTAAGTTTGAGAACAAAGAGACAAAAAGGAAGACAGATTTATTTTTAATCAAGAATCTAGTAGAAAGCTTTACATAATTCATGTTTCAATCAGCACCACCAACTCCTTTTAATCAAATGTTAATTTTCATTTAATATCAGCTAATCACTTATCAAATAGTACCATCATCACATGTAGTTATTGTCTATGTAGCACTCTCATTACTTTTATCTGATTCACTAGTTCATTATTATCTTATGCATAAATCATGAGTTATCAAAGTACTCAGTACAGCATGACCTACTAGTTATAACTCATTCCTAAATAGTATTTCTACTTTTAAGTAACCTAATCCACTGGTTAATAATAATATAGATGTAAAAATATTTTAATTAAGTTTTATGATAAAAAAAATCCTGGATGAAACAGAAACAGATGTTGACCAACCCTTGGGAATCTATAATTAAGTTAACTTTGTTCCAGTCATTGATATTTTGCTGCTAAATTGTTTTCTTATTAAAAAAGTGTTTCTTCTAATGTAGCAGTCCCTCAAGCAGAGTCGTCCTCCTTTACAGTGCAGTCTAAATGGTTTACTTTACTACGCACCACCAACAAATCGATGTAATGCAAATAAAATGTTTTTATATGCCAACATTTTTATGTAGATGTATATTGTCGTTGCCCCTGTCTGTTTGAACCTCCATTCAAATTTTGTTTGTGGAAACTCTATTTGTCACATTTTTATCTGATTTTGATGAAACTTGAAATATAGGTTTTTATTTTATGATCAGTAGTGGAATACCGCGTTTTATCAGTGAAATAAAAGTGTTACTCCACTGGCTAGTTGTTTTTACCTAAAATGATTGTAAAATCATAAAATAAATAGAACATTTGTTGTTTTGTCGTGAATAACATATTTTATTTCTAGAGATGAAATAAAATATATGGTATTCACTCTAAAACGACAAATATCCTCTATATATCCCAAAGATATCGATTCCTTTTGTTACTTGCATCGGACCATAACTTCATGCATAATGGCCCCCAATTGTACAAAAAATTATGTTTTTAGCGAGTGGACACTATTAGAGGTTACAATTTTTTTCTGATTTTGATGAAACTTAAAATGTATGTTTATAACCCAAAAATCTTTGTTCCTTTTTATATTGGCACATATCGGACTGTAGCTTCCTGGATTGTGGCCCCTAGAGGACACAATTTTTATCCGATTTTAAAAACCGTTAATACATATCACCATTATACTATAATGATGATTAAGTTTGAATTTCGTGAAAATCAAACCGAAACTGCCTGACAAAATGGCCGCTTCCCATATGCAATTAGTATAAAAGTATGTAATACCAAGGTTGTGGACCCTCTAGAGGTTACAATTTTTATCCGATTTAAAAACCGTTAAAATATATCACTATAACACCACAACGACGGTTGAGTTTGAATTCCGTGCATTGGCGGAGACCATAGTGCCGCTGCCGGGGCAATTTTTCCTGCATAGTATGGTGTATGCCCTCTTCATTAGCCCAGTCGAAGCTGAACAGTAGGACGTTAAACCCATTTTATTTCATTTCATTTTGAATTACGTTAAGATCGGACCGAAACTGCCCACTAAATGGCCGCTCCCTGTCACAAATAGTGTAAAAGTATGTAATACCAAGGTTATGGACCCATCTAGAGGTCACAATTTCTATCCGATTTTAATGAAACTTAAACAAATATGTTTATATCCCAAAGATCACGTTTTTAGCTTGTAGGTTCCTCTAAGAGGTCGCAATTTTTTTTAGCCGATTTGGTGAAATAAAAATGTATGTTTGTATCCCAAAGATATCGGTTCCTTTTGATATTGAAAATTGTATGAAAAATCACTTTTTTTTAGCTTGTTCTCTGTCCAACTTTTGCAAAATGTGGGTGTATCTTGCATTTGTTTAACTATATTTGTCGGAATAAAATACAAGAGGGGCATATTGATGATAAAATAATATAAAAATGTTCCTGACATTCTTTTCAGACATATTGTTTAAACAGCCAGCCATCATTCTAATTTTAACAATACACATTTTATTCCCACATGGTTGTCATGTATGTTTATCATGACATAGACTAAGCTTTTAAAATGTGATATTGAAAATCAACATAATGAAATACGTAAAAAAATTATATTGAGATAAAGTAGAAATATTTCAAATATACTTTGAATAGTTTGTGCTTTTGGATCAAAGGTTTAATTTGAAAATCTCATGGTCTATAAAATAACCCTTTGATCAAGGCAGATAATATGCATGAGCTGCAAGTCTGCAGTGTATCTCTAGTTTTTGGTTATTAAAGTGATGGATAATGCATGGAATGCTTAAGCTCTATTTTTGTTGGTTTTAAAGTTCTGTAGATTCTTGAATTTTTCACACAGATGCTGTTGTTGACATACAGTATTTTTGGGTGAAAGCTCATTCATTTGCCTTTCCAAAGATGCATTTGGAAGACAAATAATTGAGTCTTGAATGCTGTATAACGTTATTCAAACTAATTAGTCTATCAAATCTTTGTTTCATATTCCTCTCAAGAAATACCCCAAGATTTAAAACATCTATTTTTAAAAGCCATGTTTGTCATGTAACTTGATTGGGGGAGGGCCTATTTTTAGATTGTATTTGTCTTTACTTAATGTCCGTTAGCCATACATATTGAAACCTAAGTAAATTCTTGGATTATCTTCTGCCAACTTCTTTTTCCACCTTTTAATTGAAGAGTCTGTTATTTGCTTAAACCCCTTAATGTTCCCAAACCGCCTAACCATTCAATCAAGAAATAAAAACTGCTCACAAAGTCAAGCTGGCAAACAATAAGCCGTCCGGTTACCAGTTAGTGATACCCTGTCATTTTTGCCCAGTGCTTGCCTCATGTTTTTTTTGACAATCTGGTATTTTTCTAGTAAGATTGGGCGTCTCTACACCAAATTTGCCATACTTTTATTGGAATTAACTACCCTATATAAATACTTTCTTGAGAATGTATCTTTAATTAGGTAGATAATGATAATTGTAGTTTTAGTTTTACATTGTATCTATTTAAGGATGTGAATTTGTTAGAGAAATGTGATACCTACAGTATTGAATTCTTGATATATTTTTAGTTTTTCTCTCCATTGAGAAAAACGACAGGAAGTCTGTGTTGACATAAGGTAGAGAAACCTCTTGAATATCAGTCAATATTTGATAGTGTATTTTTGAATGTCTATTTTGGTATGAATCTATGGAATAGATTCTTGTTGGTTTCCAATTGGTATCTCACGGGGATTCTGTTTTCCTCCATAAATTTCTACCTTGTTATTTCATTGGTATTGCTTACATCAGCAGACAGAGGGTTTTTAAATAGTCACCATGGTGACACGACTGGTAATTTTCCTGCTTGATCTTTTGTATTGATCAGGAGTAAGAATGGTGACTTGGTGATAAACAGAGCAAAGATTTTTAAGCATTTTCCTTGAAATTTATCATACTGCATGCGTTAATGGTTGCTCTAAGAATCGGTCAGTATGTCCAATTTAGTATATAAATGTATGGAATTAACATCTGTTGGTTTATGGAGACTGGATGGATGTGAATGTGTATAGTAGTCAAGGAAGTAAACAGTAAAATACATTATAGTTCTCTTCCACTCCCAGACACCTTTCTTACTAACAAATGTTTGGTTGTGAGATTTAAATTTTAGGATTTCATCGTATCTAATTGTTTTGTTATTACATGTAGTTACATAAACATGTGGTTGTTCAGTTAATAGTTATTCCTCCATAAGAATGTATTTTGAGAACCTGTTGTAATGGCCAAGAAACAAAATATAACAATCCTCTTGTGTTCATTTGGGTCTTATATGTTGTGAAAACTGATACAGTTAAGCGACGTTTACACGATACAACCAATCCATACAACCGTCAGCTGCAACATATTGGATGACTGTTTACATAATACAAGGGTTCCATTCGTTGTATGGCAATATTTCGTTCCTTTTTATTAACTCAATAAACGGGAATTAAGGCGACACATCTCATCCCCATCTTTGTATAGTGTTGATGCCGCGAGTTCCACAAAATCCATGCTTCGTACAGTGTTATTGTTCCCCACCTTTTGAAGAAAGCAGGGACTATTAAAATGGGTTAGTCTGTCTGTCCGCCTGTCTGTCTATCACACTTTTTGTGACACAACCTCGGACATACATTATGCAAGAGCTAAATCTGTCTATTGCCGGTTTTTCTTTTGGCCTGAAATGTTATCTCAATTATTAATTAGACATTAATTAACCTATCCAGACCATAATTAACTCTAGATGGCATCGCTAGCCTGCGATCTCTAGTGGATTATGAGCCGATTTACTGCATAACTTTCCTTCGCGATTTAACAATTAACTGGATAATCGAGACTATGCTGTTTATCGTACTGACTTTAGTAATGATGACCAGGGCTAGCCGGAAATTTCAACCGCTTAGTTCTCGGTTCATAGTGGATCAATTTGAATAAAATTTTCAGCAAATTGCCTTTACATTATCTAGTTTTTAACTATTATAGTGAGAACTGCCAACTCGTTATCGAATCTCCCATAATGTATCTTTAAGGCATGGGCTGATCTAGTTCTACTGAATAAAACTCTGGCCACCAGAAAAAATATTTCACCAAAGATTGTTCATTATTTATATATACAAGATTTTAGATGTAATTAACCACACCTACGAGGTTCAATATAATCATGCCATCTGTGAAACTATTAAGTGACTTATCATAACAGTGCATTTCAAGTTCAGTTGCAGACATATTTAGGTCAGTACAGTCACAGCAAGGGGGGCAAGAATTTGTAAGAATTTAGTAGCTGCAGCTGGAGTGCAAACCCAAATACCGGTAACGGTAGGTCGGAAGATGGGAATCTGGGGAGTATTGAAAATCTTTCAATTTTAAACCCATTTTGCGGTTAAAATGTGTTGTAGTTCTATCCTCAGCTATCACTAGAACTGTTTCAATTTATCACTGTTATACCGTAATAATGGTGGAGTTTAAATTTTGTGAAAATCAGACTGAAACTGCCCAACAAAACGGCCGCTCCTGATACGCAAATGGTGGGAAAGCATGTAATACCAAGGTTGTGGACTCTCTAGAAGTCACAATTTGTATATGATTTTGATGAAATTTGAAATTTATGTTTAAACCCCAAAGATCGCAGTTACTTTTGGTATTCGTGCATATCAGACTGTAACATCCTGGATTATGGCTGCCTTGGTCATGATTTTTATCCGATTTAAAAAAATGTTTTAATATATTACCGTTATACACCTTAACAATGATTGAGATTGAATTTTGTTGCTCCTTGTACGCAGATTGTGTAAAAGTATGTAATACCAAGGTTGTGGGCCCTCTAGAAGTTACAATTTTTATCCGTTTTTGATGAAACTTAAAATATCCAAAAGATCTTTGTTCCTTTCGATATTTGTGCATATAGGACCATAACTTCGTGGATTATGGCCCCTGATTGTACGTCACATTTTTTTTTTTTAGCTTGTTCTCTGTCCATCTTTTTCAAAATGTGGGCGTATCTTGCATAGCAACAGCTATGTGTGTTACTATTTTTGTTCATTTGGAGTTACGCGCAAATTAACAAATAAGCTTGATTAACTAGACACACGCAATGAAAACAATAATATTTTATGGGAATTATTATTTTCATTTCTCATTTTACAATACGTATTTATTTATTTAACAACTTAAGCTGTCATCTTATCTGTATTAAATTTACATACATTATTTAAATTAATAAAATGAAGAGGCCCATTAAATTTCTAGAGTTGAACCTTGTGAACGCTCAGCTACAAAAGTTTTTGTCTGATGTTTATTGAATTTACATGCATTATTTAAATTAGTAAAAGAAAGAAGCCTATTGAATTTCAACAATTTCCGTTAATAACTCCTATAGTTAGAGCCCTTGTTTTACTTTGTTGAACATTGTGCACACTCTATTGACAAAAATTATCATCCGATCTGTATGGAATTTATGTGCATTATTTAGATCACTAAATCAAAGAAGCCTATTGAATTTCAACAATTTCCATGTATTGCTTGTAGAGTTATGGACCTTGTTTCACTTTGTTGAACCTTGTTAATGCTCAATCAACAAAAGGTTATCATCCAATATGTATAAAATTTATATGCATTATTTAGATCACTAAAATGAAGAAGCTTATTGAATTTCAACAATTAATTAATTATTTCTAGACTTGTGGCCTGTGTTTTACTTTGTTGAGCCTTGTAGAATGCTCTATTGACAACAGTTATGATCCGATCTGTATGAAATTTATATGCATGCCATTATTTAGATCAGTAAAACTAACAAAGAAAATGGCCGCCGTTCATTCTCAAATAGCGTAAAAATATGGTATATCAAGGTTGTGGACCCTATAGAGGTCACAATTTTAATCCTATTTTGATTAAACTTGAAATGTAAGTTTATAACCCAAAGATCTCGGTTGCTTTCGTTCAATATTCGCGCATATCGGACTGTAACTTCCTGAATTATGGCCCCTGATTGTACGAAAAAATTCGCATTTCGAATTTCGTGAAAATCGGACCAGAGCTGACAGACAAAATGGCCGCCCCTCGTACTCGAATAGTGTAAAAATATGGTATATCAATGTTGTGGACCCTCTAGAGGTCACAATTTTCTTTTGATTTTTATGAAACTTGAAATGTAAGTTAATAACCCAAAGATCTTGGTTCCTTTCGATATTTGGCATATCGGATAGTAACTTCCTGAATTTTGGCCCTTGATTGTTACGAAAAATCGCGTTTTTAGCTTGTGGTCCTTGTAGAGGTCACAATTTTTATCTGATTTAAAAAAAATGTGTGAATATATCACCATTACACACTAAGATCATGGATCCTTTTGATAATCGCGGATACCCGAACTTAATTTCCTGGATTATGGCCCCTGATTGTTCGAAAAATGGCATTTTAAACTTGTGGATTTTCTAGAGATCACAATTTTTTTTCCGATTTTAAATATTTCACCATTCCACCATAATGAAGGTTGAATTCGAATTTCGGGAAAATCGAAATGAAACTGCCCAACAAAATGCCCGCTCTTTGTTCGCAAATATTGTGTAAAAGTATGCAATACGAAGGTTGTCAATCCTCTATGGGTCACAATTTTTGTCCGATTCTGATGAAACTTAAATCATATCTTTATATCCCAAAGATCTCAGTCCCTTTTGATATTTGCACATTTCAGACCATTATTTTCTGCATTATTGCCCCTGATTGCACAAAAAATCCTGTTTGTTTTTAGCTTGTTCTCTATCCATCTCTTGCAAAATGTGGGCGTATCTTGCCTGGCAGCCGCTGGTATTTCACATTTTAAGGTCCATGATCAAAATGGATTCATGCACATATATACCACTGTTATATGTTTCATTTATTGTGCAAGTATGTTTTACATGATTTCAGAATTATGGAACAATACATGAATAGTGGTTCATCAATTACAATTGGCTTCTTGGCATTTTGTTCATTACGACCATTATTTTGTGGATACACCATATTGCTGGTTACGATTAACTCCACACGTTAAAGTTCTTTAACAATTGAGAAGTATAGCGAGAAACAAAATCATGTCTTGACAAACTTAGGTGAACACACCCATTTACATTTTAGAGTTATGTGTGATGCATTCCACTTCAACTCGTATTGCACATATTCCTGAAAATGAAGATAAGGTGACTAAGCATGTCAGTCCTATCCTTATTGATGTAATGTATTATTTGTAGAATTGAAATACTTGAGAAGACTATCTTTTCACTTTGAAGTGATTACATCGTTTTTATTAATTAGTACATAATGGCTAAAGCAAACATGCCAGGCAATTTTTCAAACAGAGTTCTAACATGCAGTGTTTGAATTTGTTGCTGACTAGAAAGCTAGTGGTGGTATGTTAATCAAGATTATATTGATTGAATGTTCATCATGTATAACAGCTCATGGCTGTGGAAATACATAGTGAAATCTTCAAGGAGAGAACAGCCTCCCTTCTTGCCCATCTTTTCTTGCTAATTTTCTTGATTGACAGACCAAATCTAGCCAAAATCAAGATTTTACTGTTGACAAAGCATGGCCGTAACATGAAGCCAGTGTATTGAGCCATAAGTGTTTACTTAGGGAGTTGAGGCCATTATATAGATTGGATAGAAAGCTAGTAATTAAATGGAAAATGCACCTAGTAATAGAAAAAGCCTGTGTTGATCATTGGATACAGTTTTCCTTGCACAATAGAAAGGGGGGTCTTCAGTTTTAATCTGAATGCAAACGCTAATGATCTGGTTTCCTATACACAAACTATGGCCACACAGAGCTTAAGGCAAGGCGCTAGAATAAAATTAGCTGAAGTTGGCTGTAGGAATTGATTTACTAGGTTGACGATCTAAATCTGCCTAGTTTCATGGTACAGTTCTCGTGCCCTTCATTGACTTTGACCAGCGTCAGTAAATTTTGATATCCACTAGAAGATCTATGGTTAGTCCTCTCGACTCTAATCTTTTCTTGTAGTAAACGAATTTGATGAACTTGACACAGGAGGACATTTATTACCAATTACCTTGCCTTCTTCAAATAGAGCTACATTTATTCTTTATTACATAAATCTTCACTGTGTATGAAAGGCAATTTATACATAGTTTACCATCAGTATATAAATTGTTAATATTACACTAGTCAATTTCTAATAATAAGTATTCAGGATGGTATCCTAACTTAATTCCAACATTATAAAATCCCATCTCTTGTCAGTTTCTTATAATAACCATTCAGGATGGTATCCTATCTTCTACATGTAAATAATCCCAGGGTCCATATTCACAAAAACTTACGCTAACATATTTTAAGAATGCAGCCCTTTTGTTGGCCTTAAGATAAATTTTGTACTAGGGTTTAAACTCTAAAGCAATCAAAAGACTGCATCCTGAAAATATATAAAAGTTTAAATTTCGTAATTGAAGCCGTAAAGATATGTACACAATTAACTTGTATGGTTATTGTTTCCTATGTTGAAACAAAAAAGTTTAACCAGTTAATTTTGACAATTATTTATCAGGGAGTATGTAGGGTTGGGATTTTGTAGCTCTGAGATTATGTAGTATTGGAGTTTTGAGACATAGTATTACACTAATGTAAATGATTTATTCTCAAAACTCTCAAGCTGAAAACATTTTTCAAATATATTGATGAATTATAGTAGAAATGCCCACTGATAGAAAACCTACAGGTAGACACAGAAGTGTTGCAATATAACAGATGATGCCACAGCCAGATTTCCATGGTGTCCAATCAGTGTATAAAGAGATTGCAAAAACATTATTTATAGAATTATGACATCAGAATATTTCTATATCTAGTACCGTCAGTATTGTCTGCTACAACAGTTATTGCTGGATAAATATGTTGAGTTTATGTTATGTGTGGTGTTATGGGTGCTAGGCAATTCTGATGTGTCATTTATCAAAGTCGCTTCTACCGACACTCTCTCACAAACTAATCAGTAGGCAGTTAGATGTTCATAACTTTGATCTTGAAAATTTCCAGATTTCTCATGGAATCCTATTTCCTTGAAAGGGATGTTGTAGTTAAAAGTTAAAGTTTATGTTGTACACAAAATCAGTGAACTGTTTATGAAGTTTCTCACTATTTGATTGTTTTGAAGACTTTGTGATAATCAATCCAGAACTTTCATAATGAAACCTTTGATTTGTTGAAATGACTCTCAGTATGGTCTGTCTCATGGCTATTTGAACAATCTGAGCAAGTATCTATACTAAAAAACAGATGAGTATTCACCAGGTAACTGATGCTCTATACTGTAATTTGATCAGATTCTAATTCATAACTATTTGAGCAATTCCAGAAAAGTTTGACAGTAAACTATAACAAGATTTCAAAGACAGGCAAATTACACACTTTGAATGATTCTGAATTTTGATAAAGTATATACTGCACGAAAAAATCTTTAAAATGCTGACCTGTATTGAGATGGTCCATTGGACAGGGCAAACAGCGACTATATGATCCTGGGACCATTTTGCTTGCAGGGTTTATGGTTGCTTCTTCAAAGTTATTGTAGCAGGGATATAAATATGTGGTATGATTATGTGTGTATATCTGGGGATGTCTAGATTGTTTTGTCCTGCCTTTCCAGTTGTGTCTTGAATATTATGCTTCCTATTAAATTGGTACAGGGACATTCCTTGGGCTTACTAGGAACAGGTGAATGGAATCCATGCATAAAGTAAAAGGAACGATTCACAACAAAATGATAATGGTACTCGAACTACACTCATTGTAATGAGATGAAATAACATTGTAACAACACAACTGTGGGGAGAATGCTAACAAACAGTTGGCATATGATAAAACCAATAGGTACAAACAACCTTCTGTTTCCTTACATTTATTTATACACAAAAAACATTCATAGTAAGTATGTTATTATTATGTGGTCAGATTATTATTGTTTGTCTATTAACAACTGCTTGTTATTGTTTCAGATGGAGACTATTGTCGAGAGAATGCAAGATGAACATACTGGGGTACCAGTTAGAACTGTTAAAAGTTTTATGTCCAAAGTGCCAAGTGTTTTCACAGGTAGGTCACTGTTTGACCTTTAAGATATTTTGGTTATAGAATCAGTGGGGTTTGATCCGACAATTTTAGTACAGGTTGTATACAATACGTACACATGATCCAACACTTGCCAGTTACCAATTCATCTTAATTCCATATATGTGACCTGTGCTGGCAAAATGAGTCGGGATGCACAAAGTCTAATAAATAGCTAAAGACAAAACAAGTGAAAATGGCAATAAAACATCTTAAAGCATCTTTACTAGGATGTTTTGTAAGAGTACTGTATTCTTGAATCTTTTGTTTTTCTTAAAATTTTCAGGGAAGTTAGTTATTTTTCAGCGCACTCAGCGGGTTGATCAGCCAATCTCCTTACATAATACTTGGCATTGTTGTGAAGGTGCGAATCCCTAGTTTATAAATGTGTTCAAAGTATTACCGATAATCCCATTTTCGAGGAATACAAACGAGTTTTAAAATCCATACAATACCTAAATATACTCAGCTCGGACACCCCGCGTGGTGCATTATGGTATCCTGGCTACATTCGGTAATCACACTGTCAGGTATTAATTTGCAATAAAAAAGTGAAAGTGGCGATAAAAATCTGATTTTGGCGATAATGTTTTGGGGTACTTCCGATTCATTCTGAATAGTGGCGGTAAAAAATCTTAAAATTCTAATCGTATATAGATTGCCGCTGAATGTCAACCAAAACCATGCGGGGGAATAATTAATCAACTACAGTAGCTGAAAATCTGGATCGTGTCATTGAGTAATAATTGTCATGGTTAATGATTAGTTGATTGATAATTTCCAATGATATATATAAGCCTTCCTCAAGTCATTATTTACTTTGAATAATTAATCCAAGTCGGTGATTATTTGATATTTCGTTTTGTCTTAAAAAAAATATATGTCGATAGTTCAATTCCGTTTTCTGTGGCTTCATACGGCATGTAAAATATACAAACATGCCTAAGTGGATATTATTGTTTCAAATTCTATTATCGCCATGGGTCGGAAACGTGAGAACAATGAACGAGTCGAATAGAGGTAATTCTCGAGTGAGAAAATGGTCAACAATTTGTTTCATTATACCACTGCTAAAATGCACTAAAGTGAATGTAAGCATCTCTTACTGGTCATACAAATGAAATTTCTATCATTCTATCAGGGGTACCTGAACATAGCAGTGGAACTTTTGTACGTGCAAAACCTTATTTTAATTCAGTCGTGTGACGGAAATAACAGAACATAGATGTATCTGTAGCAGCTTCTTTGATAATCAAGTAACTAAACTTGATTACCCAATCAACAATCTTAATTTCCTGAGCACTAACACAAAGGTTATAATTAATTGGTGAGATTAACAGAAGTTATTCCCATAAAAGTTATAATATACAAAACCTAGATTACCAGTGTATGAACTATTCTCTTTTGTTCTAAATTATAACACCGAGAGAAAAATAATAAATATATGGCGTGGTTGCTATGTGATTTTATTTTAGAACATACCAAAATCTGTAACTTGCATTTAATCAAAACTATCTTTTCTGACTTGGATATAGCTCAGTCATTTGTTACCCAATTCATACCAACTATACATGTACATCATTTTGAAGGTATTGAGGTGGAGAATGTGAAAATAACAATAACTCAATTTTCAAAATTTCCTCGTTGCGACTGAATTTGCCACCACGGGTCACATCAATCTCCAAACATTCTATTTGTAAATCTTGGAATGAATATAGTAGCAATACACAGAGTTAATTATGTGAAATATCCAATGGACCATATATATATATTGATTATTGAATCTGTTGGAAGTGACTTAATAACAGTTTGACTTCATGTTAATCAAATGACTGCCTTCTATTCATTCTGATAATTAGCTAACAGGTAACATAGTGGTACCATATGGGGACATGCGTATTGTTTTAGGTACATGTGTACACTCAAATTTGAATGTTTGTTACTGTATATTGCTGTTAGTTCGTCTGTTCACAATGTTTTTGGACCATTCTAGAGACTACATTATTGATATCACCACATCCTGATTTCTGGTAACTTTTAAGATTATTGCCCCTGCTAATTTTGTGACTGTTTTAGCGACAAAAGCGGGAGTGTGTTCTATTAGCTGGCAACCACCTTCTTTGGTAAGACTAGTTTCAGAACCTGGATAGCCATAATAAATCAAGTACAGATTTGTACTAGAGGTTGAAGTAGTTCTGTGAATTTACCTGACACAACCGTCCTTTTCATCAATATACATTTGAATATTCCCAGTTGAAAAATGTTCTTCTCTGAATACCAATCCCTCAGACATGGGTACATATATCTTGGCTATAACTATCTCTGAGTATCATTTCATACAAATCCCTCTGACATGGGTCTTTATACCATGCCTATACCTTTGTAACCTTCTCGCAAGTACCAAAATATCTGATTATTTGAAAGAGTGTGAGAAAATGTGTAATAGTAGATTTAATGTAGGAAATGTTTGAAGATGGTAATGTTGTGTCAGATATAGGTTAATTATAGATAAAGATATCCTAAAAGTATAAAACATAACATATGTAAGAGTTTGTAAATATAGATCATCTGCCACTTAGCAATTATCTAGTTTAGTCAAACTTCATTATAACTTAACATGTAATAACATGAAACCTAGTACCGTAGCATAGTTATGCTTCATAATAGACAGGTTTGAATTTCTGTACTATTACACTCAGTGATGTGAAAATACTCCTCTTTAAAGGACAAGAAAAGGATAGAATTGGGTTTAATATACCTTATCAACACAATATTTCAGTCATTTGGTGACTAATATATGATTAATATTATTTAGTATGGTCACATACAAATCTTCATTTGCCCAGTTGGTGGAGATCCAACATTAAACTTAAATTCATTTCATTTCCGATTATTTTGCGTGCATTCCCATGTCTACAGAGGTTGACCAGTTTTCTGTCACATTAAAGTGATAAGGCTACACTATCCTCATTAGACCCACACTTGTACCCCGAACAAGTGAAAACTAGACTAGAAAAATTCCAAAGGTTCTTTTTATATGCCCACATTGAAATGTGGCCGTATATTGTCGTCGCCCCTGTCTGTCCGCCCGTCCTTCTGTTGGTCAGTTGCTTGTGGACACTCTAGAGACTAAAGTTAATATCCGATTGACAGTGAATTTATACACAGTGTTTAAGATCATGAGATGAAAAAGCCTATTGTTTTTCAGCGATTCCAATAGTTACTGCCAGAGTTATGGCCCTTGATCTCTTTGAAATATCTTGTTGATACTCTAGAGGCTAAAATTAATATCAGATTGACTTTAAATTTATACATGGTATTTAAGGTCATGCGATGAAGAATCCTATTGATTTTCAACGATTTCCGATAATTACTGCCAGAGTTATGGCCCTTGGTCACTTTAAAATATCTTGTGGATGCTACTGGATGCTTTAGTTGCTAAAGTTATTATCTGATTGACTTTAAATTTATACACAGTGTTTAAGGCCATGAGACAAAGAATCCTATTGATTTTCAACGATTTCTGATAATTACTGCCGTGTTTATGGTCATGAGACGAAGACACCTAGATATATAATCGTTTTGACTGATTTTAGATTGATACACAGAGTTTAAAAGGTCTTGAGACAAACAACTATATTGATTTTCATTGATTTTTGATAACTTGAACAGCTAAATCTATGATATTGAATGTTTTGTATACTAAATATTAACATGAAGCCAAACAAATTCTAATGATTTTCTGATAATTACTATGTGACTTGTTACTCTTAATCAGATTTTAGTGTATTATAAATGTTTCATTACCGATTCTACAACTCTTGTTGACTGCTCTGGCTATTTAGCTGCTGTGGGCGTATGTTTTGTTGCCTGGCAACCACCTATCTTTGATGTATATGTAGTAGAACATTAAATATATTATCATGACACCTTTAAATGTCTACAGTCAGTTAATTAAATTGACAAATATTTGATAATTGTATAGTACTTTGGTCATCATTACATGGTCTTTATAGATATACTCTCTAAGGTATTGTTTATTACATCCTTGGTACCTTAACTGACAATAGAGCCACATGAAATCTATTAATTATTAACTCTGTTAGTAGCTGGAGTATTATCCATTGTTCCTGACTAGATCTTTCACTCAGCAGGCCTTCAAGAACAGTTGTTCTCATTTACTTCATGTGTTTGTCTTCTTTGAAATATGAAAAATACTTTAAATTAACTGAAGCTTCCCGATTTCAAGAATGATAATTAGGACATGACCATGCAGATTGTGTAACTTAAATGAAAGCAACTGTTTATTTTTCATGAGATAGCCTTTCAGTCTTCTTTGAATATACGAAAAATCCTTTAAATTAGCTGAAGCTTCCTGACTTCAAGAATGATAATTAGGAGGACATGACCATGTAGATTGTGTGAATTAAATGAAAGCAACTGTTTATTTTTCATGAGATTACCTTTCAGTCTTCTTTGAATATATGAAAAATCCTTTAAATTAACTTTAAGCTTCCTGAGTTCAAGAATGATAATTAGGACATGACCATGTAGATAGTGTGAAGTAAATGAAAGCAACTGTTTAATTTTCATGAGATTACCTATCTCACTTGGCAGTAAAATCTTTTTAATTTTTATGCGCCCACATTGAAATGTGGTCGTATATTGTCTATCCGTCCGTTCGTCCGTCGGTTTGTGGACACTCTAGAGGCTAAAGTTAATAACCGGTTGACTTTAAATTTATACACAGTGTTTAAGGTCATGAGACGAAGAATCCTATTGATTTTCACCGATTTCCAATAATTACTGCCAGAGTTAAGGCTGTTGATCACTTTAAAAAATCTTGTGGATGCTCTAGAGGCTAAAGTTAATATCCGATTGACTTTAAATTTATACACAATGTTTAAGGTCATGAGACGAAGAATCCTATTGATTTTCAATGATTTCTAATAATTACTGCCGTGTTTATGGTCATGAGACGAAGACACCTAGATATATAATCGTTTTGACTGACTTTAGATTGATACACAGAGTTTAAGGTCTCGAGACGAACAAGTATATTGATTTTCATTGATTTTTGATAACTTGAACAGCTAAATCCATGATATTGAATGTTTTGTATACTAAACGTTAACATAGGGCAGAACTAGAGGCCAAACAAATTCTAATGATTTTCTGATAATTACTTAATGAGTTGTTACTCTTAATCAGATTTTGGTGTATTATAAATGTTTGATTTCCGACAAAAGTAAAAATATGTGGCAACTCTTGTTGACTACCCGGACGATTTACCTGCTGTGGGTGTATATTTCATTTCCTGGCAACCTATCTTTAGTTGCAGCACATATCTGAAATTTGATTGATTCTGGTCGGCTGAATTGTCAGTAAATTTGGGGTGATTCACGGGAACAGTATTCAGTTCTGACTAGGAACTTTTCCTGAAAGTGTTCACTATAACTGACCCAGCAATTTGCCTGGTTATATTAGTACATTATATGGGCATGCGTTTGGTAGTGACAGTAACCCTTATTTTCCACAAGACCTTGACCATGACAAACTTAAAATAACATTTCTGTGAACAGTTCTGCACTTAATCATCCTGAAAACTGTTCTGACATTGTAAATTGATACAACTTCTTGTATTTTATCATGGCCATGTCCAACCCTGGTATGGTACACTTTCTTAAGAGCCAGTTTAAATTTGATGTTAAACTGGGGACTGTTGACAGCTCAGTAAACTTTTAATAGAAATGACTTCAGTATATTGGAATATGAGGCATGACTCAAATATAAAAAAAATTGACTAATTACTGAATTAGAACACAACATAGGTGTGTATAATCAGGAGATACAAGTAATAGAGACCGTGAATAATCTTTTATCATGAGTAATAAGTAGGAGGATGGTGATGAAGCAATTGAAAAGTTTTCATACAAGGCAGTAACTAAATTCTAACAAACCCAACTCTTGACTCGCCTTAACTGACTATGCAACAAACACTAGGGTTTTGACTGATATTATATTTTAACTTGATATGACTGTCTTTTTTATTGTTGCAGGGCTCGCAAATCTATCAGAAACTTTCAATTTTTTTAGTTACTACCATTAAAACTAAAGTTTTCAATTAACATGTGTAAGGACACTCTGCAACTAGAGTTTTTGAATTGCTACCCTACACAACAAAGGTGTTGTGAAGTGTGAACTATATCTAAATTTATTTCACTATTGTTGTGATCAGTGGCGGCGCCAGCCGTCGGTGATTGGAGGGGCAAAGCCGGGGCAAAGTCCAAGGTTAAGGGGGCAAAGGCACGAGCTTCAACTAGGGGTAGGGTGTCCTCCCCCAGAAAATTTTGAAAAACAGGTTGCCGGAAATGCAGCCTGGCAGTATTTCAGGCACTGATCGATGAGGTAAAGTGTCAAATGAACGGACTTGCGAATCACGACGAAGCCCACTCACGAGCGTCAAAGTAAGGAGTCCTCCCCCAGAAAATTTTGAAAAATAGACTGCCGGAAATGCTGTCTTACAGTATTCTGTCAGTTTATCCGACTAGAGAACAAAATGTCAAACGAACGGACTTGCGAACCTCAACGAATTCCCCTTGTGAGCGCCAAAGTAGAGAGTCCATTGGGAACCTCGCCTAGAAAATTTTGAAAAATAGACTGTCGGAAATGCTCTACAACATGCAAGTTTATGACTGAGTGGGGATTTATTCACCGTAGAAGGTATTGATTACCGAAACGTATCACAAATACTTTTTTTTATTTTCTAAAATTATTTGGGGGGCAAACAGAGGGCAGACCAGATTAATGGGGGGGCGCCGCCGCCACTGGTTGTGATGCAAAGCTCTTCCTGGAAACATTGGATGCTAATTAAGTCCTGTCAGTTTTAAATATGCCCTGGATGTATATTGTCTTCACCTCTGTCTGTCCCTCAAGTTTAGTCAGGATAATAAATGTTAGCTCTGAGAGAACTAGGGGTTGTCACTCTTCATCAGTTTTTAGTGTCTTGTAAATGCTTCCATTACCTACCAAAAAATAAATATGCGATAGTCTTTTTGGACTGCTTGGTCAACTTAGCTCCTGTGGGTATAGTTTTCGTTGCAACATATCTTGATATAAAATCAAAATATTTCTCAACATGAATGTATTTAGAAGAATATAATCAGTTGGCAATGGATCAACTTTGCAGGAAATCTTAATTATTTCAGTATGCTGTTTAAAGCTGGCGATATTAGCAGGCTTTCTAACTTGAACTCAATGTGAATTTGTAGATAATGCAATAGTACATGTATGTATACTTACCTACAGTTGGCATTTATTGAGATAAATGGAGTTCAAGTTCATGGTACCCACTATATCAAAAATTGAATTATGGAATTTAACTTCTGTTATCGGTATATCACACTAAAAAAGTATTCTATTAAAAAACATAATTGAAAAATATTTTTTTTGTTGGCACTAATTAAATCTGAACAGTTCTTTATAGAAATTTTTGTCAAACTATCAATATTGATTAATTGTTTTGCTTCTCTTGAAAATATGTATAATGTAAATATGTGCTTTAATATTATAAAAATTCTGAAGGGTCAAAATAAGTCTTCAATGATGGATGTATTTTCACTAAGAGAAAGTCTACATTTACTGTCTGTAACTAGACACAAGGAACTCATAATTCTGATTCATATTAATGTTGAGGTAATAATAAGAGTTCAATGATCTGCTCAATTATGGGATTGAGCTGTAGATTTTATACGCCAACATGGGAATGTGGTCATATATTGCAGTCGCCCCTGTCCATCGTCCACAATTTCTTGTGAACACTCTACGATCATCTGATTGATTTGAAATTGTTATATATGTTGTTTACATTAGTGAGATGAATTGATTTCAGTAATTTCTTCTGGAGTTATGGCTCTTGTTTTACTGAGTTGCACCTTGTGAGCGCTCTAACGACAAAGGTTATCATCTGATCTGTATGAAATTTATATGCATCATTTAAGGTAGTAAGACGAAGGATCCTGTTGAATTTCAGCAATTTCTGTTAATTGCATCTAGAGTTATGGCCCTTGTGTCACATTGTTTGTGTTATCCAATGTGTATGAGATTTATATACATCATTTAAATTAATGAAACGAAGAAGCCTATTTAATTTCAGTTAATTAATTAGTTATGGCCCTTGTTTCATTTTGTTGAACCTTGTGAACGCTCTAACAAAAGTTATCATCCGATCTGTATGAAATTTATATGCAATTTATATGCATCATTTAAAATAGTAAAAGGCCTGTGTTACTTCCAGAGTTGAGGCCTTTGTTTCAGTTTGTAGAACCTTGTGAACCCTCAAACAGCGAAAATTATAATCTGATCTGTACGAAATATGTGAAACCTTGTCGAACGCTCAGACGATTTAGCTGCCGTGGGCGTATGTTTCGTTGCCTGGCAACCTATCTTTCATTTTGTGACATTAATAATAGTCTGTGACAAGTATTTAGTGGTTGGTTTATTTGAAGTGGTATGGTTATGTACTAGATCCGATGAAACATAGACAGCTAAGATTTTACAAATTGTTTGAGAGAAGATAAAAACCCTTGATACTTTCTGTACTTTCTTCTGTGTTCAGATTACATATTTATCTGAAGCAAATGGATTTGGATCAAAATTGTGTTCGCAATTTCAGTATTAGCATTCAGTGTGCATATACAACAAATTGGTTGGTTAGGCTTCAATTGTGAGTCAACATATAAACCATCAGAATTGGTATCTGAAGTTAAATTCTGTTCGTATCCCAATGTGAACACAACATTAGAAGTTATGTGAAATACAATACAACCATACAGCCATGCTTTATAATATACCGGTATCCTTTTCTCTTGTTTACTTCCTATAAAATTGGGTTGCTACACTCTACTGGTACATAAAGATAAGATGTTCTGTGCTGCTAATTGCTACAAGATTGCCGTGGGCTACACAGAAGCTTTTTATAAATCACGACTTGAATTATAAGCATATGTACAGGTGTTTCCAGCCTTCTCTTTTAAAACAAGCCCAAAATAGATGTAAGATTTAGAAGTCTGCCTACAATAATAGGTTATTAAATAGGCTCTTCACCAACACATTCTCAACTCAACCTTGACATTCTAATAACATCATTTTGCACTTTCTTTCTATTTTTAATAGTTATTAAATACTCTGAGCTTTTAAAGATGGACCTTTCTTAATATGTAAAATAAATTAATGCTTGCAATGTTGCATCACTGAACAATAATTTTTATATGCCCACATTTTCATGTGGACGTATATTGTCATCGGCCCTGTTCGTCCGTCCACAATTTGTTTGTGGACACTCTACAGGTCACAATTCTTATCCGATTTTGACGAAACTTAAAATATAGGTTTATCTACAAAATCTTGACTCCTTTCGATATTGGCACTTATCGAATCAAAACTTCATGGATTATGGCCCCTGATTCTACGAAAAATCACGTTTTAGCTTGTGGACACAATATTTGTGCATATTGAATGGTAACTTTGTTTTTAGCTTGTGATCCCTCTGGAGGTCACAATTATTATCCGATTTAAAAAACTGTTCGAATGTATCTCCGTTACACCATAATGAAGGTTGAGTTCAAATTTTGTGAAAATCGAATAAAAATTGCAGGACAAATAGCCACTCTGCATACGCAAATAGTGTAAAAATATGGTATATCAATGTTGTGGACACACTAGAGTTCACAATTTTGATGAAACTTGAAATACATGTTTATGACCCAAAGATCTTGGTTCCTTTCGATATTCACGCATATCGGATCGTAACTTCCCGAATTATGGCCCTTGATTGTACGAAAAATTGCGTTTTTAGCTTGTGGTTCCTCTAGAGGTAACAATTTTTATCCGATTTCAAAAACCGTTTCAATATATGACCATTACACCCTAATTATGGTTGAGTTCGAATTTCGTGAAAATTGGACCAAACTGCCGGACAAAATGGCCGCCCCTTGTACAAAAATAGTGCAAATATATGGTATATCATCAAGGTTGTGGACTCTCTAGAGGACATAATTTTGATCCGATTTTTATGAAACTTGAAATACATGTTTATAACCCAAAGATCTTGGTTCTTTTCGACATTCATGCATATCAGATCTTAACTTCATGAATTATGACCTTTGATTGTATGAAAAATAGCATTTTTAGCTTGTGGTCCCTCTAGAGGTCACAATTTTTGTCTGATTTAAAAAAAACCCATTTGATTTGAATATATCACCATTACACCCTAATGGAGGTTGAGTGCAAATTTCGTGAAAATAGGTCCAAAACTGCCACAATTTTGATCCGATTTTAATAAAACTATAAATTTATGTTCATATCACAAAGATTTTGGTTCCTTTCGATCATTGCACATATCCGAACGTAACTTCCTGGATTATGGCCCCAGATTTTTCGAAAAATTTCATTTTTAAATGCCCACATGGAAATGTGGACGTATATTGCCGTCGCCTCTCCAAAAGTTATTATCCAATTGTTTTGAAATTGATATATGTGGTTTACATTAGTGAGATGAAGAAGCCAATTTAATTTCTGTTCATTACGTCCAGAGTTATGGACCTTGTTTCACTTTGTTGGACCTTGTGAATGTTATTACGCAAAAAGTTATCATCCAAAATTTATATGCATTATTTAAATTAGTGAAACGAAAGAGCCTATTGAATTTCAGCAGTTTCCGTTTATTATGTCTAGAGTTATGGCCCTTGTTTCACTTTAATGAACCTTGTGACCCTCTAACACTAAAAGTTATCATCCAGTTCTTTGTGAAATTTATATGCATTATTTAAATTTGTGAAACGAGGAAGCCTATTTAATTTCAGCAATTTCTAGCAATTACTTCTAGAGGTATGGTCCATGTTTCACTTTGTTGCACCTTGTGAACGCTCTAACATCAAAAGTTATCTGCCGATCTGTATGAAATTTACATGTGTCATTAAAAGGACAATATTGGTGCCAGTCATTATCACATATGTGATAGAGCTGGTTAAAAACATTCCAAATATAATTTTAACACAGAGATCATTGCTACGATATCTGAGTAATACAGGTTTCCTGAATCGGAAGTGACAGAGGAAAACACGAGTCATCTCTCTATATAACTGACTGATGTGACGAGTGAAAACGGATATACAGGCGAATTTCTGCTCACTAATAATTCCTTCAAATACCAAAAGTTGTTGTGTGAGATTGTGAGGGGATATCTGACAATTCATAAAAAGAATTGACTGCCACTAGAGAAGTGAACACGAAAGAAAAACAGAAAAAGTCTGTGCATTACCATGTTTTTATAAGGTATAGAATGAATATAAACAAGGGAATGTACAGACTATTTCTATTTTTTTTGTGTTCTCTTATCTAATGACATTCAATTACTTTACTGAATTGTCAGGTATCCTCTTACAGTCCCAGATAACAACTTTTGGTCTTCGAAGGAATTATTAGTGAGCAGAATTTCGGCCGTGTATCTGTTATCACTCGTCACATCAGTTAGTTATATAGAGAGATGACTCGTGTTTTCCTTT
This sequence comes from Patella vulgata, assembly GCF_932274485.2. Lineage (NCBI taxonomy): Eukaryota > Metazoa > Mollusca > Gastropoda > Patellidae > Patella > Patella vulgata. Next base: position 26,778,279 of record NC_065883.2, read on the forward strand.
GGCAATCGTCACTTCCGATTTAGGGAACCTGTATTACTCAACTATCGTAGCAATGATCTCTGTGTTAAAATTATATTTGGAATGTGTTTAACCAGCTCTGTCACGCCGAAAGTTATCATCTGATCTTTGAGAAATTTATATGCATTATTTAAATTAGTGAAAGCACGAAGCGTATTGAATTTTCAGCAATTTACAATAATTATTTCTAGAGTTATGGCCCTTGTTTCACTTTGTTCAACCTTGCTAATGCTCGATTGATGAAAGTTATCATCCAATATGTATGAAATTTATATGCATCATTTAAATTTGTGAAACAGAGGTCTATTGAATTTCAGCAATTTCCGTCAATAATTTCTAGAGTTATGACCCTTGTTTTACTTTGTGAACCTTGTGAATGTTTGAATGACAATAAGTGATCATCCGATTTGTATGAAATTTATATGCATTATTTAAATTAGTAAAACGAAAAAGTCTGTCAAATTTCAACAATGTCTGTAGGCTACTTCCAGTGTTGAGGCCCTTGTTTCAGGTTGTAGAACCTTGTGAACCCTCAACCGACAAAAAATATAATCTGATCTGTATGGAACTGTCTTGTAAAGGCCCTCATTTACCTACAAAGAAATAAATGATTTAGCTGCTGTGGGCACATGTTTCGGTGCCTGGCAACCTATAGTAGCTCATGGACCCGATAGAAGTCACAATTTGTATTCAATTTTAAAAAACCTTTAAATATATCAAATTTCGTAAAAATCTGACTCAAATTGCCGGAACAAAATGGCACCTCCATGTTCGCAAATAGTGTAAAAGTATGTAATACCAAGGTTGTGGACACTCTACAAGTCACAATTTCTATCCGATTTTGATGAAACTTCAAATGTATGATTATAATCCAAAGATCTTGTGCATATCGGACCGTAATTCCCTGGATTATGGCCTCTGATTGTACAAAAAATCACGTTTTTAGCTAGTGGACCCTCTAGAGGTCACAATTTTAAATGAAGGTTGAGTTCGAAAATTGGACCAAAACTGCTTGACAAAATGGCCGCTCTTTGTATGCAAATAGTAATAAAGTACGTAATACTAAGGTTGTGGACTCTGTAGAAGTTACAATTTTTATCCGATTTTTATGAAACTTAAAATATATCTTTATATCCGAAGTATCTCAGTCCATTTCGATATTCGCACATTTCAGACCATAACTTCCTGGATTATTGCCCCTGATTGTGCAAAAAATCTCTCTCTTTTTTTTAGCTTGTTCTCTATCCATTTCTTGCAAAAAGTGGGCGAATCTTGCCTGGCAACCGCTGGTTTATTTTAGAATCATATTCGAACATGTAATTCTTAAATGTCAAAAAGATAAAATTTGCTTAAACATACTAAAATTGTTGGTGGATCATCAACAGCATTTACAGTCTGCACCGAACCCAAAATTATAACATCGTTTGATTGCTATTTCATACGTCTTATTTAAATTTCAACAGGTGTTTTGCATGTAGCAGGACATGCTTACTCTTTACAGAAAACCTGATATCCTTAATTTCTTATTTAAGAAGTTCATAGCTAACATTCTTTTTATACACCCACATTGAAATGTGGTCATATATTGTTGTCGCCCCAGTCCATCCGTCCGGCGTGCACAAAGGCGATTGATTTTCAGCGATTTTTGATAATTACTGCCGGAGTTATGGACCTTGATCACTTCAAAATATCTTGTGGACACTCTAGAGGTCAAATTTAATATCCGATTGACTTCAAATTTATACACAGTGTTTAAGGCCATAAGACAAAGAAGCCTATTGATTTTCAGCTATTTCCGATAATTACTGCCAGAGTTATGGCCCTTGATAACTTTGAAAAATCTTGTGGACGCTCTGGAGGCTAAAGTTGATATCCGATTGACTCTAAATTTATACACAGTGTTTAAGGTCATGAGACAAAGAAGCCTATTGATTTTCAGCGATTTCTTATAATTACTGCCAGAGTTAAGGCCCTTGATCACTTTGAAAAATCTTGTGGACGCTCTGGAGGCTAAAGTTAATATCCGATTGACTTTAAATTTATACACAGTGTTTAAGGTCTTGAGACGAACAAGTATATTTTTAATGAATCTTTATGACTTGAACAGCTAATTCCTTGATGTTAAAAGTTTCGTATACTAAACGTTAGCATGGGGCAGAACTTTATAAAAACCAAACAAATTCTAATGGTTTTCTGATAATTACTTAATGAGTTGTTACTCTTAATCAGATTTTAATGTATTATAAAATAAATGTTTCAGTATTGAAAAAAGTAAAAATATGCGACAACTCTTGTTAACTGCCCAGACGATGTTGCTGCTGTGGGCGTATGTTTCGTTGCCTGCCAACCTATCTTTGTATTTTAAATTATGTAATTCTCATGCGTAAAATTATGCTTCCAAAGAATCAAAGCAGGGTAGTCTGTGCATGTCCAAAACATGAGGCATGTTCATTAGTATATAATACAGGTTGTTTTGACTATACAGTAGAATCTATCACTTCCGACATCGTACAGGATCAATACAATATGTCGGATTATACAGCATGACGGAATACTCAATTGTCTCAATACAGGAAGTATTATTTTAATGCACCTTCGAATACCCAGAACTTAAAAAAATTATAAACCTTTCTGTACATTCAAAATTTTATTACTTAAAATCATTACGTTTTTACTTCGGGTACATACAAACCACTCGTGCGTCATTCTGTTGATGTCTTCAAATTTAGAGTTGGAGTAAAATCGTTTCTTATATCACGATATTTATATGGATCAAAAGTGATAGGTTAGTTGCTGAAACGACGAGTATTGAAGTAAGAAGTGGTACCGCCATCACTAGCCATTTTGTAATTTAGTACACAAGATATGATTGGAGTGACAAATAAGATGTATGTTTCAGCCAATGAAAAAATTGATTAGTAGGGATCACAGTACGATAGTGCCTGCCTATTATAATATGGTTTCTTATATTTTTTTTTAGGAGTTTTTAACAAGATTTTTTTATTTTCAAAAGGTAATTTGTGTTGTATGGTGCTGCACTAATACAAGGACAGCGTACATAGTTACGTTGAGTTGCCATACAAGATGGCGACAGCGCAAAGGATTATGGTTAATTCCTGTCTACATAGAACCATCTATTGAATACTTAACGGTTATGTGGAACGTGGAACTTTCTCAAAATCTGCTATAATTTGCTACTTAACATCCAATGTCAAATCCGTACGAGCACACTTTGCAGGACGATTACACATTATGAACACAATATTATAATGATAGTTATTCTTTATCTCGGCAATTTATATATAATGTTGCAGTATTTGACGTAAGAAACTCAAATGAAATACTACAAGAGATTATAAAATTATCAAGGTAATCAACAAAGAAGGACACATGTTGTAAGCTCACTGATTATTGATGGGTGATTGCTTGTCGGTCAACACCCACTGATTAAAGGCCAGATTATCCTATGTTAATTCAACACAAATCGTGAGATGGGACTGCTGATTGATGTCGTAATTCGAAATATTCAGAGTATGGACTTCTCAAAACTTTTTTGGTTGAAGTAATATAAAAATAAATCAGGACATGAAAATGATGACAGATTTCACAGAATGCAGTAGTATTCAGATGTCGGAAGTGACGGAGTCCACTGTATATTATGTAGATATGATGAAGTCTGTTATACTGTGCCAAGGGGATTATGAGTCATATTCTACCAATATTTAACCATAGATACCATCAATAAGTTACTGATCCACTCATCTAACATGTCTCAATTAATTCAACTTCCATTAATCAAGTATCTGTTAGATATTTCAACTGACAGTATCATCTCCTAACTTCATATTTCACATCTGAGTAATTAAATATATTGGGTGTTAAAAGGCAATTCCTCTCCAATAAAATAGCACACATTACAATATTTGGATATAATTAATTTACTGAAGATCTTGATGTTTAAAAAGACTTTACTTTTAATTCAAAAGCTTTCCTGTTGTTGGTTGAAAGGCTAATATAGAAATAAACAGAGACAAGTAGTCTAATAGAAAAGCATATTTGTAAAATTATTATTTAAATAAATCAATCTGAACAGAAGTAATGGCCATCTTAAGTTCTCATTACTTTCTGTCGATTTAATGCATCTGTCTTGTTTTTCTCCAAGATCATTAGCCGGTGCCTGAATGATATGTATTTTATATCCATGAACAAAAGATGGCATCAAACTTACATTTCTTGTTTCAGTTGTTTAGATTATTAATTGAAGAACTAAAGAACACATTCAAGTCCTTATTTTTTGTTAAATTTAAATAAAGAAAGTAATGATTGGCTGCATGGTGCATTGAGACATCAAGTTTTTGAAATAAATCTCTAAACAGAGGATAATAAAATAAACTGTATTTGAAAGAAAAAAAAAAATACATGAACAAAATGTATTTTTAGATTGTTGGATGTTGGGCTAATTCCAATTATTCAGATTATGACTAGGAAGCCTGAAGATAAACCATTGTTTAGATATGTTGTAAACTGTCAGCCGAATGAATATATGTTTACGTTATATGATGCTAAAATGACCTGGTAAATTTTGTCTCTGTTTATTTTAATGGAGAAGTTGGTTGGTTATTGAGATGAGAATGATGAATGTTAGTGTTGTATCAATATCAATCAAGGTGATTAGAGTATTTGTATCTAATGATTGTAATGAGAACGCAAACAAACTACAGGCCTATAGATGGTTTCGAGTTGCCATGAGCTAGAGGAGAAAACGCTAGATAACTCCAGCTTCAAGTAGCCACACTTTGCGTTAAGCACAATGTTATATTGATCAGTTAGTAAAAAGGCAGTAGCCGTGCTTACCATAATAGATAAAGACCGCTATTGTCAAGTAGCTTAGTATTTCATTTACTGACTACAGTGTTATATAATTAATAAAATGGCTGCTAATTTATATGGCTAACAAATGAATCGTATCCTTACAGCAGGAACTTTGATTAGCGTGATTAACGTGAAAATAATTACTGGTTACGCACATGTACTGCTTCTGATTGCAATTTTCCTTCGGAGAAAATTTTCCAATTTTGTATGTAGTACACGGATATCATTAAAAGCATATTTTCATAGAATTTCTCTGGTGTAGTAAATTGATTTTGCTGATAGAGCTGTTTTGTAAAGAAATAAATAATAATTTAATGCATTATTAGAAATCTCAACATGGCTACAGAATTACAACAAGCAACCCAAGTATGGCAATAACGAAATGGTACAAAAATCAATCATATTTTCTGAATATATTCAATTCATTATGTTTTTTTACATTTCAATAAATTATAAATATGCCATATATGTTAGCCTATTGCGATTCTGGAAATGAAAATGTTACAGGTGAATTATTATTAATGACATCTTGCTTATGGATTTGGTATTGTTAATGCACACTTCATTAATAATCATTCAGTGTAGTGATCATGTCCAATATGACAAATTAATATACCAAATGAATAATATGGCAAGTGAATAAAATAGATACATGTATCATACAACTATTCACAGAAAACAGAACGAATAAAACTAGGATAGGATACAGTGCAATATCATGGTTAATGACAAAACCCTTTACAATGACAAAATGGAAAAAAATTGAAGGTGTATCAGTTTAACCAAGCTCATCATTTTAAAGATAGCCACACAAAGCATTAAAATATGTCCACACAGCAGCTATGTTTCGATAAAAGGATTGCCATAGCCGCTTATCGGAAAGAAAACTCAGATGTTGACCAAATTTGATAAGGATCCTTTATTCCTTCAGGAAATCTGATGATTATAGTATTTACAAGCTTTTCCAAATGCATAATATTCTTTTGGAACAGAAAGTTCTAAAATGCTGAAAATTAACAGAGTTCATTCCCTCCGATCCCAAGACTTCACACCAAATGTGAAAATCAATAGGGTTAATCCTCAGTCTGAAAAAAACAATAGGGTTCTACTTTTTCCTGTCACAGAACTAATGCTGCATACAAATTTAGAAACAAAATGCATTTAAAACTATAAAGTGTAGCCTCATTCATGTGTACCAACAATGTTTTCGGAACAGAAGGTCACATAATGCTGAAAATAAATGGGGTTTTCCCACTCATGATCCCTTATGCTTGACTCCAAAAGTTCACTAAAACAGTAGCCTTAATTTCATTCATAATTCCTGAATACTGTAAATCTATAGGGTAAATACGCTCATGCTTAATAACCAATTTTGACAAAAATCCTTTATAAACTATAGCTATGGTTTTTGGAAGAATATCAATATGTTTTGTCTTCTCATGGCACCAATGCTATGCACAATTTTTGAAAAAAATCCATTCAAAACTGTTGTCTCTATCTCATTCACAGTGTTTTCAGAAAGTAAAGTGTAACTCTACAACAGAAGATTTCTGAATGCCGAATTACAGTAGGGTCCCCCACCTTTTAAAATGGGAGGTCCATCTGTGTGTCCATTACAATTTATTAGACACATAACTCTGCTTTTACGGTAATTGAAGTAGAATGTTCAAACTTGATGTCAATATTCATTCTGTGAAGGTGTTATATTTTAATATATATTTTCAGGTCAAGATTTGATAACCTGGATGATGAGGAATTTGGATGTTGAAGATCAAGGTAAATGCTTTTATGTAAATTACAATTATTTACAAGGTTATTTAATGAATAATTCTCAAATGATGTCTTGAAATTCTTTTAGAGATTAGAAGAAGAGATATATGCCTAGTAACATCAAAATAACTTTTTAGACAATGTAAATAAATATCATAAAAATTTTGTATATAATCAAGAATTTGTATACACTCATATTTATGAGTAGGCAGGTGGCCCCTCAAACCAGTGAAGATAGACAAACTCCTAGTAGGTTGATAAGTTAATTTATTAGTAAACGTTTCGGACTAATGGCAGGTCACGCCCAGTTTTTGCATTTAGCACCTGAAGGCCACAATTCTGAATGGATCATCTTGGAACTTGGTATACTTATTCCTTATACCCTAATTATGGCAACTAATATTTAGTCTGTAAATTTGACAAAACAAACCCAATAGCCTTCTTTGTCTCTTGTCATATTACATTCATTGTCTTGATTTTATATTTCATTCTCTTCCTTTTAAAAGTACCATATCAATCAAACAGGAATGTGGATGTATATAGGAGCGTTAGCGATGCTCTCGTTTTAACACGGATTATGCAACAGCTAAATCTGCCTATTGCAGGCGTTTCTTTAGGCCTTAAATGTTATATAAACTATTAATTAGACATTTATTAACATGACATGACCATAATCAAGTCTCTGTGCCATTGGATAAGTCTGATTTTAAGTAGATTAAAAAGGTTTAACCTTTTAATGATTTAATCTAAAAATCGTGAAGCGAGGCTAAGCTTCAACAATCAGTACGGTGGTTACAATCCGTGCACACATCTTGTCAAACCTTCAAATTTAAGGCTAATATCTTCGCTCAGAATAAAAAATTTAAATGAAATTTTCAATATATTCATTTTGCATTACCTATTTTTGAACTTTTATAGCAAGAAAGGCCATCTCTTTATCTAAATCTTATATAATGTATTTTTAAGTCATATTTTTAAAATATAATTCTAAAAAGAAGCCTTAAAACACATCGAAGCCTTGTTAAAGAATGATCCCATTAATCCTATATTTCACTAAAAAGCAATGTTGAACTTTTTTCCGGCGTTATTATTAATTTAAGTGTTAGAATGATTTCTATGATTGCATAATAGTAATTTGAGAATCTATTAAGCAATAGATATAGAAATAATTATGTTTTGACTTTCTTAGAAAATATGCAACTATGACTTTAATTGAATGCATATATATATAAATGTCTACAGTGCTCCTGTTAATACAATCTGAAAGTATTCTGCTATGTGCAGTTAAGATTACATAATGTTGAAAATGAACAATTGAAAATAAATGTAGGAAGTAAGGTTTGAAAATAAATGTAAAAAATAAGCATTTAAAAACAATCCAATGCCTCAATCCCAAAATCAATAGATGATACTTATTACTTACTTTATATAGCATTTGGCAATCAAATTGCTTATCGATACACAGCTAAGCTGAAAATGCTCATCACTGAACTTAGTCAAGGTATTGATGTAGTGAAAATATACATCAAGTTTTATCACTCTGATTCTCAACCAATCAAATTGTTTATCTCTGCTGAGCCTTAGAGGAAAATAATCATCAACACGGTTAGTCAAGACCAGTGATGGGATTTCGCCCGTATATTCCGGACATGTCCGACGCTATTTTCCAAACGTCCTAAATTGTCTGACCAGGAATATGCCCAATCGTACATCAAGACATGGTGAATAATATTCAAATTTCCAAAATTAATATAGTGTACTGAGTGTATAACTAACACTCGTTGATAATAGGATGGATTGATTAGGTAATTAAATGATCGACGTGTTTATCGTGTTATACCGTCTATACACCCACCTACCTTAATTGTCGGACAATTCATCAATCCAATCCTGAACAGAAGTCATTCCTTCTCCTTTGTCGGACTATATATCAATCCATTAAGAGTGATTATAATCTTAATCTTTTTGATTAACCCATGATTTCTCCATTGTCGAACATTTCAATCTCCATGATGTTGGCAGACAACATGTAGGAATTAGTTATATATGTCACATATCCTAATAGTATATAACACCCCAAATCAATATACATTGTATCCGATAACTTGTTTGTGATATTTCTTTGGTGCAAGCCAAAGTTAAATAAAACTATGTCACACACACGCATGGCGGTTATAGTACAATATCTGAAATGAAAGTAAAATCTTGCGAGACACTTGAAATTAAGAGATGTAAATGTGCCGAATCTCATACGTGTGATGCAGGAGAAAAGACTCTATTTTGATTGCATATTCTCGGATTTATGATCATATTTTGAATGGGGTTTATGTTTTTAAATAAATAAATAAACACACTAAGAAATGTTGACGAATATTCGATTGGAATAATGTAAGTAGTTAATTGTTTTAGACGATAGCGCATGCTAGGGTCGAATGCGATTATTTAGCAGTTGGTGTCACTCGCTCGTTGTGGTAGAGCAATGTTTACTGCCAATTAAATTTTGGGATGTCATTGTTTTACCTTCCATATATAAGTCAAAACGGAGTATAAGACGAATGCCGGACTTCTGCTGAAATATATATTGACTTATGACCCAAAAAATATGGTAATTTTGGAGGAATTTGGAACAGGTACGGATCGGCAGCAGTCTAATTTTGTAGGAATATTATTGACATTAATTTGAATACCATACGGGAATTAAACATGAAAAATAACAAGGTGCACCTATCTTTTATTACGTATGAATTTTAATATTTTGTTGACACATGATTCTTAATTGTGGATTAAAAACACCTGCTTAAATACCGATAAGAGTTATGCTCCTTTATTTTCGGGAAAAAATTGTCCCAACAAGAAAAATTTGACATTCCATCACTGGTCAAGACATTTGCCAAATATACGCCAAGTTTCGAAGTCTTGATCAATCAAATTGCTTATCACTCTGCTTAAGCAAAGCAGAAATTTGCTTTTTACCAAACTTAGTCAAGATATTGATGGTTTGAAACTCTACACTGAGTTTATTACTCACACTCAATAAGAAGCAAATTTATCATGTCCCAAAGCATCGACACCTAGACCAAGTTGGAACATTTTAACTCAATTGTGATCGAAATACAGATGCATTTTATTAGTCCCCTGGTTTCTTCAAAAGGTGAACATAACACTGATTTGCTTATGAATTCTCAGTTTTGTTTAATGACAGTTTATATGCATAAATATGCTCAAATTCTTGAATGAGGAACAGTTAGATTGTTGACTACAACCGTAACAGACAAATTCTATAGTCTGGAGGGAAAGCAATCCCTTTTCTGTCATATAGGGAAGGAAAATGCTGACATGTTGGATTTCCCCAACATCGGATGACGGAATTTGAAAATTTACATTAAAATCATGTTTGTCGACAAGAAAAGCTCTATAACTGACACATTACAAGGTATATCCAATGTATTTATAGTAACTTTATGAATTTTTCAGTATTTTGTGGAGCAGCCATATTGGAATTCTGTCATATTTGATCACTGAAAGTGAAAAAATAGTTTATTCGTGTTTGGCAACCCCGAAAATTCTGTTGAAATTTACAGAAAAATGTGCTGATCCCCGACTGAAACATTAGTGATCGATCAGATTTTTAAAAAAAAAAATGACTTTTCCAGCTGAATTCACATAAGAATCACCATGGCACATTTTTATTTAGCAAAGTATATTGTTTTGTTATTGTCACATCCATAATGATAGCTTAGTTTGTATATGTATCAAAAATTCATCAATGGTTGATTCATTTGAACATAGTGGTCAATTGAATAGGATATCTAGTGGGTTTCATGGAACCTGGATATTCTCAAACTTTCCATGACTGGATATACACCAAATATGACGTTTAACAAATTGTTCGGCTAATCATCATTCATCAATTTGTTGCAGAGTTATTGCATTTGTCACCGAAACCATGTAAAATAATTTGTTATCAGAGTTAAACTGATACATATAGTTCTTACTTAGTGATAAAAAATTGTCTATCACAGGATACCTTATCCAGTTATATTCTGATATATATAGAGTGTGTGAATTGCTTTTGTTTGGATTAGTCTGATAATACTATGGGGGTTAACAATTGGAACTATGGAGCTTATTGGCTAATGTGTGGAAAAAAATCATTAAGGTGCCAGAAGGTGTTTGCTGTGTAGATATTGTGGATTTGCTCCTTGTTCCAATCTAACAGGTCAATAATAGAAGCTGGAGGCATTCTGTGAACACTAATTATACTACAAGATGAATCTCTGTGTAACATTAGTTTCTGTTGTCCACCCCCAAGCATCCTTTCCTGCATAACATCTCAAGGACGCCATTACATAAAACATGACTTCTGTTGTCTTTTCCCATGATCAGGTGAAGACTTTTTTTATATTTGTTGGTTATTTTTCGAATACTGGTAGCTTATTTCTGATAGGTTATTAATACATGATCCTGCACACTTTCCTGTGCAGCTAACAAGTGGAAATTTTATTGTTGGATTTAGGTGAGATAGTTATATATTTTATCTCTTTAGAAAGGAAATACAATTTATTGGATGGAACATACAGAATCCATGAGATGAATCTTTCAAAATCCATCAGATGAATCTTATGCAATAAAAAATGCAAGCAGTAGTAAGTTCGCTTCCAGATGTGTAAGCTACTCGTTTTGTCCATTATTAAATCTTTCAGAGACATACCCAGTGTCTTGGAAAAACCTGATACTAACCAACAAAAGGTATAAATGAGACACGAAAGTACTGCAAAATGTAAAATATTTTATTGTCTCATTTATAGCTAATAGCTAGTGAAAAGAGGTTATTTGATTTTGGATCTGTCATTTCTGAAAGTGAATGATGAATATGCTGTCGTTTTGAGATGAGACTAGAGCAAATTTATGATAAAGGATAGTGTTTTGAAAACGAAACTGCATTCCTCAAGATGTTTGTTTGAATAGTGCAAATAGATGAATATGCTTTAAAGGTAAACGTGGCAACAACAGCATCATCAAAAATATTTTTCGAAAGCCCAAATGGATTCCAAATATTTTTTTCATTTCTGATATGTCAAAAGTTTTGGGTGATTTAGAGTACATAAAGGGGGTCAGTGGAGAGCAGCATGTAAAAACAATCTGAAAGTTTTCTACTTCCCATTAATTCGATCTTTGACTGCTGCGACTAACTGGATATCGCTTGCTGTTAGACTGCAATAGACGAGGCGTTATCTACTGTCTGCTGTGTGAATCTCGTAGAATGGGCCTTGGCTATGGTCTGCTGTGCAAAATAGAATGGACTTTTAACAAGAAATTATGGTACGATAATTCAACAAATATATTATTGTATAAGAATACTACACATTTTGATACATATTGCAGTCAGTAAATTTAAAGTGGAAACGGACTCATTGTTTCTAGAGAGAAACTGGGACTTCATCAATGTGGATACCAGTTGTATTTATAAAAAAAAATAATACATCTGTATGTATGTATGTTTCTGATGGATTAGATATTTCACATATATACCTATGCATTTACTGTTGAAATGTTTAGCAATTTGGTAGTTTTCTTGTAACCAGTTTGCATTTGTGTGTTAATCCAAAATTACGTAAATTACAATTACATTAATCACAATCCATTCATTCGTTTACTTACTAAAATTACTTTTTCATGAAATTTAGAAAGCATGTCATCAGATTTTCCACTTGTTTGCTGTGTAAATTCATTTGCCTGAAAATTATATTTGGCGATTTTTCCAGCAAAGGTTTTGGAACAATAAAACTCGTCTGACATCTTGGTAGAACATGGTGGGTTTCTTTGCTCAGACCACAAGTATGGCACCGTTGCAATAGTGAACTTCAATCAACAGGAAATGAAGAAGAGAAAATTTATTGACCCACTATGTTCACTGTTTGAATAAGCCTGCCTTGATTAACCAACAAGCCCTTTGCATAATTACGACTGGCTTGTCAAACTAAGAAGCTTCACGCTGGAAACCAATGCTGTATATAGCTTGATGGCTGACTATGGATTTATGTTATTGATATAATAAATCTCATTTATTTCAGGTCATCTTCAATCATGATTTCCTTACATCTAATCTTATTACACTTAATTTTGTTGCTGTACAAAGGATTTATGTAAAAGAGATCAGGCCTATTACTTTGGCGCTATATCTTAGGATTTATACGTGGAAATCTCCATTATATCCTGATGAAATTATGTACACTGGAAATATGGGCCTTGTTTACAGTTTCTGTGTCAATGTAATATGTAATGTCGGAAAACCATCTTGATAAAACATAAGACATCGTGGGTGATTCACTTTCATCCCTTTTTCTAAACAGGACTTATGTAACTGCATAACAAAGAAGGCTCGAATACACATAAAATTATATACGATTTGTCTGGTAATTTCTTTATTAAGATGAACCAAATGAAAATATGAGCCTGTTTTTTTTTACACTTAGCTGTTAATCACTGGACCTTATATAAAACCCCTTTTGAATGCTTTTCAAAAATAGACTATGCAACAGACTATATTGAATAATAAAAGATGACATGAATGATTATTAAGGGGGAAGAATATCAATAATTTATATCCAATTTTAATGAAACTTAAAACATGTGTTTATATCCCAAAGATCTTGGTTCCTGTCAATATTCGCGCATAATAGACCATAACTTCCTCAATTATGATTTTAGCTTGTGGCCCCGGTAGAGGTCACAATTTTTATCCGATTTTAAAAATCTTTTTAATATATCATTGGTACACCCTGATAATAATTGAGTTTGAATTTCATAAAAATCGGACCGTAAATGCCCAATAAAATGGCCACTCCTTGAACGCAAATTGTGTAAAAGCATGTAATACCAAGGTGGTAGACCCACTAGAGGTCACAATTTTTGTCCGATATTGATGAAACTTAAAATATATCTTTATATCTCAAAGATCTCAGTTCCTTTCGATATTATTGCATTTCAGACCATAACTTCTTGGATTATCGCCCCTGATTGTACGAAAAATCATGTTTTTGTTTTTTTCAAACTGGTTCTCTATCTATCTCTTGCAAAATGTGGGTGTATCTTGCCTGGCTATCGCTTGTTGTTTTTTGAGTGGATTGAGGACGGGGGAAGATGGAGAAATGGCAATCTTGGATAAAGAGGTCATATCATCAGACTTTGAATATAATTATAGAAACTTGCAAATAAAGTCAGTACCAACTTATAGGATTAGATTAGAATTTACAAGTTATGATATATAGTTAGAGGAGTAAGATGACAAGCTTAATCTGAATTTTGTAAAGAATTGTCTGATTTATGGTGTCCTCTTGCTCTAATTCTTGGTCTTTCTAACATTTATCTTGTCAATAGCTCAATGCCAGAATTTCTCATCTGGGATATGTCATTGGTGCCAAAATAGAACATAAATCATTCATTCCATGTTTGACACACAACTACATAATTTTGTGTTTGAGTTTTAAAGAATGTTTTGGGTAAAATTTGCCAGGAATTGATTTGACATTAATTTGTATGATGGGCTATTCTTAATTTTTGTAACTTGTGCCTGAACATTTTGATATTTGTCAATAAAATATTTTAAACAACTTATATCAAACAGTAACTGGAAAATTATGATGACCAACTGTGGATGAATCAGGTCCTAACAAGTCTCATGTTGCTGTTAAAGCACTTTAGTAAAATTATAATAAAATCTTTTATCAGAAAAACCAAAGTACTAAATGAAAAGAATCTGTATAGTATTAGTTTATGGTCCAGGCAAAAACACATCTTTATGGGATGTTTGACTTAGAAAAATGGTGAGATATGTGAAAGCAGGGAAGATTTCTCATATTAGTTGATACAGACGGTTCCTGGGGGACTGTTATTATAAAACCATCCAGAAAACTGGATGATAAAATGTCTTATAGATTTATTCCATTTATTCTTTAATCTGGTGATAAAGCAATAAAAATATGGCTGACCATGGGTCTCCGGTTTAGTGAGTCATTGGGCCATTTAATCTGAGAAATGGCTTATTTTCATGTGCTAACGTCTTCCTCCTGTTTTTCTACCATTTTGACAGAAAATGAGAAATTATTGAAAAATGGATTATTTCACTGTTATTTAGTATCATATCAAACTAAATGTATAGATTTCTAGGGGCTATTTAGACAGAATTGTGATTTTAACATTATTAGTGTGGAAGTCAAGTTCTTTTTGAGTAAAAAGTTTCTGAGAAGTGTCTGAAGATAGTGGTAACAAAAGTGTTTAAGAATGCGTTTGAGAGAGAACCATGCAGGGACCGGCACATGGTGGGTGACCGATTTCACAATTTTTTTTATAATGTATGATGGATAACCCCTCCAAACCCCACTGTCAAAATTTTAGATCAATCAGACCAATTTTAGAGTGTAGAAAAAAAAATTGAAATTTTAAGACCAAATAAAGCCAAAATAAATCATCATTTTCAGTCCATTTTTCAATTATGGGGTACAACTAAACTGCGGCGAGTAGATTAATGAAACTTTATAGGGTAGCAGATATGGTTAGTGAGTATACGTTCTTAAAGTTTGATGGACTTTTATCGAGAGGATTTCTGCATAGGGACTTATATAGCTCAATTTAGGTGTGTCATTTTATTCTATCTATATCTAACCCACTGCGGGTATAAGAATTTTGTTGGGAATGCTGACTGAAAAATGACGAAAAAAAACTGCTTTATTTACAAAATGAAAAGTGTAACAGGGCACTGGAAACCAAATTAACGTGGGTTCCAGTTCCATTAAGCCGAAATAGAAATAGAAATAAACAAATAAATATAAACGCATTATATACTTTCATCAAATGTAGGGTGACCCATGTACTCACAGAAATACAGTCCACCGCTGATAGTTCGAGACTACCACTGACAGTATGATACTATAAATAGCCATGGCACGTGCAATTCTCTACAAATCTATCAACTATTACAGCCGTAAAAAATTTATTGTTGACGATTTTGAATAGCAGTAAAATTAAGATTCTTGGTTATTACAGCAGATTTAGAAATTAGGTTCGTTTCATTTTTTAAATCGCTTTATCATTAACTGTACCGTTAAGAGCGGCATCTTTTGGTTTAGTACAAATAATATCTCTGAATCACTCGGGTTAGACAGGAACATGATACTAGCAGTAGTTTCATTTTACTTTTACAAGCTTCTCAAAACGATTGTTGAGCTACCTAACGTGCTTATTTCTAAATTCAATTTCTTGTTCTAGCTTTCTGTTATGTTTCGTAAAAAAGTAGTCTTGATTATCCCGACCTGTCAATCAGACGTAGACTGGTCGATAGAATGGTTAAGCGAGACTAATTTCAAAACAAGGGCATATAACCTATCTTTTACTCAAAAGTGTCTGGATGTTATGGACAACTCTTGGAACCAGTTTTCAGTCTATTATTTATACACGATTAATGGTCATAGCTTATTAAGTACAACATGATCGTTTATTTAGTGACTATAATTGTGTGAAACTGATTTGATTCTTGGCATATATATAAATATTGTGGCGTAATTGTCGAGATATATGGAGATATTTATTTAAAAAATGCTCCATTATCAAAACTACAAATACTTATTACCAATAAGTATTTCAAATTAAAAAATATCGCTATATCTATCTATCTGTCTGTCTGTCTGTCTGTCTATCTAATAAGTATCTAATCATTAAAACTGAGCTCATAATTACACTGTTAAAATTTTGAAATGCTTAATTTACTGTAAATGTCAAAAGAACTGTTCTTGGTAAATATCATTAATCTCTCAAGACTAATTTTCAACATTTTATTAATTCGGCAATATAATCTCATAATCTAGTAGAAGAATGGTGAATTTTTGAACAGCAAATCGTAAAAACTAAATAATGTAATTTATACTAGCATAGTGGTCATATACATCTGTCTATACTTGACTAACGAATCCAGTAGACGTGGTACAAGGGTTAATCAGCGAACTGGATGTATGAGATGTGTTGTTGACGTTTGGGAAAGTAGGACGAGGGGAAATGTGTAGGGAGTGAAGTGCTGTAAAGGGATAGTTAGATGTATTATGAATGGTTAGAGTGGCTGTGGTGTTACGGTGAAATACTATGCCGCCACCGTAACACCACAGCTTTATGATTTGTTAGACAGGAGTGATGTAATGGGTGTCAACAACTGGGTATGCTGGTACCGTCGCAACGTAGCCGTGAAATATATATTGTGGGGGGGAAGGGAGGAAACGGAAAAATATACAATGTTGACAGTATGTGCCAGGCATGAGGCTGCGCAGACCGAGCGGCAGCTCGATAGGGAGTGTGTGGGAGGGTCACCCTCATAAAAATTTTTTTTTTAAATTTCAGTTTTCTGTAAGCAGTGAAAACACTATTTAGGCATTGTTTGCGGGGTTAAACCTAAAAATCACATTAATACACCTATTGCACGATATTGTGAAACTAGCTGACGAAGACACCTCGGGCGGCGATTTTTCGACTCGGGGCTGCTCTGTCAGTATCTAACAAACGCATTTAGTTCGCGTACAACTTTTAAAAACCGAATGTCAGTATGGTATTTCTCACATAATTGGTTATCGCAAAAACAGAGTAAACTGAAAGCGATCTACACTCGTCACTAGGCTTTCTATATTGTTGTTTGTGGACGGTTTACTACTCAGTGATAAGCCTGCGCCGCAAAAAGAGGTCTCGCCTTTTATTATTAGTATAATGACTTCCTCATGTGCGGCAGGTTAGTTTGCTTCTAAAAACACCGTTTTCCGTTCCAAAAAATACAAAAGTAATTTTCAACCAGATGACCATGGTTCTTTTCACCGAGACTAGATAATTTCTCTCGGTGTAAGGATATAGCTATGGATAAGTTCATACAAGGTCAATAAATCCGCGGTCACACTGTTGAGAAAATAAACCGATGGGTTTGTTTAGTAGCAAATCGAGCGTGAATCAACTGAGTTTGTACTGAAAAATTTTTGAGTGATATGTATGAACTGTCTTCACACATTCGGTTTATAATTAGCGATATACAGGTACAGTGGCAAGTGTTGTACTTCACAGACTGTTTACCTCCGAACTACCTCCGCACGAAATCCCCGATTTGGGTACTTGTTAAAAGAAAAAGAAATAGTACCTGTGCGCATGCCAGTAAAAAAAACCTCTAAGAGTTCGCGCATAAAAATGCCCGAACGTACCAGGCGCCAGGTCATCAAGTGATATTTCAAAAAGACAAAAACAAATAGTATATGCACGTATGGTCACTATTATAGCATACTCTTCACAGTGTTTTGTTTGATTAGACCTAATCCCAATCAGCACTGCCGTAATGAAAGCAAATTATGGCTGGTCAATAGTCTGATTAATAACCAATACCTAACTGGTTAACAATATCAATCGGGTTTAAACAGAGCTCCAAATACATGTATGTTTACATAACGTTTCATCATGATTCACGAAATTATTACGCCCAGTTAACCAGTGCATAGCAGAATATCAGTGCATAGCAGAATATTGCAGAAAAGCTTATGCTTGACAAACGAGGCTACAATGTAAACAATATTGTTTGGAGACGAACAATACTTTCACCGTTTTTAATACCTTAAATCACTGTCAAAAGGTTTAGGGAAGATCCCAGATTAAACGAAGGGCTGTCATGTTGCTGTACTTAGGAGAGATTTGATTGAACGGGAAGAATAGACACACTTCATGTTATTGTAGTTTCTTTTGGATAACTGGCTACTAAACCGCATTTTATTCGTGCAAAAAGGTACAAACCTAACTTCGGCCTGGCAAATAATAATATTATGTATATTTATACAGATTAAACGAAGGGCTGTCATGTTGCTGTACTTAGGAGAGATTTGATTGAACGGGAAGAATAGACACACTTCATGTTATTGTAGTTTCTTTTGGATAACTGGCTACTAAACCGCATTTTATTCGTGCAAAAAGGTACAAACCTAACTTCGGCCTGGCAAATAATAATATTATGTATATTTATACAGTGCATGTATTCCATGCACAGATGCATGTTCACCAGGGGTCTATAAAAGTTGAGTGTGCCTGCGCACACACTTGAAAATGTGCCTGCAAGGTCATACTCAAAAGTAGAGTGTATAGTATATAGTATGCCAGGTATATAGCATGATTGTGGGGGGGGGGGGCTTACGAAAGGATCTTGGGTTGGGTACCTTTTTTATTATGGTTTCTAAATTGTATTATAGATTACTTTAATAATAAAGATTATGTTTGATGTGCATATTGTTGTTGTTTGGGGTTGATATAAACATAGAATAGATGCCTACCGGCTTCAAACAAGTTCATTAAATCCCTTTGCGCAGCCAGGTTGTCATTCGTTAAACTTAACTTCCGGTATAATTCGGATACTAACAAGAGTTGTTGCCCTTGACGATGACAAGATATTCATGCACCGTAACTAAAATAACTGTTGTTCTGATAAGGCCTAAATTATTTTTCAATATTCCACTTACAGTGTATTTAAATTAAAAACAAATATCTAATTTACCATTTATTTTAATGCAAAATCAAAAGGTCTTAGTTCATATGTCGCGTGCTATTCTTTTAATCATCGACTAGCATTCTACTAGAACTGTCACTAAATTAAGCAGAGGTCACAGGTGATAGGTCATAAGTCACAGGTGGAATCGCTAACGTTGCGGGCTGATGTTTTTATCATCGTCAAAGTAAACAAAAAAACAACAACGATAAAAATAAATAGTATTCTTTATTTTACATGATTTACTTGACAGTAATATTTTTTAAAAATGTGCCTGCAAAAAAGTTTTTTAAAGCAAATGTGCCTGCGTGCGCATGTGCGCGGAAATATCGATGCCTGATGTTCACTGTGCATACAATTAAATTAATTTATTTAATCTTGATAACAAGATGGGTTTTAAGTCTTGATTTAAAACAAGAAAGAGTGAGATGATTTAATGATCTCTGGAAGATTGTTCCACAGTTTAGGAGCATTCACTGAGAACGATCCGTATCTAAATGATTTTTATTTTAACCTTGAGCAACACAACTGATGGAGGCGTGTTCTACCGAGGGTTACGCGAGGGAACTTGTATTTGCTTAAGGTTAGATAAGTATATTTGAGCTAAACCATTCACACACTGATACGTCAAAGATAACAAGGTTTGATTTAAAACAGTAAAGAATTTGAGATGATTTAATGTTCTCCGGAAGATTGTTCCACAGTTTAGGCGCATTCACCGAGAACGATCCGTATCCAAATGATTTTAATTTCCACCTTGAGCAACACAACTGATGGAGGTGTGTCCGGTCGGAGGTTACGTAAGGAAACTTGTATTTGTATAAGGTTAGATAAGTATATTTGAGCTAAGCCATTCACACACTGATACGTCAAAGACAGACTTTTGAAGATGATTCTTTCATTTATTGGCGGCCAATGGAGTGGTTTCAGAACAGGAGTGACATGAGAGTATTTTAATGATCTGGTAACAATTCGAGCTGCAGTATTTTGTAAAAGTTAATTTTTTTTTTTAATATTGGCGCTAGATGTTTCTACTAACAAGCTGTTACAATAGTCAATCCTTCAAAGAACATACAAATGTAGCAGCTGCTTCCTGGCTAATCAAGTGTCTTATATGGCCAATATTCCTGGACTGAAGATAACATTTTCGACAAATTTCAATAATGTGACTGTCCATGCTTAAATTGAACCCTATGAGGACACCTATGTTCTTCACAGTGTCTCATGGTACAAGTATTGAATCTCGTACAAACACATCATTTGAACTTGTATTTTTCAGATGTGTATTTGGGCCAAATAAAATACATTCTGATTTACTTAATTCAATTACATTTAATTTCAACATATTTCTTGTCATCATATCTTTAATGTCATGTGTACACAATAATATTTGATGTCAGAATAATTAGTGAATGGAACAGTTTTTGAGAGAGAGTATTTTGCAATCAGCTGTTTATCATCTGTATAAGAATGTCGTCCTAGAAACCATGATTATCGATTAGTTGCCCTAAATTCTTAGTATACATTACAGAAAGGATAGGTCCAAGAACGATCCTTGTGGAACTCCTTAAATCATCTATATCGGCCCTACACAGGGTTGCTGGAAGGCGGTTGCATGGGGCTTTATCAGGCATAATCATTCAGGAATTGACTGTCAGAAATGAAGTCATTATCTTCAATTTCGACCATCAAAATTAATATGAAAGAAATCTGTGCCAGTCATTTTGTCAAAACCAAAAATGTATTAGTAGTCCTCAACTTCCAGTATTAATAGAATTGTCCCCAGCCCCGCAGTGGCTGAGATATAGCATCATGAAATTTATATGTTTTAGCATAGCAAAAACTATGTCTCAAAATAAATTCCTCATGACCTCAAATGGTTTCAGAAAAATTTAATAGTCATATATATTGAAGTAGTAGACAAGATCATTCATAAAAAATAATTTTAAAAAATCAAAAAATCAATAGGCAATTTATGGAAAATATTTGAATTTAGGGATTTTTTGTAAAAAAAAATAACATTTTTTTTAACTATAAAATGGCCATAGCTGGCTCTCCGTAACTACAAGTTTGGTGACCCTCATATTTCATGTGGGGTATATGGGGTACCCAAAGACCAAATCTGCAAAGTTTGGTCAAAATCGCCCGACACTGCTTGTGCCGGTATTTTTAAATTTTGCATAGTTCTCTCGCGAACTCATTCTTAATATCATTAGTGAGCCTGAGAGATTTTGTAAATCTTTAGGTTTATAAAGTTTGTTTTTATAATTATATTTTTTTTTTTTTTTTTTTTTTTTACTGTTTTGGGATCTGGAAGTCTGAGAGCAGGGCTCACACTGGCTTTCAATTTTTTTTCCCACCAAAATGGATAGTAATTTTTATATAAAAATGTTTTGTGTGTACACTAGGCCTATTGTTATTTTCACGTACCATAACGGTATCGGAATCAGAATTCCTGATGCTTACAATCAAACTCATTGTTGACTTTAGAGCATTTTGGCGGCACGCGTATGAAACAAATGGCACACCGTTTCCCACTCGGGAATCTTAGCTATTTGACTCCTTCTCATATTTCTGACCAATGGTGATAATATAATTTTAAAATAATGATATCCGATTAGGCATGCTTGTATATTATTCATGCCGTATGAAGCTACAGTAAACGGAATTCAACTATCAAAATATTTAAATATCTTCGTAAAGATTTGTCGGCCATTTTGATTATTTCCATTTTTATGGACCTGGTTGACTTTAAATTTATACAGTGTTTAAGGTCATGAGAGGAAAAATCCTATTGATTTGTAGTGATTTTCGATAATTACTGCCCAAGTTATGGCCCTTGATATCAGATTGACTACAAATTTATACACAGTGTTTAAGGTCATGAGAAGAAGAAGCTTATTGATTACTCCCAGAGTTATGGCCCTTGATCTCTTTGAAATATCTTGTTGACACTCTAGAGGCTAAAGTTAATATCCGATTGACTTTAAATTTATACACAGTGTTTAAGCGATGAAGCATTTAAGGTTATGAGACACAGAAGCCTACTGGTTGTTTTTTAACGATTTCCAATAATTACTGCCAGAGTTATAGCCCTTGACCTCTTTGAAAAATCTTGTAGAAGCTCTTGAGGCTAAAGTTAAAATCTGATTGACTTAAAACTTATACACAGTGTTTAATATCATGAGACAAAGAATCCTATTCATTTTCAATAATTTGCGATAATTACTGCCAGAGTTAAGGCCCTTGATCACTTTGAAAAATGTTGTGGCCGCTCTAGAGGCTAAAGTTAATATAAATTGTTTAAAGTAGCTAACTCTCTAACTCAATATCATCCAAAATCTTCAACATTGAAAACACAAATTATTTGTCAATTTAAATCAACATTGATGCTGTGATCTTACCGGAAAAAGATGGGCTTCTGATATCCAATATTTAAGACAAAATAAACATTTTACCATTGGTACACGAATCGTGTACCATAAGGTGTTTCAGCCCCAGTTCTAGCAAGAGACTCGAGGAACGAGGCTAGAAATATTGCACCAAACCAAACGGTGTATGTAGACTGGAATAACCAGGCGCTAGAAATTTGCATTCGATTGAGACTGCTGGCTTATTTCGCGGAACATAACTGATTTGAAATTAGAGTAAAAACAGAAACCATTGAATGTATATCAGTTTATATACATTCATATTACAGTATTATATGAGTTGCGACCCACTTGTGTCAATTTCTAGGTCCGAAATGTTAGCGATTTAGCTCCTTTAAGGTCATGAGACAAACAATCGAAACAAATTCTAATGTTTTCTGATAATTACTTCATGGGTTAATACTTGTGATCAGATTTTCATGTGTTGTGAATGTTCTCATTACTGACAAAAGAAAAAATATGCACTTATTGACTGTGACTGCCCTGACGACTAGGCTGCTGTGGGCGTATGTGTCGTTGCCTGTTAAGACAAAACAAGGCATCAAATAATCACCGATTAGATCAATTATCAGGAGTAAATAACCACATTATATATATATCATTGGCAATTATCAATCAACTAATCATTAATCCAAGACAATTGTTTAGTATTACTCATTGACACAATCCGGATCATCAGCGAGTATGCTGCCATCTGATTGTGATTGACACTCTAGGTAATGGTCAATCTAGGATATAGGCTTTGTCCTGTTCCCCAATCCTTTCAGTTATCTGAATAAATATTGTTTATATAAAAAAAAAGTTCTCAAAAAGAATCGCCAGTACCCCAATATGTTATCGCCAAAATAAAATTTTCTTCCATATTTTTATTGCAAATTGTGATTTTGGCGACCTACAGCATGAGCCCTGCCATAGAGATTTTATAAATCTGTGGGGTTGTGCCTGTAAGCTGAACATCGAATTGATCTTGAGGTTTATAAAGTTTGTTTTTATAGTTCAAATTTTGTTGTTTTGTTTTTTGTTTTCACTATATTGCGATCAGGAAGAATTTTTTTTAAATTTTAGGGATTTGGCATGATTATTTAATGTTATGGACAGACGAGCGTATTTTTCCGCCCGAGTGCGCCGATTGAAATTTGCCAGCAATTTTTTTACGGCCGATAACGAACGGGCACACGTAGCGATCGTCTCAAGAGCGTACGCCACTCTGTGAGTAATTATGTCGATCACATGACTTGTCGATCACGTGGCTTGTACAAAATGGCAGCCATTTTGAGATCATGTGATATCAACGATCTCGATGATTGGCTTATAAAAATGAATCGCCCGACAATATACGCTGAACAGGGGCACACGAGCGAATTTAATCGACGGAGAAAAATATTCGGCCGAAAATATCTAACATGCTAGATACGAGCGATTAATCGGGCGAATGGTTCGCCGAGCAGAATCGTCGTCGCCCTGAAGGGGCACACGGGCGTATTTTTCGAGCGATTTTAAACATCGCCGCAAACAAACGAAAAAATATGCTCGTCTGTCCCCCACTTTAGGTTTATATACAGAATATTCCTGGGCAGGTGTGCTCAGAATTCTGTAAACAGGATGCTGAGTGGTTAAATAGATAATTGACATCATTCAGTTGAAGTTCACCAACATGACGCTTAATATGACAACAGTCAGAAAGTAAACAAAAAAGAACTAAAATTTAGACCTGTAGCTAAATTGGAAAAAAATACTTATAACTGCACACAGCTTATTTTAATGCTGTTTTCAAGAATTCTGATTTAATGAAAGTAATGGTAAATTGTCATTAGAACTATCTAAATAATCACTTTTATAAATCCATATTACTGAACAGTTTCAGTGATACTGTCATAAATCAAAATAAAGTGAGTTTGTGTAAATCTTTGTTTACTCGTTGGCATCTGTCCAGACGGCAGTGTAGCATGTCTGTCATTCTAATAAAGAAATGATCTCCAGAAACTTTCTACACAGACACCAGCAAATCACTTGCTATCTGGTGGTTCATGACTTGTGCAGCCTCCTTTATAGAATGTGATTTGCGTCATTCATAGCTTCTACTTGTCTTTCCAGCCAATAGTGTGCTTCAGTGACTAATTTCAGACTCGTCAACACTGTTATGACAAAGTAAGCAATAGTATTGTCAGAGAGTATTTTTGTTATCATTCTATCAAGTAGACAACATGCGAGTCTTAATATCTCTTTCTGGAGGTACAAGTGAATTAGCTTACATCCCCAATATAATGGCATCATCGCCTAATGGCATTTAATATTTAGCCTGTTGTTCTTAAAGAGATCTTCAAATGATTGGAAGGACTGTTGACATGATATTTAAATCGGTAACTAATTGTCCTTAAACTTATCTTATTCCTGACTTTGAATTATAGAAATAATTAATCTCTACTATTGAATGGCATTATTCAGATGACATTGACCCAAATCCCCTTAGATTACAAACAAACCATAACCCATATATTTACATATCAATTCAAAAAAGATCTTTTAATTTAGTAATTTTTAACATTCCAACTGTGTTGGTAATGTAAGGTGTCAGAACTACTGCTGACTTATTCTGGAAAACCAATATTAATATCACTTACAATGGTGTATAGGAATACTTGAATTGCTTGGCAATTGAGACCAAGCTTAAAGGGTTAAATACTAATATTCGACCTGAATAAATCCTGTTTGAAACCAGAATATTGTGTCCTTCAAATGAGGAAGGTATTTATTTAATCATTGATAAGTATTTCCTTGTGTGTCAACGATTTAGTGTATTTATATTTTAAATTTCATTCACATTTACCAGTATATCATGAAGAATATTGAAAACAGAGATAATGTTGGAAATGGCAGTTATATTTGCATGAACTTTGTGGACCATATTGATTTAAAGGGCTGCTAGAATGTCATGGTTTTTCCCCATTATCTGTCTTGCATGTTTCTTTAGCAAAATACAGGCCACACTAATCCTTATATATTTTGACTATCTCATTGAAATAAGGAAGCCTATTGATTTTCAACATTTTTTGACAAGCTTTATGCCCTTTTATAGGCTGCATTTATGAACTTATTTTTCTGAAATTTATGTTGAAAGGAAGAACCCTGTTGATTTTCAGTTATTTTCAATAATAGCTGCCAGAGTAATTTCATTTTGTTACAAAATCTTGATAGAACTGTTAGCTTCAATTATAGTCTGTTCTTTTGAAAAATTTTCAGTTACCTTCTGGTGAGTGTATGTTTTGTTGCCTGGCAATCTATATTTGAATCGGGTACTGAGCAACATTTAGCCCCTTAGAATTACATTGTTGTCAACACTGAGTGTTTACGTAAGATTAATCTATAGCTGCTCAATGTTTCAGTTTAGAATACACTTTGTGACCAATTACATAGCTGCGGTTTTATCTTTCAAATTTCTATTTGCCTATATTAACTGTGGGCGTACACATGAATTATTGTCAATCTCCTGTCTTTCAAAGAAAATTTCAGAAATATTCTCATTTTCTACTGTAACCTTTTATAGAATATTCATTGAGTTTGATAGGGAAATTAAATCAATATTAAATATTATTGAACAGTTAATTATGGAATGAAATAGAATGGTGTTAATGTCACACTAAAACAATTTTGTGATTAATTAAGACTTAAGAAATGGTAATTTTTCTTTTCTATGACTTTTCTGTCTGCATTTTCTTGAAAATGCCAACTCATAAGGAATCTTGCTGTGACAGGTCACAATTAATAATTCATTACACTACAATATGTAATACTACCCTGCCAAATGACTATTATTACTATTATTAATATGCTGAAAAAATTGTTTACTCAGTGGATTAGACAATGCAGTAGTTATTATTAGCAATTTCTATTTGAAACATTTGATAGTGTCCGATAAAAACTGAAAAATTCATTAGATGATTTAAATATACATGACACACAGATGACATCAGCAGGGCATGTCTGAACTGTAGATGTCTAAGGTAATACACATTTCGAAATCAAATGTAGAACGGTATTACTTTGACTCTGCAATGAAGTTAACTTAAACGCTTCTACAAACATGTCAAATTTGGACCTTTTTTAACCAGGCTTTTTGTGCAATTTGAATGACTAGGCACACTTGCAATTTGCCATCCCTGTAAAATAAGAAGTAGTCTTAAAAAAATCCCAAGGGTTCTTCTGAGTGATTCAAACCTGGAACTTAATAAAACTACCATGGCTCCAGATTTATATTAATGAAATCACAGCACATGGTATATTGTTTCCATTATATATGCATAAATATGATGTAGAAATTTATAATCTAATTCATAAAATTTGAATTAATAATAATTATTGTAAGCCTGACTCATAATTCTACTATGTTAATTACCTATATTATGGTTAATCAAGTTAGTTTTTAATTATCACCATACTCTGATAACCTCAGGAACACCTTGAGTAGGGGGTGGCAGTAAGAGTTTCTTTGCTTTGACGTTTATATCTCTACATAGTGCCAAAACTTTATAATGGAGGCTCCTGTTTTACATTGGTTCAGAAAACTTTTACACCTGTTTACCATAATTTAAACCTTTTTGAAATCTCACTTTGCTCTTGTTGTGTCTTGTCTATTATTCCCACCTTATTTTCCATAATCTTATTTATTTATATATATTTTTGTTCAATCGATAAAACCATTTAGCCGAGACACGGAATAAGACATTTGTTGGTATAAATGGGTTGTAAGATGGGATTAGTAGGAAGTTCTAAGAACAGTACTACTAATTGATTACCTGAGTGTTTATTAAATTGGTGCAGAAATGTGTGTTAAAATTCAGTGAAGTATCGAACCAGTGTATAGTAATAGCTTTAATAGAACGTATGAATATTGAATGATCTATTAGTTTTCTACCATTTTTTTTTTCAGTAGACCTAACTACTTAATTTATATCCTAAGCTATATTATTCCCACCTTAAGCATTAGTTGTTTTATTCTTTTTGTATATTTTGTTTGTTTTTGGTTCATTGATTTATTGAAGTGCATGATAGTCAGCTTTCAATACAATAGATTACTTTAAGGTTGCCATCGACTTATGACTTGTGTAGATTGTAGTGCGAACAGCTAGCTTCACAACAAGTAAAAGTAACAGTTTATGTAACAAACTATATTTACCCTCGACAATAACATTCCATGGTATTGATGTTCATATAAAATAATTGACGTTTATTATATGACTGGTTCTTTACGTTATGAAAGATTGAATGCAACATTGATTATATAAAGGTTTTTACATACATTAAATTTTTGCACATGAAAATTTAATTTTCTCCTATATTCATGATTATTGAATAAACAGTGAATTGTGTGAAAGGGATGAAACTTGGTTTATGGCTCCATTGCATTAATACATTGACTAACTTGTTTGATCTGATCATTTTCTGCTCAGGTTAAGCAATGTGTTAGGTAATTTGATTGTTTGATGCTTTATAAAACGAGCGGGTTTGGATGGTCTAATGAGGGTCATCTATTTATTTTGGGATTGAGGTGGGGGGACATATCAGCCACATTTTATCTCTTTGGGGTGTAAATAGGGACTTGCAATACAGTAAGAATTTAATGGAAATGTGGTCGTATATTGTCTCCCTCGGTCGAATGATGAACGGTATCATCCGATCTGTATGGAATTTATATGCATCATTTGAATTAGTGACACAAAGAAGCCTGTTGATTTTCAGCAATTTCCAATAATTACTTCTCCAGTTATGGGCTTTATTTTACTTTGTTGAATAATGTAAACGCTTGAAGGACAAGTCATCGTCTGATCTGTGTGAAATTTATATGCATAAATGGGTGTTTATTAGGTCAATGTCTTGATGGAGTTCGAAGATGAGCATTTTCTGCTTAGGGTAAGCAGAGATAAGCAATTTGATTGGTTGATGCTTTGGGACACAATAATTTTAGTTCTGATTAAGTGAGAGTGATGAAACATGGTGTATAGTTTAATTATATCAATACCTTGACTACGTTCGATAATGAGCATTTTCTGCTTAGGGTAAGCAGAGAGATAAGCAATTTGATTGGCAGAGACTTTGGAACACAATAACTCTCCTTCTAATTGAGCTATAAAGTTCAAACTTGGTGTAGGTGTTTATTAGGTCAATGCCTAGATTAAGGTTAAAGATGAGAATTTTCTGCTTAGGGGATGCAGAGATAAGCAATTTGATTGGTTGATGCTTTGGGACACGATAGCATTAGTTCTAATTAAGTGAGAGTGAGGACACTTGGTGTATAGTTTTATCACATCAATACCTTGACTAAGATCGATAGTGAGCATTTTCTGCTCAGGGTAAGCAGAGCGATAAGCAATTTGATTGGTTGACACTTACGAACACAATAACTCTCCTCCTTATTGAGGTAGAATGTTCAAACTTGGTGTAGGCGTTCATTAGGTGAATGTCTTGATGGACTTCAATGATAAACATGTCTGCTTGCGGTAAGCAGAGATAAGAAATCTGATTGGTTGATGCTTTGGGGCATGATAACTTTGGTTTTGATTGAGTGAGAGAGATGAAACTTTAAGTATAGATTCATTATATCATTACCTTGTTTAAGTTCGATGATCAGAATTTTCTGCTTAGACTAAGGAGCGATAAGCAATTTGATTGGTCAAGACTTTGGAACATAATTGGGGTAGAATGATTAAACTTGATGTAGATGCTCATTAGGTGAATGTATTGACTGAGTTCAACGATTAACATTTCGAGCTAAAGCAGAGCTAAGAAATTTCATTGGTCGATGCTTTGGGACAAGATAACTTTGATTCTATCTGATAGAGAGTGATGAAACTTAGTGTATAGTTGATTGCTTGATACTTTAAGAAAAAATAAATGTGCAATTAATTAATATGTGTCATCTATTTATTTTGGGATTTCGGCGTGGTACATCATGCAGCCTCGCTGTCGGCTTGTTAAAAGTTTATATAAATGTAATATCGGAATACCAAACAAACTGTCCTAGCATGGTAATGTGAAAACCTTTATTTATCACTGTAAAAGATGGATGGTTAAACATGCTTTGTTTTTATCAGACATAGTAATACAAACTGCTCATTTAGAATTTGATTTACAGAAAATAAGGTAATTTTGACCCCTCACTAATTTTTCCATATTTCTCCCTTCTCAACTCAGTGACAGTAACGGATAAGCGAAAAGTTACTGCAGATCATTGTGAATATCAAGCATACAGTCACTGTAAGAATTATGGCATATTGTATATTGTCACAATTATCTCTACCTTAGTTTGATGCAAATTTTAGCATGTATTTATCTTTTTAAAAATTAATTTTTTGTTAATTTGTTTTACAGTGGAAGCACTTCATCTTGCACATCTGATGTCATCCCATGGTTACTTCTTTCCTATAGATGATCATGTACTAAGTGTAAAAAATGACAACACATATTACAGGTTTCAGGTGAGTTTTATGTATGCGTGTAGCCTGTGGCTGGAAATAACTTAATTTCAAAAGAAGAACAGTATTGAAAATTATAACAACCATGATGGTAATGCTATATATATATATATATAGAAATGGAGAAAACTTGTCAAATAACATTTTCTGTTAAATTTGATCAGATTCATTGCAAATTTTCTCTTTAGCTTTTATTTGTCCGATATTGATAAACAAAATAATTTTATCTGTGACAATATATTTCAAAAATAAAAATAAATTTAATGTAATAAACAGTAGGGCTTTAACTAACTTAGAAATTCAATTTGAATCGTACAGGTATCAAATCGCCTGTCTGACCCTCCAAGTCCAGTGTAGGTTAGTCACAATATTATATGTCAAATCATTCAGAAATAAATTGCATTAAAAGCTAGCTTTTTTCATCAACAGAAATAACACAACAAGTTATCATAAATCTGTTTTCATAATTCCATTCGGATATGTCTTTGATTTCCCAACAGATAAAGTAAAGGAAAAAATTATGCTATTAAAAGAAAGCGTTTAAATTAAATATCTGTGTTTGAAAGTTATAAATAGAGAAATATTATCTTTCAATTATAGTCACAATTCTCTTGATAAACTTTTTTTAATCCCCATACGACAGCCTTCTTTTACAAAACTGGCTAATTAAAGCTGCAAAAGTATTGCCAGTTTACAGCAAAAAAAATTGTTGAATTGTCATAATGAGATAAAGTCTACCGCCAATATATGCCTCTTCTTCATTTAGTTTGAAGGTTTTAGGAGTTCAATTTTTAAACTTGTGACAGATTTTACTGGACACTATTTAATAGACTCCTGTCACAGGATTTGAGCTGAAAACTGTCATTTTCACTTTACAAGTTGACAAAAATTTCCTGTACATTCTTGAAGATTTTAATCAATATGCTTCCTTAAATGAATATGCCCAGAAAACTCAACATCCGCACGAAAAGCTTAAAAAAGAAGATTTTAAGATTGAGTCATAATGTGCATTAACAGCTGAACAAGTCATGTCTGTCTTCAACCATATTGAATTCTTGTCTAATTCTTAAAAAATGTATGCCATTAGTAGTCCTACTCGCTGGCATTTCCGTACCCTTGATAGAGATTGAGATATAAAAGCCAGGATGCACTGTGTTTTAGTTTTTGCCTTGTATATCTATGAATGAAGTCGTGTGGATGCGAGTGAATGTCAAATGAGCAGATATAATGCTTCTATTGGTTGATGAATTACAATATACTGCATGTATTGATTGGTACTACATTCAACCAACTTAGCTGCCTGCATTCATGTTTTGTATAAAGAAATGTCCTTGGCGGGAGTACAAGGTCATTCTGCAGTTATGACTTTGATTCACACTAGACAATAAATCTGTCTCCGTTAGAACTTGCGGCTTAGGTCGATGGCCATAGAGCTGAAAAGAATATTAAGCCAGGTTCTCATGAAAAATAATTAGATCACACATTATATACTGAACTTTGAAATCGAAGCTCATGTCTATGCACTACGAATTATCAATGTTAGACCTGTTGCAATTTCAAAATCAAATTATTTATATGTTATTGCCTAAGGTTGTGTGAGTTATTTTAGGAATTGTAATGGAAAATAGTTCTATTTTGGTATGTGTGTGTATGGAAATTAATTCATCAACAAAGATTGCTATCTTTTCTGTTATCAGTAGAAGACCCTGGTGTATATCTCTGAAAAAAAAAAGACATGAAGTCTACATGGATAGTCCATCTGATAGACACACTAATAAATATTATATACACATGGTTATGTACTTGAACTGTACCGAATCCACCCACACTTAATCTCTTTTTTTAAAGGGATATTTCCTTGCAAAAATCTAATTTGATAGATCTTGATTTTGTTTGCACCATATACAGTTACCAAGTGCAAATTAGACTAGAAAACAAGGTATGGTAGTATGACATTGAGATGTGCACGGCAAAAATGGGTTTGCACTTCAGTTGTGGTAAAACTGACATATACTCCAGAAAGATGTTGTTTCAGCATTTTATGTAGAAAAGGATATGTTTAGAAATTAAACCTAAAAGTCTGTATGTTGTGGTTTCCCCTTCCAGTGGTGCAGTACCTGGCAAGGAACAGCTTTTGATTGTTTGGATGTAACAAAAGATCTGAGGTCCTGTGTACACCTTGAATGTCAGAATTCAGTTGCTGTCTAGGCAAATTTTCCCTCATCGCACACGGCATGGCATATGCCATTCTTCATTAGCCCTGTTAAAGAAGAAAAGCAAAATACCATTTCATTCATTCACTTTTTTATATCCGGATAGTTTTTCAATCCAACCTTACTTTTTGAAAGTTTAGGGTTGAAATTACTAGTGACAGTGCTAAATGATTTTACTGGTAGTTTAAATATATGTTATACTTTCCATTACCTCAAACAGTATGTTTATTGATTTTGTTCTGTCATAGATATTTAGGTACATATATTATTTTTAGTTTAAGTCATTGATGTTCTTTAAAAAACAAACATGTTTTATGTCGACCTAGAATAACAAAATTTTCATATCTAGAGCCACTCACAATCTGACCTCTCACTTTAAACTATTGGTTTAATAAACTGGAACTGGTTTGATATGTGTCTTTTCCAGAAGCTTTTAAATGTCTGTCTGTAGTCAGAAATTTATACTTATTAAATGTATGTTTATGCTTCCTTTTCAGACGCCTTGTTTTTGGCCTTCCAGATGTGGTGAACCAGAAAATACAGATTATGGTATTTATCATTTCTGTTTACAATAAACTATCCGTTGATCAAGTTATAGATCATATTAATTTATTTTGATGCTGTCTTCATAAGATCAACACATATTTATAATACAACACGGGTTAATATGGCTTGTAGTTGTTATTAAAAACACCCAATGGATACATTTCATTTAATGCTTCTGTTGTTGTACTTGCAAACATTTAGCTAGCAGCAAATTCATTCACTATTGAACATAAACAGCACATTGTATTATTTATCCATGTCTATTTTTAGAAAACTGCTGATTCATATCTAATTTCATTAAATCATTATCAAAACATGCATCTTATCGATTAAAAACACACACAAATAGTAAATAGAAATTTAAATTTAAAGTCATTCCCTCAGAGGATTTGGAAAGAAGAGAGAGAGAGAAATAGGGTTTAATGTCCACTCGACACAAACTAGGTCATTTCGGGACAAACATATGGTTCAATTTTATTTCCATAATTCGCTTGCACGTAGGGGTCTTTAATTAGCAGTGGGAGGAAACCGGAGGACCCTTAGAAAACCCACGAGGTTGGACAGGCGACCCTACTCCTTGTCACGTACAACTGGGAAATTTAAACCACGCCAGTTGAGTCAATGACAGACTTTATGATACAGCACGCGCATGCTAACCATTCAGCCATCCAACCCCCCGATTTGGAAAGAAACAGACTACTTTAACTTTTATTTTAAGAATTGGTAGTTCTTGACAAACTATGTAATATTCTTATTTGTCAGGTGTATTATACCATAAATTCTTGATCAAGCACATCCAAATTAGTGTCTCACAGCACACATTATCCAAATTGTTGCAGTAGCTTAGGACCAAATCATTGGATCAAGCTCGAAATTCTGGTTTAAGTTCCATTGACCCCCAGTCTATTAAGTATTATGAAATGTTATTTGAGTTACGATATTTTGACAAATAAGTAATTCTAAGAGCTCAAATTTTGTTTGTTATTTAAATGCTTAGAATGCTAGCCTACTCCACGCAATGAATTTCCGCCAAATAGAATTTTTGGGCATTTCTTATGTAGCCCTTTAAATTGCATGTTATACTGTTTCTATAGTCTGAGCACAGTAATCAAATTTGTAAAAAGTATACTGGTATATTTTTTTCTCTTACAGCTGTGTATTTATGCAAGAGAACAATGCAAAATAAACAGAGGCTAGAATTGGCAGATTACGAAGCTGAAAATTTAGCACGTCTTCAAAAAATGTTCTCTAGGAAATGGGAGTTTATTTTTATGCAAGCAGAGGCCCAAGCCAAGTGAGTTTAATTTTGTTTCTAATGATCGAGATCTCAATAGAAATCAGACAAGGCCAGCAAAGATCCTAATTAGCAAGTCTAATAAGACATCAGAATACCCTTTCTCAGCTACGAAACTCCAACAATAGATGGATTGATTAATGCTTCACAAATGAAATATGTAGGGAAAAATAAGGATATGCTTCCTTTGGATGGGTTTAATATTTAAGACCATAAATCTGTACTTGCTTTTTAACTCATTTAAAAACGGAAATGGAACTGGAATAAATTTGTGAAGAATTTTATAATCTAGATTCCTGTTCAAAGACCTGTTTTAAGAATAAACAATAAAAGTATTTTTAATAATAAGGAACTACAAGTACCTTCATAATGAAATTTTACTGTATTTTTCAATTTAATTTTTTTAGCGAGTTTTTCACCTTGGGTAATTCTATAATCTTTGGACCAGGCTGTCATGAAGTTTCATTTTTAATGAAGTCACTTCATAATTGCTCAATAATTAGTTTGTTGTCAAAAATTTAACCAGCTATAGGCTGTGAAGCTGAATATCATTTTTTCACTTAATCACTGGTGAGAATTTGATTCTTTGTAAAAACATCCTAGGTTAAGCTTGTCATGTCATCAACCTCAACAATCTCTGCCTTTAGCTATAGAATTATTTGTTGCGCTAATTTATGAGACAGCTATTCAATATGGAGCAAGTAGTTAACATTAATTATATAGCCTCTCCCATCCTAATATCACATGGCAAGAACAATTCATCTGTTTATATAAGCCAGAAAAATATGATGTGGGGATGGTGGATTCTCCTAGATCTATTACATCCTATGTATAGAAGACTTAACACCGAATTGCAATTTATTTCTTTTCTCCTCATTTCTCCATCTTGCTTGACAAACTATTGACAGATGGAGATGTATTCTCCTGTTTTTTACTCGACCATTTTCTGTTTTGTTGTAATTGCTTCAGATAGCAACGATTATAAGACAGATCAATAATTAGTGGAAATAGACAGAAGAAAGGGATGCTTGGAGATTTTACATTCAACCGGTAGATGATCAATTAATAATCATGTAATTCTCTTTACCATAGCATTTCAACCAATCAACATTGCAAAACCTATTAAACAGCCGTTAAATAATGTCATCTACGAAACTAGAAATTAAACCTATAATTGCCTTTAAAATTTTTTTTCATAAAAAATACTTTTTAGGAGAGATTCTTCATATATATTTAGAACAGATCGTGCCAGTTAACTCAATTTTTTAAATGCCCACATTATTGTTTATTTAATTCTATGTTGAATACATCCTTGGTATTTCCAGTACCGGGCTACCAGTAGAGCTGTAAAAAAAACAAAAACATGCATAAAAAGTTGGAAATACCCCCGGAGTATTCACTTGACACTTTCTAGTCAATATTATTTAAAGATTTTAACATAAATACAGTACCAATTTTACAAACAAAATTTAATGAGCTGTTTCAAACACAGATCTATCTATAGCCATGAAGACTTGCTAAAAATATTGGTCTGTGTTGTTTATTACAATTTTGATTTCCAGTGTATTAAACATACATTATGCAAGAGCTAAATCTGCCTGTTGCAGGTCTTTCTTTAGGCCTTAAATATTATCTAAATTATTTATTAGACATTTATTAACAAAACAAGACCATAATCAACTCTAAATGGCATCAGATTCTCAATTAGAACAGTTTGCCATTTAAAAATTGTAATTAAAAATGGGAAAATGAGGCTAAGTCTTGAATATACCTGTGCTCTGGTTACCACAATGCACACACATCTTGTCAAAACTACAAACAGTGATACCTTGGGTCAGAAAAAAGTAATTTAAATGAAATTTTCAACTGTTTCATTTTGCAATATCTATTTTTGAACTATTATAGTAAGAATGGTCAGCTCTTTATCTAAATCTTA
This sequence comes from Patella vulgata, assembly GCF_932274485.2. NCBI lineage: Eukaryota > Metazoa > Mollusca > Gastropoda > Patellidae > Patella > Patella vulgata. The sequence continues at coordinate 26,814,375 of NC_065883.2, forward strand.
ACTAATGTATCTTTAATTATGATATTTAATTTAAGAATATTTACATGAAGGGGGGCACAAAAAACATTATAACTATGGATCCGATTGGGTACTATTCATTTACCCTAGCAAACTCGTTTTTTTTCATTAAAGCGCATACCTTCTTGAAAATGCATTATGCAATTCAAAAATACTAAATTATACTATAAAACATAAGTACTATGTCAAAAAGTGTCCAGTGTCCATTGATTTGGTCAATTATATTTTATCAGGATCACAGACCGCCATGACACCTCTGACGCTGAGTGATAATCAGTAGCTGGAACTCTCAATATAGTTGGCATTATTTATATTTCTGCTTTATTAAAATTTAATTCAAAGTGAAAATCAATGATTCATTTGGAAAATCAAAACATCTGAATAAACAATTTGTCAAGAAATTGAATAGAAGCGGCGATAATTCTAACAGTATTGGTAGGGTGGAAAAGTGAGCGAGAAGTCTATATTATCCAATCAAATTACTAAAATTTGTATTTTATCTTAATTAAAATTTCGTGAAACAGGCCCCTGGTTTAATGTCTTGTGCATTCTCTCATTACCTACAAAAGAATAAATGTATGATAGCCGTTGCAAACAGTTTAGACGACAAAGGTTCTTTAGGCATATATTTCATTGCTTGGCAACAACTAGGTTTTTTGTTTTAATCATCTTAACTTTTGATAAACTTAAATAAGGAAATGTATTATTGGTGCAATTTAGGCTTAATTGATTTTATTTGAGCACAGTTGTACTGGACAGATATGTTGTATCATTTCATTTCAATTTGTATGCAGTTATCACTGTCTCTAAACACTTTTAAAGCAGAAATTGCAAATTTTCGAGTTATATTTTTAAAATGTATTAAAATAAAGCCTTAAAATAGATGGTATCCATAAACAGTCCTACCTTGTTAAAGAATAATCCAATTAATCCTATAATTCGCTATTGCCAGCTGAGAAATTGGCAAAAATATCATTTTTAACTTCAAATTCCAACATTGGAAAATGGCTGCCCCATGTTGTCAATAGCAAACCAGGGGAGGTAATTGTGTTGTTATTTCCTGTGTCATAGATTTTTAAGGGTGGGAAATAATGCCCATGATCATATAATAGTGATTTGATAACCTATTGAGCAAAGGACATAGAAATAATTATGTTTTGACTTTCTTAGAAAATTTGAAATTCTCGCTTTAAGTCCAATCACTTACGCCAATATCCTATAAATAAAAAAAACTAGTTACTTTCAACAAAATCTAGAAATAAATCTAGTAATCTCAACAATCACCTTTTCCACCATACCTAGCTGAATTAGAAATATATCCAAAATGCAATTCTTAAGGTTATACATTCTATTCAAGGGTTAAGGTCAGATTCAAACTACTAAATTCATTAAAGGAGATAACGGACTAGATCTAATTTTGAATGGCCCTAGAGATCTGTTGAACAATTCTGATATTTTTATATTCGAAGCGATCCATAATATTATAAAGAGTACTATTGTTGTGTCAAATAGCTACATCGCTAGTATTTCTTATATCATTTCATGAAACTGTATATATGTTCGGTTTTACAATTCATTATGTTTGATCTTATTTTATGTATATTATGCTTCTTTTATGTTGTTTACTATTTTCTATATCCCTAGAAAATATATTATATACATGTTGTTCAACCTGTTTCAAATTAATAAAATACTGTTTAAACTAAACATGAATTTTATGTCATGGTGCATTACTTCCTTCAACAGTCTAAATTGTTTGTTTTGACAAATGAAAAATTTCCCTGTATCTTTTGATGTTTGTCACATCAATTAACATATCTTGATAAAAGAAAAACACTGACCATGTAATTGAGTTTTCTATTATATTGCATTAAGGAAAAACATTTGGTGAATTTTTACAAAATATTTATTTTTAGAAACATTGTAAGGTTTTTAGCATTTTAAATTTTATAACTTTTGTAATACATTTAAAGAACAATGAACTCCTACAAATTAAATTCTGATGAAACATAATTATAAATCTTTTTTATTTAACAAAGAAATAATTATAATTTCAAATATATTTTAATGCTTGCAAAATCACTTTATAAGGGTTAATCATATTTGTGTTGACAATTTACAAAATCAAAGTAAATCCATTCTGGCATGAATACAGTTAACGTCTAAAGTGGCCAAAAGAGAACAAACAAGAATATTCTTCTTTGATAGACATTTAATAATTGAACATTTGCTTGATAAAGATGAGAGTATCTTCGTCGATACATCGCTTAGTATTAAACTCAGTAATTGTGTATCCATAAAATTTACTTTGTGCTAAGAAATATACTTTTTATACACCCACATGGAAATGTGGGCGTATATTACCGTCGCCCCGTCTGTCCGTTGTCCACAATTTCTTGTAAATGTTCTAACGCCAAACGTTATCATCCGATTGATATTTGTTGTTTAAATTAGTGAAACGACGAAGCCTATTGAATTTCAGCAATTTCCATTAATTACATCTAGAGTTATGGTCCTTATTTATTTATTTATTTATTCTTCAAGTAAAGGTTACAACATGACAATAAATTAATGTATTATAATAAGAACTAGTGTCGCATTACACGACTGGGAAAGTGACAACAATAAATACAGATATGTATATGAAAATAAGAACTATGTGCTACATTGTAATGTGGGATGCCATATGAGACAAGCATAGAGAAATATGATAGCTATGGTGTCATGAAGAGACCTTTACTTAGGATAGCCCATAAAGCCTGACGTATATAACATCCGTTGCTTTGTCCTTGTGTCACTTTGTTCAATTTTATCAATGCTCGACCGACAAATGTTATCATTCGATCTGTATGAAATTTATATGCTTCATTTAGATTAGTGAAACGAAGAAGTCTATTTAATTTCAGCATTTTCCGTCAATTGCTTCTAGATTTATGGCTCTTGTTTTACTTTGTGAACCTTGTGAACGTTCAAATGACAAAAGTTATCATCTGATTTGTATGAAATTTATATGCATTATTTAGATTAGTAAAACGAAAACGCCTGTCAAATTTCAACAATTTCTGTAAGGCCCTTGTTTCAGTTTGTAGAACCTTGTGAACCTTCAAACGATGAAAATTATAAACTGATTTGTATGAAATTATCTTGTAATTGGGGGCATATGCTATAACCCTTGTCGACCGTTTGGACAATTTAGCTGCTGTGGGCGTATGTTTCATTGCCTGGCAACCTATCTTTTCTCTTATATAGCAGTTATGAAAGTAGGTAACTCTGAAAGATCCAACATGCCAATATAGACATACATTTTACAACCACACATCATTAAAATACATTTTGGTCCAAAAATTATTCCTATCAATCAGGGGGAGGGGAGGGGGGGCCGAATAGTTAGCATGTACGCACTGTAGCATAAAGTCTGTTGTTGAATCAACTGGCGTGCTTTCGATTCCTTGGTTGTACCTGACAAGGAGTAGGGTCGTCTGCCCAACCTAATGGGTTTTCTCCAGGTTCTCCGGTTTCTTCCCACTGCTAAAGACCCCTACACGCAAGCGAATTATTGAAATAAAATTGAACCATATGTTAGTCCTGGAAAATGACCTAGTTTGTGTCAAGGGGGAAATTAAACCCCATCTCTTTCTCTCGCTCTCTCTCTCTCTCTCCCATCATTCAATTCAAGTTATTGCTATTTTAAGTTTACATTTGTTTCTATTAATTTCTCACTGCCATCTTTATATCTCTTTATTAATAATAATTGTGGTATATTTTACATACAAGACATGCCAGCCCATACTACATACAGGTCGTTTTCTTCTTAGATATGCTTAAAAACATCTATAAGAAGAGACCAGATCCATAAATATTCAACAGCATTTACATTAAAATAATGCATGTTTTTAAAATACAAGTGAATTATCTGCATTGTTGTGCCTTTAATGTAGTAATTTTCGTTAGTGTAATTATTTTATCAAACATGGTTTATTATAATGCATTTCATCATAGTATACAAAATGATAATTAGTTAATATAACAATATTTGACCTTTTATTTGAAGTAATATTTCCTGTGACTAAAGTTTTATACGATATTGAGGTCAATCAGATTTATTCATTTATATTTTCAGAGTTGATAAAAAGCGGGATAAATTAGAACGAAAAGTTTTAGACAGTCAAGAAAGAGCATTCTGGGATGTACACAGGCCAGTGGTGTGTATTTTTTAATTTTGATTTTTGTGTTAATGATTTCATTTTGATAAAAAAAACATACAGAGTGGTAATTGAACTTTTAGATAGTCTAGACCAGTGGTTCTCAACCTTTTTTTTGCCAACGGCATGGCACACCTTGCAACACATAAAAAATAGCGGCACACCTGGCTAAATATATATGAAAAATATTTGAATTTTGCAAATTAAAACATGGTAAGTCAGACGTAATACAACCGTAGACAGAGACTAGTCATAGACACATAGAATGACTCCAACTAAATGAAGAAAAACACAGCTATGACTTTACCAGTAGACACCAGTGAATACTCAATTGGGATCACATGGTTTTTCGCATATTTTCTTAGTGACCTGGTACACTTGTTGAGAATCACTGGTCTAGACCAATATGGTTGATTTGCTTATACTTTATGTGTTATACATTTTCGTGTTTGTTCTTAATTTAACATATTAATTTCATATCCTGTATGATGCATAGTTAAAACAATTTTAATAAATTATACTTGTAACTATCGTATATATTATTATATATATGTGTGGCAACTTTAATGTGGATGGGTTTTGCTTTTGTTCAATTGTTGTGTAGTTATTTATTGAATATGTCTATAGTAATACACATGTTTTTTTAAACCTGTAGATAGAGATAATAGTTGTATTGATAATCATGGGCGTGGATTTAGTGTGGGGGATGGGGGGGGACTCGTCCGCCCCTTAGAATAGGTCTCTGTCCCCCCCATGATTTTGATCGCCAGGACAAATTTTCAGGTTTATATCCACATGATGGTGGACTTGTTTCTACTTATCTGGAACTGAATCGGGACTTGAAACAAGAATTGTCATTCTTCAAGCGCCAGTTTTCGGCCAAATCTATTTTACTTGTGCATGAAGCGTTCATCATTATGTCACCTGAAGTGAGGCAGATGTTCCCTTCTATCGAAGCTCTTCTCATCTCCATCTCACACCCTGCTTGTTCCGGCTCAGCCGAGCGATCCTTCAGCACTCTGCGCCGTATCAAAACTTGGCTGCGCAACTCCATGACGCAAAACCAACTGAACCACTTGATGGCGTGTGGGGTGCATAATGACCCCCTTCATGTCGCCGAGATATTTAAAGAGAACAGTCCTGATCGTAGAACGAACGTCTTTGGACGATTCACTTAACTTCATGAACAATTAATATTTATGCAGCTTTGATGTAGGTAGTCAATTTTTCCATAGTGTATCATATTACCCCTAGTTAAAGCCTTCATCGAAATAACACTGGGACAGTAAACTGTTCGTAATTATTTATTTCATTTGGTAATGAAATGCTCCAGGTTCCAGGGTTCGTCCCCCCCCCCCCAAAGTTATGACAAATCCACGCCCTTGTTGATAATATATATATTTATGACATATGTTTTATATATGTATTTTCACATACATACATCCATATACCAGCTGTTAGTTATATTTAAGCTTATATCAAATATTCATACTCTATGCTATCATATAAATAACAGTATGATGTAGGTCAGGGTTTAGTATCTTTAGGTGCAATGGTTTTGTTTGAAAACAGAAAGGAATTCTATGGAATAAAAACAAATGGATAGATTATTAATCATATATCTAATAATTTAATCTCTATTGTCCTGTACTTAATATATAACAACACACCCAGATATTTAGGATATTTTTTTAATGGGATTGTACTAACCTTTAAAGGGTTCATTACTATAAGGAAAACACTGACATTTTTTAAACTATATGCACTCCTCAATCATTATAAAATAAAAGTTATAAAAATAAAAAAGTTCTAACTGAAATTAGTCTTTTAATATTTATTTACCCTATAAAAGCAATCATCTAAGCTAATAAACCAATTTGTATTTCTAGAATCATTAATTAATATTGAGTAAATAAATTTGCAGACCAAGAAAAAAAAAATCTTTTTTGAGGGGGGGATAAAACAGTACAGTGATGCATATTTCTCACTAATTTTACCAATTCAAAAGGAAGTGTCAATTTTCATTTTGTCTGACATTTAAAATACAAGAACAGTTTTGCACTTAATCTATCAAGTTTGATGTTTTTAAACGGCCATTGATCTTTCCTATTATCTTGTAGCCGGGCTGTGTGAATACAACTGAAATAGATATCAAGAAAGCATGTAGAATGAATCGACATTCAAAAATGTCACGGGTATGTATTTCTCCGAACAAAGATAAGACCTCGAATAATTATCTGGAAATTTATAAAAAACCTCTGTGCATGCATACTTTTGAACATTTATTACTTCAATGAACATTTACTTACCTTTAAGTTTTAAAAAAGAAATTCCTGTGGAATTAATATATCACTGGATTTCCAGTTTGCAAAGAACTTCATTGATTGAAGTTACTTAGAAAATCCTTACTCAATACAAAAGTATAACAAAATATTATGTTCTCTGTTAATTTTACGACCAAAAGAAATAAAGAGATAGCCCTGATGCTAATATTTTATATATTTTATATTTATTTCTATGCAGTGATAATGACTTACATACATTTATCTTAATGTCCTTATGTAATTTTGTAATGTTTTATTTATCAGCCAAATTATGCAGTACCAGGGGGGAGAATTAGTCCTAGTGTTTCTGAAGCAGAACTTAATAATTCTGCAGAACAAATAAAAACTGATGTAAGTGTTAAACATTTTTATTGGACTAATATTATTATTTGGTATTACAAAATATTTTCCACTCCATTATGTTTCATTTAACTTTATTATGATTCTTTACCTATTGCAAAATACGACTCACATCTAATTAATTAAAAGAAAGTTCCAAGAAATACTGTTTTTGGCAAATATTTAGATCAGTTTGGTCCATTATTACTTTCATCTCCCTATATAATTACACTTTTGACCCATTAGCCATTAAACACTAATTAAAGCAAAGACTGGACAATCTTGTTCAGTCTGCTTTCCATTAGATGATCAAGGTCAGTCAAAGGATTCTTAAGACCTGGAGATCTTTCTACTGATTGAGTCATATTGATATTGACTACATAACATCCCTGTAGAACTGATGGCAATGTAGGAGAAATAACCTTTATGATAACATTTAAAAGTAATTTTTTGTTAATTTCTTTAGATTTATGCGCTTCGGAGCAAATTAGAAAAAAGAAGAGTTAAAATATCGAAAGTAACGGAAAGGTAAGTAAAGCTTGAAACTTAAGGTTACATACTCTCTAAATAGAATTCTTGGAGATATGTGATACTATAATATAACTTAACATGGCTGCATTTCACTGAATAACTGTAAACATAATTAGAAAATAAATTTCCTTAAAGGTACATTATGTAATACCTAAATCTGCCTATTATCCTTATTTTTTCTGGCTTCAGATGTTATATATACTAAACAGCATAAAAAAAAAAAAAAAAGCGTCAGTACATTTTCTCAAAACTTCAAACAATCATGACTTTGCACAGAAACAAAGTAATCAATATATTCATTTTTCATTATCTATTTTTAAATCATTATAGCAAGAACGGCTAGCTCTTTACTTTATTCTTACATAATGCTTCCTTAAATGGTTTATTCTCTCATGTTTATTATGTCAAAACACAAAAAACTTTTATTATTTAAATCATGTATACATTTATACTAGTTAAGAATTATTTATATTACAGTTTTATAGCATACTACCAGCAATATGCAGAATATGATGCCTTTATAACTAATCCAGATCCAGCTAATCCCTGGATTTCAGATAATCCAGAATTTTGGGAACAAGAAAGATCACTGTAAGTATAAACTGTCTACAGATAAAGAAAGAGGATTTTCAGATAATGTATACTAAAAAGTACACCTGTAAAGTCTCTAATGGCATTCAATTATTTAACATTGATCATCGTTGATCTCCTCTCAAGGGGCTGACCAGATTTGTGAATTTCTTGGTAATATCTACAAGATATATAAGAATTCCTTTTCTTAAAGAACAATAGCTGAAATGCTTTCCAGTCAAGATCATCATTAAAATAAAACATTTAACTTTATTCACTACACAATCACCATTAAAAAAACCCATTTAACTTTATTCACTAATTTAGTTTAGATTAAACATATTTTATTGCAAATAATTTACAAAGAGATTAGGGCAATTTATACAAATTATGAACTTCCCTCCTCACATTGAATATAATGTAATATGTTGATGACAAAACAAACATTTAACAGACACTAGATACAGCCATATATAATATATAATTATCTATCATCTATTTATAGTACTTACACAGTTTTACATGATACTTGATGCATGAAACATAAGCATTATGATTTGTGTATTTAATACCAATTATACAGGGGTATATAACAGTGTTGTGCTATCATGCAAATTTGTATAAATCAATATCACATTAAAGATTAAAGGTTAAATATCAAGTTTAAGACCATACACAATCAAAAGTACTTTTTGCAGAAATCTTTTTGGTCCAGAATTATGCAGATCGATCAATTCTAATAGACAAATATAGTACCTGTAATGATAATTGTGCTATCTTTTTTTCGTACAATCCAGCTTATTCTTTATGAGAGGCTCCTTACACTCGAATGAGTTTAATTACGTTTAAAGGAAAAGAGCCTTTAAATTTTGAAATGTAGTTGAATGGTGTGAAGAGAGACTAAAAGTGAACATATAATGTGGAAATGTTTACAAACACCACAAGAGAGACTAAAAGTGAACATAATCATGAGGAATTATTTTCAAACACCACAAGAGAGACTAAAAGTGATCATAATAAAGTGGAATTGTTTGTAAACATCACACGAGAGAAGAAAAATTAATATAATAATGTGGGATTGTTTGAGGAGTTCATAAGCTCATAAATGTTTTAGTTGTACTATGCAATAATCAGTCATGTTTATATGTATTTTCCAGGAATGCTAGAGATATACCACAACGTCGGGTTAAACTTTGGGCTTTCTGTGTAGAAGAATTATTACGGGATGCAGCTGGAAGGGATCATTTTGGAAAATTTTTAGATAAAGAATTTAGTGGGGAAAATTTAAAGTAAGTTTCTTAGAAATAAACACTGGGATTAGCAATAGCCTTCTCTGAAACAGGTCATTAATTTGTTTTCTTCAAGATCACTAGGTAAGGATTTCTATAGGACGGATTAGTGATAAATGGACTTGAAGCAGATGAGAGTCGGCCGTTACACTTAAACCATTATATTAGTATATAAAATTTAGAATGATGATACACACAATTTGCCAGTTATAGACTGTAGAAATTGACAGCCAAGTGATGATTTTGTAGAAAGGCATGTGCCAGATAGTGTAATCTGTAGTTGAAGTTGTTTAAAGCTCTTGAGTAAGACCTTGCATAATATATGCCAGTTGTTTACCTGGCATTGTGCGTGTAACAGCTCTACGACAGGAGTTTCTTCAAACCAGAAGTAGTATAAATGAGGAAGTGGTAGTGCAACTCCACCAGGCCTAGGTAACTCCCCGTCCTGAGTTTCACTCATATGTACGCTAAATTTCTTCCTCAGGACAGACACAGTGTAGCTGCCAACCATAAACAAACGACGGTCGCATATATGGATAACACTCTGAATAACACCATAATGCAGCATCAATATATTACTTAATGTCTCCATCTCAACCTTTAAATCACAAAGAATTTAGAGTCTTGCAATGAAAAGAATACCAATGTCAATGCGATGCACACTCTACATTTGCCATATTTAATACTTATTTCTAGAATATGCAATAACATTTACATTGAGATTCTTTGTCCTGTATAAAAAAATTTTTTTCAGATTTTGGTTAGCGTGTCAAGAGTTAAAAGGCCTTCCAATGAGCGATGTACATCAAAAGGTCCATGAAATATTTAGGTAAGTTTGATAATTGCTATTAGGTATTAGAAATGAATAAATCTAACAGGGATTTTATGTAGGACATTGCAAGGTAGTCGTCTTCGAGTGACAACCCATTCTCACAACCACCATCAACCTGTCATCAAAATATCATCCAGTCACAGAAATCTTACATACATATTATACTGATGAGCCATACCTCCATTCATGCCCCTTTCCTGAATATCGCTAGCTCTACATTCCTAGAAGCTAGGTTGACTGAAATTTGGGACCATAGAAGAAGTGAAGAAGGCCACGGTTAATTAATTGTCTGTTTCTCATGACCCGCCCGCATGTCCATTTTCATCCATAATAATTACGCACTTCCTTAATTAACATAAAGCTTACAGTCTTGTGTTGTCTATTACATGTTGGTCACATGGTTTGTGGGAATGAATCCTTGTGTGAAATAGCTTTATTTAACGTCCGCTTCCACTGAAGTGATATCGCAGACAATTACATGTTATATATACAAGGGGGGTTGGATGGCTGAATGGTTAGCGTGCGCGCGCTGTATCATAAAGTCTGTCATTGAGTCGACTGGTGTGGTTTCGAATCCCCGGTTGTACGTGACAAGGAGTAGGGTCGCCTGTCCAACCTCGTGGGTTTTCTCCGGGTCCTCCGGTTTCCTCCCACTGCTAAAGACCCCTACGCGCAAGCGAATTATTGAAATAAAATTAAACCATATGTTAGTCCCGAAATGACCTAGTTTGTGTCGAGTGGACGTTAAACCCCATTTCTCTCTCTCTCTCTCTATATATACAAGGTGAAAATATTTAAAATGTGATTAGTGGGAAAAAAGGATATTTAGGTTTTTATATATATGTACAGATGACAATAAATAACAGGACGTGGCGTGATATAACAGGTGCAAAATTAAAAAAAGTGCCAGTAGAGACGATCACAGACATTGACAGACGAATTTTTGACAAAACAGACATGAATATGGACGAACAATTAGACAAGCATAGACATTTACATACGGACATTTTGACAAAACAGACATGAATGAGGACAAATATTTAAACATAGTGACATAGTATGTACATATATATATTTCTTTGGGTCGTTTTCGTCGGTCTGGTCAATTTGTCCGGTTGAATGGCAGGACGGTGCAACTCTTCCTTGGGGTTTGTTGGTGAGTGTATGGCCTGGTCCATTCTTCCTTCCATTTGGTTTTATTGTCCGGTATGGTGGCTAATTTCGTCTTTAGTTTGTTATTCGTTCCTTTTGTTTATTGGTTCTCTGAAGAAAGAATCCAGCACCTGAAAAGAAGAAAGAGAGTATATATGGTCTTATAGTGGTTATGTTTCGCCTAGTAAGGCTTCGGGCGGGGGGACGGGCGACGAGTTAGAAACTAATAATAAACTAATTAGGTAGATAAATAATGAATAGAATAAAAATAAATAAAAAAAAATAAAATAAAATAAGGTAAAATAAAGTGAAGTAAAGTAAAGTAATAAATTCAGTATGGCACTCTTAATCGTATATATAAAGTTAGTTTAAAAATGTTCTTTATTTCGATTTCATTTGTAAGTACAATACAAATGAAATTGAAATAAATCCAATTGTTGAACATTTAAGTACAGAATGTCAACCTTCAATGACGCTGGTTTTTAGCAGATGTAACCAATTATAAGTGTTTAACAGACAAAGAGTGTTAAAGTCAACATATGCCACATTAACAATGTATAATGTCACATGATCTTAATTGAATTCTGTTTAGATGTAGTACATGGAGGTCACTAATTGTCCTTCACAGGGCTCACGCTGGCTTTCAATTTTTTTACGCCAAAATGGATGATAATTTTTATATAAAGAAAATGTTCATATTTTTTTCTGCCAACTGGAATATTTTATCTGCGAAAAATGTGTGATAAGAAAGGCAACATCTAACCATTTTATGTCTCAGCTAGGCTTATTATAAAACAATTAGAGATATATACAATACAATATACAACAACTTTAAAAATCTGTCTAGATTTGCAAAGTTTGGATTTAATAAGATCAGATTTTATTTTTAGTGACTTCAGTCTATTTGAACACTGTACTGTACAATATATTTTCAGTATTTACACGTCAAATCTTATCCAAGGATTGCCAATTTTCTCTAAATTTTTGTGTTGCGTGCACAATGGACCTATTGTTATTTTCAGGTACCGTAAAGGTATCAGAATCTGAATCCTTGATAGAATGGTATAAATTTCAATTATATTTGTAACAGATGCTTACAATTTTTCCCGTCGTTAACTTTTACAGCATTTTGGTGACGGTAATGTGATATACATGTAAATACCGAACTGTTTTCTCGCTCAAAAATCGTCACTATTCGACTCGTTCTTACTTTTTCGACCAGTGGTGATAATATAATTTGAAATAAGGATATCCAATAGGCATGCTTGTATATTTTACATGCCGTATATGAAGCCACTGTAAACAGAATTCAGCTATTAAAATATTTAATTCTCTTCGAAAGGAACTGTCGGCCATTTTGATTACATGTATTACCATTTTTATGACGAAACGAAACATCAAATAATCACCACTTGGATTAATCATTAGGAGTAAATAATGACTTGACATAGGCTTTAAATATATATCCTTGGCAATTATCAATCAACTTATCATTAATCCAAGACACAACTGAATTAGTATTACTCATTGACGCGATCCAGATTATCAGCCAGTTGATTAATTTATAGTAGCCTGTCATGTGATTGATACTCAATAGTCGTTAATCCAGGATAAATACAATTAGAATTTTAAGATTTTTTTCTGCCAGCTCTCACAAAGAATCGCCAGTTCCGCAAAACATTATCGTCAAATCAAATTTTAATCGCCACTTTCATATTTTTATCGCAAATTGCGACTTTGGCGACCGACAGTGTGAGCCCTGGTCCTTCACTTTTCAAAAAATGGAGGGGACTATAAAAATGAGTTTGTTTGTCTATCTACCCTTCACACTTATGGGAAACGAAAATCCTTCTTCTACTTGGGCTAGAATGGTCAAACTTGGTGTCGTTGTTCATTAGAAAAATGTCTTGATTGAGTTTAACGATGAGTATTTGATTGCCAGATGTTTTATAAAAAGATAAATGTGCAAATAATTAATGAATGTCATCTATATATTTTGGGATTGAGGTGGGGACATAAGCCTCATTGTTGAAGGCATTGATGCATAATTCAAGCAACTAAAGGGAAACAACTCTATTTTGTTTACTTATTTTTCAGTGAATTTCTTGCCCCTGGTGCACATAATCCTGTAAATGTTGATTGTCAAATAATGGAATTAGTTCGTAAACGAGTAGAAAATAACCCAACACGTTTTTGTTTTGATGAAGCACAGGTAAGAAATAATCATTGTAATTTTTCAACATCTCTGCATCTGGACCAAGAATAAACTCAGATTATCAGAAAAGAACTTTCCGGATTTTTTAAGTGCAGCTCTCACTGGTGCAAAAAGTGTGTCTAATCTTCTGGTTAGGACAAAAAGCAGACATCCCATGATTAAATAGTTGGTATATAAAACATTCCTTGTCAGTTAGAATACAAAGTTCTCCCTCTTGTATTGCACACATAACCATAGAAATACATATTAGCATATGTTAGTTTCAGAATCCTCCAAATGAAATGTTGACGAGACATTACTGTAAACTTATTCCGTTCTTTATAATAAGATTCCTTGGAAAGTTGAAAAGGGCATGTAAGTAATGGCATTACAGATGCACTTGTGATCACATTGTAGTTAAGATATCACAAAATTACATAGAAACCAGTAGGTAGTTATTACATATGACTTTCATGTTACTGGTACTACAGAACGTTATTGATGATAGAGAACTGTATATATTTCAGGACCATATATTTAAATTAATGAAATGTGACAGTTACAGTCGGTATTTACGGAGTGATATGTATAAAGAATATTTAAGTGGAACACGAAAGAAAGTAAGATTATTACCAGTTATACCCATGACCTGGACTCATTTTAAAAATTGATATTTACAGCTTGATGTATTTGTTATTTCTTTTTGTATTCCCATCTTCTGTATTTAATATTAAGTCTTTGTTTTTTTTTTCTTTCTCTTATTTTACTGCCTATTTATTGTTACTGTTGGTTTTTATTTTTTTTATTTTTGCATTTGTTCAATGAAAGGCCTAAATTTTTAAAATTTTGCCAGTTGTGACCAAAAGACATTGAAATTGAACCACTAATTCTGTGTTTATTATTTTGTTTAATTGACTGCTTTTAATAGTAATATCTGAATCAAAAACCAGAATCTTTCAGTAGCAGTTTACACCTAAAAAATTGGCTTATGTCTGCAAGACCAGGGCTTGTATAAGCCTGAGCAGGACCAGTTTACACAGTGCATGTTTCTATTTCTGTATAATTGAGTATTGCATGTTAATAGATTTTAATGGAAAAATAAAATGCAAATCATTTCAAACTACGGATCACACATATAGAGTAAATGAAATGTATATTTGATGTTTATGTATACGTTTTAAGTCACAATTAATTGTATTCAATATATCTGTGATAATTTGACAGAACAATAGATAATGCGCATAGCATATTTTGCCAGGACAGCTATTGTTGTATTAGAAGATTATTTTTTTTCCCACACTTGTATTATTTATGTAAAATACTTTCATTTTTTTCTAAGACTGAATAAAATGCATGAAGCCCAATCAATTCCTAAGAAGAATGTACAATAATCCAACCTAAATATGATTTGGCCCGTAAATGTGGAAAGAGAGAGTTTTGAATAAGTACAGTTTGTCTATGCTCAACCTGCCCTCAGCTGATCATAGGCAGTGGATTTTATTCTTGTCCTGTCTTTTGGGTTTGATCCTCGCTTAATGATCTACAGAAATGGGGCTTGTAGAATGTGGGCAGACTGCAGATTACGGGTCCTACTAATCACCGACAAGAAACAAAAACCGACAAACCCGTTTTTTTATTCGCCCACATTGAAATGTGGTCGTATATTGTTGTCCGGTGTCCACACTTGCTTGTGGACACTCTAATCTCCCATAATGTGTCTTTAAACTTTAGATATTCTGGCTTGGATTCAATCAGATTAAAAAGAGATTTAACTGAACACTTATAGGTGGTGCTGGCTGGTTAAATGTTGAGCAATTTTCAATTCATATCTTGTCTTTGGAATGATATTCTTTTTAGACAGTCAACTTTCATAATATTGTAGTTTGAAAATAGTATGACCACCAGAAGAAACGTAAAAAAAAACCCAAACCTTTTGCATGATGACTAAAGATCACTAATATACGATGGCATCGGTTGATTTAGTCATTCATGGCCATTATATCCTCTCACAATGTACAGGATTTTTTTTTTCTCTGAGATTCTGAAAATCTATTGTTACATTTATTCGAGAGAAATGAAAATGAAATGAAATGGGGTTTAACGTCCTACTGTTCTGCTCCAAACTGGGCTAATGAAGACAGCCATGCGCCATACAGTGTGCTATGAGGGATATTTTGCTCGGACAGCGGCACTACAGCCTACTCTTCTATCAAATTCCAACTGTCAAGGTATCTATTACGTGCACGCCAATGTGTACACAGGACCTCGGTTTTACATCCCATCCGAACGACTAGACAGCTGTCCTTGTCAGGCCCTCCGTCCTACATCACTGACAAGGTGGAACCTCGCCGGAAAATCTGGTTGAAAACCCGACCTCCAGGCTAGCGAGCCAGCATCCAAAAAGTAATAAATCATAGATTGCTAAAATCCTGAAACTACAACCCTAAAGTCTGTCCCATACGGGAGCGTGTAGGGTGACTCAGTGGTGACGTCAAAATGATACAGCGTAACGCCTACGCAACATTTGCGTCAGATGATGCGACCATAGCGTCACCACAAGTGACTTTTGGTAGTCAGTTGGATGTGATATGTAGAATATCTATAACATATCTTTCCTTGTCAGTCACTTTTTGCAATAGTTTGGGCGATATTGACAAAAGAAATGCTCTTGTAGGTGATCAGTAGGACTGCAGATTATAGTTGGAAAAATTATTTGATTATCTTCAAATGTTAAAATGCTACTTTTCTTTTACCAGTCCCTTATTTATTTTTGTTTTGTTAATTTTTTTTTTGTTATAGGCACAATACCATTAATAGTATTAATTTAATTTTGAATGTATTTTGTGCTATTATTTGCATGTATATCTTCTGTACAGTGTGACTGACTGTGATGCAATTATTAATATTTTTTTGTATAAAAGAATGTATAAATTATTTATATATATATGCTGTGTACATAACAAAGTTTTCCTTTTTATATGCCAACACGGAAATGTGGTTGTATATTGCCGTCGACCCTCTCTGTATGTATGTCCGTCCGTCCATCATCAACAATTTCTTGTGAATACTCTACAGACTACATTCATCATCTAATTGTTTTGAAATTGATATATGTTGTATATATCAGTGAGATGAAGAATCCTATTTAATTTCAATAATTTCCGTTAATTTCTTCTGAAGTTATGACCTGTGTTTAACGCTGCTGAACCTTGTGAACGCTCTAACTACAAATGTTATTATCTGATCTGTATGAAATTTATATGCATCATTTAGATTAGTGAAACGAAAAAGCTTGTCGAATTTCTGTAAATTACTTCCAGAGTTAAGGCCCTTGTTTCAGTTTGTAGAACCTTGTGAACCCTCAAAAAACGATAATTATAATCTTATCTGTATGAAATTGTCTTGTAAAAAAATGCCCCCAATTATCTTCAAAAGAATAAATATGTGACAACCCTAGTCGACTGCTCAGATGATATAGCTGCTGTGGGCGTATGTTTTGTTGCCTTGCAACCTATCTTCTTTTAATGTGACACTGCCAGAAACATCACAATAAAAGTTATGGGAAATGAAATGATATGAATATTTTTTGTGTAACTATATATAAATGTATATATACTATACATAAAGTACATATTGTATCTACATATGCTAAAATGTAAACTTGTTTTGTGATATATCATAAAAATACTGGTAAAACAACATATATTATGAAAGTTTTCTCATTTAAAAACATACATGATAAACCGACTGCACTTGTATACCATATCCCCATTCACACATTTAATTTATCTGTGGCACTCAACTAAAAAGAGGATAGTTATTTTGTATACACAAAATTAGTTAAATAGCTATGATGATTATAGAACAGGCAATCGGGTATGATTAGCAAACAGGTTTTTGGACACAGGTTGCAAATTATTTTAAACAAATACATGGAATTTCAATGAAGGATAACCATCATTCGACTACATCTATCGATTACATACAGATAATGCCTGTTTACCTATGGATAATTCCCCTGTTTACCTATGCATAATGCCTCTTTACCTATGCATAATAGTTCATACCTAGAGATAATACCTATGGATAGGATAGGCATGCACTTAACCAGTAAATTAATGCCCCTTTCCTAATGGGTAATTTCTATTTACCTAAGGATAATAAAGACTTTTGGCAAGCGGATTTTTCCCATCCGTATCCCGTATCCGTATCGTATACGTGATACATTGCGTCAATGTAGTTTTAGAGTTTTGGCAGATTTTAGCAATTTTTGGTTTCACTAGTGTATTATTTCAGAAAGTTTAGCCCGTAGATCAATCAGTATGCAGACAGGCGGGAAAAATATGAAAATTCCGAGAAAACCCCATCAAAAAAAATGATTAAATTCCAGTCGTTATCACTGTTAAAATCTCATCAAATATACACTTTCGTGTTCTAGGATACACACAGATTCATAAAAACGCTATGATGCAACATTTCAGCGTCTAAAAGTAGCAAAAAAGACGGGAAATGATGACAGTGTTATATGGACCATTTCCGTATGAAAGCCTTTCCATACGTGCTGCAGTATCCGTGTGCCGTATCACGTATGAGAAATACACAGACATTGATGACGTCACACGCAAAATCCATACGGATACGCGATACGGACCAGGAAATTACGCTTGCCAAAAGTCTCTACTACCTATTCACCTGTGGGTAATGTCTATTCACCTGTGGGTAATACCTGTTAACCTTTGGTTAATGTCTATTTACCTATGGATGATACCAATTTACCTACGGATGATACCTATTTACCTTTGGGTAATGCATATTTACCTATGCTTAACTTAATACCTATGGATAAGTCCTGCAATTAATTGATAATACCTATTTACCCATATGAATATTTTAGTATTTCACACAGTTTTCTTTTAAAGCCAAAGGGTTTTAATTTATCTGGTATCTTGCAAATAACAACATTTTTATTGAAATATCAATGAATTACAGAGATTGTTTTAAAATTTATTTTAAACAGAATAAAAAGTTAGTTAATATTGCTGCCTGATTAACAGATGGCATGACTGTGTACTAGTGATTGTAACAGCTGGGTCTTTTAGTCTCTGTTAGTTTTATTCAAAAATATCAAATCAGTTTTGCCCCCAAACATATAGTACCTTCAAGGTAATATAATTACGCTTTGTTTAATATAATTAATATCTGAAAGAAAGATGAAATCTTTGTTTAAATATTCTTGCATTTCTTTCATTTAATTGTTTTATATTTTATTGTTATGTATTTTATTTTAACTTGTTTTTATTTTGCATGAAAAATCAAAATAAATTTTTTGACATATATATGTTGTGATTTTTTTATTTGCAATTTGCCCTTCTCATGTTCTTTTTCTAATCAATTATCCTACCTTTTTACAATCATTCGTTGTAGCTGAATGTTTTGGCAGTGTTTATTTTAGATGCGGCACTTATTTCAAATAGATTTGGTTAAGTTTTGGGAGGAGGAATCAAGTGCATTTGACTCCCAATACTGCCCTAAAGTACCATATTTTTATTGTTATGAATAATACCGACATCACCAATTAGCATGGAGCATTTAAATGAAAAAGTTCTGGATTTGAATGATTTTATTTTTGCAAGATTTATATCAAGCAGATAAAAATATTTGGAAGAAAAACAGTGAGAACCTTTTTGGATTGCAGAACAGATCTATAAGATACCCTAAAAAAAAATAGTCCTGAAGTAATGGCTATCATAAATAAAAATATGTTCGGAAATTTGAAAAAATTCTGCAATAACAATTTTAACATCTTGGGGAAGGAGGCTGAAAGATGGAATATTTACATGTGGTATACTGAATCCTCTTACTTCTGTGATTTTTTTGACTCTTTTCTGCCCTTTCTGAATATTTTCCATCACTCTCGAGATTATTGCATCCTAGATTTTAATGAATATTTTGATGTTTTTGATGATTTTATTTAAATATGTTCATGTTTTTCATTGACTATTGAAAACTCTAAATGTAATATTTTCTCATCTTTTTTAATTTCTCATGCACAATTACTTTGCAATTATTTTGTCTGCTGTACAAAAGGCTAAGCTCAATGTGTTCGAAAAAAAGATGATTTTCAAAAGCAATATTATAAATCAGAGAAGCACTGATTAAAAAAAAATTTAGATATCAGACTAAAACTAGGATTATGAACTTGTTTCCTTCAGTCTCCATTTATCAGTGTTGATATGAATATTAGAATATAGGCTTCAAGATATAATGTATAAAATTTTTGAAAGTATTAAATTGAAATTTTGGCTCTTCAAACATGTATAATTTAACTTTTAATGGAATCAGACAGACAAGATAAGTAATTATATAGTACATTATATAGATTCTAGATAAGAAATAGTTAGTTTATCCAATAGTTCCAGATGCATATCTATCTATTCCTTCCTTTCCTTACAGCAAACAAGATCCATTATTCCCAAGTTGCCAAGTTTATCCATCGGCGGAACATGATGCACTGATTTGCACTCTTTCCTGCTTGCACCTCAACATTTACTCGCCTTCATCTGATGGATTCATCTTTAATATTTACCTGCTTGATTGGCCAATCAGATGCACTCTTCCTATCTTTGCAGCGTCTATGTCACCAGCGATTTGTGTGGATGTTTCTCATTTATTGACACTAATTCTGTGGCTTCGTATCGCTTCAGACTTTACACTATCTGGGCATGTTTTCTTTTCTTACACTTCAATGTTTTAGTTTTTGCTTGTTTTAATCTCTATGTGTCTAACAAGTTAAAATAAAAAACGCTAGAATGCTGACTAACTATGTTGCTTCTTTGCTGTTTTCAGAGTAAAAAAAGACTTGAAATAAGAAAAGTGGTTCAACAACTGTGAATTCACTGTGTCCTGGGTGTTTTTGTTTTTTTCTTTTGCCGTGGTAGGCAAAATAAAAAGTGATTTTACATAAGAAAGATGTGTTTAGTGTTGTTCACAATGATTGGTTTGTGAATTAAAATATAATTTCAATTTACTCACAGCCGTTGTGATGATTGATAAAGTGCACAGATAAAACTTATGCAGAAGAAATGTGATAATTTTGTGCTGGTATCGAGGAATGTGGCATGTTCTTATGAAGGTGCACTTAAAGATATTTGTGTAAATGTTACAAGATTCTGAGAATCAGAACGTGAAATTGGTACATATATAGAGACGATATCCAGTGAACCAAACAGTCATGTTTTTTTAAATATATATATATATATATATATATATATATATATATATATATATATATATAAAAATCATGTTTCATGAACATTGATCGCAAACCTTCTGATTGCATTTTTTCGTCATACCAATAAGCTGTTCTATTGTAGTGCTTATTGCTGTGATAAAAGGAGGTAGTTATTTTATTGAGATTACCATTTCAAGTTAAAATTGTATGCTTCACCTTAGTGATTAACAGTAGTACCAAGAACTGTTTCAAGGAAAATAAGTCCAATGATAAACCTAGGATAAGAGATACAAGTATTTAACAATCCAGTTACGTGCCAAATTTATTTTTCATTGTTATGTGTAAGGTCTCTGTTAAGCCCTATTTTGTTGATGTGTAGAATGTATGAAAGATTATAGAATTAACACTAAAATTATTGTGTGTTGATATTTTTTTGTGAAGAAATATCATTAGTGCAGTTATTTAACAGCTCTATGATAATTTAGTTGTACTTGATACGTAAAGAAACTTGTTTTTGTTTATAGAAATAGAATTCATAGTCATAGCATGATCCATAACTAAATATTTTATAGTCATTTATCTGCCTTTATAAACATTTTAGGATGTGTTTGATCATCAAGAATCCAAACCTAGATTCTCGAAAAAGAGATTCAAGTTAACGAACAGTATTACCAATAGCTGACTTGATTCGACTTCAAGATGTATTGTACTTGGATATTGACTTAAGAATGAATGCCATTTTGAATCAGTACCTCCAGATGAATTATCGGATTCCTGTATTTAGATTTGGATTTGAAAACCTTCATGAAACAAAATGGATTCAGAAATAATAAAGAACCTAGATTTGGATTTGTGACAATCAACACACCAATTTTTGTACCAATATGGGGATATTACAGATATGTATGTATATGTAACGTTTAACGATGGGAAGTTTATAAGTTGTATAATATTGACAAAACTTATGGAAGGGTATCACTGCCAATATTAAATGCCCTGCGACAATGTCGTTTCCATTGATTATATGTAAAATGTACAATGTACAAAGTCCTAATACCGTTAATGATAAAAGTCAAAATACCTCTAAGGTAAGAGTTAAATGTAAAATTTCAAATGTTAAATGTTAAATGACAAATGTTTAGTGGGAAAATGCTTTTTTTGACGTGTCTACATTTTACATTTCTCTCATTACATTTTACTTTTGCGCTCTGCCACATCCCATTTGTCCTTCATGCTTTCTACATAGCATCTTTCGCACAGCATCAACTTTCATATGCAAATGTAGGATATCACGTGACTTATTAACATATATGGAAACCTGGCACACTATAAACCAGCACACTATAAGGATATTCACCGCACGATAACAGTAAATCAAGCTGGCACACCATAAGAAACTATCTAGACGACCGTGTGTAATCATGAATGTGCCAGGAAATAATTGATAGATTCAAACAGCCAAAGAAACATACTTTCCAGTAATTTATAACACAATAATTGGAATTTCATATTTGGACATTGCACAGCTCCCACACCCACCCCCCGTAATCATGGTAAAGTACCATCCAAAGTGTCAAGGTAAGTAAATTTTTATTCTGTGCTAGGTTGATTTCCTGTTATAGTGTTGTGAATATCCTTGTTCTGGCTTATAGTGTGCAAGGTTTCCGTATAATATTAATAAGTCACGTGATATCCTACATTTGCATATGAAAGTTGATGCTGTGCGAAAGATGCTATGTAGAATGCGTGAAGGACAAATGGGATGTGGCAGGAAGCAAATGAAAAATGTAATGAGAGAAATGTAAAATGTAGATACGTCAAAAAAAGCATTTTTCCACAAAACATTTGTTATTTAACATTTGACGTTTTACATTTAACTCTTGTCTTAGAGGTATTTTGACATTATCATTACGGGTATTAGGACTTTGTACATTGTACTTTTTACATATAATTAGTGGAAAAGACATTGTAGCAGAGAATTTAATATTGGCAGCGATACCCTTCCATAAAAATTAACCCTCCTTGCACGAAACTTAAGAAAAGATTATTTTAATATCAAAAGGAGTTCAGTGATGCCAAGAATGATGCAATAAATTGAAGGGCTGGGGTGGGGGCTGGAGTGATTTCACTAGCTTCAATGGAAATGGTTATTTCTATCATAGAACTGATACATTTTGTTGATAAAGGGGAAGTATAATTGTATTTTTGGTCTATTTGACTTGCAAATTTAGGTACATATTATCGTGTCTTTAAGGGATATAATTGACTATTAATTTTCAAATAAGATTAATACCATTTAGAATGTAATTAAAGTGATCATTTAAAATATCTTTGGCAGTGGCACCTGGCATTAAGAGTCTTGGTTTGCTCAATTCTTTTTCAGGCTGTAACCCGTTCAGAGAAATACATGTATAAATTTAAATGATATTTCTGGATTCATGTTGCCAAGATCCATTAATACAGGAAGTTACATCGTTTGAAGGACAACAGTGAAAGCCATCATAGCTGCACTATAGGACTTGATTATTCATGACTGTTAAAATATTAAATTCAGCCTCCTGTCAATTTAAGTTTATAGAGCCTAAAAAATTCAATTCAATCCATAAATGGATTTGTAAAAATAACATTGCCAGTAAACTGTGAGATTGTGAGAAGATGTTAATTATCTTAAATTGATGTATGTAGTATATATTTCTTTATTATAATTTATTAATTTAGTTTTCAAGTATGAATTAGGTGTATATGAGAATGTATTAAACATGTACAAATGTAGAATATACAATGAACAGGGTTTTTAATTTATGGAAGAATAATTGGCTCTTTATTTCCTGTTCGTATCAGGTATAATAACAACTTGAAAGATTGAGCTGATTTGTCTTCCATAATATTTTAAGTGCTGATACTTTTATAACAGTATTACCACTACTATGTTAGTTAATAAGTCTTTGGGGTAGTTTTATTACAACGTCAACAGCTATTGTAACCATAATATTGATTATGTTTGGATTTAATATGAAATTGATAATAATCATAAAAATTGTATTAGCATGCCTCATTACTTTATGTATGATTTTTTTTATAATTCTTTAGTAATGGTAATGGTGAGATATAATGAATTGAGATCCAACAACATTATTTCTGGAGTTCAGTTCACAAATAGAATAGAGGCCACTTAATGCCATGTTATTTAAAGAAGCTAAATCTTGTTGATTTAGGCAAAAAAGAGTATTTAATTTCGATTAGTAATGGGACAAACTACACTTAAGTTTAGAAAGAGTAACCAAAGTCGGCTTGTTTACTACTTTTAGTTCATTTCTTGTCCAGTTGTCACACCCATCACGCAGATTGTCTAAGGAACTGCCATCAACAATTGCTTGTTAACACTCTATAACACTCTATATGCTAAAGGTATAATCTGACATCTTTGGCTTTACTGAGTCAACACAGAATTGATTACACACTCAAAGCCATTAAAAACGCAATGCCAAATTCAAAGTTTATTTACTGCAACAACTTTTAACAAATGTACATATAACAATTGACAAAATTGAGATAACAAGCATCTGTGGATAATTTCATGAAATAATTCACTACAAATGCACAAAACCGAAACATCAGAGAACCATGAAACAAAGCAGAGGTCAGCTGATGTCAATATCCGGTATGTCCACCCTGAGCTCTTACACATGCCTGAAGTCGCCTTGGCATGGACTGGCACAGATGTCTCATTACACGCTGTGGGATTGTTTGCCAATGATTTTGGAGTGCTTGTGCCAACTCTGCAACAGTTCATGGTGGCACAGCTTGAGTTTGAACCCGTCGTCCAAGTTCATCCCAAAGGTGTTCGATCGGTTCATGTCGGGAGACATAGCAGGCCAATCCATAACACGAACATGATGATTGTTCAGAAAGTCTCTTGTCAACCGGGCAGTGTGGGGTCGGGCGTTGTCATGTTAGCAATGGAAGCAACACCGGATGAAGGATGGCGTCAACATAATGTTGAGCGTTGAGATTGCCTTGGACCACCACCAACTGGGACCGAAAGTTGACGTTGATAGCGGCCCAAACCATGACGCCACCTCCCCCGAAACGATCTCTTTCCAGCATGCAGTTACGAGCAAAGTATTCATGTCGACGTCGGTAGGTACGGTGACATCCATCAGGAAAACTGAGGTTGAATCGGGATTCATCCGAGAAGAAGACATTTCACCATCGTGTGTTGTGCAGATACCCCTGATTTGCGGCCCATTGCTGTCTGACAAGTCGATGACAATGCAAAAGGATTTGACCTTGGTAAGGTCGACGGCAGCGTAACCCAAGAGCAGCCAGGTGCCTTGGACTGTTTTGGGGCTGATCTGACGCTGCCGTGTTCCAACAGTTCCCCTAGCAGTAGCAGTAGCTGACTGGAACCTGTTGCGCAGATGCTGTAGTCGGATGTGGCGATCGAGCAATGGTCGATGGGTGGACATTAAAGTGTCTGGCGACGGCTACCTGTGAAGCCCCCTGATCCAGCATGCCAATAGCTCTGTTCCTGTTTTCTTGTGTAAGGCGTGGCATTTTTCCGAAGTGATGAATGCTGAAATTTTGATCTGTATTTAAAGGGCCAGAGTGTAGGGAATGCACGTGCAAAACGTGTGACATGGGACTACTTAAAATCGTGAAAAAAGACAAGTGTTGCATTTGCATGAACAAAGTTCATTACTGAGAACTGATATTGTGTTCAAACCCAGAACTCCACAAAAAAAACCCATCACAAGTTTCACCTATGTGCCATAAGAAAGGAAAGCCCAAGAAAACGTTTACTAGAAATATTTCACGAATTAGGCATTGCGTTTTTAATGGCTTTGAGTGTACAATATCTCAACATTGGCGTTATCTAGGGAAGAAAAATTTTTTGAAAAAGAAGACAGATTGTCATGCAATGAAACAATCAAAAGAAAATCAACAATCAAAGAGATATAGTCATTTTTACCATACAGAACATATGGCAGAGTAGGTGATAATGATAGTACCAGATGATCTAAATATATATAAATAGTAATGTGGTTGTTTTTTGTAGACTTGAATAGAGATGGTGTTGTTGGGTCTCAAATTGATAACTATATGCTGTACGGTTTCATGTAGCCTACTATAATATAGATTTCACATTTCTCTAACTTCATAGAAATTTTGACAGTGGACCAATATTACATTCATTTTATTTTTGCAATAACATAAAGCTCAATATCCTAAAAAATTCATTATATTGTTGTTTCATATATATATATATGTATCTTGTAATTATCAACTGATAATACATATTTATTCCTTTGACAATGTATGCATGAGATATTTCTCTACTCAACCCTTCTCAAATATAATACAGGGTATTTTAAGGAGTAATTATGTTATCGTAAAATAACTTAAAGATGCATTATGTAAGATTTAGATAAAGAGCTGTCCGATCTTGCTATAATAGTTCAAAATATATAATAAAGAAATGAATACATTGAAAATTTTAGTCAAATAACTTATCCTGAGCAAAGTTATAAGTGTCTGAAGTTTTGACAAGATAGTCTTGATTGGCAAGTACCATTTCTTCGATAATAAACAAATTCTTGTTGATTATGGGCTTGTTATGGGAATAAATGTCTAAATAATAATTTATATAGCATTTGAAGCCAGAGAAAAGACCTTTTGTTGGCAGATTTAGCTCTTACATAATGCATCTTTTATCAGCAAGAACATGTGACTGGATAACAGTTTACTTCAAGGTGTCTTATAAACATTAACCTCTGAAAGGTTGTGAAAAAGACTTGGGTATTATAATGAGGTCCATAGGTGAACACATTAAGAGAACATACTTTAGAATCCTTGGGAGGCATCAAATTGAACTTTAACTTAATTATGTAAGTACATGAAAAACATCTTGAAGCGATTTAATATTCGAAATTAAAACTGTAAATTGTATTATGAAGTTAGGTAAGGTTGCAGAATGTTTCTAAATGGATAGATATTGAATCGTTGAACTAGGAGGACATTACGCTTACAGTTCTAAGAAAAATGGTTTTCAATTGGGAACCTATATGATAAATGCTATACATCGATTATCCTCAAGAACTCTCAAAAGGCTCCCAGAAGTTTCAGTTGAAAAGTACTGGTCTATCTGCCTTGAGCTTGTAATATCCCCGTGTATGCTCTTTAAGAATAATACTATCATAGCACATTATTATAATCTCTAGATTCTATAATACCTGTGCCTTACTTTCAAGCCATGCACTTATCAAACCAAATAAAGACACATAATTGAGATAAAATCCTTTACCCTTAATTGTCACCATGATGTTAGGCTATTTAAATTTACTCAAAAAATAAAATGTGATTGCTATGATCTTTTAATGAGGACATATTAATCAAATATTGCATGGTTTTGAAGGATTAAATTTCCTACCCTTTCGCCTTCATATCTTACAAGAATGTCAAAGGAAACATGATGGCCTTTTATATCACATACCACTTACTTAAACCTACATTTAAGATTGAAAAAAAGGTATTATAATCACTCAGTTTCCCTATTTTCTGAGAACAAGCAGAACAGCTCAGTGTATGCACGCTTTTAAAAAGAAATTGCTCAATTACATAATAGGATTCTTTAAAAAATATTTCATATCCCCATGTTGCTTTAAATAGTTTTACCTTGAAAGGGTGCTTTGAGGCACACGAGTCATCGAAATATATTTTTGAAACTTTTAAATTAATGAAGTGGAAAAATAGCACACATATAGCAACCTCGTATACCTGGTGTTTGATATAATCTATAATTAATATCTCTTATTACCGATAAAATATCATTGATAATGGCACTATATGCGTCGTCTCTCCTTGTCAACTGGTCTGACTATGTCTATTGAGATTCCAAGTGCTTTTTATACGCCCACATTTTCATGTGGATGTATATTGTCGTCGCCCCTGTCCATCCGTGTTCACATTTTGTTTGTGGACGCTCTACAGGTCACTATTTTTATCCGATTTTAACGAAATTTGAAATATATGGTGTGTCTCCCAAGGATCTCGGTTCCTTCCAAAATTGGCGTGTATCGAACCGCAACTTCATGGATTATGGCCCCTAATTTTTAGCTTGTGGACACTCTAGAGGTCACAGTTTTGATCCGATTTTGATGAACCTTTAAATTTATGTTTATACCACAAAGATCTCGATTCCTTTCATACATATCGGATAGTAACTTCCTGGAGTATGGCCCCTGATTGTTCGAAAAATCACGTTTTTAGCTTGTGAACCGCAAGAAGTCACAATTTGGATTCATTTTTAAAAACTTTTTAAATATACCACCGTCACACCTCAATGAGGGTTAAGGTTGTGGGCCCTTTAGAGGTCACAATTTTGATCCGATTATTATGAACCTTTAAATTAATGTTTGTATCACACATATCGGAACGTAACTTCCTAGATTATGGGCCCTGGTTATTCGAAAAATTGCGTTTCTAGCTTGTGGACCCTCTAGAAATCACAATTTGGATTCAGTTTTAAAATTCGTTTAAATATGTAACCGTAACACCTCAATGAGGGTTGAGTTGGAAAAATCTGACTGAAACTGTTGAACAAAATAGCCGCTCCTTGTACGCAAATAGTCTAAGAGTATGTAATACCAAGGCTGTGGACGCTCTAGAAGTCACAATTTTTATTTGATTTTGATGAAACTTTGATGCATGTTTATAACCCATAGATCTCGGTTTGTGTCTATATTTGCGCATATTGGACCATAACTCCCAGGATTATGGCCCCTGATTGTACGAATCACGGTTTTTAGCTTGTGGAACCTCGAGAGGTAACAATTTTGATCTGATTTTAAAAACTGTTTAAATATCACCATTACACACAAATGATGGTTGAGTTCAAATCTCGGGAAATCGGACTGAATCTATTTGACAAAATGGCTGCTACTTGTATACAAATAGCATAAAAGTATGTAATACCAAGGTTGTGGACCTCTAGATCCAATCTCGATGAAACTTAAAATATATGTTTATATCCAAATGATCTCTGTTATTCGTGGATATCGGACCGTAACGTCCTGGATTTTTTAGCTTGTTCTCCGTCCATCTCTTGGGAAATTTGGACGTATCTTGCCTGGCAATCACTGGTTTTGGTGTGGTGGACGTCACTTATGGTTACGTTATTGAAATTATTCACCCATATTAAAATTTATTAGAAATTTTTTAATATACTATTCCTTTATTTTACAGTTCAAATATAAAACAAGAAATAAATGTGCAATATCGAATTTGACATTATATATTCGGTACATATTTTATCCTTAAAATTTCCCTTTGAAATCCTTCCGCTATCTATTAACTCAAAAGAATGTTTCATAGCCTCCCGAATCTTCCATGTGCATCTCTCATCAACGGCGAAATCGCCCCGTATCCATGAAGAATCTGTACCGGAGCATGGTCAATGCTGATCGTGAATGAGAGGGGGTCAGTGGTTTTGTTCGAATTACCTGGAATATACCTTGATTCGCTATTAACATCCAACCTGTCTATAATATTTTAATGACAAGTTTTGCCGCCACATCTCTTTAGAATTATGCATCTGATGAAAATGGCACCGACAAATAAGTGTGTCATTGTATCTTGGATACCCCATTGAATGTACAACCTTGTAATAATTGAATATTTATTTTTTTGTGAAATTGCTTTTCTAGGTTTTGCTCAATCTGATTAAAATACAGATCTATATTTCGTTTCATTTTTTATACTCTCCTACATGAAGATCTGACCAGCTGTAGTTGTAGTAGCAGCTTTTGACCCTATGACGTAAGACATTTGATTAACCAATCAGCGTTGATGTTTCTAGTAGGATACCTACAGTTCTGTGCACCTCGCGGCAAGAACTCGCTGCAACAGACAGTTTCATTGACCAATTGCTCACATCAACCATAACGCAGGTTGTACAATAACTCTTCCGACACTAGTGTAGTAAAGACAAGTAAAACGAAATTTTAAACTATAAAAAACCAAACGAAATAGGATCTGTGTTTTAATCAGATTGGGTTTTGCTGTAAAATATGCCAGACCATTAGGCTTTTGTTTGTTTATATAGTTACACCATAATTGATGTTTAGACTCTTGAAGGTAATTTATTTTATTGTTTATCAAAATTGTATTGGAACACTGTTTTTGGCCATACAATTTACATTAAATAGTCACGATAAAATTTCAATAAGGCAAAAGCAGAATTAAAATGTTAATACTTTGTATAAAATACATTGTTACATCAAGTCATAATATTATTAATTTTATAATTTCCACATACAATACGATTTTCTGATACATGTGATTCAAATTGGGTTAGTAATTAATTCCAGGCAGTGCACACATATTCAATAATATAATATATAATTATTAAACAATGTGAAGTACTGTATTTTAAAATCCACGCCATTCCATTTAACACGATTGTACCTTTATAGTTGAACTGGAGTATTAACCTAGTGCTCTCTGGATTTGGGAAACCTGATCTCGTTAACGCTACTCCCGGTTTTGTTTCCATTTGACCTCCAAACAAGGTTGGAAAATGGGATATCAGTTATTAAAGAGGTACATCGGACAAAGATAATTCAACAAATATTCAGACAGCCCCGAAGGATCCCCTTTCAGAAAAGGTTACTATGTATTCTGAGATGAAATAACGGGCGCGTGCTTGTTCTAACTTTCGTGACCAAGTGTGTAGTTTAGGTATTAAAATTGTACAGTTGTATATGACGTGTTCTAGGGCATTTTAGGGGGGAACTTTTACTATGGTATTCCCTGGGTATTAAATAATATCAGGCCACTGGTTAGTACGCAAGAAAATTTTTATCGAGATATATTTGGGTTTAAATTCTAGACATTTTTTTTCGCGCTCTTTACATTGTGGGTAAACCCAATCTGGACCATTGCAGCTTGAGGATTGTGGACATAACGTCCGATAGTATAGAGCTGGAATGATCCGAGCTGGACACTTATTTGTGTATAATTAATTCTTACATGTAAAAGAATGTAAATAGTTTGTACATATATAATAAACCAATTCCTTGGTGAAAACTGAGTATTATTTGTTTTAACTGTGATCATGCTATAATGTGAAAGCATGAATGAAACTTCATTTTATTGTTAAACATGTATATTTGGTGAGAAAGAGACATTAATAAAAGATCTTATTAAACGTGGATGTAACAAGAGGTCTACAGCCACAAACTGCCAATAAGCTATTATTATTGGATTGTAGAAATACCAAATAATAAAAATTGTAATTATCCAACTCAGTCTGTGTTCAATTGACTTTGTAATCCTATCAAAAGTAACCATGTTGGTTTCAACAGTCCTTAGATCATCGGTTGGACATACAAAACGGAGAAAGAGTATTTAAAGTTGTGGGAATGGAACAGGTTATTAACTCCCCACCCTTTCCCCCAGTTCTGTTTGCCTAATTCGAATACTGACTGAATGTTCAGCGCTATAGAAATGATTATTATTATTTTTCAAAAGTATAAGGTTTAATTTTTCACACTCATCTATCTGTTTGAAAATGAAATGCCAAAATTTATTCATTCTATATTAACTTTTCATTTACGCATTTTACCAGCCCGTCAGAACCCAGAAAATATGGTGGGAGATGTCTACATTTGCAAATGTTTGTTCCTTGATTTAAATTTATTTACCTAGGGCAAACCCCCGAACCTCTAATTTGGCTCGCTACGCAGTAAGACACCCTCTCCTGACACCCGCACACACACACAAAATATATTTCGTTCCAACGGGGCAGTTTTATATCATGAGTTGGGAATAAATAACGATTAGTCTATATATGGCTAGGTCTTGATGTTAACCGAATCGTTGTGTTAAACAAGCATTATGCAAGAGCCAAATCCGCCTATTGCAAGTATTTCTTTAGGCCTGAAATGTTATATGAACTATTAAAGGGGCATTATGTGAGATGAGACAAGGAGCTTGCAGTTCTCACTATAATAGTTAAAACACGGAACCGAGAATTTAGCGATTGAATTTTAGGCCTACCCTCATTACTAAAGTCGGTATGATTAAAAAAACATAGTCTCGATTATCCATTTTTGGATTTAATCATTAATGAGCGTAGAGCAGCAGATCGGATTCAAATCCAGTAAATATCGCAGGCTAGGCGATTGTGGTTTTCAAAAATTGTTTATTATAAAGTCACCAAATTTCAATATTAATCACTGTTTATTTCTATATTTCAAACAATACAGTTCGCAGTACGAGAGTTCTTCAAACACGAATATTTAATCATATTAAACAGGAAAGAAAACAGCAAATAATTCGAACTAAAACGATACAAATATTTCAAAATTACAATCAAGAATCGAGTGGCCTGGTCCCTATTTGAAGGGGTTCACAAAATGAAGTTACTTCCCTTGGTTCGTAAACTATTCGTACAATCATTCAGAGATTTCACATATTATTGATGGACAAATATAAAATTACATCTTTACTTACGGTGGCCAGTGCAGTGAAAATTTTCCCTACAGAAAGTTGGATTCGACACGGCGAATGTGCACGCTTCAATGGCTTGTCTCGAAGTGATTTCTGGCTAACTACGCAGTATGATAATACTCAGCGCTAGAGTCTACGAGACAATAAATAGCCATTGCACGTGCAATTCTCTACACATCTATCAACTATTACAGCCGTAAAAAAATCTATTTTTGTCGATTCTGAATAGCAGTAATATTTAGCTTTTTGTTTATTACAGCAGCTTTAGAAATTACGTTCGTTTTATTTTTTAAATTGCTTAATTATCATTAACTGTTCCGTAATATCTCTGAAAGACTTGCGTTTGGCAAGAACATGATACTAGTAAGTAGTTTCATTTTACTTTTACAAGGTTCTTAAAACAATTGTTGAGTTGCCTAACGTGCGTGTTTCTAAATTCAATTTCTTGTTCCAGCTTTCTGTTATGTTTCGTAAAACAAAAGTAGTCTTGATTATCCCGACCCGTCAATCAGACGTAGAATGGTCGGTAGACTGGTTAAGTGAGACTATTTTTAAAATAAGGGCACGTAACCTATTTTTTACTCACAAGTGCCCGGATGTTATGGCCGACACTCGTAACCATCTTTCAGTGTAATATTTATGGACGGTTAAATGGTCATAGCTTATTAAGTACAACATGACCGTAAATGACTATAAATGTGCGAAACTAATGTGCATATATAAATATTGTGGTGTAATTGTCGAGATATTTGGAGATATTTATTTATGGTAGGTCACTCTACTTTTACTTGCTTACACATGTGCGATTTCCAACATTTCGATCACATAAAATACGATTCAATCAAAATAAACAATTTCCAACTGCACATTGTGGGAATTTTCAACTTTCAAACTCTTCAATTTGTGAAAAACACAAAAGGCCCTATTATGTAGACTCGATTTTCTATGAAAGGTTTTGACCAAAAATACCTCAATCATAATAAAATAAAAATTCAAAATCTATTGTCACAACAGCGATGACACCGAGAGTTGATTATGGTCTGGATGTTTTGGGACTCAATAACCCTCTTCTAATTAAGGTAGAATATTCAAACTTGGTGTAGGCGTTCATTAAGTGAATGCATTGATGAAGTTCGAAGATGAGCATTTTCTGATTAGGGTAAGCAGAGATAAGCAATTTGATTGGCTGATGCTCTGGGACGCGATAATTACGTGGGACCGATGAAACTTGGGGTATAGTGTGCAAGAGTGATATTTTTTAATATAGTCAGTTGGTTTTGGTCATTATAATCTGCACTTAATATAAACTAATAGATGTTCTACTACCCCTTTAAAACAATTTTCTATACTGTCCACGCTATACCTGGTTTGTCCACTCACGACATCTTCAAATTTAACCTTTCTTATTTGTCTAGTGCGTTGTTTTATTATTGTAACTATAACTAGGGGTAATATGATGACGATATGAAAAAATTGACTACTATACATCAAAGCTGTACAAATATTAATTGTTCATGAAGTTAATCGAATCGCCCAAAGACGTTCATTCTACGATCAGGACTGTTCTCTATGAATATCTTGTCGACATGCTTTGGGTTCTGGCATCTGGGCCTACTTATTGACGAAAACTTAAACTAAGTTACAACCGAAATATTAAGAAATACTGCAACTTCATTGGATATAATGCAAATTGATTTTACTGGTCAGCCAATCGAATTGCAGTATTTCTTAAAATTTCGATTGTATCTTAGTTTAAGTTTTCGTGAATAAGGGCCCCGATCATGAAGGAGGTCATTATGCACCGCACACACTAGAAATGGTTCCACTCTGATGTATTCCGTCTTGCTCCAGCGACAGTAGTGGACCGTCCTTAAGGCCTTCCTTTGAGCAAGTTTTGTAGTCAATTGCCTACAAAAAAGTTACTGGCCTATAACTCTCTTATTTCCAATATCACTGACCCCAAACTGCACTGTACATAGCTCAACATACAATAAACCACTTCCCATTGAAATAATAGTGGTTCGGTCGTTTTGCGTCATGGAGTTGTTTACCTGTTCAGTTTTTTTTCATATTTTTATACTGTAAGTATGTCCCAGGTACTTTTGTGTAGAAGTTAACAAATTTACCTGCTTATATTAGTAGATCATGAAATATAGGCGGCTCGCGCAGAAGGGAATGCGTTTTTGATTGGTTGATATATTATTTTGATTTATGTGGATATAAACCATGGTGGGGGTGGGGGCTATGGGGTGGCTAAGCCCGCCCCCCCCCCAAAAAAAAAAATAAAATCGAATTAGCCCCCCCCCCCCCAATATTTCGCCGACAATAATGATTTTTTAGGACTGTTCAAATTGGTAGGCGACCCGTAGGGGGCAGAGACCTATTCGTCCACCACCCTCCCTTCCGATTCTAAGGGCCCCCCTAAATCCACGCCCATGTGTAGGCCTATAGGTCTTTGTACTGTAGCTTCGATAGAAACCATTGTAATGTAAAGATGATTTGTAAGGTCAAATTTAACTGATTATTAAATATACATCTAATATACATAAATACTGACAAAACATCCAAACGTTTAAAAAACTCAGTAACATGTAGAACAATTTGTAATATTTTCATGAAATCGTATCAAACAAAAATTACACGAATCAATTTATTTTATTTAATGTTTGACCTATATCGAATCTCGATATAGTTAAACACTATTTTAAACACATCTGGCAGAAACGCCAATATTCCCGGACGATAATAATGACATTTACGACCAGCTGGTATGATATTATATTTTATGTGATCACCCAATAGTACTTCTACAGTAGATATCGCTTGGGTGATAACTTACATAATATACTGAGGAGATATCGCTTTACTTGAAATGAAATCTATACTAAAGAATTATATTTATTTATTTGTGCGTTTAAGAAAGGGTAGGGTGATAAATAAAATCTCCTACTGGTTCCTTTTTACATTATCGACTTGTGTTGATATATTTTTGATATCAAAAAAGACTCGTAGGAGATTCTCTATTCAGTTACTTCTAATTTCTCTGTTTGACTAAATATCCACCAGCGTAATCATTATACGCAGTAGCGTGAAACAAGACTAGTACTTATAATACCAAAAATCAAAGGAATAGAAATGTGAAAAAAATTGCACGACGCCCAAATAAACAATGCGAATGAACTGCCTAACAAAACATTGATTGGTGCAATTGGATGCACTCTCTGTTGAAGGATTAGCGTAATTATTAGAGCTAGGTCTTGGGCTATGGTAAGCGCTAGCTTCAGTCCCCTTTTATAAAATGTGTCAACCATAGGTTACTTAGTTTCATGTATACAAAAATGATCAAAATATACTAAACAGAAAAAAAACCCGGGGATCACGTGGCTAAGTGTGTAAGAAGCTGGCTCGCTAGCCTGGAGGTCAGGTGTTCGATCCCTGCATTGGCCGAGACGTGGTTCCCCCTTGTCAGTGATAGTACCGCTGCCCGGGCAAAATTTCCCTCGTAGCACACTGTATGGCGTGTGCCCGTCTTCATTAGCCCAGTATATGAGCAGAACAGTAGGACGTTAAACCCCATTTCATTTCGAACAGTAGGACGTTAAACCCCATTTCATTTCATTTCCCCATTTCATTTCATTTCATTTCATTTCACTAAACAGAATACCTTATTATTTACAGTATTCATATCGATTATTCACATATGGGTTTGTACATTTAAACGTATAGCTATATATATAATATAACTAATTATCATTCACTGACCCAGTTTTTCTTTAAGTTTAAAGACCGAAAACTATGCCTTGGATTAGGAATTAAATGCGTGATGAAGCATCATTTGTTCATACACTGGCTACTGCAGTATAGGCCTACGTAAGATCCCTTGTGTTATATGAACTGTTTATCTCGATAAGATAATACGTGTATCGTATTTTCCTGTATACCGCCCCTTTGTGACAGTTTGAGATGGTTCCTGGTGTGTGATTACCGTTTAGCGCATGCGCAGTTGTAGGAGCCAGCTCACATCGTTATGGACACGGTGTGCATTGACACCCCCCCCCCCCCGGGATAGGATTTCCCCTAAGATTTTCTTACGGTCAAATCGGTTTCTACACTATTATCTACCAATATTTACAGTATTTCTATATGAGGAGGTGTCGAATTTCTATTGTTTGTTTATTTCGATAAAAAGTAGAAATACAAATTGACTAAGGCGCGGATTCACTAATAAAGTGAGTCGTAGCAATTCGTGTTGATGGAAAATCAGAGCGGTATTTTCCCGCGAGCGTCTCCCATACAAAAACGGTAATTTCGCTTACATTTCGATAATCATATAAAGGCCAATATTCAATCTGCAAAATGTTTAATTATTAAAACATAGTTAACACCTCAAAAAGTGTAACGTAATCACTAAAAAATCCCACAACGGCAACAAATTACGAACGATAGAAGTATTAGTTTCAAGCCAATCAACTTAGATCCGTTGATCGTGTAACTACTGATCACTAAAACAGCAGCTAATCACGATAACAAGTACGTTTATTCATGACAAAACTCTAACCAAATACGTAATACTTTTCCCTGAACTGATCAGTGACCAGGAACCATCTCACAATACCGGAAGTAGATATAGTTTCGTTGTTAACGCTAACAACAGTTTCGGACATGCGCAAGTGCCCAGGAGCAAACACACACCGGGGGTCAATTCAAACTGTCACACCGTTAACGTTATATTATTAGGATATTATGTGTGATTTAGTTCATTTATCGTCTGCTTCCACCGAAGTGATATGTTGACACGATACGTGGATCAAGTATTATCATATGATCATGGGATATAACTGTAGAATGGCGATCTTAGATAAGAATAACTACCTATATAATTTAATTTTTGGATATCAGCGGTGGTACAGGATATATAAGTGACCTGCTTAGGACGTAATACTCTAAAGAAACACGGGGACAGTTTGAAAAAGAAAACAGAAGGAAGAATAATTAAATCCAACATGACACGACCCAAAGTGATCCAAATATTAAAATATGTCGGTTTGTTTGTCGGTTGTGTAGCTAAATTTACCAGTGGTTCATTATTTGTGTTTAACGCCTATCAAAATGCCATCAAATCTACGTTCAATTATACACAATCAGAAGGTAGGTCCTTGTAATATATAGGGCTGGGTGGTAACAGGATCGCTTACCAAACCGCATAGCTTTTCTCCGGGCCTCCGGTTTAATCTAACTGCTAAAGACCCCTATATTATTATTGAAATAAAATTATATTATATACTCTTCAAAAACAGTAGGGGATATTGAAATGCAAATACCTATGCAGGTTGTGATATGATAAATAGTCATGGACACTTGACATGCTTTGAGAGTATGTTCACAGATGAAGAACTTATCGCCCCAACAGAACCACTGAGCTGCACATGCTACACGCAATAGCCATACACGTTCGAGGGGTTCATTGTCAAATTTGACACTTCAAGGAAGGGTTGATGAAAACTGCCGCGTGGTGGTTTATCTATCCTTGTTAGCATTCCTATCGGTTCTTGCATAAGATTTACTGTTTAGCGTATCTTTGCTTTAGTGTGTTACGTTTATTTTCATCGGGAGACGTGTTCGACGACGTCAACGTCAACCGACAACACTGCAAGAATTGACCGTGGCACTGCAAGAGAAGTGGGTCAGATTGCCCCAAATCGTCATTGAACGGTTGATTAGGAGCATGCCACGACGAATTGCTGAATGTCTGAGGATTGGTGGAGCAATTACTCATTATTAAGATAAAAATCAAAAACGTCCATTTTAACTTTTGACGGTGAATCTCTTTGCGAGTGAAATGGGGGCATCAGATAAGCCGCCCATATGATCTGTTTATGTTCATGTGTAGGCAATTGGCCTGTTATTAACATTCACTGTTTACCTCTAATAAAAACAGCAGTGCATTTCCGCAGTTTTTTTTATTGTTTCTGAATATTCCCTACTCTTTTTGAAGAGTATATTATCTTAATTCTCTACCGTGTTTGATTGGATGGGAACACCGGTTGCTTTATTAGTTGTTGGTGTCTAATGAAACAAAATCGCAATGATCTCTCCAAATATAGTGTAAGAAATAGAAACAAACACAATCGCAGGGAAATCTGCTTTTATTTCACCAAAAACTGTAAACACACAACGGCGTGGCCTAGCTGTTAGATTTAGAAGGATATTGGAGTAACCCACTGAACTGCCTGAAGTGCTATTTAGAGGCAATCTTGGAATTCATCCGTTTAAATTTTTTGAAGCCATTCGCCATTACGTCTTGTGTATAACAAACATGTTTATGCGAAATCACAATAGTAAAATATAAACCCACAAGTAGGCCTACACATCAAATGGGTTCTTTATTTCAGTGGAACTTCTATCGTCCGCCTTAAATCTTGGATTAGGAACGGGATTTCTTCCAGGAATGCTGTACGACCGGTTTGGACCATTCTGGACGTCTGGTTCTGGGCTTCTGGTGTCCAGTTGTGCTTATTTCCTTATATGGAGTACAACTAAATCTGTTGATTTTTATAAAACAAGATCAGGTTTAGTTGCAGTGTATTATTATTTTGCCGGTAAGTACAGCATTATGAAAGCTTTATCCTTTACCTGAAAACATTGCGAGAAAATCGCAAATAGAGCCCTGCGATTTCTAAACTTCATTGACGTCAGTGTCCAAATGTTTATTAGGAGTGTGTACTCCTCTATAGGTGCATTCACACTGGGGGTTTAATCTGAATTGGATTCAGAATAAAGTCTTATTCCCTGCCCTGCCCTGCCCTGCCCTGCCCCTAATGTCTAGACCTTAAATGAACAGTCGTGATCTGAACACATCATATCTTTGTATTTGGATTTTTAACTGGTTATGTTACCGCATATATGTTTCAGTGAGGTAGGGCTACGGCTATGTAGGCTATACCCCAACTGATTTATGTTTGCAATATTGATTTTTATTTATTTGCAGACTATTGGCCAGGAAAATACACACGTTTGCCTCCAAGCGATTAAATTGAAGTAGACGTGAACATGCGCACAAAATAACCCGACCTGGAACACTTGTTCCAGAATGAATTCAGAAATTATACGGATTCGTTATTTCAGATTGAGTTCGGATTTTAGCGAATTGAGTGTAACGCCTAAATCCGGAATATAACTTTATTCTAAATTCAATTCAGATTAAACCCCCAGTGTGAACGCACCTCTAGACAACGTATTTTAACTTATTAAGATCCTATGGTGTGTACTCGTTAATGTCTAAAGCTGCGTTCACACTGCATGCGCCTTCAATGCGAATTCGGAGACCGGTCTCCGGAATTCGGATTGGTTTTTCCCGGTTTAAAAGAGGTGCGTCACATTACAGTTTATTCGGATTGAATTCAGAATGAAAAGCGCCACACTGAATGCGCAGTGATAGTCATTCATATCCAAGATGGATGCGCCAGACATTCGTATTGGTGATCTTGTCTTGCTTATGTTTAATTGCTTGAGGCAATCAAAGCAACATCAGCGACGCTGGGTCCTATATCTCGACACCTTGCCGTGCAGCGCTGGGCACGATTTCGTTGGCACCAAAATCAAATGCGAATGAGGATGATTACTCCTTTGGTCGCGTTTGCTATACATCAACACGTATGTACATGTACTTCACTCTTGACTCTGTACTAGCGAAGATACATTTCATAATTGAAATGTTATAAAATGGGGTTAAACTTCCTACTGTTCTGGCCCGACGGGCATAGACCATTTTCCCAGGACAGCGGCGCTACGGCCTACGCTTTTATCGAATTCCAACTATCAAGGAATTTTTTACGTCCACGTCAATGTGTACACGGGAACTCTGTCTTTCGTCCCATCCGAACGACTAAACAGCTGTCCTTGTTAGGCCTTCAGCCCTGCAACACTGAAAATCACGATGAACGTTTTCGGTCAACACCGGGAGCGAACCCTCGACCACCAGACTAGGGAGCCAGCTTCATACTCACTGAACAATCGTGGCTCCCATTTCATAATTCAAATCTTTTCAGCACTAAACATACATAATGTAAAGCTTACCTGTCCTGCCCCCAAGGTCTAGACCATGAATGGTCAGCTGTGATCTGAACACACCTATCTTTGTATTTGAAATGTGGTCGTATATTGTCGTCGCCCCCGCCCGACGCGCTAGAGGCTAATGTTAATATCTGATTGACTTTAAATTTATGAACAGTGTTTAAGATCATGGATGAAGAATCAAATTGAATTTGAACGATTTACGATAATTACTGCCAGAGTTATGGCCCATGATATTAAATGTTAGTATAGGACAGAACTCGTAATCAGAATTTAGTGTGTTGTAAATGTTTGCATTACTAACAAAAGGACTTAGCTGCTGAGGGCGTATGTTTCGTTGCCTTACAACCTATTGTTAGCTAGTTATGTTAGTGCAGCATTTGTTTCAGTGACGAGGGGCTGCAGCTATGTAAGCTACACCCCATCATGCGCGCAAAGTTATCGTTTCCGGTAAAACTGTTGATCTGAATCAAGTGTGTCACACTCAAATCTTGACTGCGAATAACAAGATTCGGAATAATTGTTCCAAGTTGAATTCGGAAATATATATGGATTAGTTAATTCAGATTCAATTCGGTTTTTATCGAATTGAGTGTGACGCCAAAGTCCGGAATAAGGCTTTATTCTGAATTCAATTCAGATTAAACCTCTAGTGTGAACGCAGCTATACTGATTCTTAATCTCAATTCGCAATAAAATAAAAGAATTAAATACGGAATAATTTGTTTTATATGAGATCATCAAGACAACGTAGTATGTCCACAAATTTATATATTTTTATCCACCTATATTTTGTTCGCTAATACACATATCTTTTTCAGGGTTTGGCTCATTGTTTAGTTATATGTCTGCTCTAAATACAAACGTAATCAACTTTCCTGCTGAACATAGGGGTAAAGTAATTGGGCTGTTAAACGCATGTTTTACTGGTAGCCCTTCCATATTTGCATTACTTTATTACCATGTTTTTTCAACTGGTGACTATAATCGTGTAGAAAATCAAGATTTTTCCGGATTCATGTTCTTTTTTGCCATTTTGTTTGTGGTGATGAACTTGCTATGTATGCTTTTCCTGCACGATCTTTCTAAATTGAAATCGAAGGAGTTAGTTATTTCAAACAGCATCGACGAAAACAGTATTCAGGCATCTTCAGGGACTTCTATAAATCATCAAGATGGTACGGCCACAGATAAAGACACCTCACCCATATTACAAGATGGAGAAACCCAAGACGGGACGTCATTTTCGCGGTTTTTAAAACTAGTGAAAAGGTTAGACTTTCAACTTCTAACTGTGTCTTTTACGTTTGCGGCTGTGTTAGGGTTAGTGAACACTAATAATATTACTGTGATAACCAAAGCCGTAGGGCTGTCATCATACGATAACATTATTTTAATATCCATGCCGGTTGCGAATACTATACTGAGTTTGGTCATCGGGCCACTTTCCGACAAAGTGAAAGCCAAATGCCCTCGTCTCACTTTTTTCTTAGCTTCCTGTGTATTTTTCACCTTTGCTGAATTAGTTTTTATAATGTTTGCTTCGTCAATTGGTGGAATATTTATAGGAATAATACTTGCTGGTTTTGGCATTGGAATTTTATGGACATTAGTTCCAACCATAGTCAGTGAGCTGTTTGGAATTTCGGATTTTGGAAGAAATTGGGGAATACTTCTAATGCTTTCCGGACTTGGATCATTGGCCGGACAAGCCATATTTGGTAAAATTTATGATTCCATGATCACGGAGTCAGGGGGTCTTTATTGTTATGGCACAAAATGCTTTTTATATGATTTTATTTTTATGGCCATTTTAGGACTGATCTCAGTAATATTAGCCGCCATTTTAGATATACGGTTTCGAAAAAGACAATATAACCAAATACCCTAGTTATTAAAGATATGGGAAATATTATTGACACAGGGCTTTAAAAAAAACCCATCATATTTGTTCATTGGCACGGTGGGGCCGCCCGATAGAAACAAAGTAACCGCACAAAGATTTTCAGCTTTTGAAATCCTAAAGTCGAAAAAAGCAGTTTTGGATAGAATAAACAACCTAGAAAATGAATAGCTTAAAAATGCATTATGTAAGATTTCGATAAAAAGCTGACAGTTGTAGCTATCGTAGTTTATAAGTAGACAACGAAAAAGGAATATATTGAAAATGTCAAATTACTTTATTCTAAGCGAAGTTATGAATGTTGGAAGTTTTGATAAGAATAGCGTAGTCTTGATTTTCATTCATATACCACTTTTGCGATAATAAGAAATGTCTAGATTATCTATTTTAAACTGAATTACTAAATAGAGATCGTGTTTCAATCCATTAAAAATCACGACCATCGGATTATCTAGAGAGTTGTTTATAGGCTTGTCATGTGAATAAATGTCTAAATTTTAATGTTTAACATTTTGGGCCAAATGAAAGACCTGCAATACTTTTAGGCAAATTAAACTCTTACATAATGCATCTTTAATAGCTGGGAATGTTACAATATATTACACTTTAATATCTGAATTAGAAAATCAACGATGTGGGGCTTCTATGTTGCTATCAATACCGAAAGCGATAGAAATATTTAATATATATGTAAATGAATACAGTTAAACATCAATTTTACATACAAATTTAAAATAATATATACGCTTTTTTATATTAATTTAATGAAATGTGAAGCGGTGAATTTAATCATGTCTAAACATAATCGATATGCTTTATAATTGTATATATTAAGATAACCGATAAACAAAATTAAACATATATTAGTACCGCCATCTTTATTCGTCAATGGAAAGAATAAAATTATGTTTATATTAGGAACCAGGGGCCTGTTTCACGAAATTTTAACTAAAGATAAAATCCAAATTTTAGTCGATTCTTCAATTTTGATTGGCTAAGCACTAAAATCAATCTAATATTATCCAATCAAATTTGGATTTTATCATTGTTAAAATTTGGTGAAACAGGCCCCAGGTTCAATGCAAAGTAGAAAATGAAATGTGTTATCCGGCCAGATAACTGTGATTATAACCTTACGACTGCGAACATTACCAAACCCGTTAAAGAGCAAACACACTGCGTTCCCAGACAGTATATTTCTGACAATATTGCAAGCATATATACTTCCTTTATAAATAGTCTTTAAAGGAGACAGACTAATTTATTTGTAACCGTGATATTATGATAGTTGAAATAAAATGTTTTTATCTAAATAATCGTTACTGTAAGTGGTTCTTTTATGAGCACACAAACGTGTACACGGCAAGGTTCGGGTCTCACTCTATTCGAACAATTCGATACACCTTTCCTTATCATTGTATTTCGTGTGTTGGTGATCTGGAATTGGAATTGGTGATCTGGAACTGGCAACATTTCATCTTAGCCCACTGCATGG
The DNA here is from genome assembly GCF_932274485.2 of Patella vulgata. Classification (NCBI taxonomy): domain Eukaryota; kingdom Metazoa; phylum Mollusca; class Gastropoda; family Patellidae; genus Patella; species Patella vulgata. The sequence goes on from NC_065883.2 coordinate 26,858,039, forward strand.
TTGATGAACATCTTTAATAGCCTGGAGATAAAAAAAAAACCAAATCTTTTTATAAGGAAAACAATCACTCGTTTATACACATATAATATAGCAAGACGTTTCGACAAGTATTCTCTTATCGTTTTCAAGTACTAAATAAGAGAATACTTGTCGAAACGTCGTGCTATATTATATGTGTATAAACCAGTGATTGTTTTCCATATAAATTGTGTTGTGTTTTTGAAGTGCTCAATCGCTAAATTCCACCCAAGGACTATTAAAAACAGCTATATAGGAGGCAGACCACCATTAAATTTCACCATCGTCTATTTATAGCAATTCTCTCTCTGTCTCTTTTCTCTCCTTTTGCATGCCCATTTTTGTTGATTTTTTGGTCTAGAATGGATGAAGTTTGTGTATCTCAAAATTTTGGTGGTCAACCTCATACAAATTTTAGTGCAAAGACATAACCATTTGTTCCTCTGTCTGTGGTGAAAAGCATTCAGCCCAACGAAAATTTGGGGAAAAGTTGGAGGTGGGCAAAGAGGCCAGAATTAACATTGAAGTCAATGGGGAAATTAATGATGGTCTGCCTCCATTTCAGTTAATGTGGTTGTCTCCCTTTAAAGGCTCAATACCACTCTTGTTGTAACTGAATAATATGTCCCAATCTTTAATCTGGTCAACAAATTGTACTATTTTAGAATGTTTCAATTAATTGATGATACAAATTTCATCTTAACACACCTTATTTAAAAATTTTGAAAAATTCAACATAATGGTTTGAAACGTCTAACGTAACCTTTTCAAATGAAACTTCGATTTAAAAATATTTTCGAACCCTCTGAACAAGTAAAATAGGATGTAATGGGTAATTTACACAACAGGTAGGACACTTAAACATCTAGTACTTAGATAGAGATATTATTTATTTTCTGGAGCTTTCAAGCCAGCAAGAGTGTTATTGTCCTTTTAAACATTATGTTTATTATCAACAACGCTTGGTCTTCGCGAATTGCAATGAATATGCTTACACAAAATCGGCCAGGATTAAGACTGCATTGTTGAATATTAGAAGCGGGATACTGTGCGTCGTGGCGGATGAAGGGGCCTCGGTGGCTCAGTGAGTAAGACGTTGGCTCGCTAACCTGGAGGTCGGGTGTTCGATACCGGCGTTGGCCGAGAAAGTTCATCGGATTTTCGGGTGTGGTTCCACCTTGTCAGTGATGCAGGACAGAGGGTCTGGTAAGGGACAACGTATAGTCGTTCGGATGATAGGAAAAACCGAGGTCCCGTGTACACATTGGCGTGCACGTTAAAGATCCCTTGTCAGTTGGAATTCGATTTAAGAGTAAACAGTAGCGCCGCTGTTCCGGGCAAAATTTCCCCCATAGCTCTCTGTATTGCGTATGCCCGTCTGCATTAGCTCAGTCGGAGCAGAACAGTAGGACGTTAAACCCCATTTCATTTGTGACGGATGAACTGCATTAGACAGCTAATTCTTTACTTCCTCGTTTATTTGGGCAAGTCTGGTTTACAAAGGTGTCGTAATTTTTGAGAAAATGACAAAACGTGTATTTTTTAGTTTAGTTTAAAATGTAATTGTATTAGGTTTCCAAGGTGTGTGTGTGTGGGGGGGGGGGGGGGTAAAATAAAAGAGAGATTAAAACAACCATTAGTCGTATGTACAAGGTATACTTTATTGGGATGATTGAAATTTCAGAACATAAAAGAAGTCAGTTTTGGAGTTTAATAGTGTAGCCCTGTAACACCGAAGGAAGACGTGTTCAGAATTTTCACCATGATGGTGTCTGGTTATATTAAATTATTTCCAGTTTTTCAGAATCGCCGTTACGTCCATTCCAAACTTTGCAAGCATATCCCAATAATCACCCAAGATGAGTTTTATATATACTCTTCAAAAAAAAGGAGGGGATATTCAGAAACAATACAAAACTGCGGAAATGCACTGCTGTTTTTATTAGACGGCCAATTGCCTACACATGAACATAAACAGTTCGTATGGGCGGCTTATCTGACGGCTCCATTTCACTTGCAAAGAGATACACTGTCAAAAGTGAAAATGGACGTTTTTTTTAGGTTTTTTTTTAATAATGAGTAATTGCTCCACCAATCCTCAGACATTCAGCAATTCGTCGTGGCATTCTCCAAATCAATCGTCCAATCACGTTTTGGGGCAATCTGACCCACTCCTCTTGCAGTGCCACAGCCAATTCTTGCAGTGTTGTCGGTTGACGTTGACGTCCACGAACACGTCTCCCGATCATGTCCCGGACATGCTCTATAGGGGAAAGGTCAGGACTCATGGCTGGCCAAGGCATATGGACAATATGGTGACGCTAGAGGTAGTCATTAACGACACGAGCGCGGTGGGCACGGGCATTATCATCTTGAAAGATGAAACATCGCCCTGCACGTTGAGCAAAGGGTTGAACTATCGGTGCCAGGATGTGGTCACGGTAGTACGCACCGGGGACCCTTCCTTGAATAATATGCAAGTCCGTTCTGCCAGTCATGGTCATTCCTCCCCACACCATAACAGACCCAGGTCCGACGTTAACGTTAGCATGACGCTCATTTACACGTCCCCAAACGCGAGCACGCCTATCTGGAGTAAATCTGGACTCATCTGAGAACATTACACGTGCCATGTGCTGGCGAGTTAATGGAGGCACACCACGCGGTCGTCGCGCATGCAAATGGGCTGCATGTAGCCGATTTCTAGTCGTTTGGGGTGTAACTCGAATTCCTGTAACTTGGTACAAGTTTACAGAAAGCTGATTGGCCGTTTGTCCTCGATTTCGCAGGACCTGTGTACGAATGTTACGATCCTGGGCTTGTGTAGTGGCTCTTGGACGACCTGAACGAGGTCTATCATCAGCACTCTGTGTTTGTTGGTACCGGTTTCACAGTAGCATGTTGGCTACTGCTCGCTGTGTAGAACCCATTTGAAGCAAGCCAATAGCACGTAGACGTTCATCATGTTGAAGACGTCTCATTGCAAATTAAACGTAAAGCAAATATACGCAAAACAGTAAATCTTATGCAAGAACCGATAGGAAAGCAAACATGGATAAGATAAACCAGCACGCGGCAGTTTTCATCAACCCTTCCTTGAAGTGTCAAATTTGACAATGAACTCCTCCCACGTGTATGGCGCTATTGCGTGTCGCATGTGCAGCTCAGTGGTTCTGTTGGGGAGATAAGTTCTTCATCTGTGAACATACTCTCAAAGCATGTCAAGTGTCCATGACTATTTATCATATCACAACCTGCATAGGTATTTACATTTCAATATCCCCTACTTTTTTTGAAGAGTATATAATCTAACATTTGATGACAGTCTGATCCTGCAATTTGCATGTTTCGATCCGATACATGCCAATATCGAAAGGAACCAAGATCTTTTGGAGTGGAGATAAACCTATATTTCAAGTTTCATGGAGATCGCATAACGTGTACACAAACAAATTGTGGACGTACGGACGGACAGAGATGGGCAGGGGCGACGACAATATACGTTCACATAAAAATGTGGGCGTATAACGATAATGTACTTTTAAAATTTCGCCCGCGCATGGTGTAGATAAGAATATATCATGGAATGAACGCTGATGATACATTTCTGAATTTATTTCTTCTTACTTTCATTCAATATAATACATTCAATTATCAATTCCTTCTGATACAGTCTAAATCTCCTTACGTAAGTACAAATAGTTTCAAACGCACAATTGTCAACACATTTCATAACAGTTTGTATTGACATAGGTAATTCTATCACAAATAGTGAAGACTGAACCACTAAAATAGTTATTGAACAGTTTTTCTTTGTGGTAATTATGTGTTCTACATTTTCAAAGCGACATTTCTTTTAATGTAAGCCGCCTTGACACCAGCCAGATAAAATCTCACCAAATTTCGCGTAACAGTTGGGTTTTATCAAATCATATAATTATGTGGTAAGATTTCACCTTTATTTCAATGGGAATTGGTTTATTATTTGTTAAGCTATGTGCAGTACAGTAAACTTTTTGTAGTCATTTGACTAAAAAACTTGCGCAAAGGAACTCCGTAGGACGAGCCATTATTGTGGCTGTAGTAAGGCTTAAGACATTAGTAGTGGAACCATTTCTAATTACTCTTTGCCGTTGAAAACAGATTTATGTATTAATCTTATGACAGATGTATTATTGTTTTATTTACATTATTGATTCCATTATATTACAAACACGGTGCTGTTTCTGAGACAATCTTCAGGTACAATTGATCCCCGTTATTAAATGGGAATAAGAATATCTTAAGCGCCTAATTATTACTAAAATTTCTCGCTTTGACAAAAGTCCAAAAGCTCAGCAAAATAAACTGCTCTCTATGCCTTGATAAGGAAAATGCCTAAATGGATGTTTTTAAAAAATGTTAGTTAACACATACGCTCTTTACACAAGCCTCCCCCTCTCCAAATGTTATTATCCCCCCCCCCCCTTCACTTCCCTTTAGACACTTGCAATATTTGAATAGAAAGGAAAACAATTTCACAACACTAAGTCATTTACATTTATTAATACATACCACAAGAAATAGTTAATCAAAGATCGATTTACATATCAACATTACAAGAATGTTATTAACACATAAGTACTTAGAAGATGTAATAAAACAATAACATGGAAATAACCTTTAAAAAGTAGAGAAATAATTATATTCTTTGTATTAATTACTAGAAATCCTAGGATAGGTATATTTTCGTAATCTTTTCAGATAAAGAGCTGTGCAACAAGAAGAAAATTTAAAAGATAACACTAGCCAAAATACACGTTTACAAAATAATCTTATCAAAACAGTAGACATAGACAATGTTTAAATTTTGCCTTAAAATTCTAAATATAGTCTAATGTTACAAAACTGCATTCACATAATCATTAGTTAATGGTAGGTCTATCTTTAAATCCAAATACACGCTTCTCATAAATTTATTCAAATCATTTTTGTCTTTGTCATGTTATGGTACCAGACAACTGTTTGTGTTTGATACCCTATTCTGATCGTAACAAACCTAAATGTTCTGTTGACAAAATTTGAGAATCATTATAGATAATCATGATCTATTGCTGAGAATGACTGATAATAAAGAGCTACTAAAATCATCATCGGTCTCTTGACTACTACGTGTTCTCACGGCATGATGTAATTCGAATTAAAAAACCACAGATGCTTGCTGGTAGTTTTTACTTGCGATTAACTATTTTCGTAGTGGCTTACAAATGATAGTTCTTTATCGTGAAAACTCAATGTCTGTGGAGCCCGAAGAGATGTCAATATCAATAATCAGCGATCAAGTTTCTTTATTTCTTTAAAACATGTTCTCTTTTTTGTCGATTCTATAAATATAAATCTAAGCCAGAACGATAGTTTTTAATTAGTATTAAAATACAGATGTGACGTTATTCTTTGATGTTGGCGTACCATTATTTCAATGTGCCAAGCGTACCTTTTTTTTTTATACTAGTTGAAAGTTTGGACCCGCGTGACATATTTCATTGCAAAGCACGTGCGAGTGTCTGTATTTTAAATTGTTTCATGGTCTCGAGCTGTAGACATTGCGTAATATATTGAAACAACGCCCGGCAACTAACGTCCCTCGTGTTGTTTCAGTATATTTCTTAATGTCTCGCTCTCGACCATTAAACCACGTTTAACTTTTTGTGTGGGTATGGATTTTAAGATGACATTTTACACAAGCCGGGCAGATTTTTAAATATTATATATATATATATATATATATCAATATGGCCTGAAAAGGTTCAAGAGAAATTAAAACATTAGTGATAAATATGTGTTTATTTCTTTTTTTCAACGTAATATTAATATTCATACCTTCTCCAACTTTAAAATCTTAATAGATATTTTTCTACACAGACATGAAAATATTAATTTTAATCACAAAAAATAATACAGCAATGATTCAGACAATAGGCTATAATATTATATATGTAGATATAACAGATAATAAATATGGACGGATAATGTACATTTATTATATCATATATACACAATAATTAACACAGTATGAATCAGCTTAACAACAGAGTGTAATGAACACGTCGTGTAAATAAACAATCACGCATGATTTATACACGTATAAGAGAATTAATTAAATTGAATATTATTATTATGATTCAACAAAATTTATATTTATAAGAACAGCGGTGCCACTATGTAGTTTTATGTAAGGATTAATTATTGCCTCTTTTAAACATTGTTCCAACAGTGTAATTATGAATAAATAGATCTGCTGTGCATCCATTTGTTGTGTCATGTGATGTATCTATCACAAATAGTAAAAAAACGTATTCCACATTAAATTTATTGATGGATGGAGTAAAAAGATCATAATTTTATTCACCGTAATTTGGTTTCGCGGTGTTATACAGTATAGTTCACAGGTCCAAATTCTAGTCCTATCACACTATCTGAAACTCCGTGATTCGTTTTTAGAGTTTTCACGTGGAGTCCGACTTTTCGACTAGAAAATCATGGTTTGTCTCGATAACCCTGTCCATTACTTCCTAATGACATCTTCCCGCCTACATTTTTAAGTTTGTTTTCCAGCGGGTAATACAGTATTGAGGGCTATCACTGCGTATTAACTATTTCTTACCAAAGATAACAACGCTACCCAATTGACGCATTTATGAAATCACCCAATTGAAAATTTATTGATGTCAATATGAAGTTTTAATGTGTTTTAAAAGCTCAGTATTCAAACATGGAACGATTCCTAAAGAATATCAATTTAGCAAATATTTCTTTTTCATGATAGTTGTAATGTACTAAAACGAATGGTATTATCAAATCTAATAGATTGTTGATATCGCTTCAATGAAACCGGAACAGATTTCTTCCCCCCAAAAGCATCGGCATGATTTAAGATAAAAGTAAGAATGTGATCTAATAAAGTAAAAGTGGATGTGAATGTTGTTCATTTGGACTATTGTCTGAAAATGACCTAAGTAATCAATTGACGAGACGCTAAATCCCCTTGCTGCTCTTTCAATGATGTCTGGTATAACTCAAGATTTAATTTCAGTTATCTTGCAGAATCTCACAAACCCATGGTCATTACACATGTCAGCTATTCAAATTACGTTATCCACAGTGAGTGTTATATTTTTCATCATGTCTGGACGTATCTGTATTATGGAATTTCTAGGTCTCAGTGATCGCACGGAATGTTCTGAAGCAGTAAGCTTAAAAATAATATTAGCAAAAAGAAAATAACTATTAATGCTAATGAAGGTAATATCAATGAAAGAACAAGTTAAGAAACATGATATTTCTTCAAGGCTGTGTCACCTACAAAACAACGAGACAAGAGTCAGGTGAACTTTGTCTCGCCATTTTGTTTTGATGACGGGGTTGTGTAAATGGATGTATTCGAGATGTTGGAATTGATTGTGCGCATGACACTAGTGAAGGGACGACGTACTGTTCTCCGGCACAACACAGTGTCGAAGAAACGACGTCGGAATCGCTTTCCACTCAAGAAATACAAATAGAAATTCACGGCATGGTTACTATCGGATAACACAAAGATTAGCTGGTTGGTCAAAAGATACTGTGCGTGTTCGTATGAGTTTTCCTGGTATGTCCAATATGGCTTCACGATAAAGAAGAGACAATTGGGAATGGTCAACAACACGAACACAATAGAAACGACAACAAGCATGATGGTGATTTGTCTCAGTTGGCGGAACTTCTCGGCCATTTGATCCGATTTGCTGTTAGTGAGTTCCTTTTGTATCTTTCCTGAACGGCGAATTCCGAATATGATGAGGAGGTTGAAAACAAAGAGTAAGATACATGGTAGAATGGCGTATAAAGCCCCGTCTATCCAGTACCAGTACAGATTGATAAACTGCAGATATTCCTGTTTAAAACTACAGTCAACGCTACCATCTTTACCCACATTCTGAGTGGCACTCCAGAAAAACTGCAAATCCGCGATCAGTAGTACAAGAGCCATGATAGCCATGATCATTGCCGCCTTTTTGCCGTCACAATAGTTTCCGACCTTAAGCGGCAGCCAAATAGCCATGAACCGTTCAATCGTCATAGCTACTAGAATCCAATTAGCATACATGGCAAAAAAACTTCCGAAATAATATAGAATTCGACAGCCTGTGTCTCCCATCTGAATATCATACAGCGTCAGTTGGTGAAACAGTAATTTATCTATGATGGCAAGAGTATCGACAGCCGCTAAAACCGCCACGTACGCAGTTGACGAGGTTAATGGAGGCATACGCAATATGGTTATAAAACTGGCTAAGTTACCGGGAAATCCAATAGCGAATATCACCCACAGATAATACAGATTAATATAGTAAGCTGCCCAGAAGATTTTAAATTGTTCCACTGGTCCATATTTTCCGTAAGGACTGGGCGTGGTTGTACTTAGCGGTGTACTCAATGTACCGTTATTATAGATGTTGGTAGTCCATTCTGAGAGCGTCTGGTTGATGTTTAACGTCGTGGAAGTCATTTTCTTGCTATGTCTTTATTGCAAATCTGAAATATATTTTTAGAAAAAAAAAAGATTAATAGAGGTCAAAGTATATAAATGAAACTGCCGCTGTACTCTAAATAAAACGCTACCATGATGTATAAAACGTATCATTATCGCAAACCTGTTAAACCTGGGTCCGACAAGAACGGACAATTAAGGGTGATATTTTTTGTCAGTATCGCGCAAAGTATTGCAAACATTTAACGAAGAGGAAAGATATGGTATAGTTATGGACAGATAGGACCGTTTTAGTCAAAATTTCAATTCTCCATATTTTTTCAATTTCTAATGAAATCATTTAAAATTTGGATACGATGTGTAGGATATGCATATCTCCTTTTGTAAAATTTTGGGCGCTATTGACAAAAAGCTACCCTATCTGTAGGACTAAACCTTTTAGATTAAAATTATTTGTTGAGCATCCGATTAAAAGAAGAAGGGTTGCTTTTAACAATCTTGTCCTTTTACTCCACTGTTTCATTAAAGAACGTATGGCTCTATTTTTTGGAACATTGAAATAGACAAAAATTGTTCGTAAAAGCACATATTAATTTAATATGAATGTATGTAAAGTGATTTATATTCAATTTTTGAAAAATATTGTAATTTTTAATCAATTATGTTCGATGACATACGTGAACAGTTCAAATTGAAAGACAGTCGTTTACGCCTGCTTAGCGCATTCTACACGTTTTTTAAATTATTATTTTGTCGTTTGTGAATCAGCCTTTGATAATTACTTCCACTTTGTGTTTTAGGATATGTTTTTATTTGTTCGTTACAAAATGGCATAGGGTAAGCGACTTGTGTACTGATTATAAAATGTAAATCGTGTCTTAAAGATTAGATATTAGGGTCCTGTAATTTCAGGGCAAGATACAAACATCAATATTGATGGAAATTAATCAATATTTAATTCTAATTGGTGCTTTTAATTTCGAATATTATGGAAAATATTGAGTTAGAGACTTAGCTCCTTTAAGTTGGAAGAAATATAAGTAACTTAGTTATATCCGCCTATTAATTAGTAGAAAAACAAACACTTTTACAATAAGAATAAAATCCTTTAGCAACTCTTATAAAAGAGATTATGCTGTGTCAAAAATCTTGAAATGATCTATTATTAATAGAATGCAAAGCGAACACACAGAGTAAACGAGAAGATGGTAAAATTCACAAGCAATTCAAGTTATCGTAAAACATTAATTGAATTCCGCTGTTACGTCATATGGTGATGGCGTCTTACTTCCGACTTTGTGGTAAAATAACACCTAATTTCTAATACAATTAAAGCGCGAACACACAATCAAAGGCAAATGAAATTATGAGTTCAAACCAAAAAAAAAAAAAAAAAAAACCAACAAAAAAACAAAACAAAACAAAAAACAATTTGAAGAGAGAAACTTGTCACCAAGTTTTGATTGTGTTATACTAATACGATCAACCCTTCAAATAGAAAAAGGCATTTCGGCGTCTTTCTTCCACGTCTGTAATGTAATTAGCACCATTTTTAATGGAAATGTTGAGACATACGTCACTAGCTTCATTTATAAGAATTTTCTTGTTTGTAACTGTCACGAATGTCTCTTATGTTTGTAAATTGAAGTTCACGGTTGTCAATCAAGTCGACTTATGCGTAAAATAAAATACATAATAGTTTATCTTACATGGTATTTTTGAAGACCAGTAGACTTCCTTATTATGTAATGCAAATGTTTGAGGAAACCAGACTAAATGGTAACAATCAACGAGGTTGTAAAATCCTTGTAAAAAACCTGCGGTCGAACCCCCACCTACATAAATGATAGGATTTATGATTAAAGATGCATTATATAATTTTCTTTATTGTTACCTAGGAAACAATTCCTTCATTATTTTCACACCATGTAACCAATTGAATTCGCAAACCAAGTTTTCCATAGTGTTTAAAGTACAATGCCAAGGTAACTTTTTGTAACAATTTGTTAAAAACAACCACCATGTTTCAAACAATTTTTGCCTTTAAAAAAACCCTTACCATCATTAGCTGGTTCGTGGATATTTTTTCGGTATCTTGTGGAAATCGTTAAGTGTGTGTCTTTCGACATGAATGACATTTAACGATTGACAAAGTAAACAACCATAGCTTTCCCAAATTGAATAACAGCATTCCAGATCAGCTTAAAAGCAATCTTGATTTGTTTTTGTAATTATAGTAAATTGACAAATTTACAAAAATTGTTGATAAAAAAGGTCACTATCGGGAGATAGCATCGGTTAATTTCCACCGGGAGAAGGAAGTTGAACACAGTTCATGCTTACATAAACTAGTTTAGATTCCCAACAGAAATCTAACAATGTAAATGGAAAACCAAGCCATTTCTATTTGTATGTTTACTTAGAGAAATTTTGTTTTGTTGAAAAGAAACCCAAATGACTCTAGTTATTTTAGTTGGGAGGTTCTGCGGTGTAAAACCACTTAAGATGTTTTTATAATTTCCTTCGGTTCATCAATTCTTATTATTTGGAAGAATACACAAGGTAGAAAAGGCATCGGGAATAGAGGAAAACATTTGTTAGGGTGTAAAGCCGGCACTCGGTATGGTTCAGAGAGTAACATAACATGTTTACAACTCTTCCCTGGTGAACTTCCTAGATACAACATCTGGCCCTTATTAAAATAAAGTTCGAGTTTTAGTGTCGGTCAGATGACAGCATGTGCGGAGCCTACCTACAGGTGTCGCAAAGGGATTGCTTTGGCTGTAGTCATATTGGCAATCTAAAATTGCCTGGCCCATGTTATCTGCGCCAATTATGCATTAATCGCAATGATTGAGTAAGATTCATTGTCTGAACAGTTTACGATTGACTCTTTATTCTCTCTATTAATAGTAATAGCATGTGCTTACAGAGGAAATACCCCGCACTTAACCGTCAATCACAATTGTGAGCAATAGCTAGCTAAGTCCTCTAATTAGGATCGGGGAAAAAACAGAAACATTTTTGTCTACCTTTTTTTGCATTCCACCTGACACAGCGTTCTTTACATGCATACACGTGTCTTATTTATAATACTACATTCACTTTACGTCGTATGTACGGTAATCACGAGTTCGTGGCTTGAGAATTATCATGTAAGTCATTTACTCGATTGTTAAAAAAACGTTTTTGATCCGTACTGGGATTGGATTGGGATTACCTAAATCTCTATTCGGAGACTTCACAATTGATAATATGTAAAGCCCCCGTCAGACCAAAGGTCGATGTGGTTCATATCTAAAACGTTTGGCGATCTAAGGAGACTCATAATTTCTAGCAGGCCACATAAAATCGCGTTACAAATTTGATGAAATTACTTCAACCAGTCTCCGAGACCCACAGACTCGGTAACTACACGATGTCGATACGACCAAAAATGAAATGAAAATGAAATGAAATGGGGTTTAACGTCCTACTGTTCTGCTCCTAACCTGGGCTAATGAAGACGGGCATACGCCATACAGTGTGCTATGAGGGAAATTTTGCCCGGACAGCGGCACTACGGCCTAATCTTATATCGAATTCCAACTGCCAAGGGATCTTTTACGTGCACGCCAATGTGTACACGGGACCTCGGTTTTTCGTCCCATCCGAACGACTAGACAGCTTTCCTTTTCAGCCCCTCCGTCCTGCATCACTGACAAGGGAGAACCACGCCGGAAAATCTGGATGAACTTTCTCGGCCAATGCATATTTGGTTAGGGGTTGCATCTTTAATTAAATGCGTATTTATTAACAACAAATTATATAATATTATATTAATTAAGACCGGACGTTTATATATATTATGTAGGTTCTATACATATGTAAATCAACGAAACATACTACAGATTTTGATAATACAATTAAATATAAATGAATTATAAATTATATATACATTATTTACATAAATGGACATGAATATGGTTCTTTAAATGACATCTAGAAACACGGTTTTGTGAAACGCATCTATCTTAAGTTAGGATGAAATTTTAGTTTAAGACGATTTTAAGGAGATTTAAGTTTTTGTGAAACAGGGCCCAGGGCAGATAATTTGAAATCGTGAAAACCCTATGGATTAACACAGGCTATAGTGGAGTAGAACGGAATGACAACACTGGGGATACCGAGGATGATTGAAAACATACAGCGTATGAAATAAAATAAAATGGGGTTTACGTCCTACTGTTCTGACCCGACTGGGCTAATGAAGACGGGTATACGCCATACGGGTGCGCTGAGGGAAATTTTGCCAGGGCAGCGGCGCTATGGCAAAGGGATCCTTTACGTGTAAACCAATGTATACACGGGACCTCGGTTTTCCGCCCCATCCGAACGACTAGACAGCTATCTCGGCCAATGCATGGATTGAACAGGGTTTGATGATGGCCGGGGCAAAACTCTTAATGGTGTGCCTCCAAGACTCAACTATAGCTCCCAGTACTGAGAATGTGAGAAAGAAAGCCATTTTAAATATGTAAAACAGACAAAATAACCCCTTTATGCAGCTTACACAACGCAGTTCAAAGATACTTCCACTCTTTGATTGATTCCTCATCTACGCCCCGTCCCTGGGACCAGATAACGTACCCTTAATTGACACTTTATAGAAGGGCAATTACACACGAGATAAATACTTATCTCTGTATATTTACAGATCTATCGATTTCCTTTCTTTAATGATAGAATTATTGTTAAGGATGTCTGATAACATTTACAATGTATATATAAACATTTCATAAAAGCAAATTGAGTGAATATGGCAGGTCTCTTTCTTTACACTTCGGGTTAAATTTGTGTAATTTACCCACTATATACATGATATCGGTTCCTGAAAGTCTTTTATTAAGTTTAACCGGCCAAATGAGGAACCCACGCTTGTCATTTACCTGGCCATAACCCTACAGGGGTTTGTTAATAGACCACAGTGTTGGCAATAACGAAACCACTTAAATTCATCTAATCCATCGTAATATACCGAGTATACAATGCCATTCTTCATAAAGTCTTAAATATGAAGTAGTTGCTGGTGGTAATCTGTAGACAGTTTGCTTGAGTTTGTCTGGAATTTTAATCTTGATGATATAGGAAAATGGTTATGCATACACCATGAGATTAAAACCTGATTAGCACCAATCGTTGTTGTACTTTTGCATTTCACAACTACGAGCTTGGTCCCTTCGTTCGGGGTACAACGCTCTCAGGAGGCCTATACTTGGATGCTATAATACTGGTCATATGGCAAACCTATTAATACACCCACTGGTCAGTGTTCTTGACATCCTCTTACCTCCAGTGGTCTCATTCCGTTCTACTCCACTAACCCCTGGGTTCATCCATGGGATAGACACGTTTTCAAATTATATGCCCTTTATGACTGAGCTATTTTTATCGACCAGTCAAAAAAAATCGTTAAATACAAAGGAAGTTGGCGAAGGGAAGAAACTATCATATTGTTGGCGTCAGACCATCATTAATTTCCCCATTGACTTGAATGTTAATTCTGCCCTATTTGCCCACCTCCAACTTTTCCCCAAATTTTCGTTGGGTTAAATTGCTTTTTACTACAGACAGAGGAACAAATGGCCATGTCTCTGCACTAAAATTTATATCAGGTTGACCACCAAAATTTTGAGATACACAAACTTGAAGAAGCACACTAAAAACATGTAACTAGTTGCCGTACATTTCACCGTAGCCAACCTGATAACCCCGTTATCCTTCCGCCTCAAAATCATGAATATTTACCAAAACCTAGCAGAAATTGTTAATTCAAACCCTCTTCGTCCATTCTAGACCAAACAATCAACAAAAATAGGCATGCAAAAGGGGAGAAAAGAGACAGAGAGAGAATTGCTATTATAAATAGACGAACTGCAATTTGTGGGTACCGAGATGGTGAAATTTAATGGTGGTCTGCCTCCTGTTGCAACAAACAAGTCGCCATGAGGGATATTTTATCCGAATTTCGAATTCCAACTGTCAAGCGTTCTTTTACGTGTACACGGGACCTCGCGGGTTCGTTCTATTAGAATGGCTTGAAACTGTTCTTATCAGGTCCTCCGTCCTGCACCACTGACAAGGGAAAGCCACGCAGAAAAATCCAGGTCAAACCCGTGATCGAGTCCGCGACCCCCTGATTATTGAGCTAACGTCTTACTTGCAGAGTTACTGTGGCTCCCTTTCAAATTCCCCAGAGGAAGTTCACGTGATCACTAGGAAGAAAATGATCGCACTTTAGACTGTCTCGATACCAAATGCTGGAGCCATTTGACTACTTATGTTCAAATTAATTTTACCCCGTGACCGCTAAAATTTTGATACTTTCTGTGTTGCCCTGTTTACAAATCTGTTATATTTCGTTGCCTGTTTACTATACAGTCCCCCCCCCCACCAAAAAAAAATAAAAAGAAGAAAAGAGAAAAGTAGTAGCACCAGATGTTCTATAAAAGTATGATACCCTGGTTGTTATACATTAGCATACCTCAGCTATACTAGAATGTAGTTATTAAAATATATCCATATCTCAAATTTTAGATTAAGGGCTCAGTCAACTTGATTAAAACCGCTGAATCCAAAATGTATTGAAAATAATTACCAGTTGTTTTTCTTTTCACACCGACTTCTGAAAGCAACTTCGGATATAAAATTTATTTCGACTTTGACCGGAGGCTTTAATGAAATGTCAAGTCAACATCCTCCACCCAAAGATACAAAAAGCAAATACAGACCTTTTTATGGTGAGATTTGAATCTGAACCAAATTCCAAGAATTGTAAAGGCTGTTTACATGAGTGAATATATCAGTACAGAAAGTGAGTCTGGAATGTCTGAAAGAGCGAAAAATAACAAACTATTGGGAAATTAGTCAAAAAATTGAAAGAAATGGATATTCTCTATTGGTATAAAAACTAGTTTAAAACTACTAGTATAGAAAATTACAGACAGACAGCCCTTTTCATTAAACCATAGTTCTGAACAAAGGTGATTAACGTATGTTCGTTTATTCCCTAGTAAAAAAACCTATAAATTAAGTTAAATCTCCGGTTTTTCTTTGTAGATGATTAATCAGGCTTCTTTCCTATTTTCCGACAAACTTTACAAGACATTAGACTCTGTCTTATTGCTCATTTAAACGCTCATATCTTAAATCTTACTGGCGCTCTCCGGCAATGGTTACTCGGTCATTCATGATGTTATAAAACATCAGAAAAACAACATGGTCGCGCTTAATTTAGTTTTTATTTGTAATATATGACAAGGATTCAATCTGCAGACGAGACAAATAGGACCGAGATAGCCGAGCAATTTTCTTATCTAACGCTATTTGCTTTCAATGTTCTACAGATAAAATCAGCCATTCGGATTTTCAGACCTGAATGAAAAAAATATATCAAAATGTTTTTAGTCCTTTGTGTGATAACTTTACATTGTAATCTGTTCGTCTGGTTGTTTTTAAGCGTATAGATTCTTTTAGAACATGGCTACAATGGACGATACATAACATCACTGTCTAAATTATTTAAATGGTCGAATGGCTTAAATAACATCAGAGAATCGTGTCTTGGGATCTTTTTCGAATTCATTTGTTCCAGAGCGTTACTGTTAATGGTTGTCTGAAACATGACCAATTTTATTATTTTATTTTTTTTAAAATTTAAACTTATCAGACCTTTAAACATTGTCAGATTGTTGCAGGATCTCGACAGATTAAACCTTTTTTATGACAACACAAAGGGTTAATTAAAATGCATTCAATATAACGTTTGTGTTTAGTGCATGTAGTTGGCAGTGGGGACAAAAGCTGACGCGGTGAGCTGTCAGTGTCACAATATTAGCCCCTAGAAAGAGATAATTTCGTAATATAAGTGTCGTTATAGAGTCTTGATAATCAAGATAATATTACCAACACGAATGTCCAGACAGTTCCATTTCATACGGGCTTAAACTAAAACGAATCAATTAACAAAATGAAATGAAATGAAATGAAATGGGCTTTAACGTCCTACTGTTCTGCTCCTATGCTGGGCTAATGAAGACGGGCATACGCCATACAGTGTGCTATGAGGGAAATTTTGCCCGGGCAGCGGCACTATCGCCTACTCTTATATCGAATTCCAACTGCCAAGGGATCTTTTACGTGCATTCCAATGTATACACGGGACCTCGGTTTTTCGTCTCATCCGAAGGACTAGACAGCTGTCCTTGTCAGGCCCTCCGTTCTGCACCACTGACAAGGGGAAACCACGTCGGAAAATCCAGATGAACTTTCTCGGCCAATGCAGGGATCGAACACCCGACCCCCAGGCTAGCGAGCCAGCGTCTTAACGAACTAGCCACCGTGGCTCCCGAATCAATTAACAAGCATACAGTATAGTAACGCTGTCCATTCAACACAAACTATGTTATTTCAGAACTTCAATTTGGTGAAATTTTTAGCTGTGGGAAGAACCTGGATAAAACCCACGATGTCAGGCACACAACCCTACCACGCGTTAGTTTACTCGACCAGCGTAGAGTGCAACTTTAATTTAAACCGGCAGATTTTGGAATAAGAAAAATGATTGTTCAGGCCATGATTAAGACTATCAATTCTGCATGAATATATATAGGGGCGATGTTAACCCCAAATCTGATTCACAGGGGTAATGCGAAAGCTTTTTTTTAAAAAAAGTTTACGTGCAGGATAGGTCTACGTGTGACGTCACATCATACGGCATTGTTTACATCGGAAGTAGTAACACAAACTTGTCAGGGTAGAATTGGTACCTTTTACTCATTTTACTCCTCCGCGTACTATTTTATGTACCCATTTACATTAAATAGGAAAATGTTTTTTAGCCAGATATACTTTTATTGTTTTAACCCAACGCTCGCCCGGTTCAGAAAATGCGATTAACAGTAGGTCTAGCCTGAAAACAAACGCATTTGCATATATCATTATGTAAATGGTTTGCGATACAGATACGACACGATAAGATAAGATCCGTCAATATGAATGTTATAATATGTCTTCCATGGCCTTATTATTCTTTTTATGGGCGCTTAAAATTATTTTAATGGTTTCTTCTTATTATAATATTGATCAGCTTGGCGTAAACTAAAATATGTATAAATAAGCTGACTTGATGTATTTGTCATTTACCTGAAAACTCGACCTGCAAGTGTTACGAAACGTCGTTATTAAATAACAGAGAAGTAGTTATATCCATATATACCTTGTGTTGTATATAAAAATATAAATGTTGACGGCTAAATTACCGACGGTTCAATACCATCTGAGGGATTTCGATACTTTTCATGGTTATGCAGTGCGCTTTCCTGGAACTCTCTCGACACCATTAAATTATCACCAACATCTGACAATCGAAATGTAGTAAATCTCGTATGAATTGGTGTTTCACGCACGCATATGCACGAAAACGGAAATACATGCATGGTGTACAACGCAAACACGGACTTTTAGCTTTAATCATACAAAGACTAGGGTGACCCACCATAAATAAATATCTCCAAATATCTCGACAATTACGCCACAATATTTATATATATGCCAAGCCTCAAATCAGTTTCACACAATTATAGTCACTAAATAAACGATCATGTTGTACTTAATAAGCTATGACCATTAATCATCTATAAATAATAGACTGAAAACTGGTTCCAAGTTGCGTCCATAACATCCAGACACTTTTGAGTAAAAGATAGGTTACGTGCCCTTGTTTTGGAATTAGTCTCGCTTAACCAGTCTATCGACCATTCTACGTCTGATTGACAGGTCGGGATAATCAAGACTATTTTTTACGAAACATAATAGAAAGCTAGAACAAGAAATTGAATTTAGAAATAAGCACTTTAGACAACTCAACAATTGTTTTAAGAAACTTGTAAAAGTAAAATGAAACTACTGCTAGTATCATGTTCCTGCTAAAGAAAGTGATTCAGAGATAGTATTTGTACTAAACCAAAAGATGCCGCTCTTAACGGTACAGTTAATGATAAAGCAATTTAAAAAATAAAACAAACGTAATTACTAAAGCTGCTGTAATAACCAAGAAGCTTAATTTTACTTCTATTCAAAATCGTCAACAATAGATTTTTTACGGCTGTAATAGTTGATATATTTGTAGAGAATTGCACGTGCCATGGCTATTTATCGACTCAAAGCGAGTGCGGGGTAGTCAGAAATCAGTTCGAGACACGAAACTGAAGCGTGCACATTTAGCCGTGTCGAGACCAACTTTCTGTAAAGTGCACGGGTCATCCTAACAAAGTTAAAACCCATTGCTGCAATTTGAATAATTGTCGTTGAAACCTTTGATGCCAACAGAAGCTAAAAATAAAGTGATTTCTAATTTGGAATTATCACTTTATCTGGTAATATCCATTGGACATCCTGTAAAGAGGTGGCATTAAATCAATTAACAACTGACAATCGGAAAATGCGGATTCCGACGTAACTGGTAAAGTTGCAGCATATATGATTTCCTGGAGATCAATGTTTTTTTACCAAACACTAATAAATCGTGTCATCTCTTTGAACACACTAATAACATGAGTCGCACGCACAATTACAGTTCCCTAATAGTAGAGGCATTCACGCAGAAGGTCTTATCAAAAATCAGTAAAAAAAACCCAAAGTACAAGTTTCCTAGCCCGGACATGAATTAATTATTGTGATTAATAATTTCCAAATGACAGACTATCCAAATAATAGGTCACGTCCTCGTCAGTATGATATATAATTCCATCATATAGTGTGGTGTGGGTGGTTGAGTCGTATAAAGTCATAGCGGCTGATGATTGATATGTTTTTGAAATGTTGAAATAATATAGTATATTGTGAAATACTAAGTATATTGTGAAATACTTAGTATATTATGAAATACTAAGTACATGTATTTGTGCTAAGAATTTAAAAGCCATAAAACCTACATTGCTTTCATTGTTTCATAAATGAAATGGCGAGGGGGATGGGGAGAGATGAATTTTACGTCTACTGGACCCAAACCAAGTCATCTAGGGATTAATGTTTGGTACAATCTTATTTCAATATTTCGCATGCGCATAGGGGTCTTTGTAGTGGGAAAAAAAACTGGAAGACCAGGATAAAACCTGCGGGGTTGGACATGCGACCCTATGCTTACTATTCCATTAAAAAACGATACTTTTTACTCGATTTTGCCATTTGTGTTATGAACTCTTGGTCTTTGATTACTCTTGCATTACGTTCCTCATTCCTTTCATTTGTTTCCGTTTTACGAACCTCACAATGATACATACCAATAGAGTCTTGGTTTTTACTATGAAAATGTGGATATTACTTAAAGATCCCAGTTAGAATTTATTTATGCGCCCTAAAAGTCACGACCACCTATCGTCTATATTATAAAAGAAAGGATATGGCGCCAATAGCCATCTTATAGTAATCGTATCACGGAAATAACGTTTATCTTCACAATATGTGTAAAATCATATCTAATGCCATACATTTAGTAAAATAGATTTTTTAAAAATTACCAGATATCCTGTTAATGGGATATTTAACATCATTTTGTCACATTTCACGAATAATTTCTATAACATTTCAAAAGAAATATGGAGAAAATCCTTAAAGGGGCATTATGTAAGATTTAGATAAAGAACTGGTCGTTCTCGCTATAATATTTCAAAAATAGATAATGCAAAATCAATATTTTGAAAATTTCAATTAAATTACTCTGTTTTGAGTGGAGTTATCAATGGTTTTAGTCTTAACCAGATATCTGCATTGATTGTAACCACCGTACTGGATATTCGAGTCTAAGCCACGCTTCTCCATTTTTAGATTAAATCATTAAATGGCCGAACCGTTCTAATCTGCTTAAAATCGGAGCAACCCGATGGCATCGAGAGTTGATTATGGTCTTGTCATGTTAATAAATGATAATTAATAATTTACATGTACATAACGCATAGTTCCCAAAATAGGCAGATTTGGCTCTTACATAATGCATGTTTAACAAGAACTGTTTACAAAGACATTTTTAATACATAACCTTTTTTAACAATAAATATGAAGTCAGAAAATTCGGTCTAATGCAAAGCCACCTCTTATCAGATTTTTATCTTGGGTCAATATGCGCATACCTGTCCAACAAATGTTTATGTTTAGCCTCTACTAAGCCAATGAAATGAAATGAAATGAAATGGAGTTTAACGTCCTACTGTTCTGCTCCTAACCTGGGCTAATGAAGACGGGCAAACGCCATACAGTGTGCTATGAGGGAAATTTTGCCCGGACAGCGGCACTACGGCCTACTCTTATATCGAATTCCAACTGCCAAGGGATCTTTTACGTGCAAGCCAATGTGTACACGGGACCTCGGTTTTTCGTCCCATCCGAACGACTAGACAGTTTTCCTTGTCAGCCCCTCCGTCCTGCATCACTGACAAGGGAGAACCACGCCGGAAAATCTGGATGAACTTTCTCGGCCAATGCAGGGATCGAACACCCGACCTCCAGGCTAGCGAGCTAGCGTCTTACCCACTTAGCCACACTAAGCCAATCAAGCGCCGACGTTGCTACTGAGAAATCCTTACTTCTGATGTAATTGAGTACACATGTAAAGGCTTTTTTCCGCTGGAGACAACGGGTACATGGAAAACGGGTCTAAAGCAAGCGTTACGATAGCAAAGTCATGATTCGATGGTTTGACACTTATTTTGTTCAACTTATTGTAGGCTAAGGGTTTATAACGCAATTTAAATCTATGATTTAACAGTTCTGGTCATTACAAATGTCATATATATTCATATACAAATAAGTTGGTCGAACAATGACCTAATTATGCTCGAAGGAACTTTTTTTTATCCCAATTTCTCAAAGGTAACAATAATTTCTTTTGTGATACCAAACTACCAAACTGATAATTCAACTCCTGGTATTGAAGCATTGGTAATTGCTCATTGGGCCACAAGGTATTAAAATAATGTATGTATTTTAGCGATCAGAAACATAGGTATGGAATTGTACGAAAATTTCAATCGTATCGTTGATATAAGGTTTATATCCTGTATTATACAACAATCCGTAGCTTACGGCGTGTACTTACCTCAATTAACTGTTATGCTAGAGCATGTACATTTTATGAGGAAAAATCACGTGGTTTCAATGCGAGTTTCCACGCTATAATACCATGTTCCACACAGTCCAAAATTTAGTGGACCTACTCTAACGTTATAAGTATCAGTGGTAACCACGCCCCCAGACCAGATATGATATAAATGTCTTATGTTTGAATCAAAGCGGGTAATTTTATCTCAATTAATCCCAAGACATATATGTAAATAATTGTGAATGTCCTAATTGCCGCCGATTCATCACACCAATAAAAATACTCATCTCAAATTAATAAGTACATTGGGTGGAATGGAGTCTAGACGTTAAGACAGTATTGACACATGATTCCTACGACAATTACATCCAGACTACGGTTATCAAGATAATAATGAAAAATTATTCCTAATCAAATAACGTCTGCCAATTCGTAAAACTTATCAGAACGAAAAATGACATGGTTGATCATGACATACTGTTGAAATCGTCGGGTGGAGGGGGGGGGGGGCGAATGGTTTAATGTGTGGGCGTTAGATTATCAGGTCTATCACTGAGTCAAGTGGCGCGGTTTAGAACCCCGCTTGTAGGTGACAAGGAGTAGGGCCGTATGTCCAATCTCATGGTTTTTACCTGGTTTCCTCCCACAGCTAAAGACCCCTACGCGCAAGCAAGTTTGTGTTTAATAAAATTGCACCATACGTTAGTCCCGAAATTACATAGTTTGTGTCGGGTGGACGCTACCCCCTCCTCTCTCTCTCTCTCTCTCTCTCTCTCTCTCATTACATATTACACGTTTTCTTGGTTTTGTGAAAATAACAAATTAGTGTAAAGGGTCCAAACACATAAAAAAAGTCAAAATTTTGTTTGTCGGTGCGAAATAGAATTTACTGACGAGTCGTCAATATTTTGAAGCATGTGTGGGCTCATGTCAGAATTTGAACAAAATTTATTTCATTTCGCACCGATCGCCGAGGTGTGGGGATCACCATCTCTGGGAGGAAAGCGGCAGGGAAGAAGTTTCTGATTGAACTGCTAAATGTGTACAGGACATTGCCAGCCCTATGGAAAATTAACTCATCGAAGAATCGGGCATCCATTCGAAGAAAGTTACGAAGTTGGCCCGTAACTCTTGGGGGAGGTTGATGTGAAAGCACTCTCGCGGCATCAAAAACCAGTCTTTCAACCATTTCCTTCGCGGCCTTTCGTCGGATAACAATTAGTGCGACGGCGACTGATGCGTCCATGTTAAAGATGTTGACGAGACTGATTTTTGCTGGAAAATCATTGAATCTTGTATTGAGAATTATGTGTCAAATTTCTCCATCAAAATTTTGACGTTTTTTTTTATTTGAACGTGTATTGGCCCCTTACTAATTTCGTAGATTTGCCAGTGGAACGTGACATGGTAACCAACCCAGTGTCAGGTGTCCCGCGCTTGTGCGTGTCGGGGTTGGTCGGGTGGTCTAACGCGTGCACTTTGTATCATACAGTCTGATTGATTCAAACGTCTTGGTCTCGAACCCAAGTCTGTCCAACCTCGTGGGTCTACGTGAATAATTGAAAAAAGGAAGAAAGGGGCCATATGCTGTTCCCGAAATGACCTAGTTCGCTTCGAGTGGACGTTAATATAGGTTTCGGTCACAAAAGGTTGAATATTCACTAACTAATAGTAAGACGAGTTATTATACGATTAGGGTTCAATATATCTATATAGCCGCAACATCGGACATTCAGAAGATATGCACGCTAAAACACACACCGTTAAAGCTAAGTGAAGGAATAGAAGGATTATAATAAAGGCATATCTCGTGCCTTCCTTTATTCTCATAAAACTATTCTGAATTTAAGACTGATGTTTTTACAACTGCATTTAAGAGATTCCCTGGTAGGAACAAGCGTTCAATATGTCCGACCAGTCGTTTAACTGATGGATTAGCTCAGTGGGAAATCCTGAAACTTTGATAAATTGACATGTTATTATCGCCTTTACTCACAGGTCGTATTAATTGAATGGCTTACGCATCTTCAAGACAACACACAATTTATCAGTATTTTGAACGGCTAGATAACTTTTTTTTACTTAACTAGTTCGGCCATCGTTGATATTAAATATTTACTAGATGCTGAACTGGTGTCTGCGATTCCACTGGGAGATGGGGTGGGGCGCGTTGGACTGGTGATGTCAACCGCTGTATTTGTCCATCTTTGGGGTGTACTGGAAGCTATACTTGAACTTTTTCATAAAAATCCTAGACAACTTTGCATCTCGATAAGTAAACAGATTTTGGTCATGAAATGTATAATGGCGAATTTCCCGACTATTTTTGAGGACAACGACTTTACATACAAGCCTATGGAATCGTTAAATTCTGATTTAGAAGAAGGTCAGTGACAAAATGGCGGCTTACTAACTAATCTAATCAACATAAAGAGATAGCCATGGGTAAAAAGAGGAGTACTTCATATAATGTATAGGATTAGTTCAGTAAGTGATGTTTTAAAGAATGTACCTTCAAGTAGTCCATTATCAACCATGGAAGACGATAAAAAAAAAACCTAGATCTTCTTCAAGTTCTTACTTAATGCTAGTATTTCAAATAAACTAAATTTCTTCAAGGACTATCGATAGTATCATAATATCCAGTTGACAGTTCTGCTTGGTGGTCACCCTTAAAGTAGCTAAGTCTCTAACTCAATATCATCCAAAACCTTCGACAATGAAAACACGAATTATTTGTCAATTTTAATCAACATTGGAGTTGTGATCTTACCGGAAAAAGATAGGTTTCTGATATCCAATATTTAAGACAAAATAAACATTTTACGATTGGTACACGAATCGTGTACATGCGTTTCTGCGCAATTTGTAACAAGCGACTCGAAGAACGACGTTAGACATATTCCACAAGTCATGTCAAACAGTGACCACATATTCTTATCTGGAGAACATGCGCAATAAATACTACCGGTGTAGACTGGAATAACCAGACGCTAGAGATTGCCAATGGATTGAGACTTCTGGCGTATTTCGCCGAACATAACTGCTTTGAAATTAGATTAAAAACAGAAACGATTCAATGTAAATCAGTTTATTTACATTCATATTACATTATTATATACGTTGCGATCCATTTGTGTCAATTTGTAGGTCCCTGATATTAGCGATTTAGCTCCTTTAAACAGTGAAAAGAACAGTGCAGGAGTTCTTTTCGTCTTAAATGCATAACATCATTTCTATCATTGATTTTTTGAAACAGAAAAGCAAACAATAACTACAACTGGCACATAAGGGCTCCATTTTCGGATTAAAATTGATAATATAATTTCAATAGAATTTTTGAGTTCGATGTAATTTTATTTTGCCAGATGACGATTTAACCAATGCTGAGAAATAATCAGGTTTAGTTTCAATATTCTAACGGTGATATAATGAAGCGGTTTCTGACATCAAATAAAAAATGTGACCTATAGAGGGTCCACAAGCTAAAAAAACGTGATTTATTTTAAGCTTCATCAAAATTGGTTAACAATTGTGACCTTGGTATTACATGCTTTTACACGATTTGCGTAAAGGTAAGCGGTCATTTTGACGGGGGGTTTCGTTCAATTTTCACGAAATTCGAATTTAACCGCAATTATGCTGTAACGAAGATATATATGAACGTGTTTTAAAATCAAATAAAAATTGTGACCCCTGGAAGGTCCATACGCTTAAAGGGCGATTTTTCGTACACTGAGGGACCATAATCCAGGAAGTGACTGTCCGATATGCGCCAATATCGAAAGGAACCGAGATCGTTGGATTATAAACATACATTTTAAGTTTCATAAAAATCTCATAAAATTGTGACCTCTAGAGTGTCCACAAACTAAAAACATGATGTTTTAGTACAATCAGGGGCCATAATCCATGAAGTTACGGTACGATACATACCAAATAGAACTTTGGGATATAAACCTATATTTCAAGTTTCGTCAAAATCAGATAAAGTGTCCACAAACACACCTGAACGGGCGGACAGGGGTGTCGACATAATACGCGAACATGAAAATGTAAAAGCGAAACTGATTTAGGCTAGGTTCAGGCAAAGTCATTATGAAATCCGTCATTATGTAGGCTAATGCAAGATGTTCAATGGACAATAATTGACGATATCTTTTGACGTGGGTGCCGCGTTGGCTCAGTGGGTAGACGCTGACTCATTAACCAAGAGGTCCGGGGTTCGATCACGGTGTTGGTCGAATCAATTCACCGGAATTTTCTAGCGTGGTTTCCCTTTATTTGCAGGTGCAGGATGGAGAATCTGGCAAGGACAGCGCCTAGCCGTTCGGACGGGACGTAATCCCGAGGTCCCGTGTACACATTGGCGTGCACGTAAAAGAGCCCTTGACAGTTAGAATTCGAAATAAACAGTAGGCCATAGCGCCGCTGTCCGGACGCCCGTCTTCATTATCCCAGTCGGTGCAGAACAGTATAGGTCGGTAAACACGATTTCATTTCATATCATCCTTTGACGTCTGATTAAAGGGAACATCAGGTGATATTTAACTCAATAATTGTGGCATTAATTAGGCAAATTGATTCTTTCTAATTATTACAAATATAATAATTCCGTGTAAAAATAAGCTTAAAGGAACAAACAGAATAGTATACTCTCCTCAACGTGAAACATTTTCCTTCAGATGTAGAGAGAGAGAGAACTGGGATTTAACACATGGTTCAATTTTATATCAATAACTAGCTCGCTCGTAGTGGTCTTTAGCAGTGGGAGGAAACCGGAGGTCCCGGAAAAAACCCACGAGGCTGGAAAGGCTACCATACTTGTCACGTACAACCTAGGAATCGAAACCAGACTCAATGACAGACCATATGATACAGCGCGCACGTTCTAACCATTCGCCCCCCCCCCCGCCCTTTTCAGATGTAAGGTCTGGAGAGAAAAGCCTGGAGCAAAACTGAAAGAATAAGGCTCAAAATCCGGTCATAGGGTGGGAGGATGTGTAACAAAAAAAATATAAACTGCTGAACCAGAAACCAGAACTATTTCTGTAAAGCATGTAGATGTTGATGGTCAGGTCACGTGTTACATACTTCCAGGTGAACAGTCAATTGAATTATGCTCGAGAAACATACGAGGGCTGGTTGAAAAGTTATAAGCCGGCCAGGAAAAATTTTTCTTCACCCAACCTTAACAAGCCGTTCACAGCTGACATGACACCATCATTACTTGGAAAATGACGACCTATTGAAAACAGGTATCCTCCATGGTTAATATGCGTCAAAACGGCGCAGATTGTCATGGGACGTCAGGAATCTGAAACGTTTCTGATCCGCAGTCAAGAGCTTTGGCACCCATCTTGCAAAAACTTTTGTCATTCCTAACTCGTTGAGAGATGCCCACAACACTGGCAATATGTCGAGTCGCCAAACGGCGATCAGCCATCACCATGTCATGCACCCGGGTAATGTTTTCTTGAATGGTTGCTGTTGATGGCCTTTCAGAACGCGGGTCATCGTCAAGAGTCTGTCTGCCACGCTTAAATTTCGCAGTCCACTCCTTTACTGTGGTAAAGGAGGGACAGCATCCCCTAAAGTGAAGACCATGTCCGCATGTATCTGTGTTGGGGTTAGTCCTTTCAGTTGCAGGTTCCCCATAACTGCCCTATAACCAGTTTTGTTCATTTCTGGTCTGGTACGAAGACAATAATAACACTACACAGTTCAAGCTCTTATGTCTATGATTCATTCAGTGGCTGTTGGTGGCAAAAGATTATTTCAACACAATTGATCTTTCCTTTTTAGGCTTAGAACTTGTCAGTCTGCCCTCGTATCTTTGAAAGACGTTTCATGTAATTTTGTTTTGTAATATGGAACAAGTGATATTTGTATTTAAAAAAGGAAAAACCATATTCATTTTCAAGAGCAGACTATAGCCATAAAGATAAAAGAAAGGGATCAATTAGTTTTATGTATACCATAAAGTTAGGACATAAAAATTAGAATTAACATTATTGATGGAAATTGTTTGTCGATAAATTATTTAGAATTTAATGATTTGAAACTTTACACTTGTATAGTAAATCCGACTGTAACCTAGTAATTGCGCATCCCTTTCTTGATTTATTCTCCTGCGATTCGGCAGTTTAAATGACATGTTATAATTTTGCTGAAATCAAGAGCGGTCTGTTACATGCCAATAAATTACGACACATTAAAATTATGACACCAATTTCCATTTAAATCACCCATCGTAAATCAATAATCGTGCATGGGAAAATGCAATAAAATTGTGTGTGAACTAAAACTTGAAATATATATGTGAATGAAATCTACTGAATATAATAATTAAAGCCGTTCAAAAACCATTACTAGCATAGTCTAGATTACAATATTTCTTTTCGAACACAGTCACTGGTGACAGGCCTCTGCACATCCTGGATTGTTTTTTGCCGGCAATCAGATATCTTGTCGACGACAATTTCTCGGGTACAACACAACGTATATATTTCCCTTCACCGATTTCTCGATTTGTTACCGATGGTAGGTCGTGCACGATAATTCGTCTTAATTACATACATACACTAATGGGTTGATTTTTTTTAACTAAAACGAATAAAAGCGTACATTTGGAAACATATATGGGCAACTAGAGGTTTTCTCGGAAATGCATATTTAACTGATGAAACCTCCGGGAAAATCTGTCAAGTTGTATAAATCAAAGCAGACAAATAATCATTCGTCGGTAACAAAAAGGCCGATATATAACCACTGGTGAACGCAGGCTATTACATGGTGATTCTTGAGACCTTTTTAGTGAAACCCTCGTCTAGCATTCTACCGTCACTAGCTAACCTTAATGATCAACGTGAGAATTGTAGAAAGTACTTGCTCTAGGTTACTTAAAAATGACACCCCAACTTTGACTTAAGTAAACAAAATCAAAAATTGTCGGTTTGAATGGGTCAATTCATGTCTCGAGTTACGCTAATGTTAAGGTTGAATTGTAGTGGTGTATAACTGGTGTTCTATTTAGTGCCTTAACCTGAGCCTCTCGATTTAGCACTAGTGTTTACACCAGTGTCTATACTAGTTTAATACCAGTGATAACACTGGTGGGAAATAATAATAAAAAAACCCACCGACAACACTAGTGTTATTTTTAAATGTTACACTTTGCCTTTATCTTCTGTTCTAACGCATTCAATTCTTTGCATGAGCTGGCCAACTAAAAAAAAACACTACAGAAGAAATGTAACTGGGGAAAACTAACCGCTTCCAGGAAGTTAAGTAACTAGGATCCATGTTGAAATTTTGTAGTCTCATTTGATCATTATTCAGTCCAAATTTCCTAAAATTTCGCTTTGGCCACATATGGATAAAAAATCATTTTGTGCCTAAAAACTAAATCTAAAAACCTTAAAAGAAATTCCCTTCTTGCCGTCTGCTGTTTTACATCAGTGTTGTAATAAATGACTTGAACTGAGATTTTTTTTAACCCCTATGGGTTAGTGTTAGAGTTATTTTTAACAAGATAATAACTTTTATATCTAACAAGGTTTTATGTAATTAGAAATAATATTGCACATATCCTTGTCTTTATATTTTTTTAAATGTAAATTTGTTTCTTAAATCGGGAAATTGATAGTGAAAATATAGACAAACTGAGGGTCCCAAGAGTGTTTGGGTAACACAGATACGACACTGGTGTTTATATTGTGTAAATATATCCATATTTAAGACAACCTCAAAACGGCAGACCTTAACTCGGACTGAGGTTGAGTTAGCACAGTTACACCAGTGCTACACTGATCTAGCTGGTGTTAGACACTACACCGCCATAACCAAGGACTTAAATTGACCCAATGGCAATGCAATATATATGTGTTGTGTAGTTTGGTGAGATAAACCGTCCGGTGAGCCAGTGTTGGGATATATCCGATTGTGTGCTCTTCGCTGTCGATACAAAAGTCAGAAACGAAACTAAAATTAATGATTCCGCTCAATCTTTCTTAACAAACACCTAACAGTGTAGAATTCATAAACCACTAATCGAGGTAACACATCAGATCAAGGAGGTTCAGCTCTTTCAATACGAACGTGTTCGAATATTCACAAAAAAACAGACATGAAACTAAAATTAATGAACGAACAAATGTCCGTTCAATCTTTCGGAACGGAAATCTAACAGTGCAGAATTCATAAACAACTAATCGAAGTAACACATCAGATCAAGGAGGTTCAGCTCTTTCAATACAAACGTGTTCGGATATTCACAAAAACCAGACATGAAACTAAAATTAATGAACAAACAAATGTCCTTTCAATCTTTCGGCACGGAAATCTAACAGTGCAGAATTCGTAAAAACGCTAATCGAAGTAACACATCAAATCAAGGAGGTTTAACCAATGACCGATCATGACGAGGGCAACAGAGGCAAATGCCTAGGGCCCGGCGATTTGGCGTCCAAAAAATATTTTTTTTTATATTTTGTAGAAAAAAATAATGCAGACCCATTTCCCAAAAATCTTGAAACTAAGTGGCCTTTTTTTCAATGAGTTTTGAAATTATTAGGTATGGGGACTCCAAGGGGCATTGGCCAGAAAATAAAAATATCAACGATTCCACGTTGGGTGGGTTAGCAGCGGGAAGTTGATATCAGAAATAACCCGAAATATTATTTCTGGTTGACAGTCGTAGCGGTCTTGTTAATTGTTCAATATTTTCGTCGGGCTCCCTTTTCTCACTCAACCAGTACCCATGACAACAAGAATCGCAAACCGGTGGCATCGGGCCCGGATTGACCCGGGTGCCAATTCAGATTACTAATCTAGATCGACACTAACTGCTTAGAACTATGTATATGACGTCCCGCCCGGGATATACTCCACAGACCACCATTTCAGGTCGAAATTTATGGGGCTCGGCAGCTACGCTGCCCCAGGGCCCGGTGACCTCATGATTCGTCACTGGGTTTAACTTTTTTTTAAACACGAACGTGTTCGAATATTCACCATTTTACGAGAATAAGTATATCTTCTGGTATTCATGGCCTTTCGAGATACATGTGCTCTACCCAAACTATTCTTGCCCCGAGTTTTACCGTCTTTAAGTTTATCTTTTCATTGTGTTGGCATTTTGAAATAATATATCCAATACCCTAACCATTTTGTCCCTCGTTTTATCTTCTCGCTGTCATGACATGTCGTAATATGTCACATATCTTTACGGTATTTATCCAGTTTTGTCTCAAGGATTTAAATTAATATGAATAATTGCGGGATCAAGGGTGACCGTTTACATATAAGATATGTATGTATTCCATAATGATTTATCTATGATGGATTTCATCGCGTAAGTTGATCATCAATAACGTTAACAGTTTAATATATTCCCATTAAAGATTATGATTCATTTTTTGTCTGAGATGTTTGAAGAATCTGTCTAGAAATTAACATGGCGTATATAGGCCGATAATTTTCCATTTTAGTAGCTCACCACGTAAAAGAATGTGATTATCTAGCATATGGAAGTCGGGTGATAATGTCCTGAATCAAGCAACATAAAAGCAATGGTATCGATATTAACGATGTCGATAACTATTTTTCATGGTATTAAATTTTCCGCTGTGTTGTTTTAGCTTATCGAATCGCTTTCTCATTTGTACAACATATTACCGTGGAATGTTGTATTATCAATTTTAAAGAGGACGTGAGCGCTGAGGTGTTGTTTGTATATTTAGGGATGACCTTGATTCTTAATCTTATAAATTATAAGAATGTCGACTTTCGAACTAAGTACACGTCGTTAATGGCTTATTATGTCGAACAAATATTTGTAAAATTAATCTCTTTATAAAGTTCATTCAACAATAGCAATCTGATATCCTAGTAGATCGCACAGGAAAATTGTAGAACAAAATGAAGACAGAACCCAATATATAGACCTGGCAAAAAAGATGCATTGTCAGAGGCGACAAAATGATGAAATGGAAAGTATAGAAAGATCTGCGGCCAGGACTCTGTCACTCTATATTAGATTGCTTTAAATACACTTTTGATGGTGGGCAAAACAACCACTCACCCCATCAAAAGAAAAACAAAAGAGAATAACAGAATATATAACCCATATTGGTAAAATAAAAGGGTCAAAGGTTCTTGCGTGGAATATAAATATCTTATTTAGTGTCGATCCCATTTGAAGCGTTTTGGTATAATAAAATCCAGAATTAGTGATGATCAAAGGCTATGATTCGAGTAGCACTTTTGAAACTGAAAGCTGTAAAGAGAGTCATAAATCATGTTATTAGTTGTTACATCAAAATGTAGAATGGGTTCATTGCGTGTACGGTATGGTATAATCACGACATTGCGAGCGTAACTATTTTAATAAAACCTATTTTACAATCATTTGTTGTGGATAAAAAAGAGCACAGTGCACAGTCAAAATTATTAAAGTCGCTGAATGTCATTTGATGGATTGTTAATATTGTGAAAGTTGAAATTCTAAAATGAATAATTGTCCAAAATTGCTTCAATTTCATTTATTGCTTCAATTTCATTTCAGTATTTACAAAGATATGATCCGACATTCGGCATCCTTTGCAGACATTAAAGAATTGATATTGGCAAAGCGGACGTGAACCAAAAATATTGTCGAAATTTATCTAAATATATATAACTTGATTCTTATTATTCGATCGTTTTAATTTTCTTTTAAAACGTTATGACCATTTTTACCACATTTTTTTAGGTCTTTTGCAACTCTTTCAAACAAGACGTCGAAGTTTCGCTGATAGTTCTCCTTTTACTCTAATTGAAACTAAGCCGTTGATATTTTAATTAAATGTTACATAATCAATTTGAGTACACTGTAGCGTGGATCAAGCCTTGGGAAATTTTGATATAATCCCAAAAACGGAAATGACAATCAACGACTTTAATTATCCGTATCAGATGTAAAGATCAACATGTTAAATCGTGTGGTGGGAATACTTAAACAAACCAGCTGTCTTTAATTTCTGAGAATACGAATTCCAATTTGAAGATGAACAACGATGTAATCAGAATTCACGATGAGAGAGCTTGATTTGTCTAGAATCTAGTTAACATGACAAAGCATATTAAATGAAAAAGCTAAAGAAATTGTCCCCGGTCCTCTTAATCTGTCTGACTGGAATTATAGTCCAACATCAAACACGACCTGAACATCTATGGTATGCTTGTTAGAGGAAGCCTCGCATTATTTATAAGGAAACCTGAAATCAAATGATAATAGCTGTGTAATATGAATGCTTGGAGGGTTTCTAATTATGATACCATATACATGTATGCGTCTACATGCAGAAGTATTTGCATGCCCCTTAAGACATTTGTTGAGTAAGTCATTACAACAGCCCAAGATAGTATTAGTAAGTAACATTATTAACTTTTTCTTATAAACAATATTTTATTTCAGTCGAAAATGGATTGGGGAACAGGTTAGGCCTATGTTGATTCCACTCCAGAATGTACAGAAATAAATTTAATTTATATACATACAGAACATATACACCAAAAACATAATATACATGTAAAATAAAATAATTATATTATTATTACCTTTGGCTACTCGTTTCAAAGCACAAGTATAGTGACAATATTATAAAAGGCAGCCTCAAATGTTCTCTAAGAGCATTCTACTCTTCAATAATCTTGCGCTATTACTTTATACAACGCCCACGATCAATAAATCATATATACATTATATAATTGTTATAAATATAAATATCCCAGAGTTATTTAATCTTTAACATATAATAATTATACAACAGAAGACGACGATAGTATATCTATGAATGTTGACAAGTTAAGGAATGGCGGGAAGTTTCTCTGTCAATACTGTTAGAGCAAACTACTGTTTCAATCTAATTGCAAGAGAATTGATACCAGAAAAATAATCCTCTATTACGTGAAAGGAATCAACACTCTCCGATTCTATTTATTTTTTTGAAATAGGTTGGGCAGAGAAATGATTTAAATCGTATTTTGTCCCCGATTAAGTCAGCGCTAACGGAACTGGCAAAGTGCAATAGCGTTACAGTTTTTCATCTCCAAGCAAATCCCACTTATTTCCACAAATATAAAAACGAAACATTGCCAGCTATGTGCCCGTTAAGTGATGGTTATCAGAACTGTTCCTATAATACC
The DNA here is from genome assembly GCF_932274485.2 of Patella vulgata. NCBI lineage: Eukaryota > Metazoa > Mollusca > Gastropoda > Patellidae > Patella > Patella vulgata. The sequence continues at coordinate 26,891,890 of NC_065883.2, forward strand.
AATTGTAACACAGCCATTTCATTAGGTTATTCAATCATTTTGAACAACCCCAAACGTCTATTAATAATATGTTGGTTACTGGAAAAGTATGATATTTGTTTTTGTAATGGTGTTCAAAAAATTGAATAGGGTTGTTTAAAAAGATAGAACAAATACTATATTAATTGAAATAAATAATGGGATATTACTTTTCTTTTGTGATCTTTTTGTTGTTGACATTTTTGAACAAATCTTGTATTCTCGTTCACTTTGAAGCAAAATCATTGTTTTCATTTACACGAAAGCCATCTGTTATATGCTGTCACGCCTCGTTTGTCCGTCTTGTTACATATATATATCTTTAATTCGATTTGATATGTGTCTTCTAGTTCTAACTCAAACGAACCATATTGATTGTCAACATTTTTCAACAATCACCTCCAAGGTTTTGCCCCTTTGCTACGAAATTTTGTTAGCACTGTATATAGACCTCAATTATTAATCATCTTTCTGAAATGTTCATTGATTGCCTGTTCAGTTGACGGGAAGAATCATATTTTCGATAAATTTCAAAATCTTGTTAAGAGTCTTTAGAGCCTTTGATTATGACCTGATAGTTGGCGGTCGATTCCCGGGTTGTACGTGACAAGGAGTAGGGTCGCCTGTCCAACCTCGTGGGTTTTCTCCGGGTCCTCCGGTTTCCTCCCCCTGCTAAAGACCCCTACGCGCAAGCGATTTATTGAAATAAAATTAAACCATGTGTTAGTCCCGAAATGACCTAGTTTGTGTCGAGTGGACGTTAAACCCCATTTCTCTCTCTCTCTGATAGTTGGCGGGTATTTGGTTTGTTGCCTGGCAACCCATGTTTATTTGGTCGACTTGAAAGAAACCAAATTTATTTAACCAGGGTTATTGACAGAGACTAACGTAGTCTAGTATTACAGTCAAGTCTGTATTGAGCAATTAAAATCACTTGTAACTAAAGTTCGGCAATCTGTAAAGCCTCTCATTCACCGTACATCGTCATGCCACTTGACACAACTGCCGAACCGTTTCATATTCTGAAAAGTACTCTGTGGTTATTAGTCTGAAGGAAGTTAAGAGTAGTTTTTCCCACGTTGACAATTTATTTTCCCCCTTCTCAAATCCTCAAATCAAATTAATTCGATCCTTTAGCGTCAAAAAAGAAAAAAAAAGAGGAAGTAACAATCTTAACTGATGGACCAATCAGTTGTTCAACGAACAGTATTTCTAGTGCATGATAAAACAATTGAGTTACGGCTATTAATAAAAATTCTGTGGGAATATTACCATGTGAGCATACAGAAATGGCTCCTTATTCTATTTGTCACTTAAAGTGATTCTGCACTTGTAATGGCACTATATCTATTGACGTCAAACACTCAAATATTTTTCAGTTTTATTTATTTTTGGCATTTTACGAACTATATTTCATAAGAGCTTCATTTTGAAATATTTTCGAATAAAGGCCCAATAATTTTATAAAAGTTTGAATGCCTTTACGAGGTATATACATATACTTCACACATTTTTGGTAGTCTAGACAAGAATGACCCGTCTCGAATCTCAGCGTGGACCATGAACATTCTTCTCTCGATTAAACTCTTTTTATCACAGACGGAAAACCACATGGCAACGTCTTGTTCAAACGCTTGAAATCGACCATAGAAAGTTTTAGACACACAAACACAAAGTAACATACATGTACATTATACATTCGCTATACACACATCACCATAACCAACCTCTTAACACTGCTGAGTGAAGGGGGGCGGGGGTAATGGTCTGGATCTATATGCGAATGCCCCGGTCTTTATATCTCCCGTTGGGAAGGAGTAAAACATTCATAATGTAATAAATCAGCTACTCCCGGGAATTCAAGTCAAATGCAATAGGACTCTATAGCAGGTGGTAAAGTCCATTTGGCTTGATCTGTTTATATATTTCTACCTCTAAGTTTCAAATCTGTTTTATTCATTTCTATCCTTATGTATCAAATAACATTCAGTGAAAATTTGAGAAATCTAAATAAGTGAAATGCTGACATGTTTCTACCTTCATCGTGTGATTCAGATCCTGTCTATGTGTAAGCACTCGTGAATTAACAGAACATTGTAAAACAATATCTGTTTTTTAAATCCCTACTTTTGATATTTGAAGGAAACTATTCGTATTATCACAGAAATATCTGGGATTTGAGATAAATAACTCGTATTCTTGCCATAAAATCTGGTGTTTTAGTTGGATTTTTATATTTGGCCAGAAACGTCTGTATGGAGAACGCCTGTGATAAATAAAGGGGAATAACTTATTTAAACACAACGACCATTATTACTTAATAATAAGTATCTGCATGGCATTTTGACTTTCTCAAAGCATTTCTCCAAGTGACACTGACAAATTGAATCTACAATATTTCTTAACCCTTACTTCATGAGTTTTTTACTCGAGTGTTCTTTATTACGTACATTGTAATTACAGTCTTTGCTTTAGTAATTATTTGTAACTTTTAATATATATGAAAACAATCTGACTTCTTTCTAAAATTGTTTTGGGCTTAGGAAATGAATCCAAGCTATCATTTTCCGGGAAAACGCCATGATAAATTGCAGAACGAGGAGAAAGGCTATTTATAAATAAATAAGTGACTGAAAACGATGTCGCAACATTGCCTAAGGGAATAGATCGACTCTCTCAATGGACAGGGCCATTCGTTTATAAATTACATTGTTGATGACGACCTGAACAACTTTGATATTCCCGAACAAACCATGTTTAATAACGATAGTATCTGTTGAAAGAAAATACTTAATATATATTTGGATTTCATTATTAGTAGCAATTACAAGAATTAAGGCAATTACAGAAAGCAATCAAGGTATAAATAGAAGCCAATACCGAATTGACTGTAGGTGGTTTTGATTTATATCATTTCACGACATTTGTTTGAAAGTTGATCACTTCACGGGGAGTTAAATGATAGTCATCAATCCATAAACGTTTCCTTCGAAAAATATCCGATAATTTTACAAAGCAATCTTTTACGTCTGCGATTTCCACCAATTCTCGTGTATTCTATGCTATTTATAAACAACCGACTCTATAATGACGTCAATATACTTTCAGCTATGTAAACGGACGTTGTCGGTTTGAGATGTCATTTTGGTTACATCTAATTTCCATGCAATATCCATCACCGGCTACACACACAGACATGCTAAAGCTTCCCGTGTATACAAAACTAACTGCCATCTCCTCGTAAATAACTAGTTAAATATGCTATAACGATTTCTGATCGACAATCTGTTTTTATTTTTTGTACTGCTCTCAACTATCAATGGCAATTATTCCCACAATGAACAGGGATTTAAAAAGAATTGAACACATCAAAAAGTCCAATCACATTCTGTTAAACAGCTCATTCTGATAGTGACATGTTAACATCATTAGCAAATCATGAATACCTACTACTCGCGAATGTGGGAATAGGGTTGGCTGGAACCGATGATATAACTTCGGTTAACTGGTGAATCTCCCTACATGAAAATTCAAGATGTTGATCAGAACATACACGTTTTCAAACAGAAGGTTCACTTACTGTTACGCAATTTTAATTTTTTTCGATTTCATCCACTTGACTTAAGCGAATTACAAGGATTGACGGTGTTTCCCATTACTAATTTCGTTCGTTTGATTTAATAACCCAAAACAAACCCCGACAGAAAGAAAATGGGGTTAGCCATTAAAATTATTTTACCTTTACGGAATGCAAAGAAAACACCCGAAAGAATAAACGAGTTATAGGCATCTGACTCAATTCCATGAACTCACCCCATAAAATCTAAAAGTAAATAAGACCATTAAACCAAATGCACAATTGATATAAAACAATAAAAGATACCTTCCCGCGTACAAACCGTGTAATTTGATGATATATTCGCACTAAAAAACATATTCAAACTAATTAATCTATCTATCAAACATTTGCTTCAAATCCCTCTCAAATCTTTCTATTCGCGAGGATATACATCAAGCTGTAAAAACAAAAATCTATTTTTAGACGCCATGTTTGTCACCTAACTTGATTGAGGGAGCACCCATTTTTCAGAATGTATTTGTCATTACTTATACTGTCCATTTACCAGACATATTGAGGCCTAAGTGAATTCTTGAATTATGTTTTCCAACTTCTTTTTCCGACGTTTAAATTGCAGAGTCTATTATACGTTTACACCCCTCAATGTTCCCAATACCGCCTAACCATTCCACCAATAAATAACAACTGCCCCCTTCGTCAATCTGGCAGACAATAAGCCGTCGGGTTGCCAGTTAGTGATACTCTGACATTTTTGCCTAGTTCTTACCCCATGGGTGTTTTTCGGATAATCCAGTATCTTTCTACTAAGTTTGGATGTCTATACTTTCCTGGGGGGTTGGATGGTCGAATTGTTAGCACGTGCGTGCTGTATCATAAGGCCTGTCATGGAGTCAACTGGCGTGGTTTCGAATCCCCGGTCGTACGTGACAAGGAGTAGGGTCGCCTGTCCAACCTCGTGGGTTTTCTCCGGGTCCTCCGGTTTCCTCCCACTGCTAAAGACCCCTACGCGCAAGCGAATTATTGAAATAAAATTAAACCGTATGTTAGTCCCGAAATGACCTAGTTTGTGTCGAGTGGACGTTAAACCCCATTTCTCTCTCTATATATACTTTCCATATACACCAAAACTACTCAATTTTGTGTTATAAGCCCTTAAAATAGTCTATCTTAGGGCCGAGCAACTAACCCAGTACACGTGGTACGTTTTCAACTTAAACCCGTCAGTCTTCATCTGGAAATGGAGACCGGTGTCACAAGCTGAATTATACGATGTCTGGATAAAAGCAGACTTTTATTTCATAAAAATAACATGTAGGTGAAATGTACCTTTCGTTATCAAGTACAGCACGTGGGTCATGCACTGTATAGACCTCTAAAGGAACGGCAATAGATTATCAGGTCACCAAACGAAAAAATTGACCCGAAATCTTAAAAGGGTTACGTGTTCGGATAAGCGGTTTTGGCGTTCACATGCAAACGACTCAATATTTTGAGTTGAAATGTTGAGAAAAGGCAAACACGCCATTCCTCCATATTTTGGCATTTAAATTTCATACGTACAAGGACTTTTATTTCCGAGACTCTTAAAATCGTTATGGTCCCTTTAAAAGCAGTAAGCTGAATGACTAGATCTAGTTGAATGGTCAAAGGATGTCGGATTTGATAGAGACATATAATGAGATCGGCCATGAAATTACATGATACCAACGTAACACTAATTGGTTTGATTTAGTTTGGTTAAACGTAGGCGTTGAGCGTTGAAAAAAGTAACAATAAATGCAAGTTCACAAAGGTTTAACGTCCGTTTCTACCGAAAAAAAATGTTTGAAGGGTTTCGGGTCGCGATATCTCTTACGTTTATGTTAAATATGGAAGCATTATAGTTTTATTTTTTTTCGATTGAATTTTAAATCAATATCTAGCGAACCCCAGTTTGGGTTTGCATGTTTTAGACAATTACATCCAAAGAATAGCTTTGTAATGGAGGAGTTCGAAATGTGCTTGCGATTAAAGGATTGTAGATAACTCATATCGGTCTTATGGCCTATTACCGATACTTTACTGGGTACATGTTTCTTGATGGTATCGTCAAATATGTTTTAAATACCCTATATTTTCGAGCCTCATGCGCTTTTAAACCTTCTAGCCCTATCTCAAAATTGAATGCTCCTGCTGAAGGCACGATGGCACACACATAAAGATACTTGGGTTCTATAGTGAATGGATGGTGGTTTTTAAAAGGTAAAGATCATGAGTGTTCGAGTTACCAGTTTGAATACAGAAAATGCAGTTTATGAAAAGGTCGATGTACAGACACGTGTGAAGAAGATGGCTAATTTCGTCAAAAATAGCTTGAAAACTACTAAATCATTTTCTTTGCCAAGCAACTTTTTTCCAAGAGTATTTTTGGCATATCTTATCAAGAATTATTTAAAATGGTTTGCCACAAGAGCCCTCTTCCTTCTAAACTAAATAATGTTTAAAAACAGCACTAAAAGGACGATAGGTTAAATATCACCAATCTTATTAACCCAGACAAATGGGGCTCCTCGTCAACCACAACCATGATACCAAAAGGTTTTGTGAAAGACTATATTACGCAGCATTGAATGTGACAAAACGACACATGCTTCTTGAAATGGAAACGTCTGAAACCCATCAATATTTCGCCTTCAAAGTGTTGCTATAGAATTTTTGAAATTCGCCCTTTCTTCCTCTTAATCGAGGATACTTTTGGTAGACGTCGAACAAGCGGTTGCCATGCAAGATACGCCCACATTTTGCAAGAGATGGACAGAGAACAAGCTCCAAAAAAGAAACATTTTTAGTAAATCAGGGGCCATAATCCAGGAAGTTACGTTCCGATATGCGTGAATATCTACAGGAACCTAGATCTTCGGGATATAAAATTATTTTAAATTTCAGCAAAATCAGATAGAAATTGTGACCTCTAGGTGGTCCACAACCTTGGCCATTTTTACGAAATTCGAAGTCAATCATCATTATGGTATAATGGTGATATATGTAAACGGTTTTTACATACCTTTACACTATTTGCGTTCAAGAAGCGTCCATTTTGTCCGGCAGTTTCGGTCAGATTTTTACGAAATCGAACTCAACCTTCATTGATGGGTAACGGTGGTATATTTATACGTTTTTGAAAATTGAAAGCGGTTCAACAAGCTAAAAAAGGCGATCAAAATTGGCCTCTAGAGTGTCCACAACCTTGATATACCATATTTTTTTACACTATTTCCGTACGAGGGGCGGCTATTTTGTCCGGCAGTTTTGGTCCGGTTTTCACGAAATACGAACTCAACCATCATTAGGGTGTAACGGTGATATATTTTAAATCGGAAATTTTTTTACCTCTAAAGGAACCACAAGCTAAAAACGCGAATATCGAAAGGAACCAAGATCATTGGGTTATAAACATACATTTCAAATTTGTGACCTCTAGAGTGTGTCCACAAGCTAAAAACCTGATTTTTCGTACAATCAGGGGCCATAATACATGAAGTTATAATCCGGTACATGCTTATATCGAACGGAAGTGAAATATTTGGGAGACAGACCTATATTTCAAGTTTCCTCAAAAATGGACGGACAGGGTCGACGGCATAATACGTGCACATAAAAATGTGGGCGTATAAAAATATCCCCGATTGGTGTCGATGTGCCTAATTATATATTTACTCATTAATCTTTATCCTTTTATTTTCATTATTTAGATGCCTTGATAGCGATTCATTAATTGATGTACGGGCCAATCAAACTCTTAATAGACCGTATTCCTTTCAGTGGTAAAATCTGATTAGGAATTGTAAATCAATTTTCTGTCCGATTAGACCCAAGCAGAGGACTGTCTTAACTTCTTGAAGGCAGAAATTTACAGCTTGTTATAGGTTATTAGAATGCACACCAGGACGTTCTTGTGACATACTAGCCGCAACCGGATTCGAGATGAACATTTTAGTATTTAACATCCAACATTTGAGTGAGTAATTAGCTCACAACATCGCATATATAAGTTTGACCTTATGGTTACGAGAATTGTTTAGCATTAAAGCTATCATGAACTGCCGAAACTAACTTGAATCATTTTTATTTTCTAAAATGCATTTGCCGACATGTGTGACTTGTTTTGGTATATTTAAGCTGTACAGAGCGTCGTTATTTTGTCATGGCTTACAAAATTTGTCTGGCTAAAGCTATAAAAGGCCCTTCTACAGAACAACCGTTTATCAGCTTTAAGTGTTTCTCGGCTCTATTATATGTTAAATATACATTAATAAACTTTAAAAAGTAATAATTTCTACCTTTCCACAGAAAGATTAAGTAGAACGCGAAGGCCGTGGATTTCTACCAATTGAAGTACTTTTGAGTCTGCGCTCAATTTTACATTAATAAATGAGACTATAACAACTCTTAAAAGATATTTGATTTCCCGTGGTAATACATATCAATAGGGCTTCCTAAAATAGTTTTACACGAAATGAGTGATTGGATAAGAAGCGGTTATCATTTTCAAATGTACCCACTGTGCTACTATAAATCCATTAATAAAGATGTATGTATAGTTAATATATTCGCACCTATATGAAGTATACACACCAGAAAATGGCCCCTGTTTAAATACGCCCATTGAAAGACATCAGCAAATATTTAGACAAGAGGCTGTATATATATATCGATTTTGAGTGTTTTCGCTGATTAGGTTTCAGTGTCATTGCAGTTGATAAACTGATTGTTGATCAAAGTATTACCTAATCAACAGTTCCTGGCCGATTTTTATTAAATTGTCAGATACAGTTAGCATTATTGTAAAGATGATTCCTATTAAATAGTACATCAAGATGGTGAGTGTTCGGGGGTGGGGTGGACTGTGGAACACGCTAGTCAATTTGTAGCGTGACTGAGTTGATCAAGTGCTGTCACACTTAGTAATGTAAGAACATATATGGGATTTGCGTGCCAAAATATCGTTAACAACGTGATTTTTCCAATTGAGAGAGGGCTCAAATGGGTGACACATTCTAAGCATGACGTTTTAAATTTGGTTGACACAAAGATCTAACCAATTCTAATGTTCTGATTGCGGCTGATGTGATTAGTTGAAACCAATTTGCCCAAAATGAAGCATGTTAGATGAAATAGGTAAGGGCGACCATGACACTACGGGAAACAGATACTGATAGCAAACATAATAACTATGGATCCTGTCATCATTTGTATATATATATAGCTCATTAAGCCAGGGCCTAAAATAACGTGCCTTGGAGCACGAACGTGCCTCGAAATGAAAAATCCGTGCTTCGAAAATAAGAAAACCGTGCTCTGAAAAATTGTGTAGTGCTCTAAAAAAAAGGTGTTGTCAGCGATGCCTCCTGACCCCTAATTGAGTGTTTCTTCTTGTGGTGTGGTCAGTTGCACAGATCAGATATTATTATATCGTAAAGAAAGTGGTGTGTTTTTTTCCTAGTGCTGAGTTTTCATGCGAAAAAAGCTGCTCGCGACAAAATAAATTCCTATGTAAACTGCACCAGAATAGTCCACAGATGCCGGTTTCAAGCTCTCAATTTTCAAAATTTTCGGGGGGAGGCCCCCAGACCCCCCGCCAGCGCGCTTCGCGCCTCTCGGCTCCGGGGACTCTAAATCCGTGCTCTCAGAATTTAACCTTATTTTAGGCCCTGCATTAAGCCTATATCACAACCTCCTGGTATAAGCCACGGTTGCAGGTTCTCCCGAGTTTAACAACCGGGCCCATGAAACTATTCAATTGTTTTTTTCTCTCAACTAGTTTCATTATGTATAGCAATCGTTGTGAAACTAAATCAGAGAGATTTTGATTTGACAGTTTTTACCTACATTTGAAACAGGTTTCGACGTGTTTTGGTTCTGTTATGCAAGATCTTTTTCGACGTTCTAAACTTAATTTACGGTGCTAAGGCCACCTAAAGATAAGTTTTAAATGTTCCTTTTATTAATTAGAACAGGTTTCGCATTAGATTTTATATTTTACGCTGACATTTTATTGCTTTAAATCTTCCTAGTGCAAAAACGGACAATTTGACCATTTGGCCTCCGAGGTCACAAAGAACAAAGGTGAATTTAGCAAGTTAACATTTTTATTGAAAGGCTGGTTTAAACTTTCGATCATTTTCAGCATGTTTTCGTGATACAAGAATGGCTGTGCATTCACTTTCAGTGCAAATGACCCCATTTGACCCCGAATATCTCAAAAACGCCACAACGGCGGACTGATTACCACTCGGCATCGTATTCTACGCAAAATTTTACCCTAGAAAAGTTGGGTCTGGTTTTTTCCCATTTGATGGACACCCATTCGCACTGAGCCTCCAAACTAATTACAATGGTGCTACTATGCCACCAAGGATTGTTCTTTTGCCACTTTTCGTACCGGTAGTTTCAAACATTAAGGCCACCATAGCGACGTACAGTTCGACACAGGTCACTGCGGTCTCACCGCCACACATGCCGACTTTTGGCCTCGGATTGCTCACTGTATGTCCATCAGAGTCAAACACCGGGGAGGTGTAAATGGGACTTTACTCTGGAAACCTTTCAGTGCAAATGACCTCATTTGACCTTTGACCTCAAAAACGCCACAACGGCGGACTGATTACCACTCGGCATCGTATTCTACGCAAAATTTTACCCTAGAAAAGTTGGTTCTGGTTTTTTGCCCATTTGATGGACACCCCTTCGCACTGAGCCTCCAAACTAATTACAATGGTGCTACTATGCCACCAAGGATTGTTCTTTTGCCACTTTTCGTACCGGTAGTTTCAAACATTAAGGCCACCATAGCGACGTACAGTTCGACACAGGTCACTGCGGTCTCACCGCCACACATGCCGACTTTTGGCCTCGGATTGCTCACTGTATGTCCATCAGAGTCAAACACCGGGGAGGTGTAAATGGGACTTTACTCTGGAAACCTTTCAGTGCAAATGACCTCATTTGACCTTTGACCTCAAAAACGCCACAACGGCGGACTGATTACCACTCGGCATCGTATTCTACGCAAAATTTTACCCTAGAAAAGTTGGTTCTGGTTTTTTGCCCATTTGATGGACACCCCTTCGCACTGAGCCTCCAAACTAATTACAATGGTGCTACTATGCCACCAAGGATTGTTCTTTTGCCACTTTTCGTACCGGTAGTTTCAAACATTAAGACCACCATAGCGACGTACGGTTCGACACAGGTCACTGCGGTCTCACCGCCACACATGCCCACTTTTGGCCTCGGATTGATCACTGTATGTCCATCGGAGTCAAACACCGGGGAGGTGTAAATGGGACTTTACTCTGGAAACCTTGAACAGTTACCGGAAGACTTTTTATAAAAGCAAGCGTGTGTGAAGCACATGCAATGAATATGTTATGGTTAATCATTGTCAATTAGTACTCGTTTCCTCGAAAGGGCTTCTATCCTATTTCATCAGAGTTCATGGCCAATCGCGAGCAGTTACATTTGTCATCAACAGCTTCAAAACAAACCGACTATGACATATACAATATGGTAACTAGCTATTATGTTTTGGCGTGCACGTAAAAGATCCATTGACAGTTGGAATTCGATATAAGAGTAGGCCGTAGTGCCGGTGTCCGGGGAAAATTTCCCTCATAGCACATTGTATGGCATATGCCCGTCTTCATTCGCCCAGTTCGGAGCAAAACAGTAGGACGTTAAACCCCATTTCATTTCATTACGTTTGTTTTTTTTATTTTAGTTGTACGAATATTAGTTTTATGGCAAATTTAACCATCTTTGTTTATTTTCAGAGCTATACCGTGAGCAGTTTCAGTCGATCCATAAAAATAGACCTTAAAATACACATTAAAACAATCCCAAAAGATTTTTGTCAATGTAGAGTACGTTTCCATGTCAAAACATATTTATTATTTTTATAAAAGAATTGATCACAGGGATAATATTCGACCGTCGGTATATAGGCACTTTATGATGTTAGCTCCGTGAAATGATCAAAATAGACGTTTTCTTGATGAAATAAGACTGTATTATGACCATGACATTATGCACGATAAAATAAGACATATCTGTGGAAAACTACGAGTTGTAAAGATTTTACTTGCGTATCACTCTTAACTTTACGAAAAGCGTTGTTGAATATCAAATTAAAAGGTTTGGCGTCTGAATATATAATTTAAGCACCCACCAATTTGAGTCAATAATTTGGAATTAGAACACGCTGAACTATTACTATGTCGACAATAAGCAACTAGGAATGAGTCAAGCATCTCGTAGTACATGTAGTTGATTTTGCGTTATGGTCGACTTACTATCAACTAAACCAAGAAATGAGCCCAACCCAACATTTTAAAAATACCATACTTCAAACGGTAGTAAAATCATTCGATCTATCTATGATTTCTAGAACAATGCGGATTTCTTTATAGCACAATTTTCAGCATCAAGTTTGCAGTCCCAAAAATGAGTTTCCATAGCAATCATGATAAAGAGAGTTAGATTATTAAGTCTACTGAGATTATGTTCAAGACCTTTTAGTTAAAGTAAAGTTTCTCTAATACAACTAGCTCACCAACTTTACATACGCAATTTAAAAGAACTCCCCCTCATAGAAGTGGGGATTCATTCAATTTAATATCTATCTATTCTCTGATATGTGGCAAATTGAACCATGATTCATATCAGTCCGTCCCCAATTTGTATTTGTAAGACTTGCACTGTTAGGCCGTGGGCCGAACCAGATAAATGTGATTTTTAGCTGCAAGTTTTTGGTGAGGGGGAAATCTCATCATAATTAAATCAAATAATGTTATTTATCCATGGATTTTAAGGAGAAAGTAATGGGGATCTGAATTCTGATCATATACACTATAAAGCCTGTCTCACTATTCTGTGCAACACCTTTACAATGTCCAAAATTTTGCCAAAATCCGCTTAATCATAAAGTAACGCCAGAGTAAAAATTATTAATATTTTCTATGAGTAACTCAGTGAGATGTGACGCAGGCACATTACATGCGTCAGGTTTCCAAAGCACTTTGCGGCAACTGACTACCAAAAGTCACTTGTGGCGACGCTATGGTCGCATCATCTGACGCACCTGTTGCGTAGGCGTTACGCTGTATCACTTTGGCGTCACCACTGAGTCACCGTACGCACTACCTTACGCGCTCCCGTATGAGGCGGACTTTAGGGTCGTAGTTTTCAGGATTTTAGCAGTCTATGGTTTATTACTTTTGGATGCTAGCTCGCTATCCTGGAAATCGGGTGTTCGACCACTGAATTGGCCGAGAAAGTTCATCTAGATTTTCCGGCGTGGTTTCCCCTTGTCGGTGATGCAGGACGGAGGGCCTGACAAGGACAGCTGTCTAGTCGTTCGGATGGAACGAAAAACCGAGGTCGCGTGTACACATTGGCGTGCACGTAAAAGATCCCTTGACAGTTGGAATTCGATATAAGAGTAGGTCGTAGTGCCGCTGTCCGGGCAAAATTTCCCACATAGAACACTGTATGGCGTATGCCCGTCTTCATTAGTCTAGTTCCGAACAGAACAGTAGGACGTTGAACTCCATTTCATTTCATTATTACTTTTTGCTTAAAGCCTCATCGGTCAGTATTATCGGTAACGCCAATAACGTTATATTCAAAATTGGTGCCAAATGTTGGTTTGATATCTAACAAATGGTAATTGTTTTTGAATAAGGAGGTCGGTTTCACGAAAGAGTGTTTTTAAGGGTCGGAAACTGTAAGCGGTTCGTGAGCATTACATTAAAGGTGTGTCTCTCCATTTAGTTACGATACAAACTCTAAACTAAATCTTCGGATTATTTCCTAATTTTAGTTTCGTTTTTGGCTTAAGCTGTCGATTGTTGAACACAAAATCAATTTTTTATATCAACACTGGCTCAGACTGGGAATCTATCATTTTAAATGTAGAAATACAACATCACAAAGCAAATTAATATCAACACATCATACTTAATTAAATTACACTTTTCTTGTTTGCCCAAATCAAATGTTTTGTCATTTTAAACATGGATTGTTGATGGTTGTTCTTGTATTAATTAATTTATAGTTACACATACCTTCTCGATTTAAAAGGGAAATCAGTGCATCTAGGTATAACCTTCGTATCAGCTAATACATAACCTATAAAATAAAAGCGTACATAAAATTAATTTCAAAAATGGCCATGAGAGAAACAGCATGAATGATTGATTGAGATCGGTTATGACTCCCTTATCATCCATAATAGTCTTTGCGACCCTGCTGCTAAATGGAACGGTCGTTTACACATAGATTTCATAAGACGATATGACTTGAGGTAAGGTTTCATTGACAAATACTCCAGATTATCTTAAAGCCTACATTATAGTATTTGGTACATTCCTATTTATACCATATTCCTATACGCCCACATTAAAATTTGGGGTGACGGCCCACGAAACAAGTGCCAAAGCTATTTTTAGCCCCCCACCCTTTTCTCCTTTTCCCCCTTTTGCATAGCGATCTTTGTTGGCTTTTTGGTGTAGAATTGAAGAAAAAGGTCTGAATATACATTTTCTGCCAGGTTTTGGTGAATATTCATGATTTTGAGGTGGAAGGATACAGGAGTTAAGAGGTTGGTAAGGTTGAAATGTAGGGCGGAAAATTGCATGTTTACTTGTCACTACTTCTGTGTATCTCTAAGTTTTTCATGATGAACCTCATACATGCTCGTGGTCAAGAGGTCCCACATGTTGCTCCATCTGTGTAGAAAGCGTTCTACCCAACGAAAATTTGGGAAAAAGTTACAGCCGATCAAAGAGACGAGAATTAACATTAAAGTCAATTGGGAAATTATTGGTAATCTGTGGCCATATTGTCGTCGCCGACGGTCTAGAGGCGAATGTCAATATCCTATAAACTTTAAATTTATACACAGTGTTTAAGCTCGTAAGACGAAGAAGTCTGTTTCCGATAATCACTGCCTTGAGTTTTTAAACTTTGGTGGGATTGGCCATTGGAACATAAGGTAGAGCCATGTTAAAATTATAATAATATTTCATAATTTTGTGGGATTAACTTTTTGTTCACAGTTCGATTTTTTTTAAGTTTGTGAATGTTATGCAGGAGAGAGCGCTCTTTATGATATATTTAGAATTGGTTGACATTGATTGTAGAGCACTGGTGACATTGCTGCTGGTTGACTTAAAAATTAACGTCAAAGTAGTAACCGTAAGGAGCGGTGTTAACATTAACCTATATTACATCTGATATAATGGAAGAAACACAACTTAAAGAAGTCCTCCAAAGAAACTATTATATTATAATGTTATACAAGAAACACGATCACTCGGTATTCGTTTTCTTTCGATCAATGATCACTTAGATGTGTTCCTTTGCTTTCAAGATAATTAAAATGCTTTATCCTTGCTCTTGGAGAAATCCAGCAAAGAAATTGGTTAAATCAAACATCTATTAGGAATTGAAATTGTGATGATCATGTAAACCATTGTAATACAATCTAACTGAAGAATCATTCAGTATGACACGGTTGGCATTAAAGAAAACAATACTCAGATGTTACGGAAAGCCTTTGTTACCCACGATTAACGTAAATTCCCCAATCTCTTCTGTCCTCGACAGCCATAGTTTGAGTTCGAAAGGCGGCGATGTTAGGAGAGAAGAGCGTTCGTGAGCGTTTTAAACTACTTTTAATAATATAGCCGAATAAACAGCCTATAAAACGCGTGTATTCAGAGCTTCAGATGGCGTCGATATTATTTGGCATGGGAGACGAACACTGGATGACACTAGTCTATAGTTTTAAAACGGCAAAAAATAGTGTACGCTAAATGACCGTCTGGTTGTTGTATCATTATAGTTTTATTCAACTAACATTTAACAAGCATCGTATTTGCTACTTAAAGTTGATAAACAAATATTCTGAATTAAATTGAATTATATTAAGTGTATATTATAATTTTATTTTAAATACTTATATATCAGAACGAAACAAATCAGTCGGGGAAATATTTACTGGTCTTAATCCTTAATTAACCCTAAAAATTCCCACGAAGAAAAATATATCATTTTAAAAATAGAAACGTATTGGTTTAGTGCAGACAAGGTATTTGGGCTATTACAACAAAACATGGTACACTAGCTTCCCTGGAGTAGGAATACAAAGTCCTGCCATGCAAAAGATAAATTAGTGTAAGCTGTGGACAATAAGAGTAATTAAAAAGTATTTTGCTTTTAAATTAGCAAAATTTCCCCGAGAGCGCAACTGCTAAATAGATTTATGTCCAAGTGCTTTAGGGTTCTAAGCTTTATCTGCCGGTTGGTAAAAACATATTTTCGACTTACATAGGGAAAATTCAAATTAGATCGCAGGCAATCTAGGTCCGTATTTTGTAAACTTTGTTATTCTAACAATGTGTAACAAATAGAAAACATCTTCTGACCAATACGCGAAGCCTTTTTGGCTTTTATGTTAAACTGAACAAATCATTCAGCATGATGCAGGGTTGTTTGTCAATCTATTATTTTGTGAAATTCATAGATATTCTTTCAGTGCCTACACTTTAGAATCCCAAATGCCTGGCGTTGACTATACATTACGACTATAAATAAGGACGGAAGATCCAAAGGGCGTTATTATACCTGAATAAATGCTATGTATTAAAACGCAATAAGTAAAACAAAAACTTAATTGTAAAACACTGGGGTCACGCTTCAGTCAGCAGTCGTCATCATATATTTGTAAATTTATATACATACTCAGAGAAGAATATTTTGCAAACAATACTACTTCCAATCCGCAGCTAATCTCAAATAGTATGCTTGGGAATGAGCTATAATAAGAAATCTTGCCCATTTCTCATGGTAGTATATTTTTTTTCTGAAATCTACAATGAAATACCATAACAATGTCAAATTTTTAAAATGAATTTAATGCACCAAAGTCTATTTTGTGACAGTCTCGGAAAGATGATTATGCAATACGAACATAATAAATGATCGGTATTAGTAACCTTATACGAGGCCCTATAACATCAATACCACTAAAAGTTTAAACAATTTAAGTTAAACAAATTTGAAACTTAACATTGCCTTTGAATACAACTTACCCTTAACGTTCAGGAAGTATTTCCTTTGAATACGGACTCTGTTCTATAGCTATCGGCGAGATATACGGTAATTTTGTAATTGACGAGTAGTGCCCTTTTTAAGTGGTTTTCACGGAGTTGAGAGATGAGCCACCTCTTCTAATGGCGTTCCGTTTTCATTGGCCCCGTCAGAGCAGAACAGGACGTTAAACCTCATTTCTAAGGGTGCAAGTTAAATTCTTATAAAATAATTTTTTTTTATCATCTTTCAATACTTAATAAATGTTTGATTAACTGATTTTTATTTTTATTGATTTCACCAAGAGCAGGGTAAAGCATTGTCGTTATCTTGGGGGTAAAGGAACATATCTTGGTGATTATTTATCAAACAAAATAGATAACATTTTGTAATAAAAGACAACAATTAGATTGTCAGTAATAAGAAAGGGCCTAATGTCATATTCAAAATTATTTACTTCACGAGAATGACTGTCGCTTTAACGTCAATGTATAGACTAGGCGCGTCTTGAGGTTTAAAAGTCAAAGCATAAACGGGTTATTTTTGAAATTTTGATATATAAAATACATTTGGAACTGCGCGGCACTAAATCAGATTGAAGAAACACAGTTTGGAGTACCCAGGAACTGACAGGGACGTACTGACCTATACTAGGAAATTTAAAATCACGGAGATTTTTTTTAATAGAAAGTAATTACCCGAAGAACACGTATTATTTTCTTGCCGAGAACTTTAATCCTAGACCAATACCCTTCAGCACTATAACTTAATATGTAATTATTCTGCACATTCTTCTTCAAAATTTAATGAGGCAAATAGATGTTGGGAATGATCGGCGATTGTAAATAGGTGTAAAAGAAATGATAATAGAGAGCACCAAAGGCGATGAAGGGTTTCGGGACACTGTACGTTGTAGCTTCCAAAGCTTGTTTACGGTCAGATGGAAATATAAAGAAGGCTTCTAATTAACGACACTCTCGTTGATAGTAGCAAATTCAATAAGAAGACCATCAATTCTAGTAATATATCAGAAAGCACCACGTGGGCTGCCATCAACCCTTCTGAACTCTATGTCAATTATACATGGTAAAGGGGGACAGATTTAATATCTTTCTAAAGAGATTGTAATGCCACCACTGATTGACGCTTTATATGCAAGTGAAAGACTATCAAGCTGGGATTTTGGATTAAGAATCATTCATTCATTATCGTTCCAGATGATTTATGAATTAGAACCCTCATCGCAGCTTTCATTCATGTAAACGAAGTGGTTCTACATAAAGAAATTTTTGGTATTAATTGTTCTATAGTCAATTTGGTTAAAACACAGATCCTATTTCGTTTCGTTTTTATAGTTCAAAATTTCGTTTTACTTGTCTTTACTACACTTGGATCTGGAAGAGTTTTTATTTAACTCGTGTTCTGAATGGTGTCAGGGATAAGCCAATGAAACGGCCTGTTACGGCGAGCTTTAGGCGTGTTTTGCACGGAACTGTGGGTAATCCACTAGTAACATCAATGCTGATTGGTTAATCAAATGTCTGACATCATAGGGTCATAAGTCGGTCTTTTGACAACTGACGTGACCTATCGCTATAACTTGTCAGATCTTCATGTAGTGTAGGCCATCGAAAGTATAAAAAAACGAAACGAAATATGGATCTGTATTTTAATCAGATTGATGTATAGTCTATATTTACGAAAAGGTGGTCAGTGCGAAGATACATTCCCACGAAAATATTTATAATGTGGTTATTTCCAATTACAGTATGGTATATTAATGTCAAAAGGACACACCCAATCTTAATCTAAATATTTTGAACTCCCCGAAAAACACCCATTGGGCGCCCACATGAAAAATACAAGAGTGTCCTTAACTGATAGTCTGTGTGCTCGACTGACGAAAGGGACGTTTCTTATGTCTTGATATAGCTAACGGTTGTGAGAACATTGAGAGATTTAAACGCCCACAAGACCCCGTGATTAAACGGCGGAATAAATACTGACAGTGGATAATCCAATAATTTACTTAGGCTTCAATATTTATGATATGGGGTAGTTTTCTTGAAATTAAATTGTTTTGAGACGGATTTGAAGCAAACTTTTGATAGATAAATTGGGTTAAATATGTTTAATATCAATGTGGGCTGTTTTAACTTTGTTGACAATTGATGCATTTGGTTTAATGGTCTTATTTACTTTTAGATTTTATGGGCTGGGTTCATGCAATTGAGTCAGGTGCCTATAACTTGTTAGTTTTTTCGGGGGTTTTTTTTGCATTCCGTAAACGTAAAATAGTTTTAATGGCTAACCCCATTTCCTTTCTGCCAGGGTTTATTTTGGGTTTATTAAATCAAACGAACGAAATCAGTAATGGAGAAAAATTCAAGCACCGGCAATGCTTACAATTTGCTTAGGTCATGTGGATGAATTCGAAAACAATTAAAATTGCGTAACAGTAAATGAACCTTCTGTTTGAGGACGTGTATGTTCTGATTAACATCTTGAATTTTCATGTAATGAGATTTGCCAGTTAACCGAAGTTACAGCAGTGTTTACCTTAACTGAAGAAAGAAACTCAGTTTACCAGTGCAGGGTTCAATTTCTGTTAAAGGTAATAATAAAATAAAACCAACTACTAACAATCCAAACCATTAGACAAAATTCGAAGTCCTAAAAAAAACGGTATAGGCAAAATAGTGTAATAAGGCAAAATAGTGTAATCAGCATATGGACTGTTCACCGTGTACAAAATACACGACAAACAGTGGTAACAGGTGTCCGGAAGAGTAAGCTTACCCTGGGATATACTGATTTAAGTCAAAAATAGACATGATGAAATGGAATGGGGTTTAACGTCCTACTGTTCAGCTCCTAAGTTGGGCTAATGAAGACGGGCATACGCCATACAGTGTGCTATGAGGGAAATTTTGCCCGGACAGCGGCACTACGGCTTACTCTTATATCGAAAACCAACTGTCAATGCATCTTTTTTCGTGTACGCCAATGTGTACACGGGACCTCGGATTTATTTTCGTCCCATCTGAACGACTAGACAGCTGTCCTTGTCAGGTCCTCCGTCCTGCATCACTGACAGGGGGAACTACGCCGGAAAATCTCAATGAACTTTCTCGGCTAATGCTGGGATCGAACACCCGACCTCCAGGCCAGCCAGCCAGCGTCTTACCCACTTAGCCACCGTGACCCCCCTCCCAAAAATACCTGCTCTATCACTACTAATCGATCAACTTATTCAATATTAAATTTTGACTCGAATCAAAGAGGTTGAGCTCCTTTAAAGCATTGGGTATGAAAGCACAAAGGATTTTTTTTTGCAAATTTTAAAATCGGTGTTTTTGTCATATAAAACATACTTTTTCCAGTGTAAGATTTTAATATTAAACGAGCAGATAAAGTTAAATAACAAGATTATTAATTAGAGGAGAACAGACTACATTAAAACCGTGCGGTTAATGGCTGTTCAAACTGTTTATTGCTTATTGTAGAGGGGACAGGGAATCAGAAATAATGATATTTGCAGACATGTACCAAAAAGCTACACAAAAATCAAACTGAAAGAAAAACACTCCTTATTCACGTACAATCTTCGTAAAAAAACAGCAGCATTTAATGCAATGAAGTTGTCTCCATTGGTTGGATCAATTAACCCCATGACAAAAAGCATTTTGTTAACCAATACACGCCTCTAATCAAGTCTTTTTCAATCATTTGTATAGCCATTGACATATTTTGCAACGTTGGGTGCTCAGTGTATCCCAGTAGGTATTATTAAGAATTATTTACAAACTGTTTATTGCCGTTAGATTTTCGTCTCTTGAAAAAGATTATATCATACTCTCCTGGGTAACAATTTGAACACGATGTAATAAAGTATCGCCTGATGAAATAAGGTTTATGTGAAGTGTAGGGCGTAATGAAGTCAATACAGTTAAGAGTGTACTTGTATTGGGTTTATGATGTTCAAGAATGGTTTTGATTTTGTTTGTTATAGAGTACGCGGATATTACATTTAGAAAATATATACGTTAATCAGAGAGTAAATAGTTAAGTATGTGCTGCTAGCATTAAATATATTTCCCAGCAGTTCAGTTCGGATATACATGTACATAACCACTGATTGGGAAATATATCCAAACTACCGAGAATATACATTATGTTGCCAAAAATAAAATATCTTGCAAGATAAAGCCATAAAACGAAGAACAATTACTAAGTATTCTGTCAACGTTTACCAAAAGTTGTCCCGTCTTCATTAGCCCAGTAGGACGTTAAACCCCATTTCATTTCCAACAAGTTGCTGTATTTATCTCTATAGTTCAGAATAAAGTCGATGACCGTCAACCTACTTCTAATCAGATTACAGAAAAGAGAAAAATGTGGGGTTAACGTCCACTCCACACAATTAACTAAGCGTGATTGGGACTAACAAATTTCAATAACTGGCTTGCGCGCATGGCCGTTTAGCACTCGGAGAAAACTCACATGGTTAGACCATGCTCCTTGTTACGCACGAAGTGGGGTCCAAACCACCATATGTGACTCAGTCATAGACCATACGATCTAAAAGCACCCGTTAGAGCACTTGCCCACCAAAAGCCCGATTAAAAACACGGATCACATTTCGTTTCATCTTTGAAATTGAAGTAATAAAAAAAATATAAGATCTTGATTTTTCAAGTACAAAATTAAATACCAAGCCTTATTCTGAAAATAACCGACATATCCGGAAATGGAAAGATGTTACAAATGTCACTCGTTTACGATGTGCGATAACGGGAATGAAAATTGCAACAAGTTACAATGCAACACACAATGACACAACAACCACACAAATCGTGGACAATAATTATAGAATTGGCAAAGCCTGACGTGCAAAATATACAGACGACGGCAGTCAAATGTATTCTATGTATCGGTATAGACATGTATAGTTATCTACGATTAAATTGAACGGTATGGTGGACATCTAGACATCTATGCAAGACGTGAAATGGGGGATAAATCGACAGAAACTTGGTACAAATGATGGACGAATTCAATTTCTTTTCTCTCGGGCATCGTTATGTAAATGTGATCTCATAAGACCTGTAATTGAAAGCTGTAGCCCAACTAATACTGTCTCTCGGTTAGAAATTACTGTCGGAAAACATGAAACTAAGTTCTACCGATATTAAAGATTCTGGTATTAGAAGTCTTCTAGATATCGCGAGCAAAGATCTAACGAACAGGTGGCTTATTTAAGCTTACAACAGATCATTGCCATTCTGTACTGAAAATTCAAAATCATGTTATCGCATATTAAATCATTCAGCACTATATATAATATTTAAGTAGGAAATCAGAGTGTACCTCTAATGGCATACATGATTAGCCATGTTGGTCGAATTATAAACTGTAATAAGCCTATAGATAATTCAACAGAAAATTTAATATTATCTTATCGGAAATGACCTCCGGATGTTCGAGATAAATCCAAATACGCCTTAGAATTTTAATTGCAACTGTTAAGGTTTGATTAAATTATCATTTAATTGTCAATTGAACGGACGTATTTATCAGCCATAATGAATTATGGATGAAATTCATCCACGAGATGGGCTGTTCCTTCGCAAGCCATTCCCTAAATATCACCTGAATGATCAATCGGCATATTTTGAAAATCATTTTTCAGTAAAAGCAATTCATGTGAACACCTCAATATTAGGAAGTGGCATCTTTCTAGAAAGAGTGAGTATACCGTTTCTCCTGTGCAACACCCATCAAGACATGTAGCTAACTGGGCCGATAATTTGGACTAATTGGGTTTTACATGGCGTGTTGAGCTCCCAAAATGCTCACCCTAAATCACAAAAATATACAGTACATGTATATTCTTTAGTGCAGTATTATACAGTTGTCTTAAGCCAATCGAAAACTCATACATCTAAGCGCTCATATAAACACGCTCAGGCAGCTAAAAGCTCATATTATATTAAACACCTTAACACAGCCAAGCGCTGATATTAAACTTTAAAAACTTAATGCAATTCGATTTGAACTATAAGCTAGTTTATTCCACATTTAAATTAGCAACACGATCATGGCACGTGTTAAGTTAAATGCATCTCATCTCATCAGGTAATACAATCTGACCCTTACTTGATTTGTGAAGACCATGCACTGGTGATCTTAGTAAAGTTCTTCAAAATGTAGATCAACATGAATTACTGGGCAATTAATGTTTTGAGGATAAAAGACCTTGACCACCTTAATCTCACTCTCTCTCTCTCTCCCAGTCGCCTTCAGTCATTTCTACACTTTAACCTCTTAATATTATTTTGATCATATTCATGGACTACACGCTGTTGTCAGTTTTCCCGTGTAACTTTAAAAAGTTTTATGGCCGTCATATTGATTTGATTGGTAAATATAACGTGTCTCTCTCGGCTATTATTCTAGATATATTTAATTGACACGTATACTATTACTATCTCCCTGATAATATCTACTACATCGTTAACACAGTTCATCGCGTGCATTTTGCATACCGATAGTTCATTGGCCAATCACGCTATTTTACCGACATTTCGCCTAATAGTTTGGATGCAGCTATGGCGGGTGTGGCGCCAGGCAGGGTAAGCTTACTCTTCCGGACACCTGTTACCACTGTTTGTCGTGTAATTTGTACACGAGGAGCAGTCCATTTGCTGATTACACTATTTTGCTTGAATAGACTATTTTGCCTATAACGTTTTTTAGGACTTCGAATTCTGTCTTATGGTTTGGATTGTTCGTACTTGGTTTTATTTTATTTTTAAATGTCTACATATTGGTCTACATATACGTCTAGTCGAATGACTTTTAGATTGTTTTGTGGTCACTAATGACTTAAATTGTAAATCGGGAATTTCTTTGGCTTTTTATGAATTTTTTTTTTACCGCAGACAGATCTAAAGTGTGGGCTATTCGAATATCTCAAATAAATGGGAAGTAAAATCGGGTGTTATAGAAATTGTAAGTATACAGGACCTCGTGACATACAATACTGGCGTAGTGATAACGAGGGTGAGCATACAGAACCTCGTACAATACTGAGGTAGTAATGAGAAGTGATATCGGGTGTAAGTATACAGAACCCCATGACATACAATACTGACGTAATCCCAAAAACGAAAAGTGATATCGGGAGTGAGCATACAGAGAGAGAGAGAGAGAAATGGGGTTTAACGTCCACTCGACACAAATTAGGTCATTTCGGGACTAACATACGGTTTAATTTTATTTCCATAATTCGCTTGCGCGTAGGGGTCTTTAGCGGTGGGAGGAAACCGGAGGACCCGGAGAAAACCCACGAGGTTGGACAGGCGACCCTACTCCTTGTCACGTACAACCGGAGAATCGAAACCCCGCCAGTTGACTCAATGCCAGACCGTATGATACAGCGCGCGCGCTAACCATTCGGCCATCCAACCCCCCCTGTGAGCATACAGAACCTTGTGACATACAATACTGACATGATGATCCTTTATTAATTAAAATTAATAGAAATAAATGAGAAGTGATATCAGTTGTTCTAATAAAAGTCCTGTCTTTCTTAGCACAGTCGGAGCAGAACAGTAGGACGTCAAACCCATTTCATTTCATTTCTAATAGAACTTTGCGACGCCATGATCCTACAATAATATAAATAGTCAATGTCCACACCAGTTTGGCATTACTAACTATTAAAGATTGGGACGCCTTTCCTTCAAGCAAGAGCGATGGTAATGAACCTTTAACCATTAATCACTAATCAGAACTGATAAGGACACTGCTTTCGAAAGGCAAGTACAAGATAAAAGCGATAAAATTTATCATGGAAATGGCCAACGAATTGACAAATTAACACTACACATTTATATCTAATAGTTTTCTACGATTTACATACACTGGGTGTGGATACTGTACATAACTATTTATTTTCCCCAAAATTCGTCCCGGTAACCTATAAAGTAATGAATTAAAGCTCCAACGTGCACAATTTCAAGCTTATTTCAGTTTAAGATTTGTTACAATCATTTGAACTATTCAGTAGTAATGGTACTTTAAAATGCGCCTTGGTTTCAACTGATTTCACACCGTCATAAACTAAATACTTTACATAGGTCTAACAGCATACTGACTTATGCAAAACTCACGCCCTGAATTAAATTAATATGTAGATTTCATGACGCTACGTTTAAATGTTGTTTTTTTTTATTTTAAGGTATTTCCCCATACATATTATATTAATTTCTTTAAGTTTCTACCCGATATTAAACTATTTTTCTTTTAGCAAGTCGCCTAATTCCTGACTTTCTACCGGATATTAAATAAATTTCGAGAAGAAACGCCAGAGAATGATGTCAGTCACTTAGAATCGGGGTCACGTACAGTGTATTTACCAAATAAATCGTTATTGTTTCAATGACATTTAGTAATTGAACTGGAAATACACAGGTCACAATTCTATGGAATACAATTACTATTTAATATTGAGCAGCGTTTGGAGAAGATTTCTCAGCCTTTATCAAGCATCGATACAAGTCCAATCAATTATAACGGGCATAAGGACGGTTCTAATATTTCTGTTGTCTGTAGACAATCGCAACGAACACAAAGCAAAAATTTTACATGTATTTCTAAATACCCATTGGCATTATCTGACAATTATCTTCATTAGTTTTCGTCACACACTATTCGAAATACTGTTTCTAGATTAATGTTATAATGTAAGTGGTCCTGCTGCACTGACGTATGAAATGCCTTTAAAGTATTAATTACAAAAGCGACGTAAACAAGAAATGATCATATACTTAGGTGTTGGTGTTAATTTGTTTTATGAAATGTACGTCGCTTCCAACCACCAACTAAGTGTTACCCACTGTAATCAGATGTTTCTTTTTCCGTTTGTTGTTGGATCAGAGAAAGTGTACTCCACTAGATTGACAATGACAATTTTGAAAATAATAAGTCCTGTTCATCATTTTTTCTTTTTTTTTACAGTTTGGTTATTTCTTAATCATGCAATTTGTAATGTTATGAGCTTCTGGCATTTAAATTTATTTTTTGTTTCCCTATTTAAAGAATATCGTGATGAAACTAATCATCTAAGCTAAGGTACATTGATATAACTGTATTTGTTCTTGTAGAAATTGCTACCACACTGTAACAGTCCAAACTGTTTAAGCGTTTCATATGTCATATTCAACCCTGGTCATAATTTGTTCTCGAATAAATCGTTCTAGTATCCCCAGTTGCATTAGGTTTTACTCAATCATTGCGGCTTTATTTTTTACTACTCCTAAAAAAGTAGTAGGGGATATTGAAATGCAAATACCTATGCAGGTTGTGATATGATAAATAGTCATGGACACTTGACATGCTTTGAGAGTATGTTCACAGATGGAGAACTTATCGCCCCAACAGAACCACTGAGCTGCACATGCGACACGCAATAGCGTCATACATGTGGGAGGGGTTCATTGTCAAATTTGACACTTCAAGGAAGTGTTGATGAAAACTGCCGCGTGCTGGTTTATCTATCCATGTTTGCAATCCTATTGGTTCTTACATAAGATTTACTGTTTAGCGTATCTTTGCTTTAGTGTGTTACGTTTAATTTAATCGGGAGATGTGTTCGTCGACGTCAACGTCAACCGCGCAAGAATTGGCCGTGGCACTGCAAGAGGAGTGGATCAGATTGCCCCAATTCGTGATTGGACGGTTGAGTAGGCGCATGCCACGACGAATTGCTGAATATCTGAGGATTGGTGGAGCAATTACTCATTATTAAGACAAAAATCAAAAACGTCCATTTTCACTTTTGACAGTGTATCTCTTTGCGAGTGAAATGGAACCATCAGAAAAGCCGCCCACATGAACTGTTTATGTTCATGTGTAGGCAATTGGCCTGTTATTAACATACACTGGTTACCTCTTAATAAAAACAGCAGTGCATTTCCGCAGTTTTGTATTGTTTCTGAATATCCCCTACTTCTTTGAAGAGTATATATTGAAATATTTAAAGATGCATTATGCAAAATATAAATAAATCGCTGGTCCTTCATACTCCAATAGTTCAAAACTAGAAAATGAAAATTGGATATATTGAAATTTAATTGAAATTACCTTATTCTGAGCGAAGTTATGAGTGTTTGAAATGAAATGAAGTTTATATTTCTGCACCGAGGCGCTAATGAAGACGGGGGGAGTTTAAAGATGTAGGGTAGATTGTTTATGATCGTAGCAACGGTACTTGACCATCGAGATTGTCTCCATTTTATCATTAAATGTTTAATTCTCGTACGTGTTCTAGTACATTAAAAGCTAGGGCATCCGATAGTCTAGAAAGTTGATGATATGTGGAGAAATCATTTGTACCCCAAAGACTTTAGATATTCTCTTGTGTACTCCAAAGCTAAATCACGTCGATTTCTTAAGACTATATCGAATCTGTGTCTAGTCAAAAGCTGAGTTCGTTGTGCCTCTTAATATAAAGAATCCGTATCTACCAAATAACTGAACCCCTTGTGCCTCTTCAGACTATACAAACCATCCGTGTGTACTCCAAAGCTGAAACAGACGTTTCACAATACTATATTAAAATTCAGACACCATAGCTACTTCAGCACGGTTATAAAAGGTATTAATAATACGAGCGTACCTTAAAAATCACTAACTTGACATCCAGGCTACGATTCGGTGACTTTAGTTTCACCCGGCAAACTTAATTTCTTTATCAATGCATGTAACGTCTTAAAAATGTTGATTTTAACTATTAGGACTAATTAATCATACCCAGACGAATATAGTTAAATAACTTTCGTTTATGCGCAAATATTGTCAGTAAAGTTAATCAGTCTGTGTTTCCTACCCTTTCCTACTTTTTGCGTATTTTGCTTGGCTGTTGTTACATGACATATCTTTAGCCCCGCCTCCATGATGTAACTAGACGTCACTTTAAAATGTCTGGCAAAGCCAACAATTATCTCTTCGATTTAAAATAGATGGTTTGTACCAATGTCAGGTTGAATTGTATGCTTAAATGTAGTTGGGTGTGGCAGAAATGTAATAAATAACAATAAGCAATCGTTGTTTTGAAGAAAAGTTGACAGTTTTGTCTTGAAACACGGAGGGTTGAGATATAAGGTTTCTTATCTAGACATATCCTTATTCCTGGCACAATAAATAAGAGATCTTAATATACCAAATTGCCTGCTAATACGGATCGAGTTGAAGTAAACTGTACATTTCCAAAAAGTTTCATTTTGATTTCCGCTGGAGTGATGTAACAGTTATAGGTTTAATAGATCTATTTTAATACTCAATTACTTACTAATACGACTCGGATTGCAAGGTTTAATACACGAATTCATGCCCGTTTGAGTGATGTCTAACAGTTATAGGTTTTATAGAAGCACTATGTAAATCTAAACCGTATTTGCTACTTTCATTTTATTCTGGAATGATAAACTACTTTTTTAATCAAGGGATAGAACTCCCCACTAATAAAGTTGAATATTTGATATTCGGCAAAAAGTGTTGAGAAATAAATCATCTTCCGAATCTCCATGCTTTTGAGGCATCTAAACCATGTGTTGTACTTCAATGCAGGCGAGGTATTTATGTTTGGCACTTGTTATTCAAGGAGATTCAGGGAAAAATTCACATGCACATGATATTCGGCAAAAAGTGTTGAGAAAAAAATCATCTTCCGAATCTCCATGCTTTTGAGGCATCTAAACCATGTGTTGTACTTCAATGCAGGCGAGGTATTTATGTTTGGCACTTGTTATTCAAGGAGATTCAGGGAAAAATTCACATGCACATGGCTTACACTTTTTGGCACTGATTACATAATGATGTTTTTTTTAGGAAGTTCTTATGTTAATATAAAAGAACAGGTCAAAGCTAATCGTAGGTTATTTGATTTCGTTATTCAGAAGTGTAGTGTTAAATGTTTCGGAATAAGTGGGGCCAGATAATTAAATCTGGACATACGCGGTTGAAAGGCGAATTGTATCAAATTAAATGAGCAAAATCAATCGAGAATATGGGTCAAGCGAACAGGCTGTCTTGGAAGTTGATACTATTAATATCTACTTTAGTGGCACGATACAACATCAAACACGCCGTGATATGTGTATTATTATTATCGTAAATTAAAATATGTTGTAGTGCCATTTCATATTAAATTTCAAAGCACCAAACGTCTGTTATGATGGTGTTCACCATGGCCAAACAGGAATGCATAAATATTATCCAAATTTGGGAGGAGCCATCCTTCATCGTTTAATTGTCCCCCGCCTTTCGAAGGAAGCGGAAGACTATTAAAATGGGTCTGCCCGTTCGTATGTCTTGTGTGTGCGTCACACTTTTTGGGACCTAATAACTCTCCTAATTGAAATATAATGTTCAGACTTGGTGTAGGTGTTAATTAGGTGAATGACTAGATGGAGTTCGAAGGTGAGCATTGTCTGCTCAGTGTAAGCAGAGATAAGCAATTTGATTGGTTGAGGCTTTTGGACACGATAACTTTGGTTCTAATTGAGAGTGATGAAACTTGGTGTATAGTTTCAGTATATTACAATACCTTGACTGAGTTCGATAATGAGCATTTACTGTTCGGGGTAAGCCGAGCAATAAGCAATCTGATTGGTCAAGACTTTGAAAACACAACAACTCTCCTTTTAATTGCGGTAGAATGTTCAAACTTGGCGTGTTTATTAGGTGAATGCCTTGAAAGTGTTTGATCATGCGGATTTGCCACTAAGGTTAAGCAGCAGACATAAGCAAATTTGATTGGTCGAGACTTTGCAACACAACTTTGGTTCTTTGGAACATAACAACTCTGGGCCCTTATTCACGAAAACTTAAACTAAGATACAATCGAAATGTTAAGAAATACTGCAATTCGATTGGCTGACCAGTAAAATCAATTTGCATATTGGTCAGCCAATCGAATTGCAGTATTTCTTAAAATTTCGATTGTATCTTAGTTTAAGTTTTCGTGAATAAGGGCCCTGTTTTTAATTGCGGTAGTATGTTTAAACTTGGAGTAGATGTTCATTGTATTAGGTTAATGAGTTGATTGATTAATATTATCCGATCTAGCTAAGCAAAACAAAACAATTTATAGATCGATGCTGTGGGACAAAATAACTGATGGAGAGGGATGGAATTTAGTCTATAGTTTCACTACCAGGTACTTCAAAACCTTGACTGAGTTCGATCGTAAACATTTTATGCTTAGACTAAGTTTAGATAATCAGTTTGATTGCTCGATACTTTTCAAAAAGATAAATGTGTAGTTAATTAGTATGTGTCACCTATTTATTTTGGAATTGCGACTGTTGGCTTGTTCTATAAGCGTAGACGCTACAAGCATTGCCACTGCATCTTCAACAAAAGCTTTCTCATGTTCTAAAAAATAACTTGTCTTTTGTCTCAAATGCATATATGAAAAATGCTATATTGATAATTCTCCAACAGTCTTGTCACATTTGTCTAAATCTTTGTTTGTCACTAGGAGTAGATGCTATTATAAAATCAAAGATATCGGCTAAAGAATAATATATATTGAATAGATAGTGTTGTATTTAGAAAACACAAGAATGCTTACGAAGAAATTGATAATTTGGCAATGTGGCTTGCATTTTTTCATTTGTTTATAGGCATTCATTGTGAAACGCCATCCTTCTGAAGTAGTTTCAATTATGAAATATGGGATAAATATTGAGAAATTGGCAAAACAATCTAGTGATCTAGCAACCATTAATTATGACACATGTTTTCGGCAATGGCGAGAAACTTGCCCTGCAGACTTGCCTTGGGATAAAGTTAATATTGAATTATATCAAGAAGCTTTAGGCTCAATTTTACAACCTAGAATCAAACGAAATATTACAGCTCTAGATTTCACAAGTATTGCTTTGGTT
This sequence comes from Patella vulgata, assembly GCF_932274485.2. NCBI lineage: Eukaryota > Metazoa > Mollusca > Gastropoda > Patellidae > Patella > Patella vulgata. Next base: position 26,922,577 of record NC_065883.2, read on the forward strand.
ACAATACCAGATGCACAAAGCTACATTGCCCATTTAAACACATATGCCAACGTTGTCGAGGACCACATACCACACGGGCATGCCATAGAACAAAAGTTGACAGAGATACAACCCCAGAGACCGTTAGACCTATTAACTGAAAGAAATAGCACGAAACATTTCTATGCATCAAGTAAGTATACCCAGCCAAATTAAAAACATGACACTCGGGATTTTTGGGACTAGATTTTTAATATTTGGTTTAAGGCAACTATTTTAGTGTTATATTGTGCACAGACGACCTTGACATCAACAGAAAGCAAGAATACGTCTCGCCGAAAGTCCTTGACATTGATAACGTTCGTGATGTCACAGTTCCCCCCAAAATGAAATTCACAGACTTGGAGAACAATCGGAATAAAGTGTTTAGTAACGGTTGTGGCCTCCTCTAGCGTCTCGTACTGCCACTCAACGTCTTCTCATGAATCTCAGAACATTAGTAAACACTACCCGAGGAAGACGTCGCCACTGCTCAACAAGAGCATGTTGAAGGTCCTGCAACGTCAGTGGTATGGGGTCGAGCATTGTCTTGTTGAAACGTTAGTCCAGGCCCATGTCTCTGCATAAACGGAAGATAAACAGGTTCCAAAATCTGATCCCTATACTGGACAGCATTTAAGTTCCCTTGGACAACAACAAGAGGAGAACGTCCATGTGCACAAAAAGAACCCCAAACCATGACGCTGTCGCCACCAAATCGGTCAACTTCTCTGACGCATACTTGAGCGTAACGTTTACCTCGTCTGCGGTACACTCGGGCCCTGCCATCGGCAAAGTGAATCGAGATTCGTCACTAAAGACAAGTAAATCTTATGTGTCTTGTGGCCCACACAAGTCGGTTACGGCGATGAAGAGGTGTCAATATAGGTTCATTATAGGGCCTCCGAGCTGGAAGACCAGCAGCCTGTAAGCGATTTCGAACAGTTACCCGTCCACCAAACATCTCTCTACTTGTGGAGGTTGCAGTGACAAATCTGTTTCTAAGATGACGTAATCGTATTGCTTGATCTTCCTGGAGTGACGTCACACGTGGCGCCCCCGCCCTTGGGCGGTCGGCAATAATTCCATTTTGAAGCACTCTCATTCTAAGATTAATTATTGTCTGGCGTGAACAATTAAAGGCTCTTGCAACAGTGACCACAGAATGACCAGCATAGAGCCTACCTATAGCACGTAGACTTTCTACATTTGAAAGGCGCGGCATTTTCTAACAAAGATGAAAATAACAATTTTAATTTGTTTTTCCAGTTCAAGTTACGTGTGCGTGTTCAGTTTAAGCAAACTTGCATCGAATGAACTCACGAGTTTGTGTTTGCACGTGTTTTTCAGGTTTTTCATCTTTATATGCTCAAAAGTCACGTGATCCACGTGACTTTACAATTTTATGAAATTAAAGGCTTCTTACTACTTACTATCGTTAGAAACACTTTAAAATTTATTTAACTTACCAGAAAAAAAAAAATTGTTGAAATTCATCAGTGTCAAGTTTTTAATTTGGCTGTGTATAGAATAATGTCACACCAATCAAGCAAGTAAACTCAAATTTTCTGTACAAAGTTCTGATTTAGATAAATCTTGCTTCCATATCGAGGGTTTTATGTACGGATTTCGCATTCCGTATCTAGGAACCCGTAGATTACGCTTTTCTGCTAATCTGAAATCGGCCAAAATGTTTATGAAATGAAATGGGGTTTAACGTCCTACTGTTCTGCCCCGACTGAGCTAATGAATACGAATAAAATGTCTATGAACATTCTTAAAGAAACAAAAATGGCAAAAGCATGTTGACTTGGACATATTGCAGGTCTATTTCAAATTCTATCATTTCAAAATTTCACCATGAGGTCTGATTTAAAAGAAAGCTCCAGGAGAGTACATTAATTAACTTAAATATTGATTTAGTAAATACATTATTTAGGATGATTTGTTACTACTTATCTTACGTGAAATCCCTTCAGAAGTCTTAATTTAACTAATTAACGCCTCAGACTAAAAAGTGAAAAAAATAACCATAGGATAAGGATGTATATTTATCTGAATTTATTTGGTTTATCAGACAACACAATATGATGTGGCCCCTAACAGAGACATAAATACTTAATTGATAGTTAATATATATTTTCATCAGACAGAACCAGACAGAGACTAGGAATTCTGACATAGTTTTTTTGCTTTATTCTTGTCAACTCTCAATAAAAACTGTCTAAAAATCTAGGCATTTATAAACCAGTTTTCAAACAGTTCAAATTAATAAGTTAGATACAGCCTTGAAAGAGACAATTGTAAAGTGTTTGGTTAAAGAAGGGGGTTCTTAAAATAACAATCGACATATATATTTATATAGTTAGAAATGGGTCTAACGTCCACTCGACACAAACTAGGTCATTTCGGGGCTCACACATGGTTCAATTTTATTTCAATAATTTGCTTGCGCGTATTGGTCTTGAGCAGAGGGAAAAATTAGATGACCAGAGAAAACCCCCGACGATGGACAGGCGACCCCACTCATTGTCACGTACAGGCAGGGATTCGAAACCACGTCACTTGATTCAATCAATGACCGACCTTTATAAACCACACAACCCGCTCCATATATTCCTAGTTACGGTACAGTAAAATTTATCCCATAGAAATGAATTGAAATTGGTTTTAACATCCTGCTTTTATGCACCGACTTGGATAATGAAGACGAGTGTATGCCATATATATTGTGCTATGGATGAAATTTGGCCCGGAGAGCGGCGCTACGGATTACTGTTATTCCGAATTACAATAACTTTGAAGGGTTCTGTTACGTACACGCCAACGTATACATGGGACCTCAGGTTGTCGTTCTGCACCACTTACAAGTGGAAACCATGTTGGAAAATCTCGGGAACTTTCCTGGCCAACACCAATATCAAACCCCCTTCTTATTGACCCAGCGCCCTACTTACAAATACGATTTCTATTGGACACGAATGTCAAATCGTTCGATAAAGTCCTATTCAGTAGAGTTACTCTAGATTTCTACTGCTGTCAACGTTATCAGATTGATATCACTTTTGCTTCTGTATCCATTATTATATCACACATTTCCTATATCAAAAGGTTAACAATGTTGTGAACAAAAGTGGGGAACATTCATTGAAATATCGAAGTTTGAGGAACTAAACCTCCAACTCAATTGTTTCATAATATTCGAAATTTAAAACACGAATTAGAATTCAATATAAATCCATTCAATCACTATCGATGTTGTTATCTTGCCGTGAAAGTATTGTATTCTAATATCCAATATTTAAACATACATCTTCATAACAAGAAAACCAGAAAATTACAAGAAGCCATCCAATTCAAGAGATTTAAACCTGAACTTAATAGAGGCGAGAGATTATATCTTCCAAGGAGTTATGATATCTTAATTAATCATAAATCAATATCTTTGATGTTCATTTTGTATTGTTATTATTGTTCTTTTTATTAGCCCTTTGGTGGTTTCAGATTAGTTACTGTTTTTGATACCTTCTTGTATATAATTTGATTTCTTGCTATTATACTGTCATTACTTACTTGAGAATGACAAGAGAAGAAGAACTTGTTGAAACGTAGTATGAAATAAAATCAGTGATTGTTTTCCATAAATATAAATTTGTGTTTTTATATTATATATTTATCGAACATAATTGATTATAAATTGCAATAAATTTTTAAAAATCTAATAGTAAGTGCCCGGGGATTGCAGCATACTTAATTTACACAAAACAAACCTACGGACAGGACACAATACGCAGAAATCACAAGCAAACGAACATATCAAATTGAATGGATCCGGCGGCTAGCCGTAAGCGTCCACTGTGCTGTGCAGTCCCGGGCCTGTAGTGATAATTGAAAACAAACACTTTTAGATCACATTCCGTTATTACTTCCTTGTTCATTTTTTTAAGCTATCTGCTATCGTTAAATGAATGAGCAAGGAATAAGTGTCTTTATATTTTATATATAACAGACTTTATAGTATATAATATCAATAAACGGATTTGTCCAATGCTTTCAGCTCAGAATCGTTACTAAACTCCCACTGTGTAAATAAATGCATTGTTACAACCATAATACTCTTAATAAAAGCAGAACAAAGCCGGAAATGAAGTCAGCAGCGGGAATGCATTATAAAACCTGATATAATAAAAATACATTTTCACGTTTAACATTCTGTATACTTTAGTTTATTTTTATCTCCGTCTTAAATAGAAAACACATTGACCATGTGCAAACCTTATACACAATTATTGTTATGTAACCGCGCTTTCTATTTTGTTGCCAAAAAAGAAATAATTGAAAAACTTTTAAGTATGTTGTTTATTTATCTTTCTTAGTAAATTGACATTTTGAAAAATATTTACATGGGATTATTGTATCTGATCTGACAGATCAAAGTCATTAATCTATTATATGTGATTAATTAAAATACAAAAAGTAATACATCTAAATATGATCAAGAAGAGTAAATCATGTCAATCAATTCCATATTTAGCCTTGGTATTATATCTTACATAATTAACATGCATTTGCGGGTAAATACGGGAAAGTAGAAGTACAATAACGTTTTATGTGAAAACGGCGAATCAGGGACAGGCTGAGAGAAAGAGAGAGAGATAGAAAGAGAGAGAGAATATTTTACCAAAACTGATTGTAAGTGGTGCTTTCTAGAGTATATCATGAGTACCAAACCGTAGTGTGAGGTAGCCTGAACAATTAAAAAAAAACCCCACGTAAATCCATGACTAAAAGATTCCCCAACTACGCGAGAACGGAGCCTACCAGTTCCTTCTCAGTTCATCCCTGCCACAAATAATTCTTAAAGGTGCATTATGTAAGAGCTACATCTGCCTACTGCAGGTCGTTTTTGGCTTCAAATGTTATATAAACTATAATTTAGACAATTATGCCTATAATCAACTCTCTAGATCATTGGATGGCCGAGATTTAAATGGGTCGAAATGCAATAACCCATGGATAATTGCGGCCTAGATATGGTCGGCACTGTATCTAAATCTTACATAATGCATCGTTTTTGTCTTAATCTTTATTTCACTATCTCTGAGTTCTCTCTATAATGTCCACTAACCAGTCTATCAATTTGTCTTAACAATAAATTGAAACCTTTTCTTGTCATCGTAGTAATAGGCAAATAATGATTAATGCCAACACATATAACTATCTCTCAGATCATCACACCATAAGAGTCGTCTTTCCATAACGTAATTGAATTGTCGGACACGTAAAAGAACCATTGACAGTTGGAAATCGACGAAGTGTGGGCAGAAAACTCTAATCCCTGACAGTTTTTGTAGGCGACTTTTTTTGGGTTTACTGCACCGAAACAATAGCAGCAGGATAATCTTATTTCTCACAAATATACTGTTAAATGTCGAAATTGAGCGATAATAGTAAGGTTTTTACTGTGGTTTTTTTCGGATTGCCCCATGCGCGACACATGCTTAAGCTCCGCCCCTGCATACACGGCATGCTATTCTCAAAGGAAGATTTCAATAAATAATTGTTAATGCTCCGTGTTTTTCCACAATATATAAAAATCCCCTTTTCATTAAAATAGTCTGTTGTGCCTTTGACATTTTACTTTAATAACCTTAAACATTCGGAATGATAAAGAAAATGAACCTTTTTAAGAAACATGAAAATTAAAAAAAGTAAAACAAGCCGAAGAAAGATTTTTAAGAGATATTATAATTTTCGAGATCTTCACTGATCGGGATTGATTTTTGATTTGCTTTGATTTAAGAATACTGTTCTACCGCAATGTTCAAATTACAACTCCTTGCATAATTTAAGAAAGATCTTTCGAGTCATCCATAAGTTATAGCTGTTTTAAGATACCTACCTGTTCTAGCTAGCAATTGTTAGTTGATATTATATGAAGTTTTAACTTAAAAGTACATTTACTTTCTTATTGCAATATCTCTTGTATCTTTAACAGAAAAGTTTCAAGACGTTAAAATGGGTCATACCAGCTACAAGGATTTAAAGTGTTTACAAAATCATTTCAGATACAAAATTACTAAAATTAAAAACGTTTTAAATAATATTATTACTATTAAAACAAAGCATTATTATTTAAAAATATAAAGCCGTGTATACATAATATAAATGGCGATGTAAGATATTTACCTTAAAGGTGTCCAGCTTACATACTAAGCACGTATAGAACTTTCCTTTGTAAGAGTTCCCCAAACTTCTTATCTCCCTGGCTATCGAGATTCAAATTTAAAGAACTATAACATAAAGCACCGAATACTTCGATGGCAATATATCAATAAAACCGAATAAACCAATCAAAATATCAATAGAGATCACGTGAAGAGTCCAAGCGCGTGCTTCCCACCGCAATCAGTTCCATATTGGCAGAATCCTGAAAGTGAGTACTATACTATCACCAGTCCATATGAGCCTGAGGCTAGATTTTAGCAACCGGTGGCTGGATCTTAATAATTGGCTGTATTACCCGATACAGAACTTTCTACGTTTCGTAATTCATGTAATATAGTTTGTACATCCGCCGAGTTTGGTCCATGGGGTATAAATCATTGCCCTTGACCAATAGATCAGAATATTTTTATTTATATTGAATCACATTGCTTTGAGAAAATCAAAATATGTGGCACACACACGTGTTGAATATGACTTTGAACTGCACATTTAAAATTTCGTGTCACTGATGTACCTTTGTAAAAAAAATATAATAATGATAATAACAAATCCGTGCTGAAACAAGATTTTTGTTCTAAATAAAGCCTCGGTCATATCAACTTTTAATATAAAGTATATAAATGGCAATCCGTGATTTCTATTTAGTAAACTCGGCCATTTATATTCATATCAAAGAATAAACCGTGATTAGATTTTGTAAAATAGTCTTATTCAATTCTGGACATATCCCATTCACAGATAAAGAAATAGATATAAACATACAAAAAGATCCATAATTGTATTATCTAAATAAATCAGATCATGATTATTGTACATATTATGATAATAGTTCAGAAAGAGTACGGAAATTAAAAGGACATACGAAATTGAAATAGTGCAGAACACAACAAAACAAACAGCCAATTTTCACTTACGGGTGAACCGAATGACAAAACTTGACCTGTATATCAATATGAAATCCCCCCAACCCCTCAAACCATAAAATAAAACAAGCCAAAAACACAACAAAACTGATAATTACTTTATGGGACAACACTTTGCAATGACAAGTGGTATCCGATGTTTCCAAAAATGAACGCAACTTTGTTAAACGAAAATTTCAATGTCAAAGCCCATTAACATTAAGGTGGGGTGGGGGTTGGATTGCCGAATGGTTAGCAAGTGCGCGCTGTATCATAAGGTCTGTCATTAAGTCAACTGCCCCTACGCGCAAGCGAAATATTGAAATAAAATTGAACCATGTGTTAATCCCGAAATGACATAGTTTGTGTCGAGTGGACATTAAACCATCTCTCTCTCTCTCTCTCTCTCTCTCTCTCTTCTCTCTAAATCTCCATTAACATTATTGCAGCTACTCTTAACTCTTATGGGCGAGGGGGTAGCACGTGCGCGCTGTATCATAAGGTCTGTTATTGAGTCAACTGGCGTGGTTTCGATTTCCCGGTTGCACGTGGCAAGGAGTAGGGTCGCCTGTCCAACCTCGTGGCTTTTCTCCGGGTCTTCCGGTTTCCTCCCACTGCTAAATCCCCTACGCGCAAGCGAATTATTGAAATAAAATTGAACCATATGTTAGTCCCGAAATGACCTAGTTTGTGTCGAATGGACGTTAAACCCCATCTCTCTCTCTCTCTTTCTCTCTCCCTCTCGGCAGTTTCAAAAGGGTATTGCTATATTACGCCTCCATATTCGTTTTTCTGTGTTCTTTAAAATTTTTATCATAAGTGCAAAAGTCAGTCCATGCTTCTTTTATGAGATTGTAATAATGTAACTGCCGTTAATGGAAAATAAAATATTTTTCAAATTTAAAAAAGAAATAAATATGTATATCCATTCTGTATAGCTTTACCTTTAACAAGCCATATACCTAACAGTATAATAATCTTCCCATTATATATAACTAGGTTTTAAATGAATCAGGGTCCTCTGATGTCAAGATGAGATTTGATTCTGACCAGTGGGTCGAACTTTTATTTAATTATGTGATCTGATATCAGTATGATTCAGTTACTATTGACCAGATAATTGCAACCATTTCAGCAACTGTGTGATTCAATTATATTAAGCGGTAGTGGTATAAATAACAGTATAAAATTCACTTATTACTCCACTGTTCTATAACAACTAATTGCAAACATTTAAAAAATATTATCGTATAATTCCCGTAGTTCTAGAATCAATCTGATTAAAACACAGATCCTATTTCGTTTCGTTTTTTATAGTTAAAAATTTCGTTTTGTTTCGTTTTTTATAGTTCAAAATTTCGTTTTACTTGTCTTCACAACACTAGGATGTTGTAGTTGATGTGAGGAATTAGCCAATGAAACGGTATGTTACGGCGAGTTCTTGGTGTGCTCTGCACGGAACTGTGGGTAAACCCCTAGACACCGCTGATTCATTATTCAATGGCTGACGTCATATGGTCAAAAGCTCGTGTGACACTTGACGCGACCTCCCAGTACAACTGGTCAGATCTTTTTTTTTTTTTAAACAATATTTTATTCAGAAATTGAAAGAGATTGAGGAACAGGCATAGCCTATATGACCTCTCTCCTAAATACAAGAATTAATAAGGATATGTAAAAGAAATAAGTGAGTAAACAACAAAACAATACAATGAATACTTAATCAACAATATTGTATATATACATATTTACATTGGCTACGCAGTTGTTCATGTTCGCATTTTGATCGATATAGATGTTACACTGATCTTAAAACCCTCTGCTGCTGTCAAAAAAAATGTGGACCTTTTCAAAGATGGCTAACGAAATGAAATGAAATGGGGTTTAACGTTCTACTGTTCTGCTCCTATGCTGGGCTAATGAAGACGGGCATACGCCATACAGTGTGCTATGAGGGAAATTTTGCCCGGGCAGCGGCACTATCGCCTACTCTTATATCGAATTCCAACAGCCAAGGGATCTTTTACGTGCATTCCAATGTATACACGGGACCTCGGTTTTTCGTCTCATCCGAAGGACTAGACAGCTATCCTTGTCAGGCCCTCCGTCCTGCATCACTGACAAGGGGGAACCACGCCGGAAAATATGGATGAACTTTCTCGGCCAATGCAGAGATCGAACACCCGACCTCCAGGCTAGCGAGCTAGCGTCTTACCCACTTAGCCACGTGATCCCCTAAGATGGCTAACGAAATATGATTGCCGCTTACACCGTATAACAGATTATGTGTATTGATAAAATTAGGTGGTAAAAAATTTATAGATATTTTGCGTGCATCAGAATGTAAGGAGCAATGTAAAGGATAATGATCGGTATCTTCGAAGGAATGACCGCAATCACACTCGGGGCTGTCCAAAATATGCCTTAAGAATTTATGCCCATTTAGGTCACTGCAAGAGAGACGAAGACGACTATGTAATATTTGATTTTTACGTTTGCAAAAGTTGAAATAAGGTGGTATATTTTTTATCTTTATCAGTTATTTTAGTTTTAAATTTACTTATAGAGGTCGAATTTTTAATATTTATATCAATATTGCTATTACGAAGATTATAAGGAGTTTTTGAAAGCTGAATTAAATTGTGGAGGTATGGAGGGATTAGCTGATTAATAATTAGGTACATTAGGATGAGTTTGTGACGTCTTCGCCTCTCTTGCAGAGTGATAAATCCTGTTTCTTCATATAATAACCTATGACTGGTACCCTTCACAGCCCCGCATATAGTCCTGGGTGCATCTAGTTGTAAGTGTTCTAATTTATTTTTTAGTTCGTCTGTGCACCCATCCCATATTACGTCAAAATAGTCAAAATGTGGAAGAATAAAAGAGGTATATATAGTTTTCAAGGTATTTCTATTAAGGCTGTGTATGGAATGGGATTTAACGTCCTACTGTTCTGCTCCTACACTGGGCTAATGAAGACGGGCATACGCCATACAGTGTGCTATGAGGTAAACTTTGCCCGGGCAGCGGCACTATCGCCTACTCTTATTTCGAATTCCAACTGCCAAGGGATCTTTTACGTGCATTCCAATGTATACACGGGACCTCGGTTTTTCGTCTCATCTGAAGGACTAGACAGCTGCCCTCCGTTCTGCACCACTGACAAGGGGAAACCACGTCGGAAAATCCAGATGAACTTTCTCGGCCAATGCAGGGATCGAACACCCGACCTCCAGGCTAGGGAGCCAGCGTCTTAACCACCTAGCCACCGTGACTCCCTTAAAGACCTAAGACAATTAATCATTTTACTCGTTTTAGTCAAATTAATGTTAACGTGTTTGTCCCATTTGCAGTTTTCCTGAAAAGTCAATCCCAAATACTTGTGTTGATAAACTTCTTTAATAGGTATATCGTCTAAATTTAGTGTAGGTAAATATGGGTCTCGTTTAGTAGTCAGTGCAAGTGATTCAGTTTTCAGCGGGTTAAAGGAAACCAGCCACGTTTTTGCCCATTTGTTTAGCATTTCAAGATCACTATTTAAGACAGTCGCGCATGCGGTTGGGTCATTAATTTTTAGATAGATGCTAGTGTCATCCGCAAAAAGTCGAATATTCGATTTCATGTTCTTAACGATATCATTTATATATATAAGAAAGAGAAAGGGCCGAGGACAGATCTTCATATAGTGCAATTAAGGCCATCGGAAGTATTAAAAACGAAACGAAATATAGATCTGTATTTTAATCAGATTGTTCTAGAACAGAACAGTAGGATAATGCAAAGGACGCGTAGTCATAGAAAAGGGGAGTAATGCATAGGACCCGTACAGTGGAAACATTGCAAAATTTGTGTATTACTTTGTTACCCTATTCCAATCTGTTTTGCAACTTTCTTACACACAAAGGCTAAACAAAGATTTTCAATTTTATTAAAAATATGGAAGTACAAGCAGAATAAATGCTTCGTTGATTGTATTAACTAAAACGTTGATTAGATATGCGCCAATATCGACAGGAACCGAGATCTTTATCAAAGTCTGATAAAAATTCGGACCTCTAGAGTGTCCACAAGCTAACAACATGATTTTTCGTTCAATCAGGATCCATAATCCATGAAGTTACGGTCTGATACATGCCAATATCGACAGGAATCGAGATCTTTTAGATAACAATCTATATTTCAAGTTTCGTCAAAATTGTGACTGCAGAGTATCCACAAACAAATTGTGAACGGACGACTTCATAATAAATCCACAGGAAAATGTGAGAGTATAAAAACGGGCATGACTCTTCTGTGTTAACAATGGTTGACCGGTAAACGGAATAGCATCTGTATTGACTAGGTATATATATATCAAGGTATGTCGACGCAAACTGATTTCAACACTGGTTTAATAATATTTTAAAGCACTATATATATATATATATATATATATATATATATATATATATATAGTAAGGGTTATAGTTAAAGATACACTCAGGTGTAAGATATTAGAAATAAAATTGTTTTAGGAACGAAAACTAGGCTTTTGCGAGTACTTTCCGCTTTATTAATCTTCTTCGGGCAAACCTGACCAATTTAAAGTTACAATTTCATATTTTCTAAGAAAGTCAAAACATAATTATTTCTATGTCTTTTGCCCAATAGGTTGTCAACTCACTATTATACGATCATAGGTTATCTTTCTCACACTTAAAAATCTTCAAACCGGAAATAATAACACAATTACCTCCATTGTTTTCCTACCCCCCACCATGGGATAGCTATCTTCAAACGTTTGAATCTGAAGTTGAAAATGATATTTTTGCCAATTTCTCTACTGGCAATAGTGAATTATAGGATTATTCTTTAACAAGGTAGGACTGTTTATAGATACCATCTATTTTAGGGCTTTATTTTAATATATTTTAAAAATACAACTTAAAAATATGAAATTGTAACTTTAAACAACCTTATAAAAGTCTTGCTTTAAAAATTGTTAACAACGTTGAATAGACAGGATATGCATAGCTAACGTTTTATTAGATTACTCACATTTTAAATTACAAAGCTAATAGTTTACCTAATCATCATGCCATATGCATTTTCAAAGAGTTTCTGACTTTTACAATGTTCTACTAAATTTTTATCAATCTTAAAGACGCCTCGAAAAATAAACACGACAATCAGATTATGTCTAGATCTCCGGTTTCGTATATTCTGTTTTTGATCAATCCGGAACAAAACGTATTTATCTTTGGGACAAATAGGTTAAACATTCGAAATCTTTAGGGTTAAAGAAACATCTTGAGATTTAAATGTTATTGATATAGACAGTAAGTCTGACTAAAGTTGCTATCATTTATCAAAACTAACTTCAGTTAAAGTCTATCGTTGCCATGATCTGATGTCATGATAGAAGATTTCTCATGTCTATAGGTATAGAGAGTCTCCTTGGGGGAATGATAATAAGCCCTCTTCGTGATTCGTGATATTCTTCTTATAATGATACGAATACAAATTGGTCTTTTGGAGGGACAATGAGGCATAATATATTATACTACATAAATACGGAGCTTCAATTTCGGTTTGGTCATTACCACGATTATAGATTTTGTTTACTATAATTCATCTACCCTATAGTACTCGAGTTTCAGGTGCTAATGATGACTATATAGACGCAGTTTCTTTATATTGGTTAGTTGGGAATACACGCAAAGTGGAAAAGAATACATCTAACAGCTACTCAGTTAATTGGGAACATCCACAGGGTGCGTTGATACTCCTTTAAATTCTTAATTAAGTCATGTACTAAACTTTCTTTTATTTCTAGCCGTTACAGAAGTTGCTATTATTCACATTTGCTCCCAAAATAGAAACCGTTTCCATTGATGCCGAATCCACACGCCACAGATTTTAACATTTTAGCCCCAATATAGAAGGTGGAATAATAACAAGCAACCCTTTCCCATTGATGCAGAATTTGGAGTCCAAACACGGCATAGTTTTTGACAGAACAATCACAGGAATAAGACTAGAGTTGTACTACTGCGTAATTTGGTTAAATTGACATGACGTGTGACATCATAGAAAAACATGATAACTTTTTCCCTCTTTTCGTAAATTGACTAGAATAACCTTTCAGCTTCGGAATTAGCAGAGATTTTATATGCCAAGGATATTTCCGTAGTGATTAACATTCCACCAACACAAGATAAAACACAAGGTTGAGAACTTAACACGAACAGAAAAATTACAAGATGTGGTGGCATCTACTTTTCTTTATACGTTAATTTGATCACCTTTCAATAGGAAAATGGCCTATCAATACAGCCTGAGGCGAGATCACAAACCAGTGAAGATTGTACTATCGAAACACAGTTTTTTTTATGAAATACAATTACTGAGTTAACAAGAGCCAGGTTTAAACAATGGGTCCCTTGACATTATCCAACATAACGGATTAATGTACAAATACACCAACTTTAAACGTATTTCACAAAATGTCGCTTCAAAAATGTGTTGTGAACTGGGATTTTGAGGGTCATGTCATTGTGAATTAGAAATCATCTAGCAGGACAAGACTGTCCCCTGGATACATTAAATTAATTTAATAAATCTGTATTGCTTTTTCCGCTTGTAAAAAGTGACCCTATCCTTGTCTCATGCAGTTTGTTTTAATATTCATGCTATTATTCATTTATATAATTTTTGTCCTTTCGAGCGGATATGGCCAGATAAAAGCGTTCAGTTCAACGAAAATTTGGTAAAAAGTTGCTACCGGACAAAGAGACCAGCAATAAATGGTCTGCCTCCATTTATAGCGACAGTTTCTATTTTATTTTTGTTGCGGCAGTTTCTGATAACCATGTATCTGGTATCTTCGTACTGCACAATGCTCTTCATCTCAACATCCGGTCTGGTACTGATTCTAATTCTAACTACCATTGTGCGTAAGGGTCTTTAGCAGTGGGAGGAAACCGGAGAAAACCCACGACGGTGGACAGGCGACCCTACTCCTTTTCACGTACAACCGGGGCGTCGACTCAATGACAGACCTTATGATACAGCGCGCAGACCTGTACAAAGTCGACGGTTTCCATTTATTTTTCTACATAGTCCCTTTCTGCCAACGATATTACAAGGCCTGGATGCCGGTCAGGGCGACATTTCAGCCAGCTAAAAGAAAGTAGTTCACCGCGAACATGACGTCATTATAACTAGAAAAGTGACGACCGTCTAGTTCCTGTTTCATTTTTGGAAACAGATCTCATGCGCGGTTACAAATCTGGCCAAAACGGCAATGACGATATTTGACACCCATCTTGCAGAAACTTTTGTCATTCCTATCATGTTGGAGATAATGTTATCAAACCTTTCTATGACAGATGGCCACAAGACAGAAAATATGTCGAGTGGTCAATGGTCCATCAGACATTACCATTTCATGCACTCGGTATTCTTGAATGGTTGTGGTTGGTGGCCTTCCAGGATGCGGGTCATCGTCAAGGCTCTCTCCGCGCTTAAATTCCACAGCCCACTTCTTTACGTGAAAAATGAAGGGGCATCATCCCCTCAAGTGGAGACCATATCGGCATGTATCTGTGTTGGGGTTAGTCCTTTTAGTTGTGGGTACTAGATGATTGCCCTATAGTCAGTTTTATCCATTTCTGGTGATTTCAATGCATGGGTTCACAAAATGGTCTTCTACGAAGACAATACTAACACTACGGTTGCAGTTCGTAAGTTATATGACCAAGCGAGTTGATTATATGATTTATTTTCATGTGAATACATGTCTAAATAATAATTTATATAACATATGAATCCAGGAAAAGGGACCCGCAAAGGACTGTTTAAGCTGTTTCATACTGCTTCTTAGAATCTATGACAGTATTTATATATCTTCATATTCGAATATTCAAAACCAAACATATCATGTCATAGATAGTATTGATTCAACCAAATAGCATCGAAAACTGAACCCAAACAGTAACATCCATATTATGTTGACAGATGTTTCATTATTAGTCAACACAAAAACTACACCATTACATCACAATCCGAATAAAGTGCTAATTGCAGTATATATCCGGAATATGGCCATTTACCAGTTCAGATATATACTGGGGTTTTCACAAGTGATTAATTTCTATTAATTATTACATCAACAAGAGAAAGATAAATAGCTTAGGGTGGTGACCAATTAACTCACAATAATGAACACGTCTATATGTAAATGAGATATAATAAACGAACTAATTACCCAGTATATGACTATTGTCATATTAACATAAGTAAATATGTTTATGTGAGTTGATTTATTTTGTTTCAAAAAAATGACACTCCGGGAAATCGATCATGTTCAACGGTCCACTTGGTTGACTTTGAGACTAGCATAAAAAAACACCATCCCAAATCACCCCCCCCCCCCCAAAAAAAAAAAACAACCAAAAAACCAAAAAAAAACAAATTCAAACTTGCTCAAAACATTTAACGGGTATTTTCTACGTTAGGGTAAAATATGTCATTTTCCCCTCTACATGTTTGTATTGTCTAAGTAAGTAGGAAACCTAACGCTGGGTAAAGAAATTTAATGGGGTTTAACGCCCTACTTATATGCACCGACTCGGTCAGTGGATGAAATTGTAACCAAGTTCTTCGCAACATGGATACAACCGTCAAAATGGCAATACAAAATTTAGTTTACGCAAAATATTTTCGCACCGGAATATGCATTTCACTCATACATTATATGACAACCCATCCAAGCATAATGGGAGTTCACAGTGAGCCAACTAGGTGTACAGGCTTCGCAAATGATTTACTGTCACATCATGGTCGCGATCTTCCCTTTCCTTTGCAGGTCTAGGTCGGTTACGCAAACCTATAGCCACAAAAGTTAAAACCAGATCATACATAGCAGATTGCAGCTTTCTTGTAGCGACCTAAACGGTCATAAATTTTACGACATATCTCCGAGGATCCATCATGCAGCTGCGGTCATCGATTTGTAGATTCTGAACATTTTCTCCGCTGGTGCCCATTGTATTCAGGTGCACGAAAAAACAATAAATATTTTACCATTACACCAACACTCCATTAAATCACTTCTATTTGGCATAAATAATCAGGCTACAAAAATATTATCTTTAAAATAGTACATGAATACTTTGATGTCAACAGACGTTTCAATTTTTGATTTTATTTTCTGAACAATTTTTAACCATGTTATAAAATAGCACTTCCTCGTTTTCATTTTTTATAAATGGTGTGTATATAACCTATTTTCTTTATATGCTTATAATTTTGTATATTCCTTGTATCCCTGATACAAGCTGTGGATGACAACGGACTTACGATAAGTCTGGGTGCAGCTTACCATATCGATGCTTCTTCCAACCCAACAGCTGTCTCTTTTCCCCCTAAAGTCAAATGGCGTTGTTAAGGTATGCTGGAAACCTGGTAATTGGTGCCGGTTTAAAAGAAAAATATGATTTAAGATGTGGAATCTGCACATGCAATTCCACCATGTACTGTAGGCAATTTTATGGCAGGTGAGAATGCACCACCCAAAGTCCACCAATTGATTGCTTTCGAACAAACAAGGCGTGGCGTTATATTGGTCACACACAGTACTACTGAAGATTGATGTACTTTATGTACAGTTCATAAAAGTGATACACATAAAAAAATCTGTCCAAATCTAAACGCGTATGGTGATATTCAGCACACAACTAACACTCCGAATGTGGCGATAATGGAATAAAGTTAAATAAATGGCCAAGATTGGAATTCGATACCGATAACATTTGGTTTTATAATTGTAAAGAACCGGTTTTCAATCCCGCCTTTACTTGTATAAAATAACCTAATTACAACCAGAATTCTAACATCCCAGTTCTGACATATTATAAATAATTAAACAGTATTTGGCAGGTTTTGATTAAGAGGCACTGGTTAAAAATTAGTTACGCAAATAATGCCACTGGCTGTACAACAATTATATTAAATTACCCACCCATTTGTGCTACATATATCAGTCAATTTGACACGGCTATTGTTATGTCCAAATATGTGTTTTAGAGTATGTCAATAAATAATGAAAATAAAGCATCGGATAAAAACCGTCTGGAACATTGAACGAGTGAGGCCTAATGCACACATTAAAATAATGAACATGTATGTGCATGCCTTAACAGGAGCAAAAAGCTTTAATGAATTGCAATTTTGTCTCAAACTGCAAGTCTTTTTTTAAATAACGACCTTCTTAATTTGGGTTAGCGTTTTAGGTAATAAATTGCAATATATATAAAATCAAAGCGTGTCTGTTCACCTATCACGCATCGTCGCCGCGCTCAACCCCCACATAATTATGTAGCACCATGTTTGAGGCCATCGAATTTAGGCACTGGGCAACTTGGGCTCGCCCACGGCCCCCACATATATGTATCAAATTAACCAACATGACCCAATCGAATTCTATCGTTTATTACCATTTCAGGCGATCGCATTTTCTAGAATTGTCATTTAGAAACTTCTAGAATAAAGGAGAATTTCGGGAAACAAGTGTTTAGTAATCATTTGAAGGTTCTGAAGGGTTCTAGAAAAAGTTGGAAGGTTCTGGAAAGTTGTGAATGTTCCAGAAAGTTCTAAACATTCCTAAAAACTATAAAAGGCGAATCAGACCACTTTTTTGAGAGAAATTATCTGTTTTACATTGTGCGGTTTTGAGACAAATTATCTCTCTGTTGTAATTCAAGTTTAGGACTTTTTTATTAGCCCGTCGAATTATACCGATTCAAGGATTAATCATCCTGTCCGATTTGTATATATATACTCTTCAAAAAACAAACAACCCAACAGCCCATCTTTCATCATTTTTTTTTATTTGAACGATGTCGTTGTTTCCAGTATTCTTACTTATTTTTAATGTCATTATGTAAGGATAAAAGAAATTCATTATTGGTTTTAAATATAGGGTCACTATTGTGACTGGTCATCATTTTTGCCGAAATTTGTTTTCGCTTGATTGCACCAAGACACACGAATTTAACAACTTCGCGAGCTTTTCGCATGGACCCAAAATCTAATCTAAGGCCTTTAAAATCCCCGGGTTCTCGGTTTCCAAATCAGTTGCACGTGTAAACACTCAACGAACCAAGCGATGCCACATCTGAACAAAGACCAACGCAACAACGCTATTGGTCGATTACAAGCAGGTGAATCCCAGACAGATGTAGCCAGTCTGCTGAATGTTTCCCTGGGTTCCATTTCTCGCCTTTGGGATAGGTACCGACAGCGAAGTTGAACATGTGACCGCCTAAGCTCAAGCCAAACAAGAGTGATGCCACCTGTCCTGGATCGTCACTTCCGGTTACATCATTGGCAAAAACGGTTCTCAACAGCGACCTCTACTGCAGCAGTAATTCCTGGACGGCGTAGAATCTCAGACCAGACAGTCCGTAAACGCCTACGTACAACCGGATTACGAGCCAGACGTCCCCGTTAGAGCTGTTGTTTGAAACACGCCGACACCGTGAAATCCAACCACAGTGGGTTCAGACACTGAGGGTATGGCCCCAGCAACACTGGAGAGCAGTTTGGTTCAGCGATGTGTCGGGGTTCCTTATTGCAACAGGATGGCATACCGACGACGAAATGTCACATTGCGTTTCTTTTTTTTTTTGGAGAGTATATTATTAAATCGGTTGTAGTTTACAATCGATAATCGGATTTGGGCCGTTGGCGAATTGGGTCCCGAGCAAATTTGGACCCCGGACGAATCGGGCCCGTGCAAATCCGGGTATCCTTCTAGTGAAAATATAAATTTAAAGAGCTCCCTCCCTTATATAAACAGTCCATAGTTCCGTGGTATGTTTGAAAACGACTAGATCGGACAGGTATTGATTTATGATATGTACTAAGATGTTTTCATATTTAGGCTATATAGAAGGTTAGCTGGGCAAGTACAAGGACTTGTCATGCAATCTCAGTCAATAAGAATTGACATCTCGTTAACCCAGAACCCGCTCTGGCATATCCCTTCATATCTTGTATTCACTAAATACTTTACTAGGCATAAAGACCATCAAAGAAAATCTATCCATGGCTTATTTGAATTACGTCTATTAAGAATTTGTCTCCATCAACATCATTATTCGCACATTGACCGTGTCCCATGTAGAGTTTCTATGAGTTTTACAAGCTAGTTCAGGATGGGAAAGCACGGATTGGTGTCATTGTGCCAGTGTATTGGACTAACTACGCTACGGCATGTCTAGACGGATTGAATTATGAAAGGAAATAGAAATGATAATAATTATTTGTATACAAGGCGTTTGCTGATTTAATGTGTCTTTAATTTATTCATTGATTAAGATTCGATAGATTTCTCAGTAAGTCTGTAAATACATATTAATCCACATTTTGTTTTAATAGTATAAATGGAAACGAAATTTCTCGCAAATAAAAAAAAACATGGTCCTGTTGACGATTTACAAAAATGGATGTTGCAGATTCATTATCTTGTAATGAAATAAATACTTTCCACGGCGGTGCTCATCCCGAAGTATAAATCGTTTAATCTTTAATGAATTAACACACAGTTTGTGGGTACAAGGGTAGACATGATGGTAACAGTCACCTACTGTTCATAAACAATGCAGCACACTTGCTATAACAATCGTCTACAGCCATGTGGTTCACGGTGTACAACGAGCGGGTATTATAATAATAATTGTTTATTTCCATAAAGGGACGACATTGGGGCTAATCGTACAGCAATGTCACAGTATTGGCTAAAATCACTCGAAATCTATTTGGTGCCAGTAAATACCTCAATACCTTGGTATATCCTATGTTACTATTTATAGCTCATGCTGATGTAATATTGTATCACTGTGCACGGAGAGTTTCTTTGGCAACATGGCTGCCTATCTATCTTATTGTTCTTTTGAACCGGCACAAACAGTACGACCTATTGACAAATGGGATTAGTGAGATATCATAAAAAGCGACATTTGCAACCATTCAAGAGGTTTGTTTATTAAAGTAAAGATAGTTTTCATCAACATTCAGTCGGTTAGCTATCGGCGAAATTATAAGGTACCGGTATCATTCATACTTCTTGTTTGCAATGTTTGTTAGCGACTTGCCTCTAATAGCTGTCCATCTCGTCTATTATCTGAAGCAACAAGCTACTATACATAGCGCACAGTTTTGTTTATTAACAGTGGCTAAAGGGTACCTTCATAACGACAGAGCCGGCGTTTGCATTGTTAAAAAAGAGAAAAAAATGATTAGCAATTCGGGTACTGCATTATTGAAGCGCTTTAACAACAGGTGCATAATAAACTATAAAGAATATGTTACGACTGGACTTCTCCAAATGCAAGTTCTGCAATGAAGACTTGCTTCTCGAGGAACGCTGGACAAGGTACGAAACAGACATTGATCAATAACGCTAATAAATGGGCGGATAACTAGATATTGGTTTCAAATACGATGTTGTTGCTACCTTTAAATCTTTCACAAGATTAAACACAAAGGGCAAAAGAAGTTAGCGAGCTAATTTTCAACGAATTGTCTGTGATCTTAATCTCACTGAACCTTCTAGTCACTACGTCTGATCTCAATTGATAATTAACTCGCACGTACTTCGTTAAAAGAGATTGCTAGCTAGAATCACGACCACTTTTCTGGCTTTGAGAAGTAAACCCTTGAGACCTTTAACGTCGGCAACAATATGTCAGTCAAAAAATACGTACGTGAGAACCTAAATTAATGACGTTTTTCACCACATTGTGAATAAGTGAAGAAATTGGCTGAGACGTCTATCGGGCTTTTAGCTCCATTCATCAAAAACGTAAATGATAGTAAAGTGTGCCGGAGTATAATGCAGTGAACATCCATTCTTAATTTAAGCGACTTGGGCATCGTTTGATAGTGAATTTAATAAGATTAGGACTAATCCTGAAAAGTTCTTTGTGTATAAAATTTTGGAGGTAAAAAGAAAAATATATCCAACATTTAACTTTAAATTACGATGCGCCGATGACAACTGTTGTAGTTTTACTCTGGAACGAAACGACACAGAACACTGGATATCATAGGATTCGTCCTCTCACGACCCCAATGCCTCCCACCAAATATTACAGAAATCTGCTGAAAACAATAGCAGATATGGTGTTCACATGGTTTCGACAAAGGGGAGATAACTCTAGAAAGAAAAGTGGCCGAACGCTGAAAATCAATAAGGTTCATCCTCTCATGACCCTAATGCTTCAAACCAAATTTTAAAAAAAAATCTGTTAAAAACTGTAGCTGTATCGCGTTCACAAGGTTTTCGGCAAAGTATGGGGAGGGTAGAACTCCGGAATGAAATGTCTCAGAACGCTGATAGGCTTAGCCCTCTCATGACCCTAAAGCTTCAATTGCCTTCAAACCAATATTAAAAAAAGAACAGTCTGTTAAAATCTGTTGTAGGTGTATCGCATTCACAGGGTATGTAAGGTTATAATTCAGCTCTGAACGTAGGTCTCATTACACTCGCCCTGTACGTTCAGATTTTTTGGATATAAACCTGTTCTTCCGTTTATGCAGAGACATGGGCCTGGACTAACGTTTCAACAAGACAATGCTCGACCCCATACAGCAATTGCTACCCAGAATTTTTTAAAAATGCCGGTGTCTAAGTCCTGGATTGGCCGTCGCTTAGCCCCGACCTTAATCCTATTGAACACATCTGGGACGAACTGGGTCGACGTGTTCGTCAGCAAGTGAATCCACCACTGACGTTGCAGGACCTTCAACATGCTCTTGCTGAGCAGTGGCGACGTCTTCCTCGGGTAGTGTTTACTAATGTTCTGAGATCCATGAGAAGACATTGTGTGGCAGTACGAAACGCTAGAGGAAGCCACAACCGTTACTAAACACTTTATTCCGATTGTTCTCCAAGTCTGTGAATTTCATTTTGGGGGGTACTGTGACATCACGAACGTTATCAATGTCAAGGACTTTCGGCGACACGTATTCTTGCTTTCTGTTGATGTCAAGGTCGTCTGTGCACAACATAACACTAAAATAGTTGCCTTAAACCAAATATTAAAAATCTAGTCCCAAACATCCCGAGTGTCAAGTTTTTAATTTGGCTGAGTATAATTAAAAACTTCTCCATTTGGCCCAAGGCTGTGCGCTATTCAATTTTAGATCATACAGAAACTATTAAAAATAACCCAATGAATTTAAATAGGAATTAATTCCCGTAGTAAAACACAATCAGAAGCCATAATTCGAAACGTCTAAGAATTCGAAAACAGATAGAGAGACCAAGGACATATGTCACGAGCCTGGTGGGAACAAAACATTTAACAATGTTATTGAGATGAGTATTCGTTTGAGTGGATTCTAGGGCGCGTTTAATCTGTATCAGAATAAAAGAACCTTGAAAGCCACAAGTCATTTTCTTTTTTTGAAAGCACCCCTGAGGTAGTATAATATTACCTTCATTAGGTCATGGATTATGTAAAACAGACAAGATCTATTGCAACCGAAATCGCCATGGGAGGTGGTTCTCAGAACAGAATAGGATCTTTGGATGTTTATCTTATAATCGTGTGTCATGTCAAGAACCCATCGGTCACAATAACGTAATGATCTAAAATGCAGGAAAATATAGTGTATACCGCCGTCATTGCCTTGGGTAAAATATGATTATTTATATAGTTGTCCTTGTTAAGGATGCTAGGTTATTAAATAATACCTTTAAGCTCCCCCACTAGATAGTAGGAAGGTGTCATCAACATGTATACATGTAACTTTCAGGGTCAGTGTTGATTGGCCTACATAGTGAGGTATAGGGTTAAACATGAAAATAAGAAAGCAAAATAGACTGCCACGTCGCAACTCAAAACTTAGCTGTTTTCCAGAAGTTGACGAACGCTCGATCAACCTCTGACCTGTTTGGTTGACATCAAAGGGCTTATATTCACGATAATGTTCTCAAATCAGCACAGTTATTCTATGCTTTAAAACCATCGGACCTTAGTCACTTAAGATCGCACTTTAGTATTTCATGGACCAGGAGATAAGTAATTCGTTTTGAGATTTTATCCACGACTAATAAAAATGTAGTGTCCTGTCCTCCAACTATTTTAGGTTAAGGTTTCGTGAAAAAAGCACGGGATTTATTTTTTATAAGTTATATTAAGAAATAACGTTTGAAGGCTGATTTTATTAGACGATACAATAAAGACAAATTCAGTATATCAATTGAAATATAACTAATAATGGCAAACCCGTGTGCTTTGGAACCTATTCAATATTTTTGGAAGGGGTGCAGAAAAATAAAATGCCCGAAAAAATTGAAGTGGTCCAATATGCCTTACTTGTGTGGTTTTGTATCCGAAATTCCACTATATGCTCAGTGTAATTCCACGAGTCCGGCGATCGTACATTCACCTGCCACCAGAAATTTCATTTCTAAAAAAAATGGACGAAACAAATACTGATCATGCCTAAAATAGGTCGCGCATAAAGCACTGTGACTACTTAGGGTAGTGCTAGACGCTGTTTATTACACTGATTTTTAAATGTTTAATCCGAAAGTCAATTTAATGAAATCCTTAATCCATTGATGAAATAAATAATGATCGATTGCGAAAAAGATCGCCTTGACAAACTGGTTTAAACCATAGTCAATTTTGTACAAATTCGCCATATTCAATTGAATGAAAGTAGAATAATTGCTGTTTTATTATCACGTAAAATTCATCGGATTTCGGGCTCTAAATTTTGCCGACTAGATTCCATTAATTTCTGTTACCCCCAAAATTATTTTATTAATTTTTATTCCAATTTACCCGTCTACCGTAAATTACGATGGTTTATCTATTAGTGTTTTGTATACAGAATTCTAGGTTGGGCAGATCTGTCTGATATTATGATGCCGTTACTGTCATACTGTGTTCAAGGTTTTATTCGGTTAACCATTTGTTGTTAACAATTGTTTGGATGTGAAACATTGTGTAGTTCTGGGAATAGTGGTCTGTAAATAACGTCTGAGTAAGTATATGAATAATACATATTAGAGATGTGCTGTTTAATCACTTATACACGCGGATACAATACCAAATACTTGAAGATAACCTGCTAGAATGTGAAACTGTGTGTTTCTTTTATGTACTCAAGTACGGCGTTGTATTAGCATGTACCTTACGTGTTGTAGGTCCATTTACTGAAGTAAATAACTCATGGATAGTATATAAATATTACATAATAGAGGTATGAAGTTTAATCACTACACGCGCATGCACTACCAAATAATTGGTGTTCGCCATGACTGAAAACAGGCGATAAACCACTGGCTACCAGTTCCTGATTCACGGCTACGAGACATGCTTAGAGACCTTCGAAGATAATTTGGTAACATTAGATTCATTGATCCCTTCATCTCTACGGATAGCTGAGTGTTTAATGTAAATACATATTATATGTATGTTATCTAATAACGATGTAGAACTGTATTTAAAGATACATTATGGGAGATTAGATAAAGAGCTGGCTAGATAATGTAAAGGGAATTTGCTGAAAATTTCAGTTAAATTGATCCACCTAGCCTTGGTCCTCATTACTAAATTCGGTACGATAAAAAAGTCTCGATTATCCATTTTTTGATTTAATCAGAAGCAGCAGACTGGGTTTTAATCCAGTAAATATCGCAGGCTACCAATGCCATCGAGGGTTGATTATGGTCTGGATATGTTAATTAATGTCTAATTAATAATTTCGATAACAGTTCAGGACTAAAAGACCTGCAATTGGCAGATTTAGCTCTTGCATAATGTATGTTTAACGGATTAGCATACTCAGTTCAGATCCTGAATTCACTCCTGTAGAGTCGTTACGGCGTTGTGTGATCATGGACCTTATGTGTTATATCCATTTCATTACGCGCCATTCCTATTAACTAATATTTGTAGGAATAAATTCTTGTATTTGATTAATATTTAAAACGCTGGTCGTTTGTTTTAACTATTGCGGTTACACATTTTCGCTATGAAACGTCGTGTGGTTTAGAAGTGGTTATCAGTGAATGCCACTAAGTATGCCGTCTATTTGATTATTAACGAAAATGCATGTAATTATTTTTTAATTTATTAAAAAAATAATCGGATACGAATCGAATGAATTAAAATGGAAGTTTCAACAAGCTGTAACTCATAAAAGTCACTACCATTCCATTTTACATATATGGTCGTGTAAATCTATAAAAGGGTTATGTGTGAATTTTCCATTGATTCTAGTTAATTGGCTATTATGTTTTTATGGTGTTGACCGTATCGACTGGCTAAAGTAGAAAAGTACGGCTGACTGATTCTTATCTTTAGATGGCTTTATTGGTGCCATTTCCACTTTTAGTAATACAATTATTGGTTTTCCTCCATTTCCAACTGGTACTAACCAAACAACCTGATTGAGATGCTTAGATAACTCGTACAACATTCGAATATTAACATCACAACTTGATTTAAAAAAATCATGAAATAGATTTACAAGAACTGATTTCCTCCGGTATTGGTCAGTATCAATTAAAAAATCATAGTGAAGTTCTAGTGAGAATGGTAGCCTATATATTTACCTAAGGCATCGCCTGTGTGTCAATAAAATGGGTGAACGGTGCGGTGCCAATGAGATAAACACAAGGACAGAAAAAGACAAAAGTTCGACATGAATTCTTTATTCCGATTAGTGATGGGTCAAGCTCTGCATCATTAAATTTTTATTTCTAAGTACATGTATGCCTGATTACTAATTATAGTGTTGAAAATAAATATAGAAAAGGCTAAGTGTGCCACTTGGCTCGATGGTATATCAGTTCATCGTATCTTTCGATCTGATATTACTGTTAGAGATTCAACTTTTTCAAGTGATTCCTTCCTATATCGCTAAATATCCGCACTTAATTCAGACTTTAATCTTTTTTAAAACAAATCGGCCCGTATTCAAGTAATGCCGTGTTATTGATCTTGTTTCTGTAGATCATTTACCATTACTTGTCTTATGATTTGTATAGTCACGGCGTTCTCTAAATGTCCCGACTCCTTGGTGTGCGGAAGACTTTAGTTTTTAGTGAACGCACTTCGATCAAATTATCACATACCATCCACTGGCATTCGACAGTCAGATTGAAATTCCATAATTTAACATGAATGGAATGCATTTTGATAAAACCCCAAGTATAAGTTCGTCATAATCAATGTTCAAACATCTGTACTGTACGTGGATAACTGGATATTTTATTAGCCTTCTTTAGTCAATTCATTGTAAAACAATAACTTTATTTCTAATGCATCTTCTATATATGGCTTTGCATTCTTAATAGTCTCCTCCCTAGCACCCTTGTCATATGTGCATATTTATTAGCTTACTGTATTCTGATTGATTGATCATTTAAAATGAAATAAGTATGCTTCTGATTGACTCCATATAGTTATACCCTACTTCAATCCGATACTCATGACAAAGATCCAACAAAATTGTTGCTGATTTCAGTCTTTCAAGTAGTAGGCCTATAGCAAAGATGATAATCGGCCCGTGTTAGTGTGTACATATTGACTATAAACACCACCATTCTTCTTAGACACAATTCCAATTGGAGTTGATCGGTCTGTCCAGTTTTGTTTGGTGGACTCTACCGCTAGTATGTTTATAGGTATTGGGTTATATACATAGATATCCTCCAGTACCACAGCATACTCATAATATAAATGTATTACGACATACTTGATTTGCATTTCGCCAACATGGGTCATTTGGGTGACATCACGGACCAGTTCCTTCGAGCGTAATCTGATTTTATACGCAGACACATGACGTGACACATTTTTTTTTATCGAGTCTTTTGACTTAAAAAATAAAAATAACTGCCCGAATTGAGTTAACGGCACAGACGACTTGGCCGCTGGTGGACGTATTTTATGAGCCCGAATATTGTAAATTTGCTACGACCTAAACATTAACAGGGCAATAAAATGGTGCTATTTTGGTCATGCTGTTAATTTGAAAATTTGCCCGAAGTTCTAGACGTTAATATTTAGTTAGCTATGTGTTAAGAAATTGCGTGTGGTGCATATCTTCTTGGACTTTCAGTGTCAAAGTGACTTCTTTGGTCATCGTGTTTGTATATGTTTAAATCGGAGAGATTAAGTGTTTTTGATAAAGACTTTTTTTTTAAAAAAAAAATCATCACTTAACTGAGTCGCATTAGCGATTGAGTACATTAAAAAACAAAACACAATTTATATGGAAAACAATCACTGATTTATACTCATATAGTACAACGTTTTGACAATTAGTATTCTCTTATCGTGTTCAAGTACTTGAAAACTTGAGAAGGCACCACTAATCCTTGAGAAGGTAATGAGAAATGAGTGACTTTACTAAAAAAAACAAACTATACCTTTATTTTCTATCTGGTGTAAGATCTAACCTTAGAGTAGCTGCTTTTCTGATTGCACGAGATTAATTGATGCATGGCCGATAATCTAATTATTTCGTTTCCTTTGTTTCTTATAGTTCAATTTGTTTTATTTAATTTTAAACCGGTCCGGTAGGATCTGAATGTGAAAAATCTTTCCAGTAAAACAAAAGCCAGGTTAAATTTTAAATATAGAATATTAAAACAAAACAAAAAATGAATTGAAAAACATGATTTTAACTAAACTGGAGAAAATAGGAATATTACAGTGTGGCGTGGTCTTTTTTTTTTTAAAGAAATTAAAACGAAACCTTTCGAAGTACGGATAAGTTTCTACTCAAAAGCTATAGAATAATAATCAAATAATAAATGTAACCGGACATTGCTGTAACAAATACGCATATATATATATAACATAAGCATTTTTAATTTGAAGAAAATAAATCTATAAGTATGCCATCTGTCGAGTCTCTTCCCGGCAACATTATTAACGAATCGTTGGTTCCCAATGAGGTTACAAATATGTACCCCGCTATAACAATTTGTCGACAACAAAAATCAAGCCGACTAACAGCAATATCAGTGCTAGTGTTTGTCAGAACATATCAACTTATGTGTCTCATTAATGCCCAGTCATCCAATCTTTTGATTTCGCTTGACATAATCTTTTGATGACTAAATTACATCATATATTAACCAAGGAGTCCGATACTAGACTGGTTCCAGTCGTCGGAATATTGATCTAAAATCTAAACGGAAAAAATAAGTTGCAATGGGAACGACAAGTGACATTTTGATATCTGACCATACATACTGTTAGGCTGTGTTCACATACATTTGTTCGAACTCTTTAATTGCTAAATACTAAAAACCAGCTAATATTTTACGCGAAGGTGGTCATACTCGCATTCCTTGAATTTCTATAAGCGATTCCAACCAATTAAAATAGTATTGAGATATTGGTTATTAGCGCACAATTTCCCGAACTGTTTCTCAATATGAAGCTTCGGTGGGAAGACGGACAGTCTAAGCAGAAAATGCTTATCGTCGAACTCATCTAGATAGTCTTTCATCGAACATCAACGTTTAAACATTTTACCTCAATTATTAGCAGAGTTGTTGTTTTAAACGGGGTGGCGGACAAACAGCTACTTAGTTAAAGCAGAAAATACTCATCATCGACCGCAGCCGAGACATTCACCTAATAAACCAGTGGTTCTCAACCTTTTTTTGCCAACGGCACATATTGGAACACATGAAAAAACAGCGGCACACCTGGCTGAATATATATGGAAAATATTTAAATTTTGCAGTGAATTACTTTATTGAATTGTCAGGTATCCTCTTACAGTCCCATATAACGACTTTTGGTCTTCGAATTATTAGTGAGCAGAAATTCGGCCGTGATCTGTTATCACTCGTCACATCAGTCAGTTATATAGAGGAATGGCTCGTGTTTTCCTTTGGCGTTCGTCACTTCCGATTCGGGAAACCTGTATTACTCAGCTATCGTCGCAATGATCTCTGTGATAAAATTATATTTGGAACGTGTTTAATTAGTTCTATCACATAATGACTGGCACCAATATTGTCCTTTAAAGAAAGACCTGCAATAGGCAGATTTAGCACTTGAATAATGTATGTTTAAGAGAATGGAAAGTACCAGAGCTGAAAATGTTTGATTTTCTAAAATTAATATGCATATTCAATATTATAACATGATAAAAAGCCGATTTATGACGACCAATTATACTGGTTTGTATAGACCTATTACTTCTTTAATTACCGTGCGGTTTTAGAAGACAATTCACCTATTTAGATATTTGTTGACATTGGTACCAAATGACACTTGATGTGGACCTTTAACTTTGTCATATTGTTGCGTTTGCCTTTGGGCCTTTCCGACCTACAATTATTGTTGTTTGCTTGAAGTAAAAGGAAATTCAAAAAACTTTATTACGTCATAGATATTTATCAAAAACAAAGGGTGACTATTATTCGATTGATTGCCATTGTCAACATTTATTTATACGTTTTTATTGCTGCAGAAAAGTTATTTGATCTTTATTTATTCTGCATTGTTGAGTAGTTCCTATTTAACCCCTTGGTTGAAAGGAGGAAATTATATACATTTTCGACTTGTTTTCGTAACCGAAGGTTGCTTTGTTAGTGCGTGTTTAGATCTGTTCAAATGGGGTTGCTGTGCCTAGCTGTATAAAAGAAAACGTGTAAATTTTCGCTAGTGCACGTATTCTACCTGGAGCCACTTATCGCCAGGAAAGAGGAACCGGTAGTTCATAGTATTTATGTTCGGAACACACTGATTTCAGATCATTTCCCAGTTTGTGGTTTCGTAGATATACCCAATCAACCCAATTCTAAAGTACATGTAAAGTATCGAAACTAAATCTGCATAAGGAATGAAAAAAAAATTCCAATTTAAGTGATCTGTTGAATAAAATCCATGTAAATGATAAAATTAAACATTTTGATTCTTCTTTAAAGGCTATTTTAGACAAAATGGCCACAGTTAAATGTAAGTCCATAGGATATAGGTTCAAAACAGAATGGTTTAATGTAGACATTTTGATTTCTGAACAGATTAGAAACAAGGACGAATCTGTATGACGTACGACTAAACTAGAAAAGATAGAGATAGATGGGGTTTAACGTCCACTCGACACAAACTAGGTCATTTCGGGACTAACACATGGTTCAATTTTATTTCAATAATTCGCTTGCGCGTAGGGGTCTTTAGCAGTGAGAGGAAACCGGAGGACCTAGAGAAAACCCACGAAGTTGGACAGACGACCCTACTCCTTGTCACGTGAAAATTGAAAACACTGTTAATAATGGACAGCAGATGGGTTTATAATATTGTTCAAAACAGGGGTTGGCTCAATTTTGCCACTTTTTTTTTTATCCAGGACAAGCAATTTTTTCTTCTTAACATTAAATTCTTGCCTTCCCTTCATGTAGAAAGCAATATTCAAGTCTTTCTAGACATTTTTCTCTCCACCATTGCATTAGGAGAGGCTATAAATGCCCCACCTCACCCATTTTTATTAATGTGTTTTGAGAAATTTAATTGCACCTGTGTTGACATTCAAACGACAGTGATTGGAATTTGTGGTTGAAGTACAGCTAAGAATGTTATTTTTCACCAATAAATAGTTGTTTTATACATTTCAAGGATTTCTAAGCCTTTTTGTTCAGCGTCAAACTTGGAATCCTGGGGCATTTCAGGCCAATGAGACCACACCCTGATATAATGTCAACTTAATGTTCAATATTTTCCCATCAAAGTCTAGGATTGGTGGCGTTTGTTGCATTTATGTTACATATATAACAGTAAAATGTTAATTTTGCTCCTTTTCAGGCCTCCTTTATGTTGTCAACTCTCATTATTACTTTTTTGACTTCATTTTTTTTAAGGAAATTGATGTAAATGGCCAGACATCTTGCTTCAGCACGATAATTACAATAAAGATTTGAATGATGCCTCTGAGGTTGGAGATGTTGGAAACATTGAAATATTCCCAAAATTGTGTATTCTGTGACCCTTTTGTTAGGTAGGGATGTTTGTAACTTGTCTTAATTTTTTCACAGAACTTAAATACTGCCTTTAATAAGAAAGATTTTTAAATTTTAGCACAAAAGGTCCATGCACCTGAGATGCACCGCTGTACATAAAACAGCATATATACCTTAAGGGCCATCATTTTTGCAGTTTTTCTTTGATTTTCTTTCACCGACATGTTGCAAGAATAACACATGACACAATTATATGGATAACATGTTACTTGAAGGGTTTATTTCAGCGAGCTATGTAACAGTTTAACATTTCTCATGCGATGTAGAGATAGTTGTTTAGTGCCGAAAGGATTCACCCTGAAGTCCCCCACCCATTTGAGGGTTTTTAAATGATCATCTCTGATTGTATATAAATGTTTGTCATTGTTCCATATTTCGAATATATATCTTCATTGTACTATGGTTGTCATTCTTTGCTTGTTAAAGACGGGAGAACCCTCGTCGAAACGTCGCTGAAATAAAACCTTCAAGTAACTTGTATTCCAAATATTTGTGCCATGTGTTATTCTCATCCAGTTACTAAATGCCTCTTAAACAATGTATGTTGCCAGAACATATGGGAAGCAAAAGAAAGGAGTCTTTTTGTGATACCTGGAGTTTCACCTATGACACTATCCTGTGTCTCGGCAACAAATAAGGAATTGGATGTGACACTTTCGTCTAGGCCTTTCTTTGACTTGACGTTGTGGGATCAATTATTTCAATCATCAATTAACTGACTCTGGAACACCATTTATGTTGTTACTAAGTTTATATAACAAATACAGCAAACTACAAAGGTTAAATACAAGAAAATTACAACATTTATTATAGATACTTAAGGAGTTATTAAAATATCTACGGTCTGAGTTTAACATCCTTTGTAACTCTGACCTAACGGCTTAAACATCACATATTGTCTCTATTCCAGCCGCTCAGCCTAGGCGGCTGCAGGTATAACGTTCCCCTATGAACTCACGGATTATGTCTCATGATGTATGTCTCACGTCCTCATCATGATGTCTGTACCGATGGCCTCTTAGCTGAGGAGGCTGTGGGTATGACATTCCCCTGAACTCCGAATGATGTCTGAAGGGAAATTTAACCTCGCTCTTTTTATATACAAAAGCATAGATGTGTCAGCTATTATGGCAGGACATTTACCATTTTTGGGTAAGTGTTTCGTATAGGCACCGTTTTACGTCAACACTAGTTAATTGTACTAATCCGTGCACGAGATGACTGGACGATAGTACCCTCCTTCCAGAAATGGATACTGGCATAACTGCCGGTGAGTTAGTCTAAGGAAGTAGTAGAATAATGCAAGCTACTTCATTACCCTAGTTTTCGTGACACATCATGTAGGTAAAGAATTTCTATATTAAACAGAACACTTTTCTTAGAACTAAAATAAACCCTAGAGTATTACACACTCCAAAATACGGCACAGCTCACCAAATATTCCTACACCGTCACATTTTTAGTCTTTCTCTTCCTTTCCCTCTTTCGATCCCTGTATTGGCCGAGAAAGTTCATCCCGATTTTCCGGCGTGGTTTCCCCTTGTCAGTGATGTTTTTAGTCTTTCTCTTCCTTTCCCTCTTTCGATCCCTGTATTGGCCGAGAAAGTTCATCCCGGTTTCCCCTTGTCTGATGCAGGACGGAGGGCCTGACAAGGACAGCTGTCTAGTCGTTCGGATGGGACGAAAAACCGAGGTCCCGTGTACACATTGGCGCTCACGTAAAAGATCCCTTGGCAGTTGGAATTCGATATAAGAGTAGGCCGTAGCGCCGCTGCCCAGGCAAAATTTCCCTCATAGCACACTGTATGGCGTATGCCCGTCTTCATTAGCCCAAGTTAGGAGCAGAACAGTAGGACGTAAAACCGCATTTCATTTCATTTCATTTCCTTTCCCCATCTGTGGTAGAAAGAAACGAGAATTAACATTAAAGTCAATGGGGAAATCATTGGTGATCTGTGGCCAAACACAATTGATGGCAATGATATAGTTTTCCACAGAACTGTTATTTTAGACAACATAACCATTATATATGTTATATTTGCGACAAAAATGTAATGAATTGATATTGCGTATTTTATTATTCTCAAAGTCATCATCTATATGTGAGTATATGAATTTTGGAGGTGTTATGTGTGTGATATGGTAGTGAAAGAAATTTAAGCAGGGGTGAACGCAAGACAATGTTTCCAACAAAAGATAACACCTTGTACGTTATGTATTTCACTTATGATTATTCTCAATCCAACAATGGTGTTCGGGAAATTATTTTAGAAACGGTTATTTAACAAACTGAATGGCGAGATGGAAATACACACACATCACTGTGGTTGTATATCGTTTAAAGCACGACCATCACAGGCTGGTGCGGTCGGTGTATGTGTTAAAAAACTTGGTTAGATTCATAACACCTAACTGCCTTTCTTGGGTCCTCGTGGTACTTGTAGCGGGATAAAAGCTTAATCATGTTCTTGTGGTAACGCATAATCGTGGATTGTTTTAGGGGAGGGACGAAATAAAATGAATGGCTAAACTTTTCGATAATCCTTTATCTGGTATAATTTATAAATAACGTTCATCACTGCTTTGCTACTTTACACCAATTTTAAAGTTAAAAGAAACTGAGCGGAAATCCCGCGGCTTTTACAATGACTGTGTTAATAGATTGAATTGGAGGAAGTTGTTTTTTTCCCTGTGTATTAAATGTCAGATTACCGCAATCTGTCTCTTCGTCTGTCTGACTCGGGGCGTAAAATGGCGTGCGACATATAATTTTAGTTACTGGCCCAAACACTGTTTTTTGCTTTCAACTTATACGGGACACTCCGGACGAGACAGTATCAAAATTGATGCTATAGGCAAGAAATTTTTTCGTTTGAAATATCAAATAGCTTTGATTAAATATGGTTAACGTTGTGACAGGGCTTGGCCCTAATGTACATTAAGGCAAAATATTGAAACGGAAGTTAAACGTTTTAACAATGCTTTTGTCATTGAAATCGATATAGGCGCGGGGTTCATGGCGATATTGACAAGTATGGCGGATTTGGTGGACTCAAATGACATGTTTCACTATAGCGACTTAATACCAAGATTAATTCATTACAATCACGGGTAGTGAAATTATGTAATAAACCATTATGATAAATCATTATAATCAACTGCCTCCAAACCCTGATATTGATATACTTTGATTATATCGATTGTCGATAGCAGTACCTTTTAACGCAATTACTCTTCTTTTAAAATGAAAAACGGATTGTCAGCAAGACGTAACGAATTAGGGCAATGAATCGGAATACAACGAGGTTTTGACAGATTTGTGACAAGACACTATTCACTGACATATTACTGATCGGTTTTAATAAAAGATAGTAGAACAATTGAAGTCCATAACTCATCGATACTTAATCCCAACGACACGCGAATCTAATTTTTAAAAAACCGAAACCTTTCTCTCTTTTTTTTAAAAAAAAAGAAAAGAGAAAAGTATTTTTTTCTGGGAGGCATAAATTTTGGTAGTCCATTTAAGAATGCACAGCACATATTTTAACACAGAGAGAGAGAAATGGGGTTTAACGTCCACTCGACACAAACTAGGTCATTTCGGGACTAACATATGGTTTAATTTTATTTCAATAATTCGCTTGGGCATAGGGGCCTTTAGCAGTGGGAGGACCCGCAGAAAACCCACGAGGTTGGACAGGCGACCCTACTCCTTGTCACGTACAACCGGGGATTCGAAACCACGCCAGTCGAGTCAATGACAGACGCTAACCATTCAGCCCCCCCCCCCCCAATATTTTAACAACTGTAGCTGAAATTGAACTGGTGGACAGATTCCGCTGTACGGCCAAGAATGGAAATAACTCAATTCCGATTACTTTGGTGGATGCGAGGGTTATGGTAACTCAAAAATACTATATATTTAAACACATTACGGCCAAGAATGGAAATAACTCAATTCCGATTACTTTGGTGGATGCGAGGGTTATGGTAACTCAAAAATACTATATATTTAAACACATTACTTAATTAACCATATACATTAATTTCTTTTTAAACGAGTAATTGTGTCGTCTGCTAGGCTGTCCCAGTTCCGGTAAAATAATGATCTTGAGACAAATTAAGTCCTTTTATATTTCAATTATATTTTGATCTATTACCAGACTCCATTAAAACATGGATCTCGGCATGAAATGTAAGCATATATAGATGGTTTCTTCGATAACTCGAGTTAACCGAAATATACTATTCAAAAAAAGTAGGGGATATTTGATTTTGGGGGCATAATACTAAAATATGCAAATGACTACGAAAAAAGTCACTATAGAACCTAACAGAAGAAACATTTCTAGTTACATGTGACGCCCAAACGCACCAATAGCTACCGCATGGAATGCAGGTAATGCTTGGGATCATCATGGGGGTCCAACCCAAGATTTGCACGACTCTGACTTTGAATGTTACAGTCATTGTGGCATTGAATTCCAGGGTGGAAACATCAGTTTAATTGTTTTAGTGACCAGAAAACACATTTTGATATGCGTCGGCTTACCCAAAATGAAAGGTTACGTGCCCTTGGCATGCTACAGATCGGCACAACACAGGCGGTTGTGGCGCGGACGACGAATGTTTCTCAGTCTGTCATAAGCAGGCTATGGTCCAGATACCGTGATACACAATCTGTACAGGACAGACCACGCTCAGGTCGACCAAGGGCGACAACTCAAGCCCAGGATCGATTTATCCGTACCTTGGCCTTGAGAAATCGTGTCATCACAGCAAATCAGATCAGCGCTCGTCTTCAAACAGACACTGGTGTGAGAGTGAGTGGCCAGACGATTCGGAATCGACTGCATAGGGGTCACCTTCGCGCCCGACGTCCTCGCGTGATCCCTTGTTTGAGAGATCATCACATTCAGGCAAGACGTCGTTGGTGTAGGGATCGTCAACACTGGGATAATCGACGCTGGAGCAATGTGATGTTTTCAGATGAGTCAAGGTTCACTGTTGATTTTTTGGACAGACGTAGGAGGGTGTGGCGTCGTCGAAACGAGCGCTTCCAAGACGTTAACGTCATCAGACATGATCGATTTGGGGGTGGTTCTGTTATGGTGTGGGGAGGCATCACTGTTGCTGGAAGAACGGCTTTACATGTTGTTGCAGGGCGTGTTACAGGCCAGTACTACCGGGACAACATCTTGGCAGTCCATGTTGTGCCGTTCGCACGACGTCATGGCCGCCGTTTCATCTTCCAGGATGACAACGCAAGATGTCACAGGGCCAGGATCGTTACAGGTTACCTCCAACAACAGAACATCACCACATTACCTTGGCCAGCACTGAGTCCCGACCTCTCCCCCATCGAGCATGTCTGGGACATGCTTGGACAGAGGTTACGTCAACGTCAACAACGTCCTGCCAATGTCCAAGAACTTGCTGCTGCGTTGCAACAGGAATGGGACAATCTGGACCAAAATGACCTTAGACGTCTCATTAGAAGTATGCCACGTCGGATCAATGCTTGTTTGGCAAACAGAGGAGGATTTACCCGTTACTGACTTGGTTGTAATGCTGTGGTAACTTTGCTGTTTGACCCCGGGTATCATTTTACCCTTATAATGGTCAGTCTGTGCCTTACTTAGTCTAACGATCATTTGGAATAAATCGATGAATGTGAACTTCATTTCATTTTGTCATTTGTTTCTTCGTCAGTTTCATTAGGTGACTTTAATAACACTTAAAAATCAAATATCCCCTACTTTTTTTGAATAGTATATCTTACACTTTCATAACTTAACTTTATTTCTCCATTACAACTGCCGATTGAGTGATTATCATCTAAACAATAGAGTAAATTATAATTGTTTAAGCATATGAGCATTACTTGGCTGGGGTAATGGAATGAAATCATTATATTTTTAAGTGATAGCCATGTAGTGAGTAATGGAAGATTTCAAAAGTAATGAATAATAGAAATGTAAATAATTACATTCAAAAAAATCATGTAATGGTCAATTACATTTCAATTACATATGGCACATCTAACTATTTAAAATATAACAAGCCTCAAATTTTATAGCACCAAAATATAATTTAAGTGTATCTGACACAGTGTATCTAATTCATTATAAGTTTTAAAAAAGATTTATGTCAGTTTTTTTTAAATAATCATAAGGCATTAAACATTTTCTTTTATTACTTTTCATGTAAGACCCTTTTTTAGACATGTAACCTAAAATGTGGATTTCTGAAAAGATGTATATTGTAATCAAAGACTAGTGCTAATTTGCAGGCAACAACTCAGTCAATTAATCAGTCAGTTAGATTAAAAAGCATTAGTATGGCTACACTTTAATCTTAATCTCAAGGTCTTTTGTTTTAGTATCATGCTGAATATTTTATCAGTTATACAATTATTATGCCGTCTCCATTAGCCCAGTCGGAGCAGAACAGCAGGGCGTTAAACTCCATTTCATTTCATTTCTACAATTATTATAGACAAACTGCTTGGATTGATTAGGAATTTTATAAAATTACTTTGAAGAAAATACAGTTAATTTATTATACTTTC
This sequence comes from Patella vulgata, assembly GCF_932274485.2. Lineage (NCBI taxonomy): Eukaryota > Metazoa > Mollusca > Gastropoda > Patellidae > Patella > Patella vulgata. Next base: position 26,960,357 of record NC_065883.2, read on the forward strand.
GATTCAATTTTCAAGCCTTACAGTGAAAACAACAGTTTTTGTCACCACTGCCCGTCACATGAAAATTTGCTTTGATGTTATAATATATAGAAATAACAATTCATACACAAATATCTATAATAGCGAATCACGGATTATTTTTGAATTTGTATCCGCTTAATAGCAGAAATATAAGGTTGTCTTTTTAATTTCTATGAAAATGTTTTTTTATTTATATAGTTATAAAGTAATGGGTAATGGCAACTACACTTTCAATGTAATGGGTAATGATAATTAATTACATTGCTAAAAACGAGAAAGTAATTGTAATGATTACATTTAAAAAGTAGTGGTAATGTAATTAATTACATTGCTAATGTAATGGCCACAGCCCTGGAACATTAACGACTTTACGGACCGATGGTGGCGGTAGAACATTAAATGGACCGTGTGTTAGTAACGTGTTTCTGTAGATTTCGGATCTGAAGAACTAACAGATATAATATAATCACAAATAAAATTCAGTTCTTCGGTTACTAACTATAACCTTAGTAGAAACATGGTCAGTTGTGTTTATGAATCGGACATTTATATATCTGTTTCAAACCCAAAGTGTTTATGATCAGCTACATTAATTAAATTATAATTTCATTTTAAGCCTTTCTCCGTCCAACCTAGTTCAGTTCTGAACGTAGGTCTCATTACACTTCAATGAGACGGTTCCTGAACGTACAGGGCGAGTGTAATGAGACCTACGTCCAGCCTTACTATATTTGTACAGCATTCTGCTCTAAAATCAAAAGTGATAACTTTTTTTCTGATTATGTAACGAGTCCCTCTCCGAACCAAGAACCTATGGGAAGAGGTTATCTAGGAAATTCCTATGCCTGAATTATTTCAGTATCCAACCTCCGTGATCACATTAAGGCGTATAGTTCACATTTACTTTAAATTGACATGGGCAGGTACAAAGTTATTCTGAAAGCGCAAAGTCTGTACAAGCAAAAAGTATAATAGGGCGTACTAATTCCTTTATAAAAGGCGGGTTGAATTAGAAGAGAGGGTGGAAACAGACTTGCCGTTTCCTCTTAAATTCAGTGTTGAGGAGACATTAAAATCTTTTTAATAGCTTGGGGTGTTTATTTTGGATTTAGTGTTCGCACTAAAAAGTTGTTTTACTTGTCAGGTCATAGTGCTTTGCTTTGAAAAGTCAAAGGCGTTCTTCTTTTCAAAAGTATTCATACGTCAAAAGGTGAATACACGATTGGGGGATCACTTCATAAAAAGTAACTAAGTTGGTCAAATATCGGTATTCATAACCATGTTGGAGTAATGCTGAATTATTTACATTGAATAGCCAGTTGAAGTTTCATCAAATATTTATTCTTGTCAAGTTTCCTATTTAACCCAATACCCTTATTGCTACGAGTGACCTCCTCTGACAATATCTGGCACATATTAGTTCCAATGAATAGGCTTCAAATAAAGATCCACCAGCCGATATTAATAAACTGTTCAATGAAATGGGTTTGACTTCTATTCTTCCATATAGTTGCTCGATGCAAATATGTCAGATGTAGGATTTCAATTAAAAGTTAAAACAAGAGCAAAGCTAACTCGGCGCGATACATGCACATTCCCACTGTAATTGAAATGGTATTGTTTAGAATGAAGAGTATGAAGTATGAAAAGAATTACGCCAGATCAACCAATAAGTGTATGGGTTCCTTAATGAATAGTCAGAGAGATACAAGACGTCGTTTGTTGCCCAAAATTATCTGGGTGACCTAAAAATTCCACACGCGTTTTGCAAGTTTACATTAATAATTGTTTACAAATGCTAGTGTCAGTATGCTGATCCATGAAGGCCAAAACTGCAATTTCTCTGCCATGGTCTGCCCAAACTATTTTCACTGGCCCAATGATCCGTCAAAAATTCTCCCCTATAGGCAATGCACAAGATTTTGAAATCAGGAACCATAACTGCGTAAAGGATTGGGTCAAAAACAACATGGTTGCGTACTTGCAACTTGCATGTAGATGATTCACGAGTTTGAGGATTATCTTCTCGTCGTCCTATCACTTTAATTTTTTCCCTCAGATTCGCCGTGATTGTTCACTACATTATCAGGAATAACCCTATTGGTAATACTAGTACCGACATTTTAAACAGAACAGTGTGTTCGGCGAAATTAAATTTTGCTGAAGCCATTCGCGATATCCTAAAACAATATATCTGTGATTAAAAAAACACAATATTTTTTTTAAAAATGTTTAATAATGATTCTTGTCTTTACTATTCTAGTGTTAAATATATAAAAGTATAATTCTTGGTTGGTTGCAAATGTCTCCACTTGGTATATAATTATGTCACCTTTACCCACCAAAAGAAAAATTATTTAGTGTCCTTGCTATGTAAAGGAGACACATAAACACAGTAGTTGAGTGTAGATATAATACGATAAATTGAGGATAAATAATATTTATATATAAAATGAAATATCATCTTAACCTGTAGGTATCATTTAATTATTACGTATTATAAAAAAAGGCAGCATTGATAAAACTTTATACATGCTGTAGGGGGGTTGGATGGCCGAATTGTTAGCACGTGCGTGCTGTATCATAAGGCCTGTCATTGAGTCAACTGACGTGGTTTCGAATCCCCGGTTGTACGTGACAAGGATTAGGGTCGCCTGTCCAACCTCGTGGGTTTTCTCCGGGTCCTCCGTTTTCCTCCCACTGCTAAAGACCCCTACGTGCAAGCGAATTATTAAAATAAAATTAAACCATATGTTAGTCCCGAAATGACCTAGTTTGTGTAGAGTGGACGTTAAACTCTCTCTCTCTCTCTCTCTCTCTCTCTCTTATACTTGTGTAGTGAACTGGATTTCTGTAGTAGAGTGGTCCCGGCTCTGTCCGTTAGTTCCGTTGCGGATTCACTACTGTAGAGGTTTGGGGGTAGCCATCCAAGCAGCTGGCTCAGAAAGACTAACACCAGATTAATCAGCAACTCTCTTTATTGTACTCTAAGTATACAAGGGCTCTCTCCGTCTCACGCTTGTCGGGCTCTCGAATCTCGCTCCTAGCAACGGCTCTCAAAATGGCTCTCTCCTCAGAGCTCTAATCTTAACGCTCCTAAAAGTGATTTCCGCTTCGCCTCTATAAGTCGGGGTCAAACTCGTCAGTGAAATCAACTGATCTATGTTTTACCTCTGCTAACACAACTCAACTCCACTGCTACTGGTGTTCGTGAGTTAGTTGTATTTTACGTCGCTTCCACCGAGGTGACATCGCAGACAAGCTGCTACTGGGCAAGACAAGGTACTATATACCCAAGATCACGTGACGATGTAACCACGTGGTATAAGACACACATACTATTCCTGCCAATCATAAGCACGTGCAGCCAATAGACAACGAGCCAACGACAGCGCGTGTAAAGACGGATATACGAAAATACATTTTCAATATAAATATGAATAAAAATATGAGCTACATAATAAAAAAATCTTAAAAATGTACAATTAAATTGATTAATTACTAGCGCAAACAAAAAGAAAATTAGATCGTTTAAACTGAGGGGGTGGATGGGGCTATGAACGTGCGTTTCAGATACCACACTTGTATGGCCTCCACACTAGAACTTTCAACTTGATGACACAATGCGGTATGTAATTCCTTTTGCCATTAATAATTATTAGTGCATGTAGTTATCTAATCTCGAGGGGATTTCACTTCGCAGCTGAACTGCCTTACCAGAGCTTGTGCACTTTAAAATGTCATTTTGACTAAGAGGCATGTAACTATAAAGGGTCATACTCCTCGCAGTGTTTTGTTTGATTAGAGCTAATCCCACTTAACACTGCTGTAATGGAAGCAAATTTTTGTTCCCAATTATGACTGGCCAATAGTCCGAATAACTACCAATATAGCTAACTGCACAACAATATCATAAAGCTTTAAATAGAGCTCCAAACTGGACCAAATATGTTTGCATAACGTTACGTCATGACTCACGATTTTATTATGCCCAATTATATTAACCAGTGCATAGCAGAATATTTCAGAAAAACTAAATACGTGACAAACGAGGCTATCTAAACGGATACAATCACAATACTTTCACACCGTTTTTAATACCTTAATCACTGTTCAAAGTTTTAGGGAAGACCACAGATTAAACGAAGGGCTGTCATGTTACTGTACTTGGGATAGATTTGATTGAACGGGAAGAATAGACACACTCCCTCAAAAGCTCATATAAGAAGCCAACCCAGCAATGGCCAGAGAGAGATTCCTCGGGTCATTGCTCCAGGAATATGATAAAGGGTTGATTTCCAGAGTTGGTACCGTTACTGATCCGTGTAGCTTTAAAATAATTTTTTTATGCAATGAACATTTTAAACCAGGGCATTTCCAAGGATGACTATCTTAGATATTCAAAAATTCTCTTCTTGTATTAATTTATATTAGTTTTTGGCTATTCTGGTAACGCATGGGCTTAAATAAAAGACTGACAACATCCGCGTGGATTTTGACTAAACGACAATAAAGTTTATTAAACAACAAAGAACAGACTTTAAGGTATGCCTTTTGGTTAGAACGTGATTAGATTAATGAATTACCTTTAATTCCCCACGCGTAAAAGATGTCGGTATATGATCCAATGCTGCGAAATAATATAATAACTAATTCCCTGAAACATCAACATTTTTCACTTTATTATTGTTAATGATTTATCCATTTAGGATATATATTTTTAACAATGAGATTATGAACCAAGCGTTGGTCCATATTAATGTTTGATCCGGGAACTTGACCCCAGCTGCTATTCACGTTCTTGTTCTTAGATGCAAGGCTCTTCGAAAAAAGCATGACACTTGATGTATACGTTTTGTTTTAATATTTGGCTGAGGATTCCGTTCTATTTTATATTCTCAGGCATATTCTTATTCATAGTCAAACATATCTTATATATTCGATTTTATATGTCACATAATATTAATACATGTTTGTTCCATAATGCCACTTTAAAAAATATCACCTAGCCCTAAAATGATAAATCATTGACAATCACAAGGTGTAAAAATGCTGATGTTGCGTGAGACAAGTAACGGTTTACTTTGGATTTGGCTTTTAAATGTTTTTAAGTTGTCGTTTATTATTCTCCGTTGTCCTACTACTGTATAATTAAATAACCATTAGCAGCCATCACATAAGGTAGTTAAGTATATTTTAAATTATTACAACCAGGCTCAGTGATAGAGTATGGAAGGGTATCGCTGCCAATATTAAATGCTCTGCTAAAATGTCTTTTCCATTGAGTATGTGTAAAAAGCACAATGTACAAAGTCCTAATACCGGTAATGATAAAGTCAAAAAAACGTTAAGGGCAAAGTCAAATTTGAAATTTTTATTGGAAAATGCTGTTTTTTGATGTGTCTATATTTTACATTTCCCTCTTTACATTTGCACTCTGCCGCATCACAGTTGTCTTTCAGGCTTTCTACATAGCATCTTACGCAGAGCACTAAGTTTGATATGCAAATGTAGGATATCACATGCCTTATTAACATACATGTACATGTATACGGAAACGAGTCCGAGATCAACCCGACACACTATAAGCCAGAACACAGTAAGAGAAATTTACTTACCTTGAAAAACAATTGAATTTGGATGGTACTAAACTATATTACCATGATTACGGAGGGGTATGCAATGTCAAAATACGGGTCATAATACTAAATTCCAGATATCATGTTACATATCCGTGAAAAGCACGTTCATGTATACTCATTCCTCTCTTTAAGTATATTCATTATTTGTTGGGCACAATGCATATATACTTTTTTTTTTTTTAAAAAATGGATTAAAGTTAATTAGCCTGTACTTACATTTAGTGAGAGAGGGTGTGTGTGTGTGTGTGGGGGGGGGGGGGGTCGACCGAGCGGAACGGTGGCGATGGTTTACAATGTCAAAATAGGGGTCTTAATACGAAATTCCAGTTATCGTGTTATTCATTGCTGGAAAGTATGATTCTATGGCTCTTTGAATCTTATCAGTTATTTCTGGCTGGCACATTCATAATTACGTACTTTAGAGAAAAAAAGCCTCGGTGTTTTGTCGAAAGAAATAAGAAATGTGTCGCTGCCCAACAGTAACCTAATTAATAAATATAGACTATACTTCTAATTTATATTATCACACGATTTCATTGCAGTCACGGTCATCCAGCGAATGTGTTGATTACCTCAGTATTGCGTGGTAAATATATATAGTGTGCTGGCTTATAGTGTGCCCAGTTGATCTCGGCCTCGTTTACGTATTACGTTAATAAGTCACGTGATATCTACTTTTGCATATCAAACTTAGTGCTGGTATTAGGACTTTGTATATTGTACCTTTTATACATAATCAATGAAAAGGGCATTTTAGCAGAGCATTTAATATTGGCAGCGATACCCTTCCATAATAGAGGAAGTCAGCGGTGGGGGGGTGGCTGGCAAAAACACCGAATAGTCGTTCTGATGGTACGAAAGACCGAGGTCCCGTACACGTTGGCATACACGTAAAACAATTGACAGTTGGAATTCGAGGTAAGAGAAGGGTGTGGTGTCGCTGTTCTGGCAAAATTCCCCTCGTAGCACGTCTTTATTAGCCCTGTTTGTTGCTGTAATTTGCATTTCGTTGTATGTTTTTTTTATGAAATTTATTTGTTTTGACCAACGGTGACACTGGATATTATTATAGTTTCATTTCTTTTATCATATTTTGTAAGAATAATTGTGTAGCACTGGATTTCCTAACTTTTAATTCCAATTGTTAACAGCATTGAAACAGTGATCAATCTCGGACACGTTTAAACATTACGCAGTGGTCCGAGAACTCCTCGTCCATTCTCTCGTTTGTAATCAGTCTTTTGATATGGTAAGCTGGTTGGGCCACAAGAGGCAATTACTTACAACCAAATTATTCCTATACAAAACAGATCGGTGTAAGTAATTCCAATGAGGATCAACTCGTAGTTATGTGTAGTCTCCATTCGAATTTCGTTAATAACCTATACATTAGTTAATCGTTACTTGGGTAAACTAATGCCACAAGGACATGCTTAGGTTGTGTGTCTATGCTGTCTCTGAACTAATGCAATATTAGATCTTGTCCAAGATAAAACTATGTTGTCAGATCTTGTCATTGTAATTATATTCTCGTATTTCTATATGTTAACTGGTGCTGAATATAGCAACGGTATAAACACCCGAACTTTATGAACTGAAAATCTAAACTTGATAGTGTTGGCTTCTAAATCTTGATCCAAAAAAAAAGGACCATCGATGCAAAAAAGCCGTTACTCAAAACCAACAAAATACAATTCACACTTCACAAAATTATGCAAAAACTATGTAGTTTGAATAGTTTATATTACTCCTTATCTTTATTTGGATTAATGAGACTCGTTTAATCTTACTCTTTATTTAAATGAATGCGACTCATTCAATCCAGCACTTTATATCTTAATCTTCGCAAGTTAACCTTTAATTAATTAAATCGGTGCAATTCTTTGAAACTTTAATATGGATAAGTGGTCTTAAAGTACATATTAATTTGAATTCCAGTAAATTATTTTATTGTAATTTCTAATCAATTATGTTCGGTGAAATGAGAGAACGGTAAATTGAACAACCGTCGTTTACTCCTGCGTTATCCATTCACAGGTTTTTAAATTGTTATTTTCTCGTTTGTGAATCAATCATAATGTCCATTGAATATACGACGTCGTGTACTGATTTTAAAATGAACAACATGTCTTAGAGACTTAGATCCTTTAAATTAAAAGGGCTTATTTTTCTTATCTTTTTATCAAAATTAATAGTACTGGTTAAATTTTCATTTAAATTAATACATCCGATTTTATCATTACTCTTTACTTAAATCAATTGTACTTGTTTCATCTTAATCTTTATTTAAATTAATACGTCTCTTTTAGACATTGGCAATCCAATAAAAAACGAACTGTCATCAGCCAATTTACAGACATGTTCATCTAGTATGTATATCCTGAACTGCAGTGTTCTTGAATCTCATTGGAAATTCTGTAATGGGGACACGGTGACATGGGTAACTGGGTACCCAAATTGTTTAAATTATCTTCTCTGAGATCGTTTCATCCTCAAGCAACATCCAATTCAGAATCTTCATTTCCAATAAGTGAAACCCGGCAACGGTTCGTGTTAATGGCGCCATCCCTGGTGGCTCCAGTATTGAAGTCTGGTGAAATTAAAGAGAAAAGGGATTGGTGTTCAATTATGCAAGGTAAATAACCAACAATGTTCTGTTTATGCAGTGCGTGGAAAATTGTTATGTTCAAAAGAAATGGGTTCTCGATTTAATAGGATATTAAGGTTAAAATAGTGTTACAATCTAATATTTTAACGGAAACTCTCTCTGTCGCCCTTTGAACTAATAAAAATATTGAATGAACTAATTAAAATATTGAATGAAACAAAGTTATTAAAGCCTGATAGCTCGTAGTAAATTTCCGTTTAAAAATGAAACCCATTTGACGAAAAATGTTTCAGGTGCTAAGGGTAATGCATACGCAAATGAAGTGGCGACGCCTTCCATATATGAATGAGTGTTAATGAAACGGCACTAAGAATTCTTTGAAGTAATACATATACATTTGATATACTGAAGTGTTCACTTCTAATAACACTTCAAATGTTCAGTGAAATAAAGAAAACATAAGTGATATGGAAGGGGGTGATGAATCCATATCAAAGCTGTAAGTTGTGCAGTGTGTCAAAAAGTATAGATAAAGTATTATGGATCATCATATAATGGGGTGGTATTTATGATGTATTTCACCGTTGTTTATAGATATCACTGGAACCGGGCGTTAAAAAGGCTATTTCATACATACCATTAATTTCAAGACAGGTTTATCTATCAAAAAGACAAGACTCACTGCTGGATCACCCAAACCATTATCACGTATTTCACCCCGAATTTCCTATACCGTGCTTATTTCATCATGGTAACGGTGGCATCACAGAATGTCTGCTTAATATTTAATTTAAAGATTAAGAACTTTCAATTAGTTTTTAATTGATTTTGTCAATTTATACTGTTATCTGTTTTGTCCAAGAAGTTTTAAAGCTTAATAGCTTCTTGGTTTTGTCGCAATTAATAACGAAATCCCAGAACAACTCTTATCACTTGCCTAATGATTGTTTGTTGTTTATATTTTAAATTACATAAATATGTCGCGATAAAACAGAGCTTATGTCGCTACGACTGAATTTATTCACCACTGGACGCAACCAGTTGATCATAGTTGTAAGCGCGTTCGTGTCGCCTGGCGTCAGTTGCAGAATCGGAGCTTCAACTGATCACATGACTGCCACGTAATAACTCTTTCAAAATGGCATCATTCCACTTGTCCGCCACGTTTGTTGCCGCCCCCTCGGTACCACGTGACTAAATAACCGAATCGTATTGGCTACCTCAGCCGACTTAAAGCTGAACTCCAATTACAAAACTACAGAAATAATTAAATAAAAAAAAGGTAACGCCCTAAACGACCACCATACTTGTTTTCAGTTTGTAGAAGAAACATGGCGATTGCATAGGGGTAAAAAAAACACAGGCAGGCCACGTCCGGTATAAGCCGTGTCAAGCAAACTGTCCACATCCGGTTAGCTAGTCAACTACCAATTACCCCCTGACTGATCGAAGTTCTTTCACTATCACTACTATCAGTTAACTGAAAAAAGTATTGCTACACATTTATTATGTCTGATCAGGTACATATTATTTTACTAATTAGACGAACTAGGTCAACAACGATGTACTCTTGCTCTAAAAGCAATTTGACATTTTAGTTTTCAATTGCTTGAGGATCAGTGTTTTTAATATCTACGCCATTCTGCGGTATCTGGTGTTGGATTTACGAGAGGTAATTCCTTATTTTCCAATAAGTATGCAGGTAAGAACTTGAGCTTGCTCATGAATAAAGATTTAGAAGTATTGACCCAGAATAAACAAATGGAATAGTTAGCAGGGGGGTTTCAATGGGAAATTGTTAGGGGAAACTGTAATTATCAGTGAGGTTTTTTTTTGGGTGGGGGGTGGGTGGAGATGACCGACTTAACTACTTGCATAATGCTTGCAGAAATATATCGCATTCTAGAGACAAAAAATATTTATGATACGTTAAATATAAAAATGTGCTATATCAATTTTACTCTCGCATTAAGTACGTGAACTTAATTTAATTTGCAAATTCCATAAGCGTGAATATTTATTTACTTATGAAAGGTATTGGAGAAATCTTTTCCCAGCTTTAATGGTGTGATACAATGTAATTTTTTCTACCCCGCTCTTATTTGTATTCTCATAGGTCTGATTTTGACTTTTGTTGTCAAATGATCGATGTAAAAGGCGAAGGTAGCAATATCACATGAATTAACCAAACAAAATCGATACAGGATATCAAAATGATGATGATGACTTATCGATTATTCGATTTGTGATCTATTCTTACGTGCGGATGATTAATATAAAAATTTGGTAGTGGATATTCGCCATTCGAATATACCTATATATTTCATTTCAAACTGAGAGTTTTGCTACCCATGGTCTACATTAGATTATACCTATATATTCCATTTCAAACGGAGAGTTTTGCTACCCATGGTCCACATTAATTTCTTTCCCAACCGTGTGTTTTATTTGCCACCCGTATACTTCATTTTCTATATATGTATACCAATGTTTTCTTTTCAAACTTATGTTTTATTTGTAAAACAGAAAAATCCTTTACAATACTACCCACATAGGCATACGAGCCAGAGGTGAGGAGGGGGAGGGGGAGGGAAGACGGGTGAAGGGCAAAAAAATATAATATTTTATGGGAGAAATAAATAATGTGCACGAAATCCGATGACTTTTACGTAATAGTAAAATACTAATTTTCCTTTTTTTTTTAAACCCCCCCCCCCCCCTGAAAATGGCAAATTTGTACTGTGTTTAGTATGAATTTAAACATTGTATCGAGGAACACTCTTTTGCGACATTTTTTATACGCCCACATTTTCAGGTGGACTTATTATGCCGTCGCCCCTGTTTTAACGTCGTCCGGACGTCCGTCCACAATTTGTTTGTGGACACTCTACAGGTCACAATGTTTATCTGATTTCAACGAAACTTGAAATCTAACATCTCGGTTCCTTTCTATATTGGCATGTATCGGACCGTAACTTCATGAATTATGGCCCCAGATTGTACGAAAACTTGCGTTTTTAGCTTGTGGACCCTATAGAGGTCACAATTTTTATCCGATTATGTTGAAACTTGACATGTAAGTTTATAACCAAACGATCTCAGTTCCTTTCTATATTCGGGCATATCGGACCGTAACTTCCTGAATTATGACCCCTGATTGTACGAAAAATCGCGTTTTTAGCTTGTGGAACCTACTATAGAAGTCACAATTATTATCCGATTTAACAAAACGTTCGAATATATTACCGTTACATCGTAATGTTTATTGAGATTGAATTTCGTGCAAATCGGGCCAAAATTGCCAGACAAAATGGCCTCTCGTACGCAAATAGTGTATAACATCTGGTATATCAAGATTGCCAAGGTTGTGGACCCTCTAGAGGTCACAATTCTGATCCGATTTTCATGAAACTTGAAATACATGTTTATAACCCAAAGATCTTGTTTCCATGTGATATTCGCGCATATCGGATCGTAACTTCTTGAATTATGGCCCCCGATTGTACGAAAAATCGCGGTTTTAGCTTGTGGACCCTGTAGAGGTCACAATAATTATCCGATTTAACAAAAAACATGTGAATATATCACCATTACACGCTAAGATCTTGGTTCCTTTTGATAATCGCGCATATCCGAACGTAACTTCCTGGATTATGGTTCCTGATTTTTCGAAAAATCGCATTTTTAGCTTGCACAATTTTTTTCCGATTTTAAAAACCGTTTAAATATACCCCCATTCCACCATAATGAAGGTTGAATTCGAATTTCGGGAAAATCGAAATGAAACTGCCTGACCAAATGGCCGCTCTTTGTACACAAATTGTGTAAAAGTATGCAATATGAAGGTTGGGACCCTCTAAGATGTCACACTTTTTATCCGATCTTGATGAAACTTGAATCCCAAAGATCTCAGTCCCTTTTGATATTTGCGCATTTCAGACTATAACTTTCTGGATTATTGCCCCTGATTGTACAAAAAAATCCTGTTTGTTTTTAGCTTGTTCTATATCTATTTCTTGCAAAATGTTCTGTGTTTACTATGGATTTAAACATATTGTCGAGAGATACGGTTTTGCGACATTTTTTGGCATCGATCATTATTTGTATCGTCATCCTTTCGGGAATCGTAATTTCTTTAAATTGACTAAGGGATTATAATCTGACATAAAGTTAAGAACATTTAAAACAGTTTAATAAACAATGCCATTTTTTCGGCTCGGTGGACTCTAAAGGAGATATTTTTTGTGCAACACTATAATTTTTGTTTCGGCTATTTCCCCCGTTGTGTACCACTGACAAAGGAAAGTCAGGCCGGAAAATCCAAAATAACTACGAGGGAAATGTTGCCTAAACAGCGGCTATATATTTTACAGTCTGCTCTTACATGTACATCGAATTCTTACATGTACACGGGACATCGGGTTTTCGTCCCAAGCGAACAAATATACGTCCCAAGCGAACATCACTGATAAGGGGAAAACATGCCGGAAAATCCAGATGAATCACCAGGTTATCGCACCAGAGTCTTACTAACTGAGCCACGGTGACTCCCCCACACCCATGTTAGGTACGTTATACTGCATTTAGGTAGTGGTGGTGGTTGGGTAACGCGTGCGCCTTGGATCAGAAGGCCTATCTTCTCGTCAAGAGGCGTGGTTTTGATTGCGCCCATGTACACGACAAGGAGTAGGGTTGACTGTCCAACCTCGCGGCTTTTCTTTGGGTCCTCATACTGCTAAAGACCTCTGCGTAGGTGAATTGAAATAAAATTGAACCATATGTTAGTTCCGAAATGACCTAGTTTGTGTCGAATGGACGTTCAAAGCCTCCTTTAACATTCGGATACCGAATATCCTCTGCCTATAAATATCTACTATTTACAGGCAATAGCTTAAATGTATGATCCCAGTGTATCAAGAGTTTCTATTGTGATACGGAGTAAGGTTGACTGTCCAACCTCGCGGCTTTTCTTTGGGTCCTCATACTGCTAAAGACCTCTGCGTAGGTGAATTGAAATAAAATTGAACCATATGTTAGTTCCGAAATGACCTAGTTTGTGTCGAATGGACGTTCAAAGCCTCCTTTAACATTCGGATACCGAATATCCTCTGCCTATAAATATCTACTATTTACAGGCAATAGCTTAAATGTATGATCCCAGTGTATCAAGAGTTTCTATTGTGATACGGGAGCTCAGTGAATAAGTAGAAGATCCAGTGATCGATCCTGGTGCTTGCCAAAAAAGTTCCCTGGAACCACTAGTCATTGGTGTACACATTGGCACGTAAAAGAACCCTTGAAATTTAAAGAAAGGTAGTAATATCGGCACAATTCCCATCACGGCGCACTACATGGCGTATAAATACCCAATTGATGTAGAAAAGTAAGCTGTTAAACCAGAAGGTCGACAAACCAGGAAATATAGTCCACCTTATGTAATGGCGGCTAGTTTTATAGTTAAACTTATAAACTCATAATGCTCTCTAATACGCTGTGTAATATATTGAAATATAGGTTTTCGTTGCCAATTTCTTCAGATTTAAACATAAAAACATGTTCGACCAAAAGGTGTTCCAACCCCCGATGATATTCTTCCCCTTATATTCTTACATGTATAACGACACAAATTATACACGGTAAAACAATCAACTATCGGACCAACATGAGTCGAAGGCAAATGTTTCTAATAGCTAACTGGGGCTCAAATATTTGTCTTGTGCAACCTCATGGAATTTGTCTAACTCACCTTCTCTTGAATCACTGGAATACTCGCAGTCGGTAGAACAATCTGATTCTTCCCATTCCATCCGTGTCATGCAACCGGAATGACATTTGTCTTGCCAGTTAGTCGGACATTCATGCGTGCTGGTAAAGCTGGGTTTGTATCACGCCAACAAACATTTTCCATCCATTATTCCAGTGAAGAAGGTGACACGGGCGGGTGTCATAATAAATCTATGCTTGATAATTCGCTCTTCCTAGCTTCTGTTCGTATGGCCCTGTAATTTGTTCTCTTAATCCTGTGATATACTTATTTTTACAGTACCGGTTCTATTTTCTTCCATGGTAACTTAGTTATTTTGTTGAATTTAGGAACCATATTGGCGTTTAGTTCGGTCATGGCACATTTCGCCATTCAGATATGAATTCGGCGAACCCGAAAACCTATAGTTTAATATATTACTAATATCGTTGTCTTGCCAAATATGGCCACCATTTTGAATATGAGCTCAACCTGGAATACCTGTTGGTTGTTTTTATGTTTATATCTAAAAGTAAATGACACCAAAAACCTATAGTTTAATATATTTCACAGCTTTTTTGGAGGCTTTATGCGTTTCTACCCCAAAATGAGCCTCGATTTTGAATTTGGCCGCCTAGTGGAAATAACCAGCTCTTTTTTAGGAGGAATATCCAAGTTCATTGGATTCAGCGGGTTAAATTCTCATAGAAATCACCTTCATACCGAGGTCCGCGAGAATCTGACCCAAATTTTACCCCACTAAATTAAAGTAAATAACCAGAAATTTCCCCATGACGGCCATCTTGAATTTTGTAATTTCCTCAAGGATGTCAGGGTGGCATCATCCGGATTCTGTAACTACACACATTAAAGATATATACTACACCAAAAGCCTATATTTCAATATATTACACACCTTTTTAGCGAACTTGATAAGTTTCCTGCCAAAATAAGCCTCCATTTTGAATTTGGCCCCCTAGCGGAACTAGCAATCACATCTAGGAGGAATACCCAAGCTTATTGGGGCGGGTCAAATTTTTAGAAAACCCTTCTTGAAAGAGAGAATCTGACATATTTTACCCCACTAAATAACCAGAAAATGCGGGCGGCCATCTTGAATATTTTAATTTGCCAAGGTGGCATTATCCGCATTCTTAATCTACACATATTGAAGATATAAAAAACACCATAAAAACATTAGATGGACTATATTTCCACTTTAAGGCTTAAAATGGGGTTTGGCAACTGGGCTCATTTCATTTTATACCATTCTTTTGACAGATTGAGTGTGGGCGTAGTATTTTTATTGTATGATGTACTGTTGTCATTTATTTGGGGTTAATTAAATGTATACAATAAGGAGTAATAAATTAACACAGATCACAGAGAAAATTTCATTAATAACGACTTAGTATTTATCTTACTCTTCACAAACTTAATGTGATTTGACATTTCCAGGAAATTGTATGGTTTGACGGGACAATTGCCAAGCTGCCAAATTCGTACGCCAACATGTACAAAGGTGAATGACGTCGGCTGCCATGCCATGTGAAAATTGACCAATACATAAGAGAATAGAACAGTTCCCAGCTATATACACTCACTTAATTAATTTTACCACAGTGGTCGAGATAAATTCCCGTCCCTTTGTCAAGTAAGCGAAAACTTATGAACTTATACTATAGAGTAGGTTTCGTTTAATAACAATGAAATCACTAAACATAGTGGTGGCGCCAAGATATTTAAGAAGGGATGTGGGACTTTCCCCAGAACATTTTAAAATACCGTAGGCGGAATGCGTGATCTGGAGTATGTCCTTGATAAGGAACACAATCAACAGAAATAATTGCATCTTAGCATCGATCAGATGGGGGAAAATTGACTCTTGTCATATACATGTAGTTAGCTTCGAATGAAAAGTACACATATTCATTTTTGAATGTTTTATATCTGTCGAATATTCAATGCGAAGGGAATATATCTTGAGGGAATTAGTAAATATATTCTTCAATATTCTATTTTTATACAGACAGAAATAGTTCGTTAAATGTTAAATTTCCTGCCTGTAAAACACTATTTTGTATCTTGTGGTAATAGATTTATCTGTCGGCGGGTGGAAAAGCTGTTTCCACTGTAAACTCCATACTAAACTTACACGGTCCGTCTACAATTAGCTGCGCTTCAGAACAGACACTAAGCTAGTTGGCCGACATTTTAATTCCTAAATCGACGATTTTTGTCGAAAACTTTGGGATAATTTTGAGAAATATCATTGAAAAGGTTTGTTTAGTCATTGTGTGTATGGCAGATATGAACGGAGTAGAACTACATTAAAAAATGGTATACTAATTTTTTAATATGGCGGCCGTTTAGAGCAGGGGTCTGTTCTCGAAGTAGATAGTTGTCAGTGTGAGTAATCTCAGCAGTAAGCCACAAAAAAAACCCCAACAAATACAATGATAAGTTGAACCCTCAAAATTGTACCTATGCATTCATTCATGGTGTATTTAGGTTTTAACTGCTGATGGGCTGGTGAGTATAGTTTGCCAGTCAATTATAAATAAATGGGGAATTGATTATTAACATGGTTTGTTAATTGTATTACAGTAGACGATTTCTAAAGCTGCCACATTGACTTGGTTTTAAAAAGACATCTAGAATAAGATGACAACGAATAGGATGGTAGCTTTAACCCTCAAGAAGATGATTATCCGAGGAGTCCCTGGATAATGTCTTGCAGTAAATCACTCTGACATCAGGATTTAAGCCTTGGCTTTAATTACGCTTTATACGGTATCGTGATATCATGTTTAATTTTTTCCATGATGAATGTTAGACCACAAAAATGCACTTTGGTAACTATTGAATGAATAGGTGGACAGTTCTTTTATAATTATATCGCCCATATCATCTCCCCTCAATTTGTGGTCTTTTAATGCTGGATTCTATGTACCTAAAGAACTTGGATCAGCTTTAATGGGAACTTGAAAATTACTGAGTTCAAAAAGTTTGCACACACTACTGCACACGATTGCTTTACTTTATTTCTTATTAAAGATATTTTGTCATAAATATTTTAATGGAGATCCAATTTAACTACCATGGGAAACATTAAATATATTATATCGGTTCGGTCATTGAAAGCTGTGAAAAAACAATTAAGATAATCAGGTAACGGTTAAATAATAATATAAAAAATATATTGGCAACAAAACAGTAAATCCGCAACAACATTCAATCTTGATGAGCAAATCGCTTGAAGGAGCTAAATCGCTAATATTTGGGACCTGGGAATTTACACAACTGGGTCGCAAACGGGTATAATAATGTAATATGAATATATATAAATGATTTACATCCAATCGGTTCTGATTTTACTGTAATTTCTAATCAGTTATGTTCGGCGAAATACACCAGAAGTCTCAATCGAATGACAATCTCTAGCGCCTGGTTTTTCTAGTATACACCGATAGTATTTATTGCGCATGAATCCAGATAAGAATATGAGGTCACCGTTTGACAAGACTTGTGGAATATGCCTAGCCTCGT
Source organism: Patella vulgata (assembly GCF_932274485.2). Classification (NCBI taxonomy): domain Eukaryota; kingdom Metazoa; phylum Mollusca; class Gastropoda; family Patellidae; genus Patella; species Patella vulgata. The sequence continues at coordinate 26,977,920 of NC_065883.2, forward strand.
TCTTCTAGTCCCTTGTTACAAATGGCACTGAAACACATTATGGTACACGATTGGTTTAATTTGTCTTAAATATTAAATAATAGTAAATAATATGTCCTTTTATATAGCGCCAAATCCACAAAGCGTGCTCGTAGCGTATGCAACAGCTATACAAAATTCCTTTGGCTCTACTTTTTTTTGTCAATTTCTGTAGTGAATTTTGAAAAGATGGGTCTTAAATCGAGATTTGAAGACTGATAAAGAAGTCACAAAACGGAGTTCAACAGGGAGTGAATTCCATCTTTCAACAGCAAACGCTCTTTGTCCGAAGGTAGCAAGTTACCACTTTGGTACCACTAGCTGATTGAGATTGTTTGAACGCAACTGTCTTTTTGGAATATACCGTTGAATTAATTTGCAGAGGTAATCCGGAGCCTTTCCACTGACACACTGATATTTAAAGTCTATCCGGGCACTGACTGGTAACCAATGAAGGGTTTGGAGAACTGGGGTTATGTGACAATGATATGGAGATCTTATGACCATTCTTGCTGTGAGATTTTGGATTCGCTGAAGACGATTTAGTTGATTTTGGGGTAGGCCACCGAGAAGAATCTTACAATCTAGTCGCGATAGAATTAATGATCGAGCTAGAGCTCAAGCCGAATATTGTGTGAGAATATGGGGGATCGAACTGATGTTCTTCAGATAGCAGTAGCATTTTCTACACAGATCATCAACTTGTTTTATAAAGGTCAGACCACTATCTAATAATACGCCTAAATTTTTGGCGAAAATTCCATATCTCCCATGTCGAATTTTAAATTTGACAAGTCCAATAATCGAGTTTTGGAGACGAAAAGGATAACTTCGGTTTTATCTACATTTAATTTCAAGCGATTTAAATTCATATATTCTTAAATATTGAATATCAGAATCCCATCTTTTCCCGTTAAGAACACTTGAATTGACAAATAATTCGTGTTTTCAATGTCGAATTTAGAGTTATTTTGTCAGATACAACTAAAATCAGTTTTCCAGGTTTGTATATTAGTTTAAAATTTTACAGGCCAGTCAATTTCTTGCGTATTTTGTTTATCTATGAAGATTATTTTTTATCATTATCTCGGTAAATAAATAAATGTAATTTTGCACTATATATTGAACTGTATGTGGTCTTTTAAAATTAAATTCTATGAACTGCCTAATTTTAGTGACTAACAGGTAATTTGTCGGACTGCACTGTTTGTACTGATTACGAACCATCAGACTATAGAAACCCCAAGTGAAATGGGTCGTACTCATGAATAGTACATTCTTTGCTTTCTAGAATGCATCATAGCACTTTGGTCTTACTTTGGGAACTTTCATGCTCTGTTTGTATACTGTAGATAACCAGAATAGTTGGACACTATTTGAACTAGGAATTTGACCCCTAACGCTACTCCTCTTGTTGGTATTGTTGTTCTATGACATCCTATGATATGAAACTTGGCCTGCTTATTGCTTGGAAAATTGCGCATCGATTGACGGGAATCCATTTTTTATATGACGTCACAATTCCAACATAGTGGCGATGACCTAATGCTCCGTTCTTGGACCATAGTACGGTTGTTATCCTATTTGCACCACCACTTTTTCGACACCTACACAAAGTACTGTGTGTGTTTATTCGGTTCAGTTGCTAAATAAATATATCAAGTTTATAGATCGATGGGATGCTAAAGCTCGCACTAATGTCAGTTATGTCACCAAGACAAGACCTTTTACTTAGACCTGATGGAGTACATGTTCTACATATTATCATCCTTCTAGTATCAATTCAATTATAGTTAATCATAGTACATTTGATCTTAATTAATTCAACCATAACCAAAGTAAAAGGTTTCGTTACGCATGTTCATGGGTCGGAGGCCAATATATTTGCTTAGGGTAAATTACCACTAATTGTGTTGTGTTAGCTTAAGTGGAGACATTACCAGGTAGATATTCATTCCCGGTGTTATTTTTGATAATGTAATTGCAATTAAATTACCATATAACTGATTTTCATGTATGTTAACAGTTTAATTGAGGAAACGGTTAACGACTGCAAAGGCCTTCCACTGAAAGACTGCAGAAATTATAACATTTTGACGTTTTAGTGCGAAGATACAGAATAGTTGTTATTAGCGTGAAAGTTAGTGTAAAAGACCTAGTCAGTGCTCACATTCCTTCTTGATTATGTAGTTACTGGATTATGGAATCTCCAGCCCTAAGCCTGGAATTTTGTTGGTCCACAGCCTAGAATGCGCTTTTGCGGTTACAGAGAATGAGGATCTGTCTTTTTTTAAAATATAAAAACAAACCGAACGGATCACGACCACGGATCAACAGCAGATACAAATGAATGGAAATCATGAATGATTCTTGTCCTATGGATAATGCGTGAAGTTAGATGTTAAAAAGAAATCAAATATTCAATATTATGATCGTTTGTCATATAAACCCTTTTAAACTTCCAATCAAATTAAATCTCACAACAATTAGTTTTGAACATAAAGGCTATCCAATGCATTACACATATCCAAACAAGAGAAATTGCTTGCTATTTACTTTCTACATTGATAACAGTTGCTACCGAGAAACGAGTAACTGACACGAACCGTCGCGGGGCTACCCATGTCAGGACATGACAAGATTGAATTAACGGGTTCTTGAAGGCCAAGCGATCTTAGTCGAGGAAGAATATTAAAATAATTAGGATACTTAGCTATCCTCCATTATATAGCTATCCTCCATTATATCAGTCTTCCTGGTAGTATACAGTATTCCTAGCCGCCTAAGAATAGTTTCAGAAAACAATACAATCGGTACTAGCATCTAGTTCTGTTTTAACCAATACATCTAGATAAGCCATATTATTTTATTTGCGCAATTCAAAAGATAATATCCAGTGTCTGTATTTTGAAAAAGGTCCGAAAACATAATAAAGCCATTGGGAAATCTAGAACAACGTGTTGACAACCTGAAGACAAAATCGAGAAAATAGTAAGTTTATCAAAATAATAATAATGATAGAAATAATAGCATACTCTTCCCTCGCATGGCAACAATCGTACTCAGAGAAAAAGATCTTTAAAGACAGTACTCACAGATATATCGCATAGATCGCTCCTAAGATACTAATAATATATCATAGTGTATATATAGATGTCTTATTTGAAAGTGTTTCGTTTGAATAAAATAATATCACGAAATATCTGTCATGTCAGATTCGATGAGTCAAGATAGACACTTTACTTTCTAAACAGGGCTTCAGTAATAAAATATTGCTTTTAAACTAGTAGTTAATAGTCTTCGTGGGTCATGGAAGGGTTTTGATAAATGGCGTATAATTGTATTAGCTTCAGATCAGATACATGTATATGGTTTCTAATAAAATCTTTAGCGTTTTGATTATTAAATTGTCTTGCCAGGGCCAAACCTGTACTGCCCATACCATTAGGATAAATGTACCAAGTTGCCAAGACCAACATACTCGTACTTGCATCGCAGTTGATTTCAAGGACACTGGTAGCCTATCAAAATATTAAGATCTTTTCTACTTAATACTAAGATAAAGATGCACAAAAGAGAGGCAGTGAGGTGGAGGAGGTAGGATATTTAGATTTTTTTTTTTAAATCTTCATCGAATATATCTTATTTTAGTTTCTTTGGTCATTAAAAATAAGAATCTTTGGGTCTTAATTCGGTCTGGAGTCTCGCAGACACGCTTTTAGCAAAATAAAGATATATCGAATTACATGTCCGTTTAAAGATTTTGTTCAATTTGTTTGAAGACATTCACTTCCGGTAGCATGAACTATATCTGCAAGTGTAATAGAGACGATTTAAGTATCTTTGTTATATTTTAGACCTCCTTAGACGACAAGATGTATTAAACAGGCGGGTATACTAAGGGGGATATCTAGTGTTTCTTAAAGGTGCATTGGATTGTGGATATTCCACAGTTGATTTCAGTCTTTACTGTATATGAATTGAAATGGGGTTTAACGTCCTACTGTTCTGCTCCTATGCTGGGCTAATGAAGACGGGCATACGCCATACAGTGTGCTATGAGGGAAATTTTGCCCCGGGCAGCGGCACTATCGCCTACTCTTACATCGAATTCCAACTGCCAAGGGATCTTTTACGTGCATTCTAATGTATACACGGGACCTCGGTTTTTCGTCTCATGCGAAGGACTAGACAGCTGTCCTTGTCAGGCCTTCCGTCCTGCATCACTGACAAGGGGGAACCACGCCGGAAAATCTCGATGAACTTTCTCGGCTAATGCAGGGATCCAACACCCGAGCTCCACTGTATATGCCCTTACCGTATATAGTAGTTTTCAAAATATTACCCTTTTCAAAAGTCCCGTCTTCATTAGCCCAGTTCGGAGCAAAACAGTAGGACGTTAAACCCCATTTCATTTCATTTCATTACTTTTCAAAAGTTACCGAAAACAGAATAATTAGTGTAAACTATAATTTCGCCAGCCATTTTTTACTATATAAACATTTTCTCGCCAACACATACGTCATTTGATTATTATAGCTTACGTTGTATTGGGTGTTGTTTGTTTTTTCGACAGCCTCATAGTGTAGATCAGTGAGAGCAACATTCACATTTTCGCGGACCGACAGCAAATTTTTGCGAACCGGTGCATGTCCTTGAACTACTGGGGATCAAGTTTTGTATGCTACTGTCAATACGATATATGTGGCGGGTGTGTGTGTGTGTGGGGGGGGGGGTAAATAAATAAAGAATTTGTTTTAGTTTTGATATTCGTTTAATCTATTTTATACCGCAGACATATTTTGTTTCGTGAACAGGAATATTACTCTTCGGTTGGTTTCCAATCCTTTTAAAACTCAGGCCATCTGATCTGCGTCGCTTTAATTCACTAACGGTTTCAACCTTTTCAGTCTGCTGCAACTTTAATATGTTTCAAACCGTGGTGCTTACCATAACCGCATCAGAATTCGATTTATCTTGTACTAAACAACCAATAGACTCTACACTTGCATGACTTGGAGACCGTAATGTAAAATATATTGAATATGACAATAAAACCAGCCATTCGATTTACAAGTAGAAAGATTTTGTCTGGGGTGTTAAATAGGTTACAACAGACATATCATTGTGTTTTTATGTTGACAGTTTAACCTAGGTTTATTTCTTAACACGCAAACATAAACGAATAGTTCGCCTAGCATTAAATAGATATTGTCAGACGTTACTGGTATGTACTATGCATGCAATTTGCCATGGAGGACAAATCTGACAGCATGACCCGTCAATGCCCCAATACTACTATCACGTCGAAACATGGCATTTGTGTGTTTTTATCACTTTGATCTATATTTCGATTCGTTTTTTTTTTATACTTTCGATGGCCTCCGCTACATGAAGATTTGTGAGGTCGCGTCAGGGATTGCACGAGCGACTATTGATCCTGTGCGTCTGGCTTTCGATTAACTACCCAGCGTCGGTATTCCAATTGGCTATTCGAAAATACAACTGGATAATAATAATAACTTTATTTGCGAATGGTTGAATATTGGGCTACCTTAGTCCTTCTTACATCCAGCCCTTCATAGAAAATATGATACAAAATATATAAATAGCATGATAAATAATAACCACAGTAATTTACAGAGGTGGGGGGGGGGGCAAAGCAGTTATGTTGATATTAATAATAATGACTTTATTTGAGAAGGGTAGAATATTAGGCTACCATAGCCCTTCTAACATCCAGCCCTTCATAGAAAATATACTACAAAATATATAGATAGCATGATAAATAATAACCACAGTGATTTACAGACGAGGTGGGGGCGGGGTGCAAAAGCAGTCAAAGTTTGCTTTTTTTTTGTTTTCTATCGTTGTAAAAATATACTAAGAGTTCCGCGCGGCACACGATAAGAACTCGACTCAACCAACCATTTCTACAGACTTGAGTAAATTTAGCCTCGACTTTCCAGGCAATATTTATTTTTATATGACTGACAGAATCAGTGCCAGGTTTGCAGATAACTTATAATTTTGGTCGTATTTTGAAACTAAACTGGCAAGATAAGGAGACATATTATTGTTATTTAAATTGTACTGTAGTGATTGAAATCAGCAGTAAAATATGTCAAGATCAGCAATGGCGTTAACTAAGAGATAAGGAACGACAAACTCTATTGGTCAACTGACCCAATTCCCCTAAACTAAAATATTTTGTTTGAAATTTTTAATTCTCGTTGTTTTCTTCATTTTAGAGCATTTTAAAGTGAAGTAGGAAACATTCGCCGCGGTCCATTCGTTGTATTTCCCATAAGGTAAGCGGATTGTCGGAACCACGTGTTCAAGTTTTACCCCATAATGGTATAGCAACGATGCAGCCATGTGTTGAGTATTGATAGGTGGATTACGAAATGACTTAAGAATTGTTTTGGTAGCTTTTAAGAAACATAAGAAGACATAGAAAACAAACAACTGGATTGATCGTCGTCGAACAAATAGGTGATTGCTTAAAATAAAGAAGATGGTAGTTTACACGTTTTTCGAGGATATTTTGTTCTTTAGTCAAAATCAAGTAGCAGAGAATCTAGGTTATTGTAGTGCAACCTGAAAATAAGTGTCGATTAACATTCGGCTTCTTTTATTATATGAAAACTGAAACCTTAAACGGAATATCAATTCAAAAATTGTTCAATTTCGTTCCGTATTTACACTACTGTGGTGAATTGAAAATTTGTCAACATTCGAAATCCTCTGTCTGCAGACGATATTAATGTGATATGGTCAAAACATCCCAGTGTCAACTATAATATTCGCTAAAACGTATGATTGGATCAGGTCGAAGGTTATTAGCGCATGCAGAAGCGTTCATCACAAGTTCAAACTTCTTTAAATGGTGTGGTAGTTTTGAACCAGGATCTGGCCACCAAACGCTACATATCTTCTTTTTGTTTTTCTTGGGGGCGACAGTCTTAAAAAAACTAGGCTCCGCCAGTTCGAGTATAATCGATTGATCGACTTCGATTTTACTATGACGTCCCAATTCCAAGATGGTGGCGATATATGATTTGACAGAATGGGTTTATTTTAGTTTTTATTTTTAAATTATCTTTCTATATGAGCTTCGTTTCATTTTTGTATGCCATCCGATGGTCTTTTTTAATTCTCATTATTTCCAAGGTGTCTTCTGGGATTACAGCCGGCACTAGGTTAGGTGTGGAGGTTAATATTAAAAGATATTATTGACAGGTTTGATGTTAATAAAGATATAATGGGAAATCCATGTTATGGGACCAGTCAATCAATATGACATTGATAGTCTTGTCTCGGATTAATAAACCCCTTTCGGAATTACCGTCCGGATATTGAAAGAGGCTAATGTCTTTAACCGGACGTTGGGCCTCCTTTGACGGAACGACGACTTCTTGTTTATCCCAGTAAATTAATGATTGCTTTATATATATTCTTTACTTACATAGATTATGCACCCACATTGAAGACGCAGTAGTATATCATTTTTTAAAAAGTCGATATAAGCTTTTCAATCTAGATAAAGGATATGTCCGGGATTCCGTCATGGTTAATGTGATGATATCCAATTATTGCTATAAATCAATTTAAAAGGATTTCCTCAAACTGTCCAATAAACAAAAGATAACTAATTTATTATTTTATGTAAATCTTATTAGTAGAGGAGCTAGCTGGCCGTTGTTCATAAACTCGCGGACAAAATTGGCACTAAGCCTAACGGAGGCACCATGATGGCCGATGATCAGAATGGGAATTCTTAAGTTGTACATCCCCTGGGTTTAGGAGCTGTACGCCCCCGAAATGGCGGAAAAAGTCGATTTAATTCAATTTTTTGCGGACAAAGTTAATTTTCGCTACATATATTCACCTTGCTAAGGCAAACTTTAAAAGTGCCCTTCATAACAAAAAATCCCCTGGCTTCTGGCTTCAGAACGCCCACTAGTGACCCGAGTACGTAGGTTTATTTCAAATATGACGGACAACTTTGATTCCTTTTTCAGTTCATAGTGTATGGTCCCAAAGTAAATAAAACACAACTTCAGAACAAATAATCAACTGGGTTCCTACTCCAGAACGGGTTCCAAACTGAACAAATCACAAAATCCCGATAGAACTAGTAGAAGACTGATTTGTTTCAAGTATGGCGAACAAAATTCTTCTTTCTTGAGAATGGTGTCAAAGTTGACCTATAAATAGGGTTGGGTATATCTGAACTTTTTCCCATGACTTGTGGTTTCAATGGCCATTTTGGACGCTGAACTCGAATCCGTCGGAATTTTTGACCTAGGTTGACCTTTGACCCTGGAAAATTCAATTTATTCAAAATGGCGGCGAAATTTCATGTTTTTGGTCAAATATATCATAAACATACCGTCAAATACCTCTATAAATAGGTTTTAGAGGCAGGAAAGAAGGAAAAACAACATTTCAGAATAGAATCCATCGGAATTTTTGTCCTAGGATGACTTTTGACACTGGAAAATTCAAATTATTCAAAATGGCGGCCAAATTTCATGTTTTTTTCATATTTTTGGTCAAATATATTCTAAACATACAATGTACTGTCTAATACCTCTACATATAGGTTTTAGAGGTAGGAAAATATGAAACGGTGCGTAGCCTAGTTTTGAAGGGTCAGATAGCTCTCTATCATCTGCAGCTGGAAGAAGGGCACCTTCTTCGATATAGTCAGGGATTGTACGCTTTCGGCTATCAATGCGGACATAAGACAATCTTTACCATTTTCATTTTTGAAGTCATCTCGCAGTGACTCCATTTCCGGTAATTTTGTTATGGTCGTACACACCATACCATATCTTTGAGTGAAGAAGAGCAGTAAGAGAGATGGAAGAGGGCCCGGCCCGTAAGTCGGACGCTACAGTGGCAGCAAGAAAATTGAAGAAGGACTTATGGATACTCTGAAATGGACGCTACAGTGGATGAAGAAAACTGTAGAAGGGCATTATGGCTACTCTAAAATTGTCTAAAAGGTTAGCCTTAGCAAAAAAGACGCAATTCAAGGAGAAAAAGAACACACAATCACTTCAAACCATTGATCAGTGCCATGAGCATGATGGACCACAAACAGCTAACAGTCTTCACTTCCTGACAGTCCATCTGAAAAGGAATTACTGCAGGAAACCGACTACCTGAGACTTACAATCGCACCTGGTATTAGACAACAGCAACGTGTGAAAGACCGCAAAACGGGTCGTTTCAATTTTTAAAATGAAGAAATTCAACTTGGTAGATTTATGGAACTCTGTAAAGAACGCTGTAAGGTCAGAAAATGATATTGCTATTGACATTGATTAACTTGTGAGAGGGGTATTTGGTGATATAAACTGAACTGTTATGTGAAAATTTGTTTACCATGTCAACCGTTTGAATCTGGAAAGTATTATTTTCAAAAAATGTCAAATATTGCTACAAAATGGAATTTTCTCATGATTTTGCGTAGTTTTTGATAGTTTGAAAGCTTAGGTGCTTCACAAATGTTCTGAAATGTTGTTTTTGTGCTTTCCTCCCTCTAAAACCTATATTTAAAGGTATTAGACCGCATGTCTAGGATATATTTGACCAAAAACATGAAATTTGCCCGCCATTTTGAATACATTGAATTTTCCAGTGTGAAAAGTCATCCTAGGTCAAAAATTCTGACGGATTCTGTTCTGAATGTTGTTTTTCGTTCTTTCCTGCCTCTAAAACCTATTTATAGAGATATTTGACGGTGTGTTTATGATATATTTGTCGAAAAACATGAAATTTGGCCGCCATTTTGAATAAATTGAATTATCCAGGGTCAAAGGTCATCCTAGGTGAAAAATTCCGACGGATTCGTGTTCAGCATCCAAAATGGCCATGGAAACCACAAGTCATTATTGGATAACTGAAAAAACGCTGTTATTTACCCAACCCTACTATAAATAAAAAGTGCCCTTCAGAAGAGTATATCGCCTGGTTTCTGTACTTCAGAACGCCCCCTACTGGCCCCGATAGACATGTTTATTTCAAATATGACGGACAAATAAAATGCCACGTCAGAACACAGATTCTTCCTGCAGATGAGAAATATTTGCAGGTTCGCCTAGGTACCTTCCTATAGAAGGTCATATGGAAGAACAGAAGTATAAACAAATAAAACGAACAGAAGTTTCAAATATTTAATAAAAACCGAATCATTACAATATAATTTCAAATATTTGCTTAAAAGGCAATATTGGTGTCAGCCATTATCACATATGGTTAAACGCGTCCCAAAGCCCTAAACCCAGGGGATGTGCAACTTAAAGTAGCTAAGTCTCTAACTCAATATCATCAAAAATCTTCGACATTGAAAACAAGAATTATTTGTCAATTCAAATCAACATTGGTCTTGTGATCTTACAGGGAAAAGATGGGCTTCTGATATCCAATATTCAAGACAAAATAAACATTTTGTCTTTGGTACACGAATCGTGTACTATAATGCGTTTCAGTGCCATTTGGAACAAGGGACTCAAAGAACGAGGCTAGACATATTCCACAAGTCATGTCAAATGGTGACGCTATATTCTTATCTGGAGAGCATGCGCAATAAATACCATCGGTTTAGACTGGAATAACCAGACGCTAAAGATTGTCATTCGATTGAGACTTCTGGTGTATTTCGCCGAACATAGCTGATTAGAAATTACAGTAAAATCAGAAACGATTGGATGTAAATCAGTTATATATATTCATATTACATTATTATACCCGTTTGCGACCCACTTATGTCAATTCACAGGTCCCGAATATTAGCGATTTAGCTCCTTTAAGCGATTTGCTTATGAAGATTGAATGTAGTTGTGGATTTAGTGTTTTGTTGCCAATATATTTTTTATATTATTATTTAACCGATTTTTTCCGCGAGTTTAGGAACAACGGTCAGCTAGCTCCCTACTATATCCTGAGACCAGACAGTTTACGTTATCCGATGTTTTGGGTATTCGTCGACTGGAGAATACACCCAAATTACCAGGGAAAACATATATTTGTTGCTCATAACAAAAAACTTATGATATGATGTGGGGAAGTCACCCTATTAAAACTTCCCTTGACCGAATTCCTAATTCGGAAACCATAGAGAGAGAGAGAGAGAGAGAGAGAGAGAGAGAGAGATGGGGTTTAACGTCCACTCGACATAAATTAGGTCATTTCGGGACTAACACATGGTTCAATTTTATTTCAATAATTCGCTTGCGCATAGGGGTCTTTAGCAATGGGAGAAAACCGGAGGACTCATAGAAAATCCACGAGTTTGGACAGGCGACTCTATACTCCTTGTCAGGTACAACCGGGGGATCGAAACCACGCCAGTTGACTCAAAGACAGACCTTATGGTACAGCGCGCACGTGCTAATCATTCGGCCATCCAACCTCCCAATTCGGAAACCATAGAATACTAATATTAATATTATGACGAATATACATACTATTTTCTATGATTACTAACAGTTATGTGTTTAATAAAATGTCGATATTTATTAATCAACAATTCTTTAATAAAACAAAAAGCAAATTTACTCTATGCACAAAATTACTGAATTGATTTTGAGACATCTGGTTTTTATGAAATTTTCCGAGACTGTTTTATACACGATTAAAATTACTTTTCAATTCACACTTAGATATCTTTAAATATATGGCACCTCTATTATAACTGTGCCGATTTGTTCGACATTTTTGTTAAGTTTTACCAAACCAAAAGGAGCTTAGGCATACATTATACCGATAAAATTAAGAAATTGTAGGACAAATAGGTTATGTCAACAGCGAGTCACTCTTAATTCGTTTGTACTAAAACGGGCAATAATGTTCAACAATTACTATTCTTGGGCCACTTCTTTTACCAACACAAAAGAGTAGAAAATGAACAGTTCTTTGAGGTGGGGAAGTTTGTTGTTGTTTTATGTTCCAATCTAATTTTCCTTTATGGCATTTTCACGGTGGTTTTGCTATAGTCTTAAATTGCTGACGCGATCTTCTCACGCGTATAATAGACCCATGGCCTGCGAATAAATAAAAATATAAGGGAAATAACTCTATTCTCGATTTTCAGATGTCGGCAGCTGGATTTGCGATCAAACCAAACATGTTAGAGATTAAGTTTTGCACTGGAAACGAAAATATCTTCCCTGGGTGTGGGGGTGGGGGTGGTGGTAATGGTGGGGAGGATGACCTCATTATGATAATGGATTGCCTTATACTAATTACCATATTCTATATAAACTATATAGTAGCCCTATTCTCTGTTAGCACTTGCCAGATACTGCTAAGCGTTTGGATATTGATTAAATCTATAAATAAAAAAACAGACTTGGAATCAATTTGGCTTTTCTATTTGGACCAAGTTGTCTTTTACTTAGTAGTATAGGAACATTAAGACTTAGGCATGTGTCAATCTATTTTTGGGTCACTTGATTATATTCTGTCAAAACATTACAGGCCTAAGTCATTCTCGCCTAGATTTTTCAGTAAAACGATTTCATTAAACTTGAAAAAAAAAGTTAGTTGAAACATGATTGTTTGATACATATCGTTCCACTATCAATTTGAAAATTTTAAAACAATGGGTAAAAGTTGGAGATAAAACAAGATGATTGAGATAAGGATGAAAAGACTGTAGCGCCTTGTCACAGAGAAGTAAAAAAAAATAAAACAGTCTTTATGGCTGACAATTTCTATAGTTTATTACACTGCAGCGTGTCAACGAGATTTCACAAATCGCTATCGAGCACATATAGATGAAAATAAATAAAATTAGTTATAAATATTATCTACATGTTCAAAATAATGTTGTAGGCCAACAAATTGCATCAATTTTACGACCAACTCAATGGGGAGAAAACTGCTAGACTGAGACAATGTTATCGATCTCATAAATAGAGTTACTGCCCTTATAATGTATTTCATAAACATTTGATATCCTGTTACAGTTTTATATGTGTAGCCAAAGAAACGCGAACTAAGAAACATTGTTAATAACATAGAATCGAGTTCGTTCACTTCATTTTGTAGATGTCTATGATAAATCTAATTCTGCAGAGAGCACATATTATAAATTATATAACATTCCTCATTAGCTTTCTTCACATTACGTGGTTTCGAATCCCCGGTTGTACATGACAAGGAGTAGGGTCGCCTGTCCAACTTCGTGGGTTTTCTCCGGGTCTTCCGGTTTCCTCCCACTGCTAAAGACCCCTACGCGCAAGCGAATTATTGAAATAAAATTAAAACATATGTTAGTCCCGAAATGACCTAGTTTGTGTCGAGTGGACGTTAAACCCCATTCCTCTCTCTCTTTCTTCACAATACTCTTCTTAAAGATACATTATGGGAGATTCGATAACGAGTTGGCAAAGGCAGATAATGTAAAGGCAATGTGCTGAAAATTTCATTCAAATTGATCCACTATTAACCGAGAACAAAGCGACTGAATTTCCGCCTAGATTGATCATCATTACTAAAGTCAGTACGATAAACAGAATAGTCTCGATTATCCATTTAATCGTTAAATCGTGAAGGGAAGTTATGCAGTAAATCGGCTCACAATCCACTAAAGATCGCAGGCTAGCGATGCCATCTAGAGTTGGTTATGGTCTGGATAGGTTAATTAATGTCTAATTAATAATTTAGATAACATTTCAGGCCTAAAGAAAGAACTGCAATAGACAGATTTAGCTCTTGCATAATGTCACACTGACCAGCAGTGAATTTTCGCTAGGCCGCTACAATCACTGATAAGGATGACATCGATGCGACTTAATGAGTCCCAAATATTAACTTTTTTCTTCCGTCAAATTAAATTCTAAAACATTTTTTTCATTTATTAGAAAATAAATAAAGAAGTTATTTGTAGGTAAAAATCATTTCCTATTTAGTGTAAATGGGTATTAAAATAAGTAAAATTCACCATTTAGCCAGAATCAGTAACGTCTTATTTAAACAATTGACGCGTTATTGAGCCAATGATTGACGCCGCGTGATGTGACGCCACGTGTCGAAACAGTTATCTGTTACAGAGATGTTAGAAGATCTCTGTGAAACAGATTGGCATAATGTATGTTTAATCTACGTAACGATGCGCCAGTTGTTTTCGCTAAAATATCAAACTTCTCACGGCACAATTCACGCTAATTAGTTATTTAATACTTAAATAAATTGGCGACCGGCTTATTACATAGCGAATTAGCATAGATTGCTGGAATTTCAATTCCACATATCTTTGTACTTACTGAATGGAATTGGGCTATTTTTAGACTCATATATTAGAGATTCATCTATCACAATATTGCAGTTTGCAAGTGATTCTTAAAGCGGACAAATGGCGGATCGGGACTTTAAGCCTAAATGTCTGCAATTATTCACCGACGGTATCCCCAGTATTCATCTAGTCAGTGCCGGACTGGGCCCACCTGTCCACCTGTCCACCTAAGTTCATTTAAAAAAGTGGGCCTAAGCCTATAAATAAAAAAGAAAACAGAGATAGAGAAAAAGAAAAGAGAAAGAAAGGAGGGGGGGGGGAGAAAAGAAAGACGGAAGGAAGGACATGTCATTCTCTTATTTAATTGTATCAGGAAATCAAAAATTTGCCTTCTGCTTTGGTCTGAAATGCTTGGAAAATGGGTTTGCGGTTGTCAATTTTCAAAATTTTTCAGGGGGGAGAATACCCCAGACAACCTCGGACGCTCGCGCGCATTCGGCGCGCTCGTGACGCGCCAAATTGTGTGGGCCTTGGTCAATGACCTGACAGGTGGGCCTTAGGCCCACCAGTTCGGCACTGCATCTAGTGCCTAGTAGTGGAGAAGAACGAAAAGTCGACTATGGAAATCGGGGATGACAATGAATAATAGAAGAAATGTGTCTCAAATTCCTACCTCCAATTTTGATTCAGGTCAAAATAAAGTACTGAAGCGAGTTATCTCATTTCGATTAGTAATTAGTGAAGATGTGTACGAAAAAACATAGTTTCCAAAGATAAAGAGGAAGCTGGCCTGCTTACTGATATTAGTTAGTTTACGGTGTTGACAGTGAAACTTCAAATCTCTCCCCTAATATATGTTCAATGTAGGCACAGGTCGTCACCCCAGAAAAGAAATAAACGCATGGAATAAATGAAATCGAAATCTTTACGTTTAACCCAAATCAAGAGGTAAATTAAATTAAATCAATTAATTTCATATATTTTAAATTAAGTGCTGACTTCAAATTAATATGTCAAAAACCAGTTATTATTAATTTAACATTTGGTTTATGTATATAAGCAATAAGCATGTATACCCGCTTCCCATATCACGCAATATTTCGACCAAGAAAAGAAATAAACGCGTGGAATACATGAAATCGAAATCTTTACGTTTAACCCAAATCAAGAGGTAAATTAAATTAAATCAATTAATTTCATATATTTTAAATTAAGTGCTGACTTCAAATTAATATGTCAAAAACCAGTTATTATTAATTTAACATTTGGTTTATGTATATAAGCAATAAGCATGTATACACGCTTCCCATATCACGCAATATTTCGACCAAGAACATTAGTGTTGTATTTTCGCAAATATTTAGCCAGTGTATTAAATTATACAAATGATTTAACACGCGATAATGGAGATCTGTAATTAAGTCGTCTCGAGGTTTATATATTATTTAATCAAACAATATCAGATTAAGAGACTCAGAACGAGTGATACGTTACGGTATAGTCAATAGAGACTTTTGGCAAGTGTAAATTCCTGGTCCGTATCACGTATCCGTAACGATTTTGCGTGTGACGTCATCAATGCGTGTGTATTTCCCATACGTGATACGGCACACGGATACGGCAGCACGCATCGAACAGCTTTTATACGGAAAAGGTCCGTATAACATCGTCGTCTTTTTACTGTATTGTTTGCTACTTTTGGACGCTGAAATGTTGTGCCATAGCGTTTTTTATGAATCTATGTGTATCCTAGAACACGAAGGTGTATATTAAGATGTGATTTTAACGATGATAAAGAGAGAAGGAGAAATGTAGTTTAAAGTCCACTCGACACAAACTAGGTCATTTCGGGACTAACATATGGTTTAATTTTATTTACATAATTCGCTTGCGCGTAGGGGTCTTTAGCAGTGGGAGGAAACCGGAGGACCCGGAGAAAACAGGCGACCCTACTCCTTGCCACGTACAACCGGGGATTCGAAACCAGCGATGATAAAGACTGGAATTTAAGCATTACTTTTGATGAACTTTTCGCGGACTTTTCATATTTTTCCTGATCTACGTGCTAAATTTACGTAGGTGGGACCTTGCAAATCTGTAAATGACGTGATTCTATCGTAGAGGGGGATAAACTTTCTGAAATGGTACATTAGTGAAAATAGAAATTGTTGTCGAGTCGAAGTCGAGCGACTTCACTCCCTCCAGGAAATTGTAGGCTATGTACTTGACTAGTACTGATATTGATCTTGGTAGATAACTGCCATAATGCTGTAATAGAACTACGCTCAGCTCAGCTACCCACACGTACGCGGCGCGAAAATCTGCCAAAAGTCTAAAACTACATTGACGCAACGTATCACGGATACGCGATACGGGTGGAAAAAATTCAACTTGCCAAAAGTCTCTAATATTCGAATCGATAGTATTACATCACTATTGGGTAGGGTAAATCATACAACTGTTATAAGGGACAAATGGTGAATTTACTATGTTGACGTCCAACCGGAAAGCAAAAATTTGGTGATTTTACAATTATTTTCATTTGAAAGTTCAAAACACCACCCGTTTATGTGCAGATAGCTAATAAAAGAATAGCACAGCCTTGTCCAAGCTATTAAACACATGAAACAACTATATTGTCAAGTGAAATTTTTTGTTGTTGTCAAGTTGAAATAATAAAGTTTAGCAAAATGGACACATCTAACAGAAGAACATAGTGGAATTTGGCCATTAACCTATATTTGGATTTTGTCCGGGCTGCGACGTTGTTCATTTTACATTATGTCCACTCCGATAGATCGCCAATCAACCCATGACACTCCTATCATAATTAAAGTAAATGTGTTTGTTTATTCCAGCAATGTATTACTTTTAATTTATTAATGAGCCATATATAAGTTGTATTGTTAAATCAAGAATGCTCGACTTAATCTAATCCCACGGTTAAGTTGAGTAACAAATCGCGGTCTTTTATAATGATTAACTGTAAATCCCCTGTGTGATATATTATTGATAATCATATTACATATATACCTCTATATAGTCTATATATCCAGCGATCAACTCTAACCGTAAACCATTGACTTCATTTGTATACGGTTTCCATTAACAACCAACGACGCTTTGTAGTGGTATACTAGTATACATTTATTACCTGGTAGTTCTTAATAATCTCGTGTATTCGGTACTTATTAGATATACTTAGAGACACGAGACAGGTCAACTGAACAACTAACGGTAGATTAAAAGGCTACTCTGTGAATTTAAAGAGACAATTATTGTGTTGGTGACGAGCTATTATGACTTCCCTACAGTTGTTTAGAAATCACGAACATGAACCTCAGGTGCCAGATGAATGGGGAACGGGAAAAGGAAAGGGGGAGACAGATATCTGGTTACCAAAAGCTCCATCATGGCACCAAACGTAAGTACCATAACCCACCAATGTAACGTTATATGCATAAAATGTTTCAATGGCATTGAACTGGAAATATACAGGGAGCCACGGTGGCTAAGTGGGTAAGACACTGGCTCGCTAGCCTGGAGGTCGAGTGTTCGATCCCTGCTTTGGTACAGAACAGTAAGACGTAAACATCTTTCCAGTCATTCTTCATTCTTTTTTTTCAAGCAATGATACAACTGAAGATGCTAGTGCATGCAATAAGGTGGACAAGTGCCGTTGTTTTTAAATAAGATCGTTTGATTTTTTAAAATAAATCTTAACTCGTTCATTGTTATCTGCATTTTATCATTTTTATTATAGTATAATATGCCAGTTTCAGAGTTCTGGTCTAAAAATATGCAAAGATACTATTTTTTGGCAGATCGTGTGGAATGGCACTTGTCCACCTTATTGCATTAGCATCCTAAATTATAAAATAAAATAGGACATTTATATTATATACTTCAATAACAACAACTTAAAATACAATAACTGTATTTCATATAATTATTGTGTCCTCTGTATTTTATATGCAACCTGTGCAAACGCTTGAATTTCTCATCTAATCTATAAACTAAAAATAAGTATAAATAGATGATGTTAGAATCCTGTAAATAATTGGGTTGTAGTGAACGTGTTTTTTTGGCATACAAATAACATTTTGTTGCGCCACAAGAACATTTAAGTTAGGTTTAGTCTAAAGAGATCCGAGTAGGGAAAGCTGAACCTATGACGAATATTTGTATGTAAAATACATAACTTTCTATTACTGCTCGTACAGAAATTCGGAACTTTAATTACCTTTAATCTCTGAGACAATTTCTTTTTAAGCGTGTTGATATTGTCTCGTTTCTTTATTGACGAACCCAGTGAGTTCCAATCTCGAATTGTCGATAGAAAAAAAAACTTTCTACAGTACGGTGGAGGAACGTCACCGCTATTTCTTAAGTAGCTACCACTCTACCAGTATTGTTTTCACAGCTATGGGTGACAACTAGTGGTGAGCTCCATCCCATTTTCAAAATTTCGGCTTCCAAATTAAGCTTGATTAGCTGTCATGCAGAAGAAAATCAATTGTGCACAAATAATCCAAGTAATCCAGATTAATGTCAATATGCCATTCACCACCTCCCGCAAACCCTTGCCTATATGCCTAAAAAAGCAAACATTGCTGTTGGTTATCATGACATATACATACTAAAGATTTATAGGCGTCTTTTTGTTAAAAAAAATATATATTGAACAAACAGACTGTGATCATTTTATGAGCTGATAAAGGCAATGACATATTAATTTTCACGTACATATATAAGTAAATTATATTTTATATCAGTATGTAAACAATCCTGTGATTTAAATGATAGTCAAGTGAAAATGAACAGTTATTATAATATGTCAACAAGTTTTACCTACAGGTGTCAAACTTTAAAAAGCTTTTGTCTTTATCACACACGGTGGTAGTGTACAAATATATTAATCACGTTTATATATATTAAACGCACAGTTAGAAACCAAATCGTATAATGATTATAGTCATAAACACCCAACTATTAAAGCGTGGTATTTTGATAGGAGACAAACGGGGCCATGTTTTTTGATTTGTTTCCGAACTTGCCAGATCATCTTTAGAATTTTCAAACGTATTAAAAAGATTGTCTTGGCCCATGTATGAAGAAACGTATCATATGCAGTCGTGGGATTGAGTTATTGCTCTTGGTACCAAAGCTTTTTTCTTCTACTGAGATTTCTTTACTATCTTTAAGATAATCCGTAAAATTGCAACTACATTTACAGACAAGAAAGAGTCTGTTTAGGCGTATATTTCGTTATCCGGCAACATATAGATTATCTATTACATGTTGTATAGACAAGTATGGCGTTACACTCCATTTCATTTTCATTTTAATTTTATAATCAACGAATTAAAGGCGCGGTTCCTTTTTTATTTCAGAGATGTACCAGTTAAACAGTTTTATGATTTGACACAGCTAAAACGTAGCAATGTTCGAGACAATGATCAGCTGTAAGTACTTATGTGATCATCATTTTCATACAAAAGACCATAATATTCGTTTTAAATTTGTTAAACAGGGTCGACAGTTTTTATCATATTGTTAAACAATAAATGTTGTCCCACTCTCTATGGTTCATCTAAAGAAAAAGGTTGATATCATTATGGAGAAATTAAAACAATTTTGATAGGATACACGTTATGTATAACTCTAATTTATTTATCTTTCAGATTACCAAGACCAGAAGCTTCCGATATGGGGTAAGTTTAGACTATATCTATACGATATATACTCTATTTATCCAAGACAGAGCTTGTCATTTAATAGTCCGCGGGGTTTGGGTGGTCGAGTGGTCGAATGCGTGCGGTCTAGATCATAAGGTCAGTCAATGAGTCAAGTGGCCTTGGCATTGTTTCAATCACAATCTTGTAAGTCACCTATGAGTTTTCTATACGAGCCCCCGGTTTCCTCCAACTGTTAAAGATCCCTTACGCGCAAGCGAATTATCGAAATACGAATGTACCATATTATATTGTTCCCTAAATGACTTAGCTTGTGTCGAGTAGACTATAACCCCCATTTTCTCCCTCTCTCTCGTAATCCTCATTCTGGCCTTGACTAAGAAAAATCAATAAATGAAAAAGAAAATAACCTTAATCTAAATCTACCAAACATGTTTTTAATTTACAGAAGTATACTCATCAACAAGTCTTTTCCTGCTGAACATCCTTATGACTCACATATATCCAGATTTGCTGTTTTCCCAACATTTGCCTCACCCCAAGATCCACATAGAGGTGTCCCATCACTGACTAAACAACCGTTACATGCTGAAACACCTGCTAATTCTTATGATGTACAGATCCTACATAAAACAAAGGGTAAGCCATCGTTAGATTTTGTTAGAGGGATAGGTGGGTGGAGATGGTAGTGGGGAAATGAAATGAAATAGGGTTTAACGTCCTACTGTTCTGCTCTGAACTGGGCTAATGAAGACGGGGATACGCCATAGTGTGCTATGAGGGAAATTTTGCCCGGACAGCGGCACTACGGCCTACTCTTATATCGAATTCCAACTGTCAAGGGATCTTTTACGTGCACGCCAATGTGTACACGGAACCTCGGTTTTTCGTCCCATCCGAACGACTAGACAGCTGTCCTTGTCAGTCCCTCCGTCCGGCATCACTGACAAGGGGGAACCACGCCGGATAATCTGGATGAACTTTCTCGGCCAATGCAGGGATCGAACAGCCAACCTCCAGGCTAGCGAGCCAGCGTCTTACCCACTTTGCCACCGTGACCCACGTGATGGTAGTGGAAGATGAACTTCCAACGCCACTGGACCAAAGGAAATACATGTAGCAGGATTATTGGCAATATTGGCAAAAATTTCGTTTTAGTCTCTCAATTAAACCAGATACCAGAAGATATTATTAATCAACAATAAACAAATATGTACTTAACTCCATCCACCCTTATATCTAATCCGGAAATACACAGGTCACAATTCTGTGATTACAATTACTGATTATTACTGAGTGACTATTCGACCAGGCTTCTATAATCTTTATCAGCCCAATCCCGAAAAAGAATCCTTTTGTTTGTGTACATTGTTAGCCTACTGTAAAGACCAATGCAAAGAATTTGTCACCTCCCTGAAATTTTGAATAACACTGACCTGTTATTTTCGTACCTTGTGAGTGGTTGTAAAGAACATAGTTTATCTCCTAAATCTATAATTTGTGACAAGAGACCAAACAAGATTATCTTCATGTCGTTACATTTCGCTACAATTGTGTACATTTACAAATAGTTGTTTAACACTCCCAAATTTTCCATTCATCGATACACAATTAATCCCACCCTCTTGTTCTATTTATGCAAAAAGTACCTATATGGGGAATTAAAATCATTTGTATAAAAAAGCAGTCTGAAAACGTTAGCCCCGGAATGGTATATTACACGCAGTGTATTCAGGCAGTTATTAAATTACATGAGCCTATATATAAAGGAACAAAAGTGGTTTAAGGGGATAGCATATAAAGCACACATATTAATTCAAAGAACACATATTTCATATTCTCCAGGTTCTGGAATCCGGCATGAAGTTTTGATTTTACCACCAGAATCAGAGAAGAAACCGTTAGTGTGGAATGGTGAAAATCATTTTGATCAGGTGAGTGTCAATGTTATGCAAAATGGTGAATAAAAATATTGCAAATTTGCCTTGACAGCGGTGATTCCGCCTACTTTTCACTAAATTCCCCCCACTGGGGCCGAATCCGGACCATCTCTGTTAGTGAACCAGCACCTTATTCGCTGAGCCAACACGGCTTCAATCATAAGAATACAATTTAGAAAATGGATTCCATTTTTTCAAAATCCGTGAAACTTTTATTGAATAAAAATGGTCCTCACCTAGAGATTACTGAGACGGATAGTATGTCCGCGATTACTATCATTGAAGATCTTTGTAATTGAAACTTCCGGCGATTCACGGAGGAAGGGGGGGGGGGGTATTTTACAGTCTGAACCTTTAATGATGGACGGTATACACTGTACTTAAAATTTTGATGAACTCTTATATTACAGGTTGTGAAGACGCATGGGAACAGACAAACATTTTATCCTATACCCCAAAAATCTATAGCTCCTAATCCACAACAACGACCAATAGAACATCAGATTTCAGAACGTACGGCCGACACGATGCGAAATGTCGAAAGGTCTCAGTGGTTGACAACAAAGCAGTTGGATTATACGGGAATGGGACCCAGCAACACGGTTAAATTAGATAATCTTGATGAGAAAAGGGAGCATTTTACCAATACAGGCGAAATAGACGACAAATTGGTGAGAATGGACTGTATGAATTATTTATAATAGCTTGATACCGGACATCATATCAATTCATTTAGACGACTCTGAATTTTATTTCTAGTACTGAATAAAAGAAATTAATTTTTAAAAAGATTTATTATCAAAGATTAGTTGATATCTATTTTATTTTTTATATTCAGTATCCCCATTTTGCGAATACTTTTGACCCACCAAGACCAGTGGAAGGAAGAATTTCCAGAGTAAATTTGTCACAGACGAAACCAGGACAAGCAGATTCCAACAAACCACCATCATACGAAAGGTAAAGAAAGTATCTTGTAGATGTGTTAAACCTTCAGATCAACATTCCCATATATTCTCTGTTATATTATATGTTTTCATTACGATACGTTTGTTTGAATAGACTCGTTTTAGCTCGTCCAGCTGAGATTTAATTTACTTGTACCCCTGTCTGGATTAGTTGAAGTTTCTCTTCGTGCCACGTCCTATAGGGAATCAGTTGAGAATACTGACTAGCTACCTTTGGTTTTGACAAGGAAGCATTGTGGTCGCAAACATAGAATTTCAACCCAGGATGCTTTTGCTTTAAGCAATGTCATATAACCTGGTAACGTAGTAAACGTGATATTTACGTCAAAAAGCTTTTTTATTTAATTTTGTAGAATGATGACCGAACATGAAAAAGAAGAGAAAAGATTATGGAATGGAACAGAGTATGTCAACCTTCCTGATCTATCTAAAGATCCAAGTGCAGATACAAGATGGCGGGAAGTTGATCAGGCCTCTAGAACAGAACGCATGATTAGTCAATTACAAAAGGCTGCTGGTGACAAGCCACGGATTGATGCTCCATACCCACCCACTGGTCCACCTCCAGAGAAAGGGGATAGTTATCTGAAAGTTTCGAAGTCTGGAAGAGATGAACGAATCCAGGAAATGGAGGCCCAAAATAGATGGAATGTCCTCGAATCCCAAACTCCGCGACATGACTTGAACTCTTTACACTACAAGTACGGTCATTTGAAAGATAAAGAACTTCCTTCAACTTTCTATGATCATGAAAGCAAATATAACGAAGAACGTGCAGATATGTACAAAACGTCTTTCGATCCACATAAGCTAACTTATTCGATGAACAAAGATGAAATAACTGGATCAGTCATAACAAACACTAGCAGATCGCATGAAGATGCGCTCTATTTACCGACCAAAATAAGCCGAGATAACAACATTTTGTTGAAAAGAAGTAAAACCTTCTGTGGTAACACACAGAGTATGAGTGGTGACATTCAAACCCCACGTCAAGTGTCTGTTCCTTACCAAGAACTCCGGCACCAGCAACAGGCTCAACTGCAACCCCTTCCACAGACTGCCAGGCCGTTGGTTCAAGAGAAAGAATTTGTCCTTCAAGAGACTACAATGGGAGAGAGCTACAACACTCCAAAGTTTTTACAAGAAAATAAAACACTTCCTTATTCGAGAAACGAACCTCTCAATATAATGTCCGAAGAGAATCAAAACCTTCGAAGAGTGCGATCAAGATCTGTGCCCAGGGCCAGTAAAAGTGTACAATTTTCAGACAAGGTTACCGTTGCTCAGTTGAACTCCGATGAACCAATAAGGGTCAATACAATAAATTTACGTGGACTAACAGATGACGAAAAGTCTGAACTCGCCCGATTAAAAAAGATCAACGTGAACACAACGCAGTATATGAGTAACCAAGCTGAATGGAAGAAGGAAAATGAATCTGGTGTTGAAGGCAGATTACAAGCAAACCAACCTGAATTTACAGGATATCAGCCATCTTTCTTAGCATCAGCGTCTGCAATACCAAAAATAAACAATGAGAAAACAACAGAAATTATCACCCGAAGTCCATCGACTTCCCGCCGGCCAAGACCTTTAGTTCGAACTCTTATGAACGAAGCTAGTGACGAACTACAATTAAGTCAAAGTGGGCCAGAAACAACTAAAAGCTTACTCTTACGACAGCAACCTGCTACTCCTGGAAGCGAGTACAAAAATGAGTTCAACGGCGCATCTAACGGCATAGTACCAACAAGTCTACGAGGTTCTTCAAGCTTTAGGTCATCTTATCACAGCGAGTTTCCAATCTATCATGATATGACCTTTAAATCGGACCCACGCTTTGAATGGACATCCGCATCAGGAACACCTCGACCACAAACAGCCCTACTTCAGATTCAAGACAGTTTTTCTAAATCGGACATCAAAAATAAATTCAACCGCGAATTTCCCGAAAAAGCACCAGAGATACGAGATCATAATATAATACAAGGTAAAAGACACGTATTTAATGGTGTACATGGGCAATTGATCCATGGATAATGCTTGGATGTTTCATTTATTTATTTCCTGATTAACAATCCTCGACAGGATGAACTGTTCCATCAAGCTTCTATTATTCTATATTGCTTGAGGTATATTGACCGGTTCGTCTTGGTCCATAAAGTTAAAATTCACTACTGTTATGTGTTTTTATGTTCCGAGGACAGAAAGAAAATTTAAGCTTACCTACACCGCATCAGTATTATTTGTAAATGAATTCCGTCATATTTATTATTATTACTATCATGCTCACTGTTTGTTTATTTATTCATGTCAAACTATTAGTTCATAATCTGAGTGCGAACATTTTGTTGAACGAAAAAAAAAGTTAAATGTTTAAATGTTTTGCTTTTGGTGTTGTTGTTATATACATTATCTGTGTGGCAAAACAAATGGGTGCTTTACATTTGAATAAACTGGGGATACATTAAAAACTGGGTTCAATATCGGTTCTAGCCGAGAGAGTGGTGTAAGACGAAGGGCCTGGAAAAGTCTTTTGCATGGTTTGAAAAAACTGAGGTCCACGCTTAACTCATGGAAATCGATAGACGGAAAGGCATACTGCATCAGTATACCCATCTGTATTAGCCTGGTTGGTGCAGAAAAGTGGGTTGTTAAACCCCATTTCATTATATTCATAAGGGAGCAATAAGACATGGTGTAAAAAAAACGAAAAAAAAAAACCTTAAATAAAGTCCGTAAATTTTTTCAAAGAATTTATGTCTTATTGAACACGAATATCGAAATATTAACAAGTATAATGTGATAGGCTAATGGACCCTGTAGCCAATGACTGTCCATACTTCTAATCAGCGACTTTAGCCTATATTCTTGGAAAATAACTTATCTTCGATTTTGCGTTTACCGCCAATTCGACTTATATTTCAAAATAATATTACACACATGTAATAACAAATACCTGTATTAATATGTGTCTATTATAGGATAGATCATAACAAGACATATAAAATCAACAAAACACCGACTGGGAAACGGTGGGGTCCAAGCTTACACAGTCTAAGAAATCCTTCACATTTGACAATTTAGCTAATGTTTTAATCTTTTTACCCCATAAATTATAAAGAGATTAATATTACTTTAACGATCGCAGATTGATCAAAAGCCCAGCCGGTTAGTGAACCAACTTATTTAGAGTTACCTCCCTTCCAATAAATTCAATTCTTTTCCCACTCGGCGAATACCTCTTTTGACGAATTGTTTCTGGTCGTTAAGATGTTCCGTGTAAGGCCTACACAATGGCGTGCACGTAAAACATCCCCTGACAGATGGAATTCAATATAAGTGTGGGACGTTAAACCCAATTTCTTTTCTTTTCCGGTTGGTTTCAGAAAGGCAAGACCCTAAATAGAAAATAGAATTCCGTTCATTCGTTCTTTACAGATAATCGTGTCCTGTGTATTTCCAGTTAAACTTTACAGATCGGAATAGGTCTCAATATCCCGTTTAACTGTACAGGAAAATCTCATCAAATCGATTTTGGGGATTATCTAGTTTAGGATATAAAAATTGGCCAATTTCACTCTAGATAGAAATACTTTGATCATTAAAATAAACCCACCAATACGAGAGACGTAATTACAAGTTACAGGGGAAAAAAGAATGAAATGGGGTTGAACGTATTACTTTCCCGGATAAATAAAATTGGCCTAAGAAGACGGGCATATATACACCATGCAGTGAGTGTTCTATGAGGAAAAATTTTCCTGGGCAGAGGGGCTACTCTTATTTCGATTTTCAACTGTTAGTGAATCTTTCACATGTTGCCAAACATCCAAACAACTAGATGTTTTCCTTGGAGTAGTCTGTTAAGCTACATAGTTTGTTTGGTTTTTTTAAACAGGCAATTAATTTTTCAAATTATGATTCTTAAATCACAATTAGCTTGTTTCCAGACGCATTTGGCACTAAAAGTTAGCATAGAAAAATGGCATCTAGATTCTAGGCCGATTCTCTAACCATAGAATATATTAGATCTCTTGTTTACATAGTTGGTATAAACATTTGCATATTTGGGTAAATGAACCAATCAATTAATTAATACCTTGTTGTCAAAGATATTAAAGACCCGAACTCGCTCTGGCTGGGTAGAACCTATGGCATTTTTAGGAAGACCCATATAACGTTTTTAGGGGTTTTAGGGGTTAATTGTGTCGCGCTTTGAGCACAAACTTAGTTTGTGGATATAGCGCATTATAAATATGCACATTATTAGGTTATGTCTAAAAATTAAGGCTACCTGCAGATTTGGAAACAGGGCTAGTGATAACCCTTACCTACAATCACATGCCCTAACCCTATTTACATCTCGGCAACCATGACAAAACCTGCAGTTGGCTTTAATTTTTCAGACTTTGCCCTGGCAAAGACGCATTATCTGTTCATTAGACATGCCTGAATATGAAACCCATTCTTTTCAAAATATCTGTATTTAAAATCCTATTCTAATTCAACCAGTATTTGCCAGGCAAGATACGCTCACATTTTCCAAGAGATGGACAGAGAACAAGCTAAAAAAAAGGTAATTTTTCGTACAATCAGGGGGTATATTCCAGGAAGTCATGGTCTGAAATGCACAAATATTTGGGATATAAAGATACATTTTAAGTTTCAACAAAATCGGCTAAAAATTGTGACTTCTAGAGGGTCCATAACCTTGGTATTACCATGGACCTTATAATACATATTATAAGGTCCATGGTATTCCATTTTTTTTACACTATTTGCATTGAAGAAAATTGTGACGTCTAGCGGGTCCACAAGATAAAAATGCGATTTTCTGAACAATCAGGGGCCATAATCCAGAAGTTACGTTTGGATATGCGCGATTATCGAAAGGAACCAAGATCTTCGGGTTAGAAACATTTATTTCAAGTTTCATCAAAATCGGACCATAACACAATTGTGACTTCTAGAGGGTGCACAATTTTGTCTGACAGTTTTTGGTCCGATTTTCACGAAATTCGAACTCCGCTAACATTATGGAGTAATGGTGATATGATCGAACGGTGTTTTAAACATACATTATGCAAGAGCTCAAATCTGCATATTGCAGGAACCAAGATTTCAAGTTTTGTCAAAATCGGGTAAATATTGTGACCTGTAGAATGTGGACGGATGCATACTACGTCCACATGAAAATGTGGGCATATAAAAACAACTCCAGGGTAATAGCATGTAAAATATACATTTATTATAAAAAATGTGTTGAAATTGTGTAATAAATTTGTGACATAAAAACAAATACAAAGAATGTGATTTTAGCTTGAAGGACACATCACCATCTCAAATATTGTTTTTTGAAAATCTAATATGGCACGAAAACTTTATTTTCAAATTTGTAAGTTAGAAAAAATTGCATCATTTAATTGATGAATGCATCACTACAAGCAAAAGCCATGGACAGGCTCTGTGGTTTAATTGGTAAAATATCTTAAAAGAAATACGAAATTAAAGATGTGAAGGCAATAAAAAATTAAGATAAAATCAAAAGAAAAAAAGATATTACAATTTAAACAAATCATTGTTCAAAGCTTTGATAATGAATGAAATTTCATGCAGTAAACATCAATTAATAAATAACGCCAAGAACATATCAGAACAAAAGAATATTTTTAAGATAAATCTCTGTATCTATATTTAACTATAATTATTTAGTATAAATCTATTGTTTTGTTTAATATTGCTACAATATAACTGCATAGTTTCTTTTAGTTAAAAGAGAGAATTCGCAAACTGAAACATTGAATCGCAGATTCAAAACATTGAAAACAAAATCAGTAAAATAAATGGGCTATAACCACATTGAACAGCAAAATAATTACTTTTAAAAACCATGCAACTTAAATTTTCATAATATCGAAAAAGACAATAAAGAAAGGCACTGATAATCAGTAACATTACAATGCAAGTATAAAGGTTAGCAGTACATGAAAGGCATTACAAACAAACAACATTCTTTACCGGTACTTTAAAAGCTTCACACAAAATATACTTCTTTTATAAAAATGAAAGATTACAAGGCACTATTCTCTTGGACTGGCAAATTAATGATGTAATATACTGCTCCTAGTACGTTAATTCTACTTGCGGGGAAAAAAAAAAAAGAATTATAGAAAAAAGAAAAACAAGATTTAAAGAAATAAAAATTTGTTGATATTGCCATTATTAGATTAAAAATAATATCACAACTATAATGTATTTGCACAACTTTGATTACTGGTCATTTAATAGTAAAATCTATTTACACTAGTATGGTTTAGTTCATGTGGCTCTTTACTTTTAAAACATGCAGTAGACATTGATATGTAAAAACAAAACACAACACAACACAGTTACAGCCTTGGGCTTAACCTGTTTTTTTTAAAAAAAAAATAATATATATATATATTGCTTATGGTAGATAACTTTAAGTCGAAACCCAGATGTACGAAATCCAAAGTGCTAAATTCTGTTATGTAAATTCTCAATAGGTACGAAAAAGTATTTGAGTTTTTTGGGGTCTGAGGGTTCCATGCCTTAACAAATTTGTAAAATATTGTAGTTTTTCTTGTGTTACAGAACTGTTATTATGTGGTTGGATGCAATAATTAATAAATAAGCAAATGTTAAATTATTCAGGTCTTGATTTTCTTATTTCCATTTTAACGACAAAATAATTTTTCTCTATGATTCAGGGCAATTGCAAAGAAAACAACTTTTTAACAATAATAATAACGAGACATGTTTCACAGTTTAAAACAACGTTTTGGGTTTTATGTACAGATAATATTAATATATCTACACTAGTATATATAGGTTCTACCTACTATTTACATTATATATATGGTTAAAATATATATTTGTATAAAAACATTTAAAGAGTAGTTCTAACTTCTGGTAGAAAAGAGAAAGAGAAAATAGACAGAAACAAATCTACAAATAAATACTAAAAGATCAGGGGGAGATGTTCGTTTACTATCTTGAGAGGTTTCAGTGTTTTCATCGGTAGTAGGTGTACATTAATTAAGATTTTCTAGTCAAACCTAATGTTGGAATGTTAACTAATATTAGAAGTGACTGTACGACTTGTCTCCGAATGAGGTCTAAATTCAAATGAATAAGTTCGATTTAAAGACAGCTCTGACCATTTAAAGGTGAGATTTTCTTTTTCTAAATATATCAGTCAAATGACTATGTTAGAATATAGAAACCTCTGGCCATTTAAAGGGGCAGATTTTCTTTAAAACCGTTAGAATAAAGAAACCATTGACCACCATTGAAAGGTCAGTTTTTCTTTTTCTAAATGCATCAGTCAAATGAATTCCAACCACTACCTAGCCATTAAAATAAATATCTATCTTGTAAAGAATATACATCTTTTCTTCGTTGAGTGGGCAATAATTAATACAACAATTACCATTACACATACACAACATCATTACTATAGGCCTGGTTGTTTACATGGTAACTATGGATACATGATAGTATATTACTTGATTATATGGTATAAAATGTTTTAAGTCTATAGCAGTTAGTACATTTCTTGCAAAAATATAACCAGCACACTTCTAGATAAGGCACACACATTTTGGCAGGTATTTGTGTAGCTGTATGATTCTAGTATAACTTTATATTCCTATGTACAGTTTTAGTTTACAATTCCTCTTGAAGGTACGCTCCTTGTGGTGTCAAGATTCTTGATTCTTCACCTCTCAAAACCAGACATCGAAACCTCAGATGATTCCATAATATTGACACACTGAAGACGACGTCCCGTCTCCATGCATAGACTAATCTCAAATTTGACGGACACATCCCTCTCACTATTTTAAATAGTTTCGCTGAACACGTAGTTTAGAAATCACCATATACATTGTACATGAGCGATTTGTAAAGAGCACTTTTAGGAAAATAATTACAGGTTTAACACATTCTTAAATACCACGACACACTTCATTTACACTGAGCCCACTTTGGTAAGATTCTTCGCCTTGCATTTGTGAACCAGTAATTGATCTGGTTAATTGTGAGTCCTGTTTGTTTGATTAGCATGGCTTTTTCATCATCATTAGGATAAGGGTTGTCTTTGTGATTTCGTAACCAGTCTAACATCATTGCTACAGCCTGAAACAAGGTTAGAAACATTAGTAAAAACTTAAGTGAATAAAAATTTTCACATATGGAATTATAGTTGATTAAAGTTGCAACTCTACATGTGTTGGGTCTTAAAGACAATTTTTTAAATCATTAGTTTGGGTAGTAATGATTATTCTTAGTGGGTTATCAAACATTTTTTTCCTTCACTTATAAAAACAACAAATTATTGTCTTGTGTTTTTGTCAGAGAATTTCATGTTTTTCTAGGTTGCAGTATTACCAAAGTATGCAAACTTTGGCTCAATTTGTCAACTTTGAGAGAACTTTAGAATCCAAATCTAAGTTTCTGTGTGTTTTAATTATTGAATGTCTTCTCTCACAATAAAGTGATATCACAGACTGTATGTTGACTATACAATTTTAGACAATAGGTGCACAATGTGAACAGGGAGAATTTTTGTCCAAACAGCATTTTTTTGGAAACCAATGTCACATGAAGTACAAGTCAGATTTTCTGTGACACCCCTGCATCCATTACTTCCAGGCTTAAACTAGCCTGAAAATTTATTGTTGGCTACTGGTGGGATTTGAACCTAGGATTCTAGTGGAGCTCAGAACACTAAGTGTTTGAACGAGGCCAACCAGGCATAATCATTGAAGACGGAATATATTTGTACATACCTCTTTAGGAAGACTTGGATGTTTCTTAGACTCAGCTTTGTTAATTAAACCTGATGAATTACTATATGTACTACCACTATCACTCATTTGTTTCATCATTTCATACTGTGATGGTCCCATACCAGGCATACCCAATACTTTACCCATACCAGGTGATACATAACCAGGATGTTGCTGAAAAAATACATATAGTATTAAATAATCTGCTTATCTTTTTGTATGCCTTTAATCTATAGATTTTATTACTACATGTACATGACCAAACTTTGTTAACTACATGTACCATACTTGTACTTCGGATTTCTTGTTTCAGTCAAATTAGCAAAATCTGGCCAAGAAATTTACATGTCGGTTTTCCGTCCCATCCGAAAGAATAGATGCTGCTCCTTGCCAGGTCCTCCATCCTGCACCACTGACAAGTGGAAACCAGGCCAGACAATTCATTTAAAGGTTTATTCATGTAAAAATTGTACATATCCAAAGTCGTCCAAGCAGTCCGCAAATGTTGACGCATCTTGAATCTTTAGGTACACTGTATGTAAAACGCAAAATCTTTATACTGTATAATATCTTTGACACATAGAAAATATTCTTTGAATCAGAAATTGTTTTAATAGAATTCTTCATTTCACTAGTCTGAACAATGCATGTAAACTTTCGTGGTCAGAGTAAGGGCTGCTTTATTTCACTAATTTGAGTAATGTATACAAATTTCAAACATATCTGATGATAAGTTTTGGTTTTAGACGGCAATACTATATACCGGAAAACAACCAGAAAAAACAATGTTATACTGAATACCACTAAATACCGGAAAACACCCTAAATAAGTAACAAAGAGACAGGTCCTCTGTTTGCGGATAGTTAGGGTTATCGTTAGGGCTAGGGTTAGGTTTTTCCAGTGTTTTCCAGAGGACCAGCGGTGGGTTAGGTTTTTCCGGTGTTTTCCAGAGGACCAGGCTCCAAGTTAACTATTTAGGATGTTTTCCAGTATTTAGGATGTTTTCCGGTATTTAGTGTGTTTCACGTATTTAGTGTTTTTCCGTATTCAGTATAACATGGTGTTTTCCGGTATATAGTATAGCCCGTTTTAGAAATACAATGGGCTTCCTTGTCTCACAAAAATAACATGCATAAATTTTATGAATATTGCACGATAAAAGTAACCTTGAATTTCATTGTTCACAAGAAATTCTGGATGAAATATTGGCCGAGGTGACATCAAAATACCTCATTTTCAAGTGGGCGCATAAAAACAATATATGACTGGTAGAGATTTGAGAGGAGATTCCAGGACTAAATACAATTAATGACAACATATCTAGAAAAAACATCTCACAGTAAAAATGACATATCCTTCATACAGTCTTTGTGTGTACATGTACATATCATAATTTAGAGATATGCATCATAAAGCAACCTAAATTCAAGCAAACTTTAGTTTACATAATCTGAAATATTTTGTTTTCAAGTGTTTATTTACTGCATAAAATAACATAACAGAATAATGGCTGAAATGTGTACCACAAAATGGAAAACACAAATTTAAAAAATCTTGATTATAGCTACACTATTTGTATTCAAAATTTAACAGCATAATTTTTTATTATTATACTGGCTAAAAGTTCTTTATTCTAGAAATGGATGCTTATAATTATATTGATAATGATCAATGTTAAGGAATTGAACAAATTTATCACTAGTGATTTGTGTTGTGATGGCACTCATGTAATATTAGTCATTTATTCTATAAAATTGATATCTACACTTGCAGTGTGAGAAAAGCTGCATCTAGATGGATGAAATTATTGAATTTTCCACTGGCCTAGTTCCATACTTAAAATGTCAAGACTTTGTATGAGTCAACTGCACTATTTAGCAAACAGCCTGATACCTAGCTTAGCGAAATCGTTTTACTTCAACGATATAATTTACATTTTTACTGCCTCACCAGAACATAATGCATTCACAGTAGCAGTCAAATTGAGCTTAATGGGGTTTTCTAAAGATTTTCTTGTGGGAGAAATTCTCTGATTGCTGCCAAGCTTGGAAATGTACAAGTCTACGATTGAATCACATAAATCATATAATTTATCATTTCAGCTTAGTTTTGGGAAAAAAAATCTATGAAATATATTGGTTAAAATTTTCCAATATTTGTCGAGCCATTTAATGGTGGGAGAGAGTTGAAGAGAAAAAATTAAATGTCAGCGTTGAACAATTATGCTTAAAGCAATCACATTTTTGTTGAATGTCGACATTTTAGTTCTATGTAAGAATTAAATGTAAGTAACAAAATTGCTTTAAGGCGGTACTTATGTGGTGACCTTCGTTTGACCTACAGGGCTGGTTTCCACACGCCTAGTAAAGGTAAACCTATACACTGATATTTGATTTTAACATACAGGTAAAAAGGAGACATTATTCTGGCAGAGGTAGAGGTCGCAGGTAATTAACCAATCAGTAAATGGATCCGCATGTTACACCACTAGTCTGTTATAAGCATACAGACAACAAGTTTACATTCAGTCTATAAAACCCACCCTACTTAACACATAATTATCTCAATTAGATAACCACAAAAAATCTCATTAAATCGGTAACAATTGATAACTGGTGACAACTGAAAAATGGCAAATATTTCAGCTACAATGTAAATGTAGCTTTCAAAGACCTGTCATAATAGTCAGGCTGAAATTCATTCCCTTCAGTCACAAATAAATTTTCTTACCATATTAGGATCCATCATATATTTGGGTTCTTTGACCATAGGTGGTACACCAGACAGGACTCCACCAGGTGGTCCTCCCATCATACCACTCATATCTCCACCAGGTGGCAGCATCATAGGGTTACCATCATTTGGACTAGGTTGACCAGGCTGTAAAAATAATTAAATTGAACTATTAATCTTGATATCAAATATTGTTAATAGTCATTTTGGTCAACTAATTCATTTTCTGGAGAATGGGAATACACATATCCAGTTTCTATACAGAAATATAGGTACATTTAGTAAAATACATGTACTTACAACAGTATTCCGCACAGCTCTATCAAACTTTTCACAGAATTCCTCTATGGCACTAAGCGACTTGGAGGTGGGTTTTGTGTGTTTATCCTGATCTTGCCTCATTCGAATTTTCTCTATAAAATTACACAAAAATGAGTTCTATTAATTTAAATTCACACAATAATAGTATCCATTTTATTTGTTCATTGAAAATGAAATTTAATTGCTTTTTACTGCTCTTTTTCAACAAAAAAATGTTGCAAATTACAATTACTAACTCATGCATCAGAAACTAACTGCATAACATACATGCAAGTAAATAATGCATATCATTGTGAAGGATGACTTCAGAATTCAATGATCACATTACATCTCATCAATAAGATAAAACAATTACTCACCTATTATACACTGATGTGCATAACGCAAAGCATCCATGATCACACTTTCCACTGCATAGTTGCCTTGATAATTTCCAGTTGGAGGATTCCGTTGTAGAAAGTTTTGTAACAGTTTGTCGAAATCAGCCGGTAAATTGCTGATGAGCTGGTAAGGGAAATTCGGAGAACTAAAATTCATGTCAGCTATAATTAAATCCCTTAATAACGGGAAGAGCGGATGAGATCGGAAGGCATTAGATCTATCTGTAATAAGATGTTGAATAAAGGATTGTTGTGATGCTAACATCGGTGGACGATTCGGTGATCCTGTCTTACAACTAGTACAATTTGGTATTGTGCATGGTTGCATATGTGGTACTCCTCCCGGTGTCATAGACTGTGGTGGCATAGCTTGAGCACCATGTGGCATCGTTTGGCCACCAGCACCAGCCATTCCTCCCATATGTTGAACACCCAAGGGTGTCTTATTGGACATCTGCATCTGTTGCATTTGCATATTTTGAGGGGTTTGTGGTGCTCCCATCCACTGATTACCTTGTCCCATATTAGATTGATTCACATTATTAGAATAAATAGGGGTAGCCATAGAACCTTGTTGTCGATTTTGACAATATGGCGCTTGATCGAATTGTTGTTGTTGTGAAGACATATTTTGATATTGTCCTGGCATAGAGTTTGTATTTGCGTTCATCATATGTGGATTAACACACGGACTGGGATAATTTGCACTCTGATTGTAGTTTTGGCCCATTTGGTTTGACAACATAGCATTAGCACCTTGGTTCATACCCGGCATAGAACAACTGTTGTTATAACCTTGTGACGTAGAAGACGCTATATCGGACGGTTGATTTTTATACATTTCGTTGTCCTGAAGACCAGCCATCACAGCTTTCATTTGATCAGTCATACCACCGTTATTATAATTTGCCTGGTAATTACCAGAGGAATAATCTCCCGTTTCTATTCGCATCATATTCTGATTATTGTCCATATAATACATATTGTCTGCATTTTTACCAGAATAATCAAATGTTTGCATAGACGATTGTGTACGACTAGACCCATTCCCTGTTTGACTAACACTACAACTACTTCTTTGATGATCATAGGGAAGGGGTTGTTGACCAGGATTAGGCACAGTGTATGGAGCAATCTCAGGCTTCACATTTGATAAACGCGGTAACATTTTTGATTGCATAGGTTTCTGAGAATTGTCTCTAAACTCTTGCTCCAGGTCATAACTTGCACAATCAGCTGGTGCATCATAGCCTTGAGCATAATTTTGCATTTGACTAGTATCCTGGCAGTCTGGACTACCTTGTGGAGAGCCTTCTGCAAAATGAACAGACTTTTGTTGCTGTTGTTGTTGCATACCACTTTGTTGTCTACAGGTTTGAGATGACTGAGAGCCCACAGACATGGCAGATAGATTTGACGTCGAATCAGATCTTTTCATGTTGTACATGGATGGTTGTTCTGTCATGGAAGACAAGGTATATCCGGAAGCAGCAGTAGAAGTTGGCTGACCTCGGTTAACCGAGTCTGATGAGTAATAGCCATGGTCTAACGGTGAGTCAACCTTGGAGTATTGGGAGGCTGCTGCTGGATCATTATTGTAACCTTGCATGTTCTGCTGTTGCATCCATCTCTGTTGTTGGAAAGTTTGAACATTAACAACAGGAGGTGCTGGTTTACCAAGACGTTGAAAGCCTTGTTGGGAGTTAGTGACTTGCTTCTGTGGTGCTGGACATGCTGGTCGTGGAGAAGTGATCTGACACGTCTGCCCATAGTGCAATGTACCGGGTTGTTTACTGGTGGGAGATTGAGGTGGAACCTGTGCCTTTTTAGTTGCTATTTGCTGTTGACTACAGGATGATAGCGGTGATGGTGAATAGCATCTTTTAGTAGCAACCTGTCCCTGACTGTAGGAAACTGACGTGGTTGAGTGTGTTCCTGTGGGCAGACTAGGTGATGGTAAAATTTGTGATGCTGAATGGGGTCTTTTTGGTGTCGGTGGGGTTTGGGGCATCTTGAAAACTTGATTAACAGATGACTGAGATGAACAGGATTTGGCCGGACTGTTCTGTTCTGAGGTAGACATATGAAACCGTTTACTGGCAGGACTACTAGAGGCTGACGAAGTTATTGTAGAAGTGGTGTTTGGTATAGAAACTGGAATTGATTTATTAGGTGTATTTTGTTCTAGAGGTTTGATTCCTGTAACTGAACCAGAATCACTGCCTGGTCCAGATGGAAGATTCACAATTTTATGATTAGAAAATGCAGGGGTATAAAGACCAGTTGTTAAAGCTTCTGGTGTCATGTAGGTTTGTGGGTCCATATCATCTTGTTCCATTAAAAATTCCACAAAATCCAGTTCCATTCCTTCCTTCATCCCAATATCCTCACAGATTTCATCTAAAAGCTCGTTGGGTAAACGATCGTCATCCATTTGAACCGGACCGGGTGATACAGGTGAATCTGAGTCAAAGCCGTTTGGTTCAAAAGAGAGGCCATTGCTGACACAAACTGGAGGACTAGAAACTGGATCACGGTATTCTGTCAACTAAAAAATAATAAAGAAAAGTTATTAAATCTGGTGTAAAAAAAAAAAAAAAAAAATCTGACATGTTAATACCCCAATGTCTCAGTTATTGATTCAAAACAATCTTCATCATATTAGTTTTAAAACTTACCAAAGAAAATTGTTTTTAGTTTAGAAAAAAAATTGAAATTAGAACATTTGGAAATGCAATCAGAATTTTGTTGAACTAAAGTCTTCAATTTTATCATGGACACTATTCTAATAACATAAAATTATCAAAATGAAAACAATCCCGTTTTATTTTCAGTTAATTTCTCTCATGAGTCATATCACATGAAGTCGTTATCAACACTACAGGAAATATAATGGTTGCCCAAATGTTTTTCTGGACGTTTTTTCCTGCTATTGATTTGATTAAATTTAATCAACCTTTCTACAAATTTTACTTCAAATTATCAGATATTGGGCAATGCTTGATTGCAACATTTTTGCCAGTAATATCAGAACAGAACACAGAAAATAGATTATGTAACAATTTTTAGTGACAGACGAAGGAATCTATTGATATTTGAGAATTATTAAAGTTTAGGTCAATATCCTTTCCTTTTGTTAAATAACAAGCTGACACTTAAAAATCTCAATTTTCTTAACACCATCACATATTATAGCTTGAATTTCTATTCCAGCTTTATTCAAGTAACTTCACTTAAAAGTGAGGCTTGATTTCAGGTAAAACATTAGAACAAATATAACCAAGCGGATGTTTTCTTGCTGATTATCATTTTTTTTTTAAAAGCTAAATAACAATTATTTCTAATTGAATTGTATTAATTACATTAACAGAGTATCAAATTACTTTAGTTCAATTCATGTTAAACTGTTCACAAATTACACAACCATTACATCAAGAATGTGTTATTCCTTTTTATTTACCAGTAAAATTAGAATAATTAGAAGTTATTAAACTTTGCAGAATGTAATATTTAAGGTGTACAAAAGGTAAGGACTATTTTACATTGAAGAGCAGTAGTCTAAGAGTAAACAATAACTACTTTAAATGTGTAACTGCTTGTGTTTAGTAACAAATCAATTTAGAACTATGTCTTAACAAAACTCTTAATGCATCTGGTGATTTTATGGCTACATTAATGAGCAAATTGTGATTTAAATCCTGTCTGATCATTACTTTAAATCAGCATCAGAGATTGTAAAAAAGTTTAACAGCTTTGTCCTATACAAAAATGTAAGGTGAATACTTTCCTATTTTCTATTACTTGTTGTTTATAGAGGAAATGGCCAATTACCAGTTTCCTCTTTGCTGATAACTATTTTACTAACTACTGAACTCAACACAAGTTACCATAATACTCTTGATACTATTCATAGTGACCGATTTTTTTTTTAAAAACAATAATCATATTTGAAATGATTTAAATATTTCTTACAAGAATAGAAAAGAACAATTCTTTAAACACACAATAAAAAAAATATCTACTGGGCTTAAAACCACTTTTTGTTATTGAAGATATTTTTGAATACTTTACATAGTACAATATAATACAAAATATATATATTGAATATACATTTAAAAACAAACAAGGGGGTCTGTGACTTCAAAAATCTCTAGTTTCCAAATCTCTTTTGTGATTGTCTTGAATGTCATGAGTTTTATGCATCAACAACATACTGTATAGGTGCATATAGATAATGTAGTAGTTACATCAAGGTAGCTAATTCTAAAAAAATGTTAATGTGACTCGCCTCAGAAATTATTTAATCATTTTAATTTTCATGAAAAACTTTAAACGCCTACAATGCATATTTTGGTAGACTGCAGAAATACATGTGTAGATCTTTATAATTGCAAAATGCAATTTAAGCAAAAGTATTTATAGAATGCTGATAACAGATTCATAACATTGATGAAATTAGACTAATCTATTGGAATTTATTTTTAAACTTGAACTGAGCACCAATATGGGGAAAAACTAAGAAAAGAAAAATCTTTTCTCCTTGTTATTTCTTCATTATGGAATCTATGCATTAAAGATACATTATGGGAGATTCAATAACGAGTTGGCAGTTCTCACTATAATAGTTAACAACTAGATAATGTAAAGGCAATTTGCTGAAAATTTCATTCAAATTGATCCACTATGAACCGAGAACTAAGCGGTTGAAATTTCCGCCTAGCCTTGATCACCATTACTAAAGTCAGTACGATAAACAGCATAGTCTCGATTATCCATTTAATCGTTAAATCGTGAAGGAAAGTTATGCAGTAAATCGCCTCATAATCCACTAAAGATCGCAGGCTAGCGATGCTACATGTATCTAGAGTTGATTATGGTCTGGATAAGTTAATTAATGTCTAATTAATAATTTTGATAACATTTCAGGCCTAAAGAAAGCTCTTGCATAATGTATGTTTAACTTTCTGGTCCATGTTCCGTTTTCTTACATTAATTTTTCCAGTTTTGTTCTTATTTGATCTGATTACCAACCGGTTCAAGTCAAGTTCAACTTGAATTTCAAAATGATTAACAGAAAATGTGACAATCATTTATTCATATACAGATGTGACCTCATCCTTTCATGTTGGCGTACCATTATTTCAAATAATGGTACGGGCAATGTGCCAAGCATACATTATTTATACTAGTTGCAATATTGGACCCATGTGACATATTTCATTGAAATGCACGTGCTGGATAGTGTCTGTATTTAAAGTTGTTTAATGGTCTTGTGTAAAACATTGTGTAATATATAGATATTGCCCTCATGCTACTTAAGGTCTCAAATTATAATGTTTGGGAAAAATCTGAAAAATACCTTGCAAGTAATTTTACTGTTATTTTGTAGAAAACTTTATTTCAAATTGTAGACAATCAAAATTGAATATTACTGTATATTTCAGGGTGGCTTCCGACATCTACATTTAGTATATTATTTTATCATAAATTCACCTCAAACTAAAAGCTGATTTTATACAATAATAATTTTAGCTAATGTATACAAATTTAAGTATTTAGGAATGTAAGTAAAACATGTTATCTACTTAGAGGGGTACATATTGAGTGATATGACTACCCTGTGTATAGAATAGTTCACTTGTGGTAAATGGGCTAATGGGAGGGAAACGGCATCCACCAGGCAAACTTCAGAGTCTAGACTGTGTATAGGTGAAACGCAGCTAACAGGCAGATAACCACATACCAACCAGCCTTGTAATTTTCCTTTAATGGGGTCAAGAGTCTGTGTGTAAATTAGTGATAAATGGCTTCCTATACACAGCCACCCTACCTTTATTTCATTGCTACTATTTCTGACAGATATGACTACATGAAAACTTACTTTAGGGTTAAGTGCTTAAGGTTTTCAACCCAGTTATATTCTTTTTTTTATCATTTTTTGGATTAAGTGAGTTAAAGAATGAACTGTAATGGATTATTTGTATATCAGATCAACATTATGATAAACAAAACACTATATTTAACTGATTTTATTATTATAGCTTCTTAAATATTTCATAAGCTTCTAGTCTTCTATATAGACAATTTCAAAAGCCAAACATCTGACAAAATCATAAAATCTGAGAGTATATTAAATCAATAGGTTATTACGTATACTCCAACCTGTACGTGTCATGCAGCACACTTTAAATGTATACCCAATGCAATATTTACCTATCTGGTATACAAGTATCAAATACCAATCTACACTGACATGAGTAAGTATCCCCAGAAGAATCAAGAGCCAGAAATTGAAATGTAACCTTAGAAATCTTGTAATAAAAGACTGCCTTAATCTTTTTACTGTACTTGAAATCATGATTATCAATTCAGTAAGGATAATTGCCTTGACCCGGGGCTGTTTTGTTAAGACTAGTACCCTAGGGCCAAGTAGCCCACCTTCTATTGTAGAAGAGGCCTAAACAAACAAAGGGGTGGAGAACTAGCCAATGGTCAACAATAACACATGATGGGTCAATCTAGGCAGCTAACAACATGTTAAGTAAATTATTTCAGAGTTACCAAGTATGGAGAAGAAAACAAATGAAGTTTTCAAATTATTATCTACTCTTTCAGAAATTCATCAGGGTTTGCCCATTGTTCCAATTACCCAACATTACATGGCTAACAGTAACAGGGTGCTGTTGCCAATATTTATCGAAGCTGGATAAACAGAATTTCTGTTTTGACAAGAAGTTTTTTTCTCTTAATTTATTTTTTATTTCAACCGGCTTGTAAGATTGTTGCAAAAAACTTCAGTATCAACCATTGAGTATTTTTGGCTGCACTTATCAATCAGTTGAAGTTTTAGCAGTATGTATTTAATTTCCACTGGTCTCCTCTAAATTAAAACTACATACAGTACATGTGGAAAACCATGTGAACAACTAAACAAGGACTGAAACTGGAAATAAATTAATTGGCTCAGATTTAAGAGAATTACATTTAGTGATTTTAAGAATTAATAGACTGAATTCAAGTCACCAAGAAATGAAAGGAAAAAAAATACAAAAACATTTTCAAAAGTTAGTTATA
Organism: Patella vulgata; assembly: GCF_932274485.2. Taxonomy (NCBI): domain Eukaryota; kingdom Metazoa; phylum Mollusca; class Gastropoda; family Patellidae; genus Patella; species Patella vulgata. Next base: position 27,020,121 of record NC_065883.2, read on the forward strand.
TCATAATTTACAGTTGATAAGAAATGGAATGTAGTGTGGTTTGATGTCCTATTGTTCTGATCCAACTGGGTAAATGAATCCTGCCATCAAGAGTTTTGATTAGACATTGGATACTAAAACATATGCACGATACAAAAGGTGTGGAAAAAACCCAATTTCACAACTTGGAAAATTCCAGTGAAGCAGAGAGAGGTAAATATGAAGACATGGACAGACAGATGAGATGAGAGCAAAATGGATGATATTTTTGATGGTATAAAAAGATAATATAGCCCCTGCTGTGTGCACTAGGTCTTACTCCAACTTTAAATACATAGGAGGAGAAGTAAAGCCTATCCTCTAGCCATTCAAACATGGCAATTTTATCAAAGTCTTGTAAACACAAACCCTACATTAATTGTCTGAAAGAATTTAGTTTCAAAAAAGGAGATTTAAGTAGGGTTTATCGAGTGATTTGCCCTTGGTTCATTTGACAATCTTAATATAAGGAGCAGAAAGTCAGAAAAAAACTTAAAAATACAAAAGTGCAAGAACAATTTATCAGCTATGTCTGCTATTTCAAATGGAAAGTTAACTATGTCACAAACTGTAATAGTTTTCATATTTTTTATTGAGATATACTATAAGATTTTTCAAATTAATATTCATTAAACTTAATTTAATATTAATACGAAAATGAATTTGAAAATTAAAATTACATATATTTTTATAAATTATAGTAATAGTTTTGTTTCGTCATCTGACAAAGTTATTATTTTTCTGCACATCTGTTTACTTTTTTGTAAAACAAAGCAAATGGTCTTTTGTGAAAAAAAACTATTGATGCTAGTCTCTTCCAGATCATTTAATAACCATATTTAATGCTATTCATGATTTTTGTGTATTAGTGAAATTATAAGATGAAAGAAAGTATAATGGAGATTTAATATCTCATTAACAACATCCATCACGTAAATCAATCATTGTATTCAAATACTACATAATGATTCATTGTACTAATGATGGATTGGTCAAAACCATCACAATTTTAACTGACAAAATTCAAACTGACCAATCAGAGTATTGAGAACTAGTGAATGAAAGTAGCTTGACCAATCAAACATAGTAACTAATAGAGACATGTGCCAATGACCAATGGAATGATCTGAAAGTAACAACAAAGATAGGATCTTTATCCTCATTTGGCCCATTAGCAGATGATTAAGAAAGGCTTACAGGTGTGAGATGTAAGAGAGATAGGATGGTTGTTAATTAAAACTATTCTGGACCTCCCCCATGGGGAAACTCAGTCCTCTTCACACCAAGCCAACTGTTACTGCCAGCTTAAAGTGGACATATAGTGATGAAGGTCCTTGCTATAAACAATAGCCTACAATTATATAAAACCTACTCAGAAAACAAGGATGATGACTGATTAAACAATAATTACTAAACAATAGACAGGATGAAGAGAGGGAGTTAAATAACAATTGATAAAAATCAGTTTTAACAATTAATGTGCATCGATAATTAAATGAAGTAAAGTCAGTCAAGATAATTTTCACACCAAATTGATTTTTGGTATAACAATTAAACCTGATGTTATGTTGTATTACACAACAATGGCTAAACATAGATTGTTTATCTCATTTAGATAAGATAAAAATATTTCTATAAACAAAGCTTAATTAAAAAATCTAAAATCTTACTCTGATAAATCCAATTAAATTAATAAGCAAAGTTGAATATATTGATCAGTTAAAATGGATTCAAAGCCTACAGATATTTTAACTAAATACAAATAATAATTTTGGGGTAGCCTAACCATATCAAATTGGTAAAAAGGTATCACCATGACTAATTATTTTAATATAAATGTGGTCATAAATTAGCATAAATCATGTCTGTGATATCCCAACAGATGGAAGTGGATGTAAACCTTTATTAAGTAAGAAATAATATTACTCAACTCTACCTATTGAAAAATGAATAATAAAATTTGTCATTATATTTATAAGATATATATGTAGGTGAAGAAGGTTATAGAAGTATTGTGAGGTTAGAAATTGGGGGGAATGGAATGGAAATTTTAGGTTTTACCAGTAAAATGTAAGCTGATATTGTAAACAAGATGTTGCTTGTATTAAACAGATGCTGACAACTAAAACCAGATGTTTTTAACTTTTCTTCTATAATATATATAGCTTTTTTACTTATCTTACTAACACTAGGCCAACACTACATAATTCATTTACCTATATACACACTTAGTTTACAAAAGATTAATTAAAAGGAAATGTTATCAAAAGTCAAGTGAAGATAATCTATTAATTTAGAACTACCCTAAAGACCAATCTTTAATTCTTTTACAGAAAGATGAGTTCATGTATTGAAGTATTATTTGGCAGGTTATTTGCGGAGTATATACTGGTACATGAAAAAAAATTTGAATAAAATCACTGTAAATCGTCTTAATATTTCAACGTTCCTTAAACCCTCTCTAGACAGTATGCAAAGCCGCAAACTTTTACTAGAAATGAGTAACAGAGTTTATATGACCTTTAACCTTAAAAATTATAAAATATGATAGACCATTTTCAACATGGCTATATTCCACACAATTTGGCTTGATCAGGGATGTAAAACCCATAAAAGGCAACTCAAGGGACAATAAAACTTTTACTATTAAACCATAGAAAATTGCTGTGATTAGCATTGACATTTGATTTGATAATAACCGGCACATTAAGTTCACTACAACATTTTAATGTTAGTTATGATTAATATGGCCCGATCTATATGGAGATAACAGAACAAGCAGAAAAGATACATGGGGTGGGTTGTATATGAAATCTGTCAGGTGATTTGAATCAAATCATTTTCGTTTTTTTCTTACATTCTACTCTGGAAAATCTGTTGAACATCTACATAGATGTATTTGAAAAGAAATTTGAGTAGGTGTGGGTGGGTGGAGAGTGCCAAAAAATCATGTCTAGTTAATAACAAGCACTTTCTGGTGATTTAAAAAAGAAGGAAATTGGTAACTAGCAATCTATCTTAGTAAAGTTACACCTACATTATATTATATAAGACTTTACTCCAGTACCGTATATATATAGTTTTACATTTATAAACTGAATGCAGAACAATCATCAATTACTCCCGTGTCTTGTAGAAATGATATTTTGGCAGTCATGATGAACTATAACTCTTTAATTATTGGAAAGGAAATGCACAACATGTGGGTTTGTTTTTGCTCAAGATATTTTCATCTCTGTTTACTCAAAAAGATCCTTTCGACATATTTTCTCACTTATACCGGTGTTGTTTTTCATGCTCAAGATTGCTCCTTCCCATAGGGGCACATAGCCAAATGGGTATTTTGTTGGTATGGTCGAAACAGATTTTAGCCAGCTACAATATTTATTGTATTTTGTTTTGGAAGACAGAACTAGATTTGTAGTATTACAAGAATCTTGTGTCTAAGAGAATCTGGTATTATTCGCAAGAAACCCTAAAAGAGTAAGCATCTATTGATAAATTTCCTTATTTTAAGACTGAAAACTTGCGTATCCCTCCTTTTTTACTCTTTCACTAGTTGATTAATCAGTACATTAAGCTATTATTAAATCCCTAAACAAGATGTTACTCTTTTATTAACTTCCTAATCAATATATTAAATGCTAGATATATCAATGAATCAAACTTTTGTAAGTTTCCCACATAAAAATTAAGGTCTGAGGTCAAATACCATTGCTTACATTTATATGCATCAGATTTCAACTTTCTACAAGGATAAATTCCTTTGAAATAATTAGAAGATATTTAATATGGGTATTGACAGGGCTTTGCCATTTTTGCATTTTTCTTTAACAATGTCAAACATGAACACAGTCTATTAAGGAGATGGTCCATCAGGTTCTATATTCTAACAAAATATAGTCAGTGACAGCTACTTGGTCCAACTTTTAGAAAAATTTGAGGGATACATGTATCTCTTTTTAAGGCAAGATCTTCCTAGGATTGTAAAATTTAATATGGGTATTGCCATTTCTATATTTTTTTTTACAATGTCAACCATTTAAAAAGGAAATGGTCCATTGGATTTTACATTCTAACAAATATACATGTATTTCGGTCAACAGTTAGAAAACAATTGAGGAGCATCTCCTTTAAGACCAACATTTTATTTTTTTTTTGGGGGGGGGGGGGGGAAAGGAAATCTGAGTTCTTTTAACTTACATTTCGAAAACTACATGCCACTTCTCTATCCTTCATATCCTTCTTGTCTAGAACCATGCCAACAAATTTTTTCATGGCTGGAGTTTTTTTTGGGGGGGGGGGGGGGAGAAGGAAATCTGAGTTCTTTTAACTTACATTTCGAAAACTACATGCCACTTCTCTATCCTTCATATCCTTCTTGTCTAGAACCATGCCAACAAATTTTTTCATGGCTGGAGTTTTTTTTTGTTTTTTTTTTGGGGGGGGGGGGGGGAGGAAATCTGAGTTCTTTTAACTTACATTTCGAAAACTACATGCCACTTCTCTATCCTTCATATCCTTCTTGTCTAGAACCATGCCAACAAATTTTTTCATGGCTGGAGTTGGTTTCATTTCGGAGGGCTCCTCCTCCAAGAGCTTAAAGCTCGTTATTTCTTTATTTGTTTTCACCGCCATCTTGTTCTCATTCTTTGCTCTGAAATATAAATTAAAAAATTAATTTTACAGAAAAAATTGTATAGTTTACAGAAGCTATGTTTGGTTGGTTTCATGTTGAATTGAACAGATGGGACCTCTACTACATACATGTAAGCTTCATGTAATTATAACTAAAGAGAAGAGAAGTTGAAATTGGTCATTAATATGATCAATAAAATTAAATCTAAGGCAACAATTAGGAATGATTTTAAATTTTTATTTTATTAATAAACTGTGCACGTTATCACCTAAACATGAAGATTTATATAATGGTCAATATAATTAAATGCAATAAAGCAATAATTAGAAGAGATTTTAAAATTTCATTTCGTTTTTCAATAAAATGTCTGAGATATCACTCGAACGTCTTTCACATGACAATTTCTATATTGGATCTTTTGTATACCAAGAAGACATAAAAGTACATGTACATTTAAATAAATTTACATTTATCAGAACCGACACATACAGTTTATATATTTTGGGATTTTAAATGACAGAGAGGTATATCAAAAGTCTGAGATATTTAAAAGTTAAAAGTACATGCACCGTGTCAATCATGCACGCTATATCTCTCCACATTTAAATTATATAAAAAAAATCAGGCCTTGTGACATTTTGAGAATGAAGAAAAATTCAAATTTACACAGCACTTCCACCATTTAAATCAATACAAGGTGATGGTGTATTTTGTCATTTATTTGCTCGTAGTTACCTTGTGACCTTTGTATGGGTAAAATTGTTTAAATATAGCCCTACCACCCACCCTGTTTATACTGTTTATCAAACAGTCATTCATTCACTGAACAATTTACACAGAAGGCTTCTGTCTCTAAATCAGTCTTCATTCTTTATAATAACTTTACTTAACATGAACCACTGATTTCTAATGATCAACACACTACGCCCAACCTAATACATGAACTGCTAAAAATCAACAGTAGACTTAAGCCAATGAAAAAAACACTTTTGTTCCAGAGCCAAAATTGAAATAGAATTTATTTATTTTCAATCCTAATAATATTGAGCCGGGGAAAATATTTAATTCTTTGGCAGACATTTATCCAGTAAATTCGAAAATCAAACATTGTTAGTTGGTGATTGATAAGACATTATGTGTGAAATTTGATCAATGCTAAGGATATATAAATATCTTTAGAAAGACAAGCTAAATCTGCCTATCTTACTGGGAGAGAATCAGGTTGAACGGAAGGTTAGTTATAAGGTTCTCACGAAGATTGAACTACATACCTAAGACAACCCCACGTTCACAAGCTCTACAAGCTATCAATTATACTAGCACAGGGTTCTATGAATGGGGGAAACTAGTGTTCTAGAGATCTAGGTTACCTAATATAATGCAGTGATTTAAACTTGAAGTTACATTTGCACATATCAGTTTCAAAATAATTATCAAGTCTGTAGAATGAATGGAACCTGATTTTCCATGATTTTCACATCTTTACAAAATGTCTTGATTGAAAGGAATTTATTCAAAATTTATAATATTTAAAAAATGTACAAATAATTACATATTTACCTTTGATCTTATTATATTAGATATATTTTTGAAACACATGTAACTAAGCCAGAGCGATTAACTAAATATGATGGATTCCCAACACTGACAAGTCATACATGTATACATCCAAAGCACAGTAGTATTGTAGTCTAAACCAATAATATTACAAATATTATATACATGACCACCATAATGTTATTTCTCTTCAAGTTCCTTAGATTCTAATATTCCACCTCATCCAAAATAAAACAACTACTATCAGTGATCAAGATAAGTTTCACCTACTAATCCCAACAGTTCTCAATGGATTAAAGAATAATGATTAGATTAACTTTAAGATGACAGATTTATACATCTTAAAATAATAGACATTAACTAAACAAAAGGGCTATCATCATCTAAAGTATAAAGTGTTATTGAATGTTATCACTTAATGTGACACATCACACGCCTTAAGCCAAACAAGATTAATATTATCCAATCATTGTTGCATCCTATTGCCTCCGGCACTATATGTTGCTGCTATGACTTTTAAACGAAAAACATCACATTTCGATAAATGTTTTTTTTCTTTACCAAAGCTGAAAATGTCCAAAAGTTTTTACTTAAAAGTTATATATACAATAAGAGAATATCAAACGCTCTTATGTGCACACGTTACTGAACGCTTCTGTATTATAAGACCAACTGTTGTCGAAATATTAACTTTTCACTCTTCTAGTCAAATTCAAAGTTTTTCAGAAAAACTTCTCTTTTTGCTATTTAACCATAACAGCAACTGTTTACGATTAAAAAATCAATGGTGTTATTGATGAGGATATTTCACGTTTTTGAATTATTACTTAAATTCATCTAAAAATTATAGCTCTGGGCAATATTCCATCTGATATAAAGATTTGCAACATAACGTGATAAGGATAACTGATGATTTTGCCTCGAGCTATTCACTTGTATTTTTCATCATTGATTGGTGTGCCATACTGTATTTTAAAATAAATATGCCTATTATTTCTTGCCAGTCGAGATCAATTTGCCAGCAACATTATATGATGTACAATATTACAACACAATGGTATCATGCCGTCCGAACATATAACAATGTACATATTAATATAAAGAGGCGATCTTTATCCCAGTAGTTGTTTCTCACTGATGCGTCAACAGAAATGAAGCTTGCCTTTCGTTGATTTATTAGAAGCTTCCAATCAATTGTTACTAAATGATTTTTTCATGCTTTAATACAGACATTTCTAACCAAATGCGAATGTGTGTGTTACCGTTCATAGACCTTGTTGCAGCTATCCACTGAAGCAAACACTCAATGTAAACAATTAAAAAATTATTTGTTCTAGAGCAAACAGAGAAAGTTCAACAGAGCTCCACGTAAAAATTCTATCTGGAATAATTAGTTGCAAATATCAATTAAAAATTTCATGCATTACTACACCAATAATTTCCCATAGCTTTTCCAAGCTTATATGGTACTGTAATAAAACACAAAATGTCTACATGCATCTATGATCGATTCCAATTTACATCATGTCCTTTATGGTCTAATTAAAATAATATTGCTTTTTCTTCTTTTCTATATGTTGGGTTTCACGCAGTACATGTATAGACTAAGAAAAACTTGAAATCGGAATGGAACAAAAAACAAAAAAACCCTGACAGTTTCATTAATTCCTTCCACAAGAACTTTAAAAATTATGCTAGATATAGATTCATGTATCATAACTTTCTTCTTTTTTTTTAAATGCCAGATTTCACACAGGATAGACTAAGACAAACTAAAATCAGAATGGAACACAAAAACTAATACAGTATTATATTTTCATCAATTCCTTCCACAAAAACCTCATCAATTATGCTAGATGTAGATACATGTACCTTGCTGTATTTTCCCCTTTTTTAAATGCTAGATTGCCCACAATATAGACCATAGAGGATCAACCAGGACCGAAATGGCACACAAACTAATGCAGTGTTATTATTTTTTCCATTAACCCCTCCCACAAAAACCTCAATAATTAAATCATGCTAGATGTAAATATCATACAGTACATGTACCTTGCAGTATAATAACGTTTTTGTTGCTATTAAAGGACAGAAATACTCTTAGAACAAGTGTAAACTTTTACCTGGTCTATTTCTTTGTTAATGACAGTTTTATTACACATTGTAGCTTTTAATTCTAATCTAGTTGAAAATGACAACAATTAGGTGTTAGTTGATGTAATGCTTTAAACAAAAGAAAGGGGGTAATCCAACTGAAAGGTGTTACCCCATGGACCTCCCAGGAGATGTTCCACTGTACAGGTAATCATAGTTAACACCTATGTTAATTAGACTTACCCAGGAAGCCCACCTGAATACCCTGTGAACCTGTAGACAATAGATTTGACTGATTACAATCTAAGATAGTGTGCTATGGGCGATAGCTCAGTCTGTTGGGCAAGGTATGTAGTCAGTTTGGAGCCTTCAAGGGTCAACTGGTCATAATGTAAGATCATTCTCCACTTGAGAAATCAAAGACCCATGATAGTAATATAAATATACAAATATGAAATATATATGTAATGATAAATGTACAGATATACTTATAATTTACATACTACTACTGAATAACAGTAACCAACACTTTACTTGATTTCTAATATCTGGTCTCTAGAATACATTCCTGAATTCCAAAATTATGCCTTTCTGGCTTAAAATGTTATATAATTATTATTTAGGCATTTATTCACATGACAAGCCCATAATCAACTCTATACCATCAAATGGCTAAGATATTAAGTGGGTTAGACAATGTCTGTCATATTGTCTATAAAAGTTAATCTGGCAAACCGGGACTTCATCTAATATCGAAGCAATGGTACTTGACAAACAGAATATTGAGCACGATTTCTTATCAAAACTTCAAACATTCATAACTTTGCAAAGAATAAAGTAACTCTATAGAAATTTCAATATACAATTTCATTATCTATTTTAAAAGTACAATATACATGTAGCTAGAACTTTCAGCTCTTCATCTAAATCATACATAATGCATCTTATTACTGAGTACATGTATGTGTAAAACTTGATAGCATTAAGAATAAATGAAAAATTATTTAAAGATTAAGTTATGCGTTAATACAGTGTAAATGGAAATTTCAGATAGTAAAATGAAAGCCAACTATAGCAGATGTGTATGAGCTAATGGAAGTAATGTAGATGAATCAATATTAGAACCATTGTAAAATATCAATATAATCATCATACACAATTCATACATGCTGTTTACTACCATTCATCAAAAACATTATAATTTATTGCTTTTTAAATAAGATTTTTTTTTGATATCAAAATGTTGTAATACACAATTCATGCATGTTATTTATTTAGTACAGAAGTTTATTGCATACATGTACCAGTATAGAACATCCAGTAAAAAATCACATCATTTAAAGAATGTTTATGGTCCTAGTAAAAGAATTCTGAAGTCTTCATTCAAATATAATGATAATGGAGGTTCTTAATGATTTTCAAAGGTTTTTTTTTTTAAAAAAAAAATTGGGAATTCCTATAGAAGAAGAAATGTCTTGTATAGCCATCACAGGATCATAAAAGATTTAAGGTGTCTCCACTGGGTCAAAGAGTCAACATTTTGTTGGCATTATCACACATATGGTTAGAAGAAAGTTCGTCCTGGTCAGGACTACATGGTGAGTGAACATATTTAACCTGCAGCTTAAATCTTAGTACATTTCCTGGCCCCAATACACTTGCCATGCTTCACTGAACATCTAGTAGAATTTGATTGGTTTTAGAAAGGCCTATTATTGTCTATCCTGCAGGGTGATCCTATGACCCTGAATAAACCAAGGAAAATGGCTGACCATAAACTCATTAGAGATTAGGCTGAACAGAAGAACTACATAGACCCCTCTAAACAATCTTTAGAATTTGTTTTATGAAGCAAATAATCATGGGCACTTTTCCAACCATTAAAATCTAAGAATTACCTTCTAATGTTATACATCTGCATACACCTTTAGCCTATATTCAATTGTGTTACCTCAACATGTACATTCCATATCTGATCTTTCAGAAAATAAATTTTTTAAATTTCATAAAATGAAAAGATGTAGCCTTAAAAGGTTAGCAGTTGATTAAAATAAAAACCAACTTAAAATAAAATATACTTGAATTACTAAAATTTAAAAAACAAAAATCACACGGAACACCCACCCACTCATGGAAATGTGCAATTATATTTTTAAAACTTAACCAATCAGAAGAACCTTTGAGAAATTCTGCATTCAACAAGCTCTGAAGATATTTGATAAGGTGTCATTAAGTTTACAAAATATATCAACTTAAAATAAGTAAATAGAATTGTTTATCTCATTTGTCAACAACAGTAAACTGTCAAATACACAATCTTTGTTTATCAAATAAACAACATATAACTGTTATATATACATATTTTATTATCAGCCAAATATTAACCTTGAAGCATGGACATCCTTCCTTTAAAGCTCATGGAGGATGCTATGACTTATAATATATAGCAAACAAATTTTGATACATTTGTTTTTTTAAACCATGTTCGTGAAATTATCTAATTGTTTGGGAACATGGGTCTCCTGAACTGTAGTAACACTGATGAGCCTTATGGCACATTTAGACATCTTGGTCAACAGAAAGCAAGTTTCTTAAGTTGCATAAAAAATAGTTGAACAAACAATTCTTTTTTTTATGTTACCATATTTACCAGAGTACTGAACGAGTCTTTAAATCATTATAAGGTTATTTCAGTTTTTGTACATGATTTCAAAAACCTCTCACGACTTAAAATTTGGATTTCGTTTTAGTAAGGCATATTTTTTCTGAGGTCTCAGGTTCTCTATTAAATGTTTGTGGTTTTAAATTTCTTTGTTAATAATATTTTTTTTAATACAGTTTTATAAAGCTGAAATTTTTGTGGCTATACTAATCCTATTTAATCCTTTTTTTAGTGTTATGAAATTTTTCATTGTTAAAGGCAGATTGAAAAGATTTAAAATACCAAATAAGATTATTCAACTGACGAAAACTCGCATTTCTTTAAAACACAAGAATCTTAATCTCTAGACCAAATTTTAGTGAAAATTTGATTGTACACACAATCTCCAATAGACTGAGAAAATGTATGAATTTAGATTTGCACATCATCAATGCCTTAATATTCAGCTATTAGTAGAAAATTAATGAGATTTGTTCTATACATGTAGTATGACAAAGATAAAACCATGTACATCAGGTAAAATAATGTCTATTCAGTTTTTCTACTTTAATGTACTTTAAAATTTCCTGCATCATTCATCAGAAACAATTTCAGTTAACATTCTCTTACAGTTTCTGTTGAAAAAAGAATAAGCTAAACCTTATTATCATATTTCACAGTTGGCTAATTTCTATTCATTCATAGCATGGTTACGCATTCCAGCGAATTCAGCAACAATCCTGCCTTGTCATGGTCGAAATATTCGTGGAGCCACTATACATCATTTTAAACACAAAACAAGGTTATGATGTTATATGGTAAAATTGTCATTGTATATATCACTCTGAAAACTATTTAATGTACTTAAAAGCTATAAAAGAAGATTAAAAAGTTTAATATACAATGTATGAAAGATGTTAATATTTTATTTTTTGCCTTTCTCGAGGCTATTTATAAGTTAGTTTTTAAATATTTACCTTATTATGTAAGAGTAAATTTATTTGTAAGCAGTATATAAATTTATACACATGCTACATGTACATGGATGTACCTTACACTTAGCTGCAGAATCAGTCAAAACAAATTTGAATAAGTTCTAACTACATACATAAGGTATGTAATATTATATATCTCGTGTACATGTATAGGCCGAACTGTTGTTGCCAGGTGAATGATACGTTGGCTACTCTAAGAACATTTTGAACAAAAACTTGAAATTCAATGAGACCATTTTTAAAAGAAGAATTTCTTAACACAAGCAAATCCACATTTCTGGGCTAACACTATCCAAACATACAAACTACTTGCTGAGCCTTGGTCAACATTTCTACTGACTGGGGCGGGCAACAGATTATACAAACATTTTAACATCTTACAACCATGTCTTAGTTCACCCAATCAAACAAATCCTACTCTCAAATTTATATTGAACCATTGTAATATTACCACTGCTCAGGGTTTGGGCGATATTCAAGACTTTACAAAATATATACATAAATTCTTAGAAGAGCATAAAAGCGTTAAGTTAATGATTAATAAAAACACATCCTAGATGAATTGTTTCGTTTTAAGTGTTTCTATACAAAAGCTCTATCGTTTATAAAGGAACTTGTACAGATGTACTTGCTGGCAGACTCATGTAAAAAATTATTCTTAGGAATCAAATGAATGAATACCTACTTCATTAGTGGAAGTTAACATACAATCAAAACATTGACAATACTGTAGGGTTTAGTTCTTTATATACAGCATACTTATTTTCCATATAAGATCTGATATTCAAATTAGTTAATTTATCTTTTTCCAAAATCATATGTACATATAGTTATTTTTACTATACATTAAACAATTTGTGTTGAAACTTTTCTGCAACCACAAATGATACAGTATAGTTGAAACTGATTAACCAGCAGTAAAAGCGATTGAAAAAAAAAAATCCTATTTAAAATTCCAATACCATCAAGGGAGCTGTGAATGTTGATATATATGTCCATGCTTTGTCATTGCCATGTGTCACTATGGAACAATATCATGTGTTTTGAACACTGTTGCTCGGATTTATTTATTGAGAGAGAGTGAAATGGAAGTTATATGTCCACTCGACACAACAGGGTTATTTTGGAAGTAACAAACAGTATAACTTTATTATAATAATTCACTTGGACGTACATATAGGGGGCTAAAGAAGTGAGATTATTCATTGGTAGATTATCAAAAAATGCAATTCTTAAGCTATATGTCTCTCCTACTTTGTTTCATGAAGGGTTTGGGAACACTCACAGATGCTTTAATTTTCACAATGGTACTTCTGTATGGTAAACTGTAGGTCAGTAACAATATACACCATAATATTACGATACATTTTGTCTAATAATATGGCGTCATACGATATCTGAAGCCCTGTACATATTGTGATATATTTTTTCAGTTCTGCAAATACCTTATCCTTTAATTATCCAAAACCTCCATAATTTTGTCAACAATTTGATTGTCATTGGTAGACCATGTTTACATAACTAACATGTTCTGGGTATTCACTTTTATTATATGCAAACATTATAAAAAAGCTCTTTTGTTACATCATATCCTTTTGTTCATTTACAAACATTGTTTATACTAGAAAGTATTCATTACTTAAATAAAATATGCATGTACTGCAAACCAGATATTGCAATTTAGTTTTTGACTGCAATGCTCAGCTCTAGTGTACTAATGTATCGAGTTGCATGAAGATGTAAATAAATGTGAAAGCCCTACACTGGCATTGACTATGAAGTATGCAAAAAAAAGAAAAAAAAGTGGCATAGCTAGATCAAATCCCAGAGCAATTTACAATCTGATATTAAATCACATACTCTGGCCCTTTAACATGATGCAGTTGCAATGTCTGTATCTGCTGGTATGTAGTAAAATAATCTACTGTTGATACTACACAAAATAGATATATGAAATAAAAGTCAACTAATACACTTTACATACATGTACCAACCAATTGTATAATGAATTTTGATACTAAAACCAATAAATGCTATTCCTGGCTACATAGATATTTATCACTGTTTTATAATATACAGGTACTATTTTCTATAAAAATAACCTTATAACACTTGAAAACTTTGAAAACATGCACATATTTGGTCACACAAAATATTGCACTTTTTTAAAACCAGAAATAGATGCTTTGAAACTTCTAGTATTGTATTCAACATCACAGAGTGAAATCAGATATGAGTGATAAACATGTTTGATAGTATAATGTACATACATGTATCTAAAATACATCCTATGTTATTATATAGGTTATATATACATTATCTCACCAGTTGCAAAGAATGGAATGACATGTCAACCAGAGTCCACAAAATTGGTCTAAAGTTTCCATAACTCTCCTGTCTTCATTAGCCTAGCCAATGCAAAGTAGGACATTTTTTAAACCTATCATTTCCCTACCCAGTACACCTTTTTAAAAACACTGCCTTCCATTGTCAGGAATCTATTAACACCGTATCTATATATTCCCTTCACCTATGATATGATAAATGATAGTCAAATTCTATCCAAAAGAGAGATAGAGAGAGAAATGGGGTTTAACATCCACTTGACACAAACTAGGTCATTTTGGGACTAACATATGGCTCAATTTTATTTCAACAATTTGCTTGTTCATAGGGGATCTTTAACAGTGGTAGGAAACTGGAAGACCCGTAGAGAAACCCCACAAGGTTGGAGAGGCGACCCTTCTCCTTGTCACGTACAGCCGGGGCTATCCAAAAGAAGTTCAAAGAAATGCCTCTAGTAAGTTCTTGGCAAAACGTTTGTATTATCCGTAATAAAATTGACTAAAATCTAAACGTGGTAAATCAGCTATATTGCCAACATTAGATACCTGAAGACAGTACCAAATTTTTGCAGTTGCAACTTTTAACCCTAGTTTTTAATAATATAAAATCAGGAAGATTTGCAGGTAATTGATGATTTGATTGTTGCAATGGATATTACTGACTAGCATGTATTTTTATGTGAGTATTATGAATCGTAACATAGTTTAACCTTTATACACACTAAAAAATCAAGATATACCACAAGAATATTGAATAAATGCCATTATATTAACATTGTCTGTCTACAATAATATATATTTCTTAATGAAATGTATAACATATACAATTTCTGTTTTTATAGACTATATAACATTTACATATATCTCGATGATTTGATATATAAACTAATGACACATTCAAGAATGGTCATTTACATGTATTGTTCACCAATATCATATCTACTATATCACACTGTTCCTATGGCATTTTGTTACCCAGGATAGACAACACTGTACAAGTTTCGGGCAGAAACACAGTAAATGTAAAACAAATGCCCTACTGACTGAGAACAACGAAAAACTTCTGTGCAACTTAGGTTTGTAATATCCAATGCAAGAAGCTCTCTAGTCTAAATAAAATATACTTAGCTCACCATTCGAAAGGGTGAAAGTATAAAATGAGCATAATACACACACAGGATGAACGATCGTGCAAACTTTCTCTATCACTTGTCAGAATAACAAGTTTCATCGGTCAGTACTCCTGTTTAAAATTATTATTATTAAATATATTTCACTAACAACATATCAACAATATACATGTTATATTTACCATATGAAATGTGTGTATATAAATCCGTGCCGTATTTAGTCCATAGGTATAATAACACTCACTGAATTCTGCCCCGTATATCAGCAGTACACACACAAAGCGAGATTTTGAACTCCAGTCAGACCGTCAATGGCCGTGCTTCGGAATGTGCAGTAAACAAGCTTCAAATAATCCACACATTGAAGGATATAAATATTATCAACTTACCCCCCGTTCACAGTTAGGGAACTACTGCTTCCCTGTCCGAAACTTGAAGTTATGATCTATTTTTCTACCAGCCAAGCAATTCATAAGTTGCTCGTTCAAAGATGGCGGTGAAATCCGACGACTGACGTAATTGCCCGAGACATATGCGGTGAGGAGTCCCCGGAAATTACCGACTGACCCTCGATAACAAAAAGCCCGCGAAATAGTCACACATGGCTTGTCACAAAGACGCGCTATTGGATGTTTAGAGTTATTGTAAGGGATTTCTTTTCAAAACATCTTTAGCTGTGATAACTCTAAGCCGACCAAGTCCCATCAGTGATGGATTAAACACATTGTTGTGGAGGATGACTTTGAAAATTTAATCGCTTGGCTTCATTATTTTAATCATGAAAATTCTGAATCTTTTGGCTAGTTTTCAATTTTGTTGTAAGGTTCAATGAATATTAACGTTTTTTTTTTAGATTTTCTAAGACCTTCAAGAAAAAAATCAAGAATTAGAAGCCTTTTGAATTTTTTTTTTTTTAAAAAAAGAACATTTTGTCAAGAATATCGTTAATTGATTGGCAACGAGTAAAATGAATGAAAACATAATTATGAAGTTTGTTACTAAGAAATGGTTTTGATATGGCTTGGATCAATTTTGTAAATAAAGCTTATACGGACGCCTTTCAAAGGCCTACAAGTTTCTTTTATTGAATAAGTAGAAACGATGATAATGTATACTATATATAGGGCAGATGCGTATCAGGAAAAAATGGAGGGGATGTATTAATCATTGTTCGTAGAGATGTAGGGTTATTTGTCTTCTTGGGCAATGCAATTTAATTCAAATTACACCATTTTGTACTTCACAATCACATCAATCAAAAGTTCGAGCTTTAAAGATAAATCGCCGATTCATGGCTCCCTTTTATTACTCTCATTCATAACTTTATGCCTCTGACTCAATGGGCCACGTGAGTCTCTCGCGTGCACGAGCATCCCCGCAGGGCACCTGTTTAGGTTTAGAAATGTTTGGTTGCCATAGTGAAGGGACAGGTGCATATTTTGTTGAGCATTTTTCTAGACATGTCGAGGAATTCGTGAGATTTGATTGGTCCATGGGCAATTTTGTATTTCACGTCTGCGTTTCGATCCGGGAACTTTGTTTGAAAAGACTCGATGCCTCCTTGTTCAAATTTTCTTTTTCTGCTTTCTCGCCTCTCACTTGTTTTCTCGAACATGCGACGTTTGAACAGAACCTAGTTGAGATCGATAAGGATATAGTTAAGGACAATGTAAGAGTGAGAAAATGAAACATGAGCCACATGAAGTTTTTAATCGATATAATATCAACATCGTAATATTTTCTACACGGCATCAATAAAACTTTTATTATTTCAACAAACACAAGAAACTATCGTTTTGCCCATGGCATTGTTATGATGAAATGTTTCTTATCCGAATGCAGGCTTCCTACAGCACACCTTTATTTCCTACTATTTATGTCGATATTATACAAGACAGAAATAGAAACCTTCGTATCTAATGTATTGTGCTAGGTCTGCTATTTACGATATTGGGATAATACGAAAAGAAATGAAATATGGTTTGAACGCCTTAACATTTTTGCACAGCACTAACCGGGGTAATGAAGAGTGGAGACGAGCATACGCCATATAATATATATCTTCAAAATATAAGAAAGTTTTAAGGATCTTTAATAACATAATATTTATAGATATTTAATAACATGATATTTAAAGATCCTTTTAATAACATGATATTTAAAGATCTTTTTAATAACATGATATTTAAAGATCTTTTTAATAACATGATATTTAAAGATCTTTTTAATAACATGATATTTAATATATAGCATGGTATTTAAAGATATTTAATAACACGATATTTAAAGATATTTAATAACACGATATTTAACGAAATTTAATAACACGATATTTAAAGATATTTAATAACATGATATTTAAAGATATTTAATAGCATGAACAGATTGAGTCGGACATGTTGCCGTTTTATCGTTACACGTGGATTGGGGAGGAAAATTGGTCAGGGCAGTCATTTTGCATAATATTATAGGCTATTCCGATTTTCCATATATTCTGTTACAGTTTTGAAGTGTTGTATTTTGCGTTTACACAAAAAATGTGTCCTGGAATAAAAACTTCTAGGCGAATTTGGTATCAGGTGTTCTACATGTAGTAAGTAGACCTAGACGAGGCCTCATTCATGACAGTCGATCTTTTACACGCACTAAATGTTCGTACACGGGACCGGGGTTTTGTCCAAACAACATAGAAACACATTCCCCGTCAGTCCCAAAGGCGCCACTCCTGAACAGTTAGATACGGACTTGAAACATCTCGAGATTTATCATATGAAATATTATATATGTGACATTCTGTTTTCCGGTTTCCGATTAATTTTAACGTTTGGTAATATATATTTTGTCGTTTAATGTCAGTGGAGTTATTTATTAACTTCAGGTATATGGATAAAAATTAAATAAATATTAAAATGAGGTTAACGTCTTACTGTTCTGCTCCGACTGGGCTAATGAAGACGGGCATACGCCATTCAGTGTGCAATGAGAGAAATCTGCCTAGACAAATATCGAATTCCAACTTCCAGGGGATCTTTTTCGTGCGCACCATGTGTATAATTTGAAGGAGGCATAAACAGGAGTTATTGTTTATTACAAATTTAACAAATTTTGACTTGGTTTTATTCTGAAGCATATTAACATGTTTAAATACAAGAACTTTTTTTATGCCCCCTTCATATTATAAATACAGGAGGTTCAGTTTCAATTAATCAAACAAATGACTAAAGCTTCAAGTGGTCATAAATCGAAGTCACTAATAAAGTGTGAAGCCAGCGTTACTTAAAGTTGAACAATGTAAACTTTTATTAAAAACAATTTAACCACAAGTAGAAATAACAAAATAACAAGATTGTACACTGTTCAAATAAACTTTACTCTCAGTTTAATTAGAGGCGGAACAATTAACGACTTAACGATATAATTATCGCCTGTCCATTTCCTTTGATCAATCAGCAAGCCGCTAGTTAATGACTTCCATCTATGAAAATTGAATTTTACTGAACTTAAATGGGCATGTCATATTTCTCTATTAGGCCTTGTTTTAAGTGTAGGAATTTTCTTTAATAGCTTTAATGGGGAATATTTATTAAGATGTTACTCTATGTAGGCATTCGATCGCTATGTACGTACTGATGATATATTGTATTATAATTAATATACAATGTAATTGGGCTCTTAGTAGATTCAAAAAAGGGAACAGCGTCTAGTTGTTCGGATAATATGGAAACTGGGGTCCAGTGAAAGAACCCTTGAATGTAATTCGACGTAAGAGTATAGACTCCATTGTATGGGCAAAATTTCCCTCATAACACACTACACGACTAGAAATGGTTCCACTACCGATGTCTTCCACCTTGATTCAGCCACAGTAGTGGATCGTTGTAAGGGCTACCTTTGAGCAAGTGTTTTAGTCATTTGACGACAAATAAGTTACTGGCTAGTTTTAACTCCCTTATTATTTATAATTAAACTGACACCACACTGTACCGCACATAGCTTAACATGTAATAAACCAATTCCCATTGAAATAAAGGTGTACCTTTCAACATAAATCCATAAATTCAATAAAATCCAACAGCTCCGCCATATTTCTGTCGTTTTTAAAATGACCGCCGAACCAGAATTAAAACACACGTGATTTCACGTCACCTCGAAAACATAGAAAAAGTGTTTGCTAAGATAGGATTAAGACTTCAGTGTTCCACTCTTCAATATTTGTAACATAATTACTTATTTCCTGTGATGATATATGTTGAAAATTGCGCTATTTTTACATGAGCAGAGGTTCGCAAATGGTAGTACCACCGGTACAAATATTGCAGCTAACTGCATAACGTATGCTTTGTCTTATTAGTATTGTGGCTGATTGATATCATGTCGTGATGTCGGGGTGTCGCCCTGGCGACACCACGGCATCACGACGTTTTAACACGACAACTCGACATTACGACAGCACGATATTTTAACCCGACAATACGACATTTTCACCCGACACCACGATATCAACAATGTTGTAAAGTCGCGTACAAATATCATATTGGTGGGTTCAAATGTCGTGATGTCGGGTTATCGTGTTATCGCGGTGGATCGTGGCATTTCTTGATCGAATTTCAACTGTGAAGGATTCTTTCTTGTGCATGCAAATGTGTACACAGGTGCTTTTTTGTCCCATCTACAATACTAGACACCGTTCTTTGCCAGGCCCTTTGTCCTGCACTACCGATATGGAGAAACCACGCTGCAAAATCCCAGAGAACTTTGATACCAACACCAGGACTAGTGTACATAATCGAGGGAATATGGTCGATAACCTGACACCACGACAACCCGACATCACGACAACCCGACACCACGACAACGTGACATCACGACACCACGACAACACGACATCTCGACATTTTAACCCGACAATACGACATTTTTACGCGACCTTACGACCTCGGGTTGTCGTGATGTTGGGTTAAAATGTCGTGATGTCGAGTTGTCGGCTTATGAAGGGCGACACCACGACATCTCGACATGATACCAATCAGCCACCATATATTAGCCTGTTTGGTGCAGAAAGACAGAACGTTAAAGCCCATTTCATTTCGGTTCTTTGTACGTAGTTCTTTGTATTGTAGAGACCTTAATATTGCATAAAAAAACATTATACAAGATTAAGTCCATACATGAACAATAAAGTGTACAGAAAACAAACATAGTTGTAGGAAGACAAATATTACAATAACATGCATTTTAATAGTTCTACTTTTTAATAATATAACAGTATTTTCAATTGTTGGGTCAGTTAATTAAAAAGCGGTTGTATTTTCTGTGTCCTTTTTCTGTGACAAAGATAAACTCTTCAGTTATTTTTACATTGCCAGGGCAGTAGTATTTTCAACTTGTAATATATATGTACCCTACCTATACCGCTATGAACTTAGTTTCGAGCGGGTACCCATGTCATACACCTGATTTGACTATATTTACAGCTATCTGCTCACACACATGTTAGAGAACTTTCAGGTGTTTGGAATGTCGATAATTACGCGAATCTAAGATCACTTCAAATAAGGCATTGTTCAAAATGAATTAAATTTAGTTCTATGGGAAAACCGTCTTCATTGGCCCCTTTGGGGCAGGAAAGTAGCAGTTAAGCCCCATTTCATCCATTCATTCTTGGAAAAAATGATAATGTCTCTTTAATATGAAAATGACCCTACCTACAATATATTTTGAAGACATCAAGTAATATATTTATGCAAGTCATAAAACATTACAGATATATTAAATTTCGTTGTTCATTTATCAAGATGATAGTTATTATTATTTATTACACATCATATATTAAGTATATCAAAGCCATGTATTAATTTCAATCGACAAATATTTGTCGTGTGAAAACTTAACAAATTAATTAAATCTATTGAAAAGATTGGAAACCGCAAAAGACTTTCGCGCTTAATCACCTGCCTTGAAGCGGCGGCCTTTGTTAATTAAGATAATTAATTAATTAAGATGAAATATACCATAATAATGAAAAGAATTGAATATAGTTTAATATGTGTAATAAATTGTTAAACATGGGTATATGGATGATATTTGAGCCGATAATGAGTGTTTTATTACGTTATTTATTGCCTTACAAGTTTGTATTATGTAATTTATAAACTTCGCGAGTTATACGACTTGTGTCTCGATTCTCACGTCTCAATCGAACATGGCGATATTTGCACATGGGACTGGTAATTCGATACTTTAAAAGATCAGGTCTGACATCAAGTAGGGGCGTAGTCTAAATATACAGATAAGTCTGCAATTATACGAAAATAGAACTGAGAAAGAGATACACACAAGTATTATTTATGATGCAATATAAATTATACACAAACGTATGTTTTGGTTAGGATAAAATCAACGCTACTAATATGTTTGATATAGAAATGAAATTGGGTTTAACGTCTTCTTTTTTTGCACCAACTGGGTTAAAGAAGGCGTGCATATGACATGCAATATGCTATGAGGGAAATTTTGCTTGAGCAGCGGCGTTTCCGCCTACTCTTCTTCGAATTCCATTGTGTTACAGGAGACCTGGTTCCCCAGTCAACACCGTACACCTCGAACCACCGTGGCTTCCTGTTTATAGAGACAAAATAGTTTAATTTAAAGAGACTTTAGCGCTTATTCGATGATTTGACATGTCTGACTATCCGGTGAATTCAAATTTGATTGTACGAAAAATTCGGGGAAAATCAGACAATCTGTAGCTGTGATATAGATGTTTACGAGTCGTATCAACTTTTCATTGGTTTTCAAGGAGTTTAACGAACATAATATCCGAGTAATCTGATCATAAATAGGCCCTTGCTTAGATTTACAATAATTTGGTTATGTTAAATACAATATTGTTTAAAATTATTCACAAAATCTTCTTGGTAAAAGTGAAAACACCTCTTAAAATTACAAACAAAATAACATGTAACAAGTATATAATTCAGAAGATTATATTTCTTTTCAAAAGCAGGATATAAAATCCTGACGTCGAAGTAAGTCGACAGAACCCACATCAACCGGACTGCATGACCCATACAAAATGGTATCATTTTGATATTATTATCATATATATATTCGTAGGCTATATAGGCAATGTAAAAATCTAGTCTCGGAATAAGCCATTGGGCGAATGTCAAAACCAAGCACGTCATACCAACACTTAAGCCCAATAACAGGATTAACGTTACGATCGTGTTGTTGACGTATTTGATAATTGGTAACTAAAGAAAGGATATGTTCGTGTATTATATAATATATATTTGAGAAAATCTTGTGGCAAGGAAACCACGGAATATAAAACACCCAGATCAACTTCAACCAGTTCCACATGAGCAAGATGACTGAAACGCTATACATTTATTTTCAGAGTCTTAGTACACCTTGGTTATTTTGAAGTCACAGCATGCGGTATATTACAAGGACACGATTCTAATCCTTCAATCTTATTAAAATCAGATGTTTTTCAATTCAGTGTTAGGTTTTTTTTCGCTTAATGTTTCGTATTTTTTATTCATATTCAGCCGAACTTAATTTTACTCCGAACTATAGAAACGGAACGAAGTAAAGATTGGCGCTCCTTGCAATGTTCAACCAGCAACCACACTGGTGAAAAATTGCAGATTTTATGTTTCTGACAATTTGATCACCCAAATAGATGTCGGTGATGGAAAAAAAGTACAGTTAGTTGTGTCCAGGAACAATGTGTTCAATCTATTCAGTTTTTATCATTAAACGATCATAGGGCTACATTTTCTTTTATAAATATCAAATTAACATTATGTAAACACCGAAAGAATAAACAGTACACCACAAGGGGGAATATTAATGAATACTGTAAGTGGTATTTTATAACGAATCATCTATGTAACAATATGAGCATTGTCTGTAAAATGGCGATCAGTTATTCAAATATTTACTTATATTGGACCAACTGAATTTATAGATATATCGATAAACTGATATCCTCCCACAGCTAAAGATCCCTACGCAAATTATTGAATAAAATTGTACATAATGTTAGATCCGAAATGACATAGTTTGGGTCGAGTGGACGTTAAACTCTCTGTCGACGCTTTTCAACTGTCTGGATAATCACGTCTATACTTGTCGACGTTTTAATTACCGAAGTTTTTATTAGTTAGTTATCGACAAGATTATCAAGTCACTCAGGATGAAAATCCTTAAATAGCTTACGTAATTTCCTTAAGTACATATACATGCACAACCATCATCTCCGACCGGCTAAATATTTTAATTTGGAATTTTCAGACAGGGTAAATAAACTATATCGTCATATTTTGACATTTGATTTACACAATTAATAAATTCACTTGATTTATTGTTTCCAGTGAAATCTGGAACACACTCTTTGCATTAGATGATATGCAAATTTTGAAACAAATTTGATAATCCAACATGCCTTTCTCTCAGTATGGTATAGCTGCTAGAATGTTCTGGTGATTAGTGTAGGTTATTTTAAATATGATACCTAAAAGAGTTAATTACATTTATTTTACAGCTGAAAGTGATAATACCTCTTTAAATCAAGGCTTAAATGTATTTCGCATGTCTTATAAATGTCGAGTTTGCTCTTATCAGTACTGAAGTATTGTAATTTGTTTTATAAAAGTAAAAATGAAACCCCCGCAATACCCACGATTGAAAATCATATTAATAAGTAAGATAATCCTGTTTTGGGTGTTTGGGTAACCGAATTGTTTACTGAGTGCACGTGAGATCACTATAGGTCTGTCATTGAGTGGCGTGGTTTCGATTCCCCGCGTGTACGTGACAAGGAGTAGGGTCGCTTGTCCAACCTCGTGGGGTTTCTCCCGGTCCCCTGGTTTGGTCTCACAGCAAAATACCCCTACGCGCAATCGAATTATTGAAATGACCTAGTTTGTGTCGAGTGGACGTTTACCCCGCCCCCCATCTCTCTCTCTCTCCAATCCTTTTTATAGACTGTGGTTTGTCGTTTCATCCATTACCTTCAACATTAACACTCGTTGATTTCCTTTATACCTTCTATTAATCGACTTTCCGGTATTTCAAGAGTATACTCGGAATAACTCTCAGAAAGATGCGATTAAACTTAGTCTTTAATGACATTATAATTATTTTAAGTGTTATGAGTGTTGGTATTATCAGAACCATCTAGAGCTGCCACCTCTGGCCCCTTGTAAACATATCATTTTTAGAACCAATTTATGATTTTAATTATCGATTATTTGCATCACAAAGGGAAAACGAAACATTTTAATGACATGTATTAGATTATTTTCTATGGATTCGCTTCACCGGTGGATATAATAATGTATAACACCCAAACGTATCTCACTTTAAAATTTCGAAAACCACCGAGAGATTTAAAGTTCTGTTCATAGTGGTGTATAAAATTAATTTCGCCCGAATATATACTTGTGATTCATAATATCATACCTTAGCTGACACATTGCTTTGAATTATCAAACATTAGTCCAGAAATCTGAACATATAATAAAGAATGGTCCAATTTTGGTGTTTTATTCTTCTATTGAAGTCCAACTTATAATACGTAATATCATTAATGGAAATGCCCTTTTCACTTAGTGTAAGTTTATACAGTTATTGCTATAAATTGCAAAGCTCCTATTAAAATTCTCCTAAAATAAACGTTCCTTTTTGTGAAAAATGTGAACTTGACTATAGATTTAATTTATGGGTGTAATTTTATTGGTAATACCAGAGCGGTAAAATAAAGAGAAGTTGAACAATGCTCCTGTAGAATATGATTTTGCAATCTTTCCATTTGTGACCTATGACCATGGATTGGTTTTGCGGAATTTCGTCCCTAAACTTCCCTAAGTGTCTAGTTGTTTTCGTACCCTTTTGGGTCCGTGATGTATTTCAACCACCCCAATAAAATAACGAATCCATGTAATGCTATTCTTTCACGTTGTAACTTGTGATTACATCAAATAGTTTAAATGCGGACACGCAGTCAGTTCTATATGCTTTTACTTTTTCATAATATCGTTCATTTTATGCAACATATTTCTAAAAGTACATTGGAATGGTCCCAATTTGGAGACTAGTACTCACACAAATATTTGTAATCGATTTTTTTTTTCATGGCGTTTTCGATGTCCATTAAATGAAATTTGATTCGTTTTTTTTTTTGGTTTCGTGCAGAAAATATTTAATGCTGTTTATTTAATAATATGAAATATGATTCAATATTAAATAGATAAAGAGAAATAACGTTGATTTGTAAGATTCAAAATCTTTAGAAATAAGAAAATGCACCGAAAACAATCCCAAAACATCATTATTTGTATTGAATCGAATATTTGATTATTGAACATTGGAGTAATTAAATGCGTATTCGTGAAATCCAGATGCTTATCGGATCTGAATGCACATTCATAATTTGTGCTCCATTAAACCATTACTGCTATAAATGTAATTGTCATTGAAAATATGCAAGTATTTATGACTCGTATTATATATTCCAAGATCAATTCGATCAAAAAATACAATTGATCTATATCTAAAATAGAATATTTTCTTTACAGTTCAATAGCTACTATATGATATGCCCGTAATTTTCAGAGACGCACAAAGCCCTTTAAAATGGTCTCTTTCAGTTTTATAATTTGAGCATCCGACATTGTTGATAGATTATTAGTAATGAGAAATTTAACATTTCTAGCTGCATATTTCAACATCGTAACCTGTTCAAGGAATGTCTTTAACACGTTCCTTATGTCATGAGAGGAGTGATTCCCTAATCAGCGTTGACCAGTGCCCACTACACCGGTCATCATTAATCTTGAGGCCAACTCTTGTACATGAGAACTGTCCTATACACGAAGAGCAACAAGACTGTGATGTAATTGGAGAGGGTTGTTAGTAACGATGCTACTGACTGTTTAATTCTGACAGGACGTATATATACTACATCGACTTCTATACAATGTACAATTCTGGAATTTATAATTGTAGATATAGAAGGCACATGTTGAATTGACTCATTTTGACAGTTACAAATTACTACATGTATTATGAATACAATCTTGTTTACACCGTAAAAGAATATCCCATTTTTCCATCAAAATATCACAAATTATGCCATTTTAATGTTGGTAAAACATTTTTGCAAAGACGGTTAATCAATTAAATGTTTAATTTGTTTTCTGTTTCAAAAGAGAAATTGTGCATTTGAAAATATAGATTTGGACGAAAATTTTATTACATATCACCATTTTTCAGGGCCTAAAATAGAATAGTGTCTTCATCCCTTGATCCTATTGACAGACGGTGCCGAGATGCATACCACAATGTCTAAACCTTAGAGGGTTAAACACACGATATTCGAACATAGTTAGTAATGTACACGCTCCATGTCGTAGGATCGGCAATAAAAGATTGCCCACTTTAAAAAAGTCTTTCATACATAAGATAGCTACACAAGTTTACGTCTATCAGGCATATAATACGTCATTACCCTGGCAGTGAATGTGACCCCTAAAAAAAGAAGAAATGAAATAGGGTTAAATTTTGCCCGGTTAGAGGCGCCGCGGCCTACTCTTATTTCGAATCCCAGCCGTCAAGGGTTCTTTTACGTGCACCCAGTGTGTACACGGGACCTCGGCTAGACACCCTTCCTTGTCAGATCCCCTGTTCTTCACAACTGGTGACAGGTATATTTTTAGATTTAATACAATATCAATGAAATATCAGATGACTTATATTTTGTTTGTCTTTACCGTTGAAAACTATCTGTCATCTGGTTAATTATATATGGATATTAATCGAAATGATAATAATGTCGTTAATATTTTTTACCTGAATTTTAAAAATATAATTTTCCCCACACATGTACTTGCTTCCAGGCAAATGAACATGCAAACGTGTAAAATAAAATGCAGTCAAAAACGGATTAAGAGCAATTTGATCTATTTTGTTTTAAAAAAATAAAGTTTTGTACATTCAATTTATGGGTTGGGCAAGGTTATGTATTTCGAGCAGTGTTATTATTATTATTAATGATGACTTTTGACTCAAAAACGCATTTAGTGCTACTCTCTTGTAGATATAACCGTTTTTTTTTTGTTCGTAAGACATTTAGTGATATAATAATACGAGAACAATGAAATAACAAAAGAACACAACTTTATGGATAACAATCACTGACAAGTTTAATATTGTCGATATCAAGCACAAGGTGAAGAATATTGTAACGATTATTGTTTAAAGATCTCTAAAATATGATTTAATATATGATTTAAAATTTGTCAGTTTTAAAAATTTCTAATAGTCATCCTGTAGATAGACGGACGGATGACCATGGAGGTCATTAATCAAATCATTACACCACTCGACGAGACAGGTAAATTGTGTCACACGTTATAAACCAGGGGATTTAGCGAATTAATTTATTATAAATGACCTCTCACAATTTAAATAACGTTAAACGACCTGGATTAAAGTCTACAAATATTTTCATACATTTATTGACACATTTAAGCCGATAATGTACTTCCAGCACCTAACGTGAATGTTTATCTTTTTTTATTTTTGACTTATAGTGTTGATTTTGTTGATTAGTGTGCCCATTATCAGGTAATGGTGTTATTATAACATTAATAATATTGATATCAATGAACTACAACTACTGGCAACTGTGATAAAATACCTTTATATTTTTATCTTCATCCTGTCACCCTTATAGTATTGACCTGTGACCTTATTGATAGATAATTGGTGTGTTTTTGAGTTAATAATAAAGATTGTGCAACATAGATTAGAGAATATGATTTATAAGGAATAAAAAGCATCGATATAATCGAATATTGTATTTATCTTTGTCTTGTTTTTAAATATTAGCCTACCCATGAGATAATGACAAATCCATAGATTTATGGCCTTTAAAATATTAAAAAAAAAGGTCCACTTCAAAAGTCCCAGGAAAATGGAAATTAAACTGACTTGTTACAAATATCCATGTTTACTCGGTCACATAGCATAATGATAACAAATGATATGTAATAATATCATATGCATATCTGATATATTATTTAGATAAGTCTCAATTCAGAATTGTGTAGTCGGGTTGACGAGAAGAAGTTGATTAACGTTTGTATGTGCAAGACACATAGATTGGCACTAAAATTTAACTGCTACTATAAAGAATAGACAAGAGACAATTAATGTTGTTGGGGGTCGAGATAGCCTAGTGGTCTCGCTTCGAGCTCTAGCTGCCAAATCACCTCTGTCTTGCGGTCGTGGTTTCGTTGCCTGGTGTGAGTGTATGTGGTTAGGAGATAGGAGGCGCCTTCTCAACCTCGCTCGCGGGTTTACTCTGCATAGGCCTACACCGGTTTCCCTCCGGGATATGCAATTGTTGGCCGGTTGGGGAGGTTCGGGTGGGTGTTTACCACTCTTAAAAGGGTTAGAGTTGGAGTTAGGGTTCGGGTTAGTATTTCCCAAAATACTCATTTATATAAAGCGGCCATTTTGGACTCCGGAAATACCCGAACCTCCTCAACAGGCCTACAATAAAGCATCTCCCTTTTCCTCCCACAGAGAAGACCCCTGCGCAAGTAGGTCTACCAAGAAAAAAATAAGTCAACTTTTCTGTGATACCACCCACGGTGGAAGCGGACGTTAAACGGCAAAACAATATACATTCCAGTCAATGATAAGAATAATTTGATTTAGGAACGCATAGAACAGACTAAGATCATTTCTGAAGGTAGTATTTTCAAAAATTAAAATGAAATGAAATGGGGTTTAACGTCCTACTTTTATGCACCGACTGGGATAACGAAAACAGTGTGCCATGAGAGAGCCCGGACAGCGGCGCTACGGCCTACTCTTATTTCGAATTCCAACTGTCATGTTTTTTTTACGTTTAAGCCAATGTGTACACGGGACCTCCGTCATGCACTACTGACAGGGGAAACCACGCTGGCCATTTCTGGGAAACATTCTCGGCCAACAGTGGGATTGAGCCACGTACCGTCTGGTTAGTGAACCAGCCCCTTACATACAGAGCAACCGCAGCTCCCCAAAAATTTAGAGGGATCTGTGAATTGTCTCTAAGGGAGGTAACTACATTTTTTGACGTTTACATATTGAAGGGAGCGAAGGACAAGAACATTGGTCGTGGGAAGTAGGCCTACATGTAATTACAGTGTGACTACATGTATAACACATGAAAAAGGATATTTTACTTTTATTGGACGCCTAAGTTCATTTTTATGTTTTCTTTTCAATAAACAATGAATGCAGGTATCTATAAGAGTGCATGGCTTGCGGACAACTATATGACAGAAGGGAGGTAACTACTGTTTACGATTGAATTATGTTAATGATTTATGACCCATTTTTTGTACTTTAGATAACGAATTATACTTTTTGTAATGTATACCATGGATTGCAAAATTTCAAGATGCACCAAACTATTTTCCCCCTCGTTTGATACAAAATTATAGATCAGGTGCAACGAAATATACACGATTTACAACATTAATCCTGCGACAGGCTAACGAATGTGAAACCGTTGAAACTGAATTGCGTCCCTTGGTTATATTTTGCGAATAATATACATATTTTATGACATTTTGGAAATAAAACTTTGTACTAATTTAATACCACAATTTGAGAATAGTATCAAACAATTTTATAATTAAATCAAACTGATAATTTACTTTTTCTGTAAATTTATAATACCGAAAATGTGCTTTCAGTTGCATACCACTAATTTTAGAACTGGGAAAAATTTCATACTCGATCTCAAACTCTAATCATTAGCTTTGCGCAGTGGCGGTACCATAGCCAATGAGGAATTTCCGAGGCGTGGTTATTGCTAGTTGAAAACTATACCCAATACCCCGCGCTGACGACCTATGGTCGGCATGCGCAATTTTTGCATGCTCTTACGGGAGCAAACTTAAAATAAATTAATGATACCGCTTGAAAGGCCCAAAACAGCTTAGGGTAACATCAATAGTTGTACGAATTATTCGACTGTGTTATGCTCGAGTGTACTAAACAGCAGAAGTAAAAATTTGTAAATTGCACAGTGCAGCGCTTTCGTCGTTCACCAATCTATCAATGGGTTAAGCGCTACGCAGGTTGACCTAGTAAAACACTTGTTGCTGATACATCTAATTAGAAGTGGGAGAAAGAAGTCATTATCTCATTTTATAATACCTGTAGTTTATTAACAGTGGATGGTGGATTACACAAATTATATAAAGTACAATGGGCTTTATGACATTTTCTAGACATTTTGAAATTAGAAAAATATTATTCAATGTAATATTATAGACAATTTCTAGCAACTTATCCAAATTTAAAAAAAAAAAAAGAAAACGATTTACATTTTAGAAACACTGTTTTTAAAATCAAATTCTGTTTTCATAGCATTATGTATTAAAATTTCGTTATAATCTGATCGTATTTTTACTTTCTAACACCTGTTTATGCACAAATAAGTTTATATTGTTATAAGTTGACTGGCATCAGCCAAACATTTTTTTAATGGTCTATAGAAAATTGTTCATATAATTTTACACAGTTTCAGCGTCAAGCAAAGATTTGAAAGCTTCGTGGAATACTTGTGGTATTCCCATCTGGTTTGGTCTCAGAAGGGTTTCCAATTCATCTTTACTAGCTGGATCTTTATACATCGCTCGCAGACCTTCGAGGGCGTCATGGGCTACTTTCGGCTCCACAACCGCATAACAAGATGCTCTGATTTCATTAACAACGATTTTTCCCGACAAAGTGAAAGGGGCAAACATACCCAACCCTTCTTTCTTTTCTATTTTTAATATTTTTTCTGGCATTCCCTCTTTGTTTATCAAGCAATCATCAGTCTGGAAAAAAAAACCTGATGATAAAATTATATGAAATGAAATGAAATGCGGTTTAACGTCCTACTGCTCTGCTCCGTCTGGGCTAATGAAGACGAGCATTCGCCATACAGTGTGCTATGAGGAAAATTTTGCCCGACAGCGGCGCTAAGGCCTACTCTTATATCGAATTCCAGTTGCCAATGAATCTTTTACGTGCACGCCAATGTACACATGGAACTTCGTTTTTTTTACCATTCGAATGACTAGACAGCTTTCCTTGTCAGGCCCCCTGTCCTGCACCACTGACACGGGGAACCCACGCCGTAAAATCCCGATGAACTTTCTCGGCCAACATCGTGAGCCAATCTGATTCTATTTCGATTCGTATTTTATAGTTCAAAATTCTTTTACTTGTCTTCATAACACACGGATCGGGAAGAGTTGTTATATAATAGGCACTCTAGTTGATGTGAGGAATTAGCCAATGAAACGGCCTGTTACGGCGAGTTCTTGTCGTGCTCTACACGGAACTGTGGGTAAACCCTAGAAACGCCAAGGCTGATTGATTTATCAATGTTTGACGTCATAGGGTCAAATGCCGCTCGTATGACCCCTGACAGGACCCTCGGGTACAACTGGTCAGATCTTCAGGTGGTATAAAAAAAGAAACGAAGTATAGTTCTTCCTTTTAACCAGATTGCACCGTGAGCGAACCCGCAACCTCCAGGCTAGCGAGCCACCGTCTTACTCACTTAGTCACCGTGGCTCCAATAAATGCTTATATTTATAATGACTGTAACTGAGCATGCCGTCATTGCTGCCATTTTGGAATTGTGAAGTCATATCAAAAACAGAAATATTGTCAATCGATACGCAATTATCCAAGGAACAACCATGCCAAGTTTCGATCGTACTTGCATTAGTGGAACCTTAGGTTGTTTCGTTTTTCGAAGAGCGGGGCCCAATAGAGAAAAAGATGGCCCAAAAACCAAAATTAAACACATAAGATTTTCAGATCACAAAAATGAACCTACCGTAACTTGATTCGCCATTTTGTAGATGCTTGATGCTGGTTTCGGGTCCTTAACATCGAGAAAATGATCCTCGCTAATAAGTATGTGGTTCTTTTCTGTTTGTATTTGGTAATATATTACTTCTGTTGTAATATCATAATGAGCATGAACCCAGACTTCAGTGAACCCTTCACCGTCATGTATAAGATCCCCGACTTGAACATCTTGAATATATTTTACGCCATCTTTGGTGTAAACTTTGGTGTTGGCTGGGAAGCATTTACCCTTCGGCTTCGGCCTCGGCTTAAAATAAGAATATTAAGTATGAGACAATGAAACAGTTCAAGCAACTAAATGGCACCTAAATCATTACGGTAATTGTCTGGCTACTATTAAATTAATTTAAAATCCGTCTTTCAACAGCCAATAACTAATTAATTAAGATTCATTTGGAAACGAATAGACGAATGCGTACCATGCATGAATTTGGCGTTGTTCAATCTTGATCAAAAAGACCCAGTCTTGGCATTTGGCCGTTTTGGCAAATTGATAAAACGAATCCACCGAATGTGTTGCTTTAGTCTATATTTTTCGTGTCTAAATAATAAATAAATAAATAAAACATGACTTACATTTAATTCATAATCTGGCTTATTATCACGTCCCATGATCTTATAACCCGCCGTGAATGATTACTGATTATCAATATGACTTCAGATTGTAAGGATCACTTAAGGCATTTGGCCGTTTTGGCAAATTGATAAAACGAATCCACCGAATGTGTTGCTTTAGTCTATATTTTTCGTGTCTAAATAATAAATAAATAAATAAAACATGACTTACATTTAATTCATAATCTGGCTTATTATCACGTCCCATGATCTTATAACCCGCCGTGAATGATTACTGATTATCAATATGACTTCAGATTGTAAAGATCACTTACATGTGCCCCTAATAAATGACAAGTACTTTCAATTGGTACATTTTTATAAGAAATTTAAAAAAATAATAATGATAAAAAAAAAATGTGGAAATGCCCAATTAAACACTATTTTCAGGCATCTTATAGAATGATCAGGTAATATGTTTTGCATTTCAATTTAATAACAATAGGTTTAACAATAAGTTATTTTTGTCCAGTTGTCAGGTCGGCAAAAAACGACAACAGTATAAGAATTATGTGACTGACTAAAAATAAAGCTTACTGTATGCACGCCTTACAATTATATAGTTTTATACAAAATGGGAAATTTTTGTTACATGAATTATTATTTGGTATTCCCCACACATTCCAGGAATCGAATTATGTTTCTGTCAGGTCAACAAATATATGTTTTTATGTGCATGGTTTAAAATATTGATGATGTATTCTGATTTAATCATACTAAGAAATTTATTTGGCATGCCCAAACATTTTGTAGTGATTCCCACAAGAAACGAATTAGGGCGAAAGTTAGTTAGCTATGATATAAATTCCTTGAATAATAAGTGGTGTCTTGAGTTCTCGAAGCAGTAAGCATACCTTGACTCGTGTACGACACCCGACAATACTTGTAGAAACAAACCAAAGACGATAAGTCGAGGATACGAGACGGCGACAAAATAACACGATTTTACGACAGAATAAAGTGTCGTATGATGGCGTTAATGCTGTCGTGACGTCGTGTTATCGGGTTATGAAAATGGCGAGATTTCACATGGCCACCATAATGTAACCTATGAACATATTTGTATAAATAATAAACTAGTATACATGAATAACAGTGATTCTTATTACGAAGAGTGGTTATTTCAAGATGGAAACTAAATTCAATAACCTTATGATTGGTATGCACAATTTGTATCATAGGTTACAAACTGTGTATAGAAAATGATGTTGCCTATTAAGACGATCTAAGATATCATTTATTAACATACCTTGGGTCAGTGATACGAAGTATCAAACTTTTGTACAGAGTTCTACAAAACGAAAACGGCCATTTCTACCGATTAAACGAAAACAACGTCTGCCTCCACGCAGTAAATAGAAACCCCACCCATGATCAAAGACGTGATCACAAGGTCAGCGAGCCAACGAGTTACTTATAGAATGATCAGGTAATATGTTTTGCATTTCAATTTAATAACAATAGGTTTAACAATAAGTTATTTTTGTCCAGTTGTCAGGTCAGCAAAAAACGACAACAGTATAAGAATTATGTTACTGACTAAAAATAAAGCTTACTGTATGCACGCCTTACAATTATATAGTTTTATACAAAATGGGAAATTTTTGTTACATGAATTATTATTTGGTATTCCCCACACATTCCAGGAATCGAATTATGTTTCTGTCAGGTAAACAAATATATGTTTTAATGTGCATGGTTTAAAATATTGATGATGTATTCTGATTTAATCATACTGAGAAATTTATTTGGTATGCCCAAACATTTTGTGGTGATTCCCACAAGAAACGAATTAGGGCGAAAGTTAGTTAGCTATGTTATAAATTCCTTGAATAATAAGTGGTGTCAGGAGTCTCGAAACAGTAAGCATACCTTGACTCGTGTACGACACCCGTCAATACTTATAGATAACTGGAGCGATAGTTTAGTCAGGTCAAAAGCTTTCAAATCACTGCTATTGTAATTCTAGATTATCTGCATATAATACCAAATATTATTTCCCTTTGAACGCAAAATCTTCCATTATTTTGAGAAAACAAATAATTAATCAACATTTTCCTATTATCTCTGTTGTACCAGTCTTAATTATATTTATCTATTTTGCTTCTTACATGATGTAATGAGTCCAAATATAGTGGTAGCAAAAGTATGTTTTTTGTGTCTTGTAGAAACAAACCAAAGGCGATAAATCGAGGATACGAGACGACGACAAAATAACACGATTTTACGACAGAATGCTGTCGTGGGTCGTGACGTCGTGTAATATCGGGTTATGAAAAGGGCGAGATTTCACATGGCCATCATAATGTATAAGTAATTAACTAGTATACATGAATAACAGTGATTCTTATTACGAAGAGTGGTTATTTCAAGATGGAAACTAAATTCAATAACCTTATGATTGGTATGCACAATTTGTGCCATAGGTTACAAACTATGTGGGAGATAACGGTGGCTAAGTGGGTAAGACGCTGGCTCGCTAGCCTGTAAGTCGGGTGTTCGATCCCTGCATTGGCCGAGTAAGTTCATCCAGATTTTCCGGCGTGGTTTCCCCTTGTCAGTGATGCAGGGCGGAGGGCCTGACAAGGACAGCTGTCTAGTCGTGCGGATGGGACGAAAAAACGAGGTCCTGTGTACACATTGGCGTGCACGTAAAATATCCCTTGGCATTTGGAATTCGATATAAGAGTAGGCCGTAGTGCCGCTGCCCGGGCAAAATCTCCCTCATTGCACACTGTATGGTGTATGCCCGTCTTCATTAGCCCAGTTTAGGAGTAGAACAGTAGGACGTTAAACCCCATTTCATTTCATTTCATTTACAAACTGTTAAGACGATCTACGATATCATTTATTAACATACCTTGGGTCAGTGATACGAAGTATCAAACTTTTGTACAGATTTCTACAAAACGAACAAGGCCATTTCTACAGATTAAACGAAAACAACGTCTGCCTCCACGCTGTAAATAGAAACCCCACCCATGACATCATTTACGAGGAATTCCCACACATGTTCAGTACTCATGGAAATAGAAAACAAAGCTCGAGGAAACAGGTCGTTTTTGCGTTCATGGAAAGCGAGCCCAACTGTTGTATACTCATCACGCTAGATGACCCCAGGCTAATTCAGTGGTGCATAACTTGAAAATACTGTCATTTCATGTGCAAAAAGAGATCAAACCCAGGTACGAATATCTCAAAGTTTTGGGGACCACGAGCTCTTGTTGAGCGTGTAATGATTTAAACACGTAATGGGGCACGACTAGATCCCTTGCCAAATTCCCCAGGTCAAATATATAAAAGGTAATTAAAGAATGACCCAACAACTGATCATGCGCTGCGCAGGTTGACACAGTGATATTATGTTTTGCTACCCTAGACCTAAATAGAAATGGGCGAAAAAAGACAATTTATCATTTCCTAATATTTTATTAAAATTGAAATTGTGACATTTTCTAGACCAGGTAAAATTATGAAATTAGAAAAATATACGATGTCATATTATAGACAATTCTACTGTTTTTAGCAACTTATCCAAATTGGAGAAAAGATTAACATTACAGAGAAACACTCTTTTAAAACTTCTAATTTGTTGTGATGTCTGTTTTATTTATAATTTGGTTATATGATCGTATTTGTAGTCTCTGACACATGTTTATGCACAAACAAGTTTAACTTTTGTATATACTGGATTCAGCCAAACATTTTTGTTCTGGTCTATGAAGAAAACTGCAATTCACATAATGATACACCACCAAGACTCCTTCTTCCGCCTCTTCTCTGCTTCCTCCCTTCTTTTTTTCATATTCTCATCCTCCGGCTTCGGCCGTGGCTTAAAATGCAAACATATGAAACAATTAAACAATTCGATCAACTAGATAGAACGAAAAGAATTAATTAGCGGCGAATATTTGGATTTATTTGAAATCCGTTTTCCTAACAGCCATTAATTCAAGATGCCTTCTCGCGTAAAAACTTTATGATTTGATGATATATTTGGACTAAAATATATTAAAAGCTGCTTTAAATAATACTTGTTGTATATACCAGATATGCCATTCTTTTATTGGAAGTAACTCCTATAAATAATTTCCAGGGACTTAAGATTCATTTGGAAACAAACAAACGAATGCATATTGTACATGTATTTATGCTTTGGTGTTGTTCAGGAGGGGGTGGGGTAGAGGTGGCTGAATGGTTAACGCGTGCGCATTGGATAAGGTATGCCATTGAGTCAAATGGCGTGATTTCGATTCACGGCTTGTACGTGACAAGGAATAGGGTCGCTTGTCCAACCTCATGGGTTTTCTCTAGGTTCCCCGGTTTCCTCCCACTTCTAGAGATCCACATGCGCAAGCTAATTATTGAAATAAGATTGAACAATATGTTAGTCCCGAAATGTCCTAGTTTGTGTCGAGTGGACGTTAAACCCCATTTCTCTCCCTCTCAGTTGTTCACGAAATTTTTCCAATCGCCTCATTTTAATATGGATTTGTTTAAGAAATTTACCTGACCGCACCCAATATAATTTCTAAATTTGATCAAGTAAGCAACCATTTTGATACAATATTGATGTTGGAATACCAGATATATTTTCCAGTCTTTTCAAAATATCACTTAAACATACAATGAATCAAATATGCAATCGTGACATTTAATAATCGATATGGATTTTCCTACACTGCTTAATCCCCGCTAAGTGTGTGTACCCAAATTGAATACTTAAAGATAAATTATGGGAAATTAGATAAAGAGCTAACAGTTCTCACTCTAAAAGTTAAAAACTAGATAATGTAAAGGAAATTTGCTGAAAATTTCAGTCAAATTGATCCACTCTGTACCGAGATTTCAGTGATTGAATTTTCTGCCCAGTCTCGATCATCATTACTAAAGTCGGTACGATAAAAACATAGTCTCGATTATCCATTTCATGATTAAATCATGAATGAAAGTTGAGCAGCAAATGGGATACTAATCCAGTAAATATCGCAGGCTAGCATTGACAGAGTTGATTATGGTCTGGATAAGTTAGTTAATGTCTTATTAATAATTTAGATAACATTTCAGTCCTAAAGAAAGACACGCAATAGGCAGATTTGGCTCTTGCATAATGTATGTTTAACATTTAAAGATGCGTTAAGTAACATCTAAATAGAGAGCTGACTGTTCTCGCTATAAACGTTTGAAAATAGATAATAAATAATAAGAAATTAACATATTGATAATTTGAGCCAAATTAATGAAGTTATGAATGTTTTAGTTTTGATAAAAATAGTGTAGTCTCGATTTTCATTGCGATCCCAAACACCCCGTGTTTTTCTGCCGAGACGCAAGATACAATTTTATGAGACTGGCCCAATTCCTACAGAACAAATACAAAAAAAAAAAAAAAAAAAAAAAAAATAAATAAATAACTAATTAGTTTTATAAATAGTGGCAAATACGGTGTCATAAATTGCCACAAAGTAACGAAACAGTGTCAAGAAAGGGTGGTGCACATTTTCCCTATGCTTTCAAGCTGTATACAGTTTCAAAACAATCCATGAAAATCTTACAGTCCTGTCGACGGGTGAAGTGATAATAAGATTGGTTTTTTAAATCGTCATATTATAAGCAGGTCCAAATCAACGTTTGATAATAATTGTGTATTCATTTTAGATTGTCTTTTAAATAAATAAAAGAATAAAATGACTTACGTTTAATTTATCGTCTCGTTCTGGATTATTACCCATCGTGGATGATTGTAAAGTAGTAAGTCTGCGCACCTACTGGTAAGTAATTTTAATTTGTTCGTATTTATAGGGAAATTTATAAAATGCCCAAAGAAGCACTATTTTAGGCATCTTATTCATTCGTCAGTTTGGTATTTCCATTGGTTGAAACTTACTGCAACGATATTGATTTGAAGGACAGCCGTGAAGGAGCACGTCAAATTGAACCCTATTTTTGTTTTCCCATTGTTAATTTTATTTATCATATTTCTGTCAAATGGAATTTCTTTTGGTATTCCCAACATATCCTATGAAATGAACTGGGGTTTGACGACCTACTTTTCTGCACGGGATCGGAGTAAACTTCCGCCACATTGCACAATTTCGGATTTACGGTGTGCATGATTTAAACTACTGTTGAGAAATTGTTGGTATTCCCATTTGTGAAAAATATTTTTGGTTATCCCGACATATTCTAAGAAACGAATTATATTCTTGCCACGTTGATGAAGTTAAGATTGATTGATGATGTCATATTATTACAGCATCTTACCTCACACGAATGGCTGAGCCAAAGCCCTGTATGGGGAAAGTTACGACCATTGGACGTCAATGGTTTACGACCTAGGAGTATAAATATTAATACTCCTTGGTTACAACTCATTTACAGGCGCCATTTTTGGTCCCAACTATGACGCCATAAAAACTATAACGTCATGGCGTCATAATAGCTTTACTTAACAAAAGTTTTATTTTTTTTCTTGGTCACACGGCGATGGAGTAATACGTTAAACTATAAGTTTTCTTTCATGATCCCCTAAACTTAGCTACTATGTCGAATTTGAGAACCATATTGGCATTTCGTTCGGTCATAGCACATTTTACTGTTTAGGTATGAATTTGGGGACCCCGATAACCCATAGTTAATGTATTACACCATCACATTACTAACATCAAAATATTTCACCAAATGTGGTCGTCATTTTGAATATAGAGGCCATATTGAAATCAATTTGATCGGAACATAATTTTATGTTTATATCTGAATTAACTGACCCCGAAAACCATCAAATGGGCACAAAACCAGACCCAACTTTTCTATAGTAAAATTTTGCGTAGAATACGCAAGATCTTTTTCGACGTTCCAAAGTAAAAGTTCGGTGCTAAGGCCACCTGAAGATAAATTTTAAATGTCCTATTAATAATAAGAACAGGTTTCGCTTTAGTTTTTATATTTTTCGTTGACATTTATTGCTTTAAATCTTCAAAAACGAAATATTTGACCTTTTGACCCCCGGGGTCACGGGGGTTACAAAGTAAAAAAAAAGGTGAATTTAGCAAGTTTACATTTTTTTTGAAAGAGTGATTACTTTCGATCATCTTCGGCATGTTTTCATGACACAAGAATGGCTGCGCATTCACTTTCAGTGCAAATGACCTCATTTGACCTTTGACCCCGAACATCTGGAAAACGCCCAACGGGGCACTAATTACCACTCGGCAACGTATTCTACGTAAAATTTTACTATAGAAAAGTTGAGATTTGGTTTTGTGCCTATTTGATTCACTTTCAGTGCAAATGACCTCATTTGACCTTTGACCCCGAATATCTCGAAAACGCACAACGAGGCACTAATTACCACTCGGCAACGTATTCTACGTAAAATTTTACTATAGAAAAGTTGAGGTTTGGTTTTGTGCCTATTTGATGGACACCACCGCGCTGAGCCTCCTAATTAACAGATTATATAAATTAACTGTTGCTTCCCAAAAACTATACGGATTTTCATTTTCATTGGGCCATAATAAAGTATCGGAGTAACGTCATAGGCCAACCGAAAAAGTGTCAGGGCGGCACGGACATAGGTGTATGGACTATGAATTTCGAGTGGTGGGGGGGGGGCAGACCTGAAATTCCCGAAAAAATTACCGTTTACAGACCTCCCAAAGACAAATTCGAACCATTGACGACCGCAAACGCGTTTTTCTGCTATTCCAGTCAGTGAATACAGCAATTTCAATATGGTTCAATACAGCCTAACTTCGGTGGCTGACCTGAATCCCAAACAACCACTCAATTTCAATCGTCGGGGGTATGGGAGCTTCGCCTTCCCCGAGAAAATTTCGAAAATTTAACCAACACAAACATGAGTTTTCTGCTATTTAGCCCGTGAGTTAAGTTACTTCAAAGTTGTCCAATCGTTTAGCAACCGAAATCCCACTCTATGTAGTCTCTATCATCGAGAATTTTTTTTTACAAATATTAGTCTGGATGCGTTGTCAACATTTGAGAATAATAGGTCAATGGCTCGAATATCCGTCGGTCTTTTAGTCCGGTCTTTAGGTACCTAGTCCTAAAACAAGATGTTGACGCCCATAAAATTAATTTAAGAATGCCATTTCAGAAAATCCATTTGACTGCATTCCCAGTTCAATATCCAACACTTTTAATTTTTTTATTGTTAAATTCCTCTCTTCATGGGCCATATCTATGTTGTTTTTTTTTAATTAATCATAATTCGTCGTCACGATTCATGTTTGTTTATACACTAAGCAGCAAACGAAACGTGAGGTTGGTATGTTACTCTGAATAGACGCATTGCATAAAATGTTTTTATTGTATATTTGTGACCAAACACAGAATTGAACCCAGGAAATGTTCTCAAAAACGCAACCTGACTTCTGAGATGATAATGTGTTCTCATGATGCACGTGCTGTTCACCGGGACCAGTCCTATAAAATGCATCCCCATACCTGGTTGAATCATTCACACTACAACGTCAGCAGCATGCCACGACTCACGACAGCTCCGAGGAACTGGGCGCTTGGAAGACTCGACGCTGGCCACATTGCCCAAGCCGTTGCCAATCACTTCAAGGTCAATGTTCGGACCATCTACATGCTTCAGTAACGCTTTCGGGCCGCCAACACCACGGATGATCGCCCCGAACTGGTAGACCAGTGGTTCTCAACCTTTTTTGCCAACGGCGCAACATCGATCAAGCTCTCAGACCTCACGTCATACCACATTTCGCACGTCATCAAAACAACGTTTTCCAGCATGACAACGCCCGTGCCAACACCGCCAGAGTTACCCGGGACTTTCTACAGCAGAACGGTGTCAACGTTATGCACTGGCCAGCCCTTAGTCCGGACTTAAACCCGATTGAACATCTTTGGGATGAAATTCAGAGGAGACTTAATAACGTCGTACCGAGACGAAACACAGCGTATGGATTGCGCCAGGCTTGTCTGAGAGTGTGGTTCCAGGCGCCAATGGCGTTCATCAATCGTCTGGTCCACTCCATGTACAGACGCTGCGCTGCTGTTATTGACACTCGCGGAAGCACCAGATACTGATGTATAGACTGTGTACAGACTCTAAATCTTCTTGTGATGTCTTGGAATTGTGATGAATTAATCACTTATGTGTCAACACACTGTTCACAAAAAATTGCTTTGATCCATTTAGTAAGTCGTTTTCTAGAATGATTTGATTAAAGTGCCTCTCTGATTTTGAAATCGTATTGACGTTTTTTTTTTTTGCTGTTTAGAATATTAATGTTAAGAATTATGGGAATTATTGCTAGAAGGGACACAAGTCTTACTTGACTTGGACAAAGATACTGGATAATCAACCACATAAAAAACCAAACACCCGGTTACGCATGGGAAATGTAACCTTTCGTCAAATATTGACAACGGTCCCAGACCCTCCGTACGTTGAAGACTAGGAGGTTCTGTGTGACCGAGACTACACTCTATGCCGACCTGAATTCCAATCATCCAATCAAACGGTTGCAGATTCATACGCAAATAATAATTTGTCGCACAAAGCAGTGTGGCTCCAGACAAAATGTTTTAATCCCTGGTCAGTTCAGTACAAATTCGCGGTATTCAATTAAAAGAAAAGTAAAATTAGTGTTTTATTAGATTTCCGGCACTTTATTTTGACACCTAGATATCATCATTTTTTTTTACACTTTACCCGTCTGCCCGAAAAGTCAGATTGTCTGAATACACCGCGCTGACGACCTCTGTGCGCTCACGGGAGCAAACAATAATAAAAGTAGACCCGGGGGGTTGGATGGCCGAATGGTTAGCACGTGCGTGCTGTATCATAAGGCCTGTCATTGAGTCAACTGGCGTGGTTTCGAATCCCCGTTTGTACGTGACAAGGAGTAGGGTCGCCTGTCCAGCCTCGTGGGTTTTCTCCGGGTCCTCCGGTTTCCTCCCACTGCTAAAGACCCCTACGCGCAAGCGAATTATTGAAATAAAATTAAACCATATCTTAGTCCCGAAATGACCTAGTTTGTGTCAAGTGGACGTTAAACCCCATTTCTCTCTCTCTCTCTCTCTCTCTCTGAAAGACCCCGAAGATTCCGTAGCTTAGTTTATTAAAACGATTTAATCGATTTGCATGATACCCTAGTGTACTGAGCAGCAGATGTAAAAATCTGTAAATTATTCAGGGTGGTGCTTTCGTCGTTTTTGAAATGGTCACCAAGTAATTAAAGATTGATCTAACAACCGGTTAAGCGCTACGTAGGTTGACCTAGTGAAACACTTGTTGCTGAAACAGCTAAATAGAAGTGTGAGAAAGAAGTCAGTATCTCATTTTATAATACCTGTAGTTTATTAACAGTTGATGGTGGATTACACAAATTATATAAAGTACAATGGGCTTTATGACATTTTCTACACATTTTGAAATTAGAAAAATATTATTCAATGTAATATTATAGACAGTTTCTAGCAACTTATCCAAATCATATTCTGTTTTCATAGCATTATGTATCGTATTTTTACTTTCTAACACCTGTTTATGCACAAATAAGTTTATATTGTAATAAGTTTACTGGCATCAGCCAAACATTTTTTTTACTGGTCGATAGAAAATTGTTCATATAATTTTACACAGTTTCTGCGTCAAGCAAAGATTTGAAAGCTTCGTGGAATACTTGTGGTATTCCCATCTGGTTTGGTCTCAGAAGGTCTTCCAATTCATCTTTTCTAGCTGGATCTTTATACATCGCTCGCAGACCTTCGAGGGCGCCATGGGCTACTTTCGGCTCTACAACCGCATAACAAGATGCCCTGATTTCATTAACAAGGATTTTTCCCGACAAAGTGAAAGGGGCAAACATACCCAACCCTTCTTTCTTTTCTATTTTTAATATTTTTTCCGGCATCCCCTCTTTGTTTATCAAACAATCATCAGTCTGAAATGATAAATGACTATATTATGGCTATAGTAATCAGATTTGTTACAAATTTGTTCAAAATGAGAAAAAGACGAATAATTGGCCTTGTGCAGCAACCGTAAATTATTATCGAAAACAAATTGCTGGTTTGTATATCCAGTGCACATATTTATTTATCATCAGTCTGAAATCTTCACATTAAGACTACAAGGTTTGCTTCTACATTCTTTATAAAAAAAAAAGCAAAAAACAACCTGATGATAAAATTACATGAAATGAAATGGGGTTTAACGTCCTACTGTTCTGCTCCGACTGGGCTAATGAAGACGGGCATACACCATACAGTGTGCTATGAGGAGAATTTTACCCGACAGCGTCGCTAAAGCCTACTCTTATATCGAATTCCAACTGCCGAGGGATCTTTTACGTGCACGCCAATGTATACACGGGACTTCGGCTCTTTGTCTCATCCGAACGACTAGACATCTTTCTTTGTCAGGCCCCCTGTCCTGCACCAATGACACGGGAAACCCACGCCGGAAATCCCGATGAACTTTCTCGGCCAACACAGATCCTATTTCGTTTCGTTTTTTATAGTTCAAAATTTTGTTTTACTTATTTTCACAACACTAGGATCTGGACGAGTTGTTATATAACAGGCGTTCTAGTTGATGTGTCATGAATTAGCAAATGAAACCATCTGTTACGGCGAGTTCTTGGCGGGCTCTGCACGGAACTGTGGGTAAACCCCTAGAAACGTCAACGATGAATGATTAATCAATGTCTGACGTCATAGGGTCAAAAATCGCTCGTGCGATCCCTTGCGCTACCTTCCAGTACAACCGGTTAGATCTTCATGTAGTGTAGGCCATCGAAAGTATAAAAAAAAACGAAACAAAATATAGATCTGTCAAAAGCCGCTCCTATGACCCCTGACACGACCTCCCAATACAACT
The DNA here is from genome assembly GCF_932274485.2 of Patella vulgata. Lineage (NCBI taxonomy): Eukaryota > Metazoa > Mollusca > Gastropoda > Patellidae > Patella > Patella vulgata. Next base: position 27,064,977 of record NC_065883.2, read on the forward strand.
TGTCTGAACTTAACTAAACAAAATATAGTTGTTTATTTAAATCAGATTGCACCGTGAGCTAACCCGCTACCCCCAGCCTAGCGAGTCACCATCTTACTCACTTAGTCACTCTAATAAATGCTTATATTTATAATGAAATTCGTGATTCGAGCCATAACTTGAAAAAAACTATATGGACTAGTAACCGAACATGCCGTCATTGCTGCCATATTGTCAATATTGTCAATCGATGCGCAATTATCAAAGAAACAGCCATACCAAGTTCCGATCGTACATGCATTGGTGAAGGTTGTTCCGTTTCTCGAAGAGCGGGGCCCGAAAAAGAAGAAGATGGGCAAGGGCATGGGGCCAATTTCCTGGTCCAAAAACCAAAATTAAACACATAAGATTTTCAGATCACAAAAATGAACCTACCGTAACATGATTGACCATTTTGGAGATGGTTGATGCTTGCTTTGGGTCCTTAACATCGAGAAAATGATCCTCGCTAATAAGTATGTGGTTCTTTTCTGTTTGTATTTGGTAATATATTACTTTTGTTGTAATATCATAATGAGCATGAACCCAGACTTCAGTGAACCCTTCACCGTCATGTATAAGATCCCCGACTTGAACATCCTGAATATATTTTACTCCATCTTTGGCGTAAACTTTGGTGTTGGCTGGGAAGCATTTACGCTTCGGCTTCGGCTTAGAATAAGAATATTAAGTATGAGACAATGAAACAGTTCAAGCAACTAAATAGCACCTAAATTATTACGGTAATTGTCTGGGGACAATTAGATTAATTTGAAATCCGTCTTTCAACAGATTGATTAAAATTCATTTGGAAACGAATAGACGAATGCGTACCGTTCATGAATTTGGCATTGTTCAATCTTGATCAAAAAGATCTAGTTTTGTCATTTGGCCGTTTTCGCACCGAAATTGTTGCTTTAGTGAATAAATTAAATGGAATGAAATGGGGTTTAGCGTTCTACTGTTCTGCGCCGACTGGACTAATGCGCCTTGTAGTGTGCTATGGGGAAAATTTTAGCCCGGACAGCGGCGCTACGACCTACTTTTATATCAAATTCCAACTGCCAAGGGATCTTCTACGTGCACGCCAATGTGTACACGGGACCTCGGTTTTTCGTCCCATCCGAACGACTAGACAACTGTCCTTGTCAGTCCCACTGTCCTTCACCACGGACTAGGGGAATCCACGCAGGAAAATCTAGATAAACTTTCTCAGCCAACACCGGGATCGAGCCCGCGATCTCAAGGCTAGCGAACCATACTTTGGGTCATTGATACGAAGTATCATAATCTTGTACAGATGTCTACAGCCAACCAATCTGGTTAAAATATAGATCTATATTTCGTTTCGTTTTTTCTATACTTCCGATGGCCTCCACTTACGAGGCCAAATGCATAATTGGTTAAGGTCGCCGAGATGTTGTCGAGGATTGTGGGTTAGGATTTAAAGGCTAGACCTTTAGGGTCCACTCTAAGAATGTTGCCTATGGCCGAAAAGCGCTGACCTAGGGTTAGAAAATTCTATCGAATATCGCGCCTATTTATGGTCTTGGTTTATGGAACGGGTCAGTTTAAATTTATATAGCACTGCTGGGGTGATCTTTCGCCGCTTTCCGGATAGGTTTTCTGAAGGTAGATTTGTCTGTGTTGAGATGGAAATTAGATCTGCTTACGGTTTTCTGTCGAGAATTAGTCGATTTAACACGGGCGTCTGGTTGTCGGAATCTACTTGGGGCGCTATCTTCTTGTAGGGCTAGATCTTGGGTTAGGGTTAGGGTTAGCGCTAGCCCTGTTTACGTCTCGTAATTATGCATATCGCCTTGTAAAATAGATGGGGATCTGACAAGTTGTACTGGGAGGTCGCCTGAGGGGTCTTACGAGCGTCTTTGACTTTATGACGCCAGACATATGCCCTGTCTTGGCTAATCCCTCATATTAATCAGAACGCGGACTATATAAAAACTCTTCCAGATCCAAGTGTACTGAAGGCAGATAAAACGAAATTTAAACTATAAAAACCGAAACGAAATAAGAATGTGAGAATCTATATAAAACAACGGTTCTGCTTCAGTTCGCAAGTTTGAAAAAAGCGGCGATTGAATAATAATAATAATAATAATAATAAAAAAGAGCCAGCCTTCACATTGTGTAAAGAGTATTCCTCATTTAAGACGTCATATACGAAGGATTCCCCCAAAATTTGATCGATTTTCAGAAAATATGGAAATGCATGTGGTGATATTGAGGTGGTATTGGGTAGTATTGGGTAAATCGTCCCGCCATGAGATACTTTCTGTATAAACCAAATGCTATCCTTATGTTGGAACTAACTACCCCATAAAAAATTTGCCGTGGATTAATATTCATTTTGAAACAAATAGACGAATGCGTATATCTATGCTATGGTGTTCACGAAATTTTTTAATCGCCTATATATATATTATGGTATATTATTCAAGAAATTTACCTGTCCACACCCAATTTAATTTCTAAATTTGATCAAGTAAGCAACAAATTTGATACAATATTGATATTGGAATACCCGATTTATTTTCCAGTCTTTTCAACATATCACTTAAACAGACAATCAATCAAATATGCAAACGTGACATTTAATAATCGATACAGACAATCAATATGTCAATGGGTTTTCCTACACTGCTTAATCCACGCTAAAGTATGTAAGATTTAGAAATAGATACTGAAAAAGAATACATATGTACAAGCGTATATCGATTATTTGAGTAAAAATAATTTAATTAGTATTTTATTATAAATATTAATTGTGTATCTGTAAGCGTTGTTTTTTTTTCATTTAAAACTATTTATATACATAATTATGCCATTTGTTTTTAAGATTTTTTTACGATCTGTGATATTTGTTTTTATCTATATATATAAATAGATATATGTTTGTGATATTGTTTAGTTTGTCTCGTAAAAAGCCCATTTCATGCATACATTTCATTTAATCTCTGTATTTCATAGAATTGTGTTTGTTCTGTTTATGTCCAGTTCAAATGCCATTAAAACAACTTACTTGGTGTGTTAATTACTCTATAATATATCATAGGTACAAAATTTAGTAAATACCGACAGAATGAATAAAACAAGTACAAACAGTGGCGTACCTAAAGTTATTTTCGTGGTAAAATTAAAATTATTTCAGGCATAACGTGTCGCGGCGCGAGCGAAAAAAACAAAACAAAAACGTTTTTTGTATTGATAATGAACAGACACAGGGTGTGATCGACTCCCGACTTTCATCCACGAACAAACTGGACATTTGAAGTAAGAGTAATGGGCTAATTCCCATATTCCTGAAAGAAATAAAGGAATTCAATCAAAGAAGGTTGTTTATAATTAATTTTAGTTGACTATCAGCCGGCAATTAATTTGCCATCATTGTTATTTAGTTCATATTTTTGGTTTCACTGTCCGATTTTGTTTTTATTTCTTTTGCTTACCAGAAAGTATGAAGGCGATAACCCCGCTCCCTTGGCTCATACGCCAACCAATACTATGTTGCACAATGTCTGCATGTTCAAACAATTTGTTTTATAACGGGATATCAATCAGTTATGTTTGCTGGTTGTTGGGGGTCAGTAAACGAGAGAGAGAGAGAGAGAGAGAGAGAGAGAGAGGGATGGGTTTAACGTCCACTCGACACAAACTAGGCCATTTCGGAACTAACACATGGTTCAATTTTTTTCAGTAATTCACTTGCGCGTAGGGGTCTTTAGCAGTGAGAGGAAACCGGTGAACCTGGAAAAACCCACGAGATTGCACAGGCGACCCTACTCCTTGTCACGTACAACCGAGGAATCGAGACCATGCCAGTTGACTCAATGACAGAACTTATGATACAGCGCGCACGTGCTACCCATTCGGACACCCCCCCTCCCCGGGTCAGTAAAACGACACTATAACTTAAAATAAAGCTTACTTTAAACGTAAAGTTCTATGCAAAGTGAATGACAATGGGATTTCTTTTGGTATTCCCAACATATTCTATGAATCGAAGGCTAAAATGAAATAAAATGGGATTTGACATTGAACTTTTCTTCACCAACCGTGATAATGAAGTCGGGATCGAAGTATACTTCCCGCCACATTACGGTGTGTATGATTAAAAATACTGTTGAGAAATTTTTATTGGTATTCCCATTTATGAAAAATATGTTTGATAATCCCCACATATTCTAAGAAACGAATTATACTCTTGCCACAGAATATCTTACGTCACACGAACTGAAATGAAATGAAATGGGGTTTAACATCCTACTGTTTTGCTCCGAACTGGGCTAATGAAGACGTTCATACGCCATACAGTGTGCTGTGAGAGAAATTTTGTCCGGACAGCGACACACTCTTATATCGATTTCCAACTGCCAAGGGATCTTTTACGTGCACGCCAATATGTACACGGGACCTCGGTTTGTCGTCTCATCCGAATGACTAGACAGCTGTCCTTGTCAGCCCCCCCCCCCCCTTCCTGCATCACTGACAAGTCACACGAAATAGAGAATGTGATGGATTAATATGTTAATAAACTATAAGTTTTCTTTCATCGTCTCCTTAACTTATCTAATTTGAAAACAATATTGGCGTTTCGTTCGGTCATAGCACATTTTGCTGTTTCGATATGAATTCGGCGACCCCGAAAACCCATGGTTTAAAGATGATTTATGTAACATTTAGATAAAAGAGCTTGTAGTTCTTGCTATAACAGTTCAAAGTAGATAATGCAACATGAATATATTGAAAATTTCATTCAAATTACTTTATTCTGAGCGAAGTTATCAATATTTGTAGTTTTGAAAAGATGTGTGCATTGATTAGTATCACTATCATTACTACAGTACTGGTTGTTCGAGAGTTAACCTCGCGTCTGCACTTTTATATTAAATCATTAAATGACCGGACCGTTCTGATCTACTTAAAATCAGGACCACCAGCGGGCCTTGAGAGTTGATTGAGGTCTTTTCATGTTAATACATGTCTAATTAATCATTTATATAACATTTAAGACCCAAAGAAAGACCTGCAATACAGATTTAGGTCTTGAATAATGCATCCATAATGTATTGCACCATCATATTACTAACATTAAAACATTTCACCAAATGTAATCGCCATTTTGAATATAGTGGTCATATTGGAATTATTTTGGTCGGAACATATGTTTATGTTTGTATCTGAATTAACTGACCCTGAAAACCTATATGTCAATATATTACTCACCTATAAGGGACTTAATGATTTTTCCTCAAAAATGAACCCCCATTTTGAATTTGGCCTCTAGCGGAATAAGCCGTCACTTTTGGGAGGAATACCGAAGCGCATCTGATCCATTAGGTCGAATACTTATAGAAACCACCTTCAAACCGAGGTCCCCGATAATTGGTCATAAATTTACTCAACTGATTAAACAGAAAATGTCTCATGGGGCCATCTTGAATATTTAAATTTTCCCAAGGATGCCATGATGGCATCATCCGGATTCTGAATCTACACATATTGAAAATAATTATATAATCCATCAAAACCATTAGGCGGTTTATATTTCAGTGATTGTCGACCTGCTGTGGACTTTAATGTAAAATTTTACCTATATCTCACTGACATGCTTCAATAGACAAAAGATCACTCCGCAATACACGTTCGAAATTTACTACACGGTTCTGCCTTATACCCTCGTATCTGAAACATAATCCGTCACAAACTATGACCAGTAGAGTATTTACAAGAATCCAGGACTGTGGAGACGACAATCTATTAGCCCAAATTGTGTGGGTGAATAACAAAAAAATAATGAGAAGAGTATTTTATTAATATGATCCAATACAAATTAACTTTAGCAGATGTATATAATACAAACAAATTATTGTAGCACAAATGTATATATTTGACAACAGGCTAATTTATAATTCAATAATGATGCATATTTAATTAGATGAATTAAAATGATTTTTTATCAATGGAAATCAAATGTACAGAATTATTATTATTATTATTATTATTATTGGAATAAAGCTTTTCTTTTAATATAAATGAAATCAATTGAACACAATTATAATTATTGAAATAAATGAAAATCAAATACACAGAATAATATTTATTGGAATAAAGCTTTTCTTTAATTTAAATGAAATCACACAATTATGAATATTGGAATTTATAATATATAGATGTTTCTGATTCCAGATACTGACACTAATAGCTAAATCTTTCAGTCCGTCTGTAAAAATAGATTGGCAGGCAACGAAATATATGCCAACACAAGCGCACAATGTTTATATGGCACTGACTGGTGTGGGGCTCTTAATTTTGTTAGAGTTCACCCTTATGACTAGTCAAACATGTTGGAACAATTACAATACTTTCAAGTGCAGTGACAATAACTCCGCGAATAATTGACGCATGGCACTGAATTTCGAAAGTGTTCACGTGAGTCGTTAAAGAAGCCTATAGAAGGTTTGAAAAAATAATGGAGTGATTGCATAAAGTTGGATAGAATGTCAAGGGAAATAAATAGAGGCAACCCATTACTACAAGGATCTCCATTATCAACGATGGTATGTTAAAATCGAATCAAAATAACACTCATAAAAGTTTTTAAAAAAGGGACAGAATGGTTCTTTCGTTTGACTATCCAGAAGGGTTTACGGGCAGACAAGATTTACAGGATTTCGAATATTGGATGAACAAATGAATACAGTAGTTATTATGCTGGCCAAAGAAGTTTGGCAACCATCTTAAAATTATAACAACTTGGGTAATTACATCAGATAGGTACTAAATGGGTAACGGCAATAGATGACCACATTAAACTGCGGACATATTGAAATATATGAACAAATTGATCTTTGATATTACTACTGAATAGATAATAGGCCTATACATTTCAATACAACGTTTCTTATTATCTAAAACCAAAGAGATCACTTACTTTATTAGTAGAATACGTTATAATATATGTAAGAGTAAAAAAAATAAATAAAAAGAAATAAAAAAATACGCATTTAATGGGAATTTATTTATTCTTTAGAGGTAAACAGATTATATAATTTAACTGTTGCTCCAAAAATATATGGATTTCCATTTTCATTGGGCCATAATAAAGTATCGAAAATAGATGTTGGTGTAACGTCATAGGTCAACCGAAATAGTGTCAGGGCGGCATGGACCAGGTTTGGATCCGCGCTGGAATAGCAAGACACTTGAATCCCATTCACCAGGAGCTCACCAGATTTTGTTATGGGAGCAAACGCACCTTTTCCTTCTACCTCTTTGATGTCTGTGATCTGTTCGGCAGTTGTATGTTGACCATCATGGCAAACCAGGCGATCCCCTATCTGCAAAAAGAATACACCCTTATGTTTAAACTATCTTGTCGTTTATGATAAGGCTATATCACAGCCCTGGACTGTCTATAAGAGAGATGGAGAGGGAGAGAGAGATAGACCTTGTGATTTCAGGCGCACACGTTAAACCACTAGACCCCTCCCTGTCCATAGAGGTTTGGCCTAGAATATTTTTCTTGTTCACTTCTACTTCCCAAAGGCAAGGGTTGGAAGTGACAATAATTTGTCTAATTAGATGTTATTAGTGGACCTCGAGTAACATAGTATTGTCATGTTATAAGGACACTGCAGTGGGCATTATAGTTGCAACGTGTTTACTGGTCAAGAATATTACGTTCACATTTCATGGTCTTCTTGGACAAAGCTCACTTTAAGGCGATAATTGGTCCCATGCAACGTTAGACAGTTTAAATTGAACTGACCAACAACACAATTTGGTGATCGCATTGTCACACGGAGAATAATATCTAAGATCTGACATACAACTACAACAACATTTCTAAACCAGATAAATTAATATAAATGTATTGGGGCGAAGTTACTACCTTGACTTCTTTAGCCATTTTATAAGTTCTTGAAGAATTCGATTCGTCATCAGACAATACCAGATGGTGGTTATTAGTTAGTGTTATGCTGCGTGTACCCGTTATTATCTCTAGGTAGTTCGGGCTAGACTGGTGAGGATCTTTATGAGAAAAACAGTATACTTTAGTATATCCCAACGTTCCATCTGGCATTACTTCCTGAACTTCTTCACCAGTCTTTAGATATTGAAGATACTTTCTTTCTCCGCCTTTCGTTATCACCCAATCGTTGGATGTTAAACAGCTTTTTCTTTTTCTTCGCTGAAAATTGAAAATAAATCGATGTTGCAAATTCCCATTGGACTGGACATTATTATGATGGGATATGGAGGAGGGCGGGGGTGGGGTGGGGCTACGAATAAGAAATACTGTAAAAACATTATCTATAAATTCAAATTGAACGCATAAGTTCAAACGAATATCAAAATCCAAGTGCAAACGTCGGCGGAACTCCTTAACAACCACTATTGGCTACCATGATACCAGAATTTATGCCTTAATAAAGTGTTAAATTGTTTTTATCAGATGTTTGTTTGGATTAGTGGTGAGACAAGCTCTAAATTTTTCTTTCGAAATATAATGCAGACGTCTGCTGATAATCTAAATGTATAAATCTATTTGAAGAATAGTTTGACTGAGGCCGAAAATAGATTGATTTCTTTTGAGAAGTGTGCTATACCCATAACCGATAACACACTTTTATTGCGTTGTTGACGAAATGAAGTAAGCAACTGATTTGATGCATTATTGCAGGGCTTTTGTGGTCGCAGTTTATAGTGATCATGTTGGAATACCCGATATATTTCCCAGCTGTTTCATCATATCATTCAATAATATCGATTAACATATAAGCAGGAAATACGATTATTAAATTATGTCCCACTTATTTTCCAAATTCGGAAGATATATCGAATTTGTCACGGCCAAATGTGCAAGATATCTACTGCTATCAACAAATAATATTTTAAAATATTTATATTTGTAGTACATACAATTCTAAATCAAAAAAGTATGCCAATAGTGTGTTATATAAATTGCCAAAAATAACGAAACGGTTTAATTAATTGGCCAAAATAACGAAATACATTACCACAAACACGAAATAGTGCCAAGAAATCGGCGAAACTTCTTCTATTAGTGTTTAAGGTCCGCTTCCACCGAGGGTGATGCCACAGACGAATTGTCTTATTTTTATTATCCAAGCGCACGTACAAGGTCTTTCTCGTGGGGGGGAAGTGATATTTGTACGAAGTTTAAAACAACAATGAAAATCTTACAGCCCTGTGATGACGGACGAAGGTGCATTATCTATATAAATAATAAAATGTCATTTCATTGATTTTCGAAGATTACGTAATAAATAAATAAATAAATAAATAACTTACATTTAGAACATAATCCGGGTTTGGATTATTGCTCATCTTGTGTGTATAATTATTAATATTATGGCTTCAGACTGTGAGATAGTATTCTTGCGTATATAATCAACATGTTTCAGTTTCTTCATATTTATAGGAAATTATTTTAAAAATTCTAAAAATAACCCGTAACGCATTGCGGCGTGTGTTTTAATACGTTTTGTGGTTCCATTGGTTGATAGTAAATGCACCTAGCAACGTCATTTTGTTTAAAACGTGACAGGGATTAAATTATGCAATTATGCAAAGCTGAAGTAATCGATTGTTTTGCCAGTATGGGGTCTGTAAAACGACACCTTAACTAAAATAAAGCTTACTGTGTCCATGTTTTAAACTGCGTGCTTTACAAACGGAATGACGGTGCTAAATTTGTTAATCTTATTTCTGTTACATGGGATTTTATTTGGTATTCCCAACATATTCTATGAAATGAACTGAGGTTTGACGACGTTGCAAAAAATTGGGTTTACGGTGTGCATGACTTAAAATAAACTTTCTTGGTATTCCCAATTAAGAAAAACATTTTAGCAATCCCCACATATATTACGAAATGAAAGATACTCTTGCCACGTTGATAAATTTCAAGTTGTTCGATGACATTATCAAAGCACATCTCTTAGGTCATGAAGTGCACCTGTCATGAGAACAGACTTGCTAAAAAAAATTGACATAAAATGGGTTTATGGAGTAAATTGTTCCTGGACACAGGGATGGAGTGGGGACTAGGCCCCAACTGAGAAATACTTTGAAAAACGGACTACAAAGACTACAAACCATCAGGTAGATAATACACAAGAGAGTAATTCTATCAATTCATCAAAAACGACGCAGTAAATTCATGAATAAAAATGGCCACCCAAACTATACGGGGGGGGGGGGGGTGAATTAACTTCTTTAGGAGCCCCTGATCATATACTATTCAAAAAAAGTAGGGGATATTTGATTTTGGGGGCATAATACTAAAATATGCAAATGACTACGAAAAAAGTCACTATAGAACCTAACAGAAGAAACATTTCCAGTTACATGTGATGCTTGGGATCATCATGGGGGTCCAACCCAAGATTTGCACGACTCTGACTTTGAATGTTACAGTCATCGTGGCATTGAATTCCAGGGTGGAAACATCAGTTTAATTGTTTTAGTGACCAGAAAACAAATTTTGATATGCGTCGGCTTACCCAAAATGAAAGGTTACGTGCCCTTGGCATGCTACAGATCGGCACAACACAGGCGGTTGTGGCGCGGACGATGAATGTTTCTCAGTCTGTCATAAGCAGGCTATGGTCCAGATACCGTGATACACAATCTGTACAGGACAGACCACGCTCAGGTCGACCAAGGGCGACAACTCAAGCCCAGGATCGATTTATCCGTACCTTGGCCTTGAGAAATCGTGTCATCACAGCAAATAAGATCAGCGCTCGTCTTCAAACAGACACTGGTGTGAGAGTGAGTGGCCAGACGATTCGGAATCGACTGCATAGGGGTCACCTTCGCGCCCGACGTCCTCGCGTGATCCCTTGTTTGAGAGATCATCACATTCAGGCAAGACGTCGTTGGTGTAGGGATCGTCAACACTGAGATAATCGACGCTGGAGCAATGTGATGTTTTCAGATGAGTCAAGGTTCACTGTTGATTTTTTGGACAGATGTAGGAGGGTGTGGCGTCGTCGAAACGAGCGCTTCCAAGACGTTAACGTCATCAGACATGATCGATTTGGGGGTGGTTCTGTTATGGTGTGGGGAGGCATCACTGTTGCTGGAAGAACGGCTTTACATGTTGTTGCAGGGCGTGTTACAGGCCAGTACTACCGGGACAACATCTTGGCAGTCCATGTTGTGCCGTTCGCACGACGTCATGGCCGCCGTTTCATCTTCCAGGATGACAACGCAAGATGTCACAGGGCCAGGATCGTTACAGGTTACCTCCAACAACAGAACATCACCACATTACCTTGGCCAGCACTGAGTCCCGACCTCTCCCCCATCGAGCATGTCTGGGACATGCTTGGACAGAGGTTACGTCAACGTCAACAACGTCCTGCCAATGTCCAAGAACTTGCTGCTGCGTTGCAACAGGAATGGGACAATCTGGACCAAAATGACCTTAGACGTCTCATTAGGAGTATGCCACGTCGGATCAATGCTTGTTTGGCAAACAGAGGAGGATTTACCCGTTACTGACTTGGTTGTGATGCTGTGGTAACTTTGCTGTTTGACCCCGGGTATCATTTTACCCTTATAATGGTCAGTCTGTGCCTTACTTAGTCTAACGATCATTTGGAATAAATCGATGAATGTGAACTTCATTTCATTTTGTCATTTGTTTCTTCGTCAGTTTCATTAGGTGACTTTAATAACACTTAAAAATCAAATATCCCCTACTTTTTTTGAATAGTATACTATACTCGGTATATTTATCACTTACCATATATTTATCACATAATATTATTAGCGCAAATACTTAGTAATTCCACCATATTCCCCCAATTTGTTAGGATGAACTATACGGGGGGGGGGGGGGGGAATTAACTTCTTTAGGAGCCCCTGATCATACTATACTCGGTATATTTATCACCATACCATATATTTATCACATAATATTATTAGCGCAAATACTTAGTAATTCCACCGTATTCCCCCAATTTGTTAGGATGAACTACCATTGTATGGTATGATCAAACGGTGATGGATCAGTTTTTGTTGACTGTGTGATGGAGTATCAGGGGCCATACTATTTACCGGAAAACACCATTTTATACTGAATACCGGAAAACACCAGAAAGACACTAAATACCGGAAAACATCCTTAATACCGGAAAACACCCTAAATAGGTAACCCGGAGCCTGGTCCTCTGTGTGCGGTTTTGGACCAAGTGAGCGCCGATGAAGGAAGGTCAAGGTCATAACGATGTTCGTTTTACAAATAGCCCCTCCAGCCCCCCCAAAAAATAAATAAAAAAATTTCCTATTTTTTTTATCCAAAATTTTGTTGATGCCTGTTATGTTTAGAATGTTTTAAAAGACGCAATCAGTCTCCCTCCATCATTGACCATATTTTATTTTGTATTTTAATTTTAGTTTTCAGTAAATTTCAGTAGATTTCAGTATTTCAGTAGATTAAACACTGCCTCGGAGGGCCCCATTATATGCCGGTTGCGCCGGTCTCCTGATTCTTATCAGTAACGCTGGCATCAGGGTGGTACGAATTAGTGGAAGGCACGACTAGGCCAACTCCTCCCTAGGTAACAAAAAATCGCATCATAAAACAGCAAGTATCATCAAAAGCGAGTAAATAAATCTCTAAATAGTTCGAGTTGAAGTTCCAGGTGTTACGTCTCAACGTGTGGTAAGTTAAACGAACAGACAAGAACAGAATAATCGATTTACCGGTCTCAAAATATTACCCAACAAGGTTCCAAATATATACAAACTCTTCTAATATATACAAAATAAGAGTAATAATAACATAATATGTATAAACCCTAAAATAATGGGTATAATGAAAACGACATGAAACGCGTCTTTACAGAACAAAGGAATTATCTCTACTGGCCCGAAGTTGATACATTCCGTATCAATTCCAGGAAAAGTATGGTACAAGAAAGGGAGGTAATTATATAGGTCAAAACAACAATTTACGTCTAAACTCACAAAATACTTAAAAGTAAATCCTATAAAAAATGGAATAGTAAATTGTTTATTAAAATATACCGGTGTTTTCCGGTATTCAGTATAAAATAGTGTTTTCCGGTTGTTTTCCGGTAAATAGTATGGCCCCTGATACTCCATCACACAGTCAACAAAAACTGATCCATCACCGTTTGATCATACCATACAATGGTAGTTCATCCTAACAAATTGGGGGAATACGGTGGAATTACTAAGTATTTGCGCTAATAATATTATGTGATAAATATATGGTATGGTGATAAATATACCGAGTATAGTATGATCAGGGGCTCCTAAAGAAGTTAATTCCCCCCCCCCCCCCGTATAGTTCATCCTAACAAATTGGGGGAATATGGTGGAATTACTAAGTATTTGCGCTAATAATATTATGTGATAAATATATGGTAAGTGATAAATATACCGAGTATAGTATACTATTCAAAAAAAGTAGGGGATATTTGATTTTTAAGTGTTATTAAAGTCACCTAATGAAACTGACGAAGAAACAAATGACAAAATGAAATGAAGTTCACATTCATCGATTTATTCCAAATGATCGTTAGACTAAGTAAGGCACAGACTGACCATTATAAGGGTAAAATGATACCCGGGGTCAAACAGCTAAGTTACCACAGCATCACAACCAAGTCAGTAACGGGTAAATCCTCCTCTGTTTGCCAAACAAGCATTGATCCGACGTGGCATACTCCTAATGAGACGTCTAAGGTCATTTTGGTCCAGATTGTCCCATTCCTGTTGCAACGCAGCAGCAAGTTCTTGGACATTGGCAGGACGTTGTTGACGTTGACGTAACCTCTGTCCAAGCATGTCCCAGACATGCTCGATGGGGGAGAGGTCGGGACTCAGTGCTGGCCAAGGTAATGTGGTGATGTTCTGTTGTTGGAGGTAACCTGTAACGATCCTGGCCCTGTGACATCTTGCGTTGTCATCCTGGAAGATGAAACGGCGGCCATGACGTCGTGCGAACGGCACAACATGGACTGCCAAGATGTTGTCCCGGTAGTACTGGCCTGTAACACGCCCTGCAACAACATGTAAAGCCGTTCTTCCAGCAACAGTGATGCCTCCCCACACCATAACAGAACCACCCCCAAATCGATCATGTCTGATGACGTTAACGTCTTGGAAGCGCTCGTTTCGACGACGCCACACCCTCCTACGTCTGTCCAAAAAATCAACAGTGAATCTTGACTCATCTGAAAACATCACATTGCTCCAGCGTCGATTATCCCAGTGTTGACGATCCCTACACCAACGACGTCTTGCCTGAATGTGATGATCTCTCAAACAAGGGATCACGCGAGGACGTCGGGCGCGAAGGTGACCCCTATGCAGTCGATTCCGAATCGTCTGGCCACTCACTCTCACACCAGTGTCTGTTTGAAGACGAGCGCTGATCTGATTTGCTGTGATGACACGATTTCTCAAGGCCAAGGTACGGATAAATCGATCCTGGGCTTGAGTTGTCGCCCTTGGTCGACCTGAGCGTGGTCTGTCCTGTACAGATTGTGTATCACGGTATCTGGACCATAGCCTGCTTATGACAGACTGATAAACATTCATCGTCCGCGCCACAACCGCCTGTGTTGTGCCGATCTGTAGCATGCCAAGGGCACGTAACCTTTCATTTTGGGTAAGCCGACGCATATCAAAATTTGTTTTCTGGTCACTAAAACAATTAAACTGATGTTTCCACCCTGGAATTCAATGCCACGATGACTGTAACATTCAAAGTCAGAGTCGTGCAAATCTTGGGTTGGACCCCCATGATGATCCCAAGCATCACCTGCATTCCATGCGGTAGCTATTGGTCCGTTTGGGCGTCAAATGTAACTGGAAATGTTTCTTCTGTTAGGTTCTATAATGACTTTTTTCGTAGTCATTTGCATATTTTAGTATTATGCCCCCAAAATCAAATATCCCCTACTTTTTTTTAATAGTATATTTTAAATAGCACATAAGTAGGTCAAACAATAGATATGGTACATAACACAGGTTTAACCGCTATGTGTCCTAATCACCAAACGAAATGGATGCCACGCAATTCTCGGATAGGCTGTAATCTGAAAAGTGTCTATCCTTTCCAAGAGCTATCCATCTCGTTGGAAGGGCTAAAAATCTATTTGTTTCTGAGCTTACTTTCATTCCAGGGTCAAATATAATCACTTGAACCATAATAATATTCAACATATTCCATCATATTCCGAGGGCCGCACACAGGATTTTTTTCTCGATTACTTTTCGAGCTTTTTTCCCCAACTTGTTGACCAGTTTTCCAGTGGTAAGCTGGACGTCTGTGAAAAGGGTTGATCGATAAATTTTCAAGGAAGCAATTGTTGTTTTTGTCTGTGAAATAGAGGACTCTAGCCGATGAGGCTACCCCCCCCCCCCCCCCCGAGAACCTCAGGCAACCAATTTGTTTTATGTACTACTATCGTAATAAAACATTATGTTAACCACTTCCTGGTGGCTGAAGACTTACACCGAATGCGTATTCGGAAAAAAATGTCCCCGAAAAAAATGTTTTTTCAGACAATCGATATTCGAGATGTCTTCTGTTACACAAATTATGCTGCACTGTGTAAGAACTTGCATCCTTTGATCTGAAGATTGTAGATGGAAAAGTATCATTTGCACTATTTCAAAGTAAACCTGCATTTTCGTAAATCAACCCGTAATTTGTGATTAATGACAATGACTGTGGAAATAATATGGGTTGAGGGACGGAAGATCTATGTTCGTCACGTGACTGGACAATTCCACCCCCGTCCCACCATGACGATGATCCCTCCCGGCGCGGCGCGGCGCGCTCTCTAAAAAAATCTCGGGCACAGTTTAATCTTCTAAGTTTTCCGGTAGCTATTTAATAACCCGGAGTTTGGTCCTCGTGTGTGGTTTTGGACCAGGTGAGCGCTGATGAAATAAGTTCATTAACATACAAGCGAGCGATCGCCTACGGTCAAAGAAAAATTTCTTTTCAGATTTTTTTTAACAATTTCTTCTCCCAAATTTCTCTCAAATTTTTTTTCCAGTATTTTTCTCTGTAAAATTATTTTCTAAGGAATGTTTTTTTTGTAAAATCCATTTTTTCGGAAAAATTCGAATTTTTTTTTTGTGACACAAAAGTTTTTTCGTCCAAAAAATTTTGGAGAAAAAAAAATCGGAATTTTTTTGGGTGTGTGGGTGGGGGGGGGGGGCTATTTGTAAAACGAACATCGTAATGACCTTGACCTTCCTTCATCGGCGCTCACTTGGTCCAAACCGCACACAGAGGACCAGGCTCCGGGTTACCTATTTAGGGTGTTATCCGGTATTTACGGTGTTTTCCGGTATATAGTATTGCCGGAGTATCAGGACGCTATGGTTGAATTAATGATGGTGTTGCTTAGCTGCTTTGGGGCGCTTGGTTGAGATGCTCGATTCCATTTTGAAGGAGATCGATTCCATTATGAAGGAGATCATTCTTACTAATATTTGTGAGTTTCGAAAAATGGCTTTCTTGGTTTGAGACGTCTCGTTAGATCTGTAATGGAAATACTTATTGGTGTAGGTTGGCTTGGAGCGATTTGTTGTTTCTTCGGACAAAGACATTTAGAAAGACAATGCTGTAGTATTTTTCTGTTTCAATGACGAACGTAATTTCGTTATGCTGTGCTTTGATGTAGTCTAATAAGGCGTGGAATTGTCTCCATTGTTCAGCATGACGAAAGTGTCCTGAGTACCAAGAGGGGCTTTGGTTGATGATGTACCGTTGACTTATTTTTTACTTGAAAGGCACCGGCATTGAAAATAGGTTTGCATTCAAGGCCTAGACCAAAGGGGCAGGGCGGGCCTGCTCCAGACGTCTTGAGTGACTAGTAGAGTCTAGTCTCTAGCATGTATTGTATGTAGTTAGATGAAAACAACAACAAAGTTTATTGCTGTGCATTATGCATATTTAGTGCTGAAAGGATTTTAATTATGAAATGTATCTTCGCTAGTACATACAGAGTCGAGAGTGAAGTGCACAGCAAACGCGACTAGAAGAGTAATCATCCTCATTCGGCTTCGATTGTGCAGACGAAATCGTGCCCAACGCTCACGGACAAGAAGCCGAAGATGCAAGACCCGGTCGCAGATGTAGTCTTGTTTGCCTAAAATTAAACATTAGCAACAGAAGATCACCAATACGAATGACGAGCGCATCCATCTTGGATTATATGAATGACCTTCTCTTCTGCTTATTCGCATTTAGTCTTTCGCGTTTCAATTTGAATTCAATCCGAATAAGATGTAATGTGACGCACCGCTTTTAATCCGAGATAAACCAATCCGAATTCCGGAGGCCGGTCTCCGGAATTCGCATTGAATGCGTATGCAATGTGAACGCAGCTTATGTCTCAGCCATATAGAGGTCCGAATCAGCCATGCATGTGGTCCGAATCAGCTTTGACTTTTGGTTCGAATCAGCTTGCGTTCGACCTCGTCAGCGATGCAGGGCGAGGGTCTGGTAAGCAAGGAACAGCTTCTAGTCGTTCGGATGGGAAGAGAACCCGAGGCTCCTTGTACAGGTTGGAGTTCACGTTAAAAAACTGGAATTCAATTGCTGTTTGGGCAAAATTTCGTCACAGCACTGTACGATGTGTATGGCGTATGCCCGTCTTCCTTAACCCCGTTGTGCAGAAAAGTAAGATGTTAAACCCCATTTCATTCATTCATTCTAATCAGCCGGAACGTCGGTCTACCTGATACTTCAATACGACCATTTGAAGAATGCTTTGATAGGTTGTCAATGAATAACACGAGGCGTAGAAGTAGATTTAACTGAACGAGAGATTAAGTAAGGGGGCTAGGTCTACTATAAATAGAACATGTATATATACATTGAGCAATCAATATACGTGTAGGCGAGTCGGTCTGACTAGAATAGGAAATACCCTTTTCCCAAATAGCTACTGATTTAGTAGATTTAAGTCTTAGTTATATTAAAGGAATAAACAAAATGTTTATAAACAAAATAAACAATATTTCGCTGGACATTTCTGAGAAAAGGTTATATTATGAAGAGGCATGACGTATTAGATGAAGTAACAACAACTTCTATAAAAAAATAAAACAAAATATTGAGTTGGGAATTCATTTTGTGTTATATTTAATATGTTTTATGATGTAAAACTAAACAAAAAATCTGTATTGATATCTCTAACAAATGCCCACGATTTGCTATTGTTAAAATAAATATTACTCACGTGGGATTGCTATAATTCCATGACAGAATTTAGTTTTGGAATTATTGATAGTTTGTTACATAAAAGTCTAAAAGTAAAGTTCCGAATTCATTTTTCTTAAAACACTAACATGTTTCTGTTCTTAAAATACATATTGCTCACTGGAAGATGGTTTATTTTGTCATGATTTTGGGAAAAATATTTACGTAATCAATGACCGAAGTTTCCAGAAATGAAGATTTCTCAAAATGGAAAGTACCCCGAATATCATATAAATATAAAGATATTCAAGAGCTAGAGTTATTGTACGGAATAAATATTAGCGGTTAAAACGGTTAAAACGATAGACAAAATACAGCATGGGAAATGATCCTTATCCTAGAGTAAGTATATTATTTCATAAGTAGTAAGTATTTTTCACACAATACAGCTCAATAATTTATAAAGATATTAAGGTATCATAGGCTTAATCTGGTTTGTTGTAAATGTATGATGTTCTACATGTATTCTGGACATGAATAAACATCGAGACTATACTTACCTTTCTATTTCAAAATTATTTAGAATATGTTTTTGAAAAAGATAAAATATTGAATCAATTAACCTGCTTTTCTTATGCAGCTGATCTACATTTCAATGTTTAGCCCCTTACAATATGTCCAGGTAGACATTTTCATCGGTAATACAAGATATTTTCTTTATAAAATTATCGTCATTAGCATTTTTCAGGCAATACATATTTTATCGCGGCTTTTATAATTTACACTAAAATATGCTGGCTTTTTTTTTTGATTATTTAACATTTTAAGAAAAGAAAATCAAAATGTCAATGGTAGATAATCCATCGGCTTCGATACAATTGGGTTGAAAAGAGGCTCATCTAATGGGTTGATCGAAGATTATAGGTGACGCCGGCTTGTGTTGATTGTATGATGAGGATGATGAACGTTGACTAAATTTCAGTTAATCGTATCTTTGTAAATACTGAAAGGAACGGAACTAATATTGGACTCAAAGTTCTTTTAGAGATTCAACTTCCACAATATTGTAGTTTGCAAGGGATTAAAAAAACAGCAAATGATATATAAAATATTTTATTTTACAGTATGATGATGACGACTGGTGTTGTGGGTTGAATTGTTTTCCAGCAGATGCCAAGGTAGAAACAAAGACACAAACCAAATACGTAAAAGACTTGGAAGTCGGGGACCAAGTAAAAGTTATTTTAGAAGATGGAACCATTGACTTCTCAGAGGTATGGGTAATAGCCCATGACGATCCCAGTTCAACTGCTACGTATTTAATATTATCTACAAGCACACATACATTACCTATCAGTCATCACCATTTCGTTCCCGTTACTAATGAAAAAAAATCTACATGTAACTTTGAATATAAGATGGCAGCAGAGATAAAGGTGTGTAATTATATTATTTCTATACGAATGACGTGTTATTTTATTGTTCTGGCCCTGAACCCGCAGGGAGAGGGAGGTGGGGTGAGATACCTTGTTCATGGTTTGAATTTTGAAGAGTGATATTTTCTTTATTTTTTTTTTTGAATGTTAATTTATTATTTTGATTTTAGGTAGGAGACTACCTTTGGACAACAATTGGTGGAGAGAACCAACCAACTACAGAGATGGTTATTAATATAGAGAAAGTAGAAAAAAAGGGAGTGTTTGCACCTTTCACTAAAAATGGCTGCATCCTTGTAAACGGTGTCCAAGCCTCAGTTTATGCAGAGGTGAAACCAGCCTTGGCTCACCCTGCTCTAGCTGGCCTTAGAGAAAAATATGACGTCACACCAAAAGCCGAAATGAAGGCATTTCTTGAACCAAACGAAAACGGCGTGCCTAAGGTTTTTGATGAGGCTTTCAAAATGTTGCGGCAGTTAATTCCGCCATATTAAGCACAATACGCTTTAGAGGTTTTCCATTGTTTAAAAATTAAATTTTCCGAAAGCTAGATCATCTTTGCAAAAATTATATCTGTAATTTAAATTATGTCTATTATTATTCGCTGTTAGTTTTAAATAACACAGAAATATATATGGTTAGATGAAAAATAGAACTGTATTGAACTTTTCATACTCAATTTTCTTTTACCTTAATTCTAAAACAATAGACAACATATTCTCAATCTGATTAAACTACAGTTCTAAATTTCGTTTTTTAATTTCCATTTTGATCTGACTGGTTTGCAATAGAGGTCACGTTAGGGGTCACTTGGGTGAACTTTGACTAAATGACTGTTTATATCTTGACATAGATGTTTCGCATAATTTAGTGCATCAAAACAGACCAATTCAGTGAATACGTAAATACACAATACGCCACTTGGTTAATCCGGCGCTGAAAGTGTTATCCAAAATCGCACGGGAGGTTATTTCTGATTAAGATTAAAGACAGAATTGAACATCCACTTTCTTCAAATTAGTTGCTTTTAGTTGACCTTAGTTGTTAAACGTGTTACTTATAAATAAAATATCTTAACTTTCGACTTTAGTTACTTTTTGTTACTTCGAAATCTCTCCTCACTGATCGGGGTTAATTAACTATAATCACTCCCTTGAGTCCATCTATTGTTCATTACAATAGGGTGATGGTTGTGGAGTGGGGGTGCTGGGTTGTTGCGGCGGCCGTGTGGACTAATGCAAGGTGTGTCGTTGAGGCCAGTGACATGGCTGTGGTTTCACGCTTGTACGTGACAAAGAGTAGGGTCGGTTGCCTAACCACGTGGGTTTTCTCCGAGTCCTCTAGTGCAATGGAATAGTAATACCGAAATGACCTAGCAAGGACAAAATCGGGATTCGTAAACAACCGACAGGAGACAGTCAAGATTACACATTGGAGAAAATTTTAGTTTCCAATATCCAAAGTGAATATAGATTTCAAGTTACGTCTTTTTTATAAGTGCTTTAGTAATTAATACATAAATTTTAATAGACATTTCATTATCATTAAACTTGACCGGGTGTTCGATCCCTGCATTGGCCGAGAAAGTTCCCCCTTGTCAGTGATGCAGGACGGAGGGCGTGACAAGGACAGCTGTCTAGTCATTCGGATGAGGCGAAATACCGAGGTCCCGTGTACACATTGGCGTGCACGTAAAAAATCCCTTGACAGTTGGAAATGAAATGAAATGGGGTTTAACGTCCTACTCTTCTGCACCTAACCTGGGCTAATTGAAGACGGGCATACGCCATACAGTGTGCTATGAGGGAAATTTTGCCCGGGCAGCGGCGCTACGGCCTACTCTTATATCGAATTCCAACTGCCAAGGGATCTTTTACGTGCACGCCAATGTGTACACGGGACCTCGGTTTTTCGTCCCATCCGAACGACTAGGCAGCTGTCCTTGTCAGGCCCTCCATTCTGCATCACTGACAAGGGGAAACCACGCCGGAAAATCGAGATGAACTTTCTCGGCCAATGCAGGGATCGAACACCCGATTGACAGTTGGAATTCGATGTAAGAGTAGGCCGTAGTGCCGCTGTCCGGACAAAATTTCCCTCATAGCACACTGTATGGCGTATACCCATTAGCCCAGTTTGGAGCAAAACAGTTGGACGATAAACTCCATTTTATTTCATTTCATTTTTTAAATTTGATCGGATTAGGGATTGTCCTCGCTGTGTAGTGTTCTAAAAATAGAACTTACATATCTACAGTTGTCTGGGAAATACCCTATTTCACGAATAACTAAATTCTACTACTGATACAGAAGAATATTACTCTGCATATTAAAACATAAATATATGAATAAAAAGACCCAACGAAAACGATCAATAATTATTTGGGAATTCCTGCAAGAGGTTACGTAATATCATTGCTAGAAAGTTCAACGGCCCACGAGCAAATAGCAATATGGTATCTCCCTTTATTTATTATATTATAAATTTACAAAGTGTTGTAACTTAAAAAGAGTAATTAGCAATACAATAAAATGGTTAATATACAATATATGAATATTACATATTCATGAAGGAAATGCCAAGAAATATAGGCTCGCCTATATCAAACCACTTGGGTTTTCTCTGGGTCATCCGGTTTATCCCGTACTAAAAAAAACCCTAGGCGCAAATGAATTGCTGAAATGAAATTGCACCATATGTTACTCCCGAAATGACCTAGTTTGTTTCGAGTCCAAGTTCTCCCACTCTATCTATCTCTCTCTGTTACAAACATACTTGACTAGCTGTATTACAGAAATTGCATTGTGTATATAAATAGAACAAACGTAATCGATATTATAATATATGAAGGCGGGTCTGTCTGGATATTACCATTGAAAATCCCATGTTTGTACATGATACAGTGATTTTGCTGGGTATTCCTGCAAGAACTTATTTGTAATATTTCTGAAAAAACCTTTTTTACAGGTGTATTGTTCATTTTTTTTTTTACAATTTGTAATAATAAAGGTATTCGTCATGTGTTTTTTTTAAAGCTCACGACATCTATAGTTAGCGGGTATTTCAGCGAGTTTTGTTTTGGAAATCCAAAACTTACTACATCCATCAAAGACATTTCGAGAACATTCTCTTAATTGGGAATTCCTCCAAAAATCATATAAATATAAGGATTGCTTTCAGAAAGCTCAGTTGCTTTAAGTTAAATTCTTCGACAACAACACATTATAAAAACTACAACATGGGTTACGATCCTTATAAAAAAGTAAGTGTGCTATCATTAATAATGAATTTGATATGAATGACTATTTTGTAATGTTTGCCTAAAATACCATGTTTAAATTTACTATTGTTAGGGTAGTCATATTTCTAATGTCTTTCTTATGTCGTGATATATTATATTGTGTGTTTTTCTTCTCTTTTTTCCTTTTATTTATAAAACGTATTTTTCTTCAAAGCGAGGTAAATCCTGAACGCTGATTACGGATCGACGCTAGACGTAATACATGCTTATTATAAAACTGAATGATTGTTTTTATTTTAGTGTAAATGTGATTGATTGCAAATACATTTTTTGTACTTGGATAAGCTGTAAAATCTTTTATTCTATAATCAAACCTGTTTGACTAAATACAAGTTTTTTTAAAATACATTTTTTTTACAGGAGGTCCCGGCTAACTCGGGATGTTTTCCGGGAGATGTCCAAGTTGAAACGAAACTTGACGGAAAGAAATGTATACGTAATTTACAAGTCGGAGAGGAGGTTAAGGTTATGTTCGAGGATGGGAATATCGGATTTTCTGAAGTATGGACAATGGCCCATAAAGACACAGAGTCCACGGCCTGTTATCTACATATTCAAACCGAAACAAAGAAACTGACCATTAGCCATCTTCATTTCATACCTGTTACAGATCAAAATAATTCCACGGTTGTTTATAAAATGGCTAAAGACGTAGAGGTATGTAGTGATTTTTATAAACAAATTTTATGTTCATATATTTTGTCTCTTTTAAAAAGAAAATAAATTTATATAATATAGCGAGCACAAGCAGTGTAGATCCCATTTTAAACTTGCATGACTCTTGAATTGAATATTTAAACGTCTCTATAACAGCAATTGTGGGCATATTTGTCTCTGATTTTGCACACAGTAAAATAATCGATAATATTCTAGGTAGTCAAATGAGAGAGAGAGAGAGAGAGAGAGAGCGAGAGAGAGAGAGAGAGAGAGAGAGGTTTAACGTCCACTCGACACAATTTTAATTGGTTCAATTTTATTTTAATACTTCACTTGCGTGTAGGGATCTTTAGCAGTGGGAGGAAACCGAAGGACCCGGAGAAAACCCACGATATTGGACAGGCGACCCTACTCCTTGTCACGTACAACCGGGGAATCGAAAGTTAAATTAGTACTTTATTGTCGCGGACAAACTGGCAATTTCCACCGTAGGTCTATTTCTGTATTTGTTATTCTCGCACACTGAACTATGGGATCCTGAGTAAATTAATTAATATTTTTTATTTTAGGTAGGAGACCACCTTATTACGGTTAATAAAGAAAGTAGAACGACCGAAACCGTAATGAAGATCGAAGAGGTGGAGTCAACGGGAATATTCGCCCCGTTCACTATTAATGGGTTTATACTCGTTAACGGTGTTCACACATCAGTGTATGCGGAAGTGGATCCAGATTTAGCGCATTCTGCCCTGGCACCTTTCCGAGAAAAATACTACATCACACCAAATGATGAAATGGAAGACTTCCTCAAACCAAACGAAAATGGCGTACCAGCGATCTTTGCAGAGGCTTTTATAATGTTGAAGCAGTTAGTACCCTCGTATTAAAAATTTTTCATTCTGCCAATAAAATATATTTTTTTTAAAATCAAAATTTGTTATATTTCATCCGACAGTTAAGTCCCCTGTTGTCTTAGTGACCGAAACATTGTAATGCTCTAAAGGTCAGATAAACTACTGTTAAATTAAATGTTGTCGTCCTAGTCCCGGGATGGATATTTTGCCGCTCTGGTAAAGAAATGAAATGAAATGAAATGGGGTTTAACGTCCTACTGTTCTGCTCCTATACTGGGCTAATGAAGACGGCATACGCCATACAGTGTGCTATGAGGGCAATTTTGATTTTGTCCGGGCAGCGGCACTATCGCCTACTCTTATATCGAATTCCAACTGCCAAGGGATCTTTTACGTGCATTCCAATGTATACACGAGACCTCGGTTTTTCGTATCATCCGAAGGACTAGACAGCTGTCCTTGTCAGGCCCTCTGTTCTGCACCACTGACAAGGGGGAAACCACGTCGGAAAATCCAGATGAACTTTCTCGGCCAATGCAGGGATCGAACACCCGACCTCCTAGCGAGCCAGCGTCTTAACCACCTAGCCACCGTGGCTCCCCCTCTGGTAAAGAGAAATGAAATGAAATGAAATGGGGTTCAACGTCCTACTGTTCTGCTCCTAAACTGGGCTAATGAAGACGGGCATACACCATACAGTGTGCTATGAGGGAAATTTTACCCGGGCAGCGGCGCTACGGCCTACTCTTATATCGAATTCCAACTGCCAAGGGATCTTTTACGTGCACGCCAATGTGTACACGGGACCTCGGTTTTTCGTCCCATCCGAACGACTATAGACAGCTGTCCGTGTCAGGCCCTCCGTCCTGCATCACTGACAAGGGGTCTGGTAAAGAGAAAGGGGGTGGGGTCGGGTTGGAAGGTCAATAGGGCGGTAGGGTGTGTGTGTATGTGTGAAAAATCCGGTGGGTTGGGGATAAGCCAAGCTTAAAGAATTATACAATTGGTGGGATTATCGGTGCTTGGGTATAGCGATAAATTAGGATCTTATCGCAAACTACATATTATGATCATTAAAAGCTTGTAGTTCCACTAGAATGTTCCGTATAATTCCAAACGTTGATGATAATGTTTAAAGGGGGTTTAAACCTAGGGAATACAAGTATCCGTGCTGTGTATCCGCCAATCCATGCTATGTATCCGCCAAGTCAGATTCGGGTGGCCTAATTCTACTAAGACGATGATCATTGTGGTTTGTATGGAAAGGCCCAAAGAACATTTCCCGGCTTATATAACCATTTAAAACACCCAAAGCAATGCCAAAAATGTTTATGTATACTGGAACATTCGACAAAATGAAATAATTACGTCAGCTAGTATTTCATATATAATTTCCGTGGTTGGTTCTGGACAGAGTTTCCTCGCTACTCTTCTTTGAATTCCAACTACAATGTGTTCACGCCACTGTGTACATCGTTGGGTCGTACTATCCGAACAACTAGACAGTCATTCCTTGTCATCTCCACAGACACCACCAATGACTAGTGAGAAGCGGTTTGAAAAGAGCCAACGGTTCTTCACGGTTAACACCAGAATTCGAACCCGGGACATTCAGGCTGAGAGGCTAGAGTCTCTGTAGGTGACCAGTAGGTGGCGGCGTCTGGTAATTACGATATTCAAAAAAAGATTAACGCTAACACATTCAATGGACCATAAACAAGTTTGTAAAATGATTTCGTTGGGTTTTTTTTTGCTAGACTGGTAGAATTTCTAAATAATATTATATCTGAAATATTACAATTATTTACGAGTGATTGGTTAAGTCGGATCTTCGTTCAACTCGGATAAAATCGTTTGGACCCTTTGATCCTGCACATTTTTATTATTAAATTTCTTCGCGTAAGTCGGATTCCCAAGTCGGATCTTCGCTGAACTCGAATTAAAATTCGATTGTAATTAGGCTAGGTAAAGCAATAATTGACTGAAGTTTCTCAGCTTTTCAACGATTTTCCCCACCCCAGCTTACCTAAATTTCGTTTCGTCTTATATGGCCGAGCCACGTAAATCCGTACGCCACCCCACATCTAGTCCTCAATGGCGTCCGCCAAAGTCGTTAAGCAGAACAGGACGCATAACAGCATGTTGTGTTGCACATACTGACTCTCAGTGCCGGACTGATGGGCCGAAGGCAATCCTGTCAGGTCATTGAACAAGGCCCACACAAGTACGCGCCGTAGTCGCGTCACGCCACCCCACATCTAGACCTCAATGGCGTCCGCCAAAGTCGTTTAGCAGAACAGGACGCATAACAGCATGTTGTGTTGCACATACTGACTCTCAGTGCCGGACTGGTGGGCCGAAGGCACACCTGTCAGGTCACTGACCAAGGCCCACACAAGTACGCGCCGTAGTCACGTCACGACCGCGGCGAAGGCGCGCGGGCGTCTGAGAGGGGTCTGGGGGGGGGATGTCTCTCGCCAGGAAAATTTTGAAAATTGACATCCGCAAACCCATTTTTCAAACATTTCTGACCAAAGCACTCTTGTAGTACATTTCTTTTTTTGTGTAGTTTGTCAGTCATTTTTTTTCCTATCTTTTCTTTCTCCTGTCCTGTGTCCTGTCCTCCACTTCCTTTTCTTTCCCCCCCCTCTCCTTTCTTTCTCTTTTCTTTTTTCTTTTTTCTTTCTCTTTTTTCTTTTTTCTTTATGGGCTTAGGCCCACTTTTTTTTAATGAGCTTAGGCCCACCTGTCACAGACAGGTGGACAGGTGGGCCCAGTCCGGCACTGCTGACTCTAGCGAGGTAAGCAAGGTCTTCTGTTCTCACTTTAATGTTCTTTTACATTCCATTGTCTATAGGATGAAATTCTATAGTATTCTGGGGGGTTGGATGGCTGAATGGTTAGCGTGCGCGCGCTGTATCATAAAGTCTGTCATTGAGTCGACTGGCGTGGTTTCGAATCCCCGGTTGTACGTGACAAGGAGTAGGGTCGCCTGTCCAACCTCGTGGGTTTTCTCCGGGTCCTCCGGTTTCCTCCCACTGCTAAAGACCCCTACGCGCAAGCGAATTGTTGAAATAAAGTTAAACCATATGTTAGTCCCGAAATGACCTAGTTTGTGTCGAGTGGACGTTAAACCCCATTTCTCTCTCTCTCTCTCTCTATAGTATTCTACAGAATTTTGGGGGCCTGTAGGAAATAATGGCCCCAAATATTCTGTAGTGCAAATCCATAATTTTTCCTACAGATTTATGCTAAAATTTATAAAAGAAAAATAAAGTATTCTATAGTGTTTTATGATGTAAATTCTATAGTTATCTTTTTGTCTTTAATCAAGTTTTGTGAACAGACTGCACAGTTGTCCCACTGTATCCATTTTCTTGTTAATACTAACTTCTATGGAGTTGTTATACATGTACATTCAATTTAAAAATTTAAAATTCAGTCAATGAACAAACAGTTTTCTCTTGGATCAACTTTAATCAATCCGTTAGCTAACGGATAATGAAATTGACTTTCCAGCAACAGAAATTTAACGGACCGTTAACAAACCACACGTTAGCAAGATAACGATCAGTTAGAGTTTGACGGGTCGTTAAAATAACTTAGTTTTGAGCAACCGGCCCAGGTGGTTAACTGCTTGATTCTTATTAAAACTGGGGCCTGTTTCACGAAGTTTTAACTACAATAAAATACAAATTTTAGTAATTTGTTTGGATAATATTAGATTGATTTTAGTGCTTAGCCAATCAAAATTGAAGTATCTAATAAAATTTGGATTTTATCTTCAGTTAAAATTTCGTGAAACAGGGCCCAGGTTCTTAAAAGAAACCTTAACAGTAGAAATTCGAATAAAAGTAGGCGGATACATGTCAGTCTCCAAATAATAAAAAAAATATTCTGTTAAAAGGCACAAACCCCGATTCCATTCCATAAAAAGAAAGGGTATAGGACCCATTACCGATTTCGATATAGACACGTCTACACCAATTCTTTAAATTACCGAATAGACTTTACAGGGAAATTCATTTTTATATATTTTCTCAAAATGTTATCTATTTTAAATAAATGAAAATAAATTTGACCAACAAATATAATAGGTCCCATTATACAATTATTTCATATTGCCCATCTTTTAACGTTATCAAAATAACGAACGTGCGCAAGTGTATAGTGATGTGACGTCACAATAGATATTCAGTGTGTCGCCTTGATAAGGTCAACAGCGCCATCAACTTGTGGATTTTTATTTTAATAAAAATAATAGATCTACCCCAACCCAGCAACGTGAGTATTTATTTTAATAATTTAGTATCTAATCATATGTAAAGCTGTAAGACCGCGGAAAGCTAATTAAATTAGGTCTGTTACTGTAAGATATTGACTCATATTATTATTAGTAGTAGGCCTATTACTGAATAATGGTACATTCAACAATAATTCCTGTCGTGTAAATATTTGCTTGTGTTTTTGTATAGGTCATTTTAAAATAAATTCATCAGCATATTATTCTTTTTTTAATCTTTTTTTTAAATATATTAAAGAACCGTAAGTGAAACTGATGTTTGATCGTATGCCGTATGGTAGAGCTTTTTAATAACCATGTCCGCATGTCGTATTAGCTTGATAACGTTGAGAGAATACTCTTCGAAACGTCGCCCAAATAAATAAGTAGCTGATTTTCCATAAGTATGTGTTTTTGTGTATTGCATGTGTTTCATGTTGAATGTTGATATTTTCTTTCGCGTTTTGAATTGGCCTATTTCTAATAAATTCATCAGCTACTTTTTTTTATATGAAATATACAATCATAGTACATAAAGAAATAAGACACCCTTTTCCTAAACATTGAACAATGGAAATATTTTACTCACATGTTATTTTTATAAAATCGCCATTGGCTGATTATAAATTGATTTGACAGTAGTGTTCAACCTTTCGAGTCCGAAATGTCACCTGCTTGAGACCGAAACATCAAGGCCATAGTTCGAAATGTAGCGGGACCGAAATATCATGTAATCTATGCAACTGGGGTGATATGTCCATGTGTCATTTCGCCGTGTAAATTTCTAGTTGAAAACGTTTAATCACCCCATTGATTATTGTATAGATTTGAAACATGTTATATTGTAATCTTTATTGATATAACTTTAATTGAATTATGTAATCTATTTTATAGATGGCGTCAGTTCTACATGATTTGGAGACTGGTTGTGGTGACCATACAGAAATAGTCACCGAAGAAACCCCCCAAGAAACCATTAGCAAAGGTGACCATATTACGTTCAGTTCCATTCATACTTTCTACAGTTATAATCTTTCTATTCATTCTTATTAAATACAAATGGTGTATTTTTTTAATTTCAGAGAATCTCCTGGACTGCAGAATTCGGGAACTCGAATTATCTATTAAAAATAAAGGTAGGAAAATGAATTACGCCAACTTTCATTTATTAGTGTAAAATATATTTAAATATAAGTTCAAGAACAAATGTATTTCAGTTTTGTTTCGATAATATATAAGAGAGATGGAGGGAGAGAGAGAGAGAGAGAGAGAGAGAGGGGGGGCGGGCGTAAAGTCCATATACTAAGTCATTTCGGGACTCCGTGTACACCATAGAGCCGCTCCCGGGCCAAATTACCCCCATAGCACACTGCATGGCGTATGCCCGTCTTCATTATCCCAGTCGGAGCACAGCTGCACAGTAGGATGTTAAACCCTATTTCATTTCATTTGTCCATAATTCGCTTGAGCTTGGGGGCCCCGGAGTAAGCTAACGAAACCCATGAGGTTGGACAAGCTACCCCACTCCTTGCCACGTTCAGGTGTCGAATCGAAACCACATCACTTGACTAAATGACAGACCTTATGATCTAACGCGCGCACATTAAGCCATTTGACCATCCACTATAACAGGCTGTTTTTATAGGTATATCTTTTCGCTACAACAATTAATTTTAGCTTTTAATTTATATGTTAATAATTGTATGCACCACTTTAAGAATTAGCAGCAACGCAAGCGAAAGAAGAGGAAAAGGTTGAAGAAAATGAAGAGGCGAAAGAAGAGGAAGAAGTGAAGGATGAGGAGAAAGAACAAAGGAAAGTAGAAGATGGAGATGTGGATGAAGAGTCATCCCAACTGGGTAATAAAACATAATATCATAATACATACAAATAATCTATAGGCTACGCGAACCAACATTTACAATGGCAAGATAAGAATCCGATATTTCCTGACTGACACCACATCATGTCACAGGTTTTCGTGCGAGTCGTACTTTGATATTTCAACTATGCAGGGTAAATACTGACAATGGAGGTTCCGTAACTTGAAAAATTTGTTATGATGGGCCGTCCCGTTAATTATCAGAAAATTTAAACATTAATTATACAATTATATATATGCGATTACATTGCTGCTGTGTTTGTTATGTAATGTAAGTGTACATTTTTTGTAATCATCAATCAGACTTAATACGTTTTTGTCACGTGTTATATTTTTAAGAAATGGGGGATTTCTAGGAATCCGTTGATTTTTTCCCTAGTAATTAATGACAAAATTGCTATTTTATACAGAAACTTCAGCAGAGGATGATATCAGATCTACAACTGAACATGATAGAGATACACCTGGTAAAATTATTATTAAACGATGTATAAGTCAAATTTATGTCACAAACATCGATACAAATGATTTGCTAACTTATAAAAATGTCTGCTGGAACCCACCCCAATAATTACACTAACAGATAAGACAGATCAAATAAAATAACATAAATTGTCTATACAAATGAATGGACATTCTCGGTATTCTCAGTGGTATCGTACCGTTTTACTCCACTAACTTCTCATCCACGGGGTAGGCATATACTCAAATTATCCGCCCTTGATACGTCTGCTATTTTTATCGATCAATCTAGTGAACAATTTGACTTCGTGAAAATTTCGCGGATGGATCCTGAATGTTAGTTGTTAGTACAGAAATGTTTGGGAAACTGCACTTGAGGTATTAGTTAAGACTTCGTTTAAAATAAGCCGACTCATACGTATAAAAACCGCACTAAGAGGCCCAGGACTGTACAAAACAGTGGACGCTTACGACTGGCCTCGGATCCATTCGCGTGATCTGATATGTCCGTGGTTTTGTCTTGTGTAATTGTATGTGCCCCCCCCCCCTGAACTTACCATTAGAAATGTAAGACCTTTATATCATATAAAACCAGAAAAAGTCATACCGCAGATCTAACAGTTTTCTCACCGTCAATTAAACGTTATATATAAATTAAATCAATTTTCTTATCAAAGAGAGAGAGAGAGAGAGAGAGAGAGAGTCAAGGGGATACGTCGATTCAACACAA
The DNA here is from genome assembly GCF_932274485.2 of Patella vulgata. Lineage (NCBI taxonomy): Eukaryota > Metazoa > Mollusca > Gastropoda > Patellidae > Patella > Patella vulgata. The sequence goes on from NC_065883.2 coordinate 27,096,852, forward strand.
ACTAAGTCATTTTGGGATTGCGTGTACACCGTAGCGCCGCTCCCGGGCCCAACTGCCCCCACGATAGCACATTGCATGGCGTATGCCCGTCTTCATTATCCCAGTCGGAGCAGAACAGTAGGATGTTAAACCCTATTCATTTCATTTCTGTCCATAATTCGCTTGAGCTTGGGGGCCCCGGAGTAAGCTAACGAAACCCATGAGGTTGGACAAGCTACCCCACTCCTTGCCACGTTCAGGTGTCGAATCGAAACCACATCACTTGACTAAATGACAGACCTTATGATCTAACGCGCACACATTAAGCCATTCGACAATCCACTATAACAGGCTGTTTTTATAGGTATATCTTTTCGCTACAACAATTAATTTTAGCTTTTTATTTATATATGTTAATAATTGTATGCACCACTTTAAGAATTAGCAGCAACGGAAGCGAACGAAGAGAAAAGGGTTGAAGAAAATGAAGAGGTGAAAGAAGAGGAAGAAGTGAAGGATGAGGAGAAAAAACAAAGGAAAGTAGAAGATGGAGATGTGGATGAAGAGTCATCCCAACTGGGTAATAAAACATTATATCATAATACATACAAATAATCTGTAGGCTTCGCGAACCAACATTGATTTACAATGGCAAGATAAGAATCCGATATTTCCTGACTGACACCACATCATGTCACAGGTTTTCGTGTGAGTCGTACTTTGATGTTTCAACTATGCAGGGGAAATACTGACAATGGAGGTTCCGTAACTGGAAAAATTTGTTATGATGGGCCGTCCCGTTAATTATCAGAATATTTAAACATTAATTATACAATTATATATATGTGATTACATTGCAACTGGGAGCCACGGTGGCTAGGTGGTTAAGACGCTGGCTCGCTAGCCTGGAGGTCGGGTGTTCGATCCCTACATTGGCCGAGAAAGTTCATCTGGATTTTCCGACGTGGTTTCCACTTGTCAGTGATGCAGAACGGAGGGCCTGTCAAGGACAGTTGTGTAGTCCTTCGGATGAGAAGAAAAACCGAGGGCCCGTGTATACATTGGAATGTACGTAAAAGATCCCTTGGCAGTTGATATTCGATATAAGAGTAGGCGATAGTGCCTCTGCCCGGGCAAAATTTCCCTCATGGCACACTGTATGGCGTATGCCCGTCTTGATTAGCCCAGTATAGGCGCAGAACAGTAGGACGTTAAACCCCATTTCATTTCATTTCATTTCATTTACATTGTAACTGTGTTTGTTTGTTATGTAATGTAAGTGTACATTTTTTGTAATCATCAATCAGACTTAATAAGTTTTTGTCACGTGTTATATTTTTAAGAAATGGGGGGAATTTCTAGGAAGCCGTTGATTTTTTTCCTAGTAATTAATGACAAAATTGCTATATTATACAGAAACTTCAGCAGAGGATGATATCAGATCTACAACTGAACATGATAGAGATACACCTGGTAAAATTCTATTTGTAAAAGTAAACCACACCCACAATTATTAGTAAACGATGTATAAGTCAAATTTATGTCACAAACATCGATACAAATGATTTGCTAACTTATAAAAATGTCTGCTGGAATCCACCCCAATAATTACACTAACAGATAAGACAGATCGAATAAGATAACATAAATTGTCTATACAAATGAATGGACATTCTCGGTATTCTCAGTGGTATTGTACCGTTTTACTCCACTAACTTCTCATCCACGGGGTAGGCATATACTCAAATTTTCCGCCCTTGATAATGTCTGCTATGCCGACTTATAGGTATAAAAACCTCACTACAGGTCCAGAACGGTACAGCACAGTGGACGCTTACGACTGGCCCCCGGATCCATTCGCTTGATCAGATATCTCCGTGGTGTTGTCTTGTGTAATTGTATGTGGTGCCCCCCTCCCTGAACTTACCATTAGAAATGTAAGACCTTTATATCATATAAAACCAGCAAAAGTCATACTGCAGATCTAACATTATACATAAATTAAATCAATTTTCTTATAGATAAAGAGTTCAGTAAATTCGACAGATTTTTAATGGTAAGTTTCTTTTGTTACATTTAGAGCCAAACAACAATTAACACTTTAAACAGTGAAGTAATTTATTCAAACAGAATCACTTCTTAGCGGTTAAAACTGGGAAATACGAATATCAGTACCGAGACATTGTTAACATGAATTCAGCTGAACAGAATGTTATCATGCACCCCCCCCCCCCCTTTGCGCAAAAAAAAAAATCATAGTGTCCTATCCTGATAATATATCGCCCACATATCGTTTGTGTTGGTACAAGCGAGAACCTGAATAGAAAAGTATCAAAATGGTCTCTCCCGACTTAAAATCCATGCCAAAATTGTTTGTCAAAGTAAAAATGCAATGTTATTTAATTTCAGGCGATCGGTCTAAAACAAAACGTTACGTACACCCGTGTGAAACGTTTTAAACCAAAAACAGGTAAATTTGTTATTCTAAATCTCTACAATAATGTGCCATGTTTTATTTCGTTTTCCTACATAATTGCATAATGTCTTGATGAAACTTGATACGTCGTCAGAGTATTAAAGGTTCTGCTGATAATGCTAATTGAATTGTTTAGCATGACTCAATGTTTTACGGAAAACTCGGAAGAAAAAAAATCGTCCTGTGCCAAAAACTCGGAAAAAATAATTCAGAGTTTTCGGATTTTTTTCCGAGTTATCCAAATTTTCGTTTTTTTGCATAGTGTAAAAACGAAAACTCGGAATTTTTGTTCTTTTTATTTAATCTTCTGTTTATATCTAAAGGGATTGGGTGGTCGATTGGTCTAACGCGTGCGCTTTAGATTACAAAGACTGTTATAGGGTTTCGATTCCAAGCTTGTATGTGACAAGGAATGTCCTTAGACATTCGTCCACCATATTCCATTTGATATAAAACACAAATTTATATGGAAAGCAATCACTGGCTTTATTTTACACTACGTTTCAACAAGTTCCTCTTGTCGTTCTCAAGTAAGTAATGACAGTGTAATGGCAAGAAATCAAATTATATACAACAAGGTAACAAAAAACAATAACTAATATGAAACCATCAAAGGGCTAAAAAAGTACAATAATAACATTACCAAATAAACATAGAGGATATTGATTAAACAATTAATTAAAAATTACTATGTGAATCCATCACAGGGCTGACAAACAGAGTCGTAACAACAATATGAACATCAAAGATATTGATTAAGGATTAATTAATTAAGATTTGAATCCATCCAAGGGGTAATAAACAGAGCAGTAATAACATTATAAAATGGACATGAAAGTTATTAATTAAGGATTAATTAAGATATCATAACTCCTTGGGAGAAAAAATCCCTCGTCTCTATTTAGTTCAGGTTTAAATCTCTTGATTTGGATGGCTTCTTGTAGTTTTCTGGATTTCTTATTATGAAGATGTTTGTTTAATACTTGGACTCCAGAGTAGTTGACTTGGTTGCGTTTGTTCAGATTCAGGTGTTCATAAACAGCGGAATTGTTGTCTGTGCTTCTCGATTGATGTTGTTTCAACCTCTTAACTAGTGGGCATTTAGTTTCACCGATGTATTTCTTGGAACAAGAACACGTAATTTGATACACACAGCCCTTGGGTTGTTTACCTGTTGAGGATTCCGTCTTTCCATTAGCACCAAGGATATCTTTTATGGTTTTACCTGTTTTGAAGAAGACTTTGATACCGGCTTCCTTGAGGATCCTTCTTATCTTGTAAGATATATTTCCTTGGAATGGTACTGAAATGGCTATCGGGAGATCTTCTTTAGGGGGTCGGGCATTGTTTCTGTTGTTGATGGTTGATGTAATGATTTTCTCAACGAGCTCACTGGGGTACTGATTTAGATTAATAAAGACATTCTTAATATGGTTTAACTCCTCTTTTAGGTGGTCATCATTGCAAATGTTGAGGGCCCGGTGGGTGAGGGTGGCGATGATCCCCTTTTTTGTTTCGAGTGGGTGGTTGGAATGAAAATTTAGGTATTGGTCTGTCTGTGTGGGTTTCCTATAGACACTGGTTTTAATGTTTCCATCTTCTCTCTTCACCAGCACATCTAGAAAGGGTATAGCTGCGTTAACTTCCTTTTCCATCGTGAACTTAATTCTTGGGTGTTGCTTGTTCAAGTGTTCAAGTAAAGAATTTGGATCATCCGATGCTTTAATCATTACAAAAGTGTCGTCGACTTTTCTGTACTAGCATACGGGTTGGATAGGTGATGTTTTAAGAGCATTAACTTCAAACGATGTCATGTAAATTTCTGTTAAAAGTGGAGACAGTGGTGAGCCTATTGGTAGACCATATACCTGTTCGTATACATCATCACCCCATGTGAAGTAGGTTGACTCTACACATTCCTTAACTAATGCTATTATACTATCAGTTGTAAGTTTGGTATCTAATTTGGTGGATGAATGATTGATTCTCTCTCTTAGAATGGTAAGCATCTCATCTCTTGGGACATTTGTGAAAAGATCAACTACATCATAGGAAACTAATTGGCCCGGGTTTGTAATATTTCTAATTTTGTCGCAAAATTCTTTTGAGTTGCTGATAAACGAGCTGGCTGATTTCCCTAACGGTGATAACAAATTGGTGAGAAACTGGGCTAAATTATAGAAAACGGAATCACTTGAGCAGACGAGCAGACGGGCTTTCATTGGCGTTTTGTGGATCTTCATCGTAGCTCTAGAGTAGGGAGGCTGTGAGTGAATTGGACGTAATTGGTACAACTGCTGAGAATAGATTTGGTTAAGCTGGTTTAATTCTTTGAGGTGTTCATGCAGTTTCTTTTCCAGTGTGGCTGTAGGATCCTTCCTCAGTTTCCTGTGCGTCTTCGTGTCAGATAGCACCCTGGCGACTGTGTCTTTATATTCTGTGGTATCCATTAAGACCGTTGCCTTCCCTTTATCAGCCTGACAATGGTTTAGAAAAATGCTTAAAATTACGGAAATGAACAGAATTAAAGATATTCATAACAAAACACAAGGTACATGTATATATGGACATAACTACTTCTCTGTTATTTAATAACGACGTTTCGTAACACTTACAGGTTACTTAACTTGAAAACATGATCTGTTGAAACGCCGTTATTAAATAACAGAGACTTAGTTATATCCATATCCTGTGTTGTGTTTTGTTACGGAAAGATGGCCGTACTTCTAGATGTCATTTAATGATCATAATTGGATTATCAAAAAAGTATCTTTTATATAATATAATTTAGTTAAAGTAGTAATTGGTCAATGTCTGAATTGATTTCTCATTAATCTTTTAAGTATTTTAACTGTTTGGGTATATCACGTAATCATAGTTAATACACGTTCTTGCTATATCGATATCATCTTTTGTATTTAAACATCTGTTTCTGATGTGCAATTCAACAGTTCTTATCAAATATTATTTTATATTATTTTAATCCTAATCTTGTATCTATTCTACTCTAACTTTAGTCTGGTGACCGACTCGCCCTAGCCATATTTATCTCGTTATTGTGGCCGTTAGTCAGTTTTGTACACTCTTTTATTAAAAGTACAATTTATTTATTCCGAGTTATCGTCATTAGTGTTGGAATAAGCTACAACCCCCAGAGAACAACAGTACTTCGGCACTACTTATATAAAGATTATACGTAAATGTACAGTGATGTATTGTACTGTTATTTATATATATTGCAGAAAAAACAAGCAGAAGAAGAAATATTTTAAAGATGTTTATCTGTGGCACCAAGAACGAGGATTAATCTTTATTTATTTATTTATTTATTTATTTATTTATAAGATGCAGTCATTGTTAAAGTTCAGTTAAAGAGGAAACACCTACTAAAATATATTCATTGGGTTCAATTTAAACTATGTGGATAGACACAGAACAATTTTCATGTTCAACCATTACACTATACTAATTATACTTATTTAAGTCAACTATGCGGATAGAGACAGATCTATTTACATGTTACATGTTAGATCTGCTCATTTATTCAAATGGAGATTAAGTTTATCATTTTATTTGAGCGTTACTTCCAGGTTAATATCTTATTTCCGATAAATTATACTTTTTATAGACCCACATTGACATGTGGTCGTATATTGTTGTCGCCCCAGTCCGCCCGTCCGTCCGTACGTCTGTACGTCGGTCGGTCCAGCGTCCACAATTGCTTAAGGTCATATATTGATTTTCAACGATTCCGATAATTACTGCCAGCATGCTTTAGAGACAATAGTTATCATCTGATTGAATTTATATTTATACACCGTGTTTACGCCAGTATATAATCGTTTCAATTGACTTTAGATTGATACACAGAGTTTAAAGTCTTGCGACGAACAAGTATATTGATTTTCAATGATTTTTGATAACTTGAACAGTTAAATCCATGATATTAAATATTTTGTATACTAAACGTTTGTATGGACCAAACAAATTCTAATGATTTTATGATAATTACTAAATGAATTGTTACTTTTAATCAGGTTTTCTAATTTCAAACATTAAAATATACTGATTATGTTCAAGTCAAACTATGTGGATAGAGACAGATCTATTTACATGTTAAACTTGAACATATTCATATATTATTACAATAAATCTCTAGTTTGATAATATGAATAGAGATAGATCTACTCATTTATTGAAATAGAGATTAATGTCTTATTTCCGATAAATTATAGTTTATTTCTAATTTCAAACATTACAATATACTGATTATGTTCAAGTCAAACTATGTGGATACAGACAGATCTATCGACATGTTAAACTTGAACATATTCATATATTATTACAATAAATCTCTAGTTTGATAACATGAATAGAGATAGATCTATTCATTTATTGAAATAGAGATTAATATCTATTTCCGATAAATATAATTTTGTTCTAATTTCAAACATTACAATATACTGATTATGTTCAAGTCAAACTATGTGGATACAGACAGATCTATTTACATGTTAAACTTGAACATATTCATATATTATTACAATAAATCTCTAGTTTGATAATATGAATAGAGATAGATCTATTCATTTATTGAAATAGAGATTAATATCTTATATCCGATAAATTATAGTTTATTTCTAATTTTAAACATTACAATATACTGATTATGTTCAAGTCAAACTATGTGGATAGAGACAGATCTATCGACATGTTAAATTGAACATATTCATATATTATTACAATAAATCTCTAGTTTGATAATATGAATAGAGATAGATCTATTCATTTATTGAAATACAGATTAATATCTTATTTCCGATAAATTATAATTTTTCTAATTTCAAACATTACAATATTCTGATTATGTTCAAGCCATAAATATAACTCTTGTTGACTGTACGGACGATTTAGCTGCCGTGGGCGTGTGTTTCGTTGCCTGGCAACCTATCTTTTAAAATTTCAAACATTACAATATACTGAATATGTTCAAGTCAAAACTATGTGGATAGAGACAATCTATTTACATGTTAAACTTGAACATATTCATATATTATTACAAGAAATCTCCAGTTTGATAATATGAATAGAGATACGCGTGTAGATTTATTTATTTATTCAATTAGACATCAAGTTTGCCGTTTTATTCGCGCCTTAATTAGATTTTGAATTAAATGTCTAATTTCCGTTAGAATATACTTTTTTAGTAATTCCAAAACATTTTCCGAATAACATCTGTTAAATTAATGCTAACGTACCTTGTGGGCCATTTTAAGTTTGTTTAAATTTCTGCTGATTTCAGGTCGTCATCTCAATCCTTCTGTAAACTTTGGATATTCTTGATTTGTATTCTCTAACATCGATGTCAAATAATTATTAAACTTACAAGATTTGTTATTAATCATCTAAATTACTATCTGTCTGAGTGTCTTACTCTCTTTATTGTGTTTAATCACAATGATAAAATAAAAAGTTGTATTGGTCTTTCATCATGTTGCACTTCGCTTAATTGTGTTTAATCAAAATAAAAATAAAATCTTTTGGGGGTCGTTTATCATGTTTCCTCTTTAAAAATTAGGTTTGCATATAGTATCTATTTTAATAATTTGTTCCAAATTTATATTATATTATATGTTTAATACTCTAAAGAAAATTTGTTTATGGATCGCTGCTATAAAATATAGTATCACTTTTATTTAAATTTTAAGAACAACTAAGTAATATTATTGATCGTAATTATATATCAAATAATGGAACAATGACTGCATCTTATAATTAACTATTTGTCTTAAATCTATTCCTCTTTTACACTTTAAATACATGTCTTTAATAATAGTATATAATATGTCATTGGTGAAATATGAAAACCCTAACTTCTTATTCAATTTAAACATTTTTTTTTTCTTGTCAAAATACACATTTAGTTTATTTATATTTATGTATACCATATTATTGATTTATCTATTATACACAAATTGCAATACATATTTTAAAATGCAATGTATACGTTCTTATTATTTGATTCTATACTCGAATGAATTATTGTCACGATTGTCAGTCAATCTGTATTTATTTATTTAGGAATGATTTTCATCACTACCTCAATATTAATTCAACATGAAGCACAAACTAGAACGAATCACGAGCATTAACCCGTAGCGTGCAAAGGTTTGTTGATGTCGGGGGCCAATCCCTTAATAGTATATACCCGAGACTCAAACAGGGCTTTATACGTACTCACTCAGAAATGAGAGACGGGGGATTTTATAATTATGTAAAAGTTTACAAAACTTAATTTCAATTTCAGTCTAAGATACATGAGCCATGTGCCATGTGCCATCACATAATTAATCAGTGCCGTTATACGTAGCCCAATTATATTTGACTCAAGGGGAGCGGCACTGACGCTTGTTCACTAACATTGAGGTCATGTGTTCGATCCCAGTCATTTCCAGGAGGGGAGTCTGACAAGGAACAGCGTCTAGTCAATGAGACGGCGACCAAGACCACGACCAAGACAACGAACGCGGCGACCACATTCGATTGCTTAACACCTATTTCAATGAAGTTGTTATTATACTGATTGCGATCGCGAACGCCGCCGAATTTTTGTTCAACGTATTGTTCAACAGCTGACTCGAGACTGCTTCGCGACCACTTTCTTCTATGCATTTCTGTGCGTATCGTTGCTGTCAGTACGAACGGAAAATCGCAGAGGTCACGGTTCCAGGCAGTTATCACCAATTTTGCAAAGCAGAAAGCTGGGAAGAAACTTATAATATAAGATATCTTATATGTTCATCCTCCTGTATTTGATGATTTTAAAGCATCAGACTGACATTTGCAGGCAACCGTGATGATTTCATGAAAGCTTTGCCAGAAAATATCGTATGTATTGAATAATAAGCCTCGTTTAGTATGTTTATCAGGTGAGGTTGTTTTAAGACAATCAAGATGCCAACCTTGTTTTTCGTCCGATTTTGGCGCCGAAATTGTCTATTAGTAGTTAGGGTGGGGATCGAAGCCCCCACAGAAAACCGACAAGTTCAGGCAGACGACCCAACGCCTGGTCCATAACTGAAACGAAACGGAGATTAACGTTCCAATTGTCTGCTCCATCCGGGCTAATGATGAAGGGTATAACTTTCTTGACAGTTGGAATTCGAAATAAGAAGAGGGTAAAACTTCCAAAGAAGCACACTGCATGGTGTATGCCTGTCATCATTAGCCTGTAAAGAGTTTAAAAGTAGGACGTTAAATCCAATTTCATTTCATATCTCAATGTTCTTTACATCCATATTATTTCAATTCTCCGTATTTTAATTATGCAGAATAACAGGTATTATCCTGGCCATTAACGTAAATTCTAGTGTTAAAAATCTGTGGTAGAAAATCTTGAGTTGATAGTCTAAAGTAGAAAGTCGAAAGATAGTTAAAAGTTGGCAATTATAGGACGAAATTATGTCAATGTAAGTAGAATAAAAAGCTTTATTTTTCTTATAGATAGGATTTTCTCTTTTACTTTTAGATTTCTACTTTGTACTATATATCACATTTTGAAACTGATATCCCTTGATATTATGTCTAATGTCTATGAAGGCCATATTCAAACAACCGAGATAACCAAATTTAGGGACAAGTAATGCCTTTTTATACCTTGCTCCTTTCGCAACCCTTTACTTTTTCTGTGTTCCAAAGTAAAAAAAAATATGTGCATTTTTGAGGTGGAAACGGTCTTGTTAGAAAGTATAATGATCCTATAGAAAGGTAGATGTAGGCAACTGCAATGTCAGTAGAATTTTGATAGTTTGACTTCATTTGGAACAATCTAAAAAACTAGGGAGAATTTCCGAAGGGGTTGTGATATCAGAAACGTAATGCCGTGACATGATGGGGATAAAACGAACGCTGTGTTTGTATGTAGAATCAGGGCCAGTGAGGACCCTCAGGAAAGTCAACTGGTCGATGAGGAAATATACATGAACATGGTCTCTAACATTATTTTGGTGTATATCTGGGGTAACTGGGGGAAATTTTGCCGAAACACAGAAACTGAGATTGAACACAACATCTTCATGATCAGATGTATACTATTTTGACAGGAAATAAATTTTAAGCAAGCAAACAAGTGGGAAAACAAAACCCGTGATCATCAAACGCCAAAATACCAAAAAGAAAATGATCGGATACCACACAGCCTACTTAGAGCGATCGATAATTCTGACGTCAGACTGTCCCAAAATTGACACGGTACACACGATAAGAGTAAATGTTCAAATTCGTCTCTGGTCGTTAAAACATCGGTCATTCGTGAGGGCATCTTAAACCATCGTATGACCTCCTGTGGAGTTTCTCAGAATCAGGTAGCAACTTCTTGAGCGCTAGCAAAATCTTTGGCATGCCAAAAGATTGCCGAAAGACCTTGCGAGGGTTCGTTTTCGTGTTGAATTCGTGTGTCCATTTTGTCCGGCAGTGTCTGTCCGATTTTCACAAAATTCGAACCCAACCGTCATTATGGTGTAACGGTGATACATTTAAACGTTTTTTTCTAAATCGAATATATATTGAAAACTCGCTATAAACACGACTTTCGTAAACTCAGGGGCCAAAATCCAGGAAGAAATGGTCTTATATGCACGAATATCGACTGGAATCGACATCTTTGGGTTATAAACATACATTTCAAGTTTCATCATAATCGGATAAAAAACATTGTGACCTCTGAAGTGTCCACAAGCTAAAACGTGATTTTTCGTACAATCATGGGTCATAATCTATAATAGTATCGAAAAGAACCAAGATCTTTGGGCGATAACCCTATATTTCAAGTTTCGTCAAAAATTGTGACCTGTAGAGTGTCCACAAACAAATTGTGGACGCATAAGAATGGCCAATAGCACCGATGATCAGACGAAGATAACGCGATTTCACAAGATGCCCTCACGATGGCCTTATGAAGGGCAAAATGGACACACAAATTCAAAAAGAAAACGAACCTTTGCAAAGCCTTCCGTAAATTTTTTGGCATGCGCCAAAGAAGTTTTTGCCAGCCCCCAAGAAGTTGCTGCCCGTGTCTGGGAAACTACACAAGAGGTCATACGATGGTTTAAGATGCCCTCACGAATGGCCCGATGTTTTTACAATCACAGCGGAATTTGAACATTTACGCTATCATGTGTCAATTTCGGGACAGTGTGACGTCTGCATTACCGCGTGCATAATCACTGGCAGGACAGCGCAACACTGGCGAGCTTACCATGTTTGTAGAGTTTTACGGGCCCGTGATACTCTGACGGTGACGAGAACCTCAAACCGGTGGCTTATACCCACGTCACTAGGTACCTGCATTCAGAAAAGTTACCGGAAAAATTCAAGTTTACGAGCAAGTAACATTGTATTTTTTTTATTTTTTATTAATTTTTACCAACAACTGTTTTATAAAACATTACTCGGCACACTCGTTTACGCCTGCTTAGTGCATTTTGTCGTTTGTGAATTAGCCTTTACTAATTACTCCCACATTGTGTTTTAGGATAGGTTTTTATTTGTTCATTATATAATGGCATCCGAAACATTAGGGTACGACTCGTGTACTGATTATAAAATGTTAATTTTGTCCTAAATATTGGATCTTATAGTTTCACGGCAAGATTACAACATCAATATTGATTGAAATTAATCATTATTGAATTCTAATTCGTGTTTTTAATTTCGAATATTATGGAAAATATTGAGTTAAAGATTTAGCTCCTTTAATAAAGTGTTGTGGCTAAACAGGGGCAACATATAAAATATATAATATTTTAAGCCAGATAAACGCCCGCGCATAATAATGCCAAAACTTTGAAACGCATCGATCAAACCAGCTGCAGTAACCCATATGCCAGCCAAAGATGATAAAAAGTACGTACATTAGAAGGTTGAACGAAGTAGAAAATCAAAAGTAATTACAATATCCTATATATTTTAGTAACCAAACCTTGACCGAACGACGGGTTATTCACTTGGAGTAAGAGTGTGTCATGTAACAAGCGTTTAACAATAATTTATTGAGCATTTTCGTTTATTTGCGAATCAATTAAAGGGGGATAACTCTTAACAAGCACATGCTACGACAAATCTATCTCCTAGAAAAAAGAGTTGACGACCGTTCAATCTTGCATGCAGCGAATAACTACGGTACGGTTAGAACGAGAATGCAAGAAGCTTTAGACAAATTGTCGAAATGGTCTAATGACTGGGGATTTCGAATATCTGAAAGTAAAACAGAAGGCATGCTTTTCTGTAGGGACCATAGGGAAGTTTCGTCTATGAAACTGGAATTGAACAATATCGGAATTGAATTTAAAGATCAGGCAAAGCTTCTAGAGGTAACCTTTGATCGTAAAATGACTTTTATATCTCATATTAAAAATATTGTTAAACGAGGACAGAATGTTCTGAACGTAATGAGATGCCTGGAGAGCATATAAGACGACTTTGCTAATGATATATAAGTCCATGATAAGATCAATATGTGACTATGGTTGTGTTGCTTTTGCGAGTGCAAATAAAACAGCTCTTGCTAAACTAGATAGTTTACAATATCAGGCAATACAGATAGCAACGAAAGTCTCATTTGACACTAAAAGGGAAAGTCTATTGCAGGAAGTAGGTGATATGTCACTCGAATTGAGGCGAAATGAACTGGCTTCGGGAAAGCTGTCCAACATTTAAGTGTACAAAAACATCAAGGAAAAAATTCAAAAGGAATGTCAAATCAGATCCTCAGCCGTTCGGTCATAGAGCAAATGATCTATTAAAAGACCTAAGATTAGATCACTATCAGATTACTGACAGGGTATTTTCGTATCATGCCCTATGGACAACTATGACATAAGCCTAGATAACGTTGTCAAGAAAAAAGAAAATCCACAACACGCTCTTGAACGAAAAATGGTCATCGCATGTGGAAATATACACGGACGGGTCTCACGATCCAAACACTACCAAAACTGCATTAGGTGTAGTCATTGCCGAATTTAATATTAATATATCAAAAAGGCTACCAGATGGATGTTCTATCTATACAGCAGAATTAAAGGTAATATCCATAGCTCTTGAGTGACTCGTGTCATCCACCGTTCAAAGAGCAGTCATTGTGTCAGATTCCCTTAGCAGCATAAAGTCAATAATACATGACAAAAAACACCTAGACCAGACATTGTTCATAATATTTGAGCAAGTGTTTATTCCCTCCGAAACAAAAATAAACCCGTAGAATTTACATGGATACCATCCCATGTTGGCATAGCAGGCAATGAGTCGCAGACTCAAATACTTAAAATATAGCGTTCAGGAATTTAATAGCATCGTCAAAACTAAAATTAAATCAGAATGGAAAATTGGGTTGGCCGGAGCAAATACTTTTAGATTCAATTTAAACAACGATCTGGTTGTAAAGACGGAGATCATTCACCCATTGCGCAAAATGTGTGGCTTAATCACAAGATTAAGAACTAAGGATTTAAATATCGACCATAAATTTAACCAAGTGAAGTGCGAATGTGGCCACAATTTGACCGTTAATCATGTCATCATTGCGTGCAATAAGTTGGAAGAGAAAAGACTCCCTGTACGAAGTTTAATGGAAGATGCCAAACTTCAATATACCCTCCAAAATGTACCCCCCCCCCCTCGGAATATGTCATATAAAATTTATGAAGCTATCCCAAAATTCATAGCAGAATCAGTAATTAACTTTTAAGTTAGATGCGTTAAAAGAGCACTAGTCAAGAAAAGATAACTGGTTGTGTAGAGCAGGATGGCCCCTAAGCCACCTGGATGCTTTAATAATATCAGAATAATTTAACGTTAAGATAGGGAACTACATATCTAGTTACAAAGGAAGGAACTAGTGTTGTATGGCAGTTCAGTCTACTGCATGATTTAATAAAATAATATACTAGGGAAAAATAATGACAAAATAAAGGAACCGTCACCTACACAACCATTATTAACAATGACAGTGCACATCAGTCAATTTTAACATGGAGATCATTTACTTGAACGTAGAGAAAGATTGTTGCTGGAAGCCCCGTTAACTTGCCGTTAAATTTAACGGAAGTGTTGGGCTCCGTTATCTATTTAACGATGGCATTAGTTTGCTGTTGCAAAAATTCATAGATTACCAGTGTAATTTTCTATGGAACATTCTAGAGGGTTGGTCGATGGGGGGCTATTTCATTTTCTATAGGATGAAATTCTATAGACTTTTGGGGGCCTGTAGGAAATAATGTCCCCAAATATTCTGAATTGCAAATCCTATAATTTAATTTTTCCTACAGATTTATGCTAAAATTTCTAAAAGAAAAAATAAAATATTCTATAGTGTTTTCTGTAGTAAATTCTACAGTTATCTTTTGTCTTTAATCATGTTTTGTGAACAGACTGCAGAGTTGTCCCACTGTCTTCATTTTCTATGAAGTTGTTATACTGTACATTCAATTTAAAAATTTAAAATTCAGTCAATGAACAGTCTTCTCTTGGATTAACTGTAATCAATCCGTTAGCTAACGCATAATAAAATTGACTTTCCAGCAACTGAAATTTAACCGACCGTTAACAAACGACACGTTAGCAAGACTCTAATGGATCGTAGCAATAAATTTAATGTCGGTATTTTCGACAAAACGGACAAATTTGGATTTGAAGTAGTAAAATACCCGTCAATCTATAGTAACATACCAGATACCACGCTATATAGTGTTTTCTATTCACAGGCATTACGATTTTTGACAATATGTAACAATAAAGAACTATTTCTCTCCCGAATAAAATCTCTTTACTTTAAATGCACTGCCAAGGGCGCTACACAATTACGCATTTTAAAAGAAATTTCAAAACTTCCATTTCTTCAACATACCAAGTTTGACATTTCTTGTAAGTATATAACCGACTACATACTGGATAATGATCCAATTTAAATTTTATTTTAGATTTTCTGTAATTACCAAACCCTGTCTGAATTACCTCCCTTAATTTTATGTCTTTATAAATACACTTACATAGTACGATTTCTTCAACATACCTGTTTTGCATAAGGGCGATAATCCAGATAAAATAACGTTAAAAGCTTAAAAACCATAAGTTCTAGCGACCAATCGGGATTATTAAGTTATGTAATTGTATAATATATAATATATTAATATAATACCCCACACAAGAAATGCAAAACAGGTAATACAAGATATTTTCTTTATAAAATTATGGTCATTAGCATTTTTCGGGCAATACATATTTTATCGCGGCTTTTATAATTTACACTAAAATATGCTGGCTTTTTTTTTTGATTATTTAACATTTTAAGAAAAGAAAATCAAAATGTCAACGGTAGATAATCCATCGGCTTCGATACAGTTGGGTTAAAAAGAGGCTCATTTAATGGGTTGATCGAAGATAAAAGGTGACGCCGGCTTGTGTTGATTGTATGATGAGGATGATGAACGTTGACAAAATTTCAGTTAATCGTATCTTTGTAAATACTGAACGGAACGGAACTAATATTGGACTCAAAGTTCTTTTAGAGATTCAACTTCCACAATATTGTAGTTTGCAAGGGATTAAAAAAACAGCAAATGATATATAAAATATTTTATTTTACAGTATGATGATGACGACTGGTGTTGTGGGTTGAATTGTTTTCCAGCAGATGCCAAGGTAGAAACAAAGACACAAACCAAATACGTAAAAGACTTGGAAGTCGGGGACCAAGTAAAAGTTTTTTTAGAAGATGGAACCATTGACTTCTCAGAGGTATGGGTAATAGCCCATGACGATCCCAGTTCAACTGCTACGTATTTAATATTATCTACAAGCACACATACATTACCTATCAGTCATCACCATTTCGTTCCCGTTACTAATGAAAAAAAATCTACATGTAACTTTGAATATAAGATGGCAGCAGAGATAAAGGTGTGTAATTATATTATTTCTATACGAATGACGTGTTATTTTATTGTTCTGGCCCTGAACCCGCAGGGAGAGGGAGGTGGGTTGAGATACCTTGTTCATGGTTTGAATTTTGAAGAGTGATATTTTCTTTATTTTTATTTTTGAATGTTAATTTATTATTTTGATTTTAGGTAGGAGACTACCTTTGGACAACAATTGGTGGAGAGAACCAACCCACTACAGAGATGGTTATAAATATAGAGAAAGTAGAAAGAAGGGAGTGTTTGCACCTTTCACTAAAAATGGCTGCATCCTTGTAAACGGTGTCCAAGCCTCAGTTTATGCAGAGGTGAAACCAGCCTTGGCTCACCCTGCTCTAGCTGGCCTTAGAGAAAAATATGACGTCACACCAAAAGCCGAAATGAAGGCATTTCTTGAACCAAACGAAAACGGCGTGCCTAAGGTTTTTGATGAGGCTTTCAAAATGTTGCGGCAGTTAATGCCGCCATATTAAGCACAATACGCTTTAGAGGTTTTCCATTGTTTAAAAATTAAATTTTCCGAAAGCTAGATCATCTTTGCAAAAATTATATCTGTAACTTAAATTATGTCTATTATTATTCGTTGTTAGTTTTAAATAACACAGAAATATATATGGTTAGATGAAAAATAGAACTGTATTGAACTTTTCATACTCAATTTTCTTTTACCTTAATTCTAAAACAATAGACAATATATTCTCAATCTGATTAAAATACAGTTCTAAATTTCGTTTTTTAATTTCCATTTTGATCTGACTGGTTTGCAATAGAGGTCACGTTAGGGGTCACTTGGGTGAACTTTGACTAAATGACTGTTTATATCTTGACATAGATGTTTCGCATAATTTAGTGCATCAAAACAGACCAATTCAGTGAATACGTAAATACACAATACGTCACTTGGTTAATCCGGCGCTGAAAGTGTTATCCAAAATCGCACGGGAGGTTATTTCTGATTAAGATTAAAGACAGAATTGAACATCCACTTTCTTCAAATTAGTTGCTTTTAGTTGACCTTAGTTGTTAAACGTGTTACTTATAAATAAAATATCTTAACTTTCGACTTTAGTTACTTTTTGTTACTTCGAAATCTCTCCTCACTGATCGGGGTTAATTAACTATAATCACTCCCTTGAGTCCATCTATTGTTCATTACAATAGGGTGATGGTTGTGGAGTGGGGGTGCTGGGTTGTTGCGGCGGCCGTGTGGACTAATGCAAGGTGTGTCGTTGAGGCCAGTGACATGGCTGTGGTTTCACGCTTGTACGTGACAAAGAGTAGGGTCGGTTGCCTAACCACGTGGGTTTTCTCCGAGTCCTCTAGTGCAATGGAATAGTAATACCGAAATGACCTAGCAAGGACAAAATCGGGATTCGTAAACAACCGACAGGAGACAGTCAAGATTACACATTGGAGAAAATTTTAGTTTCCAATATCCAAAGTGAATATAGATTTCAAGTTACGTCTTTTTTATAAGTGCTTTAGTAATTAATACATAAATTTTAATAGACATTTCATTATCATTAAACTTGACCGGGTGTTCGATCCCTGCATTGGCCGAGAAAGTTCCCCCTTGTCAGTGATGCAGGACGGAGGGCGTGACAAGGACAGCTGTCTAGTCATTCGGATGAGGCGAAATACCGAGGTCCCGTGTACACATTGGCGTGCACGTAAAAAATATCTTGACAGTTGAAAATGAAATGAAATGGGGTTTAACGTCCTACTCTTCTGCACCTAACCTGGGCTAATTGAAGACGGGCATACGCCATACAGTGTGCTATGAGGGAAATTTTGCCCGGGCAGCGGCGCTACGGCCTACTCTTATATCGAATTCCAACTGCCAAGGGATCTTTTACGTGGACGCCAATGTGTACACGGGACCTCGGTTTTTCGTCCCATCCGAACGACTAGGCAGCTGTCCTTGTCAGGCCCTCCATTCTGCATCACTGACAAGGGGAAACCACGCCGGAAAATCGAGATGAACTTTCTCGGTCAATGCAGGGATCGAACACCCGATTGACAGTTGGAATTCGATGTAAGAGTAGGCCGTAGTGCCGCTGTCCGGACAAAATTTCCCTCATAGCACACTGTATGGCGTATACCCATTAGCCCAGTTTGGAGCAAAACAGTTGGACGATAAACTCCATTTTATTTCATTTCATTTTTTAAATTTGATCGGATTAGGGATTGTCCTCGCTGTGTAGTGTTCTAAAAATAGAACTTACATATCTACAGTTGTCTGGGAAATACCCTATTTCACGAATAACTAAATTCTACTACTGATACAGAAGAATATTACTCTGCATATTAAAACATAAATATATGAATAAAAAGACCCAACGAAAACGATCAATAATTATTTGGGAATTCCTGCAAGAGGTTACGTAATATCATTGCTAGAAAGTTCAACGGCCCACGAGCAAATAGCAATATGGTATCTCCCTTTATTTATTATATTATAAATTTACAAAGTGTTGTAACTTAAAAAGAGTAATTAGCAATACAATAAAATGGTTAATATACAATATATGAATATTACATATTCATGAAGGAAATGCCAAGAAATATAGACTCGCCTATATCAAACCACTTGGGTTTTCTCTGGGTCATCCGGTTTATCCCGTACTAAAAAAAACCCTAGGCGCAAATGAATTGCTGAAATGAAATTGCACCATATGTTACTCCCGAAATGACCTAGTTTGTTTCGAGTCCAAGTTCTCCCACTCTATCTATCTCTCTCTGTTACAAACATACTTGACTAGCTGTATTACAGAAATTGCATTGTGTATATAAATAGAACAAACGTAATCGATATTATAATATATGAAGGCGGGTCTGTCTGGATATTACCATTGAAAATCCCATGTTTGTACATGATACAGTGATTTTGCTGGGTATTCCTGCAAGAACTTATTTGTAATATTTCTGAAAAAACCTTTTTTACAGGTGTATTGTTCATTTTTTTTTTTTACAATTTGTAATAATAAAGGTATTCGTCATGTGTTTTTTTTAAAGCTCACGACATCTATAGTTAGCGGGTATTTCAGCGAGTTTTGTTTTGGAAATCCAAAACTTACTACATCCATCAAAGACATTTCGAGAACATTTTCTTAATTGGGAATTCCTCCAAAAATCATATAAATATAAGGATTGCTTTCAGAAAGCTCAGTTGCTTTAAGTTAAATTCTTCGACAACAACACATTATAAAAACTACAACATGGGTTACGATCCTTATAAAAAAGTAAGTGTGCTATCATTAATAATGAATTTGATATGAACGACTATTTTGTAATGTTTGCCTAAAATACCATGTTTAAATTTACTATTGTTAGGGTAGTCATATTTCTAATGTCTTTCTTATGTCGTGATATATTATATTGTGTGTTTTTCTTCTCTTTTTTCCTTTTATTTATAAAACGTATTTTTCTTCAAAGCGAGGTAAATCCTGAACGCTGATTACGGATCGACGCTAAACGTGATACATGCTTATTATAAAACGGAATGATTGTTTTTATTTTAGTGTAAATGTGATTGATTGCAAATACATTTTTTGTACTTTGATAAGCTGTAAAATCTTTTATTCTATAATCAAACCTGTTTGACTAAATACAAGTTTTTTTAAAATACATTTTTTTTACAGGAGGTCCCGGCTAACTCGGGATGTTTTCCGGGAGATGTTCAAGTTGAAACGAAACTTGACGGAAAGAAATGTATACGTAATTTACAAGTCGGAGAGGAGGTTAAGGTTATGTTCGAGGATGGGAATATCGGATTTTCTGAAGTATGGACAATGGCCCATAAAGACACAGAGTCCACGGCCTGTTATCTACATATTCAAACCGAAACAAAGAAACTGACCATTAGCCATCTTCATTTCATACCTGTTACAGATCAAAATAATTCCACGGTTGTTTATAAAATGGCTAAAGACGTAGAGGTATGTAGTGATTTTTATAAACAAATTTTATGTTCATATATTTTGTCTCTTTTAAAAAGAAAATAAATTTATGTAATATAGCGAGCACAAGCAGTGTAGATCCCATTTTAAACTTGCATGACTCTTGAATTGAATATTTAAACGTCTCTATCACAGCAATTGTGGGCATATTTGTCTCTGATTTTGCACACAGTAAAATAATCTATAATATTCTAGGTAGTCAAATGAGAGAGAGAGAGAGAGAGCGAGAGAGAGAGAGAGAGAGAGGTTTAACGTCCACTCGACACAATTTTAATTGGTTCAATTTTATTTTAATACTTCACTTGCGTGTAGGGATCTTTAGCAGTGGGAGGAAACCGAAGGACCCGGAGAAAACCCACGATATTGGACAGGCGACCCTACTCCTTGTCACGTACAACCGGGGAATCGAAAGTTAAATTAGTACTTTATTGTCGCGGACAAACTGGCAATTTCCACCGTAGGTCTATTTCTGTATTTGTTATTCTCGCACACTGAACTATGGGATCCTGAGTAAATTAATTAATATTTTTTATTTTAGGTAGGAGACCACCTTATTACGGTTAATAAAGAAAGTAGAACGACCGAAACCGTAATGAAGATCGAAGAGGTGGAGTCAACGGGAATATTCGCCCCGTTCACTATTAATGGGTTTATACTCGTTAACGGTGTTCACACATCAGTGTATGCGGAAGTGGATCCAGATTTAGCGCATTCTGCCCTGGCACCTTTCCGAGAAAAATACTACATCACACCAAATGATGAAATGGAAGACTTCCTCAAACCAAACGAAAATGGCGTACCAGCGATCTTTGCAGAGGCTTTTATAATGTTGAAGCAGTTAGTACCCTCGTATTAAAAATTTTTCATTCTGCCAATAAAATATATTTTTTTTTAAATCAAAATTTGTTATGTTTCATCCGACAGTTAAAGCCACCCTTGTCCGCCAGTCCTTATTGTAAGCGTTCAAAAGGTTCGAGTTTTCGAGTTGAGGTCCCTGTTGTCTTAGTGACCGAAACATTGTAATGCTCTAGAGGTCAGATCAACTACTGTTAAATTAAATGTTGTCGCCCTGGTCCCTGGATGGATATTTTGCCGCTCTGGTAAAGAGAAATGAAATGAAATGAAATGGGGTTTAACGTCCTACTGTTCTGCTCCTAAACTGGGCTAATGAAGACGGGGATACGCCATAGAGTGTGCTATGAGGGAAATTTTGCCCGGGCAGCGGCGCTACGTCCTACTCTTATATCGAATTCCAACTGCCAAGGGATCTTTTACGTGCACGCCAATGTGTACGCGGGACCTCGGTTTTTCGTCCCATCCGAACAACTAAATACACAGACACCACCCATGACTAGTGAGAAGGGGTTTAAAAAAAGTCAACGGTTCTTCACGGCAAACACCAGAATTCGAACCCGGGACATTCAGGCTGAGAGGCTAGAGTCTCTGTAGGTGACCAGTAGGTGGCGGCGTCTGGTAATTACGATATTCAAAAAAAGATTAACGCTAACACATTCAATGGACCATAAACAAGTTTGTAAAGCATAATAAAATGATTTCGTTGGGGTTTTTTTTTGCTAGACTGGTAGAATTTCTAAATAATATTATATCTGAAATATTACAATTATTTACGAATGATTGGTTAAGTAGCATTGTTATTCATGCCATTCGTCCAAACAGAAGGTTAGGAAGGACTTCAAAGGGTTTTTCCTTTTCAAAGGTCAACAAAATATAAACATAGAGCTTATCTCACCCTTTAATTACATTTCTAGATTTCCCTTATTTGGGAATTCCTCCAAAAATCATATAAAGCCCTTGAAATATTTAAGCACTAAGTCAACAAAGTATAAACATAGAGCTTATCTCATCCTTTAATTACATTTCTAGATTTCCCTTATTTGGGAATTCCTCCAAAAATCATATAAAGCCCTTGAAATATTTTAGCACTAAGTAATCGAACATTAATGGAGCCAAGTCTTTAACTTAATATCGTCCACGGTGTTCGACATTGAAAACACGCCCTTTTGGTCAATTTAAATCAACATTGATGTTGTTATCTAACCGTGAAAAGTTAATATTCAATATTTAAGACAAATGAAATTTTAGAATGTTTTTGAGGGCAAGTTCTATGACGCGACTCGATGAGCGAGGCTAAACATACCCCATGTAGGAAAATACTACCGGTGCAATCTAATTAAAATATAGATCTGTATTTCGTTTCGTTTTTTATACTTTCGATGGCCTACACTACATGTAGTAAAGACAAATAAAATCGAAATTTTGAACTATAAAAACGAAACGAAATTGGATCTGTGTTTTAATCAGATTGCTACCGGTGTAGACTAGAATAATCAGAGTCATTCAATTCAGACTCTTCGCGTATTTCGTCGAACATAACTGATTAGAAATTACAGTAAAACAATAAGCGATTGAATGTAAATCAGTTTATACATGTATACATTCATATTATATTATTATATGCTTTGCGACCCATTCGTGCCCATTTCTAAGTGCCAAAGAACAGCGATTTAGCTCCTTTAAGTAGAATTCTCCATCACGCTTTTCGTTTCAGAAGAGTAAGTAATTCTAAAATGTAATTATTTTGTTATGGTTGAAAATAAGTAAAAATTTAACTAATTTAAACATACATTATGCAAGAGCTAAATCTACCTATTGCAGGTATTTCTTTAGGCCTGAAATGTTATCGAAATTATTAATTAGACATTAATTAACTTATCCAGACCATAATCAACTCGATATCATCGCTAGCCTGCGATTTGCTGCTCGACTTCCATTCATGATTTAAACATGAATTGGATAATCGGGACTATGTGGGTTTTTTTTTTTATCGTACCGACTTTAGAAATGATGGTCGAGGCTAGGTCGGAAATTCAATCGCTAAAGTCTCTCTTCAGAGTGGATCAATTTGACTGAAATTTTCAGCAAATTCCCTTTACATTATCTAGCTGTTAACTATTATATAGTGAGAACTGTCAGCTCTTTATCTAATCTCCCATAATGTATCTTTAAGATAACGTCTTGATAATAAGTAAACCTCGCATAAGTCGGATTCGTATAAGTCGGATCTTCGTTCAACTCGGATAAAATCGTTTGGACCCTTTGATCCTGCACATTTTTATTATTAAATTTCTTCGCGTAAGTCGGATTCCCAAGTCGGATCTTCGCTGAACTCGAATTAAAATGTTCGGTCCATTTCATCTAGTTCCGGCATTTTTCCTTCGCCCCTAGTGGGATCGACAGTATGATCACAACATGCTGTTAAAAATACGTCCCCCTCGGTCAAAGGGCCTGGCTTACGCCATTGAAATCCAAATACAGGTCAACTCACAATTTGCGGAAGTCGACCATATAAGACGAAACGAAATTGAAGTTTTTGAAAAAAAAATTCGATTGTAATTAGGCTAGGTAAAGCAATAATTGACTGAAGTTTCTCAGCTTTTCAACGATTTTCCCCACCCCAGCTTACCTAAACTTCGTTTCGTCTTATATGGCCGAGCCACGAAAATCCGTACGCCACCCCACATCTAGGCCTCAATGGCGTCCGCCAAAGTCGTTAAGCAGAACAGGACGCATAACAGCATGTTGTGTTGCACATACTGACTCTCAGTGCCGGACTGATGGGCCGAAGGCAATCCTGTCAGGTCATTGACCAAGGCCCACACAAGTACGCGCCGTAGTCGCGTCACGCCACCCCACATCTAGACCTCAATGGCGTCCGCCAAAGTCGTTTAGCAGAACAGGACGCATAACAGCATGTTGTGTTGCACATACTGACTCTCAGTGCCGGACTGGTGGGCCGAAGGCACACCTGTCAGGTCACTGACCAAGGCCCACACAAGTACGCGCCGTAGTCGCGTCACGACCGCGGCGAAGGCGCGCGGGCGTCTGAGAGGGGTCTGGGGGGGGGGGGGATGTCTCTCGCCAGAAAAATTTTGAAAATTGACAACCGCAAACCCATTTTTCAAGCATTTCTGACCAAGGCACTCTTGTAGTACATTTCTTTTTTTGTGTAGTTTGTCAGTCATTTTTTTCCTATCTTTTCTTTCTCCTGTCCTGTGTCCTGTCCTCCACTTCCTTTTCTTTCCTCCCCCTCTCCTTTCTTTCTCTTTTCTTTTTTCTTTTTTCTTTCTCTTTTTTCTTTTTTCTTTATGGGCTTAGGCCCACTTTTTTTTTAATGAGCTTAGGCCCACCTGTCACAGACAGGTGGACAGGTGGGCCCAGTCCGGCACTGCTGACTCTAGCGAGGTAAGCAAGGTCTTCTGTTCTCACTTTAATGTTCTTTTACATTCCATTGTCTATAGGATGAAATTCTATAGTATTCTACAGAATTTTGGGGGCCTGTAGGAAATAATGGCCCCAAATATTCTGTAGTGCAAATCCATAATTTTTCCTACAGATTTATGCTAAAATTTATAAAAGAAAAATAAAGTATTCTATAGTGTTTTATGATGTAAATTCTATATAGTTATCTTTTTGTCTTTAATCAAGTTTTGTGAACAGACTGCACAGTTGTCCCACTGTATCCATTTTCTTGTTAATACTAACTTCTATGGAGTTGTTATACATGTACATTCAATTTAAAAATTTAAAATTCAGTCAATGAACAAACAGTTTTCTTTTGGATCAACTTTAATCAATCCGTTAGCTAACGGATAATGAAATTGACTTTCCAGCAACAGAAATTTAACGGACCGTTAACAAACCACACGTTAGCAAGATAACGATCAGTTAGAGTTTGACGGGTCGTTAAAATAACTTAGTTTTGAGCAACCGGCCCAGGTGGTAAACTGCCTGATTCTTATTAAAACTGGGGCCTGTTTCACGAAGTTTTAACTATAATAAAATACAAATTTTAGTAATTTGTTTGGATAATATTAGATTGATTTTAGTGCTTAGCCAATCAAAATTGAAGTATCTAATAAAATTTGGATTTTATCTTTAGTTAAAATTTCGTGAAACAGGGCCCAGACTCTTAAAAGAAACCTTAACAGTAGAAATTCGAATAAAAGTAGGCGGATACATGTCAGTCTCCAAATAATAAAAAAATATTCTGTTAAAAGGCACAAACCCCGATTCCATTCCATAAAAAGAAAGGGTATAGGACCCATTACCGATTTCGATATAGACACGTCTACAACAATTCTTTAAATTACCGAATAGACTTTACAGGGAAATTCATTTTTATATATTTTCTCAAAATGTTATCTATTTTAAATAAATGAAAATAAATTTGACCAACAAATATAATAGGTCCTTTTTACAATTATTTCATATTGCCCATCTTTTAACGTTATCAAAATAACGAACGTGCGCAAGTGTATAGTGATGTGACGTCACAATAGATATTCGGTGTGTCGCCTTGATAAGGTCAACAGCGCCATCAACTTGTGGATTTTTATTTTAATAAAAATAATAGATCTATCCCAACCCAGCAACGTGAGTATTTATTTTAATAATTTAGTATCTAATCATATGTAAAGCCGTAAGACCGCGGAAAGCTAATTAAATTAGGCCCGTTACTGTAAGATATTGACGCATATTATTAGTAGGCCTATTACTGAATAATGGTACATTCGACAATAATTCCTGTCGTGTAAATATTTGCTTGTGTTTTTGTGTAGGTCATTTTAAAATAAATTTATCAGCATATTATTCTTTTTTTTAATTTTTTAAAAAAAATATATTAAAGAACCGTAAGTGAAACTAATGTTTGATCGTAAGGGCGAGCCTTTTAATAACCATGTCGTATTAGCTTGATAACGTTGAGAGAATACTCAAAATAAATTTATCAGCATATTATTCTTTTTTTTAATTTTTTAAAAAAAATATATTAAAGAACCGTAAGTGAAACTAATGTTTGATCGTAAGGGCGAGCCTTTTAATAACCATGTCGTATTAGCTTGATAACGTTGAGAGAATACTCTTCGAAACGTCGCCCAAATAAATAAGTAGCTGTTTTTTCCATAAGTATGTGGTTTTGTGTATTGCATGTGTTTCATGTTGAATGTTGATATTTTCTTTCGCGTTTTGAATTGGCCTATTTCTAATAAATTCATCAGCTACTTTTTTTATATGAATAAATAAGTAGCTGTTTTTTCCATAAGTATGTGGTTTTGTGTATTGCATGTGTTTCATGTTGAATGTTGATATTTTCTTTCGCGTTTTGAATTGGCCTATTTCTAATAAATTCAGCAGCTACTTTTTTTATATGAAATATACAATCATAGTACATAAAGAAATAAGACACTCTTTTCGTAAACATTCAACAATGAAATATTTTACCCGCATGTTATTTTTATAAAATCGCCATTGGCTTATTATAAATTGATTTGTCAGTAGTGTTCAACCTTTCGAGTCCTAAATGTCACCTGCTCGAGTCCGAAACATCAAGGTCATAGTTCGAAATGTAGCGGAACCGAAATATCATTTAATCTATGCAACTGGGGTGATATGTCCATGTGTCATTTCGCCGTGTAAATTTCTAGTTGAAAACGTTTAA
Source organism: Patella vulgata (assembly GCF_932274485.2). Taxonomy (NCBI): domain Eukaryota; kingdom Metazoa; phylum Mollusca; class Gastropoda; family Patellidae; genus Patella; species Patella vulgata. The sequence goes on from NC_065883.2 coordinate 27,123,759, forward strand.
TCACCCCATTGATTATTGTGTAGATGTGAAACATGTTATATTGTAATCTATATTGATATAACTTTAATTGAATTATGTAATCTATTTTTTAGATGGCGTCAGTTCTACATGATTTGGAGACTGGTTGTGGTGACCATACAGAAATAGTCACCGAAGAAACCCCCCTAGAAACCATTAGCAAAGGTGACCATATTACGTTCAGTTTCATTCATACTTTCTACAGTTATAATCTTTCTATTCATTCTTATTAAATACAAATGGTGTATTTTTCATTTCAGAGGACCTCCTGGACTGCAGAATTCGGGAACTCGAATTATCTATTAAAAATAAAGGTAGGAAAATGAATTACGCCAACTTTCATTTATTTGTGTAAAATATATTTAAATATAAGTTCAAGAACAAATGTATTTCAGTTTTGTTTCGATAATATATAAGAGAGATGGAGGGAGAGAGAGAGATAGAGAGAGAGAGAGAGAGAGAGAGAGAGTGGGGCGTAAAGTCCATTCTATACTAAGTCATTTCGGGACTCCGTGTACACCATAGTGCCGCTCCCGGGCCAAATTACCCCCATAGCACACTGCATGGCGTATGCCCGTCTTCATTATCCCAGTCGGAGCACAGCTGCACAGTAGGATGTTAAACCCTATTTCATTTCATTTCTGTCCATAATTCGCTTGAGCTTGGGGGCCCCGGAGTAAGCTAACGAAACCTATGAGGTTGGACAAGCTACCCCACTCCTTGCCACGTTCAGGTGTCGAATCGAAACCACATCACTTGACTAAATGACAGACCTTATGATCTAACGCGCACACATTAAGCCATTCGACCATCCACTATAACAGGCTGTTTTTATGGGTATATCTTTTCGCTACAACAATTAATTTTAGCATTTAATTTATATGTTAATAATTGTATGCACCACTTTAAGAATTAGCAGCAACGCAAGCGAAAGAAGAGGAAAAGGTTGAAGAAAATGAAGAGGCGAAAGAAGAGGAAGAAGTGAAGGATGAGGAGAAAGAACAAAGGAAAGTAGAAGATGGAGATGTGGATGAAGAGTCATCCCAACTGGGTAATAAAACATAATATCATAATACATACAAATAATCTATAGGCTACGCGAACCAACATTTACAATGGCAAGATAAGAATCCGATATTTCCTGACTGACACCACATCATGTCACAGGTTTTCGTGTGAGTCGTACCTTGATATTTCAACTATGCAGGGAAAATACTGACAATGGGGTTCCGTAACTTGAAAAATTTGTTATGATGGGCCGTCCCGTTAATTATCAGAAAATTTAAACATTAATTATACAATTATATATATGCGATTACATTGCTGCTGTGTTTGTTATGTAATGTAAGTGTACATTTTTTGTAATCATCAATCAGACTTAATACGTTTTTGTCACGTGTTATATTTTTAAGAAATGGGGGATTTCTAGGAATCCGTTGATTTTTTTCCTAGTAATTAATGACAAAATTGCTATTTTATACAGAAACTTCAGCAGAGGATGATATCAGATCTACAACTGAACATGATAGAGATACACCTGGTAAAATTATTATTAAACGATGTATAAGTCAAATTTATGTCACAAACATCGATACAAATGATTTGCTAACTTATAAAAATGTCTGCTGGAACCCACCCCAATAATTACACTAACAGATAAGACAGATCAAATAAAATAACATAAATTGTCTATACAAATGAATGGACATTCTCGGTATTCTCAGTGGTATCGTACCGTTTTACTCCACTAACTTCTCATCCACGGGGTAGGCATATACTCAAATTATCCGCCCTTGATACGTCTGCTATTTTTATCGATCAATCTAGTGAACAATTTGACTTCGTGAAAATTTCGCGGATGGATCCTGAATGTTAGTTGTTAGTACAGAAATGTTTGGGAAACTGCACTTGAGGTATTAGTTAAGACTTCGTTTAAAATAAGCCGACTCATACGTATAAAAACCGCACTAAGAGGCCCAGGACTACAAAACAGTGGACGCTTACGACTGGCCTCGGATCCATTCGCGTGATCTGATATGTCCGTGGTTTTGTCTTGTGTAATTGTATGTGCCCCCCCCCCCCCCCTGAACTTACCATTAGAAATGTAAGACCTTTATATCATATAAAACCAGAAAAAGTCATACTGCAGATCTAACAGTTTTCTCACCGTCAATTAAACGTTATACATAAATTAAATCAATTTTCTTATCAAAGAGAGAGAGAGAGAGAGAGAGAGAGTCAAGGGGATACGTCGATTCAACACAAACTAAGTCATTTTGGGATTGCGTGTACACCGTAGCGCCGCTCCCGGGCCCAACTGCCCCCACGATAGCACATTGCATGGCGTATGCCCGTCTTCATTATCCCAGTCGGAGCAGAACAGTAGGATGTTAAACCCTATTCATTTCATTTCTGTCCATAATTCGCTTGAGCTTGGGGGCCCCGGAGTAAGCTAACGAAACCCATGAGGTTGGACAAGCTACCCCACTCCTTGCCACGTTCAGGTGTCGAATCGAAACCACATCACTTGACTAAATGACAGACCTTATGATCTAACGCGCACACATTAAGCCATTCGACAATCCACTATAACAGGCTGTTTTTATAGGTATATCTTTTCGCTACAACAATTAATTTTAGCTTTTTATTTATATATGTTAATAATTGTATGCACCACTTTAAGAATTAGCAGCAACGGAAGCGAACGAAGAGAAAAGGGTTGAAGAAAATGAAGAGGTGAAAGAAGAGGAAGAAGTGAAGGATGAGGAGAAAAAACAAAGGAAAGTAGAAGATGGAGATGTGGATGAAGAGTCATCCCAACTGGGTAATAAAACATAATATCATAATACATACAAATAATCTGTAGGCTTCGCGAACCAACATTGATTTACAATGGCAAGATAAGAATCCGATATTTCCTGACTGACACCACATCATGTCACAGGTTTTCGTGTGAGTCGTACTTTGATGTTTCAACTATGCAGGGGAAATACTGACAATGGAGGTTCCGTAACTGGAAAAATTTGTTATGATGGGCCGTCCCGTTAATTATCAGAATATTTAAACATTAATTATACAATTATATATATGTGATTACATTGCAACTGGGAGCCACGGTGGCTAGGTGGTTAAGACGCTGGCTCGCTAGCCTGGAGGTCGGGTGTTCGATCCCTACATTGGCCGAGAAAGTTCATCTGGATTTTCCGACGTGGTTTCCACTTGTCAGTGATGCAGAACGGAGGGCCTGTCAAGGACAGTTGTGTAGTCCTTCGGATGAGAAGAAAAACCGAGGGCCCGTGTATACATTGGAATGTACGTAAAAGATCCCTTGGCAGTTGATATTCGATATAAGAGTAGGCGATAGTGCCTCTGCCCGGGCAAAATTTCCCTCATGGCACACTGTATGGCGTATGCCCGTCTTGATTAGCCCAGTATAGGCGCAGAACAGTAGGACGTTAAACCCCATTTCATTTCATTTCATTTACATTGTAACTGTGTTTGTTTGTTATGTAATGTAAGTGTACATTTTTTGTAATCATCAATCAGACTTAATAAGTTTTTGTCACGTGTTATATTTTTAAGAAATGGGGGGAATTTCTAGGAAGCCGTTGATTTTTTTCCTAGTAATTAATGACAAAATTGCTATATTATACAGAAACTTCAGCAGAGGATGATATCAGATCTACAACTGAACATGATAGAGATACACCTGGTAAAATTCTATTTGTAAAAGTAAACCACACCCACAATTATTAGTAAACGATGTATAAGTCAAATTTATGTCACAAACATCGATACAAATGATTTGCTAACTTATAAAAATGTCTGCTGGAATCCACCCCAATAATTATACTAACAGATAAGACAGATCGAATAAGATAACATAAATTGTCTATACAAATGAATGGACATTCTCGGTATTCTCAGTGGTATTGTACCGTTTTACTCCACTAACTTCTCATCCACGGGGTAGGCATATACTCAAATTTTCCGCCCTTGATAATGTCTGCTATGCCGACTTATAGGTATAAAAACCTCACTACAGGCCCAGAACGGTACAGCACAGTGGACGCTTACGACTGGCCCCCGGATCCATTCGCTTGATCAGATATCTCCGTGGTGTTGTCTTGTGTAATTCTATGTGGTGCCCCCCTCCCTGAACTTACCATTAGAAATGTAAGACCTTTATATCATATAAAACCAGCAAAAGTCATACTGCAGATCTAACATTATACATAAATTAAATCAATTTTCTTATAGATAAAGAGTTCAGTAAATTCGACAGATTTTTAATGGTAAGTTTCTTTTGTTACATTTAGAGCCAAACAACAATTAACACTTTAAACAGTGAAGTAATTTATTCAAACAGAATCACTTCTAAGCGGTTAAAACTGGGAAATACGAATATCAGTACCGAGACATTGTTAACATGAATTCAGCTGAACAGAATGTTATCATGCACCCCCCCCCCCCCCCTTTGCGCAAAAAAAAAATCATAGTGTCCTACCCTGATAATATATCGCCCACATATCGTTTGTGTTGGTATAGAATAGAAAAGTATCAAATTGGTCTCTTCCGACTTAAAATCCATGCCAAAATTGTTTGTCAAAGTAAAAATGCAATGTTATTTAATTTCAGGCGATCGGTCTAAAACAAAAAGTTACGTACACCCGTGTGAAACGTTTTAAACCAAAAACAGGTAAATTTGTTATTCTAAATCTCTACAATAATGTGCCATGTTTTATTTCGTTTTCCTACATAATTGCATAATATCTTGATGAAACTTGATACGTCGTCAGAGTATTAAAGGTTCTGCTGATAATGCTAATTGAATTGTTTAGCATGACTCAATGTTTTACGGAAAACTCGGAAGAAAAAAAATCGTCCTGTGCCAAAAACTCGGAAAAAATAATTCAGAGTTTTCGGATTTTTTTCCGAGTTATCTAAATTTTCGTTTTTTTGCATAGTGTAAAAACGAAAACTCGGAATTTTTGTTCTTTTTATTTAATCTTCTGTTTATATCTAAAGGGATTGGGTGGTCGATTGGTCTAACGCGTGCGCTTTAGATCACAAAGACTGTTATAGGGTTTCGATTCCAAGCTTGTATGTGACAAGGAATGTCCTTAGACATTCGTCCACCATATTCCATTTGATATAAAACACAAATTTATATGGAAAGCAATCACTGGCTTTATTTTACACTACGTTTCAACAAGTTCCTCTTGTCGTTCTCAAGTAAGTAATGACAGTGTAATGGCAAGAAATCAAATTATATACAACAAGGTAACAAAAAACAATAACTAATATGAAACCATCAAAGGGCTAAAAAAGTACAATAATAACATTACCAAATAAACATAGAGGATATTGATTAAACAATTAATTAAAAATTACTATGTGAATCCATCACAGGGCTGACAAACAGAGTCGTAACAACAATATGAACATCAAAGATATTGATTAAGGATTAATTAATTAAGATTTGAATCCATCCAAGGGGTAATAAACAGAGCAGTAATAACATTATAAAATGGACATGAAAGTTATTAATTAAGGATTAATTAAGATATCATAACTCCTTGGGAGAAAAAATCCCTCGTCTCTATTTAGTTCAGGTTTAAATCTCTTGATTTGGATGGCTTCTTGTAGTTTTCTGGATTTCTTATTATGAAGATGTTTGTTTAATACTTGGACTCCAGAGTAGTTGGCTTGGTGGCGTTTGTTCAGTTTCAGGTGTTCATAAACAGCGGAATTGTTGTCTGTGCTTCTCGATTGATGTTGTTTCAACCTCTTAACTAGTGGGCATTTAGTTTCACCGCTGTATTTCTTGGAACAAGAACACGTAATTTGATACACACAGCCCTTGGGTTGTTTACCTGTTGAGGATTCCGTCTTTCCATTAGCACCAAGGATATCTTTTATGGTTTTACCAGTTTTGAAGAAGACTTTGATACCGGCTTCCTTGAGGATCCTTCTTATCTTGTAAGATATATTTCCTTGGAATGGTACTGAAATGGCTATCGGGAGATCTTCTTTAGGGGGTCGGGCATTGTTTCTGTTGTTGATGGTTGATGTAATGATTTTCTCAACGAGCTCACTGGGGTACTGATTTAGATTAATAAAGACATTCTTAATATGGTTTAACTCCTCTTTTAGGTGGTCATCATTGCAAATGTTGAGGGCCCGGTGGGTGAGGGTGGCGATGATCCCCTTTTTTGTTTCGAGTGGGTGGTTGGAATGAAAATTTAGGTATTGGTCTGTCTGTGTGGGTTTCCTATAGACACTGGTTTTAATGTTTCCATCTTCTCTCTTCACCAGCACATCTAGAAAGGGTATAGCTGCGTTAACTTCCTTTTCCATCGTGAACTTAATTCTTGGGTGTTGCTTGTTCAAGTGTTCAAGTAAAGAATTTGGATCATCCGATGCTTTAAGCATTACAAAAGTGTCGTCGACTTTTCTGTACTAGCATACGGGTTGGATAGGTGATGTTTTAAGAGCATTAACTTCAAACGATGTCATGTAAATTTCTGTTAAAAGTGGAGACAGTGGTGAGCCTATTGGTAGACCATATACCTGTTCGTATACATCATCACCCCATGTGAAGTAGGTTGACTCTACACATTCCTTAACTAATGCTATTATACTATCAGTTGTAAGTTTGGTATCTAATTTGGTGGATGAATGATTGATTCTCTCTCTTAGAATGGTAAGCATCTCATCTCTTGGGACATTTGTGAAAAGATCAACTACATCATAGGAAACTAATTGGCCCGGGTTTGTAATATTTCTAATTTTGTCGCAAAATTCTTTTGAGTTGCTGATAAACGAGCTGGCTGATTTCCCTAACGGTGATAACAAATTGGTGAGAAACTGGGCTAAATTATAGAAAACGGAATCCCTTGAGCAGACGAGCAGACGGGCTTTCGTTGGCGTTTTGTGGATCTTCATCGTAGCTCTAGAGTAGGGAGGCTGTGAGTGAATTGGACGTAATTGGTACAACTGCTGAGAATAGATTTGGTTAAGCTGGTTTAATTCTTTGAGGTGTTCATGCAGTTTCTTTTCCAGTGTGGCTGTAGGATCCTTCCTCAGTTTCCTGTACGTCTTCGTGTCAGATAGCACCCTGGCAAATGTGTCTTTATATTCTGTGGTATCCATTAAGACCGTTGCCTTCCCTTTATCAGCCTGACAATGGTTTAGAAAAATGCTTAAAATTACGGAAATGAACAGAATTAAAGATATTCATAACAAAACACAATGTACATGTATATATGGACATAACTACTTCTCTGTTATTTAATAACGACGTTTCGTAACACTTACAGGTTACTTAACTTGAAAACATGATCTGTTGAAACGCCGTTACTAAATAACAGAGACTTAGTTTATCCATATCCTGTGTTGTGTTTTGTTACGGAAAGATGGCCGTACTTCTAGATGTCATTTAAAGATCATAATTGGATTATCAAAAAAGTATCTTTTATATAATATAATTTAGTTAAAGTAGTAATTGGTCAATGTCTGAATTGATTTCTCATAAATCTTTTAAGTATTTTAACTGTTTGGGTATATTACGTAATCATAGTTAATACACGTTCTTGCTATATCGATATCATCTTTTGTATTTAAACATCTGTTTCTGATGTGCAATTCAACAGTTCTTATCAAATATTATTTTATATTATTTTAATCCTTATCTTGTATCTATTCTACTCTAACTTTAGTCTGGTGACCGACTCGCCCTAGCCATATTTATCTCGTTATTGTGGCCGTTAGTCAGTTTTGTACACTCTTTTATTAAAAGTACAATTTATTTATTCCGAGTTATCGTCATTAGTGTTGGAATAAGCTACAACCCCCAGAGAACAACAGTACTTCGGCACTACTTATATAAAGATTATACGTAAATGTACAGTGATGTATTGTACTGTTATTTATATATATTGCAGAAAAAACAAGCAGAAGAAGAAATATTTTAAAGATGTTAATCTGTGGCACCAAGAACGAGGATTAATCTTTATTTATTTATTTATTTATTTATTTATTTATAAGATGCAGTCATTGTTAAAGTTCAGTTAAAGAGTAAACACCTACTAAAATATATTCATTGGGTTCAATTTAAACTATGTGGATAGACACAGAACAATTTTCATGTTCAACCATTACACTATACTAATTATACTTATTTAAGTCAACTATGCGGATAGAGACAGATCTATTTACATGTTACATGTTAGATCTGCTCATTTATTCAAATGGAGATTAAGTTTATCATTTTATTTGAGCGTTACTTCCAGGTTAATATCTTATTTCCGATAAATTATACTTTTTATAGACCCACATTGACATGTGGTCGTATATTGTTGTCGCCCCAGTCCGCCCGTCCGTCCGTACGTCTGTACGTCGGTCGGTCCAGCGTCCACAATTGCTTAAGGTCATATATTGATTTTCAACGATTCCGATAATTACTGCCAGCATGCTTTAGAGACAATAGTTATCATCTGATTGATTTTATATTTATACACCGTGTTTACGCCAGTATATAATCGTTTCAATTGACTTTAGATTGATACACAGAGTTTAAAGTCTTGCGACGAACAAGTATATTGATTTTCAATGATTTTTGATAACTTGAACAGTTAAATCCATGATATTAAATATTTTGTATACTAAACGTTTGTATGGACCAAACAAATTCTAATGATTTTATGATAATTACTAAATGAATTGTTACTTTTAATCAGGTTTTCTAATTTCAAACATTAAAATATACTGATTATGTTCAAGTCAAACTATGTGGATAGAGACAGATCTATTTACATGTTAAACTTGAACATATTCATATATTATTACAATAAATCTCTAGTTTGATAATATGAATAGAGATAGATCTACTCATTTATTGAAATAGAGATTAATGTCTTATTTCCGATAAATTATAGTTTATTTCTAATTTCAAACATTAAAATATACTGATTATGTTCAAGTCAAACTATGTGGATAGAGACAGATCTATCGACATGTTAAACTTGAACATATTCATATATTATTACAATAAATCTCTAGTTTGATAACATGAATAGAGATAGATCTATTCATTTATTGAAATAGAGATTAATATCTATTTCCGATAAATATAATTTTGTTCTAATTTCAAACATTACAATATACTGATTATGTTCAAGTCAAACTATGTGGATAGAGACAGATCTATTTACATGTTAAACTTGAACATATTCATATATTATTACAATAAATCTCTAGTTTGATAATATGAATAGAGATAGATCTATTCATTTATTGAAATAGAGATTAATATCTTATTTCCGATAAATTATAGTTTATTTCTAATTTTAAACATTACAATATACTGATTATGTTCAAGTCAAACTATGTGGATAGAGACAGATCTATCGACATGTTAAATTGAACATATTCATATATTATTACAATAAATCTCTAGTTTGATAATATGAATAGAGATAGATCTATTCATTTATTGAAATACAGATTAATATCTTATTTCCGATAAATTATAATTTTTCTAATTTCAAACATTACAATATTCTGATTCATTACAATATTCTGATTATGTTCAAGCCATAAATATAACTCTTGTTGACTGTACGGACGATTTAGCTGCCGTGGGCGTGTGTTTCGTTGCCTGGCAACCTATCTTTTTAAATTTCAAACATTACAATATACTGAATATGTTCAAGTCAAAACTATGTGGATAGAGACAATCTATTTACATGTTAAACTTGAACATATTCACATATATTATTACAAGAAATCTCCAGTTTGATAATATGAATAGAGATACGCGTGTAGATTTATTTATTTATTCAATTAGACATCAAGTTTGCCGTTTTATTCGCGCCTTAATTAGATTTTGAATTAAATGTCTAATTTCCGTTAGAATATACTTTTTTAGTAATTCCAAAACATTTTCCGAATAACATCTGTTAAATTAATGCTAACGTACCTTGTGGGCCATTTTTAGTTTGTTTAAATTTCTGCTGATTTCAGGTCGTCATCTCAGTCCTTCTGTAAACTTTGGATATTCTTGATTTGTATTCTCTAACATCGATGTCAAATAATTATTAAACTTACAAGATTTGTTATTAATCATCTAAATTACTATCTGTCTGAGTGTCTTACTCTCTTTATTGTGTTTAATCACAATGATAAAATAAAAAGTTGTATTGGTCTTTCATCATGTTGCACTTCGCTTAATTGTGTTTAATCAAAATAAAAATAAAATCTTTTGGGGGTCGTTTATCCTGTTTCCTCTTTAAAAATTAGGTTTGCATATAGTAGCTATTTTAATAATTTGTTCCAAATTTATATTATATTATATGTTTAATACTCTAAAGAAAATTTGTTTATGGATCGCTGCTATAAAATATAGTATCACTTTTATTTAAATTTTAAGAACAACTAAGTAATATTATTGATCGTAATTATATATCAAATAATGGAACAATGACTGCATCTTATAATTAACTATTTGTCTTAAATCTATTCCTCTTTTACACTTTAAATACATGTCTTTAATAATAGTATATAATATGTCATTGGTGAAATATGAAAACCCTAACTTCTTATTCAATTTAAACATTTTTTTTTTCTTGTCAAAATACACATTTAGTTTATTTATATTTATGTATACCATATTATTGATTTATCTATTATACACAAATTGCAATACATATTTTAAAATGCAATGTATACGTTCTTATTATTTGATTCTATACTCGAATGAATTATTGTCACGATTGTCAGTCGATCTGTATTTATTTATTTAGGAATGATTTTCATCACTACCTCAATATTAATTCAACATGAAGCACAAACTAGAACGAATCACGAGCATTAACCCGTAGCGTGCAAAGGTTTGTTGATGTCGGGGGCCAATCCCTTAATAGTATGTACCCGAGACTCAAACAGGGCTTTATAAGTACTCACTCAGAAATGAGAGACGGGGGATTTTATAATTATGTAAAAGTTTACAAAACTTAATTTCAATTTCAGTCTAAGATACATGAGCCATGTGCCATCACATAATTAATCAGTGCCGTTATACTTAGCCCAATTATATTTGACTCAAGGGGAGCGGCACTGACGCTTGTTCACTAACATTGAGGTCATGTGTTCGATCCCAGTCATTTCCAGGAGGGGATTCTGACAAGGAACAGCGTCTAGTCAATGAGACGGCGACCAAGACCACGACCAAGAACGCGGCGACCACATTCGATTGCTTAACACCTATTTAATGAAGTTGTTTATACTGATTGCGAACGCGAACGCCGCCGAATTGTTGTTCAACGTATTGTTCAGCAGCTGACTCGAGACTGCTTCGCGACCACTTTCTTCTATGCATTTCTGTGCGTATCGTTGCTGTCAGTACGAACGGAAAATCGCAGAGGTTGCAGTTCCAGGCAGTTATCAACAGTTTTGCAAAGCAGAAAGCTGGGAAGAAACTTATAATATAAGATATCTTATATGTTCATCCTCCTGTATTTGATGATTTTAAAGCATCAGACTGACATTTGCAGGCAACCGTGATGATTTCATGAAAGCTTTGCCAGAAAATATCGTATGTATTGAATAATAAGCCTCGTTTAGTATGTTTATCAGGTGAGGTTGTTTTAAGACAATCAAGATGCCAACCTTGTTTTTCGTCCGATTTTGGCGCCGAAATTGTCTATTAGTAGTTAGGGTGGGGATCGAAGCCCCCACAGAAAACCGACAAGTTCAGGCAGACGACCCAACGCCTGGTCCATAACTGAAACGAAACGGAGATTAACGTTCCAATTGTCTGCTCCATCCGGGCTAATGATGAAGGGTATAACTTTCTTGACAGTTGGAATTCGAAATAAGAAGAGGGTAAAACTTCCAAAGAAGCACACTGCATGGTGTATGCCTGTCATCATTAGCCTGGATAGAGTTTAAAAGTAGGACGTTAAATCCAATTTCATTTCATATCTCAATGTTCTTTACATCCATATTATTTCAATTCTCCGTATTTTAATTATGCAGAATAACAGGTATTATCCTGGCCATTAACGTAAATTCTAGTGTTAAAAATCTGCGGTAGAAAATCTTGAGTTGATAGTCTAAAGTAGAAAGTCGAAAGATAGTTAAAAGTTGGCAATTATAGGACGAAATTATGTCAATGTAAGTAGAATAAAAAGCTTTATTTTTCTTATAGATAGGATTTTCTCTTTTACTTTTAGATTTCTACTTTGTACTATATATCACATTTTGAAACTGATATCCCTTGATATTATGTCTAATGTCTATGAAGGCCATATTCAAACAACCGAGATAACAACCAAATTTAGGGACAAGTAATGCCTTTTTATACCTTGCTCCTGTCGCAACCCTTTACTTTTTCTGTGTTCCAAAGTAAAAAAAATGTGAATTTTTGAGGTGGAAACGGTCTTGTTAGAAAGTATAATGATCCTATAGAAAGGTAGATGTAGGCAACTGCAATGTCAGTAGAATTTTGATAGTTTGACTTCATTTGGAACAATCTAAAAAACTAGGGAGAATTTCCGAAGGGGTTGTGATATCAGAAACGTAATGCCGTGACATGATGGGGATAAAACGAACGCTGTGTTTGTATGTAGAATCAGGGCCAGTGAGGACCCTGAGGAAAGTCAACTGGTCGATGAGGAAATATACATGAACATGGTCTCTAACATCATTTTGGTGTATATCTGGGGTAACTGGGGGACATTTTGCAGAAACACAGAAACTGAGATTGAACACAACATCTTCATGATCAGATGTATACTATTTTGACAGGAAATAAATTTTAAGCAAGCAAACAAGTGGGAAAACAAAACCCGTGATCATGCGACGCCAAAATATCAAAAAGAAAATGATCGGATATCACACAGCCTACTTAGAGCGATCGATAATTCTGACGTCAGACTGTCCCAAAATTGACACGGTACACACGATAAGAGTAAATGTTCAAATTCGTCTCTGGTCGTTAAAACATCAGTCATTCGTGAGGGCATCTTAAACCATCGTATGACTTCCTGTGGAGTTTCTCAGAATCAGGTAGCAACTTCTTGAGCGCTAGCAAAATCTTTGGCATGCCAAAAGATTGCCGAAAGACCTTGCGATGGTTCGTTTTCGTGTTGAATTCGTGTGTCCATTTTGTCCGGCAGTGTCTGTCCGATTTTCACAAAATTCGAACCCAATCGAATATATATTGAAAACTCACTATAAACACGACTTTCGTAAACTCAGGGGCCAAAATCCAGGAAATTATGGTCCGATATGCACGAATATCGACTGGAATCGACATCTTTGGGTTATAAACATACATTTCAAGTTTCATCATAATCGGATAAAAATAATTGTGACCTCTGAAGTGTCCACAAGCTAAAAACGTGATTTTTCGTACAATCATGGGTCATAATCTATAATAGTATCGAAAAGAACTAAGATCTTTGGGCGATAACCCTATATTTCAAGTTTTGTCAAAAATTGTGACCTGTAGTGTCCACAAACAAATTGTGGACACATAAGAATGGCCAATAACACCGATGATCAGACGAAGATAACGCGATTTCACAAGATGCCCTCACGATGGCCTTATGAAGGGCAAAATGGACACACAAATTCAAAAAGAAAACGAACCTTCACGAATGGCCCGATGTTTTTACAATCACAGCGGAATTTGAACATTTACACTATCATGTGTCAATTTCGGGACAGTGTGACGTCTGCATTACCGCGTGCATAATCACTGGCAGGACAGCGCAACACTGGCGAGCTTACCATGGTTGTAGCGTTCTACGGGCCTGTGATACTCTGACGAGAACCTCAAACCGGTGGCTTATACCCACGTCACTAGGTACCTGCATTCAGAAAAGTTACCGGAAAAATTTAAGTTTACGAGCAAGTAACATTGTATTTTTTTTATTTTTTATTAATTTTTACCAACAACTGTTTTATAAAACATTACTCGGCACACTCGTTTACGCCTGCTTAGTGCATTTTGTCGTTTGTGAATTAGCCTTTACTAATTACTCCCACATTGTGTTTTAGGATAGGTTTTTATTTGTTCATTATATAATGGCATCCGAAACATTAGGGTACGACTCGTGTACTGATTATAAAATGTTAATTTTGTCCTAAATATTGGATCTTATAGTTTCACGGCAAGATTACAACATCAATATTGATTGAAATTAATCATTATTGAATTCTAATTCGTGTTTTTAATTTCGAATATTATGGAAAATATTGAGTTAAAGATTTAGCTCCTTTAATAAAGTGTTGTGGCTAAACAGGGGCAACATATAAAATATATAATATTTAAAGCCAGATAAACGCCCGCGCATAATAATGCCAAAAATTTGAAACGCATCGATCAAACCAGCTGCAGTAACCCATATGCCAGCCAAAGATGATAAAAAGTACGTACATTAGAAGGTTGAACGAAGTAGAAAATCAAAAGTAATTACAATATCCTATATATTTTAGTAACCAAACCTTGACCGAACGACGGGTTATTCACTTGGAGTAAGAGTGTGTCATGTAACAAGCGTTTAACAATAATTTATTGAGCATTTTCGTTTATTTGCGAATCAATTAAAGGGGGATAACTCTTAACAAGCACATGCTACGATAAATCTATCTCCTAGAAAAAAGAGTTGACGACCGTTCAATCTTGCATGCAGCGAATAACTACGGTACGGTTAGAACGAGAATGCAAGAAGCTTTAGACAAATTGTCGAAATGTTCTAATGACTGGGGATTTCGAATATCTGAAAGTAAAACAGAAGGCATGCTTTTCTGTAGGGACCATAGGGAAGTTTCGTCTATGAAACTGGAATTGAACAATATCGGAATTGAATTTAAAGATCAGGCAAAGCTTCTAGAGGTAACCTTTGATCGTAAAATGACTTTTATATCTCATATTAAAAATATTGTTAAACGAGGACAGAATGTTCTGAACGTAATGAGATGCCTGGAGAGCATATAAGACGACTTTGCTAATGATATATAAGTCCATGATAAGATCAATATGTGACTATGGTTGTGTTGCTTTTGCGAGTGCAAATAAAACAGCTCTTGCTAAACTAGATAGTTTACAATATCAGGCAATAAAGATAGCAACGAAAGTCTCATTTGGCACTAAAAGGGAAAGTCTATTGCAGGAAGTAGGTGAAATATCACTCGAATTGAGGCGAAATGAACTGGCATTGGCATACTGGGCCAAGTTACAGTATCTTCGGGAAAGCTGTCCAACATTTACGTGTACTAAAACATCAAGGAAAAAATTCAAAAGAAATGTCAAATCAGATCCTCAGCCGTTCGGTCATAGAGCAAATGATCTATTAAAGGACCTAAGATTAGATCACTATCAGATTACTGACAGGGTATTTTCGTATCATGCCCTATGGACTTTGTTAAATCCAAACTATGACATAAGCCTAGGTAACGTTGTCAAGAAAAAAGAAAATCCACAACACGCTCTTGAACGAAAAATGGTCATCGCATGTGGAAATATACACGGACGGGTCTCACGATCCAAACACTACCAAAACTGCATTAGGTGTAGTCATTGCCGAATTTAATATTAGTATATCAAAAAGGCTACCAGATGGATGTTCTATCTATACAGCAGAATTAAAGGTAATATCCATAGCTCTTGAGTGACTCGTGTCATCCACCGTTCAAAGAGCAGTCATTGTGTCAGATTCCCTTAGCTGCATAAAGTCAATAATACATGACAAAAAACACCTAGACCAGACATTGTTCATAATATTTGAGCAAGTGTTTATTCCCTCCGAAACAAAAATAAACCCGTAGAATTTACATGGATACCATCCCATGTTGGCATAGCAGGCAATGAGTCGCAGACTCAAATACTTAAAATATAGCGTTCAGGAATTTAATAGCATCGTCAAAACTAAAATTAAATCAGAATGGAAAATTGGGTTGGCCGGAGCAAATACTTTTAGATTCAATTTAAACAACGATCTGGTTGTAAAGACGGAGATCATTCACCCATTGCGCAAAATTTGTGGCTTAATCACAAGATTAAGAACTAAGGATTTAAATATCGACCATAAATTTAACCAAGTGAAGTGCGAATGTGGCCACAATTTGACCGTTAATCATGTCATCATTGCGTGCAATAAGTTGGAAGAGAAAAGACTCCCTGTACGAAGTTTAATGGAAGATGCCAAACTTCAATATACCCTCCAAAATGTACTCCCCCCCCCCCCCTCGGAATATGTCATATAAAATTTATGAAGCTATCCAAAATTCATAGCAGAATCAGTAATTAACTTTTAAGTTAGATGCGTTAAAAGAGCACTAGTCAAGAAAAGATAACTGGTTGTGTAGAGCAGGATGGCCCCTAAGCCACCTGGATGCTTTAATAATATCAGAATAATTTAACGTTAAGATAGGGAACTACATATCTAGTTACAAAGGAAGGAACTAGTGTTGTATGGCAGTTCAGTCTACTGCATGATTTAATAAAATAATATACTAGGGAAAAATAATGACAAAATAAAGGAACCGTCACCTACACAACCATTATTAACAATGACAGTGCACATCAGTCAGTTTAATTTAACCTGTGTTTAAAATTGATCTATTCCTATAAATGGTTCAATTTGTTTTATTGTTTATTTTTGCGTGTTGCTGCTGGCTCTTCTTTTCTTTTCAAGTAACTTTTGTCTGTGGAGAGCCGCCGTACGCAAGAAAAACTCTAATGGAATACCTATAACTTTTAAACTTTGAAGTCTTGAACTTTTAACTAATTTTAACCATATGGAACTTATTGGGTGGACTCTTTAAATATGCAAATAATCTACGGGTCCAGATATGTGGTTTTTACTGCGATCACTTCGCTTTTCCACATAAAGCCAGCGGATTCTGATGACGCTAAACATCAGTCAGCTGGACCTCCTGTTTTCACTTTATTATGACAAAGGGAGAAGATGACCCGCCCTCTCTTCTCACGACAGCGAATTTATAAGTGTGTTTTAAGAATTTTTTGATATCCGAGGACCTTGTTATTTTGTGTTTTTAACAATTTTCAAGTGTAAATAATTTAATTAAATCAACCTGTCCATAATATCATATTTATTGTATTGGAAGTTAAATATGTAATAAAAAACAACAACAACAATTTGTATTACTGTATTAGCTTGATAACGTTGAGAGAATACTCTTCAAAACGTCGCCCAAATAAATAAGAAGCTGTTTTTCCATAAGTATGTGTTATAGATTATTTTAACGAACCGTTAACATGGAGATCATTAACTTTAACGGAGAGAAAGATTGTTGCTGGAATCCCCGTTAACTTGCCGTTAAATTTAACGGAAGTGTTGGGCTCTGTTATCTATTTAACGATGGCATTAGTTTGCTGTTGCAAAAATTCATAGATTACCAGTGTAATTTTCTATGGAACATTCTAGAGGGTTGGTCGATGGGGGGCTATTTCATTTTCTATAGGATGAAACTCTATAGCATTCTACAGAATTTTGGGGGCCTGTAGGAAATAATGTTCCAAATATTCTGAAGTGCAAATCCTATAATTTAATTTTTCCTACAGATTTATGCTAAAATTTCTAAAAGAAAAAATAAAATATTCTAAAGTATTCTATAGTGTTTTCTGTAGTAAATTCTACAGTTATCTTTTTGTCTTTAATCATGTTTTGTGAACACTGCAGAGTTGTCCCACTGTCTTCATTTTCTATGAAGTTGTTATACTGTACATTCAATTTAAAAATTTAAAATTCAGTCAATGAACAAACAGTCTTCTCTTGGATTAACTGTAATCAATCCGTTAGCTAACGCATAATGAAATTGACTTTCCAGCAACTGAAATTTAACCGACCGTTAACAAACGACACGTTAGCAAGACTCTAATGGGTCGTAGCAATAAATTTAATGTCGGTATTTTCGACAAAACGGACAAATTTGGTTTAGAAGTAGTAAAATACCCGTCAGTCTATAGTAACATACCAGATACCACGCTATATAGTGTTTTCTATTCACAGGCATTACGATTTTTGACAATAGTACGATTTCTTCAACATACCTGTTTTGCATAAGGGCGATAATCCAGATAAAATAACGTTAAACGCTTAAAAACCATAAGTTCTAGCGACCAATCGGAATTAGTAAGTTATGTAATTGTATAATATATAATATATTAATATAATACCCCACACAAGAAATGCAAAACAGGTATGTTGAAGAAATCGTACTATGTAAGTGTATTTATAAAGGCATAACATTAAGGGGGGTAATTCAGACAGGGTTAGGTAACTACAAAAAATCTAAAATAAAGTTTAAATTGGATCATTATTATCCAGTATGTAGTCGGTTATATACTTACAAGAAATGTCAAACTTGGTATGTTGAAGTAATGGAAGTTTTGAAATTTCTTTTAAAATGCGTAATTGTGTAGCGCCTTTGGCAGTACATTTAAAGTAAAGAGATTTATTCGGGAGAGAAATAGTTCTTTATTGTTACATATTGTCAAAAATCGTAATGCCTGTGAATAGAAAACACTATATAGCGTGGTATCTGGTATGTTATTATAGATTGACGGGTATTTTACTACTTCAAAACCAAATTTGTCCGTTTTGTCGAAAATACCGACATTAAATTTATTGTTAATTATATTGATGTTAAGGTCAAGAACAGATGCATTTATAGTACCGGAATTTTCTTTATTTAATATTAGTTCAGGAGGATATATTTCACTTTTATATTTGTTGAAATTTCCGTTATCATTGATAGGTGTTATGTCATCAATGTATCGGAAGGTATAGTTTAGACTTTTAGCTACTTTGTAATCTGTTTTTCTTTTATGGTCTTGAAAGTTGAATTCGTATTTATATAAATGTGCATTTGCCATAAATGGGGCGGGGTCAGTTCCCATTGGCAAACCAATGGTTTGTTGCATTATCTGATCCCCAACCTCAAATATGGCATTATAAATGAGGAAATGTATGATATTTTGAAATTTTTCTTTATCAAAAACTACAGTGTCGGCATTGCGACGTTTTATAATCCATTTAGCATCTTCTGCATAAATGGGCATCAAGTTTCTGCCTTTCCCGAAAGCTCCATTAAAGGCTTTATCTACAAACCAATCTAAATTATCTTTAAGATCTGCATGTTGAAGCATAGTATACAAAGTAGAAAAATCGACCGTTTATATTGTGTTTGCATTAATTTTTTTATTGATTTTTTCTAACGTGTCTACTATAGGTTTATTTTTATCAATTATAAAAAAACCCTATTAATTCCAGTATAGCTACGAAGTGTTCTGCACCAAATGGCATGTTGGGTTTGGCATAATTTAAGCCCTTTGGTGATAGTCTTGGCTAATGGTTTCGTTTGGCAGATACTGGAGGATATTATATATCTGAATTTTACTGGGTTTTTATGGGTTTTAGGTATAGAATACATGTAAGGTAGTGCATCTATTTTCACATTGTCTTTAATATCATTACTCCTGTTAATGTATATTGATTATGTAAAATATCTAGTTTAGTTAAATCCGTAATGCATTTATAAGTGTCATTATGGGTATTGGGCCAAAGTCCAACTCCAGTAAGAATATTTCTAATATAGTATTTTTTACAGATAAAGGCAATATTATTGCTGGCCTTATCGACAGGTGTTAGACCAAATCTATCTTGAAGAGAAGCAAGACATTCAACTGCGGATGTATTATTTAGGGTGGCGGGTGTCTTGGGTTAAGTTTTATATATTTGATTCTTTTTGATAAGAGATCAAAAACAGTGTTTTTTCATTCTCCAAAAGATTCTAATGGTGCACGAAATTTATCAGACCAAGCTACTATGCATTTCCTGAGTTGAAATTTAAGATTATTATGTAACTTTTTGAAATTAGTTTTACTAGGTTGTTCTCGAAATTGTGGTCCAAAGCGAAAAAGTTTTTTAAGATTTTTATCTTCAACAATATCGAAGTTTCCTGTTAGTATATGGTCATGAAACTTGTCTTTAAAGGGAGAGTTGGCGCATTGCCATGTAGTATTATTGTAATTGTAAATAAATTCTTGTACGTTAAGGTTTTCAATAGTTTGATGGTAGTTAAATATTTTATTACGAATTGGAGGTAAAAATTTGTATACGACTGTGGGTGAAATTTTAGGAATAGTATCTGGTATAGATTTAATTACTGATCGGTCTCAATCTGATTAAAACACAGATCCAATTACGTTTCGTTTTTTATAGTTCAAAATTTCGTTTTTACTTGTCTTTACTACACTTGGATCTGGAAGACTTGTTATTTAACTCGTGTTCTGCTTGAAATGAGGGGTCAGCCAATCAAATGCTCTGTCGAATCGAGCGTTTGACCTTTTTTGCGCGGAACTGTGGGTAGACATTATCAGCGATAGAAATCAAAACAAAGCAAAAGTAGATTTAAAAAAGCATGGCGGTCACTAATTGGTTAATCGAATGACTGACGTTATCGGGTCAAATGTCGCTTGCTTGGTACCTGACGTCATAGAACGTGAACTCGCACTATAACTTGTTAGATCTACATGTAGTGTAGGCCATCGAAAGTATAAAAAACGAAACGAAATATAGATCTATATTTTAATTAGATTGGATCGGTCTCTAAAGATTCTATTCAATCCAATGTCTTGTATATGTTTATCTGTAAAAAGGATTTTACATAACACGTCAGCTTTTTTCTTTTGCACTTTATGAGACTGTATTGAATGCTTAGGTGAAAATTTACTATTTATTAAATCGGTTATAACATCGTAATATTGAGGAAGAAAGCGTTCATTAAGTTGATTAGAATAGATGATATCTTGTATAAGGACACCAAGTTTTTTAGCTGTAGATTATTTCAAAGTGTGTATAATTTGTCGGGCTAGGTTGAGTACACAAGCTGCACAGGACAATTTATCGGAAGTATGGCATTGACATACAGAATACAATTCATTCAAAATACTTCCTGGGTCTTTTTGAAATTTCGATTTTTTATAGAACGTTTTTTATTTTGAAATTTATGATCAAGTTTTTTGTAACAATTTCTTGTAATGAAAGTGTTTTCATCACGGTTACTATAATCGATGTTTTTAAATCTATCATTGAGACCATAAAGGAAAATGGTTTGTAATTTTGTTATCCAAGTTTCTTCTGCGTGAGTTCTTTTTTGTGTAACTGCAGGATAAATTTTGCCATTACATGTACTGAGGTGTCCTGAACCAGAAAGTTTTTCAATTATTTGAACTCTGTATCCAAAATCCTTACATGGATTTTGTTTGAAATGTTGATATAGTAGTTTGTGTGCATTCCCAAAATAACATCGAAAGTCAGCAGATGGCTGTCCCTCGAGACAGTCTACATTTCCTATTTGCTTCTTTGTATTCAGTTTTGTTTTTGTTTTTGTGACGGATGGAACATGTACCCTATATGTATTGAATACTGAAGCGTTTCTTGAATGAATTTAGAGGTCAGACTACTTTTTTTTATACATTTCACCGATGTGGTTACTTGTATAGTTGAATTTTATGCTTACATTCGTATTTCGTGTAGCATATAGCAGATCATGACTCATGCTGGCATTGCACAATGGGTTCTTTGGGTTGTATTCCTAATTGTTTTCAAATTTGAGTGAAGTCTGTGTCACTACAGACCCGGGACTGTACAGCGCAGTGGATCCATTCACTTTTTTTTAATTGTCTGTATGTTTGTGTTTTCCTGAGTATGATGTCCTGTCCGTGTATTTGTTTTTGTGTAAATTCTGTGTGGTGCAGTCCCCCTGCACTTACTATTAGTTTTGAGCAACCGGCTCAAGGTGGTTAACTGTCTGATTCTTATTAAAACTGGCTCTTAAAAGAAGTCTTAACAGTAGAAATAAATGAAATGAAATGGGGTTTAACGTCCTACTGTTCTGCTCCGAACTGGGCTAATGAAGACGGGCATGTGCTATGAGGGAAATTTTGCCGGACAGCGGCACTACGGCCTACTCTTATATCGAATTCCAACTGTCAAGGGATATTTTACGTGCACGCCAATGTGTACACGGGACCTCGGTTTTTCGTCCCATCCGAGCGACTAGACAGCTGTTCTTGTCGGACCCTCCTGTCTGCATCACTGACAAAGGGGAGCCACGCCTGAAAAATTTGGATGAACTTTCTCGGCCAATGCAGGGATCGAACACCCAACCTCCAGGCTAGCGAGCCAGCACCTTACCCACTTAGCCACCGTGACCCCCTTAACAGTAGAAATTCGAATAAAAGTGGTCGGATACATGTCAGTCTCCAAATAATAAAAAGTAATCGGTTAAAAGGCGCAAACCCCGATTCCATTCCAGAAAAAGAAAGGATATAGGACCCCATTACCGATTTCGATATAAACACGTCCACATCAATTCTTTAAATTACACAAATGAATAGACTTACAGTCAAATTCATTTTTATATTTTTCCTCAAAATGTTATCTATTTTAAATAAATGAAAATAAATTTGACCAACAAATATAATAGGTCCCATTATACAATTATTTCATATTGCCCATCTTTTAACGTTATCAAAATAACGAACGTGCGCAAGTGCAGTATAGTGATGTGACGTCACAATAGATATTCGGTGTGTCGCCTTGATAAGCTCAACAGCGCCATCAACTTGTGGATTTTTATTTTAATAAAAATAATAGATCTATCCCAACCTAGCAACGTGAGTATTTATTTTAATAATTTAGTATCTAATCATATGTAAAGCCGTAAGACCGCGGAAAGCTAATTAAATTAGGCCCGTTACTGTAAGATATTGACGCATATTATTAGTAGGCCTATTACTGAATAATGGTACATTCGACAATAATTCCTAACGTGTAAATATTTGCTTGTGTTTTTGTGTAGGTCATTTTAAAATAAATTGATCAGCATATTATTCTTTTTTTCAATTTTTAAAAAAAAATATATTAAAGAACCGTAAGTGAAACTAATGTTTGATCGTAAGGGCGAGCCTTTTAATAACCATGTCGTATTAGCTTGATAACCTTGAGAGAATACTCTTCGAAACGTCGCCCAAATAAATAAGTAGCTGTTTTTTCCATAAGTATGTGGTTTTGTGTATTGCATGTGTTTCATGTTGAATGTTGATATTTTCTTTCGCGTTTTGAATTGGCCTATTTCTAATAAATTCAGCAGCTACTTTTTTTATATGAAATATACAATCATAGTACATAAAGAAATAAGACACTCTTTTCGTAAACATTCAACAATGAAATATTTTACCCGCATGTTATTTTTATAAAATCGCCATTGGCTTATTATAAATTGATTTGTCAGTAGTGTTCAACCTTTCGAGTCCTAAATGTCACCTGCTCGAGTCCGAAACATCAAAGTCATAGTTCGAAATGTAGCGGAACCGAAATATCATGTAATCTATTCAACTGGGGTGATATGTCCATTGGTCATTTCGCCGTGTAAATTTCTAGTTGAAAACGTGTTATCACCCCATTGATTATTGTGTAGATGTGAAACATGTTATATTGTAATCTATATTGATATAACTTTAATTGAATTATGTAATCTATTTTTTAGATGGCGTCAGTTCTACATGATTTGGAGACTGGTTGTGGTGACCATACAGAAATAGTCACCGAAGAAACCCCCCAAGAAACCATTAGCAAAGGTGACCATATTACGTTCAGTTTCATTCATACTTTCTACAGTTATAATCTTTCTATTCATTCTTATTAAATACAAATGGTGTATTTTTCATTTCAGAGGACCTCCTGGACTGCAGAATTCGGGAACTCGAATTATCTATTAAAAATAAAGGTAGAAAAATTAGTGTAAAAATATATTTAAATATAAGTTCAAGAACAAATGTATTTCAGTTTTGTTTCGATAATATATAACACGAAGTAAGCTTCGCAGAATTCTTCTAAATTTGAATATCGGTCTATATATAAGAGAGAGAGAGGGAGAGAGAGAGAGATAGAGAGAGGGAGATAGAGAGACAGAGGGAGGGGGGGCGTAAAGTCCATTCTATACAACCTAAGTCATTTCGGGACTCCGTGTACACCATAGCGCCGCTCCCGGGCCAAATTCCCCCCATAGCACACTGCATGGCGTATACCCGTCTTCATTATCCCAGTCGGAGCACAACTGCACAGTAGGATGTTAAACCCTATTTCATTTCATTTCTTTCCAGAATTCGCTTGAGCGTGGGTGACCCGGAGTTAGCTACGGAAACCCACGAGGTTGGACAAGCTACCCCACTCCTTGCCACGTTCAGGTGTCGAATCGAAACCACATCACTTGACTAAATGACAGACCTTATGATCTAACGCGCACACATTAAGCCATTCGACCACCCACTATAACAGGTTGTTTTTATAGGTATATCTTTTCGCTACAACAATTAATTTTAGCTTTTAATTTATATATGTTAATAATTGTATGCACCGATTTAAGAATTAGCAGCAACGGAAGCGAAAGAAGAGGAAAAGGTTGAAGAAAATGAAGAGGTGAAAGAAGAGGAAGAAATGAAGGATGAGGAGAAAGAACAAAGGAAAGTAGAAGATGGAGATGTGGATGAAGAGTCATCCCAATTGGGTAATAAAACATAATATCATAATACATACAAATAATCTGTAGGCTACTCGAACCAACCAATCCGATATATCCTGACTGACACCACATCATGTCACAGGTTTTCGTGTGAGTCGTACCTTGATATTTCAACTATGCAGGGGAAATACTGACAATGGAGGTTCCGTAACTTGAAAAATTTGTTATGATGGGCCGTCCCGTTAATTATCAGAAAATTTAAACATTAATTATACAATTATATATATGCGATTACATTGCTGCTGTGTTTGTTATGTAATGTAAGTGCACATTTTTTGTAATCATCAATCAGACTTAATACGTTTTTGTCACGTGTTATATTTTTAAGAAATGGCGGATTTCTAGGAAGCCGTTGATTTTTTTTCTAGTAATTAATGACAAAATTGCTATTTTATACAGAAACTTCAGCAGAGGATGATATCAGATCTACAACTGAACATGATAGAGATACACCTGGTAAAATTATTATTAAACGATGTATAAGTCAAATTTATGTCACAAACATCGATACAAATGATTTGCTAACTTATAAAAATGTCTGCTGGAACCCACTCCAATATTTACACTAACAGATAAGATAGATCAAATAAAATAACATAATTTGTCTATACAAATGTATGGACATTCTCGGTATTCTCAGTGGTATCGTGCCGTTTTACTCCACTAACTTCTCATCCACGGGGTAGGCATATACTCAAATTATCCGCCCTTGATACGTCTGCTATTTTTATCGACCAATCTAGTGAACAAAGGGAACATTGATGCTAAGACTAGTATGTAAATCGTTTTTGATTGGTTTGTAGAATCAAGCTACGACCAAGGGCAGATACTTTGACTTCGTTAAAATTCCACGAATAGATCGTGAAGGTTAGTTGTTAGTACAGAAATGTTTGGGTAACTGTACTTCAGGTTTAGACTTCCTTTAAAAAAAGCCGACTCATAGGTATAAAAACCTCACTACAGGCCCAGATCTAACAGTTTTCTCGCCGTCAATTAAACGTTATACATAAATTAAATCAATTTTCTTACAGATAAAGAGTTCTGTAAATTCGACAAATTTTTAATGGTAAGTTTCTTTTGTTACATTTAGAGCCAAACAACAATTAACACTATAACCAGTAATTTATTCAAACAGAATCATTTCTTAACGGCTAAAACTGAGAAATACGAATATCAGTACCGAGACATTGTGAACATGAATTCAGCTGAACAAAATGTTATCATACACCCCCGCCCCCTTTTTCCGCAAAAAAAAAAAAAAAAAAATCATATTGTCCTACCCTGATAATAATATATCACCCACATATCGTTTGTATTGGTACAAGCGAGAACCTGAATAGAAAAGTATCAAAATGGTCTCTCCCGACTTAAAATCCATGCCAACATTGTTTGTCAAAGTAAAAATGCAATGATATTTAATTTCAGGCGATCGGTCTAAAACAAAAAGTTACGTACACCCGTGTGAAACGTATTAAACCAAAAACAGGTAAATGTGTTATTCTAAATCTCTACAATAATATGCCATGTTTTATTTCGTTTTCCTACATAATTGCATAATGTCTTGCTGAAACTTGATACGTCGTCAGAGTATTAAACGTTCTGCTGATAATGCTAATGGAATTGTTTAGCATGACTCAATTTTTTACGGAAAACTCGGAAAAAAAATCGTCCTGTGCCAAAAACTCGGAAAAAATAATTCAGAGTTTTCGGATTTTTTTCCGAGTTATCTAAGTTTTCCTTTTTTGCATCATGTAAAAACGAAATCTCGGGATTTAAAAACTCGGAATTTTTGTTCTTTTTATTTAATCTTCTGTTTATATCTAAAGGGATTGGGTTGTCGATTGGTCTAACGCGTGCGCTTTAGATCAAAAAGACTGTTATAGGGTTTCGACTCCAAGCTTGTATGTGACAAGGAGTGGGATAGCAAGCCCAACCTCGTGAGTTTTGTCCGGGTCCTCCCACTGTTAAAGTCCCCTGCGCGGAAGCGAATTATTGAAATAAAAATGTACCATATTATATTAGTCCGGAAATAACCTAGTTGGAGTCGAGAGGACGTTAACTCTCCAAAAGCCAAATCAAAAAACAAACGAGTTTATAAACTTTAGCATATAAGTCAATACAACTATAAATATTAATACCACCACCAATGGCGTATCGTTCCTACTGGTCTATAAAATAGTTGTACTACAATATAGTATGGCTTAGATATCTAGTGTGAACTTCGTACTTTAATCAACTATAAATTGGTTAAAAGAAACCATTGGTGTATATGTAACGGAATGCAGAAATTTTGATTTTTTAAACTAAAGTCTCCTTAAACATTCGTCCACCATATTCAATTTAGCTTAAAATTACGGAGATGAACAGAATTAAAGATATTCATAACAAAACACAAGGTACATGCATATATGGACATAACTACTTCTCTGTTATTTAATAACGACGTTTCGTAACACTTACAGGTTACTTAACTTGAAAACATGATCTGTTGAAACGCCGTTATTAAATAACAGAGACTTAGTTATATCCATATCCTGTGTTGTGTTTTGTTACGGAAAGATGGCCGTACTTCTAGATGTCATTTAAAGATCATAATTGGATTATCAAAAAGGTATCTTTTATATAATATAATTTAGTTAAAGTAGTAATTGGTCAATGTCTGAATTGATTTCTCATTAATCTTTTAAGTATTTTAACTGTTTGGGTATATTACGTAATCATAGTTAATACACGTTCTTGCTATATCGATATCATCTTTTGTATTTAAACATCTGTTTCTGATGTGCAATTCAACAGTTCTTATCAAATATTATTTTATATTATTTTAATCCTAATCTTGTATCTATTCTACTCTAACTTTAGTCTGGTGACCGACTCGCCCTAGCGATATCTATCTCGTTATTGTGGCCGTTAATCAGTTTTGTACACTCGTTTATTAAAAGTACAATTTATTTATTCCGAGTTATCGTCGTTAGTGTTGGGATAAGCTACAACCCCCAGAAAACAGCACTACTTATATAAAGATTATACGTAAAATGTACAGTGATGTATTGTACTGTTATTTATATATATATATTGCAGAAAAAACGAGCAGAAGAAGAAATATTTTAAAGATGTTTATCTGTGGCACCAAGATCGAGGATTAATCTTTATTTATTTATTTATTTATTTATTTATTTATATATATATATATATATTTTATTTATTTATTTATAAGATGCAGTCATTGTTCAAGTTCAGTTAAAGAGGAAACACCTATTAAAATATATTCATTGGGTTCAATTTAACATGTGGTCGTATATTGTAGTCGCCCCAGACCGTCCGTCCGTACGTCCGTACGTCGGTCGGTCCAGCGTCCACAATTGCTTAAGGTCATATATTGATTTTCAACGATTCCGATAATTACTGCCAGCATGCTTTAGAGACAACAGTTATCATCTGATTGATTTTATATTTACACACCGTGTTTACGCCAGTATATAATCGTTTCGATTGATATTTAGATTGATACACAGAGTTTAAGGTCTTGCGACGAACAAGTATATTGATTTTCAATGATTTTTGAAAACATGAACAGCTAAATCCATGATATTAAATATTTTGTATACTAAACGTTTGTATGGACCAAACAAATTCTAATGATTTTATGATAATTACTAAATGAATTGTTACTTTTAATCAGGTTTTCTAATTTCAAACATTAAAATATACTGATTAAGTTCAAGTTAAACTATGTGCATAGAGACAGATCTATTTACATGTTAAACTTGAACATATTCATATATTATTACAATAAATCTCTAGTTTGATAATATGAATAGAGATAGATCTACTCATTTATTGAAATAGAGATTAATATCTTATTTCCGATAAATTATAGTTTATTTCTAATTTCAAACATTACAATATACTGATTATGTTCAAGTCAAACTATGTGGATAGAGACAGATCTATCGACATGTTAAACTTGAACATATTCATATATTATTACAATAAATCTCTAGTTTGATAACATGAATAGAGATAGATCTATTCATTTATTGAACTAGAGATTAATATCTTATTTCCGATAAATTATAGTTTATTTCTAATTTCAAACATTACAATATACTGATTATGTTCAAGTCAAACTATGTGGATAGAGACAGATCTATTTACATGTTAAACTTGAACATATTCATACAATAAATCTCTAGTTTGATAATATGAATAGAGATAGATCTATTCATTTATTGAACTAGAGATTAATATCTTATTTCCGATAAATATAATTTTGTTCTAATTTCAAACATTACAATATACTGATTATGTTCAAGTCAAACTATGTGGATAGAGACAGATCTATTTACATGTTAAACTTGAACATATTCATATATTATTATAATAAATCTCTAGTTTGATAATATGAATAGAGATAGATCTATTCATTTATTGAAATAGAGATTAATATCTTATATCCGATAAATTATAATTTTTCAAATTTCAAACATTTCTGATTATGTTCAAGTCATAAATATCACTCTTGTTGACTTGCCTGACGATTTAGCTGCCGTGGGCGTGTGTTTCGTTGCCTGGCAACCTATCTTTTTGAATTTCAAACATTATAATATACTGAATATGTTCAAGTCAAAACTATGTGGATAGAGACAATCTATTTACATGTTAAACTTGAACATATTCATATATTATTACAATAAATTTCTAGTTTGAATATGAATAGGGATACGCTTGTAGATTTATTTATTTATTCAATTAGACATCAAGTTTGCCGTTTTATTCGCGCCTTAATTAGATTTTGAATTAAATGTCTAATTTCCGATAGATTATACTTTTTTAGTAATTCCAAAACATTTTCCGAATAACATCTGTTAAATTAATGCTAACGTACCTTGTGGGCCATTTTAAGTTTGTTTAAATTTCTGCTGATTTCAGGTCGTCATCTCAATCCTTCTGTAAACTTTGGATATTCTTGATTTGTATTCTCTAACATCGATGTCAAATAATTATTGAACTTACTATATTTGTTATTATTTATCTAAATTACTATCTGTTTGAGTGTCTTACTCTCTTTATTGTGTTTAATCACAATGATAAAATAAAAAGTTGTATTGGTCTTTCATCATGTTGCCCTTTAACGTCAAAAGTCTCTTCTTCGCTTAATTGTGTTTAATCAAAAAAAAAAAAAAAATCTTTTTGGGGTCGTTTATCATGTTTCCTCTTTAAAAATTAGGTTTGCATATAGTAGCTATTTTAATAATTTGTTCCAAATTTATATTATATTATATGTTTAATACTCTAAAGAAAACTTGTTTATGGGTCGCAGCTATAAAATATAATATCACTTTTATTTAAATTTTAAGAACAACTAAGTAATATTACTGATCGTAATTATATATCAAATAATGGAACAATGACTGCATCTTATAATTAACTATTTGTCTTAAATCTATTCCTCTTTTACACTTTAAATACATGTCTTTAATAAAAGTATATAATGTCATTGGTGAAATATGAAAACCCTAGCTTCTTATTCAATTTAAACAATTTTTTTTCTTGTCAAAATACACATTTAGTTTATTTATATTTATGTATACCATATTATTGATTGATCTATTATACACAAATTGCAATACATATTTTAAAATGCAATGTATACGTTCTTATTATTTGATTCTATACTCAAATGATTTATTGTCACAATTATCAGTCGATCTGTATTTATTTATTTAGGAATGATTTTCATCACTACCTCAATATTAATTCAACATGAAGCACAAACTAGAACGAATCACGAGCATTAACCCGTAGCGTGCAAAGGTTTGTTGATGTCGGGGGCCAACCCCTTAATAGTATGTACCCGAGACTCAAACAGGGCTTTATAAGTACTCACTCAGAAATGAGAGACGGGGGATTTTATAATTATGTAAAAGCTTACAAAACTTAATTTCAATTTCAGTCTAAGATACATGAGCCATGTGCCATCACATAATTAATCAGTGCCGTTATACATAGCCCAATTATATTTGACACAAGGGAAGCGGCACTGACGCTTGCTCACTAACATTGAGGTCATGTGTTCGATCCCAGTCATTTCCAGGGGGGGAGTCTGACAAGGAACAGCGTCTAGTCAATGAGACGGCGACCAAGACCAAGACAACGAACGCGGCGCGGCGACCACATTTGATTGCTTAACACCTATTTCAATGAAATTGTTTATACTGACTGCGAACGCGAACGCCGCCGAATTTTTGTTCAACGTATTGTTCAACAGCGGACTCGAGACTGCTTCGCGACCACTTTCTTCTATGCATTTCTGTGTGTATCGTTGCTGTCAGTACGAACAGAAAATCGCAGAGGTCACGGTTCCAGGCAGTTATCAACAGTTTTGTAAAGCAGAAAGCTGGGAAGAAACTTATAATATAAGATATCTTATATGTTCATCCCCCTGTAGTTGATGATTTTAAAGCATCAGACTGACATTTGCAGGCAACCGTGATGATTTCATGAAAGCTTTGCCAGAAAATATCGTATGTATTAAATAATATAAGCCCCGTTTAGTATGTTTATCAGGTGAGGTTGTTTTAAGACAATCAAGATGCCAACCTTGTTTTTCGTCCGATTTTGACACCGAAATTGTCTATTAGTAGTTAGGGTGGGGATCGAAGGCCCCAGAGAAAACCCACAAGTTCAGGCAGACGACCCAACGCCTGGTCCATAACTGAATCGAAATGGAGATTAACGTTCCAATTGTCTGCTCCATCCGGGCTAATGATGAAGGGTATAACTTTCTTGACAGTTGGAATTCGAAATAAGAAGAGGGTAAAACTTCCAAAGAAGCACACTGCATGGTGTATGCCTGTCATCATTAGCCTGGATAGAGTTTAAAAGTAGGACGTTAAATCTAATTTCATTTCATATCTCAATGTTCTTTACATCCATATTATTTCATTTCTCCGTATTTTAATTATGCAGAATATCAGGTATTATCCTGGCCATTAACGTAAATTCTATTGTTAAAAAGTTGATAGTCTAAAGTAGAAAGTCGAAAGATAGTTAAAAGTTGACAATTATAGGACGAAATTATGTCGATGTAAGTAGAATTCTGACGATATAAAGTTGAAAAGCGTGATTTTTCTTATAGATAGGATTTTCTCTTTTACTTTTAGATTTCTACTTTGTACTATATATCACATTTTGAAACTGATATCCCTTCATATTATGCCTAAAGTCTATGAAGGCCATATTCAAACAACCGAGATAACCAAATTTAGGGACAATTTAAGTAATGCCTTTTTATACCTTGCTCCTTTCGCAACCCTTTACTTCTTCTGTGTTCCAAAGTGAAAAAAATGCATTTTTGAGGTGGAAACGGTCTTGTTAGAAAGTATAATGATCCTATAGAAAGGTAGATGTAGGCAACTGCAATGTCAGTAGAATTTTGATAGTTTGACTTCATTTGGAACAATCTAAAAAACTAGGGAGAATTTCCGAAGGGGTTTTGATATCAGAAACGTAATGCCGTGACATGATGGGGATAAAACGAACGCTGTGTTTGTATGTAGAATCAGGGCCAGTGAGGGCCCCGAGGAAAGCAAGTGGCCGATGAGGAAATATACATGAACATGGTCTCTCACATCATTTTGGTGTATATCTGGGGTAACTGGGGCTCATTTTGCCGAAACACAGAAACTGAGATTGAACACAACATCTTCATGATCAGATGTATACTATTTTGACAGGAAATAAATTTTAAGCAAACAAACAAGTGGGAAAACAAAACCCGTGATCATCAGACGCCAAAATATCAAAAAGAAAATGATCGGATACCACACAGCCTACTTAGAGCGATCGATAATTCTGACGTCAGACTACTTGGCAAGGAGTAGGGTCGCCTGTCCAACCTCGTGGGTTTTCTCCGGGTCCTCCGGTTTCCTCCCACTGCTAAAGACCCCTACGCGCAAGCGAATTATGTAAATAAAATTAAACCATATGTTAGTCCCGAAATGATCTAGTTTGTGTCGAGTGGACGTTAAACCCCATTTCTCTCTCTCTCTCTCTCTCTGACGTCAGACTGTCCCAAAATTGACACGGTACACATGATAAGAGTAAAAGTTCAATTTCGTCTCTGGTCGTTAAAACATCGGTCATTCGTGAGGGCATCTTAAACCATCGTATGACCTCATGTGGAGTTTCTCAGAATCAGGTAGCAACTTCTTGAGCGCTAGCAAAATCTATGGCATGCCAAAAGATTGCCGAAAGACCTTGCGAAGGTTCGTTTTCGTGTTGAATTCGTGTGTCCATTTTGTCCGGCAGTGTCTGTCCGATTTTCACAAAATTCGAACCCAACCGTCATTATGGTGTAACGGTGATACATTTAAACGTTTTTTCGAAATCGAATATATATTGAAAACTCGCTAAAAACACGACTTTCGTAAACTCAGGGGCCAAAATCCAGGAAGTTATGGTCCGATATGCACGAATATCGAATGGAATCGACATCTTTGGGTTATAAACATACATTTCAAGTTTCATCATAATCGGATAAAAAATTGTGACCTCTGAAGTGTCCACAAGCTAAAAACGTGATTTTTCGTACAATCATGGGTCATAATCTATGATAGTATCGAAAAGAACCAAGATCTTTGGGCGATAACCCTATATTTCAAGTTTCGTCAAAAATTGTGACATGTAGAGTGTCCACAAACAAATTGTGGACGCATAAGAATGGCCAATAGCACCGATGATCAGACGAAGATAACGCGATTTGACAAAATGCCCTTATGAAGGGCAAAATGGTCACACAAATTCAAAAAGAAAACGAACCTTCGCAAAGCCTTTCGGCAATTTTTTGGCATGCGCCCAAGAAGTTTTTGCCAGCCCCCAAGAAGTTGCTGCCCGAGTCTGAGAAACTCCACAAGAGGTCATACGATGGTTTAAGATGCCCTCACGAATGGCGCGATGTTTTTACAATCATAGCGGAATTTGAACATTTACACTATCGTGTGTCAATTTCGGGACAGTGTGACGTCCGCATTACCGCGTGCATAATCACTGGCAGGACAACGCAACACTGGCGAGCTTACCATGGTTGTAGCGTTTTACGGGCCCGTGATACTCTGACGGTGGCGAGAACCTCAAACCGGTGACTTATACCCACGTCACTAGGTACCTGCATTCAGAAAAGTCACCGGAAAAATTCAAGTTTACGAGCAAGTAACATTTTATTTTTTTATATTTTATTAATTTTTACCAACAACTGTTTTATAAAACATTACTCGGCACAGTCGTTTACGCCTGCTTAGTGCATTTTGTCGTTTGTGAATCAGCCTTTACTAATTACTCCCACATTGTGTTGTAGGATAGGATTTTATCTGTTCATTATATAATGGCATCCGAAACATTAGGGTACGACTCATGTACTGATTATAAAATGTTAATATTGTCCTAAATATTGGATCTTATAGTTTCACGGCAAGATTACAACATCAATATTGATTGAAATTGATCAATATTGAATTCTAATTCGTGTTTCGAATATTATGGAAAATATTGAGTTAGAGATTTAGCTCCTTTAATAAAGTGTTGTGGGTAAACAGGAGCAGCATATAAAATATATAATATTTTAAGCCAGATAAACGCCCGCGCATAATAATGCCAAAAATTTGAAACACGTCGATCAAACTAGCTGCAGTAACCCATACATAGCCTATGCCAGCCAAAGATGATAAAAAGTACGTAGGCCTACATTAGAAGAGAAGGTTGAACGAAGTAGAAAATCAAAAGTAATTACAATATCCTATATATTTTAGTAACCAAACTTCTACCGAACGACGGGTTTGTCACTTATTAAATTTCGATTGTTTGAAGTAAGAGTGTGTCATGTAACAAACGTTTAGCAATAATTTTTCAAATTATTGAGCATTTTCGTTTATCAATTAATCAATTAAAGGGGGATAACTCTTAACAAGCACATGCTACGACAAATGTATCTCCTAGAAAGAAGAGTTGGAAATCTTCCTGGGAATCAATAAAATGTGAATCATGGATAGGGACAAAGCAGACGATACAGATTCAATCAAACCACGGTGAGATTATTCATAAGTGAAGAAAATCAATTGCACGTGTGATTTGTGTTCCCTCAAATCTTTTGATAATCATAATGGTATTATAATTACTGGTGAGTATCTCAGTGTAGCCTGAAGTGAAAGTGGAATGGGACAAAGATTTACGAAGTTCAACCCAAATAATTAATATTCAGTTTTGAAGATTTTACTTAACAGTAGGCCTACTGTACTGTTGGCTGTCTTGCTTTTTATTTTTTCTGAATTGTTCAGTAAGTTACAGACGGCTTGTGATTCCATTCCCATATTGTTCATGTATGGCACTGTAAAATTACTAAATGTTCATCTATCTATGGCACTGTAAAATTACTAAACGGCCAGGATTGAAGCTGGCACCACAATAATTTGTCAGAATGAGTCATTATAAATTATTAAAAAAGATTTTTTTTGGATTCTGTTGTATAAAGGCTGCCAATTCCATTGAATCAATTTTGCTTGTTGATGATATCAAAGTGTTAAAGCCAATTAGCTAAATCCCTAATATTTGGGACCTAGAAACTGACACAAATGGGTCGCAACGCATATATATATAATAATGTCATATGAATGTATATAAACTGATTTACATTCAGTCGTTTCTGTTTTACTGTAATGTCTAATCTGTTATGTTCGATGAAATACACCAGAAGTCACAGTCGAATGGCAATCTCTAGCGTTGGGTTATTCCAGTCTACACCAATAATATTTATTGTGCATGCTCTCCAGAGAAGAATATGACGTCACTGTTTGACATACATGTAGTTATGTCCCAATTTATGTTCAAGCTTGTGAATACGATGATACAGGACAAATTTCTTAATGGAATGTTTTAAAAGTTGGTTAAATTGTTCAATTCCTGGGATAAAAGGACGAAACCTATCAAATTTCAATAATTTAGATCATGAATATCAGTGATAAAAAACAAAATTTATTGAAAAACGTTTTGAAATATTGGACCTGCTCTGGCCAAAGGATCTGAATGTCACACAGCATTTCAGTGCAGTGTATAGAAGTGCTGTGAGACAAAAATTGTGAATTTGAGATTTTTGCGAAAGTATGTCCTTAATCTCAAGCCTATTGAATTTCGGCAATTTCTGTTTATTACGTCTAGACTTATGGCCCTTGTTTTACTTTATTGAACCTTGTGAACGCTCTAACGCCAAAAGTTATCATACGATCTTTCTGAAATTGATATGCATTATTTAAATTTGTGAAACGAAGAAGCCTATTGAATGTCAGCAATTTCCGTTTCACTTTATCGAACCTTGTGAATGTTCTAAGGCCAAAAGTTATCACCCGATCTTTGTGAAATTTATATGCTTGATTTAAGTTAGTGAAACAAAGAAGCCTACTGAATTTCAGCAATTTCCGTTTATTAAGTCTAGAGTTATTGCCCTTGTTTTACTTTATTGAACCTTGTTAAGCTCTTAACGGCGAAATTTATATGCATTATTTAAATTAGTGAAACGATGAAGCCTATTGGATTTCAGCAATTTCTGTTTATTAAGTCTTGAGTTATGGCTCTTGTTTCACTTTATTGAACCTTGTAAGTGCACCAAAAGTTATCACCCGATCCTTGTGAAATTTATATGCATGATTTGAATTAGTGAAGAGAAGAATCCTATTGAATTTCAGCAATTTCTGTCAATTACTTTTAGAGTTATAGCCCTTGTTTCACTTTGTTGCACCATGGGGACGCTCTAACATCAAAAGTTATCTGCCGGTATGTATGAAATTTATATACGTCATTTAAATTAGTAAATTTACACAATAATGACTTCTATAGTTATGTGTCTTGTTTCACTTTGTTCAACCTTGTTAATGCTTGATTGATGAAAGTTATCATCCGACATGTATGAAATTTATATGCATCTTTTTCATTTCATCAATTTCCGTCAATTATTTCTAGAGCTATGGCCCTCGTTTTACTTTGTGAACCTTGTGAACGTTTAAATGACAGAAGTGATCATCCGATTTGTATGAAATTTTTATGCATTATTTAAAGATACATTATGGGAGATTTTTATAGAGAGTTGGCCATTCTTGCTATAACAGTTCAAAAGTAGATGATGAAAGAAGAATATATTGAAAAATTCAGTCAAATTACTTTATTCTGAACATAGTTATCATCGTTGTAATATTTGCCTAGAAATGGTAGCGAAATGTGTCCTCACCTTCGCCGATCGTTTGATTGACAGGCGTTAACTCCACCTACATATCTCGATTATCAAGTAAAGTTTTCAATGGCATACGGAAACGCTTTACAGCGGCCTCGCTATGTACACTCTATCATTTAGCCTCGATCTAACTGACGTATTTTCATCAAGTTACCCCTTATTTGATTTAATCAATTAGTGAAATCCTATTTAAATCTGAGCTGTAGCCGAGCCATCCATGGGTCTACAGAGTTGATTTTGGTCTTGTTGTTTAAATAAAGATCTAATTTATAATTTCTATAACATCTAAATTAAGACTTGCAATAATCAGATTTAGCTCTTGCATAATGCATGTTTAAATTAGCAAAACGAAAAAGCCTGTCAAATTTCAACAATTTCTGTAAACTACTTGCACAGTTGAGGCCCTTGTTTCAGTTTGTAGAACCTTATGAACCCTCAAACAACAAAAATTATAATCTGATAGGTATGGAACTGTCTTGTAAAGACCCCCAATTACCTACAAAGGAATAAATATGCGCCAACCCTTGTCGACCGCTCAGACGATTTAGTTGCTGTGGGCAGTACAGGGATTAATAATCCTACAAATTACCTCATAGCGCATGCGGTTCTAATCTCTATATATACCCACTTCAAAGATCATTTTTTATACGCCCACATTTTCATCGGGATGTATATTGTAGTCGTGCCAGTCCGTCCGTCCACAACTGTTTGTGGATGCTCTACAAGTCACAATTCTTATCCGATTTCAACAAAACTTGAAATATAGGTTTATCTCCCCAAGATCTCGGTTCCTTTCGATATTGGCATGTATCAGACCATAATTTCATGGATTATGGCCCCTGATTGTACGAAAAATCGCGTTTTTAGCTTGTGCACCCTATAGAGGTCACAATTTTTATCCGAAACTTGAAATGTACATGTAAGTTTATAACCCAAAGATCTTGGATCCTGTAGAGGTCACAATTTTCTTTTGATTTTGATGAAACTTGAAATGTAAGTTTATAACCCAAAGATCTTGGTTCCTTTCGATAATAGATATCGGATCGTAACTTTCAGAATTATGGCCCCTGATCGTACGAAAAATAACAAATAAATCACGTTTTTAGCTTGAGGTTCCTCTAGAGGTCACAATTATCTGATTTAAAAAAACATTTGAATATATCACCTTTACACCCTAAGGATGATTGAGTTCGAATTTCGTAAAAATCGGACCAAAACTGACAGACAAAATGGCCGCCCTCTTACTCAAATAGCGTAAAAATATGGTACATGTATATCAAGGTTGTGAACCCAAAGATATTAAACCATATGTTAGTCCCGAAATGACCTAGTTTGTGTCGAGTGGACGTTAAATCCCATTTCTCTCTCTCTCTCTTTCGTGAAAATCGGACTAAAATTGCAGGACAAAATGGCCGTCCCTCATACGCAAATAATGTTTAACATCTGGTATATCAAAGTTGTGGACCCTCTAGAGGTCACAATTTTGATGAAACTTGAAACACATGTTTATAACCCAAAGGTATTAGTTCCTTTCGATATTAGCGTGTATCGGATCATAACTTCCTGAATTATGGCCCCCTGAATACGAAAAATTGCGTTTTTAGCTTGTGATCCCTCTAGAGGTCCCAATTATTATCCGATTTAAAAAATGTTGGAATATATCACCATTGGCGTTACACCGTAATTTTGATTGAGTTCGGATTTTAAAAAACGTTTAAATACATGTATATCACCATTCCACCATAATGAAGGTTGAATTGGAATTTCGGGAAAATCAAAATGAAACTCCCCGAGAAAATGTCCGTCTTGGTATGCAAATTGTGTAAAAGTATGCAATATGAAGGTTGTGGACCCTCTAGATGTCACAATTTTTATCCGATTTTGATGAAACTTAAAACATACATGTATCTTTATATCCAAACCTGGAAATAAGGCACCTGTCACAGACAATGTCAGACACAGATTCAGGCTTTGTCAGGCACAAAACCTCTGGTGCCTGTCATTTTGTCCGGCACTGATATGTCTTTTTTATTGATACAGTGCACTCTGTCACATTCAACCTCTGATCACTCCGGCACTCTGTTACATCCGACACCATTTTCATGTCCCGATTTATTTCCTTATTACTTCAGCCAAAAAATCTCTGGGTAATTGAACTAATTCGACCTCTGTACATTCCGGATTACGACATCAATCAGCCGCCCCGTCATACGGTTTCCATTGAATCGACACCGTATAATCCGGTCTTCAATCGGTGGGTGTGAAGCAAACACTTACCGATCAATTATCCGTGAGATTAAAACTGGATGGGTGTGAAGCCACAAAAGATTAACAAGTAACAAATACTCAAGAATATCCACGAATTTTCCCCCGAATTCACAGTCGTAAAAATATTCCTAGCACCGATTGAACCTGAATAACCTATAAGTTTGGTAACCCTACGGATCTCTTCGAACCGTGTGCCGACGACCTGGGATGCTCGAGTCACAGTCCGGAACGTCCCGAATTGACAGAATTGCAATCGAGTGACGCGGAATTCAGTCCTGTCACAGTTCTGTCAGTCCCGACGACGGAGGTGGTGTGAGTAGAATTGGGACGTAATTAAACACGACGAACAGGTTTCGGTTGGATGAGATATTTATATATCCAGTCGACACATGCGTTGTAGCCCGAAGTACCCATGTTCACTCGATTGTTTATATCCCAAAGATCTCAGCCCCTTTTGATATATTTGCGCATTTCAGACCATAACTTTCTGGATTATTGCCCCTGATTGTACAAAAATTCCTTTTTGTTGTTAGCTTGTTCTCTATCCATCTCTTGCAAAATGTGGGCGGATTCTGCCTGGCAGCTGCTGGTTTTTCATACTTTCGATGGCGTACACTACATGAAGATCTGAACGGTTGTACTAGAAGGTCGTGTCAGGGGTCGCACGAGCAGTTTTTTACATTTATTAATCAATCAGCGTTGACGTTTCTAGTGATTTTCTCACAGTTCTGTGCATCGCACGCCAAGAACTCGCCGTAAAACAGTCCGTTTCATTGGCTAAAACGAAATTTTGGACTATAAAAAACGAAACGAAATAGGATCTATGTTTTAATCAGATTGACAAAGTAGAGACTTCAATCTGATTGGTCGAGACTTTGAAACACAATAACTCTCCTTCTATTGAGGTAGAGCGACATGGTGGCTAAGCGAGTAAGAGGCTGGCTCGCTGGCCCGGAGGTCGCGGGTTCGATCCCGGTGTTGACAGAGAAAGTTCATAAGGATTTTCCGGCGTGGTTTCCCCTTTTCAGTCGTTTGGATGTGATGAAAAACCGAGGTCCGGTGTACACATTGGCATGCATGTAAAAGTTCCCTTGGCAGTTCGAATTCGAGTAAGAGGCTGGCTCGCTGGCCCGGAGGTCGCGGGTTCGATCCCGGTGTTGACAGAGAAAGTTCATAAGGATTTTCCGGTGTGGTTTCCCCTTTTCAGTCGTTTGGATGTGATGAAAAACCGAGGTCCGGTGTACACATTGGCATGCATGTAAAAGATCCCTTGGCAGTTCGAATTCGAGTAGGCCATAGCACCACTGTCCGGGCAAAATTTCCCTCATAACACACTGTATGGCACATGTCCGTCTTCATTAGCCCAGTTGGAGCAGAACAGTAGGACGTTAAATCCCATTTCATTTCATTTCTAATTAAGGTAGAATGTTCAAACTTGGTGTAGGTGTCTATTAGGTGAATGCCTTGACAGAGTTTGATCATGCACATTTTTCACTAAGGCTAAGAAGAGATGAGCAATTTGAGTGGTTGAAACCTTGGAACACGATGACTTTGGTTCTAATTGGGTGAGGAGCTATGAAACTCCGACTATAGATTCATTATATCGATATTCGATACCTTGACTAAGTTTGATGATACCGTAAGAATTTGATTGGTCAAGACTTGGAACATAACAACTCTGCTTTTAATTGAGGTAGAATGTTCAAACTTGATGTAGATGTTTATTAAGTGAATGTCTTGACTGATTTCAATGATTAACATTTCCCACTAAAGCTAAGCAGAGCTAAGCAATTTCTTTGGCCGATGTTTTCGGACAAGGTAACTTTTATTCTAACTAATGAAGAGTGATGAAACTTAGTGGTATAGTTTTGCTACCAGGTACTTCAAAACCTTGACTGAGATTGATAGTGAACATTTTATGCTTAGACTACAATGTACATTTAAGTATAGATAATAAGTTTGATTGCTCGATACTTTTGAAATAGATAAATGTGCAATTAATTCATATATATCATCTATTTATTTTGGGATTTCGGCGCGGGACAACAGCCTCACTGTTGGCTTGTTTTAATTGATATTATTAAATATTTTCTATTGACCACGAAAACTGAATCAAAAGCCAGTCTACTTTTTAATTGATCTTGAATGGATCTTGAATGATGAATACAAAAAATAACCTATAAAACCTTATGATATGAAATTTATGAATACATACATAATATTTTGGAGTCATGCCTGGAAATAATAATTTTACTGTACAATCGCACACTATTGAACTTGTTGCTAACATTTTAAAGGTTATTCTCAAATTGTATTAATATTTGTATTAAAATTGTATTAAAAATTGTATTAAAAATTTCCATAAAACAAAGAACAAAACAGTCTGTGCACTACTGTACAAAATGACAATCACAAACAGGATTTGTGTCCTGACATTGTCAGTAGTGACAGGTGAATATTTCCAGGGTTGGTAAAATTTCTTCTGTGTTTTTTTTTACGGTACATGTATCTAGCTAATAGAGACTAAGTGGTTGCTGTACGATAATTGACTTAATATGGTTATAATACTCTGTGTCACTGTGTAAACTGATATCAAAGGATACATGTTGGTTTTGTATAATTAATTTAGGTTAATTAGTCTAAATCGGGAAACAAGTATAAGTTAAAGGACCACGGTCATATACATGCAGTGTAGACCATGGAAAGACATGACAGCGTTTGATTTATACATATATAGTGAATTAAGAGAAAATAATTTTCCAACGGTTGTATTAAAATATTGGTAAGGACATTCTGTCGATGGTTGAATTCTAAACCAAAAATTTAAACTATTTTGTGAGCTGCTTTGCATATTCTATTCAAATGCTGATATCGCGACCACAAAATAATTTTAGGTAATATAAATGTGTATTTTTAATCGCAATGTTACTTGACACAATGATTGCATCCAAAAAGTGCTTATAAACAATCTGTCTGTGATCCTTTAAATTCCATTAATTAAGAACATTATTATTTTAACTTCAATAATGTTATTCAAGTTGGTATTAACAACAATAATTTTAGGTATTTTATATGTTATACTTCTCCTTACTTCTCTCTAATTGGGCAAGAAGAAATAGAAGACCAAAGTTTTGTGTTTGTATTGTTATAATCATATGTGCTTGATATTAACTAATAGTTTTTAGGTCGAATCACAAGATGTTCTTAATTACTAGTTTTTAAAATCACAAGCAAAATGTATCTCATTCTTTTTCAAACTTACAGATATTCAACATTTTTTTAAGATTAAATCTATAAATTCTTCTTCTTGTTGTTTAAATGTTGTTTCTTTAAAAAAGATTCAATTTTGTTTTTAAATTTTCAGGAATTTGAATTGCTGAACCTTATCAACATGTAGATCATCTGGAAAACACTTAACAATAACAAGATAAGAAATGGGTACACAATACCAGTTCCTGTATGTGATGTTTCTTATGATTCTGGTCTTAAACCACGAA
Organism: Patella vulgata; assembly: GCF_932274485.2. NCBI lineage: Eukaryota > Metazoa > Mollusca > Gastropoda > Patellidae > Patella > Patella vulgata. The sequence continues at coordinate 27,166,443 of NC_065883.2, forward strand.
AATCATTGTATTTTTGCTTTGACAGAACATCCCTGTAGTCATCATTCAACTGCCAACCATGAGGTAAATTTGAATTGTAATTTTTCAGTGGCATGTTTAGGTCTTCAGAGTACTGAATAGAAATATTTCTGCAAAAAAAAAAAATTGCTTTTGAAAAACAATTTAAAAAAGGGCCAAGAACATAATGCCATTCAAAATATGTATCTTTTAAACATACATGTACACTATGCAAGAGCTAAATCTGCCTATTGCAGGTCTTTCTTTAGGCCTGAAGTTTTATCTAAATTATTAATTAGACATTAATTAACTTATCCAGACCATAATTAACTTATCCAGACCATAATTAACTTATCCAGACCATAATCAACTCTCGATGTCCATGCAAGCCTGCATTATTTATTGGATTATGATCCGATTTGCTGCACAACTTTCATTCATGATTTACATGTAATCATGAAATTGATAATCAAGACTATGTTTTTCAGCAAATTGCCTTTACATTATCTAGAACTGCCAGCTCTATATCTAATCTCCCATAATGTATTTTTAAGTCATATATTGTGTATTAATATGCAGGACTCAATTCTATGGAATACAATTGCTGTTTATTATAGAGCGTATTGACAGTTATATTACTAAATTCCAAAGAAACATTAATGTGTGCGTTTATGACAATTCAACAGTTTCAGTTCCTGAAATCCTTTCACAATTTAGCTTGAGTTTCTTGCTTTAATTTCATGTGAAGTTTCTGAGTATCTTGAAATTATTTTATTAATCATTGTATCAGGTCTTCTATGATGTTGATATAGAACCAGCTCATATTGTTAAGAAAAGAAGTATAGATCAGCCATTACATATTCACTTACATTATGATGCTAGTATAGATTTATTACCTGCTGATCATATTACTATTATTAAGGTAAGTCAAGAACAGAACTATCACTATCTAATTGGTCACATCTACTCAAAAGTTTAAACCTAACTCAACTCACATTTGCCACTAATTAAATAACTCAAAAGAATTGTCCTCAGAATTGGATAATAAGTTTGTAACCTGAAGAAAATAGTTCTTGAATCTGAATGGCAATCACTGCAGATTTGAGCATGCCTTTAGAGGTGTGAAGTAAGGCTCTCATTTAAAGTCATATCTGCCCATTTGGAGTCACTGACAGTGAATTTAGCTTTAAAATACATTAAATTTTAGTTCTTATGTGTAGAAACACTTTAAAATATATCCCCCCCAAATTGGAATAATGCTAAAAATGATCATGTTGCTTGATTGCAAAATATGTTAAAATTTGACAGACTGTAATATGTTGCAAACAAAAATCATAAGTTATGGAATTGGAGCGTTTTAAATTTCAAGGACCACAGTTTTAAACAATCATTAAAAGAAGCAAGTAGAAATCATAAGTTCAAAAAGATAAAATTTAGATTTTTTCTTTTATAGGAAACTGTGGTACAAGCTGTTTCATTTTGGAGCAATACTTTAAAGGTTCGAGCTACTGGAGCTCCCATAAAGTTAAAGAGGTAAGCTGTGGTTATTATTTCTTCCTCTATCCAGGTACATGACATTGTTAGAATTGCTTCAACATTAAAGGATGTGATATTATTAGATGTTCGAGAGCTGATCATGTCAGTATCAATCTGTAGACTTGGAGCATTTTGGTGGTGACATACTAAATAAAATCTTACATTGTTCTATCGGACGTTGACAGAGGCTGTTCAATTTTTCGCTACAACCCATGGCATGTGATTTGATGATAAATGACTTTCGACAACCCAAAGAATATATACGCATTTATAAACTGGAACAACAAACCTGGCTTCATTTATTAACGATACGGGCAACAGGAGTAAGAAAAAGATAAAACAGACGTCATAATCCAATAATCCCAAACAAACCGAACAAGTATTATTCATAGTGTCCACCATTTTGAATATACATGTATAGAAACCGTCAAAAAAGTCAAAGATTCGTAATTGAAGACAAATAATTAAATATTTTGTCTCTTAATTAGTTTATTACTACTCTTACTGTAAATAGTAATCAACACTAATCCGAGAATGATTAATAGACAAAAGATATCTCTATTATTGGTACCCAATTGATTGATAACTGACTCAGCCAAGTGCAATAGACTGTAATGTGTATGCACGGCGTGGAAATCAAAGCTTTGTGTCAAGACAATTTATCGCCATACAGGAAAAAGTTATCGCCAAAAATTTCGCCAGATTGAATATTTTATTGCCAAAATTATATTTTAATCGCAATTGGCGGAAATGGCGATCGACAGTGTGAGCGCTGGGTCTAATTAATAAGTTCTATAAAATCTGAAGCTTAAATAAAGACTTGCAATAGACAGATTTAGCTCTTGCATAATGTATTTTTAATATTTGTTGATATATGCCTGAGAACATGGCTGCTCTTTGTGTAAAAGTAAGTACATGTAATACGGAGGTTGTGGTATGTCCCAGAGATCTTAGTCCCTTTCGATATTGACGCACTTCAGACCATAACTTTCTGGATTATGACTCCTGATTGTACAAAAAATTGCTTTTGTTTTTAGCTTGTTCTCTTTCCATCTCTTGCAAAATGTGGGCGTATCTTGCCTGGCAACTGCTGGTTAGACTTTTCGGCGCCTCAATTCTTATACGGAATTCAGGCGCAATGATAGACATTTGGACCACTGCTGCCAAACCGATTTGAAAATGAAAATTAATTTCCTTATTAAGGCTTTTTTTTCTTTGTTTGTGTTGTGTGCTCTGTTTTGGATGTGTATAATTTTTATATTTGTCTGTGATAATCATTTGTAACATAATAGGATTATCATAAAGGATATTTAACATCTACAATATGAGTACGCCAAGCACTCTCTGCATATTGCGTTTGTAAACCACGAAATTCTCCCTTATTTTAACTACAGTCTAAAAGATAACTGATAAATACTGACAATGTTTCTTTATATTTGGAGTTGTTCAGTTTCATGGAGTTTGTGATGAAAAAATGTACCGCTGTAAGGCCACATGGGCGATCAACTCTCCCATATGTTAAACAAAAAACATTCAAATGGTAACATCACACAAAAATCAATGATGATTTTAATGTAAGTCTTATCATATTTGTTAAAATCAGCCCCAAATATAGCTTGTTTATTGGATTTTTGTTCTGTGCATAAACCACTATCTTATATTTGTTGAAATGATATTATATTATAAATGAAAATACGATTTTTGCTTTTATGTCATATTTACAGAAAATGTTCATCACGTAATGTGCGATACAAGGATCAGATGAGTTATTGTGTAGATGGGTGTAGTCATCAAACAGTCTGTGGTGAAATACAAATACCAGATGAACATCTAGAGGTACATTCATCCATTCTCATTCTAATTTGTAACACATGCGATTTAATAAGTGCAGATAGGGGATCCATTGGCAGTTGGAATTTACAGTCGGGGGGGCGGGGGGGTCCATCAAATAGAACTGGTTAAACACATTCCAAATATAATTTTATCACAGAGATCATTGCTACGATAGATGCGTAATGAAGATTTCAAGTGACAAGAGCAAAAGGAAAACACGGGTGAATTTCTGCTCGCTAATAATTCCTTCGAAGAGCAAAAGTTATGTGAGACTGAATTGTCAGATATCCTCCCACAGTCTCATATAACAATTTTGGTCTTCAAAGGAATTATTAGTGAGCAGAAATTCGCCTGTGTGTCTGTTATCACTCACCACTTCAGTCAGTTATATAGAAGGATAACTTGTGTTTTCCATTTGCTTTCGTCACTTCCGTTTCTTGAAATCTTCATTATGATCTATCGTAGCAATGATCTCTGTGATAAAATTATATTTGGAATGTGTTTAACCAGTTCTATTAAGTGTGATAATGGCTGACACCAATATTGTCCTTTAATATAAATTTGATATTGTTTTATACAGGGTTGTTATTGGTGGAATGATAGAGATGGTAGATATAATAAGGATGCTGATGGTAATAATGGAGTAGCTAATACAGATTTTATTTTATATGTAGCAGCTATTAAATCTGATAGATGTAAAGAGAGCACTGTAGCCTATGCTGGTCATTGTCAACAAGAGAGAGCTTTAGACAGGTATTTATGATACGCCCACAAGTTCAATGAGAGAGCGTTTTAGAAAAGTTTTTATGTTACACCCACATTGTCAACAAGAGAGCGTTTTAGATAGGTATTTATGATACAGTGTATGCCGACCTTATCAACAAGACAGAGCTTTAAACAGGTATTATTATTATATGCCCATATTGTCATCAAGAGAGAGCTTTAGACAGGTATAAATTCATTAAAACTTGGAGGGATGCTTGAAGGACAATTCCAGTTCCCTTGAGGGGAGGATTCATTTGGTATATAAGAAGCTGAGAAATATTTAGTCAGAAACTGCTATAATTAGTTTACTAAAAATCAAAAATAAAATTTCATTGGAGAAAACAAATGCAGCCATGGCTGTTTTGGTTGTTTTCACCAAACAAGATTTCAGTTTTTGTAATGCATATATACTAAGCAGCAAAAGAAAAGCCAGCATGGTATGCTACTCTGAATAGAAACATTGCGTAAAACTTGCCAAATGTTTTTATTGTATATTTGTGACGACATTTCCAACTTTACCGGAGCAATAAGGCTCCTTCCCGAACACAGAATTGAACCCAGGAAATGTTCTCAAAAACGCAACCTAACTTCTGAGATGGTAATGTGTTCTCCATGATTTCCATGTGTCTCATGCTGAACTTGCTGTTCACTGGGACCAGCCCTATAAAATGCACCCCTATACCTGGTTGAATCATTCACACTACAACGTCAGCAGCATACCACGACTCACGACAGCTCAGAGGGACTGGGCGCTTGGAAGACTTGACGCTGGCCACACTGACCAAGCCGTTGCCAATCACTTCCAGGTCAATGTCCCATCTACAGGCTTCAGCAACGCTTTCGGGCCACCAACACCACGGATGATCGCCCCCGAACTGGTAGACCAAGGGTTACCACAAGGCGACAAGACCGCCATGTTGTGCGACAGCACGTGCAGAATCCCTTAACAGAGTGTCAGACAGTGGGAACACACGGAAGACCCATCAGTACCGATACAATGCGCCAACGTCTCACCAGAGAGAACATCTATTGCCGTAGACCTTACCAAGGACCGATCCTCACCCCTCGCCATCGACGTGAACATCTACAGTTTGCCCAACAACACCAGAACTGGCGACACAGGCAATGGAGAACTGTTCTGTTCACAGATGAGAGTCTGTATTGCGTACCAACTGCAGATGGCAGGACCAGAATATGGCGTTATTCTGACCAATGTGTCATGGAACGAGACTCATGGGGAGGTCCAAGCATAAAAGATTGGGGTGGAATCGGCCTGAACCAGAGAGTAGGTCCTGTTGTGTTCCAAAATCTTTGTCCAGGGAGAGAAGGCGGCGTCACAGCAGTGCGCTACATCAATCAAGCTCTTAGAACCCACGTCATAGCAAATTTTGCGCGTCATCGAAACGTTTTCCAGCATGAAAACACCCGTGCCCACACCGCCAGAGTTAAGCAGAACTTTCTACAGCAGAACAGTGTCAACGTTATGCACTGGCCAGCCCTTAGTCTGGACTTAAACCCGATTGAACACCTTTGGGATGAAATTCAGAGGAGACTTAATAACGTCGTACCGAGACCAAACACAGCCGATGGATTGTGTGTGTGGTTCCAGGTGCCAATGGCGTTCATCAATCATCTGGTCCACTCCATGTACAGACGCTGCGCTGCTGTTATTGACACTCGCGGTGGACACAACAGATAAGTACTGATGTATAGACTGTGTACAGACTCTAAACCTTCTTGTAATGTCTTGGAATTGTTATGAATTAATCACTAAAGTGTCAACATACTATTCACAAAAAATTGCTTTGATCCATTTAGTAAGTCGTTTTCTAGAATGATTTTGATTTTGAAATAACTTATACTGGCAGGTTTTTTTTGCTGTTTAGTAAATGTATAAAACTTCCATGGAAATGGCATTAAAGTTCCTGCTCCAGCAAATTTTCTGTGTTTCGATTTGAATAACCATACTCGAAGGCCATGTATATTCTGGTTCTCAGATAAACCTGCATCATTTTAATATGGCCACATTAATAACTGCATGGTATATGATGTTAGCCAGGTTACAGCAAATTTAAATGAATCCATAAATGTGGCATAGGCTTATTTATCAAGTACACAACCCTGATAATGTTATTGGCAGTCATAAATGATTCTGGATAATCATACATTCCTATGATGAGATAAATGTAGTGCTTTGAAATGTGATGTTATGGGAAGTCATTAAGCCTATTAGTATCCTTTGACAAAATTAAAACACAAAAATAAAAACCTCCCTTCGGTATCAGATATTTGGTAAGGTTTGTCTGTAATGCATATATACTAAGCAGCAAAAGAAAAGCCAGCATGGTATGCTACTCTGAATAGACACATTGCGTAAAACTTGCCAAATGTTTTTATTGTATATTTGTGACGACATTTCCAACTTTACCTGAGCAATAAGGCTCCTTCCCAAACACAGAATTGAACCCAGGAAATGTTCTCAAAAACGCAACCTAACTTCTGAGATGGTAATGTGTTCTCCATGATTTCCATGTGTCTCATGCTGAACTTGCTGTTCACTGGGACCAGCCCTATAAAATGCACCCCTATACCTGGTTGAATCATTCACACTACAACGTCAGCAGCATACCACGACTCACGACAGCTCAGAGGGACTGGGCGCTTGGAAGACTTGACGCTGGCTACACTGACCAAGCCGTTGCCAATCACTTCCAGGTCAATGTTCGGACCATCTACAGGCTTCAGCAACGCTTTCGGGCCACCAACACCACGGATGATCGCCCCCGAACTGGTAGACCAAGGGTTACCACAAGGCGACAAGCTGCCATGTTGTGCGACAGCACGTGCAGAATCCCTTAACAGCATGTCAGACATTAAGCCTATTAGTATCCTTTGACAAAATTAAAACACAAAAATAAAAACCTCCCTACAGTATCAGATATTTGGTAAGGTTTGTCTGTAGACCAGACTATTTATTTTGTATGGCCTAAATTGCTGTGTATATGTTTCATCTATGTTTTATTTTGTAGACCAGTAGCTGGATATTTTAGTATATGTCCACACTCCATATCTACACATCAACAAGATAGATTACAACTATTGTCTACCATGAAGCATGAAATATTACATGCTCTGGTGAGTTCTACCTTATTTCTTTCTCTATTCCCCATTTTCTTAACCCCTTAACTGTGTAATTAATTTGACGTTAACTACCCCCTATTGCATAATTAATTTGACGAAAAACGTCATTTTTGGGCCTATTTTTTCCTGAATACAAATTTTAGTGGTCTTAAACCATATTAAAACTAACAGTAAATAGAGTTGTCTCCCTTCAATTAGATTTCCTCGACCGGGCGCAATATAACGTCCTACACAATGCTGAGATCGTGTTCGAAGAATAGGTTGGGGAAAATACCTCCAGGGCGTTATATTATGTCCTACACACGGTGAGTGGCAGTTGTCCAGGACGTTATATAACGTCTTATGCAGTTAAGGGGTTAAAAAAAAAAAAGAAAAGAAATTTAGGGGGAGTTAAGTATCCCCAAAGCAGCAGTGTTTTGTTTCAGTAATTTATTTGGTTTGTCTGTTAAAAAAATTATACCTACATGCCTACATCTTAGCCAATCAACAACACAACTAATTTAACATAACCAAAAATATAGAAAGTATGCTGGTTATTTAGATACGTTAATGCAGCTATAGATTAGTAAACATGTTGGTCTTTTGCATTCTTCAAGAATAAATTGCGGCACCTATAAGAGAGAGCGTGGCTAAAAGAGTCAGACGCGCATTGGATTCTTTAGAGATCAGACACACATTGGGTTCTTTAGACGACCATTTCATGATGTAGCGGTTTCCTGAATCTAGCCACGCTGGTTAGACTTTTCAGGAGGTGGGGTTGGAGAGAAAGACATGTTAATTTTAAATATTGTAATGTAGACTGTGTAACTGTTGTGACATAAAATGTTTAGCAAAAACACTACCGTTGTTCCTGTTACTTATTTGATTTCGGTATTGTAAGAAAACACAATGGTGAAGTCCTTAAGAAGAGAGATACAACAGTAGCCAGTCCAGAGCCAACCAACCCCAAGACCATCAAGGGCTGTTCCAAAATATGTAGTAAGAAATGATGCATGGGTTATATGCCGGATGTGGCGACCGGTTTAGCGTCTGCCGCTCTCCATGTCTGACAAACGACCCATGATGCTACACCTTTGGTTTCGAACTAACAAGACTTATTATATGCACTGTAATATGTCAATAGAGGAGTGATCAAGCTATCAATATACTTGATGAGAATACTGAGACATTTAAATGTTTTATTTGTTTTGTTACAGGGATTTACAGCTAGTCTATTTGCATTTTATCGTGATGAACAGGGTAACCCTCTAACACCAAGAAAATCGTTATCAAACAAACCAGAATTTGATCAACAGTAAGTTATATTTCAAAACGACTTGGAACATGTCTTACTATTCACATTCAAAATTAAAGTAGATAAGTCTCTAACTCAATAACGCCCAAAGTCTTTGACATTGAAAACATGGATTATTTGTCAATTTAAATCAACATTTATGTTGTGATCTTACTGGGATGAGATAAGCTTCTGATATCCAATATTCAAAGGACAATATTGGTGTCAGTCATTATCACATATGTGATAGAACTCGTTAAACATGTTCCAAATATAATTTTAACACAGAGATCATTGCTACGATAGATGTGTATTGAAGGTTTCAACAATCGGAAGTGATGAATGCAAAAGGAGAACATGAGTTATCCCTCTATGTAACGGACTGAAGTGACGGGTGATAACAGATTCACGTGCGAATTTCTGCTCACTAATAATTTCTTCGAAGGCCAATATTGTTCTTTAAGACAAAATAAACATTTTGCACGATTTGTGTACCATAATGCGTTTCAGCACCATTTGTAACGAGGGACTTGAAGAACAAGGCTAGACATATTCCACAAGTCATGTCAAACGTGGACTCCATATTATTCTTATCTGGAGAACATTTGCAATAAATACTATCGGTGTAGACTGGAATAATCAGATGTGGAGATTACCATTCGATTGAGACTTTTGGTGTATTTCGCCGAACATAACATAATTTGAAATTGGAGTAAAAACGGAAATGAATGAATGTAAATCAGTTTATATACATTCATATTACATTGTTATATGCGTTGCGACCCATTTGTGTCAATTTCTAAGTTCCAAAAATTAGCGATTTAGCTCCTTTAAACAACACCTTTGACTTGATTAAACACTCATTATTTTTTTTTCATGAATTCAATTGTTGATATTTATTTTTTCTTTGTTCTTCAACATTTTAACACAAGATACAATTTTATGGATACACAATTACTGAGTTTAATACTAAGCGAGTTTCTACAGTGTGGGTTTAGTTGTAAATGGCCCCTAATTTAATTGCATTTGATTGTTATCAAATTGTATTTGTGTTGGCAAATTTGTTAAAAATGTAATTAAAACAAATTATGACTGATTTAAGAATACAAACTAGAATCTTTTGTATGGCACAATGTTTCAATGAGATGTGCTCTGACACATTTAAATTCAGCAGGATGGAGCCCACTGTATTGTGTATGTGGGTTGGTGCAGAGAAATAGGACGTTTTATTTCATGTCCTTAATTTGATTTTAATGGAAATATAAGTTCTTGAGAAGAGAAAGGTTCCTGATAGAAATATATGTTTGCTTTATGTTATTTTAATTACTGTAGGTTAAAGATGTATAAATGGAGTGATAAAGTTGTGAAAACTATTGAGAGATCTGATTGGAAGCTTCCTATGGGTATTATTACAAAACGGGTACATATGGTGGTTACTCCGAGAGTGAAGGTATTGAATACATATTATAGACAGCTGGACCCAGTTTCTTCATAGCATGTATTGAAAATGCCCCAGTGTGAATCAGGGAGTAAGGTGCTAGTTCACTAACCAAGAGGTCTATGTGTTGGCTGAGAAATTTCCTCAGGTTTTTCCGACATACTTCCCCCTAACCAGTGGTGCAGGGAGGAGGCCTGGAAAGGAATAGTGTCTCTAATCGTTCGGATGAAATGTAAAAAAACAGAGATCCTGTGTGCATGTATAAGAAGAACCCTTGACATTTGGAATTAAAATGCTATTCGGGCAAAATTTCCCTCATAACAAATTGCTTAATTTGCATAAACCCATCTTCATTAGCCAGTTGGAGCAGAAAAGTTGGACTTAAAAAACCCAATTTCATTCATTGATTCCAATGTGGGCAAATAAAAAATAATATTTTTATACACACACATTTTCATATGGACGTATATCAAAACCTGTCAACCCCTCAGAGCTGCAATGCAGTAGGGTAGTGTAAAAAATACAGTAGAAAGCATGATTTAGCAGTAGATTCCCAAAAGTGCCTAAATTCGCACTTCCAAGGGTAGGCTAATTAATTTAGGAGTGATACATTGAACTACAAGGAGGCCCAACAACACAAAAATTGAACAAAATTTTGAATTAGTTTAAATGGGTGACGGACATAAAATATGAAATTTATGTAATTAATCAAAATTTTAAAATAGAATATGTAACCTTTTGAAAGAAATAATATCAATAACCTACCAAGCATGATTTTTAAAATATCCTTGCATTCCTCAATCTCAAGTGTTTTGTCAATATTGTTTTATAAGATAATTGGTGTGCTTACCAGAAAAAAACATAACAAGTAATATCAGCATCGGTCAATTTAATCATGCCCCCCCCCCCCCCCCCCCATGGCATGCGTCCTAGGAATTTTTTCTCTGGGATTCCAAAAATCTGTTTTTATATGCCCACATCGAAATGTGGTCGTATTGTCGACTGTCCGTCCATCTGGCGTCCACAATTGCTTGTGGCTAAAGTGAATATCCGATTGACTTTAAATTTATACACAGTGTTTAACATCATGAGACGAAGAAGCCTATTGATTTTCTACGATTTCCGATAATTACTGCCAGAGTTATGGCCCTTGATCACTTCAAAAATTCTTGTGGACGCTCTAGAGGCTAAAGTTAATACCCAATTGACTTTAAATTTATACACAGTGTTTAAGGTCATAAGACGAAGAATCCTATTGATTTTCAGCGATTTCCGATAATTACTGTCAGAGTTATGGCCCTTGATCACTTCAAAAAATCTTGTGGCAGCTCTAGAGGCTAAAGATGATATCTGATTGACTTTAAATTTATACAGCAATTTCCGATAATTACTGCCAGAGTTATGGTCCTTGATCACTTTGAAAAATCTTGTGGACTCTCTAGAGTTAATATCCGATTGACTTCAAATTTATACAAAGTGTTTAAGGTCCTAAGATGAAGAAACCTATTGATTTTTAGCAATTTCCAATAATTACTGCCAGAGTTATGGCCCTTGATCACTTCAAAATATCTTGTGGACGCTTTAGAGGCTAAAGATAATATCTGATTGACTTTAAATTTATACACATTGTTTAAGGTCATGAGACAAGAATTTTATTGATTTTCAGCAATTTCCGATACAAATTTATTCAAAGTGTTTAAGGTCCTGAGATGAAGAAGCCTATTGATTTTCAGCAATTTCCAATAATTACTGCCAGAGTTATGGCCCTTGATCACTTTGAAAAATCTTGTAGACGTTCTAGTGGCTAAAGTTAATATCCATTGAGTTATGGCCCTTGATCACTTTGAAATGTTGTGTGATGCTCAGCTACAGGCTTACGTTATCATCCGATTGACTTCAGATTGATACACAGAGTTTAAGGTCTTGAGACGAACAAGTATATTGATTTTCAATGTATCAGCTAAATACATGATATTAAATTTTCGTATGCTAAACGTTAGCATGAGGCAGAACTTTATAAAAACAAAACAAATTCTAATGATTTTCTGATAAGTACTTAATGAGTTGTTACTCTTAATCATATTTTAGTGTATTATAAATGTTTCATTAATGAAAAAAGTAAAAATATACGTGACAACTCTTGTTGACCGCCAGGATAATTTAGCTGCTGTGGGTGTATGTTTCGTTGCCTGGCAACCTATCTTTACTTTTATTTGAGAGAGCAGTCCGTGTAATCAGCGAGACATATTTCCATCTTGAAAATATAGTTTCAGATTGTGTTGTATTCGAAATAGAGATTATTAAGGCTATATATGAATTTTGAGTAGGCCTGTTACACAGTGATTTCAATTTTACAAGTTAAAAGATTATTGAGCCTATATAAATTTTAATAGGCCTTTTTGGCCTAGTGATTTTAATTTTAAAAGATTATTAAGCCTTTATTAATTTTCAGTAGGCATATAGTGAGTTCAAGTTAAAAGATTATTGAGCCTACATATACTTACTTTGTTGAGTAGGCCTATATAGTGATTTCAATTCTTACAAGCCGAAAAATTATTTTGAGAACTGATTGTATCAAAAATATTGAAGTGACTTAATTTTTCTCTAAATCTGTGACCTTCTCTTGGTTGTTGTTTTCATTGAAAGTGAATTTTAATGTGTTTAGAGTTTTATTTTGGGTGCATGGAGGGACATAAAAATGTTATCTTTTTAATTCTTGGCCAGTTGAAATAAAGGGTGTTTCTTTTTGTTGTTTTTTAATTTTTATGATTTTTTTCTGGGGACCTAAAATGTGTTTGTGTCTCAAAGGGTTATTTATCTCATAACATTAAGGGCCTACTAAAAATGGAAGACATAGGTTTCAATTGATGATGATGTTTTGACTAAGACATTGACAAGTGTTTATAAAACAGATATTTAAGTTAGACAAAGCAAGCAGCACATACCTTGACATGGCTCTCAATGCTTCATATTTACTTAGACCATTTTTCAAGGTTATCTTTTTTCTTGCTTTTTTTTTCTTTTCTTTTTTTTTCCTTTTCTTTTCTTTTTTTTTTAAAAACATAAACATCCATCCTTTCATGACACAGTTGACTAGGCAATTGACATGTCAGCAGACGTCATCTCTCAGATTTGAAAGAGAGATAACTCTATTTGGTTTTGTTTAGTCTAGATTTTTTAGAAATGATTTTGTCACCACAGTGTGTATTTAAAAAGCTTTAGAAACTCTTATTTTATCCCCTGCTTTGGAATGTAATAACAAACATTTTATGGGTTTTGGGTATTATATTTATATTCATGGTAAGAATCATTTTAGGCCTAAAGATCAAATAAATGAACATGATTTTCATATGACCATTATAAATATTTAATCTGATAGATCAAATCTAGTAAATTGAATTAAAATTGTTTAAAATCAGATTTTAAGAATATTAGTTCAGAAAAATGGATATATTGTCACAAGTTCTAATAATCAAAATGGCTGGACCTCTTTGATTTGGATTAAAAGCTAAATTATGAATTTCTTTTTATTTTATGTTTTGTGCTGTGAGTTGACTACCATTATTAAAATTTTTGCATCTCTATAAAAAGCTTGTGTTGATATATTACTGATTATGTGTTCCACTATCAACACATAAAGCTAGAAATTAAACTACAATTGGAAAACTAGCTGACTTGTGCTTAATCTTTTGAAATAAAAATTTAATCATTTTAGAGCTTTATGTTAGCAATTCTATATATACTCTTCAAAAAAAGTAGGGGATATTCAGAAACGATACAAAGGTAACCAGTGTATGTTAATAACAGGCCAATTGCCTACACTTGAACATAAACTGGCAAAGAGATACACTGTCAAAAGTGAAAATGGACCGATAGGAAAGCAAACATGGATAGGATAAACCAGCAAGCGGCAGTTTTCATCAACCCTTCCTTTCATGTATCGGACTGTAACTCTATGTATTATGACCCATGTACTAAAAATTTCTTCTTGATTGGTTGATGCTTTGGGACTCGATAACATTAGTTCTAATTAAGTGAGAGTGAGGACACTTGGTGTATAGCTTTATTACATCAATACCTTGACTAAGTTCGATAATGAAAATATTCTGCTGAGGGTAAGCAGAGAGATAAGCAATTTGATTGTTTGAGACTTTGGAACACAATGACTCTCCTTCTAATTGAGGTAGAATGTTCAGACTTGGTGTAGGCGTTCATTAGGTGAATGCCTTGATGGAGTTCGATGATGAACATTGTCTGTTTATGGTAAGCAGAGATAAGCAATCTGATCGGTTGATGCTTTGTGTCACGATAATCTTGGTTATAATAAAGTGAGAGCAATGAAACTCAGAATATAGATTCATTATATCATTACCTTGACTACGTTCGATGGTGAGAATTTTCTGCTTAGGCTAAGGAGCGATAAGCACTTAGATTGGTTAAGACTTTGGAACATAACAACTCTGTTTTTAATTGAGGTTGAATGGTTAAATTTGATGTAGATGTTCATTAGGTGAATGTCTTGACTGAGTTGAATGATTAACATTTCCAGCCGAAGCTAATCAGAACTAATCAATTTCATTGGTCAATGCTTTAGGACAATGTGAATTAAATATGTATGTGAATTAAATATGGAAAATTTTCACAAAGTGTACCTAATTGTCGTTATTTTTGTGGTAATCACATACATCAGGATATGACATTCTCCATAACAAATTACCAAGAATTATTTTTGTGGAAGTATCGTTATATTAAGGGGAATGGAAGCTTTATATTTAACCCATTTCCTACCGGGACCTCATTTGACCCAATTCTGGCCGGTTCGTTTCAAAAAGGATTAAGAACCCTGCTTTAAACACTGTTACTTATATTATCACTTGTCACAATTGTACTTTTTTTGAATTTAAGAGTTTCTTGGATAACTATCTTGTATTGGGTCTTTCTGATTGAATGTGGTAATAATCATACGCTTGTTTTACAGGCGGAGGTAAGAAAACATTTTAATTGTCCGACTTTAGAAGGAGCCGAGTTAGAAGATCAAGGAATTGATGGGACAGCCATTACACATTGGGAAAAGCGAGTTTTTGAGGTTAGTTCCCTTAGATATATTTAAAGATGATGCATAGAGCTTATGACTACCGGGTATAAAGAAAAAATCAGATTTTTTCTTTGGGTGGCAATCTGCAATAGCATTCTTTTGATGGTATTTACCAGTGTATCATGAGAATTAAGAGTGATTTTATTTTATCTTGATTATAAATTGAATTATTTTGCATGTAGAATGAAGCTATGACTGGTACCTATACACAGAGTTCTGTTATATCTAGGATAACATTAGCTGTTATGGAAGATACTGGGTAAGACTTGAACATTATCGCTTTTACTAATGACATTGCATTGTTTTATGATTGTAATATTCCCTAAAAAAAAAAACCCAACAACTAGTGACAAGTTAGAATATGCCATGCTCTCAGGGAGAAATGATTCATTGAACTCACTTATTTCAACTTCAACCCAAGCATTCATCAGCCAATAATTTGGTTCCAACTACTGATTGATAGAATAGTGTGCTTGCCAAAGAAAGCCTACAATATAAATAACAAAAGTAAATGTTCAGCATTAATAATATTGTTCGCTCAGAGTTTTAAATTTAGACCTGATCAAATTCAACTTCTCAATATGTGGGTTAGTGTTGCCTCACAAATTGGTTTTAAAACCAATAACTGAAAAGAAGTGTTAGTGTGACAACTTTAACTCTTGTCTTGAGAAGATCGGAAACTATTTGGGATTTAGTATGATCATAAAAGATTAACATTGACTTGAAATTGTAGAGTGTTATTTTTCTGCTTGTATCTTTAAGTGCCGGTAATATATAAATATACTTACATGTTTAATTGTTTGTTTATCAGTTGGTTTAAAGCTAACTATTCTCAAGCTGGAAATTATGAATGGGGTAAAGATCTAGGATGTGATTTTGTTGAGAAAAGTTGTTTTCAATGGATTGAAGAAAAACAAAAACGGTAAGATTTTAAGATTATAAATGAATTCCAGGACTTTTGTTCAAAAGATAGTGAAAGAATTCCAGGTACAGTTCAGAAAAGGGCTGATCTTGTTGATACAGTTCAGGTGGTAGCAATAATGAAAAGTAAAGAAGCCTAGTCAAAAGTTTGCTCCGTGATTGTTTTCTATAGAGTTGTGACCTGTGTGTATACCAGGATATAAATCTCTGTTTGTTTGTTTATACAGCCTCATCAGGATTGTTGCTTATCAATTGTAATATTATTTTTGGAAATTGTTCTTTTTATTTCAAAGGAAAGAAGATATTTATCCATATTGTAAAGAAGTTAAAAAGGGTGAATTATGGACAGATTGTACAAATAATCGTCATTCTGTAGCATTATGTAATCTAGTTGAATATAAGAAACCATTACCTCTAAAATATCAGGTAAGTTTACAGGGACACAAGATGATGTGACAGATTACAAGGACATAAGCCGATAGCTGGAGATCAAGTACTTGTCAAGATATATCCCTCTGGAATATTATATGGAAATATGAATTACAAACAAATGTCTGCAAATGGCAAAATATGTTTATCTCTACAAGCTTACTTCATTATGCCTAGACAAAGTTTTCCTTTTATTCTCTTTCGAAGCTACAAAATTATTGCCTTGGATTGTGATATTTAAATGAACATTAAATTACCTATACAGGATGCTGTTTCTCAGTATTTTAACACAATAGTGGAAGAATTTATATTCTTTCTATTATTTATGAATTTACTCCCTTGTCTCAAAACGATCAACTTGTTTCTGTTTACTTGTAATTCTAGGAGTGTTAAATAATACTGAATAATATAAGATATTGTTTGAGTTTATCATATAGAGGCAAGGGTTTAACAGGCCATACCTGTTCTCCAATCCCATTCATTTTTGAATAAAAAAAAAATGTAGAGGCAAGTTTCCATTACATTGATTTAAAGTTGCAATTTCATATTTTTAAGTTATATTTTTAAAATTTATTAAAATAAAGCCTTAAAATAGATGGTATCTATAAACAGTCCTACTTTGTTAAAGAATAATCCTATAATTCACTATTGCCAGTTGAGAAATTGGCAAAAATATAATTTTCAACTTCAAATTCAAACGTTTGAAGATAGCTATTCCATGGGGGGGGGGGGGGGAATAGAAAAACAAGGGAGGTAATTGTGTTATTATTTCCGGGGTCAAAAGATTTTTAAGTGGAAGAATAATACCTATGATTGTATAATAGTGAGTTGACAACCTATTGAGCAAAAGACATTAGAAATAATTATGTTTTGACTTTCTTAGAAAATATGAAATTATCGCTTTAACATGTTTCTTAATGGAGTGACATGCTACAAGCAAGGCTACATTAAAGTCAAATGCATACTTTTGGCGTTCTGATTTTTATA
Source organism: Patella vulgata (assembly GCF_932274485.2). Taxonomy (NCBI): domain Eukaryota; kingdom Metazoa; phylum Mollusca; class Gastropoda; family Patellidae; genus Patella; species Patella vulgata. The sequence goes on from NC_065883.2 coordinate 27,183,858, forward strand.
CGCCCACATTTTTATGTGGACATATATTGTTGTTACTCCTGGCCGTCAGTGTGTCCGTCCATCCATTCACATTTTGTTTGTGGACACTTTAAATATCGGTGTATCTACCAAAGATCTCGGTTTCTTTTGAAATTGTCATATATCAGACCGTAACTTCATGGATTATGGCCCCTGATTGTATGAAAAATCACATTTTTATCTTGTCGACACTCTAGAGGTCACACTATATGTTTATGTCCCAAAGATCCCTGTTCCTTTCTCAATTTCCACATATCGGACTGAGGGGGGTTGGATGGCTGAATGGTTAGCGTGTGCGTGCTGTATCATAAAGGTCATTGAGTCAACTGGCGTGGTTTAGATTCCCCGATTTAACGTGACAAGGAGTAGGGTCGCCTGTCCAACCTCGTGGGTTTTCTCCGGATCCTCCGGTTTCCTCCCACTGCTAAAGCCCCCTACGCGCAAGCAAATTATTGAAATAAAATTCAACCAGGTGTTGGTCCCGAAATGACCTAGTTTTTGTCGAGTGGACGTTAAACCCCATTTCTCTCTCTCACATATTAGACTGTAACTTCCTGGATTATGGCCCCTGATTTTTATTTTGTTTGTGGACAATCTACAGGTCCCAATTTTGAAGAAACATGAAATATAGGTTTATATCCCAAGATCTTGATTCCTGTTGATATTGGCATGTATAGGACGACGGTAACTTCATGGATTATGGTTCCAGATTGTACGTAGAGGTCACAGAATTTATCCAATTTTGATGAAACTTGAAATGTATGTTTATAACCCAAAGATTTTGCCCATATCGGACCGTAACTTCCTGGATTATGCCCCCCCCCACCCAATTGTTTCACCCTGATGAAGGTTGGGTTCAATCCACCGAAACTGTCCTAGAAAAAAATGGCTGCTCTTCACTTTTTTAGCTTGTTCTCTGTCTATCTCTTGCAATATGTGAGCGTATCTTGCATTGCAACCTCTTGTTGCTTTAGAAATATTAATGTCTGATCATGGATTGAACTTCCCTTCAATTAGAAATTATTTTTTAAATTCTCTATCTTCATTTCAGTACTTTTATCAAATCAAAGATGTAGCTAATAGTGATGTAGGAAGATATGGAGGATCTGTCTCATTGGCTGATTATTGTCCTTACTTACAGGTAATACATAAAATCAATATATGAGTTTGTTTTTATTTTGAGTGAAGCCTCTATCACTGCAGATTTTATTACAAATGTAATAGTAATAATAAAAAGTGTATATTTTACAGGAATTTTCATGGACAAATAAAGATAAGATATTAAGAGGATCTAGTTGTTTAGTTCCGAGTAATGGAATAGGTAAGAGAGTTTGTTATATAAAATATTTATAAACCGTATAATGCAACCACATTCTATACGGCCCACGTTCTGAAATATTTACAGAGGATGGACTGACATTCTTCAGAATATTTGCTGAGGATTTGGATAATGATCTTTAGAATATTTATCTAAAGTAAAACATGAGTATTGAGTTTTTCTTGACTTTCGACTGTTGAACTCTCCTTGTGTTTATACGTTGTTGCATCTTATATGGGGGTAAAAACAGTAATTCATGTCTATATTTAAACAAATTAGGGGATTCTTAAATCCAAGTCGAAAATATCACTTAAATTGACTAATTAATATGAGGCAGTGGTATGATGCAAAGATTGCTAACTCTTTGGAACACCTGATACCACTTCTCATTAGGTTATCAATTTTTCTTTTGTGAGAGAGAGAGAGAGAAATTGGGTTAAACGTCCACTCGACACAAACTAGGTCATTTCCGGACTAACATGTGGTTTAATTTTATTTCAATAATTCGCTTGCGCGTAGGGGTCTTTAGTAGTGGGAGGAAACTGGAGGACCTGGAGAAAACCCACGAGGTTGGACAGGCGACCCTACTCCATGTCATGTACAACCGGGGATTCGAAACCACGCCAGTTGACTCAATGACAGACTTAATGATACAGCGCGCACGTGCTAACCACTAAGCCATCCAACCGCCCTTTTTCTTTTGTAATTAAAGAATTTCAAAATATGGTATCATTGTTTGTAAACAGATCCTGATTCTAATTATTTTGGTGAAGAATATGGTAATCAATCACGATGTTTTAATCATGGTGGCCGATGGTATTTACATCATTGTGGTGGTGTTAATAGTCCACAACATAGTGGTAGTGGTTGTTATCAGGTAAATTTACATACAAGTAAAACTTATCTTTATAAATGAAACTTTCTTCTAGAGATCTTACCTTTACAAGGGAAACTTTCTACTAGAGATCTTATCTTTAAACATGAAACTTTTTACTAGAAATCTTATCTATATAAATATAACTTTACACTAGAGACCTTGTCTTTAAAATTGAAACTTTCTATAAGAAGTCTTGTTTTTGAAAAGTGAAACTTTATGGTACAGATCTATCTTTACATGTCAAACTTTTTACTACCTGTACTGTAGGCATTTAAACTTGATATAAATGAAACTTTTTAGTAGTGAAACTTTTATGAAATGCTTAGTAAGGATCTTATATTTAATAGCGAAAGTTTCTAGAAGAGATTATCTTTCTAGTATGGATAATTGGATATTTATCTTTATAGTAGGAACCTTTGTCTTTACCAGTGAAACATTCAATGTTGTGATATTATCTTTAGAAGTAAAACAATCTAGTTGGAATCAAATCTTTTCAAATCATGGAGAAAATTAGGAAAACAAAGACATTTTAGGCTGTTTTCACTCATCAAATCTTCAGATCAGATTAATGTAAATTAATGTAAATCTTGACTGTTTTTAAAAGCATGATTAACCAGATTTCAGCTTCCACACAAGTTATATACTCCCAATTTCTTGTGAACACTCTATAGGCTACATTTATCATCTGATTGTTTTGAAATTGATATATGTTGTTTAAATTAGTGAGGTGAAGAAGCCTATTTAATTTCGATAATTCCCGTTAATTTCTTTAGGAGTTAAGCCCTTGCTTCACTTTATTGGACCTTCTGAACGCTCTCGAGTTATGGCCCTTGTTAAACCCAAACTCTAATGACAAACGTTAACATCCAATCTGTTTGAAATTTATATGGATTATTCAGATTAATGAAAGAAGAATCATATTGAATTTCAGCAATTTCCGTTAATTACATCTAGAGTTATTGCCCTTGTTTCACTTTGTTAAACCCTCTGAACGCTCTAACGACAAATATTATCATCCAATCTGTATGAAATTTATATGCATTATTTAAATTATTGAAACGAAGATGCCTATTGAATCTCAGCAATTGCCGTTAATCAACTCTAGAGTTATAGCCCTTGTTTCACTTTTTTGAACCCTGTGAACACTCTGAACAACTGTATAAAATTTATATGTATTATTTAAATTAGTGAAAAAAAAAAAAGGCTGTCGAATTTCAACAATTTTTGTATATTACTTTCCGTGTTAAGGCCCTTGTTTCAGTTTGTAGCACCTTGTGAACCCTCAAAGGACGACAATTATAATCTAATCTGTATGAAATTGTCTTTTAAATGACAATTACCTAAAAAAGATGAAAAATATGACAACCCATGTTAAGCGCTCGGACGATTTAGCTGCTGTGGCCATGTGTTTCATTGCCTGGCTAGTTCAAACTATTCATCATTTGGTGATATGGTTCACAATCTTACTTTAAGTTGAAACTATTCATCATTTGGTGTTCTAGTTCACATTTCAGATATTTGAGTCTGGACTTTGTCAGACACAAATTATCACACAACATAATATGTTTAATATATAGCTGCATGATAATTTATGTCTGACAAATTTTCTGACAGGTGCCTTATATCCAGTCTTGCAGATATTGCACCATTTCTCATTACTGAATGGCATTTACAGCATTTGTATTCATTGTGTATATTTGTATATTTCAGTATTTTTGTTCTGAAAAAATAGGATTAAATATATTAGTAGATGGTATAGCATATAGATGTTATAAAGCTGGACAGAAGATAACAGCTAGTTTTGTAACTAAATCCTATTTACATCAAGGAACTGTTGTATGTCCTGCTTGTAGTGATATCTGTGATGTAAGTACAGATTACAGATCATAAAATGCGATATTTGGTTGTATTGTAAAGTTGGAGTCTGCTGCTTAAAAGTCTGTTCATCATTTGCTTTCTTTGGAAACTATCAAATTTTCGGGGACTTAATCCACACTAAAATATGATTGTTTATGGTACAATTTATTAAAATATCAATGTATCAATTAAATTCAATTGGTTTTAAAGAAGTTCATCAAAAGATTAAGCCAAAACTCATAGGTGGTGTTGCCATGTTTTGACAAAATCGTAAATATTGTCTTAATTGGATGACAATTCAACATATCTTTGTAAATAAACCGGTACCTACAAGAAAGCCAGGAGGTTAAACAGACAACTGTACTGCTTGTCAGGTATAAGTCTGGGATTAAAAGCATGACACATGAATGGCTGACAAACTTTTATGATTTACGATACCTGTGGTCATTAGAACGTTCATGTAGAACATTAGAGACATGCATGTAGAACACCATCTTTATTCATTTCCACCTCACTTGTTGGAATTCAATCCTTGAATCATGTCGTAATAAACATTATTATTTCTATTACAGGAGAGTAAGACGAAATGTCCCGCCGAATTTGATCCACCATTTGTAGATCATGCCATATTAACAGTACCATGTAGTAGTAATTTGTATAATTATAATATATATTATCTCCTTGTGTGTTTAATTATTGCCTTATCTACATCATTTTATAATAGATCATTCCATTAATTAATTTTATACATATTTCACTTATTAATTGGCCTGAAACAGGTAGTAGGGTCACAAAATTTGGGATGTTTCTTCCAGATAAGTACTTACGTAATACAAATCATCTGTGTATGTCTGTAATGCATTAAATTATTTCTCAGTATCACAGACATAAAGTTACATTATTATGCAATATATAATATCTTCCATATACTCATAGATTAGTTTTGAAACAGTATTTGTTACAGACTTACTGATCTTAGGAAGATCTGAAATTTTGCTGTTATAAAAACCCATCTGTTGAATGTCAAATACTTATAATATTTAACATAAGAATACTGTTTATTACAAGCGTTGATGGTACTACGAATTTTGTTTTTGTGTTCAGGGGAGTTAACACATGTGATAAATAAGATAATCAAATGAATGTGTTTGGCATTCTTGTCAGATAATTGAAATATGGCAGAAGAGTACAGATTATAAATATCAAATGTCACTTTAATGTTTTTGTGTAATATGTAGAGGAAAGTGGTCGATGATTATTAGTTGTAAAATATCAAAACTTAGCCAAGTTACAGTGGATTTCAGGCTACATTGCATGCACCGATCATTACCAGATTGAGTGTTCCGGAATTGAATTTCTCAATTCCAACAACCTAGTGAAGAGGTCGATTTCAGGCTACATTGCATGCACCGACTGCCTAAAAAAATGCCTCAACCAACCATATTCGTTGTGTTTAACTACGTCAAGATTTTACTCACACCACTTCCATTGTCGGGACTGACAATCACTCGATTGCAATTCTGTCAATTCATTACATTTTGGATTGCCAATCGGTCACCCCCACCATTTGTAAACTTGACGCAACCAAATTGGCAAAAGTAATCAAAACTTGTTTTATTGGTTTTATCCATTTTAGGAGGCTCTCATGTGCAGGGCATTGGGCCTGTAGAATTATGTTTTCTCCAGATTGTTGGCATAGAAAGGAGTAAGGCATTGAAAACTTGTGGCTTTGTGGCCCTTATAAATATCCAATACCTTATTTATAAATTATTAAATTTTAAATTATATGTAAATAGTTTAGATTTTAATTTAAATCAAAGAAATATATATACATGTAAATATCTAATTATAAACATCATAGACCTATTATCTACAAATAGTCATTTTCAGCAAATAATGGTTTTGATATCTCTCATGCACACCATGAGAAAGACTGCAATTGATCATATGTTTTAGGTATTGCAGACAGACAGAAGTTTATGTCTTGGATTTTGTCATCGAGCTTATTCTTCAAGTGTAGTTACAGTTGAGAAAGAGTAGAAATTATTACATTTGATATGTATTAGGATGTTGTTAGTCTTTAGTTGTTAGTCTTTTTATACTTGTTAGTTTTAAGTGTTTTGTAGTATTATTAACCCAAAGCTACTACTCCCTCTGGCGAGCACCATAACCCACCCTAGGTCATGTAAATAGATGTGAACTACTTTAAGGATCCTTTGCTAGTTCTGTGACTAGAGCAGTCTAGGGAGAAGGAGTTTTAGATGGTTTCAAAATTGAGCTATGAAATGGAAATGTTGGATTCAATTTCCTGATATTGCTATATATGTAGTAATTTCATTGATTTACTTTATCTGTTTTCTGATTCAGGATTCAGTATCCAGAAAAATTTTCTTTTAACATTTTCTACAGAAAATAGCTTTGAAGTAAAGTAAGTTGTAATAACACATATTGTAGCTGTGATAGTAGCCATGAAGATTATATGGCCAGTAGATCTGTCTGTAACTATTGTGAATAAAATTACATTTATTAATGATTGTTTTATTATGAGTCATTTTGATGTTGTTTTTTGTGTTTTTGGATACTTCCATAGTCCAACTTTAGTTGAATGACAAATAGATTCTACTAATTATAATGGTGTACATCATTTTAAGATATTATATTATTCAACTTTTAAATCAAAATGGGCACCATATGTTCAAATGAACAGTTATTTATGTACAGTGGAGTCAGACTACGATTTTTTCTCTAATAAAAAGAAAAAAATATTTCTTTTAGTGTGCTTAAAATATTAAAGTATTCGTTTGGTGATGTTTATTGAGGAGGAATTTCTAGCTGTATTTTATATTTTTCTAGATTCAGTCAATGTTAAGTTGAGATATTTAACAGCAGATTTCTCAACTACAGATTGTAAAAAGAACAACTTATTTTGTACATTTTGATTTTAAATTAAAAAATTTGTATGGTGCCTTGGATTATTGAGACATCCTATTCATTAAGTGGTAGCTGTTATTTGATAGGACACTCAGTCCCCTCACACTCATATCAAATGTAATTAATGATAAAGTTTAAAATCTGTTTCGCAATGCTGATATGAATGTTTGCATTTAGTATTAAAGGGCTACAACCTGTTTGACTTAGGTAAAAAAAAAATTATTGATTTAATTAAACTTGATGTTCTCATTAGTTTTGCCAAATGGATACTGTGTATATTAAACATTTTAGGACTACACATAAATCCACTATTAGTTTGTTCTACAGTTCAAGCCAAAAGGGAAACAGAAATTAGTAAACAAATGTCTTGTCCCATTACTAATCAAAATAACACATCAAACTGACCTAAAGTGAAGAGGTTTAGCTACTTTAATGTAATAGGGTATCACATTTTAGATAATCAAATATTGTCTTCATGTATCTGTGTTTTATTTTATATAGATATATTGTATTATCTACATGTACTTGATATATAAAATGACAGTATTTAGTAATCATGCCAAGATCTACAAAGTACACATGAGGCTCCTCTCAAAACGAACCTTGTGGGGAGGGTACTCTGTTGAGTATATACATGTATATATTTAAATGACAAAAGAATCTAACATATTAAATGTAGTATTATTTGTTTTATAAGTTACGAAATACCAACCATTTTTTTTTTATTAACTTCTAAGTGGATGTTGCAAATTGCAGTGTTGTCTGTCATTACTTATTGACTTTCTCAAGTTGATCACGGGGTAAATATAGTAATTGGGGCATTATGAGTTAGAGCTGTTCCACTAATTTTCTTACATGTACATTGAGAGGAATAATAAGCAAGCCCACAGAACCTGTCATAGACAATTATAAATTATCACACTGTGTGAATGTATATTTCGTTGCCTGGCAACCTGAGCCAGAGTCGGTCACATATTTTAAGCTGTTACTTGTTTTTGACATTTAATCCTTTTAGTAAACAGTACCTTTTTTTTAAACAAAAAGCTCAGCGTGTAAGTTTATATGTCGTGATACATGTTTGTCTGTTAATTATTTATAAAGTTGTCGTTATCAAAGTTGGTATCGAGTTTTTTTGAAGACAGGTTTTTGATTCATTTTGTGCTTTATATATTGCTTTGCCGTTAAGGCATTTATTTATAAATTAAAACCAATGAGTCTAATTTTAATGTTACAAAATATTTTAGGCGCTGGCTATTGGAAAGAGAGGTGAAATAACAAAAATAATGACTTTGGGTTTGTTGTGTATAACTGTAGGTATTTTGTAAAATGGTAATTTCTCAAATAAAAATTACTCAAGTTTTTTGAGTATCCTAGGTTTTTTTTATACGCCCACATATGTGGACGTATTGCCGTCACCACCGTACACCAATCTTTTGGTCGGTCCGTCTGCCCGTCGTCCATAATTTCTTGTGAAGACTCTACTAACACCAAAAGTTATCATCCGATTGATTTAAATTTGATATATGTTGTTTACATTAGTAAGATGAAGAATCCCATTTAATTTCAATACATCTGCCGATCTGTATGAAATTTATATGCGTCATTTAAATTAGTAAAAAGAAGAATCCTATTGAATTTCAACATTTTCCGTTAATTACATCAAGAGTTATGGTCTTTATTTCACTTTGTGGAGGGGGGTGGATGGCCGAATGGTTAGCACGTGCGCGCTGCGCTGTATCATAGGGTCTGTCATTGAGTCATCAGGCGGGGTTTCGATTTCCCGGTTGTACGTGACAAGGAGTAGGGTCGTCTGTCCAACCTCGTGGATTTTCTCCCACTGCTGAAAAAGACCCCTACGCGCAAGCGAATTATTGAAATAAAATTGAACCATGTTTTAGTCTCGAAATGACCTAGTTTGTGTCGAGTGGACGTTAAACCCCCCTCTCTCTCTCTCTCTCTCTCTCACTCACACACCCACACACCCCCAGACACACACCCACACACACACACACACTTTGTGGAACCTTGTGAACTCTCGGTATGAAATTTATATACGTCATTTAAATTAGTTCCTTTCGATATTCGTACATATCAGACCATAACTTCCTGGATTATGGCCCGATATTCGCGCATTTTAGACCATAACTTTCTGGATTATGGCCCCTGATTGTACGAAAAATCATCTTTTTAAACGCCCATGGAAATGTGGACGTATATTGCCGTCGCCGCGCGGCCCCGTCAGTCCGTCCGGACGTCCGTTCGTCGTCCGCAATTTTTTGTGAACGCTCTAATCCCGAAAGTTATGACTTTGATATATGTTGTTGACATTAGTGAAATGAAGAAACCTATTTGATTTCAATAATTTCCGTTTATTACGTCTAGAGTTATGGCCCTTGTTTTACTTTGTTGGACCCTGTGAACGCTCTAACGCCAAAAGTTATCATCCGATCTTTGTGACATTTATATGCATTATTTAAATTAGTGAAACGAAGAAGCCCATTGGTTTCAGGAATTTCCGTTTATTACGTCTAGAGTTATGGCCCTTGTTTCACTTTATTGAACCATGTTAATGCTCGATTGATTTAAGTTATCATCCGATATGTATGAAATTTATAATTATGCTGGTTATTATCTATTTTTGAACTAATTTTGATTAATTCTCACATGATGCATCTTTAACGACAATTTACTAGAAATCTATATACACTGTTTAGAATCTCGTAATTAAGAAACTTTTTTGATTATTAGTTCGTTGGTGGTTCAAGTTACCAAAAAATGAATTTCAAATCGGCAGTTATTATACTATCCGGACGACTGATGTGCTGAAGGCGTATGATTAGTCAATCTATCGTATTTGAATTTGCACCTTTTGATTCCTGGTTTTAGTTCTTTAAAGATGTGTATCAAACTTTGCTAGTCCAGTCCACACGTTTTAACGATACCAAATGATCTACAATTTTTAGACTACGCCAAACTTGCGTGGCTTATGCAAAATTACAAAACAGCCAAAATATGAACATTTCCTCACAATATTCTATGTATTTAAAGCGATGTATATTAGAAATGAATGAATGGATAAAATTGGGTTTAATGTCCTACTGTTCTGCACCGACTGGGCTTATTTAATAAAGACGGGCATACAGTTTGCTATAAAGGAAATTTTGAATGGACAGCGGCACTACGGCTTACATTTATATCGAAATCCAACTGTCAAGGGTTCTTGTATGTGCCTGCCAACGTGTACGCGAGACCTCGGCCCCTTGCTAGGCCCTCACAATGAACTTTCTTCGTCAACAGGGATCGAACACGGGACCTCCAGGTTAGCAAGCCAACGTCTTACTCACAGGTTCCCCCTTGTCAGTGATGCAGGACGGAGGGCCTGACAAGGACAGCTGTCTAGTCGTTCGGATGGGACGAAAACCGAGGTCCCGTGTATATATTGGAATGCACGTAAAAGATCCCCTGGCAGTTGGAATTCGATATAAGAGTAGGCGATAGTGCCGCTGCCCGGGCAAAATTTCCCTCATAGCACACTGTACGGCGTATGCCCTCTTCATTAGCCCAGTATAGGAGCAGAACAGTAGGACGTTAAACCCCATTTCATTTCAGTTCATTTCTTACTCACAGAGCCAAAGTCATATTGTATATCTGGTGAATAAAAAAAGAATCATCCAGGAAATGAAACTTTAGTAATATAATATTTCACACTAAAGTAAATTTTCAAAATATCAGGGTATTGTCTCAACAAGTGGAAAATATTATGGGCTTTGAAAATTTGCACAATTTATAGACTTTTTTATCCATCCGTGATACAGGGCGAATTAACCCAGTTTAATCTGTTGGTTTTATTTACTTACATATCTCCCCCTTTGCTTAAAATTTCCATACAGTATATGGTAACTATATCAACAAATCCAAGATCAAATTTACAAGGGTACGCATGCAAATCATATCTTATTTATCTGTAAAGAAGATTGTACTGTGTTTTATTCAAGGCCGTAATTTCCCACCGACCGAGTGTCGGTCGTGAATAATATATATACCGCCTCTACCACGGTATTCGCTTTCACCCAAAACATTCTGCTGTAGTTAACCGGTGCCTAAAAGATTGGTAAGTTACTACTTTTATTTTATTTGATAGACGGAGTATTGCCCGTAATACCATCGACCACAGTGCGATATTCTGGATTTTTATAAAAATATATTTCTGAAGCAATATGAACTCTTAATAACCAGTTCTAAATCAAACAAATAATGGACGATTGCCGACTAATCAAAAGCTACTATAAGGCAAGCAAAATACGCATACAAAAATAAATAAATAAAATAAAGAAAATAAATAAATAAAAGTTACGAGTAAAATATTTGAATGGCATTTAGCAACCAAATATACTACAACGCATGCTTGATAACTACTAAATGAACTATTGTCGAAACGTGCGTTAGTCTACTGATTTTTTATTCATAGATCTGTGTTATGTTATACGTTGTGAGCACTTTTCTTATCTCATAATTTTGATTAGCTAATAAGCGATTGCTCCAATAATTTAATTTGCAAGGGCAGATTGCCGTTAAAAGAAGCAGAACATTCTCGAACAATATCAAAATTTGCACGTTTTCTATACACAAATTGATTACTCACATACTGAACTTGGTACAACTATAGTGTAATATTCTGATTTAACTAGAATCACGACAGTCAGATTTCTAAACGCTTAATTCAAGATTGTAGGTTCTAATAATCACACAGAAGAGGGAATTTAGATGGATTAATACAATGGTGTCTGAAGCGTTAAAATGGTTGTTGGTGTTAGTTGCCATTATGGTGGGACATTGTGAGGATATGGATGATGCAAGTTGGAGCCTCATTACTAACAGGTACACATATCTATATCAATCAGCGTAATTACCTTTACACGTTATGTTTATTTGATAGTTGATGGCTACGGTACCAAATTGACTTATTTATTTTTTCTAGGGTATGCCAACAATGCCTCAGATGAATTTTGGTTCTAGTAAATTACTTTAAAAACAAACTATGCTGATCCCTTTAAAGCAATATGCAGTGATTACGACAAAATGCGTCAGGAATCCTTTTCTACTTATCTTAAGGATGGGATCCGGGGTGGCTACGTAAGTAAGCCGCTAGCTCCTAACCAGGTTGGCCTAGAAAAGGTTCCCCGGACTTTTCCAGCGTGTTTTACCTTTGTTAGTATGGCCTGGTAAGGGAACGGCGTCTAGTCGTTCGGATGGGACAAAAACGGGGTCCCATGTAACCTTGGCGTGCACGTAAAAGAACCCTTGACAGTAATTGGAATTCAATTGCTGTCCGGCAAAATTTCCCTCATAGCACAAGTTAAACCCCATTTCATTCATTGAATTAATTATTATTGTCTGGATACACAAGACCCCATTGCAAATCAGCTCTGTGTGTTTGCAGGAATGTAATGCAAGCTTAAATATCAGGGATGTTTTTCCTTTATATAGTAGAATCATTTATATAAATATGAAAATACAAGCCTAACAGTAACATACACAGTTTTATATAGATAAACATGGGTTTTGGTGAACGGAAACTCTTACAAGCAATTTATTAGTTGACCTTGGTCATATATGGTCTGATGTTAAGACGGAAAGAAATTATATTAGACAGTAGTGACTGAAATATGATGCAAATTAAACACTTGTTTGAATTATCTTCTGAAAGGGGTTTTGTGTTCATACTCTCAAATAAGATAATCGTTACACTAAAAGAAGCTCGGATAACAGCCATGACAGCATTGTCTAATTTAACTTGAAGATGGTCTCCAGCTAACTAAAACATTATACAAGTATCCCCCTACAAGATTATCCGTTCAACACGGTACACGTGCTGGGTAACGCCCTTAATCTGCGTTATCTGATCAGATATATATAATGTCGCGTATAAACATGTCAACATAAGCGTATATAGAATACAGAGGACATAACGTCTTGTTAAAGTTGCAATTGCAAATTTTCAAGTTATATTTTTAAAATGTATTAAAATAAAGCCTTAAAATAGATGGTATCCATAAACAGTCCTACCTTGTTAAAGAATAATCCTATTAATCCTATAATTCGCTATTGCCAGCTGAGAAATTGGCAAAAATATCATTTTTAACTTCAAATTCCAACGTTGGAAAATGGCTGCCCCATGTTGTCAATAGCAAAACAGGGGAGGTAATTGTGTTGTTATTTCCTGTGTCATAGATTTTTAAGGGCGGGAAATAATGCACATGATCGTATAATAGTGATTTGATAACCTATTGAGCAAAAGACATAGAAATAATTATGTTTTGACTTTCTTAGAAAATTTGAAATTCTCGCTTTCAAACGTTGGTTATTATCAGAGAGAGAGAAATGGGGTTTAACGTCCACTCGACACAAACTAGGTCATTTCTGGACTAGCACATGGTTCAATTTTATTTCAATAATTCGCTTGCGCGTAGGGGTTTTTAACAGTGGGAGGAAACCGGGGAACCCAGAGAAAACCAGCGAGGTTGGACAGGGTTATTATGAGACAAAATAAAGTTACTTTCTTTATGATCAGGTGTGCATACTAAGGATGAGAATTTTGCATATTCAGCGGCGTTTTCACCTACCATTCATCGAATTTTAACTGCCAAGGGTTCTTTTACCTACCCCCAATGTGAACTAATAGGTACACTTTTCTTGTCAGCCCGACAGACCGGGCTTGAAAATCGTATGGTTTTATTGTTTCAAAATCCCCATAAAGATTTCGCCGGTGCTTCTACATTTTGATAAATTACCACTCAATTAAAATCTAGAATATAATCTAGTTTCTATAGTCTAGACAGAAATGGGGATTAATGTCCCGTCAACAAACTTTAAGGCAAATATATTGTCATTTTTGTTTCTATTGTTACACTTCGAATGCAAGGTAGGAGAATTTTGCCCGGGCATCTGCGTTTCTGCCTATTCTTATTCGATTTCCGATCCTTAAGAGCCCCGTCTTCATTAGCCCAGTTTGGAGCAGGGCAGTAGGACGTTAAACTCCATTTCATTTCATTTCGATCCTTAAGAGTTCTTTGCCGTCACATTAATGTGTGCATGGGTGGACCTCAGGTTTTAGTTCCATTCGAGCAACAGGCAACTTTTCTTGCAAGCCCCGTCAGTCCTGACAATTGAAGAGCTGACATGATTATAGGGCGGGCATGGAAAATCCCCGCATAAACCAAGGTTTCTAGAGACAAAATACGGGCATAGGAGGACGAACCTGATCAGTATTCAACATTCTGCGACTTTTTGTACCAGAATTATGCCCCCTTTAACGACAACCTTGTGGCCGCGATAGATGATATACAGCTTGTTTTGTTTTGTGTACCTACAAAGTGATAATTGCTGCATGGTATACAATATTATAAACTACATTTTAATATTATTTTCAAGTTTACCTACCAATAGTACAGATGGCTTGGATCTCAAACGAATGGCATCAGTTGGTAATGGTCATATAGCCTCAGTGGTGTACAGTGATACTCTTTACATGAATGGCCTGTATAATGGAGTAAGAGGTGAATCACTCTTAGTTTAACATCTTACGTTTCATCATAGTCGTATCGATAAATATAACCAATAAATACCCAAATATCACAATATTTTGTCGTTATTTTTCTTAACAGTGCAATCAAATTATATAAACAAAATGAAATGAAATGGGGTTTAACGTCCTATTGTTCTGCTCCTATACTGGGCATATGAAGACGGGCATACGCCATACAGTGTGCTATGAGGGAAATTTTGCCCGGGCAGCGGCACTATCGCCTACTGTTATATCGAATTCCAACTGCCAAGGGATCTTTTACGTGTATTCCAATGTTTACACGGGATCTCGGTTTTTCGTCTCATCCGAAGGACTAGACAGCTGTCCTTGTCAGGCCCTCCGTCCTGCATCACTGACAAGGGGAAACCACGTCGGAAAAATCGGGATGAACTTTCTCGGCCAATGCAGGGATCGAACACCCGACCTCCAGGCTAGCGAGCCAGCGCCTTACCCACCTAGCTACCGTGGCTCCCAATTATATAAACGATTTCTTTTAATATATTATGCTTTGGTAGTGTTGAAATAAGATTTTGATAACGGTAAATAAGGTAAATTAATCTTATCCAAAATGTATAAACTATTGCTCTCATTAGGATGGAGTCATCGAGCAGAAATACGATCTCACCATGACGTTAGAATCTTGGTTAATGATACGATAAACAGCCAAACTTATAAACTAGATTTGTGGAAAGGTAAGAAATATTAACACAAAACTAGAATATCATAAGGTAAATATTAATATTCATGATCTTCAAACTTTGTAAATTGAATAACGATACGGGTATTCAGATTCCAGACCTTATACTCAAACCATTAATGGAATTTACCGGAATCTTTACGATGAACCCTAAAACTCCGTATTATCTAATAAATGTATATATGCAGCTAGTTATGTTGTGATTTTGGTGAACGTAGACAGGGCTTTGGGTTTTGGAATTGCAACCCGAAATAAAACTGTCGTTCATTTCATAATTGGAGATACGCTTCCTGTATCATTCATCAAACAATAATTGTTTTAATAATAATTGTTGCTTGTGCTTTGACGCCATGGTTCTTATAATTGTAGGTTGGTTCGATGAGACCATCAATACCATGACATCCACCATTAAACTAAGAACGTATGCACATCAACATTACACTCAGTTGATGGTAACAGAAATAGAAATTATAAGAACTCAAAATATTGGAAATGACAGTCTGGTACTTACATTACAACGCTCATCACTTACCAGCACAGATGATATTCTTTTAGATGCACTAGAACCTCATGCTGATGTTGAAAGGTCAGATTTCTCACTACATTGTGGGTTTTTCTTTGTGGTGGTCTTCACAACTACTAACTTCGACAATGAAATGAAGCTGCGTCTACATACGCATAGTTCGTTTGTCAATAGCTAAAACTTCGCATCAAAACAAGAAGCTAAGCCTCAGTGCCTGGTCTATCCTACCGTCACATCCACCCTCCACCCATCCCACATCCACAGATTATTGCCTATAACATAACATTTTAATATATATACTTTTTTTCAGATGCTCTGGAAATTGCATGAAAACAAGAGGAATAACAAAAGAAGCAGAATCGGACAGAGTTTCTGTTGCAGAAGTATTTCTTTTCTGGACAGATATACCATCTAGATTGATACTAGCCCCAGATGAAGCGTACAAAAACTGGACCTTTGTTACTTCAGTAGATTCTGACATGGATAGGGCACAAACGGTGTTCCAATCGGCAATGAATAAATTGAACTCAAAACAAGGTGTTCTTCAGCAGAATCATGTTGATTCATGGGCAGATAAATGGACGAAAGGGCGAATAGAGGTAGGAGGGGACACCGAGCTCAATACCCTGGTGCACAGCAGCATGTATTATACCCTCAGCTCTTTACCTTCAACAGATCCAAACCAACCGAACGAACCTTTCTATGGACTAAGTCCAGAAGGTCTGGCAAATGGTGACAACAGTACAGATTTCAGAGGTCATGTATTAATTGACATGGAAGCCTGGATGTTTCCGCCCCTGTTGATGTTCTTTCCCGAACTAGCCAAAAGTTTGCTTAATTATCGTGTACGAAACATGGAGGCGGCAGGTGAAACGGCCACAACTAGGGGTTATCAAGGATTAAGGTATGTTGCATTTTTATTAACAACAGTGAATCTTATTCTACACTATATGTTCCAAGTTACTCTTTTACAGTCAACGTCCTGTATGAGGTCACCGAATATTTATATTACGTAGAGTAATTCTAATAATACCGATTTCCCTTTTTGGCATACTCACCTTACCTGGAACCATGAGAATATCAATCAATAACTCATCACTTGCTGTACTCCTAACAGTAAGGAAAAATGTCCCATGGGGTGGATTTTCATTTTGATCTTTTCTGTTGGCATTGTAATCATATCTCTACTACCAAAGTGTCATAGTTCTAGATCATTATCAAAATCAGACTTTCTTGCCAGGTCATGAAATTGAAATTCTTGAAAACAAAAGTGGGGGAAATGGTGTTATATTTCTACGCAATATTTACTAATGACTGTTGATGACAGTTAATTATGAACAATTGATACGCCTTTTGTGGATGGATTTTGCCAAAACCAAAATTGTGTGTGGAAATGTGTGTTGGGATTTTCCTTTGGTATTATTTTTAAAAATACACTTGAACTTTCAGCCAATATGCTCTATGAATGGCGGATAGTTTATAGGCTAATCGAGGGACTACTTTTTCATTTGTTGCATAGGTATCCGTCTGAAAGTGGAGTAAGTGGTGATGAGCTGAGTTTTGGTGAGGTGAATCATGAATTTATCACGGCTGACATAGCTTTTGCTGCAAGACAATATATTTCTGCTACTCGTGATTTGAATTGGCTGAGAAGAGATTCTGGATACACTTTTATTAGAGATTTGGCTAACTTTTTGCAATCTATGGCATTATGGAATGATGTCAAGGCGGCGTATGAAATTAATGGTGAGCTTTAATCTGTTCGTTTATATTTGTGAATTAATAGTTAATTTTTCTTATTATAGATCTACATGGTACGAAACAAACATTTTAGACCCCACTCAACCGAAATTGATTACCGACAAATATTTCTTTTCGTAAAATGTTGTGTCTATTGTTTACTGGGCTGCATTATATATATGATTTATCCACATATTCAATTACTGTTGGTTTTTTTTTTTTACTGTATAATTAAATAAGTATTTCGAACTCGAATTTTAATTAGTTATTAATTAGGCGAAAAATATCAAGTTTCAAACTCGAATATTAATTAGTTATTGATATCATATCAAGTTGATGTTGCTATATACTTGCATTAAATGCGAAAATAAGCGTGTAGCTTACTTCTGATACACCGGATTTTATCTTAATTGTGTAAGACCCATATATATGGCAGATTTGACCAACATGGCATTTTCTCATGGGTATATATATATATATATATTTGTGTCTGCGTACCTTTTATCTTTTCATCGTTTACCGTGAAACAAAGAGTAGTGCAGCTTTGCGGTTGTGCTAATATTTCTGGATATATTCTACAATGAACAAATTTTTTCTCAATATGCCACCTGTTCTACCTCACACCCCTGCCCTGTGGACTACACCTACTTGAAGGGGGTCGAAATATTTTGAAAGATACATGTTATGTACTCACTATTGAATTAGCGGAAATGGGATAATACAAACCCCTGCATTTTCTTCTATATATATATTCGTTGAGGATCGAAGAATGATGCATGACGTGCAATATTCGTTTCGGGCGGGAACCTTCTTATTGCATTCCACTGGATAATGATTCGACGCTTACTCCACTGGGTGGAGGTCAAAGATTGAAATTTTAATGATAGCTGTCAGCCGAGTGGCGATACAGCTGGTTTGCGTATATTGTCACCACTACCCTGGCTGGAACAGTTGTTACTATTCGCGTTGCTGTTAAAATAATAGTGGGGTTTTGGTACAGTAAAATGGACTTTGTTTAAAGACGGGTTCACTATGCCTTATATTATTTCAAATAGTTTGGTAGAATATTAAATGGATTAAATTATGATATAAGAATTTTGCATTTTACGATCAGGGTGCAGACATAATTAACTAAAATAGAGAATCTTGGTAGGCTAATTAAATGGAGTTATCTCCCTTGGACATTTCGCGGAAGCTTGGATTTCCTGTGACCAATGACCATTTTCTGTATCCACCTAAATTCAACCATACCATTTCTTTTTAAATTAATAATTAATTTGATCGAATGTATTCTTTATTACTTGTATCTTCCTACAGGGGTAACTGGGCCGGATGAAAATGCTGTAAACATTTCTAATTCCGTCTACACAAACGTGGCTGTCAAAATGGCTATAGAATTCTCGAGATATGTTGCGTGTTTAACGGATTTAGAAAATATAAATGAAATAAAAGAAGAGTGGCTTGAAAAAGCCACGAAGATGTTTATTCCATATGATGACAGTCGAATGTACCACCCTGAATACGAGGGATACGGTAAGGTCTTATTTGTTTCTATTTTTCATGTCTTTACAGTGTGCATGAGGTTATATTTCTTCTTGTAACAGTCATAAATATAACCACCATGGACTGGGAATGAAAGGAAATGAGGGTAACTCCTACTTTCCTGCACATACGGGGCTAACGAAGACGGACAAACGCCATTCCGTGTGCTATGAGGGGACATTTTGCCCGGACAGCGTCGGTTCCGCTTACTAATGTTCCACACTGATTAGCAGTGAATATTCGCTAGGCCGCCACAATCACTGAGAGGGATGATATATGTGCGGGTTAATTAGCTCACAATATTAACTTTGTTTCCTTCTGCAAATCAAATTCTAGAACATGTTTTTGAAGTATTAGAAAAATATATAAAGGTGTTTGAAGCATATCTGGATAAAAAATATTTACTATTCAGTGTAAATGGGTAATATAATGAGTTAAAGGCACCATTCTGCCCGGGCTAGTTTACGTTATTTGCTAGAGTATTCATGCTAGATGGAGGTTTATGGAACTTAAATCACGGAGCAAAAGTGATAATAATTAAATGTACTCATCCGAATTTTTTATTTGTTTAAAGTTTCAGCTGTGGTGAAAGAGGTTGATGCCATATTATTAGGATTTCCGTTGATGTTTGAAATGAATGAAACGGTTCGCCGATCAGATTTAGCTATTTACGAAAACTTGACAGATCCAAAGAGCTCTGCTATGACGTGGGCAATGTTTGCTATTAATTTGTTGGAAATAGGTGACACGGAGAAGGCGTTTAAGTATTTTCAGAAGTCTCATTCTAGTTATCCTAGAAAGCCATTTAATGTAAGATCCTTTAGATATACCACTTTTATGTGCATTTTTATTGATCTATCTATATGAAATATTTCGTTCCTTCCGGAGGACTGGTTTGAAATATATGATCAGAATCGTACGGGCTAGGCTTTTGAATTATGCAGAACGCGTTTTAGATTTTCGAAATTTCTAATTTTTAGATAATTTCGGCACCCTCCGGCCTTGTTAACGTATAACGCAGATATGACGGGCGTTGTCTAACTCACTCAATATTTAATCCACCCAATAATGGTATAGACAGTTGGGTGAGGGCTTGTCATGTGAATAGATATCTACATAATAATTCTATATAATGTTTAAGGCCAGAAACACACCATTTTAGGTGTGTTTACAAATATATGTAAATTTTAATGGATAACTATTTTGATAACATTTTGTTTTTGTTTACGGTATGATAAAAGGTTTGGAATAAAGAGGTCTCTGGTGAAGGGGATATCAACTTCAGTGGCATGGGTACATTTTTACAAACTCTTATCTATGGATATGCCGGTGCTCGCCTACATGTTGAAAAACTAACCTTTGAACCAAAACTGCCCAAAAATGTAACCTCTTTGCATTTCCTTGGATTGGATTATTTGGAAACAACCTTTGACCTTTACATAAAGTCGGATCGAGTGATAATCGTTGTTCAAGAGACGTCTGATTATTCAATTTATCTACGTCTTGTGTCAACAAATACTGATTTCTATCTGATGAAAGGTAATAAAATCAGGCAATATTCAGTTTAATGACATTATAGATTTTATGTTAAATAAGTAATATTGAATATCGAATCATACGTAATGTTCTGCAAAAATTTTAAACAGCTTAGTTAACGTTTTGAAAATAGCATAATATACTGTAATAAAACATAGCATTTCTAAATCATTTTAGACATTTTTTTTGATTAGAAAAAAATTCAGCCAGTCTTTAAATACGTAATCAACGTATTCTAATTAAAGGTAATTCTCATGAAAGGGTGAAAAAACAACAATAGTATTGAATAAAAAAATTTGTTTATATTTTCAGGAAAGGAGATTATGATTCCCAGAACCGCCTTTACCCTGTATACTACCAATATTACAGATTGCTCATTACCAGAAGGTAATATTATTCCTAAATTCAGACGTTTTTCAAAATTGAATCGGTCTTACAATAACGCATATTCCTGAAGCAATGGCCCGAGATATCCCTCTCTGGCCATTGCTGGGTTGGATTCTGATACTTGAGCTTTTGAGGGAGTGTGCCTATTCTTCCCGTTTAATCAAATCTATCCCAAGTACATCAGCATGACAGCCCTTTGTTTAATCTGGGGTCTTCCCTAAAACTTTGGACAGTGATTTAAGGTATTAAAAACGGCGAATGTATTGTTCGTCTCCAAACAGTATTGTTTACATTGTATTCGTGTTGATAGCCTCGTTTGTCACACAATTCGTTTTTCTGCAATATTATGCTATGCACTGGTTAATTGGGCATAATAAATCGTGAGTCATGACGTAACGTTATGTAAATATATTGGGTCCAGTTTGCAGCTCTGTTTAAAGCGTAATGATATTGTTACGCAGTTAGCTATTGGTTGTTAATCGGAACAGAAATTTGCTTCCATTACAGCAGTGTTAAGTGGGATTAGCTCTAATCAAATGAAACACTGCAAGGAGTATGACAATCACGATGCATAAGCCAACAATTCTAATTATAATATTCAGATTTCATCCTTCTTCTATCCAGGTTCATCGTGCCCTACGTCTGTTTCTGATAATGGTCAAATGTCGAGTCTGGAAGGTAACGAAGAGGTCAATAATCCTATACAATACGTGGTGGTCAAACAAACTGGTGGTGATCAATGTACCGACCACTGGACTTGCACCTCTAGAGAAAAGGCCATACAGGTAAAACAATGTGTGATCTAAACCGAGTAATGAATGGAATTAACCAAATAATATAATCATCCTCTATGGTCTGACACTTTTTTATCGGATCTGTTTCAGAAAGAAGATGGATCATATAACTTTTTGATAGCACAAGATGGTAGAATATATATTGGATCTGGTTGGCAATTACAGACAAACACACGATTAAACACCACGGCATTAAGTACGATATATTTATCTATTAATATGCTCATTGTTTAAAGACGGCCAAAATTTTACTTTTTTCGTGTGATAACTGGAACTTCTCCTTTAACAACATGTCTTAATTTGTTTTATGTTTTAGCAATTGGTATGATTGGTGATTTTATTTGTAATACCCCTAATGAGAAGTCTTTGGGGGCTTTGCAGCATTTGTTAAAGTGTGGCATTTCAAGGTAATGTTTGAAAACTGTATCATTATATTCAACATCATCTATTCTCCCTATCTATCTTATATATTTTGGAAATAGTGTTAATTTATTATAAGTTTGACCTAATACATGTCAGAGTCCACTACATGTCACAGAAACCATTATATATGGTAAAAACACAATGTGATTAAAACACAGGTATACCATCAAAAGTATAGAAAAGGGAAAATAAATTTAAACCTGTATTTTAATCAGATTAATAAAAGCACAGCGTGCATGCGCGATGTATGGCTTTAGGCAATTAAAATAATTATACTTCATCTTCCAGAAAACTGCTCAGTGAACGTTATGTTGTATTAAGTAATCATCAACTGTTGAAGAATACAGAGATATTGACTAATCATAATCAGCTATATTGTGGTATTAAAACGTCAAGACATTGGGTATGTTTTTCAACAGACCTGTTCCTCGTGTTCCTCAAGTTTTATTAGTCATACGTGAAAGATTTTATAATGTAGACGAATGTAAAGATTTTATAATGTAGACGAATGTAAAGATTTTATAATATAGACGAATGTACAGATTTTTTAAAATATAGACGACTGTAAAGATTAATAGGCTGAATACATTACAGATGACTGTACAAAGGCAATGGTCAGCACATGTGGACGTTATAGACGACTGTAAGAAGCAATAGTCAGCATATAAAGCTATAGTTCAAATTAACTCAGACCGTCCTCTATAAAATAACCATTTCACCAAATTACTACTGCTTGCTTTCCATTGAATCCGTCTGAGTAATGGAATTGTTAAAGATGCAAATTACAATGTACTAAATAATTATTCTTTATCTAATGATCATAACATGAAAAAATATATGAACCAACAAATGATGACTTCTACAATAATTTAAAAATTGTTACAGATGGAGTACCAATATGAAGGTGACTTCAACCCACCCGTATGTGATGGAGAATGTTTTCAACCTCAGATTAAACCTGATAGCCTGTATCATGATATCAGTGATCAGCCCACAATATTTGAAGCCACAGAGTACGTTACAACCCTTATCAATCGATCCCCATTAATCCTCGCATTTGAGTTACTCGAAAAAGGGTGCGAATTAACCAACACGACTATTGTCCATGAAAATGCCAAATCAAACAAGACTTATCTTTTCTTGATTTTACTTGACCAGGTCCTACAAAGTAAATACGTCCCTTGCTAGCACCTAATCAATCAATTATAATTTTTAAAAATTTCCTGGCTTTAAAACAATTAATTTCGTTATAATAGGCACACAGCTTGTGTTATTAGACTAAGGTATACACAATAAATGTGTATATCCTGTATTCTTATTCGAAGCTGACAACACGTTAAATCTCATTCCATACTTTCTATTCGGGGCATTAGGAATAACTGTACTCAATACATTTTTTGGTAGAAATTCACATTTTCCTTTTCTTACAGATTACCAATGAAAGACGGTAAAATAGATTTTCGGTATATGGCATCAGTTGGAAATGGTCATCTAGCGACAGTTATATATAGTCCTACTATTTATATCAATGGTTTGTTCAATGGACCAACAGGTAAAAGCATCTCCTATTTAATAAAAAAAAACCTTAACTTTTAAAACTTATTTAACTAAGTGGAATTATTAACAGTTATTAGTTTTACTGTCTTAATTAAGTTACTTATTTTACTAGGATGGAGTCATCGAGCTAGAATACCATCAACTCATGCCATACATATAACAGTTCCTGATAGTAATACATATAATATCAGTCGTAATTATAAACTTGACGTTCAACAAGGTCAGTACGCCAAGTTATCCTCCCCTTCCCTAATAAAAATCTTTTATCTTCAAAACTTTATAAATAATTTATACCGAATATCATAAACATATCAAAATGCAACTCTAGCGACGACATTATTATGGCCAATTCACTTGAATCAATACATTTAAAATTACAAATCTTCACGAAAAAGCAATGGCTATACTTGCCATATCTATCACTAGTTTTAAAGGTTACAAAACTACCAGAATGTTCTCTTTTCGGTTACATCATATATTTTCAAACCCGATTACATTGTGTCGTTGGGTCTTATACCCAGTTGCAAATGAAACGAGGTCCATCCATGCACACATTGACTAACACGTAAAATAAACGTATGTCAAACCTCAATCCATGTATTTCAGCTATATTTGAAGAGACCATCGACACTCCGTCGGCTGTTATAAAACAGAGAACGTATGCACATCAGTATTATAATCGTTTGTTAGTAACTGAAATAGAGCTGGTCAGAAAGGAAGAAACGGTAGGAGATATTGTTATATTTGTATCAAATAATCCGGGTAGTAATAGTGATGACATTACCTTCAATGAACCAGAGAACATCACCAATCATAAGGATTTCAGGTAATGGGTGATTTGTAGTAATGTTCGTATCTATACACACTCTTAAGCAGCAGAACTTACCGTAATGTTCTTACTTCCTATGTTAAATCAATAGAGCGAGCACAATCCGTTGGCAACCAGCCACTCTCCCCAATCAGAACCCCATAACGTCGTCAAAGAGTCAATATATTATGTCGACGTAGGTCTGTATAGTGAAATATAGTGGCTGACTGATCCTATAATTGATCCTTAGATCCATTGGCTATGTAATTTTTACAAAAATAAAATAGATCTCCTATATGTTTTTACCTGTCAATGTATTTTCCATTAGTGAAAAGTTTGTTTATTTTCTTTACTTCTTGTCGATTTAAAAAAAGAACACTATATTGGTTAAGTGTAAAGGTGTTCTCTTATCTATTCAGTAAATATTCAGTTGAGTGTTGGTATCAAGATGGTGTTACCCTGCAAACTGAAATAAACTCCACAGATCCTCAGAATGTTTACATGTACTGGACAAAACTACCGGCATCGGTAGAGCTCGGTGACAACGTTAAACAGCAAACCTGGGTTTATGTAACTTCCATAGACACTCAAAAAGATGCAGCCGAAGAATCTTTCACCAAGGCATTATCGCTTTTGAACAAGGATACCCAGGCTCTTTATACGAGCCATATTGCCGCCTGGGAGACACGTTGGGCTGAAGGACGAATAGTGCTGGAAGGTGATAA
Organism: Patella vulgata; assembly: GCF_932274485.2. Lineage (NCBI taxonomy): Eukaryota > Metazoa > Mollusca > Gastropoda > Patellidae > Patella > Patella vulgata. The sequence continues at coordinate 27,209,176 of NC_065883.2, forward strand.
CTACATTTCAAAGCGAATCTATGGAAGTTTTTATTATTTGCTGAGCTTCCTCCCAGCTACAGACCCTTTCATCAAAAACAACCAGTTCTATGGTCTTAGCCCTGGGGGGTTAGCTAATGGCGCTAACTGGACGGATTATCAAGGTCATGTATTCTGGGATATGGAAACTTGGATGTATCCAACGATGCTCATGTTTCATCCGGACTTAGCTAAGGAGATGTTATCCTACCGCATCTATGCCATGGAGCCAGCTTATGAAAGAGCTAAGATAACTGATCCAGTTAGCAAAGGCTTGCGATATCCTTGGGAAAGTGCTCTGACTGGAATTGAACAGACTCCAGATATCTGTGTCCCTTGCCGAGAAAATCAACAACATATCACTGGGGACATTGCTCTAGCTGCACGACAATACCTCTCCGTTACCAAGGATTTGACTTGGCTGAAAAGGGAACAAGGATTTACTTTTATTCGAGATATGGCAGAGTTCTGGGCCTCTCGTCCTGTTTATAATCCACCACGTGACTCGTATGACGTTAATGGTAGGTTCGGTCATCTTAAGCTCTCAACTTAAGTCACATGTAACTAAAATAAACTATTTTTTTTGTACCCAAATTTGATTGTAAATGTTATCATAAGGATAATGTAGCAGATAAAGATAGTAATATTTTGAGGTGACAGTGAGTTAGTTAACTAAGACATAAACAACGCTACTTTCTTGAAGCATGGTTCAGAACACTACTGCATTTATAAAAGGATACATACCATAACAAAAACTAGTAATTGACTTTGTTATACAGATTACCCCCCCCACCCCCATTACTAACTTAATATTATTTTTATATTTAATTATTTTAGGTGTTATGCCACCAGATGAACATGCCCAAAGCATCAACAATTCGGTATATACAAATGTGGGAGCTAAATTGAGTATCTATTTTGCTGAGTATGCGGCATGTTTGATGGGAAACCATAGCTACGATGTACCAGAGTATTGGCTAAATGTAGCCGATAAACTCTACCTCCCTTTTAACGCAGAGAAAAAATATCATCCAGAATTTGAAGGTTATGAAGATTGGACAGGTATATTTTGAATTGGGAAAAAATGGATATGTTTAAGAATTGAGGGATAATCGGATTTATCACATGATTTTACCCACCGTTGCACGTTTGAGAAAATCTATTTATTGTCATTCTCATCATTAAATACCAGGTAAATAGTACCCCAAATGTCCTGTAGAAACTGTTTATTAACGAGTTATTTTAAAATAGTTATATAAGTTCAAAAGTTTAGTTTCATATAGCGAAGAAAGAAACACACTTTCGTAACATGTCTAGATACTGGGAAATATTCTAATCTATAATTCCTTCAAGAGATTTTTGACCCCCGTCCTATACACCTTACAAAACAGAACAAAAGTCATCGCCATTGTTAAATTCAACTGATATGGCTTCTTCTTTCTGGTGTACATACACCCAGCCCTTAAAAGATGTCTTCGGAACATCCTATGTTATGATGAATAAGTATAAAAATACTGATTGATAGATGTAGGGACCAAAATAACAAAAATAAATTAACCTTAGATTTTGGGATGAATTAATGTTAATTAAATTGTTTTAATGGCATTTAGTAATTGAACTGGAATATACAGGTCACAATTCTATGGAATACAATTATTGCTTAATACTGAGCGACGTTTCCACTAGGCTTCTCTAGTCATTATCAAGCAATGTCAATCCGATACAAAATTTTATTACATCCCGTGAATGCTTTATAGATGAACGTGGTGTGAAGCAAGCTGATACGATCATGTTAGGATATCCCCAGATGTGGCCAGTAGATAAAGAAGTTAGACGAAATGATCTGATTCATTATGAAAAGGTGACCAATCCAATGGGACCAGCTATGACGTGGGGTATGTTCTCTATCGGTTGGTTAGAGTTAGGCGATGAACATAAAGCCCATGAATTGTTCCATAGAAGTTATTCACCTTATGTACGAGAACCGTTCAAAGTAAGTGAACTTTATTCTTGATTTTGAAGTCGGAGCAGAACAGTAAGACGTTAAACCCCATTTCATTCCATTTTCTTGATTCTGATCAAATAATCTGACAGTTATTTACATCGAGAAATAATAAATTGATCCAGTTTTCACCGTTTAGTTGATTCGCCAAGAACAAGAAGAACATGAGTAGCGGTTGGGTACCAGTCCATCGTCCAAAAATAGTCAGTTTTAAAATGTACTTTAACAAATCTAGATTTTGTAATTTTGAATTTTAACGTGGTATAATTAGTTCTTGTATCATAATTACAATATTAATGACCAGATTAAATATGTTCTTTCTTAGATTTGGACAGAAGCTCGTTCTGGAATTGGTGCTGTTAACTTTATAACCGGAATGGGAGGATTCCTTCAAGCAGTGTATTTTGGCTATGGTGGTGCCAGGATTTATACAGAACACATGGAATTCAACCCAAGGCTTCCGCCAGGAAATACAGCGCTCAAGTTTTTAGGAATGAATTATCTGAAAAATTCTCTAGACATAGAAATTTACGAGAAAAAAATGCTTATAATTTTAAGAAAAACTGCTGTCGAAAACCAGCTATTTGTCCAAATTCACAGCAGTGGTGCTGAAATTATCCTTACTGAAGGTATGGTGTGCTCATTGAATCTCATATAGTATTCTATTCTGATAATACTCCCTAAATGAAATATGCAACATGCTACACCAAATAAGTACAATTTTGATATCGTATTGAAATAATACCTTCAATAAGCTGAAAGGGATTCAGTTCAACTAAGGCCGCCTGAAAGTCAAATGGACCATTTGCTTCTAATTTCTACACTAGTGGTGGCAGAGATAATAATTGTCCTGCAAAATACGTTGTTAATAGAAAGTAATCATTTCACTAAAACAAACCTATTACTACGATCCTATTAATTAACCTTAGACCTTTCTTTGAATTTGAATTTAACTAGAATTTTTTAACTAAATGTTTTCTAGAATTATATAAGTTTTAATCCAAATGAGTGAGTGCGATGCACCCCTACACACTCTTAATTAACCAGATGTATTATTTTATGATTGAATTTTTTCAGGTAAAGAGGTGGTCTTAGTACGACAAGCAATCTCATTAAGATCTAGATCTTTAAGTGACTGTTTATTACCTAAAGATGAAATTCTAAAAGGTAATAAAATGAACCAATAGTTGCAGCGGTTAAGCAAAACAATCTCATAAAAACAAAACTTTATTTGATACCTTGATCTTCCAAATTGAATGATTATGTCTTGTGTTGTTTGTTTTAAAAAAAAGTATCTTTATTCCGGATATCTGAATGGAATGGAACAGGCTTAGCTAACTTAAAATCTTTCATTTAGTAAATAACTACACCAATCTTTTTGTCCTTCCAATTATTTTAGACGAAAATTGTCCTAGAATTATGTCGAAGTCAACATGGGGAGGAGAACCAGCATGTAACACCGAAAAAACAGAAGATATGGTTAATAATATAATAATCAAACATACTGGTTCTAATTCGTGTAGTGATTTTACAACTTGTTCTTATATCGTTAAAGATATACAAGTAGGTTCTGCTTTTCATATTTTCTTTAATTAATTAATACTTTCACCTGGTATCTGAATTTCTCGGGTGCCATTAGTAGCGTGAGCTGTAAAGAACTTTTAAGATTTTTCAAGCTCGGTTCTCACTTGTCAGGGATGGCACCTGTGAGGCTAACATAAACAGGATGATACAATAAAAGCGGTCCAACTGTGTACATATAACAGTTTTATTACATTACTAGAAGAATGCCCGGCTTCGCTCAGGGGTCATAACCCCTAAACCGGAAGTGGTAGACTAACGCCACCTGGCCTGTGTTACTCCCCGGTCCGAGCTACTCCTATACCCCAAATTTCAGACTCGGGGCAGACCTAGTGTAGCCGCCAACCCCGAACAGACAGACAAACAGACAGACAAACTTCAAAAATATTAGTATAGATAGCGAGGTGATAAATCAGATTTTAAAGCCTAGATATTCCTACACAGTATTTCAGATTTTTTTAACTTAGAATAGGTTAGCTGAAGGATATCCTAAAAATTGTTAATTTGTTTTATACTTGATTAACATGCATAACATATTTGATTAAAATGGAAAGATGTAGATATTTTTTATTTTTATTTTATATAGGCTAGGGAGATGAAGAATGGCAGTAGTGATATATCATATAATTTCTTACTGGGAGATGATAAAAGAATATATGATGGTAGAGGTTGGGGTGTTATACCTGGTCTAGGAGGAGAACGATCACCAAGAACTTTAGGTAAAGCAATTTATTTGTAAAAATAAATTGTCCAGGCTGCATTTATTTTGGCCATTTATTTTAAATTTCAATACATTTTTTAAACTTCGACCCAAAACAGGTGCCTTGATTTATTATGTTCTTCTAGTCATATTATAAATGGCAGTTTAATTACTTACTTCTATGCCTTTAAAATCTTAATATACGCCAATGTTATATTATTTAACTAAAGGTATAATAATAATAGGTGACTATGGTTATTTACTCAGCTATTGGTATAATAGGTGACTATAGTTGTAAACCTATGTTATTTATTCAGCTATTGGTATAATAGATGACTAAAGTTGTAAACTTATATTATTTACTTAGCTATTGGTATAATAGGTGACTATAGTTGTAAACCTATAAGCTGGAACACTCTCTATAAAGTAAAACGTCTAATCAGATGTGGTATTGAAACGTAAGTTATTCTTTTTCCATTTATGAAATATATGGATGATATTGTAAATGTTATTCAAAATACAAAATGCTGCTCAAATTAAAGCTGTTAACTTTGAAGGGAATGGAAGATTACTGACCCTGGGGCTATACTATATACCGGAAAACACCGGAAAACAACCGGTTGTTTTCCGGTGTTTTCCGGTATATAGTATTGTCGCTGACCCTGTAGTCATAAGTTTGCATGGTCTTCGTTGACGCAGTTATGGTCGGTTTATTTGAAAATGGTTTCGGAAACCTCTTAATAGCACATACAAGTTTCATTATAAAAAACTTTTACTTAGAAGATTTGTGCCAGAGTTCAAAATGTATCTACAGGATAAAGGTGGTTTAAGTATGCAATTCAAACGCTATAATGTGAAGAAATAACTGGGTTACCTTGTCTGGATGTTCAACTTGGAAATAGTCGCTAGATTAAGGAATCAAGGAATTCCATTGTCTGATTTTATGAATGACTTGATAATCGAGAAGATAACTATCACCAAGGTCGGATCTAGATGTTAAGGCCACCTTCAGATTTCATCAAGATCACGAGATGTAAAGAGGATCAGGGCACGTGATTGCTGCCGAGGGTTGTGGATTAGGGATAAGGTAAATGTTAGGATTAACACTAGTCCTGTTTGCATCTTGTGACCTTGACGAAATCTGCAGGTGATCCTAATATTGAGATCTAACCGCAAGCAAGGTTACCCGGGCACTTGTCGAGAAGAATTTGGAGAATTAGCGTCATATCTCTATGGAAACTGAAAATGCATGAAAGTTGATCGTTGTACGCAAAAGTCGAAATAAATCGTCATTATGGTCATTCCACCAATGAGCTCTTCGTTTTGTTGTTTTTAACCGGGATAGAAGGTTGGTCGACGTATGCACAAAAGTTGATTGTTGTACTAAAAGTCGAATTAAATCGCATTTCACCCATGGCCCCCCCCCCCCCGCGTTTTGTCGTTCTTATCCAGGATAGAAGGGGATTTCGCGAACTTAAGTTAGTGTTGTGTTCTAGCGGACCAGTAGTGAATATTTTAACGAAAAAAATAATGTTGTACGCGGAAGTCGAATTAACGCATCTCTCAGGGGCGGGGTAAAGGGGGTGTTCTTAAGGGAGGAAGGAAGGGTCGGGGGTCTTCTTAAGCAGTGTTTTTGGCGACATCTAAAGCTGGTCGACTTATGCAAGAAAGTTGCTTATTGTGCGCAAACGTTGAATTAATTTCGACGTTTTGTCGCAACGCCCCTCCCCTCCCCCATGGGAAGGGGACGCGTAAATTACGAATCAAGGTTCAGAGTATCGAGCACCGCATAGAATAGTGGAAATTTTGTACGAGATTTTCGAAACAACCTGAACCTAGCTCCCTTACTACACAGAATTAGCTTTTTTTATTCTCTGAAAATTTGTGGGTCGACTCTTTTAATTTCGTTGACGTTTGTTATAAGAATGTCTGATTTGTGTTTGTTTTGTTTAATTAGCAAAAAGATAAGTGCAGGATATATAATTAGTGTGGAGAAAAACACGCCACCGTTGTACAACCAGATAATGGAATGGAAAAATCAGGTAATTCTCTTGCTTGATTTTGTATATAATATCAGGAATTTAATTCATTAATGCATGTTAAAGGCACTGGTCAACACTACAGGTCAGTAAAGTCAGAACAGTAATAATTTGTGGCATATTCTTGGTGTGATATCTGATCTTTCAAAAAAACAAAAAAACAACAACAATTGACCAATGATTATTTTTGAGTACAAAAGTGGTCAGTGAATCTGGATATACAATTGATCTTCATAAAACAGTAAGCTTTGACATAATTTTTCGACGTTGATGTTGGCTTTTATCCATTTTGTCTTTTAGTCTTTAATTGAATATTCTCAAGCATGTGATGAAACGATGCCTGATCTTCAAGGAGATATTAAAGATACCAGTTCGACAGAAACCGTTTTTAAATCCAACAGGTAATTTCCATACCGTGTAGCCCAACTACGGCTGATTTTTACATTCCATTGCAATGTTACCCACTTTTTTTTCAAATCTGATGATAGGAATCAATTGTGTTTAGTCTATATCAGTATATATCAACCAATAAAACGTTAAATTATTATATCGTTAAACCAACTACACTTACTTTTAGTTTGGCTTCTTTCCATAATTCTTCACAAAACAGACAATGTGATTAGTCAGCATATTCACGTGGTCTGGACTGCCGCTTTAAAGAAAATTTGTCGGATGTCAATGAAGAACAACGTCTGAAAACAAATGAAGTATAAAATGACACCAGATTGGAAAACTCCATGGGGTGTATTCTGAAAATTACCATCTCTTAGTCTCAGAATGGACGAAATGTCGGGTTTACGTCTACAAGTGATTTATATTTTTGTAGTTTACCAATGAAAGATGGGGAGATAGATTATCGTTATATGGCATCAGTTGGTAATGGACACATAGCTACTGTAGCTTTAAGTCCTACAGTGTACATGAATGGACTTTACAACGGAGAAATGGGTAGGATTTTTGAAAATTTTGCCATCTTAAAAATTATATATATATATAAGATTTATTTCTAAAAGACAGCAGGAATTTCAACATGACAACTTTTAGAATTTGTATTTAAAATCATATTATCTCGGAAGTAGATCAACGAAATACTCCATCCATTATCCCAAACTGAACCACAGTAAAGTTTAGTCAATTGTTATTATCACTTGAAGTTTCGACAACCGGGGGCTTCTATAATTAAGGAAGGGGTATGCTAATGAACATTCGCTGTTATGTCAGATTTGATGATGTGTAAGACTATACGTCCATAACATTCTTCCCCCAAACTAGAGATGCGTAGACGTAATTGGGACATAGTGTGCTAAAATGTACCATTCTGTTTTGTGTCAATGTTAGGAGTTATTATGAAAAAGACAACGCGGGGGAGTTTTGGCAACAGTCTACATAGTCAAATCAGGCCAAAAATAGTCAACACGATTGGTCTACTATCACGCCCTTCGGAACCAAATTCATAGGGTGGCGGGTTGGCGAGGGGCTGCTGTCAGTGTAGCGAAGCCAAAATGGGGTCACGGAGACCATCCCCACCCCTCTTCCGAAGGTGCCAGATATAATTATTATGCATACTTTCTCACGTGGATTTACACAGTGAATTAAATCACAAATTTGGTTTCCAGGTTATACACATCGAGCAAGAATACCATCTTTAGTTTCGTACCATATAAAAGTGAACGATGAAGACATCACCAGATCCTATTCTCTTGATGTTCAAAAAGGTGAGGGAATATGACTTAGGTAATTTCATGCCTGTAGCCTATAGTTTTCTACGATTAGCCATATTGATATGGGGGTAGATTAATTTTTACCGCGGTAAATCGTTGTTTATGAATCCTATAATTAATTTGTAATGTCTATTATGGGTCTACCCAAAACTAATTACCGACAGTCTCTAGTATATGTACACCATAACCAACTCTAAAACCTTTTCGACTTAAACTAAATCATGAATGATAATGTTCAAAACCACATCTCTGATTTTTCACAAATTTATCGTCCATTGCTTCGAGGCCCGCCCTTTACTAAGGACCCAAAACTTTATTCCTTTGTAGAATGCCCCGAATATCAAGTGCTGCAGTTGCTTAAAACCCATCAATTCAATATAGGCTTATAACAGATACTTTTCATTGAATTCTTATAAGGTTTGAATTGTAATATTTCAGCTGTATTTGTTGAAATGATTGACACACCAACACTGACTATAGAGTATCGTGTCTATGCACATCAATATTATGTACGCCTCCTGGTGGCAGAAATTATCGTGACCAGAAAACTGCAACAGGCCGAAGAAGCCACAGTTTTTCTAACAAGCAGAGTTACTGGTTTTGAAAGCGAAGACATTGAGTTTAATGAATCAATACCAATAACAGAAAAACATGTGTAAGTGACACCCAACACATACATTTAACGGTAGACTAAATATTTTGGCTGTTTTACATTTGTACTTTTCCGAAAATATATTTCTCACGGCTTAATCCACGCTAATATGTACTCAGATTGGTTATTTAACATTTGATTAAGAACACAAAATCAAAATACCAACATTAGATAGTCTCCCGGCTTGGATCCAGTCGAATTTAAAATAGACCCATCAATATAGTTCATGGCAAATAAAGATGGCGATCACATGGAGCAGCATAAATCGATGGAATTTTTAATTCGTCACATCTTTGTAAATACAGAAAAGGAATTGAACCATTTTGAGTCTGACATTCCAATTAGAGATCTAGTTTTCAAAATATTTTAGTTAGCATGGGATTTTATAGAGTCTTTAAGAAAATGATCTCAGATCGAGTTTGAAGTGGTTCATATATATTGGTGGAATATGTACGCCATAGTATATATAAATGTTTATCAATTGGTTAAAAGCCTTCGACCAAGCAACATCATTATACACAATGTTCAGTGGACGAATGTGGCTAAATAGAGCACTGTCTCACATATAATTTCAGATGTGGTAATTGGAATTGCAAACGGAGATATGGGAGAACCAAGATTTCAGAATCCGGTAAAGTTGACCGGAAAGATGTGTATGTTTTATGGAACGAACTGCCAACAATCTTGACCTTGACTGCTAACAAGATGTCAGATAGATGGATATCTCTGGTGGCTATTGATCCTGCCAAGGAACGATGCGAGCTTGATTTCTCAGCAGGACAGCGTGATGTTGTAGCTGATACTAATCTAGTTTATCTAAGACACCTTGATGCCTGGAGTAAAAAATGGGACAATGGAAGAATTGAAATCAAAGACAATTTACAATTTTCTAAACTGGTTTATGGTAGTTTATACTATATCTTAATCTCGTTGCCATCAGATTCGACATATTTACCAACTAACCAGTTCTTTGGACTTAGTCCTGGCGGTCTTGCTAATGGTGCCAATTTCACAGACTACCAGGGTCATGTTTTTTGGGATATGGAAACTTGGATGTACCCTGGAATTCTCATGCTCCATCCCGAGTTAGCCAAGGCAATGTTATCATATCGGTTATTCAGTATGCCTGCTGCCCGGGAGAGAGCTGTAGCAGGGGGTTATGACGGAATACGATATCCCTGGGAAGGGGGTTCTACTGGGGCAGAGGTGACTCCCGATATTTGCATACCTTGTCGAGAAAACCAACAGCATATCACGGGAGATATAGCATTCGCTGCAAGACAATATGTCTCTGCTACTAGAGATCTCCAGTGGCTACAAACTGAAATGGGATATGAATTTATTCGAGAAATGGCAGCGTTTTGGGTATCAAGAGCTGAAGAAGATTGGAATAATGATACAATGATGTATAATATCAATGGTAAGGAAATAATATAGGTATTTAAATGTTATTGATAGTTAAATTTATATTGAATAGTAATTGGAATGGGGTTTAACTCCTACCTTTCTGCACAAACCGGGATAAAGAAGGCGAACATACGCCATACATTGTACTATTAGGGAAGTTTGAACAGGACAGTGATTGAATTTCGGGGGTTCTTTTACGTACACGCCAATATGACACGAGACCTCGGGTGTTCGTACGATCCGAACAACTAGGCGATTTTCCTTGCCAGGCCTGCATCACTGACAAGGGGAAACCACAATGAAAAACCCGAGTGAATTGAACCTAGGACTTCTTGGTTAGTTGGTCAGCGCCTTACACACTGAGCCACCGGGGCTATCTTATAATAATGGTTCAAACAAACCCTTCAACAAGAGGTACGTCTAGATTAATATATGACTTAAAAATAATAACCAATGGTGAATGATGGATTACTGATTTAGAAATGGATGTAAATTGAATAGGGTATCTAACACCAGTTCATAATCCTAGGTTCTCGAAGAATAAGATTTTCCAAACTATTTTTTTATACTTAGAATTTTTTTGGTAATCTCAAGGTGTTATGCCACCAGATGAATACCAGATCAGCATCAACAATTCAGTATACACCAATATTGGTGCCAAATTAAGTATCATGTTTGCTGAATATGCTGCCTGTTTAGCTGGTACTGCAGAAGATAACGCTATGATAGAAAAATGGCGCCATGTTGCTGAAAATATTTACGTACCCTTCAGTGAATTTAAGAGATATCATCCAGAATTTGAAGGTTTCGAAGATGTGACAGGTAATATTGTTTTTGTTTTTAAATACTTATTTAAGATGGGAATGTTCAAATTACAACCACATACAAACATTAAAAAAATGCAAAATCAACCCAAATCAGAGATGGGGTTAACATCCATCCGACACAATCTAGGTAATTTGTAGACTAACGTATTGTAAAATTATCTTACAATAAATCTCTTGCGCGAAGAGGTCCTTAGCAGTGACGCAATTCTAGACCTATCCACGTTAGACCAACCCAACTCCCCAATTAAGACAATTTGCCAGTTCAGTGTATGGCTTTAATAAGCCGTAAGACAAATTGTCCCCCTTGTAACTTATTCAACATGAAGTACTAATTTAATTTTAATAGGGGATAGAAAAATAATAAAGCAGGCTGACGCCATATTGACCGGTTTCCCGCAGATGTGGTCCATGCCAGAAGATGTTCGAAGGAATGATTTAGAATTATATGAAAAGATTACCGATCATGGTGGACCAGCTATGACGTGGGGAATGTTTTCTATTGGTTGGTTAGAACTTGGTGATAAGAACAAAGCGCGAGAGTTCTTCCATAAGAGTTACTCCCCTTATGTAAGGGAACCCTTTAAGGTAATACAACAAGCCTTTTTTTCATAACACAAATTATGTATGTACTAAATAACCATAAAATTAATGACAATTAAAAAATAATTTAGCATACCTTAGATATGTAAATTTTACTATGAAAGGAACCGAGTGGAACAGTGCGATTCCTACTAGAATCAATCAAATGAAATTTCTCTTCATTGAATCAAACGATACTTGACTCTTCGAACTGATATTTAATTTTGAGAAGTTTGGACGTCATTCTCTCACCAGTAAGCCACGTTTTAATCTGTTCGTTGCAATCCAACATGACCTCTTACGTAGCGTTGGCATTCGAAATGAACACCATGACGATAATAAATAAAAGAGCAGTTTTAAGAACAATATACCACCTAATTGAAGACGATTCAGTTTGGTTAGAGATAACAATATCATAGTTCGAATTATGCTTTGGTCGATCTAGAGTTTTTTTTAATTGATCTACTTATATGTTCTATTGGATTGTCAGTGGTTCGATATATTTGTTTTACTTGATCTAATTATATTCCCTATGATTTGATTGCCAATTGTTCGTTTTAGTGTTTTTTTTCTCGATATATCCGTGTTTCATTCGATTGATGTCAGTGGATAGCAGGCTTAAATCTTCTCGTTCTTGCATAGGTATGGACAGAGGCTCAGTCTGGAATTGGAGCGGTTAACTTTATTACTGGAATGGGTGGGTTCCTTCAGACTGTCCTGTTTGGTTATGGTGGAGTACGTCTGCGCGTAGAAAAGTTAGAATTCGATCCGGAAATAATTCCTGGTACATCTGGAATGCGATTAGTTGGATTGGATTATCTTGGTAACTCACTGAATATTGACGTATATGAAGAAGTTATTAAAATTGTAAAAACAAAAGCGTCAGAACATACTATCGACTTGGTGACATCTGATAGTAAAATCAAGTTTATTCTACATAGTGGTAAGATATTTTTATTGAACAACGTTTAATAAATACTTTCGTCAGCTGTCGTCAAATTACAAACCTGTAGATAAACAGGAGTTTTAGCGTCAACTAATTAATACGATTTATGCAGGCGAACTTGCTTATTGTCACATAAAACAGTGATTTGAAAAAATGACATACATGTGATGTGTCTTATGGTCTACAGCGCCTGTGTAAAGCATAGCTCACAACCCGCCGCACGTGTTTTGGCACGCTCGGGTCGTAGGGTTTGGTAGCGCGCAGAAAAGCCGCAAGAAACCGAGTGAAAATTTTGTATGTGTAGGACCAAAAGTCTCTACGGCTAGTCTGCGATCTCCTGCGGTGCCGAATACACGCAAGTTCACTCAAATTTACCAAGTAGCCTGCTCGTAGTAGCACGTACGACGGGTTGTGAGTTGGGCTTGAGACTAATCGGTCTCTTAGACATCCAGCTACAGATCAAGGACAAGTTTCAGATGATGGAGTACATGAAGTTAATTGAGTATATTGAAATATTGAGTCCAATAGCTAAGGGCAATAGTTGGAGAATCTAGTTCGAATTCAAATGTACACAAATTGTCAAGCATAAAGTGTCAACGAAATTAAAGAAGTTTGAATTCAAAATCAAAGGGATAATTTGATGAACAAAAAAAGTCACCAAACAAGTTTAATTATCGGATTTACTTTCACTTCAATTGCAAGAGTAGATGGAATGTTGAAATGGCGGGCGTGTAAGAACTTTGATGTTGGAATCTTGGTTATTTTTCTGCCCTTTAGAGTGATGGGTTGTTTTATCTATTTTCAGACATAGAATATAAGATTAAACGTCAAGCATTTACTATTCAGGCTCTAACTGTTACAGAATGTCCACTCCCAGAAGGTCGTAAACTATATATTTTCTTTCGTTCTATTTTCTTTTCCAAATTGTGTATATATAATTTGTAACGCGGATCAATAGATTTACTCGTGTTCAATGTATTAATTAAACATCTTACACAGTCCATAATTGTTAATAAACTGTGTTGGTATTTTGTATTTAGGAAATTCGTGTCCTAATGTTATACCTAGATCTTCATGGTTGACTAGTAAAATGGAAGTTATTAGACAATCTATGGAGTCAGTAACGGAAGTGGTCATAGATCAGACCAATGATGTTTCATGTACAAATTATAAGAACTGTATACAGCAACTACAAATAATGAAGGTTAGATATATTATTTTTTATCACCCAATAATACATTCTACAGGAGATATCGCTTTACATGAATTTGATTGGTCAATCAAATAGGAACTACTTTTTTTTATTTTCAAAGAACAGTTCATTGTTTATTAAAAGTAACTTCTTTCTTATTAAAAAGGAACTATTTTTATTTAATTGGCCTTGATGGAAACACTGGATCAATGAAAAGGAATTTGCAATGGTTGAATTGCTGTCAAAAATGATGTATCACCACGTAATGTAATCAAGTTCAGTAAAAATGAAATGAAATGAAATGGGGTTTAACGTCCTACTGTTCTGCTCCTAACCTGGGCTAATGAAGACGGGAAGTTCAGTAAAAGTGAAATCTATCATTTTTCATTATCTTTATTGAACTATTATAGCAAGAACAATCAATTCTTTATCTAAATCTTACATATATGTATTTTTAAGCTCAAATTTGCACATCAATCAGAGATATGAATGCAATATCCCCACCTACGATTTCTGCATTACTTTTTTTACCTATCGAGTTTGAAATGACTGATATTTATAATTCTAGAAAACCTCGCAACTAAAGGGAGAAATTGATATTTCGTATAATTTCCTGGTGGATATGTCTGGAAACGTATATGAAGGAACTGGATGGGAATACACCACAAGTAAAATGACGTCACGATTGGGTATGTAATTGATATCAGACAAAATAAACAAAGCAGAAATAATATTACATCGTTCATGATGATCAGTTGGAGAAACCGTTTGTATTAAATTAATTTAAATAACTTCTTTTGGTGAACCTAAACGTTCCCCATTAAATGTACAAAGTTACTGTCATTGCATCTTTATGTTCACGCGCCTAGAGTTTCATTCACTTAAACCATGTGAATTTTAGAGTTTGTTTTTTTATTTTTAATTTTGTACTTTTTTCTTAGTTATTGGTGTATTAATTTTGTACTTTTTTCTTAGTTATTGGTGTATTAGGTGACTACACATGCACAGATGTCAAATTAAGATCTGTTGCAGCTATTAAAAACCTGATTAAATGTGGCGTAGAAATGTAAGTACTCGTTAGTCACCAGCAATCATCTGAAATTCATACAACTAGACTGACCCCGATAGAATATCCCGGGTTCGATAGCTGGCATGAGCCAACCGGGATAATGAAAATGGAGGGCCAAGCAAAGCCCAGCTTAAACGGAGCGGGGCCCCTCCGCTACGTAAAGATTATTTTATATCCTCCCTTCGAATGGCATACATGGCCATTTGAATGACACATGCATAACACACAATTATTAAACGGTCTGCAATACCAGAAGAAATTACATATCTGATCAAGTAGGAAATCTTTTCAGTTTATAATTGCATATAGGCGCAGAAATGACATATAATGGCGAGGAAATGACATATAATGACGCGGAAGTGTTATAACAAGTTATATCACCCGATTGCTGAGCTGTTACAGCGTTCAGAGATTTGTATCTTGGTTTACGACTACTGGTTTACGACTATCAGCCATGTCTGCCGTATATTGTAGTGTACGTGACTGGTGAGGGCCTATTAAAAGCTGTCCATAATTAGCATACGTGTCTTCGTCAATGGCTGGTGATAGTGGAATGTTACTACTAATAAATGGAAAGTTGATAATTGGAAAGTCAGTCATCACGTTTATCGTACAATTTAACGCTCAGTTTATATGGCAATTGTCAAAATCTAGAAGCAGGTCAAAGTGGGAAGCGTAATGGTCACTGTCAGTATACCCACAACTTGCTGATATATTTCCCTTCTAAATTCAACAACGTAGAATTCCAATATCTGAATTATCTTGTTGACGGTGTATTTGTTTTTGGAATTACTATGGTTCTTAGAAAAATATGCGGAATTGTAATTAACAACTATATATTTATATCTATTATCTTACCGCACATCGCAAAAATAACCAAAGGAATTTTAAAAAAATTACAATGGTTGTCTCAAATTGACGGAAGTATATTGTGTTAACGAGACATTAAATCCAACTCCACATACATTAACACGACTCATGTGAACACCGAACAATATTGATGGATACATAAAAAAGTAACAGATGTCGTGTACGAGACAGGGAGTGCTTCCTGTTTCTAGATCTCGATCTCATAATTTGAGGAATTCATGTGCTTAATATAACTAACAATTGGATAACATGTGCAGAAAACGTAGAATATTCAACGAATGGGCAAAATGTTTTCAAAATCTTTCGTTTGCATTTTGTTTTCTTTCAAATTTTCTCGCAGGGCGAAGATATCAAAAAGCTATGCATTAGTGAGTGGAAGACAGACTAGAAAACCTGATTGTTTAACAACAACTTGTATGGGAGATAGTCTTCTTTGTACCATCATGAAGTGGAAATACTGGGTAATTAATAAATTGTATATAATCAAGATCTAAATAATCTCGGATAATATTAAATATGTTGTGGGATTACACAGATCACTTACACATAACGTTCAAGCAAAATAATATGCCAAAGCTTCATTCGCTTGTTTGCCCTTTATGCCGCACATACATTTACATATGTGATCAGTTTTACGTAATACTGCATACTGACAGAGAGCAGTGTTTAAAACAATGATTCTCATGCCGTATACACACATGTACAATCAACACACCATTTTAATTGACAATTAGGTAAAACTCGCCGCCTTGATCAGTTAAATCTGTTTTGAAATGTTACGAATGCCATTAATAATAGTCAATAGGAATAGGAATCGAAATTCTATACTTACCAATCTTATATTTCAGAATAATACGCAGTATCATGGGACATTCGTTAAACCCAATTGTAATGGACCATGTGTCTACCCGGCTAAAGCCGAATTGAACAAAAACTCTATTTACCACGACATAAGTACAGAGCCTACAGTATTCCAGACTAATAAGTGAGTTTTGTTTTGTTTTTTTTATAAACCTCTCTATATCCATATTCCTGAAGCAATGGTCCGAGAAATCCCTCTCTGGCCATTGCTGGATTAGCTTCTGATACTTGCGCTTTTGAGGGAGTGTGTCTATTCTTCCCGTTCAATCAAATCTATCCAAAAGCACAGCAAAATGACAGCCCTTAGGGGTCTTCCCTAAAACTTTGGACAGCGATTTAAGGTATTAAAAACGGTGAAAGTGTTGTTCGTCTCAAAACAATATTGTTTACATTATATCCACAGAGCAAAAATCGTGTTGACAGTTGATAGCCTTGTTTGTCACACAATTAGTTTCTCTGCAATATTCTGCTGTGCACTGGTTAATTGGGCATAATAAAATCGTGTGTCATGACGTAACGTTATGTGAAAATATTTGGTCCAATTTGGAGCTATGTTTAGTATTGTTACGCAGTAAGCGATTGGTTGTTAATCGGACTATTGAGCAGTCATAATTTAGAACAAGAATTTGCTTTGTTTACAGCAGTGAGTAGTGGGATTAGCTCTAATCAAACGAAACAATGCGAGGAGTATGATCTATATCTTACCACATACGCAACACTCACATTACATTATCAATCATAATAAAGGTTGAAATACCAGTATGAAATTGGTTCAAATGTGTTCATGTTCCATGTTAATTTATGGTTGGTTTTATATACTTCGTGATTCGTTTTACTGAATGGGGGGTTTGATGGCCGAATGGTTAGCGCGTTCGCGCTGTATCACAAGGCCTGTCATTGAGTCAACTGGCGTGGTTTCGATTCCCCGGTTGTACGTGACAAGGAGTAGCATCGCCTGTCCAGCCACGCGGGTTTGTCCCGTTTCCCCCCACTGTTATACATCGTGGCTCTACAAATAACGACGGATCGACTGACATACGTAACGATAATATATTTGAGTATATAATCAAATACTAATAACGTATTCATTGTATTTGCATATTTATTCTAATTTGTGTATAATATATAAATCAATAGTATAGTTAGTATACATAAATATATAAACATAGAATATCATGTATATTTTGAGAAGAAAATAAAATATGTTTAAATTGAATGAAAGCTTATGTCGCTACGACTGAATTTATCCAGGACTGGACGCAATCATGAGAAACCAGTTGATCACAGTCGTAAGCGCTCTTATGTCGCCCGGAGTCAGTTGAAGAATCGGAGCCACAACTGACCACATGACTGACACGTGATGACCTTCAAAATGGCCTCATTCCATGGTTGTTACCGCCCCCTGGGTACCACGTGACTAAATAACTGAATCCTGTTGGCTACGTGCCAGTCGTAGGTGCGCTTATGTCGCTTGCGACTAGATACAACTAGTTGTCTCCAGTCGTAGGAGTAGAACATGTGCGACTCGGAGAAACTGGAGACAACTGGACGGCGACTGGTTTGCGTCCGACTCACACCAGTCGTAAGAGCGCTTAGGTCGCCCAACTAGTCACGACTGATCAGTTCCACTTGATCGTAGACAAGTCGCCGATTTCCAGTCGCCGTCAGTTTTATCGCGTCGTAGGGCGACATAAAGTCGAATGAATTGAAAGAAAATTTTAGATTATAAGATGCAGTCATTGTTGCAAAATTTGATTTATAAGATGATATGTTTTCCAAATTTGAATGAAATGGATATTTATATCAGCGATCCATAAACAGGGCTGTTTTTAACAGATGATAGAATAGAAACCATTAAAATATGAATACATCAAACTAATGTTAAAGGTATTTTGAAGAGATAACATGACAAAGGGTCAAAATGACTATTTTGATTTAAAACAGTTCAGTGAAGAAAAGACTAAAGGGGATTAGATGATTAAAGTTTAAGAAATGAATTTAAATCTGCCTATTGCAGGTATCTCTTTGTTATATCAACTATTTTTTAGACACTTATTAACACAAGTCCATAATTAACCCTCTAGATCATCGAATGGCAGAGATTTAAATGAATTAGAACGCCCGTGAAATTTTAAAAAAATTAACGATAAAATGGATAATCGAAACTTAGTCTCCCTTTTCCAGTACCGTTGCTACGATAATAAACAATTAAACACTCATAATTTCGCTCAGAATAAAGTAATTGGAATGAAATTTTCAAAATATTCATTTTAAATTATCCATTTTGAATTATTATATCTTACATAAGGCATCTTTAATATTTTGACTTCGATGTTAAAGGACACAAATCAACTATATCTAAACGATTGCAGAGGCATACATAAAGATGGCGTCAGAAATTTAAGGTAAACATAAAATGGTAAACAAGATTCGTCAGGTTTAAATTATAAGAATATGGTAAGGCGTGAAACAAACCCCAATAGAATAGGATTAACAAGGCCCAATATGTTTGGTAAGGGTATTTTTATTTGAAGACCTTCGACGGACGATTAAAAAGGATTTATTAGGTTGCAAAAGTTGAGATACACGTGTTAATCCATTGATGAGATATAGGTGATTTAAGCTTACTTACTGGTTCTACAAAGTAGTCTCAAGTCAAAATACGTTTTTCTAATTAATATTATTCAAATAGAGATGCATGGTAGTATATCAAATACATGTATGTTCAAGTTTAACATGTCGATAGATCTGTCTCTATTCACATAGTTTGACTTGAACATAATCAGTATATTGTAATGTTTTAACGTTTAAAGAATGTATAATTTGTCGGAAATTAGATATTAATGTGGAATTAACGCTCAAATAAAATGACAAACTTAATCTCTTATTTAATAAATAAATAGATCTATCTCTATTCATATTATATATGAACATATAATATATCTTATATTATAAGTTTCTTCCCAGCTTTCTGCTTTGCAAAACTGTTGATAACAGCCTGGAACTGCGACCTCTGCGATTTTCCGTTCGTACTGACAGCAACGATACGCACAGAAATGCATAGAAGAAAGTGGTCGCGAGGCGTCTCGGGTCAGCTGTTGAACAAAAATTCGGCGGCGTTCGCAGTCAGTATAAACAACTTCATTGAAATAGGTGTTAAGCAATCGAATGTGGTCGCCGCGTTCGTGGTCTTGGTCGCCGTCTCATTGACTAGACGCTGTTCCTTGTCAGACTCCCCTCCTGGAAATGACTGGGATCGAACACATGACCTCAATGTTAGTGAGCAAGCGTCAGTGCCGCTCCCCTTGTGTCAAATATAATTGGGCTATGTATAACGACATTGATCAATTATGTGATGGCACAATGGCTCATGTATCTTAGACTGAAATTGAAATTAAGTTTTGTAAACTTTTACATAATTATAAAATCCCCGTCTCTCATTTCTGAGTGAGTACTTATATAGCCCTGTTTGAGTCTCGGGTACATACTATTAAGGGGTTGGCCCCCGACATCAACAAACTTTTGCACGCTACGGGTTAATGCTCGTGATTCGTTCTTGTTTGTGCTTCATGTTGAATTAATATTGAGGTAGTAATGAAAATCATTCGTAAATAAATAAAGACAGATCGACTGATAATTGTGACAATAATTCATTTGAGTATAGAATCAAATAATAAGAACATATACATTGCATTATAAAATATGTATTGCAATTTGTGTATAATAGATAAATCAATAATATAGTATACATAAATATAAATAAATTAAATGTGTATTTTGACAAGAAAAAAAAATTGTTTAAATTGAATAAGAAGCTAGGGTTTTCATATTTCACCAATGACATATTATATACTATTATTAAAGACATGTATTTAAAGTGTAAAAGAGGAATAGATTTAAGACAAATAATTAATTATAAGATGCAGTCATTGTTCCATTATTTGATGTATAATTACGATCAATAATATTACTTAGTTGTTCTTCAAATTTAAATAAAAGTAATATTATGTTTTATAGCAGCGATCCATAAACAAGTTTTCTTTATTAAACATATAATATAATATAATATAATATAAATTTGGAACAAATTATTAAAATAGCTACTATATGCAAACCTAATTTTTAAAGAGGAAACATGATAAACGACCCCAAAAAGATTTTTTTTTTATTTTGATTAAACACAATTAAGCGAAGAAGAGACTTTTGACGTTAAAGTGCAACATGACGAAAGACCAATACAACTTTTTATTTTATCATTGTGATTAAACACCATAAAGGGAGTAAGACACTCAAACAGATAGGAATTTAGATAAATAATAACAAATATTGTAAGTTCAATAATTATTTGACATCGATGTTAGAGAATACAAATCAAGAATATCCAAAGTTTACAGAAGGATTGAGATGACGACCTGAAATCAGCAGAAATTTAAACAAACTTAAAATGGCCTACAAGGTACGTTAGCATTAATTTAACAGATGTTATTCGGAAAATGTTTTGGAATTACTAAAAAAGTATAATCTATCGGAAATTAGACATTTAATTCAAAATCTAATTAAGGCGCGAATAAAACGGCAAACTTGATGTCTAATTGAATAAATAAATAAATCTACGAGCGTATCTCTATTCATATTATCAAACTAGAGATTTATTGTAATAATATATGAATATGTTCAAGTTTAACATGTAAATAGATCTGTCTCTATCCACATAGCTTGACTTGAATATAATCAGTATATTGTAATCTTTAAAATATGAAAAAAATTATAATTGATCGTAAATAAGATATTAATCTCTATTTCAATAAATGAATAGATCTATCTCTATTCATATTATCAAACTAGAGATGTATTGTAATAATATATGAATATGTTCAAGTTTAACATGTAAATAGATCTGTCTCTATTCACATAGTTTGACTTGAACATAATCAGTATATTGTAATGTTTGAAAAAAATTATAATTTATTGGAAACAAAATACTAATCTGTTTTAATAAATGAATAGATCTATCTCTATTCATATTCTCAAACATGAAAATAGATCTGTCTCTATCCGCATAGTTTAAATTGGACACAATGACTACATCTTATAAATAAATAAATAAATAAAAAGATAAATAAATAAAGATTAATCTTCTGTGTTCTTGCAACAGATGAACAATTGTAAAATAGTTCTTCTTCTGCTTGTTTTCCTGCAATATATAAAAATAACAGTACAATGTCAATACATCATTGTAGTAGTGCCGAAGTGCTGTTTTCTGGGGGTTGTAGCTTATTCCAACACTAACGACGATAACTCGGTATAAATAAATTGTACTTTTAATAAATGAGTGTCCAAAACTGGCTAACGGTCACAATACCGAGATAGGTATCGCTAGGGCGAGCCGGTCACCAGACTAAAGTTACAGTAGAATAGATATATACAAGGTCGAGGGCAGGCCCTCTCCCGAGGTCCGGGCCGAATTCCTTAGGTCTCTACAGGTCTCTCCCGTCTCTCTCCAGGTCTGCCTTGGTCTGATTCTCAACTAGGCTTTTTATAAGGTGCAGAAATATCTCTCGCGTCAGATAGGGTTATAAACTTACATTTCAAGTTTCAACAAAATCGGATAAAAATTGAGACCTATAGGGTCCACAAGCTAAAAACGTGATTTTTCGTACAAACAGGGGCCATAATCCATGATGTTTCGATCCGATACATGCCAATATCGAAAGCAGCCGAGATCTTTTGGAGATAAACCTATATTTCAAGTTTCGTCAAAATTGGATAAGAATTGTGACCTGTAGAGTGTCCACAAACAAATTGTGGACGGACAGGGGCGGTGACAATATACGTCCACATGAAAACGTGGGCGTATAAAAATGGGATTAAGCGTGTTACTTTTCCACACAAACCAGGAAATATTATAGCAACCTACAGATTAATGATTCCTTGAAATTTTCTGTAACATTTTCATAAAACACTTGCATTTAAACGCATGTAAATTCTCTAATTAATTATTAAATATTCTGATATAACCGGATGACCCACTGTAACTTCTATTTCAAGTTTCGGAACCTCCAGTATTTCGCTTTCATAGAGATAGTCTAGACATCAAAGTGGGCCTCACATTAAAACCTGTGACATGATGTTGTGTCATTTAGGAATAGTATATGCCTGGAATATCTGATTCTACTTTTGTTTTTACATCAAAGTGGGCCTCACATTTAAACCTGTGACACAATGTGGTGTCATTCAGGAAGGGTATCTGGAATATCTGATTCTACTTTTGTTTTTATATGTTCGTTGGTACACTTACCCTTTAGATTGTTTTTTGGGGGGTATTACAATATCAGATTAGGCTGATCCCTCCTCAGCATCTCCGTCTTCTTTTTCCTCTTCTTTTGCTAGTAATTTTTAAAATAGTTTATGGAATCATTAACATGTCAATTGTAAACGAAAATTAATAAATGTAACGAAAAAAAAAACTATATGACCGTCACAACTACCTAGATGAACTGACGAATTCTGTAATGCTTATTTCATGTTTATTTATTATTATATATCAAAATATAACGAAACGAATACATTTGTTCTTAAATTCGTATATTTAAATGTTGTTAAAGAAAAGAACAAAATATTTTTACATCAATGATTCAATGAATGAAAGACGACTAGCGTAGTTGCGTAATTTTTCTACCTTCATTTTTTTAATATATTAGAGCTCCAATTTATTTTAAAATCTTTGTTTTGGCAATAGTCCAACTCTTCAAGTTTTCCTGGAGCTCCACCGAAAGGAAAATACACCGAACACAACCCATGACTGCTTTCAGATCATCATCATGTAATGATGTACCACGTCATCTATAAAACAGATTACGTAATTCAATTTAAATTATTATAATATATTACAATAAATAACAATCATATTTTACGTCTTAATACTCTTATCTTATACTTAATAATCGGGCGTTCACAGGGACTGACACGCGACCGGTTAGCAGTAAAAGGTTGCCCAGTAAAATTTACTGGGAAGTGTAATGTCAATGAGACCTACGTTCAGAGCTGAACTATAACTTAAAAGTAGCTAAGTCCGTAACTCAGTATCATCCAAAATCTTCGACAATGAAAACAACACGATTTTTTTTAAAATTTAAATCAGCATTGGCGTTGTGGTCTTACCTGGAAAAGATGGGCTTCTGATATCCAATATTTAAGACAAAATAAACATTTTACCATTGGTACACGAATCGTGTACCATAATGCGTTTCAGCGCCATTTATAACAAGGTGCTCAAAGAATGAGGCTAGACATGTTCCACATTCTTATTTGGAGAGCATGCGCAAAATATACTATCGGTGTTGACTGGAATAACCGGACGCTAGAAACTGTCTTTCGGTTGAGACTTCTGGCGTATTTCGCCGAACATAACTGATGACAATTCACAGTAAAACGGAAACGATTGAATGTAAAACAGTTTATATAAATTCATATTACATTATTATTAATATATGTGTTTCGACCCATTTGTGCCAATTTCTAGGCCCAAAATATTAGCGATTTAGCTCCTTTAAAATAATATAAGTAGATCTATATCTAGGCCTAGTATTAATAGTGTTGTCATTAGCCTAATTCATAAAACAAATCATACCAAACTTTGCACGAAGTAAACATATTCTATTATAGCCGCTGTTGCATCTTATCCTGAGCTTTAAGAGGTGTATTATGGCACATCTTGACAGGCTTCTTTCTTCCTCGGGAACCAATTTTTTGGCGCCTAATAATTAGTGACAATTGAAAGACAAGATGTTCTCGTCTACCAAAGGGAGATCACTCTAATTAAGAACTTAAATATAGTTGCCTCCCATTAACTAATCAAGCAGTCCACAGCTCACCAATGATTTTCCCATTGACTTTAATGTTAATTCTCGTCTCTTAGACGTGCTCTAACTTTTCACCAAGTTTTCGATGAACGCTTTCTGCCACAGATGGAATATCATGTGGCAACCTCTTGCTCAAACGCAGGTATGAGGTTCACCATGGAAAACTTAAGATACACAACAGTTACTGGAAGTAACCATGCAACGCCCTACATTTCAACCTAACCAATCTCTTAACTCTGATCGTATCCCTTCGCCTCAAAATCATGAATATTCGCTAAAACATTTCAGAAAATGTATATTAAAACCCTTTTCTTCGATTCTACACCAAAAAGTCAACAAAGATCGCCATGCAAAAGGGGGGAAAGGGAAATGGAGAGAAAGACTAAAAATAACTTTGGTCCTTGTTTCGGCGTAGGAATAAGTGGTGATCTGTATCTGCATATAAATAAATAAATAAATAAAGATGTATAAAATACTTGATTAACGTTGGTATTTCAAGTCTCTGATCGTCTCGCAAGTGTAGTTTTCAAAAGATCAACAATCCCTAAAATGACGATCAGAGACTTGAATACTTGTGTATTTAAGTGTTTTATAATTTGTCTTCATTAAAGATACCTTTCCGCGTACAAATTGGGTGAGTTGATGATATATTTGGATTAAAAACATTTTCAAACTAATTAACCTATCTAAATTTTGTTTCAAATTCTTCTCCAAACATTGTATTCGCGGTAAAATACCCCAAGCAATTATTTTAAAAAAATCATGTTTGTGTCCATTTATCATAGATATCGAAGCCCAATTAAATTCTTGGATTATGCACTGCTCACGTCTTTTTCCGTGTTTTTTTTTATCCCAGAAACCGTTAAATCTGGGTGTATAATAACGGCATAATGTTTTTCCCCTATTGTGTTGCGTTCAATTCGAAGAAAAACATTTTTCGACCCCACTGACTGAACTTCCCTGGACATTAATTCTATTGCACTGCTTCACTTTCACCATGACTCGTATTTCTTTATTGTTAATTTTGATATAATAACAGTGTTTTAAAGATAAATGATAAGAGAAATGCGTTTTAGAAAGAAGTGAAAACTGTGTTATAAATCTAATGTAAACAAAAGATATCAATAGTCTTGAACATTCAGAAACTCGAAGGACCAAAGAGGTGACGAGTTAGCCTAAACGTTGTTGGGTCTTGTTTTAAAGGTAATTCAAATCTAGTTTCGGTTAGTACATGTCTACGAAATACATGCACAAATACCTATTTTCGATTTAAGGCAGGCGCCAAAATAGCCTGGCCATATTCGCATAGACCATAAGACCATAGATTCTATCGCACTGATATAGTTCGCTGCCTTACACCTCATCGTCAAACCTTTATTCGAACACTGAACATAATTTTTACAAGTAAAATATAAGAATTTCAAGACATGCAAAACTGTAGGTGATATACTAAGTGGGTCACCTACTTTATATAACACCAAGTGAAATATTTAGTAAATGAAATACAATCTATAATGTGTTAAATATTGTAATATTTAATGTATGTTACACCATTATTTTGAGTTACGTGTTGAGTTACGTGGTTTTGATAGTCCTATTGACCTTTTTAGAGAAATACAATTTCGTAACATGTAAAAGCCAACAAATTGGGGGTGCAGTTTGTCCAAAAGCGCTCAAAGACTGGAAATCCACCCTGGCCACTTGTTTAGGGTGGGACATGTTTAAAACTGATACTGCTTTCAAACACTTTTGCCTGTCTTGAGTCATAATCTTAATGCCAACGAAAACGTACATAAAAAATTTCCGGTCCCATCAACTTCAAAGAAACCTTTAAATGTACAGGCGTCCCGAAGTGTCAGCCGCCAAAAGTCAAAATCAGATTTACACCACTAATGCACCCAGTTCGGAAGATTCAGGCATCATTGATGTCATGTTGAGGATCCAGAGGGGATCGATTAATCCCTTTGCATTTAAGTAATTCCCAGCGAAGTTGAACAACTTTGAAGGAGGCACGTTTTCCCCGAAATGAGGGCACTAGAAAAGTCAGACGAGATAAAGCTTTTTTTAGTCCGAATGCATGACCAGAATTACATGGGTGTGAAGAAAACGGATTTTTTCGGTCGCTAAAGCACTAAAGTATCCTGGGCCATGCGAATATTAACCTTCCTACAGCAAACATAAGAAAACCAAATGGAATGAATTTACAGAACAAGATAGACAGAATTTATTGGGGGCATTCTGGAACATGGATTAGAATTAGAAAAGAGTTTTTGTAGGAAACAATGTTGTTTCAGATTATACAGCAATGGGAACTGATCCTATCCCATTTGTGGCTAATGTCCATTTATGTAAATATAATAGGAACATTATAAAGTAGCTAAAACTAAAAAGGTTAAATACCTTGATGACATAAGTAGGTAAAAGCTTAAATTATACCTTCTGATACCTTGATGACATAACCTCTATCAATGATAACGGGACTTTTAACAAATATAAACATGAAAATTATCAACCTGATACTGCTTTAACTAAGGCGAAGCCAAGAAGTCGTTACACATGGTTCTAATCTGGCCCCGTCGTGACTATGCGCCGCGAAGGCAAGAAGGTTTTTTTTTCGAAACAATTGCGATCTAGCGTCTTAATCCCGAATATTGTCAACCGCGACCGCTTTGCTAAGAAGGTATTATCTAAGCTTACTCTACGCATAAAATGCTCACGATCAATCTCAAGTCAGGTTTTGAAGTACATGTACCTTGTAGTGAAACTATACACTGAGTTTACACCAATCAAATTGCTTATCTGATTGTAGGCCTACTAAAAACAAAGTTCCCATGGCTTAACCTTCTAAATTTATTAAATATTTTTGCGATAGTTTCTTAAAGGATTTCTATTCAAACATCATAAAAATTGTTCCGTAAATTAACAAGTTTCTTAAAGGATTTCTATTCAAACATCATAAAAATTGTTCCGTAAATTAACAAGAAAGTCTTATGACAATATATTCCTGAAGCAATGGCAGGAGAAACCCCTCTCTAGCCATTGCTGTATTGAGACTGAAAACTTGAGTCTGTGACGGAGCGTGTCTATTCTCATCGTCCAATCAAATCTCTTCTGGGTAAAATAAAGCGAATTTTCATGACTAAACGGGGGTGTCCTCTTTAAAAAAAAAAATCCTAGTGTTTATTAGTGCTGAAGTTATTGTATTGAATTTTGACTTTATTAAAAAAATTCACTTGGCAATATAAACAACAGGTTCATAACTCTCGCTTGCCTGCAGTAATTCATATATAACAGTTATGTAAATATGCTGATTAATGTATTAAATATTCTCAAATAAATCCGAATACCAATTTGCAATAAAACTCAACTGGGCATTCAAACTGAGCCCACTTCGTTTTACATACGACAGTTTTTAGTTGGCAATTAATATGGTTACCCACCGGTATATATTATTTAATGCTTTAATAATCTGAGTAAAATGGAGATCTCAATTCTAAAAGGATCTTTTGTTTTGATTCACTTGTTCATCTTGCTTATTTACATAAGGTTACTTTCTGTACAAAACTTTACCTCAACTATTTACCCTTTCCAAAATAGCCAATTTCCGAAAACCTTGTGAACGCGATTGTGGCTGTTGTTTTTTTACGGATGTTTTTCATATTTGGTGGGAAGCATCTGGGTCATGGGATGAACCCTCTCGATTTTTTCAGTGTTCCGCGAATTTCCGTTCCGGAGTTATTTCCCCCCTTTTCTGGAAACCTTGTTTGGAGCATTGTGGCCATAAGAGTGCGAACCCCATCGATATTCAGCGTTCAACAACCTTTCGTACCTTAGCTATCATCCTTTTCTTTGAAGGCACTAGGCTGTAGTTTTTAACGGATGTTTTTCAAATTTGGTGGGAATCCTTGTGGTCATGAGATGATAAACCATATCGATATTTAGCGTTCCGATATCTTCCGTACACCCTTTGCTGAAAACCACATGCACGCGATATAGGCTATAGTTTATAACTGATTGCCCTCAAATTTGGTGGGAAGCATAGGGGCCATGAGGGGACGATCCCTATCTAACGTTCTCTAATATTCCGTTCTAGATTTACCGCCCCCCCCCTCCTCCCTTTACCAAACAATTGTGAACGCAATAGAGGCTATAGTTTTTACCGGTTTTTTTTTCAATTTGCCGTCAAGCATTGGGGTCATGAGACGACGAACACTACCGATATCCAGTGTTATTCAATATTCCGTTCCTCCACGATTACCCCAATTTGCCTAAAAACTCGTGAACACAATATTGGCTAGAATTTTAACATTCTTTTCAAATTCGATGTGAGCATTGTGGTCACTAGGGTAAACGCCGGTCGATAGTCAGCGTTCCGTTAAGGTAACTCATAGAACGTATGCTCACCAGTATTATACTAGATTACTAAATTACTAGATTTGCCTAAAAACTCGTGAACACAATATTGGCTAGAATTACTAGATTTGCCTAAAAACTCGTGAACACAATATTGGCTAGAATTTTAACATTCTTTTCAAATTCGATGTGAGCATTGTGGTCACTAGGGTAAACGCCGGTCGATAGTCAGCGTTCCGTAACTTTCCATCTGGAGTTTCCCCCTTTTTCAGAAAACCATGTGAACGCGATAGAGGCTATACATTTTTTTTAGCGGATTATTTTCATATTCGATGTGAAGCATCTTGGTCATAAAAGGACGAACACTATTGATATTCAGCGTTCCGCGACCTTCTGTTCCAGAGTTACCCCCCCCCTTTTACGGAAATCCTTGTGAACCCGACATAGGCTAGGCTATTTAAATGGTTCCTCTTAAATTTTGTGGGAAGCATTGGGGTCATGAGAACTATCGAGCGTTCTGCAATACCCCCTAACACGCCTCTTGGACAAACTTCCCCGAACACTGCATGTCGTACGCCCGTCTTCATCAAGGCCGGTTGGTACACAAACGTTAAGCCCCAATTTTCAATCCTCTTATCAAAGACTCCTGGGCAGTTAAAAATCGAAATAAGAGTAGGCCATTTCATTTCACTTATTAATACATTATATCTATACACTCGATCGTTTTGGTTCGAATTGTGTTAAATCATAAAAGACGTGATATATAAGTGATATCAATAATGCTTGCTTTTATGCTAGACTTTGTCATACAGATGATTCATTGATATCAATCAACAAATGACGGTTATAATAATTAATTTTGACACGAAAACTGTAAATATGTGCAGTAGAACCTCAGATATCATTATATACCCACTGTGATGGCCATCTTGGATTTGCAAATTATGAATATAACCCAACCCATAATATATGATGGGTGATCGACATAAATTAATAGTAAAACATTCATTTGGACATAAAACGAGACCAAATATGGCATGGTTGGGTTTTAGATTATGTTGGTGGCCAACCCGAATTTCACCAAAACAAAGAGACCATTATGGCTACCACTGTGTGGCATTCTGATAGGGACTGACGGAAATCCATACATGTGTTTTATTAATAGTTCATAGTAAAGTTGATGTATTTCCAGATTACCGATGAAGGTTGATGATCCAAGTGAAATAGACTATAGATATATGGCTTCAGTTGGTAATGGACATCTAGCAACTCTACTGTACAGTGATACAATATACGTCAATGGCTTATATAATGGTCCTACAGGTAATGATCGCATATCTGTTTCAATTTTAAATTTCCACTTTTCTATTACTGGGAAAGTTCTACATTGGTTAAACTGTGTAAAAATAACACATCTATTCACAATGAATATTTCCACATCTTGCGTAAGCTGTCAATAGCTACGATATGTTGATACTGTTCACATATTTGAGGCAACTTTTCAATTCATTACATATACCATGACGAAATGATATTCATGGATGTAAATATTTTATAGAATTAACAAACGTGTTGTCTTGAAACGTAAATTCAGGGATTGAAATAGATATACAGCTTCGATTTCTGAAACCCCTACTGTACATGTAGTGCATAAATTAATTATATTTTCTTGAAAAATAAAAAATGGGATAGGAAATCAATTTTGTGTAGGTTAATCAGACAAGGTATCGTTGGAAATTGTGAAATAACCTATAGTGTTACATTATATTTTTAAAAATAGGTTGGAGTCACCGTGCCAGAATACCAGCTACCCAGGCCTTGTTTCTATCACACCCGGGTATCACTGACAGATTATACTCCCTGGATGTTAAAAGAGGTATGCAAAACAGTGATCAAAATGCTTTCAGGATACCATACTTATGCGTTTATTGTAATTACACACCAAAGAGTCTGGATTGTGGCCCAGTTCAATTATGATTTGCCTCCAGAGATGAAATGCAGTTAAAGTTGTACTTTTCTGGTCCCGGGCTGGTGAACATGGGTACGCCATGTGTGCTTTGGAAGAAATTAGTTGTACTGAATTGTTTATCTCCTTTAAGTATTAATTTTGAAAACAGATAAATAATTCAAAAAAAGGGAGATCATTTTCGTGAAATCCCGGCTTGAAAAGGTTGTGTGAATACGGGAAAACGATGCGGGAAATATTAAAACTCTAAAAGTGTACGCTAAGGCTACCGATCACCATTTAGGGATAATATTCTTTTGCCTTTACAAGATCTTTTGTTTGACTTAACTTTGTCTGTTACAGCTGTTTTTGAGGAAACATTCAATGTTGGTGACGTTAAGGTAACTCATAGAACATATGCTCACCAGTATTATACTAGATTACTAGTAACAGAGATTATACTATCAACATCATCAGCCCAATCTACACCAGTATCTATACAAGTTAGAAATAACCGCGGTGAGGACAGTAGTGATATAGAATTTTCCAATAATGTGGAATATATCAATTCTAATAACAGGTAACTATAATTCAGAATGTTTATTGTAGATGTATCCGTAACATGGAATGATGGCCTTCTTTATAAATAGATCCCCCTGAAATATTATATCACAAAATGAAGTTATCTCCAAATCACTCCTTTGTCTAATAGGATAAGCAAGCCAATTTCTCTTCGAGCCTAAAATCATTGTAAGTGAAAATATTTCAGTATTTCAGTTAAATCCGTTTGTTTGTTTTTTTCACTGCACTAGTGTTGTATATATTGCGCACTTTATTTGGTAGCAGTGCCATAGCGATTTAGACTTACATATCATCAAACTCACCCATTTAGTGATGTGTATACGCAAACAGTCTCATTTTGTTTGTATAGCTCCTCTCAGGTCACAATTTTTTATCCGATTTTGACGAAACTTGAAATGTAGTGAATGTCCCAAAGATATCGGTTTATATCCCATATATCTCGGTTCCTTTCGATATTGGCATGTATTGGGCCGTAACTTTATGGATTATGGTCCCAGATTCTACGAGACACCCTAGACGTCACAATTTTTATCCGATTTTAGGAAACTTGAAATATATGTTTACAACCCAAAGATCTCGATTCCTTTTGATATTGGTGCATATAGGAACTTACATGTATACATACTGGATTATGACCCTTGATTATGAGACAAGTCGCTTTTGTAACTTGTTCCCTGTCCATGTCTTGCAAATGTGGGCGTATCTTGCATGGCAATCGCTTGTTAGCTGGTGGACCCTATAGCGGTCACAATTTTTACCCTAGTTTGATGAAACTTAAAATATGTGTTTCTAACCTAATGATCGTGGTTCCTGTCGATAATGGCGCATGTCCGACCCTAATATCCTGGAATATGGCCCCAGATTGTTTGAAAAATCACTTTTTCCGCTTGTTCTCTGCCCAACTCTTACAAAATGTGGGCATATCTTGCATGGCAACCGCTGGTAATTATTTCTTTTTTTCAGACACCAAAAGGGCCAAACCAAAATACCTGAGTTATCAGATGGAAAAACACAACCCGTTTATATTTATTATACTGTTATACCACAGGTTATTACACTGTCGTCCATGAAAACACACAACAAATATACCTTTGTTACTTCAATAGACCTTGAAGACTGGGCTGCAAAGAACACTTTCGATGAAGCTCTGAGAATCCTTGATGTGCATCCCGATAATTTGTATAATAAGCATATATCAGAATGGCACATAAAATGGTCTAACGGTCGCATTGATGTTGATGGCAACACAGAATTGTCTAAATACATATACAGTTGCTTCTATTATTTAATGAGTTTTCTCCCGTCTCAAAACGTTTTCTTACCAAATCGGAAATTCTCAGGGTTAAGCCCTGGTGGTCTTGCTAACGGTGCAAATTGGACGGATTACCAGGGGCATGTCTTTTGGGATATGGAAACTTGGATGTATCCCGGAATTCTCATGTTCCATCCGGAATTAGCACAAGAGATGCTTTCATATCGTATTGACAACATGGCGCCTGCGTATGAAAGGGCTAAAGCAAATGGACAGGAAGGTTTACGATATCCCTGGGAAAGTGCGCGTACTGGTGTTGAAGTTACTCCTGATGTATGTGTAGCATGTCGTGAGAATCAGCAGCATGTAACTGGAGATATCGCTTTGGCTGCCCGACAATATGTGTCAGCTACTAGAGACATGGACTGGTTACGCGGGAAGAAAGGGTATGTGTTTATCAGAGATATGGCCAAGTATTGGTACACTAGACTCGAATATAATGAAGTAACAAAGAAGTATGATATTAACGGTAAGGAAAGACTTTACTTTAATATAAGTGCTAACTATGGTTGATCTCGCCAATATCCCTTGTTGTGTTTGAAGACAAAGTTAATTTGTGCTCCTTTCTTGTGGTATATTAAAAGAAAACACATTCACTTTACACAATGTTCTTAATCATCAATGGGTTTTTTTTTGTTTTTAAAAATTCACTTTACACAATGTTCTTAATCATCAATGGTTTTATTTTTTTTTTAAAAATTCATTTAGGCGTGATGCCCCCAGATGAACACGCGGAAAGCGTCAATAACTCGGTCTACACAAACGTTGGTGCTAAACTCAGTATCAACTTTGCTCGCTATGCTGCTTGCTTAGCAGGAGAAGACTCCACAGAAGAAGTACCGGATGAGTGGTTGGAACGCGCCAAAATGATAGCCTTACCGTTTGATGAAAGGAAAATGTTCCACCCTGAATACGACGGTTATCGAGAGGACAAAGGTATCTATCTATTTTATGCGCACGAGTAGGTTTTTAATAGTAGTAGTTGTAATATCCACAACCCAGTTAGGCACAAAACTAGCATCGTGTATACGTTCACAAAAATTTAGACTGTATACTAGTATAACAAGGCGTATCACGATTATTTTTATTCTTCAGATCCACGAGGTATTAAGCAGGCCGATGTTATTCTGTTGGGCTTTCCTCAAATGTGGCCCGTGGATAATGAAGTGAGACGGAATGATTTGATTCATTATGAGAAAGTAAACAATCCTTTGGGACCAGCCATGACATGGGGCATGTTCTCTATTAATTGGCTAGAGTTGGGAGATGACGAAAAAGCTGCTGATTTATTCAAAAGGAGTTATTCACTGTACACAAGAGAGCCGTTTAAGGTATTCATTGTTTTAAGATAATTATGATTTATGTTATTTATCATTTAATATTATTATGGTTTTCA
This sequence comes from Patella vulgata, assembly GCF_932274485.2. Classification (NCBI taxonomy): domain Eukaryota; kingdom Metazoa; phylum Mollusca; class Gastropoda; family Patellidae; genus Patella; species Patella vulgata. The sequence goes on from NC_065883.2 coordinate 27,243,090, forward strand.
TCATTACGTTATTTATCAATTAAGATACTGATTGTTTTCGTTATTTATCATTTAAGATAATAATAGTTGTAGATATTTATTATTTAAGATAATGATAGTTGCGGGATTTTTTAATTTAAGATAATGATGCTTTTAATTAATTATGGTAGTTACCCTATCTATACAAGGATGACGTCAAATACATTTTCACGAGACGAAGTAATATACGGCGTGGCTTGTTTTTGAATTCTTAAGTGTATGTACTAAACATGAATCTCATTTAAATTAAAACCGTTACAAAATATTATTGTTTCAGATTTGGACAGAAGCCCGTGCAGGTATTGGGGCGGTTAATTTTCTAACCGGAATGGGAGGATTCCTACAGACAGTGGTGTTTGGGTATGGCGGTGCTAGACTTCATACCGAAAAATTAACATTTAATCCGAAATTACCACCCAGTACAGAAGGTCTACGATTTATTGGATTGAACTATGTTGGCAATAGTCTGGATATAGTCATCAAACCTGATTATGTCACGGTTGTAGCGAGAATGACGTCAACAGAAAACCCGTTAATTCTAACTGTAGACAATTTTGGTGCCAGTCATAAAATTCAAAAGGATAGAGAAATATTGATTCCAAGACGAGCTTTCACACTGAGAAGTTTAACGGTGTCTGACTGTCCTCTACCCGAAGGTAGGTTTGTTGTAGGCAAAATTACTTAACTTACTTTGTTGTTATACTTTCAAAGAACATGCAGGTTCACTCCAGCATATCGACATTGTAAGCCCTTAGAACGACACGTCAAGATTTTGTCGTAGTTAAACTCGCCCGAATCTCATTAAATTGATACCGACGAAGAGGGTTTGAATTAACATTTTCTGCTAGGTTTTGTTGAATATCCACGGTTAAGAGGCGGAGGGATAACTGAGTTAAGAGATTGTTTACGGTGACTGATACGTCAGATATTTACACGTTTGTGGTATCTCAAAATTTCAGACGTCATTTGATAACACGTTGGAGATGGGCATTGAGACCACAATTAACAATAAAGTAAATTGGGGAATTAAAGGTGGTCTGCCTAGTAATGTGTTAGCGAGTTTATCGTCCAATTGTTCCAGCTAACCGTATATTCCTGTTACTTCAAATCAAAAAATGATTACCCCTATCCCCTTTCCTTTCGAAAAACGTCAATATATTTGATTACCTTGTAAATCCCTAGTTTATCGGATGCTAAATGACATACAATACCGTAGATTGTTATCATTTTAGAGGATTCCTGTCCTGATATTAAAACTAGAAGAGATTGGCAAGCTGTAGAACCTAGAGATACAGAAATAACAGGTGTTGTTGATAAAGTTATAATACAACAGACCGGCGATATGGAATGTAACACTCTTGATGCTTGTAAAAAGCGAATAATGAAATTACAGGTGAGTTGCACAATTCAAAAGTACATCTAAATTTGTTAGGTTTGTGAACCCCTCATGTCAGAAGATGTACCGAGTGTTCTAAACAGCATAAATCAACCCAGTCACTAGAATACTTAAAAATTGTACACTTCTTCAACACAAATGCACGCGCATAATCTGTATTTCATATTGGAAATATAGACACACACACACACACACACACTTACTTTGATCAATAATCTTTTTAGGTGTATATCTCGTATTGTTGGATTTCTTTCACGACCCATGTCATTACTTCAATATGCCAATAACTGAGTGATCGTATTTGGTTTTTAGCCTTTGGGTGGACACCTACATTGGGTGATTTGAATTAAAGTTAAAAGAACATAAAATTATGTTTTATTTATTTCATAATATTGGACACCCAACTTAAGTTTGTTTCATTTACAGAAATAAACTTTTCATTTAATAAAGGACAATAAGTAAAAAAAAAAGAATAATTCAAGAACAAATTTGATTGAATCAAAGAGGTTTGAACATCAAAATAAATCAATTCAGAATTATTCATAAACATGAAAACTTAATATTGGGTTGGCTAATAAATGTCTTTAAATAGAAACCATAATTTTAGAATAAATGTAACTCCTCTTTCTAGCTAACCCACCAAACCAGTGGTGTGAAGGGTCAAGTGCTGGGGGACATAGCCTACAACTTTTTAATCGGATCTGAAGGAAGAGTTTATGAAGGTCGAGGCTGGGGATTCGGACCATACCACCCCGATGTCGACGTGAGGCTTAGTTCTTTGAGTATGTCATTGCATTGAATTGAAACTTTTTAATTAATTGGCTTTTGTGTTAATTTAATTAATTGTCTTATGTGTTTTTGAATACTTTTCTCCACGAGTTCAAGCTAATGCCTCAAGATCCTGTTTGACAACAACTTAAATCTCATTAAAATCGTCTGAAACTAAAATTTTATCTTTACTTAAGATAGGTGAATTTCACAAAACGATTATGAACATTTTAGATCAAATCCACCAAAATACTGTTTTAAGTTAAAATTGTATCTTAACTTAAAATAGAGGTGTTTCACAAAACTATTTAAGGGACAATTTTAACTAAAATTCATTTTAATTTAGAACAGCCGTCTCCTTCTCCTAACTTAAGATCACGACATAAACAAACATTGATTAGGGTTCAGTTATTAGATCTATTGTGACAGATAGATTTATTTGGAATAATGTCACTATGCTTTCTAATTGGGACAGGTCGAAAGATTATTAACATGCCTTCTCTTTCGTTACATGAGAAATACCCCTTCGGTTCATTCGTTTATTTTATTGTAAGTCAAATTAAGCAATTAGATCTCGCCCCAAATTAGAACTGTTTTATATATATTACCATATAGAAAAACAACAGATGATCAAAAAAAAAAAAATAGAAAACGAACCCACTCTAAAAAACAAAAGAAAACCTGAACTAACTTCGTACCCACTATCATGAAAATAAATCATGTTTTATAAATTCCCTAGGTAGACATAAATATCATAATATGTTTGTTAGTGACAATTCTCAATAGTTTATGTTATCAAAAATACCAAATAACTACAAAATGTAAGCGATGTAGTTCATTGGTACCATTACACTTGCTTGTAAGTCAAATGTCAAAGTCACGAAAGCGGCAAATTCGATTTTCAATCGAATAACAAAACGTAACTAGAACTGCGACGCAGTAATGACGGGTTTCACCGGTGCCCCGTTACCCTTGAACATATTTCACTTCCGGAACCGATGAAACCATTAAACAGGTTTCCATATAAGCATACCACACATCAAATAAAATGTACACAGAATCAACCAAATCCAGCAATATCAATTCATTGTATACATTTGTTACATGTAAGTGATACTGACAAAATTACATTACTTCCGTTGATAATGAAAATGTTAAATTAGTTTTATGAAATCAGAAATGTCATAAGGCATCACATGGAGAAAATTTTATGTAAATCGAACAATAATTGCCACTTTTATAGACCAACAACCTTGAAAAGGGACTTGTAGAAAATCGTCTATGTCTCTGCAACCGTACAAGTTAGAAACCATTTTTTGGTATCTGTATGGTCGTATGGGTTCAATCTATTTGTTGATTGGAATCAAATATCATAATTTTAAAAACATTACAAATTGGACTCATTTGAATAAAATATCTGTTTTGAAGGCTAAAAATACAGTTTTTGCCAAAATGACATTACTTCCGGTGTTAATGAAAAGGTACCTGTTGAGAATCGTCTATTTCTCCGCAACTGAACGAGTTAGAAACCATTTTGTGATACCTATATGATCGTATGGGTTTATTCTATTGGTTGATTGGGACCAAATATCAAAATTTTAAACAAATAACAAATACGACTCATTTGAATAAAATACTGGTTTTGAAGGCTATAAATACAATTTTTGCCCAAATTACGTCATTTCCGGTGACATTGGAAATGTTAAATTGGTTTGACCTTGTTAAAATTGACATTACGCATCAAATAGTGTCACGTTTATGAAAATCGAATAATAATTGACTCCTTTACAGGCAAACTAGCGTAAAGGGTGACTCATGCAAAATTGCCCATTTCTCGGCAACTGCTCATATTACAAACTAATTTTCACATACATTCTCTTCGTATGGATTATTGCTACTAGTTTATGAAAGTTTCGAAAAAATATATTAAAATATGAAAAGCCTGAATGGGTTGTGAATAGCTCATTTTTTCACCTTTAAATCGAAATGATCCGAAAACGAAATAAAAATTAAAAAAACTGAGCGCGATGATTTCTGCGCATTAACAGGGCAAACCCTTTCAGTCATACCAGATTTGAAAAAAATAATATTTGCTTTCAAAAAGTGGTACCGAACTCTCAAAATTGCATTTTTTGCTAAATTTATGTTACTTCCGTTGCCGAAAGGAAAATGTACCGGTAACAAAAAAAATGACATTTTGGACCACGGAACATAAGAACTTTGTTTTATACAAATCGAACAATAAATAATTAATCCAGGACTGAAAAACTGAATTAGCCAATGGGGGCCAAGGAAAAATACGGTGACAAAAAATGTTGACATTTTTTTGTCAAATCAGATGACCCTTTAACCCTTGGTAAAACACCACATAAAAATATTCATTAATAAAAAAAGTTTTTCGTAAAAATTTAAATTTCCAAAATTTGGCGCCTAATATCTCCGAAGATTCGTCGAAAATAAAAAATCCAAAGAACCTTAGCTATGTGCCTTGTCTCTGGCTATGTCAAAATGTATCAACAATTACAATCAGACAATTATTGATAACATTACGGCAAAATATCGAAAAACGACAACTTCGGTGATTTCGGACATTTCGCATTGTCGCAGAACGTTGGAAATAGCTTTAAAATTTAAGTCAAACCCACTTTCCCAGTAAAACCGAAGACATCGAATCGATCCGACAAGTAGTTTCTGAGATATGCTCAAATGGAAAAATAATAATAATAATAAGAAGAAGAAGAATAATCCGAATAAAAACAATAGTGTTTCACACTGGCTACGCAGTGTGAAACCCTAATAAACTCATCTCTACGACCGTATGAAACTCTCCCCATTGATTTTGTATTAACCGTTTGTTAACAGTTTTCAGTTCCGAAGCGGTTGTTTATATCCGTATCCCAGTCACTGGAACGCGGCACTGTGCAGGTGCAAGCAGTTTTAACTAAAATCTATTAAAATATGCTATTTTAACTTGTAATTGATTTTCGTGAAACGCATAAAATTTCATTTGAATTTTAGTTAAAATCTATTTTAATGATTCTAGCTTACGTTTTTGTGAAACCGGCCTAGAAGACTAACTGCACGATTCAATTGAACCAAGGCAATCACCTCATTTAGCCAACTTCCCTCCAAAAATGTGTCCGTAGGCGTTAAAAATATAATGATGTGAGAAAACAATAACAAACAATTTTTTTTTTAAAAAAATCGTCAATCAGAAGGGCAAATCAAATCAGATATTGGTCAAACCCCGTCCATCCCCGTCGCCCTCTGCAAAACTGTTTTTGTTGGCTAAACTTTACATCAATTTAATCGTTTTATCTGTACTGGCTTTTAATGGGTAGCATTACTTTCATTTTTCAGGTATAGCATTTATAGGTGATTTTACATGTACGGATATATCAGATGAAGCTAAGATGGCGGCTCAACAACTTATTAAATGTGCACGAGAGAGGTGTGGTTATTTAAATTCTCCCTTGAGTGATTAAACGGATGTTTTTACCCTTGTATTATTTGTTAAAAATAATAATTATTTTGTTGTGTATAGGTTGCTTTTAACCAGGCCATATATGTGGATTATCAGTCTGTCTTATCGGCGATTAGATTCGCTGATTATAATGTTTCAATATTTAAAAATAATAATTATTAATAATTGTGTTATTAACATTGGAGTGTCAATTGTGGTTGTTCGGTAGGTTGTACACTCGTGTATATTTTATTCAAGGAAGAAGATATCGAGCGATTATAAACTAGTATTTGAAAGTCAGATGTTCACGCCTTTATGTAAAAAAGATATCTGTGTCGGTGATAAATTGTTTTGTGTGGTGCAATCGTGGTTTCAGTGGGTGAGTGTATAGCAAATAAAGATGTTAGAGGTTTGAAAATGGCACTATATTCTGCTTAATTCACACTAAAACAACAACATCAAAATATCAATGGTATAGATAGACACCTGGCTTTGATTCAATTGCATTAAAACGAGACCAATCAAAAGTGCTTACCGCATAGATGTGACTGGCTCGTTTATACAATCTGCAAGGATGTTGAAACTGGGAAATTTTCCACGCGTCTTATTTGTTTTCTAAATATTGAACGGAATTAAACCATTTCGGGACTCAACTTTCACAATATTTTATTTTGGGAAGGATTCAAAAGACGATATTATTATCTTATATTATTATTAAATATTTTGAACAACTTCACCTTTTTTTCTTTTCTAGAGCAATATTCAGACAGCTGGAGAGTTAAGACAACCTAACTGTAATGGTAAATGTAATACTGATGATATATCGAATTCTAAAATTCTTCCATTATATGAAGACATAAGTAAAACCGCGACCGTCTTTGCTACTGAAAGGTAATTAATTCTTGTAAATTACAAAATGATTAATAAACAAGTTTTTACTGATACGTTTAAGATTATACATGTAAGAATCTTATACAGATACTATTATTTTACCCCAATAGGTTACTTATAAAAAGCAATAAATAGGAAATTATAGTTTTAAAACTATTGATACGAAATAAAACGGAGTTTACGGTCCAGTATTTCCTTCTACTCTTTAAGGGTTCTTGTAAGTGCACGCCGACGAGTACATGGGTGGATCTTGGTTTTCGTATCATCCGAACGACTAGACGCATTTCCCTTGCCAGGCCCTCCGTTCTGCACCACTAAGACTAGGAAAGCAGGCTTGAAAATATCAAGGAATCTTTTGGTCCAAATCCAGGATCAAACCCGGGACACCCTGTTTAGTGAGCCAACCCTTTTGATGATACATTGCTTTGTCCTGAGGGACTTTCTTTTATATACTTATAGATTACCAATGAAACCATCAACTAATGAAATAGACTTCAGATTTATGGCATCAGTTGGAAATGGTCACATAGCAACCGTTGTATATAGTGATACTATCTATATGAATGGACTGTATAATGGACCATCCGGTAGGAAAATAATAATCAGAGCTTAGAAGGTCTCAGCTCATTGGTACCATTAAATTAAATTTGGCTTGGAGATATTCAAATTAAATTGTAATCAAATATAAGAAGATACATTTTGAGTGGTTTTCAAGGCGTTTAACAAACGATCACGAAAGGAATACTTGATTTCCGACACCAAGATAGCCAAACCAACACAACAATATAGTATATTTTTTTACAAGAACAACATGAATGTTTGTTATACATTAAATCTTCTCGGTGGTCTTGAGCCTATCACTTATATTCTTACACTGGCGTTTTATATTTAAGGTTGGAGTCATCGTGCAAGAATACCATCTATTCTTGGAGCAAGGTTATTATTACCAGGAGTTTCTGATACACAAACCCAGTATGCACTAGATGTACAAAGAGGTAATAAATGGAACTAGATCCCGTATTTCAAATTTAAAGTAGAAAATATTCGCTAGATTATGCTTGGGCGTAAACGATCTACGTCACACATTTCTTGTGAACAGATAGATTTGAATGAACTTGTGATGTTGACATGCAGTATCTTCTAATATTCGCTAGGTTATTACCCTTGGACGTAGTCTAATATTCACTAGGTTATTACCCTTGGAAGTAGTCTATCTACGTCACACATTTCATGTGAACAGATAGATTTGAATGAACTTGTGATACTGACAGGCCGTAATGCCGTATCTTCTAATACCGACCACAACTGAATCCCCAACGCAGGAAACAACAAATTCCAATCCGCGATTGCTAGATTTGTACCCCAAACCAAATTTTGTGAATAAAATTGTTGTTGTAGGCAATGAACATAAATATCAACCCTTGCTAATCTACACAAGTGATATAAATAATTATTTTGTTTTATTTGATCAGGTGTTTTTGAAGAAATCATTAATTCGTCAGATGTTAGTATTTTAATCAGAACATATGCCCATCAGTATTATACACAGTTAATAATATTAGAGATACATGCTGTTAGGGTTGGTAATGGTGGTAATAATATAGATATATCTTTAAAGAATGATTACGATTCATCTAGTATAGACCTAACCATGGAACCAACTCAACAATACAAACAAAATTACAGGTAAACCAATGATATTAGACAGGTAATCACCCCACATTTCGAGATGATGGGATTTTATGTAATTGGGATACACTGGGGTTTTAAAAGGACACAGATCATGGCGGTGTACCTGTCGTCATTATCGTATTATACATGTATGTCAATTTAACAGTTAATTTCGCTAATAGATTTAATCTTTCCCTCTCCTTTGTGGATGTTTTCTCTGAGATTATATATCAATGTTTTCTATCTTTATTCTTGTGACCAATTTTGTCATGTGTTTTTCTTTGGCATAGTGAAACCTAAATAAGATCAGATTGTTCTATTCACTGAAATGGGTACCTTATCTTTTAAAATATATTTGATATTTAAATTATATTGTGTACAGGTATATTTCGGCTACAACAAAAGAGACTGAAACCGCAGATACGAGTGTTTCAAGTGTGTTTATATATCAACATATCATACCTTCAAAGCTGACTCTGGCAAGCAACGTACGTAAGAACAGTTGGGTATATTTCATGTCCATAGATAATGATGGTCGGAAGGCTGAGGCGGCTTTTAACGAAGGTCTCCGATTGCTCAAACAGCAAACATTTCTTCTATACTATCAGCACGTGGCCGCATGGAAACAAGCATGGAACAAAGGTAGAATCGAGGTTGGTGATAACCTTCAACTCTCTAAGTTAATCAACAGTTGCTTTTATTATTTGATAAGCTTCCTCCCAGCAGCATCCACTTTTCTACCTAAGGAACAATTCTATGGATTGAGCCCAGGAGGTTTAGCAAATGGTGCCAATTGGACAGATTATCAAGGACATGTATTCTGGGATATGGAAACCTGGATGTATCCAGGGATATTGACGTTTCGACCAGATTTGGCCAAAGATATGCTTTCATACAGAATCTATGGAATGAAAGAAGCGGCAAAGCGTGCTAAACTAGGGAACTACGAGGGACTGAGATATCCGTGGGAAAGTGCTTTTACTGGCGCAGAACAAACTCCAGATATATGTATTCCTTGTCGAGAAAATCAACAGCATGTAACAGGAGATATTGCTCTAGCCGCTAGACAGTATTTCAGTATGACACAAGACATGACGTGGTTGAAGAATCAAAGTGGTTATGAGTTTATAAGAGGTATGGGAAAGTTTTGGAAATCCAGACCAACTTGGAATCCTGTAACCCAGCAGTACGATATTAACGGTGCGTATTTACTGCAAAATATTATCAATGCAAAGATTGCGTTTTTATGCACTAATTATCTTGCAACCCAAATATAACATGTTATTCATACACTTTCTAGGGCAGCTGATGGCACTGTCAATTCATATCAAATTTTTATTTGTATATTCACAATACACTTGACAGAATGAACATGGCGTTGACTCACTAACTGGGAGGCTCCAAGTTTGAGTTCGGTATTGGACCAGAAAGTCGCACCTGAATTTCCATCCCTGTATCTGATTGTCAATGCTGGTGCAGAACGGGGGGGGGGGGGCTGGCAGGGAAGACTGTCTTGTTGTTTTAATGCCACGAAAACAGGGTTCGAGTGTATGTCGTAGGAAACACGTTAAAGAAAGTATGACAATTGGAAATTGAAAGACGGGAAGACTGCACCACACTGAATGGCAAATGCCCGTCTTTAGTAGCCAGGTCGATGCATAAGTCTCATTGGGATCTATTATATCAAAACGGTTTAATAGGCCAATGATGTTTCTATATATTTTGTAGGTGTGATGCCACCCGATGAACACGCTGAGAGTGTTAACAACTCTGTATATACAAATATTGGTGCCAAACTCAGTATATATTATGCTAATTACGTTGCCTGTTTGATGGATAATACGGAAGATGACACAGAATCGTGGTTAGCAGTGGCAGATAAAATAGCAGTACCTTTTGATAGTAAAAATAACGTACACCCAGAATATGATGGCTATTATGATGGCAACGGTAGTTATTATTGTTATTTATGTAATATTATAATACTATTCGCACAACAAAAATAAGATAGTTTATCAGTTTTGCACATGGTTTCAAGTTTGTCATCCAGTTCCTTTATTTGCGTTTTGGGTTCAGCTGTGACCACAGGAGCATGGATTCATTGTGTTTGTGGTTCAAAACCAAAATTGATCTTTATTTAAAATCATATAAACAGCAATGCAACTGCGCAAAATTTGAGCTTGGGATTTTGTGTCAATCAAAATAGGTGACAATCGAAAGGATCTTTGACACTGTGATATCTGTCTAGTCAACAATTTAATGAATTGTGTGACTTGTAAAGAGAATGACCATTAGAACACAAACACCTCCTTATTTGTAGTCGTTCATTTTCTTCATTTAGATGACCGTGGTGTAAAACAAGCTGACGTCATTCTCCTGGGGTTTCCCCAAATGTGGCCAATGAGTAAAGACGTTCGTAAAAACGACCTGTTAAAATACGAGATCGTCACTAACCCTATGGGTCCGGCGATGACATGGGGTATGTTTTCTATTGGTTGGTTGGAATTGGGAGAAGAAGAAAAGGCAGCTGATTTATTTAGAATGAGTTATGGCAATTATAACAGAGAGCCATTCAAGGTGAAGCAGTTATATTTTTTACTTTTATTTGTATTTACTTTATTTAAGATACTTTATTATTATAATTATTTTTTTTTAATAACCTCAAGGAACTAATCGATATCTGTGAATACTAAAATCGAAGCAGTGACAGTTTCAATATGATAATGGCAGTTTTGAAGATAATTATAATCTTAGTTTTCTTGTTATAAAAACTATCATAGTTTCTTGAGGATGCAATTCAGCAGTTGGCCGTATTAACACTAGCGTTTTAAAAGTTGACCAGTTAACCACTATCGTATCAATCGTTATTAATTCAGATTTGGACAGAAGCACGTGCTGGTATTGGAGCTGTTAATTTCCTAACAGGAATGGGAGGATTTCTCCAGTCTGTCATATTTGGCTATGGAGGCTTGAGAATACATCCAGAGTACATAGAATTTAACCCGAGATTGACCCCTGATACCACTTTCCTAAGATTTGTTGACTTTGATTATCTTGGAAACAGTTTAGACATAGAAATACAGATAGGTTTTGTTAGTATTGTTGCTACAAAGGTAGATGATGAACACCCTTTGGTTATTTATGTCATTACAACAGGGGATATTGTTTACATTGAGAAGGGTAAGTACCTTGTCGAACTCTTACTGAAGGGGTTGTAATTTGTAATTCATGGTTGAATTTCAAAGAATAGTCGACGAAAATCTAATTTAACATTTTCCTTCAATTGAACTGAAAGTATTGTCATTGTTATCCATAGTTGAAATTCAAAGAATAGTAGTTGGAAATCTAGTTTAATTGTACAAATTTTAGCAAAACATAAATGAGTGCAACACCCAAAAGTTAATATATCAATGACTCTGCACCGTCTAACTTAAAATAAATTTCAAGAACAAATCTGTAATCTTGTTTCAGATAAGGAATTAAGGTTAGCTAGAACAGCATTTATTATGGCGTCATCATCAGTGACGGAATGTCCCCTACCAACAGGTCAGTAATATTGTTACAATTTATCATGCAAGTACTCGATGTCATGTAAATTATCGGTATATATATATATATATAAAAAAAAATGAAATGAAATGGGGTTTAACGTCTTACTGTTTTGCTCCGAACTGGGCTAATGAAGCCGGGGGATATATATATAAAGGCAAAATAATGTTGGTTATGGTATGATTTAACAACTTTGTCTAGATCAGAACAAATTGATATTGGTAGTCTTGCTAACTCTTTAAGGCATACGACTTGGCTATAACGGAGGTCGCCGAGTAAACAAACCCCAGTTACGCTTGAATCTGCCATCATTGGAGAACATTACCACATATATATGTATATTATCTATTTCGACATTTCGTTAAAGGGCATTTCTTTCTGTGGATGAAATATTTGTTTTAGACGATTACGTCTGTTCCATTTAGAACGAACTTTTAACACATTTTAAATATATTCGCATGGTCAGAATTAAACTGTGAGCATATTATATATCATGATGAAACGCTAATGGACGCTTCTAATTCTTACATATTTCCATTTTCCAGGATCATCATCATGCGCCAATCCAATATCTAAAAGTTTATGGGGTGGTAAAACAATACCAACAGCTAGTAATCTGGTAACTCCAGTAACAGATGTTATTATATACCAGACCATTACGTCATCTTGTTATAGCTATCAAGCTTGTAATATGGCAATTCAGAATCTGGAGGTGGGTTTTTCATATTATAGCCAACAAACTGTCGCAGTGATAGTGAAAATATTTGTTATTAACTTATATAAGCCACTATTACTTAATAATAACAACCCTTATCTCTTGGTAGTGATTAGTCACGTATACATAAATCATTGATTACCTCTAAAATATTTGCTAAATATAAAAGCCATAATTACCAAATAATAATATCCATTACATCTAGGATAAGTAGGGTATACTTATAAGCCATTTATTAGCTCTGAAACAAACTAAATGTAAATCGTGTTACTTATTCCATTTCTTATCCTTTTTAAAGACACCCATTCCACCAAAAGTAAACGGTATTAACTTTATTGTGATAGATGTTTTTATTTACATAATAAATATTTGATAAAGTACAGGTAGATGTGAATAGTATCAAATTGAATTAGATGACAATGTCAGAAGTATATAGAATAAGATGTCAATGTTAAGTATATGTTCTGGTATGTTGTCATTCTTATTTGCAGACATCTCAAATTAAAAATGGTAAGACTCATCTTACTTACAATTTCGTAATTGGTTCAAATTTGAGAGTATACGAGGCTCGAGGATGGAGGAAACCTGGAGATCACTCAAACGATAGAAACGGTCAATCAATAGGTAAGATTCAATCGACTGTGCTTGATAAACGGGAAATTAAATGAAATGAGGGTTAACGTCCTGATTTGCTGGCCAGGCTGGGCTAATGAAGATAGGCATACGTCATGCATTGTGGTATGAAGGGATGTTTGCCCGGGCAACTGTCAAGGGTTATTTTACGTGCACGCCAATGTATACAAGGGGCCAATGTTTTTCGTCACATCCGAACGACTATACACTGTCCCTTGCCAGGCCAGTCACCCTACATCACTTAAAAGAGGAACCACGCCGCATGGTTAAAGGAGAATAAAAGTACATATAATTGAATAAATTTTAAAAAGAACAGTTCCGACTATCTTATTTGTTAATTAAAGGCAAATTTGTTTTAATTGAATTTGTGAATGGTAGAATTTAATGTAAAGAATGTAATGTAAAAAAATGCAAAGGATGTAATTCTCCTGAAACAGTATTGACTCAGTCGTCCAGTCCAACCGATCCTCAATTGTTGTGTCGTATGCTATAATATCCATAATAGTCTGTATGATCGAATATAATTCTTATCACATAGTTATTACATGTACTGATTATTCTTTCACAATTGAATATAAAAATGTTTATGGTTTATCATTTATGACAAATCGTTTTGTGTAATGAATTTAAAATAATACCGGAAGTGTTTTGAGTTTAGGGTTATAACATTATATGGACGCTATGTCTATTATAGAAAGTATTGAGACACCTTTAAAATAACTATATTGTAGGTATAGCAGTTATTGGAAATTTTACATATAATCATCCATCGAAGGCTTTACTTGCAGTGTTAAAACAGCTCATCAAATGCGGTATGGAAAAGTAAGTTCAATTATTCGATTAAATATGTATATTAAAGACTCAGTATTATTTTCACCAAGACATTACATATATCTAATTATACCCCACCCTATTCTCTTTGAAAACAACTGTATCTATTTACTTGCCATTGATGATCTGTATACCCAATTTGTTAACTGTAAGTAGTACATATAAAGACTGAACCCCCTACTCTCACACAAAAATGAAACACAGCTATTACTCCACGCAAGTTAAATTTAACTAAAAGTATTTAGTCGTTTTTATTTTATTTATGTTTGTGGTTGATTGTAATTGGTAACACGGATAGTATTAATACATATCTACGTCATTTTCAGTAAGTATATAAGTAAATCATATCAGTTAATATGGGAAAAACAACTGGAGAAATCAGACTGCACTGTTGGTTGTCCTGGTGATCAACTTTATTGTCAACTTAAACAATGGCGACATTGGGTAAGTTTTATTCGGGTCAATTAATAGCTATTTCGTAAAATAGTTGTTTCAGACTTCACTTTTGAAAACAGTTTTGTCAGGTAAAATCAACTTTACAACTCTTATAGTCCATCTGGATTTTTTGCAACTAGGTTTCCCCATGTCAGTGGTGCATGCAAGTAAGATCTATTTTTTAAGGCTACCTCCAGATTTGGTCAAAGTTCATGAGATGTAAACAGGGCTAGCGCTAACCCCGACCCTAACCTTTGAATCCCAACCCTGGACCTAGCCCACACCCTTACCCAAACGCTAACCCACAATCTCGTCAACAATCACGTGACCTAACCTTATTTACATCTGAGCGACCATGACGAAATCTGGGGTTGGCTTTAAGAAATAGATTTAGCCGTGCATGACTGAGGGACTGTTAAGAAGAAAATGAAGAGACCATTTTATCTTTTGTTGTGCGGATTGCCATATCAACCAAAATTATGCAATATTCACGATTTTAAGATGCACTTGTACAACATATTGTAGTATACAGTTGTGTGTATTTTGGTACACATAATAGGGAGTACAATTAACTCTACACGGAAGAAAACAATGGCGTGTATGATGGGGATCAACGTTAGAGAGCAGATATTGGCAGAAGAACAGGAAAAGTTAATGGGTTAATGTGGGAAATCGTAAAAAAATAAAAAAGCACACCGAATAACTTATCAAGCTTGACAAGAAAGCGATATAAATACATCATCTTGCTGACAGTGTGTATTAACCTGGTCTCTGACATTTTATCCTTTCAGAAACGAGTGGATGGTGATTCCTTACCATATTGTGGTGAATTATTTGTTATACAGTCAACTTCAGCACCAATGAAAACACCAGAAACAACATCAACATCATCTAATCTTTACATCAGTTATTCATTATTTACCCTTCTTGTCTTTAGAGTCATCATATCATATTTTTATGACTATTGAAAAAAATAGGAAACTGTTTCACACGATAATACCTATGAAAGCTATAAGAACCAGGGCCTATATTCTAAAAGACTTCCCATAGGCATTACCTTATAAATGACAGTTCTGTAACTAACATAATGTAATCGTTATTCACAATCTATTTTCATTTGAATATGATTCGATTTTTTATTAATAAACCAGTTTAAACGGCACAAAATATAACAAAAAATAATCAATTTATGCCATTTTATCACATATTAATGTTTTCATAAATTACACATAATTTTGTTACTTTTTACATTTTATTTGTATAATTCATTGAAAAAGAGATATTTACATTACTTACAATTTTTTTTGGTTACATTCTTATATTTTTTAATCCTATAAAGCAAACTACTTACATTTATTTTTGGTTATTCTTATATTTTTTAATCCTATAAAGCAAATTATAAAACACTGTGATTACCTTGTGGTAGTACTTCTACTTACATATAGGCAGGTTCAGTGGAAATTGTTCTCTATATTTTAATAAGCACACCCGCTGACCGTTATGAATCATAGTTTCAGTTTAATCTGTTATTAATCAGGGTATATTTGTTGTATTCAAATCCAATGAGTCAACCCACTTATTTATTACATTTGATACTAAGAAAGATAAGGATAATGTATATTTATTGCCCACTCACTTCGAGCAAGTCTTTTACTTTTATCTTTCACACTAACTGTTTATCTGCCGTCACTATGATCTGCACACACACACACACTGGTGACAAGGACATTTTGCACTAATATTCACCAGATTTGCTAGTTTTCATCAAAGCTTCGTTAAAATCCCTCCCAAACACAAAGCTTCCCGAATCTCCTTTGGGCAGGACCATCTCCGGTGGATCGTAGCCCCTAAGATATCGGGCTTTTCTAGCCGACCTCCATGCGCCATCTGTATCGCCAAAACGATAAAAATTCTTTGATTGGTTTTCTCGCTTACCACCAGCTTGATTCGCTGTCTTATTCATGTTATCCTCAATAAAACTAACTCGAATCTTCCTGTTTTCGCCATTTTGCTCCCCCAAATTTAAGGATGGTACTCCTCTTGTATCTTGTTGCATGGGCTTCCTAGATTCTGCTAGCTGCATGTAAGATGGAAGCGGCGTTTTACCGCTTTCTGATGATTTAGAGGATTTTGGTGTAGACGAACCGGGTTGATTAGGTGATTTCGTTTTGGCGATTGCAATTCTGGAAGCAACATCTGGAAAGGTCTCGTGAAAACGTTCTTGCCAAATTTCGTCCGGTGTTTTGGATGATCGATCTCGCGTTTGGTTTAAAATAGATTGCATCTGGTTAATGATTTCCGAGCCCTTTTCTTCCATCTTGGGTTTTCTTATACTGTCGTCCATTGAGTCAACTCCCTCGGGATGTAGCCTAATCAGATCACTTATATCTATAGAGTGCCTGTGGTCTGCAAAATGGACGCCTTTCGTAGGGCTGGATTTCCCTTTTTCCCGGTGAGATTTCACTCTTTGATCAGGAATTTGTAATTTCCGTCTTCCGCTACGTTTTCGTGCTGCCTTTTCTACAAATCAAGAATAAAGAAGAAAGTAATTATAAACCGACAAATCACACAGAAAAAGATATACATAAGTTATACAGTTCTTACAATTTACCAATAACCATCAAATCTAGGAACATGTTTCTTTATATGTGGAATAACTGGAGTTATGTTGTTGGAACGATAACGGGTTTTTTTTATTATTATTACTTTAGGCAGATATCATAATATTATATATACTATTATGATATCTATCTAAAATAACTAAGATTCACAAACATACGATAAATTACTGTCTATTTGAGAATTCTCAATTTCATTTTGTAAGGTGATATGTAATATCTGTGTAGTCCACACTAGCAACCATTGTGAGCTTCAAAATAAACGTACCTGATTACAGTGGTATATTCCTTTAATGTGTGATTAAAGATATACAATACAATGTTTATATATTTGCATAATGGACCAACTCAATGTTTACACGTAGAGGAGTGAACTTGATTAACCCACATCACACCTGCTGGATTATCCCTAATCTCTTTGTATAATTAGACTACGAACGATTGTCTTACATCACAGAGACAGGATAATGACGTGGATTATGCTAATATCCCTTTTATATTATCTTAATGTCTTATCGAGATCGTAATCTTACTCCTTTTAAACACACCGACATGGCGAAATATCCTTCAAGTAGAATGTTCAATTGAATAACATTTAACGCTTAATACCCTCAGGTTAATAATCGATTCAGGAAGGATACAGGGTCAAAGGTTTACTCAATACTAATAGTTTGGACCAGGACAATCCGTCGAAAGGTAGCACCGACAATTGAAGTCGTGGCAGACTTCATGTGACCGAAGACTTATGACTGCAAGAAATTGCCAACCAAAATTGTATCTTGACTGAATGTGCAACTGTAGAAATATTTGAGACGGATGCTCTTGTACAATTCGCCCATATGGACTATTTGCGATTAATGTTTTCTGTCGCATTGATTATTATAACAATACTGTAACAAATCCATTATTCTATATGCAATAGCACTTATTGATAAATGATTGACAATTCATAAAAAAAAACGAAGGTCGATATACAAAGGCCGTAATGTATAATGTATATCCTGTCATTTATCAATCAGGATTAATATTGATTATTATAAAAAAAAAAAATGACATCAAAATAAACAGGGTTGTTAATACCCCCATATTTATAAACGGCTGCTGTGAATCGAAATCTAGCAATCAGCATCAGGTAAATCCAATTCTGTCATTGTTTAATTGTTTATATTTTTTGTTTTTTTGTAATTGTATAAGAAAGTGAACTTTTCAACCGAAACTATCTAAAAGGAAATATGAAAATAAATTTGTTCCAGAAGCATTTTTGCATGGGATTTGCTCAAGTATAATCACAACGAGCTACAACACATAAAATCACGGAGAACACATTACCATCTCAGAAATCAGATTGCGTTTTTGAGAATATTTCCTAGGTTTAATTCTGTGTTTGGAAAGGAGCCTTATTGCTCACAAATATACAATAAAAACATTTGGCAAGTTTTGCTTTTGCTGCTTAGATTTTGATTGACGCTTAGCGCATAGGTACTGGTACCCATTAGAAGTATTCGTAAATTAGTCACACTCTCCAGTGGTGCTGTGTGTATAAATATGGGTCAAATTAAATTTAAAAATAATTATTTTTTTTTCTTATCAATAGGTTTCTCTTTTTCTAATCTTTAAATAGAAAATATTCATACACAGCACACCTGTGTATAGTCTGTCCGGGTTACCTGTATCATATACAAGATAAGCATAACATCCAGTTCAAATTACCATTCGAACACAACGGAGCAATTGGTTGACAAAAAATTCATCTATAAAACCTTTTGTATTTTATCTAGAATTTTAATTTTATGGAACTGATGAAAATAATAGAAAAATGTATATTATGAAATTTCGCAATCGTACCAACCTTCCTTAAGCCTTTCTTGATTCTGTATTTCATACCTCAGATCTATTAAATCTTTCTGATGGGTGGTATCACGAACATTCATTTCTTTATCTATCTCCTCTAATTGTCTGTCCAAAACACGTTTAGCCACAGCTTGTCTCAAAATCCAAGACATTTTCCTTCTAATGAATTTGCCGATCTGGATATAAACAGTGCTTCGCAGTACAATATTCGTATATCAAGAGTTTCGCTGTGAATATGATCCTACAGACTAAACTATTGCTCTTTATATCCCTCCACATTCAATCAAATATATTAACGATTGGCGAGTAGTCAATATCAATTAATATAATTACTATTTTCTATTCAGTATAATTATGTGGTCAATCCCTTGGACGACTTATATTATTACTACGCTGCGGTTATATCTACAAAACTGATATATATATAGGGTACAGCCCATTGGCTTGTCGAATATGAATTAATCTTTTTTTGTAAACGTGTTACTCCCTATCGATTTCAATCAACATAGATCATATCATGGAAACAATCTGTTCTGGAGAAGTTATTACATCTAGAGATAATTAAATATTTAACTTTGAAATAATGAATTAAAAAAAATACTAGTATTCGAAATGGGTAAACATGAATGAAATGAGGTTTAACGTCCTCCGTTTCTGCACTGACTGGGCTAATGGAGACAGGCATATGGCATGCAGTGTGCCATGGAAGTAATTTGGCGCTACGACCTACTCTTATTTCGAATTCCAAGGTTCGCCAATTTAATCAATTAAAAAAAACCCATCCGTTTTAAATGATTAAAGGGACTATCCCGATATCAAGAGAGTCTCAAAAATAAAAGTCGGAGTACGTATGAAATTTAAGCGCCAAAATATAGAGGAATGGGGTATTTACCTTCTCTCAAAATTCCAGCTCAAAATATTGAGTCGTTTGGACGTGAGTGTCAAAATTGCTTATCCGGACAAGTAACCCGTTTAAGATTTCGGGTCAGTTTTTTCGTTGGGTGACCTGATAATCGATTCCCGTTCCTTGAGAGGTCTATGTAGTGAATGACCCATGTGATGTACTTGATAACGAAAGGTAAATTTTAACTACACGTTATTTTTATAAAATAAAAGTCTGGTTTTATCCAGACACCGCATAATATAGCTTGGCACACCGGTCTCCATTTCCAGACGAAGACTGACGGGTTTAAGTGGTTTGAAAACTTATCACAAATATTGAGTTAGTTGTTCGGCCCTCAGCTTGAGGATTTTAAGGGATTTTAACACAAAATTAAGCAGTTTTATTCTCCAAAAAATATCGGGATTAGCCCTTTAAAGATACATTATGGGAGATTCGATATAGAGTTGGCAGTTCTCACTATAATAGTTAAAAACTAGATAATGTAAAGGCAATTTGGTGAAAATGTGATTCAAATTGATCCACTATGAACCGAGAACTAAGCGACTGAAATTCCCATAAGCCTCGGTCATCATTACTAAAGTCAGTACGATAAACAGCATAGTCTCGATTATCCATTTAATCGTTTAATCGAGAAGGAAAGTTATGCAGTAAATCGGCTTACAATCCACTAAAGATCGCAGGCTAGCGCTGCCATCTAGAGTTGATTATGGCCTGGATAGGTTAATTAATGTCTAATTAATAATTTAGATAACATTTCAGGCCTAAAGAAAGACCTGAAATAGGTAGATTTAGCTCTTGCATAATGTATGTTTAAGTAGTTATCAATACACTAAATCGAGTATGCACCAACTGGACTATTGAAGACGTGTGCTTTGGGTGAATTTTTGCCCGGACAACTTCGCTAAGACTTCTATTATTTCGAATTCCAACAGTACATTTTACGTACATGCCAATGTTTACACGGGACGTTCCGGAAACAAAACCCACTAAAACTAAAAAGTAAAAATGTCTTTGTAGCAAAAAAACAAAAACACTTCAGTATTCGGTTCTGTGTAGAAAGTTTCGCAAATAAATACAAGTTGGTTTTAAATATCTACAGCGGAATAACTACTTCAGTCTACGACTGATAAGTGTACAAAAATTTGTGCAAACATACTGAATAGTTTTCGAGTTCTGCTCCGGAAAGAACAGGGACATACCGATGGTGATGAGAATATTCTGCTTGGGTCAACATCCATTCAACGCTTACTAGGCCATTTTCATTTCCATAATTTGCTTGGGACTGAGAGGAAACAGGAGAAAGCACACGAGGTCGGATAGGCGACCCTATTCATCGTCACTATGTCAAGTACCCATACGGGATCGAATCCATGAATTGCATATGTAACACACCTAACCCATTATTGAGGTTTATGGTTTGCGCGGTTAAGGTAGAGTGGGGGTCATAAAAATGAATATTACAATGACAATAAAACAGCAGAAAGACGTTTGGTAATGTCGTCTTTCAAAATAATATAATGAAAGAAGCACTTCATTTTTGATGTAACGATTTAATAACACACATTTTACCTCTGAGTGATAATTTAGTTTTTAAAATGTCATAAAGTTGAAGGGCGTATTCTTCTTTGATTTGTGTAATGGTATGTGTACGATTGATACTAAAATTAGAAAAGGAAGAAATACTGAATGTTATGGGCCTTGTACGTTCGTCAAAATATAACTAAATTCCAAATAAAGTTCACATAATTTGTTATCACAATTAGAAATAGAAGAAATAATTGATAGTCTATAGCTAATTAATTTGATCAATACATGTCTTTAAATGAAATTAATTTTATATTAATTATCGTGTGCAACTCACTTTGACCACAAGCACATTGGTTATCTATGCAGTGCCAGGCATCATCACAAGGGCAGCCATTTTGATCAGCATTTCTAACGCACTCAAGTCGACCGCCGTCGTGGCATGTGGCTATAATAAAAAGTTTGGATTAGCGATGTCTAGTTGGATGTTATTTTAAAAGATACGACCATAGTATTTACAGGACCCGAGAAAAATAAGTCCGTTTCAGTATGCAAATCAAACGACACAATGTAAAGATATGAATTATTCATCTTGTCTGGAAGTTTAACTCCAAAATATTCAAACAGTTTATATGAGCAACGTAACTTTCCCAGGGAGCTCATTGATTATTAACTCTCGACTATTCAAACCGTTTGCAAAATTTGTCAAGAGGTATTTAAAATCTGCAAAATTAAATTACTCCTGGAAAGAGAAGTATAACAGGAAGTCGTCATTTACATATGTTGTAGAAAAATTGATCCAGGCACAAAGGGAATGCTAGTCCAAAACTCGTCTTGGACTCCGTCTGACAATTGAACGTTTTATTTATTTGAAAACAAATCACAGAGCTTCAGATAGTTTTTTTAGACTACAAGATAGGTTTCAAAGAAACAGGGATCACATCAGATTTTTTCATTGAAGTAGATCTTCGATCTGTATTATGAAAAGAAATATCAATTAGCATGGAAACAGAACATACCGCCTTGGTTACTGCAAAACTCAATACACGTACATACTCCCCTAACGCATACAACATGCGATCCCCAAAAACAACTTTCTAGTTGACAATCAGAATCTTGCGAGCATGGTTCACACGTAACATTGACTAAAAAAGAAAGATAGTAGATTATAAATTTGAGTGTCATTTTATATTTGTTTGTTTCTGTTCATCTTGCAAAGAAACGCGGGGTCAGAACATGAAGAGATTTACTGCATCTGAAAAATCAAGGGTGAATATACTTACTTATTAAGATGACCGCAAATGAAACCAAAGACACAATTCTAACCATGATGACAGCCTTGAAGGTCATTGGTAATGGACTTTAAAATGTATATCATTTACGTCTTATCTTATCAGCGCTTACGCATAATGATATGACATGTTCAGTTTAGAATATAGAATGAAAAAGAAATGGTACTGTATGTAAAATGAGTACATATAAATCGTAATATAACAGTACATGTATTTAGGTTGACATCTATTACCTATTTTACGTGCAATTCTCATATTAGTAAAACCACTTTATGTACTACGGATTGTGTGTATCACATGTGTTAGAGGCGATTTAATTGTAAAAGGTATCCCATAATGTGCAAAAGTCATGTTCCGCTATTTTCTTTATTGAAGCGTGGGGTTGACCTTCCTGTGTTTCGATGATGCCTTTATCTCGATTTGGAGTCATAAATGTATAATATTGTATACGCTATAGAACTGCAGCAAAATTAAAACATCAATTAAGAACTGTATCCTACCTCGACAAATTATTTGTAAAATTCTATTTCTTGATATTAAACACCGGTACTAATAAAAGAATGTATCGTTTCGAAAACGCGACTCTTTAATTTAGTCCTGTTTTTGTCAAAATGACCACGTTTCAAATACATGGCTTTTCAAACGCTATGCCTTGCTTCTCTGTGGTGCAGGTTTTATTTTAGCCCTGTTTGAATCCAGATACTGGATTAATCAAGAGCAAGGATATAATATGTACTCATCTTTTACAGGAGATTCGCTATTTACACACAGCACTATTTCGCTTACATTCTATATCTAAACACGTCATGTGTAGGCGTAGATAAGATAAAACATAAATGAAATACATATGTAAAGATCATTAAAGACCTTTAAAGCTGTCAACATGGTTAGAATTGTGATTTTGGTTTTATTTGCGGTTATCCTAATAAGTAAGTATAATATTCAGCCATGATTTCTCAGATGCAGCAATTCACTTTATGTCCATATCGCGCGTTTCTTTGCGTAAGATATACGAAAACAAATCAATCTACTTTTTAATATCTATTATCTTCCTATTTTAGACAATGCTGCAGGCGAACCATGCTCGCAAGATTCTAATTGTCAACTAGAAAGTTGTTCTTGGGGATCGCATGTTGTATGCGTTAGGGGAATCTGTACGTGTGTTGAGTTTTGCAGTAACGAAGACGGTATGTTCTGTTTTCAATTGAAAAAATCGCTTGGTGCTAATTGATATTTTGAAGTGAAACTTCCAGACAAGATAAATTAGACCAAAGGCTCATTAAGTGGGCGGAGGGCCTGACAAGGATAGCTGTCAAGTCGTTCGGATGTGAAGAAAAACCGAGGTCCCGTGTATACATTGTCTTGCACGTAAAAGATTCCTTGACAGTTGGAATTCGATATAAAAGTAGGCCATAGCGCCGCTTACCGGGCAAAATTTCCCTCATAGCACACTGTATGGCGCATGCCCGTCTCCATAATCCAAGTATTGGAGCAGAACAGCAGGACGTTCCATTTGACTTCATTTCATTGGGGGGGGGGGGGGATCAAATAGGCACGAAACCAGACCCAACTTTTCTAGAGTAAAATTTTGCGTAGAATACGTTTGGGAGTGGCAATGAGTCCGCCGTTGGGGCGTTTTCGAGATATTCGGATTTCAAAGGTCAAATGAGAACATTTATGCACTGAAAGTGAATGCGCAGTCATTCTTGTATTATGCAAACATGCTGAAAATGACAGAAACTCTATTCACTATTTCAATGAACGAATATAAACTTGATAAATCCCCCTTTGTTCTTTTTAAACCCGGAGGTCAAAAGGTCAAATTTTCCGTTTTTGCACTAGGAAGATTTAAAGCAATTCACGTCAGGGTAAAATATAAAAACTAAAGCGAAACCTGTTCTAATTAATAATTTAAAATTTATCTTTTTCTACGCACAAAAATACTGTAGAAAAGTTGGGTCTGGTTTTGTGCCCATTTGATGGACCCCCCGTTTGATTTGCACATTCAACCGGATTTGTTTTCCTGGAGTCTTTTGAATACCATGGCTTTATCTCCTTATCTTTTAAAATCACATCCAACTAGACAGACCATGCCAACTTTTTATTATAGCTACATGCCAAGGTCGACTTGAGTGCGTTCAAAATGCTCAACAACATGGCTGTCCATGTGATGATACTTGGCACTGCATAGACAACCACTGTGCTTGTGGTTTCCCAAAGTGAGTAGTACACAGTAATTAATATAAAATAAATTTATTTAAACACATTGTATTGATCAAATTTTAATAACAAATTTAGCCACAGAATATTAATTATTTCTTCCTTTACTAATTGTGATAACACATGTAAACATTTATTTGGAATAATTAAGCTATATTTTGACGAAAATGTAAGACCTATAACATTAGTTATTTCTTCCATTTCTAATTTTAGTATCAATGGTACACCTGCAAGGTACAAAAAATAGAGAAGCAGTTACGACTACGCCCTTCAACTTTATGTTTTTTTTTTTAAATATTAAATTAAATTAAATCGTTCATTATATTATACTGAAAGATTATATTACTAAACGATATCCGCTGTTTTATTGTCATTATTTAATATTCATTAAACTCCACAACCGAGCAACCCATAAAACAGAAATCTGTCAATGATTGGATGCGATCCCATACGAGTACTCGGTAATGAGTAGGATCACGTGCCCGTCCTTGCGAACTCCAGAATAATGATTGTGCGCACCAAGAGCTAAGTCAAATGTTTGTCCATAGAATATTCAACTATGAATTTTCAAACCAGCCCACGTGATAACTGTATATATATTATAGATTGATGTTTGTCCAAACTTCCGGTGGATCAGTTTGTAGGACTTGGGCTCACTAACCTGGCGGCCCCGTTTGAGATCCCTGCGTTGGTCAGGAATGTTCATCTGGATTTTCCGGCATGATTTCCCTATGCCAGTGTTGTACAGTAGCGGATCTAGAAACTGAGAATAGTGTGTGGGTGGGGGGGTCGTTGTTTCCAAATCTAGGGCGCCATCCACATCCCCACCCCACATCAGTTTTATTTAAATTGGCATTAAGTTCATGTGATATATGAAGATTGTTAGCGATTTTGTTATTAAATTTATCAGACATGTAACTGAGCTTTCAATAATGGGACTTTGTCTCATGGGGGCGCTTACTTGGTCTGATGGGATTGGTTGGGTGTGGGGGGCTTGAAAAGGGACAACATATTATAGTCGTTAGGATG
The DNA here is from genome assembly GCF_932274485.2 of Patella vulgata. Taxonomy (NCBI): domain Eukaryota; kingdom Metazoa; phylum Mollusca; class Gastropoda; family Patellidae; genus Patella; species Patella vulgata. The sequence continues at coordinate 27,268,898 of NC_065883.2, forward strand.
GGACACCAAGCCGGGGTACCGTGAACACATTGGCGTGCACGTAAAATAACCCTTAACAATTGGATGTCGAAATATGAGTATGCCGTAGAGCTGATGTTCGGGCAAATTTTCCCTCATCGAACACAGTTCAAACTTCCATAATGATATATTGAACGGTTTACGAGATACGCTCCAGTAAAATACTGTAGTATTGAAATGCACATATTGTTCAATGTAGAAATTTTTAATTAGCAAAAGCCACTGTAGTAGCATAGATTGGTTTCTTAGATATTCTCCGTACCAACAATTGCATTGCAAAAACTAAGCTGGAGCCGATTTCTTTGGAAAAATAAAAATAATTCAATTCACGAATGTTCTAACAAAAACACAACTACTATAATTCAAATTGTATAATGTACAACTAACTATACGTTGTATACCGCACAATTTAGGTGCCATGATCTATGCAGATGGCAGTCAGCTCTATTTAGTATGTCAAGATCCGTCAGTTTCAGTTCAATCGGTAGAGACTTGCATTGGTGAAATCAGAGCAAATAAATGAAATGTTGTTTTATGGCGCGTCAGCTCCAACGGGGCTATATTGCGCCAAACATATGGGGAAACTATTCGAGACAAAATATATGAAATCATAGAAATATATTTATATCCATAAATAAAAACAAGTATCACAGATAATATATAAAATTAAAAATAAATATCAAATACTTTATGAATATAAACAATTAAAATGAAAGAAGACGGGTTACATATATACAATTAAAACTTATAATAAAATTTTTATTTTTAAAAAAATTTAGGATCTTACAAAATAGCTCCGGTTGAGCAAATAAATGTCTGACAACGGTATTATTTTGATCTAATATTTCCAAGATACTTGCACTCAATCAAAATGTGATTCACCGTCAAAGGAACATGACAGTGTTCACATTCTGGTTGAGGCTCTCGCTTCAAGATGAAAATGTGAGTTAAAAAGTATGACCAATGCGAGAGCGACACAAAACAACTTCATCTATAGGAGTTGGGCCAATCTCCTAAGAGAGGCTTAATCTGATGAAGTTTGTTAGTGCCTGCAAGATCCCACGACCGTTGCCAACGGCCATAAATTAAATGATTAATTGAATGTTTAAAATCCTTATTTGGAATTAAAAAGGGTGATTGGGGAAGATCTAAAGCAGCTTTGGCAGCAAAATCTGTTTGATCATTCCCCCTTATATCCACGTGACTCGGGAGCCAGCAAAAGACGACGTCTTTGCTGTTGAACTCGTTGTTAATTGCTTGAAGCGAGGACAGAGAATCAGTAAAGATAATATATTTTAAAGATGAAGAGGATTGTATGAACTCCAAGGCCTGAAGAATGGCCTGGAGCTCAGTTGTAAATATTGAAGCAGCAGGTGGAAGGCACACAGAAATGGTCTCAGATGGCGTCAAGGCGGTAGCCGAGACTACCAGATCACCATCTTTAGAACCATCTGTGTGTATATAAAAGCATAATCACCATACTTAGACCTTAACTCTCTAAAGAGAGATTGGAACACCGTAGAGCTAGTATCTCAGACAAAAGGGGTTGTATGCGAATACCGAATGATGGAATAACATTAGTCTTCACCAGATACAAATGCTCATGAAGAGGTCTAAATACTGTGTTAAATGAAATGTGATTCGGAAGTGATGCAACTTTCGTAGCATACTGCAGGGCCATTTTATCACGTCTGTTGTGCAGTGAGGGCTCATGCGCCTCGACATAAAAACTGTCCACTGGAGATGTACGAAATGCTCCTAAACTGATTGTGTATGGTGTCAAGCTCTTTGAGATAAGACTCGCGGGCAGACCCATACACAATACACCCATAATCGAATTAATGCTCGATATAATCGAAGCGAGACCTTACGGCCTGCTCCCCAGTCAGTATTTGATAGGACTCTCAATATGTTGAGAGCTTTCAGGCATTTCTTTTTGAGGTTTTTAATGTGGGGTTAAGTCATCAACATAAAGAGCGCCGTTTGTACCTGGTTTGAGGCACGATGGGATTGTATTAATTTTAATCGCAAAAAGGGTAGGAGATAATATGCTTCCCTGAGGAACTCCCATTTCCTGAGGACTCCCATTTCCTGAGGACATGGGTCAGAGAATATTGATCCCAGTCGTACCTTAAATGCCTGGATGTTTGACAACAAACTTGTTTTGAAGGATTCCAAAACCGATGTAATTATTTCCAGTCGCGTTTTGGTGACTCCGTTCCCAGTCTTGTCTGTTCGAGTTGGTACACCATCTAACAGTGTTCGTAATCTTGGTGTAGTTTTCGATTCACTAGAAAGTTTCATAAAGCAAACTTCTCAGACAGTCTCTCTTACACAATTCAAGAACGTCGTATTAGACGTTTGTTGAGTCAAGAGACTACATAAAAGTTAGTACATGCCCTTGTAACATCGAGATTGGACTATTGTAACCGTTTGTATCATAATCTTGGCAAAACTCGGTTGAAAACGTTGCAAAGTCTTCAAAATTTACGAGATAGGTTACTAGAACCATAAAAACTTGTCTGCCGCCATTTCGGATGTTAAACTTTTTGTCATGTTTTTATTGTTACGCTTTTACATATCTTATTACAGTTTTACTGAACTTTCATCTTATGTTTTATTATTTTAAATTTCATATTTTGTAAAACGCATTGAAAATGTGCCATGCTTTAAACTGTGTAAATTGTTATGTTTTGGAATTCGCCCTACAAGAATGTACTATTATTGTCCCCCGCCTTTCGAAGAAAGCAGAGGACTAATAAAATGGGTCTGTCTGTCTGTCCGTCATACTTTTTGTGACACAATAACTCTCCTTCTAATTGACCCAGAATGTTCAAACTTGGTGTAGGTGTTTATTAGGTCAATGCCTTGATGGAGTTCGAAGATGAGCATTTTCTGCTTAGGGTAAGCAGAGATAAGCGATTTGATTGGTTGATGCTTTGGGACACGATAACTTTAGTTCTAATTAAGTGAGAGTGATGAAACTTGGTGTATAGTTTCATTACATCAATACCTTGACTAAGTTCGATTATGAGAATTTTCTGCTCTAATTAAGTGAGAGTGATGAAACTTGGTGTATAGTTTCATTACATCAATACCTTGACTAAGTTCGATAATGAGAATTTTCTGCTCAGGGTAAGCAGAGCGATAAGCAATTTGATTGGCCGAGACTTTGGAACACAATAACTCTCCTTCTAATTGAGGTAAAATGTTCAAATTTGGCGTAGGTGTTAGGTCAATGCCTTGATGGAGTATGAAGATGAGCATTTTCTGCTTAGGGTAAGTAGAGATAAGCAATTTGATTGGTTGATGCTTTGGGACACGATAACTTTAGTTCCAATTAATTGAAAGTGATGAAACTTGGTGTATAATTTCATTACATCAATACCTTGACTAAGTTCGATATTGAGCATTTTCTGCTGAGGGTAAGCAGAACGATAAGCAATTTGATTGGCCGAGACTTTGGAAAACAATAACTCTCCTTCTAATTGGGCTAGAATGTTCAAACTTGGTGTAGGTATTTATGAGGTCAATGCCTTGATAGAGTGCTTATGGTAAATAGAGATAAGCAATTTGATTGTTTGATGCTTTGGGACATGATAACTTTAGTTCTAATTAAGTGAGAGTGATGAAACTTGGTGTATAGTTTCATTACATCAATACCTTGCCTAAGTTCAATGATGAGAATTGTCTGCTTAGGCTAAGGAGCAATAAGCATTTTGATTGGTCAAGACTTTGGAACATAACAACTCGGCTTCTAACTTGATGTTGATGTTCGTCTTGACCGAATTCAATGATTAACATATCGAGGTAAAGCTAAGCAGAGATAAGCAATTTCCTTGGTCGATGCTTTGGGACAAGATAACTTTGATTCTATCTGATAGAGAGTGATGAAACTTAGTGTATAGTTGATAATCAGTTTGATTGCTCGATACTTTTGAAAAAAATAGATTTGCGATTAATTAATATGTGTCATCTATTTATTTGGGGATTTCGGCGGGGGACATCAGCCTCACTGTTGGCTTGTTTTTATTATTATGAGAGGATGAACCCTATCGGTAATTAAAGTTCTGCGACTTTCCGTTCAAGAGTTATCCCCCTTTGCCAACCCCCCTGTAAACCCGACCTTCTTTATAACAGATTTCTTTTAAATTTTGTGGGTACATTGATTGCATGGCATCTGTCAATCATAAGTTAATGCATACAGATAATACTGCCACAATGACTGTCTATCTGTGATTGATTTATTGTTGCATGTTGGTATTTTTGACAAAACGGACAAAATGTAACGACAACGAGCTATTTCTTTTCAGAGGCAGAATACAAGATCACTTTTATTTTAAATTATGCATTGCTAACCCAGCAGGCATACAACGTTGTGACAGGATTGTTTAAAGGTTGTACCAGAACGTTGAAAATAGGTGTGGATGGTTTTGCAACAAATTCTGACGTTGTGACAACGTTGTACAGACTGACGTCAAAGCAATATTGCCAGAATGTAGTAGAGTGTTGACGTAATGTTGTCACGACGTCAAAATTTGTTGCAAAATGTCGGTTTTGCAGCTTGTGGGCGTCTTCTGACACGCTTACTTAACAATAACAAAATAGCAAATTAAAATGCCATTTACCGTTTGCCCTGGGATCTGTTGTAAATAGCGACTTCCTTCCACTTGTTTACATTTCAATTCCGCCAATCGACCTAAAGCAAATTTTTTTTTTTTTTTATAAATTCGACTACAAACCAAAAAAAAAAAAAAAGCCACGTAAAAATTATTCAAACAAAAATTATCGCCGTATGGAAACTAATGAAAACGGACGAAACTCTAGCAAATAGCTTTCGCTTCAATTGGAACACCCTTCGGTTTTCTACGCCAAGCTCATGACGATTCTTCGATGATCCGATTGGCGTTCGCTTCACATGGCATGATTCGGTTCAATTCGACCGTTGCCGTGATCAGCTATAACGGCATTCTGATTGGTCAAAACGTGTCGGTTATTCTCGCTACAAGGTCATCGCTTCGGGGCTGTCGCCATTTTTATCTATTCATATATATATTATGTAAATGGAGAACGATGTCAATAATCAACAGAACTGACAAATCACGTGCGCGAGAGGTAGATCTAAAAATAAATGGAGATGGGACTGGCTTGAAAGAGAAGTCGATTTGACGAAGGATAGCGGGAAAAAAGTTTGCTTGAATGAATTGTGCGTAAAATTTAAATTGAACTGAAGGGAAAAGCACGTTGTCTTTGGAGTAATGAAGAAATTAACTACGGAGGAAGAGGATTCACGAGCTTCGTTCGTCATTGTCAATGAATGATTAACTCAAGTCACTTTTCATATTAAATATTACAGTAAAAATCTTACCCCTTATTACCAGTGTCAGTCTTATTTCTCAAACATTTCAGTGATTTTTAGCCCCCAAGACAGGGTAAATGTATGGTATAATTGTCAATTGAAAATGGGCCAAAACCACTTGAAATGGCTTAAAACAATACCTTTTTTTCAAAAATTTCCTGGGGGAGGATACCCCCAAACCCCCTACATTGCCAGCATGACTGCGTTGATGGTTTCTGACCAGTTAAAAATTTTCAACCAATTTCACTTCTCACCACTCTCATGTCTGAATATGAGGTGGCTGGCCCGAATTCCGTTTACCTAATAGACACCTACTCCAAGTCTGAATTTTCTACCACCATTATGAAGGTGAGTTCTGTGTTCAAAAGTCTCGGCCAATCAGATCGAAATCTCTACTAAGTCTGGTTATCCATTTAGTTGGTTATCATGATAACCTCCTAAAGTTCATATGGGAGATCACGTGCTAAGTGGGTAAGCCGCTGGCTCGCTAGCCTGGAGGTCGGGTGTTCGATCCCTGCATTGGCCGAGAAATTCATCCCGATTTTCCGGCGTTGTTTCCCTTTGTCAGTGATGCAGGACGGAGGGCCTGACAAGGACAACTGTAGTCGTTCGGATGGGACGAAAAACCGAGGTCCCGTGTACAAATTGGCGTGCACGTAAAAGATCTCTTGGCAGGTGGAATTCGGTATAAGAGTAGGCCGTAGCGCCGCTGCCCGGGCAAAATTTCCCTCATCGCACACTGTATGGAGTATGCCCGTCTTCATTAGCCCAGCTTAGGAGCAAAACAGTAGGACGTTAAACCCCATTTCATTTCCTAAATCATGGATGACCACTAGATCCAAGATAACAGTGGACACACTAGCGAATTATTCGGGCGAACCAAAAATGTTTAATATATGTTTAATATAGTGTGCCCCCTTCCCCGAACCATTCGCCCGTTTGTAGAATTCATTTGCCAACCACTACATGTCGAGAAAGTCACATGATTTTTGAAGACAACATCAGGCGAATATCATTGAAACGCAGAATTCCGATAAAACATTGGAGCGTATTTTCTTTTTTTAGGGGGGGGGGGGCGTAAAATTCAAAACATTCCCACCACTGCAGTTATTTATTTATTCAGCTAATGTGTCTCCCACTTTAGTAGAAGTATTTGTTATAAATATATGCATAACTGGGTAGAATCTTAGCCACACACACATGGTGTTGATGTAATGAAACTATACACAATGTTTCATCACTCTCACTGAATTAGAACTAAAGTTATCGTGCCCCAAAGCATCAACCAATTAAATTGCCTATCTAAACAGAAAACAATAACTCTCCTTCTAACTGAGCTACGACGTTCAAACTTGGTGTAGGTTGTTTATTGGGTCAATGCCTTGATGGAGTTTGAAGATGACCATTTCTGCTCAGGGTAAGCAAAGATAAGCAATTTAACTGGTTGATGCTTTGGGACACGATAACTTTAGTTCTAACAAGCCAACAGTGAGGCTGATGTCCCGCGCCAAAATCCCCAAATAAATAGATGACATATTAAGTAATCGCACATCTATTTTTTTAAAAGTATTGAGCAATCAAACTGATTATCAACTATACACTTAAGTTTCATCACTCTCTATCAGATAGAATCAAAGTTATCTTGTCCCAATGCATCGACCAAGGAAATTGCTTATCTCAGCTTAGCTTTAGCTCGATATGTTAATCATTGAACTCGGTCAAGACGAACATCTACATCAAGTTTAAACATTCTATCTCAATTAGAAGCAGCGTTGTTATGTTCCAAAGTCTTGGCCAATCAAAATGCTTATTGTTCCTTAGCCTAAGCAGAAAATTATCATCATCGAACTTGGTCAAGGTATTGATGTAATGAAACTATACACCAAGTTTCATCACTCTCACTTAATTAGAACTAAAGTTATCGTGTCCCAAAGCATCAACCAATCAAACTGCTTATCTCTGCTTACCCTAAGCAGAAAATGCACACCATCAAGGCATTGACACCATAAACACCTACACCAAGTTTGAACATTCTAGTTCATCATTGAACTTAGTGAAGGTATTGATGTAATGAAACTATACACCAAGTATCATCACTCTCACTTAATTGTCCCCCCGCCATTTGTTGCATCTCAAATTTAGATATGCTAATTGTTCACTGCTCTGGAAAAAATTGAAACTAAGTACAAGGTTAAAAGCATGTATTAAAATTGTACTTGTATACTGTGAAATGAAACACAACTGTTTACTTGGGTCACACAATAAAAAACTTATTCTAATGACAATTACGATAAATAAAAGCCTTCTATTTTACTATTCGCTTATTAATGGTAAAACATGTGAGTAATAAGGTTTTAAGGTTTTTCAGGATATTGACAATATTCAGATTTTGTTAGTATATGGTAGCATTTGAAATTTGACTTTCAACTGCAAAGAGACATAATTGGTTGTTTTATGGTAAATGTTAATCCATTTGCCCCTGAAATTTAATCTATACATTAAAAGATATATAGTACAAAAACTAAATGACTCAATGATCTGACGATCACTGGCAGAACCCCCAAAAGAATCGCTTATAAATGAAACTGCGCCTCTTGGCGTACAACCAATCATAGTTTTTAGTGTATTTTTATGCTTATAGCTAGACCAAGTCATACTTTGTGCATTAACGTCAGATGGCTTTTGTACAGGTATTTCATTAGCATCTCAAATAACTCTGGTTTTCCCAAACTTAGAATTAAAATCATGTGGTATATGCATATCAATAATTTCCCTAGAAGGCCAAATTTGAAGTTCTTTTAGCTGAAAATATAAAAAGTTAATCCACATTATAACTATTTTGGAAACACTTGTCTCACTAATTTCAAACATGAGACTAAGTTCATAATCTTCTTTACACTGCCGTAATTTCATTAATGTCAAAAAAGTTGATCAGGTGGTGAAAGAAGAATACACCCAGTTGTCAGGGAAGGTAGAAAAAAAAATTGAACCCCCACAAATTACACCAAAATACAAATACGATAAATTGAACAATCCGGCAATGCACAACAAATACCTTGAAGATCAGATAGTGTTTCGTTCAAATCCAAAAAACGAAAAGTGAGTAATTACAAAAATACGGAGCTCCCGGGTGGATTACACCCCGTTGTGAAGGAAAAGGTGAATATTGACTAATCCCAACATTTTTTGTCTTGGGTTAAATTTTAGGCCCACTTTTGAATTGAAATTCGTTTTAAATGACAAAATAAACAAAAAAAATATTAGATAAAAAAAAGCATCCTCCTGAAAATGAATAAATTTTCCATTCCTTGGGTGCTTGAAAATTCCACCTTTTATATAGTTCAGCTCTGAACGTAGGTCTCATTTACACTCGACCTCTACGTTCAGGGACTGTCCTATTGAATCCTTGTCGAAAATCTAATCGCTTCCCAGTCAATTTTACTGGGCAACTTTTTACTACTAACCGGTCGCGTGTCAGTCCCTGTGAACGCCTGAACAATATAAATGAACATCTTGGGGAGAAAATAAGACCTTGCTTACCTGGCTAGAGTCAGTATGAGCGACACAACACGCTGTTAAAATAGGGTAACGCACAAATTTAAGAACTCGGCCATATAAGATGAAACGAAATTTAGGTAAGCCTGGTGCGAAAAAATTGGGATTTTTGAAAGAATTTGATTGTAAATTATTGTAATTGTCCCCCGCCTTTCGAAGAAAGCAGGGGACTATTAAAATGGGTTCGTCCGTCTGTCTGTCCGTCACACTTTTTGGGACACAATAACTCTCTTCCTAATTGAGCTAGAATGTTCAAACTTGGTGTATGTGTTTATTAGGTCAATGCCTTGATGGAGTTTGAAGATGAGCATTTTCCGCTTAGGGTAAGCAGAGATAAGCAATTTGATTGGTTGATGCTTTGGGACACGATAACTCTCTTCCTAATTGGGCTAGAATGTTCAAACTTGGTGTATGTGTTGATTAGGTCAATGCCTTGATGGAGTTCGAAGATGAGCATTTTCCGCTTAGGGTAAGCAGAGATAAGCAATTTGATTGGTTGATGCTTTGGGACACGATAACTTTTAATTAAGCTAGAATGTTCAAACTTGGTGTATGTGTTTATTAGGTCAATGCCTTGATGGAGTTCGAAGATGAGCATTTTCCGCTTAGGGTAAGCAGAGATAAGCAATTTGATTGGTTGATACTTTGGGGCACGATAACTCTCTTCCTAATTGAGCTAGAATGTTCAAACTTGGTGTATGTGTTGATTAGGTCAATGCCTTGATGGAGTTCGAAGATGAGCATTTTCCGCTTAGGGTAAGCAGAGATAAGCAATTTGATTGGTTGATGCTTTGGGACACGATAACTTTAGTTCTAATTAAGTGAGATTGATGAAACTTGGTGTATAGTTTCATTACAGTAATACCTTGACTAAGTTTGATAATGAGCATTTTCTGCTCAGGGTAAGCAGAGCGATACGCAATTTGATTTTTATATGTGTCCTCTAATTATTTTCCTATTTCGGCGGGGGACATCAGCCTCACTGTTGGCATATTTAGCTAGGCAAAGCAATAAATCACTGAAGATTCTCAGCTTTTCAAAGATTTCATTTTTTTTTCTCCCAGGCTTACCTAAATTTCGTTTCATCTTATATGGCCGAGTTCTTAAATTTGTGCGTTACCCTTTCAATGATGTCCACCAAGTCGGTTAGAGGACGGAGACGTATTTTTTAACAGCGTGTTGTGTCGCTCATACTGACTCTAGCCAGGTAAGCAAGGTTTTATTTTCTCCATAAGATGTTCATTTATATTGTTCAGGCGTTCACAGGGACTGACACGCGACCGGTTAGCAGTAAAAAGTTGCCCAGTAAAATTGACTGGGAAGCGATTAGATTTTCGACAAGGATTCAATAGGACAGTCCCTGAACGTAGAGGTCGAGTGGAATGAGACCTACGTTCAGAGCTGAACTACCTTTTATATTGCTACCGAAACCTTATTTAACACTAACAGTAACATTCACCGTAACACTTAGGCCTAGGACCAAGTAGATCTAGTGATCGAATAAAATAAACATGCCAGAAACCAATTTGATAATGAATAAATACACATTAACTGCGAGTCGCGAGTCTACATTCAGTTTCTAATGATTAATAACAGTACGGTAACTTAACTAATAAAACAGATCTTACTACTACTAGTAAGTACTCGAGAAAGTCATCTAAACTTACCTAATAGCTTGACTTTGAAGTCTGTAGACTGGAAGTGATTTCTGCAGACGACATCGTTCGGCCATGGCTTCCACAATTTCTTAGTCTTTGGGTAGATGCGTTTGGGATCACGTGGGTAAGACGCTAGCTCGCTAGCCTGGAGGTCGGGTGTTCGATCCCTGCATTTACCGAGAAAGTTCATCCAGATTTTCCGGCGTGGTTCTCCCTTGTCAGTGATGCAGGACGGAGGGGCTGACAAGGAAAGCTGTCTAGTCGTTCGGATGGGACGAAAAACCGAGGTCCCGTGTACACATTGGCGTGCACGTAAAAGATCCCTTGGCAGTTGGAATTTGAAATATAAGTTTATAACCCAAAGATTCCTTTCGATATTCGCGCATAGCGGAACGTAATTTTACGAAAAATCGCGTTTGTAGCTTGTGGACCCTATAGAGGTCATAATTTTTATCCGATTTAAAAAAAAAAAACCCGTATTATTATATCAGCGTTATTCCCTAAGCACGACTGAGTTCGAATTTCGTGAAAATCGGCCCAAAACTGACAAAATGGCCGCCCCTCGTTCTCAAATAGCGTAAAAATATGGTATATCAAGGTTGTTGACCCTATAGAGGTCACAATTTTTATCCGATTTTGTTGAAACTTGAAATGTAAGTTTATAACCCATAGATCTTCATTAATTGTAATTACCTGTAATAATTCTTTTTCTAGTTCATTAATTGTCCAGTTCAATAATTGAAAATGGTTTACCTCGAGCCCAGTTGTAATTACTTGTAATAAATTTATTGCTAGTTCATTAATTATTATTGATTCCAAGGATGTGGTGACATGATTTCAGACGCATCACTATGTCTAACTGAGCAAAGTCTCGCTCTGAACAGGTGTTTGTTGTAGGTAAAGATGATGGTGAGGAAAACACTCCTCTTATCGCCCTAGTATCAATAACATACCACCTGTATAGAGTTCATCTGCCATCGTGCACGCAACTTAACACTGGATCATCTCTGAAATTGTGAAAATACGAGTTGTATATTTCCTCTCTGTTAATTATTTCATCGGGAATAACTACCCCCACCCCCTTTCAATAAACACGAGCCATCTGTGGAAATTTCTGCAAGTTTAGTCTACAAATGTTTTAACACAGACGTAAGCGAAAGGATGTTTTCAGACGACTCAATAATACGCCAAAAAGGACCGATAATCAGCTTGTCGATGATGCCAAGAGCACTGATAAACATATTTCACGCACATCAAATAATATGCATTTTCTTTTTAAAAGATCATTTGGATCTAACCAAGAATCAAGAAATTGAATGTCATTCAAATGATATGTAGTTCCAACAGCAAAGAAAAGGTGGTTAAAGCGGTGACCTCTGGAAGTTATCATTTAGAAGAAACGCCTGTTAGGAATTGCGAAGCCACCCCAGATTTTTCACAGCCATGTTTTGTAAATGCTTTACTGGCAGCAGTACGTGCCAATCTTGTCGCTCCACATTCCCTATTATGCAAAGAAATGGGGTTACTCCCATTACAAATACTTTATTCAAATACTGCTAAACATTTATCAACCTCACTTGCCGTGTTAAAAAATAGATGCATTTTACAATAGAAAGATGCTATTTTACCAACATGTTCTCTTTAATCACAATCGCATCTGGCAGCAGAGATTGTTTAAATTCCCCCAGTTGTCGATTTACAGAACCTTGATCTGGCATTGTTGCAACTATACTGGAAATTAACTTTGAAGATATTTTGTCGTCATTTTTCAAACATTTTGGCTGATCTGAAATTTGTGCTTTAAAGGTCTCGACCAAAGTAACGGCATCAGCAGAACCAATTTCTGTCAAAGCAAAGAGAATAAGTATCCGTGTCTTTAGAAGTGACCTGAATCGATTGAAAATGCCTATCAAATTTTGAAGTGCCATCTTGATGAAGACAATAACCGGGCAGAAGCTCACTAATTTCTCTGAGCATGACATCAACAATCTGCACAGGTTTTGCTTCAATAAATAAAAGAGATCTTACACCTGCACTTGGTAAACGAGACAATGTTTTTCCTGTCAAAGTTTGAACAACCGTTCTGATGGCGTCATTGACCTTATGTGCATTTTGTGCACAAAGTCATTGTTTACCGGATTTCATTCGAAAATTTCCCATTGTAAAAGCTTTCAATATGCTCAGAATTTATGAAATCATATAGCTCTTCTAATTCTAAAATTCATTCATTTTTCGGATTAATTTCTTCTTTCTAAATTAGTAATTCGGAAACCATATGTTCAAAAGAACTATCATCAGCAGTCCTCTTTTTCAGTCTACATATCTTTACAAAGAGATTACGCATTTCTGCTTTAAGCGAATCAATTTGTTGGCTTTTTGATTCGGATTCAGACTCCTATTTCGTTTATTTGCCCTTTCTTTTTCTTCAACTTGCTCTTTCTTTTCCTTCAACTTTTCTTACCCATTCGTTTAATTGTTTTGTTGAAATTTACTGCATTCACTTTAAGTAATATTTGTTGTTCTTTTGCCAAAGGTTGCTCTCCTGCTTGAGCTGGCTTAATTCATGGTTTTCCTCTATACTTTCACGATGGTTTTCATTAGTACTTTCCAATAAATTTAATAATAAATCTGATTTTGTTTTGACACTTTTGAATTTCACGATTAAGCTTAACATTAAAGGATTGCTCCTGAACGAGCTGACGATTTAGCCATCTTATTTTCATCCCTGTCATTAACTGACACATTTTTGGAAGGGAATGTTTTAGAAAAAAGAGTTTTTCTAATCCTCACAAATCTTTATTTTTATACGCCCACATTTTCATGTGGACGTATATTATCGCCCCTGTCCATCCGGACGTCTACCGTTCACAATTTGTTTGTGGACACTCTACAGGTGGCAATTTTTATCCGATTTTTACGAAACTTGAAATATAGGTCTATCTCCCAAAGATCCCGATTCCTTTCGATATTGGCATGTATCGGACCATAACGGACGTCATGTATCGGACGTCTACCGTTCACAATTTGTTTGTGGACACTCTACAGGTGGCAATTTTTATCAGATTTTTACGAAACTTGAAATATAGGTCTATCTCCCAAAGATCCCGATTCCTTTCGATATTGGCATGTATCGGACCATAACTTCATGGATTATGGCCCCCGATTGTACAAAAAATCACGTTTTTAGCTTGTGGACACTCTAGAGGTCACATTTTTGATCCGATTTTGATGAAAATTGAAATGCATGTTTATAAACCCAATATCTTCTTTCCTTGCAATATTCGCGTATATCCTGAATTATGGCCCCTGATTGTACGAAATATCGCGTTTTTAGCTTGTGGTCCCTCTAGAGGTCACAATTTTTATCCGATTTAAAAAAAAAACGTTTAAATGCATCACCGTTACATCCTAATAACGGTTCGAATTTCGTGAAAATCTGACTGAAACCGCCTGACAAAATGGCTGCTCCCTGTACGCAAATAGTGTAAAAGTATGCAATACCAAGGTTGTGGACCCTCTAGAAGTCACAATTTTTATCCGGTTTTGATGAAGCTTAAAATATATGTTTTTATCCCAAATATCTCGGTCCATTTCGATATTCGCGCATTTCAGACCACAATTTCCTGGATTATGGACCCTGATTTACGAAAAATCGTTTCTTTTTTTTTAGCTTGTTCTCTATCCATCTCTTGAAAACTCTCGGCGTATCTTGCCTGGCAACCTATGGTTAACATTTTTTCTCAATTCTTCAGTCTTCAGCCAGCCATCTTGCGAGACAACTTGTCGCATTTACCCAAACCGATTCGAATACCAACTCGAGACCTATGTCATGTACAAAACGAAATAGTTAATCGGTTTCAAAATACCTCTTACATGTATATATAAATAAGATGCAATAAATATAAATTGTATTTCACAGATGGCGACACGTTATAAATGGAACGTGTTTTAAATGAAACAAGTTGTATTTGCAACGTAGGCCTAACAGTGGGTTGTCATGGATAGAACATGTCTACAATTAGTTGAAAATAGTATAACTAAAGTGGGGAGAATGGGAACCAATGGGCATGTGTGACCGATTGACCACCATGTGACTGGCAAAATCAAATTCTATTGGTCATCATTATGTTACCTAGCCTAGAAGACATTGCTATTATGCCCGGAGTGCCATCAACATCATAGTCTTACAAGTAAGTTTAATCTTAGTAAAAGTTTTTTTTTAATACTTTGCAGTAGTTTTCATGCCCCAAACTAAGTAAATGTCATCAAAATGTGCTTTACACCAACATATATGCCCATTAGGTATCTATAGGATTTGCAAATAAAATAAAATGCCACAGTGACTGACCCTACAGTTAATAAAGCTAAATATATTTTTTAATGTAGTGAGGACCGATGGGCGACCTGCAGGGCATGGCTTATAGGTCCTGATCATGTCAATATGATAGGTTTCAAATTTATAAATTAGAGCTAAGAAATAAAACGAGAAAGACGGGCAGCGGAATGTTTAATGCGGAAACAACGAGAATAGCTGTAGAAGAAGTGATTTTTGAAAACAAATCCCTATGTACTACTGCTAAAGATTATGGAATCAGCAGAACAACATTGACAAGATATAACACTGAAGACGTTGATCCCATTTCATTTCTAACACAGAACTATCAAAATCTTCAATAGATCTCGGAAGTACCGATAAAATCTCAATCAGAGTCGTTCAATATAGACTTTTATTAATACGTCATTTACAGGAAATTTTCCTTCGAACATTACACGAATTTACTATATTTCATCAAGAAGAAAAAGTATGATTGTTAGTTGTCAAAATGTCGATCAGGATAGGGTGTAAGCAAGTAATTCGAAGTGGTCTGCTAATAAGGGAAGTAACTCCCATTACACTAGGACCGACTGTCGAAACGGGTACTTAACAATAACGTTATAAGAGTCAACATGGAACAGTTAAGAGTTAAATACCATTCCATTTCATTTATACGGTTGATAAGGACATCCACAAGGAGGAAGAAGGTAAAAAAATATTGAATGTGACACAAGTCCGAAATTATAAGCCCCAGTTCGTCTAAGTTCCAGTGGGAAAAGGATTAAGCTTGAAAAATGCAGTTGAATGGTTGAGTAGAAGACTGTTTAGTTGTTGTGGACTAGGTAAAGTGTTCGCAGCCTCGAGGGGCGAGCTGGGTGCACCAAGCCTAAACGCTAAACCCAACTGCAAAAATCCATTATGAAATATTAGTTCCCTTTCTTCACAATTATAACTGAAGTAGTTGTTGGTAGATTTGTTGATTCTAGATTTGCACGACAGTGGTGTTGCCCACAAATTGACATTCATGGTTATATCTACAGATTGTTTGCTAACACTTTCCTTTGTAGAACCATTGACAGTGGCAATTGAATTGATCGTAGCCCACCCACCCTTCAGTTGGTGTAGAAAGGTGGGACGTTAACCCACATTTCATTTCAAACAATGGAGCACAGAGATTTATAGTATATTAATTTATTGAACACATTGGTGAGCAATTCATTTGTAATAAAGTACATGTATTGCGTGTTAAAATTGTCAAGATTTTGTTGTTCAAATCAAAAGAAAAGGCACACACGTGAAGATCTGAACCATTAACAACTGATATCTGTCGCAGTAAATATACTAGTGAACAGGAAAAGTTCAAATAAGACCATATTCCAACGGAAGGCAGATTATGGCTAATTTTGCAAGTCGCCATATAAAGTTTGTATTATTATGCTTAAATACGTATATCAAATATTGAATGACGCAGTGGGGTAGTTCACTGGTCGACTAAGCTGAATAAATGCGCATAGAAATAACAAATATTTTAAGATGTTCCGAAATCTTTCGGTTTTTAAACACTGGTTCGGACTCTTCACAACCAAAACACGGTTTATGTATCGTCTTGTCACTGGTTACCTAACCAACGGTTTTATTCAACGTTCCAGAATATAGTTGCGTATTATTTGAATAGCAGCAACGTTAGTTCTTTTTAATCATTTCCTAATTATTATTGGGGCAAATCAGCAAGCTAGCCAATGGGCACAAAATACAAAAGTACAACAAAGTAGAAGTGAAAGTGTATATTCCTGGATTTCTTTCACATATATCTCGCTACTCCGATATACACATAAATACAATCTAAGATTTAATATAGCAATATGATTATGCAAGTAGATTAAACACATTTATCTTAAATCAATCGCACAATGAAGCCCTGGATAGGATTAAGGATTAGTTCAATGTTGTGAATGCGGCAATCTAATTAAAATTATAACTATATTTCGTTACGTTTTTACGGTTCTGATTTTCTAAAATTAAGTCTGGTAAAATACCCAAGGAATATAATCCGTAAGGAGAGGATTTAAAACAATTCTGATTTTAACTAAGGCAAAAGTATCTGACTAAACTAAAACTTTCAGATCCAACCAAAAGCTGACAAGCAGATGTGAAATAATACTCAATATAAATTAAAATGAATTAATACATAATGATGGATGTGAATATAGTTAATCAGTCGACATTAAACAATAATTTTAACTTAGTTCATATGTACAAGTCATGATCTCCAGTAAATTAATCAATTTCAAGGTTTTTTTCTCGCAGTATCTCCCTTTAAAACAACCCCCGTTGAGATTAGCTAAAATACAAGCTGGGCACTATTTTCAATGTTACATACAAAGGTTGGGACATGATGTACAGGTTACAAAAACAGAAGAAAATAAGTAATTATAAAACAGTTATTGTAAATCTTTGGTAGAAAATATAACTGAACTATAGTCAGTTTCCTCCTAATGGCCATAGATTAGTCAACTAGCTATTGTTTAAGGGCCTGGCAATATACATTAAAGCCACTGGTCGTTATTCAGGATTGTTTTAATCCTTTGTAAACTACATTAATGTGAAAATTGAATCCATAAAATTATATTGTCCGAAAAATGCAAATGATGATCAGCGACTTGAACTTGTCTTTTGTGGTCTTAGATACTATTCTAATACCAGGCAGACAATCTAAATTTTAACGTGTTGAGGATGTATAACGTCAGAAAAAAAAGATAACTGTATACAAATATAGTCGTGGATGTCGGGTGATTCCTGTACCAGGTGAGTTAGTAAAATAGTCATATGGATCGTAACGCCATGAGTGTACAGATAAATGTTGACGTCATAGAACACGTTCTAATATTAAGGTTATTAATTGAAGGACTTGAGTTTCTGGGATCTGTTGTGCCACTGGCATCACTGACTGTGCCGGTATTATCTGAAATAAATAAATTAAAAATCTAACTTATAATCAGCTCATTGAGAATTAGCTCAAATTAGCACTATATTAGAATGTGACACATTAAGTTGTGGGCCGAACAAGTTGTGTAAGCGAAAGCCTTTCAACTTCAAATCACGTTATTTGTGAACGCATATGGATGGGTATCTTTCTTGACCATCTTAAAACGCTGTGTACTAATTTGGCCTATATTATATTCTTCGGTGGCTTATTTCTTTGATCTAATTTATTTGTCAATCAAACCATTTTGCTTCCCAACAAAAAGGATATCTATGCTTTGTACTTCCATAAATATTAACATATCATTAGGGAAAACATAACCCTTGTGAATGTGACCTTTAAAGCCTTTATTGTTCATGGATTTTTAAATTATATTTAATTAAAATCCGCCCAGACAAAGGCGGCCAGGGCTATTACGGTCTTCTTAAATGACAGCCATTATTAACCAAATTTAAGAATGTATTATGAAATTGCTCACCATTTACGACATTTAATCTACGATTTGTTCTACCAGCTTCACAAGTTTCTGGATTTCCCCGTCTGGAATGGTAAAGGAAGTTATAATTTAATTAAAAGAAATATGGTTTTTATCTAAATAAAAAATGTGTAATAAACATCCGAGCAATATCTTCACAATAAATCCACTTATTACTGAGGATTAAATTATGCATGTATAAAAAAACCCACTTCTTATCGTCTTTTTCAAAGCGTTCACATTTTTTTAGATTTATCTCAGTCAATAATATAACTTTTGTCACCGGGGAGTAAAGATTTAAAACCCAATAGGAGAACCCTTCAGCCCATTGGTTTTCCGAGAACTGTAATTCAGAATTCAAGTTTACCCACCTGGCTGGATCAACAATTTTTAAAACAGATCCTAAATATTTATTAGTTTTAGCTTTTCCTGTCGTTAACATAAACAGTTCATCTGTAAAATAAATATAACGTAAATTGTGTAATGCATGCCATACAGACATAAACTTTAAGGTGGGCGCGTACAATAACCGAACAAAATTCCTTCATATTCCGGTTTCGTAGTACACTGATGGCGCATGCCCATCTTCATTAGCCCGGTTGAAGAAGCAGCGTATGACGTTACCTCCCCCCCCCCCTTGTTTTTCATTTAGCATTGGAAACTTTCTTGAAAAGTAACTACGTTGTCTTAAAATGCAATGTGTGTTGTATATTTGGTTTTTTTTTAAAATTGCTTAATATTGTTATGCATTATAAATGTACAAACTTAAACATGGTAAGTTGAAAATAAACTAGTAATTACTTAAACTTCACAATACTTTTTGAACTTTTAAAATCGGGAAAGGTTAATTCAGTAATAACAAAATCGATATGTAAATAACTGTTTTTAAAATAAATCATTAAATAAAATTATTATCCTATTTTCGTGGTCTATCAATCATATCTCGGGGGTTGGGGTGGGGGTATCACTGAATGGTTTGGTATCATAAGGTCTGTCATGGTTTCGATTCCTCTGCTGTACGTGACAAGGAGTAGGGTCACCTGTCCAAATTCGTGGGTATTCTAAAGACCCCTCCGCACAACCATATGTTAGTCCCGAAATGACCTAGTTTGTGTCGAGTGGACGTTAAACTCTCTCCCTCTCCCCCCCCCCCCCTCTCCCCCCCCCTTTCATCTCGAATGTAGTAATAGTATAACAACGGTCTAGAATGATCGACATAGCAAAGTGGTGTCAACCGTTTTCTTTATATGAGTATATGTTTGTCATTTACCTTTTGAACTGGTACCAAAGGAGATGATATACTGCTCGTATTGACCAGTTAAACCATTTTTACAAATATCAGACCCACACATAAATAATTCTTTATTCGTCCATTTTCTTGTACTGCTGTCTTCCCTCAATCCAAATAATCGGCTACAACATTATAGATATAACTACATGTATATCAGATTTTCTAATAATTTATCAACAAAGATATGCAGTCGGGGTCTATTTTTTTTCAAACGTAATGCCTATTGATTATTAAACATACATTATGCAAGAGTTAAATCTGCCGATTGCAGATCTTTCTTTAGGCCTGAAATGTTATCTAAATTATCAATTAGACATTAATTAACTTATCCAGACCATTATCAAACCTCGATGCCATCGCTAGCCTGCGATATTTACTGGATTTAAATACATTTTGTGGTGGATGATTTAACGTCAAAATGGATAATCGAGACTTTGTTTTTTATCGTACCGACTTTAGTAATGATGATCGAGGCTAGGCCTAAAATTCAATCTCGGTTCAGAGTGGAGCAATTTGACTGAAATTTTCATCATATTCTCTTTACGTTATCTATTTTTAACTATTATAGTGAAAACCGTCAGCTCTTTATCAATCAAACAGTAGGGCGTTAAACCATATTTCAATTCAATTCAATTCTTTTTCTTTATCTAATCACCCATAATGCCCCTTTGATAAAATATTTAGTATTTAGATACGCACGGTGCAGCGTTAAATAGAATATATTTGACTGCTCATCAAGTTCCGGTCCATATAACTGCATAAACGTAAGCTTTTTCAGGGTATACGTTTATCGACTTTATTCCCACGGTTGCCAATCTAAAGAAATATGCAGTAGAGGGTAGTGGATTATTTTACAAGTGCCCCCACGCCACAGTGGTTTTATAATATAACACATGGTTTTACAGACACACAAATATGTTTTATTTATGTTTATTGGCAATGAGAGCGATGAAAATATTATCTTACCCGGACATGAAATCGCCATATATATACAGACCATTTAAATTAGGATTTTCACAACCTCTATAAAATTCGCCACCAGTCACTGATTTACCAACAGCATGAGGATAAAAATGAATCGGTTCTTCTAAACTACCTGTGATGAATTTAAAGATACAGGGGTAGTAATTAGGTCAATGCGTCAGGTGTTCACATCAGATTTTGTTTAATAATAAGATGACGTGAGGCGTTTTTATTGTGATCTAGGAAGCGCAATGGATGAACCCTTAATACATTTGTAAATTTAAGTTATCTGTAGGAAAGATATTGAAACTCTCATCAAAAAATTCATCATAAGCAGAAAGAAACAATGGTGTATATAGGAGAAGGTCTTTTCTCCTTTAGAGGTCTCGTCTTATGTGTTTCATTAATATACCGTTTATAAACATTGCTATGGTATAACTGATACAAGGTAACAACCTGCAAAAGTATATTCCTCACTAGGAAACAAAAAATTATAGTGGAAGATATATATCCATGTACAATCAATACAACATCCTACTCAAGAAATCTTCTACCCAACGTGACACCGGACAATTGGGCTTCAGATAGTTGCTTGATACTAGAATAACACAATTACCCAGTTTTAGTAAATAAATATTAGATCCAGCTTACCATGTATCAGACAGGCCTGTTCACTTCCAAAACATTCAGTACCTTCCCAGATATTCCATCCATAATTAGCTCCCCTCTTTAATAAATCTAATTCTTCAAAACTATCCTGCCCTACGTCACCACAGACTACTCGTCCTTTCCCAGATCCTACAATAATAACACATGCATAAAGACTCTTTTTATTGGTGTGGGGAATTTAGTTGTGCCAAAACTATTCTGTGTCATGGATTCACTATTATCATAATATCTTATATACCGTTACTTTTTGTTTGAAACGCTGAAATGTGTACCAGGGTTTTAACAAATAAAAAGGTTGATTATTTAAGATATTGTAATTGAAGTTTTCGTAAGTAATGGACAAATCCCAGCAACAGCAATCTACATATGAGAAAGTCTCACAGAAAAAGCTGGTATAACCGTTTTTTCTGACAAACTTTGGAATACTTCCCTATTAATAATATTATTTTATAGTATTCTATTTTAAAGAAATCAAATAAATACCGGTTATTTTATCGCCGCCATCTTTACCACATCTCCAGATGTTTCTAACACCGTATGCGTATATTTCAGGTCGGGCTCCGGTTGTTTGTCTAAATGGGTTGTCACGGGGTATTAAATATGGTATATTATCATCTCCAGTATTTACGTCTAGACGTAACACTTTTCCCAATAACACAGATCTGAAATGAAATGAAATTAAGTGCAATGAGGTTTTAACGTTCTACTTTTATGCAGTCTGCAGTAGGAAGACGGGCATACAACACGCAGTGTGTATGAGGGACATGTTGCCCGGACGGCGGCGCTACGGTCTACTTATACCGAATTCCAACTGTCAAGGGTTCTTTCACATGCCTGTCAATGTGTACACGGTTTTCCGTCCCATCCGAACGTCTATACATCATCCCTTGCCAGACCCCCCGGCCAACACCGGTAGCGAACCCGAGACCTCTGGTTAGCGAGCCAGTGTCTTATACACTGAGTCACCATGGCTTCCAACGATTGAAATGTATGTTGTAATCTCATACAATAGTGATCGAATTAACTGACAGATCTGAAACAAACTTCCTTCTCATACAACAAATGGTTGCCATGTAGTTTGCAAGAGATGGACAGAGATCATGCTAAAAATTTATTGGGCAGTTTGGGTCCGATTTTTTACGAAATTCAAACTAACCATCATAAGAGTGTAACAGTGATATATTTTAACGGTTTTTAAAATTGAATTTAAAAAATGTTACTTCTAGAGGGTTCACAAGCTAAAAGGCGATTTTTCGAATAATCAGGGCCAGAATCCAGGTAGTTACGTTCAGATATGCGCGAATATCGAAAGAAACCGAGATCTTTCGGATATAAACATAACTTTTAAGTTTCATCAAACTCAGATCAAAATTGTAATCTCTAGAGGGTCCACATCCTTAATATTCCATACTTTTACACTATTTACTTACAAGAAGCGGGCAGTTTCGGCCCGGTAGCATGAAATTCGAAAACAACGGTGATATATTTGAACGGTGTATTAAATCGGATAATAATTGTGACCTTTAGAGGGACCACAAGCTAAAAACGCGATTTTAGGTACAATCAGACAGCTGCCCAGGAAATAGCAGTAATTGGGTTGTTTCAAAGTTTACAAAATTAACCACTCTGTTTAAATATTGTATGTGCGATACTCATAAAAGAATTGGTATTTATTTTTATACGCGCAGTGTGGGCATATAAAACTGTCAGAGGGCGGTCCCAATCAATATTTCAACTGTTCCGCGACTTCCGCTCCAGAGTTACCGCCTCACCCCTTTTCCGAAAACCTTGTGAACACAATTTAGGCTACAGTTTCTATCGGATTTCTGTCATATTTGGCGTGAAGCATTAGGGTTATAAGACGAACCCAACATTTTCCGCAAATGTAAAGCCTCCTTTTCACAGTTATACCCCCTTTCCCGAAAACCATGTAAATGTGATAGAAGCTACAGTTTGAACAGATTGTTTTCATTTGGTGAAACATTCGGTTCGTGAGGGAGTGAACCCTATTGATTTTCAAATTTCCTGAATGTGATAGAAGCTACAGTTGGAACAGATTGTTTTCATTTGGTGGAGCGTGATGGAGTGAACCCTGTTGATTTTCAAATTTCGTGTTAAGCATTGGCATCGGAGAGGATGATTCCTGTTGAATTTTAGTATGCTATGATTTTCTCTTCCAGATATGCTTTACGTGTCCGAAAAGGCTTGTGAACACCAAAGAGATTTCTTGAAGGCATACAAGATCCTGGTCAAATTTTGTTAACATCCCCGTTTTCCTTTCCTACTGCCTATATATGGAGGTCCATTTTTATTGAGACATAGCTGCTGTGTGGATGTATTCCCATGCTTTGCCTGGCTATCTTTTTGAAAAGATACTTGCTCTATGTCTATAACCTTTTCCGATATAATGAATATCATAGGCTATTACAGCGTTTACTGTGAATCAATTATCCCCAATGAACGTTTTTTAATCATTAAAGCAAGAAATTGTATTTATCTTCAGTGATAAATATACGCTTATCTTTTTATTGAAAATAATTAACCTGAAAGATTTTTGTCTCTCTGGGGAATATTATCGTAATAATTTGCTTTAATAAACGATCCGTTAAATAAAGTATGCACACCCAGAAAGATAAGGTTATCCAAAAATATCCTGAATTAATTTTAAAGAGATAATTTAATGAGCATGGGTGTTATCAGAAAATACATTTTCAGATAACGGTATGGATTTATTAATGAAAGGTGAGCACATACAAAAATAGAAAAAAATATTCTGAACTGATTAATTTCTTTAAATGAACGGCGATGACACACCATTAGATGCATTTTCGGTTATTGCTGGCATAGTTTATAATACAAACATATTTCTGAGCTATTTTATTTCAACGTCTACGTCGTATTTTACGTTTGTTGGATAATCTTAAAAATAGAAATTCTACCCTGCTGACCCGCCTCCACCAATCAAAGGGCGCAGCTAATGCGTTTCACGTGCACTTACTTGTTTTGAGCAAAGTTGAATGGATCTTCCCTGTGTCCACCATCCCCGACAAATATATACAGAAACCCATCATCACCAAAAAATAACTGGAAAAAAAAATATTGTACATTAAACTAAAAACTCGTTTTGAATATTTTCATACCCCGGTAATCTTTTTCCAGGATAGACAATTTGTCTATACTAATCTATAAACATCAAACAGCTCGAGTCCTCAAAAATCAAAGCGTGGGACAGCTTCTGATTATCTTTTCTGATAAAAATTTCAATCATCTTTTCTACTTTCAAATAGATTTTCAAAGAACACTAGATCCGAGCATAGCTGAAATTCTGTAATGTTTCAAAACATGGACATTGACTTATTATTATTATTATCCTGACAACTGACATTATATGCATTATGTGCTCACCTCTCCGCCATTATGATTCCAATATGGTTCATAAATCTCGATTATGACTCGTTCTGACATCGGGTCACCTAAATTCTCATCCAACTCCGACACGACAAACTCACTGATCCGAACTTTGTGATCTCTAGGTATTCCAGTTCTGTTCTCTTCCTCTTGGGATAAATATTCCGAATAATGTAAATGTGTGGAATAATATAAATAAAACTTATTATTTGACAAAAATTCTGGGTGGAAGGCAATTTGAAATAGTCCCCTTTCATCGCCCTCATTTGCTGTAGTTTTGACTTTTTGTGTTATATTAAGAAACGGCTGTGGGAGAATGTCCCTGTCATCCGGGTAACTCACATATATCAGCCCAATCTGTTCGCCAATAAACATCCGATTGCTGCCATCTGGTGGACTTCTGGCAAAAATTGGATTTCTCAAATCTGTAAAATATTCTTCTAAACACAAACATCCTTCGCTAGTTATTTGTGTGTTGGAAACGTTCCCCGTTAAAATTGGATTCTGTAGAAGGTCTGGATAACAATAATCTATGTCCGCGTTCTTTACTTTCTCACAAAACGCATTCTTAGACAAAGAATTGACTCGATTACCAAGTTCAGCGTCAATAAATGGCACAATTTCTCGACAATTGTCATACAATGTTTCACAATAATTCCTGCACAGACCAGGGAAGGGATTATCGCCCCTTGTGTCTTCCACCCCATAAATATGAGCAGCATAGGGGGAGCAATTTTGGCAAATCAGTTCTTTGAGAATACCTTGACAACGGTTCCACGTAGAAGACCGAACACGCGATCTTATATTTTCGAATTTGTTTTTAAGGTGTTCATCATCTCTTTTCGTACAACATCCGAAATCTGAATATTGAGAACAAAACTGGTGAGCTTGACTAGGTAAAAATGGCGATTTGAAATCTAAACATTGAGGATGAGATCTAATTACATGAACTGTGTAGGCGAAAAACAGAATGTGTAAAATGGTGGTGTATATCATGATTATAATATCCTCTAACCAAATGGAGAATTAAATTAAATTAAATAACAAAGTTATGCAAATAACCACAACAGTATCACGATTACAACAATTCTTTATCACAATCCTAAAATATGGCACAATATTAACACATTACACACAGTCAGTTATATTGTCGTGTAAGACGATATCCACCTGTTACTCCTTAAAAAAGACCCCAAAACTTAATGACTATTTAACAGATAGCCTTCAGCACAAAATATCTGTTATCGTAATTGAAACCATTAAATTCGAGGTAACGGAATCTAACCTTTAACACTTAAGATGATTAAACACTCTAATTAGACTAAATAACACTTTGTGTTACTGTAAATATTTTGTAGAATAAACTGTACCAATTTCACTAATAGAAATCTAATTTCAAGATCCTACGGTTTCTACTACTGGTAAATTAGCGGTTTCAGCAATATCGGCGCAAGTAACTACAAGGTCTCACTTTAGATATCATTCATAATACCGACTCTGGAATGGAGAATCCTTAACACAATACTTCTATTTCCTATTTCCACTTAAAGTATCACCACATGAAGTAGCTTTCCATTCCAGATCTGAAAGAAAGAATTGTAAAATAATTCGTGGTTAACCATAATCACCCCTATCGTCTTTATAAAGAAATAGTCCGTATATCAACACAAACTTATTATAGCACAGACGCATCGGTTCTCTCTTTTCAGAACGGTGTATGCCTACTTGCTAAAGAATGGTATATGTTACGTATTAGTTTCTTATAAGTAGAGTTGTTATGACTTATGTTTTCTGGCATAGTCATTAACACCATTACACAATCTTAGTACGAGACGGTTTATTCACCGGTCTATATACCATAATTTTATATAATGTAAAAAATATAATACCAATCTATACTAATGGAAGCATACCATTACATAAATAAGTGCATAATTTATCTTTCACAACAACTGTACGCTTTTTATAACGCTCAGAAATGTAGTTAGCTGTGCAGACTTGTCTCCAGCCTGTGGAAACAGAAGTCGTATCGCATCGTGATCTTTGTATGTAAAACAAAGTGAATGTAAAATAAAGTGAAATAAAGCGAATGTAAAACAAAGTAAAATAAAGTGAATGTAAAATAAAGTGAGATAAAGTAATGTGAAATAAAGCGAATATAAAATAAAGTGAAATAAAGTAAATGTAAAATAAAGTGAAAAACGTGAATGTAAAATAAAGTGAAATAAAGTCAAATGAAGTTAAATAAAACAAAACGAAGCATAATAATACAAGCCAACAGTGAGGCTGATGTCCCCGCCGAAATCCCAAAATAAATAGATGACACATATTAATTTTGTTTCAAAAGTATCAAGCAATCAAACTGATTATCAACTTTACACTTAGTTTCATCGCACTCTATCAGATAGAATCAAAGTTATCTTGTTCCAAGGCATCGACCAATGAAATTGCTTACCCTTGTTTAGCTTTAGCTCGAAATGTTAACCATTGAACTCAGTCAAGACATTCATCTAATGAACATCTACATCAAGTTTAAACATTCTACCTTAATTAAAAGCAGAGTTGTTATGTTCCAAAGTCTTGACCAATCAAATTGCTTATCGGTCCTTAGCCTAAGCAGAAAATTCTCATCATCAAACTTAGTCAAGGTAATGATATAATGAATCTATACTCGGAGCTTCATCACTCTCACTTAATTAAAACCAAAGTTAATGGCCCCAAAGCTTCAACCAATCAGATTGCTTACCGGAAGCAGACTATGTTTATCACCGAACTCCATCAAGGCATTCACCAAGTTTGAATATTCTACCTCAACTAGAAGGAGAGTTATTGTGTTTCAAAGTCTCGACCAATCAAATTGCTTATCACTCTGCTTACCCTCAGTAGAAAGTGCTTATTATGGAACTTAGTCAAGGTATTGATGTGATAAAACCATACACCAAGTGTCATCACTCTCACTTAATTAGAACTAAAGTTATCGTGTCCCAAAGCATCAACCAATCAAATTGCTTATCTTCTAACTCCCCAACTTCATCAAGGCATTCACCTAATAAACACCTACGCCAAGTGTGAATATTCTAGCTCAATTAGAATGAGAGTGATTGTGTTCCAAAGTCTCGGCCAATGAAATTGCTTATTGCTCTGCTTACCCTGAGCAGAAAATGCTCATTATCAAACTTAGTCAAGGTAATGATGTAATGAAACTATACACAAAGTTTCGTCACTCTCACTTAATTAGAACTAAAGTTATCTTATCAACCAATCAAACTGCTTATCTCTGCTTACCCTAAGCAGAAAATGCTCATCTTCGAACTCCATCAAGGCATTGACCTAATAAACACTTACACTAAGTTTGAACATTCTAGCTCAATTAGAAAGAGTGTTATTGTGTCCCAAAAAGTGTGACGGACGGACAGACAGACAGACAGACGGACGGACGAACTCATTTTAATAGTCCCCAGCTTTCTTCGAAAGGCGGGGGATAATAATATAATAAGGCTAGATTACAGTATATTGATGGCGGGGACTGAACTAGCGGCATAATGCAAGTTTAGTCTTTCTAGAACATCTTTTAACATAGTTCAAAGTATAAGACATTCATCTTAAACGGACGGTCTACCAGATCCCAGATGGGCTAGTCTGTGCTTATATTATGATCCCCAGCAACACTTACAAACCGAATTTGCTACACTCGTATGATCTTTTTAGTTTTGCTTTGACCTTTAAACATTACTTACATATTAATATAATTACTACAATCAGTATTAAGATAATATGTCGTATAAAGAGACCATTTAATTAATACCTGCTGTTATAAATATGACGGGGAATGGAACATCATTTACTGATAATTAAATATGAATAGTAAATTGAATGAAACGGGGTTAAAGACGGCCATACGTATTGGAGGGTACTATGGGGGAAATGTTTGTCCGTAAAATGACGCTATATACGTCTACTCTTATTTCGATTTTCAACTCTCTTGGGGTATATAACGAGCTTCTAGTGGGTTTCGCTGGACCTCCAGTTTTTCGTCTCATCCGAACGACCAGGCGTTATCTGCTATGTGGGACCGACCGGGAAGATGCGTTTAGTGCTTTCCGGTCGACCAGACAGTGTACCTTTCCAGGCCCATAGTCGTGTGCCACTGACATAACTGTCTTCATTGGCCGGGTTGATGCACCCCTCCCTCCCTCTCTCATATACAAAATAAGACAACGTCGTCTAAATGATAACCAAAATACAAATACACATACCACAAAGCACACACCAAATGTTTGTCTTTGAATAAATATCATACATAATATGATCCATGCACTATAATATCCTTAAAGATATCTAGATCATTGAACTTGTCTCGGCCTCAGCTAACCAGTAAAATATATCCTCGTACAAAATAGAAAACTAGGCTACTGTATGACAGTTCTAGTTCCAGTATCTAGGTCTCTAAACCTACACTACACTAAACCTAAAAAAACCTATTACTTTATCGATCAGCGTTATGTAAATTGGCAATAACTGATTCCATGCTCAGAAAACACATCAGCAATCTACTGTGGCTTATTATTATAAGCTCGTTACTCAGTCTTTTTGCGAAAATCTATTTAGTGCCTTACTTGGTAAAATCAAATGTTATACATTTCCCAGACTTATAATGTTCCCCCGGTTCTAATGTAATAACCGGTGAGTGGTATGTTTCTTTTGATTCCTGCACTGTCGATTGTTTCCTATATGCACATACTAATTAGCAGCAAGAACCCACGAGCGTTTCTTTTGTCAATAGCGCCAGGAATATTGCAATAAGTGACCGACAAGGGAAGGTATATTATAGATATACACATTCTACATATCATATCGAAAAATTTCATTAAACAAATTATGGAATAGTGAAATTTGGAATGGTTGAATTTTGCTACCTTGTAAATGTTGTTACATGGAAAGGTTGACTTATTGTGTACATTGTTGCATTTGGTTTCGTTAAAATGTTGATTGCATTTTGATTCATTAAAATGGTGATTTGTTGCATTTTGATTCAATGAAATACTGACTTATGGTTTTACCTTTGTTTCAACAGCACATATTTTACTGACTACATTGTACCTCGCCTGAGATGTAAGCTCGCCCGACATGAAAGCTCACCTGAGATGATTCGCACATAATTCCATATTCTATACGGATTTAAAAACAGGGTTAAAGATGTTTCCAGGTATAAACACATACAAACCATATTTATTTGTACAAACAAACTTCTGATGGTTAACATATTATAACAAATATCAAAGGTTTACAATATTTATACACAAAATGTGTGTTTCGTATCAATCTGCCATTCACAAGAATTATACACAGGGCCGTTGAATATGGTTTTCTTCAAATTTCGGGTCACTATAATAAGCAAATATTAAACCGTCATTTGGCTTAAGAAGATCAAGTATAACCTCATACTATCTATTAGTAATTTATGATCAGAAAATCATCGACTTTCTTATGTATTTATTAAAGATACATTATGGGAGATTCGGTAACGGGTTGGCAGTTCTCACTTTAACAGTTAAAAACTGGATAATGTAAAGGCAATTTGGTGAAAATTTCATTCAAATTGATCCACTATGAACCGAGAACTAAGCGACTGAAATTCCCATAAGCCTCGGTCATCATTACTAAAGTCAGTACGGTAAACAGCATAGTCTCGATTATCCATTTAATCGTTTAATCGAGAAGGAAATCGGCTTACAATCCACTAAAGATCGCAGGCTAGCGCTGCCATCTAGAGTTGATTATGGCCTGGATAGGTTAATTAATGTCTAATTAATAATTTAGATAACATTTCAGGCCTAAAGAAAGACCTGAAATAGGCAGATTTAGCTCTTGCATAATGTATGTTTAACAAAGGGATTCCGCAAAATGCTTACTGTATAGTACGAAGCCTGTCATTTCTCAATTATAACATTTAAAAACTCGTTTTGTTACAGTAATCGGGTAATAAGACGGGATATTATTCCAATGGGTTACATTTAAAGGATTGAAATTGAGTCTTTATATTTAATTTAGTTGCCTGAAAGCATATTGGGTTCACGAAGGTGCAGGAAATTTGACATTTACTTAAATAGTTTCAAATTCCCAATACTAAAAATGAAATATGATTTGTGTATATCTTGTTGTGTGCTTTCTTTTTAATACAAGCAGAAAGAGTCATACATATTTTTTTTTATTAACCCCCAAACCTCACATTTAGCCTTTAAACATATATTATGCAAGAGCTATATCTGCCTATTGCAGGCCTTTCTTTAGGCCTGAAATGTTATCTAAATTATTAGACATTAATTAACTTATCCAGACCATAATCAACTCTCGATGCCATCGATATTTAATGGATATGAATACATATTGCGATCTCCTATAATACCCCTTTAAGGAGAGAATCGGATAAT
Organism: Patella vulgata; assembly: GCF_932274485.2. Taxonomy (NCBI): domain Eukaryota; kingdom Metazoa; phylum Mollusca; class Gastropoda; family Patellidae; genus Patella; species Patella vulgata. The sequence continues at coordinate 27,300,023 of NC_065883.2, forward strand.
CCCATACTTATTTTCTGTGTATATAAACATATGTATCTTTACTCCATTTTAATAACCCTTGTATATGTGATGTGCATGTTTTACATAGACATGTAAATATAGTTTGTGTTTTCTGTTGGGTTTTTTTCTTTTTTTATTACCCATTGTCATTATGTTCATGTATTTAATGTTATGTATTTATTTGTATGCTGCCTTTAATGGGATGTTTAGCTTGTCTTATCAATCAGATTTTTCACCTTCTAAGAAACATAACATTTCAGTAATGCTAGTTCGCTAATAAAAAAAAACAAAGTCTATATCACTAATACTAAACATTAAAGTTTTTTTACCTTGAAGTATCTGTTGATAATAATCACGTTTGGTTTTTTTTCGCGATCTGTATATGAGGTGAACAGGCTCAGTGTAAAATCAAGTCAGATCCTTATCTTGAAGTAAGCACGTAATAACCCACACATATTATGGCATAAAGTTAGGTTTCACTTTCCGAAAACATCAGAAATCGTGTTTGCAAGTTCTATATTTACACGAATAATAAAAACACATTCATCCCACATAGACGAAGTCGTGATATTCTCAGCCAATTCACCTGAATCTAAAATCTTACATACACGAAAATTGTAAGTAAATATAATGGGGTTTACGCCTTACTTGTCTGCTCCACGACCTCCACCCGTGCTAATGTGATATGAGGGATTACACTTATTTTAATTTTCAACTGTCAAAGAATCTATTATTCAAAGTAGGAAACACAATATAACAAAAGTACATAAAACTTGATTTATGTATTGGTTTCTATATTGATATGATACGGGACGTTTTGAATAGGTAATTTGAAACATTATTTGATAATAACTTGTGTAATCAAAATGAATACACAGAAGTAGTATGTAGCCAAACCACGAGTTCTTTTTCTACATCATAATTTTTACATGTGCATATCCATACTAGAATATCTGAAGATCTAGGTTTTGCATGATTTTTAGAAGAAATTAGAGAGCAAAACTGAAACAGTTAATTAGCTCACCAATAGAGAAATGATGGGTTAATACGGAAAGTTTTACCCAACACGAAGAAAATTTACTTCAAATCCACGAATATTGTCGTTGTCATACGTTTGTGTCCGCATTTAATCAGTTCTCGAGTCCACGATCTCGGAACTGTTGGCGTTCATTGTTTGATGATTACACGCTATAGGTTTATAACCCTTTTGATCAGAGGACGTATACCGAGTGAAGCAGTGCTGCTGTGTCAAAAATCCTTCCTTATTGTTACAAACAACAGAAATATGAAGTATTGTCAAAGCAAATTGTCAAAGCAACACAGATACTGTGCTAAAGTTATAATATAATAAAATGTGTTTTACCTTAGTTTACACTGAATCCACTTATTATTTCCCCAATAACCCAGTTTAACTTGTGAGCTAAATAACACAACCGGTTCGTAAGCTTAGTTTAAAATATAGTAAAGCTTCAGTCATGCGTTTATGAATATAGTTTATAGCTCTGGTATTTGACGGCTAGTAAATAGAATAGTATGTTGTATACAGTGTAAATAGCCTAAAACAGTTTTATATTAATAACACCTCTTCATATAGACTCACACCTCGAATAGTACAACAGCTTGCTTACACATAATCTGTTAAAATCACAATCATTTTTGGCTAACCTATATGCCAGGTAAAACAAAAAACCATCATCAATCAATCGTAGCATAATTATAAATAGTATCAAACATCTCGCGTTGGTCGACAGCTTTCTGGGAGAGAGAGAGAGAGAGTGTGTGTGTGTGTGTGTGGGGCGGGGGGGGGGGGGTAACGTGCACTCAACTCAAATTAGGTCATTTCGGGACTGATTAAACCTATTGTACAATTAGAAGCGGGAGGAAACCGAGGGATCGTTGTCACGTACGAGTGTTGGCCGTCTTCATTAAACCCCATTTCATTCAGGCATACAATTGTAGTATCGAAACCTCACCACTTGACTCAGTGACAGATCATGTGAGCTAACTAATGCTCACGCGTTAGACCATTCGGTCACTCAACTGCCCTACTAATCCTAATAGTAATGAAGAAGGGAATACCAGGCACAGTACCACGAGCTAAATTCTGGCCAGAACGCGTCACTATGGTCTACACATATTTCAAATTCCAACTGTGAATTGTTAATTTACGTGCATGCAGAGTTATACACAGGACCGTGGGTTTTTATCCCACCCAGCAGCTAAACGACCACCAACACCACCGACAAGGCGAAACCACGACACCCCTAACAGTAACATCTCCTAGATATCTATCGACCGAACCTTACTGTAGTAATCTTATATTCTACACTATCTCCTAATAGGTACTAGTCAAGTCAAAACGGACACAGTGCTTAAACAATTCTATTAGAACTCGTCCAGTGCCCAAATTTGAGGGTTAAAATAGAAAAATAAAAGATTTGTTTTTCTAGACACCATAGCATTCACAAACAACATAGCCCGGATTGAGCAGAAAAGTAGGACGTTAAACCCCATTTCATTTCAGAAAATATAAACGCATATACAGAAAACAAGTTGGAAAATCGATAGTAATCAGTAAATTTCAATCTTACCATACAAAAAATGCCCTTTTGATGTTATATGAAATGGAGTGAAGAACCTTCCGGCTGGCTACTGTTCATTTAATTAATTCCGAGAACATGTGTTGCTCCAGGATCTAGAGGTTAGCGTCAACTAATTAACACACAGTCAATAACGACAGACTGAGAACAATAGCAATACTGATACTTTAGTAAAACCGTTTTAGATGCTTAACTCGAAATAAGCTGCCACCATTCTTTAAAAAATCCCTGTAAATGTCAGCTCAGCATGTCAGGCATCGTGTTAAAGTCATACATCAAAATGACATGAGAAAGAATTCAGGGATTTTAAATGAGAAAATCAGCTTTGTAGAATCTAGAAGACAGCATGTAAAATCTGTTGTTTTTTTTTTAAAAAAAAACCTAACAAAATAGATTGTTATCAAAATAGTTTAAAAGGAAATCAAGCTCAATAAGTCATTTCATATATTTGCGGGATTTATGCTCATGATAAAATAGAAGAAAAAGAAAATTATGCAGTTTTTCTTTAAATATTTGATACCTTTCTTTGTTACTGGTTCATCTTCTATATTCTAATCTCTTAAATGCCCTCTATTGATATCTCAACAGGGCAATAAAGGTAGCATTCAGTGAATTATTATATAATATGCCCTATTTTACACAAAATATAGTCCTAATAATTTTTGATTTTGCAGATTATCACTGTTGTTTGTGATGTCTGTAATAATAATAATAATAATAATTCATCTTGTATAGCGCTGGTACATTCACTAAAACTACTCAGTGACGCACAAATTAATGTTTAAAATCACTTAAAACACTCCTTAAAATTTAAAAGTAAAACTCAGTTTATAGCACTTAAAAATATTTGAATCACTGATTAAAAGCCATATTAAAATATTGTGTTTTGAGATTCTTCTGTTTAATGAAAAGAGTCAGTTTATTCCATTCTTGGGGGGGAGGCGAAACAGAAGGCTCTTTCTCAAAGTTTTGTTTTCGAAAAGAAGATAGCCTCCGTTTTGTCATCATAGAGCTTGAGGAAGTTAGACTTCACCCAATTACGAAGGTCTTCTATACATGCCTCGCATTATGTCGGTAACTGGTGTGGTGTAGGAAATAAATCGCAGTGGGTCGAGTACTGATGCTTGTGGGACGCCGTAGCGAAGACATTTTGGCTTAGATCTTATGCTGTCGACGATAACTTCTTGCTTTCTACCAGTAAGATATGGCTGGAACCAGTCTGGTGCAGCACCATTAAAACCTAGTCTGGAGGATAGGCGTTTAAGTAGCACCGACTGATCAATCGTGTCGAACGCTGCGCTCAAATCCAACAGGACTAGGGCAGTGGTTCTGTTGTTTTTCAATAGAGGAGACGCCATCATTGAGACTTCAGATGTTGATAGGGATGTATTGACGATAGATTTAATCATAGGTAGTAAAACATCTAAACAGGTCTGGAGTAGCCAGGTATATTGTGCCTTGTCCGTAGATTTGTCTTGTATAATATGTGTCGTGCAGCCCCCCCCCCCCCTGCACCTACTAATAGCTTTCTATTTTATGAGAAATATTGCCCTGATAGTTATTGATTATGCTTTGATTTTCTATTTTATTTTAATTTATTTTACGTCTGTAAATAGGTTCTATAGGTATCCTATTAAGCAAGTAAATTTTTATATTAAAGTAACGATGCGCCATTTGCATTTTTCGCTAAAATATCAATTTTCTCATGGCTTAATCCACGTTAATATGCACTCAGATTTATTATTTAATATTTAATCAAGAAATCAAACTCAAAATACTAACGCTAGATAATGTCCTGGCTTGAATTCAATCGGATTTAAAACAGGCCCACGAATAAATTCTCGCGAAAACAAATTGGCGGCGGGCCTATTACATAGCGAAGCAGCATAGATCGACGGAATTACAATTCCACTTTATGTAAATTTGTACATTCTGAATGTCGTTGAGCCATTTTTGCATGGATATTCCTATTAAAGATCCATCTTTCACAATACCCGTCTTCATTAGCCCAGTGATACTTTAAACCCCATTTCATTTTTCATTTCACAATATTGTAGTTTGTAGAGAGAGAGAGAGAGAGAGATGAGGCTTAACGTCCACACGACACAAACTAGGTCGTTTCGGGACTAACATATTGTTCAATTTTATTTCAATAATTCGCTTGCGCGTGAGGTCTATAGCAGTGGGAGGAGTCCGGAGGACCCGGAGAAAACCCACGAGGTTGGACAGGCGACCCTACTCCTTGTCACGTACAACCGGGGATTAGAAACCACACCAGTTGACTCAGTGACATACCTTTTGATACAGCGCGCACACGCTAACCATTCGGCCATCCACCCCACCCCCCCTATAGCTCTAAATCACGCATAAATAAATATTATTTAAGCTCAACCGTTCATTTTAACCTGTTAAAACAGTTTCATAGTGGTGGTCAAACCTATGTCTTCGGCGGATCTATTCACTTGGTGTGAAGGTCGTAAATGTCTCCCCCTTCTACACTCACTCTTATCGTTACGGATAAACTTAAAACATATAGTTACTCACAATAAAAAGGCATTCACCAAATTGTGTTTAAAAAAAAGATTGTAACGCCAAGTTGTTTTGCTAATTGTAAACCATCCTATTGTCTGTAAATTCTCCAACTTTGTAAAAAAAAAAATGACAAAAACCAGGCATTACATCAAACATTTCTACAGCACATGTTTCACAAATATCGTGTTGAAGAACGATTGTTGAACCTGCTATACGATGAACATATGTAGATAATGTTGTTAATACGATGCATACACGAAACTCAGATGCCAGGTTCATGGAATTTTGAAACCAGATAAAAAGATATTTTAATGTCAATTAGGGTCTGCATTACATGGATGATGAAACAAAAGTCGGACACTGGAACATGTTAACTAGTCGATTCCATGTCTTCTGGTACAGACATTTATTTCAAACCCCAAAAGTCAGAATGATATTTATGGCTAAGGGTTAGTTTGTTCTGTGGAAAATAATTAATTGGTTAACGAATCACCTTACAGCTTCGTGACAGAGACAGAAGCCGAATATGACTCCATTAACCGAATACGTTGCTGAGACTATTGTTGTATTATCCATTTCTGGTGATTCTGTGAGATTCTATAAGACTTGCTGGGTTTTGGTATGTGAAATGAAGCCAGACTGAGTACGCAGTTCGTTGAAATATGTGTCTATTGTTATTTGATATAATAACCACGTATACGTCTGGACGCGGTGGATAAGATCACCTTTTATAACAATACATGGCGTAAATAAAACATTGTAAATTAAAGTCGATGAAACAAATTGTATCTGTGGGAATGGAAATCAACTGAAGAAACACATTGCTCAGGGAACAGAGAGGAATATTATATGTATATTCCTTTTTGACATTTTGTCCAGACAGCGACGTACTGCCTTCATCGAATTCTGTTAACAGTTCTTTTACGTATACAGGAACTTTGTCCCGCACCACTCAAAATGGGACTCTCCAGACTGTACAATTCCCGAGGGACTGTTCCCGGCCAACACCGAGCGCCAGACCCACTGGCCGGCCACAGTGACACTCTGAACCAATGGATATATGTAGAGTATTTAACCTATAAATATCAACATTTACACTATTTTCTAGACTATCTATAGCTGAAGAGACCGCCATATTAACTTATGGTATAGATCTTCTTTTATCAATTAATGATGATTTATTATCTTGTATTATTATAGTATTACGTGTGATAGCCTATACTGTATAATTTAACAAGAGTTATGGGGATTAGTCACAGACAGGAAGTTTATGTATATGTGCTGTATATTAGTACCAGCCCACATCTCTTCAAGACTATTACCGTGTTTCCTGACAACATGTGATAATAATTTACTCTCTACACACACATAATAAACAACAAATGTCAACTATAAACCATACAGAACTCTGTCTAGTGGGGACCGGCGATAGAAACAGCCGGCTGATAATGACAACCGATAACGTTAAATCAACATTATTATACTAATAGGCACGCTCGACAATTCAAGGGGCCTTATCTTTAAAAGACATGTATTACTAGCAATGAGAAGAATATTCCCGGTTCCATATAAATGATCAGCACCATTACACTAATAGGAACATTCAACAATTCAAGGGTCATTGTTTTCCAAAAAAAAAACCTTTCATTACTAGCAATGGGGAGAATTTTCCCGGTTAAAGATTTCAAATAAATGATCAACACCATTACATTAATACGCATCCTCGAAAATTCAAGGATCATTCCCCGTTTAAAGATTCCACAAAATTGATAAACACCATAGACAAGACTTCACAAATTCGGCGGATATTTTCTTCAAATCACGTTCATTACTATTAATAACATAAACGAGAAAAGTTCCCACAGTTACCTAATTAGGCGTGGGGCGGGGTGTCACAAAATCAACGTTCCCTCAAAGATATCAATCCAAATTGTAGGCTAAGACACAATCAAATAGTTGAGCTAAAAAAAAATTTCAAATTTATTACATCCATAGAGATCTTTTAAGTTTCAATAATTTCAGCAGAAACATGTTTAACCTTTGTAACGTGTCTAGACATCTATTAAGAATTATGTGTGAACATATACAATCTATATACATTTGTAAATAGAATCAAACTATGTGTGTGTGTGTGGGGGGGGGGGGGTATGTTCGCTCATCACGCTTCACATAATATGTGGTATAAAATTAAACAGCATGGCCACGTGAATGAATCAGGGCTCAGTTTCTCGAAATCTTAACTAAAAATAAAATCCAATTTTAGTAGATACTTCAATTTTGATCGACTAAGCACTAAAATCAATCTAATATTATCCAATCAAATTACTAAAATTTGGATTTTATCTTAGTTAAAATTTCGTGAAATAGGCCGCAGGTAATCGAATATGGGCGCTGGGCGAATTGGGCCTCGGGCCCACACGTGGTATCAAATTAACCAACATGTCCCCAGGAATGTTATATAGCATCAAATGTGGGCCCCAGGTGATGCTGAACCCCGGACGAATTGGGCCCCGATCCCATACATGTGTGGTATCAAATGTATTAGGTCACCAAATTTCTGCCCGGCTGAATTTGGGCCCCAGACCAATTTGGGCCTTGGGTGTGTGACGAGGTCAAGATAATTTATGGACATCTATCGTTTATTTCCATTTCAGGCGATGGCATTTTCTAGAATCGTCATTTGGAAACTTGTAAAAACAATCGAAATTTCTGGAAAAAGTGTTTAGAAATAATTGGAAGGTTCTTTTTCTAGAATAAGTTCGAATGCTCTGGGAGTTGTGGAAAAAATGAGAAAGTTCTAAAAAATTCCTAAAACTTTATTAGCCGGGCCAGACCAGTCCAAGATGCAGAACTTTCTTAGCACTTCTTACAGATCTAAACGTTTGTCTTAAGTTTCTATTTGACCCACGTTGACTGTGTTCTTGATTTATTGCCACTTCGTGCTGTTGTACTTATTGTACGTTTTTGAGAGAAATTATCTCTCTGTTTTAGATTGTGCTGTACTTGTAATCCAAGTTTAGGATTATACCCATTCAACGATTATTCATCCTGTCAGATTTGTATATATTATTAAATTATTATATTGTTGTGTAGATTTATCTGATCGAGGTACCTTGAATCTGTCAACTACAAGCCATCTAATTTGTCCCCCGGGCGAATTGTGCCTAGGCCCCCGGCGAATAACGATTTTACCTTTACTCCGCATATGGTTTGCAGAAGGTGTTGATTATTATGATAAGGTTATGTCTGTCGCTTCCATTGTGAGAAGCAAATAAAAAAATATGATAGGGTGCGCAATCTGAAAATGCAATTACTTTTTAAATTAATGTTTTAGCTCAAAGAAATCCGATATTTTGTGATATCCATTAAAGAATTGAAATAATATTTACATTCCAAGTGCAAACATAAGAACAGATAATATTCTTTTGAAATAAATTGGTTGCAGACTAGGAATTGAACTATAAACAGAGGGAACCAGTACACATTTGTTGGGTAGATGCTACCTAAACAAATTATTCGATTCCAATTACTGACGGGCTTTGTTTTTATCAAGACGTCGTAAAACATTATAAAACCTTAGACAATGTAAATGAAACAAGAACAACAAATATATGTTTTTTGAGAAGAAACTCCTGAATGTTATTTTATTTCACTGTAGGTTATATACTTTACTGAATTGAACAGGGTTTAAAGTTTCGTCAACACTTTAATAGGGTCGGTTTGATACTAACATACTAGCCAGGATTTGAATCCAGGACTATTCTGGAAAATTGTATTATACGTTGAAGAGCAATCGGGTTAACAGATATGTGTTTAGGCCGACATTACGGCGGTGTTATTATCATTTTAATATTAACATATTTTACGTAGTATATTGAATAAATCCCCTTGATGTACAAGGAGTCACGGTGACTCAGTGAGTAAGACACCGAATTTGACCAAATCTGTTAAAAATTGTAGCCTCTATCATGCGCACAAATAATTGTTGACAGACGGCACAAGGGACCGACGCTCAGACAGGGGAGACAAAATAAGCCCACACTGAAATGTAGGCGTATGAAAATCCCCACATGGGGACATGGGCACTCGGATAGCTTGTATTGTTTTGTTAAATAAAGACATATTCAAGAGTTGCTGGGTTATAAGATACAATATTCACGACATTTACTCGTGACAGGCATATCAACTGATCTTGGGTATTATATAATTAATATGATGAATATCGGATACGATAAGAAGCTATGTAAACATTATATAAACCATATCCTTCTTATAACTCACTGTTGACAGTGGTATACACGGGACGTACGTTTTTCGTTTCTTCCGAACGAGTAGACGCCTGTCCTTGTCAGATTCCCACTGATATATGGAAACCAGGTATCCAAATCCGTAGGAACTTTCACGGCCAGCACCTGGATAAAACTCGCTATCTCCTGGTTAGTAAGCCAGTGTCATCCATCGTCATTCTTAAATCCTAAGTAGCAGAGAAGCTGGTTATATCACAGAGGATGGGAGCAAAATGTATTCATTGGCAACGGGTGGGCGTGACAGATGCTTGTGGGAAGATTGGTTGTATATTGTTTTACACCGATGTTGTCATTTGATATAACTTAGTTCACACTTCAATTGTTCAAACTGTAAAAATATCTAGCGATCAGTGAGTTTGTGTATAACACGTATAAAACGTGTTATGCGCTGGTATTTTTTGTTGCGTCAATTTCATTTAATTGCAGGAGAACCGCGACAGTCTTAAAACTTGTGAAAAGAAAGTAATAAAGTAAAACAGGACAACCCCAAAATAATTATAAACCATCACAGATCTATATCAAATCAAGTGAAGAAGGCGTAACGACCGTGCCCTTCTATTGGGCTTTCACATCAGGGTATGTAATACGAAATCATAAACACACACACACAGAGTGTTATATGGCGGTAAAGCGAAAGCTGCTAGCCAGTTCCATACACATGATTCAATTAGAAGTAATACAAATGGATATTTATATGTAATTGATATTCAAGCAAAAATTATCCTTTAAATATTAACACAGACAAACTTGACAGTTTATCGCAACACGCACAGGGTTAAACCTCTTTGATTTATTATAAACGCCAGTGCTGAATCGGGATGACCTGCTAGTATTCGAAGAGTATTGGGGTAAGCTCTTTATATGGTCAAATTTTTGTTGCAATTTAAGATCACTGTGCTGACAATGTAACACGATAGCCCAACAGTAGCTACAGACCTGATAGATTGCGATCTCACAAAAGAAATCAAAACATAAAATCCAATGATATCAACAATAATTATAATTTTTCCCATATCAGAGATGTCGAGCTCTATCGGACTACTATTGTGCATAAATAGAAAATAATGTTAAGAAAATGCAAATATTATGTATAGGAATGCTTCGGGTACCAGCCAAAGTGAGAAACACGGATTTCAAATATAATGATTTGAAATCAGTTTGGTGTTCTTGTCTGCTGATCAATGAATGTCTTCTCAACTTGTTTCATACAGGTTATCTCCCCTGAATAGAAATAGTTTACAAATCTATTAGTGTTTATAGGGGAAGAGTAGTCTTGACATCTCGGTGTAGTTCACAACTCAAGGCCTGTTATTTGTGGAACTCGGTTGCCCAATTCTGGGTAAGTACGTGACAAGGAGTAGGGTCGCCTAAACGTCTAAGGTACAATTAGCTAGCCCTCTCACAGCCCCCACCCACCGCCGCCTCCACCTCCACCTCCACTCTCTATATATATAGCTATTCTGTAGCTATATAACAAAAGTGAAATGTAATCGATATCTTTGTTTGTACAACCTATGCCTGTGTAAGCGATTTTTTTTTATCCATTATCAATTTACCAATCATTTCGAAAAAATAAGCATGAACGTCGTTAAACAATATGATTGATAAAACAAACTTGTAAATCAAAGATGAATGTGTTTCTATGGTTTCTCTTTAACCCACAGTTGTGACATGATCTGGAACATCTCTAAATATTGCATATAGCTAGCAATCAACTTCAGTCTATCTTATAGGGGTCAAAATACGTAGTCTAGACTGTACATATATACAACAGCCCTAAGGTATATTTTTAATACCTCGTTTCAATAATTTCTGTTCCGTTTTAAGTTCAAACAGAAATACACCACGCTTAAAAGAAAAAAACAAACAAACAACGACAAGGAAATGGCGATCAGATGATATTATTAACAAACTGGAAGCCAGTCTACCTAGTGAACAAGAGACATGTGCCAACGCCACGGGTGGTAGCTCAGTAAATAAGGGCGCTGCTGGAAGTCCGGGTTTGATCCCGGTGTTGGATTTCCGGCTTGGTTTCAGGACAGAGGACCTGGCAAGTTCTCGTGTACACGTTGGAATGTACGTGAAAGAACCGTCGACAGTTAGAATCCGAAATAAGAGTAGGTCGCAGTGCCACTGTCCCGTTAAAAATTTTCTCGTAGCACCAGGGTGTATGCCCATCTTCATTAGCCAAGATGCAACAGAAAAGAAGGACATTATAAAGTCGAATTTCATTACATTTATAACGCCACAGAAAAGCCGTTCATTTACACGATTTTCTATGTACCTGTTGAAGCTAGGCCCCAAATACAATGTAATACTTCTGATATCTACCCTTTTCTGTTTATTGATTGTTTAGTCTGCTCTTTATTCATATACTTCACAAACAACCACTCTTACAAATTAACATGTCGCACAGTTTCTATGGCAAGGATGTTTTGATTAATATTTCTTTGAAATTTGACGACTTCATATAATAGCATTGCTTGTAAATTAAATCACGAATGCTTTATTAAAGACAATAGCGTTATGCCGGCTACAATAGGTGACGTTTAACGACTTGTTGACACATAACGATACTTCAGATAGGTTATAAGATTTCATATTGTATATAAGTGTAATATAAATGTAAGAGGATACAAGAAAGAAGCAATGGAAATGATGCGATCGGTTTTAACGGTGGTCACCTGCTGAATGGCGTTTCTTATTGCCAATTGACGTCATGAATTATAACGTCAAAAAATAAAAATAGTAAGGTCGATAATCCGGATAGAATTTCGCAGAAAGCTTAGAATTAACAATTTAGGAAATGAAATGAAATAGGGTTTTACATCCCGACTGGGCTATTGAAGACGGGCATACAGTGTGCTATGAGGGAAATTCTGCCCGGGCAGCGGCACTATGGCCTACTCTTATATCGAATTGCAACTGTCAAGGGATCTTTTACATTTTATACGGGACCTCGGGTTTTCGTCCCATCCGAACGACAGCTGTCAAATAAATAAATAGTGAGTAAACAGGAGAACATTCTGCAGTACGAATGGCTAAAACTCAACTCCAATAGTAAGTGCAAACAAAACCTATAAGACTAAACATGGCACAAGCTATACAATCGTATATCGAATCAAGCGAACGGATCCGGCGGCCAGTCGTAAGAATTCAAATGCTGTTCTGTAGGAAGTGATGACACTCTCAAAGCAATTCTGTACTCGTGTCTGATTTCTTTTCGGATAGTTTCATTTTAAAAATCCTGATATTCGCATTAATTTTCTTGCCTTATGTGTCCATATTGTCAATCATGGTTAAGGATCAATAAAACGGTCTGTATTATGCGTGTGGTCTCGGTAGGTCTATTTCAATTCAAAACACTTCACATCTAATTATTTGTACTGAACAAATCGTTTGTTTTTCACGCTACGGACTTTAAAATGAGTTTTACTTTTTTAGTCACGCAACCCAGTCATTAGGTCGATTAACCATGAATCATTCGATTGTCAGAAGTTTATCGGGAATTATTTTATTTTCATATTAGCGCTAATATATCGTATGTATTCGGTTATGGCATGTAACATTATCTTAATGAATAGAGGGATTAACTATTGATCATGATCATAGTAGAAACATCGATTCAAGATAATTTAAAAAAACCCGGACATTGCGATATTAAATTGATTCCTCAAAGGGAGGAGATTTCAACAGCGGAGCGTACAATCATACTATACAGTTTTTATAATATTTAATCAATATTATTTGATATATTATCACTAGTATGTCGCAAATCACTGTAGAAGATAAATGATGTGGAGGTAAGTTAATGAATATCAGTAATTACTTTATCCTAATATTTCCGTTTTAGATGTTGCTTTATTGCAAATGGAATGTCAGTAGGGGTGGTGGATGTCATACACCAGGCGACGCATGCACATATTGATCAGGGGCGGATCTAGGAATTTTGAAAAAGGGGGGCGCTGCAAAATGAAGGCATTGACCGCGGAGACGGGGCACGCTGCTGTGGGGGCGGGGGGGGGGGTGGGGTCCCCAAGAAAATTATCCGTCATTTCCTTGCATCTGTAGCCATTCCAAGAGCTATTTCCCAGACTGGTGTGTTTGAGTCGATGGTTTGAGTCATTTGGGATCCCTACAACGGGTTGGGAACGGACATATTTGAGTCTGAGAAAAGGCACTTTCAGCAGTAAAAAAGGGCACTGTCGAAAATTAGGGGGGGGGGCGAGGGGCGCGCCCCCAATTGAATCCGCCTCTGTTGATCTTGAGTCACAGATGGTCGAAACTGGCACTGGTCTGACACGACCAACGGCCACGTAGAAGTCATTAGTTATTAACCCTGGTTTGAGTTATGATGCAATATAGGCACCTGCCTAATCTCTTCCGTCATCCTTTGTATAGAAAGGGTTTATAAGCAGGGGTGAAAATGAAATAGGCAGACAAGGCAAGAGTTAGGACTGGACAGGGGTCATGTAAGTTAGTTGGGAGTTGACACCCAAGGGTGTCAAGCCAAGCTAGGACCATGGCTCCCTCAACACAAGCTAACTACGGGGTCTTAAGTTTTGTACATGATATGTTTAAAGAAGAACTACAGTGTTATATGAAGTTTAAAGCAGTGTTGTTATCAAGAACCTGATGTAAAGAACTCAAAAGTGTAACAACAGGCTTAATCACAGCAAGTAACCCTGGAAACATACCTTACTCGTGCCGACACCAGTGTAAGTCTTTAAAAAGAAAGAGGTGAGATAACATTGACAGCTTCACCTAGCACCCCAGCACCGGACCACTTCTTGTTAGTGTTACCTATATAAAAAAAACTGTGACTGTCGCTTTAAACCACGTATCACTTTATGATCAGTTGATTACGTGACTCTGGGAGAAACCAGGTTGACAATCGACACGCTTGAGAAGATACTTTTTGAGGACTATGTAGCCCAACTGTCTAAAACCACAAACCCAAGCCCAGTGCGTGTGTTGAAAACTTCACACCGACACGATACGAGAAATTTATTTGACATTGTCAGTTTTAGTCAAAGTTTCAAGCCTTCGACGACTTGGACAATTAATTCAAAAAAGAATACACGACATTTATGGGTAATTCGCCTGATCACAGACATCATGCATACATAGTCATGGCAACGACAGAAGACACCCACGACAATATTGATATATCAACTCCAGATCAAGAAGCAACCCTACAGAACATACCACCTACAATTCTCACAAGAAGTAAATTAAAATCACGGTTAATTATAGTTCAAATTTCCTTTTCATCAGCACATGAAAGTATTTTGGAATTCATTGGTAAAAGGCCTATAACAGGCATTGCCCAATTTTCACCAACAGTCTTGAGAACTATTTTGATCGAGACTGATGTACGTTCAGATGAATTAACCGAAGCCTTTGATCAAGTAGATTCCCATATACATGAAGATGGAGATATTCCTCGAAAGGTACAGCCTGTCTTCGATGAAGCCATTAAAAAGGTAGTTGAATTTAAAAGAAATATGCAAATAAGATATAAAATTTTAAGAGCCGAAGAAACAGATAGATATTCCCTCAATAGCAGCATACGTCCAAAGGGCTCAAGAAAATCAAATAGAAAATCTGATACTTCTTCACAACCAAAACCTCCAAATCAGAGCGACCACGAAGAGCGACTTCGGAGGCCAAAGTTTTGGAAATGAATATTTAAGTGGAACAAGCTCGACAAAAAGTAGAATTAGCCAAATTTGAAAGAGAAAAAGCTGAGAAACTATTTAATTTACAACAGGAACAATATATGAAACATTTACAACTAGAGAAAATATTGTCTAAACTCAAGGAGGATGCGGGAATGATTCCGAACCTACAACGGGTAGATAATGCAGAGGTTTTAGTAGGTTCCACGCCAAAGACACCCCAAGTACCCACTATTGAAACGTCCCCCCCCCCCACAAAGAGTGACAAATGAGGTTGAACTTATTTCAGCACCTGGTACGATAAGCCAACTGAAACAACCTGAGGAATCCCGTGATACGAAATCGTTAGTCAAGATTATGACTTGAACAACCTTATCCCCTTTGAAGCCTATCATATTTGTTGGTGATAACTGATGTTTCCGAAATGGAGATGTTCGTTTCGAGCTTGTTTCGAGAAACACACAGACGATCCAGAAGAATTAACGGGTTTCTTATCAGATTATACATCGGGAGAAGCACATACATTGATTGAGAGTAAATTACATAGACCAGCATATGAAAACTTTGTACAAGCCATGAACAAATTAAGATGAATACGGAAACCCAGTCGCTATCCTGGCCAAAAATGAAAGCTAGTGACGCAAGAGACCTGAAAAGTTTTAGCAATTTCCTAGATAATTGTTTAGAATCACTGAAAAGCTAGGGATGCAAGGGAAAGCTAAATGATGCCTCGGTTATTAGGAATGTCCTAGAATTATTGCCTTAAAAAATAGATTTCGTGAAGAATCCAGGTGCTTCGAGAGAACAACAGAAATCCTACTTTTTCCCATTTAGTGGAATTCACACAAAATCGAGCTAAAGCTCTGGGAGATCCAGTTTTTGGCGAACAACCACTCGACAAGAGGCCAACGTCTTACCCATCGCCTAACCACTCATCACACGATACATGGTTGCAATCAGCCATGGACAAGAAATATTGAGCCACTAATAACTCGGTAAAATCCAATGAGGCTAAACCGATACCAAACAACATGGAGAAACCAATCGACTCCCTTACACCAAGATGTTTATACTGTAGATCTGAGCATTGTGGCCAGTTACAAAAGAAACCAGCTGTAGAAAGGAAAGAATAAAATAGAAATATGTTTAGTAGATGTACCGTTAAAGGTCATGACGAAAGTAATTGTCCAAACACCCATTGGAAGACCTGTAAAACTGTACTCTTTCACGGCGACAATGGTACATATACCAAACCACTGAATGCAACGGCCGCACCATTTGAACAAACTCCGGTAAAGTCCAAGGCCAATGCGACAAAATCGACATCGACAAACCCTAACACTAGTAACCAGTATTGTAACCTGGCTCACCTTACATTAGGATATTTGGGACACCGATCGCGACCTGACAAGAAACAATTAGTATATGTTTATTCTGACACCGAATCAAACAGCTGCTTTGTTTATAGAGGAATTTGGTTGTCGATAATGTACGGTCAGAAAGACATATTCTCTCTGGCGATTACTGACTTGGAAGTTCTGAATCTACAGATGGGTGAAGTATTTAAAATGCCAGTTTGCTATACCAGGCCATCGTTACCCATCGACAGTCACCTAATACCCACCAAAGTAGCAGTTAAAGCATTTCCACGTTTGTTATCGAATATTACCAGATATACCAAAATTGCTGCTATGATAGGACGAAACGTGCCTCGCGAGGTCATCGCAGCTAATGGATTGAATTCACCCTGGGCTGAAGGTAATGGTTTAGGAGGGCCAGTACTATATGCAGACAGACCGACTAATCATCGATGTAACTTTATCAGTGTTCGAAGCACATTAAACGACAATACGGAAGAATCTTTTATGACTATTGCTGAAAACCAGTCCGCGAAAATCGTATCACCAAAGGACATACAACGTCTATTTGAACAATACTTTGTAGAGAATCAACACGATGACAAATTTAATGTGAAATTTAACGAAATAATCAACAAAGTCTACAATATACAGGTCGACATAACGACAACTAATAATAATGATAATAGAATGAATTTATAAAGCGCCTGCATTCCAGTAAAAACTACTGCTCCGCGGCGCTAGAGGAGAAATTCGACGACTCCAGCAGACAACTATAGCCACTTGTTCTCTTAGTGCCAAAGGAATATGATAGACTTTAGATATTTATTTAATTGGATATACAAGTTAAAGTGACACTAAGTCTTTTTTGAAATTTTTAACTTTTCAATCCTTTTGGAAAATCGTCTAAATTGTTTCATTTGACTGATTTTTGAAGAGCCATGTTAGTGTTACCTATGTGAAAAAACTGTGACTGTCACTTTAAACTACGGATCACTTTATGATCAGTTTATCACGTGACTCTGGGAGACGCCATGTTGACAATCGACACGAAAAGCTTGAGAATAGATTTTTTGAGGACTCTGAAACTGTCTAAAACCACTAATCCAAGACCAGTGCGTGTCATATCGACACGATACGAGAAATTTAATTGACATTGTCATTTTTCGGAAATTGTTCGTTTTGCATATACGAAATTAGCTCCGCTTCAGAACATGCACGAAGTTAGTTGACCGACATATTAATTCCTAATTCGACAATTTTAGTCGAATACTTCGAGAAAATTGAGAAGTATTTCTTTAGCTTCGATTTAATAAAGTTGAAAATGTTTATTTAGTTTGTGTGTGTATGAAGATATAAAAAGGATTTAAACCGCATAACAAATTACATTGTAGTATATTGATTTTTCAATATGGCGTCAATTCAGGGTAAAGATCTTATTTCAAAGTATATAGTTATCTGTGCATAGAATTTGTCTTGCGCCAGCAGGCAGTGTCCGTAAATGCGGAATGTGATAAGGGTCCCAATGGTCCGAGGCTTCAGGACCTCTATTGTGTTCATCGGGTTCTAATTTTTCAATATGGCGTCCATATACGGCAAAGATCTGATCTCAAAGTATATAGTTATCTGTGCACATAATTTGTCTTGCGGTGTAGTGTAAAAGGACAGCGGGTTGCATCCGTAAATGCGGAATGTGATGGGATCATGTTCATCGGGCCCTGACGCTTTTGAATGGTTGTCCATTTCCGAAAAATCAATTCTTTTAATGGACTATAAAGTAGATAAAATCACAATTATTGGTTTAGAATGTTTAATAATCCACCACTGATTAATGGCACTGCGAGAGTATATTGTTTCTCAATATTTTAAAGGGGCTTTTTAACGACTGTTAAAATAGAGGTTAAAATCTTAGAAAGATGATTAGTAGGAAGAACTAGTCCAAATAATTTAAGTAATTCTAAATTCGTCATCATGTTTGTGGCTGCCATCGCCACAATCTGGTGCTTTCTGCCACCATGATATTTTGACTTATATCTGTCTGCCCATCCCTGATGCTTTCGGTTTTCATATGACCTGAAATCTAAATAAAAAGTGATGAGTTTCATGCATGATGCATGGTATTCTTAACCTTTTTTGAAACTCCTGGTATTACTTTTCAAGTGGAATATATTTTCCATTTGACAATCATGTTCAATTATTGTTAACCGACTTATATTTCTATTCTTGTTGATTGGATATCTAAAATATGTTGTTTACGTATTGATTAGTTTGTTAAAAACAATCCCAGATGACCTTTTTGTCTGTGATAATGATTTTTTATTGGTAAATAGTTTTATTTATCGGCAATAAAGCAACACGGATAAATAAAACTTAGAAAAAACAACATGTAGTAATCGTTAAATTGATTCCTAATAATCAGCTATGGAAATCTATAAACCAAAAATAATCTAAATTGTCAGTAATGTTACAAGGTAATTATCTTAAGATACCATCTGATAGCTCATAAAGAAAGTTAAACTTTTCTTTGACGATCTTGTTTATGACTTCTGTGGATGGTATTGGCGATTTCGAAAAATTATTGGAAATAGATATTCTATTGTTAATTCGATTATATGATTTGTTGTTGTGTCCAAACCTAGACAATTTTGAGTCAACTTTAGTTTGATCGTTCAAAAAACAAGGTTTAATCTAATGTCATCTAAATCGAAAAGAAAGAAATAAAGAAAGGAAGGAAGGAATTAGTAATTTTATCTATACAATATAACTCTTATTGCTTAAAACAAAATATGAATCATCACAGATTATTGGTTTTAAATCTAAATCTGAAATCTGAACTAGAATAATGGCCTATCGAGATTGATTTTCATCCCGTAATCCAACGAATCTTTTGAAATATATACCCGCAATCAAAGCTGGCTGAAAAGTTCTAAGCGTTTCTGTACAAAGTCGAGATGTATACACTTTTGCCAACGATGTTGCAAGGTCTGGATGGCAGCCAGGAAGAGATTTTCTTCTTCATTCACCCTATAACCTCATCGTCTCATCCAATCTGGCCAAGGCTCTGCTTGAAAAAGGCATATATTGTCACAGGACGCCAGGAATCTGACAATTAAATACCTCAAATAAAACTATTTAATAGGTACCTTTTATAGACCTCCAAGTTCTACTGCCGAACAAAACAATAAAATTTTTGATTCGATTGCTAATTCAGTGTGCGATAATGTCGATAACTGTTTTATATTTGGCCATTTTAATATCGATTTTATGTCTTCAACGCAATCATTTTTACATAATGCAATGATACTTTTCGATCTTTATCAAGTAATTCAAGCTCCAACGCGATTCGGAAACTAAGGTAATAATTCACTTTTAGATTTAATTTTAACTAACTGTCCAAACTATATAAAAAAATCAGGTTGTCTAGATAATTTTTGTAGTGATCGTTGTCCTGTGTACTGTCGACTTTCATTTCAGAATCCAAAACTAACATGCTACAGACGAGTTATTTGGCACTATAACAACATTAACACTGAGGAACCGCGAAGGGACGTTACTGACACGGACTGGGAAAGTTTAATTAACATCGAATCAATTAATACAGCTTGTGTTAACTTCACAAGTGAGCTGACAAGGTTAGCGAAAAAACACATTCCTAATAAAACAGTAATTATCAGACCCAAAGACCATGGATGAATAATGCAATTCGTAAGTTGAGTAGAAAGAAAAATAAAATACATCAAAAAGCGGTAAAAAGAAATTTAGAATCAGATTGGCATAAATTTAGAACTATTAGAAATGAATATATAAACCTAATCAGAAATTGCAAAAACAAAATCAATAATTGCAATAGCTTTGGAAGTAAAAACTGGTGGGGCCT
Source organism: Patella vulgata (assembly GCF_932274485.2). Lineage (NCBI taxonomy): Eukaryota > Metazoa > Mollusca > Gastropoda > Patellidae > Patella > Patella vulgata. Next base: position 27,320,378 of record NC_065883.2, read on the forward strand.
TGTCAACTCATTTATGAAAAAGAATCGTGCTGGCACTAGCAATAAACTACCTCCTCTAGTAAACGGCACTACATATCACACACTATCCGACAAATGTAACTGCCTTAACGATTTACGATTTCTTTATAAGCCAATCTAACATAGATAGCATCAATGCACCACTTCCTGCACTAGAAAGAATACCCAACTCTCTAACTAACATTATCCTTAGCCAGAACGAAGTTGAAGATATCATTACTACTCTTGACTCCTCGAAAGTCAATGGACCCGATGACATCAGCGGAAAACTAATAAAACTAATATCCAAAGAAATCTCTGAAACTTTATGTAAATTATTTATAAAAATGCCTTCAACTTTATAAGGGAGAATTCTGTTCTAACTAACCTCCAGAGCGGCTTTTTGCATTGGGATTCTAGTGTTTACCAACTTACCGATATTGCACACTACTTTTGTCAAGCCATCGACCAGGTATTCTACACGAGAGCAGTGTTCTGTGACATAAGAAAAGCTTTTGACGGGTCTGGCATGCTGGACTCTGTCACAAGCTTGAAGCTGCGGGGATACGGGGAGACATCCTTCAATGGTTTCACAACTACTTAGAGGGAAGAACACAGTCTGTTGTTACTGGGGGTGTCTGCTCCTCCCCCAAAACCATTCCCTCTGGCGTGCCACAGGGCTCTGTTCTCGGTCTTCTCCTTTTTCTCTTTTATATAAATGATATTGTAAGTAATATCACATCAAATGTTCGACTCTTCACTGACGACACTTCCCTTTACCTTAAAATTGATGAACCTACCAAATGCGCGAAAATTCTAAACAATGACCTGGATAAAATTAAATCATGGGCTAAATCATGGCTGGTATCCTTCAACCCACTAAAGACCGAAACACTAGCACCGACAACCAAACAAAATCCTATTTTACCTACCCTTACTCTAAATAGTGTTCCTATCAAGGAGGTCCCACATCACAAACATTTAGGTCTGACTTTTCAACAAAATTGCCAATGGAACAAACATATTAACGACATTATCGAAAAAACCCAGCAAATCTGTCAATTGTTTAAGATCCCTTAAATACAGACTTAACCGTAAATCATTATAAACCATATATACCCCCTTCATCCTACCTCATTTTGATTATTGTGACGTCATCTGCACAGACCAACTAGCTAACAAATTAGAGCACCTACAACTGGATGCACTTAGGTCCATATGTGGTGCTGTAAGGGGTACCAGCCATAGACTGTTATATAAAGAAACCGGTTTTATTACGCCAAAAGAGAGACGCAGAAGACATAAACTCAAACTCATTTATAAAATTATAAACGGCCTTTCTCCATCTTATCTTCATGATTTAATCTTGACAAAAAGCGCACATCATAATCTCCGAAACACATGCCTACCTGAATATAAATGTAAAACAAATATTTTCTATATTTCTTTCATACCATCGTCAATTAGAGAATGTAACAAATTAAGTGCAGACACAAAACAAATCATTATCTCTAAATATTTTCAATTCGAAACTTAAGGCTCAAGATTCAACACCACCAAAAACTTTTTCGTTTGGATCCCGCACAAACCAAATCATTCATTCTAAGCTGCGTTTCCCTTGCAGCAATCTAAACGGACATAAAAATTTTACGTCACATTTCTGACAATCCATCCTGTAAATGTGGACATCAATTTAAGGACACTGAACATTTTTATTGAATTGCTCCTTATATTCAAAAGCCCGAAATAAAACAATAAATAATTTATCGACTATTCATCGAAACACGACTGTTTTAATTATTGCACGGAATTGACGACGTGGAAAACTCACTCAATATTTTTAAAACTGTCCACGCGTTCTTCGAAATCACCAGACGGTTCCAGGGACAACTATAAACACTCGTTGTAAATATATTTTCACTATAATCATACTTGCACGTGTACATTGATTATCTATTTCTAAAATGTAAATGCATGTATCTATATCTGACAGGGAGAGGGGTTTAATATAGGCTATGCCTATTCCCCAATCCCCATTCAGATACAAATCTGAATAAAATATTGCTTATAGTTGTTTTGTTTTAATTGACGTCGGTATTTGAACCATTTCTTGATCAGCAATTATGTATTATTGGTTTAGTTTTCGGAGGTTATCAATATCTTTCCTTCTTTAATTATCCAATCCAGTCTTTATTATCCCAGTCGGGACAGAACAGTAGGGCGTTAAAGCCCATTTCATTTCATTTCAATTATCCAAACCTAACGTTTTAATAATTGTATTTTCAATGCAGACACTGTACTGTTTGAACACTTCCTTGATTGGACAGTCTAACGGCAACCAATGGAGTCAACTAAATTACAATCAAACTACACTTATTTCATTCAAAGCAACGTGTTAGCTATTTACAGGGGGACAAACTCCAACACCTCTACAAAAATATGGACAAATCTCCCTCAAAATAATTGACCAAAATTGTATTTCATTATCCGTTTGTATAATAAACCCAAACGATTCTAATGACTACATAGAAAGCATAATTTTATATTAAAAGGGTGACTATATTAGTAAGATAACACCATTAACCTATCTGTTGTAAGTGACTCAGTGAGTATGGCGCAAGCTGACAAATCAGGAGGTCTTGTGCTCGATCCTGACGTTGGTCGAGAAAGTTCCTCGGGAAAACCGGCGTGCTTTCCCTTTGTCATTGGCGCAGTGTACAGATTGGCGTACACTTAAAAGAACTTTGTCAGTTGAAATTCGTAAAGGGGTAGGTGGAAACGCCGCTATCTTAACAACATTTCCAAAGAGCTCATGTATGTTTGAATAAACTATTTTTTCACAAGTGAGCAATGTGCAATCACAAAAAAATGAAATGGCTTTAAGGTCCTACTGTTCTTCTTTGACTGGGCTAATGAAGAGGGCAATGACATACAATGAAATTAGCATTATGCTTATATAGATAGGAGTTATGAAACACAACGTTTGTATCATGAAGTTCATGGTGATGGCTGTACTTATATATCTGTGCAATTTTCTTTCTTTTTAAAAATATATAAGAACTAAAGTGATAAATAACATTAGGATCGAACCTGAACCTAATAAAGAGGATGTATTTTAAACCATAGCAACGTGCATTGTTATTATGGGTTGAAGAACTCGCGTGGATTTATTCTTAATGTATTGGCATATAAAATACCTACACGCCTTGATATATACATGTACATCATCTTAACATTGGCAGTTCTTTTGTTACAGACGCTTTTATATGGTAGGAGTTTACACGGTACTTCGGAACAAGTACTACATGTCGTTTAGTTCTTCTTGAGATTGTGACTGACGTGTACTGCCTGGTATGTACTTATAATGATATTTCGTTTTTTTGTTTTAGATATTGGGGTTCACGTCGGAATCGACAAAATTAATGTCACTCACAGTAGGTATTTTATTATATCGTGTAAATTTATTTTGTGTGCTTATTTTTAAACAAATATTTCCTATATACCTGTAGATAGGTAGAAGAATTTCGCGCTATTTTTGTTTCGTTATTTTTATAGCCATTCTTAAAATCAGTATTTCATGAACATTTAAATTGTCTTTCTAACTTATCTTTTAACAAAGCTTTATAGATTTTACTAGAAATAACAAAATAAATGTCAAAAACTCTATAAACGTCAGTGACTTCCATTTTGCCTATATCTTTATTAAATGTTCAAATATAAACAAAAATTATCGTTTGCCATTGCTTGAAATATGTTGTTTAAAATGTTTATCTTTTATAATTATAAATCTATGAATTATACGTCCATATTTTTTGTGAGGGGGTTATTGTCGCCATCCATGTCTGTCGATCTAGTTACAATTCGTGTAAACAAAATTCTTTATTCAGACGTTCTAGTGTAGACTTTCTATTTGGTTTGTCATGGGGGAAACCCTGTCACGTATCCATTTTGTTGCAGTTATATTAGCCATCTTCCTGTTGGTCAGAGTTTTTGAGATTTCTTTCCGAACTTGTTATAAATCGACCCTTGCCTAATTATGGCCCCTGATAAAGTTTGCATAAAAGGTATGCGCTCTGGCATCTCGACTAATATAAACAAGAGGAATGTATTTATATACCAAACATTGTAACCGGGGTATCTAAGAATTGATAAAGCTATCAATAATAATTACATTTTTAAATGTCACTCACTGTATTTACAGATAGTTTACAATTTACTGATATAAGAGCCACAAGATGACGAGTGGTAGGAAGGAAACTCATCGGCGTCACAGAAGACATCGTCCAGACAACAAGCCAAAGAAAAAAAATAAACGACGCCGACGCATTGATCTGGACAGAGGTAGTGTTATAATTTTTTTCTTTTTAAATATTCTCGCAATCGAGACAATATCGCAGAATCCATTTTAAATATTCTTAATAATGGTATTTCGGCATTAAGAGGTTTTGCGCTGAAAAGATTAGATTTTTATCTGAATTTAAATTTAAAGGCCATATTATATGCAAACGAAATGAAATAAAATGTGGTTTAACGTCCTACTTTTCTGTATCGACCGGTATAATAAAGAATGGTGAACGCCATGCTGTACGCTTGTAACGAATACCAACTGTCAACATTGAACCTCGGTTTTTCGTCCCACCCGAAAACTAGGCGCTGTTCTTGTAAGCCTACCCCACCCCCGCTCCCACCCCATACCCACTGATCGAACCGCCGACCTCCTGGTTGGTGCTCGTGGGTTTTCTCCGGGTCCTCCGGTTTCCTCCCACTGCTAAAGACCCCTACGCGCAAGAGAATTATTGAAATAAAATTTAAAAAACATATGTTAGTCCCGAAATGACCTAGTTTGTGTCGAGTGGACGTTAAACCCCATTTCTCTCTATGCCCGTCTTCATTAGCCCAGTATAGGAGCAGAACAGTAGGACGTTAAACCCCATTTCATCTCTCTCCTAGTTGAGAACCCTGTATTCTACCAATCCAGCATGTCGATATTGTATTGCGCTTTAACCGCGACCTTTGAAAGTGAATGTTTGTCAGGCATTGTAATAACGAACATGAGTGAATCACACAACTTATTAATGCGTTTTATTAAATGACGGTGTTAGTTTATTCAGACGTGTAGGCAGGCGGATGGGACAGGTCGTTTACTTGTTCAGCCATTTTCTATTAAAACAATCAATTGATTAGCATGTAGTTAAACAGCCAGGTTACATACACAAAACGTTCTATTATTGACAGATGAAAAACACAATAATCTTTCAAACTGTTAAATTTAAAGAAACATAGTATATGTGGGGAAAAATAACGCCTCCATTGTAACCGATTTTTAAATCACCGTTTACGAAATTCTATGTTCCATTGACTGACTGATTACGTCTTCTCTTTGCCGTCGTTTTACTGCATGTTTATGTTTTTCAGTGCAGTTGTTCATTGGCTTTAACACTCCATTCCCCCGAAGCTCATATTGCAGACAACATATTGTCTTATGTTAGCTGTCATTGAGTCGACTGGCGTGGTTTCGAATCCCCGGTTGTACGTGACAAGGAGTAGGGTCGCCTGTCCAACCTCGTGGGTTTTCTCCGGGTCCTCCGGTTTCCTCCCACTGCTAAAGACCCCTACGCGCAAGCCAATTATTAAAATAAAATTAAAAACCATTTGTTAGTCCCGAAATGACCTAGTTTGTGTCGAGTGGACGTTAAACCCCATTTCTCTCTCTCTCTGTGTCTTATGTTACCATATTCGGTGCACGCGCATGGATCTATTATGTGTAGGAAACCACAATACCCAAAGTAAATAAAAGGGGCTCGGGGTTAGATCTATTTGATAAAGCCAATTTCAAGTTTGGTCAAAGGTCACGAGCTGTAAACAGGGCTAGCGCCAATCCCAAACCTAAACCTAACCCTAGCCCTAATGCTTACCCTAACGCTAACATACAATCTCGCCAACAATCACGAGCCCTAACCTTATTTTTACATCTCAGCGACCTTGACGAAAATTGAGCTGGCCTTAACAAACAGATTTAGCCGGGGATTCCGGACGCTCACACTAGGGATCGAAACCACGACCGTAAGCCAGAGGTCACCGACCAGCACTAAGAACACTACTAGGGCATCCCTTATTAAGTCCACTGCCATAGCAGCATATCTACTGTGGAAACTTCTACATCATTGGCTCTCAACCTTTATCCACCCTAGAATCCGTTGGGATAATTTACAAATCTCTAACCATCACCTCGTCTGCATTGGTCATCTTAATTTTAAAAAATTAGATCATGAAACAAATGTGAATGAAAAAATATATTATTTAGATAAAATTACATTCCTGGGTATCAACAATATACACAGTTAATCGAAAACCGAGTACATCAACCCACAGCATTATGACCACTTAATGTGGCTTATATATCTGCTACTGAAATTGTCTGTCCGAATAAAAAAACAACAGAATTTACTTGGCTATCTTTTTAAAGGACCCATTAAGGTGTCCATGAATACCACGTTGGAAAACACTGTTTAATGCCTCTATATCATATTATAATATATTATATCATATCACGAAAAGCTCTTCTCCACCATTACTTATTTCATGACAAACTCTTCTCCGTCATTACTTATTTAACGACAAACCCTTCTACATCATTATTCATTTTACGCCAAACACCTCTCCATAATTATTCATTTCAAACTCTTCCCAATCATTACTCATTTTACAACAAATTTCTCTCTAGCACTGTTCATTTCATATAACCAAATCATGAACCAAGGTAACTCACAAAAGACGAAATTACGATAAAAATATCGCTAAAATGAAATTTTAGTTATAAAACCAATATTACTGTATTTTTGCACAATGTGGTATTATAGTAATTGTGGCTTGAACTATGCGCATGCATCCGGTGTAGGAGGTTGGGTTACCGAATGATTAGGTCTGTCATGGAGTAAACTGACGTGGTTTCGATTCCCCGATTGTATGAGACAAGGAGTAGGGTCGCCTGTCCAACCTCTTGAGTTTTCTCCGGGTCCTTCAGTTTACTTTCACAGCTAAAGACCCCTAAGGGCAAACGAATAATTGAAATAAAATTGAAAAATTTGTTAGTCCCGATCCAGATTGTGTCGAGTGGACGTTAACCCCACATCATCACCACCACCACCCCACCCCACCACAACCCCCCTTCCACACTCGCTTTCTCTATGATACGATATACTAATACGTGATCATCAGTATAATTTTCATTAGGGACCAGAATGAACAATGATGGTGGATATTTGTATTTCGTCTCATTTTAAAACTAATCTATCCAAATCCCTAAGCAAGGATTAAAAATGCCTTTGGTCATAATATATTTGCTGCAGTATAGGTATTTAATGAATGAAGAAATGAAATATGAGATAGGTTCGATTATATCACATAACCCAAAATTTATTCCCATATAAAAACAAATATCGCAGGAGTTATAAATAAAATTAAAAATAAGTAGAACAATGAATATAAATATTTAAAATTTAAAGATGTAAAAATTTAACATATAAAAAATCAACATATAAAAATTTAACATTTAACTAATTTATTAAAAAAAAAACTGTCTCTTTTAAAAATTCTATATAGACCCGGTTGACTCGGTATTTAATGACAATCATCACAATTATCGAGCAGTCTGGTGAAAGAGAATATTTAAAATTCTATAAATAAAGAAAAATGTTTTCTCAAGTGTATCACAGTGTATGTCGATTCACGCATGCCCAATTATCTGTAGCAAAATCAGATAAATATACGGTCTCCGGGGTATACATTTTAAAATGGAAGCTAGCTGGATATACATTGTTCGGGTCTTGATTTAAATTTTGTATCATTTTAAGTCTGGTTATTGTATCAGGTTGTTTTGTTTATTCAATCGATTTTATATTAACTCTGCGAACACTGTGTTTCCCGAGAATATAGATAAACACTAGATTGATGAATGTGGGAAGTTAACAGCCTGTTAACTACTTATCTGGATTTGCTGTACTATAGGTAATTGGAATCCATGGTGCGACATGAAGTTATTTCAAAAAATCTATTTGGCGACTAAATTCGATGAAACATCAATTAGACCTGCGAAGGGTTTGTGTTTTCAATCATTTTCCGAAATAATCTAACCAGGACTACATCCATGTTTTAAAACTACATGTATAACACAATGTGACAATAATAAGCCCCTAATATTTAAAAAATTTTTGTATTAATAAAATGCGTGCTTTCATTTCTATAGCTACGCGAAAATATACAGAAAACCTTTCTTTTCATTTCGACTTAATGAGAGTGCTGCATTATCATTTTATCAAATAAAGCCTAGAAATATCAGTTTGATCAAAAGACTCAAATTAGTGAGGAAAACGTTTGTTGATTCCATAGCCACAGTTGAATGACCAAGCTACATCATTAATGTTAACTGATTCATGTTGTGTTTAATAAAGAACATAAAAATGTCTGTCACCAAAGTAACTTCAAAGACATTGTAAAATCATCAATAGGTAAGTCTGTTGCCGAAGTAAAGAACTTAAAAAACATTTGACATTATCAATGGGTAATTGTCAGAATTTGTTCTAATCAGACAATAGGGGACTATTAAAATGGCTTCGTCCACCCGCCTGTCTGCCCGCCCGGTAATCACACCTTTTCGAGCACATTAATTCTGCTCCTCTATAATTGAGCTAGAACGGAGTCCAGTGATGAACAATTTTTGCTTAGACAATGTCGGGACTCGTGATACCCAATTTCTTTATTTCTACATGTCGTATGAATCCACAATAATCGACATTCAACTATCCAAACGTTTCTTAATCTCCTCGAAAAGACTTTTGTTTGCCATTTTCAACATTATCCTCTCTATTTTAATCACGAAACGAAAGACCAGATCATCTATTTGTTTCGATTAATTATATTATGATGAACTTGGTGTATCATTACTTCAATTAGGGGCGATATGGGGCCAAAAAAACAGATATGAGGCCAACGAAAAAAAAACGGCGCTGCTCTTGTCGAAACGAAGATCACCAGCATTAGATTTAGACAGACGCGTGCACAGCTAGACCCCAGACTTGCATGGATAAGCTCTAGACCGGCGCCGCTGCACCTCATACCGGGGCTGCTAAGTTCCAGACCGGAGCCGCTGGACCAAATACCGACACTGATAAGCTACAGCCCGGCACCGCTGGACCCAAGGTTGCCGCTAATAAGCTCCAGTCCGGGTCCGCTCGGCCCCTTTTGGGACACAAATGTTTATACTTCTAACTGAGCTAGAACTGAGTCTATTGATGACCATTTTCTACTTAGGGTACGTGGGGATGCTGGTCCCGCCAATTTTGTGTCTTTCTCAAAAGTTATAGAATTTCCAATTGTTTAAATGGTATAAATACTTGCCCCGAAGTATATTTATTGTCTTCTCAAGTGGGGATTTTTGTGGACAGTGTAAGTTTAGTACGCCCTGGTCCGGAAAACTAGCTGCCGCGTATGTGCCGTAGGTCGACACTGACCGGCTTCCAGTTTTCCAAAAGGTATATCATTGCCTGCCACGTCTGTTCCGGAATACTGGCCCCACCTATGAATAGCTTGTTCATGTTTTCAGTCGACCTATGTCATTGTACCCATTGTTAACGTAAACTATAGATTTCTATCGGATTATAAACATGATTTACAGGCACCAGTAACCTTTGTCAATACTTTCTATTATTTGAGCTGATGATTGAAATAAGTGTAAATGTCTTGGAATCACAATCAATACCGTTATAAGATTAATCACTTATCAGTATGTATCAAAACACACTTTAAATCTATAATGTTGCATCGTGAGATAATTCAGGAGCTATAGTGCATAATTATCAATAAACAGGTTTATATCACCATAGATTTTTTTTACTGATTCCACATTCGTGTGCTATTTCATATTTCGCCTACTTGTTTTTCCCGTCATTAACGTAGTTAGAAAGTCTTTTACCAAGAAATAATTAGAGGCATATTATCACTAAAATCAATAACAATACAAAATAAGCCTAGAGTAACTTTTACTTTGTCATCTTAACACAAATTGTCTTATAAAGCAAATCCTTTTCTCGAGCCCCCACCTAGAGCTCCTACACAACCACTGTAAGTTATGATGTGTACGAGAGTTGGCGGTGCCAGGATTTGTCTGAAGGGGGCCTTCCACAGAGAGTTTTAAAAATCCCAGTAAAGTACGTGATATGGAGTATGTTCTGTATAAGAAACATAATCAATAGAAATAATTGCTTCCCACCCACCAGAGAGAAATGGAGTTTAACGTATGGTTCAATTTTATTTCAATAATTCGCTTGTGCGTAGGGATTCTTTATCAGTAGGAGGAAATAGAAGACCCGGAGAAATCCAGCAGGGTTGGACAGCCGACCCTACTCCTTGTCATGTACAAGCAGGGGAATCGAAACCAGTAGGCGGATACCGGAAAACCCAGAGAAAACGTACAAGCTCCTTGCCACGTACAAGCGGGGAATCAAACCACACCACTTGACTCAGTGACATACCTTCTGACCCAACGCGCAAACGTTAACCACTCGGCCACCCACCCCCTAGTCTTTTATAAATATTTGTGTATTGCCATATTAAACGTATTACACAACCAACCCAACAACACGAGAAAATAACTGGGGGGTTTTTCATGCTCTCGGGTCAATTGTTTTTGTGTTGTCTGGTCAATTTCGTCGTATTGTTGACTTGTCGCTTTCGACTTTTTCACAGAATACCAGTCGTGGTCTCGTACACATATTGAGTCACATGTACTGCCGGTACACCCTTGTGTATATCCATCAGTAGATCTAGAGTAATCAGTATCTTTATTACAATTACCATCATTACATCTCTGTTGACAGTTGGTACCACGGTAACCTTGTGTACACCTAGAACATTGTCCTGGGACCTGTTTCACTAAATTTTAACTAAGATAAAATCCAAATTTTAGTAATTTGATTGGATAATATTAGGTTGATTTTGGTGCTTAGCCAATCAAAATTGAAGTATTCACTAAAATTTGGATTTTATCTTTAGTTAAGATTTCGAGAAACCGGGCCCTGTATTCCTATTACAGTTACCACAGTTAGTAACTATACAGCTATGTTGACAGTTGATACCATAGTAACCTTGAATACAGCTAAAACAATGGCCCGTTATCGTGACAGTTGATAACTGTGCATTTCTCTTCGCAGTTGGTACCATAGTAACCCTGTACACAGCTATAACAATGGTCTATTTTCCTATCACAGTTATCGTTACAGTTAGTAACTGTGCACTGCTCTTCACAGTTGGTACCATAGTAGCCTTTTATACAGTTATAACAGCGACCTGTTTTCCTATCACAGTTGTTCTTACAGCTAGTAACTGTACAGCTGTGTTAGCAGTTGGTGCCATAGTAACCCCGTATACAGCTATGCAGTGGGCTGTATTCCTATCACAGTTATCATTACAGTTAGTAGCTGTACAGTTCTTTTGACAGTTGGTACCATGGTAACCCCGTATACAGCTATAACAAAGGCCTGTATTCTTATCATTGTTGTTGGTGTAGTTAGTAACTGTACATTGCTCTTCACAGTTGAGATAATTGTAACCCCCTATACAGCTGTAACAATAACCTGTATTCTTATCACAGTTATCGTTACAGTTAGTAGTTGGACATCGTTTTTTTACAGTTGAGACCATAGTAACAACCCCTTTATACAGATATAATAATTAATATTATTAACTGTGCATCGGTCTTCGCAGTATGTACCATAATAACCTCGTGCCGGAATACTGCCCTGTATCCCTATCACAGTTATAATTAACGTTAGTAAGTGTACAGATCTGTTGACAGTTGATACCATAGAAACCTTTTATACAGCATGATGAAAAATACCAAATGTTGAATCACATAATCTATCTTTACAGTTGACGTCACATTGATTTTCACAGGCTGCATCATAATAATGTGTTCGACAACCATCTGAAACATAGCATAAACTCATCTCAATATTAGATATAGAGAAATAACCCGGGCTACACCGTAATACTGATAGATTAACAAAGTACAGAGACCGGCTTGTATTGACATTTGCGTTTTGGTTATCCAAAATCCACCATATCCTCCTTCGTTTATGAAACTGCACCATATGTGATGGAACGTATCTAGTTATGAAATAGCCAAATTAGGAAATTTGAAAGGAATGGGCATGTCCATTTCCATATTAAGAAATTAGTACTTTGATTAACATCTAGCTTAAGGCAAGTAGGGGCGGTCCTATCTTTAAAAGGGAGAGGGGGTGGATAGCCGAATCGTCTGTCTTTGAGTCAACTGGCGTGGTTTCGATTCCACGGTTGTATGTGACAAGGGGTATGGTCGCCTTTCCAACCTCATGGGTTTTCTCCGGGTCCTCCGGTTTTCTCCGACAAGGGGTATGGTCGCCTGTCCAGCCTCATGGGTTTTCTCCGGGTCCTCCGGTTTTCTCAAACTGCTAAGGACCCCTACGCGCAAGTGAATTATTGAAATAAAATTGAACCATGTGTTGGTGCCGATATGACCTAGTTTGTGTCATGTGGACGTTAAACTCCATTTCTATCTATCTATATATCTTTAAAAGAGCGAGTGGGTTCGTTACACACGTGAGCTCACTCATAGTATCAGCCATATCAAAACAAGAGAGCCAGTTATTATTCTCGAGAGCGTGGAGATTTGTGACTGACAATTTGCCTAAATCTAGAGAATACTATACAGTTCCATTAACGAACCTATGGCCCAATTTGATATATAAAAATATCGTTTATTTCCGAAGCATTACGCGATCCACAATCTCATACAACTTGTTAACGAATTTGAAACTAATATTAGGTAGAGACCATAATATTGTTACACTATAAGAGAATAATAAGTAACATAATAGTAAAGTGGTATCAGATTTTCCATACAAGTAAACATCTAATTAATATAAACATGTTCTACATACCGATAAATTAAAATTACCTGCTGCGTGAATTAATAAAATAAAAACAAACAAACTGGACCATGAAACCATCTAAATTCATATGAATAAGTCTGTATCAAATTTAGTCGTCAGCTTATTAAGTTATTGTATATCGTAACAAAGACGTTCCTGTTTTAGTATCACAGGTGTTTGTAAAATAGAAAATCTCTTTCAAAAAAGGCGTTAAGCTGAAGCTAGGTATTTTACCTATAATCTTTCTTTAATCTTATATTCATATAAATACCCCCTTCACACATACACCACGAACACGCTACGGCGTACAAAAAATCATCCAGATTGTGACTAAGAGTGGCAAGGTCTTTGTTAGTGTAGTAGGATCGTGGCAGGGTAGGGGTAGGAACGTAGAGAGCATGATAGGCCACGACCTCGTGGTGGAAATAAAGCGTGGGGATAGCTTAGTAAGAGCGCGGACTGCGTACTGGCAGCATACCCAGAACGGGGAGAACGCCCATGGTCACACTCTCATTACGCGCACCGCGTCCCGGTCACGCTCTTTCTTTGATCTTAAGTTTTTCGTAAATTCCCCTTCACACATAGCTAGCTTCAAAAAAAAGTACATACACAAAATTCCGAATCTTGAAACACACATATCTTATCGACGGATGGACAGATCTGTTTAAAGTATAAATATACAATTTGAATTTATTCCGACGTGTGTATACCTCATAAGCGATTATGCTTCTTTAAAGGAAAAAAAATATTTCCCATAATATTCGAAATTAAAAACACGAATTAGAATTCAGTATTTGTCCATCTCAGTTAACGTTGATGTGGTTATCTTGGCGTGAAAATACAGGATACTAATATCCAGTTTAACACACAGCGAACAATTTATAATCAATACACGAGTCGTGTATTCTACTGTTTCGACCGACATTTATAATAACCAAGAAAACTATCCCACAAAGACAACGCGGTAGTAATTAGTAAAGCCCCCGTCAGACCAGGATGGCGTTCTTACTGCGCTGCTGCGACAGTACGGCGACCAGAAAATGCAAAAGGTCGCTGGAAACGTGAACACAACGCTAGAAAATGTCCCCCAAAAATTACAAACTTGAAAAAAGTCGCGTTCTTACCTCTCCGCGCTTATGGCGTTTCTATTGAGATGTATTGGCTTGGCAACGGCAATCATCGGCGAACCCGCGGCGCTCTAACAACGCTCAGGGGGTTCTTACCACAAGTCTTCTACATGTATCGCGACTGCGCGTGCGTTTCTACCACGTAATCACGGGGACTATATCAGCTTGTCAGATTTTTGAAAATTTCAAGATGACGACATGCACATTGATGTATGAACATGAAAAACGTGGTCGCCATAGGAGTGTAATGCAAGCTTGGTAACCGCGCCATGGTCGTATTAAGATCTCCATAAACGCACTGGGAACCCCATAAGATCGCCATAAGGACGTGGTGCAAAAGCGCAACAGTTGTGAAATCATCGTAACATCGCCATGCATGACAACACCTTAAGGACTCCAAACGCTTGGCAGGGTTGTGGCAGACACGCGAGGGTCGTGGTGAAGACGCCATAAATGCACATTGCAAATGTTACAATTTTCGCAGCGTCTTTGCCACGTGGGTACTGCGTGTGTACTGCGCGTGTACTACGTTCATGGGGATGTTGCCAGGCTTGTCTCGCGACCATGGAGACAATGCACGATATCTGGCCTTTCTACAACGCATTTGGCGATCTTAACGCGATCTGAGACAATTTTCCGTCGCCATTGCAGTGCAGTAAGTGAGCCACCCTGGTCCGATGGGGGTACAAAAAAAAATGGCTGATTCACAAATAACACAATAATATTATATAAAAAAAAAATTACTTGTAGAATAGACTAAGCAGGTGTAAACGACTGCTGTTTAATTTGGACTGTTCACATATTTCACTGAACAAAACTGATTATAAATTGCAATATTTCTTTTTAAAAAAATTGAATATAAATCACTTTATATACATTCACGTTAATTTATGTGCTTTTAGACCCATTTTCGTCTATTTTAGGAAAAAAAACATGCGCTGTTTAAGCTACACGTTTCTTATTTCGAAGCTTTTTCGGGAGGTTGTCAGTGGGTGGTAGTTGGTGTCTACTATATCTACAGCTCAGTCAATGTTTAGGCGACTGGGCATCTGAACATAATATGATAGTTATAATCACGTCATATAGTCTTAATAATTTTTGTCGGTTGACAATATATGTAGTTATCTCCCTTTATTTATCTAAAAGAATTATATGTGTGTATTTATATTAAGAAAGACTGTTGATTTATGCACGTTTTTAGAATACATTGCCCACGTTATAATAATAATAATAATAATAAAAACTTTATTTAATGAGGCAACTTATTTAGTTAAAAATCAATCTTCCATAAATTTCTACGAAGCTACATAGACATGTATACGTGTAATATCAGGATAAATTCAAAATCATTTGAAAGAGAGAGGTTTGGGTCAGTAAGTCACTCCTAAACTACAAAACATATACTTCACATTTGCCAGATCTAACGAGGTGTATTGCTATTTGTGTCACTATTTGTGCTACAGAGAGATAGGAGTTTGGGGAGGAGACACATACAGCTATTACTCCAACGTCTGTAGCCCAATGTTCAATAGCTGATTCTGGGTACTTATTTAGATGTCTCATAAAAGCATACGCACGTTTTCTATGACTAGGGGATGTTGGTAGATTACATCGGTTATGAGGTAAAATAATCGATGTCCGGTAGTATATGTTCATAAAAATAGGGTTTAGTATTATGAAGCTGAAACAAGCGATGTTCTTGTCAGAAAAAAAAACAATTACCGCCGTTATAGGATTATATGTACGTGTTTGCCATGACAGGTCAAGGGAAGTATAAAGATGATTTCTAAGCCGGTGTAACATGCGCAGTTGATACATCTACTGAATGTACGTGCAGGCCTGTTCACACAAATCTTTCAATTTCATACAGCATTTACAAAGATATGGTGAAGCGAAATTTCACCGATCTATGCTGACCATTACCTAAATGGTGCACTTTACTCTTTCTGTTTCCTCTTATTTTTCTTGACAGAATCTATCGACAAAACAGGCCTACATTTCTTCGAAGTTGAACTTTAAGCAATTTGCAATCTACAGGGTTGTTCATTGTCGGATGACGTCATGATAACGTGGCCGTTGGCATCTTAATGTGTTCGCGAAATCGAATTGATGTGTATATGTTTTTAATCCGACTGAATCCAAGCCGGGAGATTGTACAAAGCGAGAGAGAGAGAGAGAGAGAGAGAGAGAGAGAGAAATGGAGTTTAACGCCCACTCGACACAAACTAGGTCATTTCGGGACTAACACAATTTTATTTCAATAATTCGCTTGCGCGTATTGGTCTTTAGCGGTGGGATGAAACCGGAGAACCCGGAGCAAACCCACGAGGCTGGACAGGCGACCCTACTCCTTGTCATGTACAACCGGGAATCGAAACCACGCCAGTTGACTCAATGACAGACCTTATGATACAGCGCGTACGTGCTAACCATTCGGCTAGCCAGCCCCCCCCCCCCCCCTCCATTATACGGAGCGTTGTTATGTTTTGATTCTCTTTAATAAATGTTAAATAATCAACCTGAACACGTATTAGCGTGAAATGAGACGTGAGAAAATTTATATTTTCCCAAAAATGCAAACAACACATCAATACTTTAAGATATCGGGGTGTATAATTTCACAGAAATATTGTCGTTTTTATCATAAATTATCTTCATGCGACACCTTTTGTTTAAGTCCAAATTACCCCCGGTAAATCGATGTTATATATTCTATCACGTCACTGATTGATTTATTGAACGGTAGTTTTTATATTTATTGTTGGTCTTTGATGAACGAGGTTTTGTGTTTTTATTGATCTATTAAGCTGATTAACTTGATGAACGAGGCTTGAAGTCAATAGAACAATGCTGAAGGGCATGGTGGATACCATGGTGATAATATAAACAACTAACATTATTAAAAATGAAATAACCTATAATGCACTGTAAAGTGGTTGATTTCAAAATGAACAATTTTTTATGGTTATTAAAATAACATAATGTTTTTGTTGACAGTGATTATCTCTAGGGTTGATTTGTGGAATCAAGTGAAGGCAAAGATGAGGAATTCATTATTTGTACATTCTGCCACAGCATGGGTATCTATGAACAGATTAAAAGTACCGTGCGAGTTTTGTTGGTTCATTTGCTTAGATGTAATGTTTAACCCATTTGGAAAGATAGGATAGGAATGTTCGTATCATTGGTTGCTACAAAATAACATAATATATGACTAACGTTTGACGTCTTAACTTTTCTGCGCTAACCGGGATAATAAAAAACGGGACATAAGAGACACATTGTACTGGTTCCAGTCCTGCATATTTATCGGAGCTAATAAACTATTACGTACCATCCCGTAACTTAAGATCACAAGACATGTCCTTATTATGCATTCCAAAGTACAATCTACAAACTTTCGGTTCTAGAACATCCCAGTACAGTGCACCCTTTTTGTGGAATTCCTTACCCCATCATCTTAAAACAGCTCCATCACTTGAATCTTTTAAAACAAAATTAAAAACTCATCTATTTACCACTGCGTTTTAGTTGGAGTGGATCAGGATTTGTGTGTAAATAGTGACCATTGAGTACATAGTACGCGCCTAGAGCATGCATTTGTGGATGGATTTACAAATATACATTATTATTTATTATTTATTATGAGAGAAATGAAGCTCGAATAGCAGCTGTTTACCGCCAACACATCTTCGAATTCTAACTGCACGAGAAAATGTACACGGTTGGGCGTTGGTTTTTCGTATCATCTGAACGACTATAGTTAATCTGACAAGTTAGAACCCGGCTTTCCTAAATGTGATAATTTTGTAGATTTGTAACTCCAAAGTTACATATAATTTTAAGAGAAACGAACAGCTTAATTCGAGAAAGCAGAACTTCCTTTATACCACTCCTTACATAATACTGTCTGTTGTAGTCAACTCAAGTTTAGACGATGATTTCATAACTTCATACACGATAAGGTTCGCCATATTCCAGACATACGTGAAGTAATGTTCAAGTTTTATCAATACCTTTATATTAAAAGAAACGCACGTCAAAGAACATTCTGTCAATAAGTAAATATAATTGATCTTTTGTCAAACACAATAAGTATATTTTATTCCTCGGAGGGATAACTTAAGACATTTTGTTTAGGAGCATTATCACTCAAGAGATAATAATAGAATATTAGAAACATACCGGAAGCCTGTAGGATTAGTTTATTCCATTATAAACAATGGTTACTTAATTCTAAAAATATCTCTTCGGATATAGCTTGTACCTTTGTGTAAATGGAGAGAAATAAAATTTAACGCCCACTCCATACAATCTAGATCATTTCGGGATTAAGATATGGTTCAAGTTCAATAATTTGCTTGCGCGTATAGGGTCTTTAGCAGTGAAAGGAAGCCGGAAGACCGGGAGGTTGGACCAGTGACGCGTGAGACAATTTGGCCACCCTACCCCAAACGCCCCACATTTTTGTAAACACTGTCCAGGTGGGCATACAATGTCCAAATGTATGATGATATCCAAATTGGTTGGCACTCGTTGTGAATTTTCGTCCACATGGGCCAAAATTATTTGACATTTTTATGATGAAGTATAACATAAAACATAAACAAGGCGGAAAGTATTAATGACATCATATTTTGTTATGTCACATGATAGACTGCTGTTCCACTGATATACACTTTCCGGTTGATTAATGAGTTGTAACGTGCTGGTTCTTATTTATTAACAGCATGGGTTGTGTTCCCTTTGCTACGAAAAAAAACGTCTATATTTCGTAAATCTAACCAATGTATATGCATAGAGTAATATATTGTACCATCGTGCCAAACGGGTAATCAAAGTCTATATAATATGTGGACTTTATCAAGGGGTTTTTCAGTAGTAACTTGAGTTGGCTAATCGTACTATTTCGAAGTAAGAATGTGGCGCTTCGCGCACAATACCCACTACTATAATAAGTGGCGTAAATTCATAAACATTAGTATTGATGAAATATATTCTCTTTTTTTCCCAGATTGTATAAAAACTACAAACCATGTTTATTTCGTTTCCTCTAGACCAGAAGTGATACTTTGTTTATATTTTTAAAAAGTTAAAGTATACAAACGCTTCTATACGAAACAAAAGACATATTGATCCCATTATGTTTGTTCAAAGTGGTGGAAAGTAAACACACTGAGGAATTCTGATGTATTGATTCTTTAAGGGGTTAATTATAACTGGTTATTAAAAACAGTTTGGTGTATAATTACTAATAGCAAGGTATGTTAGTGCCTTCGACTATCGTCAGCCAAAGCAAAGATAAAACATAAACAAAATCCACACTTTCCCTTTATATAAAATACAATTGTAAATCATGACAAAAATCCCACGACCACAAGATACACACAAAAACTAACAAAATGAACGTCAGAAATTACTGTATGCATGCGCTTTAGTGTAAGTTTAACTTAGAATTATGTGTAAATTTTAGGAGCGATGACGCCATTCGCCAATTTCTGTAAAACAACGATAAACGTCTACTGCACGTACACTACTGCTAATCAGATTTGTGGGCACACTCTTCAGTCTAGTCTCCTTGTACAATAACTACAATATTGTTTAAGAATCTAAATTTTTAAGGGCACCTTTATTTTATTCTTTGTCTTTCTTAAATCAACCAATCTGTATCTGACATGTAGTGCCTAATCAATAATAAAACCACTTCCATTACCTTTTGTTTTAGTATAGGTATGTTATAAACATTAACCTATAGAATTCTATTTGGCTGTGTTCTTATTTCATTAAAAAGCGGAAGTCTGTCAATATGTTTTATCGATAAAATCCCCTAAACATTTTCATTTATTTAATTAAAGCTGCACTGTGTAAGATTTAGATAAGAGATGGTCGTTCTTGCTATAAAATTGGTTGGATGGCCGAATAGTTAGTGCGTGCGCGCTGAATCATAAGGTCTGTCATTGAGTCAACTGGCATGGTTTCGATTCCCCGGTTGTACGTGACAAGGAGTAGGGTACCCTTCCACCCCGTGGGTTTTCCCCGGGTCCTCCTGTTTCCTCCTACTGCTAATTATTGAAATAAAATTGAACCATATGTTAGTCCAGAAATGACCTAGTTTGTGTCGAGTGAACTCGACCTTATGATACACGTGCTAACCATTCGGCCATCCAACCCCTTGCAAATTGTTGAAATAAAGTTGAACCAAGTGTTAGTCACGAAATGATCGAGTCCCATCTCTCTCTCTCTCTCTCCCAGCCATTCGGTGATCTAGAGAGTTGATTATGGGCTAGGCAAGTGAATGAATGTCTAAATAATAATTTATATAATATTTGAAGTCAGAAATATACCTGCCATAAGCAGATTTAACTCTTGTATAATGCATCCTGAAATTAAAATGTATTGATAAAGGACAGAGATCGCATGTATACAAAGACTATTTGAATTTATATGTACGTAAATATTGGAACAAAGACTTTTTGAATTTCTTAATTATACTTTATATTGATCATATTACATACGTACATTGATTATCAAGTTGGCATATGGGCTTTAGTTTCTACGATAGATTTGAGCTTTTGTTGTGTTCCTTTGTTTTTTCCTTTTATATCGACTTTGAAACTAGAGTGGAATAATTAGTGGCAAAATTGTTGATTTGAGAAACAACGCCCTACCGATGTCAACTACCCGTCATGTTTTGGGAACTTTTGTGGTCACTGATTGGAATCATTGAAAATGTCCAAACACCTAAGGGATATAATATACCCGTCTCGTGAAAAAAAACTACAAAGGAAAATTTTGGGAGCAAAGTTGTTGATTTAAAAAACAACGCCCTGGCTACCCATGTCGTGTTTTTGGTCTTGCGTTGTCACTGATTCGTACCGCCGAAAAATTTTAAACACCCACGGGATACATCATTATTTTTACCCTTCTCGTGAAAAAGCAAAATAAAATGGAAAGATAATAAAAATAAAACGGGCAATCTGTCACCCGCGGAAATAAAACTCATTAAGATTTGTTCAATTTCATAATTCTTAGTTGAATCGATATTGATAACAAAAACATCTTGATACAAAATCTATTATCGGGAATTTATTTATTCTAAGCACCGTTTATTGGTTTCTGCCTGTAGGTGTTTTTTCTTGTTTTTCTCAGTTCCGTTAATACTCAAATATATCGACTGTATGGAGTTATTGAAGCTCATAGCCTTCCAATTGGTCGTCCTTAATACTGTCGTATTATTGTTGGGCTCTCAAAGAAAGTTGTCACAGATTTGAATATATCAAGTGACGAGGCTGCACGCTTCCTGTGATTTACTGTGGTCTGTGAATACATTTGGATTAGTGTGAGTATTATTTTTTTATTTTTTTTTTGTTTACGAATGTACACATTTTGATTTTTTGTGAAGTCATCGCATCTGAAGTCAGGAATCATTTGTTTAAGTTCTGCCGTGCATTGTTTATTTACGAACATACATTTTGTTTGGGTTTTTTCCCAACATTGATAAATATTTGTTTGTTGGGAGGAAATAACTGATCGGGGGACTTTTATGTAAATCTTTAATGTTTACTATTGTTTTGATTGAGCATTACTACTTCCCTAAAGTGTTGCGGGTCTTACTGTGACGATGTTGGTGTTATTTACCCGTTGACCGTTGGAGGGAATATTTTTCAGCGAGTGGTTGGTATCCCTTTACTTGTCATTTATATTTTATCGGGCAATATATTTAATTTTTTACGACTTTATCCACCGTTAAAACGTACGAAAACAAAATCACAAATTAATGATAGATGATCTCGCGGCTTGGATTCAATCGGATTAAAATTTGGCCCATTAAACGTTTTGTAGCGAAGTAAATGTGTGGCGCTGGTTTGTTTTAATTGCCGATGGTTTCGAATGTTGACAAACTCTAAATCTAAAGTATAAGTTCGTAAATAATGAACGGAATTGAACCAGTTTTGACTGATATACTTTTTAGAATGATTTGAAATCAACATAAGGCCATTCTTTATTTAGATGATGAGCGGCACTGTCTATGGGTATTCAACGTGTATTGCTAATTTTCTATTCTACTTGAGCAACAAATACTTTCTTGAAAGGTTTCATCTGTGTTGGAATATAATCAAAAGTAAATAGAATTATCTAATATGGAACATGTCATTCATATTGGATGTGCCTGGGATGTTTAAGACCAATAATGATCATTCAAGATATCTTTATGAAACTTTATATTCACACTTATTACAGTAGTTAATGCCTTTTGATGATTGTAAAGTTGAATAAATTGTGTGTTTCCAAGGTATCAGATTTAGTTTTTGGTATACAATTATTGTTAAAATCTATCAAATAACGTAAGTTATGATCTTTTGAAAGATGCCTTTACACGTATAAAGTGTTATTTGGTGATATATTTGGACTAAAAAAATATTCAAACTAATCGATCTTTTAACATTTTGCTTCAAATCCCTTATTAAATATTTTAATCGCAAAATACTACCCTAAGCCTTAACATATTATTTAAAGCAGCATGTCACGTGGCTGGGGTGAGGGAGGGGCTATTTTTAGTTTGTATTTGTCCATTGACCATAAATACCGAAGACTAAGTAAAACCTTGGTTTATCCTGTCGGCTTTTTTACCGCAGCGTCTGCTGTACGTTTGGGTATCTCACTGTTCTTACAACCACAAACCATTCGATCAACATGTACGAAGCGCCACCTACATTTTCGTAAAATGGAGACCCCATCTACGTGAAGGTCTTCAAGTTATTATCATTCTTTGAGCCATTTTCATCGATGGGTATTCAACAACCAATTGTTAATATTGGAAGAGATGAGACGAATAATGGCGATTCCTTGTACACGTTAAAGTATACGCAAAAGAACCTCTGTGACAGTTGGAATTCGACGAAGAGTCGCAAACGCATCAGTCCTTACAAAATTTCCCTCATAGAACATTCCATGATGCCTGTCTTCATTAATTAGCCCATTGGTGCAGAAAGGTATGGCGTCAGGCCACATTTCATTTCGACATTTGAAATCAATTTTAGCCATTAAGATATTTCCACGTTGCTGACGTGATATATATCAATAAAAGCGCCCTTTTGTTTACGAGGTTTATCCAATCTCTTCGGTCTTTAACAACGTCTGAAAAACATAAAAAAAACACTGGAAAATAATCAATGCCAAGAGAATTATACACACAATGGCATGCAGGTTATCGATGCCCTGCATGTTTAATAATATGTTAACAATGAGTACAAAAGACGACCACCCCTGAGGGAATATTCCAGTCACAAAATATAATTCTTAGTTATATGATATCCTGGTACACACCAAAAATACCGTCGGGAGTTCTAGTAAGTCGGGGCTACTATGGCTCAGTGAGTAAGACGTTGACTAGCTAACCTGACGGTCCCGTGTTCGATCACCGGATTTTCCGGTGTAGTTTTCCCTTGGATGGGACAAAAACCAAGGTCTCGTGTACACATTGGCGTGCACGTAAAAGAACCCTTAATAGATGTAATTCGATATAAGCGTAGGTCCTAGTGCGACAGAGACATATTCTCACTCTTCTGCACGACACACAATTAATTGATCATCATTTATTAATTGATCATCAACGGTATTAATACACTGCATTTGGAATTTCTTTGATTTTATTTACTTAAATAGCTATGTATAACAGTTTTAAATAAAGATCTTAAATAAGAACTGTGACAAATTATCGTGCACAATATACCATCGCCGACGAAACGTGTGACAAAGTGCTCTATAACTTTCGTCGAACTGAACGATCATTTAGATGCATAGAACTTATTGACCTCAGCTGGTTTTTATTATATATGGTATTGACTTTTGAGCACTGTATAATCCTGTTAGGCACGAATTGGCTGTTATAATTTAACATGTAATTAATCCCATCTGTCATTTCCAAGCTACATATGATCTGTGTACAAGCTCCGCATGACCTCAAAGGAAATAAGCATCGGTCGATTAATCATACTATGACGTGATAAATAGAAATAAAATGAAAATGAAATGAAATGGGGTTTAACGTCCTACTGTTCTGCTCCTATACTGGGCTAATGAAGTCGGGCATACGCCATACAGTGTGCTATGAGGGAAATTTTGCCCCAGCAGCAGCACTATCGCCTACTCTTATATCGAATTCCAACTGCCAGGGGATCTTTTACGTGCATCATATATGATCATGACACTTATCCATTTTCCCTAATTGTTGGCCTATATAACCAAGAGTTTACTGGCAATTAGGAGGAGAGAAAGACGGATGGGGAAGAGAAGAGACGCAGATGAGCGGGGGGGGGGGGAGCTGAGATCGGCGAATGGGCTCCTCCGAGTTAAGCCGCTGCCGAAGCAGAAGGGCGGAATGGTTGAAATATAGTCATATACTGTATTAATGTACCGTGTTGATGTTTTATATTCTGTTCCGATGTAAAGAAACCCTTTATGTACGAAACTGATCTCTGATATCACTAAGATAGTGCTCGGACGTTTATTATCAAATATTAGCAAATCAGTAGGGTGTTCATATCATGAAAGCTCTGTCGACGACAAAATATCTTTGGCGTGCGCTGGCCTTTAATCTATTGGTTTAAACCCTGTATGCACGAAACTGATCTCTGATATCACTAAGATAGTGCTCGGACGTTTATTATCAAATACTAGCAAATCAGTAGGGTGTCCATATCATGAAAGCTCTGTCGACGACAAAATATCTTTGGCGTGCGCAGGCCTTTAATTTAT
This sequence comes from Patella vulgata, assembly GCF_932274485.2. Taxonomy (NCBI): domain Eukaryota; kingdom Metazoa; phylum Mollusca; class Gastropoda; family Patellidae; genus Patella; species Patella vulgata. Next base: position 27,345,228 of record NC_065883.2, read on the forward strand.
TGGTTTAAACCTGTACCTGTAGTAAATGTGTAAAATTGTGTATTAATTACAAAGAGCAATAGTGTATGTTTATATCAAATAAACGGTTTACAGAACCAAAACGAGATCGAAATATTTCGCGAGTTTTTAAATCTTTGATATCAATGCTTTTGATATGTGTGTGATTCACGGGATTTTTTTTATTGAGAAATAAAAATAAATATGAAAGGACTTGTCCTTTAATTATTATAGTGATATAGCATATTGCGATATTAAATGTCATTGATTTGTGGTATGGATTCCTTTATACCATTGATCTTATATGCATCTGGGTTTAACCTTTCGCATTTCAACAACATTAATCACACCAGCTAAAAATTTAAAAAAAACAATATCTAAAAATAGTGGTTTGAGATACATATAAAGAGTGGGCTGAGATACACAAAACGAAATGAGCTAGTTGCTAAACGAATATTAATGGTCAATGTCACAATATTTAAATTCCTCTTCCTCTTTTCAGTAGGTATATTGCTTGATGAAGAAAAACAAATTTGTTTTATGTTATTCAGATTTCCTCAGATGAAATTGACAGTATCTATATATGGATTTCAATCGAATTTGCTAAGTATATTGCTTGGGTATAGTGCTTTGTATGCGCCCGAAGTTTCGGTGTGTGCATATTATGTCGTCACCAATATCGGTCCGCGAGCCCGTCTGGCAACAATAAGGATGGTGAGGCTACTGACTGTAACGGACTTTTCATCAAATTCGGCATGCATCATTGCTGTCTCTGCCAATATTCCGCGTCAACAATTAACTTGTGTACGCGTCAGAGTCTACAGCTTTTTATGTTGTTGTTTGTTTTTGAGGTAGGGGTGCAAATTTGGTGTTAAGCATTGGGGTCATGAACGGACGATTCCTGTTCATTTCTAGTGTATTACAACCTTTACGCCCAGATTTTCGAATACCTTGAGGCGATATTGTTGTACGAATCTTCTTCAAAACATATATAGGTGTGAAGATTTTTGGTGGAATATTAGTATTCCAGTTGGAATTCAACATAAGAGTAGGGCAAAGTTCCCCTTACAGTACACCGTATAGCGTATGCCCGTTTTCATTAGCCCAGTCAGGGCAGAAAGGTAGGACGTTAAAACCAATTTCATTTCATTCAATTTTCCGACTTTTCTGCACCAATCGGGCTATTGAAGATATAAGGCATAGGCTATGCAGAGTGCTAAGACTGTGGCATTTCTTCATCGAAAGTCATCTGTACACATGAGATTTTTTTTGTTTCTGTACTGTTCTTTGGCAGGCCCTTTGCCCTGCACTACCGACAACGAGAAACCACGCTGCAAAATCGCGGAGAACTTACTTGACCAACACCAGGATCAGTGTACATAATCATAGTAATGAGAGGAATATGATGATGAGTTAGTTGTATTTTACGTCCGCTTCCACCGAGGTGATATCGCAGACAAGAGAGGAATATGGCCGATAACCCCTAATATATTGTCGAGTTAAAACGCCGTGATGTCGAGTTGTCGTGGTGTCTGGTTATAATGTCGTGATGTCGGGTTGTTTGTTTGGTTGTCGCCATATGAAGGGCGACACCATGACATCACGACATGATACCAATCAGCCACCCTAGAGAAGGCTGTGTTATAGTAAATGTAACTTTACAGAGTAAGTCAACTGCGGTAGAAACGGGAACAATAAGCGTCGATATGATTGGGTTATACATGGGTAGAAAAGATTTAGCAATTATTGCTATATAATAGTAACTCTAATCAACCATAACAACACATCTTCTATACATTTATAATGTATCACTATCACTCTGTCCTTTGTGTATGTGTTGTTTTATGAATGTTTCTCATTTGTTTGTTTTTTATTGTTTCGATGTTAACAACTAGGACTTTTGACAATGAATTATTGAAATCATATTTCGTCGTAACAGTAGGAGGAAGAAAATGTTTTTGATCGGACGTGCGCTGTTCTTGGCTTTGTTTTTAAAAGCCTGTTCTTATTGGTAGGGGTTTATCATTCATTATGTCAGGTTAGTAATGAATTTAGACAAACATTTTGTAGCTATTTTTGTACCTGAAATGTTGGTCATTGGTTGCACGATAGGTTCAGTAAACAGTGTGTGATTTACCCAATTCTGGGCATCCTTCGCAAACAAATTTCTGTCACTATGAACTGTGAACAGCAAACGTAAATAATTTCCTACGAACGCCTATATTAATTTATGTTCCCTAAATTACCTTGTGTAGTATATATCTCCGACGCGAGAAATCCCATCCATATTCGAACGCTATTGGTGGATTTATACGATTAGTATACCGGCCACTCAAGATTTCTTAGCAATCTCCTTGTCTACATTTGACCCCGAATTTCTTTCATAAAACAACGTATTCGGGTCTTGGAGCACAAATGTGATTCGAAATGGAAAATTCGTGCTTTGAAAATAAGAAAACCGTGCTCTGTAAAAAAAAAATGGTGTAGAGCTATGAAAAAGGTATCGATGCCTCCTGACCCCTAATGAGTGTTTCCTCTTGTGGTGGTCAGTTGCTCTCTTCCGGAGGCCAAATAGAAATACTTCGCCTATGTTTCTAGTCTCGACCTCCAGACTTTAAAGACCACTTAAGATCAAAAATCTAAATTTCATGTATGTATAGCCCATGGTTACTATATCAACTTTACGGCAAGTTCACACCAATCTGATTAAAATTAAGTTAGTTAGTGTTAGTTGTATTTTACGTCCGCTTCCACCGAGGTGATATCGCAGACAAATTAAGTCCGCTGTTAACGTTTAAGTATCCGACACGCCAAAACGCTTTTCGATTTTTCAATTACGACCTTAATCCGGTTGATTGGCAGATGACGTCACAGGCACTACACATAGGATATACATTATCTATACAATATCTCACCGTATGTACAATATAGCACTATCAATACACACGGCAACTGGGCAAGCGTCTATTGACGGTCCAATTACCACGTGACTGGCCTAATCATAATCACCGAATTATCGTCTTTCATTGGTATAGATTAGACATTTGTGATTGGAATATTTTAGAGTGTATTTAAAATGCCGTATCATGCCGTAGATCAATTTAAGCTGCCTTTGTTTAAATAGGCCACGTGTCAAATGAAGATGACTCAAGAAATTAGCGCATTTACCGGTAATTTGGATAACCCCGTAGTACTTGATATCCCAAACTTAAGTACAGAAATACAAACCCAGAGAGTGGGATAGTGGAGTAAGGGGAGGCCACGATAAGACGGGCCTGGCACCTAAACACTAAAACGATGACATCTACCAATCCAGAAGCAGACGGGATCATCTACCAAACGATATGTTTTATGTTAAATAAAGGGAAGAACTTCCCACTAAACCAAATCCATGGTCAAGGCCAAATGGAAAGATTGCAAAATCATATTCTATAAAACAGGAATCAGCTTGGGTATATAGTAATTTTAAACAACTTATTAGTATAACTTAATTTATTTTATACAATTAATGTGTGTGTGTATGATTCTACCATTAGTTCGTTCGTTAGGTATTACGCACACGTTCCACTGAGAGTGATGTCTTTGATCTCGCCGGCGTAAAAAAAGATAATTACCTAATCAACATTCTTAATCCCACTAACACTCACTGCTAACACCAACTTGAAATTAATTTACGACCCATGCCTGTATAACTTTTATGGTCGGATTGATTAATTAATGACAGATATTAACGACACTACACTTTATGTGGAAAAGCGAAGTGCTCGCAGTAAAAACCACATAACTGGACCCGTATATTTTGTACATATTAAAAGTGTTCGTCCAATAAGTTCCATATTGTAAAAAAATAATTAAGAGTTCAGGACTTCAAAGTTTAAAAGTTGTAGGCACTCTAAATTGGATCTTAAATTAAAATGAATTACAAAACAAATTATTCCGTAGTCAATTGTTTTATTTAATTAGGGGGATTAAGGAATCCTTCAGGCGTTAAAAAATACACACGCCGGCTGTATATAGGTAATTAAGGAATAAACATTTCGAATATGCATTCGGTCACTGTGACGTCACTGGCGTCTGAGGGGATTAAGAGTGTTTTCGATAATTGGCAAAGCTGTTTTTACGGAAGGTCTATTTTTACGACTTTGAATGAAGATAACTGAATTAATTTCAACCAGATTGGCGTGAACTTGCCGTAAAGTGGATATAGTAACCATTTTCTACACGTATCTCAAATCTTCCGGGACCATCTTATGTGCACTTTAAAAGACAATAATCAGATTTTTTAAATTCTGTTCCCTTGTTACTGATATAATTTGAGTTTTAATGTTGGTGTGATGGTAGAATTTGAATTATAATTCAAATACTATTGTAACAAAAATGGTGTGTTATCTTCCTAGTGCTGAATTGTCATGCAAAAACATATATATATATAGAGAGATTGGTAGATCTATATTACGTTTTATGGATTTTATGATATCTTTGCAAAAAGTTCTTTGTAATACGCCATACAAATGGCCGATTTGGGTAATTTTTTAACCCTTAAAGATACATTATGTAAGATTTAGATAAAGAGCTGGCCGTTCATGCTATAATAGTTCAAAAATTTCTTCATTCAAATTACTTTATTCTAACACAAGTTGTTACTGTTTGTAGTTTTGACAAGATGTGTGCATTGATTGTTTATTATCATAACTACGGTACTGGTATATTCGAGACTTAGCTATGTGTTTTCATTTTTAAATTAAATCATTAAATGGCCCGAACCGTTCTAATCTAGTTAAAATATAGAGCATCCGATGGCATCGAAAGTTGATTATGGTCTTGTCATGTTACTAAAAGTACAATAATTAATAATTTATATAACATTTAAAGCCCAAAGAAATGGGCAAATCTAGCTCTTGAAGAGTGTATCTTTTTATTCCTGTTTTAAATGTTGTATTGGGGAAAATATTCGTGTACACATTAACAGTGAACAAATAGCAGTTGAATTCGATACAGATTATGGCGAACACTACTGTCAATGAAAATGTAGTCTCTCTTGAATGAATACAATACAACATTACAACTTAAAATGGCACATATAATGTACGGACAAGATAGCACCACTCTCTTCAATGAACATAATATAACAATAGAAAAAAAGTAACCTTTGTCTACTAAAAATGGCATTAATAATAGACAATAATCAGTATTCTGTTCCATTCATGATAAAACTATTCTAATCATGCGTAGACTTTTATACTAATATGAATGGACGGAAAATCGAAGCATGGCGTTATTTATATGGTAAACACGGTAATGTCATTAGTCAACTCTAAACGTTTGATATGAAGACAGGAATCGGGTCAAAATAACACCCAATTCACATTAAATGATAACATTTTACCATTATATGCTATAGATTTTTCTTCCTAAAATTTATTTAAGATCCCCTTTCTAATTGCAGCTTTAAGCCCTAACGACCAATTAGCACCAATCGACCGATTCCAAGCAGTTTTCAATCGAATATATGGTGCTGAGTACCGTGCCGCTAAAAAGATGCTTCATCCCAAGTTACAGCAGAAGAGAATGGGAGCTCCACGCGGTCCGACGCTTTATGAGCGCATTCTCTTGTTCAGGCGATTACGTGGAGAGCGTGGGGTTGGTGATCCTAAGGATGGGGAGGTAAGTATCTGTATATTTCTCAGGTTAGATGAAATACTTCGTACGATTTGTATTAAGGCTTGTTTTACATTGAAAAACAAACGAATGGCATTTAAATCGTCCTTATGAAAGGGTGGATTCCACAGGTGATCGGAAACAAGACCTGATTCAACTCTCTACTTATATACGTTATTGTGCTATGCGGGTGCATTTCATCAAGACAATTTATATTCCTCCTCAACTAATCTCAAATGTCAAAGTATCTGTACGGTGCACCCACTGTGTATTTTGAACATAATAATTTGATAAAGGTTTTTATCACTGTGGCATAAAATTTCCATGTTTCTTTGTTATTTTGTGTTGACAGTTCTGGAATTTAATATGAATATACTCATTATTAAACGAATTTTAGCTATTCTCATGGATACAAGCAGTAGTTACTTGCGTTTACATATTTTGGATCTGTGTCGGGGCTGTTATAGGTATGCTACTAAAATCCCATGATCGATCATACCGATGAAAGCTACATAGATTATCAAGATTCACGAAGCCTGGTTACTAGGTGTAACTTCCGCCAAGCAAAAATCACCTGACGGGTACGAAAATAGCTAAACACCATGTACTGTATATAAATACATCGAATGACAAGAATACTTAGGAAATGTTTGGTCAATAGCCCTGTTATGTATAATTATTGATCTCTAATTGTGAAAACAAGTTAAAAAATGTCAGTAGTCTAAAACACATTATCAAGGTTATTTTAAGTACTTCCGGTGAGTAGTGATATAGCTGTCAATACCTTAAAACGCTAATTTAATATTGGAAGTGCGGTTGACAACCTAAAAAATAAAATGCACCCCCCCATTTTCTTTTCTAACTAGCTTAGTGGGGACAGGCATACACCGTGGCGTTTTGTATACATGAGGCAAAACCTTGAACGGATTGCGGCGCTACGGCCTACTCTACCTTCTATTTCCAATTGTCGGAGGGATCTTTAACCATATGCCAAACGTATAAATCGTTTTCCCCTATGTTTGCTCGTTCTCTATTCTGCACAACTGGGGTGGGGTGGGGTGGTCAAGGTTAAATAATACAGAGGACGTTTCCCTGCCGACAATGGAATCCAACCTGGTATATGTCTTTCAAAGAGCAACATTTCAATTCGATATCTGTCAAAACGTCACTAATATAATAGATATTTGCCCACAAAATAATTAATAATAATTACTGCATGTCCGAAGGAATATTACGAGTAAATCGTACGATTTACGAGAACTTGGCACATAAATATTTTTCAGAACGTTTATAACTATGTATTAGGATTTTACACTCATTGACTCATGTCAGACTAATGTACTGATTAAAAGATTTTGGTGCCCCCACATGGAAAACTAATTGAAAATTCTTAGTTTTAAATTTGGCATCTAAAAAAAACAGACATTCTTTGATGCTCTAAGCACGTGCTTATTTTGCTTAATCCAGGATTGTATACCATTAAATTTAGCTTCGCAATATTAAGCGGAAGTCGGAGTTTTTACTAGTTTTAGTTTCAACATTAACCGACACATAGGTGTTGATCAGCGCGTCAAATATAGTTAAATTGACAATTTTTGCAAAGACTGGAATTATAAACAGCTATACTTAATTCAGAAAAAATCTGATATTTCCAAATCTATTTTTGCATAAAGTTATGAACAATCGATAATCAATAACTGTTGCGTCATTCAAACAAATACCTTCACAATTCACAACTTTATACAAAACCAAATGTGATCTTTCAACAAAAATTTCTACATCGAATTATAGACAGGTTATAATATTAGTTACTTCAAATCTATTCACGGGTTTTTAAGATTACGCAATAATTGATTTAAAGGATAGGAAATTGGAATCATTTTTCTAGGGTTATTTCAAACACGCATATAGAAACAATTTGCATGTAAATACGAATCTGTCTTATTAAATATTAAATGCGTGCATAAACATAAGAAAATCGTTAATAGATTTCAAGTGCAATTGAGTACACATTTGTTTTTAAAAAAATTATAATTGATTTTGAGAAAATTTTATCAAATTTGTGTCGTGTCTGTAGATAATCAAAAAAACATTAGATTAAATTTGAATATTTTTCTTGATACGAAATTAACATCGCGGTCTATTTGTTGACCGAAATAACAGTGTTCAATAATGTTGTTTCCCTACTACGGTAGACTGGCCCGGGTACACCAAAAATCAAGTCAAACTTATTTCTGGCGAAATATAAGCTTATTCAACTAATAGTAAGTGCAGGGGGGGGGGGGGGCTGCACAATTACACAAAACAAATCTACGGACAAGACACGATACGCAGAAATCACAAACAAACATACATATCAGTGAATGGATCCAGGGTCTAGATGTAAGAGTCTACTGCGCTGTACAATCCTGGGCCTGTAGTGATACAGACTTCACGCAAAAATGAAAACTAACAATAAGGAGAAATATATCCCCAAAACATTGTGTAATACTAGTACGAGTCGTGATCTGCTATATGCCACATGAAATGGGAATGTGAGCATTTTGGAGGAAAATATTACCTTTTCAAGTAACCATATCGGTGAAATGTATAAAACAGCCAAGTAGCCTACAACTAAATAATCTATGTATAGCTAGTGAGAAACATACGTAAGCGTTCGAAAGAATTGAGGTGTATTGACTACAAAGTTAGGGCATATGTCCTATTTACCACAAAAACAGAGGAAAAAACAATACTGAATACAAAGAAACAAAGGGAGAAAGTGCAACGTGACGTAAAAGGCGGTGGTTTGCCAAATGACGTCAAGAATTAAATGTAATAAAAAACAACAATAAAAAGGACCATAATTCAGATAAGACAACGCCAAAAGTTAAATAATAAGCTATCAATTTAGGAACTAGTCGGAATTATTCACCTATCAGAAATGTCAATCTAGGTATGTTGAAGAAATCGAACTATAAAGGTGTATTTATATAAACGCATGAAATAAGGGCGATAATCCAGATAGAATTAGGAAACTGCAGAAAATTAAATTTAAATATAATTATTCAGTTAGATCATTACCCAATATGTAATCAGTTGTATACTTACAAGAAATGTCACACTTGGTATGTAAAGGGAAGAAAGTTTCGAAATTTCTTTTAAAATATGTAATTGTGTTCCGCCTTTGGAAATGCAATTAAAATTGAGAGATTTTATTCTAGAAAGAAATAGTTTTTTTATCGTTACATATTGTTAAAACATCGTAATGTCCGTGAATAGTCAAATTTGTCCGTTTTGTCGAAAATACCGACATTAAATTTACTGTTAATTATATTAATATCTAAGTCAAGAACAGATGCAGTTATAGTGCCAGAATTTTCTTTATTTAATGTTAGTTCTGGGGGTTATATTTCACTTTGATATTTGTTGAATATTCCGTTACCATTTATAGCTGTTATGTCATCAATGTATCGGAAGGTGTAGTTAAGACTTTTAGCTACTTTGTAATCTGGTTTTTCTATGATCCTGAAAGCAGATTTCATATTTCTATAAATGTGGATTTGCCATAATTGGGGTGGGGTCAGTTCCCATTAGTAAGCCAATTGTTTGCTGTATTATCTGATCCCCAACCTCAAATATGGCATTGCTAATAAAAAAATATATAATGTTTTGCTAGCCTTATCGACAGGCGTTAAAACAAATCTCTCTTGAAGAGTAGCAAGGCATTCGGCTATAGATGTATTGTTGTTAGGACTTCAGGTAGGGGGCATCTTGGGTTTTGTTTAATATACTTGATTCACTTTGACAAGAGATCAAAAATCGAGTTTTCCCATTCTCCAAAAGATTCTAGAGGTGACGAAATATATCAGACCAAGCTACTATACATTTCCTGATTTGAGATTATTATGTAACTATTTGAAATTTGTTTTACTTGGTTGTTCTTGAAACTGTGGTCCAAAGCGGATTTTTAAGATTTTTATCTTCAACAACATCGAAATATCCCCTGTGTATATTGTCTTTAAAAAGACAGTTGACGCATCGACATGGAGTGTTATCGTAATTATCAATAAATGCTTGTACATTTAGATTTTCAATAGTTTAATGGTAGTTAAATATTTTATCACGAATTGGGGGGTAAAAGTTTGTGTACGACTGTGGGTGAAATTTTCGGAATAGTATCTGGTGTAGATTTAATTACTTATCGCTCTCCAAAGATTCTATTCAATCCAATGTCCAATGATTTTACATAACACATCAGGGGTTTTTCTTTCGTACTTTATGAGGATGTATAACATTTACAATTTATCAAACCGATTATAACATCGTAATATTGAGGAAGAAAACGTTCATTGGGTTGCTTAGAATTGATGATATCCTGTATGAGAACACCAAGTTTTTTCGTTGTTGATTTTTTCAAAAAGTGTACAATTTGTCGTTGAGTACACACACTGCACAAGACACTTTATCGGAAGTATGACATTGGCATATAGAATACAATTCATTCAAAATAATTTCCGGGTCTTTTTGAAATTTCGATTTTTTTTTAATAGAACATTTTTTATTTTGAAAATAATGATGATAATGAACTTACTGATTTTCAAAAGACACAAATACTACAACAGGTTGATTTGTGTACAAAGATTCATACGGTTTTTTGAATATGATCCAAATTAATAAGTGTATATCAATCAAGTGTGTTTCCAGCTCGGCTCTCTGACCGGGATTCGAGACCCACGCGGTCCCCATTCCAACCAGCTCATATGGCCCTGGTTCTAGCCGTAACTCAAGGCGCCCACAGTCTTCGCTGAATAATCTCCTTTTCATACCTGCTTATAACCCCGTTCTAGACAAAGAATGATCGAAGGGATTATGCAGCTGGCTATATTGCATCATATACCAGATTAAACGTTCAGTACAGATTGCTTTACAAGACACAGGACTTTACATAAATCGGACCAGCTATAAGTTTATATTATGGTAATGACAATGAGTGCCATCTAGACAACCATGGATGGCAATAGCCGACATCAATTCTGCTTACATGTGTCAAAATGGCACGATAACTATCAATAACATCTGTCATTATGTAACATCTGTTTTAAACTAATACTGGTGTGTTAATATTCCACATCCTTCTATTTTAGGCTGAAATATTTGATAATGTAGATGGCGAGAAAGCTGTAGCATATCATGCCGAATCTAAACCTGATGATTCACCACAAACAACCAGATCTAAGACAAGGCAACAGGTACATTATTTTCTTTGACCTAAAGATACGGTACGTTGCGCCAAACATCTCTTGCATAGTTCTGAATTCACCCGTCTCTGGGGGATTCACGGTGAACTGATAACATTATATTCATTAAGCATCGGTGTTGGCGTCTAGGGCACTAATACTACCATAGGACGTGTTTATTTCGCAATAAAACCCAACTAAATTAATTTGAAACAGGAAATGAATAACAGAAAATTTATGAATGCCTCATATGTCTTTAGATAATACCTAAAATAGTCTTGGGAAGTTCACAATCATGCTTACTTTTTTCGGAGTAACTAATACGATACTTTTAAATATTTCTTTGTGGCGGGGTAGTTAGTTCTCCACTGTCTATTATAATCACAATTCCAGGATATACATTCTTATCATATAAGACTTTAAACCCCGTTCCATTACAATACTTTCTGTGTGAATAGAAAAAATCAATGTCTGTCGCCATAGAGTATTGTCAGTTAATAGCAGAATGCAAACAGTAACTATCGATTTGTCGTAGAACCATGACTTCAATCCCCGGTTGTCACAGCAATACCACGTCAACAAATCATAATGTAATGGAACAGATCCGCCTAACGGGAATAACGGATGAATAGAGCTTTTCTTGTGGATTTTATTCAACAGTGTACTTGGTTTTAAAAAAGTAATATTGGGTGTATTTCTCTATTGAGAAAAGGGGGCTGGGTAGTCGAATGGTTTAAAGTGTTGCACTTTAAATCATAAGGTCGTTCATTATTGAATCAATTGGCGTGGCTTCGATCCCACACGTGTACGTGACAAGGAGTATGGTCGCCTGTCAAACACTGTGAGTTGTCTCTGAGTCCTCCGGTTTCATCTCACAGCCAAAGATCCCTACACCCAAGCGAATTATTGAAATAAAATTGAAACATAAATATGCTAGTACCGAAATGACCTAGTTTGTGTCAACTGGACGTTAGCTTTCCTTTCTATTTTGTTACATATTAATTTTTACGGTTAATATTAAGGTAGGCTAAAGGAAAGACAATAATAACGTGGCAGGGAATTACATACAATGCAGCCATGAAATGAGATAGTGGGGGGGGGGGGGTAATGTCCACACGACACAAACAGGTCATTTCGAGACTAACATGTGGTTCAATATTATTTTAATAGTCCCCTTGCGCGAAGGAGTCTTTAGTAGTGGGAGGAAACCACGTACAACCGGGAAATCGAAACCACGCCAGTTATCTCAATGACAGACCGTATGACGCAACACGCTCACGCTAACCATTTAGCCATCCAATCCCCTACAGCCTGAAATAGAATCAGTGTGTGCTGTATAGGCATAAACTGGCCTGGGATTAATGCCGAGTTGAGTCAATATTTTGGAAAGACAATATCTGACTGATTATTGTTTTGATTTATAACAGGAAACAGGAAGTGTTTTCTATATTTAGTATGCCATATCCATATATTGTTACTATTTCCTCAACACATAAGTGAGAGTTGCCTTAATCTAAACGTATATGCACGTCTTTGATTTTGTATTGAATATATATAGTATTCAATTGAGTCGATCTGATGTGTTATAATTTTGTCTGACAGCCTGAAAAAACTCTATTAATTTGCATTTTCGTTTTAAAGTTTGAGCGGTTTGTTGCCCATTTTAGTTTCATTTTGAGTTTAAATTGTCGACTGTTATACAATCAGTTATACCTCAACACTGGCTTTATCTTCAGAAAAAAAAATATTTTCGACCCAAATTAAAAAGAATTTGGCATTTCAAGTACTAAATAAGACAATACGATTATTATAATACTGCGCGAGTATATAGTTCTTGTGTTATGGGATTTCTTCTCTTTTTCTGTTATAGGCCTATGAACAAACAAAAGGACGGGCAACTGGTTTAGAAAGGAGTGACACATCATTTGCCAGTGTGGATATAGCAGATTACGCAACGCTCGAGGACGACCCAAAGAGAAGTCCATCACCACAACCTACATTTACCAAAAATGCAAGTCGTTCCCCCGTACAAACATCCCGGCAGACGTCTGCTAAGGTACGGCCCCGGTCCATGAGCATATCCTCCATTGAGGAACACCTTAATGATCGCGTGCCTTACATAACCCAGCTCGAACCGGGATATACCGTCATCCCCGAAATAGTATCAACAAGCCAAAATCATAGCCAATATGTCTATATAAATAGATCTAAATCTAACCCCGATTTCTCTATCCACAAGTCTGACACGAATGGACCTCCACACTCCCGGGATGTTCAAACATCTCCAGCCAATCTTAATTTAAGACAAAGAGTTAGAAGGAAACGATCTGATCAACCTGCTAATGAACTAACCCTGGCCCAGAAGGTCATCTTACAGAGAAGGGTGTTGGCATATTGTCAGTCTGTCGAAGATCAGGTGATGACGTCATTTAACGACACCAGACGTACAAACGGCTTTTAAACATTCTTTCATTTTAGACAAGAAAAGCCTCCGATCTAGCGTCCTAGTCCTATTAAACCCTTAACTGTTAACATAACCTAGTTAACCCTGAACCTAACCTCAGACCAAGCAAGATCTGAATCCAAATGACCTAAACCCAGTCCTCTGTGTAATATTCTTTCTAGTTGTAATCTGTAAAATTGCTTATACATTTAATTTTTGTACAAGCATTTGTATACGTAGCTTCAGGTCTTTAGCTTCAAATCTTAGATTTGTGATCTCTGCAATCTAGTACGATTGCATGCCTACCCCGTTTAATTATTAAAGATTTAGATAAGGAGCTGACAGTTCTCGCTATATGTTGATAATGAAAATGGTATATGTTGCAAATTTCACTCAAATGATTTCATTCTGAACGGAGTTATCGTCGCTTGCAGAACAGTGTAGTCACGATTGTCATTGCTACCGGTTACGATAATAAACAAAGTCTAGATTATCCATTTTTAGATTAAATCATTAACTGCCAGTCGGATATAAATCTGTTGAAAGTCTAGAGCATCCGATGACCTCAAGAGTTGATTATTGTCTTGACAAGTTTATAAATGTCTAATTGAATTATATAACATTTAAGGCCTAAAGAAAGATCTACATGACGCAGATTTAGCTCTTACATAATGTCTGTTTAATATACTTTAATATTGCGGCTGGGTCATAGGCGTACGGGGAAATTTTTGACTGGAGGGGGCGGTGGTGGTTGGTGCCCCAAAAATGTAGTTAGGTTCTTAGTATGTTACATCATAATCATAATATCTCTTTTGCGATGAATAAGTTCTTAATTTCTAAATCATCAATAAAAGAGAACTAAATTTTATTTACTTGTAATATACACAACTAAAAACAGTTGTTTATGTAACTGTAATTCGTGGCTTACTGTACTCCAAACAATAGAGGGTTCGAGTCTTAAGATTTCTATTTAATTGCCTAACTATAGACACTCTGAATTTAAATTCGCTGTTAAATTGGACGCATTCAAGAACACAATATTTTTTTATACAACTTTTACAAAGTATAATTGTGTGCCCAAATTTTTCCAGCATTTGGTGCCCAAAATGGGGGGGGGCTAGCCTTCCCCCCCCCCCCCCAGCTCGTACGCCTATAGGCTGGGTTAGAAATAAGAAATGCATTGATACTGACAACTCGGAGTTGCAAATGGATTTGCTGCTCACAATTTGCTGAAACGTTTATAAAACTTACGATTTGCCTATCAGAAACATTAGCCATGCTATTGGCAAAACTCCAGTCGAGGGTTTATGGATCTCTCAAGGCTCACGCCGTTAGAAAACCATTTAGGACAACCAAATTTGTGAGACAAGGCTATTTTGTGTGGATTTAGTGTTTTGATTTAAACTCAGATCGATGTTACTATAATATTTGCTTGGCGTTCACTTTGTTTCCTTGCAAGATAACTAATCCCTGTTCCGTAAAAATCGTTTAAAAATTAATAAATATACCGTGATTTAGTCCCTAGTTGTGAAGGCTATTTTCTTTATTCATTTCGTAAATATACGGCAACTCCATCCCGAATGATGTTTCTAGCTATAGAATAACATATTGCCATGTGTATATCTAAATCTAAAAACAAAGGAATTATAATATAGTAATGGATAATTTTGATTTGTCCATTTTTTGTTGAACTTGTGCTGGTGTTGTGTCCCGAGCTGTGTTATCAGTCTAATTAATATATTAGAGCAAAGTTTAACATTCACCTACGGGCATTAACATGATTTACATATCCCTTTCTATTGAACCTCCTGAATAGGCCTACCACGAGACACGTGCTTCGATGCAGTCTTGTACATCATCGTCGAAAATTACGTATCCAGCAGAAGTGTCACACTTATCACGTGATACCATGCCGTCTACATTGACATGTACTGGCTTCCCAACTCTAATCTACCAAACCAACAGTGCTATATATTTGTTTCGTTACATGTTAGCCTTATAGTCATTTAATCTGTTTTTCTTTTACACTCTCCTCCTTCATCATTCATTGCGAACAATCTGATTCTATAATTTATAACCGATTATAGTTGAAATATGTTAGATCTAGTCTTTCAAAAAATAATTAGTACCCTTTAGTTTTATATCCAGTTCGTGTCAGATTTGTTTAAAGTATTATTTACGTTTATCTCTACCCTTAAGATGGTTTGGAAAAGAAAAAACCAATTGTAATCATGAAAAATAACATTTATTGTCTGTGTGATTTTACCACTTTGAATGCCTTTTATACGTCTGTGTGTCACCTCTTTCTGTTTACTTATATATCTTTGTATTAATCAAATGTACACTGACATGGATTGATCACATATTATTTTAATTCTAAAGTCGGGGTCGTCACGTATTTCTTCTTGCATTTCACGATTTTTCACATCACCTCGGGAAGTGGGGGACCAATTGATTTTATTTTTGAAGTCGTTCCCCAACGATCAAAATTTATTTAATTAAATTGAATACGTCAAACATCAGTTGTTTTGTGCATCATGAGTGAAAAACAGTCGAACCATATCATACAGCAGTTCGCGTCGTATGGAAATACAGTGTTCTAGAAAGAAACTCTTGACTTTCCCCATGTTTACTTGGAGATGGTTCTATATATTGAACCACATAAAACCAAGTTAATGAGAATGTGTCAATATATCACACAGTAAGCTACTTATAATAATAATACACCTTTTCAGAGTATTATCTCAGTTATTGTTTTCCATTTAAACACACTACGCACAATTCACATTAAGAAAATATCAGATTGTAGGGCAATGTTGGTGTCCACCAATATGACATATTATGAGTTTGAACTGGTTCCGGAATAAACAGTAAGTATCGCTTAAGATGTATAAGTGGAGAATGAATGAAAACAAGGCTCTGCACGGATTTTTTAAAAAAATTTCGTTTTGTCTTATCTTGTGACCGTAAATTCTTTTTATGAATTGTTAGTTTCGAACAGATATCCTCTCACAATCTAATAAAACACAACTTTTGTCTCCAAAGGATCTATCAGTGAGCAAAAAATCGACCGTGTGTCTGTTATCACTCTGTACCTCAGTCAGTTATATAAGGATAACTTATGTTTTCCATTTCTGCGTCACTTCCCGTTTCTTCAAATCTTCGTTATGCATCTACCGTAGCAATGATCTCTGTGTAAATTTTATATTTGGAATGTGTTTGACCAGTTCTCATATCTCATAGTAATAATGGCGGACACCAACATTGTCTCCTTGAATTCATGCATTAAAATGCATCCGACAAGAGCTCAGGTATGATGTTAATGTGGTCTGTTAATGGACTGGTTTGTTTATATTTCAGGGTGAAAAACTTATACGACGAGAAATACCTGAAAATGCCACTCCAAGAGAGATTACGGTTGAAATGGAGGACACTCCAAGGTCACCAAGGCCGGTATGTTTACAATTAAGCAATCGAATCATCCAGCATGGCTAGGTATTTAAAAGGCACAGTGACCCCTTTCAGCTTCCCACTCAATCTATATATTTTGATCTTGCTCTATGTTTTGGTCAATAATGAGCTGTTGTGACTACCAGCTTTATTTTGCTGCTGTTTTATTACTAATCATAAGCACTTGCAGAAACTTGGTTTCCGTAAATTAGAAAGCAATGCTTTTTAACAGAGCTAAAACACGAATGATTTTTTTTAATAGTGTTTTTTTCGACATAGGTCTTTCTTCTGTTAAGAAAACAACTTTTATTTGACAGCCAAAAATCAATAACCCAAAAGGTGCGATTTTCCCCGAGCAAGGGCTTAGATCAGATACATCCATTACATTATTTTCAGAATTTATTTTCAAACACTTTTTTCTATAATCGTTCAAATTAGATTCCTATAAGAAAGCCCATCAACGGAAAGCCTTTTTCATATTTTATAGTTCTTTTCCTAAATTAGTCCCAGACAGTGCATAAAAGTGGGACTTAAAACCCCATTTGATTTGATTTCCTAAATCAGTCAGTGTAGTATTTTTATTTAGCATAATGCGTTTGGGGAATGGGAGACCCCGCCGCTACCCCTGCACAACCCCCATCATTATATCACTCGGTTAAAATTGTGATGCACAAACTGTAACAAGATCATATATTAGATAAATAGATATTATAACGTGTTCAGTCAAGTATCTACCAACGGATTATTTATAAGCCTTGCTGATCAAATATCATTCTAGCTTGCCTCGTTGGTTTTCTCTAAAATAACTCAGGCGTTAATAATCGTATTGACACCACCTAAATTATATGATTATATTAATTGTTACAATGCTTTTAACAAGCTCAGTTACGTCAGGCAGTGCATGAATATTTTATTATTAGCTGAGATGTTGAAGTTGAGATACATTATTTATAATTCAGTTTCCATATGTAGACACGTCGGGTCGTACTAATAATAACCCTGCTTAATATGCTTTCAGCAAGTCTATGACAACCATCACACGGTTTGGGCCGACGAAGAGGAAGACGAAACCAAAATGGAACGTAGAGTAAGTTCTCGTCAAGAAAAACGACGTACAGCGACACCTACTAGAAAAACACCAACTCCAACGAGGACACCTACGCCTAAACGATCCCCGACACCGTCCGATTTAAATCCACACACTGTGCTACCACCTATTCACAAAGTCGAGGAAGAAACGCATGTGGAAAAGACAGTTGTGGGAAGTGAAAGTAGAACTTCCGTTAACGAGGTCTACAGTGAAGAGGTAAAGGAAACGAATAAACATGTTCAATCGGTTAAAAACGAGGACGTGGTCAAAGACGTAGAAAATTCAATAACCAAATCCGAGGATACTACTGTAGAAAGTGTGCAGGAATCCTCTGAAAAGTCAGAAAAACATTCAGTGGATAAATCAGAGGTAAAGGATGAAAACATTTCTAAATCAGAGGAGAAAAGTGAAACAATAACCAAATCGGAGGATACTACTGTAAAGGATGAAAATATTTCTAAATCAGAGGAGAAAATTGAAACATCTGAAGAAACATCTGAAGAAACATCTGAAGAAACAACTAGTAAAACATCTGAAAAGGTGTCAGAAGATAATAGTGAAATAAAGAAAGAAGAAGAAACAAGTTCGAAGGAGGAGATTACAAAAGAAGAAACGAAAACAGAAGAAACGAATGAAAAGACCAAAGAGGACTCAAAAGAAGAAAAAGATGACACGGCCGTTATAGCTGCTGCGACGACAGCAGCTGTAGCAGCCCCAGTTGCGGTCGCTGCAGCGGCTGCAGTAGCCTCAAAATCCCAACGGAAGAAAACTCCTGAACCCGAACAACCACAAACACAAGATCAACCCAAAGCCGAAGATGCTCCTGTGGCGACCGCACCAGCTAAATCGGCACAAACACCTCCAAAACCGAAAGAGAATCAGAAACCGGGAAGTAACACTGGTCCTGAAATGGATCCAGAGGAACGCGAAGATGCTATTCAACAGCTTGATAAACTGGCCGATCACAAAATTAAAAGTTTAATAGATCCCAGCACGGCCGGAGAAGCCCCCAAAATAGATAAAAAGCTAACAGATAAAGTTTTTAGTAAAGAGTTTCAAGAAGATTTGGACAATTTCTTAAAATCTCCGTGATATGTATATTTGCTTAATTAGTTTACATGCTGAATATGGTCAAACTTTCGAAGAGAGTTTTAAATCTGTTTGATGTTTGACGACCAAGTTGTACTTTTATTTTACAGAATATTTTATTTTGTCACCACTTGATTTAACTTATAATCCTGTTATGGATTTAGTCTGATGCTTTTTTTTTATCGAATCGGAATTTATAAGTTCTGTGCGCCGTAGGCTAATATTGATATAGATATGTGAAAAGCGAGCAGCAATACTGAGTTCATCTGATATGTCGATACCTTTCATATTGGTTCTTATTTCGTAACAAGGTTGGATATCATCGATATTATACGAAAAAACTGTGTGTTGAAGGGCGTGGAGCGAAATCTAAATGAAGATCTTTACTTAAGGAAGGGGGTTAAATGCCGGTACACAGACTTCAACTCATCCGTGAGAAAGGGGTGCATTTTTCGTTACCAATTACCACTTTTAGAAATGATTTCAGCAAGGAAAAAGTTGCTATTATTACATCTATAGACAATTGTGCTAATATTCTGTGATATTGCTATTATTAAATATTTTTCTATGTCTTGACCCAAAATGTTAATTGTTACTTTTTTCTATTATTTTTCTTTTACATGTTTTCTCAGTAGCTAGACTAAAATGGATTGATGTCGTCGGCAGTAATTTTTATTTTGTGTGTGTGTGTGTGTGTGTTAAAAAGAAGTGTCGCAATCTTGGAAATGATTTTTGTTTTCAAGCCCACAAAAGGAAAATGCATGGATACCGCCAAACTTCTGTTGAAGTTTTCCTTATAAGAAGGCAAACTGCACGTTTGCGTACACGAAAACTAACTATTGCATGTTTAAATTCGATGAATGCACGTAAAAGATCCTTTGGCAGTTTGAATTCGATATAAGAGTAGGCGATAGTGCCGCTGCCCGGGCAAAATTTCTCTCATAGCACACTGTATGGCGTATGCCCGTCTTCATTAGCCCAGTTTATGAGCAGAACAGTAGGACGTTAAACCCCATTTCATTTCATTTCATTTCATTTCAAGGTTGCACTTGGTACGTTATCTGAATGCTGCATCATAACGAAACCCACAACTCCCTTATCTTGGCAACCCATGTGCTCGGAAAGGGCCAATTTACTACCCCGAAAAATACACGGGAATATCGAAGTCTTTTGTTAAGATTTAATACACGGTCATTACAAAAACGGTTGAATAAAGGAGTGGTATCTGCAATGCATACATTATGTCGTGTAGGATAAAGCACGAAACTGAGGTTATGCTAGGGAAAGAAAGACTGAAGAAAATAACCCGAGAAAAAGACCCCTCCCCCCCCCCCCCCGACTTTCAGACCGCAAGTTATTCCGGACATAGAATATACCCCAAAGAAATTTACCGTTATAGGTTTATAATATACGCTAATACCTAGGTTCTTTATGTATTAAACCCCAATTATTCCTTTCCCAGTAAAATTGTGTTACTTCCAGTTAAATGTACGTTTTGAAGATAATGAATATAATAAATTGATATCTCAAATACAATATCTTATAACAATAATGCAATCAAGGGGGTTTTACTCGCGTTATCTCTATTGTACGTAAATTCTGCATGGGTGTTTGACAGAACTGACAACCTAAGTCCTTTGGAAATTTATTATAAATCATATCAACACAGGCGATATTAATTAATATTAGGTAATCAATGTCACTCCCTTATCTTTTCCGTTGAATTTTCAACTCATTACGATTCATCGCCGATACAGTTTATTAACGTCCCGAGAGAGAGAGACAAACATGTTGTTAAGTTAACAGATAGGGGGAGATAACTGCATTCGTATTCATCTAAATCTCGTGGTGGTGATTTAAAACGCTGTCAAATTTTTCCCATTGAAAGATAAGAACCTTTACGAAACCTGGTGGATTCCCCCATCCCCAATTACTGCTCGAAATTAGGTCTATTTGCAGTCGCTTTCGTTGATTTGAAGAGTTTATCTGTGGTGCCAGCATTCGACTCTATAGGCTAGAAATGAATATGACAAAATTAGATATGCTGGAATAGTAAAGATTGTGTCCACTTTTCAAAAATGTCAGTCAAATTGTGCCCAGTCAAAAACTAAAAGACCTGGCGATATAATTTTTGTTACTTCTAGAAAGTACAATATGTTCAACATCGAGGGCCTTCAACAGAAGAGTGTATGGTATGGTGGATGGAGAATATTATAAACACATATTGAACCTCATCATATATATACGAACATTTAGCTAATTGTAAGCGTTTAATCAAAACAATATATAAAAATAGTTCACTTTAATATTACATCTTGGCAAAAAAATAATATACCACATTATCTTAAAATAAACAGATAACATCCCTAATTAAATCTGTCAAGAACCCGTGGCATTGGTCCCCCTTACCATATACGAGTTATCTTATGAGAATGTAGTAAATTTGATAGAGCAGAGACTGGTCAATCTAAATAAAACACAGGCACTTGAATAGATTAAAATGTCTTACATCATCTTGTCTAGCATACTACGATAAGGACAAATTACATGTATACTCAGCCAAATTAAAAACTTGACACTGATGAATTTCAACAAAATATTTTTTCTGGTAAGTCAAATAAATTTTAAAGTGTTTCTAACGATAGTAAGTAGTAAGAAGCCTTTAATTTCATAAAATTGTAAAGTCACGTGGATCACGTGACTTTTGAGCATATAAAGATGAAAAACCTGAAAAACACGTGCAAACACAAACTCGTGAGGTCAATCGATGCAAGTTTGCTTAAACTGAACAGGCACACGTAACTTGAACTGGAAAAACAAATTGAAATTGTTATTTTCATCTTTGTTAGAAAATGCCGCGCCTTTCAAATGTAGAACGTCTACGTGCTATAGGTAGGCTCTATG
This sequence comes from Patella vulgata, assembly GCF_932274485.2. Lineage (NCBI taxonomy): Eukaryota > Metazoa > Mollusca > Gastropoda > Patellidae > Patella > Patella vulgata. The sequence continues at coordinate 27,367,078 of NC_065883.2, forward strand.
CTGGTCAGTCTGTGGTCACTGTTGCAAGAGCCTTTAATTGTTCACGCCAGACAATAATTAATCTTAGAATGAGAGTGCTTCAAACTGGAACTATTGCCGAGCTCGGAGGCCCTATAATGGACCAATATTGACACCTCTTCATCGCCGTAACCGACATGTGTGGGCCACAAGACACATAAGAGTTACTCAAAGACAGTGGAATTCGGTTGTCTTTAGTGACGAATCTCGATTCGCTTTGAGATTTGCCGATGGCAGGGTCCGAGTGTACCGCAGACGAGGTGAACGTTACGCTCAAGTGTGCGTCAGAGAAGTTGACCGATTTGGTGGCGGAAGCGTCATGGTTTGGGGTTCTTTTTGTGCACATGGACGTTCTCCTCTTGTTGTTGTCCAAGGGAACTTAAATGCTGTCCAGTACAGGGATCAGATTTTGCAACCTGTTCTTCTTCCGTTTATGCAGAGACATGGGCCTGGACTAACGTTTCAACAAGACAATGCTCGACCCCATACAACAATTGCTACCAAGAATTTTTTAAGAAATGCCAGTGTCCAAGTCCTGGATTGGCCGTCGCTTAGCCCCGACCTTAATCCTATTGAACACATCTGGGACGAACTGGGTCGACGTGTTCGTCAGCAAGTGAATCCACCACTGACGTTGCAGGACCTTCAACATGCTCTTGCTGAGCAGTGGCGACGTCTTCCTCGGGTAGTGTTTATTAATGTTCTGAGATCCATGAGAAGACATTGTGTGGCAGTACGAGACGCTAGAGGAGGCCACAACCGTTACTAAACACTTTATTCCGATTGTTCTTCAAGTCTGTGAATTTCATTTTGGGGGGTACTGTGACATCACGAACGTTATCAATGTCAAGGACTTTCGGCGAGACGTATTCTTGCTTTCTGTTGATGTCAAGGTCGTCTGTGCACAACATAACACTAAAATAGTTGCCTTAAACCAAATATTAAAAATCTAGTCCCAAAAATCCCGAGTGTCAAGTTTTTAATTTGGCTGAGTATATATCAAGCGCCATTTTGTAAGTGATATAATTCAATTATGTCACTTTTACCGCATCCTGTAACATTTTGTGAAAACATACAGACTACCATCTACGCTGGATTAATCACGATGGAACTCTGGATCTCCTGGGCCTTACTGACTGGGCCACCACGATTCCCGCGTATAATATTAGCAACCGATGCCGACCTTCTACCATGCTGTATTCGTTACTCCTCGGTTTTATGGAAAATACGACTAACGAATTGGTAAATAGCGTTCGTAACTACAAAAACTGGCTCCAAAGTCGCGATTTCTACTGGAGAACTGGGGTAGCTAAGATTATATCGAGTTCACGACAGATAATATAACGTAACAAGATGGCAGCCAAAATTACAAAGTTGAACGTTTTGAACGATAAATTACTATTTTTGTAGTTATATGTTTGTTTTGGATATGCATGTCGATCTGATTACGTGATTTATAGAATTTTACATATTTGAAAGATTTTCTGAACAATGACAAGAAACACATTGTACTAACTTGTTATTGTACCGTAGATCTACGGCAGTTCGGGTTTTAGGACCGTACGGACTAGATCAACAAAAATGTTTCAGTAATTGTGGTTTAACGCCCAATCGGCACAAACTAGGTCTTTAAGGGATTAATGTCCTACGTTTCTTTGAATTTAAAATGTCTACATACCGTAACAATTAATTAGATATTACCAGAAGGCATATGCTAAGCTAATTAATCGTGACGCTAATCGACAATATACAATTTTTCACGGCTTAATGTACGATACATTGTTCTTAGATTGATTAATTAACATTTAATTAAGAAAACTAGAATCTAAACCAAAATAGATCATCAACGGAATATGTAGATATTTAATTGGATTTAAAAGAGGCCCATCAAAGGTTTAACCAATACTTAAGGGTTACACTGGCTTGTTTATATCGTTTGCATTAGATGCCGAACGATGATAAATTTTCAATTCGTCATATCTTTGTAAATACTGAAACGAAATGAAACGTCTTTGGACTGATATTCCTTTTCGCGATTTAAATTTCACAAATGAAATGGTGATTAGGGTTTTAATAATCCTTGAATGGATAATGACAGCCATGTTGATATTCCCACTTGTGCACCCGAACACGACAAGTGTGGTATTTACTATTTCCTAGTGGGAAACACGATATTTCCAAGCGGTAACGAATACAGCATTAGTCAACCAAAGGGACATAATTTCAGTTAGAAATTTAAACGAAACGAAATATTAATATTATACGGAAGGATTGGGTGGTGAAGCATTAAATTCACACTCTTTTTTCAGTTTAACATTAGAAGCTAACATAAAATGAATGCCACAAAATATACACATATGGTTTTCGTTAAGGTAATGGCTCGTTAACAATATATTATTGGAATCGCACAAGAACGGGTCTGGTAAGTTTTAAAGGTTTGGATTCTTCGGATTTGATCGTACTAACTTTAGGAAGTGTATCGTGGGTATTTTGGTGATGATGTTGTCTTTGAATCATTCTATAAGCCCTGGATTTTGTTTGTTTCTTTTCCTGGAACGTGTATCTCTCATCCAGCTCATCCACTAGACCTGGTTTCACAAACCATTCCAATGTTTTAGGATATTCTTGATATAGATCTGGTTTTGGTAAGACACTCTGTCGGTCGTATAAGAAATTTTCGTTAAGATCTGTGCTGGTTTTTGTTATTATTTTACCATTGCCCGTGGACTCTTTTTCTGTTTCTGGCTTTACCTTTAACCGTTTTTTATTTTCTCCAAAATTCCCAAACTTCTGCAGTTGACGATTAAGATGCGCATTTCTACTTTGACCATATACCAACTGCAAAATAAGTCGGAAAAATACATTACAATCAATCTATTTCATTTGAAAGAAAACCCAGCAAGAATTCGACATAATCTTTAGTTACCAATATAACAAACGTGTGTAAAATATCATTTTGTTAAGCCCCCTTCACACACAACGAATAACTCGCTACGCGCTTACTACTCGCATAAATTCGATAGAGCGTATGGAGGGAGCACATTGTCACATAATGAGGTCGCGGTGAAAGGGTGAAGACAACTACGCTCTCGGTACGGGCAAAATCGCATAAAAAGAAAGGTTGCGCAAGCTGACATCACTCTTGTTGGTCTCGCCAGCTATTTGGATTTGCGTTCCACGCGAGATAATCGTAAATGCAAAACGAATACGGTTTACGTCTATTTTCTCACACTTTCTGCCCTCAAATCACTTCGAAAATGTGTTTTTTTAAAATCTAGAGTGTTTCTTCTATTTTGTGATTCAGTGTGTTTAAATCTGAAAAGAAATTCATTCATTTATTTCTTTTTTTGCTCTGGACCCGGAGTCCAAAAATGGCCCCTCTTTTTTTTGTTGTGAACACTATAGTCAACTGCACCAGTGCCTGCTAGACTCACAAAAATGTAATACTTAAAAATGTCCCTTCTTGTGTTTTGCAGAATCATGTCTGCGCCGTATTTGTAATCGTAATTTTGTGCAAAAGGATTTTGTAGGCACGATTACGAATACATATTCTTAATTGTATTGTTGCACAACCTTTCTAATGTTTATCGTTTTCCAAGTTCTCACTACGCTTCATCAACGCGCAGCCACGTCCCCACCACGCCCAACGACGCTCGCCACGTTCCTACCATGGCACCACCACGCTCTTACTACGCTGACAGACGACTCGCTGCGCCTTGGTGTATGTGTGATGACAAAGCAACAACCACAAAACCACAAATAGTTGCTAGTTAATTTTAAGCCTTAAATTTTAAGCTCAGGCATTAAGTAATGAGTACCCCCCCCCCCCCACACACACCAATACGCCATACGGCTAGCCAACATTTAATACTGATCACTAAAACATGGCTGCATCACGAAGAATACATTCTCTGATGGTATTACACGAAGCTTTATTTAAACTCACCACCAACTCAGTAAATCGGATGGATTGTGAAATAGATACGACAAAGCCGGCTTTACTTACTAGCTAGATGAATCAAATAAAAAGACTGACCGTCATTATGCGAATCCTGTCGTTTGTAATATTCTCCATCTCGCGATATCTGTACTTTCTGGCCATTTCAGTTTGTCCACGTAATCTAGGCAGATGTTTTTGGTTCTGCTTATCTGCCGATGTATCCGAAAAATAGTTTTCTGTTAGTCCTGGGTGTCGAAACGTTCCACCTTTTCTAATTGTAGTTTTCAGACCATTGGGTAAACTAGTCGATTTTAAATTACTATCGAATCCACGTTTTCCCCTTTGAGATCTGGTAGGTAATTTGTTGTCTGTATCCGGGGTTTGGGATGCCAAGTCATCTATAGAGGGTGTTGAAGTATCCCCTGTTTCGGATAGGGGTAAAATGGTGGGTGATGATGATGAAGAGCATACAATTCTTGCATCGGCCGAGTCATCTCCAGATTTATCATTTGTTGGTGATGGTTTATATCGGGCAACCAGACTCTGCTTTCTTGCACTGTACGACAAAACACATTTTCCCACTGAATGTGTCTCCGTGCCCTCGTCATTCGGTACCAATTGTCGACTCTCCGGTTTTTCAGATTTATCATTTATCTCCTGATTCTCTACGTTTGCGTCCAGATGAGTCAATGTCTTTATGTTATTTACAACATTTTCCGTATCTTTGGGATCTAAAACAGATTCTTCGGCATGCCTCGACTCCCCAAATTCACCATTGTCACAACTGGAGCCACCCCCATTGGTATTCAATTCAGTTTCTTTTAACATATCAGTCTTTATCTTAGACAATTCTTCATGTTCAATTTTAGAATTATCACCACTGTTAACTATATTATTTACCGAATCATTTTCAGAATTCAGAATATCACAATCGCTTGAAGCACCGTCTTCAAAATTATTTACAATTTCACTAGAAATAAATTGATCCTTTGTATTATCGAGTGCAGTTCTAGAGTTTATTTTGTCAGCTAACGATTGGTCATTAGGGGGAATTACGAGGCCCTGGCCTTGTGCGTCGGAGGATAAGATTGTTTTCGATTTTTTACCAACACCTTTACCCTTTCGCTGGGCTACTGCCTCTTTTGGGGAGTTTGCAACATCATTCGTTGGTATATCTAGAGCTCGATTCGGAATACCTAACGATTTTGTTTTATTTGTGTTAAATTTGTTAATGATATCTTTGTTTAACTTTCTAGCTTCGACAATGGAATCCATCATTAGGTTATGTAGGTCTTCTTCTTTGCAATAAAGTTTAATATAATTCCTTATAAGATGGCGACGATCTACGGTCTTTGGAACATTTTCCCTCTGCAATATATAAAAAAGAATGTTATTAAGTCAATATGAAAAATAAATTGAATGGAATGAGACTTAAAGATGGGTTCCCGCGTACAAACTGGGTGATTTAATGGTATATATGGACTAAAACATATTCAAACTAATTAATTTGTCATAACTTTGCTTCAAATCCTTCTCAAACATTGTAGTTGCGAAGGAATGTCCTGCTATAAAAATTCGATCAAACCAGGTCATGTTTACGTCACATGACTTACCTCTCTTGGAAGTCAGAGGAGAATTCATTGCATACATAAGACGATGTTGTCTTTAATCGCTTACTATTTATTACAAATATCGAATCCTAATTAAATTCTCGGATTATCGACTACCCGCGTCATAAAGTTTATTAACTTGTACCTCAAGCGCTCAATGTTCGCGTGTGACCTTTGACAATTTGAGACAGAGATAATATCATTGTTATCAGTGATCTCGTGTATGGGCATTGTCAGGTAGAGGAATTTTCCTTCTATTTCCAAGAGTTACGTCCAGGTACTGTTATTGGCGTTCGTGCAGGAGCTGCCCCTGTAGAGAAGATTCGAAGCTGTGGCATTCTAGTTGAGGGTCATAAACTTCAAGAAATCCAAAAACAATTGCGGTTATGTAAGAGCCATAGTTACAAGTTCTATAATATAAAGTCCATCCTTTTCTCAGCACTAACCATATCCAAAGATATGTAACTTAAGGTGATTTTTATATTACACGAAATGTTATTCGCGGTATTTTCGAATACGTCACCATACATATATTGATAGGAGTGACAATGTGAGAATTGTTTTTCTAACTAAAGTCGCGGTGGCGCAGCGAGTAGGACACTGGCTCGCTAGCCTGGAGGTCTTGGGTTCGCTCCTGGTGTTGGTAGAGAAAGTTTATTGGGATTTTCAATCGTGGGTTTCTCTTGTCAGTGGTGAAGGGTGTGCACGTAAAAGAACCCTTGGCAGTTGGAATTCGACCTAAGAACAGCCCGTAGCGACGCTGTCCGGGCAAATATTCCCTCATGGAACACAGCATAGCGTATGCCCGTCTTCATTGGCCCATTTCCAACTTAAGCTAATATTGCCCCAAAGGCAAATCTTAATAAAATATTATCTTTTATTAGGAAATTAATGTCACGTTGTTCGGTGTCCGCATTTTATTCACTTTGCTGATTATGCAATTCAAAACCCATTTAATATATTGAATCGCAGGACGAAATGTTTTTATAACACACACCTGATCAGTGGGAAAGGTATTTATTCACCTAACAGTATTAATGATATTCACACGGTTTAAATCACGAGTGTATTAGCAAGAATCACGATGTTTCATTTATAAACATAGGATTACAAAATGTCTAAAACAATAGTAATATTGAATACAAAACAAAACGTCAAATAGGACAAAACACAGAGTAAATATTAAACCTGAAAGATGTGTGAATTCGTAATGGATTATCAATACATAGTAATTTAAAACCATGCTTTTACCAGATTACCCGTAAATATTAAAGGACATCCTGTCATACCGAAAGCTGGTCGGTGCTAAAAATGTTCATTCAATGAACCCCCGGAGACATCCATCTATGCAGTTATGCAAGAACAAGGGTTAAATCTAATTATTGCAGGGTTTTTTTTCTGATTTCAAATTAGTTCAAATTTTACATAAATCATTAATTAGGCACTTATTCACATACCAAGTCCATAATCAACCTTCTATACCATTGGGTGATCTAGATATTAAATGGATTAGAACGCATGCTCCATTTAATAACTTTATGTTATATATACACTAAATATCTATTTTGAACTATAAAAGCAAGAACAGACTGATACCAATCTTACGTATCTTTAAACGAGAATTTATAATGTAACAGAAAGGAATATAACATTATGTTTAATTCTAATGAACCCAGGGTACTGCTATCGAATTAAACAACTGATGAAACTCAGTGTATATTAACATGGTGTATATTGCGAACTGGAGTTTGTATTGTTACCTTGCGTTAGCCAACATTATAACAATATCGTCACACGGGTCTGTTAAAGACTATTAACGAGAACACAATTACGCATAGTTATTACCAGGCCATTCCAACTAATTTAATGATTGACTAACACAGATTTTAATTTAAATGTCGGGAATCAATACTATACTGGCAATGAATGATTTGTAAGCGATATAATTTTGTTTGTGTAATTTTAACAACTGCGGTGATTTCAAATTGGTAGATTGCAACCGGTATATTGGTTCACTAATTGCTTTACAGGTCAGTACCAGTTCTCGTATATTACAACAGAAACCCACAGAAAGATGTTTTAAATGTTTTGTCGGGTGTTTTATTAAATCCCATCTACCGGTATCGTACAGTAAGCTATACAACAGTAGTTGATTGCTGAATGATTATGAAACTAAAATATTATGAGATTTTATTTTCTGTTCCATCGACGCCCTTCAAAATAATCATCCGTTGATATTTTGTCAACTGAATATATAGTAAACTAACATTTATAATTAATTTCGATGATTGACTTCCTATATAAAAGCAATAATACCGTATATAACGGCTATCCAATAAGCACGTAACGCATTAACCCACGCTTGGAAATTATGTACGGTGTTACAATAAAGCTCATCAATGTCTTTTAAGATTACACCCAATATGATGCGTCAGAGACTCAACCCCAAAGATGAACGAGGTACTATATATTCCACGACAACATATCCTTGTTTTAATCTTTGAAACAATCGGAAAATAAGGAACCCTGCGTTCATTTTTACGAAATTGCCTTAAGCAAATACAATAATCTATACAGCATTTCAATATCAATTTCCAATTAATAACAAGACTGACAGGTAATGACACCAACACACTAAGCAGACCAGTGTCTGACAAGGTGTAATAATCCCATCGCAATCCAATCTACTTTTCATTATAAATACAGAGTGTGTCATATTATAATGATAAAAAAATTTGAAAGGAAAGTGAGAGGAGGAAACGGAGATGGAGAAAATTATAAGCTTTGTGTATATGTGCCTCTTTTCTCATTATATTACCTGTCCGATTCAAAACAATCTCGAAGAGCCCTACTAATTTTCAACAGCTCAACTACAGCGTACAATATACCATGTCAGATGTGTAAATTTGCCAACCAGATAAAAATCGGTATAAGGTATTTTAGAAGAATTAAAACTCTTTGATGACACTTACATGGCACTTGTAAATTTAAGGCTATAGGCCAGGCTGTTTCTGAGTGGTGATGTTTTTCCTCTTTAATTCTATACTTAATATCTGCATTCATGACCGTAAACCAAATAAGTACCCTCGAAGGAGGCTTATACATCGAATATCAATGGATGGTTTGTATATTAACTATAACACGATACATCCAATAATCTTTACTTGAGATTAATAATCTCGTCGTTAATTACAAACTCACGCAGAAAGCATTTCGATTTTGTTCTAGTGTTTATTAAGTTGAATAACTCAAGCAGAAAGCGTTTCGATTTAGTTCTGATGTTTTTCGAGTTGGTTTGATTCAAACAGGGATATAAGAGTTCACATGTTTACAAGATAAAAATGAAAATAGTCCTCATAGAGAATAAACCATATTTGTAATTATCAAACCAATCTGATCATGATTAATTCCCACAGAAAAAATAAGATGGTATTTCCGTTTATTAATACATATCTACGGATAAAAAAGAGAATACATTGTACTTGCAAAATCAATGTGCTTTGTTTGTTAGTTGGTCATTTAACGGGTTTAATGGACGCACCCATGGAACACAATATCATGAAGTTGTTACAAGGATTAAGGGGTGCATAGCTCTAATGGTGCATAGAACAGTAACATAGACGAATTTGGTCTAAAAGCACATACTGATCTAATTATGAGTGTATATAATGTGATTTCTATACTAGTTTTTAATAAATTATGTTTAGGTAATACTCCAACGTTCCAATTTGAACGGCGATCGTTTGTGCCTGCTTAGTCCCTTCTACGTGTTTTTTAAAAAAAATATTTTGTTGTTTGTCCATCAGCCTTTATAATTACTTCAGCCTTGTCTTTAGGAACATGTTTTTGTTTGCTCATTACAAATTTCTTTCAAAACCATACAATTCACGACTCATTGCCTTAAATATTGAATACCAGGATCCTATATTTTTACGGTAAGATAACAACATCAATATTGATCGAAGTGGACGAATACTGAATTCTATTTCGTGTTTTTAATTTCGAATGTTATGGATATCATTGAGTTAGAGATTTAGCTCCTTTAATCTGTCTATATACTCCTACGGTATTAATTTGTAGTTAATCTAAAAAATGTTATTTGATTAGCGTTTTATTAAAATAGCGAGAAACTACGGTCCGATTTAAGTTAATGAAAAGTAAATGTAATTGTCATTAATGTTTCATTTTATATCGTTCTATTCATCGTTTGTTTTGTTTGTTTGTTTTTTAGCATCCTGAAATAAATAGTGAATTAAATATGTCATTACTAAACTATCTCTCTCTCTCTCTCTTTATTCACATTTGTATATCTGGGCAATTAAAATTTTCATACTTTGTTATTGGATCGATAAGAAAAGAACGAAGCGTAAAAAGATGGGATTTTATGGCTTATATTGTACTATTTATTTCGATAATGTAAAAACTAACTTCTTTAATTATATTTTATGTATTGATTTCTTTTATTTATGCTTTAGTTTACACCTTTTATAAATCGACATTAGACTGTTATATTGCTCTAAATAAATCATTTTTTGAGATATTATCACAATAACTCTCGAAATGACCTAGTTTTGTCGAGTGGACGTGTTAAAACCCATCTCCCTCTCCCCCTCTCTCTCTCTCTCTCTCTCTCTCTCTTGTCATAGATCTGTTAGTAGCAATGTCCTGCAAAATGTTTACTGATCTCTTGAATAATTTTTCATTGGCTTTGCTACATGGAGTTTACCATTAACAACTCGCAAAAATAGAAGACACTCTCGCTGACAAAATTGACGAAGACACTTATCAATTAAACAGAGTCAGAGGTATTCCAAACTTTTAAAATCGCAATCTGACGTGATTTGGAATTAAAAATTCGATAATATTTGGTTTAATTTAGATGTGCTGCTGCAGCATATACAATTAATGTCCATATCGGGACATTGCTAATCGCTGCGAGAAGCTTTCCACCCCAATACCCGCACCCCTATAATGCAAAATGGAGTTTTCTTTCTTGGACATTCTGCCTTGCCGGAAAAAATTGTCATTGATCAGTAATTGTGAATTTTATCGTCAAATACTGCCCCAAAAACAAAAGCAGTGGCCCATTAAATTTGTTGCACAAAATAGTGGTTGTTGTGTTGTTAGTTCAATCGTTCGTGGTGGTAGGGGGGGGGGGGCGAATGGTTAACGCGTGCGTGTTGCATCATAAGGTCTGTCATTGGGTCAAGTGGTCCCTCTCTCTGAACCGTTTGTTTTCATAATATAACGGACACATTCACACAAACAATCTTCCTCTTTTTTTGTATATAGATATTTGATAAAATCTTGGCAATGTGGCTTTTTTTCTTGTAAAAGCAAGCGTTGGCCTTTAACTGTTTAACTGTTACCTTTTAGATAATATTGTGTTAATAAGTAACATTATTACTAATAAAACACTTCATAATAAGAAAAGAAACATACCCTTGGTTGATCAGCAGCCAGTGGTGTATTATTCGCTGCCTTTATTTTATCTGCCAAGGACGGAGTTGGTAAAGACTTCTTAGCTTTGACAGGCCCCATATTCTCCACACCAGTGGTCCCTCAATATCTACACACAAAAATATATAAACTGTTCAAATTATGTTTAAATGCGTGCACAAAATATATAAGTGCTAATTTTATTTACTCTCACACAGAAAATTATTCTTATCAAAACTGTAAATCAAAATATCCTTATATATTATCATCAATGATATCAACAATGTTCGTTTTGTCACAAAAAGAAAAACCACTTCCATTTGATATGAAACAAACCGTAAAATAAATTATTCGGCAATGATTTGCTTAGTAACAATTATTTACCAAGATATAGATATACGTCACCACTGAAACAATGCTCTTTTGTTGTGTATTATCTGGAAAGTATTATTGCTGATAATTCTTTGAACTTTTAACAAGAAGTTACCCACTGTGGAATTGACAACTGAACAATTGTTGTAATGTTATTCGGCATCTATTATATATTTAATGCCAATAATCTCAATGCTGCTGTAGAGATACTCAACAAAAGTGTCCGATACATTATCTGCGTCAATGGTATTTCCGTTAGTCAGAGGAAAGATGGGTACTTGAACACAGAACCGGTAAATGTAGATACAAAACGTGACAAAAGATTGAGAAGTTTTGGTATCAATTTATGGATTCATTCACACTGGTTCATGGTCTGGTCGACTCTTCCTCTATAATCCTACTGTTAACACGTCATTGATTGGTATATTAAAGCTGGTATGTTGGGAGTGTTGGTGACTGAACATATCTTTTGATATCCACTCATAAAATAAACATCACCATTTTTATGTTTTTTAGCCCTTTGTTTTGTTGCATACAGAATGAATAGATAGCTAGGTATTGGTTTTGGACCACAACATACGATACTGCTGTAGGAAGTAGCGTGGCCAGAAATTTTTACTTATCTGCTCGTGTTAGAATGACCGATGGGCATGACGGAACATCTTAGTTGAGAGTTAGCTTGGGACACATTCATTCGAGAAGATATTGCTTTCATCTCAATAAATTTAATACCATATGTTGATTGAGTGGTTGGATGTATTTATCTAGTTTTTATAATATAAAATTGATTATTCAGAATTGTATCAGGGTTCATGTAATGCGTAATCATTGAAACTTAAAAAAAGTTCATTAAATATTTGTTATAACTTTTGAATCGATAAACGGATATCAATGATGTTAGACACGACTGAACATAAAGTAACAGGCCAACTGACTGTTGTTGGCTAAACGAGACATGCTCTGCTTACTAGTTCGGAACACTTAATATATCTTCTTATTTGTGGAATTAAGACAGCTAACTAGCTTTTGTTCTGCTAGTGTATTTCTAGATTACTTGAATATGCAAAATGTTTCATTATTTTGAGTAAAAAAAGAATTAATCAACATATTCCTGTATCGCTTGTATACCGATAGCGTCTTCATTAGCCTGACTGTTGCAGAAAAGTATAACGTTAGACTCCAGTTCATTAATTCAGGGCCCACCAGTCAGGTCATTGACCAAGGCCCACACAAGTACGCCCCGGAGTCGCGTCACGTGCGCGTCGAAGGCGCTTGAAAATTGACAACCGCAAACCCATTTTCCAAGCATTTCAGACCAAAGCAGAAGAAGGCAAATTTTTGATTTTCTGATACAATTAGATAACAGAATGACCTAAGAGCGCTATCACTGGATGCATTTGAGAATTCTAGTACACTTCTTTTTTTGTGTTGTTTGTCAGTCATTTTTTCCCTATCTTTTCTTTCTCCTGTCCTGTGTCCTGTCCTCTCCTTCCATCTTTCTTTTCTTTCCTCCCCCTCGCCTTTCTTTCTCTATTCTTTTTTTCTTTTTTCTTTTTTCGTGATAGGCTTAGGCCCACTTTTTTTAATGACAGGTGGACAGGTGGGCTATAATTACACCAAGTTACGACAACTATCACGCAATAATAGAGACTTTTCCCATCCGTATCACGTATCCGTATCGTTACGTCATACGTTACGTCAATGTAGTTTTAGAGTTTTGTCAGATTTTCGCGCCGCGTACGTACGAGTAGCTGTGATGAGTTTAGTTCTATTACACCATGATGGCAGTCATCTACCAAGATTACCATCAGTACCAGTCAAGTGCCTAGGTTACAAATTACTAGAGGGAGTAAAGTCGATCGACAGTCGCTGAGCTATTAAAAGAAAATTAATGTCGAATCTTATTTTTAAAAAAAATCTTTGACTTCGACTATGACAGCAATTTTTGGTTTCACTAATAAAATAAAACCAAGTACGAACAATCCAAACCATTAGACAAAATTCGAAGTCCTAAAAAACGGTATAGGCAAAATAGTGTAATAAGGCAAAATAGTGTAATCAGCATATTGACTGTTCATCGTGTACAAAATACACGACAAACAGTGGTAACAGGTGTCCGGAAGAGGAAGTTTACCCTGCCTGGCGCCACACCCGCCATAGCTGCATCCAAACTATTAGGCGAAATCTCGGTAAAATAGCGTGATTGGCCAATAGACTATCGGTATGCAAAATGCACGTGATGAACAGTGTTAACGATGTAGTAGACAGACATAATCAGGGAGATTGTATACGCGTCAATTAAATATATCTAGAATAATAGCCGAGAGAGACATGTTATATTTACCAATCAAGTCAATATGACGCCCATAAAACTTTTTAAAGGTTTTAATAAGTTTAGTTCGCAAGTATCCCTGTAGTTGAAGCTTAGATGACAAATGCCTCGATCTACTTAAAAATTCAGAATAAAATGAACAAGCTCTCGCGTAACGAATTAGTTGAGACACAAACACTCCATAAGCTGGTGATATTGGAATGTTACTACTAATAAATGGAAAGTTAACAATCGGAAAGTCAAAGTCATCACGTTTATCGTACAATTTAACACTAAGTTTATGGCAATTGTCAAAATCGAGACGAATGTATCATTTTAGAAAGTTTATACACCTTTACCATACAATCACATCATTTACAGATTTGCAAGGTCACGCCTCCCTAAATTTAGCGCGTAAACCAACCAGCATGCAGACAGACAGGAACATTATGAAAATTCCTAGAACTCATCAAAAATAATGATTAAATTCCAGTCTTTAACATGGTTAAAATCACCTCAAATATACACCTTCGTGTTCTAGGATACACATAGATTCATAAAAACGCTAGCTAAAGTAGCAAAAAAGACGACGATGTTACACGGACCTTTTCCGTATGAAAGCTGTTCGATACGTGCTGCCGTATCCGTGTGCCGTACCACGTATGAGAAATATACACACATTGATTACGTCACACGCAAAGTCGATACGGATACACGATACGGACCAGGAATTTACGCTTGCCAAAAGTCTCTAATATCCAAGTCTACTTTGTCGTAATACTGTCGTGATTCTGTGTTGTCGGATTATAAAAAAGGGCGAAAATTACATGGCCACTATCAGCCACCATACTGTTGGAGAAATTCTGCGTTAGAAAATGGCTAGTAGGAAATGAAATGAAATGAAATGAAATGGGGTTTAACGTCCTACTGTTCTGCTCCTATACTGGGCTAATGAAGACGGGCATACGCCATACAGTGTGCTATGAGGGAAATTTTCCACCCAGAATAAGACCAGAAAAGAGACTGTGATAGTATACACGACGATGACTAGAAATAATATGAAATGAAATGAAATGGGGTTTAACGTCCTACTGTTCTGCTGCGAACTGGGCTAATGAAGACGAGCATACGCCATACAGTGTGCTATGAGGAAAATGTTGCCCGGACAGCGGCACTATCGCCTACTCTTATATCGAATTCCAACTGCCAGGGGATCTTTTACGTGCATTCCAATATATACACGGGACCTCGGTTTTTCGTCTCATCCGAAGGACTAGACAGCTGTCCTTGCCAGCTCTGCACCACTGACAAGCGGAAACCACGTCGGAAAATCTCGATGAACTTTCTCGGCCAATGCAGAGATCGAACACCCGACCTCCAGGCTAGCGAGCCAGCGTCTTAACCAACTAGCCACCGGCTAGTAGGAAGTCTGAAGTAGAAAGTCTGAGGTAGAAAGCCAATCGTTTACAGTAGAAAGTAGATAGGTGAAAATCGAAAGTAAAATAAATGATTGTATAAAGTAGAAATTTAGTCCATGAATGTAGAGTTTTGATGATTTGTAGTTGAAATGCTTGATGTTTTTGCAGATTTCATGCACAAAGTTACAGGTTTCTACCATAAAAAAACCTGCTAGATAGGAATTTTCCGTTTTACTTTAGATTCTTTTATTTTTTACTCTAGATCGCATTTTGAACCCGATACACCGCCATAGTATGTAAGATTCTAGATATCAATCTGATAATCTAGAAATGCAAGAGTAGAAAGAAAGTTAGTTAGCTGGTTATGGTTTTGGTAGGTGACATTAAAATAATAATACTAATCGTCATACATTGGAATGCACGTAAAAGATCCCTTGGCAGTTGGAATTCGATATAAGAGTAGGCGATAGTGACGCTGCCCGGGGAAAATTTCCCTCATAGCACACTGTATGGCGTATGCCCGTCTTCATTAGCCCAGTATAGGAGCAGAACAGTAGGACGTTAAACCCCATTTCATTTCATTTCATTTCATTTATAAAGCGTGTTAGTACTGAAGAACAGTTTCTAAGGCGCTGTTGGTTGTTATATTCACTGATTTTTCACAACTCAGGATTTTAAAAGCATGTTTTGAGTTGAGATTTAAACGGCACACAGAGGTTAATTGAATCATTGACTTTGGTAGTTCATTCTATAAAAAGTCCAGCATAGGAAAAGGCACGTTTCCCAATCTGTAATTGTATCACTTAAATAAATATCACTTGCTTGAAAACGTTGAGAGAACACTCTTCGAAACGTCGCCCAAATAAATCAGTAATTGTTCTTCCATAAGTATGTGTTATAGTTTATTGCTCTATCCAGTTACTAAATGCCTCTAAAAGATCATAAATAAATATCATTATACTATTCCGATCCACGGCTTTATAACAATTATTTCCACGCCAGTTCTTATCATGTTATATATATTTAAAAGACAATTCATATTATTTCGGGAGGGGGGGCACGGTGGCTCGCTAGCCTGGAGGTCGGGTGTTCGATCCCTGCATTGGCCGATTTTTCTCCGTGGTCTCCCCTTGTCAGTGATGCAGGACGGAAGGCCTGACAAGGACAGCTGTCTAGTCGATCGGATGGGACGAAAAACCGAGGTCCCGTGTACACATTGGCGTGCACGTAAAATATCTCTTGAGAGTTGGAATTCGATATAAGAGTAGGCCGTAGTGCCGCTGTCCGGGCAACATTTTCCTCATAGCACACTGTATGGCGTATGCTCGTCTTCATTAGCCCAGTTCACAGCAGAACAGTAGGACGTTAAACCCCATTTCATATTATTTCTAGTCATCGTCGTGTATACTATCAAAGTCTCTTTTATGGTCTGATTCTGGCTTAATAAAACCTGTCGTCCCTGGCTCAAATTAATATGATTTCCCGATTTAAATGAATTAGATTTTTATAAACAATTTTTTATTCCATTTGAAATTGGATTGGGAACAGGCTAGGCTCTTGAACCTCAACGGTCTCGCCCAACGAATTTCCACATAGTGTTTGGCCTCTCAAAATCTACACGATTGTCTGGAATAACTCCGCATATATATAGAGTTTTATATGCCTTGACTTCTGAAATCAATCATGTGATTGGTCACTCATACCCAATTTCGTCACAAATTAGCCGAATATGGAATGGACATGTCTCATACCTTGCATACTAACAGGGGTTATTACTTAATTTGGTCAACAGACACATTCCATTCCTGACCATAAAGATGGCATATTATGGCAACCGTGTTTATTAACCTTTAGTTCAATTCATTATCATAATATCACATATTTCCGTTGTTTCACGTGCTCATTTGCATGTCTATGATTTGTAAACAATAATTAGTCAAGACCATAATACTATTATACATAATAATATGTGTTCTTTTGAACAAATCTCGCCCTAATTACAAATATAACCAGAGACAATACTAGACGATCACATAAAGCAGAAGAGAGTATGCGTCACACGTCGGCTGTGTTGAGTTTTTGGCATCTGTGCTTTCCACATCTAAATATAAAACGTCAAAAGTAATGTGCCAAATGACAATTTTTGTTTTGGAATATTCTGGGGGGGGGGGGGGTTGACGTGTCAACATTTTACATTTCTCTCTTTACATTTTACATTTGTGCTGTGCCGCATCACATTTGTCCTCTATACTTTCTACATAGCATCTTACGCAGAGCACTATCTTTGAAATGCAAATGTGAGATATCGCGTGACATATTAACATATACGGAAATGACGCCGAAATCAACCTGGAACACAATAAGAAAGCAGACAATAAGGATATAAGAGGAAATCAAGCTGCCACAGTATAAGACATTCGCTGGACGACCGTGACTGCAACGAAATGTAGTGATCGATATGGCTAATCCGAGCCTTTGACAAATAAGATAAATAGAAAGTATAGTCTATTTTTAGTGATTGGGTTACTGTTTGACAGCGATAAACTTCTTTCGACAAACCACTCGCCACCCCCTCCTTCATTTCAATCTTGGGTACGGAATGACCTTCACTTCTGCTAGTTATATGCATTCAGTGTTGCGTGTTTCAATTTAAAGCCGAATAAGCTGTAATGGGACGCACCGCTTTAAATCCGAGACAAACCTAGCCCAATTTCAGAGGCCGGTCTCCGGAATTCGCATTGAATGTACATGCAGTGTGAACGCAGCTTAATACACTTAGATTACTAACAGAGGTGGTTTCCGTATGATGCGTTACAAATTGATTACAATATCACAGAACATTATTTGGGCCAATTTTTATTATGATCATTTGTTATTGTCTGAATCTAAATTGAATTATACTGGCACCGAATACAAACAGACTAGAAAGCTTTATCAATTCCTATACTATTACTTGTGTGTTGTCTGTCTCTTTGACGTCTGGGTTTCTCCTGCACTTTACTGTCCAGTTTGTCAGATATATAGTTTTAACTATTAAAACAAAACGACACACCAACACATGATCAAAATACGCCGGGGTTTGGGGAACAATCTACGAGTATTTTATTTAAGCATGAATATATATGGATAAATACTCTTCAAAAAAAGTAGGGGATATTGAAATGCAAATACCTATGCAGGTTGTGATATGATAAATAGTCATGGACACTTGACATGCTTTGAGAGTATGTTAACAGATGAAGAACTTATCGCCCCAACAGAACCACTGAGCTGCATGTGCGACACGCAATAGCGCCATACACGTGGGAGGGGTTCATTGTAAAATTTGACACTTCAAGAAAGGGTTGATGAAAACTGCCGCTTGCTAGTTTGTCCTATCCATGTTTGCTTTCCGATCGGTTCTTGCATACGATTTACTGTTTAGCGTATCTTTGCTTTATTGTGTTGCGTTTAATTTGATCGGGAGACGTGTTGGTCGACGTCAACGTCAACCGACAACACTGCAAGAATTGGCCGTGGCACTGCAAGAGGAGTGGGTCGCATTGCCCCAAATCGTGATTGGACGGATGAATAGGAGCATGCCACGACGAATTTTTGAGCAATTACTCATTATGAAGACAAAAATCAAAAACGTTCATTTTCACTTTTGACAGTGTATCTCTTTGCGAGTGAAATGGGACCGTCAGATAAGCCGCCCATATGAACTGTTTATGTTCATGTGTAGGCAATTGGCCTGTTATTAACATACACTGGTTGCCTCTAATAAAAACAGCAGTGCATTTCCGCAGTTTTGTATTGTTTCTGAATATCCCCTACTTTTTTTGAAGAGTATATAACATTAACTTCTTTAGCATAAATGGCAATTTTCCATCACGGTAATACCTTTCGTAGACCCAAATGGATTATCAGAAAGTCTAATGAAAAAGAAAAATATTACGAACCTTCATAGTCCATATCCATAGTGAATTTTTTATTATTACTGATCGAGTTGTTCGTAATAAATCCAATGGTCTTGATATAAAACAAAAAATACCAAGTGAGCGGCGCGATATAAAATTATGAAGAATATGAACGTATTTGTAGAATTAAAGCATATGCAGTCACTCTAAGAATTCCTTTTACTGACATATTTCCAAACTCTTTACCAATATTCGGCTATTTTAGACATAAATAAGAAACTATTTAGCTCACGGTCAATCTCCCGGGTATTGTAAGAGTCGCTGTACTTTGACTTAAGATTGATTAGAATTAGTATGTTTAAGGTGGCATCATTATTGTAAAGGTGTCGCAGCGTAATTAATGAAGTTGTAACATGTGATACGGCCATTAACCCATTCTTCTAACCGTGAAAATAGCTTGATAAGATTAAATAACATCGACAATGACAATCCTGGTTACTTTGAACCCATTCAGCGTTAGAATACATTAAATGGCGCCTAATCTTTCAAGAGGTATAAACGCTTTAGAGATATTCGCATGTCGGTCAAATAATATTTTCAAATTGGTGAAATTTAAATATACAGTTTGTATAGTTCGATTCTGGTTTTGGCAAAGAAAGTTAATGAAGATTTTACAGCCTGCTTTCCCTTTGTCAGTGGTACTTTTCCGAGGGTCTAGCAAGG
Organism: Patella vulgata; assembly: GCF_932274485.2. Lineage (NCBI taxonomy): Eukaryota > Metazoa > Mollusca > Gastropoda > Patellidae > Patella > Patella vulgata. Next base: position 27,386,808 of record NC_065883.2, read on the forward strand.
ACAAATACCTAGCCTTTCAGTGGGATGAAGCATCGAAGCTCCATCCATAGCAATGACAGCACATAAAAGACCCACTTATGAGTACAATTGGTAATCAAAATAAGAATAGGCGGGAGTATCGCTGTCATTTGACATACAGTTATAGCTGGTGTGTTCAAATTATATCGTGCAAGTGCTAAGTTTGAGGTACATGGGCAATCCATTCCTTCAAGCGAACTTACGTTAAAGTAGCTAAGTCTCGAACTCAATATCGTCCAAAATCTTCGACATTGAAAACACGAATTATTTGTCTGTTTAAATCAACATTGATGTTGTGATCTTACCGGTAAAAGATGGCCTTCTGATATCCAATATTTAAGACAAAATAAACACTTTACAATTGGTACACGAATCGTGTACCATAATGCGTTTCAGCGCCATTTGTAATAAGAGATTCGAAAAACGAGGCTAGGCATATTCCATAAGTCATGTCAAACGGCGACGCTATATTCTTATCTGGAGACCATGCGCAATGAATACTATTGGCGTAGACTGGAATAATCAGACGCTAGAGATTGCCATTCGATTGTGACTCTGGCGTATTTCACCGAACCTAATTGATAAGAAATTACAGTAAAAACAGAAACGATTGAATGTAAACCAATTTATATACATTCATATTACATATTGTATGCGTTGCGACCCATTTGTGTAAATTTCTAGGTCCAATATTATAGCGATTTAGCTCCTTTAAGTAAGGCAATTTGAGATTTTCAGTATAAAAAAGGCCAATCCCAGTTTATTTTGATTATAAAATTATTGTTCATAAATAATTACATAGATTTATATTCTAGGTGATAGCGATTGGTTGCGAATATAATTTTTATATGGTAGGTTGTCCCGCCTGGTGTCAGATCACATTGTAGTTGTAAAGGATAACGTTTCTTGTGTAAGAGAAACAATTCTAGCAATAACAGGCTCTAAATACACGAAATTATCATTTTCGTGCTAATTTTATTATTAAATTAATATACACTAAGCATAATTATCCCATTCAAGCGGTCAACTATAGAAATATGAAATCATTCGGGTCCGTACTGGCCACTCAATTTGGAACCATATGCGTAATAGTGATAATGCTTTGCATTTAGAAATAAATGTTATGCCTTCCGCAGAACAAAGAAGTAGATAAGATTTGTTGAATGATCACGTGATAGTCATGTGCATGGACCATAAAAGTGGGGCTTAATACTGCACTAATTATATTACGAGGTGTTATTATAGCTATGTGCCGTACAATATATAAAGGTAGTTCGTTATTCGTAAATAACAACAATTTGTTCAAATGCCAATGCCGTCTGAACAGCAGCTTATAGTCTCGTTGTATAAAAACATTAATAGTGATTACAAAACACTCAGATTCATTATGTGATTTTATTATGAAGATATATGTGATTATGTGATTTTATTATGACGATATAACTCCTTACTAAAAATTAGTGGATATGCTGCCTTCTTTAAAGAGGCATTAGGTACGATTAGATAAAGAGCTGATAAATCTCGCTAAAATAGTTAAAATATAGATAGTGAAAACAGAATATGCTGAAATTTTCAGTCAGATTGCTTCAACGAGATATTAGCGATTCAATTTTAAGCTAGCCTCGAACGTCATTACTAACTTCGGTTCGATAATAAACCAAGTTTCAATTATCTATGTTTACATTATATTATCAATCACAAAATATATTTAAATCCACTAAATATCGCAGGCTAACGATGGTATCGAGGGTTGATTATGGTTTGGATAAGTTAATTAATGCCTAATTAATATTGTAGATAACATTCCAGGCCCAAGAACGACACACAATACAGGCAGATTTATTTCATAAATAAGGCTAGCACAGAAGACATATAAACTAGCACGAAAAATGGCTGACTATTGGTGGCCGTGTCTAAAGCAAATCCAGAATCAAAATTACAGAAATGACCTGAACAAAAAGTATAACAATGGTATTCCAACTCCGATTCCTCACAGTCATCTTCTCTTGTATCACCTAGAGTCATACAACCTCGGAGCATATAAGATGGTTTATGCGTATCTGAAATATAGAAAATATAAACAAATTACTGAAAAGCTGCTGAAACAAGTATCAGGAACTGACTACTACGCATGTCAAGTTTCATGTCGATCGTACATGAATTAAGGGGGACCTTAGGCTTTTTTCGAAGAGCGTCGCCCCCCAAGACTAGTTTCCACTTGGAGTATCTAGAATATTTGATAATTCATATTTTCTGTCAATGTTTGAATGGAACCAAAGTTCTTATTCGTGTTAAAATTTATCAATGAGTAAATCAGCACTAAAATTGTTACTGGAAAAGTTCACTGAGCACAAAGGAAATAAAACATGGCTTTAGCTAGCTATGAACATACTTCTATCATCTTATTAGGTATCTAATCAGGTGATAGAGCCGTCGATAGAACTGTAAATTGATAATCAGGTCGTGAAATATCTAGAGGTGAAATGGGGTTTAAAAACACAACAAAACTCTACGTTAGTTATTTGAAGACTAACATAGTTACGTTATTCTTTCTATGGTTTCAATACAAAAGAGGATAATGAGCGAGATAAAGAATCTGCACACCACCACCATTATCTGTACTGCACGTGCAGCGAATAAGCGTTAGAGTTATACATGTAGTTGAGATAAACAGTTGCTATACAGAAATCGCTCCTGGAAAGTTTTCCACGACTGCGTCATTTTCTTTTTAAATGTCCATCGCAACGATACCGTTTACATGTCCTTCAGTTATTACACAAAATTGTCCTTTTGTATTTGTATGTAATTTGTTACTCTTTACGATCGACGGTACTATATTTTTTGATTGACATGAGACTTCTGTTTTATTGTACTCTTGAAATACTTATCCCTGGATAGCATAGTAGGCATTACCCTTAGTTGACTGTAAGTTGTCGTTTCTATATTCTTTTCGTTTTTTGGCAAAATACATTATTTACACAAGTAAAATACTTGTCGTGCCCGATGCAATGGCATTAGTATCTGTGGTTAATTAAATGGCCAGTACGAGTTAAAAAATATTTTTTCATTATATTCTTATATTGACCATTGTGATGAAAAATCACCAATTATCTGGAATAGGTTTTGTGTTTAATTAGCATTTGCATTTTCCCGAAAATTATCAAGTTTTCCATGGCGTGATCCAAATCATAATGGACCCAAATTGATTATTTAAGATTTAACTAAGAGAGCAAAATCCAAATATCAACGGTAGATAATCTCCTGACTTGGATACCATGGGATTAAAAACAGGCCCATCAATTGATTGTCGCGATGATTACAGTTGGCGGTTATTGACCCTATCCCATTTCTTTCATCTGTATAGAATGGCAGATGTCAATTTTCATCATATTCTTGGTAAATACGGAACGGAATTTAACCACGTTTGCACTGACCCAAATAATGGACCCAAATTGATTATTTAAGATTTAACTAAGAGAGCAAAATCCAAATACCAACGGTAGATAATCTCCTGACTTGGATACCATGGGATTAAAAACAGGCCCATCAATTGATTGTCGCGATGATTACAGTTGGCGGTTATTGACCCTATCCCATTTCTTTCATCTGTATAGAATGGCAGATGTCAATTTTCATCATATTCTTGGTAAATACGGAACGGAATTTAACCACGTTTGCACTGATATAACTTTTAGACGGAATCAGGATGGCTCAGTGGGTAAGACGTTGGTTCTCTAAGCTGAAGGTAACGGGTTCGATCCCTACGTTGTCCGATAAAGTTCATTTGGATTTTCCGGCGTGGTTCCCTCTTGCCTGTGGTGTAGGACCGAGAGCCTGACAAATGACAACGTGTAGTCGTTCGTGTTGGACGACAAAATGAGTTCCCGTGGCATGCACGTAAAAGAATCCTTCACAGTTGGAATTGACTGTAGCCTGTAAATACAATTTCCCTCATCGCACACAGCATGGGGCATGGCCGTCTTGATTATCCCAGTCGGGGCCGAACAGTAAAACGTTAAATCCCATTTCATTTCATTTTCCATTAAGAGATTTAATTAGTTTATAATAACATTTAATACTTTTGTTTATGGTGATCGTCATTAGAATGAATTTCTATTATTTACATCGCAGACAGAAAAAAATACTATAAGTAGCACATAGCACATGGTGATAGGCTGTGTTTTTTATGACTGTTTATACCCACCTTTGCTAAATCTACCCTGCGTCATACATTTAGAGGGACATCTAATTCTGTTCTGTGGTTCTGTCATGTTTTCAGGTGCATCAACACATTCTGTGTCTATCATGTTACTCTGATATTGACACGTTATGCACATGAATCTATCTGTAATACATGTACATTATATTTTTTTTTTAAAAAAAAAGAGAAAACAATGGCATATATGAGAATTAGTCGAGGAACTGTTTTAAGGACAAAAGGGCGTTATCCTGCGCTGCGAAAGGGGTTTATAATAATCGTGGCACATACCGTTCATTCATCTCTCGACCTGGGTTTCTGGAGGAGTTAGCGTTATACATTAAGCAAGGCCACTTTCTACAATAATGTTAGTTTTAAGTACTATTGGAAATAATTTTTTCGTTAATGTCCAGTCATACCCACAAGGCATAGAATTTGTCATTACTGCACTAAACTGCCTTAATTCGTGACCCTAATTGTTCAAGAATTAGTACGTCTATCGCGTGATTTCGAAACAGGAGTTATCTATATAGGCAGTCTACTGTACTACAGTGCAAGTTTATGAAAGCCATTGTCGGTTTTACATCAATCGTCCTTTAGCAAACTTACATACGTATACTAATTTACTCTAGTGTGTTGAGTCTTAATACTTGGCCAACCAGGCGCAAACTATACTCTAACGAGGGTCATGATTACACTATTTTGCCGATACAGTTTATTAGAACTTCATGAAAGAAAAAAGTGAATTTACGGACATATTTTTAAAAACGTTTGCCAAAGAAAAAACAAAATGTCCGGACAAAAAGACAAAACTAAATTTTCTTGTATGATTGGGTGTTAAATTATGACAAGAGTGATTTTCCAGACACAACTGGACGTTAAGGGATGAGATAGGAGATTTTCCGCACATACTCGTAACTGGGCTTTAACCAATGGGCGTTAAACGATGACAAGGGTGATTTTCCGGACATAACTGGGCCTTAAACGAGGACGTAGGTGTTTTTCCGGACATAACTGGGCCTTAAACGAAGACGTGGGTGATTTTCCGGACATAACTGGGCTTGACAGGAAGGCAGAACTGGACGTAAACCATGACAAAGGTGTTTTACGTACATGACTAGACGTTAAACGAAGGAGAGGTGTCATATAAGCTGTACCTCTTCCTCAATCATTTTCATCTTTTGAATAAAATATTGTTAAAAAACAAATTTTCGGGCGTAACTGGACGCAAAGCAAAGTCCGAACTGAATTTTCAAACATAAATTGACGCTAACTACCGGACCTAACTGGACACTAAGCGAAAAGAGTGAAGAAATTATAGACATAACTGGGCATTGGACGAAGACAAAATTTAATTTCAAGACATATCGGTTGGCGAAGATAATATTACTGAATTTATGGATATTAAATATCTAGACCCAACTGGACGTTTGCTGAGAAAAGACATTTGGGCATAACAAATCAATCAGAAATAAGTGAACTACACACGGGTGTCTTTGCTATACCTAAAACTATACTTTGTGCCAGACGGTATGAACTAATACTAGAGACAACGCATGTGTTTAATATTGTATGTGATATTTCTTTATACGTTCAATATCGTCAGAAAAGTAGGACGTTGACAACCATTTCATTTAAACGTTCAATGATGATTGATTTCCGTCTGTGAAAGAGGGAATTTAAGAATCCATCCTCTGTTTTAAAAACAATGATTATAGGCTTTCTTATCGACGTACAGAGCTCAAATATTTAAATTTTACTCAAATTATGGATAGTTGGGGCTTTTAATCATATTTCTTTTCAATTTATTTTAGTTGATTGAAAAAATATCAATAACTCATCGGTAATAAAGAACCCATTGCCTTCAATTTATAGATAAATAGTTGTTTAAATGATGTTTATTTTTATATAATAGAATGCATTTTATTTAGTGTTATTAATGCCACGTAGATATTATAGTGTCAGTTTATTTCTTGATCGGTGGGGTTGGATGGCCGAATGGTTAGCATGAGCGCGCTGTTTCATAAGGTCTGTCATTGAGTCCACTGCTGTGGTTTCGATTCCCTGGTTCGCCTATCCAACCTCGTGAGTTTCCGCCTGGTCCTCCAGTTTCTATTGAAATAAAAAATTCAACCATGCGTTAGTCCCGAAATGACCTAGTTTGTGTCCTCCCCCTCTCTCTCTCTCTCTCTCTCTCCCTCTCTCTCTCTACTTCTTGATCGTTTGATTGAAATGTTAATTGAGTTTGAAATATAGGCTACCACTTTCCAGAGTTAGTGTTTTTCTTCAGAAAGTCTGTTAAATGACGAAATGCGTCATTTTTCTTAATTTAACTTTCAACCGTGTCCTTTAGATATTTTAGATTAAACGCAGGGTTAGACAAGTTCCTAGACTTGATGAAGGTGAGTTTGGTTTTATGAAATGAAATATCGGCATACTTTCTCTTTCATGTTCCAAACTTTTGAAAACATTAATTGCATTAAATATACTGTAGGTGATGGTTGTCACGTACCTTGTGTGGCGGCTTGAGCAGTTAAAACCATTAGCAGTAATCCAAATAATGTTAAAGCTACTTCCATGGTAAATTCGAATCTACCTCACCAACGATATAAAATATGTAATATTAAAGAATTTAATGGTGTTTTTTTCTGTCTTAGTTATTTGTAGTACCATCCTTTTATGTGTTCGTGTTCAATGTTTCTGGCCTTAGTTATTTGTAGTCCATCCTTTTATGTGTTCGTGTTCAATGTTTCTCCTTTAAATCCGTGTTGATAGCTAAAGAATATCCCAATAATTTAACAAAATACGGACGAAGCAGCTAAATCTTTGATACACATTTTCTTAATAAATGACCTCCACAATTCCATGTCTTATACACTAATCCTTGAAAGCGTCACCACTGTAAGTACTTACGTCGTATATTGTATCTTAAATTAAGATTCTGTACATATTTACATATTACATGTAGTGTTTATTTTAACCCACCTTATTATAGACCAAGGTGAAACCTCCCAAAATCCGTCTTTAAATCTGGCAACATTCTATATATAGAATATAATATAAATACATACTTTTTGTCATCTGAAGTGTTTTTCATCCCAAATTTTAGCCACGTGGTTTTTTTGTTGTTGACTATGTGGGTTAGCCAGTTGTCGAGTGGCGGGTATTTACACAGCACACACACTGTCTAACGATTTACCTATTTTCCATTTCACTCATCTTTTAATGAACCCAATTACGATGAATATGTCAGTTTTATTTCTTATATATTTAGTAACGATAATGGATAAGTCATGTATGTAGGAACATTAATTTGCCGTGTCACAACAGAGGGAGATGACTGTATCTGCAATTTATAATATGTTTATGGAGATGATCATGAATTGGAGAAAGGTAGTTAGTACTACACTAAAATATAATATATACCATATAATCAATTTAATCAGCTCTAGAAAAGGAGAATTCGCAATAATATGCTCTAATTTATTCGGTCTTTGGGGTTTTGTTTTAAAAAATTATTTTTGAGCTACCTTAACTAGAAACCATGTGGCCAATTTTGTTATAATATGCACAAACTCGCTAGAACGATATTTACAAATTCAATAAAGGCTTTGGAGTATTTGACATACCAGTCTGAATTTTAATGCATTTATGTTTTTCTGGACCGTTGATATACATTATAGCTTGTATTAATTAATTAAGTACAGATTTTGCAATCACGAGAATTAGTTGCCATGTTACTTATACGCTGTTTAAATATGTGCCGAACAAAAAATATTCCGTGGTTATTTTCAGTTCTTCCCATAGGATTACTTGCACATAACGTTATATCATTTTCTAGGAACCTCGTAGCCTTATGTTTGTTTATGACTCTTAGAACAATTCGTCACACGGTATCATATTATTTATTTTATTGAGGGATTTTAACAAGAGAAACCTGAGACATGAATACGTTTAGCCCTAAATCTACAGTTAAATGTTATGGAATAAATTTTTTCAATAAATTCTTCAAGTAAAATTGTCAACAAATGGATTTATTTGTTATATGAGGTAGTCTTTCTTCTTTTGTTAGAACTATGTAATTATCCTTTTGACGGATGTGATGGAGGTGGGATGGCGCCATTTTTTATTGTTCATGTTTGCTTTATATCATCTTTTAAAAGAATTTGGAACATGCTGCAAAACGGTTCATTTCATTAAACAAACTTAATGATTATTGTAAAAAATGTATGTTACATTTCGATCGAGGCTGATTATTATTAAGATAGTAGAAGGGTTATTGCGATCTTTTAGAACATGGGTACCTCTTTGATCTTTTACAATGTGATTTAACACTACATCTATAGGTAAAATGTCTAGGTAGTTTTTTCTAAACCCCCACATCATCCATAAATACGCAAAAGAAGCTTTGTGGACCATTTACAGTATGAATAAGTAAATACTAACAGCAAATGTAAATAACAGCAAATGTACACAACAGTGAAATGCGCCATAGTATGTTGTTTGTATGACTGACCAACCACAATGGTTAGGGTTAAGGTTTAAGACCTATATGACCGAAACGTTGTTAGGGTTAGATTTAAAGACATCTGTGACCGAAACGTTGTTAGGGTTATGTTTAAAGACATCTGTGACCGAAACGTTGTTTGGGTTAGGTTTAAAGACATCTGTGACCGAAACGTTGTTTGGGTTAGGGTTAAAGACCTATGTGACCGAAATGTTGTTAGTGTTAAACACCTCTGTGACCGAAACGTTGTACATTCGCTGTTATATACACAGTCCATGTTTTGTATCCAGTTTTACACATAAATATCCACCCATATGTAAATAATTCATATTAATAATTCGTAATAGTGTACTTGGATAATTGGTTTCGTGAATAGTACTACATAATCACGTTTGTATGCTATGGTGACTAGCATACACCTTTCTTTCATATGCTTGTAAACATTCGGGTGCGGTTTGTTTACCTCTAGACGCAGAAAAATAATGTTTCTATTATGGACAAGACTCCATGGCGTTTAAAACAGCCGGTAACATTTATTGTACTGAACCAGTAAAGTTAAATTATTTCTAAGGGGAATACATATATGAACAACTCCTGCCCATAAATTAATTATTCAACACTACACTATAGATATGTTTAGTTACTATAGAATTTATTTCATAGACACAATAAATTCAGAATATCAAAAATAAACGATATCTATCTCAATATATTATAAAAAAAAACTTTATGAAAATATGTTTTTAGCGTTGTAAATAAATTCAGATCAAAGTAAATAAATTAATAACTGATCATATCCAGAATTCCTAGTTTCAACAAAAAATAAGCCTTCTTTGTCGGGTTGTACAGAACACATAACAAAACACATTGCGTTATAAATACCAGTACATAAATCAATTTGACTATCGATTACATATCTAAATACCAGTACATAACATAAGGTGACTAGGGATTACATACCGGTACATAATATCGATTAGATAAATGAATACCAGTATCGATTGGTTTTGTTTTTTTGAAAGAAAGAACATAAACAGAGGACACATATCATCTAAATCTCATCAAAATGGGTGATGCTATTATTGTGTAGATTAAACATATAACAATGAACAAATCAAAGTAAAATATTGAGATTAGAGTGAATAGATTAAGTAAAGAAAAAAAGATTAAGATTAAAATGACAATTTGAGATAAGCAAAAAATAGATTGAAATGAAAATAAAAATATTTATATCAGAGTAAATTAAGATAAACGTAAGATAATAATTGAGATGATACGGTGAACATGAACATTATTATATTGTATATATGTAAATTGAAAAGAAAAACATATCTATTTTTTAAATTTTAAAGATAAATAGATAAATATGGATATATTAATTAGAATAAGTTGGAATAGATTTTCAATAAGTAGATATACGTGAATGAGTTAAGATTTGAGTGAACAGATCTAAACTATTGTTAGCAAATCAAAATTATAGTGAAAACAGACCACATTGGAGCCAACAGATCAAAATTATAGCTAAAAATCAAAGCTAGAGTGAACTTACATTAGTTAAGATTTTAAAAAAGCGTTGGTCATTCCTGATATAACAGTTCAAAATAGATGATAAAAAAGAGAAAGTATTTAAAATTACAGTCAAATTACTTTATTCTGAACGAAATCATCACTGTTGGAAATTTGGACTAGAAACAGGCATCAACGGTCTCCGCAAGGTCTCGATTATCACGTAACATTCTCAATGCCTACGGTACGCTCGATTGCCAGTCCTTTCATCGACAGTCTCCGGTAGTGATGTCAGTGATTAACAGTAAATGTTAGCTTGGTCAACCATTAAACGATTTAATTCTTAAATGGACGACTGTTTCAACACAAGCGGTATCCAAGCCATCCGCGGGTCTACAGAGTTGATTTTAGGCTTATTATGTAAATAAAGGTCTAATTAATAATTTATATGATATTAATTGAAGTCTATAGAAAGCCTTGCAATTGACATATTTAGGTCTTAACTAATGTATCTTTAATTTAAATAAGAGTGAATACAACACAGACAGGGTAAATAATGAAAGTCAGAGTGAACAAACCAAGAAATAAACAAATCACGAGCATAGTGCTTAAATTGTGTGAAGCTTACACGCCTCGGGTGACACTTGGGACATCGTATTTACACAATATCGTATTTATACAATTAATACAATAAGACATGAACTCATAACCGTGAATGAATCAGAAATTGATAAGTTATCCGGTAAAGCTACCGAATATAAGCATCGTGCTAAATATAAAAACACATATTAGAGTGCATAATATTGGACACAATTTAAGACTAAGCTGCAGAGAGTTGGCCCCAAACTATTTTGTTTATTTGCCAGTATTATACAAAAACATTATTGATTTGTACTTCTAATTTAAGAGAGGTTAAAACTTCTATAAGAATTTTTATTTCTACGGTTACAATATGACAATAATTCAACTGCCAATGATTCATGTTCCCCACGCGTTAGTAAATACATGGGTCGACCAGCGTTCCATCCCAACGAGATCAAAGGTATCACTTCTCGATCCACGCAAGGATTAAAGCCCATTCTAGTCCAGAGGTCCCGACACCAGATAACTTCTTAAATAAATTTTATAACCAGCACGGTGTTTAAAACGGAGCAATACATGGAAATGTAGGATCCCGTAAGCGATAGGCCTAATTTATAGCAATATAAAAGCAAATATTTTCACAAACTATGCATCTAATTCAAACAAATACATAATGATTGTACAAAACTGCCATCAATAAAGCCAAATCTGTCAACATCAACGAATAAATAGGTACATTTCCAGTTGCTGATTCGTCCTCTTGTTTAATCTCATTAAACAATTCTTCATCAATGGCCGGGCCGTCATTACAATAGTGTCCTGAGCAGGAATAGAAACAATAGAATTTGAGATCATCTTCAGTACAACCATCTTCCGGCACCTCATCACCACCACTACATCCGCGATAAAAATATGTCGCTTCACCTGTCTCTGAAATGAAAAAGAATTAATGCTGAAACGATCCAAAACTCTTGATTCTGCACATAAAGACAAGTGAGACAATAATATGTATTTCTGTATACCTTAGTAAATCTTCGTCCTTAAATCTTAAGCTTAATTGGTTACTTACTATTAAATTGAGTTGGGACTGTTTGGGTTTAAAAACTTATAAACTAAATACCCCCCCCCCACACACACACACACACACACACACCACCCTCCCAATAATTGGCAAATATGTGTCCATTAACCCCCGGAGCCACTTTTGCACCTACTCCAACCCACCTCACATGAAATTCGTTCCGACAGGCGTAGCAAAACAGCAGTATTTTAGTTCTTTGAGTTAGTTAACATATTTCACCCCATCCCGAAATACATCAGTACAAGCCACATAGCATGATAAAACCTACATAATTCGAGAAATCCATTATCTAATTTAAAAAAGTAACCCAGACAAGAATGTACTTTCCAACTCACGCTCGACAAACAAAACCTATCACATTAGACTTAGTGATATTCTGCTGAGTTGGTGACTCAGGTCACACGGTATATATTTTTGAAAAATGTGAACTGTTGGCTGTCTTTCTCTATTCGCTGTGTTTAGTTTCAGATCAAGAAAAGACATCTTGGCAAGACAAAAGAAATAATTTTGGCAATTGTAAAAAGGTTTTATTGCGTTGAAATATTCTACAAAATGCAGCCAAGAGAGCCATAGGGTGCAATATTTGAAGTCGGTCAGAAAAAGGCATATTATTCGAGACAGTCCCGATATGTAAATAGCTTTAGAATTTCAAAAGCTTATTATGTCGTTATTTTTTATATAGATAAAAGTTACAGGCTATTTACTGAGCCACACATATAATTACAAAGCTAGCTTTCAGTGTAGTCTTGAATGCACTTAGAAAACACGAGGATAGAGTGAAATAAACAAATACACAAAAGTGCTAGGATAAAGTTAATGTATAAAAGTATACTAGGATAATTTTAACATACAAAACTACTAGGGTACATCTAATGTACATAAATATACCAAAGATTTGCCAGATGTGTGAACTCCTCCAATGAAAAATGGTTTAATAGTAAGTGCAGGGTGGGGGGAGGGGCTGAGCCACATACAAACAGTAATTACACAAAACAAATTCACGGACAAGACCCAGAAATCACAAGCAAACGCACATATCAGATTAAGTGAATGTGTCCGGGAACTAGCCGTTAACGTCCATTTCGCTGTACAGTCCCGGGTCTGTAGTAATACAGATTTAACTCAAAAATGAAATATATCAACAAGGAGGAATATATCCCAAAAACATTGTATTATACTAGTATGAGTCATGATCTGCTATTTGCCACATGAAATATGAATGGAAGCACATTAAAGGAAAATTACCTATACAAGTAACCTTATCGATGAAATTTTAAAAAAAAATCCAGATCAATGTTGTAGTGAGAAACATTTTAAGCGTTCGAAAGAATTGAGGTGTATTGATTACAAAGTTAAAGAATAAGTCCTTATTACCACAAAAACGGGGAAAACAATACTAAATATAAAGGTGCTCTACGACACCTGTTACTTCTAACAGTTAACCCCATGGTATCAGATAAATCTGGAGAGGTAATGGTAATCCACCGCACCCCATTTTTTGGTCATAGAAATATGTATATAATAAGGTAAATCGTTTTATTTCGTGTCCCACTTTAACATTAATCACAGACAGTATTTAAAGATACCTTATGGGACATTTTAATAGAGAGTTGGCAATTTTTGCTATAACAGTTCAAAAATAGATGATGAAAGAAGAATATATTGAAAATTTCAGTCAAATTACTTTATTCTGAACAAAGTTATCACCATTGTAATTTTTGACTAGAAATAGGAGTCAACTCTCTCTTCACCGTCTCCGAGAATGACCGATCGTTTGATTGACAGGCGTTATCTCCACATAAATAATCTCGATTATCAAGTAACGCTTTCAATGGCCGTGGTACCGCTTGATACGGGGTTGCAATTCAATTCGTATCACATTTATTTTTACTACAAATTAAAAATAAGACTTTTAATATAAGAAGCGAAAGTTTGAAAGGAATGGATCAAATCAAATTGAGGCATAATTATAGCCGACTTCTTGTTAGCCTGCGTGTACTTTTGTACTGTAACTGGGGTGATGTTAGCAGCGATGTTTATCAATTTCCATAATTTTTCTGTAAACGGAAGTGACAAAAGAGCGTATAATACCGACATCCAAACTCTCATTTTAACCACAACTAAACATAACATCAAGGCCGTATATATCGAACTTTTAATCAAATTGACTGACATGTGGCCTCGCTCAACAGCGGCTTCGCTTCGTACACTCTATCATTTAGCCTCGATCTAAAATTTCCGCGAGTATGCCGTCAACGTAACAGTTAATCTCCGCTTACGACGCCATTTAAAAAAAATAATCAATCAATGAAATCCTGTTTAAATCCAAGCCATCCGTGGGTCTACAGGGTTGATTTTGTGCATGTTGTGTAAATAAAGATCTGATTTATAATTTCTATGACATCTGAAGCCTAAATAAAGACTTGCAATAATCAGATTTAGCTATTGCATAATGTATGTTTAAGATAAGAAATGCAATCGTACACTGTCGTATATTCATTGAAATACCTTGTATAATAATGTTTTTAATAATAACTAATTGTCTCTTGGACATCTTGCCAAACTTAGTCACAATGATTACACTGTTTAACTCTTGATATCTTGACAAGTTGGAAGCATTCAAACAAGGTTTAACTCTAGTTTGCTAAAGGATTGCGTTTTCAAAGACATGTTTATTACTTGTGCATAGGTAGGGTCAACTATCTAAAAGGTTTTAGAGTCTTCACATACTCTGTTTAGTGCACTTGAGAAAAATTGAGAAAATATATCCAAGATAAAAAAATATAAGCATGAAGATGTTTGAAGATGTAGCGTAGACTGTTTAATATCGTAGTAACAGTACTCGACAATCCGAGAGTTGATTAGAGGCTTGTTACTTGAATAAATATCTAAATAATAGTTAACATTTGAAACCAAAATATAGACCTGCAATGGGAAGATTTAGCTCTTACACAATACTGAATGTGTTACACACCTTTAGAATAATGACTGGACTCGGTGCATTTATTAGGACATCGCATTCTCCAGTCGCCGACGGTCCAATTTTTGGGGTAGGTTACACAGTTATAACCACTCTTTAAGGCATTGAAGTTGTAGGCACAGGAATAACACATCTGTCGACCAGCTGAAAAAAATAATAATGAAATAATATTCTCTATATATAGTTATAAAATGTACCTAGGATGAAACCCTGTGGAACACCAATTACATCATTCAAGGTGGGGGAGAGCTGGGGTATCAAGTGTAATTTGCGTGGTTTAAAACACAAGCTTGTGCGTGGCAAGGGTATGGTCACCCTTATTGTACAGAGGTACAACTGTTTACCCTTGATTTCAAAAGAGGTTAATCTTTTGCACTGTTCAACCAATTGTTGTTCCGATGTTTCGAGGGCACCCACAACTTCAGCACTTCCAGCAGGATAATGCACGTCCGCATACCGCCCGTTTTAGTATGGACTACCTGGCTGCTAACAACATCAATGTCTTAGACTGGCCAGCCATGTCTCCGGACATGGCACCGATAGAACATGTCTGGGATGAGATTGGACGCCGTCTGTATCGGAGACCACAGATGCACACCATTGCTGCTTTAGAAGCTGCTCTTGTCCAAGAATGGAACAATTTGCCCCAGGCCTTCTTTCAAACATTGGTAAATTCCATATGCGACGTCGCTGCACAGCGTGCGTAAGAGCCCATGGAGGACACACGCGCTACTGACATCTGTGTCGTACTTTTGGTTTTGACCCCTCTGACTTTGTACCGTTGATTACAGATTAAACATCCATAAATGTACAAATGTGTTGTTATTGATGTGTTCCCATTTGAATATTGTTCACATGACGCTAAGTATATCTTGATATTAACATATAATCCATAGCGATATGTACAGGGTATTGTTTATCTTTAGTATTATTTTCATTGGATTAAAATGTTTTGGGTTCGAATCCCGGTGTGGGCGGACTGGAATCTCTGACAATTTCAATCCCTGTACCCAAGTATCAGAGGTAGCTCATATGGGGACTTTTATTAAAATGTTACGTAGATGTTTGGTTGGATGTAACGACAAACCCAGAACCAAGCGTGTACACATTATCGTACAGGAAATGGTCATTTGACGTTGAAATTCGACGCTTAGTTATTATAGGCGAAATCGTTCTTGTTCTATAGAATTCTCCCGTTTACTTTACTCACCTGACCATAGGGGACACAAATTACCTTTGGATCTAGAACGTATTGATATTATTGTGACTTTTCTTAAAGATGCATTATGTTAAATAAAAGCTTACAGTTCTCACTATATTAGTTTAAAACTAGATAATGAAAAAATATCATTATAATAATAATCCTCTATTTATATAGCTCAATAATTATTCCAGTAACTTTATGATTTTATCCCCACTTTGGGACTTTCCGGTTCTCCAATATTTGTAAACTTTTAGGATGTCATTCAGTACACCCAACGCAACCAAAAACCATCAAAAAACTGATAGGATGAAATACTAAAACAAAAGTTTCTTTTGCACTTTTCAAGTTTTATCTATTGAACTATGGAACCGCTTCTGTAAACAGGAAAAGCTTTATATGAGATTTAAATGCATCCAAGGAGTCAATGGTTCTAATGCTGTAAGGCAATGAATTTCATAAGAGAGGAGCAGTGAACGAGAAAGATCTTTTTGCAATTTCAAGATTCACTGATGTTTGATAGAGAAATTGTTTATCAGTGTATCTAAGAGTTCTTGTGGATTTATATGGAATAATCAGATCTTTGATATATGTTGTTGATTGATTATGTAACGCCTTGAAAGTCAACAGTAGTATTTTGAACTTGATTCGCTGTTGAACTGGGAGCCAATGAAGATTTTTTAGGATCGGAGTGATGTGTTCGGAATTTTTTGTACTGGTCAAAGCTCTGGCGGCATTCGTTGAAGGTGTTGAATTTGATAATTTGGAAGGCCAAAAAATAAGGCATTGCTGTGATATTCAAGTTTATTTGTAACGAATGAATGAATGGTTCTGTACTCTCAGCATTTATATACTTATTTATTTTGTTAATTCTGTGAAGATGGAAATAAGAAAAGGACAAACAGATTTGATGTGGGAGTTAAAGGACATTGTAGAATCTAGAACCGTGCCAATGTTTTTGACTTCTGGAGACTGAGCAAGCCTTTCGTGTTGAAATTTAAGAGATGGTATTGAAAATTGACTAAGTTGCTGTTTTGTTCCAATTACTAGATACTCATTTTTTAGGATTCAGGTTCAGAAAGTGTGATGTCATCCATAACCTGATTTCTTCCTAACAGTTTTCAATAATAATTAAAGCTGAATTAGTAGATTGTTGATTGAAGGAGGCGTATATCGGTGTATCGCCGACATTCAAGTGAATATTAAGACCAAACTTTTCAATGATTTTCGTTAATGGTGAAGATAATGAACAGTACATGACATAAAACAGACCATTGGGGAACACCACATGTCATATGGACCTTAATATGGAATATTTGAGCCAAATTACTTTATTCTGGGCGAAGTTATGATTATTTGAAGTTTTGGTAAGAACAGCGTAGTTTCATTTTCACTGCTAGCGCTGATACGATAATAAACAATATCCCGATTATCTATTTTTAAATTAAATAGTTCAATGACGACCGTGTTTCAATTCAATAAATTCACGACCATTTGATGCTCTCGAGAGTAGATTATTGGCTAATTAATAATCTATAAAGCATTTGAGGCCACAAGACCTGCAATAGCCAGATTTAGCTTTTACATTATGCAACTAATTGAAAATACAAACTAAAAAGCAATTTGCTACTTACATATCTAAAAACTAATAAATGATTTGAAACAATAACATAAAATTGAGTATGGATCAATGTTTCAATTTTCAATAATTAGTTGAGTCGATGTGTTTCTTTTTTTTTCTATTTTTTCTTTGTTAGAAATATTTTATTCAAAGGTTATTACACTGATGATAGTACCGCTTTAAGGCCTACTTACTTGCAACACTTATAAAACTCATCTGGGTTATAATTCCAACACACACTAAATGTTTAATATCCATTGCAGCAGATTAGCAGGACGATATTTAAGGCACTTTGGTATACTTTATTTTCTTACTCCAAATTAAATTTACATCGCCGAAGAGTACACCTGCGATAAGTCACAGCTAAATATAAACATGAATCGATTGCTTCAAACACAATTACAAATATGAAAAGAGATTAATTCCCCTGAAGATAATAGTTTTAAAAAGTTTGTTATTCATCGTCACGAACTGACTCCGAATCAAACTGCCACTGTTTCGTAACATAAATGTTACTAGTTATTTAAATCTTGAACTCAAGTAAGCTTTAAAGTTCAGACTTGAATCGCATAGAAGTGAGTCATTCAACACTAAAAGCCAAATTTAAACTAAAAATTGAAAACTTTCCATATGGCTATGTTCCTCTTTTAATAAAGACTGTCTAACTCTTAACTTGGAACATCCTCGCTTGATGTTAACACGCGAGCTTTGTGTTGGAGATTTACCATAATCCCTGTCTAACCCTCTCTGCTAATCCTCATTTGGATATTTCTGCCAATAATCCGTCGTTAAATACGCCTCATTCATCTAAACAAAAACCCTCGTTTGTTTACTGCCTTTGTTTACTCGGCCCACTATGGTTGTGATTTCCGAGGTATTTTCCGTGAGCTGTTGCCAGATAAACTGAAGCATTGGCTTTTGTGCATGCAAAAAGCAAGTTTTAAACAAAACCAAGGCGTTGATCGATTTGAAAGATGCTAAAGTTTTCGAACATGCGTCCAAAAATTCCGAAAGTCACGTAAAGGAAACTGTAACTAAATAGTTTGTCTGATTACTTCTTTTTAAAAAATGACAGTCGAAGATTACTCTTTGTTTAATCGCCAATATGAAGGGTGTCGTGAGTGTTTCGTTACGTACGTTAAATCAAGAAAGAAATTTAATATATAAACATGACATTTGCACCTTGAAAGAACATTTATGTATTCTTTTATTTTATATTTAGCCGGGATTTCACCCATAATATTAGTTTGATCCGGTTATTAAGTGGGTGGAAACTGACCCGGTTGTTAAGTGGAAATAAATATTGATGCATGGGAAATCAACTAAAGATTATAATGAATCAACTTTTAAGCCCCTATCGTCAGTGATAATAGAAATAAACTTAAACATACATTATGCGAGAGCTAAATCTGCCTACTGCAGGTCTTTCTTTAGGCCAGAAATGTTATCTAAATTATTAATTAGACATTAATTAACTTATCCAGACCATAGTCAACTCTCGATGTCATGCAAATGATACAGATATGGTTGTGTGAGTTAGTTGTATTTTACGTCCGCTTCCACCGAGGTGATATCGCAGACAATACAGATATGTGAATAGTAGACAAATATATACAGAATATGCAACAAAAATAACAATCAATTGCAATTAAAACTTAACACAAATATATACAGAATATGCAACAAAAATAGCAATCAAATACAATTAAAACTTAACACCATTGATTAGGAGGCCATTTACAACTTAACCAACACAGCGGAAACTCTTACGGGCTTAAATGGTTGGGGGGGGGGGGACACTAACACTATTAATGGGAAACCAATTAACCTGAGCTATAGATTTAACAATATTTTAAAAGGAATGTGTGTATGAAGAGGGGGGGGGGGTGAATAAGAATCATCGCTGATGCAAGGGAAACCGTAAATATATTAATTTAATAAACTGAAAACCATGAAAGATAAAACCTATTATTAGACTATAAAAGTGGACGAAGGGAACCGTAAATAAATTAATTCATTAAACTGAAAATCAAGAAATGTATTATCAGACTGTAAAACTGAAAATCAAGATATATGTAAAATGTATAGTTAGACTGCAAAACTGGATACGCACTGAACTAGAACAAAAGTATGGAACTCAATGTATAAGTTGGTCATAAGCCCCTGAACAAGAGTAATTGCTGATGAAGGGGAAACCATAAATGTGTTAATTCAATAATCTAAAAATCATGAACGATAAAACCTATTATTAGACTAACTAAAACTGGACCGTAACTATATTCTGTTGCATATTCTGTATATGTTTGTCTACTATTTCACATGTCTGTATCATTTGCTTGATAAAGAAGAGACTATCCTCATCGAAACCTCGCTTAGTGTTAAACTCAGTAATCGTGTATCCATAAAATTGTACCTTGTGTTTTAATTATCGTCATGGGTTTGGATCTAACTTCTCATAGACTTGAAGGTATGTGTTGGGTCTGATCATATTGAAAGCTGTGTTTTCAGATGACAGAAAAAGAAACAAAACATGAGTATCTAACGTTTGAATTGGGTGGCGGTTGTTTGTTTTATTCACCTTCATATGTTTTGATAAAGGAGGAAAAACAACCAACCACACATTGTTGCTGCAAACGCATTTATTTCCTATAGGTTAAACTAAAATCATGCTCTTGTATCATTAAAACATTTTCATTTTGAATTCCGCTACCTTTAAAAAATCGAGTAGACGCTATTGTTAAATTATATTTGAAGGATAAACAACGGCACAAGATCAATATGGCAACTATGTTAAGATTTTCCAAGTTTCTTGATAAAAACGCATTAAATAAATATCTTCATCATTGATCTGTTTAAGCAGGAAAACAGCTGATGATTATTTAAGACTTCTAACAATTATAATGATTTTACTTCTGCAAATTGGTAATTTTCATTTATCTGCGATGTTATGGCTATGGTGTATCACACTGTCACGATGGTTTGTATGGAAATGTATCGCTGCCAATATTAAATGCTCTGCGACAATGTCATTTCAATTGATTATATATAAAAAGTACAATGTACAAAGTCCCAATACCGATAACAATAAAGTCAAAATACCTCTAAGGCAAGAGTTAAATGTAAAATGTTAAGTGTTAAATGACAAATGTTTTGTGGGAAAATGCTTTTTTTTTACGTGTCTACATTTTACATTTCTCTCATTACATTTTACATTTGCGCTCTGCCACACCCCATTTGTCCTTCACGCTTTCTACATAGCAACTTTCGCACAGCATCAACTTTCATATGCAAATGTGGGATATCACGTGACTTATTAACATATACGGAAACCCGGCACACTATAAACCAGCCCACTATAAGGATATTCACCGCACGATAACAGTAAATCAAGCTGGCACACCATAAGAAACTATCTAAACGACCGTGTGTAATCATGAATGTGCCAGGAAATAATTGATAGATTCGAACAGCCAAAAAAACATACTTTCTAGTAATTTATAACACAATAACTGGAATTTCGTAATAATACCCGTATTTTGATATTTTAAACACCCTCCACTTTTTCCGGTCTCTCTTTAAACAGAGTTGAGTACAGCCTAATTAACTTTGATCCATTACAAAAACAACACTATATAAGCATTGACCATTGTGCCCAACAACTAAATAATATATTTAAACAGTGGAATGACTATACATTTTTGAGTTTGGACATAAAGATTTTTTGATTAAGTCCCGTATCTTTATTTTAATTTAGTTCCCCACCCTTCCTTCACTTCAACTTTAATCTTATTTTGTAAAGTTAAGCAAATATGAATGTGCCAGAAAATTATTTGCATATTTGAAAAGAGCAATCAGTGATGCGTAACATGGTATCTGGAATTTCGTATTTAGACCAGTATTTTTACTTAAATACCCCTTTAATAATGTGATATTTATTGGATTTGAATTATGAAAATACGATTGCACCAGAAAACTATTTACATATTTACAAACAGAAATAAACGTGCTTTTCACTAATATATAACATGATACCTGGAATTTCGTATTTGAACATTGCACAGCCACCCCACCCCCTCCCCTCAAGAAATCATGGTAAAGTAGAATCCAAATTGTCAAGGTCAGTAAATTTATATTGTGTGCTAGGCTGATTTCCTGTTATAGTGTCGTGAATATCCTTGTTCTGGCTTATAGTGTGCCAGGTTTCCGTACGTGATATCCTACATTTGCATATGAAATTTGATGCTGTGCGAAACATGCTATGTAGAAAGAGTGAAGGACAAATGGTATGTGGCAGAGAGCAAATGTAAAATGTAATGAGAGAAATGTAAAATGTAGACACGCCAAAAAAAAGCATTTTCCCACAAAACATTTGTCATTTAACACTTAACATTTGACGTTTTACATTTTGACTTTATCATTACCGGTATTAGGACTTTGTACATTGTACTTTTTACATATAATCAATAGAAAAGACATTGTAGCAGAGCATTTAATATTGTCAGCGATACCCTTCCATAGGTTTGGGCTTTGAAGTCCAAACGAAAGACATTTAAAAGCATGTGCAATTTTATTGTGTTGATACTCGTAATATTGAGACTCGTAATAATTTCTTTATCTATCGTCATTTTCACAAAGAGTGTTCAAAGGTGATTTACAATAAACCATGATTGTAAGAAGTAGAAGGATAAAAAAAACCTTCAGAATAAAATACCAGGAATGTTCCAAATAAAAGTAAAATATAAATTGACACTGACAAAGGTTGTAAGAAAATAGGAGACAGTTATAAAATGATACAGATAATTAATTGTTGATAGTAATAGGATATGGAAGTCTATTCCATAGTTTTGGAGCTACATTCTCAAATGCTCTTTCACCACAAAAATGCATTTTCCTCCTCAAAGAGAAACGTATCATTTCAAGAACGTAAGTGGCGACAGGGCTAATAAAGACATAAAAGGTTGGAAAATTACATTTGGCTAATGTGTCTTAACCAAAGTAAAAACAAATATGTATGTTGAAATGATTCCCCATGGACAAGTTAGAATCAAATATTACACCGATGTTTCTCGCAGATTTTAAAGTCTCGATCGAGCTGTCTCCTGCCCCAGATCCAATCACAAGGAATTCTGTCTGATCAGCTTCGAATTTTGGAAAATTATTTTGTTATTCATCCAGGTTGTATTAGGATAGATTAAGATCACACTGGGTAGGTTTAAAGGAAATTGGTGGTTGGTTGTCTTCAGCATGTAAGTTAAAGATAGTTAAAAATGTTCCATGTTTTCTGACAATATAGCAGAGGGGTTTGGTATAATGATTAAACAAAATTGGTCTCAGAACGGCCATGAACTTGATGATAACACTTTGTGAACGATTTAAAGCACATGACTTCCAACCGTGACAGCATTTCCAGACATACCGAACTCTGATTCGAGTCTATGCAGGAGAGTATCATGGTCCACTTTCTGAAAGTGGAGATGTTATAATACTGTCGAGATATTGTCATCTGAAAGAACATTCGAAATAATGCCACAACTGCTTCAGAAATATGGTACTACAATTGGGTTACAATAAAATTTCGTTTAGATTTCTTTATATATTTGAATCTGGTGGATGATACTCGAGGTGTTTGATCTACTGTACAATACTACTACCTATTTTGTATGTGAAGTCTTTTTGTGCAATCTGTCACGTATCTGCATATTACGTTAGTCAAGTGAAGGTGGGGTTTGTTAATTTCCATGTCAGACTGCACTATAACTAAACATTATCGAGCAGAAAACCATACGCGACACCACAAACACGCATTTGATTTTATTAGGTTTTTGGGGCGTTTATGCTCTAAATCAGTTACGTGTCCTGGTTTAAGCAAGTCCGAGGGTCAAGGTCAGATATGATTATAGTGCTATACAGTTTTCCAACCGTAGTTTCGTTATAATATGTAAACTCTTTAAATTTGCCGGTTGTGGATTTATAGCGAAGTCTTACATTATGAACACAATCTAAGCTAAGGGAGGAAAATAGTCCGTGAAATTAATTTAAGAATTGCCATTTCAGACAAATCAATTTGCGTTGCCTGTTCAATATCCAACACTCGGTCATCACGATTCATATTTGCTTATAATAATGCATGAATTATGGGATTTATTTTGGGAAGGGCCGCAACTTAACTTTAGCTAAAAAAAAGTTCCATTGCCCATTGGTAACCGGGGTTTCGTTGTTTATGTGGTTGATTATCCAGTTAATTTCGCCAAATGTCAACAACTGACGCAGACCCTCCGTACACAGAAGAGTAGAAAGTTCAAGGTGAGCGAGACTACCGTGTCAATCATCATGATTTGATGTTCCATTCTGAATTGCAAGATAACGATATATATCTCAAACGAAATTTACAATCTTCTATTTATATAAAAGTGGTGCGTTTTCATTGTTCTTCAGTTACATATGACTGAGCGCCATTGAAAACGCATCACTTAGTTTTTCGTATAACAAAATGATCCTGTAAACATATATTATTTATTTTGCTTCTTATTGTGAACAATATTCAAATGAGAACACATCAATAACAACACATTTGTACACTTATGGATGTTTAATCTGTAATCAACGGTACAAAGTCAGAGGGGTCAAAACCAAAAGTACGACACAGATGTCAGTAGCGCGTGTGTCCTCCACGGGCTCTTACGCACGCTGTGCAGCGACGTCGCATGGAATTTACCAATGTTTGAAAGAAGGCCTGGGGCAAATTGTTCCATTCTTGGACAAGAGCAGCTTCTAAAGCAGCAATGGTGTGCATCTGTGTTCTCCGATACAGACGGCGCCCAATCTTATCCCAGACATGTTCTATCGGTGCCATGTCCGGAGACATGGCTGGCCAGTCCAAGACATTGATGTTGTTAGCAGCCAGGTGGTCCATACTAAAACGGGCGGTATGCGGACGTGCATTATCCTGTTGGAAGTGCTGAAGTTGTGGGTGCGCTCGAAACATCGGAACAACAATTGGTTGCAAGACATCATCACGGTAGGCTACAGCATTAACGCGACCCCTGCAAATGTGTAGGGAGGTCCGGTGATGAAATGTGAAGCCTCCCAACACCATTACACTTCCCCCACCCCATCGATTCGTTTCGAAGACGAAGCAGTCTGCAAGACGTTCCCCAAGACGTCTCCACACACGTTGACGGCCATCAGCGTAATAAAGATGAAAGCGACTCTCATCACTGAAGAGCACACTTTGCCAGTCTACTCTTCTCCTTGTCTGGTGTCCTTGAGCCCATATCAAACGCCGCTGACGGTGATGATCCCTGAGGATAGCTCCAACATAAGGTCGTCGTGCACGGAGTCCTACTTCTCTTTGACGACGTCTTACGGTGTTGGCACTTACTGGTCCTTGTCTTCCGACGACTGCTGCACCTGTTCGAGTCGCTGGGCGGAATCTGTCACGCAGATGAGTGACCCGGATGTAGCTGTCTTGAGCCTGGGTTGTAACGCGTTGTGGACCAGGACGTTGACGGTCACGTGTTGATCCAGTAACTCGAACACGTTCCACCAACCTTACAATAGTGGACTGATGGCAATTGAAGTGTCTGGCAATAGCACGTGTAGACATGCCAGCCCTTGACATTCCCATTCCTTCATTCCGTTGATTTTCAGTAAGTCTCGGCATCACCAGCTCGATTCCTTCACACGTCCAACAACAAATTACGACAGATTGACGTTTCACAGTTCATGTACTGCACATTAAGTTGAAACATGCTTTTAAAGGGCTCACACACAATGCTGCACGTGAATATTGGGGTTTTCATGTGCATCTCGTGCAATTTTTTTTGTGCACACGGGCCGATATTTTTTGCGTTTGGGAGCATTGTGTGTAACAAAAGTTCATAGTATTGCATAATATTATACATACAAAACCACCTAGTAATAAAATATTTGGGAAAAAAAGTGATGCGTTTTCCATGGCGCTCAGTATATAACAACTAGCACAATGACAATCATTAATCATAACCTAAAACATTCACGGGGTCATGCTGGTTAATTTGGAGTGCGGCGAACATACATACACATACAGACATCTTTGGTTTTATTTATGTCCAGGCTTCCCAACACCGAAGTCGTGGATCACATTTCGTGGGGTCGCAGCGGAGTACCCTGAAACTTTTGAATACATGCTATGTTTTCACAAAAATCTAATACGAGGGCTGGATGAAAAGTTCTAAGCCTGAACCGAGATATAAGCGATTGAATTTTAGGCCTAGCCTTGATCATCATTACTAAAGTCGGTACGATAAGAAATATACATAGTCTCAATTATCCATTTTTGCATTTAATCATCAATGAGCGCTGAGCAGTAGATCGGATTCAAATCCAGTGAAGATTGAATACATAAGATGGCGCCGAGAGTTGATGAAGGTCTTTTCATGTTGATAAATGTCTAATTTATTGTTTATATAACATTTCGGGCCTAAAGAAATACCTGCAATATACAGATTTAGCTCTTGCATAATGTATGTATGTTTGAATATGCATTATGCAAGAGATAAATCTGCCTATTACAGATCTCTCTTTAGGCCCGAAATGTTATATAAAGTATTAATTAGACATTTATCAACCCTCGATGCCAACTTATTTGTCCGATTTTCAATGGATTTGAATCCGATCTGCTGTTCAACATCGGTTGATGACTTGATTACTTATCGTGACAGCGCTAACAATGTCAATCGAGGCTATAAAGATTTTACAATAGGGTTTTCTCGTCTTAGAGTGTAGCAATTTGACTGAAATTTTCAGCATATTCTATTTACACCATCTAGTTTTTAACTATTATAGTGAGAACTGCCAGCTCTGTATCTAATCTCTCATAATGTATCTTAACTAAAACGAATTTTTCCACAAAGCTGTGATGATTGTTTATTTTCAATAAATTACACAACAATATAACTTTACAATATTTTAAGCAAAAAACAACTTAATGTTCCCAATTCTCTGATATTTGTGCGCGAAAAACGGAAACGCATTACCCGAAAAATGAACAAACTGTCCATACCTGCCAACTGAACGGACTAACCCCAATACAAATACATGCCGACATGGTCTCCACTTTTCCACAGTGAAGAAGTGGGCTGTGAATTTAGGAGTGGCAGAGAGAGCCTTGGTGATGACCCACGTCCCGGACGACCTTCAATAGCAACCAGTAAATACAAATTTACCCGGGTGCATGACATGGTGTTGGTTGATCATTCGACATATTGCCAGTGTTGTGGGTATCTCCCATGAGAAGCTTGGGCATATTATCTGCAAGATGAGTGCCAAAGCCCTTTACTGTGGATCAGAAACGTGTCAGATTCTTGACGTCCTGTAACAATCTGCGCAGTTCTCGCCAGATTTGTAACAATGGATAAGATCTGTTTCCCCCCCAAAAAATAGAACTAGCCGGTCATCATTTTCCTAGTAATGGTTAGGCCATGTGAGCTCTTAACGACTTTTTTTTAAGTGTGGCTGAAGAAAATTTCTTCCAGATCGCGATCAGATGGTTTCTGGAATGGGGTCGCAATCAACAAAATGTTGGTTACCACTGATTTATATATAGATAGGTGTCGGAATGAATGTATTAAATACAAAGTTAGGGTGTATGTATTATTTTAAACAACAGAAATTATGCACTAAATAATTATATATTTTTTTAATACTTGAGTGGCATTTAGCAATTGAGCAGTTAAAATACACAATTTATATGGAAAACAATCACTAGTTTATACACATATAATATAGCACGACGTTTCGACAAGTATTCTCTTGTCGTTTTCAAGTACTATATATTTCACTAACATATTCCTCTTGATGTCATCAAGCAAATACAAAATGTGAAACATTTAAAATGTGTACGACTTGTAAATTCAACCTATATTCCAGCAATGGATAAGGATATTTGTCTCAAATTTAACAAATTTGAGTGAAATGATTTTCCTGTTCTTATGAAAAATGGCGCTGTAGAACAAATTTTAACAAAATAATCCATGAAAATTCAAACATTGTACAAGGTTGTCTTGAAACAATTTCAACTTTATAGTAGGAAGAAGCACGTGTTAGTAAAAAAAAGAGAAGATAATCGATAACTAAACGTCAAACATATTATTGATTGTTTGTTGATAAACAGTAAAATATTGTCACGATGTTCTCCGACTCACGTTCTAGTGTTTATATAACCTGGGAATACCCTGTGTATAAAACCGTATCAATATACTACGACATTGGTCCACTACAAACTAAATAAACCATAATTTAGAACAAGGACTGAACCCTCTTAACGGTCAGTTGTTGATTGTCTTGTCTCGACATAATTGTATCTTTCAATTTCTAAGGTGATAACACGAATTTGTTCGTAACTTAAAAGCTAATGTTGAATATTGGAACATAATCCGGAATGGTGAACTATTTACCTGAAATGAAATGGGGTTTAGCGCCCTACCATGAAGTCAAGTATAATGCTATGAGGAAAATTCGTCCCGGGCAGCAGTTTTGTTTTTTTACGTGCACGCCAAAGTGTACATAGGACCTCAGTTTGTTCGCACCACCCGAACGATTAAACGCTGTTACTTACCAGGCCCTCCGTTGATAGAGTGTGTTGGATTTGTGGTGTTTTTTTACCACAAAACGTCCACACGAAATTGGACAAAATATCAATTTTTTCAAAAAATTTCTTCTCAGACCTCCCTATGTGCCTGTATGGTACCACATTCCACAAAATTTTCGATTTTGAGTCTGTGGTGTTTTTTTACCACAAGAGTTCCACACGAAATTGGACATAGAAAAAATATCAATTTTTTTTTAAAATTCTTCTCAGACCTCCCTATGTGAAGGTGTGGTACCACATTCCACAAGATTTTCGACTTAGAATAATTTTGATACAGTGTTTTGTGTTTGTGGTGTTTTTTAAGTCCAATATCTTGTGGAACTCTTGTGGTAAAGAAACACCACAGACCCAGAACTAAGTCGAAAATTTGGTGGAATGTGGTACCACACAGGCATATAGGGGGGTATGAAAAGAAGTTTTGAAAAAATTGATTTGTTTCTAAGTCCAATATCTTGTGGAACTCTTGTGGTGAAAAACACCACTGACCCAAAACAATGAATATATATTATTTTAAGACGAAAGTCTTGTGGAATGTATTTATTTTCAGAAACCCAATATCTTGTGGAACTCTTGTGGTGAAATGTTCCACACAAATTGCCCCAAACCTTGCCACATAAACAACGAAACCCCGGTTACGCATGGGCAAGTTAAGTTGCGCTCCTTCCCAAAATAAATACCATATTCAACAGGCACCGCAAATAGATTGGTCTGAAATAGCAATTCTTAAATTAAGTTCACGGGCTAGTTACCTCCCTTAGATTGTGTTCATGATAATTTAAGACTTCGCTATAAATCCACTATGACAGAATGAGGCTGATAACCCAAGGTTTGTCATTTTGTTTAATGATCAACATTTTAATGTCTTCACTTTAGTATGCAAAGATCTCAGCAATGAATGAAAACGGGACTGTGACTTGTTATTTTAAAGACTGATAAGCATGTCGTACAATAATTAATCCACTGAACAATAACACATCCCCAAAACAATAACACTATCATAATCTTTCAGGTACCACATAAAACACTCTTAATATAACTTTAATCCTTGAGTGGCATTAAGCGATTGGGCACTTTAAAAACACAACACAATTTATATGGAAACAATCACTGGTTTATACACATATAGCACGACGTTCGACAAGTATTCTCTTATCGTTTTCAAGTACAAATGAAATGATATGTGTATAAACCAGTGATTGTTTTCCATATAAATTGTGTTGTGTTTTTAATAAGCCAAGCATTATGGCTTCATGTTATCCTTGCTGTATAATATGGTGGAGGCCTCTGGGCCCAGATGCCGGTCAAATATATAGACCTTAGCCTCGGCAGATCACAGCACTGATAGCAACGCGGACCAGAATGTGCACGCTCGCTATATTACGGTTTCCCACACAAACCCCATTTTAGTTCACCTTTCGGTGAAATTTTACCTTGCATCTCCAACCAATACTGGACTAAACCTACTATGTGGCGTCTCTGGTAAGTTTTTTTTAGGAAACACTTGTCTAAAGCCCCACCTCCCGCCCGGAGGATAAAGGCAAAGCATGAAGGAAAAGACCACTGGGTGAGGCTGACCTCTGAAAGATTGCTAGGACCATTGACAAAGCTGAACCTACTTCAGAAATAGCCAAGAAAGAGAACCAGATTTGAATGTCCATTTCTGTCCAGGACACAACAGGGGGTATTACGACTATATTCCCTGTACCAAGGCGTCACATCACAAACTGCCTGTAAGCCATGTGTCATCTGCTGCGATGAACGTCTTCGTCCTTACCAATTGCTAGGACATCGGTTCGGTACACATTGGCAAAAATCTGATTAAAATACAGATCTATATTTCGGTTTTTTTTATACTTTCGATAGCCTACACTACATGAAGATATGGCCGGTTATAGTGGAAGATCGCGTCAGAGGTCATACGAGCGGCTTTTGACCCTATGTCGCCAGACATTTGATTAACCAAGCAAGAGTGTTGACATAACATGTTGTTAGAAACAGAAAATATATGTTTATTATACTTCGGACGCCTTTTCTTCAGTTACTTGTAGCCTAACAAATATATATTATAAAATAAAATGTCCAACGAAACTTACGAATGGTAACTTATCGTCGAATCCTTAGAAAAACGGTTGTAGCAACCGAAAACAAAACACATTTTCAGCTGACGCCAACTTTCTCACTTACAAAGTGGTGGATCACGCCCATTAGTTGACCAAGGGCCTACGTAATTGAACTTCCTCCAGTTCTATTTATAACTCCATGGATTCATTCCACTTTTTCCGGATCGTAGAATGTTTTACAAACCCCTTTGATAGTGAAGTCAGTGAGAACACTACCGGTCTAGCTCAATTTTTCCTTTTGTTTTTTTTTAAATAGCGTTGATAAGATGAAATATATACCACCAATGAATTGGAATATTATATAATAGTACAATTTGTTGACCAGAATGAAGATTGGGACATTTTATTTAGTTACAGACAAGAGTGGGATCGACACTTTAAATAGAACTTATATAGTTTGGGGTATTTCCACGAGAATATAATGTTTTGAGAGAGGTTTGGAGCAAATTTTTTATAAATTAATTAGTTTGAATATGTTTTTAGTACAAATATATTATCAAATCACCCAGTTTGTACATGAGAAGGCATCTAAGTCACCTCCTCACATCCGGGTTTAAAGTCGACGGGAGAACCTACAAAATGTTATAGTGATCGGTGACCAATGAACTCGTAGATCACGCAACACAGGGGAGAGTACTCTAATATACACATTAGGAATCAGACTAGTAATCCTGTCCATATTCAGTTTTTAACACAAGTATATGTTTAAAAATACATGGTTAGGGCATAAATTATTTTTCAAAAAAAGAAAAGAAAAACCTAGCATTGATTACAGAAGACAACCAAGTAAATGATTCGGCCCGTCTTGACAACGAACGTCTGCCAAATAACGCCATTGAGGTAGGGCGTCACAAATAAAAAAAACAACAATAAAGGGCGATAGCTTTAATTGCTATAATTAACATTTTGGGAACAAAATTAAGTAGGTGAAACACATTGTATTATTAAACTCTAACATAACACATAGGGTGATCGGCTATATACTTATGTATTAATGATTAGAGTGTAAAAAGTATAATGAAAGAAAATCGTTTGCTGAAACTTGTATTATCTACTGCAACGACGTTTGTATTTTAAGACTTCGCGTGAAATTCTGCCTGTGAATACGTTTGTATTTTAGGACTTCGCGTGTCATTCTGCCTTTGAATGTAGTTTGCATGTTATTGCTGAGCGAAAGTTAATATGTCGAAAGTGTAAATTAAATACGCCTACTGTTTTGTTTTGTTTTTTTGTTGATTTTTTTTTTGGGGGGGGGGGTATTTTTTTTAAAAATTCCAGGACATAGGCAAGAAGAGCACTTAAATGAAACTGTTATGATTGTTCTGTGAAAGGTGCGAAACTGGAAATACATTTAATATTGGATTGTATATAAAGTGGTTAAATTTGATGGATATTAGGCCGGTACAATTTATGGCCTTATTTTACACCCACGCAACGTCTTATATTTTAAATAGATCTATGAGCACTGAAATTGAATCTATCCAGAGGCATGCTGGGCGGGTAATCGCCTACCCTGTCCTCGTAAATGCAAAGACAAATGCGGTGAAGAATGCGTGACATAACGAGAAAATGAAACTAGGCCCATAGATTATTTTTATTCTCCGTTTGAGGCCGTTATGTACATTTCAGTGGATACGAAAGTTGATGACATGGAGGCCCTCGGGCCAACTGGTTTCGTTTGCCCCAACCACGCACGGTGAAGAATACTTGACGCCATACTGATCATTTTTCTGCTCAGGAGGCCATTATAAATTTCAATAGAAACGAAGATAAATTTTAGTTATTTGGTTTCGGGGGTCCCCGTACCAAGTCTGGCGGGCCGAGTAGTAATTATATATTTTGTTTGTCATTAGAAGAAACCTCCCCTTGACTAAAAGTGCCGGAGTTTGGCACAAGTTTTAGATAAAAAGACGCGGGCTAATATTTTGAGAGATTTTTTATTATATTTCGGAAACCAACATCCAATCGATTGCCACCAGAACCGGATTAAGCGGGGTGATCACCGGGCTATGGTCATTGGCCCAAATTATAGTTCTAATGTGCCAAATAAATCTATCACCAACCATACTGACATACAAATTAAATTGGTGTGTGACGGACAATGACCAACCTATGTCCGTTTTTCACTGTTGATGCAAGGGCCCCATGCAACTTCAATCCGGCCATAATTTCCACGGATGACTTCCAGAATAGATTTCTCAGCCGGATTTATTGTCCATAATATTCAGAATCAATTAATATATCTTAGTTTTATTTATTTAGCTAAAGGAATTTAGGAAAATGGAAATAAAAATCGAAAATTGCAATACGTGCGATGGGGACGTTTTTAGCTGTTAGCATACTCAAGACCAATACGCTAACCGTATACCACGAACCCTATTGACATCTATTCTGTTACCAGTCACTTTCTTAGCCAGGATTAAAGTAAACTTTTACAAAGGTGCCACGGTCGGTGTCTAAATCTAGAGCGTCTTCGCGGTTTTTCTACTTCACTCTGATTGGTTGAGACTTTGGAACATAGGCGTACAGGCTCGACGAATGTTGGGGGAGTGGGGGGGGGGGGCAGAACCTGACATGTCCGAAAAAATTCCGGGTTACAGAGGAGAGGCGAAGGAGCGAAGTTTACCGTGTAGTACCCACCCCCTTCACCCCCCAACCAAGGAAAATATGACGGCCGCAAACACATTTTCCTGGCGCAAATCGTGATAGTGGGAACCTAGCATTAAGATGGTTGTCATCTATTCCTATGTAACACCTCACTGGTTTGCACAAATTAAATGAATAGTCAGACCCGTCATGCTCCATTTAACACATCACTGCTTTGCACGATGAAAATGAATAACCAAATATCTCAAAATATTGTTCAAATCGAGGGAGACAGAAATCGTCCACTTTAAAACTCCATTTTAAAGTAGCTAAGTCTCTAACTAAATATCATCCAAAGTCTTCGACATTGAAAACACGAATTATTTGTCATTTAAATCAACATTGATGTTGTGATCTTACCGGGAAAAGATGGGCTTCTGATATCCAATATTTAAGACAAAATAAACATTTTACCATTGGTACACGAATCGTGTACCATAATGCGTTTCAGTGTCATTTGTAACAAGGGACTCGAAGAACGAGGGTAGACATATTCCACAAGTCATGTCAAACGGTGACACTATATTCTTATCTGGAGAGCATGCGCAATAAATACTATTGATGTCGACTGGAATAACCAGACGCTAAAGATTGCCATTCGATTGAGATTTCTGGCGTATTTTGCTGAACACAACTGATTTGAAATTAGCGTAAAAACGGAAACGATTGCATGTAAATCAGTTTATATACATTCATATTACATTATTATATGCGTTGTGACCCATTTGTGTCAATTTCTAGGTCCCAAATATTAGCGATTTAGCTTCTTTTAATAACAATTATCAACGCTGCTTTACACATGACTAATCTAGTGAGTACCGACCTTTTGATTCGTAATGATGAAATGAAGATGAACCGACTTACTTCTCTGCACCGACTAAGCTAATAAAAAATCGCAAACAGCTTTACTATTCATATTTTAAAAAAAAACAACGCCACGATGTAACCCATTGGTTGGTTAGAAAAACCCACACCTCCAGCTTTATATAACTATTATTATGTTGACATAGATGTAAGTAACGGTGAAAACAACAAACCAAAAGACGTCACGGTGTAACCGTAACCCGTGAAGTGTGACGATGCAATTCATTGGCTGGTTAAGACCCCACTCCTTCATATCCGTAAATATTATAGTGTTAACATAAAACATAGATGTAAATGGGGAAATAATACAGGTGAAATATGGCCTTGGGCGGAGAAAGTTCTGGTACACCTTTACGCACACGTGAAAGAACCCTTGAGAGCTGGAATAGACTTGTTGTCCGGGCAACATTCCCCCAATAGCACACTGCTTGGCGTATCACACTCTACCCGGTCGGTGCAGAAAATAAGGACGTTTTTAAGGGGCCCATACACGTTCAATAATTCCGTCAATATTATTGACTCAAAATATTGACTCAATAATATTGAACGTGTGTGGGCTATATTGATGTAAAATATTGTCAATAGCCATTATTGCGTCAATGCATGATGGATCAAAACCATTTTGATTTTTATTGATGGTTCATCAATATATTGACGGACGATCAATTTATTGAATGACAATATTGATCGTGTATGGAGAATCTGTCAATAATTCCGTCAATATTTTCATTCCATCGTCAACCTTGGAAGAGGAAACATGGCATCCATTTTGAAAAATGACCAAAAAATGATGGAAATATTGAATCGTGTGTGGGCAATTCCTGTCAATATTATTGAGTCAATATATTGGGTCAATAATATTGACGGAATTATTGAACGTGTATGGGCCCCTTTAGACTTCATTTATCTATTTGCATTATTATGACATGGGGTATAAATGTTTTAAAAATCGACCATTGTAAAATTTGCGCATCGTGTGTTCTGATGTATCCAATGATTATTGTACCAAACCATGCATACATACCACTTTAACGAAATGTTTATCAAGATCAGCATAGAAACACATAATCTACCAATTTATACAATACATGGATTAAAAATAAAAACATTATTACTCTATCGCATTCTTACTCCATAATTATGATAATAGGACCGGAGAAATGGTATAGAAAG
Organism: Patella vulgata; assembly: GCF_932274485.2. Classification (NCBI taxonomy): domain Eukaryota; kingdom Metazoa; phylum Mollusca; class Gastropoda; family Patellidae; genus Patella; species Patella vulgata. The sequence continues at coordinate 27,421,935 of NC_065883.2, forward strand.
GTATGACACTAAGACAATTAAAGAAAAGACAATTTGTTCGAACTTTTAATTTATTACCGAGCAGAACGCGTCGAGATAATTTCAAATACACTTACTATTAACCCTACATCCTGTATCATCGCCATAGTAATCGAAAGAATACAGCGAAGTTCTCACGGATTGGACTAACTCCTGTAAGGGAGTGTCAGCATTTTTTATTTATGCTTGATTTGTTATAAGTTTACGTGGGTTACAGACAACGCAATCCAGGATGTTACGTTTACGATGCCGGATCTGTTAATCACATCAATTGATCATGAATAAACCTGCCCTAAAACATAATATAAAAAAACAAGGCGTGGCGAAGAGTATAAATAAGCTGGTAAATAAACAGCTTTCATTAGTATATCATCGAGACTTCACATAATGTTATCACTCTTCGGACAGAGAATGTTGTTCTCCACTCTGCTGCTGGTGGTTTCATTACAAATAGCAGGTTAGCATGCTTTTCTTTTATTGTAATCCCATTAAGAATTTCTATTTATTTTCTTAAATGTGTTCGGCAAAAATAAAAAAAATTTATGTGCTGCTGCGTGTATCTATAAGAATTGGTTTTTTTACTCATTCGAAATTATAATTATAATGAATACATTTCGATACAACAGATAAATATCGATATCATCTTTAAAAATTTAGTCTGAGTCTTCAATTCTAATTTTACTTTCTAACATTGCGATTCTTTTATTTTTCTTTGGGAAGGGGAAAGGGGACGGGGTAATTTCCACAGATTGTTACATACGTTAAGTGAAATACGAGCTGTCCAAATTTAAATAGCTAATGCGAGGCTTTAATATTTTTACGGTTTTATTAAAACATCAATAATATTGATTGAAATGGACCAAAATTGAATTCTAATTCTTGTTTTTAATTTCGAATATTATGGATAATATTGGGTTAGAGGCTTAGTTTCTTTTTTTTTAAAAAGGGGGGGGGGGGCTAAGTGGGTAAGACGCTGGCTCGCTAGCCTGGAGGTCGGGTGTTCGATTCCTACATTGGCCGAGAAAGTTCATCCAGATTTTCCGGCGTCAAGGACAGCTGTCTAGTTGTTCGGATGGGAGGAACAACCGAGGTCCCGTGTACATATTGGCGTGCACGTAAAAGATCCCTTGGCAGTTGGAATTCGATATAAGAGTAGGCCGTAGCGCCGCTGAACGGGCAAAATTTCCCTCTTAGCACACTGTATGGCGTATGTCCGTCTTCATTAGCCCAGTTTAGGAGCAGAACAGTAGGACGTTAAACCCCATTTCATTTCATTTCTTTAAAAAAAAAAGTGGGTGGTGGGTGGCTGGCCGAATGATTAGTACGTACGCGCTGTATCATAAGTTCTGTCATTGAGTCAGCTGGCGTGGTTTCGAATCCCCGGTTGTACGTGACAAGGAGTAGGGTCGCATATCCAACCTCGTGGGTTTAAAATAAAATTGAACCATGTGTTAGTCACGTAATGACCTAGTTTGTGTCGAGTGGGCGTTAAACCCCATTCTCTCTCTCTTCTCTCTCATTAAAAAAGCTTAAGTTTTTACAACTTGCCAGGTTAAATATCTTAAGGAAGCACACTGGGGTCGATTCAATTACAATTACTTTAATACGTTTATGATTTATATTAATTAGACATACGTTCTTGTGGATGTAATACCTTCAATTATATTTATTTTTCGCAATGGAGCCAATTAAATATATTCTATATATAAATACCCCGTCCTCTAACAAACACAGAATGTATATGATTTTAATCGTTGAAGTGGTGAACTGCGTCAAAGGATTTTTTTTAATTTTTAACCATATTGAGTTAATTTGTGAATAATCGGCTATATGATTTTGTTCTTAGCTTTTCCACATAAAGTAAGCAGATTCTTTTCCCAGAGCTGTTTCCTATCCGAATTATCGATACCTAACATCAATCGGCTGGACATATTTCTTGTCTTGATATTATTATGATGAAATCAGTAGATGTCCCGCCCTATCTTCTCAGGGCAGCGAATTTTAAGTGATATTATTATACACAAGAACTTTTTTTTATATTTTTACCCTTTTTTATTACTCCTTCTTATGTAAATAATCGTAATTAAATCAACTTGTCCATAAAATCAACAACGCGAACATGTCGATATCAGAATGTTAACGTTAGATCTCTTACGGATTTTTAAATAAAAATTGAACATAAATGTATTAAGATCGGCAATACAAGTTTTATCAATGTTCCCATATTAATTTGAGAAGACTTAAAACACATCGTTGATCAATGATCTCGTGTTAATAACAAGTATATCTCGTTACGCCCTACTGAACATTTGCATTCAATAGTATTGTCTCATACTATGTTGGTTGGAAAGGAAATTTAAATAGAAATTTGGATAAACAGAGGTTATCATCTGATTTCTAGTATAAAGCTGCGATTTGTTGATCTAAGGTGTGTAGAAGGAACGACATTATATTTTGCTTTACGCCCATCCTCACTCTACATTCTACAAAGTAAAATGTATATTTTCAGCATCTCAGACTAAATGCACCAAATGGACAAAATGGTATAATAGAGATACACAGACAGGGACTGGTGATTGGGAAACTCTTAAAGATCTTCGTAAAGAGAATCCAGGCCAGATTTGTGAAAAGCCATCAGCAATAGATGCTCAATTATTAGATGGTCGACCTTATACTGCTGGTGGTGATAAAGTTACTATTTCTCCAACTACTGGTTTAATTTGTAAAAATACAGATCAAAATGATAAAAGATGTAATAATTATAAAGTTAGATTCTGTTGTGATCCAAGTAAGTTCCATTTTACTGTACAGATTACATATATTGTAGTGATGGTTGATGTGAACGAAGTAGATTATGTTTACACTGTCTAGAACACATGTTCTAGTTGGATTGATCTGAAAGATAGGTGGTACTATATTTGATTTTGATTTGAAAGGTATTGTCTCCCAGATAACGTTGTATTTGAAATAGCTCCCACAGGATTCAAATTATAGCATGCCATGGACAGATTCTCTCACAAATAGTTACAGTATGATAAAATGATATTTCGCATATCGTCCCGGTTAAAAAGACGTCCTTCCATCATTATATATTGTTTGAATATTCTAAATATATTTTATTTCAGTCGTTGTAGCACCTGAGTGTAATAAATGGACAGGGTGGTACGATAGAGATAATGTATCGGGTACTGGTGATTGGGAAACTCTTAAAGATCTTCGTAAAGAGAATCCAGGCCAGATTTGTGAACAACCATCAGCAATAGATGCTCAATTATTAGATGGTCGACCTTATACTGCTGGTGGTGATAAAGTTACTATTAATCCAACCACTGGTTTAATTTGTATAAATAAAAATCAAAATGATGGAAGCTGTAATGATTATAAAGTTAGATTCTGTTGTGATCCTAGTAAGTTACCTTTTAGTGTTTAACGTTTCCATGAATACACTGACACATACCACAGCTGTCAGTCTATCGTGATAATATAGCCACCAGCAATCTGATTAAAACACAGATCCTATTTCGTTTCGTTTTTATAGTTCAAAATTTCATTTTACTTGTCTTTACTACACTTGGATCTGGAAGAGTTGTTATTTAACTCGTGTTCTGAATGGTGTCAGGGATAAGCCAATGAAACGGTCTGTCACGGCGAGCTTTAGGCGTGTTTTGCACGGAACTGTGGGTAATCCACTAGTAACATCAATTCTGATTGGTTAATCAAATGTCTGACATCATAGGGTCATAAGTCTGTCTTTTGACCCCTGACGTGACCTATCGCTATAACTTGTCAGATCTTTATGTAGTGTAGGCCATCGAAAGTATAAAAAAAACGAAATGAAATTAAATATAGATCTGTATTTTAATCAGATTGAGCCACCAGTTAACCCATATGCTCGGCTTACATAATTTATGTCGATATGCTGAGCAAAATTGCCGCGACAGGGCTATAATATACTCTTAAAAAATGTAGGGGATATTGAAATGCAAATACCTATGCAGGTTGTGATATGATAAATAGTCATGGACCCTTGACATGCTGTGAGAGTATGTTCACAGATGAAGAGCTTATCGCCCAAACGGAACCACTGAGTGCTAATGCGACACGCAATAGCGCCATACACGTGGGAGGGGTTCATTGTCAAATTTGACACTTCAAGGAAGGGTTGATGAAAACTGCCGCGTGCTGGTTTATTCTATCCATGTTTGCTTTCCTATCGGTTCTTGCATAAGATTTACTGTTTAGCAATGAGACGTCATTTACAGGCGCCATTTTGGGTCCCAACTATGACGCCACAAAAACTATGACGTCATGGCGTCATATAGCTTTACTTAAAGATACATTATGGGAGATTTTTATAAGGAGTTAGCCATTCTTGCTATAACAGTTCAAAAATAGATGATGAAAGAAGAGTATATTGAAAATTTCAGTCAAATTACTTTATTCTGAAAATAGTTATCACCAGTGTAATTTTTGACTAGAAATGGGATTGGATTACATCATTACCGATTCTTAGTATGACCGATCGTTTGATTGACAGGCGTTAACTCCACCTACGTAATCTCTGCTGTCTTTTGTCTCCTGTCATCATATCCGAATTTGTGTTTTACCTTTTTGGATTTTTATAACAATTGGACAAAATGAGTGAGAGGGTAAATTTTCATTCTTACTTGTATTTTGGGCATGCATTAAATCAATTGAATATAGGACATTCTAATACAATTATGATAAATCTACACCAGTGGCGTCGTGCCTATTGGGGAAAATATTTTTATTGATATTATTAAGACAGAAGACCTGTCCGTCTGTATTAGTCATCACACGGTCTCAAGGAATTGTATAATTTGTCATTATCTGTGTTTAGTTTATTGCACTTTAAATAGTTTAGATGTCATTTGTTAAGGCATCGCTCAACAGCGGCCTCGCTTCGTACACTCTATCATTTAGCCTCGATCCCGGAGTATGACGTCAACGTAACGGTTAATCTCCGCTCACGACGCCATTTAAAATTAAATCAGTCAACGAAATCCCGTTAAATCCAAGCCATCCGTGGGTCTACAGAGTTGATTTTGTGCTTGTTGTGTAATAAAGATATAATTTATAATTTCTATGACATATGAAGCCTAAATAAAGACTTGCAATAATTAGATTTAGCTCTTGCATAATGTATGTTTTAACAAAAAAGTTTTTTTTTTTCTTGGTATAACGATTTACGGGCTATAATTTATCCTAAAAAAATTGCAAAAGAAACCAATGCAGTTTGGTTCAATGATAATATGTCAGACAAAATCATACTCAAAATCGGCCATGGCAAAATTACATGATTAACATAATTCAATTTGGCGTTCTTCAGGAATTTTCGAGAGCGCTATATCGTAATCAGTGTCTTTCAGTCGTGGTAGGATAAATAATTTATTTTTAAATTCCTCAAACACAGAGTGGTTATGCAAGCGAAGTGTGTCGAAAAATCGAATTTGACAAACATCAATTTAAAAATGTATTTTTCATTTGATGGCGGGCATTTCTTTCAAAATGACTGCCAAATTTTTAAAAAAAATGAAAAAAACCCCCCATTAATTTGGTTATAAAAGGGCAGCGATAATCTCAAACGCGCTTTAAACATCTAGATCCATAGACAAGGTGTAGAAAATTCAAGCTACATTGAAATGTTGGCAATAAAGATCTAATCATAGTTTTTAGTTATACACTGTTAACCACCCGTAGATGTTACAAATCACATTATTTATTCAGCTCGACGCAAGATTTAAAATGAATAGATGCGGTTCGTTTAACTTGAATGTAGATATTATATCATGCGTATATAGGACCTTTCGGTTGAATCATATCATAGGAATATCTTATTTGCATATTTTTACGTATTTGTAAACATTAAGGTGTACGTGTTCTATAGTTCCATTTAGCCAATACATTTTCTTCTTTCACTTGACTAAACAAAACATTGTTTAGGAATGTAGGGTTTTATAGATTAAACAAAAAGCTGATAAATGTTGAGATGTGTGGAACATGCTCGAGGCGATTTGTAACAAATCACAGGCACGATATACTCTTCAAAAAAGTAGGGGATATTAAAATGCAAATACCTATGCAGGTTGTAACACCAGACATGCTTTGAGAGTATGTTCACAGATGAAGAACTTATCGACCCAACAGAACCACAGAGCGGCACATGCGACACGCAATAGCGCTATACACGTGGTTTCATTGTCAAATTTAACACTTCAAGGAAGGGTTGATGAAAACTGCCGCGTGCTGGTTTATCTGTCCATGTTTGCTTTCCTATCGGTTCTTGCATAATATTTACTGTTTAGCGTATCTTTGCTTTAGTATGTTACATTTAATTTGATCGGGAGATGTGTTCGTCAACGTCAACCAACAACACGGCAAGAATTGGCCGTGGCACTGCAAATGGAGTGGGTCAGATTGCCCCAAATCGTGATTGGACGGTTGATTAGGAGCATGCCACGACGAATTGCTGAATGTCTGAGGATTGGTGGAGTAATACTCATTATTAAGACAAAAATCAGAAACGTCCATTTTCACTTTTGACAGTGTATCTCTTTGCGAGTGAAATGGGGCCGTCAGATAAGCCGCCCATATGAACTGTTTATGTTCATGTGTAGGCAATTGGCCTGTTATTAACATACACTGGTTACCTCTAATAAAAACAGCAATGCATTTCCGCAGTTTTGTATTGTTTCTGAATATATCCTACTTTTCTTAAAGAGTATATAATACCTTACATAGACTTAATCTGCAATGGAATGTTTTTAGTCAACAGTGGAGCATTGGTAACTGATAGGATTGTCAACCATCAATATTTCATTTGTAATGTTTTGTCTATTCGTCGCAGTTGAATTCGATATGTCTCTATCTTACTGCCGAATGTTAAATGATTTAAATTATCAAATATAGTAACATAATGAGAGGATAACGCTAATCGTATGATGTCCCTTCCTTAAGATGTATATGTAGTGTGACGTCCGGGCTAAAAGGTCTCTACCATCATCGTATATAGTTTAAATATTCTAAATATATTTTATTTCAGTCGTTGTAGCACCTGAGTGTAATAAATGGACAGGGTGGTACGATAGAGATAATGTATCGGGTACTGGTGATTGGGAAACTCTTGAAGATCTTCGTAAAGAGAATCCAGGCCAGATTTGTGAAAAACCATCAGCAATAGATGCTCAATTATTAGATGGTCGACCTTATACTGCTGGTGGTGATAAAGTTACTATTAATCCAACCACTGGTTTAATTTGTATAAATAAAAATCAAAATGATGGAAGCTGTAATGATTATAAAGTTAGATTCTGTTGTGATCCTAGTAAGTTACCTTTTAGTGTTTAACTTTCTCATAAACATATCTATTTTAATTTCACCAGTATAACCTTTCCATGAATACACTGACACATACCACAGCTGTCAGTCTATCGTGTTAATATAGCCACCAGTTAACCCATATGCAAGGCTTACATAATTTATGTCGATATGCTGAGCAAAATTGCTGCAACAGGGCTATAATATACTCTTAAAAAAATGTAGGGAATATTGAAATGCAAATACCTATGCAGGTTGTGATATGATAAATAGTCATGGACACTTGACATGCTTTGAGAGTATGTTCACAGATGAAGAACTTATCATGACAGATTCGGGCGTGGGTCTGTTATGGTGTGGGGAGGAATCACCATGACTGGGAGTACGGAATTGCATATTGTTCAAGGAAGGGTCACTGGTGTGTACTACCGTGACCACATCCTGGCACCAATAGTTCTGCCCTTTGCTCAACGTGCAGGTCGACGTTTCATTTTTCAAGATGATAATGCCCGTGCTCACCGCGCTCGTGTCGTGAATGACTACCTCCACCATCACCATATTGTCCATATGCCTTGGCCAGCTATGAGTCCTGACCTTTCCCCTATAGAGCATGTCTGGTATATGATCGGGAGACGTGTTCGTCGACGTCAACGTCAACCGACAACCCTGCAAGTATTGGCCGTGGCACTGCAAGAGGAGTGGGTTAGATTGCCTCAAATCGTGATTGGATGGTTGATTAGGAGCATGCCACGACGAATTGCTGAATGTCTGAGGATTGGTGGAGCAATTATTCATTATTAAGACAAAAATCAAAAACGCCCCTTTTCACTTTTGACAGTGTATCTCTTTGCGAGTGAAATGGGGCCGTCAGATAAGCCGCCCATATGAACTGTTTATGTTCATGTGTAGGCAATTGGCCTGTTATTAACATACAGTGGTTACCTCTAATAAAAACAGCAGTGCATTTCCGCAGTTTTGTATTGTTTCTGGATATCCCCTACTTTTCTTGAAGAGCATATTATACCTTATATAGACTTAATCTGCAATGGAATGTTTTTAGTCAACAGTGGAGCATTGGTAACTGATAGGATTGTCAACCATCAATATTTCATTTGTAATGTTTTGTCTATTCGTCGCAGTTGAATTCGATATGTCTCTATCTTACTGCCGGAAGTTAAATGATTTAAATTATCAAATATAGTAACACAATGAGAGGATAACGCTAATCGTATGATGTCCCTTCCTTGAGATGTATATGTAGTGTGACGTCCGGGCTAAAAGGTCTCTACCATCATCGTATATAGTTTAAATATTCTAAATATATTTTATTTCAGTCGTTGTAGCACCTGAGTGTAATAAATGGACAGGGTGGTACGATAGAGATAATGTATCGGGTACTGGTGATTGGGAAACTCTTAAAGATCTTCGTAAAGAGAATCCAGGCCAGATTTGTGAAAAACCATCAGCAATAGATGCTCAATTATTAGATGGTCGACCTTATACTGCTGGTGGTGATAAAGTTACTATTAATCCAACCACTGGTTTAATTTGTATAAATAAAAATCAAAATGATGGAAGCTGTAATGATTATAAAGTTAGATTCTGTTGTGATCCTAGTAAGTTACCTTTTAGTGTTTAACTTTCTCATAAACATATCTATTTTAATTTCACCTGTATAACCTTTCCATGAATACACTGACACATACCACAGCTGTCAGTCTATCGTGTTAATATAGCCACCAGTTAACCCATATGCAAGGCTTACATAATTTATGTCGATATGCTGAGCAAAATTGCCGCAACAGGGCTATAATATACTCTTAAAAAAATGTAGGGAATATTGAAATGCAAATACCTATGCAGGTTGTGATATGATAAATAGTCATGGACACTTGACATGCTTTGAGAGTATGTTCACAGATGAAGAACTTATCGCCCCAACAGAACCACTGAATGCATGTGCGACACGCAATAGCGCCATACACGTGGGAGGGGTTCATTGTCAAATTTGACACTTCAAGGAAGGGTTGATGAAAACTGCCGCGTGCTGGTTTATTCTATCCATGTTTGCTTTCCTATCGGTTCTTGCATAATATTTACTGTTTAGCATATCTTTGCTTTAGTGTGTTACGTTTAATTTGCAATGAGACGTCTTCGCCATGATGAACGTCTACGTGCTATTGGCATGCTTCAAATGGGTTCTACACAGCGAGCAGTAGCCAACATGCTTAATGTGTCACAGTCTGTGATCAGCATACTGTGGAATCGGTATCAACAAACACACAATGTTGATGATAGACCGCGTTCGGGTCGTCCTAGAGCCACTACACAAGCCCTGGATCGACACAGGTCGTGCGAAATCGAGGACAAACGGCCAATCAGCTTTCTTTAAACTTGTCCTGAGTTACAGGAATTCGAGTTACACCCCAGCAATTAGAATTCGGCTACATGCAGCCCATTTGCATGCGCGACGACCGCGTGTTGTGCCTCCATTAACTTGCCAGCACAAGGCAAACAGGCGTCAGTGGTGTAGGCAGAAATTGGGGTAATCGTCGATGGGCGCGTGAAATGTACTCAGATGAGTCCAGATTTACTCTGGATTACACCGATAGGCGTGCTCGCGTTTGGAGGCGTGTAAATGACCGTCCTGTTAACGTTAACGTCAGACAGCATGACAGATTCGGGCGTGGGTCTGTTATGGTGTGGGGAGGAATCACCATGACTGGCAGTACGGAATTGCATATTGTTCAAGGAAGGGTCACTGGTGTGTACTACCGTGACCACATCCTGGCACCAATAGTTCTGCCCTTTGCTCAACGTGCAGGTCGACGTTTCATTTTTCAAGATGATAATGCCCGTGCTCACCGCGCTCGTGTCGTGAATGACTACCTCCACCATCACCATATTGTCCATATGCCTTGGCCAGCTATGAGTCCTGACCTTTCCCCTATAGAGCATGTCTGGTATATGATCGGGAGACGTGTTCGTCGACGTCAACGTCAACCGACACTTGACATGCTTTGAGAGTATGTTCACAGATGAAGAACTTATCGCCCCAACAGAACCACTGAATGCATGTGCGACACGCAATAGCGCCATACACGTGGGAGGGGTTCATTGTCAAATTTGACACTTCAAGGAAGGGTTGATGAAAACTGCCGCGTGCTGGTTTATTCTATCCATGTTTGCTTTCCAATAAGATTTACTGTTTAGCCTATCTTTGCTTTAGTGTGTTACGTTTAATTTGCAATGAGACGTCTTCGCCATGATGAAGGTCTACGTGCTATTGGCATGCTTCAAATGGGTTCTACACAGCGAGCAGTAGCCAACATGCTTAATGTGTCACAGTCTGTGATCAGCAGACTGTGGAACCGGTACCAATAAACACACAATATTGATGATAGACCGCGTTCCAGTCGGCCTAGAGCCACTACACATGCCCAGGATCGATACATTCGTGCACAGGTCCTGCGAAATCGAGGACAAACGGCCAATCAGCTTTCTGTAAACTTGTACCGAGTTACAGGAATTCGAGTTACCCCCTAAACAATTAGAAATCGGCTACATGCAGCCCATTTGCATGCGCGACGACCGCGTGCTGTGCCTCCATTAACTCGCCAGCACAAGACAAACAGGCGTCAGTGATGTAGGCATCGTAGAAATTGGGGTAATCGTCGATGGGCGCGTGTAATGTACTCAGATGAGTCCAGATTTACTCTGGATTACACTGATAGGCGTGCTCGCGTTTGGAGGCGTGTAAATGAGCGTCATGTTAACGTTAACGCCAAACAGCATGACAGATTCGGGGATGGGTCTGTTATGGTGTGGGGAGGAATCACCATGACTGGCAGAACGGAATAGCATATTGTTCAAGCATATTGGTGTGTACTACCGTGGCCACATCCTGACACCGATAGTTCTGCCCTTTGCTCAACGTGCAGGTCGACGTTTCATTTTTCAAGATGATAATGCCCGTGCCCACCGTGAATGACTACCTCCACCATCACCATATTGTCCATCTGCCTTGGCCAGCCATGAGTCCTGACCTTTCCCCTGGGACATGATCGGGAGACGTGTTCGCCGACGTCAACGTCAACCGACAACACTGCAAGAATTGGCCGTGGCACTGCTAGAGGAGTGGGTCAGATTGCCCCAAATCGTGATTGGACGGTTGATTAGGAGCATGCCACGACGAATTGCTGAATGTCTGAGGATTGGTGGAGCAATTATTCATTATTAAGACAAAAATCAAAAACATCCCTTTTCACTTTTGACAGTGTATCTCTTTGCGAGTGAAATGGGGCCGTCAGATAAGCCGCCCATATGAACTGTTTATGTTCATGTGTAGGCAATTGGCCTGTTATTAACATACACTGATTACCTCTAATAAAAACAGCAGTGCATTTCCGTAGTTTTGTATTGTTTCTGAATATCCCCTACTTTTCTTGAAGAGTATATTATACCTTATATAGACATAATCTGCAATGGAATGTTTTTAGTCAACAGTGGAGCATTTGTAACTGATAGGATTGTCAACCATCAATATTTCATTTGTAATGTTTTGTCTCTCAGACAATGTTGAATTCGAAATGTCTCTATCTTACTGTCGAATGTTAAATGATTTAAATTATTATGCTTTTGACATGTTCTCTCAAATATAGTTACATTATGAGAGAATAATGCTAATCGTATGACGTCCACGTTACGAAGACCGCGTCCCTTAAGATGTATTTGGAGTGTGACGTCCGGGCTAAAAAGTCTCCCTACCATCACCGTATATAGTTTAAATATTCTAAATATATTTTATTTCAGTCGTTGTAGCACCTGAGTGTAATAAATGGACAGGGTGGTACGATAGAGATAATGTATCGGGTACTGGTGATTGGGAAACTCTTAAAGATCTTCGTAAAGAGAATCCAGGCCAGATTTGTGAGAAACCATCAGCAATAGATGCTCAATTATTAGATGGTCGACCTTATACTGCTGGTGGTGATAAAGTTACTATTAATCCAACCACTGGTTTAATTTGTATAAATAAAAATCAAAATGATGGAAGCTGTAATGATTATAAAGTTAGATTCTGTTGTGATCCACGTAAATAATTATTACTTGTTATTTTTTGGTGTACCAGCAATTTCATCCCTGGAATACTGCCTCATATTTTGATTTAAATGAATCCGGAACGGTTTTGAATTTTGTTTCTCTTTTTTTTTATTTCTGATCAAACTCAGAATTGAATTCCTACATTATTCTATTGTATTCTAAAACCGAAAACACAATACCTTAGAGCGTAAAGTCTTGTATGTATATAAAGGAATTTATATTTGGATATTCATCAATCAAACAAGCATTAATGAGCTTAGTGTTATCACTAATTATTTTGCTTTACGCACCAATATGCTTTGGTTGTCTCGAATTAATTGGTAGCCCGATGATAAACAGTCATGAACTTGTTGTCTCTAAATTATTTTTCATTAAATGAACATGAACATATATACAAACAGATCAAAATACATGTAAGGTCAGTAAAAATTATATGTCTGTAACGTATCCGACTGCAAAATCCATACTAGGCCAGTGAAAAGCGTGTCAGTAATAACTAAATTAAAATTACAGATTGAAAAACACCTCCCATTTATCATGAAACCAAGTCTAATCGCCTATATAATTGTTGTTTTATAGTTTTGAATATTAACTTTACTCTTTACACGTTTTTTTTATTTCGCTATAGTTTTATATAATATTATATTAAAATGTCTATTGTATTTTAAACTTGATATTGTGTTTACTGCTTTATACCATAATAGAAACCATGTGTAAAACATGTTATAAGCCCATATTTACTATGAACGTATATTGACTTCGCATGCTACCGTAATCCGTCCATCTGTTGTGGATTTGGTGGTTGAGTGTCTAACGCATGCGCTTTAGATTTATAAAGCCTGTGCAGCCCCGTGGGATTTATAGAGGGACCTACCCTCTCCCAACAACAAACACACACACCACCATCTCCATCACTGCTGAAACCGCTATGCGCAATCGAATTATGGAAATAAAAGGTGTACCATATGTTAGTCCCGTAATGACATAATTTGTGGCTAGTGGATGTTAAACCCCATTTCTCTCTCTCTCCACCCATCTGTACAGACATTTTGTCCTGGAATATAGTACTGGCCAAATTATTAGCAATTTTTTCTAAAAACGTTGCAGAATTAACTCACTAAAATTGAAGTATGAATAAAATCATACACCGTGAATATATTGAACTTAATATTTTTACACATAACCATATTGACATCTACTTCACATTGCATGGTTGGTCGACGCAACGCCGTGTATAGATAAAGTTGCGACAACTGTGAAGCCAGGAATTTCATATGACGTCATGCAAACTTATTATCTATTTATATGCCATATTATATTGTTGGATGTCATAGATTTCAGCGAATAAGTGTCTATAGGACATAAAACATACATTTTTTAAACGAAAAGTATAGCTGAACATACTATTATTAGTATTATACAACAAGAAGCGCACATTATTGTTATATAGCCTTATTCTATAAGAAAAATCAAAATAAAAGATACACTAGATAAAAGTACTATTAAACATATTTAACTTGCATTCGCTTTTAAAGGAGCTAAATCGCTAATATTTGGGACCTAGAAATTGTCACAAATGGGTCGCACTAACAGCGACATTTGTTTCAGGCATATTTGTTTCATCGGTGACACGTCTGGTGTCATGTGAATGCAACGACAACAGCCTGGTTGATTGATTTGTTGATTGGAGTTCAGATGTCTACATTAAAATCGACCACTTCCAGGTTGCCGTATTCACGGCCTGGCAAGACCGACTTGAAATTTCTAGAAATTTTCTGGGGGAGACAGGCCCCAACCAGTGTATAAAATTCGTTAAGAAAAGTTGTAGGCCAATAGGACTCCCTGGTAGACGCCATTCACGAAAGTTGTAGGTCCTAACATTAAGTTGTGGGCCCAAGAAATATTAAAATAACACACGTACACTACCCCACCCCAAATGCCTTTATTTCTAAGTTCTAGCCATTTGGGTCAGGTTTAAAAGTTAAAATATGTATGCAATATTGATTGGCTGTACACTTTACAAATTTAACTTTTGAAGGATTTAATGTTAATACTTTGTGTATAGAAAGATAAAAATCATTCCACCCCTATTTTACCCAGACTTGATATTTATATTTTCTGTAATAAATAAATATTTACTTGTAGTTGTAATAATCTTAATGATTATATATAGGTCTATTAGTACTGACAATATAATATCTCGAAATTCCATTCACATAGAAATCTGAAGATTACGTATTAAAATGGCCCTTTACACTCTCCGAAAATTAACAGAAAATATTGTTCATTTGAATGAAATGAAATAAAACTGGCCTTCAGGTCCTTCCAGACATAGATTAATGTCTTACATTTCAATAAACATGTTAAATTTACTGTCCGGTAGCAACAATCATTTTATTTGTTTCATTCATCATGACGTGTGGAACTGTGAAATGAAAGACCGTGACCCCTTTCAAAATGAAAGTAAACTATCACTGCTGTTTGACAGACGACACATCATTTTTTATCATTATTAAACTGACCTGATGTCACACGTTGGGATAGTTCATATTTATGAAACCATAAACTCTTTGTTATTCTTTCCATATATGACATATTGTACGTGCCTGTTTTCGAAGACTTGGGTCTCCATTACGGTAGTGAAATCGTCATTAAAGAAATAGACTTGATAATCAAGTCTGCTAGTAAATTACGAGATTTAGAAAGAATGGCGGGAAAGGCCACTCGTTTTTACATCACTGGAATTATATTGTTACCAGTAGTTAGGCTTTCAGGGAATTTTCAGCTCTGCTTTTTTCAATTTCATTTTTACAAGACAAAGAATTTATATCATGTGAATTTTTATTATTGGATTCATGACAGTACAGTAGATGGACTGACCTAGTTTAGTAGCACACGTTTGGATTTCACAATTGAAGGAATTATAATATGTCGGATTATGCATGTGTGTATTCAATATCGGATAAAGACAAATAAGACAATAAGTAAGGCATACTATCGGAACACACATTCATCTATTCCATACTTGATCAAAATGGTTAAATAATATTCTGCCTAACTCTGGGAGCGTGCTGATATTTTCAAGTACAACCTCACTCACTCACGATTTCTTTAGGTGGACAATTTTATTTTCATTTCCGATAATGAAATACAGTTAAATATCTGGATGAAATATACTACGGATAGGGACAATATAAATATTTTCAAAGGAGAATTTGATAGTACCATGAACAAAATATCCATGACACATATTTTTCCCGACAAAAACAGTCGGCTCACAGGGCCGACCCACCATCTTCAAAATAAAAAGATGTCGGCCCGCCAAATGTCGGCCGACGGACCGACGTAAATTTTAAACACTGGCCCCAACAAATCCCCCGACAGTCATTTTGAAAGAAATGCCCGGCGCCATACATGTGAAAAATACATTTTTTGATTTTTGTCAAATTCGGTTTTCAGCACATTTCGCCTCTATGACCAGTTTGTGTTTGAAAAATTTAAAAAGAAATTGTTTATTCCCCCACCATTAAAACACACTAATTACGAAATATCGCTCTCACAAACTTCATGGTTTCTTTTGCAATTTGTTTGGGGTAAGACGTTATCACTTCCCGCCTATGTATAAATAATATCAATCTGTCTACCACACAAATTTAACAGATACAAATGCATGTTATTCCACAGGTAGACAGACAGGGCCTCCTTTGAAGGGACTCAGTGAAGGGAACGCGGTTGGTTTAGAGTTTGTCTGACCCCTTTGAATATTTGCGTCTCATCTCCACTGAAAACAATCATGTTGCTCTCATGCTGTTCTCAACCAGAATCAAACATATATCGTACCTGAGATTTGTTAGCATGTTCCACACAACCCAACATTTATCGACACCGGGATTAAGGATATATATCTTTGTTTCTAACGCTTATTGGGAATACGCCACGGAAACTACAATAAAAACTTATTTACAAAAACATTCTAAAGAGTGAAAACTGACATATTTCAAGCTTTACTGTATTTAAAGAAATAATTTAAATCAGCCGGCTGAAACCCCGTCTCCGCTATTTGTTCAATCATTCTTTAGGTATAGTGCCAGTTTCCACCGACAATGATATCGCAAACAAGTTTTCAATCTATAAAAGCATACATTCCTATAAAATGTTTCTTTAGTCAAGTGAAACAATAAATTCATAACTATGCGAGGGTGGGGTGAGTAAATTCATGGAAACAAGTCTGAATAGGCTAATCGGACAATAGAGCAAGTTCACCTTGATGTTGACAAATACGTAAGACGATATGAACATCAACTAAAAAGATATGTAATGTGATTCGACTGTAATGTGATATATGCATTGATAATTAAAATCTCTATTCAAGTTAAACCAACTGTATCTATATCTGTATTTAAGTCTTACGTCGAGCTGAATACATTTTAGGATTTATTGTCATTAAAACATCTATTGGTGGTTAACAGTGTGTAACTAAAAACTAAAATTGGATCTTATTATTGCCAATGATATAATGTACCTTGAATTTTTTATCACGAAGTCTATCGCATCCAGATATTTAAAGCGCGTTTACAATATATTCATTTTTTTGTTAATTCAGGATGGATATATCGTAAAATTCATCTTCATTTGACGAACTACACCCAAACTACAGTTTAAACACGGTTTGGAGACTGTATTTGAACTACAGGGTACATCGAACTACAGTATACATCATGCTTTAGAGACACTATCTAATATCCCACAGGAAAAATGACGATTAATTTAATATCCGCCAATTTGTGTTGCTGCTATTTTGTATTTTCAAAATTTATCTTCAAATTCAGAGACATCGAAAACCATATAAAGGACATAGCAAAAGTCATATCTTACGTATCTTAAGAGATGCCCTTTTAGTCTACCAAATTTATGGTTTTTTTGTTAAATTGCCTTTGTTACCAAATTCGGCAGCCATTTTAAAAGAAATGCCCGGCACCACATGGAAAATACATTTCTTTAATTGATGTTTGTCAAATTTGATTTCCGCACATTTCGCGTACATAACCACGATATTACGTACATCAGATAAACTACTTTTAAAGCCCAAAACTGTTCAACTAGTCTCTTCTGGTCAGCGCTCTTTTAGTTATCAAGCACCTGTTTTATGGGATAATCTACCATTTAGTTTAAGATGTTGTACATCTCTATATTGTTTTAAAAAACAACTTTAATCACATTTATTTAATGAGGCTTTTAACTGACTCTGTATACAATTGTTAACATGTCCATAATCTTGTTGTTTATTTATGATTACATTGTCACTTTGAAAAGTGCCCTGAACATGTTTTATGAAAGGGCGCGCTAGAAATATGCTGTAATAATAATAATAATATTACCAAATTTGGCGGCCATTATGAAAGAAACGCCCGGCACCATATAAAAAATGCTTCTTTTTTTTTTAATTGATGTTTGTCAAATTCGATTTTTCGGCACATTTCGCTTGCATAACCACTCTGTGTTTGAGGAAGAAATCATTTATAATCCAACGAGTAAATAGTAAAACACACTGATTACGAGATATCGTTCTCAGAAAATTCCCCGATTTTGGGTATGATTTTGTTTGATATATTTATCACTGAACCAAACTGCATTGGTTTCTTTTGCATTTTTTTTAGGGTAAAACGTTATCCCTCACCATGACGTCATAGCTTTTATGGCGGCATAATTGGGACCCAAAATGGCGCCTGGAAATGAGTTGTCGTAACTTTCCCACAGTCTACTCGCTCATGTGCTCATCGTTGTATACCAACTATCGTTGAAAAAATCAATTTACGTCGATTTTGAACATTTTAAAAGCCGTAGTTGCATTCGGCGCCCAAGAAAATATATAAATAAACACCAAAAACGTGGAAATCAATCAACTTACAAGTTGAATCGTTTTGGCGTAAAACACCTGTTTCGGCGAGATGACGTCATTGTGAGTCACACAGTCGTAATGACGTCATGCCCGACCATTGAAATCATTATTTTTTGAGTGTGCTTGTCCTGTATTTTCCCCAAAACGTAACTGATGTTCTTGTATTAGAGAATTCCCTAATGACTGTATTCCAAAAACGGCAAAAAAAACCCAACATGACGGACATCGATGACGTCATCAGCCGCTACGACGTCATGAATTACGTCGACCAACCATGCAATGTGAAGTAGATGTCAATATGGTTATGTGTAAGAATATTCAGTTCAATATATTCACGGTGTATGATTTTATCCATACTTTAATTTTAGTGAGTTAATTCTGCAACGTTTTTAGAAAAAATTGCTATTAATTTGGCCAGTACTGTATATGCAGAGATTGCTCATTTTGCGGGCAGTTTAATTGGAAATTAAGGGAGTGCGAGCAGTTTAATTGGAAATTAAGGGAGTTCTAGGCCCGTAACTTGCGCAAATGAAGTACTTAGAACTATCCACTACTGTGGCCGGGGCAATTTCTAAGAGAAGTTGTGATTGTGGGAGGGAGTTCCATAAACGGATGCCGCAAAGCAGCTCGAGTTTAAGCCGCCGAAGGAGCTGTGGGAAGGTTTAAAACAGAGAAGCTACATGCGTCATTCACTTCTTGAGTAAAGCATGAAACATTGCACATGGATAATATATGAGACCTAAGAATCATATAAAATGGACCCCCAAAAGATGACCCGTCTTGGTGGCCGCCATCTAATATTCCAAAATGTTCATCCAAAATAACTTATTTATTTTGTTCAATCCTTTAATTCCTCTGCATTTCGGACATGATATCAAGTGTCTATACCCATAATTTCAATACCAAGGAACATTATTGAGGGATCAGGCAACCTCCATATTGGATTTCAATGTGGTTGCAAGGTTTCAGAAATTCATTTGTATCCCAAGAACTATAAATGAAACAAACAAAATTCTAACGCTTACTGTGCCTACTGAGTATATCAGACTGTTAAAACTTGCTTACGACAGGCGCCATATTGGATTTCAAGATGGCCACCAAGTTGTATACATTCATTTGTATCTTAAAAACTATAAATGCTAATAGTCAGGTATACTCAGCAGGCGCAGTAAATGTTAGAATAGTGGCTCTGGTATTTATAGTCTTTGAAATACAAACGAATTTCTAAACCCTGACAGCCACCTTGAAATCCAATATGGCGGTTGTTTGACAAAATCTCTGATACCTCAATAATGTTCCTTGATATTGAAAATATGGACATAGACACTTGATATCCTGTCCAAAATGCAGTAGAATTTGAAAATTGAAAAAAAGGGTTGTTTTGGTGACCATTTTGGAATTCAAGTTGACAGCCACCAGGGCGGGTCATTTTTGTGGTCCATTGTTTTTAATGATCCTTAATAGTCATAGTACCCCTGTGCAAATTTCCGTGCTTTACTCAAGTAGTGAACGTGTTTTATGCTAATCCACTTTACTATACTGTTTTTACGGTTATGGACAATTCAAATTTTCTCGAATATTTTTTGGAATGTGATTAATTACATTTCTATTACACATTACTTTTGAAATCTTCCATTACATGGCCATTACATCAAACATTCCGTCGCCATTACCCATTACCATTACCCCAACCCTGGTCTCCCGTCAGAATTATGAATTATATTGTCTCTACTATTTTTCAAACTGAACGACTAAAGACACCTTCCTTGAATGCCTCACAGACGCCACCCCTTACAAGTGAGAACAATTGGTTCTTCGGAGCCCGCACCGCAATCAGTTTATTCTTGTCGTGATTCCAGTGGGATTTAACATTAACAGGTTTTATTAACCAATAAAATATATATGAGATTAAAAACGACTATAAACGCGATCTAAATATATATTAAAGTAGATAAAGTAAAAGTAACCCTATGTTTACGGTAGATAAATACATACAAAAGAAAATGCAACCCATTTTATTTCTTCATTTTAATATACATCAAATCGTATGCTAGTTTAACTGTCTGTCATAAGAGAGTGACCCCGGGTGTTATATATTTTAAAGGGCTAATCCCGATATTTATTGGAGAATAAAACTGCTTAATTTTCTGTTAAAATTCCTTAAAATCCTCTAGCTGAGGGCCGAGCAACTAACTCAATATCTGTGATAAGTTTTCAAGCAACTTAAACCCGCCAGTCTTCATATGGAAATGGAGACCGATGTCCCAAGCTGTATTATGCGGTGTCTGGATAAAACCAGACTTTTATTTTATAAAGATAATGTGTAGGTGAAATTTACCTTTCGTTATCAAGTAGAGTACATGGGTCATTCACTATATAGACCTCTCAAGGAACGGGAATCGATTATCAGGTCACCGAAAAAAAAAAAACACTGCCCCAAAATCTTAAAAGGGTTACGTGTCCGGATAAGCAGTTTTGACGTTCAAGTCCAAACGGCTCAATATTTTGAGCTAGAATTTTGAGAGAAGGTAAATACACCATTCCTCTACATTTTGGCGCTTAAATTTCATACGTACTCAGACTATTATTTTTGAGACTCTCTTGAAATCGGGATAGTCCCTTTAACGTAAAGTATTTAAGGAGAAATTTCGATTTAGATATCGTTTAAAAAACAAGACAATAAAACCCTAAGATTGCTTTGGATGATTAAATCAAGATCCCAGAGGCTTAAACCCATTAAACATGCCACGTACGCTTTATTTAAAAGATGGTATCATGTTTATCTGAATACCATTAAGCTCTATTCCGTAAATATAAAACTAAAGTATGTTACATCGCCCTTCGGCGACTTTCAATCAATATTATTTCGATTAGGGAGATAATTACATATTGCCCCTCACATTTACAAAAGAATACTGGTACTACAAAGCCAACGTTCTCACACAATTATTAATTAGAAGATGTCAAAATTTGCCCGACCTAGGTGTTCCTTGAAAAATATAAAAACACTACAAATATATCGTTTTTACTCTAACTAGGAGAACATTGGGCATTAACAATGTTATGGTTGTTTTTTTTATGAAAGCCGACAAGCACTGTCGGTGAAGCGTTACAGAAAATACGGAAATGTCGGAAGGGAGGGGAGAGTACATTCCGGCGACAGTAATCCTTGAAGTATAATAAATGGACATAACTCCATTATCCATCATCTGACTCTGTCAATCTGTTTCACAATGGTAATGCGAAGGTCTTCTTTTAAACAGACTGGCAGAAGCCATTAATGGTTAGCGTGCGTGCGCTGTATCATAAAGTCTGTCATTGAGTCGACTGGCGTGGTTTCGAATCCCCGGTTGTACGTGACAAGGAGTAGGGTCGCCTGTCCAACCTCGTGGGTTTTCTCCGGGTCCTCCGGTTTCCTCCCACTGCTAAAAACCCCTACGCGCAAGCGAATTATAGAAATAAAATTAAACCATATGTTAGTCCCGAAATGACCTAGTTTGTGTCGAGTGGACGTTAAACCCCATTTCTCTTTCTCTCTCTCTCTCTCAGAAACTATTGAAATCTAAATATAGGGTAACGCACAAATTTACGTATCTCGGCCATATAAGACGAAACGAAATCTAGGTAAGCAGGTGAATCAAAATTGGAATTTGTGAAAAAATTCGACTGTAATTGGGCTAGGCAAAACAATAAATGACTGAAGATTTCAATTGTTTTCCCTCCTGCTTACTTAAATTTCGTTTTGTCATATATGACCGAGTTACCTAAATTTTGCGTTACCCTATATTTAGATTTCAATGGCGTCTGCAAAGCTGTTTAGCAGAAGGGGACGTGTTTTTAACGGCATGTTGTGTCACACATACTGACTCGAGCGAGGTAAGTAATGTCTTATTTTGTCACTAAAACGTTCCTTTACATTGTATAGGCGTTCACAGGGACTGACACGCGACCGTTTACCAGTAAAAAGTTTCCCAGTAAGATTTACTGAGAATAGGCCGGTTCCAGAACGTACAGGGCGTGTGTAATGAGACCTACGTTCAGAGCTGAACTAAGGCGGCGCCAGCCGCCGGTGGTTGGAGGAGCAAAGCTGGGGCAAAGTTCAAGGTTAAGGTGGCAAAGGCGCGAGCTTCAAGCAGGGGTATGACCCCCCCCCCCCCAGAAATATTTAAAAAAAAACAGACTGCCGGAAATGCAGTGAGGCAGCATTTCAGGCACTGATCGTCCAGATCAGGACCACACTGATCAGAGCGGAAAGTGTCAGATGAACCTCATGAGCGCCAAAGTAGCGAGCCCTTACGAAGTGTATGGGGCGCGAGCTTCGACCAGTAAAATTTTGAAATGCAGTCTGACAGTATTCAGACACCAAAAAAACGGACTTGCAAACATCAGCTAAGACCTTACGGAGGGTATGGGGGATCTCCCACAGAAAATTTTGAAAAATAGACTGCCGGAAATGCAGTTTGACAGTATTCATACACCAATTGTCGAGATAAATAAAGCTTACCATATACCGCTTGCCGTGTGATCACTAGTTTATCCGTAGTCTCGGTAACCCAGTAGCTCCTAGTCTTTAACGTGCGAAGGGTCTGGGACCGTTGTCAATATTTGACGAATAGTCCAATTCCTATGCGTAACCGGGAGTTTGGGTTTTTTTTATGTGGCTGATTATCCGGTATCTTTGGCCAAGTCAAGTAAGAGTTGCACCCCTTCCCCCAATAAATCCTATTATTCTTGTATAAACAAACACGAATCGTGACGACGAATTAGGATTAATTATTAAAAAAAAACATAGATATGGCCCATGAAGAGAGAAATTTTACAATAAAAAAAAATTAAGAATGTTGGATATTGAACTGGCAATGCAATCAAATGGATTTTTTGAAATGGCATTTTTAAATTAATTTCATGGACATCAACATCTTGTTATGTAAAAGATGGCTCTGTCAATCTGTTTCACAATGGTTATGACGGCATAGATAACACGAGCGTTGTTTACATCGGATCGGAAATAGTAACATAAACTGGTCCGAGCAGAATTTTAAATTTTCCCGGAGCACGTACCTGTGGAAACGTTAATTGCAGGTGGTGGTGGGGGGGGGGGTCCGGAAACTAACGAGGTCACTGTCAAAACACAGAAAATGACAATGACAAACTAATCTGTGCGGGAGCCTATTGTCCATACCTATATATTAATTCATACCCATGACTGGCGCAACTGAAGAATAATAAGGTCGAATTGCAAGTATAATTCGGCGGAAATTAGAAAATTTTTGAAATTTAATACTTCCTCAAGAGTAGAATCTCTAGCGTATAATATTCAGAAACAATAAATTCCGTTGAATCAATAAGAATTCGAAATAAAAGTGATTCTGATTAAAGACATTCTAGAATGAAATTATCGCTCTTCTACTGTATGATATTGATGTTACGCCACAGACACAGAAATGTGAAAAAGAAGCATGCAAATTCTAGCGAGCTCGAGTTTTATGGGGGACTGGGAATGATTAGCTGGACACACCGTAAAGCGACAAAACAACGTATCATAACTCAGATTCAAATTTTCAAATATGGGTTTGGTACAATGATGGGCCACTCTTCAGTGATAACTGGTGCGCCTTTTTGTCCAGATTGAAACTTTCTGAGAGCACGTCCTATATTTCTCAGAGCACGGTTTTCGCTCATTAGACCACAGACGTGCCCCAAGGCATGTTAAAATAGGCCCTGCATTTACACTAAGTAAGAAATCTTTTTTATTCAAATATATTTTACAGAATTTTATTTACAGAAGAACGCTGTTAATATTGAGAACTAATTAACTGGCCCCGGGGTCATCGCTGTCAGTGATGGTATCGACCAAGCGAATATTTACTGCTGATCAGTTTGTAAATGTCCTACTGTTCTGCCTCGAATGAAGATGAACTTTCTCATTCAATGCAGGGATCGAACACGCGACCTCCAGGAAGAAAGCATTATTTGGGGACAAGGGCGCATGGCTGTGTTCACTGGAACCTAAAATAGACGAAAATGGGTCTAAAAGCACATATTCATTTAATGTGAATGTACATAAAGTGATTTATATTAAATTCTTAATCCAATTATTGTAATTTCTAATCAATTACAGTTCAAATTGAACGACGGTCGTTTACGCCGGTTTAGTCCATTATACAAGGTTTTTATCATTATTGTTTTATGGTTTGTGAATCAACCATTACCAATTACTTCCGCAGTGTCTTTTAGGATATGGTTTGCTTTGTTCATTACAAATGACGCCCAATCTAGAATGTTCATTGTGTCTATCTTGAATATTGGATGTTAGGGTCCCATATTTTCACGGAAAGAAATGATTGAAATGGACCGATATTGAATTCTAATTCTTTTTTTTTTTAAATTTCAAATATTATGGAAAATATTGAATTAGAGGTTTAGCTCCATTAAAATGTAAAAAGTTTACCAATCTATACGATAGTCAGTAAATCAGTAGATCCAAATCGCAACATCGTATGATCTTTATTATTGCATGAATGCTGTCTCTGCGTGGCTCCAACCTACATTTTCGTTGCGCTGAACGCTTTCCATAACAGACGGAGCAACACCTTAAAGAAAATTGGTCATGCTGAAGGAAAATGAGAGAGAGAGAGGGGGGGGGGAGTATTATTGCATGGTATTTCCTGGCTGTTTTTAAAGGTGGCCTGCCTCCATTTGATTGCACGGTGACCGTACGGATGAACGAACTCTTTTGCGATTTTGGAATTTAACTAACGCCAAACCAAATATAGATTATCCAATAATTCAGCAATAAAAATGCACAGAACACAGAATGAAGACGGGCGTATAAATAATATGCAAAGATGCAATGCACTAACATTGACGATATGCGACGACGTGGATACTTATACGTAAAACAACGGCCAACTTATTGATAACTGAAACATTAGAAAAAATTCTGGATGTGAACATACATACTAGAAATAAATTCTGAACTAAAACAGTGTTATGATTTATTTAAAAAAAAAATATTATCTCGAAAACTAATTCTTTATATGATATGAGAAATTGGACTAAAAATACAACTTACACAAGGTTTGCAGTCAAATTAACCTTTATGAATTAGACGCTTGTAAATTTTGATACGTATATTTGAATTATTATAATCGTCTAAAAGTTGAAAATCGTATTCTTTTCTGGCACAATAATTAACAACAACACTAATAATAATAATATTGATCATGATGATGATGATAATTTAATTCATTTGGAGAACGCTTAATATCCATCTGAACGTAAAGTTGCATACATTAAAACATATCACATATTAAACAAGAAATGCTAAGCCTTAAACACATTTTAAAAATAGACGGATAGGACATCAAAATGATTATTGTAAAATTGCATTATAAGGCTCAGAATTGGGCTGCATCTCGAACAACTATGTACTTACAATATGAGGGCTGGCTGAAAAGGACAGATCAATTGAGTTGAAACAAACATTTGCCATTAACAAGTACATGCAATCATTGAATGAATCATAAACATGAGAACTACAACTGTAGTGTTATTATTGACTTCGTACCAGACCATCTTGGGAACCTACCCATTAAAATCACAAGAAATGGACAAAACTGGCTATAGGGAAGTCATCAAGTACCAGCAATTGAAAGGACTTATCTCAACACAGATACAAGTCGATAATAATGGTCTCCACTTTAGGAGATGATGCCCCTTCCTTTTCCACAGTAAAGAAGTAGGCTGCGAAGTTTACGCGTGGCAGAGAGGCCTTGACGATGACACGCGCCCTGGAAGGCCATCAACAGCAACCATTCAAGAAAACATCACCCGGGTGCATGACATGGTAATGGCTGATCGACGATTGACCAGTCGACATATTGCCAGTGTTGTGGGCATCTATCATGAAAGGGTTGAGTACATTATCGCCAACGAGTTACGAATGACAAAAGTTTCTGCATGATAGGTACCAAAGCTCTTGACTGCGGATCGAAAACGTGACGATTTGTGCCGCTTTGAAGCAGATCCTTGTAATTTTTTTATTTTTACCAGATTTGTAACCATGGATGAGACTTGTTTCCAAAAATGAAAAATAAACTAACCAGTCGTCATTTTCCTAGTAATAATGTCAGCTGTGAATAACTTTTTTAGGGCGGCTGAAGAAAATTTCTTCCTGGTTGGTATCCAAGCCTTGCAACATCGTTGGCAAAAGTGTGTACACCGCTAAGGGGACTATGTAGAAAAATCAATGGAAACCATCGACTTTGTACAGGTCTTTCACAGATTGTCTTAGAACTTTTAAGCCAGCGCTTGTACCATACCCTTTGTACAAATTAAATATAATACTTACATCAACACAAGCAATCGGTATTCCTCGATTAAATTAAGATTATTTTTTTAAGATTATTTTGAAACATTTCGCGGTACACTGCAAATAATGTCAACCAAGAAATTATTTCCCATTACGTCTGGATAATCGTTGCGCGATGAAGAGAACAATGGGACAAATCACTAAAATTTACTTTAAGATAGTAGAATATACCAAACATTTGTAGGTAACATAACTTGATAAAGTGTTGTGTGAAAGGATAAATGTCATATATTTTGATAGATGATGGTGTGAAATCAACGGAAAATAATGTATGTGCGCCAAATGTCCACAATGACTTCCGCTAATATTATTCTGGTTTGGTATCAAGTTATGTATTAAACCTTCAAACATTTTGTTTTCTGTCCACGCGAACTTAGACCTCACTGGGGTTTTATGGTGGCCTAAAGTTTTAAAATTATCATGAATTAACGAAACCCTCAGTTAATTCAAGGAGGCTTCGTATTTCATACGTAATATTTTGGTTCAAGTTTTTAATTCGGTTGGTCTACACTAGATAAAGAACTAACTACTTTCTTATATAAGCGGGAAAAGGTATGGTCTAATTTGATTAGACGCAATTATTCTGAAAAGACTTATAGTTTATAATATGAAAACACAATTTTGAATAAGCCCGAAATTAAGGAATTCTTGACAGGCTATTCAATACTGATTATATCTACTATAATTTGCTGACATTTAAATCATTCCTTTAAAATTAACCATGCGACTGTGGATAAAATTAAACTATATAACACTAAAGACAACAGTGGTTTTGATGTACTATTTATGTCATCATCGGTTGTAACTATACCACCATTTGTTGTAGCTATACCATCATTGGTTGTAACAATACCGTACTTTGCTCTTAAATCAATATGGTTGCACAGATTGGTAGGACAGTGGTGCGCGCAGGATGGTCGAGTTGATCCACCAACACAGCCATTAGACAAAGAAGGCGGTATCTTACAGGATCGAGATAGTGACAGCAGGGTTTCAAAATCTACAATGACATGTGAAGGTGATATACGTTACAAATACTAAGGGAGATAGACCAAATCCGTGTACCAAGCTTACCAATTCATTTAGTATCCACATTAATAAAGAGGTACTAATTATCAGACTACCATTACCCCCACTCATGCCAGGGACGTCGTTTAAAATTCAATTGCCCTACAAAAACGTTTCAGCTTCTGAAATCCTGGTCTAAACTATCGCCCCAGATATCCTTAAGTATTGACGGGTGTCATACACTAGAAAAGTTGTGCTTATATATAAAAACATATATTCAACTTACTCTATGTGAAAGTAGCATCTATAGAACACTGGGGTGGTGCCTGACATTGCGTCTTTGAAGTTTGGACAAAGTTTCGTGTATTGTTTACACAATCATATCCATAAGTTTCGTCATTTCCAGCAAAGATATATGTACATGTGTAACACGGATAGCCTGAAATAAATAAAATTCGTTAATAAGTAAACCATTGTTTTTGTACAGTACAAGGCCGCGGAAGAGCACTAGCCTCTCGACTAGAATTACCAGATTCGAATCGAGTTCTAGCTTAACAATAACGGCAGCC
The DNA here is from genome assembly GCF_932274485.2 of Patella vulgata. Lineage (NCBI taxonomy): Eukaryota > Metazoa > Mollusca > Gastropoda > Patellidae > Patella > Patella vulgata. The sequence continues at coordinate 27,450,244 of NC_065883.2, forward strand.
TCTATGGGTCCGACAATGAACGTGGGTCTAGTCGTTAAGATCACAAGCACGTGTGAGATGGGACAGCTCTTTCATAAATAGCTTGAAGCTGGGGATAAACATTATGCCTAATGTCTATTAGCTTCTATCAATGTAAGTCAGATAATCAAATTCATGGCCATTACAGAGTTGGCCAAAAAAATGTTACCCATTCTGATTGTACTCTAATTTTTTAAATGTGAATACTTTAATAATTTTTTTCAAAAAAATGTAACAGAAGCAAGAAGTTTTTATTGAAATATAAGTCTCCTATTTAGTCACTATTTCTGAACAGGGTTCAATAATTATGACATGTTCGATCAATGCACCCCTTTGGCCCAACCTGTAACTCGTGTGAAACTTCTCCATAAACTATACTTTTTCTAAACAGTTATTAACATTATTACTGATGTCATATGGTAACTTGTTCTATAAAACAGGGCTTTAAAAGAAAAGTTATCATCTGAAGAACATAAAAATCGCCCAAGTGTATGCATATTTAAAAATTAACAATAATTACTAAAGATACATTATGGGAGATAAGATAAAGAACTGGCAGTTATCACTATAATAGTTAAAAACTAGATAATGTAAAGGCAATTTGCTGAAAATTTCAGTCAAATTGATTAACTATGAACGGAGAATTAAGCGATTGAAATTTCGGACTAGCCTCGATCATCATTACTAAAGTCTGTACGATAAAAAACAGTCTCGATCATCCATTTCATGATTAAATTATGAATGGAAGTCGAGCAGCAAATGGGGTCATAATCCAGTAAATATCGCTGGCTAGCTATGCCATCGAGAGTTGCTTATGGTCTGGATAAGTTAATTAATGTCTCATTAATAATTTAGATAACATTTCAGGCCCAAAGAAAGACCTGCAATTGGCAGATTTAGCTCTTGCATAATGTATGTTTAGGGAATTCACGACTTTAAAAGGCGCTTTCTCTTTCTTTTTTCAGTTATCGATTTTGTTTGAATACAATTTTGATTTTGATTCTTCTAGTCACTCAGTTTTTCTGTCGTGTAGATCTCTTTAAAGACATGTAGAAAATGTTTTTATGAGGTACATATCAATAAAATATACTATTCAGTAGAATTTTACAGCCAATATTTATGTCAATTAATTATTAAGGAATTCGCGACTTTGAAAGGAGCTTTCTCATTATTTTTACTGTTATCAGTTTTGTTTGAATACAGTTTTGATTTTGATTCTTCTAGTCACTCAGTTTTTCTCAGCCTTGTAGATCTCTTTATGGACAAAAAACAAAACAAAAAAATGGATTTTGTATATACATAATTACCCATTGGCTACACAGTTGTTCCAGTCCACATTTTGATTATGATTGATAAAGATGTTACACTAATCTTAAAACCTTCTGCTGATCTATAACAAAAAACAAGTGAACCTTTCCAAAGATGCCTTACGAACTATGATTGTTGCTAACACCGCATAACAGATTATGTGTATTAATAAAATTGGTAGTAAAAGACATATATAGATATTATGGGTAGATCAGAATGTAAGGAGCAATGTAAAAAAAAATGATCGGTATCTTCGAGGAAATGACCACAATCACACTCGGGGCTGTCCGAAATATGCATCAAAAATATATGCCCATTTAAGTCGCTGCAAAGGAGACGAAGACAACTATGTAATATTTGAATTTTGCGTTAACCCCAAAGTTTAAATCAGGGGGTATAGGTTTATCTTTATCAGTTATTTTAGTTTTAAATTTGGATATAGATGTTGAATATTTAAAACTTAGATCAAGTTTATTCCACTCTTTTATCGTAGAAGGTATACAGGGTTTAGAAAATTAAGTTGTTTATCAAAGGTTATCAGTTGAATTATTACTATTACGAATAGTATATTGAGATTGGGAAAAATGAATTTAATTGTAGTAACCTATGACTGGTATCCTTTACAGCTCCGCATATAGTCCTGAGTGCATCCAGCTGTAATTTTTGGTTCGTCTATGCACCTATCTCATATTACGTCACAATAGTCAACATGTGGAAGAATAAAAGAGGTATAGTTACAGTTTTTTTTGCAAAGTCAATCCCAAATACTTGAGTTGATAACTGCTTTAACTGTTTTGCGACATTTTTTGGGCATCGAACATTATTTGTTTCATCACCTTTCGGGAATCGTAATTTCTTTAAATTAACAAATATATTAAGATTTAGAACATTTAAAATCAATTTCATAAACAGTGATATTTTTTCGGGAATCATCATTATTCTTTGGGCGATCGGCTTCGCAGGCCGCGGCTCCGTGGACTCTAAACGTGTAACTTTTCGGGCTTCATCATAGTTGGTTTCGGCTATTTCCCATCCGAACGACCTTACAGCTGTTCTTGTCAGGGCCTCCGTCAGGGGAAACCATGCCGGAAAGAAACAGGGCTGTGTCTTACTCACTAACTCATCTCGGGACTAACATATGGTTCAATTTTATTTCAATAATTCGCTTGTGTATTGGGGTTTAAGTAGCAGAAGGAAACGGAAGTAGCCGGAGAAAACCCGAGAGATGGACGTACAGGTGACCCCTAATGGCAGTCAGAAATTAAGACTACGCTACGGACAATACTGGGCGAACGTATGAAACTGAAATAATAACTGTTAATGTGTGACTTGTAACAAATAGCACTTTTAGTCTACTTTGCCGTTGCTTTTCTTCTCAGAAAAAATCGTAAAAAGGGTGCAAATTCAAAATTCATAGACAGGTCTTAAAGGGACAATAACACTCTTGCTGGCTTGACAGCTCCAGAAAATAAAAAATAGCCTTATTCTAAGTACTAGATGTGTTAGTGTCTTACCTGGTGTGTAAATTATCCATTAAATCCTATTTTACTTGTCCAGAGGGTTCAAAAATAGTTTTAAATCCAAGTCACATTTGAAAAGCTTTACGTCAGGCTTTTCAATTCATTTTGTTGAATTTTTCCAATTTTTTTAAATTAGGTGTGTTAAGATGAAATTTGTATCATCAATTAATTGGAATATTATAAAATAGTGCATTTTGTTTACCAGACTAAAGATTGGGACATATTATTCAGTTACGACTCTTATTCGGGTCGCGGCCGAACTATAAACAGCCTTCAAAAGGCACTGTGTCAATCAGCGTTTGTTGTATAGTAGTTATTTTCACATTTTTACTGCAAAGAAAATGATGTCTGTTCATTTTTTATAACAAAGTTAAACTATGGTAACTACCAGCATTGCCCTTCGACCAGACATCGTAAAAGGGCAGAGAATATCGATAAAGAATGGCAAATAACGAAAACAGATGGCGAATTGCGCTTTGCCATCCGGGTGGCGAATGTTTGCCACCTTTGTTAATCTATTTTAAGTGCTTGGTAACATCACGCTTGACCAGGCATCATGAAAGTCCAGAGCATATGGATTTAAAAAAAAATGTGGCAAATAACGAAAACGGATAGCGAATTACTCTTTGCCGCCCGGATGTGAAAGCCTCTGCCTAAATACACTAATGTCATATTATTATTTTTTTACAATTACTTTTTAAAAGTTAACCCAGAGAATAGGGGGCTATGGTGTCTTCAAACGGTATCTAAACAACCAGATTGAGAAATATATCCTTGACAATTGGTGAGAATAATAGCTATTAAACTTTTATTTGCGTTATTTTCATATCGTGTGGGATCATTTATTATGACCACCCAATAACACATTCTACAGTACAATAACACATCTCCTTAGGAGATATCGCTTTACTTGAATTTGATTGGTCAATTAACCAGCGATTGCCAGGCAAGATACGCCCACATAATTTATTATGACCCGATAACACATTCTAAAGTAGATATCGCTTGTGTGATAACTTTCATAATCTACTGAGCGATATCTCCTATCTATTATTTAATTGGTCAAATATTAAGTAATTAATTATGATGATTGGTTACTAAGCCTGATGATGTGAAGAATAAGCCAAATATGGAATGGACATGCCTCATACCTTTCACACTGGTAGAGACGTATTACTAAATTTGGTCCACAGACACATTCCATGAAGACGGCACATGACTTTAATGTGTTCATTAACCTTTAGTTCAATTCATGCATCATAAAAATAACAGATTTCTGTTGTGCTTGTCTATAAATCAACAATAATAATTGGCCATGGCCATAATATTATTATACATATGTGTTCTATTGCACAAATCTCGCCAACCACATTATTACACAAAGCCCCGTTTTTTTATTTACTTTATCGACTTGTGTTGATATTTTTTGATATCAAAAGGAGATTCTCTATTTATTTGCTTAATAAAAAAAGCAATCGACGTATGAATCAAAGTGTTACATTTTGTTAACATATCTATATTGAAATCGCAAAAAATAAAAACTGCAAGTGAAATCGATTTAAAAATTAAGCCATTCGTATCGTTCGTGGAATTATGGGGTCTATTTAGTATTATTGATGATTGTTTCGATCCAAATGCCCCGTGCTGTCAAATTCCAAGTCAAGCCTCCCTACCAAATGCCCCACTGAAACCTCGAAAGACTGGGTGTTTTGAATTTGCCCTACCAATACCTGCCAACTAATATGGTCAAACCTTCTATTACTTATGAGGCAGTTTTTTCGTCACTGGCTCTTGGTTGGCCACTCTTGCGTTACACTATAACGCAGGTTCGTTTGTATGTTATCATTACGTGACCCTCATCTTCCATATGTAACATACGATTGGAAAAGTGCCCGTCCCATTATTTCGTATAATGGTATGCGGACATCAAAGCATGACGTCACATCCTCATTTTAAACATGATTATTCGCTTGTAACCTATTGTATCTAATCGATAGTGTGTGACCTGAAAAGGGACTAACAGTGTTATAAATGCAAAACGTATTTTAAGCGGTCACATATTTGCGTAAGCAGTAAATATACAATACAAAATAATATAAAGGCAGATAAAGATCGATGTCACGTGGTCGACATCTATAGGGTTAACGTCGTGATGTATGCTATTTATATATATTTATTTATATTACGCGTAGACCACCAGTACCTCTCTTATAATGTCATATAATTATCGTTAAGATACATACACATTATATCATGTAAATTTATAACTCATTTATAATTTATATGTCCATATTTAATGTAGATGAATATTATGTTGTCATCACTTTTCGTCGACTGACATTCCTCAAAACGCAGTGTACATTTTCACCAGATTTTGAAGTAATCTGTAATGTTAATGTTTATACATGGGACCATGCACAAATCCGAATTGGAACGTAATTCATTGATCGAGTTATTGTTCGATTGTTCTATAAGTCAAAATACATCGAAAATCGCTTGTGAACGTATAAGTGTCTTTTCATCCGAATTTAAAAAATGACACTTGACATGTGACTTTACATCTTTCTTTTAGCACTGCCAATTGTTGATCGGAATATGAAATAATAGATGGTTGTTTGCTGATATTAATGTCAGCAGAATAAACTACGTGTGTAACAATATTGTCTCTTATGTCTTTATCTGATTATTGGTTCCACATATTGTAGAGGTCATATTTCACGGACTTAAATTGAATGAGTGATAGGTTTATATATAAAAACCACCCGATTAGATTTTATTACATACTTCGAGAAGGTATTTGTTGAGTAATAAAACCTTCTAGTAGTTTATCGAGGGCTGGCCGTCCTTACCGCACGGTACAAATATTATCACCACTAGAAGCAACAAATTCCAGAACAAGCCAGAACTCATACCAAAATGGCCGCTTTATACAAATGAGTATTTAGGGGAATACTAACCCGAACCCTAACCCTTTTAAGAGAAGTAAAAACTAAATTAGACCCAAGTTCAGTCTTTTAAAAAGGGTTAGGTTAGGGTTCGGGTTAGTTATCCCCAAAATTCTCATTTATATAAAGCGGCCATTTTAGACTTCGGAAACACACGAACCTCGATAAACTACTAGAAGGTTTTATTTGTACCGTGCGGTAAGTATGTAATACAATCTAATCGGGTGTAAAAACAGTGATAATTTGGTAAACAAAATAACAAGTCTGACACTCCTGCTTCTCGACATCATTAGGCCTTGTAACCAATCATCATAATTAATTACGTAATATTTGTCCAATATTGAGACGGAGCTGTCTCAAGGCTACTGCCAAAGATTAAAAGATTTAGATCCTAGAGTTAGACACGCATTGGGTTCTTGAGAGAGATATCATGTAGTTGTGTTGGGGGATATCGTTGAGGTTGAAGAGACACCATCTGGATTCAGAATGCCCCATTAGGTTGTAGGAGAGCCATAATGATGTAAGAATTCCGTCGGTAAACTCGTTCTGCGAAATGGTGGAGTTGAGATGGTAGAGAATGACTTTATTGTAAACTATATTGTAACCTATGTATCCAGTGCTTGATATAAAATGTTAAAACGAGCGTGAAAAGGAGTTATGAGTAAAGAATTGCAAATATACCCGGATGCATGATGTAAGAATTCCGTCGGTAAACTCGTTCTGCGAAATGGTGGAGTTGAGATGGTAGAGAATGACTTTATTGTAAACTATATTGTAACCTATGTATCCAGTGCTTGATATAAAATGTTAAAACGAGCGTGAAAAGGAGTTATGAGTAAAGAATTGCAAATATACCCGGATGCATGATATGGTGATGGCGGCTGATCGACGATTGACCACGTAAGATATTGCCAGTGTTATGAGCATCTCTCATGAGAGTGTTTAGCACATTATCGCCAATGAGTTAGGGATGACAAAAGTTTCTAGAAGATGGGTGCCAAAGCGCTTGACTGTGGATCAGAAATATGTCAGATTCATGACGACCCGTTTTGAAGCAAATCCTGATAATTTTGGGGCCAGATTTGGAACCATGCATGAGACCTGTTTCCAAAAATAAAAAAGGAACTAGCCGGTCGTCATTATTTTAGTAATGATGACGTCGTGTCAGCTGTAAACGACATTTTATGATGGCTGAAGAAAATTCATTCCTTACCGGCATCGAAGGGGGTCATGTAGAATAATAAATGGAAACGATCGACTTTTTACAGGACTTTCACGGATAGACTTAGAACTTTTCAGCCAGCCCTCCTAGAACGGGGAGTGGGTGACATTTGTTGATGTTAGCGCAAGACGAGAATAGGTTGGTCCGGGCAGCGGCTAACTTCTTATATCGACGATGATATCTATAATTTTTTCAACACGTTCCTTATCAAATGGTTGGGGGGGATATCCAAAATAGCCACCAAAATAAACTACTGCATTGCGGACAGAAAATCAAATGTCTATATCCATTGCATGTTTTCAATACCAAGGAATTTTATGGAATTATCAAAAATCCGGTCAAACTACCACCATAATGGATTTCAAGAAAATACTCACATATTTGTATCATACCATGAAAAATGTAGAAAATTTACATATAGTATTTTCAATTGCCAATAATTTTCCACTTTTTAGAGAAACTTTGGGTAATATGCAAACAGAAAAATCTCAAATCAGTTGTATTGATTGTAACATTAGAGATCTACACTGCAACGTGTATCCCAATCCCCTAAAATGTCACCGACTGAATCAATTTAATCTTTGGTTGTAAATCAAACATTACAAAAGAAATATGTGTAACAGCTATGTTTTACTATCACTGGCTAACTTATGTACATATAAACTAACATTCTTCAATAAATACGAATTATTGTTAAAAATAGGCCTGAAGAAAAATGACAATTTGGTAGATAATCACCCCTCTCTAACAAAAAGGTTACATAATACACAATGTTCTCAAATTTGGGAATATTTTAATGTTTCCAAGATTTCAAACCTCAGAGGTATCAATCGTTGTGCAAAAAGTTAAAAAAAAAGTCGTTATAACAGAGTTGGCAGCAAAAGGGAGACAAGAAAAGGAGCAAAATCAACATTTTATTGTTTTATAAGTAACATATACAAGGCGGATACAGAGGGGGGTTTGGGGGTTCCACACCACCCCCACTGCTCAGCCACAAAAAAAAATTGTAAAACAACTCTTTTTATGAGAAAAGTGTCAAGGTCGTGTGCTTTATCCTTTATCGTCAGTAGTGGGATGGCATGGGCATTCAAAGCGGAGATAGTGATATAGACCAGTGGTTCTCAACCCTTTTTTTGCCAACGGCACACCTTGGAACACATAAAAAAATATCGGCTAAATATATATGAAAAATGTTTGAATTCTGCAAAATAAAAACATGTCAAGTCATAGAAGGCATACAAACGTAGACACAGACTAGTCATACACACATAGAATGACTCAAACTAAATAAAGAAAAACACAGCTATGAACTTATACTTTATAGCAGTGTTTCGAATTTCATCAGTCAAATAGCTGGCTTCTTTAATGAGCAATATTGTTAGTGTGCTGTTCAAAATTTCGCGGCACACTTAGGAAGATCTCGCGGCACACTGGTTGAGAATCACCGATATAGACATATGAGATATCACAATTAATGCTTTCCATTCATCAAAAAACATCCACACCTCTTATCTCCCCATTTGGAGTCATAATTGTGCAAAACTCTATTTTAGGCTCGTGTCAATTAAGTTATCGTGCCCGACGTATTTTATGTGATGAATTTTCTTGATATTTTGGTGTTTGACACAATTGCGGTCGGTTTTTGTTTATCTACTTTGCTTCCTTATGTTAACATCGTGCAGAACTGATGGTATTGCATATCAATAAAACTAAAACGTAGCATAGTAGATGCATGTATTTAGCATGTTTTTTATGTAAAATCCCAGTTTCTGTGTTTTGTCAAAGTGACCTCTGGTTACTCCAGATGTACGTCAAAATGTCCCCCACCTTAAAATATACATTGTTTCAGGAACCTAGCAAACCCCCTCCTGCAAAAATTCCTGGATCAGCCCCTGATATATACAACCAACACCACAAATCCTAGATCTTGATAAGAATGGCGGAGGAAACAATAAATGCCAGAAGCAAACTTTAACGATTTGCTGTTTTAATGTGATGATACTTGTGTCAATTCTTATAATATAAGATGACCCTCCGTACCTCAGTTAAGGTATACAGGCTAGAGTGTTTAACGGGCTGTTTTCAAATTTGTTGTGATGCATTGTGGCCGTGAGAAGAGGACGAACTCTATCGATATTCAGTGCTGGTCGAATTGCCGATGCGGAGATTCCCCCCCCCCCCCTTGCCTCAAACCTTGTGAAGACGATAGTAGATGCTAGAACTTCTAATGCATTCTTTTCAAATTGGTGCGAGAATTGTGGTTATAAGAGGATGAACTAATTGATATTCAGCGTTCCGCTACCTTTCATTTCGTAGTTCGGGTTCAGATTTCATCAAGGCATAAAGGATCCATATCAAATTTGGTCAACATCCAAGTTCTTTTTTGTTTAGATAACCTGTTGTCGAGACATAGCTGCTGCCTGGTCGTATTTCCATGGCTGTCTTCTTATTTAGATAACTTTCCCGTAAAATCAGCCCAAAACAATAACTGTTTTAATTCCTTAATCGTTTAAGTAACAAATTATGGCACTGCATGAAAATTATAATTGAACCATCGTTGCTTTCACTGATGAAATGGTCTTTCAGCCACTACCTATCAGTGGCGCCCCCTACAACTTACGACCACGGCACGTGCCCTACCTGCCGCACCGTCTTTATCAGGTTCAACTTACTATTGTATTCCTCCACTGCAATAGAGGAGTTGGGCCAGTAAGTTCTATACAGTTTCCTTCTGTTATCTTACCAATGCAACCCAATCCGTCCCCATTATTCTCAACATAATTTTCTGATAAATATGTTAATATTTTAATCGAAATACATCACGTTACAAAAAAATGAAATTAAATATATACACATGCTAATGAATTATAGCAAATAAAATATTCGTCAAATGATCCGTCTTCATTATTATGTCATACATAAATAAGAATATTTTTAATTTAAAATCTGATTAATTAATTTCATTATGTCTCATGACCTATAATACAACATTTAATTGGTATTAATTATTAATATGTACAACAATAACGCCAAATATGACGAAGAATATGAAGGGGTTTTTTTCATATTATTAGAATATATTTTGAGTTTTATTGAGTGAGTGACACAGATATAATGTAATCATTGTCTGGGATTACGCTACTTTAATATATTATTAGGACGGTGCCATATACATTGGTTAAATAAAGAAATATTTATGAGCATGCCTTGTTGTACAACCTGGCTTCTGACTTACGCCCACCAACAGCTAGATGGGGTTGCGAGCATTAACAAGAGTTTGCAAGAAAGAGGGGGGGACAACTCTGAGAGTTGTCGAAAAAAGTCTTTGTTTTTCTAACAAGAAATGTGATCGATAAACAGGGAACAGGTTGAAGGCAATATACGAACACATTCATAGATTAATACATTCACTGTGATAATGGCTTGACTGTCAACGAGATTAAAGAAGAATATTATACAAATAATAATAACATATTTAATGGACAACACCAAATCATGGATTGTTCTATTTACTGTACTGTAACACAACGAACAAATATGAAGCAAAGAGACAAATTAATTCCAACTTCGTTATTCTTTTAATATTAAAGTCACAATTGTGGAAAATATTAAACCAGTTAATCCTAAAGAAGAAGTTGGACTGGAAGCATCATTGTCGAATACGTTGTATTTATATCTTAAATCACCATTGATATCATTACATAATTCACTGGAACAACTGAAGTCGCAAGCAGGTCTTGTTGAGACATCAACACAACCGTCAGCAGCTGCGGGTTCTCTACATCCCCGATCCATCGACTGCATTGTGCCAAAACCTGTAACAAATAATTGTACATATGGGTCATTGGACAACAATATTTTATTGGGTTGAATGAAATTGGGTTTAACGCACTACTTTTCGTCACCTACCTGGATATTGAAAACAGGCAAGGGTATGGACATGTGCCAAACATTGTGCTATGGGAAGAATTTTTTCCCTGACAGCAATTGAATTCCACCTGCAAAAGATTCTTTTACGTGCATGCCAACGTATAAAGAGGACCTGGGTTTTTCGTCGCACCAGAACGACCAGGCACTGTCTTCTTTGGCATTCCCTACGTCATGCATCACTGACTAAGGGCCATTATTAGAGATTTTGTAAGTTAATAAGTTGCCTCCCGCGTTTCCAAGATGTCAGAGAATTGGTGTGAGAGAGATGCCAGAATTAATTTAAAACATACTTTACCTGGGGTAACTGGAATTAGTAATGTGCCTACAGGTTTAGAAGCCTACACTAAACCGATAATTATAAAAGGGGATCCAATACCAACAGGAAAAGAAGACCCCGTAAGCTGATGGCGATAACTGAATTAAACTTACTTTCTGCGAAGACAGCATGAATAACACATTGTTTCGGTAGTTTACATTCTAACTTTTGCCTGTTCACGGTATAATCTTGTGTATCATTTACACAGCCGTATCCAGCAGTTCCATCATGACCAGCGAATACATAGCTACAGGAATAACATTGAAAGGCTAGAATAAAAAATAAAAACATGTTGTAAGACAATGAAGATACATTGCCCTCTGGGTTGTCGAAGCGACCATATTATTTCTCGAAGGATAATACATTATCAGAGAAATGAACTTCCACTACCCTTCACATCTCATCATTTGGCCCCGACGGGCATCTCCAGACATCTCCCGATTATATTTTATATCTGCTCAAATCCCCATACTATTTACAACTTCTTTAGTGGACCTATCCATAACTGGGGGGGGGGGGGGTCACTGTGGCTGAGTGAGTAAGGCGTTGGCGCGCTAACTCGAAAGTCCCGTATTCGATCCCTGCGTTGGCCGAGAAAGTTCATCGGGATTTTCCGGCGTGGTTCTCCCTTGTCACTGGTGCGGGACAGAGGGTCTGACAAGGGACAACGTACAGTCGTTCGGATGTGACGAAAGCCCGAGGTCCCGTGTATAAATTGGCGTGCACGTAAGAGATCCCCTGGCAGTTGGAATTCGATATAAGAGTAGGTCGTGCTGTCCGGCCGAAATTCACGCATAGCACACTGTATGGCGTATGGCCGTCTTGATTATCCCAGTCGGAGCAGAACAGTAGGACGTTCAACCCCATTTCATTTTATTTCATCCATAAATGCCCAACAAAAATAACACGCATAAAACAGAAAAAGCCCTTCACAATAAAAGTTTCATAATCCTCCTGGCATGACATAATTAAAGTAATAATAAAATATATATTCGTTAAAAATGTCGCCTAAAATAAACAAGAAGTGGGTATATAGACCTCATGAAATTGTGTTGGATGAGAAGTCAACATAAATATCATTTCCATAAAAAAGAGTCGTATAATATGTATACTTGGCTTTAAAGTGAAAACTAAGTGCAATCTATTAACCTTTCTAATATATCCCTCATATGCATACCATTCTATAAGTATAAATGCATCATCCAGCGCCGAACTATAAGTCCTAAAGGAAAATCCCCCCACCCCCCTCTAACCCATAAAATTTTATAATTGTTAAAAACCCACTTTTAGTTTGTCTTCCTTGTTGGGATTTAAATATGTGAGCTTAAATACTCCATAATACCTCCCGCGGCGCCGCCCCCTACCCCATCGTCAAGATACTTACCACATATTTGTGGATAATAAAGAAATCTAATGCCCCCGCTCAATCGAGCAGAAAAATTAAGATAATTTAGTCTACTGCAGGTAGCAAAACAAGCTATATTTTAAATGAAATGAAATGAGATTTAACGTCCTATATTGCTATATTTTAAAATATATATATATATATCTACAGATAAAGTATACAATAAGTTTTAAATGTTTTAACAATAAATACCTTGTGAAAACTGTATTAAAGTTATTATGAATATTAATCCTTCAAAACAACACGTCCTCGTGGAAACCATCTTGACTGTTAGTGTCATGACGTTATCCGGTTTTCATAATGTCACGCTTGGTTTATTTTATGTTTGTGTTATAATATATTATCTCCTGTACAGAAGTCTCGATACCTTTCATTGTGACAATATAGACCTCTAAGCTAAACCTGTACATTACCGTACTTGTCTTATCTGTTTAAACGACAATGTAAGGCAATGTAATATAGCCCACGGTGATGACTAGATTTACTTTAACAGGGCCGTAGATACACGTAAGGTATTGGGGTGGGATTGGGCTAGGTGTCTTGCTGGAATTTGTAGGAGTTGTCTACGAAAGAGGTGGTGTTTGTATTGCGACGAGAAAAATCTAATGTAAGACAGTCCCCATGAATCTACAGGGCAAGACGAAAATATTTTGGCCCGGGCAGCGGCTAGTTTCTATATCTACAATGATAAGAGTTTCCGTTCTATTCAAAGGGAGTAAAACATCTTATGAAGATGGATAAAGGAACACGGTCTTGCTTTATATTTGTTCTTAAACCGCCATTTATAATACTTTAAAATGATTTATTTCATTACATATTATATTATATTAGAAGAATCTTTATTTACATAAAAGATTTATCGAAAAAGCTTAAGGAGCTAAATCTGTTTTATTTGGGTCACAATAAAGTATTAAATTTAAGTTTATTTGCCATGTTATTTCGTTTAGTGATGAGACAAGCTCCACACGATTACATTGTTTTTTCAAAGGTTAACAGGAAGTCGACAGTGGAACACTAAATTTTAACTGTTGACGTACTTTTTCCAATGGAGACAGATCCCCATCCCCAAAAAGAAATCAACATATAAAAGTCAATGACCAAATTCAAAGAGTTCTATAGTTATTTTAATGTATCTAAACCTCTAACTCATTACCATTCATAATATTCGAAATTAAACACACGAACTAGAATTGGTCCAGTTCAATAAATATTGATGTTGCTATCTAGCCGTGAAAATATAGGATCCTAATATTTTAAAATAAGTACACAAGTCGTGTATTTTATGGTTTCGGGCGCCAAATGCAATGAAGACAGAAAAATGTATTCTACCAAACAATGTGTAAGTATTTAATAATGGCTTATTCAGAAACGACAAAATAATAATTTAAAGTAGCAAAGTCTTTAACTCAATCTCAATTTAAATCAACATTGTTTTTGTGATTTTGCCCGGAAAAGATTGGCTTCTGATAACCAATATTTAAGACAAAATAAACATTGTACCATAGTTATACGAATCGTGTACCAGAATGCGTTCCAGCGCCATTTGTAACAAGGGACTCGAAGAACGAGCTATAGACACATTCCACAAGTCATGTCAAACGGTGACCTCATATTCGTATCTGAAGTGCATACGCAATAAATACTATCAGTGTAGACTAGAATAACCAGATGCTGGAGATTGCCATTCGATTGACACTCGCCGAACATAACTGATTTGAAATTAGAGTAAAAACGGAAACGATTGAATGTAAATACGTTTATATACATTCATATTACATTATTATATGCGTTGCGACCTATCTGTGTCAATTTCTAGGTCCCAAATATTAGCGATTTAGCTCCTTTAAAAAAGGTGTAGAACGGACCAAGCAGGCGTAAACGACTGTCGTTCACTTTAGTCTGTTCACGTATTTCACCAAATATAATTGATTAAAAATTACAATATTTGGTTTTTTTTTAAATATTGAAATAAGTCACTTTATTATATACATTCATATTACATTAATATGTGCTATTAGACCCGTTTTCTTCTATTTTATGGTTCCCAAGAATAGAGCTATACGCCCTGTAATCTGATGTAGAACGATAAAGATACTTTATGTTGTAAACTTAGATGTGATGGTTTATTTGAATGAATACTATATTATGCAATCTAGGAGTGATATTTTAATGGGTGCGGTATCTAATAATATATGACAGAAAAGATGATATTGTTTCGATAAAGTTTAGTGACAAGCCCATTTCCAGTGAAGCGTACAAATTCATATCCCTGAACACAACATACTGTATATAAATCAAACGCCAAAAAAGTTTCTTAAAGCTTCAAATAATAAAAAAACAGCCTGACGGAAGTGATCACCGGGAATGCGTAACTCATCTAAGGAATTGCATTGTTATCCTGTCAGTTAAGTGGTGAGGTTTGGGAGCTATGGTTAAACCCTACACGAAAACTGAAACTTTATATTTCTTTGAACGTGTACCACAGATAACTCCACAGGCCTAGGATATAGTTTGCAAGAGTCTTTTACTCCGAGGGGATCACGGTGGCTAAGTGGGTAAGGCGCTGGTTCGCTAGCCTGGAGGTCGGGTGTTCGATCCCTGCATTGGCCCAGAAAGTTCATCCAGATTTTCCGGCGTGATTTTTCCCCTTGTCAGTGATGCAGGACGGAGGGCCTGACAAGGACAGCTGTCTAGTCGTTCGAATGGGACGAAAAACCGAGGTCCCGTGTACACATTGGCGTGCACGTAAAAGATCCCTTGGCAGTTGGAATTCGATATAAGAGTAGGCCATAGTGCCGCTGCCCGGGCAAAATTTCCCTCATAGCACACTGTACGGCGTATGCCCGTTTTCATTAGCCCAGTTTAGGAGCAGAACAGTAGGACGTTAAACCCCATTTCATTTCACTTTTACTCCGATTTAACCAATTTATTCACTAAAATATTAGGAATTGCTATTTTTCTCGGCTCTTTTGCATGGAATTCAAGTCAAATCGCGTAAGTTGTTTATCTATTGGGTATCCGGTTTATTCGGAGGCGAGAACGTATATAGTTATTGGAATTTCTTGTGTATAACATCCATTACTAACTGGAACGAAAATCTGAAACATGTAAATTACATGGGATTTACGAGACATTAAACCAACATTTAAAAAATAAAACTAGAAACAATCTAACGGAGGTAGATGTTGTTCTATAGGGGGTGTTGTCAGTGTTTACAAGACATGCCTTCAAATTAGCACTTGTTTAGTAAGATGTCTTCGTGATTTGTCAAATCGTATTTTTTTTCATTCGGTCAGATAATGTACATATAGCTAATCCTCATGAATGAAGACTAAGGTGTCGTCTAACTTAGCGCCATATTGTCATAGCTGTGTGTTTTTCTCCATAACCTATCACATCCCTCTTTTCTGGTGGTCAAAATGTACATTTGATTGCCTCATTGTGTCTAGCTTTGAAATCTGCAGGTTTCCCTAATTTACACTGTAAAGATTTTTTTTTCTCTAAAGGTTCAACTGAATATATTCATCATTGAAAATGTCCGAGAAAACTTAAAGGTGCGTTTGAACAGTCAATAAGACTATAATATAAATAGCTCGTTATCAGAGAGAGATAAATGGGGTTGTGTGTGTGTGTGTGTGTGTGTGTGTGAGAGAGAGGGAGAGAGAGGGGGGGGGGACTAACATGGTTTTTAATTTTATTTCAATGGTCCACTTGCGCATAGGACTGTTTAGCTGTATGTGTGTGGGGGGGGGGGGGGGGGCAGAGGGCCCCGCAAAAAACAGCTAGGTTGAAGAGGCGACCTTACTCCTTGTCACGTACTAGACCCCCCCCCCCCCCCCCAAAAAAAGCTATGTCATTTCGGGACTTATATATGGTACATAATATATTTAGTGATGAATTTTATCTTAAAACTTTTATATCTTAAAGGTGAATTGTTATCTTAAAACTTTTATACCTCAGAGGTTACCTTAAAACTTATATATCTCAGTGATCTTATAACTCTTATATATCAGTGTTGAATTGGAATTTTTAAACTTGTATATCTCAGAGGTGAATTGACAGATCTGTTTTAAAGTTTGCGTGGAATCCATTTTGAACACCCCAATTATAATTAAGAGTATAATCAGGTAGAATCGACATTTTTTAATGAACGGTAAAGATCTCCAAAGTTTCTTTAATTAAACGCAAATAAAATCATTCGAAAATGTAGTCATGGATGATTTCTTAAAATTGTCAATCAATTCATCAACATTCTTACTCAACAGCTAAGTGTAACACATCTGTATAAACTTAATTAATTAAAGTGTGTATTTGTAAATTAAAAAAAAAAGACTTTATTTGGCCAGGTTCAGCAAATGTTTGCTACTGCACATGTATGGAAAAAGTAGCTTCAATTTTAATATTTTCCTCTAGATTTGAAGTTAAAGGAGATTCGATATTTTTAATATTCTAGATGGCTGTTACCCTAGGTTCCTCTAAACACGTATCTAGGAATTATTGATATAATATAATGCATTAAATATTCCCGGAGGTATTTTTCTAGTTAAACACAACAGCTTTCTAAAACAAAATCACCGCGTTCAATTGAAGGGGCGACGTAATATAGTTAAAGGGTATGGTAAGATGTTGCCCTCAATTGTCAAATTGTTGTTAGGGAAAACATTTTTCATATGTTATATATTATATCATATACCTTATTTTGTAAAGAGTAGCCCCGTCCCAACTTGTTACAGTCATGCGCCAATTATTAATTCAATGAAGAGGTGTGTAGGTAACCTGCAGCAACCGTATGTAATATTTAAAGGAGCTAAATCGCTAATATTTTGGACCTAGAAATTGGCACAAATGGGTCGCAACACAAATAATAATGTAATATGAATTTATATAAACTGTTTTACATTCAATCGTTTCCGTTTTACTGTGAATTGTCATCAGTTATGTTCGGCGAAATACGCCAGAAGTCTCAACCGAAAGACAGTGTCTAGCGTCTGGTTATTCCAGTCAACACCGATAGTATTTATTGCGCATGCACTCCAAATAAGAATATAGCATCACCGTTTGACATGACTTGTGGAATATGTCTAGCCTCATTCTTTGAGCACCTTGTTACAAATGGCACCGAAACGCATTATGGTACACGATTCGTGTGCCAATGGTAAAATGTTTATTTTGTCTTAAATATTGGATATCAGAAGCCCATCTTTTCCAGGTAAGACCACATCACCAATGCTGATTTAAATTGAAAAAAAAATCGTGTTTTCAATGTCGAAGATTTTGGATGATATTGAGTTACGGACTTAGCTACTTTAAGGTAGATGTCCGAACCAAAAATTACGCGAGGTCATAAATAAACTAAAATGTGTGAATTCAACAGATTGGCCAGGTCGAAAGCAAGAACAAAACCGGACAGCGAGATCAAAAAAGGTTTAACAAATTTACAATGATAGCACATTAAATGTACGCCTATAGTCAGCCTAAATACTTTCTTTAATAACATCAATCAAAGTTACCAAATATAAAATGACATGTATGTCATGCAATTCCTGCAAAAAAGTAGGTTGCTATGCAACAAAACACACACCCACAGCAATTAAGTCATCCGTGTCGTTAACAAGGGTTGTATATTTATTATAATATCTGTAATGAAAACATTTACAGCACACTCAAATTTGATTAAGAGTAACAACCTATTAGAATGTGTTATGACCTTAAACACTTTGAACAAATTTAAAGTCAATCAGATGATAAATTTGAACCCGAGAGCACCCACAAAATTTTTTGAAGTGATCAAGGGCCATAACTCTGGCAGTAATTATCAGAAATAGTTGAAAATCGATAGGAAGCCACGTCCCAGTACCTTAAAACGTATCCGTATCGCGGGAAAAATTCCGCTTACCAAAACGTCTACGATTACGGTAAGGGATAATCAAATGCCATTGTTGAAATGACACGAGCTTTTAGCGTCTTAATTTCAACACCTTCCAGGATAATAAAGACAGGTATACAATATACATGTACAGCTATGAGGGAAATTTTACCCTGATACAGACACCTCCAGACTACTTTTTTTTGGATTTCAAAGTTTCAAGGAAGCTTTAACGTGTTCCATGGTATACACGAAATTTCGTTTAAAGGTAAGGGGAAACCAGGGTGGTGAATCCTGTTATTAAATTAAACACGATTTCACCTCTGCTGAATACAACTACATGTATTGAAGTTATAAATACCCACTGCTGATGAATACAACTATTGAAGTTATAAATATCCATTGGGTTGGGGTAATTGAATATACTTTCATCACGAACGATGCCTGCATATAGCTTTTTTTAACATGTAGTTAATACCAGTGAAATATGAAACGATCCCGACAAAAAATAAGCTGTTTTTTTATAGCTATACCTGAATTTGTGACAAACTGGGTCAAGCTACATGTAAAATGTATTTCGAGAAAAAGCATATATTAACACCAACAATGATCGAATCGTTTGTTAAAGTGGTATGAATAGTTATTAAGCGAGGTTGCTTTCGTCAATATGCATATCGCTGAAAAAAAATACATGTATGTCTATCTCTAGTAATAAGGTATACACATGTATGTAGTGTTTAGAAGATTTTACCTCCTTGGTGGTCTTACTAATCACCTCCAAGAACCGTCAGGACGGTGTTTCGTCAATAGGCCCAAAGTTTAGTAAAAAGTTACCAACAAGGAAAGATATTTTACAAATATACAAGTTGTACATATCATATCCAATATTTCACTTTCTCCTGGGGTACATGGCAGCATAATTCACACTTCCATTCATTTTGTAAACATTTCAGTCAACTGGCCTGGTTTTGATTCCCCGGTTGTATGTGACAATGGGTTGCCTGTCCAAACTCCTGGGTTTTCTCCTGGTCATCCATTTTCCTACCATTGCTAAAGACCCCTACGCGCAAACGATTTAGGGAAATAAAATTGAACCATATTTTAGTCCCAAAATGAACCAGTTTGTGTCGAGTGGATGTTAAACCCCATTTCTCTCTCTCTTTCCATAATTTATATCTAATTTGTTGAGAGAGTCTGTTCCAGCCAAAATGGTGGGAGATGTTTGCACAATAATTTGATGCTATATTATGCTAATGAGACATTTTCCATTCTTGTCTGCGATATCACCTCAGTGGAAGTGGATGTAAAATACAACTAACTCACACATTTTCCATTATGCAATCTTTATAATGTCATTAGAATACCATAATTTGGTTTCGTGGACCCTGTATTTTCTTAGTAGAATGATTTTTTTTTAATTACATGGGGCTAAAGCCCAGAGTTTACTTTCTGCACTGACTGAGCTAATGATGATGGGCATATGGCATACAGTGTGCTATGAGGGAAATTTTGCCCGGGCAGCGGCGCTACGGCTTACTCTTATATCGAATTCCATCTGTCAAGGGTTCTTTTACGTGTACACCAATGTATACACAGGACCTCAGTTTTCCGTCACATCCGATCTGAATGAATTCAGATGTAAATTTCTTTTGCAATTTATGGTCAGTCCAACTACTAATTTGTCTGGCCTGTATACAAGTTTTACCCAGATTTCCAACTGTCAGTGGATCTTTAATGTACTGTCAATGATATTCACAGGACCTCATTTTTTTCACCATCCGAATGACTAGTGGATTATCCATGCCAAGCCAATAATCAGCAGCATAATATGAATACTAAATCATCTTAAAAGATACATAATGTAAGATTTAAAGATCTGGCCGTTCTTGCTACATGTATAATAGTTCAAAAATAGATAATGCAAAATGAATACATTGAAAATTTCATTCAAATTACTTTATTCTGAGCAAAATAATGACTGTTTGTAGTTTTGACAAGATGTCTGCATTGATTGTTTATTATTGTAACCACGGTGCTGTTTATTTGAGTCTTAGCCTCTCTTCTCCATGTTTAAATTAAATCATTAAATGACCAAACTGTTCTAATCTACTTAAAATCAGAGCCATCTGATGGCATCAAGAGTTGATTATGGTCTTGTCATGTTAATAAATGTCTAATTAGCTCTTGAATAACGCCTCTTTAATTATATAAATCAACTACCGGTATACATTATAATGATATGACAAATGAGTTTTATTAACAATGATTTATATACAGATTTAAACAATAGCATATTGCTGATATAGTAATTCTCTGACACGATAATATTCATTACATAATGTCCCCTCTAACTGAATTTTTCCAGCTTTATTCTACAAGAGAAAAAAAAATAGAATAATAAAATGGTCTATAAATAAGACATTAAAACTGTAATTAACCAAATATCACAAATAAATTTTGCATTAAATTCTCTGCTTGAATTTCCGTAAACTCAGATGATTCAATGTTACAAGTTGTTGCACTTCAATTCCAAGTCACTGACTTTAGTGCTGAGTCAAGTCGTGTCGCAAGTCTTCATCAAATTCATGGCGAATAATACAAGTTACGATTTATGTCTAATCACATCGACTTGAGTCCTTAGCGCTTTCAAGTAGCCATTTGTCGTGACTGCGAATCCCAGTCGAGTCTCGACAAATCCAAATAATTAAAAATTATATTAGCTTATATTGCAACATTATTGATAAAACTGATTTCAAATCATACTAACCCTTCCGACTGCCACCTTGTTATCACATATTAAAACACCAGCAACGAACACACATGGTATTTTCTCTTGTAATAAGACCAGTTTAAAGTCAGATAATTTTGGTTCATTAATAAATACGGATGTATGTGTTGGTACCTAGAAAACAGAAAGTGTATCATTTCTTCATTTAATATATATTTGAGCAGTAGCCAAACATAAAAACTTGATAACACTACATATCGATATATTATTTGATGACATATATATAGTAACTACATTCTGGTGTTTTGTTATTTCTGAACAGACAGTTTAAAGGAGTTACTTTATTTATCTCTATTTGACAAGTGTCATGTATTGAACTTGAAGGTAAACTTAGCCTTACATCATTCTAGTTTATTTCTATCACTTGTGTGTAATTCATGTAACAATTTTGAACCAGTGTAAGTACCAAATTACTACCAATTCCAGTCATTGGCAGTTGTACAACCACAGTAGGCTAGAATATTTCAGTGGAAGTAGCTGAACTCTTGAAGTACCAATTCCATTCACTAGCAGCTATATATGTCAATTAATGTAGCTGAACTATTGGAGTACAAATTCTAAACAATAGCAGTTATATAACCAAACCTTTGTTGTATAGTTGATTGAGTTTCACCCTTACTCAAATTGTACATCTTGACATTTATTTTCATTATAGATTAGCTTAAAATTAGAATAAAAGGTATATGGTTCAAATATAGTATAAATTCAAAGTCTGTCAGATTTGGAAGGGATTACAACAATAAATGCCCATATAAAACTATATAAACTATGACATTACCTTATTAGATGGAAGACAATCTAATGTTGGTATTATTTCCGAATCTTTTTCTGTAAATTAAGAAAATAATAAGAAATCACTATAAATTCATCAATATCCGTAACGTAAACATTCCTTGTTGACTCACATATTTTGTAGTTAAAACTATGCAAATTCTATACAGTAGTAAAATCTGGAGTTAAATGTCCACTCAACACAAGTGGATTATTTTGGGACTAATACACATGTTATTATAGAGGTTCAGAGAGAGAGAGACAGAGAAATGGAGTTTAACGTCCACTCGACACAAACTAGGTCATTTCGGACTAACATACGGTTCAATTTTATTTCCATAATTTGCATGCGCGTAGGGGTCTTTAGCAGTGGGAGGAAACCGGAGGACCCAGAGAAAACCCACGAAGTTGGACAGGCGACCCTACTCCTTGTCACGTACAACTGGGGATTCGAAACCCCGCCAGTTGACTCAATGACAGACTTTATGATACAGCACGCACATGCTAATCATTCAGCCATCCAACCCCCCTAGAGGTTCAGAAGAATGATATGGAGAGAAGGGTAGATGAGAAGAATTAGTCTACAATTCATGTATTCATCTTTTAAAATGTTTTCTTAACTCAAGATATAAACAAATGTAACAGAATGAGACATAACATTTTGTCATAATAATACTACTAACACACAAAAATTTATATGTTTATGAGTACATTTTCAATTCGAGGAGGAGACTTTTGCCTGGGCAGCAGTGTTTCTGGCTACTATTCTTTAAATTCAAATTGTCTATTTACATTCATGCTTAATGATATAAACAAGTGACTTTTTTTTTTATCCCATCTGGATTACTGGACACACTTTCCTTATCAGTACCTTTTTTATTCCTCTCCTCCGATAAAGTATTTGAATCGACTGGTTCGTCATTTTCTATATAATTCAACTGGGCATCAATCCATGCTAATTCTACATCACGGGCTGTAGAAAAATTTAATGATGTCACTAGATGATCTCGTAATTTGGCCTGAAAAGATAAACATTTTCCATCAAACATCTCTTGCTTTTTATTCTCTTTGATATTCTGAATAAGTTTTATCAATATCAATTTGGATAATTAAAAATTTAAATATGCCGAAAATTCCACAAATTTATTGAAACATGTTTAAAATAACAATTTATGTGTCTCAATCCTATTTTTTTTATTATTTACTCTAACAGAATTATCTCCCTTGTACCAACCGGTTCATTTTGATTGTTGGAAGCCATCAAGTTAAAAGTTAGATTGAAACAAACTAAACAAACCTGGAATATTCGACTTTCTGTTGTTGCATCAATACTATCACCAACTTTAGGTTGAAATATTTTTCCCTGAATGAGGGAAGAACTTGTACAAAACTCGGCTAATGTCTCAGTAGCAGCTGGTGTACCTCGAACTAAAACCTGAAGATAAAAATAGTAGAAACCTCTTATACTTCACTAAGTACTTCCTGGCAAAATGTCTAAACAGCTGAGCAATCTTTGTCATGTCATCTCTCTTATTGTAACGCTATAATGATTACATTGCAAAGAGCTAATCTGATATTTTCATCCTTTAAAACAAGATGACAAATAATAACTGTTTCTGATTTATTCTTTGTGACACAATAATTGATACTAAATGATAACAATTTGGACAATTTAGGAGGTTTGGAAAATAGCGTCGGACATGTCCGGAATGGGCGAAATCCCATCACTGAACAAAACTCTGATTCTCTCTCTATATAGATTAAAGAAGAATAAGAGTATATAGGAATAACTCCATTGTATGGTCTTTGATGAATGCACTATTCAATGAATAATAACAGTAATTTGATTTGACTCATTTTAAAATAATTGCTATTTATACCAACTATCTTGATTTGTCAAAGTGATCTCTGGTTACCCCAGATGTACGTCAAAATGACCGGGGGAAGCAAACCACCCCCACACCACCCCAGATCCCCCACCTTAAAATATACATTGTTTCAGGAACGTAGCAAACCACCTCCTGCAAAAATTCCTGGGTCCGCCCCTGATATATACAACCAACACCACAAATCTTAGATTTTGATAAGAATGGCGGAGGAAACAATAAATGTCAGAAGCAAACTTTAACGATTTGCTGTTTTAATGTGATGATACTTGTGTCAATTCTTATAATATAAGATGACCCTCCGTACCACAGTTAAGCGATACAGGCTATAGTGTTTAACGGTTTTGATGCCGTGAAAAGAGGACGAACTCTATCGATATTCAGTGCTGGTCGAATTGTCGTTGCGGAGATTTCCCCCAATTGCCTCAAACCTTGTGAAGACGATAGTAGATGCCAGAACTTCTAATGCATTCTTTTCAAATTGGTGTGAGAATTGTGGTTATAAGAGGGTGAACTAATTGATATTCAGCGTTCCGCTACCTTTCATTTCGGAGTTCGGGTTCAGATTCATCAAGGCATATAGGATCCATATCAAATTTGGTCAACATCCAAGTTCTTTTTTGTTCAGATAACCTGTTGTCGAGACATAGCTGCTGCCTGGTCGTATTTCCATGGTTGTCTTCTTATTTAGATAACTTTCCTATAAAATCAGCCCAAAACAATAACTGTTTCAATTCCTTAATCGTTTAACTAACAAATTATGGCACTGCATGAAAATTATAATTGAACCATCGTTACGCCCACGGCACGTGCCCTACATGCCGCACCGTCTTTATCAGGTTCAACTTACTATTGTATTCCTCCACTGCAATAGAGGAGTTGGGCCAGTAAGTTCTATACAGTTTCCTTCTGTTATCTTACCAATGCACCCCAATCCGTCCCCATTATTCTCAACATAATTTTCTGATAAATATGTTAATATTTTAATAGAAATACATCACGTTACAAAAAAATGTACATGTTAAATACTATTATCACCCAATAATACATTCTACAGTAGATATCGCTTGTGTGATATATTTCATAATCTACTGCGATATCTCCTTAGGGTATATCGCTTTATATGAATTTGATTGGTCAGTTGAAAAGGAACTACTTTTTTTTATTTTCCAAGAACAGTTCATTTGTTATTAAAAGTAACTTTTTTTTTATTAAAAATGAACTATTGTGATTCAATTGACTTTGATGGAAACGCTGGGGTCAATATAAAGAACTTTGCAATGGTTGAATTGCTGTCAAAAAATGATGTATCACTACGCCGTAATGTTCAGTAAAAGTGAAATTTACAGCAAAGAATTATATTTATCTATTTGTGCATGTAACAAAGGATTGGGTGATAAATAAAATCTCCTACTCGTCTTTTTTTGATATCAAAATATATCAACACTCGTTGATAAAGTAAAAAAAAACTCGGCAGAGCCTCGTTTTTTGTTACTTTATCAACTTGTGTTGATATTTTTTGATATCAAAATAGACTGGTAGGAGATTCTCTATTTATAAACGAAATGAAATTAAATATATACACATGCTAATGAATTATAGCAAATAAAATATTCGTCAAATGATCCGTCTTCATTATTATGTCATACATAAATAAGAATATTTTTAATTTAAAATCTGATTAATTAATTTCATTATGTCTCATGACCTATAATACAACATTTAATTGGTATTAATTATTATTATGTACAACAATAACGCCAAATATGACGAAGAATATGAAGGGTTTTTTTTCACATTATTAGAATATATTTTGAGTTTT
This sequence comes from Patella vulgata, assembly GCF_932274485.2. Classification (NCBI taxonomy): domain Eukaryota; kingdom Metazoa; phylum Mollusca; class Gastropoda; family Patellidae; genus Patella; species Patella vulgata. The sequence continues at coordinate 27,476,041 of NC_065883.2, forward strand.
ATTGAGTGAGTGACACAGATATAATGTAATCATTGTCTGGGATTATGAGCATGCCTTGTTGTACAACCTGGCTTCTGACTTACGCCCACCAACGCTAGATGGGGTTACGAGCATTAACAAGAGTTTGCAAGAAAGAGGGGGGGGGGACAACTCTGAGAGTTGTCGAAAAAAGTCTTTGTTTTTCTAACAAGAAATGTGATCGATAAACAGGGAACAGGTTGAAGGCAATATACGAACACATTCCTATAGATTAATACATTCACTGTGATAATGGCTTGACTGTCAACGAGATTAAAGAAGAATATTATACAAATAATAATAACATATTTAATGGATAACACCAAATCATGGATTGTTCTATTTACTAAATATGTCGAAAAACACTCTTTCAGAAAGTTACATACTGTAACACAACGAACAAATATGAAACAACGAGACAAATTATTCTTTTAATATTAACGTCACAATTGTGGAAAATATTAAACCAGTTAATCCTAAAGAAGAAGTTGAACTGGTAGCATTCTTGTCGAATACGTTGTATTTATACCTTAAATCACCATTGATATCATTACATAATTCACTGGAACAACTGAAGTCGCAAGCAGGTCTGGTTGAGACATCAACACAACCGTCAGGAGCTGCGGGTTCTCTACATCCCCGATCCATCGACTGCATTGTGCCAAAACCTGTAACAAATAAATGTACATATGGGTCATTGGACAACAATATTTTAGTGGGCTGAATGAAATTGTGTTTAACGCACTACTTTTCGTCACCTACCGGGATATTGAAAACGGGCAATGGTATTGATATGTGCCAATCAGTATGCTATGGGAAGAATTTTTCCCTGACAGCAATTGAATTCCACCTGCAAAAGATTCTTTTACGTGCATGCCAACGTATAAAGAGGACCTGGGTTTTTTGTCGCACCAGAACGACCAGGCACTGTCTTCTTTGGCATTCCCTACGTCATGCATCACTGACTAAGGGCCATTATTAGAGATTTTGTAAGTTAATTAAGTTGCCTCCCGCGTTTCCAAGATGTCAGAGAATTGGTGTGAGAGAGATGCCAGAATTAATTTAAAACATACTTTACCTGGGGTAACTGGAATTAGTAATGTGCCTACAGGTTTAGAAGCCTACACTAAACCGATAATTATAAAAGGGGATCCAATACCAACAGGAAAAGAAGACCCCGTAAGCTGATGGCGATAACTGAATTAAACTTACTTTCTGCGAAGACAGCATGAATAACACACTGTTTCGGTAATTCACATTCAAACTTTTGCATGTTCACGGTAAAATTTTGTGTATCATTTACACAGCCGTAATCATAAGTTCCATCATTACCAGCGAATATATAGGTACAGGAATAACATTGAAAGGCTAGAATAAAAAATAAAAACATGTTGTAAGACAATGAAGATACATTGCCCTCTGGGTTGTCGAAGCGACCATATTATTTCTCGAAGGATAATACATTATCAGAGAAATGAACTTCCACTACCCTTCACATCTCATCATTTGGCCCCGACGGGCATCTCCAGACATATCCCGATTATATTTTATATCTGCTCAAATCCCCATACTATTTACAACTTCTTTAGTGGACCTATCCATAACTGGGGGGTCACTGGGGCTGTGTGAGTAAGGCGTTGGCTCGCTAACTCGAAAGTCCCGTATTCGATCCCTGCGTTGGCCGAGAAAGTTCATCGGGATTTTCCGGCGTGGTTCTCCCTTGTCACTGGTGCGGGACAGAGGGTCTGACAAGGGACAACGTACAGTCGTTCGGATGTGACGAAAGCCCGAGTTCCCGTGTATAAATTGGCGTGCACGTAAGAGATCCCCTGGCAGTTGGAATTCGATATAAGAGTAGGCCGTGCTGTCCGGCCGAAATTCACGCATAGCACACTGTATGGCGTATGGCCGTCTTGATTATCCCAGTCGGAGCAGAACAGTAGGACGTTCAACCCCATTTCATTTTATTTCATCCATAAATGCCCAACAAAAATAACACGCATAAAACAGAAAAAGCCCTTCACAATAAAAGTTTCATAATCCTCCTGGCATGACATAATTAAGGTAATAATAAAATATATATTCGTTAAAAATGTCGCCTAAAATAAACAAGAAGTAGGTATATAGACCTCATGAAATTGTGTTGGATGAGAAGTCAACATAAATATCATTTCCATAAACAAGAGTCGTATAATATGTATACTTGGCTTTAAAGTGAAAACTAAGTGCAATCTATTAACCTTTCTAATATATCCCTCATATGCATACCATTCTATAAGTATAAATGCATCATCCAGCGCCGAACTATAAGTCCTAAAGGAAAATCCCCCCACCCCCCTCTAACCCATAAAATTTTATAATTGTAAAAAAACACTTTTAGTTTGTCTTCCTTGTTGGGATTTAAAGATGTGAGCTTAAATACTCCATGATACCTCCCGCGGCGCCGCCCCCTACGCCACCGTCAAGATACTTACCACATATTTGTGGATAATAAAGAAATCTAATGCCCCCGCTCAATCGAGCAGAAAAATTAAGATAATTTAGTCTACTGCAGGTAGCAAAACAAGCTATATTTTAAATGAAATGAAATGAGATTTAACGTCCTATATTGCTATATTTTAATATATATATATATATATATATATATATATATCTACAGATAAAGTATACAATAAGTTTTAAATGTTTTAACAATAAATACCTTGTGAAAACTGTATTAAAGTTATTACGAATATTAATCCTACAAAACAACACGTCCTCGTGGAAACCATCTTGACTGTTAGTGTCATGACGTTATCCGGTTTTCATAATGTCACGCTTGATTTATTTTATGTTTGTGTTATAATATATTATCTCCTGTACAGAAGTCTCGATACCTTTCATTGTGACAATATAGACCCCCAAGCTAAACCTGTACATTACCGTACTTATCTGTTTAAACGACAATGTAAGGCAATGCAATATAGCCCACGGTGATGACTAGATTCACTTTAACAGGGCCGTAGATACACGTAAGGTATTGGGGTGGGATGGGGCTAGGTGTCTTGTTGGAATTTGTAGGAGTTGTCTACGAAAGAGGTGGTGTTTGTATTGCGACGAGAAAAATCTAATGTAAGACAGTCCCCATGAATCTACAGGGCAAGACGAAAATATTTTGGCCCGGGCAGCGGCTAGTTTCTATATCTATAATGATAAGAGTTTCCGTTCTATTCAAAGGGAGTAAAACATCTTATGAAGATGGATAAAGGAACACGGTCTTGCTTTATATTTGTTCTTAAACCGCCATTTATAATACTTTAAAATGATTTATTTCATTTCAATAATTACATATTATTGGAAGTCTCATATATCAGAAAGATCTCCTATATCAGTTTATATTAGAAGAATCTTTATTTACATAAAAGATTTATCGAAAAAGCTTAAGGAGCTAAATCTGTTTTATTTGGGTCACAATAAAGTATTAAATTTAAGTTTATTTGCCGTGTTATTTTGTTTAGTGATGAGACAAACTCCAGACGATTACATTGTTTTTCAAAGGTTAACAGGAAGTCGACAGTAAAACATTAAATTTTAACTGTAGACGTACTTTTTCCAATGGAGACAGATTCCCATCCCCAAAAAGCCAATGACCAAATTCAAAGAGTTCTATAGTTATTTTAATTTACCTAAACCTCTAACTCATTATCTTTCATAATATTCGAAATTAAACACACGAATTAGAATAAAATATTGGTCCAGTTCAATCAATATTGATGTTGCTATCTAGCCGTGAAAATATGGGATCCTAATATCCAATACTTAAGACACAATGAACATTTTAAAATAAGTCAGAGGCGGATTCAATGGGGGGCGCGAGGGGAGACCCCCCCCCCCCAATTTTCGACAGTGCCCTTTTTTACTGCTGAAAGTGCCTTTTCTCAGACTCAAATATGTCCGTTCCCAACCCGTTGTAGGGATCCCGAATGACTCAAACCATCGACTCAAACACACCAGTCTGGGAAATATCTCTTGGAATGGCTACAGATGCAAGGAAATGACGGATAATTGTCTTGTCCCCCCCCCCCACAGCGGCGTGCCCCGTCGCCGCGGTCAATGCCTTCATTTTGCAGCGCCCCCACCCCTTTTCAAAATTCCTAGATCCGCCCCTGTAAGTACACAAGTCGTGTATTTTATGGTTTCGGGCGCCAATTGCAATGAAGGCAGAAAAATGTATTCTACCGAACAATGTGTAAGTATTTAATAATGGCTTATTCAGAAACGACCAAATAATTATTTAAAGTAGCTAAGTCTTTAACTCAATCTCATCCACCGTCAATTTAAATCAACATTGGTTTTGTGATCTTACCAGGAAAAGATTGGCTGCTGATAATCAATATTTAAGACAAAATAAACATTTTACCATTGGTATGCGAATCGTGTACCAGACTGCGTTCCAGTGCCATTTGTAACAAGGGACTCGAAGAACGAGCTATAGACATATTCCACAAGTCATGTCCAACAGTGACCTCATATTCGTATCTGGAGAGCATGCGCAATAAATACTATCGGTGTAGACTGGAATAACCAGATGCTGGAGATTGCCATTCGATTGCCATTCGCCGAACATAACTGATTTGAAATTAGAGAAAAAACGGAAACGATTGAATGCAAATAAGTTTATATACATTCATATTACATTACTATATGCGTTGCGACCTATCTGTGTCAATTTCTAGGTCCCAAATATTAGCGACTGTCGTTCACTTTAGTCTGTTCACGTATTTCACCAAATATAATTGATTAAAAATTACAATATTTGTTTTTTTTTAAATATTGAAATAAGTCACTTTATTATATACATTCATATTACATTAATATGTGCTATTAGACCCGTTTTCTTCTATTTTATGGTTCCCAAGAATAGAGCTATACGCCCTGTAATCTGATGTAGAACGATAAAGATACTTTAAGTTGTAAACTTAGATGTGATGGTTTATTTGAATGAATACTATATTATGCAATCTAGGAGTGATATTTTAATGGGTGCGGTATCTAATAATATATGACAGAAAAGGTGATATTGTTTCGATAAAGTTTAGTGACAAGCCCATTTCCAGTGAAGCGTACAAATTCATATCCCTGAACACAACATACTGTATATAAATCAAACGCCAAAAAAGTTTCTTAAAGCTTCAAATAATAAAAAAAAACAGCCTGACGGAAGTGATCACCGGGAATGCGTAACTCATCTAAGGAATTGCATTGTTATCCCGTCAGTTAAGTGGTGAGGTTTGGGAGCTATGGTTAAACCCTACACGAAAACTGAAACTTTATATTTCTTTGAACGTGTACCACAGATAACTCCACAGGCCTAGGATATAGTTTGCAAGAGTCTTTTACTCCGAGGGGATCACGGTGGCTAAGTGGGTAAGGCGCTGGTTCGCTAGCCTGGAGGTCGGGTGTTCGATCCCTGCATTGGCCGAGAAAGTTCATCCAGATTTTCCGGCGTGATTTCCCCTTGTCAGTGATGCAGGACGGAGGGCCTGACAAGGACAGCTGTCTAGTCGTTCGGATGGGACGAAAAACCGAGGTCCCGTGTACACATTGGCGTGCACGTAAAAGATCCCTTGGCAGTTGGAATTCGATATAAGAGTAGGCCATAGTGCCGCTGCCCGGGCAAAATTTCCCTCATAGCACACTGTACGGCGTATGCCCGTCTTCATTAGCCCAGTTTAGGAGCAGAACAGTAGGACGTTAAACCCCATTTCATTTCACTTTTACTCCGATTTAACCAATTTATTCACTAAAATATTAGGAATTGCTATTTTTCTCGGCTCTTTTGCATGGAATTCAAGTCAAATCGCGTAAGTTGTTTATCTATTGGGTATCCGGTTTATTCGGAGGCGAGAACGTATATAGTTATTGGAATTCCTTGTATACAACATCCATTACTAACTGGAACGAAAATCTGAAACATGTAAATTACATGGGATTTACGAGACATTAAACCAACTTTTAAAAAATAAAACTAGAAACAATCTAACGGAGGTAGATGTTGTTCTATAGGGGGTGTTGTCAGTGTTTACAAGACATGCCTTCTAATTAGCACTTGTTTAGTAAGATGTCTTCGTGATTTGTCAAATCGTATTTTTTTTCATTCGGTCAGATAATGTACATATAGCTAATCCTCATGAATGAAGACTAAGGTGTCGTCTAACTTAGCGCCATATTGTCATAGCTGTGTGTTTTTCTCCATAACCTATTACATCCCTCTTTTCTGGTGGTCAAAATGTACATTTGATTGCCTCATTGTGTCTAGCTTTGAAATCTGCAGGTTTCCCTAATTTACACTGTAAAGATTTTTTTTTCTCTAAAGGTTCAACTGAATATATTCATCATTGAAAATGTCCCAGAAAACTTAAAGGTGCGTTTGAACAGTCAATAAGACTATAATATAAATAGCTCGTTATCAGAGAGAGATAAATGGGGTTGTGTGTGTGTGTGTGTGTGTGTGTGAGAGAGAGAGAGAGAGAGAGAGAGAGAGAGGGGAGAGAGGGGGGGACTAACATGGTTTTTAATTTTATTTCAATGGTCCACTTGCGCATAGGACTGTTTAGCTGTATGTGGGGGGGGGGCAGAGGGCCCCGCAAAAAAACAGCTAGGTTGAAGAGGCGACCTTACTCCTTGTCACGTACTAGTGGGGAATCGGTCGAAACCACGTCAATTGATTCAATGATACAACGCGTCCGGCTACCTACTCTCGACCCCCCCCCCACCAAAAAAAATGCTATGTCATTTCGGGACCAATATATGGTACATAATATATTTAGTGATGAATTTTATCTTAAAACTTTTATATCTTAAAGGTGAATTGTTATCTTAAAACGTTTATATCTCAGAGGTTACCTTAAAACTTATATATGTCAGTGATCTTATAACTCTTATATATCAGTGTTGAATTGGAATTTTTAAACTTGTATATCTCAGAGGTGAATTGACAGATCTGTTTTAAAGTTTGCGTGGAATCCAATTTGAACACCCCAATTATAATTAAGAGTATAATCAGGTACAATCGACATTTTTTAATGAACGGTAAAGATCTCCAAAGTTTCTTTAATTAAACGCAACTAAAATCATTCGAAAATGTAGTCATGGATGATTTCTAAAAATTGTCAATCAATTCATCAACATTCTTACTCAACAGCTAAGTGTAACACATCTGTATAAACTTAATTAATTAAAGTATGTATTTGTAAATGAAAAAAAAAGACTTTATTTGGCCAGGTTCAGCAAATGTTTGCTACTGCACATGTATGGAAAAAGTAGCTTCAATTTTAACATTTTCCTCTAGATTTGAACTTAAAGGAGATTCGATATTTTTAATATTCTAGATGGCTGTTACCCTAGGTTCCTCTAAACACGTATCTAGGAATTATTGATATAATATAATGCATTAAATATTCCCGGAGGTATTTTTCTAGTTAAACACAACAGCTTTCTAAAACAAAATCACCGCGTTCAATTGAAGGGGCGACGTAATATAGTTAAAGGGTATGGTAAGATGTTGCCCTCAATTGTCAAATTGTTGTTAGGGAAAACATTTTTCATATGTTATATATTATATCATATACCTTATTTTGTAAAGAGTAGCCCCGTCCCAACTTGTTTACAGTCATGCGCCAATTATTAATTCAATGAAGAGGTGTGTAGGTAACCTGCAGCAACCGTATGTAATATTTAAAGGAGCTAAATCGCTAATATTTTGGACCTAGAAATTGGCACAAATGGGTCGCAACACAAATAATAATGTAATATGAATTTATATAAACTGTTTTACATTCAATCGTTTCCGTTTTACTGTGAATTGTCATCAGTTATGTTCGGCGAAATACGCCAGAAGTCTCAACCGAAAGACAGTGTCTAGCGTCTGGTTATTCCAGTCAACACCGATAGTATTTATTGCGCATGCACTCCAAATAAGTATATAGCATCACCGTTTGACATGACTTGTGGAATATGTCTAGCCTCATTCTTTGAGCACCTTGTTACAAATGGCAACGAAACGCATTATGGTACACGATTCGTGTGCCAATGGTAAAATGTTTATTTTGTCTTAAATATTGGATATCAGAAGCCCATCTTTTCCAGGTAAGACCACATCACCAATGCTGATTTAAATTGAAAAAAAAATCGTGTTTTCAATGTCGAAGATTTTGGATGATATTGAGTTACGGACTTAGCTACTTTAAGGTAGATGTCCGAATCAAAAATTACGCGAGGTCATAAATAAACTAAAATGTGTGAATTCAACAGATTGGCCAGGTCGAAAGCAAGAACAAAACCGGACAGCGAGATCAAAAAAGGTTTAACAAATTTACAATGATAGCACATTAAATGTACGCCTATAGTCAGCCTAAATACTTTCTTTAATAACATCAATCAAAGTTATCAAATATAAAATGACATGTATGTCATGCAATTCCTGCAAAAAAGTAGGTTGCTATGCAACAAAACACACACCCACAGCAACTAAGTCATCCGTGTCGTTAACAAGGGTTGTATATTTATTATAATATCTGTAATGAAAACATTTACAGCACACTCAAATTTGATTAAGAGTAACAACCTATTAGAATGTGTTATGACCTTAAACACTTTGAACAAATTTAAAGTCAATCAGATGATAAATTTGAACTCGAGAGCACCCACAAAATTTTTTGAAGTGATCAAGGGCCATAACTCTGGCAGTAATTATCAGAAATAGTTGAAAATCGATAGGTAGCCACGTCCCAGGACCTTAAAACTACGTGTAAATTTAAAGTCAATCGGTCGATAACTTTGGTCTGTAGGCCGTGATTATCGAAAATCGGTTTCTTCGTTTCATGGCCATAACTCTGGCAGTAATTATTGAGAATCGTTGAAAATCGATTATTAACTTATAATAGAATCACAAAGATACGAAATAAACCTACCGACATGAAGTAATATACTAAGCAGCAAAAGAAACGCCAGGTTGGTATGTTACTCTGAATAGACACATTGCATAAAACTTGCCAAATAATTTGTATTGTATGATTGTGACCACATCTCCAACTTTACCTGAGCAACAAGGCTCCTTGCCAAACACAGAATTGAACCCAGGATATGTTCCCAAAAACGCAACCTGACTTCTGGGATATGTGTTCTCCATGATTTTCATGTACATGTAACTCATGCTGCACGTGCTGTTCACTGGGACCAGCCCTATAAAATGCACCCCCATACCTGGTTGAATCATTCACACTACAACGTCAGCAGCATGTCACGAATCTGACTACACTGCCCAAGCCGTTTCCAATCACTTTCAGGTCAATGGTCGGACCATCTGCAGGCTTCAGCAACGCTTTCGGGCCACCAACACCACGGATGATCGCCCCGAACTGGTAGACCAAGGGTTACCTCAAGGCGACAAGACCGCCATGTTGTCCGACAGCACGTGCAGAATCCCTTCACATAGGCATCTGAGACAGCACGCCAGACAGTGGGAACACACGAAAGACCCATCAGTACCGATACAATGCGCCGACGTCTCACCAGAGAGAACATCCGTTGCCGTAGACCTTACCGTGGACCGATCATCAGCCCTCGCCATCGACGTGAACGTCTACAGTTTGCCCAACAACATCAGAACTGGGGACACAATGGAGAGCTGTTCTGTTCACAGATGAGAGTCGGTATTGCGTATCAACTGAAGATGGCAGGACCAGAATATGGCGTCGACGTGGCCAGCGTTATTCTGACCGAAGGGTCATGGAACGAGACTCGTTGGGAGGTGCAAGCATAATGGTTTGGGGTGGAATCGGCCTGAACCAGTCGTTTTCTAAAATGATTTGATTAAAGTGCCTCTCTGATATTGAAATCGTACTGCCGTTTGTATTGCTGTTTAGTATATTATATAGTCTATATGGTACTTATCACGTTGGAATCAATTTTAAAGGAGATATCCAAAATAAACCAGTTTGTATTATAAACTGCATGCATGCAGTCGTCTTGAATCAGTCAAATTTACGTCAAAATTTCAATTGTACATGGGGATCACGTGGCTAAGTGGGTAAGGCGCTGGCTCGCTAGCCTGGAGGTCGGGTGTTCGATCCCTGCATTGGCCGAGAAAGTTCATCTCGATTTTCCGGCGTGGTTTCCCCTTGTCAGTGATGCAGAACGGAGGGCCTGACAAGGACAGCTGCCTAGTCGTTCGGATGGGACGAAAAACCGAGGTCCCGTGTACACATTGGCGTGCACGTAAAAGATCCCTTGGCAGTTGGAATTCGATATAAGAGTAGGCCGTAGCGCCGCTGCCCGGGCAAAATTTCCCTCATAGCACACTGTATGGCGTATGCCCGTCTTCAATTAGCCCAGGTTAGGTGCAGAAGAGTAGGACGTTAAACCCCATTTCATTTCATTTCATTTCAATTGTACATGTAGCTAATCTTTTCAATTTCTTATGAAATCAGTTCGGGGATCACGGTGGCTAAGTGGGTAAGACGCTGACTCACTAGCCTGAAGCAAAGACTTATGTATAAGCCTCTGGCCTGGAGGTCGGGTGTTCGATCCATGCATTGGCCGAGAAAGTTCATCCTGATTTTCTGGCGTGGTTCCCCCTTGTCAGTGATGCGGGACGGAGGACCTGACAAAGACAGCTGTCTAGTCGTTCGGATGGGACGAAAAATCGAGGTCACTGAGGTCCCGTGTACACATTGGAATTCGATATAAGAGTAGACCGCAGTGCCGCTGTCAGGGTAAAATTTCCCTCATAGCACACTGCATGACGTATGCATGTCTTCATTAGCCCAGTTCGGAGCAGAAGTGTAGGACGTTAAACCCCATTTCATTTTCATTCCATTAAATCAGTTTAATTGTATTTATAATTTATTTTATGAATTCATTTCATTTTTATGATAGTCTGGAATATGTATATAAACATATCTTTTCTTGTCGGCCACTTCTTGCGATAACTACTCGAATATTTACCAAGGGCGGATCCAGTAATTTTTGCAGGAGGGGCTTTGCAGGTTTCTGAGACAATATATCTTTGGAGTGTGGGGTGGGGAGGGACTGAGATGTTACATAAAGACATATTATACACATGTACCTACTACGCTACGTTTTAGTTTTACTGATAAGCAATAAAATCAGTTCTCCACGATTTTGACAGGAAACTTTAAGGGAGCGAAATAGAAAAAAAAACAACCGCGACTGTGTCGGAAACCAAAATGTCATGAAAATTCATCACATAAACTATTCGTTTATTTTATTTTTTCCAATACGCCGGGGCACAGATAAAATAGAGTATTGCACTATTACTCCAAATGGGGAGAATAAGCGGCGCGGGAGTTTTTTGGTGAGCCGTTCTATAATGTCATCGATATCTAGCTCGTTCATTAGGACTAATTAGCTTGTCAGACGACCATCCGTCATAGTAGATCCAACTGATTATAAAAGATACACGACCGTGAGACCAGCCCCCCCCCCTCCTCACGATCCACCCCTGCTTACATCTATTTTCTTGGTGATTTTGAAGCCTCGACCGAATGGTAAAGATCTTAATCTCGATATGACGTGATTTGACTAATATCTTGTATTTTGTTGTGGGTGACTATCAGCTACATCGATGATGTTCTTATTAGATTGTGTGTAAATGTAAGACAAAATCGGCGCAGCCATTGTTGAGATACAGACGTTTTAACTCTTTAATTCACGAATCGGTGATGTCTTTTAGTAGTTTTCTTGGAGTTAAGCATTTCAATCGAAATGTGCCTCGATTTTCGATAATTAGGTTATTGACGATCTGATATCATATAATGAATTGTATTTATTTTCTTAGGTCATTTCGGTACTAGCACATGGTTCAATTTTATCTGTGTCGAGTGGACTTTAAACCCCATTTATATCTCCCTCTTCTTTCATATATACTTGAGGGAAGGGGTTAACATGTCACCTCCTCACCCCACCAAATCAATGAAAGTTTATATTACGGAATTTACGTCCCTTTCTAAGTATGAATGAAGGCGTTTTGCTTTTAAAACTGGCCACCTGAAAAGAAGTGAATCATTTTATAAATATTACACCTGACCCACATTTTCATACCTTTTGAAAAGGTCATTGAATTTATTGATTCTGCTATTGATATTTCTTATCGGTGCACTATACAATTAATTCAATGTTCGTATAACATTATGAAATCTGAATATATTATAGATTTAAAGAGACACGCAGTACTATATTCGATAAATCAGTAGTCATCTAACATTTTGGGGAGAGAGAGATGGGGAGAGAGGGGGATGCTACAGTTTTTATTTGAATAATTCACTTGCAGGTGTCTATAGCAGTGGGAAGAAACCAGAGAAACCAGAGAAAACCCACGACGTGGGCAAGTCTACTCAATGGCGAACCATAGGCTATTCGACCATCCCCAACCCCCCCACTATTTGAAATGGGATGGAATGGAATTATTAGAGACTTTTGGCAAGGGTAAATTTCTGGTCCCAATCGCGTATCCGTGTCGATTTGTGTGCATTTCTCATACGTGATACGACAGCTCTCATACGTAAAAGGTCCGTATAACATGGTTTTTTATACGCTGAATCTATGTGTATCCTAGAACCCGAAGGTGCATATTTGATGTAATTTTAACCATGATAAAAACGGGAGTTTAATCATTATTTTTGATGAGTTTTTCGGAATTTTCATATTTTTCCTGTTTGTCTGCATGCTGGTTGATCTACCTGCTAAATTTAGGGAGGTGGGGCCTTGCAAATCTATTAATGATGTGATTCTATGGTAAAGGGGTATAAACTTTCTGAAATGAACCAAAAATTGCTGTCGAGTCGAAGTCGAAGATTTTTTTTTTAATAGCTCAGCGACTGTTTAGCGATTTCACTCCTCTAGTAATTTGTAGGTTCGGCACATGACTAGTACTGATCTTGGTAGATAATTGCCACCATGCTGTAATAGAACTAAGGTCAGCTCAACTACCCATACGTTATACGCGTAGCTAAAATCTGCCAAAACTCTAAAACTACATTGACGCAACTAAATTCCGCTTACCAAAACGTCTACGATTACGGTAAGGGATAATCAAATGCCATTGTTGAAATGACACGAGCTTTTAGCGTCTTAATTTCAACACCTTCCAGGATAATAAAGACAGGTATACAATATACATGTACAGCTATGAGGGAAATTTTACCCTGATACAGACACCTCCAGACTACTCTTTTTTAGATTTCAAAGTTTCAAGGAAGCTTTAACGTGTTCCATGGTATACACGAAATTTCGTTTAAAGGTAAGGGGAAACCAGGGTGGTGAATCCTGTTATTAAATTAAACACGATTTCACCTCTGCTGAATACAACTACATGTATTGAAGTTATAAATACCCACTGCTGATGAATACTATTGAAGTTATAAATATCCATTGGGTTGGGGTAATTGAATATACTTTTATCACGAACGATGCCTGCATATAGCTTTTTTTAACATGTAGTTAATACCAGTGAAATATGAAACGATCCCGACACAAAATAAGCTGTTTTTTTATAGCTATACCTGAATTTGTGACAAACTGGGCCAAGCTACATGTAAAATGTATTTCGAGAAAAAGCATATATTAACACCAACAATGATCGAATCGTTTGTTAAAGTGGTATGAATAGTTATTAAGCGAGGTTGCTTTCGTCAATATGCATATCGCTGAAAAAAAAATACATGTATGTCTATCTCTAGTAATAAGGTATACACATGTATGTAGTGTTTAGAAGATTTTACCTCCTTGGTGGTCTTACTAATCACCTCCAAGAACCGTCAGGACGGTGTTTCGTCAATAGGCCCAAAGTTTAGTAAAAAGTTACCAACAAGGAAAGATATTTTACAAATATACATGTTGTACATATCATATCCAATATTTCACTTTCTCCTGGGGTACATGGCAGCATAATTCACACTTCCATTCATTTTGTAAACATTTCAGTCAACTGGCCTGGTTTTGATTCCCCGGTTGTATGTGACAATGGGTTGCCTGTCCAAACTCCTGGGTTTTCTCCTGGTCATCCATTTTCCTACCATTGCTAAAGACCCCTACGCGCAAACGAATTAGGGAAATAAAATTGAACCATATTTTAGTCCCGAAATGAACCAGTTTGTGTCGAGTGGACGTTAAACCCCATTTCTCTCTCTCTCTTTCCATAATTTATATCTAATTTGTTGAGAGAGTCTGTTCCAGGCAAAATGGTGGGAGATGTTTGCACAATAATTTGATGCTATATAATGCTAATGAGAACATTTTCCATTCTTGTCTGCGATATCACCTCAGTGGAAGTGGATGTAAAATACAACTAACTCACACATTTTCCATTATGCAGTCTTTATAATGTCATTAGAATACCATAATTTGGTTTCGTGGACCCTGAATTTTCTTAGTAGAATGATTTTTTTTTAATTACATGGGGCTAAAGCCCAGAGTTTACTTTCTGCACTGACTGAGCTAATGATGATGGGCATATGGCATACAGTGTGCTATGAGGGAAATTTTGCCCGGGCAGCGGCGCTACGGCTTACTCTTATATCGAATTCCATCTGTCAAGGGTTCTTTTACGTGTACACCAATGTATACACAGGACCTCAGTTTTCCGTCACATCCGATCTGAATGAATGCAGGTGTAAATTTCTATTGCAATTTATGGTCAGTCCAACTACTAATTTGTCTGGCCTGTATACAAGTTTTACCCAGATTTCCAACTGTCAGTGGATCTTTAATGTACTGTCAATGATATTCACAGGACCTCATTTTTTTCCCCATCCGAATGACTAGTGGATTATCCATGCCAAGCCAATAATCAGCAGCATAATATCAATACTAAATCATCTTAAAAGATACATAATGTAAGATTTAAAGATCTGGCCGTTCTTGCTACATGTATAATAGTTCAAAAATAGATAATGCAAAATGAATACATTGAAAATTTCATTCAAATTACTTTATTCTGAGCAAAATAATGACTGTTTGTAGTTTTGACAAGATGTCTGCATTGATTGTTTATTATTGTAACCACGGTGCTGTTTATTTGAGTCTTAGCCTCTCTTCTCCATGTTTAAATTAAATCATTAAATGACCAAACTGTTCTAATCTACTTAAAATCAGAGCCATCTGATGGCATCAAGAGTTGATTATGGTCTTGTCATGTTAATAAATGTCTAATTAGCTCTTGAATAACGCCTCTTTAATTATATAAATCAACTACCGGTATACATTATAATGATATGACAAATGAGTTTTATTAACAATGATTTATATACAGATTTAAACAATAGCATATTGCTGATATAGTAATTCTCTGACACGATAATATTCATTACATAATGTCCCCTCTAACTGAATTTTTCCAGCTTTATTCTACAAGAGAAAAAAAAATAGAATAATAAAATGGTCTATAAATAAGACATTAAAACTGTAATTAACCAAATATTACAAATAAATTTTGCATTAAATTCTCTGCTTGAATTT
Source organism: Patella vulgata (assembly GCF_932274485.2). Taxonomy (NCBI): domain Eukaryota; kingdom Metazoa; phylum Mollusca; class Gastropoda; family Patellidae; genus Patella; species Patella vulgata. Next base: position 27,491,575 of record NC_065883.2, read on the forward strand.
CCGTAAACTCAGATGATTCAATGTTACAAGTTGTTGCACTTCAATTCCAAGTCACTGACTTTAGTGCTGAGTCAAGTCGTGTCGCAAGTCTTCATCAAATTCATGGCAAATAATACAAGTTACGATTTATGTCTAATCACATCGACTTGAGTCCTTAGCGCTTTCAAGTAGCATTTGTCGTGACTGCGGAGTCCCAGTCGAGTCTCGACAAGTCCAAATAATTAAAAATTATATTAGCTTATATTGCAACATTATTGATAAAACTGATTTCAAATCATACTAACCCTTCTGACTGCCACCTTGTTATCACATATTAAAACACCAGCAACGAACACACATGGTATTTTCTCTTGTAATAAGACCAGTTTAAAGTCAGATAATTTTGGTTCATTAATAAATACAGATGTATGTGTTGGTACCTAGAAAACAGAAAGTGTATCATTTCTTCATTTAATATATATTTGAGCAGTACCCGTACATAAAAACTTGGTAACACTACATATGGATATATTATTTGATGACATATATATATAGTAACTATATTCTGGTGTTTTGTTATTTCTGAACAGACACTTTATTTATCTCTCTTTGACAAGTGTCATGTATTGAACTCGAAAGTAAACTTAGCCTTACATCATTCTAGTTTATTTCTATCATTTGTGTGTAATTCATGTAACAATTTTGAACCAGTGTAAGTACCAAATTACTACCAATTCCAGTCATTGGCAGTTTTACAACCACAGTAGAGTATTTCAGTGGAAATAGCTGAACTCTTGGAAGTACCAATTCCATTCACTAGCAGCTATATATGCCAATTAATGTAGCTGAATTATGGGAGTACTAATTCTAAACAATAGCAGTTATACAACCAAACCTTTGTTGTTGTATAGTTGATCGAGTTTCACCCTTACTCAAATTGTACATCTTGACATTTATTTTCATTATAGATTAGCTTAAAATTAAAATAAAAGGTATATGGTTCAAATATAGTATAAATTCAAAGTCTGTCAGATTTGGAAGGGATTACAACAATAAATGCCCATATAGAACTATATAAACTATGATATTACCTTATTTAATGGAAGACAATCTAATGTTGGTATTATTTCCGAATCTTTTTCTGTAAATTAAGAAAATAATAAGAAATCACTATAAATCCATCAATATCCGTAACGTAAACATTCCTTGTTGACTCACATATTTTGTAGTTAAAACTATGCAAATTCTATACAGTAGTAAAATCTGGAGTTAAATGTCCACTCAACACAAGTGGATTATTTTGGGACTAATACACATGTTATTATAGAGGTTCAGAAGAATGATATAGATAGAAGGGTAGATGAGAAGAATAAATCTACAATTCATGTATTCATTTTTTACAATGTTTTTTTAACTCAAGATATAAACAAATGATAAGAACAGAATGAGACTTAACATTTTGTCATAATAATACTACTAACACACAAAAATTTATATTTTTATGAGTACATTTTCAATTCGAGGAGGAGACTTTTGCCTGGGCAGCAGTGTTTCTGGCTACTATTCTTTAAATTCAAATTGTCTATTTACATTCATGCTTAATGATATAAACAAGTGACTTTTTTTTTTATCCCATCTGTATGACTGGACACACTTTCCTTATCAGTACCTTTTTTATTCCTCTCCTCCAATAAAGTATTTGAATCGACTGGTTCGTCATTTTCTATATAATTCAACTGGGCATCAATCCATGCTAATTCCACATCACGGGCTGTAGAAAAATTTAATGATGTCACTAGATGATCTCGTAATTTGGCCTGAAAAGATAAACATTTTCCATCAAACATCTCTTGCTTTTTATTCTCTTTGATATTCTGAATAAGTTTTATCAATATCAATTTGGATAATTAAAAATTTAAATATGCCGAAAATTCCACAAATTTATTGAAACATGTTAATAACAATTTATGTGTCTCAATCCTATTTTTTTTTTATTTACTCTAACAGAATTATCTCCCTTGTACCAACAGGTTCATTTTGATTGTTGGAAGCCATCAAGTTAAAAGTTAGATTGAAACAAACTAAACAAACCTGGAATATTCGACTTTCTGTTGTTGCATCAATACTATCACCAACTTTAGGTTGAAATATTTTTCCCTGAATGAGGGAAGAACTTGTACAAAACTCGGCTAATGTCTCAGTAGCAGCTGGTGTACCTCGAACTAAAACCTGAAGATAAAAATAGTAGAAACCTCTTATACTTCACTAAGTACTTCCTGGCAAAATGTCTAAACAGCTGAGCAATCTTTGTCATGTCATCTCTCTTATTGTAACGCTATAATGATTACATTGCAGAGAGCTAATCTGATATTTTCATCCTTTAAAACGAGATGACAAATAATAACTGTTTCTGATTTATTCTTTGTGACACAATAATTGATACTAAATGATAACAATTTGGACAATTTAGGACGTTTGGAAAATAGCGTCGGACATGTCCGGAATGGGCGAAATCCCATCACTGAACAAAACTCTGATTCTCTCTCTATATAGATTAAAGAAGAATAAGAGTATATAGGAATAACTCCATTGTATGGTCTTTGATGAATGCACTATTCAATGAATAATAACAGTAATTTGATTTGACTCATTTTAAAATAACTGCTATATATACCAACTATCTTGATTTGACTCTCTCTAAATATCTCATTTTACAATGTATCAACCTACCAACTAATTGTTTTGGTTTGACTCTAAGTCTAAAATATCTTATTTTCCTTTGAAGTGTCTTGGGTTGACCCTCTCTAAAATATCTCATCTACCCACGAATTATTTTTATTTTTCGCCCTCTAAAATAGCATATCTTACAATATATCTACCTACCTATTATCTTGCCATGACTCTAACATATCTATCATCTTACTACAATGACCTATCAATTGTCTCAGGTTGACACTATTAAATATATCTGCCTACCAATTGTTTTGATTTAAAGTAGCTAAGTCTCTAACTCAATATCTTCCAAAATCTTTGACATTGAAAACACGAATTATTTGTCAATTTAAATCAACATGGATGTTGTAATCTTACGGGGAAAAGATAGGCTTCTGATATCCAATAATTAAGACAAAATAAACATTTTACCGTTGGTACACGAATCGTGTACCATGGTGCATTTCAGTGCCATTTTAACAAGGGACTCGTAGAAAGAGGCTAGATAATATTCCACAAGTCATGTCAAACGGTGACGCCATATTCTTATCTGGAGAACATGCGCAATAAATACTATCGGTATAGATTGGAATAACCAGATGCTAGAGATTGCCATTCGATTGAAACTTCTTCTAGCGTATTTCGCCGAACATAACTGGTTAGAAATTACAGTAAAGACAAAAACGATTGAATGTAAATCAGTTTATATACATTCACATTACATTATTATATGCGTTGCGACCCATATTTTTCAATTTCTAGATCCAAAATATTAGCAATTTAGCTCCTTTAACTTTCTTCTCTAAAATACCTTATCTACCTTTCAATTGTCTTTGTTTGATTTTCTATCAAATATCTTATCTACTTAACAATTGTCTTAGTTTGACTAAAAATATCTTATCTACTTACCAATTGTCTTGGTTTGACTCTCTCTAAAATTTTTCTCATAGATTCTCCATCAGATCGGCCTTCAAAATCAATATACTGTATTCTAGCATTTACATCTAGGGTTACAGTTGATGAGACACATTTAGTAGGTAAATCTGTTACTTCTAGAAAAATAATAACAGAGACAATTTCTATTTTGTTGATGTAATAAGTGTAAGTTTGAATACATACAAGTTCAATAAAGGTTTTGTTTAAAAAGACATTATTTCAATCAAATTACTAACAACTGAATCAACAAAAAATGCAGTATTAATTAAATATAGGGTCTAACCTTGCATTTTCTCATCTTCTGGACCCTTTTCTGGTTTCTAAAAAAACAATATCTATTATTAACACAGTTTTCGGGACTTGAATGAACGTCAGAAATATACTATATGTCAAATTTTCTCAAATCCATTTGTTTTATTTTACCAAGAGCAAGTAAAATTATAAACTAGTTTAAAATTGAAAAGATTGAGGAAAAAAAATAGTATCTTTTACCTTAACTTCTTCTTCTGGTTGCACTATTTCAGCTATAGTGTAATCTTCTGGTCTAAAATTTTAAACATGAAATATTTCTCACCAAAAGTATTAAAAAAAGAAAATATGGGCACAACTGCGCAAATGAGGTGTGATTAGAGCTGTGTCTGGACGGTTAGATGGGTTTCGATTCGGCCCAATGATTTGTTGATCCTCAGAAGCATGCAGTTCTTCAATGTATTTGCTTGATAGTTTTAATAAGCAGTTTAGTATGCACATATTTTTAATGCAATCTAATTACATTTAATTACTGTCAGAACCTATATGCTTCAGTCATCATTTAATAAATGACAGTTCACATAAACCATGTGTGTTTGTTATTTGTTTTAAAAATGGGTTCCCGCGTACAAACTGGGTGATTTAATGGTATATATGGACCAAAAACATATTCAAACTAATTAATTTGTCATAATTATGCTTCAAATCCTTCTCAAACATTGTAATTGCGAAGGAATGCCCTGCTATTAAAATTCGATCAAACCAGGTCATGTTTACGTCATGTCTTGGAAGTCAGAGGAGAATTCATTGCATACATAAGACGATGTTGTCTTTAATCGCTTACTATTTATTACAAATATCGAATCCTAATTAAATTCTCAGATTATCCACTACCCGCGTCTTTTTCCGTCTTTTTTATCTCAGAAAGTATTGTACGTCTAACTTTTCATAAAGTTTATCAACTTGTACATCAAACGCTCAATGTTCACTTGTGACCTTTGACATCAAGCGTGCAGAAGTTCCTAATCGTCGGGCTGTTGATTTGGGGAACCCTTACATTTTTGTCCTGTATACGCTCCATGATTCGGGGAATCCAGTATTTTTCTAGTAACATTGGATATCTCTACTTTCCATATATACCAAACTTGCCATACTTTTATTGGAAATAACCACCCGATAAATACTTTCCTGGGAACCCATCTTTAAAATTGTCTTCCATGGCAGAGAGCACATAATATTTTTCTGTATGTCAACATATGACTTATCAAATAGGTTACATTTTTGATCATAAAATTTCAATTTACTTGATTATTTCACCGTATTCGTCCCAGCGTATCTTTTCTTCGTGGAAGTGAAACATGGGATAGGCTTTCTTAGCTTGTTTAAAGAAACCTGTGCGTGCTTTACCCTGAAACAAAAATATTAATGTTTATTTTCTTCATAATATTCAGAATAGCAAAATAAATTTTTTGGTCACTGTAGGTTCTAGTCAGGACAACATCAGTTTCAGTTCTGTCGGCCCAACTAGATCACTCTAAGTCAGTGATTCTCAACCAGTGTGCCACAGAATCTAGAATGGCACACTAAGAAAATGTGAAAAACCACATGATCCCAATAGAGTATTCACTGGTGTCTACTGATAAGTTCATAGCTGTGTTTTTCTTTATGTAGTTTGAGTCAGTCTGTGTGTTTATGACTAGTCTCTGTCTACGATTGTATGCCGTTTGACACGCCATGTTTTTATTTTGCAAAATTCAAACATTTTTCACAACTGGATTATCATATGTTTTAGTCTGCACATCTTTGTCAGTTAAGTTCTAGTCAGCACATCTTAGTCATTTTAAGTTCTAGTCAGCAAAACTAGGTCATTTAAAATTCTAGTTCTAGGTCATTTTAAGTTCTAGTCAGTACAACTAGGTCATTTTAAGTTCTAATCAGCAGAACCAGGTCATTTTAAGTTTAAGTCAGCACAACTATATAATTTTAAGTTCTAGTCTGCACAACTAGGTCATTTCAAGTTCTAGTCAACCTGACTAGGTCATTTAAAATGCTAGTCAACCTGACTAGGTCATTCTAAGTTCTAGTCAGCACAACTAAGTTATTTTAAATCATAGTCAGCATAACTAGGTAATTTTGAGTCAAACATATGGCATACTGTAAACATTTATATAAATATTTCAGATTACAGAAGAAAACAGTTGTGTATCTGGAAGCTTGGTTGCCAGGCGACAAAACATACATCCACAACAGGTAGCCGATTGTTAAATTTTATTTTTTTTGTAGGCAATGGAAGCTTTTACATGACACTAAAAAGCAATTATCAGGAATATTAACAAAACATGAACTAGAAATCAAATAATAATTTTAGCTGGAAATCATTGAAAATCAATAGACTTTTACCTCTCATGAACATAAACACACTGCATATAAATTTTAAATCAATCGGATGATAACCTTATCTTTTTGAGGCCCAAAACAATCATGGGCAGAAACTCTTGACATTAATTATTAGCAATTGTTGAAAATCAATAGTGTTTTTTTCTCATAAACATAAAAACTGTGTATCAATTTCAAAGCAATTGGGCTATAACTTTAGCCATTATAGTGGGTCCACAAGAATGTTTGAAGTGATCAAGGGCATCATCTTTGTAAAAACAAAACATGGTCCATACAATGAATGTAAAATATAAGTCAATTGGATGACAACTTTAGCCAAAAGAGGGTCCACAATATTGTGAAAGTAACCAGAGGAAAACGTAAATTTCTTGAAGATAAAACCTGTTTATAAATCTCTTGAAAATAAAACCTGTTTGTAAATCTAAGTAAATCGTTTGATAAGTTTAGTCTTTCTTGTGTCAACGAGCAATTTGATGAATACATAACCAAGTTAAGTTGCAAGGGGGCCCCAGGCTGAAAATGTTACTGAGACTCTTACATCAACATTGAAAAGGGGGCATGTTCTGGTCATTGACCTTTACAGTCAAACAAATGCAATTTGTATTTCAGTATGGACGTTAGATAGATTTATTTAGCACAGACATAATAATATAAAATAATGAAATATCTATTCATGGTAAATAAAAAAAAATGTACTAATTTGGGGGCCCCTTAATATGATTACATTCTTGTGATTAACAATTTATTTTCTCATTTGTTAAATCTAAAAAACGATCTGTGAAGCAAATGGTTACAGACACCCAAACTATCTCGTAATTCACTGTTAAATGATCCAACTAACAATATAAGGCTTTTAGTACATGAAACAGACCTCATCATCAGTAAGTTTATAAAAGCTGTACATTCGATGGTAAATCTTTATCAAAATCTCTGGTCTATGTCTTGATTGGTTACTTACAGGGACAACAAGAAGGAGTATCGTTTAAAACTATATCAAATCTAAAGACAATGTTCTATTAAGATAACTTAGATGAAACACTTTTCTTATATCCTACATTTTTAGCACTTATTTATTCTCTCTGTCTCGAGCAAAGGTTGCTAGCAAATGAAAAAAAAATGCAGACAATAGCCATGTCATAAGAGCAGTCATTAAAGGTTGGCACATTATTATTTTTGAACTGGTGATTGAAGTGATCAAAGGCAACAGATAACAATTTTAGCTAGTGCTCCTATGGATAACCGTAAATGTTTATAATCGGATGGATAAACAGTTCAAATTGAACGGTACAGTTATTCGGAGATGTTTCAAATTATATTCCTCTTTATAATAAAAGTTGCCCGTTGTCCTTTTGTATTTGATGTTTGAAAATCTTAGAATGTTTGAAAATCTTAGAATGTAATTGTTGCCCTACGATGTCAACTGCGAAAAAGTAATACTATTAACAGCACTCGTAGTCGAACGGCAAGGTCAACGGACCTTGTTCTGACTTTTGCTATTGTTAATCCAATCCAAGTACTTCTCGGCATTTCTATATTCTACTTTGTTTAATATTTATTTAAAATTGTAACTACCATTCAAAATATAATCATAAAGGCTAGAAAGTGACCTTGTAGTTTATCACCCAATAACACATTCTATAGTAGATATATCGCTTGTGTGATCAATTTCATAATCTACTGCGATATCTCCTTAGGACATACGCCCACATTTTGCAAGAGATGGACAGAGAACAAGCTTAAAAAAAGTGATTTTTTGTACAAACAGGGGCCATAATCCAGTAATTTTGGGATATGTTTTCAGTTTCATCAAAATCAGATAAAAATTTTGACTTCTAGAGAGTCCACAACCTTCGTATTACATACTTTTACTCTATTTGCAGAAAGGCAACTTTGATGCAATTGTCACAAAATTCAAACTCATCCGTCATTAGGGTGTAACGGTGACACATTTAAATGTTTTTTTCAAAATCAGATAAAAATTGTGATCTCTAGAGGGTCCACAAGCTAAAAATGTGATATTTCGTACAATCAGGGGTCATAATCCAGGCAGTTATAGTCCGATATGCGCAAATATCGAAAGGAACCAAGATCTTTGGATTATAATCATATGTTTCAAGTTTCATCAAAATCGGATCAAAATTGTGACTTCTATAGTGTCCACAACCTTGGTATTACATACATTTACACTACTTGCGTATAAGGACCGACCATTTTCTCTGTCAGTTTAGATCAGATTTTCACAGAACTCGAACTCAACCTTCATTGATGTGCAACAGTGATATATTTAAACGTTTTTTAAAAAACAATACAAGTTGTGACTTCTAGCCTGTCCACAAGCTAAAAATGAGGTTTTTCGAACAATCGGGGGCCATATTCCAGGAAGTTACGTTCAGATATGCGCGATATTGAAAGGAACCAAGATCTTTGTGATATAAACAAAAATATAAAGTTTCATCAAAATCGGATCAAAATTGTGGACTCTAGTGGGTCCACAACCTTGACACACCCTATATTTACGCTATTTGCATACAAGGGACGGCCATTTTGGTCAGATTTTCACAAAATTCTTACTCAACCATTATTAGGGTGTAATGGTGATATGAACTAATGTTTTTTTAAATTGGATAAAAAATGTGACCCCTAAAGGGACTACAAGTTAAAAACGTACAATCAAGGGTCATAATTCAGGAAGTTAAGGTCTGATATGCGCGAATATCAAAAGGAACCAAGATCTTTAGGTTATAAACATGGGTTTCAAGTTTCATCAAAATCGGATCAAAATTGTGGCCTCTAGAGGGTCCACAACCTTGATATACTATATAATTACACTATTTGCGTACAAGGGATGGCCATTTTGTCCGGCAGTTTTGGTCCGATTTTCATGAAATTCTTCCTCAACCTTCATTAGGGTGTAACGGTGATATATTCAAACATTTTATCAAATCAAATAAAAACTGTGACCTCTAGAGGGAACATAAGTTAAAAATGTGATTTTTCATATATTAAGGGCCATAATTCAGGAAGTTATCTGTGAAAATGTGGGCGTATATAAAAAGTCCTAACCGTAGGAGCACTAACTTTAGCTGTTAGTAATCAGAAATCATTGAACATATCTCTGGGATATTTGTTTCAAATTTACGATCTGGCCATAACATAATCTGTACTCTAATAGTAGCTAGGCCTATGCTTTGCTGTTACATGTGAATTACTTATATTGATATCAGTTGTTCATAGTCCACAAGGCAGGGTAAGCTTAAAGGGTGTATGGCTCTATTCTTTGGAACCTTAAAATGGATGAAAATTGATCTAAACCACATATTATTATATAAGAATATATAAATAAATCATTTTATATACAGTTATCTAAAAATTTATTGCTAATTATTCTAATCAATTATGTTCAGTGAAATATGTGAGCAGTTTAAATTGAACGACAGTCATTTACACCTGCTTCCTTCATTCTACACGATTTGTTTTTATTATTATTATAGTTTGGTCATTTGTGAATCCGCCATTACTTATTACTTCCACATTGTCTTTCAGGATATGTTTTTCTTTGTTCATTACACATGGTGCCTGAAACCATAGAATACACCACTCGTGTACTGATTATAAAATGCTCATTATAATATTATGGTCCCATATTTTCACTGCAAGATAACAGCATCAGTATTGAGTGAAATGCACCAATATTAAATTCTAATTCATTATGGAATATATTGAGTTTGAGGTTTACTTCTGCTTCTGCCGGATAATGTCCACAATCAAGATGTTGATTAAACTCGCTAGAACACCTGATACAAATTATCATGCATGAACATTGGACTTCATAGAAGCTTCTTTTGTACTTTTTGTGGCTGACAGACCATGCTGTTGCATGTAGTTGAACTAATTTTACAATCTGGCAAAATCCCTCAATACCCATCTCACCTCTCACTGAGACTTAATATGGGTCTGATCCATGCATGGACCATATATAAATCTCTGTCCGGGATGTTATTTGTACGTCTGTTAAAAACCCCATTAATTTCCCGATTATTACTTGGCATAACTGTGTTAAAATTGTAAACAAGGGTGAGAAACTGACTGATAGGTGAATTAATTAATGCTGGAGGTGAAAAACTTTGCGACGGTGGGTTTTCTGTAGAGGCGTGTTAATTAACCGACGGGTAAGAAATGAAAGTCAAAGGTGTGTATTATTCAATTGGTGTGTTTTCTTGATAGTTGCGATAACTGCACCAAAAGGTGTATTATAACGGACCAGCAGGGTTTTTCTGACACATACTTGTTAAATCAAAATTTTGGTAGTAAACTGTTTTACTGTGTGTTTTACCCTGGTCTTTGTATAATTAAAGACAGGTCTTTAGGGGCTATACTATATACCGGAAAACACCAAAAAACACCATGTTATACTGAATACCGGAAAACACCTGAAAAACACTAAATACCATAAAACACACCAAATACCAGAAAACACAAAAAAAATAGGTAACCCGGAGCCTGGTCCTCTGGAAAACACCGGAAAAAACTAACCCTAGCCCTCTGGAAAACACTGGAAAAACCTAACCCTAACCCACGCACACAGAGGACCAGGCTCCGGGTTACCTATTTAGGGTGTTTTTCGGTATTTAGTGTGTTTTCCTGTATTTAGTGTTTTTCAAGTGTTTTCCGGTATTCAGTATCACATGGTGTTTCTGGTTGTTTTTCGGTATATAGTATTGCCGCTTCTTTAGATAGGCATGTGTGCTCACTATGATTGACATTTCTCTTTTGTATTGCTTACCATATATATAAAGTTGCATTTAAATTTTTCTACAACCGAAATATATTACTGCTTTATAACTAAAGATAGATTGCCAGGCAACGAAACATACGCCCACAACAGCTAAATCGTCTGGGCAGTCAACAAGAGTTGTCACATAGTTTTACTTTTTTCGGTAATGAAACATTTATAATACATTAAAATCTGATTAAGAGTAACAACTCATTAAGTAATTATCAGAAAACCATTAGAATTTGTTTGGTTTTTATAAAGTTTTGCCCCATGCTAACGTTTAGTATAGGAAACTTTAAACATCCTGGATTTTGCTGTTCAACTCTGTGTATGAATCTGAAGTCAATTGGATGATAACTTTAGCTTCTAGAGGGTCACAAGATTTTTCAAAGTGATCAAGGGCCATAACTTTGGCAGTAATTATCGGAAATCGTTGAAAATCAATATTATTCTTCGTCTCATGACCTCAAACACTCTGTATCAATTTAAAGTCAATCGGATATTAACTTTAGCCTCTAGAGCATCCACAAGATTTTTTGAAGTGATCAAGGGCCATAACTCTGGAGGTAATTATCGGAAATCACTGAAAATCAATAGGCGTCTTCGTCTCATGACCTTAACACTGTGTATAAATTTAAAGTCAATCGGATATTACCTTTGACCTCTAGAGCGTCCACAAGATTTTTTGAAGCGATCAAGGGCCATAACTCGTCTCATGACCTTAAACACTGTGTATAAATTTAAAGTCAATCAGATATTAACTTTAGCCTCTAGAGCGTCCACAATTGCTTGTGGACGCCGGACCGCCGGACGGACAGACGTGGGCGACGACAATATACGACCACATTTCAATGTGGCCGTATAATAAAAAGAGGCACATTGATTATTTCATTAAAATTATAAAAACGTGCAACGATGCGTAAATTATGCATCTTACCTTCAATAGCAATATCCAAAATAGAAATTTCCATATTGATAAATAATACGACACAGCCCACCAAACAGTGGTAATTCACACACAATGATATATTTAAACTAAAATTACTTTCACTTTTCACTAAATTTACATCGTTTACAATCGAACAATCCTCATTCCAGAACTTTAACTTATAATGCAGCCGTTTTCATGCAATTACAAAATTGCCCCGTGATATACCAGATCAAAGAAACAAATACGCCTGAATTCACAGGTAATCTTTTTTCGAGACTTGTTGTCTTCTATTCTTACGACTATCTGGCATTTATACTGCGTATCATATAGTCACGCTACTTATAGATAAAGTTGCTTTTAATAAACTAAAAATAATGACCTTAGTCTATCTTACGAAATGTGCAATGTTGTCATTTATAAATATCGAACAGGTAGGCCCCGATTTGAATATCCCTGGGTATTTAGTGAATAGGCCAAATTTGCTGTATGTAAATATACCGATTCTAGTCTGCTGACAAGTTATTATTGGTGTCTTCCAATTTGTACCATATAAACGGATTCCTGAATAATATAATTCAAATGTCAACCCAAGCATTGCAGACTTCACGTCCCACTGTTTCACTAATAGTGTGTGCAGTCAAGGGGTCAGTAATGGCTCCTTGATCAAAGTAACAATTCTATTTATACATGTAAAAGTGTGCACAAGCTTGTTCGCACATATTGGAAAACTGTTTGGTTGCTTTATTTGAAAAGATACTGATAGTAAACTATAAAGTTTGTAAATTTTTTCTTTGAAAATTCTGATAAATTGTTATGTCTCTGGGAAGCCCTGATAATATCGCTTACCCTGTTTGTGTATTGTACATAACAGTTAGCGGATAATTTATGATATTTGAACATTTTTTCAAAGAACATCTAACGAGTTAGATGTTAATTTTTAATAGGTCATTTTTTTTATGATATTTGGATATCAATCACAGATATCAAATATAAATCAAAACTGCTGGTTGGACAATTGCTGGTGAGGACAACTGCCAACCTTTTTATTATTTATTTTATTTTATTACAGTTTATAACTGTTGATTTTATTGCCAGTGATTTTGTTTGTTCTTTTTGGTAAAGTTTATTAAATGATAAATGAGGCAACAGTTAAAGTTGTTGTAAGTTCAACAGTTGCCATGTGTTGGACTTAGTGGTATTGCACATAATATTCAGCTGTGATAACTTTGTGTCTAGGGGGTGCTATTATAGATAGTCAGTCAGTCATTTACTGAGTGCTATTATAGACAATGTGTTAAGTAAACTGATTCTGTATAATAATAATAAAGAATATTTAATCATTATGTATTGGTTATTTTTTAATAAAAAGGACATAAATACAGAAAAACAAATGATATCATCGGCAGTTGTCCTCGCCAGCAGTTCTCCTGCCTGCAATTGTCCTGCTCCCAAATTACATTAAATATATGAATAGTGCATGAAATGAAATTAAATGAAAAGGGGTTTAACTGTTCTGCTTCGAACTGGGCTAATGAAGACGGGCATACGCCATACAGTGTGCTATGAGGGAAATTTTGCCCGAACAGTAGTACTATGGCCTACGCACCCTTTCATGCAAATTGTTTAGGGACACTTTACAAAGTGACAATTTAATCATATTTAAAAAAACAAGATTATGGACATGTATACAGAGTCCGTTAAAAACCTGTTTAAATCAATGTGTTTCAAATAATTTTTTTTTTAAAGAATATTGATATATACAACATATTAAACAAAATGGTAGATTATACCATAAAACAGGTACACTTGTATCAAGAGATAGTTTGTTACTGGTTGCAGTAAATTTTACTATACACGTTTCTATGTATTCTATCTACATGCCATAAAAGTTTTAACAATAAATTACCTTATTTTTCATTTTGCACGAAATCAACCAATTAATAAATCTATAAACAAAATTAACAACCCTAATTCAGACAGCAACTGTTAATACACACTTTGGTTGAAGTAAATAATTCAGACAGCAACTGTTAATACACACTTTGGTTGAAGTAAATAATTCATGTAGTGCTGTTAATTTGTTAAATTAATTTATGGCCCCAATCAGGTATGACAACACCGCATTTGTTACCTAACACCTAGGTTAACGTATTTAAACATTCTGATCAATCAACCATGACAAAAAGATGACAATATTTTTCCCATTTTGACTGTATATACAGAATACTAGTACACTAATAACGTAATTTTAAAATGATTAGAAATACAGACGTGTTATTGATGAACTATTTAAATATCCATATCACATCCCAAGTATTCAAGTAATATATCATCTAGTTTAAATGGGAGCAGGTCTATTCATCCCAAGACCTGATTAACAACCTATCATTGCACCCGGAATTCTGTATAAGAATCTACTTAAAATTTCAAAATGCGACTCATAAGGTGATATCGCGGACAACAACATCAGGGTTTAAACTACATTATCAAATAAACCTTAAATCAATTGATCAAACTCATTGTAAGGAGGAACTGCATGCTTTCTGATATGGTTGGGTTATTTCAGGCACCAGGTAGTCGTAAGAATAGAATACAACAAGTCTCGGAAAATGATTACATGTGAATTCGGTCGTAGGTGTTTCTTTGATCTGGTTTATCATTGGGCAATTCTGTAATTGCATGAAAACGGCTACATTATAAGTTAAAAGTTCTGGAATGAGGATCGTTCGATTGTAAGTGAATTACCACTGTTCGGTTGCTTGTGTCGTATGCACAATTTACGCATAGTGGCACGTTTTTATAATTTTAATGAATATGAAACAGTCAATGCGCGTCTTTTTAGTTATGAAGCAGTAATATATTTCGGTTGTAGAAAAATTAGTTTTTGATGGATGATACTCTCTACATTCCCGCTATATTCAAATTGGGCTCTGACTGCTGGGCATTTATAAATGACGACATTACATTCACCTTTCCGAAGGATAGATAAAAGGTCCATATTTTTATTTCATTAAATGCAACTTTATATATGAAAGCAATACAAAAGAATAGAAACGTTTATCATAGCGAGCACACACGCCTATCTAAAGACCTGTCTTTAATTATACAAAGACCTGCGTAAAACACACGATCGAATGATAAATTGCACGGTAAAACAGTTTTACTACCTAAATTTTGATTTAACACGTACATGTCAGAAAAAGCCTGCTGGTCCTTTATAATAACCTTTTGGTGCAGTTATCGCAACTATCGACAAAACACATCAATTGAATAATACACACCTTGACATTCATTTTTTACCGGTCGGTTAATTAACACACCTCTACAGAAAATGCACCATCACACAGTTTTTTTACCCCTAGCATTAATTAACTCACCCCTCAATTTCTCACCCTTGTTAATTAACATACTTTATTTATAATTTTAATGCGGTAATGCTGAGTAATAATCAGGAAATTTATTTTCTTTCAAAAGACGTATAAATAACAATCCAGCTAGATAGAAATTTATATATGGTACATGCACAGATCAACTCCTTATTAGGTCTCAGTGTCTTAATTCATCAGTTACAGATGTCATTGATGGTGTGATGAGAGGTGATTGACAGGTCAATTTAACATGTGGCCAAATTAAAGACAGGATTACCAGTTGACCCCCCACCAAAGGTCAACATGTCACATGACTATAAGATATAATTGGACAATGATTATGAGACAGGAAGACTAAGTAATTGATATAACAGACCTGGCTGTCTAGATGGAGGTTATTATCTGCACTGTAAGATTTGTACAAGTTTCCAGAGAGAGAGAGAGAGAGAGAGAGAGAGAGATGGTTAAATTAAACCACTAAAGCCCATGGCCAGTGCATACCGACTAACATTTGTTGGCATCTATAAAACCAAATGTTTTCAACCTTTTTTAAATTTCCAGAAAACAACGAATGTTTAAGACAAACAACCAACATCTGTTCAAAAGAGACTGATGCTGATGTCACATGACTGACCTAAACATCTCTTGGTAACAAAATGGCGAAATACTGATTGGATATCTGTATTAAAATGTGTCACTCTTTGTTGAAATTCAATGAAAATGAGACCAACAAGAACATTTGTTGACCAAACAATGTTTTTAAAATCAAACAAGTATTAGCCGGTCTGCGATGGGCTTAACTAGTTTATTTCATGACTAAAAGCGCATCTTTTAAAATTTAAAGGAGAGAGAAAGGGTGAGATAAATGGGGTTTAATGTCTACTGAACACTGACTAGGTTATATTGGGACTTATAAAAAAAATGAAATCAAATGGGGTTTGACATCCTACTGTTCTGCTCCGAGGGAAATTTTGCCTGGACAGGGGGCGCTACTGCCTCTTATATCGAATTCCAATTGCCAAAGGATCTTTAATGAGCATGCCAATATGTACACAGGACCTTGGTTTTTTGTTCCATCTGAATGACTAGACAGCTTTCATTGTCAGGACCTCCGTCCTATACCATTGACAAGGCGAAACTCATCCCAAACTTAGGCTGCCTGTCTACAGCTAGCTCCGCCTGAGAACAGGCCATAACCTGATTGACCGACACTTAAATTCCTACATCGAAGATTTTAGTTGTAAACACTGAGTATGCTTTTAGAAATTTTTAGAAGTATTTATTTTTCTTCTATTTTCATATTGAATGAAATTAAATGTGATTATTTAGCCGTTGTGTGTATGAAAGATGTCAAACTGATCGGAGCAGAATCACGAAATAGTCCACTAATTATTCAATATGGCGGCGCCCATGAAAGATAATTTCACAGAAGCGGTTTTGTTTGCAAAGACAAATTCAGGAGTATCTAACCTTGTTTTGAAAGATAAACACATTGAAACTGTAAAGACAGTGTACAATGGTAAAGAATGTATTGCAATATTATGCACTAGCACATATTATATATCGCTTTTACCGGAGTGGCAGAAGTCGACATTTTGCTAACTTGACATTTGTTTACATAAACCACGTGCTTCGAGTGTACAAAGCAGTAGGCCAGTCGATAAGTTCCACCCCAAAATGATCATGTGAGCATTTTAAATGGATGGTATTTAGGGCAGTTATGTATTCTCGAAGTATGATGTAGATGATAGCTGCGTGCAGTATTGGTGAAACCGTGTTGGAAAATCCTGATGAATTTTTTCATCCAACATCGGAAGCAAACCTGTGATCTCCAGGCTAGCGAGCCAGCATCTTACTCACATAGCCACCGTGTCTCCTAGGGACTACCGGTATGTTATAACATGGGGTATATTCATTTCAATAGCAGTACCAGAAGGGTCATTCCACGTCAATTCACCTAACACCCTGTCATCTCAGATTTCTATCAAACATGGTATATAATATGGTTGCTGTGCAGGAAAACACCAAACCATAAGTCTGAGTGAGTTGAAAATTTGATGAAATTCAACTTTTTAAGGCATAACAACCCTATATACAAAATTTCATTAAAATCTGAGATGTTCGGGTTAAGAATTACAGATTTCTGAAGTGAACATACATGGAATGACCCAGAAAGCAAAGGCAAGAGAAATAGGAGGTACTGCCATTTTCAATTGCATAAAGCTAGCACCTGGAATCAGAGCCAAATATCATGACATAATCATATCACTTTAAATTTTGTAAGGTGCCTGAACGATTGTGTTGACTTTTGCATGTCTTGCTTTCAAAGGTTTGATCTGTTGACATCTAGCATGAGCCGATCAGATGACATACCTGTTATAGACCATGGGTAGAATAATAGTTTTCGCAACTTGTACATTAATACATTAAATACAAACCTCTGAT
This sequence comes from Patella vulgata, assembly GCF_932274485.2. Classification (NCBI taxonomy): domain Eukaryota; kingdom Metazoa; phylum Mollusca; class Gastropoda; family Patellidae; genus Patella; species Patella vulgata. Next base: position 27,509,366 of record NC_065883.2, read on the forward strand.
TTCATCATAAGATCATGTTTTCCTTTAAGATGATATAAACCATCCACATCCATCTCAGCTTCACTCTCATCACTGGACTCATCTTCTATAGTCCTGAATAATAAACAAACATACTGTTATTGTACAAAGTCTTTAGTTTACTGAATATGATGTAAAATTGTTAGATTAAATGGAATAGAAGTTTGTAATATATTAATGAAACCAGAGAAAGGTACTTGTGAACTAAACCCCCAGACGTCCTGTCAATGTTATATACAGGACCTCAGATATTAGTCTATAACTAGACACTTTTTCTTGCCGTAAGTCCTGAACAACTGACAAAGGCTGATTAGACTAGAAATTCTCCAGGAACCTTTCTCGGCCAACATTGGGACAAAACTTGTTATTCACCTAGTGCCATTACTCACTAAGCCACATTCAGTAGGCCAAATATTTGAGAGTGAGAGAGGGGGGGGGGGGGCTGGTTTTGTGTTTCATTGTGCCCATGAATTATTTCTGCAACTACCATGAAACAAGATCAAAAGTGCCATTCTATTTTCTTTCCAAAATGAATTGTGGGTAATAAAAACATACTTCAGCTCACTTTGAAAATGGCAAAATTTGACAAGAACACTAAATTTGATGATGACCATATCCTGCTTGTGTTAAATGTTGCTGGTGGGTTTGAGAGAGACTCGACAATCTTTAATCAGAATTAAATGCATGTATTTTTTTACTTTCACATGAAAATAAAATACATGACCAATGGTTTACGTTTCATATTTACATTTGTTGTATTTTTGATCTGGAGTCATTTGAACCTTTGTCTTGTTTTTTTCTCTGATATTCTTCTAATTCTGCACCTTCCAGTTTCACACGACGCTGTACCTGTAAGAAAAAAGAAACTAATTCGAAGTCTGACATTTCTTCCACATGTATTTCTATTTGGTCAGAATAACGTTTATTTTTCACAGGCAACTTTAGCCCAGAATCTTTTTTCTACATCACAGTCAAAGAACATGGCCATTTTGGGCAGCTTTTGAGGAAGCAGACTGGGTTTCTCCTTTGCTGTTCTCAGAGATGAGCATGATAAATAAAAATGTATTAACTTACATCTATAGTAATACATCGTAACTGTGGATTATCTATGAGTTCTCGAGCGAGAGTTCCAGGTGATGTCCGTGTGGTCAGGACAATACTATTTTTAGAATTACCACACCAGGCTATAAATAGATCTCTAGAATAACCGGACTGTAAATCTGGTGTACTGGCTAAAACTACCTGAAATTATAATACAATAGAGAATGAATTTCTTATAAGTTCATGTAGCCTACAAATCATGAAGATTTTTGACTATTTCGCTCTGAAAGAATACATTTTTAATTTACCCAAATCGCATTTTAAAGTCTATTTGTAAGTACAGAGAACCACATCACAGATAAAGAAACAAACTAAACCCAAGAAGACAAATCTGAGGACAATAAACATCACCCACAGATTGTGTAAGTAATAAAAAAGGAAGGTACAATCAAAACTCCGGTTATACATCCATAGCACAAAAGCTATCTACAGTGAATCATGTTCACATCATTTAGCAGTCAAAATTTGAAATGAGGCAAGATTCTTTGTTATACAGTGTCAGTAAACACAACAAAAACAACTGAATTACCGGTATATTGTTTTGAGAACTCTGTGTTTACAAGATTCTAAAATTTGAAAGGAAATAATAGGCTCAAAAGAACAAGTTTTAAAATTTTACACAGGGAAATTGTTTTGTATCACATTCATGCCTTGAAAGTCCAAATATGATCTGAAATTAATGAAACAAGCTAAAAGTGAGGCTGACGTTCCCACACCATAATTACAAAATAAATAGATGACACTCGATTGAGTGCTTGATATGCTTCATACAAAGTTAAAATTTGCTAGAAACTAAAATTACTTGGCAACAACATTAAATGTGGGGTGTATAAAAATAATATCTCGAGTTTACTGGATGTTCATAATAGAAATTAGTTCATTCTGAGTATGTGTTCTATGCAGTGCACATCTATGTTCTTTAGAGGAAGTATTTCATTAGTAATATGATCAGGTTTCACAAAGACCTTCATAAGAATAAAGAACTTGAAATAACAAAACATAACAAGGGATAACATTCTTTCTGCCATAGAACCAGTCTATCACATTTCTAATCTATTTCAAAGACTTTTACATATACTGATACTGATCTTAGATATTTATTTATAGATGATGACAGAGATCAGAAATAGGAACTTTAATTTCTAAATGGACTTTGTTGGCATATCAACTGTCCATGTAGATGAAAAAGTTCACACAACTGTTACAAGGCATACTGAAAATAGATTCCAAAATTCATTCAAATGACAGAGAAATAAAAATGTTATATTATGTTTACTGGTACTGTTGCTTAAAGTTGAATTCTGATTACAAAACTACAGAAATAATAAAATAAAAAAAAGATAACGTCCTAAACAGTCACCATACTTCTTTTCAATTTGTAGAACAAATATGGCGACTGATGGCCGGTATAAGAAGATAGGCAGTGTATGCCTTGTCAAGCACAGAGTCCACATCCGACTAGCTATATTTCAACCATCACTCGCTCAACTGGATGAGGTTTTCTTCACTATTACCTTACTGAAAATATTATTGCTACACAATTTCTTTGTCTGATCAGGTACCTATAATTTTACTAATTAGATGAAACAAGCCAACCACAATTTACTTTTGCTCTAAAAAATAAGAGGAAAACTGTCTTACCCCAAACAATAACAACCGTATGTTAATGCCATTCAATTCTTTATGTTGTGAAATGTTTTGCACAACAACGTAGAAAGACCAAATAATTTAGTATTAAAAATGTATCCAAACCAGCCAGAAAACGGCTCTTCTCTCCATCAAATAGGTATGTTTTCACTTGGTTGGCTTATTTCATCTAATTAATAAAATAAGTGCATTGCTATATAATGTTACATGTGGACATTCTGGCAAATTTGTAACATTATCTAAAGTTTAAAGAAAATTTCTTTATATTGTTAATGTAAGTAGGTCCTGAGACTTTTTATATGAAAAAAAAGCATAATATTAAGAATTTAAGATTTATATATAATCATATTTTAATAACCTAAAATCTAAACATTTATTGGGCATGCAAATGTTGCATTTTAATGTTACATAAATAACTGCAATTACTAGAATTATTGTTTTTAACTAAAATTTTAAATAGTCTGCAATGAAAGGTATTAATAATATGATATAGTATGTCTACCCTGGAGCAAGTTTTAACTTTAAAATCATGTGCTAATGTTACATAAGGACAGGACAGGGGTCAAAGTCATTATGATCGAGTGAATAAGGCGAAAATGCCAACCGCCATGTTTATGCATCGGAAATATGGCTTTCTTTGCCATAAAGAAAGTGGTACATTATGAGTAAATACCGCCATGAAAGTCAGATTGGTTGTGCTAACGTATCAAGAGTGCTAACATTACATTTTCAGACAGACAACTGTAAAAATGGCATATCTTATCAATTGATGTCACATTATCCATATCCTGTGTGGACTGGACATTTCTTAAATACCTATTGGTACACTTTATAATATAATAAAACATGCCATATACTGGATATTGGCATGGCCTGCCTTTGTTTTTGCTCTTTTTTTTAACAAGAAAATGTAAGTTACTGCATTGCATGGAATAGAATATATACAAATGCCATCAAAGTTTGATTTATTGCCACTTTGAATCTATATTTTATTCCCCTGTTTATCAGAAAAATATTTACACAATCTTTATAATTAAGATATCAACCTAATAATTAAGATATATAATTTTTCTAAAGTCAAATAGATGACTTAAATGCTCGTAAAGGTGAGTTTTCTTTCAAAATAAAAATTACATACATTTGTAAAGCCAATGATTTTAAGACAATATTTCATTTGATCTTTTACAAATAAATACTATTTTTAAAAAAAAATGAGAGAACCTGATAACTGTAACTGTCTTGAATTTAGTATGGTATTGAAAAAGGGAAGGTGTTGATGGCATTTATCACATTCTAGATAAAAGCTCTTAATCATATATTGAACTCAGAACTAGTATGTCCCTAAAGCAGTCAACTAAAAACATTTTTCAACAGATAATGTAACTGAAAAGATCTAATTGTTTACTAACATAAATGTTGTAACTTGATAACAGCAATCATGGGAAATAAAACTGAACGTTATCACACGCACCACTGGGTATTAGGAATGAGGATGCGATGATAATCTGATCATCTATGCTAGATTAAAGTAGATTCAATACAATTATCAGCATTAGACATAGGGAGATGTAGCACCATACAATTCACTATAAAAGAGACATCATGCAATATAATGATCATGACCTTCCCACAGGAATACTGCTATACAGTGTTTATTATTTAGGAATAAAAGATAGTGCTTGTAAATTAAAATCAATAAAAGTTTGACACCGTCTCTGTGCTCTAATTTTGTTTTATATATGTATTAATTGAAAGGCACCTTTTTTTACTCAGTATGAATTAGAGTTAACGGTGGAAGCATACTCATAATTTCAATTTTACATAAATTTGCCTGGTGTCCATGTCTAATTATTTTCTCGGAAGATCATTTGGTAGTTAGATATGGATACCTGTCTTAGCAAAATCCCCCCCCCCCCCATGCCCGCACATAAAACACATCGTAAACAGGCCCGGAGTGATGCCCATGCTCTGCTTGAGAGGTAGGGGACAATAAAATGGAGTGTCAGTCTAAAAATACAAATCCAGGTTTTATAAGCCCAGTAGTCAGTTTAAACTGTCAGATCATGTTAAACTAAATGTCTCTTGAATCAGTTTATTATGATAGAACTTGTTAACAACAATTCACTTAAATGTTTTGAACATCTATCAGACTTAAAGTTATTCTGGAAATTGGTTCTGATAAAATTAGACTGTATAGGGATTTCCTTAACTCATTTAAAACACAAGACTGTTTGTCATATTATATTTACTGTAAATTAAAGTGGGTATCATCACCTCAGAGAAAAAGATATGAAAATAAAAATGTTTCTTTCAAAGATACATGTATAGCGTTAAGGTTATATTTTCTTTTAGATATATAAGAATATTTATGTCTTTACTTATATACTATTCAAAAAAAGTAGGGGATATTTGATTTTTAAGTGTTATTAAAGTCACCTAATGAAACTGACGAAGAAACAAATGACAAAATGAAATGAAGTTCACATTCGTCGATTTATTCCAAATGATCGTTAGACTAAGTAAGGCACAGACTGACCATTATAAGGGTAAAATGATACCCGGGGTCAAACAGCAAAGTTACCACAGCATCACAACCAAGTCAGTAACGGGTAAATCCTCCTCTGTTTGCCAAACAAGCATTGATCCGACGTGGCATACTCCTAATGAGACGTCTAAGGTCATTTTGGTCCAGATTGTCCCATTCCTGTTGCAACGCAGCAGCAAGTTCTTGGACATTGGCAGGACGTTGTTGACGTTGACGTAACCTCTGTCCAACCATGTCCCAGACATGCTCGATGGGGGAGAGGTCGGGACTCAGTGCTGGCCAAGGTAATGTGGTGATGTTCTGTTGTTGGAGGTAACCTGTAATGATCCTGGCCCTGTGACATCTTGTGTTGTCATCCTGGAAGATGAAACGGCGGCCATGACGTCGTGCGAACGGCACAACATGGACTGCCAAGATGTTGTCCCGGTAGTACTGGCCTGTAACACGCCCTGCAACAACATGTAAAGCCGTTCTTCCAGCAACAGTGATGCCTCCCCACACCATAACAGAACCACCCCCAAATCAATCATGTCTGATGACGTTAACGTCTTGGAAGCGCTCGTTTCGACGACTGCACACCCTCCTACGTCTGTCCAAAAAATCAACAGTGAACCTTGACTCATCTGAAAACATCACATTGCTCCAGCGTCGATTATCCCAGTGTTGACAATCCCTACACCAACGACGTCTTGCCTGAATGTGATGATCTCTCAAACAAGGGATCACGCGAGGACGTCGGGCGCGAAGGTGACCCCTATGCAGTCGATTCCGAATCGTCTGGCCACTCACTCTCACACCAGTGTCTGTTTGAAGACGAGCGCTGATCTGATTTGCTGTGATGACACGATTTCTCAAGGCCAAGGTACGGATAAATCGATCCTGGGCTTGAGTTGTCGCCCTTGGTCGACCTGAGCGTGGTCTGTCCTGTACAGATTGTGTATCACGGTATGTGGACCATAGCCTGCTTATGACAGACTGAGAAACATTCATCGTCCGCGCCACAACCGCCTGTGTTGTGCCGATCTGTAGCATGCCAAGGGCACGTAACCTTTCATTTTGGGTAAGCCGACGCATATCAAAATTGTTTTCTGGTCACTAAAACAATTAAACTGATGTTTCCACCCTGGAATTCAATGCCACAATGACTGTAACATTCAAAGTCAGAGTCGTGCAAATCTTGGGTTGGACCCCCATGATGATCCCAAGCATCACCTGCATTCCATGCGGTAGCTATTGGTGCGTTTGGGCGTCACATGTAACTGGAAATGTTTCTTCTATTAGGTTCTATAGTGACTTTTTTCGTAGTCATTTGCATATTTTAGTATTATGCCCCCAAAATCAAATATCCCCTACTTTTTTTGAATAGTATATATAAAATGATACAATGTACAATACAGTTGATTTTCTTTACATGCTATAATGCAGTCAGTTAAAGGGGCTAAATCACTATTCTTTGGTACTTGAAATGGACACAAATGGGTTGCAATGCAAATAATAATATATTATGAATGTTTATTAACTGATTTACATTCAATCTTTTCTGTTTTTACAGTAATTTCTATAAATCAGTTATGTTCGGTGAAATATTATGTAAAGAGTTCAAATTGAATGGCAGTCTTTGGCGTCTGGGATTTCCAGTCTACACCAGTAGTATTCTCCTATGTTTAGCCTCATTCATCGAATCACTTCATTACAAATGGCACTGGAAAGTATTCTGGCACGCTTTTCACGTGCCAATTTTAAAATGTTCATTTTATCTTAAATATTGGATATCAGAAGCCCATCTTTTCATGGTAAGATAACAACATCAATGTTGATTTAAATTGACCAATAAGTCGTGTTGCAATGTCCGAGACTTAACTTAATGACTTGCAGTTGCCTCCTTTAAGAACCCAACATTATATTGTTGATATTAGGCCTAATCATGAAAAGCTGTCTGATGAGTCCTAATTCAAAAATGGGGCAGGGGCCTTCTCTTGTTGGTAATACCTTGTTATTTCTGGTCATTTATGTTGTGCATGTTTATCTACCCTCTGTTGTGTGAAAACAGGCCAAATGGAAAAGGGGCCTTGCTGCAGGATGACAACTAGTTAATTGATCAAAGGGAATTTGGCTTTTTATTTGGAGAGAGCGTAGATCCAGTTCATATATGTAATACTTCTCTACAAAGGGCCTTTTCAATATTTTTAATTTTTGGATGACATATGATCTTATTTAATTATATTTATTAAAAATGCCAACAAATTTGTACAAAATATGTAATTTAATTTTCAAGTCTTTATTTTAAGATTTAACTATAGACATGATTTCACATGTAGCGTTGACAAACTTGTGACATCAAATTCATGCTCACATAGATAATCTGCAATACACTTTAGATCAATTGAACCCATATATCCTACTCCTTTAAAAGAGACATCAATAAAACTGTTCTCCTGTCATTAAAGGATTACAGTCTGTTTTACAATTGCCACCTGTTTTGTAGAAAACAAGATAATGTGAATCAATAAAACTTTAACCATGCTTGCCACGGATCAGACATTCGTTTAATTATCTGCTTAATATTCTTATGGCTTACAAACATATTTTGCGGAGAAAAGAATAATGGCATTGAAAGATTCAAATTGGTCTCATTTCCCCCTTCAATTCAATAGAGCGGTCCATTTTGAAATTTGAAACTGATCAAAAACTTAATTTAAGCAACATAATAGTATCAATTACAAAGAAATGGGAGGAAGATCAGCAACCCTCCATTAAAAAGAGTAGCTATGAGGCTCGACAGGCCGGCAGATCTCTGTGGCTGCAGAATAAAAAGATGATGCTGATGGAGAAAGTAGACACCAATCGATCAACAGAAGTACAGACTTGATGTAGAATAAAGTGGTAATGTAATCATAAGGCTACCTCATCACCCTTTTTGAGTGGGGTTTATTGCATGATCTCCCAAATAGTTGACTTGATTTTTCTTATAACTGCATTTGTAGGGTACCCCACACAGTCGAAATTTGCTCTATTACAAGTTGAACTCATCAAAGCGAAAAAACGACTAGTGTCCTCCTATTAAATCTTCTACACATCTATCAAAGCCTTAAAAATCTATGGTTAACGATTCTGATCAACAGTTACATTCAACTTTTAGGTTATTATGTTTTAGAATATTATGTTCATTTGGGTTTTTTTAATTTTCTTTATTATTAACTATACCGTTAAAAGCAGCATCTGTTGGTTTAGTAAAATTAATATCTCCGAAGCTCATTTGTTCAGCAAGAATAGAATACTAGTATTTACCTTTTGCTTTTTCAGGGTTCGCAAAACAATTGTTGAGTTGCCTAACTCACAAGTTACTAAATTAGATTTATTGATTATTCCGGCCTGTCAATTAGTCGGAGTACAGTCGGTCGGTAGACTGCTTACGGAGGACTAATTTCAAACCACGAGCACATAACCTGTTTCACAATAAAAAATGATCTGATGTAATGGCTGCTTGTCGTTTACCTTTTCAGATATTTATTTATGAAGGGGTACCCCAACACTGGATGATTTTATCATCTTAAACCCCGTTTACATTACAAATTGTAATCGTACCAGGCACGGTACCGGTTACGGCACGCTTCGCTTTTTTGTAGCGTAAACGGGTCAAACGTAAGCGTGCCGCGCCTGGTACGGTGCCAATCTGGCCTGCTGAAGTGAGGTGGTCTCAGAATGGTACCAGGACCGGCTCGCTTTAAATTTTCGTAGTGTATAAACGCTAACCGTTCTGAGCACGGATTACTGCCAAATGAACCTTGCCCCCCACCCCCCCCACATTGAGCTGCTTGGCACGGTTCTGAGACCGGTTATTTTAGAGTAATCTAAACGGGTCAATTTCTTGAAATTTATCGCGGTCTGGTACCGTGCCCAGAACGGCACGCTTATCGCGGCCAGGTGTAAACGGGGCTCTAGTATTTTGTGCACCTGCTGTGTTATTAGATGGCTTTAATATTTTCATTGTCCTTGCTAAGCTACTGTACATGTATGTCATTTCTTTTTATTTGCGTTAATCTGAACAGTTTTCTTGGCCTCTCGCAATCAAAGAAAAACATTCATAAATGGTTTGATGAAATATGACTGCTCTAGCTTTATTCAAGGGGCTTCATCTAATAACCCTGACTACTCTTGAAAGCTCTCATCTTATCTGGTCTGTTTGGAACAACTTGTTCCTTCATACAGAATTTGTAAAACTGGGATCTTGATAAAAGTGTCAGGCCAGTGACAGAGAGATCAGGTCCAAGGAGATTTGATTAATTAAGAGAGTGAAGTGGAATTAGATCTGATATGGTATATTTCATCAGTAACTCATGGGGTCATGGAGTAAAGAATTCTATAAAGTTACAGATCATGAACATCCTTAATAGACCTAAGGTGACATCTGACATTCACTGGCTGTGCCTCTGGAATTGCAGGGGCCCCTGTCTAATTCATCATCTATTGAATCAAAGTTGGGCTAAATGTGTGTACTATATTTGTAATAAATAGATTATCCAGTAGCTGGTTCAATGCCTCTATTAATTAGATTAGTGGCTCGCCTTTCTTTAGTATAAATAGATTATTTTCTTAGAAGTGCTACTTAAAGTACATTACAGTCAAACGTGCCCCAATGGTCACTCATATTCAGCAACTTATATAACCAAAAGCTTTAAATCATAACTTTTCAGACTTTTGATACTTTAATTTAAAAACAATGGTGATCTGAACTCAATTTATGTAGATCATGATTTTTTGATAAAATTTGGGGTAAGGCCAAGGGGTATCTATGTTTGCAGTTCTGTTATATTGCCAAGTTAGGGGGTTCTAGACACTTTAGAAATATATAAACAACAGAGCTGAAAACTAACAGAAATATCGGTAAGAGAATTTTTAATACCAATTGGCAACCTTTTTTTCAAATGGTATTATCTCTGCCAATATTTGACCAACGAAGCTGAAAATTGGTAATTTTTAGTTTTAGACCATGTACATATATATGTACATATATTTTTTCAGAATCTTTTGAGGGGGTCAGTTTCCATCTGGTCCACTTGACATGGAATGACCCTAGTTGGTTGTTGATTATCAAAAATTTGAGAATGTCTTTCAATGTATCTTTCCAAACATGCAAAGGGCACTGTCGTTCACCAAGTTTTTTGTTCAGATTAGCTTGTTCTCTTCCAACTAGGGGGTTGGATGGCTGAATGGTTAGGGCGCTGTATCATAAAGTCTGTCATTAGTCGACTGGCGTGGTTTCGAATCCCCGGTTGTACGTGACAAGGAGTAGGGTCGCCTGTCCAACCTCGTGGGTTTTCTCCGGGGCCTCCGGTTTCCTCCCACTGCTAAAGACCCCTACGCGCAAGCGAATTATGTAAATAAAATTAAACCATATGTTAGTCCTCAAATGACCTAGTTTGTGTCGAGTGGACGTTAAATCCCATTTCTCTCTCTTCCAACTACATACACTGTAACCCAGATATCATTTAATCTTGTAGGCTATATGTAGCACTAATTTCTTTCACATTTGTTTAATATCAAATTTTTGTTTAAAAATTTGTAAAAATCACCAAAAATGATCTAATTTGCACTTGTGTCCAGTTTAAAGCTGACTGATTAATTTTGATAATGAGTGTCCAAGTTACAAGTATTTAATTTTCCGACCACTGTTCAAAATTTAATCATTATACATCATTTATCAAATGGGGTGATTGAGAAATTAAACACTTGTAAATTGAACACTCTTTATCAAAATTGAATGGTCAGCTTTAAACTGGACACAAGTACAAATTAGATGATTTAATCATTTATGGTGATTTTAAACGTTTTTTACGAATTAAACATATGTGAATTAAATGATACCTGGGTTACAGTGATATATGTCTCTATACTATACAAATTTTATACTCCTAAAAATTTCAAAATCAATCAGACTACTGCATGATAGAAAACTACTGTACAGTATAGAAACAGGATAAATTCTTTATCTCAAGCAATATGAATTACCAGAAGCTTACAATAAAATCTCAAATGTTATCATTGATTTTAAAAGCTGTAGATTCAGATAAGACTAACATTAAAGTTCATTATTTATAATCTTATTGATTTATTTCATATCTGTCATTTTAAATTTAATAAAAAGATTTAAGTAAGTAAATGTACATTTAGAACGTGATATATCTGACAACCATCACGTTTTTGTCCACGTAAATTACAAGAGCTCAGTAACTTAAATTAGATGCTGAGAGAAAACCTTTTAATTTCCTATAATTGGCTCATATAAATCTCCTAAGTAAAACCCCATTTATCTAAACCCCCATTTATCATCGTTTCACTGCTCTACAATTTTCTTTCCAAATCTGAATAAATATGAAGAATGTCCATAAATAATAATTTTGCAACTAAATAAAAATTGAAAATTTAATAATAATTGAAATTATGTAATATCATCCATAAAATGTGATAAATATAATTATTGCATTTATCAATAGCCTGAAATTAAACACATCGACACCATTACATTTTATATGAAAAATACTGTTAACATATAAAAACGCACGTGGACATCAAAAAAACGAATATAGGACACATTTAACAAAATGTCAACCATTGAACCATTTTCTGTTTGGCCTAATGGAGATTCTGTTTAAGAGGGGCATATGACTATATAGATAAAATGTTTACGAGTACTGACTGATTTAACTGACTTTGAGAATCATTTCTTTCTAGAAGTAAAAAGTTTTATGAGATCCGGTTTAAACTTCCATAGATCATTTTCGGGGTTTTTCCTTTACGATATCGTTTATAAAGCATCTTGACAATATATGACAAAAAATTGATTGGAATCATGATAAATTTGAGAAAACTTATAGTAAAGCTTGCTTTTATGATTGTAAAAAATAAATTTAATAAAATGCTTCTGGGAAAATTATTCAATAAAAAGAAAAGATATCCTTGTATCAGTTCTGGCAAAGAAAATTTCATTACTCCCTTCATGTATTATATTTATTATATTAATTTTTTCATTCCTTGAAAATCCCTTCTTTAACTCAATCCTTCTATTAAATATTAAATTGACTGATACTATAGTCATATATGATAACTAAACAAGATACAAAAAATCAGAATACAGCCAAGTATAAATTTGATCTCTGTATAATGCAAAGACCTTAATATTGATACATGTATGTGATATACATTGATCTTTAAAACATGGCCGATATATTTAGCTTTGAATTTGGTTTTATCACCCAATAATACATTCTAAAGTAGATATCGCTTGTGTGATATATTTCATAATCTACTGCGATATGAATTTGATTGATCAGTTGAAAAGGAACTACTTTTTTTTATTTTCAAAGAACAGTTCATTTCTTATTAAAAGTAACTTTTTTAAAATTAAAAATGAACTATTTTTATTCAATTGACCTTGATGGAAACACTGGGTCATGCAATATAAAGGACTTTGCAATGGTTGAATTGCTGTCCAAAATTGATGTATCACTACACCGTAACACTGTAACCCAGGTATCGTTTAATCTTGTGTATCTAGCGCTAATTTCTTTCACATTCGTTTAATATCAAATCTTTGTTTAAAAATTCGTAAAAATTGTTTAAAATCACCAAAAATCATCTAATTTGTACATGTGTCCAGTTTAAAGCTGACTGATTAATTTTGATAATTAGTGTCCAATTTACAAGTATTTAATTTCCTGATCACTGTTCAAAAATTAATCATTATACATCATTAATCAATTGGGTTGATTATTTTTTAACAATGATTGAGAAATCAAACACTTGTAAATTGGACACTCATTATCAAAATTGAATGGTCATCTTTAAACTGGACAGAAGTACAAATTAAACGATTTATGGTGATTTTAAACAGTTTTTACAAATTTTTAAACAAAGATTGGATATTAAACGAATGTGAAAGAAATTAGTGCTAGATACACAAGATTAAACGATACCTGGGTTACAGTGTAATGTTCAGTAAAAGTGAAATCTACAGCAAAGAATTATATTTATCTATTTGTGCATGTAAGAAGGGGTTGGGTGATAAATAAAATCTCCTACTCATCTTTTTTGATATCAAAAAATATCAACACAAGTTGATAAAGCAACAAAAACGAGGCTCTGCATCTTCTTATTGATGTTTTGGTAGAACCAGATCTATATATTAGTTTATGTGGAGCAGCCTCTTTTAACTCATACAACAGGAGATATAAGTGTTTCATGTCAAGAAACTATTAATTTCTATTGTCATTCCTTCTTTTAAAACTATTGAAGTAAATTTATAGATCAATATAAGCTAATTATCTCTAAGATAAATAACTATAAGATAACAGTTTAAAGGATTCTCTATTTGCTTTATTTAGTTCTAGATTCAAATAAAAAACAAGTCTACTGAAAATTCACTGAAATAAAATATATTTTGGTCTACTGGAATTTCACTGAAATATCTATATTGCAAATTTCATTGAAATTTCACTGAAATTACAAAACATAAAAATGTCATTTTTTCATTGCAAATATTTTAATAACTGCATATAAAGATTTGTACTTTGTGAAAGAGAGCACTTCGAAATTATAGCCTAATAGTGTCAGAAGACGAAATGTTTTTAATTTCCATTAATTAACACGTTATTTCCTGAAGTAGACAATTTCATTGACGTTTATTTTATTCGTCCAAATTTTTTCCGATATGCTCCGATAATCATTGTATTAATATTATGATAGAATGGCTATCAAACGTAACACACGTGTTTCAAAAGCCATACTTGGAAACGAGTTCATCAATTACGGCACCAGTAAATTTCATTTACGGTAAATATTTTACGATCAATTAATATAATCATGTTTTGAAATCAACCTATTTTATTGTGAAAAGAGAGAATAAACCTAACTCATTTTAAATTCAAATTTTGAGGTCATTGCCGATTAGCGTAAACAATGTATGTCAATGATGCCGAGATTCCAAGGGTGTCGAGTTACAGGCACTGTTTTTAAAAATTTTGGAATGGAAAACAAACGAAGAAATTTTTAAACCTATAATGGTTGTAAATTATATGAAACTCTCATGCAAACAAAATGACCTCGCGTGCATGTTAAATTACTAAATTGATAAACCGGTGTCGCTATTTAAACAGATTAACGGGCTTAATTAACCTAAGTTCTTTTCACCGTTTCGCTAAAGGCTTCCGAATTTTTAATCAAATGTTGAAATTCCTGGAAAATAGGCGCGTAATTTATAATACGTTTGTGTTTGTCATAGAACTGTTTGTGCACGAAAATTTTTGGATTATATGGATAAATTTCGAAGTAGTTAATTATAAAATGGATGTACTGATAAGGCGTATTTTCAAAAGCAGCCATGGTGACTGGTGAGTATAGTTGTTTAAATTCTAGTAGATCGGGCTATGTATTGGTAAATTAATTTCGTCATGCAAATTGTGTGACCTGGCAATGCTTAGTTTTTAAAAAATAAGGTAAAACGGTTCTGTGTATATATATTACGGATCCACTAAAAATATATTTTAAGAGTAAATTATCAGTGTTATAACCTTGTGTATTCAGAAGTAAATGCCTGCCACTGGTGACAGCTGATGCACATTTATCCCAAAATTTATATATATGCTTTGTTTTTGACAGGATAATTTTGAAACTGCTGAGCTGAATGCTCTAAGAGCACACTGCATGGCACGTGCCTATCTTTATTTAATATTATTTTGATTGTGTCATTTCAGGCCATATATTTTTATTATCAGGCCATATATTTTTATTATCATTGAAGAAAAGGACAACACTAGAAGAAAAAGAAAATTTAGAAGATGGAATACAGAAATTTGAGGGATAATAGTAATATTGCAATTGTTTGGAGGTATTTTTTCAGAATGCATGTTAATAAAGACTTTGAAATAGTAGTGAGATTTCAGTAAAATTTCAGTAAAATTTCAGTGAGATTTCAGTGAGATTTCAGTGAAATTTCAGTGAGAAATTTGGTCAAAATATTATTGAAATTTCAGTGAGATTTTACTGAAATTTCGGTGAGATTTTACTGAAATTTAAGTGAGAAATTTGGTCAAAATTTTATTGAAATTTCACTGAGATCTCACTGAAATCTCATTGAAATTTCAGTGAAATCTCATTGAAATTTCAGTGAAATCTCACTGAAATTTCAGTAAAATCTCACTGAAATTTCAATAATATTTTGACCAAATCTCTCACTGAAATTTCAGTGAGATTTCACTGAAATTTCAGTGTGTATTTTCACAGGGGACAATGCAAAGTTTTGTTCAGTATCTAATGCATAACATATATAATGACTTTTATGGTTGTACATATATTAATATCTATCTGATATTATTATAATGCAGCGAAACAAATTAACACAAGCGCAGAGGTAGGAAATTTGTAATGGAGGGCAATTTAAAAAGAGCATAATTGCTTGGCATTAATGGGTGAATATTTCTTTTACAAATTAGGAATGGTAAAATTTCCTTGAAATCAAACAGAATGGGTGAACTTTCTTTTTTTTAGGAAAATTACAAAAGCACATTTTTTTCTGCTGTTGAACGGAATAGGATGAATATTCCTCTGGCATTTGGTGGACAAATTTAGAAATGGCATATCTGGTGGGTGTCAAGCGGACTGGGAATAATATTTTGTTCGCATTATAGGGACACATTTTCTAGGTGTTGACCAGAACTGGATGAAATGTTTTTGGTATTACAGGGAAACATCGAGAAAGTACATCTTTGCTTGGTGCTGATTGAAGTGACTATTTTGGGGCATTATAGGGACAAATTCAGGAAGCACACATTTACTTGGTGTAATTAAGTAAGGTGCAGACACTAAAAGCCCATTCAGACACATAAGTTAAACAGGCTTAAAAAAAAACAAACTGGGATCGTTAAACTTGCACATCTGAAACCAAAAAAAAACAGTTTAAGAAGGTCTTTCTTTAAGGGGCATAAGGTAAGATTAGATAAAGAGCTGACAGTTTTTGCTTTAATAGTTAACCAGCAGTTGATAGGCAAGTTATGCAAAATTTTGCAAGATATGGATAGAGAACATACAATCAGGGGCCATAATCCAGGCATTTATGGTCTAAAGTGCGCAAATATCGAAAGGGACTGTGATATTTGGGATATAAGATATGTTTTAAGTTTCATCAAAATAGGATAAAAATTGTGACTTCTAGAGGGTCCACAACCTTGGTATTACATACTTTTGCACTATTTGTGTACAAGGAGCAGCCATTTTGCTAGGCAGTCTTGGTCCAATTTTTACCTAATTGGAACTCAACCGTCATTAGGGTGTATTGGTGATACATTTAAAGGTTACTTAAAATCGGATCAAAATTTTGACTTCTAGAGTGTCAACAAGCGAAAAACATGATTTTTTGTACAATCAGCTGCATAATGGCAATAATCCAAGAAGTTACAGTCTAATAACTTTGGGTAATAAACATACATTGTAAGTTTTATCAAAATCAGATAAACATTGTGACCTCTAGACATGATTTTTCTTACAATCAGGGGCCATAATCCTTGAAGTTACGGTTCGATACATGCCAATATCAAAAGGAACTGAGATCTTTTGGATATAAACCTGTATTTCAAGTTTCGTCAAAATCGGAAAAAAATTGTGACCTGTGTAGTGTCCACAACAAATTGTGGACAGACAGATGGACGGACTGATGCCAGATGGATGGGCGTATAAAAAATAGACAATGAAAAGAGAATATATGCTAGCCTCGATCGTCATTACTAGGGTTGTTACGATAATAAACCAAGTCTTGATTATCCATTTTTATGGTTAATCTTCAACAACTGTTGAACAGAAGATCAGATTTAAATCAAATGAAAATCGGATCCATCAGATGGCACCAAGATTTGATTATGGTCTTGTCATGTTAATAAATGTTTAATTAATAGTTTAACACTTCAGGCCTCTAAAAAACACCAGCAATAGGCAGCTCTTGCATAATGTAAAGTTAAAATGAAATGGGGTTTAACATCCTACTATCTATCTTCCTAGCAAAATAAGGACACAGTGTCCATGCATAATTAACTCTAACCATAATTAACCAACAAGGTCAAAATAGTTATACTGGTTTGATTTATAGCATATGTGTGTATGCAACACTATCCCGTCTTTAAATTTAAAAAAAAACCAGTATTTGAACTAGTTTAAATATAAGTGTCTGAACAGATTAAAAATATCCAAAATGTCAAGAGTCAATCAATCTGTCAGCAACTTCAACTCACTGTAAGACTTCATCCATTCTACACATTTTAGATGTTTGCTTTCAATATTATTGATGACCTAAGTAAGCTTAAATTATATAATGAAAAGCAATGAATGATAGCCAATCATTACCAAAGTAAAATTCCTAGAGCAGAATCCACCAATACTTGACACAGAAACCTCATTTCTTTTAGTTTTTACTGAACCAACCTACTAATAACACAAATTAACCTGTCACTTCTACTAAATACTTTATATATTGCTTGATTGTAGTCCTTGTCACTCTTAGTAACTCTATATTACTTGATTATATGTCTGTTCTAGTTCCAGGATGATAGTCATTAGATGGTGGGACTTAAGAAGACTGCATAGGATCCCTACATGTAATTAATATATTCTTATGCTTCAGGAGAAATCAAGGACCAAATAAAATTAAATTGAATGAATTAATTGATTGTTGTTTTGATAAGTTATATTACTACAGGGGCTGTTTTTAGAACTTTGTATAAAACTACCAAGTGTAACACTTATTATAGTGAAACAGAGATCAGTTTCTGAAATATAAGGTTTATTTACATAAGGAACATGAATATTAAACAGCTACGTAAATTAAACAGGAACTAAACTATATCAGGAACATAAACAATAACATCAACACAGTACATGAATGGTTTTATAATCATTCAGCTCCTCTGCCACGGCAGCGGCTGAACTCGGGTGAGGTCATACAATGGTCTCCGCTCTCCTCTGCCCCTCTTCGCTTGTCTCTCTATCTGTTGTTTATTTACTAGGTCATTGTATGTATAGCTGACAATATACGCATTTCATTTTAAGACAATGGCCAGGTTATATACATGTACATGGGATTAATTAATTCCGTAATTCCAACACAGCGAATACATTTATCGTAGAGTTGAAAAGATAATATCATATACATGTATTATCAAAACCAGCTGAAGGTCAAAATGTTCACTGCAACTAAATAATCGTTCAGTTTGATGAAAGTTATAGAGCACTTTGTCACACAAGATACAATATTATGAGGCATTTTTTAGGAACCAATTGATATATGTGAAATAGCTGTATATATACATGCTTTAATCAGTATATTTCGAACTAGAGTATATATTTATAAGGAGTTTTAGAAATGGGGTTATATGTCATACTTTTCTACACCAACTGGGCTAATAAGATGGGCATACACCATGCAGTGTGTTGCAATGGAAATTTTTCTTACTATCAGAACAACCAGATAAGTAACCTTGTCAGTCCACTGTCCTGTGCCAATGGTACGGAGAAACCACGACGAAAAATATTGAACAACTTACTTGGACAACACTGAGAGTGAACCTGGGATTTCCTGGTTAGTATAAAGCCAACTTTTAAAAAAAAAAAGAAAGTCATTTTCATAAAGTTCTAAATTACAAGGTTTTGAACAATTTTAACAAAAATTAGGTGCATTTTCATTTCCAAGGCCAATTTATTATAACAGCCCTCGTATTACAGATTGAGTCACAGTTATTATCCTTTGTTCAGTCCATTTTATTTCAACAGTATATCTTTACTCGAAACAAGCAGTACATCAAAGTGGAATCATGTATCACCATACTTAACTATCTCTACAACCGTAACCTTTTAGGTACGTGCAATTACATTAATATTTCCTCAGGTATTAAGAATTAATAATCTATATTACTAACATGATAAGATGCAAGTAATTAACATTGTAGTATCAAACCAAGCCTGGAAATGTGACATTCATCACAGACATTTTTGGACACAAATTCACCGATTTAATTGATTTTATTAATACAGGTAAGGCACAGAGGTCAAAATATCAGGGTGGTTCATTAGTGTCCAACATTTTGTCAGGTACAACTGAAATCATTATTTCCATGCCTGACAGTAACTATCAACAATAATGGTAGTTGGAAAATCAACATTTGCTTAATAATATAACAGTCCATATCAATAATAACTGTGTCCTCTAGATCCTGAAAGGCAGTGGTGGACAAAGGACCAACCGATGATGGACAATGTGGGTGTATAGATTTGAGCACTATAAAGTGATAATTCAATAAAACCATTTTTTTTCCTGTTTACCCTACTACCTTGCCCTTTAATGTAATTATGTCAACAGACAATCAACAACAATTTTGTTAACCTATTAATAAAAGCACTAACACAACAGCACATAAGGGGAGATTATTTATTATCCAGATGGCTTTGGTTTCCAAGATCTCAATTCTACTCCAGTGACACATTTAACAATTTGTTACATTCATCATTATTGACATTACAAGAAGTATATAAACTTGGCAGACCACCTTATTGGACACTCTAATAAACTATGGTATTCTCTACACGGACAAGTCCAATCCAATTAATTATTTCTTTTATATCCACAACAATAAACTTGTTAGGTTCATAAACATTAATCATGGTAAATCCATGATATTATTTTAAATCAGTAATTTTATTGGGATTTAATTACTGTTATTAACCTACATTTTACACATTCTTAATTCTATATTTCCTGTTGGTTGCAGGCTCTGTCAAAATAGATAAAGCCTCAAAGCGTAAATGTACATGCTGTATAACACAATAATTTTATTGTCCAATGTTAAAATTAAAAGATTATACTTTTCCTAATATTAAACAATATACAATCAGTATCATCCTGGGGTCTCTGGGGTCAAATCATTTTGGTATTTGCAATGCCTCAATTGTAAATACTATACTCTCATAATCCTTGGGTTTTCTTTGAACATTTGATATCATGTACGATTTTTTGTGGGTATTTATCAAATAATTAAGTATTATTGTTTATGTACATTGGATAAAGATTTATCACACTAACACTTTTTATTAAATAACAATTACTGGTTTATTAACATGCAACGTTTCGACGATGATACTCTTGTCTTTATCATCTGCTTGAGTATCATCGTCGAAACGTTGCATCTTAATAAACCAGCAATTGTTATTCCATAAATACGTGTTAGTGTGTTACTGTTCAATTACTAAATGCCACTTTAAGAAATAAAGATTTATGGTTTAAGACATTTGACTTGCATTTCTAAATGGCACCTATTGCAAATGACTATATTGAGGCTATAATATATCTGCAATAGGGTGTATTTTACATTTCTTATCTACTACCTGCCAGCAGAATTTGTTTTCATGTATCTTAATAAAGATGAAAGCGGTATAAGTTGATGAGGTATGTAAAATAAGCTTCATGTACTATCAAGGTTCAGTCCTCAATAATAATGGTATAATTAACATGCTTTAGGCGTGTGATATCTACTATAAAATTAACAAGATGATCAAGTGTATAATAAGATACAAGTTTGTTATAGCTTTAATGTTTGTTGGTTAAGAGATGAGTTTGTTGTTTCCAGTAGTATTGATAATAAAAATAATCCTTCATTTATCCATGAAATTGATTATTAACGGCTTTTTCCATTCATACTGGGAACCAATATAATAGCTCAAATTATCAAATATTCAGTTCTCAGCAGATCTAATGTTAAAATATAACAATATGTTTCTTTAGAGCACAAATTGACCATAATGAAGAATTACAAATAATGCTATGGCCCATGGGAGAAATTAGAAAAGTAAAAGCAAACTGAAAACATCTTTATATGACATTAAATTCATGTATGTATTCTTTTAGTGGTTAAATGTAGGCCACACTCAAAAGATTTATATACTTACATGTAGCATTTAGTTCATGAAAGTCTGTGAACATTCATAAGCAATTGGGTGAAATTAGCACCATTTATTGACAAAGAATCTATGATGAATTTAACATTATTTTAGAATCAGAACATTTTCTATTTTATTAGAAACACATCATTTCCAATAGAAGCCTTTTAGTCTTGATCTGTAGTGTTCTTGAATATTGTCATTTCTTCTCACTTGGACAAATAGACCCATTTTATATTTTCTGGAATTTATAGTTTATAATATTGGACTGTATAGATATCAGATGAACTCTAGTTTTATAAACCACCATTTCATGTCATATGCTCACACTACTCAAAAGAGAAAATGGGACGGTCTGTATGGACTGCTGTGGATCTGTTCAATTGTCTGAGACTTTTACTCATTAAAGGCTCAATACCACTCTTGTTGTAACTGAATAATATGTCCCGATCTTTATTCTGGTCAACAAATTGTACTATTTTAGAATATTTCAATTAATTGATGATACAAATTTCATCTTAACACACCTTATTTAAAAATTTTGAAAAATTCAACATAATGGTCTGAAACGTCTAACGTAAACCTTTTCAAATGAAACTGATTTAAAAATATTTTTGAACCCTCTGGACAAGTAAAATAGGATGTAATGGATAATTTACACAACAGGTAGGACACTTAAACATCTAGTGCTTAGATAGAGATACTATTTATTTTCTGGAGCTTTCAAGCCAGCAAGAGTGTTATTGTCCCTTTAACATTGCAGGTTTATTTTGGTTTTTGGAACACAATCCATCTCTATGCATTATGTCCTAAATGATAAGTATGGGTTACTTTCACTGGCACATTACTGTTTTGATAATCCCTCATTCCTCCAATCTGCTATTAAAACCATGTATTTACGGCTAATCTGTCTGGAATACTTTCTGAACTGTAAGCAGATTACTACTCGATCAAAACTAAATACCCTTTTACATTTATGTAACAATATTCATGATCAGAAAAAATATATAGATATGACTGAAATTTCTACACAGGATTTTGCTATCACACATTAAACAGAAATTTCCTCCACAAAATTGGTTATCATAAAAATAACTTCTATTTTTATAATTCTTTCAATAAACCAGAATATATATTGAGAACATTTTGTTACCAAGTATTTGCCTCGTTTAGTATTTTCTTTACATTACTATTTAGTCTGGGAAAACCAATCTATGAGATTGCCAGAAAAAACATGATATAATATGCATTTTTTATAGTGCACAGACTGTTTACAAAGGCATGTTTATCACATTACCATTTCCTAATAACAATATTGTTTTACCCAACTAACTAAATGTACTTTTTGCTTAGGAAAAAGTGACAGATTCTCGTTCCAATTTGGACACTAATTCAATTGAAAACGGATAACAGTAACAGAAGAATTGAGCACTGATGTTATACATTTTTAGTCTGTTTTTCTGATCGAACCAATGATAAACGAGGCAAATTTCAAGTAAAGCAATAACATGTAATTTTAATCTTTTCTGGGAATAATTTTGTATAAATACAAATCTATGACTATGTTATCTGATTCCACATTTAACCCCACTACTCAAACATAAATGAACTTCAGCAAACCTTTATAGGATTAGTTACAATTGAGAAACACAACATAAAGCAATAATTGAATTGGCCTCATTTTACAAATATGTACAAAACAATTTAAAGCCATGGAGGAACTTTCCCCACACATTTTTTATTCTGAAACTTAACTTGTGGACATTTTAAATAATACAAAGTAGAAAGATGAACTTTAAACCAAAGAAAAATATACATGACCCAGCTAAAACAATTTACATTTGAAATGGTAATTTTGTTGTTTATAATCAATATTCTTTGATGCCATCTCCAAAAATTTTGGAAAACTTTGTAATGTTTTCAGTGTTGCATTCAACCATTTCCAAGCTATTGGTCAAGTTTTTACCATCAATATCGCTATTACAGATGCCAACATATGAAGATTGGAGAGAGGAGTCACATTACCACCGGGGTGGTTGGTATCTCTATAATATAGCCTATTATAGATTTGCTTCTGAAAAAAACATATAAATAATATGTCCTGGTTTTGTTTTCCTATAAAGGTATCTAAATTCTTGGGGGTAAGCAAGCATTAAGAAAACCAACCTACAATTTAATAAAACAGATATTTAGTAAAACATACACATGTGCTAAAATCTAATCCATAAGAAACACACACCAATCTTAAATTCTTCTGCTGTAACTGGTAAGCTATGGAAGGCATTTCTTTTAGAGGGAGTAAAAAGGTCTATGGATAAGGATATAGCTACATCTACATTCTTACATTTTAATAATTTGTCTGCTGATCCTACTATAATTTCTTGGTAAAGACAAAGACATGATTGGAGTTTCACAGCACACACTATCTGGTTAATTACAGCAGTCACAGGCCAAATTATTTGGGAAGGGGGGGGGGCTGAAAATTATGAGATCAATTTTATGTACAGTTATCTTTGTCTCGGAAGTATTCCAAATAATCAAAATAATTATCAGCTGATTCCTGGTTAAACATATACATACACAGTATCAAAAACAATTTTGACAAAATTTTTTGATGTCAAAGTAGTTGCCTAAGTTGACCATGTTTAGACATGATCCAAGACTATGATCTTGGCATCTAAACAAAGTGAACAATTATCAGCATGAAGTTTAAGTGTTTGCTAGTCTTATCTAGTTATGGATTAATTTTTAGAGATCATCTCCACCAGGTGTCACCAAATAACTCATCCAATATGAATAATGCTTAAAGGGATGTAGATAGGTGTGAGCAATAACCCCTTTTTTCTTCCATTATTTCCTTCTATTTCTACCTTTGGCTAAATGTTAAAATTGTGAGGGGAAAAACTGAAAACTTAAGTGATTGACATCTTTGGATATTTTATACTACATTTTCTTTATGAAAAACTGATGACTATGCAGCATGTAAAGCAAGGCTTGTGAGTGTACATTGTATGCTTTGAACTTTGATGTCTAACAACTTCTTGTTTCATCATCATAATAAGGGTTATTTAATTTGATTCAATTGCTGTATAACCAGTTGTACACTTTGGTAGAAAAACAATACAATTTAGCAATACTATTTGCTTATTACCGGTTGTTATAAATTTCAGCATATTGAATGTGCATCTGAGAGACCAACATAATCATATCTACTGGTGAATAGATTGCTTAGCAAATCTATTTATAAAGATATGATGTAAAAATATGACAAGTGCAAGCAGAAACGGTCAAATAGAAGTCCTGCTGGCATCTATTTACGACTGGAAAATATGGAAACAAGGATCTGAGAATAGCTTGAATCAATCTCAATATAATATCAATATGCTCTAATAAATACACATCTATTGTTCATCTTGACATATCAATGAGCAATTTCAAACTAATCACTCAAGATGCAGTGAGACTTATCACCATCATCCAGATGTGTCAATAATAAATTTTTACATCCAGGGAGGTATTCAAATGTCCGTAAAATTAGATTTTATGTCAAATTAAATATCTTTTAATTCACAAGAGATATAAGGCTAGCTGTGATATTGATGGATAATTAAGGACAATGCACTGTCATACAGTTCAAGTAACATGATCAATTTTTCCCTCTCGACATGTTGTAGTTTAGTCAGATGAAAATATTTTCAAGAGTTACATAGTTAAGTAAAACGTAAATGGCGTAATGTAAATTATGTTATGGTTCTTCTATAACTCAGACATCTTACAGAATATATGGGGTATATCACCACAATAAAGAAAACAAATTAGGATCAATGAATGAAATTAGATGCTTTAAAATTCTAAAGCAATCCACAAATTTCAAACCTCCGTGATTGTTCTCTGGGGTTTCACATGTTAAAATGACAATTCTGCTTTATAAACTTGTAATCCTCTTTAACCATAACGGAAATCCTCTTTGATTAGGTAATCATAAATGTTGTATAAGTATAAGTTTAATCTAGAGTGTTATTCTGAATTGTGATGGGACAAGCTTATACAATTAAATTATATTTCCAAAGATTTAATATACTATGAGCTTAACTGTTTGCTAATTATAGTTCAATTTTTTTTGGGTCTCAGATCTATAGGTGTAAAATTTTCAGGACAGAGTTTTCATACCAAGGTAAATCAAACATAGATCATTACTTATTTGATTTCATTTGTATCAAATATCCAAGACTGCATAAAACTCTAAACCATAAGTAAATTGATAAGCTATAAGACAATAAATATTTATGGATGTACAATTGCTGTTACAAGGATAGTGCTAATTCAATCATAAATTATATTTATTAGTCTGCCTGTCTGTGCATCTTGTATAATGAATAACAGCTTTTTTTAGTTTTTGTACATATGCACAAATTTCATTTGTATCAAATATCCAAGACTGCATAAAACTCTAAACCATAAGTAAATTGATAAGCTATAAGACAATAAATATTTATGGATGTACAATTGCTGTTACAAGGATAGTGCTAATTCAATCATAAATTATATTTATTAGTCTGCCTGTCTGTGCATCTTGTATAATGAATAACAGCTTTTTTTAGTTTTTGTATATATGCACAAATTTATTTTCTAATAGCCAAATTGTTTTGAACAAGAAACATTATCTTTTTAAAATTCATAACACTACAAAATTGTTCTTTCAAATTTCACTGTCGACATGTCAAAAATTAAAACTAAAACTAGTAAACAAACTCTGTTTAATCTATTCAAATTTAATCATTTGAACTTTCACCATGCCCAATCAAAAGAACACAAGATCTTGCAACCTATTAAAAAATTTATCTTGATCTAAATCAAAGAGATTTAGTGCCTTTATCTATATAACATGCGAAAGCTGTTGTAATTATACAATAAGTGTACAAAATTTAGTACACTATACTGAAGGTCACAACTTGTAGTTTTTATATTAAAGC
Source organism: Patella vulgata (assembly GCF_932274485.2). Lineage (NCBI taxonomy): Eukaryota > Metazoa > Mollusca > Gastropoda > Patellidae > Patella > Patella vulgata. Next base: position 27,535,619 of record NC_065883.2, read on the forward strand.
TTGTGTTGTTAATGGAAAAAGTATGTTTCATATTTCACATCCTTTATCAAACTGGCTCTTATCAATTTGATGTGAGGTTAAAAATTGTTTCATAATACTTTCCATGCTCTTGTATATTAATACATCAATTACTGTCCACATACTCTAATTATTCTGTCACATTATTCTATCATTCTAGATAGTGTTGTCATCAAGACTTACTGAACAGATCCTAGCACTTGTGTTACATGCTTCTGGTTGGCAATAACTCTGCAAAATCAAAACAATTCTCTCACCTTCTTTTGATAGAGTCAATCCTAATCATAACTAAAGAATCACAGCAATATCTCATTCAGAAAAAAATCCTTAAATTACAGTGATATATCCGTGAGGTCATCTGGTCTTTGATATTCTCAAGGAAATATATCTCTGAACCACTCAACTGGATGCTCATAGCCTATATATCAGTGCTTGATATTTTATTTTATTGCACAATAGGTTAAAATGGCTTTTTTAAGAGCATATTACTTTTTTTCGTAATGAAATTTATCTTCCCCCCTTTTTCATGTCAAGTAATCTGTAATGATGAGTTCACAATAAGTACACAGTAAAACATCTTAATAAAGATTGGTCATATCTTCAATTATAAATAATTACACATCAACCTACCATAACATATTGTTAATACTATCCTGTAATGCTTTCTTCTATAGCTCTTTACAAGGGCTGCAAAAATCTACTTACATGCAACATTGAACCAATAACGGGATCTAAAGGAGTTAAATGTGTTGTTATAATGAAGTTAATAACAATTATTTGTCTATAATTAACAAATAACTTTTCACGGAATGAATACTCTTCATTCAAATCTCTTGCATCTATTTCCAGTTTCCTACTATAACCCACAAATTGACATTTCTATTCTGTTCATGCCATTTGCTTCAGGTGAAATAAATGTGAACATGTGATAAGTGTGAGCCAAAAAGATGATTCAAACACAATTAATTACACAACCTAAGTTGGAGCCAAAATTGATTCAAACACAATCGAAGATGATTCAAACACAACCAAAGTTGGACTCAAACACAAACAATGTGAGAGCCAGATGATTCAAACATTATGGGGGATTAACTAGCCAACTGTTAAGCTGATTTCCCCCTGGGCCCCCACAATTCCTGACTGGGAAACCAAAATAAATAGATGGCATGAAAGGTAATAATCATTGAACATCTACACTGAGTTTGAACATTCTACCTCAATTAAGTGCAGCCAGTTATTGTGCTCCAAAAACTTTAATAATCAAGGCAATTATTGCTACTTAGCCTAAGGCACAAATTCTTATTATACAACATTTGCAAACCTGTGTCTGAAATGCCATTTCCAACTGCAACCAAAAAGATAGACCGTATAGCTATAGCCTTCTGCAAATTTCAGATACATATTAAACACATGTCTTGTATTCAATTTGCGAAGTTCTGCACTAAATTTGTATGTTAAAATTGTTCAGATGTTTGAAAACAGTTTACTCATTATCAAACTTGTCCCAAAGTATCAATCAATGAAATTGTTCATCTCTGCTTTGCCTTAGCAGTAAAGGCATTTACCTTAAACACCCACACCAAGTTTGCACATTCTTATTTCCCAAAAGTGTGTGAGAGAGAGAGAGAGACAGAGACAGACAGACAGACAAACAGATGAATGAATGGACCCATGAAGTGGAAACCAAAAATAATTCAAACACAACCGGATGAGAGTTAAAAAGATGATTCAAACACAACCTATGAGTGGAAGCCAAAAAGAGGATCGAAATACAACCCAAGTGGGAGCTAAAAAGATGATCCAAAAACATCCAAAGTGGGAGACAAAAAGATGATTCAAATGTGTGAGTCCAAAAATGATTTAATCATATAGATTTGAAGTAGGAACACAGTTCTTAAACCAGCTAAGAATGAATAATTAGGGTAATTTTGCTCATGGTAAAAGAGCAATTAGGTATTAGCAATAGTTCATGTCTCAAGACAATCAACCAAAAGAAGCAAACTCATTTAAAAGTAAGGAAATTACTTTTTGTTCTCAGACAATCCAAATTTAGACAGAACAAATATTAAAACCCTAGGCTTGTAACCTACAATTAAAATAATGAAGTCCCAATAAAATGGTTACATGGGCTTGTGTTATACTTTTGGAAAGGATATGCGTTGACATAATTACTTAAAAAAATTATATAAAAATTTTCCGATGATTTTTAAAGATGCATTATGTAAGATTTTGATAATGAGCTGACCATTCTTACTATAACAGTTTAATCATTAATAATGATAAATGAAAATATTGAAATAAACTTACATTTCAAGTTTCAACAAAAGCGGATAAAAATTGTGACCTCTATAGGGCCCACAACCTTGATATACCATATTTTTACGCTGTTTGAGAACGAACGGCGGCCATTTTGTCTGTCAGTTTTAGGCCGATTTTCACGAAATTCGAACTCAGCCGTCCTTAGAGTTGAACAGTGATATAGTAATACGTTTTTTAAATCCGATAAAAATTATGACCTCTATAGGGTCCACAAGCTAAAAATGCGATTTTTCGTACAAGCAGGGGCAATAATTCAGAAAGTTACGTTCAGATATGCGCGAATATCGAAAGGAATCGAGATCTTTGGGTTATAATCATACATTTAAAGTTTAAAATAAATCGGATAAAAATTGTGACCTCTACAGTGTTCACAAGCTAAAAACGTGATTTTTCGTACAATCAGGGGCCATAATCCATGAAGTTACAGTCCGATACATGCCAATATAGGTGATAAACCTATATTTCAAGTTTCATTGAAATCGGATAAAAATTGTGACCTGTAGACTGTTCACAAACAATTGTGGACGGATGTCCGGACCGGTGGACCGACATGGGCGACAACAATATACCTCCACATGAAAATGTGGGCGCATAAAAAGGTGATATCATTATTCAATGTGACCATTAATAGGAAGGAACTCTAATCATGAAAGGATATAAAGTAAAACAATTAGTTACACTGCACTGACCATCAAGAATAATTATCTTTCTACATGGGCCATCATGTAATGTCAATGGAGGTAACTGGATGAGCCCCATGTGATGCATGCAGGGCTATGATTGGTGGATGTGTTAAAAGCGCTGTGTCTATCTCATACAAATAATGGTTGGTTAAAACCCAATAAAAAGGCTGTCAATCAAACTGCTGACTATAGTAATACTGTGTTGTTATGTTGAAGACTCTGTATGAAGCGTCTATATCTATAACCAGTATTTTATTATAGTAAGGATGTACAATGGTTTTCCATTTTCACAAATGTAAGAAAAATTTAAATAGATATGTAAGTACTGTTTTGTTTCTTTTCCAGTTTTTTGTAGTCTTTTTTTTTATATAAACGGGGAGAGATAAGAATTTTTTTGTATGTGTTTTGAGTGGTTGAAGAGGCATATGAACTTTGTTCAAGAACATGGATGAAATTAATTTCAAATAACATTATATGATAACATTCAATTTATTGAAAATCCACAGACTGGCAATGTGAATTTGAGGAAACATCTACAAGGTATACAATAATATGTATGACATATACAAAATCTTTAAAACATCAAAATCTCAGCGATAGACTGGCAGGTTTGCATCAAATTTTGCATACAATCTAATTAAAATACCATAATGCCTGTATAACTGTATAGTTAAATTGAAATTAATTTTTTTTTTTCATCCAGTGAATGCCCCTAAAGATTCTGCACTGAAATTTTGTCAAACAGCAAAACATCAAACACAACTGCAAAACCATATATCAAACACAACAGTAAACAAGCACAAAACAAAACAAACAAAACAAGACTTAAATTCAAAACCAATCACACATATATATTAGTTATTGATCTTTAAATTGAAATATTTATTCAACTTTTTTTTCCAATATTTTGTAAAAGAAAGATCAACAAAAGAGTTTAAGTCAATTTAATTTATCATCTAGCAATCTTCACATAAAATCGACAAACATATATTTTGAAATTACAAATCATTTTTGAGTATATTTAATTAAATATCCAGCTGTAACTAAATAATTATGTGAACAAAAATAAAGATAGGTTGCCAGGCAACAAAACATACGCCCACAGCAGCTAAATCGTCCGGGCAGTCAACAAGAGTTGTCGCATATTTTTACTTTTTTTCGGTAATGAAACATTTATAATACACTAAAATCTGATTAAGAGCAACAACTCAGAAAACCATTAGAATTTGTTTAGTTTTTATAAAGTTCTGCCCCATGCTAACGTTTTGTATACAAAACTTTTAATACTGTATCATGGATTTAGCTGTTCCAAGTCATAAAAATTCATTGAAAATCAATAGGCTTCTTCGTCTCATGACCTTAAACACTGTGTATAAAATTTAAAGTCAATCGGATATAATAACTTTGGCCTCTAGAGAGTCAACAAGATTTTTTTGAAGTGATCAAGAGCCATAACTCCGGCAGTAATTATCGGAAATTGCCGAAAATCAATAGGCTTCTTCGTCGCATGACCTTTAACACTGTATATAAATTTAAAGTCAATGGGATATTAACTTTAGCCTCTAGAGCTTGTGGACGCCGGCCGCCGGCACATTTCAATGTGGGCGTATAAAAAGACATTTACATAAATAATTATATGTTTATGGCTTATTATTCCTATATGCACATATTTCCTGAATTGACATTTTTAAATGTCAAAGACATTAAATCTGTATAATTCTAAATTGGGGTTTTCAATTACATAAAATTCCTAATCTAGACAACAAATATTTTGTTCAAAAGACTGACATAATAGAGGTTAATGAGCTTATCTAGAAAACTAGACGAGTTACTGCTAAAATACTATTATTAGTACCATTTTGAAAGTTCAGTTGCCTACCTACAGCCAATAAATAATTACAGAAGAAAGTCAATAAAGTAAATAATGTTTTTTTGAGCCCATGCCAGGTGAGACATGGTAACTATTTGTGTTATTGGTATCAATTATTAATTGAGCATTGTTATCAGGTAATTATCATTGTTGTGTCCTCAACTTAACTTTATCAACACCATTTAATATTTAATAACTCTATCAACAGACAAAGGATATGTAAAAGGAAACATTACCATGGGGAATAATTTTAAGGACATGCATCAGACTTAAGTTTGAAGATGGTTTTGTGGGAAAAGAATTCAAAATTAATACTAAGATTTTAATTTTAAATACTTGTCTGGAAAGTGAGTTCCACTTCAATCCCATAGGGAGAGAGAAATAGGGCTAATCTGAGGTGATTAAAAGTCATTTACTCAATTTCAAGCGGTAATATCTGCCTATTATATTATATTCTATATAGAAATTATGAGTAATTTGATGTTAGTTGTTCTTGACACTGGTTGATAGTGACCATTAGGACCCTTGGTTTTATGGAAAGACTGAAAATGGAAATGACAAGTTCAAGGAAGCACAGCATTGTTCAGTCTTCAAATAATTATTATTATAATGGTGTACATGTATTAATTTGTAGAAATAATTCTAAAAGTCTATCAAGTTCAAGGAAGCACAGCATTGCTTGATCAGTCTTCAATTAATTATTATAATAATGATATAGTCTCCCCAAAATATATCAAGAACAAACACAGATTAAGGAATCAAGTAGTGGTACCAGTTCATCTACTCTCTATTTTGGTTGAAACAATTTTAAGTGTTCACAAACTTAGCCAGAATATTTGAAATAAAGCAAATGTAAGTTTCACTTTAGTACAAATCCACTTATGAGGATAAATGTCTATCGTATCACTTTTTAATGTAGTAATCTATTTATATTACCATTATTGTAGGTTGTAAGAATATAATAGTAGGGTATACCTTTCTACAAAAATGCATTTTTCAAAGTAAATACATTTACTTTGTCAGAAAATAGAATCCCAGATGCCAACATAAACATTCAATAGTGAATCCAACCACTTTTTTTCCAATCATTTTAGCATGCATCTATTGAAAATTAAACATCCTTTTTCAATAATAAATTGTAAAATTTAGCATTGTGAATTTACATCTTCAAAAAATACAATAAATACGTAATAGAGTACGACTTGGTCCTAACAGAATCATCATAGGCGTAGGAGCTCAAAGTAATTCAGGAGGGCATAAGAGAAAATTGCCCGAAATCAATACCGTTTTTTCGGGCATACCTATCATAAGAGAGCTTCGGGCATATTTTCGGGCATGCAGTGGACAAGAAAAAGACGAGAAAATACTTTTCGGGTAGTGTGGATCTCATAGAAATAAGCTAGTTATATTTTTTCTCTAAACATTAATAGAAAAAAAAGGTCGTCGAATTTTTCATTGCCCTACGCCTATGAGAATCATTAGCAATTTCAAATTATCTGCTAGCATTCATAGCATGATCGACCACTTGAGATTTGAACCAATTCAACACATTATGAACATTTGATAGCGTTTCCAAATTATGCCTCAAGACACTGGCTGACGAACATATAGCAATTAATTTCTATTTGTCCAAGATCTGCCGTTTTATTGCATTAACAATTTTTGTCTACTTTAATAAATACAACTAGGTCAATATTCCTTAAAGAATAATGATGCCACTATAATTCAATGTCATAAATTCAATAGCTGATGGGCATCCACGATTTGAATTTCAGACGCAATAAACTGTTAAACCATTTCTGCCATTAGTCAATTTTATCTAGGGCATGGACACAATATAAATTATTTCCTGTTTACCATATGCAGCCATGTGCTGTCTCTGATCTTGTCAGATGAATTCAATTGGTAGCAGTTTGGTCATTTGAGGTGCAGTTAATTACAATCTACCATGAATATTCAACATTAATTAAATGTAACAGTTCACTTTTTTTTAACCACAATAGCGTATAAATTACAGTATGGTAAAGTTATTCGGTTATTGTGATTTTGGAAAACAGTACTTTTTTAATTCATATTTTGTGCATAACTTGCAAGTCACACGACATGAATTGTATTGTGGATGGTATTTTCGACACCAACCATTAACAATCCATTATGGGTGCTAAACAAATTCTAACTGAAGACGACATATTTCATGTGGATGTCACATGTGTTAACCATTCATCCACCCAACTCACCTTTATTTTAAAAAAACATGGGGGAGAGGTAGGTGTGTGTGAGTGCAGTGAACTCTTACAGTGGGCCCACAGATCCATTCACTTGATTTGAAATATTCATTTGATGATATATGTATTTCAAATGTCTGTGTTGTGTCTTGTCCGAGGGTTTCTTGTATGGGTTTTTTTTATCTGTGGCACGGTCCTCCTGCAGCTACTAATATTTATAGTCTTTATTCATTTGGAGAATATACGTATCTGGTAATTTTGAGCTAGATTTAACAATATCTGGTATATATTTATATTTGTAGGACTGTTATGAGTATTTCCATGTGTTATAATAATCAGCTTGTAGACATATTACCATTATCATCTTTACTTACAGACATATTATGTTTATTACCTACTTATCTATAATTTATCATATATAAAAACTAACACACTGTCTAATAGACTTCATAACTTATAGTCAATATTATAATAAACAATAGTCATATACAAACACTTTGTTTACACATAGCTAGATCAAAACAGTACACAAGCAAAATGTGAGGACTAAAAGGAATGCTCTTTTGTTAGAAGTTATGGACACTTTCTTGTCCTATTCTTAGTGCTAATATATATATTAATCAAAAATTGTACCGATAAACAAATGGTAAATTTTGCCGTTTGTGTTATTGGAAATCATTGAAAATTGTCCCATGAATATAAACACTACACATAAATTTCAGATCAGTCAGATAATAACTGTAGCCACAAGCTAGAGGGACCACAAAATTATCAGAAGTGATCAAAGGTAATTATCAGCTTCTTCATCTCATGACCATAAACAATGTGCATAACTTTAAAGCCAATGCAATTTGAGAATTCACAAGTCTTTTCAAAGTGGTCATGGGCAATAACTCTGGAAGTAATTAAAGGAAATCGCTTAAAATCTGTTGGTCAATTCTTGGGTATAAATTTCAATCCGTTGATCAGATGATAACCTTAGCCTCTAGAGTGGGCAACTTGAAAACAAAATTTCGGCATCATACGATGCCAATAAAACTACCATATGATAGATGATGTAAATCAGAAGTTAACAAAACTCATGTACATCAAGGAACAAAGGAAATGTTTACCTGACATATTTGGCATGAAATTCAACTAAAAAAATTTGGAAGGTTTTCAAAAAGAAAAAAAAAAACATGGATTTTTAGATAAATCTGTTTAGGTTAAAGTTTTATCACCGAGTTCAAAATATATTTTAACCCAAAAAACTTTCAAATTCCAACTGAAAACAGATTAATTTACCCTTTTTTTACTGAAAGTTCAGTTCTTCATTTGTAATTTAAGATACACAAACGTCTGAAACAAAGAAATACCAATCTGATTTAAAAGCAGATCTGACGATCTATACTAGAGAAAGGATTTAAAGGAACAAACTTATGAATTTGGTTAAAATTAATCATTTGAAATGGCCATTTTAAGATTCAAAAGACTTAACACAACTCTATGAATTAATCTACTTCATATTAAAAAATATCAATCAGCTGACTACCCAAGCAAGAAAATTACCATCTATTTTGTAATTCATCAAGCAGTTCAGGAGAAAGAACTTGAGAATATAAAAAGTTAATGACGGACATGGGTTATGACTATAGTAAGACATAAAAACTACATTTTTTTGTTTTTGAATAATTAAAAATCTGAGCGGCATTAAGAAGGCCTGAATTTCAAGCACTATTTCAGATATATTTTAATAATAAAAAATGGATAATTTGAGTGTTTCATAATGCTGAGACCATAAAACATGTTTGTGAGTGGATTGACACACTAGGGGAGATAATTAGCAAAATCTACATCTTCTGGTTGTTAGTTTTGTACATAGCCATATGATTGGATAATTAACAAGTAATTAGAACAATGTAAAATCTGTTCTAGCCTCCAGTGATTAGGATCTTCACGCAATATATCACACTGCTAGAGATGTGAGTGATAATATCTTTATTATATCTGCGCTGAGCAATACCCGGGGGTGTAATTTTCTTCTCTTTAACACCTGTATATCTAGCTCTGTATAATAATAGATTGGCTGTGTTTTGAGAAAATGTGGGGCATCTCATATTTTACTAATGTAGGTACATGTAGCTACTTTAATCCCATATAAAATGACGAACCGATTTTAATAGTCCCCTGCTTTCTTCGAAAGGCGGGGAACAAAAATGTTATTTTATTTTGCACTGGCTTAATTCTTTCAAATCTACATCAATCTTTAGTATAGCCATTAAAATTCAAATACAATCAATGTTTTACAGTTATTGTTTACAGATGAAGACTTAAATGCCATACGAAATAAAAAGTTTATCTTCTTTTACACTGGCTTAACTCTTTCAAATCTGCATTAATCTTTTATAGCCATTAAAAACAAATTAAAATATATGATAATCAATCAGTTTTTTTTTTTACTGTTATTATTAGCTACTTGAATACCATCAATTTTCTTTTCTTTAACACTGGCTTAATTCTTTAAAATCTACATTAAGCTTTTGCTATTCATTAAAAAAAATCACATACATGTACAATCAATGTTTTTTACTGTTATTATTCCCAGATAAAGACTTGACTACAAAATTTGTGACAATGCAATAAATAAAGATGTTAATATTCTAAAAAAAAAAAACTAAGCCGAAATTAATTTTTCTTGTTTTTCAGCAATTAAACATTGCTGTTGGCTTAAATTTCATGCTGGAACTCTTTGATCAAAAACTACATAACTTTAAAGCAGCGAATTAGTTATTTTTTAGAGATGTGAAATAAAATACTTAAGAACGCAGTGTGCCAGAAGGCCATTAGGTTTTTTTCCCGATTTCAAATAACATTGTCAAGGATGAGAACAAAACCACAAACAAAAACATGTGGTTACATATCATTTTGACCTTCATGTTCATGGACAGTTGTTGACTGCTGATTCTTAGACAATAAAGATGGCAACATTAAATCAATAGAATGTAATTTGAACTATAGATGGGCATTTGTACTGAAAGTAAAGGGACATAACTCTTATAGTTTTTTTAAGCAGTAGTTTCAGACTACACACAAAAATCATGTGTCAACAAAATATTTAAATTCGTATGTAATAAAAAATGGGTGCACCTCCTTATTTTTCATATTTAATTTTTGTGCGGTATTAAAATTATGTCAGTAATATTCCTACAAAATTATGTGAATGAAAGCGTGCCGACTACTGCCGACCCGTACTTTTTATTTTATGAAATTCACACCAGTAACATTCCTCCAAAATTACCGTATTTTGCTATCATCTAAAACTATTAATTACTTACACGATGCCAATCGAAATATTTGTCGAAATTTCTCAGCTTGTTTCTTTTTTTTAAAAAAAAACATAAACCCCATTCAAAATATTATCATAAACCCGAGAATAAACATCAAAATAGAATCTTTTCCCCGACATTTTTCATGTGATAATTGTATTGTTTACATCTCTCGTCATTTCACTCTTCTCGTGAGATTTCTACTTTAATTTTCGGTTATTGTATTATAACAATGCATATGTGTGTTCAGGGGAAATTAATAGATGTAATAGGAGATAATATGACATATTTGACTAGTTTCTACATGTTGTTGACTGACATCAAGGAGATTAAAATATCCGACAATGGAGAAACCCAGAGTTAATCACACAGATTAAATTCATAATCACTCTTATTGGATTGATTAAGGCAGATTAAGTAGTTAATCAAGGTAGGTGTATAGACGGCATCACAGGGATCTCTTAATTACTTAATCAATCCAGCCTATTATCAACGATAATCAGGTTGAATGGTAGATATACTCTCAGTACCCTATATTAATTTTGGAATTTTGAATATTATTCACCATGTCTTGATGGGCATATTCCTGGTCTGACAATTTAGGACGTTTGGAAAATAGCGTAGGACATGTCCGGAATATACGGGCGAAATTCCATCACTGCTTAACATACATTATGGTTCATCGATTCTAAGAATTTGATCATCATGATCAAACGGAAACTGTATTTGACTTTTACAATATTGAGGCATCAATTCAAGTATTCAATATATCAAACACCCAGGTGCTTAACAAAAGTGTGTGTGTGTAGGCAATTATTATTCAAAATTAATGACATTTTCCATATTTCTAAGCATATAAAGGCACAATTTGCTCAACAACATATACTTATCTGTCTTTCAATAATAGCAACTCTTGGAAGTATACTGTTAAATTAATAGCCTTTGTTACCGACGAGAACGGGAATGTATTGCAACTAACATTTCAAATGACCTAAACACTGTACAAAAACAGCTCTAATTCGTGTTCTTAGTGACATTCGATGGCAGTTGATAACGGTGACATATTTCTGTTGCAACTGTTAGATCTCTCTGCTGTGTTTGAAACAATTGATCACAAACTACTCTTAAATCTTCTCGCCCTCGACTTTGGTGTCGAAAGTACAGTTCTCTCATGCTTCGCTTCTTATTTAACCGACCGACATCAATCCTCAGAAGCTGAATTAACATGTGGTGTACCACAGGGTCTGTCCTTGGTCCTATTTTGAACAAGTAATGAACAAGCGAAACACCATCTGTTCGCTGACAATACCCAATTATTATATAGTTTTTCAACCAATCTATCTTAATATAATCAAACACTGTCTCAACTGGAAGAGTCTTCCGACAAGATCAAGACTTGGATGAACTCCAATATTCTCAAGCTAAACGAAAACAAGACTGAAGCTATAATATTTGGAACAACTAAAGTGTCTAATTACAATACCAGGCCCATTTAAATTGCTGACTCAAGCATCTGTATTTCATCCTTATTCTTGATCCATCTTTGCCTATGAATAAACAGGTTGACAATGTTTTTTCAAAATATTTGTTCCATCCCAAATAAAATGACTCCTTCTGCCACGGCAACACTGGTCCACTCTATTAGTAAGTATTTTCCTGATTATACTGCTGCAATAGTTTACTAGCCCAAATAAATAAAAATCTAAGATCAAGTACTAATCACAACATTGGTTTCCCAAAATATAAACTCAGCTCCAATTTGGAGCTTGCTCATTTGACATTGTTGTTGCCAATTTGTGGAATTTGTTACCTGAAAATCTTAGATCCAGTCCATCATTAGATGTCTTTAAATCCAGATTGAGGACAATGAGAAATATTTGCAAAAGTGATTGTGTTTTTTGTAGCACTATATATGAGCACGACTATATGTGGAATTAGAGCAATATAAATGGACTCACATACAGTCACTCACAAGAAATAGAAATAATCTTGAACTCCACAGGTGACACACCTGACAAATGAAAACGGGACTTACTAAATTATGAAAATTGTCCTCTGCCTTTAGATTTAAACTTAGGACATTCTGTTTGTGAAGCTAGTGTCCTATAACCACATGACCACCTTCGCCACTAGGCTCTTACTGAACTGAAGTAAAGCCTATAGGATAGTATTTTTGCGTTCAATTGCACCGATTTTTAAAATCACTCGAAAATATCGCTTGTGTGCCCATTCATGGGGACGAAGATTCTGCTCAGCGAACCATCCGCCTGATTGATTGCCCGTATCTAGCATGTTAAATATTTTCGGACGAATATTTTACGCTGGCAAATCTGTCAGGCGATTATTATTGAGCGAACCATTTCTATTATCTGCCTCAACTGCAAAATCGTGGAATCTAACAAAAGAATTAGAACTGGTGATTTCTCCAACGAACTCTTCTATATATTCTGCATTTCATTAGTAGCAAATAAATAGCAGCTACCACAGCAATCTTTCGATTTTGAAGATCCGCCATTTTGTTAAAGTTATAAGTGATCAATGTAATTTACTTGCAGAGTGGTGTAGGTCTACACTCTCAAGAAGATCACAACGTGTGCCCATTCATGATCAACCATAAAAAATTGCTAGCAAATTTCAATCGGCCCGAACAAGCAAAAAAAATATGCTTCTCTGCCCATAGCTTCCGACAGTTATTTATACAATAATTAGTAACTACAATTTAATGATTAAAAAATTAAGCATAATGCAAATCTCCACTATCATATGGTACATAAAAAGAATAATCATGAGACAAAAACAAAGTGTAAACATTGTGCAGGGGATACTCAGACTTCAATATCTTCGAATTTGTGCATGGACCGTATAGTGTGGTGTGGTTGTCCTGCATTTATTATATCAGAGTCAGAGCAATGTGACAGAAGTCACTTGACTTTTACAAATCTTACATGCATAAAAATGGTGGATGATATATTTTAAAGTTACTTTTTAATCATCAAATGTGTTTGGTTAAAAAAAATTCTAGTAACAGCTTTGAAAATTGCAAAGTTTAGAAATTAACAAATTCGATGTCGATTTAGTATATATTCAGCGTTAAATAACAACAAGAGCATCGCTAACGCAGCAATATACGTCCACATTCCTGTTTTGTTTGATATGGTCCAGTTTGCATTGAGGGTCTGTGAAATAAAACTGGGTTGTAGGACTGCTATCAGTATAACATTTCGTTCACATTAACAGAACACAATTTTTATTTTAAAACAATCGATGTCTTTATTCTAAAAGCATGACGTTTTTTTTTTGTTTTTTTTTGCTTGATTGATAACGATAAGAGAATACTTGTGGAAACGTCGTGCTTTTAGAATAAACTAGTGATTGTATCCCATAAAAACTGTGTTCTGTTAATTTGTTCCCTGATCGCTAAATGCCACTTAAAGAATAACTAGAAATGGGCGTGGCTCTGCCCCTGGGGGTCGGGCATGCACCAAAAACAATAGGGATCTTCCTTGGGGTATAAGGAATAAGTATACCAAGTTTGAAGAAAATCCAGTAAGAATTGCGCCCTGTAGGCGACACAAAGACACACGAAAAGAAAATGGGCGTGGCTCTGCCCCTGGGGGTTGGGCATGCACCCCAAACGATAGGGATGTTCCTTAGGGTACAAAGAATGTGTATGCAAAGTTTCAAGATTATTAGTTAAGAAATGTGGCCTGTAGACGACAAACAAACAAATACTAGAAATGGGCGTGGCTCTGCCCCGGGGGGTCGGGCATGCACCAAAAACAATAGGGATCTTCCTTGGGGTATAAGGAATAAGTATACCAAGTTTGAAGAAAATCCATGAAGAATTGCGCCCTGTAGGCGAACCACAGACACACACACACACACACACACACACACACACACATACATACATACACACACACACACACACAGACAGGGGCGACGGCATAATACGTTCACATTATGAATGTGGACGTATAAAAATAGTGGAAGTGAATGTTAGTGAGATTAGTGATGAAACCAGATAATCCATTTAAGATATCATTTGATCTTAAGGGAAAACCAGACGGTATTATATGTAGATTAACTTAGTTCTTAGCACATGTTCTGATAATTCATAATAATTATTGGCAAAGAAGTAGATGAGAAAAGTCGAGAGATTAGCTAAGAAGTGTAATCCATGTACGCTACCATCTGATCATAAGGGAAAACCAGACGGTATTATATCCAGATTAATTTACATTTATTTCTAAGTAATTATAATTCCTTATAAATATTGGCAGTTAATAAAAATAGTCTAAGCTAGCCAGTGATACTTAAAGACTTAATATGCTTTTCATGTTTTCGACATTTTGAAGATGTTAATTTCTTGAGAGGTGAAGAAGTGCAAGTAGCTGGCCTTGTATAGTATGCAAAATAGTCTAAAACTGGCCCTTATCTACAGTTAATTAATCAGTGTTTGATTGATGTAGAAAAGAATGTATTGCAATATACAAAAGACAATCTGATTAAAACAGAGATCCTATTTCGTTTCGTTTTTATAGTTCAAAATTTCGTTTTACTTGTCTTTACTACACTTGGATCTGGAAGAGTTGTTATTTAACTCGTGTTCTGAATGGTGTCAGGGATAAGCCAATGAAACGGTCTGCTATGGCGAGCTTTAGGCGTGTTTTTCACGGAACTGTTGGTAATCCACTAGTAACATCAATGCTGATTGGTTAATCAAATGTCTGACATCATAGGGTCATAATTCGGTCTTTTGATCCCTGACGTGACCTAACGCTATAACTTGTCAGATCTTCATGTAGTGTAGGCCATCGAAAATATAAAAAAAAACGAAATGAAATATAGATCTGTATTTTAATCAGATTGTACAAAAGAAGAAATTTTATTTTTTAGATATAGAAATCATGTATTTTATATACTTTAATTTGAATATCTGTCAAATTTCAATTAAAATACCCAAATTTTATGTATTTTATAGAACTTCACGAAAAAACACCATAGGTCATAAGTTCTGTTCAATCAAAGTTTAATTATGCATAAAAAATGTTCATCTGAAAATATTTGTTGCAGTTACAGGTTTTGATATCAGGGGTTTTTTTTTTTAATATATATTTGGAAAATTTACATAGTCAGGTCTTGAAAATGCAAATTTAAATGTTAACTGACAAAATGTCAGGAACCATTCTGGTTGTATCTGACAATCTTCCACTTTGTATACAGTACCATAAATTAAACACAGGAAAAAGACAAATCTGCATCTGTGACCGATGCAATATTTCCAGACTTACATATTTTTATTGTTCCTATATATTCCAACTTGTTTAAACTCGCACAGACAGTGTGTTCATTGGGTCCCTTTTACTTAAAAATAACAGCATTTAAAAAAATGTCAAAGATGTATAAAAGTTCATCAAAATTAACTATCAATCACTTTGACTGTACTTTCAATATACTTTCGGGCAAAGCATCATTAGGTTCAAGCCCACATTAAAATTTTTATAGCCCTATTATTGTAATAATGCTATCGATCGAGTAATTACGATATTTCTATAAGATCCTGGAGGACATCTTTAACTAGTCTGTGTATGTTATAATTAGTTTTATTGGTTAAAGCTACGTGACACTTAGAGTGGACTAGATTTCTAAATGGTCTAATTTCACACCTGATATCTCATAGAATAAACTAAAGAAAATCTATCCAATTTCCGACAGGTTTCATTGTATTACAAAATGTCAAACGATGTCAGAGACACTTAATACGTCTACTAGTTTTTCAGTTCCTAATTTCGATCAATTTAGATTTGAAAAAGAGAGAGAGAGAGAAATGGGGTTTAATGTCCACTTGACACAAACTAGGTCATTTCGAGAACATTTTGTTCAATTTTATTTCAATAATTAGCTTGCGCGTAGGGGTCCTTTAGCAGTGGGAGGAAACTAGAGGACCTGGAAAAACCCACAAGGTTGGACAGGCGACCCTACTCCTTGTCACATACAACCGGGGAATCGAAACCACACCAGTTGACTCAATGACAGACCTTATGATGCAGCACGCACACACTAACCATTCGTCCATCTACCCCCCACCACTTAAATTTGAAAATCATCAACTGATTTAAAGGGGGTCTATAATAAAAAAAGAAAAGAACAGAGCTATAACATCATGTAAACACAATACCAACAGACCTTTTTAAATTTCTATTGGTACATGATTATGTGCAGTGTAAAGAGAGATGATGTTTCTTCCTATATATTTCAAAATTTAATCGCCATGAGATCTTGTATATGCAGTAGCAATTAACCTTGATTTTTTGTACTATTCTGAAGATGCTTTATTTGTTTTAACTTGAAATTAAATGTAATAAACGGAACAGTGATTAGCCCTCAGCAATTTAGACCAGTAACCAGATGGTTGTATGAACAAGCCCTAGCTAGAATTAATATAGCATCAAAAATCCAGGACTTGAAATAACAATTTCAGTTGAACCTGACAAGCTCAACCAAGTTATCCTTATTAACTTTGAGACGTATTTGTACTGATATTAAAAATATCTATAAAAACACAGAAAAAAAGTGTAAGCACATGAACACGTATCTCAATTTGTAGCTATGAGTATGAGGTGATAACTAGCGATAAAACACCCCAACAATAAGAATATTGTACAGTATGAAGAGTGTATCACCAACTGACAAATAAAAACTGCACAGATAATCCAAAATGTCAAAATGAGTGGCAAAGACCCAACTCATGAAGAAAGAACGTCCATGTCCTAAGACAGATGTAATAAAATTTAAGTCACAGAAAATGTTCTGTTTAATATCTTTTAAGACAACAGTATGTTTATCCCTTTAAAGGAGTTAAACCTCTAACTCAATATTTTCCATATAATTTGAAATTAAAAACATGAATTAGAATTCAATATTTTAGTCCATTTCAACCAAAATATTGATGTTGTTATCTTGACGTGAAAATATGGGATCCTAATATCTAATATTTAATTTAAGACATAATGTACATTTTAAAATCAGTACATGAGTCGTGTATTCTATGGTTGCGGGTGCCATTTGTAATCAACAAAGAAAAACATATGCTACAAGACAATACAGAAGTAATTAGTAATGACTGATTCACAAATGACAAAATAATAACAAAAAACATGCAAAAAGGACTAAGTAGGCTTAAACGACTGCCATTCAATTTGAAGAATTGTACATTAACTTTATATATTCATATCACATTAATATCTGCTCTTAGATCCAATTTCATATATTATAATATTCTAAATAATAGAGTTAATGTCCTTTAATACCGTTTTCAATAAAATTTTATTATGAATTTTTATTGGCGCATATTACTTTTAGATCCAATTTCATATATTATAATATTCTAAATAATAGAGTTAATGTCCTTTAATACCGTTTTCAATAAAATTTTATTATGAATTTTTATTGGCGCATATTACTTTTAGAAGTGCTTCATATTCCTTTTTAATATTAATACATGTAGATATACTATTTACTATGTATATAATATTTAATCTGCCAACATTTAATGGTAACAAAATTCAAATGAATAAATCAAATGTGTAGGTGTAAATGCTGAAGTATTTTTTTTTTTACTTTATTTTTTAATATCTTTTAAGATAAATATTTTTGGCGGTCATAAAAATATACATACATACATTGTATATACATACATTTATTCAAAGCCGCTGATCAGCATTTTTCAGAGATTATCTAATTATCTAAGGCTTAATTCATACTAAAGAGTATCCAAATAGATTAGTTGACATTTCATCAAGAAAAAAAAAAATAAATGGCAGATAATAAGATTAAAAAGAAAACGATTTTAAAAGATTATGATGTGAAAAAGTAAAATTATAGGCTGGAATAAAATAAGAACAAAATCCTTATCTGCCAAATGCAAGTTGGCAGATGGCTGAAAACTCTTTGATATATAGTTGTTAAAATGTGAAGAGATAGCTGTGGTGTACAATGAAGCTATCTACCTACAGGCTACAAACAGCACACACACCTATGGTTAAGTGATGGCTCTGTAATGGCTGTATTTTTAAATTTGAAACAGAATGGCCTTCTCATTCATAACTTATAATTTGTTTTCATTAACCTGTATATTTGTCCCTTCAGTTTAGATATAAACCTTAAATGGATATGTCAATGGTTGTCAAACGTCAAAGCAATATATCATTAAAATTCAAATAAAGTTAATAATATACAGTAAATTGTCATATAAATTGGAATGTTTATATATCATTATTATGCTAAAACTTGATGAACTTAATTTAAATTCAATAAAATTAATGAAAGGTGAAATATGGAAGCATACAGGTTGATCAGTGAATGGAACCATCAGATATTAACATTTTTTGAAATAACAGCTGGTCAAAAAACAATTTAACATTTATTCTACTATAGACTAATAATAAAGTTCATAGAAACTTGCATATGTGTTTTAAAGCTTCCACACAGGATTTTCTCTGCGGGGCACCATTGGACACTTCTCTGTAATTTCACTAGTATATTTAGAAATTTCACTAGTTAATACAGTTAGTAATTTCACTAGATAATTTAGTAATGTCACTAGTTAATTTAGTAATGTTACTAGTTATATCTAGTAATTTCACTGCCAGTATATACTTAGTAATTTTAGTTATATTAGTAATTTCACTACTAGTTATATTTAGTAATTTTACTAGTTATATTTAGTAATTTTACTAGTTATATTTAGTAATTTTACTAGTTATATTTAGTACATGTAATTTTACTAGTTATATTTAGTACATGTAATTTCACTAGTTATATTTAGTAATCTCACTAGTGATATTTAGTAATTTCTCTATTTAGTAATTTCACTAGTTATATTTAGTAATTTCACTACTTATATTTAGTAATATCACTACTTATATTTAGTAATTTCACTACTTATATTTAGTAATTTCACTACTATATATTTAGTAATTTCACTAGTTATATTTATGGAAAACCATAGTTGTGTTCAGAGCTATAAATATAATCTTCTGAAAGACTAATATATAATTAGAATTTTAAATTGGGCAATTGGTAAAGAATTTGAGGCCAATTGAGAAATGTTTCAGTGATACATTCCGGGTAGAGACATCTTTTAATCTGTTTCGCTCATGGAGCATGGTGAAAGTGGTTGGACGCACAAAACATTGCTATCAAATACTAATTTACCCTCCCAGTAGTCATATTTTTCAATTCTCCAGAACAAATGGCTAATATTATAGACTTTAAGACAAAAATGCAAATACATAGGTGATAAAAACTTACATACATTTAAGTTATGGCCATTTAAAGTTAACATTACATGTACTTTATATTGATTTCTTATAATTGTCTGTTGATGTCTAAACATTAACTCATTTCTATCAACAAACATCCGGACCATATGATATATAGCCTATGTTATTTGTTTTAATCATTTAAATACCTAACTTCAGCAAAAGCATATCTAACATGTACACAAACTGTAACTTAACCTGTAGATATATATTTTGAGTGATGGGTAATTGATTAGAGGTGTAAATATGCTGATATGTTTACCTGTACAATCTTTACATCCATCAGTTTAGATGATTATACCTGATACAAGCACAGCAGAAACTATGATGGAAAATCTGAGAATATTTTGGTAATTATTTTACCTCTGGTCAATACAACTGTAATTTAAAGACAGCTGCAAGAAGGAGGAAAAGATGAGGGGGTCTAAGAATAAGAAGGAAATCAAGCATTGTATTCCATCACAGTCAAAAAACTGTTCTTATAACACCTTGAAGAACAGGATAGGGTTGCTTGTTAACTATGGATTGCAATTCATTTCTAGTAAGGTACATGTACATGCAATTAACTATAAATGCATTTTACTAAGAGGAGAGACAGAGAAATGTGGTTTAACATTCATTCAAAATTAGGTCATTTCAAGGCTAACATATGGTATATTTTTATTTCATTAAATCGCTTGTGCACAGATGTCCGTCATAGGACATCAGAGTACCTGGAGGAAACTCACATAGTTAGGTAGGCAGACCTTATTCTTGTCACGTACAAACCTGGGATCTAACTTGCATACATTGTAGATAACAGGACTTACAGTTTATATGTACAGAGCACATGGGATAAAAACAAAATCTCAGTAATTCTAGCACATGAAATCTTTTTTTTATAATTTTACACTTTGATAATTTTACATTATTTTTTATATTACAGATTGTTGAGAGCGAAAACATAATACGATGAAATGCAGGAAAACCATACAAAGTGACAAAGACCTAAAAGCATCCCTATCACTACTCTATTATTAGTACCTTATAAAAAAAACTCTAAAATATAACAAAATCGAGGTGATATTTCAACTATTGACCCCAACCTAAATTACATGTACATGTTAACTAGATCTATTATATATCTATTGTAACAATAAGATGTCAAGAGATAGACCTCTGTATACAAAGATAAGTAAAAGATAAAAAATGATGACAGTGGCCTTTACTAATTCTACTATGTGTGGTTATGAGTTATGAGTGGATGTACACACACTGACTCTCTGATCTACAAGATGTCATATTATTTATGACTGTATTATTCATAATAGCTCTTTACTATTGAAACATATAATATTGGCAATATTTATGACAGTGATACATATAATTCGAGTAAGCCTATACAGAGAAAAGAGACAGCTGCTCAATAGACTTGATAAAATGCAGAACATGTATTGCCAATTTCTGAGAGTGATATTAAGAGTTTTACTAAACAGCAAGAAGGACAGAAAATTCAATCAATGTAAATAGTGATAGTAGTAGGTAAGCCAGTCCTGCTTATCTTGTTCACAGATAACCGCAATATCTCATGCTCGGTCAAACTCAACAATTCAGTTACAGTAATTACTAAATAGATTTATTGAGCTATACAAGGGACAACAACTTGGATAAAACTTTGACAATGTGTCCATCGGTGGTGAGATTACAACATCTGTTGTATTTTTGAATAGAATCAATGATTTCTCATAAACTTACTAGGATTACCTTTAAAACTATTGTTTGTCATGATGTTTGTTTGAAATGTAAGTTCAGCTGTAAAATCAGACCTATTATTGATTGGCACTAATCAGCTCTCAAAATTTTGGATAAAAGTTTGTTATTTCCGTGAATTGTTAGGAAACAAGAACAGTTATGTAATCTTGTAAACTGGAATCGCAATCATGCAGATATAACAACACTGAGAATATTCAATTTATTAAACAATTTGTTCAAAAAAACATGCATGTAGAAATTGCTACAAAATAAATCAATACTCAGGAAAAAAGTGCAATATTTTAAGTTCAAAAACCAATAAAAAACCTTTGTTACTGAAAGTAGAATGAAAACGCATGATGCACATCAGAAAAACGGTCAACCTAAACTCTTTACAGATAATGCATGAGTTTGGGAGAATTTAATACCATTTATATGTTTATTTGATTTAAAAAATCATTGCGATTTCAAAATTCATAACTTTAATAAATTGCAATAGAATAAGTAATTAAATGTAATTTTTCTTTTAGCGTCCATGTGAAAAATGTTCAGCAGTGTGCCATGGACTATAGTATAAAGCTAATAATGATGTTGAAACAGTGATTTGTATCCATTGTCGTACCAGTAATAAGGTAATTCATAATTTGGATTTTCATCAAGGATATGACAGCCTTTACTTTAATAACGATGG
Organism: Patella vulgata; assembly: GCF_932274485.2. NCBI lineage: Eukaryota > Metazoa > Mollusca > Gastropoda > Patellidae > Patella > Patella vulgata. Next base: position 27,557,787 of record NC_065883.2, read on the forward strand.
AATCTGTGTTACACGAAAGACATCAAATGATATTAAAACTATTTATAGTATGGTATGTTTGGAAGTAAAAAATAAATCTAAGCTGGACAGGGTTAAATTTATTGTTTTAACCCGAAAATTCAACTTTAAAGTAGCTAAGTCTCTAACTCAATATCATCCGAAATCTTCGACATTGAAAACAAGTTTTATTTTTCAGTTTAAATCAACATTGAAATGAAATGAAATGAAATGGGGTTTAACGTCCTACTGTTCTGCTCCTAACCTGGGCTAATGAAGACGGGCATACGCCATACAGTGTGCTATGAGGGAAATTTTGCCTGGACAGCGGCACTACGGCCTACTCTTATATCGAATTCCAACTGCCAAGGGATCTTTTACGTGCACGCCAATGTGTACACGGGACCTCGGTTTTTCGTCCCATCCGAACGACTAGACAGCTTTCCTTGTCAGCCCCTCCGTCCTGCATCACTGACAAGGGAGAATCACGCCGGAAAATCTGGATGAACTTTCTCGGCCAATGCAGGGATTGAACACCCGACCTCCAGGCTAGCGAGCTAGCGTCTTACCCACTTAGCCACGTTATCCCCAAATCAACATTTATGTTGTGACTTTACCGGGAAAAGATGGCCTTCTGATATCCAATATTTAAGACAAAATAAACATTTCAGCGCTATTTGTAATAAAGGACTCGAAAAACGAGGCTAGGCATATTCCACAAGTCATGTCAAACGGTGACGCTATATTCTTATCTGGAGAGCATGCCCAATAAATACTATCGGCGTAGACTGGAATAACCAGACGCTAGAGATTTAAATTCGATTGAGAATACTGGCGTATTTTGCTGAACCTAACTGATTAGAATTACAGTAAAAACAGCAACGATTGAATGCAAATCAATTTATATACATTCATATTACATTATTATATGCGTTGCGACCCATTTGTGTCAATTTCTAGGTCCCAAATATTAGCGAAATTTGTTATTAAAAGGTTTTTGTTTTTGTTTTTTTAGGCTTAAGACATTTCAAAATGGCTGAGGCAGAATACAGCCTTCTGTCTCTGGATTTTGAGAATATGTCGACAGCAGATCTACTGAAAAATTTCAAAGTGTATGCTAACTTTTCCAAAGGAATCGATGAAACAGAGTTTGACATCTTACGCGATAAAAGATGGCAGATCGGAATAATTTTACTTTATGTAATCGTTATTGTGTTCGGATTTATCGGTAACTTACTGGTTGTCATAGTGATAGTCCGTTATAAACAACTTCACACAGTGACTAATATTTTTATTGTGAATTTAGCATTAGCTGATATAGCATTGTGTTTGTTCAATTTACCATTTCAACTTCACTACCAATTGACGGACAACTGGGCGTTTGGTCGCATTCTGTGTCATGTGATCAATCCTACATTTGGTGTACCGGTATTTGTGTCAAGCCTTTCTATTCTTGCCATCGCAATAGATCGATTTATTCTTATTGTTTATCCCTTTAAAAATCGTATGACCAACATTCAAGCCATGTTATTGGTTGTGTTAATCACCATGGTAACTTTAATAGTGGCTATTCCATTAATGGTATTTACAAAACTTGACATCATTGACGAACCAATGATACAACTTTATAAAATTTACTGTGTTGAAAGATGGGAAGAAAAATCAAAAAGAATCTACGCCTTATCTGTGTTTGTTCTACAATTTGTGATTCCATTGCTGTTAACAACTATATTTTACAGCTTAATCTGTGTTGTATTAAAAAATAGACCAATCAAAAAACATGAAACAAGAAGGAATCGACGAACCAATAAGATTCTTATATCTGTTGTTTTAACTTTTACATTGTGTTGGTTACCATGGAATATCTTTGGTTTAGTGACAGAATTTTTCCCCAAAAGTATTCCCTTGAAATATTTACGTCTGACAGATTTACTGATTAAAATATTTGCGATGAGTTCTGCATGTGTGAATCCATTTCTTTACGGCTGGTTAAATGACAATTTCAGAAAAGAATTTGGGCGACTTTTGGGAAGTGGTTTGAAAAAAATTCAAATGAATGGAACATATGCGGAATATTCACGAACCACCGGTTATAATAATACTTTAGAGCTCGGCACTCCGACAAAGAAAAGGATAATAATCGAAGATGAAGAATAGCCATTTTTTCTTTTATTTTATCACTTTGATTCCCTGTGATTTAAATAATAAAGACAATATTTTGTGTTAATTTACATATGGGATAAAATATTGAGGTGATACTATGATATATGTATTGTGTCTTATAATCAGAAGCATGACTGAAGGATAGACGATACAGAATGACAGCTGAAGTTTTATAAAAGCGTAACATAAGTCAAAGGCCCTCAAGCAGCGCTATATGAAAACAGATATCATTTAAATAGCAAGTGTGTAGTTTGTAATTAGATATAATAAATGTGATCAATTAATATAGATAGATACTTTATAGTGTGTCAAATGGTAAAGTTATGTTGGTTTTTTTTTTCAAATTTATAATGTTACTACTACATATTTAACACCTTTAACAATATTTTTGCACTTATTAATAATAAATTTTGAATTTTTTCTAATTTAATTAATTTCATTCAAGCTTATTATTTATTTACCACAGTAAACAAAGAGTAGAATGCTCTATCTTAACAATGATTTACATTGTCAAACTCATCACTCAATTTATTGTTAAATTAAATAAAAAAATTTAAAAATGATTTATTGTTGTTTTTACTGTTGTGCCATTTATATGGATTATATATTGGAACTCTAACATCAACTAAAATTTTCTGTAACAAATTTTAATTTATTAATTTCACCCCTTCGTGAGTACTTATATTTTATAAGTAGGTTATCCGACATTCAACATTTACTGTTGTGCCATTTATATGGATTATTTTTGGAAGTCTTAACATCAACGAAAATTTTCTTTAACAAATTTTAATTTATTAATTTCACCCCTTCGTGAGTACTTATATTTTATAAGTAGATTATCCGACATTCAACATTTAGGCCACACAAAGAAAGACATGTTTTTCAAAAATCGTTTTAAAAAATCTTATCACTTTAGTGACTTATCACTAATATCCCCATTTCAAGGTTCTACATTTATGTAATCATCTGTTTCTTTACACAGTTTAAATGAATTTACTTATACAATCGCAAATTCTTGTGCTACATATCTAAATTTTACTGTTACTGTTTGCTAAGCTGAAAACAAGTTTATTTACAAACAATAACTAATTATAGTGAACACAGTAACCGATAAGAATAAAAGAGGTGAGGCTGCACTTTTCAAGTGACATGCCAATATCTGAGAATCAAAAACATAATATAGAACACAATTGCTATTTTAATTAAGGTAAAGTTTTGTTTTGCTTGAAAATGTTGAGAGAGCAATCAATGAAACGTCACTTTAATTAAAATAGTAATTGTGTTCCATATTATGTTTTTGTGTTTATTACGTATGTCAATTGCTAAATGCTGCTCAAAGAAGGTCTGAGAATCAGTATATACTTTTGATATGGCTTTATCTGTCAGGTAATTTTGCCAAGGCCAAGAAAAAAAATACCTGTGTTTACGGCTACTTGGCCCCCAAAAATATGGTGGGCTCGTCAGAATTTTTTTTTATATTTTCATATTATTTTTTTTCCTGGGGTTTGTATTATCTATTTCCCAGCATTTCAAGCTTAATTACAGAACAAGGTTCTTGAAAATAATTCCAAAATTTATATGTTGGAATCTGTCTAGAGAAAGTCACGCCAATACTGAGCTATAGAGCCTGAAAATTGAGAGAGAAAAGGTTTAGGGTCAACGATTTTGGCTAAACAGAAGGGGGCCGATTGGGTAACTATAAACACAAAGTATCTTTTATTTTGGCCTAAATCGTCAATAGGCAGACGAAGTGACTTATCTTCCTACCGTAACCTATTGACGATAAGTCACTTCGTCTGCCTATTGACGAAATAAGCTTCCGAAATCGATATTTATATTTGACCTTAATATTTCAATACATCCCAAAGTCATCTTTACCAGTTTATTATTTCAACATTACTTGCTCTGTTCCAAGACTTGTGTATGACAATGTTGTATTATCTTCAGATAACAATATATCTCAACAATTAGGCTGTCATAGAACTGCATATACAACAGACCAGTACAGCAGAAGTATGGCCTGCTTGTATATACCAGTAAAAGGTTATCTTACATTTTACTGTAAATAAATATAACTTACCTTTGGTTCTGGAATGCGTGAAAGTTCCGCCAAATTGTGGCATAATTTTAAATGTTTAAATTGGTATGGGTTATTCCTGTTGTCTTCAAATGCTCTCATTATTTTATCGCTCATCCACTCAACCTTACAAGATAAAAAATAAATATTACTAATACAAAAATATAAACCATCAATACAATAAATTTTGTCAAGAAAACCCCAAGACAAGCAATTGCCATTCAGTGTAGCATGGGAGAAATCTTGCCTGGAGAGCTGTGTTATGACCTACTCTTACTTAGCATTCCAACTGTCAAGTATTATTTCATGTGTATGCCAACATGTACTCAAAACCTTGGTTGCCGTATCATCTGAGTGACTAGACAATATGCATTGCCAGGTTCTCCGTCTTGTAGCACTGACATGGAGAAACCATGATGGGGAACTTTCTCGAAAAACACCTGAATCAAACCCAGGACCTTTTGGTTAGCGAGCCAGTGCTTTACTAACAAAGTCATTGTCGCATTGATCCCGAGGAAAGTTGGTTTCAGGGCTAACATATGGTACGTATATATTTCAAAAAAGAAGTGGGAGAGAGAAATGGGGTTTAACGCCCACTCAACACAAACTAGGCCATGTCGGGACTGACTATACAAGCCTGGGATAGACACTATGCCTGTGTTAGACCACTTTCTATTGGTAAGTAAAGCAATGGCTGTTTCAGAAAAAGAAAAGAAGAATTGTTTATATATTTTAATAAAGACCAATAACAAATAAATACAAATATATTCCTCACCTGTGATTTAGCAAATTCTATCACATTAAAGCTGACATTATTTAATAATGCAAGAGAATATGTTGATAAACCAGATTCAGTACTTCTCCACATTTGATCCTGTTGAAAAACAAAAAAAAATGTAAGTTTCTTACATTAAAAAGTCACAAGGTTTTCCATCTGAACTCGCCATATTTTACCACAGCTTAAAAAACAATTTTTAAAAGAGGCTGTTTCGTTCTTAATAAGCAACTTAACCTAACAAAAGAGAGAGAGAGAAATGACATTTCTGAACTAACACACTGTTCACTTCTATTTCAATAATTCGCTTGTGCGTAGGGGTCTTTGGCAGTGGGAGGAAACTTGAGGACCCGGAGAAAACCCACAAGGATGGACAGGCGACCCTACTCCATGTCACATACAACAGGGGAATCGAAACCATATCAATTGACTCAATGACAGACCTCATGATACAGCGCGCACCACTAACCATTCGGCCATCCACCCCCCCCCCCCAAAAACTGACAAAAAATAATATAACTTTTTAAATCAAGTGGCATAAAGTGTATTGGAATATGTAAGCATATCCTGCCACATACACAAACACATCACAATCTGAGGTAAAAAAAAACCAACCCAGATACATGGAAAACAAACTAATATAACAAACTCACCAGTAACTGGGCCAACTCAAGCATTCTACCTGCAGTGTCCATAGCAACTAAAACATTTCCATCATTGCGCATTGTCTGTAATATGGTGGCTAAAATAGAATAAACAAAAATTTGATAAAATCAGAATTAGTGTAAATACAGTTAATTGTATCATAGTATTTCTAACTGACATGTTGGGTCATGAGGAATATTAATAATGTACATAAAAGTTGGCAATCCAGGGGAGATAACTTCAATCTATCATATCATTTAGCATTACACTTTTGAAAATATGTGACCTGCTCCCACAAAACCAGGCGATTGTTGCACGACTTCATTTTGTACTACGGGCACAAAAGCATAAACTGTATGCCTTCTTGTTGCTGTGAATGAACCAAACTCAAATCCAGATGATACAACAAATTCAAAATGAATTGCATTTTGGGAAAGCTTATGTTGTGGACTATTCAAATATGCTGCCAGCTCTATTTGAATAAAAATGACCAAGAGTTTGATTTTGTGGGAGCTGGTCACATATTATCAAAGTTTGAAATTGAAACTTGTGGTCAGTTTGAATATCTAGTTTATTCTATCTACATATCAGAGCATTATTAGTGGGTAATTATATGATTCGGTTGAGACTCTCAAAGTTAAAACTTAATTTCTTTACTTAATTATTTACTTCAAACCTTAAAACTAACTCACAGATTTATAGCGTAGTCTTAGCGTTAAACTACCCAAGTGAAGGGGGGGTTGGATGGCTGAATGGTTAGCGTGCGCGCGCTGTATCATAAAGTCTGTCATTGAGTCGACTGGCATGGTTTCGAATCCCCAGTTGTACGTGACAAGGAGTAGGGTCGCCTGTCAAACCTCGTGGGTTTTCTCCGGGTCCTCCGGTTTCCTCCCACTGCTAAAGACCCCTACGCGCAAGGGAATTATGTAAATAAAATTAAACCATATGTTAGTCCTGAAATGACCTAGTTTGTGTCGAGTGGACGTTAAACCCCATTTCTCTCTCTCTCACTCAAGTGAAGTGAATCCAACACTAGTGTCACTCTAGTGTTTCCCTAATCTTTCAATAGGACAGAACCTCTATCTCCTAGGAATTATCACCTTAAGTCCTTATCCAAGTCAAAAGTAAGATGTCAAGTGTTATCTAATTTTCACAAAATGTGGTTATGTTTTTCGTCTAATATCATTTTTCAGGATTAAAAGCCCTTTAAGATTTATACACAAAATCCCAGATTTTATTGGGTCAATTATATACAAATAAATCAAGAACTTATCAAAACCGATAATCGGTGTTGTCAGGAGAGTCTGATCTTGCTATTTTATCCACAGTTGAATGATAATGAAGCTGTAAGTTTCCCCCTTTCTGCTTAACACTTTATTTGAGGTCAAAAGTTAGAAGTGGTACAATATTCTTATTATACTCCAACGACCAACACTCCATTTGACCTCACCCATTGAATATCTGTTTAAAATCCAATTTAGATCATAGTGTAGAGGACAATAAAACAAAGGTTTAACCATAAAAAAAATATTGTCTGCTTAAACATCTTGTGTGAGCTAACTTACTCATTAACTGTTCATCTCTAAGTCTACGACGTGATTGTGTATAACTAGCATTATATGTATCTGTTATCATCAACGAGGGACGATTAAACATCTCCAGTGAACAACCATTTAAATGTCTGCCAAAAAAAAGAAGAAAACATGGTTTTAAAAACACACATAAGATCATAACATCAGTCAATATTTTCAAAATTTACAAATATTGAGAAATCATTTAAATTCAGAAAACAGGTAAATTCTTTTTCAATACACTATACATTGTTTCGAAAATGGTTTTCAAGTATCCTATCATTGTATGAGATAAATATTACTCTCATCGAGGGTTGATATGTGAAATATCGACCGAGGGTATTAGGGTAATATTTGTCTTACATACCGACATCAATGTTAAATATATCCTAATTGATTTCACCTATCAGACAATGGTTTAACCCATATCGGTCCTGCGACTGATATGACAAAATTAAGAAAGAAAACAAGTCGTAAGTTGCATGTGCATTACATTTTAGAGTAACACATATTCACAAACTGGCATTTATTTTGTACAATGTTGTCAAATGATTTGGACGATGAACTGATCTGAGCTAGTCAGTTTGTAAAAAATATGGTTGAAAAAGAAAATGTAGATTATGACAAAGAACTATTTAACCCTTTCATTGCGTCTACCCGGTAGTACCGGGTATTATAAAATGTCGTTAAAATGTGCATACCCGGTATTACCGGGTACTCAGTATGGCCCCCGCTAGAATTAGCACCGTAGCTGCAAGTGCCATCTATTGTATTTCCTATACATTAGAACATATTTCCACGTGTTCCAAAGCGGCAAACCGTAAAATGGCGGAGTGCATAGTAACAATGTAGACGATGCAATCTCGGCGAAGTCGTGAATGACATCTTCGCTGACAAATACAGTGTGGACAATTTCGAGGCGGGTACTGATACACATATAATTCGTTTCCAGTTAGTTGATAATAATAGTAGTCAGGACAGTGATTGGTAGTATGAAATGCGTGATTTGTTGCGCGACCTTCCGCCTATGGCTATGTCTCCCGTGCATGATGAACAAGCCCAACATGAACATGACAGCCCTATGTAGTATGTCTTCAGTAGATTCTGACGATAATTCTGATGTTGATAATAATGTTGGCCTGCTGGATCGTAAAAAAACATAGGCAATTCCTGAGTCCCGAACGTGTAGATCTATTGACTGACTATAGTGATAATGATATGGGACTTGAGGATGAAAGTGAAAGTAAAAACAATGTATTGCAATCTGCACGTGGTCATGGCAGCGGGAGACATGGTGCGTGTGTTCGTGGTGGCATTGCTCATGGCTGCTATTGATATTTTTGTTCATTTTATATATCTTTATCATAATCCAATGAAAAAAACATTATTCCATAAGTATTTCATGGAGGAAAATTCGTTTTCGTGTTAGGTTTAGTGAGAAATGAGAAATCCAAAATGGCCGACATGACGTCACGTGACTACATGATTATGCAAATTTCCAAAATTCTATTTTTTCCTCTTAGCCCAACATCATGTCCATCCCAACACACAAAAAGAATTTTCATAAAAGCTTCCATAAGTACTGTTTGGCATTTAGTTCCAAACCCACTTTTTTCCTCAAAAAAGGGTCTAGCACAGGCAGTGGATTTACGTCTAGCATTAAAAGGGTTAAAGCTAGTCAAAGTGTAGAATTTATGCAGAAAATATTTAACAAGGATTTAATGTACTCGGATATTTTGGATTTTGAGGAAGATAAAAATGATAAACGCTTTTCAATTTCGAGTGACAAAAAGATGTCAGTGAATGTGCCAACAATGCTGTGCCCATAAATACCTAACGCAGTGGGCTGTGAACGCTTTGGTCAGTTGGTCAGTTGGTCAGTGTGGCAGAATAATAAACACAATAGTGAGCAAAAAATCCTGTGTGAGCTGGAAAATATGATTATATAAGATTTTAGTTTTGGATGTCTAGATTTGTCTTGGAAGTAAGCAAAATAGAATGAGGAATTCAATATTTAGTTAAGGGAATAGTTCAACATTTACGGATTGCAAAAAAAACTATGTGGATATACTATACAATCCAAAATTTGAAAGTTATGGATTGTCAGATGAAGAAACTAAGTTACATGAGCCTGGCAAAGTTCGTTGTCCAAATCATTTGACAACATTATACAAATAAGTGAATAAAATGTTAAAAGAAAAAATTTGTGTCCTTTTTCATTGCAGAGTGGTATAAACCTATTGTGACATCATCAGAGGGTGAAATCATCCGATATCAGATATCACCCTCAGATGACGTTGGTACTTTCATAACATGCATGGAGATCAATGGAAATAACATCCCAAGGTGTGTAAAGTTACTTAATATTTGTTTCAACGTAATAATAACTCAAGCAGAGAAAGAAGCAAAGCTGTAGAGTGGGATGAGTGCACGAAAAAGTTGTATAGTCATATGACTATCTTGTTTGTGACACCACATCACATACAAAAATCTGTATCTTCAATAATCTGCAGCTCTCATTTTTGACATGAATAAAAAAAATGATCATCTTACCGTTCTTTTTTATGATTATAATCGACAGCATAAACTATTTCTTCTTCTCCATCTTTAACAATCTTCCATATGGTACCTCCAATCATGTGACCAGCTGGTAGCGGCGTTATTTGTAAGCCATGGCCTTTACCCTTTAAAGTCACCGTCTGTGAGTATTTCAACTGGGTAATCTTATCAAATGCCAAGTCCACATCATCCAGCGTAAATAAATCAAAATCTGATGTATTGTGTTGAGACTAAAATGAAAGTAGACCTCTAATTATCAACATGACATTTTACAGGAATATATCCATAAACTAATACAGAAATGCTTTATGGGTAATTTTGAGAATAACCTATAACAGTATCTTTCAACTGACTTTCAGAGGAACATTTTTACGGTCTAAAATGGTTTCTAAATGGGTTTTGATTATTTTTAATCGATTTTGCAATCTTAGCACCAAGACTATGGCAAACAAAACACCGTTGAAATTTGAGACAAAAGCATGATTACTATGGTATATACATGTACATCTGCACAAATAGTGCTTCATAAAAATATCCCAATAGCTTCCTCGGCTACTATCAACAGCATTAAAGCCTCAACCATTTAACAAATGAAGTTATTTTAGGCTACTCACCTGGTACAAGTCATACATAAACATTTGTCCCATTTTATAAACAGGGATTGTGGCGTATATTGGACATGTTAAACCACATTTACCAATCAAATACGGTAACGCACCGAGGTGAATATTATCAGGATAGGACAATAATACAGCATCAATCTGATTTACATATCTGGAAAAAATAAAGAAAGAACATGTGTAAAATATATTATCAGATAGAAAAGAATGATAGCCGTTAAAGGCCTTATAGGAGCCACTATGCCTCAGTGAGTAAGACATTGGCTCTCTAACCTGGAGGTCCTGTGTTGGCCTGGATTGCCAAGTGTGGTTCCCCTTGTCAGAGGTGTAGGACAGTGCCAGTGGACCTGGCAGGAACAGTGTATAGTCGTTTGGATGGGATGGAAAACTGAGGCCCCTTGTACACATTGGCATGCACGTAAAAGAACCTGTGACAAGTTGGAATTTGAATTAGGAATTGGCTACAGAACTGCTGTCCATTATACCTGTAGCACACTAAATGGCATATGCCTGTCTTCATTAGCCCAGTCAGAGCAGTAAAGTAGGACGCTAAACCCCATTTCACTTTATAAGGCTTTAAAAACATATATTCAGGCTTTCAGATGCTGCCATACATGTACCATCTGTTTGCCTGTTACCGGTACTATTAGAAAAAAATATGTTTATTATTACCACAAGATGAAGAATCACTATCATTATATTACAATATTGTGTTCATAATGTGTGACCGTCCTGCAAAGTGCGGCAGTACAGATTTGACACTGGATGTCAAGCAGCAAATTATACATGTAGCAGATTTTGATAAAGTTACGCGGCCAACACAGAAGGAATTAGCCATTAAGTATTCAATTGGCTGTACTACAGTATCTAACATTTTAAAGATATATCCAAGTTTGCCGATAACTTTAAAAGTTAGTTAAATCTGCACATTGAAATGCTGCAAGTCAATTTTGCAATACAGCTACCCCAGAATAATGAGATAAATTAATTTAATAAAGGGGAATAAACAATGATTATGTAATTAGAACACAGAACGTCAACCTATAGCTTTAACTCTAAAACAAAACAAAAATACTTACCGTTTTAATTCTTTAATCATGGTCATATCAAAATTTTCACTCCAACCACAATCTAATAAAAATCTGAATTCATCAACTTGTAGAAGATAACATGGTGGAGATTCATCTAGAGCTCCAGAAAAAACATGAAGTTTTATTATTGATGTCATCTTGGTTCCTGATAACAATGCTAATTGGTACCTGAAAAAGAAATCAAACAAGAATCATGTTTACCATCTACAAAAATATTATTACATGGGGGTCTTATTTTAGCCATATATGGAGAAAACTTAATTCAACTGATCTGTCAATTTATGAGTCAAAACTTAAACTGTAAGTTTCAGAATATTCTTATAAAAATTGTGCTCTATTGCACTGACAGAAAATGTGATTGTAAATGTGAGTGTGTAAAAACATAAGTTTCAGACTTGACAGTTGACAGACATCTGTCGTAAAGAGCTACCAAAGAGTGAATTGATACTTTAATACTCCTACTTTAGACTAATTTCTACTTAGATGTCACCGTAGAACTCTAGCCTCTATTGTGCGGACAGAAAGGTTGATTACAATATTTATTCACATTCACATGATGGCGTATACAACATAATATTCTGAATTTGGAAGTGAACGGCATCTGTCATAAAGATAGGTTGCCAGGCAAAGAAACATATGCCCACAGCAGCTAAGTCATTCGGGGAGTCAACAAGGATTCTCTCATATTTTGTTCTTTTGTCAGAAATGAAAACATTTACAACACACTAAAATCTGATTACGACTACTAGTAACAACCCATGTGGCTTCTAGTTCTGTCCTATTCTAACATTTAGCATACAAAACATTTAATATCAATTGCCATAATCATCAGAAATAGTTGAAAATTGATAGGCTTCTTTGTCTCATGACCTTTATTAATGCTGTATAAATATATAGTCAATTGAATATTAACTTTAGCCTCCAGAGGGTCCACAAGAGTTTTCAAAGTGATCAAGGGCCAAAACTATGGCAGTAATTATTGGAAATCATTGAAAATCTATAGGATTCTTCGTCTTATGACCTTAAACACTGTGTATAAATTTAAAGTCAATTGGATATTAACTTTAACCTAGAGCTTCCACGATATTGGTAAAATCAAATATCGCGATATTTCCCAAAAAAACGACGATATATCACTATATCGCGATATTTTAGTTTTATTATAAAAAGCTAACGATATATCGCGATATATCACAATATCCCGATATTTTAGTTTTATTATAAAAGATGTGATTATATAAGTGTTAAAAACAGGTCAGTCCCTCCCCCCTTAGGGTACATTATCCCTGTTTCAAAAGCACAGACCGACAATTAAGTTCAAGGGTTACTCGTGCAATGTTTTTTAGGCTTTATTACTACTGTTCGATCAGCTTGAGCTTCGCAATGTTCAGCCATCTTTCAAAATGTTGAATAACATGTGGGTATGAGTAGACTCAAAGAACCAGACGTAATTTTTCCTATTCGGTACACTACAACGGCGCATAACTCTGGAGTTTGTCTAAATCTCAAATATCTAGACGCAATTTAGTTTTATTTACAAATAACATTTTACTTTTATTTAAATCGGCTTCAGTTTAAAAATTGGCAAAAAAAACCCCACCCAAACACACACACAAAATGATAGTTAACTAACAAACGGCATCATACATTAAATGATAATAACTGTTTCCCAACAGTGCCAATGATAAATTGACCGAAGACGGCGACAAGAAGATATTACGCCATGACTTACTTGGCTGGTTATTCGAGTGTTGCACAGCATTAGCGACGGGTTTGACATTATAATGACAAATTCCAACGGCAAGAGGGGAATGCCTCTATAAATTAAATAATAAATTTCAATTATATATTTATTTATCAAGTTTAATAATCGAGAAAACTACTAGACTAGTCATGTATTTAGTAGGCCTTGTCAATGAACAAGTGACAAGTCATCTGAGTCATCGATTGTGACGTAATGTTGTAAATTGTTTGATGTCAATCCCATCCCAAATACAGCACATAACATTGTGATTATATCGTGTAAAATACCGGTATATTGATAGAAAAACACACAATACGATATATCATTATACCGCGATTTTTTAGGTGGTTTATAAAATATCGGAATTCAAATTTTAATATTGCGATTTATCGAATTATCGAAAATATCGTCCAGCCCTAATGTGTTTATCTTGCCACGCTCATGGTTTTAAAAGTTAGAAATGAAACGAAGCTATTACAGTTAGCTCTGTACCCAAACCGCCAAAATCAAAAATTAAATCAAAGAGTGCAATCGAAATTTTTGCTCATGTTTGCTATTAAATAAACACGAAAGTCGAAACCAGTAATGAGTGTATTTTTACTTGGCTTTATATACCAATACATGTTTGTATAATACCATGTGGAATGCTACTTGTGACGTATATTTGCTGCGACATCCAAACTCATGTGCGCGGGACAACATTTTGCTCACTTCAGAAAATCTCACGGACGGTGCAGTCAGGTAGATAACTGTGTATGTTTATATAGAGCGAAGCTCTAAAGCATCGCACGAAGTGCGGTGCTTGCGCGAAGTGCGGTGCTTGAGCAAAGCGCTTTTCCGGTAACACAGGAGCATAACTAAAACTGTCACCACAGACTTTTGATTAAAAAAAAATTCAGACCGGAACCGGATACACTGGGCAAAAATGGCAATGCGCATGCCAACTTACCAAATCTCGCCCAAGCAAGATTATGCATCTAATAGAAACATTTTTATGACATGTTAATCAATGACGTCACATATTTCTGACGTCAATGAAAATAATTATCACACTTTAATGTTCTTTTGTTTTTAAAACAAAATTAATCATACAATTTAGATGTAAATTAAAATCAGTTCGAAAAACAAGATTATTTAACATTACTTTATCACTTGAGAAACTTAATTGCGAAGGTTTTATATTTAACAACAATCACATCAGCTTCGCTCTACTCAGGCAATGCCTGTTACATATTATAAGGACAATTAATTGACCATTGAACCACTCTACCTTGTAACCTTTTATTAGTTTAATAAGTCAGGCCGCTTTAAAATCAATTTTGGCAGTTATGGCTTAGGGCCGTTATGACGATTACATGTCATTTGGGACTCACGTCATTTGGGACTAAAAAAAATATGACCACGACATTTGGGACTCGGGTATACGACGTTTGGGACTTTGGTATAAGTCGTTTGGGACTCGGGATAATTTATTAGAAATAGGCCAATTCAAAACACGAAAGAAAATATTTATTAACATGAAACACGTGGTTAGTAAAAGGCTCAACCAAACGATAAAACATTAGTTGCACTTACGGTTCTTTGATAATCATCGTTCCTCATAATATATATATTTATTTAAAACGAATAATATGCTGATGAATTTATTTGAAATTGACCTACACAAAAAAACAAATAAATATTTACACAACATGCAATCTTTTTTACAAGCCCCTAGAAATTGTTAACGACAATCCGTTGGCAATACCAATCGATAAATTAGTGCGTACAAGGCAAAGTTTTTTTGTGGAAAATATAAGAAATCGCAACGATCAAAGCGGGATAATTAAAGCTGATTAACTGATAATCCCAATGTTATTGCAGTATGTTCAAAGAAACCTAACGGTTCTTTGGTGGATGAGGAAAAACGTGAGTTGTCAATCAATTGAATCATCAAGAATGGCGGCCGTGTGTTGATTGCAGTTATACCGTTTCACGAAAAAACATTAGCAGTGGACGGTCAATCAAGCTTGATTATTATTTGATAAAAGAAAAACAACGAAGTATTACTAAATATACACAAATTTTCAACAATATATTATTGTCAAGTTTTATACTCGCAGATAAAACAAAACAAAGGAGAACTAGCACTAGCAGAGTTAATCGAGGTCTCAACAATCACCGATCAAATAAATAAAACGAAAGACAACTAAGACAGCTGTTACTATATATCTCATAAATAAATAGTCCCAACTATCGCTTATATTGAGTCCCAAATGTCGTTTGTGTTGAGTCTCAATTGACGCCAATCAAGTCCCAAACGTCGTCAACTGAGTCCCAAATGTCGTTTATGTTGAGTCCCAAATGACGTGATACCGTTATGACCACATGACTACGATCACATTTCAATGTGGGCGAATAAAAACGAAATTAATTAACAATTTTTACATCACTTGAAAACCTTAATTATGAAGGTTTTATATATTTGACAACATGAGTTTATTTAGAGTTATGAAAGATGAATGAATAACAAGATATTTTGATCAAGATGAAGTAACAAATTCCCGCCCGACAGTCTAGTAGTTTATCTTTCGAGGTTAGCCTGTGCAAAGAAAAGGCAACATTTAGTGGAATAAAAAAAAGATTACCTATTCCTCTTCTTTCAAACCTAGTACATCCTTTTCTCATTCAATAATTTCTAGTTTCACAATGACTTAATGGAGGCCGCCATTTTACAAAAGGGAAATCACTCTTACAAGAACTTCCTGAAAACAAAGAAAGGGAATCCCCGGGATTCCCCAGAAACTTCCATGTCTGGATAAATGAGACTCTAGTCACATGGTCTGTTCCTTTGAAACCTGTTACGCCTTTAGGAGAAATAGATGTATTAAATGTGAATCAAATACAATACCATAGACATATTAAAAACTGAGAAATGGATCTGCTCTATGTTTCTACTGTTGCAGCGATTCTATTCAGTATTTTGGTGATAAGTCTACGATATTTGTCGTTATTAAGATGGATAAGTGGTCGTGCCTATGTGTTTAGCAAGGTATTATTATTTGTATACGAACTTTTACATCATTCATTTGTCTTGTTTATTGTGATGGGAAAAACTGGGTTATTTATAGAACGTAAATGGTAATTTAATTCACACACTGACAGCCCAATTTAGGTAATATTCGGTCTGGCTGCTGATGAATTCTAATATCATGGACTTAAATATATAAATGTACGTACACCAGCAGGTTGTGCAATTAATTATACACTGAGTTTATACTTTTCCATTGAATTCTTGAAGTTGAAATGCAAAAACCAGTTCCATCAGTAGGCCATACATGTAGATGTTGGCATATTTTGGATGCATTGTATTGTGTATTCATTGTATTGTGTATTCATTGTATTTGTGAACTAAATTTGAAACATGAAGGTTCAAGGTAGAGGTAAAAACATGTACATTTCTGAGAGAAAAAAAGGTAGATCTATTAAGATCTAAGGGAGAGGAGGAGAATTCCCCTTTATATTTATAAATTATAGCCCCAATTTATACTCCTAAATTCAATGAATTGTTGTAAGTTGATTAATTTGTCCTATAGTTGATTAACTGTGTCCTATAGTGTGACCGTGTACCCAATATACATGTATGTGGGATAATGGATCAAAAAGATTTCGCCTTTACGATGATCTAAACAAAATGGTTTCAATGTCTTAACTTAACAGCACTGTTAAATCGAAACTGAGTATATAGTTTGATTCTCAATAAGATTTCACTTCGACTTCAGGTCAATTTAGTAAAAAAAAGAAATCATGCCCACTGGCATTCTTTTGACAAATATATGAACTTAAATTATGCTTAGACAGCACAACCAACAGCATCATGTGCGATAAAAGTACTGGTATATTGATTGCAATTCATATTTGATAGAGAAAATAGCTGATCACAGTACAACTTGACAGGATTTTATTAAGGGACCAAGTCCTCTAAAATTACAATGTCAGTGTTTCTTGCTTTTCCCGGTTAGGGCCTATATCATAAATATTTATCATCGTAGATCAGCATATCATTCAAGTAGCTATAGATGCCAATCAAAATATAATTTACTTTCATTTATCAGGTTTTTATCATTTAATCATTAGATATTCGTATTATTACCGTAAGATGTGTTTAACCATTCAGAAGGGACCAAAAAAAACCCTAAACCCAACAAGGTCTATGCGTGTAAACATTTTTGTGCTTGTAAAAGATTTCTTGGCAGTTGGAAAGCCATTCTCCTACCAGAGAAATAACAATTATGTCTGTTTGAAAATGACCAAAGTATTGTGTGGAGAATAACGTAGGTTAAAGCCCATTATTACATTCTGCTCACAAACACTTTGAGCTAGGCTACAAATTGGGAGAGGGGGGTGGATGGCTGAATGGTTAGCGTGCGCACGCTGTATCATAAAGTCTGTCATTGAGTCGACTGGTGTGGTTTCGAATCCGCGGTTGTACGTGACAAGGAGTAGGGTCGCCTGTCCAACCTCGTGGGCTTTCTCCGGGTCCCCCGGTTTCCTCCCACTGCTAAAGACCCCTATGCACAAGCGAATTATTGAAATTAAACCATATGTTAGTCCCGAAATGACCTAGATTTGTGGAGTGGACGTTAAACCCCATTTCTCTCTCTCACAAATTGGGAGGGTAAGACACTGTACCATCAGTCTGAACCGTCAAGAGGATGGGTCATGTAGATGTAGCTGACATATTGATTCACTTTTGACATTTTGGGTTAAATTGTTTACACCTAGTGCACTTTTGAATTTGCTGTTATTTCTCACATGTAGTTATGTCTCACATGTAGAAATATTTACTGAACATTCTGCATGACTGCCTAATTGTTCAGTACTAACTACTAAGCTTTATACAGCTGCGCGTTGCACTGTACATGTATGTATGGCATAGGGCTGTACATTGTACATAAATAAAGAAACATTTCCATATTGGTTTAAACCTGTAAACAGTAACTATGGGTGGATCGAAACAAACATGACATAACATTTGAAAACTAATGGGAATGTTCAAGTGGTATTTCAGAGATCCACTTTATTTCTATCAATTAATCATTATGATATTTTTTTTAAAATGTATCACAGCGGTCCATATATTTGCGTAGAACTAGAAGCATTTGCCTTTTGTTAAATAGTAGATTTATAGTAATGATGTATGATTTTCATTTTTCTGAAAATAGGAAGTTTCTCACATCTTAATCCACGCTAATATGTACTCAGACTGATTATTTAACATATTTATTTAAGAAAAAAAAATAATCAAAATACCAATGCTAGATAATCTCCTGGCTTAGTTTCGGTCAGGTTGAAAACAGGCCTATCAATTCTGTCACAACAAATATAGATGGCAGCATTTTGTTACATAGCTCGATGAAATTTTAAATTCGTCATATCTTTTTAAATACTGAATGAAACTGAACCATTTTGGACTGATATTCCTATTAGAGATTCAGCTTTCAGAATATTGTAGTTTCATAGGAGTTCATTAGCACTATACTCATGCATGGTCTTTAAAATATTGATTATAATACTGATATCAAATTATCAAAAAGTAATTGCAACACGACGAACAAAATATTCCATAATTGCAATAGGGACACACTGACTTATTTAAACTTTCTAAGAGAATATGTTTACATGCAGATTAGGATAATAATAAGGTATAAGGACTAGGAGTGCTACATGTAGTTAATAAACAAATAACAACTAGAACTGCGATGCAGTAATGACAGGTTTCACCAGTGCCCCGTTACCCTTGAACATATGTCACTTCCGGTACCGATGAAACCATTAAACAGGTTTCCATATTAGCATTGCACACATCAAATAACATGTACGCAGAATCAACCAAATCCAGCAATATCAATTCATTGTATACATTTGTTACATGTAAGTGATACTGACAAAATTACATTACTTCTGGTGATAATGAAAATGTTAAATTAGTTTTATGAAATCAGAAATGGCATAAGGCATCACATGGAGAAAATTTTATGTAAATCGAATAATAATTGCCACTTTTATAGACCAAAAACCTTGAAAAGTGACTTGTATAAAACCGTCTATTTCTCTGCAACCGTACAAGTTAGAAACCATTTTCTGGTATCTGTATGATCGTATGGGTTTAATCTATTTGTTGATTGGAATCAAATATCATAATTTTAAAAACATTACAAATTAGACTCATTTGAATAAAATATCTGTTTTGAAGGCTAAAAATACAGTTTTTGCCAAAATGACGTTACTTCCGGTGATAAGGAAAATCTTAAATTACTTGTATGACATTGTAAATGGCATTAGGTATCACACAGTGAAATTTTTTATGAAAATCGAATAATAATTGACACTTTTAGGGACCAAAAACCTTAAAAAGTTGCCTGTTGAAAATCGTCTATTTCTCCGCAACTGAACAAGTTAGAAACCATTTTGTGATATCTATATGATCGTATGGGTTCATTCTATTGGTTGATTGGGATCAAATATCAAAATTTTAAAAAAATAACAAATATGACTCATTTGAATAAAATACTGGTTTTGAAGGCTATAAATACAATTTTTGCCCAAATTACGTCATTTACGGTGACATTGGAAATGTTTAATTGGTTTGACCTTGTTAAAATTGACATTACGCATCAAATGGTGTCACTTTTATGAACATCGAATAATAATTGACTCTTTTACAGGCAAACTAGCGTAAAGGGTGACTCATGCAAAATTGCCCATTTCTCGGCAACTGCTCATATTACAAACTAATTTTCACATACATTCTCTTCGTATGGATTATTGCTACTAGTTTATGAAAGTTTCGAAAAAATATATTAAAATATGAAAAGCCTGAATGGGTTGTGAATAGCTCATTTTTTCACCCTTTTTCGCCTTTAAATCGAAATAGTCCGAAAACGAATTAAAAATTAAAAAAACTGAGCGCGATGATTTTTGCGCCTTAACAGGGCACACCCTTTCAGTCATACCAGATTTGAAAAAAATAATATTTGCTTTCAAAAAGTGGTACCGAACTGTCAGATTTGCAGTTTTTGCTAAATTTACGTCACTTACGCTATCGAACGGAAAATGTACCGGTAAAGAAAAAATGACATTTTGGACCACGGAGCATATGAACTTTGTTTTATACAAATCAAACAATAAATAATTAATCCAGGACTGAAAAACTGAATTAGCCAATGGGGGCCAAGGAAAAATACGGTGACAAAAAATGTTGCCATTTTTGGTCAAATCAGATGACTCTTTAACCCTAGGCAAAATACCACATAAAAATATTCATTAATAAAAAAGTTTTTCGTAAAAATTTAAATTTTCAAAATTTGGCGCCTTATATCTCCGAAGATTCGTCGAAAATAAAAAATGTAAAGAACTGTAGCTATGTGCCTTGTCTCCGGCTATGTCAAAATGTATCAAATATTACAATCCGACAATTATTGATAACATTACGGCAAAATTTCGAAAAACGACAACTTCGGTGATTTCGGACATTTTTGTCATTGTCGCAGAACGTTTCAAATAGCTTTAAAATTTAAGTCTTTCCCAGTAAAACCGAAGACATCGAATCAATACGACAAGTAGTTTCTGAGATATGCTCAAGTGGAAAAATAATAATAATAACTAGACCTGCAAGCAGCACTGAACCGGCTTTCAGGAATTAGACAGGAAGTGTGTCATACAATAGCCCATTTATCGAGCTACCAAACGATACTTTAGATGTTTTGATCCGGTCACACCCGACGGTGAAATCCGGATTGTTGCAAGAGTACCGATTTTTTACTGTCTTTTTAAAAAAAAAATAATATCAAATATTTTGTTGACTACTTCCAATTTACGGATCATTATCGGGATAGATTTAACAAGTTTAATGGGAACTTAACTTCCTGTACCAGAAGTTTCAGAAAGATCCATTGGACAGTTTTACCTCCCTTATACCATTAGAAGCAGATTTACAGATATAACGATTTTTCGTCCTTTTTCAAAGATTGTGGCCCTTTTGGACCATTTATACAATATTGAGGCTTTTAAATTTGGATTTACACCATAGACCACCGTTAGGACTCTAAGTAACATAGGTTTTAGAAAGGAAATAAGAGAAGTTTTCGAAATAAAAGCGTCTGAATAGGCTCCAAAAAGGAAAATAATAGATTTTCAGCGTTCCATTATATATTGCCTAACCCTCGAATTTTTACCATTTAGGTGTCATACGATCGTCCATTGTTCGGGCTCTCCAGTGACTCTTTAGTTGTTTTGATTCGGTGAAATATTACGTAGTAATAACTCTTTTCGCAAATCACCATTTTTTTTTCCTTTTTATGTTTTTTTCTTCTCAATATATCGGATATTTTTTCGACTACTTCCGGTTTTTGGAAAATTGTCGGGATAGTTTTAACAAGTTGTTTGGTTACCTATCCTTCTGTACAGGAAGTTTCAGAAAAATCCATTTAGCTGTTTTCCAAAGAAAGAAAAATAGAAGAGCATTTTCAGTAATTTAAGGATTTTTCAACTTTTTTCCAAGATTGAGGCTCTTTTTGGACCACTTATATTATTTCAATGCTTTTATTTTTGGACTCACGCCATAGTCCAACGATAGGACTCTAAGTAAAAGAAGTTTAAGAAAAATCGTAGTTTTCGTTTTCGAGAAAATGGCGTCTCAAAATGCTCCAAAACGGAAAATACTAGATTTTCGGCGTACCATAAATTATTTTCTAGCCATCTAAATCGTATCATTCAGATGTCATATGATAGTCCATTCATGGGGCTATCCAGCGATACTTTAGGTCTTTTGGCCTGCTAACATCTGATGGAGAAATCAAGTTTTTCGCAAGAGCGCTATTTTTTTAAACCTTTTTTGCATACTACCGGTATGGAGATTATTGTCGGGATAGTTTTAATAAGCGAATTGGCTTATCAAATAGCCACAGGGCTATGTAATGATCTATTACATTGTCTGATCAGATAAAATGCCCCTGGGAAATCCTATGTTCAATAGTGCCAAAAATGCAAAAATGGCAATATATCGAAAATTAAATTTAAATATTTCAATACATATAATACATCGTTAGAATCATAATTACGTCAGCTATATGTAACTTTTTTGTAAAAAATTGTTTAAATAATAAAGTAATAGAGCATTTTCCAAAATTTCATGATTTTTCAACTTTTTTCGATTTTCAGTACGTTATTTTACCTATTCCAGAAATTTCAATGTCTTATTGGACGGATTCATGCACAAGACTACCAGAGGGACTCTCGATAGGGAAAGTTTAAAAAAAATCCTTGGAGCAGTTTTCGAGATACAGACGTCCAAAAACGCTCCAAATCAGAAAATACCTGATTTTCAGCATGTCATATTTTGCTGCCCTCTCATAGGATCTGTGTGAAATGGGTATCATATGACGGTCAAATCCGCGGTTCACCCAACAATACCTTAATTTCTTTAATCCGTTGATATCGCATGGAGAAATCACGTTTTTCCCAAAAGCACCCATTTTTTGCGTTTTCTTCAAAATATCAGACAATTTTTCGACCACTTCCGGTTTAAGGATTCTTGTCGAAATAGTTTTATCAGTTGGTTTTGGACTATAACTTCATGTTCCATAAGTTTCAGAAACGTCAATTCTGCCGTAAAACGAAATTCGGGCACACAAAATGGGCGATAAAGGGTGATAACTTTGAATGAAAGTTATATTACTGGAATCGGATTGCCTTCAGCAATCCAAAAATATAGGTCAAATTTTGAAAAATTACAAAAATTGTCTCCTAAACAACGTATTTTCAAATTTCGAACGACAAAAGCCATAGATGAATGTTCGAAATTGAAAAATGTGAGATAGCCATTGTCTCAGAAAAGATTCTGGGTTTCCAAAAATGTGAATTGTTTTTAAATAGGTAAAGAATTGGCGAAACCACGGCCAATTTTTGATTTATTGCTACCGTTCAAAATTCGGCCACTTCCGGTCTGCGCAGAAGTTTCAAAAATACTTTTTCGAGTAACCACACCACATGGTTTCCCGAGAGAAAATTGAACCCCAGATCGATATCTGTTTTCGATCATGGAGAAAAAGGCTCCCGCGGTAAATAATAATAATAACTAGACCTGCAAGCAGCACTGAACCGGCTTTCAGAAATCAGACAGGAAGTGTGTCATACAATAGCCCATTCATCGAGCTGCTAAACGATACTTTAGGTGTTTTAATCCGGTCACACCCGACCGTGAAATCACGATTATTGCAAGAGCACCGATTTTAACTGGTTTTTTTTTTTTAATATCAAATATACTATTCAAAAAAAGTAGGGGATATTTGATTTTTAAGTGTTATTAAAGTCACCTAATGAAACTGACGAAGAAACAAATGACAAAATGAAATGAAGTTCACATTCATCGATTTATTCCAAATGATCGTTAGACTAAGTAAGGCACAGACTGACCATTATAAGGGTAAAATGATACCCGGGGTCAAACAGCAAAGTTACCACAGCATCACAACCAAGTCAGTAACGGGTAAATCCTCCTCTGTTTGCCAAACAAGCATTGATCCGACGTGGCATACTCCTAATGAGACGTCTAAGGTCATTTTGGTCCAGATTGTCCCATTCCTGTTGCAACGCAGCAGCAAGTTCTTGGACATTGGCAGGACGTTGTTGACGTTGACGTAACCTCTGTCCAAGCATGTCCCAGACATGCTCGATGGGGGAGAGGTCGGGACTCAGTGCTGGCCAAGGTAATGTGGTGATGTTCTGTTGTTGGAGGTAACCTGTAACGATCCTGGCCCTGTGACATCTTGCGTTGTCATCCTGGAAGATGAAACGGCGGCCATGACGTCGTGCGAACGGCACAACATGGACTGTCAAGATGTTGTCCCGGTAGTACTGGCCTGTAACACGCCCTGCAACAACATGTAAAGCCGTTCTTCCAGCAACAGTGATGCCTCCCCACACCATAACAGAACCACCCCCAAATCGATCATGTCTGATGACGTTAACGGCTTGGAAGCGCTCGTTTCGACGACGCCACACCCTCCTACGTCTGTCCAAAAAATCAACAGTGAACCTTGACTCATCTGAAAACATCACATTGCTCCAGCGTCGATTATCCCAGTGTTGACGATCCCTACACCAACGACGTCTTGCCTGAATGTGATGATCTCTCAAACAAGGGATCACGCGAGGACGTCGGGCGCGAAGGTGACCCCTATGCAGTCGATTCCGAATCGTCTGGTCACTCACTCTCACACCAGTGTCTGTTTGAAGACGAGCGCTGATCTGATTTGCTGTGATGACACGATTTCTCAAGGCCAAGGTACGGATAAATCGATCCTGGGTTTGAGTTGTCGCCCTTGGTCGACCTGAGCGTGGTCTGTCCTGTACAGATTGTGTATCACGGTATCTGGACCATAGCCTGCTTATGACAGACTGAGAAACATTCATCGTCCGCGCCACAACCGCCTGTGTTGTACCGATCTGTAGCATGCCAAGGGCACGTAACCTTTCATTTTGGGTAAGCCGACGCATATCAAAATTTGTTTTCTGGTCACTAAAACAATTAAACTGATGTTTCCACCCTGGAATTCAATGCCACAATGACTGTAACATTCAAAGTCAGAGTCGTGCAAATCTTGGGTTGGACCCCCATGATGATCCCAAGCATCACCTGCATTCCACGCGGTAGCTATTGGTGCGTTTGGGCGTCACATGTAACTGGAAATGTTTCTTCTGTTAGGTTCTATAGTGACTTTTTTCGTAGTCATTTGCATATTTTAGTATTATGCCCCCAAAATCAAATATCCCCTACTTTTTTTGAATAGTATATATTTATATGACTACGGTTTCACCGGTGCCACGTTACCCTAAACATATGTCACTTCCGGTACCAATGAAACCATTAAACAGGTTTCCACATAAGCATTGCACACATCAAATAAAATGGACGCTGAATCAACCAAATCCAGCAATATCAATTCATTTTATACATTTGTTACATGTAAGTGTACAGTATTTCCGGTGATAATGAAAATGTCCAATTAGTTTTATGAAATCAGAAATGGCATAAGGCATCACATGGTGAAAATTTTATATAAATCGAATAATAATTGCCACTTTTATAGACCAAAAACCTTGAAAAGTGACTTGTATAAAACCGTCTATTTCTCTGCAACCGTACAAGTTAGAAACCATTTTCTGGTATCTGTATGATCGTATGGGTTTAATCTATTTGTTGATTGGAATCAAATATCATAATTTTAAAAACATTACAAATTAGACTCATTTGAATAAAATATCTGTTTTGAAGGCTAAAAATACAGTTTTTGCCAAAATGACGTTACTTCCGGTGATAAGGAAAATCTTAAATTACTTGTATGACATTGTAAATGGCATTAGGTATCACACAGTGAAATTTTTTATGAAAATCGAATAATAATTGACACTTTTATGGACCAAAAACCTTGAAAAATGAAATGTTGAAAATCGCCTATTTCTCCGCAACTGAACAAGTTAGAAACAATTTTGTGAAATCTATATGACCTTGTGGATTATATTAATATGTGAATGTAAACAAAAAATTAAAATTATTAATACATATTAAATAATTCTTGTTTGAAAAAAATATTGATTTTAAAAGATAAAAATGCACTTTTTGACAAAATGTCGTCACTGCCGGTGTCAATTTTAAATTGTAATCAATTTGATACGACGCATACTTGCTTTTTGAATCAAATGGTGTCACTTTTGTGAAAATCCAATAATAATTGACTATTTTACAGGCAAAATAACGAAAATAGTGACTTATGCAAAATTGCTCATTTCTAGGTAACTGCTTATATTACAAACTAATTTTAACATACATTTTCTTCGTATAGATTATAGCTACAAGTTTATAAAAGTTACGTAGAAATATCTGAAAATCTGAAAAGCCTGAATGGGTTGTAAATAGGTCAATTTTACACCTTTTTTCACCTCTTAATCGAATTTGCTCGAAAATGAAATCGAAATTAAAAAAACTGTTCCCAACATTTTGTGCGCCTTTAAAGGGCACACTCTTTTAGTTATATCAGTTTTTTAAAAAAATAATATTTGCTTTCGAAAAATGGTACCTAACTGTCAAAATTGTAGTTTTTGGTAAAATTAAGCCACTTCCGGTGCAGACAGATAACTCTATTGGTAACAAAAAAAATGACAATTGAGACAATGGAGTATGTGAACTTTGTTTTATACAAATTGAGCAATAAATAATTAATCTAGGACTGAAAAACTGAATTAGCCAATGGCGGCCAAGGAAAATTACTGAGACAAAAAAAATCACATTTTTGCCCAAGTCAGTTGACTCGTTAATTTTGTGTAAAACACGACTAAAAAATA
Source organism: Patella vulgata (assembly GCF_932274485.2). NCBI lineage: Eukaryota > Metazoa > Mollusca > Gastropoda > Patellidae > Patella > Patella vulgata. The sequence goes on from NC_065883.2 coordinate 27,584,412, forward strand.
TTCATTAATAAAAAAGTTTTTTGTAAAAATTTAAATTTTCAAATTTCGAACGACAAAAGCCATAGATGAATGTTCGAAATTGAAAAATGTGAGATAGCCATTGTCTCGGAAAAGATTCGGGGTTTCCAAAAATGTGAATTGTTTTAAAGTAGGTAAAGAATTTGCGAAACCACGGCCGATTTTTGATTTATTGCTACCGTTCAAAATTCGGCCACTTCCGGTCTGCGCAGAAGTTTCAAAAGTACTTTATCGAGTAACCACCACATGGTTTCCCGAGAGAAAATTGAACCCTAGATCGATATCTGTTTTCGATCATGGAGAAATAGGCTCCCGCGGTAAATAATAATAATAATAATAATAATAATAATTTTAGTAATCTCAATAGGCTTTCTGACGAAAGTCTGAAAGCCTAATAATAATAATAATAATAATAATAATTTTAGTAATCTCAATAGGCTTTCAGACGAAAGTCTGAAAGCCTAATAATAATTTTAGTAATCTCAAAAGGCTTTCAGACGAAAGTCTGAAAGCCTAATGACAATAATAATCCGAACAAAAACAATAGTGTTTCACACTGGCTACCCAGTGTGAAACCCTAATAAACTCTTACAGAGGTTATTGCCACTTGTATAACAGGTGGAGTTCTACATGTATGACAACCCTAACACTATACTATAGGCTTTTCTATACTTCTCTAAACTGGGACATATAAAATTTATTCAGTGTTAGTGTGTATAAATTATACACAGGTCATTAACACATCATTAAGGAATTGATTTATTTTATTACATATTTACTGTTTATTCTCTGTAATGTAATGTATTTAAGATAACAATACTATATTTTCAGAGTAATTATGATTTATTTGACAAGATGAATCACCAATTGTATTAAATAAAATACCACAGTCATGTAAGCCAGATAGTGTACTCCCATTTACAATTGGGATGTACAGTAAAAATATAATAGATATGCATGTATATATAGTAATGTGTAGATCATGGCAAAAAATAGTTTTAAATTGTAGTAAACTGTGTATATTATCTTATTAATGAAAATAGAGACAATGAATTAAAACATGTTATACGTGTAGTATATAATTATGGTAAGCTTCTCAATCAAATCAAATGAACTGGTTTGCAAATAATACCACATATTAGTATTACTTTGTATATTCTACATATTCATTTGTAAAGTTTTCTAAATGAGCACTATAAATCTGCTTTCAGAAAATAATTTTAGGTGGACCAGGCTCTAGTACACCCTAGCAATCAATGTCTGGTTCACCTTAATTTCAAATTAAACTTCCAAACGGTTGACTGCTTTTTCCATTAGCCAAGTGGATATTAGTTTATTTTTTTATAAAATTGATAAGATGTCAGTAAACTGCCAGATGAATCAGCTATAAATAAACTCCCAACAGCTGTTTGAAAATTATCAAGGTTTACATGAAATCCATTTAATAGTTTGCATCTAGAGTAATTTTATCAGAAGTGGTTTAATTAAAATAATTGTACTTTTATTTAGCCATAAAGCAGTTTAGAATATAGTAGAACTATGTGTACTATTCTATATTATATTATACTATACTATACTATATAATGTGTGTGTGGGGGGGAGCAGATTGGTTAGCGTTTGCACGTTGCATCATAAAGTCTGTCATTGAGTCAAGTGGTGTGGTTTCAATTCCTCACTAGTACCTGACAAGGAGTAGGGTGACCTGTCCAGTGTCCAACCTAGTGGGTTTTCTCTGGGTCCTCCGATTTCCTCCCACTGCTACGTACAGACCCCTACGCACAAGCAAATTATTGTAATAAAATTGAAACATGTGTTAGTCCCGAAATGACCTGGTTTATGTTGAGTAGATGTTAAACCACATCTCTCTCTCTCTCTCTCTCTCTCTCTCTTCGTGTATAATGTGAGTGTCATTATTGGACACCAATTTCACTATTTTATTAAAGCACTAGACCTACATGTACTTTTTTCGTGTTTTCACCCATTTTCTGTATATTACTCTTTCATATGTAAATAACTTGATAAACCTGTCCATAATACTATGTATTAGACATTAAACAACAACCTATGTAAGGTAATAAACTGTTAAATTATATTGTCCCCCGCCTTTCGAAGAAAGCAGGGGACTATTAAAATGGGTCTGTCTGTCCATCCATCACTCTTTTTGGGACACAATAACTCTCCCTCTAATTGAGCTAGAATGTTCAAACTTGGTGTAGGTGTTTATTGGGTGAATGCCTTGGTGGGGTTTGAAGATGAGCATTTTCTGCGTAGGGTAAGCAATTTGATTGGTTGATGCTTTGGGACACAATAACTTTAGCTCTAATTAAGTGGTGAAACTTGGTGTATAGTTTCATTACATCAATACCTTGACTAAGTTCAATAATGAGCATTTTCTGCTTAGGGTAAGCAGAGCGATAAAGAATTTGAATAGTTGAGACTTTTGGAACACAATAACTCTCCTTCTAATTGGGATAGGATCTTCAAACGTTGTGTAGGTGTCTATTAGGTGAATGCCTTGGCAGAGTACGATCATGCGCGTTTTCCACTAAGCAGAGATAAGCAATTTGGTTGAGACTTTGGAAAATGATAACTTTGGTTCTAATTGGGTGAGAGTGATGGAACTGAGTATAGATTCATTATATCAATATCTTATTTGACTAAGTTCGATGAGGAGAATTTTCTGCATAGGCTAAGCAATTTGACTGGTAGAATGTTTAAACTTGATGTTCATTAGGTGAATGTCTTGACTGAATTCAGGGATTAACATTTTCTGCTAAATCTAAGCAGAGGTAAGTAATTTCATTTGTCGATGCTTTGATTCTAACTGATGAAGAGTGATGAAACTTAATGTATAGTTTCACACCAGGGCCCTGTTTCACAAAAACTTATACTAAAATCATTAAAATAGATTTTAACTAAAATCAAAATGAAATTTTAAATTTTAAGCGTTTCACGAAGATCGATTGTAACTTAAAATGCAATTTGAATAGATTTTAGTTAAAATTGCTTTCGCTCTCGCACAGTGCACAATTCCAGTGAGGGCACATAGGGTGTGAGTGTACACGCTTCGGAACTGAAAACTGTTGCCAGGTTGAACTAACCGTTACAATACCAATGAGGGGGTTTCATACGTTGTAACAATGTCTGCACATGGTCAGTCAATCGTAGAGAGATGAAATAAATAAGTTTTTTACATGTTTTTTGTTTTGAAATGTATCAGTTGGTTGGCCTTGAACTTGCATGTTGCTTTCGTGACCTTGGCATTTGATTTACTCGCAGGCTTCAATGGAAATAATGTGTATCGATAAACTAAATCGCTTGAATTTCGTAGTTTTATGGTATTTTAGATAACAGAAACTACTGAGAAATTGTCACAAACATGTGATATTTCTGACTCAAACGATTAATCTAGACTAAACTATTGTCGATTTTTAAAAGTATTTAATAACTTTTAAATTAATACACGAAATAACCAATGTCCCGGCGATGCCTAGATTTGAAATGTCAGTCCCATGGACCCTTTCAATACTAATTTGAAAATGCCAAAGTGCCACACTCCTTATTGGATAATGCCTATCTATTCCCAATATAAAATACCCTTGGCTCCGATATAAATCATCATAACCCCAAAGCCATAAATACTTTGCATATGTTCCCGGCTTGGTTCCCCCTTGTCAGTGATGCAGGAGGCAGGGCCTGACAAGGACAGCTGTCTAGTCCTTCGGATGAGACGAAAAACCGAGGTCCCGTGTATATATTGGAATGCACGTAAAGATCCCCTGGCAGTCGGATTTCGATATAAGAGTAGGTGATAGGTGGCAAAATTTCCCTCATCGCACACTGTATGGCGTATGCCCATCTTTATTAGCCCAGTATAGGAGCAAAACAGTAGGACTTAAACCCCATTTCATTTCATTTTCATTTCATTTTCATTTCATTTCATTTACTTTGCATATGGCGTATCTAGTATTATAGGACTGACGGGGTTTCGATTGCCCGGTTATACGTCCAACCTCTTGGGTTTTCTCCGGGACCTCCGGTGTCCTCCCACTACTAAAGACCCCTACGCCCAAGCGAATTATTCAAATAAAATTGAACCATGTGTTAGTCCTGAAAAGCCTCCCTCTCTCTCTCTCTCTCTCTCTCTCTCTCTCTCATTTTAAACAATTGTAGGCCTACAAAAATATTTTTTTTTAGACATTAGATATGAAGTGTGTTTAGATTTTTTTAGGATTTTTTTTTGAGGGGGAGGGGGGTCTATTAATTATTTGAAAATAATATTATTTATACTTGAATCATGGTAATATATAAAATAGTAACAAAGAGTTTTGAGGGGTTCTTTTGTTCTTGGGGTTTTTATTTGGGGTATCATCTAATTGCTTATATTACCATTTCCCATGAAATGAAAAAAAAAATGAATGAAAATTATTTTTGTGAATGATAGTATGTTTAAATTATACAACCCGGGACAATGACAATATTATCATTATTCCAAATATATCCATATGTCGCAATAGATCCCACAACGTAGCTCTAATCAATGTTTGTTAATGTCGTGATTTTAAGTTAGGAGAGGGTGACGGCTGTCCTAAGTTAAAATTGATTTTAGGTAAAATTGTCCCTAAAATAGCTTTGTGAAACGCCACTATTTTAAGTTAAGATAGAATATTAACTTACAATATTATTTTAGTGGATTTTATCTAAAATGCTTAAAATCGTTTTGTGAAACACATCTACCTTAAGTTAGGATGGAATTTTAGTTTAAGATGATTTTAAGGAGATTGAAGTTTTTGTGAAACAGGGCCCAGGTACTTTAAAACCTTGACTGAGTTTGACCGTTAACAGTTTCTGGTTAGACTAAGTATAGGTAATTAGTTTGCTTGATACTTTTGAAAAAGGTAAATGGGTAATTAATTAATATTTGTCATCTGTTTATTTTCGGATTTCAGCAGGGGACATCAGCCTCTTTATTGGCTTGTTTTACATCGGACTTAGAGACTCAATTGAAACAAGTTTTTAAAACCAGTTGAACATATATTTCTATTATAATAATGTTTTTTAGGAGATTTTTATACAGTTATTCTGACAAATGCAGTCTTCATAAAGGTGGGAGTGTTAAGCAGTGTGCTTTGAGTGACCTTTTGCGAGGACAGCAACATTACGTCTAGTCTTCGTTGAATTGCATTTGACAAGAGTTCTTTTTGTTTCTCATTCTGTTTGAATGACCAGACACTCTTTCTTGCCAGTATCTTTCTTCCTATACCACTAATTTATAATGATGTGAAAACAGCCTGAAAAATCCCATGGAACTTTCTCAGATCAAACCCAGGACCTCCTGGCTAAATGAGCTAGCACCTTACACACTGAGCCAATACATTTCATTTAAAGTATTAATGTAATCATTTTCATATAATATGTAAGCTAAATCTATATATTGTTTTTATTTTGTATTTTCAGATTGAAGGAAGGTTGACATCAAAGGATGTTTTAGATCTTTTAAAATTTTCAAAGGTGATAATTTAATCAACTTGGTACATGTAACATACAAGGCTTTTTCCAGACCAGCCTATTTTGTTCCCAGGACAAGGCCAGCTCATTTCTGTGCTAACATTGATCTTTACAGAAAGATGTTTACAGGAAAAAAAATGAAAGCATGAGCTTGAAACAGTTTAATTAGTTTTAGATTATAAAGTGTGGTAGTATATCAATATTTGATTATTTTCTCAAAAACTGTGACTGTCAAAGGTCAGCATGCACTCACCTGACCTAATGGTAGCACAAGCCCTGCATGTATGGTATGCCACAAAAGCCTGTTTTAATAAAGTGAACATTATATTATGGTGTTACCCATGCCATGGTATAGTGAATGCTGTAATGAAGTCTTAACGTACATGTAACTCCCATATGATGTACGGGGGGGGGGTTGGATGGCTGAATGATTAGCGTGCGCGCTGTATCATAAAGTCTGTCATTCAGTCGACTGGTGTGGTTTCGAATCCCCGGTTGTATGTGGCAAGGAGTAGGGTCGCCTGTCCAACCTCGTGGGTTTTCTCCTGGTCCTCCGGTTTCCTCCCACTGCTAAAGACCCCTACATGCAAGCGAATTATGTAAATAAAATTAAACCATATGTTAGTCCCGAAATGACCTAGTTTGTGTCGAGTGGACGTTAAATCTCATTTCTCTCTCTCTCATATGATGTACATGTATTATAAATACTTCTGTAGAATTTCATATTGTATAAACATGCCTGACTAAATTTCAGTGACAGGAAGTGGCATGTAATCAAAGAATGAAATTAAAATTTGGCTATTTGAAATCATCGTAAGCCTGGATATAAGGAACCTGTCACAGACTTTGTCGAGTACAAATTATCACAATGTATATATATATATATATGTTATACAGTATGTTAATTTGTACCCGACAATGTCTGTGACACTGTGTCTGATGTTCGAGCTCGAGTACAAGGTGCCATACTTAATTTGATTGAAAAGTTTATTTCATCTGTTTTATATACTTTCTCACATTTCTGAGTCCTACATTATACTTGAGCCATGATGACATACAATCAATAACCAACACCTTGCATGCCACTGACTTTGGGTACATGGCATTTCACAACTCTCAATTGTAAATGTACTAATTATGATATAATCAAGAAGGGCTTTTCAATTCAGTAGAACAGACACTGAAAAGTAGATCCAACTATCGGTATTCACTTTAATGACATTTACTAGTATTGGACATTAATTGAAAGAAGTCATCATAAATCTTCAGTATCTAAAAAAAGAAAGTGATTAGTAATTTGTGCGGTATTGATTAATTATGTACCTAGACTGTCTACAGACCTTTACCTTTTTGGAATCTGTTTTCAGCCATTTCCAGTATCCTGTCAGAAGGGTTGGAAGATTGATAGCTTCTCTCATGGACATCGAGTCTGGTTTCATTTTCTCACTCAGCCCGATGGTCATCAAGTTCTCAACAATGTCAAAGTTTATGGAGCTTACAGTAAAGTCCGTGCTTCCTCACAGGTGAGCTAAATAATGGATTGCAAATGAGCGATCATGATTGAACTATAATCTTACCACACAACAGACAAAAAAGAAAAGATCTAATAATGGTATCTAATAGTTCAAGAGGACTGCCCCATACATGACAACAGCTTAAAGTCTCTAACTCCAGATCATCCAAAGTTTTCGTAATTGAAAACACGATTGTTTGTCAGTTAAAATCAATATTGATATTGTTATTTTACCAGGAAAAGATGGACTTCTGATATCAAATATTGAAGACAAAATAAACATTTTACCATTAGTACACGAATCTTGTACCATAAAGGGACTCGAAAAACGAGGCTAGACATATTCCACAAGTTATGTGAAACAGGGACATCATATTCTTATCTGGAGAGCATGTGCGATAAATACTATTATTAGACTGAAATATCCAGACGCTAGAGATTGCCATTCGATTGAGACGTCCAGCGTATTTAGCCAAACATAACGTGATTTGAAATGAGAGTAAAAATACATTCATATTACATTATTATATGCGTTGCGACCCATTTGTGTCAATTTCTAAGTCCCAAATATTAGTGATTTAGCGCCCTTAATAGAAACCGAAATGTGTTTTAATTACTGTTTTGAATAAACCAACTTTATTTGACCAACTTCTTGGAAGATTCAAAACCATCATTCTCTTGATTTGATCATACTTTTAATGTTTATAGCCTACAATTTCACTGTGGTATTATTTGGCTTGTATGTGCGTTTGTCTTCTGTTTATCTATGAGGGGGGTTAAATGACCGAATGGTTAGCATGTGCGGGTTGCATCATAAGGTCTATCATTGAATCAGGTGGTGTGGTTTCGATTCACCACTTGTACGTGACAAGAAGTAGGGTTGCCTGTCCACCCTCGTGGGTTTTCTCTGGGTCCCCTGGTTTCCCCTCACTGCTAAAGACACCTACAAGCAAGCGAATTAATGAAATAAAATTGAACCAGTCCCGAAATGACCTAGTTTGTGTCGAGACGTTAACACCCATCTCCCTCTCTCTCTCTCCCCCTCTCTCCCTCTCTCTCTCTCTCTCTCTCTCTCTCAATCATTGTAAAATCAATACTGTTGAAATAATTCTATAATAATAAATTTCTTTCTGTTAGTAGTAAAATTTAATGGAACAAATATGCAATTTTTTTCCAGTTTGTTCTTCAGTTGTTAAAAGACATTTCTTTAACTTGTGAATGGAAACCTGGCGTCATAGCAACGTCCTTCGTCCTCACCTCAACAACGCCGCAAGAAACTCCAACCAAATCCAGAACAACGCCTCATGTACATCATGATATTATCAAGGAAGAAAAGGTTTATCGTAAATCAACATGGCTAAATCAGCCATCTTGGGAGTCACTTGTTACACAGACAGTCACCGAAGAATACAGTCGGTAAGTTTATTGGTATAATGGAGGTAAACCTAGTAAATTTTCTTTCAAAATTCGGCATGCTAGAAATGCTATATGGTAATAGACTAAAAACACACTTGTCAAACCTTGTGTACATGTCGCTAAAATATTCAGTGACTCTAACCTGGGAGATGCCGTACAAGTCAGAAGTTTGCCTAAAATAGCAAATCCGACAATATTCAGTAGCTGAACTGCATTTGAAATAGTTAACTGAATATGTTAAGTGTTGATCTGAAATAGTTAACTGAAGATTAAATGTTGATCTGAAATAATTAACTGAAGATTAAATGTTGATCTGAAATGATTAACTGAAGATTAATCATTGATCTGAAATGATTTAATTAGTGTTGATCTAAAATTGTTAACTGAATAAAGGAGTCTAACCAGTGATGGGATTTCAAAATTTTAGTTGTCGGACATTTTCTTCCCGAAAATAAAGGGACATAACTCTTATCATTATTTAAGCAGGCGTTTTCAAACCACAATTAAGAATCACGTGTCAACAAAATATTCAAATTCATACGCAATAAAAAAAGTAGGTGCACCTCGTTATTTTTCACATTTAATTCCCGTATGGTATTCAAATTTATGTCAATAATATTCCTACAAAATTACATGACAGTATAGAATGAAAGCGTGCCGACTACTGCCCATCCGTACCGGTTTCAAATTCCCCCAAATTTACCGTATTTTTCGGGTCATAAGTTGATACATTTTTCAGCGAAGTCCGGCATTCGTCCTATACTCTGTTTCGATTTATATACGGAAGGTAAAATAATTGACCGTAAACGGTAGTAAACATTGCTCTATAATACAACGAGCGAGTGACACCAAGTGCTAAAAAATCCCATTCGACTCGAAGCATGTGCTATCGTCTAAAACAATTACCGTAACTACTTACGTTATTCCAATCAAAATATTCGTCAACATGTTTTAGCGTGTTTATTTATTTATTTAAAAACATAAACCCCATTCAAAATATGATCATAAATCCGACAATATGCCATCAAAATAGAATCTTTTCTCCCGACAACAGACGTATTAGATTCGGCACGTTTACACCTCTTAATTCCACGTGTCTCGCGAGATTTCTACTTTCATTTTGCGTGTGTGTGAAATAGCTTTATTTAACTTCGGCTTCCTTCCACTGAAGAAATATCACAGACAAGTTATCAGACACAATGTATATTGATTTGGGGTGTTATATACTATCAGGATATGTGACATATATGACTACAGCCAACATCAAGGAGATTAAAACGTGAGACAATAAAGAAATCAAGGATTAATCACATAGATTAAGTTTATTGGATTGATATATAGCCTGACAAAGGAGAAGCAATGACTTCTGTTCAGGATTGAATTGATGAATTGTCCGACAAAGAATTAAGTCAGTCAATCAAGGTAGATTAAGTACGTAGTTAATCAAGGTATGTGTATAGACCGTATAAAACGATAAATACGTTGATCACTTAATTACCTAATCAATCCAGCCTATTATCAACGATAATCGGGTTGAGTGGTAGTTGTACACTCAGTACACTATATTAATTTAGGAATTTTGAATATTATTTACCATGTCTTGATGTCCGATTCGGCATATTCCTGGTCGGACAATTTACGACGTTTGGAAAATAGCGTCGGACATGTCCGGAATATACGGGAAAATCCCATCACTGAATCTGTCTTGAAATAATGAACTGAAGATTTAGTGTTGATCTGAAATAGTTAACTGAAGATAAGTATTGATAAGTTAGTAATCTAACCAAATGTATTTCTAATCTGTATATTTTCATCAAGAAGGGATAACTAATTGCCCTATGTCTATTTTAGTAGCTGAAAAAAAAAAGAGAAAAGTTTAAGAATTGGGATGAAGAGAAAATGATAAATTGATGTTGCATCTGGGAAAAATTTATTTCAAATTTGAAATAAAAATTCTATTAAAGTACAACAAATTCAGTGTTCAGTACTCACTCCCTGAATATTAATTTACATCTATATCTTTGTTAATACATTACAGGTATTCTAATCGTGAAGAGAATGGATGCTGTTGGTTGTTACAAATAAATGAAGCTGGACAGAAATGGACATTTTATCTCGCTCAGCCTGTAGAAGGTTGGTTTGGTCGGTATCGTTTATAATGAGTTATCTCCCCTCTCTGTTTATAGCACATGGCATGGATGGTTATGGGGGTAACGTAGACGGTATCTTTATTATATTATTTATTTCTTTAAGAAACTGTGTAGGGGATTGATTATTGGTTTATTGGCTTCAAAACTGATTCTTACATTCGATAAAAGGAAGGATTACATCATTTTAAATAGGTGTACTTTTTTTATTGAAATATATTGCCATTGATATCGGTAATGCACAAATTAAGATGTGAAATGAAGCCTTTTTATTAACTATGTGCATATTTGAATATTTTCTTGCATCAAAATTTTTGAGTACATACTGGTAATTGCTTATTTGCTTGAATACGGTACGCTGATGAAGACTAGAGACATGATTTGGACAAACCAATGTAACAATCATTATTGTAATTATATAACAAAATTATAAATATTCACTCACAAACAGTAGCAATATTTTAAATGCTTAACTATTTCTTGATTCTATCTGAATATAACACCTGTTTGGAATGTTAGGGAATGTCTGTACGGGGAAAAACAACTGTTTTTTCATTTTAATGATATCAGATTTGTATTTAAAGAAGCTATTTTAATGCCTATCTATATTTATTTTTTGTTTGACTCTGGATATTTACTTTTTTTACTTCTTATATTATCTTATTTGTCATTTAAATTATTCTCTTTATTATATATTTCTAAAGGAAATCAATCAAAACAGAAACATTTTCCATTTAAAGTGTCAAGTTATGTTTGATTCTGTATAGAGTTTGATGTATATTAGGCCGTACTAAATGAATACTCTGGTTCTCAGTCTAGCAACAAAAGCACAGATTACTAGATAAAGTTTGCAGGATAATTATCATATGCAAAAGAATGGTCTGAAAATATCTCGAGGACTTAAATTGAAGGATCAGCGATCGCCATTTCCTGAAAAAAATAGTCAATTCATCATTGTCCATAATCGCATATCGCCATTTATAATTATTAATCTTATTTATTGGTTTTGTGTACATGATAGCTGAGCTTGCTGGACACTTTCAAATTCAACTGGGAATGTCTAATATAAATGCCTCACCTCAGTTCAAGAAATGCAAACATGTCATACGACCCTGTTAAAACAATTTCTTTATGTGGCCTAATTACATGTATAAGTAGGGACATGCTACAGTCATATTATTATCTATGTTAAACTTAATAGAATTAAGATTTTTAATAAAAAGTTTAGCCAAGTTTATTTTGGATATGATACATTATAAACAAAATTTAATGACATTTATTTTCTTAATGAGAATGAAAATAACGGAGAAGTACTCTTCAATGTAATATAATATGTACTATTTTAGAACTGATGTTTTTCTGAAAGTAATTTCCTTTTTTATTTTTTATTTTTACTTAACAGAAACTGACCAATGTATGTTATCAATCATCAGCCATTGTGGACAAGAAGATGAAACAAAATCAAGCAGTTATTCTGCTAGAAATTTATCAGCATTAGAGGAATATTTAATTAATCGAAAACTTGTGGGAACACCGCTATCAACACTCACAATGCCAAGTCCAGCTCAAATAGAAACTAAGTCAGAGCCAAACGGCTCTGTCGATCAAATTGACGGGACAAAACGAAATCCAACACGTTTTCTCACGCGTGTTCGTTCTTTCATGTCAGGAAACTCGGGAAAACTTTTAGAACTGCAAAAATCAGAGTTAAAACGATACAATTCTATATTACGATATCGTTCATCTAGTTTACAGCGAGATGAGGGAAGTAGCAGCGTGAAAAAAAAAGAGCCTTTAGTGAGAAGCAGTAGTAATGAATCTAGTCAAGACCGCGATGATCTAGCCACCAATATAAGTAGAACAGATCAAGCAGACGTAGATAGTAATGTATCAGCCAGTGAAACAGATGGATCTCAAACTAAATCTATTCCTTTGACTAGATCACCATCAGGTATTAAAATATATACCGTTTCTGGATTTTTCAAACTTGTTAACAAATCAAAATGATTGTAATGGATGACATTAATGCTAACACAAATATTTGAATTTAATTAGTTTTTGATATTATTTATTATTCGATTACAAATTTATTGAAATCAACAAATGTTAATATAAATACACAGATAATGAAATATATTACTTTCAGGGATTCACAATTTCTAGAAATCTAAAAATATGCCAAAAACAATCAAAGCATGGACCATTTGAATTGAATGAAATATTTGAATATGCAGTGATTATTCAAATGACAAAATAAGTATTCAGTTTGATGATAACACTGAATTTATTACCTATATTACCACAACTTTTCTTAAATCCCAATTCATTTGATTTATCACAACATTTAAATATATTCATTGTCAAATGAAAATTCATAATAATACTGTAATGGGTTTTAAGTGTTGTGTTTATTAATTCATTACAGATCCAAGCGAAAGTCAGTATAAAACATTAGCTAATTTTGCTGCAGGAGAGATAATGGCTGAAGCGTTGAAAGCCTCTAATATAGAACTAGATAAATCTGTTGAAGAACAAGCTGAATCATCTAATGGTTGGGTGTAAGTATTTAATACCTCATTATAATTATTTATAAACCTATAGCGCTAAATCTCTTTGATATGTGAGGTATATTCTATGCCCGAAATAACTTGCAGTATGAAAGTTGGGGGCCACTCTGAATATATACAGGGGAATTTGGTTTTATTCTTCTAGAAATGTTTCTTTAAACCTGTTACAGGTTATTCTTCCGGGTAGGTTTTTATTTTCCATAAGAAAACATGAAATAAGGTTTTTCTTACTGGAATTCTGGGATATTCTAATTTTACATACATGTAAACATAGGCGGTTTATAAGTCCTCGACTTTGGTTATGCTGGGGAAGAAAGACTTCAGAAAAAACCTTGAAAGAAAAACCTTGGCCTGTCAATCTCAGTTTTTCTTTTTCTCAGATTATTTTCTTCTGTCTTTCTTTCCCCAGCATAACCTCAGTCTCATGCTTTATCCTACACCTAATGGTTGGGTGTAAGTATTTATATAATCATCTAATGGTTTAGATGTAAGTATTTAATGCTTCATTATAATCATCTAATGGGTTTAAGTATTAAATACCTTATCATAATCATTTTATGTTTGGGTGTAAGTATTTAATACCTCATTAATAGCCATCTAATGGTTGGCTCTATGTATTTAATACTCATTTATATTCCTCTAATACCTCCTTATAATCATCCGATGGTTGGGTGTAAGTATTTAATACCTTATAATCGTCTAATGGTTGGGTGTACATGTATTTAATATCCGATTATAATCATCTAGAATTTGGGAGTAAGTATTTAATACCTCATTATAATCATCTAATTGTTGGGTGTAAGTATTTGATACCTCATTATAATCATCTAATGTTTGAGTATGAGTATTTTTATACCTCATTATGATCATCTAATGGCTAGGTGTAAGTATTTAGTACCTCATAATAATGATCTAAGTATTTATAATCAATACCTCATTGTAATCATCTAATGGCATTATAATCGGCTAATGGTTGGGTGTAAGTATTAGATATCAAATTATAGTCATCTAATTGTTTGGTGCAACTATTTGATAACTCATTTTAATCACCTAGGGGTTGGGTGTAAGTATTAAATACCTCACCCATAATCATCCTCCATTTCTATCATTCAAACAGGATATAACATATTGTTATTCCGAATGATTTTAGTCTGTACTCGGTTCAGGGAGAATTGTTTATGTATTTACTTTCAATGATTTGAAATACTAAAGCACACAGTGTGATGGTATACTATAAGTCAGGATCACTGACTTTAACCATAGTTGAAATATCTGACACAACTTTTAGAGTTATAAATCTGTTTTTATACTATAATTTTTTACATACAGATTTACTGGTATAGAGAATGATATTGTTATGTTAAAGAAAGTTTTTAAAGAACCCTGTACAGTTCAGTGGTAAGTACTGACAACATTACTCCATCTAAACATGCAAAAGATTGAAAGAAAGGAATAGATGGGCATGAGGTTGGGCTAAGAGGAAAAAATAGCATTTTGGAAATTTGCATAATAATGTAGTCACGTGACGTCATGGTGGCCATTTTGGATTTCTCATTTTTCACTAAAGCTAACACGAAAACGAATTTTTCTCAATGAAATACTTATGAGATATTGTTTTTTTCATTAGATATATAAATTGAACAAAAATATCAATAGCAGCCATGAGCAATGCCACCACGAACACGCGTATCACGTCTCCCGCTGTCATCACCACGTGCAGATTGCAATACCTTGTTTTCACTTTCACTTTCACTTTCATCCCCAAGTCTCATATCATTATCAATATAGTCAGTCAATAGATCTACACGTTCGGGACTCAGGAATACCAATCACTGTCCTTACTACTATCATTATCAAGTAACGAATTATGTGTATCACCCGCCTCGAAATTGTCCACGTGTTGGTCCGCAAGACGTCATTCACGACTTCATCGAGAGTGCATTGTCTACGTTCAAGTACGTTGTCACTATGCACTCCGCCATTTTACGGTTTGCCGCTTTGAAACACGTGGAAATATGTTATAGTGTATAGAAAATACAATAGATGGCACTTGCAGTTACGGTACTAATTTTAGCGAGGGCTTTACTGAGTACACGGTAATACCGGGTACGTGTATTTTAATGACATTTTATAAAACCCGGTACTACCGGTTAGACGCAATGAAAGGGTTAAACAGCGTTATAATCCAATCTAGTTGAAATTTATCTAGCTGACTTTGCAGAAACTTGCGAATTTTTTAACACAGAAAGTCATTATCTGATCTACTTTAGATTTATGTTCTTATTTTCGATTATTGCGATGAATAACAATTACACCAATGCCTGACAACTACTTGTAGATTTATTTCCATTGACTATAACACAAAATCTTGTCAACACATAATTTATATTATAAAGATTTTGCTTTTTATTTACTTAAAAATTCATAGCGTGATATAACTAATAGACGGCTCTGACGACTGTGGTCTGTGTTTCATTGCCTGGCAACCTGTTACTGTTCTGTTTGAATATGTGTATTTTTGTAAAATGTTTTGCCAATTATTTTATTCTTTATCTAGTTATATGGGTAAAGGTTTAATTCAAGCTCCACCTAAAATAGTCTGGGAGAATCTAAAAAATCCACGAACAAGATTTACATATGATGAGACTTTAAAGGTATGTTAATGAATGGTATTGTAGATATTGTTCATCTTTCACAATATGTTATATCATTGTCCAGGTAACTGTAGTGCACTGGAAATAGAAAATATGGTTTAATATTTAAAGGAGATTTGCCAAATTTGGTGACCTTTTTTTTAAACTATTCATTTCAGACTCTACAAGGAAAATAAGAGGTATATCTCCTGACCTGTAAATTTGTTTTCAAAATATTACTTTGTTGGGGTCTTTTTGGGGGTGGGGGGTTATTGAAACAATATTTTTATTTGGGATATCTGAATTCAGGATATTACCTTTTTCATAAGGTATCGACTGGTTCTGACACAAATCTCTGTTGTTGAATGAGTGTAGGTTAGCATACAAATGAAGAAACGTTTTGGTATGCTATAAATGTTTAGTGTCCACCAAAAGCAGCACCTCCACATGTATGATAGCTCTGTATTGTAACATGAATAAAAAGCATTATTTTTCAGGACTAACACTGTTTTCATGCTATATAATTCATGAATATTTTTTGTTGCTGTTTGTTACATGTTGCTGATAGGAAAAGATCAAGTTGGAATTAATTTTTTAATGTATTTTAATTTCAGAAAGTCGATATTTTAGAAAAAATCTCTGATAGAATGAAAATAGGTATGTATAGATACAGTTTCTGTAGGATCAGTGTGACTGCTCATATATGACTCATAGGTTAAAACTCACAAATAAATCATTTGTGCATGACAAAAGGATCGAATTATCACCGCTTTGTGGTTGAACACAATAGAACACAATTATGTTTTAACAGTTTATCAGTGTAAAAATACTTGTTTTTCGCAACAATTTATCAGTGTAATAATACTTGTTTTTATCAACAATCTATCAGTGTAATAATATCTGTTTTTATCAACAGTTTATCAGTATCATGAAGTACAACAGTTATTACGTAAAGATTGTTGTGAGATGTGTGTTTTACAGAGTGAGAGAAAAGACAGTGAAAAGTATACTCTCTCATATCAAACTATAGATTATAAACCAACTGAACCTTCAAGTGAATCATGTATTAAACCTACGGTATGTATCAATAACATTATGGTTTTCATCAGATTACACTTTAAAGGAGAACTTCAACCCTTGCAATTGTTTATTCATGTCTTTTACTGAAATATATAGTTTCTATCATTCACAACCCAATGTACAAATTGGTTTGTATTTAATTAACATGGATGATGACTGTGATGTAGGGGGAATCTTTATGGCTCAAGTTCTCCTTTAATTTATAAAGTATCATGTCTGTGACATTACAGGGGAATCTCGATGGCATGAGTTCTCCTTTAGTTACCAACTTATGATGGCTGTTTTTTTATAGGGAAATCCGAATTGCAGCATATTTCATGATTTTTATGCACCAGTGTTTAAAGATACATTAGTTAAGAGTTTAATAAAGAGTTGGTCATTCTTGCTATAATAATTCAAAAATAGATGATAAAAAAAGAAAATATTGAAAATTTCATTCAAATTACTTCATTCTCAGCCAAGTTATCATTGTTTGTAGTTTTGACAAGATGTGTGCACAGTGGTAACCTGGGCACTGGTATAATCGGGACTTAGCCTCGCTTTCCCATTTTTAAATTAAATTTTTAAATGGCAAACTGTTTTAATCTAGTTAAAATCTAGAGTATCTGATGCCATCGAGAGTCGATTATGGTCTTGTTTTGTTAATAAATGTCTAATTAATAATAATTTAGATAACATTTCAGGCCTAAAGAAAGACCTGCAATATACTGATTTAGCTCTTGCATAATGTATGTTTAAGGCCCAAATTCAATTATATAAAGCACTATCATAAGCTGGAAAATGTCCCCAAACTTTATAGTTCATTTGAGTTTGTATGGATTTGTGTTAAGAAAAACTTAAAGACACTTTGTTTTTCTTGAAAATGTATTTTGTTGATGGCCTATAGTGTCTAATTGTGGAATTTAAACTAAAACAAATAGAATTGGTGCATTTTTTATTTCTGTTTTAATTTTGTTATTAATGTAATTATCATTTTCATATTGTGTAGTATTTATTGGTATATTTTCTAGTTATTACCGAGTGGTTGGATCATAGAACCAGCAAGAAAAGATAAAAGAGTTTATTCTATTGTAACATACTTGATGCAGGTTAGTTTGTGTACTGTACAAACTTCATTTAGGGAATTTCATTGTTAAACTGTTTGATTGACTTGATAATCGTGACGATCACTTAAAACAATGACTTTATAGATATGATTATCTAGGTACCTATATAGTATAGAGAGAGCGAAATGGTTTTTATGTCCTCTCAACACGAACTAGGTCATTTTGAGACTAAAATATGAGACAATTTCATTTCATTAATTCACTTGCGCTTATGAGCGTCTTTAGCAGTGAGAGGAAACTGGATGACCCGGAGAAAACCCACTATGTTAGGCAGACAACCTCCTTACCCCTTATCACATACATGTCTGCAGACTTGAAATCCTGCCACTTGACTCAATGGTAGACGTTATAATTTATGTGCATGTGATGTACAGAAATATTATAACCTTGACACTTTTTATCATTATGTACTTCTTTACTCTTTTCAGATGGATTTTGGTCCAAGGAAAGCAAATTCAGATAAATTTCCATTTGAAGATATGATCAGTAAACAACCATTGGCTATTTTTCACCTTCAACAGTATTTACAACCAGCTGTCATGTTAGCGCGACAAGTTACTATCTAGTTAAAAGTATTCATATTGTTTACATTGTAAACAAGCTTTATTATTCTTTGTTGAGGCACCATTTTGTTTGCCCAGAAGGAACGTAGATAAACTGGTTATTATTTCCAGTTGATTCTAATAAACATTTAAGAAGTGTTGTCATTGGTTCAGAGTTCAGACAAATGCAAGCTTTATTTTGATTGATGAACTTCTGGATGATTTTATCATTAAGATTCATCATCATTATTAGGCCAATAATTTGTGAGATCCAAAAGAAAATCTGCGGATTGGTTGATATCATTTGTCATATGACACCTTTCTTTTTTCTGTGATATATTATGTCATTATCCTCGTTTTCCACCTATATTTTTGCTACTTTTTAATTTTTTAGAAAGTGCGTTCAGTTTTCCGTCTTCCTTGTTTCATATATGTTAAAGTGTGTTCACTGTATTTTCACATTTTGTCAGTAGAATTATTAACAGAAAATAATGGGCCAATAGTGGCCTCTCTTAACAATAAGTAAAACTAGATTTTAGATGATGGTTATAAGTTCCATACATGTATACCAATATACACACCATTTGATATTAGATGCTATTGTATTTAGGATCTTTAAATTCCATTGTTTTTGTCCCCCACCTTTCGAAGAAAGCAGTGGACTATTAAAATGGGTCTGTTCATCTGCCTGTCAACTTTTTAAGACACAATAACTCTTCTTCTAATTGAGCTAGAATGTACAAACTTGGTGTAGGTGTTTATTAGGTGAATGCTTTGATGAAGCTTAAAGATGAGCATTTTTGCTTAGGGTAAGCAGAGATAAGCAATTTGATTGATGGAGACTTTGTAGCTCGATAACTTTGATTCTAATTGAGTGAGAGTTGTGAAACTTTGTGTATGTTTCCTTACATCAGTACCTTGACTAAGTTACATAATGATCATTTTCTGCTAAGCGTTAGCCGAGAGGTAAGCAATTTGATTGGTTGAGACTTTGGAGGTCAATAACTTTTATTCTAACTGATGGAGAGTGATGAAACTTTGTGTATAGTTTCAAAACCAGGTACTTCAGAACCTTGATAGAGTTTGGTCGTGAACATTTTATGCTTAGACCAAGTATAGTTAATCAGTTTGATTACACAATACTTTTCAAAAAGATAAAATTAAAAGTGTAATTAATTAATATGTGTCATCTATTTATTTTGGGATTGCGGCAGGGGACATCAGCCTTACTGTTTGCTTGTTATTATTCTTTTAAATGTCAACATTATTATAGTCGTTCATTATCATTCTTATAGTACTACTGTCTATCATTACCATTCTTAATAGTTCTGCTGTCTATCATTCTCATAGTACTACTGTCTATCATTAATACTCCCACTACTACTCTCTATTAATCATCTTATCAGACACTATAAATCATTATTAGCATTACTACAAACTATCAACCATTACTTTTATTACAACTTTCTATCAATCATTTTTATGACTATCCTCTTTTTATTATATATACTACAAACCACTGTCTATTAATCATTATTATCATTACTACTACTTTCTGTCTATTATTTGCATTACTACTTTCTATCAATCATTTCCATATTAGTTATCCTTACTTCTGCTCATCCCCTATTTATTATTACCATTACTATTACTATCATCTATTATTTTCATTACCTGTCTACTACTGTCTATCACATATTATTTTATTATTCCTATGTTTATTGGTATTATTCCTACAGCTTGACATTTGTAATAATTATCATAACATTGTTGTTATTATTTCCTTTGTTGATCTACCTAATGTCTGTCCTCCAGTATGGCCACTATCAGTATACAAGTATTTATTTTTGTCAGACATTAGCTTCATGGATATTATTATGATGGCTGTTTTGCAACCTTCATGACAGTATTTTTTGTGTCAACAATAGCTTATCATGACAGTTCTTTTGTTTTAATAAATATTTATGATTATGTGATTTTATGCTGTATGATCTTTCTTTTGTTTTAAAATAATACTCAACTTTTATAACTTTCTAT
Source organism: Patella vulgata (assembly GCF_932274485.2). Taxonomy (NCBI): domain Eukaryota; kingdom Metazoa; phylum Mollusca; class Gastropoda; family Patellidae; genus Patella; species Patella vulgata. The sequence continues at coordinate 27,604,979 of NC_065883.2, forward strand.
GAGTCAATTTATATTTAGTTTACAATTGATGTAATGTATGAAATGTTATTAAGGATTATTATTTTAACATAGTTTTAAACATTGGAATTGAGTGTAATTGGATTTGTTTATTTTGTGAATATATTTAAAGCTTGCTGATTGACATTTGCATTTTTCAGACAATTAACTAAAATGTACTCAAACTGATTATTTAACATTTAAAATTGTAATCAAGAAAACCAAATCACAATATCAATGGTAGAGCTGTCTTGTCTGACCATATAAGCCTTCATATCATATTATACAGGATGCTGTTTGTTATCAAATTTTCAGTAAGTACTGAATGGAATTGAACCATTTTTGGACTGATATTATGTTTAAAGATTCAACTTTCACAATATTTTAGTTAACAAGGGATTAAAAATCCCTCAAATGACAATCACAGACTTTAATTATGTTTTCCAAACAATTTTTAAAAGCAAAATTTAAGATTTATTTAAGAAATCATTAGAGAATTTAATTTTAATGTGTGGAGTTTTCAAATCCCTAGTCATGTACCGGTAGTTGTTTTTTGTTTTGATGTTTTTTGTTTGGTTTTACGTGGGTAATATTCTTTGTCTTTATTTTACTAAAAATTGTATTTTAAGTTATTTGTATGTAATGGTAACACAGAGTAAAATGATAAGACATTATAGATATAATTGTTTTATTAAAGAAGTTTGAAGCTTTCACAGGATGATTACCAGGGTTATTATTAAAAGGATATAGAAAGTAACTATCGTTGGAAAGATAGTTCTTTTTTTTTTATTCTAAGGGTAATAGTAATATTCCATAGTTTATAATGGATTTGAATCTGCTGTTAGAAAGTTTAGTACCATTGTTAAATCTCTACTACGTCCGCTTATATTGTTACTGCTTCAACTCAAACAAATATAGTCTGGACAAATTAACACCCAAATGTATACATTTTTTTGAAAAATGACCGTCACCTTGGATATGGATTGAAACTTTTCCAGTAAGTGAACACAAAGTTACTATATGTACAATAGATGCTATGTTGTTCAGACTATTGTTTGCTGTACTTGAAGCAAAGACCGTATGGTAAAATAGGGTAAAATAATTAGAACTACCTTTGTTTTGTTTTTGTATAAAAGAAATTGTTAGATATTTGCCTCCAGCTTATCAATATACCTCTACAAACAGTGTCCGAAGACATACTTCAGTGCAATCATAGCCACTAACCTACAGTATTATTTTTAAAAATTTGATTATTAAAGATGCATTATGTAAGAGCTAATTCTGCCTATTGCAGGTCGTCTAGCTACAAATGTTATGAGACATTTATTCACATGACAAGCCCATAATCAACTCTCCAGGTGAGAGAGAGAGAGAGAAATGGGGTTTAAGTCCACTCGACACAAACTAGGTCATTTCGGGACTAAACTCTCTAGCTAATCAGATGGCTAAGATATTGAGTGGATTAGACAATGTCAACCATATTATCATTGAAGGCTCAATACCACTCTTGTTGTAACTGAATAGTATGTCCCAATCTTTATTCTGGTCAACAAATTGTACTATTTTAGAATATTTCAATTAATTGATGATACAAATTTCATCTTAACACACCTTATTTAAAATTTTTGAAAAATTCAACATAATGGTTTGAAACGTCTAACGTAAACCTTTTCAAATGAAACTTCAATTTAAAAATATTTTCGAGCCCTCTGGACAAGTAAAATTGGATGTAATGGATAATTTACACAACAGGTAGGACACTTAAACATCTAGTACTTAGATAGAGATATTATTTATTTTCTGGAGCTTTCAAGCCAGTAAGAGTGTTATTGTCCATTTAAGCATTAAAATGGACGGCACTCACAGAGACTGTTGTTTGAAAGACTAAAAATTAAGACTCTTTGTTTTATTATTCTAGCACTGGTAATCATAATCATTACTATTGTCAAAACTTCAAAATTCGATCAAGAAAGGCCAGATGTTGATCTCTTATATAATGCATATTTAACAACTCTTACAACTAGAAAATCCTTGAAAATGGCCCATTGTCTAGACTGACCAAAGTATACATGGTAACTAAATGAATATACCTAAGGCAGATATATTTGACTATGACAAAACAAAGAATGTAGATATGATGTTAATTGTTATTAAGGTTACTGCTGTTTATAGAAACCCAAGAAAGTTGGACATTTTTTGTAAAATATTGATTATGTAGAGTGAATAGATTAAGTGCCTTATTTTATTTCAATGAGACACACATGTATGATTATATGATATATTCTGGGTTGAAAAACTTGATAAACTGTCTCTGCTTTAACTTTGACCCATGTTACATTGTAATATCAAGTATTAAATCAGTGGAGTCTACCATGTTCATTTAATTTCTTATGTTTTTAATATGCTTATATAATATCTAAAGAAGCTATAATACTGTTGACTAAATCTTTAAGTATTATGGTATGTTATATTCTCTTAATCTTATATCAATCCTGATCATTTAATCAACAGAATGCTATAGTCTTTTCTGCTCAAAAGTAATAAATGAACAATATATACATGTAATACTTTGCTGGATAGTGTTTACAATTTCCAATTCAGATCAATGTTAGCCATTTCTTCTAAGAAAATTGTATCTTTTCTATGATGTAAAAAAAGAATTATTTTATATTTATAGCTTCCTGCATTAAATATTATTTTTCAAATGAGTTGTGTTTGTCGTGTATCTTGAAGTGGGATTTGTACTTTAAACGTTACCAATTTAAAAATTTTGTCAGAAGACTAATTTTCCTGTGGATGTATATTGTCGTCGCCCCCATCCGCCTGTCTGTAATCACTTTAAGGACACTATACCGGTCACAATTTTTATCTGATTTTGACGAAACTTGAAATATAGATTTATATCCCAAAGATCTTGGTTCCTTTCGATATCGGCATGTATTGGACCGTAGCTTCATGAATTATGGTCCCCGATTGTTTGAAAAATCACGTTTTTAGCATGTGGACACTCTAGGGGGCACAATTTTAATGAAACTTGAAATGTATGTATATTACCCAAAGATCTTGGTTCCTTTTTTTTTTTTAGCTTGTTCTCTATCTCTACCTCTTGCAAAATGTGAGTGTTTCTTGCCTGGCAACCGCTGGTTAACATAGCAATATCCCATAGCAACTATAAATTTAACTGTATTTATTGTGTGATAAATTAAAATTTTACGGCATGTACACTGGCAGACTGTCAGGTTAATTCTTCAGTTGGTAATTTTCACAAAAAAGACTGACACCCGAGCTCTGGTCAGGAGAGATTCTCAGGTTTCGAACCCTTTTCTTACAAGTTTTATATTCTCAGACTGGAGAATACTAGTAATCTTAAATAAATGTATAGACATAGGGTCGATTACATTACAATTACTTTCATATTTTGTTCAATAACATAAATCATAACATCAGTATTTGTCATGACTTACTGTTTCAAGCTAATGCCAAGAGATAATATATCGGTGACCACTCTGAATGTCATACAGATGTCAACAGGAAGGTGCTAATATAATAAAGTATCTTAGTAGAAGGAAATCTACTACAAGGGCTATGATCTACTCTTATTTCCGATTCCAACTGTCAAGGGTTCTATTTCATGCATGCCAATGGGTACATAGGACCCGAGGTTTCCAACCCATCCAAATAACAAGACGCTGTTGTTTGCCAGATCCTGTGTCATTGACAAGGGAGAAACCATGCCCAAAAATCCATAGAAACTTTCTAAATGAACATCGGGACTGAAAATGGGACCTCTATGTGACCGAGCCTGTGCCTTACTGAACCACAACGGCTCCTCGAAGCAGAAGGAATTTGAAGAACATTTTGAATATGTAAGTTCATACAGTTGTTTAGTAAACTATTATTCAATTTTGTTGATTTTCAAATAATATGGGAACAATAATTATTGATTTTAGAACTAAATAGACAAATCATACTTTAATTACAAACAATGAATAACAAAATACAACAAATGATTATTTCAAAGCCTAATCATATAAATACAGTCATATATTTCATTTTTTATCTGTAAGAAAATATTTCAATTCCTGTAAATGAAACAAATGATACCACAGATTCTAATCAACCTTTTTTCCACAGATATTTATTGTCGAAATTGAGATTGATGTGTCTTTAATTGAATACCAGTTTTGTGTTTATTTTACACAATTGTAATCTATTAACCCAATAATGAATATTCTGTAATCAACATAACTAGTGCCATGATGCATGTTTTTCTTAATCCATCCTACAATAAATTTGGTAGCTCCTTCTGTTTTGACCATTAGAATTGAACAGTTTTTCCAAGATATAAATTTACAGAATGATGATAGTGGGATGTTAAGTTAATTCCCCAAATAAATGCTCTGGAAACAATACCCAGGATGGAAGAGAAGACAGATGGAAAGCCATTTCAATATCCATCCCGCTTACTAGTAGACCAGGGAGCAGGACAATAACCGGCAGACAACTTCCTGCAAGTACATCTGCCGACAGGACAATTGCCAACCATATTGTCTGCTTTTTCGTATTTGTTAGGTTCTTTTCCAACTTATTTTTATTGCATGTAGATTAACATAAAATGGGATTAGTTCCTTAAATATACAATACTGTTTCTCACAGATAGTTAAATAAAGGTTTTTCAAAATAGACTGAATATTATGATTGTACATAAGTGTGATGATGATGATAGTATTTGGATGTTATTTATATCAAGATGCATCAGCAGTTGTAAAAGTTAGAAGATATCCACCATTACCAGTCATTCTAACAGCAGGATGAGTTCTTTGTGGTAAAACCTGTAACATGAGAAAATTACCTATAATATATACTATTAATAAAGCCCTGTTCACAGTTAAAATATACCTCTCTTATTTTGACATCTGAATGTACATTTAAACTATCAATAAAGCCCTGTTCATAGTTAAAATATACCTCTCTTGTTTTGAAATCTGAATGTACTTTAAACCTGTCTACTATATAGAAAGTACCTCCTATGTAATCAAAACAGCTGGCAATCAGGTCATTCATTGTCTAACTCTATGTAAAACTAAAGATTCTAGAAAGTCCAAAAAATAAAGAACACAATTAAGAATTATAGACGAGAAGGAGAATTTGATTTGGTTTCATTACCTGATATTCTCGGTACCATGTTTCTGTTAGTTGTAGATTAACTCCCTTTCCTGATCCTTTCACTTTCATGTAACAATCTATCAATGGCTGTTAAATAATAAATCATGTTTTATATACTAGACACACATTGTAATATAAAATCATGCATGTGAATCTCAATAGTTTGTATGATTTTAGCACAAGATAGTTTGTACCACACCAAAAAAATGAATTTCCTTTGCTGATAAATGTTAATCTGGAGTTCTATAATTTTATTGTGATAAATTTAGGTGGTCATACAGACAAGGGCAAGTTATGAAAGTTCTCATATTCAAATCAATGAAAGTAAGAAATTAGAGACAAGTTTTATATTCAATGGATTTTAGGAATCTATCTTTAATTCTGGATATAATTCATTATTTTAACGCCACTGATTTTCTTACCTCTTGATGTTGTGAATAAATAACAACAGGTCTAGAAGGATTAATAAACTCTAGCATCCTCATTAATAACGGTGTTGGATGAAATTTACTAGAAATAATTAATCTGTAAAGAAAACAGTTATTATAGAGAGAGAGAGATAAATGGTGTTTAACATCCACTTGGCAAAAACTAGGTCATTTTGGGAGGGTCTTTAACAGTGCAACCTGGAGAAAACCCACAAGGTTGGACCTATGACCCTACTCATTGTCATGTACAAGCAGGGAATCAAACTACGCCACTTGACTCAATGACAGATCTTGTGATTCAAAGTGCATGTGTTAAACAATTCGGCCACTCAACCCCTCTCAGCATTTATTATAGCCACTCAACCCCTCTCAGCAGTTCTTATAGCCACTCAACCCCTCTCAGCAGTTATTATAGCCACCAAACCCTCTCAGTATTTATTATAGCCACCCAACCCCTCTCAGCATTTATTATAGCCACTCAACCCCTCTCAGCAGTTCTTATAGCCACTCAACCCCTCTCAGCAGTAATTATAGCCACCAAACCCCTCTCAGTATTTATTATAGCCACCCAACCCCTCTCAGCATTTATTATAGCCACTCAACCCCTCTCAGCAGTTCTTATAGCCACTCAACCCCTCTCAGCAGTTATTATAGCCACCAAACCCCTCTCAGTATTTATTATAGCCACCCAACCCCTCTCAGTAGTTATTATAGCCACCAAACCCCTCTCTGTATTTATTATAGCCACCCAACCCCTATCAGCATTTATTATAGCTACCCAACCCCTCTCAGCAGTTATTATAGCCACCAAACCCCTCTCTGTATTTATTATAGCCACTCAACCCCTCTCAGCAGTTCTTATAGCCACTCAATCCCTCTCAGCAGTTCTTATAGCCACTCAACCCTTCTCAGCAGTTTTTATAGCCACCAAACCCCTCTCAGCAGTTCTTATAGCCACTCAACCCCTCTCAGTAGTTATTATAGCCACCAAACCCCTCTCTGTATTTATTATAGCCACCCAACCCCTCTCAGCATTTATTATAGCTACCCAACCCCTCTCAGCATTTATTATAGCCACCCAACCCCTCTCAGTAGTTATTATAGCCACCAAACCCCTCTCTGTATTTATTATAGCCACCCAACCCCTATCAGCATTTATTATAGCTACCCAACCCCTCTCAGCAGTTATTATAGCCACCAAACCCCTCTCAGCATTTATTATAGCCATGCAACCCCTCTCAGCAGTTATTATAGCTAGCTCTATGTGGCATATATTACTAGAGACATTAACCTTTCGTTTATCAAATTCTGCACATTTTCATTAAAATACTAATTGCTTTAGGAAACAGAATTTGAAATATTCTAATTTGGCAAATTTAATTTTCCACTGCTTTTACTCATCGCACTTGTCTGTAGCATTAACAAGACAATGGTAAGGATGGTAGCCTCATATAAGCCCCACCAAATTATTAATTACTTGCACATTAATTTTTTTATAAAACATAAAGAAATCACATTGTTTATCGTCAAACCTGAGCAGAAAAGGCTTGTTATCAAATTTAGTCACGATATTGATGTAATGAATCTATACATTAATTACAAGCATCATAAAGCAGTGGAAAATATTATTGGGCTAAGCAGGAAATGCTCATCATCAAACATCTGCAGTTTAAAGGAGAAGTCCAAGACATAATTTTAGCAAATAAAATTGGTAAATTCCACAAACCCATAATCCTGTGCAAATATTTGAAGCTCTGTGATACTTTTTCAAAGAAATAAATACTTTAGTTTCCATGTTGAGTTGGCCATAAGTCCCCAACCCAAACTCCATGTCTACATTTGTGCCACAGTTTATGAATGTCAAGGTTAAAAATTCCTCATACAATTGATGAGAGACAGAGAGAGAAATGGGGTTTAACATTCACTCAATACAAACTAGGTCATTTTGGGACTAACATATGGTTCAATTTTATTTCAATAATGCCCTTATGTGTGGAGTCTTTAGCAGTGGGAGGAAACCGGAGGACCCGGAGAAAACCCAAGAGGTTGGACTGGCGACCCTACTCCTTGTCACGCAGTGTCACGTATAACCTGGGAATCATACAATTGAAGAATGAAATTCCTTTAATGTAATGTGTTACACAATATATGCTGTTATCACTGTAACCCAGGTATCATTTAGTTTTGTGTATCTAGCACTAATTTCTTTCACATTTGTTTAATATCAGATCTTTGTTTAAAAAATCATTTAAAATCACCAAAAATCATCTAATTTGTACCTGTGTCCAGTTTAAAGCTGACTGATTAAATTTGATAATGAGTGTCAAATTTACAAGTATTTAATTTCCGGATCACTGTCCAAAGATTAATCATTATACATCATTAATCCATTGGGTTGTTTATTTTTTAACAATGATTGAGAAATTAAACACTTGTAAATTGGACACTCATTATCAAAATTGAATGGTCAGCTTTAAACTGGACACAAGTACAAATTAGATGGTTTATGGTGATTCTAAACGTTTTTTACGAATTTTTAAACAAAAATTTAATAAAAAACATATGAGGAAGAAATTAGTGCTATAAGATTAAATGATACTTGGCTTACAGTGTATGGAATCGAGTGATTATTTCCAAACTGTTCAATCAATAGATAATATTGAGCACATGTAATAGATTAGTGATTATTGACTGGATGGAAGTCAAAACTACAAAAGATTTGTTCTTTTCAAATTGGTTACTTACCCATCTAAATCTTTATCTAGTAAAATCTTTTGAGCTTTTTTTCTTTTTATAGAATTCTTGACACGCTGTGCTCTTTCAGCTTCCAGTTCTTCGGGTGTCTGTGAAAAGTTCAAATCATACATACGAATGTAAATTATGTAAGAACACTCAAGTCATCAACAACATGTTCGAAACAAAGGAATAGACAATCTCTGTGTTATTGGCATTCAACAACCAAATACTAGAACGGTAGTGTATATGTTCTAAGATGTATAGCCTATAGTACATCAGACAAGATTTGCTTTGGTGGAAACATAAAAAATATTCAACAGAGAAATTTCTAATTAGCAAAAGGTACAAATAACACATCAGGTTGAAGTGTGTTTCGTAATGACAGAATGAAAGGTAAATGTCTAATTAACAAAAAGCACAACTATTATAATAGGTTGATGAGCGTACAAAGTTTTATTACAGTTTATGATGAGATATATGGTCCAGAAATATAACATGGACAGACATACATGGCCCATTTCAATATCCTTTCCTATTAACTTCATGCAATGTGGCATGATAAAGCAATACAAAAATATACAATTATTGATCATTAGGAACAATATAACCAAAATTCAAATTAAAAACAAACTATTAAAATGACATATACCTTTTTCTGTCTTTCTACTCGTTTACGTTTTCTGTTGTTAATTTCTGTCTCAGGTTTGGTTGCATCGTTACCATTTGCTGATTGGTTATCATCTATGACTAAATTATCTGATGATTCACACTCCATATCAGCAACGTTTGTTGAAGTTGTAGCCGAGCTACCCATGGGATCTAACGTATCATCTTTATTAATTTCAGCTTCTAATGTAGCTAGATTTTCAATATTATAATGATAATGAGTCTCTAATGATTCTTCTGATAAATTATAATATTTTAAACAATCTCTGAAAATAAAAAAATTCCATGAGATTAGACAAACAACCTTACTGCTCTTATCAAGTACATTCAAGAAAATGAACCCAAAAATGTATTTATAAAACGCTGAAGATATAATGATTTTTAATAGACCACTAAAAAAATCTTAGCACTACTTGTAAACCAACATACGTCAGTTTGGGAGAAGTGAAAAAAAAACCAACACAAAATTGCTTTTTTCGAATTCCAAAAGCCATCTTCCTTATGTACAGCTGAACAATGACAGCAACTTTTTTCTAAATGAAGTCTTCAAAATTTTTTTAAAAACTCAGACCTGTAGAGTTTTTACAAGAATTATGGATGAGGGTGTATGAAAAGATAAACTCACTTGAGAAATATATTATCTGGTATTAACTGTATTACACTACCGGTACCTAGAATAAAACAAAACATACAATCACATCATTAAAGATACATTATGGGAGATTCGATAATGTAAAGGCAATTTAAAATCCACTATGAACTGAGAACTAAGCGATTGAAATTTCCGTCTAGCCTCGACCATCATTACTAAAGTCAGTACGATAAACAGCATAGTCTCGATTATCCATTTAATTGTTAAATCGTGAAGGAAAGTTATGCAGTAAATCGGCTCATAATCCACTGAAGATCGCAGGCTAGCGATGCCATCTAGAGAGATGATTATGGTCTGGATAGGTTAATTAATGTTCTTGCATAATGTATGTTTAAGCTTTCATATTTCATATGAAACCTTACTGTTTTTCTTAATATTAATATTATTTTTTTTTTTTTTTTTTTGCTGCCAAGCTTATATCTCAGGATCTAACCATAGGATCTCTTTGAAACTTTGCACCCCCACCCGCATGAATTGGTGGTGGCTTTGGAATAAATATATTTTTAAAACGTTTTACAAATCCAAAATCACCGAATTTTACTAACAAAAAAGTTAATAATACAGTCGTAAGGTTGTTTTTTTACCTATTTTACAAATTCTTTTTTCTTTGATTTTGCCGTGATTTTGTCCCGGAAGTTGAGACGAATTTGTTAATTTCTTTGAAATTTGGAATATAAGTAGATCTGACTGATGTCATTAGAAAGCTTTCATATCTGACTGGCATATTTAGTCGTATATTGTTGTTGTTATGTCTAGTGGATACAGATCTATATGTCAGTGATACTAAGTAAATGACATGGGGTCTAACATCCTACTTTTCTGTGCTGATTGATGGATTCCTAGATTCCTAGGCTCACCTCAGATTTAAGGATAATATGGCACTGACTTTTCTCTATTATACATGATTATCATCTATTAAAAAATTATTACATTAACTTACCTCCTAATAATTCTAAAGCAGCAGCCACCAATAAACCTCTATATGTATCAATAATACCAATATTACTACCAGGTATTAAATTAGCAAATGATAAAATCTGTGAATACGTGTCTACTCTCATATACCTTAAATATACATCATAATCAAATACTCATGTCATTTAAAGATGGGTTCACAAAAAAGTATTTATCGGGTGGTTATTTCCAATAAAAGTATGGTGATTTTGGTATATATGGAAAGTAGAGATATCCAATCTTACTAGAAAAATACTCATGGAGCGTATACAGGACAAAAATGTAGGGATTCCCCCAATCAACAGCCCAACGATAAGGAATTTCTGCATGCGTGATGTCAAAGGTCACATGCGAACATTGAGCACTTGATGTACAAGCTGATAAACTTTATGAAGAGTTAGACGTACAACACTTTCGGAGATAAAAATGAAGCAAAAAGACGCGGGTAGTGGATAATCCGAGAATTTAATTAGGATTTGATATTTGTAATAAATAGTAAACGATTAAAGACAACACTGTCTTAGGTATGCAATGAATTCTCCTCTGACTTCCAAGAGAGTTAAGTCACATGATGTAAACATGACCTAGTTTGATCGAATTTTTATAGCAGGACATTCCTTCGCAATTACAATGTTTGAGAAGGATTTGAAGCAAAATTTTGACAAATTAATTAGTTTGAATATGTTTTTAGTCCATATATACCATTAAATCACCCAGTTTGTATTCGGGAACCCATATTCAAAACAACTGATATTATAATACTGTTTAGTTGACTGGGGATTTCACAAATGTATTCAGAATTTACAAGATACCAGCAACCAGAGAAAGGTGAGATTTCAGACATTTTATTCAAGATGGCAAAGAGTGTTGCAGAATATTGCGTATTGGTTTAAAGCTACTTTCCCACAAAAGTATTTTTCAGGCGGTTATTTCAAATAAAAGTATGGCAATTTTGGTATATAAGTAGAAACATTGAATCTTACTAGAAAAATATTGGATTCCCTGAAAAACACCCATAGAGCGCATACAGGACAAAAATGTAAGAGTTTACCTAACCGGCAACCCGACAATTACAGATGTCTGTTCCAGTGATGTCAAAGGTTGCTCGCGAAGATTGTCTGATTTCTTAGCGTTAGTGAGTGCTTGATGTATATGTTGCTAAAATAGATGTTGAGCATAAGCGTACAACAGTTTCTGAGATAAAAACCACAGAAAAAGACGTGGTCAGTGGATAATCCAAGAATTTAATTAGGCTTCGATATTTATAATAAATGGACAGTGATTAAAGACAACATCATCTTGTATATGCAATGAATTCTCCTCCAGCTTCGCACCCGTTGCTAGGTACTGTGTTATCCATGTCACGTGACACAAACATGACCTCTTTTAATATATATTTTTATAGCAGGAGTATTCCCTGTCGAATGCAATGCTTTGAGAAGGATCTGAAGCAAAATTTTGATAGATTGATTAGTTTGAATATGTATTTAGTCCAAATATATCATCAAATCACGCAGTTTGTACCCGGGAATGTATCTTCAAAGCAATATTCTGCAACACTCTTTGTCTAAGATGAAACATTTGATGTAACAATGTGTGGATAGGATGTTAAATTATATTTAATACTGATTGTTCTGACAGTAGATAGTTTTATAATCGATAGTCTTAAGGTTCAGCTGTCTAATCACATTTGGAATAATTTCTTTTTTTTTCTTACAAAATCAGAACTATGAGTGCCATTGTAGACATGTATGAATTCAAAACACTTTGTATATGAACTTCTGGTGTTGTCTTAATTAAATCTAATGTTATACTTACCCAATATCAGCAGGGTTTCGATTGTAAAACAGATTAAACACTAATCGTGTTGTAGGTTTTAAAACACGAACCAACAGAATGTGTCTACAAAACAAATAAATGCTTGATAATTTAAACATGCATTATGCAAGAGCTAAATCTGCCTATTTCAGGTCTTATTTTAGGCCTGAAATGTTATCTAAATTATTAATTAGACATTAATTAACCTATCTAGGCCATAATCAACTCTAGATGGCAGCGCTAGCCTGCGATCTTTAGTGGATTGTAAGCCGATTTACTGCATAACTTTCCTTCTCGATTAAACGATTAAATGGATAATCGAGACTATGCTGTTTATCGTACTGACTTGCCTTTACATTATCTAGTTTTTAACTATTATAGTGAGAACTGCCAACTCGTTACCGAATCTCCCATAATGTATCTTTAACATACCTTTCTTTATAAGTTTGCCAATAGTTGTACTGTGTTCAAGCCAGGTGTTGGTTGAGAAAGCTGCTATGATTTTCACTTGACAGTGACGCAAGACAGGGGGTCTGACAAGGAAAAGCCTCTAGTCATTTGGAAGGGATGAAAAACCGAGGCCTGTCTGTAAAAGTGGCATGCACATAAAAGAACCCTTGGCAGTTGAAATTCAAAGCAGTGTTTTATTTAGTGAATAGTTTTACTAGGACAATCTTAGGGCAATAATCTGTAAACCAGGGCTTCATTACATGTATTGTGCAGCTTATAATGATCACCCGTCTTCATTCGCCCGGAGAGAGCAGAACATTAATTAGAACATCAACTCCATTTCATTTTCATAATGATTTGCTGCCTTATAGTAAGTTAGTCTATCGTGTGATATCATGCAATCTGTTGACTTAACTTACTACGCCAAATTAACTAACTGACTAACTCACTAGACACAGATGGGTGCCCTTCTCTGAAACTGGTATCTAAAAAGCCAAGTAAACCATCTGAATTCTCTGATTAAGCCATAAGACATCAAAAGGAACTTTCTCGTCCAACACTGGGATCGACCCTAGGTCCTCCTGGTTTTTCAAACCACCACCTTACTCACTGAGTCACCATGGCTCCCATGTTATCATGAACAGAACCTCCAGGCATGACATTCTACACTCTGCCCTGTTTGCTTCATTTTCTTTATTAGTCAAAAGGGCATTATCAAGAAAAGTGTTTAATTAGATTTCTGCTAGAGTCATTTTCTCACATCTCAACATACTTTATGTACTTGTTATATATCTTTTAAGAATGCTTGATTGTGTAAGGAAAAGAAATGGCTTACTTTTGTTTTTTCTTCTTGATATATTTGTCTTGCGAGAATTCTGTTTTATTTTGAAATGTTTGACTGTTTTCTACCAATTTGTCTACTATTTGCTAAAATATAATAATATTTAAGTATTAAACAATAACATAATCAATATCATGTATTGTATAGCTAATTGAAAAAAAAATCTTGTCCAACCATGAGTATCAGATTGTTATAGATTGTAGGCTAGTACCCTACATTTTGCTATACCCATTAAATAGATTGTTTTAATAATTTATTGTATAATTTTAGTACTGTGAATTAAGTTATCATCAATTATCTATGAATAATAGTAACATATAGTCAGATCATTAAATTTGAAAGCAATAAGTCTATAACATCGACTTTCTCCCAAGTTATCTTTTCTTTGCACATGGTATTTTCTCAGTACAATTCTCCAGATGTGAACAGAACCATTCTTAACATCAATCATCATTAGGTAAGTTAACAATTATCTCCCCTTATAAAGATTAATGGAATTACCTCCCCTTTCATGCCTGAATCTTTCATCTGTTGTATTTCTTCTTGTTTAATCTTTTGATTTTCGTCTGATTCCACTAATTCTTTATTACTTCTATCTGTACTACAGCCTTTTACAGAAAGAAAAACAGGAAATAAAACAAATTTCAGAAAAACAAAAACCCAAAAAACTTTTAATATGTAAAAACATTAATGATACATTCTGGTTATTTCCAATAAAAGTATGACAATTTTGGTATTTACTTAGGGTTCGATATCTATGGTACAAATTAGGAATGGATTCTCCCTTAGTCAAGTCACATGACAAACAAAAAAAAGAGAGAGAAATGGGGTTTAACGTCCACTTGACCAAAAACAAGGTCATTTCGGGACCAAAATATATTTTATTTCAATAATTCGCTTGCGTGTAGGGGCCTTTAGCTGTGGAAGGGGACCGAGGACCCGGAGAAAACCCACGATGTTGGACACACCACCCTACTCCTTGTCACATACAACCGGGGAATCAAAACTATGCCAGTTGACTCAATGACAGACCTTATGATACAATGTGCGCATGCTAACTGCCATCCAAACCCCAACATGACAAACAACGGTGATAAAAATAGATTTTTGCAACGCAGGGTATTTTTCTTCCAACTAAAATGTTTTGAGAGGAATTTGAAGAAAACTCTTGATAGATAAATTAGTTTGAATAAATTTTTAGTTCAAATATATCATATCATTAAATCACACCCTTTGTATGTGGGAAGGCATCTCTAAATGAAAAACCCACCAAAATCTGTGCCTTATCCAACTAAGAACAATTCCCTGTATTCAAATTGTATGACAGCAAGCTTCACCTTGTATGTCCATAGGCTGGATTTCTGTTTGTCCCTCAGAATGTACAACTAAATTTTCATTTTCTATTTTTAACAAAGTTCCAAATTTTGTCCCAATCAAACCACTCAAATTAAATCGAACTTTAGCCATTCTTATTAAACTGAAAAAATAAAAGAGTGAAATATCAGAATTAATGTCTCACCCATGACAATACCCATATTTCATTGTACGGTAAACAATGGTTTGAATTCTGGTAAACTTTGCCAGAATTATTAGGGCTCAGATTCTAAAATTAGGGCTCAGATTCTAAAATTGCTCCAATTTCGATAGCCCACGTGCGACATCTTGGATCTCTTGAAACTCTACATTACAGTATATTAATAGTGAAAAGGTCAAATACCCTACTAAGACAGCTACAATTTCTAGAGAGGAGCTTTGCTGTATTGTCACAGAATGAAACAGATTATATAATCTGAGTCAATATTCTATCCTCATGCCTTGAGTAATCCAATATGGAATTTAGTTCCGGAGATATTTTTTTGTTGTGTCCTCCAATAAATCCATTGCATCTTTTCATAAAAGCATTTAGGAAACTTCCTGAATGCTTTTATGAATGATTGTAATGGGATTTAGCAGACGTGGGAACAAGTCACGGGACTGGAATCTGAGTACAAAGCCCAAGAGCTGTTGTAGTCACCAGTTCATTAAATGAGTCAACCATTCATGGTGAATAAGGCATGTTAAGAGCTATGTCCCCTCACAGCAACTCAAGTCCTTAGCACTTTTAAGACGTGAGTTGTCATGACTACAGAGTCTCGAAAAATATTTCAAGTAGAGTTTCAATTTATTCAGAGAGCTAACTCTGCCTATTGCAGGTCTTACTTTCGGCCTCAAATGTTATCTACATGTAAATCATTAATTAGACATTAATTAACTAAATGCAGACCATTATCAACTCTTGTTGCCATCACTAACCTGCGATATTTAGCGGATTGGAATAAATTTTTTGAAAAATAATTAAACATAAAAATGGATAATTGAGACTTTGTTTTTTATCATACCGACTTTTGTAATGAAGATCAAGGCTAGCCTAAAATTCAAAAGCTAATATCTTGGTTCAGAGTGGAGCAATTTGACTGAAATTTTCAGCAGTCTATTTACGTTTTCTATTTCTTAACTAGGCTAAGGCTATTACTTTTATTATGGCAATAACTGCCAATTCTTTATCTAATTTCCCATAATGCCCATTAAGTCTGACTACTGTTCCAACCCCTTGGCTTTTGTAGCGGAACTATATATCCCCCCCCCCCCCACTACCACCACCACCAAAACAAAAAAAAACAAAAAAAAATGGGATTAGTTAAACTGCGTCTGCAGATGGCATGGTCAACTTTTGCAATTTTAAATTGTTAATTTTCATCTCTTAATACTTTTTACCTGTCTTTCTGGACAATACATGATTTGTAGTCATCACCTTTCTGTAGAATGATTCGGGTTCCTTCTTTTATTACATTTTCAGTCATGTTTATTTATTTAATTTGAAGGATTTTCTGAAAATAATCCAGAGATTGTTTACAAACTTCAGAAAGCATGGAGAGATAAAATCTATTGGGAGTTAGGTCCCTTATGTTATATTATAATCAGGAAGTCGTTAAACAGCGCCACCGATGTAAACAAATGCACGCGCTACTTCAAAAATTTATAAACATAAACTTTTAATATAATCTGTACATTATGTTGTTACTAGGAAAACTTAAACAAAGGTTTTCCAGTATAAGAAGATTTAGATGTAGAAAATCGAGAAAAATCGGCATTTTGGTTGAAAGAAAAGTGATGCAGGATCAAGAATTTAAAGAGCAGACGACGCAATCCTCTTCTTATAAATTGCACAAATTCAATTCCTTGTTAGGGCCCCTAAATGTTTGTGATAATCTAGAAAATAATATAATATGTGTTTGGAAATGCGATAAAAATAACAATGTTGTGAGAGTTATCAAATTCAGAAAATTTATATTTTTAAAACGTCGCTCAAACTCAAAGCGCCGCAGAAGATCATTTAGAAATTCGCCGAAAACTTCACCCATACCCATGTCTTTAAAAGGTAAAACTAGAGTTACAAACTTCAAAAGCCCAAATATATTTGAGAAAAATCACAATCACAGTGCTTGGGAAAATGATGCATTGCCAGTAGAAGAATCGGATAGTTTGTCCATGCCCAGGAGGACGGTGAGCGAGGAGAAATATAATCGCACAAGCTATCAACGCCCGTTACTTTCAGACAAACAAGAACAATTCTTAAAATATATCCCAGTGAATTCAGATTATCAACTCATCAGAAAAAATGACAAAAAAATAAATGAATCTAGTTGGATTGAAATCAATGCATGGTGTTCAAAATATCAGAGAAAGAGACAGCTGACCAGTCCAGAGGTTAGGAAGAGTGAGACCCTCTTGATAAGCAAAAAGGATAAATCAAGATTCAGCATCTACGGAGATGTTTTAGATGTCGATACGAACGACAAAACTATTTCTTTTGATGATAATATACTAGATCACCCCAGATTGGGATATTTCTCAAACATGGAATATTTGGACGTCCTTCTTAAAAATCAGACCCAGGGGGGTAGATTTAAAAATCCACAAGACAAAGTCAAGAAAAATCTAATGGAATTTTGCATTTCACCAGAAACATTGTCGTTTTCTCGCCAACTTTGTCATCAGAAGACTGAAATTATTTTAAATTGTTTACGAGTTTATTTTAAGAATTTAGCAGACGTCGAAGTAATGTGGGTTGACAAATTAGCCAGACATTTACCAAGGAGATCAATGATCGCTTATTTCCCCTTAACCGTGGCTGGTGTTCTGGATGATCAGTTGCGCAACTGTCGGGCTGTGCTGTACGTAACTAAAGACGTGTCAGTTATGCTACGACACCCTGACACGTGTTTCCTTAGCACATTGTGTTTCTCGGCAGGTATAAAGCGTCATGAACTTGTTATTCTTCCTCTAGATACGAAACCAAAACATCTTCGAAAATAAAGCAAAAATAAGTACGCCATGGCCATTGAAATGTGACAACTTGGCTAAATTGAGAGCAACCATGGTTACAGATTGCATCGACTGTTTGGTGCAGCTAAATTAAAATATTTATGATGTTTTTGTTCAGATTTCCAATTTCGGATTAAAACAACAATTCAACTTAAATAAACTAAATTCTCTTTTTTTGAAATTCAGCTATTTCTATATTTACTTATAGATTTACAGTTATCACAAAACGAAAGTAAAGCAACGATATAAAACAAACAAAAAAAATACAATACCACAGACAACCAGTGACGTATGACGTGTGGGGTGGGGTGGTGTGGTGTTGGGCTACCATTTTCTCGCTCACATTAAACAGTTGGCATTTTGTGCCCAAACAACATCAAAATCGCGCCCACGCCCCCGCAGAAACTATAAATTACCAGAGAACATACCGTAGTAGTCCAATAAGGGACCAGCAGGGTTTTAGAGGGTATGTTACGCAAACCTGCCGAAACCTTTCTTCGACGTCATCGGATGTTCCAAAGAAAACCACATTGTTGACTTAATAATACACCACATCATTGTACAAATCACATTTAATATACAAATATATAGAAATAAATGACAGACTGTACCGGAATTAATTAGCAGACTAATAATATTATACATATTATATGTATTTCGTTGTATAGCTGATAAAATTTTCCGACGTTTTTTTCCAGCGAGAGCAAGAAACCTATATATTGCCATGACACACATTAATGCGTGTTATAAGTTAAAAAGTAAAAAGACACCTTTCTTGAAATGACATCTTTCTTGTTTCAGAATTTGCCAATATTTTCAAAATATCTGAAAAAAAGAAACATCCATTCAAATCCATCCTCATATTATTATAAAACTTTTATATAATGATCAAGTCAGTTAAGTAACAGATATAGCCTTTATAGGTCAAAGCAAAAATTTTCAAAATTTAATGATACACCAAAAAGTATATATTGTAGTATAGGAAGGATGGGACAAATTTACCTTTGATTAAATTTTGTGAACTGATTGCAGAGATGTGTACCACTTTGGTCTGTTTCTAGCTGCTATACACATATACTTCTGCAGTTCAGAATCTAAAATTAAACCAATGACCAGACTAAATTGGTTGTTATAGGATGACGCGCTGACAGGTATTCACGGTTGACTTGATGAACTCTGCTGTATGGTCAGATATTATATAATTTGAGTACAGAATCTGCTATAGTCATTAAAATCTAACTAGCAAGAAACCTATACCAGCCAGGCTGTATTCATAATAAGTTTTAGTCCTGATTTCTTTGACTTTTTTCCTTAAAGAATAATGTATTACGATTCTTTTGCTTTAAAGCTCTACAGAGACGGGCATTTATTTTGAATGGTAGAGAGAAGTACATATTTCTTAAAATGAAAATATGTGTCACAATTTCATTCATAAACAAACTCTATTTTTTATTCATGGTAAACTTATTATAGTCTGTGATAAGGAGAATTCTGCTGTAATCTGTTTAATCTCTGCAAAGTATATATTAGTGCACCACTTAATTCTATAGTAATCTAAAAATATTAATAAAAGATCTCCAAATTGTTTGGATTTTAATTTTATTTAAAATATAAAACAAATTTCAGTACGGCAGTAGAATAAATCATCTACCTATGGAGTACCAATTTATATTGCGCGCAAAGGCTTTAGCAGCTTTGCAAGTATGGCTTCATAATATTATATACTTTTTGAAAATTAATTTAATCTTAAGTAATATTTTTCTGATTTGTTATTACTGTATTGGTTTTAGAAGTACAAAAGTGTTATTTTTATAAATGCTGTTTATTTTGAGTTTGATATGTTGGTGATGAATTTGTTCACCTATAATTTGCATAGTCGCATCACCATGAATATAACCAGTTACGATTTCAACAATCTAACGCATTTTTTTGTTTTTAATTGATTGATAATGGCCGACATCGTGATTAGCCTGTATACATCGACAGTCGATCGAACATGCCTTGTACCAATTTTCAGCAAGATTGGATATTTTGTTCAGGTATTATATCAGTATGTGCTTCCGATCCATTGTTAATTCAAGAATTTTGTGCCATTGACCCCTGTACGTGATCCCTGTGTTAAAAAGTTATGTTCATGTTCAATATTATAAATTAAAACAAAACAAAGAAAAAAGACTTCATTTCTCAATTTTATTAAATTCTAATCTCTTACTTCTCAATTCCTACAGGTTACATACAAAGACGGTCTCATCATTAATACATCTAGGTTGCTACAAATAATTTCCAGACAGCCTTTGCGGTAACCTGTTAGGTTACCTGCCCTGAAATTGTTTGACTTTAAAATACATTATGGAAGATTAAATAAAGAGCTGACAATATATAATAGATAAAAAACGGATTATAATGTAAATGGGAAATGTCGAAAATTTTAGTGAAATTGCTTCAATCTGATTCATATACACAGTAACCTCGATTGTCATTTTTACCGCTGTTTCGATAATAAAAAGAAGACTTGATTATCCATTTTTGCGGTTAATCAAAGGCGTTGGACAGAAAATCGGATTCAAATCTAATGAAATTCGGACTCATAAGATGCCATCGAGGGCGTTGATTATGGTCTTTTTAATAAATGTCTAATTAATAGTTTATATAACATTTCAGACCTAAAGAAAGACCTGCAATAGTCAGATTTAGCTCTTGCATAATGTTTATGTTTAATTAATCGAAAACATTAAATTTTAATGAAGGAGAAATGGGAAATTGAAAATATTTTTAAGTAAAGTAGATCAATAAAGAAATTGCAAAAAGACCTTACCTGTAAAAATTCTTATGCTCTTTAACAAATCTGTGTAGTTGTAACATGGTTTAATGTAAATCGCACCTGTATGTGCGACTGTTTACTTGTCATGTAAATACAACTGTTGAGGGCCCAATAAGTTTAACATATCCCAAATAAACACTTTAATGACATTCTGATTTTAATTTTCTGAATACTTATTAATATCTACCAAATGCAATGGGTATGATTCCACATTGAAGCCGATACAAGTGCGACTAATCCCATATGGGTAAAATATTGGACCCAGATGTATTATTTTATATGTGGTAGATGCCATATAGATAAGATATTGGCCTCAGATACACATGTGGGTAATCCCATATTAATACCATATTGAACTCATAAACATAATATACATGAATGTGGTTATATCATATCCATACCACACAAGCTTCTGGTGCACATATGCGTAATCCTTTCTGTGCAGATTGGTTCACAAAACTAAAACTATGGATTCAATAATGAACTTATACATACAAATAAGTAATCCCATATGGATACCATATTGGCCCCACATATACAAAAGTTATATGTAATCCCATACAGATACCATATTATCCCCAGATACACAAATGGGTTATCCCATATGGACACCATATAGGCCCCATGTATACAAAACAGAGTTGTTAATGTGGGTAATCCCATATAGACCCCATATTGGCCCCAGATACACACATTATAAGGTCAGATTATCAATGTAAGAAAGAAGTAAGCATTATACCATTTGACTTATCTCTGTGATATTGATTTACACACAACTAAAAGTATGGATTCAATAATGAACTTATAGTATACATAGAATAATAAGTATCCCATATGGATACCATGTTGGCCCCAGATAGGCAAAAGTCATATGTAATCCCATACAAATACCATATTATCCCCAGATACACACACGGGTAATCCCATATGGACACCATATTGGTCCCATGTGTACAAAAACAAAGTTGTTAATGTGGGAAATCCCATATAGATCCCATATTGGCCCCAGATACACACACTATACGGTCAGATTATCAATGTAAAAAAAGAAGTAACCATCAAATAATTTGGCTTATCTCTGTGATAGTAATATATACACAACTAAAAGTATGGATTCAATAATGAACTCACACATAGACTAATAAGTAATCCCATAAAGATACCATGTTGGCCCCAGATAGGCAAAAGTTATATGTAATCCCATACAGATACCATATTATCCCCAGATACACACACGGGTAATTCCATATGGACACCATATTGGCCCCAAGTGTACAAAAACAGAGTTGTTAATGTGGGAAATCCCATATAGGACCCATATTGGCCCCAGATACACACACTATACGGTCAGATTATCAATGTAAAAAAGAAGTAACCATTATATCATTTGCCTTATCTCTGTGATATTAATATATACACAACTAAAAGTATGGATTCAATAATGAACTCATACATAGACTAATAAGTAATCCCATATAGATACCATGTTGGCCCCAGATATGCAAAAGTTATATGTAATCCAATACAGATACCATATTATCCCCAGATACACACACGGGTAATCCCATATGGACACCATATTTGCCCCAAGTGTACAAAAACAGAGTTGTTAATGTGGGAAATCCCATATAGATCCCATATTGGCCCCAGATACACACACTATACGGTCAGATTATCAATGTAAAAAAAGAAGTAACCATTATATCATTTGGCTTATCTCTGTGATAGTAATATATACACAACTAAAAGTATGGATTCAATAATGAACTCACACATAGACTAATAAGTAATCCCATATAGATACCATGTTGGCCTCAGATAGGCAAAAGTTATATGTAATCCCATACAGATACCATATTATCCCCAGATACACACACGGGTAATCCCATATGGACACCATATTGGCCCCAAGTGTACAAAAACAGAGTTGTTAATGTGGGAAATCCCATATAGGACCCATATTGGCCCCAGATACACACACTATACGGTCAGATTATCAATGTAAAAAAGAAGTAACCATTATATCATTTGCCTTATCTCTGTGATATTAATATATACACAACTAAAAGTATGGATTCAATAATGAACTCATACATAGACTAATAAGTAATCCCATATAGATACCATGTTGGCCCCAGATATGCAAAAGTTATATGTAATCCCATACAGATACCATATTATCCCCAGATACACACACGGGTAATCCCATATGGACACCATATTGGCCCCAAGTGTACAAAAACAGAGTTGTTAATGTGGGAAATCCCATATAGATCCCATATTGGCCCCTGATACACACACTATACGGTCAGATTATCAATGTAAAAAAGAAGTAACCATTATATCATTTGGTTTATCTCTGTGATATTAATATATATATGAAAATAAAGTGTATTTGCGTACATTTGTATGTGGTAAGATAATATGGGTCCTATATGGGGACCTTGTGGTATCACCTGGGCCCACAGCCCATTTTTTCCCCATATGGTCCCCATGTGGCAATGTTTATGGGGATAGTGGCTTTAAGAAGTTAAAGATACATAATATTAGATAGAGCTGGCAGTTCTCACTATAATAGTTAAAAACTAGATAATGTAAAGGGAAT
The DNA here is from genome assembly GCF_932274485.2 of Patella vulgata. Classification (NCBI taxonomy): domain Eukaryota; kingdom Metazoa; phylum Mollusca; class Gastropoda; family Patellidae; genus Patella; species Patella vulgata. The sequence continues at coordinate 27,628,478 of NC_065883.2, forward strand.
TTGCTGAAAATTTCAGTCAAATTGATCTACTATGAACCGAGAATTTAGCGATTGAATTTTGGGCCTAGTCTCGATCATCATAACTAAAGTCGGTACGATAAGAAACATAAGTCTCGATTATCCAGTTTTTAATTTAATCATGAATGAGCGCTGAGCAGCATATCGGATTATAATCCACTAAATATCACAGGCTAGCGATGACATCGAGAGTTGATTATGGTCTGGATAAGTTAATTTATGTCTAATTAATAATTTAGATAACATTTCAGGCCTAAAGAAAGACCTGCTATTGGCAGATTTAGCTCTTGCCTAATGTATGTTTAAGATAGAACATAATTAATGTTGTCATTTTGGACTCAAGTTAGGGTTTGCGGACATTTCCAGCTCAGCCACCCTGTTTAGTTGCCATAAAATGTTTGGTAGACGGTGTTTTACCAGTACATTTTAATTTGAAAATGAAATATTTAGTTAATATCATCATGTAAGTTGTAATATGCAGAATTTATGACAGAAGGTAATAGATTACTGTAAGCTTATATTTTATTTTTAATCAAGATACGGCAATTGAATAAATAGATGCTCTTCAGTTTCTACTGTGGCGGAAATCACAAAGACCCGAGGCCACTTTTCCAAATTTAAATAATCGGTTATTTATGTTAATATATTTGGTGTATATATATTTAAACTGGACTTTTGTATGTGTACAAATATTATACCTAAAAATTGATTTATTTTCTTTTTTATATTCCTAATTTATTATCATCATTACTTACACACAGATATCAAGCATATCGTTTAAAATATTTAATTTGTGATCTTATTTTCTTTAGTTTATTTGCATGGTGCAGTTTCCTTTGTGTATAAACATTTTTTTCTACTTGTCGAAATTTGATCCATCCTATGGACAGATCTATGGGTAGATCATTGTGACCTTATTGTTTATTCAAAGGTCAAACAGATTGAAGGCTACGGCGACCTTTAGCTATAATACAATTTGCACGTATTGATTAAAGGGGTAGTATTTGGTACTTTCTATACGCTCACATTTAATGATACTACCATTGATAGACGTATTGTCATCGAATACGCTCGTTGGTAGTTTAGTTAGGGAATGTGGAATCTTGTTCTAGCTAGAAATGTTTAAAACTTGGTGAGCTTGTTCATCGGACTATAAGGGAGGGCTGTATCAAATTTCCAAACTTTAACATCGTAAATTTCGAACGTCTTTTGCTAGTTATTCTTTCTGGTAATATCTTGAAATCATGTGGTATTGGTGATATTTGTCACTTAAACTCGAGGAGGCGCCTTCTCAAAGTGCAAAAACGATTTACCAGGGCGATACAATACAGAGTTGTTGCCAGCTGATTTTGAAACTGTAAAATTGCCCATAGTGACATACGAAAGAACCCTAAATAATTTTAAGATCATAATTCGCCGTTTACATTTTGACTGCTAAGGCTTGGGACGGCGAAATATGACAATTTTTTCAACGGAATTTAATAAAACATGATGGGGTTGTTCATTTCAATGGTAGGCCTATATCTATGAATTATCTCCCGTTTACATTCAAATTCATAACGCGATACAGGAAAAAAGTTCTTAAAAGAAGCTTTTGAAACTCGGTGAGATTGTTCTAGGTTCAAAATGTACGGATCACAAATCCCAAATGTATTTTGCTGAGTTAAAGTCTGTGAACACGATATAGTTCAGAAGAATTAAATGGTATATTTCGGAGTTATTTGTACGTTTACTTCCAAATTCATGAACGTGCTAATGGTGCGATTTTTGAATGGTTATATGGAAGAACCTAGTCAGCCTTCCAAACATGTATTGTTCAGGAATGTGTCACTTTTACAATCTATCTGAATATATTTCAACCTTCACCTTCTCGTGACTAGCTCGTGCTCACGCAATCGGGCGTAATTTGAGATATAAGTATTATATAAGGTAATTAATGGAGACAGAGCGGTAAATCTGATCAAACTTTTATACAATTAACACAATTAGAATACCTATGATAAACAACTAGACTGTCTGTTGGTTAAAGGAACCAGACCTACGTTCCTGAACAATTTCTTGTGGAAAACCCGATTTAAAACTGTTTTTTTATTGTTTGATATTTTCATGTTCAGTAGCATATTGGTCCAAGGCAACCGTTGATCGCAATGAAAATAGTATTTAGACACACCGATCAAGAGCAGAAACATGGTCTCCCGTCAGCATTGATGTATGAACTGGGCCCCAATCGCTGTTCGCCTTGTTGTTATTATCCTTCTTGCGTGCGACGCTTTTCGACAAATGATAATTCGCAGATGGTGGCGATGACAGCATAGCATGCTCGGTTACTGGCCCATCGTACTTGCCTTTTAAAGCGCCATTTCGATATTTTTGCGAAGTCAATCATGGTGCGTGTTGACAAACATGTAAAACACACGTTGAGGGACCGAATGGAGTTTTTAATTAGGTATTAGATAAATATCTTACGAGAAATTTATGTCACTGGGGAAGATTCACTAGGTGTAAACATTACTAATTACACTATATATTTAAATATTTTAAACAAGGTCAATTAATTTCAAGATCAAAACAGCACGAACTGGCTAATGGTGAAGGGTGAGACCTCAATCAAAAAGTAGACATTAGAATGTGTTGGTAAAGATTTGGGGTGGGTCCATTTTGAGGTATTTTTGTAGGTCACAGAGGTCTAATCGTAAAATGAAATGAAATACAATGGGTTTTAACGTCCTACTTTTTTGTATAATCGTGAAGGGAGAGGTCTCAATCAAATGATAAACATTAGGACGTGTTCATAATTATTAAAGATGAGTAAATTTTGAGCAATTCCCAGTAGTTCACAAATAAGAAAATGAATATCTTTATTTGGTAAGTCCTGCATGGTGACCCGAAACTTATGTGATCTAATTGTGATTTTTGCAATTATTTACAACGTTTTTGCCCTCGGGAATGTTATGCGCGCTCTACAGATTTGGTTATTATCCATGAATAATTTTGCAACTGACATGGCTTAATCAGATCATCGTGAGGATTTTTCAGAAAGTAAAAATTTACAAAGCAATTGCCCTTGTCGCGAAAACCTAGTAAACACATCAATTGAAAGAAAAACTAAAGATGGCGGTTTTTCCCCGAACCTAACTTATTTTTTGTGTGTGTTTTTTTTTTTCAGAGATAGAGGGGGAGGAGGTGGGTAACGTCTCCTCTTCACAAACTATGGAACTAACATGGTTCTATTTTATTTCAATAATTTCCTTGCGCGTAGTGGCCTTTGGCAGGCAGAGGGAGGAAAACGGAGAAAACCCACGAAGTTGGACAGGCGACCCTACTCCGTGTCACGTACAGACGGGCAACCACGCCACTTTGCTCCACGGCAAACCTTATGACCCAAAGCGCACGTCCATTTGACCAGTCAAGCCCCCTGATCTTTCGGGCAATATATGATTAATCTTACCACCGTAAAACGAATGCTATTAAAATAAGTCTATTTCTACAATTATTTACAATGTTATCGCCCTTGTCAAAATGACCCTTTAAATGCGTCAGAAATTTTGTTATGGAGCTATTGCCCTATTATCAGAAAAGTTATCACTGATTGTTTTCGAAATTTGCACGGTGTAATCACATACTCATAAGGATGAACACGGTGAAATTCAGTGCTTTGACACCCTTTGGAATAAAAACAAAACCCAGCAAATCTTTTATGTTACTCTCACAATACTTGATGGGGTGAAGATGTATCGACGTGACCATATCTATACTAATATTTGTGACGGTCGTTTGTTTGTCTGTCTGTCTGTTCAGGGTTGTCGGCTACACTATAGGGTTGTCCCGAGGCTGAAATTTGGTGCATAGAGAGTAGCATAGGCCTGGTGGCGTTGGGCAGCCACATCCTGGTTTATGCTACCCCGGTTCATTGTATTAATATTGCTAGAATTTTTGCTCTTGAAATTAATGGTGACATTATATTTCATAATTTAATATCTTTGGCAAGTTAGTAGATTCACATATATGTAGTATGTACTTAAATCAACTTAGTGAATGGATGACAGATGGTTACATAAAAAAGAGTTACTAGTATAATTTGGTAAACATTAGCTGGTTTTGTGGGAATAAGGATATCATAGATTACACGTGCTTGGAAATTTACTAATTGCATCATTTGGCTAAAGTAATCAATCATAATCAGTAATTGCACAGGTTCAGGGTCATGACTAGCTTATTCTGTGCGTGATATCCATGAGTCCTATAGAAGAACTCATGGTAAACTTTTAAGACAGATTTTCATTATATTCCGGAGAGATTACGATCTAAGTTCCTGGACAGCAGCTTGATTCCAGAAGGGGAAAGATGTAGCAATTTCAATCAGCAGACTCGCCAAGCTAGTCTGGCTGAATGAATTTTGAGAGAATGACTTATTATATTATGCATTGTACCATATGTAAGCAGCTATGATATATAAAATGTAAAAACGAACTGTTGCATTGTTATTCCTGGCAAGACAAACGTCTTAAGTAAATACACAACGTGAAGCAGAAGAAGAGACAGCTAGAGACAAATTCTAGACGATCACAAGGCTACTAAGATATGTAGTAAGAAATGGTGCATGGGTCGTACGTAGGATGTGGCGACCGGTTTGGTAACGTCCGCTCTCCACTTCTGACAGAAGGCCCATGGTGCTACATCATGGCTATACCCGTGCTACAACGGGTCAACCTTTAGTATTATTACTATTAAATATAATTATCCTATACTGGAATTTTGTCATAATTGATCAGTTTAATATAATAATATTTTTATTGATCCAAATATTGTATATTATGTGTTCACCCCTGTCTGTTCCATTAATTACTGTTATGTCAAAATAAATCTACATGTATATTATAAAGCGATGTACTCTACCAGTTGAATGGAGAAGTAAAGTCTACTGTAATATGTTAATGTATTCAAAGGATAAAATTTGATTGATTTTATATAACAAATTACTACACTAAGTTATATATTTCAATCGGTATATACCATAATGTAATTCATAAAAGGATTCTATAGTCTCGGAAAAGATCATTCCCTCATTTCGCAGGCAGAGGGAACTCCCATTGGACAGATATTAATTAAATGGTAAAAGGGACCCCGAATTAAGTTTTTATCATCTATTTGGGGACACAATGTCACTTCGAAAAACTAATATTTGGTGTGAGGAGGATGATGTATGCAGCCCACCACGGGGCCCATCTCCATCTGCTCACCCACTATTGCTTTTCTGTTGTGTTTATACCGTTCCATCTTAGTCGGGATCTTAAACATTTCTAGCAATATCTTTTCGACAATTCTGTGACGCGTAGTCGAATATTTATAGTTTTAGCAACTTCTTTTCGACAATTTGCTGTTAGGATAACTTACGTAACTCTGTTTTTAGACCATGGTTGTTTTATTATTGGTATTTTGTGCCAGGTACAGTGTTTATCATAGTTTACATAAAACCTTTATGATCGTTATTAATTAATACATCGTTCATATCAATAAAATAATAGATATAACATACGTCATCAAGTTATTACAAAAGGAAATAATGCAATCAATAATAGAACCCGTGCACCTACATGTTTACAGAGAAATCGGTCAACTTGAGAAAAATGGTACGAAAGTTAGAGTACTTACAAACGACTGAAAGGTGCGACTGATGTTTAGCATTCCGTAAACACTTTACTCCGTTTACCCGGGTTTTTTTTCAGTGTGCGTGGTATTTTTCTCAAAAACCATAAGACGAATTAATGAGTTGTGGGGGCAAAGTAAAATTTTCGAAAGTGTTCTAGTATGAGGTTAGATACAGTACAAGACAGGTAAACACATTAAATTCAAGCGTCGAATTTCGAAGGAAGACATTTTTCAAGCCCCATCTATGGAGGGTCATCAAATAAAATTAAAATGATTTGTTTCTCGCATGTTTGATCACAAAAGGAGGTGATCGTAAATTGTACTATGCCTCCTTCATGGTAGACGCTCTTTTAATCGGATATGATGAACTAGTCTATAGGTTAATTAAATGAGCTATATAATCAAATTTAAAGAAGCTAAATCGCTAATATTTGGGACCTAGAAATTGACCCAAATGGGTCACATATAATAACGTAATCTGATTGTATATAAACTGATTTACATTCAATTGTTTCCGTTTTGACTCTAATTTCAAATCAGTTACGTCCAGCGAAATACGGCATGAGTCTCAACCGAATAGCAATTTCTAACGTCTGGTTATTCCAGTCTATTGCGCATGCTCTCCAGATAAGATATGGCGTGACCGTTTGACATGAGATGTGGAATATGTCTAGCCCCGTTCTTTCTGGTCAATTGTTACAAATGACGCTGAAACCCACACGATTCGTGTACCAATGGTAAAATGTTTATTTTGTCTTAAATATTGGATATCAGAAGCCTATCTTTCCCCAGTAAGATGACAACATCAATGTTGATTTGAATTGACAAATAATTCGCGTTTTCAACATGTAAGACTTTGGATGATATTGAGTAAGAGACTTAGCTACTTTAAAATAGGTTTAAAGTTTTACATACTGAAACTAATTTCTTGTCATTGACTCAACAGGACATGAAATATTTAATTTGCTGCACCAGAACACACTGGTCGATTTTAATGTAGATATTTAAACATACATTATGTAAGAGCTACATCTGCCTAACTTATTTATTAACTTATCCAGACCATAATCAACTCTCGATGTCATCGCTAGCCTGCGATATTTAGCGGATTGGATGGAATACATTTCTTGAAAATTAATTAAACGTAAAAATGGATAATTCAAAAGCTATTATTATATCGGTTCAGATTTAAGCAATTTGGCTGTAATTTTCAGCATATTCTATTTACGTTGTCTATTTTTGAACTATTATAGCGAGAACTGTCAACTCTTTATCTAATCTCCCATAATGCCCCATTAAACATTCTGTGATTATGTACTGTTAATTTCTTTAAAGTATTAAAATTAGTATGTGAGCGGTCCTACCAGAGCGTTTACTTTAGTGAGTAGCGCCGAAAATATTGCAAAAATTTAACGACACATTCTACACATCATATTATCCAAACTTTAATGGATTTCATAAAAAAAAAATATATATATTTGCCAAGATTATGGATAATTGACATTTTGACAAAAAAGGCCGTACAAATTATTACCACCCAAATTCTTGCAAAAAAGTGACCGATAAGGAAAGATATTTTCAAAAAAAAAAAAAAAAAAAAAAATACCATGAAATGGTGGATGACTATTCGGATCCTGCTTGAGCTTTCGGGTTTTTGTGACTTACATTGCGGGCGTGTTACGGTCCGTTGTTTTGTCTTCTGGGTTTCTGTTTGCTAATGTGTGTGGGCACGGTTGTCCTGTACGTACTATTGGAGATCTCCATTATTGTTAGTGAAAATAAATTAATGTTTGCATAATGGTAAAGGTCATTAGAATATTATTTTCTGTCGTCTGAACCGGAGGCGGTAAACACCCCCCAGCTTCTCGCTTTTGATTGTCAGAATTACATAAATTGAATTTTTCATTGTTTTAGACGCTTCATCAATTCTCACTTCCTGGTTGGTACATTTATTTACCCCCACCTGACTTCAGAAAAATGCTTGGAATTTTTTCCTGAATAATTAATAAAACTGATAAATGGGTGGTTTGATACTCTATTGTTTAGTTTTTGAAACCTTTTATTGGAAAACTCATTGCTTTGTCTTTAATGTTTGAGATGCGTTCTGATATTCGACCAACGCATTGACGTGTTAAAAGATTGAAACACATACTGTTAATTGTCATTATTATCGGACCTATTAGACTATTTCATTCTAGCGGTAGTCAATAAGATACAGGAGACAAAAGAATACCCCCCCCCCCAGTCATATTATAGTTTACCGTCTTTAAAGGGGCATTATCCAAGAGTTAAATCTGCCTATTGAGGGTCCTTTTTTAGGCCTTAAATGTTATATAAATTATTGATTAGATATTTATTAACTCGCCAAGACTATAATCAACTCTCGGTGCCATCGGGTGCTCTAGATTTTCAACAGATTTAAATACGATTAGCGGATAATGATTTAATTTAAAAATGGAAAAATGGTTAATCGAGAATGAAGTAATTTTACTGAAATTTTCAACATAATATTCTCTTTTCATTATCTATTTTTCAACCATTATAGCGAGAACTGTCAGCTCTTTATCTAAATAATGCATAATGCATGCGTGATGACAGAAAACTCCATTGGGTCTTTGCATGAAGTTAAAACATACTATTTTATGGCCATCTACTAACCTCCACATTTTCAAATACAACATTTAAAAACTCAAATTCTTCAATAATGCTTTTTAGTTAAATGGAAAGTATATATAGCTATAACACACGATATTGCATTTTAGTTAAATGGAAAGTTTACATAACTATAACACACTATACTACTTTTTTATTTAAATGGAAAGTTTACATAGCTATAACACACGATATTGCTTTTTAGTTAAATGGAAAGTTTACATAACTATAACACACTATACTGCTTTTTATTTAAATGGAAAGTTTACATAGCTATAACACACGATATTGCTTTTTAGTTAAATGGAACGTTTACATAACTATAACACACTATACTGCTTTTTATTTAAATGGAAAGTTTACATAGCTATAACACACGATATTGCTTTTTAGTTAAATGGAAAGTTTACATAACTATAACACACTATACTGCTTTTTATTTAAATGGAAAGTTCACATAACTACAATACACGACACTGTTTCTTAGTTAAATGGAAAGTTCACATAGCTATAACTGCTCCTTAGTTAAATGGAAAGTTCACAAAGCCATACCATATGATATTGCTGCTTACTTAAATGGAAAGTTCACACAGCTATAACATATGATACTGCCGCTTAGTTAAATGGAAAGTCTACACAACTATAACATATTATACTGCTGCTTTGTTAAATAGAAAGTTCACACAGGTATAAAACATGATAATGCTTCTCAGTTAAATGGAAAGTAACACATGGCACAGTTTCTTTGTAATTCGGAGGTTTACACAGAGAGAGAGCGAGAGAGAAAGAGAGAGAGAGGGGGGGGGGGAGTAATGTCCACTCCACACAAACCAGGTCTTTTCGGGGCTAATCTATGGTTCAGTTTTATTTCAACAAATCGCTTGCGCGTAGGGGTCTTTAGCAGTAGGATGAAACCGGAGGACCCCGAGAAAAACCCACTTGTCACGTACAACCGGGGATTCGAAACCACGCGCTTAGGAGAACATAAGATTGTGTATATATAGTTACATAGGAACTTTACGTAACTAGAACGGTCGACACTGCGTCTTAGTTTGCAGTACTTGCATGTTTATGTTCTTATCTTTTGTCATTTCATTCTAGGAAATGTTTATGTTCCTGAAAATAACCATGTGCATCTTTATCCTTAATTGAACAATATTATATTGTTTACGTTTTTGTATGAATGATGAATGACAGTTTGAATATTGTTTTGTCTATATTTTTAAGTGATTTTCAGAGCATCACCAGCTCGGCCCACTGCACAGAATGAGGTGCTATTGAAATGGTATGTTTTAAAACAATAGAAAGGATTTTATTGACGTTTGGACTGAACAATGCTAGACCTATTTAACACGAATTATTACAATAAATAAAGACGGCTATTGAAGAACAAAACGATGCACGGAATGAACTCTAATAGATCGATACAATTAACAGTTTTAACTAATTGCTTCATCTATCAAAATTTGCACGAAAACCGGTACAACTATTGATCATGACGATTGTGTGAGCATCATAACAAAGACCAAAGATTCCATTGGATTGACCTACTTATCGTGTATATGAGATGTAGGCATGGACAGTGCTGGATCAACCATAAGGCAAATAAGGCACGTGCCTTAGGGCCAGCCAAAAATCCAGGCCACAAAATAATAAAGTAAAACTTTTTTGGTAATTATCAGGTGGTGACAAAAATGCTTGCCTTTATTTTTATGTAAATAAATTGCATCCTTCTTCATCTACTCTGGCAAAGGGTTGACATGATGTTTCGTCCCTTTACACACGTTAGGTTTGTTTACATGTTGTGGGAAAGAATCTCGTAAGTAATTTCATATTTTTTTAAAATTTTCATTGATTTCGCAATTGAAATTAGATGTATTTCACGTAATTATAAACATGCATAGACCAACATAACGAGTGAAACATTGTCGAAATCAAGCTGATATGACTAGGAAAGCCAAGGTGAAAATTCCGATGGCGGTTCTGTGAAAACACAATCCTCAGCCTGGTCAGCCGTTCGTAAATCTCTAGTCAGTAGTTTCAGGCCACCTATCAAAATGTGCCTTAGGGCCAGCAGAGCCTTAATCCGGCACTGGGCATGGACACCCTAGAAGATGGTTGTTTCTGAAAATTATGATTGCCCTAAAAATGCAACGACGATGTATGCTAGCGGATTTTTTTCCGTTTGGCAACATAAAAATCCGTTCACGTACAATTACAAAAACTAACTTATGTAATGAAATGGTTCATGTATATTAACCCACACCTGCTATTGTCAATTTAAGGGATATTTCTTAAAGATGCTAAATCGACATAACAAGCATCATTGTTACGATAATAAACAATGTGTGCCGTATCTTGTCAAAACTTCGAACAGTAAAGTACATTCATTTCGCATGATTTATTTGTAAACTATTATAGCAAGAACGGCAACTCTTTATCCAAATCATAAATAATGCATCTTTAAGTACGAATTGTCAACAGTTCATTTTTCCATAATTTTGACAACTTGGGCACTATGGACAACAAAACTTTATTGCCGGTAATTAGTATAGTATATTAAACGGATAATCTGTTTTATCGAGGATTTTAGTTTCCATTATCAGGCTATCATTGAATCTAATTAGGGCATCACATTCTTGATGATGTGTTATTGTTTCTTTACACGACTAAGTGCATTTGTTCGAAACGTTGAATTTACATACATTATCAAATGGCGGGTATTTGAACGGATTAAAACACGGTCACCATTTAATTATTTACTTTAAAATGGTGAATTGGGGATTAGTGTAGATTAACAAGTAACGTTGCTACGATAATAAACAATCTATGCCACATCTTGTAAAATCTGTGCTCAGTATAAAGTAATTTGAATGAAATTTTTAATATATTCATTTTGTATTATTATTTTTTGAACTATTATAGCAAGAACGGACAGCTCTGTATCTAATTCTTACACGATGCATCTTTAATCGATATTATTATAATAAACGATATTGTTATTCTTACATCAAACCATTGTGAAGATGTTGTTTTGCCTGATATTATTTCTATAACAAGTTCAGTAACCCATATTGATATAATTATTCTGTATACTACCGCGCTACACCCAATGCTATTATTTTCCTCTTAAATTTTCATGAATCTGAGATCAGAATAATTGGGTTAAATAATAAGTAAGGTTTATGGAACAGGGGATGGGTAGACTTGGAGTCGGTTATATAAACGTAAAGATTGTAATCTGCTTCATCACCTGTCTAATTTAAGTTTAATTACCAACCTAATGGTTCGATAAGTGATTGTATTTGTTTTGAAAGCTGAACAGTGCAATTAACCATGTATTATGCAAAAGCTAAATCTGCCTATTACAGATCTTTCCTTATGACTTATACCTATAAATTTTTAATTATACATTAATTATCTTATCAAGAACATAACCATCTTTTGCTGCCATCGGATACTCTAGCAATAACAATCGAGGCTACTCTATAATTGTATGGACGCTAACTCGGATCAGGGTAAAGTAATTTTACTATAATGTTCTACATATTCCCTTTTCATTATCTATTTTTCAAATATTATAGCGAGAACTATCAGCTCTTTATCTAATCTTACATAATGCCCCTTCACCAAACAAGCTTTTGGCTCCCTTTTTTGCCAGATCCTCCGCCCTGCACCATTGACAAGGGGAGTTCAAGGTGGCACATCCGGAAGAATTTCCTAGGTCATCACTGGATTATGTCCCCGGACTATCTGCATGGCTAGTCGGCTAGTGCCAGACTCACGGAGCCACCGTGGTTCCGTGTAATTTAGAAGTCTTTTCTGTAGTAATAATCATTTGATTTGACCGATCCACTCCTTTTATCTATACGTGCATATCATGGGGTTAAATTGTAATAGGAAAGATAACATTGTCAGAACACTACCGTACTATATAGTATTTTCTCATTAAATATTTAATGGGTTATCAAGTAATCAGTCACATTCATTGAATGATTAAAATCTCTGTCCAGGTTAATGCGTATGTATCAACAAATACAACACCAAAACCTGTACTACAGATAAAACTTGTGACGTATAGCTTTCTATATAGAACACCTGATATCACATCACACGTTCATCTTTAATGTTGTCTTGTGAAATGTTTACGTAGGCCCTAACTTTTGCCATTGCATGATTTATTGTATATATAATGTATGCCTATAATTGTTACTGTAAAATGTCAAGACTACGGTCGCATCTTTTGGCCAGGGACTGGTCATCAAGTCCTATCCATCTTCTTGTTGTTATTCTTGGGGGCAATGTCCTTCCAGGAATACAAATACGATCGACGTGCAAGTTTATAGCGTGCTCTGCTGAGTCAAACCGGGTACCGATTCAAACGGCGACACCAGTAGCTAAGTAGCACAGAAAGTTCGCAATTTGGAACTATTGGTAATTAAATTCAATTATCAGTTGGAAGAACACCCTGTCCCCAAAAGGAAAAGAAAATAAAGCGGTAGCTGAACCCCGCACACAAACAGACAAAGTTTGACAACTCTTGCAAGTAGAGTAATTACGAACCAATCTAGAAATTTATAAAAAAGTCCACAAAATAATTAATAGAAAGTAAGAATGTATCAATATTGATATTAACCACAAGAAGAGCACATGAAAGACATTTATTCATTAAAATATTCGATAATCATTTTATTCAAACAAACGTCAGGATATTCTTCAAACATTTTAACATGTTATATTAATACAATTCGTCTTCGTTGTTTTTCTTTTAGAATGATGACATTTCCGTATTTCATCTCCTGAGCGGTCGCCATAAAATTTATTGAGTATTGTTTTTCGTATTCAACCCTAGGGCTAAAACGTGTTTCAATTATCATTTAAACAATTATTTCATACATCGTATACATCCTTTCACATTCATGACATAATCATCCTTAACATACCAAGCGACCGAGCGACCGAGATTTTAATATTTTCTAAAGGAGAACATTCCGGTATAAACGACAAAGATTGAGTTTGAAACCATGCACTATCAGTTTTATTGAAAATTGATTCAAATCGATTCATCCAAACCAATCTGATCTAAATACAGATACATATCTCGTTTCGTTTTTTTATATATACGATGACTTAGCGGAGCTCAATTTTTAACTACAAAAAAAACGTAACGGAATTGGATCTCTGAAGTTTATAATGAAGTCTAGAGTGGTTGCTGTTGATTTTATTCCACCATCGAGAACATGTTGCTGTTGCTGTTATTGTTAACCTTTTATTTCTAAATTAGGCGCTATGCCTCCTCTTATTTCCAATCGCAAGTATCAAGGGTTATTTTACGAGCACGCCAAGAGACTATACGCCGTTTCTTTCCTCGTCAGAATCGGGCCTGTACTACCATGACAGAGAAGACCGAGGAACTTTTCTTGACCAACACCTGGAGCGAACCTGAGACTCTCTGAGTCACCGTGGCTCCCAAATCACGAGATCCCAGTCCTTGTTTGGCTGCTTCTATTTCCGAAAGGTTTAAGTAGGCGTCCACTCATAGCTAATCATTGCAATGATACTGTGGGACGAAACACAGAAGTGTCTTTTTAAACAAAAATCTTTTTGCACGAAACATTACGGTTATAATGACGCCCTTCGAAGAAATTATAGATCATTTTTTAATATACTGAAAGTATAATGTGCAAACATTCAATATTGGTAAACAACAATCCAGATTCATTTTGCATATTCTACATTTCATCTTTTACTTCGTCGAATCTATATTTTTGGTTCTGGTCTTTGATTTTGGTCATAATAATACTAAAATAAAATAAAAGTTTCGATTTAATTAAGTTTGTTGCGTTCCTTCGCTTTATGAAGTGAACATTATTGTCTACATTTAAAATTTTAGTTGCACATTTAGTTATAACGGATTACGTTTTCCACTGCCGACCCCAAAAGACCCACCCCAAAACCCTAGAATTAACCCCTTCTCTGTATATCTAAATGATAATTAAATCATATTTTTTGCCTATCACTATGTAGCTTCTTTAATTAAGAATAGCCAACAATTCAAAGATGATAATATAACGATATTATAATGTCACTTTTAGATAAAAAAAAAAAGATAAAAAAGATAAACAGACCATTACACTTTAAATGGCACGATCTGAGAATCAATTTCTATTTGGGTTTTATTCATTTTAGGTGTGGCTGGATCTATTATTGTTTATATTACGACTTTCTTCAAACAGATATGTGTTTTAACTTTCACAGATCAATGTTTTGAAGGTGTAAAATGTTTAGTTAAACGACTCTGCGTCTGATATCTTTATACAACCATTTATTTTATCTTTTATCTTTACTGCTTTCTCATATAACTATATCAACAACTGCAAGGTATATAGTTATTAGGTGATCGTACGAAAAATCCCCCCCTAGCCTTGAATGTTATTCATTTACTACAAAACGCAGACGAGTGGGACACAAGTTTTATTCTGTGACGGCTATGCTGAAAAAAAAACTATTAAAAAAGCACGATCAACCAAGACTATTACGATTTTCAGGGACCAGTTTGGGCGCAGATATGTTTTTGAACATGAACGAAAACTCCCTGCGAGCGTCCAAAGTCCAAGAAAACTCAAAATTTGTGGCAGGACCTTTGTAGGATTCAATGATATTTCCAAGTTGTCTTCTTCCCTCCCTCAGTGTGACCGGTGATTTATTTTTTGACTGCAATCTGATTAAAACACTGATCCTATTTCGTTTCGTTTTTTATAGTTCAAAATTTCATTTTACTTGTCTTTACTATACTAGGATCTGGAAGAGTTGTTATATAACCCGCGTTCTGGATGATGTGATGGATTAGCCAATGAAAATGTCTGTTACGGCGAAATTTTGGCGTGAGGAGCACGGAACTGTGGGGAACCCACTAGAAACATCAACGCTGATTGCCTATCTGATTGGAAATCTTAGACCGAATGTGACTACGGGGCATGAATGAAACCACTTTAACATTTGTGTCTAGAAATGCTTATTTACAATAGGTCTTTCACTGCATCATTATACATGCATATCGTACCAGCCCCGAATAGACCTACTCAACAATAAAACAATAGCACGTCATAATAATTTATTAACGACTTCAAGATGAATATCATTAAAATGTGTTTGCAATAAACAAACAAAAAACCGTACAGAGGAGGATAATTTCTTGTAATTCCAGATGAAAGCTAATCTTGCAAGAAGAATACAATACATACCTTCGTTTGCATAATATTAGCAATATGAATTATTAACTAGCAATAATAATATCATTCTGTTAACACCCTGTTATTGAAGGTCCTGTAAAAAAGAGACCTTGCTTTGTCATTATATTGCTTTATGTTGCTAGTAATGGATTTTTTTTTTTATTAAATTGTCATACACTAATCCTTTTCTATATTATGTAACAAAGATAATTTGATTGTTTACCAAATTCAAACTAATACGTCATTAAGTCGCAAGTAGCCAGGGGTGCCATGCTTTTTTTATTTAATTTTTTTCAATTCTAGATAACACTTCTCGTCGCTCTACTAATTCTAGACGCCCACTTAGCCTTGGCAATCTTCTCTGATATTATATTGGTGACCGTTGTTCTAGTAAAAGTAAGAATCACCTATCCATGCTAGATTTGAATTTGTATCAGAATAACTAAGTGTGCTCTGATTCGTGCTAGATTTGGAGTGGTATATCAACTGTTCTAGAATAACTAAGTTTACTCTGATTCGTGCTAGATTTGCAGTGGTATCAACTGTTCTAGAATTCGTAAACATAACGTACCTCGTGCTGGACCTAAAGTGTTATATATAGGATGTTTCACTCTAGCTTTCCACGCCCCGAATCATCATGTGCATTTTGTATACAGAAAGTCCATTGGCCAAATACGCTATTTTACCGAGTTTTCGTCTAATGGTTTGCATGCAGCTATGGCGGGTGCAGCTTCAGGCAGGATAAGCTTACTCTTCCGGACACCTGTTACCACTGTTTGTCGTGTATTTTGTACACGGTGAACAGTCCATTTGCTGATTACACTATTTGCCTATACCGTTTTTTTAAGGCTTTTGTCTAATGGTTTGGATTGTTCGTACTTGGTTTTATTTTATGTCACGGTTTATGTGACATACCCCACATTAAAATCTGAGTAAAATTGCTAACTATCACCACACTTTCATGTTTTATGCAATATGTGTTGCGCTAATGTGGGGTATATGATCTAATTGAATGCCACGTATTGTATTCTAGAACGTGTTAACATTAAATGACAGATATTGATTATATAGTTCATCGGTTAGCTGTATGTTTCCTTGTCTCTGTCAACATGATGTTATGTACCCAGAACATCACATTCTGTTTTGAAGAACTCTGCCCTATAGCAACGATGGCTTATACGCATCACCCTTACTGAAATAAAATGAAACTGGGGTTGAGCACCGACTGGGCTAATAAAGACAGGTGACACTTATTCATAAAAGTACAGATGTAACCCGAAAAGAACACATTAATTGACATGTTTCTTTGTTCTGAAGATAAAAGTCCCGGCGGTATAGTTTGACATCACTAAATAACCACTACAGAACAAGGAGCAACTGAAGGGTCTTTTTAAAGTCATTTTACATTTCTTCATCCACTCACCCATAATTTCCTCTGCAACAACCGAGGATTATGTGATTGCAGGTACACAAAACATGACAATTTAAAAAATAAATCCACAGGGCCTTAATTAAAGGGGCATTAGGTAAGATTAGGTAGAGAGCTGACAGTTCTCGCTATAATAGTTACAAAATAGAGATGAAAACCGAGATATTATCTATTGAATTTTAGGCTAGTCTCGTTCGTCATTACCGACGTTAGTGTGATAACAAACAAAGTCTCGATTATCCATTTTTACGTCAAATTATCCACCACAAAATGTATTCAAATCCACTAAATATGGCAGGCTATCGAGAGTTGATTATGGTCTGGATAAATTAATTAATGTCCAATTGAAATTTTAGATAACATTTCAGGCCTATAGAAAGACATGCAATAGGCAGATTTAGCACATGCATAATGTATGTTTAACAGTATTATAATATAATGAAAACAGCATGGGGTTCCCGGGTAAACGCATAGCGTGCCCGTCAGTTAAGACGGCTCTAAGGCACACCTTGTAAAAGAAAACAATTGAATTCTTTATAATTTAACAAATATACCATATGTAAATTATTGACGTCTGATACCACCTCTCAATATTGGGATGTTCAGTTATACTAACAATGTGTATTGTACTTCCAAGTGTATTTACGCAGTTTGTCTGCTGGCCGTACTGTGGCCACAGAAGTTGTAGGCATGTTAGTGAGGAGAGACAACTTATTTGCAGGAAGATTACATAGCAGGGAAATACAGTAGTCAAAGCAAGATATAACAAGAGTACATATACAAGCATTTCACAGGTTTTATTAACAAAAATGTTTTTCTTTTCCGGCCAATTTTATACAGTTGAAAATTTGTTGATTTACAGATAGACGAGAATATATGATTATCAATATTAAATTTAATGTCAAAATAAATACATAAATTTCTAACATTCTTAGCAGGATACACTTCATAACAAACAACTTTATCGATGGACAATTTATTGTCATTCAGTTTCAGGAAATTGTTTGTTATCGACTCTTTTATTGATAAGACACAGTTTTCAATGTTGGAAATATTACTTGATTGAGGGTCTGGTTTGCTAGCTAAATGTAGTTGTATCCATAATCTGGACTATCACTGTTATGTCATCGTCGACATAACAGTGATGATAGTCCAGATTATGGATTTCAATAACATTACCTAAAGGTGTAGTGTAGGCTGTAAACAGAAATGGGCCTACAACCGATCCTTGTGGCACTCAAAACTGTAGATTATCTGGATTTGATTTAGCTTGGTTAACAACAGCTTGCTTTTTTATGTTAATTAGGTATGACACATGTAACTTGGTGCACATCCTTGAAGTTATATAGAATGTCATTATTTGAGTGTTTGGGACGAATACCGTTATCGTCACTAGTTTTCAATTGACCATTTGTTATATTTTGGACTTCCTTTGGATTAAACTTGTTTGAAAATTTCACTGATAACGTAATTTTGTTTAGTGTGTTTTAGCAATCCATTAGTATCATACTGTTACTAGTAATTGGTAACTCAACAGAGGGTAAATAATATCGGACAAACTAACTCATAAAGGGGTGAGTAATATCACCCAAACGATTGACTCAACAAGGGGTGCGCAATATCAGACAATCTAGTAACTTAACAAGAGATGGGCAATATCAGACAGTGAGTAATATGAGACAAACTAGTAACTCAACAAGGGCTAAGTAATATGAAACAAACAAGTAACTCAACACGGGGTAAACTAGTAACTAGGTAATATGAGACAAACAAGTAACTCAACAAGTTATTTTTAAGTTTTAAAAATAGATACTGAAACTATTTAAGAATGGTTAAGTCTAATGTAAATAATAAAACGCTGTTTCGATCACAAAATATTTTTTAAGTGTGTGTTTTAAAACATCGATTTATCGGTAAATCATTACAGTGCCATTTTCTAATGATGTACACAGAAAAGATACAAGAAACATCAATATATATGCATTTAAATTGTTGAGGAACCTTATCCCTTTGATAACACATTGAAATACCTTAAAGTATTTTTAACGTCGTAATTATATAATGAAGACGGCTTTAATTATATTATTACGACGTTAAAAATACTTTAGGCTAATTAAGACGGCTTAATTATATAATTACGACGTTAAAAATAATTTAGGCAATTTTATTAGATCTATTAGGGAAGATGACCAGAAATCCAATTCATCCTGCTTAAAATCTGAAAAGATGATAGACCTTTCTTTCACGTTCTACAGGCAGGTAACATGTAGATTTGAATATAAGACAATCGCACAGGTAAATAGAGTATGTAACTAATCAATATTATACCTGTATATATATATATACAGATGGGCTTATCTTCACCGTGTCTACAGGTAGCTTGGTTTTCACTCTGCCTGATGAGAGAGAAACAGCGAGAAACAGATAGTTTGTTTGTCTTCAGATTATCAACTTAGTGCGTTTAGTTTAGTATTGTGCTATACAAAAAAAAGTTTAATTGACTATTTAGTACGTAGTCGCATCTTCATTGGGAACCTTTAAAACGTATTCTATAACACTATATTTAATACAGTAATTAATAGTACAGGGTTCATTAATATTAATTAAAGATGCTTTCAATTACACCGACAGGCTAAATACTTTTCGTCCGACATATCCGTGAAACTTGTATCGTCCACGATGGCGTAAACAGAGATAATATGTAATGGAAATGCTGTACCTGGCTTATTTAAGATAGAAGGTAAGTTTATTTTAATTATTAAATTTATGGTGTAAAAATGCAAAATAAAACTGACCCAGACTCTGCTGTTCGTGTTTTTAAATACCGATTTGTATGTTAAATCTTGTAGCTCTGTGGGTCCGCAAACTTGGAAACAAGACAGTTTCAGTTGTTGAATATCTTACATATATAGATTTTTGTTACTATGTTAAAATGAGGTTCAAAGTTTCGTTAGCTTAATAGCTTATGGTATCCGCTGTTTTTATATTTGTAATTATGTGAAAATAGAATATTATAAAATTGTTTATATATTATATATAGAATCTGTCGCTAGCGGCCATATTATGCATATAAGTTATTTTGATAACGCGGCAAGTTATAAGGTTTATGTGCGGACCCGTAGAATTATCCAAACTAATTTGAGTTGATCGTCCATTTTCTTGATATTTATTTACTGGTACTTAATTGTCTGCGAATTCACTATTGTTACGCGTCTCGCGCGCAAGGCCGAGATTGTTTACTCTCCCGGAACACCAGATGTTACTTCGCTATCAGGGTGTTGATTATATTTTATCTCTTTCTAGGAGAGAGAGAGAGAGAAATGGTGTTTAACGTCCACTCGACACAAACTAGGTCATTTCGGGACTAACATATGGTTTAATTTTATTTACATAATTAGCTTGCGCGTAGGGGTCGTTAGCAGTGGGAGGAAACCGGAGGCCCCGGAGAAAACCCACGAGGTTGGACAGGCGACCCTACTCCTTGCCACGTACAACCGGGGATTCGAAACCACACCAGTCGACTCAATGACAGACTTTATGATACAGCGCGCGCATGCACGCTAACCATTCAGCCATCCACCCCCCCCCCCTCTTTCTAGGAAGTTCACTGATTGTTGTCTCCATGTTGTCTTATAATATTTAATGGATAGTTGATTTTGAACAATATTGTATTAAGATAAGATTCGTATTAGGTATAAATATTGTCAATAAACAGTATAAGTATAAAGATTCAAAAACAAGCGAAGGTGTGACAAAGTGCTACACAACTTTCATCCGTAATAAAGTTCCTGTCATTATGCTGATGTTCTGTTATCTACAGTATTACAGAGGACTAGTATTAATTCGTCTTTCTAGTCGTTATCATAATACAAAATGCACACTACATATACAAAATGCAAACTTCATATACAAATGCACACTTCGTATACAAAATGCACACTTCATAATTATACAAAAATAAATTTATCAATATATTATATGTATTTGGTGGTTAAAGATTCCGATAAAGAGATGGCCGTTCTTGCTACAATTGTTTACAAATAGATGATAAAAAATGAATATATGGATTAGAACACGTGCGCTATTAAATAATTCAATTTTAAAATGGATAATCGACACGTTGTTTATTATCGTAGCAATGTTGCTAATTGACAGTGGAGATTATTTAGACTAAATCTTGCAAAAACTTTAAAACACTAATATCTTCGTTCAGAATAAAGAAATTGGACAGACATTTTCAATACATCTGAAACCCGTATCATGAACGGTCAGCTCTTTGTCTGAATTTGACATAATGCATCTTTAATAGTTTGTAAATTATTAAAAATATTTGAAGTATTTATTAATAGTTTGTAATGTTACAATGGGAAAGCGTTTAGAATGTTTCGTATTGACGGAGCTAAAACTTGCGACCAGTGGTAACACATTGTATTTAAATCAATACAAACTATTGTGGAGTCGCCGTGGTTCGCTATCCAGGAGGTCTTGGGTTTCCCGAGAAAGTTCCTCGGGGTGTTCCGGCGCGGTTTCCACCAGTCAGTGGTTCAGGACGGAGGGCCGGACAAGTTCACTGTCTAATCGTTCGCGAGATCCCGTGTACTGGCATGCTCATAAAAGAACCCTTGGTCTTTGAAATCCGAAATAAGAGTAGGCCTTTTCATTTTATTTTACAAAATAGCGTGTGTCATAAAACTCAACAATTTAATCAAATAATCCAAACTAAACTACGTCACGATAAATCTAATTGCATCTTCCTGTTCTACGAGTAAGTTACCGACAAGGTTTGTATGGTTGGTCAATAAGACCATCCTTGGTGGGCATTTACCTCACAATCACGGAAAAGGTAATTAAGACAATAAAATATGTAGAGAGAAGAAAATACATACCCCACTCTCCCTGTACCGATCTTAATATCACACATCGTTTAAATATTTTATGATTCCTGTACATTAATAATATAATATAAAAGTGCAATAGTTTATTTAGAGAATTGTTTGATTATCGGTAGCTAAAACATAATACGATGTCTATTTCATCAAATTATTACAGTAGAATTTAATTACATAACAAGACTCACTTTCTATAGATAATAATCAGTGAATTTATTCGCGACCAACACGGAACCACAGAAAACGTCTACATGTTTGCGTCTGTATGTTAACTAGTATACATTTTTGCATTAATCAATCAATTAATCAATTATGTTGTTTTCTTTTCAATTATCAATTATGTCTAGGTCTTCGAACTTCTAATGATATCAAATTTAATGCATTGATTGACAGTATATGTTCTCAAAGCCGTAAAGGCTGTCATCGGTCATGATATCAAAATTAATGCATGAATTGACAGTATATACATGTATTCTTAAAGTCGTAAACGTTGTCATCGGTCATTTGTGGTAATTCAATATCAGCACTTGTATTTGAATTATCATACATGGTAGTCTTGCACAAACAGTTTCTCTTTGTCTTGATGGGGGGTGGGGTGGGGGTGGGGGTGGATGGCGAATGGTTGGCGCGTGCGTTGTATCATAAGGTGCCATTGAGTCAACTGGCGGTTAGCGTGTGCTTTGTATCATAAGGTCTGGTTTCGATTCCCTAGTTGTACGTGTCAAGGAGTAGGGTCACCTGACAAACCTCGTGGGTTTGCTCCGGGTGCTCCGGTTTCCTGCCACTGCTAAAAACCCCTACGCGCAAGCGAATTACTGAAATAAAATTGAACCATATTATTATGTTAGTCCCGAAATGATCTAGTTTCTATCGAGTGGACGTTAAGCTCTCTCTCTCTCTCTCTCTCTCTCTCTCTCTCTCTCTCTTCGTCTTGACAACTTGTATCGGCTTGGTTCAGCAAAGAACCGCGAATTGAATAGCTGCAAACTACTTTGAATTGATGCCATATAAAACTAACAATAACAAATTTTGTCTTGAGAAATGGATACATATTTAAAACAAAACATTAACGTGTACACATTGGTATTATTGTGTTTAACAGTCGTCATTGTGGTAAAACGATGTGATTAAAGCAACGATGCGTCATTTGCAAATTTCTCACGGCCTAATTCACGCTGATATGTACACACGTTGATTATTTGATTCAATCGGATTTAGCATAGGTCTATCAAAATGGCGGCTTGCTGAAATGAAATGAAATTTCAATTCAATAGATCTTTGCAAATACTTTGCAAATTATTTGATTCAACCGGATTTAGCATAGGTCTATCAATTCTGTCGGTCACAACAAAATGGCGGCTTGCTGAAATGAAATTTCAATTCAATAGATCTTTGCAAATACTGGGCGGAATTATTAAAACTATTTTTGGACCGACATTCCAATTACAGATCCGTCTTTCACAATAATGAAGTAAAATGACGCAATGAGACTTTAATAGTCGACAAACTTCCGCATTGTCTGCCAAAATGAACATTTAAGAGAATAATACTTGCGCTATTACGTAATGAAATAACAACAAGATGGCCAGTCACCGCTATCCCGCGCCCCTGCACTTGTTTGGAAGGCATAAGGAAAAACAACTTCTTGGCATATCAATGAGACTAGTCAGAAGATTCATACACTGATCACAGTAGCTCAGCAAGTCTCGATCTCCTTATAAGGTTTGCACAACAGCCTTTACCTACCTCAATCAGCTGCTGTATGTTAATAGCTTATACACCAGAAAATAAAATACTATAATAGTTTGATGTTTTTACAAAGTTTCAAAAAGATTTCTTGAACGGATAATGAAATGTGCTCCGGAAATGAAATCGGAACGGAATGACGGTCATCAGAAAAGTGTTATAAAGGTACTTCGAACAGTTTCAAATGTGTAGTAAAGATCATTCAACAAAGAATTTGGTTTCTATGGTAACACAAAAATTATTAAATCCGACAAATTTCTAATTCGCAAAAGGCATCACTACTGTAATAGAATGATGTGTGTGCAAAGTTTCAAAAATATATTTTGAACGGTTTGTGAGAAATGCTCCGGAAACAAAATTGTACATAAAAATTAAGTCAAATTTGTTTCCATGGAAACACAAAAATGATTGAATCCGAGAACTTCCAAATTAGCAAAAAGCACAACTATTTTAATCGGTTTATGAGATATGCTCCGAAAACAAAATTGAACACCAAAACTAAGTCAAATTTGTTTCCATGAAAACACAAAAATTATTAATTCCCAGAAATTCTAAATCAGCAAAAGGCATAACTACTATAACAGGTTGATGGATGTTTGTACAAAGTGTCATGAAGATATCTTGAATGGTTTAGGAGATACGCTCCAGAAACAAAATTGAACACCAAAAACTAAGTCAAATTTGTTTCCATGGAAACACACAACAAAATAAATCCCAGAAATTGCTAAATAGCAAATGGCACAACTACTGTAATAGGTTGATATGTTTACAAAGTTTCAGAGAGAAATATTGAAAAGTTTATGAGATATGCTCCGGAAACAAAATTATACACCCAAAACTAAGTCAAATTTGTTTCCATGGAAACACAAAAATATAAATCCCAGAAATTCCTAAATAGCAAAAGGCACAACTACTATAACAGGTTGAGGTGTGTACACAGTTTCAGATAAATATCTTGAACGGTTTATAAGATATGCTCCGGAAACGAAATCGGGACAGACCCCCCATTCAATATCCCTCCCTAGCTTTGTTCGGTGCGGGATAAAAAGATAAAAAACAATTCCACAATTTATTTTGACTTAATTATATATTACTGAATTCTAATACTTCATAAGTATACTTCAACCATATAGCTTCACATTTGTCTTTAAAGATCAAACACGCTGCGGTAAAAGTTTCTCTGGTGCAGAGTTATTGACTTTATTTCTGTTCCAGATGACCGAACAAGAAGGAACTGCGTCATCTATAAGTTCTTGTGAACTCTCAATCACATTACACATCTTTTATTCATTTCTAGGTTGTCATACTTGATTACCAATACAAAGTAAATCTTCAACCGTGGCGGTATTCTATCGATGTCGTACTTGATTGCCGTGTCTGCATTGAAGAAATTGTTTTTCGATATTCGTGATTTTTAATGCATTTGACAAGCCTGCAGTGTTTATTGTCCGTATTAACATCATTTTTCTGAAGCACTTAATCCAATTTTCTTTTAGACATGCTAATTTGAAAAAAAAGGAAACATTTCTTGACAATAAAATTCATCGACATTTATGTTTATCAACAGAGTAATTGATTAAAACTACAGGATACTGTCAACTGAAATGGGTTTTAACGTCTTACGTTTCTGCACAAACAGGGCTAATAAGGACAGGCACGCGCCATGCAGTGTGCTATAGATATGAGGGACATTTTGGACAGTGGCGTCTTCATCTTCAGATGAGACGAAAAACCGAGGTCCCATGTATATATTGGAATGCACGTAAAAGATCCCCTGGCAGTTGGAATTCGATATAAAAGTAGGCGATAGCGCTGCTGCCCGGACAAAATTTCCCTCATAGCACACTGTATGGCGTATGCCCGTCTTCATTAGCCCAGTATAGGAGTAGAACAGTAGGACGTTAACCCCATTTCATTTCATTTCATTCCATTTCATTTGTTCATCTAGTTTTCGTGCGGAAGACATGGAAAGGAATCGTGTCTAGTTGCTCGTAGGGGACAAAACGTGGGATCCGGTGTACACGTTGGCGTGTATGTAAAAGAACCCTTGGCTGTCGATATTTGATGATTAATAGGCAAGAAATTATCTCCGCCATTAATATCCCGGTCGTCACAGAAAAACACAGGACGTTACCCCCCCCCCCCAATTTCATTTTATTCTTTATGTTTTCTTTTTTATCTGAGGAGCGACGGTGGCTCAGTGAGTAGAATGTTGGTTCGCTGGCCTGGAGGCCCCGTGTTCGATCTCTGCGTTGGCCGAGAAAGTTTATCGGGATTTTCCGGCGTGGTTCCCCCTTGTCAGTGGGGCCTGGCAAGGGTCAACGTAAAGTCGTTAGGTTTAGGGTTGGGATTAACGCTAGCTCTGTTGGCATCAAATAGATCTAAACATAAGAGTAGGCACACTGCTCGTCGCCATAAGCCCAGTAAGACGTTTTAAAAACCCCATTTTATTTTTTAATCTCGGGTAGTGTGTCTGTAGTTTAAAGAGATAAACACTTCCTGTTTTGTATTGGAGGGGGGGGGGGTTATTGTCAGTTTAACCATGCTTGCATCGATAGAACACTAGGCGCGACAACATGGTTAAATGGACAATAATCCCCCTCGATATACGAAACTAGAACGTGTTTATCGATATTGTGGCACAAATATTTAGGGATTTTCTCCGGAACTTGCTTGCGTTCATTTTTCAAAATATTTTCAGTAGATTAAGTCGTCTTCGCTTTCCTGCAAATTTAAATGAATTATGAAAGAAAATTTTATTCATATATCGCCAAAAAGAACATTTAACGTTTGGAGATTTTTAATAGAACATGAAATTAGTCTTATTTCGGTGTTTTGAGGTGTTTCCGTGTCAGCCTCGAATGAAATAGTTTCGACCTGTTAACCGAGACTCTTGGCAAAAAAGATGAATGAGTTCGCTTCGAGCGTTTCATAATAAAATTGGTAAGTATTCAGACTTTATTATTTTATTTGCAGACAGTTATCACAATTCTGTGTCTCGTTTTTGTTCAGACAATTGCTTTTCATGCTTACACCCTCAAAAATACCCTATTAAAATGTGTGATGTCTATGATTCTAGCGGTTTCTATGTAGGCTATACTGTTCTGACGTGTTGTCAACAAAATAATGTCAATTTTGCCATAGAATTCCTGTTTATTAGGCCTATTTCAGCTACTATTTTCGACTCCCTCATTATATTTTCAAGCGATTTCTTGTGACTAATGACTTATTTTTAATGTTTTTCAGGAATGTGTTTTCATAAAAGATGGCGTTTGAAAAAATGGTGTGATAGTCATGTATGCAGAAATTCTTGAAGATATTTGTCAATAAAGATTAGAGTTGAGAAAGTTAACTGAGCACATAAATGAAAAAAAAAGTACACTGTTGTATTTATACGCAGTAATTCGCCGTAATAATTTAGAGGGGGGTTATTATCCATTCGACCACACTTTCGACCAATCAGAATCGAGGAAATTTCTGATTTGTGCTACAATAATTCATAATGTATGTTTTAACACTATAACGTAGGTTTCTAAAATCATTGCATCCTGTCATCTTTCTATCAACAATAACGAATGTAGTTAAAGGGGAGGGATATAAAAACCCTTTTTACAGCATCCAAAACTCGTCTCACTAGTTGAGTGGAAAGAGCACTTCAAGTAAATGTGTAACATTTTGGTGTTTTAGAACCAGGGCCCGCGGAAGCAATTCTTGATTGGGGGGGGGGGCTTCCCTCCTAGGTCCTGATAGGCGTGGGTCCAGGGGAGAAAAGAGTACTTGCGGCCAAATTATTGCCCCCCCCCCCAACTCCGCCGGGCCCGAGAACGGCAATAAATTGTAGTTTAAACTCTTTTGAATATTACGTGTGTGGCTAAATCAGTTCATTCGTGTGCTTATTGGGTTTGGTGTTGACTTATTAAACTGGAAGTCTCGAATTCAATCCCGATGGTAGCCGAGAACATTTCTCGTGATATAGTATGCATGGAAGAATCTTCACAGACCGGCAATTAAATTCCAATTTCCGTGGGGATTGAAACCTGACCTCGTTTCATCCGAATGACTACACATGCGTCCATTGTCATTAGAGGTCATAACCCTGAAGATCTGAATACGAGCTAGATCCCCGCCTACGCGAAGCTTGTCGAAAAGTGTCTAACCACATGGCTACTGCTGCTCTTCGAGGGACGGTTCCTGATAATAACGATGATGTTATTCACGTTGACTCATAAGATAAATTATACATGAATCATTATCTTGTATTTACTAAGAAGGTTTGGTCTATGTTCAGTCTTTACAATCAATAAACCATCTTATCTAAAGTACATATTGTATAAAAGTAAAGCAGTGCAAATATGCGAAGTTTTCCACTCATTGAGATGCAGTTATAAATATTTAATGCTACTGAAAAAGTAAGTATTTCCTACTCCGGGCATTACATATACTGTTGAATGGGAGGTAGATAACACGATGTAATAATTCAGAAACCTACGTTATAGTAACAACGAATTTTGTTCAACTTTAAAGACACAATATCCTACGTAGAGAAAAATACACTACACTTCGAAAAGTAGTCTTACCATACTCTACAAGAAATAGTCTTACCACACACTAAAAGAAATAGTTTTACCATACACTACAAAAAGAAGTCTTATCATCCACTACAAAAAAGCAGTTTTACCATACACAACAGTAGTATCTGTGGCCTTCTAGCCATATTTTTACCAAGGAGAGTTGACGCCTTTGATCTATTCACTAGATTGAATAGGGGTATTGTTATCCGAACAATGGGTATATGAATATAGATAAATAGGTATTGTTATAATGAACTCTTGTTTATCCTTTGACCTCATTTGACTTCTGTTACGAGGTTAGCTGGAGGTCACGCATTGATTATTGAGAGTGAGTGGGGTGGGGTTGTCTTTATAGGGGTTCGTGCTGAGGTCAGGTCGTGCGTGGTCTAGCGTTAAGGGTTAACGTTAAGATTGACCATTGATTGGGTTGCGATTGTTTATCCGGGGTTGGCCCCCCCCCCCCCTTCCACTCAGTTACCCTCCTTCTCCCACATACCCCTTCACCACAGAGCCCCCCCCCCCCCCTCCCTCCTCCCCCCCCCACCATTTCATTCCTCTATATTCTTCAATTAGTTACACCCCCCCTCCCCCTTCACCCCCAACGTGCCCCTCCCCCCCCCCATTTCATTCCTCTATATTTTTCAATTAGTGACAAGCAAGAAGCTAACAATGTTTTGTTTTTTTTTTTTCAATATTTTTTTTTTATTTTTGATTTACATTTTAAAGTGCCGGTGAGTTCCAGTCGGCCAATTCCCTGTAAGTCTCTAAAATATCCATTGGCTTCTTGAACCCCGGATTTGTGTCGGCCACCAACCTCAAACGTGCCAATATGTAGTCAGTGTATGCTAACAATCTGCAGAAAAGAACAAAACAAATAGGTATCAGGTAAATAAAGCAATATTATTAATATTATAAGAATAGCGTTGATTACAGTCTTGGGTTCGCTAGCCTAGAGGTCGGGTGTTCGATCCCTAGCATTGGCTGAGAAAGGTCACCCCGATTTCTGGAGGGGTTTCCCCATTGCCTGTGATTCAGGTCGGTGGTCCAGCCAAGGACGGCCGTCTAGTCGTCCGGATGGGACGAAAAACTGAGGTGACGTGTGTACCCATTGTCGTGCATGTAAAAGATCCCTTGACCGTCGGAAAAGGATATAGGAGTAGGTCGTAGTCGGGGTACCCGGACAAAATTTCACTCATAGCACACGGTCTGTCTTAGGCCAGGTCCTTCCTAAGCCCACGTTAGGAGTAGAACAGTAGGATTTTACCCCCCCCCCCCCACCCCATATTACATTTCATTTAGGTATTGACGACAAGGTGTGTGGGTGTGGGGTCGGAGGGTATACACGCAAGCATCTTCAAATGGTGGGAGGTGAAATGGAGTGAGACGTTTAACTGCCTCACTGTTTGTTTCCTATACCTAAATTAATGCCATAGGCTATATTGGTGTCGTTCAAAACAAAACTACGTTCAAGAATCGATACTTAGAAACCACAAACAAACAAACACGTGTGACCTGTAAAGTACAGTCTGCTTGACTGAACATCCTTGAATGGGCAACCCGATACAGACAAGACTCTCATTGCAAAGGTGGCGGCGACCCCCCCCCCACCCCACCCTCCTTTCTACCGAAACACCATACAAGTAGTTAAAAAACTTACGTTTCTTTTTCCTGGCTAGGCGTGGCTGGTCTAGTTGGGATGAACGGGTTGTGGGTCGACAACAAAGCGTCTGCGTCTGCCAAAATACCCCGTAATTGTATAACAACATCAGGCGTGCCTAAGGACGGTGCATATGGTGCCAATGTCGCCGTAATCAGGCTAATGGTTGATAATATAAAATTTCTTACATCAGCAATTGCATACCTTAAAAAAAAGACAAAAAAAAATATAATATTAAAGATATTTTCACCGTAAAATATTTAGGTCGCAGGGTGTGGGTTGAAGGGTTAATGCTTATATCGATCTTTTACGCGTACATGACTATGTACCCGTGGAGTTCTGCATTGTTTTCGGCCTATCCGGACGACTAAGCACCTGTCTTGCCAAGGGTTCGGCCCACATCACGGTCAAAAATCGTGTTTATGCAACGAATTCAACAACGGTATCCAACGACAGTTGCACGTATCGTTGTTAATCCATACAAGATGCATTATAGCCAAATTATGATAAATTAAATAGTTTGAAAATGTTTTTTTAGACCGAATATATCGTCAAATCATACCGTACTCATACAATGTTATGCCTCTTTAAAAGCTTCAAATTATGTAGGGTCTAAGGCCCCCCCCCCTCATCTCCCCCCCCCCCCTCACCCGCACCCCCATGCTTTCAGTCTAACGATTACAGATTTTTTTTTTTTTTTTGTAAAGTAGGTTTTGAATCATAATTTTGAAAGAAAAAGAAAAAAAAGTAACTTACATTTTAAATTATTTGTCTTTTCTTGTATAGTTTTTTTTCGTCAAGTCTTTCTGTTTTGGTGTTGTATTCTTTTCAGCCACAAGTCGAAGTGACAATTTTCATAAGTACGGCTGTTTTTAAAGGGTATAGCATAATTTTATGACCAACTGCAAATTGAGGGTTCGAGAACTGTTTTTAAAATTTTCTTTTTAAAAATGAAATACATTAAAACTGAACAAACGCTGTAAAGTGAGTTTTAAAAAAAAAATTGGTGGTGTGTCTCCGCTATTTTAAAAAGTTTTATAAAAACGATTGCTCGGACTGTCGCGGGCATTTCTAAAGAGTACTATGTTAAATCAGTCAACCAGCACTATTTGATGTGACTACCTTAAGGACAGCGTGACACCACTACGCGTCCCCATAATTATAACACCTTTCAGTCGTGGGGTTTACCGTCAGACATTGTAGTTACTCTGTCGACTGGAACTAAAGGATTAACGACCCTTTACGAGACAAAGACACTGGTCAGAAGTTGGCGCTAAACAACCACGTGACCCATACTAACCAATCATGGAAGGCTCTCATGGTTTGTTGACCAAAAATGCGACAGTCGTTTTAACGTCATTGAGCTCCGTGGACTTTGAAGTAGCAACAACACCCAACTCGTGAGACGTTGTCTTTGAGTATACACGTCGTCATTATAGGACACATTCGGAAAAAATTATGGTAAGCCTATTCTTTAAAGATACATTATGTAAGATTTTTTTTTTTTGTTTTCGATATCATGCCAAAAAATATTCCAAAAATATTAGTCTAGATGCTATGAAAACATTTGGGGACTAATAATCCGGTCATTGGATATATTATTCGTGCTCTTAACCGTATCGTAAACAAAACCAAGCTGCTAGGGTGGGAAAATTATTATAAATTTTATTAATCTCTTTTTGAGGTAATAGTATTTTTTCTGAAATATATTAATTTTTTTTTGTTAACCGCGTTGTCTCCATTAGATTATAATTTATTTCAAAATAGGTATGTGTTATAAATATGGGGCATGGCTATACCGTAATACATATATCTGTCCATTTAGAATTATTCCGGTCATAATAATTAAACGACTCTGTTACATATGGTTAGGCCCTGAAACTATATATTTTTTTTTTTTTAATTATTTATCCCCGGAAATAGACTCGCGCTTGAAATCTTTGAAAAAAGCGAGTTACCCCCCCCCCCCCTTTTATACGTTTTCAATCTGGGGGCGGTAGCTAACTTTATTTCCCCCGGAAATAGAAAAAAAGAGAGTTATCCCCCTTTTATACGTTTTCGATCCGAGACGTTTGCTAACTTTATTTACCCCGGAAATAGAAAAAAAAAGAGAGTTATCCCCCTTTTTTATACGTTTTCAATCGGGGCTTTTGCTAACATTATCTCACCTTTAATGCATAAGCTCCATTTTTTTTTTTTTTTTTTTTGTGTTTTTTTTTTTTAAAATTATTATGTTATTATTATTAATATTATTCTTTTTTAATCTTTTTTTTTTATTAATTTTTTTTTTTTTAATTATTTATCCCCGGAAATAGACTCGCGCTTGAAATCTTTGAAAAAAGCGAGTTACCCCCCCCCCCCTTTTATACGTTTTCAATCTGGGGGCGGTAGCTAACTTTATTTCCCCCGGAAATAGAAAAAAAGAGAGTTATCCCCCTTTTATACGTTTTCGATCCGAGACGTTTGCTAACTTTATTTACCCCGGAAATAGAAAAAAAAAAAGAGAGTTATCCCCCTTTTTTATACGTTTTCAATCGGGGCTTTTGCTAACATTATCTCACCTTTAATGCATAAGCTCCATTTTTTTTTTTTTTTTTTTTGTGTTTTTTTTTTTTAAAATTATTATGTTATTATTATTAATATTATTCTTTTTTAATCTTTTTTTTTTATTAATTTTTTTTTTTTTAATTATTTATCCCCGGAAATAGACTCGCGCTTGAAATCTTTGAAAAAAGCGAGTTATCCCCCCCCCCCCCCCTTTTATACGTTTTCAATCTGGGGGCGGTAGCTAACTTTATTTCCCCCGGAAATAGAAAAAAAGAGAGTTATCCCCCTTTTATACGTTTTCGATCCGAGACGTTTGCTAACTTTATTTACCCCGGAAATAGAAAAAAAAAAGAGAGTTATCCCCCTTTTTTATACGTTTTCAATCGGGGCTTTTGCTAACATTATCTCACCTTTAATACATAAGCTCCATTTTTTTTTTTTTTTTTTTTTTTTTGTGTTTTTTTTTTTTTTTTTAAATTATTATGTTATTATTATTATTATTATTCTTTTTTAATCTTTTTTTTTTTATTAATTTTTTTTTTTTTAATTATTTATCCCCGGAAATAGACTCGCGCTTGAAATCTTTGAAAAAAGCGAGTTATCCCCCCCCCCCTTTTATACGTTTTCAATCTGGGGGCGGTAGCTAACTTTATTTCCCCCGGAAATAGAAAAAAAGAGAGTTATCCCCCTTTTATACGTTTTCGATCCGAGACGTTTGCTACCTTTATTTACCCCGGAAATAGAAAAAAAAGAGAGTTATCCCCCTTTTTATACGTTTTCAATCGGGGCTTTTGCTAACATTATCTCACCTTTAATACATAAGCTCCATTTTTTTTTTTTTTTTTTTTTGTGTTTTTTTTTTTTTTTTTTAAATTATTATGTTATTATTATTATTATTATTCTTTTTTAATCTTTTTTTTTTTATTAATTTTTTTTTTTTTAATTATTTATCCCCGGAAATAGACTCGCGCTTGAAATCTTTGAAAAAAGCGAGTTATCCCCCCCCCCCCCCTTTTATACGTTTTCAATCTGGGGGCGGTAGCTAACTTTATTTCCCCCGGAAATAGAAAAAAAGAGAGTTATCCCCCTTTTATACGTTTTCGATCCGAGACGTTTGCTAACTTTATTTACCCCGGAAATAGAAAAAAAAGAGAGTTATCCCCCTTTTTATACGTTTTCAATCGGGGCTTTTGCTAACATTATCTCTCCTTTAATACATAAGCTCCATTTTTTTTTTTTTTTTTGTTTGTGTTTTTTTTTAAATTATTATGTTATTATTATTATTGTTAATTTTAAATTGTTTTTAACATTAATATATACACTTCGGGGCCATTTTAACATAATGTTCTTGCATAATGTATGTTTAATAATAATACTTACCGGCTCCGACACGATTAGTAATTAAAAAAACAAAATTATCTATTTTCTTTTAAGATGGACCCGTTTGAAAACTACACAGACGCTGAATGGCATGAAATAATAGGGCTTACAGATGAATTTGAATTTTGGACACCGAGTCAAGTCCTGGCAATTAGCGAAACTTTAGACAGGGCCGAGATTGAAAATCAAACAAGTAATCATAATGAAAGAGCGGGGACTAAACACCAGCGGTCTGACGCCGACACAGATGACGACACGGAGGACGAAAGGTGCGAAAGGGGTCATCGCCAACTGGATAGTCCTGTATTATTTTCGGATGACGATAGTGACATTGACATGGCACAGGTGAGCAAAAAAACTTTACACGATACTCAAAATAATGGGGAACCTAATTCGTCTACAGAAAGCGAACATCACGATCCCTTAATTGCTCTATTAACGAGTGACATAGCAACCCCTTCTAAGTTCAAATCTTTAGTTGCTAAGGCGTGTGAAGAAAAAGATGGGGAGGTAGTCGATATTCTCGATTTGTTAACCCCACCGGTTTTTTTTTTTTAAAATAACCAACTCCCGTTTTTTTTGTTTTTTTTTAAAGATTTGTCAAGAGGGCCGTGGCGGCGAAGATTTAGTAAGGCTGATTTCGGTGGAACAACGGTTTTCAAGGAAATTTAACATACATTCCGAATTGCTACGTCTGGAAATTATAAACACGGATGACCCTACTACTCCCGATTGGCTAGAGAGACTATTCACTCAGATATTAGCGACCGTTAGAGAAAATTTCAATGTACAACCAAACGAGAGGGTAAGAATACAATTAAATCACCCTGATTTGGACAATCCATTATATTTTGCGTTTAGGCCTTACAGTGAACTAACTTTGGAATTAATTTTGGATGAAATTGCGAAAGTTATGCAGTCAAAAAAAACCCTCGTTATAGACGATCAAACCTCTATAACCGTTACCTACGTTGCATCTAAAGAAGGGGGTTTTTCAGCAAATAAGGCGATTTTGAACGAGGCCTTTATGAGTGGAAAAAAACGGACATTTATATCCCCCGTAGCCAACGCTGGTTATCAAACTTGTTTTGGGCAATCTATAGTCCTGGGTATGAACGAAATTTCTTATCATAAGAAAATTTCCCCAACAGCCGAAGAAACTAAACATTACAAACGTGTAGCTGCCACCTATGCGAAAAGGCCGCTGCAGATTGACATGGCTATGGAAATGTATCAAGAATTCAATGTTAACCCGCTAGTAGCCGCAGGTCGACCTGAATGGTGTATATTTCAAGAACACTTAAAAGCTGAATATCAAATTCTCATCTATGATGGACAGGCGGCCAACTGTATCATATTCAGGGGTGACGCGGACCCCAATGTGCCCGTTTTAAGGCTGTATTTAATGGAAAAACATTTCTACTATATAAAGAAAATCAACAGCTTATTTAATCGTTCATACTATTGTTCAGGGTGTGAAAAACCATATTCTAATAAGAATAACCATGTGTGTAAAGCGCTATGTCGAAGCTGCAGGCAATTAGTGGCCTGCCCTCTGGATAGGCCGCGAATACAGTGTGAACTTTGTCACCGTTATTTTAGAGGCAAAAAGTGTTTGGAGAGACATAACCAAAATGTTCCGTTATACACAGTGTCGACGTGTATGAAATATAGGGCGTGCTTAAAGTGTTATACAACAATAGACACCCACGAAGAGGATGCGATTAATAAGCACACCTGTGACGTGCACAAATGTCGTAATTGTATGCAACTGTGCAAGCCTAATCATAGATGCTATATGAAACGGTTATCAGAGGAGGTTGAAGGTGAGACTATCAAATATTTTGTTTTTTATGACTTTGAGACTATTTTGGATGAAAATAATATACACGTTCCTATATTATGCATTGCTCATCGCGTGTGTCCTTTATGTTTGGAGATAGATATTAACGCGCCGTGTGTCGGCTGTAACTTAAAAAACTCCCAGAGAGAGTGGATTTTTTATGGTAAATATTGCGTTGCAGAGTTTTGCCGTTGGATAATTCAGACCGAAATAAATGTCGACCTCGAAGGTAAAAAAACGACCGTTCTAACCCACAGGCATTCCAGATTCATAGCCCATAACAGTCAAGCTTTCGATGCCCTATTTGTATTGAGATATTTCGTCACACATACTAGAATTCTACCGGAAATCATTGCAAACGGGTCTAAAATCATTTGTATGACTATACCCGGTAATATACGTTTTTTAGATAGCCTAGCGTTTATGCATATGAAACTTGCAGATTTTAGCAAAACATTTGATTTACCTGTTGCGAAGGGTATATTTCCGTATGCATTCCTTAAACCCGAAAATCTGGAATATAAAGGCGTAATGCCCTCGATAAGTTTTTACGAAACGTCATCTATGTCCCCTAGTGATCGCGATAAGGTCATGAAATGGTATAATGAGCGGGTGCTTCTAAACAATCATTTTGACGCTAAGTTTGAATTGGTG
This sequence comes from Patella vulgata, assembly GCF_932274485.2. Lineage (NCBI taxonomy): Eukaryota > Metazoa > Mollusca > Gastropoda > Patellidae > Patella > Patella vulgata. The sequence goes on from NC_065883.2 coordinate 27,664,745, forward strand.
CGATACTGTAAAGCGGATGTTGATCTTCTACGGTTAGGCGCGGCTAGCTATAGAAAGCTTTTCATGGAATTAACCAAAATATCGCCATTTCAAAAGGCTATTACGATTGCATCCTTGTGTAACCTCGTCTATCGGCGAAAATTCTTACCCCCCTTCACGATAGCTATAGAGCCCCAGGGTCAGTATGTATCCGCACGCAAATATTCAAATTCATGTATACGGTACATGCAATATCTTGAATATGTTGAAAATCGTCATATACAACACGCCCGTAACGGTGGTGAAAAGGTCATTTTCAATATGTCTGTAGATGGTTGGTATATGGAAAATAACATCGAGGTGTGTATCGAATATTTAGGCTGCGTTTTCCACGGGTGTCTCTGTATCAAAAACAGAGATCAACCCTCCCCATACAATAACAAAACCATGGCCGCATTGTACGAGGAGCACCTGGCCCGTTTGGAGAGGTTGAAGACTCCGACCAGACGTATTCGATGTATATGGGAATGCGAATACAAGCGTCTCACAAATACCCCTATGTTTTTAGCCTTTGAAGCGTGCACCCCCACCTTGACAGAACCCTTGCAAGTACGTGACGCCTTCTATGGAGGGAGGACGAACTTATTGAAATTTTATCACAAGGCCCGTGAAAACGAAAGAATTCGTTACCTGGATTTCACGTCGCTTTACCCTTTTGTGAATAAGAGAATGCTATACCCGGTCGGACATCCAATGCTTATTCTGCGTGACTTCGATATTTTGGAGAATTATGTAGGTTTCGTTAAATGTCAAATTCTACCACCCCGCTCCTTATATATTCCAGTCCTACCGTTTAGGGCTAACGGTAAGCTACTGTTTCCACTGTGTTCTAAATGCGCTTTGAACCGAAACAAAGAGCCGTGTACTCACAATGACGACGATAGGGCGCTGACGGGGACTTGGGTTATATTTGAAGTTATCGCCGCAATTAAAAAAGGTTACAGCCTGGTTAAAATTTTCGAGGTGTGGAATTTCCCACACACGCGCCGATATTGCAGCAACGATGCTCAGCTTGATCAGAAAGACTACGATATCCATATCCCCACAATTAAAGACAATTACGAGGATATACCTGAAAAGGATATATTTGACCAACTACCCGAAAAAGACCTGTTCAGCGAATATATCAATATGTTTCTCAAAATTAAACAAGAGAGTTCAGGGTATCCAAACGCGCTTAATCCTGCGTGTACCTCGTGTGATAATCTAGATACGTGTTGTCATATCGATTGGGGGGATCTCGAACGAAAACGGGCGGCGTATATTAAAGCTTACGAACAACACGAAAACATTACTCTCGAAGCAAATAAAATATCTAAAAACCCCGGGCTACGATATGTATCAAAGATCTGCTTAAATAGTTTATGGGGAAAATTCGCTGAACGAACAGATACAAGGGTACACGCTGCCCTCGTGCACGACCCAACCGTCTTCTATGATTATCTTTATGACGGCACAAAGATTGTCAAAAATATCGAAATTCTCAATGAAGAAATGGTCTTGGTCCAATATACAGACCGCCAAGATCTTGTCCCTGTCGCCCCTCACGTAAATGTACCTATAGGGGCTTTCACCGCCGCTTACGGACGTATGAAACTGTACGAATATTTAGATAAATTGAACCATCGGGTTCTGTATTTTGATACCGATTCCATCATTTTCACAGAGACCGCCAATGATACCCCTGTAAAAACCGGGGTTTATTTAGGTGAACTTACGGACGAAATAGACCCTGACTGCCATATACTTGAATACGTCGCTACCGCCCCCAAATCCTACGCTTTGAAAATAGAAAATAAAAAAACACGTGAAATCTCTTACACCATAAAATCTAAAGGTATTACGTTTAACCATGATGTCAGTCAACGTATCGAGTTTCGAACGTTTGTTGAATTAGTACATGACCACTGCCGTAAGGTCAAAGTCACATACCCGAAAGCTTTCCACCGCAGTAAAGTGTTTGTGGTTTCTATGAAAGAGAAGTCAAAAACCTTATCATTCAATTACGATAAACGCGTAGAAATTAAGGATTCTTACGATACAATGCCTTATGGATTTCGTCAAACAAAATGAATAATGTTTTTTTTTGTAACTGTAATCTCGTATATTGTAACACCATTTGTTGATAACCCTGTGTATATACGATATATAAAAGATATAAAAAAAGAAAAACCATTTGTTTTGTTTTTTCTAAAAAAAAATCATTTTATTCATCTATTCAGCATCTAGAGTTACATTTTAGCTTGAAGGGGTGGTTATATAGGTATGGACATTTACATTTTAAATCTAAGAGCAACAAAACGATGGACATATCTGTCATTCTCACGGTGGTTTCGAGAAAATGTATTTACAATTCTTTTCATACTCTTACCCCTGCAGCGGTGATAGGCGTAAAAGACACAATATTGCCCACAAACATCACTGAACAATCCTTGCAGGCGACGTTTGTTATATAACAGAGGCAACCCCGTTTTTTTAACCCTGTGCATGACATTGCCGTGATAAGGCTTGAACCCGAAAGAGTCGAAATATTCCACCCCTTGACTGCCCACATAAAGAAGTAACCAATGTTCCCCTATTTTGTTGGCGGTATGAGAATTGTAAATGTACACGCCTGGTTGTAGGGTCCTGGGTAGCTTATCCCGAGCAAATACCCCTCGAAAATAAGCGGCTGTATGGGGGTCACTTTTCAAAATAGTCGTCAGCTGGTCTGTATTCATCTCAAAAGTCTGTTATAACATTTCGAGCACTGTCTATCTCGATCTTATTTTCAAACTCGCTGTATAGAATTACGTTCACAGTGGACGGCAAGGGGGTCCCGAATCGAACTTCGAGTTTAGCATTACCCGTTTTGGTTAGATGTACTGTGTTGTCGTCAGAGAGTTCTGGGGTATAATCGAAACAGAATATGCAGAAACCTTTTCGGTAAGCATTCAGGGTAATTACAGGACCCTTGTCTTGAAAAAGGCTAGACGTCCCCGAAAATAATGTATTGAATGATCTTGTATATCCAAACCCCAAAGCTTCGCTGAAATTGGGGGTCAAAGGCTTAGCGAAAACATCTTCACCGTTAACCTGGAGTGATATATGGTTAATGTCAAAATTTTGCAACCTGAAGGGATTATGTTCCACACTACCTGAAAAGGCCTGGTTACTCGCAAATGCCACAAGAACTCGACGAGGCGTTTGCCCCAAGAACAGATTGTCTTTATCCAAACTACGATTCCCTGCAGGTATGGTAAAACTTTTTACATCTACACGTCGAATAGGGTAAACGGCATTTCGTTTCATCAGAGCTGCGCCATGTGCCACGATAACCGAGGGGTTCAGTTTTAATCTCCGGATAAAAAGTGACGCCTTTTCTATGACTACTTTGAAGGCATCGGCGTCTGCCATGAGACAAAAAGCATCTTTAGACCTCACCATTCTAACTCTAAGATCAATGCCATTAAGTAAGTATTTATTCTGACTGAACAAGTCCAAGTGTAACTTTCCAACCATGTCCACCGTCTTGCTCGATGAAAAATATCTGGATCTACCCTTAAACCCGGTATTACCCCCCGCGTCTGATACATCATGACTGTCGAATTGTCCAGGGGTGTCTAAACGCCACATGCACGATAATAGGTGAGATTTTTGGGCGTCACTGCCGTAACTGAGGAGGTTCTCCAGATAACAACGGTAGGGATTGACGGAGGCAGGCTGAGAGATTCTCTTTCCATTTAGGGTTACGTCGACTTGACTAAACAGACTGTGTAAGAAATTATTCACAGGACCTACATTAGCGTCGTCTGCTATATTTGTACCGTTGGCATTGGTTATTTTGGCCCGGACGGTAAAAAAACTTTGTGCCAAATCAAGATATTCATCCCCGGACCCCGACATGTAAAATTCAAGAGGGGCTCCACTGTCTAGATTAGATATAGGGTGATATTCGTGCCATTTTCCACTTTCGATATCTATTTTGGTATTTGGGTGTGAAAATAATTCTAACCCTGTGGATACACATTCACATGATCTAGGATCGATCATTTTTTGAACGCCTAAAGGGATCTGGATATCAGCTAAATATGTCTAGGGCTGCTTTTTTTCGTCTCTTCTTGTTCTTTCCTCTGTTATTTTTTACACGTTTGACCGAACCACGTGGTGTAGAGTGTCTTATAGAACTAAGTGCCCTTGTGCCTAGATCCCGACCCGCCTGCAGTAAGTGGTGTTTAGCGGAGGTCCTTAAATTTTTACCCTGAAGAACATCGCCAATAATATTCGACCCCGTAGTTAACGCTTTTTTTCCAACAGTTCGGGCGGCAGACTTTAAGAGAGGGGTTGCAGCTCTAAATAAGCTTGATAGAACTGAACCGACACCGTATCCTTTCTGATAAGGGGTACCGCTGTATACAGGAAAGCCTTCACCCGTTTGACTTAGATAATAACGACGTACTTTGGTTTCATCACACCTATAAGGGTGAAGACATGTCATTATTCTTCGCGTCTAAAGTGTAATTTAACTAAAACTACACCAAATTCAAATGGCACTAATTTCCCCAATTCTGTGTAAAGACCGAGTTCAATGGTGTCTATGTAGGTCTGACTAACTGGTATATAATATGGGGTGTCAAAGGTTTTATAGACTGCCGAACCGAAGGGTTTAGTCAGGTCAACTTGTATTGCTCGTAATAATGGGGCGCTTTTATCCCCGACCAACTGATTTTCAATAATATCCGTGTAAATGAAAATATTGTGAAAATTGGAATCTAAATCGACCTTTGCATCACTTTTCACACTGCTTGTAAATTCATTCTCTTTCATGAAACCAAATATTCTGGCCAAATTGGTAGATAAATGTACTTTTCGGCCGTCTTTTCCCAAAAGTAATAATATATGCCCATCGGTATCTTTCATAATAGATAGCGACGCTCCAACTTCCAAAGCAGCTTTATTAAGGTGGTTGATTATGTCATTACCTGTGTCGTAGTACCCGTCGGGTACCGCAAAACGTAAACGGTGCGGCCCCTCATTTCCAGTCTTACTCCTGTATGAAAGCCAACAATCTTGGATAAAGATTTTATTCCAGCTGCAAGGGTAGTGAATCTCCACGAGGGAACATGTCCATGCGCCTTCTAATTGAATTGGTTTTGCTAATTTGGTAGTATAATGACTAATCTTATTATTAGAAAAATATCTTTCACTACTATTTGAAGGTAATATTAAATAGAAACTTTCTCTTTCGGACATGATTGTCTAATTCTGACTTGTCTGATACGATTGTCGTTTGGGAGTTGTGGGGTTGGTCTGGACGGTATACACCCCCTTTTAAGTAAAAATATTACAACCTCGATGAATTGTTAATCGTTAACTCTTTGTTTAGCATCACGGTATTCGAAATTTCAACAATTATTATAGCCAGTATGAGGAGCCCCGTGAATATATAAAGAAACAACTCACACAATGCGTCATCGCAGTTGGGTCTCTTTACCTCTTGTAAAAACGTACGGGCACGGTTGTGAACTCGAGGGTTTAACGTTGTCATTTTCGACGGATATCCGACGCTTTTACCCAACTATCAAAGGCTTTACCATAACCTTTCCACCGAACTAATATATATTTTGAACCGCGTACCGTCTTTCTAGAAATGACTTGTTCGATATCGTAATGTTTAGGGGGTATAACGTTGATCAGTTCTTCACGATAAAATGTACCTTTTACCGCAACACCTTGTAGGTCATTTATTTTATACAAGCCTCGATCCCGGCGCAATCTCTGAACCACTTGAAATATTTCTTCGCTGTAAGACCCCAAATAATCTTTTTTAAACGGATGTTTAGACCCGGATATTCGCACATAGTCACCAACATTTAATGTGTATTTCTCTCTTTTGTTTTCGTGTGGTTTCTTTTTGTAAAGAACGTCGAGCACTCTATCTTGGTTGGCCGGTGTCACATTAGCCGGGGCCATTTGTATGCTACGGTGTTTCGCATTGTTGTAGCCCTTGACTAGCTTTTGTAAAACGTCCCTGTAACGGTACGTGTTATTTTTCGTAAAGTAGCGGAACAATCGATTTTTCAATGTTCTCAGAAAGCGTTCAATTATAGCCGCCTTGATATCGTCATTTTGACTAACATAAAACCCTATACCCCGTTTCTTGAGCATAGCTTGAAAGGATTTGTTCAAAAACTCCGTACCTTTGTCCGTTTGTATAGTAATAGGCTTTCGTTGCGAGCTTTTCAAAATGTGGGTGAAGGCGTAGACAACGCTTTTACTGCTCTTATTTCTCATCGGGTACACCCATGCATATTTACTTAAAACATCTATGACGCATAATAGGAACGTATGTCCACTATTATGTTCTTTCAATGACGTAAGATCGCAAAGATCGATTTGCCACAAATGGTCAATCCCGTGTACATAGACTCTATCACGTCTGTAATGTCTCCGTGGCATTACGTGTTTAGTGTAAGCTTCTTGGGACATTAACCACTCCCTGATATCTTTAAGAGGGATTGGTTGTTTGGTCTGTCTAAGATATCTATGAAGCTTGTGCATACCCCCATATCCAGCGGGGTGTTCGGGGTTATAATAAATCTTTGTCAAAATTTCATTTACCTGGGGTCTCATTTGGCCCGGTAAGGTAACCAGTCAGGGGTGCCCTGCCTTCGGCGTGTTTTAGGTCGTGTAGGGGTGGATTCAAGGCCGCGACCGGCTTTCGGTGTGTCATTTATATACCCCCTCATCCATCTACTTTCAGGTGTGTGATCAACCGAGCGCGAACGTGGACGTTGTTTACGGCCGGGGGTCCCCATAAGGCTCGGGTTGTTCATGTAGTGATATCTGTCGGCGTTACCTACCAAATCTTGAGGTAAATTATAGGTAGACAAGGCTTTGCTTAGTGCTTGCCATCCTATGGGGTTAAAGTATTTTCTCTTTCGTAGCAAATCATTGACGAGATCGGTTATATTTGAACCCTGTACAACACCTCCTTGTATAGTAACAGTACCGTTATCATCCCACGTGATGTTTGGTGTTTGATATAATTTTTCTATTAAGAGTGCGGCCTTATTTTTCAAAGATTTCGGAACTGTAGTCATGATGTCTGATTTTAAGGGAGGCTCAGGGGGGATAACCCGCACCTGTTCCGTTTGTGGTGGCGCGATGATTGGATCTTCGGCCTTTGCCGCCGGCTGTTTGTACGGTGTATCAGTACTTAACCCTTGTTGTTTGACGTATACCGTCGGGGGTTCCATGGCGCGATTTTTATGAAATATAAACTCTCTTAGCCTTTGTCCATATTTTTCGGCTTTTTCCGAATCACTCAAGTGGGGGTCCTCAAGGATGCGGCGTATTTCACCATCTAATTCCGAAACTTTTCTCACCGATGGTGGTTGTAATATCTGTGATTTAGGCGTTTGCAAATTTTCCAACAAACTCTCTGGGACTAGAGCCATCTTTTTAGTAAATTCCATTACAACCCAAGTAATTTAGGCAGCACACTACCTAGAACCCCTACCAGCGGGGCTACCAAGGCCCCTAGAAAACCGCCCCTCTGTAGAATTTTTTTCTTCTGTTTCAGCGGGACTTTACGGTCCACTACATGTCTTAGGCTACGTTTATGTTTCGACAATCGTTTCTTGTGGTATGACGAGAGTCGAACTCTACCTTTCAAGATGTTAAGGCAGCACTCACACAATGCGTTAATGACGGGTTTACTCGCATTTTTAATAATATGTAATCGTTGCCGGGGTTTGGAACGCTTGAGTGCTTGTAACAACTCTGCATGACGTTCTAGACCGTGCATTATCTATTTTAGGGCAACTATGTATAGGAAGGGGTTAGAAGCAATTGCTTTTTATACCTTTGGTACGTACACTGTAGGGTTGTCCCGAGGGAAAATACTACTCCGAAGTCTCAAAAGTTCTGGAGTTGTACTCTTCAAATCGAGAACTAAATACGAATAGGGTTTCCGTGTCGCATCTTCGTAACTTTCACGAACAAAATTAGTTTTCCCCGGATACATCTGTTTAGCTAGTTGTGTCACAGCCGACACATCGCGAGGATTCTTAAATATAATCATGTAATGTGCATTCAGACTAATTGTCCGGTGGTGCTTTCCTTTATGAAACAGATTTTGAACAATATAAATGACAGAAGCATTTTCGTGATGACTCCCTCTAGTAAAGAGTTTTGAAACTTTATCGGACGTCTCATCCATTAGATCGTCGATGACCAACAGTGTTCTTTCCTTGGGATTTAGGCTAACCGACACCCCTTCGACAAATTCTACGACACCCGCTAATTCTGCGTACAGGGGTTGCCAAACACCGTAACACCACACAGTGCGATCTACGGTTTGATCGACAACTTGGGGTAGTTCTAGAATCAAGCGTCTGACCAGCTGACTCTTACCCGACTGCGTCGGCCCTGATATCATACAAGTAAACGGCCACTTTAATCTAACATCCATTTCATATGCCAGGGTCAAAATAACTAACACCTTTTAAAAGAATGTTTAATCTTTTATTATATCAAAGTACAAATGGTGTAATGTAATACATATAGAAAAGAAATAATAATCATAAAAAAAAAAGAGTTATTTGGACAACGTCCGAACACATTCTAAGATTTGAGGTTTCCAATACAGGGTTCCATGTAGAAACAATTCTTCACTATGATCACGAATCTCTGGTACGAATCGGGCTATCTGTAAAAATCGTTCTTTATTCACCTCTAGAAAACAGGTTTCAAAATACAAGTCCACAAAGCTGAGTTCGTTGAACCAGTAGTCAATCCCCAAACACGTATGTTCAAGCTGACCGCCACGCTCATTGAGACAACCGTCACACTGACTAGTTACGCATTTTGAAATTTCAGTGTTGATCAAGTCTGCCAAGATTTCCAAGACTAACGACCGGACATTTTCGGGCGGACAGTAATGAGTTTCAGACGCATGTACAGGTTTGAAACACAGGGCACACGGTACGAGAGGTGTAACATTTTCGGTTTCGGCAACAAGATCCTCGTGCAAAATGAGTTGAGATTCGTCGTAAACACCTTCTACGCGTACTTGAGTCGCGTAACAGTCGGGCTGATCCCAACCTTCATTTTCCGCTGCAGAAACACATTCTTCGGGGGTCGCATACCACGTCTGACCCGATTTTAACAAACTCCAATCCTCAACCGCAACCCCTAGTTTGGAGGGGGGGCATCCGAACACTTGATAACGACCCCTCTTGAAAGATCTTGTAACTCGCGATACGGCTGTCAGGTCGGAAAAAGTTTTTTCAGGCATCACCAGCTGTCTACCGTTTTTCCGTTGCAGTACTATTTGACGCGCTGTCCCTAGTTCACAACTGAGTTCCGGGTTGATGGCAAATTTTGTAGGTTTTGTACAACCTAGATATCGCTTGAAACGATCAACAACCCTACTCCATTCTTTTAACGTCATCTTGAAAACCATTTTTCGTTTCAAACCTAAATAGCCCGCCTTCAGGTATATTTCGGGGTCTGTATTATCTTTTGACTCTAAATTCATTGTCAAACCGACTGAAACATCCGATATCTTCGGGGCCGCCATGTTGTCGCGTATGATAACTTAATAGTTAGATACCTTATATTTATATATATATGTAGCTCGCTACACCATTGGTTCTCGCAGTCAAGCCAATGAAAAAATGTTTGACACAAACTATACACACGTCTCCACCACTCCTAAGCCGACCACACCCAGGGGTGGTTCCTCGTCCGTAAAATTATTTTCACACAGCTCTTTGAAACTAACTTTCAGGGCCTCCCATTGATTCAAGTTTAAATGAACACCCTTTCGGGTAGGTTTTGGCATTCGGGACTCTTCACACCACCAAAATTTACGAATGTTGACTCCAGGGAATTTATTGTCAACCGTTATGTACACATCATTACCAATATGCACGGACTTCTTCACAATGTTTTTTTGTAGATACTCATCTATCTCTGGGGCGGTGTTTATCAACATTTGCCATTGCCGATCGAAAAACATGATACCGCAGGGTGTTGGAAATCTATCGCGCTTAAAACTGTAACCATACTGTCTGATGTGATAACACACAACATCTTGCCAGATACATTTCACAACTAAATAATCATTTCCAATATCCTTTCGATACAAGTCAGAACCCATGATGTTAGCCTCTTGCTCAACTTCGTAAAACAATTCTACATTTGATCATGTAGACAACCCCCTCCTTTTATACGTAGATTTTCTCGAAACTTAATTTAACTATCCCCCAAATATGTAGAATAAAAAAACTATTGGCTTAGCACAAAAAATCTTCATACAATCACCTGTCAATCTTAACGTTAACCCTTAACGCTAGACCACGCACGACCTGACCTCAGCACGAACCCCTATAAAGACAACCCCACCCCACTCACTCTCAATAATCAATGCGTGACCTCCAGCTAACCTCGTAACAGAAGTCAAATGAGGTCAAAGGATAAACAAGAGTTCATTATAACAATACCTATTTATCTATATTCATATACCCATTGTTCGGATAACAATACCCCTATTCAATCTAGTGAATAGATCAAAGGCGTCAACTCTCCTTGGTAAAAATATGGCTAGAAGGCCACAGATACTACTCACAACAAAAGGCTGTTTTACCATACACTACAACAAGCGGTTTTACTGTACACTATAAAAAGCAGTTTTACCATACATAACAAAATGCCGTTTTACCATACACTACAACAAGTGGTTTTACTGTACACAATAAAAAGTGGTTTTACCATACACAACAAAAGGCCGGTTTACCATGCACTACAACAAGTGGTTTTACTGTACACTTTAAAAAATGGTTTTACTGTACACTTTAAAAAGTGGTTTTACCATACACTACAAAAATATCTTACCATACACTGCAAAAAGTAATCTTGTCATACACTACAAAAAATATTCTTGCCATACACTACAAAAAAGCAATCTTGCCATACACTACAAAAATCAGTGTTACCGTACACCACTAAAAGCAGTCTTGCCATTCGTGATAACAAACACCAGTGTTGCCAGTTCAAGAAAATAACAATGGTGTCATGTCGTGATAATATTGTATATTGTTATAATAATAATAAAACAATAACACTCCTTATCATTGTTGTCATAAATAATTATTATCAGGGTAGTTAATACACAATGTCATTATTTTATTATAAAATATTACAATACTAGAATAAAATTATTTTTCAGTGTTGATTACAATTTACAATATTGGTATATCCGTAGTGCGATCGCCGAGTTCAGTTAATCCCTGTTTCATATCTATGAATATCGAGTTCAGGATGTTACCTAACCAATTAATTTTGGTTTTAACCGTCCAAATTAGGACCCAAAAACCAATTTCCAATCCTCTTTTGTTTCTAAATTTAAAAATGTTCATTAGCCGTCTGCTGCATTCCGGCGATGGGATACATCAGTATACCTATAGTCAGATAAATGGACCAATTATTGATTGCAAGATGTAATATTCAAGAAGCCAAACTACGGCAGTGTCAAAATAATGATTTACATGTATACGAACGCCTAAGCATATCATGTCTCTTACACCACAGCTATCACTGTTGATAACTACATGATCCGATAGCATGGAAGTATAAATTCAGACAACACACGTAAAAAACAACAAGCGTTTAGTTCAACGCTCGATAATAAATGTGACATTTTTGATTCGAACTGTTCACATTGACAATGATACTCAACAAACTCTAATCAATTCGATTTCCTATACAACATAATTCAATATTGTCCCCTCCCGTTGGAGTAAATCGACACTTGCCGAGTGCTATTGTTGACTTTACAAATTATCTACCTGTAGATTTAGATCAATATTAATCTGTATTAATCTATAACTAGTCTTTAAATAAACGAAGCAAATATTATATAGTTCATATACTTGCTACTTTGAATCGAACCATCAAAGACTATGACTATGTATGAATGGTTGCCCAAGGGTGTTCTTTAAAGCTGCTTAAACAGGATTTGAGAGAATATTAATCCTTTACAATATAAGGTATTGTGGAATTGGAATCTCTAAAAAGAATATCAGTCCAAAAAAGGCTCATCCCCGTTCGCTAAATCTTTTGATGGGTCTGTAGGCCCGTTTACACTTGGCAGTGATAGGCGTGCCGTTCTGGGCACGATACCAGGCCGCGATAAATTTCAAGAAATTGACCCGTTTAAATTACTCTAAAACAACCGTGCCAAGCACTCCAAATGTGGAACTCTTCACAGAAAAGTTAATTTCAGTCCCTATACAAATTACCCAGATGAAAACAATTATGATGGTGGATTTAGTTTGGGCAGCCATTTTGACAGAACTGATGATAGAACTGTCAAAGTTTGCGGGGAAAAAGGTCAAGGTTCATTTCGCGCATGCGCAGTTATCCGTACTGAAACCGTGCTCAGACCGGATATCGTTTACACTAAGAAAATTTAACCGCGCCGCGCCTGGTACCGTGCCGAGACCACCTAATTTCAGTGGGCCAGATTGGCACGGTACTCAGTACGGCACGCTTATGTTTGACCCGTTTACACTACAAAAAAATTAACCGTGCCGTGCCAGGTACCGTTCCTGGCACGCTTAAAATTTGTAATGTAAACGGGGTTTATGTTTAATCAGTTTGATTGAAGCCAGGAGATTATCTTCCGTTCAAATTTTTGCAGTAAACGCTTTGGTAGGACCGCTCACATACTAATTTTAATACTTTAAAAATATTAACAGCACATAATCACAGAATGTTTAATGGGGCATTATGGGAGATTAGATAAAGAGTTGATAGTTCTCGCTATAATAGTTAAAAAAAATAGACAACGTAAGTAGAATATTATGCTGAAAATATCAGTCAGATTGCTTAACTCTGAACCGAGATATTAGCTTTTGAATTATCCATTTTTATACGTTGAATTATTTTTCAAGAAATGTATTCCAATCCGCTAAATATCGCAGGCTAGCGATGGCATCAATAGTTGATTATGGTCTTGGTAAGTAATTTATATAACATTTAAGGCCTAAAGAAAGACCTGCAAGAGGCAAATTTATCTCTTGCAATTTGTGTAAATTTTAGCATGCATACAGCGTTGAAAATTTGATATTGCTCGAAAAATTCTAATGACGATTTGCGTCTTTAATTAATGGGATCGTGAAAAATAAATTTTTGCTCATCCCGAGAACAGCTAAGATTCGAGTCTGCTGTCATAAGTCGTGTTAAATTGACCTAAGTAAAGGAGTTTCGGGACGGTGGGCCAGATACATGTCATTTCAGTAGCTATATTATGAAGAGCTTTAGAAATTAAATCCTTCCATTTTATTTCCTGTTGACCCTATGACCGAACCAACTTTCGATGAGGCGTTTTATTACTCTCTTGATGGTTGATTGTCACGCTACAATCGTTCCCATAATTCTTTCACATATTCAATTCCAACGGGATATTTGATTGGATAATATTAGATTGATTTTAGTGCTTAGCCAATCAAAATTGAAGTATCTACTAAAATTTGGATTTTATCTTTAGTTAAAATTTCGAGAAACAGGGCCCTGGTATTTAAAACATTGAGAGATCAACAGACATTACTAAACAAAACTACCCCATAACTCAACAGGTCACTAATTTGAAGTTTTACTCAAAACACCAAGCCTAATTACATCAACAGTTTGAAGGTTTTCCCAAAACACCAGACCTAATTATATCAACAGTTTGAAGTTTTACCTAAAACAAAGGGATTTACTCAATGGCGAGGAAAGTTATAATAAATTGTTATAAAGGCATGCGCTTATTTCATTTAAACAAAAATCTATGGGTGATTCCGTTTTTCGGTATGGACAGAAAATGTTACAGACCCATTTTAAAATTACTCGATCCCAACATCTATTCAAACTAATCACTGAATGTTTTGTTTTCTCCTTAGATTAGAGTATTAAACTAATACCAAGACTGTCAATCGCATAATATTCGTTTCTTTTTGTCTTTCGTTTTTCATCTGTATTTTATATTTTATCGACTTATTTAACTTGAAATTTGACATGTTTTAGCAATGCGTCGTGTACTGACATCGCATACATGTTCCCCGAAGTTTCGTACGAAACACGACCGAAGCTAGCGACCTGAACGACAGTCGTTCTGAATATATTTTAGATTTTATGTATCGCATATATTATAAAAGCCATAAATACAGAATAAAGATATAAATATAATTAGATTTAATAAAAGTGCGCCTGTAGGGTTAATGAACTATTGTTTAACATACCACATTCTTTTAAAACAATCCAATCTTTACTTTGCTCTGGATACAGTCGAAAATGTCCAGAAGTGACGAAAATGTAAGATGTGACGAATATGTGTAAGTGAGATGTAACGAAAATGCAAGATGGGACGAAATACTAATCAGAAATCAAATACTTAATACCACTCCATTAGATATTTTTATTATGTTTTTTTTTAATAGTCACAGTGAAATCAGTTTGATTCATCTAGCGGTATTTTGCTTTATTTTATATATATCATTGAAGCATCTATATTTTCTTACAGTAATATGTTGATATCTGTCACTTTTATCTAAGTAATAAAAATTCTACAATAGTTTGTTTGGATTAGATGTCATTGTTTCTCTTATTGTTCATAGAAACGATAGTAATTATTGTGTATAGAAGAGTATTTTTTTATCTTATCTATATCTCATTATAAAGATGAACAGATCAGATAGAAAAAAACCCCACAATATACCACGATACAAATCAACACAATTTAAGACTCCCAGCCTAGACCGTGTTCCAAGCATGGCCGTTGATCGATGCGGGGCGGGTGGGGCGGAAGGGTGTTGGGAGGCGACAAAACCCAAATGACCCCCTCCCCCATTCCCGCACACTCACCTGCACCCTTCGTATGGCCCATATTACAATACAAAAAACAAAACAAACAAAAACATAAATAAATAAAATAATAAATGAAACCCGATATCCAGGTAGCATTGTAATAATGAATTTGGATTAAATAAGTTATGCTGAGATGTTCTTGCGCGTTATAGGCCTGTGGGATGGACCATGAACTATGGACGATTCAATTTGCATTTCGGTCAATTTCCAAAGGTTTGCATTCGTTAGTTGTGTATCTTCCAAATTTACCTCAATATTATGCCTATTACGGTGGCTGATTAAGGACACGCAATACAAGGACATTGTATTATCTCGAGCGCTCGACTTAATTATCTCGAGCGCTCGACTTAATTATCTCGAGCGCTCGACTTAGTATCTCGAGCGCTCGACTTAGTATCTCGAGCGCTCGACTTAATATTATTTTTTTTTGCGTGTCCTAAATCAGCCACCGTAGCCTATACCGTTACTCCAGAAAAATTGAATTTAAAGGCATACTAAGACTGAAGATATAAGATCACCCCGTGTTCAAATATTTGAATGTCATACTTGTTTTTTTAAAACGTTTTTTGTGTATTTAAATATTGATTGTAGTCAGCTAGATATTGACTAAAGGTATATCATATCTATAAATAAACAAGACTTGATTGACAGTTGGTATAGGTTATTGTCGATGTAAATTACACAATATATTATGTGTGATATTACACTTTAGATATAAGATAAACATCACAGTAAATTATTTTTATTTAAAGATACATTATCGGAGATTTTTTATAGAGAGTTGGCCATTCTTGCTATAACAGTTCAAAAGTAGATGATGAAAGAAGAATATATTGAAAAATTCAGTCAAATTACTTTATTCTGAACATAGTTATCATCGTTGTAATATTTGCCTAGAAATGGTAGCGAATTGTGTCTTCACCTTCGCTGATAGTTTGATTGACAGGCGTTAAATCCACCTACATATCTCGATTATCAAGTAAAGTTTTCAATGGCATACGGAAACGCTTTACAGCGGCCTCGCTAAGTACACTCTATCATTTAGCCTCGATCTAACAGACGTATTTTCATCAGGTTACCCCTTATCTGATTTAATCAATTAGTGAAATCCTATTTAAATCCGAGCTGTAGCCGAGCCATCCGTGGGTCTACAGAGTTGATTTTGGTCCTGTTGTTTAAATAAAGATCTAATTTATAATTTCTATAACATCTGAAGCCTAAATTAAGACTTGCAATAATCAGATTTAGCTCTTGCATAATGCATGTTTAATAGACTGACAAGATCTACATATCTTATATACTACACATATCATTTGTTAAAGAAGCGTGAGCAACACTTTTCTTGTTGACGACCATGAAATTTTTTTTCTAATAATCTCCCTCCTCCTGAGTAAAATACCATAATATCACTCATTTTTCTGATAAACAGTCTGAAGCAAAAAATAAAGTATAACCAATAAATAAAATGAGATGAATTAAAACAGAGATCGGAACATATCGGCTATGGAATCCGCCAACACTGCACAGCAGCTGCTGCGTTGTTCTCCTGCTAATAACCAGACCTTAACACGATAAGGTAATGTTGATGTCCTGTATTTCGATGGGATATTGGACCTTTTATTAAAGTGAAAGTAGTCAAAATGTTTAAAGATATATTACGCAACAGCTATAATATACTTGCCTATTTCCATTTCCAGACATTTGTCTGGCTTAAAATGTTATGTACATTATTTTTTAGACAGTTTTTCACATGGCAAGCCTATGATCAACCCTCTAAGTCATCTGATGGCTTTAAAAATACCCGCCATGCTCGAATGTTGATAATAGGCCTGAAAATAGATCTTGACCACTAAGAATATGGACCGCTTATTGTCAAAACTTTAAACATTTATAACTTCGCTTAGAATAAAGGAATTTGACTTGTTTTCTATATCTCGAATAATGCATTTTTAATCTCGCTCAGAAATCTTCAACTATGGGGTTGCCAACGTCGTCGCATTTCTACATTTATATTTGGGTTAGGGGTTACGTAATTGCATTCCTTTCGGCGTTTCCATCAAAAACTGGTTTGTGGCTATGCTGGTATTTTCTACAAGATGTTTATGTGCCCCTTTAATCTTGAGTCATGGGTCATGTCAACCTTATGATCAGATGTCAAATGTCTTAATGTCAATGATCAATCACTCTTTTTTTTCAAAAATCAAATTAAATAAACAAATATTGGCAAATATAAAATCTCTCGTCCTTGTCACGTTCCAGTGAAAAAACACTTCAGCTCTGTCGGCATAAAATATTTCATATGTGTACGTAATTTTAATGATTTGCTCTGTACCATGCACTGGCTGGATTGTTTTATTTTGACTTGATCTATCTGTCACCATCCCACTAAAACTTAATCAAAGCAAACCCTTATTTGTTTTGGAAAACATGCGAGGGGATGAGACAAGAGTGGCTTACACGTGACAAACGTCATTTGTTTTTTTAAAAAAGAAACTTCAAAAGGTAACCGACCATGATACTGAAACAAAATCCTAATAATTTTATAGGACGACCTATTTCACAAAAAAAGTATCTATATTAAATCAGTGAGATAGAATTAAAGGGAAGGGGGGACTCCTCCGTAATCCTTTTAATCCTAATTTTAAGCCATAATAATATTTGATATTTTAGAATATTTTAGTCATTTCGGGAATAACATATATAATAATTCGTTTTTGCGCAAGAGTCTTTAGCATTAGGAGGGGATATGGGGACCCAAAGAAAACCCACGAGGTTGGGAAGGCAACCTACACCTACCTACACATACAAGCTTGGGATCGAAACCACGCCACTTGACGCAATTGCAGGCCTTATAATCTTAGGACTCATTTTAGTACTTATGAAAGACTTCTTTTCTACATGTCGAGTGGGTGGGGATTCTATGAATTTGCCCTGATTTTAAGACCAAATTGAGTAAAATTATCATATTTCTCATTATCTATACTTTCTGTTGCATTACATTATTATTTTTTTAATAAAGATTAGATAAAGAGCTGGCAGATCGCACTATAATAGTTACAAACTAGATAATGTAAAGGTAATTTGCTGAAAATTTCAGTCAAATTGATCCACTCTGAACCGAGAATTTAGCGATTGAATTTTCGGCCTAGCCTCGATCGTCATTACTGAAGTCTGTTACGATAAAAAAAAACATGAATGAAAGTTGAGCAGCAAATCGGATCCTAATCCAGTAAATATCGCAGGCTAGCGATGACATTAAGAGTTGATTATGCTCTGGATACGTTAATTAATGTCCAATTAATAATTTAGATAAAATTTCAGGCCTAATGAAAGACCTGCAATAGGCAGATTTGACTCTTGCATAATATATGTTTAATGTTAAAAATTTGGAAATTTGAAATTTAAATCACATAACTTTCTCCCTAGTTTGAAATGCTGCTTTAAAAAATAATGAATGGTCGAACTATCTTATATCACATTTTCGGACAATTTAGTTATCATATCTACAAAGTAAAGAAAAATCTGTCACAGCCCTGTAACCATTCACAGACCATAATCACAACAAAAGTTTCCTTTGATTTTAGAGTTAATTCTCGTCTTTAACTTTTTCCCAACATTTCGTTGGATTGAAGGCCCTACATTTCAACATCGCCAACCTGTTAACTCTGTCAACGGTGTCAACGGTATAAATAGAAAGAAATGCTTTAAACACTTACCAGTCGTGGATAACTCATTAAGTAGAGTTTTTGGGTGGTCTGTATCCATTTGCGCTAAGGGCATGTCCGGCATTTACCGTGATGTCCTCAGACATTGATTGAATGGGTAAAGGGTGGGGAACTAGAACCATTGTCCTCTCGGTCAAGATTTTTGCTCCGGATGCTAGTCATTGTAGTGGCAATATAGCTGTATTGATAATGTACTTATCTCATATATATTTATATTGATATTAACTCACCATATTTACACCTATATTCAATGACCATTATATTAATATAAGCCCTGTTTACACGGTTATTTTTTCTTTTATATGTAGGAGTTTATAATTGTGTATATAAATATTGGCTATGGTGTTATAAACAATTGAATGTATCCGTATACAGTTTATTTCCCGTTGAGCAAGAGACTCTAAAATTTCATATGGTCTTTTGATTTTATGCATGGAATTGAATAGGATTTAACGTCTTGTCAAACCAGTGGCCATTTTGAGACTAACATAATATGGTAATTGCCTTGTATATGCTTATGTGTGCAATACGAGGGTGATTATTGTGTCTGAACAGTGCGTCAGTGGTGTTTCCACGAACTCTTTTTTCGATTTACGATTGTCAAGGGTTGCATTTCAGGCTGATTTATCGTTTCATTTTAGACTGTTTCATTTTAAATTTTAGTAAAGATGACAAAACGTTAATTTAAGATTTTGGAGGTTAGAAAGTCGATAACGGTCAAATTCCGGGTTGATAAATAATAAAAAAAGATACGGTAACTCTTTTTAGAACACATGGTACCACTTCTACAGATAACATGTGTACATGTACTTTTAAAAACACAATGACAATAAATTTTTATTGCAATTTTGTGTTGTCTCCAAGGAATGATTTTATTTAAAACTTTATTTAAGTCTTTCAAAATGTTTCTTTCTTCTCACGTTCTTGGAGCCTTTCCAATGATGTCCACACTTTGGTCATGGACTGATATATAGAGTTGTTTGTTAAGCTGATGTTCCTCAATAAAGAATTAGTGGTTATGCATTTTATGTCAACCAATGCTGCTACTTTTATGTGGTTAAATCCAAATTTGTTCTTTTTAATTGATCTATAGGATAGCCTGAGTGGTGATTCGTTTGTTAAGTACGCGCCTAGTGTTCCGTTTGATAAATCTGCACTTAAAGGGCGTATGGCTCTGTTTTTTTTAACCTCGAAATAGACGAAAAGGGTTCCAAAAGCACACATTAAAGGAATATGAATGTATGTGAAGTGATTTATGTTCAATGTTCTGAAAAAATATTGTAATTTCTATTCTAATCAATTATGTTCGGTGAAATACGTGAAAAGTTCAAATTGAATGGCAGTCGTTTATACCTATTTAGTCCAATATTATGGAAAATACTGAGTTAGAGATTTATCTCCTTTAACACTTCGGTATGAATGCATAAATTTTATCTCTAACTGATGTGACCAGTCCGATAGGTCGGTGTGACTCCTGCCTTTTCATATTTATGGGCCTATTTAATCTTGTATAAATACGTTAATATACGGTAACAGATTTGTTGTTTGCTATACAATGATAATAAGAAATGGAATGAGGCTTAACGTTCTACTGTAAGCCCCGATGATGGACATACGCCATGAGGGAATATTTGCCTACGCCTATTTCGAATTCCAGCTGGCAAGGCTTCTTTTACCTGTACACAAATGCGTACACGGGACCTCGGGTTTTCACACCGGAGAATTAGAAATATGACTTGGTCGGTATACGGAATTCTCCTTCTTATCGTGGCTGTGATCCTGGAATGCCTTTTGTACTGAGTTACCGCACAACTGAAGTGTAATTTCCTGTGGTCATTATTTAAGATCCATGGGCATAGTCTATCTATAAATCTATAAACATGAAGATATTATATTTCAGCAGCTGTAAGGCCATAATTCAAAAATAAACACCACTTTAATTGATCTCCGTACTACTTCGGCAGTAAATAGATATAGCTTTCACTGCGTTGGTCATAACTATAAATCTCTTAAAACTCTATATATGGCTAACTTGTATAATATTATGATAATGACAATATACCCACTATAAATGTGTCAATATATAAAGATGTGTAAACTCTATGGGGTGTCTAAGGGGTCGTACAGGTTAAAAAGGTCGAAAAGACAGAAAGAGAACATATTCCCATCAACACGGCACTTTTTATCATTTTTATGGGGAAGGTTTCCCGACAGTGTTTCCGTCCATAGGTTGTAGAATATAAACTATAACATGTAACGTGTTCTACTCATTGGTACAGAGTGCCTCATTTTATGTCCAATTCAAAAGACCAGTGAATTTCATCGGTTTTTACCTAAATTTGAAAAATCCCAAGCTAGGAAAAGATGCACCAGTCCCACCCATCCCACCCGCATGTATCCAATTTGGAAGTGTCTCTTATTCATTTACTATTCCTCGACGTATCCTTTTGAAGTTCGCCTTTTCGTTTCCTCCAATTTGGATATTGCATTATGTTTCATTTATTGTTTTCTTTTTATTGTTTGAACACCACAAAAAAAATTCACAAGATAATATCTCAAGTATATTGCCTTTCCATTGTCTGAGCAGTTTCAGTTTCCGAGAATAATGCCTTGGATCTGTCCAACTCAGACATTATGTCTTTTACAAACCGCAGTGTTCAGGGTTGGGGTTGGGGCCAGATACATTTTTTAGTTGATTCCGATATGGCATCCTTTTATAATGATCTATTAGTTCGAATCTAGATTATATTGTGCACTTTTATACTCCTACTTTCATTTTACGTAACGTCTTTTATAAACATTGTGGGTTCAGCTATTGAATGAGTTGTCGGTTGCTAAAGGTAACGGTTTTGTTTATTTTTGTAAGAGAGATGTGTTATAAAGTTTGATCAATGTCTTGTATTTGTTTTATGTTGGTTATAGAAGTGGAAAAGGCAAGTGCTTGTATAATACAGGTTTCAATAAAGTGTGGTAGAACTATGTCATATACAAGGTGAATGAACGGACAAATGAAATGAAATGGTTATATGCTCCCATGAACGGACAAAATATAAATGGATTTTAAACCACGTAATACAATGCGATTATTATTTTGAAACATATCATTAATTCAATGACCATGGGAAATGTATGTGGCCCCGTGTCTTTTGTCGTATCCCTAACCCGGCATGGGAATCAGGCGTTGAATTAAATAATTTTTTTTTTCTCGGCCAGCGCCGCGACATTCTAATGGCCTCAGTAAACTAACCGCTCAAACACTATACGCATTTACTTGCAGAGATGTGGGCAGAGGGGGCGACCGTTCCCGGCATCATTTTCACGGGGTCATGCAATCAAAAGGTAAAATTAAAAATAAAAATTATTTTAAATTAAAATTGTCGCTGTCAACTTTCTTGTACAAACTGCCCTACTTTATTTGAATAAAAATTTCATTTTATCTGTTCTTGCATATTCAAAATGCTTCCTAGGTACTAGAGTTGGACCCTGCACCACTAAACCTCTGCACGCCGCCTGTACTACTACTACTACTAATATCACGTGGTAGAAAAAGGTTTAACTGGTAGAAGGTCAATAAACAATATCGCCATGGCCTTCAAATAAACAAGATATCTGTCGGTAGCAGCCCCATTTTAATTAAAATTAGACTGCTCTTTATTTCATTTATTTTGTGAGTTACATTATTGTAAAACCCTTTTCACATTGGGAATTCCAGAAATGAGTGGGCTATTATATCAACCAATATAATATTTTTGTGGTGGATGTCCTCCGCTTGACAGAGTAAGCTTATACTCTTTACACGACACCTAGTAGATAATACTACCTTTCCTTGCATGAGCTTCGTCAAACCGGAAGTAGTATAACTCCGAAACCGGAAGTAGTATGTGCAACGCTATCAGGCGTGATTCGTTTTATATTCAGCTTCTGTTAAAAGTTATTTCTCGCCAAACTGCCAAAGTTGAAATCTACGGGGTGATTCTTCACAACTTGAATATTAATCAAGCACGCTACATGGATAGATAGATCCGGATACTGATCAATCAAACACGCTAAAGGAATAGATGGATCCGGATATTGATCAAACCAACACGCTAAAGAAATAGATAGATCCGGAAATATTCGAATCAAACGCTCGCTAAACTAATTAAACGTGTATTATGTGTAGTACCATGGTTCGTTTGTCAGACGTGGAAAGCGGACACGTACTAAAAGCGGTCGCCACATCCTACGTATATAACCCATGCACTCTTTTCGTACTACATATCTTAATAGCCTTGTGATTGTCTAGTATTTGTAATTGTCTTCTTTCCTTCCTTTTCACGTTGTGTATTTTCTTCTTAATATCTCAGTAGTTAAGACGTTTGTCTTACCAGCGCTTTATATAAAGCACTGAGTTACGTAGATTACAAGCATGATAGATTACATTAGCTTACTTAAAAACAATATCTTTCTCTCAACCTAACTCCTGTAGAAGTCTAACCAGCATGGCTAGACTCAGGAAACGGCTACATCATACGGTCGTCTAAAGAACCAAGGTGACGTCTACCCTATATGAGAATTCAGAGGCAGTCTCTAGGAACTCAGATGGTATCTGTCCGGAAACCAAAGATATCTGAATCTAAAATGGCTGATTTAGGCTTTTTAACAGATTTGCTTACGTCATGACTTAAGATTCTGCATATAATGAATTTGATTGGATAGTTACAGTGTATGATGCAATTAGTAAATTTCCAATCACGTGTTAAACATGATATTCTGATTGCCACGTAACAAGCTGTGTTTATCAAATTATAACTCTTTTATGTTTAAATCCGTCACTCATTATTTGATTGCATTAGATATGATTTCTATACAATCTAATAATTATTTAAGGATATATTATTAATACAATGCTATTAATTTAAAGAGCAAAAATTCTACCAATCTTACTACAAATGCAAGAGGTAAATCTGCCTATTGCAGGTCTTTCTTTGGGCCTGAAATGTTATATAAACTATTAATTAGCATTTATTAACATGAAAACACCATTATCAACTCTCGATGACATCTTATGTGTCCGATTTTCATTGGATTTGAATTCGATCTGCTATGTTAGGTCCGTTGATGATTAAGCGCAAAAATGGATAATCGAGACTTTGTTAATTAACGTGACAGCGATAATAATGACAATCGAGGTTACAGTGATTTTTAAAATAAGGTTTTCTCGGCTTAGACTGAAGCAATTTGACTGAAATTTTCAGCATATTCCATTTAGACCATCTAGTTTGTAACTATTATTCTCAGAACTGTCAGCAATTTATCTAATCTTCCATAACGTATCTTTAATGCATTAACCACAGAAAGTACAAAATTCGACGTTAGACTTATTACATGTACAAAACCAAACACATATTTCCTATTTTAATCAAACTGTATTGGTCGCCTGTAAGAAGTTGTCCATTAGTTAAAAGATTTTTCTGTAAACGTTTAAACAGTGCTGGATCAACCATTAAGCAAAAAGTAAAAATGACGTATATAAAATCTCAGAAAAACTCACGTGCTTAAGGGTTGTTTGTGGTTTATTATTGTTTTTATTTTATTTTGAATTACATATTATATGCGGGAGCCAAAACCATTTAAGTGCTAGTGCCTCTGCGTGTATTATTTAATCAGGCCCTGCGTTTAAGTGCACAAGCTGCAAAACCAAGGAAAGCGTTTCTTTTAATTTACACAATAATAATTTAAAACCCATTTATTTTTTTCAGGCTTTCAGTTGTTATTCATTTACTTCTTTATTTGTCCCTTTCGTGTTTTTTTTTATATTTATCATTCATCTTCCAAAATCATTTAATTGTTAAAAAAAAAATATTTTTTTCATACGGACATTTTCTTATACAGAGCTTAGCAAATCACTTTTGGTGAAGACATTGCTCTATAAATGTTTTGTAACAATGATAATCTATAGATTATTGACAAAGGACTTTATTCTGTAAAAGGTGTGTTGTTTTGTAGCTAACAGATTGATTTACTTTGACATTTTCAAAATGTTGTACATTTAATCATTTGTTTTTCTTTTGTCTAAATGTGGTTTGTAGGTATGCTGTATTCAATACAGTACGTTACCTATTCAATAATACCAAATGAAAATGGTATTTACAATCGCATAAGGTATACAAAAAAAAAATGAATTAAATCAACACATCAATTAATGATCAAATAATTAAATTCCTTTATGTCTTCTGCCAATTAATTTCACAGTATTCTTTAATCCGATATTGTATTACAGTGAAAACAATTCAACGGTTTTTCACACTCCGATATGTCATATCTTGTTGATGTCCTCTCATGTTTTTTTGGGGTACTCCCACTGTGCCAGTTTTTAATCCCTGGATTATCATGGATTATCGGATTTTTTAATTAACAGCCTTAATTGGCTTAATCAAGTGGGCCAATTTTATGGTGTAGAGAACTGTGTTCAACAGATTATTCGTTCAGCATATGGCATGTAACTGTGTTCATCTTATTTTATCATGATGATAAGCATTTTTTTGTTAAAACTTAGTTAAGTGGTGAACTCCGTTCAGAGGACACTATATATATGGAACCACTGTGATTTGTCAACAACATTGATCTGACAGATATCACAAGATGGCAAACGTTCAAGTAGATATTAGTTTCATACCAAATGCTCAGGGTGGCCACAATCTGGTGTATAGAGGGGGGAAACAGCTTGCTGCTGGTGCCTCTAGCAAACCCAGAAAAAGGAAGTACCGGCAGTTGGAAGACAGACTGGTAACAGAAAAGCGGCGCCTCCATGAAGGGCATTACACCGTCGTCGAGTACGGGGATGCTGTCTCCCATTTAGTTGGATTGTAAGATGTATTTTGTTGAAGATGTATTATTAATAGGAAAATGTTTGATTAAATAAAATGATAACTTGTACATTATATGCTAAAAATTTTAAATATTGTATTTTAGTATAATAATGTTGTAAAAACGGTAGATTTAAAATGGAATAAAATATTAAATTAAACTGTTAATCCTCTGGTAAACCCTTAATCCTAACTAATCCCCATTGTTGTATCGTTATTATTTGATTAATCCCTAAACAATAAAACTGGCACAGTGGGAGTAAATCGTGTTTTTCTTATTATCGATCCTACTTGTTAGCTATGTGAACTTCTTACTTAAATAAATGAGAATATTTTGTTTTATCGTATTAAAGAATGCCTTTGTCGTTGTATTGTAATAATGAATTTGTTTTATTGTAGTAAATAATTACTTTTATCGTATTAGAGTCCATTTTATTAAAGTTCATTGTATTAAAGTTCATTTTATCGTATTAAAGAGTTGCTTTGATGTTTTATCGCAATAAAGAGTTCTTTTTATTCTAAAAAGTAATTCCTTTTATCGCATTATCGTATTAAAGAGTAAAATTTATCTTATTAAGTTAAATTTATTGTATTAAAGAGTACCATGGTATTAAATAGATCGTTTTATTCATCGTATTAAAGGTTTTCGTTTCATTCATCGTTTTAAAGGTTTTCGTTTCATCGTTTTAAAGATTTCGTTTTATCATTTAATCGTTTAGAGTAACTAGAACAAATTGCAAAAGAAGGTTTCTTGGAACCGCTGTGTTCGTACGATCATCTCTTCAACATATCCAAAGTTCTCTCATTTTCGGGGCGAGGAGATGACCTACTTTGCATAAATTCAAAAGGGTCGCCAAATGTATCTTAGTCTTTTTACTATTGAGTTTTCATCTTATAAATTTATTACAGATAGAAACAGAACCCCTGTGAGTCAGAATATCTAGTCAGAAATTAACATAAATCAATCCTCATGTCTTATTTCGACGTTAAATGTTGACGCCAGGATACAATTTTCAAGAAACCGTCTCAGTAAGTAATAGAAATTGAAATGTAAATAATTAGATTACAGTGCAGTCAGATAGTGTCTCATGTCTTGTAAAGTCTTAGTAGTCCATCAAATGTGCCAAATTCTATTTGTCTGTTTATCTTATACAAGTTCTTTTCACGATGATACTTTGGATGTTTATTTTATACAAGTTCTATTCCAGGCTTAATTCACCCCCCACCCATATACAACTGCACCTGGTAGTACACATGGAAACCATGATACTGGGCATGTTTATCTTATACAATTTCATTTCCCGATTAGAACAGAGTCTCAAAAATTAAAGTCCGAGTACGTATGAAATTTAAGCACTAAAATATATAGGAATGGTGTATTGACCTAGTCTCAAAATTTCAGCTCAAAATATTGAGTCGTTTGGACGTGAACGTCAAAACTGCTTATCCGGACACGTAACCCTTTTAAGATTTCAGGTCAATTTTTTCGTTGGGTGACCTGATAATCGATTCCCGTTTCTTGAGAGGTCGATACAGTGAATGACCCATGTGCTGTACTTGATAACGGGCGGTAAATTTCACCTAAATATTATTTTTATAAAAAAAGGTCTGGTTTTATCCAGACACCGTATAATACAGTTTGAGACACCGGTCTCCATTTCCAGATGAAGACTGACGGATTTAAGTTGTTTGCAAAAGTATCACAAATATTGAGTTACTTGCTCGGTCCGTAGGTAGAGGGTTTTAAGGCATTTTAACACAAAAGTAAGCAGTTTTATTCTCCAAAAAATTATTGGGATTGGCCCTTTAATTCACCTCCCCTCTGCACCTGCGTACACACGGAAACCATGGTATTTTGGATGTTTATCTTATGCAAGTTCTTTTCCGGGCTTAATTCATCCATCCATTTTAACTGCACCCGGTAGCACACACGGAAACCATGATATGTTTATTTTATACAATTTCTTTTCTGGGTTTACTTCACCACCCTTCTACATCCACAACTGCACCTTATAGTACACACGGAAACCATGATACTTTACAACATATGGAGTTGGCGGCATTTTCTTTATCTGGACACAAGACAAACTTTTCACTACCCTTTACCATGTGATGCCTTTCTCTAAGATTTCCCATGCGAAAGCTTTCTAGTTTTTTAATTCGTTTGACCACCATACAAACACAGTTCGATGCTCGAATCCTCTTGAATCCTTTTTGTGCATGATTCCGAGGTGTAACACAACATTCAGACTTTTTTGAATTGGCAAATGTGGCTTTCAAAAATATTCAAGTGGATTTGAACTTCCGCAAAAACATTCAGAACTTGCCACTAAGTCCGGATGTTGCAAAGTATTATGGTCTCCGTGTATGCTACCAGGTGCAGTTGTGGGTGAGGGGGGCGGTGAATTGTGGCCAGAAAAGGGGAAATGGAGACTTGCGGAAGACAAATTAGGGCCCAAAACAATGGACTCCGCATCAATGGAGCCGACCCTCAAAATCATCCACTAAGTCTGTAAATTGGAACGTTACTCAGTCAAATGCACCAGAAGCGAGATTGTTTGGAATCTATAAAACTGACTCGGGTAGCGAATGTAAAGATTTCACGTTTTGTGCAGAAGCAAGAAGATTTCGAACTTGAATGAGATAAACACTATTAACGTGATGGATATGTTGTAAAACTTCTGATGCGATTTGTTCTATAGGTTGCCGTAAATTTACCGAAGATTGACTGGACTAGTATCGTAAACATTTATTTTTATCGTTTAATCGTAAAGATTTCGTTTTATCATAGTGGTGGTTTTATCTTTTCGTATTGAAGATTTTCATTTGCTCGCATTAAAGATTTCATTTTATCCTTCTCATTCATTTTAAAAACATCGTTTTTTATTTCATCAAAAAGTTTATTTAATCGTATTTTATCATTTTACCTTTCATTAAAAAGTGCGTTTTATAGTGCACGTATAATGAAGAAATGAAATGAAATGAAATGGGGTTTAACGTCATACTGTTCTGCTCCTATATATGCTGGGCTAATGAAGACGGGCATACGCCGTACAGTGTGCTATGAGGGAAATTTTGCCCGGGCAGCGGCACTATCGCCTACTCTTATATCGAATTCCAACTGTCAAGGGATCTTTTACGTGCATTCCAATGTATACACGGGACCTTGGTTTTTCGTATCATCCGAAGGACTAGACAGCTGTCCTTGTCAGGCCCCCCGTCCTGCATCACTGACAAGGGGGAACCAGTATAATAAAGAGCTCGTCGCTTATAAAGTGTTTTCATTTCTTTTTATTTCATTTTGAACTCTTCGTTTCTCGAATTAAGGATTATATTATTTTATCGTTTTAGAGATGTTATTTTATCGTATTAAAGAATTCCTTTTCCTAGTTTTTTTTATCACAGTAAATGTTTTATCACCCTATATAAAAGTTTTGTGTTACCATTTTATATGCATGAAAGATTGTGCAGTTTTCTTATTTCTTTTTATCGTGATAAATGTTTCTTTTTATCATTGTGAAAACACTTTATCATATTAAGATTCTGTTTCATTTTATCACCCTAGAAATTTGATGTTACCATTTTATTGTATTAAAGACTGTTTTCTTAATTCGTTTTATCGTGGTAAATGTTATATTTTGTCACCTTAAACGTTTTATATTAACACTTTATCGTATTAAGATTCTGCAACTGTGAACGCGGTTATGTAATTTAAAAAGAAAATGGCGTGTTCCCACTTATAGCCCGTTCAGACGCTTATTTTTAAACCAGTTCATAATCGCTGGGGTTTTTAAGACAGCATCGTGTTGCGTTCACACGTACTATAAGCCAAACCAGTTTAACTATTCTGACCTCTTCGGTCGGAGGTTAGAGTTAACTGCGCATGGGTAGCTTCATATTCTTTATTCGGTTCTCGCACGCTTTCGATAACATTGGCACTGTCTGACCCCAATATTTTCACATGAATGGAACTAACTGCGTACTGCGCATGCTCGAAGCAAGCTGTAGCTGAGGTTTTTAAGCCAACCCGTTCAGACGGCTAAGATGAACCAGTTTAAAATAAAAAGCCTCCTCGAAGCCAGGTCGCGAGCAGGGGTTATTAAACTGGTTTATTTGCCCCACATTTGCGTTCAGACGCTTAAGTTAAACTGGTTTAACGATCCCCGGGGTTTTTAAACCAGTTCAACTTAAGCGTCTGAACGGGCTATTAGCCGACAGGCTTTGATGTCAAATTTTGCCGCTAATCCAGAGTTAATCCTAGAACAATGGTGTTATAAACTATAGTCCATATCTTTTTTAAGACTAAAACTGTATTGATTTTAACAAATTTAACTTTTATTAAATAACATTAAATAGCTTACACATATAAAAATATATTGATTTTAACAAATTTAATATTTATTAAATAACATTAAATGATTTACACATATAAAAATATATTGATTTTAACAAATTTAATATTTATTAAATAACATTAAATGATTTACACATATAAAAATGCATTACAATTTACACATTTAACTTTTATTAAATAGCATTATATAATTTATAAATAAATGCCTTACAACATAACAATCATTTTACAGCCCCACTAAATAGGAAATATTTGTTCCATACAGATTTACACTTTCAAATGTTCAATTCTTGTATCAAGTTGTCGATATTTCTTAACTCGAGGCCTTTTGGTACCACCAAATAATATCTGTGAAATGGTGATTTCGACATAGGATTGTTCTTGTTTTATTAAGTTAACCTAAATATTAACCTGAACGTTTGCCATTTTAAAATAAATATAATTTCGACACAGATCGACCATCTATTTATATTAATATAGTGAATTGAATTCATGTTTGAAATCATAACGCCGGCATGAACTGTGTTCAAAATGTCATTAATTAGTTGGTTAATAAATTTTATTAAGAGGGATTAAGAGCTCATTAATGCTGAACACTAGTGAACAGTTCTTGAGTGACTACTTTTAAACAGACTATAGTTTTAAGATCAATCAAAGGAATAACAGTCTGCCGGCTAAGTGGGAACACACCAAGAAAATACCTCACACAAACTCTAATTTACCCTTTGTTCTATAGATTGAATTACGAGGTGTAGTAATATTAATCGGTTGTTGACCTTTAAATCTGCATTATAATTATAATCCATTTAACAGTAATTTAATGTAACAATTAAGTTGTTGACCTACAATTAGATTAATAACAATCTCTCCATAATAAATATGTTATTACCATGAGATAATAATTAATTATGTTACACGTGACACTGATATAAATTAAATATAAGAATTATTGGTTCTAAACTTTACATTCGTTTTATATGTATGTACATGTACTTATTGCATTAAAACTTTAATTATCACTTTACCTGTTAAAAGTTTAGCTTTACACTTATATGGGGAATGAAGGACATTTATCTGCATTTGATTGTGTAGAAAGTTTTAAATACATGCGATGGGGAACTGTCTATTGTATTTATGGGTTCCATTCATCAATATTTTTTACCTTTATGTAATATTTAGGACAATAAATCTATCGTTTCCTGTATGTATAACATCATGATTTGTTAGATAAGGTGTTTATGATAGATACAATTTGTGATATAATTTAATCAAGGGTCCACTTATCGATATGACGATTTATCGAGGGGGGGAGATTTGTCTCAATAGCTCCTTAAACCTAAGTTGTAAAACGTTAATAGTGTTAAAATACCTGACACAACCTTTATCTACGTAGAAAATTGTATACTCCAGGAGAATATATGGAAAATTATTCGAAATTTTCTATCATCCCTTTAGGTTGGGAAAGTAATCGGTTCAAGTACATCCAATATGTGACGTGGATCTACATTCTTGTTGGAACACTTGGTAGGTCTTATAAAACGTGGAGAAAAAAAAAAAATTGTTGGACCCTCCATTGAATTTTTGTATTTTAACTGAATATTTCTGGTTGATGAAATTTCTAAATTTGGATTTTGTTTAAACATACACTATGCAAGAGCTAAATCTGCCTATTGCAGGTCTTTCTTTAGGCCTGAAATGTTATACAAACTATTAATTAGACATTTATTAACAAAACAAGACTATAATCGACTCTCGATGGCATCGGATACCCGAGATTTTAACTAGATTAAAACGGTTCGCCATTTAAAAATTTAATTCAAAAATGGGAAAGCGAGGTTAAGTCTCGATTATACCAGTGCCCTGGTTACCACCATGTACAGATCTTGTCAAAACTACAAACAATGATAATTTGGCTGAGAATGAAGTAATTTGTCTGAAATTTTCAACATTTTCTTTTTTCATCATCTATTTTTGAATTATTATAGCAAGAATGACCAACTCTTTATTAAACTCTTAACTAATGTATCTTTAAGGAAATAAAATGTGAAATTCCGGTGTCTAATAATGTAACAGTGGGGGTTCTTACAGCCTAAAGATCCGGGAATAAAGGTTGAATATATAGAATGTACTTTTATCAAATGTATTTTTGTCTCAAATTTGTTCAAATCTATTAAATCTAGCTTACGTTATGGCGATTTTACGTTTACATTGTAAATGTGACATACGAGCCAGTATTAATGTAATAAGTACCCTGGTCATTGTTGAAGACAACCAAGATTTTCTTTAATCTTCTTCTTAGTTAGTTGTATTTTACGTCCGCTTCCACCGAGGTGATATCGCAGACAACTTTCTTTAATCCCGGTCGTTTTCTTTATTAGTGTGCACTGACCTTATGGCTATCTTTCGAAATATGGTTCAGCTTAGATCATTTTGGTAATTTATAGTTTATTGGTGAAGTTTGTTTGTGTTTAATTCTGTGTTATCCCCAGATATCATTTTTCTTAAACTGTCCACGAAGAGGGCCTCCTCGAAGATAAGGATATCCGTGGTGGATTTGTGGATGTATTTATTATAATATGTATAGTTTCAGATAATTATATATTCATTAAGTCTACATTGCATAAACATTTGAACTTGGCGATGGGGGTCTGACCCCTTTCTAAACTAATCTTGCTAATCTTATTATCATAATATTAAACACTTATATTTTCCCCCCATATATGTCTGTAATACTCACCCTTAATTTAGCCTCGATCATAAACTACCCTATACTCTGCAGTTACACGCCTAACGTAACTAGTGATCAAGGCTATTGATATAGATTTATTAGCGTGTTAAACAATAAGATTCATTAGTGTCATGCAATCAAACCTTACTTGTCCGGATTGTTCGAGTACAGGTGAAGTAGTCTTGAGATCAGGTCGTAAAGAGTGTTGAAATTTGACGCTGCACGAGTGGGTAATTTAGAATATAAAGAAAGAGGCGAGACGAGTGGTATGACGTATTATTGTTTATCATGATATAAGTGTCATATAATAACGAGATTATAGAAGAGAAAGGTGGGATATTAACTAGTGTATATTAGATATATCATAGTTTAGAATACCTAGTAAAAGTGTTGAATATAAGACCCTGTGTGGTATATTGACTGGGTGATTTTGAGGTTATATCGTGTTGTATTGGGTTTAAACATCAGTTTATAGGATTATAGGCCTACCGATAACATGTAAGTAGTATTAGTATTATATTCAACACTCAACGCTTATTACTTTCATCAGGGGTTAAACATGGCTTTGATTATATCAGAACTTCGCCAATAAATGAAGAAGTTAAATTAGATTTTATTTTTAGATAAAGTGCGGACCCATACCCAACCTAGTACATGACACCCATAACCATATTTATAAACGGAAACAGTGCAATTTTTCTTCCATAATTTTTTTTTAAATATGAGACTTTTAGATTAAATGTATTCACTTTAATAAATTTTAATATTTGATAAACGGAAAGCCATCTTATGTTGTACCTTAATTTTATTTTTATGAGAATGTTAGAGTTAGACTAAACGTTTTAACTTTAATATTCATACTGTCATATTGTCACACGGCAGCTCGTTTTTTTTTATGTACAAATAGTTAAACTGTTAAAAAAGAAAACCAACGTTTCAAACTAACGCCCACCAGCGAATATACTCATACAGGGATTATTATTTATTTTTTTGGTATTTCTTTAATCAATAAAAATATGTGACTTATCTCATGTCTTCATACGGTGGCAGACTATTTTAATAAACCACGTATGAAGTGTTTGCTTTATATGATTAAAGGATGAGGCATGTAATATAGACTGAATTTCACATTAAAACAACATTATGGCAATGACGTAATTATTCCGACCTGGGGGGCCAAAAAATATTCAATCATTTATTACGAACATGAAAGCCGAGCATTCAAAATATAAAATATTGGTCAACTTCGTTCACTTTGAGCAGAGTACACCGCCATAGAATAATAATGTATTTTAATGAGGGAAGTGTTTCTACATGCTATATTAGTTGAACGTAGTAAAGGATTAAGAATGGTCTCAATGGTTCAGTGAGTATAATCTAGATGTTCGCTTAGAAAACGAAAAACCGAAGTGCACGTAAAATAAGCTTTGGCAGTTGAAATTCGTTGAGGAGGCGAACCGCCGTTATCCAGGTAGATACCCCTCATTAACACATACTGCATGGCGTATGCCGTCTTTATTATCCCAGCTGACACAGAAAACTAAGACGTTAAAACCCATTTAATTTCATTTCAAGCGGAAATGCCGCTGTCCCGACACTGTATAGCGTATTTTATTATCCTGGTTGGTGTAAAAAAAAGTAGGACTTTAAACCCTATTTCATTTCTCAAAAGGGAGCCATAGTGGTTCAATGAGTAAGACATTGGCTCGCTAACATAGAGGTCACGTGTTTGATCCACGTTGGGGTTTTCCGGCGTGGTTCCTCCTTGTCAGTGGTGGAGGGCCTGGTAAGGGACAACGTATAGTCGTTCGGATGGGATAAAAAACCTAGATCTCGTGTACATATTATTGGCGTGCACGTTAAAGAACCCCTGTCAGGGCAAAATGTCCATTGGAATACACTGACTGACGTGTGTCCGTCTTCATTATCCAGATCGGAGCAGAACAGTAGAAGGTTAAACCCTATTTCATTTCATTTCATTTCTCAACACCTATGCTGCATAGTATATATGACAACAAATCTGTGATTTTGACATAATTATTTAAATGATTGAGTTTTGTGTGGTAAGGGGAGCCACGGTGGATAGGTGGTTAAGACGCTGGCTCGCTGGTTCGATCCCTGCATTGGCCGAGAAAGTTCATCTGGATTTTCCGACGTGGTTTCCCCTTGTCAGTGGTGCAGAACGGAGGGCCTGACAAGGACAGCTGTCTAGTCCTTCGGATGAGACGAAAATCCGAGGTCCCGTGTATACATTGGAATGCACGTAAAAGATCCCTTGGCAGTTGGAATTCGATACAAGAGTAGGCGATAGTGCCGCTGCCCGGGAAAAATTTCCCTCATAGCACACTGTATGGCGTATACCCGTCTTCATTAGCCCAGTAAAGGAGCAGAACAGTAGGACGTTAAACCCCATTTCATTTCATTTACTTGTGGTAAGAATCTAGATTGTGACATGCGTTAAACAGAGAGAATCCACTGGCAGTCCACTCTTTCGCCACATAGAAGATTTCTTTCCTTTTTAAAAATGTATATATTATGTGAACTAATTTGACCTGTATTTTATAATAAGGCTACAAATTGTATAAGAACGTGTAATAACATTAATAATCCCACTAAAATTTAGTAACATGTCTAGATCTAGACAATTAATTTTCTATGGGGAGGTCTAATTAATGTTAGTCTGTATTCGTTTACTATACAATTACTGCGAAAAAAAACATCATTATTACGTGATGTATATTTCTATATAGTTCTTCTTGTCATAAAGACAGTAATAATAATAATCAGTGTTAGAGACGATTGACACGCATGGAGACGCAGGTAGAAAACTATGGAAGCCTATAACTACCATTCATAATTTCTACTTTTCGCCTCTTCAGAACACGAAAGTCGAAAAGTAGAAGTTACGACAAAATGTGAGGCGACAAGACGGTATACAAGCCAAAATGCAAGTCGAAAAGTAGAAATTAAGAAAAAAACGGGGGGCGCTATTATCGCGGTGTGTTATTTCTTAATTTCCTATTTTCGAGTTGATTTTGGCTTGTATACCGTCTTGTCGCCTCACATTTTGTCGTAACTTCTACTTTTCGACTTTCGTGTTCTGAAGAGGCGAAAAGTAGAAATTATGAATGGTAGTTATAGGCTTCCATAGAAAACAGATACCGTTAGTC
Organism: Patella vulgata; assembly: GCF_932274485.2. Lineage (NCBI taxonomy): Eukaryota > Metazoa > Mollusca > Gastropoda > Patellidae > Patella > Patella vulgata. The sequence continues at coordinate 27,700,504 of NC_065883.2, forward strand.
GTACATAGATTGATTTTAAGTTAATAGTCTATAATAAAATAAACGGTAGCTGGCGGGGTATTTTTTTTTTTTTTTTTAGCAGATTCTTGCAAAAGTGGTATTTCGTTCCTTCTCGAAATCCCCGCGAATACAAAATATTTTCAAACTGAAACAAAATGATCGAGGCCTAGTTTAGATATCTTATCATCGTGTTGATAACAATCAAGGACGTTAACCAAACACCCACTGAAACACTTGCAGTCTACAACACACATTTGACATTATCCCATATACGTTCTGGGGATATAGCCCCCTCGTCTGTGAATAAATTCAAATACGACTGAAATTACCCAGTTTTATCTAAGAATGTCAATTGAGATCATCGGCTGAAAACTTTCTGTTGACCCACCCAATCCGTCTATATATATAGTGAAAGTCTATCTGATCAAGTAAATTGTCACAATGACAATTTGAATAGTTTGAAAATATCCGTTGTTCGAAGACTAAGTAATTACGTAATTGCTTCAATTATTAAAAGTTGTAAATAACAACATTATACGACGGCAATATCGGGTGAGCGACCACTATAACTCTACCATTGCGTTGTTGCCCACTCGACTCCACGACTCCTCTGTACATGTACACTGTTCGTGTCATAAATTGTTCAAAAATTCAACATGTTGGCCTAGTAATGTCTAATGTGTGTTTGTTTATATCATTTTCAAAAAAAGAAAAGAAGAATAAAGTGTGTTAATTTACCACGTTTGAATTTGATTTATATGGGGGACACTGGCTAAATAAGATTATTTATTAACCCATTAGAGGTATCAATGTGTGTTAAACTCTGTTGTTAATAAAGTACTTGTATTGAAAGGGTTAATCCGTCTGGTATAAATGTTTAAATCTAGGTAATTTCTGTCAGAGAAATGTCCACCTTGATCAACGTTAAATATGAAGTCAGGTGGGTCAAACCGTGTTAGTATTAATCATTATATTAAAAGTCAACGAACTGACAGGTCGTGAAATTTGCAATCTGTTGTGTCAACTAAGTTTAAACAATCCCACTCCTTAAAATCTCCCGTGAAACTATGATATCAAATCTTTTGAAAGAAAATTAACATGTATATGTACTTTGAATACATGAGAGTCGATGGAACTGGATGTACACTATTATTCTGCCAGCGACCGTTATGTCTAACCAGATATTGTGTGCCAGGGGTGTTCAACAAAATTAGATACCAAAAATTATGATGGTACACCTGACAAATTATCATTGTTGTGTCAAATTATTTGATATTTGTTGGGAGGTATAGCTATCCATAAACCTAGCGTTTTCCCTTTTTCTCCACAGTTTCAATAACAGATAGCAGAAGCATTTAAAATCATCATTATTAATTGTGTTTGTTTATGGTGGATTAACCTGTTTTAATAATAATTTGTTGAAACTATACGAGATTCGGCAGTTTTCTTTAAGATGATCGAACAGGTCATTGTTTTAGTGTCCTATTCCTCTCGCGCCAGAGCATATTGTTGGGACTACTTCCGGGAAGCATTCGTCCTTTTCATTTACCAAGAAATAAAATCTGTTTAGGACTCGGCCAAAAAAAACCAAAAAAAACAAAAAAACATGAATTCTGCATTATTAACATATTTCAGTCTTAGTACGACCCCAACTTCTTGAATTTTCCATATGAAAATAGAAGCACTATATCTGTAAACGGCCCACTGTATATATATTATGACATGAACATTATAATATCTTTATTTTAATGCATAAGGCGATATTTTGTGATAGAATTTTGGGCTCATGAAGTTTGTAGTCTACCAAGATCTTGTTTTAAACTGTAGCTAGCCATTGAACCATGTCTAATTTTAGAATTCCTTTTCCTGCAGGTAGTTTAATATATAATTAATTGTAATGACCATTTAGTTGTTAATCACGTCTGTGCCGGGATTATTTATCCATTATGCTGCAAAATTTAGAAATTATTCCCCAAATCTTCATTAAATAATTAATACTAATGGCCGCCACGCCTTGGTCATTTCCACCCTCTGTTGATATCAAAGCAATTGGTTAGTATATTATTTTACCCATATTGATTCATCGTTGAATGCATTAGTTCAGTAATCCTATAGCGATAATATTTGAACTAATGCTCTGCGATTGTGTTAGATACAAAAGAAAAGCCACGGGATATTGTCGATGCTTTTCTTATCATGTCCTTAAAGTTCGAACTTATGTGGTATGTTTAAAGGCTGTATCACATTCACCACATTGATTTTTATAAATAATAGGACCCCCCGCCCCCTTTATTCCCTGCAAGAGTTTCCACTGTGAGGTTGTAAATGGCCCTCTAATCAAAGGTGTTAAGTTTCAATTGTATTTGATTGTTATTTTTGTTGCATATTCTGTATATATTTGCCTACAATTCACATACCTGTATCATTTGCTTGATAAAGACGAGAGTATCCTCGTCGAAACGTCGCTTTGTATTAAACTCAGTAATTGTCTATCCATAAAATTGTACCTTGTGTTAATATGTTCAATTACTAAATGCCAATCAAAGAAGGCACCACAGAGCATCTTAAAATTCAAGAATTATATCGAAATAAATCTCTAAAATAATTGTCGATTTTCGACATCGATTATCAGTGTTATTATTTAATACTTACTATGTATTAATATAAATTCCAATTTTATACGCAACCAAAGTATTACCTCAATATGCGGTAGTTAATTAGTATCGGGAACTAATTTAAAGACTATTATGATGTTCTAAATGACCAGACCTATAATCTTGTTTTATATGATGATATTATTAATAGATCCCTCTTATATTATATGCCAGGTGGAAATAAACAATACATATAACAGGCGTTGATTAAAAATAATTAATATAATCAGGAATAATGAGATACGTTTATTAAAGAGGTATTTCACCTGCGTATTCCTGAACACTGACTATTGGAATAGCTCCCAGATTTGCCAGGAGAAGCATCAGTGGAGCGATCAAGGACGCATGTCTCGTCGCTGGCGTGGGATGAAAACCCAGAAGCGGTTTCAACTAAAACGGGCATCATTTTGTTAACGTTGACTAAAGATGTTTTTTAGTTCTGCTTTATGATCTTTCGTCGACTATCAAAAATCCTTTTATGTTGACTCACGATCAACCGGGTTAGGAAATGAAAGAAACTTACTATGTATTTGCATAATATAAGAACAAATGTAAGGAGCTTGTTAACATATAAGATTTATATACAGAGTTTGAATTGCATATTTCGGCACGCTGAAATAACATGTTGACGAAAAAGAAAGATGTAATTATGAACTATCGTTGCACTTGTAACGTGCTCTTGAATATGATATGGTTGTTAAATGGTTGGGTTTTTTTCTCGGAGATTGAAATACACGAGGGCCTTACAGTCTGGCACGAAATTGATAACCTCTTCACATTTTATGATCAACGATAAATTCTTTGAATAAATGCTAAGCTCAAACCAAAATGAAATAAATATGCTAGAGATAGACATGGGAATCTGGCTAATATACTTAGATTAGCCACATTAAACAATACAGTTAATTGAAATGAACTTTTCTGCATTAATGAAAACTGATATGTGCTATGCACTGACGCGGGATAACCGCACCGGAAAATCCCAGGGACTTTGTCGGCCAACAGCGGAATCGAACTCGGTACCTCCTGGGATTCGATCCCTTTCTTAACCGAGTAAGTTCTCTGTGGATTACGGTGCATTATAGGAGGTATCGCATGCAAAAGCTTGTTGTCGTTCGAATGATACGAAAATCCGTTCTGTACACCATCGGCAGCACATTTAAAGATCCTGAGAGAGACTGTTTGCATAAGCCCGATTGGTGCAGAAAAATAGGATGTTAAGCTCTATTTCTATTTCATGTCGTTATTGTGTATGTCTCTTTTATTCAGAAAAACGTCACTGTATGAGTGGGCAGTTTAATAATACTAAAATAATTTCATGAACAAATAACAAGATATCTCATTTAACAGGAAGACAAACAAGGGACATAATATGAGGGGTGATTAATGTATAAGGTCAAAGAGCCAACAATAACAAGGTTTTATAACAATATTATCAATATGTAATTAATAACATTGAGTGTTTTTGCAGGTATGGGGATTATATGTATATGTTTGTGATGAGATTAAGAGAGTTTTGTTAATTATCCACCTGTGTATTATTATATACCTTACACAATGGGATATATCAATGTCAAATGTAGTTATGATTTTCATTAATAAAAAGATTATTTTCGTCATTAGATATCCATTTATAGAATGGTTCTATTTATAAATAAAAGTTCATATTCAGAATTTTGAAGAATAAAATGCAAGTCTTAGTAGACGCAAACTATATTTGAATTTGGATTTTATGCCGCAGAGTATTCAAATTAATAATGCCAATTAACACTGATATTTTACACAAATTTAACTAGTAAGTTAATTAAGGGAACCCCTCAAAATTGAACAATCTTCTTCGTCATTGTTTACAATCCATGTTCACATTTGGTTAGGAAAGAACTTTGGAAAATATTAAGGGGTTTGCCTGTTGTTTAATCGTTTTACAATGACGGAATATTGTTTCAACTTTTGGGCCGACTCCGTGTTAGCATGCTATGCCGATTTGAATAGTGATTCTGCTATCTTTTTGAATAAGCCACAAATATATCTGGAATTAAATCATACAGAACGTCCCTTATTTGTGACCATATTGCTTTAAATGTCAACTTGCAATCAATCTGCAGATAAAGTCCATATTCTTGTTTTTCATAACTTGTGGATGAAATGTATGACCTTGAAAGTGTGTTAACTGTGTGTTCATGTAATATGTATAATAATAACACAGTGTACATAACCTGTCTCTGACTACTACACCTATCTAATTACTATATAATTTATAAACTAATTCTATCTTAGATTGTATTTAGTTTACAGCTAATAGAATATCCGATATTTACAGAGATAATACAGGTGCCCTTGAAGTCTTGTAGATATATCTGGCGGCTACAAAAAACTATATCAATTTTTTAGTTTTGTTCTTTATATCGATTATAAATTAGAATTGAAATGAAACGAAGGGAGGTTTTAACGTCTTACTTTTCTGTTCCATCCAAGCTGATGAAGACGAGCATACGCCATACAGTGTGCTATGGGGAACATTTTGCCCGAACAGCACCGGTATACTTCCTACTCTTGTTTCGAATTCCATATGTCAATGGTTCTTTTACGGGCACGCCAATGTGTACACGGAGCCGCGGTTTTTGTCCCAACCGAACGAGTAGACGATGTTCCTGATAAAATGGAAAGAATATAAAAGGTCACCACCCTTCCATCAAATGGCATAATTAAACTAACCTAAAATCCCCCCCCCTCTCTCTCTCTCTCTCTCTTTCTCTCTCTCTCTCTTGATTTTAACCACCTCATTTTATGACACAAAACTTAATGAGTTTCTTTTTTTCCTGATCGGGCCGTGATGTTCTTCATGGCTTGTGGGATATTGTTAATCAGTTCTAATACCCAATTATAAGAGGTTACCATGAAACACTCAGATGTATAAAACTCTGACGCAGACATTACACTGATTTCTGTTGTTTAGTCGGTCATATCAAAAGACTGGAAGTGGAGACGGGATGTCTGTAAACAATTCCACCCGATTAATCTGTAGAGTGGATTTTCGGATTATCTCCCACAGTAATGTTTATACCGGAGAGAAGTTAAGGATTTGATATGATTAACAGTGACGATAATACAAAGAGATTAATAAGGTTAGATTAAGGCGAGGACTGATTCAATCTCAGATTCACAGAGTAAACCGTAGTTCGCTCTTGCTTGTAGCAGGCGTCACGTCAATTCTTGTTACACTCTTAGGATCGCCATTTTAGTTTTTTGGGATTTTTTAGTCATACTTTACTATAGTGAGTTGCTGGTAAGTCGATTTCCTGAGTCATAAAATGTTACCAAATTTAGAATACTATTTTCTACAAAAGATATATTATTTTTAGATTGTGATAAGCATTTTTTTTTAACATGATAACTACTGAGGTGAACTCTCTGTCTTGTTGAGATATTGCCATTTTGACCATTAAAGATACATTATGTAAGATTACGATAAAGAGCTAGCCATTTGCTATAATAATTCGAAAATAGATAATGTAAAATGAATAATTTGAAAATTTCATTCAAATTACTCTACTGCGAGCGACGATATTAGCCTCTGAAGGTTTGACAAGACGTGTGCAATAATTTCAACCACTCGCTACTCCATTTTTAAATTAAATCAAAATATGGCTGAACCGTTCTAACCTATTTAATATCGGAGAAATCCGGTGCCATCGAGAGTTGATTAGGGTCTGGATCAGTTAATTAATGTCTAATTTATAATTTAGAAAACATTTCAGGCCTAAAGAAAGACCTACAAAAGGCAGATTTAGCTTTTGCATAATTTATGTTTAAGGGTGCGTGAAGAGAATAGAAATACTGAGCTCTACTAATTTTATTGCTAGGAAAATTGGAAATCCAGAGCCTCATTATTTTTTATATTTATATTATAACTCATGGGGCTGGACTAAAGAAATGAATATTCTATGCAAAATTATTGAATATAAATAACGGAGTCCAGATTCGGATCCATCACGCCTATTGTATACGCGCTGGATTTGTGACGGACTTTATTGTTGTACTTTATAAGAGTATATCTTTTCTTTTTATTTATTGTCAATAATTAACTAAAACATATCGACAATGGGTGTGCTAATCTGGCCATTCTAACAAAAGAAACAAGTACATAATTTGCTTCACATTGACATTCCCTTCGTTCCACTTCTAGGTTTGGCTGAGGTAATATATTAATTGGCTGCGGGAGAGGACCAATACGACGAAGTTTTTGTGTGAAATAAGAAATCATTCGTAACCTTTGGTCCACATATACTTTTAATATTGAAACGTTTTCTGTAAGCTTTTCGTGACTCTGCGCAATAAAGGATTTCAGATTTATCCACATGAATTGATTAATTATGACAAGCCAAATGTGTTGATCAAGTTTTAATTGTTTCTCGATAATGCGATACTATATATCCACTATGCAGAATAGCCAAAACACTAATTGGTCCATGTTTTACGCTATTTGCGTCATAAATGTACATATTATGTGATGTTATATTTTGGACATTAACAGCATATTTTGATAAGCATCATTTTTATTATTGTTTAAAATTCTCTACTTATTATCTTTTGTCAAGAAGCGTTAAAATATTCTCGTGTAAAAACGAGTTGACATCACAGGCTATTGTCTTTGTAAATTCATTCAATAGGTTTTGATTATCGATATGACGTCATTTCCTCTTTCTGTCATTTTCTTATAAAATGAAATAGGTTTGGTTTTTATTGTTGTTCATTGTTCTTGTTTTGTCCGCAGACAGTTCGGGGTTAGACTAGGTTATGTACTGCACTGAAGTTGTTGTATAATTTTATTTAAACGGTAATTTATTTAGCGCAAATTAAAATGTTTGATAGTCGTTTAGTTTTTAAAGCTGTTATTTTCAGCAACGGTTAGGGTTTAACTTGGACTTTTTGAGAAAAAAAAAGAAATTGTTTCTTCCCTCTTTATTATTTGTATTTCATTTAGATTTTAAGTTATGTTTCGTAGTATATAGCCTACACATTTATTTATATATAAACTATGTCATTTGTATTTTTCAGGTTATGAAAATGACGTAATATTTGATCCCTGAAAATCTCAGAATGTGTGATATTCTGTTCAGTGAAAAATGATAACATTAAAACCATCTTGAATTTCATGAGGTAATGTCGAAATCTGATAACGATACACCACCGCATACGTCATCAAGACCTGCATGCATGCCTAGCAACAAGGACGACGGGTTTCTCCCGCCAATAAATTTTCGGGGAACACCGAGCAGTGATTCTGATTCTGACTGTCGGCGAAATGGGCAATTTTCATCCAATGAGAATTCATCTTTGTCGTCAAGTCCAGTGAAACTTCCGAGTATTGGGCGCTCTTTTTCTACGAGTGTGTCTAGTTTGCATAAAGGGTTAAAGGAGAAAGATCGAAGGGAGATAATATGTCGTTCACCAAGTTGTCCGTCAAACATAGGATTATCCACGACCAGGCAGTTAGATTTTACACCCGAAAACAAAACCACAAGACGGGATAGATTTGAAAACGATGATGACGACGATGATGATCTCCGACTACCGTCTATTTTTCAAGACCGGAAGTCGTCTGTTGCTAGTTATGTGACACCGCGTAATACGAATAAAACTCGTACGAATAGCCAAAGTCGGCCATCATTAAAAGCACAGGATCCTAATCCAAAACACAATGGTTTCGACAAACACGAAAAGTATTCGCTGTGTTCAAACACAGACCCAGTGCCAGCAACGACACCTCGAAGTGAAAACTTGGATACTCATAGATCTACCACCCAATGTGCCCTTTTATTACCCTTACGTAATACGGAAACCAGAAAATCAAAACGGAAGCGGCGGAATGCCCACTATAGACAAAACACTCAATTGAGTACAAAATCTGAGAGTGCTGCGTGTGATGACGTCAGTAAAAAGGATGTTATAATACCGAGTAGTCGATCAGAATACAATGGTTATAGTCCAGTTCGGGAATTAGACGCTTCTCGTAACCTCTCAGAATCTGATGATCTCCATAGCGATATAAGCAGTGAAGGAAATCCCGTACACCCTTCGTATCACGTGACCAAGCATTCTAATAAACATCAAATGAGAATGAAGGACATGGCCCATGTTAAAGCTTGAATCTCAGTGCTTTCTGTGTAGCGATTTGTTAGAGAATTTTCTGTTTCTTACAACTGACCTGGTTGGCTATTGCTTGAAAATATAAGAACATAATGATTGTGTCTGGAATTAGGCCATTGGGTCTATATTTATTTGTGTGCTAAAAGAAACCCATTTTCGCTTTATGGATGGTGTTAATATAATTCCGTTCAATCTAAAGTATGTAATGGATTTCTCCCGAGAAGTGGCAAAATTAATCTTTCACTATCGCATTGGTGCGCGATTGTTCTAAAATCTAATATTCTCTGAATAGATCATAGCGTGGCTTTACTTTTAAAAAATGCCTAATTTCGACTGTAAGAACGTAAGCCAGGGAAAAATGGGACCCAATATGCCTGTTCTACAAATATATGCTCTGCAAAAATAAGAGTTTTGATTTTATGTGTGAAGAAATTATTAGTATATAATATTTTATTTAAATGTTTTTATTTTTATCTTTATGAAAAGAATGGATGTCTTTGCTGATGTCAGTATTACAATGTACAGTCGCAATTATATTATTGTATTAGTCGCATATAATTTAAGACCCATCGTTTCTCTGGATATTCTGCGCACCCCCTGTAGCCAATTCTATAACGGGTAATGGCATAATAAATTGGCGGCCCTGTCATCTATGCCGAAGGGAGGGCTTAAACATCCCATCCCTTGATTTACAAGAATAATCCCAGAACAGTACCTCCTAGATTATTTAGTAAAGCACTATGCATACAAGTCAGGCCGACAACCTACATAATTGCTATCCTGGTCAGGGAAATAATTAGAACAACTTGTATTAAAGTTCGTCGTGATCAAACGGACCGTCGGAATTTTCCCAACCCTTTAGAGATGGTGATCAAAAATTATTTTATTGGACAAACAACTGATCCCCAAGCAATAATCATGTTGTTCTTATTGGGAGCGACGGTCTTCGAAAACAGCTCAAGGCTCCGCCAGTTCAAGTACGATCTATATGAAACTTTGATTCTTTGCAGATATATATATATATTACCATGTCTTAAGAGGAGAGTGGCAGGAGCGATGGGTTTCTGTGAATGTCCATTAGTCAGAATCCTCAAATAACCTTCATTTCTTATATTATTATCATAATCATTATTTAAATGTATTTATCGTTAGCCTGTAGAAACAAAAACAAAAAACAAAAACAAAAAAAAATCGCTGTTACCAGATATTTAATACTTTATCGGGGTAACTCGTCAGTTTGTAATCTACGGATGCAAAAGTAGTTGAACTTTCGCACTGATAGGAAAAGATGTCGTTTTTGAGAAATGGGAATATGACCACGGGTTGGTACATCGAAAATATTTGCATTTAAAAACAAAATGAAGTATTTTTTGCTAAAAGGAGGTTATCATCTTTATCGACCATTTTCCCCACGTTGTATGTCTTATTTAATTTCCATTTATGAAATCATTTAATTGTTTGTTTGTCACTTATATCACTTTACCTGTAGAGTGTTTCGTCATCAATATTATTATTTATTTATTCCATGTGTACATAATATGGCATAAAGAAAATGGTTTGTCCAAGAATCTGTGATCGTGTAAATACATAAAATAGATTTGTAGCTAAAGGATCTTTATAATATGTAGTTGTATTGTGAAGGTAGGTGGCGGGAGAGGGGTGGGTGTGATATATTTTAAAGGGAAGTAATAGATACGTCTGGGGAACGGGGTACAAAATGAGATACTTTACAGAAAAAAAATAATTGTATTTAAGTTCGAAGCAATGAAATGAAATGGAGTTTTACGTCCTATGGTTTAGCCTCGGCTGGGCTAATGAAAACGGTTTCGTTCGAAGACTTAAATTAGTTTAAAAATTTAATGAATGTTGTGATCGTATATTCTGTCTTTGATTTTGATTCTTGAATGTACTACTTTAAGAAATTATGATTTTATTTATTTATTGTTCATTAGCTATTTTTGATTATTGAAGAAAGAAAACGACGAAATGAAAGAAATAGAATTAAATTATTATAATCTTGCACTATTTATTATATTTTTTAAATTAAATTATTTGTATGTTAAGTATAAATAACTAATCACGCCTCATCATAAAACCGTCCAATTGTATAATATAACTTTATGTACATTATTTATATAGTTACATATTATGTATATAAATGTCTTAATATATATCATTCCGTCCATACCTATTTTTTGTATACATGTACATGCATATTATAATTTTTACGAAAAGTGTTCATATACACGTTTGTATTTAGCATACCGTCCATATTTGTTTGTATATGTTTTGTTTTTTATGCAAATTATTCATATTAATTCGTCTATTTTAAACACTATGCTTTGGTAAATAATGATTTATGCTCCAATATACCAATGCAATATAGGCGGAACCAATCATAATTTATTTGATTTATAGAGTATATGTTTAGTACTATAGTTTATATTTGAAGCGGAATATATCGGAGTATTGTGGGAGAGAATGTTTTGTATGTTAATTTGGTATGTTTTAATTATTTATACATATATTTTATGAATTTGTTATTATTGTATGGCTGATAAACATGAACAAAATGGTAAATTGTTTATTTGTATGTTTGTTTGTTTGTTTGTTATGGCTGTCGTATCAAATGTTTCATTCATCCTTTATTAAAATTATATACAGTAATTTGAGTTTTTTGTTTTAGCATCTGTTATTTTCAGTAAATTTTATTTGCAAAACCCGATAAACTTATCCACGCTGTTCTTAGCCCGGATTTAAAAGTTTAATTGAAGCTTATAAATAGGTTTGTTTCATGTCGCGGTTTTATATCGTCACATGAATTTGGGATCACGCAGCTGACACATCATAAGAATTCTAATGACGATGTTTGAGGCCATCCAAGACAATGCCATTTTAATAGATGTCCATATCTGAAATCACGTTAATCGGCCAATAAAATGTACAAATGGTTTGATTTAGTTTTATTCCATCTGCCTGGTAAATTGTTATTCCATTACCTAACGTGCAGTCATTATACACTATTCTCAAAGACAGCAAGAACAGCTTTTTACGACCAACCGTGATTCACGGTGTTCACTGGAGCAGGAATATTATGTAACCCCTAGCATATATTGTATTTTTCTTAGTCTGGTTTCATCTTGTGAGTAGTGTGGGATGGGACGAAAAACCGCGGTCAATTCGTACACTTAAAAGAACCCCTGGCGATTGTGAAGTAGACAGGAACCCCGCTTAAAACGTACTGCATAGCATATACCCGTCTTTATTTCCCAGTTGGTGCAGATAAGTTGGAAGCTAAACCTTAGTTTCATTTTATCAAGAAAAATCCAAATCTAAATGGTTATGGAACAAAACAGATCTCTCCCACTTCCACCGGTCCTCCCGTAGCAGGGTAATATTAACACTTTGCGATAACATAAATATGTTAAACCAGATGTTTACGAGCAGTATTAGATTAAACTATGCGAAAACGTTTATCTGGAATTTGAAAGCATAATGTAATGCGATAGAACAGACAATTTAGAAGGCCGAGTAGTACTTAGGAATTTGGCAGCGTGTTTCCCCCTTGTCAGTGGCACAAGGCGGGGTACCTTTCAAGAATGGTGTCTAGAGGATTAGAAATTGTTCATAAAATTAACGTTAGATTCACATCATAACGTAAAAGTGACCATTACCATTCTTACGTAAAAGCAACTACATATGTAAAATTTTACCATTGTCGGACGCTAATACCTAAAGTTAACCAAAATGACGTAAAGTTTACCTAAATTTAGCGTCATGATGTTATCTGGAACGGGGGTCCCACGTAAAACCCTTGGCAGTTAAAATTCGTCGAAGAGTAGGCGGAAACCCGTTTCCGGTTGATGCAGAAAAATAGGACGTCAAACTCCATTTCACATTTCATTTTGTTAGGTTGTTTATAATGGCTATATGTACAGATCTTTAATACCAGACGAGAACAACTTGTTGTATGATTGTACTGGAAGATAAACCATGTTTTAAAATAATATCGCAATCAAAATATTTGTAGTACACAATGTAGTACAAAATTAACATCCACATTGGCTTCGGTGAAATGGCGTGTATGGCAAGACTGCTAAAGATGAATAAGATGCTACAGCACCACCCAGGTGACCAACCAACAACAGTAAAGTTACTAATCCCTATAATTAACGTGTGGGTGCGTGGGTTGGGGTTATTGGTCTAGCATTAGATCATAAGGCCTGCCGTTGATTCAAGTTTTGATCCTAAACTTGTCGGTGACAAGAAAGTTAATAGGCTCGCCTTTGAACCTCCCACTGCTCAAGACCTCAATGCGCATGCCATTTATTGAAATGTACCATGTATTGATTTTAGCCATTTGTAAGGGTGAGAGCAGCTGATATTGCGAACGATGGGAGATAACTATACTCTTGCCAATCCGCCCATTAAGGAGTACTTAACGAATCACCTGAACACCGTTTTATTTAGAACAGAATTTATTAACTAACCCAACGAAAATTCTATATTTCAGAGCCACTCAAAATGCAAATCTCTAATTTTATTTGGACGGAGCAGGACCCCATGTTTTTATCTTTACGGATCGTTTATAGCCTAAATATGTGTACATCAAATCGCCCGCTTTTAAACTTTAAACGGGTACTCCGTACGAGGATTAACTATTCTACCGTTTAAATAATAATTCAAAAACTTTATTTTAAATTTCTTTTTATTGTTATGGCAGGAGTGGATTTCACTACCCGGGCGCCCTTGAGTCGCTGTTCAGACATGTAAATCAGATACACGCGGCCATTCAGATATGCAAAATATTTATGTCACATTTTTAGACGCAAGTAAAGCATTCGACCGTGTCCATTACGTCAAATCATTCAGAGTTCTGATAAAAAGAGGTTTATGTCCACTTTTATGCCGATTTCTTTTAAACAGTTATATTTACCAAGCGATTCGCATAAAGTGGGATAACATGTTACTGAATCTTTTAATGTCAAAAATGGTGTGAAACAGGACAAACGAACACTGTGTTGTTGAGTGTCTATTCTTAAAGCTGAACTGTAGATCGGATGATTTTAAACAGTCCTGATTTTGAATAAGAATAATCCTATCAAATAAGTTCCCATAGAATTTATTATATTTCAAATGCTTAACAGCTTTTATAACATCTGACGTAGTTATCACATGGTGATGGCGCATTCATATAGACAGCAGTTTCTAATATTTGATTCAAGTTCTTCTTGTAGTTTACTTATTTCTTGCTCATTATATGGTACACAATTAAATAATTCATTATATTTAGAGAAAAACAAATTTGCAATATTTTCTGAGCCTATATATTACCATCGACGCAGTTAGGCGTATTACTACATGAGCCTTTAATCTTCTGTGTCTGTGTCTTGATATTCGTGTCTATAGACAGTAAGGTCTGCAGAAAACTGTGCAAAGCGAGAGGTAAACAATAACATTAACAATCAGCGTTCGCAAGGGTTGCTGTTCAACATGGCGGATAGGTGCGTAAATGATTCGCTTTAAAAAAGAAAGAATGAATGTCTGTATGTATGTGACTGTTATGCGATTGGTAAAGCTGATCAACAGTTTAAAAGGGCCTTGCTGCATGAATGATGATTAAGTGGTAGAAATCATGTAAACAAAGTCGTAGAACTCTTCGTATAATAAGTAATAAAGTATGGTGGCCCGTTATTGTCATGGCGAACTTTGCAGATGACTGCCGATTATTACGAACTGTACTTAAAGATACCCGTTATTGTCATGGGGAACTTTGCAGATGACTGCCGATTATTACGAACTGTACTTAAAGATACCTTTCCGTGTACAAACTGGGGTATTTGATCATATATTTAGACTAAAAACATATTAAAACTAATTAATCTATCAAAGATTTGCTTCAATTCCCTCTCAAAACATTATATTCAAAAGGGAATACCCCAAGCTATAAAAAATCTATAAAAAGAAGTCATGTTTGTGTCACGTGATTTGGCGGTCGCGCAACTAGCAACGGGTGCTGAGCCGGAGGAGAATCCATTGCATATAAAAGACGATGTTGTCTTTAATCGATCTCCATTTACCATAAATATCGAAGCCTAAGTAAATTCTCGGATAATCACTTACCCATGTCTTTTTCCGCGGTTTTTATCCCAGAAACGGTTGTACGTTTAAGTCTCTCACCTTTTCCACGTCCGCTCACCATCAGGTTTATCAACATATACACCAGTCGCTCTTTAACGCAAAGAGGTCAGAGAATCTACGTGTGCAATCTTTGGCGTCACTCGGGTCTCTCATTTTTGTCGTATGCGGGCTCCATAGGTGTTTTTCAAGGAATCCATTATTTTTCTAGTAAGACTGGGTCTCTACTTCCGATATATACCAAAATGTCCATACTTTTATTAGAACTACCACCCGATGAATACTTTTCGGAGAAAGTATCTTTAAAGAAGCTGATAGTCATTTGAATTTTTTTTTCTGACAATACTTAAATTTTTAGGGCTTAGCTAAAGTGTAGTCAAATTTTTATTCGACATTTAAGTCTCTGAACATCATTGAGGTATTGTTAAATCCGTTGCAAACTACAATTTGTTGAAAAGCACTTTAAGGGATAGTTTAAAGCACTTTAATTGAACGACAGGACAGATCCACACTCGGTTGTACATGTAGTTACAATAGTTACAATACGAAAGTGTGTGTGTTAGGGGTGGGGGACAAATAAATAAACTTAAGTTCTATATAACCCTTATAGAAAACCCCCAAGAGATCTTGTACTGTTGTACATCAGCACCAATTGGGGAGAGTTCCTTTACGTCAGTTATATATATACCTTCCCCCGAACAGGTTAAAGATTTAGTCAGAGGACAGTTTCATAACATTCATTTAAAATATTTAGTAAAATATATTCTTTTCTTTCTAGCACGATGAATGTAAACTGTTTACTGGAAGCTAGTGACAGAGCCTTAGAATATTTGCTAAATCGTTTAGATGATGGTGCAGAATTTGTGAGTGATGATGCCAAACAAGAGCTGTGTGTAGTTTATAAATTACCCATGCTGCTATTGGTTAAAGGGCGAGAAAAGTTGGCCAACCAGGTTCTGGATAACATTAAAGAGAAGTTTATGCAGTCTGATGGGGATTTCATCTCTTATAAAATGAAAAATGGTATAGATCGAAAAACAGCAAGTGGACCTTTAGCGCATTTCTGGGTATATATGAACGGTTGGATCGCAATGGCTGCTCATCGTGCCGGAAGGTTTGATATTTCTTTCCCGGCTTACAATTACATGAAATCGTTCTATAATCCAGATATGAGAAGTATTACTTGTTCGGAATTGTATAATGATGTCACCAAAGGTAAAGGTCAAGAAGTTGGAATATTCATGACGTCACATGTTGGTTTAACGGCTCTTTATTTTGGAGGTTAGTAGGCTTACACATCCAACAATAGACAATATCTAATTTTCGGTGCTTTAATCTATGCTAAAACTTACCACAATTGATTATATAGTATTTAATTAAAGAGGCAATATGTAACAGCTAAATCTGCCTATTGCAGGTATTTTTTCTGGCTTCATATTTATATGAATTATAATTTAGACATTTATTTAATGAAAGGCCCACAATCAACACTTTAGAGCATTGGATGGCTAAGATATTAAGAGGATTAGACAATGTCCGCCACATTTTCGTTAGACTTCAATGTGGACGCCACTCACGGGAACTGCTGATTGAAGGGCTGAGATATCGTTTATTATTGTGGCAGTGGAACTTGACAGTCGCCAGAAATTTGACTGAAAATTTAAAGGAGCTAAATCGCTAATATTTGGCATCTAGAAATTGACAGAAATGGGTCACAATGCATATAATAATGTATATTTGAATGTATATAAACTGATTTACATTCAATCATTCTGTTTTACTCTTAATTTCAAATCGAATGGTAATCTCTAGCGTCTGATTATTCCAGTCTACATCGAAAGTATTTATTGCGCATGCTCTCCAGATAAGAATATGGCATCGCCGTTTGACATGACTTGTGGAATATTTCTAGCCTCGTTCTTCGGGTCCCTTGTTAGAAATGGTGCTGATCGTGTACCAAGGGTAAAATGTTTATTTTGTCTTAAATATTTCATCGTTTCAATGTGGATTTAAATTGACAAGTATGTAATTTGTGTTTTCAATGTCGAAGACTTTTGATGATACTGAGTTAGAGACTTAGCTAGGTTATGGGAGATTCGATAATGATTTGGCAGTTCTCACTATAATAGTTAAAAACTAGATAATGTAAAGGCAATTTGCTGAAAATTTGATTCAAATTGATCCACTATGAACCGAGAACTAAGCGATTGAAATTTCCGCCTAGCCTCGATCATCATTACTAAAGTCAGTACGATAAACAGCATAGTCTCGATTATCCATTTAATCGTTAAATCGTAAGTTATGCAGTAAATCGGCTCATGATCCACTATAGATCGAAGACTAGCGATACCATCTAGAGTTGATTATGGTCTGAATAGGTTAATTAATGTCTAATTAATAATTTAGATAATATTTCAGACCCAGAGAAAGACCTGCAATAGACAGATTTAGCTAATCCCGTCTCCATTAGCCCAGTTCGGAGCAGAACAGTAGGACGTTAAACCCCATTTCATTTCATTTCTTGCATAATGTATGTTTAAATATTCATTTTATTTTTATACGCCCATATGGAAATGTGGTCGTATATTGCCCTCGCCCCCGTCGGTCCGTCGGTCGGTCGGTCCGTCCGAATTAGTAAAACGAAAAAGCCTGTCGAATTTCAACAATTTTCTGTAGATTACTTCTAGAGTTACGGTCCTTGTTTTAGTTTTTAGAACTTTGTGAATCCTCAAACGACGAAAATTATAATGTCATCTGTATGAAAATGTCCATTAAATGCCCCTAATTATCTACAAAAGAATAAATATGCGACAATCCTTGTCGACCGCTCGGACGATTTAGCTGCTGTGGGCGTATGTTTTGGTCCTGGCAACCTATCTTTCGTTATGTTTTTAAAATAGTATAGCTCTTTGTCTAAATCTCATTATATAATGCATCTTTAAGAAAACAAAATCAACACATCCACGGTAGATAAACCACCGATGGTATTCAGTCTGAATAATTAGAGGTCAATAAAAGGATTACAGCATAAATTATATTTGACGCTGGGTGGCTTTGGCCATATCCTATATCGCCTGCAGCGGATGCTGAATATTTCAAGATTTCAATTTATCATTAAATCTTTGTAAATATTGATACGGAATTGAACGATTTTTAGACAGATATTCGTTTTGGATTCAACATTCACAAAATTATCGTATGCAAGACAGCATTGCACTGGCTCGATAGCCAGAAGTTCCTAAGTTTCTACTCGATGCGAGTAGAGACAATTCCCCGGGATTTTTTCTCACTTTTCTCGTAGCACATTGCATGGCCTATCTATATGGATGTTCTATAAAAGTAGCTATTTCATTTAATTTCGTATTGTATTTTACAAACCTCATCAACTCCTGGGTATGCAGTTGTTAAATTCACACAAATGAGATAAAATGAAATGGGGTTTAACGTCCTACTGTACTGCTCCGACTGGGCTAATGAAACATAAATTGGAACAGGGTGTTGTGATTGTCTTTAGTCGATAAATTGGTTGTGACGTAACACGAACACTCACTGTGCGTGTGGTTTTTAATGACGGGAAAATAATCCACAAATTAACCTGTAATCATTTTTTTTTAGAACTTGATTTTGCTACAGGACTTGGTGACTCTGTTGAAAGATTTGTGGCAAATCAACCCAATCTACAGGAAGAATTTTTCATACGAATGTCAACAGATACAAAGAATGTTGTTCGAGAAGCAAGTACCCCAGAGTTAGGCCCCTTTTACAGTGTCAAAGTATCCCAACCAAATCAGCTTTATTTTCTTCTCGGCTATCCTGTGATATTCCTGTGTAAATTATTTCAAGCTACACAGAAGCAACACTATTTGACATCAGCTGAAAAGATTCTTGATTTTGTACTCTCTTGTGATAAATCCATGTATAATTTTCACTTCAGTCACAAGGTCGCATATGGCGCTGCCATGGTTGCTAGAGAAACCAAAAATCTTCAGTACAAAGAATTGGGTGAAAAAATATCCCAATATCTCCTTGGAATCCAAAGCAAAGATGGCGACTTTCTGAATTCTCAATCGGTTCATGATAATTATGATCAAACAGCAGAAATCGCAATATGGCTTAATGAAATTTATGTGGAATTGAGCCGATTTAGAAAATGATATACATGTATTGTCATCGTCAGTACATGCCGTTTTCAGAAGTAACATTTAAAAATGCGAATAACATATTCAGACATTCCCATGCACTGGACGTCCTTTAAAAATAATAAGCTTGAAAATATAAGGGTAGACCACACTGACGCATAAACACCACTGTGCCGTTAAAAGCTATAGGAATTACTTGCAATCTACAATATTGTCAAAGAACAATCTCTAATAGGAATATCAGTCCAATAATGGTTCATTTCCGTTCAGTACATGTATATGCAAAGATATGTGGAATTGAAATTTTATCTATCTATGCTGCTCGCTTTGCAATAAACCCGCAGGCCGCAGCCATTTTGTTGTCCTTAAAAATTTAATGATAGTCCTGTTTTAGTTTTAAATCGGGGGGTCACGGTGACTAAGTGGGTTAAAGACTTTGGCTCGCTAGCCTGGAGGTAGGGTGTTCGATCCCTGCATTGGCCCAGGAAGTTCATCCAGATTTTCCGGCGTGGTTCCTACCTTGTCATTGATGCAGGACGGAGGGCCTGACAAGGACATATGTCTAGTTGTTCGGATGGGACTATAAACCGGGGTCCCGTGTACACATTGGTGTGCACGTAAAAGATCCCTTGACAGTTGGAATTCGATATAAGTGTAGGCCGTAGTGCCGCTGTCCGGGCATAATTTCCCTCATAGAACACTGTATGGCGTATGCCCGTATTCATTAGCCCAGTTCAGTAGGACGTTAAACCCCCCATTTCATTTAATTTGTTTTAAATCAGCTTGGATATTATCTAGTTTTCGAAGGCTACTTTAAAGATGCATTATGTAAGATTTAGATAAAGAGCTGGCCATTCTTGTTATAAATAGCTTAAAAATAGAGAAAATGTAAAATTCATTCAAATTGCTTCATTCTGAGCCAAGTTATTGCCGTTTGTAGTTTTGACAAGATGTGTGCATAGTGGTAACCAGGTCACTAATAAATTCGAGACTTATTATTTGATACTGTGCCACCATAGATCATATGGACACAGATCACCAAATATTCCTACGCCGTCACCCACGAAACAAGGGCCAAAGCTATTTTTAGTCTTCCTCTCCCTTTTCCTTTTTCCCCCTTTTGCATGGCGATTTTTGTTGACTTGTTGGTGTAGAATTGAGGAAAAGGGTTTGAAAAAACATTTTCTGCCAGGTTTTGGTGAATATTCATAATTTTGATGCGGAAGGATACAAGAGTTGAGAGGTTGGTTACGTTGAAATGTAGGGCCTGAAATTGCATGTTTACTTGTCTCTACTTCCAGCTTGTGTATCTCAAGTTTTTCATGAAGAACCTCATACGTGCTTTTGGGCAAGTGGTTGCCACATGTTGCTCCATCTGTGGTAGAAAGCGTTCTACCCAACGAAAATTTGGGAAAAAGTTATAGCCAGTCTAAGATACGAGAATTAACATTGGAGTCAATGGGGAAATCTTTAGTGACCTGTGTCCTGTCTGTGTGTGATAAGGCTGTCACTGATATGCCTTAGTTTTGAAAATATGAAGATTAAATTCTCAGAAAATATGAATAAAATAGTTTGGCTACAGAAAAACTAAAAAAAGTTAATTAAAAAAAAAAAAATCAAAGTTTTGAAGAAAAATTGTGATTTTACTGCAAATTTCTCAATTTTCAATTTTTATTGAATTTTTAACAGTAAGTAAAATATTCTAATGCCCAATGTTGGCTTATTCAGTCTCAGAAAGCACAGATAAAGTGAACAGTATTAAAATTTCACCAAATTTTGTCTAAAAATCAGGAATATTCACAAAAAATCTTGAGATTCCCCCCATTTGGATGTAGAAATTAATATTTTCATGACTACTAAAATGAGTCAAAATGTCTAAAAATGCCCATATTTTCTTTGCTAATATAACTTAGATGGGATCTACATGTTTGTCAGGTTTAGAAATAGCTCCAGCTTTCCTACAGAAAATTTAAAATTGGTAACACTGAGTTAATAATGTACAGCAGATGGGTTTGTACAAAATGTTCAAAACAGGGGTTGGCTCAATTTTGCCACTATTTTACCCAGAATAAGCATTTTTTTCTCCTTTGAAACATTAAATTCTTGCATTTCCTTCATGTAGGAAGCAATATCCCAGCCTTTCTAGACATTTTTTACTCCATCATTCTGTTTAGAGAGGCAATAAATGCCCCACCCCAGCCTTTTCTATTAATGTGTTTTGAGGGATTTAAATGCACCTGTGTTGACATGTAAATGATCTTAATTGGAATTTGTGGTTGAATTACAGCTAAGAATGTTATTTTTCACCCAAAAATATTTTTTTGGTGCATTTCAAGGATTTCTAACCCTTATTTGTTCAGAGTCAAACGTAGAACCCTGAGGCATTTCAGGCCAATGAGACCAGACCCAGATATAAAACTGGTGTAGATGTGTAAATGTCAGTTTAATGTTCAATATTTTCTTATCAAAATCCAGCATTTGTGGTGTTTGCTGCATTTATGTTGCCTATAAAACAATAAAATGTTAATTTTTCTCCTTTTCAGGCCTCTTTTTATGTTGTCAAGTCTGTCATGACTACTTTTTTGACTTCATTTTTTCAGGAAATTAATGTAAAGTTCCAGACATCTTGCTTCAGCACAAGGATTGCAATACAAATTTGTAACATGCCTCTGAGGTTTGAGATGTTGGAAACATTGAAATATTCCCAAATTTGTGAAAATTGTGTATTCTGTGACCCTTCTGTTAGAGAGGGGTGATCATAGACCAAATATGGCATTTTTTTCATTCATCAAGGCCTATTTTTAACCATAATTCATATTTATTGCACCTATTTTAGTTTATATGTGCATATGTTAGCCAGGGATGGTAAAACATAACTGTTAGACAGATTCCTTTGGTAATGTAAGTTCTGCAACCATAGATTAGATTAATTCAATCAGTGGCATGTTCAGGGGGTAGGCATACATGTTTCAGTATAGATCTCTAATATTACAATCATTGCAACTGGTTTGCATTTTTTCTGTTTGCATATTGTCCACAGATTCTAAAAATATATTTCTTGTCCGTCCGGATATTTAAAAAAGTGGAAAATTATTGGTATTTTGAGAGATTCTACATGTAAATTTTGTACATTTTTCATCACATGGCAGTAAAAAATTATATTTTTGAAAAAAATTCCAAATTATGAGTGTTTTCTATGTAGTTTCTTTGTAACTTGTCTAATTTTTTCACAGAACACAGATACTGCCTTTAATAAGAAAGATTTTTAAATTTTAGCACAAAAGGCCTATGGACCTGAGATGCACCATTGCAGTGTACATAAAGCAGCATGTGTACTTAAAGGGCCATCATTTTTACAGTTATTCTTTGATTTTGATTTTCTTTCACTGGCATGTTGCCAGAACACATGGGAAGGAAATAAAGGCCTTTTAGTGATACCTGAAGTTTCACCCCTATATAGGACACAGATCACCAAATATTCCTACGCCGTCACCCACGAAACAAGGGCCAAAGTTATTTTTAGTCTTCCTCTCCCTTTTCCCCCTTTTGCATGGCGATTTTTGTTGACTTTTTGGTGTAGAATTGAGGAAAAGGGTTTGAAAATACATTTTCTGCCAGGTTTTGGTGAATATTCATAATTTTGATGCGGAAGGATACAAGAGTTGAGAGGTTGGTTACGTTGAAATGTAGGGCCTGAAATTGCATGTTTACTTGTCTCTACTTCCAGCTTGTGTATCTCAAGTTTTTCATGAAGAACCTCATACGTGCTTTTGGGCAAGTGGTTGCCACATGTTGCCCCATCTGTGGTAGAAAGCGTTCTACCCAACGAAAATTTGGGAAAAAGTTAGAGCCAGTCTAAGATACGAGAATTAACATTGGAGTCAATGGGGAAATCTTTAGTGATCTGTGTCCATATATACAGTTCTATGGAGTCACTCGGAAGAAAATAGTACATTGCCTATTTAATGACTTCCGGTGTGACCCCCCCCCACCCTTGTAATTGTGCCTGGCAAGGACAGCTGTATAGTCTTTCGGATGGGACGAAAAGCCGAGGTCACGTGTACATATTACCATGCACGTAAAAGATCCCTTGGAAGTTGGAATTCGATATAAGAATAGGCCATAGCGCCGCTGTCCGAGGAAAAATATCCCGCATAGCGCACTATGGCGTATTAGCAATGTCGAAGCAGAACAGTAGGACGTTAAACCCCATTTCATTTCTTTTTTTTTAAAGACAAACACCTATCAAACTAGTAAAGTTATAACCTATTACTGTGCAAATAAAATATCCTTTTCCATAATTTGAAATCTCACAATATTGTGGTATTTTAGTCTTCCTGTCTTCTGGAGATCAACGAGTTTAACCGCATTGGTAGGTTATGTTCGGCCGTCATACTTTAATACTTTCTCCGAATATGACCGAGCAAATCAGGGGTTGATCGGGGGCCCCTACTCAGCTACATAAAATTTTTTGTATATCAACACTTTTTATGAGAAGTTTCTCGGCCGTGTGCTTTATCCTTTATCGTCAGATATGGGGCAGGCAGGATGGGCACTCAAAGCACGAGATAATGATATAGACATTATGTGATATCACAATTAATGCTTTGCATCCATGAAATTGAATCACAATGTCATTGTATTATTTCATAATAAAAATTGACGTCAAACGAGGTGTTGAATTTCTCTCTTAAAAAGCTCAACGTGTATGTATATACGCCAAAATGACGATCGAGACCATGCGTGAGGGGGGGGGGGATACATTGTCTCAGGAACCTGGCAAATCCCCTCCTGCAAAAATTCCTGGATCCGCCCCTGCAAATGATTCATATGCTCACATCGAAATAAGCATCACCCAACAAAAATATTGTTGAAATCCATCTGTGTTGGTTAGAAGGTCCAAAATTGACCCATCGCGGTGCTCATGTCCACCACCCGCAGGGTATACATGCATTTGTTTAAATAATTCTGAATAAACATTAATTATCCCAGTGAGATAAGTCTAGAAAGAGAGTCTCTGTTTAGTTTTCCCGTAACAAATCACAAGTCTTACTAGAATGTTTTTAAAGAGGTATTTTATTTATACTTGATAAAGGGTACACGATACAGATTTTGGTGTAACTTTTTTTTGCCTTTCAACTTTTAATCCAAATTGTCAGTTATGCTGCGAGCGGGCTACCCAACCCTACTCCACTTTCAGTTTATGTTATATTGATATTTATTTTTTTGTGGAGGGGGAGGTAGGATTTATCCAAGGCTCTGACCAGCTTCAGGATGTTGTCTCACCCCCTGACAAATATACCATTTTGGAATTATTTTCTAAAAGTTTGCCAATTTAGTTATTTATACAGGCTTGCTTATTTATCTTTGGTGTTGAACTGCACAGCCGGCTCTTGATCCATAGCATCGTAGACGTCATTAACAGGATTAAAAGCTGAAAATTAACCGATTAGCAGTTCCCACCCCCATATACATGATACCTAACCGAAATGCATTAACGTTTAACTTCATATTGGAGTTTTATTTCATACTACGTAATTAGATATAAATGGGTGTTGAGGTTAACCTATAGCAAACACTTGACTATTCACCGAGCCCCATCAACAATTAGCCTAACCCAGTGATTCTCAACCAGTGTGCCGCGAAATTTTAAACGGCACACTTAGAAAATGCGAAAAACTACGTGATCCCAATTGAGTATTCTACTGTCAAGTTCATAGCTGTATTTTTCTTTGTTTAATTTTAGTCATTCTATGTCAGACCAGTTTATGACTTACCATGTTTTTATTTTGCAAAATTCAAATATTTTTGATATATATTTAGCCAGGTGTGCCGCTATTTTTTTATGTGTTCCAAGTTGCGCCGTTGGCATAAAATGGATGAGAACCACTGGCCTAACCTGATTGAGAGACGAAGGGCAGTTTTATTCCTCCAGATTATACAGGATTTGAAATACTTGACAAAATTAATGTGGACCTAAACACTACAATTATAGTATTTGATAAAACAAAATTGACTTATTTGCCTAATGCTTCTGCTATTCTCTGACCATCAATAACTTCAAGTTGTTAAAATTCCAGCTTGCTGAAATAAGGTGAAAGTACATTATTACACCTTTAAATTTAAAGTCCGTATATTTTAAAAACTAGAGCCCTTGACAGTGGTGCAGGACCGTTGGCACATTAAGAGACAGCGTTTAGTCGTTCAGATTGGACGAAAAACTGAGGTCCCGTGTACACAATGGCGTGAAGTAAAAGAACATTGACAATTGGAATTTGATATGAGGAAGTCGAAGCGGCGCTGTTCGGGCGAAATTCCCCTCATAGCAAATGTATTGCATACGCCCCTCTTCATTAGCCAAGTAGGAGCAGAAAAGTAGGACGTTGTGCTACTACCCAATTTATATTGATCAGCTTTTCAATGTTTGACAGAGGGCATTGGACCCTTATCGCAAATTACTGTTTGTATGTCTTGATGAATTCAATGTCAGAAATTATGGCTATGAAAAGTTCACTGTACATGTAATTTGTAAGCACATTGTGCATCAAGGTTTTCTACATATTGGGCGTTTTTGAAAGGGTTTCACGATCCAGACACCTTATTAATTCTTGAATGTCTTGCGATTTTTAATGTTATTCTAGTGTAGTGATGCGAAGTTGAAATTGATTTGTGATATCCAGATCGGGATGCATTTTATAGATAAATGAATCTTCCAAACCATTCACATTAATCTTGCAGTAGAACTGAGTAGAATGGCAGGTAGAGAAAAAGACCTGAAACATACAATACACTTAAGCAAATGGTTCTTGTAAAATATCAATAGAATATGTTCCTTGAGGACTAGCCATCTTCAGATCTATAAATATCCATTTTAAATAATAGTGGCAGAGAAACAACTAAATTGCTCATTCTTGACTATTTTATAAATGAATTACAACCCAAGGGAAATAACTCTGTTCTTAAGCTCAATCATTCAACTGAATGAACAAATTCAGCTGCAACTTTGGGGATGGGGTTTAACTCCACTCGACACAAACTAGGTCATTTCGGGACTAACATATGGTTTAATTTTATTTCAATAATTTGCTTGCGCGTAAGGGTCTTTAGCAGTGGGAGGAAACCGGAGGACTCGGAGAAAACCCACCAGGTTGGACAGGCGACCCTACTCCTTGTCACGTACAATCAGTACACTACATGTATATAGGAATCTAAATTGATAGATACATGTACCATTGTTATGACTTTTTACAAGATAAATGACCTTTAGTTCACAGTAACTAGGTCATTTCGGCACTTAGTAGGTAAAGGCCTACTTTACTTTTTAATAAATCCATCCATTGCATGCTGGAGTGGGAGTTACCTAAATATGTGTACCCTGGAGCTTCTGTCACAACCACAGGCACTTTTAAATTGGAGAATCCCCCAAAAATCATGAAGCTGAAGCTGAAGCTAAAGCTAAGTATAATGCCCAACGTCTATTACTATCATATTCATGGAGAGAGAGAAATGGGGTTTAACGTCGACTCTACACAAACTAGGTAATTTCAGGACTAACATATGGTTTAATTTTATTTCAATAATTCGCTTGCTCGTAGGGGTCTTTAGCAGTGGGAGGTAACCGGAGGACCTGGAGAAAACCCACGAGGCTGGACAGGCGACCCTACTCCTTGTCACGTACAACCGGGGCATATTCATGAAGTTGAGACACAATGAGAATTATTTACCCTGAATTTTATTATCTCGATTGTGAATATGAACTAACAGACTTTAGGCACACATGTAATACTTAGTCTTGGCTTACTGTTAAGTTTGCACGATTTTCCATGTAACAAACGGCTTTGATCATAAAAGGTCTTACAATAGCAAAGAGCACAATGTGAGTGCAGTAATATTTAACAGTACTGAAGATGACCATCCTGAAAAAAAGAAAATCAATCCAAATTAAAGATTGGATATTAAGTTATGTGAATTACTAAATTGCAAACACATTTTTGAAGAGGGGAAGAAATGGGGTTAACGTCAACTCAACACAAACTAGGTCATTTTGGGATTGACACATGGTTCAATTCTATTTCAATAATTTACTTGCCAGTAGGGGTCTTTTAGCAGTGGGAGGAAACCGGAGTACCCAGAAAAAACCCACAAAGTTGGACAGGCGACCCTACTCCTTGTCAAGTACAACCGACCACACCAGTTGACTCAATGACCGACCTTATGATACAGTGCGCAAGTGCTAACCATTCGGCCATCCTAACCCCTATTTTGATGGGGAAAAGGCACTTTTAATATTCTTAAAATGTCGAAGATTTAGAATCACTTATTTTGAAAACAAAGCCTCAAGGAACTATTCTATCTTAAAATTTAATTCAGAACAAGTATTTGACTGATCGATGCACAGATTATCACAAACTAGGCCAATCAACTTCTGAACCATGCATTTTTAGGGTTATTTGATTACCATATCCATTTCTAAATTCTTTCCCGATTCAGAATCTATTCTGTTTATTCCGAATAGCAACACCTAGGGTAGAAAACATGCTTGATATAATAATTAACAGACCAATATGTGTATGATCAGTTGCAACATCTTGCAGACCAAAAAACAAATGGGCAACAGTCAGGGCAGGATAATCTCACTTGTTTTAGTCTTTTTTTATCATTGCATCAGTAGACATGTAGTAAAATATCATTTTACAAGAAGGAACATGGACATGCCTTAACATCATGGATAGCTTGCAAAAATTTCTGTGCATTAAATCAATCAAATATCTGATGTAATTTACCAACTGTCTTCATCTCTAGCTGCCATTCCGTTCTCTTCCCTCAGGGTATCAGTTCTCTGGAAAAGTCTCAAACATAAATAACAGTAAGCCATTTTCATGGCAGTAAAAACACAATAATATATAAATATATTTATTTTAACATATTAACCATAATATTAATTCAATTTGAACATAGCATTATTTAAAAACAAACAACATTTTTACTTATTTTATACATTTTGTATCATTTATAACCCATTCTTTCTAACATTAATATACAAACAATACTTGCAAGTCTATCCAAGAGAAAAACTTCCATGTTAAACTTTTACAGATCATTTTCGAATCACGAATTTAACAAAATCTGTTATGCCAAATAATAGAGAAAAACTATACTAACAAATAAAAGCAATACCATATTGGGCCTTGGATTACCAGAGTTCCATTCTAATATTTTCTGGCAGAGAACATTGCAAAATTTTGCGGTTGAAGATTCAAATTTTTTAACGTGAACCTTTCAAATCATCATACACCCCCTAAGGTTCTGTAGATCAACATGAATACTTTTCTCTTGAATATACTTACCATAATATATGACAACCTCCCTTTACCTCGAACCCAAACCACTTTCATAACACTGGAACCGGAATTGTGCAAATAGAACCAGTGACCTTCACCCCTTTCTCATCACTTGCCTCATTTCTCGTAATGCTGAACAAAAAAAATTACAACACGGTAAGTTCCAAAGCCAGACTTGGCATGAACTTCACAAAATATTCAAAATAAATATTTTACAAAGAGTAAGTCATTCATTTATAACTTGGTAATTCAAACTATTAAGTAATTCTTGTCATTTAAATACAAAATTCTGGTATAAATTTACATGCACTGTGTGATAAAGAAATCTGTCTTCCGGAAAAAGATAACAGAACCATACTTTGAAACTTGTTTCCTGGAGTAGATGTAAAATTTTGAATGTTCTGTATACCTTAAACCCTGACAGACAAAAACTGTGGAGGGCACCTTACCGAATTAATCAAGATAAAGCCGAAAGAAATTCTTCCAACGGCAGCCTGTAAAGTTTGGCATTGGATATCAATCTCATACATTTCTCAAAAAACCTACAAAAGAAACTTTATGTTCATTAAAACTGTTTCCCCGAATACATATATTAAGTAATAATTTATTAACAAGTACATGTACAGGTCTAGAACTGGTTATATGAATATCAACTTTTCTGAAATATAGAACAATTTTAAAAAAACTCTAACATTTTCATGTAAATTATATCTGCACAAATATTTTGAATACGGTACCAATGCCGTTTGTGCTTTGTACCATACATAACACTAAGTGGTATTTCAAATACATTTTATCTGGAAAGTAAAAATAACTTCAGTTTTTTTCTTGGTTATTTTTTTTACAGCTTGGACGGTCTCCTTCAGTTTCTCAGCACTTCACCACATGTAGTCAATTTAATCGAGTGTCACACCTCTAGTACCCAGTGGTACAGCACGATTTGGAAGTTTTCAGGATTTTCCTTTTCCTTGAATATCAACACATTTCACACAAGTAGTTATTTCAACTATTAACACTGGTATTAGCCATGTTGGAACAATGTGAACAAAATTCAAGAGAAACAATATCATTATCTACATGAAGACAAACACCAGCTGTTTTGGAATGGTCAGTTGAGCTGGTTGCTTCTATCGATTCAAATCGTGGTCTTTTTGAATCGTAAGTGTGATCTGACTTGAGACCACGTTTTCTAGAGCCAACAGACAATGATGTGGATAGTCTAACCCCTTTAAGGTTTTCCATAGTGTTCAAAACTTTGGACAAAGTGCTTTGATTAGCTAAAACACTTTTAAAATATTCAACCTGTTCTTCCAAAGCCAGTTTATCATCTTGTAATTTCTCGTTTTCAAATTTTAGTTTCTGATTTTCTGACTTATACCCATCAATTGACTCTTCTAATTTCTGAATGTAAGCCTTCTTCTTTTCTCGGTTCATTTTGGCGTTCATGGCATTTTTACGGTTACGATCATCAAGGGCAAAGCCTACTTGAGCAGCAGTTTCAGCTGGAGTGATATCTGGTAGAGTTTTAATTACTTTTAAGATTTTAACCTTCTTAATACCATGGGGGGCCTCATTCTCTAAAAGTGTTACGGTTGAGTCTTTCTGATTGCTATTGACAACACTTCCGGCAGATGTTGCGGAGTTTGGGACAACTTTATGATTTGAACTTTTATTCAACAAACTGCGACCTTTGCTTCCACTCCTTGTGACCATTGCATTCTCTTTTCCTACCGATTCTGATGGATTCAGCACTGTATTAAATCTGAAAGATTTGTCCGTTTTTTTATTGGCCATGTAACGTGCCAGATCACCGTCTGCACCTTCTGAGATGGACTGACTATTATTGCGTCTACTCATGTACCCCATTAAGTCATCATCTTCATTGTTTGCACCAAAGGGAGAAAACTCTATAGCTTCAACAAGTTCATCCAACATTATTTCTGATCCAGTA
The DNA here is from genome assembly GCF_932274485.2 of Patella vulgata. Classification (NCBI taxonomy): domain Eukaryota; kingdom Metazoa; phylum Mollusca; class Gastropoda; family Patellidae; genus Patella; species Patella vulgata. The sequence goes on from NC_065883.2 coordinate 27,730,877, forward strand.
CTGCAAGACGAGTCAACAGTTTCGGGATTAATAAAATCGTTCTCAATCTCAGACATTTCACTTACACCACTGTCCGACTGATGAAATGGAGAGGTGTTCGAGATAGACGCCAGTGCTGTCTCCTGTGGAATTTCATAATTAAAAAAATTATCCATGTCAAATTCTTGAAATGAACTTGGCTCGGTTTTAAAGTCAAGCTCAGTAATGATGTCAAATGAATCGGACGCCATTTTGGAAATGTTTAGTTTGAAATGAATTGAAGAAAGGCTTGTCAAAATTGACGAAGGATTTCTCAAGTTTATAGGTTCAGAGAGTTTTAAAATCTACAAAATTTGCAACTGATCTTTGTCTTTTCAAAATGGCTAATTCTTTGATATGTTTAGAAATAATATCAACTCTTATCGTTTGCGAATTCGCGATTGCACAACAATTTGGTCAACCAAAACGTAATTTAGAAATTCTGTCTAGATCTCTACTCTAGTCGTTCACTATTATAAACGAATGATTTCAGTCAAATTCGAGTATATAACGATAATCTGGCACAATAAGTTAAAATATATTTTTACCGACAATATCAAACTACCTGAATTTCCAATGAATCCATCTACACTTCGCCGTACTCTGTAAAATCGTCGAATGACGCACCACTAGCGTTTTTCGCTTTTATACCCACCTGAAACGTTTCACCAACGATTTCCTGACAGAGCATAAAAATTACGTTGTCTATTGGTTAAAATTCGTCACATGGCTCTAGAAATCTATTTTTAGGTATGACACGCGGTAAACAGCCCGAGCGTTGTGACAACGTTTGTAGTCTTGATCAAAACTTTCATGCCTTGTACTGTAGCTTAGTTGGACACAGATCACTAAAGATTTCCCCATTGACTCCAATGTTAATTCTCGTATCTTAGACCGGCTCTAACTTTTTCCCAAATTTTCGTTGGGTAGAACGCTTTCTACCACAGATGGAGCAACATGTGGCAACCACTTGCCCAAAAGCACGTATGAGGTTCTTCATGAAAAACTTGAGATACACAAGCTGGAAGTAGAGACAAGTAAACATGCAATTTCAGGCCCTACATTTCAACGTAACCAACCTCTCAACTCTTGTATCCTTCCGCATCAAAATTATGAATATTCACCAAAACCTGGCAGAAAATGTATTTTCAAACCCTTTTCCTCGATTCTACACCAAAAAGTCAACAAAAATCGTCATGCAAAAGGGGGAAAAAGGAAAAGGGAGAGGAAGACTAAAAATAGCTTTGGCCCTTGTTTCGTAGAATATTTGGTGATCTCTGTCCAGTTACTTTCACAAAAGTACGTCTTGATTATCCTGGATAATCTAACCGACTAATACTATTTCTATAATGGACGATGGTTACAGGGCACCAAAGTATCAATCTGCTTAAAATACAGATCCATATTTCGTTTCGTTTTTTTATACTTTCGATGGCTTACACTACATGAGTAAAGACAAGTAAAACAAAATTTTGAACTATAAAAACGAAACGAAATAGGATCTGTGTTTTAAACAGATTGCCAAAGTATAACCCATTCTTATTGTAATGATTAGTTCACCAATGTTTTTGTAATAAAATAGACTCGTATTGTTTTGTTTGTTGATTGGTGTTATGATTTTAGACATAAATGATTTGATATGAAATCTGAATTGAATTAAAATTACCTCCTTTTCTGCCGCTGGGCCCGTCCCGATGCCTCTCACAAGACACATGTACGTAGGCCTACTGTAGTAAACGTCCCGGTTTTTACCTCAGGTGTTCTTCATTTGAAAATAATAACACAAAACACATTAACTAGTTATTAATGTATACTGCGTTTGCTTCATCATCTAAATCAGTGGTTCTTAACCTTTTTATTCCAGCGGCATACCTTGGAACACATGAAAAAATAGCGGCACACCATGTCTAAATATATATTAAACATATTTGAGTTGTGCAAAAAAACAAATAAACCAAAACAACAACAAAACAAAACAAAACAAAACATGGTAAGCCAGAAGGCAGAAACAACCGTAGACAGAAACTAGTCATAGACACATAAGGCGTTTTTGTGAACCGATTAGATTAGACCGATTAGCTATTATACGCATTTGTGAACCAAGTTGATTATGCTAATCGTTACATTTGTGAGACGATTTAACTCAACTGATTAGGCAAATCGACCTAATCGTCCCAGGAGGTGTTTAGGCGATTAGATTTGACGTTTTCAAAATGGCGGAATGTTCGACATCGTAAGTAATTCTTAATGCTTATTGTTGTTTTTCTCCATAAAAAATGTTTTTTTAAAACGCATTTGACGTGTTTAAAGTAGCTAAGTCTCTAACTCAATATCATCCAAAATCTTCAACATTGAAAACACGATTTATTTGTCAAATTATATCAACATTCATGTTGTGATCTTAACGGGAAAAGATGGGCTTTTGATATCCAATATTTAAGACAAAATAAACATTTTACCATTGGTACACGAATCGTGTACCACAATGCGCTTCAGCCCTAGTTGTATCAAGAGACTCGAGGGACGAGGCTAGACACATTGCACCAAATCAAACGGCGTATGTAAACTGGAATAACCAGACGCTAGAAATTTGCACTCGCTTGAGACTGCTGGCTTATTTCGCCGAACATAACGGATTTGAAATTGGAGTAAAAACGGAAACCATTGAATGTAAATCAGTTTATATACATTCATATTACAGTATTATAAGCATTGCGACCCACTTTTGTCAAATTCTAGATCCCAAATGTTAGCGATTTAGCTCCTTTAATGTTAACTTTATAGTCCACAAGAATGTTAGATCACCTCTGGCTCTAAGCAATTTTAGGCCCTCTGGGTGCCAGCAGTGTCACTGTAATCTGTAGGTAACTTGGACTACACGTGAAACACACGCCCCCCCTCGTCATGTTAGCAGAGACAATTTTTTTTCTGATCGGTGTCCGTGATGGCAGCCATCTTACCAAATCGTAATTATCAAATTTCACATTTGTGTACCATAGCTAATCAAATCGAAATCATACCAAATCGTACTAGCAAATCAAAACCTAATCTAATCGACTCACAAAAACGCCTACATAGAATAACTCAAACTAAATAAAGAAAAACACAGCTATGAACTTATCAGTAGACACCGTGAATACTTAATTGGGATCACCTAGTGTCGCGGCACACTGGTTGAGAATCACTGATCTAAATATACTTCACAGATACTCTGTGATATACTTGAACAGTGCATAATACAGGCAAAAACAGGAATTGCAATGCGCTTGTCTATACGTCAATTTCTATAGACAAGCGCATTGCAATTCCTGTTTTTGCCTGTACACGTATGATCTTGGGTATAATTTTACTGGTTAACGACATAGAGGTTTTCTGACTTTATTTTTAATTAAGACATGTAAAACAATCTATAAGTTGACAAATCGATATTTATAATGCATGTTAATGGTTTAATCAACAACATATATATATACTATTCAAAAAAAGTAGGGGATATTTGATTTTGGGGGCATAATACTAAAATATGCAAATGACAACGAAAAAAGTCACTATAGAACCTAACAGAAGAAACATTTCCAGTTACATGTGACGCCCAAACGCACCAATAGCTACCGCATGGAATGCATGTGATGCTTGGGATCATCATGGGGGTCCAACCCAAGATTTGCACGACTCTGACTTTGAATGTTACAGTCATTGTGGCATTGAATTCCAGGGTGGAAACATCAGTTTAATTGTTTTAGTGACCAGAAAACAAATTTTGATATGCGTCGGCTTACTCAAAATGAAAGGTTACGTGCCCTTGGCATGCTACAGATCGGCACAACACAGGCGGTTGTGGCGCGGACGATGAATGTTTCTCAGTCTGTCATAAGCAGGCTATGGTCCAGATACCGTGATACACAATCTGTACAGGACAGACCACGCTCAGGTCGACCAAGGGCGACAACTCAAGCCCAGGATCGATTTATCCGTACCTTGGCCTTGAGAAATCGTGTCATCACAGCAAATCAGATCAGCGCTCGTCTTCAAACAGACACTGGTGTGAGAGTGAGTGGCCAGACGATTCGGAATCGACTGCATAGGGGTCACCTTTGCGCCCGACGTCCTCGCGTGATCCCTTGTTTGAGAGATCATCACATTCAGGCAAGACGTCGTTGGTGTAGGGATCGTCAACACTTGGATAATCGACGCTGGAGCAATGTGATGTTTTCAGATGAGTCAAGGTTCACTGTTGATTTTTTGGACAGACGTAGGAGGGTGTGGCGTCGTCGAAACGAGCGCTTCCAAGACGTTAACGTCATCAGACATGATCGATTTGGGGGTGGTTCTGTTATGGTGTGGGGAGGCATCACTGTTGCTGGAAGAACGGCTTTACATGTTGTTGCAGGGCGTGTTACAGGCCAGTACTACCGGGACAACATCTTGGCCATGTTGTGCCGTTCGCACGACGTCATGGCCGCCGTTTCATCTTCCAGGATGACAACGCAAGATGTCACAGAGCCAGGATCGTTACAGGTTACCTCCAACAACAGAACATCACCACATTACCTTGGCCAGCACTGAGTCCCGACCTCTCCCCCATCGAGCATGTCTGGGACATGCTTGGACAGAGGTTACGTCAACGTCAACAACGTCCTGCCAATGTCCAAGAACTTGCTGCTGAGTTGCAACAGGAATGGGACAATCTGGACCAAAATGACCTTAGACGTCTCATTAGGAGTATGCCACGTCGGATCAATGCTTGTTTGGCAAACAGAGGAGGATTTACCCGTTACTGACTTGGTTGTGATGCTGTGGTAACTTTGCTGTTTGACCCCGGGTATCATTTTACCCTTATAATGGTCAGTCTGTGCCTTACTTAGTCTAACGATCATTTGGAATAAATCGATGAATGTGAACTTCATTTCATTTTGTCATTTGTTTCTTCGTCAGTTTCATTAGGTGACTTTAATAACACTTAAAAATCAAATATCCCCTACCTTTTTTGAATAGTATATGTTTGATGGAACTACAGTCACAAAAAGGCGGAGAACGCATTTCTCGGATTCTCGAAATGAAATAATTTCTGAGCTCCATCTCCCGCCCCCAGTAACTTGGCGCCTTCGCGTAATTTCTAAAGCTGCTGCAATAACCAAAAAGCACAATATTACTGCTATGCAGAATCGTCAACAATAGATTTTTTTTTACAGCTGTAAAATTTGATAGATGGCTATTTATAGACTCATAGACTCTTGTGCACATTCGCCTATCAAGTTCAACTTTCGGTAGGGAACATTTTCGCTGTATGGGATACCCTACAAATGGAATAGAAACACAGCTACGTAATATTTGATAGCTGTGTAGAGAATTTCACGTGCGACGATATTTATAGACTCATAGACTCTTGCGCTGAGTGTTATCGTATCGCGTGACTAGTCAGAAATCACTCCGAGACAAGCCACTCAAGCGTGCACATTCAGAAGGAAAAATTTTCGCTGCATGGGGTACCTACAAATCGAATAGAAACACGACAACGAGACCTTGTTTTAAACGTAATCGTTACTGCATGCTCTAAAAATTTATACCGTACCATCATGCCTTTTCATTGATGTCCATGTTTTAAACTTACACAGAATCAATCGGTGATATTAATAAGTAGACAACTTCAACATCTTACTACAAGGCATTTAGGTTAATGGTTCGTTTAAAACGTTCGTTTATATCCTATGATTTAAAAAATCTCGAAAATGACCATTTTTACCATTTTGACTATGATAATTTTGCAATTTTAACCATACTATTTTCTCTTAATATGACAACGATTCGGCTCCATATTGGCGGGCCAGATCTGACCCGCGGGACGCCTGTTTGTTGACACCCCTGCACTCGACCATTATTAAAAATGTCTGCAATATACAGAAAGTGTTTACCTAACATTGTAGATGTTAAATTTTCTCAACCAACGTATTTCTGTACCGCTAACTTAAACAATGTCGTGTGGACGAGTCAACCAATGCGCGTGGACGACTCAACCAACGAGTTTTATTATTTGTGGGCGACTTAACTGAACTTATCGTGTGGACAAGTTTGTTTGTGGACGAGTTAACTGGCATTCGTGTGGACGAATCCACTAATGCCGTGTGGACGCAAGGTCTAAAATAACGTGCTTTGGAGCACGAACGTGCTTCGAAATCAAAAACCCGTGCCTCGAAAAAAAGAAAAACGCACTTTTTAAAAAAAAAAAAAATAAAATAAAAAAAACACTAAGGTAGCGATGCCTCCTGAACTCTAATGGGTGTTTCCTCTTGTTGTTGTAAGTTGCACAGATCAGATCAGATCAGATCAACTGGCGCTCGATCGATTCCCTCGGATGAGTCGACTGAGCGCCAACCACATCAGCTCACTAGACATGCTTTTCAGTAGGCCTGGTATCCGATCAGCTGCGTTCTTGATTGTCATTTCAGTTTTACTTTGTACAAGTTTTGCTTTGACTTAATTTTCTGCGATTTTTAAGTATTGAAATATGGATGGAAAACCGGAGCTTGATCCACCACAGCCTAAAAACCAATGTGGGCAAGCGACATTGAGTTTTTTCCAGAAAAAATGCCCTGCGGGGTCGAGCAAGTTTTCTGGCGAAAAAGTCTGCGCATAGTCAAATAAACTCCTATGTAAACTGCGCTAGTATTGTTCAAAGATGTCGTTTTTCAGCTCTGAACTTCGCACCTCCGACAGGGCCGGCGCTCGCCGTTGGGCACAGAATCAGTGCCACGAGAATTTAACCTTATTTTAGGCCCTGGTCGGCCCTATGTACTGTCAGATTCGTTTTCGTTTGTTTGACGTCTTACTTTATCTCGGTTAGGGGGAAATGGTGGGTGACTGATCGGCGTCCAAGTGGAGTGGAAAACGATGACAGTTAGGGAGGAGGGGGGGGGGACAGAACCCGGAATGCCCGAAAGCATTTAGGGTTACAGGCGGGGGCGCTGGTCTTCTGTGAGAGGAGGGGGGGGGACAGAACCCGGAATGCCCGAAAGCATTTAGGGTTACAGGCGGGGGCGCTGGTCTTCTGTGAGAGCCGCAAACGCATTTCCTGCTATTCCAACAACTTTAAAGTGGTCCAATATAGCCTAATTAAGATGGCTGACTGGAACTCCAATCAATCAATCAATCGTTTACAGCCCACGAAGACGGTACCGTCGGGAGAAAATTTAACTGTCGCAAACTTGTTTTTCTGCTATCACAGCAACTTTAGTTTGATACATATAGCCTACCTCATACGTGACTGACCTGAATCCCAAACAAACTTTACTGCCACAAACGTGTTTTTCTGCTATCCCAGCAACTTCAGTGTGGTACATATAGCCTACCTGATAGTGGCTGACCTGAATCCCAAACAACCAATTTTTATTAATAGTCGTGGAGTATGGGGGCCTCGCCCTCCCGGAGAAATCTAACCACCGCAAATGTCCTTTTCTGCTATTCTAACCCTTGAGTTAAGCAAATCTAAAGTTGCCCTATGGTTTTGTAACCGAAAGCTCATTCTATGCCGACCTAAATTCCAAACATCCAACCAGACTGCTGCAGCTGCATTCATAATTAATAATCGATGCCCGAAAAATGTCGCAAAAAGTAGATTGTCTCCCGACAAAATGTTTTAGTCGATAATCAATTCAGTACAAATTCGTGATATTCAATTAAAAGTAAAGTAAAATTAGTGTCTTATTTTATAGATTGGACTTTATTTTGCCATCTAGATGAAATAATCATTTTTTTTCCACTTTACCCGTCTGCCCGATATGTAAGATTGCCCGAAAGTTAGGGGGCTGGGGCTGCCCAAGGAATTGGGAAATGCTAGTGCATTCTCGATTATGCCCCCTCCAATCAATTAAAAGTACACCCGTTACTGCTCTGACTGGAAATTGTCAGAGAATAAGTAAAATTATTTAAATTCCCCCAAAAATAACATATTTACTGGTATTATAATTCTGTCAGTGGGAAAAGCGATGGCAAAATTCCTGATGGACCACTTGCAGAGGGTTAGTTATGTCGGGGGTCAAGTTATTGATTATATGACCCCAAGACTCAGGTATAGGATCTAGTATTCAGATGAGGAAGGGAGATAATTATTTTAGACAAAAACACTTTTTTGTTCAAATTAAGTAAGACAGCTTGTTGTACAGCGATTATTTCAAATTTCACAAATCTAATTTAATGTTTCTCTTTGATTACCGACCCCCCCCCCCCTTCCCTTTTTAAGAGTCCCTTTAATAGAATTGAATACACGTCACATTGGAAGAATATACCCCCCCCCCCAATGAAATAGAATGATAATGGCCAATGAAAATCGACATTCGATAGTGTTATATTCATTGTGACGTCACAATTAGTATGACGTCACAATTTATTGTCTTGTAATATGGAGCAAGCATAATCGATAATATTATAACGATATCATCACTTACACAGGTTTATTTTAGCGGAAAAAAATATCGAAAATATTTTAAATACAGAGTTTTGACTTCAGGTAAGTAATGTAAACTATTTTTAATTTTTCTAAAATCTGTCTCGTTTATTATACAGTAAAAGAAAGTTAATAATGCAAAGAAAATGAATGCCGGTCGTTGTCATGGCGCTAATTGTTCATTGACCAAAGATTAATTTCTTGATGTTTTAGCTATTTCAAAAGCGATAATACGACATTTATTTCAGTGCAGAATGTGTGGATAATCGCGCCTTCTTTTCGTCGTCTTTTATTTCTGTTTTCAAATCTAACGCGAAAATATGGCATTCAAAAACACGAAACACATAAAGTAAGGAAATATGAAATGAAATAACTTTACACTTTCACTTCATAATGTGCCACTGGATTTACCAAATTAAGCAGTAGGTCTATACAAAATGTGGGGGTGATCCAGTGGTTTAACGCGTGTGCGTGAAACCCGTTTGTACGTGACAAGGAGTAGGGTCGTCTGTCCCACCTCGTGGAGTTTCTTCGGGCCCTCCTGTTTCCCCTGACTGCTAAATAACACTACGCTCAAGCAAATTATTTAAACAAAATTGAAACATACATTAGTCCCAAAATGGCATTGTGTGGAATGGGTGTTAAACCCCATTTTAATATCTCTCTATACAGAAAGAGAGAACAATCAGGGATAGATATACCTACAGACTTGGCAGACTAAAAACATTGGGTCCTCACCACATGGAGGAATCCGACCAAGATGTATAATATTTTTGACACTTTCAGTAGCCTTTCTTACACGTACCGTAGTGTTAAACATCCCTCATTATCCCCGGCTTTGCACAATTGTGTTTAAAGGACACTTTCATTTTTCTCCAGTCGAAAGGGTAGGGAGGTATCAGGCGCCTCATCTAACTCCGGCACTGGGGACAATATGACCAAAATTTAGATTAAAACGCTCGATGATAGGTGAAAATATCTACTAGCTACATACTAAAGATTTTCACTGAAATCTTTTGATGAGCCTCTTTTAAATCAGAGCGAATCCATGCCGGGAGATTGTCTATCGTTGATATTTCAATTTTGTTTTCTTGATTAAATGTTGAAAATATCATTTTAGCGCGGGTTAAGACGTGACAAAAAAAAAAAAAATAAATAAAAATAAAAATCAATATTGACCGATAAATGCCAATGAATATCTGCGACTTCGGTTTTTTTTTTTTTTTTAATGAGAAATTTTAATATGTAAACTTGGCTTTCGTTTGTAGTTATAATGAAGTTCGGAGTAATGTCTTTGTCCTTCGGGAATTCACCAACAGAAAGTAAAGAAAACGAAGACAGAGAAATAGAAGGTCGTGATTATAGAGAAGATACAGAAATTGAAGTTATAAACACAGCAGATATGGAATCAAAAGATGAAGAAACAGAAGATATGAAATCTGTAGAAGAAATAAAAACAGAAACCAACGATATAGAAACAGAAGATATAAAAACAAAAACAGACGATAAAACAACCGAAGTAGATATACAAACAGAAGACATCAAAACTGGAGATTTAGAAAAGGAAACAGGGGACATAAAAACCGAAGATATAAAAACTAAAGATATAAAAACAGAAACCGAAGATATAAAAACTAAAGATATAAAAACAGAAACCAAAGATATAAAAACTGAAGATATAAAAACCACAGAAGATATAAAAACTGCAGAAGATATAACAACTGCAGAATATATAACAGCAGAAGATATAAAAACCGAAGATATAGAAACTGAAGATAGAAAAACTGTCGAAGATATAAAAATCGAAGATATAAAAACTGAAGATATAAAAGCAGAAGATATGAAAACCGAAGGTATGGAAATTACAGAATACATAAAAACTACAGAAGATATAAAAACTGCAGAAGATATAAAAACCGAAGATATGAAAACTGAAGATTTAGAGACAGAGGATATAAAAACTGCAGACGATATAAAAACCGAAGGTATAGAAACTGAAGATATACAAACTGCAGAAGATATAAGAACTGCAGAAGATATAAAAACTGCAGAAGATATAAGAACTGCAGAATATATAAAAGCAGAAGATATAAAAATCGAAGATATAAAAATTGAAGATATAAAAGCAGAAGATATGAAAACAGAAGATATAAAAACTGAAGATTTAGAAGCAGAAACACAGGATATAAAAACTGCAGAAGATATAAAAACAGAAACAGATGATATAAATACGGAAGAAGGTATAAAAACAGAATACATAAATACAGAAACCAAATATATAAAAACCGAAGATATAAAAACTGATGATATAAAAACAGAAACCGAAGATATTAAAATTGAAGATGTAAAAATTGAAGATATTAAAACTGAAGAAGATATAAAAAACGAAACAGAAGATATAAAAGAAGAAGATATAAAAAACGAAGATATAAAAACAGCAGAAGATATAAAAACTGAAGATATAAAAACAGGAGATGAAGAAGGTAAGAAAAAATGCATTACTTCTTCTCCCCTGCACTATTTGTTCAATGTTTTTGAATGAGAAGCTATTGACCTTACAATAAAGTCTCAATTGATACCGCTGCCCTTCTGAAATTCACCAATGTAATAACTAAAAATACCAGATGGCTAGGCTATCTACATGTATATTATTTTCACACAAATTTTGACTTGACATTGAAACCGTCACACGTATATAATAAATAGATTAAAACGCACTTCCATGTCTAAATAAATGAAATCGGCTTTCACGTCTCGTCGTCACATTATCTCGATCATATGGAGAATGACATGCTGTTATTGTTTATTTTTATTTAAAATAATTACATGTCATGGTTTTATTATTATTTCAGACGTTGAAATAGCAACATGTCCCGAAGACCTCGAGAATGGATTGGAGCCGGGATACTTCAAAAAAGAAGGGAGAGCATTTTGCCTGAAACATGGCAAGATATTTGAAATACACAAGAAAAATGCACAAAATCAGAAAAACAGAAAATTTGTATTATTAGGTGTCATTCCAGGCGGCTGCAAATCAACAAAAAATCAAAAGAAAAGTAAGTAACCACACGTAGATATGGGTATCATGTACGGTCAGAGAGGGTATGCTTCTTATATCCCCAACCCCACAGCTTTCCACATTAGACGACTCAGCCCATAACCGAACAGAGACACGGGGTTGTGTTCCAACGGCCTGTTAACAGGTGATAGTGATGCGGAAATTGTTTACATATACGGTACACGACAACCTGGTAAGGAACAACGTATAGCCGTTCGGATGGGAGGAAAGCCGAGATACCCTTGTATACATTGGATTGCACGTAAAAGATCCCATGACAGTTCGAATTCCATGTTAAAACATAAAAAATATGATGGAACAGAATTTAATTTTTAACCACCCGTTTTCTGATCAACATATCTTTATTCTAATTTTTCAGTCAACCCATATGTTCTGATGGACCTGTATAGAAACAGCACTTTGCCACCAGAGAATATCAAACCCTATTTGTTGGTAAGACCAGAGGTCAGAATAAAGATACACACTGACACAGTTCGTACAAATATGTTTGGACCGCATCCGAAAATGAAGAATGTACCTGCACCAGAGTATAAAGAAGAAAAAAATATAAAAACAGAAAATACAGAAGTAAAATGTATAGACACGGAAAAAAAAGAAGTAAAATACATAGACACAGAAAATACAGAAGTAAAATGTATAGACACAGAAAATACAGAAGTAAAATGTATAGACACAGAAAATACAGAAGTACAATATATAGAAACAGAAAATACAGAAGTAAAATACATAGATACAGAAAATACAGAAGTAAAATACATAGATACAGAAAATACAGAAGTAAAATGTATAGACATAGAAACAGAAAATACAGAAGTAAAATACATAGAAACAGAATATAAAGAAGTAATAGATATAGAAACAGAATATAAAGAAGTAAAATACATAGAAACAGTGTACAAAGAAGTAAAATATATAGAAACTGAATGTAAAAAAGTAAAAAAAATAGAAACAGTGTACAAAGAAGTAAAATATATAGAAATAGAATGTAAAGAAGTAAAATACATTGAAACAAAGTATAAAGATGTAGATACAGAATATAAAGAAGTAAAATATATAGAAACAGAATATAAAGAAGTAAAATACATAGAAACAGAGTATAAAGAAGTACAAGATGTAGAGACAGAATATAAAGCAGTACAAGATGAAGGGGTAGAATATAGAGAAGTAAAAGATGTAGAAACAGAATATAGAGAAGTACATGATGTAGAAGACGAATTTAAAGAGGTAAAAGATGAAGAGACAGAATATAAAGAAGTAAAAAATATAGACACAGAGTATAAAGAAGTAAAAGATGTAGAAACCGAATATAAAGAAGTAAAAGATGTAGAGACAGAGTATAAAGAAGTAAAAGATGTAGAAACAGAGTATAAAGAAGTACAAGATGTAGAAACAGAGTATAAAGAAGCAAAAGATGTAGAAACAGAATATAAAGAAGTAAAAGATGCAGAAACAGAATATAAAGAAGCACAAGATGTAGAAACAGGGTATAAAGAAACAAAAGATGTTGAGACAGAGTATAAAGACGTAAAAGATGTAGAAACAGAGTATAAAGAAGTAAAAGATGTAGAAACAGAATATAAAGAAGTAAAAACTGTAGAAACAGAATATAAAGAAGCAAAAGATGAAGAAACAGAATATAAAGAAGAAAACAACAGAGAAACGGAAAATCAAGACACACAAATAAATGCACTTAGAGAAGACATCGATGTGATGGAAATAAAAACACAAACCAAAGAAAAGGAAGATAGGGAAATGGATAAGGGAGATATAGAAGAATCGGAAATAGTAATGGAATTAGAGGAGGGGAAGAATTATGGAGCAAAAGCTGCAGAAAGCAAAAAAGAGAAAAATAAAAGCAATTTCCGTAAATTTTTTATCAGAGTGGGAAAACGGCTTAGAAAATTGTGTACTTGTGGCTGTGCTAAAAAACAAGCAGATTGAGAAATAAAACGAGGGAGGGGGGCAGGGGAAAAAGAAACGAGAAACATTATTTTTTTTAAAGATAAAGATACAGAAAGTATCATAGAGGAAGATGTAGAAAGAGATTGAATAAATAGAGTATTGACTCTAAATGTACATAAAACAAATTTGTAAATACATGTATTTATTTCATAAAAAAAACGTTGTTCTATAAATAAATTATAGATGTTATACTTGTGTAGATATATTTGTCATAGTTTTTTTGGTCAGTTAATCAGGGATATATTTCTAGATAACTTATAATAACGGGGGATATTTATGAGTAGCTTATGTATCAATCTCATTAGTAGATTAATTTTCAATCATACAACTAGGTACACACCATATATAGCGCCCGTCTAACCATCATCAATGTACTGTTCAATTCCAAGCCCCACCCCCCTCCCCACAAAAAAGAGAAAGAAATCAATACTGGCCCTGCTACAATTTGACTGTATTTCTGACAGAACGGTGTCATTGATTCCCGATCAAATCGCTGATTGATAAGCGGTTAGGTCAAATGTATCGCAGCTCAAGAAAGATGAAGTATGCAAGTTATCAATAATTGCAATATAAACTGATAAACTTTTAGGTCGAATGTATCGGTTAGGTCAAATGCATCGCAGCTCAAGAAAGATGAAGTATGCAATATATAATCACAATATATAAAGGGTTTTTACATTTATGGAACCGTATACCCCCTTAAATGGATGCTCTGGGCCGTCGCCCCCTCTATACACACCACTGTTATAGACACTCTTAGGGAGAGTGGTTTTACAACATAGGTTAAGTCGATTTTCCCAATCCCTTTCGGATATCTTAACCGAATACCAAAAAATATTGTTTTATATAAATAACAACCAAATATCAACCTCTAGGGCCGGGGTTCCCATTTGTGGGGTCGCGAAAACAAATGGGGTCACTTGATACTTTCGCCACGGTCGCTAAATTGCCATGGGATCGCGACTGATTTTGAGTTTCAATCCCTTTTTGTGAATTTGAGGAGTAAGTTTCTTCTTCTGAAATGCTCGCAAAACAGGTTTCGGGCAATCATGTTTTGAAAACATTCTGGGGGAGGGTCCTCATACCCCCGCGACGGCGCCGGTCGGATCACTGCTGGTCGTTCAGAATAAGTTGTGGGAAACCCTGCTCTACGGTTATCATCCGGTTGACTTGAAAATTATAAACATTGTTTATCTTCTGAAGAGGTCGATTGTATTTCAAAGATTCCCCACAGTTACTTTACGCATTATATCCGTTGGGAATGCGTTAGAATAGAAGCTAATGTGATCATATAATTGATTTATGTGTTTATGTTCATGTTTATGGGCATGGGCTTCACACATTGGGGGGGGGGGGGGGTCCGATCCCCCAAATGTTTTTCTGGGGGTGGTCTGAATATACTTGCCCCCCCCCCCAAAAAAAAATAAAGAAAAAAAAGAAATTTTAACATTGTAGGCCCTAACTCCTATTTATTTACAACAATTATTAGGATTCGTTAAGATTCTATTTGTATAAAACCTGTACATATCCCAATATGGTTTACATTGCTAAAATAAAACACAGAGATAATCATCCTCGAAACATGTGTGAAGTGAAAAGTAACTGTGTTCCATAAAATTGTGTCTAGTTAGCCTGTCAGCAATATTTTGTATAATTTCACGCATCACCGCTGTTTATGGAAAAAGGGCTGTTCTTTTGGTATACTTTATACATACGGTACAAGCTACTAATGTACTTTAATAACCCCTTCCTTTATTTATTGACATTATTTGAAAAACTTCTCCTACTTTTTATTTTAAAGTCTTTGATCAGATCCTCCAAACTCAGTTTACGAAACATATATATTTACATGGTAGCCAGTCGTTGTATTGCGATTTTTTTAAAATGTACTTCAACAGCGGGATTTTTCGTGAACGTTCCAAGCAAGTGTTTGTTTCGCTTAATGGTAAAGCCAGCCCTGACTTAAGCCATATGTAAGATGATGTTAATGTTATACATTTAGTTAGTGTTTTATAATATAATAATTTGTGTTGCATGCTAATATATATATACTACAATAAGTTCTCACACTCCTACAACTGGGTCTAAGAATCAGCCAGATATCCCCTCGTGGAATGTGACCCTGTTGTGAACAGATTGAACTTTACATTTTTTAACATTATCATTTTTGTTATTATAAGTTTTATACTGGTCGGTACACTGATTAATTTTATATTAGGTTTCACAGTATCCTGTGTTGTAATAATTGTTCCTTTGTTCTAATTAATACATGCGCAGTATAATATTTTAAGCCATACTTGTTTTGTCGATTGAGCGATTGAGAAGGTGGACCATCACACAAATTTTGAGGTATTTAAATCTTATAATTATGTATATTATTGTCATATTTCAATTATAATTGTTCAGTGTTTTATTTACCATGTTTTAATAGTACTGTCAATCTCTCAATTAGTTACTTAGCCAAGGTTTATTTATATATTTTCAGATAATAAGAAATACTTCAATACTTTTATTTGTCACTAAGCCATGCCTGTTTGAAGATTAAATATTATACTCAAATTATTGTGAAAAGCCTTTGCCTTATTTGCCAGACGAAAACTTGCCATCTCAATCGTGCCCGCCTGCCGGCAACCCCCAAACAATCTCAAAATTTGCCTGAGAAACGTTTTTGTCAACTAAAGCCCTGTTTACACGAGGAAAATGGAGGAAGCCAAAAACAGAGAAAGACTGCCAAACGTTTGTTCACATTTTCTGTTAATTCATTTGATTCTATATTGACTGAAAAGGCTTCGCCAACAATAAGCCAAATTGAGAAAGCTGTTGAAAAAATGGAGTTGAACTATGATAATCTTGTGACTGCAAACGAATCTGTGTTAGCAGCCCTGCCTGACGATTGTGCTGAAGAGGAACTTCAGAATAATATGAGTTATATGAAAGAAGTGGATTCTGTTCGAGCCGATATAACTGTAGCCGTCAAACACTTAAAACTGACCGTTTTAAAAGTTGAGAAAGCACAAAAAGAAGAAGAGAAAAATAAATCATTGCCTCGTTCACACACTGTATCAGATATGCAAATGAAATGTCAACTTGAAAGATTGAAAATTCAACATTTTTCGGGTAACATTCGTGATTATCCAGGCTGGAAGACTAGTTTTCAGTTCGCTATGAGAAAATATTGCCAAGATGAAGAAGAACAACTTCAGCGTCTTAAAGAAGCTGTATTGCCACCTGCTAGAAAGGACATTACCCACTGCCAATCAATTGTGTCAGCATTTGAAATATTAGATCAAAATTATGGAAATTCAGACGAGTTAATGACATTATTTCTGAGAGACATAAAATCATATAAACCACTTAGAGGTGGTGAAGCTAAGAGTTTGAAAGCTTTCGCATCAGAAATTCGTAGTTTTATTACCAGGATGCACGACTTAAATAAAAAACATGATCTGAAATCTGATTATATTGTTGTGGATTTGATTGACAAATTAACAACCGAAGATCAATACAAATTTAAATCTTATTGTCATGAAAAAGATTTACCTAAACATTTAGAAACTTTAGTTAATTGGTTAAGAGATGAAGCCCAATTACGCTCCAGTATATTTGATGACGCGCGAAAATCATACAAGGTCAGCGGTTCTAATTCTGTGACGTTTCAGCCTCCTCAGAAGTTTAAGGCCACCAGTCAGCCTTGCCTATTGAAATGTGATGCCTCACACCCCCTTAAGGAATGTCCTGCATTTTATGCGCGTAAAGTTCCAGATCGATGGGAAATAATTAAAGACAATAGATGTTGTTTTTGCTGTTTGAGACCTAATCATCAGACTAGAAACTGTTTTGAAAAGAAAAAGTGCACGAAATCTGGTTGTGATAAGAATCATCACCCACTTCTTCATGAGGATTACAGTCGGTCAACACAAGCCAACTCAAGTAGTTATTCAATTAATACAGCTGGATGTGGTCACTTGCCAGTCGTAAAAGTTCATGTTCAAGACGACTATGGTGTCACACACGAAGCAATCGCAATGATAGAGTCTGGTAGCCAACAATCACTTATTCGAAAATCGTTTGCTCATAAACTTAGACTGCATGGTGGCCAACCCAAAGACATTCATATTAGATTAGCTGGTGGTTGTGAAATGGTTGAAAAGTCAAGAAGTTATGTTCTTAAAATATCTGATGTTAATAATTCGCAAGTTTACGAATTGACTGCCTCTTCGCTAGAAATTGTCTGTGGTGATATTCCACCGATTGACAACCATAATCTGTCCCTGTACCCTCACTTGTCTGGACTTTTAGACCTTATTTATTGCGATGGTGGAAAGGTCGATTTGCTTATTGGGACCAACTTTCCAACCGCTTTTAAAGACGTAGGTTCCTGCTGTATTTCAGACGAAAGTGCACCAATAGCCAAGCAAACACCTTTAGGTTGGGTACTTTTGGGAGAATTAGGACAACAGTCCGAAGTATCGTACATCAATCATGTCACTATTATGGACACACCGAATATTGCCAAACTGTTCGAAATTGATAGCCTCGGAGTAAAGCCTACTAAAGCCTGCACATGCCGTGAAAGTGAGTTAGCCGAATCTGCATTTATAGAGAGTCTGAAGTCAAATACCAAGTTTTTGCCTGATGGTAGAATTCAGATGAAAATGCCTTGGAAGCCAGGTCATCCATCATTTCCAGATAATCGTCCTATGGCCCAGAAAAGACTTTGTTCACTGGAAAAACGTCTAATTAAAAGTAACAAGGTAGAACTATATAACAATGAGATTCGTAAACTTATTGATGACAGCTTCTGCATTAAGTTAAAGGCTGAAGATATCAACTGGTCTAAACCTTTCTGGTTACTGCCTCACAGAGAAGTTGAACGACCAGACGCCTCAAGCACACAAATCAGAATCGTTTTTGACTCTGCCGAAGAATATTTGGGTAAATGCCTTAATGATGCTCTAGAGAAAGGCCCAAATTATTTGAACGATCTGTTTAAAGTTTTACTAGGGTGGAGACAAGACACAATTGCCTATTGTGGAGATATACGCAAGATGTTTAACATGATCAGTATCCATCCTGATGATCAGCCTTTTCATCGTTTCCTTTGGAGAGATTGTGATTTGTCTAAGGACCCGAATGTGTACCAGCGGGTAAGACTGAGTTTTGGTGATAAGTCATCACCAGTAAAGCTGGGAATCGATATGAAATTTCAATATCGATTATCGGCAAGAATTTGTCAGCGGTTATCGATAATAATCGATTATCTTTTTTCGGAAAAATCCGAACTTTACCGACCTGTTATTTGTGTTGATCGAGTTACAGTAGTGTTATTATCCTAGTCTAATACTGTGCCGATGTACGTAAAAAAATCAATTAATGTAAAATAATTAGTTGCTAAATGTAGGACTAACTTGGGTATTATTCTAAGTTCATCTCAGATAAATGCAAAGACAAAACATGGTTTCTCCTTGCAAGTGACTGGCGATCACACAGTGTTACTACTAATAGAATAAAATAAAATAGAAGGCGTCTATTGATTGGACAATAAAAAAATAATTACGGGCTTTCAAAGTAGAATTTTTATGATTGGTTAATTTAGATGAAAACCAAAGTAGAATTCTTCCACGAAATTACGAGAGATATAGATATTTTCCCTGGAAGTCAAAAACGTGTTTTGTATGGGCTGTATCTGACATTATTTAGTAATAAAAGCGGAGTTGATCATTAATAATACAATTAGTTTTATCTTGAAAGCAGACGATTTCTCTACAAATCAACCAAGAACAAAGAAGGGAGATAATTCTAATTTTACTATATATCACGTGCGATTGTCATTGTTCACAAAGTGCGTGACCTATTTTAGTTTCAACTAGTAATAACAACAAAAACAACGAAAATATTAAAATAATGTATTTAATCTTAAAGTTTAGTTTTTTTACAATAATATATATTTAAAATGTGGCAGTTTGTAAGCAGAGGAGGGAAATAGTTGTGTTGACGTTGTGTATTCATTCATTCGTCTGCTAATGCCAGACTACAGCAAGTTCAGTCATGTGAAAGTGACCGTAACTTGCCGTCAGAAGGTAAATATACCGATAATCGATATTTGAATTTAGTTAGTTAGTTAGTTCCATTATCAGAATAAATTAACTTTGGCCATCCTCTAATAGATGAAAGTCTGCGTGAGGCCATGAGGAAATGATCTGTAGATTCGTTCAATACGAGCTCTACATGGACGGCGCGTGTAGTGAGGCATGTAAAAATACATCCGTAGGCTTTTTCAATAGTTCTTCTGGCGACTTTAACTTTCAGAGGACCAAACAAATCAACTGATGTATTAGCAAAGGCGGGTGTACTAACATCAGCACGAAATTGAGGCAAATCTCCCATCTGTTGGTTAGAAAGTGGCTTGCGTCTTCTCTTACAGATTAGACAATTGTAGTAAATGGATCTAGCAATATCTCGAACACCAATAAACCAGACGTTTGTAACCTGGGTGACCTAATTTCCGATGCAAGGTTTCTAAAATTCTTCTAACCAATATGTGATTACTTGGCAATATAATTGGGTGACATATACTGTATAGAAGGCTTTTGGCTTGTTCAAGTCTTCCTTTGGCTCTCCATATCCCATCTTTATCAAGAAACGGATGAATCCCAATAAGTTTCTTATCGTCGGCGTCAAAGTCTTTTTGGGACTTCTTGATTAAAAGCAATTGGGCTTGATCTAGTTCATCGGGTGTAAGATTACCGGATTTCCTGTCATCTGAAGATAATTGACAGTTTTTCAGAAAACGTAACCATATGGCATCATAGCGACGTATTTTGGACCAATCAAAACTGCGATTTGTGAAACAGTTTATAACATCTTCAACCACTTGAACAGCTGAAATTTTAACCGGTTTGCGTTCAGGATCATCTTTACCAGATCTTTTGACGACCTCAAGAATAGGCCATTCGTCTTCAGGCAACCGAAGGAATTTTGGCCCGTTATGCCAATTTTCCAGTTGATCAGGTCTAATTCCTTTGGTAAGAGAATCTGCTGGATTGCATTCACTGGATACATATCTCCATATAACTGGGTGTTGGCTCTCTTGAATCTCAGCGATGCGTACTCCAACAAATGGCTTAAACGATCTGGGGGTGCTTCTGATCCATCCCAGAGCAGTTGACGAATCACTCCATAAAATGATTCTTTCGAAGTTAGTTCTCATGGCAGATGTGACAGTGTCTACGAGGCGAGAAAGGGTAACACATCCCATCAATTCAAGCCTTGGAATGGTTTTCCTTTTAAGCGGAGCTACAAATGGCTTGGGGGGAACAAATCGGCAATCTATGGATCCGTTTGGAAGGCGCCATCTAAGAAATACACATGATCCATAACCATTTTCTCCTCCATCAGCAAAACCATGTAACTGTTGCAGGCCAATAGCATCACTAGGCTTCATACTTCTATGAGTTTTAAATTCTAAAATAGCAGGTAAGTCATTAAACAGTTTATCCCATTTAACAGTAATGTCCATAGGTAAAACTTCATCCCAACAAAATCCTTCTGACCAGAGATTTTGCATTTCAATTTTGAACTTGATCATTGACGGGCCTACAAGTCCTATTGGATCCCAGCATTGAGCAATAACACCAAAAACAATCCTCTTTGTAAGTTTTTCAGGGATATTTGAGAAATCTTTCTCTTTTAAGCCAAAACAGTCTTTATCTTTATCCCATTTATGTCCTAACACAGAAATGACTCTATCAGTATCTGGTGCTTTGTCAACAAGTTGATGATTACTATGCCAGGCCTTAATGTTGAAGCATCCTTTCTGAAGAATGTGATCCACTTCTCTTATGGTTTCCAGAGCAGTGTTCTCATTACTACTGGAGTCTGCAACATCATCCATATAAATATGATTTATTAAAGCGTCTTTACCTTTAGGAAATTCAATTTCATTGTTCTGTGCTAGAATCTGGATTCCTGAGCAGGCTAGGTCTGGTGATTAAGGCTGTGCAAAAATATCGATATAATCGATAATCGGTAGAAGTTATTTAGCGATACGATAATCGATATTGAAATTCAAATATCGATTATCGGTATATTTACCTTCTGACGGCAAGTTACGGTCACTTTCACATGACTGAACTTGCTGTAGTCTGGCATTAGCAGACGAATGAATGAATACACAACGTCAACACAACTATTTCCCTCCTCTGCTTACAAACTGCCACATTTTAAATATATATTATTGTAAAAAAACTAAACTTTAAGATTAAATACATTATTTTAATATTTTCGTTGTTTTTGTTGTTATTACTAGTTGAAACTAAAATTTGTGAACAATGACAATCGCACGTGATATATAGTAAAATTAGAATTATCTCCCTTCTTTGTTCTTGGTTGATTTGTAGAGAAATCGTCTGCTTTCAAGATAAAACTAATTGTATTATTAATGATCAACTCCGCTTTTATTACTAAATAATGTCAGATACAGCCCATACAAAACACGTTTTTGACTTCCAGGGAAAATATCTATATCTCTCGTAATTTCGTGGAAGAATTCTACTTTGGTTTTCATCTAAATTAACCAATCATAAAAATTCTACTTTGAAAGCCCGTAATTATTTTTTTATTGTCCAATCAATAGACGCCTTCTATTTTATTTTATTCTATTAGTAGTAACACTGTGTGATCGCCAGTCACTTGCAAGGAGAAACCATGTTTTGTCTTTGCATTTATCTGAGATGAACTTAGAATAATACCCAAGTTAGTCCTACATTTAGCAACTAATTATTTTACATTAATTGATTTTTTTACGTACATCGGCACAGTATTAGACTAGGATAATAACACTACTGTAACTCGATCAACACAAATAACAGGTCGGTAAAGTTCGGATTTCTCCGAAAAAAGATAATCGATTATTATCGATAATCGCTGACAAATTCTTGCCGATAATCGATATTGAAATTTCATATCGATTCCCAGCTTAAATGGTGATGACTTATCACCAAAACTCAGTCTTACCCGCTGGTACACATTCGGGTCCTTAGACAAATCACAATCTCTCCAAAGGAAACGATGAAAAGGCTGATCATCAGGATGGATACTGATCATGTTAAACATCTTGCGTATATCTCCACAATAGGCAATTGTGTCTTGTCTCCACCCTAGTAAAACTTTAAACAGATCGTTCAAATAATTTGGGCCTTTCTCTAGAGCATCATTAAGGCATTTACCCAAATATTCTGCGGCAGAGTCAAAAACGATTCTGATTTGTGTGCTTGAGGCGTCTGGTCGTTCAACTTCTCTGTGAGGCAGTAACCAGAAAGGTTTAGACCAGTTGATATCTTCAGCCTTTAACTTAATGCAGAAGCTGTCATCAATAAGTTTACAAATCTCATTGTTATATAGTTCTACCTTGTTACTTTTAATTAGACGTTTTTCCAGTGAACAAAGTCTTTTCAGGGCCATAGGACGATTATCTGGAAATGATGGATGACCTGGCTTCCAAGGCATTTTCATCTGAATTCTACCATCAGGCAAAAACTTGGTATTTGACTTCAGACTCTCTATAAATGCAGATTCGGCTAACTCACTTTCACGGCATGTGCAGGCTTTAGTAGGCTTTACTCCGAGGCTATCAATTTCGAACAGTTTGGCAATATTCGGTGTGTCCATAATAGTGACATGATTGATGTACGATACTTCGGACTGTTGTCCTAATTCTCCCAAAAGTACCCAACCTAAAGGTGTTTGCTTGGCTATTGGTGCACTTTCGTCTGAAATACAGCAGGAACCTACGTCTTTAAAAGCGGTTGGAAAGTTGGTCCCAATAAGCAAATCGACCTTTCCACCATCGCAATAAATAAGGTCTAAAAGTCCAGACAAGTGAGGGTACAGGGACAGATTATGGTTGTCAATCGGTGGAATATCACCACAGACAATTTCTAGCGAAGAGGCAGTCAATTCGTAAACTTGCGAATTATTAACATCAGATATTTTAAGAACATAACTTCTTGACTTTTCAACCATTTCACAACCACCAGCTAATCTAATATGAATGTCTTTGGGTTGGCCACCATGCAGTCTAAGTTTATGAGCAAACGATTTTCGAATAAGTGATTGTTGGCTACCAGACTCTATCATTGCGATTGCTTCGTGTGTGACACCATAGTCGTCTTGAACATGAACTTTTACGACTGGCAAGTGACCACATCCAGCTGTATTAATTGAATAACTACTTGAGTTGGCTTGTGTTGACCGACTGTAATCCTCATGAAGAAGTGGGTGATGATTCTTTTCACAACCAGATTTCGTGCACTTTTTCTTTTCAAAACAGTTTCTAGTCTGATGATTAGGTCTCAAACAGCAAAAACAACATCTATTGTCTTTAATTATTTCCCTTCGATCTGGAACTTTACGCCCATAAAATGCAGGACATTCCTTAAGGGGGTGTGAGGCATCACATTTCAATAGGCAAGGCTGACTGGTGGCCTTAAACTTCTGAGGAGGCTGAAACGTCACAGAATTAGAACCGCTGACCTTGTATGATTTTCGCGCGTCATCAAATATACTGGAGCGTAATTGGGCTTCATCTCCTAACCAATTAACTAAAGTTTCTAAATGTTTAGGTAAATCTTTTTCATGACAATAAGATTTAAATTTGTATTGATCTTCGGTTGTTAATTTGTCAATCAAATCCACAACAATATAATCAGATTTCAGATCATGTTTTTTATTTAAGTCGTGCATCCTGGTAATAAAACTACGAATTTCTGATGCGAAAGCTTTCAAACTCTTAGCTTCACCACCTCTAAGTGGTTTATATGATTTTATGTCTCTCAGAAATAATGTCATTAACTCGTCTGAATTTCCATAATTTTGATCTAATATTTCAAATGCTGACACAATTGATTGGCAGTGGGTAATGTCCTTTCTAGCAGGTGGCAATACAGCTTCTTTAAGACGCTGAAGTTGTTCTTCTTCATCTTGGCAATATTTTCTCATAGCGAACTGAAAACTAGTCTTCCAGCCTGGATAATCACGAATGTTACCCGAAAAATGTTGAATTTTCAATCTTTCAAGTTGACATTTCATTTGCATATCTGATACAGTGTGTGAACGAGGCAATGATTTATTTTTCTCTTCTTCTTTTTGTGCTTTCTCAACTTTTAAAACGGTCAGTTTTAAGTGTTTGACGGCTACAGTTATATCGGCTCGAACAGAATCCACTTCTTTCATATAACTCATATTATTCTGAAGTTCCTCTTCAGCACAATCGTCAGGCAGGGCTGCTAACACAGATTCGTTTGCAGTCACAAGATTATCATAGTTCAACTCCATTTTTTCAACAGCTTTCTCAATTTGGCTTATTGTTGGCGAAGCCTTTTCAGTCAATATAGAATCAAATGAATTAACAGAAAATGTGAACAAATGTTTGGCAGTCTTTCTCTGTTTTTGGCTTCCTCCATTTTCCTCGTGTAAACAGGGCTTTAGTTGACAAAAACGTTTCTCAGGCAAATTTTGAGATTGTTTGGGGGTTGCCGGCAGGCGGGCACGATTGAGATGGCAAGTTTTCGTCTGGCAAATAAGGCAAAGGCTTTTCACAATAATTTGAGTATAATATTTAATCTTCAAACAGGCATGGCTTAGTGATAAATAAAAGTATTGAAGTATTTCTTATTATCTGAAAATATATAAATAAACCTTGGCTAAGTAACTAATTGAGAGATTGACAGTACTATTAAAACATGGTAAATAAAACACTGAACAATTATAATTGAAATATGACAATAATATACATAATTATAAGATTTAAATACCTCAAAATTTGTGTGAAGGTCCACCTTCTCAATCGCTCAATCGACAAAACAAGTATGGCTTAAAATATTATACTGCGCATGTATTAATTAGAACAAAGGAACAATTATTACAACACAGGATACTGTGAAACCTAATATAAAATTAATCAGTGTACCGACCAAGTATAAAACTTATAATAACAAAAATGATAATGTTAAAAAATGTAAAGTTCAATCTGTTCACAACAGGGTCACATTCCACGAGGGGATATCTGGCTGATTCTTAGACCCAGTTGTAGGAGTGTGAGAACTTATTGTAGTATATATATATTAGCATGCAACACAAATTATTATATTATAAAACACTAACTAAATGTATAACATTAACATCATCTTACATATGGCTTAAGTCAGGGCTGGCTTTACCATTAAGCGAAACAAACACTTGCTTGGAACGTTCACGAAAAATCCCGCTGTTGAAGTACATTTTAAAAAAATCGCAATACAACGACTGGCTACCATGTAAATATATATGTTTCGTAAACTGAGTTTGGAGGATCTGATCAAAGACTTTAAAATAAAAAGTAGGAGAAGTTTTTCAAATAATGTCAATAAATAAAGGAAGGGGTTATTAAAGTACATTAGTAGCTTGTACCGTATGTATAAAGTATACCAAAAGAACAGCCCTTTTTCCATAAGCAGCGGTGATGCGTGAAATTATACAAAATATTGCTGACAGGCTAACTAGACACAATTTTATGGAACACAGTTACTTTTCACTTCACACATGTTTCGAGGATGATTATCTCTGTGTTTTATTTTAGCAATGTAAACCATATTGGGATATGTACAGGTTTTATACAAACAGAATCTTAACGAATCCTAATAATTGTTGTAAATAAATAGGAGTTAGGGCCTACAATGTTAAAATTTCTTTTTTTTTCTTTTTGTTTTTGGGGGGGGGGGGGGTCCAAGTATATTCAGACCACCCCCAGAAAAACATTTGGGGGATCGGACACCCCCCCCCCCCCAATGTGTGAAGCCCATGCCCAAGAGCATCCATGTCCACAAGCTCAAGACTTCTTTCAAGTTCTTTCTTTCGTTCATGAACATAAACACATAAATCAATTATATGATCACATTAGCTTCTATTCTAACGAATCCCCAACGGATATAATGCGTAACGTAACTGTGGGGAATCTTTGAAATACAATCGACCTCTTCAGAAGATAAACAATGTTTATAATTTTCAAGTCAACCGGATGATAACCGTAGAGCAGGGTTTCCCACAACTTATTCTGAACGACCAGCAGTGATCCGACCGGCGCCGTCGCGGGGGTATGAGGACCCTCCCCCAGAATGTTTTCAAAACATGATTGCCCGAAACCTGTTTTGCGAGCATTTCAGAAGAAGAAACTTACTCCTCAAATTCACAAAAAGGGATTGAAACTCAAAATCAGTCGCGATCCCATGGCAATTTAGCGACCGTGGCGAAAGTATAAAGTGACCCCATTTGGTTTCGCGACCCCACAAATGGGAACCCCGGCCCTAGAGGTTGATATTTGGTTGTTATTTATATAAAACAATATTTTTTGGTATTCAGTTAAGATATCCGAAAGGGATTGGGAAAATCGACTTAACCTATGTTGTAAAACCACTCTCCCTAAGAGTGTCTATAACAGTGGTGTGTATAGAGGGGGCGCCGGCCCAGAGCATCCATTTAAGAGGGTATACGGTTCCATAAATGTATAAACCCTTTATATATTGTGATTATATATTGCATACTTCATCTTTCTTGAGCTGCGATGCATTTGACCTAACCGATACATTCGACCTAAAAGTTTATCAGTTTATATTGCAATTATTGATAACTTGCATACTTCATCTTTCTTGAGCTGCGATAATTTGACCTAACCGCTTATCAATCAGCGATTTGATCGGGAATCAATGACACCGTTCTGTCAGAAATACAGTCAAATTGTAGCAGGGCCAGTATTGATTTCTTTCTCTTTTTTGTGGGGAGGGGGGTGGGGCTTGGAATTGAACAGTACATTGATGATGGTTAGACGGGCGCTATATATGGTGTGTACCTAGTTGTATGATTGAAAATTAATCTACTAATGAGATTGATACATAAGCTACTCATAAATATCCCCCGTTATTATAAGTTATCTAGAAATATATCCCTGATTAACTGACCAAAAAAACTATGACAAATATATCTACACAAGTATAATATCTATAATTTATTTATAGAACAACGTTTTTTTATGAAATAAATACATGTATTTACAAATTTGTTTTATGTACATTTAGAGTCAATACTCTATTTATTCAATCTCTTTCTACAGCTTCCTCTATGATACTTTCTGTATCTTTATCTTTAAAAAAAATAATGTTTCTCGTTTCTTTTTCCCCTGCCCCCCTCCCTCATTTTATTTCTCAATCTGCTTGTTTTTTAGCACAGCCACAAGTACACAATTTTCTAAGCCGTTTTCCCACTCTGATAAAAAATTTACGGAAATTGCTTTTATTTTTCTCTTTTTTGCTTTCTGCAGCTTTTGCTCCATAATTCCTCCCCTCCTCTAATTCCATTACTATTTCCGATTCTTCTATATCCCCCTTATCCATTCCCCTATCTTCCTTTTCTTTGGTTTGTGTTTTTATTTCCATCACATCGATGTCTTGATTTTCCGTTTCTCTGTTGTTTTCTTCTTTATATTCTGTTTTTTCATCTTTTGCTTCTTTATATTCTGTTTCTACATCTTTTACTTCTTTATATTCTGTTTCTACATCTTTTACTTCTTTATACTCTGTTTCTACATCTTTTGCTTCTTTATACTCTGTCTCAACATCTTTTGCTTCTTTATACCCTGTTTCTACATCTTGTGCTTCTTTATATTCTGTTTCTGTATCTTTTACTTCTTTATATTCTGTTTCTACATCTTTTGCTTCTTTATACTCTGTTTCTACATCTTGTACTTCTTTATACTCTGTTTCTACATCTTTTACTTCTTTATACTCTGTCTCTACATCTTTTACTTCTTTATATTCGGTTTCTACATCTTTTACTTCTTTATACTCTGTGTCTATATTTTTTACTTCTTTATATTCTGTCTCTACATCTTTTACCTCTTTAAATTCGTCTTCTACATCATGTACTTCTCTATATTCTGTTTCTACATCTTTTACTTCTTTATATTCTACCTCTACATCTTGTACTGCTTTATATTCTGTCTCTACATCTTGTACTTCTTTATACTCTGTTTCTATGTATTTTACTTCTTTATATTCTGTTTCTATATATTTTACTTCTTTATATTCTGTATCTACATCTTTATACTTTGTTTCTATGTATTTTACTTCTTTACATTCTATTTCTATATATTTTACTTCTTTGTACACTGTTTCTATGTATTTTACTTTTTTACATTCAGTTTCTATATATTTTACTTCTTTGTACACTGTTTCTATGTATTTTACTTCTTTATATTCTGTTTCTATATCTATTACTTCTTTATATTCTGTTTCTATGTATTTTACTTCTGTATTTTCTGTTTCTATGTCTATACATTTTACTTCTGTATTTTCTGTATCTATGTATTTTACTTCTGTATTTTCTGTATCTATGTATTTTACTTCTGTATTTTCTGTTTCTATATATTGTACTTCTGTATTTTCTGTGTCTATACATTTTACTTCTGTATTTTCTGTTTCTGTATATTTTACTTCTGTATTTTCTGTGTCTATACATTTTACTTCTGTATTTTCTGTTTCTATATATTTTACTTCTGTATTTTCTGTATCTGTATATTTTACTTCTGTATTTTCTGTGTCTATACATTTTACTTCTGTATTTTCTGTATCTATGTATTTTACTTCTGTATTTTCTGTATCTATGTATTTTACTTCTGTATTTTCTGTGTCTATACATTTTACTTCTGTATTTTCTGTGTCTATGTATTTTACTTCTGTATTTTCTGTGTCTATACATTTTACTTCTGTATTTTCTGTTTTTATATTTTTTTCTTCTTTATACTCTGGTGCAGGTACATTCTTCATTTTCGGATGCGGTCCAAACATATTTGTACGAACTGTGTCAGTGTGTATCTTTATTCTGACCTCTGGTCTTACCAACAAATAGGGTTTGATATTCTCTGGTGGCAAAGTGCTGTTTCTATACAGGTCCATCAGAACATATGGGTTGACTGAAAAATTAGAATAAAGATATGTAGATCAAAACAGGTGGTTAAAAATTAAATTCTGTTCCATCATATTTTTTATGTTTTAACATGGAATTCGAACTGTCATGGGATCTTTTACGTGCAATCCAATGTATACAAGGGTATCTCGGCTTTCCTCCCATCCGAACGGCTATACGTTGTTCCTTACCAGGTTGTCGTGTACCGTATTATGTAAACAATTTCCGCATCACTATCACCTGTTAACAGGCCGTTGGAACACAACCCCGTGTCTCTGTTCGGTTATGGGCTGAGTCGTCTAATGTGGAAAGCTGTGGGGTTGGGGATATAAGAAGCATACCCTCTCTGACCGTACATGATACCCATATCTACGTGTGGTTACTTACTTTTCTTTTGATTTTTTGTTGATTTGCAGCCGCCTGGAATGACACCTAATAATACAAATTTTCTGTTTTTCTGATTTTGTGCACTTTTCTTGTGTATTTCAAATATCTTGCCATGTTTCAGGCAAAATGCTCTCCCTTCTTTTTTGAAGTATCCCGGCTCCAATCCATTCTCGAGGTCTTCGGGACATGTTGCTATTTCAACGTCTGAAATAATAATAAAACCATGACATGTAATTATTTTAAATAAAAATAAACAATAACAGCATGTCATTCTCCATATGATCGAGATAATGTGACGACGAGACGTGAAAGCCGATTTCATTTATTTAGACATGGAAGTGCGTTTTAATCTATTTATTATATACGTGTGACGGTTTCAATGTCAAGTCAAAATTTGTGTGAAAATAATATACATGTAGATAGCCTAGCCATCTGGTATTTTTAGTTATTACATTGGTGAATTTCAGAAGGGCAGCGGTATCAATTGAGACTTTATTGTATGGTCAATACACTGTAACAAAAATTTCCGTGAAAAAACGTAAAAAATTCCGGAAACAAAAATTACCAGGAAAATTTTATCCGTATTTGTTTTTCCTGTAATTTACAGAAATTCCTTCAATTAACATAAATTCCATTTTCAAATACAGAAAAAAAAAATCCTGGTAAATTTTGTTTCCTGACCATGAAGGTGATAAAAATTTCATTGAATTAACCATTGACTTTATACGCGTGCGTGAAATAGCTTTATTTAACGTCCGCTTCCACCGAAGTGATATCGCAAATAATTTTTAAACGTAACCTCTTTTCGCTATTATAAGAATCGAGAGCAAGGTATCACAAACCGCTACTCGTCAGTGGTTGGAGGCTTTCAGATGAAAGTTTGCGGTATTATCAATTCGCAGGTATGCAGACTCTGCCATAGAGACAAACCGACTTACACTGGCCAGCCGGTTGTACTATCCGGACTTCAGCGTGCTTGATTACCAGATATTACAACCTTAACACCCGCAGCAATAAAACATACTTTTACATATTTATGAAAATACTTACAATCTGATTACCGTATGATGAATAACAATACACTTTATAGATCTTATAAATAATGGAAATTAGATATACATGTCAATTAATATACCAAACGTTACAAAATATGATTCTTCATATTATGGTTAATAAATTGAAATGAATACTATAACATGATGATAGGAATGATTATATATGTATACGATTACTTATCGTTGCACCGTTTATCCCGTAAAACAACAGAATTAAGTCCATTACAGAACGGAATAAAACATTTTATCCCTAAATTTCACGGAACTTCCTTGTCATTCCACCGTTTATTCCGTAAAATAACAGAACTAAGTCCGTTATAGAAGGGAATAAAACATTTTATCCCTAAATTTCACGGAAATTTCCTGTTTAATACTGAATATTCCACAGAAATACATAAAACACGTAATTTGAAGAAATAATTCAGATAATTAACACAATTTCTCCAAAAAATCCATCGATTAACAGAAAAAAGGTGTTAAATTACGGAATTCGGCCACATAAAAAATGGATATTTTTTACAGTGTAGCTTCTCATTCAAAAACATTGAACAAATAGTGCAGGGGAGAAGAAGTAATGCATTTTTTCTTACCTTCTTCATCTCCTGTTTTTATATCTTCAGTTTTTATATCTTCTGCTGTTTTTATATCTTCGTTTTTTATATCTTCTGTTTCTTTTTTTATATCTTCTTCCGTTTTAA
This sequence comes from Patella vulgata, assembly GCF_932274485.2. NCBI lineage: Eukaryota > Metazoa > Mollusca > Gastropoda > Patellidae > Patella > Patella vulgata. The sequence goes on from NC_065883.2 coordinate 27,762,509, forward strand.
TATCTTCACTTTTTACATCTTCAATTTTAATATCTTCGGTTTCTGTTTTTATATCATCAGTTTTTATTTCTTCGGTTTTTATATATTTGGTTTCTGTATTTATGTATTCTGTTTTTATATCTTCTTCCGTATTTATATCATCTGTTTCTGTTTTTATATCTTCTGCAGTTTTTATATCCTGTGTTTCTGCTTCTAAATCTTCAGTTTTTATATCTTCTGTTTTCATATCTTCTGCTTTTATATCTTCAATTTTTATATCTTCGGTTTTTATATCTTCTGCTTTTATATATTCTGCAGTTCTTATATCTTCTGCAGTTTTTATATCTTCTGCTTTTATATCTTCTGCAGTTCTTATATCTTCTGCAGTTTTTATATCTTCAGTTTCTATACCTTCGGTTTTTATATCGTCTGCAGTTTTTATATCCTCTGTCTCTAAATCTTCAGTTTTCATATCTTCGGTTTTTATATCTTCTGCAGTTTTTATATCTTCTGTAGTTTTTATGTATTCTGTAATTTCCATACCTTCTGTTTTCATATCTTCTGCTTTTATATCTTCAGTTTTTATATCTTCGATTTTTATATCTTCGACAGTTTTTCTATCTTCAGTTTCTATTTCTTCGGTTTTTATATCTTCTGCTGTTATATATTCTGCAGTTGTTATATCTTCTGCAGTTTTTATATCTTCTGTGGTTTTTATATCTTCAGTTTTTATATCTTTGGTTTCTGTTTTTATATCTTTAGTTTTTATATCTTCGGTTTCTGTTTTTATATCTTTAGTTTTTATATCTTCGGTTTTTATGTCCCCTGTTTCCTTTTCTAAATCTCCAGTTTTGATGTCTTCTGTTTGTATATCTTCTTCGGTTGTTTTATCGTCTGTTTTTGTTTTTATATCTTCTGTTTCTATATCGTTGGTTTCTGTTTTTATTTCTTCTACAGATTTCATATCTTCTGTTTCTTCATCTTTTGATTTCATATCTGCTGTGTTTATAACTTCAATTTCTGTATCTTCTCTATAATCACGACCTTCTATTTCTCTGTCTTCGCTTTCTTTACTTTCTGTTGGTGAATTCCCGAAGGACAAAGGCATTACTCCGAACTTCATTATAACTACAAACGAAAGCCAAGTTTACATATTAAAATTTCTCATTAAAAAAAACAAAAAAAAACGAAGTCGCAGATATTCATTGGCATTTATCGGTCAATATTGATTTTTATTTTTATTTATTTATTTTTTTTGTCACGTCTTAACCCGCGCTAAAGTGATATTTTCAACATTTAATCAAGAAAACAAAATTGAAATATCAACGATAGACAATCTCCCGGCATGGATTCGCTCTGATTTAAAAGAGGCTCATCAAAAGATTTCAGTGAAAATCTTTAGTATGTAGCTAGTAGATATTTTCACCTATCATCGAGCGTTTTAATCTAAATTTTGGTCATATTGTCCCCAGTGCCGGAGTTAGATGAGGCGCCTGATACCTCCCTACCCTTTCGACTGGAGAAAAATGAAAGTGTCCTTTAAACACAATTGTGCAAAGCCGGGGATAGTGAGGGATGTTTAACACTACGGTACGTGTAAGAAAGGCTACTGAAAGTGTCAAAAATATTATATACATCTTGGTCGGATTCCCCCATGTGGTGAGGACCCAATGTTTTCAGTCTGCCAAGTCTGTAGGTATATCTATCCCTGATTGTTCTCTCTTTCTGTATAGAGAGATATTAAAATGGGGTTTAACATCCATTCGACACAATGCCATTTTGGGACTAATGTATGTTTCAATTTTGTTTAAATAATTTGCTTGAGCGTAGTGTTATTTAGCGGTCAGGGGAAACAGGAGGGCCCGAAGAAACTCCACGAGGTGGGACAGGCGACCCTACTCCTTGTCACGTACAAACGGGTTTCACGCACACGCGTTAAACCACTGGATCACCCCCACATTTTGTATAGACCTACTGCTTAATTTGGTAAATCCAGTGGCACATTATGAAGTGAAAGTGTAAAGTTATTTCATTTCATATTTCCTTACTTTATGTGTTTCGTGTTTTTGAATGCCATATTTTCGCGTTAGATTTGAAAACAGAAATAAAAGACGACGAAAAGAAGGCGCGATTATCCACACATTCTGCACTGAAATAAATGTCGTATTATCGCTTTTGAAATAGCTAAAACATCAAGAAATTAATCTTTGGTCAATGAACAATTAGCGCCATGACAACGACCGGCATTCATTTTCTTTGCATTATTAACTTTCTTTTACTGTATAATAAACGAGACAGATTTTAGAAAAATTAAAAATAGTTTACATTACTTACCTGAAGTCAAAACTCTGTATTTAAAATATTTTCGATATTTTTTTCCGCTAAAATAAACCTGTGTAAGTGATAATATCGTTATAATTATCGATTATGCTTGCTCCATATTACAAGACAATAAATTGTGACGTCATACTAATTGTGACGTCACAATGAATATAACACTATCGAATGTCGATTTTCATTGGCCATTATCATTCTAAATTTGGGATTCTTTCCTATTTCATTGGGGGGGGGGGGGGTATATTCTTCCAATGTGACGTGTATTCAATTCTATTAAAGGGACTCTTAAAAAGGGAAGGGGGGGGGGGGGTCGGTAATCAAAGAGAAACATTAAATTAGATTTGTGAAATTTGAAATAATCGCTGTACAACAAGCTGTCTTACTTAATTTGAACAAAAAAGTGTTTTTGTCTAAAATAATTATCTCCCTTCCTCATCTGAATACTAGATCCTATACCTGAGTCTTGGGGTCATATAATCAATAACTTGACCCCCGACATAACTAACCCTCTGCAAGTGGTCCATCAGGAATTTTGCCGGACTGAGTGTGTAAATACTCACTAGAGAAAGATCATTCGCTTTTCCCACTGACAGAATTATAATACCAGTAAATATGTTATTTTTTGGGGGATTTAAATAATTTTACTTATTCTCTGACAATTTCCAGTCAGAGCAGTAACGGGTGTACTTTTAATTGATTGGAGGGGGCATAATCGAGAATGCACTAGCATTTCCCAATTCCTTGGGCAGCCCCAGCCCCCTAACTTTCGGGCAATCTTACATATCGGGCAGACGGGTAAAGTGGAAAAAAAATGATTATTTCATCTAGATGGCAAAATAAAGTCCAATCTATAAAATAAGACACTAATTTTACTTTACTTTTAATTGAATATCACGAATTTGTACTGAATTGATTATCGACTAAAACATTTTGTCGGGAGACAATCTACTTTTTGCGACATTTTTCGGGCATCGATTATTAATTATGAATGCAGCTGCAGCAGTCTGGTTGGATGTTTGGAATTTAGGTCGGCATAGAATGAGCTTTCAGTTACAAAACCATAGGGCAACTTTAGATTTGCTTAACTCACGGGTTAGAATAGCAGAAAAAGACATTTGCGGTGGTTAGATTTCTCCGGGAGGGCGAGGCCCCCATACTCCACAACGATTAATAAAAATTGGTTGTTTGGGATTCAGGTCAGCCACTATCAGGTAGGCTATATGTACCACACTGAAGTTGCTGGGATAGCAGAAAAACACGTTTGTGGCAGTAAAGTTTGTTTGGGATTCAGGTCAGTCACGTATGAGGTAGGCTATATGTATCAAACTAAAGTTGCTGTGATAGCAGAAAAACAAGTTTGCGACAGTTAAATTTTCTCCCGACGGTACCGTCTTCGTGGGCTGTAAACGATTGATTGATTGATTGGAGTTCCAGTCAGCCATCTTAATTAGGCTATATTGGACCACTTTAAAGTTGTTGGAATAGCAGGAAATGCGTTTGCGGCTCTCACAGAAGACCAGCGCCCCCGCCTGTAACCCTAAATGCTTTCGGGCATTCCGGGTTCTGTCCCCCCCCCCTCCTCTCACAGAAGACCAGCGCCCCCGCCTGTAACCCTAAATGCTTTCGGGCATTCCGGGTTCTGTCCCCCCCCCCCTCCTCCCTAACTGTCATCGTTTTCCACTCCACTTGGACGCCGATCAGTCACCCACCATTTCCCCCTAACCGAGATAAAGTAAGACGTCAAACAAACGAAAACGAATCTGACAGTACATAGGGCCGACCAGGGCCTAAAATAAGGTTAAATTCTCGTGGCACTGATTCTGTGCCCAACGGCGAGCGCCGGCCCTGTCGGAGGTGCGAAGTTCAGAGCTGAAAAACGACATCTTTGAACAATACTAGCGCAGTTTACATAGGAGTTTATTTGACTATGCGCAGACTTTTTCGCCAGAAAACTTGCTCGACCCCGCAGGGCATTTTTTCTGGAAAAAACTCAATGTCGCTTGCCCACATTGGTTTTTAGGCTGTGGTGGATCAAGCTCCGGTTTTCCATCCATATTTCAATACTTAAAAATCGCAGAAAATTAAGTCAAAGCAAAACTTGTACAAAGTAAAACTGAAATGACAATCAAGAACGCAGCTGATCGGATACCAGGCCTACTGAAAAGCATGTCTAGTGAGCTGATGTGGTTGGCGCTCAGTCGACTCATCCGAGGGAATCGATCGAGCGCCAGTTGATCTGATCTGATCTGATCTGTGCAACTTACAACAACAAGAGGAAACACCCATTAGAGTTCAGGAGGCATCGCTACCTTAGTGTTTTTTTTATTTTATTTTTTTTTTTTTTAAAAAGTGCGTTTTTCTTTTTTTCGAGGCACGGGTTTTTGATTTCGAAGCACGTTCGTGCTCCAAAGCACGTTATTTTAGACCTTGCGTCCACACGGCATTAGTGGACTCGTCCACACGAATGCCAGTTAACTCGTCCACAAACAAACTTGTCCACACGATAAGTTCAGTTAAGTCGCCCACAAATAATAAAACTCGTTGGTTGAGTCGTCCACGCGCATTGGTTGACTCGTCCACACGACATTGTTTAAGTTAGCGGTACAGAAATACGTTGGTTGAGAAAATTTAACATCTACAATGTTAGGTAAACACTTTCTGTATATTGCAGACATTTTTAATAATGGTCGAGTGCAGGGGTGTCAACAAACAGGCGTCCCGCGGGTCAGATCTGGCCCGCCAATATGGAGCCGAATCGTTGTCATATTAAGAGAAAATAGTATGGTTAAAATTGCAAAATTATCATAGTCAAAATGGTAAAAATGGTCATTTTCGAGATTTTTTAAATCATAGGATATAAACGAACGTTTTAAACGAACCATTAACCTAAATGCCTTGTAGTAAGATGTTGAAGTTGTCTACTTATTAATATCACCGATTGATTCTGTGTAAGTTTAAAACATGGACATCAATGAAAAGGCATGATGGTACGGTATAAATTTTTAGAGCATGCAGTAACGATTACGTTTAAAACAAGGTCTCGTTGTCGTGTTTCTATTCGATTTGTAGGTACCCCATGCAGCGAAAATGTTTCCTTCTGAATGTGCACGCTTGAGTGGCTTGTCTCGGAGTGATTTCTCAACATTGTACTTTAAGGTCGTGAAGACTGTCCTGTAGATGTTCACTAATTAATTAAGGGGTCCACGGTGGTTTAAAGATATGACAGTATGCAGGATAGCAGTCGAAAACACCCCGGTCCCGTATATGAAGATGAAGCAGTTACTGAGCTATTGTCATTTTAATATTGACACACGCCCATTTGGCCAGATCGCCAAAATTAAACGGGGCTTATCTCTGTAACCGTAGTCCGGTCAAGCTAAATAAGCATAGGCGCTATATATCAATTATCAGCAAAGTCGAAGGGGTATAGTTTAAAATAAACACAACAGCGGGTGCTTGATCGGCGTTCACGTGGAGTGGAAAGTGAAAGTAACTAGCTAGTCAGACCCGGTCATAGCTGTCTACAATCTGAACGACAGACTCACCCTACCTGCAGAGAAGTGACTCTGACACAGTGAATAGCCATGATATTTATATGACGTTATCTAAACGTCACAGGTCATGAGGTCACATCAACAAACAAATGTAAACACCATCATTATGATCATTATCAACATTACAAGACACACTGTTACATTGTAAACAATAGCCTTCTAGCAGCCCTTATGGACTGTATAATCCGTACAGAACGTCTTATCGCTTCTTCCAATGATTTTTCACAAAAATAACATCATCTACAACTCTAGATTTGACGTCGGCATATTGGCACTATTTTGTGCTTCGGTCGTGTCTATTTCAGATATACACAATCAATTCTGTTAATGTTTTTAGCGTGGGGATTGACTAATAGTTAATTTATTTCAGTTCTAAACAAAAATTTAAAACTTTAACGCAATTTTAAAAAAATAGCCAAATTCTGGCTGGGATTGCTGAGCAAAATGGCCATTCACTGTATACGTGCGAAAAAAAAAAGCCAGCTACCATTTAATTTTCGTACGTTAGTTACGTACGAGCTGTCTATAGTGTCTTAGGATTTCCAATGCACTTAGTCTGTGATTAGTCGGCCCCAAGGTCTAAAATAACGTGCTTTGGAGCACGAACGTGCTTCGAAATCAAAAACCAGTGCCTCGAAAAAAAAGAAAAACGCACTTTTAAAAATAAAAAAAATAAAATAAAAAAACACTAAGGTAGCGATGCCTCCTGACCTCTCATGGGTGTTTCCTCTTTGTTTAAGTTGCACAGATCAGATCAGATCAGATCAACTGGCGCTCGATCGATTCCCTCGGATGAGTCGACTGAGCGCCAGCCACATCAGCTCACTAGACATGCTTTTCAGTAGACCTGGTATCCGATCCGCCGCGTCCTTGATCGCCATTTCAGTTTTACTTTGTACAAGAAGTTTTTTTTTGATTAATTTTCTGCGATTTTTAAGTATTGAAATATGGATGGAAAACCGGAGCTTGATCCACCAGTGCCTCGAAAAAAAGAAAAACGCACTTTAAAAAAAAAAAAATAAAATAAAAAAACACTAAGGTAGCGATGCCTCCTGACCTCTAATGGGTGTTTCCTCTTGTTGTTGTAAGTTGCACAGATCAGATCAGATCAACTGGCGCTCGATCGGCTCCCTCGGATGAGTCGACTGAGCGCCAGCCACATCAGCTCACTAGACATGCTTTTCAGTAGGCCTGGTATCCGATCCGCTGCGTCCTTGATCGTCATTTCAGTTTTACTTTGTACAAGTTTTGTTTTGACTTAATTTTCTGCGATTTTTAAGTATTGAAATATGGGTGGAAAACCGGAGCTTGATCCACCACAGCCTAAAAACCAATGTGGGCAAGCGACTTTGAGTTTTTTCCAGAAAAAATGCCCAGCATGGTCGAGCAAGTTTTCTGGCGAAAAAGTCTGCGCATAGTCAAATAAACTCCTATGTAAACTGTGCTAGTATTGTTCAAATATGTCGTTTTTCAGCTCTGAACGTCGCACCTCCGCCGGGGCCGGCGCTCGCCGTTGGGCACACAATCAGTGCCACGAGAATTTAACCTTATTTTAGGCCCTGTGTGGACGACTCAACCGACGAGTTTTGATATTTGTGGACGACTTAATTATACTATTCGTTTGGAAGAGTTTACTTGTGGACGAGTTAACTGACATTCATTCTTTGTGATTGACCTTAAAATGTCAATTCTCGTCGCTTATAGGCCATCCTCGCTATCCCTTGTGGGACCACAGATATGGGTAAGATGCGGCATTAACCTCTTGCCCACAAATGAATGAGGTTGACCACCAGAATTGTGTTTAGTATCCGCTTCATTGGAAGTGATATCGCAGATACCAATGTCAATGTGGACTAAGGTACACCCAACATAATATAAACTAATTCTTGGAAGGACGCTAACCAGAAATGTATTAATTTCGGGAAATGGAGACGAATTCACGAAACAACGGGATATTCCGAGTATTTCCAAGGCGTTAATGCGAATTTTCACTCGGCACGAAAAACGTCTAGGGCAAAATTCGAAATTTGGAAATACCAAAAATTCGACTCTGATCCCGGCTACCCTGAATTACAAGGCAATCTGACCTACTTTTTTTCGATATTTTGAAACCTTTGATCCTTGATTTAATCAAGGGGAGATACGTTAGAGAATTTCTAATGCTATCCTTGAAGTTGGATCAGCTAGGTCTACATACATGCCAAGTTTCATGAAAATCGTAATAATATTAAAGAAGATGTCAATCTGGATTTTACTTCCGGGATGAGATGTCAATGTCGTGATTTTCGAAATTCGAAAATCGGAAATAGCAGATTAAAGGCAAATGTTTCAAGGTACTTAAAGAAAAAAGAAAGAGTAAAATATGTCAAATAGTCACAGCTATATATGTATTTCAATTTTTCATCAGTAAATTTCGGTGATTTCGGAATCGTAAAACGTTTTGAAAATATATTGATTCCAAAGTCACCACCCATTCTTGGAAGGAAACTAACCAGAAATGTATTAATTTCGATCCTTAATTACTCCAAGGGAAGATAAGTTAGGAAATTTCTAATAACATCTTTCAAGTCACATCAGTATAAGAGCTACGTATTCCAAATTTCATAAAAATTGTGCAGGTATTAAAGAAGTTGTCAAGTTGGTCTCAACTTCCGGGACGAAATCACAGCGACGAATTTTCGAAATTCGGAAATTGCATGTAGTAGTATTAAAACTAAATATTTTTTTAGAAAATGCAGGTGCATTTTTTAAAAAAGAAGTATGATTGTATTAACATTTAAAAATGTAAAATAATGAAGTACCGTATCCTAATAATTTTGAAAAGCGACGCACGACACGTCGCTTTATAAAGAACGAAGTCTTGTCAAAAAGTCGACGTCGCTTTTTTCCCCTATAGCTTGGAAATGAAAAGAGCGACGCGCGAGGTGGCTGAAATAGAACATCATAGGATATTCACTGATCAGAATGTGTGAGATATAACTTAGAACTTTTCAGCCAGCCCTCGGATGTACCCATTTACGCGGAAGGAAATATTTTTTTTTATCCAGATATTAAAAAAGTGATTTATAATTTAATTTGCAGAAGAAAAAAAAGTTAATATTGATAACTAATTAACTCTACCGGTGTCATCCATTTAAGTTATAGTAGATGCCAAGCGAATTTTATGGCTGCCCAGTTTGCGAAAGCAAAGTGCAAAAAGTTACCACTGGAAGAGCGAATACAATACCAAAACGGGAGTCGTCTCCCTTGACGAACTAGATTACGGTCAAAGGTCACTACACACACACATTGAGTTGAGTTCAGTTAAACAGTTTACAGAGCTGACACAGTGAAAATTGGGTTAAATACGTTGACAGTTTACTACTACAGCAGTGAATTAAAACTAGCAAAATGTCAGCAGCTAAAAGAGTATGCATTGTCGGCTCCGGCAATTGGTGAGGCCAATATTCATTACTTCTTGTTTTCATGCAATATAGATTTCAACTGGTCAAACACACAGGCCAGGGGCAGGGACTAACAGTTCTTTCTTCTAAATTAGCAAGCCAATCTATTCATTCATCGTGTAGTTAGCAATCAGCTCAGCTGATTTGGGTTAGGATTTAGACAATTCTGTATGTGGGAATATATACCTCCTATATTGAGGATAGAATTTTCACAACTTACATTCAGTATTAGACTACTAGTTTGTCCCACATTGCTAAACTGCTTATAATATGAATAACCAAGCAAAAATTGCTACTGGGCATTGGCTTTTCATGCCATAGCTTTCAATCTTGTATTAGCTGATGTGCAGTGATATGCTTATTTGTTATAATTTGCATCAAAGATTAGTCGTTTGGTGTGAAATTAATTATCAAGAGGGACTTAATTTCAGTTGAAGATTTTCCACACATGAAATGTGTTTTCAGTCAAAACCATCCTCTTGCATTCTGCAACTGTCCACAGTTTAAGTTGTAATTTCACAAAATAAAACTGCAGCTAAAAGCCATTGGGTGTACATGTAAAATAACTCTTGTGCCTTGGCAATTGAAATATAATATTTGAAGTATAGTCAATGAAATGAAAAATACAAATTGAATAATTTTATTCTCATTGTCTGAAATTGAACAAATTGACCCCATTCCATTCCATAATAACCTTATGTCCACAAAATGTAATGATTTGTATCATTTTTTTTTATTTTTCCAAGAGATATAATGTTACATGATAAGATGAGAAAATTTTGATGAGAGAAAGAGTAATTGAGTCATGAATAATAAGCCTCATGAGGATAACAAATGAATTGCTTAAATTAAAACTAAGTTTATTTACATTCAATCTGATTAATATCTTGTATTTTCCATGGGTACTTATAGCTTATTGTTTTCTTTAATTTTATATTCCGTATTTTATATTTTACCAGTAACTTCTGTACAGGTACAGACATTCTGGATTATGTTAGATCTTATATAGTATAGTTTAGAAAATCATAACTATAAATAAAGAAGAAATGAGATACAGAACATATATAATTTTTGATGATTGTTGTGTGATTTTAACCAGATTTTCATTTTTGGAGAGATACCGGGGCGGTAACCGTTTATGTTATATTAATTGTATCGGATGGGAAGCGATTACACATACACATTTTGATATAAATGTAATAACATACTTTGAGAGCATAACTGAATTTGCTCTTTCCAATGTGTTTATAATTGATTCTGATTTTACTGGTGTGTTCCATTTCCAGATTAATTAAAGATGTATTATGTAAGAGCTAAATCTGCCAATTGCAGGTCTTTGTTTTGGCATTAAATGTTATATAAATTGTTAATTACTATACACATGAAAATTGAGCCCTTAATCAACTCTCTTGACTACTAGTACCAGATTTAATAATTTAATGTAAAAATGAATAATCAAGACTTTGTTTAGTAATATTATAAAATTAGTAATTGCCAATCAAGGTCTACTATATTGCAGAAACTTCAAACACTCATAGACTTCCCTCAGGTTAAAGTAATTTGGCTGAAATTTTCAATATGATCAATTTTTGAACTATTATAGTTTATATTGCAAAAATGGTCAGCTCTTTATCTAGATCTTATATAATGCATCTTTAAAAGTTATAAGCCCAATAATAAGGATCAGATTTTATTACAGCAAGAACTGCTTTAATGACTGTATAAGCTTATACATGTATGTACTACTACTAACCTGTTTATTAATATTATTGATTTTGAAGTATTCTGGAGAGTATATGAGCTGGTAAAATTTGAGATGACATGATGTGGTTTATTTACTTAATATAAGTTACAATGTACATGTACAACAAATAAACCTTGACCTAGTTATTGACATACATGTATACCTTATAATGCTGATTTAGATTCTAATATAGATCAAACAGATTTACATGTAATTTACAGGCATTTGTCCAGTTACAATTACTTATAGCGAATGAATGATTGAAATGGGGTTTAACATCCTACTTTTCTGGGGAACCCAGACTAATGAAGACAGGCATAAGTCATATGTGCTATGAGTGCAATTTTTCAAGGATTTTCTTGGATTCCGGCTGGCAAAAGTTTTTTAGTTCTTTTACGTGCATGGAAACCTGTAGACGAAATCTTGTTTTTCCATCCCATCCCAAAGACTAGAACCTGTTGATACATGTCAGACCCTCCGTACTGCACTGCTGTCAAGGAGAAACCATGCTGAAAAATTCTGGGGAACTCTCTTGGCCAACACTGGGATTGAACCAAACCCCTGCGCCTCCTCTAATAATATAAGAAGAAAGAGATGGGATGAAATGATATACAGAATACAGTCCAAAAAATTAAGAATAAGTTAAAATTCATCGTAGTTACACAAAAGTTCTATACAAAAAAGTGATGATTTATATTTAAGTGTTCTAGGAGTGAAGCTGTACATGTAGTACTAGTAATTAAGCTTGTTTTACTCATAATCTGTGTGAACACTACACACTCCTGACTTGTACAATTTATAGCCTTTTATGCAATGGGGTTTAATGGCCTACTATTATATCAAATTCCAACAGTCAAGAGTTCTTTTATTATTGTTTTTCATTTCATCTGAAAGACTATGTGTTGTCCCTTGCCAAGCCCTCCATCCTGCACAACTGACTAGGGGTAACCCAAGGTATAGCCTTCTGAGTAGAATTTGCTTTCACGTTGAAGCAAGAAGTACAGATATCAGCAAAACATTGCAAACAACAGAGATAATAGGCTACACAGTATTGATAATTCTCTACAGAGTTGGTAGAATTCCAACTAAACCTGCCTTAGAAATTACTTCATGTGCCAGAGACAAAAATTCTATGACAGGCAAAAACTCAATCTCATTCTGATCTACATAACATACCAGTAGGTAAAATTTATACAAAGATAAGCTTATTTCAAAAGTTGTATAGTGTCAGAGTTATCAGTAATTGTATCTTAGCCAATGGTACATTAAGCTTTTAAGCTCTTAATACTTTTTGTGTTGAAATTTAAATAGCTTTCAAATCTTTGAATTTAACTAATATATCATTAAATTGATGTTGATATGAATGTAAAATGCTTAGATCAGCTGATATTGAAAATCAAGCCAAGTATTACTGTCTTGAACTTTGACCTTTTAGTTTTAAACTTATTCATATCAACATGATGTCCATGTTGATTTTTCTTTTCGATTTTAATATATGGTTTACAAGAAGTTCAAAGTCTAAAGCTGCTAGTATAAAGTCTAAAGATTTGTAGGACTGCCATACAATGTAAAATACATAATCCCCCTTGATCATGCTTTATAAATCTATTATCTGTTTATGAGCAAAATAATCTATAATATTAGGTCACTTAGTTTTGTGACATTTAGTTGTACAGACAGGTCAGATTTTATTTGACAGAATGAATGAAATTGGGGTTATCCTACTTTTCAGCTCCTACACTGGGATCATACCCCAGAACCTGCTGGTTAGTAAGCCAGCACCTTACTCATTTAGAGATTTAATTTGAATGCCATTACTTTCTGTCAAGCCATCCTCCTAAAATTTTGTATAAAAGCAAGTTTTGTCAAGGACATGTTTGTCAACATTTGACTTGTTAAACTTTGCATTAAATTAAAGTAAAAGTATATCATGTATTCTGTGCAATTGTGAAAATATTTGGTATTATTTAATGATCAAATCGGTACAACTTTTTCTCAAATGACATCAAAAGCTATTTGACATCATATATAATTAGTTCACCTTTTCTTGAAAATAATGGTATTTGAAGTTATATATTTATAATTTGTTTATCATCTAATGATTTATTACACATTTGATTTTATCTGTCACTGATGAAAAATTTAATCATACATTATGCAAGAGCTAAATCTGCCTATTCCAGGTCTTTCTTTAGGCCTGAAATATTATCTAAATTATTCATTAGACATTAATTAACACTGTAACCCAGTTATCATTTAATCTTGTGTATCAAGCACTAATTTCTTTCACATATGTTTAATATCAAATTTTTGTTTAAAAATTTGTAAAAACATTTAAAATCACCATAAATCATCTAATTTGTACTTGTGTCCAGTTTAAACTTTAAAGCTGACTATTAAATTTTGATAATGAGTTGGTCATTCTTGCTATAATAATTAAAAAAAAGATGATAAAAAAAGAAAATATTGAAAATTTCAGCCAAATTACTTCATTCTGAGCCAAATTATCACTGTTTATTGTTTTGACAAGATGTGTGCATCTAGCGCACTGGTATATTCGCGACTTAGCCTCGCTTTCCCATTTTTAAATTAAATTTTTAAATGGTGAACTGTTCTAATCTAGTTAAAATCGTGAGTATCCGATGCCATTGAGAGTTTATTATGGTCTTGTTTTGTTAATAAATATGTAATTGATAGTTTAAATAACATTTCAGGCCTAAAGAAAGACCTGCAATAGGCATATTTACCTCTTGCTTAATGTATGATTAATCAATCAGCTTTAAACTTGACACAAGTATAAATTAGATGATTTTTGGTGATTTTAAACAATTTTTCAGAATTTTTAAACAAAGATCTGAAATTAAACAAATGTGAAAGAAATTAGTGCTAGATACACAAGATTAAATGATACCTGGGTTACAGTGTAAATTATCTAGACCATAATCAACTATAGCCTGCGATATTTACTGGATTAGGATCCTATCTGCTGCTTAACGCTCATTCATGATTAAATCAAGAAAGGGATAATTGAGACTGTGTTTTTTATCGCACTGACTTTAGTAATGATGATCGAGCCTAGGCCCAAAATTCAGTTGCTAAATTCTTGGTTCAGAGTGGATCAATTTGACTGAAATTTTCAGCAAATTCCCTTTACATTATCTAGTTTTTAACTATGTGAAAACTGTCAGCCCTTTATCTACTCTCCCATAATGTATCTTTAATATATTTTACGTTTAATTTTAGGGGATCGGCCATTGCTAAGATTATTGGTAATAATGTGTTGACGATGCCAGAAAAGTTTGTGAAGGAAGTTAGGATGTGGGTATTTGAAGAAATGATCAATGAGCGTAAATTAACGGATATTATCAACAATGATCACGAAAATGTCAAATATTTACCGGGTATCAAATTACCTGAAAATGTGGTAAGTACCGATACATGTAAGAATATGATTCCCAGCTTGTGTAGTACTATGGTCTTTGTGTCTTGAGAGACCATATTACATGTACATTGTATATCTTTAACTAATTTCACATACACACATTGTATAGAAATCCTAGCTAATGCACTCAAATAATGAATGACAGATTTAAACATAAAAAGAGTTATAATTTGGTAAACATAACTGGTTCCGTGGGAATCAGAACATCATGTTTAAAACATGATTGGAAATTTACTAATTGGATCATATATTGTAATTATTCAATCAAAGTCATTATATGCAGAATCTTAAGTGATGACATAAGCAAATCTGTTAAACTTAAAAAGCCCAAACCAGCCTTTTAAGTTTTAGATATCATTGGGTTCCGGAGAGATTACCATGTCCATCTGAGTTCCTAGACCATATGATGTAGTAATTTCTATCAGCAGACTCGCCCCGGCAAATCTGGGTAGAATGGGATTGAGAGAATGACTTTATTGTAATCTATTATGCATTGTACCATTGTATCTAGCTTGACATAAAAATGTATAACTGAACTGTTGCATTAATATTCCTGGTAAGACAAACGTCTTAACTACTGCGATAGTAGTAAGAAGAAAATAAACAACATGAAAAGGAAGCTTAGAAGACAATTGAAAATACTAGGCGATGTGGGGAGTTTTTGTTTAATTGTACTTTCCACATCTAACCAGCGACTTAAAGTACTAGGCATAGTGCTACACTTGTACGTGGCAAAGAGTAGGGTCACATATTCAAGTTTTTGTTTAATTGTACTTTCCACATCTAACCAGTGACTCATAGCACTAGGCATAGTGCTACACATGTACATGGCAAAAAGTAGGGTGACATATCCGCGACAAGGAGTAGGGTCACATGTCTAACCTCGTGGGTTTCCTCCTGCTGAAAACCCCAACCGGCAAGGGGATTGTTTAAATAATATTGAACCATATGTTAGTCCCAGAATGACCTAGTTTGTTTTGAGTGAATGTTAATCCCCATCTCTCTCTCTCTTAGATCAAGTATTACTATTGATAAATAAAGGCAGTACAGAACTGTATATGGTTTTAAGTAACCTACTGATGCCCAATAAAATTTCCAAATGCAAGGAAATGACGCCATAAAATGTTGGCTATTAACCCTTTAATGCCCCATTGATCAAAGAGTTAAAATTACTTGATATTAATCAGGATAATTTAAGGGGTGGTTAAAGGATGTAGGTGTGTAAAATGTCCTCTTTAAGATCAAGGGAGACTGGTGGCATGGCATAAGGGAATTCTTACATTCAAAGACCAAAATTATTGTACTAGTATTAGTTATGGTTGATAACTTGGTGTACATGTATGTTATGAAATTGATAAAAAGTAGGTACCCGGTATCAGGCCTCGTAATTTTATGGACTGATTTTTAAAATATAAGTTAATACATAGTAGGTTATATTTGAACAGTTTCAAGTCTAATAGAGTATGTGGGTCAGTCTTTCTTATAAGTTCAAAGTTAAATAAAATGAGTGAGTGGGTGGATCTGTTTATGTCTAACTGAGGGTTCCTTATATTTGGATGTTAATTGTATTTTTGTTAATTGTCCAAGTGCAATAAAAGTGTCTGTGATCCCCTTTGTTCTACATGTATTATTAACCTTTTAAATGTAAGTTACACTTGTGATCAGCTGCAATATGATCTTTTTTAACACTCACCATTTTCTGATAAATTATTAAGATCATGTCGACCAGTGGGCTAAAAAAAACAATTATAAGATCAACATTTTATATAGGATAATAATAATACAATTTTGCACATAATATCGTGAATAAACTTTCTAAAGCGTGTCGGTCAAATTCTGACATACATACACAATCACATGTAAAATATTGTAATGACAAGGTCACAAAGTACCTGTACCTTGGACTTGAAAAGGTGATCAGTATTATCCTGGTCCTGTTTACACATGGGAGCCGCAGAGAAAGTTCATCAGGATTTTCCAGTGTTGTTCCCCTTAGTCAATCGTGCAGGAAGGAGGGCCAATTTATAGTGGTACGGATTGGACAAAAAAATAGGTCCTGTGTACACATTGGCGTGTACATAAAGATCCCTTAATGGTTGGAATTCGAAGTTAGAGTAGGCCGTAGTGCCGCTATCCAGGCAAAATATACCTCGTGAAACACTGTATACATCCAGTGGTCCGACGTTCACAAACTCGCTAAAGTTAATATCCGATTGACTTTAAATTTATACACAATGGTTAAGATCATAAGACAAAGAAGCCTATTGGTTTTCAATGATTTCCAATAATTATTGTACGAGTTATTGTCCTTGATCACTCTAACAAATCTTGTGGATGCTCTGGATTCTAAAGTTAAAATCAGATTGACTTTAAATTTATACACAGTGTTTAAGGTCATGAGACAAAGAAGCCTATTGATTTTAAACGATTTCCGATAATTACTGCCATAGTTATGGCGCTTGATCACTCTAAAAAAAATTTGCGGACGCTTTAGAGGTTAAAGCTAAGGTCAAGATATGAATAAGCCTATCAATTTTCAAAGATTTCCAATGATTATGCCTATAGCATTTGATATTGAATGTTTTGTATGCTAAATGTTAGAATAGGGCAGAACTAAAAGCCAAATGGGTTGTTACTTGTAGTGTATTGTAAATGCTTTCATTTCTGATAAAAGAAAAAAATATGTGAGAAACCTTGTTGACTCCCTGGACGACTTAGCCGCTGTGGGCATGTTTCGTTGCCTGGCAACCTATCTTTATTGATATTATTAATACATGACAAGTCTGGCACAACGTTCAAAATGTCAGGTACCAGTTTAGTGATGCCTGACTTTTCGTAAGGTCATTATTTCCAGGCCTGACAAAAATAAATTGACAAGAAATCATTGGGGAAAAATTCCATAGAGTTGTGCTTATCTTAATTTCAATTCTGTTTTCTAGATGTAATTTTATGTTGTCCAACACATGAAAGATGTTTCCATATCAATTTTATCTGTTCTTATCCGTTTTCCAGATGGACTGACCATACTCAAACACAGCTGATATTTAAATATAAATGTTATCAAAGCATTTATTTTCTTGGTATAGGTTTTGGTTTGTTATAAAAATAAAATGAAAAGAAACAAAGTTAAAACATAATATAATATGGCTAGGGTAAAATGATTTGGACAAAACAAAGTGTTGCTTTCATTTGATTTTATATCTTATTTTTTTTGTGTGTGTGCTATAAGGCTACAGTAATCTGTCTTCATTGAAAATATAACCAATATAGATAAAGTCATGGTTGATATACAAGCTTAACTGATTTTGTGTTCAGCTGTTGAGAAATTAAGCCAAAAGTAAACTTGAAATTACACACTGACTGCAGCTTAAACTGCCTTTAGGCCTTAAATGTTACATAAACTTTTAATTACACATTTATTAACATGACAAAACCATAACCAACTCTCGATGACATTGGATGTCTCTGATATTAAGTAGATTAGAATGGTTCAGATATTTAATGATTTAATTTTAAAATGGAGAAGCAAGGCTAAGCTTCAAACAACCAGTATGGTTTTACAATCAATGCAGACATCTTATCAAACCTTCAAAGGCTAATACATGTATCGTTGCTCAGAATAAAGTAATTTGAATGAAATTTTCAATATATTCATAGCAAGAATGGCTAGCTCTTTATCTTAATCTTATATAATAATGCTTCTTTAATCTTTTGAAAAGAATTAATCATACAGAGCTTGTCCCAACAACAAGTCAGATCAACCCAACTTAATACTTTCTTTTGGATTAAATCAAAGAGGTTTACACTATGTACAGTCATTGTTTAGCCCAGTTAAAGCCTCTTATCATTATTTCAAGGATTTGGAGAGATTAGAAATCCCTGCTGAATTTAACTTATACGGTTGTGAAATCTGAATCTCTACAAAAATAAAAATAACAGCACAAAAATAGTTCAATTCCTTTCAGTATTTACAAAGATATGATGAACTGAAAATTTGTTATACTTTGCCATCAGCGCCACCTATGGGTGTAGAGTAAAATCTTTAGATGGACTTCATTTTAATCCATTGAATCCAAGCCGGGAGATTATGTACTGTTGAAATTTAAGTTTCATATTCTAAAATTAAATGTTGAATAATCAATTTGAGTAAATTTTAGAGATCTTAAAAGTTAGATATTGTCTGAACAATGTGAATGGCAATCAGTGGCCTAAAGTGTGATTATTCTGTTTATTGCACAGTTGCTTTGATGATATTTCTAAACTCTTGCCAACTTGCAGTGCCAGTAACTGTTTGTGCATATTGTTTCTGTTAAACACAACATGCTTATTACAAGAACAGTTGAGCAATTAATTGACTATTAACCTGTCATTGAGATATTTTAGTACTTTTGAAGGTTGGGACATGAACTTCATGTCAGTTTAATGTCAGTGTCTGAAGTTATGACATGTGATGTAATAATTAGAGGAATAACAATATGAGAAAGAGTTAAACTACATGTATATAAACATTAAGCTCAAGGCTATGTCATTAGTACATATACACATCCAATAAGTAAGCCTTGCCCTACAGCTATAAATGACATTTATGTGGTAAAAATAGAGTAAATACACTAACTAATAAAACATAGAATCTACTTCACTATCAGCTATTTAATAATTAATACTGTTTACTTAAAGATACATGCATTGTGTACAATTTAGATAAAGAAATGAAATGAAATGGTGTTTAGTTCCGACTGGGCTAATGCTAATCAAGATGGGCATATGCCATACAGTGGGCTATGGGGGAAATTTTGCCTGAACAGTGGCGCTAGCCTGCACTGACATCAAATTACATCCGCCAAGGCATCTTTTACTTGCCTGCCGCCGCCGCCAATGTGTACACAGGACCTCGTTTTTTTTGTTCCTTGCCAGACCCTCTGTCTTGCACCACTAACAAGGGGGAACCATGACAGAAAATCCTGATGAACATTCACAGCAAACATCGTACACACTGAGCTGGACATTCTTTCTATAATAGTTCAAATTAGATTGAAATTACATTATTCTGTGAGATTTAGCTCTTAGTCTTACATGCATCTTTAAGGTAAGATCAAAGAAGCCCATTTTTAATAAAATATTGTCATCTTCATATGAAGGGTTTGAATTTACAATTTGTACTGTAATTAATGTATTTTCACCGGCCGTCACTTGATTCCCAAAATACATGTATCATTTAATCATCTCTTACTAATATTTAATATCTCAATGTTTCTACTTTTGTTTTATTATAGGTGGCAGTACCAGATGTTGCAGATGCAGGACAAGATGCCGATATTTTTATTTTTGTCCTACCTCATCAGTTTGTACGGAAAGTAGGAAAAGCTTTAGAAGGAAAAGTTAAAAAAGATGCTGTAGCAGTTACATTAATTAAAGTAAGTGGTAATACATAAACATAATATACAGACATTTGGTTAGCTGATTGCAGGTCACACTCACGTAGCAATTGACTGATTGGACCAGAGACATTTTTGTCAATGTTTAACGCATGCGATCATGACTGGCATTTACGGTCAACTTGAAAAACATGTTCAAGAATTGATTATATTACATCTTCACCTGAGTTCAATATTATGATTATTGTTCCATTTATCTGACAGATGAATTCCATGGAACCAATTATGATTAATAATATCCTATTTACTATATCAGGAAAATGGATTTAAAAATGGAGTTTTCTGGCATCTATTGCTTTTTTTTAATTACAGGGGTTTGATGTAAAAGAAGGTGGAGGTATATTGTTAATATCAGATGTTATTCGAGAGATACTCAATATACCCTGTGCTGTGTTAATGGGAGCTAATATTGCTAATGAAGTCGCCAAAGAGAATTATTGTGAAGCCACAGTAGGTAAGTACAGCATGGCGTCGGCAACATGCCACATATAGAGAATTGTAAGTATATAGGAAAATTTTTACCTAATCTAGGAAGGAAACAACTGTATTGATGAAACAGATCAAAATGGGCTACATAGGTTGTATTTCTGTCCTAGATGTAGGTATATAGATGCTTTTGTATCCAATCCCCTCACAACGATATTCGATGAACCTCAGATGATCATTCACAATCAAAAACGTAGAGTATGTAGAATGTTTGTGTACTGTAACAATGGGGACAATTTAGAGTGATGTAAATGGTTGGATGTGAATAATGAAATTCACCAAACACTTACCTATTATTAAAAGTATTTGTTTCCTTTGTCAGATTTAGATAAAGAGAGACCCTGGGGGTTATACCACTTATGAGGCCCCTCACAAGTAGACCTTGATCAGAGGTCCCCTGGATCTTGAGACCAAAGGCTTCAGTCTGCCAGGCATATAGGGAAATCTGATGCTGACTTTATCATGTTTTATATTGGATGACAAAAACTTATGTGCATTTGATATTATTAAAGATACATTATGTAAGGTCTAAATCTGCCTAATGCAGATCTTTCGTTTGGCCTCAAACTTTATATAATTCATTAATTAAGACATTTATTCACATGCCAAGCCCATATTCAACGCTCTAGACCATCGGATGCTTTTGATTTTTAATGGATTCAAACATGATTGCTAGTCAATGATTTATTTAAAAAATGGATAATCAAGACTTAATTTATTATCGTAACAATGGTAGCAATTTTAATCGAGGCTACACCGTTCTTCTAAGCATGAATAAAGTAATTGATTGAAATTTTCAAAATATTCCCTTTTCATTATCTATTTCTTAACTATATTATTATAGCAAAAACTGTCAGCTCTTTATTTAAATCTTACATAATGCATCTTTCAACAACAGAAATGTTTTGGATTCTATTTATATTTTCTATATTTATCAGGTTGTAAAGATAAGAATATGGGTCCATTATTAAAAGATATGTTTCAAGCTGATTATTTTAGAATTGTTGTAGTTGAAGATGAAACAACAGTTGAAGTCTGTGGAGCTTTAAAAGTAAGTTTACAGCTATAAAAGTATGAGATATAAGTTTTCTTATCCCCATTAGTGCAATATTTTCCAAAAAGCTGCATGCTATTAAGTAGCTTACAAGACTTAAAGTTGAATTGAATGTGACAATTTCTTTCTCACGTTTTAGTCATATTTGCCAGTTGACACTGTCTGGCTGTGAAATTGACTAGTTGGAGAATTTATGTTAGTCACTTTACCCGACATAAAATTAAAAGACATAAAATTAGAAGTAAACTAAACACGTCAAATATTGACTTCAATATTATGAAATGAATGCCCCGGTGTCAAAACCTACTCCTGTCACAACCCTTAAACCGAAATCACACCACTTGATTAAATGATAATGACAGACTTCTTGATCTAAAGCACTCACAATAGACTACTCAACAACCCAATTCCCCCAATTTTAACAAGTGAATTATGCTTATATTTTTCAGAATATTGTAGCCGTTGGAGCAGGTTTTGCTGATGGTTTAGGTTATGGTGATAATACAAAGGCTGCTGTAATCAGATTAGGTTTAATGGAGATGATTAAATTCTGTGAAGTTTTTTATCCAGGTAATGTTTTTGTGGTGTGGTATGTTGTAAAAAATATATCCACTTAATTATTCTTTCAAACTTCCATATGTGAGGTAAATTATGTCTTTGCTGAGGTCAAGCTTTGATTTCACTTCTGGAAAATGATTTTGAGTAGTGTTTGCTGTCCATAATTATTGTTTGTATTTTTGTATCATTTGTGCTTTTGAAATAATGTATTTATTATCATCTAGTTGATCAAATGTGTATGAATTAGTGGGGTTCAACATTAATTTCTAGAAATAGGTACATGACATATTGACTTCTAGAAAATGATTTTAAGTAGTGTTTGCTGTTAATAATTGATCGGATGTATAAGTGTGTATGATATATTTATTTCCAGGTTCAAATGAATCAACATTTTTAGAGAGTTGTGGTGTGGCCGATTTAGTTACAACTTGTTATGGAGGTAGAAATCGTAGAGTAGCTGAAGCTTTCGCTAAAACAGGCAAGGTAGGTGATCAGCTTTAATGTTTCTAATTGTACTTTTAAAGGACAATATTGGTGTCGGCCATTATCACATATGTGATAGAACTTGTTAAACACGTTCCAAATATAATTTTAACCCAGAGATCATTGCTACGATCGATGCATAACGAAGATTTAAAGAAACAAAAGTGACGAAAGCAAAGGGGAAAACACAAGGTTATCCTTCTATATTACTGATGGAAGTAACAGATACACTGGTGAATTTCTGCTCAGTGATAAATCCTTCGAAGACCAAAAGTTGTTATCTAAGACTGAGAGGATATCTGGCAATTTATAATAAGAACTGACTGTCACTAGATAAGAGAAAACAAAAAAAAAATAGAAAAAGTCTGTGCAATACCATCGTTTTATTAAGTGTAGAATTAATAAAATCAAGGGAATGTATGGGCTATTTCTATTTTTCTATTCTTCAAATTCAGATTTTGACGATTTTCAAAATGTAGCAAATTAATTTGGCCATACAAATAAATGGTGTATCACCTGTTTTTTATTTTAATAATCAAGCATACAAATAGTCTCATTGATTAGTGAACATTGATATTTTACATGATTGAGAAAGAGAGATAACTCTCTTAAACTTTTTAGGTTGAATTTGGAGGAGGGCAGAGAGAGAGACAGAGAGAGAGAGAAATGGACTTTAGGTCCATTCAACAAAAACTAAGTCATTTCGGGACTGATGTATAGTTCAATTATATTTCAATAATTCAGGTGTCTTTAGTCACGTACAAGTGGGAAATTGAAACTACACCACTTGATTCATTGGCAGACCTTATGATCCAACGCACATGTGTTAAACCACTGGGTCACCCAGCCCCTTGAATTTGGAGGAGTCCAGTATGCAGGGGCATAGAATAACTCCGATCTTGTGTAAATAATTATATTATTAATTTATACAGAGTATAGAAGAACTAGAAAAGGAAATGTTAAATGGTCAAAAGTTACAGGGACCACCAACAGCATTTGAAGTTAATTATATGTTGAATATTAAAAAAATGGAAGACAGGTAGGATTTGTTTCTTTATAAATGTTATTGGGGGCGGGGAGAGAGAGTGAGAGAGTTTAAAGTCCAATTGATACAAACTAGGTCATTTCGAACGAATATTTCAATAATTTGCTTACTCATAGGATTTTTTTAGCTGTGGGAGGAAACCAGAAGACCCGGAGAAAAACCCAGGCAGTTGGACAGGTGACCTTACTCCTTGACCCCACTCCTTGTCACGTACAAGCAGGGAATCGAAACCATGTCATTTGATTCAATGCCCGACCATGCGATCTAAAGTGCATGCTTTAAACCATTAGACCACCCAACCCCCCTAAAGTGTTCAGACTAAGACTCCTAATTGCTACATGTTTAACATATATTAAATGTTACTCCCGATATTTTTCTACGGGGATACTCGACTGAACGTTCCGGAATTAAATTCTCTCAATTCCAAAAATAATGTCAATCGAGTGAAAAGGAGAATTTCGGAGTACAACGCATGTGCCGACTGCATAAAAAATATCTCAACCAATCATGGCAGCTGAAACATATTTGTTACTCAAAATACGTCACGATTCTACTCACACCACCTCAGCTGTCGGGACTGGCAAAACTGTGACAGGACTGAATTCCGTATCACTTGATTTCAATTCTGTCAATTCGGGACGTTCCGGACTGACAATCGAGCACCCCCTAAATGTCCTCTTTAGTATGTATCTCGTTGACGTAGTTGTACATCTGTGTACAAACATGACATTTATGCATTCAAAATATGCATATCCCAAAACTACAAATGTGCATGATTTTGTAGTATAATATTCTTAGCAATTTTGATGGAATTGTTTTGTTGCAAATCTTCATCTTAGTACTTTGATTTTTGGGGGCTATTTTTTAACATTTTGGGGCATGGTGGCTAAGTGGGTAAGACGCTGGCTCAATTGCCTGGAGGTCGGGTGTACGATCCCAGCATTGGCCGAGAAAGTTCATCCAGATTTTCCGGCGTGGTTTCCTTTTGTCAGTGATACAGGATGGAGAGTCTAGTCGTTCGGATGGGACGAAAAATCGAGGTCCTGTGTACACATTGGTGTACATGTAAAAGATCCCTTGGCAGTTGGAATTAGATACACTGTATGGTGTAATATGCACGTCTTCATTAGCCCAATTCGAAGCAGAACAGTAGGTCGTTCATTTTAACATTTTGTTTTGTTTTTTGTTTTTTTAGATTTCCACTATTCACAGCAATACATAGAATCTGTAAAAATGAACTACCTGTATCTCAATTTATGGACTGTTTAAAGAATCACCCAGAACATATGTAAAGATATTATACCATAGAATATCAATATAAACTCTTTTTATATACTTCATATAAAATCTTATACCTACAACCATATTCATTAAATAAAACTAAGTTATTATAAGGACACTGCTGATTTATTGGTAAAGAGTTCAACTCCTTGGATGTTTGAGTTCTTCGCTAATCGATAGACAGTCCGCTTAAAATATGTTGGTGATAAATGGATTACTTGTCCTACCATACTGATATTATAATTCTGATAATACAATATTGCATGTCTACTTCGACAAATGAGTCCGTTATAGTTGTGGAGTTAGGGAATAGGGCTTTTGACTGGCAATATCCCTGGTTCGAATCTCTATGTCTAAGATAATGACATGTTTCTTTGATTTTACTGATTTGTCATTGAATCATTATTTTACTTTGGTCACAAATAACACTTTTTATGAACCAAGTAGACATGCAATTTTGAGTTGTGATCAGTTAGGTATAAAATATTACCACCCTTCATCTATAAAGCATTACTGGGTTAGTAAATTTCAATTTTATTAAAATTGTTAATTCATAAACTATGCATACTTCATTCTAAAATAAAACTTAGTGCGAAACAAATGAATTTGAGCAGCATGAAATTAATATCTTAAATGCAACCTATTGCCAATCACATAATTTCAATATCCATTTTGTTCTTGTATCATAAAGTTAAGTACGGATCAGTAGTTATCACATAAATCAGTTATATATGTAGCTAAACATAGCACCCCTCAAAACAGTACAATAATATACAGTGATTAATTAGATAATAGTCTTAACCATATTATTAATAAGATAACAATGATGCAGTTGTCTGATGCATATGTCTCTTGACATAGTATAAGGTGAAATATGTATGTATGAAAGAACATTAAATTTTGTTTTATTAATGTGTATTATATCAATCCTTGTTCATAGAAAACTTTCTTAATTTTTAATAAAAAATACAGAATTCTACAACTAGATGTTTTTAAGTTTTTGTTATTGAATATTACAGGTCATCAAAACTTTAACATCTTTTTACACTGGAGCTTATTTGGTATGGTTCAATTTCTTCGACAATCATTCAGATTAAATCTATTAACGTATATTCTAAAATTTGTTTGTACATTTGAGTAACTTGCTTGCTTGCATTCATCTTTAATCTTTACTTCATTGTATCATTAAAAACTAATTGACATAAATTTGAATTAATTTCCCCATCACTCGGATGCTTGTTAACGATGTGCTTTTTGGTTTTGTGTTTTCTTAAAAAATGAAATGTTGGTTGTTTTTTAAATTTCTTCGAAAAGAATAATTTTAATCTTTGTTTATTTTCTTTAAAGTGGTTTTATTAATAAATGAGTGTGGATGGAGGTTTGATACTGGTACTGAAGATAAAAGAAAGGGTGTTGTCTGCAATATTAATTAGGATTTGAATTACAAGATTGTTTGAGTCATTAATTCTAAATAATATAGTAATTCACAGACAACATGCTATCTATATTTCCGCTAAATGAAGTAAATGCTTCATTGCTTTGCTTGCTCAATACACACTGTACATTCTAATAATCTTACAATCTTTGCTGTTGGTTGTTAAATTTGATAGGGGAAAAACGGTTGAAATGTTTCTGTATTATGTGTCTGGAGTTGTTATTTTGTCTACTGTGGCTTATTCACATAAACCAATAGAGTGTTATTTCAAAATAATGTAAGGAAACTTTATTCAGTTTATTGACATAATGCATAATATAAGTATGTTGAAATATGTATATATGACACAGAAACTTTTCAGTTCGAGTTTTAAAAAGTTTTGTTGAGTTTTTCATTCTAACATGTTAATTAATATGGTTGTATTAATTGTTTTAATTGTCATTAAATATTTTACTTAAAATCTTCAACAATTCAGAGCATCTTCATGTTCTTTGCGCCCTGTTTATTTACTATGAAATGTTTAATTGTCATGAAATAGTAACTTTTAAAGTTTGTTGATGATTAATCGTAATAATTATTGTATACATGAAAACCTTTTATATTTATTTACTTTTATCCTGAATAAAAAATATATACACGTAGTCCCAAATAATAAAGCCAAAGCAAAATAATAATATTTCAATCACGAATTATTACCATGTGAGTGTTTAATATTGGCATCTTTTTTAAAAATTTTGACCATCTGACATATTTTCGTGTACATGTAAATGTATTTTGCTTGCCACATATTAACCAGATTTTTGTCTAAAAAAAAGATTAATTCCAATTTATAAACTTTATGTGTTTTTACATAGAAGACCATACAAATTAAGGTTTATGATGTAATTGTCTAAAATACAATTTTGACTTGAGAGTACAGTTGCATATAGGCCTCTAGTTCAATCCATATGCAGTTTTTAACGAAGCCGAATTCTCATTACAGAGTTACAAATACATTTACAATTGAATACTAACTGGCATTGAAATACGATTACCATTGAAATTGACTGACTAGGAGTTATTTCTACCTGAATCTATGGGAATATGAACAAGAATTTAAACTTGGAATAAATTTTGTTCTGTAGCTAACAAAATTTTGATTAACATGTCAAGTTGGCAAATGAGAGCTCTTAGTGTGATGGTATTAATGTAACAAATTTGGCTTGTTGCAAAAAGGGCAAAGTAGCTATATGGATGTTTCAATCCAAAATTGTTTAATATGTTCATCATAACAGTTTAGTTAATTTAGAGTTAGTATAGTTGGTTAACCAGATTTAGTCTTTTATTTCTTAGAGTAGAGAGAGAAATTTGGTTTATTTTTATTTTAAAAATCTGGTGGTACGCATGGATCTTTATATGTAGCAAGTAATATGATGACCCAGAGAAAACCAACAAAATTAGGCAGGTGCTGCTTGTACTCCTTATTTCATTCAGACTTGGGGTAGAAGGCCTTAGGATCTACAGCTCAAGTTTTAGATCACTCGGCCATCCAAACAGTAGAATGAGTTTATAAGTCCTTTGAGTTTATGCAAGTTTTTATGATATACTATAAATGAACCTATATGATTTTTTTAGTTTTATCATTAGTCAATCTTATGACTACCTCAGTAATGTACACTGTACAGCACTTTTTTTTTTTTCATGTTGCCAGTGTACAATCCATTTGTCAGGTAGAGTTTGTTAACTCTACTCAAGACTTCTGTTCAGCTGTGGGAAATTTATCATGTCAAGATTTTTGTGCAGTTGCAGCTTTTGAACAAATGTAGAAGAAATATTTTTGAGTTTTAAACTTTCAATTTTGAGGGATTTTTGTTTTCATAAGATTACATTTAAAGGATACTAAATTTTGAAGGATACTAAATTACAATATATAACAATTCAAAATTTTACAAGATTAACTGTTTGACTATAAATTCCCCTTGATTTACTGCACAAACAAACATCATACTAATAATGATGTGTACCATTTTATAATTTTATTCTATATTACTCTTTTATGTTTTATAATTGATCAGTATTTGGTTGTTGACTAGTTTATAAAATAAAAAGCTTTAATTTACTAGTCCAATCTGGTTGTTTTCTTGTTTCTTAGACCAGTTTACCTTTTTCACCCAGATCTATCTGAGATGCAATGAAAATGCACATGTGATTTAAATGTAAGTGCAGGTGAGACATAATGAAACAGAAATATGATTTTTGGCATGGTGGTTGTTTGGGCATATTCTGACACAGGAAAATCAACAGCACCCCACAAATGCCATAACAGCATTACTGTGAAATGAAGGCACAAGTGGTAAAAATATGTAGGGTGTTTGTCCACCTCTAGCAGCCATAGTGTTGCTGCATGGAGAGGATACTTCTCCACTCTGTTGCAATGCTGCTTTCGGTTGAGATTTTGCAGTTGTGCATCCTGGGAGAAACTGACGTCTCATATTGTCCCACAGATGCACTATTCAAGCTCTACAAAGACTTTTTTTGCATTAAGAAGTCCATGGAGATACATTCTGTATGGTACTCGAGCAATATCATTACGAAACGGGCATATCAACAGGTTATCTCAACACATTGTCTCAAAATATTGTCCCTGTAGTACTGGGCCTTCATTTTGCCTCCACACGTGTGCAGCTATCCTATTATGGTAGCTTATGCCTCCCCAAACCATTTCGCTTCCTTCACCCCAACCATCAGTATGCACAATGTGATGATTTTTAAACTGATTGCCACACTTTTAGTCTTGTGATTGCATCCAAACCTTTGGGTGATAGCTCTAGAAGTAGGCTAATTAATGGAAATTGTGGCTAGAGGGTTCACAAGACATTATGACGGAAGACTGGTTCAACGACAGTATATGACCACATTTCAATGTGGGTGTATAAAAAAACATGAAGATACTGTGTAGTAATATTATTTATTTACATATAAAATGTTGAAAGATCCTAAACATATACTGGTTGGTATACACAAGTCATCTACACATTTACCATACAACCCTTATGCTAACAATAACATATTCTATACTTTTAGTCTTTAAAATAAACAAAATATAACTCGAGGGGGGGGGGGGGGAATCAGTCTTTGAAAAATCAAAACATTTGTCTCTTTATTAATAGCTTGTACTTGCTACTAAGCAAATTATGTTTTTTGGAGAATTGGCAAAATCAAGTTTAATTTTGGCATGAAAATCTATTTTCAGCGAAAAATTTTGTTCAGTCTTCAACACATGTACACAATTCAAATACAATTGACATGAATGCTTGTTCCTTTTGATATGACATCACAAATCCAAGATGGCAATGATGATGTCATGCTCAGTTCCTAGTCCATATTGTACTATTGTTATTCCAAAATTTACTATGTTTCAGACATTAACAGTAATATCTTTTTTTTTTTACCTGCAACACACTCCATAATCCATATCGTATCCAGGTTCATTATTTCTATATGCAAGTCAATGTAAAATGATTCAATGTGAAAAATATTGCAACCCAAAACAAACCCTAAATTCTTTAACATAATCAAAAACTTAAATATCTTTCACAATATCTACTTTGGATTAACAAACATTAACTACCATGAACTTGATTTATTAAATCTGTTGTGTTACCTCTGAACTGTATCATGAACCATTAATCAGTAATAATCACTGCCTAATAATACTTTCAAATTTATTACACAACTTAGTTTCCTTGTTGTTATGGTACACCAACCCAAATTCAGACCCCTGAATTACATAGATAACATGGCTTATGATTTATATTGCATGTGTTAACCACTCAATAACAAGATAGTCATAGATTGCATATGACATGATGGCAAACTATAGTTTACCAAACTCATTTGGCTAACAATTCAAATATTTAGCAGTAAATATATATATAGGCCTACTTTCCAATCGTGTAGCCATGAGTTCACTAGCCATCGGAATGGATTTATTTAAATCATACGAAGATTTCCAAACCAATTTTCATATCTTATGAAAATAAATCAAATGACGGGAAACAAAGTAACCAAACAAAAAAACAAAAAAAAATAATTGAAAAGCAGCAAACATAACATAATATCAGCAATGGTCTATTTCTAGATAGACATAACTAGACATTTTCAAACACTTTCTTTTTATTGGTTAAGACCTACATAATGAGCTAAAACCTTATTCAGAATAGTAATTCTGAGCCAATGAAAATATCTCATATGCCTAAGCTGTAATTTTTTTTCAACCGTAGAAAATTCCCGCTGATCTTCAGTTCAATTTATTATGAGATACTGAATATAAATCCTTTTAGAAACTTTGCCCAGTGAATGCTTTGTTGAATTGAGCAGAGAGACAGAGAGAGAGAGAAATAATGTCCACTGGACACAAACTACAGGACTAACATTGTACTACATTTTTATTTCAATAATTTGATTGCGTGTAAGAGCAGTGGAAGGAAACCGGAGCACCTGGAGAAAACCGACAAGGTTGGACAGGCGACCCTACTCCTTGTCATGTACAACCGGGGAATCAAAACCACACCAGACCTTATGATGCAACGCGCATGCACTAACTATTCGGCCATGCAACCCCCCTTGAGCAAAGAACTTTAAACCAATGTCTAAACTAAAGAGACTAGTTAAATAAAGCTGATCAAATAAACAACAAATGAATAACATAATTTAAAACAATTCTTGTGGTCATGTTTCTAACAATAGAATGTATTATACTAAACTACCATCAATAATATTAAACATAACATTTCTAAGCAATGAAAATTCACCCATCACCAGCTTTGTTAAGGGAAAAAGTTGGTCATTGGATATTGCACTGTCAAAGAAAACCTTGAGGAGTAGAACTACATTGAAATCAGCAATTAAGACCAAGTGTGGGACTGACATAAATAGGTCTTAATGGTTGAGCGGTATTTTTACTGAGTTACAATCCCACCAAACAGATTTCATACATTCTTTTAAACTATGGTCCTATACAAAAGTGGTCTGTAATACAGAGATGGTCCTTGAGGAGGATTTCATTGTATTTAGATAGATTTGATGGCAAGAGCAATATCTCTTGTATTTAGAAAGATTTGATGACAAGAGCAATAACTCAAAGTGACAACAATAACTCCAACATACAATATTAACATATTAAAAGAACAAATCTCTTTGATTTATGATGGTTTATATTTATATATTTAGTGACTCATACATTTAATTCATTCTAAATATTTAAAGTATATAATAGATTAAGGAAAAGTTGAGTTATTGCTAATAGATCGTTTGGCCACAATCTAGTAATCCTCATTCATCTCCGACTGATATGTCAAACCTTTTCCCCCCTAAAATTCTTTACATGAACAGATATAGAAAGTAGAAGGACATTTATATAATTTCTTCACTTGAATTAAATTTGAAACATGTGAGATGTTGTTGATGACTTAATGAAAATGATTATTCAGTCACTAAATAAACTACATACCAGGAGCCGTCCCAGATATTTTTTGTGAATAAAACTGGTCAATTGGAATTTCAGACAGATTTATGCATTTTCTGAAGATCTGTGATAATTATTTGAACGGTTTAATTCTGACGCCTGGGTTTAATTCGGACTCGTCTCAATGCTTCCAAACATGCAGCTGCTGTTATGTCTTTGCAAAAGCTTGCTAACATGCAAAGCAATTGCTTAAAATTCTTATCCAGGCAATCATTTCCAAACAGCTGAATATATTGAGCTAAAAATTGGTTATTTCTTTTCATTTTAATATTTGATTTGCATACTTAAACCCACATATTAGTATATCAATGGTTACTATAA
Organism: Patella vulgata; assembly: GCF_932274485.2. NCBI lineage: Eukaryota > Metazoa > Mollusca > Gastropoda > Patellidae > Patella > Patella vulgata. The sequence goes on from NC_065883.2 coordinate 27,794,612, forward strand.
AAGATATAATTTAAAGAGATTTGCTTACAATAATAGAATCACAGACAATAATATAATGGTATCTTTTATTATTAACAATATAATATATAACAACTACATACAATAATCTAGTCCAGTAGTACAACTACAAGCGTTCGCATATAAAAGACTGGAGATTGTGATCATAGGGATATTCCCACATTATGTTTCCATAATTTTAAAGGTGTAATAATTTTGATAAAGAGCTGGAAGTTCGTGATATATAATAGTTTAAAAATAGATCATGAAAAATGAATATATTTCAGTCAAATTACTGAACAAAGTTATGAAAGTTTAGATAAGAAATAGTGTAAATAGTCTAGATTGTCAAGTACTGTTGCTACAATAAGTCTCAAATTCCATTTTAACGTTTAATAAAGTCAGACATTGTCTAATCCACTCATACATAATGCATCAATAATGAAATTTTTACACAGAAATTTGGACAAATAAATTGCCATACCCTTCCTATATATACTTATAGTGAATAAACTACATATTGATCGGCCATGTGTGCAATACTTGTTCAAATGCTAATAAATATTATGACTGAATTTACAAATAGAATTTTTCAGTGTCCATCAGAAAGTTTTTCTAATTATGCAGTATGGACAATAAAAATTAAATAAAAATAACAAGCCTGTTGAACAATAGCTATGAGTACAATCCTTAACACATGTGTCAACAAAATATTGAAAAATAAGTAATAAATTTTAAAATTGATAATAATGACCACAATATGCATTAATTTCTTCTTCTAAGAGTAAGATTCATCTTAACAATAAATTTCAAAGTGAGACAAGAAGTGAAATATGGCATGTTTCTTACAGAAACATTGAGATGTTTAGCTATTATGAAATATAAATGATCACCGTTATTTTTTTTTTTCACACTTTTAACTCAACCATAAAATAAATATAATACTAAAATTGTCGGTAAAATAAGACATAAATCATTATTTATAAAGAGCCTTTCATTATACTGGCAGCAAGCTGATGTTAACCGATTGGCTGAACACTGGAAGACCTGGCAACTAATACTAGGTCCAGCACAGATTCAACACTCAGCAGACAGTAATCTTATTGTCCGCAGTGTTTAACATAGCTTGTATATTGTTTTTTATTTATTTAATGTCTATATCTTTTATTCATAATTATCTGCTGGAGATCTGCAGAGATCATTGATTTTTAAATAAATCATAATCTTTGCAGTTTAAAAATTTATAAAACCTTACTGATCCACTTTAGAAAGAAAATCTGAATGGAAAATCTTTTTAGGATTATGCCAATATGTATTATTTGCTCGGTACCCAATGATTAATCACTTTGAAATTGTATGTGTAATCTATACACAGATTGTATTAATTAATTTCATGGCTCAATATTAAATGAGTGCTATTATATAATTCATGCTTTAAACCAGATTATTTATTCATTAATTTCTTTTATCTATAACACATACTTATATACACCAGTAATCCAAAAATACAAAGTCATCTTAATATCACCATCTCTTCCCTGGTTCCGTAATGGTGAAAAGGGACTTGGAGAATTGGCACATGATTTATGTCAAGATATTAAAATATACTGTAAAAAGTCTTTCAAATCACCCTTGCCTGGTTCATGGGATATAACAAGAACACATTTCTATGATATAGTCCACTGCCTGTCAGCTGGTATTAGGCGTTGATGTGTCCATATCAGAGTCAGAACTATCATCCATGTCATCTGAAAAATTGTTTTTCTCAGCTAAATTACTTTTTATTGTTCGTAATTTCTTCAACAAAGATTCATAATCAAATGTTCCTCTTTTTTCACCAAATGGATCCTGAAAAAATAAACCAATAATTAGCCTTGATGAAATATTTCATGATTTTGAAACATGTAGACTGATCATGCATGCATCAGAGTTATTCATTCTCTTTTGGCACTGGTAATCTCCCGGGTCAGTAAACCCTTGTTCACTGAAGATTACAGTATCTTTTCAAATCATCAACTCCTCAAGTACAGTACTCCAAGTGATTCAAAACTGATATCGGCACTCGGTCGGATTCCTTATATAAATAAATTTGACTAACTGTGTGGTTTAATATACCTGAAACACATAAGTTACACATGCATCAAAAGGAGATAATTCATTAACAGAGCAATGTTTGGTCACAGACCACCATTGATCTTCCCCAACAATTTGAATGTTAATTCTCGATAATTTGTGCTGTGTTGAATGGTCTCCATCACAGATTGAGAAACATGTGGCAATGTCTGGCCCAAAAGCATGTAAGAGTTTGAAATAAAAACATCAGATTACAATGCATTCAGGTTTTCCATTTTAAAGGGAGGTAACTCTTTTAAATTTATCTGGTGCCCAGACAGGCCTGAATTCTATTGCGAATTATTAGATTCAAAATTATATCATGCTATAGTCTAACTTTTATTCATGTAATTTCTTATCAAAGACAATGTATAATCTAATCTTTTTTATTTGTTTTGCATAGATATATAAGGCTTTGGGTAAAGCCAATGCTTGAGCAGTGATTGCGCGGAATTATTGCGCATGCACTGGGTGGCGACAGTCTAATGATTGTTGCTAAGGTAGATGCATCAAAATTCTTAATTTATTCAATGTTCATTCTATACAAGTAAAGTTTCCAATAACAATTTGGGGTACATAAAGTGAAATAACGTAAGAAAGACAGTCTCTTTAATATAATGCCTTCTTTTTTATGATAGGTTATACAGAGTAAAAATGTCACGTTCAACGAGAGCGCTGAATATAAATAGAATAAAAATTTCAAGATTAGAAGCCCCATTTACGAGGAACAAATAAAGGAATTAGATTATACATTAGACGATGTAAATTTTTACATATGTAACATGAGAGTTTTTCATAATGGAAATAAATTCCTATAAATAAACTGACAATGAGATAAGTATAGAACCATGAAATGTGTTGTCTGTGATAAGTCATTTAGCCACATGTCTGCAGACCGAGACAACAATTAGTTACTGCTTATAAATAAATTTGTATTCAGCCCAGTGTACAGTTTAGTTTAGATACATGTAGGTAGCCTTGAGAATTACTAGTTAGGTAAGTAACTATATGAATGTAGAACCTTAAAATGTGATGTTTTTTATATTAAAGATGCATTATGTCAGAGCTAAATCTGCCCATCGCAGGCCTTTCTTTTGGCTTCAAATGTTATATAAATTATTTAGACATTTATTAATATGACAAGGCTATTATCAGCTCTCTAGATCATCAGATGGCCGAGATATGAATGGAGCTAAACACTCGCGAGATTTAACAAGCGGTTTCCATGCAAGATACGATTGCCATGCACGATTCTCACCAATATTTTGCAAGAGATTGACAGAGAACAAGCTAACAAAAAAATTTTCCGTAAAATTAGGGGCCATACTCCAGGATGCTACAGTCTAACATGTGACAATATCAAAAGGACCCAAGATCTTTGGGATATAAACATATATTTTAAGTTTCATCAAAATTGGATAAAAATTGTGATCTCTTGAGTGTACACAAGCTAAAAATGCAATTTTTCGTAAATCAGGGGCGATAATCTAGGAAGTTACAGTCAGATATGCGCGAATATTTAAAGGAACCAAGGTCTTTGGGTTATAAACATACATTTCAAGTTTCATAAAAATCGGATAAGAATTGTGACCTCTGTGTGTCCACAAGCTAAAAACATGATTTTTCGTACAATCAGGGGCCATAATCCATGAACTTACGGTTCGATACATGCCAATATAAAAATGAACCAAGATCTTTAGGATATAAACCTGTATTTGAAGGTTTGTCAAAATCGGATAAAAATTGTGACCTGTAGAGTGTCCACAAACAAAATCTGGACCGACGGACAGGGGCAACGACAATATAAATCCACATGTATATCTTCAAACGGTCATAACTTTGCTCAGATTTATGTTAATTGAATGAGATTTTCAATATATTCATTTATCATTATCTATTTCTGGACTATTAGAGCAATAACGTCTCCAGCTCTTATCTAAATCTTATATAATACATCTTTAGGTCATTTAGCATATTCATACATTGACACAAAAACCTGCATACTTACCTGCATACTTTGTCCTTGTTTATTTTTACATGACTCACAAATACTTTCATAATAATCATAATAATTAGGAAAAGACTTCTCCATCACCTCTCTACAAAGTTATGAGATAATTCTATGATTAGTATAGACCTACATGTACTTGGATCATTTACACATTAGGTTTACGTACTTCACAGATGTCTATACATTGTCACCCTTACTTTTTAGGTCTCAATACACAATAACACGTAGTCATGGAAAAACAGCTACTTATTTATTTGGGCGACGTTTCGAAGATATTCTCTCAATGTTATCATTAGCTTGATAACTTTGAGAGAATACTCATCGAAATGTTGCCCAAATAAATAAGTAGCTGTTTTTCCATAAGTATGTGTTATTGCGTTTGGCTCTGTCCAGTTACTAAATGCCTCTAAAAGATTATTTTCAGGTCTCAATAAACATCTTTTAATTAAAGAAAGAGAGAGGGAAATGGGGTTTAACGTCCACTCGACACAAACTAGGTCATTTTGGGACTAACACATGGTTCAATTTTATTTCAATAATTAGCTTGCGTGTAGGGGTCTTTAGCAGTGGGAGGTAACCGGAGGACCCGGAGAAAACCCACAAAGTTGACTCAATGACACACTTTATAATACAGTGCACACTTGCTAACCATTCGGCCATCCAACCCCCCTTAATTAAAGAAACAACTCCAGATTTATATATGGCTTAAAATGGAAAATATCATATAAAGAGTATAGTATAAAACTTTTATTAATAATCACTCAGCCAGTAATTAATCTATAATCTAAACAACTGAATGACTATCCCCTACAAATGGCTTGAAAAAGTTCAGACGCACAAATTATATGTGTGCCACATAGACTATATATATATACATAGAAAGTAATATTACCTGAGAGCATCGGGACACGGTAGTTTACCATTTAACATATCACAGACAGCTATACGTATTGTTTCATGACAGATTATATCATTATATCTCTTAGCATCACCAGCATTACGTTCCTAATAAAATAACAAAATATCAAGCTTTAATTAAATCAAGTGACTGATGTTCAGGGTCTGACTATCCCACATAATTATGAGATCTTCCGTGAGTAGTCAAAAATCATATTTGGAATATTATACAAGATTCACTTTTTTTAGCTTCTTCAGAATCACAATCTGATTAAAATACAGATCTATATTACGATTCATTTTTTTATACTTTTAATGGCCTCTACTACATGAAGATCTGACCGGATGTAGTGGAAGGTTGTGTCAGGGGTCATACGAGTGACTTTTGACCCTATGATGTCAGACATTTGATTAACTAATCAGTGTTGATGTTTATAGTGGGACAACCCACAGATCCACACACCACACGCCAATCCTCCACATCAACCAGAACGTGGGTTATATAACAACTCTTCCAGATCCTAGTGTAGTAAAGGTAAGTAAAGCAAAATATAAACTAAAACTATAAAATAAATGAAATGAAATAGGATCTGTGTTTTAATCAGATTGTCAAAATCAGTATTAGTATTTATTTTTATATAATAAACACAGATAGAATAAAATTTGTCCAGAAAAGCTATGTTCACTAAAATCAATAGATACAGGAGTCCAAAAGTCATAATCAGACAGGGCTCTCGATTCAGATATATTTGACAATCTTAAATTACAGTGAAATTGACTGCTTGGAGATCTTATCTGTCAGTCATTTTACATGCCATAAAAGAAATAATATCTTAGTAAACAATAAATACATCAAAAAATTGACTGGCTGCCAAAATTTTAAAGGTTTACACACATCTTGGATGACCACTCGCGGAAGCTGGTTCTTTATTAGAGAAGCAATGGGACCCCACAGGGAGACACCCATTATCTTTTTTGGGCTGTACTGTAAGATGAACTTACTGTTTCAAAACCAGGTTCATTATGATATGGTTTCTCGTTCATTACAGACTGTATCGACATTAACAATGTTGATAAACTGAGAGCTGGACTCCATGCTGGACCAGACCATGTTCTGTCAAAAGATATAATAATACTACATGAGAATGATCATGATTAGGGTGTGTATTGCAATCAAAATTATATGCAAAAATCAATTTTCAACAGAAAACCGATGTTTCAAAGATCTATCTCCAACAAAACAGTTTTGCATATTTTTGTGAAATTTTCTAATGACATTTGGGAATTCAGATGTCTGATGGTGATTGTAAAATACTAAGCTAACGATTTACACAAACTCTTGTTTTTTTAAATTTTAATGAGTTAATAAAGAAGAGTAAAAATATTGATATGCTTGACTCTATATTTCGATACAAATTATGCAGGATCTATACTGCACTATATTGATAATTTTAACAACTCGAATCGTAATATGAATAAATGAAAATCGACATATTGCAATATATTTGTTCATTTCTGCAAATATTTCATTGATTAATGATCAAAATGTCCTAATTTTTGCTGAAGAATATTTGACCGACTGTTCTTTGTTAATAGATCTTTCAATATATTCACTCCAATAATTCACTTTATTTGCAGTATCAAACAAAACAAGTGTTTACCATGCAAGATATGCCCACATCTTGCAAGAGATGGACATGTATAAAAAGCGATCTTTTGTGCAATCAGGGCCCATAATCCAGGAAGTCACAGTCCGATATGCACAAGTATCGAAAGGAACTAAAGATATATTTTAAGTTTTATCAAAATTGGATAAAAATTGTGACCTCTAGAGGGTCCACAACCTTGGTATTACATACTTTTACACTATTTGCATATGTGGAGCGGCCATTTTGTCGGGCATTTTCAATCCAATTTTCGAGAAATTCAAACTCAACTGTCATTATGGTGTAATCGTAACAGTGATATATTTTGACGTTTTTTTAAGCGGATAAAAATTGTGACCTCTAGATTGTCCACAAGCTAAAAACACGATTTTTCAGACCATCAGGGGCCATAATCCAGTAAGATATGGTCAGATATATGCGAATATCGAGATCTTTGGTTATAAACATACATTTTAAGTTTCATCAAAATCGGACATAAATTGTGACCTCTTAGAGTGTCCACAAGCTAAAAACATTATTTTTAGTACCATCAGGGGCCATAATCCATGAAGTAACGGTCTGATATGTCAATAGCGAAAGGATCCAAGATCTTTGGGATATAAACCTATATTTCAAGTTTCATCAAAATCTGATACAAATCATGACCTGTAGAGTGTCCACAAACAAATTGTGGACGGACGTTCGAACAGACAGGGGCAACGACAATATATCTATGTCCACATGAAAATGTGGGCATAAAAAAAATTCATTTGGCACTTATTGATTTCTCTTCAGACAAAAAAATACAAAATAATACACAATTCCATAAATTGCAATATACTGATGTTGCAATATACTGTGATATTGCAGTATATTAAGTTATAGCAATACTGATAGCAAAAATATTGCAAAATATCACGGATAAAAATTGTGACCTCTAGATTGTCCACAAGCTAAAAACACGATTTTTCAGACCATCAGGGGCCATAATCCAGTAAGATATGGTCAGATATATGCGAATATCGAGATCTTTGGTTATAAACATACATTTTAAGTTTCATCAAAATCGGACATAAATTGTGACCTCTTAGAGTGTCCACAAGCTAAAAACATTATTTTTAGTACCATCAGGGGCCATAATCCATGAAGTAACGGTCTGATATGTCAATAGCGAAAGGATCCAAGATCTTTGGGATATAAACCTATATTTCAAGTTTCATCAAAATCTGATACAAATCATGACCTGTAGAGTGTCCACAAACAAATTGTGGACGGACATTCGAACAGACAGGGGCAACGACAATATATCTATGTCCACATGAAAATGTGGGCATAAAAAAAATTCATTTGGCACTTATTGATTTCTCTTCAGACAAAAAAATACAAAATAATACACAATTCCATAAATTGTAATATACTGATGTTGCAATATACTGTGATATTGCAATATATTAAGTTATAGCAATACTGATAGCTAAAATATTGCAAAATATCATGGATAAAAATTGTGACCTCTAGATTGTCCACAAGCTAAAAACACGATTTTTCAGACCATCAGGGGCCATAATCCAGTAAGATATGGTCAGATATATGCGAATATCGAGATCTTTGGTTATAAACATACATTTTAAGTTTCATCAAAATCGGACATAAATTGTGACCTCTTAGAGTGTCCACAAGCTAAAAACATTATTTTTCGTACCATCAGGGGCCATAATCCATGAAGTAACGGTCTGATATGTCAATAGCGAAAGGATCCAAGATCTTTGGGATATAAACCTATATTTCAAGTTTCATCAAAATCTGATACAAATCATGACCTGTAGAGTGTCCACAAACAAATTGTGGACGGACATTCGAACAGACAGGGGCAACGACAATATATCTATGTCCACATGAAAATGTGGGCATAAAAAAAATTCATTTGGCACTTATTTATTTCTCTTCAGACAAAAAAATACAAAATAATACACAATTCCATAAATTGCAATATACTGATGTTGCAATATACTGTGATATTGCAATATATTAAGTTATAGCAATACTGATAGCAAAAATATCGCAAAATATCACAAGACAATTTTCAGCTGCAATACTCGGCCTGTGTACTTAACAATTAAACGCCCTGAAACTTCAAATACTTACCCCAATATACTGAGACACACTTTTCCGTTTTTATAAAGATTTGGATTAAATCGAACACGCCCATCTCCAGTGGTCATGAGACGAACTCTTGGTGGACGGATAGGATAATCAGGAGGACATCGAATCAAAAAATAAAAGAATCCACCTTCATATGGAGTATCAAATGGTCCCGTTATTAAACTATGTATCTGAAATGTTAGTGGATGAACAAAAATTAAAGGATGATATATAAAATGACGAGAGACAACTTAAAGTGTGGCGTAAAATCATTTGATGTTTTGGTTTTGTTTTCTAATAAATCTAAATCTTAAATAATTGATTAAATTTTAGTATAGATTAAGCTGTCAAAAATTAGACATTGTCAGAACAGTGCACATTGTGATCACTGACTTTAATCTGAATCTTATCAATTAGGTAATAAACTCAATTTTTCCTTTCTGTCTTATATATGTGTATGTCAATTTGGAGATATTTTGTCATATTTGCACAATTAATTTGATGGTGGAGACCTACTGTACCCATTTTTATAAGATATTAATACTATAATTACCAAACAAACATTAAAGACGAACCGATCATAACAGGTGGACAGAATTTAACATGGAAAATGATCACAAGATGAAGCCCAAGGTTATATTTCTGTAAGGTATGTCCATGCAGAGATACATGTACATTGGGGATGTTTTATTGTGTTCAGTAAACATGGTTTTTAAGAATAAAAATTCTACCTTGGTGATATCATCTTTGTCTGGAACTATAAACATTCCAGGTGGTGGTTCCTTATAAATTGTCATAATATCCCTAGAATTAAACAACAATGGTTTTAAAAACTAAAGGAAGCATGTCATGTTTTTATCAGGATGAAAAGAACAAGGGTTGAGCAGGGACTACATCAGTTTGAAATCTTAAGTCTTGCAATAGCCATTTTAGGACTATTTTGATGGCTGTAAGCTAAAGGGTGAGTCGGAGCAACAGAGTTCTTCAGGTTAAAAAAACAAACTTTTGGACAAGGACTATTATAAAATCACTAATAATGCACTTTCGTTTTATTTTCAATTTGTCCAAATTATTACATAATTGCACACCTGATAACCATACCTTTGACTAATTACACTTTCTGAATTTATAATGCCTATGCTTTCTCACACGTAAAGGAACCCTTGACAGTTTGAATTTGAAATCAGAGTTGGCCATAGCGCCGCTGTCCGAACAAAATTTCCCTCATAGCACACTGCATGGCGTATGCCCGTCTTAATTAGCCCAGTAGGAACAGAACAGTAGGACGTTAAACATCATTTCATTTCATTTCATTTCAAAACAGAGACTTCTGATGCTTCCTTCCTGTGTGGTCCTCCTTCACTGTTAGGGGGTTTGGATGCGTGCTGTCTCATAAGGCCTGTCATTGAGTCAACTAGCGTGGTTTTGAATCCCCGGTTGTACGTGACAAGGAGTAGGGTTGCCTGTCCAATCTCATGGGTTTTCGCTGGGTCCTACGGTTTCCTCCCATTGCTAAAAACCCCTATGCGCAAGCGAATTATTGAAATAAAATTAAACCAGATGTTAGTCCCGAAATGACCTAGTCTGTGTAGAGTGGACGTTAAACTCCATTTCTCTCTCTCTCTCTCTCCCTTCACTGTTAAATGTATCATTGATTCATAGACTAAATAATCCAAAACGATGCAAAGTTGGACATCTATGGCACACAACTTGTTCTAGTTTGTTGTATGACCATGTTTTGAGTGTGACATAATGGATTGGGTTTAAGGACTACACCTGGACCATTGTACTCACTACTACTTTTATCTACAATAATTTTATCATCCTCCCTATGAGTATGACTATGAGTCATGAGTCACTGGTTTTTATTAAATTGCTTATGGTGGTCAAACAATTGACTTTTCGGGAAGTATGGTGAAAATATTAAAAAAAATCATTACTACACATACACTCCTGTAACATCTAAACATTTATGTATATTCTCGATTACCTTTTTATTCTCGTAAAACATTCTGGTGTAGCTTTCATCTGGTCCCAGTCACCGCTCGAACATGGATCCCATTGGGAAACCGTTTGTGTCGTATGTTCTGCCGTTGTGAGCGCATCTAACAAATTAACCGGCAATGTATCATCATCTTCTACATTCGCTGCCGCCATCGTTTACACTGTCACTGAAACAAATCAGCCAAATCAAAAAAACAACACCTGTATTTACATTCTCTCGGCTTACTTGTTTTCTTGTCTACGATATCACCTTAGGTGGAAGTGGACGTAAAACCCCAGAAACGAACGAACGAACTTGTTTTCTTTCCCCCAATTTCACTTCCGGTTTTGACTTCTGCAAAATCATGCGCTATTGCACGTTCGTACACCTGGCAGTGCACGTCTCGTTGCCATAGAGACTTGAAATATTCAGGAGATGTTTAGGATGAATAACGGGCGCAGGTCCTTGATAATGCTATTATCATTTCAAATTAGGGCTATAACTTTATTTTACTTTTATTCTAATGTCTATATTTCGAGACGTCAGCCATGATGGTTTTTTACTGGGCAGACTTGAATATCAAGACACTAAGTAAGGTTGTTCCACACTCCGAGCTACCTTTTGCTAGCATTCAGTGGCCGTATCGTATCGTGGTAAGGAACAATAGGAATAACGGGTTGATAGATTTCCTATCCATTTTAATGTCTACCAAACACAATGAATAGCGGGTTGTAGCAGTCAGAATAACAGATTGTTCGATTTACAGGCCGCCCAAGCTTCTGTCTAACCAACGTTTGCGAGAAAGCCCAGTGTGAAGTTAGTGTCTTGTATATTCAAGTCTACATAGTAAACAAACCATCACCTCCGAATGGGAATAATAGATGGAAGAACAAAACTAAAAATCCTTTAAATATGCCAGCCTCAGCGTCGTTGTTCATCCTCAAAATTTCAAGCTTCTACACGATACTAGTTGGCTACTAGGTGTACAATAATAAAGAAAAACTGTTTCCCAACGTTAAAATGGGAGATAACTATCGTATGACTGGAGTTGTTTCCCATAGATTAGCTATAGCCACTATGTTTCTATGGCCACTAGCCTAAGTATTAAAGGAGCTAAATCGCTAACATTTGGGACCTACAAATTGACACAAGTGGGTCGGAACTCATATAATACTGTAATATGAATGTATATAAACTGATATACATTCAATGGTTTCCGTTTTTACTCTAATTTCAAATCAGTTATGTTTAGGGTGACCACCCGTCCCGCATTTCGCGGGACAGTCCTGCAAAATGTTTCCAAGTCCCGCGTCCCGAAAACCAGCCAAAATGTCCCGCAATAGCTCACATGGAAGACTTCTATTACAGTAATATGCGTGAATCTAGTCTCGCGATAGTCTATTTGAATATTGGTCTGGTCAAAATACTGATAGACCCACCACAAATTGCTTTAGAAGGTTTTTTGGTACCAAGTTGTAGATATAGATGACCTTTCCATGTGCATCATACTGAAAATCCACCGAAATCCACCGGCGTGGTTCCCCCTTGTCACTGGTGCAGGACAACGTATACTCATTCGGATGAGACGTAAAAGAATTCTTGGCAGCTAGATTAGCGCTGGTCTCGGGTAGAATTTCCCTTATCTATGGGACACGATATGGCGTATGCCTGTCTTCATTAGCCTAGTGGGACGTTAAACCCCATTTCGTTTACCTTTAACTCAAAGAAATAAATGTTTTAAACATAAGAAATGGAAAATATTGCTCGCCGCCATGACAAAAATCAACGAATATAATTTATATAACAATGACACCCATACCCTTCTCTTGCACTACAACTACAACAACTACAACAACTACCTGACAACACCACGACCGCCTCCATACTCCAAGAAAATAATATGAAATAAATATTTTTAAACCACATCTTATGTTTAAAAAAACCATTGTAAAATCTCAACTACCAGTAGAAATCTCTGTTCTAAGACAAAACATTTTCTAAAATCTCCAGCTATTCACTTACATATTGCAACTTGGAAAACGTACTTTTTCGTATGCTGGGCCTTTATTATACAATAAACAGCCAAAGCCAATTATTGTTAGTGGGCCATTTCAAACTCAAAACAGTCGAGGGAGGGAGAGAAACAGACACACTATAATTCGATTGCACATAATGTCGTTAGCTATGGGGGAAACCAGGGGAGCAGGAGAAAATCCACGAGTTTAGACGGCGAAACCACGCCAGGTGACTCAATGACAAAACTTAGCCAATCGGGCAACCTCCACCCCACCCCCTTACCCAAAGAATAATAAAGAATCACAGCAACCGAGAATATTAGCTGACTACTGAGGCATTTGCCGTGACCGAACGCCATGCATTTCTATTTTATGTGGAAAGCTATTGGATGACGATGGATGTATCGAATTGCTTGTTCCTTTATTTGAAGGTGGGGATGGATGGTCGAATGGTTAGCATGTGCGCGCTGTATCAAAAGGTCTGTTATTGAGTCAACTGGCATGGTTTCGATTCCCCGGTTGTACGTGACAAGGAGTATAGTCACCTATCCAACCTCGTGGGTTTTCTCCGGGCCCCCCCGGTTTCCACCCACTACTAAAGACCATGCAAATTATTGTAATAGAATTGAACCATGTATTAGTCCGGAAATGATCGAGTTTGTAAGAGTGGACGTTAAACCCCATTTGTCCCCCCTCTCTCTCCTTTATTTCAATCTATATTATATACTTGATTTTTTTGAGTATCATTTGAATTCGCTTTCGCTTTATCGTCTCTGAATTATTCAAATTCAAATATATCTATTGATGTATAACATGATGGTGTAAAGGTATCTTGTATTATTAATATAGCATGGCCACGGTGGTCAATCAGGGAAAGTTAAAGATGCATATTTCATAAGATTTAGATAAAGAGCCGACAGTTCTCGCAATAATAGTTTAAAAAATAGTTTCAGTCAAGTTACTTCATTCTGAGAGGAGTTATCGTCGTTTACAGAAGAGCTTAGTCTCGACGGTCATTTTTGAATTAAATCATAAATCTGTTAAAAATCAAAAACCGTCCGAAGTTATGGAGAGTTGATTATGGGCCTGGTATGTAAATACATATCGCATTAATTTTTTATAGAACATTTGAGGTCAAAGGAACGATCTGCAATATGCAAATTTAGCTCTAAAAAATGTATCTTTAACCAGCATAACATCCTTTATACTCAGTTATTATAAAATCTCAATATGTTTCACAACATTCAGCATGGTTAAACATCAGCGATAAAATCTCAAAACGTTTCACTACCTTCCGCATAATTTAATTTTAGCGATGAACGATTAATGTACATGGATGATAATTTGGCAGCCATTTGACTGTGACTCAAAAATTTCATTCAACTTCACGTATTCTTTGAAACGGTTCAGTCGCAAAAATTAATAATTTATGTATTTCCGTCAGTCTTATCCAAGAGTTACGACGATTAGTAGAGGGCAAAACACCAGAAAGGCCGGGACATCGTAATTAGTGAATGGGTATGCACATTAGAATATTCATCATTGAATAATGTGGTGATGATAAGGTCATGGACAAGGTCCATGATAAGCACAAGCGCACGGGCCGATGTTCCGGGGAGGGGGTAGATTTTGAGAACCAGACACCCCAAATCAAAATCAGAATTGTGTGACTTTCTAAGACCCTGAACTCCGGTTGGGAAATGCAACTCCACCCAATGCCCCAATGGTCAGTAAAAGTCCCGAATTTCGGGCACTTCATTTTGCGGGATGGAATAATTTTCATATTAATTTTTCCTTTTTTATATCCAATAAAATGTTTTTTTTTTATCACTTGTCCTCTGGCCACTGTCCAACACCACCCCACCTCCAAATTTGATGATCGCCCGAAAAAAAATTGATTTGTCCGACTTTCGCGGGGTAGAGGGTTAACGCGTCTATATTTTGGCCGCAATGACTTTTCTCCAGGTTGTTGCACGCAAGTAACTATTCTATTAAAAACACAAAAAGGCTTGAATTTAACATAGAAGTGAGTAGAAGTGAGACTTCTAGAACGTAGACTTTCAGAAGAAGAAAACCCCGCTATGCTCTATACTGTTCCCAGGGTTAAGAGACCCGCGGTTGCGAGGGTCGCGATTAGATAACTGAACGGTCGATCTTTATTTCAAGTCCATCTCATGTCTGTTGTATCTATGACATATTAGGTAATTAGAAAAACGACGGGATAGAGTTCTATTTATACTCTTTCCTCCTTATCCATCAAATAATTCACTGCTATGGCCAGTTGAAACAAGCGGTTGCCATGCAAGATATGCCCACATTTTGTAAAAAAATGGACGGGGAAGAGGTAAAGTCAAAAGGGCTATCCTAAAAATTCAAGATCATTTGATCCTTAACATATTTAAGGTTCAACAGAATTGGACAAAAATGGTAGCCCGCCCCCTCCACCTGGAGTGCCTACAAAATCCGTACATATATCAGATTTTGCGTGAAAAGCAGGGGCTATAGCTCTAGAACAGAGGTTCTCAACCTTTTGTTGCTAACGGCACACCTTGGAACACATGAAAAAATAGCGGCACACCTGGAAAAATATATATGAAAAATATTTGAATTTTGCAAAATAAAAACATGGTAAATGAAACGGAATACAACCGTAGACAAAGACTAGTCATAGACACATAGAATGACTCGAACTATATAAAGAAAAACAGAGCTATGAACTTATCAGTAGACACCAGTGAATACCCAATTGGAATCACGTGGTTTTTCATATTTTTTAGTGTGCTGTTCAAAATTTCGCGGCACACTTAGGAAGATCTCAAGTCGTGATATCGGAATCAATATAATTTTTAGCTACCCAGATCACCACAGAAAAAGTTGCATCATATTCGGATTAATATATCATATTGGTATAAAGAACTATTGTTTATAATTTGACGATTTCTGGTTAGGATCTTTTAGGTACAGCATGTTGTATTCCATTCCCTAATGCCGCGAGTAAAACGTCGTTTCATTCATTATGGTCACAGACGATTTAAATAATTCCAAATTTATAATGACATAAGAGTTGTTTTATGACAGAAAGAAGCAGTTAAATTTGACACGTGATTGCAAATGTAAATGTATAAATATGAATTTAATTATAGTGCTTACATCTAGAAGTCGAAATGCTTATACAGAGAATCTCCCACGAGTCTTTTTTTTAACATTTTCTTAGTGTGCTGTTCAAAATTTCGCGGCACACTTAGGAAGATCTCGCGGCCTACTGGTTGAGAATCACTGCTCAAGAGGGACCACAAGCTAAAAACGCGATTTTTCGTACAATCAGGGGCTATAATCCAGAAAGTTACAATCAGATATGCGCGAATATGGAAAGGAACCAAACATACATTTCAAGTTTCATCAAAATTGGATGAAAATTGTGACCTCTAGAGTGTCCATTAGCTAAAAATGTCATTTTTCGTACAATCAGAGGTCATAATCCATGACGTTACGGTCCAATACATGACAATTTCGAAAGAAACCGAGATCTTTGGGAGATAGACCTATATTTCAAGTCTCGTCAATTTCGGATAAAAAATTTTGACCTTCTATAATTGAGTGTTTTTTTTACAGTCAAATAAAAACTGTTACTTCTACTGGGTCCACGGTTCAAAAAATCAGGGGCCATAATCCGGGAAGTGACGGTCCTATACACCAATATCGAAAAAACCGATATCTTTCGGTAATAAACGTACATTGTAAGTTTCATCATCTATTATGCATATATTTGTCAAGTTCAGCATCACAGGATTAAACCACCATAGATTGTGTTTTTATGGTAAGGGAGTTAAAAATGAAATAAAATTTCACTTCATTGCTGAGTAATTTTATTAGCCTGAAATCGTTTAGAAAGCATCTCCGACGATCTAGATCCCTAAGATCTTCCGGGGCCTAAGCGGCCCCTGGACCCTTGCCTAGGGACCTAGGATAGTAGCCCCCCCCCCCCGCAATCAAGAATTGCTTCCGCCGGCCCTGCTGCCATTGAGTCAGCTGGCGTGGTTTCGATTCCTCGGTTGTTCGTGACAAGGAGTTGGGTCGCCTGTCCAACCTCATGGGTTTTCTCCGGATCCTCCGGTTTCCCCCCACTGCTAAAGACCCCTACGCGCAATCGATTTATTGAAATAAAATTAACCATATGTTAGTCACGAAATGACCTAGTTTGTGTCGAGTGGACCTTAAACCCCATTTTTTTCCCTCCTCATGACCAAAAATAGCACCCTTTCGCAAGCAATCGATGATTACCGACGAAAATGTGTTAATTTTGCCTGATAATGCAATAATATATTTCCCGAAACAGTTATCCTCGAACACACGAAACCACCCAAATAGATAACCAATGAACTACAGAAAACGAAATGAAATTGGTTTCAGTAGATTGGATAAATATATAGGCCTATATATTTATAAAGTATGCTCTGAAAATTCGGACGTTTTGTATATAAATGGCTCTTAACTGTGAGAAATTTTAAAACCAGATGGGATACCAGTCGTTGTTGAAAGAGTAGTAAGTATAAACACTAGCCATGAGAGCGAAGCTACTTGATTAAGATCACTAATTCGAGTCACCAGATGTCTGGAAATACAGTGTTTGAAAGAAGTGACCATTTGGCCATTTTCAGTTTTCAAAGGACACCCACAACCCCAACCCTAACTCACTTAGTGTGAGAGTTTTCAGCTAGCCTCACTCTTAGAAAATCTTTGTTTTCGGTCCTCGGAAATTGGATATTATTTGCCGAGAGGCAATCCGAGAGACTAATATTGCAAGAAGATTATCCCTTTCTTATGAATTTAAGAAATTATCCACGCAGAGTTCACAAAGGTGACGCGTGTTTTTTGTACTTTTGTCAATACAAAAAAAAGACTGGATATACGCCAAAATAAATAATAAATTAAGACAATGGAGACTACTTCCAGTGCAGAAAGGTTGTTTCGTTCACAAATAGATTTCGTTAAACCCAATACCCATCCTCGTCCCAAAAGAGTCTGGATACACACTCTCTCCCGCTAAAAGATAGAAAGACTAAACTGATCTCGGCTACTTCCAGTGCAGAAAGGTTTTATGGTTTATCTAGAATAAATACGAAACAGAGAATACTTGAAATTTGAAGGATGAGGGTTTTATTTGTCAAGTGGTCCCTGTTGATGGCCAAAGATAAACTAGTAACTTCATATTATTTACATTAAGGTACTATTACCTTTTTGCACTAAAGCTAAATAATAATAGGCCTCCGTAGGCTAATTCCCGACGAACCCTTAGAGAAAAGCAAAGAACTGACTAACAATAACAAGATAAGGAGAATTCGTTGCCACTAACTAAGGTAAAAAAACCCCACAAAACAACACAGTAAGTAGACCGAAGAAGTTTCCTATGGATTTTCCAGAGCCGGAGGCGGGGGTGGCGGTCAGTGTGGGGATTCTGGGGTATATTCTGGGCGAGTTAACCCTTATGCGTATACAGAGAATATTTCGGGACCCCACACCATATCCTTAGCGTTTGTGAGGAACTGGTTCATAATTATCTAGTGAGAATTTTATACATTGTCAGCTACTTAATGCCGAGTATAATGCTGCAAATAGAACGGAAGAGATGTAGTGGCAACATTCATCATTTGACAAGAAACTACGAGGATAACATTTTTTTACACTGATTGATTATTATTCAGTCTTTGTATGAAGTTGTAATTTGATCGTATTTGAAAAAAAAATAAGGATCCAAAAACCAATTTATGTCTGGGGTCTTAGATTACCCCTTCTTGACGACAATGCTTTTCGTGCGACGTTTCCGCACTAGGGTTAAATAAAATAAATCTATTGAACATTTTCTTTGTATCAGAACACAAATTTCAAATAAGGTACAAATCCCAGCCAATCCTTAATAAAGAGAGACACTAATAAAAGGCGGCATGACAAACCTTTAGCGAAAAGTCGATCAAGTTACCACCCCCAGTCAATCGTATCAATTCAGAAGCTTTCGCCAAATGTCAGAGCAAACTTCAAATCCTATTATATCCGTATTGTCTAGATGTCAAAATTACCAACGAAACCCTTTTTGGTGTAAAAGGTGCCCTATCGAATACAACAGCCGGAAGTTAAAATGTGACCCCAGATTGTGAACCGAATGGGGCCCCAGAAAATGAACTACACATTTTCAAATTCTGTTATCCAATGGACATTCTACTCAACCCAAAATCCGGGGACCCGGGACATTTTTCCCACTTGCACCCCCTCGCCCCGTGGTTCCGGTACTGGGATTTTCCCACCTCATTGGCCTTGTTAGTGATGCATGACGGACGTTCTGGCAAGGAAATGCACCAAGTCGTTAAGATGCCAATACGTTAAAGATCCACACACACCTGGAAAGCTAAATACGAGTAGGTTAATTGCACACTGAATGACGTATGCCCGTTTTCATTAGCTCGGCGTGCAGAAAAAGTAAGACGTTAAACCGCATTTCATTTTATCTTAGGTAAAACGGGAAGAAAACAACTTTAACTTAAAAAAAAAATCGCCATGTTTGTCACCGAGCTTAGTTACACCAAAAGAAAGACTTTTGTCCAGATAAGTACGTCTGTACGTGTGGACATTTTCTTTGATTTTCTTTGACGTAACACACGTTATCTTTACAGCTATATATGAATAATTCAGTTGTCACCTGCCCTAATAGTCAACAGCACAAACAGGTATTTACCTTAACAGTTGGTATTTACTAGACAACCTTGAAACATTTTTTTAAACAAATCACACCCAAAACAGATCGACTTGTTGATTGAGCATTAGTGACAGTTAAGGTTTTGCATCAGCTGTTTCTATATTTTAAAAGTACAGTTGTATAAATTTGGTACATTTTGTAAAATTTTAAATCAATCTGCTGTTTCTTTTTTTATTCAAAGAAGCAAAAAAAAAAAAGAACAGTTATAGAACTAAAACAAATGATAATCTTATCAATTATGAAACTGTTAACAAAGAAATGTGATTCTAACACTTATTTAATTAAAGCGTAATTCAGTATGAACTAGATTATTTCGGGACTAACATACATAAATTATTCAATAATTCTACAGCGTGGATGTTTTGAGCAGTGTGGCACTGGGGGCTGGGTATCCGGGAAAACCCCACGAGATAAGGCAGGCAAGTGACTTAACACGCCTTAGATGACCCAATGACAGACCTTATGATCTAAAACGCACGTGCTCGACCACTCGGCATCCCAACAATAATGTATTCCTCGATATTCATTGCCTATGTTAGCTGTGCACAAAGTCCTGTTTTTTTTTACTTGACCAAAAGCATGTTTTGTCAATTTGACCGTAGAAACTGCATTCTTTGGTTAGAAATGATGTCAAAAAGTTTCCATTGCCAATGAATGAGTAATACATTGATTAAACAAAAACAGGGGTGGGTAATCTAACAGGATGCCTTCACGTTTATTTTTTAAAAAAAGACACTTCCCCTTTTTTTTCAAAAGGAATTCTAATAGGCAATGCAGTAAAACAGCTAAACATAAAACCTAGATATTCAGACAGATATCTACACTAGAATTACTATTTAAACCGTTTCTGGATTTTCTCAGAATATCAGTTATCGGCAATCTTTTTGTCAGAGAACTACTTAGAAAGGTTGGTGTTAAAGCCTCCCTGCCCCCTAGATTGCAGGAGGACACAACAACCATTCCTGGCATCCATAATGTTTCTAATGGCCGTATATCTACTAAACATGCTTACGACGGAATCCATTCACTTGATTTGTCTGAGTGTTCCAGTGTACGCTAATGGATTTTGTTTGCGCGTTATGTGGTCCTCCTACACTTTACGTGTCAGAAGAGAGCTACCATGATTGAACTTAATAACACCTGTATCGTCTAAAATCTCACCGTTTTCATAGGCATCGTGTAAAGGTCAGTGGTTATATTTTTCACTGAAATGACCATACTAATAGACAATCTCCAATGAGAGTATGCTTCACCGTTTTAGTTTTACGGACATACACGCACTAATAGACAAGGTGCCACAAGCGAGTTTGATTAACCCTGCTAATTATGTCTGCAAGCATGAATAATTTCGTGTGACATCTTGTCTATTAATATATATTAGACTTATGGGTGATTGTCCATGCCTTTTGTCCACGCACCAAACTACAGCAATAATTAGTGTTATGGGTTTTGCACTAGCCAGAGCACACCTACATGTTGTAGAACACATGATCTGGTGTTGCTGATTGGTGACACATGGTGTACACCGTGTCAACGTGTGCTCTTTTTACGAAACCATCATCTGTTATCATTTTTATTATTTGCTAATTTCTCAGTGACAGAAATGAGCAAATTTCCTTTAAATAGACGGGTTCAGCCAAGTTAAATAACCGTTGATAGCTAGTCATGTAACAATGACATGTTAACGCCTTCTTGTACACAAACATACATACGTTAAGTTTATTTTAATTTCATTCAATCGTACATTTAAAGTGGCTATACATAACTTATTTTAGCTGAATTTATATCATTCTAAAGCTAGCAAATTAAGGTATCCGTAGACCCATTCTCATCTGGATTGCAAACTTTCTGTTTCTTTGTCACATCAGTGATCTACCAGAAAGGGTGAAGTCACACACCCTGCTATTTGCAGATGACTGCTTTCTATACAGAGCCATTAATTCCATCGAAGAAAATCATATTCTTCAAGAAGATCTTCATAACTTACAACAATGGGTACAAGACTGTGGAATGAAGTTCAATGCCAAGACATATGCTACCTACTCAGCATAAAAAATGCAAATCGTCTTTCTTCTATTCCATCAGCAACAAAATCTTCAAACAAGAGAGTCCTTACCTTGGCACCAACTTCTCTGACGAGCTCAAGTGGAAGTCGCACATGACCTACATTACAATGGTAACCAATTCCACACTAGGCTTCAGAAAAAACGCATATATATCACTCATCAGGTCCAAGTTAGAGTACGGGAGTATCGTCTGGATCACCTATCAGCAAAGCGACATCGACAGACTAGAGCGCGTTCAGGGGCCTGTTTCACGAAATTTTAACTAAGATAAAAATCCAAATTTTAGTAATTTGATTGGATAATATTAGATTGGTTTTAGTGCTTAGCCAATCAAAATTGAAGTATCTACTAAATTGGATTTTATCTTTAGTTAAAATTTCGAGTAACAGGACCCAGGACTAAAGATCCAGACAGGGTGGATGTGTTAGCGCTATGCCGAGGGAACTCAACCTCGACCCACTACAGGAAGACGCCATTAACATAACGTTTAACGTCCACTAGACACAAACTAACCATTCGGCCATCCAAGCCCCTTGACCTAAACGCACTGCAAGGACTAGGAAATACGAACAATATAATATACCAGAACATTGTAGAAAACTCAGTGAACAGTAACTCCAAGTCTTTAAAAACTATACAAGCAAAACGTGACAATTACAAAAACGCTTTCTTTGTAAAAATAGTCATTGGCGGGAATATACTCGGTGATACCCAAGTAAACTGGACTGCATGAACAGAGCGATTTGAGGCTGCTCTACCGAAATCTACTATTGCGCCAGCAGTGGTTACTCCAACGTACTACTTCAGATTCAGATTCAGATTCATTCGAGCCGGATGAAAAGAATAGTCTATTTAAGGAAACATATAAATTCGATGGCATGAAATAGAACTTATGCAGTAATGAGTACTGGCATAGCTAGAACGGGGTTAAAGAGAGGGGTGAGTGGGGCGAATCCTGTTGTAGTCCGAATTCGCGTTAAGCGACCACCAAAACATATAAAACGATATATTACACGACCTAGTATGGCGAAATATGAAATTCTTGTACTTCCGCCGCCATTTTGAATATCTTTGTCGGAATAGGTCGGATGTTAAAAATATGCCCGTATGCGTGTTCAGCGACCCCGAAAACCTATAAAACGATATATTACACGACCTATGAAGGTGAAAAATGATTATTTGTATTTTTCTCGCCATTTTTGGCCGCCATCTGGAAAAATCAAGGGGGCCCTACCCAACAATAATCCACCGAGAAACATTATATATCAAACAAAAGTGGGTTATCGGCACTGACGTCCGGACTATTGGTTGTAGGCCTAAAAGAATCGTTTGTTGTAGGCCTTCATGAATCCTAAAAGATATGAATATGTTGTATTTTTGAAGATCGCACAAGGTAACATTTAACGGGCAACATATACAGAATAAAAGCCAAAAATACACTATGTTCATCACGTACAAACAGTACAATAAATTATATTGGTGTTTAATGATTTCCACTATCTTAATTTTTCTGCTTTTATAAAGTAATAAACATTCTAAAATCCTGTCCTATGGTTCATTTTTAAAGTTAAATAGTTTTCATAAAATAATTTTTAAAAAGGAAAACGTTTTACATAGCCAGGGCTTAAATTTGACTGGGACATACCTGGACATATCCATTATTTCCGGTTTGAAGTGTCACCCAGAAAATAACCATGCACACATTATGACATTATTGGTTTGATTGAAAAATAAAATATATTACATGCAATAACATTACTGATGACGGCCATTAGAGAAGTGTATTGTATATTGTGTCTGAATACAGTTGTATATACAAAATCAATGCTTGTTGTTTATTATTAATAAAAGTTACACTCTTTTATATTCAGAATGTAGAAATACTATTGTCCTTCAAATCAACACGATCTAGGTATGATGACATGTTTAAGGGGCATCTTCTTCCACAGATTTGTCATTAGGCATATGGGGTACAGCAACTTGCAATGATCATTGATCAAAATACCAATTTTCTTTCAATTGCTTACCTAAATTTCGTTTCGACTTATATGGGGGAGTTACGCAAATTTGTGCGTTACCCTATATTTAGATTGCAATGGTTCTGCCAAGCCGTTTAGCAGAAGGGGATGTGTTTTTAACAGCATGTTGTGTAACAGATATTGAATTTAGCGAGGTCAGCAAGGTCTTATTTTCTCACTAAAATGGCCGTGTACATTGTTCAGGCGCTGTATTGGAGACTACTAAAGCTGTGGAGTCGTGGGATTCTCTGAAATGAAATGAAGAGAAATGGGGTTTAATGTCCTACTGTTCTGTTCCGACTGGGCTAATGAAGACGGGCAAACGCCATACAATGTGCTATGAAGGAAATTTTGCCCAGGCAGTGGCGCTACGGCCTACTCTTATATCGAAGTCCAACTGCCAAGGGATCTTGTACGTGCACGCCAATTGTACACTTGACCTCGGTTTTTCGTCCCATCCGAACGGCTAGACAGCTGCCCTTGTTAGGCCTACTTCCTTCACCACTAACAAGGGGAAACCACACTAGTGGGATTCTCTGTTCAGAAAGGTACCTGGTTTGCCAGGGAAGCCACAAGGCACATTACAGGGTTTAATACTATCGTATTTTTTACTCTATACTTATCAACTGAAAAAGTTATTGAATTTCAGCAATCATTACACTTGCATATGAGCGTCCCTTTAATAAAAGTAATAAAAAATGTGTCTGTTTATCAAGTGGTAGTTTTTAAATTAAAGCTAACGACAGATCGATATTTCACTGCATGTATTATAACAGGATACAGGTATTATTTTGGCTGTCAAAAATGGCGACATTCTTTGCAAGGTCAGTTAATTTAACCTATGTCTATTTTAAATCTTTATTGATTTCTACTTCCTTTCAAATATTTTTGTTAAAAGAAAATGAAATTAAAACAAAACGTGGATCGAATTGCAAACAAGCGTCGTGTTACTTTACCAGTCAACAAAGGCAAGGATCGATCCGAAATCTATTAGTAGATTGGATTTGGGGCTATGTTAATAATTTGGTTTCGCAAACTGAAACTCACGTCAACTAGTTTTTATTCAAAACAAAGACCTATTTATCTTGCTTTTAATTTAAAAGAAATTCCAAATGTGGGTTCTCATAGATTTATGTATTCAGTGTATACATTCCATCAGTTAAGTAAGTAAAACATTCCATCTTTTAAACACCAGAGTCTAGTCTACACGTATAGAGCAAGCGCATAAATAATATCTGAAATCATTAATAATATAATAATATACGACACATAATCATATAATACTCGTGCGGTGCATATTGCCGGGCTAGGTGGGCTAAGAGGCCAATTCTATAGGTAGATGTCTTTCCTTCGAATCCAGTGACTGAACTGATCACATCCTGTTTGCTTGTCTGCCCCCGTCCCCCCCCCCTCCTGCTATAAATTTAAGGATCTCATATACACGCACCATGTCGTATGAACGAATCCACGCCCTTTCAGTCCAAGTCACTAGAATCATGTATATCCATAGTTATTGTCAATAACAAGTGAGGGCATCTCTTCCTTAACACACACACAGGTATCCAACTTGGCGATTGTAATTGAATATGTATCTTGCTTTGTGACAATATCTACTCTGAAATATGTTATGTCTATGTTTTATTGTACAGTTATCCTACATAGTCTACAAGGAGTATTCTTGTAAAACAAATTGGATTAAAGTTAATCCAAGAGAAGACTGTTCATTGGTTGAATTTTAAGCTTTTAAATTCAATATACATATACAAGTTACAACAACTTCATAGAAGTTAATATTAACAAGAAACTGACGACATTGGAACAATTGATTAAAGACAAAAAGATAATTGTAGAATTTACTACAGAAATGCCATCGTTAAACAGATAACAGAGCCCAAAACCTTCGTTAAATATAACGGCAAGTTAACGATATATTAAAGTTAACGGAGCTTCCAGCAAAAGACTTTCTCTCTGTTAAAGATAACGATTCATTAACTCCATGTTAACGAATCGTTAAAAGTTAACGGAGCTTTGAACAACCGACCCTAAATCATTATCTAAATCTTACATAATGCATCTTTAAATGAAACAAGTAATTGATTCTGCTCTGCAGTAAATTGGCTGTCTTATAGTGGAGCCAAAAATAAAATTTCTATTAAAAAGCTGCAGGCTAGCGTAAGACGATACTAGTATTAAGTATTCAGTAGGGATATCTAAATATAGTTTAAAATTGATATCTAACTTATCTTTTATTTGACAAATTCCTGCTGAAACTCCGTCTCTTAATGTCAAATGGAGTAATACATAGATCAAACTATAAGTTAGATTGATGTGAATTGAGATATAGTTTTAGGAATTCGTGAAATATAAAACTGTCTTTTTAAACTTTTGAAATTTATACAAATGAAGATGAAATGTATTTTCCTGTTAAAACGTTTACATAACACGTGCAGGAAGACCACATGTAGGACGAATGCCAAGTTGTCAGGAAGTTTTCTCGTTCCTTTAGGAGCGTCCAAAACAGCTTTAAAACAGAGTTGGGGATAGAGCGGTATTTTCACATTGCAGCTTAAGAACGGCCAGAGGACAGCGTCCGATCAGAGACCGTTCCTAAAGTAACTAGAAGTTTGCTGGCTATTGGAGAAAGCAACCGTGGAAGCCGATCGAATGCCAGTTCGTTGGTAAGCTATTGGCTTGACACCACCATCTTTGTTTATCTTAGTAAGTCATACCAGCTTCTAAACAGTCACTCGTTTCTGTTCATGAACATCGAGGTCCATATAGTGTTGTTTGTTTTAAACACCTGAATAACTATCCACAGAACACCCTTCATCAACCTTTTATTAAAATTTAAATAACGAACATGAGTAATAGCTATCTGACTGATTGGAGTTTTGATGAAATTTCCAGGCGAATAAAAGGCATATGTGTGTTTATCCGTTGATAAAAATATGAATTCGCTTGCCGTTCTCGCTATAATATTTCAAAATTAGATAATGCAAAATGAATATATTGAAAATTTCATTTAAATTACTTATTTCGGACAAAGTTATCAATGGTTGTAGTTTTGACAAGATGTGTACATTGATCATAACCACCGTACTATGGTAATTCGAGTCTTATCCTCGCGTCTCCATATCTAAATTAAATCATTAAATCGCCGAACCGTTCTAATCTACTTAAAATCGGAGCCATCCGATGGCATTGGGAGTTGATTATGTATGGCATAAAACTATTGTAGAATTTTTACTCTTTGAATTAATAATAGTATTATATTATATTGTTAAATAATTATTGGCTTAACATACATGTATTGAAGGGAAGTCAGATCCCATGCACTAAAATGAATGCTTGATAAGTTGATACATAAAAAGAATTATAATTTGGTAAACATTCAATTCTAGGTTGATAACAAAATAACGCGTGTGAAACTTCTGGTGTAAGTTTCCACTATCCATATAAGGGTGGTTTTCGACGTCATTAGGCTAATTAACCAGTCACTATAATTAATTACGTCATGTTTGACCAATTAGATAATTGAACGTCCAAACACAAAGCTACAAAACTATCATATTTCTGAGCATTCGCCAGACAGCCGTCTGATTCCATACGGAAAGGATGTAGCAATTTATATCAGCAGACTCGCCCCAAACGAGTCTGGGTGGATTGGGAGTGAGAGAACGACTTTATTGTAATCTATTATGCATTGAACCATATGTAAGCAGCTTGATATATAAAAACTAAAATGAAGCAAATACACAACATGAAGAGGAAGCCAAAGAAGACAAGTGAAAATACTAAACGATCTCGAGGCTATTAAAATATGTAGTA
Organism: Patella vulgata; assembly: GCF_932274485.2. Classification (NCBI taxonomy): domain Eukaryota; kingdom Metazoa; phylum Mollusca; class Gastropoda; family Patellidae; genus Patella; species Patella vulgata. Next base: position 27,822,076 of record NC_065883.2, read on the forward strand.
AGAAGAGATGCGTGGTCCGCTTTCCACGTCTGACAAAAAACTCATGGTGCTACAATGGTCTTGCCATGTTATTTTAATGTCTAATTAATTTTGCCTGTTTAAGTTTGCTGATTTTTTCTTTCCTTTAAAGTAGGACACATTTTAATATACCAAACATATTTGTCATAAAAACTGGCATGAGGCCAATACATTTTTTTTTCTCATCCTCAAAATTTTCATTCATAAATCAAACTTTACCCAGATTTAAATTACCATATAAGTATATACTAATTTATATAACAGAATGCCAAGTTTTGCACCACGGGAAGGGTTAATTGGGTGTAAGAGGTTGTAAATTTTGTCAAGTAACACTTCAAAGCAGGTTTATAGATTCTTGATGAAAAGTGGCAAGAGAGGGGTCGCTCAACTTGCGTACGAAGGTTGAACGAGCACACGAGGAATATTATTTATCTCATATTTTGTTTATGAGTAATTTAAAGTGAACTGACATAACCCAGTATGGAGGAGACATACCGATCATCACTTGCTTACTGTTGAAGTATAGATTTGTGGTTACTTATGTATGTATGTGGTTTCTTTAAGGAGGTAATAGATCAATTCCGGTCCGGGATTGTTGGTTTAACGTCCACTCAACACAAAGTAGGTTATTTCAGGATTAACATAATATGGTACATCTCTATTGCAATAATTAACTTACGTGAAGGAGTCTTCAGCGATAGCATACCTACTGTTAAATTTTATTTCAATTGTTCGCTTTCGTGTAGATGACTTTAGAAATGGGAGGAAACTTGAGGTCCCGAAGAAAACTCTCGAGGTTGGGCAGGTGATTTTACTCCTTGTCACGTGCAAGCTTCAGATCAAAACCAGGTCAGATGACACGCGTTGGTCCACTCGACCATCTAACATCCTTAGTTTTCTACGGAATCACTAAATTCAAATTATAAGCTGTGAATGATATAAATAATTTCATAACAAGAATTATAGCTCACAACAGAGAAACTGGAGAATATCATATAATTTAATTAGGCTCTTTAAGGGCAACTAAGGTGAACTAAAACTTTTGACCCAGTGAGAAACAACACCTAAGCTAATCTATGAAAAAAATTTGGTTAATCTTGATCATCCCAAAATATTGTTGCAAGAGTAATAATTAATGCTATTACGGATCGCAGTTTTTACAATCCCTAAATAATGACAAGCTAATCTATTTTATTTGATTAATTGACTTGTCAATTGACATTACATACCTCGTAAGGAGTTTATTAATAAACTGTAATCTGACGAAATCTGAGATTTATTATAAAACCTTAAAATAAATGCCATAAAAGATGTCATGAAGGGGTCAAACACCGAGGAAAGTTCACAAGAAAGCGTGGGGTTGTTTAGATTAAGTAATACTCTATTCATTAACTATATTGTATCTATATAATGATTTAGGATACGCTAATAAGGTTTTGTAACATGACTAGTCATTATTCATTTGTTTTTGTTAATAAAATAGATTAATATACAACCAGGATGACAATGGTATAAATGGTACGTATCAGCTTTTATTAAATCCTCCTACTTATTAAGGACAAACGCGGATCCAGGAATTTTTAGACCGAGGCTGTTGAGAATTGGCACACTAGACCATTAAAAACTCATCGGAAAATGTCAATTTATTTGCTCCAGGACAGTTGTTAGTAAAGATTTGGTTATTTTTGCGTATAGTCGTGCATAAAATCAGTAAGAGTTATAAGACCTCCATTCATAATAGTGTACACACAAATTGAAATTTGGGAGTTTGTAAAATTTAGGTACTAATATAGGGTAATTTTATTCAAGTTAATATTGTTTTATTTTCGAATACTGTAACAATCCCATCTTAACCATATCATAGTATTACGGAATATATCTAACAATTTTCGTAATACGTTGACCACAGTACAGATGAAAGTCTCTAAGTACAAACATTATTCTACTTGACGTCTTAAGAGGATTTAAAAATGGTATCATTTTCCGATTTCATATCATAAACTAGGCTGTATTTTTTAAAAATAAAAATTATTGGAGTAGCGATGTTAAGCTTAATTCGAGTTCATTGTTAATTGATCTTTTACGTACACAGGTCTTTCAATTTTGAATGCATCCGGATGGATTGACATTATTTTTACTTCTAAAAGCAAGTCAAACTGAGCAAACTATCCCTTTATGACAAGTGTTTCTTCATTCCCTATATATAGGGACGGTCGAGAATATATATATATATATATATATGCAAAGAGACTGAAATAAATCGTTTTTTGAAAAAAACAAACCTTTAGGTATAGCGTGGATTTGTTATACCTTGACAGATTCACCACATCTATGACGGCATGTTACTATAAATAACCGAATTTACAAGAGGATTTCCCACGATATGTGACTACATATGACACTTCTGAGCGATATCCTATTTATACATTCATCACAACAGATATTTAAAAGACGAAATAATATATTTTTATGGGTTTGCCTGTCTTATTAACTTGTCTTACCAGCATGTAACCCGTGACCTAACATGCGAAAAAAGACCTAACAACACGAATTACATCTATAGTGTTCCACCTTTGACGTATGTACAAAAGTATGACGAAGTCTGTTACCCAATGATTTCAAAAGTGCAAGTCTTTGAAACCCGAGTTGGACCTTTTATTTGGAAAAAAAAAGATGACAATATCTGAAAAGAAAACCCCAAATATATCACCAATTATTTTTTAAATAACCCAAATCATGCCCCAGATAAGTGTCTTGTCGATATAAAATCTTAAGTAATTAATTTAATGAGAAAATGTATACAGTGTCAACTATAGGTGAACAGACATACTATTCTTGGTGGGGGGAGGGTGCTATGAAGCATTTTGGTTTTATATATTATCGGTTGTAGGATATTTGATAGCTTAGCTATCCTGCGTATTTTCGTTTGTTAAATATACATCTATGATATTATTATACTGATATTCTTTTAGACTATTTTAAATGGCAAAACCTCTTTGATTTGGGTCAAAAATAAAAATATCGATTTCATTGATTTTAGATGTTCAGTTCAAGATATATTATGTAAGATTTAGATAAAGGCCTGGTCGTTCTTGCTGACCGTAGTTGCTTTTGAAAGTCGTTTATGTGACTTACATTATCACGCAAATAAATGATGCCTTTAAGATGACAGTCATTATAGAAAATTCCACCAAAGATCTGATTTCTGTTACTCGGTCCAGTCTCTTGCTGTTTACTGTATCACGAAAGCAATAAGCACCGATTAACGCATCGCAATTTGTCAAGTACTCCGTCATGTCAATCGAGCACAGTGCATCTCTTTTAATTAAACCAATACTCCCCCAAAGATCGGATTATGATCGAATCGCTAACATGAAAGGGGTGATTTAATTTCCACTGATATAATTTAATTCTCAAATAAAAATCACGACATTTCATGCGATAAATCATTAATTCCTTGTTCACGTTTTCGTCACGTTTTATCAGTGTGACTGTCGTACGTATCTAACATACGAAAATTAAATGGTAGCTAGCTTCCCCCCCCACTTCTCTTGGGTGGATCTATCGTTCAGATTGCGTGTCTGTGTGATTCTAAATATTCTTTTACAGTTTAATATACCTGGGTCCTGTTTCACGAAATTTTAACTAAAGATAAAATCCAAATTTTAGTAGATACTTCGATTTTGATTGGCTAAGCACTAAAATCAATCTTATATTATCCAATCAAATACTAAAATTTGGATTTTATCTTAGTTAAAATTGCGTGAAACAGGCCCCTGGTAAGTAAGGTCATTTCAAGGTATACACTCCGGGGAACACCTGCGGCTTCCTTCCATTTGGAGACTTAGCTCGCATGTCGAGTACGAAGCGTGTGTGAGGGAGAAACAATTTAGAAAAAGCACATTAATTTGTTGACCACCTCCACATATTTCATCACTAAAAACTCACCGTAAATGTGTGGTTTTATCTCTATTTGGATAAGGGGGTTTTGTAAGGGAGTGGAGTGGGGGCGAGGAATCAATTTAGAAGGAACATATTACTTGGTTGTTGGCTATCCCCCCGAATTTACACCACAAAAAACCCTCCGCAATCGATGAATTGCCCCTACCATTGACTTTAATACATATATTTGGGATGGGTGGGTCTTATTCACCTAGTCCACACCCCCTCCCTATGACCAACCTTTCTCAACGGCCTTCTTTCAATACTAACACCCCGAGGGGCCGACAAGATACTTAGCCCCACAAACATCGTTGACGTTATCAATATCCTGGATCCGGTCTTGAAAATTAAGATGTTACTATCTTACGAATTATACATTTCTAGAACTATATAACAAAGACCTTGGGGTAGGTATGGTGATATTGGTGATTTAAAATCTCATTTCAAACTCCCATACCCAGCAGATATGTGTTAATTGTAATCGTTACATCTGCATACATGCAATACCCTAGGGCGAGCAGTCTTCATTCGATATAAGAATATTCTAATGTGAGTAATATTTTTAAAAACGAAAATTGTTGAGTCACGGTGATTCTTAGGGTGTGCATTTTACTTTGGAAAGAATAATCACGATTTCAGTTTTTTTATTATAATGGAGTGCTAAAAGGCTATCTTAAATGATTTTTGAATGTAATGGATACATTCTTAACTATACCTAGGAGAGGACCGTCCGTGACAAACGAAATTATCCTATGTATCTTAGACACGTTTAACTGAGATCCAACTGCTGAAGGACCTGATGATAGATTATCGAGACTATATTTGATCATCAAGTATGTTTCTCATCGGGCTCATTTTAGTCGCACTGATTTCATAATACATCAAACAGATTCGTATACATGCAATTTGTTTGACACGATGGAATTTAATACCTTACGCATCAAGTAGCTTGGGATGAAACGAGATATAATTATTGAATGTATTGTTCAATATGTTTATTTGTTGTATATTACACACGTGTTCTAATTGAACATCGTAATAAAATAGATTATCGTAGCTTTCTCATATTAATTAGGTTACATGGATATTGGCAGCTCATCTAATGGGACACGATTTTAATTTAAGTCAATGATCTTTGTCCTAAAAGCAGTTTAATGCTATACTCGTGTCCTTCAAATTACATTAATATCTTCTGGAAATCTATTATCGACGCTTAGTTCTGTTGGGTTGGGCGAGTCAGCGAAAAAAATTTTCGTAATTGTGTTATTAGCTACAGCAGCCAATGAACGGCACTGTTTCAAGATTCCAACTTTCTGATTTGGTCTCGATCATCTATCATAAAGATAAATGAAATGAAATGGGGTTTAACGTCCTACTGTTCTGCCCCAACACTAGGCTAATCAAGACGGACATACGCCATACAGTGTGCTATGAGGGAAATTTGCCCGGACACATGCTACGGCCTACTCTTATATCGAATTCCAACTGCCAATGGATCTTTTACTCCGGTTTCTCGTTTTTGTCTCATCCGAACGACTATACATGGCCCCTTGCGATGATCACTATCCCACCAATGATAACTTCTAACTGAGCAACCTTGTTTACCTCATAAAGATAAGGGGGGGGGGGTCACAGTGGCTAGCCTAGAGGTCGGGTGTTCGATCTCTGCATTGGCCGAAAAATTTTCCGTGTCAGTGAAGCAGGACGGAGGGTCTGACAAGGACATCTGTCTAGTCGTTCAGATGAGACGAAAAACCCAGGTCCCGTGTACACATTGGCGTGCACGTAAAAGATCCCGTGACAGTTGGAATTCGATATAAGAGTAAGCCGTAGTGGCGCTGTCTGGGCACAATTTCCCTCATAGCACACTGTATGACGTATGCCCGATTTCATTAGCCCAGTTCGGAGCAGAACAGCAGAACGTTAAACCCTATTTCTTTTCATAAAGATAAAGTGTGGACATTTGGACTCGAGGAAACAATAAATCCCTACACCTGGTTACCTAATCCCTATATTAATTGTTCGTCTTCGCCTGGGGGTTGGATGGCCGAATGGTTAGCACGTGCGTGCTGTATCATAAAGCCTGTCATTGAGTCAACTGGCGTGGTTTCGAATCCCCGGTTGTACATGACAAGGAGTAGGGTCGCCTGTCCAGCCTCGTGGGTTTTCTATGGGTCCTCCGGTTTCCTCCTACTGCTAAAGACCCCTACGCGCAAGCGAGTTATTGAAATAAAATTAAACCATATGTTAGTCCCGAAATGACCTAGTTTGTGTCGAGTGGACGTTAAACCCTATTTCTCTCATCTTGCCACATCTTGTCAAAATCAAACAGTTATAAATTCGCCCAAAATAAAGTAATTTGTAAAAAAAAAAAATACATTTCCATGGTGAAGCAAATACATTTTATGGGTACGAGGATGTTTGATGATGTTTGATAATGTTTGATGGGTACGAGGATGTTTGATAATGTTTGATAATTTTTGATGGGTACGAGGATGTTTGATGATGTTTGATAATGTTTGATGGGTACGAGGATGTTTGATGAACAGGGTGTCCTGTAATAATTCAACCAACTTGTTTTCCTTTATTATAACAAAAACAACAAGTTTTTTTTTTCGATTGAGTGTCAAGAGTTGACTGACCTTTCGGCCATTACCTTCTTGTCTATAAGTACATCTAAATATCTCGTGAAGCAGAACGGTCAGTGGAATCCGTGCTCTGGATATGAAACTATTTTCAACAGTTCGTATATCCATGTTTCATCTTTAAGATGTGTGGACTTGACAAACTAATCAAAAATTAATTACTTGTTTCTCGTCAATAATTTTGAGCACAGTTGGATCACAGCAGACGGTAACGAGAGACACAAAATTAATTTAAATTGCACTTAAAATATGTATGTTCAAGATGCATTATGTAAGATTTAGATAATGAGCTGGCAGTTCTCGCTGTATTAGTTAAAAACTAGATAATTAAAAGAGGATACTTCATCCTGAGCTACGTTAGGGCTGTTTGGAGAATAGCAAAGTCTCAGTTGTCATTGCTACCGTTACGATAGTAAACAAAGTCTCGATTATCCATTTTTAAATTAAATCATTAACCTCCATTCGTGTGTAAATCCGTTGAAAATCTCGAGCATCCGATTGTATCGAGTGTTGATTATGATCTTGGCAAGTGTCTAATTAATAATTTAGATAACATTAAGGCTCAAAAAAAGATCTGCAATAGGCAGCTTTTTAATATATGAAAATGATAGTTGATGGCCGAATTACTATACATATAACTAATTTGAGGAATGTGATTTGCCTACTGTTGTATTTAGTATGGGGATCAGTTACGGCTACGGGTGTAATCTAGAGCGACACCTTTATCACTATGGTCACCCATTCTTAATCCCAACTGTCAAAAGTACTGACCGATTTGTATAGACAGGCGCTACGCATCACAGATTTAAACCCGGAACATTCTAATCGAGTATCCATTTGCCTAACCCCTCGAATACACCCACCCCAATCCTTAACAATAGAGGATTGTAGGCAATAAAATTTTATGATTTTCTGTCCATTCTCCATTGAACTGATCACTAGACTAAGACAAGTATATAAACTGTGTGTTTGTGAAGAAGAACAAAACCATAAAACCAAGTCCGGGGTCAGCAGGATCTGTGTCAGAAATATTAGAAATATTTTCACGTTCACATACCTCCTCTATCAACTACATATAATTAAGCATGTTAAGCGTGTTATGCATGTGATATTATAGTGAAATGTTAGCTATGTGAATTACTCAAGTGACAAGCGATATCAGGTGTTCTAGAAAGAGTAAACATACACTGCCCGGTGTACTAAAATGTAGACGCCTTGATATAAAACAAAAAGGGTTAGCATACCATGCTTCGTGTACAAAATCATATACTGGAAAGTCGGAGAAAAATAAACTGACCCAGCAGAAGCTGGTGCACACTGTGTCGGGCTGGTATTTTTGTTTTATAATGTACAGTTTTCATATATTGGTGTTATCGAACGATAGAATGAGTAATAAAGTTCACTTTAAAGTACAAATCTCAGGTATATTTCAGTGAATGAAGCTGGTTAACAAATCTCAGGTATATTTCAGTGAATAAAGCTGGTTAACAAATCTTAGGAATATTTCAGTGAATAAAACTGTTTTACAAATCTCAGTTATATTTCAGTGAATGAGAACTGGTGAACAAATATCAGGTATATTTCAGAGAATAAAACTGGTAAACAAATCTCAGCTATATTTCAGTGAATAAAACTGCTTTACAAATCTCAGCTATATTTCAGTGAATAAAACTGTTTTACAAATCCCGGGTATATTTTACTAATCTCAAGCATATTATAGTGAATAACTAGTAATTATCACCGAGTGTCTGCATAAAAAAATCTAATACTCAGATGCGGGCGCAGTGACAACTTCCCCGTTTGTTGGGATTGTTGTTGTTTTCCAGCGAGTAATATAATTTTGCAGGTTATTTCTGCGGTTTAATTATCTTTTGGCAAAGTTTACAAATGGATGAGGGGGTGGGGGTCGATGGCTGAATGGTTAGCACTTGCGCGCTGTATCATAAAGTCTATCATTGAGTCAACTGGCGGGGTTTCGATTCCTCGGTTGTATGTGACAAGGAGTAGGGGCGCCTGTCCAACCTCGTGGGTTTTCTTCGGGTCCTCCAGTTTCCTCCCACTGCTATAGACCCCTACGCGCAAGCGAATTATGGAAATAAAATTGAACCATATGTTAGTCCGAAATGACCTAGTTTGTGTCGAGTGGGCGTTAAACCCCATCACTCTCTCTCTCTCTCTTTCTCTCTCTCTCTCTCTCTCTCTTACAAATGGATAGCCGCGTTCATCAGGTCGTTCAATAAAAATCGGATATATATTGTTAGATATACCATTTCACTCGAGTATCCCTTGATCTTACTGAAATGTGTTTATAAAGTTTGGACCAAAAACACTGAATTTAGTTACACCCTAGTCGACATTCACACTTCACTTTCACGACATTAAAGATACTCGATGACGTGGGAATTTATACAATAAATTTGAGACAGTTACAAAGTATGCAGATGGGTATGTCTAACACTTCCTCGGCGTCAGTTTTTCCATAAAGCGCAACTTACTCTGACCGTAATAGGAAATTAACACCAGGCTGGTTCATTTGCCAGGATTTTGTCCGACTAGCAATGGAATGACGCCTGCACTGTGAACTGCAATGCAAGGGCATGTCTTGATTATCTGTTAAAGCAGAACCTGTTTAGGTACATGTATATATGCAGTTCTCAATTAATAGAAAACTGTACCAGATTCCTGGGCCCGGTTCCTAGAAAATTCTTAAAGTAAGCACAGAGATATGCTTCACTTTTTCTTACGTAAGAAACTTTGTAAAATACCGTCTCTAGAAAATTCTCAAGACCATTCTTACGTAAGCACAAGTCAAGTACGAGCCTGAGCACATTGTGACTGGTAAACTGAGACTACGATGCTCTCTAACGTCATAAACACGATTTTTGTATGCGAATTACGTCATAAATTGGTCGGCTCCTTTGTTTATCAATGACATGAACTTCCCAGCAAGTCCATTTAGATGCATTTGACATGTCCCCTACACACATTTAAAATGTGCAAACAGGCTGAATAATTGTGAGAGCACCTGATCTTAAAGTAGCCCGTGTGTATGTGTTGTTTACTAATTGGCAAATAAATAAAATGGTTTCAGGGTAGAAGCGAAATTATCTATGTAGCATTCTTCACGAGACTCGAGAATATATGTTTCTAAAGGATTTTCTATGTCTTTTAATTGTCTCTTTGGTATCAAAAGATGTGTAGGGTATGCCGTCGAATATCCCTACGGTCAGCATCTTGTTTGAAGAAGAAACAGACTTAAAGGGACAATAACACTCTTGCTGGCTTGACAGCTCCAAAAAAAAAAAAAAAAAAAAAAAAAAAATAGCCTTATTCTAAGTACTAGATGTGTTAGTGTCCTACCTGTTGTGTAAATTACCCATTAAATCCTATTTTACTTGTCCAGAGGGTTCAAAAATATTTTTAAATCCAAGTCACATTTGAAAAGCTTTAACTTAGGCTTTTCAAATCATTTAGTTGGATTTTTCCAATTTTTTAAATTGGGTGTGTTGAGATGAAATTTGTATCATCAATTAATTGGAATATTGTAAAATAGTACAATTTGTTGACCAGAATAAAGATTGGGACATATTATTCAGTTACAACAAGAGTGGTATTGAGCCTTTAAGGCTGGTAAGCAAGCCGTATACCTTGCTTGGGACTTGTGCTTAGATTGACAATGTTTAAGAACAAAGTTGTGCTTAAGTATTTTTTCGAAACACACAAGAGCGTGATTGTGCTTACCCTGAAGTCTACTTACAATCTAAGCCCAAGAATGTTCTTAAGAATTTTCTGGTAACACAAAGTAAGGTAAGTTTACTTAAATGCAAAGCCTTCTTAACATCTAAGCACAAGAACGTGCTTATGAATTTTCTAGGAATCGGGCCCAGTAGCAGAGAAAAATAAGAATGTTTGCATTTTATTATGATACCGGAGGTGGTGTAATGCTTTTATTTCCAATACTTGGGAGACACCTATTAGCACATCGTGACATAGCCTTGAATATGAACAACATCTTACATAGAACATCGTGACATAACTAACCTTCAATGTGAACAGACTACGTCAAAGCACTTCGTGACATAACCTCCAATGTGAACACCCTACGTCATATTCAGATGTAAAGCTAACTAGTTGTATTGTGATTAGTTTTTCTCCTTTGTCCTATGATAAATTTCTTTAACATTTAAAGTAAACAAACCCCCGGGGCCATAAGTTTTTACACTAACATCTTTATATGTTTGATATTTCACTATCCGCCTTGTGGACAAATATGACCCGACAACAGTACACGTGTTCAAAAACGCCGCTCATACTTTATAAGAGGCCAGAGCACTCGGCAAACCTCAGCAGACTCCAGTACCAGAATCTGCCGAGGTTTACCGAGCGAGGTTTAACGCCCTACTCTTTTTCTACGACTGGGCTAATGAAGACGGGAGCTTTAAGGGGGCATTCTCGAAGACAGATAGCGAGCTGTTCTGTATAAAACTGATTTATTTGCCCAACTCTTCCGTTCAGACAATAAGGTTAAACTGGTTTAACAATCACCGTTACTCGTAATCCATAATATATATATATATACAATATTAAGCCAGGCTAAAGCAATAAACCATATTGCATTAGGGTTATACACAAATAGTTTATTTTAGTTTGCTATCAAAAGAATTAAATTATTTAAACTATTTTTATGCCATAACCTCCAACATTATGGAGGAAGAATTTGCGATAACCGATTAATATTAATCTTGTTAAAACCATTTTTTTTCATTTCGTTTTTCGTGTTCTTTGGTCCTTTATTCCATATTTTATATTTTACCGGACTTAATTATCAGAACCATACAGATATAATTTAATTAGATCGTGGATATACTATTCTTGTTTCATTCTTTATCATTAAATTTAAACTGTTTTTAAAATAATCAGTAAGGTCGACACCTTGTTTGTAAAATTTGTTCATTAACTTTCTAACCTGGTATAACTTTGTGCTTGAGGCTGATACGTCGGCGCACAGAATGGTGAATGGTCCGTATTGGATATTACACTACAGCTAAAATCATTGGATACATGAAAGTAGAAAGGTAATGTGGAAAGGTATGCATATTCATTGTTCAAACAATTTTTGGAAATAAGCTGTCTTTATCTAACTAATTCCAGACGCGTTATGACTGGCTTCACTCGAGCTCTGCGTTTACATACGTTATCAAGATATTGTGAACTTAAAGCAAAATGTTTTATGTGTGGTAGTGTCGCAAGTTATGTATATACATATATCAATGACAATGTGGATTTCGGTCTCTCAGCAACTGGATCATAATTATGTTGTATTTCATATCAATCATATGTCTTTTCTGTTATTGTGTATTATCGTCTGTGATTTGTTGTATACCTTTTGTGTTTGTTCATTCTATATTTTGTTGCGTAGTTATCCCATACTGTCCTTTATCCTAGTCCATACATGCATTATGCAAGAGCTAAATCTGCCTATTGCAGGTCTTTATTTAAGCCTGAAATGTTATCTAAATTATTAATTAGGCATTATTTAACTTATCCAGACCATAATCAACTTAGTCGTTCGGATGGGACGATAAACCGAGGTCCCGTGTACTCATTGGCGTACACGTAAAAGATTCCTTGTTCAGATGGAATTCGATATAAGAGTAGGCCGTAGTGCCGCTGTCCGGGCAAAATCCCCTTCATAGCACACTGCATGGCGTATGCCCGTCTTCATTAGCCCGCCGTTGGGGCGTTTTTGAGATATTATGTGTCAAAGGTCAAATGAGGTCATTAATTTGCACTGAAAGATTGTTCCTGAAGCAACGACTGTGAGTTTTACAACATCTGATAAGATGTAAGTAGTTAAAGCGAGATCAAGCCTTCTATTGAAGATGCACTGAAAGTGAATGCGCAGCCATTCTTGTATCATGAAAACATGCTAAAAATAATCGAAAGTAATCACTCTTTCAATAAAAATGTAAACTTGCTAAATTCACCTTTGTTCTTTATGACCCCGGAGGTCAAAAGATCAAATTTTCCGTTTTTGCACTAGGAAGGTTTAAAGCAATACAATGTCAGCGTAAAATATAAAAAAAAAACTAAAACGAAACATGTTCTAATTAATAATAGGAACATTTAAAATTTTCATTATCTATTTTTTAACTATTATAGTGAGAACTATCAGCTCTTTATCTAATCTTAGCTAATTCCCCTTAAAAGCATTATAAGTCAGTTTTATCAATCATATTTTAAATGTATGAGACACACGTCAATGCCAATCATTATGCTTCATTGCTTGAAAATGTTAACTTATAAATGGAACAATTGTTTGGCGTGACCTTCATTAAACGCCTTCACCTATTCGAACTTTTTGTTTACATTTTGAACAATGACGCATTTTAACCACCGACTTTCAGCCAGTGCACTCATGCCAGTATAAAATGTACATAAGTCTGTGGACTACCGAAAGATTCAGCGTTAATATTGATGATTTTGTAATGAGAGAGAGAGAGAGAGAGAGAGAGAGAGAGAGAGAGGGGTGTTTAACGTCCACTCGACACAAACTAGGTCATTTCGGGACTAATACATTTCAATAATTCGCTTGCGCGTAGGGGTCTTTAGCAGTGGGAGGAAACCGGAGGACCCGGAGAAAAACCACGAGGTTGGACAGGCGACCCTAATCCGTGTCACGGACAACCGGGGAATCGAAACATCGACGGTTGACTCAATGACAGACCTTATGATACAACGCGCACGTGCAAACTATTCGGCCATCCAACCCCATCCAGCCATATAAGTTATTATATGTAATTATATGGCTGTTGAAGTTTCTTATATTACTGTAACAAAAACAAGGTTTTTAAAATAATACTGCTTCTCGAGTTTCATACATTATTTTCTAAAATTACACATCATGAAGTCAAAATGTGCGTTCAAGAAAGAAGAAACGCAGGGTCATACTAAATCACCATGAAGATGGTAGTGACATTAAATGAATAGTGTCACAAAACCCTTCACAATTGAATCCAGTCTCAATGTGTATATATATCATAGCTAGACCATTTGCAGAACATTGAAAAAAACTGTTATCTTCTATATAGATTTATATATATTTGACACCCGTTAAGGTGTATAAATCACAATATTAAGTAACAAATGAAAATTTAATATGATACCTGTCTCATTAATAACAATCATTGTCATTTAAAAAAGAACAGGTTCTAATTTAAAATATATGAAAATCTATTACGGGGCTTTTCTTTATGCGAGTGTACGAATTATTCCTTTTGAACGCGATTTGCAAAATGTTAGCGACCTTCTTTCAATGTCATATTTATCTGATACAAAAAAGTGTTCGAGAAAAACAGCCATATATTATATATAAACGTCCACCCAACTTCTAACTTCTTTTCAAGTCCCAGGTTTTCTACCATGATAAGGTGTTATCGCACTTGATCAACCGTCATGATCGTTTATAGAAAGTGTTGTTTCATAATTTTACATAACCTCCATCAGGACATTGTTATATTCAAACATATTCCACAGAACTAAATTTACATCTATATAAACACTTTTATTACAACGTCCATCTTATTAAAGTAGCTATGTCTCTAACTCAATATCATCCAAAATCTTCGACATTGAAAACACGAATTATTTGTCAATTTAAATCAACATTGATGTTGTGATCTTACCGGGAAAAGATGCGTTTCAGGCCCATTCTAACAAGGGTCTCGAAGAACGAGGCTAGACATTCAACAAGTCATGTGAAAGGGTTACGGCATTGACGTCATATATAGATATCGGGAGAGTATGCGCAATAAATACTATGTAGACTAGAATAACCAGACGCTAGAAATGTTCATTCGATTGAGACTTCTGACATATTTCGCCGAACGTAACTGATTTGAAATTAGAGTAAAAATGGAAACGATTGAATGTAAATCAGTTTATATATATTCCTATTACATTATTATATGCGTTACGACCCATTTGTGTCAATTTCTAGGTCCAAAATATTAGCGATTTTGCTCCTTTAAAATCTAACCCTGTTTCTGCCAAATATTTATGACATTTTTCTCTGAGATTGATGCCAGAATCTCTCTCTCTCTCTCTCTCTCTCTCTCTCATTTGCAAACCGATAGACATAGACAGGAATTGACAGGAAAGTAGCTGCAAACTCAGCTTAAATTTGATTTTTATGGAGATAGTAAATCATCTTTCATTTTATAACTATAATTTCTAAAATAATAATAAAATAAAGAAAACTTTAAATTGAAACACCTGTTTGAGAATGTCAGCAATAAAAGTGGACATTTATTGTAGAAAACATCAGGGTTTGACAAGAAGGTTGAAATTTAAAAAAATACTTACAGATTCTGTAGTCATATATATGTTTATGTCAAAAACACTTGGTGTTTTTTTTCATCAAAGAGTTGTGACATACTATTACACGGATTGTCTAGACAATACAGCAAAACTGAACAACTTAAAACTATGCTGACATAAACTTGGTCTCCATCATACAGTCTATCATGATCAACGATAACAAATAATAACCTACCAAACATTTATTATTTTAGAAGGATCCATATAAACATAATTGTAAAAGAAAGTACACAAAGATATAGAAATTTAGCTTCACATCAGTCAGTTCAGTATAAAGTTCTCGGGTTGTTTGATGTAGAAAATGTTTATTTTTTTTTTTAAATACAATTATTATTCAGACTATCTTAAAGGGCTTTGGGAACAGTAGTAGCCCATTAAAACCCCGCTCCCTAAATCAGTACATGAGTATATAAATATTTAGAATGAAGGAAAGGGGTGTATATACATAATTAAATGCATATACGTTTTACTATAATACCTATGTTTCAATATGTTAGATAACACAGTAGGGTTGAGGAATATGTATTTAACCTATTGACTGGATCCATTGAACAAACAACAATCATAATCGGCACACCTTACGCGGCGGCAGTCGCAATTTAGGAATTAATATCCCCCCCCCCTCCCGGCGCTTTAACAACAACACATATTCCTATGTGTCTAACAAAAACAGTTGTTTAAGTTACGAAAGAGTAAGAAATAAAATACTGGCATTAAATCGGGTCTATCCCTTCGACCACCGTAGCCGCATCCCCAACCGCAACCATCACAATAGCCACCAATAGCTACGGCTGAATTTATCCACGACTGGACGCAACCACGAGCAACCAGTTGATTATAGACGTAGGTGCGCTCATGTCACTTGCGACTATAAGGGACAATTAAGTTGTCTCAAATCGTAAGACTCCGAGAAACTGGACAACGACTGGTAGCCGTCCAACTGATCAGTCCCACTTGATCGTAAACCAGTCGCCGATTTCGAATCACCGTTTTGTCGCGGCGTAGGACGACATAAACTAAGCTTTAAGATTGAAAGAGAAACCCAAAGGAGCATCATTAAATTTAAAGTTATGAGTGACACCCATGTAGAGCATGTATTGTTATTAACTCATCAGAGTAGATTAGTAACAATATTATAGGTGCCCAGAGCAGATCATTAAACAGTGAAAAATTAGTCACTATATTATACCAGTATTTTGCCTTAGGTGTATTTTATAAAATAATCTAGATACATCTTAACTTTTCCAAGAAAAATGATAAAATACAAGGCGTGACTTTTGACGGAAATAAACCGCTGTTTAATTTCCCACATGAAATATATTTAAATGGAATGTAGGAAACAGGCGCCGAGTTTTTCTTTTCTTTTTCTTTATTTTTTGTCAAATCTCAGGTGTCATTACATTTGGTACTTTAAAAGAAATAAACTACAACTTGTTGATAATTAATCAACTTGTCACTTCGGTTGAAGTATCCTTGTATTGTTTTTTTTTCTCTATCTTTACTCAGTGCAATAGATTATATCTTTATTTAACGTAGGCTATCCTCTATATAAAAATGAAATAAAATGGGTTTCACGACCCACTGCTCCGCTCCGACGTGACTAATGAAGATACACCATACGGTTTGCTGTGAAGACTGAGGAACATGTTTGCCCGGACAATTCCATTGAATTCCAACCGTGCACACCAAGGGTTAACTCAGGGATCGAACATGGGACTTCCAGTTTAATGAGACAATGTCTTACTCACTGAGCCACCATGCCCCTCCCTGTCAAATACGAGTTATATTAGGATTTGAAAATAAAATAGGATTATAGTCAGAAGCATGTTTATTCCATAATATGATGTATAAATACGTTTCTTACGTACACATGTTATAAATGAATGATTGTAAATCACGTTAATCTTGTTATTCTGATCATTGTTTCTTTTCTATCTTAAAATAGAAAAAATAATCCATTAGTGAGATGGTTTTTTTTTAAAATAATTGTTTTCTGGAAAATATTAACCCTTGACACGTGTATAAAACAACTTTAAATATGTATTGTCGCCTTCAATGTAGTTTGCTTCTATTGTCCAAAAGCTGTGTACGATACGGATACTCGCATGCCCAGTAACATCTTTATGTTTAAAATTGTGAAGGGGGCAAAAACTAAAGCAAAACTGGTGAAAAATAAGGTCGTCAAGTATCGAAACTTGTCCCGATCATCCCTGTCAGTCGATCCTTATAATGGGTGAAATGGGCGTCAAAGTGGCTCCTGGTTTGATGCAGGGTCACGAGGTCGATTTTAATGAAGAATCCCAATAAGTCTGAAAAATAAATTTAAAAACATTTGACTTGAAAAGTGTTTACTAGAAATCGCGAAGAAACCAATTGTTTTGAAAACGTTGCACCATTGAGAATTACTCACCCCATCTGTGCGTCATATTTTATTGGGTTGTATCTCAACCAAGGCCTGGAGCACAACTCGACTAGCCTTGCTAAGACTTAAAACTATTCTCTTGAGGGTTCCACCATAGTTTATTCATAATGGTTCGAATAATTGCCAATAAAATCCAACAAGGCACGGCACTGGGTTTTCACATAATAATTGGTTAGATAAATTATAAATGAATTGTATTTTGTCACACTAAAACAATACGTGTATAATGATTTGGATGAATGGCAGTAGATAATGAACAAGAAATCTCATAAAAAAAACCCCATATTGTATACAAAATGCAGCCCGATTGTCTTTAAACAATGATGGATTCCTATACAAAATATTGTTTAGCTTGTTATTGTACCGCGATGTCGTCAAAGGTATACACGTACACAAAACCACCACTTAATAGTAATAGAAGTCGGTCCCAACAGGTGAGTGTTATGCAATTTGTTCTTTGTGAATAACATGGTGTTTGGTTGGATCGAGGCTAGATCGTCCTGTGCACCGATTCTGCTGCTTCCCTTTGAAACTTGTTAACGCTTCTTTCCCGTTTGATGTCACAAGTGCAAACCCAAGCAAAGCAGTCGACCATGTTTAATCTCCCTGTTAGTCAAAATGGCGCGACGGTGAGCTTTATGTCAGTAGGCACATGACGTCACTCGAAACAAAGCAGTTTCATCAATGTTTTTTGTTTGTGTGTTTGTTTTTTTTTCTGTCCTGTTATCAAGTGGAAAACAGGAATCTACTCTAATAGGAATTATGGGATAGATTTCGATGGAGTTCACATTCATTACTGCTCATCTGGTCCTAAACCAACTTGGTGCCTGATTTGATGATCTTACCACGATATGCATAATTTTTATAAGATGTTGCACGTATATCATTTTATGTTAATCAACCAATAACATATAATTGCATGTTAAACCACTAATGCTGGACAGTATTTTGTGTTAGACCCCTAGACTATTATATAATTATTTTATAAGTTCGGTCTTCTAAAAAGGGTTAGGGTTGGGTTGGTATTACCCAAAAAATACTCATTTATGGGATTGGATTCGACACATGTTATATCATTTTTTTTTTTTTTTTTTTTTTTTGAGGGGATCACGTGGCTAAGTGGGTAAGACGCTAGCCTGGAGGTCGGGTGTTCGATCCCTGCATTGGCCGAGAAAGTTCATCCAGATTTTCCGGCGTGGTTCCCCCTTGTCAGTGATGCAGGACGGAGGGCCTGACAAGGACAGCTGTCTAGTCCTTCGAATGAGACGAAAAACCGAGGTCCCGTGTATACATTAGAATGCACGTAAAAGATCCCTTGGCAGTTGGAATTCGATATAAGAGTAGGCGATAGTGCCGCTGCCCGGGCAAAATTCCCCTCATAACACACTGTATGGCGTATGCCCGTCTTCATTAGCCCAGCATAGGAGCAGAACAGTAGGTCGTTAAACCCCATTTCATTTCATTTAATATATCATTTTGACAAATTAGGTTCCCCAGTCCTAGAAAAAAATATCTTTTGCATCAAATATCGTTGTGATTAGTTTGATTAGGAAACTACAAACAAAACCCTAAAACCCCAAACATACGAGATATCTTGCTTGTATTATGATCCCTAAACCTTATAATCCCATTGATAATATTCCATGTTTTGTATGACGTCATTCTGTCATTTGGGAAAATAAGTAACGCGAAAAAATAAAATTTTCTTTGCTTTATGTAGGTGTATATTCAAAACTAGTTAATCATGAAGCTAATGAACTTATTGCTAAAACTAGATCTAATGTAATCTGAAAACTTATTTTGAATTAACAAAAAAAATAAAGTTGGGGAACGATTAATATATCCACAATCAATCAAAAAAGAAAGAAATAATTATATCCTTCAGGTTAAGAGAAACTTTCGGCGAAGACTGTTCGTACTGGTCAAAGTTCACAAATAATCGTAAGCATATGCAGAGATAAGTTGTTTTTCTATAGTATATTATGTCTACCCATTTACCTGTCGCATTGGTAATGTGTTATCGCTAATGGCGTTATCTTTAATATAAAATGGAATAAATTCACAATCATAAAATGTTAGCTCTGCTGTTTTCAGTAACACATATAGTTTTCCCGATAGTTTGGATATAATCACCAATCAATGTTTATGTAGGTAAGATTTCGAAGATCAATGGCATACATCAAAACAGTGAAAATTGCCTGGGCTTTTTGATAAAATCAATAGGATTCACACATCATCAATCATGTTTAACAACATATTCCACACATAAAGAAAGAGTAGATAAAACATTCCTTTACCTCATATCTTTGTCTCCTTGTAAAATTATTTATCTGAATAACAAATTCCTTAAATGCTACCTGATAAACCCATTGTATTAGTGTACACATAAGTGAATTATCTATATTGAACCAATCTACATCAATTAGAGAAATCAGGTTCCACAAAAACATCACCCCCTGCCATCATGGCATGTACCCCCGGGAAGCATTTCTTGATATGAATGTATGTATAATTTTGGTAATCACTAAAATGGGTCAAATAAAACTAATTATTTCACTTGAAATTTTATTGACATATTTATTTTATAAGAATCGAGTTTGATATACATCTGTATATAGAGTACTATAAACCAAAGTATTTATAATGGTTACCATGTAAGTACTGAAATTTATAATCATGAGTATTTGCAGTATTTATCATGTAAATATTGAGTTTTATAAACGTCAGTATTTGCAGTATTTATCATGTAAGTATTGAGTTTTATAGTCAGTATTTTCAGTATTTATTATGTAAGTATTGAGTTTTATAAACGTCAGTATTTGCAGTATTTATCATGTAACTATTGAGTTTTACAAACGCCAGTATTTGCAATATTTATCATGTACCTACTGAGTTTTATAAATGTCCGTATTTGCAATATTTATCATGTAAGTATTGACTTTTATAAACGTCAGTATTTGCAATATTTTTCATGTAAGTTTTGAGTTTTATAAACATCAGTATTTGGAATATATTCTCTTCAAAAAAAGTAGGGGATATTCAGAAACAATGCAAAACTGCGGAAATGCACTGCTGTTTTTTTATTAGAGGTAACCAGTGCATGTTAATAATAGGCCACTTGCCTACACATGAACATAAACAGTTCATATGGGCGGCCTATCTGACGGCCCCATTTCACTCGCAAAGAGATACAACGTCAAAAGTGAAAATGGACGTTTTTGATTTTTGTTTTAATAATGAGTAATTGCTCTACCAATCCTCAGATATTCAGCATTTCGTCGTGGCATGCTCATAATCAACCGTCCAATCACGATTTGGGGCAATCTGACCCACTCCTCTTGCAGTGCCACGGCCAATTCTTGCAGTGTTGTCGGTTGACGTTGACGTCGACGAACACGTCTCCCGATCAAATTAAACGTAACACACTAAAGCAAAGATACGCTAAACAGTAAATCTTATGCAAGAACCGATAGGAAAGCAAACATGGATAGATAAACCAGCACGCGGCAGTTTTCATCAACCCTTCTTTGAAGTGTCAAATTTGACAATGAACCCCTCCCACGTGTATGGCGCTATTGCGTGTCGCATGTGCAGCTCAGTGGTTCTGTTGGGGCGATAAGTTCTTCATCTGTGAACATACTCTCAAAGCATATCAAATGTCCATGACTATTTATCATATCGCAACCTGCATAGGTATTTGCATTTCAATATCCCCTATATATAAACATTAGTATTTGTTGTATTTATAATAAAAGAATGGGGTTTTATAAATATTGATATTTGTAGTATTTATCATAAAAATAGAATCTCTACACATCTGTATAATTATGTTCGTTTTACCCCAGATCTCAATGTTCTTTATTCTTTCTATCTACTTATATACACGCACCCTTGTCTGGACCTCGTGATTTATCAAATTCTTGTGTTTTTGTTACTGTCAATACCGGAAAATGGTGTCTCCCAATCCTCTCACCCATTTAAGTGTTTATTATTGGCCCAGTAGATTTTATCTTATTTGACCATGTAGTAGTTAGTATTTAATATATCAACAAGGACATAAATTTATTGTATATGGTGATAAAAACCGTTAACTGTCGTAGGATATAATCTACTTACACAACAACTAAAAATCGTTAATATTTTCACCCCCTACATTGTTCAAATACCACAGATTATAGATTATAAAATTCTCGTGCGCCATAAAATAATGTAAATATTACAAACATGTTGATTATTAGCTGTTCTCGGCATTATTAAATATTTATAAATACAATTTAATTCACAAAGTACTTATAAGTAATCCCATGCTGGAAAAATCGGTACCCCAAAATAAAACATCTGAAATTTTTAAGTTTTATTATACAAAACCACGTACTAGTTAGGGTAAAAGATGAAGGTTTTTTATATTACCAAACGGATCATGGGTTTTATTATATTTTTTATGTTCAAGTATTTCATTTCAATAACTAGTAATTTGTACTGGGATATCATAGTTTGTTCAGTAACTATAGTAATTTATATTGTACGCACTGCAGGTAATACTAAATCTTAGTTTGTACTGAAGCCCACGTACATCAGGTAACTAGTAATTTGTATTGTACGAAAACCAGGTAATATTATAGTTGTTCAATAGTACGAAACATCGTAAGGTAGAAATTGACAGCCTATACTCGTTACTTGTACTTTTTATTTTTTAAACAGTGCAATATAGATTTTAAAAGAAACCAGGTCCCAAAACAGACCGCTTAGGGGCTTCGCCACTATAAATAGAACTTAAAAAATGTTAATTGCATAAATAAAAGTGAACATAGCATACATAAAATGTTCATCCATCAAATGGTATATCAGATGCCAAAATCTTTAAGTATATAAGATTTTATTTGAATAGATATTAGGCCTACTATATGAGATTTAATTTGAATAGATATGGAGCTGGTACATGTAAATGTTAATTCAAGATAAAAGTGAAAGCAGGATCCTACATTAATGTAGATAAATCATATACACAAGTATATTTTTGGAAAATGTTTTAACGCATGACTAGACATATTCGCTTATTTTGTGTGTTTCCATGTAAATATATCAACTGATCAAAAAGGTATAGTTCTCATTTAAAATAAAATTTGTGAGGAAGCCTTTAATCAATCCTTGTCACCTATAAATTGAAGAATGAATTTAAACAGGAAGAAATCTACATTGTCAGGTGTCTAATTATTTCATATTTTAACTCCACTTTTAATTTGGTTCCTTTAAAGATGGGGATCACGGTGGATAAGTGGGTAAGACGCTGGCTCGCTAGCCTGGAGGACGGGTGTTCGAACCCTGCATTGGCCGAGACGGAAAATCGGGATGAATTAAATTCATCCCGATTTTCCGGCGTGGTTCCCCTTGTCAGTGATGCAGGACGGAGGGCTTGACAAGGACAGCTGTCTAGTCGTTCAAATGGGACAGAAAACCGAGGTCCCGTGTACACATTGGCGTGCACGTAAAAGATCCCTTGACAGTACTGTTGGAATTCGATATAAGAGTAGGCCATAGTGCCGGTGTCCGGGCAAAATTTCCCTCATAACACACTGTATGGCGTATGCCCGTCTTCATTAGCCCAATTGGGAGCAGAATAGTAGGACGTTAAACCCCATTTCATTTCATTTCATTTCCTTTAAAGATGCCTTCCCGAGACAAACTGTGTGATTTGATGATGTATATATGGGTTTAAAACATATTCATACTAATTTATCTATCAAAAGTTTGCTTTAAATCCTAGTGTTGGTCGAGAAAGTTTCCCGGAATTCTCGAGTGTGGTTTCCATTGTCACTAGGACATGTAGTTCGAATGGAACGTAAAAACGAGGTCCCGTGTACACATTGGCGTGTACATAAGAGAACCCTTGACAGTTGGAATTCGAAATAAGAGTAGGCCGTAGCATCCCTGTCCGGGCAGATTTTCCACCATAGCGCACATACATGTAGCCTACGCGCGTCTTCATTCGCATAGACGGCGCAGAAAAGTAGGACGTGGAACCCCATTTCATTTCGTTCTCAAAACATTTAAATCACTAGAAAACTAAATTCTCGCGTTATTCTCTGCCAACTTATTTTTCCGTCGATTAATTGCAGAAACGCTCCTTACCATACTAAACTTGGGCTATCTGTCTACAGTTAGCTCGGCTTGAGAACAGACACTAAGCTAGCTGTCCGTCATTTTAAGTCCTAAATCGACGATTGTAGTCGAAAACACTAAGCATACTACTTCAAGAATTTTGTTGATTATTTATTTTGCCTCTATTTAATAAAATTGAAAAAAAATTATTTAGACTTTTGTGTATGGCAGATTTGAAACGGAGTTGAAACGCATTACAGAACAGTATACTAATTTTTGGATATGGGGACCATTCTCGAGGAATGAAGGAGATGGATCTCTGCGCAAAATGGCTCCTTATGTCACTCGAAGAGACCGGCGGTCATTTAGTAACACCCTTAGCCTACATGTTTGTCCCGTGGGCGCCCCATGGATGTTTTTCAGGGAATCCAATATTTTTCATATAAGATTGAGTATCTCTACTCTCCATATACACCAACTAATACTGCTATACTTTTATTGGAAATAACTGTTTTCATGAGAAGTATTTTTAATCATAAAGAGTTGAGACTCGATCCAAGTTATAATCTTCGTATTTACTTAAATTGTGTTCCATTTAATTATATAAATTTCTTTTAGACTAAAGACAATGAAATGTTATTCAAATTGAAATTAATCATTGTTGTCTATTAACTATTATGTTATTTATACTTTCCTTTGACAAGTCGTGTTCACAGTATTGTCATATAATATATCGCTATTATTATAATTTATTTATGTAATTAAGTGCTGGAGGAAGCGATACCGTTAGATGATCTCCCATTAAAAAACCCCATCAAAATGTCACCTTTTTATGTCCTGTACCGGGTCAAGTTTAAGAAAAAAATCTGAGTGAAAAAAGACAACACAAAACAACGATTCTAGAGTTAAAACTTTATAAATATACATTTTAAAATTGTTATTATTCGTTGAAACGTTACTTCAAAGAGATTATTAAAACCACAAAAACACTATTTTATATACGAAAACAAAGAGTTTATTTTTATATGTCCTCTGTATTATGGACATTGCAGGATATTATTAGAGGACGAAAATAAAATTACTTTTAATGAAGCACGCGTTTAGATGATTACATTAGATGTAGACGCAATTGATATTTTTTTTAGTAGAAAATCCTCTGAGTTTACGTGTTAACTAATTTGAAGATGCATTATGTAAGAGCTAAATCTGCCTATTGCGTATCTTTCTTTTGGCTTTAAATTTTATGTGAATTATTATTTAGACATGATTTATGCACATGACAGATCCATAATCAACTCTTTAGGCTACCGGATTACAGAGATTTATATGGATTTGAACATCCACGAGATCTAAAAACTTGACAATAAAATGCATAATCAAGACTTAGTCTTCGTCTACGTTACACCATCAACCAGTCATACCTACGCCCCGAATAAAGTACTTTGAATGGTTTTTCAATATATATCAATTTTTAGAAATTTAGTATCTCGTTTAGAGCGCTCGCCATAACGCTTAGCCTGTAAACTTTGCCGCGAAGTGGTAAACGTGCACCATTATTCTGAAAAATTTTATTAGTCGCTGAGTTGTCACTATGCTCGGGGGGGGGGGGGGGGGGGTGGGGGGTGGTGGTGGATGGCCCAATGGTTAGCACGTGCGCGCTGTATGATACGGTCTGTCATTGAGTCAACTGGCGTGGTTTCGAGTACGTGACAAGGAGTAGGGTCGCCTGTCCAATCTCGTGGATTTTCTCCGGTTCCCCCGGTTTCCTCCTCCAGCTAAAGACCCCAACGAGCAAACGAATTATTGAAATAAAATTAAACCACGTGTTAGTCCCGAAATGACCTAGTTTGTGTCGAGTGGACGTCAAACCCCATCTCTCTCTCTCTCTCTCTCTCTCTCTCTCTCTCTCACTATGCTACGCGTCTGATTTATAAACAGATCCAGCAGGCACACACAACCTGGTTAATGGTCAAAGAAGCTCCAATCCAACTTGTACAATGGACAACTAGACGTTGGCATTTATTTGAAAGCGTATCACAGTGTTTCAGATAGTTCATTGGGGCTAGATTAAAGGGTTCTTCTAAAAACCTTTCATGCCAAAATCCAGGATTTCTCCCTTAAAGCGAGAATTTCATATTTTCTAAGAAAGTAAAAACATATTATTTCTATGTCTTTTGCTCAATAGGTTGTCAGCTCACTATTATACGATCATAGGTATCATTCTCACACTTAAAAATCATTCACCCCGGAAATAATAACACAATTACCTCCCTTGTTTTTCTATTCCCCACATGGAATAGCTATCTTCAAACGTTTGAATTTGAAGTTGAAAATGATATTTTTGCCAATTTCTAAACTGGCAATAGTGAATAATAGGATTAATAGGATTATTCTTTAACAAGGTAGGACTGTTTATAGATACCATCTATTTTAAGGCTTTATTTTAATACATTTTAAAAATATAACTTGAAAAGATGAAATTATCGCTTTAACCATTCGAATAAGCTAGCATAATCACGATTAACAATTTGCATGTAAAGCAATAACGCTAAAATGAAGACGCATATCTATGATGCATGTTAAATATTTTTTTTTATCTATTCCGCTAATTACAATAATGTTACACCGATGTTGCTATTTTTGTCAAATGATTTTTTTTTTATTTCCTCATACCGACAAAATATCGCTCATTAACGTTAAATAAAAATAAATCAATTATTGTCACGAGAAGCAGCATGGTTGCGGATTTAATCAAAATACTTCACTGTTTTGTGTGTGTTTTTATCATCTGTCAAAGTAATTTGTCATCCGAAAATGTCTCTAATTTCATTTTCAAAAGATATTTATTTGCTATTTTCTATGCCGGATTTGCTTATTGTTTGGAATAATGTTCATTGTTTTTGTGATGTGTCTTAACTTTATAATGATAGAATATTTTATTTCAGAAGAAACACGTGTTTCAAATTAGATTAGAAGCTGTCCTTTCTTTAGCACACCAGTTTTGTTATATATCGGGGAATGCGGTAATACAGTCTTTCTGCACTTGAGATCAGAATAACTTCTGCCATCAATATAAATTCCAGTTTTTGATTGAGATTCTTTCTGGAGATATTCTACATTTATTTAAAAAAAGATGACATATTCGTATATGGTTTTACCAGTAACTTAATACGAGAACATAGCCTATTCCATTAATGATTTTTTAAAATTATATTAAAACTTTTTTTTTTATTTCATTATTTTTTTACAATAAGTAAAATAGAAAATATTGATCTTCTGCTATCTCATTTCCAGTTTTTGAGAGAGGTTATTTCTGGAAATATTTGTATATAATATTGCTAGTAACTAAATCCCAGTCTATTCCATTTGCAATTTTTAACATCTTATGAAACCATGTCATATTTCAACATTTTCTATATATGTAAACGACATAAAAAAAGGAGAAAAATCTGAACTTACTAACAATAAATAACACGGTATATTTTTATTTCACCAACCAATATATGAAGCCAATACATATACCTATAAAGATTCGCAACATCATTTATCATTTGTTGATCTGACTTATCTAATATGGCTGCTATTTGGTCTCTATTGAAAGATAAAAAATGCAGGATAAATCAGAGATATGGGGCCTTGTTTATGTAATTCGTTGATCTGATAATATTCTAAATTTAGTATTTTATCTGATCAAAGGTTGTCGGTGTATCTTTAGCGTCCAAATATAGACCCAAATCCTGATGAACATCTCCAATATATCATCATCCGGGTATTGTTGTAAAGATAACGACCAACGAGGGCAGTTGCCAACGGTTTCAGCCATTTTGAAATTTGCAGACACAATGTTACAATGGCTAATTTTGGATACTTGTCTAGTCTCCGAGACGGTAAGATATTGTTTTTATTTTGTCATTTTGAAATATTTTTAATTTCTGGAAACGATATTATGACTCGACCTAATATCTTTAATGGAAACATTTGTTACGTCACGTACCACCCCTTAAGAATACACTGGATGAATAAAATTGGTATTTACATTCATCGAATGCAGCACACTTTTGTCTTTTATAGATTGATCAAATTCCCTGAACACCTTTCCACTAATAAAAATGTGAAGCTCATAGGTCCTTGAAATTGCATGTCATCACGTGTTCACCTACTGCTCAGATCTGTAATGGGGTCTCAAGGCCGGTTGTTTTTAAAATTTGTTGTTGACTTTATGATATTCTGATTTATTATTTCCAGAGTTTTAAACTAAATGTCTTCGTATCCATGTAATGCATCAAAATAGTATTTCATGTTTTTTTCCGACAGTCACTCGTGCGTTTAATCATAAACCAAAATGATGTCAATATCATTTAAACGATATATTTGAATTTAAAAGGCGTGTCATTTTATAGAGCACCTGGTTTATTTGAATTAAAAACTTCGTGCTTAGTAGTTACTCTTTTTATAGAACACATTTTCAACTAAATATCGGTGCTCGTTCTGTATATAGAATACTTTATTTACCTGTTACCATAGTAGACACTGACTGCAATTTTGTCCAGACCGATATTTGTCGTAGTCGATGCTTAGACAAAACCGCCAGGGGTGATCGAGACTAACAGAAAAAAGTTATGTTTGGTCTATGAAGGATTTACAAAATAACACCAATGTTAACATTGTAATTTTGAAAAAAAAGTTATGGATATGGTCACATGCATAAAATGGATGCTGTCTCAAATGCGGAAGACGTGCGAAATGGATCAGTAATAAAGTTTAGTGGAGAAACTAGCACAAACACGTCTTAAGAAAGGTGTAGGCCCATGCTGCCAGATTTTGGTCGACATGTATGGTATGCTTAAGATTTATAAGCGTTTATAAAGATACCCATTATGAGAGATAAACAAAAGAATAAAACCAAGTTACGTTATCAGTAACCCTAAAAACAACATTACGTCACCAACAAAACACAGTATCAGTATAATAAGCTCTTTTATTACACCTCATCTTTGACGAAAAGCAAAAAAAATATTTTAAGAAATAATCAAATGGCCTAGGGGGCTAACAAGCACCTGTTGAGGCTGTTGATGTTTCGACCTGTCTCTGCTTTATACCGATGTTCTATAAACGTCTTGAAATAGGACAGATAACCGTTGTCTTCAACACGTACAAATGGTGATATATAATAAATTACACCCGTATCACTTGTTTTGTCACTGGTAAACAAATTATACAATTGTCTATATCCTGAATTTTACTTTACAATAACAAGTATCAATCTATTTTACGTCATACCTCAGATCAAAATATATATTAACGTTTTGTTGAGGTATTTGACTTGCAAATTGATAAATAAGCAATAACACTACTGTATTATTATACGTCACTATCGACGAATTGCAAAACAGGTTGAAAACCATGTCAAAATTATACTGCACTTTCGTATATTGTATTGACTGATGTCTTTCTTATAGCATGGTATGCTTACTCTTTCGATGACACACGGCTTCCACAAGGCTAACATATAATATAATGCAGAATGCAATTTGGGGAACGAGTGGGTTTGAAAAAGATAACAGAGAAAATCCCCAAAGTACCAATTTAATTCAACAAATCTAGTATCAGAAGTTTATTGCACGTTTGGGTCCATCTTCAATAGAAGGCTTGATCTCGCTTTAACTACGTACATCTTATCATCTTCAATAGAAGGCTTGATCTCGCTTTAACTACGTGCATCTTATCAAGGCCTTCACGTAATACCCTATATATTTCAGCACTAATTTCGATTGGGTACAAGCCCAACTTGTGAGCCTATCAGATTCCTCGATCGTCGCGAATACCAGGTCTCGCGCATTCAAGCTAAAATGTCTACCTGTGATAATCGAGTTGCAAAGTTCAAGGTTCATTCAATGTCAAGGTTCCGTGGAGGTCGCGATGTCACAATCTCTGACTGGACGCTTCTGCCCACGTGTCTGTAGATAACATAGCTATAAGTCCGGGAATTGTGAAGTAAACGAGCAACGGCCAGATGTTGTGAAACTCGCAGTCGTTGCTTCAGGAACATGGTTTGGGTCCGAAGTAGTCGAAGCTGCTAGGTTACAGATAAGCTCGACGTCAAAAGTCACCAACAGTGTCACTAGTGTCATCCTCCACAGAAAGCGCGGGGCTTCAGTCTAACGTTTCCTAGCACTCAACCGGAATTAAACCCATGACGGCACCCATTTGTCTCGCAGTTGTCGGTTCAAGCTCAACGATTGAGCTATCGGACCCTAGGGTAAGGCTTAGTGGCTGAAACAGTGGTGGTCCAATCGTTGCCCAATGCTATGTATGGATTCCCTATATATATTGTATCTGCCACATTTATTTATATAGATGCTATTTACTTTGTGTTTTTAACAATATTGTACACAAGTTATGTAGGAAAACAATGATAAACTGTTATAATAGTCCCATGTACAGGGACCGCGACAGGGCACTCCGACAAGCAATTCGGCGAGGGCGTCGGGACTCCCGAGGACTCGAACATCTATCGTCATTTTGGCATATATATGGATATTTAACAGAACAACATATGACATACCAAATATTAGAAATGGTTCCACTACTGATGTCTTACGTCTTAATCCAGCCACAGTAGTGGACCGTCCTAAGACCTTCCTTTGCGCAAGTTTTGTAGTCATTTGACTACAAAAAAGTTACTGGCCTATGACTCCCTTAATTTCCAATTACACTGACCCCAAACTGTACTGTACATAGCTTAACATATAATAAACCAATTCTTATTGAAATAAAGGTGAAACCTTACCACATAATTATATGATTTGATTTAACCCAACTGCTATGCGAATTTTTTCTTCAGTTAAAATGACCGTCGTACCAGAATCACGTCATATTATATCACTCGAAAATACAGAAAAGCTGTTCGGTATGATAAAATTAAGATTTCTGTGTTCCACTCTTCACTTTTTGTAACATAATCACTTATTTCCATGCAAACTATGATGCTATGTGTTGACAAATTTGCAACTGAACCTAATTTTACTTGCGTAAAGAGTCGAATAGTGTATCAATTGCAGCCGTAGATAAGAATTATCTCGGCTAAAAATTGCAGCTAACCAAATACATGTACCGCGTTTTAGTTTTACTATTGTAATACTAATCAGATGTATACGATTTTGACAGGAAATTTTAAGGAAGCAAACGAGAGGGAGAGGGGTTTAATATAGGCTATGCTTGTTCCCCAATCCCTATTCAGATACAAATCTGAAATTTTAAAAATAAAATGGAAAAACAAAAACCGTGACCATCAGGCGTCAAAATATCAAACTGAAAATATTTTCATCACAATTATAAACTATTCGGTTATTTTGTCTAATGGTTTGGATTGTTTGTACTTGGGTTTATTTTATTAATATACTATTACTGTATTCGTCAATAATAAACAAATTTGTTAAAAGCTTTATGATTGATCGTGGTTCTTTTTTTAAAACATAACTATCATCAACAATCATCGTTATATAAAACATCACGAGGCTTGAAATAAAATAATTATAATAATCATATCATGAAATTTGTCTTTGTATTAAAAAGAGACCATTGAGTTGAAGAGATTTGATTGATATGTTTAATTCAGTGAACGGGTGCTGTTTACATTTTTCAAATAATAACACATAGTACCAGTTCGTGTTGGTCAGACACACTAAGTTTTGTTTTCAACCCCTTACTTTAGACATGTTGATGTTTTAAATGACCAGCCCTTACCCTAGGCTATGCGGTATGTAAGATATACGTAATATCGTGTCTACTTGAACTCGGGGTGATGGTTACCACCTTGACTTACGGCGCTACACGACTGTAATAATATACACGTGTTTTTTTAAACTAATAATTTATAATTCATCAGAAACGTCACTGAGAGGTTATTTTTCCATACACCTGCACTCGTTCCCTTTTTGTTAATGCTTTGCGTCGTACGACATTTTAATATTCTGTAGTGTAAACCTACGTAATAAACTTGATTTAGTTTTGATGCACTGTTCGCTGCTTGCATAACAACTTAACTATTGTGAATTTGTTCCCCAAGTAGGCCTGCTCTCTTCTCCAAATTTCACCGTGTACGTCACCACCACCACCATCATCATTATGATCACCTGCAGTAGTATCAACCACGACATCATGTTTAACTGCGTCATCAGTTGCAAACACACAAAGGAAACCTCAATTATAGAACTCTATTATAGAACAATTTCTTATTTCAAAACTTCAAATTGTGTAAAGACATCAACTATCATGTATGTATTCTTAATCAAATACCTTACTCTATTTCGGAAATTTGTTTCCTACTAGTACGTACTGGAGAACCGCACCACAGACACAGAAACCCGTGGGCCAATGAAGACGGGCACACGCCATGCTATGAGGAAAATTATGCCCGGACAGCTCCACTACGGCCTACTTTTATTTCGAATTCCAACTGTCAAGGGCTCTTTTACGTGTACGCCATTCAGGATGTGGCTTCATATTTTATAAATTGTTGTATTACACTGTTTAACCTAAGGCTTCTTGATTTACATGTTCCTTTATCTGCCATTAAGGCTCTCTGTAAATGAGACCGATGATTGTGGAAAAATATCTGGATATAAACATACAGAATAATTTCTTTTCAATGAGTTGATTTAATATTTATGACTATGGGAGACGAGAGAGAAATGGAGTTTAACGTCCACTCGACACAAACTAGGTCATTTCGGGACTAACACATGGTTTAATTTTATTTCAATATTTCGCTTGCGCGTAGGGGTCTTTAGCAGTGGGAGGAAACCAGAGGACCCGGAGAAAACCCACGAGGTTGGACAGGCGACTCTACTCCTTGTCACGTACAACCTGGGAATCGAAACCCCTCAGTTGACTCAATGACAGACCGTATGATACAGCGCGCGCGTGCTAACCATTCGGCCATCCCCCCCCCCCCCCATGAGAGACAATTATTTAAACGTTTGAGAAAGAATATCTGAACTTTTCCTCAAAATGTAGTAGAAAAAATGATGATATTAATAATGAAATATCACCACATCCTACATTATTAATCAAGAAAGGGGATATACATGTACATGTGTCTACTTTTACTTCCTGTTACGTGTGGTCAATTTGACCTCCCAAATAAACAAGGTCTTCTGAGTTTTCAGTGTATTTTTTGATCTACTGCATATTTCCTTCTTAAATTACCTATTTACTCAATTCTACAACTATCCTGCATAAACTCTTTAATTTCTTCCCAAACTAGCTTCAGCATTAAATATCATCTCCAATCCTAGCTCCACTCCTGTTCTCGATCCCCACGCCCACGTTTTCTAAACAAAATCTAAATTTGGAACCCAATCCTACGTGCCAAAAGATCGGAACTCTTTTGCGACATAAAAATAGATTCTACAGAGCTCATTTCTCATCACTCATTAGCACGACTAGTCAAAAAAAAACCCTAAAAATGTCATTTATCTTAACCGTGAAAAATTTTCGCTACCAACCCATTCCTTAATTCTTTAACCGACAACAAAAACCCATTGCTCAACTACATGTAAAACACAGCTTTATTTTTTGTTTACCGTGAGGATCTATTATGTACTACGTTTCTGCAATCCAGATGTTTCTAAACCTCGGCCTGCTGCCCACATGTCCCATAAAAACACCCTTAACTACCCTTCTACCCCTGGATTTAACCTCTACTAAAATTTCACAAGTTCCCCTGCCTTCTTTTTGATTCGGCCAAACTCCGTGCCAGTCGTTCAATGATTCCTTCCGACTTCCACCCATCTCAAATAGATAAAAAAAACAATCAGCCTTTGGCTTACACTGAGATACTCTTCCTGCTTTGGCCTTCCATTCAGTCCCCACCCCGCCCACATCTTCTCTCCAATCCTAACCATTACGATGCAATTGCGACACACAATAATATGTTAGTGAGTGTATACGTGTTGTCACGTGCTAGTGATGATGATTGGCAGGTGAAATGTGTTACCTGTAGTCGTGAGTCAGTGGTGGATTATAAATAAACCTGTAGATATAATCATATAATCAGTTAACAGCGTTTGTCTTATCATCTATACCTGTGTCGTATATAAAAGCTGAGCGCAGAAAGAAATCAACTTAGATAGACCGAGGTAGTTGACAGCGATAACTTGACGTATATAGAGTGATATACCTTTTACTGTTATACAGACATAGTGTTATATAAAACTTGTGTGATACCATTGTACCGTTTATCTATATAATCTGAATACGTAGGAAGTGGATTGTTAATAATCTTAGATTTAGTGATTTAAAGAAACGCTTTTTTGGATTAACCATAAACGGATTGGATTTTTGTGAAATGAATTTCTACAGATTATCAAGTTATTATTAAAGGTTATTAAAAGGATTAACCGTGGGTGAAGTTATAATACTGTTGTACAGTACTTCTTGATATATTTTTGCAGTAAGTATTTAAATATTCAATTAAGTGTACTTTAAATGTCAGATTGATCTAAAGAAAAGAGAATAAAATAGAATCAAAGGTTTGGGTTAGATCATCATCATCATTTCACTATGCATCTAATGACCATGCAAATTACATTTGCTCTGTTTAAAGTAGTTTTCTGAAAAAACTATGCTTCTAAAAACAACTGAAAAACACTCTTGATTTTCAAAAAACAACACACCATACATTAGATTCCAGACAGTAAACTATTTATAATTGGATTAAAATCGCGAAAGACATCTCCGTGGGTGTGACCTATTTTTCTTAACAATGTTTTTGTTTCTTCAGAAAATCTAAGTGAAAAGTGCTCTATTAGTAAAAACGATCGTCAAATAAATTTTAATTCCCGACCAATAATCATTATAAAGATTTAACTTAATTTTTCATGAATTTGAAAATGTAATGACATGTAATGCAAAACAAAAACGAAAATGTGTTAGCTATGCAAACTACTCTATAAAACGTAAGCGTATACTGCCTCTTGTACAGCATCAGCTACTACTTGCAGCTGGGGAAAGTAACAAATACGTTCTTTTGCACTATCTTCTTAGTGCACGTATGTACGAAGTATTATAGGATCGAAATGGCAAACAACACGATTTTAATTTAAATACATTCTTGTCACATAAACGTGTCAATTACACGAAATAAACACCATAAACATCCGTTTGTTTATTGCATAGTCTGTTTGATCAAAGCATACATTTGTTATTCAGAAATTTCTAGAATTTTGACTGAAGGAAATGTATTTTATGGGGTTGAACTTGACCTCCATTCTTTACAATTTCCCATAATCAATCATAACAAAGGTCGAAGGGTATGGAATTCTTAACCAAAGTACGACCGTAACCTCACTTCCTTGCAACGACATCACAAAATGACAAAATCAATCATTAAGGGTGGAGCAAATAGTGTATAACAAGTTTACACCATCAGTGTTCTTTTAAATGCAATATTAAAAAACAAATTGCTTTTGTTTAATAGAAATAAAAATTTAGTTAAATAATTTATAAAAATCACGAAAAATATGCCAGAAATCCTTGGTTTTCCGATAAAAAGATTAACACTGGCGCAGTGGTATAATTTCCACGCCTTTTGTTGTTAGAACTGCAAATGTCACAGAAATCTAGAAATGGAAGACAATTGATTTTTTTGGTGATTATGGTTATTGTTCCCGCGGAATGACAATCAAAGCCTCCTCAACCATTCATGAAGTAACATAATATGCACACTATGCGACATGCGTATCTGTACGGATACAGCTGTGATTGTGGAAATTCCATGTATACTTTTCTTTTCAGCAGCAATGGTTTCAATGTCTTAATGTCGTGTCTTTTCTAATTTCAGCTTAAATAGTAAAACACACAGTCGCCAAAATTGCTCCGTCAAAGACGTTAGCTTTTCTCAGAGAGATGCGTGATCACGTGATGTCGTGTTTTGGTACATGCGTGGAGGAATCCACAAAATTTTACAACACACCAGAGGAATCCAAGAAAGCCAGATTACGAGATAAACAGCTGACCCGGTTACTGCATAAATATCATAAAGAGGATATGAAAAGATTAAAATTACTGCTGTTAGGTATGTTTGCTAAACTTCCGCCTAAAAGCTTTTAGCATTTGATAGAATTTAACAAAATTAGGGATCTGGCTCTCGGTTGCTGAAATCTAAATAAATTTAATAGTTTCTCGAGTTTCAGTAGGAAGAGGTTGTCAAAGATGGCACACACTTGCAATTCTATCGTTACATAGTTCAAGAGACATTCAAGGGTTTCGTGCCATAGACAGGGTATCGTTGATCGGTCTAGAATCTCCAATCATCAATGAATAAATGTATGCGACTTTTGGTATGCATTTACCATTGCAATTAATTTTAATTGAAATGTTCCCGTGAATAATAGTATACACTTCTTATGTCTTTCAAATTGATATGTCTATCTTGAAATCTCTAGGTTTTGGACTTCGCAGTATCAAAAATGATTTACTTCACGCTAAAGATGAACGTAAGATACGAGAAAAGTCGTGCGAATAATAGGAAATTATTAATAAGAATAAAATGTTTAAACCATATTTAATATCTCTGATCTACTTATGAAAATATGAGTTTCTTGCTTGGTTGGGTTTATTATGTTGATATCATTTCTATCACAACAGTAGCTGAAGTTTAAGAAAAAATACACAAGCACAAAGGCTTTTAAAGGTCGAATAAATGCTATGACGTTATTCTTGGGTGGAGATTTGTAACACCCATTTGAGGACATTGGTGAGATTCGGGGTTCATTAAGCACGCGATAATATGCAACTAATCCTAAGTGCTAGTTACGTCAAGGCTTAAAAAAAATATAGCCCTCTTGTTGAAGGTGACATTTCATGTCTTTTAACGCGTATAACCTATGCATAAAAAGGGCCATATCTCTCTGTGAGCATTATATTAAAGAGACTGTTTTTCTTACGTTATTTCAATTTATTTACCCCAAATTGTTATTTCAGGAACGGGCGAATCTGGTAAAAGTACAATAACTAAACAAATGAAGATTATTCACATCAACGGCTTCGATAATCAGTAAGTATATAATATAGATATCAATAACAAAGGAAATACCTCCGTGATATATATGACAAAAGCCGGCAACTAACCGATCCCAATTGCAAAACTATTACTTTTAAAACACTGCCCCGTTTGCATTACTCCAAAGAAGACTTACAATACGGAAGAGTCAATAACATTCATACTTCTTTATACCCTGCTGAAGTTTATTGTTGGAGCTAATGATTATTTTTAAAAACTATTTTCAGTGAACGATTATCTAAGATAGTGGATATAAAAAGAAATATTCGTGATGCCATTTTGTCTATGGCTGGAGCCATGCATAATTTATCTATCCCGCTACAAGATGAATCTAATCAGCCATGTTTAGAATATGTACTTCGCGAAGCCAGTAACCCAGAACAGGAAATTACACAGGTATGCTCAGTTACAATTGACCTAAATCTGAATTAATATACATAATGTAATAAACTTATTAAAACGAGGTTAAATTAAATTCATATCTATTAAGATTACAACTGGTGCAGCTGGATTTTCAATAAGTGTATTATTGATCATGAACTTCTAAATGCGTCATGATGAGGATAACATCAGATAATTGACAGCCTGATAAAATATATAAAAATTTCGCTATACTTCACTGTACCAAGTGTTGGGAGGTCAAAGAAAGTACCAAAAAAACCGAAACGAAATATATATTTTTTACGTGTATTTGTATATTTGTTTACCCATTTGTCATATTATGTCTTCCAGGAATTCTTAGAGAAAACCCAACAGTTATGGTCTGATGGAGGTGTACAAGAATGTTATGAACAATCGCATCGTTATCAGTTAATAGACTGTGCTAAATAGTAAGTTATTGAAATATATTTTGGATCAGTTCAAAGATTTTATGCAAATTAACCAAACATATAAATTGGTTTCATGTAAAGTTCTAAAAGCCTAAGTTTAAATACATCAAGAAAATGTGTTATCTTTAATAGTGCTTGAATTTATTTTGTTCTCTCTCTATTTTTGCAGTTTTTTAGACAGATTAGATGAGATACGTCGTGATGACTATATTCCAAATGACCAAGATATTCTACGATGTCGAGCCATAACAAATTCCATTCAGCATATAGAATTTAATGTCCCGGATGCTGGAGACCAGGTTAAATTTAGGTGAGTTCAACATCTTAGTCCACCTTCAAATTGCTCAAAATAGTTGGTTTGCTGTTCATGATTTAACAACTCTAAACACAGATGACAATCAACTTTCTTACAGAATGAGGAATAAGATATCAATCATAACATTAGCCTTTTTTGGTGATGGTGGTACATTTAAACTTTGCTTTAATATTCGTCACTAATTTTGATTTCAGTGTTTACGATGTTGGCGGTCAGCGAGGTGAACGAAAGAAATGGATCCAGGTTTTTGATAGTGTAGTAGCCATTTTGTTTGTAGCAGACGCCAGTACGTTTGATCAATGTTTACTTGAGGATTCTGATAAAAACAGACTTTTAGAAGCCCTGGAAATATTTGAACAAGTCTGGAATAATAGGTAAGATACATTTTTAGCTATACACACTTACCAAATAAACAATAAACAGTACCAACCCTAATGGGGATGCTAAATCGAGTCCAGTGTTCCTAAAACAACTGCTCTGGTAGGATTGGATTTCAGTAGCCGACTCTTGTTTTGTTCTTGATACTATTCTTGGCTACAGAATACAAATTATTAAACAAATTTCATTATCTATTTTCAGGTTTTTACGAAATGTTTCCGTTTTACTTTTCATCAATAAAATTGATATATTAGCTGAAAAGGTTTTACGGGGGAGGAGTATACAGCAGCTGAATGAATTATACCCGGATGTCTTCCCAGAATACAGTTCTTTTAACCCATCAAGTAAGTGCCCACTCTTTAGTCAATATTCATTTAAATTGAGACAATAATCGCGTGCTATAAAGATTATGAGAGTAAGAGTTCGTAGGCCTATAGGTCACAATTTCAGACGACGAAAATCGACCGATCCTCTCATGGCCTTTGTAGCCGAGGACTACTTTTCGAAGCTTCATTAAATAGTCCACCCTGGTAGATGAGCACGATGACTTGATATTCTGATTATGCTGATGATATCATGTCTAAGGTTTAATTCGAACCTTTCGGGGATAACGACTGCACTGTAAGAATATAATTAAAATAGATGATAATGATTTGAACTGAAGATTATAAAAACAGAGGAAGTACAATGGTTCTTGTTTGTTTTTTCAGATAGTGAAAAATTAGAATTTATGGAGTCTTTCCCAGGCGGAAGTGATATTCATAAAAAGAAAGGTCGTTCAGCGTCGAGGCCAGATATTGACCCAGAAGTTGTGAAAACCGCAGTGTACATCAAGCACCTTTTTATGGTGAGTTATTTTCGGTTATTTATAACTGCCATAAATTGATAACCATTCTGTTGAGTGAAAATTTTAGTTTAAGTAAAGTTACATCTATATCTGTAGATTGTACGATCAGATTGGTGATAAATTATTTTGGGGCAAGGTGATCCATGATAACCAACTTTACCAACGTACGTCATTATTCTCATTATTTTAGTCATCATTATTTTATTTTTATTATTTTTTTTTTTTACAGAAAATCGTCAAAGGTGAATTAAAATTAAAAGAAACCGTTCAACCCCATGACAAAGAATGGCATAGCCAACATAACTGTGAATATTACTATACGTGTGCTGTGGACACGA
Source organism: Patella vulgata (assembly GCF_932274485.2). NCBI lineage: Eukaryota > Metazoa > Mollusca > Gastropoda > Patellidae > Patella > Patella vulgata. The sequence continues at coordinate 27,861,356 of NC_065883.2, forward strand.
ACAATGTTAAAAAGGTTTTAAATGGATGCCGAACTGTTATAATCCGGAAACATTTAGAACGATTTGGAATAATCTGATCAACGATCATTCGCTTTCTGTTTAACAACGAAGCTAGTCAGAACATTTTCGGGTGCGGCAGAAAATCCATTTACCATTCCAAGATGTCCATGAAAGTGTGTGGTGCTTTGAAACTTGAGAGAAACTTTATTGGTGGTTGATTATTAGTCCTTTGAAGACAATATTCAGCTTATGACTGCTCTCTTAAAGCCGCCTTTATAATGACCCAACACTGTTCATGGCGTCATATATAAAGGGGCGATAACTGTGATAGAATAAAGCTTAAAAGAACGAGAATTTTGTTATTCTGCAATTCTGCAAGGTTTTTATTGTGATATAAATGTGTTAATGAACTAAGAAAAGATTAGCTTAATCTTGTACAATGTTTAATAGTCATTAATCAGCTTTCTGTGATAATTGCACATTTGCCATTTATATAGACGGTTTTCAATTAAAATACGCTAGTGCTAAAAAATAGTGCAAATTGTATACACTTAGTTTGTGATACTATCTACCCCGAACAATGCCTGTAGATAGATTGAACGCATAGTAATGGGATCAAAAGCCACTGTTATCACCAGGTCTGCCAGTATATGCATTATAACAATTCAATACGTGAATTATATCATCGGTGGTCCTTGAAAACAGTTAGACACAAGGAACCGCCAACTATAGACTTATGTGTGTAGGCTTATCATGGACAATAACTTACAAACAAATGATGCCTATACCGGTGTCTTAATAACCAACTACTATGGATTACACGGTGAGCTAGACATGTAACTGAACACAGGATGTCCATCTGACCAATGTCATCTTTTTTCCATATTTCATAACAAGTGCCATAGTTACATTTATCTTGTAAATAAAACATTCTCAATACTCAAATCAATTTGTATTATCATTTAAAAATTGTGTACTTTTCTGATAAATGAATAGAATAAATAATTAAAAATTAATTGATTGATTTTTAATGAGCTTTATTGGTAATAAAATGATGTTTTATGATCTCAAAAAAAAGATCTTTAGTCAATTATAAAGGAAGTCCCAAGGAACTAAGCACCCCTAGAGAAAATGACGCAAATTATGCCTCAACTGCTTTCGAGTTTCATATTAATGATGAGTTTAACAATGAATGACTGCAATCCTCCAACCACAGGCACCTGGCGTCACAAAGCTATAACAAGACGCTGGTTTGCCTAGTAATAGAACATCAACCATTTGCAACGAGTTCCATCCTCAAGCTTCAATAGTTCCCCAATCGCCGTATGTCCACCAGGACGTTGCGAAACTGTCCGAAAGCAGCCGGACTTGGCCCCAAGAAAGGCCGCCGACCATCCCAGATACGTCTGGTAAGGTGTTGAGCAATCCATTGATCGGATGGAAGCAGGTGTCTGCTGTTTGTCACGGGCGAACACATTGGTGTGTGGCGGCACAAAAATGGTTATTGTGTAGGAAAGTGTCTCGCACGATCAGGGGCGTACATAACGATTTTGTTTGGGGGGGGGGGTGTTTCGCGAAAATGCGACCAACTGATGCCCATACCCCTAGTACGAGTGACGCAATCAGGAACCGAGCACCACAGGTGCGAGTTTTGTAGGGGCCATGTGAAGTAGCAGATCTAGATAGGGGTGGGGGGTCCAAATCTAGGGCGCCACCTCAGCCACAATCCCACCCCACAATGAATGTCAACAAAATACTGGCTATAACAGTAAGCGTCCCGGTAGAACATAGATGGTATTGTATAATTATATAGTTGTTTGCCGATCGTTGTCTCGCTGGAAAGCACTTTTATTTAAGTTGACATAAAGTTTATGTCATATATGATTGTGCCTATAACACTGAGCAACCTGAGAAAATTTTGAAAAATTGAGTCAATATCTTGGCATTTGAGGTCATTGCTGGGAGAAATTCTTGTGGACGAGGGGGCCAGAAATGTGAGTCAATTAGACAAAATCTCGAGATCTGCCACAGTCAATTCCGCCTGTTTTGCAAGAGTTGACATAACTTTTGTATAGTCTGACGCCCCACGACCCACACACCAGTGCCAGTGGTACTACTAACATAACTAGACAGTTCAGTATAACCGTGAATATGATAGTGCTGAGACAGTATAAGACAACAGAGGAGTGGAAGAATGATGTTATAATGGAGTCGAGCGCCGCAGGCGCGAAAAAATTTGAGATGTGTAACCGAACTTTTAATTTTTGGGACTGGGCCTGACAATTTTAGTCAATGTCATGGCAAATGGATCCAAATTCTCGTTAACGAGAGGATAAGAAATGGGACAGAATCTTGAGGACTATCTGTTTTGGGAGAGTAGAACTAACAATTCTACAGTCTTTTGACCCACGACTCACTCACTAGTGGTATTACTACTGGGCGATTCACTGTAACTGTGAATATGATAGTGATGAGATAGTAAAAGTCAGAGAAGGAGTTGAAGAATGATGGCATAATGGAATTGAGCGCCGATATGTAACTGAGCTTTTAATTTTTGAGGACTGAGTCTGAGGGCACTTTACCTCAATGGGGCGCTTACTTGGTCTTTGAAATGCCCTGGACTTTGGGGAGAGATTTTGCAGAATTATGATGGTCAGAAAACACCCCATTAATTCATTTAGTCTGAGACCGACTGCGTCTGAGGGCACTTTTTTTTGAGACCGACTATTTTTTGCCATGGGGTGAAAAACATTTTTTTCAAACATGATAAGTCGACAAGGTTATTTTATACTAAAGTTTTGCGTGAGTAGAGTGACGTGTGCAGTGAGCATTTATTTTGATACCGACTGCTCATATCTTACGACCGACTGCACTGATTTTGCGACCGACTTTGGTATCTATTCTGGCATTATTTGTTTACCTCATTAATTCAATAAGACGGCGATGCATAATTTTGAGACCGACTGCAGTGACTGCACTTATTTTTAGACCGACTATTTTTCTCCCTGGGGGAAATTTTGTTCTTAGACCTACATACTCACAACAGAATAAGAGTGAAACACATTAAGTTGACAAGGTTATTTTATACTAAAGTTTTGCGTGAGTAGCGTGACGTGTGCAGTCAGCACTTATTTTGACACCGACTGTTTTATTTTACGACTGCTCTTATTTTGCGACCGACTGCACTGATTTTGCGAACGACTATTTTTTTTTCCTGGCCCCCCCACATTTACGCCCCTGCGCACGATTGTAACCCGTGCATGTTCAGCAAGGCAATCTTACTGGACACCAGTGTCAATCAAAATATCATGGGATCGGTTGGCATCCACCATTCTGACAACCACGCACTCGCTACAAGGCCTGTACACATGGGCAGTTTTTTTAGCCTTTGCCCGCAACCCGTGGGGAAAAAAGCTACCACTTAGTTTTCGAACATTAGTTACGTACAGTCTCACATAAGTCGCAAACATGTAAATGGTCATTACTGCATGTAAAGAAAACATTATTTTAATACACAGATTCGTTTCAGTAATTTTACCTTATACAATAATTTCTACTGTTTGCTGTTGCAGTGACGAAACTCTCACATAAGTAGTCTCGGTCTTTAGGGAGGATCTAGGACCGTTGTCAATAATTGACGAAAAGTTCCATTGCCCATGCGTAACCGTTTTTTTTTATGTGGTTGACTATCCAGTATCTTTGGCCAATACATGTAAGAGTTGCACGCTTTTCCGCAATAAATCCCATAATTCTTGTATTAATATAAATAAACAGGTTAGTGCTAAATGATAAGGCCAACTCAATCTTTCGTCATAGGTCACGAGATGTAAACAGGGCTAGCGCTAATCCCAACCCTAATCGCACAGACTATATCTCTGAGGCAGAAAAACAATTAAATAATCCTAAACATTACACTAAATTAGACCAACCCATCTTTAAGTACACTTCAGCCTTAATAAACAACATCTTACATGAATTGCAGGACAAGGAATACATAACAGCAAAACAATATGATTATCTATCCGCTAAATCTGACTGTCCACAACGATATCTCTATACGCTACAAAAAATACATAAATATCCAGAAACGGAATGGTTTATACAAAATAAATTACCCAAGGGACGCCCAATAATATCAGACTGTGGCAGCGAATCATATAACGTATCACAATTTATAGACCATTTCTTATTACCCCTAGCATGCCAACACCCATCCTACTTAAAAGACACTTACGATTTTATTCACAAAATCAAACAGTTAAGAGTCCCCGAACACACCATTTTAATATCCATCGACGTACAGAGCAGGTACACAAACATCGATAATAACACAGGTATTGAAGCAGTTAGGGAAGCTTTTCTTAGAAACCCACAAGCATCTAGGCCGGACGACAACATTTGTCTGATGAGGAATGACTTCGCTTTTAACGACCAAGTATACCCCCAGTCTTCCGGAACTGCGATGGGAAAACGATTTGCCCCGAGTTACGCAAATCTCTTCATGGCGGAGTGGGAAAGGGAAGTTCTGCCGCTCTGCCCATTAAAACCAGATTTCTATGGACGTTTTCTAGATGACGTTTTCATAGTTTGGACGTACACGCTAGACGAATTTTGGACGTTTTTCAACATTCTGAACAATCATCATCCATCTGTCAAACTAACCGCAAATGTAAGTCATAACAGCATAGATTTCCTTGACACCACCGTCTTTAAAAGTAGCAACACCAAAATCACAGTCCAACTGGAAACTAAAGTATTTTTCAAAGAAATCGATACACATCAATTGTTCAAGAGCTCCTGTCACCCCAAACATAGCTTCTCAGATTCTCCGTTTTCATAGGATATGCACTCAGAAGACCGACTTTGAGTCCGCATGTACGCTGGTATTTAGCAAACTAAGAGAAAGGGGATACTCCAAACGCTATCTCCGACGTAGAAAAGACCAAGAGCGACTTTGAAACTACAGAAGAAATTAAAACGTTTAGGCTAACAAGAGAAAAATTCTGGATTGACAAATTGAAAACAACAGCCCCCCCCCCCCCAGGTTTGAATATTCATACGGCTAGAGCAATAGCCCTTTTTGTAGTTCCATTTAGCGCAACAGCAGCAAGTGCATCCAAAATCATCAGAAAACACTATACTGATCTCCAAGAAAATCACCCGAAAATCTTCACACAGAAACTTATAATTGCATATTCTAAAAATAAAAATCTGAACATAAGACCAGTCTCCACCCTAACCGTTAGTAAATAAAATCAACTAGATATAAGAATCCCTAGCCATAACCCGATTATGTGGAACAAACACATTTTTAGAAAATCCGGGGGGTTGGATGACCGAATGGTTAGCACGTGCGCGCTGTATCATACGGCCTGTCATTGAGTCAATTGGCGTGGTTTCGAATCCCCGTTTGTACGTGACACGCAGTAGGGTCGCCTGTCCAGCCTCGTGGGTTTTCTCCTGGTCCTCCGGTTTCCTCCCACTGCTAAAGAAACCTACGCGCAAGCGAATTATTGAAATAAAATTAAACCATATGTAAGTCCCGAAATGACCTACTAGTTTTTTTTAGAAAATCCAATTCGTAGTAGGAAACACATTAATGTGGCTCTCCCCCGAGAGCCTCAAATTTATTCTTTTTTCTTCAGAAACAAAAATACCAGAATACCAGAAGTATCATCCAAGAAAGACCATCAGCGCCACCAACACCAAAAAACAGTGAAATCACCTTTGTATATAAATCTAATGTATTGTATGTATTTTTAATAAAACTAGGAAATTTCACGAACTAATTTTTCATCGTCCTAGGTCAGTGCTTATGTGGAGACTTAACTTCTCCCCCTCAAATTATTAAACCTAATCTACAATCTCGCCAACAATCACATGCCCTAACCTTATTTACAGCTCAACGACCTTGACAAAAATTGAACTGGCCTTAACAAATAGATTTAACCTAAACAAACATGAATCATGACGAGAGAGAGAGAGAGAGAGAGAGAGAGAGAGACGAGGTTTAACGTCCACTCGACACAAACTAGGTTATTTCGGGACTAACATATGGTTTAATTTTATTTCAATAATTCGCTCGCGCATAGGGGTCTTTAGCAGTGGGAGGAAACCGGAGGACCCGGAGAAAACCCACGAGGTTGGACAGGTGAGCCTGAATCATGACGACGAATAAGGATTAATTAAAAAGAAAACATAGATACGACCCATGAAGAGAGAAATTTTACAATAAAAAGATTAAGAGTGTTGGATATTGAACTGGGCATTTAAAAGGAATTTCTGAAATGGCATTCTTAAATTAATTCCATGGGCGTCAACAACTTCTTTTAGGACTAGTTACCTCTTTGTTTATGATACCGGTAGTATATAAGACTGGATAATCAAGCCAATGATCTATTATTCACAAATGTTGACAATGCATCCAGACTAATATTCGTAGAATATTTTTCCGGGTGATAGAGACTATCACATAAGTCGCATACGTGTAAAGGGAAGTTACTTCATCTGAAGAAATGAAGACAGACCACCATTAATTTCCCCATTGACTTCAATGTTAATTCTGGCCCCTTTGCCCACCTCCAACTTTTCCCCAAATTTTCGTTGGGCTGAATGCTTTTCACTACAGACAGAGGAACAAATGGTCATGTCTTTGCACTAAAATTTGTATGAGGTTGACCACCAAAATTTTGAGGTACACAAACTTGAAGAAGCATACTAAAAACATGTAACTAGTTGTCGTACATATCACCGTAGCCAACCTGATAACCCCGTTATCCTTCCGCCTTAAAATCATGAATATTTACCAAAACCTGGCACAAAATGTTAATTCAAACCCTCTTCATCCATTCTAGACCAAAAAATCAACAAAAATGGGCATGCAAAAGGAGAGAAAAAGAGACAGAGAGAAAATTGCTATAAATAGACGAACTACAAATTTAATGGTGGTCTACCTCCAAATATTCTTTTTTCGCCAATTTAGCCACAGATCACCAATGATTTCCCCATTGACTTTAATGTTAATTCTAGTCTCTTTTTCCCAAGTTTTCGTTGGGTAGAACGCCTTCTACCACAGATGGAGCAACATGTGGCAACCTTTTGCCCAAAAGCACGTATGATTTTCATTATGAAAAACTTGACATACGCAAGCTGGAAGTAGAGACAAATAAAAGTGCAATTTGCCGCCCAACATTTCTTTATGCTTCCGCCTCAAAATCATGAATATTCACCAAATCCTGACAGAAAATCTATATTCAATTCCTTTCTTCTCCATGCAAACGGGGGAAACAGAGAACGGGGGAGAAAGACTAAAAATAGCTTAAAATTTGGCCCTTGTTTCGTAGGTGACGGCGTAGAAATACTTGGTGAGCTGTGCCCAGTTTAAAGGACAATATTATGTAGCACCATGGGTTTTTGTCAGACGTAGAAAGCGGGCCACCAAATCCGGTCGCCACATCCTACGTACGACCCATGCACTCTCTTCTTACTACATATCTTAACAGTCTTGTGATCGTCTAGTATTTGTAATTCCTTTCTTTGGGTTTCTTTTCACGTTGTGTATTTTCTTCTTACTACTATCTCAGTAGTTAAGACGCATGTCTTACCAGGAATAACAATGCAACAGTTCAGTTCTACATTTTTATATCAAGCTGGATACATATTGTTACAATGCATAATATATAACATTAGCATATTTAAAATTAACATCTTTCTCTCAACCCCGACTCCTGTAAAAGTCAAAACAGCATGGCTAGACTCAGGAAGGAACTACATCATGTGGTCTAGGAACCCAGATGGTAATCTCTCCGGAACCCAATGATATCTAAATCTTAAATGGCTGGTTTTTAGTTAAAATTCTGCAAATAATGAATTTGATTGGATGGTAACAGTGTATGATGCAATTAGAAATTTTCCAATCACGTGTTAAACATGATATTCTGGTTTCCACGGAACCAGCTATGTTTAGGTTTCATAAATCTTGTTTATATGTCAACCATTCACTCATTTTGATTTAGGTGCATATGGGACCTGACTTTTATACAAGGTGTGAATCTAATAATTAGTTAAAGATACAATATAATGCTATTATTAATTTAAAGAGCAAAAATTCTACCAATCTTACTACATTACATATGTGATAGAACTGGTCAAATACATTCCAAATATAATTTTAACACAGAGAACATTGCTACGATAGATGCGTAACGACGACTTGAAGAAATGGAAAGTGCTTAAAAAATGGAAAACACGAGTTATCCTTATATATAACTGACTGAAGTAACGAGCGATAACAGATACACCGTCGAATTTCAGCTCACTGTTAATTCCTTCGAAGACGAAATGTTCTAATATGGGATTGTGAGAGAATACCTGATTATTCATAAAACGAATTGACTGTCACTACCATGTGTTTTTTTTTAAGTAGAGAATGAATAAAAACAAGGGAATTCACTTATTTTTCTCGTTTTCTCTTATCTAGTAACAGTCAGTTCACGGTCTCAAATAACAACTTTTCGTCTTCAACGGAATTATTAGTGAGTTGAAATTCGACCCTGTATCTGTTACCGCTTGTTCCTTCAGTCAGTTATATATGAGGATAACTCAAGTTTTCCAATCTTTTTGCGTTACTTCCCGTTTCTTCAAATCTTCGTTACACATCTACCGTAGCAATGATCTCTGTGTTAAAATTATATTTGGAATGTGTTTAACCAGTTCTATCACATATGTGATAATGGCTAATAACACAACATTGTCCTTTACCACATGGATTCGTTCCAGTAATTTGACCTTCTGATAACAACAATTTGTACTGTTTCCTGTTGCTTAAACACATGGCACCAGACGTTGATTAGGGATCCCCATGATGAATTTCATAAAACAAATTTAATTACATTTCGCTTTTAGGAAAACGCTTTACCCACCAATACAGGGCGAATTTCTGACCATTTACGTCAGAAATGAAATTGGGTTTAACGTCCTACTGTTCTGCTCCGATTGGGCTAAGGAAGACGGGCATAAACCATACAGTGTGCTATGGGGGAGATTTTGCCAGGGCAACGGCGCTCCGACCTGCTCTTATATTGGATTTCAACTGTGTACACGCTATAATGTGTACACGGGACTTTTGTCCTTCGCAACTGACAAGGGGCAACCACATCGGAAAATCCCTATGAACTTCTCCTCCAAAACCGGGATCGAACACGGGACCTCCAGGTTAGAGAGCCAACATCTTACTCACTAAGCTATCGCGGCCCCCGACTTGCGTCAGACGCCATTTAAAATTAATTTCAATAAGTTCGTGTGTTTGATACAAATTGTTTCTGTCTGTGCTTTGTAATAGCTTCAAAATCTCTCTCTATATATTTTGCCTTCAGTAGGGATATCGCAATCGAAATTGTTACTTTCAGTGCCTATTTTCAGACAATTACTGAATTGTACCAAATTGTCAACTTCTATAAATATACTATGAATTAATTGTCTATATAAGACGCTCGTTTTATATTCCAAATGGTATGTCATAGAATATAACATTGTTCATTCGTAATTGTTTTCTTTTCATGTAAACTATATAGTGAAAATGAATCCTAATAGTAAGTGCAGGAGATTCGCACTACACATTGGCGGTATATTAGATTCAATATTCTAAATTGGTCAGTGTCGTGCTATTATAGTCTAATTTCTATTTGTGTAACTTCTAAATTAAGACAATATATAATCCAATTTCTTTATTTGTTTAGCGCAAATTTTAATCTATTTCAGCATATTTCTATTAAGAAGAAGATAGCTGTCTTGCTCATTGACGCGTTACATGTTTAGGAACATCGAACAAATTTACAATTGTGACATTTCTACACAACGCAACCGCCATTATGAAGTTGTTTGGTGTCGCCAGTGCGTGCTGAATTTGGTGATTGAGCACCTGGTCGGGATCACTGTTCACTTTTTTAGATTTGGAGATTTTTATTTGATTATTTTTACTGTTGAGCCAATTAATATTTATATACTAAGCAGCAAAAGAACCGCCAGGTTGGTATGTTACTCTGAATAGACGCATTGCATAAAACTTTCCAAATATTTTTATTGTATATTTGTGACCACATCTCCAACTTTACCTGAGCAATAAGGCTCCTTCCCAAACACAGAATTGAACCCAGGAAATGTTCTCAAAACGCAACCTGACTTCTAAGATAGTAATGTGTTCTCCATGATTTTCATGTAACTCATGCTGCACATGCTGTTCACCGGAATAAGGCCTATAAAATGCACCCCCATACCTGGTTGAATCATTCACACTAAAACGTCAGCAGCATGTCACGACTCACGCAGCTCAGAGGAACCCATATTCCTGAAGCAATGGCCCAAGAAATCCCTCTCTGGCCATTGCTGGATTAGCTTCTGATACTTGCGCTTTTGAGGGAGTGTGTCTAATCTTCCCGTTCAATCAAATCTATAACCAAACACAGCAACATGACAGCCATTCTTTTAATCAGGGGCCTTCCCTAAAACTTTGGACAGTGATTTAAGGTATTAAAAACGGTGAAAGTGTTGTTCGACTCAAAACAGTATTGTTTACATTATGTCCGTGCTGATAGCCTCGTTTGTCACACAATTAGTTTTTCTGCAATATTCTGCTATTCGCTGGTTAATTGGGCATAATAAAATCGTGAGTCATGACGTAACGTTATGTAAACATATTTGGTCCAATTTGGAGCTCTGTTTGATATTGTTACGCAGTTAGCTATTGGTTGTTAATCGGGCTATTGACCAGTCATAATTTAGAACAAGAATTTGCCTTCTTTAGTGCAGTGAGTAGTGAGATTAGCTCTTATCAAACGAAACTCTGCGAGGAGTATGAGAGGAACCAGGCGCTTGGAAGACTCGACGCTGGCCACACTGCCCAAGCCATTGCCAATCACTTCCAGGTCAATGTTTGGACCTTCTTCTGGTTTCAGCAACGCTTTCGGGCCCCCAACACCACGGATGATCGGTCCCGAACTGGTAGACCAAGGGTAACCACAAGGCGATAAGACCGCCATGTTGTGCGACAGCACGTGCAGAATCCCTTCACACAGGCATCTGAGACAGCACATCAGACAGTGGGAAAACACGGAAGACCCATCAGTACCGATACAGTGCGCCGACGTCTCACCATCTATATTCTATTACTACTCTACACATAAATGTCACTTTTATTCATAATGAGAAACATTTTCTTGAAATGGTTAAAAAATATACCGGTTGGAAACCCCAAATATGGGGATAAAACGACCTCCAGAGTCCATATAAAATAGGTTGGGTAATTTGTTACAGCCAAAGACTTACAGAGATTTACGTTTTTACTTATTTATAGAATGATATCTTAGTCAAAATAGTCATTTGACATGTAAGATCTTTTACAAATTCCAATTTCACCATTCATCTGTATGAATTTATGCGATTGAATTCATAATTAGTACATTATTAATGATCGTTACTTCTGTATTGGTGAAATTGACCCATTGTTTTGTATTTTCATATTATTTGTTTTTAAAAGACACCAGTGATTCAAAACACGTGAATGCGTATCATAATTCCCACAACCGGTCCATTGGGTATAATTCTGTAAAAAAAAAGCCAAAAATGTCAGCCGTCTTGGAAAATTGCGGCCTTTTTGAAAATTCAAGTGGCTAACGGGGTTTCTTAATACATGATTAGAAACGGACACCCATGCAAATATTTAGTGCGTGTATCCAGATTTGGGGATTGTTACAGTTATCTACCTTTACATAGTCAATGTAACCTTCATACTCCAATCAAATAGAAATTTATTAAACACCGACAATGACACGCAAAATTTATAATGAATGATATACCATAGTGGATAAGTAACTTCAACGAATTGCAATTTTTAAGTTAGTAAAACTGTGCGTGATACTATTCTGTGCATGCTATATAGGCCGTGACTCGAGTATTGGATGATGACTTATATAATATTCAAAAAAGATGTTTCATTATATTATGTCATACAGAGCCTGATTAAAAGGAGGGTGGGGCGCTGACTGGGCTATAGCCGGAGGCACTAACATTAAAGAGGACTTCAAATTAGTTCTAATATTTGTTTGTATTATAATGTGTCATTTATCATTTTTTGTAGGTTTGTGCCAAATAAATATACCTAAATATATATACCATACTGACATATAAATTGTATTTGTGTGAGTGTGACGGACAATTACCAGAATATGCCCCGTTTTCACTGTTGATGCAAGGGCCCCAGTGACACTTCCAGTCAGTCGCCCCAGGCAATCTTAATCCGACCCTGTGTAACACACAAATCGAGAAGGGCTACCCCGAGAAAGTTCACTTTTCTTATTTAAAGGAACTAAGTCTCTAACTCGATATTTTCCATAATATTCGAATTTAAAAACACAAATTAAATTCAATATTGGTCAATTAAATGACTATTGATGTTGTTATCTTGCCGTGAAACTATAGGATCTTGATATCCAATATGTAAGACACAATTAACATTTTATAATTAGTACACGAATCGTGTACCCTATGGTTTCGGGTACCATTTTGTAATGAACAAATGAAAACATATCCTAAAACACAATGTGGAAGTAATTATTAGTAGAGGCTGATAATATTTATTTAATATTTAAAAAAGACCGCGTAGAATGCACTATAAGCAGACGTAAACGACTGCCGTTCAGTTTGAACTTTTTACGTATTTCACCGAACATAATTGATTAGAAATAACAATATTTTTTTTTCAAAAATTGAATATAAATCACTTTACATACATTCATATTAAATTGATATGTGTTTTAGAACCATTTTTGTCTATTTCGCGGTTCTAAAAAATAGAGCTATACGCCCTTTAACATTCAATTTAAGAAAAAATATATTATAATAGCAACGGTGGATAATCTCCCGGCTTGGGTTCAATCGGACTAAAAGAGGTCCAGTAATAGCTAATGATTGCTTTTGATAATGTGCCATACATCCTCGGCAATGGGTGCCGATAAATTTCGAATTCATTACATGTTTGTAAATATTGAAAGGGATTGAACCATTGTATTTTGCAGTGATTCGTATGACGGTCAGAGACTTTAAATTACTTTAAAGAAAGATAATGAAAATAGCTTGTTTGTATATATGTGACAGTCAATGTCTACAATAAGGCAATGTGTACAATGCCTGAAATATACAAGTCAATGTGTACATTGCCGGGTTAGGGTTAAGGGTTGGGGTGGGGGGTTAGGGTTGGGGTTACAAAGGCATTGTACACATTGCCTGATTGTAGACATTGACTGTAACATATATACTTAAAATGCTTATTAAATAGTCAAAGGTTTTGTTTAGATTTAGATATTATCCTTAGAATTTGTAAAGTTCACATATTATCTTTTTAATAAGCCGAAGTAAGATACAATTATAGACACGTGTAACGTACTTCATTTTGGAGTGCACATAACTCAATAAAAAAAATTGACCTAACGTTTACAGTTCAATAAGTTTAAACGTTGAGTGCAATGATCAACTAGTTAACCAAGATTGATAAATATTAGCTATATGGGTGTTGGCTCTTTATAATATTGTCTAAAGCTGTTCAGGTGACAACCACATAATGTCCAATACAATGGAATTCGTGATATGTTCTTGTATTCTTTCTGTATTAATTTGTCCAATTGGTGGGAAATTTTGTTATGACAATTTTGTGGATTTACTTAAATATACCACAGACATATACTCAATCAACTTTAAATCGACATACACTTGGATCGACAAATTAAAGTGTGACACGGAATACAACTTTACGATTGTTGTGATCCCAACTGAGTATTCACTGGTGCCTGCTGAGAAGTTCATAGCTGTGTTTTTCTTTATTTAGTTCGAGTCATTCTATATGTGTCTATGGTTAGTCTCTATCTACGGTTGTATGCCGTCTGACTTACCATATTTTTATTTTGCAAAATTCAAATATTTTTCATACATATTTAGCCAGGTGTGCCGCTATTTTTTCATGTGTTCCAAGGTGTGCCGTTGGCTAAAAAAGGTCGAGAACCACTGATTTAGACAAATATTGTATGTACGTTGAAGACTTCTGGTTGCCCGAGACCATAATATTCAATATATTAGAAACTATCCCTACAGATCGTGTGTACGCACACGAACTCTGTATAAAATAACAATTTCATTCAGACCTGCATAATAGTAGTGAACTGTCCTTTCAGCAAATATACCTACCCCTTTCTTATTCTCTCTCTGGCTGGTAATATAATATAATATGTTTAAAGCTTTATTAATAATAGACCCGACACTCAACGGACAGTTATAACCTAGGATATATGCGAGTATAAGCAAACTAAGTAAGTAACTAATTTATAAATTGTATAATAAGTACTTTAATTACAATCTTTAAGTAAATGTTTATTTATGTGAAGATCTCAAGCAGCTTGTTTGTATGTTGAGGTGGGCGTTGAAAAGAATATCTAAAACCATATATTTATATACCTTAAAATTGTTCAATTGGCGTTTGTTGATTAAACTGGAAATACACAGGATATAAGTCTATGCTATACAGGTTACTGTTCAGCCGCATAGCCCAATTTTCATCATTGTTTTATTTGAACTGGGTCGTTGTTTCCATAAATCTGACTTGTTTTTAACGTCATTATGTTAGGATTTTAAAAAAAGATTATTGGTTTTAACTGTGGGGTCACTAATTATGACTGGTCATACTTTTGGCCGAAATGTGTTTTCGATTGATTGCACCAAAACATACGAGTTCATTAACTTCGCACGCTTTTTCGCATGAAACCCAAATCTAAGGCCTTTAAAATCCAGGGGTTCTCGGTTTCAAAATAAGTTGTTCATGTAGACATTCAACGAGCCAAGTAATGCCACGTATGAACAAAGACCAACACAACAACGCTACGGGCGGTTACAAGCACATGAATCCCAGACAGATGTAGCCAGGCTGCTCAATGGTTACCCGAGTACTATCTCTCTCACTTTGGGATAGGTACCGACAGGGCCGTAACTAGCTCAGAGCAACGAGGGGGCGGGAAGTTCTCAGGGGTGCTGTAAAATTGACGGACAATATATATCTATTGTTATTATGGTCGACAATTTTTTCACAAGGGAGGGGAGGAGGGCGAAGCTTTTGAGGGGGGCTTTGCCCTCTACTGCAGCAGCAATTCCCGGACGGCGTAGGATCTCAAGCCAGACTGTCCGTAACCGCCTACGTGAAGCCGGATAACGAGACAGACGTCCCGACGTTAGATCTGTTGTTTTGACTCGTCGACACCGTCAAATCCGACTTCAATAGGATCAGACACAGGGTATGGCCACGCTGGAGAACAATTTGGTTCAGCGACGTGTCTCGTTGCAGCGAGGCTATGGTAGAGCGAGGGTATACCGACGATGAAATTTCACTATGCGTTTCTTTTTTTGAAGAGTACAATATATTTAATAATTGTTTTACAACAAATTTAATCATTTTTTACGATAAATTTAATCATTTTTACGATAAATTTAATCATTTTTTTACAATAAATATACATGTAATCATTTTTTTAAAATTAATATAATCATTTTTTTAAAAATAAATACAATCATTTTTTAAGAATAAATATAATCACTTCTAAAATAAATATAATCATTTTTACAATAAATGTATTCACTTTTATAAATAAATGTAGTCAATATTTATTACGATAAATGAAATCATTTTTAGCAATAAATGTAATCATTTTTTAAAACAATAAATGTAATCATTTCTTACAATGAATGTACTCACTTTTTACATCAAATGTAATCCTTTTTACAATAAATAGAATCATATTTTTACAATAAATGTAATAATTTCTTACAATGAGTATATTCATTTTATACTCATTTTCTTTTACAATAAATGTAATCATTTTTACAATTAGTGTAATCGTATTCTTTTTAAAATAAGTCGTAATCTTCACTTTCTTTTTACAATAATGTAATCATTTTTTTACAATTAACGTAATCATAATTTTGTTTTCAATAAATATTTTTAAACAAATATTAACTGTAATATTTAAAAAAAAAATAGAAAAAAATAAATTCATTACTTATATTCTTAAATTAAACGTAATCATTCTAAAGAAATAGACATAATCATTTTAAAAATAAATGAAATCATTTTATAAAATAAATGAACTAGTTTTTTTTTAAAATAAATGAACTAGTTTTTTTAAAATAAATGTAATCATTTATTTTTTTAAAAATAAATATAATCATTTCTTTTTTTAAAAAAAAATGTATCATATCTTCCTTCATTAATGATAACTATTTGTTATTTTTTTCAGACAACTCTCATTATGATGATATTGTTCTTAATACTTTTAGTGTGTCAGCTCACTCGTGGGTATTTCTACAAAGAACTCGACCAGAGTTTTAAACATAAATTAGCTCAACAATATTCACCTGAAGAAAACAGTAAAACAAACTTTGATATAAGATCCAAACAGTATCAAGTTGTTAAAAATGTTGTCTGGTTCAATCAGCCATATTGGACTCAAGATACGATACCCCTCGGTAAAGTTTTCTTCTCTAACTGTGCTGTAAAAAGCTGCAAACTGGTACCAACAACTCCATCCACTATAAAGTCGAGCGATGCTGTCATCTTTCATGCCGTAAATCTACCCGATGTTTCCCCTCCAAAACGACACCCAAAGCAGACGTGGATATTTTTTGGTTTGGAACCTCCTTTTCATTACAAGTCCCACGTTTGGGCATCCAATGATTGGTTCAACCTTTTTAATTGGACGATGACATATCGCTTTGATTCCGACGTCATTCACCCTTATTCGGTATCCAGAAATCGTGAAATGAAGGGATTTAAAAGAAGAAATTATGGTGACATTATTAAATTAAAAACTGGACTGATAGCCTGGTCAGTAAGTAATTGTGAAACTCGTGGGAAGAGGCGACAATATGTGAAACAACTACAGGATTATTTTCAGGTGGATATTTATGGGAAGTGTGGAACATTTCCATGTAGAAAGAAATGTTTTGACGAGATAAATAAGAAGTACAAATTTTACTTAGCTTTTGAAAATTCGTTTTGTAAAGATTACATTACAGAGAAGTTCTTCAGAACCCAGAATCTAGACGTTGTCGCCATTGTTAGAGGAGGGGGAGATTACTCAAGGTTTTATCCACCCGGAACATACATAAATACAGCGGATTTTTCCTCCGTGAGGGAACTTGCCATCTATTTACAATATCTGGACGAGAATGATGCTGCTTATTCCGAATATTTACATAAAAAATCATTGTTTATTTCTGGTGACAATATCAGAAAAATAGCATTCTGTGAGATGTGCCGGAAATTACATGATATAAACGTATATGGACGAACAATTTCCAACATCAGTGATTGGTTGAATACCTGTTTTGAGCCGCCAGATTTAGAAGCATATATAACTGATGAATCAGAATTACAACGACAATATATTGATGTGATTGCGTCCAAAAAGAAAAACAAGCCAATTTTGCAAATAGATTATTAGATTTCTGTTGGATACGAGAGATTATCAAATACTGGTCTGTTTCCAATTTCTAACTCAGGGCCAAATAACTGGTCTGAAACCGATTCTCTTCCAGTAGTGTCAGTAGATATAATAATACCAAGGTGAGAAACGGATTGGAATTAAATAACTGGGATCAAAGTTCACTATACTCTAGAAAGAATTGTTCTGTATCCCAAGAAGATCCCGAATCGGGTCTGCCCTCTGTTTGCCCCCCCCCCCCCTCCTTAAATAATTTTTAAAAAAATAAAATAAAATATTTGTGATATGTTTCGGTAATCAATACCTTCTACAGTGATTAAATCCCACTCAGTCATAGATTTGCATGTTGTAGTCAGTGTGATTTCTTACCAGACTCATCCTGCTGTAAACCGGGGAGAGGGCTGGGTGGCCAAATGGTTAACGCGTGCGGCGTTGCACCATAAGGTTTGCCATTGAGTCAAGTAGCGTGGTTCCGAATCCCCGCTTGTCCAACCTCGTGGATTTTCTCCAGGTCCTGCGTTTTCCTCCCACTGCTAAAGACCCCCTAGGCGCAAGCGAATTAATGAAATGTTAATCCCGAAATGACCTAGTTTGTGTCGAGTGGACGTTAAAACCCATCTCTCTCTCTCTCTCTCTCCTGTAAACCTAATATAAATACTAACACGTGAACCACTTGAGAAGTGTTTTTTAAGATCCTCAAAGTTTTGGGGTATAGGTTCAACGCAGCGAGAAAATTCCTTCACTTCGAATCACTTACTCCGTTCGGTTGTTCATTTGACACTTTCCTCTCTCGTGGGATAAGCTAGTAATTAGGCAACAGGACGTATCTGGACACAGTCGTTGCGGAATCCGGTCACTTGCTTCGCTTGATCCAAATTTAGAGAAGTTTCTGGACTTTAAGAATGTCTCTGCGTTGGCAAAAAGCTATGATCTAAACATGGAAGACTTAGACCGAGAGTTCCGCCAAGCAAAGAGAATAATAGACTGGGCCAATCTGAAACTGGAAACGGTCAAAGATCTTCATGATTAATTGATTCTGTTGTGAAAATGGCGTTTGTTGAATTAAAAAAAAAATCAGCAGATAGCTCTAACTCTCCCGGTTAGCACAGCCGGAGTAGAGAGACAATGGTCGACAAGCGTCTCCGCAACATGGCTGTAATAAGTTTCCACGGGAGCGGGCAATGTGGCCGATCGCTTTTCTACAATATACCCGAATTCAAGAATTTATAGCAAACCGATTGATGATAAGATATTTTGTTGAATATTGTTCCTTACTCATAATAATACAATAGTTTGCATCTAAATCATTATGCTTGGGTGTTCTGATAGCAGTCTGCACTTTATTATTCAATTATTGCATTTCTTCAGGCAGTGATTTTTATAATTTTAAGTGTTTTTGAGTAAAAAACAGTTCTATTTATCTCGAAAATGTGCATTCCGGCAGTCTATTTTTCAATATTTTCTGAGGGATGACTAGGCGTATCCTGTCTCACTATCGATTTTGATCAGGTTCTTTTTCGTTCAATTAAATCAGGACGTACTTTTCAGATTTTTAACAAATCCTTTAAAGGAGGCAAGTCTCTAACTCAATATCACCCACAGTTTTCTACAATGCAAACACGACTTAATGGTCAATTTCAATCAATATTGATGTTGTTATCTCACCTGAAAAGATGGGCTTCTGATATCCAATATTTAAGACAAAATGAAAATTCTAAAATTGGGACACGAATCGTGTTCCAGAATGCTTTCGAGTGCCAATTATAATGACACGACTATACATACCCCACAGGAAAATACTACCGGTGTGGACTGGAATAACCAGATGCCAAAGACTGCCATTCAATTTGGACTCTTTGCGTATTTCGCTGAACATAACTGATTAGAAATTACAATAAAAACAGAAATGGTTGAATGAAAATCTAGGTGCTAAAGAATAGGGATTTAGCCACTTCAATCTTGATGAAAAAGTCATTTTGATCCCATCGTCAAGATGATCTTGTTTTTGTTATATCCGACTTTTATATCTTCTGTCACATCTCATTTCTGCTGAAGCAGACAAAATTCAATAAAGAGTAATGATTTTGTTAACAAATCTTTAATTGATGTATTTTACAAATTGTATTAGTAAAAGTACTGAGCAAAAATTGTATAAATACATAAAACTATTATTTCTATATGGTCACCTGATATTGAGGTTAAAAAAATAGTTCTTTAAATACCCACACCCAAGTTGACATTCATTCACAGAATTCGTTATATCCCACTCTTGGCTTTTTGAACTTTCTGTATGTGTTTTATATTGTTTTAAACTAAAGCAGGGGATTAGTGCTATGAGGTCAATTTTTGCTACGGCTTACACTTACTTCGAATTCCAACAATCAAGGGGTCTTTTAGGTGCAGGCCAATGTTTATACAGGAACTATTAGACACTGTTCCTTGCCAGGCCCTTTGCCCTGCACCAATGACAAAGGGGATACAACACCGGAAAACCCCTGGGGTATTTTCACTGCCAACATCGGGATTTCAATCCCTGAGCTTCAGATAAGTGAGTCAGTGCATAACTCTCTGAGCCACTGTGACTCGGGCCACATAACAAATTATACAGGAATATATTATTTATCACTATATAATAAAGTGGCATATCGAAACCTTCTTATAATAATTATCTCAAACATCTTGAAAATGTAGGGTGACTTAATAGTATTAGTGGCAATACAAATTGTCTTACAGATAACCATATTCTAGTCTACACAGCTTGCATCAAATTGTAGACCTACAACAGTATCACAGTTCTATCTCATCGTAATATTTGGATAAAAGAAAATCTTGAAGTGTTTTTGGAATATCCAAATTATTAACTTTCGCCAAACTGTCGGCATTAACTAATGATTTTCTGATGATACTTCGACTTAATCTCATCAAATCACGTGGGGTATATAACTCATTATGTAGCCACGTCTTAAATTTGGGTAGAACTCCACACAGATACACAATTCTCGGGGCTGTTAAAATATCATAAGTTCGGTCACAGTCTGCCTTTAATAAACGCTCAACAAGTCGTAGATTTCCAAATTTCACAGCTTTGTGTAAAGGTGTCATTCCTGTAAAATATGATATGACAACTAACAAAGTAATTCTATTATGAAATGAGGAGGGATTGGCACTAGAGCTTCATTAGTCCAAATCACAGCAATCAATTTAAGAATGTCAGATATCAAGTTCAAATATAGAGCATTTTGCCCCAATGTGTACAAAACCTATATATTCAGTCACTGAAAGTGTAAGAATTGGGCTTGAAAAATGTACAAAGTTTTTCTTTGTTCCAGGAACTAAAACAGTGATATAAAAAGAGAATTTTACCTTTTTTATCTGGGGAGTCTGGGTCGGCACCATGACTTAATAAAAAATTCATGATTTTGGTTGATCGTCTGGAACCATTGTCTTCAGCAGTATAATGAAAAGCTGTACGTCCAGAGCTGTCTTTCTGTTATAAAGGAAATACTTAATGTTATCATCTCCTCACTACAATAACGTTTAATAATACTATACCTAGATTTTATTTTTGTATGGAAATGCAATACAGTTATTTTAAGTCCTATGATTATGTTTATTATATGTGGAGTGGGGGTCACGGTGACTAAGTGGGTAAGACGCTGGCTCACAAGTCTGGAGGTCGGATGTTTGATCCCTGAATTGGCCGAGAAAGTACATCCAGATTTTCCGACGTGGTTCCCCGGACAAGGACAGCTGTCTAGTCGTTCGGATGGGAAGAAAAACCAAGGACCTATGTACACATTGGCATGCACGTAAAAGATCCCTTGAAGTTGGAATCTGATATAAGAGTAGGAGGTAGTGCCGCTGTCTGGGCAAAATTTCCCACATAGCACACTGTATGGCGTATGCCCATCTTCATTAGCCCAGTTCGGAGCAGAACAGTAGGATGTTAAACCCCATTTCATTTCATTTATATGTGGAATGGCTTGTAGTAGAATTCTACATACTGATCTTTAAATTCTAGCAGGTCCACAAGCTAAAAATGGCATTTTTCTAACAATCAGGGGCCATAATCCAGGAAGTTACATTCTGATATGCGCGATTATCGAAAGGAACCAAGACCTTCGTGATATAAGCATAAATTTAAAGTTTCATATTATATTTACACTATTTGCGTACGCGGGGCGGCCATTTCGTCTGGCAGTTTTGGTTTGAAATTCAGACTCAACCGAAATTACGGTGTAATGGTGATATATTCAAATGGTTTTAAAAATCGAATTAAAATTGTGACCTCTAGAGAGATCACAAGCTAAGAACGCGATTTTTCGTACAGTCAAGGGCCACAATTCAGGGAGTTACGATCCGATATGTGCGAAATGGAACCAAGATCTTTGGGTTATAAACATCTATTTCAAGTTTCATTTAGGGTGTCCACAATTTTGATATACCACATTTTTACACTATCTGCGTGCGAAGGTTGGCCATTTTGTGATATATTCGGCCGTTTTTTTTTAAATCTGGTAATAATTGTGACCTCTAGAGGGACCACAAGCTAAAAATGTGATTTTCCCTACAATCAGGGGCTATAATTCAGGAATTACGATCCGATATGCAAACATATATCGACAGGAACCAAGATCTTTGGGTTATAAACATGCATATCAAGTTTCATCAATCAGATGAAACTTGTGAGCTCTAGAGTGTCCACCAGCTGAAAACGTGATTTTTCGTACAATTAGGGGCCATAATCCATGCAGTTATGGTCTGATATTTGCCAATGTCGAAAGAAACAGAGATCTTTAGGAGATAGACCTATATTTCAAGTTTCCTCAAAATCGGATAAAAATTGTGACCTGTAGAATGTCCACAAACAAATTGTGGACGTACGGACAGAGGCGACGGCATATATGTGGGCATATAAAAATGTACCAATTGTTAATTGGATTATTAACATACCATATTTATATCAGCACCAGCATTATATAACAGTTGAACTATTTCTGCTTGTTTTAAAGCCACAGCCACCATTAAAACAGGTGCTCCTTTACCATTTGTTTTATTGACATCAGCACCAGCTAAAGAATGTACAAAATAATTTATACATCACTAATTAAATTTCATAAGATTATATCAGGTCTTTATTGTCAAAGGTAATTACTCTGCAAGATGGTTGTTGTAATATTTCACACCTTATCCCAACAAACCATTGCAAAATGTGCACAGAATGACATTGGTTGCAACTAAAAAGTTCTTTGTGATGTGATAAAATTCTAAAATAAAATTTAAGCTGCTTGAATGAGCTAGTTTAGTATTTTAGAGCCCAGGTCAGGACTTTTAAATGGCCCTTTAATTACTAGATACATACTATAATTATACTTACCATCTAAAAGAGCAGATATAATATGTAAGTTAGCTCCCCTGGCAGTTATAGCAAAATACAAAACACTGCTACCTTTAATATCTACTAAATCCAAATTACAGCCAGATGCTATAAGCCTCTGTACACCTGGCAAATCTTGTCTACATATAGCTTCCATTATAGCAGTGCGTTTACTAGATGACTGGATATCTGGGTCTGCTCCTGAAAATGAATGGAAAGACAAATGCTCATTTACAAAAATCAATGTTAAATGCACAATTAATTGGTAGTGCTGTTTATGTAAAACATCTTTTGGTAGTAGTTGCTGTATGAGCAACCATCTTAATGCACACTGCACACATTACCACCACCACCTTTCATTTTCTTTGTATAACTGGCTACATCCTCATTATATACACATGCATATCACAGGGTGACCCCAAAAAACATGACCCATAAATTTTTTATTAAATCCTACAAAGATCCAGCAAATTTCAGTCTGTGCATGGTCATTCCCCAAAGTTTCAGTTATCTTTGTCGCTTTGCATAAAAGTCATGTTCTTTCCAAAATATGCTCCAAATGGCCACTGTGGCGTTGGAGGCAAACTTGCATATGTCGCGCAAAATTGTCAATTACTCGAACACATTCCTCTTTGGGGAGGCCATTTGGAGCATATTTTGGAAAGAACATGACTTTTATGCAAAGCGACCTTAGGCAAATCTTCAAATGCTACATAAGCATCAATAACTAAAATTTTAGTGGCTGATAAAAAGTATGATATAACAGAGCAGGGCAGATTTAAAATCTATCTATGAAATGTATGTCTAACCAAACTTACCCTTTGTGAGTAGAAAGTCTATAACATCTAGTCGTCCAACAGCAGTAGCTAGATAGAGAGGTGTTCTATTGGTACCATCTCCAATATTAATATTACTGCCATTACTTAACAAATAGTCAATCAACTGAAGAAAAAAATTAAAGAGATGTTCCATTCGGGGTAATAAGATCAACTATTTGTGTTCATAAAATACTTATATCTAAATATATGTAATTTCTTTTGAATAAGTTCATATCCTTAAACAAGTCTATTTTTCAGTGTGTATCTAAACCAGTAACATGATAAAACTACTAGTATTGTGCTTTAGGGGGGCAGAGTGATGGCCCGCTGCATCCAATCAAAGAGTTTTTTTAATTTGAAATTCTTAATGTTCACATGGTTGCATCTGTCCTGATTAATTTGAACAAAATGTCTATTTCATCTATTTTACATATTTAAAATGCCTTTTGTCACATTTCTCAGTACTAGGCTCTATACTTGAGTCTTGGAGGGCTAACACTCAATCAATTAGAACAGGGCATCACCAAACCTCTGCACACCACTAGGGTGCAGGGGTTGTCTAGGTTTATATCTGACAACTTAATGTACCTTAACATCAGAATATAAAACTGCTATATGTAGAGGTGTATAACTGGATAATCTAATCTGTCTATATAGATATGGTAGCTTTAAATAACATGGTTCGCCTGAGAAAAATAAAACATATAATTATTTTCTCAAAAAGAATGAAAAAGTAGTTCAAACCAAATCTACAGAAAAATAACATATAAACGTAAATCATAAAACATTTGGAAATACAAAACTAAATATTTCCACCATAAAACTGGAACCCATAATTTTTTTACATCTGAGTATTGTGGTGGTTCACTAACCGGGATGTCCATAGTTCATCTTGGTGTTGGCCAAGGAAGTTTTGTTCTGATTATCCAGTCTGGTATCCTCTGGTCAGTGGTGCAGGAGAGAGAGAGAGAGAGAGAGAGAGAGAGAAATGGGGTTTAATGTCCACTCAACACAAACTAGGTCATTTCGAGATTAAGATATGGTTTAATTTTATTTCAAAAATTTGCTTGCGCTTAAGGGTCTTTATCAGTGGTAGCAAACCGGAGGATCCGGAGAAAACCCACGAGGTTGGACAGGCGACCCTACTCCTTGTCACGTACAAGCAGGGAATCGAAACCACACCAGTTGACTCAATGACAGACTTTTTGGTACAGTGCGCACATGCTAACCATTCAGCCATCCCCCCATCTCCCCCCCCAGTGGTGCAGGTGGGCATGACAAGGAAATGCGTCTAGGTATACTTTTGGCAGCATGTTAAAGAACCTCTTATAGTTGAAAATCAAAGTATGAGTAGGCCTTGGCACCACTGTCAAAATTTCACCTGTAGCAATCTACATGGTGGATGTTTCTCTGTATTAGACCAGTGGCCACAGAAAAGTAAGACTTTAAAAACCCCATTTAATTTCATTTTTAATTTTGTCCCACTATACTGCTGTTTGTTTATAATCGCTTTTTTTTTTACTTACCAGTATGTTTAACATTGACATCAACACCTTGATTAATCTGTCTGGTAACCATAGCAACATCATTATATCTAATCCCCTGAAATATCACCTCACTTTCTTCTGGTATCTCGACAAAAGAACTGTCAGATAATATTGGTTCTCCCGATTCCCATTCCATTTTCTGTCTAATGTTTGGTACTCTCATTTATACCAAAAAAACTGAAGGATAAAGAAAGAAGGAAATGAAATGGGGTTTAACATCCTACTGTTAAAGAAAGAAGGAACGAAGCATAAATTAAAAACTTGACATTGCCATACACAGGGTGAAAAATGTGTTTCAAACACTTAAACATACATTATGCAAGAGCTAAATCTGCCTATTGCAGGTCTTTCTTTAGGCCTGAAATGTTATCTAAATTATTAATTAACTATAATATAAGCGGATTGGAATACATCTTTTGAAAAATTATTTAACGTAAAAATGGATAATCGAGACTCTGTTTTTTTTTATCATACCGGTTCAGAGTGGAGCAATTTGAGTCAATTTGACTGAAGTTCAGCCTATTCTATTTTTTAACTATTATAGCGAGAACTGTCAACTCTTTATCTAAGCTCTTATAACAACCCTCAAACAATTCTAGGTAATGTGAATGTTGAATCATAAAGATGTCGGTTTAGATACATGTTCTACAACATACAATTTCTGGTATAAAACAAGATAAATAAACCCATCAGGAATTGAAATCAGCTATGATTCGGAACATTATTACCCTCTCTTCAATTTGTGCAGAGAAAGAGGGAAAGAGAAATAGGGTGTAACAAACTAGACATAAACTAGGTCATTTTGGGACAAATAGTAAGAATGAAACGAGCTCATGCCTGAGAAAATGTTCATGGTTAGTCAGGCAATTACCCTACACATTAAAGATTAAACATACATTATGCAAGAGCTAAATCTGTCTATTGCGGGTCTTTCTATAGGCCTGAAATGTTTTCTTAATTATTAATTAGACATTAATTAAGTTATCCAGGCCATAATCAAGTCTTGATGGCATCGGATTTCTCCGATATTACCGGTAAATAGATTAGAACATTTCAGCCATATTTTGATTTAAGCTAAAAATGGAGGAGTGAGACTTATTTTCGAACAACCAGTACGGTAGTTAAAATTATTGCACACGGCTTGTCTAACCTTCAAAAGCTAATATCTTCGCTCGCAATAGAGTGATTTGAATGAATTTTTCAAATTATTCATTTTACATTATCTATTTTCGAACTATTATAGCAAGAACGGTCAGCTCTTCATCTAAATCTTACATAATGTATCTTTAACCCATGACTTGCATAACCATAATATCTACAGAGCATGCCTACCCATAGGCCTCCCTATATAGTTTGATTCATGCAACCTTTATCACATCTAAATAACCAGATTTATCTTACTGACACTAAAGGCCCTCAATAAATTGATCATTTAATGATTTATAGGGCTACAATGTTACATTGTATATGATAAGTTACAAAAAAAAAACCTACCTGTTAATATACTGTTGAGTAGTTAACCATTCTAACTTTGTTGAAGATAATGGCAACATGTTGATTTCTTCAAGTAAATACTTCATGAAATTATCAAAATATTAACCTGATCTTAGCAACATCCAATGAATGTCGATTTCATCCTCACTATTATTAGTAATATGGTGTCACTGCAGCACCATGTCCATATAAAGTAAATCTTCTTTCTAAATCTGCAGACAAACTACGTTCATTTATAAAATCTATGAACAGAAATACCTTATATGGCAACTGATACGGATCAATAGTTACAGATAAATATAAATTCATAGCCTAATAAAGTATGGTGGGAGACCAACTGTGCTGAAAGTCATTCTAAATATAGAAATGACGCATTTTTGATTATTTATTGGTTTCTTCAGGACATTTTTGTTTTGTAAAAAATAAATTTTGATAACATTAATATCTCAATTAAAACCCAACAGTCGACGTGAGATTAAATGAATGACAATAATGTGAGATTCAACTTTGGTTTATCTCGAAATTGTCAAAATTCTACTAAAGGAAAGCTGCGGAGGGGAGATAATAAAACCATTAAACAGAGTAAGTTCCCTTTGTAAGAAGTTCAATTTATTTCATTGTATATAATATTCATCGCACATTAAATATAAGATTTGATGTGAATTATCCTTAAATTTGCGTACTGTAAGATAAATCGTTAAAGTCTTTCAAGTCCTCATATGACAAGAGTAATACACAGCTTAGGGTGGAATGGGACTGGTCCAGTCTTTTGAAAAACATCTTTGATACTTGAAATTCAAAGAATGAACCTAAGTTCAAGACAAAATTCTCCTTTGTACTGTACAAGTAACGGAAACATAACATTAATTGACATATATTTGTCAATTTTTAATATTAAAAAAAAAAGAATAAAATTAATGACAGATATTTTTATTAATTATACAAAAAGGAAAACAATACACAGACTTTCTTTAGTAATAGGAACTAGGTGAAACAATTAAAATGCCTTTCTTTGCCTTTCCCAAAAACAAAAAATGCAACTTTTTTACATAGTGAAAACAAATGTATTTTGTTTGTGAAAAAACATTATTCACACAATATATATATATACAATCCTATGAAAAGACAACACAATTCACTTTCAAAAAAATCCTATTTTGATTATTGTTTTTGAAACATACTAAAATATTTATAACTGTTTCATAATACAATCATAAAAAATTTAAGTGATAAATTCATATAAAGTTTTAGTTTATTCTTCTGTCAATCTTATATTCATCTAAACATTTACTGTATTATACAAACTGGTTGACCAACCAAAATTCATTATACAAATAATAATGGCCAATCAGCCTATACAAAGCAATATATAGAAATATGAAAACAGAGTGGACATTAAACAGCACTATAAGAAAAGATATAAATATCCTATGACCAATCAACCAATAAAAAGACATTTAACATCCTCAGTATAAATATGAAATTTTACAATATGATGACTCCCCAAAAAATTAATTACAATTGTTTAAATTATATAACAATTTTATTTTTACAGTTGTCAATCCACTAATCTACAGATATAAGAGTTTAACTCCAATCTACTATTAAATTTCATAATCAGTTTTGGGTCAGTTAAAAAAAAAAAAAAAACATGTTAGAAACATTTCAATAATAACCATGAGTGAGCTAGTGGCCTTTATGTAACAAGCATGTCCCCTACCGGCCCCTAAAGTTTTTTTATTACAATACATGTGAATATATAATGCAATTATGTATCGATGGAATTAATCCTATAAAATTGGATTTTCACTGAATTGGTCTGTAGCATTGCTCTGCATAAGTGTACTAAATTTCAGTTAAATACCTTAAAGTTAAACCGAAAACAATTTTCCACACATGGCTGCAATTCACTAAAAAATTAAAGGAATCCTAGGAAACACAAATTTTATCTGTAGTGTACCATATTTCCAAGTCCTTTTAAAAAACTTTGTGAATACAAAAATCGCAGACAGAGGAATGGACGGGCAGAGGAAAAACACCCCTTCCGGTTTCACCGGTAGGGGACTAATAATTATTTCTACACGAAATATTACATGAATTCCTAATGAAATATTACACTATACAAACATGAAATAATTCACAGTGATTAAAAAAAAAAACCTGAGACTTATTCCCATCTGTAAACCAATTAGAAATTGTGTCAATACCTGATTGTAAATGTCTCTTATTAGTGGTTTCGGCATGGCTTCAATTTAACACTTGCAAGTCTTTACAAGAAATTAATATCATGACTATAATGTTTATCATTGTAGAAAATGAATTCTTCGACTTTACAAAGGACAAACAAATAATAGAATAAAAGTTATGTGTGCCCCGATGTTGATCGAACACAAAGAAAATATGAAGAGATCAACATGGGTGCATAGCTGCGTAGTTAGCCAATCAGAGCAAATATAATTTGACAATCGGAAACAACGGTTAATCTTTCTATCTAGTCCTCTTCCTCAGATTCTGAAAAAAATACAATAATCCAAATTAGGCTATATGAAAAAAAAAATGGTTTGCAGACCATCTGTCCAAAAAACTTGAGGCATCACCGAATCATCACCCAAGGAATAAAGCGCTTAAAAAAAAAAAAAGGCATAGGTGACCATTTCCTGATAAGAATGAGTACATATATATAATTTTTCAGTCTCAGTTACAAATGTCAACAAATTCAAGGATGCGTACTTGATAACTGTATCTTAGGTTAACTTCCAAATTTAATAATACAGGAAATATGAACCAGGGCCCGGTTCCTAGAAAATTCTTAAAGTAAGCACAAAGTCATGCTTCACTTTTTCTTACGTAAGAAACTTATAAAAATACCGTCCCTAGAAAATTCTCAAGACCATTCTTACGAAAGCACAAGTCAAGTATAACTCTAAGCACATTGTGACTGGTAAAGTTTATCATAAACTGAGAGTACGATGCTCTTTAACGTCATAAAAACAACTTTGGTATGCGAATTACGTCCTAAATTTGTTGTCTGCTTCATTGACGTCATAATATATATATGGTTCATTTCGATGCATTTGACATGTCCCCTATTCACATATAAAATGTGCCACAAGATAAAAAAAAACTGCAGACACATACAAACTAACTGAATAATTATGAGAGCGCCTGATCTTAAAGTAGCCTGTGTGTTTGTTTACTAATTGGCAAATAAATAAAATGGTTTCAGGGTAGGCCTAGAAGCGAAATTTTCTATAGCATTCTTAATTTGAAATTTCTTTTGGAGAAGGATTTTCTCTGTCTTGTAATTGTCTCTTTGGTATCAAAAGGTGTCGGAAATGCTGTCGAATAACTCTACGGTCAGCCATCTTTTTGAAGCAGAAACAGACGTAAGTTGGTAAGCAAGCCCTATACCTTGCTTGGGACTTGTGCTTAGATTGACTATGTTTAAGAACGAAGTTGTGCTTAAGTTTTTTCTTGGAACGCATAATAATGTTCTTGTGCTTACAATGAAGTCTACTTAAAATCTAAGCACAAGAAAGTTCTTAAGAATTTTCTGGGAACACAAAATAGGTTAAGTTTACTTAACTGCAAAGTCTACTTAAATCTAAGCACAAGAACGTGTTTAAGAATTTTCTAGGAATCGGGCCCTGAGGTCCATGAGAATGTTATTTTTTTGAACAAATTTTTATGCAGCATTTTTGGAGGTACTCGGCAATAACTTAACATTTTTCTTTTACATGGCCTTATGCATTGGCAGTGTTATTTCCTGTTCAACAATCTCATATTAAATATGCTACTACTTTATGTATAATCCAGACATGCTGCTATTTGAAAATAGGCATTCCACTCTAAAGCTTTAGAAATTTTTTTTTTTTCCCATAAAACAATCCTATTTACCTTCCTCAGCATTCTCCAGCCATTCAATGAATTTTTTCATTTGATCCAAAAACACACTCTTTCCTTTATTAGAATGATTGGACTTAAACCAACGTACAATGGTTTCTTCACTTAAAACATCAGCTGAAAAGAAATGTATGAAATAGGTTTGTTTGTTGTGCATGATTTAGAACATTGGCCCATGGATTAACAGGAATCAGATTTCTATACATTCCAGGCATATGCAACATAATATTCTCTTCAAAAAAAGTAGGGGATATTGAAATGCAAATACCTATGCAGGTTGTGGTATGATAAATAGTCATGGACACTTGACATGCTTTGAGAGTATTTTCACAGATGAAGAACTTATCGCCCCAACAGAACCACTGTGCTGCACATGCGACACGCAATAGCACCATACACGTGGGAGGGGTTCGTTGTCAAATCTGACACTTCAAGGAAGGGTTGATGAAAACTGCTGCATGCTGGTTTATCTATCCATGTTTGCTTTCCTATCGGCTCTTGCATAAGATTTACTGTTTAGCGTTTCTTTGCTTTAGTGTGTTACATTTAATTTGATCGGGAGACGTGTTCGTCGACGTCAACCGACAACACTGCAAAAATTGGCTGTGGGCACTGCAAGAGGATTGCCCCAAATCGTGATTGGACGGTTGATTAGGAGCATGCCACGACGAATTGCTGAATGTCTGAGGATTGGTGGAGCAATTACTCATTATTAAAGGGACAATAACACTCTTGCCGGCTTGAAAGCTCCAGAAAAAAAATAATATCTCTATCTAAGTACTAGATGTTTAAGTGTCCTACCTGTTGTGTAAATTATCCATTACAACCTATTTTACTTGTCCAGAGGGTTCGGAAATATTTTTAAATCGAAGTTTCATTTGAAAAGGTTTACGTTAGACGTTTCAAACCATTATGTTGAATTTTTCAAAATTTTTAAATACGGTGTGTTAAGATGAAATTTGTATCATCAATTAATTGAAATATTCTAAAATAGTACAATTTGTTGACCAGAATAAAGATTGGGACATATTATTCAGTTACAACAAGAGTGGTATTGAGCCTTTAAGACAAAAATCAAAAAAGTCCATTTTCACTTTTGGCGGTGTATCTCTTTCCGAGTGAAATTGGGCCGTCAGATAAGTCGCCATATGAACTGTTTATGTTCATGTGTAGGCAATTGGCCTGTTATTAACATACACTGGTTACCTCTAATAAAAACATCAGTGCATTTCTGCAGTTTTGTATTGTTCTGAATATCCCCTACTTCCTGTATATTTTGGGTATATTTTTCATCGAACAACAAGCAGATTGTTAAATGAAATGTTCAAGACATCTCCAAATTGAAATTGATAAAAATATTTACTTTTATAGAGGAGAACAATTATCTTCTGGAAAACTTTCATAAAGTGAATATTTTCATAACAGTATTCCTGAATTCTCAATATGAGGAGTTGTTCCGATTTGTCGCTTTGTGTCATCGTCTTCAACAGAAGAACGTAATTACGTAAATGTTTCAATGCCTGTTCTGCTACCAAATCTTCCTTTTTATTCCATTCAATTCCTGCCATCAATGTATTCCAAATCTACAATCCAAACAAATGAAAGGTTAAAATGCATAATGTATCAGTAATAATAAAGACGTAAAAAAATCAATTATTATGTAACAAATTAAATTAAATAAGTCTGCAATTAGGCCACACAAACTGATTTTTTATTCTTCAGGGTCTTCATAAGTAGCCACTTGAATGATGTTCTGTCTAAAATTTCAAAACTTGGAAACAACAAAACAAAGTGCTTTTGGTCTTTAAATAAGTCATTTTCTCCGATGAAACAAGAAGGGAGCTGCAGGTTTTCCCAAAGAACCGAAAACCAAATTAGTGGGGCCTTAGTGTGGAAAATGACGATTATCAGAAACTGATTGGTTTCATGGTCAACATGTTGGCCCACAGGTACACCCCAGTTTACCAATTTCTGACCAGCAACTGATATAAAATAATAAAATACTTACAAGAATAATGATATCACTGTCTGAAAAATCATTCTTTTCCATTTCTTCTTTTACATACAAAACCATCTGAAAATGACCAAATATCGTAAAAGGTAAATACAAAGTCTTTGAATATCCACTATTAATTGGTGAGAGAGTTCTACTCTATTCAATAACTAAGCCATCAAATGGCCTACGGAGTTGGTTATGCACTGTTAAGTGAATAAATGTCTAAAAAACAATGAATATAACATTCAAAATAGGCACATTTAATTGTTTCATAATGCATCTTGAATATGAACAAAATGTCAATTAGATGATAAATATAACAACAGCTACAGTGTCCATAAGAAAATTCAAAGTGATGAAGTTATTCAAGAGGCTCCTGAGTCTTTTGAACAAAAATACAGTGTATAAATTTCATGTCATCAGATGATAACTGTAGTGTTTAGATTTTTCAAAGTGATCACCGGCCATAATTCTAAAAATTATTAAAAATTCTTTGCAACGTAACTATAACAATAAATTTTCAAAGTCATTCTGACGACATCTTTAGCCTTTAGAGCCTCAAAGAAATATTTTAAAAGATCAAGGGTCATAACTCTGGCAGCAATCACC
The DNA here is from genome assembly GCF_932274485.2 of Patella vulgata. NCBI lineage: Eukaryota > Metazoa > Mollusca > Gastropoda > Patellidae > Patella > Patella vulgata. The sequence goes on from NC_065883.2 coordinate 27,894,634, forward strand.
AGGAATCAATAGGCTTCTTCATAATATGAACATAAAAACTGTGTATAAATTTCAAATCAATCTTGAGTTTATAAGCGTGTCCATAAGTAGGTACATGGCTGTCCGTGAATTGAAAAATCTGGTTTATATCACCCTTAACTAGTCAGCTCTTAGCTGTCGAACCATAGTCACATTTCAAGTGACAACATCGAGCGAGTCCAGAATCAATTGGCTACTTTGCCACATGAACATAAACACTGTGTATAAATTTCAAATCAATGGGATAATGCCTTAATCCTTTAAGAGTGTCAACAAGAAATTGTGTACTGAAAGGCAGTGGTGACACAATAAATTCAGTTTGTAACTTTACCTCTGCTGCAGATTCTTCATCTTTAAACATGTTAGCCAGCTCTTTTCTAACTTCTTGTTTTACTTCGGTAGTTGCTGACCGATTCTACAAAATAATATAGATTTACGTGCAGTCAGACAAATGAAATGAAGTGGGGTTTAATGTCCTACTGTTCTGCTTTGACTGGGCTAATGAAGACAGGCAAACACCATACAGTGTGCTATGAAGGACATTCTGAACAGAAAGCGGTACTACGTATACACAGGGCCTCAGTTTTTCATCTCATTCGAACGACAATAAGTTGTCCCTTGCCAGACCCTCCTTCCTGCACCATTGACAAGGGGGAACCATGCCGGAAAATCCTGATGAACCTTCTCGATCAACGCAGGGATCGAACACAGGACATCCAGATTAGCGAGCCAACATCTTCATCACTGAGCCACCGTGATCGTATGATATAAAAGAGATGGTGTATGTGTTGCTTCAAGTAGCTTAATATGCAAACCCGGAATTAAAGATTTTAATTGTCAATATGACACGCATTGTTAAGTTGTACCAGACATTTTGAACTATTAACACAAACACAGAAAAAATGACAAACACCAGAATAGAACCTGAAAATTCTGAGTCTGTGCCAGACATTGTATGGTACGGGTGAGTCTCTTTTCCAGCCATGTCAATATGGCATATTTATTTGACATTGTACATCTTCAGGTATTACTATATAATATCTTAAAACAATTAAAATCAGGTATAACTGTCAGACAGGTTGCCAAATGCACAAAAAACTAACCTGTAACTCAGCTATAGCACCAAGTCCTGCTTCTTTGAAATAAGCTGTAAACTTTTCTTGACTTCTCTTGTTAACAGGGAAGAGCTCCTAAAAATCAAAGATTAAGTGCTGAGTATATTACATCATGCCTTTAAAACAGGAGAACTGAATAAATCGAATTACTCATATACTGTTCCTTTTAATTGAAAATATAGCTTTCAAGCTGTTTGGTTTAACTTTTCAGAGGCTGCATCACTTCCTTGATGTCTAATGAGAAGCTTGAGATTGATTTTGTTAGAGATTTTTCTCGAACCGAGTCACTAGTAAAAGCATTCAGTCAAAAGTCCTTTAACATCTCTCCAACTTTTGTTTTCTAGTAGATAGATGTTGATACATAGACGTGGATTTGTCAAGCAATCTCGACAATATATGTCGATACTGAATGTGGGTGTACAAAAATGTAAGTAAAGCCCTATATTTACCATTAGTCTAGCTTCTATTTGACATTTCTTTAAGCTACTGGTAAGATGAGAGATATCCTTCTCATTCAACCAGGTTTTAAACATCAAGGAGGTAAACTCCAGGGACAAACCTGGAATATATAGAACATAAATTAACAATCAATCTAATCTTTGTCCATAAATATTTATAACCAAATTGCTGGAAAAAATTCAATGAAATATTATGACCATAGGGGCTAAGTTGTCCAAGAAGTCTATAAAGGGAGGGGGGGGCGGCATCTTGGTCAGTACAAATTTGTAGAGAATTATCAAATCAAATGTGTGCTTTAGATCATACGGTCTACCATTTAGTCAACTGACATGGTTTCAATTAAAGACATGTATGTCCAACCTCATGGGTTTTCTCCTCGTCCTCTGGTTTCCTTCTACTGCTAAAGACCACCTACATGCAAGTGAAGTGAATTATTGAAATAAAACTGAACTATGTATTAAACCAAAATGACAGTTTGTGTTGAGTAGGCGTTAAAATAAACCTGATTTCTCTCTTTTTCTGTATGGAAATTGCTACTCAAGTTTTTAAAACTTATGCCTGATCCTTTTGACATTTCTCAATACAATCTATTTAAACAAAGCTGACAACAATAATTTTTGTGGGTATGTATAAATTTAACAATACCTTCTTTAGCCAAGTGTTCTTCAAATAATCCGTCCAAGATCTTGGCTGAACAGAGAGAGTTGGCCAGGATGAGACCTGTAATAATGGCAAGTTTTCGTCTTTCATCTTCTTTAAAACTCTTCAAAAACACTAAAAGCTGAAAAACAAAACCAAAAGAACAAAACAAATAAGAAATGTGGTGTAATAACTCAAATTTGGCTACTTTGGTATAAACATACAAAACAATAAGGTTTAAAGTCTTATCAACACAATACTGAAGTTATTTTAAGACTGACATGTGGGGTTTTTTTCTGTGGTCACAGAAGTGTTTCTAGTTACTCTTCTTTTACATACACTTAAATGTATATACAAGTGGACCTGTTTCAGGCAAAGGCCCCAACGATTGGGATCAAAGTCCGAAACATGACCTAGCCAGCTTAATGAAGATGTTTCAATGGTTGATTATTTTCCTTTCAAGATGACAAATAAAATCTTGGATAATTGACAGTATTTTGTTGTTTTAAAATGAAGTTTTTACCTTTCTTAGATCTTCTTCAAAAGCTCGCTCAAGGAATTTATATCTTCGTAGTAATTTATATAAAACCTAGATAATAAAATATAACTGATTAGTGGCAACCATGCTTGAAAAGTCCAAATAAATGTCTGGGATCAGTGTTGGGACCTTCTGATTAGTGGACTAGTGGCCTTAATGAAAGACTGTAGCTCACTGCAAGAGATGGATAGAACAAGCTAAAATAAAGAAATGATTTTTTCGCTCAATCAAGGGCCATAATCCAGGAAGTTACGGTTAGTAGATATGTGTGAATATCTACAGGAACCTAGATATTTGGGATATAAACATATTTTAAGATTCATCAAAATTGTGACCTGTAGGGTGTCCACAAATATATTGTGGATGGACAGATGTCCGGACAGTGACGACGACATAATAGGTCCACATGGAAATGTGGGAGTATAAAAATATACTTTGCTTTCACATATCCAATAAAAAAAAAAAGTCCTATAGTTACATTAAGTTCAACTTACTTCATAAAAGTCTTTTAATTTGTCCACGCTTTCTTCAGTTTTAAAGACACAGACATCAGTTTGAAATGGTTTGTCTGGTTCTGCTTCTTCGATAAGTGATCCTCCAGGAGCTTAAAAAGCAGAAACATAAAATGCAATTTTGTGTATTGCAGCAATGTGGGCGTATAAAAATTGAAAAGAAGTCTCTTCCTGGAGAGGTCTATTTACTGAGAACACAGACTCTTCAGGAAAATATGTATTAACTACTTCACTTGTGGATAATTCTAGTCTATCGAGTACACAAGAATGTGAGCGTACATTGTATATATATATTTCAAAGAAGTAGCCAATGGTATTATAGACCATGAATCTAAGCCCTAATTTTCTCTTCATTAAATCTCTATGCTTTCTATGGAGCAGAGCAACCATGTTTGAACAAATCACAATAAGCATTACCAACAAAAATACAAAGAAGTCCAACCAGCGGGTTATAAACATGGATTTCAAGTTTCATCAAATCGGATCAAAATTATAGACCTTCAGAGGATCCACAACCTTGATATACCATATTTTTTACACTATTTGCGTCGAGGGAGCGACCATTTTGTCCTGCAGTTTTAGTCTGATTTTCACGAAATCCGAATCCAAGCATCATTTCAGTGTAAGGGTGATATATTTAAACTTTTTTTTTTAAATCGGATAAGGCTAAAAACATGATTTTTCGTCCAATCAGGGGCCATACTTCAGGAAGATACTGTCCGAAATGCGCAAATATCGAAAGGAACCAAGATCTTTGCGTTATAAACATGGATTTCAAATTTCATCAAAATCAGATGAAAATTGTGACCTCTAGAGTGTCCACAAGCTAAAATCGTGATTATTCGTACAATCAGGGACCATAATCCATGAAGTTATCACCCGATATATGCCAGTATCGTAAGGAACCGAGATCTTTGGGAGATAGACCTATATTTTAAGTTTCATCAAAATCAGATAAAAATTGTGACCTGTAGAGTGTCCACAAACAAATTGTGGATGGACGGACAGGGCCGACGACAATTTGCTCCTCCCAAGGTGCCCCAGTCTTGCCTAAACACAGTGGAACAAATCTGAATAATCATTATCCTAGCAACATCCCTATCATATTTGGCAATTTACAACTTACCTAAATGTCCACCTGCAAATAGGACATTAAAAAGGACATCCGCATAACGCCGATAATTCAAACGGCCTCCAGCAGAGTCCAAAAATTTGGCAACCTATGAAATGAAAAATAAGCTTTTATAATAGACTACATTTCATTTCTTCTAAATAGCTTTACAGTTTAATGAAAATATCTTTATATGAGGCTGACCTTAAAAATATCTTTGTTTCGCCTAACGCGACCGACTAACTAAAACCACCCCCGACTTAAATTATTTTATTGCACTTTTCCGTGATCTTTTTATTTTATTTTGTGTGTCAACCTGAAATATATCACGAGAGTTATTTTCCTTTACTATGGCTATGGTTTGATTCATTATTAAAACTGGTTGATCAAGACGAAAGCATCATAGGTGTCGCTTCTCAACAAAATGGTTGCAGACGAAAGCACGTCCATTCCCACGAAATGATTCTGCCTCTATTTTTCTCGAAAACGGATATTTTCAATATCCGTTTTCGAGAAAAATGAAGGCACAACCCGCACAATCGTTATAAAACGTGTTGAGGGAGTTTCAAACGTCAGTTTGTGGCAATTCGTGTGCGAGTCGTGCATCACGAAAAATCCCGATGTCATTGATTTGTTTGCCAATAAAAGAAGACGAATGTTTGCACCCGGAAAATTATCAAGCTGTCAAATTAGCTCTTAAAAGAAAATCTGAAAAAAAAACCGACCTACCGACCCTTCTCCTCGATTGTGGGTCGGGTTTGGTGAAACAAAGATATTTTTAAGGTCAGCCTGAGCACTCAATTTATAATGGGTTTTCAACAAGAATTCAATGTGTTGTGTACAACTATCTAGACTTTTACTATTAACTTTGGGCCTTGCATTGATAAGAATAGTGATATATAGTAGGATATATTGAGTGTCCTCTTAAGTAATAACTATTTCTGAATTGTTTACTTTATTACCTGTTCTAAATCCGAGCCAGTTTCGTTGAGTCCTTGGATAATCGCGTCTCGGAAAACAATAGGATCGTATTTTTCTTTTTCATCTGAAAAATAAAATAACAGAAAAAAATAATGGAATGTTCAAACTAACTATATTGTATGATTTAATCATGGACTGGGGTAACAATATCTTTTGGGATAAAGTCAACAATGTCATATTTTTTTTTTAATTTCAAATAATTTCTGGTGGTCTAAAGATATGTAGCCTAATTAATATATTAGTACAAAAGTAAAAGACATAAATGATGTTATGCCTAGTTGGACTAATTTCTTACTTCAAATAACAAATGAAATAAAACCTAAGAAATATGACTCGATGTTTCTCTGTGTATAAAATTCTGGGATTGAAGTTGGCTTATCTCGTGAGAGAGAGAGAAATGGGGTTTAACGTCCACTCAACACATACTAGGTCATTTCGGGACTAAGATATGGTTCAATTTTATTTCAATAATTCGTAGTGCGTAGGGGTCTTTAGCAGTGGGAGGAAACCGGAGGACCCAGAGAAAACCCACATGGTTGGACAGGCGACCCTACTCCTTGTCACACAACCGGGGAATCGAAACCCCACCAGTTGACTCAATACAGCGCGCGTGTGTGCAAACCATTCGCCATTTAAAAATATGTCTCAAGTTTCCATTTTTTCTGGGATTTTGAACTTGAATAAATAATACGAATAGAATCGGTCATTGTTACCAAGTAGCCCAACAAATTACATTGCACTCACCCCTCTTCCTGGTCTTCAGTCGCTGGCCAGATAGCGATGGTTTTTCTGCCTTTTGACTCATACAAATTTCTGGAAAAAAGATAAATATAATTTAACAACAGACATAATTCACATAATGAAAGTATATTCCCAAAGCATTTGCAAGCAGACAACTTGTCTACGATATCACCTTAGGTGGAAGTGGACGTAAAACTCTAGAAACGAACGAACGAAGAAGACATTATGGGAGGAATCGATTGGCAGACCAGGGCTCAAAATTCGACAATCTGTATCAGGCCATTATTTGACAGCAAAGCTTCTCTAGTCTAACTTCTATTCTAAGGTCATTTTGTTAAAACACTATCTGAAATTATCGAATGCCATTTCTAGAAAATGTTGAAAACTGAAATAATCTTCAATAATGCATTGACATCATTCAGTTCATTGAATTGGCTAATGGTTCAAATTTTTATCGATAATCCGTAAGCTGCCCTTTGACAAGCATTTACATCGATAAATTAGTGTGTACACAAAGAAAAGTCTTTTCTGAAAATAATTGAAATGGCAACGATCAAAGCGGGATAGTTAAAACTGATTAACAGATAATCCTGATGTTATTGTAATATGTGTAACGAAATCTTACGGTTGTTTCTTTGATGGGGAAAAGTCGTTTAGCGGAGCCCGAAAAGTCATTAGACCAAATCCAAAAGCTGAAAAGGTCACGGGATCGAAACGTGGTGCTAATTTTTTTATTTTTTTTTTTTTTTTTTATCTAAAACCGTTCTGGTAATTTAGTATGTACAAGTCAGGAATCAGATCTGATATTCCATTTCCTAAATTATTTTATCTTGTTTTAATGTTTGTACTTTGCAAGTTTGTGCCATTGGCCATTGGTTGGATTTGGTATGGCCTAAATATAAATTTGTACTTGAAATCAATACACACCAAATCAGTAAAAATAATATCTAAAGATGCAGAGAATTGAAAATTACAGAGTTTTGATTATGTCCAGCCTAGTACTTCAGATTAAATTCAAAGGGAACCAAACTCAAACCCGTTGTATTTATTTGTGATAATTTCCATCATGGCTTCCCTGTTGTATTTTTGTGATTCACGTTTACTACGTCTTTGAATGGGCACGTGCTCTACCACGGCGTGGATTTTATTGTTTGATCACGTTTTGATCGTTAGTTGGACAGTTTAAGCATTCTATTACATAAATATTTCTCATTAATGTTAACCGTACCGTGTTTTTACGTTAGTTTTGCTCGCACAACGTTCCTTGAAAAATACGATAGGCCTACTTCTTTCTTCAACAGGAACTTGATGACTGAATTCTCGTTCAATCTCGCACGAGTCCGCTTACAAGGACGAGACTTCCAACATGGCGCTGTCCTTAGCGAAATTAACGAGGACTAATAATAAAGTTTTAGTTCAGGTATAAATGGATTTGAAAATTTAATAGGAAGCTTCTTCAATGGAAATAGTTAATATTTGATTTGAAATGTGCAAAAAAATAAATAATTATTAGTTTTGCGTATGTCTGTCTACCGCCGAGAATCAATCGACAACTTAATACATTTAGCCTATTGATTATTTATTATTGTTTATTTAGCAATAGTAAGGGTTTAACAGTTTATTTAACAATAAGTACAACTCAGTTAATTGACTGCTATTATAATAACAAGGGGATGAAACAGCCTGGTAAAAAAATAGGTTGGGATGAATATGCAACAGGCATTACCCGAGTTGAGCGAAGCTGATGTAATTGTTGTCAAATATAAAAGTAATTAAAACCTTCAAGTGATACAAAAAATGTTAAATAATTTCGTTTTTCCAAATTGATTTTAATTTAGACCTAAATTATATGATTAATTTTGTTTAAAAAGAAAAGAACAAAAAAGTGTGAAAATTATTTTCATTGACGTCAAAAATATGTGATTTCGTTGATTAGACGTGACATAGAAATATTTTTATGAGACGCGTAGGTGAGTTGGCATATGCATTGCCAGTTTTGCCAAGTGTATCCGGTTCTGGTCTGAATTTTTTTTTAATCAACAGTCTGTGCGTGACAGTTTTGGTCACACCCCTGTGTTACCGGAAAAGAGCTTTGCTCAAGCACCGGGCATTGCGTGATGCTTTAGAACTTCGCTCTATATTAAATTACGACATTTCATGTTGTAGAGGGGGGGGGGAGGCGAATGGTTTTCAGCGCGTGCGCATTGTATCATAAGGTGTGTCATTGAGTCTCTTGGGTTTTTTTTCGTTTCCCATTTTATACGTGACAAGGATTAGGTTCACCTGTCCAATCTCTTAGGTTTTCTTCAGATCCTCCGGTTTCCTCCCACTGCTAAATTAAGACCCCTATGCCCAAGCGAATTTTTGAAATAAAATTGAACCATGTGTTGGTCCTGAAATGACCTAGTTTGTGTTGAATGGACGTTAATCCCCATTTCTCTCTCACAACATTTCAGACCCAGTTTGACGACGGTTAGGACTAGTTACTTTTTATACTTTTTAATAGTATCAATGTTAATGGTGCCTGATAGGATTAGCCTTTCACTGTTACTGCCTGTCCCTATTAACATGTAATAAGAAAATGACGCTTTACACCACCTTGATTCTGAAGCTATTTTGGAATCCATACCATCTGTTTTTCGCCGTGATTCTTCTTTGTTCGCCAAAAGGAATCATTTTTCGACACATCTGACACAAATGTATAATAATTCAACACTATTTTCAAGTAGAATTTTGCGATTCAAAAACACAAATAAATTCGTTTGATACGGCTATGTTACCGATCACAAAAATTCTTGCTGTACTAAAGATATGAACTAAACTGTCAATATTGATACCACTAAAGTTTTTGTATTCAACATACATTAACAATTATTACATAAAATCGATTAATACATAGGCCTAATTGAAGTATTACAAGAATTATCGTTTACGATAACATTCCATTCCAAATTTTTGAAATATGGGATCTAAAGTTAGAGAGCCAATGTCTAACTCACTGAGTCACCATGGCTTCATGAAAAAGCTTATTATTAACTTATGGGCATAATGTTACTTTGCTAATCAGTTACAGATAACGTACATTTATCATCTTTTTTTTTTTCACAGGGCTTTGATGCAATTAATATAGTAAGAAAAGGAGCTCCAGTCATTTTTCAGCAACAGATTGCAAGGTTTCCATCGTCAAAGCATTATGAGCCCAAATTTAGAGAATTGAGGAGAAAGAAGTTTTTGAAGGTAACAATATGTTTGTCTGTTATATTCTTTGAATGGCATTTAGTAATTGGAACATAATCAAAAACACACTTTTATGGATAACAATTACTATGGTTTATTTCACTGCGACGTTTCAACAAGGTTTCACAAGTCGTTATCAAGCATATACACAAATAGATAAAAATGATTCGTTCGTTTGTTTCTGGGGTTTTACGTCCACTTCCACCTAAGGTGATATCGTAGACAATATAAAAATGAGAAAGATATGAATATATATATATACAAACATCAGTGCGAACTATCCAATGGAATGGAAGGTGAGTGAGCATGATTTGCTATAACAAGCTATTGATGTAACAAAGGTGCATAATCGTATATATTAGAATTGGCTTATTGTACAATTAAAAGATGAAACAGGGGATTAACCAAGATTAACAAATATTGAAACCATGCACAGTGTACCATAACTGAAACCAGTATATACTAAGATTGACTAAATAAACATTCAAGAAGATCAAACTGGGGTTTTATAGAATTATATCGAAACCATAATCTTTACATTGATTATAACAGTTAAGAAATATAGAATTTTACGGTTATGTTTTAAAGTTAAGAAATAAGTTGCATATATGTATTTACAAGGTAAATATATATCAAAGGGTTAAAAAAAAAAAAAAAAAAAAAATGATAAATTACGCAGAATGCCCTATGATGAACCTTTTTATATTTATAAATATGAGAGGTAAGATATATTGTAATTGAGTTACATAACATAAAATACTGTGAATAGCTAAATAAATTATATAAAATAATTGAAACATACAAATTTTACATATTGATAACGAGGATTATAAAATGTGAGGGTTGTGGGTATGGAGTATACAATCGATTCAGTATTGAAAAATGCCAGTAGTAGGGTGACCCGTGCACTCTACAGAAAGTTGGTTCGACACGGCTAAATGTGCACGCTTCAGTTGCGTGTCTCGAACTGATTTCTGACTACCCCGCACTCTCTTTGAGTCGATAAATAGCCATGGCACGTGCAATTCTCTACAAATATATCAACTATTACAGCCGTAATAAATCTATTGTTGACGATTTTGAATAGCAGTAAAATTTAGCTTCTTGGTTATTACAGCAGCTTTAGAAATAACGTTTGTTTTATTTTTTAAATTGCTTTATCATTAACTGTACCGTTAAGTGCTGCATCTTTTGGTTTAGTACAAATAATATCTCTGAAACACTCAGGTTGGACAAGAACATGATACTAGCAGTTGTTTCATTTTACTTTTACAAGTTTCTTAAAACAATTGTTGAGTTGTCTAAAGTGCTTATTTCTAAATTCAATTTCTTGTTCTGGCTTTCTGTTATGTTTCGTAAAAATGTAGTCATGATTATCCCGACCTCTCAATCAGACGTAGAATGGTCGATAGACTGGTTAAGCGAGACTAATTTCAAAACAAGGGCACGTAACCTATCTTTTACTCAAAAGTGTCTGGATTTATGGACGACATTTGGAACCAGTTTTCAGTCTATTATTTATAGATGATTAATGGTCATAGCTTATTAAGTGCAACATGATCGTTTATTTAGTGACTATAATTGTGTGAAACTGATTTGAGGCTTGGCATATATATAAATATTGTGGCGTAATTGTCGAGATATTTGGAGATATTTATTTATGGTGGGTCACCCTACCAGTAGTTAATATGGTTTTGCATGGGGAATTACTTAGGGGGACTGTGTTTACAATTTGATAATGCGGTCATATGCTCTGGGTCTCGATTCAGTTTCGGTTCATGTCTTCTAATGTTGATGGCCTCATGTATTCTTCTGTTTCTTTTGTTGTGGTGGTTCACAGCCAACGTTTTAACTTTGGTCCAATCGACACGGTGCCGTGGGTTGTTTGTCTGTTCATTACAGACTTCATTACACCCATGTACCGGTACTTACAATCACACAAGGAAAATAAAGGTAGTTTGAATGTCTGATCAACATAATAATTTGGTCATTTTTACTCAAATGTATGGTTGTTTTGCCCAGACATCTGCTTTTCTGGTATTTCAGACAAATGAGATCAGGGCTTGAAAACTGTTTGATAGAGAAACTTGTGAACCTTACACAGGAGTTCATGATGAAAATTTTTGAAGCTTGGTTCAATTTTTCTTTGGTCATACTATTTGTTTTCATGTTCAATTGGGATTTTATAGACCCTGCACTCCTGATTTGAAGGTAGCCAGTCATTTTTTAAAATGCTTAAAAATGATAATTTTAATTATTAGATAAATCTACCAGATTATCAGAAACTTAGAACAGAGAGAGATTTACCTGCTGATGAGGCCCGTATGAACATGAAAAAAGAGGGGAGATTACCACCAAGAACTTTTCAGGAGAGACCTGTTAATATTTCCTGTACTAGTAAGTTTTTTCAAGTCTAAAAAATATGTTAAACATAATTAAAATAATTAAAGCTTACACTATGTATAAGCTTTCAAGCTTACTATTTATTTAATCCAAACTATAAGATCTTATTGCAGATAAATTAAATTGTAGCCCAAGTTGGATATTTTGTGGATTCAGACTGGTCAATATAAGAGCATCGAATGATCTGAGTATAAAATTCCTCTAAATTTCATGGGGCGACTCCCTGTGAATAAATATCTCTTTTGCACCAGAATGGTCTGTCAGTGGACAACAATTTGACACTCAAAAAAGTAATCCCAGCAGATCTTCATGAAATCTTGGTTGTATGTCATTCACAATGAAATAAACCATTCGTATATTGAAGCACACACCTAAAATTTACAAAGAGGCACAGTTATGGTTTTTATTTGGAAAAAAAAGATAATTAAAGAAATCTATGTAAGATTTAGATAAAGAACTGTCCATTCTCCCTAATATTTCAAAAATAGATAATGTGAAATGAATATATTGAAATTTAATTCAAATTACTTTATTTTGAGCATAGTTATCAATAGTTGTAATCTTGACAAGATGTGTGCATTGATTGTACTGGTCATTCAAGTCTTAGCCTCGCTTCTCCATTTTTAAATTAAATCATTAAATGGCCGAACCATTCTAATCTAATTAAAATCAGAGCAATGCGATGGCATCAAGAGTTAATTATGGTCTTGCATTGATAATATCTGTCTAATTTATAATTTATGTAGCATTTAAGGCCCAAAGAAAGATCTGCAGTAGAAAGATTTAGCTCTCACATAATGCCTATCTAAATTTTATTTTAATATTGCTCTCATAATGGGGTCTAGCTATGGCTATTTGGACTGGAAAAACTCCCAATGTTTTGAAGATTTCACTCAGCGATCTCGGCCTCTAGTCATTGAAGCTGTATCAAATGAACAAATAACTTTGAACAGGGCTATTGATCTCCTAAAGTAAACTTAATTTTACATGTGAAAAAAATAGACATAAACCTGGCGCACACTACGCGACGACATAGGCGATTTCGGTCGCCGACGATGAAAAATCAAAAAATCGCCTAGTGTGCGCACTCGATTGCTGCGATGGTCGCCGATATCAGACTTGTTTGATATGATCGCCCAAGTTGTCGCTTCATCGACAACAAATCGTGTAATGTGCTCACTTCGATGACAATGAAGAAAATAAATTCACCTATTAAACCAATCATTTTTGGTTATTCTTCTCATGTGACATAACCACACACGAGATTTCTCAGAATTTTTTTCTGTTGCATGTATAATATTAAGTGACTCGGGTAATCTAATTGAAATTAAGTTTGGAATTCTGGCAAAGCTGTCGAATACATATGGTAGGCAGAGTGGATTGTTCCGTCTATATAGCAATGTACTCAATAATAATATAGTCCTAGGATTCATAGATGGTAATTAGAATGGTTTTTTTTCCCCAGTACCTGTAGCAAGAAAACGGAGAGTAACCATCAATTTACAGGTCTCACATGACGAAGCACGTGACAGGGTGTTTTTTCCGTGATCACCAAAGTCGTTGTGTAGTGTGCTCAATCCACTTATATTGAGGCGATATTTGTCGCCTGGCTCGTCGCTTAAGTTGTCGCATAGTGTGCACCAGGCTTTATTATTTTATTGGTCTAATGAATACTAGAGTCTGACTGACATACAGCATATGAAAACTATTGATAAGACATGCATGCATCTAAGTCAGACAACTGAGAAATTTGATCAGTAGTCTAGGCCAGACAAGGTTTGCAGTCGTTCTTTGCATTGTATAGTTCTCAGTATATTTTTGCTTGCATTCTTCTGGTTGATTTTATTCATTCTCTGAATTCAATCCTGCGCTCCATTTGTTTATTATGTACTATCACTACCAACATGTCATTAAAAACATATTCATGCTAAGTTTGGGTCTATGGTACTAAATGCAGAACAAAGCTTGTAATATCTGCATTATACATACGATCTCTGTGTATTATAGTATATTTTTATCTCTTTTTTAGCCTCAGTATTTGAGCCCTTCATTCCACCAGAAGGTGATGGAAAATCATCTATGTTATCTACTGAGGTAAAAAAAAATTAGTTTAATGTTATAATGATACAACAATGATAGATTGTTTCATCAATTCTATTATTGGGGGCCACGGTGGCTCAGTGAGTAAGACATTGGCTCGCTAACCTGGAGGTTCCGTTTTCTATCACTGATTTTCCAGCGTGTTTCCCCCTTGTCAGTGGTGGAGGACGGAGTGCCTTGCAAAGTACAACATAAAGTTGTTCAGATTGGACAAAAAATGACAGTTGAAATTCGATATAAGAGTAGGTCGTAGTGCTGCTGTCCAGACAAAATTTCCCTCATGGCACACTGTATGGGGTATGCCTTCTTCATTAGCCTAGTCGGTAAAGAACAGTAAGATGTCAAACTCCATTTCATTTTCATTTTCATTTCATTTTCAATTCATTTTCAGTTCTATTTTTGTATAAAGCAGATGTATACGAAATGTAACACACCTGTGGTATAAAGTAGCATATACTCTTTACTATTCCATTATGAGAGAAACATGCCAACTTTAAAGGAGCTATAACTACCCAGATGCATGTCGAATTTTCCATAAGAAAAACACCTGATCTAGGAATATTTGAACTTCACATATTTTTGAAAAAAATACTGTTTCATTTCTGTCCACAAACATGTTACATGTAAACATATAGATTACTACCTGAAGAAAACATCTTTCTTGTTAAAATTAAGACAATGATTACTGGTTCTCTGATGAATTGCAGGTTTAAGAACAAAAGTAATATTTGATTTTATTTGTATATTCAGTTATTCTATTTTAGGGTGCTAAAGATCGTTTAACAGCACTGCAGATGAAGGGAAAGTCCAGACTTGAACTGAGAAAGATAAGAAAATATGAGGAGGGTTTTGACATCAAGGAATTTGCCCATACAGCGCAAGATATTTTATTGCAGGCCCAATATTTACTGCAAAAGTAAGTAGAAGGTACAATTTCCAGATTAAGCGGTGTTCAAAATAAAAAGAAATGAAATGAAATGAGAGGAAATAGGGTTTAACTTCCTACTGTTTTGCTCCTGACTGGGCTAATGAAGACGGGCATACGTCATACAGTTTGCTATGAGGGAAATTTTACCCGGGCAGCGGCACTATCGCCTACTTTTATACCGAATTCCAACTGCCAAGGGATCTTTTACGTGCATTCCAATTTATACACGGGACCTTGGTTTTTAATCTTATCCGAAGGACTAGACAGATGTCCTTGTCAGCCCCTCGTCCTGCATCACTGACAAGGGGGAACCACGCCGGAAAATCTGGATGAACTTTCTCGGCCAATGCAGGGATCGAACACTCGACCTCCAGGCTAGCGAGCCAGCGTCTTACCCACTTAGCCACGTGATCCCCAAAATAAAAAGAAAGTATTTCAAGATTTTACTTTTACTACAGTACTTTCAGAAGCGAAATTGTTTGATTGTTTTAATAAAATTTTATTTAAATCCTGATGCCTTTGCATATCAAATTTTTCACGGCCTAATACACGCTATAAACAAAATCAAAATACAAACACTAGATAATCTGCCGACTTGGATTCGAACGGATTTAAACTAGGCCTATCAGGTTTCCCTGTTACCATTAAAGATGACAGCGTTTTGTACGCTCGAGCAGCATACATCGATGAAATTTCAATTCCACATATTTTTGTAACTACTGAACATAATTGAACCATTTTTGGACTGCTATTCCTATAGTTAACCAACTTTCACAAAATTTTACTTTGCAAAGGATTCCTATTGCTTAAAAAATAAACTTAGACTGAATGAATTATGTATTAAAACTGCATAAACTGAAATTTTTATTGAGCCCATGAACTGTTCAACAATTAGTGGAATTGAATGTGAAGTCATATTTTTGCTTAATATTTTGCCATAAGGTTAAAAAAGTTGATGTAACTTCTGAACTAACAAAAATATATGTGTTACAAGAGTTGATGAAGTTTTTCTTTGTATATTGCAAAAAAATAGTCAGCGAGCTACTTTTAATGCATATCATTATTTGATTATTAAAATCAGTGTTAAGCTCCAATTTATCTCTCTGTAGCAGATTTAGCGCTAAAAGTATTCTCAACGCTTAATACGACGATATTGATAGAAATAATATTTCTTAGTGTCAGTAATTGATAAAGTCTCCTGTGGCATAAAACGAGCCAAATGTCCAACACCCTTATTTCAGAAATTGACTTCAACTTTAGTATTGAGACTATTGAAATTGGTATTTACAATCAAGACATTTTATTAACAAAAATCACAGACTTAAATCCAGCTTAAGATCCAGTTTGTCATACCAAATGAGGATGTAGTACCAACTTATTTGATAAATGTTAAAGATACATTAGTTAAGAGCTAAATCTGGCTCTTGCAAGTCTTTCTTTAGGCTTCAGATGTTATAGAAATTATTAATTAGGCCTTATTATGACAAGCTCAAAATCAACTCTGTAGACCCTCGGATTGCTTGGATATAAACAGTTGTCCATTTAATAATTAAATCAATAAATGGCAGACCAAGCTAACGTTTATTGTTAGTCACTGACGTCACTACCGGAGACTGCTGATGAAAGGCCTGCCCATCGAGGGTACCATAGCCATTGAGAATGTTACTTGATAATCGAGAATATGTGGGTCGAGTCCAACAATCAGCAATTCTCGGAGACGGTGATTAGACATTTGATGACTATTTCTAGTCCAAACTTCCAACAGTGACAACTCCGTTCAGAATAAAGTAATTTGACTGAAATTTTCAATATTTTTTTTTTTCTCATCTAATTTTGAATTATTATAGCAAGAATGGCTAACTCTTTATTAAAGGAGCTAAATCGCTAATATTTGGGACCTAGAAATTGACCCAAATGGGTCGCAATGCATATAATAATGTAATCTGATTGTATATAAACTGATTTACATTCAATTGTTTCCGTTTTGACTCTTAATTTCAAATCAGTTATATCCAGCGAAATACGGCCTGTGTCTCAACCATATAGCAATTTCTAGCGTCTGGTTCTCCAGTTGAATATATCTAGCCTCGTTCTTTCTGGTCACTTGTTGCAAATGACGCTAAAACGCACTATGGTACACGATTTGTGTACCAATGGTAAAATGTTTATTTTGTCTTAAATATTGGATATCAGAAGCCTGTCTTTTCCTGGTAAGATCACAACATCAATGTTGATTTGAATTGACAAATAATTCGTATTTTCAAGTGTATGACTTTGGATGATATTGAGTTAGAGACTTAGCTACTTTAAACTCTTAACTAATGTATCTTAAAATGGTTTCTTATAGTGTTGAAGAAAATGAAGATCAACTACATGATTTAGTCACAGAGAAAGCGTATCCTGTAAGTTTTATACTTATTACTACGTGTATATGGAGGGTTGGATGGTTGAATGGGTAGCACATGCGCGCTGTATCATAAGGCCTGTCATTGAGTCAACTGGCATGGTTTTGATTCCCTGGTTGTACGTGACAAGGAGTAGGGTCGCCTGTCCATCCTGGTAGGTTTTCTCTGGGTCCTCTGGTTTCCTCCCACTGCCAAAGACCCCTACGCGCAAGCAAATTATTGAAATAAAATTGAACCATGTGTTAGTCCCAAAACGACCTAGTTTGTGTTGAGTGGACCTTAAACCCCCTCTCTCTCTCTCTCTCTCTCTCTCTCTTTCTCTCTGTGAAACTATACTAAGAGATGATAATTGTCTAATTGGTAACTTGGTAATATAATAGGGCAACCCACAATTTCAACAGTAGGACATTAAAACCCATTTCGGAAATGCTAAGTAGAATGAATTAAAGGAGCTAAAGCCCCTTGATGTAGGTCAAAGTAAAGTATTGAAGTGGGTTGATCTGATTATGTGTTATTTCTTTAGTAATGGGTCAGCTTCTATGGAATTAAATTTTTGTTTGGAAAAATTATGCACAAGTCAGCATATATATTTACTAATTCTATTTGATGTTTTGGCATACTGTGTCAAGGGTTGCATACAAAATTGGTCATATCTCAATTCTAAACACTGGCTGTAACTATATATGGACATAAAGTTTTCAATGAATACAGATTGTTATACCACAAAACAAATCAACATAAAAAAATCCAATCAAAGAGGTCTAATTGTTTTTATTTTTTTATGGTTGTTTGGGATTTTTTTTTCTCCAGGAAATGACATTTGGTTTATGGAATAAGACTTTAAGATGGAAGTTTATTGAGTCAGTAGAACCACCACGTAGTGTACATGTTAGAACCACAGATATGCTGAGTAAAACAAATATCTATGCTCAAATAACAGTTAGAATGCACACAAGACAGGTAATCTATCAATTTGAAACCGTTAACCCAAGTCTGTGGTCACACTGAGAAAATGTAAACTTGAAGGAATGAGGTAAAAGAATGCATGGGACTATTAGGCTAGGGTTGTTTTTTTTTAATAAGTTTTTTTTTTGTTCTTGTTTCCACTCCCTTTAACTAGATAGCTAGCTTTGTATGCTCTTGCAAAATACAAAAAAAGTACAAGTTTACCAATAATATTACCAAAATGAACTATTAAACTAATTGTGAATACTAAAACCTGTTACCGGTACTTGTCCTTCACTAAACTAACCATCACAGTAATACAGAAAAAAGATCTTTATAGCCTGAAGTTGTTATTACTAAATACATGCAGTCAAGCATGAGCTGAAAAGAGCCTCAGGATTTTTCAAATTTGGTTCTTACATGCTTGTAGTAGAGCTGAGAGGTTGATAAGAAATGTGTTGCCAAGTTTTTTAGATGGTACGAAATATCAAGGTCCGTATTGTCATACACATAAAAGAACCCTTGACAGGTCTCTCCCAAACAATGCACACCTGGAGTAACCATATAACTAAGGCATTTCTATTACCCTCATATGTGACGTTATATGCTGTACTTACCTTTCCCATGTGCTTAGTTCTCTGTCTACCATTGTATAAAATGACTACCATTTAAATGGTAATTTTACTGTGTTAACAAACATTTGAAGCCACCAATCGGCATGTGCATTTTATGGACATTATCTAATTTTTAACAGTTTTAACCCATGCTAAAATGTACTTTAATTAAGACAACAAAACCAAAATATCAGTGATAAAAAATCTCCTGGTAGCATTAGATTGTTTGCATGATGATGATAATTTCTGTATCCTGTTTCTGTATTTCTTTTCCCAGATTCTAGCTTTATATGACAGATTTGGAAAACTGATGTATGGAAGTGAACATTTAATAAAAGACGTTTTAGAATATGTTGTGTTTGAAAGCCATATTGCTGATACTTATGGAAAGTGGCGCATTCATGGTAAAATTATTCCAGATTGGATGCCTCCGCGAGAACCATTAATCAAAACTTATCGTAAACCAGTCTTTGAGGAAATTCCAGATGAGGAGGAAATAAAGAACGAACAGAAACCAGAAGAAATAACACCAGCTTCTTCTGGACCTTCATTGGCTGCAGCTTAGTGACTGTTCTATTGTTCTACATATCTGGATGGACTTGTATCCCAAGGGAGTCGACAGCATTACATGTTTATGTGTGTTAGAAAGCTAACACAATTTGTAACTTGATGTCATCATGTGAAATTGTGTTTAACAGGAGAGAGAGAGAATGTGAAGTTACTGATGGAGGTTTGAACAAATTGTGTGTATTAGTCAAGTATAATTTGGAAAACAGTTCTCTCTCTTCTCTGATCAAATTAGTATACATTCTTCAAAAAGACCATACTTGTAAAAGAGTCATAGATAATTAAAATAATGCAAGAAATATCTGAAACAAAATGTTGACTTAATTTTATCTTAAGTTTTAGCTTAAGTTTTCACCATTGTCATGTATGAGGCAGTCAATGCTTTCTATTTCTTGCACAACCAGTAGTGATACTGCAAGATTTTGACAAAACAATAAACTTCTCTTCTGTGAAATTGCGAAAAAGTAAGCTTCTTTAGTACATTTCATTTAATTGAAATTCTATCTTATTTGATCTCCAGGTTATACTGGTAGTATTTAGGTCCGAGCCCCAACACCTTCGAATATAGAACACAATGATATACTACTGTTTAAATTTGGAGTAGTACAAGGGATGTTAATATATACTTCTTGTGATACTTTTGAGATCTTCACCATTCAGTAAATAAAATATTTCTTTTTGATTGAATGGAATTTTATTATAAAGTGATAATTATAATGGGGGTATTCAAATTAGATTTCATACAAAATTTAAAACAGATCCGCCAATTCACCAGTGAAATATAAAAGCTTTAAGATTAGAATTCACAAATGAGATATAAAGGTTTTAACATGCCAATTCAACGTTGAGATATAAACATTTTAACATTACAATTCACCACTAAGATAATAATATAAACATTTTAAAGACTGCAATTCACCACTGAGATATAAAGTTTAAGGATGCCAATTCACCACTGGAATATAAAACTTTTAAGATAACAAAATTAACAATTCACCACTGAGAATGTGAGATATAAAACCTTTTAAGATTCACCACTGGAATATAAAACTTTTAAGATAACAATATTAACAATTCACCACTGAGAATGTGAGATATAAAACCTTTTAAGATTAAAACTCACCACTGAGATATAAAAGTTTTAAGATAACAATTCACCACTGATACTAGTCATACTGATTATAGCAGGTATCAAAGAGTAACACTACTCTTTACAATGCTGTGATGTAAGTAGGCCTCTTCTTGGATTTGGATACCGGTAATTAGCTTGTCATTTTGAATATGAATTGTAATTCCATTTATTTTCTTTTTAAAAGTTCTGAGCATCTTTAAATATAATGACTGTAAAGTGTAATATTGGAGAAGAGATACATGTATATATTAATTGGCTTATATATCATAAAATCAATAAATACCACTGCTATTTATTTATTTTATGAATCAAATTTGTGAATTTAATATGGATGTAATTACCACCATAAAACTAAAAGACAAAATAGTATGGTAATTAAAAGTGTTAACTTCATTGTATTTGGCAATAAGAGCATACAAACTGTGATACAAATACCTTGACAAATTTGAAATGAATACAAACTGTATTGACAATATGAAAAGATTATAAGTGATTGATTGATTTGGTATTGAGCGCTTATTCACTTGATGAGATAGTATTATTGTCTAAACTTAGTGAACTGACTACTGCTGTATTTAAATGTTCTTGGGGTAAAAAACATCTGTGACATTAAAAACATCTGTGTCCTTGTAAGTGTGAATCCATTTGGATTCAAATACGTTCCCAGTGGCATGATTTTTCGGCTTAATAAAATATGTAATCTTTGAATGGCATTTAGCGATTGAACATAATGTAACACAACATAGTTCTATGGATAACAATCACTATATTATATACACACGACGTTTCAACAAGATTTCACTGGTCGTTATCAAGCATACAAATTACAAATGAGGAAAAAATTGTGTGAAATAGCTTTATTTAACGTCCGCTTCCACCGAAGTGATATCGCAGACAATGATTTCACTGGTCGTTATCAAGCATACAAATTACAAATGAGGAAAAAAGTGTGTGTTAGTTGTATTTTATGTCCGCTTCCACCGAGGTGATAATAACTTGTTATGTATACAAGGTGCAATAATTTACAATGTGATTAGTGAAAAAGAGGATAATTAGGTTTTTATATATATGTACAGAATACAATAGATAGCAGGACGAGACATGAGATAACAGGTGCAAAGAATAAAATAGTGCCAGTAGACGTTTACAAACAGACGAATTTGTGACAAAACAGACATGAATGTGGATGGACATTTGGACAAGGACAAACATTTGCAGACATGGTGGTTGATTTCGTCTTTATTTCTAATCATTCCTTTGTTGTTGGTTCTCTGAAGGGAGAATCCAGCACTTTAAAGAAAAGAGAGGAAAAAAGAGATTATCCGGTCTTATGGTGATTTTTTTTTTTTTGTTTCGTCTGGTAAGGCTTCAGTAGGGGGGGGGGGGGTCCTTATAAACAAATAATAAGAATAATAAACGGAAGAAAAGAAAAGAAATTGCTCAATGAATTATAAACAAATAATAAGAATAATAAATGGAATAAGAGAAATTACTCAAGAATTATATTAATGTTAAGTTAATATAAAATACAGTTAATATTTATTCGGAGATAATATAGTACAAATATACATATATACTCTACAATCAATACTTATTTACTCGAGAAGAGATAATACAAAATATTTCGTTGAGTTTCAGGGTGTGTAGCGTTTCCCTCGATGGGGACATTTTTACGCTAACACCCTGATTCATTAGTTTTAATTAGTGGTGTAGGACGGGTGGCATTTCCCTCTAGGAGACGTTTTTACGCTCCGCCCTACTAAGTGTATTTTAAATTCCTTAATTTTATCATAGTTTTATTAGTAGTGTAGGGCGGTTGACGTTCCGCCCTACTGAGTGTATTTTTAATTCCTTAATTTTATCATAGTTTTATTAGTAGTGTAGGGTGATTGACGTTACCCTCTAGGGGACATTTTTACGCTCCGCCCTAACGTTTTAATTCATTACTTTTATTATTATATGTGTTTGGTCATGCCTATATTCTCAATGAAATCCCAGACAAGCTGAGATATCCAGTATCTATCATCAGGTTGTGGAGAAAGGAGAGAGTTGAGGCAGAAGGTCTTTCCCCTCTCCGTCATTTTGTCGGTCATTGATTGGCGTTCTTTGATTAATTGATTACAGTTGATTAGCAAGTGTGAGGAGGTTGCAATTTGTCCACACGGGCATTTGACTGGTGTATAGATGTAGTCTCTGAATACATCCGTTGTTTTCAGCCTCGTGATGAGTTTGCATATTTTGATTGAAGGATGATTAATGTAAACCTTGTCTACAAGACTGCTATCTATTTGATAGCGATGTGTGTTTTCTAGTTTTAGACAAGATTTCCATGCATTTTTAATCTTTTCTTTTGCTATGCTTGCAAATTCCTGACTGCTATATTCTAAATTTCCTATTCCATTTAGTGATAGACCCTCCTTTGCAAGCTTGTCGGCTTGTTCGTTTCCCAGGATATTGACATGAGAAGGGATCCATGCAAGGATCACTTCCCTCCCACTGTTTTTAATTTTTTGAATGATGTCACTGACTCGATGGATTATGATTTGCCTGTTTTTTTGAGGAGTTTGATTCTATAGTTTAAATACTACTCAGTGAGTCAGACAGGATAACGGCCTTTTGGTGTGTTTGCGTAGCTAGCCATTCCAGTGCAGTTTTGATGGCCATCAGTTCCGTGGTGTTTCTGATGTTCAGCTTTACTTTGGGTATGTGTATGCCGAATCCTGTCGCTCCTTTTGTAGAATCTTTTGATCCATCTGTGAAAATCTTGAGATGATTACTCCATTTTGATTCTAGTAGTTCCATTGATAGTGTTCTAGCCTCTATTGGGTTAACGTGTTTGTTTGTGACTTGACTTAAGTAAGTGTTGGTGGTTGGATTACTTAATTGCTAAGGTGGGGTATCGGGGAAGGGTTGAGTCTCGATTTTTGTGCCTTTCAAGTTATGTTTAGTTAGAATATCATTTGACATTTGTCCAAAGGTCACGGGTCTGTTGCCCTAAAACCTATTCGTTTGAATTTGCTGAGACAGTTGTATGTTGGGCATCTTTGTTTTAGACTTTGCAGCTTGCCCCAATATTTGAGTGAGAGTTCCTCACGCCTGAGATCAAGCGGAAGCTCTCCCATTTCATGTAAAAGGGCTACTGTTTTTGTTCCTATAGCTGTTATAGTCGCAAGTCTTATGGCTTTGTTTTGTATTTTCAGGAAGCCAAGCGTAGAATTAGCCTTTTTTGCAGATGTTACTTAATGAGTTTCCCATGGAAGGTTTTCCGAAATATGCAGACCCAAGTATGGGTTTGTGACCAAGTATGGGTTTGTGTCAACTTGTTGTAATATGGTATTATCTAGTTCATAGAAAAAACCTGACTTTTGTTGGACGCTGAGGATATAACAATTTTTGGCGTTGAATTTCATGCCCCAGAGTTCAGCCCATTTTTCCAGTTCTTAGAGGTCCCTTTGTATTGCAAGGCGATCATCGCGCGAGAAAATCGTCTTGTAGAGAAGACAGTCGTCTGCGAATAAACGAACGGTGGATTTAACTGTGTCCGGAAGATCATTTATGTGGCAAAGGAACATCAGTGGACCTAAAACCGTCCCTTGGAGGACACCAGATTCAACCTTAACACTGTCAGAATGTTCACCCTCAATGGCGACATTCATATGTCTATCTTTCAAGAAAGATGTTAACCAGTTCAGTATATATTTCCTCTCACGCCATAATTTTCTAGTTTCTGAAGGAGTTTGTCATGTGGTACAGAATCAAAGGCTTTTGAGAAGTCTAGGATCGCCACATCGACTTGCAATTTCTGATCATAGCTTTCGAGTAGGTCGTGCATTGTGACTATCAGTTGGGTTTCTGTGTGTATATAATATAGTGATTGTTATCCATAGAACTCTGTTGTGTTAAATGAATAAATGTTTCGGTTTGGGAAAACAAGTAATGTGTTTGGCCATTTATTCATTACATTTATTTTATAAAGCCCAACCAAAGTTTTACGATAGTATTATGAGTTAATGTCTATTTTTAAATATATATATATTATTATTTATATTATGTTCCCCATCATAAATGAATGACATTATACACCATCCATTCTTTTTTGTGCTGGGGAAATGGTATTCGTACAGATTTGAGAACACAAAGAAACATTATGCTGATAATATGATCTTTGTGTTTCAGTCCTTGTAGTGTTTTTATATATTCCTTATTACGCAAATGAGCTAATTTCCTGCATTTTATACCTGCTCTTTCATCAATATAAAATTATATTGACAAGTCAGTGTAGAGTGCTACTTGATAATTTCTATTCAGGTGTCCTTCCAGAAATGTATTGCAATCTGATTCAGTCTGTAATGATTATTATCTGCAAAGTGTTAATTTGCTTGAAAAAAACATGTTTGCTCTCTTTCACCTATTGTATCTAAATAAGGGAGACTGTATTTCTACCCTAGCAATTTAAACCCGCCACTTTTATATATAGAGATTTCTATGCATATACTATACACAAAGAAAAAAAATCAGCACCTTCGTGTACATTTTACAATGACTGGGTCAATCTGATTAAAACACAGATCCTATTTCGTTTCGTTTTTTATAGTTCAAAATATCGTTTTACTTGTCTTTACTACACCAGGATCTGGAAGAGTTGTTATATACAGGCGTTCTAGTTGATGTGAGGAATTAGCCAATGAAACGGTCTGTTATGGCGAGTTCTTGGCGTGCTCTGCACAGAAATGTGGGTAAACCCGTAGTAACGTCAACCCTGATTGATTAATCAATGTCTGACGTCACAATGGCCAAAAGCCGCTCATGTTACCCCTGACGCAACCTCCCAGTAGAGGCCATCGAAAGTATAAAAAAACCGAAACAAACTATAGATCTGTATTTTAATCAGATGGTGCACAGGCTGACCCTGAAACCACTGGTCTCGGTCACCCAGAACCTCCTAGTTTTCAACGTACGGAGGGTCTGGGACCGTTGTCAATATCTGACGAAAAGTCCATTGCCCATGCGTAACCGGGAGTTTGGTTTTTAATGTGGTTGAATATCCAGTATCTTCTGGCCAAGTCAAGTAAGGGTTGCGCACCTTCCCGCTATAAATGCCATAATTCTTGCATTAATATAAACAAACCACACTGATCCGCAGTGAATATTCGCTAGGCCGTGACAATCACTGATAAGGATGACATCGATGTGACTTAATGAGCCACAATATTAACATTTTTCCTCCGACAAATTAAATTCTAAAACATTTTTTTTTTATGTATTAGAAAAATAAATAAAGGCGTTTTAAGTATTTGTAGGTAAAATTTATGTCCTAATTTAGTGTACATGGGTATTAAAATGAGTAAAAGGCGCCATTCTGATCGAATCAGTAACGTCTTATGTAAACAATGCACGCGCCATTGAGCCTATGATTGATGTCGCGTGATATAACGCCATGTGTTGAAGGCAGTCATCTTTGACAGAGATATTAGAAGCCTTTCGTAATACTCTGTGAAACAGATTGTAAACAAACATGAATCGTGACGGCGAGTTAGGATTAATTTAAAAAAAACCATAGATATGGCCCATGAAGAGAGAAATGTTACAATGAATGTTGGATATTGAACTGGCATGCAATCAAAAGGTTTTTTGAAATGGTATTCTTGAATTAATTTCATGGGCGTCAACATCGTGTTTTAGGACTAGTTACCTCCCTCAGACTTTGTTTATGATAATGTAAAAGACCGGATAATCTAGCCAATGACCTATTATTCTCAAATGTTGACAACTTATCCAGACTAATATTCATAGAATATTTTTATATGCCCACATTTTCATGTGGACGTATATTGTCGTCGCCCCTGTCCGTCCGTCCACAATTGTTTGTGGACACTCTACAGGTCACAATATTTATCCGATTTCAACAAAACTTGAAATATAGGTTTATGTTTATATCCCTAAGATCTCAGCTCCTTTCGATATTGACATGTATCGGACCGTAACTTCATGGATTATGGCCCCTGCTTGTACGAAAAATCGTGTTTTTAGCTTGTGGACCCTATACAGGTCACAATTTATATCTGAATTTGTTGAAATTTGAAATGTAAGTTTATAACCCAAATATCTTGGTTCCTTTCGATATTCGCGCATCGGACCGTAACTTCCTGAATTATGTCCCCTGGTTGTACGAAAAATCACGTTTTTAGCTTGTGGACCCTATGGAGGTCAGAATTATTATCTGATTTAGAAAACCATTCGAATATATCACCGTTTCACCGTAATGTTGGTTGAGCTTGAATTTTGTGAAAATCGGACGAAAACTGCGAGACAAAATGGCCGCCCCTCTGGGCAAATAGTGTAAACATCAGGTATATCAAGGTTGTGGACCCTCAAGGGGTCACAATTTTGATCCAATTTTAATGATGCATTAAATGCATGTTTATAACCCAAAGATCTTGGTTCCTTTCGATATTCGCACATATCGGATCGTAACTTCCTGAATTATGGCCCCTGAATGTACGAAAAATCGCGTTTTTAGCTTGTGGTCCCTCTAGAGGTCACAATTATTATCTGATTTTAAAAACTGTTCAGATATATCACCGTTACACGGTATTGTTGGTTGAGTTCAATTTTCATGAAAATCGGACCAAAACTGCCAGACAAAATGCCCCCCCCCCCCCATACGCAAATAGTGTAAACATCTGGTGTGTACCATCTAGAGGTCACAATTTTGATCCGATTTTGATGAAACTTGAAATGATGTTTTTAACACAAAGATCTTGGTTGCTTTCGATATTCACGCATATCAGATCGTAACTTCCTGAATTATGTCCCCCTGATTGTACGAAAAATCGCGTTTTTATATTGTGGTCCATCTAGAGTTCACAATCATCTGATTTAAAAAGCTGTTCGAATATATTACCGTTACACCGTAATGTTGGGTTAGTTCGAATTTAGTGGAAATTGGACGAAAAATACCAGAAAAAATGGCCGCTTCTCTACGCAAATACATGTAGTGTAAACATCTAAATATCTGGTATATCAAGGTTGTGGGTCCTCTAGATGTCACAATTTAGATTCGATTTTGATGAAACTTGAAATGCATGTTTATAACCAAAAGATCGACTGATGGGTGAAAAACGCGCTTATACGTGCACTCTAGGGACAAGACGGGGGATTTATTGACAATGTTATGTAAACTGATGTTAGTGTAATATGTCGTCTCAGTCTGGCAAAACTTGATTTGACATTCGTTTTTTAAATTCAAACCATGTTAACACTATGAGAAGTGGACTAGCAATTTGGAGCGGAGTTTACCAAACACCCATACTGCACGACATGAACGAAAAAGGTACAATACTTTTTTAATTATTCCACTTTAAATAGTGTAGCCGCTTTTCTGTGGGTCACACGATATAGTCTTTTTATCCGTGAACACAACTCTAATATTTTTATCCGTGAACACGACTATAGTGTCTTATCCTATTACAACCTAGATGGAGATTTATTACTATTATTGTTTTTAAATCCTACTCCATGCTGTACTTCAATTTAAAAAAACCCGTGAACATCATATTTAAATCTAATCAAATAACCGATGTCTAGGATGGAGTCATGCATAAATATGGATGAAGCTTGATTAAACTATATTAATTGGCCAATCCCGCTATTTTTTTTTTGGAGAATAAAACTGCTTAACTTTGTGTTAAAATCGCTTAAAATCCTCTACCAAAGGACCGAGCAACTAACTCAATATTTGTGATACATTTTCAAACAACTTAAACCCGTTCTCTTTATCTGGAAATGGAGACCGGTGTCCCAAGCTGTATTATGTGGTGTCTGGATAAAACGAGACTTTTTTTAAATAAAAATAATGTATAAGTGAAATTTACCTTTCGTTATAAAGTACGGCACCAATCTGTTTCACAGAGATCTTCTAATATCTCTGTAACAGATGACTGTTTCGACACGTGACGTCACATCACGTGGCGTCAATCATTGGCTCAGTAGCACGTGCATTGTTTACATAAGACGTTACTGATTTGGGCTAAATAGTGAATTTTACTTATTTTAATACCCATTTACACTAAATAGGAAATGATTTTTACCTACAAATAATACAAACGTCTTTATTTATTTTTCTAATAAATGAAAAAAAATGTTTTAGAATTTAATTTGATGGAAGAAAAAAGTTAATATTTTGGACTCATTAAGTCGCATCGACGTCATCCTTATCAGTGATTGTAGCGGCCTAGCGAAAATTCACTGCTGATCAGTGTGGTACGGCACATGGGACACTCACTGTATAGACCTCTCAAGGAACGGGAATCGATTATCAGGTCACCCAACGAAAAAAAATACCCGAAATCTTAAAAGGGTTGTGAGTCCGGATAAGCAGTTATGACATTCACGTCCAAACGACTCAATATTTTGAGCTGAAATTTTGAGACAAGGTAAATACACCATTCCTCTATATTTTGGCGCTTATCTTTCATACTTACTCGGACTTTAATTTTTGAGATTCTGTTCAAATCGGGATAGTCCCTTTAGTAAATAGTAATATATGTCTATAATAAAATTATTACGTAAACATATGAGTAATTGTACTTATCTACATTAAACTATAAACTAGTATAAAGATACACCCATGCGATTGGTATGTTTTTCTAATATTATTATTATTATTCAGTAGAGCGAATCGTCAAATAATAGAATAATACCTGCCTAATAGATATATAAGACTTGAATATTCACGACTACTATATAAAATAAGCGACTAGTTAAACCAGACAGCTGTTGCCTTGCAGAGTATATACATACATGACATGTACGCTTGAGTGGATAAAGTGTCAGAGAGGCAACATGCTGAAACCTTGAGGTAAAATTACAGTTTATAATGTTGTTTACTAGTATATAGTTATCTACATATTATATATCATTACTGCATAGACTACATGGGCTTAAATAAGTAAAGTAGTTAGGATTAAGTTAATGTATGTCGGGTTATTTACTTACCCAAAACTTGACTGTCAACTAATTGTGTGAATGAATACATAGAATAACAGGGATGACTTGTAGGCCTACTCAATAATGTTTCACGTACGGTTTTAAATAATAATCTTCCACTTGTTAACCCCCATACTGGATAGTTTAGGTATAACAGTTATTTGTATATTTTATAAATTAATTTACACCATTTTATCTTCCGGAAAGACGAACCGAGATAAACAGAGTGTAACTAAAGAGACCCAACCACTGATTATACATGTCATATATAGATCACGTTAAAAATTACGACCTCTTCCTCAATACGCATGACGTGTTTCTAATTTCACACGTCTCGGAATTAAAAGGACTGCTTAGTTTACTTAGAAAACACAACTCAAGTGTCGCAGTACTGTTACAATATTCATAACAATATTAATGTGGACAGTAGCTGTTACTCTATAACTTATCAACATCCTTATTTTATTACGTATAAATTTTGGCACGCGTCTTCTCAAAGGGTTCATTAGCGATATAATAGTACAGCACTCAAATGGTATAGCATAATTATTGAGTACCTTGGATACCAACAGCATACTGAAAGATCACCCTAACATCCAACCGTATTATGGTCTAAATAATAATAGCATAAGCGTTTTAATTATTCTTCTGCACACAGAGACATATATTTGCTTTGAGAAAAGATCTCTGTCCCGAATGGCCGCCATATTAAAAGATAGGCCCATACATCAGCTTTGTCTCAACTGCAGCTTATCCGAAAGGAAAAATCCGAATGTTGATCAAATTTGATCAAAAGAAACCTAATCTCTAGCGTTTATCCTCTTATGACCCTATTGCTTCCAACCAAATTTGAATAAATATCTGTTACTGTTAAAACCTATAGCCCTTTCGGCAAAGGGCGTGTAACTCAAGAACAGAAAGCTGCGCATTAAGGATATCGCCACTAATGCTTCAAGCTAAATATGAAAAATATCCATTAAAAGCTATAGTGTTTTAGAAAAGGCGGAATAACTCACGAACGGAAAGTCACTGTAAACTGAATATAGTTTTTAAAAAAATATATACTGATTGCCATGGAAAACGCATCACTTTTTTTTCCCCAAATATTTTATTACTAGGTGGTTTTGTATGTATAATATTATGCAATACTATGAACTATTGTTTCACACAATGCTCCCAAACGCAAAAAATATCGGCCCGTGTGCACACAAAAAAATTGCACGAGATGCACATGAAAAACCCAATATTCACGTTTTCAACGTAAGAGTGTATCCGCAAGAAGACCAGGCAAAAATTGCAAAAGGTGCTAAGTTGGGGGGGGGGGGGGAGGGGTCAGAAGTTTTTGATCAAACTTATGGTATGACACCCGCTAGGGGCAAGAAGTGACATGCTGAAGTGGTTACAACCTGATGTCGCTATAAAGGACTGTACTGGAAATAGTCATTTTCTGGGTAAAATTTTGGTTTTCACATGTGTATTTATCACCATTTTTAAGCACAGATTGCATTCTATAGTGCAATAGCAACCTCTAATTTTGACCCTGTCTGATAAAGCAGGTAGTCGACTTCCAACCCAGCACTAATTTGAAAAAATAAAAAGTCACTCCCTACTAATTTTTTGGGGACTTCTTTCAGGGTACCATATTCACATTGTCCATGTAGTACAGAAAAGGATACACTGTAACTTTTTCTTTCATGGTCGCAAGCAGAATTTCATCGGATGGTTTTGAAGTGCTACGCACATAGTATCAATAGGTGTAAAAAAATGACCGGAATGCAACATACTTAAAATAAAGAGCTTATTGAAAAGTGCTAAAAATAAGCTGTTGTGATACATATTTTTGCAAATTTCATCAGAGAAATAATTTTTTTTTTGACTTCTATACGTTTTCATCATATCCATAGCCATCATTTGTACCATGTGGTACTGTATATAAGTATATATTTGTATTTATTGTATATTTTGTATTGTCGTATTGTCCCTTTAACATATTTGTTGTATTGTCTCTTTAAGGTTTCATTTTCCAACAGGTCACCGAAAATTACTACAAAATGCTCTATTTCAGAGCATGTTTCCACTATTCATTTTTGGACACATCCACTGATTTCTACAATACAGAAATGTGGAAGCTTAAATTTTAACGTCAACGCAGCCTTGTTTCGAAGTGGGCGACGTTGAACAGTGTAGTATGGTAGCAACGGCTCTCGGGCGCCGTCAGCTACACCTTCAGGATCGGATTTAGAATAAGGAATGAGAGGCCCTAGGCAATCCCCCTGAACAGCGCCCGCGACATGGACCTTGGGCAACTCGGTGAGGGGGTTGGTCGGGGGCAATCATGCGGTTGATGGTTCGAATCTCACTTTTAGTTGAATTTTTCATTTTTGTTTGGATTATTTTATTTAAAATAATGTCTATTTGAGAGTAATGGATATGTTTTGTTAAGATCATTTCATGGAGCAGGTCGATACTACAATGGAAGCGCGTGGACATCTGAGGAAGCCAATTCCCGTCGGCGCCAGATGAATCATGAACGGTTACAGGCCTTTTAAAGTATTTTGTCAAGACATTTTTATAAAACAGATACTAATGTATATTATGGCTGGTAGTAGCATATGAATGAAAAGAAACAAAAATTGTTAGGGTTTTTTTTATCTACTACAGTCAATTACAGGTTAATTTAATGGGTTATTGTTTGTTTTACCTAGTTTTTGTCAGCTTTATTTTTTGTATCAAATGTTGGGAGGTTGCTTGTTCACGTGAGCATAAATTTTTGACCCCCCCCCCCCCCCCATGAAAGAAGTAGCTATAGGGCGTCAAACTTTGCTTGACGAAAAATGGGGAATTTAGATAGGCTTTGATATCCAGTCCGTATACAGATCTCATTCGCCAGAATTATCTGCAATTAATTTTGGGGTAACAGCACTAGGTCATCTACAAACTGTGTGAGTTTAGTCTTTTTGCTACGTATAGTAAAGATGTGAGGACTTGCCAAAGTTGGTATTAGAGAAAAGACGGATTTGGGCAATTTCACCACATGAAAAATGTTTTTTCAATTTTCTCAGTCAGGAATTGAAAGATTTTTCTGATATTGCATATTTATGTGTTTTGGGACTATCCCAACTTATAAACCAAATTTGGTCAAAATCTGTGAGTAAAGCCTTAGCACCTTCTGCATGGTTTTCTCGCGGACACGCTCTTAATGTGCAGTACATGAACTGTGAAACGTCAATCTGTCGTAATTTGTTGTTGGACTGTGAAGGAATCGAGATAGAGATGCCGAGACCTACTGAAAATCAACGGAATGAAGCCATGGGAATGTCCAGGGTTGGCATGTCTATACGTGCTATTGCCAGACACTTCAATTGTCATCAGTCCACTATTGTAAGGTTGGTGGAAGGCTCAAGACCGCTACATCCAGGTCACTCATCTGCGTGACAGATTCCGCCCAGCGACTCGAACAGGTGCAGCAGTCGTCGGAAGACAAGGACCAGTAAGTGCCAACACCCTAAGACGCCGTCTAAGAGAAGTAGGACTCAGTGCACGACGACCTTATGTTGGAGCTATCCTTAGGGATCATCGCCGTCAGCGGCGTTTGATATGGGCTCAAGGACACCAGACATGGAGAAGAGTCGACTGGCAAAGTGTGCTCTTCAGTGATGAGAGTCGCTTTCATCTTTATCACGCTGATGGCCATCAACGTGTGTGGAGACGTCTTGGGGAACGTCTTGCAGACTGCTGCGTCTTCGAAACGAATCGTTGGGGTGGGGGAAGTGTAATGGCGTGGGGAGGCTTCACATTTCATCACCGGACCGCCCTACACATTTGCAGGGGTCGCGTTAATGCTGTAGCCTACCGTGATGATGGCCCGTGGAGGACACACACGCTACTGACATCTGTGTCGTACTTTTGGTTTTGACCCCTCTGACTTTGTACCCTTGATTACAGATTAAACATCCATAACTGTAGAAATGTGTTGTTATTGATGTGTTCCTATTTGAATATTGTTCACAATAAGAAGCAAAATAAATAAGATGTTTACAGGATCATTTTGTTATACGAAAAACTAAGTGATGCGTTTTCCATGGCGCTCAGTATATATATATATATATATATATATATATATATATATATATATATAGCCTCTACCAGAACCTTATATGTAGAGAGTCTGGCCAACTCGTGTCCCTATTGTGATTGGCTAATGGTAGTCACGTGGCATATGGACGCCATTATGTTACCCACTTGAAAAGAATCGTCTGCATAGTAGTAGCTTATCATTTGACATGTTTTTAAATGACGAAAATTGTCTATTGTGTGGCCGTAAAATGCCACACAAGACATGGGCATGGGCGACGATTGTGGGGAGCGAAAGTAAAAAGAAGTGTATGGAAGGTAGTGGTAAAAATACTTTCTTGTTATTCGTACTTTTTATACGCCCACATTTTCATGTGGACGTATATTGACGTCGCCCCTGTCCGTCCGTCCGTCCGTCCACAATTGTTTGTGGACACTCTACAGGTCACAATTTTTATCCGATTTCAACTAAACTTGAAATATGTCACCATTACACTATAATGATGGTTGAGTGCGAATGTCGTGAAAATCGGGCAAAACTAACGGACAAAATGGCCGCCCCTCGTAGAAATGGTGTAAATATGTGGTATATATTATAATCAAGGTTGTAGAACCTCTAGAGGCCACAATTTTTTCCTGATTTTGATGCAACCTTAAATTTATGCTTTATATCACAAACATCTTGGTTCCTTTCGATATTCGCGCATATCGGATCGTAATTTCCCGAATTATGGCCCCTGATTGTACGAAAACTCGTGTTTTTAACTTGTGGTCCCTCTAGAGGTCACAATTATTATCTGATTTACAAAAACGTTCGAATATACCACCGTTACAACTAAGACCGTTGGGTTATAAATATGCATTTCAAGTTTCATCAAAATCGGATCAAAATTGTGACCTCTAGAGTGTCCAAGATGTTTACACTATTTGCTTAGAGGGGCGGCCATCGAACTCATAATTCCATCATAATGTAGGTTGAATTCGAATTTTGTGAAAATTGAAATGAAACTGCTCAACAAAATGGCCGCTCTTTGTACGCAAATTGTGTAAAAGTATGTAATACGAAGGTTGTGGACCCTCTAGAGGTCACAATTTTTATCCGATTTTGATGAAACTTAAAACATATCTTTATATCCCAAAGATTGCAGTTCCTTTTGATTTTTGCACATTTCAGACCATAACTTTCTGGATAATTGCCCCTGATTGTACAAAAAATCGCGTTTTTTTTTTAGCTTGTTCTCTGTCCAACTCCTACAAAATGGGGACGTATCCTGCTTGGCAGCCGCTGGTTTTTAACTATTTCAAGCGACTGTAGATTGGTATTGTATTTCGGAGAAGTTCCCAACCTAATGACATTCACATTATTGGTTATTTATTTATTTTTTATTTATTTTTTTTTTGATGAATGAATTTTCGAAGATTTGCTATGAAATTGAGAATGACACTTCTGACAGTGTAGGCCCAAATATAGCCCTAGCCTAAGTAGTAGATGTTTTTTCGATTTAAATTTCGTCTGTATGACATAAAGATATAAATTAATAACAATATTGCATCTTCAACACAAATCTATCAGATTGTGTGTTATGCATCTTGCATTTCACGTTTTAAGACGGCATCAAAACACGTGTAGCCTACTTATAGTAGGCCCATGTTACGCTTGTCCTAAGAGGATTGTCGTCTAATGTCAAAGTTTTAGAATAATCTATTCATCACATGATGCGTCTTACAGAAGCACAGACACGTTATTGACTCAAGCTTATTAGTTATTTAAAAGTATTAGCTTATAGCTTATAATATATTGTTCGCTATAGGGAACCGTAGTGGCTCAGTGAGTAAGACATTGGCTCTCTAACCTGGATATCCCGTGTTCGATCCAGGTGGTGGCCTAGAAAGATCATCTGGATTTTCCGGCGTGATCCCTCATTGTCAGCTGTGCAGGACAGGGGGCATGGTTAAGGGCAATGTATAGTCTTTTAGGCGGAACGAAAAACAGGTCCCTTGTACACATTGGCGAGCACGTAAAAGAACCTCGGCCTTTGGAGTCCGATATACGAGTAGGCATCAGTGCCCCTGTTCGTGCAAAATTTCTCTCATAGCACACTGTATGGGGTACGCCCGTCTTCATTAGCCTATAGGTCGGAGATACATTGTACCTAGCTACGAGAACGTAGCTAAACACGTTGAGATATGCTGATGTGTTTGTTTTTAGTTACGATTGGGAGCCTTCAGTTTGACGTGGCAAACGCAATTTTTTTTATTAATACATGTAACATCTTAAAAATAAAATAAGTTTATACTTATGACTTATTAAACTTACATGGGCCAATGTAGTGACACAGCTATCGCCTTATTCCACATATTCGCGTTTAAATTAATGAAGCGTAGTTTGAACCCGAATTAGAAACGCCATCGAAGTCCATCCTACACGCTTCTTTTCAGTCGGAAAACTTCTACATCTGGACCGCATCTGGTATCCCCTCATCTATCATCGGCTGTGCGACGATAAGTGATATCATTGACCGTAAATACGGCCAATGATAATATGTAGCTAAACCATACAATTGTGATGCGGCTCCCTGTTGACTTATTATTAAAACTTGCCGCTTTTAGAAAGAAATTCTCAAAATGGCGTCGTTCAAAGAGTGCACAGAGCATTCATTGGCATTGCATGGTTGTATTGAATCGGAGTAACGACTTACAACGCCACGATTTAAAATGCGATGATTTGTACCCTTTCAGGTAGGATTATATGCGTAATTGTAGTTGGGTGTGGCAGAAATATTATAAATAACAATAATCAATCGTTGTTTTGATGAAAATAATTAATGTCACTTTTGTTTACTAATGCCCGATGAGATTCGCGCTCGCATTTGCTACGTTGAAGTTAATAGGACTATCTCTTATCTCGAACCACGGAGGGTTGAGAGATGAGGTTTGTTATCTAGGAGATAACCGTGTTCGATCCCGATAATTTGGCCGAGAAAGTTCATCGGAATTTTCCTGCACAGTTCCCCCTTGTCAGTGGTGCAGGACAGAGGGCCTGACAACATACATTGTATAGTCTTTCGGATGGGACGAAAGACGTCCCGTGTACACATTGGCGTATACGTAAAATAACCCTTGGCAGTTGGAATTCCATATAATTACTGACCATAGCGCCGCTGTCGAAGCAGAACTTTAGGACGTTAGACCCCATTTCATTTCATTGTTCGCCATATGTCGCCAGATCAATTACAACAATAAAATGCTTAGTGATATGATAATTTCGCACCATAGATCAAATATAGATTCAATATAATTACTTATAACAAGTTCATGACGAAACGACCTGCCGTCGCATGTTATTAGTGAGAGAACATACCGACCGTCCCCCCGGCAGCATACTGGTAACAAACGGGACACCTGGAGGGTCTCCTGAAGTTAAGTGAAAAGTTATTTCATTTGAAAATGCTGAAACAAGTATACTCGAAATTATCTGTTTAAAGAGTTCAGTTAATATACATAATATTACATAATACGGCAATAATAATCTCTCGACTGTATGACAGGGTCGGCCCTTTTGGCAAACATTTTCTAGATACATAACACATAACTGTAACCAGTGCCGGATTTACCATTGTGCTTAGGTGTGCTTAAAGGAAGCAAGTCTCTAACTCAGTATCATCCATAGTTATCGACATTCCAAACACGACTTATTGGTCAATTTAAATCAAGATCGATGTTATTATCTTACCGTGAAAAGATGGGCTTCTGATATCCACTATTTAAGAACGAGGCTAAAAATACCCCACAGGAGAATATTATACCGGTTTAGACTGGAATAACCAGACGCCAAAGACTGTCATTTAATTTGGACTCTTGGCATATTGCGCCGAACATAACCGATTAGAAATTACAGTAAAAATAGAAACGATTAAATATAAATCAGTTTATATACATGCATATTACATTGAAATGTGGTTGTATATTGTTGACGCCCCCGTCCGTCCGTCCGTCCGTCGGTCCCGCGTCCACAATTGCTTGTGGACGCTCTATAGGATAAAGTTAATATCCGATTGACTTTAAATTTATACACGATGTTTAAGGTCATGAGACGAAGAAGCCTAATGATTTTCAGCGATTTTCGATAATTACTGCCAGAGTTATGGCCCTTGATCACTTCAAAAAATCTTGTGGACGCTCTAGAGGTCAAAGTTAATATCCGATTGACTTTAAATTTATACACGGTGTTTAAGGTCATGAGACGAAGAATCCTATTTATTTTCAGCGATTTTCGATAATTACTGCCAGAGTTATGGCCCTTGATCATTTAAAAGAATCTTGTGGACGCTCTAGAGTTCAAAGTTAATATCCGATTGACTTCAAAATTTATACACAATGTTTAAGGTCATGAGACGAAGAAGCCTATTGATTTTCAACGATTTTCGATAATTACTGCCAGAGTTATAGCCCTTGATCACTTTGAAAAATCTTGTGGATGCTCTAGAGGCTAAAGTTAATATCCGATTGACTTTAAATTTATACACAGAGTTTAAGGTCTTGAGACCAACAAGTATATTGATTTTTAATGAATCTTTATGACTTGAACAGCTAAATCCATGATTTTAAAAGTTTCGTATACTAAACGTTAGCATGGGACAGAACTTTATAAAAACCAAACAAATTCTAATAGTTTTCTGATAATTACTTAACAAGTTGTTACTCTTAATAAGATTTTAATGTATTATAAACGTTTCATTACCGAAAAAAGTAAAAATTTGCGACAACTCTTGTTGACTGCCCGGACGATATAGCTGCTGTGGGCGTATGTTTCGTTGCCTGGCAACCTATCTTTATAGGTGCCAAAGAATAGGACTGCCTTTGCATGCATGCCGGGTCTAGCTCCTTCGGGGCCCAAGGAAGGGGCTTCATAACGTAACTAACACAGGGCCCCATTTGTCCTAAATTCGGCACTGATTGTGAACACATTTACATTCTTGGATGGCCACCATCTCTTACAAACACATGGACATAGGCCTACATGTAATATTTTTTTTAATATGTGTATTATCTGTTATAGTTGTTGATTTGACTGATGATGAAGTTGGTTCTTTAACGTCTGTTTCGACTAAAGTTATATCGCAGACTGAATAGTAAACGTTTTTAAATATCACTATTCACACGTTGTATAGTTGAAAAGGTCAAACAGTTATTGTGTATTGAATATAATTGTTGCTCAATTACCGATTCAAGCAAGATAGGGTCTATGTTATATAGAGAGTGTGTGTGTGTTTGTTATCAGATTCGTTTATTTATTTTAAAAACAGTCAATCCAAGCGAATAAAGCATTTTATAGGGGGACTCCAAATCTACAAGGTACAAGCCCATGTTAATGATTAATATTAAGAATTTACCCTAATAACATCTTTGTGTTCTGTTTTCAGAAAAATCATTTGAAGGGCTTGAGTGGTCGAACGTTGTTGGACTTCTCAAGTTCTTGTTATGTACCTTACACAAATGTTGTGTATAATTTCACAAAAAATAGACTGATGTTTCTTTAAATGCGTAAATAGATCCATGGGTAAAATAACCTTTTTACTTTCAGCTAGTGTTAAGGCGTTTTCAACACATGAAGTGGCTTATTATAGATATTTCGTCAAGATTAAAATATCAGGCTGGTTAAAGATACACTAGTTAAAAATTTAATAAAGAGTTAGCCATTCTTGCTATAATTATTCAAAAATAAATGATAAAACAAAAATATTGAAAATTTCAGTCAAATTACTTTACTTTGAACGGAGTTGTCACTGTTGGAAGTTTAGACTAGAAATAGGCACCAACTATGTCTGCACCGTCTACGAGAATTTCTGATCGTTTGATTGACAGACAGTAACTCCATCAACATATTCTCGATTATCAAGTAACATTCTCAATGGCAATGGTACTCTCGCTTGAGAGGCCTTCATCACCAGTTTCCGGTAAACGTTAGCTTGGTCATTTATTGATTTAATTTTAAATGGACGACTGTTTAAATCCAATATATATGTCAGTAATATGCCATTTTTGATAATATTACTGTATAAGAATGGCGATTTGTAGACTACATACTGCATACATTGATCAGCACATATTTTCAATGTATATTAATATTTGATATCAAAATCTTCGTAACGTTATCCCCTTTGCTGTTCTGTAATCTATGACTGACGTGACAACGAGAACGCTTTTTATTGGCTGAAATTGTCACAAGTAAAGTATGGGAGTTTTTAGGATTTCCATTTAAGCAAAACAGTAATGAAATCCGTTCAGTTGACCGAGAGAACATCGTATTTAAAGTAAATCATAAAAGCAGGCCTTCGAATTTTCACAGTGAAAGACTTTCAAAATTTAACAGCATATTTTAAATTTATTTCCTGTATCGTGATATTAATCGTATCGTAGGCTATGAATTGTGATGTGGTCGGACTTTGTTGAACTTTTCAAGTTTTCTTTATGTAGGCCTATCTTGGGCGAGTGGTCGGACATTGTTTGAATTCTCAAGTTCTCGTTATATCTTGTTAGCGTGGTCGGACATTGTTGGAATTCTCAAGTTCTTGGTATGTATCTTGGTTGAGTCATGAGTGGTCTGACCGTCTTCTCAAGTTCTCGTTATGTATGTGACCAAGGTTGGATTATTGTCAGTTAGCTAGATTTTTTTCTCTTACAAAAATAATCATAATAAAAAAATACAAATATAGGAAACGTTAATAAATTTGTTACATAAAGCTGATAAAGAGAAAGAAGGGCCAACGTCCTCTCGACATAATCTAGGCTATTCCGGGACATGGAACAAACCCACTTCACCAATACATCTGCACATGGGGGGATCGTAGCAATGGGGAGAACCGGAGAGCTCTGAGAAAAACCACGAGGTTAGGCAGGCGACCCTAATCATGTTACATACACGTACGGGATCCAAAACATTGACAGACCATACGACCCAAAGATCACGCGTCAGACCATTCGGACACCCAAAGTCCGTAATTAGAATTATTCACATAATATAAATACATATACTGTGAAGTATTAATAATTTGAGAATTACACTCAATAATTAACGATAGACCTATGACATGCACACCGGTAACCTGTTTATTTAAGCCTGTATGCTACAAGTTTACAAACACATGGCTATTGATGAAACAGGGGTCATATATAGAATCTTCTATGACAGCAGAAGACAACAGCTGTCATACAAACTATTACCAATTTTGCATGAAACAAGCCAACAGCGAGACTAATGTCCCCCGCCGAAATAAAAAATAAATAGATGACACATGAAGAGCCCAGGGAAGAACGATCTAAGTCACTTTTTCAACGAACCCCAGTTATCTGGTAGCAAATTGTATAAGCTTTCTGTGGAATAATCAATTTCAGGTAAAAACGATCTGAGTCACATCGAACCAAGGTCCTTCTGAAATGGCCTATCAGACAAATATAAGTCCATCGTATTTATTTGACCTTAATTTGGCTGTTCTGTTCGCGTCAAGCACTCTCGTCCAAAAGTCTGTTTTGCCTTTTATGCGAAAAGACAAAAATGTGACTTAGAATATCGTTCTTCCCCTAGAGTCTTCACATATTAAAGATACATTATTAGTAGATTAGATAAAGAACTGGTAATGCTCACTATACTAGTTAACAACTAGATAATGTAAAGGGGATTTGCTGAAAATTTCAGTCAAATTGATCCACCCTGAACCGAGATTTTAGCGATTGAATTTTCAGTCTAGCCTCGATCATCATTACTAAAGTAGGTACGATAAAAACATAGTCTCGATTATCCATTTCATGATTAAATTATGAATAGAAGTCGAACAGCAAATCGGAACCTAATCCAATAAACATCACAGGCTAGCGATGACATTGAGAGTTGAATATGGTCTGGATAAGTTAATTAATGTCTAACTAATAATTTAGATAACATTTCAGGCCTAAAGACAGACCTGCAATATTCAGATTTAGCTTTTGATTGTATGTTTAATTGATTGCACATTTATCTTTTTCAAAAGTATTGAGCAATCAAACTGATTATCTATACTTAGTCTAAGCATAAAATTTTAATGTTCATGATCAATCTCAGTCAAGGTGTTGGAGTCCCTGGTAGTGAAACTATACACTAAGTTTCATCACGATCCATCAGTTGGAATCAAAGTTATCTTGTCACAAAGCATGTTTAAACATTCTACCTCAATTAAAAGCAGGGTCATTCAGGTGAGTGGTAGGGTTCGCATACTACTTGGTAATAAAAACCAAAAAACACTTGCTGTAATTGTATATTTTCTGGATTTTGTAAATCTCCCGGAGCTACAAAGTAATAGATATAGACCCAAATCTTCGCCTATCCACTATCCAGAAAAATGAAATGAAATGGGGTTTAACGTCCTACTGTTCTGCTCCGAACTGGGCTAATGAAGACGGGCATGCGCCATACAGTCTGCTATGAGGGAAATTTTGCCCGGACAGCGACACTACGGCCTACTCTTATATCGAATTCCAGCTGTCAAGGGATCTTTTACGTGCATTCCAATGTACACACGGGACCTCGGTTTTTCGTCCCATCCGAACGACTAGACAGCTGTCCTTGTCAGGCCCTCCGTCCTGCATCACTGACAAGGGGGAACCACGCCGGAAAAACTGGATGAACTTTCTCGGCCAATGCTGGGATCGAACACCCGACCTCCAGGCTAGCGAGCCAACGTCTTACCCACTTAGCCATCGTGATCCCCGCCTATCCAGAGATTGCCGGTAGTACTACGTAAGAAACACATGAAAACGCACCAGTCTTCCCTAGATTCCCAGACAATTGGCGACGATTATGGTTTTAGACACAAATCATTAACTTGAAAACGTGACCTGTATGTGTTACGAAACGTCATTATTAAATAATAGAGAAGTAGTTACATCCATACCTTGTGTTGTGTTTTGTTATGAATAGTTAACCGTGCTTCTAGATGTCATTTAAAGAATTAATTTTTGATCTTCTTAAGTTCTCGTTACGTATCTTGGTTGAGTGGTCAGACATTGTTGGACTTCTCGTTTGACTGACGGAGGTATCTGTGTACTGTCTTTTCAGTATGACCGTAAAAAATTATGTCAAATCCGTCAGTTAGAAATCGGCTGAACACCGCTTGAAGAAATCTGCCAACTTAAGGCTAGGAAGTATTTGTTTACTTTTTGTATTTAACTCCTATGAGTTTTGGGGGCACGTGTCATTGTCTTCTGTGTGATGAAGGTATCAATATCAGGGCCATGTTTCTCAAAATCTTAACTAAAGATAAAATCCAAATTGTAGTAGATACTTCAGTTTTGATTGGCTAAGCATTAAAATCAATCTAATATTATCCAATCAAGTTACTAAAATTTGGATTTTATCTTAGTTAAATCTTCGTGAAACAGGCCCCAGGTGTAATGGTGAAACTAT
Source organism: Patella vulgata (assembly GCF_932274485.2). NCBI lineage: Eukaryota > Metazoa > Mollusca > Gastropoda > Patellidae > Patella > Patella vulgata. Next base: position 27,937,580 of record NC_065883.2, read on the forward strand.
GATAGCAAAGCCAAAAGTATCCCACGACACGTGTCATGTCACGTTTTAGCATACTGGTTATTTTAATCCGACAACTTAGTGTTTTACCTGATCTTTAAGTAACAATTCCCTTGTTTACTTGATAAGCAGCGAACACTGTTTTATATTTTCAACATGGCTTTCACTGTTAATGACCCAACATCCCAGAATATGTGTTTTGTATACATAGCCCAATCCGGCCCGTTCAACGCTGGTAATAAATGTAAAATGTAGGCCCCAATACAAACTAAAAGTTTAAGTTTCAAAATAAACAATGAACTAAAATATATTTTTAATATAAATGCTTGTCTCATAGGAATAACAAATTAACGTTGCCAAGACATTTTGGCCTGGAGGTTGGTCGGATCTCCGGGCGGCGACAAATGGACCTGAATATTACATCAGTTTCAACAGCTACTACCTCGTTGATAATAATGAGGTCATAAACTCCATGAGTAAAACATAGTGTTTTCAGGGGCCACGTAGACCCATTTAGTACCACCATAGATCAGAAGGGGTGTCAACAGACCTGAGATCCACTAATAATGTAATCAATTGTAATTTGTATATTTATTGACTAAATTACCATGCTTTGCATTTTTTAAATATTTATTGTCTGATTTGTAATTGTATTAGAGAAAATTGTATATTTCTATCAATTATATATCTGTTACTGTTAGGTGGGTTAAGACTACACCGCGGAGAAATCATGTGATTTACCGCCGTGGAGAAAAGGATTACACCGCGGAGAAATCTTTATACCGCGCCGAAAAGGTTTCCACCGTGGAGAAAACTTTAAACCGCGGAGAAAAGGTGTACACGGCGGAGAAAACTTTATACCGCGGAGAAAAGGTTTACACTGCGGAGAAAACTTTATGGCACTAAAAGGCAACCGTGGATTAGGGAGTCCCGCGTTGTCGACCACGTGTCTCTCTGGGATTGAATTGTGTCGTCGCAATGGTGTGGAAACAGCTTTTGATTTTCTTCCAGAAACATTGTAAACAATACACGTCATCATCAAATTAACAAAACAGTAGAAAATTAATATATTTTAAAAAAATTGAATTGTTTTAATCTTTATAAAAAAAAACCCAAAAAACCCAAAACAAAAGAAAACCCCCCACTAAAACAGGACGAGTTGAACTTGAATTAATAACTAAAACTGGATCCTTTTAATAGCATCAACAAAAATCTTAATTAATTTGATTCCGATTTTCTGTAAATTAAATGTAGAAAATCGTGAAGGTCAGATTAAAGACGGAGGGAGGGATATAAAGAATTATATCCATTACAATAGATTCACAGAATGTCTTATTTATCAAATGTATATATTACAAAGGAATATAAACGGATAGATGAGTAAATATAAGAACTAATATGTAATTAACTATCTGACCGAGAAAAGTACAGGCGATGTTTCTAGAACTTCTTTGTCTGTTATTAACATACACTGGTTACCTCTAATCAATGTCCTATCTAATAAAACTGTCTTACATGATCAATGCCCTATCTAATAAAACTTGTATACTAATTTGAAACCAATATTACGCCGGGGCCATAATATATTGCTAGATTGCACGCGAACCACATTAAAATTTAACACCCTTAACTGTGTGATGATGCTATTTCTATAAATTAAAGAGAACAAAGGGATATTAACATAATTTTGTTTATGGTTTGAGATGGAAATTACTAAAACACTTATTTTTTTTTACCTTTTTAAAATATATTAACTGCAACCAGATTCAAATTCGACTAGTATAAGTCGGACACGGATTGCGCCACAGCCGATGTAATTGTTTTGGGGGGCCTGGGTAGAAGTTACTAAGCGTCTTCTTCTTCAGGCATTAGTATTGTCATTTAATGAAAAGCACCAACTTTGTGAAGTATATGGTTTTTTTTCTGTAGGATGACTTCAAATCCGTATCTAATCAAAACTTACTTTCGAAGGCAAAACAGGGAAATAGAATGGACCAAAGAATTTTTCTGTAAAATTCTAGAGAACGTACATTTTACCATTATCGAGAGTGTGTTTAGCTTAATGGAACGTTTCTTCTATTAAGAGAGTTCCGGCATTGTCACATGTGGGAAAGATTAAGCTTTATTATAATGCTTTCGTATGCATTCTTCCGGAGCCACCGTGGATCGGTGAATAAGACGTTGGCTCGCTATCCTGGAGGTCCCGTGTTCGATCCTATGTTGACCGAAAATGTTCCTGACAAGGGACAACATATACGCCGTTCGGATAGGACGAAAAGCCGGGGTCCCGTGGACACATTGGCTTACATGTAAAAGAACCCTTAGCAGTTGGAATTCGATATAAGAGTAGGCCAAAGCGCCGCTGTCCGGGTAAAACTGTATGGCATATGCCCGTCTTCATTAGCCCAGTAGGGATGACATTTTTTTAAGCATTAGAAAAATAAAGGTGCTTCAAATATACGTCGCGTGATGTGACGTCACATGCTGAAAGCAGTCATCTTTTACAGAGCTATAGCCCAGTAAATCTATGGAACACACCCACTATAACCTTGAATAAATTTGCAGCCAGCTGGACTCAATGGTTTTTGTATATATGGTACTTACTTATCAAAATACCAAAAGTCTTCCAAAATCGGATTTGCGAATCTAGGGCAATATCGATGATCAATCCAAGATGGCGGATGACGGCGCGAAATGGCTTAAAATGTCAAATATCTCAGAAAGGAAGTGTTTTAGACCTAAAAATTGTGCTTTGAGTTAGTATAAAAGTGATATCACTGAATCAGATGATGGTGTCAAATGGTTGCTATGACGTCATACTGGCGTTATATCGCATAATCGAGACAGAAAACGAAAAAATAAAATAGAAAGTGACATCATAACGCAATATAGAGTCGGGGTGGCGTCCTTACTGCACTGCTGCGACTGTACGGCGACCAGAAAATACACAAGGTCGCCGGCAAACATAAATACAACGCGAGAAAATGTCCCCAAAAATTACAAACTTGAACAAAGTCGTGTTCTTACAGCTTTTCAGTTCAGATCGCAGAGCCTTGGTGTTTGTTTTGAACATGCTCAAAAAAAACCAACGCCGTGACTCGGCGATCATTGGCGACCATGGGCATGGAGATCACAGCACGATATCTGGCGTTTCCACCACACTTATGGCGATCTTGACGCGTTCTGCGAACATTTTTCGTCGCCGTAGCGTCGGAGTTATAAGAACGCCACCCAGTCTGACGGGAGTATAAGTATATTAAGTATCTTATTTAAATTATACACAGGTCAGTTAGTGCACCATCATCCTTATTATCCTCTTCATCTGTATCAATATCGGGTTTAATGCTATTATCACAACTGTCAGTTTGGCACGAACCACATGCGCTAGTGCAGGAGTGTCCGTATCGTCGACACCCACACCTCATACTGGTGGAGTGTGCAGTGCAGTTACAGTGAACTAATCTCAATAATTCGTCCGGTGCATGAAGTTGATCAATCATGATTGGTGAAAGCAAGAGTTTATCATTTGACATATTCCACCCCCAATTGGTCACCTCCATATCATCATAAAGGTCATTTGTTTGGTGGTATCTTCTCTTCGCAATACCTCTGTGAATCAGATTGACGGCATATTCCTGAAGAAATGGCCCGAGAAATCCCTCTCTGGCCATTGCTGGATTGACTTATGATACTTGAGCTTTTGGGGGAGTGTGTCTATTCTTTCCGTTCAATCAAATATATCCCTGTACAAAAACACGACAGCCCTTCATTTAATCTGGGGTTTTTCCTAAAAATTTGGAACAGTGATTTAAGGTATTAAAAACGGTGTAAGTACATTGTTCGTCCCCAAACAGTATTGTTAACATTGTAACCGTTGACAGCCTCGTTTGGCACGCAATTAGTTTTTCTGCAATATTCTGCTATGCACTGGTTAATCGTGCGTAAATATTTCATGAGTCATGACGTAACTTTATGTAAACAATGTGGAGCTCCGTTTAAACCGAATGACATTATTACGCAGTTAGGCATTGGTTGTTAATTGGACTATTGACCAGTCATAATTTGGAACAGAAATTTGCTTTCATTAAGGCAGTGCTTGAATGGGATTAGGTCTAATCAAACGAAACACTGCGAGAAGTATGATTGCCAGTTGACACCCCACCCCCTCCCCAACACCCACACTTGCATTTCATACTATTTTCTATATGACGTCAAGGGCACACTTAATTACATACCATGATTTTTGACATTATAGACAATGAAAACATTCTATCAAAAAAACAAATGAAAGATTATATAATTATTTATGTTATAAAATGTCTCCATATTGATGGTATAATAACAAATTATAGGCTAAAAAACTTACGCAGGCCATTATTCTATTTAAACATCTGACGCCATTGACATCACGTATTTACAGAAATACATTATAAATATTATAAATATTATTTCCATGCACGTGTTACTGTCACGAGGTGTATTCGTGTCCTACTATTTGAATTGGAATCTGGTTGCAGTTGGTAATGTATTTAAACATATAAAAACTAATGCCCTTCTCAAAACATAAACACAATAATGTTAATATCCCTTTATTCTCTTTAATTTACGACTAAGTATCGACTAAGTTAATTATCTACCGACAGTTATTTCGATTCTAGTTTAGAGAGAGAGAGAGAGAGAGAGGGGGGGGGAGATCCCACGGGATCTTGTTCCACATGGAAAATCAGCAGTCACGGCACCCCTGAACAGCTTATATTATACTGAAAAAGTGTAGAGATCATCGGTTTAAGTTTTTATTAATTTTCAATTAAATATGATTTAATAAGATTTTACCAAGATAAAATTTGATACTTTTAAGAAGGAGCTGCGCTAATAGCGATGTAGTCAACTTAGAATGGCTTGTTTTATTTCTAATTGCATTCATTAAATAAAAAAAATGAGATAATTCGCATAATATGCCAAATCTTTAATATTTTTGGTATCTTTAACAGCGATAATCTTATTTCTAATCCTGTTTACTTGATTATCCGTTTAGTAATAAGGATTAATTAACTTAGTGTCATTATGAAAATCTTTGAAGCTATTCTGACTCCCAGATCATGACGAAGTACTTATGATCAGTTTGAGATACATGGTCGTGTTTCACTACTTTTCGTAATCTTAATAATGATTTTTAAAAATATTAAAGAAAAAATTGAATTAATAATTAATTAATTTGTGTATATATAATCCGAATATTATCATTATTTGATAAATACGTATGGCTAGTAAATATATGAGTCATTCTTAAAGTAATATTGGAACGGGATATTCTGTTATAGTCCTTACTGAAATATAGTACACTTTGTTGAAATTAGGTAGGTTGATTTTAATACAATTATTGTCTTCAGCGGGGACTCGTTTATATATGTTCTGACTTGATAGACTTAATGTAATATAGTATACTTTGTTCTAATTAGGTAGGTTTGATTTTAATATAGTTATTGTCTATATTGCTGGAAAACTAATTACCAACTAATATATCATTAAGTTGTTGGCTTTTAAAAATTGACATAAAGTAGATAATGTTATATGGGATCCTGGTGTTGGGCGACAAAGTTCCCCGGAAATAACCTTTGGTTGTGGTGTAGTACGAAAGACATAGCAAGCGTCTAGTTGTTCAGATGGTACGACAACCTAAGGTCCGGTGTATACCATTGGAAGCAGGTTAAATATGTCATGGCAGTTGGAAATAATAATAAAAAAAAGACAAAAAAAAGACCGTAGTGCCTCTCTCCGGGCAAAATGTCCCTGTTTGCGCGCTACATGGAATGCCTGTTGTCAAATTCCCGGTTAGGATAGAATAAGTAAGAGGTTAAATTCAATTTCATTTCATTTCTGAGCAGTCGAAATTTAATATGCCCAAACTACGTGTGCACGTTTAAAAATTGTATAGCAACACAATATGAGCACATCAAAGGGATTATTGTTTGTGGATTCTATTAAATTTGGGTGATAAAGGGAGACAATGCAGACAGTTGTGATTCAATTTCATTCAAAATTAACTGGTAAATGGTATAATATAATTTGTCCCTATAACACTAACAGTTCTCATGGGCGCACATACTGCCCCTTTGGGTATAGAATAGTGTTATTACTCGAGAGTTCACAACTATTATTTGACGTTTATACATTTATTACATCGTGGAAAAGGAAGGCTACTATATTTTTTTTTAAAAAAAAAGATATACCATTTAATAATCAATCTTCTTAACAGCAAAGATCCAAAATTAGATTTGAATCTTTATGAAATTATGGCTGGTTGCTTAAGGTGGGTAAAGGAGGATTCCTATAAATTTTCAACAATGTCCAACTATAAATACTCAGGTTAGGTCGAGAGTTTAAAAAATTAATCAACCTTTTATTTTTTTTTCTTTAAGGATTATGAATCATCAGATGAATAAATGGTAAAAGTGATGAAGTTTATGATAACACTTTTGATCTCGTCCTGTTTTATCCTGGTAGCATCAGGTAGATTCCTACATCAAAGATATCAACATCTAGATCAAACAAATCACGAAACAGCTCCAAGTTACCCTGAAATTAATCAAATATATCGACGGAATGAAGAGAGGGAAGAATTGCTGGAAAAACTTGCTCAAGTACTAATTAACTACTACAGAGATGGTATGTATTTTTTTTTTTTTTTTTTTTTTTTTTTTGAAAAAGTCTATTTGGTTGGCAGTGTTCATTAATGGCGTTTTGGCGGTTTGAATTGCACACACAATAAAGTGTTATCTAATTTTCACAAAATGTGGTTATTTGTTTTCGCCAAATATCATTTTTCGGAATTAATAGCACAAGATTTATACACATAAAACCCCATAAAATCTGAGATTTCATTGGTTCAATAAATCAAGAAATTATCAAAACAGGATAACCGGAAGACTCTGATCTTGTTATTTTATCCACAGTTAAAAGATAATGAAGCTGTAAATATCACCCTTTATGCTTAAGACTTTATTTAAGGTCAAAAGTTAGAAGAGGTACACTATTGATTACGTCTCAAACACTTACTCAAACACTGCAGGGGGGGGGGGGGGGCAAATGTCATACGGTCTGTCATTGAGTCAACTGGCGTGGTTTCGATTCCCCGGTTGTACGTGGCAAGGAGTAGGGTTGCCTGTCCAACCTCGTGCGTTTTCTCCGGGTCCTCCGGTTTCCTCCCACTGCTTAAGACACCTACGCGAAATAAAATTGAACCATGTGTTAGTCCCGAAATGACCTAGTTTGTTTCGAGTGGACGTTAAACCCAATTTCTCTCTCTCTCCCCCCTCTCTCTCTCTAAACACTGCATTTGCCCCCCCCCCCCCCATTACCTATTTCAGATCTTTGGATATTTAAGAAAACGGGTTAATAATTCGATATCTTGTTTCTTTAGAATCGGTCCAAACATCAGAGGAGAATAAACGGGCGACATTGTGGCTTCGGAAGAAGAACAGCGAGCTAGAGGAATTATCAGCAATCGACAGTCTTCTACAGTGGAATTTTGCAACTAACATTACACACGAAAATGAAGAGAAGGTAAAGACAGATTCAGTAGTGAAGCATTTTGTTAATGAATTGATTTTGTTTTATTGTCATGACCAAAATGATTCGGATGGTCTTCATAGCAGTAGAATCCGTAAAGTTTGCCTGAAATTTTCGTAATAAATTTGTACATTTCATATATTTCACATTGTGATTTAGACGGTATACGATAAACATTCGTTGCAGTATATGTACTTCCTTCGTTTTTAAAACTATAGTAAATCGTAGCAAACTGACTGAGAACAAAAAATGATACAGCCCAGAAACCTGGAAAAAATGCACTTTAGATGAAATAATATCCAGCAATCCCCACAACAACAAGTTGTTTGACGTAGTCGAGTTTTAGAAAATCATTTGTTTTATTTGTTTCAGTTATCACTTGGACAAGTCCAAGCGTCCAAATGGCATGCTGCTATGGAGGCACAAGGCACGAAATTCAACATGGCAAACTTAGATAACATAAACAGACGACAATTGAGATTATTGTTGAAATCTGCCAATCCAGAAGACATTAATGTTGTGAGGTAAGGTATAATAAATAACACGTTAATACTGTGTTTATGACAATAAGGCACTGGGATACACGGGGGGGGGGGGGGTGTTGATTGTGAACATAATATTTACATTGTCAACGAGAGATATGAGAGTTTATCATATTATCTTAATTAAACACACAGCTACCAATAAAGAGAGAGAGAGAGAGAGAGAGAGAGAGAGAGGAGGGGGGGGGGGGTCAAAATTGAGAGTGTAAAATATTATTATTGTGTTAAATAAAATAAAACCAAGTACGAACAATCCAAACCATTAGACAAAATTCGAAGTCCTAAAAAAACGGTTAGTTGTCAAGTAAAGAGAAATATTGACTAGGGACCCTTTCTTTACTTCCGGTTAGTAATCAGGCTAGCAACATACGATAGAAATATGCTTAAAACCAGGACCACGATAGCTTATAATCGTTACTCATATATCAGAATTAAAGCAACCGTGTATTATTAAATTTTTTAAAAAATTATTTTTTTCTAATAGAGAAACTTCTGATACAAGCAACGAAATGTTGGCTACATACAACACGGGGAAAGTGTGTATGAAGGATGAAAAATGTCTTCCACTGGAACCAGATATCCAGGATATAATGTCAAAGAGCCGAAAACCAAAACAGCTACTCGAAGCCTGGAAAGGCTGGCGTGACGTCACATCATCAATCAAGCCACACTACACAAATTTCGTTGAATTGAAAAATGAAGGTGCCAAGGAACATGGTATGTATTCATATAACACAAGTTATATAATCAAAAATAACATTTATATTGAAACGGGATATTTACTTTAAATAATGACGAAACTAAATGTAGGGTTCAATTATTTGATCCCGACACCGAAGATCAAAACATACAAGTTTGATCGAGTGTTCAATGTTAGTAATACCCTCCACCCCCACCCCCGTCGCAAACATCCCTGTGGTGTAAAACACCATTCTTCGAGTTTTATCGTGTTTAAAAGTTGAGTACAAATTATTTTTTTCCTTTACAGGCTACAATGACTTCGGCGAATTTTGGCGGGATTCGTTATTTGACAAGACACCAGATCTGGAAGCATCGGCAGAGAAAATTTGGCAAGAAGTCCAACCATTGTATCAGGAACTACATGCTTACGTCAGAAATAAACTGCGCTCCTATTACGGAGAGAAAGTTGTTGGCAGTGACGGAGCAATACCGGCTCATATACTTGGTATGTTGTTGTATAATAAATCTGCCAAACTTTACCACCTTAAATGTCATTTTTAAAAATCGCCCATTGACAGAGCGACTCCTTAAACCCCATATTAATAAGCTAATTTTCTAAAACAAAACCATAGGTATACACAAAGCCTTACATGAAACAATTTTACCGATGACCCGAGAATTATTTATTTGTATGTCTGATTAAGTTTATTTTAACTTATCCAGTTCTATAAATTGTATCATTTAAATTATTTTCTGAACTATCTTGTTTTTGTTTTAATAGGAAACATGTGGGCCCAACAATGGACCGGAATATACGACATACTTAAACCATATTCTTCCGCCGATTATATCGCACAGGCCGAAGCTGAACTGAAGAAAAAATATGACGTGAAAGGACTATTTAGATTGTCGGAAGAATTCTTCTCGTCAATAGGACTATATAACATGACGGAGAAATTCTGGAATAATTCAATGATGGTGAAACCTGAAGGTCGAGAAGTTCAGTGCCACGCCTCAGCGTTTTATTTGTACCGACGAGGAGATTTCAGGTAAAGTGAATTGCCTAGCCGTCTAAAGCGTTGCTCTGTTGATCTTAGGTTAGGAACCTTATTAGTGAAAAGTTAAACTAAAATAGAATACCGATAGCCCATTGGTTGTGAACTAAAACCAAGCACAGCACATTGAAAAGAAAGAGAGGGGGAAATGGGGTTTAAAGTCCACTTAACACAAACTAGATCATTTCGGGATTAACATAATATGGTTCATTTTTATTTTAGTAATTCGCTTGTGCGTAGGGGGTCTTTAGCAGTGGGAGGTAACTGGGAGATCCTGAGAAAAGCCACGAGGTTGGACAGGCGACCTTACGCTTTGTCACGCACAAGCAGGAAATCGAAACCACGCCACTTGACTCAATGACAGATCTGATCCAACGCGCACCCACCCACCATCACAATGAAAAGGCCGAATTCTTAAAATGTGTAGAATTGAGTTGACGACCTTATTTATTTCCTCATACAATAGTAAGCGAAACTCATTTCAACTCTTGCTTTAACTGCTGAGGGAGGGTTGGATTGCCGAATGGTTAGCACGTGTGTGTTGTATCAGAAGGTCTGTCATTGAGTCAGCTGACGTGGTTTGGTTTTAGGTGACAAGTATTAGGGTCACCTGTCCAACCTCGTGGGTTTTCCCCGGGTTCTTCTGACTTCTCCCACTGCTAAAGACCCCTACGCGCAAGCTAATTATTTAAATAAAATCGAACCATATGTTAGTCCCCGAAATTGCCTAGTTTGTGTCGAGTGGACGTTACCCCCCACCTCTCTCTCTCTATCTCTCTCTCTCTCTCTCTCTCTCTCTTTAACTGCTGATTGCCTCGTTAGCATAGTGTGCTAGCTAATGAAAGACTACGTTATGAATCACAGTGGTAAATATAGCACATTAATTAACGGCATAGTTAAATGTATTAAGGTTGAAACAATACACAATTGTTATTGAAACTAGAGTGATCGCCACCAAACACAAAATAACAATGATCACAAAGTTAAGTTTAGCAACTGTAACCCTTTCTAGAGAAACTGCACCGGTACACATGAATGAACATGAATGACACTTTTACGTTTTCATCAATAGTCGGATCGAGTGTAAAATAATTTTGTTTTTTTATATTCAACAGAATTAAGATGTGTGCTGAAGTGAGTTTAGATTACCTAGAAACAATTCACCATGAAATGGGTCATATAGAATATTACATGGCGTATGAAGATCAACCTAGCGTGTTCCGGGACGGAGCTAACAGTGCCTTTCATGAAGCTGTTGGAGACACTATAGCGCTTTCTGTCACCAGTAGACCCCATCTAAAAACAATTGGTTTGTTGAATCAAGATAGTACTGAATCAAAAAGTAAGTAGACCAGTTGTCAGAGAACTTGCCTTTTGAGTGATTTCGGTTAATTCGCGTTGCCGAAAAACGAAATATACATATTCATCCGCAGTCAAACAAATAGAGAAATTCCCGATATACGTTAGATGTACCTATATGTAAATATATAAAATTGGAATCGTCGGTTTGGATAATTGAAATGAGGTTTAACATCATACTTTCCTGAACTAGTCGGGCTAATGTATCGAATTCCAACTGTCAAGAATTCTTTTACTTGCACGCCAATGTATCCACGGGTGGAACTCGGTTTTTTGTCCGCTCCGAAAGTCTAGATTTGGCCGAAAAATCCCAACACCATTATTCAAGATGGGATCTCCTGGTTAGCGATCTAGTCTCATGCTCACCAATGCACAGTTTGTGTTTATTTTTTTGAAAAAAATCACATTCAATCAATATAATGTTTTTAAAAATAAAGAAAAAGACAATCAATTTAAGACTGGTTTAAAAGATGGTGATACAAAAAAGGTGGCATAGAAAACCCCTTTTTGGTTAAGCTTTGCCCATTGTGTGTGTGGTGTGTTAACAAAATTTCAACAGATTTATCGGAAACTTTATTCACTCGAAAAGCCATTTCGAGTCATACATTAAAAATATACTTAAATATACATGTATGAGAAAACCTAGAATATATTTTAATATTTTGCTTGTTTTTTTGTAGAAAGTGACATTGATATGTTATTACAGATGGCTTTAAATAAACTGGCCTTTTTACCGTTTGGTTACCTCGTTGACAAATGGCGATGGGCTGTCTTCAGGGGTGACGTCAAAGAAGCTAACTATAATAAATATTGGTGGCAACTCAGGTATGGCTATGTTTGTTTGTTCAGAGTTTATTCTTTTGCTTGATCATCTATTACAAATTACTGCTAACTATAGAAATATAAAATAACGCCCGGGTAACGAAAATTTAGCTATTTATATTGCTAGGCTTACCCAGCTTTCAGTAGATTTATAGTTATTTTAACAACTAAAGGACTATTTGACTGATACGACTCCCAATCCACATTTGTTCTCTATGATTACTGGGATTCAATATATCACGTCTTGCTATTCGACTAATTTGTTGTTTTTTGTGACTTCTATTCTTGGCAATAAAAATAGTTATTTTTGTATTTCAGGCTAAAATATCAAGGAGTTGTCTCCCCTATACCAAGATCTGAAAATGATTTTGACCCTGCCGCTAAATTCCACATTCCTGCCAATTCGCCTTACATGAGGTAGGTATTTTTAAAAGCTATTTTAAAATGGGGTTCATAGTGAAATAGAAATCTTCACTACGAAGATAATATATCGTGCTATTGGTTATCGTGGCAAACAAAACTTTATACTACCCTTTATTGTTGGACTGTAAACAACTGCATAGTATCCTCTTTGTAAATTTCGGCGAACCCATATTTTAATAGTGAAAATTTAGAAAACGAATATTATCAGACTAGTGGAATTTTATTCCCATTATCTTTCTTACATAGAAAATACCTATTTAGCCTTAAAGGAGAACGCGTAAAGATGAGTCCGTTTTTTGCATTTACCCAATTTAATCTTTTTTTTTCAGTTATTTCTTCAGCCATATATTACAGTTTCAATTTTATAAAAGATTATGTGATTTATCTGGTCACCAGGGGGAGCTGCATACATGTGATTTTTACAAATCAAAAGATGCCGGATCAAAATTAAAGTAAGTGCAAATAAATCTACATGTATATTAATTTCATGCCACCTTCATCTGCTACTGTTAGCTACCCTTGATAATACTCAGTTGATAACTATTGTATAGCTGGGCGATCGACACTCAACCGCATTCCAACAGTTTCATAACAAACTCCTATAATACTTTCGGGCTGAAGCAAATCAAATTTCTAGTTGGCTACCTTTGTCACCCGTGCATGGAGCTAAGAATGTAGACCTATTTGTGAAGAGTGTTTTACCAATGCTAAATGCACACATTGACGCCCTTTTAGCTAACATATTGAGCTAAATAACACTGACTTCTTTTGTGTTTTATATTAAGAATTAATAAAAGGACAAATTGCATTAGAAGAAAGAAATTTGCAAAAAAGTACTTATCATTCATTGCTAGTCCCCTGACAATGATGGAAATCTTAGCTGTATCATTCAAGCCATTTTCAAAACTATTTGAGTGACATTTTGCCAGCACTAGTATGAACTCGATGAATGTATATGCGTTTCTATGCAGAATTTGCTTTCCTTTAAATTCGGTGTGGTTTATTTCCAACCCATGAGTTCTTTTTTGTTTAGCCCCATCAACATGTATACCCTTATTTTTTGATTGCAATACCAAACGATGGTAATGTAACAATTATCTAATTAAATGGTTTTGTTGTTTTCAGAGAGATGCTAGCATTAGGAAGTAGTGTACCATGGCAGGATGCCTTAGAACAATTCACAGGATCTCGTGAAGTCTCAGCTAAACCTCTTATAGAGTACTTCCGTCCATTGATGACTTGGTTACGAGCGGAAAATAAAAAATATGACGAAAAACCGGGTTGGAAAGATGCAAAAATAAACTGGCTCAATGATGATTCATTTCCAGAATGGGCTTATTAAATTGTTAAATTGTTTTTAAAATCAAATGGCTGTTTTGTTGTATTTCAATTCCATATTGTCGATAACATAGAGTTATGTAATAACCCCGTCAGACAGGGGTGGGGTCCTTAGCTGTGCCGCTACGGCGACGGAAAATGGTCTGGGAGCGCGTCAAGATTGCTAAAGGCGTGGTAAAAGCACGGTGGAAACGCCAGAAATTGTGCTGTGGTCTCCATGATCGCCAATGATCGCCGAATCACGGCGTTTGTTTTGAGCATGTTCAAAACAAACGCCAAGGTTCTGCGATTATACCTGGAAAGCTGTGAGAAAGCGACTTTTTTCAAGTTTGTAATTTTTTGGGACATTTTCTCGCGTTGTATTTACGTTTGCCGGCGACTTTATGCAATTTATGGTCGTCGCAGTAAGGACGCCAACCCGGTCTGACGGGGGCATTATGTTTAAATGACGATTTGGTTAATTATTGATATTTGACCCTTTGTCCCTGTATGTATAATGTAATTTGCTAGTTGTGCAAAATTGTGAAACTAGAAGTGGTATCAGAAATGAAATGAAATGAAATGGGGTTTAACATCCTACTGTTCTGCTCCGACTGGGCTAATAAAGAGGGGCATACGCCATGCAGTGTGCTATGAGGGAAATTTTGCACTACGGCCTACTCTGTCAAGGGATCTTTTACGTGCACGCCAATGTGTACACGGGACCTCGGTTTTTCGTCCCATCCGAACGACTAGACAGCTGTCCTTGTCAGGCCCTTCGTCCTGCATCACTGTCAAGGGAGAACCACGACGGAAAATCTGGATTAACTTTCTCAGCCAATGCAGGGATCGATCACCCGACCGCCAGGCTAGCGAGCCAGCGTCTTACCCACTTAGCCACCGGGATCGACAAGTGGTATCAGATGCTCTAGAAATAGTAGGCATACTTTATAACTAAAAGGAGCGACGGTTGGGACCTGGATTTGAGAAACCAAAATTTATTGGGTTTATGCCACACTCGAAGCCAAAGGCCATCCGCAAATTCCCCAACCTATAGTGGTAAGGGTACAACAAAAGTCTATGAACTCCTCATGATAGAGGTGGTATAAAGTGCTCAAGAAAAAATAAGTTTACCCTTCATATCGAAAGCTGTTGTGACGGTACAAAATCTTTTTGCAGCATAAGAAGGAGCTTGGAGGCCGATGGATTGTGGATCATTGGCCCGTCATCTATGCAACTTGGCATCAAATTGTACGTGACTAGGATGAAATGGTCGCCTAGCCAGCACCGTGATTATTCAGCAGCCAGTCCACAGTAACAAAACATTGCACATAATACTACCAATCTTAATCGTTTATTTGAATTTAACCAAGTGATGATTAATTTCTTATTGATTATAAAAATCAAAAGAACTGAGTCGGTTTTTTTTACAAGGGTCCTCCACTGTCTAGCGACACCATCTGAACGTCTGGCATGACTTTTACCACATATACGTCCGTCCCAGCGGCTAAAATTTTAAAAAGACGAGAAGCCTTTAAATCTCCCGCCATTTTTTGTTAATTTCTCTGATACTTCTTTTTGGTAAAGGCCTATTTTACCGACCAATAGGATGTCAGTTCTTAAAGAAGGTATTATTATTAGATATTAGAAAACATAATATAAGTCTGAATAAATAAATGAAGAACGATGTTACAAGGGGGAGTAATTTATATACTTTTCCCAAACAACGTACATCCATAAATAACAAAACAAAACACCCTGGAAACAATACTATTAACGATGGTATAATGTTGACAATATCATAATAGAAATTATAAAGCTATGTTATCCAAGGTTGGAACACAATCACAGAAGAATGAGAATTTGATTTAACAGTACATAAGTAAACACTTATTGTCGGAAATGATCGTGGGGTATTATTTGACAAGTACCATATAGTAATAACTCCTTTCAAATGGGATCTCATTTTATTTCATTTATAAGAAGAAAAGTAGTTCCTGTCTAAAGAGAGCGGGTGGTGATAAGGGTTAAAGTGACATGAACGAGGAGACGCCATGGGACCCCAGATCGGACCAGGAAACAGACCTTCTCTTTTTAACTTTGCTGACATCTGCTTCTTCCATTTTGTTCTAGAAAATGAAATTTTGGAAACTTCAATCAATTTGATCAAATTTCGTAATATAAAATATGCAAATAGTTAAATAACTTGTACCGGGTAATCATTATATTTATTAACAAAAACAAAAAACACTATTTAAAAAAATCATACTATATATCAATAAAGAAAATCATACTATAAAAAAGCAAACAAAATCACATAAAATAACAAAATCAAAAAAATAATATTGCATGGGGTTTAACGTCCTACTTTTCTGCACCGACTTGGCTAATGAAGACGGGCCGACGCCATACAGTATGCTATAAGGGAAATTTTGTCCGGACAACAGCGCTACGGCCTACTCTTATTTCGGATCCCAACTGTCAAGGGATCTTTTACGTGCATGCCAATGTGTACACGTGGCCTCTTTTTTTTCGTCCCATCCCAACGACTAGACCGCTGTCCTTTGTCAGGCCTTCCGTCCTGCACTACTGACAAGGGGAAACCACGGAGGAAAATTCCGATGAACCTTCTCGGTCAACACCAGGATCGACCCCACGCCATCCTGGTTAGCGAACCAGCGTCTTACTCACTTAGCCACCGTGGCTTCCCTGGAAATTCAGGAGGAACTTTATCTGCCAACGTCTTTGTACTGAGCCACAATGAAATTTGGACAGTTGGATCAACTCATTTTGTTTTGTTATATGCTATAGTATAAATATGAAATAAATCTATAAGCAAACCTTCTGTTCTGAAACCACGTCTTGATTTGTGTCTCTGTTAGATCTAATGTTTTAGACAACTCTACTCTTTTACTGACACTCAAATATCTGTCAGCCTGCTTAAAGAAGTATAACACATCTTAAAATATCAGTCAGACAATTTACAGTTACATAAATAAAACAAGAAATACATATTATCAGTCAGTCTTCAGAATATATTATCTTAAATGAACAATCAGTCTGTTATATAAAAAAAGATGAGGAAAAACCCACTCAGCAAAACATTTAAAGGAGCTATACCTCTAACTCAATATTGTCTATAACATTTGAATTTAAAACACGAATTAGAATTCAATATTTGTCCATTTAAATCAATATTGATGTTCTAATCTTATCGTGAAAATCTGGGATCCTAATATCCAATATTTAAAGGTCACCGGAAGAGCTTCCTAAATTGTTTAAATAATGCAAGGAATTTTGTCAACATATCCTTTCCATAAGTATAACAAGATCCCGAATGTCAATGTTACCTGCCACAGGTAAATTTCAACGATAGCGATTTCCGCCGTTCTCCGTGAATATTCGTAACTTCCCGCCAATAAACAAACCGTGACGTCATTTTAGTCTTCCTGCTCATATTGTAGTCTATATTTCTATGAGCAGAAGGACTAAAATTACGTGACTTTTCGCAAATAAATAGATCGTGACACATTTTTTGCCCTTCTGCTCATATTTTATAGTCTATACGTCACGGCTGGCTTATTGGCGAAAAGATACGACTACTCACGGGGAACGACGGAAATTGCTAACACTGAAATAAATGTGACAGGTAACGCTGACATTCTGGACCGTGTTATACTTATGAAAAAGATATGTTGACACAATTACTTGCATTATTTAAAAAAAAAATATGAAGCTTTTCCTGTGATCTTTAAGACAGAATGAACATTTTATAATCAGTTCTCAAGTTGTGTATTATATCGTTTCTGGCGCCATTTGTAATGGACAAATAAAACATATCCTACAAGACAATGCGCACGTTATTGGAAATGGCTGACTCACAAACGATAAAACATTGATTAAAATACGTGTAGAATGGATTTAGCAGTTGTAAACAACTGTCGCTCAATTTCGCCGAACATTATTTATTTATTATAATTTATTTGTTTAAAAAATTGAATATAAATCACTTTATATACGTTGATATTGCATATTGATGGGTATATTTTAAATAGTTGTCACCGAAATATTAAAGATTGGATAGGGACTGTATTAAGTAAATAGTAAGTAAAATCATGTGGTTCTGGAAATTCATAAAACACCCGAAACAGATAAAATATAAGTCGGCTCTGCAGATGTATTTTAAAAGGTATACCTATTAATGTGTTTTAGTAAATAACTATCATTTACCTTAAACTCCATCTCAAGATGTTCTAATTGTTTACTAGAATAAGCTTGTCGTGGTTTTCTGTCGATATTAACACGCCGCTGTCTCCTGACTGTGCTACTTTTCTGAGCTGTTGCAAATAAAAAAGTTAATTCGATATAAAACATATCCCTTTGACACCACCCATCCGCAAATTTGTATCCTGTAGTTTGAAAACCAATGCCAAAAATCCCCGCCAAACAATTTCTTCTATATGAACAATTCATTCTAGCCCAGAACACTTGTTTTGTGTGCTAGTTTTGAACGTCAAGAGTTAAAAAGAGATACCTTGTAAAATTGCGATCGACACATTCCGAATTGTGATAGGGCCCCAATTACCAATCCCACCAAGCAGCAAAATATTTTCCGCGGAACTATGTCCTGTATCGCGTTCCGAAGTCAAAATGTAAATGTGGAGATCGAAAAAATCTGGATTCCGATAGGAGTTTCCCTAATACCCATTGAAAAATCTCACCAACACAAAACATTCCACAGAAAACTCAGCCATTTCAGATTGTAAACAGTTGACCATCTCCAAGATTGAGATCCCAAATTGAACATTATATGTTTAAAATGTCAATTAGCTTATATGCAAATTAGCTTTTGTTTTTAAATATACAAATTAGCCTATTTCGTTCTTGGCTTAAACTGTTGGCTATTGAAAACAAAATCAGTTATATCTCATCACTGACTTTACCTGTACCTAACATTCTAAATGAAGACATTCTTATAATTCGCACAACAAAACAGGGCGTAAAATACAGTAAAATCCACACTTTTATATTTTATAGAAATAAACGAGTTGTTTCATTTTAAAATACCGTAATTCCTACCTGATATAACATGTTTACAAATTATGTAGTTATAATGAAAGATGCATTATGTAAGATTTTGATAAAGAGCTGTCCGTTCATGTTTAATCTTGCATCCTATCTTCAAATCTAATGAGTCGTTATCCATTTCTATGAATATAATTATTATTATTCATTCTCAATAATAACATACAAAGCACTTATTGATTATTTTTTTGTGAACATACCTTCAAGTACCAGATGTCTATGATAAAGCGACTGGTAAAGCCAAGCAGGAGACTCGGGGGTCCAGGGTGAAACAGGATAACAAAATCTTGGAATTGGACGGAGTACAAATGGTGATGATACTTGAGTATCACAAATCTGCTTTGGTGTTATTTGTTCCTCGTTTTCATTCTGAATAAAGATAATGCAATTGAATTTTCCCGCTTTTTTATCATATGCCACCGGTTCAGGTTACAAGCTCAAACACCCCGAAGAATATTATATTTCACTTTTATTTATATCGGAAAGTTCATAAGCATTATCACGAAACGTGCTGCTTTCTGTTTCATGTTATTCATCAACAACTCAGCATGGACTTATTCATTTTTAACAAATCTCAACCTCTTCAATTTAGACCAAAATAGAATATAGATTTGATTTTAAATTAAAAATAAAACCAAGGTGGATTGTTTACAAATAGTGGATTCATGCATTTTTAGCGTTTTTTGTCAACACAGGAATCCGCAAACGAACATAGCTCAACATTTATTTTAACTATGAACCAAAATTTGGAACGAAGACAGATTGACATCCAGCTAAAGACGATAACATATAGAATTCAATGAAATAGACAATGAGTATAATTTTACTTATTTAATTGATTGAGACTCGTAAAGTATTAAACATAATTATAGGCATAATCTTTAAATTTACTCTCATAGATGAAAACTAAGAATATTCTCGTCGCACTACATCATCTGTTTTTAAAAAATGTAGGCCTTAAATTTTCACATGCTTGTCTGCGATATCATCTTAGGTGAAAGCGGGTGTAAATCCCAAGAAGAAGAATTTTTCATATTTTCTCTATTAAATCTGAACGTGAAATAAATCAGAAAAAAAGAAAATGCATAAAATTACCTCATGACAAACGACAGTTTCATCGTTTGTGGTCTGGTTGATGTCGCCTTTCGCGCCGTTTGAATCGTCTTTTAAAATATCATCAATGGACAAAAATCCACTTTTTGTATTTTCTGAAGTTTCCAATTTTCTCTGAATTCCAAAACTTTGATTTTCTGTGCTAGATTGGCACGACTGGTTTTCTATAGAAAAAGACATAACGGTAAATGATCCGCTTACTTTCAAGAATTAAGGTGTTTCCACGGTGAATTAAATCTGTTTAGATATGGAATTGAAATCATTGCACATGCTTTTATACTCTTGATTGTTTTAGTACATTAACGTAAATCGTTTAAGAGACATTTTTACAAAATGGCAGTATTTAGCACATTTTTATTATTTTAATCAATTAACGTCCGATTGAAGTAATTTGAAGAGTTATTAAGGGTTGGAGAGTATGTGAAGCAGACGACTTGGTTCCCATTGTTTCCTGCTAAGTTAAATGCGCGGGAAATCAATCAGACGATACAAGTTATATGTTTTAAGATTAGAAGAGGTGTATCAAAAGTGTTAATCAATGGCGATAATGAACAACTCGTTTTTACGATAATTTTAAAGAAAATAGTTCCAAGTTATTTCAATTCAGTTTGTGTTGTTTGATTGGTTATCATAATGTAGAATATCGGTAATTATTGACCAATCAAAACTCAGATTCCATTATCTGTTAAAATGACACCTGGACGTTTCACAGACTTTGATTGAGTTCGAGATTTACCTTGTCGTCTTCTTTTAAGGCACAGCAAAATGGCTGATGGATGAAATTGTGATTATTTATAAACATATGAATTGTTATTGTAGGCGCTTTAGACGTTTCCACGTATCTTTGTAGTTCTGTTGTGAAATTTACTCCGAGACCAAATCATCTTTTGTACTTACACTGTCTGCTTTTATTTGACGAAAAGGAATTAATAAGAAATAATTGGTTAGCCTGAGGGTGCATATAATTTGTTCAAATATCGCAGTGGAAGATGAAAGCGACAAACACCTATTGAAGAAACGAATCGGTTTATTAATTTCCCTGCGACTGTAAACTATAGCCTATAACTAAAATATTATAGTAGATAAAAAATAATAACCTTTTTTCAAATGAATCATATATCCAATTAAAATTTTACGTCAATGTCTCCACTGGTTGGACGTTACCACGATTACCTGGCGGTAAAGGGGCTGCACTTTGACAAAAAGATATATTTAACACTTCTCATAGAAAGACAATTAAGGCGGGGGTATCCCCGGAGAAGCAATCGTATATACGATATGAATTTCTCATACATAGTTTTAATCACTCGGATTTTTTTGCTTTATTAAATTCTAACCATTAGTTCATAAACCAGATTGCTTTAATTTTCAGATTTTCCCCATTTCCAATGTGACCCGTTTTCATTAGCCCAACCGGAGCAGGACAGTAGGACGTTAAACTCCATTTCATTTCAATTCCAATGAGTCATACTGGAAATAAAAAAGAATGATACACTTTTGTTGGCATATCTCTCTTATAGTACAATGGTATTTCAATAATCGGTAATTATGTCTGGCTCGAAGTTTCTTAAGGATAATGTACACACATACGCTAAACCGAGACATTGGAGATTGATCAATGTTTAGGTATTTTTCTTAATTAAATTATTGCTAAGTAAATTATCAATATTTTCTAATGTTGGTGTTCGTTAGAATATACCTGGAGTATTTTAATGGCAAATATACGAAAAGTAAACAATGCATTGGGATATTCACATGTTTTTATTAAATTAAAAAAAGGAAATGTGGATAAACGTCTTACCTTTTCGCGCTCACAGTGTGCTATGGGTAGTATTTTGCCCTGACAACGGGGCAACGGCATACTCCTTATTTCGAGTTCCTACTATCAGGGCTTTAGGACATTAACCCTCATTTCATATCATTTCATTTCCATACTAACAGAGACACCGTGGATCATTGACTTAAAAAGGATACGACATGTTTAGTCTAGCGCAGTTACATCGTTTACAAACTGCCACCACCATTCGTTGGACGGGTACAACATAAGGAACAATTTTAAATCACATCACTATAATGAAATCACACTACAATTCTTCACGATTAAACGATTTTGTTAATCTCGTTTTATTTTGTAAATTAACACGCCGATGTGAATGTCTAGTTGTGCAATAAAACTCTACTTATTTTGTCGAAACATTACTCTGAAGCAGTACCTTGGTAATTATGGCGCTAATCCAGTAGAGTTAACAGAGAAAGTTCCTCGGATTTTTCCAGCTTGCCCCCACCCCATTCCACTATATGAGTAGTGCATGGTGGACGACCTTTGTAAGAAAATGTGACCAGTCCATCGGATTGTACGAAAACTCAAGAGTCACTCATGTACTCGTTTGTGTACAGGTAAATAAAAACCCAAAACAACTTCACGTTTGTGGGTCTTACTGGCCCTGTTGTTCGAGAAATATTAGATGTGAAACCCATTTCATTTCATTTACAATTCCCTACAGACAATATCAATGTGAAATTGTTATTATTAAGAGCACATACTATGTTCCTTTACTTGCTGATACACCGAATTATTACTAAATGACTCTTGGGTCAGTGATTTAAAAAAAATATAGTCAGAGTTTAAATACACCACCGAAAGCGACCACCCGACATAATATTTTATATGTATTTGCTTCTCAGTATGTACCCAAACCAGAAACTTATTGTGAAACGGGACAATTTAATTGTTTCTATCATTTATTGACCTGTCATATTATGTAATTAAAACCCCGGTGTTCTATGTATACATTTCTCAGTTGCGCCACTGCTAGAGCTTCCTTTTTCTTTTTGAAGGGTAAATTACTGACGACAAGCAGACTTCCAAGACAATGGACTAAAATCTGCATTCATATAATTCTAAGAAGGATTTATGGGTAATTTCAGGACGGAAGGTCGTTAAACGCTTAATATCGACAGGGTTCATCCTCTAATGACTCCAATGCTTCACACCAATAATATGTTTGAAACGAAATCCTTTAAAAAAAAGAACACTGAATATCGACAGGTTTCATCCTCTTATGCCATAATGCATCATACCAAATTTGACACAAAATCTGCTAAAACTGACTGTAGGACCTCGGAAAAGAGGTGAGGGCGGGGGTAACTCCGGAACGGAAGGTCGCGGACATGCTGAATATAATGAATACTAATAGGCTTTATCCTTTCGCGACTCCAATATTTCACACCAAATTTGAAAAAAAAAGATTTGTTAAAAACGTAACCTCTATTGAGTTAACAAAGTTTCGGAAAATGTGGGGATGAGGATGTATAAAAATAACAATTCTGATTATTTTCTCCCTGTAAAAGTACATGATTTATGCCTCTCCATTTGTACAATAAATGCACTTATTCCAAGCCTTCATTCTTCATTTAAGTGTCAATAACTGATGCATTTCCTGTGAGCAATAATTGGTAAAATGAATGATAATTAAGTGAAAATAACGAAATATCCTCTATTAAATAATTAATCGTCTATCCCTTTTATTAATAGCATCAATTAAACACCACACTTGCAGATTTATCAATATGTAATGCACGTACTTGTCTCCTTCAAATCTCTGGTTCTCATTCCTTTTAATAAATCTATATCCAGGCCGACGTGTTTCCTTAGTATTATTTGAAAGACTTGAAGTGTTTAGACTCGATCAGTAGTGTGAATAAAAAGAGAATGATAACATTTTAATCAATCGAGCGCTACTTAATAAAATGTGATGCATAACATCTTGAATATGAAAAAAGGGACAATGGTGGGCATCGAGAGTTTGTTTTTATTATAAACGTTCGGCATTTTATTTACGGATTATATAAACTTATTCATTGACAGATGTTTTCTATGTGGGTGGCAGAAACTGAAATACAGTTTGAAAAAAAGGGTGAAAGAATTTATTTTAACGATATTAGTATGTTACTTTTACAAAGTTGCTTTCGCCAGTAATTGTCAAAGGTAATTATCAGCTAGCAAAATAAACGAATTGGATATTTATTTATCTAAAGATTAAAATATATATTTAGCATAACAATACATAATGAATATACAATATTTACTCATTTAATTGTCTTTATCCAACAATTCAATTCAAATATAGAATATAATCTTTATTTAGATATTTTTATCCTAATAGATAAGCAGTCTAACAGACAAAGGATAGATAATTTTGAATAAAACAAAGTCAAGTATTTACCTATTTGATCTCTCTCTACATTCCCATCAAATTTTGAATACAATGCAAAGCTTTGACAATCTTTACTTAGTTATTAATACTATTTTTATTATAAATAAATTTAGAGGCCAAGAATTGTATGCAAACTTTCCAGTTGATCCAAACATAAATATCTTTGAATATGACACAAAACTAAAGATTTAGATAATTCAAATGCAAATATGATATAAATTTATGTTGCAATCTGTCTGAATTCCAAATATAGTGCCATGTTAAATCTAAAACATACATTATTTGACATCACCAAAGAGATTGAAAAAGATCTAAAATTCATTTCAATATAATATCAATATTATCATATCATCAACCATGCTTACAATGGAGTTCTCTTTTCGTGGGTTCGTATTATTACACCCTTTACAAAATTTCACACGTCTGACTCAGGGTTTGGGAACGTCTTCACAATGATAATCTGCAAATACTTGGCCCTAGTAGTAGTGCGCTACATTAAAATCTCCCCCCACCCCCCACCACCGTCACCTCCTTCCCCATCAACACTGGAAACTTTCATGGAGCTGTATTTTTTAAGAATATCAGACTTTGTTCATGTTACAATTCTGTTCATTTAGAACTGAAATAGGACCCAGTTCCTGCATACGTTTACTTTTAGCTGTAACTGCCCCCTATTTCATCATACACTGTGTGACAATTAACATGTTACAACCTAAAGTCAATTTAAGTTATCAACTTCTGTTTATGAAAGACAGCAAGACACACAACCAATCAACGTCTTCTTGTAAACTGATATTATTTTTAACAATAAACATATAGAATCGATCAAAATGATATAATTTGTATATAAAATTATTACCTAGTAAATGACAATTAGCAATCTGTTTCACAGAGTATTACGAAAATCTTCTAATATCTCTGTAAAAGATGACTGCCTTCAACACATTGACGTCATATCACGCCGCGTCAATCAGTGGTTCAATGGCGCGTGCATTGTTTACATAAGACGTTACTGATTCTAGGTGATAGGAAATAATTTTTACCTACAAATACTCCAAACGTCTTTATTTATTTTTCTAATACATAAGAAAAAAAAAATGTTTTAGAATTTAATTTGTCGAGGAAAAAAGTTAATATTTGTGGCTCATTAAGTCGCATCGATATCATCCTTATCAGTGATTGTCGCGGCCTAGCGAATATTCACTGCAGATCAGTGTGGACAATTAGAAGTTTGCCTAAAATGTGCATAAGGGATCTTATTTCGGTAAATTTAAAATGCTCAACGTTCATAGGAAAATCCATTTACAATGTAAAGAATATATGTTTTACCAATATAGTAGATGCGGAAAATGAAATGGGGTTTAACGTCCCACTTTTCTACAACAACCAGCTTAATGAAGATGGGAGTATAGATAAGAAGTTCGTGTTTTGTGAACGGCATTACGACATCCTTTCCTATTTACGGCTAAACAAGTCTGGTCTCCGCGTATAATTAAATTCATTGTTGTTGCGAACATTTAAGTAAAAAGGTTGTAAGGGGGGATAATATTTGATAGAAGATGAGAAATGTAGAAGGTGTTAGGTAAACTGATTGGTTTGTTTGATGGGCATCGTCTGTAGATTAAATATAAACATTTTGTTGGAGAGTATAAACACAGAGAATTGAGAGTATACATAAACATCCTGTCGAATCGCACATACAATACATTATTTTGTCTTTAACACAATCACTGGAGAAATGTTGTTCTTCTTGTGATGCACCTTTTTTCCCGGATTTCACAAAATAGACCGCTTTTCACAAATTGCATTTGTTTAAACAACATGTCGCAATGGATAATTTTTTTACGCCAAAAAAAAAAAAAAAAAAAAAAAAAAAAAAAAAATTTCTCACATAATCGTAAAAGAGCTTCTTCTCAAGATCTAGACTGTTTTTATTTTTGGCTTTTTAATTACACTTTATGTTACAAATTCATACATGCATTGCGTATCAGAAGAAAATAATAACATTATATAGACTAAATTATATAGACAAAGACATTCCTTTCCCCTTTCCACATATTAAACGCATTTCTCTGAACGTCATTGATTCTAAAAGAGCGAGAACGTAGATTTAAAGTTTAGGCTACTACTAAATGTCATCAAGTTTAGTTAAATCTGTTCTCTTAAAAACACGGAAGGGATAATTATTGTTTATAAAAACTACAGCATCTTGTTTCATTTTAGAGATGAACAGTTCGTTCAGCACGTTTGAGCAATTCCATCGACATTTGAAAGTTCGGAGACATATTGTTAAACCCAAAGTATAAAGAATTGGAAAAGAAACCACCTATCAGCTAGGTGTGACAGTCTTGGTTTACTGAAACGACGTTTTCCGGTTTCCCGAATGACACTCGGAAACCCACACGCTCTCTAGAATTGATTCGAACAAGATAAGATAATTTGAACGAGTCAAATTGAAATCCAATACTTTGTTTTATTTTTTGTTGAGATAATTTGTTTAGCAGTAAGATGTCACTTTAACTAATATTGAACGATATCATAACTAATAAGGGTTGGGTATAAATACATAATTTTTTGATTATTTATATTATTTGTTAATATTAGACTTAAATTTATCTTAAATGGGATACGGATACAACCGGCTTTAAATTAACTATATGTAGTTCATCTGTGTGCCCAAGATCGACACGATAACATTCTGTAAATTATCGGAATCAAAATGACCATAATGCTTTATGCCAAATTTGAAAAACCACCAGTTAAAAACTATAGACTGTATGGCATTCACAAGATGATTTTTGGAGAGGGGGCATAATTCCAGAACGGAAGGTCCGATGTTCCCAAAAATCAATTTCATCCGAGATCTTATATAATAATTAACATATGGAACGGAATATCGACGAGGTTCATCCTCTCATGACCCCAATGGATTCACACCAAATTTGAAATAAAAATCCAATAAGAACCGTAGCCTCTGTAGCAATATAACGACATGGGTGACGAGATAACACACCCGCACTAAAATAGGATCATGGTTTGAATATTTTATATTAGGATTTAGTGTAGCTTTTGATTTATTGGCCTGTTCACATCTCAACAGATAGACTTTTTATTCTAAATCTAGAAAAAGGCTGTCACATATTGTTATAGTATAACTAGAAACAATTTGTGACAGCCTTTAATCAATTTGAAGTAGAATCCTAGAAGTATTCTGGACATGTTTTTATAGGAAACTAAAGATTGACAGTTTACATACGCGGTCTTTCAAAACAATGGCTTTAGTCACCTCCCAAAAATTGTAACCATTTCTGAATAAAAGAAATGCGAATGAAAAATTTCAATTATTTTCTTTTTCTCAAAATACAAGTGCATTCCATAAGAGACAATCCACATGTTCCGTTATCGAAATATGTTATGCTAACATATTTTCTAAAAACATGGTAGATATTTGAATCAAGTCTGTCTATGTGTTCAAAATTTCAAATTTGCCATTTCTAAGCAGCTGAGAATTAGTATTTAATAATTAATTGGATACAAACTAAATGGGATGTGAAACCAGATATAATTCCCTTCCTTAAGTACCATATACATCACTATTTCTAATTTAATTGTGCTACAGTTTGGACAGAAGCCAGAACTCCTTAGTAGAAGGTAACGCCTGAGTACCTCTTCCCCTCCCACAAAGATACTTATTGACAGAATTTAATCACGGACAGTACTGAAGTTATGAATTTCAGAATTGAAATG
Source organism: Patella vulgata (assembly GCF_932274485.2). NCBI lineage: Eukaryota > Metazoa > Mollusca > Gastropoda > Patellidae > Patella > Patella vulgata. The sequence continues at coordinate 27,965,507 of NC_065883.2, forward strand.
TACTCTTTCTTGAATAATTGTACCTCTTTTATTTATTTGTGATGTTCACAAAGACGACATACGTCGTACTTGTAACTATGGTATTCCAAGGCAATGAACCGTTGCGTTAGGCCGTATTCCCTGTATTCCAGAGAGAGAGAGAGAGAGAGATAGTTAAACGTCCACTCGACACAAACTAGGTCATTTCGGGACTAACATATTGTTCAATTTTATTGCAATAATACGCTTGCGCGTAGGGGTCTTTAGCAGTGGGAGGAAACCGGAGGACCCGGAGAAGACAGGCGACCTTACTCCTCGTCAGGTACAACCGGGGAATCGAAACCACGCCAGGTGACTCAATTCCAGACCTTATGATACAGCGCGCACGTGCTAACCATTCGGCCATCCAACCTCCCGTATTCCAAAGTAATGAGCTGTTCATGAGCATTCTAAAATAAAAAGCCGTCCATGAATATCTCAAAGTACTGAGGCGTTCAGCCGTATTTCAAAGTACTGGACCATTCAGCAATATTCCAATGTAAAGTCGAAGACATTTAAGAATACGTTTGCGAGCGAACCGTGCAGGGACCGGCACATGGTGGGTGACCGATTTTCACCATTTCTTTTATGTATGATGAGTAACCCCTCCAAACCCCCTGTCACGATATTGAATTAATCGAACCATTTTAAAAAAAATTTAAGACCCAAGAAGGCAAATAAATCGTCATTTTCAGGTCATTTTTCAATTACGGGGTACACCTAAACTACAGAGAGTAGGTTAATGAAACTTTATAGGGTAGCAGATATGGTAAGTGAGTATATATTCTAAAAGTTTGATGAAGCTTTATCGAGAGGTTTTTGGTATAGCGAATTAGTGCTGCAAGGTACCAAAATAGCTCAATTTAGGTATGTCATTTTATTTTATCAATATCTCTCCCATGCTGACTGAAAAGGCAATGATCTCAAAAATGGGTGGCACTCGACCCGTTTAGTAATTATATTTTCCATTTTTGTCCAAAAATAACGGTTTTCGCAAAAAATGACGATAAAAAGCTTAATTTACTGTAAATGCAAAAGTGCTGTTCTTGGTAAATATAATTAATCTCTCTAGACTAATTTTCAAAATTTTAATAATTCGGCAATATTATCTCATTATCTAGTAGACGGATGATGAATTTTGAAACAGCAAATCGTAAAACCTAAATAGTGTATTTTATACTAACATAGTAGTCATTTTCATCTGTCTATACTTGACAAACAAAACAAGTGATATTTCAAAACGACAAAAAAATATTGCATGCGCGTAAGGTCACTATTGTAATTTTTTTCTTCGGATAACTGGCTACTAAACCGCATTTTATTTGTGGAAAAATTGGGGAAATGAATAGCTGATTTCAGCCGCCATCTTGGATGCTGGAGTACAAGCCTAATTTCGGCCTGACGAATAATAATATTAATAATATTATGTACATTTATAAAGCGCAGGTACTCCATGCACAGAGAAAAATTCACTGTGAATACAATTAAATTAATTTAATTAATGCTGATATCAAGATGGGTTTTAAGTCTGGATTTAAAACAAGAAGAAGTTTGAGATGATTTAATGATTTCTGGAAGATTGTTCCACAGTTTAGGCGCATTCACGGACAACACGACTGATGGAAGTCTGCTCGGCCGGAGATTACGCGAGGGAACTTTTATTTGCATAAGGTTAGATAAGTATTTTTTAATCTAAGCCATTCACACACCGATACGTCAAAGACAGAATTTTGAAGGTTCTTTCATTTATTGACAGCCAATAGAGTGATTTCAGAACAGGAGTAATATGAGAGTATTTTGATGACCTGTTAACAATTCGAGCTGTGGTATTTTGCACAAGTTGATTTTTTTTTAAATATTGGCACTTTATGTTTCTACTAATAAGCTGTTACCTGTAGTCAATCCTTAAGAATACTAAAGAACATACAAGTGTAGCAGCTGCTTCCTGGCTAATCAAGTGTATTATATGGCCGATGTTTTCGACAAATTTCACTAATGTGACTGTCCATGCTCAAATTGGACCCTAAGAGGACACCTAAGTTCTCCAAAGTGTCTGATGGTGCAAGTATTGCATCTCGTACAATCGCATCATTTGAACTTGTATTTTCCAGATGTGTATTTGGACCAAATAACATACATTCTGATTTACTTAATTCGATTACATTTAATTTCAACATATTTCTTGTCATCTTATCTTTATATGTACACAATTTGATGTCAGAATAATTACTGGATGGAACAGTTTTTGAGTAATTTGAATTCAGTTGTGTATCATCTGTATAAGAATGACATCGTAGACATCATGTCCTAAATTCTTAGTATACATTACAGAAAGGACAGGTCCAAGGACTGATCCTTGTAGAAATCCTGAATGATCTATACCGGCCCTACACAGGGTTGTTGGAAGGAGGTTGTTTGGGGCATTATCAGGCCTAATAATCCAGGCAATGAATGATTTTATTGCAAAAATGATGTCAGATATGAAGTCATTTTCTTCAAGTTCGACCATCAAATTTAATATGAAAGAAATCCGTGCCAGTCATTTTGTCAAAACCAAATATTAGTAGTAGTCCTCAACTTCAATTATTATTAGAATTGTCCTCAGCCCCACATGAAATTGATATGTTTTAGCTACGTTTCAAAATAAGTTCCTCATAGGCTCAAATGGTTTCGGAAAAAATTTAGTCATATATATTGAAGTAGTAGAAAAGATCATTCATAATAAATAATTTTTAAAAAAATATATCAATGGGTAATATATGTGAAATATTTGAATTTAGGGGAATTCTTTATTTAAAAATTGACGTTTTTTTTTAAAACTCTAAAATGGCTATAGCTGGTTCTCCGTAACTACAAGGTTGGTGACCATTATATTTCATGTGGGGTATACGGGGTACCCGATGACCAAATCTGCAAAGCTTGGTCAAATACAACTTTTCTTTTGAGAGTCTAAAGATTAACAATTATCGTCGATCGATGACGATAAGTTAACCACTCACTTAAAATGGTGCATTTATAATGAACTATTTTTATTCTCTACGTATATGAATGAGAAAAAAACTTATCTACCTTGAGTCCCAAAATGAGACTAAAACGCTAAGTTGATTAATAAAATATGAGTAAATAATGTGCGAGAAACGTAGCATAACTAGGGTCATTAATTAGCACAATGACATGATACTTCTTTATTTCGGGGGGGGGGGGATTGGAGAATAAAGCAAGGGAACCAATTTCCTGGCTGTTAAAATCGAGAAAACCAGGTAATAACTAAAGAAAGTATAAAGGTATGTTCAAGGGGAAGCCATATTGAAATTAACATCTTGGTTTATCTTAGTTCAACAAGATTTAATCCAATATTGGCAAGGTTAAATGAAACAATGTTAATATGTACATACATTAGACTCAAAATAAATACTTCTATTTATATTATTAATAATAATATGATTATCTAGACCATATCTCATATTTTATTGTTTCACTTAACTAAACATAATATTTCCCTATTAATAATGCAAATAAAATACTTTCAGAAGGACAGCGAATGTTTTCAGAAATGCCATTCTTATGGCCTGTACCGGTCTCTGCCTTGCATCGTTTGGATTCAAACATATTTCTAGAGGACATCTGTATTCTGTTTGTATGACGAGTTATTGAAAATAAACAGACGAAATATTTTCCTCCATTTCTGTTTTTGCGATCTGTTTGAGACGCCAGCTTTCCACCTACGACTTTGGGATTGATCTACTACGACCCGAATCGTATTTTTTGTATATATTAATTCCGCAGTTTTGTTTAGCTAGCTCAATAATTCTTTTTGTTTAAAGTTGGGTTTGAGTCAATTTTGGATATAACACCAATGAACACCATTGGCCACATGCTTAGTTGAAATCTAGGCTGGTCTTATCCTCCAAACTTTCGTTTATTTAAAAATTCCGCAGTTTTATTTATCTAGTTCAATAGTCCTTGTTTTTTGTTTTTAAAGTGAGGTTTGAGTCAATTTTGGATATAACTCCAATGAACACCATTGGCCACATGCTTAGTTCAAATCTAGGCTGGTCTTATCCTCTAAACTTTCGTTTATTTAAAAATCAATCATATGACGAGTAACAAAAATAGATAATTGAAAAACAAAATCAAAACGATTTATTAAAAATCACAATAACACAATATAAAACAAGATGTAACTCGGCACCGATTTTACACTGAAATAACCAAATTTTCTCCCACATTTAAACGTATAAAAGAGCAAGAAATGTTTTTTTTCCCTAAAATTTATGGCAGGCAGTACCCAACAGTAAGGGTTACGAGCTGTTATTCTTTGACACCTTGTCAACCCAATACACAGCTTAGAAACCTTCAAGTATGTTTATTTTAGATAAATCTGACACATATTCTCTTAACACGTTATTCAATATTTTCTCTGTTGCTAAATTTAGCGCTGATTTCAAAAAGTCAAATTTGCAATTCGCTAACCTTTGTTTAAGTCTTGGGGCATATCCGGTACAATACAATATGTACATTCGTAAGGTCTGGTTGTAATTTTTTTTAATTGTTTTCTTTTTCTTTTAGAGAATATGACCTGATGATGCTGGCAATCTTTATATATTAGCTTATGATTTGGCGTGGGTTTTACAGCACATAGGGAGAAATTAGCATTTGTACTGGGACATGGTTGTTTACTAAACGCGCTAAAATTTGTATTTCAGATATTGTATGGTCGCCACAGCAGGCTGTCGTGGATAAATATACATTGCCTTCCATGTGTCTGTTATCATCGTGGGCCTATTAATATTGTCAATATTAAGACCAACACCATCGATATTTTGTGTGCGACACGTTAATTCTTATCTCGTCTTATCAGTGAATATGTATTTAATAAATCACAGTGCACTGATTTTCGTGTGTTTGTGTTTGGAATCCGGAACTGTACATCATCGCCAAGTTCTTTAACAGTTTTGAAATTCAATCCCCAAATTGGATCAAACATTTGTCTGCAATAATCTATCGAACCTACAGTATAATTGCCATACTAATAGAGAAATAATTTGTTGGTGTGTTCTGGCCTTAAATGGATCTGTCTGATATAATAAGCTTCTTGGTCTGATACCATTTATCTGATACTACTTTAACATCATGATTCTTTTGCCCTCCTTTTATATCATTCGAGCTGATGTGTGTCCTTAGTTCACCGCATCATTGTTATACAGCGTGTCTTCGGTATTAAGGCTATGTTTAATATTTCATTTTTTACATTCATAATGTTGGTTAGTTGCTTAGATATGTGGCCAAAGGGAAGACAACCCGTAACGTCCGAGATTGTTAATACAAGGAAATGTTTGGAACTGTTCTGTTATGTACTGTTGACATTATCTTCTTCTTGTAATAAACAATCGCGATAACAGCCCAGCGAGCTATTTATTAATTAATGCCCTCAACTGGACGTGGGACGGATGTTGAATTCCAGTGTAGTATCTCTCATTTGCCCCTATCGCCAGTGCTGGAATACAATCCATTTATTTTGTTGTAAAAGTCTATTTTGTTCGGAAGGTGTATAAATGTGTCCTGGAGTTTTTCCCGTAACGCTTTAGTGTATGGTATGTATCCACCCAAAACAGAACAAAACAGTTTATGGTGTTTTCATACATGCAAACTAAAGACATCACAGGAATGTTTCAGCTATTGAATGAAGAACTTGTCTTAAGTTAATAAATATGCTAGAATATTCAATTTTTTTGTTAAATTTTATGAAGTAAAAATAAAATATTTCTTTCTAACTTTCCAGCGGGCGTATTGGGATTCGATGACGGGAACCTTCATTTGGACAACGCAACGCCAGACAATTTATAGTCACCCCAGCATAGTCCCAGTTTCATAGGAAAGAGCTCTGATTTCTTACTGACTTCCAATAGAAAAATAATTGAAATATGGAGAAAAGGCCCATGCTACACTCTGGATTTTACATTAGTGTCAAACAAATAATACATGGAACTCATAGAAATATAAGGATTGAAAACTGTCCGACAATAAAAACAACACTGGAAATGAAACACAGGAATTAAAATAGCAGGGAGAACTTTTGAGTTTTTGATTTTGAGAAGTGTACTGCAACTATTCCCCAAAAATTGTTTGATTCTGAATCAATACCTGAGAAGTTTGTAATGCCACAAAACACAACAATCAAGGTTACGTTCGGTTCGTAATAACCCAATCCATGCAATGGAATTGGCCAAAGATGTCGTATAGAAACTGTTGGCCGATTCTAATGGAATGCATAGTGAAAAGTAGACAGGTTTGTCCGACTTTTGCATATAATAGAATAGAGAAAATGATGATAATAAAGACATTTTCTTCCGTAAAACGTCCATAATGAACAGTATCATTGGTTAACGATATGTTTTAAAAGAAATATTGTTGTGTTTTGGTTGGATTTCTGTAAAACTTTATGCATTAAGAGTCTACTGGTCGTCGTTTTTAAACAAATTACTTCTCAAAACGTTTTGTTGATATTAGCAAAACATATCAATCATAAGATAAATTATTGGAGTCTTTTGTTCAGTTTATGTGACAATTTTATACTAAGTGGTTAAACTATTTTTTTATATATATATTACTGTGTTGTTGATAGTTCCCTGGCAACAGAGAAGTATTGGTATGGGCGTGGCTCTCACTATTTGGTGCTTCCAGCATTGGTCGCCCAGCATGCCAAAACGGACCTCACCGCCAAGGTCATTAACCTTTAAAACATGTAAAGAAAACGAAGATAGTATAGTATACAGGTCTTTTAAGTAGGTACAGAAAGCGGAGATATTTTAGTATACCTTAAAAGGTCTTCACCGGGTGTGGTCACAAAGCGTAGACCTCTCAGTCGTCCTACCAACAACCCTGTAGTGTCTATCATTCCGACAAATATTCTCCGAATTTATTGTAAAATTTCTCTCTTCACGAATCACATCTATGGTTTTTATTAATCCCAATAAAAAGGGAGGGTGGGGGGTGAGGGGGTGTTAACGTCCACTCGACACAAACTAGGTCATTAAGGGACTAACATGGTTCGATTTCATTTTAATGATTCGTTTGATTGTAAGAGTCTTTAGCAGTGGAAGTAAACCGGGGAAAACCCACGAGGGTGGAAGGCAACCCTTATCCCACAAGCGTGGGAGAGTAAAGATAATTGGCAATGTGGCAAGAGGCGTATAGGTCAGAAATTTACGAATAGGTTCTAAGCCTTCCCGCGAAAGACCTGTACAAATTCGACGGTTTCCATTTTTTTCTGCTTGACATAAACCCCTTCGAGGTGTACACACTTTTTCCAACGATGTTGGAAGGCCTGGATGCCGATCAGAAAGAACTTTTCTTCAGCCACACTAGAAAAGTCGTTCACAGCTGACGTGACATCATCATTACTAGGAAAATGACGTCCGGCTAGTTCCTTTTTCATTTTTGGAATCTGGCCCGAAAATTATCAGCATTTGCTTCAAAACGGCGCAGATTGTTACAGGGCGTCAGTAATCTGACACGTTTCTGATCCGCAGTCAAGAGCTTTGGCATCCATCTTGCAAAAACTTTTGTCATTACTAACTCGTTAGCGATATTGTGAGAGCTGCCCACAACACTGGCAATATGTCGAGTGGCCAATCGTAGATTAGTCTTTACCATATTGTGTTGAGCTTAGTCCTTTCAGTTGCAAGTACTTGATGGTTGCCCTATAGCCAGTTTGTCCATTCTGATGATTTGAATTGGTAGATCCACTAAATGGTCTGGTACGAAGACAATAATAGCACTACAGGCACAAATTCATTCAATAATTGTACTTGTTGGTAGCAAAAGTTTGTTTCAACCCGATCGATCTATCCTTTTGAGGCTTAGAATTTTTCAGCCAGCCCTGGTAAATACATTAAGCCCCATTTCACTTTATTTATTCAAAAGTTTCAGAGTAGTCTGCCGCGATCCCACGAAAAGTGCTCCGCGACCCTGAGGTTGGGAACCCTGACATTACACCCACGGATATCATATAGAAGTGGTTGCGCCAATAAAACCCATCTAATGCGGATGCTATATAATTTTGTTCATCAGTTGATTAACTTGGTAGCTGATATTGCAAGTTGACATGTTTATTTTAAAACACTTTGTAAACTTTATAAACCTTTAAAACAATATTGAAGGATGAAATGTTTTTTGTTGTTGTCGGGTTTATGTGTTAAACGCAAACGTTTTGCAGCTTTAGGAGAAATTTCTATATGTCTTCTTGTCTATCAGTTCACTGACATGATGTAAACAAATGTTTTTATTTCACAATCCTCTCATGAAAATAAACACAAATGTTTTACAAACAATATTAAGTAACTTTTTCTTATTGTTATCCCGACCCAACACTCGATAAGAACACTAACAGTGTCAAGCAACTTTTTCTCATTGTTACGCCGACCCCAACCCCCGATAAAAACACTAACATCATCAAGTAATTATCGACCCCCAACCCCTGATAACAACACTAACAGTGTCAAATAACTTTTTCTCATTGTTACCCCGACCCCAACTCCCGATAACAACACTAACAGTGTCAAATAACTCTTTCTCATTGTTACCTCGACCTCAACCACCGATAACAACACTAACATTGTCAAATAACTGTGTCTCATTGTTACCTCGACCCCAACCCCTGATAAGAACACTAACATCATCAAGTAATTATCTCTTATAGTTACCTCGACCCCCAACCCCCGATAATAACACTTACAGTATCAAGTAACTATCTCTTATTGTTACAAATAACTAACTTTCATCGGGTTACCCCAACCCCTGATAAGAACACTATCAGTATAACTAACTTTCACCCGGTTACCCCAACCCCTGATAAGAACACTATCAGTATCAAATAACTATCCCTCATCGTTACCCCAACCCCTGATAAGAATACCAACAGTATCATATAACTATCTCTCACCGTTACCCCAATCCCTGATAAAAACACTAACAGTATCAAATAACTATCCCTCATCTTTACCCCAACCCCTGATAAAAACACTAACAGTATCAAATAACTATCCCTCATCTTTACCCCAACCCCTGATAAAAACACTAACAATATCAAATAACCATCCCTCACCTTTATCCCAGTTCCCGGTAAGAACACTAACAGTATCAAATAACTCCTTACAGAATCAAGTAAATCTCGCTTCGTTACTCAGATCCCAACCCCCGATAAGAACACAACTCCATGAAAATCATATTCCAATAGTATCACTTTTAGTTTTTATATTGTACCGAACTATTTTCATACAATATTTTGTTTTGAACGTTTTCGCAGCTCACCTGTTTTACCACACGATATATTTGCTAAAGGCGTGTAGACAGTCGATATTTTTTAAATACTAAAATTTGTGTATATTTTTGTTTACTTTACGTTTGACATCAAACTAACATATATAGTCACCAAATAAATAAAGTTTGTGTGTTTACAACCTTTTGGCTAACACTGATACATGTAAAGTGTTATTTTATAGCAAAGGTAACTACAGTTGAGAGACAAACTGTAAATATGTAAAAGAAGCTGTTTCAGGTCAGATACTCGTGACCTTAGATTAGTTAGTAAAATTCCCTTTTGACAGGGTTAAAGTCGAACAAAATGGAGTCTTATAACATATTATACATAGTCGGGGAGTCTCCTGTGTACAAATCATTGCTATGCCTGGATGACCATATTGTTTGGTTACATGTTACACCCCTTGTAACGGAATATGTAAGTATATAATAGTTGATTAATTTTACTGATACAGCTATCTATATTTTACCCAGATTCATAGTGTCAATACACTAATACAAACAATAGCAGGGAAACAGTATTAACATTATAAAGCACACCGTATTATTTATACGATATGATCATAATGGTTGTTCCTTAATTCTATTTTTGTAAAAGTACATTTGAACAGGGTATCTACCATAGATAATGAATGATTTTGACTGAATAGACCCCCTCTATTGTCAAACGACCATGACATTTTCTTCAGTGTATTACATCTTCCGAACAGAAATAGACGAGGTTGGCTTGCTCTTTAAACAAATGACTTTTACAATGATCGAGTAGCTCACTATAGTATGATGGAAATTTTGCCCGGACAGAGGCGCTACATCCCACTTATTTTTTCGATTTGCATAGCACACTGTATGGTGTATGTCCGTCTTCATTAGCCCAGTTCGGAGCAGAACAGTAGGATGTTAAACCCCATTTCATTTCATTTCATTTCATGTTTTCGATTTGTAACTTTCAAGAGTTCCTGTATGTTCTAACCAACGTGTACACATAACGACTAGAATCTCATCCTTCCCAGCGCCGTTGGCCTGCACCGTTGAAAAGGGGAACCACGCTGAAAAAAATCGACGTACTTTCTCGACCAACACCTGAATCGAACTCGGGACCTGTGATTAGTGTGTCAATGTATTACTCACCGAACCATCGTATTTTATACGCTGAATGGAGTAGTTCATCCATTTTAATACATATACCTTTCATGTTATGTATTCGGATCGCTAATATACACATATTTCCTCCTATAGCCATTTAGGGGGTTGGATGGCTGAATGGTTAGCGTGCGCGCGCTGTATGATAAAGTCTGTCATTGAGTCGACTGGCGTGGTTTCGAATCCCCGATTGTACGTGACAGGGAGTAGGGTCGCCTGTCCAACCTCGTGGGTTTTCTCTGGGTCCTCCGGTTTCCTCCCACTGCTAAAGACCCCTATGCGCAAGCGAATTATTGGAATAAAATTAAACCATATGTTAGTCCCGAAATGACCTAGTTTGTGTCGAGTGGACGTTAAACCCCATCTCTCTCTCTCTCTCTCTCTCTAGCCATTTATTGTACATGCCATTCTACACGTGGACTACTTGAAGTTGACGGTTTAATGATCCATCAAATCACTTTCCGCTATAAAATTTCTTTTATCTCCTTGATCGGTAAACAGAGTTACAAAAATAACACCTTTAACAATTCAAGTCTTTGTAACAAAACGAAATATTTAGATAACATTTCAACAAATGGCGACCCTGAAATCTCAACGAAAACAGTCCCTCTTTTGTGTTGGCTTAATCGTCAGTCTAAAAGTCAGATAATGTTCAATTGAAAACATATCATTCTGAGCTATGATAATACATGTAATGTAATTTGTTAATTAATTCGCTTTGCAGATATAACCGATGGGGTTAGACGGGTGAACATCCATTTGATTTGGATTTTATAGAGATATTTAGAAATACGTTTAATTTTATATTGGGAGCGGTCATGGTTAAGGATAAACACGTCTTCACAGACTTCACTTTCAAAACGTATTAACCACCCCCCCCCCACCAGTCATCGAAATATGAATAGCCCTATTTGTTTTTTACGTCAACTGTTTAGATAGCTTACAGTCACAAAATAAACGAGCCAGATTAAGGTCTCGAAATATTTGGCTAAGATAAATCTGATTATTGATAAAAAGTATGGGGATAAAATTTTAATTTGGCATACACAGAACGTAACAGTTAGGCGGATATGCAAAAAAAAGATGTTCACAGGCAGCATGGAAATTGGTATATTATTAGTATTTTAAGGTATGCTGAATCGAACTAGGTGTGGGGACATGTGGTACGATCAACGCGACCTTCTCAAAAGTGAGGTTTGTTTTAGGGAGGGGGTGTTTTGACATTTTGTCACGATTTCACGCTGTTTGCGGTAAGAGGCTATGTGCATTTGTCGTGTAATGTGGGGTACCGATAGTCAAACAATGCAACACCACGCGTACTTTTATCTTCTAAATGGTTGGACAGTCCAATAAATATCATTATTATGTTCGCTAAAAAGTCATTATATGTATTATCTCTTTTATTTTACACAAAAATGCAATATTGAAAATATGCAGTCTTTATACAGTCACATGCACCCCACATGCATGCAAGGCAAGCTGACTTTATAACATATGCATATGCCTGTGCAGTTAACACTTGTATGATTTGGATGCGTCTGCCAAAGCGTTCCACAGCGCGCAGACAAGCCATAGCCCCCACACACTCCAAAGCCCAGTCTACTGGAGATAGTATGTTTCGGGGATGCTTTCCAGCTTACGATCCACAAAAGCGAGCAGCCTTTTCAGTGGTTCATGGATTCGGAGTAGTTCTGACGTACGTTGGTAGAGCAGTACGACATATATCTCCAGTATGTCCAAATCAGCGTTCCTTAGTTGGATTGGGGAATGAAATGGTCAGTTGAAAACTTCTGACAATCTCCAAACTTCCCACGCTGTCTTTCTGTCAATCCCCCAACATTCCGATACTGTGTCACAGCCTGAGTTTCAACTATGACACAGCCTTAGATTCAACTGCACTGCGATGCTATGCCGTGAGAAAATTAATAACGGAAAGTACTTCCTTGGCCAAAGAATTACATAACAGAGGTGTATGTTTATTCACTACAGACATGTTATGATATGCCATACCGGACAAGTAACGAGAATTTATAAATTAATCTGGTAACCTAGACTGAAAAAGGACTCGTTCATTTACACAGGGTTCTCTGTGAGTGCGTGAATTTTAATTAAAGACATCTGATAGATGCTATCTAATCCCCTTGTAGTTGGAATGTGATCACAATACAATATAGATATATAATCATAGGTTGTGCAGAGATGCGACAGATGGCTACTTATGGAGTGAGCCTCCTGATGTAGCCTGATAATTAAACATCTGGATGATAATCTATTTACGATGTATATTATTTTGTATTTATGTGCTCCTGATAATAAGTATATTATACCCGAAGTGTATCCTGTTTTCCTGAGTATAAAATATCCAGTCCGAACCAGATCTAAATATTACAAATAACTATGTAACATAACGGCAATACTATATACCGGAAAACACCAGAAAACAACCGGAAAAAAGGCGGAAAACACCATTTTATACTGAATACCGGAAAAAACCCGAAAAACACTAAATACCGGAAAACACACTAAATACCGGAAAATACCCTAAATAGGTAACCCGGAGACTTGCACCCTAAATAGGTTACCGGGAGCCTGGTCCGCTGTGTGCCTGGGTTAGGTTTAAGAATTTGGGGGAGGGTTAGGGTTAGTTTCCAGTTTATAGTGTAGCCCTTCTCCGGGTTACCTATTTAGGATGGTTTCCGGTATTTAGTGTGTTTTCCGGTATTTAGTGTTTTTCCGGTGGCTTCCGGTATTCAGTATAACATGGTGTTTTCTGGTAGTTTTCCGGTTGTTTTTCGGTGTTTTTCGATGTCTTCCGGTGTATAGTATGGCCCTAACATAAGGCTATCCACTATTTACTGACCAAAGCTACAAACTGTACTAAGATTCAGCGATGACCTTGTTGGTATGCATGAGATGCACGGAGGCGCATTCTGTCATCTGCTTCATCTTGTGTATCTCCAAGTTAGGTAGTTGAAAAGTTCGTTTTGGTTGGAATCTACCCCGAAGAATGTTTTACAGTTCTGTGGATGTCGTGTTTTTGTAGCAACTACATACGATTCACTAACTGTTCGTGGTTATTATATTTTGGGGCATATGAAGCGCATGGCATGCTCGAGAGCCCCTGAAGGGTGAACCAGATGAAAAATGGCGGACAAAACACATCTTGTGTTGGATATGTTATTTGCCCCAGAACCTGAGGAGTTATCTAAATTCAGATAATATGTTTAAGTAGTTTGCTTATTATATTAGGTGGAAAATCATGTCTTTGTCATTCAATTCGACCGAGGCTGTGTCTTTGTCATTCAATTCGACCGAGGCTGTGTCTTTGTCATTCAATTCGACCGAGGCTGATGTTGAACTGAAATTGTGAAAGGGACAGTATTATTGTAAAAAAAAATCACCCATTTTTAATTTTTATTGGGAAAAACAATAATACAAACGATTTTGTTTCATTAAATACATCAGTTTGATATACATCGTAAATATAAATTAGGCAACTGTAAATAAACTCTAGATATTTGGTTGGTTTGTTTGTTTTATGGTCTGGACATAACACGGTCACTAACTCTACTGTGAGTAGACATCTTGAAATCGTCGTTATCATATTCTACCTTCAGTACAGTTTTTTCAGCGTAGTCAAAAATTTTGGCAAACGTTCCGAGAATTTGTCTCCAAAGAAAATTGATGTGGTCATATCAAATTTTCGGAAATCAAACTTGCGTTTTCGTCAAGGAAAAGGTTTGGTAGCAGTTCATTGAAGAGAGTGGCGTCCACTTTGACGACTTTGGTTGAACTATCCGTTCGGGTGTAGTGAACTATATTTTGTCGTATAGTCGTGACCATAAACGAGCACCCGAAGGATGCCCAGTGGTGAATATCTCTCCTGATATGGGTCATACATATACACCACTATAAGACACGAACCCCTAAAAGCTAATAATCCTGATCACAAACGGTTTGTTAGTTTCGTCTAAGCCAGTGACCTCAAAGAACTTTCAAACGCTTCTCAACAACTAATAAACATTTTACACAAACAACTGTTAGTGAATTAGATGTTTTACCCGCGAACAAAGAAGTGTATGCCATCCTGATATTCGGTCCTCTCTGAAACATAAGTCGCGATGGAATTTAAATGCATAATCTATAGACATGTTGTTATTACCACATGATGGTCAAGATGGGGTCGTATTGGGAAATAAACAAGACTAAACACAAAATTAAGAATCCAGTTTACAACACAACACAAGGTGAATTACAATACAGAAAAGTCTTCCGTAGTACGCGCGCTGGGAAATCATGTAATTAATGCCGTCATGTAGGTTCATCCAACGGCAATACCATATATCAACGATACCATTTATCGGCGATCAATCATTCAGACGATACCATTCACCGTCGACGATATCACCAATCGACGATACTTTTCAAAGACGACTACCTTTCATAGACGACTACCATTCAGAGACCATACCAATGTACCCTTCATAGACGATTACACCCATAGACGATACGATTCATAGACGATACCATATGGGCCTGAAATTTGGTTAACAACCCTTTGTACATATTATTTTTATTCATACAAAAATACACAATACACAATGATGAGTAAATATACAAAACCTGCACAGAAGAACCCAAGACACAAAGTTAATATCGTAATTTCACTCACCCCAGTACTCGCTTGATGTATTACCGGTAGATAGTTTTTAACGAGACACGCTGTAGAGTTTGGGCGACCGTGAGAGTTATATCACATCAAATATCTTTACCTCGTGGGGCACCATGTGATGCATAAATGCCGCTCGCTTCTCTCTTTTATCGCCGTTTTTGGCCAAGAAAGTTCATCTGGATTTTCCTGTGTGGTTTCCCCTTGTTAGTGATGCAGGAAGTAGGGCCTGAAATGGACAGCTGTCTAGTCGTTCGGATGGGACGAAAAACCGAGGACCCGTGTACACATTGATACTTTGGCGTTCACGTAACAGATCCCGTGCAGTTGGAATTCGATATAAGAGAAGGCCGTAGTGCCGCTGCCCGGGTTAAATTGTGCTCATAGCACAATGTATGGCGTAAGCCCGTCTTCATTAGCCCAGTCGGAGCAGAACAGTAGGACGTTAAACCGAATTTCATTTCTCTTCTCTTTTTGTAGACAGTGACAGGAATCAGCCATCCGTGGCCTCAGCTTAACGAATCTCACTGGAAACCACGTGTTTAATATTTTAACGACGCATATAGTCATTTAAAATGGTACTGGGCTCAGGTGGACAAGTCATAAAATTTAATAAAACATCTGCAAGCTTGACAAATATAGAGAAAAAATAGCTAAATGTTAGAGAATTGTGATCTATAATTCTTCGGTAATCTGAATCCATATAGGATTCGTCGAATATTAATATTGTACAGAGAGGCTACAGTCAGATTTTGCAGTAATTAGCTTAAGATTATTCAATTAAAATGAAGAAATCTCTTTGTCAGTCGTGGGTTCGTGTATCAGGTCAAATAGACAACTGGCCAAAATTTTAGATTTTAGCTTTCTTATACTTAATTTTGGCGATAGTTTCTGAGAGGCTCAATATTTTGCTCAGCAATTTTCAGACAAGGTAAACAGGTTATTTCTTTAAATGCTGTCAGGCGTTTCATTTACGCACATCAACATGCACCAATGGATGCCTTGTCAAATCTAGTAATGCTCTTTTTAGCATTTCGTTCAGAGGTTGAATAGAAAGACATAGTCGCAATAGCCAAAAAGATCAAATATTCAAGTAACTCCAACTTTTAGAAGCTGTTAATCTCATGTGATCCAAATTCACACTATTCCCGATTTGATTTTTTTCTACGTCTTTTGCATTTCGTAACTAGAGCAGCAGTTAAAATCCTTTGCATATATTTCATTATTTATCCTCAATTCAAGAAATGAATGATTGTTGATTTTTACCTACTAACCTTTTACAAACAAACACCGGGGAAAAGAAATAATTTTAACATTTATGATCTAGGCTATTATTTCGGCTTTTAACTCCACAAAAAAAACATATTGTATGACAAGAAAATGCGTTGTAAATGTTAAGAAGTGAAATCGTTATTTTTGTTTATTCAGGTCGATTGTTTCAACCTGAGAGGTCAACGATTTTTCCTGAACATTTCTTCAGTTTTAACATCACATCCTTAAATATCTCCCAAGTCAGAAATGATGAACTTAAAATTCATTTTTTAAAGCCATACAAATGTATATATATACTAAAGTCCGTTTGTTCTTTGCTTTAAACGGATTTCGTCTTAAAGTTGGATTACGCCTCTGGATTTGTATGTTAATCTGACAGGTGTTCACGTTAAAACGATCAAAATGCGTATAATCCGCCAGAGGGCTACATAAACCCTAATAAATATGTTTTTGCTTACCATAGAAATATTAACATTATAATCGTTGATAGATATAGAAAATTTCACGTGAATCACTATTCATAGGCGAATACAGACTTTTGCTGATATTGTTCGTGAATCGGAGCTGTAATATAATCACTCTTATAGTCATTTGAGGTTGAACCTTCTCTATACGGGAAACTTTTATTTAAGCTCATTTCTGCGGTTCTCCTACACTTGCTATGAGAAAATAGTTTTTTTGACGAAATCAAAGGATTATTCAAATTGACTAGTGTTTCGTTTGTCTTTCTCAGTGTAATCACTTTCGGGTAGCATTATATTATTTATTTTCTGAAATAATCGCATCTTGGAAAGGTTATTTGGCCCATTTCACAAGGTATCTTTGATATGCAATTTCAAATTGTACAAGTTTCTATATCAGTTGAATAACCCTAGGCATTTATGACTGGATTGGAAAACGTTCTTGGCCTTTGTTCTCAATCTCAAGACCCCAGGTCCATCTCGACCTCCGCACAATTTAGGTAAAGTAAAAATCACAAAGGCAATGAGAGTTCCGCATTTGCAAACATGTAAAGCAACATGTAAAGTATTAAACAGTTTTGCATTGAATTTATAAAATATTATTCCTTGTGATTTTTCCTTTTGACAGACGCCTTGCAACTATATTTCCTCTTTGATTTTAAAAGGTATTTGTTTTTCTTTTTCATAAATTTGAACATTCCAGACTGGTGTAGGTTCGATGATTTGCGTATAGTACAAGTTAAAATATAATTTTGAAAATAATGCGATAGAATTATCTTCGAATTATTTATAGTTGCGTATTTCTTCTATTCTTATTTTCAAAAGATTATGTTTAATTTCGGATGAAATTTATCGCATTGAATTTATAACTCGACTAAAGCGCACAAGGACAATCCTGATTTTTAAAACAAAGATGGCTAAATTTAACAACAATTGAATTAATAGAAAGCGGATCAACAACATGGTGTTATCCGATTTAATAAACAACTTGAACAAAAGAAAACAAAATTCTTCAGTTTTAGCAACCCAGTTAGAAAGTTAGCATCCGCTTGAAGAGTCTCCCTTAAAGTTGTAGAAAATCACAACGGTACAAATATAGATTACTTGGTCGAACCATTTCAAAAAGCAGTAAACTTTTAGTAGGAATTGACATTAGACATACCACAGGCCCCGTCAAAAAAAAGAATAATTGTTTCTTCAGAAATGGAGGAGAGGTAAAAAGAACATTTGTTTGCTGGGAGGTTGTCCTTAATACAGACTTGGAGATCAATGTCGATCAACAAAGATTGAAGAAGGCGCGACGGGGATATTCGACGTGGACACACTCTTTTCTAGTTAATTCAAACACGGTTATTCCGTCACTTGTTGATTTAATACACGACAAATAAAACTCAGCTCACCGATGCCTCCACCTCGTCAGAGACCAAACACGAATCACGTATCTTGAATGTTTCACGTGGCGTAGGGAACAAACACAGGGGCAAAACTAAAAAATTTCGTTGGACAAACATCGGGGTGTCATTCCAATTCTTCCATCTCTCAACCTCAGTATCCAAAAAGACTCGGGACCAAGAAGCGGTGAATTAAATTTGAGGAGAACAAGATATTATATGTTTTGATACCGATACCTTGGTGCCATAAAGAGAAAATTGTCATAAAATCGGGAAGGAAATTCGTTAATTTGTGCTTCGCTCTATTTACAAATCCCAGGAGAATAATTTTTTAGAAACAATATTATTTTATTTTTGAATTCTGGCAAACTAACGACGGAAAAGTGCAGATGATGAACGAGAGTGACAGAATTAATCACATTAAGAACTAAATCCAGGATAGAGAAAAATTTTACAGTCGTTCAAGAATTGCTTTTTAATTGTTTTGTTACCGAGTGTGGCATCACTTTACGGACTATAGAGGAAGCTCATTTCTTTATCTCATACTCCGGAAGTTCGAAAACAGTTTTTATATATATAGACATATTTCGTGGAGGCAGTAGCCACCCTTATAAAAGGGTAAGTTTTAACTTGTTTTTTTTTTAATTTACAAAATGGTAAAAATAAAACATACATGAAAGTGATCTATAATCTTGCAAAAATAGGTATACTGTTAAAAGTTAACATATTTTGTCTGAAATTGCTTTTTGATCTAATCAGCATCTTTGTTAAAGTTTTTAACCTGTTACGTTAACTTTCTTAATTGCATCTAAGGATTCGTTTGCAAAATTGATAATAAGCCTTTACATAATTATAGCACAGATATGTTCCTATATGAATATTAAGCTTTTTTTAAATGCATGAACTGAAAGCATTTTAACCCAGTTGGGATCAATGTTCTCGTTTTGTCGGATCATTAATCAATCGATCATATCCTTGTAAATAGTAGTTTCGATTAAAATCGGGGTTACTTTCCTCACTTTTCAGGCTATAAAATGTACTTTGAACCCCGTTGAATAATTTTGTGATTCCTTTTTTGTTTCAATAACTGTGATTGGTTTTGAAATGGTGAAATTTAAAAATCTTATTTGGTGATTCATTATCTTTTGACATATAGCGCCTTCCATAAATCGTAGGTGCTGCTTAGTTTGAGATTATGACATCTTGGCTGTTAGAACGACGGAATTATCTGAAGCGTTGTAGTTAACTTTATAATGGCATTAATGAACATTGCGTCTACTGTTGAAAATATAAAAAAAAATGAAAATTGTCCACGGAAGGATCGTGCTTCAGAAATAAATTCCATTTCTCGACCCCTATACCGTGTTAAGACCTTTAAATTTTAAGAGCTACTGCGTACCTAATCTCTAAATCTCCTTAAGATACCAGATCTAACTCTCAAGACATGACGGTTATCACGTAATAACATGCCTAATAACACACTAAAGACAAGTGAATGACAAGATCACGCGTTACACAATAAACAGTTGTCTGGCTATTTTGGGAAAGGACAAGTGCGACTTCCATGAAAGCAAAATTATGAATTTCTACTGCATGGACTCAAATAAAATAAAATGGAGTATTGGTACTTGTATTGCTACAAGACACAATCTGGAACTTCGATCCTATTTTAAATGAACCTTCGTATAGCCATTTATGACATTTGAGCCACCTGCCTGTCCAGAATAGAACATAATTCTATGGGACGTTAAACCCCAATGCATTTGCATTCTATGTATCCGGTGAACAAACTTGCAATATGAATACAAATGATAATGGCGTAATTATTAGGAGATTCGTAAAGCAAGACGCAGAAATCATATGTGTAAATAAATCTAGTTTGATTTATAGGTTGAATGCAGCTATATTCTTGTTCGTGTAACGCATTAAACTACTGGGCTTTTGACCGAGCTCGGCAATCACACTGTCTGAGATACTAGGCGCTAAGTTCTTCATTTTTGTGAAAGAAGATGTTGCAGCAAACGGTGAAGAAAGCCTTAAACGTTAGTTTAAAATTGAAACATAATCGAAACCCATATTTTCATGAAATTCCGCCCAGTTGGTTTTGTCATGATTTCCCTAGAAATGAAATGACATGAAATGGAGTTTAACGTCCTACTGTTCTGCTTCTAACCTGGACTAATGAAGGCGGGCATACGCCATACAGTGTGCTATGAGGGACATTTTGCCCGGACAGCGGCACTACGGCCTACTCTTATATCGAATTCCAACTGCCAAGGGATCTTTTCCGTGCATGCCAATGTGTACACGGAACCTCGGTTTTTCGTCCCATCCGAACGACTAGACAGCTTTCCTTGTCAGTCCCTCCGTCCTGCATCACTGACAAGGGAGAACCACGCCGGAAAATCTGGATGAACTTTCTCGGCCAATGCAGGGATCGAACACACGACCCCCAGGCTAGCGAGCTAGCGTCTTACCCACTTAGCCACGATATCCCCTGATTTCCCTAGAATTTAGAGCAGGCATGATTCATATAATCGACTAAAATAATAACACAAAGATTAAAGCATCAAATCGTCCGCGGAGTCACGTAAGGGCAAATCCCTGATGACCAAGCGATTGTCATGCAAGATATGTCCACATTTTACAAGATATTGAAGGAGAACTGGGAAAATCGATAGGGCTTGCCCTCTTATTGCCCCAATGCTTCACATCAAATTTTTAGAAACAAAATCAGTTTAAAACTGTAGCCTCTATCGAGTTCTGAGCAGAAGGTTGCAGAGAGAGGGAGAGAAATGGGGTTTAACGTCCACTCGACACAAGCTAGGTCATTTCGGGACTAACACATGTGTTCAATTTTGTTTCAGTAATTCGCTTGTGCGTAGGGGTCTTTGGCAGTGCGAGGAAACCGGAAGACCCGGGGAAAAGCCACGAGGTTGGACAAGCGACCCTACTCCTTGCCACGTACAACCGGGTATCGAAACCCTGCCAGTTGACTCAATGACAGACCTTATGATACAGCGCGCACGTGCTAACCATTCGGCCATCCAACCCCCCAGAAGGTTGCAGAACTCTGGATAACAATAGGATTCTTCCTCTCATGAACTCAATGCTTACACCAAATTTGAAAAACATCTGTTGCATCTATCGTATCGATCACGGAATCCTAATTATCGATATGTTAGGTCTCTCATGACCACAATGTTTCAAATATAATTTTTGGAGAAAAAAAATCTTTCAAAAACTGTAGCCTCTGTCGCTTTCAGAATGCTTTCGGAAAACCCATTCGAGATCTTTGGAATATAAACTATAATTTAATTTTCATCATAATCGGATAAAAATTGTGACCTGCAGAGTGTCCCCAAACAAAGTAGCGACGACATAATACGTCCCCATGAAAATGTGGGTGTATAAAAGTTACACATGGATCAAATGAAATAATCTAATCACATCTGATCACTCCCAGTTCGAATAAATGTTCATTGTAGCGCGTTCACAGGGTTAAAGACTCTATTTGTTATCACGAATACGCGCTGGTTCATCCTTATAATAAATACATGTACAATAAATAATACAAATTTCGACAAAAGTGAAACAACTATGTAAATATTCGCATAAATGTGTTAATTTCCGACAAGCAGTAATCGATGTTCGGCAGGTCTTAACAGCCTACTTATAATTTAAAGAAAACCAAGCCAGCAACGTATATTAATGATTATTTACAGCGTTACTGACCTTGCCCGTAAACGAGAGACATGATTTGACGTTTACAGTTTTCTTTTACGTAAAATGGTTAATAACGCTGTAAATAATCGTTCATGTGCGTTGAATTTCGATTGCGTGCAATCTTATAACATTTGAACATTCACAAATTTCGTAATAAAAAGAAAAATAAATAAATAAAACAAATCATATATGGTATTCCTTTATTACGCATTTATAGAGTTTTGGAGATAGGGCCTATAGTTCGACGCGTGAATTTGCGACAGGGCTCGCCCTTGGGATGAAACGTGTATAATGATTAAATGAGGATCGTCAATAACTGTTCTCATCAACAAGTTTTAGCAACACAGGGTACAATTTTATGGATACACAATTACTGAGTTTGCTACTAAGCGACGTTTCGACGTGGATACTCTTTATCAAGCAAATGATACAGGTGTTAAGTTTTAATTGTATTTGATTGTTATTTTTGTTGCATATTCTATATATATTTGCCTACTATTCACATACCTGTAACATTTGCTTGATAAAGATGAGAGTATCCTCGTCGAAACGTCGCTTTGTATCAAACTCAGTAATTGTGTATCCATAAAATTGTACCTTGTGTTAATATGTTCAATTACTAAATGCCAATCAAAGAAGCTTTTAGCAAGTTTAGACAGATTCATCGACAATGTTTCTCTCTATTGTTTTTCCATGAAAACGTAAACAGACCTAGGAAAACTGGACATGGATGACGACGCTGTACGACAATATTAATACTGTATGCGTATATAAAAACATAGATTTTGTCTGAACTCGAAAAATAGTAAATAGAGGTGAAATTTTCATTTTTAGTGAGTTTACCACTTTCGATTTGCACTATTCATTGCTCAGAATGGGTTGCTGCCGTTTATTGTCGACGAGGAGTCTGGCAGACGAGATGAAAACCCTAAGTCCACCCGGACACCCGTTGCTGTGTACGTAAACGAGCTCTTGGCAGTTGATATTTGATGAGGAGTAGGCTGAGGCGGAAACTCCGATAATCGGACATATTTCCCGCTTAGCACACTGCGTGGCATATGCCCGTCTAGATAATCCCGGTCGGTGACAATTCTCTTATTTTTTCTTATTCCCATTGTTTTATCAATATTTTCGCACGTTTTGCTCCAATCCATTTTTTCAAACGCGACTGTTTACCTGTTTCACTGCAGGTGAGATAAATAAATCGTTTAATCAACAATGCGTTCATCTCTTCCCCACCTTTTTAAAATCCTTGCTAGGATTTTCTCTGTTTTAGAAGATTTGCATCTTTTGTTGAGACTGGATTTAAAGTCATTCACATCTAAAACCTTAAACCCACAAACCCGAGAACACAAGTCACAAGACAAAGACAATGTTTAAATACCGACCGATTTGGCGTGAGATTTTTATAAGAAAACATGGTTTTCAAATTACGGAAGAATACGAAAAAATAACAAATTTATGGAAAACAAAGAAGTAAACAGAATATTTATTCAAAATGTTCCGAAATGAATAGATGAATGCAGGGAACAAATCGAAACAAACGACAAGAAGGTTTATAACTGTTCGTTACCAATCCCCGTAACTAAACAGTGTTACGCAGCGTACACTTTTCGAGCACAAGTTGAATTGTTGTAAGCAATTCTTCAGGACCGAACTGATCCGTCAACTCCAGCCAGTCCCATAATTCTTCATCTTCAGACAGCTAAAAATTGTCTGCGCAAATGTCACGGGGTTTTCTTGCAGCCAATAACAATCAATGATTCCTATTCACACGTAACATCCGGAAATTGTACACGTGTATAATCCGTTAACTGTGCAGTTGTCCTTCAACTTTTACCACTATTAAGAGAACGTTTTTTATTGTTATGTGCTGTAACAGCCAGAAGCGAAAAATGCAGCTATCATTACAAAATAATTTGTAACCCATTTGTATACCTAATATAACAGAAAAGACTTTAAATTTCTCACTTTCGGATTTAAAATTTCTTAAAACTGAAGCTACCACTACCTCGGTTTTGCTATAGACCACCTGCGCAAACGATCGATAACCAAGGAATGAAATGAAAGTACAAAAGGTTTTTAAGGATGAAATCCCCGCATATTCGTAGTTTAAATAAATACAGACGATATAAAACAATATTCAAGAACAAAATTCTAAAAGAAGATTTCAATGTGAGATATGTGCAACCATTCTATGTATTTATGGTGCTTGCGTGAAGTTATGAGATTAAAAAGCATCAAATATATAATTCGGAATACTAAAAACAATTGTGACGGTTGGAACTACATAGTTATAATGTCCTCGAGTTGAATTCCTTCGAACAAACCCGACTAAAGACCACCCAGAAAATGTGTTTGGAATCCAACAAAAGTCAAACGCTTAAGTGTAAAAGGGGCGTCGTACAAAAGTGTAGACGATGTCCCGGGTTGATCCCGGTGTTGGCATTCCAATAGTACATGTGTACTATTAATCTCACTTTAACCATTTCTAGACCTGATTTACAAAATACATATTCTAGTACCAGTTAAGTAAACAGCACAGGAAATATCCCCATTCACCTTTTTGAGGGTAAGACTAGCGGCAGTAAATACATTCACAAGATTTGTGCATGTACCCATTTCTCCCGGACAGATCCTGCTGTTACACGCAGCAAAATGCCGGTTTAAGCACACGTTCTTCGTAACGATTAGATAACAGATCAAGAATTCGGCTTAGTTAAACACCGTGAAAAATACCTTAAGTCGCTTCCACATGTTTTTATTTCTTGCTATCTGATATCGAAAAGTTCAAAGGATTTTAGCGGTCTATACATTACAGGAAAACAATAGACCTTTGTTTTTTTGTTAAAATTTCACATATCCATATGGTATCGGTAGACCGCCTTTGAAATACATGTGTTGTCGAACCGTGCTAAGAAAGAAGATGTTTGAAATGATTTCTTCAGAGTTAGCATGTCGGGGTTGGATTGACGTCTACAGAAGCATTTAAGTGACAATTCATAGCAGAATCGATGTGCATCCAATAAAGATATACACATAAATACATTACAATACCATTAGGCTAGTAGCTTTTGCCTTTAAATAAAAAAAGACGTTTGTACTGCTCACCAGTTAAAGACTAACGAGAATTTGCTGAACTGAGAATTTAATTAAGTTAATTAATGTCTAATGTTTACTTTAGATAACATTTCAGGCCCAAAGAAAGACCATCAATAGGCAGATTTAGCTCTTGCATAATGTATGTTTAAGTTAAGAATTTACTCAGTTTTCAATCACTGTTTATGAGAAATATCTTTGATCCAGAAACAAAAAAACTGTGCACATACTTTCTTAGTGATGTATTTGATACGTTTAAACAAGAAAAGTGTTATAAAGGGCTATACTTTACTTAAAATAAGACGAACAATTTCGAGTAAATTCTTAAGTCTGAGAGTGTTGTGTGAACTCGGGGACTGATGCCCAACGCCACACACACCCTCTCTCTCTCTCTCCCTCTCTCTCTCTCTCACACAAAGGTGACATATACGCTACCACGTGCACCTCAATAGTCAGTAGATACAGTTAATTGGGCGTTTTTATGTTATAAATTACAAAAAACTAATGGTGCCAATGGTATATGAAATGCTTCTAAACTTGGGGATGGATGAGCTGATATGTCTTGTAACTTCTAAATCAAACAGTTCGTTTCAACCCATGGAATTTTCTTTATTTATATTAGAACTATAATGTGTATTTGTAAGAACTATAAAGATTTAATGTAATCTGGTTGAATCTCAATATTTATCACCAAACGAAAGTAAACGTTAAATGGCCGCTATATTTATAATAGAACTATAATGTGTATTTGGAAGAACTATAACGGTTTAATGTAATCTTTTTGAATCTAAATATTTATCATCAAAACGAAAGTAAACATTAAATGACCTCTTACTTGGGTTAATTACATAAATGTGACCATGAGTTAGCCTTGGTATTATTTTCCTGAGGTGCCATACACGTCATATGCCATTGTTTCTTCATCTTGATGTTAGCTTTTGGTTTGATCATTGTCTTTGGTCAATAAAAATATTTTCTTATCATACAAATACTCCGTGTTATATGGTTTGTTCGACATATTTTATGGTCAGGGCTTGACCAACCAGTTCTTTTTTGAAAGATGTTACTTTTTGTTAGTAAGATAACAACACGCATTTGCTTTGCGATGACAAAATATTAAGTTGAACAAAAAGTTTTGATGATTTGGAATAATAACCTTTTCCAAATTTAGTAAAATCTTGCATTTTATAACTTGATAAGAAAGTTATACGAATATTTAAATATCTTGATTTTCCCCAAGGATCAACATTAGGTGCGTTGTTATTCATAAATTATGTAAATGATATTGACATATTAAAACATGTACAGAATGGATAACGGGTTTTCAGCTCGAAGAATGTTTTAGAAACTAAACATGGATAGTAAGTATTATGATATACAATGTCCTGTGAAATATTTTTATATATTACGTTCAGTTTATTTCGTATTTTTCAGGTAATGGAGTTGAGGCTATTTTATTTCTGCCTCTTCCTGTTAATTTTATCAGTCCAATCCGGTACCATAACTAAACAACTACAATTGGACAATGATACCATAGGTAATTTTTTTACATTAAATCTATTTCAACGTTCACCACAGAGTACGGATACATATCATTTATTGTCCAAATTGAGAACATCATTCTGTCGTCGTTAAAATACAATAAAATCATCTAAAGCAATCATGGCGCGAGAACACAACATTGTTTTCTGCAAAGCCAAATAAAAAATGATCATTATTAATACGCATAATACACATAGTCTTATTTATGATTAGACATATTTAAAAAAGTGTCATGGGTCAGTATCAGAGTTATTACTCAAATTTTGAGTTTTTCAAATTCTCGATAAAACTCATGGACTATGTATCAGGAACCGTTGGACAGATTCAGGTGAGTAACTACTTTTATTTGAAGTGTGGTCATGAAACGTTGAACGTTAGAAATTGTATAAATTTCTAATTTAGAATTTAAATTAGGCATACTACTAATAGGTCGATAGGAACCTTGCGGTTATAAGAGATACATTAGCTTGTAGGGATTGTGGTTGTGGTGTTTTTCCACCTCCCATCTATTGCATTTCAATTTCTATGTTATAAATTATGAAATGCTAATGGCGCTATTGGTAATCTGCTGCTAAACTTTGGGATGGATGGGCTGATGTGTCTTGTAAATATCTGACGCTATCTGTAACTGAAAGGTACCGCGCCGACGCTAGATATATATGTAATGTAACGTGTCTAAGCTTATATGTGACGTAACGACGCTAACTGTAATTAGAGGGTAAGCATAATAATAATGTTGTGTGTTGTCTAGATGTTGCGCGAGGAATGAGTTATTATTAGAAAGGAAGGAACTGTATATTTTCGATGTGGTAATATCTTGTCTGGTGCTCTGTTCCAAATCATTGAAGCGTAATTTCTAAAATAAATGTCCGTATTCCAAGCGGAACCACGATGGATCGATATCCTTGGCATACTAACCCAGAGGAACAAAAGCCGGGGCCCAGTATATACAATAAGGAGCGCGTTCAAGGACACCTGATAATTTTAAATCGACGCCGTTGTCCGGCACAATTGTCTTCTAAGCCCGTCTTCATTATAGACTGGGAACCCAGGGGGTGGGGGTGGGGTGTCAGCCTAGCTGAAAAGTGTACCAATTTTCACCTATATGGTATCAATGCATGCATATCTGGTATCATCAGAATGTAAGTCTGCCAAGTATCTGGCTGGGATTCTGGGCATGAGTTATTGGGCTAGATTAGCTCAAAAGTGTACCATATGAAAATGGTATAGCAGTATACCTTACATCTTTAAGTATTACAAAAACACTCCGACAGACATATCTAGTGGTGGGGTACCCTCGGTAGATTTATGTAATTGCCAGACCACAGCTAGCTAGATTAGCTTAAATATGTACCACTGCCAGGCAGTTTGTGCGGTGGGTTACCCCTAACAGACATACCCAATATGCCACGCCCGCAATATGGCTAGATTAGCGGAAGTACGTATCGCTTAAAACTGCTTGTTTATATAAAAGTTTGTGCGGTGGTGTACCCCTGACAGACACGCTCAAAATGTCCCCAAACTAGGGTAGATTAGCTGAAGTGTGTACCACCTAAAACTGCTTGGAAATTGTTCAGCACCCCAGGGATCACACGATACCCCCCCCCCCCCCACGTCCCAATAATTAGGCTTTTTCAGCTAGGTCAGCCTTATTGAGAAATTAGGGGTATTACATATTTTGAGGAGTATGAAATGTCAATTAAACATTATGTAATCGTGTGAAGAATAATTAATCGGTCGTGTTTTATTAGTCATCAGTATCGGTTGCCCAAGCACTGCAGTATGGCTGGCTAAGACTATCTACCTAGTCCGACATCAGGTCGACAAACCTGAAAATAAGGCCCACCTAATGTTTTTGATGGATTATATATCTTCACTATGTGTAGATTCAGAATCTGGATGATGCCACTCTGGCATCCTTGGGGAAGTTAAAATATGCAAGATGGCCGCCCTGAGGCATTTTCTTGTTATTTAGAGGGGTAAAATATGTGATAGATTCTCCCGGACCTCGGTTTTAGGATGGTTTCTATAAGAATTCGACCCACCGAATCCAATAACCTTGGGTATTCCTCCTGAATGTGTCGGTTTTAATTCCGAATTTTACCCCACTAAATTAAAGTAAATAACAAGAAATATCTCATGTCGGCCATCTTGAATATTTAAATTTTCTCAATGGTGCCAGGGTGGTATTTTGGGCGTGTCTGTCAGGGGTACACCACCGCATAAACTGTTTTGTAGTAGTCATTCATGATTCCCGTTGTGCTGCTGAACAACTTCCAAGCAGTTTAAGGTCGTACAGACTTCAGCTAATGTAGCCTAGTTGCGGGGCGGAGCATTTTGGACCCTTCTGTCAGGGGTACTCCACCGCACAATCTATCTGGCAGTGGTAATTCATGATCCTTGTATTGGTGCTGGACAACTTCAACGCAATTTTATGCGGTACAGACTATTCTAGCCTCGTTGGGGGGGGGGGGGGCGTAGTATTTTGGTCGGGGTAAGTCTCCACACAAACTGTTTGGCAGTGATCATGCTTGATTCCGAGCAGTTTTAGATTTCGGCAAATCTAGCCTAGCTGTGGCCTGGCAATATTGCATAACTCTGCCAGGGGTACCCCACCACTAGAAATGTCTGTGTCTGAGTGTTTTTGTACCATGCTGTACCATTTCGTGTGATACACTTTCGAGCTAATCTAGCTCGAGAATTCGTGCCCAGAATCCCAGCCCTCACAGCCACAACCACTGCCAGATACCGACATACTTACATTCTGATGATACCAGACATGCATGCATTGATACCATATAGGTGGAAATTGGTACGCTTTTCAGCTAACTTGCCCCCCTCCCCCCTTCCCCCTTCTCCAGGCCCCTGTCTATTAGCTCGATTTGCACAGAAAAGTAAGACGTATGGCAAGAGCAAAGAGTAACATCTCTCCAAACAATCTGAATGTTTTGTAATTACGGATGTTTTCTTTGTCAATGTTTATCTTATTGCAATATCTCTATGCCATACCGATTCCTCGAATGTTTGTTATGTCTGTTTTATTATCCTGCATTGACATACAAGGTAAGAGATTCAGTTCGATTATTGCTGACACTAACTATGAACACATATCCTGTATGACAAATGTGTTATCAGGTATTATTATTTGACCTAATATAGCTTACCATTCATTGTTCAATGGATATCAGTACAAAGAAAATAAAAATAGGAGAAACGATTTAGTCATGTCCTAGGCTGGGAGTATGAAACGCGCCTATCGCTAGATGTTATCGGAGAATAAATGCTGCGAAGTTAAAGGCCCTAGCAGAGTTACTTCAGAGTAGCTAACTTATAGGCGTTAGATTATACTTTATGAACATTTAAATAATCAATGACCCTATGTACATTTTTTATTGTTCGACAAATGATCCGACATTGGTTACACCAGAAAAGTGTGAATACATGTTTTTGACAGGTTTAAATCTTTGACATCAAATATAAACATGGGAACATTGATTAACAATGTTTAGTCAACTGTCAATAAAAGTTGACATCCCCCTCGTGTTTGAGTATTCACGTTAAAATTTAGCTATAATGGCCGAAAATCAATTTCACCAGTAAAGAAGTCTGCTTAAAGAATTTTTAGGTTTTTGACAGAATTTATCTGACGGACAACATATTTTACGTCGATTAATTGATCTCTCCTTTCCTGGCTGTTTTTCATGATTAGGCATGTGAATGTGTAGCCTATCTGTCTTTAAATCTGACAAACAGCCCAAGCTCTCCCTTCCCCTCGCTGCTTCTTTATCTGTACCCCAATTACACTGACTAAATACCCTTGCTTAATATTAAAGCTTAAGATCTGCGTAAGGAAAAAAAAGACTTATTTCTGTAGAACATTTCTAATGATTTATATTAGTTCATGTCTGATGATAACACTATTTTATGTACTTTTGTTCCAGAACCAAGTTATAAACGCGTGTGCTATTATACCAACTGGTCACAGTATAGAAAACAACCTTCCAGATTTTTACCCTTTAACATTGACCCTTTCCTGTGTACACATTTAATCTTCTCATTCTCCAAGATAGATTACAATGGACATTTAGCTCCTTATGAATGGAACGATATACAATATCCACGTAAGTTCTCTGAAGAGTTACTTTATTTATTGCTTCGTTGTATTGAAGATCCAGAAAATGTTCATGTTGTAGAACAAAACAAACATACACCTATTCATTACAAATACTGTTCCTAATAATACTACCGGGGGAATCCAGAGCGACTCCTTCAGTGAGCTTGTCTTATGGTACTGGGGATAAAGCACGCATTTTACCCAGGTCTGAGATTGCAAACCTATCGGTAGTAATAGTGGGGAGGTTATAGATGAATAAAAGAATAATATATTTATGAGCCTGATTGAAATTAGTCTGCCTTGCTGTTAATAATGTAATTATTAATGAAACTTTCTAATTTCAGATTTGTACCGACAATTCAACGGTTTAAAGAAGAAGAATCCCGTACTTAGAACTTTACTAGCTGTTGGTGGTTGGACTCACGGATCTAAACCTTTCACGGATATGGTGAAAACAGACGAAGGCCGACAGTCGTTTATAGATCATTCCGTCCAATATCTCAGAACTCATAATTTTGACGGCTTAGACCTAGATTGGGAATACCCAGCAAATAGAGGAAGTCCCGTGGAGGACAAGCAGAGATTTTCACTGCTAGTAAAAGTAAGTAAAATAACCATAGGTGACCAGAAACAATTTGATTCATATACATCTAATATCCATCATGTATCCGTTATGCTCCACTTACTGGCTGCTGGTATCCATTTTAACACCCAGTAGTATGGATAATGGGACTGTGCAGATGTTTTATCATTCGCTAAAATTATTTTTTTCAGCTACAACTTCCACCTGCCATTATATTGATGCATAACACACCCCGCTTTGATTTTCAGGAACTTAGACAAGCTTTTGATCAAGAATCAGAACGTACTGGTAAAGAGAGATTACTGTTGACAGCCGCTGTTGGAGGTGGTGAGAAAATTGTGGAATCAGCCTACGAAGTACCAACGATATCCAAGTAAGTCATCACTTTGCAGTAAATACCCTGGTTTTCTTAATATTACTAATTTGTTAGATCTTTACTCTTATTGTTTCTTTTTGTTGCAGATATTTGGATTTCATAAATTTGATGAGTTATGATTTAAATGGTGGTTGGAGTAAAATTATTGGTACTAATGCTGGTCTTTATCCGTCAAGTAACATAGATGGTAAACCCAAACCTTCGGACAGTGTGGTAAGTATTGGAATAATACGCGACGTAAGGTACCTTTCACGTTGTTAAATAGCAACTAACGTGTAGTGGGCAGGGAACAGGGTATGATTACTGTTAATATAAAACCAGTTATCAGTTGAGGTACCCATGGTGGTCCTCAGGTTATCGTCTAGCATTCACAAACTATGCCATCATTTACGGAGTTAATATCCTAACATAATGTATTCTGCTTTTATTTCACTATGTTTGTTTTATCGAAACTTTACAAACCAAGGAAGAAGTTACAAAAGATCAAAACAGAATAACTGTTTCAGGCCTGACAATGAATGTATAATATATAGAGCGATACTTACTTGTAAAATATGATTGTAAAGTAGTTTCAACTTGCTTAGTACATATAAGGATTAATGCGTTTATATTGCAGGATGGTGTCGTACAACTCTGGTTAGATTTAGGAGCAGATCCGTCTAAGTTGGTGATGGGGATTCCCCTATATGGTAGATCATTTACCCTCTGTGATGGCGAAAAAATAAACGTTGGTGATAAAAATTGCGGTGTGGGCAAACCGGCGCCTTATACCAGAGAAAAGGGATTCATGGCTTATTACGAGGTAAGATTTGGTGTTAGTGTAGACATCTATTTATCTGGTACACCAGCTTGGAAATGACTTCTTTTTTCTCTTCGAATATTGCACATAGACTTTATTCCTAGATTAATGGGTCGTTCATGTGAAGGTGACACAAGTAAGGTTTTGCGCGAGACAATTTCTGTGACGTATGATAATTTATATGGACTATGGTTATTGGCGCTTAAATAGTCATAGACAGCCAACGACAATCTACCAGTTCCTCATTGCAATGGTCATGTCTGTTATTCTTGCAGTGCCCTTGATTAGATTGTTCAACTGTTTTTCTGTGAGCTGACCAGAGAGAATGCCACGTGATTATTATTACTAAGAAAACATTTAAAGGCTAAATGTACAATAGGAGTAACCATATATTTTTCCAATATTACAGAACAATACTTACTCATAGCTCACTTTCTCCCTTATTCATCGTGATTATATAAGTATTAGTATATATTTCTAAAATCTTGGGCTTTTGTGTTAATAGGTTAAAGAGAAACTTAAGCAAGGCTGGACTAGGAAATGGCTGGATGACCAACAAGTACCCATAGCCTATAACATCCAGGAGAAACAGTGGGTTGGCTATGATGACGTAGAGAGTGTTATAATTAAGGTATTATGACGTATTTGTTTTCTAAATACATGGTCACGAATTGTTATATAAGTATTTGCAAATTTGCAAAAGTGGTTATAGTTATTACGAAACAATGTAATTCTTAATCAAATAGATTTTGCACTTACTTAGGATTAGAAATACTATTTTTATATTTTCCATAACAAATTCGTGTATGCTTTTTGAAAATCATTGTTCATATATCAACCTATAAACGAGTTTTTTTGTGTTTTAAGACCGAATACATTAAAAAGAAGCAGTTGGCTGGTGCTATGGTTTGGGCTGTTGATTTAGATGATTTCGCTGCTCTACAGGGTGAAGTGTACCCATTATGTCGAGCCATAAGGTCAACCCTTGAAGGCAACGTCCGATTTCCGGATTTCAATCCACCCCCTAAGCCCAAAACGGTGAGCATATAATATCTACATTGATATCAAAACGATTAAATGTAATTTGTTATATTCGGATAATTACGTAACAGCTAGTGTCCAAACGTATAAAGTATCACACATAACATTGAATATAAATGCAACTACGTATATTTGTTTGATTGAAATTTATGGCTGTAATAATTATTTTCGTGCTTATTTGTACAATTGTCCCCCTTTTTCTTTTAGCATAAACCAACGCAGCGCCGAAGACTGCGAAAAAATAAAATTGTTTCCGCGAAAAGTAAACCATACAAACCAAAAGACAAGAAAAAAGATAAGGAAATAACCTCATCAACATTTAAAGAAAATAAAGTTGGTGACGGAATTGTAACCCATCCATCCATTCTTGTCCACACCGTTCATGATACAGATAATGTTCTGGACACGACCCCTTCCAGACCAGATATAAGTACAAACGCTCCTAAATTTACGGCAATTACTCATATTCGTGTATCGTCGACCTCTATGTCAACAACCACGAAACCGTCAGAGAGCACCGGTACAGACAAAACCAAAACAGCACCATCTTCTTGGAGAACAACCGCAACTAGAAAATATACAACACCCAAGATGACTAGCAAATATACAACATCCAAGTCAACTACTAAAACCACAACCGTTACAACTACTCCATCACAGAAAGTAGCAGTGCCAAAATCAAGGACAACCCAACGAATAACAGCAGCCCCCAGATACACCGTCAGTCCCACCAGACGATATTTATGGCAGACAATGAAAACAGACCCATCAATCAAGATCACAAAAGATGCTGTGGCCAAGTACAGATCAACCAGCACAACGCCATCAACCCAAGAGGCATCAACAAGAGCGACCATAACTAATCCCTCGCCAAAAGATGACCAGGCTGAATCAAGTTTAGTATCATCACCTAGAATAAAAACCACGTTATTGGCATCTTCATCAATCGTCACAGACAAAACCACGCTGCCGTTTGGATCATCTAGTATTGCTGATGCAACACCAAGGATCAGTAAGGCCACTCAAGCACCCGTTCTTACCACAACAAACAAGAATCGTGGCATCGTACCAAACCCTTCAACAACCCAGAAGCGCTTTAAGAATGTTTTCAAATCATACAAAAAGAAACTATTATTCCCATCACGAGAACCGAAAAAGATGAAATCCGAAATTCTATTTCCATTTATTCATAAACCAAACATCAAATGGACTCTGAAAAGGGAATCAACAATTGTTTCGACTACCCCACGAACACGAACAACATATACAGATTCACATATACCGCAAATGCACATGTCCACTCGAAAGAGACCATCATCTAGAAATACCACGGTCAGTGCTAAGAACCCATCCATAAAAACAACAACACCAGGAACAATTACAACCAAGAATGCTGCACCATCAAAATTTAATACAAACATGAAAAAAGAAAGTCGTTCTCCTTTCTCTAAGAAAGATTATCAAGCTAGGCAGCAACCTGACAAATACAAACTGAATAAAACTGAACAAGCAATAAAGGTTTCTAGCAAATCTGTAATGAAAACCGTCGGACCAGAATTTGATTCTAGAAAGATTCTAACGCCACTTGAAACAACTAAAGTAACGACGATATCTAGCACCAAACTTAAGAAGTGGGTGACACCTAGCAAACATTTAAAAACCTCTACAGTTAAACCGGATGAAGGCAATGTTCGGTCTCAATTAATACCCTCCAAAGATTCACCAACTTCTTCAATTGAAATGAATTCCTCGACACCAACATTACAAATAATGACACAAACAAGAACCCCGATGACGAATAACTTTGCTGTGGGTATTTTCCAAGACATGCAGGCCAAATACAAGAAAAGCAAGAAGTACTGGACAACGAAACGGCAAAAGAGTGATACAACGACACCCAAATATGATGCAACGATTCCGCGTAGAACAACTGGCAGTAGAATGGGCTACATTACCCTAAGGCGACATAAAACAATGGGAAACCGACCAAAGATCACAAAAAGACCTGCCAAAATTACTACCAAATCAACGGCTTCTACGAGTCGGGTAACAGTGGCGACACTGAAATCCTCTGGTACTACAATCGGAAATACCACGCGATCTTGGTCCCCACCAACTACGTATTCTAGTAGACCAACGACAACCGTTACCATCCCAATAGAAGTACTTGCAAGGAATCTCAATTCAAGAAACAAAACTACACAAGAAATGAAAACCAAGAATTCAACCTCTGTTCCCCCAAAAATCACTGTCGTAACTCCCAGTTTTCAAGCAGTCAGCTGGACACCTATGGTAACAACCCCAATCGGTACTTCATCTACTTCGAATATTCCCGGATTTCACATTAACGTACTTGATCATAAAGTTGGAGTAACGTCTCTGAAAGGAAACAGTTTGAAAGATATGAACTTAGGATTTATTGCTAATGATGTAAAGGACAAAAAAGGAACTACGAAAGACTACAAACCGTTTACCAATCCATTAAATAAATTTGCATATACTGAAATTGGACATCCTGTAGAAAAGGATCCTAGATTTGGTTTACTGAAGATACCAAGGTTAAGCAAAAAAGTACTCACACAATCGCCACCAATGATTTATCGATTGATGACTGTAAAGGAAAAGGGCACACAGACGCCAATGACAGAGGGTGATATCATCATTAGAAAGGGCAATGAAAAGATTTACCAATACGTATTCCACACCACCAAATCACCTATAACCATGCCATGGGACCTGCCGAAGAGGAGGAACAACGAAAAGAAATTGCAGAAATTACGTTTGAAATTAAAAAGCCGATTTTCAAGACCTCCACATTCTCAATATACAAGACCTTCACAATTTTTCAAGCCACCAAAAATACAAAATAAGTGGAAAATAATAAAATCATTAGCATCTACGCAGAATTTCAAACCATCGACGATGATACCTACGAAGACGAAGATACCATTGGAGACAGCTTTATATAAAATAGATGACCAATTTAAATCAAGTAAAATTAATAATATAAGATTAAGAACTGATGTAAATTATGAAGTAGAAGCACCTCAAGTGATAGCCAGACAAAACACAAATACACTACTACGAGAAAGAGGTATGACTTAATCAAATTGCCTTGATATTGGATGCACAGATCTGATGGTCCTATTTTGACTTGGAAACGAGCAGTGCGATTGACATGCAAAATCTTCCCTTTGATTAACGCTGATTTTTGTCAAGTTTAAACGGTCTATCGATGAATGTGTGAATGTCATAACTGCTCTCACTAGAAACCCATGAATGACAGATTCATTTCATTTGTTTGATCTTGTAAGACCTAGATAAAGTAACCGAAACTAATCTAACTTTGATCAGATTGATCCGAAGTGCAAGAAAGGCCTTTTAAACGTGTATTTCCAAATTGGACTAAGAGTACAGTTATTGCACAGATATCTCTGGTTAAGACAACATTCGATACTTGGGTATAAATTGTATTATAATATCTCAATATTTTTTCGTTTATTTAAGATTCTCTGTGAACTTTCACTGAGGGAAACAAATTGGTTAAGACTTTCTGAAACGTCCATTCTTGACAGTCTGCCATGCCGTTACATTTTGTATAGACCATCTGAATGTGCATCTAATATTATGGGGATCTCGCTATATCGATATATTTACTATTTTCATGACCACCATAGGTTTTTCCTCAAATTTATTATATTAAGAATTGACATTGCTCTAAAAAAATTACCATGATTTTAATCTACGCTAATCATAATATGTCTCTTATTTCAGCAGTAACCAAAGTAAATTGCCATATTGGTTTAAAAATTACGAAGTAGATATTTTATAATTCTGTCCTTGCGATCCCAACGCAGAAATATATCAAACCTTAGTACCCTATTAAATGTTCATGACAATAAACAAAGGGGGTACAATATAACTATCTGGCCTTTTCTTCCAAATAGATATTTAATCAGAGAAATTATTTTGCCGATTAATTCTTTTCCATCTATTTTGAATTTAGGATTCCAGAGAATCGTGTATTACTTTAGAGTTGTTTTTTTTATTAATTTTCTATATCTGATTGAATTATCAATTATTTTATTTCAGAGCCAAAGGTTGTTATTAACTTTTCCCGGCTTTCGAAGAAAGTGGGGGACTATTAAAATGAGTTCGTACGTCGGTCTGTCAACAACTCTGAAAGTTCACGAAAGTGATTAAACTTGGTGTATAGTTTCATTAAATCAATAAGCCCTAGCTTGACTAAGTTAGACATTTATCGATTTCTTAGGGTAAGCACAATAAAAAGATAAATGTGCAAGTAATTAATAATGGGCATCTAATTATTTTGGGATTAAGTCTATATATATTTTACTTTTATAGCTGAGTGGATTATTAATTATGAAATCATAGGATTATTAATTATTATGTCCCTGAGCTGAGATGATTATTAATTATTGTATTTAACACCAGATAGAATTATCAATTATTTATTTGTAGAGATGAGAGAAATAATTATTGTTTATTTCAGAGTCAAGGAATGGAATATAATTTTTAATCATTTATATTTTACAGCTGAGAGGATTATTTACTATTGACATTTCAGCCTTGAGATGACTGATATTTTTTTTTATACTTACAGCCTAGAGTATTATTTAATATTTATATTTTAGCAATGTGATGACGACTGATATTTTTTTATTTTTGCAGCTGAGAGGATTATTTATATTCAGCCTTGAGATGACTGATATTTGTTATTTATATTTCTTGAGAATTTACTATTTATATTTTTGGATTATTTACATTATTTATATTCCATCACTTGAAATGATTCCACAATTTAAAATTTGTTTCCCCCCCCCCCACCAAATAAATTATGTATATAATAACCGCATTATGCTAGACGCAATCAAAGCATTTTATTGGAAATCATTCTAAAAAAAACCAAAAAACAATGAACTACATTTTATTTATATCACATTGTTTATACTTCGTTAACTAAATTGTTTTATTCCAGATTTGTAAAACAACATTAACCAAGTTTTTATTTATTACAGCAAGAAAACCCCGTCATGAATATTTACCTTCAAAACTAATTTGGGGTTTTGCTTATTTGAGTAATAGATGCATAATAGTATAGTGTTTTTTCGGGGGCCTTTGATTTTTGATGACGTTTTTTTTAATTTGGAGATATTTATGGATAAGCATCTCCCATTAAAAAGTGTGAGGACTTTGGTTTCAGTTGCGCTACTGGGTAAAAACTAAGAGGAAAGGCAAAACCTTAATACAAGTTTGTTCTAGATATTTATTTATTTTTTTAGATTTTATTTTTTGAGTGTGCTTTATTTTTTCTTTTGATCTTATTATTATTCTATTTTCTACAATAACTTAAAAGTGTGTGAAAAACTCGTGCATGAAATAAAAGCTGGACGGAATGATCCATCATACTTATTTTTGGTCATGTTAGAAGTTTTTCTGGGAAAATTAATCCTAGGTCTGGAATATGTTTTCTGAGTTTGAAGTAGTTTTCTTGGCTAAGTTGATGTTTAGATTTCAAGAGCACTTGGTATCTTTGTGAATTACTTTAAAAAAAACGACACTTAATTTGCATGTTTAAAGCACGTGCAATACTTACCTGTGTGATACTTAATTCTAATTCAAATAACATTAAGGATAGATGGAGGAAGGGTAACATATTGAAAAAAAGATGGCCATATGTTTTTAACGAGCATCGCATAATAAAAAAGCAAAGTTATTATTGAGATGCCGAGGCGACATTAATGAATTATTAGCGCCAGAATATAAAAAAGTAACAATAAACAGATTGATTATCGCCCGGAATCGCACAAGGCTTGTGCCAGTTTGATTACCTTCATCTATCGTTAAAATGAACTAATTTTGAAGTTGTAGAATTACACATTGAAGGGATATTTTACTGAATAAAACCAAACCAATAATAGGCTTATACCAACAAGAATTTCAGTGCAATGAGATTCAAGTGGTTCTTAAACAATCATTTTCAAAAAATAATCACATTGTTTCCATGCATAAAATGTCCCTTCGAAGGTTCTTAAATTTACAACTTCAGTCAACCAATGCATGATAATTGTGATTGAATCGTGAAAGTCAATAATGTTCATTATCAAAACAAAACAAAATATGTGCTTAAAACGGGCTGGTCATAAGGTGAGTTCCAGTACTGCCAAAAAACAATGAACTCAATGTTTCAATATAGGTATACTTAGAGGGCTTGAGCTGTTTGATGGTACCCTTTCCCTTTCCATGTCTTTTTGGGTATTCCATAGATATCTGCTTCGATATTGCCCCTTAATGGAATTCTGCTTGGGGTATAGTAATAAAGGTAACTGTTGAAAAGAGTCACTGGCTTGGTCAAAATTTTACTACTCACTTTTATTAAAGATGCATAATGTAAAATTTAGATACATACCTGACCGTTCTTGCTATAATATTTAAAGACTGAATAATAAATAATGAATATATTGAAAATTTCAGTCAAATTACTTTATTATGAGCGAAGTTATGAATGTTTGAAGTTATGACAAGATTTAGCCTAAATAGTCTTGATTGTCAAGTACCATTGTCTGGGTTGTCCATTTTAACGTTAACCGATTATGGTCTAATGCATTCAATATCTCAACCACCGGATGACTAGAGAGGGGATTATGAGCTCGTCACATAAATACATGTCTAAATAATAATTTATATAACATTTGAAAACTGAAAACTGACCCACAATAAGCAGATTTAGTTCTTACATTATGCATCTTTAAAAGATATTATTTTTATTTTGACCAAGTAAATGATAAATACCCAAGGTTCCCCTCCTGATCACATTGATAAGCTCGTTTATGTAACGCTACGAAGGGAAGGACCTTTTTGATTTTAATGAAACATAAAAGTGTGAATTTGGTAAGTTCTGGTGTGTCAATTTAATTATTTGGATTTATCTGCCACTGAGACATAGTCAAACGCCGACAGGGTATGTTTACAACAAAACTTTGAACTCCCAGATACCGATCGTGCACTTCTCTGCCAATATCTTATTTTTGATGGCTTGATCCAGCTATAATGAATTCCGATTGATTACTAAACATTTTTTAAAAATAATCAGCCGTAGATAATCTCGCGTCGTGAATTTTACCAAACTTAATGTCGATGTTGGCTTGTTTATATCTTCGTAAACACTGAACTAAATTGAACCCTTTTTTAGACTGCCTCAGTGGTTAAAATTTAAGCAATCGGATCAAACCTTCTACTTCTAAATTGTCAATACAAAATCATACACCAATGATTATTTCTATTCAATATGGTCCGATATAGCCATTGCTTTAGAAACAATGATAACATTTTAGGAGTTAGGGACAACACCATTATTGGTCGAGTGTTGTGATCCCCGGGTACAAATCAAACACCAGATTTTATAACCAAATCCATACTTCAGTTTTATACAAAGTAATCCTTCCCGTTTCAATTGCATGTTGTACAACAAATTCTCACTTCGTCTATTTTTATACCAAATTAACATCCATATCGATTTAGATATGGTAGAAAAAAAAATAAAGAATCAAATCTAATGTTTAAAAATGAAATTGTCCTTAACAATAATATCATTTTTTTTTATCGAATTTTACGTGGAAAATGACAAATATTTTGTCGAGAACATGAGAATTTGTTAAAAATAATTGGAAACATTTATAGTAAATATATAGTGAGGCTCTGTAAACATCTACGTTTGCGTCAACGTCTGTGAAAACGGAGAAGGAGGGGCTGTGGAATTGTAACAAGATCGTGATGGGTTTGCAGCATGCGATTCGGAATGAACAGCGAATGGTAGATATGGCGGCTGAATACAGGTAGTATTTTGAACTAAAGAGGTTATAGGTCAAATATATAGAACACCTGGAGAGAAAATAGTCCGTTCTCGTGTTTATTCTATTTATTTAAAAATTTAGTTTACGGGGATTGTGCATTTAAGAGGAATGTAGCATTTTCCATTTACTACTAAAGTATTAAGAAACATTCGGATTATGTGGAACCGATATCCTCTTAAATGAGCAAATCTGTACTAAATTTTTTTTTAAAAAATGTTGAGGGCAGACTATGATTAAACTCTCTACTCATCAGGTTGTAAGCTAAATTACTAGGCATGGTTGTGGCTTTGGTTAAGGACCGCTTCTACATTGTAGCAGGAACAGGGTAAGTTTTATAGTGTGCCGTGGTGGTGATGGGTTGATGTCGTTTTTCGATTTTTCCTTTTTTTTAAATCAGTTTTTGTTTTTGAGCGAGGTTTGTGAGTTAACCTCTTTCCGGTTTAGTTTAGATTTTTTGCACCAATATATCGGTGGATAATATATATTCTATATATTTTTTATTCTTTTAATTTTTTTTTTGTTTTGTTTTATGAAGTATATTTGTTGAAGGTAGGTTCGTGTGTGTTCACTTTTAACTTCCAAATAGGTCTATAAAAATAATTTTCGCTGGTTTTATCTATAAAAAGTTTGAATTCGTTAACATTTTAGTTATTTGGGTTTAGTTACAATCCTTTGTTGAATCCCCAAAAAGGATCGATGGTTTGCACTTGTCCATTTATTTATTTTTTTTTTTTATCCTTTTTTTTATCACCAAACTGGTTTTGATTTTGGGTGGAATTTTAAAAAAATCGTGTTTATCTTTCACTCCTTTGATTTGTCGCACAGCTGATGTTCGGTATTTGTTTAGGAACTAACACGTGTATCTTTGTTACATTTCAGATTTCCAGTGTCCAACTGTATTTGGTATATTTGCTGATGATGATGATTGTCACCGATTCTATCAGTGTGTTTGGTTTGTTTCCTTCCATCATACATGTGGTCATGGTACGGTATGGAATGATAACTTGAAAATATGTGATTGGCCTGGAGCAAACTCCTGTTCAACGTAGACAAGAATTGATGTTTATTATTATAATCTATTACGTCATAAACAGCAAATAACAGGTGCTCACAGATGTGATAACAATGAAACTTTATGTCCTGGACAAACGTCTGTAAATATGACGTAATAACACACAACACAATTACTACAGTCATCTCCCCTTTCCGCATATACCGGAACTTCACAAGGTGATATAAATAAGGAAGTCCCCGTGTAAGTTTCAATCAAGAACCAATGCTGGATAAAAAAAAAATCAAGGGTGACTGAGGATAATGAATTTAAACAAAAAACATTGTACGGGAAAACGGTGTATATATAGATTATCTCGTTTTAGTATTATTATTTATAATGTTTTATACTCTTTTATATTCGCTGTTCATTTGTACAAATATTGGATTAGTATAGCTTAGTACAAAAGCCAGAAATAGTTGACAAAAACTAAGATTTTAAAAAAAGGGAATACACCCCTTTTCATAGTTATTTGTTTATAGCATAATCTCTTTTTTTTAAATTTCAAGACTGTGAAAAGGGTGTAAAACCTAGCTGTCATTTTGGGTCTTATTTAAAAAGAAACCATACCCCTCCCCCCCCCCCCTCCTACCGAAACTTATGGTCTCGTACTTTCACACTTATTGATTGCTGTCACCTCTGTGTGTTGGTCCGCTCTTATGGCTTTTCGTAATTCTTGTAAACACTAAGCACAGCAGTGTTTTTCGAACTTGTAGGTTTTGTTTGGCTAGTCCTACGGTATAATTAAGATTCGTGCAATTTGTTTGTGGAGGGTTTATTGCCTCTGTTATTTAAAAGCTTTAATCACCTTACAGGTCAGAGTTCTTAAAATTTGTTTTCAAACTTGCTGGAACCGTTTGGCTAGTCAGGATGACCCCTATCTAAATTCAGTGTCGCTCGACATACCAAAACCTTGTCCCCGCAGTCGAGTAAACGCTTAATAAGTCAGCGAATTTATTTTTAAGAGTTTTCCAGTGAATATGGAGAGACTCTAGGGAAGAGCAAAGTAATGGATCAATTTTCGCAGAGTAATTGCCCCTGTCACCGAATCTTATAAATAGTCTTAACATCAATTCTTCTGAAATTGATTGATTGCTCATTTGAATCAGGCAATGACATTCTTGTTTCCGTTAACAAAGCTGCTGGTGGGTGTAAATTATACGCTTCTGTCATATCGATATTTAGACAATTTTCGCCATTCCCACATGATTACACAACTAGATCATGTTAGTTACTTGATATGTAACTGAAACTGTTTATGCTTTACAGACTTTTGAAATATTTTAATAACCCCCCCCCCCCCACCCAAATAGACCTAATAATGCCAGACCTACTAATCTGTAAACATCTCTAGCTTTTGTAGTAGACTTTAATAGCCCAGGCCCTATGATCATGATATATCTTCTCTCAATTGCATTTTACTCATTTTTTAATTTGAAAAAAAATCACCACTTTTTGTTTTCATATATTTTAAAATTTATATTATCGATTGGAAATTTAAGGATATATGAAACTGATATTTACTCCAAATGCTCAGGAAGAGCAGGTATATATTATTGTGTTCACAGATTCACCTTTTGAAGTAATTATGTACAGCTAATGATCAATGGTTAATGTAACCAATTTTGCGCGTAATTTCAAACATTAATTTTATTAAATTATAAAGCAATAGAACAATTTGTCAATTGTCAAAACTTTAATTCATGCATGTAATTATGGGGTGTTGTGGTTTTGCACCAACTGATGTATTTTATCATGTTTGTAAATATTGTATATTCAAACATTTTGTATTCAACCATGTATTATCCCTACAATCTGTTAATAAACGGGAATTAAAATTTATTAAGTGTTTTCTTTGATGGAATTTAGAAATGATTTGGTACATTATGTCAGATTCAGCTGAGCCCACTATAGATCCTGATTGGAATCTATTATGTCCATGTCTGTGGCATGGCAATGCAGATGCGCGTTAATCATAATAAACCATGGTCAAATTGTCTCCTACGTACGCATGTACGCTTTCTGTAGGGCATCCCCACCCCACCCTCCCAATTAGTACTTTTTCTTGGC
Source organism: Patella vulgata (assembly GCF_932274485.2). Classification (NCBI taxonomy): domain Eukaryota; kingdom Metazoa; phylum Mollusca; class Gastropoda; family Patellidae; genus Patella; species Patella vulgata. The sequence continues at coordinate 28,010,054 of NC_065883.2, forward strand.
TTTTAAATATTTTGATATTATAAGGTCAGCAAACAATTGCAAGTCCAGTATTTCTTTGAAAGGGCCACGTAATGTCAAATCGTTTGGATCCGATGAACGGTAATGGTGCAGCAATGCTTTAGTAGGCGGAATGACACATCCGGTATAATTGTAACGAAATACTGATACCACATGAATCGACATAATTTCTACACCTCTGGGATTGACCAAGACCTTTGATCTTTGTCCAGATCCCAGGATCGCACCACGTTTGGTTTTCAAAATATATTTGAGTCCTATAGATTTGGCCACAGCCTTCCAGGGAAACACTAAATTTGTATCGGGAAAAAAAGTAGGTATGAAGGCATTCAGGAACATAAAAGATCGGCAGTTTGTCGAAATATTTCCTTGACGAAAGATGACGTCTGATACTGGGTTTGGAAAGATTTTCGTCAAAATAGGAACAACAATTTCATCCAAATCCGCAAATAAAATCCACCTTGATGAATTCAGATACCTATATAAACAATCATGAATACAGGCTAACTGTCCATAGTAATGTATGTCGTGCGAATCCACCGGAAGTTGCCATTTATACACATTGACTACTCCAATTTCTTCATATTTACCAAGCAGTGTTTCTACATCAATGTTGACTGTCTGTATATAGAAGACAAAATGTTTATCTTCAATGGCTGATGATGTTTCTATGTTCTCCAGTATTTGCTGCTTGTCGCCAAAGTTGGGGTGTAATGCTGGGTAACATTTTGTTATATTATAAATCCTTACGCCCGGATATACCACTTTCAATTTATTAGTTAGCGTGAACGTGACATCACGTGTTATTGTAATGTATTCTGGTTTCTGTTCAGCCTTGAGCGGACAGAGAATTAAAGCCGATCTATACCTAAAATGATAAATACATGTAGGTATAGTCATAATCAAAACCCCAAATCAAAACGACACACGAAGGAAAAAGTCATACCTGGTAACTTTCGCATCTCACTTCATAATGATTCGGGTAACTGTAGTCAAATGACAAGGGAGTGAGATTAATAAGTTCATGCGCCAACGATCAAATATATGAAATCTATAAAACCACACACTACGCTGTGTTGAGAGAAATGGTACCAGCCCTGTTTTGTATATCGACAACAATAGATTGTTAGGGCGCATGTTATGGCACTAGTACATAGCGACGACATATTGGGATAAAACCTATATTTATACGATTAGGCTTGGAGAGCATACCCAAAATTAAGTCATTATTAAGTGCGAGTTGTATTATATTACTATAAATAGGAAGGAAAATCATCAATATTTATGATTTGGAGTTTGGAAGAAGTTTTTACTTTCCTTTCATATTGTTGTAAACACGCGTACGATGCAATAGAAAAATGTGACTTTAAGATGTGTCTGATAGGATCGCGACTGAATCTGACCTCCTTTATCTATATTTCACACTTAAGATATTTTGTGTTACAGAATCATCATTTGTCATCTTGGTGTTCATGTTTATACATTATATTCATATTAAATGCAACCTGTCTCCATTAGCCTAGTCGGGGCAGAACAGAACAGTATAATATATAAAATCAAACCACATACCTATATCCATAATGACTTTCAGGAATAACGTATACCCTGGAGACCACCTTTTCAGAAATTGTATTATTGTACCACAGAAGACATAGGAGATGCTGTTTTAAATGCTTACGTTGCATTAAAGCAATAACTCGTATAATCGGATCTCCAATATCATCATAAAACGAAGAATAAACATAATCCCTTTGTTCATCGATCTCCTGAAATTTTCCCATTCCAGGTTCCGAGACTTGATGAATGGGTCTATCCTCTTCTTCATTTTTCTCGTTAGTAATACCAGATATTTTTTTGAGATATAGTGTGTTTACTACTGTTCTATTATTAGCAAACGAAAGTTTAATCTTCTCTATAAAGTTAGTTCTTTTCACATGTTGGGGAATGTGATTATCCATCCAAATTGTGTTGTCGTTAGCCCGTGATATATTAATAAGATTTGTGGTTGCTACAGGTATGACTGCACGTATTGACTTTGGACCACTAACAATTGTTTCATATTTTAAATGAGTGTTCAAATTTCCACCACTATTATTGCATTTCTTTGACACAAAATTAAGCATTGTCCGTTCATCAAAATTCATCAGTTTGTTTAAACGACCACTGTGTTCATTAGAGATGACAAATATATGTAAATAAATGTTGATTAAAATGAAACCGACCATAACAATACTATATTTCCAAAATGACGTTACACGTCCCATGTTGAATCCACTTTCAATAAATTGTTGTTTTTTTCGGCCTAACCTTAATTTACAGACATCACTCCAATTGGATTACATTGTTTTTCAATATTTTCGAAAACAATATTTCACACACCATGATTTAATTTGATCTACACAAGCTTTGACATCGGAGCAAATAAGGACACAGTCCAATTTATGCAAATTTTGTTGTTTAGACACGGTATCTTCGCAAGCCTAGTTACACCCAATTCAATATATCTATGGATAATTAGTATTTCTCTGATGAGATCTACCCTTTATCTGTTTTTGATATTTTAAATTTTTGTTAGAATTCCGACATTTTCTAATACAATGGTAATGTTAAGGGTGTATGAGTGGTATTCTCATCATTGTCTAAAATTATCGAAGATGTATATAATGTAAACTAGAATACAGTGTATAAGAACAATACTATAAACTAACTATAACTACGAGGTAGCAGGTGTCAAAATTCAATAATAATATATGCATATAAACACATGCTATTCGATATTAATAATATTAAAAATGTACTAAAGGGCAACACGTGCTAAACATGTACATTCACATTAGTTAATACAATTCAGGTGCCAATATTTTTCGCTATCGCGCCCCAAGTTACTTCCCTGTTACGAATGAGAATCTAATGGCCTCTTGAATTCCCACAAAAGCGCGCGCGAGAGAGAGAGAGAGAGAGAGAGAGAGAGAGAGAGAGAGAGTTTAACGTCCACTCGACACAAACTAGGCCATTTCGGGACTAACATATGGTTTAATTTTATTTCAATAATTCGCTTGTGCGTAGGGGTCTTTAGCAATGGGAGGGTATGGTAAAGGTTCATATAATGTCATTTGTGTCGACTGTGCGCATTAAAGAGAGGGAGAAACTAGGTTATTTCAGGACTAAGATATGGTTCAATTTCATTTCCATAATTCGCTTGCGCACAGGGGTCTTTAGCAGTTAGAGGAAACCGGAGGACCCGGAGAAACCTACGAGGTTGGACAGGCGACCCTACTCCTTGTCACGTACAACCGGGGATTCGAAACCACGCCAGTTGACTCAATGACAGACCTTATGATACAGCGAGCACGTGCTAACCATTGGGCCATCCATCCCCCCCCCACCACAAAAGCGCTTTCTGGGTGTTCCTGTGTCAACCTCGACATATCGTTGAGACTTCCACTGAATACATTTGGGGTCGAAAATATATCTTTTATATTTGAATAGCCCACGTTAAATAAATTGAACATTTGGACAGGCATAGAACTTTTAATGTTTAATGTCTGTAGAATGGTTAATTATGTTTCGAATTTCCTAAAACTTGTACAATTATTATGTCTACTCATGGAATGTAGCTAATTATAATTTTGCCAGATACAAACATACATATATCACATGTTTAACTATAACTAGAATGTTCAATTCTAAAAACAGATTTATAGTCATCCTGCAGGATTCTTTTTAAAGTAGATTATGTTCAGATCTCGAGGAGATCAGGACTGAGAGTTGATAATATTTTAAAAAAAGAGGAGTATGATATTTTATTGATCACTAAGCCTCATTTTTAACCGAGTAAACAACAAATGGAAATCACAGTACGTTTGAATAGATATGTAATTAATAAAGCCTTTTGTGCGTAGTGGCTGTGATTCAAAATATGTTTCCAACGAAATGCTTTAAAAGGTGCTATTTACTAAAACCTGGCAAAAAATGTTAATTCAAACCCTCTTCGTCCATTCTAGACCAAAAATCAACAAAAATGGGCATGCAAAGGGGTGAAAAGAGACAGAGAGAGAATTGCTATAAATAGACGAACTACAATGGTGAAATTTAATGGTGGTCCGCATCCATTTCTAAACTATAAGTGATTTGTCTCCCTTTATTTGAGCTATTCCAATAGCAAATAATTGCAGTTTAGTCAAATCTCAAAACGATATCCCACGTATACTATTGGCAGTCGGTCAAATATCCCTGACAAGAGGAATAAGGAATAAGAGTAAGCCGTAGCGCCGATGTCACATCAACGCTTCCCTCATAGCGTATGCCCATATTCATTGGCCCGGGTTGTACAGAACAGCAAGACGTTAAATTCTATTTTATTTAATTAGAGATATACATCTTTTAATGCGCGTGTGCGTTGTATCATTAGGTCTGTCATTTCGATTCCCGGGTTGTACGTGACAAGGGTAGGGTCGCCAGTCCAACATCGTGGGTTTTCTCCGGGTCCTCTGGTTTCCTCTCACTACTAAAGACTCCTGTGCGCAAGCGACTTATGGAAATGAAATTGAACCATATCTTAGTCCCGAAATGACCTAGTTTCTCCCCCTCTTTAATGCGCACAGTCGACATAAATGGTATTATATGAACCTTTACCATATCTATTAATAAATGTACGATTCCCCTTTAAATTAAATTAAATGTTTATGACCCCCGATCATCTTCATCTCATCCATCAAATATGCCAAAGAACAACAAACAACAAATTGGATTATTTTTACATGAATTTATATAGAATAAACAAGAGCCAGTATAAAGAAACGGTGTCTATACAACAGCCAGTATAAAGAAACGGTGTTTATACAAAGCAACAAGATAAACAAGTGATTAATATACATAATTATTACAAGTTTCGTATAAAAATAACTATACAAACGTAAAAAACGAGTTGTGATATACACTTTTCTTATATACAACGTTATAATATATTATATTTACATATGCATAAATACCATAATGCCAGCAACAATATAATGTGTGTCTGGTTAAAGTTATCTACCAAGTACGCTGATACACAAAATTAACTTTTAAATACTAACAACAAAATGTCTGGTAAATCTAATCTACATTGTACAGAAAGAAGAAACAACTTGATCCGTTTTGCGTACATAATCTTAAACGACTGGTTTTCCATATCTACTACAGAACACAATAAACCATGTTAACGAACAAAGAGGAAGAAAATACAAACTTCGAATAAACACATAAAGGAGACAAAAGTGCAAGATAAGAAATTCTCAATTTCAAAGAACAGAAAACATAAATCAAATTTCAAAAATATTACTACTCTTATTTTAATTTGAATTTTGATTAAATATAGTTTTCTACCTATATACTTTAATTATCTACTTATTGGGGAGGATATGAAATACATGTAGCAGTAAAACGAATCCAGAAGATCAATACCTGTATAAACCGAAACACAACACACATAAAACACACATAAAAATCTTAAAAAGTGGGGCCTAATGTCAAATTTAGCTCTAAGCAAGCCAGGGTGTAATAACTAAAACCCCTCATACCACTTTTCGTTTTTTGTGTGTGGGGATTGGTGAGCCAAGTAACAATTTCGTTTGTTCTTCTAACGTGGAGTCATAATCCTAACAGAAACGTCCACACCTTAACGCGAATGAGCCAGCCTACGCAATTCCCTAGAGAAATTAAAATTTATAATAGTAAAATAAAGCTATGATAGTCATGACAGAAACCTAACAGACACATGTAATCTGAACACAAACATGAATCCATGACATAAACGAATGTAAACATAAATTCGAACCTCTAATAGGAAAGAAAACCTCACGGAATTGAAATACGAAATTTTAACATAAAACATGAATTTCCGACAGAAATCCGAACCGAAACGCGAACCATAACAGAACCATTTAATCTTAACACAAACACGAATTCCTAGCATAAATTTGAATTGATAATAGTATCATGAATCCTAAATAAATTCAAACTTTTAATAGGAAGGAAACCAGAACGGAATTGAAATATGAAGTTTAACATAAAAGCTTAAACATGAATTTCCGACAGAAATCCTATCCGAAACGCGAATCCTAACAGAAGCATGAGATTTTAACACAAACGTGAATTTATAAAATAAACTTGAATTCTTTAGTAACACGATTCTTAATGGAAACATAAATTCAAACTTCTAATAGGAAAGAAAACCCCACAGAATTGAAACACGAAATTTTAACATAAAACATGAATCTTAATGGAAAAATAAATTCGAACTTTTAATAGGAAGGAAACCAGAATGGAATTGAAATATGAAGTTTTAACGTAAAAGATTAAACATGAACTCCCGAAAGAAATCCGAACCGAAACGCGAATCATAACAGAAGCATTTAATCTTAACACAAACGCGAATTCCTAATAGTAACATGAATCCTAATGGTGAAATAAATTCAAACATTTAATAGGAAAGAAACCAGAATGGAATTGAAATATGATATTTTAACATAAATCATTAAACGTGAATTTCCGAATGAAATCCGCACCGAAACTCGAATCATTTAATCCTAATACATACTTGAATTCCTAACATAAACTTGAATTATTCCTAATAGTAACACAAATCCTAATGGACACATAAATTCGAACTTCTAATAGGAAAGAAAATCCCAAGGAATTGAAACATGAAGTTTTAACATAATAATAAAGAACACGTTACACATGAAAAACTAAAGCATTGTCTGATTTAAATGGAAAAATAACAACTGGTTTCAAATGAGATAAAGCAGGTGTTCTATGTACATAATGATATACTCTCTATATAAATGGTGCATTCATGTGCTTATAAAACGTGGAAAAACATAAAGCTAGAGAAGCCACGTGCACTTTAAAGAGACAAGCTATTACTAGAATGATGATCAGACACTGAACAAAAATTAACAAAAACGTTCAAATTGTTACTATTCCTAAATATTATATTAAGACCCGTGTTGATTAATTCACAAGAAAGGAATAAGAAATATTATTCCCAACAATAAGACGAACACAGGACGAAATCATAAAACAAAAACAACAGCTTGGATCCTAAAAAAATCATAGTCAGTTTGAGTGCAGCTTTTTAAAATATAAATATTCCCAATATTTCGAGTTTTGAATATACATTTAAAAGTTGGCGATAAAGTCTACATGAAATCAGTATTTCATAATATTAAATTTGACCTTACGAAAACCCTGCGGGTTATTGCAGCACAAACAAATGACATATTATGAGACGACTTGTGATTTTTCTAGGAGCCTTGCCCATATCTAAAACAAACGATGAACACATTGGACCCGATATTTTCAAGGTCGTATGCAATGATTTGAATTACAATATCAAATTGTTAGTTGAAACAAAAATGTTCAGTAATGTATGCGACTAATGTTGCTGTATGAAAGTACCGCACTGTAATTTCGCTGTGCTAAAGTACCGCATTGGAACTTGGCTATGTCGAAGTAACACATTGGACCAAGGCTGCCATACTTCTTATTTTTCTGGTAATAAAAATAAAGTCAATAGTGAAGTGATTAGCTGGTGTGTTGCTGCAGGTGATGCAGTGAAAAACGGTTATGAATACATCGATTAATTATAAATATATTCCTATTTACATAATATATAATTATATATCACTTTATCACCGGAGGGACACGTGAAACTTACACTCCACCTTCCTACAGTCACGTGCCCGTCTCTAAATTCGAACTTCTATATGAGTTGTCGTTCGTGACAGACTTATAAATAGTCTTTTGTCTATTATATACACTATTTATATATCATCATAGTTTTTGATATTTGACCTTCCTTCAAATAATAAGTCTGTTACTCTGGTATTTCAATCGTGAATGGTAACATATAAAGGGAGGTAAGTCGATTATACTGAAGTCTTTTCTTCGAATAAACGATTCATTGCTAATGTTCGATACATATTGCAGAAGTATTCAAGCTTTACTTGCTCTCATGACAAATAACATTTCGGTTCCAGTCACAAACACTTTCTTTACTACTCCACATGGTTCCCGTGGGACAGTGAAATCGGTAAGGCACACCCCAACTGCAGATGAAGAATGCTTTACAGTTGTGTGCGTCACCATAGTAACCAAATAAACCGGGACATGAATATCCTGAAAGTAAAAGAAATATAGGCCATATAGTTTTTAAAAAGAGAATCACAACCACTGTTCTGGCCAAAATATGACCAATTTAAAATACAATTGTCAACACCGATTCAAAACAATTTCATTATAAGAAACTATCCTATTTATGAAAACATCGAGGTGTTAAGATGGCCGCCACGCTGGCCATTAACATCAATAATACAATGTTGGGATTGCAGATGACCCTCAGCAGAAATCTACCAGAAGGTTTTTCTAATAAAATGTTACCCACCTGCGGGAGATGTAACGTGTTTTTGTGTTGATTCAGACCAAATAGTTTTCTGATTAACCAGTTGAGCTACCTCGGAGTTCTCTGATTTAGGGGTGTAAGGGCTTCGGTTGATGTGTTTGAAATCGAATCCGAGATAGGATAGACCGGCGTGGCGGGCGTTCTTTTTATAACTGTCATCTAAGTTTACAGGAGCGAAGCCAGAGTGTTTGAATGGTTTGGTGACCTGGTTATTATTAGAGTTTCTTTCAATATCTTGATCTTCATTGCTGTAATAATCTCCAGCGGCAAAATCGGTCTTTTGTGGGTAGTTATGGCGGTGTCCTTCGTGTTCGCGTTCTTTTTCTTGGACTGCTGAATATTGAGGGGCACTAGAATCAGCGTACTCAAATCTAGCAGGGTCGGTAACTCTTGCTCGGGTATTAACTGTGCTGGATCTGGCAGGTTTAGTATTGATCTTTGCAGCAAATGTCGTAGAAGTATTTTTAGCTACTTTCTTTGCTGAAGTCTTGGTGGTCTGAGTCGTGGTAGCATTTCCATCATCTGTGTTGATTTTGATACCATGGGTTGTATGGTAGGCAGTTATTTCAGGTGGGCTGGTATAGTTGGCTTCCGTATCTAAGACTGCAGTCATGTTAGAAATGTAGTCAATCAAATTCTGGTAATCGCCTGTTTCGTGTAATGCCATGTCTATAGACATATTAGCCTGCTTTATGATTTCATCATATGAAAGAGTCTCGTTGATGATGCTCATGAATTCGTTGTATAATGTGTCATTGCTGATAAGGTAGTCTAATGGGAGCGTACTGTTCAAGATGAAAGCCAGATCGTTGGAGTAGTTGTCGTCGAGGGTTGTATTTCCAAAGATATATTGAGCAAGAGTTGTGTTTGAGGGAAGGGTAAAACTCAAATCGTCATCAGCTGATGGTGTTGGCAAGATTGTTTCATCTGAATAATCGGAGTTTGGTAATTTATCCACAGTTGTCAAGGAATTGGATTCATTTATTAATGGTGTGTGATCTACTGTTGTTGGAAGGCTGTGTACTAGAGCCTCTTTGGTATAATTTGAGCTATTGGATGGTTCAAAACTCGCTTCTTTTGTCAGTTGGTTTAACGCTAGAATGGGTTTGTCTGTATCCGGAGAAGCCTTCTTCAAATCAAGATCTTTCTCATCCTGATATTTAAAGATATTCTTTAAAATGTTGTCAAATGTTGACTCAAACATATCCGTTTTGGTGTAGGCTTCATCTTCTAGTTTGCTCGTGGTATATTTTTCAGTTGTAAAGGTTTCCATGATAATTTCGCCATCTCCAGATTCGAATGAGCCATCGGGGAGCATCATGTCACTTGATAGTGTGGGGATGGTTGTGTCTTTCTTGACAGATTTGTCGGTGGTTGGAGTGGTTACTGGAGTTGAAATGGTCGTAAGAGCTGAAAGTTTGAATGTGGTATGCGGGGGACGAGGGGTTGTTGGTACATGATGGTTCTTTGATGGTAAATTCTTGCTAGCTGGAGCTCGTACAGAAACATCGACAGTAATATCAGATGAGTCAAGATTCGTTTTGTTGATTTGCTGTTTTCGGGATTTAAGAGCAGCTGCTTTATCTAAGGAAAGTCCCATACCGCCTTCTGCTCGAGAAATAGTTACCTCTTGGCTGGCTTGTTTAGCATCACGTCCAAGGAATATACTCTTTACTTTGCCGTTAATTCTTGGTCTGATTACCTTGGGTTTCTTTGTGTTATCAAGAAAAGCAACTGGAGCATCACCTAATTTATCAAAGAAAAAAGATGGCACCTGTTGAAAAATAGGTTTCAAAGAAATCTAATAAATGCTTTATCAAGATTGAAAAAAAAATTATTATTAAATATCATTTATGCATTAAAAATGCATTAATATGCGATTTGAATCAATGTTTCCAACAATCAATATAAACCAATTAAGAGACAATTTATGAACAATCCTCAAAAAGACAAAATATAGTTAAAATAACAGACCTCAGAACAACTGATTTATTATGGTAACTAAATATGGTAGCAAGAAAAATAAACAAGAATCCAATCCTGATTACAAAGGTGCGAAATTAATGAAAACAATTCCATGTAGAAGAACTGTATCATGCTACAGGACGATAGCTGGTTATAAAATTTTGACAGCCAAAAATAATTGTATCAGTTATATTATCACAACGCTTTGTGCCAAACCAATCGGCCAGATAATCAAGCTATGTTGAGATGTTAAGAAGTTAGATAAAACATGAGTTAAAACATAAAAAAAACTGACCGAACCAAGATTATTCTGAAAAGCAAGATTTGTTATGACGTAACGCAGATTCGCAGCAAATATTAATTAAATACGTACATGTAAAATACGTCATTATATATATACATGTCAGAACTGTCTAAACGATTAACATGACAGAAAGCAACAGGTTTTTAGAAAATCTGGCCAAAAAGGAAAAACACAAGCACATCGAAATCTTACTCACCAACCATAAATAGAGTAAAATCAAAACAATTCAAAGATAAAAAAAACGTAGAAAGAAACAAGCCACAACAACAAAGGAACAATATCAAAAATACCTTAGATCATCTCATATGCAAATTAGCCCCAACACATCACGTGACTAGTAGAGGTTCACATCTATTTAAATTAAAATTTAATAATATGTCTTCTTTTGCTTACCTTCTAAATTCATCTGAACTTGGATACATATAATTGATATGAGCTTGATGTGATAAATTACAAAATCAAATTTTATATCCCTTTTATTTGATCTATTACTTGATATTTCATTCAACCAGTTCATCCGCCCTTTTGTTAGTTATTTACAAAAAAGATTTTCATTATTTGGGTCCAAACACTTGACATAATCTATCTTGAATGAGTCATCCTCGTATTATTTTACAAATCCAAAGCCAAGTAAATATTTAGTAAACGTTTAGAGTAATCCTGTCTTGCTAAACAAAAAAAAACCTGTCTTTAGATTTAGGATTCTCCGTTCAAATAAGAAGACCCATAAATTCGTTTTCAAATAAGCTTTACAAGTGTATAATTTCAGATCAACTAAAAGGAAAGAGAGCGAACGACTCTTTATTTTGGGCTTATCTCTTGTATATTTAAAGGTAGAGCGGGTAAACATGGTTTGGAAAAAAAAAACTTCAATAAGTCAATTGAGTCACAGTTTTTCAAGACCAGAAATGAGACGCTTTTTATTTATTATTATTCTAATGGGCTATGTTACAATTATGTACTGTTAAAAAGGTAACAGTAAACAAAGACAGGTATATAGCTATTAGGGTTTCACACATCTATCGTTATTTTGGACTTGACTGTAAATCTTTCCAAATGGGATTTTGCATAAAACACCTTTATGTAAATTTAATCGTAAACAATGCTTTGATACAGATACAAGCCAGATCTCAAAAGTCATAAATATGTACTATTCGATTGTAGAAACTTGCTATTTTGTAATTAAGCACATCCGCGCATGACACAAGACCTTCCAAGAGATAAGAGAAATATTATTGCTTTAAGTTTCAAAGTAAAGTTAAGGGTGTAAAATCAATGATAATATAAATACTTATAAACTTTGAATGTCCGAGTTGAATTATATTTGGACCAGTATATGTTTACATAATAGTACTTTAGATATGATTTTACACTCTGGATTTAACCTTTACAACACATGTTATTTAAAGTAATTATTTTTGGATATTACATCGTATTAGAAACATTTCCCATGGATGTTCAAAGACATCCGTGTTTACATAATAGTACTTTAGATATGATTTTACACTCTGGATTTAACCTTTACAACACATGTTATTTAAAGTAATTATTTTTGGATATTACATCGTATTAGAAACATTTCCCATGGATGTTCAAAGACATCCGTTATAATTTTCAATTTTCATGTTATTTGCGCCCTTTCGATTTGTGTCTCAACACAGCGCCATAGGAAGTAACATGTTAATGTTTGATAAACTTTAGATCAAGTGCAACATAAGGAGCGATGACTCATTGAGTTACCTGTCTAAACCATATTTGCTTCCTTCGTGTAATGTAAATCTTTTTAAATATTTGAAATCGTCCCAACACTTGTCCCTACTGTTCATATTACTTGATCTAAATACAGTTATAATCCTAAATTTACGAATTAACCAGACCAATATTGGTCATTTGTTTTCAATATTTGTATTAATCGTATGGTCCTCGCGGAAGAAACAACCAAATATTTTAATGCAACATGAAGAGAAATCGACAATTGAAAAATGGACACGTACCATAAACAACGTACTGCTTTAATATTTGTACATTATTGGTTTATTGTGTTTTAATATAAATAAATCTATATTAACCACCGGCGGTTCACTGACGCAATTGAATTTAAAATTGTTGTTTCTGTGATACCCTTAATTTAGAGTTCGCATTACAACCAAGTGTGCAGAATATAAGGTTACAGAAAAGTGGGATACGATACATTTTAAGATCTGATTGTTGAACAAAATTTGTGGAGTTACAATATTTGCCTAAGCTTAGACGTTATTAGAATATGGCCCTAAATGTCCTTAATTAAGATAAGAACTGGCATGACATCTGGATAGATTTTGTTTCTGCTTATAATAACAAATTACTTCAAGGGTATTCCTCACATTTTCAGCACACGGCGGGTATATCTTATATTCCCCCAGTCGTTCAATCATTTACATACTTTTGGCAGCTTGGCTTCCGACAACTTACCGTAACTTTGCTAAATAACATAGACCAAAATCAATAAACTGACCAACTTATTTGTAGGTTACCTTAATCTCATCAAAATATCACCAACATTACCTTGTAATCAATACGGTAGTATCGCCTTATGAGCAATTAGCAAGAAATTATTTCACGGTATTACGATCGTTCAAACAACTAAACAAACTGCATTACAACCAAAAGAGCCCGTATTTGTATTTATTGAAGCTATATTTTGTCATGTGTGATATACTGTTTCGATTGGTTAATCATTAACTATTTTGATTTTATTACTGGAAAATATACTTGAATTTTTGAAAAAACTGAATCTATGCTTTCTTTTAACCCGACAATACTCATAGAAAACAGCTCACAACGTTATCATTATCAAGCTGATAGCTAAACTAATCTATTTGGTCGACGTTTCCCAAAATATTAGTTTGATAACATTCAGGGAATACTCTCCAAAACGTCGCCCAAACACATAAGTAGCTGTTTTCCATAAGTATGTGTCATAATTCATTATCTTCATTTCATTACTCGATAAAATACGGGAAATTTTCGAAAACAAATTGAATCTATGCTATTCTTTTTTGGACTATGAAATAATTTCTTTACACCCAGATAAATGCTTATTCACACCAGTTGTTTAAATAGATATATAGATAAATGCACACACAAAAACTAGAAAATTGTAAATAAAAACATCTACCCAACCGACCGACCAAATTACAACAATAAATTATAGTTAATAAAACAATCATCTGAAAAAATACAATCATATATACATTCGAATCAAAAATATCCAACTTTTACCAATCTTTCAACAATAACATATAATATGCCAAGTCGTTATTTTTTTTAATATAAGTTAATAGTGAAAATGCATTATTAAAAAAAGAAATGCAGAAGCTGCGACGTGGAGCTGAGAGCAATATAGAACAGATTCGATATCCGGAACCAATGCCGAGTTTCATGCTATAATGAAAAATAAAAGATATGAAAATATCAGAGGAATTAATTTCTGACATTACTGCTTCATTTTCGGGTCATTTCTAATGTTCCTTTTTCTTATCACTTTTGATTTTTTCATAATAGAGGAATTCATAGAGGGTCAGTAAATTATCGAATGACGAATGAAAACGAGATTAACCAGTCACAAATATATTTAGTTAACACGGCTATGTGCATTTATAAAGCAGACGAAATACTGCGACGTATGTGGTGGCGATTGGGCTAACTCTTTCTGGAATTACGGATAACATATTTTCCAATGGAATAATTTTTTCAAATTATGTCTTCGTTGTTATGGTTTTGATTTGCTACGCTACATGCGATTTAATATATATTTAGAACTGCCAGAAAATGAAACAATGTCATCGTACATGTAACAACTAAAACATGCATTTTGCTGTAACTTCAAGACGAATGTATTCTGATTCGAAATACAGGAAGGCTAAATTAGTTAAATAGGTATTCTCAACACAAACTGGTTGTCAAAGGAATGTTCGCCTCATTGTTTATAGCGATTTACACTTAACAAAGGTGTTAGCGAAACTATCAACCATGAATATTACACTTACATACGTCTTGAAGTTTTAGAAAAAAAAACAAACACAGATATTATAGAACTATTAGTATTGCTGTGTGGATATATTAAATAGCACTTCTAAATTGGTTTTTAGATTTAAATCAACTAGTTCAGAATAAATTATTTCTTGAGAAACAATAAAACGAACAGAAAATTAGTTTTATCAAGCAAATCATAAAATAGTGCTCGGAACGAATTCCATTTATGTTTTGTGTACAGAAAGAAGTATCAAGTTTGGTGGACTATAGAAGGTTGAAAAAGCAACGTAATTTACAACATCTAAAAACCGAGAGAAATAATGTTTTAAAAATATTTCTTAAATAGACATGCCTTTTAGAAAAGTCTGAAAGATAGAACAGATCTTTTACCGACCATGCTATCATGCTTAAAATAGACCACGAAAAAGAAACAAAAACAGCCGCGCCGACTGGTCTTGAGAAGCGAGTTCAGCTACCAGCAATCTCCAGAAGGAAAAGATCGGAAATAGTACCGGGGCGGGTCACGTCGACTGTTTCCGGCAAATTGGTCGGAATAAAGGTCATAGCTTGCGACTTAGCGACCTCAGCCAAGATGGCGTCTACTGTCTGCATTTGTGGGTTCTTCTTCTGGGCGGATATGGCGTCACATATGGAAGGTAGGTCAATCTCGGATAAAAGTTGGAGTAATGTGTCAATAGCTTCAGCTTTATCTGCAAAGATGACATATAAAATAAATATATAGCAATAACCATATTATATCGCATTATTTATATATTTATATCGAATATTCGGTTGGCAAAACAAGTACTTATCGAATGATCATATTATGATTTATATTATAGTCCCTAATTCTCGATATGAACGCCATTAAGTATCAACAATTCAAGAAACATTACATTATACTTCTGCGATCTTTACACCTAAGCAGACGGCTTTCCTTTTGTTGGTTACGTAATCAATGCATCATAATACCGTCTACAGCTGGGATATTGCGTGTTATTTTAGATCAGGCCAGAGCTTTCAGATTGCAATCCCAGCTCTCTAGACACAAGATCACAGATAAACTAAAAATTACGATCAAGTAGGTAGGTCTATGTACATAAGATGGCATGGAAGGACTGCCACAAGTTCGAACTGGTTTAACTCCTGTACAAATAAAATTTCTACTATTTCGATTTGCCGAATTCGTCATTTGGGCTTAGTGCTCTGACTGATCGAATGCGCTTGATTTTTGTTAGAAGATTAGTTAAATATATTGCTACCTTGGAGATTAGGAGATATTTTATCACCTAATAAATCTGATAAATTGGTCTCTGTATGTAGAGGTTTACACGTCACCATACAGATAATAGCTAGCCAGATAGCCATTAATAGTTGCGTCGACATCCTATCTGACATCTGAAATTTTAAACAAAAACAATTCATAAACATCTGTTTGATCAACCTGAAGCGAATAGTTTTCCAAACAACGACGCTTGATCATCATTATATAACAATAATAATTATTGCCTACATGAAGCAATATATCGTCAAATGTAGTGCTTATATGAAATATCCAATTGGGGACTGTCCTTAGAACGTCCATGCCCCGATCTATGTCGAAGTAACACGATTAATTACGGGAAATCATCCAGATCTAAAAATCGCAACACAAGTGATATACTTTTATCTACAAGTGAAACCATTCATATTAACATCGAACCTCCCTGATAAGGAAGAACGTTATTTTTCTTAAGACATTGCTGATATCTAAACCATTTCTTTTTTTACATGGTCTGTTCCAAGTTTAAAAGAATGCTTTATATGAAGCTTTAGCGTTAAAAACATCACAACTTTATTTGGATATTTAGGTAACAATCGCATTACAAATATGTTGTTCATTGTGTATATTTTAACTGTAAACTGAGACAAGAAACAAACTTTACTTTTAGCTCATCAAACTCTTCAGATTATATGTATTTGTAGATAGTCTAAAAAAAAGCCCACAAAAAAACATTTACCTTTCCTTTCAAATTTATTATGCATATAGGTATTGAAAGGAACTCAAATATTAGGGCTTTCTTTTACAACGTCTTTGCTCTATGTTTTTCTAAAAGGAACTTTTAACGGGAAAATTCAGTGCGCATTGGCGTGTCATACGAACCTTCGCACCATTGGAATTTTCATTCTGGGCAATAACTTATATTGCACCTTCAGATTTGAAATAGTCCATGAATTCAAATTACAAATTAACGAATTAGAGTAATAGGGTAAGGATTTTTATCCACGGAAACCTGTCGAAGTGTATAATTTCCTATATAAATGTGGCATCAGTTGTTTTTAAGTCCAGGTCATTCGCCATGTCTGTGATTTTCCTCCTTAATCCTCTCTTATATCCCCCCTCCCACACATCTCCAAAACTATGCATAAACTACAGAAACCTTCTGTCAGGTATTTTATATTTTAACTTTACAAATAAGTGACACCAAGTCTTCTTAAAGGACAAATCATATCCAGACTTGAGCACAGCATTCGGTACCTAAATGATTTTATTTGTGCCCAGATCTAGCACCTAGTAACAAAAGCAGCTTGTTAAAGATATCAATACCCGGGCAGGTGCCGTCACCTTAAAGTTCACTTCTACCAAAAACAAAATCGTTAAACGTTTGCTATAAGTAACGGAGGGTGAAGTACATGAGGCACGTTCTACTTACCCATCTAGAAAAATGTCTTTTGTCTTAATTAATTATAAGCGCAAATTGTTTCAAAAAGAGTGTTAAACGCAAATTGTTCCAAAAAGAGCAAATTGTTTCAAAAAGAGTGTTAAACGCAAATTGTTCCAAAAAGAGTGTTAAACTGTTGGTCCTTATACGGTGTACTGTTGCGCTGTGTTTACATTATAAAGTCGGTTACCTGTGCGAGACATGGTTCTGATGAAGAGGAATATGTGGGAAAGGGAGGGGCGGGGGGTCTTATCATCCTTGCATACTCCTACCCTGACGAACTGTGTGCACAAACGAATTACTGACTAAACATAAAGCACCGTGTAAGTTCTGAGATTAGCTAGTTGACATTAAACTATCCCAGTCTCATGTTTTTCTTTTTGTTTTAGCCCTTAAAAGTAACGCGGTATTATTTTAAAAATATAACAGTGTCGTGGCTGGAAATCTCGACTTTATTTTCTTTCGGTTGAATCACCAGACGATGATGCACTAACCAAACGCGACACCGAATCACTCTCCAGGGTTAGATTCTGATCCCATGACAAATTATGGTAAAACCTGCTCAAATGTTGTCACACATGGAACGACTTGTCATATACAAGTTCTTGTTTAGACAATATTAGTCTAAATAAACAACGAGCAGACTATATTCATAAAATAATCACGTATACCGTTTTGACAAGTAGCTTTTGGTTTATTTGAAAGTGTACAAAAATATTAGGTAGAAATTACAATTCATGCCCAAGCCCTATGTAAACACCTACAGTGAGGGTTAATTCCTTTAATAAATCGAAGCACATCATTTCCGAGAGGTGGAACAGATTTGCGTGCTAATTTATTATATAAGATAGTGAGAATTTGAAAGTCAATAAGAATTGGAATGAAGTGTTCAATACAGGGTAAGCATGTCTTGCCTAGTGCATCACCCACGGATACATGGCGAGATAACTTTGGATTCTAGGAGCCGAAGGTAGTTGGGAGATCCAATCTTTTTAAAAAAAGGGCGACGAAATTCTTAATAGTCTATCCTTTGATTTCAGAAGTAGAATCTATTGGAGCAAAGTGAAATGGTGTTTAACGGCTTACTTTTCAGCGCAAAATGGGCTAATGAAGACGGGTATATGGAATGTTTGCCTTGGTAGTGGTCTACTGCAACGGCTTTTATTTTACGTGTACATGGAACCTCGGTTTTTAATCCCATTTAAATTACTAAACGCTGTTCCATGTCCAGCCCTCGGCCCAGCATCATTCACACGGGGAAACTACTCCTTTAAATCCCGAAGAACTGTCTCGGCTAACACCGTGATCAAACACGGGACCTCCTGTTTAGCGAGCTTGTGCATTTCTCACTGAACCGGCACGGCTTCACACCAACAGTATAGTGACAGACCCGCTAGTTACAAAATTTATATGATAGTAGTAAAGGCAATTTTATTCTCCAAAACCCATTGTCTACTCATATCAGATGGGGTGGGGTTACTTTAATTGCATTCTGAAACTTAGCAATAAATTAGAATCGGAATTATCTATTAGCCATTAGAGTCTCTCAGTTAAGTTCGGAGATACAGTAATCTAATAAAATCATTTTTGTGGAGTTTCATAAGAACAGAAAATTGTCAATTTAGGTTCCCATATTCCTAAATATTCGCATTTAAAATAACTCAGATAGTACTATAATTCGTCAATTGGAATTCATACATGATTCCCGCAACTATCAAGCAAACTCTTGGTAGCTTAGCTACTATCAATCTTTTATTTTAGCCGCCGTTTGGTTTTGAGGAGAAAGATAACAATTTATCAGCTTTGATAAAACCGAACATAGCCAAAATACAATATGAAGTGTTTTGTAGGTCTTAAGGTATACCTTTTTTGTGTATGATTTTAAAAAAGCTGATAATTGCCTATATCTGTTTGATATTCAATGTTCCAGAAACAATCGTTGTAGACGCACGCGCTGACAATCTTATCGGACATTGTTACTAGATTAGAAAGGGAACATGTATCTTAAAAACAATACCATTACCGAAAGTGCGAAATAAAAATAATGTTTTATAAATTATGAAAATTATTATTGTAAAACTGTAAACCAGCAGAAGTTCCAGATGTGTAAAAGAGAAATAGCAGATCCAATTCTTTTCCAAAAAATCAATGAATCGATGAAAGTTGTTAAATGTGTATTTCATTTTGTAAATATGTATTGAAAATAAAGAAAAAATATTAATCGTCTTACCTTTCGTCCAATAAGTAAATCTTTTTGGAAATGTGGATTGATGACGTTTCACTAATACAAGTAGAATGTATCTCAAATCACCGGGAAAAATATCTTTAAGCAGTCAACGAAGATTTTATAAGTAGCTTCTCAAAACTCCGGTATGGGATACAAGTTCTGGCGCAATCCAACCCCTTCTGCTTAAGTATAAGAAGTCACGTCTAATGATACAGGTTGCCAGAGCTTATGTGATACAATCCACTACCAAAGAACAGAATGATACTACCTCCAGAAGTTCCTCGGTTATAAAGGTTCCCGCCTCCGTCATTATCATACCCGATCAACCATAAGGCAACCCCAGTAAAATGGTGACAAATAGATATCTTATTTGCTTTAAACTTTTTGTTTACCCCTTTGTCGTTGATAAACAAACGATGTAAACATTCTCTCGTCATGTTTGTCATTGTTTCAGCCACCAAGATGTGGCTTCCTCCAGTTGACTGGAGTAACCCTGTCAATTCGTTTTGTGGACTCAAGGATTTGCCTAAAGTTAAGAAAACGCAAAAATCCATGATTTCAAACACTGCCTTAGAAACTCTTTTTTGTATACTTTTTTTTTATTTTAACAAGTTAAAGCGAGGAGATAAATTCAATATTATGATAGAAGTGTTTCTCAATAGAATTTGAAAACATCTAATTCTGTTTGCTGTGTAATTGGATTTTGTGTCTTCATTATGTATTTCTTTTACACGTTGAAACACAATTGCGCATGTGATTCAGTTTTTTCTTCATTAAATTAGATGAACCGATAGCTCTTAATAAAGGACACACATTAAGGAATATTAAAGGGGATATTAAATATCCTCTAGAAATTAAAAAAACCTGCCTGCGCCGAAAACATTTTCCAGAATTTTGCAGCACTTGAGGGATTTTTTATTCTATATTTTCAATAGAGGCCACATGCAAGTATTCCATTGATATCACATATTTATAAAAATCACCATCCAAACTATTTCCTTATTCAGTTCGTATAAACAATACACTTTAAATCCCTTTTATTAATCATATTATTAATTATTTTATTTCCAAATTATCATCACAGGCCCTATGGAAATTGGGGAAACCTGCTGACCGACTAATGAAATGGACCACAACTTTGTCTAACGTATATATTGTAAATTCAAATCTACGCTTCGGCTGAGAAGAGCTTACTACATTATTTATTTCGTGTTTTTTTAATTTTGGTTACCTGGACAGGAACCTAGGACATCTAGCCGCGAGTGTATAATGTGTTAAAAGCGAATTAGAGGATCTTTTTCAATTCATAAAACATATTAATTCTGATTAAGTTTAACCCCTGATTATATTGCAAGCAACTACCTGTACCTGGACATCTTTGATACATTACTTTCAAGGAAATACCAACTTCCAGTTTCTGGTGAAGCTGGAGACGTGCCTATGAACTAGTTAGCAATCACCTTGTGCCTGGTTAAACTTGTGTATTACTCGGGCACTTGCACAATGACAACCGCTGAAAACTGGCACTAAACTAACCCTTTAAACCACGGTTCCGTATCTTACACAACCTTTGGGAAATATTCTCCCTTTTTTCCATTATTGTTAGCTTGTTTAAATTTTGAGTAAGGCTTTTTAGAAGTATAGGTCCGGCTAATCCCGGATCCCCTTTTGCCTTGTAGACATATAAAAATAAATAGATTTTTAAAAAAAAAGGAGAGCATGTCATGGTTTGTACTGAAGTGAAAGCATATGTCATTTGAAACTTGTCTTTTTTTAAACATTCCTAAAACTTGAGAGCATATCAGGGCTTGTACCGAAGTGAAAAATTGAAACTTTTTGGGACATTCCTAAAATTTACATAATGATTTTGGTCTCTTGAATTGACACTAGAGAGGTTATTGCATTGTTAAATCGTTATGGTGAATATTTTTGACGGCATAAACGAAGAGATTCTCCTCTACGCACACAAATTGATCACGTTCTGTATCATCTGTGTTTATATCATCTTGAAAAGGATTTCCATATTGTTGATTTTCAGGAGAACATTTTCGTTAAATTTCTCTGTTGAGTTATCTAATTTCTATAATTAAACGTGTTGTTTTGGCCTTGTGTTAAACCGACTGAGGTTTAGTTTTATTTACTTTAGAGGCAGAAAATTTCAGTTAAAAATACAGTCGATTATATTTGTATTAATAGGAATCCTCCCAGGAAATTAATGTATGGCGGGTGGCTGTGACCGGTTGGTTCAGGGTTGTAGTTTCGAATTTCAATGCATCGTTTAAACCAACTGCATGCTGCAAGCGGATGTAGTTATTAAAAATCCATTCCGCGTACTGTTAAGTCTGGAAGAATGCAAAAAAAATCGAAACATCGAAACAAAGGCACTCAAACTTTGTGCTATTACACCGCTAAGACAAGTCTTGGGATTGATTGAATTCTATTGTATATGAAAACATTGAATTAACCAGTTTGTGACCTTGAAAAGCAAAGACAGCTTCTAATCATTGCTGTTTTTGTTTTGTTTTTTAAAAATACGAAAGTGCAAAATCAGTTAGCTTTGTAAACACAAATAATTATAGAAAAAATTATTCGCCCACCGACGCTTCAATCTGAGGTCAGTTACCAAAATGTGTATTGTTTAGTTTAAACTCGAGGAATTTTGTTTACATTTTTAAAGACACCACTGTATAGTCAAGAGTGCCTTCAGATTTGTTTCTACCTATAATATAAAAAAAAAATTTCAACACTGTTAAATATCGCATTTTTTTCTTAAGTTTGTCATTGGCTCAATAGACGCTTTGTTGAAGACAACACACAATTTTCATAGGCTTCCGAAATTTTTAATTTTGGGCTTTACTCTTCTCTGATGCTTTTGTCTACAAAATAACGCTATTTATTCCTGTCTAGCTTCCTTGGGAGACAGTAAATTATCTGACCTTTTTTTTTGAAAATATGGATTTTATTTTGGCAACCATCCTCAAACCAACTTAATATATCTCATCAAAATCGCATGGAATGAAACATTTTAATGGAAACACATGGTGTAAATATTTTGAAGGTAAAACACTTAAACAGTTTTCAAAATTCTTGCATTTTTGTAAAATACTTGGAACAAAATCACCCGTTAAACGTATTTTAAAACAAATACTAATTAAACACTCAAATTGGTTTTGTGTAAAATTGCTATAAACAGGAAGCTCACATAACAACGGGTAACCCTTTTTGTTGGACAAATAAATAATAAGTTAAAATGTTTGATGACATCTTTCCTTTTGATCCATAAACTTCAGTTGAAATGACACCCTGTGTCCGATCATGCTTTGTTTAGTAAAAGAGACTGTATTGGTGTGCCCTAAAGTAATGCGGGTCTTCCTTATATACGTATAAATCAAAATCTAAAACGGTGATTGTTGAAAATCAATATGGGTCTTCGTTTCGATTAGATAGACAAACAATTATGATTCCTAATAAGACATGTATTATTGTAGTTTCCTAAAAAACAAAAGTTAACCGATGACCTGTTGACGTAGACTTAATAATCCCGTATTGCAAGAACTGTTCTTCTAATATAGTTGACTGAGTTTGGCCAATTTTGAAATTATAACTTTATTATTCTCTCACATGAATTATAGCCCCAATTCCATATGTGGATATTTATTAGTCTACTGCGATCTAAATGGTTGAGTCTGTATAAACAACTGTATAAACAAAACTATGGAATATCTTCAAAATAAGAGTCTCTAGACGGATCCCAGACATGAGTTCCAACTCCGCATATTTTATTAATCTGTTGGAACCTACCTGTTGCACTCACTATATCTATCTCTACGTGTATGCACAGTTATATGATTAAATATCATTCCGGAAACCAAAGCGTAATCACCTTGTTTTAGATATTGCTTGATATATCGATGACTGTGCATAAAGGTCGGGTGTGTGAGGAGATGATGGTCCTCGTTTGTGTGGCTTGGGTGTTCGGTACGTTTTAAACACACGCCCGCATTCTCACTGTGTTCTTCTTTCTCTGAAATAAATTCCCCACTTCACCGTGTTCTTCTTTCTCTGAAATAAATTCCCCACTTCACTGTGTTCTTCTTTCTCTGAAATAAATTCCCCCAAATACCACAGGTTATCACACATAATAAATCAAACGGAGAAGAAACAAATTCTGCGCGTGTTTTATGGATAAAGAGATTAAGTTTTGGAATCAAACGAGAATTTAAATCATTGAATAACATTGTCACATTGTAAAACATTTAAAATATCAACCGACTTTGGCTTTAGAGATTATTTGCTGTAAGATCATTGTTTAAGATGGTATTCGTGTTGACCTGGTACGTGACACTAAATTTTGATAATAGTATATACAGGAAAAAGAAATAAAGAGAAAAGAAAATGAAAATCGGCAGGTGATCTGTTTAAAGGAATCAACATTGTAGACCACAAATATTAAAGTATCTGTTTTGTTATTATTAATCTATAAACACCGACAAAGTCCAGCCTTTGCGTGAACCTAAAACATACTAACTATATTAAAGTCGTCTGAACAAATACTGAATCTACAAAACTAAACATTTCTAAACTACAACAATTGAAAACTTAATTCTGCAATTGGTAGACTACCAAATTAGCATTTGTTTAAATTAAGTGACAATTAAAGAGAGATGTACAATGGGTATTTATTTTTAAGAATAATGCAAGTATTGCAGCCTAAGTGTTTGGAATTTCTAAATTATTTAAAAATTCAACTATTTGTATGATTAAAATTGATTATAATGACAAATGATCCTGGCTTACATAGACTTATCCTTGCTTTAATGTATTTTTCACTAAACCACTTCCAATTTACGTTTGAATTATATAAGTCAATTCATTGCGTTTATATCAATATATAATAATGAGTAAAGATTTTCGTGATAAAAAATAAACCCAAAAACCGTCTTCTTATAAATTGTCTTCATTAAACGGGCATTAGGCAAGAGCTAAATCTCCCTATTGCAGGTCTTTCTTTATACCTTAAATGTTATATAAATTATTAATTTGACATAAATTAACTTAGGAAGACCATAATCAATTTAACTCTCGATGCCATCGGAAATTCTAGATTTTCAATAGATTTAAATACGATTTGCGGTAGACGATTTAAAGTAAAAATGGATAATCGAGACTTTGGTTAATATCGTAACAACGGTAGCAATGACAAACAAGGTTACACTGTAATTTTCAACATATTCCCTTTTCTTTATCTATTTCTAACTATTAACTGTCGGCTCTTTATCCAGTCTTACATAATGCACCTTTAGTATTACAAACACTAAGATTTTTACTGATTATACTTGTACAAACACACACACACACACACACACACACAGCTAAAACCATTCGAAAATTTCGGTTTTTTGTACACAAAACTATTTTATTATTCATAATGTAAGACTTTATATGTATCGATGGGGGGGGGGGGTATTTAGTTCGCTGAATGTTGTTCTGTTCAGTGTATTGAAGTCGTTACCTACAAACGATTGACAGTTAGATTTTGGACAATTGTCGGTACCTTGCAAATAAACTCGGTCAATAACATAAAATTATTTGCTGAATTATCAGATATTCTGGTCGTTGTTTTTGATATCCAACCAATACTCACGAAATAGCTCTTTGACTCCTTTTCGCAGAGAGCTTTTTTTTTTAGGAAACTATGCATGCAGATCTATATAAGTAGATGGTCGTTGATACCTCTTAATAACCGGGGGGGCATTCTAAGACACCTGCTTCCAATTTATTAACGGGGATCTTGGAGTAGGTGTTCTCACTAGCCACATCGGGATTAGAGGCTGGGACTAGACATGCTTCAAATCCAAAGAAAGACCGTGTAGCATTTAGGTCTCGAGTTTTAGGCGCGTCGAACTCAGATTCCTGTATTTCTTGGAACAATACAATGCTAAAGAGTTTTACCAATTTACAAAGTAAAGAATGCATCATACAGAACGCGTCAATCATAATGGTTGGTCGAAAGTGTGCAACCATGACGATAACAATCATCGGTAATAAATGTTGGGGTTGAGTAAACATTGCTAAGGTTGGCTGGATCCATGTCTATTATTGGAAACCCTCGTATAGTGGCTTTGTGAACACTCTACAGGTTACAATTGTCATCCGATTTCAATAAAACTTGAAACTGACGGACAAAATGGTCGCTGCTCGTTCGCAAATAGTGTCAAAATATTGCGTATCAGGGTTGTGGGCCCTCTGGAGGTCACAATTTTCATCTGATTTTGATGAAACTTGAAATGTATGTTTATAAACCACAGATCTCGGTTCCTTTGGATATTCGCGCATATCGGACCATAACTTCCTGAATTATGGCCCCTGGTCGTGTTTTTAGCTTGTGGATCCCATAGAGGTCACAATTTTTTATCCGATTTACAAAACCGTTTGGATATATCACCGTTACACCCTAAGGATGGTTGAGTTCGTAAAATTTGGACCGAAACTGACGGACAAAATGGCCGCCCCTCGTTCGCAAATAATGTCAAAATATTGTGTATCAGGGTTGTAGATCCTCTGGAGGTCATCTGAGTTTGATGAAATTTGACATGCATGTTTATAACCCAAACATCTTGATTCATTTCTATTATCGTGCATATCGAATCATAACTTTCTGGATTATGTCCCTTTATTGTACGAAAGATCACGTTTTTAGCTTGTGGTCTCTCTAGAGATCACAATTATTATTTAATTTAAAAAAAACGTTCGGATATATCACCGTTACGCCGTAATTTTGTCTGAGGTTGAGTTTCATGAATATTGGACCAAAATTGCCACACAAAATGGCCGCCCCTCGCACGCAAAAATATTACGCAATGTGTCGCTCGAGACCAATCTCCCAAACAGAGTTGTCTTCCCTTGCAGTCGAATGCCGGATAGCGAGACTTGTGTGGAGAATGGCTCGAGACCATTAAACAACATCAAAAATAGACACTATCCCGCATGTGCATTTCAATGAAATCGTCACGCGAGTCTAATATTTAATCTAGTATAACATAATGTACGTTCCGTTGCCAGTACATTATTTGAAATAATGGTGCGCCACATGTGTATTTAGACATTAGATATCACGGGGTAGATAGTGGCATCAGGTAACATATACAGAAAAACAGTGCTCATCGTATTGGCAAAGGTCAGTGTATGGTGCACCTAGAACAAAACAACATTAGTTCATTTTTTTTTTTTTTTTTTTTTTTTACAAATAATGCTAACCCTATACAGTGTGAAAATTAGCTGAGAAAATAATTGTCGTGAATACAGCGCTAAGATTTCTTTCCCACATAGACTGAAGTTAAAAGTGGGAATAAATATTTTCATCATTCACTTTAGCTGATTAACATGGTAAAAACAATTGTCAACAGTCACATCGGTTTTGTATTTAACAAATACATTACAAACTTCTAGAAATCAATAAAAATCGATCTACAAAGGAAACATAATACTTTCATCGAACAGTGAATAATATCAGACATAAACCTTGCTCTATTTCGGATAAATAATTTTGCTATCTATAAGCACAGTATTTTTCATACCATCCCACTGATTTTGAATCGGTTGTTCGAAAGCTTATAATTTGTGTTTTGTACATACCGATTGATCGAAAAGTGATCTTGACTGGAAAATTTAATGGGCGACTGGCTGCCAATGAATATCTCCTTAGCACCACAACGTCTTCACATTGGTCAAAATTCTACACTTCTATGCTGAGTACTGAATAATCTTGAATTTTTATAACAACTCTAGATCAGCTTAATGCACTGGACAGTGGTTAGGTAGATCTATTTTTGAAGAAATACTCACTCGTTTTTCTTTCTTAATTGTTACTTGGCGAATAAGGTCATATTTCGATTTCGTCTCATTTTGATTGAGGGCAATCATCACAAAAATGTAAGATCAAATTATTACTGCTGCCAACCACAACGTAAATTATATGCTCATCCGTATATATATGGAAAATGGTTAAACGTTTTAAAAGGGACAAACATTTATTATAAATTTTAATTGTATGTATATATAACCTGTATTTTCATTTTAACTATTTAAATGCATACTTGGCTTGTCTTTATTAATTAGGGTTTCACACTGCGTAGCTTGTGTGAAATACTATTGTTTTTGTTAAGATTATTATTCTTATTATTATTATTCAAATTCCATTTTGATTAGATCTGGGCAACTGCTTGTCGCATCGTTTCGATTTCTTCGGTTTTACTGGTAAAGTGGGTGTGACTTAGAGGATAAAGCTATTTTGAACGTTCTGTGACAATGTCAAATGTCCGAAATCACCGAAGGTATCGTTTTTAAAAATATTACAGTCATTTTAACAATAATCGCTGGATTTTAACTTTTGATACATTTTGGCATAGCCGGAGACAGGGCACATAGCTAAGCTACTTTTGATTTTCTGTAAATCTTCGCAGATTTTAAAATATTTCTACGTAACTTTTATAAAATTGTAGCTATAATCCATACAAGAAAATGTATGTTAAAATTAGTTTGTAATATAGCAGTTACCTAGAAATGGGCAATTTTGCATAAGTCACTGTTTTCGTTGTTTGCCTGTAAAATAGTCAATTATTATTGGATTTTCACAAAAGTGACACCATTTGATTCAAAAGGCAAGTATGCGTCATATCAAATTGATTACAATTTGAAATTAACATCGGGAGTGGTGCAATTTTGTCAAAAACTGCATTTTTAACTTTTAAAATCAATATATTTTTCAACCAAGAATTATTTGATATGTATTAATAATTTTAACTTTTGGGTTAAATTCACATATTAATAGTATTCCTACGGTCATATAGATATCATAAAATTGTTTCTAACTTGTTCGGTTGCGGAGAAATAGACGGTTTTCTACAAGTCACTTTTGAAGGTTTTTGGTTCATATAAGTGTCAATTATTATTCGATTTTCATAAAATTTTCAATATGTGATGCCTAATGTCATAGACGATGTTATAAAACTAATTTAACATTTTTAGTATCACCGGAAGTAATGTTATTTTGGCAAAAACAGTATTTTTAGCCTTTAAAACAGATATTTTATTCAAATGAGTCTGATTTGTAATGTTTTTAAAATTATGATATTTGATTCCAAATAGAATGAACCCATACGATCATTACGATACCACAAAATGGCTTCTAACTTGTACGGTTGCAGAGAAATAGGCAATTTTCTACAAGTTACTTTTCAAGGTTTTTGGTCTATAAAAGGGACAATTATTATTCGATTTACATAAACGTTTCACCATGTGATGATGCCATTTCTGATTTCATAAAATAATTTAACATTTTCATTATCACCGGAAGTAATGTAATTTTGCCAGGATCACTTACATGTATAAAATGAATTGATTGCTGGATTTGGTTGATTCTGCGTCCATTTTATTTCATGTGTGCAGTGCTTATGTGGAAACCTGTTTAACGGTTTCATTGGTACCGGAAGTGACATAAGTTCAAGGGTAACTTGGCACCGGAAGTGACATAAGTTCAAGGGTAACGTGGCACCGATGAAACCCATCATTACTGCATCGCAGTTCTAGTTTTTAATTATACTATTCAAAAAAAGTAGGGGATATTTGATTTTTAAGTGTTATTAAAGTCACCTAATGAAACTGACGAAGAAACAAATGACAAAATGAAATGAAGTTCACATTCATCGATTTATTCCAAATGATCGTTAGACTAAGTAAGTCACAGACTGACCATTATAAGGGTAAAATGATACCCGGGGTCAAACAGCAAAGTTACCACAGCATCACAACCAAGTCAGTAACGGGTAAATCCTCCTCTGTTTGCCAAACAAGCATTGATCCGACGTGGCATACTCCTAATGAGACGTCTAAGGTCATTTTGGTCCAGATTGTCCCATTCCTGTTGCAACGCAGCAGCAAGTTCTTGGACATTGGCAGGACGTTGTTGACGTTGACGTAACCTCTGTCCAAGCATGTCCCAGACATGTTCGATGGGGGAGAGGTCGGGACTCAGTGCTGGCAAAGGTAATGTGGTGATGTTCTGTTGTTGGAGGTAACATGTAACGATCCTGGCCCTGTGACATCTTACGTTGTCATCCTGGAAGATGAAACGGCGGCCATGACGACGTGCGAACGGCACAACATGGACTGCCAAGATGTTGTCCCGGTAGTACTGACCTGTAACACGCCCTGCAACAACATGTAAAGCCGTTCTTCCAGCAACAGTGGTGCCTCCCCGCACCATAACAGAACCACCCCCAAATCGATCATGTCTGATGACGTTAACGTCTTGGAAGCGCTCGTTTCGACGACGCCACACCCTCCTACGTCTGTCCAAAAAATCAACAGTGAACCTTGACTCATCTGAAAACATCACATTGCTCCAGCGTCGATTATCCCAGTGTTGACGATCCCTACACCAACGACGTCTTGCCTGAATGTGATGATCTCTCAAACAAGGGATCACGCGAGGACGTCGGGCGCGAAGGTGACCGCTATGCAGTCGATTCCGAATCGTCTGGCCACTCACTCTCACACCAGTGTCTGTTTGAAGACGAGCGCTGATCTGATTTGCTGTGATGACACGATTTCTCAAGGCCAAGGTACGGATAAATCGATCCTGGGCTTGAGTTGTCGCCCTTGGTCGACCTAAGCGTGGACTGTCCTGTACAGATTGTGTATCACGGTATCTGGACCATAACCTGCTTATGACAGACTGAGAAACATTCATCGTCCGCGCCACAACCGCCTGTGTTGTGCCGATCTGTAGCATGCCAAGGGCACGTAACCTTTCATTTTGGGTAAGCCGACGCATATCAAAATTTGTTTTCTGGTCACTAAAACAATTAAACTGATGTTTCCACCCTGGAATTCAATGCCACAATGACTGTAACATTCAAAGTCAGAGTCGTGCAAATCTTGGGTTGGACCCCCATGATGATCCCAAGCATCACCTGCATTCCATGCGATAGCTATTGGTGCGTTTGGGCGTCACATGTAACTGGAAATGTTTCTTCTGTTAGGTTCTATAGTGACTTTTTTCGTAGTCATTTGCATATTTTAGTATTATGCCCCCAAAATCAAATATCCCCTACTTTTTTTGAATAGTATACATTTATTGTCCGTGATTTTATTCAAATATATTAATATATTATGTGACACTGTTTTGTTTGTTTCGTTACAATCACCATGAGTTTGGCGCCATAATGCCCGATTTCATCTCGAAAATTCTTGAAGAGATAAAATAATGCTAATATTCAATTTTTACCAGTCTGTGCCTGACACGCAACCAGCTGGCCGGGTAATTAACATACACAGCACATTCAACAGACTAACAGAGAGGATTCTTTGCAGGAAAAGAAAACTACTAACAAACTTACAAAATAAACATCTAAAAAACAGCACTTCTTTATTCCACGGCCGTTGTACTGCATTCGTTTTATATATTTTAACCATTCTATTAATACTCGTCATTTTTGTCGCCTGTACAAGTCAACACGAACAATAAGAAACTCAACAGAGGGGAATAAAGAACAATACGGATACATCGTTAGCATTTTAGAGACAGGTTCTTCTTAAACATTCTCAACAGTTTTGGGAGTTTGAAACGGCTAATTCAAACTAACGTAATTAACCTAGGGCAAAAAGGGTAAGATACGCAATAAATAAAAGTACATGAGTGTTACTTAAATATTTCCCTGCACTTGTTATTCGTGTGTAATGTTGTTTGTTTTTTTAAAGGACATTTTAAAAAGTTTAAACTGTTAATTCAAATTTTATTCAAAATACTCGAAATAAAAGAAATAACCTACGTTGTGTAGAATTCCATGTGTATTTATACAACTGAATATTGTAAAACCATTTGAAATAGCTTTGTAGCTTATTGGGCTTGCTCTATAACCAGAAGATCCGGGTTCGATCCGGGTGTTTGCCGACTAAATCGAAAACAGAGTAGCCGGTGGCAAAATTCCCCTTATAGCACACTGCATGACGTATATCCGTTCGTTGTCTGTGCAGAAAAGTAAACCGTTAACCTATTCGTAGATTCTATATTCTACCAAGCAGGAAATACTTAATACGAATTTAGATCTACTGATTGTAATGTCTATAAAAATGATCAATTTTGCTCAAACAACGGTATGCTATTTTGTTGATATTATTCCATATAAGCCAACATAATGTAGTCTGATTTTTTTAATAAAAGCCAGATTCTTTAACATTTTCTGAAGATCAATTTATTTAAAAATGCTTTAGCGTTTGCTGACGATTTAGTTAATATAAAACAGTTTGAATAATAAATTATATATCAAATGTTGTAGAACACGTATACATCTATACAGGCAAACTTTACCGTGTTTTATTTTATTCCAGCATGGCTCGTTCAACTCCTAGGCCATACGCATGTAATTCAGTTCCTAAATTACTAAACATAACATCACCTTCTCGTGAAAGTATACGCTTTATGGCCATTGAAAATTAGTTATAAGAATGTGAAAAAAATGAATGAATAAATTTTAATGGTGTGCAGTGGCACGTTAGCGCCAAAACGGGTTATATTGTCACATTCTGGTTCAGGTTCTCTCTTCAAGATGGAAATGTGAGTTTAAAAAAGTATGACCAATGCGAGGTCAACACAAAACAACCACTTCTCTCCTGTTGGCTCTATAGAAGTTTGACCAGTCTCCCAAGGGGCGCTTTATGCGATTTGTGCCTGCAAGATCCCTAGCCTTTAGCCAGTCTTTATATACTCTTCAAAAAAAGTAGGGGATATTGAAATGCATACCTATGCAGCTTGTGATATGATAAATAGTCATGGACACTTGACATGCTTTGAGAGTATGTTCACAAATGAAGAACTTATCGCCCCAACAGAACCACTGAGCTGCACACGTGGAGGGGCTGATTGTCAAATTTGACACTTCAAGGAAGGGTTGATGAAAACTGCCGCGTGCTGGTTTATGCTATCCATGTTTGCTTTCATATCGGTTCTTGCATAAGATTTACTGTTTAGCGTATCTTTGCTTTAGTGTGTTACATTTAATTTGCAATGAGACGTCTTCAACATGATGAACGTCTACGTGCTATTGGCATGCTTCAAATGGGTTCGTTCTACACAGCGAGCAGTAGCCAACGTGCTTAATGTGTCACAGTCTGTGATCAGCAGATTGTGGAACCGGTACCAACAAACACACAATGTTGATGATAGACCTCGTTCAGGTCACCCTAGAGCCACTACACAAGACCAGGATCGATACATAAGTACACAGGTCCTGCGAAATCAAGGACAAACGGTCAATCAGCTTTCTGTAAACTTGTACCAAGTTACAGGAATTCGAGTTACACCCCAAACGATTAGAAAGAGCGATTTGTGCCCGGTTTAATGTATGCAGTGCTAGTGTTATTTTAATGGCAAACAGGGTAGGCGATAAAATTTTGCCCTATGGAACTCCTATTTCTTGAGGAAATGAATCTGCAAAAATGAAACCCAATTGTTCCTTAAACGATCTATTTTCCAGGAAATGAAGACGTGTAAGCGACCTCGGGGGACGAGGTTATGATCAATACATATAACAGCTAAATAACATCGTTGATAAAAGGTCTCGAGTCTTAACGAGACGGTCAAGCCGTCAAGGGTGATTCTTTGGGACGGGAATCCACATAAGAGGTCTGCAATAAGGTTGTTGAACCCAGGGTACCAAACAAGAATTCGGTTGATCATTCTTTCCATGGTTTTGGAAATGCAGCTAAAGCGACCAGATGATAATTGGTAGGATTTGTAGGATGTTTATTACCGGGTTTGGGGATAGGAATTAGCATGGCTTCACGAAGTTGAGAGTTTCCCATCAAACAAATTCCGACTAAAAAGATTTGATACTATTAAGAGTGTTGGAAAAGGTAAATCTTTAAGAATCTGGTAGTGAAATGCATCTGGGCCAGTAAAAGTATTACGAGTTCGCTTAAAGGGCACATATAATCGCCAAACGAAATTCCATGCATACGCTCTACGGCAAGTTCTCACCAATCTGATTAAAATTAATATAGACCAAATAATTATATCGAATATAGACCTCCCATAAAAACGACTTTGCCAATTATCTAAAACACTCTTAATCCCCTCAAATGCCAGTGACCGAATGCATATTAGAAATGTTAATTCGATGGTTCCTGGAGTTTTACATCCACTTCCCCCATGACAGTTAATTCTTTAATTACCATATACACAGCCGGGATGTGTACTCATTAACGCCTGACTGATTTCTTAATCCCCTAATATAATAAAACAATTAACTACGGATTTTGTTTATATATGAAATGGGCGAGACAAATTTAGCATAGCTTAAAAGAGTGATTTAATTTAAGAATTTGTTTTATACATGGCAATAATTTATAATTCAAACAAGATGTGTGTGAAATATAGGAAGACATATGAAGCCAATATATGTCGGCTTTTACGAAACGAATGGGTTTAAAGTAATAATCATATTAGAGCATTAGTAACATCCCACATGGACTATGCAAATTCTTTTTCCGACGTGGTTTCCCATTGTCAGTGATGCAGGACGGAGGGCCTGACAAGGACAGCTGTCTAGTCCTTCGGATGAGACGAAAAACTGAGGTCCCGTGTAAACATTGGAATGCACGTAAAAGATCTCTTGGCAGTTGGAATTCGATATAAGAGTAGGCGATAGTGCCGCTGCCCGGGAAAAATTTCCCTCATAGCACACTGTATGGCGTATGCCCGTCTTCATTAGCCCAGTATAGGAGCAGAACAGTAGGACGTTAAACCCCATTTCATTTCTTCTATTAGGAGCACCAGAAACAGCTTTAAACAGACTACAAATAGCGCAAAATCAATGCTGCATGTCTCATAAATAAAACACGAAAATTTGATCATATATCAGCTAAGTTACAGAAACTCCATTGGCTTCCAGTTCGAGCGAGGGTTCAATTTAAAGCTCTTGTGAATGTGTTTAAATCAATTTATTCTGACACCGCACCTAGTTATTTAAAAGATCTCTTTGATTTCTATACTCCCCGGCGATCCAACCTTCGTTCTTCAAGTGATCGCAGCATATTGAGGATCCCCAAATATAATAAGCGTTCTGGTGAATATGCTTTCTCCGTCAGAGCAGCTAAAATGTGGAATGATCTTCCAATAACGCTTCGAGAGTCCTCTTCCATCCAGAGTTTTAAGACTAACTTAAAAACATACTTATTTCAAAAATGTTTTTGAACTGTTTTGTTGTGAATGCGCTTAGAAACACTCATGTGTAATGAAGCGCTATATAAATCGAACAATAATAATAATAATATAAATTTATCTTACCAACATTTGTATTATTTGTTATTTGTCATTTAGAAAATGGAGGAAGGATATTTGGAGTGATTTTGTGATTCGAACAAGAATTGTCAAGACAAAGTATTCCTGTAGCCCCATAATATATTTTGTATCCGTATTTATCTCCCGCATTGCACTCTTTTCGCAACGAAACACCCACAACACATGCGGCATATTCTCATTTCCTCTGGCTGGTTTAGAACAAATCAAAATGCGAATAGTACATTAGCTTTCATACTTTGGTAATCTATATTTTGTTTATTATACATTAATCTCACCAATTAATTAGCACATTTTAGTTGTCAGGCGATTCAGAATGTTCAGTTTGTTCAAGCCGCCACAGTTGTGCGAATGTTTTGTTATCTTCGTCACACGACAGAATCAAAATAAGGTTGTGAAAAGGACAAGGGTTTTAAAACGAACTTTGTGAATTGAATTCCCATGTCATATTTGATTCACTCTATATTAACTTTGAATTTACGTGTTTAATAGGCTAGATAATGATATCTATCGAATAATTTCCATCGAATCCGAATAAACAGAAGTTAACAAATTTCACCACCGATGTGAGTAGAAGACGAGAAAGTCACAGGTATATGCCTCTTTTGAATTATTTTTTGTTTTGTTTGAAAGATTTTCATAATGAAAAGGGAATGCATGTTTATGTTATTTATTCACTAACTGCAAACTAAGTTTTAAACAATAATTGATATGATGTCGATACTGGAGGGGATAGAACTCGGGAATTTGTTTTCTGTTTGCGTATTCCGAAAAATTCAATAAAGTTATACCGTAGACCATAATAGTAAGTGCACGAGGATCGCACTACACGCAAAACACAATCTACAAGATAAACCTGCGGACAAAATAGAATATAGACATTGCAAAAAATAAACAAATATCAAATCAAGTGAATGGGTCCGGGGCCCAGCCGTAAGCGTCCGCTACGCTGTACAGTCCCGGGCCTGTAATGGTACAGGCTCCACTCAAAATAACAAAATAAATGATTTACAATAAAGAAATAATGCGACGGATCTTGACAGAGGTCGTCTCTTCAATGGCGATAGTCTGCCAGTTGACGTTACGAGTTAGAGCATCAAACAATTTTAACAATAAGGGCGATAGTCCGGATATAATCTCGGAAAACACTAAAATAATGAAGTGTAGTGAGTAAAATAAGTTGATAAATCAGGATTTGAATAATTTACAAAAGCAACCTACTCTTTCCGTAATATCCCGTCGTACCTGATAAATTTATGAAAAAGGAGCAGTATCTACAGTTGTGAGACTAACACAATTCTCAGTCAGACATTTAGCAAATTTACTCTAAAATATTATAATCTATAACAATACTAGACCAGAGAGGTCCGTATATAGTGATGTTTTTTCTTTTCTTAACTGAGGTAATGTTTAGTACAGCCAGCCTGTTAGTTGAACCACGCTGTCAATCCACATCAAGTTGTGTATACCCGAGAAGATGTGTAGTCCCCGTGACGTCACGCGCCAATCAACTGGATTAAGGCTGTAATCGAAAAATTGAGATGTGTTTAGAGGGTCTGACACATAAACGGTCACATATCGAATAATTTTAATCAGACTGGTGAAAAATTGGCCAAAGTGCCCATAACAAACACTGTTTTCTTATGACCATCTTATGTGCTCGTTGAGGGAATCACAGAGCTCTGCAATGGGATACTGGTTCATTATTCGCTCCTTTCTCCTGTTTGTGTTTAATCTCCCGAAATGCATTAGTGTGAAAGCAAGCATTTTAATATCTTTTAGTTGTCCAATATAATATTTGCCCTGCGTGTTAACATTTAATAATTTTAATAAAAATACACACTTTATGAGGAAACTGCATAATTAAAATTCGTTGCAGTGCATCACGAACAAATTCCAAACGTGATGTGTATAATACATCCGTCTAAGATAACGAATCTTGTTATTGTATTTGCTTGTTTTCTTTTTTGGAAGCACGAGGAATGAACTTCCTGTGTCGCTCCTGTACCTGAAATGAATATCTGTTTTATTGTCCTAAGCTTAAAAAACAAACTTGTTTTGCGTAAAAATATGTTGTTTTAGTGAATATTTGCAATGCAACAAACGCAGCACGTGGAAACGGTTCTGTCCCAATTTGTCGATATTGATCATAAAATTGTCTGCATTTTTTAGTTTCTTGGTCTAATGACAAGAACGACCTTTATTTAATGGACGAAATGTTAAAGTCAGACAGTGCTTTCATTGATTATTTTATTTTTTGTTTAAAACACATTTAACCTTTGTTGACAGGTGAATATTCTAATATCCTTCCAGGGTGTCGTACTGTGATCCACAAATAAAACGTCGCCAAAAACGATCTCCGGTCTTCTCCAATTGTGTTCAGACTTTAAACTAATCTTTATAATTTCACCCATTTTAGTTGAATATTGAACCCACAGCATGTCAAAGTCTATCTATTTTCATCAGGGGTATTGTCATTTCCGTAGCCTGTATGCACCGCTTTGGTTTGCCGTAGCCTAGATATCGACGAATGAGCAGAGTGCGTGAATAATAAAATTGTGTTGAATATTATTGAAAGCGAAATTTCCATGGTGCCAGGCGGGTTGGGTGGCTGAATGGTTTAACCCGTACGCTTTAGGTCCTAAGGTATATCATTGAGTCGGGTTGCGTGGTTTCGACCCGCCAATTGTACGTGACAAGGAGTAGAGACGCCTGTCTAACCTGGTCAGTTTTCTCCGGGTCCTCCGTTTCCTCCCACAGCTAAAGACGAATCATTAAAATAAAATGGAAACATGTTAGTCCCAAAATGATCTAGTTTGTGCCAAGTAGACGTTAACCCCCATTTTATAAATATTAAAAGTACCTACACTGTATCGTTGACAAATTGTTCGGGAGCGATAAAGCGTAGCAGCCTACAGACAACACCATGTCACGTCAAAATGTCCTACCCTCGATTTGATTTCGTATTTCTACTGATTTAGCAAAATAACCCTACAAAATGTTGTATGGGTACCCGTTTAAACAACACATTGCTAAACACAGTTTTAAAATGCAGTTTTTGTGTAGTTTTGCTCAGTAACGACGTGAAAGTAGATTCATGTTTAGTTGATTGACTCAATATTTATTTGAACAGATAATAACCTACCTATCCAACAATATTGGTTCATTTTGGTGTTCTTATGTTATACTGTTTACTTTTAGACCAGAGAGAGACTGGGACCAGATATAATTTTTCGTGGAATTCAACGAAAACTGGGTAACTTCTGGACGAATACATGGTATACTATCATTATTTCTATTATATTTATTGCAGGGGGAGGATGTTGGTTGTCAGAAATAAACCCACTTCTTGTCGTGTACGAGATATCAGGAATCGATGAGAGACCGTCGACACTTATTTATTACATATATGTAAGATTTTATTAGCTGATCACTCTGCCACCCAACCCTCTATGTCATACAAATATGTAGACCGAATTGCTATGTTCATACTAACAATGTGTGATTTCGTCCATCACTTTAAAACGAAAGTTAATATGGTCACTTTGAATTGAATTTACGTTCACACCCAATGTATACACAAATAACCTCGGTTGTTCGCCCCGTCCAAACATCTATACAACACCTTCAATGTCATCGGTCCTGAATGTTTCGAAACTCAGACAAGCTTTTAATTCTGTCTTGAAATTTTAGAACAAAACCGAGCGAACGAAACGCTACCAGAATACACCAGTTTTCAGGCGCTTGTTTATTGTCATTGCAATACTTAACATTACGTTCCAATTTCGCTTTTCTTATGTTTTATGTTTGCGACAAAAGTATGGGACAACAAACTTTTAGCGTTAGCGGACAGCTGCTAAATATTTCAAGCAACATGGCGCCGGTGTACTCATGATGTGTTTGATTCTTGCAAACTGTTTAATTCAAATCCCAATTAAATAAATATGTGGTCTATACATTCTCGAAAACTTAATACATGTCATAAGAAAAGTCATAAACCTCTTGGAAGAACAGCACGAACCGATTAAAGATTTCTTCAGAATCCGTCAAAACAATTGCGTCTCGAATAACAAAAGAAAAATATTAAAACTTCATTAAAAAAACATTAAAATGTTATTACGTGCCACGACTGCTCCCAGATGTTAGTATAAGATCCCATCTGCCAAACAACACATGTATGGGATAGGTAGACGCCTCCTGCATCCCATCCAAGTCTTGCTTGATAAACAGAAGCTGAGCAGTATCTATGAAGGTATCCCTTTTTGCTGGGCTGGCAGAAAAGTTCTAAACCTGAAAAGGATAGATCAATCGAATTGAAACAAACTTTTGTCAGCAACAAGTACAATCATTGAATGAATCGTGGACATAAGAACTGCATCTGTAGTGTTATTATTGTCTTCGTACCGGACCATCTTGTGAACTTACCCATTGAAATCACCAGAAATGGACAAAACTTGCTATAGGGCAGTCATCAAGTACCTGCAACTGAAATGACAAACAGCAACAGAGAAACATGCCGACGTGGTCTCAACTATAGGGGATGATGTCCATTCATTTTCTACAGTAAAGAAATTGACTGCGGAAGTTAAGGACGGCAGAGGGGGTCTTAGCGATGACCCGCGCCCTGCGAGGTAACAGCAACCATTCAAGAAAACATTACCCGTGGGGATGGCTGATCAACGATTGACCACTCGAAACATTGCCATTGTTGTGGACATCTCATTCAGAGAGTTGCACACATTACCGCCAGCCAGTTAGGAATGATAATCTGTGCCGTTTTGAAGCAGATCCTAATACTTTTTTGGCCAGATTAGGCCCTATCAGATTTCAACCTGTTTCCAAACATGAAAAAGGAACTAGCCGGTCGTCATTTTCCTAGTAATGATGACGTTATGTCAGCTGTGAACGACTTTGTGAGGGTGACTGAAGAAACTGTCCCCTTGACCGACAGTCAGGCCTTGCAACATTGCTGGCAAAAGTGTGTACACCTCGCAGGGGATTATGTAGAAAAATAAATGGAAACCATTGACTTTGTACAGGTCTTTCAAAACCAATGTCAATATTTAGGTTGTTCTTGGTGTCATTAGGCGTAAGTAACCAATCACATAATTAATTGCATAAATCTGGGCATATAAAAGATCAAAACCAGGGCTCGAATATTTAGACACCTTTAAACCCCGTTGATTCTTAGGAGAGCCATGATGTGAGATATGTTATTTTTATGTAGTCTATGCTTGTATGTATCCTGCTTTGACATAAAATATATACACGGAACTGTTGTATTGTTGTTCATGATGAACACAGGATTTGGCGGCTATAGAAAATACGTACACAACGTTGAAGTCCAATAGAGAGAATTACAGGGATTTCGTAGAAAGCAACAACAATTTGTGAAAGCATATTAATGTTTTGTCTCCTTTTTATACGCCTTTTTATACGGTATTATGCCGTCGCCCCTGTCCATACGTCCGTCTACAATTTGTTTGTGGACAAACTACAGGTCACAATTTGTATCAAAATTTGACGAAACCTGAAATATAGGTCTAGCTCCCAGAGATCTCGGTTCCTTTCGATATTGTACGAAAAATCACGTTTTTAGCTGATGGGCACTCTAAAGTTCACCATTCTCGTCTGATTTTGATGAAGCTTAAAATGTATGTTTATAACCCAAAGATCATGGTTCCTTTCGATATTCGCGCATATCGGATGGTACCCTGATTGTACGAAAAATCGTTGTTTTTAGCTTGTGATCCTTCACAATTATTATCCAATTTAAAAATCCGTTCGAATATATCACCGTTATCTTTTCTGGCAACCGCTGGTTCTAATTTCTTAAACCATGGCAAGGAATACTATTTCTTTTATTGTGTACAGTTTATGTCCTACCCCTTTGGGTATGATCAGGTCAAGTGGTCAATTTAAAGGGACAATCCCGATTTTAACAGAGTCTCAGATATAAAAGTCTGTGTACGTATAAAATTTAAGCACCAAAATATAGAGCAATGGTGTTTTTACCGTATCTCAAAATTTCAGCTCAAAACGGCTTATCCGGTTTAAGATCGTTGGGTGACCCGATAATCTGTTGCCGTTCTTTTAGAGGTCTTTACTATGCCTGAGCCACGTGCTGTACTTGATCACGAAAGGTAAATTTCACATACACGTTATTTTCATAAATAGACACCGTATAGTACGGTCTGGGGCACCGGACCGGTATCCATTTCCAGATGAGGACTGACGGTTTTAAGTTGTTTTAAAACGTATCCCTTATATTGAGTTAGTGGCTCGGCCCCAAGGTGGAGCATTTTAAGGGTTTTTAACACAAAATTAAGCAGGTTCATTCTCCAAAATAAAATCGATATTGGCCAGTCAAATATTGAGAATATATGAAAACCCCGTAAACAGTCACCAAGGGAATTTGTTCAACTGGTAGTGTTCAGGAAACAATATCCCAGAACAATGTTATTTTTGTTAATCTCATCACTTGACACTTCGAATTTAAATTGACTTCCATTAGATTGACTCTAGCTAGATGACACCTTTGTATTTGTAAACGTTTCTATTGTTATCAACAATGAACTACTGTCTCATCTGTCGCATTATTTACCTGTTATTTATTTACACCTGTAATATTGTCTATCACTCCTGACAGTATATACTTTATTCACAAGTTAAGGTTAACCATCCTATAAAGTTTGTTGAATTTATTTTTTTTATTTTATTTTGTTTTGGGGTGATTTTGTGTGTGTGGGGGGGGGGGAGTCGGGGTCAGTATCCTCTGAACCGTTAAGGAACATGACCTCAGAACTAGCAAACCACAAGTTAGAGTGCACATTTGTTCCTGTCTTCGTTTTCCGAATTCAAACTTTCAGATCAGGTACAAGTATGGCGCAGAATACGTCTGTTTAGAGTTAAATATTCGCGTCATCCCGGATCATCAAATAGTCTGTAGTATTTGTTGGGTTTTTTTTGTGTGTGCATGTTCACTGCATATGGCTCCTGTCATCTATCTTTTTTTTTGGGTAGGGGGTGGGGGTAATTTAAACATTTTTCATAAAAATAAAATGTTTGTCTGATAGCACAACGAAAAATGTTGTGCCACTGAAACATAATCTGGCAACAATAATACGCCCACTAGCAGCATTAGGTTTTTGTGAATTACGGGAAAGACATCACGGTACCTTGCAAAGGTTTAACATCCCTCTTTTCTGTATTTAATGGAAATTTCGCCAACTGTTATTTCACGTGCTTGCCAACGTCTACCCAAACCTCGTTTTTTCATCCCATCCCAAGGAACTTTCTCGGCCAACAACGGGAACGAACCAGGAGCCCCCTTGGCCATCGCGACTCCCTATATGCTGTAATGCAGGGTAAACGAGCAGCAACCGTTATTCAACAATTTCGGTCTGACGTAGGCATTTTGGTTTGGATGTGAATTAGGAAGTCGAAGGTACTTGGTATAAGTTAACTTGGGAACAAGTAATATGGTTAATTTCGGGAGAGCACATTCCGCTTATAGGTGCCGACATATCAGGTGTTCTAGGAGTAAACCTTTTCTACTTGTTTCGGCTTCATTTAACCGTTAGCTTTTGCATATCAAGTAAAATAAGAACATTTCACTGAGTTAACCATTTGCCTTACCCTTTTGAATAAAGCAATTAAAATGATTTCCTGTTTACCATGTACAGTTTTTATGCATACATGTATTTCATTTTTTAAGTAAATTTCTTTTAAAGGCAAATTTTAAAAGTTAATGTTTTCATTTATGTCTAAATTTATTTTTTCCCCAGAAATTCTGGATACGTATAAGACTTTTGGCGATTAACACAATATTTGATCCTTCCTGATTCAAATATTTTGCGTCTTTTTTGTCAACTATCTAAATATAATCGTCGTCTAAACATGAACTATAATTCAAAAATATGTACATGTGAATTTAAAACTTGGGTTTCTTTATTCTGGACGAAAAGTTTAAAAGAAAACTGTATTTATTATTTATACTGTCAAATAGTTGACAAGTTAGTTTTAATATATTCCCACCGCGAATCTGTGGCTTAGCATGACAGTCATTTCCCGACATAGGTTCGAAAGGGTGCAAATTCTCCTCTTTGTTCTGGGTTATAACTGATTAATAATTATGCCTCCTCTATTTCTGCTCAAGAATTAGTGATAATATTAAAATTATGCTGTTACAAAATCCATTCGTTGAGATTATTAAATATATTTCATTCTAACAAAGCGATCAGTAAAGTACGACGAAATTATGACTGTTAAAAAATGAGATGGGTTCTTGGCTGTCCCAATAATCGAAGAAGTACTAAAAAAATACCCGCAAAGAAATACCCTAAGTATAATTTCAGCGAATGGAGTACAATGTTAAAAGAAAAATCGCAATTAACGTCTGATTTTAATAAAGTTGCTATATTCATCCATTGGTGATGTTTGGAATAGTGACGTTATGATTATATATTATCTATCAGGTGTATGCCCACAGTGTGCTCACAACGAAACCCTTTAAGCCAAAGATACGGGCATATTCATCCATTGGAATAGTGACGTTATGATTATATTATCTATCAAGTGTATGCCCAGAGTGTGCTCACCACGAAACCCTTTAAGTCAAAGCTACAGGCGTATTCATCCATTGGAATAGTGATTATCTATCATGTGTATGCCCAGAGTGTGCTCACCACGAAACCCTTTAAGCCAAAGCTACGGGGCGTATTTTTCTCATTTCAACAAAACATGCACGACCTTTATATCGTCAAATTCTATAAGCATGACAGTTTTGCATTTTGAAATCAGTGACTTCTGAAATCCATCAGTTAACATCCGCCATTGTATCGATATTACATCTCGGTGATTTATAAATTCTCCCCAAAAATCCTATTTAAGCAAATATACGCAACCATGACGACATATTTGTAGATTATCTGTCACTGATTTGTTGCTTTGAGGAGAAATGTAACCGGAGTTAGGTATTTATTTATATTCGTGAGATTATTTTACACCGTCTTTCTACGATTCTTAAATTTACTCACACGCAGAAGACAAAGCATTCTCGTTTATCGAATGGTGTAATTTTCTTGTCTCCTTTTCTCTTTTTTGTAGCAAGTAAACACCTTGTCTGATTCGAATACAATTGCAACCGAGGAAAACAATTTTAAATCGTCTGGGTATTCTTCCTTTCTACTGTAACCCATGCAAGCACACCACGCTTATCAATTTTATGGACAGACGTTACGAATACGGCAAGTTTAAAAAACCTTTACTCACGTTTATGAGTGTAAAGGCAAATGTAAGGTAAAAGACAGAAATAACTCGTATTGCAAGCTTAAAAAAACAACCTTTACTCACTTTATAAGTGTAAAGGCAAATGTAATTCACTTCACAAGGTAAAAGACAGAAATAACTCATATTGCAAGTTTAAAAAAACAAACCTATACTCACTTTATAAGTGTCTGAGTAAATTTTATTCACTTCCCAAGGTAAAAGACAAATGACTCACAAGGCAATTCCAAACAGCATACCTTTTACTCTTTTTATTCAAAAATGTCTAGCACTACAAATTCAAAAATGTCTCACACTACAAATTCAAAAATGTCTCACACTACAAATTCAAAACTTAAGGGTAAACGTCATCCAGATTATAGGCTCGATATAACAAACTTAACTGCCGAAAGAAGACGTGTGGAAATATATAAAATAATGTCATATATCTACTTTTCGAACATTAATGCCCCTTTCCTCAAACGCAATCCGTTTCTTGAATGACTGAAAATTGCCGTAAAGGGTGTCTTTACACTTTTTATGTAAGATTTATATTGACCACCTATTAATAATTTCTGATCTGAATACTTTCCCTAGAAAAGACATTCTTGAAAGCTTAAGTTAGGAATTC
Organism: Patella vulgata; assembly: GCF_932274485.2. NCBI lineage: Eukaryota > Metazoa > Mollusca > Gastropoda > Patellidae > Patella > Patella vulgata. The sequence continues at coordinate 28,054,986 of NC_065883.2, forward strand.
TTAGAAAACAATCTTAATAATTTTATTTCAAGTATTACAGTGATTAACTGTGGAATAAATGATATGTAGTTCATCCGATTTTTAAAACCCATTTACAGATTAAAATATTTCAGTAAATCCTTTGTAATCAACAATGATCTAACAGCAGTTAATCTTCCAAGGGAAAACAATTTGATGAACTATTGCTTATACACCTTACTACCGTTGCTGCAGTTCAAGAATGGTAAAACAAAAAATGCTAAGCCTGTTAAACATCTAAGAAGAACTACTGGAGCTGGACAGTAATGGCTTTGAAAAAAGTCATTATTTGTTTAAAGAGATTATTTAAAGTGTTGACCTACGTTGATCTAGTGTGAAGCTATGGGAAGAAGTCTTTAATAGTTGCACGAGGATTTACCTACAGACTTACACATACCGTGGAACATTGTCTTCATTCCCTGACACACTGCAGTATAAAAACTATATATTTTGTATCCCCGCTTTTGGTGCGATTCTGGGGGTATTAAGTAAGAACTGTTTTCACGTTTCGGACATGTGACGCTAAGCCAGATACATATTTAAGAGAGAAGAGAGAGAGATGGTGTGTTAAGCGTATCAGATAGAGGACGCTAAGCCGGAAACTTATTCAGTTATCCAAAACTTCGTAAAAATTCCAATTATCCATAACTTTGTCAATTTTTTTTAAAATAATCATTTAAATTTTGGATATGATTTATATAATTTTCATTCATATCTAAAACACCTTTCCTTGTTGTCGATCCCTTTTGTAATTCATTGGGCGCTGCTGACAAAGGAAACGTTCTTGCCGGTTATAAGTAGGACTGAGGATAGAAGATGCGCTGTTGATGACGAACAGGCAGCTTTTTTGTTTTCAATGGACAGACATATCTCATTTCATTATGTGTACACACATCTCCTAAAAGCGGATATTTGAAGGCTGATATGTAAGTTGTCTTTATATCTGCGTGTAAATATTACATCTGGCCTTCTGAGTATAGACATATTGATTTGTACTTTTGTACTTTGTTTTACTTCTAGATCTAGTTTCTTCAAATCTCTAGATTAATTCACAGTTTAGTAAAATTATTTTGCATTATTATGAAGGACTGAAAATCAAGACTTCCATTACTATTATGGGAATGGTACTTGACAATCGGCTTGGGTTTTAACTTCCCTCAGAATAAAGTAATTTGTCTTTTCAATATAGACATTTTTATACGCCCAAAATTTCATGTGTACGCATATTGTCGTCACCCCTGTCCATCCGGACGTCCGTCCACAATTTGTTTACGGACACTCTAGAGGTCACAATTTTTATCCGATTTTGATGAAACTTCACATTTATATTTATATCCCAAGGATTTCGGTTCCTTTCGAAATTCGCGCATATTGGACCGTAACTTAGCTTGTTCTCTGTCAATCTCTTGCAAAATGTGGGCGTATCTTGCAAGGCAACCTCTTGTTCATTATCTATTTTTGAACCATTACAGCAAGAACCGCGAACTCTTTATAATATAAATCTTGCATTATTCATCTTTAAAATAGGCGTGTTTTTTTCTTCTTTAAGATGTAAAAATGATACGGTGTTACAATATCCAATATTTTATATGGTTTCTGAATCAAATATACGGTTGTTATTTAGCTGGCAGAAATCCTTTTAACTTGTGCATTTGTCAAAGCAGAGTCTTTCCTTTTATTGCTAATGCCCAATGGGATAAATCGTAATCTTAACGGTGACAAACAAAAAACCAAATGGTGACACGTTAGAATAAAGAGATAACATGTAACGCTCTTATCTTTATTTTATGTATGTTAATCTGTGAAAATCCACCCTTTTTGACCAGGCTAATGTTCCGGAAATGCGAACGAGTACAATTTGACAAAAATAGTGTGATATCTTGGCGTCTTTATATTGATTTAATATGATTTTTTGGCAACAGTTCGTGGAATCAACCGGCGTTTTAATCCAAACACCTTGCAGGTAACCAGTTATATAACGTCAGGTATGTGCGTATTGTATTTGGTTACACCTTGAAAGTATTTTAAACTTCTGTTTCAATATTGTGTAGGGCAATGTAGAAGGAAGCACAATTAACATAAGACAATAGTGTATATTGATATACGTTCCGTTCTCACATACCCATTCATTAACTTTCAAATACTTGTTTTATATCTGTATACTTTCCTTTCTTGTATACAGTCTATCAGGAGTTTCCATATACATGTAGACTTATTCTTTAGTTACGAGTAGCAGGCGAGGGAGGAGAGTTTTGTATTGACGCCCAACTGTGTCGCTTCTGCCTATTATTCTTTGATTTCCCACTGTCAACTATTCTTTTAAGTGCATGCCAATGTGTACACGGGTTTACTTCAAATTTTCGTCCCACCCCAGTGACTAGACAGACTTTGCTTTTATGTCCCGTAGGTGCCAACTCTGATAAGTAAAGACCGAGTTTGAAGGTGCCTTAGGTTCTTCTAATCCCAAGTCGAGATTCCAATCCGGGACATTCTAGTTCGAGAATCCACTGCCCGTTTGAAGGGATATATTACTTGTTAATTGGACACAATGCCATTGGCTTCAAAGTGTCATTATTTTTTTTACTTTTCACCCCAGAATGATAACTCGGATTCAAGACACTAAGTTTCATCACTCTAGAAGACAGAATCAAAGTCAAAGAATTGCTTAGCTCTGCTTAGCTTTAGCGGGAAATGTTAATCATTGGACTCAGTCACGACATTCACCTAATGAAAATCAACATCAGGTTTAAACATTCTACCTCAATTAAAAGCAGACTTATGTTCCAGAGTCTTGTGCTTATCGCTCCTTAGCCTAAGCAGAAAATTCTTATCAAACTTAGTTAAGGTGATGATAAAATGAATCTATACGCGGAGTTTCACAGCTCTCACTTAATTATAACCGAAGTTATCGTTACCAAAATCATCAACCAATCAAATTGCCTATCTCTGCTTACCCTAAGCAGAAAATGCTTATCTTCGAACTCTATCGGGGCATCGACATAATAAACACCTACACCAGTTTGAACATTCTAGCTCAATTAGGAGAGTTATTGTGTCCCAAAAAGTATGACGGACAGACAGGCGGACCAACTTTGAATAGTCCCCTGCTTCGAATTATTAATTAGATCTTTATTTACATAACAGGCCCAATATCAACTCTGTAGACCCTCAGATGGCTTGGATACAGCTTGGATTTAAACAGTTGTCCATTTTATAATTAAATCATTAAATGGCTGACCAAGTTAACATTTACCGTTGATGCCTATTTCTAGTCCAAACTTCCAACAGTGATAACTTCGTTCAGAATAAAGAAATTTTCAACATTTTCTCTTTTTTATCCGCTATTTTTGGACTGTTTATTTTCTGAGCAATGGTACTTGACAGTCGAAACTTCAAAGACCCATAACTACACTCAGAATAAAGTAATTTGACTGAAATTTTCAAAATATTCATTTTATTATAGCAAGAATAACCAGCTTGTTTATCTAAATCTTACACAATGCATCTTCAATAGCTCGTCAACATAATCACTCGGTCACTTTAAGATTAGCATTATATCAAATATTTTATGTAGAGTTACATAATTATTGTATAGACAAATACGTCAAATCGAAATTAATTTTATTACATCCATCTGAAGTATTTTGGTTGATTCAGTCAGTTATTAGGCGTATCTGGTATATAAAAAAAGATAAACGCCAGTGGAGAATTAAATACAAGTTACTCTGATTTATTGTGCACTCCTTAGATTTTGGACCATATGGCAACACGAAAACATTTTTCATTTATTCTTCTACAGCTCCCCTATGCTATGTTTAAGCTGGTATTGTTTTCTGTGTATATACATGTATATCCACTACCATTCGACCACTATATCCACAATTTACTGATTAAATTACCGTAATTAAAAAAACAAAATAAAGGCGTCAAACGACATTCTGTAACTAATAAAGCTATTTGATTTTTTTTCCGTTTTGTAAATACATTTTGTGTCGTGAGAAATGCAAACCCCATTTAGACAGCTTGTGCTTTTTTTGTAGACGTAGATTTCTCAGTACGCCAACACAGTTGTACGAGTTGCGCTTATAAAGTTGTAAAACAAGTTTCCAGCACGTTGATTTGTTTAATCTTTAGATTGTTGAACCAAACCAAAGAATGGTTTAATTTAGGATACTAAAGGGTTTGTTTTAGCTGCTTACATCATTAAAATCTCAGCGGTTCGGTGGGAGTTGTGATCGGAATTCTAGGTTTATCCATCGCAATTTGGAAGATATGTATTCATGATGTATGTGAATATACTGGCCATTAATGGGACTATTGTCACCGAAGATGTTATGACCATTTCTGCTGTCTTGAAAACCAAAGAAATGTATGCGAGACTACATTTATTTCCCAGCAGACTTCGCTTTCAGCCAATCAACAATGTCCACCAGTAACCCACCTCTGGGCATATTAGGATGAGTAACCGAGAACCAAGTTTTCCGCATGGAATAAATAAGATATGTTCAGGGTTTCCAGTATGGTTGGCACAAGAGACAAAATTAAGTTATGGCATATTTGAAATAAAAAAAAACCCATGAAAATATATGGCCAGACCTTTAATTACTCGGGGGGAGGGGGAGTGGAATTAAATTTAAAGATACATTATGAGAGATTAGATAAAGAGCTGGCAGTTCTCACTATAATAGTTACAAACCAGAAATTGTAAAGGGAATTTGCTGAATATTTCAGTCAAATTGATCCTTTCTGAATCGAGAATTTAGCGATTGAATTTTAGGCCCAGCCTCTTTCATCATTACTAAAGTCGGTACAATAAAATAACATAGTCTCAATTATCCAGTTTTTGATTTATTCATCAATGAGCTTTGAACAGCAGATCGGATTCCAATCCAATATATATCGCAGGCTAGCGACGACATTGAGAGTTGATTATGGTCTGGATATGTTTTGACATGATGTGTGCATTGATCGTAACCACGATTAAATGCAGAACCATTCTAATCTACTTAAAATCGGAGCCATCCGATGGCACCGAGAGTTGATTATGGTCTTGTCATATTAATAAATGTCTAATTAATAATGTATATAACATTTGATGCCAACGAAAGATCTGCAATAGGCAGATGTAGCTCTTACATAATGCCTGTTCAAATAAGCAAGAATGTACTTTTCATGGTTAAAATCATCTCAACGTGCACATTATGGTATCTTATTGATATCGTGATATCTTTCGCGCTATTGGCCACTATACGCTTCCATTATAATGAGACAAAGAGCTGGTCGTTCTTGCTATAATAGTTAAAAAATGGATTTAAGTTTTGACTAAAACGTAGATTGTTTATTATCGTAGCGAGGGCATTTGGGAATGGAGACTTAAGTCTCGATTATCTATTTTATCGTTAAACTCTAATATGGCTGCGGTGTTCTAGTCTATTTAAAATCGGGGTCATCCGATGGCCAAGATAGTTGATGATGGACTTAAAAGTTTAGATAATAATTTATATAATATCTGAAGCCAGAAAATAGGCAGATTTAGCTCTTACATATGCATCTTTAGCGGCATTTTTTTAAATATGTTTTTTAAATTTATTCCTTATTATCCGTTGTCTATTTATTCAAAATCTCCCAGTTTACAACTAAGCTTTTGGTGTTTTTACTTTCAGATGGAAATCTGTTTTGCGTGTCAAGAAGATAAACTGAGTATTTTCGATAAAATACACATTTCATTCCGTTTTAATAAGCTGTACCAATTGAACTATATCAAATAAAAACAAAAGACGTTAATCTAGGATTTTAACTACTCGATAGATCCATATTGATGATTTCCGAAACACTTGTTTGGAAGTATCAGCGCGAACTCATTATCAGAACTACAATTAAATTGAAGAGTTATTCAATGTATTTCATGAGCCCCCGATTGTGCAGGTCATCACGTTTTAGTAAAGAATTTTATTTTCGTGCATGTTAAATATTAACAAAAATTATTAAGTCAAAAAATATTCGGCATAGATTCTAAAATATGCGAATCCATGATTTGACATTATTCTAACACCGGGGTATCTTCGAATATTTATAGCATGCTAAACATACAATGTTTACAGCGTTCTTAAAGAATAAAATATATTTTTCAAACTAAACAAAAACTGTTTACATTGGAGAGCAAATTCTTGCATTATTTTTTCCATGAAGATTGATTTTGTTTTAGCATTGTATTATAATAGCATTGTAGTTGAACGCACAACAAAATATTGAAACTAGTATGTTTGAACTATTTATGGTATTTGTGTATTTTTAAATGGTTGAGTTAAAAAAAATGGATAGTGTGACAGCCAATTATTGGTTTTTTTTGGAATTGCCAGATATCCCCCTACAGTCTCATATAACAACTTGTGGTCTTCGAAGGAATTATTAGTGAGCAGAAATTCGCTCGTGTATCTGTTATCATTCGTCAATTCAGTCTGTTATATAGAAGGATAACTTGTGCTTTCCTTTCGTCACTTCCATTTCTTGAACTCTTCATTACGCATCTATCGTAGCAATTATGAACTCTTGTGTTAAATTTATATTTGGAACGTGTTTAACCAGTTATATCACATATGAGATGATGACTGACACCAATATTGTCCTTTAAAATTGAAAGACCATCACCGCTACCTCAGGTCCCCTACAGTGTCTTCTGAATATTATGATTTCTGCATTTCGATGTTCCCAATTGAAACTGCATGATAGTTTAATTATTCTTGAAATAATGTATCCCCAAAAGGTAGTAATTGCGGGAATCTTAAACAGATTTCCAGTTAACCTATAGAAATGTAGAAACATTTTTATTCACATAGAGCTTATTTCATCGCTAAGACTCGCTTCTTTTATCTTGGGATTTAATGCTACAGCGTAGTACATCGATTCACTCTTAGATCCCACGCGTGGTTAAATTGTCCATGAAATCCTTTAACTTAATGATTAATATTACCAATACACTGGGAAACCGCCAAATTTTTAAAGATCATGCGATTGTTGTCCTTGAGCACAGATCAAACAATGGTCACCATTTATTGTCATGGTCAAGCAAAGCTTATAGCTTGTTTCTATAGACAAAGCTGATAGTTATTGATATACTAGTCCAAAATATGGTTCACTGTCGACATTTTATATTGTAAGTGGTAAAACTCACACACAAACGACAAGTCTATTAGGAAACATTGGGTTTGTACAGCTAGTACCCATAATCCTAATAATCACCAACAAGTCCGTTTTTGTCAATATCGCCCGATGTGTTGCAAAAAGTGACCGACAAGGAAAGATAAGTTATAGATATGCACATTCCACATATCATATCCAAATTTAAATGATTTCATAAATAATTGACAAAATAAAGTGAAATTGACAACAACAACATTCTCTCGACGAAGATTAATAGGACCGTTTTGTCGACATTTTAATTATCCATAAATTGTTCAATTATTTTATTAAATCAATTACATTTTGGATATAAAGTGTAGAATTTGCATATCTATAACATATCTTTCCATGTCGGTCACTTTTTGCAGTACTATTGACAAACAAAATCGTTTGTGTCAAAATTTCAATTATTCATAATTTTGTCAATTTTTTATGAAATCATTCAAATTTGCGATATGACTTGTAAAATGCACATATCTATAACACATCTTTCATTGCCGGTCTATTTTGGCAATGCTCTGTGCGCTTTAGAGGAATGTATTGGCCGAGAAAGTTCATTCAGATTTTCCGGCGTGGTTTCCCCTTTTCAGTGATGCAGGATGGAGGGCCTGGCCAGGACAGCTGTCTAGTCGTTCGGATGGGACGAGGTCCCGTATACACATTGGCGTACACGTAAAAGATCCCTGGGCAGTTGGAATTCGATATAAGAGTAGGCGATAGTGCTGCTGCCCGGGCAAAATTTCCCTCATAGCACACTGTATGGCGTATGCACGTCTTCATTAGCCCAGGTTAGAAGCAGAACAGTAGGACGTTAAACCCCATTTTATTTCATTTCATTTCATTTGCTTTAGAGGACAGAAACCCCCTAGGCGGTTATTAGTAGGACCGCCATTTCTCTATGAAGACATATAGCACTACTTGATGCCACTAATGAGTGGAAGATAATACAAAGTACAGAAAGGTGTGTCGCTGTGTGAACTCTTCAAGTTAGAAATGACACCTGATCCCAGGAAGAGTAAAAACATCCTGCCCTATTAATAACCCTTCACTACCCATAGCAAAAGAGTGTGGTGGTTTCTATGTGGATTTCAGAACCTTAGTACCAGTGGCCACTACAGAAGCACCAGATAACAAACCTATAAGGGCAGGACTACACAGTAGCTTTTTTCTCGGGTACAATTCCATACGTAACCTAGAACGAACTCAAATAACATATATTAATAAAATTTATCACCCAATAATACATTCTACAGTAGATATCGCTTGTGTGATATATTTCATAATCTACAGCGATATCTCCTTAGGAGATATCGCTTTACATGAATTTGATTGGTCAGTTGAAAAGGAACAATCTTTTTCTATTTTCAAAAAAACAGTTCATTTCTTATTAATAGTAACATTTCTTATTAAAAGTAACATTTTTTTAAATTAAAAATGAACTATTGTTATTCAATTGACCTTGATGGAATCACTGGGTCAATATAAAGGACTTTGCAATGGTTGAATTGCTGTCCAAAAATGATGTATCACTACGCCGTAATGTTTAGTAAAAGTGAAATCTACAGTAAAGAATTATATTTATCTATTTGTGCATTTAAGAAGGGATTGGGTAATACATAAAATCTCCTATTCGTCTTTTTTGATATCAAAAAATATCAAAACTCGTTGATAAAGTAAAAAAAACGAGGCAGAGTTGATATCAAAAAAGACTGGTAGGAGAATCTCTATGTATCAAAATATCCGGTTTGTCAATCCACATAAAGAATACCCCCAACTATGTCTCCGAAGATAAAACAATGGAAGCCAAATATGTCTGTGATATTACCGATCATGGGTACAAATCCTCATGAAAATTACTGAACAGATAGATCGTCTTGAAATTCTATTAGCTTAATAGCGTTGTGCATTTTTAGAGCATGCGACGTTCCAATAATGATTGCGTTTATATGTGAATCGGTTGTTGCACTTTTAGAGCATGTGACGTTCGAATGATGATTGCATTTATATGGGAATCGGCTGTGGTATTATGTGTATATCGAGCCGTCAAGCTCACTATCTCGTGTCAAGAAAGTGTCCTGTATTTGGGGAAACTTTCTGTTGATTGGAAAGTAAACACAATTAGTGACCATTTCTTTTTCCAGTTCAGAGGCACACGCAAAATTCATAACGCCACCAACCAATGTCAAATTAGACTGCCAGCTAGGCCATGTCGCGAATCGGGATTCGAATTCGAAAATCATTTGAAATAAGTAGAATGAATCTGGAATCTGCATTCGCGACTATCCGACAAGCCCTCTGGACGGATCGATTTAGTATGGTGTTGTTAGGCCAGTGCTTGTTAAACACTTGATACGATAAATAAAAGAAGACACAGGGTCATTTGATGACAAAAGAACTCCAGTCAACACACTTATATTGGTAACAGAAGAACTAAAATCTTTACAGTCGGTACACATCAGTTATTTGTTCATCCGAGATCGACGCTACAACCTGGTTAATTTCATTGTTCTATCTCTCAACAAGATCTTCAATACTGTTGCCACTACAATTAATACTAACAGGAATTCACGACTGGGTCTGTATGACACATCTCTGGTACACTAGGCTGTCATGTTGGTTTAGAACATTTTTTACATATTCGCAGTCTACTGACGTTAGAAAGAAGAATTGATTAATGTTTTGCTTTGTCAACAGCACCAGACCACCTTTAACGGATTCGTTGATTACGGCAATATTTAAACATTAAACATAGCAGTTAAAGTAACAGAAAAAATATAAACACATAGTACCATGTTATGTTAACATAATTGAGATCGTGCACGAGCATGATACGCTGAAACTTTTTTTTGAAGGGATACAGAGTGCTAGCATTCAGTCAATCGACTTTATAACAAAAGTTTCTCACACAAATAACAGATTTCCCGGAATTGGAAATACCATACTTCTTAACATTTTGAGAAAGCGTTTTAGAATTTAACAGACCTGTCGAATGGGTTTTGGGCTTGTTTACTAGTCTTCCGGGAAAAATTCAATGAAAAGATCGACCTCGAAACCAAATTTCGATCATACTATGTGGGGTAGCGCTTCATTCTTTATGCGTATATAAGCTACTGGGCTAGCTATCGGGAAACCGAGAATTTGAATTTACCCAAAGAGAACAGTTGTGTTATTACTGGTTACAGTAAAGTTACATAAATAATTTCGAATGAGGACAATAAATATTTTGGATTGTAGAGTGAGCTGTTCGTATATCGACAAATAAAAAAAAGTTAAACGACAATCTGTCAGTTTTCCACCAGAATGGACTCCCGTTTATCAATCGGTGTAAAAATGTTTTCTAAAAAGTTCCGAAGGAAATCCCTAAATATTTGAGCTACAATATCGATAAACACATTCCTGTTTTGTATTTATCGGGGGTTTATTATCCATTTAACCATTTAACAGGAAGTGTTTATATCTCCTAATAGTTTTCGGTTTTCTCTTTATATGTCCACAAAACATTTTATTCGTTTAACGGTGTATATTAAAAGAGAATCTTCTGGCAAAAAGCCTAAAACTTTGAAAGACCTACACGTAGATAAATATACGAACAACAGTTCCCGAACCGAGTACACGACAATGAGTTTTTTTAATATCCAAACCTACAACTTCAGTAACTACACATAGAAAATGTCATTGACGATGGGTTTTTTACCCATATGGTCACGTTAGAATATCTGTGTCCAAATATCACCGACATACACCCATTGTAGACTTTTCTTTTGTTGCTGAAAGGTTGACACTTCAGCATTGCTGCCACTAACAACACTCTACCCTTGGACCCTGCAACTATTTCTACGGAAAGCGTTGACAAATTTAAAGACGTGTAATCTGAGCATTTATACAAAACATTCTTTCTGATCGATCGCTGCTTTTGTTGACTGTTGCTCTAAACACGCACCTGTCTTGAACAACCGCCCGTCCTCTAAGGAATACATTCCACGAGGGTCCAAAACATAAATGTTTGGTGAGATTTTTGGGTAGCATTGGTTTTTTTTGTTAAACCCGCTAGGTATGTTTAAATACATGATGCATAACAGACAATGTAAAATCTTGTAATAGCTAATCGTTTTAGACACGTGTTTAAAAGTGTTTTCTATTTGAATATGTTATGCTAAAAACAGTTGCTTTAAAAGTCACCTGTGGGTGAAAACCAGATTTCTGGAGCCAACACATATTAAATACTAGATGTTTTAAAATCACAAGGAGATTTAAATTGTTACCTAGCTGAATACATTTTGTTGCAAACTAGAAAGTACAAAAGTTGCAGCAGTGTAGAGTATTACTAGGAACTATATGACTAGTCAAGACTTTTCAGGGTATTTTGATTTTGAAATGCCACACTCATGATGAGCTATTCATTTTAAAATTGATGGTTTTAAAAAAAACTGTAACTCCATTAATTTTTAATTACAAAGATTCCATCATGAGACAAATATTGAAGGGGGCTGATCATCTCGTGTTGTGACGTCATTTCCGTAGGTGATTTTCCTTCTTCGTGTCCGATAACCGATTAATATTCACCAAAACCTGGCCGAAAATGTAAATTCAATCATTCGTCTTCGATTCTAGACCAAAACGTTAACAAAAAATTATGTCAATTTGTTTATGAAACCAATTAGTTTTGGGGTATTTAGAAAGAATATATAATATTAGCACAACCGTAAAGCTGCATTACTTTGTTTCACGGTAAATGATAAAAAGACGATTTTAACACTGGTTTAATAACATTTTAAAGTACTTTTCGTCCGCCTTAGGACTATTCATAATTAATGTCATTGCATAGAGATGGACACCATAGTATATTTATACATATTTATAGTCTCGGTCACCCAGAACCCCGTAGTCTTCAACATACGGAGGGTCTGGGACCGTTGTCAATATTTGACGTAAAGTCCATTGCCCATGCGTAACCGGGAGTTTGGTTTTTAATGAGGTTGATTATCCAGTCTCTTTAGCCAAGTCAAGTAAGAGTTGCGCCCCTTCCCACAATAAATCCCATAATTCTTGCATTAATATAAACAAACATGAATCGTGGCGACGAATTAGGATTAATTTTCAAAGCATAGATATGGCCCATGAAGAAAGAAATTTTACAATAAAAAATTAAGAGTGTTTGATATTGAACTCGCATGCAATCAAATGGATTTTTTTGAAATGACATTCTTAAATTAATTTCATGGGCGTAAACATCTGGAGGCAGACCACCATTAAATTTCATCATCTCGGTACCCACGAATTTTTGTTCGTCTATTTATAGCAATTCTCTCTCTCTCTCTCTCTCTCTTTTCTCCCCTTTTGCATGCCCATTTTTGTTGATTTTTTGGTCTAGAATGGACGAAGAGGGTTTGAATTAACATTTTCTGCCAGGTTTTGGTAAATATTCATGATTTTGAGGCGGAAGGATAAGAGGGTTATCAGGTTAGCTACGGCGATATGTACGGCAACTAGTTACATGTTTTTAGTATGCTTCTTCAAGTTTGTGTGTCTCAAAATTTTGGTGGTCAACCTCATACAAATTTTAGTGCAAAGACATGACCATTTGTTCCTCTGTCTGTAGTGAAAAGCATTCAGCCCAACGAAAATTTGGGGAAAAGTTGGAGGTGGGCAAAGAGGCCAGAATTAACATTGAAGTCAATGGGGAAATTAATGGTGGTCTGCCTCCATCTTGTTTTGAGAGGAGTTACCTCCCATAGACGTTGTTTATGACAATGTAATAGACCGGATTATCTAGCCAATTTTTCACAAATGTTGACAACGCATCCAGACTAATTCGTAGAATATGATAGAGAATAACATATTTACAAAGTGACACTTTGGTTGTAATTGGTTATAGTTACCATTGTCTATGGTTACATATGATTTAGGTAACTAACAGAAAACATAAATACACCTGTGGTAATCTGCTGTAAATGGGTACAATTTAGGAACAATGAACGGAAGATAATAAAGGGATAGATTAAGAAATTTGACTTGTAGGTGTTTTGTACATCTAAAGATATGTCTATTCACAAATAAGTTCAAATATCCAACATTACAATCCCGTCGATGGTTGCGGACTCTATCCGTAGATGTGTGCCCGTTTCCCCGATATAAACATTTTTATTTCCAAAATTGTTTAAGCACAACAAATGGAATTTTAAATGTCGAGGAAAAAAAACCCCGAGTATTATGCTGCTAACACTTTCAATTTAATCCGAACATCGTCAGGTCTTCCCAAATAGCCAACCCGGAAAACAGGATGATACCATTGAGTACGCATTTGGATGAATGTGGTGGGGGTAAATTCGAAGTTTTTCTGATGTATATAAACAAAAGTACAAACCCAAACTAAATGTAAAAGTGTAGTTTATTGTGTGATTATATGTATTAATATCATTTCGTATCAATAACGTCATACTTGAAGAGTTATTCCTCTTTATGACTTCCTAGTATTGTAAACATGCCGTTATTCATATTGTTATATAATTATTAATGGAGAAAAGGCCTGAATCATATTTTACTGACCAGTTCTTACCAGACTTAAATGCCTTATTTACCTCCACCCTGTTAATATTCTAATAATATTTAAACAAATCTTAATATATATATACGTTTTTACACTTTTTACTTCGACACTGTATACGGAGATTTTAAACCCTGTAATTCATTGTTATTATTATCGGTTTATAAGATAATGGAATTGATATAAATGCTAATGAAAGGTTAAGTTTTATAGCCAGATTACATAATTGGTCTATGGATATTTATTTCATCTCGTTACTCCTGTATTGTTATATTGTCAGATTACGCCAGGAAGACTATGTAAATTAATGAAAGGTTATGTTTTATACTTATAGCCAGATTACATAATTGGTCTATGGACATTTATTTCATATCATTACTCCTGTATTGTATTATTGTCAGATTATTCCGGGAATACCATGTAAATTAATGTCATATGGGAATCTATAATGTATATATGTATGGTTAAATTTTATTTTATCTGAAGGCGACTATAGAGGGCAGACAGCTGGATTATATGATTTAATGTATGTCAGATTGAAGTAAAGTGGTGAATTTTGTTTTACCAGAGCGCATTTTTTTTATTTATTTATGTATTTTTCTACCGTAAACATAGAAGTATTACCTTGTCGGATATATGAGCTATTAAAAAAACTCCTGTCCATGATTAGTAAGACAGTTAAAATGTAATTTTTAGCGGTAGCGTTGGTTATTTTATGTGAAGTTACGTTTCCCTATATCTAACAATATTCAATAAAATACAGAAACCATTTCTCAATCAATACTAACAACATTCATATATAATTTATTTAAATTCCGAGTCTAGTTAGATGTTTCTTTTCTTTTGTTCTACTTAATGTTAATTAAAGGAAAGGGTGGGGTAAATCTGGAATGATCGAATTGGCCCGTCTTTATAGAAGTGCGCGGAACTCCGAGAAACGAATTATATTCCATCGTGGGTAATCTGATTTTGGATCCTAGTTCTTGTTGATACGTTGCCAACCGACAAAAAATGGATGACTTTTATTAGAAAGAACGTGATTATTATGATAACGAGACGCCGTATACTTACCGAAACTTGAAAGATAGGTTTATCTGCCTAAGAAGATCTCGATTCCTTTCGATATTGGCATGTATCGAACCGTAACTTCATGGATTATGGCCCCTGTTTGTACAAAAAATCGCGTTAAAAACACCGTGTGAATATATCATCGTTACACCCTAAGAATGGTTGAGTTCGAATTTCGTAAAAATCGGACAAAATGGCCGCCCCTCGTTCGCAAATAGTGTCAAAATATTGCGTATCAGGGTTGTGGACCCTACAGAGGTTACAATTTTTATCCGATTTTGTTGAAACCTGAAATGTAAGGTTATAAACCCAACGACCTCGGTTCCTGTCGATATTCGCGCATATCGGACCGTAACTTCCTGAATTATGGCCCCTGATTGTACGAAAATTCACGTTTTAGCTTGTGGACCCTTTTGAAGTCATAATTTTTAACCGATTTCAAAAACCGTTTAAATATATCACCGTTACACCCTAAGGATGGTTGAATTCGAATTTCGTAAAAGTCGGACCAAAACTGACAGACAAAATGGCTGCCCCTCTTACTCAAATAGCGTAAAAATATGGTATATGAATGTTGTGAACCCTGTAGAGGTGACAATTTTTTTCTGATTTTGATGAAAGTTAAAATGTAAGTTTATAACCCAATGATCTTGGTTCCTTTCGACATTCGGGCATATCGGATCGTAACTTCCTGAATTATGGCCCCAGATTGTACAAGAAATCGCGTTTTTAGCTTCAGGTCCTTCTAGAGATCACAATTTTATTCCGATTTAAAAAAAAAACGTTTGAATATATCACCGTTACACCTTAATGACGGTTGAGTTTGAATTTCGTGAAAATCGGACCAAAACTGCCGGAAACAGTGTAAAAATATGGTATATCAAGGTTGTGAACTCTCTAGAGCTCACAATTTTGATCCAATTTTGATGAAACTTAAAATGCATGTTTATAACCCAAAGATTTTGGTTGCTGTCGATATTTGCGCATATCGGATCATAACTTCCTGAATTATGATTGTGAAGAAAATTGCTTTTTGTTTTGCATGTTCTCTATCCATCTCTTGAAAAATGTGGGCGTATCCTGCCTGGCAGCCGCTGGTTTTCTAAAGTATACATTTGTCAATTTTAAAGAAGCTATGGATAGAGAACAAGCTAAAAAGGAAGTGATTTTTCCTACAATCAAGGGCCATAATTCAGAAAATTACAATTCGATATGCGCAAATATCGAAAGGAACCGAGATCTTTGGGTTATAAACTTACATTTTAAGTTTCATCAAAATCGGATAAAAATTGTGACCTCTATAGGGTCCACAACCTTGATATACCATATTATTACGTTATCTGAGAACGAAGGGCGGCCATTTTTTCTGTCAGTTTTGGGCCGATTTTAACGAAATTCGAACTCAACCAGCCTTAGGGTGTAACGGTGATATAATAATACGTTTTTTTAAATCGGATAAAAATTATGACCTCTATAGGGCCCAAAAGCTAAAAACGCGATTTTTCGTACAATCAGGGGCCATAATTCAGGAAGTTACGGTCCAAGATACGCGAATATCAAAAGGAACCGAGATCTTTTGGTTATAAACTTACATTTCAAGTTTAAACAAAATCGGATAAAAATTGTGACCTCTATAGGGTCCACAACCTTGATATACCATATTTTTTACGCTATTTGAGAACTTACGGCGGCCATTTTGTCTGTCAGTTTTGGGCCGATTTTCACGAAATTCGAACTCAGTCGGCCTTAGGGTGTAACGGTGATATCATAATACGGTTTTTTAAATCGGCTAAAAATTATGACCTCTATAGGGTCCACAAGCTAAAAACGCGATTTTTCGTACAATCAGGGGGCATAATTCAGGAAGTTACGTTCCGATATGCGCGAATATCGAAAGAAACCGAGATCTTTGGGTTATAAGCATACATTTCAAGTTTGAACCAAATCGGATGAAAATTGTGGCCTCTACAGTGTTCACAAGCTAAAAACGTGATTTTTCGTACAATCAGGGGCCATAATCCATGAAGTTACAGTCCGATACATGCCAATATCGAAAGAAACCGAGATTTTAGGGTGATAAACCTATATTTCAAGTTTCATTGAAATCGAATAAAAATTGTGACCTGTAGACTGTTCACAAACAATTGTGGGCGGGCGGACGGACGGACGGACAGGGGCGATGACAATATACGTCCACATGAAAATGTGGGCGTATAAAAATACATTTGATCGTAAAGTAAAAGAAAACCGGTGACTTTTCTGAATGTGGGTAAGTCACTTGCCCGGCCCGTACTCGTTCTGTTTGAGGCTATTGTGCGGGGGTCCGGGCCCTGGCAGGTAATCCGGACCTGTAGAAAGCTAAAATGATGAGTGCGCCAATGTCGCGCTCGGTCGTCAATGATCATGCTTGCGGTTATTGGTCGCCCTAGGAAGGTTGACTTGTATCCGAACTTTAAAAATTGAAACTGAAAGCGAAACTTCTTCTTTTGTGTTCATTTCATTATTTTATCAATCCTAAGCTTGTATAATATGTGTTCTATGCTCTACTGTAACTGTAGTCTGGTAATCGGCTCGCCCTACCAATCTCGTTATTGTGACCGTTAGCCAGTTTTTGACACTCGTTTATTAAAAGTACAATTTTATCCCGTCATTCTTCAGTCGGAATAAAAATAGATTAGCATAGGGTCACGTGATCATCAGTAGCTCGTTCGTCATGAAACGAGTTTCCTTTTTTAGTGTCATTGGCGTTATTCGGCGCCTTATCTTGACTTAGTACTTCTCATTAATTGTCGTTCTTCGTTTTTATCATATCTAACTCAGTTTTGTACTGGTTTGTTTACGGTATCTTTCGAAACTAATTTTATTCGCTGTAATTTGTTTATAAATTTTAAAATGGCGGCTAATATTCCCGCGAACAGTGATGTTTTCGTGACTCATAATTAACAGTCGGGATAAGCATCCCAGTGCCATTTTAAGTCGAGCAATTACCGATAAACATACCGGAAAATCCCGCAGTCCAGAGGCGGCAGCGGGTTCGGGGAGTCAATTGAAAAGACAATCTATTCTTGATTCAATAGCACAGTCCTGTTGTCAGTCCAATATCAAGGTCAATGATAGTTCAGCTCTGAACGTAGGTCTCATTACACTCGCTCTGTACGTTCAGGAACCGTCCTATTGAATCCTTGTCGAAAATACAATCGGCCCCAGTCAATTTTACTGGGCAACTTTTTACTGCTAAACGGTCGTGTGCCAGTCTCTGTGGACGCCTGAACAATGTAAAGGCACATTAGTGAGAAAATAAGACCTTGCTTACCTATCTAGTATGTGCAGCACAACATGCTGTTAGAAATTAGCCCTCTTCTGCTTAATATAGGGTAACGCACAAATTTACGTAACACGGCCATATAAGACGAAACGAAATTTAGGTAAGCCTGACAATGAAATATAACAGTGGTCAGCATTTTTTTTTTGGAGAATCGCCAGAAACAACCCTTCAAAAGGAAGAAACGTGGAAGCAATTTCATTCCCCGTGTGCACCACAAACCCAACAATAACAAACAATAACAAATGATTGCCAGATATCTAGATTTGATTTCCATTGATAAAGGTAATGACTAGGTATGTCTAACCAAATCAGATTTGACAAAATTTGAACTATAGGTTATCACCACTTCAAGATGGACTCGGTTCGAACTGTATTTAATCTTATTGTACCTTCATGTTATATGTCCTCGGTTGACAGGCGAGATGCTTACTATTATGTCCCATTAACAAACAGCACAGAAAGTTTCTGGGGTTTGAATGGGAAGTGAAGTTTTTGTACCAATTTAATGCACTCTCTAATGGATTGTCCAGTGGGACTCGAATCTTTACAAAAATTATGAAGCCAGTGTTTCCACATTTGCGACAGCCAGGGGTAGTGTCCTCTGGTTATATTGATGATGTTTTTTATGGGTAACACATATATCAACAATGTTTAAACAATTTTTTCATTATTGCCAAACTTCTGCCATCTTAAGGATTTTTAATTCACAAAGACAAATCTAATTTTGAACCACATCAATCTTTAGAGCACCTGCGTTTTAATCTAGACTCAGTTATATGGTTGTAAGTTTACCATTTGAAAAAGCTAAGAAATTAATCTGAAGGTGGTTATTATGAACAAACAATGAGTTTGTCTGAACAGGCACGTCAAGACTTACTTTAGTGGTGTGCTAATCTGAAAGCAAGCTCTAAATCTCTCGTAGAATCGCTTCCCTCTATTACATAACGAACGGATGCTTCCCTCTACAGTTGGGGGGGGGGCTGTTTTAAGGGATGTTTCCACTGGTGGACGTTGGAATGAAGTCGAAAGTAAACACCACATTAATTACTTGGTGTAGAAAGCAGCTTTATTTGGCTTGCAGGCTTTATGCGTTGATGCACATAATGAACATACACGGGTTGATATTGATATGGATAACACCACAACAGTGGGATATGTTAACAATATTAAACCTGGTAGTAATTCCATCGTCAGGGAAATCCATATTCCTGAAGCAATGGCCCGAGAAATCCCTCTCTGTCCATTGCTGGATTGGCTTCTGATATTTGAGCTTTTGAGGGAGTGTGTCTATTCTTCCCGTTCAATCAAATCTATCCCAAGTACAGCAACATGACAGTCCTCCGTTTGATCTGGGGTCTTCTGCAATATTCTGCTATGCATTGGTTAATTGGGCATAATAAAATCGTGAGTCATGACGTAACGTTATGTAAACATATTTGGTCCAATGTTTAAAGCGTAATCACATTGTTACGCAGTTAACTATTGGTTGTTAATCGGACTATTGACCAGTCATTATTTGGAACAGAAATTTGCTTCCATTAAAGCAGTGTTTAGTGGGATTAGCTCTAATCAAACGAAACACTGCGGGGAGTATGGGGAAATCTCTCTTTGGTGTGTAGAGCATACCCCCCCCCCCCCTGAGCATCCCATATTCCTGGAGTTTCCAATCATTCAGTAGACCCTGAATCTAGGGTCTTTGATGATAAAACTGAATGGGCACTACATAAAAGTTACTTGTGACCGGATAAAACTGTAATCAAACTTCACTTTTAACTATGAGTTATCGTGGTTAGTGTTGGAATAAGCTACAACCCCCCGAAAACAGCACCACGGCTTTCAGAAAACAGCACTACGGCTTTCCTATTTAGTTGAATCTTTTAGTGATTATGTGTATCATTTGGAGTACTGAGCTATTTTCCCAATATAGTATCTTTTTAAAATTAAAGGCTATGTTGCTAGTCTTAGCGTTTTTTTTAAAATTCGGTGTAAAGTATTGGGGTCATGAAAGAACGAACGACATTCAGCATTCCACGACCTTCCGTTTCGGAGTTACCATTCTTTTGAAAACCCTGTTAAGCTAGAGTGTGAAGCGTTCTGCGACATTTTGTTCCGGGGTTAACCCTTTAAAAACCCTTTGAACAGCAGGTCCATACTGATAATTGATCATCTATTGCAGTTAACTAATTGCACATGCCCGAATGCGCTCAACACTAATAGATTTACTTGTGTGTGAAATTATATACACAATATAAAGTGCCAGGTGCGTTCTTATAATATCTTCTATATCATGCCTCAATGTAACAGCCTTAGAAGAACAGCGGGCTATTTAACAAGTATCTTTGATACTCCAAAATCAGGATAAAAAACCTTAAACGTACAGCATGCCACAAGAAAAACAAATTTTAAGACTACTCTTGGTCACAATCATTATACATGTGTGCTTTAAAATCGTGGAAAAATAAATATCTAAAATTGATATTTTGAACTTAATTCCCTTCAAATCATTTACGAACTAATCCTGATATCAACTTTAAACCTTGAATCGCCTTACAAACAGAGAAAAAACAGAGAACCAAAGATTCTTAAGAGTGTGGCGAGGTCGCGGTGAAATGAGGGAAACCTTATAAAGTGTGAAGGCATCAGTGTACTACGCTCTCAGTAGGCTGTCGCCGCTCTCGCAACACCATTCTTTATATATAAATTGTGCTCAAGTTGAATTAATTAGATTGTAATAATAATGATCCATATTTTCGAAATATTATGAACTGCTTTTCAGGTTGTTTTGATGAAAACTGTTTCTATTGATTTGTATCAATATCACTATAATCGTATCACTATAACAAATACCTGCTCATTAATAAAATATGTAAGTGGAAGGTTAATTCTATTAGCACATTATTGCTGTAAAGTGCTTGATATTATATACTTTAGTAAAGGGACAATAATTTGGCCAGCAGTAGAACAAAAAAAGACATACTAGAAGAATGTGGCTGTCCTTTAAGATGTAAAAAGAAATGGTAATGACCCTTAAACGTCTCTTGCCACTTGGACATGGATTCGGAAGTCAAAGCAGCTGGGATCAGCCAAAATACAAAACACAACATAATATGTTAACTATGTGATCTTTCTGCTAACATTTCTTTCTAAATTCCTCCAACAATATTTTTGCGAAATTTAAAACTTTTGTGGTTGTGGCGCAAAAATATCAAGTAGCACACGAGTATCTGTACTCGCAAATATACTGTCACTACGCCCCCTTGGCAGTCTATTATAAAAAGATACAAAAATGAAACACAGATCGGTCCGAAAACTATAATTATTTGTTTCGAGCCCCATATACCAGGCTAGTAAGATTAGTTTAAATCAAGTCATAACCTAAAACAAATCGCACGTAAAAGTTAGCTTTTGATTATCATTCAGTAGGGGTATTCTGCATCTGAGCTCTTTTGGAAATAACTTTTATCAAAATCGGATAAAATTGTGAACCTTATCGTCTTGATGGACATATGAAAATGTGGGCGTATAAAAATCATCTCATTGATGTGGATGGATCTAATTAGGCTGTGATAAACATAGTGTCTTAGGTGGGTGTTAGCATCGTTACGCTTCGATGTTTGCCATCTGTGATGAAATATCGCTTCCTAAAAGAATTGTCCATAAATCAAAATCAAGCCTGTCGCCCACGATTGTTTCTAGAACAGAGAATAACATTTCGACAATCGGAAAGTAATGACTTTCTGTTGGATATTAATATCCCTTTCATAATCATGTCTCTCAATGTTGTTAGAAACGGAGAGCAACAAAATGTGACTAATTAGATCATACTGTTCACTTTATCACACAGTAGCGCCTTTCACCGGTGTATGCTACATCCACGTGTTATTGTATAACAGACAATTAGACAATAAGCTATCGTTGGTAGATACAGGATTTTTTTAACTTCTAAAACATACAATCCCTTTTACTGAAAAGAAGAGTGTCGGTAGACTCTTTTATTATTCTTTATATCACATTTCGATTTGAAAAGAATATAATATTGTCTTTGAATTTGATACAAAACGCTAATTGAAAGTGGTTAATAATATATACCGTGCTTTGGAAATAAAATCAATTCTCCAAGACACGGTCATAAATTGACTTATACTTTTCTAAAAGGAATCATGTGGAATCAAACGAAACAATTCATCAATCACCATAATATAGTGTAGTATATCAAAATGTATATAATATATTGTTTTCATTTTAAAAAGAAAATCAGAGACAGCAGACTTCGATTTTAGGGAAACAATCATAGACAAAGGAATAAAACTACCATCAATCTTAATCAAAATCCAAAGGACAAATTCGAAAACAGTAAATGAACTCTATGTATAAGTAAAACAGAAAAGTGTTGCACCCTTGATCTATGAAAAGCCAAACGCCTAAAATACAACACAGGGTTATTAGTTGAAGAACAGTAAATATAACAGGTAAGTTAACCATTATTTCTGGGGTAGAACACAAATCTAATAAATGTGGAGTACTTTTTGTTCTATATTATGGTATTCTAATCAACCGTTTCAATGAATGTACTAGAAGCTCTGAGAAACAAATGTTTGATTAATACAATCTATAACCCACAGCTGGTTCCATGATGAGTATGCCTGTGTATTCCAAATCTTCTCTATAGTATGCTTTCCAATGACCTTAGCGATAGCGTCTGATCTACCGCGGAAAAACGAAGCAAAGAAATAAGAACAAATTATCTATAAATACATGTATCTAATGCATGGATTCTTGAATACCAGAATAAGTAGAAATAACTATGGTCTAATTCCACGTGTACATGTATGGATATAAATTCATACCAGTCATTCATGCATGTTTTGACGAAGCTGACATATAAGACATTTATATTTTATTAGTTTAGTCTTACAAATATACACGATTAAGGAATTTTGCATTTACCTTTATGAAAGCTTTAAGGGTATTGGTCTGTTCATAAAGACGGGATGTTCAAATGAGATTATATGCAAAATTTGCGACAAATCGGGCATGTCATTGCTGAGATATATATGTTTAGTTTCTCAATTCAATGTGGTTTCAACGAGCTTAACGAACGGTCACACCACACATCTTTACAGATATTCAAATATTAATTACAACTAATAAAATTTATTTCCGCAACCAGATCTATATTGTAAAGCGTTAGAATTTATTGAAAATTGTAATTGTGTATATAATCTAATGTTATATATTTAGAATTATAAAGTATTGTGATATTTATTTTTAGTTCATATTTACTGTGATATTTGTTTTTATTTAAAAGTACTTATATATTATGGTAATAATTTATTTTGCCACAAAACACCATTTCATTCTTGCATTCATTTACTTTTATTGGTAAAGAGCGTTATTTACAACAGTATTGATTATTACACTGAATACAATCATTATCACTCCAAATTTTATGTACCATATCGATAATATCATTGCTGTTCTTTTATCAAAGCTGAAGATGTCAGAGGCCCCCCGTCGTCCACATAGGATGAGATATCTCCGAAATATAGCAGCTGCACAAAGAGGCTCACCATCACCAAGTCAAAATTTGCCTAAAGGACCTAATAGTAAGTTTATTTTTTTAATAACAAAACTCTGAAATCACACTTTAGCTTTTAAGACGAATATTTTTCTGAAGTGAAAACTTTAAAGTCTCTGAACTTCATTTGTGAGATTCATTTAGTCCGGTGGCTGAAGGGGGGTGGGAGCACCACCCGAACTGTGAATTTATGAGACCAAGTTTCCGAATCTGGGTGGTGATCAGGCGTTTGAGGAGGCGTTGTCGAGATATTTGATTTTGATTCTTCTGATGAAGACTATAAGAATAAACATGCCCCTCATTTACTGTGCATTATTTATCTAGATCTCTTGAAAAAGTACCATTATAATTTAATATTTTCAATGACGAAATTTGTTCTGAACGAAAACGCTAACGCGAAGCCACTTTTAAGGTCAATTTTCTGTCCCCAAAAATACATTTTGTCCCCACCCCACCCCACACAGTGGTAATCTTATACACATGTTTAGAGATGTACAGTGGCATTAAAAAGTAATGTTTTTACCAAGCTCTAAGCAAATCATCATTTATATCAACGTGAACGCATTTCCGGCCAATCCCCCCCCACACACACACACACTCACAATCTCTTCCACACACGCACCCCTGCAACCCCCACCTCCCCACAAATGAAAACAGTTGTCCAGGGGCATCATATACACTTATTTAGAGATGGGCAGTCCTAGAAATTTATGTTTTATTAATATATAACATGATCATCATTTATGTCAACATAATGACATTTCACCCAAATGTAGACATTGGCCCCCTCCCCCCATATCTCGAAAACGCCCCCTCAAACGCCTGACCACCACACAGATGTGGAATCTCCGCAAAAAAACTGGTCTAGAAAAACTTGGTCTCATAAATTCAGTTCGGGTGGCGATTCCCCCTCCCTTCAGCCACCGGACTACTTGTAAACAATAATATTGTTCACATTCAATCTCTGAAGGGAATGTCAGTCTAAAAGTGGTTGAATTCTGTTCCGACGGATTAAAATTCTGTCAACATCCGAAATCCACTACAGACGATACACAGCATATGGTGTAAATCGGCCAGCGCTACCTATAGTTTACGGTGAAATCTGTAGACGGGCCTCGTTTTTTATTTGTTTTTATTCAAATTAAACGTTAAAAATCAATCTGTGTACGTTTAAGCATTAAAAGATACGATCTTAATCGAAACAAATTGCAGAGTCTTTTGTACAATTTTTCCAAAACCGCCTAACCATTTGATCAAGAAATAACAACCGCTCCTTCACTTAAGCTGGCACACAATAAGCTGGCAGATAACAGTCGGTTTGCCAGTTAGTGATACCCTGACAATTTTGCCCAGTGCTTGCCCCATGGGCGTTTTTTTTTTCGGGTAATCCAGTATTTTTCTAGTAAGAATGGGTGTCTATACTTTCCTTATATACCAAATTTGACATACTTTTATTGCAAATAACCACCCGATAAATACTTTTCTGGGAAAGTATCTTTAATTATGATTACTAATTTTGTTGCTGTTTTGGTTTTTCTGTTGATATTTGGGTGGAATGCGTGGATGGGGATGTTTTGTTGCTTATTTTAGTTTAAACGGAGCATGAGCTAGCCCAGACAGAATTCTCCCGCCTTTATTATTGGACAAATAATTATAATGCCAAAAAATAATGAAATTGGGCGTAACGTCGATCTTTTCTGCACCAAAAAGGCTAACAGAGAGGGAAATGATTTCCAGACAGCGGCTTTTCTGCCTGCTCTAAATTGTCCAATCCAAACGACCAGCTGCTTCTTCATTGCCAGACCATCCGTTCTTAAAAGGAGAAACACGGCTGAAAAATCCTGAGAAATTTTCTCGACCGATACCGCGATCGACCTGATTATAATGCAGATAAAAGTATAGTATCTAATAAATGCGTGTGTTATTAGTGTTTGTACTATTAGACTTAGGAAACATTCCGGTTTTTAACTTGGCAAATCTTTTATATGAACACAAGACATACAAAATTTATATTCAAGGGGAGGAAACTCTACAAAAAAGATTTTCTTTACTCCGATGTTCACAGCTAATCAACGGGGGTTCCTATATGCCCGGTTCTACCTCTTCCCAAATGTTCGGTGAGCTGAACGATTGGAGTGCCATGAAGGCTTTGCCCAAAAGCATGTAAATGGTTAACCTTGGAAGTAACGAACTAGTAAACGTGAGTCTATCCACCAGACATTTCAACGTAACCTTTCTTTTAATTCTGTTATCATTCCGTCCCCAAATCATGAATATTCACCAAAAATTCTATAGTAAATAGCATCGCACAAAAGACTCACCAGCACAATCAAAAATGTCATACACGAAAGGACAAATGAATGGAATCGTTAACACTTTGAAACGACATTGGCGAATTTGGTAAACAGATATTACAATTGATTTTATCGAAAACTCATTAAAATTTTAAGGTCTGCAATTCTCTACAGAACTTTCTTATAATTTATTGATTACCGAACCTTTCTTCGTGGGTTCGTTCAGATTTGGTCGTGGACATACTTGTCACAACTTTTATCCAATTTTGACGGAACTTACAATCTATATTTATATCCCAACGATCTCGGTTCTTTTCGATATTGGCATGTATCGGATATTAATTTCATGGATTATTTTTTTTAACTATTATAGCAAGAACGGCAAGTTCTTTACTTAAATCTTTTATAACGCATCTTTACCTAAATCTTTCATAATACATTATTTATTTTATTTCTTTTATTTTGACCTTTTACTATGATTAATTAATGATAATTTAAAAGCTACCTTAGAACAACTGTTCGGGCGTTACCGTTGTTGCATTTCATTCTAATTAAAGCTTGGTTATTAGATATTGTTCTCTTACTTTGATTAATTAATGATTATTTAAAAGCTAGCTTAATGTTAATGCTGGCCCCTGGATCTATTCACGTGATTTGTTGTTTATTTCTTGCAACGTCTATATAGTTTGTCTTGTCCGCAGATTTATCTTGTCGGTTTTGTTTTGCATGTAGTGCCCCCCCCCCCCCCCCCCGCGCACTTACTATTAGACTAATTGCTGAAGCGTTAGCCTTACTTGATATGACCAATTTATAACTCCAGCAGCCTGATATGACAATGTAACAAAATTAATATATTGAAAATCAGGATCTTACCCATTCCATTTATCTATCGTCAGCGATAGCGAGGTTGTTGATAGGGGGTCATATATTTAACCTGTGTGCGTATTGAAGTCCGGAGTGGAACACAAAAGAGAGAGGGAAAATAGAGTTTAAGGTCCACTCGACACATACTAGGTCTTTAGCAGTGGGCGGAAACTGGGGACCCGAGGAAAACCTCGTGGTGACCTACTTTGTTACGTACAGTCGGGCAATCAAAACCACGTCACACTTGAATCAATGACAGACCTTATGATGCAACGCGCACGCATTAACCAGTCGACCCCACCCCCGAACACAAAGGAAGGTCTGGAAGTTGAATAGAAGAGAAGAACTTCAGTAATCAACCAATCAATTAATTTTTCACGATCTGGGTGTTGCTTCACGCCGGCTTTTTAGATAGGTATTGGGGCTACTGTTCATGCTTTCAAATGTAAATTGTACATGCATGTACAACATGTTACACGTTGTATTATACTCTTCAAACAAAGTAGGCGATATTCAAAAACAATACAAAACTGCGTAAATGCACTGCTGTTTTTATTAAAGGTAACCAATGTATGTTAATAACATGCCAATTACCTACACATGAACATAAACAGTTCATATGGGCGGCTTATATGACGACCCGATTTCACTCGCAGAGAGATACACTGTCAAAAGTGAAAATGCACGTTTTTGATTTTTGTCTTAATAATGAGTAATTACTCCACCAATCCTCAGACATTCAGCAATTGGTCGTGGCATGCTCCTAATCAGCCGTCCAATCACGATTTGGGGCAATCTGACGCCCGTACTCTTGCAATGCCACGGCCAATTCTTGCAGTGTTGTCGGTTGACGTCGACGACATGCTCTATAGGGGAAAGGTCAGGACTCATGGCTGGCCAAGGCATATGGACAATATCGTGACGCTGGAGGTAGTCATTCTGCACGACACGAGCGCGGTGGGCACGGGCATTATCATCTTGAAAGATGAAACGTTGAGCAAAGGGCAGAACTATCGATGCCAGAATGTGGTCACGGTAGTACACACCAGTGATCCTTCCTTGAACAATATGCAAGTCCGTTCTGCCAGTCATGGTGATTCCTCCCACACCATAACAGACCCACGCCCGAATCTGTCATGCTGTCTGACGTTAACGTTAGCATGACGCTCATTTACACGCCTCCAAACGCGAGCACGCCTATCATCCATATTGTGTGTTTGTTGGTACCGGTTCCACAGTCTGCTGATCACAGACTGTGACACGTTAAGCATGTTGGCTACTGTTCGCTGTGTAGAACCCATTTGAAGCATGCCAATAGCACGTAGATGTTCATCATGTTGAAGACGTTTCATTACAAATTAAACTTAACACACTAAAGCAAAGATACGTTAAACAGTAAATCTTATGCAAGAACCGATAGGAAAGCAAACATGGATAGAATAAACCAGCACGCGGCAGTTTTCATCAACCCTTCCTTGAAGTGTCAAATTTGACCAAGAACCCCTCCCACGTGCATGGCGTTATTGCGTGTCGGACGTGCAGCTAGCTCAGTGGTTCTGTTGGGGCGATAAGTTCTTCATTTGTGAACATACTCTCAAAGCATGTCAAGTGTTCATGACTGTTTATCATATCACAACCTGCATAGGTATTTGCATTTCAATATCCCCTACTTTTTTTTGGGAAGAGTATATATTAATATAACCCAGTATAAACACATAGAAGTATTTGTACTATATCTACTTTAATCTATACCTAACGATATATGAAGTGCTAAGAAATTTTCACTCAAAGATGTTAACAATATAAGGCAACGGGACGTTTCTTAATGTAAATAATGTCTCCGTTTAATTATAGTGTGAACAGCTTATTTTTGATGAATTCTGCTTACAGATAACTAACCACTTTGCTCTCTAGCGATGCTAATTTAATGATTTTGATGTGGATGGTATACGTTATCTAAAAAATGTGTCACATTAATTGTAAAACATTGGAACTTTTGTCTATGATCTACGACATCTTTCTGCCTTGCTAGTTGGCGAAAACAGAACTCAACGCAATGATGAATCATTAATGAACGCATATTATACCCACCCGCCTCTACATATGTTTTAATAGAGTTGATTTGTCAGCATCGATGATTCCGTCGTATTAATATTTCATGGCAAATGTTGAGAGGTGTTCAATAGACTTTTTTCGTATACACAATACAATCTTTGTTTCTATGACTGCAAATACAAACAATGGTTTTGACAAGTAATTTGTGGGCTACATACGTTTTAGAAACGTCAAAACGAAATTCCAGGTTTTGAAATCCATAGTTTCTGTGTCTCTGTAGAATTGAATTGTGTTCCGTATGCTTTGACATCTTTACATGCAAATTATCAACATTGTCATTACTCTGATAGTTTGATATAATAGTGGTTGTTGTATTTACGCATATACATTTTTTATTACCGCGATTTATTCTGGTGGTGATATTAGTGTTATTCTCAAATAAACCACTTATTTCGGATTTGCGAAACAAAACATGTTGCAATAGGTTCGGAAGACACCATTATTATCATCTATATATGTGTTTTTGCGGTCGTTCCTGTTATCAGTGAATGAATTTAAAAGCCTGAAATCAATTGATCTTAAGAGATTAACGTAGATAAATCTAGACATTCTGTATAACATATGAATAGGAGTTTTTGAAACATTGAACAAAATGTCGTCAAAGTCCAAAAGTAAACGTGATAGGAAATTAAAGAGATTTAGAAATGCTGCCATGCGTTCTATTGGTGGGTATTTTGTAAATTCATATTATTTATTTTCGTTGGTTTTTTTTTAAAATGTGTCCGTATATTTCGTCCGTCGATCCATCCAACTTTTCTTGTGAAGACTATACGCACTACAGTTTTGGTTGGAATGGTAGTATTAGTCGTGATTGTTCCACACTATCGAAATAATAATAATTCTTTATTACCTTACGGGAATTCTTAAACGTAGACAAGAGATGGAAAATTTGATACAAAATAATAAACAGATATAAATAATACATAATACATGGATATATGTTAACAAATGACAGCCTATTGCATTTCGTCAGATATTGCTTGATTTAGTATACATATGCTTTGGTGGATAAACAATGACTGATATCTTTTTGTTTTGAATTTTGGCACTCTGTAGCGACGCCCTGAGGGTAGTAATTCGTATTCGCTATAAAGAAAATGTTTTATCAAAAGCTATTTTGTTGGCAACATTTAGTACACATTTATTGTGCTATCTATTGAGTGGGGTGTACTGAACTCCTAAAATTTTGCTTGTCATGTTAACAATTTTGTTTAGCTTAGCTTTGTTTTGAACAGTGAAGGAGGGGTACCCACACTGGATAGAAAAACAAAGAATGCTTTACATAAATGAAGTGTCAAACAGTGAACAGTGAAAGTATGGTTTGGTTAACGTGAAAATATCGCAAATTGCGCATGGAATATGGGCGTTGTTGACACAATTTTTGTACACTGCGTTTGTGTTTTGGTTCCATGATAATTTGTCATCAATGATAGTACCTAGTTATTTGTCGTCATCAATTGTTATGGGAACTATATATGATTTATTAATCCTAAAGTCAGTGATAAGTTTTTTTGGTTTATTGATATTCAGGTTTTGAGTCTTGAGAAGCGGATACGGGACAGAAATCTTGACAAAATTTGTGTAAAAAGCACTGGAATTCTTCCACTAAAATGGTCACCCCGCTTCCATTTATAATATTCGATATTGGCCAGAAAATAATCATTATTATTACAAGTTAGTTCAAAGGGGCATTATGGGAGATTAGATAAAGAGTTGACAGTTCTCGTTATAATCGTTAAAAGATAGATAACGTAAATAGAATATGCTGAAAATTTCAGTCAAATTGCTCAACTCTTAACCGAGATATTAGTTTTTCAATTTGAGGCTAGCCTCGATAGAGAACAAAGTCTCGATTATCCATTTTTACGTTTAATTATTGTTCAAAAAATGTATTTCAATCCGCTAAATATCATATCGCAGGCTAGCGATGGCGTCGAGAGTTGGTTATGGTCTGGATAAGTTAATTAATGTCTAATGTCTAATAATATTTCAGATTTAGCTTTTACATTCATGTAATATTAAACTGTGCTGATTTGTTACCTGACACGTTGCCACTAAAAAAACATCCACCATTATTACAGCCGCATATATTGCACCACCCCTGTCCACCCAAAGAATCTTAACAGAATTTGATAAATTGTTGGGGGTGTATTACATCACGAGGATCAATGGATATTTTCTTTTTATAAAATGGCAATTAGTGTCGTCACTGTTTTATACCCGCACGCTTTAGTCATGATGAAGCTTGCAGGTCGGTATAGTTCTAAGCCCATCTGTGAAAGACCTGTACACAGTCGGTGGTTTCCATTTATTTTTGTACATAGTCCCCTTTGAGGTGTACACACTTTTACCAAAGATGTTGCAAGGCCTGGATGTCGGCCAGGAAGAAATAGAGCTGACATGACGTCATGATTTCTAGAAACATGACGACCGACTAGTTCCTTAATTAATTTCTGCAAACGCGTGTCATCCATGGTTACAAATGTGGCCAAAGAATTATCAGGATCTGCAGTTAAGAGCTTTGGGCACCCATCGTGCAGAAGCGATAATGTGCTCAACCCTCTCATGAAAGATGCCCACAAAACTGGCAATATGTCGAGTGGTCAATCGTTGATCAGTCATCACCATGTTTTCATGAATGGTTGCTGTTGATGGCCTTCCGAGACGCGGGTCATCAACAAGGCTCTCTCTGCCACGCTTAAATTCCTCGGTCCACTTCTTTACTGTGGAAAAGGAAGGGTTACAGGTACTTTATGACTGCCCTAAAACCAGTTTTGTCAATTTCTGGTTATTTCAGTGTGTAGGTTCACAAGATAGTGTGGTACAAAGAAAATAAAAACGTTGCAGTTCTTATTCAATGATGGCAAAAGTTTGTTTAAACCCAATTGATCTATCCTTTTCAGGCTTATAAATTTTCAGCCAGGCCTCGTATATCATGACAATATTGACTCCGCCATTACAATGTTCCTGCGCAATTTGCGATAGCAAACGATCAACGTGGTGATTGAAATGTGATTTTGAAGATAATGGTTTGGGGTACTTGCGATTACTTTTGAGAAATGGCGGAAAAAAATCTTTCAATTCTAATAGTAGCTATCCTGCATTAACTATTACGTTGTATGTAACAATTAATCAACTAACCGATAATATCCGGAACGTGACATGCTTAATACTAATCAATTTCTCTTTCTTTTATTTTTCTTTTTTTTTTTTGATTAATGGTTTTAGTTGATTTATAATTGCCAAAGGTAAAGTCATTTCCAGTTATAATTTCCTCGTGTTAATTAATCCAAGTGGTGATTTTTCGATGTTTTGTTTCGTCTTTCAAAACAATGAAGGGAAATAATCAAAATGGTCCACAATTATTTTCACAGAGAAGTAAATATTTTGATAGTTGAATTCCATTTACTTTCCTTGAAAATATACAAGGTTGCCTAATTGGACAATATTATTTCAAATTACATTATCTCTTACAAACGAATTTGAAACTTCAGTCAGTGATTAAGCATCTAAAAACTTGGCCAATGTATTATCCAAAGAATGACTTCGTATACCTGCAATTATATGAACAATATTTTATATCAAAATTAGGATCCTTTTGGCGCAAAAAAATATATTGAAAGCCAGTGTGAGCCCTACACGCCCTTCATAAATTTTGTTGACAAGCAGGAATATAGGGGTGTATGGCGTTATTATGAAGATCCGCGACAGTTGTTTTGCAATAATTATAGCTCTGTTAAGATGTCCAATCCAATGTATTGTCACACAACAGGGGTGGACGGAGGAAGCTGTAGTTTCGGAGCCCTTTCAGTCTTAAATTTACGTCGTTTTTTTATGAATTGGTTTGGTACATACTCCAAAAGACGCCATTTACGGGGTCAGACCCCGGAGCCTCCGGTCACCAGCCCGTGTCAGTCACGTAATGACGTCGTACTGTATTGAATATTTAACAGACGTTAGTGAAATTCTTAGAGCGAGCCAACGGAGCTAATAGTGAGCTGATATTGTGACCGGCACTCGTTTTGTTTTCCAGGAGAATATAGATTAGAACAACGTCTAAACCTTATAGATGCATTTATTAAGAGGAATTTTCGAACTGAACTGTACCTGTCTAAAGCAATATCCACCCAATCTGCTAAACCTATGTGGAAGGCTATTGAAGCGGATATGACGTTCCAGGAACACCTGGTTAATTTGGAAGAGAAAAGATTGCTTTGGAAACAATGGGTAATACACCTCTTTTATTTCCAGTCATGGCTCTGGGTCCGTTCACAATTTCCGTATGTTAGCAACCAAAAAGATGTTATGGACCGAATTGGATGTAGGTAGTGTGCCTTATTCAATATTTCAGAATTCCGATATATAAATATTTACAGTGTTATTGCTCTTGCTTCATAAAGTCCATCCATTTTGTTTTGTTTGCAAGTACACAGTAAGTGGTACCGTGTCGGTTCAATATCGAAAAATTTGATGAATATTTATGGAGTTATCGTCCTTTTTTCGAAAACTTAGTTAAAATGTACCCTATTTAATATTTAAGAATATCGATTAATATTAACAGAGTTATTGACCCTAGTTGTGCAGACAAATAGTTTTAGTTAATCAGTTTATTTCTAAAATCCCCCCCACCTCTTTTGTGTACGTTGGCAAATATTTGTAATGATATGCAATTTGTGACTACCCATGTCTAACCCTAGGACAATTAGTCGTAATTTACATCAGCTCTAAACACCCATTAGCGAAATTATACCTTCGAAATATGTTTTGATCTATATATTGTTAAATAAGAGTATAACTAATATGCACAAATGTTGTTCTGAAAAATCGCCTAACATATCTTGGTGGTGACCATTGCGTAGTTAGAGGTTATCTTCCTTAGCTATTGAATCCCACGTTCAAACAATCAGTTAACAACATGTAAAGGCCGGGTTGTGCAAGAATACTTAACTCTTCTTTTTTTAATTTTTAACAAAGAGAACAAATCTATACGGTTACTTGTATGAGCATGTCCTATTCAATCTTTTAATCAAAATTATACCAATTTATATATCATGTTTTCCGATATTTGTTATCAGCCCATTCTCACTTGCTATCATCCTTTACTGATATTTATTTGCCTTGCTTCAGAATCGAGGGAACCAAACAGAAGGGAAGCCTTGTTCAGATATACCACTACCGCATGTCTGTATCTGCGACCAAACTATTGTGTAAGTATACATGTAAATAGTCAATACTTATGATTGAAAAAATTTTCCATTTTTACTTTCTTATAATAATATACAATAATTTATGAACTGCCTTAATAAAGATTTTGATAAAGCCATGCAGCTTTATTCATGCAGAGAATACAGAGATGTTATGAAGTTAGATATAAAAAAAAATACATGATCATGTAACAATGCTCTCCGGAGATACACAGTTATTGATTTATTTCATTCGCCTCGTCGGTAGAGAAAATTAAGATGTTAAAACTCCATTTTCGACCTGATGTGTTTGTATCTAACAAACAGTTACATAGTAAAATTTCATGTAAATGGACCTAGCCAATAGTGGAACAAAAATTCGGTTATGTTCGAACACTGGCTTTAAGTATGGGCGTAAAACTTGGCATCCCACAAAGGTATTCAATAAATAAAATCCAGTGGAATCGACCATTTTATTTTGCTCCAAATCAAAGAGGTCTGCCCTTTGCTTGCTGCTAATACACAACTTGGGGTAATTTCTTTTCCCGCCATAATTGCAATCACCAAATTTCGATGGAACCCGCTTATTAAATGTATCGGAATAATAGTTTGAGAAAAAGTGAAGCCCATGGCATGCAACGGTATTGTTTTATACGTGCTTTGATCAGACTGAGCAAGATACTGCATACATGTGTCGATGAAAAATGTAGTGCATTCGATTTGAATCCGCAAAAATTTGAATTGATGTGCGTATTAAATCACAGCTTCATGATATTAAATAAAAAGCATTGCAGGATTTGGTGACCTGAGAATATTTACTATCAATTTGTAACGAGGTGTTACGTTATTAATCGATATTGTAATAGGTTTTTGTTACATAAACATAATTCACACCAAATGCTTCCATTTATTTTTAGGCCGAGAAAAAAGAAGAAACCAAAATCCAAAAAGGTTTTTGGACGAAATGCGAAACCAATTCCTCCACCGGTGGTGCCAAGAGAACCGGAGATATGCTGTGAACGATGTTGTAAGAATACCCCAACACCCAAACCTACACCAACAGCTACACCGGAACCAGATACAGTCAACTCGCGTTTGGTTAATAGTCATTCGCCCGATAAGCCAAATCGGTCAGCTTCGAGTTCCAAATATAGTTCTGTGACTCATCTTGGAAAGGGTGAGTCTTCGTCGTTAACAAGTGTCGAAAAATACGAAGACGGGAGCACAATTGGGCAGAATACAAATGTTTTCATCGAATCACGTCCAGCTTCAAAGCATACGAATGTGAATGTAGTTTCTAGTAAAAATGATGCTAAGGCTAGTGAAAACACTAAATCTACCTGTTCCCTAAACAGTTCAAAGACGATAGGTAATAAAAGTCAAGTCACTTCAACTGTGTTTAGTGAAGGGCCCAGAGAGGAAGCGTCTGTAATTGAAAGAGCTTCTGCGTCTACAATTTTAAGTGATGGAATCAAGGAAGGTGGAGTATCCAGGATGTCAAGGAACGCTCCACCAGGATATAATACTGAATCATTAATAGGCCTTTTTTCTCTGGATGCATCCGTGAACACGGATATATCATATTTTCGAAAGCCAGAACAATTGAACAACTCCAAATTGAAACCGTCTACTCCGGCATTTAACCTGAAAACGGATCCGAAAATAAGGGAAATGATGCACACATATAAGAAGGCTAATAAATCGACAAAAACACAACTGACGAAAAAGAAAAGTGAGCTGGAGAAAGAAACCGGCAAGGCCTTAGAAAATTCAGACGACCAGACGTTAGAAAAGTTAGATGAGCAAGATCAAGGAACGGTGAGCAACGAAGAGTCAGCAGGGCCCAGTAATAATCCTACTGCACACATCAGAACTGTTGATAAAGAAAAGCCAAGTGTCAAACAACCAACGACAGACACTGAGAGTTCAGAAGAAAATGAACTAAACACAGAAAACAACCCAGAACACACACCCGATCAAACAGCGGAAAATGAAGAAGAGGGAAACAAACGCGAAGAATCATCAATGGAGAAAGCGGAAACCCCGGTAAAAAATAATAGTAAAACATGCAAATTATCCTAAGAAATGTGCATTTTGTCTAAACGCGTCAGATTAAGTAGCATGATGATTAATTATATACGTTACAGGAAAAATATTGGATGTGGACCCCATAGAATTCTATCCCATAATTCGTATTAGAGCAGATTTCATTGGTACCATCTGAATCTCAGACTTCACACATTTCCAATTAAAAAACACGCATTAATTTACAAATATGTCCTTACTGACAGTACGAATTGAACTTTTATTAAGTAATAAATAGTTTGTTGAATTTACTATAGATAACAGGTAATGAACCAAAACGTTCTGAGAAAACTGGAATATAGGAAAGGTAACTTGACCAAATTGTACGCAGGCTGCCCAAGAATACAATTGCAATATTTTAAAATTTGACGGAATCAGCTATAAAAATATCTTTGTACAGCTTTATTCCCTTCTTAATTATCTTAATGATACCTTTGCAAAACATATAAAAAATAACAAAATCGAAATACTAAGTTAATAACTGTATTGAATAAGATCGAGTGCAACATTGGTGCCAGTATTAATCTGTGTGTATGTGTTTGGTAGTTTATGTCATGATTTTTAATGGCTTCATACTCATAAATCGGCGTATTTTCTAAAATCAAAAACCACCTCCGTGTCCTTGATATTTAAAATAAATGATAAGCATCACGCGAGTATATATCCTCCACCTGTAAACACTCACGAGTTAACAAAACATTTCTGCACATACCAGATTAGGCTTCTCCCAGCAAGTTTCTTCTTCCTAAAGTTCAAAGTATTTCATTCGGTGTCTTGAAATAAACAAATGGAAGCACATAAAATAGTCCCGGTGTTGGCAAACTTCTAAATGAACAGTATATTACCAAAAACGAGTTGCATCGTGCCAATACAATGTGATAGGAAAATTATTTTGTTTCATTTATCTATAATCCATTTAAGGCATTCATGGTATTTTAAGCACCATATATGATTTACTGTGAAAGCAAGACGTTTTCGGCTTTTACTTTTTCGATTTGATTGTTTCATTGGAATGATCTTCTCAAGATATACGTTTCTGAATTTACCTTTTTTCCTTTTGTTCTTCTTATTGTAAATATCTAAAATGAATAAATAATGCAGGTAAAAATATTAACCCGGGCACTACCTATAATCAGAGAAAATAAGATGATTATATTTGCCATACCAAAATGCCATTCCTTATCTGAATTTTTCTGGGTCTAAATTACCAGTGGTAAGTGGAAAACCCCAAACAATGACCATATAAAGGGGCAGACAGCGAGAGAATCCAGATAACATCTTGAAATGTTTACACTGGGCACCGTCTAGTAGTAGTTAGAAACTGACTAGATCGGGTGGTTTAAAGAAACGAGTATACTATTATTTAATGTGGAATAATTCTGCAAAAGTCTGCATTCAAGACGGGGGACACATTGACAATTATTATTTGTTTATGTAAACTTATCTATCCTGCAAAACTTGATAAAGCATTTTTTTCTAAAACTCATGCTGTGTAAACACTATATGAGCTGTGCCCGTGGACCTGCAATTTAGAGTGCAGATGTCTAACATCCATACGGTATACTATTTGAAATGTTAATGATATAGGTATGACACTTTTCGAATTATTCCACTTTAAATGATGTACTCGTTTGTTTTCTGGCAACCCGATACTTCTAATCCTTATTGTTGTAGGGATTATTACGGTTTACTTGTTTTACCCTAGAAACAATACTTCATCCCGTGGATAACTTTGATTGCTGTATTATCTTTAACAATTTAATTGAAGTGTGTACTCTAGCATGTTGCAAAGGGTTTTAGGGGGTATTGAATACTTTCATAAGGGTCAGTGAAATGTTATTATTAACGTTGCCATGCAGCATGTTGTTTGTGTATATTGTTTTAAATTGTTAATCTGAGGAAGATTTTTGGCTACACAATAGATTATCGGTATTATATTTTATTTGTATATTAGCAACCAGTGGAAACTATATATCATTTCAGTTTAAAAAAACCCATTTGTTTATATGTATGAAGCCTAAACAACCACACAACCATTAGAAATAATATTAAGGAGCGACGATGCCACAGAAAACGTAATAAATTCCCAATTTTAAGCACTTCTACCCAGTTGGTTACTTCTGAATTTACTAATATTTACTATTTTTAATAAATTTTTAATGGATGTATCATTGCTATACTCCAACTTCACCTCTTAGATTGTATAAAGTTGTAGAAGTTTTATTTATATGCTACTAGCAGGATACCCGGCTTCGCTCGGGGGTCATAACTCTGAAACCGGAAGTGGTAGACTAACGCCACCTGGCCTATGTTACTCCCCGGTCCGAGCTACCCCTATACCCCAAATTTCAGACTCGGGGCAGATGTAGCCGCCAACCCCGAACAGACTTCGCTCGGGGGTCATAACTCCGAAACCGGAAGTGGTAGACTAACGCCACCTGGCCTATGTTACTCCCCGGTGGGAGCCACCCCTATACCCCAAATTTCAGACTCGGGGCAGACCTAGTGTAGCCGCCAACCCCGAACAGACCGGATTCGCTAGGGGGTCATAACTCCGAAACCGGAAGTGGTAGACTAACGCCACCTGGCCTATGTTACTCCCCGGTTCGAGCTACCCCCATACCCCAAATTTCAGACTCGGGGCAGACCTAGTGTAGCCGCCAACCCTGAACAGACAGACAGACAGAAAGACAGACAGACAGACAAACGACAGTCACAAATATATATATAGATGAGTGGAGGGGGGTGGGGGCTTTATTTTTCAAATTGCATCGGAGGTATCGCTCCCTTGACCTTTAAAAGATGGTTCTATTGATACATGTAGCTAGAGATATAATTATTAACAATGTTGATAGAAAAACGGGTTCCAATTGAAAAATCGCAACATTAATCGGGGACTTGGACCCTGGAACTGACAAGGGGCATTTAACGTCTTACAGACCCCATTTTCTCATGACTTGGTGCTATCTGAGACAGCTATTACACCCAATAAAGGTGTCATTAACGACCGCCCCACCATGCTACTGGTGTTAATCTTAATGTATCGAATTTAAAATTGATAACAGGGGCGAGGAAATATAATTTTAGCTTATTTAATTAGCGTTGGTAAGCAATAGTCTATTCAAAATTGGTCACATTTTTTGGAAACCTACCTAAAGCACAAAATAATGAAATAAGTAGACTTTAATATGATACTCTGCGATTTACGGAAATCTACAGATCGATCTTGTTTTTGTTCAATCTAGCAAATTATTGTAGGTTTGGGTCACCATCTGACTAAAATAGAGATCTATATTTCTTTCGTTTCTCATACTTTATGCTATAAAAAACAACAAAGTGGGATCTGTGGTTTGGTTACATTCGGTACAAGATAACGATATTTTTTATGGCTTACACGGTTACGCTTGATAAATTAAAAACAGATCATAGAATGTATGTAAATTAAATATACATCAGGAATCTTTTTAATGGCATCTCCGCCTTTCATATAATGAATGAATCGACCGGTGGGAACAGGCAGAACTAATGTCGTCTCCATTCCCTTGATTAAAGGCACTCTTTTTTTGTCTTTTGGGATACATTGTATAGTGGACCATTCTTGTCAATTTGCTCCTGGGGACAAATGTCAAAAGGTAATCTAATTCAGGACTGTTGGGATGATGTCAGGTGGATGCGGACTGACCCGTATTGCACCCTCGCTCCAATCGAGATAGGTTTTTACATGGCAAGCTTGTGCGTTCATGGGCGTCACACATGGGGGGGGGGGGTCTGAATATACTTGGACCCCAAAAAAATTTACATAGCAAACTCCTATTTATTTACAACAATTATTAGGATTAGTTAGGATTCTATCTGTATAAAACCTGTACATATCCCAATATGTTGGTGTGATGATTTAGTTTAACCCCGTAAAATATATGTTTTGACACTAAGTCAGGTAGTAGACTTCGGAGGCTCTTGGTCAGCGAACCAGTGCTTTACCCATCGAGTCACCGAGACACCTCAGGACCGGCAGCACGATTTACCCAATACTACCCATTACTAATGATATGCTGATATTACCAAATACCACCACATAATACCTACTTATTGTGAAAAATTAACACAGTAGTTAAATTATAAAAACATTTTCCGGAATTATCAAAATATTTACGATAAACTGGATAAGTTTGTTTATAGTATCAGTACCCGATAGCTTAAGCATTTGAAATATCTCCCAATTCTATACTACAACCACATATTAGTATCACCCAATTCATCATCAATGAGTTAATTACTATACGAAGAGCAAAGCCAAATAAGTTTTAAAAATCTGTGTTCAGTGCAACAGTGATACTTTAAAACTAACATTCACATTCTAGGAAAGATTTAAGTGTTTGATAAACGGATGAATTGATCAGGATGGGTTATTCATTAAATAAACAGGGTATGATTACAGATGAAACATTGGATCGATTTATTGATTAGAATATTGATGTAATAACGTCGATGTAGCTTTGAAGCTGCAATTTCATATTTTTAAGTTATATTTTTAAAATTTATTAAAATAAAGCCTTAAAATAGATGGTATCCATAAACCGTCCTACCTTGTTAAAGAATAATCCTATAAGTCACTATTGCCAGCTGAGAAATTGGCAAAAATATCATTTTCAACTTCAAATTCCAACGTTTGAAGGTAGCTAATGCATGGAGGCAGTAGGAAAACAAGGGAGGTAATTGTGTTATTTTTGCCTGTGTCAATGATTTTTGAAGGTGGGAAATAATGCTCATGGTCGTATAACAGTGAGTTGATAACCTATTGAGCAAAAGACAGAAATAATTCTGCTATGTTGATTGACTGTGGGTTAGAGGCTACATGAGATGCGCGCGCAGCTAACTGATCATTAGCGTGCAGCTTTTTGAATGGAAAGGACGTGTTCCTTTCTTCTCACAAATAATTGAATTTTTTCAAAGTTTTTGAATCGTTTTAGGTTGCCACTGGCTCTCTTTAACGCTACTAAATATTGATTGATCCACGTGGTCGACTGTCCTACATGGATTCCAACTCCAACATGGTCAAGACCGTCAAGCCCATCAACTTCAAGGGGAAAACGAAAACGGCAGAGTTTGACTTGGCTTCTAATATTTTTGATAAATCAAAGGCAAAGAGGGCTAGAAATGGGGTAAAATCCCCGAATGACACACAAACCGCTTCTGAAGGGGGGAAATTATCCTCAACCTCTCGAGATTCAAGTCCCAGTCAAGTTGGGATAGCGAAGAACGCTATGTGTAGTTCTATAAATAGCAACAAAACGGTTACTAATACTAGGCCTAGTGTTAGCCAAACTGTCGACGACACCAAATTGAACACTGTTACGACAGAATCAACTACAAAAGCTGTTTTGGACACGGTCCGTACAGAAATGTGTAATTTTCAAAAGCAAAGCTTGTCAGAATTAAAGCAGTTCATTTTAGACAGCTTAAAATCAGACGATTTACGACAATCAAATGTTGGTCGCTCATGTAAACAAGGTCAAGGCTGTGATGTGTATGACAGCGAAAATAGTCGACAAGATGAACTTAAAACACGCAGAAAGCGTAAACACGAACGAAGAGAGATCTTTAAAAATGTTGTTTCCTATTCGGATTTAGATGAGGATGATATTATTCCTTCTGCACAACATGTTCGACATGATAATGACAACGACGATGTCATTGACCAAATTGATGACTTGTTGGCGGACGATAATAGTGTAAAGGGAGATAATCTCGAAGTCAACAAAGATGAAACAGAGTCTTTTGAAACTGTTCTTGAACAAGAATACACTATAAAAGAAGTCGTGGGGGCAAACTTAAACCCAAAATTGATTTCTATTGTTAATCAATTGTT
The DNA here is from genome assembly GCF_932274485.2 of Patella vulgata. Classification (NCBI taxonomy): domain Eukaryota; kingdom Metazoa; phylum Mollusca; class Gastropoda; family Patellidae; genus Patella; species Patella vulgata. Next base: position 28,097,108 of record NC_065883.2, read on the forward strand.
TGTAAAGGTACTGCCTGAGGAAAAACTTAAGGAAATGACAGAGAAATATCCTAAGCCAGCAAATACGGAGGTTAACATGCCTTTAGTAAATAAGGAAATTTGGTCGGTGTTGAAAACTAACACGAAAACTACAGACCTGAAGTCTCAGAAAATTCAAAATAAAGTGGTTAAAACTTCTTACTCACTTGCAGAGCTGATTGCTTTTTTAATGGAATTGAAGAAAAAGGCGAAATGTTCTCCAGATGACATGTCAAAGGCTATCAGAATGGCAATGGATAGTATGACTATGTTGGCACAGGCAAATCGTGAATTAAATCAAAAGAGAAAAGACACTTTGAGACCAGATTTGTCATATCCCTCTAAATTGTTGTGCAATCCTCCAACTGGAGATGTTGAAAATTCTGTTTTTCTATTTGGAGAAGAGCTGGGCAAGAAAGTTAAAGAACTGAAGGAAGCTAACAGTGTATACAGCCTTCAACCTCAGGGTCTACTTCTGCGTATAAATATAGAAATAACTATAATAATTATCGGTACCAGCCTTACAAAAGAAGTACTAAGGGTTACTCAAATAATGGAAAGCCTTTTTTGTCCCAGGGCTTCCGGAAAACGGGCCAAACAAGATATCAGAAATCTTGGAAAAGCAGCCACTACAAAGACAAAAACCTACATGTAACTCAAACAAAGAGTTAGAATCTGACCTTTTGGTGAGTGAAATTCGAAGTAAGTCTGATTCCTGGGAAAATTTTACTAATATTATATCGGCAAACCTGCCTTTATTAGAATCCTTTTTTCAAGCAGGTCAACTGAAAAAACGAGTAGAATCTTGGAAGAATTTCACAACAGATCGAAATATTCTTCAGATTGTCTGTGGTTTAAATCTGCAATTTGATTTAAAACCTAAGCAAGATTTCATTGAATATCCATACAAATTTCATGAAAATAAAATAAATGCAATTTCATTAGAAATTTCAAAATTTTTAGAAAAGGGTATTATTGAAAAATGTAATCATGTTGAGGGTGAATATATTTCAAACATTTTTACCAGAGATTAGAAATTTCAAAATTTTTAGAAAAGGGTATTATTGAAAAATGTAATCATGTTGAGGGTGAATATATTTCAAACATTTTTACCAGAGATAAGAAAAATGGAAAGCTTAGAATTATTTTAGACCTCAAGGATTTAAATGAAAATATAACATACCATCATTTTAAGATGGAAACTCTTGAAATAGCTCTTAATCTTATTTCAAAAAATTGCTATATGGCCTCAATAGATTTTAAGGAAGCTTATTTTTCGGTTAATGTAGCTATATCAGACAGAAAATATTTGAGATTTATTTGGGATGCTCAATTGTTTCAGTTTACCTGCTTACCAAATGGACTTTCCTCAGCTCCAAGACTTTTTACAAAGTTAATTAAGGTCCTTTTTTCTAATCTTCGGGCAAAAGGACATATAAATTCGGCATTCATTGATGATAGTTTACTTCTTGGATACAGTCTTTCTGCTTGTCAGCAAAATGTCATAGACACAGTTAATTTGGCGATTTCTGCTGGGTTTACTATCAATTATGATAAGTCAGTATTTAAACCAGTACAGGTTATTCAATATTTAGGTTTTATCATTAATTCAAAACAAATGACTGTAAAATTAACTCAAGAAAAGACTGTTAAGATACTATCAAACTGTACTTCTATAATAAGTAAAAAACAGGTTACAATTAGAGAGTTTGCAGCTGTAATTGGTCTGCTTGTATCAGCTTTTCCTGGGGTACCCTATGGCAAATTATACTATAGAAGGTGTGATAACTTTAAATCTAGTGCTTTAAAATCAAAATTTGGGAATTTCGATGCTAAAATAATACTTCCAGATTATTGTATTGAGGATCTAAATTGGTCGATTAATCATATTAAGTGTCAAGAAAAATCTCTAATCATTAAAAATAATGAATTTACTCTACAATCTGATGCTTCTAAAACTGGATATGGCATTGTTTTCAATGGACAGGAAGCTAAAGGGTTTTGGAATGACCTAGAATCTAACAAACATATTAATGAACTTGAATTGCTTGCAGCAAAATTTTGAGTTTTTACATTTATGAAAGAATTTATAAAAATGTCAATATTTTACTTCAAATTGATAACACCACAGCTGTTAGTTACATAAATTCTCAGGGTGGTAGAATTAATCATTTAAATGATATTGTCAGAGACATATTGCTGTTTTGTATTGATCGGAATATTGAAATATCAGCTTCTTATTTACCAGGTATTTTAAATGTGGATGCAGATAGATTAAGTCGTGACGATCCAAATAAAGATAATTTAGAATGGGAATTAGATTCTGACATGTTTAATATGATATGTTGCAATTGGGGTACACCAGAGGTTGATTTATGTGCCTCACATATAAATTATAAATTGTCTAGATATTTTTCTTTTAAACTTGATCCATTTGCAGAAAAAATTGATGCTTTTACGGTGTCATGGAAAAGCATTTCTTTTTATGCATTTCCACCTTTTGCTGTGATTGGCCGTGTTCTTAAGAAAGTTGAGACAGACTGTGCCACAGGAATACTTATTGTGCCATGGTGGAACCCACAAGCATGGTTTAGTAAAATGATCCACATGCTAATTGATTACCCTTTTATTTTACCTAGGGTAGAGAAAAGTCTTCATCATCATGCCAAAAATCCAAGGACAGATTTGCCAAAGATGTGTTTGTTAGCAGTGAGGATAACAGGATTTTCTTCTCAAAGTACAATATTTCACAGCAAACTAAAGACATTCTCCAATCATTATGGAGAAAATCAACAATGGTTCAATACAGATCGTATATCGACAAATGGTTTAGGTACTGTAATAAATGGAAAGTGGATGCCTTTCAACCATCTGTAGAAAATATTCTGGAATTTCTAACCTCTCTTTTTAAGTCTGGATTGAAATACAGTGCAATTAACACAGCCCGAAGTGCATTGTCTTCATTTATTACAATTAACAATCAACCTGTGGGTTCTTTGCCTATCTGACAAGATTTTTAAAAGGTGTTTTTAATATTAGACCTGCTTTACCAAGAAATAAGTGTTCATGTGATGTAAATATTGTTTTATCGTACCTAAAAAAGTTGTCTCCTGTGAGGAAAATCTCGTTAAAACTTCTGACTTTTAAATTAATTATGTTATTTAGTTTGTTATCATCAAGTCGAATTCAGACTTTGCAGTTGTTGGATATAAGAAATATCCGAATGGGAAAAGGTTCAGTTCAGTTTATAATTGGTGATAAATTAAAGCAAACTAGACCCGGATTTCATCAAGAACCTATCAGAATAAAAGCTTATGTTCCTGATACACGTTTGTGTTTAATGACAGTGTTAAAAGAATATGTGGATAGAAGAAAAGATATTCGTTCATCTAATCAATTATTTTTAAGCTTCATAAAGCCTTACAAACCAGTTGGCAGGGAAACCATTTCCAGGTGGATTAAGACAGTTTTAAAATCAGCTGGAATTGATATAAAACAATTTGTTCCTTATAGTGTTCGATCAGCAGCATCGAGTGCTGCACAAAGAGCATGTGTTCCTATTCAATCAATAATTAAAACTGCAGGTTGGTCAAGAGATACCACATTCAGAAAATATTATAAAAAACCTTTGTCTGAAGAAGGAATTTTTAGTGCAAAAATTCTGGAAAATTTACATAACGATAATGACTGATTACAAAACTTTAAGCTTGTTTATTCCTTAGATTAAAGATCTAAGATCTGATATTATAAAATAATTACTACTATGGTTTAATGTGTTTAATAATAAATGCTTAAAAATTTTTACAACTGTCTGTGTTTGATTACAACTTTGAAGTCTCATGTAGCCTCTAACCCACAGTCAATCAACATAGCAGAATTTAAAAATTAAACGAAACTTACCTGGAAGTTGAAGTTTGATTGTAATTTTGCTATGTTGTTGACGGGGTTAGAGGTAACATGCCCTCCATGTTGGGTCACTCCTTAGGCTTGTGCTAGAGTAAAATGTTCCCTATCTTCCCTGTCCCCCTTTTTTCTACATTGTATTATGTTTGGAATCAAACACACTTTAAAGAATGATCAGTTAGCTGCGCAAGCATCTCATGTTACCTCTAACCCCGTCAACAACATAGCAGAATTACAATCAAACTTCAACTTCCAGGTAAGTTTCGTTTAATTTTTAAATTATGTTTTGACTTTCTTAGAAAATATGAAATTATCACTTTAAGGAAGCTAGCGTTCCTACAATTAAAGATACATTATGTAAGATTTAGATAAAGAGCTGATCATTCTTGCTATAATAGCTCAAAAATAGATAATGTAAAATGAATAATTTGAAAATTTCATTCAAATTACTCTATTGCGAGCGAAGATATTAGCCTTTGCAGGTTTGACAAGGCGTGTGAAATAATTTCAACCACCGTACTGGTTGTTCGAAGCTAAGTCACGCTCTTCCATTTTTAGCTTAAATCAAAAATATGGCTGGAACTGTTCTAATCTATTTAATATTGGAGAAATCCGATGCCATCGAGTTGATTATGGCCTGGATAAGTTAATTAATGTCTAATTAATAATTTAGAAAACATTTCAGGCCTAAAGAAAGACTTGCAATAGGCAGATTTAGTTCTTGCATAATGAGGGGGGTTGGATGGCTGAATGGTTAGCGTGCGCGCGCTGTATCATAAAGTCTGTCATTGAGTCGACTGGCGTGGTTTCGAATCCCCGGTTGTACGTGGCAAGGAGTAGGGTCGCCTGTCCAACCTCGTGGGTTTTCTCCGGGTCCTCCGGTTTCCTCCCACTGCTAAAGACCCCTACGCGCAAGCGAATTATGTAAATAAAATTAAACCATATGTTAGTCCCGAAATGACCTAGTTTGTGTCGAGTGGACGTTAAACCCCATTTCTCTCTCTCTCTCTCTTGCATAATGTATGTTTAAATTGATGAATAAATATAATGAGGTTTAACGTAGAACTTTTCAGCACCAATCAGGCTAATGAAGACGAACCTAAGCCATACAGTGTGCTATGTGGGAAATTTTGCCCGGAGAGCAATTAAATTCCAATTGTCAACGGTTCTTTTACGCAACCTCGGTTTTTGGTCGCATTCGAGTGACTATAGACACTGTCCCTTGCCAGAGCCACTCTCTCGGTCCGGCACGACCGCCAAAGGGAAACCGACATTGGGATAGAACCTCGGACCTCCTGGTTAGAGATCTGCAATTACGTTTGGTGCACAGCTGGATGTATTTGTTCGTCAATACTAACTACGCGCATACATTAACAGAAAACTTTCGTTGTATAGATGTAACGCTCTTTTGAGACGGTGCAGCCCAACAAAACCCTTTATGTTATTGCGAAATGAACAAGCACGATGGCAAATTGACAAAGATGAACATCACCACCATCATTTCCTTGTAAGGAACTACATCAATTTACCTATCTATGGTTGTCGTGAGCGTTTCAAATTCCAACTCTCAATGGTTCTTTCATGTGCACACGGGGCCTCGGTTTTTCGTACCATACGAACGACTAGATAGTATTCCTTGCCAGACTCTCCGTCCTGCACCACTGACAAGGGCAAACGACACCCGGCTCGAACCCGGGATTTTCTGGTTAGCGAGCAACGCCCCACCAACGTCATCAGTGATATAGTTGGAATTCACGAAGGGTGTCTTATGCAATGTATGTTTAATGTTTCTGAGCTGTATCTAATCGGGGTTGGATGGCCGAATGGTTAGCACTATCTTTATCTGAGTTTCAAACGAATATCAAGACTAAAGTCAAACCTCCAAAATTAAGAAACATTGGCAGAAGAAAATTATCCATTTACCATAATCGTATACGTCATACCTGTAGTGGTCTAAATTATGATCTTATTAAATCAAACATCGTTCAAAATCCATACTGTAAATGCGATAATAAAAGCATTGAAAATTCATTTCAATACTTCTTTGATTGCTCAAAATAAGTGTTACAACGCCATCACTTACTTGATAAACTTGGCCTTTATAGGCCATCTACCACGACCTGAGTTGCATAAAATTTATTTAGACGGTTCTACTCTGTTTCCAAAATCTTTTAATATCCATATTTTTCTCACCGTACAAAATTACATTAAAGAAACAAAAAGATTCACATGTAATCTGTAGCTATTATTGTAATTCTCCAGTGGTTTATCACTGTTAATAATTAAATTTCAGTGGTAATTGTAAATATTTTAGATTATACCGGGAGAAGATTCGTAAATTGTACAATTTGTTCTGATCCCGTTTGTATTATACGCATATACTATATGTATGTATTTGCAAATAAACTATATTATATAAAAAAAAAACATGCGTGCTGTATCGTAAGGTCTGTCAATGTCATTGAGGCAATTGGCGTGGTTTCGATTTCCCGGTTCTACTTGACAAGGAGTAGGGTCGCTTGTCCAACCTCGTGGGTTTTCTCCGGGTCCCCCGGTTTCCTCCCACTGCTAAAGACCCCTTCGCGCGTTAGTCCCGAAATAACCTAATTTTTGTCGAGTGGACGTTAAACCCCTGTCCTGTGATGTCTCCGGTTTAAATATGCTTTCTGCTGACTTGAACGTGCGGAATTTCTTTTGGCCTATTCGGTTACTCACGGAGGGAGCAAGTATGATTGTCGACAGACGTATCCTGTCACACTAGCAATTTGTCATGTGATGAGACAAAAACTTATCATGATTATCACGAAAACACAATTCGTGACAATTACAAGGGCAAAAAACTAATGTCTTTTATCCTAGATAATGTGTACGGTTCACGAATTAGAGTGTTGAATTTGAATATAACAATTAATTAGTCAATTTACTTTAAAATTAACGTCTTAGCGGACTTGAATAAGACAATATAGACCTACATTTGGAATAAACGTAATAAAGAAACAAACTATAATGTGATAACATTATTAAAGGCCCAATACCACTCTTGTTGTAACTGAATAATATGTCCCAATCTTTATTCTGGTCAACAAATTGCACTATTTTACAATATTCCAATTAATTGAAGATACAAATTTCATCTTAACACACCTAATTTAAAAAATTGGAAAAATTCAACTAAATGACTTGAAAAGCCTGACGTAAAGCTTTTCAAATGTGACTTGGATTTAAAAATATTTTTGAACCCTCTGGACAAGTAAAATAGGATTTAATGGATAATTTACACAACAGGTAGGACACTAACACAATCAAGCCAGGAAGAGTGTTATTGTCCCTTTAAAGCTTTATATTTATAAAACTATTTAATTAAAGAATATATATTATTCAGACACAAGTTGGTTTCAAGACTGGTTTAAAACATTTTAAAGTACATTTTTGCTCATATCGGAGCTAGTCAAAAGTTATGTTTTTGTAGAGATGGACAACAATTTATACATACTTACACAGTAACATTGTGATTTAAAATAATGTTGATTAGTTGAAAATCGAGGGGTCACTGTGGCTAAGTGGGTAAGAAGCTGGCTCGCTAGTGTGGAGGTCGGGTGTTTTATGCCTGTATTAGCATAGAAAGTTCATCCAGATTTTCTGGCGTGTTCCCCCATGTCAGTGATGCAGGACGGAGGGCCTGACAAGAAAAGCTTTCTAGTCGTTCGGATGGGACGAAAAACCGAGGTCCCGTGTACACATTGGCGTGCACGTAAAAGATCCCTTGACAGTTGAAATTCGATATAAGAGTAGGGCATTGTGCCGCTGTCCGGGCAAAATGTTCCTCATAGTACACTGTATTGCGAATGCCCGTCTTCATTAGCCCAGTTCGGAGCAGAACAGTAGGACGTTAAACCCCATTTCATTTCATTTCAGTTTAAAATGGTGGTAACTGTTTAGGAAATCCTCGTTCAGCTACTGATCTTATTGCGTCTTCTTGGGGAAGAGAGATTACTCACTTTTATCATCCAGTGTTTTCATAGTGATAAACTTCCGCATGGGTGGGACGAGGCCAAGGATCCAAATTATTCTTTTTAGATTATGGGATCCATGAAAGCGTCATATATTCGTCTCTTTTTCCCGAAATAACACAAATGGGACAATTACTGATTTTGTTGCATCCGCATGGAAAAGGGAGATGACTCAGTTTCTCATGAGAACTTGATTGCTTATTGTACTGGGCTATATCGCTATTAATATGGAAAATTATTATTTCCATTCATCGGGTTATTATTCGGTAGGGGCGACACGAGGTCAAGGGTCCATTTATTTCATCTTTAATTCCTCATATTTCTAGACCTCTTAATTGTAATGTTAGTGTTAATTGGGGGTACAACCAATTTCTAACAAACCATCGGTCATTAAAATATAGTTTTAGAATCTAAAATACACACACAATACTATTATACACACAGTGTTTTCACAATGGCTGAATACTGTGTTAATGTCTGTATATTAGTCTGTATATTAGTCGAAGAGCCACCCTAAAAATCAATAGCAGACCTTTGATAGACCGGAAACAATGACATCAGTTGATATACATTGTTTCAATGGCATTTAGTAATTGAACTGGAATATACATATAAAGAAGCGACTTTTATGACACCCCTAAGGTACCTTTACGTCACCCAACTACCAATACATGCCTTGTGCTACCTTGGCCTTATACCATCCACATTGATGTACGCAAATACATACGCTCGGTAACACAATACCAATATACAAAATGGCATAACGTAGTCCACTCAACTTATATAAATATTAAGTAAATAAAACAATAACTAAAATAGGTCCAGACAAAATATAATATATAAAATTAATCACATGTGATAGTATGTCCACTAAATGGCGAAATATAGAGTATTTAAGGGTATTTCATTCGGGGGTGGTTTTTCGAATCAATAGTCACTGTTTGCTTTTTAATGTTTTACAAGTAAAAATTCCAATATTGAATATAGGTTAGGGATTACTTTTTAATTAATATTGGTTTATTTAAATAATTTACGTCTTATATTAGTAGAATTAACAGACATGAAATACAAGCTTATACATATAGATATTTCTACTTTAATAATGCAATTCGTGTGATTTTGGTGGCATGGTGGGCATGGAACTTCGAGGTCGAGAATTACTAATAAAATAAATGATATTATTTTATTCTAAAAAAAATTATGTCAGATTTTAGCAGAAATAATATACAACGCTAGCTGTATATGGAACTTCATTGTGTCTATACTATATGCAATTTCAAAGTGCCTATACTAGCATGTAACTTTATTGTGTCTATAATAGCATGGAACTTCTTGCGGTCTATTCTAGTATACAACTTCATTGTGTCGATACTAGCATTATTATGGATTATATATTAGAATGGATAGAGTGAAATTTTACACTAGTAAATACACAAAGGGATTTCGAAGAATAACTATCATCACAACGATATTTATACTAGTATCAACATAATGAAGTTTAATACTAGTATCGACATAATGACGTATAAAAGTATAGATACAATATATATTTTAGGACTCAATAAAGTTTCTTGCTAGTATAGAAAACTTAAACAGGTATTATGTAATCTGCTTTAGGCAGATCTTTCTTTGGACCTTAAATGTTATATAAATTATTTGATATAACTTCGCTCAAAAAAGGTAATTGAATGAAATTTTCAGTATATTCATTTTGAATGTTATAACAAGGGCGACCAGACCTAATGGACCTTTAAAGATACATTATGTAAGATTTAGATACATGTATAATAGTAAAAAATAAATAATGGAAAGAGAATATGATGAAAATTTCAAATTACTTTATTCTGAGTGGAGTTATGGCCATTTGAAGAAAAGTGTAGTCTCGATTGTCATTGCTACCGTTGTTACGATAATAAACAACGTCTCTATTTTATAATTGAATTATTAACTGGCAATCGTGTTTAAATCCGTTGAAAATCAAAAGCATCCGATGGACTAGAAAGTTGATAATGGGCTTGGCATGCGAATAAATGTCTAATTAATGATTTATATAACATCTGAGGCCAAAAAATCTGTATCGGGCAGATTTTGTTCTTACATATTGCATCTTTTTGTCTTAATACGAATATAAGACACAACCACACTTAATTAAAATGGAAAAGCCTAAAAATAAATGGTTTCTAAGAGCATTTTCAATATCATATCGTAAGTTGCTTGAGCACCCATAAAGCAACAAAACACCAGGAGTGTACTTCAAGATAAGAATTAAAGTGGGGCCAGTCCTTAACCTTTGAAAGAATTATTTCAAAAATATGCAAATATATTTGTTATATAACTTGAACCATTTAAAACCAATATTTAAAAGTTATACAAATATATAAATATGTGTTGCTAGTTATATAACTGGCTAACAGAAGCGTATTATTTAATTGTTCCTTATTGAACCATTTAAAATAAACAATTTCAACATTTATTGTCAACTAACTAAAGTAGAAAAACGTATCACAGTACTTTACACCAGGAGTTTAGGAAGTAAAAATGTTTACAATTTACAGTGGTCGTTGAAAGGGTATAAAAGCACAATAATCATTAGTAAAGCGCGTCTCGATTCTAACATCAATGATACATATGATATATTGCCTCAAAGAGATATAAATTCATGAAATAAGTGTTATGCATGTTTGTTATGTTTATAGTTTGAAATTGATAGATTCATAATATTCTACCTGTATATGATTACAAGAACAAATAATTTAATAAATATGAAATATCACAGTTGTCTGTTTACAGCAGTGACTTTTGAATAAAACATGTTTAGAGTATTAGTCACAGTCCACATTCAGAGTAAAATCGCCTTTACTTGCAATAGGCAAATTTCCCATTTTTTTTCCTTGAAATATTTTTCTCTTACACATCAAATCGACAACTTAATAGATACTAAACAAGTAGTCAGTTGCAATGTTCTACAAGGAATCCAAAATTGTTAAATTAATCCTTTTAATATAATCACTATTGACAAACCGATTTCATGATAACATATATCCAAAGTTAACATGAGACGGAACCATGATTTTGAGGAAAGTGTTAAATTAATACATAATAATACACCACTTGAAAATGGCAATTATCAGAAACCGAGGCATTCAAAATGTAATTCGTCAAGTGGCCCACGGTGTAGATGAAGTGGATTTATTTCTCGGACTGATAACAGATGTACCGTCTTTGTTTATTCTCACCTTGCTGTAATCAATATTGTAAGGATTATAAATCTTTCTCAGTTTTTCTAATCTCCATTCTTGGTCAATCGTTGTTCCGCGATCTCTGGGAACTTTTGGCTCATCTTTTGTAGCCTCAATTTGAATTTGCTTCACTCTGGCTATCACCTCTGGAGTGCCATAGATGGCGAGTTCATTTATGGGGTTTTCTGCAGGTGGTTCAGGTCGAGCATTTCCTTTGGACTCTAGAGTTGGGAGATCCATATCCGACAGTGAATCTAGATCAATAGTTTCAATTCCCGAATCCCCTGTTCCTGATTCAACCGTAAGGTCTTCGTGAACTTTTTCTTCTTTGGCCCTTTCTTCTTGGGCGATTTCTTCTTTAACTGTAGATAATTGCTCTTCCAGTTGTTGATGCTCCAGGGCTTCTTTTTTCTCGAGTTCTTCAGTATCAACACCCCTACTCCACTTACTACCATCCTCATTCGCTATATCCGAACTGACAATGATGTTTTCGTTGGAATTCAAATTTGAGTCTTCACTTTGTATCAGGTTATCCCGTTCACTAAAATCATGTGAGGAATCGCTCTCTTTCACTATAATTAACCGCGAACCATCACTGTGTATTGACTCGGTGGATTGTGTATTTAATAAAAAGTCACTACACGAATGTTTAGTTGGTTTGGGTTTATTATCCACAGAATCCAACGGTTCTGTCGTATTCTGTTCTTTATTTTCGATATACGTGTATTGAGTTCTATCTTTATGATGGATATTCTTTGCTAACATATATCTTGGTGCTGACTCGTCTGCCGCTTCCAGATACACCGACACAAATCGCGGCTTTTTAGGTTTCACTTCTACAACATTATTTCTCACCTCCTCAACATCCACTTGAATTGCTACATCCGACGTTTCGATGATTATTTCTGGCTCTGAAGGTTCGTCTTCTGTGACTTCTGATGAAGTGATTGGAATTTCTTCTTGCTCGGATTTAGCTTTTACACAACAGCACCCCATCTTGCCGTTCTGATTTATATCACATCGACGGCGACCATGCTGACTTTTAGACTTTTTGCCCTTCCCCTTCCCCTTGCTCACCAGTTTACTGAAAACATAAACATTTTACTGATTGAAAAAAGAATCCATTCAAGCATCAAACCTCCCTCCACCGCTAGCAACACCCCGGGGAAATCCTGTAAGACATAACATCATACCTCAGAAGAGAACGTATATCACGATGCGAATCTTACTTCTTCTGATGGTATAGCTTCAATCACATATCGCTACATATCTTTACCAAGCAAAAAAAAAATTAATCCCATTATCCAATAATCAGATGATGATACCCGTCTGTATATGGCAGCTACTTTTTGAAAACTTTGTCAGGGCCGGCGGCAGCAATTCATGATTGTGTGTGTGTAGGGTGGGGGGGGGGGCTACCATCCCTAAAGACACTGGGGGGTCTAGATCGTCGGAGATGCTTTCTGAGCGATTTCTGACTAATGAAATTACTCAGCAGCGAAGTTTTAATTCTTTTTCTAAATCCCATACCACGAAAACGTAGTCGATGGTGGTTTCCTACGATGCTGAACTGGACAAATATATGCATAATAATACCAAGGTTGTGGACCACTAGAGGTCACAACTTTCATCCGATTTTGATGAAACTTACAATGTATGTTTATAATCCAAAGATCTCGGTTCCTGTCGATATTGAGCTTCTGGAATCTCTAGAGGTTACAACTTTCATGTGATTGTCAAATCTGTTCAAAACTCACCGCTACATCATAATTACGGTTGAGTTTAAATTTCGTGAAAATCGGACCGAAACTACCCGACAAAATAACCGCTCCCATGTCGCGTATTGGCGCGTATTTGACAGTAACTTTCTGGATTATGGCCCCTGATTGTACCCTCTAGACGTCACATTTTTTTATAACTGTTCAAATATATCACAGTTACACTATAATTATTGAAATCCTGAAAGTCGGACCGATAATTCCCGTCAAATGGCCGACACCCTTTACGCAAATTGTGTAAAGGCATGTAATACCAAGGTTGTGGACAGCCTAGAGACAACAATTTTCATCCGATTTGGATTAAACTTAAAACGAGTGTCCTAGTTTTTGGGCGAGTTCAGTTTTGGGGCACGACAGCCCCTTGCCTTTTACGCAAAATGTTCAATATGAATAAAGCGTGTGGACCTTCCTGAGGCGATTACTTTTGTCCGATTGCATGCAATAACCTAGAGAATGATATAAAAGTTCGGGTTACAGGAATGAAAACAAAAATTTCATAGCGCTTCTGAAAGATATCTTGAAGAACGCGGGTTAATTAAGCCTATTATTTAATACAAAACAAGAAAGATATATAAACAGACAGTATTTCTTTACAATGTTACTATATTATTCATTTCGTTTGGTAATGCTAAGTTCACACTGTCGTACGAGGCTCCCAATTGGGTCCACGATCTTGTACGTGCAGCTGCGTTCTGATACGATCAACATGATTATTAGAACTGGCCACAATATATAAGATCTGATAGGACAAGCACTACTACTCCACTATTAAAAGCACGATTTCAATCGTGGCGTGAATCGTGATAGTGGGAACCTCGCATAAAGGAAACGAGCAGAATACCGATCATGAAGTCGCATTTTCCCTATTTTTCGGCATTCACCGGTCTCACTTTTCGGCGAATTAAATTTTTGTAACCATTCATGGTTTACTTACAATTTGGATATATGACAGGCACAATCACATTCTGCTTCCGGTACGCTGGCGCCATCTGGAGACGCACGTGCTTCCTGAAAATATATTTTAAGAACATTTATACTGAGCTGGAAATATTAAGAAAGTTTATGTCTCCAAAACTCCTTCCTTTGCGAATTGAGTACTAGCCCATCCCCATTTGAATCAAACATAATACAGCAATGTCAATTTACCAATTTGTCATGGGTATGCTGACTTTGAGTGATAATATCTGTTAAAATACGTAGTTTCAATAAATGATTATATTAAGAAGGCCGGATTGACCAATCACTTTAATGGATGCACGAAATACACATTATCATAACAGTATGGCGTGTGCCCGTCTTCATAAGACCAGGCGAAGCAGAACAGTAGGACGTTAAACCTCATTTCATTTCATTTCTATCGCGCGGCGATTATCCACTCCTAAATCTTCATGGCAGATGAGCCCAAGATTGCAGTTTACATACTTAAAATCTCATAGCTGATCAATCTGATGAGTTTAAAATGTTGAATACAGAGGGGCATTTTCTATCAGAATAAATGTATCCCACTCAATCAAATATTATATCAGAAATTAATCTGGTGAACTAGAGACCGTTTTGGCATACTGTTCTCCTCTAGGAAACCGAAAAGGAATATTACATATCAAAATCCAATTGGCACTGAAACTTCTTTTATTTGTAGATCAATACGCAAATGAACATCATCCATTACACTAGAGAGTTCCATCAATAAATTTTAGCACCAAATTTACCTTTTAGAATGTTATTGCAATAATAAATCCCTTTAAATGAAGCATTGTAAGATAATACCCACAGGAACGCTAATTACTAAAAACATCACATTAGTTAGATCAACCGTCAGGAAACCCTCATGGTTTATTAAAGAAAGTGTTTTAAACACAGTCTATGTGCCTTTTATTCCACTGAATCTATTCACGCCTGTCATGTACATAGAGCCACGCATTAATTGACAAAGCAATAGCGTGGCTCATTTGTCGATTTCGTTTTAGAATTCTTTTGTATTATGTTCCTTTACGCTGGCTTAATAGATCAATGGTTTAATAGAATAGTTTGTTGAAGATACATAATTTCCATTAACCATTAAACTTAAAGAAACAGATGATTTTGGGCGGTGCAATATTTCACCACTAGTTTTGTATATATCCCTTTTGAACTTTTGCGTAATCTAACAAGCCTATAGCAACGCCGACTTTCCTATTCGCGAATATGTAGATACATAAGGCGCATTGATGCATATGTATAAACACAATTAATTCCATTAGCGGTTCGAGTATTTAATATATTCTTCTAATGAAAACAAGAGATTCACAATATCAGAACAGTTGAATCTATAAAATAGTAATTTTGTACTTTCGTAAGTAGGTATGCCAGCATTTTCTACCACCCACAACACTTGCAATCCTAATATGGACAGAATGCAAATAGTATGTGGCTGGAACCCATAGGAAGGTTTTACCAAGAAATGAATGGGGTGACATTTTCACAGCGTTAGATTACAATCTGAGATTGTTGTATATGATACTATACCACCATGGTTCGATGGTTCCTTGGACAGAAACGGTTGAAATACAAATTCTTAAATCAATTTAGAAAAAGTAACACTGATAATGATTTAAAACTATATAATAAAAGTAAAAGTGTTTTTAAATCTTTGTCTAAAAGTAAACAACATGATCATGAACAATTAATCTGTGATAAATTGTGTTCGAACCCCAGATAAATTTTGGACAACAGTAAACAGTTTCCGTCCAAAATTCAAAGTTTGTAAACTGATCAGACCAGATGAATGGGTAAACTACTCCCAATCAATTCCAAACCAAACATCATCTGATGATGACTCTCGCTGCAGCTTTCTAAACTTCGCGGTGGCTCGGATGACTCTAATAATGTAATAAACAGATCTATTTCAGTATATGAAGTTACGAAATGTATAAAGGCTTTGAAATCCGGTATAGTAATCTTTAATATGATCTTTCATACCTGTTGTTAACCTGAAAGTTGGTCCAAAGCACGTATTACCCCACTACACAAGAAAGGGACAATAAAATAGTTCACTAATTACAAGGGGGTGGGGGTGGGCTCTTTATTAGACTCTATTGGTAAAATATATAGCTCTGTTCTCAACAATAGGTTACAAACGTGGTGTTCTTTCGAAAATAAACATTATGAGGAACAAGCAGCAGGCTACAGAGTAGGTTACTCTACGATTGATCAAATATTCACCCCGCAGAGCCTTCGCCAATAATACTTGTGTCAAAAACTATAAAGGGCGTCTGTATGTTTTATAGGGCCTTTGATTCCCTGAACCGACTTAAATTGTTAGAATGGGGAGTCAGTTGTAAAATGTATTTAACCCTAAAAAATATGTATTCCTCGATAAAATCATGTGTCAAAATAGGATCAAATTTAACGTTTTATTATGAATGTATTCTCGCGTTCGCCAAGGTTGCATCTTAAGTCCCCTATTATTTTGCTTGTACATCAATCGATTAAATTAATCGCGGTGACGTTAGAGGGATATTCTCATTTTATCATATGCTGATGATTTATATATACCATCTGATACTGTGGGTGATCTCCAGAAGAAAAGAAATATTTTACATGCTTTTAGTACTGATTTTAATCTTACTGTCAACATTTTAAAAACAAAAAAAAAGATTTTACTACAACAATAATACGATATAATGTGTTTCCTACTATAACTATCTAGGTGTACATTTTTCGTCCTGGTTAGTCTGGAGCAAAGCTGTGTATAGTTTGCCTGTCCAACCTCGTGGGTTTTCTCCGGGTCCTCCGGTTTCCCCCCACTGCTAAAGACCCCTACGCGCAAGCAAATTATTGGAATAAAAATTAAACCATATGTTAGTCCCGAAATGACCTAGTTTGTGTCAAGTGGACGTTAAACCCTATTTCTCCCTCTTTCTCTGTGTATAGTTTATCAGTCAAAGCTTTGCTTCGGAAAACCAGGTCAATACCCTATTCATTAAGTTTTAAAATATTTGGCACTATTGCAAAGCCAGTTTTATTATATGGTGCTGATATATGGGGATATGAATATAGAAATGATATTGAAATGTGCAGTCTCAGTTTTGTAAATTCGTTTTTCAAATACATAAGAGCAGTTCTTCCATAGCAGAAAATGGAGAGTGTGGCAGGTATGACATATCAGTCTACTATATGTTAACTTGCGTAAAATACTGGCTTAAACTAAATGTGATGTCAAATCAAAGATATCCCAAACAGATAATGTTAAGGAAACTCAACACTGCTGGTAGGATAACCTGGGCAACTAGGATTAGGCTACTATTAATTGACGCGTATACAATCTGCCTGATAATGTCTGTCTACTACATCGTTAACATTGTTCATCACGTGCATTTTGCATACCGATAGTCCATTGGCCAATCACGCTATTTTACCGAGATTCCGCATAATAGTTTGGATGCAGCTATGGCGGGTGTGGCGCCAGGCAGGGTAAGCTTACTCTTCCGGACACCTGTTACCACTGTTTGTCGTGTATTGTGTACACGGTGAAAAGTCCATATGCTGATTACACTATTTTGCCTTATAACACTATTTTGCCTATACCGTTTTTTTAGGACTTCGAATTTTGTCTAATGGTTTGGATTGTCCGTACTTGGTTTTATTTTATTTGATTCATGGATGAAGTTGGTGATCATAAGAACTTTCTAGAAATTTTGAAACAAAGCTTAATTGATATTAACATACAGGAATGGTCAATATCATAATTCAAAACAGTGAAAGTCTAAAAGATTATTGTATATATAAAACCAATGTAAGTCAAGAATCAGAGTAGACAGTTAACACAAACCAAAACGTAAAAAGAAATATTACAAAATTACCTCTTAATTTGTTTCCGTTAGTCCACAATTTGTTTAGACGTAACCTTGTTACTGTGGTATTATCGAAAACTTGTTTCATCTAATTCTTGAGTGTAAACATTTACGATCAATTTTTATACCTCATCAGTATATCAGCCACCCCCCTAATAAATAAAGGCAAATCACATCAACTATGTAACAGTTACGATATAAATACACTTGTTTCGTTATCCTGTTATCTAAATAAAGCTATGCATGCTAGACAATTTAATTGTAAATAGTGAAACTTTAGGCTGTGTTGGATAAATCAGATACCATTAAAATAAGAAGCAAGCTGTATATTGTACATAAAATAATAATTCATCATTGTTCAATATTATTATATTGCATTATATTTATATCTCAAAACCAATTTATTAAACAGTTTATCATATTTAAAACTATCCATCAATATAGTATATACTAAATTCTGAGTAATTGCTTGAAAAACTCACTATGTATATATTGAATGTTATTTGTATCTAAAGATCGTACGATCTGCATACTGAATAAATTATTATTATTATTACTATATGTGAGACTGGAATTTAAGATATTATGTGAATTGGAATATGACGACAGTTCATTATCACAATAAGGTGTACGACAAATTGGTCAATTTCAGCTCTTCCATCATTAAATGAGCTAAAACCTCTAACTCAGTATTAAAAAAAAAATCAAAATCAAAAACACGAAAAAGAATTCAACCTTGATCTAGTTCATAGATTTTCAATCCTAACATCAAATGTTTAAGACAAGATAAACTTTTAAAATCATTACACGACGTCGTTTACTCTATTTGTAATGAACAAAGAAAAACATATCCCACAAGACAATGCGAAAGTAATTAAAAATAGCCGATTCACAAACGACAAAATAGTTTTGTTTTTTTTTAAAAAAAACCCAGTGGACTAAGCTGGCGCAAACAAATACAGCTCCATTTAGACTGTTGATGTATTTCACCATCCTCGGTATAACCAGTTGTCCCATTCCGTTCTACTCCACTAACCCCTGGGTTAATCTATGGGGGCACGTTTTCACGTTATCTGCCCTTCATGATTGTGCTATTTCTATCGACCAATCCCATAAATCGTTAATTGAAAAGGAAGTTGGCAAAGGGGAGTAACTCACATCGAGTAAAGTAAGCAAAACGCATAGGCTCCCCTTCAAGAGACAAGGTTAGGAATTAGCCAGAAGGTAGCCTAAATGAGATGAGTCCAAATTACACTAAATGCATATTTATTAATAATAAATTACAGTTATTATATAATATATTAATGAAGACCCGACAGTTTTTTTTATATTTATATAAGTTCAAGGAAGTACAAGTTCTAAATAAACATAACAGAATGAAACACTTCAAAGAACCAATAGTAATAGTAATAATAATAACAAAAGTCAAACATATAGATGTTATACATATTTGAAATCAGCGAAAAATACTACATATTTTGAGGTTCCAAAGAACAGAACAATACGCCCTTTAATCTCCCGTTCATATGCAATAATATATCCCAGTGACCAGATTATGATGCACCCGTTACGCTTGTCCATGGGGCCTGTCCATCTAATGTGTATTACTGAAAACAAACTACGCTGAAACAAGTATATCAACACCCAAGCTTAAAAGAACATTCAACAGGAAATAGTATAAGAGGTATTAATCTTTTGTATTAATCTTTTATTACCGCTGATCTATATCCCCAACACTGATGTTTTGATTGCAACAATGGACTACAAGTTTGATCATGTTGTTCGTGGAGGCGAGCCCAAGACTCCGCCAATTAAAGTACATCGACATCAAACTTGACATGATTGTTTCTTGGACATACGCGCATCGATCGGAGGAGTATATTACGTGACAATTCCAAGATGACGGCGATGACGCCATGCTCGGCTCCAGGCCCATGGCACGCTCGTGTGTGTTTATCTATATCATGCGAAACTGGGGTAGGAGAAACACACTGGTTCGTCTTATCCATTCACAATTCGAATGACTGGAAGTTCAAATCAATTAAATAAATCTACAAATGAAGAGAGAGAGAAAGCGACCTTAAGAAACGGGGGTATGTTCGATGTAAGTAAATATTTTCCTCGTCAATTTATTGAAAATAAAAAATCGATCTTCTTAATTTGACAATACGATCTTGATCTGTTAACGATCTTTCCCGTTTAAAGTCAATATCTGCCACCAAACAGCAGCATCTATTCCATTCACATGGTTTTTGGAAAATGGACATGAATCTGGAGTGGAACGCTGAGTATTGATAGGATTCATAATCTCTTGACTTCAATGTTTCACACTTAATTTGAAAACAAGCGGTTGGCATGCGCTACATTTTGCAATGATCATATTCTATTGTCCAGTTGCTTCACCTACACAAACATACATGACCCCAATGCCACACACCAAATTTAAACGAAATACGTTAGAAACTGACGACTCTAGCGTGTACAGAAGGTTTCCGGCAAAAGGGGGTAACTCCGAAATTGAAGGTCTTGGAACGCTGAATATCTTTAATTTACTAAAATACCAACTTAAAAATATCATAGTCTTTTGTTTTTTAACAAGGGTAGAAACTAGCAAGAAGGAACAAAACAGGCAATGGAAATGATGACATGGCTTGTTTGGGCGAATGGAAAAATCTGTCAAGCAAGAGGATAGACACTACAGATCAACTGAACAGACCATGATGGATGTTATTATCAGCAATAAATGGTTTGTATACTGAAATAGAGAGGTTGCTAATAGTAATATAGGTATTCAAGGTAAATAAAGGATATAATGACCAGTTCTATAGAAACAATATTTATTATAATATTAAAAAGGATATGGTAAGACGATGTTGGACTAAGAATCTATTTATTTTTGCCAATTTGGTTTTCATGTTTTAGAACACCTCGTAACAAATTTATAAAATTTGTTTATCCAAATGAAACATTTAAATTCGTAGTTTTAGAATTACTAGACCTCTTTGGAATGGTTAACAAAACAAAAGTGTTGATTTAAGATAGTGTGACTGATATTGCGTCCCAGAATCGATAAGCCTTGGACAGCAGTAGAACCAGTTTTGCCGTAGAACTGCTGCCTAGGGTAACATCCCAGACAAATGCGAATTGGGATCGTTTTACAGAAAGTGTAAAGCATACATTGCCTCGAAAACGACAGTTATTAATAATAGCTAACTGAAGGTATAGTCTGAATCTGGATTTCAGAGACCGAAGCAGAATAATAATAATAATAAATCTTTATTCATGTATTGAAGCGCGGTCATATTAAAAAAGAAATAGCATATTGAAGTGAAATTATGTACACTTATTTCGATTTTAATCATGTTTGGTGTTACATCTTTAACTAATAATTTCTAAATTTATGAAAAACATGTAAATATAATAAATAAAATGGTAAGCAAAGTTTAGTGTAGAAAATGAATACTATTTACAATGTTATAATATACTGTATAAATAATTATACCTGTGACAATACGATTAATAAATATGAATAATTACCGTGTGATAATGACAAACGGGATACACGATTTATGCGTTTTACCTATTGCAAAATATATAAATTTTGAGATATTTATAACCATTATTGTTCATTATTTGACATTAATTGTATAAACTGACACTTTGTATCATACTTGTTATCTACGTAGATATATTTTGATTTAAGGCTATCGTATGCCGAGCATCTTAAGCG
This sequence comes from Patella vulgata, assembly GCF_932274485.2. Classification (NCBI taxonomy): domain Eukaryota; kingdom Metazoa; phylum Mollusca; class Gastropoda; family Patellidae; genus Patella; species Patella vulgata. The sequence goes on from NC_065883.2 coordinate 28,118,618, forward strand.
GTGGACACATTAGCCGAATTATTCGGTTGAATCAATCGGCGCAGATTTATATTCGGCCGAATGGGTGGACACACTAGGCGAATGCTTCGCCCGATTCACCAGTCGATTGGATCACCTTCCACGTCACATGATTAAACATGGCGGCGTCTATGTCTTCAAACAATCACGTGACGTCTCGAAATGAGTGGATGGGGAGTGATGATTGGCTAATGAATTCTACATTCGGGCGAATGCTTCGGCGAAGCGGACACAATAGGCGAATATAACTCGACCCTAAAACATGTTTGATTCGGGCGAAACATTAGGCCGAATGACAGTGGACACACTAGGCGAATTTAGACGTCTGAGATAGTATTTATAAAGTCATTCTTGTGTAGTGGTTCCCTTTGAACATATGCGGCTCATGGATTTGTGAATCACATTCAGTAGTTGTGTTTTGTATTTGATAGATATTAGCCTTTATCTCACACTGAATTGGGAAATGGTCATAGCCATCTAACTATCCAACCTTAAAGTCTCTTATTTGTGGGAAAAGATCTGTGGAGGCTACTATATAGTCAACTACACTCGGTTGGCCATTATTAGCCAGACACGTAAAGTCGTCTTTAGGATCACTAACAGAACCTGGAATCACCAACCGAGTCACTAGCCTAGGTAGATCAGTTTATAGAGATCATCTCTGCTACTGAAAAGTGGCACCAAGTGTGATAAAATGATTACGCATAAACTGTTTAATACACGACCTCACCATATTCTATTCTATTCGGGACAGTTTAAGTTAAGAATTCAGAAGCCGAGTCTTTTCTTTATTGGTTAGCCGTAGGATAGCATTATACGTCAGTATACAATAATATTTTCAGTCGAAACACTTTGAAAAAGAACTGTGATAAAGAAAGTCGATATTTTAATTCTTTAAGATAACGGTAGTCATGCGCACTATCAATTAAATCGGTTTCCACTAACAAATACAATTATTACGATGTTATCAACAGCGTTATTTTGTTAGACAACTCTGTAAATATGTTTCTCTGTTTGATGTAAGAAATGTTTCTCTAAAACGTTAATTACTTTAATAGACAGTGGTTGATACCATCTTTAATCGCATTTATTTTAAAACATAAGATTAAAAGATAATTCTCTTGTTTAGAAAGACACCAAGCTGCATAACAGATTTAAAGAAATGTGCATATTTTAACAATCGAATGAACCAAAGTTTTAAAAATGCCATTTTTGTTAATGCCAAAAATGGAATGGGTGTGCTGATTAAACGTTTAACCCCATTCAGATAGTTTAAAATTAGAATGTGCGGTGCGAAAAAAATGTCTCGTTACTGGAACAAAAACTAGCATTCCCATGTTTTGAATTAATTGCTAGTTTATCTTTTTCAAAAATATCGAGCAAAAAACCTAATTATTTATACTTAGTCTAAGCAAAAAATAAAAGTTCACCACCAAAATCAGTCAAGGTTTTGAAGTACCTGGTAGTGAAACTATACACTACGATCCATCACTCTCGTTAGGGTAGAATCGAAGTTATCTTGTCCCAAAGCATTGAAATGACATTGCCTAGCTTTGCTTAGCTTTAGCGGGAAATGCTAATCATTGAACTCAGTCAAAACATTCACCTTATGAACATCAAAATCAAGTAAGGTATTGATGTATTAAACTATACATGAAGTTTTACCACTATCACTCAATAGAATCAAAGTTGTCGAGCTCCAAAGTCTTGACCATTCAAATTGCTTATCGTTCTGCTTACCCTGAGTCGAAAATGCTCATTATCGAACTTAGTCAAGGCAAGTTTCATCACTCTCACTTAATTAGAAACAAAGTTATCGTGTCCAAAGGCATCAACCAATCAAATTGCTTATCTCTGCTTAAACTATGCAGAACATGTTCATCTTCGAACTCCATTTAGGCATTGACCTAATTAATGCCTACACTAAGTTTGAACATTCTACCTCAATAAGAAGGGGAGTTATTGTGTTCCAAAATCTCGATCAATCAATTTACTTATCGCTCTGCTTACCCTGAGCAGAAAATGGTCATTATAGAACTTATTCGGGGTATTGATGTAATGAAACTATTAACACCAAGTTCCATCACTCTCACTTAATCAGAACTAAAGTTAACGTGTCCCAAAGCATAAACCAATCAAATTCCTTATCTCTACATACCCTTACCCTCCATCAAAGCGTTCACCTACTAAATACCTACACCAGTTTTAAACACTCTAGCTCAATTAGAACGAGGGTTATTGTGTTCCAAAAAGTGTGACAGACGGACAGACCCATTTTAATAGTCCCTGCTTTCTTCGAAAGGCGGGGGACAAAAAACTCTTAGTCATTTCAAGGCATTTTATACCTTTCCGTTTGCTACGGTGACTGCACGCAACTCTACATCATTGTAAACTAAGCAACCGAAGATGTCAATATGTGATAACCTATACAAACTATAACACTTTACAGCTAAAACTATTTTTGTACGGTGTCACCAGGTTAACGACTTACAATCTGATATAACCTGTCAACTTTTCATCAATATTCTATAAATATAATAAACATCCAACAAATAGCTACTGACTGGCATTAAAGACCTCCATAAACGAATTTATTTAATGTTTAAAAACTCATACTTGAAAACAATTTATTAAAATAAAATCAATATGCTTCTTCACAGTAATAATACATAGTATCGATTACATTTTGTGTTAATTAAACGTATGACGCAAGTTTGATTTCCTACGGTGACTCCTACAGTGATTCCTACGGTGACATTAACAATTAGGCGATCACTGGTTTTGTTTTAAATGTAAAGGTTTGTTATCGCTTAAATCGTAGGAGATTGAGTTTCCAAATATCCCACAAAAGGCTTATTTTGGATGTAGAGCTAATCAAGGGAATCTGACAGTTACATCATCAGAGAGTTGATCGATTTCACATATTATTCGCTATTTTGGATCGAATATGAAAATAAATGGCCTCTAAAAGTTATGGTAATTAAATGCATAAAATAAATTGGTTTGCCTTTAAGTAAAAACTCACATCTAACTTCTTTCCGGTAAATATCAGTGCGGAAAATAAACGTAATTTCATCAAACGATTCCATTGTTATTGATAGTAAGATAAGTAACCAAGGGAGTAAATTGTATGAAATCTATGGGTATCTACCTTTTACAAACTAACAGTTTTAGAGTGCGGATCCGGAGTCGATATTGATACATTTAAACTACTCCAGTAACAACCTTGGGTCTATATCCGTTACTAACTCGGTCAGTTGTTAGTTTATTGTTCACATCTAATGTGGAGTCTAATCGTCGTTACAGCTAATGTGGAGTCTAGTCGTCACAATTAATGTTGAGTCTCGTCGTCATACTTAATGTGTAGTTTAATCTTCACACCTAATGTAGAGTCTAGTATTCACACCTAATGTCGAGTCTAGTCGTCAAACGTAACGTCGAGTCTAGTCGTCAAACGTAATGTCGAGTCTAATCTAAGTCTTCACAGCTAATGTAGCAAGCTTCAATACTGAATAACTAGAAGTAGTATTCGACAATCACGAATATAACAACTATAGATCAGCTACCAAACGATATGTTTTTTATATGAAATAAAAGGAAAAAATTCCCACTAAACCACCCCTAAGGCTGTAGGAAGAAGCGTCGACTCCCTTAGTCTACGATATCACTTTAGTGGAAGCAGACGTTAAAAAGTCACGATTATATCAATACAACACAATCTATGCACATGTGATGATAAAGATACGATGATGATTATGATACCAAGAATGTACATCAAGGGGAGTTACGTCGGGAGTAAATTTTGGCAATGATTCCAAATTTATACATATGTCTTCCCTTAAATAACTTGGCAGTCTGCTAAAATGTCACAAAAACTCAATAATAATTGTGACTTCAAGTTCTAGAGGGTTAACAAGGTTTGACAAATCAATCGGCGTAACTTGTCCAATACCGGTCAACGACATAAGACATCTTCATATCAATAAACTGAACTCTGCAGTATTAAATGGATTTTATAAATCAAAAGGTGTAACCCTCGGAAATAGGTTAGAATGAATATGTGTTCCTTTCAATATGTTTAACACCTTATAACTGAATCAAAAACATTCAATTACAATTCTATGACCAGTAAAGTAAGAACAGGGGTTTGTAAATCAAGGTAAATAACTCCCCGAGGAATTGTTGAAAATTGTTTAAAATCAAGACGAATCTTCCTTTTAATAAACTGAACAACCAATATTAAACATGCATTATGCAAGAGGTAATCTGCTTATTGCAGATCTTTCTTCGGGCCTGAAATGTATTATAAACAATTCTGTGACCAGTAAAGTAAGAACAAGGGTTTGTAAATCAAGGTTAGTAACTCCCCGAGGAATTGTTGAAAATTGTTTAAAATCAAAACGAATCTTCCTTTTAATAAAATGAACAACCAATATTAAACATGCATTATGCAAGAGGTAAATCTGCTTATTGCAGATCTTTCTTCGGGCCTGAAATGTATTATAAACTATTAATTAAACATTTATTAACATGAAAAGACCATAATCGACTCTTGATGCCATCTTAGGTGTCAGATTTTCAATGGATTTGAATCCGACCTGCTGTTCAACGTCCGTTGATGAGTAAACGCAAAAATGGATAATCAAGACTTTGTTAATTATCGCGATAACAATGGCAATGGAGGCTACAGAGATTTTAAAATAAGGTTTTCTCGACTTAAAGTGAAGCAATTTGAAATTTTCAGCATATTCCATTTGCATCATCTAGATTTTAACTTTTATAGCGAGAACTCTCAGCTCTATATCTAATTTTCCATAATGTATCTTTAAGTGTATGTTTTATATTTATTTTCGAAAAGCAACGTCATTGTGTAATGATACATGTTTTGAAGGAGCGCTTCAAAGATATACCGACCAGATTTCTAAAATAAAAATGTGGAAAGAATGAGTTTTAATGTTTTATAGACATTCTAGTTCTTATACCACCACGTTACTCGTTAAATATACAACCATATGGATTTAGCTATTGGTATTTAATCTAAACAGTAGGTCATCCACGATGGCTGTTAGAGCACTATTCTGTATATTCTGTATTAAACGAGACCTGTAGGGTTTTGTTTTGGAGTGATATAAATATAGATGTCTTAAGGTTCTGTTTATACACTAGGGCCATTTTACTCAAACTATAATGCTAGATTCCCACTGTCGTGCGATGGGATTGTCTCTATTGGGTCCGCGATCTGATACTTGCAGATACGTTACGATGCGATCAACATGGTTGCTATGACTGACCTCGATATAAGATAAGACCTGATACGATCACTACGAATACTCTACGATTAAAAATACGATTTCAATCGCAGCACGAATCGTGATAGTACGAACCTAGCATATTAGATCTCAGGTCTGACGTCAATTTTCCTTCCCATTGATTTCCGCTTTTATAACATGGTTTTTCCATGTGACATTACTATGTGTATTTTCAAATGAAGGCAAACAACAACGTAAGCCCTAGAGATGCTCTAGACATGGAAGGATGGTGAGTGTGTATGCCAACTGTTCCTGACGAGCATGTCCCGTATATAGCTAAATTTTAATAGAATAATATTATTACCTTAAGGAACTTAAAAGGAACACTGACTATGAGCATATTTCGCTTCATAATGTATTTACGAAACCGATCGTTTTATCTCAAGACAAAGATGATGAAATAATAATATTGTTCCAGGAAGACGATCAACACTAAGAAGCTATATATTGACATCTATATTGAAATACTAATATAAATAATAAAATAAATAGACGTTGAAGGCCTTCAACACAAGAACCGATATTTGCGAATTTAGTTCGTTTGTTTTAGTTTGAATTTTGTTTTTATTCAATACGTCTGTAATATGTCCTTTTATCGACCCTGGGCTTCTTGTTGTTTTGAGTTTTTTTTCTAATTGGAATTTTAATTGGCATTTATAAATGGGCCTATTTTTTTCTAAATTTCGTCATACATCTGTAAACCTTTTACAATCATGCAAGTAATCCTTTGGGATTCGTTATAACACACGATGTACACAGAATGTCCATTTACAGAGGGATGTGTTTTGATCATTTTCAAATCAATATTTTTCACCTCCAAACTTAAAGGGGTATATTGGGACCCAACCTGGCATTGTGAGCCCCAGCAATAGCACGTCGATCGTGAGCCCCAACAATAGCACGTCGATCGTTCAATGGTATATAGTTAATTTTTATGCGTCCACATGTGGACATATATTGCCGTCGCCCCTGTCTGTGTGTCGCCTACAGGTCACAATTCTTAAGTGATCATCTTGAAACTATACATACTTATTCCTTATACCCTAAGGATGACCTGTATTGTTTTTGGTGCATGCCCGACCTCCAGGGGCAGAGCCACGCCCATTTCTTGTATTTGTTTGTCGTATACAGGCCGCATTTCTTAACGTATCATCTTTAGACTTTGCATACTTATTCTTTGTACTCTAAGGAACATCCCTATCGTTTGGAGTGTATGCCCAAACCCCAGGGGCAGAGCCACGCCCATTTTTCTTTTGTGTGTCGCCTACAGACCACAATTCTTAATCGATCGTCTTGAAAAATTTTCATATGAATTCCTTATACCCTAAGGATAATCCCTATTGTTTTTGGTGCATGCCCGACCCCCAGTATCTTTTTGTGCTGGAAGAGTCCTCACTCCAGCCGTAGTCTAGTGGACTTAATTCTGGTGGATCGGTTTCCAGGGCTGAAAATCATACTTTTAATTGAAGGTTATAGGCTCGTATCAGGTTCATCTCTACAGCATCGTCAGTTGGAGGTAATATCTCAAGTTTAGGAGCCACTGCTTGGTAGCGGATTTTCTGATAAAGGATATAAAATATGGGTACTAATCTGAGCCGCCATGTCAAAGCGGCTGTTGCTGTAAAAAGTCAAGATTTATCATATTCTGATTTTTGTTCTTGTTCCAATTCAGACAATTGCTTCAATTCCATCTCATTTGAGATTGGAACGGATGATATAGAGGATGAAGGTGAAGAAGATGATGAAGATGACACAATATGATACATTAATATTGATATTGCTTTTGTTATATGTTTTACATTATAGTTTTAGCTAAAATTGAAATTTATGGAATGATTTATCATAAATCTACCTGTGGGAACTTTGGGTTTTTTTTCCGGTTTTTTCCCGCTTTCATGGTGGGTCTTATGTTAAAAAGATGTCCGAATTCGCGTTAAGTGAACCCCAAAACATATAAAACCATAATACACGACCTAGTAGGGCCAAATATGGAATTCTTGTATTTGCGCCGCCATTTTGAATATCTTTGTCAGAATAGGCCTGATGTTTAAAGAAATGTCCGATTTCGTGTTCAGCGACCCCGAAAAACCTATAAAACGATATGGTGAAAAGTGATTTTTTGTATTTTCCCGCCATTTTTGGGCCGCTATCTTGAATACTTAATTTTCCCCGAGGGTGACACAACCACGCCCACCCAGGAAAAATCAAGGGGACCCTACCCAACAATAATCCACCGAGAAACATTATATATCAGGCAAAAGTGGGTTCAGTGATACTTTGGCATTTGACGTCTCACTACCACTTTTTTGTTAGCTTTTATCGGTAAATACTCTACAGGTTGCAATAATTAACAGATTTTGTTCAAATTCAGCATATCAATCATTTCCATAAAAGGGTCGTGCCTATTTATATTGTTCCATTTCCAACCCCCAGGGGCAGAACCACTCCCAATATTTGTATTTATCGTCTAAAGTCTGCAATTCTGAATAGATTATCTTGGAACTTTGTTGGAACTATGCATATTTATTCCTTATACCGTAAAGACAGTAACTATTTATTTTGGTGCCTGCCCCGACCCCCTGTCACACCCACTATATTGTGTCTGTAAATTTGGCAAAACAAACCCAACGCCCAGCCTTCTTTGCCTCTTGTCATATTACAGCCATTTCATCCTCTTCATTTAAAAAAAAGGGACATATCAATCAAAGCAGGGATGTGGACGTATATTGCAGCGTTAGCGATGTTCTTGTTATACAACTCGAGCAAGACCCAAGCCGTTGGACAATCGCGTAATATTACCAACTCTCTAGCATCCCATATATACAGGCAATTTTGTGTGAATTGTAATTGAAGTTTACAGTAAATTTTATTATTCAAGATTATAACCTTTTCCAAAAGTAACATCGAATAATACATACTATTACGAAATCAATATGAAAATCTATGAATAGCCTTTAAAAATTTTTTGAGAATTATTGTGCGGTTACAAAGTCCGCTGCCTTTAAAACATAGACACTATATTAAAATACAATTACATTCAAAGCCATTAAAAACGCAATGACTAATTCGTAAAATATTTCTGGTAAACGTTTTCTTGGGCTTTCCTATCTTATGGCACATAGGTGAAACTTGTGATGGGTCTCTTTTTGTGGAGTTCTGGGTTTGAACCCAATATCAGTTTTCGGTAATAAACTTTGTTCGCGCAAACGCAACACTTGTCTTTTTTCACGATTTTAAGCAGTCCCATGTCACACGTGCATTCCCTGCACTCTGGCCCTTTAAATACAGATCAAAATTTCAACATTCATCACTTCGGAAAAATGCCATGCCTTAAACAGGGGTTTCACGGGTAGGCGTCGCCAGACACTTTAATGTCCACCCATCGACCACTGCTCGCCTCAGACAACGTTTCCACGCCTCTGGAAGAGTTGCCGATCGACCCCGACCTGGAGCGCCACCTATAACAACCGCTGCTCAAGATCCCACATCCGACTACAGCATCTGCGCAACAGGTTCCAGCCAGCTACTGCTACTACCAGGGGAACTGTTGGAACACGGCAACGTCAGATCAGCCCTCAAACAGTCCGAAGGCGCCTGGCTGCTCTTTGGTAACGCTGCCGTCAACATTACCAAGGTCAAATCCTTTTGCATCATCATCGACTTGCCAGACAGCAATGGGCCGCAAATCAGGGATGTCTGCACGACACACGATGGCGAAATGTCATCTTCTCGGATGAATCCCGATTCAACCCCAGTTTTCCTGATGGAAGTCACCGTATCTATCGACGTCTACATGAACGCTTTGCTCGTAACTGTGTGCTGGAAACGGGTCGTTTCGGGGGAGGTGGCGTCATGGTTTGGGCCGCTATCAACGCCAACTTGTGGTCCCAGTTGGTGGTGTTCAACGCTCAACATTATGTTGATGCCATCCTTCATTCGGTGTGGCTTCCATTGCTGGCTCAACGTGGCATCCGTCGACAGATGGTTTTCCAGCATGACAACGCCCGACCCCACACTGCAAGGGACTTTCTGAACAATCATCATGTCCGTGTTATGGATTGCCCACTATGTCTCCCGACATGAACCCGATCGAACACCTTTGGGATGAACTTGAACGACGGGTTCGAACTCACGCTGTGCCACCACGAACTGATGCAGAGTTTGCACAGGCGCTCCAAAATCATTGGCAAACAATCCCACAGCGTGCAGTTAGACATCTGTGCCAATCCATGCCAAGGCAACTTCAGGCATGTGTAAGAGCTCAGGGTGGACATACCTGATATTGACTTCAGCTGTGCCCTGCTTTGTTTCATGGTTCTCTGACGTTTCGGTTTTGTGCATTTGTAGTGAATTCTTTCATGGAATTATCCACAGATGCTTGTTATCTCGACTGTGTCAATTGTTATGTACATTTGTTAAAAGTCGTTGTAGTAAATGAACTTTGAATTTGGCATTGCGTTTTTAATGCCTTTGAGTGTAGAAAGCCAGGGTGAAAGAGCAAATAGTTTACATTTATTGTACGGTAGTAAGTCTGAAATCAATTAGGAACAATCCCAATCAAACATTCTCAGGCTGTTCCAAAGTCAGCCGCCGAGATAACATCTACTATTTTAAATAAAACTGTACTATATGCGAAAGTGTGAAATAACAACTAGTTAGCTAATTGTTGTGTAAATTTCCATATCTAAGGTGAAAGCAATTATGAATCAAAACATCTTAAAGCGGTAAAATAGTACAAATCAATACGAATTAAAGTATACCGAGATGAGATATTAATAGTATGGTACTTTTAGATATTAATAAACTATACGAGATGTTATCTCTCATAATGTCACATTGTTTAAGCAGTGATCGATTCCAGCCGATTTTTATAGTTGTAGTCGATAATAAAATGGCTATTTTGTAAAACTACAATATTCCAAATTTGTATGGGTGATTTTCATTGTCAGAGATAATTCATCTGTGAAGACAGAAAAGATTACAAAACGTACGCTGTCGTTCTACGATTAACTCTTAAGCTCGAGAACAGACACGAAGCTAGTTGATAGACATTTTAATTCCTACATCGACGATTTTAGTAAAGAACACAAATAGTAGGGTGTCCAGGCACTCGGTCATTTCAGATTCATGCAAAAGTTTCGTTTTAAGTACCACTTTGAACGTAATTTTCTTTAGAACAGTTTTGTTTCGAGTGCCAAGCAATGGCCACCAAAATCCAAGATGGGTGCCAATTTCCAGCTTTTTTCGCCTTACGCCTCATAACTTTTGTACTATTGAACCTAGAATGGTGATTTTGGTCTCTTTACTTAGGTTTACATGTATGAGTAATTGAATAAAGATAAAATAAACATCATTGGAACATATCTTCTCGTATATTGAGTCCCCTACTTCCAAGTAAATTCTTACACGGTTGCTTGAAAAATTGAAAAAAAACCAACAACCTTGAACAATACATTCGATAAGAAAATTATAAACAAATTAACCAAGGACCTTGTAATCCTTCTGAATAAATACCATCAAGGCTCTGATCTGGCCGCAGAAATCTGAATCTTTTTTTCAAAGCGGGAAAGACAATCAAAATGATCTCCATGAATACTATCGCCACCGATCTGGACCTTTTCCACGCATTCACTGGATCAGACAGTACTTCTTCCTTCAAGTTCAAAGGAAAGCGATCCTACTGCATGTTGATGCGCGAAGTGCCATCCCTTATGGAGCAATTTGCAACCATTATCGACAATCCATTCCGAACATCGCCAGGGTTGAAAGAATTGGCAACACAATTTGTCTGTAGGCTGTACCCAAATGAATCAAACGGGTACAATGATGTTGAACTGGTCCGATTGAGGCTGTTCTCACAGAAGATGAGGAACATGGCGATAATTCCACCTAGTGATGCTATCGATCAACATCTCAAAAGGAGTGTCTTCCAATCAAGCATCTAGGCAACAACCCAACTAGCTGTGGAAAGAGAACCACGGTGCCCCTCGCCAAGGATTTGTTCCACCTGGATGGGTGGTGCACTTGCCAAATTACCTGCTCTCGGTGGAAATGCCTGACGAGAAAGTTGAAGTGCATGCGTAAGTGCAATTGCACATGCGAGAAGTACCTGAATTAGAACAAATTCCAATACTAACATGTATATAGGGGCCTTGGTTAATTTGTTTGCCATTTTCTTATCGAATGTATTGTTCACGGGTTTCTTTTCAATTTTTCAAGCAACTGTCTAAGAATTTACTTGGAAGTAGGGGACTCAATATAAGAGATGTGTTCCAATCATGTTTATTTTATTTGTATTCCATTACTCATACATGCAAACCTAGGTATAGAGACCAAAGCCATCATTCTAGGTCCAATAGTACAAAAGTTATGAGGCGTAATGCGAGACAAAAGGCTGGAAATTGGCAGCCATTTTGGCGGTCATTTTGATTTTTTGTTTATCTGACTGCTTGACACTCGAACCAAAATTGTTCCATAGACCCTTACCTTCAAATTGGTAATGAAAACAGAACTTTTGCATCAATTTGAAATGAAATAAAATACACATATTGCACCCCCACCCCCCATTGTAAGTATACTTCGAGAATTTTGAAACGTATTAATTCTGCTTCCATTGTCACAATATTTATAATTGAAAACGTTTATAACTTAGTGTTTGTGTGTATGAAAGAGGATAAACGGATTAGAACAACAAAACAACACAGTATACTAATTTCAACATGAGCTGCCATTCAGGACAGTATCTACTCTCACAGTATAGTTATCTGTGCAAGGCAACGGTTTAGTACCCAGGAAACTTAACGCTCTTATTCACCCACACATGGAAAAACGAATATTCTCTCATGGGGATTAGATTCTTTAACCCTATTAGCGATACCTCACTTAATAAAATCTTGATGTCATAAACGAATATATAAAATAACAAAGAAAGAAATCATCAGAACAGAACAGACACAAAACGTCGATATGTGTGTACCTTTGGTGAGACAATCACTTCCATATAAATACGAAACAATGGCCGAGATTCTCGTATGCAAAAAACAGTTACTTATAATCAAAAATCTTTATTTTGTTTTAGTAGCATACAATAGTAATCAAACTAAACCCCGAAACAATAAGAAATTATGGATTGCTCAGACGATAGCGTTACGCCAGTTAATTCTGCACTTGAAGTTGTTTCTGTTTAACAAATTATATGTCTTTTTTAGCCCTGAAGATAATTATAAGAACACTCTAGACAGGTTTCGTATTATGAGAAAACATAAAATATCATGACGTCCATCCCAAAGGACTTTTAAATTCAAATTCCATAAACATAACGGGCAAGGCAATGTCTGAATTGTATCTATAATATATTGTTCGTTTGAACGATGTCTAAAATATATTGTTTGTCTTAATTGTATCAACAATAATTACATGAATGATGTCTATAGTGTGTATGAATTGTCTCTTTAATGTATTGTTTGTGTGACTTATGTCTATTGTTTGTGTGAATTGTGCCTAAAATATATTGTTTGTATGAATTGTTTATATAATATATTATTTGTGCAAATTGTGTCTATATATACATTGTTGTCTATATATTGCTTGTGTTAGTTGTATCTGCATACTGTTTGTGTGAATTGCGTTTATAATATATATTGTGTGTGAATGGTGTCTATAATATATTGTTTGTGTGAATTGTGTCTATATTGTTTGTGTGCATTGTGTCTACAAGACATTGTTTGTGTGAATGGTGTCTACAACATATTGTCTGTGTGAATGGTGTCTATAATATACTATTCCAAAAAAGTAGGGGATATTTGATTTTGGGGGCATAATACTAAAATATGCAAATGACTACGAAAAAAGTCACTATAGAACCTAACAGAAGAAACATTTCCAGTTACATGTGACGCCCAAACGCACCAATAGCTACCGCATGGAATGCAAGTGATGCTTGGGATCATCATGGGGGTCCAACCCAAGATTTGCACGACTCTGACTTTGAATGTTACAGTCATTGTGGCATTGAATACCAGGGTGGAAACATCAGTTTAATTGTTTTAGTGACCAGAAAACAAATTTTGATATGCGTCGGCTTACCCAAAATGAAAGGTTACGTGCCCTTGGCATGCTACAGATCGGCACAACACAGGCGGTTATGGCGCGGACGATGAATGTTTCTCAGTCTGTCATAAGCAGGCTATGGTTCAGATACCGTGATACACAATCTGTACAGGACAGACCACGCTCAGGTCGACAACTCAAGCCCAGGATCGATTTATCCGTACCTTGGCCTTGAGAAATCGTGTCATCACAGCAAATCAGATCAGCGCTCGTCTTCAAATAGACACTGGTGTGAGAGTGAGTGGCCAGACGATTCGGAATCGACTGCATAGGGGTCACCTTCGCGCCCGACGTCCTCGCGTGATTTCTTGTTTGAGAGATCATCACATTCAGGCAAGACGTCGTTGGTGTAGGGATCGTCAACACTGGGATAATCGACGCTGGAGCAATGTGATGTTTTCAGATGAGTCAAGGTTCACTGTTGATTTTTTGGACAGACGTAGGAGGGTGTGGCGTCGTCGAAACGAGCGCTTCCAAGACGTTAACGTCATCAGACATGATCGATTTGGGGGTGGTTCTGTTATGGTGTGGGGAGGCATCACTGTTGCTGGAAGAACGGCTTTACATGTTGTTGCAGGGCGTGTTACAGGCCAGTACTACCGGGACAACATCTTGGCAGTCCATGTTGTGCCGTTCGCACGACGTCATGGCCGCCGTTTCATCTTCAAGGATGACAACGCAAGATGTCACAGGGCCAGGATCGTTACAGGTTACCTCCAACAACAGAACATCACCACATTACCTTGGCCAGCACTGAGTCCCGACCTCTCCCCCATCGAGCATGTCTGGGACATGCTTGGACAGAGGTTACGTCAACGTCAACAACGTCCTGCCAATGTCCAAGAACTTGGTGCTGCGTTGCAACAGGAATGGGACAATCTGGACCAAAATGACCTTAGACGTCTCATTAGGAGTATGCCACGTCGGATCAATGCTTGTTTGGCAAACAGAGGAGGATTTACCCGTTACTGACTTGGTTGTGATGCTGTGGTAACTTTGCTGTTTGACCCCGGGTATCATTTTACCCTTATAATGGTCAGTCTGTGCCTTACTTAGTCTAACGATCATTTGGAATAAATCGATGAATGTGAACTTCATTTCATTTTGTCATTTGTTTCTTCGTCAGTTTCATTAGGTGACTTTAATAACACTTAAAAATCAAATATCCCCTACTTTTTTTGAATAGTATATGTTGTTTGTGTGAATTGTGTCTAAAATATATTGTTTGTATGTGCTTATGTGACCTTTACTTCTAGCTCAAAAACAAATTGATTTTATGTATTACTGCGACAGTAACACACCTTTTTTTATAAAGTGTCTAAATATATTGTTTGTATGCGCTTCTGTGACCTTTACTACTAGCTCAAAAACAAATTGATTTTATGTATTACTGCGAAAGTAACACACCTTTTTTTTATAAAGTATCGGATTAAAGGATCATGGTTACTACATAATAGTTGTAACAAGAAAGGGTGAACACAAAATTTTCAATTAGTTATATCTGATCTGTTTATTAACATTACGATTATTGAAAACTAATTAAGTGAACTCTTAATCTAAATACAGGTCTGATTAATGAACTAAAAACCTTTACTAATTTCGAAATAAAATCCAGATAATTTTGAAGAAGTAACTTAAATACCTGTACATACTGTGCCGAAAAGTGCAATTAGAGACACCATCTAAGGCTGAATCCTTACATGTATTTTAGTAACTGGTTTAGTGCCCATTTCGTATTAAATTTAGTTACAGAAAAGTACAATTACCTTATGTCAGTCAAAAGTATATTTTTCAAATTATTCACTAGAATTGTTTCACTCACCGAATTAAAGCATGCCTAATTCTGATATCCGATAAATTCGTAACCTACTTCAATATTATTTCGGCCATCATACTAAGTTTTATCTGTTCTCCGGTATTTCTTACAACCCGAATTATACACAGTCTAACATATGAAACGTTTAAACAAAATATAAATTTTCATGAGAAATATACTGCTTGTTTTAAACGAAGACTAAATTGTAGTCTTTACTATATGCGTAATATTATATTGATTTTAAATCATCGACTAACCAAGATATAATATACTCAGTTAATGAGACCATCCATCAACGGCAGTTCGGACACAGTTATGCTAGCTTAGAAAGCATATAATTACAAGAGAGCTAAAAATTCTCCAGACCTAGTATTGACGAAGACACATCCTAGAACACATTTGTTTACATTTTAGCCCATGTGAAGACAAGATTTTCCATATTTTTTTTACTTTAAAATTGTGTGAATAATAGGCCTTGTCCTGGGATAGGCTAACGTAACTTAAACGCCGTTCAGTCGTCAACACATAAGCAGGACACAAATTCTCTGAACGGGTTGTAAGCAAAGCGAGCTTAAAGTAGCTAAGTCTCTAACTCAATATCACCCAAAGTCTTAAGACATTGAAAACACGAATTATTTGTCAATTGAAATCAACATTGAGGTTGTTATCTTACCGGGAAAAGATGGGCTTCTGGTATCCAATATTTAAGACAAAATAAACATTTTACCATTGGTACACGAATCGTGTACCAGAATGAGTTTCAGCGCCATTTGATACAAGGGACTCGAAGAACAAGGCTAGACATATTCCAGAAGTCATACCAAACAGTGACGTCATATTCTTATAAGAAGAGCATGCACAATAAATACCCTCGGTTTAGACTCTAGAGATTGCCATTGGATTGATACTTCTGGCGTATTTTGCTGAAAATAACTGATTTGAAATTAGAGTGAAAATGGAAACGATTGAATGTAAATCAATTTATATACATTCATATTACACATGTTTATATACATTGCGACCCATTTGTGTCAATTTCTAGGTCCCAAATATTAGCGATTTAGCTCCTATATATGATCAATTGACAGTAACGACCGAACAACAAACTGAACGAAATGTTAGCGAATGAAAAGAAAATTTAGTTTATAACCATATTATCTGGTGGCTATATTATCTGAAACATGGCACCCCAAGTAAGCGGGTCGCCGCGGACACCACTGAAACTTAGACACGAGTCTGGGTGTACCGGCCCCGGGTGCCGAGCTTAGTGATAGTAGCAAATGACAAAATATAGATCAAATTGACAACCCGAAATTGACCAACGTGTCTAAATCATATGGTATTCAGCTCTTAACGACAAAACACGACCTAGAGACAGCTTATATGGTGGCCAGTTACGGAATTCTATGGGAATGCGATGGGTTTCCATAAATGATTAAATGTACTGTACATGTATACTAGTTATAGCCGACATGTAGTTAGAAATCAATCTGGCGGCTTACTTTCCTGGTGGTCATTACCTCGTGATTACCTTATTTTCCAATCTCTGATGTATACAATAAGCTTACTAAACAACCGGTAAGTTTTGAGCTTATGGTCCATTTAAAACTTTATTGATTAATAAGACAAATTGTTCCAGAAAAGATAGTTAGAAATTGGAGAGGTGTATAAACATGATTTGTTATTCCGACTATGAAAAATAAAATAAGATACATACAGTCGAAACTCTTTGTCAATTACCGAATTCAATAGTATATTGACTATAGCCGGAAGAGCAATGCCGCCGCCTTAGTGATAGTTATATATTTCAACTGAGGGTTTTGTTGAATTGTTGTAATTTGTAAGGATAACGAAATTGTTACAAGTAGTTTAATGATGCATTATGTAAGATTTAGATAATAGATCAAAAATAGTTAATGAAAAATAATTCTATTGAAATTACTTAGAGCGAAGTTATGAGTGTTTGAAGTTTCGACAAAATTGTCTCGATTGTCCAGTACCATTGCTACGATAATAAAGTTTCGATTATCCATTTTCACATTAAATTATTAAATAGCGAAGGTGTTTTAATACATTCAATATCACGGTCATCCGACGGTTGATTGTGGATTTTCCATGTGATTAAATGTCTAATTAATTACTTATATACCATTTGAATGAATCCAAATATGGTCGTAATAAGGAGGGTAATAGCACTAAAACAAAATGTCGACGACCATGAAATTAATTTAAAAATTGCCATTTCAGAAAAATCTATTTACATTGCCGGTTCAATATCTAATACTCGATCACCTCTATGGTTTTTTTATTAATCCTAATTCGTCGCCACGAACCATGTCTATGAATTATAGGATTTATTTGAGGAAGGGACGCGCAACTCTTTCTTAATTTTAGCTCAAAAGTTCCATTGAGAATGAGTAGCCGGGAGGGGTTTTTTACGTTGTTAATTATCCAGTAAAATTTCGTTAAACGCGGATAACTGACCCAAACCCTTCGTACGTTGAGGACTAGGAGGTTCTGTATGTCCGAGACTATAGGCAGATTTAGCTCAACCATAATGCATCTTTAAAATGTTCCATTTAGTAAATAACACAAATTGTTAGTGTAAAGGGGGTAAATGATTGTGAAATCGGTAGAGATAGGGTTAAGTGTAATATATTTCACTGAGAGTCAATATTTATATACCTTCAAGATTGATTGTCCGGCTAAAAATTTATCTGATTGGATTGAAATACACAAGAAATATATCTTAGTTGCCATTATGAAGATGGTAAAATCGTTAGAAACAGAATCCAATAACATAATCCATATGTCTTTCAACATTTTGTTAAAGCTGACATACGGATGCCAGAATATAGGTGTCAGGCAAATTAGCAGAAATAACACATGGGAAAAGTCAGAAGTAAACAGTTTTGTCTTTTCAAGCTCTTACGAATTTGAGAGCAAAATTCGGTAGACGAATTTCTTTCCAAATAACGTAGATGACATCTGTTAAAAGTTACGATCGGAACAATGAATAGTCAAACGGTCTCCATAAAAACTGTCTAGAATCGAAAATGAAATGCTGGACATTTTCATACACCACTCAGTGTTTCGTTTGATTAGAGCTAATCCCATTGAACACTGCTGTAAAGGACGCAAATTTCTGTTCCAAATTATGACTGGGTAATAGTCCGATTAACAACCAATAGCTAACTGTGTAACAATATCATTGCGCGTTAAACAGAGTACCAAACTGGACCAAATATGTTTTAATAACGTTACATCATGACTCACGATTTTATTATGCCCAATTAACCAGCGCATATTAGAATATTGCAGAAAAACTAATTGCGTGACAAACGAGGCTATCAATACGCATACAATGTAAACAATACTGTTTGGAGACGAACAATACTTCCACCGTTTTTAATACCTTAAATCACTGTCCAAAGTTTTAGGGAAGACCCCAGATTAAACGAAGAGCTCTCATGTTGCTGTACTTGGGATAGCTTTGATTGAACAGGAAGAATAGACACATTCCCCCAAAAGCTCAAGTATCAGAAGCCAATCCAGCAATAGCCAGAGAGGGATTTCTCGGGCCGTTGATTCGGGAATATAGACATTTTGCGCTACGGCCAACTCTAAATTTCGAATTAAAACAGACCGATGTTTTACGTGCACTGGAACGTGTATATGAGAACATCCGAACGACTAGACACCGTTCATTGCCAGTGTAGCATAGTCGGTCGAACATGGCCAATCCTGGACTTCGCGTTGTTTCATTTATGGAATGACGCCAATATCTTCCTAAGAATATTAATGGGTCTGCCTAGCCGGGGCGGTTTCTCGTATTTTATATCAATGGCATCAAATTATTAATTATCTGATTAGTTGGGTATTCCCAATAGTGAAAAGACTTGTCCAAATATGGACTATGTAAACAATAATTGCAAACTGCGACAAATATATTTTATGGTTCGACAACTTGCCTTTTACGTCACAGATATTTCTGCAAAACACCGTCTTAATCATACTTTGAAAACAAATTAATTACATTTTAAATATACAAGTAGCCTAACAGAGAGCATTTTAGGTTAGGCTAGTATCATATTATTAGACTTGTATAACAAGAGGTTGTCAAGATACGCCTACATTTTGCAAAAGATTGGCAGAGAACAAGCTAAAAAAAGCGATTTTTCGTACAATCAGGGGCCATAATCCAGGAAGTTGCGGTCCGATATGCGTGAATATCTATAAGAACCGAGATCTGTGGGATATAAACATATATTTGAAGCGTCATCAAAATCGGATAAAAATTGTGACTCTAGAGGGTCCACAACCTTTGTATTACATACTTTTACATTACTTGAGCACTAAGAGCGGTCATTTTGTCAGGCAGTTTTGGTCCAATTGAAACGAAATTCGTACTCAATCATAATTATGGCGTAAAGGTGATGTATTTGAACGGGGTTTTTATAAATCGGATAAAAAAATGTGACCTCACAAACTAAAAACGCAATTTTTCGTACAATATGGGGCCTTATCCACGAAGTTGCTGTATGCACGAATAGCGAAAGGAACCTAGATCTTTGGGTTATAAACATACATTTCATGTTTCATCTAAATCGGATAAGATTGTGCGCTCTAAATTGTCCACCAACTAAAATCGTGATTTTTCAAACAATCAGGGGCCATAATCCAGGAAGTGTCGATCCGATAAATGCCAATATCGACATGAACCGAGATCTTTTGGAGATAAACCTATATTTCAAGTTTCGTCAAAATCGGACACAAATTGTGACCTGTTGAGTGTCCACAACAAATTGTGGACGGACGTCTGGACGACAATATATGTCCACATGAAAATGTGAGAGAATAAAAAGGGAAAACCGTGTGGGAAATACCCAAGACACCGGAAGCCAACCGGGCCGTCGTTAGCGAGCCAGCCTTATTCACTAAGCCAGCACGCGGCTTCAATCTAGAATAAAATAATACAATAATTCCTCTGGGAATTCTTCTTTTACTGACACTTGAAAGACAGTAGCTAAATACATACTATTTTATTGTCTAGAATAAAATAAAGATGATTTCATTTAGTATCCATTTGGCTACCTATATAAATTTCAGTCAAAGAAGAATCCCCCGAGGAATATATTCTGTACTTAGTGATAGATAAGTAAAACCTTCATCTGAAACAAATTTACTCGCCTCCATAAATAGATAATTGTTTCAGTGCATGTTAATTATTGATAAAGCATTCTATTAAACAATGCTATAATTTATTCGTTCCCAACATGTCGATTTTATAAAACTATTTGAATAAAATAACATCTTGCGGCAATTTTCATAATTATAACAATACAGACATCATACACTCGATATTTGATCTAGTCAGGCTTTTGTTTGCATGGAGGACATGGTTATGTGAAGACACTTATTCGATCAGTTTTATGACGCAAGATAATTAGAATGGCAATTTAGTCCTTATACAAGCAAGAGTTCTTCACAAGGGCCCGTTTATACTGAGCGCGTTGAAAGAACACGATCTCTACCAACGCATTTAATTGCTTATTTGAATGGTGTCATTCATGCCAAGCGCGAACCCGAATGCCACTAAAATGCTGTTAGTGCGGAAAACCGCTGAGAATGCCTCCACGGTGAATTTTGGGGAATCAGAGTGCGGGGTCAAATGGTATACATGGTCATATCGTCAATGCGCCAAATTCAGTGGTCAGGATATCCTCTCAATTGCTTTCTAATATAACTTAAATGCGGGTTTCGCCCTATTATTGTTTGACGGCCACCGGGTTTACTCTATTTTAAATTAATCCACAAACTATCGTCACCGTGCATCCCAATTCAATAATTACACTGTCCATTGATTTATAAATAATATGAAACAGAAGGAAAAACAAATTGAAGGAATATTGCTGATCAATTCCTATGATTTATTACTCTTGATCAATGACACCGAGCAATCTTTTATAATCCGCGTAGTCTAGTCCTCAAGGACAACAATGATAGAAGAATTGTCGCCCTTGCAAAACTAACACAGCCATCCTCCGTTGAAAAATATCAGTGAGGTTAGAATTCAAATAAAATTGAAATGTTTTGAGCTTACCAGGCAACCACGAGATCAACAACTATTGTAAATCAAACTATATATAATTTCTCATATCAAGAACATGGAGTCAATTGGTAAGTATAGTTTGAGGCACGCCTAGTTGGTGTAAAGCCGTAAATGCTCCCAGAGATGAAAAGGTGCATACCTCTTCTATAATGCCGATAGGACAAAACATTAAATTTTGAATTACTGTTTGCGCCTGTTTCGTGCATGTGGAAGTCAATCGGTAGGAAACTGGAATATTGACTAGAAGGCCCTGGGTTCGAATCCCGAGTTGGACCGAGAAGTACCTTGGTGATTTTTCCATCCCGGTTTGCACTTGTGGGGTTTAAACATAAAGAGTGTCTAGTCGCTCGTATGAAAATGAAATGAAATGGGGTTTAACGTCCTACTGTTCTGCTCCGAGCTGGGCTAATGAAGACGGGCATACGCCATACAGTGTGCTACGAGGGAAATTTTGCCCGGACAGCGGCACTACGGCCTACTCTTATATCGAATTCCAACTGTCAAGGTTACTATTAGCCAAGTTTGTACAGAAAAGTAAGGCCACGCTTCTGAAAGTTGACCCTGGCCTTTCATTGGATATTTTGCAGTAGTTTCCTGAGACAGGATATGGTTACTTTTTTACGAAAACCTTATTCTATTTCTCCGTTGTTTAGGAAGATTACTAAGATAACAGTATTAGAATATATAAAGCGGGTGTATATTTATAATCAATGAAATCAATTAATGGTTGTCTCGTGGTACACACGAATTTGGTTCACGTGGTTTATCATGCTCGCTGCTGATTAACGAGATTGCATTATGGTATGGACTATATTTGAGATTTCCATTGATGTCAAAACGATATAAAAATCCACAAGATATTGTCGGCATTGCTATAGGAGGCAAAGTCTTCAAATTATAATCTCTCCTGTTTCTGGTATAAATATAGGTTAAAATTAACTTTCTAATGTTTTGAAAATATACTTATAAACATATAAATCTTATTTTTAGTTCCCTGTACACCAATATCGAATCATTTAGAAATTCCAAATTCCAAATATCCCCTTATTGGCTGGAACAATATGCAATACGCAAGAGCTGGGTATTTGGGAAGGGATGGTGAATACAGAATGGTATTGTAATTTTTAAGGTCGGTTTTTATTAGAAGCACGTAAATTTGAATCATTGTAGGGTCAAGCTCACACCATGTTTCAATAAAATACAATGATCTTTCTGGGAATACTATTGGAGAAATGGAGATCATCTGGAGCCAAACGATGTTTTAGATTATTGCAATACATGTAATGGTCAAAGAGTTATCGTCAATTGTTTTTATATATCCCGATTAATCGATATATTGTTATTATTACTACAGTTAGAAGTCATCGATCTTAGTTATGCTTCAGTTGTTTTCTATTTATTGACGGCTGTTGGCTGTTTTTATGTTTAGTTGGCATGCTAATGATTAATTCAACGTCATATTATGTGTGTAAGATAAAAGTCAATTTTCAACCATTAAACAACCATTGGTGAACTTGTTTCCCCTAACGATTCAACAGTGGGCAGTACGCTGTGGTTAAAACTGTTGACATGTACAACGTTGACAGTCTAATTACGATTAGATAATTCTTTTGTTGGGGAGGGGGCATTTTATATTTACACTTTAGTAGACCTAAACGTTATTAAAAGGTTTGAGTTCAAATTTCATGGTCTAATAACCTTTCATGTAGCCAATGAACAGACGCTTTGACTTTGGCAAGAATGGTTTAAACCAATAATATTGTGCTCCAAAGAGAACAGCGATTTTATTAAAAAAAAATAGTAGGTAGATCTCAAATTAAAACATGAAATAAAGGTAACAATTAAATTAGACTGGAAGCCTGAAGAATGAAGAAATATAAAATTAAATGAAATGGAGTTTAACGTTGACACTATTCTGCACCAACTGGGCCAATGAATGTGGGCATAAGTAAACATGCACTGTACGATGAGCGATATTTTGGCCGCACAGCGGCGCTACGGTCTACATTTATTTCGAATTCCAAGTTGACTCAATGACAGACCTTATGCTACAGCGCGCACATGATACACTCATGATACACTCGACACAAACTAGGTCATTTCGGGACTAACATATGGTTTAATTTTATTTAAAAAATTCGCTTGGGCGTAGGGGTCTTTAGCAGTGGGAACAAACCTACGAGGTTGGGCAGGCGACCCTATTCCTTGTCACGTACAACCGGGGAATCGAAACCACGCCAGTTGACTCAATGACAGACCTTATGATAAAGCGCGCACATGGTAACCATTCGGCCATCGAACCCGCCTGATTTACACAGAAGATCAAGCGTAAACTAGTTGATTAGGCCTATATTATACACATATTGTTATAGCAAACGAATTATACTTTCAGTGTAATTTAAATAAATCGTTCATCGCATATGTCATTGTTTCTGTACCGGGTGTGAATAAATGTTTAATGAGTTGTAATCAACACGGAAGAAAAAGGGAAATCCCCCCAAAGGGAAAATGCTGACCTTCAATATCGTGATCTGATTGAATGAATCATTGAATAGAGTTGCTATGATTAACATGAAATCACATTATTATTAGGAATATCTAAAATGTTTACATTTTGAATAATTGTTCTACAGAGGTGGTCAAATAAGTGTCATGTTCATTCAGCGACAGAAGATTGTTGTGTCTGCATACTTCTATTCGAACTTATTGTTGATTGCGAGACTGACAGGTATGTTTTCGAGAAGACGTATGTTGACAGAGAAAAGATAATGGATGTTAGCGATAATTTACTGTTTTGATTAACTCTAGCATCGATATTAATTTCTCGAGTTCAGGAGGAAAAAATATGGTTAAAACGTGTGGAGAAAATGAAAATATAGAGATTTTATCAATTTTATTTTTATTCCAGTTTTGTCAATTTGAATGTGGGCGGGCCCGAGAAACAGAAATGCAATTTAGTCTAGCCTTAAAGTAAAAGGGAATAATATAAACACTACAAAAAGCGAGTAGCAGCGTCTATACCGTTAGGCGTGTTCAGGGTGCGATGGGTCAATATCAGATATATTTTAAAATCTCGTAGAATTTTTGGATCTTTTAAATCTGTTTTCAGCAATTGTATGTGTATGAAAGCTCTTAGAATAAGTCGGCTACCAGAATATACCAGTTACATATATATTTTATTTCAGATAGTAAATAATATACACTTCAAAAAAAGTAGGGGATATTGAAATGCAAATACCTATGCAGGTTATGATATGATATATAGTCATGGACATTTAACATGCTTTGAGAGTATGTTCACAGATGAAGAACGTATCGCCCCAACAGAACCACTGAGCTGCATGTGCGACACGCAATTGTGCCATACACGTGGGAGGGGTTCATTGTCAAATTTGACACTTCAAGGAAGGGTTGATGAAAACTGCCGCGTGCTGGTTTATCCTATCCATGTTTGCTTTCCTATCGGTTCTTGCATAAGATTTACTGTTTAGCGTAACTTTGCTTTAGTGTGTTACGTGTAATTTGATCGGAAGATGTGTTCGTCGACGTCAACGTCAACGGACAACACTGCATGAATTGGCTGTGACACAGCAAGAGGAGTGGGTCAGATTGCCCCAAATCGTGATTGGACGGTTGATTAGGAGCATGCCACGACGAATTGCTGAATGTCTGAGGATTGGTGGAGCAATTACTCATTATTAAGACAAAAATCAAAAACATCCATTTTCACTTTTGACAGTGTATCTCTTTGCGAGTGAAATGGGGCCGTCAGATAAGCCGCCCAAATGAACTGTGTATGTTTATGTGTAGGCAATTGGCCTGTTATTAACATACACTGGTTACCTCTAATAAAAACAGCAGTGCATTTCCGCAGTTTTCTATTGTTTCTGAATATCCCCTACTTTTTTGAAGAGTATATAAAAAAATATATTATAATGCTCACCTCGCTATCTCCGCCTTCCCTTCTCTCTCTGATGCACACCAACAGATCCTGCATCTTCAACGCTTGTTGTACCGTTTTACATTTAGCTTGTAATTCTGAATGCTTCTTGAAATGTTTAGGCATTATCTGTTGTCGGTATAACAAAGTTTCTTCTGTCAAATTCTTCTTGATAAAATTATCCAATTTATCTAAAGCCACATCCAATGCCTTAACTATGATAAATAAAAACAGTCAAATTAGGTTTCCAGCTTTGTATTGGGTAATGAAAGGCTTGGCGTTCAACGTTTCCTCAACACCCTATCAAGATAAGATAGCAATTTTACTATCATATATGAGTAAGGCCAATTTTATAAGTGACGCATAGGACATATATTACTAATAATGCAGTTACACTCAAGAACAAATGGAGCAGTTGTATAATATGTATATATTTAAACACCCCAAAGAATAAATGAAGAGGTGCAGACACTATGATGATCAAGATGATTAAGCAGTCAACCCTCCTTAAGACGATACTATACTTGCTGAAAGAATAATTAAACCCTCCTTCTTGTAGGAGAAATTTCAGGTAAACATTTATAAGAACTATGTATATATTTTCCTAAAACTGACATGACACTGAAGTCGGAGAAAAAAAGTACAAATAGCTAGAGTACTGTTTACAAAATGGTATAATCCAGAAATGGCTTCTTTCTCAAATTAATAACAACACACGGGTATTAATGATTTAAGTGCTTTTCAGCTTAGTCTTCAAATCGCCGAAGGATATTACAAAGGATCAATTCTAAGTACCGACAATAGAGTACTTGACAGTCCTCAGAAATAGATACTAATCACCAATAGTACCAATAGGAACTAAGTAGTTAAGGTGGAAATCAGCAGGTAACTTAATATAATGTGGGCGAAGGGAAAAATATCTTTCCCAATAACCATTATACAGATAAACAAACTAAAACGTTTAACCAGTAATATCTTACTGCCCAAACTGTCACTTAGATCTTGCGCAACAACTGACCATCGATCTTTTGATTAGATATTAGACAAAATATTGAAATCTAAAGAAGAAAAAACATTCATTCACTTTAGGTCTGGCAGCCCAAGGTCATCCTTTGCATTCTGGCAAGAGGTTAAAGGATGTCCATTGCCATTATGCCATTATTGTCTCTTAAATTAGTGTGAATGAATATCCATTAGCTGAAATCTTGCACATATTAAAAAAATATCGTACAATATTCTCCTTGAACAAAAAATATTTATCCGAAATAATCTTGCGCAAACATGAACACTTTCACATGAGACGACATGGGTCTACATTATATGTGCATATACATGTAATTAGATAAAATTGTTATTTCCACGTTAAACATTGATTTCCCGTATATACTGTAACCATTTGAAGATTAAGCAAACTGTCGAAAAACATTAATCCTCATTGCATACCAAATTCCACGCCTTAAAACAAATAGTTACTGCTCTATTTCTGAGAAATCTCTGGGTTATTACAAGCAATAGACGATGCTTAAGTACATCTCACATAACACGTCTAATAGTGAAAGAGTCAATAAATCCACAAAATTTGTTTTTAATAAAACCTGAGAGAAAGTAAAGGGAATCCGAACCAAACTCCCACCTCACCTCCACCCTCGTGAACGATACACACCTTATAACGAACGTGTCCTAATCCTTATGATCCAGATCAGGCCCGTAACTAGGGAGGGGAGAGGGGGGCTGCAAAAAAAGTTTCGCCCCCCACCCTCCTCCCCGTGAAAAAATTGTCGACCATTAAAAAATAGATATACATTGTCCGTCAATTTTACAGCACTCCCGAGAACACTTCCCCTCGTTGCTCTAAGCTAGTTACGGCGTTGATTCAGAACCTGAATTACTCATTTAAATCATTTTCTCGGTAAGGCCGTTTATAAATACCTCAAACAATTTATAATTTCACGTCCATGATGAATTCATTCATTCTTCAGAGAACAAAAATCTGGGTTGTTTAATAGCTTCGAGTCTCTTAATTCAAACAAATAGTAATCAAAGAATACCAAGCCATAAACACGATTCTGCAATTTATTTGCTTTAAGTCATCCATATTTTCAGATTCGTTGCACATAATGAATTAATTATATCATTGCATAAAGTAATTAATGGAATGCAGATGATAGTGGTTAACGTTATTGAACAAATCAATTAATAAGGACATATTTCAAAATTAATTATGGATAATAGTACATTCACGTATGGGCGTAATAATAACATGCATTCATTTGGGTTTTCATTTGGTATGTTCACTCAAAACCATTGCTACAGTTGACAGGTGTGGAACACGAGATATAGCTTTTTATTCTTGCTTGAATACTTGTTACCACCTTTCATTTATTTGGGAAGTTCATGTACCACACCATTTGTTGTTCTTGTGTATATATACACCCAACTATGCGAAATAGTAGTGTAAACGATATCTTAAATTATTTGCCTACAAACCCGTCTTCGTTATCTGGGTAGGATTTGCCTGGAACCATAAATATAAAGCATTTTTGTTGTCGAATGCGTGGGGTTCCAGACCCTCGGCTGGAATATGGCCGAGAAGACCCTCAAGATTTTAGAGACGCCGTCTGCTAGGCCATTGAAAAATCCGCAATCATGGTAAGCTGAGTGGGACGTTTGATGGGTTTTAATTTAAAACTCAAGTGAATATGTGGCTCGATCTGGTTTCATATAACACTAACCGGAGGTCCCTTGTTCGATCCAAGTGTTATCAGGTAAATTTTTCCGGCGTGGTTTCCCCTTGTCAGTGGTGTAGGACGGAGGGCTTGACAACCTATATAGCTATAGTCATCTTGATTCGAAATAAAATTGGCCGTAGCGCCGCTAACCGGGCAACATTTCCCTCATAGCACATTGCATGACGTATGCCCGTCTCCATTGGCCCAGTCAGTGCAGAAAAACTAGGGCATTGTATTAAGCCCCATTTGTTTTCATTTCATTTGTTTATCACATTTGTTCATAGTGTCTCGAAACAACGACTTTCATGACAAACCATTAATTATTAGTGGGCGTTTAGTGGTAATTCGACTTTAAGGAAATCGATAAAGTTATTCACAGGGGAAGTGTAACCTTTTTTTGACTACATATAATGACATCCATCAAATTCGATTTTTATCTTCTTAAATTTATAATTAATGCAATCAACAGTTCATTGTTTATACAATACACATCATACCAAATGAGTGTGGTTTAAGAAAAGAAACAAGCCCACGGTGAGGCTGGTGTTCCCCGCCTCAATCCGAAATAAATAGAAGACATTTGCACCCTTTTGTAAAGCACGGAGAAATCAAATTGCTTATCTCTACTTAGCCGAAGAAGAAAGTGTTCATTAAAGAACTTCGTCACGGTATTGATGTAGTAAAGCAAAGTTGCATCACTCTTAGTCAATCAAAATCGAAATCAAAGTTATCATGCTCCCAAGTCTCAGCCTTATCGGAAAATGCTAACTTTCGAAGTCAACCAAAACACTAAGACGAAGAGTTATCGTGACATAAAGTCTAGGCCAATCAAATTGCTTATCGGCTTAACCTGGACACAAAATGCTCATTATCGAACCTATTCCTGGTTTTCGTGGCATGAAACTATAAACTTTCTCTCAATTAGAACCAGAGTTATCGCTTCCCGAAACACGGACAAATCAAACTGTTTATCTCTGCTTAGCCTAAGTAGTAAATGTTAAACGCCGAACTGAGTCAAGCCATTCACCTAATAAACACCAAAACATGTACATACATACGGACAGATAGACAGGCAGACGAGCGAACCCATTTTAAAAGTCCCTTGCTTTCCTTGTAAATCAGGTGACAGTAAGGCCAGCAATCACCAATAGTGTAACTGGTTCAGTACACAGACTTGTCAGGGACGTGTTTACTAATTCGATTGGAATGAAATTCTACATTACGGATAAAAACAGCCTCATCGCAAAGCACATGTAACCAAATAAAATTAAGATAGTCGCGCAAAGCGTGGAATAGTTTCAAGTGGAAAAGTTTCAACTGCAGCTTATCCAAAAGAAAAACGTGGATGTTGAGAAAATTTGATAAGGATCTAGGATCCTTGAAGAAATCTAATGTCTAGGGTTAATCTTCTTATAATCTCTTTGCTTCCAGCCCAATTTGAAAAAAAAAGAATCTGATAAAACCTATAGCTTCTATCGCGTTAACAAGATTTTCGACAATGAGGGATAACTTAACACTTTATATACCCCATTACAAATATACATACCTGGGTGTGTTTTAGGTTTCTGCTCCGTTCGACCTCCATCAGACGGGTCGGAATGGGTGTCTTCGTGATATCTTCTTCGGCGCCGGGTTTTCACTTTACCGTTTTTCTCCATTTTCCCAGTCACCATAAAATGTAAAACATTACGAGCTAATAAAGGCACTTTCCATTTACTTTGGTATTTGTTTGTTTTATCGTGTTGTTTATCAGAGCTGTTAATATTATTGTCATCTTGTATTTTTGTCACATTATGATCCTGATTCGTGTTATTTCGATTGTCGATATCAGTTTTGTCACCTGGATCTACATTCGAGATTTTTTCGTGTTCATTTGTTTTAGAATCTGTATTATTTATATCTTTGTTTGGTTCATTATTTTTGTCTGGATCTGAAGACCTGGGATTTGTGTTTGAAATATCGGAATTCAGTACAACACCATCGGAGTCTGGTTCTATATTAACAAACAACGCGTCGTCTTTTCCAACGTGTAATAGATGCGTTTTATACGGTGAAGATGTTCTGTAGCTATTGTTGTCATTGGCCGAAGTCCTGCTTTTATCGGGATTGGTTGCTGTTGTGTTTGATTCGTTTAAATTCCCAAACTGCATCGAATGCAGATAACTTTCTCCATTTGATGTATTAACTTCTCCAGAGATAGGTTTGTCTCGGGTAGCTGTTCTGTGGTCATTATCTTGCAATCCTTTATGGCATACTTCATCAATGTCTGTATTACATGTTCTAGTGACGTTAGCGTCTGTGGGCTTAAACTGGGTTTTATTTTGAGAAGTAACTCTGTCGATTTTTCCAAGTGACGTCGCATTCGTCAAAATAGTCCTCACAATACCATCACTTGAACTATTCTGATGTTCTAGATTTCTATCATCAGTATCCTTTTTGATATCCAAATTCCGTTCGCCTTGATTACCAGTCGTCAACACCACAGGGGATACTTTACCACTATTTAAAATCTGAAAAATTGTACATAAATTATGAACTTCTAGTAAACTTATAGAAAACGCGCACGATAAAAACACTGAGTAAACTACTTGATTCCTTGCTCGAGATCGTCCACATTACCTGTAATTAAATGACCATAAACCCCAGTGATTCTATAAGAATGTATGATTACCAGCTAGCAAAAGAACGATTGCAAAATCATATTCTAAAAACAGGAAGAAGCCTCGGTTCTAATATGTCTTGTCTGCGATATCTCTTTTGTGGAAGCAGACGTTAAAGCACCAGGTAGTAGTTGTAGTTGTAGCTAGTAAAACACATCTAAAACAACACCTATTTTGCTGTAATAGAGTTCTCTGTCGAGATCAAATCTTCATGTGGGCGTTTCATCTTGGGTTTCTAGAGAAACAATGCTTGCAGTTAATTCTACAACCATATTTCCATAAAGGAGCCAAATATTATACCTATTCAAAATTCATTTCACCAACAACAACTAAATAAACATGTAACTAATGAAGCCCACTGGTGTATGAAGCGTAACGAAACACGGATACAGAGAGGATGTCAATATAATCATTATTTAATAACAATACACATGAGATTTACGATATATGCGTCTTAAAAAATATACACGCTTACTTTAAAACACATATTAATGAATGATTCCGTCACGGTCGGCGATCGACCATTCGCTTCCAATGTCGCTGCCGTCTCAAATTGTTTCTATCTCTGTGGTGCAATGTAGCTAAAACTAGGAAGTGACGTCATGTGTTCCAGAATAAAGCATACCTTATGGCGTGTACAATTGTCTTCACTACATAAAGCAAACGTTAGTACGAACTTAAATGCCAGAAGCCGAAGCTACATATGACTTAGAAAGGGGCCGGGGAGAATATATGTATCAAAAAAGATCACACTAGCATCCATAATTAATATCTGATGGAACAAAAGTATTATTTTCTGAAAATACTTCAGAGACCAGGGGATTAAATAGCTGAACAAGATGGTAATATTTATCGTCTGTATAATCGTCGACGTAAATAGTAAACATCCGACAAATAGCTTAAGTACATTAAGGCCCGGTCCCACTGCACTTACGGATGCAAAGAGGATGTAAAACGGGGAAAAAAACGTGCCCTCCGTTTGAAAACGCCATGCATCCGTTGTGTACTCATTGCATACGTGTTTCATACGCTCTATCCATCGAGCATCCGTTCACTTTGATTTCATCCGCGCAAAAAGTTTTGAGCTGCACAAAACTATTATTACGGATGAACTTTCTGCCGTGTACGATGTAAATGCGCGACATATACGAGCACCAAACGTTCCATGTCCGTTATCATCCGTTAAACGTCCACTGTCTCCTCTCTGCATCCTCGCAACTCACATCCGCTCCAGCTGAAAACGGAAAGAGGGAGGAAAGATAAGGTACATGGAACGTCTATATTTCGTTAGTAGCACGGAAATAGAAAGGATGTAAGCGTATGCATTTCGTATATAAAGTTTTCAAAACGGACAAAGCGTTTGTATCTGGGATGTATCTGGTCTATTGAAGGATGTCTGGAGTTTGCCGGAGCTGTCATCTACTTCCATTCGCTTTCATCCGCTAGGCTTCCGATGAATATCCATTTAACATCCCCGCTACATACTTCCCACGTTCGTTCTTTTCCGTTCTGTTTTCGCAAATTTTCGTCAATTTTGTCCATTTCTGGAGCGGATGAAAACGGATGGAGCCACCCCCGAAAGTTTGCTCGTCCGCTGTGTCCTTTTTGCATACGTTTTGTGTCCATCGGCCACTGGGACCGGGCCTTAAAATTAAATGCTTTGGGTCCACGTTTTGAATCTCAAAGATGCATCTGTGACTATTAACGATACGTTTTCAGTTACTGTTAAAATACAGGGAAAAAAGAATAAAGCCCGATTGAGGTGTCTTAACAAAATAACAAATATAATACGATATGTTAAAGTTCACCTGGCGTCATTCCAGCTGACGTATACAATTAAGGGCATCTGCAATACTGACAAATAATCCAAACATCAATTTTGAAACGGTCGTAGACGGACACTCGTCCAAGATAAAAAAAAAATCACTTATTCATTTTATGTTATCGGCTATAATATATAGTCTAAAATGAATCATTAAAGTTGGTCTATAAACGGACGTGCAGTAGGACCGCACTACACGAAAAACAAAAACGACAAGTTAAACCTGCGGACAATACAAACTACATAGACATTGCAAGAAATAAAATAAAAATATCAAACCAACTGGTTAATATATAATCAACTGGTTAATAATCTAACGATGGGGATATCTGTGTTTTAATCTGATGTCAGAAACCCATTGCAGGGAACTCACATTTTTAACCAGACAAAATGGCACCAGCCTTATTCACACAAAAAATCAGTGCAAATAGAAGGTTACGGAATAAGACAAAGCACTACCACCACAATTTTACTGAAAACAATCGTAAGACTTTCGCGAATGATCTTTGACATTTTAAAAACATTTGACGCTATTGTGTCCAAACAATTTAGGCTGTAGTGACCGAGACTGCTCCAAATTTTAAGTCAGATCACCAAAATTACTTTTGTATTCCAAGTAAAGAATATTGCCATATTGTTCTTGTCTTATGAGTGGCCTGATAAACACGACAAAAACCGATATGTCAGGCTTAGATTGACCTAGTGATCCAATTACTACTGCAGCAGAAACGTTGGATACTTGATAATTACAGTAACATACTTGCTCAAGCCAAATAGCGTCTATATTAAATATATTATTTTAATAAACTTCAGTAGTTTCATTAGGTTCGATCCTGGCCTTGGTCAAGAACGTTCATCGGGATTTTCAGGCGTGGTTCTCAGTTATCAATGGTGCAGGACAGAGTCTGGCAAGTGGCAAGAGACAAGGTATAGTTGTTCGGATGGTACGGAACACCGAGGTCCCGTTTACACATTGGCGTGCACGTTAAAGAAATCTTTAGCAGTTGGAATTCGATATAAGAGGCAAAATTTCCCTCATTGCACTTTGTATGACGTATGTTTTCATTAGCCCAGTTGGAGCAAAACAGTAGGGCGTTAAACCCCATTTCATTTCATTTCTTTCATCAGTTAAGGGAATCTCATTGGAGTATGAGAAAAAATGTTCATTAATAATGAAGTGTGGGTTAACGCCTACTATTCCACACCGCTAATGTTTTAATACCGGTGTGTATTAATAAAATGGAGCTTATGGAACACATATAGTCATATGTTTGTCATTTTTTGAATAGAATAATCCACTGATGATACTGTAATGTATATTTACAAACATCTTTTGTTTTATGCATAGGGTCTTTGTAACGAATTCTAACTGAAAACGGTCCGTAAGGAACGAGTGTAAAATAACTAATCATATATTTTGTACACTCCAGTAGAAACTGCAGTTAATATCGATTATCGATTAAATAAAAACATAATTAAACAGGCATTATGCAAGAGATAGTTCTGCATATTGTAGGTCTTTCCTTAGGACTTAATTATTATATAAATTATTAATTTGGCATAAATTCACTTACCAAGACCATAATCAACTCTCGGTGCCATAGGATGGATTTGATTTTACGATTTAAATACGTTTCGCGGTTGATGATTTAACGTAAAAATGAATAATGGAGATAAAAAAATATAGCATCGAACCCCGTTTATTTCAATATAAAACGCTCAAAATAAACTTCTTCCAATTTTATTTTTTTCTTCGCTATTTAAATTAAACATTAGGTATTGCAATTTCATAGGGCTTCCAGTGGGGGGCTCAAAATAAACCCTTTCCAATTTTATTTTTTACTTCGCTATTTAAATTAAACATTAGGTATTGCAATTTTATAGGGCTTCCAGTGAGGGTCTGGAAACGTGGTAGTAAAGAGGTTAACAGTAACTGTAAAGATGGTTAGAGTAACTGAAAAGAGGTTACCAGTAACTGTAAAGAGGGTTACAGAGAGCAAACCTGAAACTAGAACTCCGAAAAAGTACTGACGTGTTTCGGTACGACACTCCACGTCACGTCCGTCACGCCTTGTCACGTCAACAATCAAGTTACACCATGGACGATTGAGTATAGTAGCATCCAATACCTATTAAAGTGGAAAAACCTGTTATTTTGAACTCTTAATAAGACCAGAAGTTAGCCTTCAAGACCGGACTTTTGGATATTAACTGTTAGTTGTCACCAGGGTCATCATATATGTAAAGGCCAAGGGTCATTGGACGGTTAGGTTACCAGATTGTAGATAAAAAGTCGAAAAGAATTCAAAGTGAAACCCGAATAAACAACGTCGAAATTCAAAAATCGGCTCCCTAATAATTGTTGTCGTTTGCAATATGTTCAAAACGAAAAATAGTTTTCGTAAATCGGAATCAAAATGGCAGCTGAATATCGATTTAAAGGGTTTTTGTAAAATCCAATATGGCGGCCAAACGGTTGAAAATGTTATGGAACAAGGTGTCTGAAAATGAAACATAATATCTGCGGTTAACACTACCATATATCAGTTTTGGTATTTTTTTAAAATGGAGAGATCTATTCATGTTCGGGGGGGGGGGGGGGGATGGGATGGCCGAATGGTTAGCAGAACAGAAGAACAGAAGTACAGAACTTTATTCACAACTCAGATCAAATACATGACATATGAGTGATAGGTTATTTACATATTTACAAGATGGAGGCTTTTAATTTCTTAGTCAATGGACATAAATTTGTTAAGTATTATCTTTAAAAACATACATAATTTAATAATTATTGATTGTTTGCTTGAATTAAAAAGTTTATTATATTTAAAAGTATTAGGCCTTGTATAATAATATATGGATATATATTTTTCGCGTTCTTTAATAAAATAAGTACATACGGCCTGCCATTGAGTCAACTGGCGTGGTTTCGAATCCCGGTTGCACGGGACAAGGAGTAGGGTCGCGTGTCCAACCTCATGGGTTTTCTCAGGGTCCTCCGGTTTCCCCCACTGCTACAGAACACTACGCGCAAGCGAATTATTGAAATAATTAAACCATATGTTAGTCCCGAAATGACCTAGTTTGTGTCGAGTGGACGTTAAACCCAAAACTCGGAAGGGAAGGCCTCGCTAATTTCCGGAAGCCGTCACAAATTTTGTTATATGCCATTTTAAAGGCACAAATGTGTTCATTAATTCTACCAAGTTTCAACTTGATACCTTAAATACTAAAGGAGAGACGCCATCTTGAATGTCGAGAAAATGATGAAGAAAACTTTCGCAAAACTTTGATACTAAAACTAATCGAGTAAATTTCCGAATTTCGAAAAATCGTCAGTCAGAGCGCCCATGGGATTCATCCAAAGAATTCAAAAATGAAAACCCAACGAAGATTCCTTGATAAATAACCAAGATATGGGGAATCTGAGATTATTTTTTGTCCCATCCGTAAAAACACTTAACTTCTTGTTTGTTAAAAATAACTCAATTTACGTTTAATAAATAGATCCACGAAGATCAACCACAGATACGTTAGCAGAATGTTTGCACCATGTACAGTTTTGGCTGCACAATCTGACTAAATTCACCTACTCCCCGTCAGGTCACGCCTTGTCATGTCAACAATCAAGTTACACCATGAATTATTGCGTATAGTTCCATCCCAATACCTATTACAGTGGAAAAACCTGTCTTTTTTAAACTCTCAATAAAACCGGAAGTTATAGTTCAAGACAGAATTGTTTTTATATTAACTGTTAGTTGACATTCAGGGTAATCATATATACAAAGGGTCATTAAAAGGTTATGTCACCAAATAGAAGTTGAAAAGTCGAACAAAATTCAAAGTGAAACCGGAAGTAAACGAAATTGAAATTCAAAAATTGGCTCTCTAAAAATTGTTGCCATTTGGAGTAGGTTCAAAACAAAGAAAAAAGTGTTTTCGAAAATCGGTATCAAAATGGCGGCTGAAAATCGATTTCTAAATTTTTTGTAAAATTCGATATGGCAGAGAGAGAGAGAGAGAGAGAGGGGGGGTAACGTCCACTCGACACAAACTAGGTCATTTCGGGACTAACATATGGTTCAATTTTATTTGAATAATTCACTTGCGCGTAGGGGTCTTTAGCAGTGAGAGGAAACCGGAGGGCCCAGAGAAAACCCACGAGGTTGGACAGGCTCATTTACAGGCCTCCAAACGCGAGCACGCCTATCGGTGAACTCCAGAGTAAATCTGGACTCATCTGAGAACATTACACGCGCCTATCGACGATTACCCCAATTTCTACGCTGCCTACACCATTGACAGTAAATCTTATGCAAGAACCGGTAGGAAAGCAAACATGGATAGGATAAACCAGCACGCGGCAGTTTTCATCAACCCTTCCTTGAAGTCTCAAATTTGACAATGAACCCCTCCCACGTGTATGCCAGTATTAAATGCTCTGCGACAATGTCGTTTCCTTTGATTATATGTAAAAACTACAATGTACAAAGTCCTAATACCGATATTGATAAAGTCAAGATACCTCTACGGCAAGAGTTAAATGTAAAACGTCAAATGTTAAGTGTTAAATGACAAATGTTTTGTGGGAAAATGCTTTTTTTTACGTGTCATTACATTTTACATTTGCGCTCTGCCACATCCCATTTGTCCTTTACGCTTTCTACATAGCAACTTTCGCACAGCATCAACTTGCATATGCAAATGTAGGATATCACGTGACTTATTAACATAATTAACATATATGGAAACCCGACACAAGCACACTATAAGGATATTCACCGCACGACAAAAGAAATCAAGCTGACACACCATAAGAATCTATCTAGACGACCGTGCGTAATTTTGAATGTGCCAGGAAATAATTGATAGATTCAAGCAGCCAAAGAAACATACTTTCCAGTAATTTATAACACAAAAACTGGAATTTCGTATTAATACCCGTATTTTTATATTTTAAACACCCCCACTCTTTCCGGTCTCTCTATAAACAGAGTTGAGTAGCCTACTTTGATCCATTAAAAAAAAAACAATATATAAGCATTGTGCCCAACAATTAAATAATATATTTAAAGAGAGGAATGACTATACATCTTTTAGTATGGACATAGAGAATTTTTGATTAAGCCCTGTATCTTTATTTTAGTTTAGTTTAGCCCCCCCCCCCCTTCCTTCACTTCAACTTTAATCTTATTTTGTAAAGTTAAGCAAATATGAATGTGCCAGAAAATTATTTGCATATTTGAAAAGAGCAATCAGTGATACTTAACATGGTATCTGGAATTTCGTATTTAGACCAGTATTTTTACTTGAATACCCCTTTAATAGTGTGATATTTATTGGATTTAAATTATGAAAATACGATTGTACCAGAAAACTATTTACATATTTACAAACAGAAATGAATGTGATTTTCACTAATATGTAACATGATACCTGAAATTTCGTATTTGGACATTGCACAGTCCCCCCCCCCCCCCCGTAATCATCATAAAGTGCCATGCAAAGTGTCAAGGTGAGTAAATTTTTATTGTGTGCTAGGCTGATTTCCTGTTACAGCGTCGTGAATATCCTTGTTCTGGCTTATAGTGTGCCAGGTTTCCGTATATGTTAATAAATCATGTGATATCCTACATTTGCATATGCAAGTTGATGCTGTGCGAAACATGCTATGTAGAATGCGTGAAGGACAAATGGGATGTGGCAGAGAGCAAATGTAAAATGTAATGAGAGAAATGTAAAATATAGACACGTCAAAAAAAGCATTTTCCCACAAAACATTTGTCATTTAACACTGAACATTTGACGTTTTACATTTAACTGCCTTAGAGGTATTATGACATTATCATTACCGGTATTATGACTTTGTACATTGTACTTTTTACATATAACCAATAGAAAAGACATTGTAGCAGAGCATTTAATATTGGCAGCGATACCCTTCCATACTGTTGGGGTGATAAGTTCTTCATCTGTGAACATACTCCCAACGCATGTCAAGTGTCCATGACTATTCATCATATCACAACCTGCATAGGTATTTGCATTTCAATATCCCCTACTTTTTTAAGAGTATATTATGGAACAAGATATCAGAAAATGAAAGATAATATCTGGAGCTAACACTACCATATGTCATTTTTAGTCTATTTTGAAAATGTAGAAAACTACTCATGCTCTACTGAATGATGAGTAATGACAATGCCGATAAACATCGAACGGAACTTGATTTAAACTATATTTTATTCAATAAATTTACAGGATTACTGTATAATATAGGATACTATAAAAAGCTTAATTAGCGAATGTACTACTGTTGGAACTTGCCACTGGCACCACCGCATATTTTAACATATTAATTGTAGAATTACGAAAATAAAACAAAACTTACCATTTCAATTACAAGAGAGTAGAAAAATAACCAAGTCACCAAAATGTATAAATGCAGAACACTGCCATACCTAGACAACTCGGCGATAGATTAAGCCGACGATGTAACAAACACTTAATGAATAAGAACAAATTAATTGAACAATGTCATCAAAGACTATTAATAACAATTAATCAATATAATTATCCACCTTTTGTCCATTTATATGTAGTGTTAATTGTGCCATGGGTATTTACTTACATCATAAACTATGGAATAGTAAACTTATTACACGTGTTGTTTTAAGATCAAAAACAGGGGAAATCAATAATCTGATTGAAAGAGTTCACGTATAAATAATCTGTTTCGTACTTTTGTATTTGAAATTATTTGTGTTCTTCTAAATCTGTGAGGTTTAGTGTAGTAAGCATCATACACACTGTTATAATAGAAAGAACAGATTTTTATACACAATCTGTACAAGGCCTTATATGCTAACTCCTTTTAGTCCATGAACAACTAGTCTCACCTGCGGTGAGGATTTTAGTTTTTTTACGATCTAACAACTTTATTGACATCTAAATTTTAAAGGTATGTTTTATTAAGCAATGTCTTTTAGTGTTTATTATAAAGCAATGTAAAGATAGGTTGTATAGAAACGAAACTACGACTTTTCCTAGACCATTACAGGTTATTGTATCATGATTCTCTTATGATTAACCAGAACGTTATCAATATAGTCAAAGTGATCAACGACAATAACTCTTGAATTAATTATACTATATCGTTAATTGGGTAATGCTATAGCCGCTAGAGTTTCCAAGGGCCATAACTCAACATAATTCTTCTTCACTTCGGCAAAAGCACTGGATTTAAAAAACACTTTAGCCACTAGACCACCCGTCAGATTTTTAAAGGACAATAACTCTGTAAATGATTATAACCACGTTTCAAGTCTATCAGATGCTACCTCCAGCCTCCAAAGTGTCCAAAAGGAATTACGCCCACATTAAATTTTGGCTTATAAAACGGCATTGTCATGTTTGCATGTCAGAGGCGGATTTTAAATTAACATTGAATATCATTAAGATCGCGATTGTCAAGGAAATATACATGTACCTTTATACAAATTAACCCGATCATAGTTACTACGTAAATAACAAACACACTGTTATTAATCAATGCCAGCTCTTCGCATTTTAATTTTTTCCAAGAAAATTGCTAAATTAAGATTCTTCAGTCCTCTAAAATAAGCGGTTGTTAATGATTTATTGGAAAATCACATCTCTTTCTTTGTTTCAAAACAAACTGATACAGATAAGGCATGATTAATCTATATTTTTATAAGATTTTAAAAAATTAGTTAAGATTTCCATCAAAAATATCACATTTGAAAATATGTTTTAAATCATCATCTATAAAGAGAAAAAACATTGATCTGGTTTCATTTTTGAGTGACAAACAACGCTTAATCTGCAAAAAACGAAGGTTGAAACGGCTATGTAACATTTGAAAGTATTTTTTAAACTATCATCTCTGATATATAAAAAGAAAAAAACCCATTGATCTGGTTTCAATTTTTGGAGACAAACAACACTTAATGCACAAAAAGCGAAGGTTGAGACGGCAATGTACCGATTAGCTATGACCAAAACAGTATTCCTCGTATCGAAAGATACAAAAGCAGCTGGTATTGATGTTCTGGAAAATGCATTTTACTTCGGGGGATGGGGTGTGTGTGTGTGTGTGTGGGGGGGTCAATGGTTTAACGCCTGCGTGTTAGATGACAACGTCTGTCACTGAGTCAACTACTAAAGACCCCTACGCGCAAGCAAATTATTGAAATAAAATTGAACCATATTTTAATCCCGAAAAAACATAGTTTGTGGTCAAGTGGACGTTATTCCGTACTACTCCACTATAGACTGGGGTATTTAAATTATCTTCCATTGATCGTAGTTTACAAACAGGGTCCTTTTTCTCGAAATCTTAACTAAAGATAAAATCCAAATTTTAGTAGATACTTCAATTTTGATTGGCTAAGCACTAAAATCAATCTAATATTATCCAATCAAATTACTAAAATTTGGATTTTATCTTAGTTAAAATTTCGCGAAATAGGCCCCTGGTCTTTATTTACGTCCACAACATGCCGAGATCAACCTGGCACACGATAAGCCAGCACACTGTAACGATTCACGATACGATATGCAGAAACCATGCTGTAACGCTACAAGAAATTTGTTGAACGACCGTGACTATACAATAACCCTTATAACCCTGCCAGACAAACTCTCTGTCTTTTAATTTCAATTTATATAATTTAAAATCGATGTGTGCCTTATTACATGATGATCGCGACCCGACCTTTGACCTGGTGGGAGTATAGTAATATCCAGTAATCAAGAATCATAAGTCGGGGCAATACCCCTCATCTACAGCCCAATACTGACAATTCCTAAAATGTATTTAAAATCGGTCAAAAGTTTTACTTTGCTGAATGAGTACGAGTGTGGTAATGCACGTTTATCAATAATCGTATCAGTCAGGGGGCGATAACTTTGGAAGTACCTTTGCGAAAACCACGAAAATCAATATGGATTATATATAGCCCGATTCTGACTCTGTAAAGTGGGGACAGGTATGGTAGCATGTCTTTTACAATCCTATCCGCCAGGGGCAATAAATCATGAATTATTTTGTGAATCCGCCCAAAATAGATGATTTTTATTGCAGTGATATTTTCAGCAAAATGAATAAATAGAAGCCTTTGCCATGCAATATACACTCACATCCGTAGGGCCCATCCTCTCACTGTCCCCAAACTATGGAACCTAATAATCGGATAGGGTTCCTCCTCTCCTGACTCGATGCCTCAAACTAAATTTTGACATAAATCTATTAAAAACTATTCACTAGGTTTTCGGAAAGGGGCATCACTCAAGAACATAAGGTCCTAAGCACACTCAAATCAAACTCATCCGAGACTCTTAACACCGAGACCTAAATCAGACAAAAATTGTGGGTTCTATAGGGTCCACAAACCGTGTACATATTTCACATTTTGCTTAAAAGGCAGGGGCCGAATAACATTTCTGACCTCTAGAGGATAAACAAATTAAAAACGTGATTTTTCGTACAATCAGGGACAATGATCCAGGAAGTTACGGTCAAATAAAAGCCAAAATGGAACATTAGTTTTAAGTTTCATTCAATTCGGATAGAAATTGTAAGCTCTTGAAAGTCGACAAGATAAACACGTGATATTTCGTAAAAGTTACGGTCTGATACGTGCCAAAATCGAACTCATCCGAGAATGTTGGTGTATAAAGTTTCATTAATATCGGATAAAACCTGTGACCTGTAAAGGACGCACAAACAGACATGAAACTGTGGGCGTCAACACAGAAAACATGATACTCCCAGACACGCAAGTAGTTTTCATACTAATCGGAACAAAGACCTGTTAAAATTTCAATTGAACGAATGATCTTCAATGTAAGTTTAGGTCGTTTCGTTAATAAATTAGTATGTTACTAAACCATACCTTTGTTTATAAAAGATAATGAACGACATCACATCATATATTTATAAGCAATGGGAAATAATATTAAAAAAAACTTAGTTATGTGTTTAATAGGTGCATTGGTATGTGACTTAATTACACGGGCGATCCCGTAACACATTTCTGGTAATGTTTAATCAATCCGCCAAACTTTGAATGTCTTCACTGTTGATTGCTTCACCTGGGGAAGAATGAATTTAAATATAATCAAAGACGTACTGTCGGGTATTCTAGACATCGATCGGTTTGTCCATCCTGTCGTTAACTTCTGAGGGTTGCGACTCAACAAGTCTTAACGGACCGTGGGTGCATGTCAGACCCAGGCCCAATTTTTGGGTGTACAGTCTACAGGCCGCAATTTTAAATGAATCATCTAACGATTATCCCCAATATTTTCGGTGTATAGCCGGCCGCCGGGGACAGAGCCTCGCCAAATTGTTGGGTGTTATCGCCTGAAGACCGCAAGTCTGACTAAATCAGCTTGGAACTTAGCATGCTTATTACTTACACCCGGGCAAATCGGGCCCTGGGCAAAAAGGGTTCGTGCGAATCTGGCCCCCTGATGAGGTGGGCCCCGAGTAAATTTGGTCCGGGTGTATCGTGATAGGCTAACATACATATATCTATATAAATAAAATCAAAGTGTGTGTATGTTTGTTCGCCCATCACGCTTCGTCGCCCCGATCCCCCCATGACGAATTTGGCTCCGTGCAAATTTGGGCACCAGACAAAGCCGGGTATCCTGCTAGTATCTATAAATAAAATCAAAGATGTCTGTGTGTATGTTCGCCCATCACGTTTCATCGTCGCAATCCATCCTCACATATTATTGTATCAAATCAACCAGCATGACCCCGTGAATGTTTTAGGCCATGATTTATGAATATAAAGGTCACAGATCTAAGGCCTCGGTTATCCAGTTAGTTATTGATACAGTGATACTTTACTCCTAATTTCGCCACCCTCAATCATTTAGAGTCACGGTTACATATCTGCTTAGTCTATGCTGAAAATGCTCATCATCAAACTTACACAATGTATTGATGTAACTATACACCAAGTTTCATCACTCTCACCCAATTAGATTAAAAGTTTCTGTATTCCAAAGTCTTGTACAATCATTTTGTTTAATCTGAGAAGCCATGCCAGACATTTATCTAGCGAACATCTGCACCAATTCGAATCAGAGTTATCCTGTTCCACACATTGACAAATCAAATTGCTTATCGAGCGCGGTCAAGACATTCACGTAATAAACAACTACACCAGGTTTGAACATTTTACTTCAATTACAAGCACACAGTCATTGTGTACCAAACGATGTAACGGACAGACCAACGGATGGACAGATGGACAAATCCATTTCAATAGTGTACTGTTTTTTTGGGGGGTTTTGTTTTATATATCATCCAATGCGATTAAATATTGTAAGCGAAATCATACATTAAAGTTATCTTCCATGTTAATGTCCTTCGAAAGAACATACATTTATACCACTCACCTCTCTATGGCAGTTCAATTTTTAAAACTATCAAAATGATATTGTAAGTGTCCTAAACCACCTCTTTCCCTTGTTATATCTTTCATTAATGTCCAGCGTTTTTCTTACTTCAACTCGAAGGTGAGCAAACGACAATTAGTATGTTTTGTTTGGTTTTAACATTTCTAAATTAAGCAACAAGATAAATATAATATTATATCGGCGTTTCAATAATCAAACATACATAATGGTATATCGATATTATCAGAACGGTTCATCCTAAAGGAATTACACTTTTTGTCGATAATAAACAGTGCACAAAAGGAAAGAACAGTTTATATTGTGCTCGACATCAATACAAATCGAATAAACCGAAAACAAAAAAAAATTATGTTCGTTGAAAAATTGAAATAAATATGGAAACGGTTATTTGGGTTACAAAGATTAAAGGCACCGATAATGATTTTTAAAAGGGACGACTAGGTTTGCTACTGAATGGTGATACTGGTAAATTAATAGTCCTAGATGAAATACGCGCAATACTCGCCAATTTCCAACTTACAGAGTCGATAAAATAGTTAACCCAATGCGCCAGAGGTTAAACTCTTGGTGACATCAGTTGGCTAAAACAGACTGTTAATATCTAAAAACATATTTTAAT
Source organism: Patella vulgata (assembly GCF_932274485.2). Lineage (NCBI taxonomy): Eukaryota > Metazoa > Mollusca > Gastropoda > Patellidae > Patella > Patella vulgata. The sequence goes on from NC_065883.2 coordinate 28,163,215, forward strand.
AGTACTTTAAAATGGATACTATTTTAATGGTGTAGCGTGGGTCGCGCGCCAGGCCATGTATGCTTTACTGCTTCGGGATACCGACAAGGCTATAATATCTGGGACGATCGATTATTTTGATATACATGTATTTCACTGAATATAATCTTGATTTTACTTTTATTTATTTTTTAGGGTTTGTGGGGAGGATGGGTGGGTATTACACCTTAGGATAAATTCCGTATCTGTATATTTGTAAACAAAACCAGATAAATGAAGAGATCGGCATCTTGGCATAATGGATAAAGTGTCCTTGTCTTACGTTTATCCTAATAGGCTCTGGTAAGACTATATATAAAACTTTGCTCTAAACTCTCAAAGTGGAAAAATAATTGTATCAAATAGGACGCTGATAACTTATTTCAAAAATTATATAAAATGCAATAATGGCCTCCTCGGTGAAAAAAATGCGCTCCAAAAAGTTTGCAATATGCATTTAAGCAGATTTATTTTTGTTAATTTTTAAACGTTACAAATTAATGCTTTTAATGATAGAGATTAAAGAAGTAACAATTTGCGTCAGAATTTACAGGATCAAAAAAATACACTTTTTGTTTTATTGTACCTTAGAGAAATATCCCAAGGTCACTTAATTCGGCCACGCTCCTTGGCTGACTGTGATGTGAATTTAACATGTTTTTATCGGATGTAACAGAGAAAGACTAGTCAGTGGATATCTCGTTTCCGGTGTGTGGCTATAGTCGGTAATAAACTTAGATCAATGGCTAGATCTATTTACTTATACCTGAAACAACAATCACCACAGCAGTTAATGGAATATCTGAAACGGTCGGCTGCCTCCCTTTAAATCTATAAAAATTCAGGTCGAATGATTTATACTAATAATATTAACTCGTAATGCAACAAGGAAGCGGGATCAGTCCCACATGTTTTTATTGAGTTAGCAGGCTTTAATAGGTGACGATATGTTAATGATCAATATATTTTGTTTATCGTGCTGTATTTCGTTACTTATATATTCATATATCAGTATAAAACACAAAACCAAGGGTCTTATTCGGTCCTCCAAGCTATACAACCAATTTGACCGTGCTCACGAGCTCTTAAGTTTACTCCGTGATTTCTGATTGAAACTGACCGTTCACAAGACCCAATGACATATCACCCTGTTTTGTCGTTCCTTAAGAGGCCACGTTTATCCAGGGAAATAACGATTCTCCACATAAAATTTTAGAATTTCAATGTCGTTCTTCATAGTCGTATTAAACGGATTTGTTCGCCTGAAATTAAGATCGGCGAAAGTAGATGACACCGTCAAGATCCGTTAATGAACTGACATAAAACATTTAGGATACACTAAATAAAAACAGATTATAAAAATATTTGATGCGATGTCATGAGCGTATAAGAATAACGGTACAAGGGCAACAGCAATAACATTTTGCTGAGCATGATGTCCGCTGATATAATTATTTGGTAGGGTGTCCCACCATAAATAAATATCTTCAAAAATCTCGACAATCACACCACAATATTTATATATAACCCACCATAAATAAATATATCCAAATATCTCGACAATTACCAGAAATCACATTCGCCGTGTCGAGTTCAACTCTCAGCTGCTCTCAGTAGGGAAAATTTCCCGGCATGGGCACCCTATATTTTGCCCAGATATATATAGCGTCTCGTGAATCAAATTTCCTGATACTTTACAAATGTCACAAACAATGAATATTATAATTAGAAAATATTCTTACCGTATCCCGTTCTTCATTGCTTTCTGGGCCCATTCTTGAATATTTTGAATTGCTGGGATTTCTTTGATAATGCTGACGTTTAGTAGAAATACTCTGTTCGACGCCTTCAGGGGTCAATCGTGATTCCGCGGTCAGTTCGACTGTATTCTTACCAACGAAAACGCACTTTAAATGTTCATCATTAGTTAATTCAATTTCGAGGTCATCCCAGCTTCGATATTTTTTACTTTTCACAAACCTTGTTGCTTTCATGGTACCTTCTTTTTGGACTGACGATTTCATGCTGTTTCTTGCTTCAGTATTTCTGAATATAAATATATATAAAAATAATAATTAAATTTAAAAAATAATTGGTAATTAAAAAAAAAGAATGAATGTCATTAAAATTATTTCAAGACATTTTTCTTAAAGATACATTACCCACGGAAGTATTTATAGAGTAGTTATTTCCGATAAAAGAATTTAAATGGAAAAGAGAGAAACTTAATCGTACTCGCAAAATACTGGATTATCCGAAAAACGCCCATGGGCGTGCACCAGGAACAAGGGTATGTATATCACTAATTGGTAACACGTTAGCTTGGTGTATGATCGACTGACGTAGGTAGGGGGCGCTTGGTATTTCTTGGTCGAATGGTTAGCGGTGAGAGATTTAAACGTACAACAGACTCTACGATTAAACGCCTAAAAGACACTGACAGGTGATAATCCAAACTTTTACGTAGACGATATGTATGGTAAATGGACAGCGAGTAACGACAAATATGAGCTTAAATGGACCCTCCCTAAATCACAAGTACAAAAAAGCGCGCTTAAGGAGAAGTTCCTTGTGATTAAAATGTTTTGATAGTGATTTGAAGCAAATTAGTTTAAATATGTAGTCCAAATGTATCCTCAATTAACACAGTTTGTACAATTAAAGCCCATGGTCGCCACATCAATTTTGCCCTCTCCATTCTGACGGACATAGATACCATTTTCACGTTGTCAAATATGAAAGATACTATAATAATTGTCATGACTGTCCGAACAATTCCAATGTTTCTTAAAAAGATCTATCACTGTCACACCACACCTTTATGAAGATGGACCGTTATTTGCTTCCCATATTAGAATCAATTCCACGTTTAACCATTTTTCCGCCGAAAGGTATTACTGTGGCTAGATCTGAGGGATTGAACTTTCTAGCAGCTTCAAACGAAGGTAGTGGTCCTGTAGTTAACTGAATTCTGATTCGGATATGGTTCATGTTTTACTAGTATCTTGATGAATAATAGATCGATTGAGTGTTATCACGCCATTCGACAAAAAAATCATATATCCCCCATTGAGCGAATATCTAATTTCAACGAATCGTATGATCAATATTTATCCTACACTTCATCTTATCACATATCTACTATAATCTGTTTTTCACATTAAAACTCTAGTGGAAGCGGCTTCTTTATGGTTTATAATGGTTTCTCTTAAAGTTCTGTTTTCATAATTATTAGTGCAATAACTCATTAAGTATTTATTTGTGACATGAATATTGTACATCACGATTCTCATATCATGTATCACACACACAAAACGTGTTATTCCTAAACTAACTTACACAGTGAAAATAGAGTATTCCTTCTCGTTTGGTCCTACTAAGCACCGACAAGAATCGACAAGAGCGGTTATTTTTGTCTTAGTATTGCAATAAGTGAAGGACAATATGCACATTCTACCAGAATTTATATCATTTCACACAAAAATTGACAAGATTATGGATAAGTGAAATTGACAAAAAATTAAAATTTTGGATATGATGTATAGAATGAGCATGGTTTGTACCACATAGCTCGTATGATATTGTGATTAGAACCACCCATTAATCCAAATATTCACCAGGCTAATACCTTAAAGAGGTAGTTAAACACGACAGGAGATATCTTAAAGATGCATCCCGACGAAAGTATTTATAGGGTAGTTATTAAAGTATGAGGCACCAAAATTTACTAATAAAATACAGAGCCCTGTTTCACAAAAACTTCAATCTCCTTAAAATCGTCTTAAACTAAAATTTCATTCTAATTTAAGATAGATGAGTTTCACAAAAAGATTTTAAGCATTTTTGATAAAATCCACTAAAATAATATTTTAAGTTCAATATTATCTTAACTTAAAATAGTGGCGCTTCACAAAACTATTTTAGGCACAATTTTGGCTAAAACCAATTTTAATTTAGAACCGCCGCCACCCTCTCCTGATTTAAAATCACGACATTAACAATGAGGTTTAACGTCCAATCGACACAAACTAGGTCATTTCGGGACTAACATATGGTTCAATTTCTTTTCATAGCATGGGAAATACAGCTATGGTCCATCCGTTTATTTTATTGTAAGGCAATTTAAGCAATTAGACAACGCCCAAAATTAGAACCCCATGGAAGAACAAAAAACACTCAAAACCCCAGTAAACAAATCTCCTATTTTCTGTTCTATATGCATGTATTGCCATATATGATTCAAGTATTAATTACACCATTTTCGAATAATTAACAGACAAAAAAAACAACGAAAAATTAAAATATAAGAAAATCTGAACTCACTTCATATCTAATGTCATGGAAAGAAGAACACTCTTATCCATAAACAATGGTTAAAATGGCCAATTTCTTAGTATTAGAAGGCCCACGGGCCTATAATACTATAGGCCAGTAGCTGACATCGAATACCTTGCCACCTTTGCGCCATCAAAAAGCAGTTTAACATTTTAGTGAAAGAATGTATTAATTATAGCATTCTCATTCCAAGAATCAAAGTTCTTAGAGAAATACCCCACAGTTTTGATAAAACTGCTTTTAAATTTCGCGCATCATATCTCAAACAAAATGGCGTGTTTTTGAGGTTCCTTGTTGACTAAAATGGTCATGTGACGTGATTCGACCAATGAGGCACCATGTATTATTATTCACATGTAATCAATTAAATTGAAGGTTAAGCCTTGACTACATTCAGATAGGAGAAATTTAGGATTATTGCTGCAAAGTGACTGAAAAAAATCGGAAATGAAAAGGTTAAGGCTACGACGAATTTGAAAATTCACCCAATTTGCTAACAGAAGAGATACAAAAATAAGTTTTGATTAGTAAGATCAGCATTTCATGACATGATTGCAGTTGGAAAACCAGAAGCGATTTGCCAATGTAAGCAGTTACTTGAAAAATGAGTTTTAGAAAGTTTGTTAATAAGTAAATCTACATTTGTTTTATCATTAAAGATACATTATGGGAGATTCGGTAACGAGTTGGCAGTTCTCACTATAATAGTTAAAAACTAGATAATGTAGAAGACAATTTGTCAAAATTTCATTCAAATTGATCCATTATGAACCGAGAACTAAGCGACTGAAATTCCCATAAGCCTCGGTCATCATTACTAAAGTCAGTACGATAAACAGTATAGTCTCGATTATCCATTTAATCGTTTAATCGAGAAGGAAAGTTATGCAGTAAATCGGCTTACAATCCACTAAAGATCGCAGGCTAGCGCAGCCATCTAGAGTTGATTATGGCCTGGATAGGTTAATTAATGTCTAATTAATAATTTAGATAACATTTCAGGCCTTAAGAAAGACCTGAAATAGGCAGATTTAGCTCTTGCATAATGCACGTTTAATATCTTTAGATAAATGAGTTCATGTGTGTAAACTTACAGTGTACATTTGATATTTCGATGGAGTTAGATATCTATTAGAGGAACCGGATTAACAGCTTGACAGGCAAAGTGCTCACATTGCACAGCTAACCATAGAATGTAAATACACTTGCGTTTTTCCTGATATAACCCACCTACCCTTGATTATGGACAATAAATGCCATTTCTTTATGCATTAATGCATCCACCTTCATTTATTTCAGAACTGACAGTTACAGATCATCCAGTAATTTCATTCACCATTATATAATTTAAAGCGGAAATTTCAAATTTTCAAGTTATATTTTTAAAATGTATTAAAATAAAGCCTTAAAATAGATGGTATCCATAAACAGTCCTGCCTTGTTAAAGAATAATCCTATTAATCCTATAATTCGCTATTGCCAGCTGAGAAATTGGCAAAAATATCATTTTTAACTTCAAATTCCAACGTTGGAAAATGGCTGCCCCATGTTGTCAATAGCAAAACAGGGGAGGTAATTGTGTTATTTCCTGTGTCATAGATTTTTAAGGGTGGGAAATAATGCCCATGATCGTATAATAGTGATTTGATAACCTATTGAGCAAAAGACATAGAAATAATTATGTTTTGACTTTCTTAGAAAATTTGAAATTCTCGCTTTAAAAGGGAAAGGTTATATATATTTTTCCAGCAAAAAATATGACGGATAAATTACCAACCTCATCTACTGATACAAACAATACTGACTCGTCACCTTTTTTTTAAACAACTGAATCCAACAAGAACTTTGTACAATTAATGCCAATTCGTTATGGATGGGGAATAAATTCTACTTTAGACTGTGATATAACAGTGACGTTCAGTGATTTTGTCAAACATTCCTCATTTGTTCATTATATGGGTTTAGATTGTGTTCTTATGTTCACATTTTTGTGTACACTAAATGTTTGACTGTATAAATACTGTCTATTTTTTAAAAAAAATTATGTTGTTAATAACCACCCTCTCTTCAGCAATGTTTAAAAAATAGATTGGACTACTGAAGAGAAATGAACTGAGCTTAACACACTAGTCCATAGACCTTTGTGGGTAAGTCACCCAACTGACAAAAAAGCAGTCCCCCGATCTATGCGCCTGGCCAAATCTAGAGTACATGTAGTACCTTTTTTTTGGGGGGGGGGGGGCTGAATGGTTTTATCATGTGCGCGTTCGATTGAGTCAAGTGACGTGGTTGATTCCAGGCTTGTACGTGACAAGGAGTCCAGCCCCATGTATTGTACTCCGGGTCCTAAGGGTCCCCCACCACAGATATATGTTGTCCATTGCCAGGCCCTCTGTCCTACACCACTATGTCGGAAAATACAGATGAGCTTTCTCGACCAACACCGGGATCGAACAAGGGACCGCAAGGTGTGTGAGTCACCGTGGCCCCCAGTTATGAAATGGAGGTTAACATCCTACTTTTCTGCACCATCTAGGGTAATGAAGACAGGTATGATTATAGTATGCTATGAGGTACTTTTGCTGAAGAGCAGTCCTATGGCCCACCATATACAGACGTTTTCAGTCCTCCGAATATAAGACACGGTTCCTTGCCTGGCCCACCATCTTGCACCAGTGAAAACAGGAACCAACGCTGGAAAATCCTGGAGTACTTTCCTGGTCAACATTGGGTAGGATCGAGCCCAGGACCCCCTGGTTAGTGGGCCAGCACATTACTAATTGAACCATGAAGGCTCCTGATTTCTGTACCAACCAGGCTGATGAAGACTGGTAAACGCATGGAAGCCGATGGGTACTCTTTAGCTCAATCTGGACTTCACATGCTAAGCCGAGAAGCTGCGACAAGTTGTCAGTCTCGTTCAATTGTGGGTTGACTTTCCTGTGGGCTTCAGCGCAATGGCAGGAAATAAGCAGAATATTTGTTGGGTGGGGTCCCCACGTCACCCCAAACAACAAAAAATTCAAATTAACATGTTTCACAGAAACACAACAATTAGTGATTTAACCGTTAGTTCAACCTGGCAACAGTTTTCAGTTCCGAAGCGTGTATGCTTACAATCTAAGTGCTCTCACCGCACCGGTAATGTGCACTAAAATCTATAAAAAATCCATTTTAAGTTACAATCGATCTTCGTAAAACGCATTAAATTTACAATTCCGTTTTGATTTTAGTTAAAATCTATTTTAGTGAAGTTAGTTTAAGTTTTTGTGAAACAGGGCTTGCATTCCCTGAAAAATATCCATGGGGCGCCTACAGGACAGACATGCAAGGGGTCACTAACTGGAAGCATATCTGCTCGAGTGACGTAAGTAGCGCTTCTTGTGTGCTGATGTAATTGCTAACGGTTGTAAAAACACCGAGAGACTTAAGCAGACTCTTTGATTAAACGGCACAAAAAGTTGACAGGGGATAATCCAAGAATTTACTTAGGCTTCGGTATATTTATTAGTGTAAGAAAAAGGTAGAATAGCGAAATTATTGGTGTATTTATTTATTTAATTTTTTTTTTTCTGTCATTGGGAAGAATTGTTTTAAACAGTAGACTACTCCTGGTTCCGTTCGTAAATGGCAACAGGACACTTGAACATTTAAACAGTTATTTCTAAAATAACCCCAAGGCGTTCTCTTTTATGAAAACAAAGGGAAAACTGGCAATGATTGCTGCATTTAAAAAAATAATTTCATCCCTCTTAAATCTAGGAAGATAAAGTTTAGTGGTTTATAAAATGGATTTAGACAAAAGAAGACGCGCCTTTCAAACCAAGGTTACTTTAAAAGATTAAATATCACGATTTCATAAGAATCTCAGGATTAAATGTCAAGATTGTTTACACAGACATTAAAATTTAGAAACACCAACCTACAGATAAGCGAATCTATTTCTTGTCACGTACAATCTTGGATCGAAAATACGCCACTTAACTCAATGACAGACCTTATGATTTAAGGCGCACGTGTTAAACCCTGTGACACCATCCCGGCAAATGAAGACGGAAAAAGGACATATGCCATACATTGTGCTATGATGGACAGCGGTGAGTTTGCCTACTCATCGTCGAATTCCAACTGCCAGGGGTTATTTGACGTGCACACCAACGTGAACACTGACGACTAGACGCTTAACCAACGCTGAGAAGGATTTTTATCGACCAAGACCGGGATCGAAGCTGATTATTGAGCCATTGCCTTACTCTATGGCTCCTAAATACAAAAAGCATAAATTCGTTATAGAACGTTTCGGTGTCAGCTTTCTGTTTTAAAATATGCCGTTTTACAATCCTGGGTCTTTGAAACAGAGAATACCGCCCTTCTTCTTTTCTAATATAATCCTAGGTTGGCATGAGGTTGTTACTCAACATAATAACCCGGCATGAACTTGTAACGGTAAATCTCTTTGATCTTTCCAAGATTTTCTACGACCGGAATAGTTTGCTAAATCCGTTATTTTTCTTTTATCAAACTTCAATTTCGTTTGTCTCTCAAACTGTTTATATGTTATTTTTCTTTTATCGCGGTTCTTTGTGTCTCAAACGGTATATAAGTTAGATAAAGCACTCGTATTCGGTTATGCTGGGTCAGAAAGACCTCAGACAGAAACCCTCGGGCTCTTTCTTTCCTCAGCATCACCTTAGACCAGTTGCCAACCTTGGAACTCACGAAAAAATAGCGGCACACCTGGCTAAATATATATAAATATTTTTGAATTTTGCAAAATAAAAACATGACACGTCTAGACGGCATACAACCGTAGACACATAGAATGACCCAAACTAACTAGATGGAAAACACTGTTATGAACATACTTTATTGCAGTGTTTCGAATTTCATCAGTCAAATATCTGGCTTCTTAGTTAGAAATTGTCTTAGTGTGCGTTCCAAATTTCGCGGCACACTTAGGAAGATATCGCTGCACAACTGTGTGCCGCGGCACACTGGTTGAGAATCACTACCTTAGACTCATGTTTTATCCATTACGTAATGACCCGACATGAGGTTTCTCTGCCTAATATGGGTTATTTTATTATGTAACAAAACTGGGGGTGAAGTAAAAACACACGAAGGGAGACGAATAGAAAAAAAATATAGCATATTTTGTCCGGTTAAAATACACGCGTGTGCTGACACCTAGGAAGATACGCTTCATTGAAAATAACTTTAAAATTGTTTATTCTTCAAATTGTGGTGGATGAATTGAGAGAAATATTACTGGAGATAATATTGAAGTCATGAACTGGGAAAATTTAACGTTTGGGTTGAGTAGATTGGGGCTTATAAGAAAAAGCGATATCAACGAAAATGTGTCTTATAGAGAAGTATGTCGCATATTATATGCTTGAGCACCAAGAGTGACATTTGAATTTATTAAACAATCTGAACTTCTTATGGATTAGGACCACAAACTAGACAATCGAAGCCCATTATCAACGCCCAGGGTTGTTGTTACTTGCATGATACACTGAATTAAGCATAGATGATTTTTTTTATCGCAATACTGTTATGTCAAAATTTTTCCTTTCTTGGAGGTGGTCCATGTGTGCTTTAACCCGAAGGGAGAAATTCAATGTAATAGGTGCTTTTCTCTTCGTGAGGTTTTACTTTTTGTAGCATAATCTCGGAGTCGTGCTTTAACCCTAATATAAATCAGGAGAATTCTCGGTCCCGGAATATATCAGCTATAGGTAATAGCGATATGTGAAACTAATTGCAGTGTTCACAATTACTGTGCCTTGGGTCTCATAAAAGTAACCGAACCAACACAAAATACAACAATAATTATTAACTCTGTAAATTTAAAACATAGTACTTACATATTAACTCTCACTATTCATTCGCGAATAATAACTACTTATTCTTATTATCTGTTATTTTTTGTTGATCCAATACATCATTCTGTAAATTGTTATGCCACTGTTTTCAAATTGAAATGGCATATCCTTAACTTAGTACTATGGTAAGGCTTGTCGCCAAGACATTTATGCGTAATGTAACGGACAGTGATATGACCCAATGCCGTAAACCGCATTACTCTTTAAAACGCAATCACGATAGAAAATCGTATTGTAATGTTATTGATTTGGGATTTATAAAAAGAAATCCTTGTTTTTGCCTAATAAACTTGAAGAGCTGTTATTAATTTTTTAAAACAGGTTTCTTTTCATTACAGAAGTCCTATGTTTGGTGTTGTTATAAAGTCTTTTATTATTACAACAGAAAAATGTACTGTACCGAAGGAGTGTTTAGATTGTCCTAGAAAAGAGTCTATACGGTTATCGTTATACAAAAACTGCATAGTCTTCATAAATATTTATCTACCGGTATTCTTTGAGTCCTGTTTTCGTACGGAAGCGCGAACTATTTTTTTTATTTTCATATAGAGGTGTTGGCAGTTATCCAATTATTTATATACCGGTGATCTAGTTTAATACAAATCTCCATGTATTTGTATCATTAATGGGTTTTTTTTAAGTACGGCTTGATGCCATACATTATTTTACGACGTATATAAGACTGTCATAATCTCATAAAAATTGATCTACAAAAATGTGTCCGCAAACGTGAAATGGTACTGGGCGCTCTAGAAGGTGCATTGTACTTTTTCAATTCCATGCACAATGTTTTTTTTAATGATTTCTAATTCCCAGAAGATAATGAAGAAAACGCAGTAAGGCATAAATATTTGCTTATAAATGATCAAGTTATAAACCTACGCCATAGTGTTTCTGGTCTAAGTATATGCTTTAGATCAAAGGTGGGTTTCCCCCGGGTCCCCAACCCAACCTCAACTGCTGCCATATTATTCCCCATCCCGCCCGACTATTAAATTGGGTCTGTTTTCCCTTCTGTCTGAATGTCTTGGTAGAGTTTGATGGTGCAAATTTTCTGCTTAGGCTAAGCAGAGATAAGCAATTTGACTGGTTGATGCTTTGGGACACCATAACTTTGGTTCGGTTCTAATCAAACATGCATTATGCCAGAGCTAAATCTGCCTATTGCAGGTCTTTCTTTGGGCCTGGAATGTTTTCTAAAGTATTAATTAGACATTAATTAACTGATCCAGGCCTTAATCAACTCTCGATGGCATCAGATGTCTCCGATATTAAATAGATTAGAATGGTTCAACGATACTTTGATTTAATCAAATATGGAGGACCGAGACTTAGCGTCTATCAACAGGTACGGTTGTTGAAATTATTGCACACGTCTGTCAAACCTTCAAAGGCTAATATCTTCGCTTGCAATAGAGTAATTTGAATGAAATTTTCAAATTATTCATTTTACATCATCTACTTTCGAACTATAATAGCAAGAATGGCTAGTTCTTTATCTAAATCTTACATAATGTATCTTTAAGTGAGAGTGATGAAACTTGGTGTATAGTTTCATTGCATCAGTGTCAATAAGTTCGATAATGAGCATTTTCTGAAGCAGAAAAAGGCAGATCAATAAGCAATTTGATTGGTCGAGACTGTGGAGCACGATAACCTTGGTTCTAATTGGGTGAGAGTGGTGAAATTTCGTGTATAGTTTCATTACATCAATACCTTGACTAAGTTCGATGATGGGCATTTTCTGCGTAGGTTATATAGAGACTTTAATCTGATTGGTTGAGACTTTGGAACACAATAACTGTCCTAATTAAGCAGAGATAAGCAATTTGGTCGGTTGAGACTTCCGTACACCATAACTCCGAGTATAAATTCACTAATCAATACCTTGACTAACTTCGATGATGAGAATTTTTTGTTTAGGCCAAGAAGCGATAAGCTTTTTGATTGGTCAAGACTTTGGAACATAACAACTCTGCTTTATTTAATTGAGGTAAAATGTTTAAACTTGGTGTGATTGTCATTAGATGAATGCCTTGACTTGAGTTCACTGATTAACATTTCGAGCTAAAGCTAAGCAGAGCTAAGCAATTTCATTGGTCGATGCTTTGGTACAAGATAACTTTGATTTCTAACTTATGGGGAATGATAAAACTTAGTGTAGAGTTTCACTACAGGTACTTCGATCGTGAACATTATCTGCTTAGATAAGTATAGATAATCTGTTTGATTGCTCGATACTTTTCAAAAAGGTAAATGTGCAATTAATTAATATGTGTCATCTATTTATTTGGGGATTGCGGCGGGGGGACATCTGCCACAGGTTTTCAGGATTATGTGCGGCCGACCAACAGGTCAAACATTAACATCATTCGCGCATATTTAGTTAGCCTGATCGTTTGATTCTTTGAAACTTCGGGAAACTACAGGCATATACCATCGTTGTCACCGACACCCAATGATAATTCTAACATTTGTTTCTGCTAATTTAGTTAGCCTGATCGGTTGATTCTTTAAAACTTCGGGAAACTACAGCCATATATCTACGTTGTCACCACCACTCTAATTAACACACGTCTGACATCCAATGATAATTCTAATATTTGTTTCTTGGGAGACTTGTTGAAGCTTTTCAATTTTATGCTACCAGAATACAAGCATATATGCCAGCATGGGATGGTGAATCTAATTTCTATTTTGAAAAGTATATTTAAGATAGCATGAAATTAAGATTTCAGAAATGTTTTAAAACAAAACTATTTAATTTTGTACAAGTAAACGTTATTTCTGTATTACGGGGTCGGTTTCGGATCAAACGGGACATAAAATAGAGTTACACATGACTCGGATGCGGATTAATAATAGTTTTCACCACGGATTAACCAGCTTTATTTACTAATATGTATCTTGGACTGTTCCTTCAAACCAATAGCTGCTAGCCCTATATTGGTAATATATATATATATATGAAATAAGTATAAAAGTAATATTTACCTCGACGTTAAATCTATTTTATATGTGATGTCACACATTAACATTCATTTATAAGTTACTTTACTCCTATTCTGCACTGAATGAGTCACGCGATTGGAATAAAATAATCAACATCAGTGCATACACATCATGCTTAAATGCAAGTTATATTCATATCATATTTCACGCAGGAACAACCAAAACAACTAATGGGCTCGATCCATGCTGTCGTTGCCATAGTTCCAAATCAAACAAATCAGTTTTTCTGGCAATTTTTAGAAAGGAAATCCGTTTTTGTTATATTCGTTCGTGGTGAAACATAATAATGCTGATAACTGAGGCATGGTTTTAATTTGTTCGTACGTTGAAATGAAAACCTATAATTAAAATGTAATATATAGCGGATCTTTACACTCCTGAAAGGTATAATATTTGTAGCTCACTGTATATACATATGTCCACCATTGTTTATTGTAAACATAAGATTTACCCATTTTTGGGGAGAGAACTATAGGCTAGGCTTTTGCCTGTTGTCCAAACGGATTCAGTTTACTAATTAAACTAAATGTATCGTACAGATTTAATCTAAACGAACATGAATTTCAAAGCCAAAATATAAAATCTAACAAAATGTAGTACCTATTTAGATGGAAATCACAAAATGTAGTACCTATTTAGATGGAAATCTATTGACCAGATTCAAATCGATCGCATTTCTCTCTAATGTAGTACCTATTTAGATGGAAATCACAAAATGTAGTACCTATTTAGATGGAAATCTTTTGACCAGATTCAAATCGATCGCATTTCTCTCTTATTGCAACAATGTAATAAGGGAACTGGACTAGCGTTGTTTATTCTTTAAATAACTTTGTGCAAATAAACTTTATATAACTAATTTTAAGCGATGTCGGAATCATTGAACATGTTTTCTTCACAGGCAGATTTTTTCCGCCACGTTGCTCAGCACAAAGTGGTCTGGTGAGACATAAAATCTACTGTAACATTGCCCCCAACACGGTAGGGAATCAGACAACTTATAATTTACAAAAAAAGCTAATATATTACATCAATTAAATGCAGTGCCAAAACAATTATCCGATTAAATGTTCTTTTGGGGCATAACAGTTTTCGGGGTCATAATATTGGGAGGTGGGTCTGATTTTCGACAATGTTTCGGTTGCAAGGCTGGATAACCTTAGCGTTCTTACTCTCGCAACCCAAAACTGTTACAATTGTAGCCGCTTTAGCGTTCGTCTTCATTAGCCCAGTTTAGAAGCAGAACAGTAGGAAGTTAAACCCAATTTCATTTCATTTCTCTTTCAGGAAATGAGGGTTAACTCAGAACGGAAGGTCGCGGAACGCTGAAAAGTGACCCCATTGCTCCACTGGGTAGGTGTAGCAACGTTTTTAGCGTGAAATTGGTTATCAAATATGCGGTAATGATTTGATGTTGTGTCGAGAACTAATTGAGTAAGAAGTCACGAAGCTTGTAGGATTGCCCCACAGCCAGTTCCGCATTTACATGGTATGTTTTGCGATAGCGTGTTTAGCTTAGTGATTTTCTACTATATCAATTACGATATAACTATGATCTTATTAATTTTAAATAGAATTGATATTACTTCTAATCATTTATACTTAATATCAACTGTTGTTTCATGTAATAAGCTTTTAATGCTTGTAAAATAATTATTATTTAGCTCTTACGAAAGCTGTTTACGTAGAAATGTCGATACTTCATTAAAAAGCCTACGCATTTACTATTTCTTTATTTACGTGTATTATCGCTTTTTATCGATGTATATCAATAGTTACCATTATTTGACGCACACACGGATTTAACTATAATCGAGCATCGCTTATGTGTTGATGGGGCCACGTGGCTACGACGCGAGAAAGGTGCTGGCTCACCAACAGGGTGGTCGGGGTTTGATCGTCTAATTGTTTTGGATGGGGGAGGGGCAAAACCAAGGCGCCGTTTACACTTTGATGTGCATCTATAAGAATCATTTAAATTCGACAGAGGGTGGCCAGAAATGCTGCTTTCCGGACAAAATTTCCCTCATAGCAATCTGCATGGCATATGCTTGTCTTCATTAATCCGGTTGGTACATTAACCCCTAAGTGAATTGGCCAATATAAATACGAGTTATTTATATTTATATAGCTAACAACTGTTAGGTTGTATTTTGTATTTAAATTACTGGGCTGGTGAGTCTTTTGCAGACTGTTGCTAATATTTTTATTGTAATTTTTCATTTGAACCACGGAGCTCTTCTGGGGCTACAAATAACTATTGTTCATTGTTATTAATGAAAAGTGACTTGTGTCGAATACAAAGTAGGGTATACTTACAATACTGTGTAGAAAAAGTAATACCACTTCAAAAGTTCTATTTTGCTTTTTGCCTTTGGTCCATGAATTATTTTCCATCAAGTAGCATCGGCATGTGAGATCCAGATTATCCCAGCAGTTAACCATATAAGTATTATATAGGTCCAATAAACTGCAAAAAAATGTAATTACAACTGCATTCACAATCGGACCGCAGTGTTGATCATAAATCCTGCTATATATGCAAGTTCCATGAATTGGTCGCCTTTCCGGATTCTCAGGACTGAAAAGAAAAGTATCAACTAGTTGTTGGGATGTGAGGTTCACCTCTGTTCTGACAAAACCTTCTACCCTGACATTGCATAAGTGACTTGGTGTATGTAATGAGCCATGTATTGTTGTGTTTAAAGATAAATCAAACGATCAATCCGCATCGTAACTGTAAGGATGATTCGATAACCGAGTAATTTGTATTTTAATGAATGAGAATTCTTGTTCAAGGAAATGGAAGGGGAGATCCTAAAAAATGGAAGTTTAGATCTGTGAATCACAAATTTATCAAGCGCTTTTAACCCTTCAACATCCAATACAAAGATATATAAGATATGCATCTGCATAATTATATCCAAAATGTTATATAACTATTCTGTATATTTAAATTTAAACCATTATGGGTTTCTGCATTTGATGTTATTTGGAATGTAAAGAATACATTTTCATTATTCAGTTTCCTTGTGTATGTTTGTTTTGTCTATTGTCATTTAAGGGCAGAATTGTAAACAGGCTGCAAAGCCTAATTTTTCACCCTTTTGAAAATAAAGAACTTATTATTAAGCTTTCATATTTCATATGAAAGCTTATTGTTTCTGTTAAGATTATTTATTAAGCTTTCATATTACATATGAAAGCTTATTGTTTCTGTTAAGATTATTAAGCTTTCATATTACATATGAAAGCTTAATAATAAGTTCTTTATTTTCAAAAGGGTGAAAAATTAGGCTTTGCAGCCTGTTTACAATTCTGCCCTTAAATGACAATACATATGAAAGCTTATTGTTTCTGTTAAGATTATTATTGTTATTTTTTTTTTGTGTTTTGTCCACAAATCGGATTTCTCAGAATCTAACCATAGGATCGTTCTGAAACTTTTACCTATCCCCCCAAAAATGGGTGGTGGCTGTTGATTAAATATATTTTCAAAACGTTTTACGAATCCGAAATCACCGAATTTTACGAAGGAATGCATTTGACCTACAATGCTGTAACTCTGTGACTATTTGACCTATTTTACTAATTCTTTTTTCTTTGAGTATCTTGAAACATTTACTTCAAATCTGCAATTTCGGATTTTGGCATTTCGAAAATTCGTCGCTGTCATTTCGAACCGGAAGTTATTACCAATTTGACAACTTCTTTAATAGTTGTGCGATTTTCGTGAAATTTAGAATGTTAGTAGATCTTGCCAATGCGACTTCAATGATGTCCTTGGAAATTTTCTAAATTATCTCCCCTTGGTGAAATTAAGGATCAAAGTTTTAAAAAAAATCGTCGAAATATAGGTCAGAATGACCTAAAAAAAAAATTCGATACTAGACAAGTAATTACTGATTCGTACACAAAATATGGAGTTTGTCGATCGAACCGGAAGTGCCACCATCTTTAAACGTGAAAAATCAAAAAGGCTTTTTTGCTATTTTACTTACAGACTCGGGCGTCATATTTTCGGAATCCTGGAAGGAATACCTAAAAATCTATCGGATCAGAATTTTGATTTCGGTCACGTGATGGTCACCATTTTGAATTGAAAATGAAAAATAGAAGCAATTTGAAGGGCCGGGACTTTGGAACACAAAAACTCTCCTTCTAATTAAGCTAGAATGTTCAAACTTGGTGTAGGCGTTCACTAGGTCAATGTCATGATTGAGTTCAAAGATGAGCATTTTTTGCCTAGGGTAAGCAGAGATAAGCAAGCTGATTTGTTGATTCTTTAGGGCACGATGACATTGGTTATAATGAATGGAGGGCGATGAAACTCTTGTCAATCGAGAGGCTAATAGCTGGCCTGTTGTGTGAAATCATTGTATCATTTTTTATTCGAATTTCTCCTTTGATGTTTTCCGTGCCGACAAGGTTGTTTTCGAGTTAAGCTGGATTTGACTTCGCGCATGCGCTACGCTGGAACCAAAGGTACCATGAGTACTAAATTCCGGCGAGCAACTTTTCACGTTGGTACCTAGGTACCCTGAAAATTTCAAGGTGATACCTGCATTCGTTCATGTCGTTTGTTCTTGTCACCTGCCTTTCGTCGTTTTTTTTCTAAGTCAATTTGTCCGAAAACCATGAAATTTGGACACAATACGTCCATTACCACCCCGGACTCTGTGCCTTACCCCCATTTTGATCCCATTAAAAAAAAAGAGTTTTAGCAAAAAAACGATTTTCAGAATTTAATATTGGTTTTAACCCTGTACCCAGACAAGATATAGATATTATTATAATCCCTATGAAATATTTTAATTATTTACTGCTATAATATGAATTATCACTTATTCCCCGTTAAATAAATATCGGTCACCGGGTGCAGCTGTACAACTTCAAGGACCCTGGCTTCAAGTCAATTTACGGCTTCCATGAGGGGAAAAAAGTGGAATTTCGCCGTGACACCGGCACCGATTGTCCGAAAACCATGAAATTTGGACACAATACGCCCATTACCACCCCGGACTCTGTGCCTTACTCCCATTTTGATCCGATTAAAAAAAAAAAAGTTTTAGCAAAAAAACGATTTTCGGAATTTAATATTGGTTTTAATTAATTTTGAAATTGCAAATGCAAAGAGATTTTATCGCCTCTTCCGTATGTGATAGGTACTGGTACTATACACATTATCCTTAAAAGACAATTTTTTAAAATGACCGTAACGATGTATCGACACTAGAAACCGAAATCGCCTATTTTGACCTTTTTTGACTGCTGAGGCATCCAAATCTCTGGAATTTCTAGCGGTTGGCTGCGCCGCGATGATATTTATCACATACTAAATTGAGAAAAATCCTCAGATATCAAGAACAATAAAAATTCGATAAAATACGGCAATTTTTTAAGCAAAAAACCTTTGATTGTTGGGGGCGGGTTTTGAATTTATTTTGAACGTTCTCGGAATCCAACACTCTTCTATTTTTAATATGTGATAGCTAGAATCCCAAGGTACATTCTGTGCATATTTGAAGGCAATCGGAGCACAGGAACGTTGCCTGGGCAGAGCAAATCAAAGGCTTCTTCGTCTTATGACCTTAAACACTGCGTATAAATTTAAAGTCAATCGGATATTAACAGCAAAAGGGGGGCGACGACAATATACGACCACATTTCAATGTGGGCCTATAAAAAGTAAATCATTGCCAATAGAAAAGACCCACCTTTCCCCCAACAACAACCATGTAATGCACTAGCTATAATGGGGATTTTTCTGGAACACAGCGAAATGGGTCTTTTAAAATGTTCACAAGTGTATCACAAGGAGGGTTTGCTTCTTCTCTATGGGACACCCGATACCACTTCTCAACGAGGAATTCAGTCACACAGCCAACACCATTTTGTATGTTTGTGTAATCTTTATTCAGTATAAATCAAGTAATACAAATAAAAAAATACTTGGATTGATGAAAACATAATTTTTGAGAGTTATTCATACATGTAGCATAATTGTTCTTATTTAAAAAATGTACATGATTACATGTTTGTCATAAACAACATTAAATAAACAATCATGTTTCTTCACGATAACAGTAACAGTATAACAATTGTATGAAATATATTTTCCTTTATTTTTTTTTATTTTTAGAAAGGCCACTTCCTTGGTTTAAAATATATCATAAATTGTAGTTATCTAACATATACTTCCATGTATGTTTATCTAACAGATTACCACGTCGCCTTATCTAACAGAGAGTAAATGGTATACAATATCAAATTATAATCTACCAGCATTACTTGTTTCAGTAATTTAATCGTGTGTTATTCTTGTATTTAAGTGAGAAGAGTGAATAAACTATCATGGGTTGAAACAAATATATTGGAGTAGAAATAAACATTGTATATTGGTTTGCAAATAAATAATTGGTACAGATAATGCAATGTCATACAACATACTTTTTGGATTCGGTACAAATACAACCTTTTTATCATCAATGAAAATAATGTGATTTCAAAGTAACGATGAATAAAAAAACATTGCTTATATAAAGTACATGTAATTGGGTTCATTTAATTCACTTTGTATCTATAATATACATGTAGTATTAAACAATAAATATATTGATTAATGCCAATTCTATACAAATCTCATAGTTGTATTCATGTTTTCTTTACCATAACAAGAAACAGTACAACAGATTTAGTAACAATATATTCCTTTCTACATCCGTCAGAGTGGTTGATGATTCATAGATTCTAATAACCCCTTTTGAAGTTTATATGAAAGCTTTGATATCTGCTATGCAGATCTAGTTGTTATTATTTTTTTTGTGTGTGTTTTATCCACAAATCGGATTTCTCAGAATCTAACCATAGGATCTTTCTGAAACTTTTACCTATCCCCCCAAAAATGGGTGGTGGCTGTAGATTAAATATATTTTCAAAACGTTTTACGAATCCGAAATCACCGAATTTTACGAACGAATGCATTTGACCTACAATGCTGTAACTTTGTGACAATTTGACCTATTTTAAAAAATCTTTTTTCTTTGAGTACCTTGAGACAATTACTTCAAATCTGCAGATTCAGATTTTCGAATTTCGAAAATTCGTCGCTGTGATTTCGAACCGGTATTTATGACCAATTTGACAACTTCTTTAATAGTTGTACGATTTTCATGAAATTTAGCATGTAAGTAGATCTTACCGATGCGACTTCAAAAATATAATTAGAAATTTGCTAAATTATCTCCCCTTAATGAAATTAATGATCAAAATTTTCAAAAAAATCATCGAAATATAGGTCAGAATGACCTAATTTTTTTTTCTATACTAGACAAGTAATTACTGATTCATATGCAAAATATGGAGTTTGTCGATCGAACCGGAAATGCAACCATCTTGAAACGTGAAAAATTACTTTGCTTTTGCGATATTTTACTTACAGACATAGGAATTACATTTTCTTAATCCTTAATGGAATGCAGAATTTTGATTTAGGCCAAATGATGGTCACCATTTTGAATTGAATATGAAAAATAGTGAAATATCCACATTAATGGGCTTGAAAACATACACAATTGGTCATGGCTTAAAGAATCTATCTCCTATTACCGAATTTAATACATTTCAGGATAGCCTGGCTCATTGTCGAATGTTTCGTATTTGAATATTTCAAAAATTCGAATTTTGCCTTTGATGTTTTCCGTGCCGAAAAGCTTGCTTTGAGTTTAGCTGGTTTTGATTTCGCGCATGCGCTACGCTGGAACCAAAGGTACCATGAGTACCAAATTCCGGCGAGGAACTTTTCACGCTGGTACCTAGGTACCCTGAAAATTTCAAGGTGATACCTGCATTCGTTCAAGTCGTTTGTTCTTGGCACGGCTCCAGGTCGTTTTTTTACGGCTTCTATATGGGGAAAAAGGTGGAATTTCGCCGCGAAACCGGCACCGATTGTACGAAAACCATGAAATTTGGACACAATACGCCCATTACCACCCCGGACTCTGTGTTTTACTCCCATTTAAAAAAAAGAGTTTTAGCAAAAAAACAATTTCCGGAATTTAATATTGGTTTTAATTAATTTTGAAATTGCAAATGCAAAGGGATTTTATCGCCTCTCCCGTATGTGATAGGTATTAGTACTATACACATTATCCTTAAAAGACAATTTTTTAAAATGACCGCAACGATGTATCGACACTAGAAACCGAAATCGCGTATTTTGACATTTTTTGACTGCTGAGGCATCCTTCCAGTGGTCCAAATCTCTAGAATTTCTAGCGGTTGGCTGCGCCGCGATGATATTTATCACATATTAAAAGGAGAAAATGCTCAGATATCAAGAACAATAAAAATTCGATAAAATACGGCAATTTTTTAAGCAAAAAAACTTTGATCGGTGGGGGTGGGTTTCGAATTTATTTTCAACGTTCTCGGAATTCCAGACTCTTCTATTTTTAATATGTGATAGCTTGAATCCCAAGGTACATCCCGTGCAAAATTGAAGGCAATCGGCCCAACGGAACGTTGCCTGGGCAGAGCAAATCAACCCCGTTATCGAAAATTTGCTCATTCTTCAACGCTTATTATAATAGATCAATCCGGGTCCCCAATCCACCGTCACATACCAAACCACTCCGAAATATACCCAAAATCCCCTAATCGACCGTAATGTCTTTTGACTTCGCGCATGCGCCACGCTTGAACCAAAGGTACGATGACTACCAAATTCCGGCGAGGAACTTTTCACGCTGGTACCTAGGTGCCCTGAGAAATTCAAGGCGATACCTGCGTTCGTTCAGGTCGTTTGTTCTTCACACGGTTCCTGTCGTTCGGCTTTTTCCGCCATTTACGGCTTCAGTAAGTGCGAAAAAAGTGGAATATCGCCACGACACCGGCACCGATTGTCCGAAAACCATGAAATTTGGACACAATACGCCCATTGCCACCCCGGACTTTGTGCCTTACTCCCATTTTGATCCGATTAAAAAAAAAAAGTTTTAGCAAAAAAAAAAAGATTTTCGGTCAACTGATGGTCTCCATTTGGAATTGAATATGAAGAACAGTGAAAAATCCACTTGAACAGACGTGAAAATGAACTACAATAGGCTGTAATATGTTCAATGCGTCTCTTATTTCTGAAATTAATGCATTTCAGGATGGCTCGAGATCAAGATCGATTTTTTGGTGTTTGAAAATTTTCAAAATTTCGTATTTCGCCTTTGACCTTTTACGTGCCGACAAAATTGTTAACAGGACAATTTATGCCTTTAATTTTCAAAATTTACAAATTTAACCTAAATATTCGAACAGCTAAGGTCAATCTGATTCAAACAATGTTAGTTCCGTTCAAAGTTATTTCATTTATTTTTTTGATCTTTTCCTGCCCCTTTTTAGTTCTTTCCCGCCATTTTCGTTTCATGTTCTCATCCGTTCCGTTTTTAAACGGCTTGATCCATTTTTCTGAAACTTCTGGAACGGAAAGTCATTCCGATTACAGCAATCCAACTCTCAGTTATTTCCCTTTAGTTTTCAGATTATTTTGTTGCCCGGGTGCAATGTTTCTCACTATATTTAGACTTGTAACTTCGCGACTGTTTCACCGATTTTGATAAAAAAAAATTGTTGTTCTTTTTTCTTTTAAGATACTTGATATAATCCATGTCACGTGACGATGAATATGAAAGCTTTCATATCTGCATGGGACAGTAGCAGATCTAGTTATTGTTATTATTATTAAACACAATTTTAAGAACATAAAACCGTTTCATTAGCTACATAGCTTATACAGAACATAAATAAGATGAAAGTTTCTTAAAGTTATAACATTCGATCGCTTCAACTTCATTACGAATTAATCTAACGTTATCTCATATAATTACCTAAAGTAGCCTTTATAGGCACAATCCGTAACATAAATAACTTTTTTAAAAAAAATCTTTATTCTCTTAAACTACATAATAATAGCGATAATGCAAAATGATATACAAATTTTCAAACGTAACACGACAATAATAACAATATTGGTTTATACTATGTAATATATAGGCCTAGCCTGTTCCTCAAACCTGAGAATAAAATATTATTTATAAAAAAAAAATATTAAGTAAAGAATATAATAGAAGGTTTTCATAGCGGATTTACTTTTGGAATAATAATTTTAATGAATCGATATAACTTTGTAATATCATGACAGTGTTTTTAGAATGATAAAAGACTTTGAAATTTGAATGTATTCGTCGAATTTGGCACCAATTTGGAAAAAAAAATTCCCTTGAGAACAAAGATATTTACATTTTGAAATATAGTGGAATTTGTCACTTATGTGTCATAATAGCGTCAGTAGTTTAATTGAATCGTGTAACCACAACCCCCAAGTACTTGTAGGTATGCGATTAATCTATGGTTTCACTACCATTATGACACTATAGGGTTATTTTAGGTCTAAGAAAAGTGTTCTGTTTAATATAGAAATCTTTACCTACATGACGTGTGACAAAAACTAGGGTAATGAAGTAGCTTGCATTACTCTGCTACTATCTTAGTCTAACTCACAGACACTTATGTCAGTACCCATTTCTGGAAAGTAGGGTACTATCGTCCAGTCATCTCGTGCACGCATTAGTCCAATTAAATAGAATAATGTTGA
This sequence comes from Patella vulgata, assembly GCF_932274485.2. Classification (NCBI taxonomy): domain Eukaryota; kingdom Metazoa; phylum Mollusca; class Gastropoda; family Patellidae; genus Patella; species Patella vulgata. Next base: position 28,187,113 of record NC_065883.2, read on the forward strand.
CGTTAAACGGCACCTATATGAAACACTTACCCAAAAATGGTAATTGTCCCGCCCTAATAGATGACGCATTACATTTTCTATGTAGGAAAGAGCGGGTTTGATTTACCTTCAGACAATCATTCGGAGCCCAGGGGATCATCATACCTATAGCCTCCTCGGCGTAGAGGCTAGGGCGAACACATCATCCTAGCGCGAACCTTATGTAGAACTAACAAGAAGTGTGTGGCTCTTGCCACGTTTAAGCCGTTAGGTCTGAGTTAGAAAAGATATTAAACTCAGACCGTGGAGATTTTAGTAACTCGAAAAGTAACTATCATAGATATTGTAGTTTCGTGTATGTAACCATTGTAGTTTGCTGTATTCGTTAGATAAACCTAGTAACAACATAAACGGTGTTCCAGAGTCAATTAATTGATGATTGAGATAATTGATCCAACAACGTGAAGTCCAAGCAAGTCCTAGACGATAAGTCACAATCTGTCCCCATAGTGTCACACCATAAGTACATGACCTACTGTTTACGTCACAATGAACCGCACATTCGTCTCTTAGATGCCCGTTTCATATAACGTTATTATAGAGATTCCCTTTCGTTCACAACTTCATACATTTGTACTAGATGGTGTCTTTGAATTCCATCAAAGGCTATCATAACATCGATATAAGAGACAGGTGTGCTCTGGGTAACTGCCTGTCATTTACAATAGTCTACAGAGTAAAGGTATGCTGTATGGTCTCTAAAGCCCGGCCCATACCGCTACGACTACACACAAGCCGACATGACTCAGCGTCTTGGGTATTTGTAAAACAAATTGGGTCGCGCCTTTACTTCACTTGCCTAAGACGGTACAAGTCCACACTGGCCCGACTCTTACAGATTATGCGCACGTAAAAGAACCCTTGACAGTTGGAATTGGAAAAACACTGTTCATTTCATTTCACGGGGATATATTAAATTAAATTTAGTATTTATATTCTTCATAAAATGTGACCGCAGTAATATGTATTCTGTCTTAGTTACATGGACATACACTAGAATTTTAGAAATCAAATAATTTTTGAAACTGACTGCCAGGCCATGAAACACAACACACGTTCGGGCAACAAAACGTGAATATTCTGGGTTCCTTCGATATTGGAATGTATCGGACGATAACTTCATGGATTATGGCCTCTGATTGTACGAACACTCTAGCGGTCACAATTTTCATCTGATTTTGATAAAACTTGATATGCATGTTTATAACCCCAATTTTTTTTTTTTTTTTTTTTTTTGGTTCCTTTCGATATTCGCCAATAACAGATTGTAACTTCTTGAATTATGTTACCTGATTGTACGAAAAATCGGCGTTTTTAGCTTGTGGTCCCTCTAGAGGTCACAGTTATTATCCTATTCCAAAACCCGTTCGAACGTATCACAACGCAATGTCGGTTGAAATCGAATTTCATGAAATTCGGACCAAACTGCCGGTTAAAATGGCAGCCCCTCGTACGCAAATACTGTAAAAAAAATATGGTATATCAAGGTTATGGACCCTCTAGAGGTCACAATTTTCATCTGGTTTTTATAACCCAAAGAACTTGGTTCCGTTTGATATATTCCCGCATATCGGATCGTAACTTCCTGAATAATTGCCCTTGATTGTATGAAAAATCGCGTTATTAGCTTGTGGTCCCTCTAGAGGTCACAATTTTTATCCGATTTTAAAAACCGTTTAAACATATCACCATTACACCATAATGTAGGCTGAGTTCAAATTTTGTGAAAATCGGACCATAACTGCTGGACAAAATGGCCACCCCTCGTACGAAAATTACTGTGGTACAAAAAGGTTGTGGACCCGTTAGAGGTCACTTTTTTCCGATTTTGATGAAACTTGAAAGACATGTTTATAATCCGAAGATCTTGGTTACTTTTGATATTCGCGCATATCGGATCGTAACTTCCTGAATTATGCCCCCTGATTCTACGAAAAATCGCGTTTTTAGCGTGTGGTCCCACTGCGGTCACAATTTTTATCCGATTAAAAAAAAATGTTCGATTATATCACCGTTACACCATAATGTCGGTTGGGTTCGAATTTCGTGAAAATCGGACAAAAACTGTCAGACCATATGGCCGCTCCTTGTACACAAATATGTAATACCAAGGTTGTGGACCCTCTAGAAGTCACAATTTTTATCCGATTTTGATGCAACTTGAAATGTATGTTTATAACCCAAAGATCTTGTCCCTTTCGATATTCGCTCATATAAGACTAACTTCCTAGATTATGGCCACTGATTGTAAGAAAAATCGTGTTTTTTACTTGTGGATTCTGTTGGGGTCATAATTTTTATCCAATTTTGATGAAACTTGAAATGTATGTTTATAACCCAAAGATCTTATCCCTTTCGATATTTCCGGGGATCACGTGGCTAAGTGGGTAAGACGCTGGCTCGCTAGCCTGGAGGTCGGGTGTTCGATCCCTGCATAGACCGAGAAAGTTCATCCAGATTTTCCGGCGTGGTTCTCCCTTGTCAGTGATGCATGACGGAGGGGCTGACAAGGAAAGCTGTCTAGTCGTTCGGATGGGACGAAAAACCGAGGTCCTGTGTACACATTGGCGTGCATGTAAAAGATCCCTTGGCAGTTGGAATTCGATATAAGAGTAGGCCGTAGTGCCGCTGTCCGGGCAAAATTTCCCTCATAGCACACTGTATGGCGTATGCCCGTCTTCATTAGCCCAGTTCGGAGCAAAACAGTAGGACGTTAAACCCCATTTCATTTCATTTTTTCCTTTCGATATTTCCGCATTTCAGACCATAACTTTCTGATTATGGCCCCTGATTGTACGAAAAATCACTTTTGTTTTTATTTTAGCTTGTTCTCTGTCCACCTCTTGCAAAATGTGGGCGTATCTTGCCTGGCAAGCGCTGGTTACAAAATGTAATAGCGCCGCGGAGCAGTTATGTTTACTGGAATGCAAGTGCTTTATAAATTCATTATATTATTATTTGGGCGACGTTTCGAAGAATATTCTCTCAGTGTTATCAAGCTAATAGGAGAATACTCTTCGAAACGTCGTCCAAATGAAAAGTAGATGTAAGATTTGTTATAGTTTATAACTCTATTCTGTTACTAAATGCCTCTAAAAGTAAAGTATTAACAAAAAGGTTGTGAAATGTTTAACACACATGCCGACGTATGAGAAATTTAGCAAACACGCTGGTGTACGTTGGATACGTCATGGGTACGTTTTTAACAAGTTACGAGCACGCTGAAATACGATGGTATAAGTTGGTGTACGCCGAACGCGGCCCAAAATATTTTGCATGTATAAAATTGTCAGCGTATGCCGACGTATTGCTTACACGTTATTCGTAAGTTAGAGGTACACGACAGGTAAGTTATGCACGCGTTCACGCACGTTACATGTAAGTTACTCATAAGTTGACATACGTCGGCTACCAGCAGGGCAACTGACCAGCATACGCGTAACTTATTTCTAACCTATAGGCAACGCACTTCTGACGTCCTTAGAACTTACTGAACGTGTTTGAAACGTGTGGAATCCCCGGTTGTACGTGACAAGGAGTAGGGTCGCCTGTCCAACCTCGTGGGTTTTCTCCGGGTCCTCCGGTTTCCTCCCACTGCTAAAGACCCCTATGCGCAAGCGAATTATTGAAATAAAATTAAACCATATGTTAGTCCCGAAATGACCTAGTTTGTGTCGAGTGGACGTTAAACCCCATTTCTCTCTCTGTCTCTTTGAAACGTGTGTAGAGATGAACATGTGCAGAAGTCTACAATCATGGCGGACCCTGAGAGGCTGCGACGAGAGTACCAAATAGCTCTAGAGGAGGTCGAGGCCTGCTTGTCGTTATGTGCTTGAGGGGACGTCAAGGCCTCAGATGCCGCCACAGATACTGAGGACGCATTGGATCCTGCACGAGGGCGATATTGCTATCATCGTCAGAATGGTGGTCAGATGAAGATGTGGACGAGGGTGGGCGTGGATGTGGTAAGGATGAAGATTGCTTAGGTCGGCCCCTTCCTGCAACTTTCCTTGTTTTGTTTGGGGGCGTGTTGATCGATCGACATCCACTGCAATAATGACTTGTGGTTCTAGAGCGCCTCCGTTTTTATATCTGACGTCACGTGGTCATCGGAGTCAAAGCCGTATAATAGATAAAGTTGCGACAACACTGTGAAGCCAGAAATTTCATATGACGTCATGAAAATATGACGTCAAGTGTACTTGGGTCCCAAGTACAATGTAATTAATTGTATCTACTTACTTAATATGCCCTATTACATTGTTATGTCGAAGTTGGCTGCACCGAGAGGGAGAGAGAGAGAGAAATGGGGTTTAATGTCCACTCGACACAAACTAGGTCATTTCGGGACTAACATATGGTTTAATTTTATTTCAATAATTCGCTTGCGCGTAGGGGTCTTTAGCAGTGGGAGGAAACCGGGGGACCCGGAGAAAACCCACGAGGCTGGACAGGCGGCCCTACTCCTTGCCACGTACAACCGGGGATTCGAAACCACGCCAGTTGACTCAATGACAGACTTTATGATACAGCGCGCGCACTCTAACCATTCAGCCATCCAACCCCCCGCCCCGAGAGGGATGTGGATAGATATGTCATAGATTTCCGAAAAAAAAGTCTATAGGGGATAAAACATACATTTTTAAAATGAAAAGCATAGCTGAACACATTATTGTTATATAAGCTTAATTCATAAGACAGTAAAACAAATGATACACGAGATAAAAGCGCTATTAAATATATTTAACTTGCATACGCTTTTAAAAATCAAATTTTTTGTGCAGACGGGTAAAGTGAAAAATCAAAATTTAAATAATAATTTGGGAGATAACACCGTTTTGCCATAAGTGCCTGGAATTCCATGATTTTTTGGTCTGGAGCCATTCCGGATTGTGTGTCAGTTTTCGGTCATCGATCATTAAAGTTACAATTTCATATTTTCTAAGAAAGTCAAAACATAATTATTTCTATGTCTTTTGCTCAATTAAGGTTGTCAACTCACTATTATACGATCATAGGTGTCATTCTCACACTTAAAACTCATTTACACCGGAAATAATAACACAATTACCTCCCAATTACCTCCCTTGTTTTCTGTTCTCCACCATGGAATAGCTATCTTCAAACGTTTGAATTTGAAGATGAAAATGATATTTTTGCCAATTTCTCAACTGCCAATAGTGAATTATAGGATTATTCTTCAACAAGGTAGGACTGTTTATAGATACCATCTATTTTAAGGCTTTATTTTAATAAATTTTAAAAATATAACTTAAAAATATGAAATTGCAACTTTAATTGTGTCATCAATTTTTCGAAAATCGAAATTTCTTTAAATTGACTAATGGGTAAAACATTTAAAATCGGTGCAACTTAAAATCATTGTAAAATTAGTGTTATTTGAATAAAAGGCGTCTAGTGCCATTCTGCTCTACCCCGACATGTGTTCCGGACATATGTTTCATCAGTGTCATGTGATACGAGATATCGCTCTCCGAAAATTCCTGATTTCTTTTGCAATTTGTTCGGGGTAAGACGTTATCACTCCGGACCTATGTGTAAATAATAATATTAATTTGACTAAAATATAAACCGCACAAATTTAACAGATACAAGTACATGTTATTCTACAGGTAGACAGACATTGAAGTTGCGCAGTGAACTGAACGTAGTTGGTTTAGAGTCTTTCCGAATCCTTTGGGTATTTGCGCTCAATGGTGTTCTGATGCTCAACCAGTATCAAACATATCGTGTCTTAGATTTGTTACAAATCGCGTCGAGCATGTTCCACACAACTCTACATTTATCGACTTTTTGATCATATCTATAAAAGCTTATATTCGTAAAACAAAAGTTTTGTTTGGTCAAGTGAAACAAGAAATGTAACTATGAACAAATCTGAATAGGCTAAGTTCACATTGATGTTGACAAATACGTAAAAGTATATGAAATAAGATATTTTTATGATATGATTCAACCAATAGGTTCTATATACGCAACATAAATAATTAATATCTACATTTAAGTTAAACCAATTGCATCTATCCATGTTAAGTCGTACTTCGAGCTGAATAAAGTATATGACTTATTATCATTAAAACATCTATGGGTAGTTAACAGTGTGTTCCTACACCAAGTCTATTGCATCCAGATATTTAAAGCGCGTTAACAATATATTCCTTTAAGAGAAAATATGTAAAATTCACATTCACACCCCACACCCCCCACCCACCCCACCAAAAAACAGGCAGTTCAGCATATTTCGAGATATGACTGATATCAATGACGACATCACTAATCTGCCTTTGTAGTCTCTCTGGTTGTTTGGGTAAAAGTTTGTGATAACTATCAGACACAATCGACTCCACTGTTTTTTGTGATACTTTTTAAGCATGCAGTGAAAGCAGAAACTGCTACATCATTCATCAAATGATTTCTTATCATGTGTTACTACTTTGTGCAAACAGCTCATCACATCAATAATGAAGCAAGATGTTTTATCAGAAGAAATGAAATGGGGTTTAACGTCCTACTGGGCTAATGAAGACGGGCATACGCCATAGTGTGCTATGAGGGAAATTTTGCCCGGGCAGCGGCACTATCGCCTACTCTTATATCGAATTCCAACTGCCAAAGGGTCTTTTACGTGCATTCCAATGTATACACGGGACCTCGGTTTTTCGTCTCATCCGAAGGACTAGGCAGCTGTCCTTGTCAGGCCCTCCCTTCTGCACCACTGACAAGAGGAAACCGCGTCAGAAAATCTGGATGAACTTTCTCGGCCGATGCAGGGATCGAACACCCGACCTCCAGGCTAGCTAGCCATCGTCTAACCACCTAGCCACCGTGGCTCCCTCTTATCAGAAGATGGGGGGTTGGATGGCTGAATGGTTAGCACGTGCGCGCTGTATCATAAAGTCTGTCATTGAGTCAACTGGCGTGGTTTCTATTCCCCGGTTGTACGTGACAAGGAGTAGGGTTGCCTGTCCAACCTCGTGGGTTTTCTCCGGGTCCTCCGGTTTCCTCCTACTGCAAGCGAATTGTGGAAATAAAATTGAACCATATGTTAGTCCCGAAATGACCTAGTTTGTGTCGAGTGGACGTTAAACCCCATTTCTCTCTCCCGCTCTTATCATAAGAGAAGGGGGTATCAATTTCCATGTTGCTGTTGAAATTTTCTATTTCTTTAACAAGTAGAACTTTTTGTGATTGGTTCAACAATCCATGGTCATCTAACAGCTGACAATTTTCAGACAATATAAACCTCTAAAAGTTTTCCACATGAAATAGAACGATAACATATTTATTTTATTTAGTTTCAGAAATGTATAGTTTCTGCGGAAAAGGTAAATAACTCCAACATTTGGACAGATGGAGTCAGTCCACTATGTTGCGCATAAGTCCACTATTCACTGAATTACCGGTCCTTGCCACAAGAGGAAAGTGTCCGAACGGTATTGCTCACTTTGTTGACATCTTGGTACAGAAAACAGCCATGTTTGTCCTAGTAGAGCGGGAGTCCAGGGGGTAAATCTAGATGAATAGTATACCAATATTCTCCTATATGCATATCTGGTATCATCAGAATGTAAGTCTGCCGGGTATCTGGTGGCGTGTGTGGTATAACACGCCAAAAATGCCATGCCCACCAACTAAGCTAGATTAGCTCAAAACTGTACCACATTAAAATCGTACAGCAGTGTACCGTACATCGTCAGGTATTACAAAAACACCCTGACAGACATTTCTAGTTGTGGGGTACCCCTGACAGAGCTATGTAATTGCCAGACATTTGTAGTGGTGAAGTATCCCTGACAAGAGTTATCTAATTTTCAGACCACAGCTAGGCTAGATTAGCTCAAATCTGTACCACCTAAACCTGCGTTGAAATTGTTCAGTACCACCACGGAAACCATGAATAACCACCGCCAGTCAGTTTGTGCGGTGGGTTACCCCTAACAGACACGCCTAAAATGCCACGGTCAACTAGGAGAGAGAGAGAGAGAGAAATGGGGTTTAACGTCTACTTGACACAAACTAGGTCATTTCGGGACTAACACATGGTGCAATTTTATTTCAATAATTCGGTTGCGCGTAGGGGTCTTTAGCAGTGGGAGGAAACTGGAGGACCCGGGGAAAAAACCCACGAGGTTGGACAGGCGACCCCACTCCTTGTCACGTACAACCTAGGAATCGAAACCACGCCAGTTGACTCAATAACAGACCTTATAACACAGCGCGCACGTGCTAACCATTCGGTCGTCCAACTAGGATAGATTAGCGGGCACTGTTTCCATGGTCCCAAAAATATAAAAATTGTGCCAGGATGCGTAGAAGAGGCGATAAATTGTGGTTGCAGGAACATTTTTTTTTCAAAAACGCACTTTTATTCCATAAAACGTTTTTTGCCCAAAAATCAATTTTTTGCAACCGCAGTTTATTGCCTCTTCCATATGTGCTAAGTGTTAGTATTCTCTATGCATCCTGGTAAAAAATTTAATTTTTAGGGGTTGCTAGTTAAGGGGGGGGGGGGCTGACATCTTGGGCGTGGAATACCATACCCACCACTAGATGCCCGACAGACTTACATTCTGACGATACCAGATATGCATGCATTGACACCATATAGGAGACAACTGGTACACATTTCTCTTTTGAAAGAGTTATTTACTGGATCCCAGACCACGGTTGTGTGTCCCACTGACATGAATATATATAATTGCCCTCCGTCCGATATAAGCTACATACAACTCTTAACCTGCTGTTGTGCCGACACGTGATGAAATTTTGGAAGGAGGCTGCATGACATACTCAAAAATAACTCGGTCCACAATACCCATTGGTTATGGCGGTTTGCATAGTTATTCAGTGGCTTAAAATTTGCCTTGAGAACTATTGGATATTTTAAACTTGAGCTAAGATTGGCATGGTTTCAGCTACTTTTCTATGGGGCGATAATTTCTTCATCTGTGAACATACTCTCAAAGCATGTCAAATGTCCATGGCTAAATATCATATCACAACCTGCATAGGTATTTGCATTTCAATATCCTCTACTTTTTTGAGGAGTATATAATTGATATTCATAGCATTGCTACCAAAATGTTCCTCACAGAAAACTTATTTTCAGCAACAGATGGAAGGGTAACCTTTGGGATAAAGTGTATAATATTTTGGATTTACAATAGTTTCGCATACCCGTATTCCTTTTAAAATAGATCTTTAGATTTAGACACAAAAGATTTGTTTCCGATGTTGTAGAAAAGAAGAAAAAAGAACGAATCTTAGGAAAATATAGCCCCTTGAATAATGGAATATTGTTATCTACAATTTCAAGATAAAAAAATATGCGATATGTCAAAGAATGTATCAAGCAATTATATAGTTATTTGAGAAACATAATACAATCAATTATAAACGAATTAAAAGTTTTAAAAAATGATTGCCTACGTTCTAAATGTACACGTAAATTCTGTGTACGGGATAGCAAAACCGGATAGCAAATTAAGGACGGTTAAAAACTGTTTACCAAAATTAGATCAATTTAATACCAGGGTTAAGAGGTTGGTTAGTTAATGTAGGGTGGAAAATTGCATGTTTACTTGTCTCTACTTCCAGCCTCTGTATCTCAAGTTTTTCATGATGGACCTCATACATGCTTTTGGTCAAGCGGGTTGCCAAATGTTGCTCCATCTGTGGTAGAAAGCGTTCTACCCAACGAAAATTTGGGAAAAAGTTGGAGCCGGTCTAAGAGACGAGAATTAATATTGAAGTCAATGGGGAAATCATTGGTGATCTGTGGCCCGTTAATTCAGATGAAAGTGTCCTATTGCATGAATTACCGGTATTGCTCACTTTGAAACACTGGAGTACAGTACAAGAAGAAGGGCACGAGTAGTTCCTGCAGGTTTCTTGAAGCCTTGTTTAAGAATTATTACAACCATTCGGGTACATTGCCGTTAATTAGATAATGCCTATATGGGGAGCAAGGCTTTGTTATTTGTTAGTGAGGTACCCCTCCCAAGTTAAAAAAAAAAGTTTGTGTTTCTTGCCTATAGGACCCCTCACAGTGGAAGCACTGTGCTTGCAATACTTACATCCATAGGTATGACGGTAATTCAGAGGAAAGTTGTTGGTCTGTGGATTATATTGTGTGTAATATCCAGTTATTTGGAAATATATTGAGCACTGTATCAGATCTTCAATGTTCTGCACACTTGTTTCATGTTTAATTTTAGATCTTGTGTTTTGTCAGATTATAAATAACACTGTACGTAAAGGTGCGGTGGACTATTGATGTCATTAATTTTGTTAGGTTATACCTTTTTCTAGTACATGTAATTTTTACCTCATGAGAAAGATTCACTTTCCATTACAATGAACGAGTGTTTCGAAATGAAAAACATGGTAAATCAAAAAAACACGAAAAGATCTAAAAGGAAAATATAACTCTTTGTTTGGTCATTAGGTTTTGGGGGTGGGGGGGTATTTTGCTTTTGGAGGGTTTTTGTTTGTTTTTTCAACCAAATATTTTATCAGTATTTCTGAATGTGAATTATTAAGTATTTCTATGCATTTTGAAATTATTTGTAGAAAAAATTCCGTTTTGGAGATTTTAAAATTATAGCTGGAATGTTTTGATTTCAAGTAGGTCCGTGTTAACATTTTTATTTGTTTTATAATTATGTATATGTCCCTACGATTGACCGAGTTATCCTACTTTAAGTTGAATGGCCAATTTAATACAATCCATCGGGTCAAAGGTTAAATATTTCACCTGAATAAAGGGTCAACCACTGACCACAAACAATCGACATTCCATTCCTCACGAGACATCCGGGGTTCATTCATAAAAGATAGTTGACAGGGCACGATGCTCGAGCATTGAGACCTACAAAAACAAGAGGAACAATAGCAAACGATCATTGAGGCGTGAACTGTATTAATAATACATCAAAGAAATTGTATCGCCCTTCTCTTCAACCATGCTTGATTAGCTGATTATCAATGAAATACCGATACTACGTCGTGAATATATATCATTGTCACGTGAAGGTTAACGCCTCCTGTAACCAGAACCTCCCTCTTCCAACCCATTAACAAACTCCCATTCATTAAAATGTTGACCCCATGACCTGAGACCTATTTGTTTATGAATCCCGCTGCAAAAAAGAAGAACTGCAGATACAGTTATCAATGTTTTCGAAGAGGCGAATTTGTTCAAGTTCCTAAAAGGAGTTATTTCCCTTCTGTTAGTTTCAAAATAAGATGTGGTGTAATTATTCTGGAATAACATATACTTTTGAAAACAGAATCAATTAAAAGTCAAGTTCAATAATATTAGGGGGGTTACAATTGGGATAAAACACGGGTTGCAGCAGCAACGAAACGTATTTGAACTTTTAAAAAAATATATATATATAGATGGACTGTAGGGTTTAACGCAATAATTGCAACAGCTTTTATACTTAGGTACATTTATAGGAGAATAAATCCGCTATTTGCAAACACAAAATTTCGCCAGGGTTTCCCCTTAAGCCCTAATGAAAAATCCCATGGAGAATACATGACTAGAAAGATAATTCAGCCAACGACATCGAAATTTACGATGGCAGTCGATAGGGCTCTTCCTTACACACCGATGAACAGTCCCGCAGAGATATCAAAAACTTAGACCTGTATCGCGTTCACAAGACTTCATAGACTTGAACGCAAGCGATATAGTCCGGGCTGTGAATTTATGAGACCAAGTTTTTCTAGACCAGTTTTTTGCGTAGGGAGAGAGAGGGGGAGAGGGGAGGGGAGATAACGTCCACTCGACACAAACTAGGTCACTTCGGGACTAACACATGGTTCAATTTTATTTCAATAATTCTCTTGCACGTAGGGGTCTTTAGCAGTGGGAGGAAACCAGAGGACCTGGAGAAAACCCACGATGTTGGACAGGCGACCCCCATATCTCGAAAACACCCCCTTAAACGCCTGATTACCATGCAGATTCGGAATCTACGCAAAAATCCGGTCTAGAAAAACTTGGTCTTATAAATTCACACCTCGGGCGGCGCCCCCCCCCCCCTCCCTTTCAGCCACCGGACTAATATATGATGGGGAAATTATGACCCGATGCACTATCACGTAATTTTAGGGCGGGCTGACAGGCGAAAGTTACGACAATATATGTGTTCTTATTAAATTCGGAGGTAAACAAACGAATTGTCTAACCGGACAAACACCGTAATCATTCTCACCACACTTGTCCGAAAAAGTCTATGTAAGTATTTGGAATAACTCTAAATACAGTCGCTACATACTAAAGTACCAGTCGGGAAGGAATCGGACGGAAATTCCTAATAGTATTAGTTTTACAAATTTGCTACAATTGTGAAATGTCATCAGGTGTTCTAGGAATTGCGTATAACGTGAAACACCTAACAAGGGTTTGCTTTATATGTAATTCAATTTCACCCAGTTTATAAGAACTACTAAATATTCACTGTAATAATATATTAGCGCAAAATGTAAACAATAATAAATATTCTATTTCTAAGTTTAATTTTAGGTAGTAAATATTATATGTGACAACAGTATATTAAATATGACATTTATAGCTAATAAAACATGTCACTTTGTTTGACACCGTGTCAACTGACACGCTTATTAGTTTTTTCATTATGGAGTTTATAAAACATGGTAGTCACCCAGATTTACATAACCAATTTTAGTTCTCGACTACAATGACTTACTAGTTGATGAGATTGTTAATGCGATTTAATTTTAGGCTTAAATTTAGCAGCAATTTGCCTTTACTTCTCGATTTTTTTTTCATCACGCGAGAATGTGTAACAATGTGACAGCAGCGGTGGTAGTAATCCCAGAGGGGCCCCGAGAAGTGACTTTAGTTTATGTGGAAGGGGTGTGTACTTCACTTTGGGTTTCTGATCACCACATACCACGACCAATTCATAAGGTCGAAATAAAAAGGAAGATATATAATTTTATACGTTTACAGGTAGAATCCCATATACAATATAAGAAAAAATGAAATAGGGTTTTATTTCTTAGGTCATTTTGAGACTAAGATGATAATTGTCATTTATATACTTGCGTATTCAATGCAAGGGAGAGAATTTGCACCCCTGGCGGTCTATTTGGAGGCAGACCACCATTAATTTCCCCATTGACTTCAATGTTAATTCTGGCCTCTTTGCCCACCTCCAAATTTTCCCAAAATTTTCGTTGGGCTGAATGCTTTTCCTTACAGATAGAGGAACAAATGATCATGTCTTTGCACTAAAATTTGTATGAGGTTGACCACCAAAATTTTGAGATACACAAACTTGAAGAAGCATACTAAAAACATGTAACTAGTTGCCGTACATATCGCCGTAGCCAACCTGATAACCCTGTTATCCTTCCGCCTCAAAATCATGAATATTTACCAAAACCTGGCAGAAAATGTTAATTCAAACCCTCTTCGTCCATTCTAGACCAAAAAATCAACAAAAATGGGCATGCAAAAGGAGAGATAAGAGAGAGAGAGAGAATTGCTATAAATAGACGAACTACAATTCGTGGGTACTGAGATGGTGAAATTTAATGGTGGTCTGCCTCCATATATCCTTGATTTGGTAAGTGTGATGTTAAATGTCTTACATTCATAGAATGTTCGCGTATTAAGAGGACGATTTATTTTAGTGAATTATTAGAGACGGGTTATATTGATAGGAAAATAGAAATTGTCACGGTTGTCAGTCTTTCCAGTTTGTGTCAAATTCGAGAAAAAAAGTCCAGCCATCGTCCATGTTTGTATGCTAACCAATGGAACATGTATACTTTATGAAGACTGACTTTACTAAAATATACTCTCAAAGTACATTGAAAATATTAACACAAAAGTAAATAAATTTGGTACATAATTTAACTAAACAACAACATTTCCCTAAGAATTTCCCAATGGCAATTGTCATCAAATCTTCAAGGAACCAGAGTTAGTATCCACGTACTAGATATAAACTAACCCGTGTTTAAATAGTTTAGAAGACGATGAATTGTTGATTGAAAGAAATATTTTCATATCTGACAGGCGGAAGTGACGATTAATTATAACCACACCTGCATTATTTAATGTGCATAAATAATGTTACACTTAACAGTATTGTGTCAGAGCATCCATAGCGAAAAAGTATGGATGTCATGACGCTCACAAATTTGACTCCAAAGGAGTTCCACACCCACTTTTTAAACGGAGTATGTATGCATTTTATGTACTATACAGGTTACCAACTGCCTTATTGCTAAACAGTCTTGTTGGGCGAGTTTTACCGGATAAACCGCAGGGGTAACCACAATATTTTCATATTACGATTATATGACATTTAGTCGATTTAACCCAAATCTTTACTCATGTTACAAAAACACCGATCCGTTATTATTCTTCCACTTCAGTATATCAATACTTCGTAGTAAATAGTTGACTTATTTTCTGGCAATGTTTTTGTTTTTAAAGTATAGTGGGTTCACTGAGGATTGAGTACAATACAGCTTCTAGTTTTCATTTGTAAAGATTGTATTATTCTTTAAAGGCGAACCAGTTCAACTTGGTGTATGGGGCACGCGCTGAACTACATTTTTAAACGCAATTAAATGATATCAATGTTTAAAATCAAACGATCGGAACGCGCTAATTATACTAAATTTAAATAATTGTAATAGTAGGTGTATTTCTGCCGATTTTAATAATTTAATGGGCGGCTATTTCGTTTCAGTTATAGAAAGACACGTGCACCACTTTATAAAATTGTAGGTAATTTGATATGGTTCATCGATGATGCAGCAATTGCATTTACTTATAGCAAAATAATCAGTGATTTAAAACAACCTTCGGTATGATGTTGGGGCCCCAAAGATACATTTCTTTCAGAGCACCACTATCATTCAATATGCACAAATATGGTCTACGGTAGCTGTTCTTCTGTCCATCACTGTCTTGGGTAATACAACGACAAAGAAAATAGTTTCCATAAATTCATTCTATAGTCGGCCGCTAAATAGGGTTTGAATTGAAGGTAAACTGCTCTTACACATCTGACTGTTTTGGTTTCAAAAGCAACAAGCAGATGATACGTCATACAATAGCTTGTGCAATCGACGATGTTGACCATACTACGCCACATTATGGTACGTGTGTTTGGCCTCACCGACTGTATTCCTGGCGTTTCCAGTATACTGGCAGATCAATTGTCCTTTGATCATTACATACATTTTTATTAGAAATAAATTTTCAGATAAGAATCAATTTTAGGTCTCAATTTTATCTTTAATTTTTCATTCTCTGTCCTTCTGTCTAGCACAGAAGCCTAGTCAACAAAGACTTATTACTATATTATAATAGAATTTCTGATGAACACTGCTCATGAATGGTTTCCTTGCCAGCATCTTGTAAAGATTATTCTCGGTTTCTATGTTTCTTTTAAAGCTCGGAAAGACAACGCAGGACATAGTTCCATCTTTGGGTGGATTAGTTAGTGCTGAGATTAATTCCCACTCTATTGTGGAACCCTGTGTTCTGGATGTCAATAACAACCTACCAATATTAATTAACTACTCGGTATTCTCATACGGAATAAAACTTCGATTCTTTTCATGAAAATATTCGAATTGTATTCGACCAAGAATATCAATTGATGTTCTTTAAAAATGTTCATTCAACAGTTTTATTACACGAACATGAATGTGACGACCTTTAATACAATAGTAGTTTGGGAAGACGGTCGAAGTATTTTCTCAATTCGCTCAATGAAACATTGACAGATAAATTGACACTGGGAAACGTTTACATTCCTCGAACAGTTCGTACTCATTGACCTTAGCGACACTTGAAGATTCTCCATTTAAATAAACTAGCGTGGAGTAATTGGGTACAACGATCCCACGTCTAACTCTGCTGATTGGCCGGATTACTACGTGACAATGTGTTTCTATTATGTGTTAATTCAGTGAGGTTATTGATACAATAATCATCAGTATGTTTATTAATCATAAGACTGACAAGTAGAAAAATTCCAATCATTTAGATTGTATAAATACCGAATAATTTAAGGTTGTATATAAGAGTTAGGTAGATGTCATACATTTTTTTATTGTCTATGATATGACCTTAGGTGGAAGTGGACGTAAAACTCTAGAAACGAACGAACGTCATACATTTGGCTGTTTTGTTGCGCTATTCATCTTGTTGCTCGTCTTGTGTGTTTGGGGTGGGGGGGGGGGCTTCGAGAAAAGCCTAAGGCTCCGCTAATTAATGTGGGGTCGACTTGAAACTTGTTCCTTGGACATTTGTGATTCGATTGCCGGACATGATTTTTGATGACGGCGATGAAGTCATGCTCGGTTCCTGGTTCATTTAGAAATGAAATGAAATGGGGTCTAACGTCCCACTGGGTTCATATAGAAGTATCGTACATCAGTTAGCAGAAAACAAATACAAATGGTCAATTCAGATTGAAGACACAATAAAAAAAAGAAAGAGAAACTAATCGACGAATAACAATTTTCATGATTTGGAATGCTAATTGGAAGACAATTGATGTGACCTTTTCTCCATCAGTGTTAGACGACTGCAAAGTAATGTTTAGCTGGGTTTCACGAAAATTGAAAGTTTGGAGACGTCATAATTGTGCTAAGCAGTTATTGTACACAATATGCAAATGCGCTCCAGATTATTTCACCAATCGTGTTTTGTGACTAACAGTCCTTCTAAATCCCAAGCACCTATTTGGAGTGGGAACAATGTAAAGAGTAAGTTCGTCTGAAGTTGCTCCAGATAGGTACCTTGATTTGCTGCCACTGTTAAAGACCACCGCGCTTCTGAGAGTTAATGAAATGAAATAAAATAATATGCCCGAAATGGCCTAGTTGCAAAGGGTGGCCTTTACTGAAATATTGATACGGCGTGATTATCGAAGTATTTTTATTCCAAACGTTCCAGAAAGCTATGGGAAAATCTAAATCTGGTTTAAGAAGTCGTCGTTTAAGATGTTCATCGGGAATCGAGTGGTATGAAGAATTCAGATGTTAATGCGTGTGATGGCCTTAACTGGAGTAGAGTGGGCGGGTCATTCATTGATAAGCAACAGGTGTAAAATGTCCAACCACCTGTATATTAAAAGTTGCGGATTACTTTCATAGAATTTCTCCTATTGTGTAGTAAGTGTTTAAACAGGTCTATAAATAACTTGTCAGAAGTTCGGTTTATATAATTGTTATGACACAGTATATATGGAAAACGTTTTTATAGAAAACACCATAGGATCGACCACCTCCCTAACTTCAGTATTTGCAAAATATTTTTCGAGCTGCTTGTTTCGCTCTACAATGTTGAGACGTGAGGTGTAAGGAATATATGTACTTTTCATTCAAAGCTGGTCATTTCCAAGCTACATTAACCACTTATCCGTATCCAGGGCATACTCGCCCCGTCCCCCTATCCGACGGACATAAATTCAAAAATGATTGTATGTACTATAAGATCGAAGCTTTATCCAAGCTACGTGAGCCAATTTTCCCTTTCTGGTTGATGCTAAGATGTAATTATTACATTCTGTTGATTGTGTTCCTTATACAGGGCATACTCTCCTCGTCCCCCCAACTCGACATAAGAAATTCAAAAATGAATGAATGTACTTTTCATAGCCATATCCAACCTACATGGGCAACTTATCCCTTTTTGATCGATGCTAAGATGCAATTATTTCTGTTGATTATGTTCATTATCAAGGACAATTTTTAATATTTTCTGAGGAATTATGAAGAGACTTCGATATCAGACACTCGCATCGCATCGCATACCATCTGACACACATACCCTCACATGCCAGTTTTTTTATATGATTATCATCTGTGGTTATTTATAAAGTGAAAGTTTATTAATAGCGTTTCGACAATAACAAGTTTTATCTCTACCTCAATCATCTAACGACAGGCCATCAAACGGTTTTATGTCATTGTATCAAAACCAGAGAAAGCTGCTTGATACAAACTAACTCAAAAGCTCGACATTTTTATCATATTTTTAAAAAGAAATAGTCTACCAGTGAACTAGCCCCACCCTTATCTCACGCTATAAATTCTTATCTCCGACAAAACATGATTTCCTTTCTTTTCTTTGCGAACATAAGTTTTGATCGGATCGCAGTTGTGTATTGTACATAGGTACCTTCTGGAAATATGTTTTTTCTTAAATGAAAGATAAAGCTTGGCCGTCAAATATTTTTCTAAGATATGCTTCATGCATAAAAGTTGAATACATAACCCTGATACACCCACAGTCAGAAGTCCAATACTCTATCTATTTAATCTGTTCTAATAGTACATGTGTATTATAGTTTTTATGGATTAAGTGCTTTATTAACGGACATGGTATTATCATTATTATTTCATTGTCTTGATTTAGAGTTACGCTAACTCATTGCATATACTACTACTTAATGGTTGAGAAATGCACATATAATCCGGTAAAGACTTCGTGGCTTTCGTAGTTGCCCCATAGTCATTCACGAAATAACCTAGTATTTGTCGAGTGGACATTAATCTCACGAAAGCTAATTCAAATATTTAAAGGCAGAAATCATTATTCGGAACCAAATAGGGTAAATATTATAAGTTGATTTGAGGTGGAGAATTCCTGAATTATTATTGGTATGTATATTGTAATTTTTCTATTTGTAAAATACATTCCACCGGATTTTTATGATTAACTTGTATTGCAAGTATTCCAAGAATGTGCATTATGGTTCCTTTCTTTCAGATTGGATGGTGTCAATTCGCCTCTATATTCCGGTTGACATATTTAACTTCTACTTTATACCGTTAATCGGGTTGTGTGGTTACATATCATTTGTAATATTTTCATGTAATGCAAATATAAATGTTAAAATAATTAGTAAATACCCATTGTCAAACCCCTGTTCGTGTTTAGCAATCAAACAAAACTAACCACAAAAATGTAGAGAATTTTATTTCATAAAAACTTTGTCTTTAACGGCCATAACAAGATAACAGCATACCATACTTTATTGGGGTAATTGTCAAGTAGTTAAACTTCCGGAAGTAATCTGGCATAGAGTTATACGAAATGATAATGTCAGATATGACGTCATTGCTTTAAGACATTCTTCTCATTGTGATATAATGGGTTAAATTAGCACCATAAGTTACATAGTTATTGATTTATTGTCAGGAATGGGGATCTCTTAAGGCAAAAAGCACTCTCAATTTAATATAGGACGCAAGATATGGTTGGCATTTGTGCCATGTTCTCCTTCCCGTAGTAATCTGCGATTTGTAACTTGGATACTGTTCGAGACCAATTTTTCGTAGAAATAAAACGCATCAGAATAGACCAGTCAACGCTTTAGTATAGTTCTTTATTTGTCATTGATATTTCTCGCTGCCAATAAAATGACAACGAAGATGGTCGGCCCCCCTTGACAACTTTTTTTTAGTAATTAAGATATGTACGTACAAAGAAATGAAATGGGGATTAACGTCCTACTTTTCTGCACCGACTGCGCTAATGAAGACGGGCATACGCCATACAGTGTGCTATGGGGTAAATTTTGCACGGACACTCTTATTTCGAATTCCAACCGTCAAATGTTCTTTTACGTGCACGCCAATGTGTACACGAGTCCAATTTCCGTACGATCCGAACGACTCGACACTATCCTTGCCAGGCTCCCTATTCTGCGCCACTGACATGGCAAACTCCGAGGAAGGATGTAGTTAGGTTACAATATGGCCGTGATAAAAACAAATATAAATGTGCCCCCCCCCCCCCCCGTTTCGGAAGAATTCCCTGCGTTATGATTGCAAAATACTCGTAGCATGTTAAACAGCTCTGGCCTGTAAGCATGATTACAAACTTTCAGTTCTACAGTAACCCCCGCTAATGCAACGCTCCAATGACCGGGGAATAAATCTGCGAAAAATAAATGTACGAATATGAATTTCGATAGTGTTACCATTAACCGAAAATGCAAGAACGCATTTCCAATAGTATAACCCACAGATTGTTTGCCTTTACCTGGTGCGCAACTAAATACGTTTTCTCGGTATTGCCTGCTGAAGAATGCTAACAAATGTTTAAAAAGAAAACAGGTAGAACCCTCACAAGAATTGTGGACGGGCAACAAGGTACACCCACATGAAATGCGAATACAAAATCCAACCCGAATGAACCCCTTGGTAGCTAATTGGGCGGACATGCCATTCTATTTGTATTGCATGGTGGTTATTGGTCTTTTATTGTTAAGATTAATACAAATATTATTAATACGAAGAATGATTGATGAGTCGATTGATTGGCTATTTCCTTTTCTCCTTCTGCGGCTGTTAGGAAAACATGCGAAATATTTCATTCAACTATTTCTGCAATTGTCATTAAAAACGTAAATTCCAGAAAGATGTAATTAAACTCACGTGAGGTAGATGGTTAATTTCATAGTAAACAAATAACTCTGATATGTTATTCTCTTGCCCGTTAATATGGATGGCATTGTACTTTATTTCATAAAATACCAAAACATCTTAAAGCACCGTTTTATACGGAGTCCATGCCGATGTTCGACTCGGCCACTCCCTCTAGTTGATTATAAAGGGTACATAATCAAATATCTTGGGGATCAGCATCTTTCGTCAATAAATACATTCGATTCCTGAACACTTTACGCTACTTTGCAACATTATAAATTGAAATCTATATTACTGATCGGTACAAATAATATATTAGTACAATATAATTTCCAATGTATGAAATGAAATGAAATGGGGTTTAACGTCCTACTGTTCTGCTCCTAACCTGGGCTAATGGAGACGGGCATACGCCATACAGTGTGCTATTAGGAAAATTTTGCCCGGGCAGCGGCGCTACGGCCTACTCTTATATCAAATTCCAACTGCCAAAGGATCTTTTACGTGCACGCCAATGTGTACATGGGACCTCGGTTTTTCGTCCCACCCGGGCGACTAGACAGCTGTCCTTTTCAGGTCCGGCATCACTGAATGAACTTTCTCGGCCAATGCAGGGATCGAACACTGGTGGCCGAAGATTGCTTAAGAATACCTTACTGGTGTGCTCCATTAGTTGCTCACTGAACAGACGTCGTGCACACTTAAGCCTTGTTAAATGGGGTTCGTGGCTAATGTCCGTTAGTCCGAATAAATTATGTTGGTCCAAGAAAAATATAAGACGTAATAAGTTTTGGTCAATCTAAATA
Organism: Patella vulgata; assembly: GCF_932274485.2. NCBI lineage: Eukaryota > Metazoa > Mollusca > Gastropoda > Patellidae > Patella > Patella vulgata. The sequence continues at coordinate 28,208,427 of NC_065883.2, forward strand.
TACATCAAAAACCTACGCAACTCAGTGTTCTACTTATATTTTTGCTGCTCTAGATTGGCCGAACTTCATAGTTTCGTGTTCGCTTGACATCATAGCCTTTAAGAGGTGTAATTACTGTCCTGTTTACAAGAGGTCATCGATATCCGTTCCGTCATCTCGCAGAATCACAAATACCCTTTATTCAACTATCTTGAGGGCAGGTGTAATCATTGCCCATTTTTACAAGATGGCCATCGATATCACGAGCACGTAATTGTTAGAATATTGATATCAGATTCATGTTGACGACATATGAATAAATCAGCTCGTGGATTTTTATGTTTGTCGATATCTTTTATCTCCCCCACCCGCGCAATTTTTACATTAACATGCAGGGTCATGCGAATTCCTACCGACTAAATTTCCGTCTGTTAATTTTACATAGTAAGGGACGCATTAACTTATGATGTTTCATGGTTCAATTTTAAAACACTCGCCATTTAGCCAATAGCGTCCCTGGCTTTGAACTCGACTAATAGAAACTTTTAAGCAACCGTGTTTTATTAGTAAATTGGTTCTTAGTAAGGTTAGATTATGAAATGGGGGATGGAGTTGTGAGTGGAAGTGTCTTTTTTGTCTCCCTCTTGTGCCCTCTGCTCTCCGGATCAGAAACGATGATGAAGCCCACACGGTTATTAGTTGTATAGTGGTAAGCGAATCAGAAAAGAAAAATTCAAACAGCAAGTGAACTCACAAAATGAGGATATTCCATTATGGTATGAAGTGATATGTGTTCCCGACAGGATAGGTATACTCTGCCCAGCACACGACACCAACCACTGCCGTTGAGTTAAATGGAAAGCCGGGTATGACCAAGTTCGTACGTTATAGCTTCCACCGAATAGATCTGTTACGATATCAGAAACAAACATGTTATCGTCTTGATGACGTCCGGTGGGTTCGTTTAGCTAAATTTTCAAAACAGCCAAATGCCTAAAATGTGTCTTCTTGGGCGAGATTGAAGGTTTGGTTTAAAATTTCGACCAAAATAACGCATTTTTTGGCATTTGTCGGCTTTGACATTTTGGAAAAACGAACCCACGTGATTGCGACATTTAAGCCTTTGTCCCACGGGAAGTACAATTTGTTAGGAATCGCCTAAAATGCGTCTTCTTGAGCGAGATTGAAGGCTTCGATGAAAATTTCGACAAAAATAACGTATTGTTGGCATTTGTCCGCCATGACAATTTGGGAAAACGAACCCACGTGATGGCGACATTTAAGCCTTTGTCCCACGGGAAGTACAATTTGCTAGGAATCGTCATGTTTTGCCAACCGTGGGTCCAGTTAACAAATATATGCAAACAACCCGTACCTCCGGCGGTAAAAAAAAAGGTCATGGCGTAGTAGACCGCTTCTTGTGAGCATTGTCATCAGGTTTAGCAAGTTACCTTTCCACCTACAAAGTAACCCACCCTTTCTGTAGAACTTTATAAGCGCAACCTTTCCACCTACAAACCCACCATACTTCATAAGCGCAATATTTAAAAATGTGAATTTGTGTGCAAACTGTTGATATCGATTACTTCTGGATGTAAAAACAGTACTTGTATCAAAAAATAAACTTTGCAGGGTCCCTCTGCTGTAACCACATTGAGAGAAAACGTGAGAGCCCGAATCAATTTATAACCGATTCATATTGTCTTAACTCTTTAACATTATTTCAAAAGAAATTTATAATAATGTTTAATCAATCGAACATTTCTATTTTAAAGTGTAAAACGATTTCGGTGCCTATTTTAGCCAACTAACTGATATCAATCTCGTTGTTACCGCCTCATGTTACAAATCATGTATTTAAATATAAACACGATGATTGGTAAACATTTCTATATATGGCTGCCAGTAAACAAAGGGCTTTAATCTCTCTTCTATCGTTAGGCGATCGGTTACAAATATCATTGGTTGTTTTGATAAGATTTTTAGCGAGGAAATCCATTAGAGAATCTAAATCGATGACAGCTTTCAAATTGTTCCACAATAAAATGTGAAAGAAGTATTTAACTCATTGTCATGAAATACACCCCCACTGTATGTCATTGTTTTATCTCTTTTAATTGATATGTCAGTTTACCTGAGCTATTCTGAACAAAACGCCGTTATACAAAGAATAACTTTAATTACCATAAGTATCTACGCACGGTAAAATGTATTGCATAGCATTGTATGCCATGAAATCTGAGATGTATAAAGGAGGTAAATCGCTATTCTCAGGCACCTAGAAATGGACTCAAATGGGTCGAAACGCATATAATAATGTAACATTAATCTTGTCGATCGTTCTGATATTGATGCATCCTGTGTTCAATTCACTAGCAAACTGATTACTATAGCAAAAAATAATATACCAAACAAATTAGTAACAATTAGGCAAAACGATAAAACTTTGGATGAACAACAGCATTAGAAGAATGAAAAAGAAAAAAAATAAACTACATAAGAGAGCAGTAAAAAGAAATTTGGAATCTGATTGGCAAAATTTTCGTAAAATAAGAACTGACTACATAAATCTGATAAGGAAATGCAAAAAAAGAAAACTTTGGGAAAATTGACGCAAAAATTGTGATAAAGAAAATGTTGGCACTAAAAATGGTGGAATCTAATAAACGTATATACACAGACACAGGCTGCATCTTCAAACGAGCCCCTTCCACTAACAGTTGGAAATGAAACAATGTTTACGCCCACTTATAAAGCCAATGCCCATAATAATTATTTCATTAAAAAAAACTGAGCTGCAAAGTACTAACAAAACTCTCCCACTCATCCAAATGAATACTAATAGCATAGACTCGATTGTACCAACCCCTGAAGTAGTTAAGAACATAATAAATAACCTAGATACGATACATCAAAAGCCTCAGGTCCGGACGAAATAAGTTCAAAAATCTTGAAATATATCGTAAATGAAATAAGCAATCCCCTATGCCAATTTTTTCGTTTTTCACTAGATACCCACACTATTCCAAACTTATGGAAATTTGCAAATATCATGGCTATTTTCAAAAAAGGACACCCAGCTGACTGCAGCAATTACATACCCATTTTACTCCTAAGCATTATTATAAAAATATTTGAGAAAATAATATATATTAACACGTCTTTAACTTCTTCAAGGACAATGCAATACTAGCAGTACTTCAACGTGACTTTCTTCCAGGTGATTCAACTATCTTCCAATTAATAGATCCAAATCACTTCTTTTGCCATAACAAATATACCAGGATCGTCTTTTGTGCATCAGCAAGGCTTTTGACAGAGTCTGGCATGCCGTACTCTGTCACAAGCTGGAAGCTGCTGGGGTCAGAGGAGGACTATATTGTCGTGGTTCGAGAACTTTCTTGATAATCGACAACAATGTGTCGTCATAAACGGAATATCCTCGGACCCCAGGGCAGCGTATTGGGGCCATTATTATTTTTATTATAAACGACATTGTGAATAATGATACCTCTCTGTACCTAAAAATAAATGACCCACTTACCTTAAACAAAGATCTCGAAAATATCTATACATGGGCGGAAACATGGCTAGTGACATTTAACCCCCTCAAGATAGAAACTTTGACCCTCTCCACTAAACGCCCATCGATATCGATTTAAATTGACCACTAAACCGTGATTGCATTTCTACGTTAAAGGCTTGGCTACTTTAAATTACTAGGAGCTGCAGTGAGTTTGGCGATGGGTGATTCGCTAACTTGGAGATAACCGTGCTTGACCGGTATTGGTCGAGAGAGTTTGGCTTTGTTTCCCCTTTGTCAGTGGTGCTGGGTGGAGATCCTGACAAGCAGCATCGTCTGGTCGTCCGGATGAGACGAAACTCCGATGTCCCTTGTAAATATTTGAAATAAGCGCCGATATCTGGGCAAAATTGTTCTTACAGCACAATGCATAGCGGATGCAGCAGACAAGCAGGATGTTAAACACCATTTCATTTCACATACTGGAAGGCTTTAACGATTGGACATTAAAGCTGTGGTCACATCTTACGGTCACGCACGTAGTTGGCGTAGGCCTTAGTTAAACTGCTATTTGAACGTAGTTGACCGTAGTGTTTACCGTAGCCGACCTTAGTAACATGACACTACGCTTAACACTATGGTCAACTAGGGACAAGTACTAGGGTTGGACTACGTTTGAAGTACGTTCACGTTGTACGGTTAACTAGGATGAAGTAGTGTCAAGTAGGAAACCACGTCACCACGGTGAACTACGTTCATATGAACTACGGTCAACTACTTGCGTGACCGTAAGATGTGAAAATGAAATGAAATGGGGTTTAACGTCCCACTGTTCTGCTCCGACTGGAGTAATGAAGAAGGGCATACGCCACACAGTGTGCTATGAGGGAAATTTTGCCCGAGAAGCGGCACTATGGCCTACTCTTATATCGAATTCAAACTGCCAAGAGATCTTTTACGTGCACGCCAATGTATACACGGGTCCTCGATTGTTCGTCCCATCCGAACGACTAGACAGCTGTCCTTGTCCGGCCTTGCATCCTGCACCACTGACAAGGGGAAACCACGCCGGAAAATCCGATGAACTTTCTCGGCCAATGCAGGGATCGACCACGCGAGCTCCAGGCTAGCGAGCCAGTGCCTCCTCCGTAAAATGTGACCGCGGCTTAAAGTGAATAGATCTCTTAAATATGTGTCGAATTAATTATGATGTGTCGAATAGCCCTGTGCGACAATTTGCATATATCCAATGAAGTTGCAGTATTTCTTAAAATTTCGGTTGTAACTTGGTTTAAGTTTTCGTGAATAAGGGCCCTGGTCTTTATTTTGGCTTCAAATGTTATAAAACTATTTTTAGCCGTGTATTCAACAGACCATCCGATGGCGGAGATTCAACGGATTAAAACACAGTCGCCATTTAATGATTTAATTTTAAAAAGGCGAATGGAGGCTAAAGTCTCCAATAACAAGTATCGTTTTGACGATAATAAACAATATATGCCACATCTTGTCAAAACTCCAAACAGTGATAACTTCGCTCAGAATAAAGTAATTTAATGAAATTTTCAATATATTTATTTTGCATTATCTATTTTTGAACTATTATAGCAAGAACGACACTTTATCTAAATCTTACATAATGCATCTATAATCAAAGAGGTTTAACTCCGTTAGACATAAGAGGATTCCTCACCGAAATTCTTGTTTCATATATGAAATGATCAGGTGACACAAAATTTCAGTACAATATGAGAAATCGTGTTGATCCCCACCCCAAACTAAAATTGGTCAACTAATTTTTTTTTTTTTTTTTTAAGATCATGTTCTAGAAAGAATTTTATCCAGATTGTCTACACCTTGCACCAAAGGAAAATCCAAATGGTCACATTCAACATGATTCTCATAACAAAACGTTTGGAAATTGTTACTGGCCATTGATGTTAAACATGTCTGCCAATTTTGGAATTTGTTACTAGTAGTGGAAGTTAAGAATGTCGTCTGTCAATGTTGGAAATTGTTAATGGTCGTGGAAGTTAAGAATGTCATATGTCAATGTTGGAAATTGTTACTGGCCGTTGAAGTTAACCATGTCGTCTGTCAATGTTATAAAGGTTGAATCGTACTGACCGATATGTACTCCGTTGCTGGCGACTATAAAATTGTTGAAAGCACCCTTAATTACAAAAGCACAACACAAGGTTTGGTAACTGTGACGTATAACCAATTCTAATTATTCATTACCTGTATAGAAAATTAATACATTTTGATAACAATTACGTTTTTCGCATTGCCAATATGTCACAAAATATATGCTCACATGTGGCGGGAGAACGCTAATTCTAGAACACTTGAGGCTGAAGTAACCGCGGAAGACAAGCTGAGAATGCGCGCTCAGCTACAGGACCAATCAACCAGTTTGGTCATGGAGGGCACGAGCTTACCGATTGTACTGATTTAGAGTCGTTCTGCTGCGTCATAGTTCGACATAAGCCCAGATTTATTACTCAGTCTTGCAGGGATTTCTCAGTTAGTCCTTTGTGGTATGCTATCGAAATTTAGAGTTACTACCCGTTACCGAAACCTTGTCACCACAGTTCAGAGTGGTGAAAACGTTATAGATTGGCTGAGATTACTCGGCTAGTCCAGTGTGACACAACGATTTTATGCGTAGTTATTGCCCCTGATAATCTTGAAAGCTGCCCTTCAAAATGCTACCGATGGGGAACGCTGTGTTGGAACCATAACAATTTAACTAACCTTTTATATAACAATTTAACTATTTATTTTTTATTTAAATGGCAAGGTCCCTTGAAATTTTAATGTTTGTGGTTTAGCCTAGAAATCTTACAAGGATCAGTGTACATTTACTGGATATAGATAGAAACATGACGCCATTGGACCCCCATTGGCCTCATTACTTACTAGATATACATACATGTATAAAGGTATAAAGGCCGGGATACTGAATACCGTATTCTTCGCTCTACTGAAAACATTACAATATAGACACTATACACTATTCAACGTTGATATTGTGTCTTCAACACATCTCATTCATAAACTACTAAAAAAAAACGCGATCGTGTCTTTGTTCACATTTAACCATTAACAAGACATATGTAAAATATTATATTTAAGAATTCATATCTTCTCTGATGACTGGAACAATATCGCCATTATATTTTAATATGTGAATTATCCCCCATTTCTCGAGGGGGGGTAACAACTTTATTAAAACTACGCATAACACTGAATAATTCTTACATTAAGGCGTCTATATATACTTGTGTAAGATGAGTTCACGAGTAAAGCGGATGTTTACCGTGGGTACGATTTTTTTTTAAAAAAGAAACTTAGTTTCATATTTAAAAAAAAAAAATATTTAAAACAGAGTGTATTTACGCCTTGCTGAGACAGGAAATTTGGTGCATTTGGACGAAATATAGTTTTTAATACACAAACAAGTGACAATAATCTATCCACGATACAAAAGTACGCAAGACATAAACTACAGGTCATTCAAATTGAGCGATAATTTTTAAGGTTCTTTTAAAACTGAGCAAACATACAGTAGCGTACCTGGCGTGGTGATGTGGGGGTGGCACTTTTGGTTTACCGCATTAGGAACTGTCCAAGTAAGAAGCGTACCAAATTTCATGTTGATCGTACGCGAAGAACGTCACCCTCAAGAACGACAACAAGGTGTTTAGCGCTTGGGGACCAGTTCTAGGCCCAAAGAGTTGCTGCGAAATAATCCTGGGCCCCATGACAAAAAGTACTGATATTTAAAGAACAAGTTTTGTTTTAAATGTATGTATACCATGCGTGCAAGAAATAACTCCACTCAATTGTTATATTCTCTAATAATAACCAATATTCTACGACTAATGAAAATTCGAATTACACTCTACTTCGAATAGTGTTGTAGCAAATCAATGCTTATTATAGCTGTGATTAAATCCAGAAATAATTTGATCTTGTATCCTTGCTAAATCGGTTATTCATGTGAAAAACAAATAATTGCATCAGCTATATCTGTCGACTAATTTACTTGGTAATATTACCTGGTAAATCATTAACCTCCGGGTGATTCACGATGTGTCATGATGCACTATAAAGTCTTGCGTGCACGTCAAATTTTTAAAAGGAACGTTATAAATAAACCTACATTACAGATCAAAGAATGGAATTTCAACTCGACTGCGCTATGGGTCTAAAGACACGTGGACTTGCGACAATTTGTACTGCAAATTCAAACCAAGTTCATGTCCTCTTCCTCGTTAAAACAATCCAAGCTCCACGGCATATGTTCTAGGTAGATTTTTTTTTTTAATAAAGACATTCTTATGGAGCAAATCTCATGTCTGTTCATCCTTCCAACCCCGGTTGTACGAAACAAAGTCATTTAATAAGTCAGCCATGACTTAAGTATTAAACTGCACTATCCACTATGGAGCTCTAGCCACAATTATCCAGGACTGGTGTATCAAACAACGCTATTTATTCTTTACCATCGGTTTTTCTAAACGGGGTCATTCCGTATCTCTACACCCAATAAAGCTGTTCCAGGACGTGTTTGCCAAACAATGACGTATATGGTGTGTCTCAGGGGTCAGAATTTGCAGCCTATACCGAGTGGGGAAGTCTATTAGCAGGGATAGCTTCCCTGTACGGGACAATGTATACTAGGACACTATTTCTTGCTTCAGCATTCTCTTGATGCGAAAGTCCAAGCGACTTTGACCCGAGATTTTAATGATCATTTCTTACTATTGTCGGGATGGTTCCAATTTGCTTTTCCTAACGTATACATCGGTTACGACACCACTCAAACAACATGCCACTTCAAGGTAATCAATTATTGCCAAATGGATGAGTCAGTATGAATAAAAGACCTAGTCATCGTATATTATTAAAACCCAGATATTTCTATTTATCACCCAATAATACATTCTACAGTAGATATCGCTTGTGTGATATATTTCATAATCTACTGCAATATCCCCTTAGGAGATATCGTTTTACATAAATTCGATTGGTCAGTTGAAAAGAAACTACTTTTTTTTATTTTCAAAGAACAGTTCATTTTTTATTAAAAGTAACTCTTTTTTTTATTAAAAATGAACTGTGTAATCCGACATATTGTAAAGATCCCGTACGATGTCGGATGTGACAGAGTGCACTGTATTGTTATTCAATTGACCTTGATGGAAACACTGGGTCAATATAAAGGACTTTGCAATGGTTGAATTGCTGTCAAAAAATGATGTATCACTACGCCGTAATGTTCAGTAAAAGTGAAACCTACAGCAAAGAATTATTTGTGCATGTAACAAGGGATTGGGTGATAAATAAAACCTCCTACTCGTCTTTTTTGATATCAAAAAATATCAACACTCGTTGAGAAAGTAAAAAAAAAACTAGGCAGAGCCTCGTTTCTTCTTACTTTATCAACTTGTGTTGATATTTTTTGATATCAAAAAAGACTGGTAGAAGATTCTCTATATAGCAAAATTATAATACTATAATATGTACAAAATTCGATAAAGATATCTCGGACGAGATATGCCCCGGAAACAAAACCGGGACGCTGTGACAGACGGGTTCCATTTCAGTATCCCTATCAGGATGACAATGACATTTTGACATTGACATATTTATGATATTGTACCCAATAAACCTCATTCAGATGTATGTTCTAGCATAGATACTTTAAATACCGTTTATGTTTTTCGAAAAATTGAACTGAAAATAATATTAAGCATATTGTGCTCTCAAGTTAGAGTTAACGGTTTTGTACTTAATCAAGTTTAATGAGTAAAGTAATGTTAAATGAAAGAATTTACTCGACGTGTACTTACTGGATCTTAAAATGACAGATTGAAGACTTAATTAGTTGACAGTTAACATAAGACATTAATCTTACAAGGTATTTACAGTACAAATACCTTAAGTTACGTTACATATCTCATCTTTAATTGGCATTTAGTAATTGAGAAACACATTAACGGAACAACTGTTTTTATGGGAAACAATCACTGGTTAGTATAATTAACAAGTAAAACATATCTAGTTAGAAATCAGAGTTATGGCCACTTTGTTGGGGTTTTGTTAGCATATCGATGTATTAATATAGATATCTAGACGACCTGTCTTGCTTCCTTAATTAAAGTGAACCCTTTTAACAAATTTTAAATCTTGTCAGAAGTATCGATACGATTAAAATTTGAGCTTAAATTAGACATCACTTCTTGTACTTCGGCCCAGAAAATAACACGTTAACAATACAATTTGTGTAAAATATCTCATTATCACCTTCGAAATATTGGATCCATTAGACATCTTATCACCCGGGATGCAGCTGCCACACTTACTTGTTCGGTGTATGGTGATTTCTAAACTGGACTACGGCAACAGTCTTTTTATAGGAACCTACAAGCAGCAAATTCAACGACTTCAGCAAATCCAGAATAAATGCGCCAGAATCGTAACGAGAACCAAACAAAGATGTCACATATCTCCTGTTCTTGATTCCCTCCACTGGCTTAGGATTTCAGAAAGAATCGAATTCAAAATCTTGTGTCTAACCTACCAATCAGTGTCCAAAATGGCTCCAACATATCTACAAGAACTTGTACACCCATATGTTCCTTCACGATGTTTGCGCTCTTCTGATCAATTTCTACTTGTGACTCCATGCTATAATTTAAAGACATTTGGTGCTCGGTCATTTTCCTACGCCTCTGCAACACTTTGGAATAATTTGCCAATAAAACTCAAGAGTGCTAAAACATTAAGTTCGTTTAAATCAAACCTCAAAACCTATCTCTTCAAACGTTATAATTAGTGAAATTGTGTTGTTGAGTGATAGTGTATGGTCGGCGCTTTGAGCATACCCCTTTTGTGGTGTGGAATTTAGCGCAATACAAGATTCCTTATTATTATTATTTATTATCCAAGATTTTCTCCAGCTTTACAATACAGATGTGACGTCACCCTTTGATGTTGGCGTACCATTATTTTAAATAATCGTACGGGCAACATGCCAATCGTACATTATTTATACTAGTGAAATATTAGACTCGCGTGACGTATTTCACTGTAAAAGAACGCGCGGAGTGTCTGTATTTTAAGTCGTTTAATGGTCTCGAGCTTATGACATTGCGTAATATATTGTAAAAACACTCGGGCCTACGGTCCACTTGTTGTTACAACATATTACTTAATGTCTCGCTCTCGACCATTAAACAATACTTACAACGCGACTCAAAATATTTGAGTTGCGTTAGGTCGTACTTTGAGGTGATGAGGGCTTTACAATATATGATTTGCTGACAATCCAATAAATGTTACACGTGAACTCTTAAGAGGTGAGCACAACTAGTGTAGCACCATGGATCTTTCGTCAGACGTGGAAAGCGGACGTTGTCAAACCAGTCGGCACATCCTACATATCTTAGTAGCCTTCTGATCGTCTAGTATTTTCACCTGTCGTCTTTCTTCCCCTTCACGTTGTGTATTTACTTCTTACTGTTTTCTTAGTTAGTTAAGACGTTGATTGTCTTACCAGGAATTACAATGCAACAGTTCGTTTTTACATTTTATATAGCATAGCTGCTTACAATGCATAATAGAATAAAGTCATCCAGCCAGATACATGGATACAAGCATAGTATAGATTACAATACTAAAGTCATTCTCAAATACTAGCCAGCCAGGCTCGCCGGGCGAGTCTACTGATAGAAATTGCTACATCTTTTTCCTTTCTGGAATCAAGCTGCTGTCTAGGAACTCGTAATCTCCCCGGATCAAATGAAATCTGGCTTAAAAGTTTGCCATGATTTCCTTTATAGGACCTATGTACATCATGCACAAACTAGTCTATCCATGACCCTGAACCTGTGCAATTACTGATATGATTGGTCCCTTAAACCAAGTGATGCAATAGGTAAATTTCAAATCACGTGTAATCTGTTGACACACAGAACCAGCTATGTTTTGGTTTTATAACACTTTTTATGTGTCAACCTGTCACCTATATTTTTAGTGCACATTTAATACAATTGGCCAAATTAATGAAATATAATGCCAACATTAATTATAAGAGCAAAGATTCTAGCAAAAGTATTACACTACTATTAATGTAGGCGACTATCCATCGCCGATGCATGGTCTGAAGTTATATATTTACAAATGTACGCTTTGATGGAGATCACGGCGTTTCGTTTTGTATAAACCAATCATTGCTCAATAAAACATCGCCATGTAACCACGAAGGGGACCAAGAATATTCGTACACCGCATGACTAGTGAATTATAAATGTTTTGGTCGAAAAATTGTCGCCAACCGACCAAAATGCACCAGCGTGCGCAGACATTAAATCACACATCTTGTAAATCTTTACTCTCCAAGTTTCTGATTAGTCCAATAAAGCTTAAACCTTATTTTTAACTGGTTTTATAAACTTAGTAATCTTCTTCATGTTATTATTGGGGGGGGATTCCACTAATTTGAGTACGATATACAGAAAACTGGATATGCTGGCATTTTGGACAACTGCGCATCCATATACCGACTTTGATTTTGGCCATGGCGTCACAATTCCGAAATGTTTCTGGTGACGATATAGTCAGTGCCCGGTTCATAAAGTACACTCAAACTGTTAAAGACTATAGTAGATCATCGGTTGAACTGGGTAAAATTAAGTTAATCAAACATCTTCAGACTTCTTTATACATAGATTCGGGTTAATCTAACGAAGTTTAATACTAATTGGGTTTTGAGTATATGTAAAACTTCTAACGCGCCGAACATTTTCATTTAACTTGATTTCAATGGATTTTATGCATCGATCTGCTTTGTAATCTATTTGATAGTAAATAAACCTACATTCGCTTAATCGTTCAAAACAAAAAGTCATTGCTTTATCTATACCTAAACCATTTTTAGCTCTTAAATTAAATGGTATCTCTATTCGTCATCCTATAATCAAATCATCAGCCAATTTTATATATATATATGTGATAGTAAACAAACCTACATCAAAACAACAATTCAATGCTTTATTTCGATCTGAGCCAAAGACATTAAGCTCTTTAAATGGTATTCCTATTCGTCATCAGGTAATGATCGACCATTTTTTAAACATCAAATTTAAGAAAAAAATGTATATGAATACAAATGAATTTTAAATGGTATATCTGTCCGTCTATTTCTCTCTGTGTTTCAATTTAGACTGATCTTTAAAGACAGTTTCTTTGAATATATCTAAATTGCTACGAAAATAATTTTTGTCCTGTGGTCAAGAGATGGGGAGTAACTGATTAGTAGTTCAAGTAAACTGTTTATGTTTATTGAATTTAATATAGCGCTCATTATCGCATCTTCGATGTATTCAATGGCGCTGTACATGAAAAATATTATATATATAACGATTCTAATTGATGATCTGCTCTTAGCATGTATATATCAAAATTAAAATGTTGAGGACGGAACTGAAAGCGCTAGCCGCATTATACTGTGTTTCTTTCCCCAACATAATATAGATATATATATTAGAGTAGATAAAGTACAAGTACTTCTAATTTTACGGTGGATAAATACATAAATAAATAAAAATTACGTCCAGGCCAAAAATTCCCTTCTTTGCTTCATTCTGATGTACATTAAATTATAAGCTAGTTGTCTGCCTTCTATAGGCGTCTTCGATATTAAAGGGATTGTCCCGATTTGAACAGAGTCTCAAAAATAAAAGTCTGAGTACGTATGAAATTTAAGCGCCAAAATATAGAGGAATGGTGTATTTACCTTGCCTCAAAATTTCAGCTCAAAATATTGAGTCGTTTGGGCGTGAACGTCGAAACTGCTTATCCGGACACGTAACCCTTTTAAGATTTCGGGTAAATTTTTTCGTTGGATGACCTGTTAATCGATTCCTGTTCCGTCAGAGGTCTATACAATGAATGACCCATGTGCTGTACTTGATAACAAAAGTTAAATTTCACCTACACATTATTTTTATAAAATAAAAGTCTGGTTACATCCAGACACCGCATAATACAGCTTGGGGCACCGGTCTCCATTTCCAGATGAAGACTGACGGGTTTAAGTTGTTTAAAAACGTATCACATATGTTGAGTTAGTTGCTCGGCCCCAAGGTAGAGAATTTTAAGGGATTTTAACACAAAATTAAGCAGTTTTATTCTCCAAAATGTTATCGGGATTGGCCCTTTAATCTTGTATACAAATAAAATTTAACCATACATATATACATTCGTAGAATAATAGATTTCCATGGTCAATAAAATGTGATTCCATATTTCTTCTTTTGTTTATATTATCAATTTTGACTAGAAAGGAACAAAAAGTATGAAGTTTTAGAAAGACAATATGCAGTTTTAGAATGACAGTATGAAGTTTTAGAAAGAAAACACTATTCCAACTTAGCTAGACGGCTATTATCCTATTTATTAAAGGCTTGATACATAGCATAGTTCTTATACACCCACATTTTCATGTAGACGTATAATATTGTCGCTCCTGTCCGTCCGCCCGTGCGTCTGTTCACATTTGTTGTGGACACTCAACAGGTTACAATTTTAATCCGATTTAGACGAAACTTGAAATATAGGTTTATATCTCTACGATCTCGGTTCCTTTCGATATAGTCATGTATCGGACCGTAACTTTATCGATTATGACCCCTGATTGTACGAAAAATCACATTGTTAGCTAGTGGACACTCTAGAGGTCACAATTTTTATCCGATTTTATAACCCAAAGATCTCGGTTCCTGTGGATACTGTCCTGGATTATGGCCCTGATTGCAAGAAAAATCGCTTTTTTAGCTTGTTCTCTATCCATCTCTTGCAAGATGTGGACGTATCGCGCATAACAACCGCTTGTTTTATTTAGGTTCCCTGTCAGAGAATATAAAATACGTCACGCAATATACATAAAATTATTAATTTGAAGACATAACTCTATTAGGGAAAGGGCAAATGATACGATTAATAGTAAATGGAATTTCTAAGTTGAAATGTATCAAACTAGCCAAAAGTAGCGAAGTATTATCGGTAGAAGTAACAGAAAATGATATCAATGGAAAGGGTGTGTAATGAAAATATTATGTGGTTCAATAATATTCATAAAAAGTCTTGAAAGCAGATTTCAGTTTGGGTGGTAAATAACCTTGGAAATTACATTCTAGCCTGTAAGTCATCATAAAGTGTACAGGGTCTCCAGCATAGAATGAACTAAGAAATGTAAACCATTAAAGATGCATAATATGAGATTTAGATAAAAGCTGACAGTTCTCGCTTGATTCAAATTACTTTATTCTGAACGAAGTTATGAATGTTGAAAGTAATGAGAAGAATAGCCTGGTCTCGATTTTCATTGTTACCAATAAATAAAGTCTCTATTATTTATTTTTAAACATCCGATGATCTAGAGAGTTGATTATGGGCTTGTCATGCGAATAAGTATCTAATTAATAATTTAAACAACATTTGAGGCTAGAAGAACGACCTGGAACACGCAGATTTAGCTCTTATATACTGCATCTTTAATGCTGAAGACTAAGATATTATACTACATAACAAGGCCAAATAAAATAATTCCATTGATTTTAAACTTGTAGTTGGAAATAATTAACCTCGAAGAAACAGTTTTAAAATCGAAATAAAACAAACTTCGCCGTCGAGCCTGCCTCGTGTCACGATATGATAACCGCGGGACTCTATTTTATTTTGTGGACGAACTTTTTCCATAACCAAACTCCTTAAATCAAATCTTCAAAGTTAGTCATTGACTGTCGTCTAATCTTGTCTTTGCTGTTGATTATAAGCCAGCAATACCAACACTCGTAAAAGTAACTCGAGCCTTATATCAAGCACTTGACCCCCATGACCTCAACTCAAGGTGTGTGTCACGTGATACACCGGAAGTGATCCCTGAACAATATCGACGGTGCAATGAAGACTTTTGCGACTGAATGAATGGGAGAATGAGGTCGCCGTTTAAATCGGTTATCTGAGCTGTAATATTTTACACTGAATTTAATAGGCCTAACGATTAGTTTATTCTGCATAGCCACACCCCCGTCAACCATTTCAACACACCCCTCATTGTAACGGATACGTTGATACTCAGAAAGTTGCCTTGGGTTAAGATTTACTTGCACGGAAATGATTAAAAAGATACTGTATTGCATATGATATAACATCTTTCATATTCTCTTTATAAACGACTAGATAAAGTCCCCCCCACCGACCTTTTCGGCAATTCCGGATACACTAAACGTAGCCCAAACGTATCTAAATTAAAGGTAGGGATCATCCTTGATAAACAAAACCATCAAAAATTCTACTCGCTATCATATTTCATAAATCTGAACGCAAGAATTGTTTTAAAAAAGAATTGGGGTTTAACATCTTAAATTTCAGTATCAACCGGGCTGATGGAGACGGACAGGGCACGCGTCATGCAGTGTCCAGTGAGGTAAAATTTGCGTTTCCTTCAGCTCTTTTTTTCAAATTCAGTCAAGGCTTCTTTTACGTTCACGCCAACGTGTACGTTGGACCTTGGGTTGTTTCATCCAATCGACTAGACATTGTCTTTTGCCCTTCAGCAATGACAGGGAAGAAAATACAAAAGAACTTTTCACCACTGCGCTTTTACAAACACTTCTTTTTAATACTGGAATATAGATTTTTTCTGAAAAAAAAAAACATTTCTAAATTACGTAAATCTCGAATTGACCTCTGGTACTGTATACCCAAATGGCCGCTATTTTTCCAGATCAATATGTTGCAATCCAAACTGGGATAGTTTGTGTTGGTGCTATCTTGACCTCCACGTCCATTGTATATACTCATTGTTCTATTTCGGTTGAGAAACATCTTGATACATACGTCTTCTGGGGTTAACTTAAAAGTTTGAAATGTCAATTAAAATGTGAATATTTTTGAAAATTAAGCTCCATCATGCGCCTTTTTGCTGCACACAAAACGACCTAGATAACCGGTGCGGTACAATTCTGAAAATGAAAGTTCGATCCATTAGCAAGATGCGTGTAGTGCATTTTTGCTCTACCACATAAGATTAAAGTTCGTTCACCCACAAAACCATATTACTACTATATGTTATATGTCATCCAATTTATGTTAATCAAACAAATAAACTGTTAGTAAACATATTATTCACAACAGATAAAAGGTAACAGTTAGTATAAAAGTTGCTTGAAATATCCGGAGGATGCAGTAGCATCTTCTACAAGAAGCTCCATAACGTAGCTAGAGGGCCTTGTCGCGTGTCGTGGTAATATTTTATCTTTAATTTAATCATTTTCATCGGGAAGAAATTATGCGACACACTCTCAGTTTCATGACTAGTGGCTCTTTCCAGTGATGTTCTCTTTGATACACATGTTAACCAACCCGGTTTTAATGTGGTAAATAATTAGGTGATATGATCCTCTATGGTGGTCTTTTGAATAATACCTAATAATTAGCTCGAAGGTATTGGTTTGGTTGCTCTTTTATAATCTATTAATGAGGTTGTATTAATCCTTGTCGTTTCATCATAAAACAGTACTATCAATTGGCGATCTTCAAAGTTCAAATACGTTCTTCGGTACCTGCTGTGGCGAAGTCAGAAATGAGATACTAATATTGGGGCGATCTCTGTCTAATAATCAGTCTCTATACTATACGCGGGCTGGAACTAAATACGAGAACAACTGGTCAGGTTTCTAGTGAGTGTATAGTTAGTAAACGTAACTTGAAATGCGAACGTTAAAAATACATTAAGTATTACAAAATACTATTGAATATGGAAATACATTATGAAATCAAGTTAAAATGATAATAACAAATATTATTAATTATTCTTAGAAACTTAGATATATGCAAAATGACATACATTAGCTAAGAGTTGGCCATTCTTGCTATAATAATTCAAAAATAGATGATAAAAAAAAAGAAAATGTTGAAAATTTCAGTCAAATTACTATATTCTGGACGGTATTGTCACTGTTGGAAGTTTGGACTAGAAATAGGCATCACTTGTGTCTGCACCGTCTATGAGAATTGGTGATCGTTTGATTGACAGACGATAACTCCACCAACATATTCCCGATTATCAAGTTACATGCTCAATGGCTATGGTAGCCTCGCTTGGCAGGCCTTTCATCACCAGTTTCCGGTAGTGGCTAGAGCGACTAACGGTAAACGTTAGCTTGGTTCGCCATTTATTGATTTAATTTTAAATGGACTAATGTTTTAACCCAAACTGTATCTAAGCCAACCGTGGGTATACCGGGTTGATTTTGAGCTTGTCGTGAAAATAAACGTCTAATTAATAATTTCTATAACATCTGAAGCCTAAATAAAGACTTGCAATAGGCAGATTTAGCTCTTGCATTAAACCTAATATAATTACACATACCCCAGGTTTCTAAAAGGTTTATAGTTAGCAAACGTAACTTAAGAACTGGCTGTTTCTTGGGTTTATAAATTTTTGGGTTGTTAAGTTCCCAAATCTATAGAAACACGTTACTAATTTATGGTAACCAAAATTGAGAGCTCATTGATACAAAATATGATCAAGTGATATTTATATTTTCTTTGATTGACATTTAGTAATTGAACATTAACACAGGGTACAATTTTATGGATACACAATTACTGAGTTTAATACTAAGCGACATTTTATATCTCTCGTGATTTTCTGTTTATTGAATTAATATATATATCTTTTATTATACGTCCACTATATTGCCGTCGCCCCTGTCTGTGTGTATACAATGTATGTATGTGCCTGTGTATCGCCTACAGACCGCAATTATTAAATGATCGTCTTGAAACTTATTCCTTTATACCCTAAGGATGATCCCTATTGTTTTTGATGCATGCCCGACCCTCAGGGGAAGAGCCAAGCCCATTTCTTATATTTGTTTGTCGTCTACAGGCCGCAACTATTAACCGTTTACCATGAAAACTGTTCATACCTTTCCTTACGCCCTAAGGAATACAATGGTGTATGCCTGACCCCCTGGAACAAAGCCACACCCAATTTTTAATCGATGCTCGTTTGACTGATTAATATATAGGTTCGTCGAATATTTTGATTAGTTGCTATATGATCGTTTTCTTTACTTGGGTAATATGCAGATATCTAAAGCCTTTCCTTGGCCCCTGTTCACATTATCATAGCCCCAATGACAGAATTAGGGGGGAATACTAACCTAATGATCAGGTCACAGATGGTTATGGTAATAGGATTGCACCGTGCAACCGTCTATGCTCGTAGGACACATTCCGGATCTCAGTCTTGGTACTACGTAATAAAGGAGTAGTAAATAAAAGTAACTGGGCTGTGTCTAGAGGTTATGAAAACTGGTGTTTATAGCTGTATTCAACATAGATTCAGTTTTTTTGAAGAAACTTCCAGATAATATCGGTGATGTACCATCTACTAGTATTGGTCAAATCAAACAATTAACAATGTATATAGTCAACGTAGAAATCGGAAGGGCTTCATTCACATATCAGTAGAAGGGATCTTTACAAGGTGGTATCTGTGAGAGCATACGACCAAAGTTTGGCGAATAGACATTGTCGGTTGTATTCGTGGTTATCAGGATAGGACAGGGGATCTTATTAATTGCGCATTAATATTTCAAATCCGCTATCTGCAGTTTTCATTTCCTGTACAATATATATATATTGTACATGCCTTTGGCACATATTCATGGGGTGCTAATTTCCAAATACCTATTACTATTTCTTAATTGGTCCAGTGGAGTATGTTTCTTAAAACTCTTTAGTCCTTATTGTATTTGTTGAACAACAGCTTTCATATATCAGGAAGCTTAATAGTAAACACGTTGCGCTTTTAAATATTTTAGAAATAAATTTCAGTATGTATATTCACGGTTGATATACTACACAGTGTAAGTGTAACTTAATCTTCACATTATATTATGTTTTACCTGGACTAGGACAAGACTTTTTTAAACTTAGTGAAATATAAAGTGACAGGACAGGTAGAGAGAGATAAGATGTCTTCACTTCTAACAAGCCATTCATTGTTACCTTTACATCTGACACCTTTACTTGGCCTGTCTACATCTTGTGTCATGTTACATCCTCTGAACGATGTGATGAGCGTATTATGTATTTTCTACACATCTTACTTTAGAACACAACTTACAATGATCGACTGTTTCGCGTATTAACGGTTTTTCTTTTCTTACTTTTAAACCCGCATGGTAATCCTATATAACTTATATAGGGGAATATTTGAAATGCATTCCATAACCTATATCCCAGATAGTGTGCACATTGTACTAAGACACATCTGAAACAAAAATAAAATACGATTCAAGAACTTGGTGAGGCAACATGGTTAGATCTCTACATAATATTAATTGTCCCCCGCCGTTTGAATAAAGTTGGGGACTAGATGGGTAAGTCCGTCTCGGTCTGTCCGTCACAATTTTTTTCGGGAGACAATAACGCTGCTTATAACTGAGCTGAAATGACCAAACGTGCTGTAGTTATTCATTGGCTGTTCATTATTACCTGATGGTTTAACGCCTGCTTCCACAGTAGTGATATGGCATACAAAATAGGTGAATGCCTTGGGTGAGCATTTTCTGCTTAGGAGCAGAGATAAACAGGTTCACTGATTTCGATGATGAGTATTTTCTGTTTAAGCAGCTGTCCGTTACACTTTTTGAAACTCGGCTTCTAACTGGGAACAGAATGTTCGGACTTCGATATGTGAACATCGCCACCCAGCTCGATGATGAACATTGATTACAGAGATAAGCAATTTGATTGGTCGAGACTTTGGAACACAATCATTAAAGGTGGGGGAGATGCGTGGTTGTATTACATCAGTACGTCGACTAATGAGAATTTTAGTGATTTAATCGTTTAACGTGCCGGTAATTAACGAGAGTCACCTATTTTGCGATTTGGGCGATGGCGCGTTACCCCTTTATATGAACGTACTTAAGTTGATGCTATTGATTTGCCACGTGCTATATCACGTGCCAAACTTTACAAAGGTATTGATTTAAGGTTTTAATCGATGTTTTAAACCTTGTGATGTACATGTCCTTCTTTTAAACATAAATACACATGGAAAACAAAACCTTGTTTGTACGTTTGATCAGAACGTTCTAAGTTTAACATAGTGCCACGTGTCATGATCACAATCAAATAACCAGAATGAATGTTGTTTAACGAAACTTGATTTTATGGTTTCAAATAAAATCAACATAAGTAGAATACAGTTTTGGTGGAAAAGGATAATATGAAAGAAATAAAAAAATTCTACAGTTTGTTTATTTAAAAGATTAATACATTAATTTTATTTCAGCTTTGACTGTGAGGTTCTCTACTATTTTTGTGCAACAATGTTTACCTAAATATGTAAATCGTAGATGAATTTTGAAAGATCATTCCAATCACATATACATATTTTGCCACCCTAGATAAGTCTTAAACGCCATTCAAATATTATCAGCGACATTTACGTTGTCTATAATTCCAAATCCAGTTTTGGTGATACAGTGAACGAACGATTAATTAATTAATACATTAATTTTATTTCAGCTTTGACTGTGAGGTTCTCTACTATTTTTGTGCAACAATGTTTACCTAAATATGTAAATCGTAGATGAATTTTGAAAGATCATTCCAATCACATATACATATTTTGCCACCCTAGATAAGTCTTAAAAGCCATTCAAATATTATCAGCGACATTTACGTTGTCTATAATTCCAAATCCAGTTTTGGTGATACAGTGAACGAACGAAAACGTTTCAAATCTTTAGAATGTAAAAAGAAGCCCGCTGCCTCCCGATAATTCCAAATGAAATGGCTCGCGACCTGTTCCCGACGCCCCCCCCCCTCGACTCAACACTTTCCATATCTAGTACATCCCCGACGCAAAATCTACCCAGTGGGACCTAGGCATTAGTGGTTTCCATTTCTTCATACACAGTAAGCATGCAAACCTAACAAACCTCTGAGTTCTGTGGATTCTGCATATCAGAAAAATTACCACAGAACAGTAACCAAGTAGGGTTTGGTTTCTGCGGCGAAAAATCTCTTAAACCCGTATCTGTTCATTCTTTAAGTGATTGTTATTTACATGTGTGTAATTGTAATCTTGGCATGTTGGCTAATACCCTAATATATGTAGATCAACAACCCTTGTTAACTCTATATAAACGACAAACACAGTCAACTACTATACCTACAGATAAAGAACATATTGTATACAACTGTTATACTGTATGTATTTTATTTAAACCTCAATTTACCAGTATTCGTGGTGTAGAATAGAATCTGTGCTGTGAATATATATAAGAAGATTAAGAAGATAAGCCTGTAAATATCATTATAATGTTAGTGTATGTAGCAGGTATTGGTAGAATACCCAGGTACTTGAAATACATGATATCCATTTGTAATCTTATGGCTATAAAAGGTTGTTAAGTTCGACTTCTGTTGACTTGGTGCTTCTACCAACTAACATATCGACTTCACAGTATACTGACTAACCACATCCGGCTTCCAACCCTATCGGTTACGTGAGAAGATCAATTAAAGGGAAAATACTGTATATACCGGAGTGTGTAATACTGAAACACCCGACTGTTAGTTATTAAGGGGGTATTGCCGGATTATGCCTGTGATTTTTTATTGTGACTGCAACGGGTTTTTTAAACTCTCAATAATAGCTCCAGATCAGCTTGTGTAGATCCGGAACGCTCTTTTTTGTTGAAAACCGTGACCCTATCGACCTTATAATCGAGAGAACTGGGTCTCTAGAAGTGTCAGGAAGTATGTGTTGGCAGAGCACCAATTTGTGTTTTTTAGACTTTACAGTCTTGTTCAGCCAAAGCTTCACTACCACATTACAACTAAAAATTTAAATCACGTACGGCTTAACTGCAGAATTGCAAGATAGAAATGTGTCTCTCAAACGAGATTTACAATCATTAATTCATTAACATAGTGCGTTTTGATTACGTCTCAGCCAATCTGTTCCACAGAGTTATCGGTGAAGCCTTCTGATACTACTGTATTAGATGAATGACCTTTATATGTTCAAGTATGCCTTATACAGGTGACGTCAAATCATTGGCTCTATGGGGCATGCTCTTTTTACATAAGACGTTGTTGCGTTAACTGGTCCGGGCAGAATAGTGCCTTTTACTCATTTTATATACCCATTTACACTAAATAGAAAATATTTTTACATCTAGATATACTTCAAACACCCTTATTAATTTCCAAAAAATATGTTTTAGAATTAATTTGCAGATTAAAAAAAGGTAATATTTCGAGCTCATTAACCTGCACCGATTTCATACCTCTCAATGATTGTAGCAGCCTAGCGAATATTCACTGCTGATCAGTGTACCTCTCAGTATGTAATGTTTTCATTTGTCTCCTTGAACCCAGGTTGGTTCGATTCTGTAACCATCCAAAGTTTTGGGTATTATTTTAAATTGGTTCATTGTGGGCGTACTCTTAATCAAAAGTATTTTATTTATGTTTTTACACTAAGCTCTTCTGGGTTCACAACGTACTTACTTCAACATTATAGAACCTCAATTTACGAGCCGAAACAATCGTTCAATTTCGTTTTATTTTCTTAACTGATAGATGAGTGATCTCGTATCCTATACAAGGTCAACTTGGTCTATGGATCTCCTTACTCAATAATAATTGATATTAACATCAAACAAGCACTAGACTAATCAAAACAGTCGCTTGATTAAATCTTCTTGGCTAAATTCAATTAAACAGCTGTATATCGAATTTTTATAATGTTTAATAAAGGTTGTCCTCCCCCGCACCAATAGATAGGATGGTTTTATAATTTAATTCGAGCTATTATAGCAGCACCTGGGTGATCGTGACATTAATGTTACTTCCCATAGAGATCTGTTGGATCTTGGAATAATGTTTAATATGTCGGTATCTGATGATTGCTGCAAATTCTGAATGATTAGGTTCTTCGTGGTCTGTCTTATGATTTGTGAGACCTTGTGGGTGGTGTATTAATACCGCTTGACTTAAAGTATAAATTTCCACTACACATCTCAAAATTCGTGGTACTCCTGCGTGGCGTAGATTCGATACAGACGAGAGAAGATCGTCCTGTTCGCACTAGAAATGCTAATTTGTCATTTTGTAATTATGGGTGGTTTAGTACAGATCGACTAACAGAACAAATTTCTAGAATACATCCCTCGATGTCAAGCAAGATTTAATATCAAACCAATTTCCTGGCACAAAGGATCTCCTCCGTATGCCTTAGATTCGACACGGACAAGGGGATATCACCCTGTTCCCACTAGACGAATACCAGCATTGAAGCCTCTTTTAAACCAATTGACCAATGACTGATTATGGTAGATCTTTATATTTCAACCATATTAAAGGACAATATTGGTGCCAGTCATTATCACATATGTGATAGAGCTGATTAAACACATTCCAAATATAATTTTAACACAGAGATCATTGCTACGATAGTTGAGTAATACAGGTTTCCTGAATCGGAAGTGAATAACGCCAAAGGAAACACGAGTCCATTCTACACGTTTTTGTTTTGTTTTTTTTTGGGGGGGGTTGTTTTTTTTAAAATACTATTATTTTGTTGTTTGTGAATCAGTCATTTGTAATTACTTGCGCATTATGGTATGGGATTCTGTTTTCTTTGTTCATTACACATGACGCTCGAAAGCATTATAGAGTACACGACGCTGTGTACGGATTTTAAAATGTGTCTTAAATATTGGATACGGTACGCTAACAACATCAATATTGATTGAAATGGATCAATATTGAATTCGTGTTTTAATTTACAATATTATGAATAATATTGATTTAGAGGTTTAGCTCCTTTAAATGGTAACTAACCGAAATGTTTTACCCTTTTCCAGTATTTAAACCATTACATCAGTTCCAAAATGCCTACAGTATTATTGTAGTCTGCCCAATGAAACCCAGCTAAATTCGACATGATATTGATGTTTCCTTGCCATTTTTATCCTTTTATTTCGGGAAAACTTGATTCTTCCAAAAATTCCGTTGTATCAAGAAGAACATTTATTATTGATCATTGGAGTTCCCATGAATTTCAGCCATGTGGAACTGCCCTTTAACTTGAAATCGGTAGTATTAATTTGATTTGTATCCGCATTCCGACATCTGAAAAAGAAATGAAATCATCAACTAAAATTATTAACTTCACACATCCATTCTGTAAATAATAAAAAATCAAACATAAAAAGTTTCTTTTATTACACGAATAAGCCAGAAAAGGGCGTAGTCGATACTTACAATCGTTTGAATTGTATATCTAAGCTTTTATCATCAAACCCCTTTTCTTAATATATAATTGCCTTTTAAATACTTGACATTGAGAAATGGTCTATGGTCAATGAAGCATGAAGTAGGGTTTGGACGATAGACGGGATTATATATTTGATGTACTTTTGTATTAAAACTGGTATTGGCCATAAAGAATTAATATTTTTGACCTGGTGGGCTTGAATTTTTTTTTCCTTTTCTTTAAATCTCGAAGGGTATGTTTATGATGGAATTATTATAACCATATAAGTTTAATATATCTAGTTTCATATTTTGTAAAACTGTGTTTCAGTTAAATCAAAAAGCGTATCAAACTTAGGATTTCCGTGCCATAGTCAATTTGCCAGGTACTATCAATTTCAATGAATTCAGCTCCATGTACAACTCAATTCGTTTGTGTCGTTATGAAACTGCCACGTACACATTCAGTTGGGAAAGACGTTATCCAAGGAACGTTTGAAGCTATAGATGCCTGACCTTCCCTTGAAAGTCGAACACTCCCTTAAATACCAACCCATCCTTACCATTTGATAACAGCCAGAAGTAATAAAAATGGATATTGTGTGGCCATTATTCGTTTGTTATCACGTATACACGATTTTTTTTATCCTATAAAGTACACTTAATGATGCGACCTTTAATAATAATAAGGTTAACCACAGGTATGTTTTATGCCACAGCACCTATAGGTTCATCAGAAATGAAATTATATGTGGCATTTACTTTTTGGACAAGTTAGGCCGATCCTTTTGTAAAGGGTATGACATACTTTTAGCCCGAAAGCCTAGCCCGTTACTTGGACTTCCACTAGTTCTTCCTCAAAGACCGCTATGCAAACGGCAAACATCCCAATGAGTGCGGAGGCGTGTAATTCGCAACATGTTTTGAAAGATAAATAATAATTGGAAAAAGGTTTGATTAAACTGGCATGGAAGCTGAAATTAAATAATCAGAATTAGTTCTTCATACTTCATGCACAGTATGGATTGATGAATTTTTAAGTCAACGTTGTTAGGAAAGTCCACGAGTAACAGGTGGTCAGATTTTATATCACATTAATGGGGTTTGTCCGCACAATTTGGCATTCTTTTGCCATATATTTATCTTTTGTAGTACCCCGCATCCTTGGGCGACTCGAGATACTTATACTTGAAGAAGATTAGACAACGGTGCCTGTGAATCGCGTGCGTTAACATTTGGTATATAAATCGGGTGCAACTTTAGAGGTTATTGTCCGAGTTCTTGAAAATTTATACGAGGGTTATTTTAAGTGCACGTTAATGTGTATACGGGTATATTTTCTTGTCGTCCAAATACTATGTACACTTTCCTAGTCAACCCGCAGGCGCCATATGAGAAGCGAATACAGGGCGTGAAAGATCTCGAAAAAGTATACTAGCCAAATTCCCTAGCCGCTCGATAAACACCTTCCTATTCCGGAGGAAACTGATATCTTTATTATAACTTGACAAATGGGAGACATGTCGCTTGACGGACTTGTATCATTCAGGCAAATATTCTGACACCTAATTAAACGAATGGACGGACTTGTGTGATTATAGTAAATAAGCTGACACTATTTATGAAGGAAGGGGTTCGTCTAGTGACATCTGGCGTTTAAACAATAAAATCAATCATTCAATATTAGTAAATTACTTGTTTAACAATTACACCAACAAATCACACAAATTCTACTTTTATTGTCTAATTAACGACCGGAAAAATTTCCAGAAACGTACAATATAACAAAGGAATGCTTAGAACATTAGTTTCATCTGCATGTACAGCGTGTGTATTTTTTGCAATTGAATTATGTTAGTTTATCACATGTTTGGTTGTTATTTTGGACATACTTTGAAATTTGAGAACTACCAAAGAATGATTGAATGAAATGGGGTAACTTTCAACTGATCTGCTTCAACCGGGCTAATGAAGACAGGAAAACTACCAAAGTAAAGGCGCTGAAAATCATTCTTCAAAGGTGTGTACATCGGTCGGAAGGATGTATGAAAATCCAGTGGCCGCGCCAGGCGCCCACCCCGTATAAAATATCAACAATTATTGCAATATAGTGAGGTTGTAGCCGTTACATTCAGGTCCAGACATGCGCCACAAATCAACATTGACATCCCGATTGACATGTATTTTTGATACTGGACAACCGATTTAACGTTGAGGGATATTGTTGTAGCTTTCGTTCTTAACAAATTCTTCCGAGGACACCCATAAGGGTGTTGTTGGGGGTTTTTTGGGGTTTTTTTTTGTTGTTTTGTTTTGTTTTTTGGGGGGGTTTTGGGGTGGGGGGGTATTTATTTACATGTATCCTTACATGATTCACATAAATGTATAAATTGTAAAGTAGATCTAATCAAGCTTTACATCTCGATATACATCTCGCAAAAGGTTCTTTATTAGTGGGGGACCTGGAAAAAACGACGAGGTTCAGACAGGCGACACCACTCTTTATTAGATTCAAACTGAAATCAGCACGCGTGCCTCGATGACAGACCTTATGATCAACAGTGTACGCTTAGATAACACTCCTCCCTTACAGTTGATGACTGCCCGTGCAGGAGTAAGTCTTCGATTCAGCATTGGACTTGTTTTCTGGTATATTTCGTTTCATTAAATGCAAAATAGAGGCATTGTTTTTTGTGTGAAAACAAATCATGTAGTTCTCTAGCACAGTGACCTAATTGTAGTTTACTACAAGATGTGTAACCTACATATTTAACGCTCAAAAAGCTTTATTTACAAACAATGACTGATCTAAGAATAATGATACATGATTACAAATAATTACAAAGTACTGATCACATAATCCATTTTCTCTTTACTTTCTGTTACAAAATACAAATCCTTTTTGTTTACTCTACAATTATTATAATTATTACTTCCCGTAATTATATCATAATCGTATATCCGTTGTCATGGATATAAGTTATTAATTTGTAAATAAAAGCGTTTGTGTGTTTTTGTGCTTGTTTCTACCTGCGGGAGAAAGTGTAAATATCAAAGTAAATTACCGGTGTAATTAGGCCAACTAAGGTCGAGTTGTAATTTTCGGTCATTCACCCTTAAGGCTATTTATTGTAAACTGTATCTTCGAAAAAGTGAAAATCGCCCAAATTTTATTCACTATTCACAAAAACTAAAGTGCTTGATAGCACGATGGTTGTTAATGTACCAAGGAAACGTGTTTAGCCTCGATGGTCTGACATACAGGCTTGGTTTCTAAAACCCAGATCCAAGCTATAAGTGCTTTCCAGAAATTTCCCGTTTCCTCGACATCAATTTCGAAAAGCAGATCCGACCTTTAAGTGATTTGTTGGAATGCACGACATTTCAGCAACATAGCTTTTCAAGCAGTTGGTCTGCCCTTTCTGGTTTACCCCTCTCTTTGGGAAGCTCACATAAGACCTATAGTACTTTCGGTCGTCTGCTGTGCGAACTAATCGTGTTTAACAAACAAAATCGGAAATTTAATGTTGTGAACACTATATACAACCCTAAATGTTTTCAAATAACCACTCTGATTCCGAATGCGAATGAAAGGATTGACCAGTCATGTACAATTCGGGGGTTTGGGCGACCGATTCGTAAACGCGTGTTGGTCAAGAAAGCTCCTCTGGATATTCCAACTTGTTTTATCCTTATTGCATTGAGGGGTCTGGCAAGGAACAGCGTCTGGGTTGATCTGGTGTGTTATTTTGCTTCGTGGAGAACGGGCTCTATTGGATAAAAGACTTAAACATACATTATGCAAGAGCTACATCTGCCTATTGTGAGTCTTTCTTTGGGCCTGAAATGTTATATAAACTATTTATTAGACATTTATTAACAAACAAGACCATAATCAACTCTCGATGGCATCGGATACTCGGGATTTTAACTAGATTTAATTTATAATTGGGAAAGCGAGACTAAGTCTCGAATATACCAGTACCCTGGTTACCACAATGCACACATCTTGCAAAACTACAAACAGCAATTACTTGGCCGAGAATGAAGTAATTGAATGAAATTTTCAATATTTTCATTTTATATTATCTATTTTTGAGCTATTATAGCAATAATGGCCAGCTCCTTATCTAAATCTTACATAATGTATCTTCCAGCTGAAGTCATATTTGGCTTACTGTGATAACAGCGAAATACAAATTCGGCTTTATTTCAATACTGACTTAATCTACAGACGAAAGGACGGATTTCGACACTACAAAACAAATCAAAATGTAATATAATCATATGAAATTTGCAAATCAAATAAGTTCAGTAAAATATGACTTTAACACATACTTACGGATAACAATTACTAATTTACATTGGCGACGTTTCGAAGAGTATTCTCTTAGCGTTACAGTTACGACCAGACCTCTTTGATTTGGGTAAACACGAAACTCCTAGGTTGGTATCTGTTGTTCTTTTAATTACAGGTTCACAGACAGCTAAAATGTCGATTATGTTAACTTTTGTCGGGTTCGGCAGTTCAGTTTGGGCCATAAACGTAATTACAATTAATATAACAACCGGACTTCCGCTTAATATTTTCAAACAAATATTTTATGCCAGATGAGACCGATTCAAATACAACATTAGATGTCCTAAATCAAAGAGGTTTACTTCATTTATAAGGTGTTTTTTCCAGTACGTGTTCAAATTACTTTATAGCATTCCACCATCTATGGAAGCCTGTATCTACCATTCGTAATTTCTACTTTAAGCCCCTTCAGAACGCGAAAGTCGAAAAGTAGAAGTAAAGACAAAATGTAAGGCGACAGCACCCACATCAAGCAAAAATCGACTTGAAAATAGGAAATTAAGAAATAAACACACCGCAATATTAGCGCCCCTCGTTTTGTCTTGACTTTTACTTTTCGAGTAGCATTTTGGCTTGTCGACTTTTGACATAGTCATATTTTCAGAAATTATGAAATATTAACACACCGCATTATTAGCGACCTATCATTTTGGCTTGCTGTCGTGCTATCGACTTTTCCAGTCTCGCCTCGAAAGTTGTAGTCTCAGGACACATTTGAATACGCGCCATTCGCGTTTACAAAATAGTCTGTGTGATGGAGTCTAGTATAAATGACCTAAACTTTGCACACTTGTTCCATGTGTAAAATAACCCAGAGGACACATAACAGTCCGACCATCTGTTAAATAATCAACAAAGATTTTAAAATACTTGAGTTGATATTTTACGTCTTTGGTGTCGAGATGTCGCTAATAGCCTCTACTTTTGATCTATGGAATTTCCAAGAAAACTCATCGGGTTTTTTTTTTTGGGGGGGGGGGGGCGTTTCCATTCTAACCAGATAAACCACAGCCTATAGCCAAAAATTGTCCAGTAGCTTTTTTGGACTTGCAATTGGCATTGCTCGTGCCAAATTTGATGATAATCCATGCAGGCATAACTGGGGATAATTAGACCTTTGTTGCCATAAGCACCCTTTATTATCAATGCTTTTAGGCCAAGTTTGGAGCATAGTTGGTAAAAAAAATAGGTCTTTTGGGGTGATTAATATGTAGTTTATTACCCCAAATAACAAAAAATGTCATATCTTATCAACAAAAATTACAGTGCTAGCTATAAAATGTGCATTTTAGACTGCCCGACGGCCTTAAGTCGAAAGTAAAAGTCATGACAAAACAATTCTTGCTTGATATGCGTGTTGTCGCGTTACATTTTGTTGTTACTTCTATTTTTCGACTTTCGCGTTCTGAAGGAGCGAAAAGTAGAAATTACGAATGGTAGTTATAGGCTTCCATACACAACCCATCACAGGTCCTTTATACACCTAAATCATACTCGGCTCGTTATATATATTTTTGCAGTGGAGAGGTCACAAGACGGTTATATAACAAGGTTATAGTTGAAAATATTAAAATCCACCAAATATTCAGGAATCCGTAAAATTTATATTCAATCGTCATTGTCAACATGCTGCTTCATTCATGTTGAATTTAAATTTTGTTGTGTGGCGCACGCCAACATTCTTTTCACCAATCGAAAATCAATCTACCGACCACAGAGGGCGCTGTCTCGTGCAGGCACGAGGCGCTAACATTCCGCGCATGCTCCGAATGTGTAAACGTAAGAGAATGTGTCATTTATGTTTTGGATTAAGATCTGTTAAAAGCGGGAAAATATCCCGCCTGCAGCCGATCAACGACGAACAAATATTACGAAGTATTTATCCAAGTCGAGTGTCAGGCGAGCGACACAGATCGAAAACCACTCAGATTGCATTTTGACTGTAGAAGCCCAGTTTTCTACTCGTTGACATTTGGCTACAGAGTAAATAAAGAGTGTACGATCAGTGTCAATGAAGTACGGATGTTTACGGAATGTCAAATCGACTAGGTGGTATGCCATGCGGTCGAACTTGTGGACTTGGTTTATCCAAGATAATCCTGCTATAGGGGGATGTAGGCAGGTGTCTATCTTTCTAGCAAACTGCCATTTTTTCTTCCTGGTTAACCCCACACGTTATAAACAGTTACAACCTTGAAATGCCCCTTCCTTCTCCATTTCTTAATGACCTGTTACGTGATTCATGTCTTGCACGAGGAAGGGTACCTCTTCAAATTGCTTAGAATATTCACATGGCTAATATATTGTTGTTGTACTTTAGTATTATCAGTAAAATCAAATTTAACCAAAGTGTCACCCTATACTATAAAGATCTGGTTCAATAACTAGCTTTTTAAAACAAAAATAGTACCATATACCGAATAATCTGAGGAATCTAAAATTGCGCCTTTATGGTATCAACATACACTACTAGTCATGTGTATTGTTCTCGAATTGTTGTTTTGCCCTGTGGTGCCACCGGGGTCTATATCTGTTCGCTTCTTTCTTATCGTCTGGACTGTTCGTTTGTTCCCGAAATCAGGCGTTTGTGACCACACGGGTTTGTCTTTTTAAATAGTTTCTAGTCGTATTTTGTTCAACTTTGGAGGGAAAACTATACAAATTATATAAATATTTAGTATAAAGTTCGGTTATTGTGAGATTAAATACTATAATTGTTTCTATGGACACGCATGTAGTGCTAGGAAATTTTGCTGACAGAGATCGGGTTCCATCTGCCAAGGGTTTTTTCATCTGACATGAACTCCAGTGTGTACATGAATGGACAAAAGTTTTATCGCATATTCGAATGACCAGGCAATATTTGCTTGTCAACCCCAGGTAACCTCTTCCAAATGGAAAATGGTTATACAGTCATTCTTACCTTCAAACCTTCTGTATACGAGAACCGTTAATTTGTAGAATGTATAGTATTATCTCTAAAGTCCTATAATTTTGAAGTTTATAAAGCAGCGAGGATGGATAAAATGAAGACATTTTAAAATTATATTGCTGAAAAGTACTCGATTGTAAAACAAAGAGAAATATTTATGGAATTCCGTGGAAGATTTTTGAATGGCTTCGCTAAGTCCACGCCGGCGGTGCATGATTAAACTGTTACCCATTGCTGTCATTGTTAAAATAACATGGAGATTTAAGTGTTTGTCAAGTTGGCAAGCGACAACATGTTTCATGTTTTGCTAAGAATGACCATGTTAAGTTTGTATTAAAAAAGGTCTTCATTTTCGAAAGGTTTCTAAAATCTTATAAAACTGTATTCCTGTAAACGTAATTTACATCTTTTCGAATATAGATAACGACACCTGTGATCTTGCAGTCCTGTGATTGTTATCATTTTTTTAATATATAAAACATATTCTAACACATTTGAATTTCAACAGGGCCAGTTTATATTTGTTCCAAATGCAATAACCTCCGCTTTCAATATGGAAACCTTCATTCAATTTCGTGTTTACTTTATCTCGAAAACCCTGTGCAACTTCTTGATTATTTGATTCTGAATAAAGTAATTCCCAGTAGGTTCCTCCTTTGGAATAAGTTAGAAACCCTCCCTCTTGGTTAGTGGCCAGCCGTTGAGCACGAGGCATGGTGTGTCAGGTGGATCAAAAGGATTTAATACATGAACAGTTGCCCTCTATATTTTATTTATGAATTCAACTCTACACTATTGGGGCAATTCTGGGACTACTTTCTTCTACAGTAGTGTAACTAAATGCCAGAGATTTTCAATCTCATAATTTGGATGTCACGGAATCATTACACGCATAATTTTCTAATTTGAGATACCGGTATACACTTTAATCTTGCGTTTCTAAATCACGTCAATAACACGTGAGAGTGGTATTTTCACGATTGCCTGAACGCACAACAGATCATTTAAAAGATATGGTCAATGCAACCCATACAGTTCTGTGGCAGATGCAACGATATGCCAAGGTTGATACCTAAACACTTCACTGCATTCATTCAAAAGGTCATGAGTACCAGAGCCGTTGTTCGAAGGTTTGGATGCTATCCCACTACTATCCAGAGACTAATCGATCGTTTACAGAAGACATGGCCCACTAGAAATCGGCAAAGGCCTGCGCATTTACAGAATCTCACACTTCCTGTATTGATGCCACTGCGAGGGATCCACATGGGTTCATCAGTGAGAAACAGCCTTACATTGGACCAATTCTAATTTAACGCCATTATTGGCTTGAATTTACCTCTTCACCATAACGTTATTGTATGGCTTCCGTTGGTTTGTGGTGACTTTTAGTGGCCAGCCTTCAATTATGCCAAAAATTACATTTCACCTGCATTATGTCTCACAAACACTTCCCGTCAAATCAGCGGTGTGCTCCATTGCGTCTCATATTAATGAGATATTCAGTGAGAATGGAAATAAATGTGTAGAATTTATCGTGCTGGATACAAGTCTTTGCTTCCTCCATTGACTCAAGACGCATGTCTTGATTACGCCGCCATATTTGTTTTGGACGTGTCACCATGTTGTATTTGGAAGAGTTTAACGCGCCAGAATCTCAGCCAATAATCTTTTGTTTATGTTAAACTTCCACCCACGCTCCCGTGCACGCCAAACCAAATAAATGATTACAGTTTATCAAATATTCCTCACCTATTTGATACATTTACAAGAATTTATGAAGAGAATACTAACAGTATTACGGGTCAAGAATTTTGTGTATTATTCTTGATTTTAACAATTCCTCAAAAAATTACAGTTTATGTAACAATGTCAATTGCGTTAAAAGCGAGATGCATTTCTAATCTGAGCCTGTCATGTTCGTTGTGTAGCTGCCACGCAACTAGCATCATCCGGGAAAGTAGAATCCAACAAAAAATGAAAAACTATGTAATAATTTTCATTACATTAAGTAGGTTATTCTGGCATGTCCGTGGAGGAGTCTGCTACGCAATTACCATCACCTGGGAAAGCAGAATCCAAAACTAAGAGACATTGGCATATTTCTTAATACTGTTTTTGTCATCAACTCGTGGAAAATAGTACGTTGAGTAAGTTTATTGACTCAATGGATATGCCCAAAAGCAATACTCGTGCGATGCTGGATTGATATACGATTGGGACTTCTGTTACTAATCAAGTTACAATAAGATTGTAAACCCCCCGCCCAAGCACTGAATTTCCAGTTCTCTTATTTTATCCGATTATCCACGATGGTGCGTTTGCCTTATACTTGGCCATATGGAAACAACTTTCACTAACCCAAGTCCCGTATTTCTCTATCACCATTTTTTAATGACTGTTTATCACATGATAGGATAGGTATAGTATACCACATTAAAAGCTATATAGAGCACAGGACAAATTTAAACACTGTCACGTGATGTAACGGTTGTCGAGTGAACGAAATTTTCTTAAAGTGGATTTCCATTAAATTCAAATGAATTTCGGGAATCTACCCTAAAGTTAATGTTCAATTAAAAATAACCGATAACCATTTACTTGTAATGCTAACGTTGTAGTTTTGAACATGGCTTCCGCATCCTTCTGGGATTGCGGATTTACATTTTCATAGCATGGTAGACATTGTGGAACAGACGAAAGACTCGTGGTATCTCTTGAGCGGCAATGGTCAAGACCACAACCTCACAGACGGTTTCCACAGCTTAATTGCCAAAATAATTGTTTTTACTGATTTATTTTAAAACTATATTTATAAAACATGTTTGATGCTGTACAATATACCACACTTCAAATTCATTTACTTTTTTGAATAATGGAAAAAAGAAATATAGATAGAAGACGGACCTGAACATGTATACTCATCGGGTATACAATAGTTTACCTACTCGAGATAGTCTACAGCACACCTCTATACAAATTACCATGTCTTATTCATACAACACATAACATATCTGGGTTGAGCAGCTGTGCGACCAGCCAGGGCCCAATGATCAAGAAAGTAGAGCTAGGGTAGACTATTGAAGTCCGATTACAAGTTGGATTTGGGATTGTTGCAGTGAGAAAAAAAACACAACAGAATGACAACAATGGACGTACGTTTATTTAGCACTGTGTCGATGATGGCAACTGGGTATCTATTTGAAGTTTTGATTCAATCGCTAAAGTCAACGTGATTTGAGGAGGTTTAATGGTTGAAAACTGGAGAGAAATCAGATTACCGGTTCGACCTGTATGTCTACTTTTATTAGGTTTTCGTCGTAGCCTTTACTCATTTCTAGTTTTAGTGGGTAGAGAGGTGAATTGTGATACCTGCTTGTGGAGATTCTACCTGTTCATACCTGTATAGGTATATCTTTGTACGGAGAGAGTTTGTGTTAAATACCCGTAATTAACGTGTGATATATATATATATAATATACCTGTGTATCAGTGGATTATCTATCAATATATTTACCTATATCTACCTGTATATGCTGACAGTGTTGATATTATTAACTGGAGGAGTTTCTACCGTGGATTTATTTATTATTCAGTAAAACACCGAATGCTGTCTTTGGATTTATTCATTAATAACATTATTGGTCTATATTTTTTCATCATTTATTAATAATAATTAATTGTGTTTTTCATAACTGTGGAAGTATATACCCATGTAAAGGATTACTCACAAGTGTGCATTATATACATCTATTTGTCTATTACCGATTTGCTTTACGTTTGTTCGGCAGTTTTACTCGAATCATTCAAGATTTAAGGTGGCTATTGTAAAATCAGGAGAAACTATCACATTATTAACAATATTTATCCAAGTTAACCGTTAAAAAAAAGGCTGATTGACAAGCGTCACTTCTGATTGACGTCCAAAACCCCGCCTCCTTTTTTTATATTTCGCTCTCGCAACTAAACCTAGTGAAGCCAGTATTGAAATATGCAGGAAAAATTGTGTTAGATTTCTATAGAGTGATTGTAATGAAAGGAGAATGAATCTTTTTCTCTTGCTACTGGACCGAAGCATGTGAAGCAAAGATTGCCGCATCGAGTTAACATAAAACGTAAGCCGACATATAACTGGACGGCTGGAATCTTATTGTGGACGTTTTTGTTTCGCGCGTTTTTCAAGTGTTATAAGTAAAGTTTGGAGTAAGTTGGTTTAAAGGTGTAGAGGTGGATGTCTCCTGCTAACCATGAAGGCGGAGGACCACGTGTTCCGCGTCACCAGTTTAGTTTGTATGTTATTATCCGTTATTATTTATGGAGGACACGGTGCTAAACAAAAGCACGATGCCATGAGTGGAGTAGGAAATGTGACCGAACAAGATTCAGTTCGTTCCAATAGACGCGGCGGCTCTTATTTACCAGGTAAGTGCAAAACCACCCTTTCCCTGCCGGCGGAATACATCAAAGACATGTTTTACCCCCCAATTAATATGTTTAAGCCAGTACAGGTGTATGTTTTACTTTTATTTAAAACAATAGCGGTATTATATATATATATACACATGTAATACCCTTATAAACTATATTTACGTTAAAAACAAACATGACTATAGGTCATTATATCTGGTGTAGGTAATATATATATATATATATATATATATATATATATATGTGGCACGTGTTATGAAATACTGCATTTAAAAACTAGCTCGTGCACGTTGTCAGTCATTTTTAAATATCCTGCATGTAGACCGTTCCTCGTGTATACCTTGGTATTTTTTAAAGTCTGTGAAAAGTTAATTTTATGGATTACAGATCAGATTGCCAAGTTGTCCATCTCCATGGCATGCCACCCTTATTTCCAGCTCCGTTAGTTTCATTTCAGATTAAATTAATAACTTAAGGTACACGGCGATTAATCTGCAACCTATCTTAAAACTATCAATCCAACCCTTATTCAACACCCTAATGTTTGCCCCATATACTTATCCTTCATGTAAATATATCACCCTATATACATGTATATAAACGGTTCCAATTACCTAACTCGTGTCATTCACTAACTTAAATCAAACGTGCACTCTAGCAAAGCGCTGTATGCATGCCTCAGTAATTATTAAGAGTAGTATTTGATCCAATAAATCTAGATAAATAAATCTGGGTTTATAATAAGTAGATTAATTACAAAAGTTTGGATTAAGATTATAATTTAGCTCCATGTTTTGGGACGGGGCATAGATTATCCTATGGTTATGCATCGAGTTTAAAGGCCAGGTCGTCTCGAATTCTAGATTGAAACCATTGCACCTGTTCTCGACAATTGATGTTTGAACGACTCACGTCATAATTACAATATCGAAATATTCATAAAAACATTCAAAATATGGCTACATAGGTTTCTTTAGGCTTTGATTGCTTTAATTCTATAGAACACCGTCAATAGTGATTCGATTAGTGCTCCCCTCTCTTGAATCCAGTTGACCTGAAAAGTACGTTACGCTATCAAGGGATTCGTATCATTCATGGCTTGTTGAGCTTACGAACAATTCAGGGCATTGAAAGGACATCGTGCTAACAACAGATTTACGGCTAGTTTTTTATCAAGTGGCGTAAATTGTGCGTAATAATATTTCAATCTAAAGGTATAAGAGAGGTAACTGGGGTATCAAGTCCTTAACAATTGGCTGTATTAACTGGTGTACTTTCGATTGTCTTGCAAAGATTGGGGAAACATATCTCTAGGGATTTAATTACTTTAGTTCTCGCCAATCGGCAAAAATATTTTTGTTGTTTATTAGTTCACACTTACATTCAAGAATAGTATACTTCTTCCAAGTAAAGGGGTAATCTCGCCTATTTGTAGAAACATTTTCTTGAATCAGTAGTTAAATCGGACATGTATCTTCGTAGCAGATTTGTGTCACTCCATTACAGAGATATACACCTCGTTGTGGTTTTGAAGAGGTTCAGTGAACGTTAAAGTAAAATGGGTCAATCATAACAACTGCATTGTTAATTATACATAATTTTATTCTCAATATGATATAGACATTTATTTTGTGTCAGTGATATTGCCTCTGCAACTGAAAGCGATTATACATTAGTTTTTAAGAAAAGAAATGGTAAAACTGCAGTATATTGTTAATAAATATATAATTTTTTGTATCATCACAGATCTGTTTCTGTAACTTACGTTTCGGTATTTACCCAATTATGTTTTATTATAATCACAAGGCAGAATATGGTTATGCAGATTACTTAGGCATGCGTATTGACGAACTTTGAGTTTAATGTGGTACTATATCTATTGTCACAACTGCTAGCCTTGGGGTTTTATTTTGTTTATGCTTGGGGGTTTTTTTTGTTTTGTTTTGCTGGAGTGAGGGTGTGTGTGTTTTTTTGTTTTGTTTTGTTTTGTTGTTTTGTTTTTTTTTTTTTGGGGGGGGGGGTTGGCGCTGGCTTACTACCTCAGAGTTCCAGAATTCGATATCATAAGGTCTGTCATTGAGTCAACTGGTGGGGTTTCGATTCCCCGGTTGTACGTGAGAAGGAGTAGGGTCGCCTGTCCAACCTCGTGGGATTTCTCCGGGTCCTCCGGTTTCCCCCCATTGCTAAAGACACCTACGCGCAAGCGAATTATTGAAATAAAATAAAATTGAACCATATGTTAGTCCCGAAATGGCCTAGTTTGAGTCGAGTGGACGTTAAACCCTGGTGTTGGTCGAGAAGGTTTCTCGGGAGTTTCTAGAATGGCATTCTCCTTCTCTTGTTAGTGGCACAAGACTAATGGCCCCAAGGCGTTTACATGAAATGAAAAACCGAGTCTTGTGTATACCATTTGCAACACATTCATGATCGCTTGACAAAATGTTCGTAATACTCATAGCACACTGCATCAGTGCTCTAGACGAAACAAACCTACCCTTTGTCCAGAACAAAACCCGTCGAATTATAGTGTATCATCCATGTACATTCATAAACATTGTTTGTAAATAAGTGTTTAGAAGATGACTCTTCGGATATAGGATCTACATATGATATACCTATATCCATGGTTGTATTTTGCCATTCACAATCAACAACTGCGTGTAACACATTTAGATTAGTTTTTGAATAGAAAAAAATAAAATGCGATCCCAATGACATTTGAATAAGATTATTGGCTTTGAGAACTGTTCCTGATCAATTGTGAAAATGTTATCTATCTTCGATTTGTTAAACATGACATTAAGAACATGAAAATGGCGTACTGCAAGAAAATATTCAACAATTTCGCTTTTTATTTAGAGAAAAGTTGTTAAACTCGTTCGATTAAGACTTCGTCTTTTGTAGGAATTGTATTTTTATTTTATTAACTCCGATGATTTTGTTTTTATTTTTCCTAGTATTTGTCTAGTTGTCCAAAGGCAGTACCAACTTAAATATTAGGGATTATTCGTGTTATATGATAGAACGTTGAACTGGTTATATATCGTTTAAATGTGACTGACTCTTTTAATTCGTTTGTAGCTCAACTCAAGCAGAAAAAACCGGACATTTGTTCAAGAAACCTTACGGGAACTAAAGGGGGATGGGGATGTGGTTTTGTGTTTTGATTGTATTTTTACGTTATTATTGTCCCCGCCTTTCGAAGAAAGCAGGGGACTATTAAAATAGGTCCGTACGGACGTCCGTCACACTTTTTGGAACACAATAACTGTCCTAAGTGGTGTAGGTGTTTATTAGGTGAATACCTTGATGGAGTTGAAGCATTTTCTGCTTAGGCTAAACAGAAATCAGCAATTTGATTGGTTGATACTTTGGGACACGATAACTTCAGTTCTAATTATGTGAGAGTGTATAGTTTCATTATATCAATACCTTGACTATGTTCGATAATGAGCATTTTCTGCTCAGGGTAAGCAGACTTTGGAGCTCGATAACTTAGATTCTAATTGAGTGAGATGAACATTTTCGTCTTGGGCTTAGTGGAGACTTCAGACTGATTGGTCGAGACTTTGGAACACAGTAACTCTCCTAATTCAGCTAGCATGTTCAAACTTGGTGTAAGTGTTTATTAGGTGAATGCCTTGACAGTGTTCGATCATGTGCAGTTTCCACTTAGGCTTAGAGATAAGCAATTTGATTGCTTGAGACATTGGAACACGATAACTTTGGTTCTAATGAGGTGAAAGTGGTGAAACCCGGAGTATAGGTTCATTATAGCAATACAATTGACTAATTCGATAAGCAATTTGATTGGTCAAGACTTTGGAACATAACTCTGCTTTTAATTGGGGCAGAATGTTTAAACTTGGTGTAGATATTCATTAGGTGAATTTATTGAATGAGGTCAGTGATTAACATTTTCCGCTAAAGCTAAGCAGAGCTAAGCAATTGCATTGGTCGATGCTTTCCGGCAAGGTAACGTTGATTCTAACTGATGGAAAGTATTGAAAACTTGTGTAGTTTCACTACCAGGTATTTCAAAACCTTGACTCGAGTTCGATCGTGAACATTTTATGCTTAGACTAAGTATAGATAAACAGTTTGATTGCTCAATACTTGTCAAAAAGATAAATGTGCAATTAATTAGTATGTGTCATCTATCTATTTTGGTATTGGGGAGGGGGCATCAGCCTCCCTGTTGTCTTGTTTTATTACTGTACCGACCTCAAACCACATTTGATTTTTATTATTACTGTGCCTTTTATCAAGAAGTTTCTGATAGTGCATCTTATTCGATGTTTTTCCTCATTTCTGTTCTAACAGCTGCTCTTTCTTCAAATCGCTCTCATGACTAATATTTTCCCACAACGGTGAAAGTACACACTAAAAAATGCAGGCCTTTGATTGTGCATAGTGTGTCTTGTCCGCTGATTTGGCTTATGGGTGTTATGTGTGGTGTGGTCCTCCTGTAATATTACTAATCTGACAACTTAATATCGAGCACTGGTATGTTGTGAATTACTGACCAATTACATTGGGCCATGTGGTATAATGCACATTACAACATTTATAATATAAAGTGTCGCCCTAAATAAGACGCAAATCACTACACAGCAGAACAGTAGGACGTTAAATCTTATTTCATTTCACTACACAACATAGGCATGGATTACTAGTAGTATATCGTATGTCATTCTAAGTGACTATCTTAGTTTAAACAAATAATTATTGAAGGATGCAAATGACTATTGCAAAAGTTATTTTTACTTTGAAAATGTGATTCATTTCTTCTTCTCAGGTACAGTAGCAGTTCAGATATATTGATTCAACAGTTCGAGTAAGTAATTGCATCACCATCAAAAGGATGACACACAGTTACTCACTGAACACATTTATTAGTAGTAATGAGCTAGGATGTGTGTTCTTCTCTTACTTGTTGAAGAAGTAAAAGATATTTTATGCAACAATTAAATTCTAAATAAAGGCAAAGATATCAAACAGATGACACATGGTTACTCATAAATCTATTAGCAATAGTTATAGGTTCTTTGTTTCTTATATTTAATTGGAAGATTCATTCTTGGATATGCATGCATATTTTTATATGTTTGTCTGATGACATATATATATGGTAAGGAATTCCGCAAAAGCGTTTTCGGGATGCATATTGTGAACGACTCTAGATTTAAAAACTGTATCTTGAAAACCAAAGCTACTGACTCAAATATAATTTTCAGGTCCATTTCGTAATTCTTTGGTATTGTGAAAATGGACGCAATCAAATCTATTAAACTGCTCAGTCCTAAACCCGTATATTAATGGCGTCCTGTCGTGTACCAAGACGCAAATAATACAAGTAAATCGTAAGTTATTAATCAAGTATCGTAACGTAAGTTACTAATCAAGTATCGTAACGCAAGTTACTAATCAATTATCGTAACAGAGTTTACTACACCTGGAAAGTACATGTTCTGCGGAATGCTAAAATATATTATTGACCTGACAAGAGTATGTCGTTGATTACTGACCAATTACGTTTGGGTATGTAGTATAATGTGCATATTATTACTGCACCATTTGATGGGACGCACATTATAACAAAACAGAACGGGGGGGTAAATTACTAGTAGTTGCGTATTAATACGTAATTTATGTACATGTTCCGAGGAATATTAAAAGATATATTACAATGCTGGCAAGGTGCTGCCGTGCACTAGTATGTCGTCGATTCCTGATCAGTTACGATGGGCTATGCGGTATAATGCACATTACTGCATTTATAACATAAAAGCAACGTATCGCCCTGACAAGACACAAATTACTCTACAACAGAACTGAGGGGTAGATTACTTGTAGCTATGCATTATGGCGTAACTTACTACTCTAAGAAAGTACATGTATTATGAACGCTTTTGCTTGATAATGTAATTGTATAGCCATGTACTATTTTACTACAATAGTAACGTGGATGTAATAGGATATATGAAGACATACATTACTACACTAGCAATGTTTTGTCGTTAAAAGACGTAAATTATAATAATCTCGTAGCGTCATGCACGACAACGTACTTTCCACTCTGCCTTTGAAAGGTAAAACTAAGACATAATCTACAACAATAGCAACATAATGTCGTTGATTACTGGTACCAGTATTTTCCTCTGATTTTAGTATGAATTACAAAATTCTAAAATCATGCAAACACTTGAACCTATTTTGGAGATTAAAAAAAATTATCATGTTTTAAACAGCTAGAATCAACTTTTAGAGAGGCCAAGCAAATTATTGTCGTAGCTTCCGTATTTGAATACAAATCAGACAGGTGCCAATTTAATAATCTTCCGCCGGGGAAAACGTTGGCGTGCACTCGTACATTCTTATGATGTAAGGCCACATAAGACAAATATACATACACCAACAATGTAATGCCGTGTACGAAGATAAAATTTACTAAACAAGGAACGTATAAGAGAATATAAAGGACTATCTAGCAAGGGGTTTATTTGTAATAACCAGATTACTGAGACAAGGGTAATTAACACCCAAACTTTGTCATGCAAACACTAGTTACATTAAAATGTTCCACTAATTTGTCTTTATTGTATTTCCGGACCTTCAGTATGACTGTCCTTTTGGATTGGCAACACTACACAACCTATGTGTACGAAGACATGATTTACTACAAGAGGATGGTATTATGGAATACATAAAAATACCAGAGTGATTTATTTGGACCAAGGAACGCAGGACCTATAATCATGGGACTATAGGTTCCACCGCATCACATAAAGATCCATGAATACATGGCAAGCAACGTAGCCTCGTACTAAAACATATTGTACTACACCAGGATCGTATTAAGGAATACTAAGACGTACGTTAATACACAGGCCGTGTGGTTTGAACACGGGCGTACGTTACTGTGCTGCTAACTTGTTAGGAAAGGATAATAGGATATATTAGGGAATACTAAGGCATACAGCATAATACTGTTTCCCAAGATATGACGCCAGCCACGTTGGGTCGTTAAGGATTATATATAAATTGCTTAACCAACAACTATTTATTACGATAAACGTTGTAAGACTAACTACGTAGGACACCCCAATGCAATGACATTAGAGATGCACCCTGATTTCACTTACCTGTACATAAAGATTTTGTAAATATAATCGTAAGATGTACTAGCGATTGTAACAAAATGTTTAATTCACTAAGGACACGGGGTTAAATAAAATAATATTGGTTATTGGGCCATGACTCACGATAGATAAAACTAATGTTATATATACATGTAATAATTACAGAGAATAGATATCATTTTATTTTTAAT
Organism: Patella vulgata; assembly: GCF_932274485.2. NCBI lineage: Eukaryota > Metazoa > Mollusca > Gastropoda > Patellidae > Patella > Patella vulgata. The sequence goes on from NC_065883.2 coordinate 28,252,354, forward strand.
TCAACTTTTATTATAGCCCATAGGGTCAAAGGCTCAAAGTTTTTGAACCGACAGCCAGGGTTTATTTGTCAAGTTATAAGTGTACATTAGTGATTATAACTGACAGGTCTTTCACTTAATTGTAATAAAGAGCACAGTGTAATTGACAGGTCTTTCACTTAAAGATACATTATAATAGTTAAAAACTACATTATGTAAAGGGAACTTGCTGAAAAGTTCAGTCAAATTGGTCCACTCTGAACCGAGGGTTTAGCGATTGAATTTTCGTCCTAGCCTCGATCATCATTACTAAAAGCGGTACGATAAAAAAACATAGTCTCGATTATCCATTTCATGATTAAATCATGAATGGAAGTCGACCAGCAAATCGGAACCTAATCCAATAAACATCGCAGGCTAGCGATGACATCGAGAGTTGATTATGGTCTGGATAAGTTAATTAATGTCTAATTAATAATTTCGATAACATTTCAGGTCCAAAGAAAGACCTGCAATAGGCAGATTTAGCTCTTGCATAATGTATGTTTAATTTGTAATAAAGTGTATTACTTTAATGTGTACATTTTGAAGCATGATTGGTGAAATACTTGACAGCAGCCTATTATGCCAAATATACTTTCCCTTTGCCTTTTCCCTACGTACAGATACTGACACAAAATACGGGCAGCTAAATAACTGCAAAGCTCCCAATGCTGTCGTGGAAGGTCTGTCTTCCGGTGCGTTCAGTCTTGTACGTATATAAGGTTAGAAAAACTCCTTTATGGCAGTGAGTGATGACTCCAACCTGGAAAGTTCTACTTCCCTGCTTCAACGTGTGGCATTTTGCACTAGAGTGAAAGAAAAGAACATGTCAATAAAAGTACCCATTCATTTAGCATATACACTATAGGCCCATAACATGCTACTTATGCCCAGCTATATATTAACTAAGTTAATCAGACCGGCAAAGCAGAGATAAGGCCCATATATACATAGATATACGTTTACATTAAATACTCGTGTATTATAGTATATGTATATAGAATATAAACACCTCTTATTACTTCTATAGATATATAAAACCGTGTATTCAACTCTAGCTCAACGTATTGTGTTAGCCTATGTCAACGGTTTTTGTGTTTGTTAGCTTTATGTAGGCTTAATAATAGATCACTGAATAGTTGTGGTATACTCCACAATACATTTACGTTTTAAAAAATCTTCAGTGACTAGTATTTATATGATTATGTAATAGAAGTGATTAAATGTATATCATACTTTTAAATTGCGGTTAAATGCTTAAACGGTGTTCTGGAAATGGTGTATAATTATGGGTGGTGTCTTAGAATCCACATTGCACCAATTCTCAAAAGTGAGATTGATTATTGGTTTGGATCATCTTGATATAAGGATACTTTATATTTTCACGTATCAACACAATTTTTTGAGAGATAAAACGCACTGCGGAAATGAAAAGAATAGATTTTAACACATGGTCAACAAAATACTTCGAACCTTTGAAACACGTGCTTCTCCAGCACCAGGCCTGGATAGTGCATTACAATTCTACAGTTGAAATTCAAAATATAACGTTGGCCAACCAAACTGTACCACGGTTACCGCCCGAACATGTCACAATCAAGTTAAAATAAAGACAACATACAATCAAAAGTACTACTATTTTAAAAGTAAATTGGTCCAAACATTATTTATATTCAATCAATCCTAACGTAATTTACAGCCATCGGAAGTTTACATCGTTTTGTATTTTTCGCAATGTCGTCCTTAGGTGTCTTAGACAAAATAATAATGATATTTATAATTAAACCGGTCAATACTTCTCAAAAAAATAATAATAATTACGATATTTATAATTAAGCCGGTCAATACTGCACGATGATTTGTTTTATGCTCGGGTGTGATTAATTAGATCAACTGACAAACAAAATTATGACATTAGGGTGTATCCATTTACAAGTGTCAAGTTAAGTTTATAACTGTTGTTAATCTTTTTATGGAATACGTTAATATATAATTAGGCTGGACGGAGTGGACTCCATCCGTTATTTGGAAAGTATTTTTAAAGCAAGAACGTTTTTATTATTCAAACGATTAGTAGAAATACGTATACACAACCGATAACAAACAATTATTAGAAATACGTGTACAAAAACGATTAGTAGAAATACTTATACACGAACAAATAGCAGAAATACGTATAAACGAACGATTAGCAGAAATACGTATAAACGAACGATTAGAAGAAATATGTATAAACAAACGATTAGTAGAAATACGTATACACAAACTATTAGTAGAAATACGCATCCACCAACGTATTCAGCTTTAGAGATCGTTGCTTTATTTAAAATTGGTTTATAAAGTCAAACCTCTAAGATATATCTAATTACGGAACCCATCATTTTTTACTGTGTAACCTAAATTTCATCTTTTCTAAATCGTAAGATAACCACCGAGTCTTGACTGACTGGGATTGTTGTTTACGAAGCCATTTAACCCGACCTATACATTTACACTAGTAAAATCTAATTCATAATTTTTCCATATCAAAGGAAAATTCATATATCACGTCACTCATACAGCTATTTTATTTCGTTTCGCCTTTGGTAGTTGATGTTTTGTACCCGGCTTATGGTTGACAGCATTTTGCTCACATGTAAATGCCATTCATTGATATAAACAGAGAACGAAAAACCAGTTTTAGCTACCAGTAAGCTGGGACAAAATATACTAAAGACACTGATGATATCTTTCCTACTCATAATTTCGTTAACAGGTTGGACACGTTCTCCACTTGATCCTTTACGAGAGATAGAGAGAGGGAGCTTCTGCAATGTATGCATACACTTCCTTTAGCACGATTCTTCTCCTATATAGTAAAACGGAATAAAATGAATGTGGTTTAACGACCTGCCTTTCTTCTTCATCCGGATTAATGAGGACGGGCATACCCCATGCAGTGTGAAACTTTGTCCAGACAGCTATGTGGTATGCTCTTATTTCGAATTCAAACTGCCAAGAGTTCTTTTACATGCACGCCAATTATAAGATAACAGCTAGTGATATTGGCGTGCACGCAACAGAATCCTGCCCGGGTAAAAATTTTCCTCATGGCACATTGTGTCGTGTATGCTCGTCTTCTTTAGCCCAAATTGTTTCAATGGCATTTAGTAATTGAACAGGTCACAATTCTATGGAATACAATTACTGCTTATTACTGAGCGACGTTTCGACTAGGCTTCTCATTGCTGGATAATGACTAGAGAAGCCTAGTCGAAACGTCGCTCAGTAATAATAAGCAGTAATTGTATTCCATATAATTGTGACCTGTATATTCTTTAGCCGAGTCGGAGCAAAATAGTAGGGCGTTAAACCCCATTTCATATCATTTGCAACAAATATATTGTATACAAGTAGGTTTACTAAAGTGAATGAGATTAAATCAAGATTATGATTAGGAAAGAAACCGGAAACCTTAGTCTTGGAATGACCTTAATTCGGTGTTTATCCTTGACGACGTCATGAAGAAATGAACAATATGTGAATACCACATGAATAACGATGTGCAGGACTGTTTGGTATCAGATATAATAGACCCGGGTACTTCGATCTGTCAATTTAATCTATAAAGTAAATAACTTTAACTTGGTGACATATTTTAAAGCCGGACTTATTGCACCCACCATTTATAAACTTGATATCGATATGGAGTTGTTTTATGTATAGCATGATTGTTTGTCGTATTAAACAGGTCAAACTCTGGTAGGTTGTCGTAAAACAACTCCCTGTTAGTCTCGAAATGACTGACGTGTTGATGAAATTTGACGATCTTGCGTTTCCTGTCAGACTGTATACAAAAAATCGGTTAGTGTGAACTCGGTGTTGCATTTTAATCAACATTAAGCAATACGATAATTTCTTGAATTTCTATTAGATCCTTAATTTTTCTTGTCATTCCATGGACAACAAAATATTTCCGCTTTGCACTAGATTGCATCATGGCTGCATGTCAACTAGCAATAGTTATTTACTACCCATAGATCGTTATGTGAAGTCCTGCCACACAGAAAGACGACTTTAATTTTATTCTCGGTCCATTTTAAAATGTAAACTGTGGTATATTCGGAAATCACGATATGATAACTTTCGTTTTAATTATCAACTAAACAATTGCTACTAATAAGAGAAAAACAATCCAAATACGGTCTTCCTAACAGTAGAAGTATCACAAACTTGAGATGCGTTAACGAGAAAAATGATATTATGTTATTACAATGTCACCAATTCAAGCCATAAAATTATAAAATTCACGGAATGAATTTTAACGCAGTTTTGAAGTTGACATTTTAAAAAATATATTGGTCACGATTCTAGTTCTTTCCCACCATCTGTAGAAGCGATACGGTCACTTTAATTTCGTGTGACTGATTGATAGAAACTTACTTACAACTTGCTGGTGGTGGGCGCCTAGACAAACCACAAGCACCCCTCGACCATTAAACTAACTCACTTAAAGGTTAAACCGATAACCTTTTAAAAGCGAAAAAGAAATTAAAGAAGTTTGTCTTTTACCTTGATACACATTGTGACCTGGATTTGAGAAATTTACAGTTGAATATATACAATTTATGGGACTTGAGTGCATTTGTATTATATATTGTTTTGCACACGTGGAGCTCTGATTTTCTGTCTTTGTGGGCCATCTTGACAATGACTTCTTTATATAACATTGCTAACGTTTGCTATATGATTAAGGTTTTATGGCACACAGAGTTTGTTTTTTTTATATCCATATTGAAGTTTCTTTACTTTCAGTGCTTAAATCTGTTCAAAGGGGACGGTACCAACGCATCGCAGTTTAATGGTTTATGAATTATTAAACTATAGAGACGCGTTGGTCCCGTGAATCATAACAGTTGGCTCCCCTGCATGGAGTAAGAAATGCCAGGCGGATTACGACACATTTATATAAACGTTTGGTCCGTTTTTGTTTTAAAATCTGCTACGTATTGCTGAATATGCGAAGGGATCCAAAAGACAAAAAGTCGTAAATTTGACATTACCTGGAAATAGTTATCTTTTACGATGTGGACAATGAGCTTTACATAATGTTCAACCATATTTCTGCGGAATGACAAGAGGTATCGGGTTCTAGAAAGAGTTTTTAGTGTCACTGATTAAACGTTAGTGAGACGCACGGTTTCCAAAGGGCCCAAACCAGTTAATTTGGTTTGAACAAGTATATAAAAAGATAAATGTGCATCACTGACATCTTTGCTAGCCAGTTTCGTAACATGTTTCTTAAAGTTCACGCGAACACTGCCTTGTGCATGACCCTACTTTAAATTGTGTGTTAAGTGTGTATAGAAATGAAATGAAATGGGGTTTAACGTCCTACTGTTTTGCTCTGAACTGGGCTAATGAAGACGGGCATACGCCATACAGTGTGCTATGAGGGAAATTTTGCCCGGACAGCGGCACTACGGCCTACTCTTATATCGAATTCCAACTGTCAAGGGATCTTTAACGTGCACGCAATGTGTACACGGGACCTCGGTTTTTCGTCCCATCCGAACGACTAGACAGCTGTCCTTGTCAGCATACATACAAGTGCAAATGTAACGATAACAAACATAACATATTTCAGTTAAGACAGTTATTAATAGTGGAAAACTTATGAATGGAGCGGAAATATATCATAAAAACCCTAACGTTAATAATTTTGAAAAGAGTCGCTATACAGAGAGTATTATAACTACGTCTATTAAGCGTTAAAGATATATTTTCATAATATCTAGTCATATATCAAAACATCTGTTTAGAGTGAATGAGGTCGGATTTATAAGGATTGGTTTGTAAACTGTTTTTGCAGTCGATATCTTTCAGTAGAAAGGTTTTGAAATTGTGGTTCATAAAAATGTATTTAAATGTATAATGAGTTCGTCATACGTTTGTCAGATGATGATTTTGAAAATGTACGTGGTGTCGTATTTAAAATGTCACTGTTTATGTCCCATATACTTCCCTAATATGCAAATGTCCAAGCAGCTTTTCGAACTACTCTTCATCGAATTTCAGCTGTCGGGGGGATCGTTAACGTGCACGCCAACATGTACACTGAATCTCATTTTTCGTACTAGGCACTACTTTCTCCATCAAGGGAAACCACGCTGGATAACACGGGTATCGATCCCGGAACCTCCTGGATAGTGAGCAATGGACTGACTCGTTGAGCCACTGTCTGTTTCCTTTTTAGTTTAACGTCTGCTTCTACAATAGAGATATCCCAGACTAAAAGGAATTGATATATGAAAGAGCATTTGAATAATCTTTGAGAGTGTACAGCGTACTAAACTTGTTGTTGCACATTTGCACCTGATAATTTGGAAACATGTATGAATTGCATTTACTTTTCAGGGTTAAGAAATAAAATGTGTCGTCTACAACATCTTTTTATTGGAATGACGATGTACAATTTCGGGTAGTGCACATCGTATCCATTAATAATTCAGATCAAGTATTATATTTTCTGGTTTCAAATGAAATTGTTGATGTATAAAAGGATATCGAAATCTGTGCAGGAATGGAGAGAGAGAGAAGGGGGGAGAGAGAGAGGGATGGGGTTTATTGTCCACTCGACACAAACTAGTTCATTTCGGGACTAACATATCGTTTGATTTTATTTCAATACTTCGCTTGTGCGTAGGGTTTTTTTAGGAGTGGGAGGAAACCGAAGGACCCAGAGACAGCCCACGAGGTTGGACAGGCGACCCTACTCCTTGTCACGTACAACCGGGGATTCGAAACCACGCCAGTTGACTCAATGACAGGCCTTATTATACAGCGCGCACGTGCTAACCATTCGGCCATCCAACCCCCCTGTCCAGGAATGGGCCTGTAGAACTCTTTCTTTCATTGCCGTTTCACACACATGATCTCATGGTTCGTAAGTGAGGAAGGTAATGGTGGCAAAACACCAGGACCTGTATCCGGAGGGTGCTGATAGGGTGCCAAGAATTTAGGTATAATGGGCCTACCCAACATGCATAACACTAGGGCCCTAATCAAGGGTTGAAGTTCACGTTTGGTACGATAAATTGTTATATCTGTTAAGAAACTGGACATCGTCTGATTTTTTGTATACTTTAGTTTTGTTTTCTTTTTTCTTGTAAAATGTTTATTCACAAAATGTGTATACAATATCATATGTATATATGTTTGTAGTTAATTTCTAAGTTTTTAGTCACCTAGTGTAGAAATACCCGCAATAAGTTTGAACCCAGTTGGTACCATAACGATAGAGGGTGTAAGTAGCATGTTTTTACTATGGTAATCATATACAGATATAACACATGTGCGTAATTAACAACGAGTTGCAAAAAGGGAAAACACAATGACGAAAGACCCAACCTAAGTAAGCGCACAGTTTGAGACACCTACAAAACGACGGATGGTGTAGGTAACGTGTTTTTACTATGGGTTTGTCGCGATTGGAGAAACCGAAACTGACACTATTAGCTTCTAATCATGTAAATCATAATACCCGTGCATAATTAACAACGAGTTGCAAAAAACGAAAGTAGAAGGACGGTGCTGATAGTGGGTGTTAGTAACATATTGATACAACTAAAGGGCCCTTTGATTTTTTGGAGCTTGAAACATAAAGGTGTATTTATAGTGTACGACATCGTTGTGTTCACAAAGGGGTCTGAACAATTTGAGTTTCAAGGTGTAACGTTAAGAAAATACTCCAACATAATATTTGAACAATAGCAGATTGACCCCGAACATAACCTTACTAAATTCGAGAACCTCCTTAAATCTTGTACATGTTACAAGAATTATAACACGTCAACACGAAACCATTAAATCGTCTGATTAAACGTGTCTGTTGTTATGAAAATTTCAATCGATGTATTTTACAGGCGTTTGTTAGTGGATTCTTTGCAAACCTACGCGGCCAGGAATACTGAAAACCTTGCAGAATGGACATGATGCGTATTGAAAGATTTTACCTGATATATGTATATAAAAAATCAAGTTCATCGTAAACTCAACCCCGGGCTTAATGGTCATCAAGTTGTGCTTTGACATTTTAAACCACTGAGCTTTTAGACCCGAAATCAAGGTCCATAGCTAAAAATGTGGTCTGTACTTTGGCATTTAGATACTTCCAATTTGGACCCAATTAGCCTTTGAATATGCAAAGGGCCGTTAGTTTTACGAAGACTGGGGCTCTCCACATTGACCAGTAAAGAAAACTTCAACAAAAAAGATACTGCTCCCTTCTTTCATCTGTTGCTATGGTCAACCGTGGCTATCTGGTTTTCCTGGGGGGGGGGGGGTGTTTTTATTGAGAATGGCCTGTAGATCCATTTGGTTTTGAATGTTAGTGGATATCGCTTGAACACTTGATGCACCTGCTGTATTCAAATAACTTTTTACTTTCTTTCGATGTTAAAATAAGGTTGCTTGATCAAACTGGAAAATTAGTAGGGGACATCAGATGAAGGCTGGTCGTTTGGTATGAAAAGGTGCGATGTTAAGTTTTATTTAGTAATTTTAATATACTTTTAATACTGAAGTTTAGTTGGCTTTGTGTATCATCTGATTTTAATTTTATTCGCGGTACTTCAGAAACTGAATCCAACGACTCTATACTTTGTCGAAATGGATAATGGAAGTTTTATTTTATAGACCAAAAGGCGAGAACTTACTTTTAGGATGCGTTTTCGTCCAGTTGAGCCGCCAACATGTTTGTTTTTTATCTTTAATCACTCGTCTGCCTTCACTGAGAATTGTCATCCAATTATGTTAATGGAATACTTACAGTTCCTCTAAGCGCTATTATATCATTTTGGGTTCAGGTGTCGATGTCTGGGTATTAGGTACACCACTAATTGATAATGGTCAAATTCCAATCCTTGCATACCAGGCGTTCCTCAAATATTTGATAACAAAAATGCTCAATTTGTTTTGGAATCCTTATAAGGAATTTTATATTTCAAATCAGAAGAATGAATGAGTATTATTTGTAGGTTATTTTAGGAAAGAACGTTGCTGTTTTGGGATTCAAATCTTTCATATGTAATCATTATTTATCAGTTACAACTTTATGAATGAAAAAAGAAAGAAATGAATTTCATTATCCACAATGACTTACCCTACAAATATTCGATTCATATGAATTTGTGAAATTTTCCATAAGTAAGATATTTCTTTCATAAGAAAAACAAGACGGCGTCTATTTGTGTCAGCTTTGCATTAAGCGCATACTAGGGTTTACAATAAAATCAGCGTTTATAGTAAAATACCTATCGATATCCCGTAACCTTTACCTGTTTTGACCCTTGAGTCACCAAACAACATTTAAAACCTTCCCATTCATCCACTAGAAGCTTATCAAAATGCGCGTGCACGATCGTCTGCCTATGAATAAAGATGGAGTCGGTAATTGTAAAAATTGTAAACATGACATAAAGAACAGGAAGACTGCGATACGACGCCATTTACAAAAAAAACTGACGAGAAGTTACTAGAAGTCACGTGTGGCGATTGTAAATGGAGAACCTGCAGTTTGATAGCCACGCCCCCTATAGGCTATTGATGCATGGCTAACACAGGTTTTTGTGCATGATTACGGTTGATTTCTCTTGTAAATAGGTGTATAGAGAAGCGACTATAATATAGATAAATACCTTATGATTACATAGAGAAGCTCATTGTGAGACTCTATATATATAATAGCTATAGTTAAATTATTGTTCCTATACAAGCGGCTTGAATTAAATCGTATTAAAATGTCTACTGTTAGGGGTTTTCTATAAGTCTTTGTATCAAAATGAATGAGTTACGGTTTACCTCCTAACAATAAACTTGGTATTGTTACAAAAAAGATAAGGCAAGCTTCAGAGTCAGTAAAAGTTACTAGCAAAAACAATTGTTTTTTTCTGGATTCAGAAAGGGGTGGACCACCATTAACAACATTACTGTGAATGGTTTTAGACGAATCGAAAGACACTTCCGTGCACCAAATGTTTTATACACAGTTTACAAGTCACGGACAAACTTCGGTGTTATTTACTAAAACGAACGTTTGATATATCTGAGGCTAATGAGCCGCGTTGGCTCGGTGGATAAGACGTTACCTTGGTAATCTGGAGGTCCCGTGTTTGCGGAGAAAGTTCATCGGGATTATCCGGCCTGACCCCGCCCTCCCCTTCCCCTGTCGGCAATGCAAGACAGAGGACCTAGCAAGCGACAACGTATGGTCGTTCAGATGGAACGAAAAAAACGAAGTTCCGCGTACACATTAGCGTGCACGTAAAAGAACTATTGGCAGTTGAATTAGATATAAGAATAGGCTCTAGAATTTTCTCCTCATGGTACACTGAATGGCGTATGCCCATCTTTATTAGCCCAGTCGGAGCAGAACAGTAGGACGTTATACCCCATTTCATTTCATCTAAGACTCAACTTGACATTTACTAAGTATATTTTGCATCCGATATACATTGATGACATTAAGCTATATGTTTAGCTGTAAGATTATGATGCTACTGATTCGTTCATATCATGATTCCGGCATTATGCTAAATACATTATTCTGGATTATTAATACGTTATAATCAACATAATAGTCAATGCAATTATGACGATTCTGAATACAACATTAGAGTAATTTCCTATACAGTGATACCATTAGTCATTATGCTAATACGTGTATCTGCATAATTATGACGTTATGTTAGTTACGTTTTTTAGTTTGACGTTACGTTTATCTGTATAATCATGACGTTATTCATTATTATGACGTTACGTTTATCCGTATGATTATGAGTATGACGTTATTTAGTATTATGTTAATTACGGTTATCATCATTGGGTTGCGTTTATATGCATGATTATGTTATGTTAATGACGCTTATTATCATGACGTTACGTTTATCTGTATGATTATGATGTTAAGTACGTTTATTATTATGACGTTACGACGAATGATTTATTCTGTGCGTTTATTACGTTATTCAATATTGTAGCCAAAAATGGAAATTTATTGGATTCTGATTGTCGAATGTGTCGTCAAAAGAGTATAACAGTCCTCACATTAATGCTGTTATATTCAAAATACGACTATGTACTAAAACATTATATCCCGTTCGCAATGTATATTTCTGACATTATCCCCAACGTACGCCGATGACTTAGTATTTGACTCATGGTTTTGTAACAACATCATACTCGTATGGTGTTTACATATCCCCTCTAACAGAAGACCAACCGTCAAACGTAACTGCAAATATGTTACAGTATGTTGTTGCGTCTATATACGTTAATTAATAAATGTTGCTGAAAGTCATAATGAACAATGTATGGGGAAAAAATTAAACCTTTTCCTATAAAACAGTTTTCAAATTCGAATGTAAGAGTGGAATGCAATCTTCATAAACCATGTGACTGGAAAAGCGGTTGTACATGTGCTGAAAGTAGAAAAAGGTATCCTATTCAATGTCGTTATCCTATCAAATCAACCGTCCATTATGAAATAAAAGACATATTCCCTAGACGTGGTTTTAGTAAAATGTGGTGCGTTTGAAAATGACAGAATTCAATCCGAGAGCTGGATCTTAAAGTTTGGCCTTAGCCGTGTTTAGTGTGTGTAGGTTAATTATAGAATTAGTCACGACTTCAATTCTATTACAATTCAAATGTCTTTAACTGGAAAACGTGAAAGGAGCAACTTTCTGAATTCAGTTCAAGGGCTGGATCTGAAATTGTGACCTTATATGGTTGGCACACACGTGCCAGTGTGCCATTGGTTCGTACACGTAGAAATAAGAATAAGTGTGAAGGTTATTTAGCCATTACAATGTAAATATTTGATAGAATTCAGACCAAGAGCTAGGTCTTAAAGCGCGTATGACTTTTTTGGAACCCTAATATAAACGAATTGGATGTAAATGCACATATTAATGTAATATGAATGTATCTAAAGTGATTTATATTCAATTTTTAAAAAAATTATTGTAATTTCTAATCAATTTTTTTCGGTGAAATACGCGAACGATCCAAATTGAACGGCAGTCGTTTATGCCGTCTTAGTTCATTCTACACGGGTATTTTAGCTCCATTAAAGAGTGGCCGTGGTGATGGCTGAAGTACACGTGTCAGTGTGCCAGTGGTTGTGTACATGTTGCAATAACAAATACGTGTGTAGGTTATTTAGCCATGACTTCACTTCTATTACAATTTAAATGTTTTTAATCTCATCCTAGTGGTAAATCTAACCTACATTAACTGTGGTTAGTCACAAACCATTCATTGATTTATAAAAACGACACAGTATCATCCCCCTTTTTTATGAACGACGAAATCTGAATCTTATAACTTGATAACAAAGTTGTCTTTGTAAAGATGCCTGGATAACATAATCTACCACTTGAAATATTATCCGGGTATCTGAATGTGACGGTTTATTGTGAAGGTTGTGAGAGAGATTCTTACATTAAACTGGTAATGCATGGTTGATGTTCTAGACATATCTAGTATATATAGAGGGAGTATAGGGTCCGTATTGTATTAAAAGTATAATAGACTTTAAACTGTTGACTGTATATATCTAAGTTAACACTATTATAAACACCGCTTCAATAACCTTACAGTGTTGACATCTCAATAGGTAGCCACTACATATTACTATATATACATTAATCTATGGTATATATTTTGAAGCAACTATGACACACTTTGGGAGCAATGAAACGTCTTATTATCAACGGATACTTTGATTGTCCTACGTTTGAATATAGGATTTCCTCACTGTGAATGACTTATATGAGAAAGATGGGATTTCTAGCAACACACATTCATTCAGATTCATACATATGTCTTAAACGTTTTATTACCTTGTATGGTACACAAATAAAGTTATGATCTGCGATATTTATGTATAAGGAACGTCTCGAGTGGTTTCTTGTTTTCTGTTAGTTGTTGTGCCTTTTAGCCCGAAGAAGAAGTTCGGATTTACTTAGCACGATTCCTTAATTTTAGTTTCATCCCAATTTCTTCACATGGTAGGAATCGGGTTTGAGTCAAGTCCCTTAGCGACACTACTATTGCATGCAGTATTATTAAATTATGGACAGTGTTTTTATCAGACAACGTGTCCATTGATTTATCATCTTACATATATTACCATTGATTTAAATTGGGGTTAACGTCCTACTTTTCTGCACCAGCCAGGCTAATGAAAACGGGCATACTAGGCCTGCAGCCAAAATTTCTAGCTAGATTCAACTTCAGAATCGTTATTATAAATATAGCATTTATTTGATAAATCGAGTTATTGCAAACATTTTTCTTGGAACTCTTGGATTTGTGTTCCTGATGTTATAAGCTTTCCAAAAATGTACAGTTTGTTTAGCTTCGAGGACCATGTAGCGGAACTTCACGCTAGAAATTCTGGCTTCAGGTCTATGCACGATACATTGTGATATGAGCGAAATATTGACTTGACAACGGCGTTTACGCCTCTTCTTCATCGTATCCCAACTGTCAAGGTTTTTTTTTTTTTTTTAAACAATATTTTTATTCATTAAATCTGAATTTGGATTGGGGAACAGGCTATGCCTATGTGTAACCCCTCTCTCTGATTTAGGTACATGTACACATTATAAATATTTACATACATACATACATACATACATACATAATTACATAATTATAGAGCATATATGATACATCATGGATAATATAGAGACTTAGATGATTATACAGAGTGCAGGGCTTGGAATGACTTAAGAGTTGTTTATGGAGATTTAAATCTTTTGATAAGGAAATAAATTGTTGGACTTCTTGGAAAATAAGTGTGTTTATCTCTGGACTAAGTTTTGTTGACCCATACAACAGACAACTGATTGTTTTATGATTATGTTGAAGGTTATGGATTGTCCGTTTTCTTGCATCTGAATATAAGTGGCATACGAGTAAATAGTGTTCGGTATCTTCGAATTTGTGACCACAGAGGCAAGCAGGGCTATCATCGACGTGTCTGAGGAATTTATGGCCTTGTAGGTTCGAGCAGCATAATCTTAGTTTACAGTGGATTATTTGTAATTTTCGTATCCCAGTATAGTAATATGATGGCACGATGGTGTCTAATTTATTTAGTGAATTTCCAAAGATAGCAAGGGATCGAGAGTTTCTAATTTCAACGTTAAGTTTGTTCCATTCTCGTATACTGGAAGGGATGAAGGACTCTGAGAAAATTTCGGTTCTGCATCTGGTTTCCTTTAGTTTATCTTTGTTTCTAAGGGTATAATTGATAGGGGTAGAGGACAGTTCTAATAGGTCAGAGAGATATGATGGAACTCGGTCTTCCGTTTCATCCTTGCCAGACCACGGGGCAATCAGACTGGACAACCCCGAGGAACTTTCTTTTCTTGGCCAACACAAGGATCGAACCCAAGGCCCATTGATTAGTGAACCAGTGCCATAGTGGCTCCGTCGGATTAAGTACATTGAGGAATAGTCGTTGAAAAATATTAATTTTAACGATCTGGATTCCATATTTTTGTGCCATGTCTAATACACTATCATTGCCGGCACGCTAATTTGGGTGTTCTTGGTATTCTAACTAAGATATCAATCATTGTCTAGTTGTTCGAATGGGATGAAAAACCGAGGTCCCGTGTACACATTGTCGTGCACGTAAAAGATCCCTTGACAGTTGGAATTCGATATAAGAGTAGGCCGTAGTGCCGCTGTCCGGGCAAATATTTCCCTCATAGCACCCTGTATGGCACATGCCCGTCTTCATTAGCCCAGTCGGAGCAGAACAGTAAACCCCATTTCATTTCATTTCATTTTGAAATAATTATTGTTAAGATGCCCTAAAGGCTCAATGATAATTTTACCAAACGTAGAGTTTTTAATGTTTTCCCAATAACTTCATGCTCTAAATTGTCCATTTTTCAATAATGTGCAACTGTTTGAACCATTTACCAGATTATCGTGTGTATGTCATTTAACATCGGTTAAGTTATAGCTTAATTTGTTCACGTGATGTGAATTTATTTCAAGGAGAGTCAAAGTAGTTGTTTTTCTCCTTCAACATCACAACTGATTCCCGACCAGGTTTTCAATTTCTAACGCGTGTCTGCCAAATGGATCTCAATAATTCCACACAACCTGATATGAGTCTGTTGCAGCCACTTGAAATCGTAAGGGGTTACAGATCGAAGAGGTTCTTAAAATGTATTATTATGATTCATTAATCATATTTTAAACATATGTTTTATATTAGTAATCTTTAATGCGACCAGAACCAGATTGACTTGTCTTCAGCATTTGTTTGCCCTTCAGGATATCCCCATTTCTGCCTATACATGTTTTTTAAACAATAACTGCGCCTGAAACCCAGGTGTATAGATATAAAACACCTATAATGACCTATATACAGTACATGTTTATATACATTTTGATGTATTGAACCTTTACTGAAGAAAAACTTCTTTTTATTTTCACTTGTTGAGTAAACACCATCTTTGTTTGTCGATAAATACAAGTATATGCAGTAAAATACTATAAACTTTCAATGAATGAGATTCAAGTCTTACCCGGCTCTTTTAAAGATGCGTTGCTGACTTTCAACAATAAAACTAAATATTTATGTAGGATTTTGTTTAAATTAGAATTTGTGGAACAATTTAAACACCGTTAAATTTAGGTCCTAGTCTTCATCTTTACTCCGTAAGATGTCGCACTGTAGTGAGCTGGGGGGTTTTCTGAGGAATTTGACATCTGTATTCATGTAACCAAAACCATTACACTGTTTAGAAGAGATAAAATGCAAAATGTCAATTAGATGTGTTTAAAATTTTCAGAATTATCTTTGATTTTTCTTGAATAATTGAAAATAGATTGTGTCTAGAAGAAATAGACAATCATATGTTAACATTAAAGTTTCTAAAACTACATGGACTTCGTGAGTGAAAGCATATATATACCAATGCTGGGTGCCCCTAAAAAGATAAGCACATACTGCCCCGTGTAGACTAAGCATTAAAATTATACAATGTTACAGAAAACTAAAGACAAAACACAAGATAGAACACACTTTATAGTTTTATGGTGAAAGTACAACTATATATGTTTTTTCTTCTTCTTTTTTTTTTGGGGGGGGGGGGTGGAGTGGTCGGGTTTAATGTTCATAATCTCACTTGGCTCGACGGTCCTTACAAAATGTTCACGTCTAGCATAGCCGGTAATCTGCACAATATAGTTTTGGGTAGCCAATGACCTAGAATCGTACCCAAGTACTTTGTTAAAACATTATCAAATCAGGCCATGGATAACGAATTTATATTTAAACATTTTTTTTTATCCTTCAAAAACAAAACAACTTAAATGAGCAACGTCTAGGCTCTCAAAAGGGGTATGGGTATTTTTAATGCCTGTGCCTAAGGTTAAAGAAGACTGGAATAAAAGAAACGAGCCATGCAAGTGCCCAATTTAGAAAGAGTAACTTTTCCATGGAAGTGTTCGCGCACTTTCGATATAGCATGTCGTTATAAATTCCAGGAGAGTCATGGGGGTAAATGGCTGACTACAACAGCTGACTACTGGTTCCTTTTGTATGCGCTTGAAAATGGAGCAAGGGTGGCTCAGTGAGAATGGCACGGGTTTGATCCCGTTGATGACCGAGAAAGTTTCTCGGGATTACGTCTGGTTTAACCCTTGCCAGTGGTACAGGCAATGACAAGCGTCTAGTCGTTCGGATGGGACAAAACGAAAAATAAGACCCAGCCACGTATTCGTTGACGTCCACGTAACTGAAGCCGTAACCGAACACCCTTCAGTTTTGGAATTCCATGGGGAGTGGGATATGCCAGGTCGGTGTTGAAAGGTAAAACATTAAACCTCAATTCAATTCCATTTGAAGAACTATCCAGTAATTGAACGTGAACGGAAATTTTTATAACACTATACATAATTGACCAAGAAAACAGAACCTAGTTGATTAGATGATGGTTTTCCGAGAATGGTTGTTCAGTTCGTAAAGTAAAACCATTCTTTCGTAGTCAAGATTTTTCGAGATTTGAAGGTTCATCTTTAACCCTGACCAGGTTATTTAATAGAGGCAGGTGGTGGTTGACCTACTTAAATGTATTTTACATCTTATCAATGTCTTCAAAAGTAAACACTTGTATCACCAAAGACGCTGTTTCACGACGTTTCTTCACAAATCTCATCATCGTGTCAAACTGACTTAAGGACGACAACGACAGTACAACTCTTTGCACCTGTCCCTTTTTATACAGCTTATATTACAATACAAAATCCTTTACTATTCGTAAACACTCATCAAATGTTGTGTGATGAATTGGGAATGTTACAATAACAAGCTTCGTGGCATTGATGGGTGCTGTATTCGCGTTCCGATAGATGTTCTAGGGGGTTTTCTTGGAAACAACTGCAATTAATAAACGCTCGGAACTTTTTTTCATTTCACATATCTGGGATTTTACAAACTTAAACTTTACAAACTTAAAATAGGGTTGGGTGGCCGAATGGTCTATGGTCTGTCATTGAGTCAAATGACCAGGTTTTCGATCCTACAAGAAGTAGGGTCGCCTGTCCGACCTCGTGGGTTTTCTCCGGATCCTCCGGTTTCCTCCTACAAGTGAATTATTGAAATAGAATTGTGTCATATGTTAGTCCCGGAATGATCTAGTTTGTGTTGAAAGGACGTTAACCCAATTTTTCTGAAATTCAGTATCTTAAATTGGAACGGAAACAAAAAAAAAGCATTCTTGTTTGATCCCTAAAGTGCATTCAAGATAATACTGTCATAATATTAACACTCTGAAATGTTATCTGGTTCTTTTCATAAACTTTTTTTTTCCTTTTCCTATGAACATACAATATGTAATCTTAGATGTTAACGACATAGCTGCTGACTGGCTTACTATATGATTCAGATTACCTATTTGTCTTGGTTTGGTCACAATCGCCTTGTTTTGGGTTGTTGTTAACTAAGGCTAAATATGCTAGTTAATTAACCATTTCGGGTCGCAGCTCAGTAAGACTGCACGGGGTATTTAGTGTGAGTGATGTTTCGTTATAGATTTTCTTTTAAAAATTATACAATGACGTTTTTATGCACAAGGGTGACGGCAGAGGTAGTTTGGCGAAGACCTAAATTAGGGACACATAGATAACATTCCAATCAAGTTGTATTAATCGGTCCCGATTCAGATTACTTCAGAACTTTTCCCTCTTCGTATTAAGATCAGATTTGTTAGAATACTTCTGAATTCGTATATTATATTTTTCAGACGATGTACAGATGGGTTGTACGGAGTTAAGAGCCAAGCGGTTCATTTCGGATGGTTTCTGTACATCAATGAAACCCATTAAAGAAGTTGTGTGTGCGGGAAAGTGTTTACCTATTAGAGACATACCGTGGTATGCCGAGTTTACTAAATTCTGGTCTCGAGAAAAGTACAATGACTATCAATGTGAGGAGGATATCGTGCGGCGGAAGAAAGTCCGTCTTTTGTGTCGAAATGGCGAATATCGAACTTATAAAGTGAAAGTAGTGAGGAGTTGCAAATGCAAAAAAATGAGGGACCGTCACAATAAAACCGTGAGGAAAGACAGACGGAGGCGAAGAAAGAAAAATAGAAAAAGAGACGGATTAAAAAAAGATAAACCTTGAAACACGTGTAAAAAATATAATCTGTATCTTTATTCATGCATTTCACCGTCTTTATACGATGCAGCTACCGAGGTCCTGGACCTAACGCACCGTCTCACGTGCCAATTGACGGGTGGGTGACGTAACACGGAATGATGGTTTCGTACATGGACCTACTGATATTCTGTTGTTAGAGCTGTTGATGAACTTGACCCCCGGCCTGAACCGTGTGAACGAGGGATAACCATCTTGGACGTTATTTAGGAAGTAATTTAAGGATCGGATATTGATCTTGATATAGCAGGGAATGTTTGTTTTTATTTTTAAAAAATAGCCAGTTTGACCTTTTAAGTGGTGTACAATTATTATCATTATTATTATTATTATAATTATTATTATCATTGTTGTTATTTTCATCATTCATCATTCATCACCCTTATCATTAGTACTAACGGATTTATCGGCATTGGAATATAAAACGACATTTCCTACTTTCAATTCCCTTCAATGGACATTCCAGTGTTAATCTCTCCTCCCTGTATCCGTGTATATAAAGTATAATATCTGTGTAAAATATGTATTTAATAATACCAATATTACTGTGTTAACTATATAACAAGTCATTGTGTATACGTTTCTAACGATTCCATCACGTGATGTGGCACACGTGCATATTACTGGATCTCAATCTACTTTCGTTATGTTTATAAACTAAGAGAATATTCATCAGAACGAGGCAATATGGAAGCTAGCTAGGCCTTTCGTTATTTGTGTTGTCCAATGTACAAAAATAGAACACGTACGTTGGCTTACGTGTTGATGTAGAGATTGGTGTTCCCTTATATGTGGTGCTTTTGTGTAAATCCAGTGTGACCGAAATCCACTTAAATTCCATCTTAAAGGAAATATGGGAATATTTAAAGGACTGAAACTAAGCCTGAATATTGGAGGGATTCAAGACAGTGCCAACTGTATCAAAACGAAATGGCTGTCTTGGCAACCGTCGTTGTCACGGTGTGTTACTATAGTGATGGATTAAACACGGAGTACGCATGTCATTCCTCTAAATTTGTGATGTAATTAGGTAGAAATTGATGTGTAGAACAGCCTATGGTAGATTAGTGGAGTACGTTATTGTTTATAGAGATTTCAATTTCATCCATGTGTAAACAATGTATTTAATGTGTATCAATAACGATCAGAAATACTATTATAACTTAATAAATAACCAAAATGGCCGCTACAATTTATTTTGTTGCTCTACGATAAATCAATATGTTCTATATAGATATATTATTTTAGCAACTACCAATACTTGTTTTGTTGAACTGCCTATTATTACTATTATTTTAATTGGTAGACAATATCTAATGTTACTGTATAATTCAAAAATGTTATTTCCATTCCCCTTCCCCAAAACATGCGAAATAAATATTGAAAATTTTATATCGCTTATTAGTACTTATCTGAAGAAAATGAGTTCCGGTTAATGGTAAGAAACATGCAAAGTCCTGCGGTTTTTAAAGAGTCAATTACAGACGAATTCCTATAATCCGTTCTGTCAAACACGTTTAGTGGTCTGGCAGTTCAATCAAATGGGTTCCTAGTCAACAATATGTACGCCCTTCGTGTTTTGCATATATTAAAGATGCATTATGTAAATGCCAATTCAGCCTATTGCAGGTCTGCTTTCTGGCTCCAAATGTTATATAAATTATTATTTAAACATTTATTAACATGCCAAGCCCACAATCAACTCTCAGTAGATTAGAACATCGCAGATCGCAGCCATTAAGAGTTTAACAATCAAATCAATAATCGAGAATAGATAATAAACATCCTAAGCTACATTTTGTTAAAACTTCAAACACTCATAACTTCACACAGAATAAAGTAATTTGACTGAAAGTTTCTAAATATTCATTTTTCATTATCTATTTTAATCTGTTATAGCAAAAACGGCCAGCTCTTTGTCTATTTCTTACATCATGCATCTTTATTTATACAGGAATTCCAAGACTAGCACATTATTTCACACAAAAAAACAATTCCCATTTCGGTTTAATGCTTTCGTCATCTTGGATTACGTAGACTAAAAGTGGTTGTATGCTGAAAGACATGAACGGAAAGACGAATTTAGGTCAAAACTGGAAAAGTATCAACCCAGAAAAGACCAAGAATGTTGGTTATTTATTGCAGGGGAATATAAGATAAAAAGAAAAATATACACAGACGACACTGCGGATATAGCCAGACTGTGTCCATGATTATTCTTTTCCTTTTATTTGTGGTAATCGGATCAAACACCTGTTCAACGTTGTCATGAGCCCAATCAAAAAATTAGTCCCAAAACAAAGAGTAACGTGCAACTCCATTTTACGGTCATTATATGTGTGTTTAATTTTAATGTATAGGACATATGGTTTCCTCCAAATTAAAGCAATACTGAAATTAAAAAAAGAGAAGCGAAAAAGATTTTAACTTCACAATTAAGAAAGTAAAGACATCAATTATTATCGCATAACGATTTAATTGAGTATTTATTACAACAGTCTTTAGATAATGTTGTCAATTGGCTGGAGTTACATTAAAATGCAATGTATATAGTATTATTGATTAAACTTAACAATTAAGAGTAAGATGGACTAGAATTTATAGATAATAAACATATCACCGTTCAGTCATAAACTAGTATATATATGATATAGCGCACGTGTTCAATAAACACACGTACGTACTGTTTACTTGATATAGAAATCTTTAAAAGCATAGTATTATATAAATGTATAATATGGAGGTGTGTATAAACTATGGATATTAAATATATGTATGTATATAATCGCCATATATACATATACGACCCAGATAGGCCTTGTTAGTGCTTTTTTAAAGTGACGATCCTGATCAAATGTCGAATGTCAAGCCCTTCAGTCATATTCCTTGTACACAAAGATTCAAACTTCAAAAACATATTTGTAGGAACTGATAGTTTTAATGGCCCACTGTTTTCAAGGTCTTCTCAATTAAAGAAGCAATTATAAAAAAACAGATTTATTACAAATAACAGTATCACCTTTTCCAATATTCAAACGCCTGCTGCACATTTAAGAAAGGTGTGAAGTTTAGCTGAACAATGTCCCATGGTGGTTTGTTTCCTAAAGGTTGGTTTAGGCGCTAGGCCAACTTAATAGGATATTGTCCCTTTAAGATATATATCTATGTGTGAATTGAATAAAGCCTCGTATATTCTACCTATCTCTATTCTAGAAGATTGCTTTACAGATCTTTTATATCGTACACCAGTTTTTGTTAATCTAGGTTATTTATTGTAGTTTAAGGTCACGTTGAAAGCTACTAGAACGAACATACTACAATGATTAGTTTTAATAATGATACAATATATTATGTTTATTAACGATTTAAATTCGTATTTATTCTAACATCGAGTAAGAAGTTAAGTTCACACATGCTCATTATTTTGATCTTATGGTATAACTTTCCATTAAAAAAAATGACACTTTTCGGTGCTTAAAATTTCATACCTTGAGATATAGTCAATAGCAGTAAGATATCTTCAGAGTGATAGATATTTTCAAATCATTACATATTTAGTTAGTTGATTCCATTTCTAACGAAAAAATGGCAAACAAAACTTTCATTATTCGACAGCAATATGTATGAACGTGAAACTAGGCTTGATTGTCATCTTGTAGTTGGAAATAACTAAAACATCATCATTATGCAATGACAAAGAATACTAACGATGTTTCAATAGTTAAATACTGCTTCACGGAGTTACTGCTATGGGCAATACAAAAGTACCATAGTTTTATAATGACACATTTGAAAAATAGGATAAAAATATAAATGAGAAATCCAGTGGACAAATAGTGAAAAATCCAATGGACGTATGGAGAAAAATCCAATGGGCAAATAGAGAAAAATCCAATGGACTAACAGACAATAATTCAATGGACAAATAGAGAAAAATGGAGTAAGAACATAATACCACAACACCAATGCTACCCAAACATCCTGATATAACAAATAGACATCGTAAAAACGGATAAATAAATAATCACAAATCGGATAAACTAACGATTATGACAGAGGGTATTCCATTTATATTGGCCTTAAGAGGGGCAGTTATTTTTTACAATGGACACCTGTTTTAATACAGGGATCATTAAGATGTGTTCTATCTCCCTGGAATATAAAATATAGGTTAAAACTCTTTTTATAACATACTCTCCCGGTCACAAAATAAACAAATCTTGTGCATTCAGTTTAGTTGACCCACAAAGTTTTTAAACCGGCGGTGAGTCACTATTTTACGTCGTAAAACATACAGCTGATTGCAAGGCCCGGTAATCTTCACGTAATCAAAGGTAAACTTTCCTCTTCATATATATAGATAGATCAAAAACTGCAACACGTATCCAAGTCTAATCCGTGCTAACCCATGGCCAGAACCAATGTTCCGTTTTAAGCTTTACGGAGTAATAATAAAATTCAACAATTGTATATGAGGTTATCATTTTCATATGCTTCTAATTTTGAAAGTACGGAAAAATGAGGTCCATCCTAATGCATACCGATATAGAAATTAAACTGGAGTAAGACCACTGTATAAGGAACTATAATATACAAAATGAGTCAAAATGCTTTTTAATGTGCCTCTTCTTTAACAACTAGTCCTCAGTCTCCTTTCGTTGGTTACATTTAAAATGATTATATGAAATTTATTTTTAAACTAACGGATTTAGTTGTGTGTGGGGCTGGGGGGGGGGGGGTCTATTTGGGACTCCTTTTTAGAGAAAAAGTCAGTGGATGGAACTAAATAAGTTGAAGTGTCGAACATGAAATATTTTATGTTTTGATTTTCGACGTTTTCTTACAAAACGTTCACTTGATATCTCGTATGATTAAGAATATTTACCCAGAACAGCGCTTAGTTTACATACACTGGTCGTGCACTTAAACTGGACTATGGTTTTTTTTTTTTACAGAAATGCCACTGACTAAGAAAAATCCTCCCTAGAAAAGTCATATATTTAAACTTACAAATTAATATGTGCGAATATCGATATGACCTAGTAGCGAGTCGTTATTTATTATCGTATTCAATTCTGGCCATCTACCCTTTGTGCGTCAAAAAACTTGAGGCGGGTTACCCTAACCCTTAGATAGTACCTTTAAAAATGGCGATAAAGAGTTTCGTATTAGTCATAGCGTTATATGCCTTTTTTTCATTTTGAATCTGACCCGTCGTTTGTGTTGTATAGTTAATGTTTTATCATTTCCTAGACACAGACGCTCACGATAAATTATACTTCTTTGTCTTGTCAATTTATGATGCAATCAAATTGACAAGTTGTGATGACGTAACCCTCTCTCATCATCGTTCTCATTATAACACAAAAGACCAGCATGTCAAATTTTGTTTGTTTTTTGCTGGATTTTAATGCACGCGTATGTCGCATTCAAATCTTATTGTGATTAATCTGGAGATTCATGAACGGCACGGGATACTCAATGATGCCAAACAAAGAGAAACCAAGTCGGTGATTTTTAAAAAAAAAAAATAAAAAGGATATTAAGTTTTTTCGCCATTCTTTGTCCAACCTGACATGGCTCCTGTTAGGTCGTGGTAACATTACCGTGGAAGGTGACTAATAATAATCTATTGTCACCGTAACGATAAATCAAAGATAGGAATATTTGTTGATGTATTGGTTTCTGGCAGAAATCACTGCAACGCGAAATCATTTTTCCAAGTATATTTGATGAATTCAATTCTAGAATTAGAATAGGCATTAACCATTTCTTTTTAAAATAAACGTTTTTGTTTTAAAAGTAGGAAACTGTGCAAAATGCCTAAAATTAAGGTTTTGAAACACGGATTAGTTCTGTGTTTTAAGTATCGAGGTCATAGACCTCAGAATCACTTGGCTATTTTACTTAAAAATCAAACGGAGATTTTACGGGACAGGGGCGTTTAAGCTTACTCTTCTTTAAATTCCGACTTCCAAGGGTTCTTTTACGTTGACGAAAGGGAGCCAGGTTAGAAAATCCAGATCCTGGACCCGGGATCTTGGAACAAATCTAACCGACATACATTCATGGAGTTGTGAGATCTTAATAGGGGTTGCTGATGCTGTTTCTACAAATCTTATCGTAATGGAGTAGGCAAAGGACCAATCACTAAGCCTCTTCGGGGACTTCACTGGCGCGGGAGGATCGGTCAGACAATCAAGGACCATGGACTAACAATTCAGAACTGTTCAAGAAAATTGGTATATTAATACCACAATGTTGTACGGTGTCTTTTAAATGAAACTCCAGTCTAAACCTTCAAATGTGAATGATTTATCGTAATGGAGTAGTCCCTCAGTAAAAAATATACTCCGTAACTCAACGGATGAATCAGTAA
Source organism: Patella vulgata (assembly GCF_932274485.2). Classification (NCBI taxonomy): domain Eukaryota; kingdom Metazoa; phylum Mollusca; class Gastropoda; family Patellidae; genus Patella; species Patella vulgata. The sequence goes on from NC_065883.2 coordinate 28,277,487, forward strand.
GCCTCTTCGGGGACTTCACTGGCACGAGAGGATCGCTCAGACAATCAAGGACCGTGGACTAACAGTTCGGAACCTTTCAAGAAAAATTGGTATATTACAATGTTGTACGGGGTCTTTTAAATCAAACCCCAGTGTAAACCTTTAAATGTGAATGATTTATTTATATAAGTAGGTATGTTTGTGATATAAAACTAGTTATGAGAAGGGCTATAAAGAGGTTTCTCTTCTTCATTGAATGGTGACTGGTAATTAGTTGATGGAATGAAGCATAACGTTTTTGTATTAAGTGTACTTGTCTGTAATAAAACCACTTATTATCCAAATAACATACACCAAACTCTACCATTGAAATAAACAGTTCACACTTGTCAACATTTATAAATCTTACAAGCTGGTAACAACATTATTATAACGTATCGTTCCGACGAACGTGAAAAGTAATTAAATCGACGAACCGGAAGTGCAAAATGCTTAACATATCGGGGTTCCAGATGACCATGGTGAAGCCGTGGCAACGTGGCAAACGTCCAGGAAAGGGTAAGTCTACCCGCTTTTGAAATGACACCCGCCACTGTAAAGGAGATTTTTTGTAAAATGATACTTTAGGCTGAATTCCTAAAACAAATCTAAAGATGGTTGATCAACTTTCAAGGCAGCTGTTAATAGTAGGGGTACTACTAAAGCATACTTAAACAAAGTAAAACTAATTCTTGTTTGGTTTTAACACACGACAATTACTTGTTATATGCCCAAAACATGTTGCTTCTTAAAACTAAAATAACTCGCTTTCCTATCTAATTTCAGCAAGGATCCATCTCAATGGAAGTAAAGTGATTTAACGTCCAGCCAGGTCTAGGTTAATTAATTGTTTGACATTCGCACCACGGAATGTGAAAATGACATCAATCGAAAATGTTGACAAAGTGTTGATTGATATTCAACTGACAGGACTCTATATAATTAAAGGTATAAACATCTAGAGATTTTATCAGATGTTTTGAAAGCAAGTTGGTTTTACTTTCTAACTTTTATTAGTATGTTATACCAGTTTACATCAAAAAAAAATTCATAGCATTACTTACATACTTACTGCCTTTCCATATAATATCATAATTACTCCTGTCCGCAATATATTACCTCGGGGCTTTTTAAATTGTGGTATCTCTAATTGAAATGGAGTATTTATTTTATTGTTATGTCTTCAATAGAAAATATTGCATATCATACAAAAACGACCACAGTTCAATTTGTAGAGCTATATAATTTTTAAATCGTTGCTAATTTTCCACTTAAATTATTTCTAGGTATGCTGATATACACCCTGGGGCAACAAAAATTCCTCAAAATGAAATAGAAACTTCACTCTAATTGGCCCGCTGTTTTATCTATAATAAAATAGATAATCTCGGCTTCTATAATTTAATTTAAAGTAATCGTGAACAAAAAGTAACTTACTTGTGGGGTTACAGAAAATAAGATGTTTTAGATTGTAAAACCGAAGTCTTACTACCTTCCTTGATCTCAACTAATTGGCGTGCACGTAAAAAAATCCCTTGACAGTTGGAGTGGACTATAGCACATTGTATGGCGTATGTCCGTCCTCATTAGCCAATCTCAGCCTACTGTCTCGAACGTCTACATTTTAAAACTTGATGAAGTTTGCTTTTCCATGATTAGAAATTTCTCGCAGTCTAATTAAATTAGACGTTTTTTTCGTTTCGTGTATCGCAGTGAATAACCTCTTCCATAGGTGCTAGGTATTAATATACTACGCATCCTGGCACATTTATTTAAGTTTTTGGACCACGGGAACAGGGGAAGCTAATCTATCCTAATTGGGTGCCGTGGAATTTTGGGCGTGTCTGTTTGGGGTAATCCACCGCACAAACTGTCTGACAGTGGTCATTCATGATTACTGTGGTGGTACTGAACAACTCCAAAGCTGTTTTAGGTGGTACAGATTTCAGCTAATCTAGCCTAGCTGAGGTCTGGAATTAGATAAATCTTGTCAGGGATACTCCACCACTACAAATGTCTGGCAATTACATGGCTCTGATATTGATAGGGGTATCCCGCCACTAGAAATGTCTGTCAGAGTGAATTTGTAATACGTGAAGATGTACGGTATACTGATGTACGATTTTCATGTGGTACACTTTTGAGCTAATCTAGCTAGGTTGACCCGTCTGGGCTCCCGTTCTATATCATCTTTTACTTAAGTAGCAATGGTGGCTGATTGGTATCATGTCGTCACGCCATTTTAACCCGACACCACGACAGCACGACAACCCGACAACACGACATTTTAACCTGACAATACGACATTTTCACCCGACACCACGACATTAAAAATTTTCTGCACCATTCGGACTATTGAAGATAGGCATACGCTATAAAGAGTGATATGCCGGAAATTTTCAGTGGACCGTGGCATTTCTTCATCGAATTTCAACTATGAAGGATTCTTTTATGTGCACGCCAATGTGTACACAGGAGCTTGGGGTTTTTTTTTTTGTTGTTTTTTTTTTTGTTTTGTCCCATCTACAATACTAGACACTGTTCTTCGTCAGGCCCTTTGTACTGCACTACCGACAGACAGAAACCACGCTGCAACATCCTGGAGAACTTTCTTGACGAACACCAGGATCAGTGTACATAATCATGGTATGAGAGGAATATGGCCGATAACCCGACACCGCGACAACCCGACATCACGACATTTTAACCCGACAATACGACATTTTCACCCGACACCACAACATTAAGAATGTCGTAATGTCGCGTAAAAATGTCGTATTGTCGGGTTAAAATGTCGCGATGTGGGGTTGTCGGGGCGTCACGACATCACGACATGATTCCAATCAGCCACCATAGTAAGTATCAATCTGGGCATAAGTTTTTGTAAGTAACAATCTGCATACCATTGTGATCATATATGAACCAAAGGCTAAAGCAAACTTCATCTTCCATTTATCCAAATAGTTATAGTTTTTGGTGACCATATTATGACCGAATCCTACGTTAATAAAACAAAGATTACATGAACCTTAAAGATAAATTGTCAAATTTCACCCCCAAAAAAACTACATGTCCTTTATTTTATAACGTTTCATAAAAAATATATGATGGTGGATCTTACAATCCATAAAGTATGTTATTGGTGTAACAGTGCGTAAAGACATAAGACACATATATACGTTTATACTTAGCAATTCCTTACTGGTTATTTTAAGTAGTTTTCAGTTAAAGGCTCAATACCACTCTTGTTGTAACTGAATAATATGTCCCAATCTTTATTCTGGTCAACAAATTGTACTATTTTACAATATCCCAATTAATTGATGATACAAGTTTCATCTTAACACACCTAATTTAAAAAAATTGGAAAAATTCAACTAAATGATTTGAAAAGCCTGACGTAAACCTTTTAAATATGACTTGGATTTAAAAATATTTTTGAACCCTTTGGACAAGTAAAATAGAAGTTAATGGATAATTTACACAACAGGTAGGACACTAACACATCTAGAACTTAGAATAAGGCTATTTTTTATATTTTCTGGAGCTGTCAAGCCAGCAAGAGTGTTATTGTCCCTTTACAATCGTTAGATTGTCAGTAAGAGCCCAATAATGTCTTCGTAAAATGTGCACGACCCAACGTATCGAGTGAAATTGAAAATGTAAGCTCCCATAAACTGGTATATTATTAATGCATGGGAAGTTAACGATATGGGAGTTAAAATTGCCTCATTTATCACACATTATTACACCAGGTTCGTGGTTTACATCAATATTTAATAGCACACCCAAACACGATATTGTGCTGCTCTTTTCGGTTGCATATTTAATCTTTAATTCATGGGGATAAATAACATTTGTTTAATGACCTCTAATTGTATATCAAATTACCAGGAACAATATACCCCGCACACTCTCCCAGAAAGCGTCACTGACAAATCACAAATGCTAGATTTGTAGGTCATGCTTATTTGTCATTATTTCTTCATTCAGTTTTAAGGATGGGTAAACTACTGGCACGGGGCTTTATAAAGTGAGCCAGGACATTATAGAGGGATTCAGTTTTTGAACCAGTTTTTGTTAAACCATACTGAAATAAGGGCGAGTGAGATAAGTGCACTGGACGTGTAGCTATGGCGTAGCGTGGCTCCAATCCCGGTAAGGTATCGAGGTTTGAAAAGTAGGTTGCTTGTTAAAGATCTCATCTATATGGTCGTTGGGGTGAAACTATTTGCAGCGCCGGATTAACTATTTTGGATCCCCCCCCCCCCAACCTAACACAAGTGACCAAAACTTAGGCAGTATTATTTCACACACGTGAATATAACTACAATAAATAAGTGGGGACCTGTCATATCCACCTAGACTGTAACGTTACGACATAGTAACCGACCGGAGTTGATTTTTGACGAACGTTGATCACGACTGACCCAAATTCAAATGCGTTTTGTTCGAACCAAAACGCGAAATATCGTAAGTAATGTCTATACATAAATTACACATATCATACAACACAAATTATCAAAAAATAAAAGTCTAGGGGCTAAACAGAAATAAACGTTCCTCGATTCACGGACAACAAAAAAAATAACTACGATCGGGGATTACCAAACTCGAATATTAATGGGCCCAAGGTTACTTTGATTCCACCTCCTAGTAGCACAACAAGTTGTAAACAAAATATTGCCGCTAAATAGGATTTTTATGTGTTTTCTTGATACACTTTTGCCGCTGAATAACAAAAAAAAGAAACACGCATACCAGTCGAAAGTACGACGCGGCATCGCCGAATTACACTGAATTCTGGGATGTCAACCGCAACACTATCCAGATCTTTGAAAATCCGGTAGTGGTCCTCGGATGACCTACCTCTGCCACTAGCAGATGTAGTCCTCGGTCCGACCATGCTCACATAGCTGAGACTTTTTGTGTTGGGAGTGGGGGACCTGGGACTTGGTCCCCACCATGTCCCGTTGTTAATCCGGCCCTGACTATGAGAATGTAAATAACCGTATGTTAGTCTCAGATGTTGTACAAACATATTACAGAACACCAAGAAAAAGAATCCTTTTCGTATTTGAAGTGGTGTAGGAAAACAAAGTTTACACCCATACTGGTTAAAGCATCACTTTCTCTTTTGAACGGCATTGTTGGTCTCACAATCCCCCCTCCCATTTCCTTTCGAGTAGCTCCTGCACGGCATTCAGTTTCTTCAAACACTTCCTGTTCACGGAAATACAACTGTGAAAATACGGATGAATCCAGGACAATAAATATGTTGATCATAATGTTAATAATCATCGAAAATCTTAAATAGTTAATAGGAAACACCTTTATAGCGTAACAACCCACCCTTGAATGTTTCATCTAATTCAATCAATTTTTTTTACAAATCGGACGACACGTCTTCCATTCTGTTTACATAGCAAAATGGTAAACGGAATTACTGAAGGAAGGGTATGAATACCCATCGAAATTCGTAAATACTAAATAGGGAACACCTTGATGCAGTAATAACAAAGCGCTATCCACTTCGCCCAAACAGTAAATGACTTCAGTTTGCTTTTCTACATACAAAACATAAATGGACCTAATGACTGACAGTGTTTACGACAAAACATGCCCACTAAGTAGGGGGTATAAAATTAGTTGGATAACAAAGCGCTGCTTATCTTCTTGTTCTTCTTATTCCTGTTCTTCTTGAGGGCAACAACTCTCGAAAGTCGCCCGTGGCTCTGCCAATTCAAGTACCATCTACACGAAACGAGACATGCTTGTTAATTGGACAATTGCGCATCGATTGACGGACTTTAATAGGACGTCACAATTTCAAGATGGGGGCGATCACACCATTCTCGGTTCCTGATCCATAGTACGCTTGTTATGCTAATTAATAACATACAACATTACCGGTTGCAGTGGTGTAGTATCATCCGGTTCATTATCATGGTCAAAAAGTTGAACATCTCTTTAAATTGTAAAGAGATCGGATGAACGACTTGAGACATGCAAATAGTAAACGGCTGATCAACGTAACTCTGTACATAACATCTGTTTGTCAATGAAGAGCAAAAGTCGACAATGACACTTACTGCGACCTTTTAGCCCGCATAAAACCAGGAGTCGATTACTCGCGTTTCACCAATTAACGCCCGATAACTAGTCTTGACAACTCCGTGTAAATTGTTTCAAGTGGTTTCTGTAAATAGTTACCACAAACCACGTGCTGCTTCCACAAGGTCGTTCATTTAAAATTGTCTGATAGCATTACAGAAGATCTAATTGGTTTAACGATGGAGCAAGGTACGCCGCTGTTCCATCTCTGTTTTCCAAACAGTCAAGTCCGAATACAATCGCGTATATTCAGAAAACTTGAAGCAACCCTTGCAAATGAACACAAATCGTGCACTTAAAGCGAAAATTGCATTTTTTTCTATGAAAGTCAAAACATAATCCCTTCTATATCTATTTTTTAATAGTTTGTCAAATCACTACTACACAATGATAGGAATTATTCTAGTACTTAAAAATCATTCACGTAAAAATTGGAAATAATTTCTACTCGCCGACGGTATTTGGAATTTGTATCATTTCTTTTCACTGGATAACTAAGTATACACAATGAAAGAGAGCTGACTCGATTGTCATGGTCCGTGGTTAAACATGAAAGGATAATGATGCCTGGTTGAGGGAGACTTTTTAAACCCACACACGTGATAATAACACCGTAAACGTCAACGTTGGATTTAAAAAGGAAATGATATATTTGCCAATTTCTCGACTAACACAAGTGAATTATAGGATTTAGGATTATTCTTTAACAAGGCAGGGCTGCGTGTATAGATACCATGTATTTTAAGGATTTATTTTAGCGTATTTTAAACATATGACTTAAAATAAACTGAAATTCTCGCTTTAAGGTATATAAGATGGTGTAAATATCACCAAAGATTTCTGTAGCAAAATACAAAATGAAAAGGTGCCGTTACTATCCACGGCCATTAACTGTTCGTACTGCACTTACCTAACTCAACGTCAAAATTGTATGCATGGTCGAAACTTATTTTTAAATAGTTGTTCAATATCTTATGTCGAGTAAAGATCTTTTGAACTTGAATTCTTAAAATTTCCGGCTCCACCAATAATTCACATGTCAAGTACAGTGATTAATCGGATATTGCCTTCTTTGAGAATCTAACAATAAGGTATTCGGTGGGTTTGTTAACGAGACACGGGGGCATTTATTCCTAAGACCATTTTCTTATATTCTGTTTCCACAAATCTTCAAAGTAATAGTTGCTAGTATTTCTACAAGTACATCGTTAACTACGATATTCGCGTTTTTCGCAAAATTACAGACACACAAATTGCATGTTTTGGTCAAGTGTCGGTAAGAGCGATTGGTATTTGTTTAGCTTGTCATAGAAATCCTCCTTGCATATCCCTTAGTACTATTACTTTTTGAGCTCTTCCCATTTGATAGTTGGTCGTTTTCTAAATATTACCACTGGAGCCAGAGTTTGATTGCGGTGACTTTTGAGATAGCAATGACCAAATCATTAGCCTTAAAAGTCCCCCGCCTACTTTCATAACGGCAGCAAAGCCAAAATGATATTGGCCAGAATCGATTTCACATGTTAGTCTACTGTCGGGAGAAAATATTAACTTGTTAAATATATAGTGCCCTGATGGGGAAACTCCATAAACTTGAGACCATCTCTAAAAGTTGACTTCATATTTACAGCAACATAAACTAGAGCATCGTCGAAATCAACAGTATGGTTAAGAGACAGATATAAAAGTTTACTTCATATTCACAACAACATAAACTATAACATACCCGAAATCAACAGTATGGTTAAGAGACAGATCAATCTAGTAATGACCAAGTCGAGCTAAGTGGAATCATGAAGTAAGTTCCGTACCTGAGGTTAGACGTACCCGACACCTAATTATTCGCCAACACCATGAAAAAAATTATGCAGCTTAGCAATAATGCATCATCTAAAGAAAACAACCCGGTTAGCTGAGCCCATTATTTTATGTTATAAATAAAGGGAAGATATTCCCACTATAGGTCGCAAATGGAACTGGTTGAAAAAACGATATTTTAATTTACAGGGGTAATGTTCGGCTTCTCCTGGCTCTTTTCTCCGATATCACTATTGTAGAAGCAGACGTTAAACCACCAGGAGATTCACCTTCAGTTGAAGCAAACCGTTAAACTACAAGCTTCTAATAATCCCTCCAAATGCCCGTGCAATTAGCTTTGGTACCTGATTCCGTGAGACGTATTTGCCGATATTCACAGTGACAACCCCTAAAACCACATTTTATTTCCAGGACCTACTCAATTTGAATTTTCGAACATGTTCTGAAGGAAAGCTTACAATCACCCCACGAACTGTTGTGCCCTAGGGGCTAAGTGAGAGGGGCGCAATGACAAGCGCACCCTTGAGTATTTGCACCCTCTCGTAAATGGCAAAAAATCATGAGGTTTCAATGCGGTTTTCAACATTATAATCATAATCATAATGCTCATCCAGTATCAAACATAATACCGTGGGTCAGATATGCTACAAATCGCCTCTAGCATATTCCACACAGCCCAATATTATCCGGTAGCACTGGATGGGACTGAACCCACCCCCTACCCCGCACACATATAAATATTGTTTTTTGGGGGGCCGGGCGGGATCTTGTTCATTATGCAAATTCATGGGTCACCACGTCAGATTGCCCCAAATCGTGATTGGATGGTTGATTAGGAGCATGCCACGACGAATTGCTGAATGTTTGAGGATTGGTGGAGCAATTACTCATTAAGACAAAAATCAAAAACGCCATTTTCACTTTTGACAGTGTATATTATCTTTGCGAGTGAAATGGGGCCGTCAGATAAGCAGCCCATATGAACTGTTTATGTTCATGTGTAGGCAATTGGCCTGTTATTAACATACACTGGTATCCTCTAATAAAAACAGCAGTGCATTGGCGCAGTTTTGTATTGTTTCTGAATATCCCCTAATTATATATCATCAAATCACACAGTTTATACGAAGGAAAATATCTTTAACTTTTCATAATTATGCTATCTCTAATACTTTTCTAGCGTACCATGGATAAACGTACAGCACATGTCGTTGGAAACGATAGATGTTTGTGTGTACTGTCAATAAGCAAACTACGGGTATAAAGAAAGAGGTCGTCATTTCTATCAATTATATTATTATGAATTCAATAACATCTATTAAATATATTGCCAACAGACAGTCGTGCACGCGTACAATCTACTAGGAGTGGTGTGATCCATTCGTCTCCGACAGACCAAAACAATATTTTTTCCTCTAGAAATTAATAGGGTTTTTTTAATTCCTTTAAAGATTTTGAATTCAATACATGTCTTTGAAGTTAACAGACCATCATTTCATTCATAAGGGCGGCTTCGAGAATTTATGATGTAATCTGAAGCAATCTACTGCACCTAGCTGGGATGTCAATTTACGAATTATAGAATACATAAGTGATTGTTTAAACAGGAGTTAAAAAAGGGTGAATGAACTACAGAAGGGAAATTGGGTTATATCGTTATTCGGAATATAACAGCGTATCACATGGAGTTGTCACTTTAAATGAGAGGGATTTCTTTTTTGTATAAAATTGATATTATGTCTTCAGCGATAGAATTTCAGTAAATATTTGTATAATGGTTTGAATTGAGTGACCTTCGAAAACTAATTGGCACAAAAAGGGTCAGGAATAGAACAAAGATTCAATAAAACAATTATATAAATGTATACGATAATAAGTTACTACATCATTAGTAATAGCAGCAATACTATCTTCTGGTTACCGTAATATCAGAATTCGTGTAGGAAATGGCGTCGTATAGGGGAAATAGAACAATAAACAACAAACCGCCGTCTGTTTTGTGTTGAAATGTTTTATAAAATAACAGCTACAAGCATATTACAGCAGTAAGAATATGTAAACTAATGAGAGGGCGATTGGTGTGCTGTCAATCAACATATATCTGTGTATAGGTTTGATAGCTTTGATTGGATATCACAATACGCGCCAGTTTTTCAAAGCTCAAATTAAATAAAAACTGCTATGCGTTCAGTAATGAAACAGGAACTCCTCAATAGACTATGATTCTTGCATTTGAACTTGACCTGACGGACACGATCGATCTTGACAAAATCGCCGATAGGTGGTCAAACTTGAGTTAGAACGTCAAAAACATAATGAAAATACGAGCGATATATTGTATATACGGTTGCGGGACTTTTGAACATGGCATTAAACCTTCCACAAAGGTGGTCTGATACCGCCAGATGCAAGTTACTGTTGAGAATGGAGTAGTCGTAGAAAATTGGGCAACATTCTGACGTATCTCCCATGATTAAACTATTCCCACAAATATATACCTTGTTAAACCAGTTCTGAAAATGATTATAGCTAAACATGAAGTAGGCTTACTGCTTTGTCCTTTAGTTGAAAATGCTGTGATACGATAACTCTCTTCTGACTTAACAGTATTGGATATGGTATGTGGATTTTTACATTGAGATTATCAGAACACTTGTCTCAGATTTATTAAAAGTGATATATTTGTTCGGGCATGTTTATGTGAAAAGAATTTGTGGAACTGGTCGTCTTCTGGGAATTACTAGACGCAATGACCAATGATAACAAATTTGGTCGACTATGTTATGACAAGTACAGCCAATAGCGAAATTTAAGTTACCAATAACCCTCTGGAACCGAATAGGCACCCAGTAATCTAGCCGTGTTATCAAAATCTTTGGTAGAAGTTGTTCAGATATTGTAAATGTGAAAGAAACAGCTCAGTCGTCATTGGTCACTTGATGATTGAAGCTTTATAGCTGGTCCGGCGATTTTAACAAAATAAAGTTGAAACTAGCCATGCATGCTACAAAGTAGTCTATCAAATGTGATGCAGCGGTTATTTATTGTTGGTTATAAATATAATAGACATTCATTATCACTTGGCCCATCTATTTCGGATTAATGTTTCCAGCCAAGAATAAGCACCTAATATAAATACTTATCAAGATAACTGAGATATAAAAATAACAAAACCAAAGCTTGAAATCAAATAATCATCAAGAACTACTTCAATGCTGCCAGACCTTCGCTATCGGATGTAACTCTAATTTACCTGAGGGTTAATAACTCATGGAATATCTTATCCCGTATTTAATTAAATCACTTTAGAGAAGTTAATAGCCATATACAATAAAGGTAAATAAGACCATCACTTTAAACGTGCATAATTGGTGATATACTTGGGGGTTTTAAAACAGTAAAATTTAAGCCGTCGACAGAAGATATCTAATCCACCGACAAGTTATATTATCTATACAGAACAATGAATACTCTGTTCATTTATCAACGGGTTCGTATACAATTAACATATATACTCCACAATTTCAACACCACCACACTGATAACGTTTTTTTGTTTTACGTGAGGGTTTTTTTCGGATGTCATTGACTTTTATCAACGGCAATCTAGATAACACGCCTTGCATTGAACAGCTATCATTGGATAACTCTAGATTTGTGACGTAAGTCCCACGGAAATGACGTTATTTTGTGGGTTTTTAAGAAAACCATAATTGTTTTACGTTAACTGATAATTTCAACATCCGCAACTGGTGTAAGTGTTACAGAGGCGGATTCAATGGGGGGCGCGGTGGGCGCCTAATTTTCGACAGTACCCTTTTTACTGCTGAAAGTGCCTTTTCTCAGACTCAAATATGTCCGTTCCCAACCCAGTCTGGGAAATAGCTCTTGGAATGGCTACAGATGCAAGGAAATGACGGATAATTTCTTGGGGACCCCCTCCCCCCTCAGCGGCGTGCCCCGTCTCCGCGGTCAATGCCTTCATTTTTCAGCGCGCCCCCCCCCCCCCCTTTTCAAAATTCCTAGATCCGCCCCTGTGTTATGCCTACCCTTGGCATCATCCTTTGGGTGTTTGGCTCGATCAACTTTTAGAACTTATAGGTGTGCTCGTTTGATCAAGCTAAATCCTGTAGCACTTCCATCTGCCATGGATGCAGAAATCAATGTACGTAGGTGGTGTCTTCTCTTTAAATTTGAATTGAAAACAATACAATCATCATACGTGAAATATCAAGAAATCAAATAGGAGTAATATAACTTATTAATAAACATACAGAATGGTATGAATAGAATTTAGTTAACCATACACGCATATAGCGATGTGACGACATAATAATACAAACGCCTACCTTGCATCCTGCTTTAATCCATTCATCTAAAACCAACTTTCATTCCCTGCATTCAGTCTCTTACATTCTCCCGTTGAACATGGTTTAAAATCAAAGAATTAAACGGAATTTCAAGCCTTCATCAAAATGACTATCTGTGATTTCTGCTTTAGTCCTGAATGTTTAACAGCAACGGAAGTCCACCATTATGATCCACCTTCTGCAGGTTGATTTAGCTTCACCTGCAGCAGCAGTAACGATTACCCGGTATTGCCGATATAGTTTAAGACTTTCTAGAACACCCAGTACTACATTTTATTTTAAAAACAAAGGGGTATTTTATAGACTTCTGATCTCCTTAGATTCCATATCGACTTGCTTTCTATATCCTGAAACAAGCTTAATACCGTTTTATTCAATTTCCAGGTCAATTGGTGAACATCTTAATATGTATTGTGTTTCTAAACATAAAACATACACGATATTGATATTTTTGGATTAGATCCAAGTCTCTACTCACTCTATATCACTTCTCAGTCTATTTGGCGAGATAGCATAGCTAAAGGTTATACGTTTGTAGCTTTGCCGAGGCCAATATCCAGCCAGATCAATGATATATGTGTACACTTTTAGGTGCACATCCAAATCAACAAATATCAAAGTACTTTATCAGACACCAAACAACAATATTTACATCACTATTATACAACAAGAACGGCCATGAAAACTCCTCAAATGAGAAGTATATTACTCAGAGTTGAAACTTAGCAATCCTTAATAGTAATATTCTTCTACACGAGGTCCATTGCTTCTAGATCCATGCAAATGTCCACGCCCTTTACATTGCATAGATCCAAACCAACATACTATTTATATCCATGCTGTTTTAAAAATCCAAATGGATACACTATGAAAATCTGTTGTATGTTTTTTTTTCGGGTTTTTTTTTGTAATTAGTAGACCATTTCTTCTGTGATATCCAGGTTGATACGGTCATTATCCGAAACTATCCACCTTATCCACACTGTTTGGTTATCCGAATAACTAATCAACACTATAAACTGTTGTACAAACTTGTGGTTTGCTGTTATTATGGGCGTATAATAGAATTACTGTACATGAATGTTGTATGTTTCACATATTTGAAATACTAACGCTATAAATTTAGCTGTTTTTGCTAGGGTAAGATCTATTAATAGATATAATGTCGTTTATATACCTGGACTTGTATTTTGGTGATGTCATGATAGATCTATCACTGTTGACCACCCAATGTTTATCATTATTACCAAATTTACTACAGAAACACGTGATTTGTTTTTCCACTTTCATTTTAAACGCATTCACAATACGGGATGTGAATACAATACACACCAGTAGTCTCTACTATATACGCTCATTAGCTTGAAATCGTAATCTATACAAAATCCTTTTTTTCAGTTTCCTAGAAGACGTCAAATGAGGATACATTCTAAAGCATGACAAATGTAATTTATTATGTTATAAAAAACTAAACTCGCATTTTATTTCGAACCACCCTGTGTGGAACAGGTTCAGAATTTATGTTCCGATTTTGAAAACTAGCATAACAGAAGGGCTTCTGGTATGCCAACGATCACCACATTCGTAAAGATAATATTCAATACCGCATTCTGACTAGGTAGGAATTACCGGGTCCTTGCCATTCATTCTGTATAGAACACCTTAGCACTTAAACAATATATGCCTCTTTCATGAGCGTCTCACCAACGTGCTTCGTGTGCAGCCAATGTTAATCTTCTTCCTTCAAACTATGTCCAGATTGTGACAGGTATCTAGCACCTTCTAACTTTAAATACATCTAAATACATCTGTACCAGTCGATGGTTTAATTATATAAAGATTGGATATCGGTAGATGGGGATTTTTTAACAGAAAGGTCTAATACAATTTTGTATCACCCTTCAATATACCCTGCTCCCCATGGTACGGATGTAATATAGACTAGTTATGGACTGCTAATCCTTCAATAGGATCACTCCGTGAGATAATAAGAGTTCTTTAATCCCCAAATATCATGCTGGGTGGTTTTGCCAGTCTTAAACAATCTAGTATTAAAATGAAACGACCTGGTATTCCAAAGTACAACAACCCGTGATATTGACAATGGATATACATGAGGAGGTATCATTGACCTTATGAATATATGGTGAGCATCCGATACAATGAAATTAGTTTGTAATAATGAATTTACAGAGAAAATGAACTTCTTAGCATTGATGTACTTCTCAGTGACCAAATTACCATTAGTAAAACATTCAGAAACAACCAACAAACGAGCACTCATTATAGTAACTTTTGGGGTTATAAACATCCCTTATAGTATAGGCAAGAGAACCGTATAAATTGAACCGCTTGAAAAAGTCTATCTGTTAAGCAATTCATTTTTCCTTGCATATTATAGATGTACACGCATTAAACTTTCATTCTAATAAGTTAAGAAAACTCAAATCAATGTAAAAGCGTTGCACATCTAAACTGAAACCTTTCTGCGGTTTATGACAGTTGGGGAAAACTTACTCCCTTTCAACTACAGACCTAGTATGAAACCCTGACGTATATGACACGTATATGGTTATAACTTAATAAGATGTTAGTTTGGAACTGGAATTCAGAAGCAACTACTATGGGGTCCAATGCAGCAGCAGATTCACCAATCTAGTGGTTAAGATCAAAGTTTGTTAGTTTCCTGTTGGAAAAGGGATGTACTCAACAGTAATACTTATGTAATTTATTATGCATGCATATAATACACAGACAACCGACTAAGTATACCAACGCAGAATGTTCTTCGGATATGTTTGCTTTGCTTGGGATGGTAAGCTACACTGTCTGTTTCGTCCAACGTGTGTTTCAATTCATTATGAGGTTTTGTAACTAATATGTAACCAGATAAAGGATTAAAATACAATTTTAAAACTGAGATGATTTATGTAAGTGGATCGTTACCCTGTTGACTAGACCCCCGCCATTAATAGCTACTGATCACCGTCTTCCCGCGGGCTAAATATAATTGAAAAAAACTGAGCGAGGCGGCTGTCGTTGTGCTAAGAGTGTTTTAATAATAGTTTGTAAGCGACATTAGACTGGAGTAATAGGTTGTTAATATGATACTGCCTGTAAAACATCGACTGGATTTCAATCAGAATACAAACGTATCATTGTGTGTAGAAGCGTCTTTATCACCAGAATCTCCGTAGAGACACATGAGCTGGGTTTCTATACAGGTGTCCGAATATCACTCGAGCTCCTTGATGCTCATTTTACACGAGGGAAGAATCGTTCACGCACCAGCGACCATGTTGTCTTCTATTGCAGGATCGCTCACCTCTTCGCTCCCGGGGTTATTCTTTATCTTTGACTAGGTCACATCCACCCATATACCCCCCCTTTACATAACTTTATTAGCTTCAACCTCAATAAAAGGTGTTGTCACATAATTCAAAAACGTCTTACCCCTTTCTTTTATACCATGTAATTTTGAAATTAAAAACCAAGCATCGAAATAAAAAAAAAGAACATCGTTATTTAGAGTAAAAGGATTACTGTAAGAGTACAATGATAATGTTTAGTCCCGCTATCCAGTGTTATATCTCAAGCAGCAGATGAGCCAAATAAAGCACCATATCATGTTTTATATGTAGGATAAAGCACGAGACTGGGGTTATGTTCGGGAAAGAAAGAGTTCAGAAATAACCATCGGTTTTTCTTTCGAGGGTTATTTCTGATGTCTTTCTTTCCCAACATAACCGAAGTCGAGGACTTTATCTTACTTATAAACCATCTATGTTTACATGTAGGTAAAATGAGAATATCCAAGAATCCCAGTAAGAAAAATCTTATGTTTTCTTATGGAGAAAACAACCTACCCCGGAAGAATAACCCGTTACAGGTTTAAAGAAAAACTTTCAGAAGAATAACTCCAAATCCCCCTGTATATATTCAAAGCCACCCCCAACTTTTAGACCGAAAGTTATTCCGGGCATAGAATATACCCCAAAGATCAAAGAGATTTACTGTTATAGGTTTATAAGATCAGTGAATTGCTAAATTGCGAATACATCTAGTTTAATGGGTCAAGTCTCGTGGTTAAATCGCCGATTGAGTCGAGACATTGATTTACATTGGTTATTGTTGGGTTTGTGTGGGAGGGGGGATATATAATTAATGATTAATAGTGGTCTTGAGATATAGATGAGGATGTCACTCGTATGTATAAAGGTGCTTTGAATAGGACACGGGAAAATGTCAATCTAACGTACACATTTGCTATGCAGTTCGGATTACATGAAGCGCTGCTATGTAAAGCGAGTAACTAAAAAAAAATCTTTATTATTACGCTTGGCTGAAGATACATATTAAAAACGACATCTTCAGTCCTTTCCCTGGCAAGTGTAATCGTTGTTTTCCTCCCATAAAGCCTGCGTTCTTAATTTGAAAGAGACGGGCTCGGTGAGTAAGGTACGATTTAGATCCGGGTGTTCATCTGGATTTTCCAATAAGGTCTCCCTTTATCAGTGGTGCAGAAGAGAGTGTCTGGCGAGGAACAACGTAAATTCGCTCGGATAAGGCCATGTGTACACGTGAGCGTGCACGTAAAAGAACCACTGACACTTGGAATTCAAAGAAAAACAGGCGGAAACGCCGCTCTCTCGACAAATATTTTCCTCATATTACACTACATTTTATTTCATTTCAGTTCCTTAGCTGGAAATACCTATATTGGCATCACAAGCAGAACCACGTGTATGCACAACATAATAATGCCCTACCAGTTGCATATTTGTTGTAAAATACAAAGGTAGACAGTCTCGGGAAACCAATACAGGATATTTAATATGCATATCTTTTTAAATATTATCATGCTTTAAAATCTATTAGAATATTATGCTAATATTTTAATGGGTTTCTGTGTTAGGTGTAGGTATGTATAAAACTGGGGAGGTATTGCTTTAGACAGGAGTTCACAATACCTGACGAATACGGCAACGTAAAAATTCTTGATCAATAGCCAGAAATTTGGAATTGTTTTTCACTATGAGAAGGCGCAAGTTGTATTTTATCGAAACATGCACGGGAATCGTGTTTCTTCGGAAACAACGTTGGCGCTTACATCACTATTGGAAATCCAACTCGTTCCTGTCTTCGATCTCACCATCCATCTTTCATTCCCATCTAAGAACGAAATTAGACTGGAGATACTACAACTATGGGCCCTACAATCTGTAGGAGACTGGGGCTTATCAGTAACATGATCATGAGGGTAACACTATGCCTTAAAATACATGTGAATCATCCCTTCATCTGATATAGCATCCTCCCTAGCAGACTTAGAATAGCTAGACTTTCATGGGAGAATGCTGATATAATTCAAAATGAAATTAAAACAAACAATATAAGAGGTCACAACTTTCTTGCATGAGTGCCCTTTGTAATTCTATTTTGCCCCATAAATGCATGATTCGATTTAAATAGAGTATTTCAATCCTCAAACTCTGTGTGTGCCCCTTTAATCAATTGTAGTCTCTTTTTTCAGAATTAAAGGGTTAATAATCTAGTCATGTGTATTTTATAAACCCACCGACTACCTTGTCTTATCAACCCCTACTTTCAAGTGTGGTCGGAAACCGTCACTCAGTGTCAAAACTATTATGATAAATAAGGTGATCACGTGACCGTTAGTGTGACAAAGAGAGTATTACCTGTGGTCTGATTTTAAAGATAAAAATTACTTAACACACTGTCACTGGAAATAATATGAAATCATGTCTAAATTCTATCTTAAAGAGATGCATGCTTATATATGGTGGATTAACTAAGCTCGTGCGGATATTAATATCGCTTAAAGGGGTATAAAAGTTTTAAAAAAATGGATAGCGGATACACGGTAAAAATCGATTAAACCATTTGATTGTTATTCTGTTGTGTCTTCTACGTCTCATTATTTGGGCAATACACATTGTTAACAATGGTGCTCATGTAGTAAAATCGGTTATAGTGGATCATTAAGTAATTCGAAGTTTTCGACGTACATTGTTTACGAACTTACTACATCATGGCTTAATTCTAGTTTAAAGGGACATGTGCTAGTAATATGGATTAAATAGGCTGGTACAAATGTAATGTTGTGTATATTAATATCTAAAAATCAATTTAGGCATTTAATAGTATGCCCTTTGTGTCTAGAACCCCTGACACCACTCCTCATTCGGGTATTTCGTTATACTTTTGTATTCAAGGGTGTAAATTCAATCAAATCCGTTTTAGTTATATCAATAAGTAATTAGACAATTTCGAGGTACATTGTTTACTAGGATCACGGCGATCCGGTAATTGATAAGTGTTTTGTCTCCTGACTAGGCAACCAGCAGCAAAATCGTGCATGGTGGTTCTAAAATTACTTCATGTATCCTGTTCACAAGATTCAAAACATAAACATTATGAGAAACAAAAATATTCTGAATATCGGTGCGATTTCTCCGTATGCCCCAGTGAACAATTTTAGAGAATTTAGGCAACTCTACGATGTACTATCGAAGTTCCTCCATATGCCCCTATGAACAATTCGATCGGGGGCTTTGTCCTGTTTCGCGTTCACAGGTCCCAAAGTATAACCGTCAAATGAAGCAATGAGTTGTACTGCTGAAGGCGCGAATGAAGAATGAAGGTGCACTGTAAAAAATATCCATTTTTTATGTGGCCGAATTCCGTAATTTAACACCTTTTTTCTGTTAATCGATGGATTTTTTGGAGAAATTGTGTTAATTGTCTGAATTATTTCTTCAAATTACGTGTTTTATGTATTTCTGTGGAATATTCAGTATTAAACAGGAAATTTCCGTGAAATTTAGGGATAAAATGTTTTATTCCCTTCTATAACGGACTTAATTCTGTTATTTTACGGAATAAACGGTGGAATGACAAGGAAGTTCCGTGAAATTTAGGGATAAAATGTTTTATTCCGTTCTGTAATGGACTTAATTCTGTTGTTTTACGGGATAAACGGTGCAACGATAAGTAATCGTATACATATATAATCATTCCTAATAATCATCATGTTATAGTATTCATTTCAATTTATTAACCATAATATGAAGAATCATATTTTGTAACGTTTGGTATATTAATTGACATGTATATCTAATTTCCATTATTTATAAGATCTATAAAGTGTATTGTTATTCATCATACGGTAATCAGATTGTAAGTATTTTCATAAATATGTAAAAGTATGTTTTAATGCTGCGTGTGTTAAGGTTGTAATATCTGGTAATCAAGCACGCTAAAGTCCAGATAGTACAACCGATTGGCCAGTGTAAGTCGGTTTGTCTCTATGGCAGAGTCTGCATACCTGCGAATTGATAATACCGCAAACTTACATCTGAAAGCCTCCAACCACTGACGAGTAGCGGTTTGTGATACCTTGCCCTCGATTCTTATAATAGCGAAAAGAGGTTACGTCTAAAAAGTATTTGCGATATCACTTCGGTGGAAGCGGACGTTAAATAAAGCTATTTCACGCACGCGTATAAAGTCAATGGTTAATTCAATGAAATTTTTATCACCTTCATGGTCAGGAAACAAAATTTACCAGGATTTTTTTTTTCTGTATTTGAAAATGGAATTTATGTTAATTGAAGGAATTTCTGTAAATTACAGGAAAAACAAATACGGATAAAATTTTCCTGGTAATTTTTGTTTCCGGAATTTTTTACGTTTTTTCATGGAAATTTTTGTTACAGTGTGGCACAGGTCAAATCAGGATCAATATCGGTTTACTGTGCAATGCGATAGGTCTACAACTAGGTTACCACCATTCTTTCCATAAGTATGTGTTTTGTTGTCACCATTCTTTCGTTAATAATTTTAGACAAATACATGAGGTGAATGGTCGTCCGAGATCCGTGCCTTTTTATGTAAAACCACATCGTAAGACCGTCCTGTCCGAATTATCAGTTGACACTTTAAATCCAGTGCTTATCTGGTGTGGAATTGTATTGTCAACAGAATCCTATTAAATCAAACGTTCCGTAATTGGTTGAGAGAAATGGGTTTAGGAACAGAAGGTTGATCAATACGCCCGATGCTAACTGACCAACATCGCAAATTAGGGACCTTTCACAGGTGATAAGAGTATCGGCGACCCACTGTTATATCGTATTAGGATAACCATGCCAGGTGAGCTCTCTGCATGGTCGATAAACCCCGACAGTTCAATTCACAGCTACAGAACAAGGCAAAGTGTAGTGTACAGAATCAGGGCTGCTTCTTGCATGCATTGTGAATGGTGAAGCATACCCCCAAAACTGTCATACGGCTAAATGGACGGACGAAGGTTGATAGTCACCCAGGGGGTGGTCCTACATGCATATTTATCACTACAGGTCACATAACACGACCTCCAGATTTTAAGGGGTTTTTTTCCATCGTGGCAGGACGGCAAGAGAGCGCCAAGAGACATCTGAAACCCAAACTGATATCCTTCCATGAAATTCCTTCCCTGAACTTCGTTTATATGATTACATTTACATGCACGTCATAATTTGTTGGTGTTTCCGACTGTTCACATAACGTATTCTTTTATGGATATATCATGTCCTTAAGTCTTGGCCATGGCTGAATACGCTAGCTTTCATACCAAATCTCTCAATTTTCCTATGTATATGATTTACAATAACGACTTGCGAATTAGTGCCAGATATTTCCTTCATATCATCAGTCAAATCATCAGTTTTTCGAAACACCGCGATGAGTAATAAAGGTCTCTAATTCCACACCTGCTTTGATTCTTTTTATCTACATTTTAATTATTGGGCAAAGATAACTATGAAAACTGTAAGTGCTAAACAAATGTGGGTCTCTTTAGTGCGACATATAAATTGAAATGCATTTTATATTGGCCGTTTAGATCGAGTGATGATTTATAGCGGATATTGAAATGTATTATCTTCTATTTATGAATGTAAGACAGTCATTAAATCAACCACAGTCAAGCAACCTTGAAAATGTGTCAAATACAAAGGTCAAGCCACTTCACCGTGCAAGATAAAAGGGGCGGGGCCAAGGTGTACAAAATGAGCAGATACTTAAAGGGGATCGACCGATAATGTCTAGAGAATAAAATGTACAGTACTATGAAGCGTCCGATTTTAGGAAAGCCTGAGAAACAATAGCAAGTAGTTCACCGGTTCCCTAATCTCTAACATATCGGACGAATGAAAACTATGTGAACTTAAAATCGGTTATCATTCAGAAATGTCATTTTTGCACCTAGGTTTTGGTTTCCTTGTTTCAGGTCCTGATCGTAGACAACTAGCATAAATAAATTAATTAATTAATTATACCTCCATCAGACCGAGATGGCGTCCTTACTGCGTTGCTACGGCGACGGAAAAGGGCCTCAAGGCGCGTCAAAATCGCCATAAGCGTGGTAAAAGCGCGCTGAAAACGCCAGATATAGTGCTGTGGTCTCCATGATCGCAATTAAATGATCGCCGTGTCACGGCGTTTGTTTTGAGCATGTTCAAAACAAACGCCAAGGCTTTGTGATCTGACCTGGAAAGTTGTGAGAACGCGACTTTTTTCAAGTTTGTAATTTTTTGGACATTTTCTCGCGTTGTGTTCACGTTTGTCGGCGACCATGTGCATTTTCTGGTTGCCGTACGGTCGCAGAAGCGCAGTATGGACGCCACCCCAGTCTGACGGAGGCATTAGTAATAAAGCACATGTTACTCTTGTGCTTTTTGGATTACCAATACTCAAACGCGAGTTCTTCTGCCACTTAAAATGTGATTCTGAAAGGCATTCCCTTACAAATGTATTATACTATAAGTATGATCAGTGGCGTATTAAGGCGTAGGGACCATTTTCGCCCTAATTGTTTTGACAGACAAGGACAGTTACCGACTTATTAACTTACGTTGACAAAATATCTTTTTTGTTTATATTTAATCTCCAATAATTTTCACTACATAATAGTATACAAGAGTACGACTTAGATTTCCTCGTAAACTATTAGATAAAAGCCGAGTTAGTAGTGTTCCCCGAACAATGTTTGATATTTTCAGGTTGAATGTAATATACACATTCAGTGAAACTATACACCAAGTTTCATCACTTTCACTCAGAATGAAAAGGCATCCTGTTCAAAGTCTAGACCAATCAAATCGCTTATGACTCTGCTTACCATGAGCAGAAAGTAATTAATATCCAACTGTCAAGGTATTTTGAAATGTATTAAAATAAGGCACCACATTTAACCACTCTCACTCAGAATCAAAATAATGAAATTCCAAATACCTCAAAGTTAGTTACTTTAGTAACGAATTCTTAGAGAGCTGGTGCTCTCCTTCGTTACTGACGGATCCTGTGCACAACTGATATAAAAATAGGGCTTTTCCCCCATCTCGCGGTTCTAAGGCTATTTTGGAATCCTTACCGTCTATTCTTCACCGTTATTCTTCTTTGTTCGCCAAAAGGAATCATTTCTTGCCACACCGGACAAAAATTTATAATAATCGAACACTATTTTCATGTAGAATTTAGCGATCCAAAAACACAATCAAAATTCATTTGAAATGATCCGCCATTGTGAAAGTCGCGTCTGTGCGCAGCCAATATTCCAAATTTAGGAATTGAATGTTACCGTAAACGAAAATGTTTGGGGTACTTCAAGTAACGGACAAAACTGTCAATGGTGATACCACTAAAGTTTATGTATCCAACATACATAACAATCATTACATAAAATCAATTAATATATAATCCTTAAGCACCAGCTCTCTAAGAATTCGTTACTAAGTAACTACCCCAAAGTATTTATAACTTGAATAAATTCAGAAATTAGAGAGAGGTCAATCTGCTCTGAGATTCCAGCTAACAAAGTCTTAAAATATAGATCCATGGTCAAATAATGGTCATTTTACTTCAATCATCAATGCCAACCTTGGCTTTTTTTCATTCTCTTCCCATTCTATTCATTTAGTTCTTTGTATTTATTCATTTTTCTCCTAATTTCGTCATTCGTTTATTTATTAATTATTAGTTTATCAATGAATGTCAGTCTATAAATATGTGTCATTGGGGTTTCAAATCAGTGCGATTGTCGAGATATCGAGGTAATGTCAATAAGTCGCATCGTCTATGACCTAAAATGCATCAGTATCTGTTGTAATGATACAAAAATTATCTCACGTTAGATAGGCTTAATTTCACTTATTTGTTTTATGATGTCAAAAAACTACATAGAGATATTGAAAATATTAGAGATGCAAACACTTGACACTGAACTTTACTTCTTTTCGGGCAGTAAATCTATTTGATGCCAGTTCTTACGATTGCACAAGAAATGGACGTATGGAGGAATTTCATAATTATTTCAAAATCTAAATTTGAGGAATGTTTGCAAATATTCGTTTTCCAAAACCAATGGTAAATTGAAATTCCTCGATTAAAACATTGAATTAATGACATGGCTCTATAAATGTATTAAGGTAAGCCTAATAAAACTTTTCGGTACAACTACAAGAGTTAAATTTGCAACAATAACTGGGCTTTTAAAAAACAGGAATTACGTACAATTGTTATTGCTACAAATGTAATCTTTGTCTCGAGAAGAAATGAAATGGGATGGTATATTTCTGTATCAACAGGCTAATGAAGACGTGCATACGTACGTCCAAGTCATCATCGTATTCCAACTTCTAATGGTTATATTACATGCATGCCAACGAGTATAATAGGTCCGGGGCTTTTCAGGGTAATTGGGTGGTTTAAAGCGTGAGCGTGAAATCATAAGGTCTGTCATTGAGTCAAGTGGCGTGGTTTCGATTTCCCGTTTGTACGTGACAAGGAGTAAGGTCGCCTGTCCAACCTCGTGGGTTTTCCCCGGGTTCTCCCACTGCGCATGCGAATTACTGTAATGAAATTGAACCATAATTATGTTAGCCCCGAAATGACCTAGTTTGTGTCCAGTGGTCAACACCCGGGACCTCGTGGTTAGTGAGCCAGCGTTCTCTTGCTCAACCATTGTGGCTCATTGTCGATTAGTCGCCGAAGCATAGGCTATTATAGTCCTATTCTCGCACGAGTATTGAGTTGATGTTTTATCAGAAAGGCTTACTTCGGAATTTTGAAGAGAGTCTACTTCAGGCTTTTGATAATGAAGAATAGTAGGCAATGGTGCGTCCCCGTTCTCGTAATTCGTCAAAACCTGAATAGAAAACTAAGGAGGAAGCGAGTAGCTTTCAATATTGTGATACAAAGATATATTTTCCAGCGATGTAGACAGTTTACTTTGAGACTGGCTAAGTCATTTACAGCAGGCCTATACATCCGTTTTAGACAGGTGATCGGGGAAAAGTCCGTTTTTGGGAAATACGAAATGGTTGTATCCGGTTTCGATCACAAAAAAAACCAAAAAACAAATTGAGGTTACATTCGTTTTCAAAACAATATCAACATCCCCAATCCGACCATAGGACCTAAATTTTGTAATTGGGAAGAAACGTATAGGCTCTACTTCCGTTTTAGGAAATGTGTATCCGTCTTGGATAAGAGGGTCTATGTTCGTTTACGGCAAATAAAGGATTTTGCCTACATCCGTTTTCGATCAGGAAGAGCGTTTATACAACACTACATTCGTTTTCAACGTGGATATCAAAATGACCAACGCAGCAAACAGTGTAATCGCGATAATGAAATGTTGTCTGCCTATGATGAAATATCGTTTTACATTGACAGTGTTATTTATCGTGTCTCAAATATAGAAACAGTCACTTTAAACATCCCAATTTGATAACTTATCGTAAGTCGCCATTTTGTGAATGACAAGGTTGCCAAGAGTGGTCGTCAGGGAGATAGTAAAGTGAACTAAGTTAGTTTATGTGAATGAATGAAGGAGTTTTTATATGACAGGTATTATAACTAGATATTTATCATGTGACCACTGAGATATACTGTGGTCAAATAACAATTAATATATTTTTATTTTACATAGGCTATAGTATAGTCGTGTACTACCTTGTCAATGACGAAAAGCTTTTGTCGATATTAAATAGGTCTCATATTACCAACTATAACTACATACAACATGTTTGTGGTTTCATAAATCATACCTATTTACATTCAACTGAAAGTCATTTTTATGACAAGGAGACTAAAGAGACACCAAATTAAAAACGAATAAAATATTTGATGTAATTTCCACGAAGTGACGTTTTCAACGAGCTGCTTATTTTAGCTTTTTTATTATACATGTGCAAAAAATAACCAACTAGGCCCCATTGTTTAATTAGCACGAAAGGTATATAAATAGTTTCTACGGGGGCTTTAGTTTCAAAGTATTATAAGTGGCCTAAGCATGTACCCGTCGGTGCTAAAACCACTCATTCCAGCAGAATTGGTTACCTGGAACAGCTGAACGATATTACTTTTTCCAAAATCCAGATACTTTTTAACAACGTGGCAACAGCGG
Organism: Patella vulgata; assembly: GCF_932274485.2. Lineage (NCBI taxonomy): Eukaryota > Metazoa > Mollusca > Gastropoda > Patellidae > Patella > Patella vulgata. The sequence continues at coordinate 28,303,277 of NC_065883.2, forward strand.
TTCTTCGAATATGATCTACTGGGGAATTAAACGAATGATCTACCAGCACATCCCTACTACAGAAATATAAAAAAAAATCTCCCATTTGTCTTCAATCCATCATATAAGGTCCGTGGTCGTGGCAGTTTGTCAATCGTCATTGATATTTCAGGATCACTCAAAACAAGTTATGCCTCGAACTGTTTGGTAAGGTGTATCTTTCTTGACTTTGCGAACGCCACCTTATGACCTTCGAATTGTCAGATCTACAGATAATTTGTTCGCCATTTATACATAAGAGCACAATGGAACTAGTATCTCGTTACTGAGTTAATAAGAACATTTGTTTTATATTGGAACAAGAACATTTATTAAACAACTGAAAGAAATGAAATGAAATGAAATGAAATGGGGTTTAACGTCCTACTGTTCTGCTCCGACTGGGCTAATGAAGACAGGCAACTGAAGGAAGGATAGCCTACTCTTTCGTTTCGGGACCATGGTATATTCTTCGATTTCTCTAATAAAAAAGTTGCAAACAACTGGTTTAAATTTTATGGCAACTTATTTTTGTTAAGAGGCCATGGACCTTATAAGGTCCACGAAGAGATATAACAAAACACAAGCCCAAATATGAATTTTGGATGGAGGGGGGATAACTCCACTCAATATGGTGCCTACATAAACTTAACACAAATTTAATAGAGCAGAGAGAGAGAGAGAGAGAGAGAGAGAGAGAGAAGGGGGGGGGGGGGTAACGTCCTGTCCACTCGACACAAACTAGGTCATTTCGGGACTAACATATTATGGTTCAATTTTATTTCAATACTTCGCTTGCGCGTAGGGGTCTTTAGCAGTGGGAGGAAACCGGAGGACCCGGAGAAAACCGAAGAGGTTGGACAGGCGACCTACTCATTGTAACGTACAACCATGCAAGATACGCCCAAATTTTGCAAAACACGGACCGAGAACAAGTTCAAAAAAAAGATACGAACACATTTTTGCAAGATATGGACAGAGTTCAAAAAAAGAAGCGATTTTTTGTATAATCAAGGGTCATAATCCAGGAAGCAATCTCTAACGTCTGGTTATTCCAGTCTACACCGATAATATTTATTGCGCATGCTCTCCAGATAAGAATATGACGTCACCGTCTGACATGACTCGTGGAATATGTCTAGCCTCGTTCTTTGAGTCCCTTGTTAGAAATGCAGCTGAAACGCATTATGGTACACGATTCGTGTACCAATGGAAATGAAATGAAATGGGGTTTAACGTCCTACTGTTCTGCTCCTATACTGGGCTAATGAAGACGGGCATACGCCATACAGTGTGCTATGAGGGAAATTTTGCCCGGGCAGCGGCACTATCGCCTACTCTTATATCGAATTCCAACTGCCAAGGGATCTTTTACGTGCATTCCAATGTTTACACGGGACCTCGGTTTTTCGTCTCATCCGAAGGACTAGACAGCTGTCCTTGTCAGGCCCTCCGTCCTGCATCGCTGACAAGGGGAAACCACGTCGGAAAATCGGGATGAACTTTCTCGGCCAATGCAGGGATCGAACACCCGACCTCCAGGCTAGCGAGCCAGCGCCTTACCCAACTAGCCACCGTGGCTCCCTGTGTACCAATGGTAAAATGTTTATTTTGTCTTAAATATTGAATATCAGAAGCCCATCTTTTCCCGTAAGATCAATGTTGATTTAAAGGACAATATTGGTGCCAGTCATTATCACATATGTGATAGAACTGGTTAAACACGTTCCGAATAATATTTTATCACAGAGATCATTGCTGCGACAGAGGCGTAATCAATGCTTCAACAATTGGAAATGACGAACGCAAAAGGAAAACACGAGTTATCCCTCTATATAACTGACTGAAGTGACGAGTGATAACAGACACATGGGCGAATTTCTTCTCACTAATAATTCCTTCGAAGACCAAAAGTTGTTATATGAGACTGTAAGAGTATATCTGACAATTCAAAAAAGAAATTGATTGTCCTTAGATAAGAGAACACGAATAAAATAAAAACAGTCCGTACATTCACGCGTGTTTATTCATTCTATCCTTATAAAAACATGGTAATGCACGGACTTTTTCTATTTTTCTTTCATGTTCTCTTATCTAGTGACAGTCAATTTTTTTCATGAATTGTCAGATATCCTTACACAGTCTCACACTTGAATCTTTTCAGGAAAAAAACTTCTCCTTTACTTTAAATCTATTCCAAATATATATGTTTACAGGATCATTTTGTTATACGAAAAACTAAGTGATGCGTTTCCATGGCGCTCAGTATCACTTAGTTTTTCGTATAACAAAATGATCCTGTAAACATATCTTATTTATTTTGTTTCTTATTGTGAACAATATTCAAATGGGAACACATCAATAACAACACATTTGTACACTTATGGATGTTTAATCTGTAATCAACGGTACAAAGTCAGAGGGGTCAAAACCAAAAGTACGACACAGATGTCAGTAGCGCGTACGTGTCCTCCACGGGCTCTTACGCACGCTGTGCAGCGACGTCGCATGGAATTTACCAATGTTTGAAAAAAAGGCCTGGGGCAAATTGTTCCATTCTTGGACAAGAGCAGCTTCTAAAGCAGCAATGGTGTGCATCTGTGGTCTCCGATACAGACTGCGTCCAATCTCATTCCAGACATGTTCTATCGGTGCCATGTCCGGAGACGTGGCTGGCCAGTCCAAGACATTGATGTTGTAGACGTAGTCCATACTAAAACGGGCGGTATGCGGACGTGCATTATCCTGTTGGAAGTGCTGAAGTTGTGGGTGCGCTCGAAACATCGGAACAACAATTGGTTGCAAGACATCATCACGGTAGGCTACAGCATTAACGCGACCCCTGCAAATGTGTAGGGCGGTCCGGTGATGAAATGTGAAGCCTCCCCACACCATTACCCTTCCCCCACCCCATCGATTCGTTTCGAAGACGCAACAGTCTGCAAGACGTTCCCCAAGACGTCCCCACACACGTTGACGGCCATCAGCGTGATAAAGGTGAAAGCGACTCTCATCACTGAAGAGCACACTTTGCCAGTCTACTCTTCTCCATGTCTGGTGTCCTTGAGCCCATATCAAACGCCGCTGACGGTGATGATCCCTGAGGATAGCTCCAACATAAGGTCGTTTTGCACGGAGTCATACTTCTCTTAGACGACGTCTTACGGTGTTGGCACTTACTGGTCCTTGTCTTCCGACGACTGCTGCACCTGTTCGAGTCTGGGTTGTAACGCGTTGTGGACCAGGACGTTGACGGTCACGTGTTGATCCAGTAACTCGAACACGTTCCACCAACCATACAATAGTGGACTGATGACAATTGAAGTGTCTGGCAATAGCACGTGTAGACATGCCAGCCCTGGACATTCCTATGGCTTCATTCCGTTGATTTTCAATAAGTCTCGGCATCTCTAGCTCGATTCCTTCACACGTCCAACAACAAATTAAGACAGATTGACGTTTCACAGTTCATGTACTGCACATTAATTTGAAAACATGCTTTTAAAGGGCTCACACACAATGCTGCACGTGAATATTGGGTTTTTCATGTGCATCTCCTTCAATTTTTTTTTTTTTTTTTTTGCACACGGGCCGATATTTTTTGCGTTTGGGAGCATTGTGTGAAACAATAGTTCATAGTATTGCATAATATTATATACTCAGCCAAATAAAAATTTGACACTGATGAATTTCAACAATTTTTTTTTCTGGTAAGTCAAATAAATTTTAAAGTGTTTCTAACGATAGTAAGTAGTAAGAAGCCTTTAATTTCATAAAATTGTAAAGTCACGTGGATCACGTGACTTTTGAGCATATAAAGATGAAAAACCTGAAAAACACGTGCAAACACAAACTCTTGGGGTCAATCGATGCAAGTTTGCTTAAACTGAACACGCACACGTAACTTGAACTGGAAAAACAAATTAAAATTGTTATTTTCATCTTTGTTAGAAAATGCCGCGCCTTTCAAATGTAGAACGTCTACGTGCTTTAGGTAGGCTCTATGCTGGTCAGTCTGTGGTCACTGTTGCAAGAACCTTTAATTGTTCACGCCAGACAATAATTAATCTTAGAATGAGAGTGCTTCAAACTGGAACTATTGCCGACCGCCCAAGGGCGGGAGCGCCACGTGTGACGTCACTCCAGGAAGATCAAGCAATACGATTACGTCATCTTAGAAACAGATTTGTCACTGCAACCTCCACAAGTAGAGATATGTTTGGTGGAAGGGTAACTGCAGAAACTGTTCGAAATCGCTTGCAGGCTGCTGGTCTTCGAGCTCGGAGGCCCTATAATGGACCAATATTGACACCTCTTCATCACCGTAACCGACTTGTGTGGGCCACAAGACACATAAGATTTACTCAAAGACAGTGGAATTCGGTTGTCTTTAGTGACGAATCTCGATTCACTTTGAGATTTGCCGATGGCAGGGTCTGAGTGTACCGCAGACGAGGTGAACGTTACGCTCAAGTATGCGTCAGAGAGGTTGACCGATTTGGTGGCGGCAGCGTCATGGTTTTGGGTTCTTTTTGTGCACATGGACGTTCTCCTCTTGTTGTTGTCCAAGGGAACTTAAATGCTGTCCAGTACAGTTATCAGATTTTGCAACCTGTTCTTCTTCCGTTTATGCAGAGACATGGGCTTGGACTAACGTTTCAACAAGACAATGCTCGACCCCATACAGCAATAGCTACCCAGAATTTTTTAAGAAATGCCGGTGTCTAAGTCCTGGATTGGCCGTCGCTTAGCCCCGACCTTAATACTACTGAACACATCTGGGACGAACTGGGTCGACGTGTTCGTCAGCAAGTGAATCCACCACTGACGTTGCAGGACCTTCAACATGCTCTTGCTGAGCAGTGGCGACGTCTTCCTCGGGTAGTTAAACTAATTTTCTGAGATCCATGAGAAGATGTTGTGTGGCAGTACGAGACGCTAGAGGAGGCCACACCCGTTATTAAACACTTTATTCCGATTGTTCTGCAAGTCTGTGAATTTCATTTTGGGGGGTACTGTGACATCACGAACGTTATCAATGTCAAGGACTTTCGGCGAGACGTATTCTTGCTTTCTGTTGATGTCAAGGTCGTCTGTGCACAACATAACACTATAATAGTTGCCTTAAACCAAATATTAAAAATCTAGTCCCAAAAATCCCGAGTGTCAAGTTTTTAATTTGGCTGAGTATACATACAAAACCACCTAGTAATAAAATATTTGGGAAAAAAAGTGATGCGTTTCCATGGCGCTCAGTATATTATGCTAAAAAAAGCCCCCACCCCCAATATTTCTTATTACATGTATATGTATTCTGTGTATCACCATATTATCTGCATGTACATACATGTATTGTATATTTTGTTACATGTTATATCTATGTATTCAAACTTTCTGTTTTATGAACTCGCATATATACATAAATCAAAAATACATTATGGGAGATTTTAATAGATAGTTGGCCATTCTTGCTATAACAGTTCAAAAATAGATGATGAAAGAAGAATATATTGAAAATTTCAGTCAAATTACTTTATTTTGAACAAAGTTATCACCATTGTAATTTTTGACTAGAAATAGGATTCAACTCTCTCTTCGCCGTCTCCGAGAATGGGCGATCGTTTGATTGACAGGCGTTAACTCCACCTACATAATCTCGATTATCAAGTAACGTTTTCAATGGCTGTGGTACCGTTAGCCTATTCGGTTTGAGACGGGGTTGCAATTCAATTCGTATCAAATTTATTTTTACTACAAATTAAAAATAAGACTTTTAATATATAGATAAGAATCGAAAGTTTGAAGAAATGGACCAAATCAATGAGGCATATAGCCGACTTCTTGTTAGCCTGTGTGTACTCTTGTACTGTAACTGGTAGGGCTACGTAACTCACGAAGCAGACAAATAGGAAACAGTGATCCAATGATGAGGCTGCAATTCAACTGGGGTGATGTTGGCTGCGATTTTTATCAATTTCCATAATTTTTCTGTAAACGCAAGTGACAAAAGAGCGTATAATACCGACATCCAAAGTCTCATTTTAACCACAACTAAACATAATATATCAAGGCCGTATATATCGAACTTTCAATCAAATTGATTGACATGCGGCCTCGCTTCGTACACTCTATCATTTAGCCTCGATCTAAAATTTCCGGGAGTATGACGTCAACGTAACGGTTAATCTCCGCTTACGACGCCATTTAAAAATTTAATCAATCAATGAAATCCTGTTTAAATCCAAGCCATCCGTGGGTCTACAGAGTTGATTTTGTGCTTGTTGTGTAAATAAAGATCTAATTTATAATTTCTATGACATCTTAAGCCTAAATAAAGACTTGCAATAATCAGATTTAGCTCTTGCATGATGTATGTTTAATCTTTTAACTACTGATTTGTATCCTATTATTTCCTCTATTTGGGGGGATTGGATGGCCGAATGGTTAGCACGTGCGCACTGCGCTGTATCAGTTTTTTCAGGGTCCTCCCACTGCTAAAGATCCCTACGCGCAAGCAAATTATTGAAATAAAATTGAACCATATGTTAGTCCCGAAATGATCTAGTTTGTGTTGAGTGGACGTTAAAGCCCATTTCTCTCTCTCTCCTCTATTGTAAATTATTGTGATGTGTTATTTAATGTATCAGTCCATATCTTTTGGAATATATTTTCTATGAAGGGCAAAATGTTAGAAAGGCTATTATAGCCTAATCTTCAACCCTTCTTAAAGACAGTCATTATTATTATTATTTGAAAAGCTACAGACTTGGCATGAATCGGGTTATTCCAAGTTTTGTTTATGGGAAAGCGGGAGAAATGGTGTTTAACGTCCACTCGACACAACCTAGGTTATTTCAGGACTAACATATAATTCAATTTTATTTCAATAATTCGATTGCGCGTAGGCGACCCTACTCCTTGTCACGTACAATCAAGGAATACTCTGCAGCATGTGCATAAGGTATTTTACCTTCGAACTTGAGAGGCTGTGGTCAAGTTTTATCCAATTCTATTCACGTCAACTTCTTGCTGTTCACATGATCAAAGGAGGTCCCAGTTGTTCAATTAAATATGCGCAGATAACGATGCTGTGCAATACGAGTCGCGCGAAAATTCCCAGTTCAATGTGGGTGTACAACAAAGGGAATAAAACCTCTGCAATTTCTAATAATAGACCTACGGGTGGATTAAGGACATTTAAAAATTGTGGACTATATGTATGACAAAATACTCCTATATGGTATATGGACATATAAACAGAGCAAAGTATTTTTGTATTGAGATTTTTATTTCTTTTTCCATCCATTGTTATTAATAGAAGTTTATTATTTTTCTTAAGAATACACAATTAGTTTGGATTTAATTGATCTCTGCACATTCCACTGTTAGTACATGTCAAGAATCCATTACATGAACCTATAATAAATGTTGGTCACAACTGTTGCAAATTGGCCCATTTAGTTCTGATTTCATAAATATAAAATTATGTTGTAATTATCTTTTAATAAGATATGTTTAATTCTTGGTCATTAAGAATTTAGTGCAATGCACAAAATGTTTCAATGATTTTTTGTCAAGTTATATAACAGATTCAAGTAGACAGGGTAGGGAACCCAATATGAAGACCTCAACAAGCAAATGTTTTATTATTTTCTACAAAAGAACTGTCATACAATAAATATTTTGAAGCAGCCAGTTTATAGTTTGGAAAAGTAAGAAATAAAATCTACATTATTTGAATAATCACTTTTTGCAACTTATTTTTTTTTTTTTCAAATTTAATAATTACTCTTTAATATAACAATTTCTCAAATCCCCTCACAGCTCGTATTCAAGACGCGAAGGCTGTCACTTCATTAGAATAAATCTATTTGGGAATAATAAAAATTGATAAGTGCAAACTCTCGATACTACCATTTTAAATACCATGAACAATATCCTATTCACATGAGAAAGTCTTGAAAACAATGAATATCCAAATATCTGAACAAATTTCAGATGTTAAATTACAAAAATATTTTGCCTAATGCAGCTATTTCAATAACATTTGTAGATATTTATTTCAATAAATTTAATCAAACTGCTTTTTACAAAGCGTCAAAAAATGATGCAAGTGCATGTATTTATCACGCTCCTTCAGTTCTACACAGGATTTTGAACTTTTTATCCCCTACATTGTCTAGAGGATGGGGTTTTATGACTATGTCTCGAAGAGGAATTTGGTAAGAACTAACCCTTACCAACAAATATAATATAAACAAGTGCTAGAAATCAATTTGTCTAAATAAAATATTTTTGATTAACTACTTTATTACTAGCCAGTACAGGTAGAATGGTCTTTGATTGTGGAAGATGATAAAATCCTGCACCATGACATATATATCAATATTTATGCCTTAAAAGTTGGGCTCACATTCCATGTCATCTTTTTAAGGAGTCCTGTATTAATAGTTTCCAGAGTAGCCATAATTATATTAAGTTAACTGTGGTTGTCCTGTAGATCTCAATGACAAGTTTTCTTTTCTTTATATGATTCAAGAATGTAAGTACAAATCAATGCAAAATGTGATCCCAACATTTAAGTAGAGAATTCAACATGAATCTTTAAGTGAGAAAAGACAAAACAACTTATAAAGTAACTTCCATACTCAATATCGGATGTTCAAATCATTGATTCTCCATTGAAATATATTTATCTTACCAAAATATATTCAATTCACCAAGATGTTGATAGGTTAACATTTCTGATAGATTTCTGGCAATTTAGTAGAATTTGTTTTAATTTATGTACAAAACAAAATAAATAAGATTACAATTAAAGAGAATAAAAGTTTATTTGGTGAAGTTTTAACCACTTGAGCCAAGAAAATTAGCACAGCCATACTTCACTTTCACAAATTCCTGGATGTTTCATTCAACATTTAGTGCAATTTACCTGTGTAGATTGACAAACATCGAACCAGCCGTTTCAACTATTCCCAAATAGTTTGAATTTTTTTACCAAAGACAACACAATTCATTTAACAACCACCATTCCCCACATTTCTTATAGACCTTTGTCTAGACACCCAATTTATATATTTGTGAAAGTGATGTAATGCTATATAATGTTACATAAATTCTGAAACCACGGTTTGTGATGCTACAACCCCATAACACTACATAAATTCTAAACAAATAGATGTTTTATACATTTGGTAGTGCAAAATAGCACTGAATAATTTGTAACAAGAAAAACAGTTTCGCATTTTGCTGTAATAAAAAATTCACAAAATGGAGGACTTCTTTTTTAACTAGCACTTAACAATTTTAACAAACGTTTTATCTCTGAATGGTTTTTTTGCTTTCATTGGGCACATTTGTCGACACACAAGAACTGCACCTGTTTCTGTTGAACTCATCAAATAAAGTCCTTTGGCATTTTATTATCCATATTTGTGAAGCATTTAATTGATCAATCAACGGACATCTTCAATCAATCCCTTTTCAGGCAGACTTACTGAATTTATAAATCAGAACACCTTAAATGTAGAAGATGCAATCCATAGAGCAGTCCAAAGAACTTGTCTTAAGCAATTCTGCATGACGACCAATGTGTCAAATAATAAACCACCACAAAAAGCAACCAAATACAAAACCATGGGATCCCCATTTTTCATAATATTCGTACTCAAGATGTCAAAAGCCCTAAAGCATCAATTATTTGGCGGGATTGTCTCCCCCTGCACCTGCAGCAGCACCTGCTTCAGGATTTGATGCAGCAGCCTCAGCCTCTTGAGCAGCAGCACTGGCAGCTTTCTTCATATTTTTCTTAGATTTAACAAATACATCAGTGGCCAATAATGTCTGAAAAAAAAAATTAGCAGTACTTTTATTTTTCAACAGTAATAAAATAAATGGAACATAAAATTAAAGACTTTATTTTGTTTAGAAATTTCAATACAACATACCAAATCTTTCTTAGCTTTAGAATTCCAACAAAAGCATTCAATTCAACTTCTATAATAATAAAGCCATGGGACATATTCAAGAAAACTTAAAACTAAACCCAAGGAGTCAGTATCTCATTGTTCAGTTTTTAGAATAAAACCCCATTAATTGGATGGATGTCAGTGACTTGGCATACATTGAATAAATTTAATAACTAAAATTTGATAACAAGTGACTTCTTGTTTAATTTTTTAAAATATGAAATAGCCATATTTTGATCTATTTTCTTGTGTTACAATACAATGGAAACATTTCAGTTAGATGAAATTTGATTTGCTTGGAGTCCACTGTTAGTTTTGACAACAAAAAATTTGTGACATCACTGACAAGTCTGACTGTTTATGTCGGGTACTAACAGCTCTCTATTAAACAGAAATAAATTCACTTGCTGAGTTAGACAGTTTCGACAAGATTATCGAAAGTGAAAGTACTGGGAATACCCACCAGAGTCCAGTCGAGATAGGTAAATTCGGTACCGGTAATTTATTGATCTTCAAGGAAATAATAGTGGTCCCGACATCGCTAGCCATTTTGAAAGGCGTGCATAATTTAGTACACAAGATATGATTGGACAATACATGAATAATAATGACATGTGTTATAATTTTAGCCAATGAAAAAATTGATTATTCAGGTTCGCGGTTAAATATTAGTGACTGTCTTACAGTTTATAACATGCTTTCCAATTAGCCAAAATGACCATAACATGCTCCATTTTGTGGAATTCATCCAATCAAATACAGGGTAACTTATTCCACGGTTTGGGGACCCCTACATGTGTATTAACATCTTTAATTCATAACGAGGAATAAACAACGAGAATTGACTTCTGATGTTTGGTAGAATTTTATTTAGATGTTATTAACGTAATTTTTTTTTTGTGTGTTAAAAAGCTAAGAGCATGATTTTCGGGGTCCTCGACCTAAGCGCACATGCAAGGAGAAACAAGGAATCAATTCAACACGGCTTAAATAGATCACACAAATGACAATTATAATCGAAGTGTTCACGTCCCAAAGGCTGAGCAGAAAATGCAAATTAGGACAACTACCCCTTTACCCAAGACAGATATACAAGCATGTTTTTGAAAAATATAATTAATTGCTACCTTAAGTTCCTCATCTTGAATAGAATGTTCACTTTCATACAGCGTAGGATCAAAGGGTAATTCTGTGGCCTGTACTGTACCATTAGGCATTAAAACAACCGTAAACTTAAACTGAGCTACAAGTTCACCTGAAATACAATGATCACATATTGATTAATTCAATACCAAATACACAAATTAAAATATTGTAGATATACAATAAATGTACATAGCATCTAGGGTTACTTTTCTGGAGGGTTGGAATCTCTGTCAATACTTCTATTTAACTTACAAATGAAATTCTTCCACAAAAGTTTAATAGTTAACTGTAAGTTGCGATTACACAATAAAAACATCAAATTATAATAATAAATTTGTGTTACTGCATACCTTCTTTTTCATATAGTACATTGAATGGCTGCATTACATCATGTTTATAACACTCTACAACACCCATTCTAGCTGTCTTCTCATCTTCGCATAAACTATAATAATAAAAAATACAATTAATAATGACTTTATTTTATTATATCAGTCATGTCTTCTGTGATCTATGCTGAACAGTATGTAAATGTATTTTATAGCCTAGTTTATTTCACACGGGGGTCACAGTGGCTAAGTGGGTAAGGCGCTGGCTCGCTAGCCTGGAGGTCGGGTGTTCGATCCCTGCATTGGCCGAGAAAGTTCATCCCGATTTTCCGGCGTGGTTTCCCCTTGTCAGTGATGCAGGACGGAGGGTCTGACAAGGACAGCTGTCTAGTCATTCGGATGAGACGAAAAACCGAGATCCCGTGTACACATTGGCGTGCACATAAAAGATCCCTTGACAGTTGGAATTCAATATAAGAGTAGGTCGTAGTGTGGCTGTCCGGGCAAAATTTCCCTCATAGCACACTGTATGGCGTATGCCCGTCTTCATTAGCCCAGTTCGGAGCAAAACAGTAGGACGTTAAACCCCATTTCATTTATTTCACACAAAGCTCAAAGTTAAGACGGTATGACTCGACACCGTAACTCAATATAGTGATCCAAGATGTTTCAGCTCTTTTACATACAGGTGTTCAGTCAGTGGTCAAAATCAGCTATACTCACAATGGCATGTTACAAAATTATACAGACATCCATTATCAATGCAATGTTTCAAATGGACATTCTGATGACTAGCACAGAGGTCAGACAATATAAATTATACGGTAAACAAAAACAATTGAAGTTCACATAGTATATGGGTCACAAATGGCACCAGTCATGGTAATCGTAATGTTATTCAGATAAAAAAAATAATTATAAAATACATACCTTAATGAGAAAGGAAGAAAACCAAATTTTTTATTGACTTCGGTTAAAAATTCTAGAAAAAGAAGTGATTACTTTATTAAACATACATTATGCAAGAGCTAAATCTGCCAATTGCAGGTCTTTCTTTAGGCCGGAAATGTTATCTAAATTATTAATTAACTTATCCAGACCATAATCAACTCTCAATGGCATCGCTAGCCTGCGATATTTACTGGATTAGAACTTGATCTGCTGCTTCTGATTAAATCAAAAAATGGATAATCGAGACTATGTTTTTCATCGTACCGACTTTAGTAATGATGATCGAAACTAGGCCCAAAATTCAATCGCTAAATACTCTGTTCGGGATGGATAAATATATCAGAAATTTTCAGCAAATTCCCTTTACATTATCTAGTTTTTAACTATTATAGTGAGAACTACCAGTTCTTTATATAATCTCCAATAATGTATCTTTAATCAATTCAAATAACATTAGCAAGACCTTTTCATTAAAAATTATCTTGCATACATAACTGAAATCTGACATAAGTTCCAAATTTTAAGTTCTGATTTCTGTCAAACTTATATTTTAAGACAGATCTGAACTGAAACAGCTAGACTATGAGTCAGAAATTTTTTAATAAATCAGCTAATGAACAATAGTGACCAACTTACGTCTGGATGTTCTCATCTTTAGTTGATAACTACAATCCCTCTTTTTATAAACAGTGGTCCTGGTGTCCATGTCTTTGCCCTACAGCACAAATAATTCATGGCATTTACATATATACTATTCAAAAAAAGTAGGGGATATTTGATTTTGGGGGTATAATACTAAAATATGCAAATGACTACGAAAAAAGTCACTATAGAACCTAACAGAAGAAACATTTCCAGTTACATGTGACGCCCAAACGCACCAATAGCTACCGCATGGAATGCAGGTGATGCTTGGGATCATCATGGGGGTCCAACCCAAGATTTGCACGACTCTGACTTTGAATGTTACAGTCATTGTGGCATTGAATTCCAGGGTGGAAACATCAGTTTAATTGTTTTAGTGACCAGAAAACAAATTTTGATATGCGTCGGCTTACCCAAAATGAAAGGTTACGTGCCCTTGGCATGCTACAGATCGGCACAACACAGGCGGTTGTGGCGCGGACGATGAATGTTTCTCAGTCTGTCATAAGCAGGCTATGGTCCAGATACCGTGATACACAATCTGTACAGGACAGACCACGCTCAGGTCGACCAAGGGCGACAACTCAAGCCCAGGATCGATTTATCCGTACCTTGGCCTTGAGAAATCGTGTCATTACAGCAAATCAGATCAGCGCTCGTCTTCAAACAGACACTGGTGTGAGAGTGAGTGGCCAGACGATTCAGAATCGACTGCATAGGGGTCACCTTTGCGCCCGACGTCCTCGCGTGATCCCTTGTTTGAGAGATCATCACATTCAGGCAAGACGTCGTTGGTGTAGGGATCGTCAACACTGGGATAATCGACGCTGGAGCAATGTGATGTTTTCAGATGAGTCAAGGTTCACTGTTGATTTTTTGGACAGACGTAGGAGGGTGTGGCGTCGTCGAAACGAGCGCTTCCAAAACGTTAACGTCATCAGACATGATCGATTTGGGGGTGGTTCTGTTATGGTGTGGGGAGGCATCACTGTTGCTGGAAGAACGGCTTTACATGTTGTTGCAGGGCGTGTTACAGGCCAGTACTACCGGGACAACATCTTGGCAGTCCATGTTGTGCCGTTCGCACGACGTCATGGCCGCCGTTTCATCTTCCAGGATGACAATGCAAGATGTCACAGGGCCAGGATCGTTACAGGTTACCTGTCTGGGACATGCTTGGGCAGAGGTTACGTCAACGTCAACAACGTCCTGCCAATGTCCAAGAACTTGCTGCTGCGTTGCAACAGGAATGGGACAATCTGGACCAAAACGACCGTAGACGTCTCATTAGGAGTATGCCACGTCGGATCAATGCTTGTTTGGCAAACAGAAGAGGATTTACCCGTTACTGACTTGGTTGTGATGCTGTGGTAACTTTGCTGTTTGACCCCGGGTATCATTTTGCCCTTATAATGGTCAGTCTGTGCCTTACTTAGTCTAACGATCATTTGGAATAAATCGATGAATGTGAACTTCATTTCATTTTGTCATTTGTTTCTTCGTCAGTTTCATTAGGTGACTTTAATAACACTTAAAAATCAAATATCCCCTACTTTTTTTGAATAGTATAATATTGAGAAATTAACAATTACTTCCAACTATGAAAATCATTTTTAAATTTTAAATATTCTTGAGACAATCATTTAAAAACTGATTTGTAATAATTGTAATATTGTTTAAATATTGAAACCTACCTTTCCTTTACCAGTACTGACAAGAACATCTACACCATAAACTTCATGTACTTCAAACGTACATTTCTCTAATTCTTTTCTACAAACACAACATTTACAGTTACAATTTGATCATTCGTTTATACAAACTTATCTTTTTGCAATTTAAGATCAAAGTTAACTTGAACATTTCAGCATAAAATATTATTTTCTTCCAAAATTATCTGAGCATCATTTCTATGCATTTGATATCTTATAGACAACTTAGTTTCTAAACATCATTTGAACAAATCCTTGCAAACTACAATATAGTCCAAAAATTCATGGGTTCCATGTCGGCCGAATATGCCAGTCTAGACCTTGAGCTATGTAAAATGGCCGTAACTAGATCTGACCCATCTATCATTTTGCCCGCCAGAAAAATAGCCTTTTTTTCAAAACCCAATTTTTAAACATGGCTAGGTTCAACCTCTACTATAACTATAAATTTGTATGGCCAGTACAGAATAATGCACACATTTTGAATCCACATAATCTCATGATTGGTGTGATAAAAATGTATACAGTCATCAACAGATTATACTAAGTGTTGTGTTGGTAATTAATGATGAGTGTCTGGTAGTAGAACAATAAAAGTAGATTGATATGTGGAAATTTTATCAAAGGCGTGAAGCGGTTCATTCAAAGTTATTGCATTACCACTCAAAATTATCCAGGTCAGGGTGTTTTCTATAGAACATGTGGTAACACGTGTTAAGCTACTGGGATGATTTTTCAATGGCCAATTCAGCTATTTCGATTATTTAAGTAGCCAAAAGGAAATATTTCATTAATTAATAACTATCCAAACTCTTACTAATATTTCAGTTTTTAAATCCAAAATTTAATTTTTTGTGTACCCCATGCTGAAAAAGTGGTATAGACACGTGAATTCACAATACCCTACCCTCTATATATATATTTGTGACTGTCGTTTGTCTGTTCGGGGTTGGCGGCTACACTAGGTCTGCCCCGAGTCTGAAATTTGGGGTATAGGGTAAGCTCGGACCGGGGAGTAACATAGGCCAGGTGGCGTTACTCTACCACTTCCGGTTTCGGAGTTATGACCCCCGAGTGAAGTCGGTCTGTTCGGGGTTGGCGGCTACACTAGGTCTGCCCCGAGTCTGAAATTTGGGGTATAGGGGTAGCTCGGACCGGGAAGTAACATAGGCCAGGTGGTGTTAGTCTACCACTTCCGGTTTCAGAGTTATGACCCCCGAGCGAAGCCGGTCTGTAATTTGGGGTATAGGGGTAGCTCGGACCGGGGAGTAACATAGACCAGGTGGCGTTAGTCTGACACTTCCGGTTTCGGAGTTATGACCCTGAGCGAAGCCGGGTATCCTGCTAGTAAATAATAAACATGAAATATGAATATATTTTGCAAAGTTTAGTGCATTATAAAAAATGACCAATAGTGAAAATTTTTAAGTGGAATCCCTGGTTTAATTGATAAGTTGTAAACATTGCAAAGATCTTTTAATTGGCCTTTTATTAATCAGATGGAATGCAATCAGTGAGATTATCTACATTTTAATTTGTTTTTCTTCGATTTATTTTAAAAAATTAATTTCCATACATTAGTGAGTGGATTAAGCCATTTGATATTTCAAAACAATGCAAATGGTACATTGACTTTAGAATTCAACTGTGGTTGCCATTGAAACAATTGGACATTGAGTAAACAAAAGTATGAAATCTTACTTCTGTAAATCTGATGGATTAATTATAAAAGCTTTCTCTCCATCAATTACATTCCTCTTTAACTGGTGTGATAACATACCTGTAATAAACAAAATTAGATATGGATTATACTATTTATAACCAGGATTAAATGAGATTCATGAATTAATATCCAGTCAGCACATATTTTTCAAAACATTTTATGCCTAACATGATAGGCTATTATTTGTATTGCATTATAAGATAAGATTTATTTTTGTAAATTTGGCCTAGGCAGAAGAGTTTCAAGTCTGGTCGTTTTAAAATTCAATACCAATGTACATAGTTTGTACCTTCAATAGGTTTACAATCAAACGACTCTGCTACTTTCTGTATCGTTTCTGTTACTGTAAAATTCTGAAAAGGAGAAAAAATCCATAGATATCTCTATGTCAACATAAATATACAAGTAAATAACTGTTTACTTAGTTTTGCCACATTTACTATTTTTCCACATCCAATTATATGGTAGACAAATTTGTGAAAGTATTTATTTTTACACGATTTCATTTATGAAAAGACTAATACAATAACTAAATATTCAACCTTCCCTGCCCTTTTAAACATTAGTTCAATGTCCAAAAAATCTATACCCAAAGAGGAACAGGGATTACAGTTCACTTCAGATTAGCCCTATATTATGGTATGTTTTTATTTCGATAATTTTCTAGCAAGCATGGATTTTAAGCAGTGAGATGGAAACAAGATTCTCCTGGAGGCACGCCACAAGGTTTGGAAGTCAACCCTACTCCTCGTTATGTACAACACTTTGTTCAAAACCACACCATTTCGACTCAATGACAGCCCCCCTTTTTTTAAACAATATTTTTACTCTGGATGTCTGAATGGGATTGGGTACCCTCAACTTACTTCATTACCGGGTTTAACTAATCTTAAAGCAGCTTGTGAGGCATTGTAAGCAGCCAATATAACATCAGCCTTACGACCTTTAACCTTGTTTTCCTGTTAAATAAAAATATAA
The DNA here is from genome assembly GCF_932274485.2 of Patella vulgata. NCBI lineage: Eukaryota > Metazoa > Mollusca > Gastropoda > Patellidae > Patella > Patella vulgata. The sequence continues at coordinate 28,320,750 of NC_065883.2, forward strand.
AATATGATAATAGTCATTGGATCACGTAAAAAGTATTATGTATGCAATGAGAACAAAACATAAGTCAGAACAATTCCCATGAAAGCAGCATGAAGAGCATAAGTGAGAGTGCTTTTTACCAGATCTGTATGTACATGTAGTACAGTGGTTCAGACTCAAATTTTTGTCCTTATAAAAACTGACCCACTTATCTGTCTGATTGCATCTTCCAGAAATTTTCTTAAGTGTGCAAAGTTTAGTCCCTCGCACGTGGGTTCAGAGGTCGCAGCAAATATACGTCACACAAGGTATTTTACAAACATGTATTGGTATATAAAGCCAAGTAAAAAATACACTCATTACGCACTTCAACTTTATTTAATAGCGAACGTGAGCAAAGATTTCCATTGCACTGTTTGATTTATTTTTTGATTTTGGCGATTTGGGTAATTTTAGTGCAGAGCTAGACGTGTTCAGTTATTAAAACAAGAAATTAAACACTTACAAATTAGATGATTCTTGGTGATTTTAAATGATTTTAATGAATTTTCAAACAAAGTTTGGATATTGGATGAATGTTTAAGAAATCAATGCTAAACAAGATTAAATGATACCTGGGTTAAAATCATAAAGTTTAAAATTATAAATTTTAAGAGTGATCAACAGCCTGCCTCTTATGATAATAATTGACTTTTACCAAGGGGAGCTACCAATAGCATACCTTACGAGGCCATGATGGTTTTGAGACTAATAAGAAAATAATATTCCTTTAATAAACAAACAGAACCACAGCTGACTCAAAACTCAATTTGTAATTGCTTCCAACTAAATTCACCAATACTTACAGGAGTAGCTCCAACTACTACTGTGTAAGCAGCAACAGCTATATATCCATCTATCTGAGCTCCTAAATCACTGAAATAATAATATTTGTTGCATAACCTCGAAGTACACAGTCCCAGAACATATCAATTAGTATTACCACCTTACAAAATGTGCCACCTCAAGAAATTAAATCCTACAGTAATTAATATTGGGAAAATGGTTAGGCTTTGTAAGATTTAGATATTTAACCGGATAAAAAAGAATAGGGAGGTGGGAGAGAGAGATCAAGTAAAGAAGGGCATACACCATACAGTGTGCCATGAGGGAATTTTTGCCCGGGCAGCGGCACTACGGCCTACTCTTATATCAAATTCCAAGTCCCAGGGGATCTTTTACGTGCACACCAATGTATACGGGACCTCGTTTTTTTGTCACATCCAAAAAACTTGACATTGTAATACCCTCCCCGTCCTGCACCACTAACAAGGGGGAAACCACGTCGGAAAATCCCAATGAACTTTCTTGGTCAATCCCGGGATCAAACACGCGACCTCCAGGTTAGCAAGCCAGCATCTTACCCACTGTGGCTCTGACCAATTAACATGGTATTTCATTGACTCACATCATTGCAGGGTTTTTTTTAGTTAGCAGTGGGAAAGAGTAGAAGAATCTGGGTTAAATAACAAACACACTTGTGATGGTAGTTTCAATGGCTAAGTCCACCAATTTTTTAAGTGCATGTTTCAAACACAATGCCTGTAAAGATTCTAAAGAACTGAACAAAATAGTACAAAAGTTGGGGACTTACACTTTAACTAAGTCACCATCTTGAAGTGTGACATCAGGATCTGTCTTCAAAGGGCTAAAATGACAGATACAATTATTGACTGAAAGGCATACTGGAAATGCAATACCTGAAAAATAAAAAAAATTGGATCTCGCATTACAGCTATACTAAAGGTTTAATCTCGACTTTGAAGTATTAAGATCATTTCAGAACATGATATGTCTCCATTTTAGGATAGCAAAATACACCCACATTTCCATGTAGGCTTATAAAAATATTAGAAGGCAGCTACATACGATTGGTTAACTTAAATGAAAACTACTAAGTAGAAATTACAAGAGATGGCACAATGTAAATTTCCAAATGAATGTTGAAAGAAAAATTTAATTTGATTGAATTTTCTAGAACTTATGATTGAATAGGGTTATGTTATATAATACAAGTTATACTTTTTTAATATATGGCCAGGCTTACATACAAGACTATAGCATCGCCAACACTGCAATATATGTCCACATTCCTGCTTTCATTGATATGGTACTTTTTAAAATGAAGAAAATGATATATAAAATAGCTTCACTGACTGTAATATGACAAGTGGCAAAAAGGGCTAGGCGTTGGGTTTGTTTTGCCAAATTAGGGACTAAATATTAACAGGGGGGCGGGACATGCACAAAAAAAAAAGTTGCGGTCTTTCCGGTATAAGGATCAAGCCAACAGTGAGGCTGATGTTCTCCGCTTAAATCACAAAATAAATAGACGACACATACTAATCACACATTTATTTTTTTCAAAAGTATCAAGAAATCAAACTGATTAACAACTATACACTTAAGTGTCATCACTCTCTATCAGATAGAAACAAAGTTATCTTGTCTCAAAGCATCAGCAAATGAAATGGCTTAGCTCTGCTTAGCTTTAACTCGAAATGTTAATCATTGAACTCAGTAACGAACATCTACATCAAGTTTAAACATTCTACATGTACCTCAATTAAAAGCAGAGTTGTTATGTTTCAAAGTCTTGACCAATCAAATTGCTTATCGCTCCTTAGCCTAAGCAGAAAAATCTCATCATTGAACTTAGTCAAGGTAATGATATAATGAATCTATGCTCAGAGTTTCATCACTCACAAAGTTATCGTGCCCCAAAGCATCAACCAGACAACCAATCAGATTGTTATCTCCGATCTCCATCAAGGCATTGACCTAATGAACACCTACACCAAGTTTGAAGATTCTAGCTCAATTAGGAGGAGAGTTATTGTGTTCCAAAGTCTCGACCAATCAAATTGCTTATCGCACTACTTACCCTGAGCAGAAAACATTCATTATTGAACTTAGTCAAGGTATTGATGTAATTAAACTATACACCAAGTTTTACCACTCAATTAGAACTAAAGTAATTGTGTCCCAAAGCATCAACCAATCAAATTGCTTATCTCTGCTTACCCTAAGCAGAAAATGCTCATCTTCGTACTAATAAACACCTACATCAAGCTCAATATAGAGAGTTATTGTGTCCCGAAAAGTGACGACAGACCCATTTTAATAGTCCATTGCTTTCTTCAAAAGGCTGGGGACAACAAAATAAAAATAGGATTTTGAAATGACGGCCGAATAATTCTGTGACTTTATCTTGATTAACTCCTGGGAAAACGTTTTCGTGATATCAATACTGTACCACATTCAATGTTAAAGCATGGATTTTGAGGTTATTTCAATTGAAGTCTGCGCCCTCGATCTCTTTAAATGGAGAATACTTTCAGTCATACTTCTCGGGAAAGATAAAATAGTCCACTGGAGAAGGCATTTTGGTCGTAAGAGAGATTGACAGCAAAATTGCAGAATAACAATTTAACAATCTAGTATTCAGTGCCATTCATGATTGTCAATAGTGTTTTCCGTGGTTACATACTTGATAGCTGGGTCTAGTCTTCAGTTCCTTTCCAAGAAACAATAGTTAGGCCAAAAAAAATGAGGGTTCTGTGTCCTGTAATGGATGGAAAATAGGGTTGGGTCGCATTTTTTTTTCTTTCTTTTTTTAATGTTAAATTGTTAGATCTAGTAGATCTACATACTTGTTAGCTGGGTCTAGTCTTCAGTTCCTTTCCAAGAAACAATAGTTAGGCCAAAAAAAATGAGGGTTCTGTGTCCTGTAATGGATGGAAAATAGGGTCGGGTCGCATTTTTTTTTCTTTCTTTTTTTAATGTTAAATTGTTAGATCTAGTAGATCTACCGTAGAATAATATTCTTTGTGAAAATCTTTAATTTTATGTTAGGTTGAGTCGGCGCAGGGGAGCATGAAGCACGAATAGATTGGTGGATGGAGTTCTTGGATAATTGTTTAAAATGTGTCAGAGGCTAGTTTATGAAATTAAATATTCTCTTAGGGGCAAATAAATATTTTGTATGCCTATTTCAGTCGACTACTGTCGAGTAACTATGAGTGATAGACGCTTGACACCAATAAAAAAGTTGAAGGGGATAAGTTGGATAATTGTTTAAAATGTGTCAGAGGCTAGTTTATGATTTAAATATTCTCTTAGGGGCAAATGGAATTCTTAATCGCTCTATGCTAAAAAAAAAAAATAGCGGAGGCCATTTTGTTCAAGGGAAAGAACTTGCGATGAAAACTTAAAAAATCATATCGTGCCGTTGCACGAAATAGGTCCGTAATAAATTTATTTGTCATGTTGTAAATACCAATCGGGCAGATCATATCCACCTGTTTGAAATATAAGTTCACCTGTTTTTGTCCAATCGCGTGCCGTCACTTATGGTAGTTCTTAACCCTTAACCGGTCAACGTCATTTTCACGTCATGACGTCAAGTGGTCAGGCTAAATAAATATTTTGTATGCCTATTTCAGTCGACTACTGTCGAGTAACTATGAGTGATAGATGCTTGACACCAATAAAAAAGTTGAAGGGGATAAGTTGATCTATAATTTGCAAATCATTCCAAGTCCTTTTCATCAAAAATATCGTCTTCAGAATCGATGTCATCGATATAATCCGAGTCGGAATCATTCATAAGTATTTCAACCACTTAGAGCGTCTTTAACGTTCCCGACATCGTTAAATCACGTTTTTCGTCAAAAAATGTTAAACAAAGACATGTTTTTCTCAATGCCCTTGACAAGACAACTCCCTGTCTGACACGCATGCGTTACCATATCAATTAATTATGAAACTAAATAGGTCGGTTGGGTTACCGGAAACAGAACATTTTTTTTTTGGGGGGGGGGGGCTTAATTCTCTCGATCGAAAGGTAATATGAACATGCGGAAATTATTATTTTTATTTATTTTAAAACGTGGCAGTATCAGATTCATATATTTTGTGTGGCCAAATCAGGGGATGAAGTAAGTATGACAAAGTACAGGAAAAGTATTGCTGAAATATACCTTTCTTTATTGATTTTTCTTTTTTGTATATTTTTGATGTTTCTTCTAGAATTCTATTGTTGCCATAACCACAAATTTCATGAACTGAGGCACCAGGCTGTATCTTTTGCAAAATTTCTCCAAAAACAGCTGCAAAAAAAGAAAAGTACATGTAACTTCATTAATTTGACAAACATCATAAACATGAGCCTCACACTAGTATTGCACACTATTGTGAAATAGGTCCAGTTAATAATACTGATTAGGCCTAATAAAATTAATGTTTGTAAGTACAAATAATAAATGCTAGTGACTGGTAAACCGGATTATATAATTATGCTAACCATATAATCTATTGAGATATGAATCATGAAAGTGACACATTATGTATGAACCATATGTGACCTAGCAATGTGCCAATTGAATGTGTCCTGTCCATTCAACTCATGACTTCCCTCACAAACATAAGTTATAACATTTTTCTTTTTGTAGAAATATAAAAAAATATAAGTAAATTTTATTCAAACATCATTAATAACTGTTGGTAATTGTCTACAAAAAAGATACACATGTTCACATATTAAAATCATGTCAAATATATCTGAAAATTCGATAGATAAGCCTCATCCGTCCACAAATGTTGTTATTTTACAGAAACGGCATGGGGACCGCATGGCTTCCAACCAGCTTGAACAATACCGGCCATTTATCCATGAAATGTAATCAAGTCGCTTCACGATTTCATGAAAACTTTATATATTCTAATTCCCTGTAATAGTTGCAAACTTTCCATACTTTTGACAATGACCCCAGCGGCTTTATATTTCTTTAAAACGTCTTGTTTTGCTGGAGTTGGTTCTTGCTCTTCAGAATCCGCCATTTTGCTTTCTGTACAGGTGACCAGAATGCAACGCGACGCGCGAAATGAACTTGAAAAAAAAAAATAATTCGGAAGTCATAATTTCCTTTCCTTCCGATCGTCAAAAAATGGAATAGTCTCCCCTTTCCCCTAATGTCTAAATCGAAATGAAATGTGTGTAGGAAATAGCTTTATTTAACGTCCGCGTCCACCGAGTTGATATCGCAGACAAAAATTAAATGTGTGTGAAATTATAGGTTTATTTAATGCCCGCTTCTACCGAGGTGATATCGCAGAAAATTAAATGAAATGAAATACAGTCCGTCCGTAAACAATTTGTTTGTGGACACTCTACTACTGTACTAACTAGGTCACAATTTTTACCCGATTTTGACAAAACTTGAAAGATCTCGGTTCCTTTCGATATTGACATGTATCGGACCATAACTTCATGGATTATGTCCCCTGATTGTACGATCAAAATCACGTTTTTAGCTTGTGGGCACTCTAGAGGTCACAATTTTGATCCGATTTTGATGAAACTTGAAATGCATGTTTATAACCCCAAGATCATGGTTCCTTTCAATATTCGCGCATATCGAATCGTAACTTCAAGAATTATGACCCTTGATTGTACGAAAAATCGCGTTTGGGCCTATAGAGGTCAAAATTTTTATCCGATTTAAAAAAAAAAACCTGTGAATATATCACAGTTGTACACTAATGATGGTTAAGTTCGAATTTCGTGAAAATCGGACTAAAACTGGCGGACAAAATGGCCGCACCTCCCCTTGTACGCAAATAGTGTAAAAAAATATGGTATATCAAGCACTCGACAAACCTCAGAGGATTCCGTTACTCTCAGCTGTATGGCAATCTGATTAAAACACAGATCCTATTTCGTTTTTATAGATCAAAATTTCGTTTTACTTGTCTTTACTACACTAGGATCTGGAAGAGTTGTTATCATTGACGTGTTCTGAATGATGTGAGGGAATAGCCAATGAAACGGTCTGTTACAGCGAGGTTTAGGCGTGTTTTGCACGGAACTGTGGGTAATCCACTAGTTACACCAATGCTGATTGGTTAATCAAATGTCTAACCTCTGAGGCGACCTATCACTACAACCGGTCAGATCTTCATGCCATGTAGTGTAGGCCATCGAAAGTATAAAAAACGAAACGAAATATAGATCTGTATTTTAATCAGATTGACTGTAACTATGACGGTAAGTGATATGTACCTACGCGTATACAATTGCGATGCGACACCGGTTTACTTATAACTATAAGGAAAACTTGCCGCTTCTAAAACGAAGTTATCAAAATTGCGTCTTTCGAAACATGTGCAGAATTTTTAGTGCAAAGTTGTCCTTGTTTGAAGAAATTCGGATACACTTGAAAGAAAAACAGCTTCAAACTTTGAAATATTTGTATGATAAAAACATTCTTCAAAGGCGTCGTCATGGGCAACGCCGTTGGTAATCTGGAAATTTGAAAGTAGTTCCAATGGCGGACTTCGTTATACAGCCGAGGCTAGATGTAGGGTACTGTAATATGCTGAGGTTTGCCGAGTGGTATATCAAGTAAACTGTTTCAAGGTTTTAATTATGACCCTCTAGAGGCCACAGTTTTTATCCGATTTGGATGAAACTTTAAATATATGTTTTTATCATAAAGATCGTGGGTCTTTTTGATAATCACACATACTAGAGGTCACATTTTTTTTCCGATTTTAAAAACCGTTTACTTTAGATATATATCCCTATTCCACCATAATGAAGGTTGAATTCGAAGTTCGGGAAAATCGAAATGAAACTGCCCGACAAAATGGCCGCTCTTAATTGTACGCAAATTGTGTATAAGTATGTAATACAAAGGTCACAATTTTGGAGGTCACAATTTTTATCCGATTTTGATGAAACTTAAAACATATCTTTATATTCCAAAAATCTCAACCCCTTTCGATATTTGCGCATTTCAGACACTAATTTTCTTGATTGTGGCCCCTGAGAGTGTACAAAAAATCGTTTTTGTTTTTAGCTTGTTCTCTATCCATTTCTTGCAAAATGTGGGCGTATCCCGCCTGGCAGCCGCTGGTTATACCTTTTATACCCTTTCGGACTACCAATTTAGCCTCTATACACCTTAATTATATCTGGCACTGATAGGTTTGCGAAATGGGGTTTAACGTCCTACTGTTCTGGTCCGACTGGGCTAATGAAGACGGGCATACGCCCTTTGTATTCATTCAAAAATGCACAAGAACAGTAGATCAGAACAAATCCTTCTGAGTCCCTTTTGGTTCCGGATAGAACACATTTACCTATTCAACAAAAACACATTTACCCATGCATTCAACACCTGAGTGGGCCGCAGCACGCCGTTTAGCGATAAAATACAACCAAAGACATGAAATAACTGAAATGTCAAACATTGGTAAAACTAATTGTCACACATTCGATAGTGTACGACATCTAGGCGTATGAGCTGGGGGGGGGGGGGGCTGGGGGACGGCCGCCCCCCCATTTTGGGCACCATATGCTGTGAAAATATGGGAACACAATTGTACTTTGTAAAAGTTGTATAAAAAAAATATTGCGTTCTTGAATGTGTCCAATTTAACAGCGAATTTATTATTATTATGTAACATACTAAGAACCTATAAACTACATTTTTTGGGCACCAACCACCACCGCCCCCCCCCCCAGTCAAAAATTTCCCCATACGCCTATAATGGTACTATGCCATGTGTTTTAATTTAAAGCAGATCTTTCGGAAAATATCGGGAGGGGGGGATACTTAATCCACGCTATATAAAACTGCAGTAATACATTAATTATATCGATGGTAGATAATTTTAATGGCTTGTTTATGGCGCGGCTGTATTCACTGGGATAATTTGCTCAATCTATTTATTTGTGAATCATATTTGGACTTATGTTCTTTTTAGAAAACCAACTTTCACAATATTGTATTTTGCAAGAAAGTTCAAATCTGGAAAATTTCGGCGTAGATTTATTATTATTTCTAGCCATTATCTGAGTTCTATGATAAAAATAATAAGTCACGCCCACACCCACTCATAAAGTGAAAGTAGCTGCGCGTTTACATTCCTTTCTTATTTTTTTTAACACGCGCTTCCGTTTCCGTTTTGTGTATTAATAGTAACACGTATAGCTCAGCAGAGCAGACCGTGCAGCGAAGCGATAACGGTGGACAATATTTACCATTTTAGTTATCTGTTAAACAAACTACAAACATGCCACCGCCGGGAACAGCGCAGGTAAAACCCCCAGTATCCGAGGCGAAAAGGAAAGCTGTACACGAGGACACTCTTATATTCAACGCCGTTAAAAGTTACTTCAAATATGCAGGAGTTGTTCTGTCGGTATGGGGATTTGGATACTTTTCCTTCAGTCCCAGTTGGCTTCTACTTGGTCTTGTCGTCTACATTTGGAAAGAAAAGAATAAAAAGACTCAAAAATTACAAATAGCCATCGCCCAAGAAGCTGCTCGAGGAGAAAAGGAAACTATTTTAGCAAGAGTTGAAGATTTGCCATCTTGGGTAAGATTTATTTATTTATTCATAATCATAAAATAGCTCAGGTGCACGAAACGGGTTTCGTTATATTAACATAGGCATAGGACAGGAAGGGCCAGGGAATATGAATAACAAGTTTTGTTGTTTAATTTTAAAGGAATATAATTTTCGTGTCCAGTAATAGTGCCAGTATAAAAAGTCAACAATTTGTATGCCATTTTCTGAAGGGTTGACCACAATATTTAGTAAAACAACCAATTCAGCGATTTTACCCTGTAAACAAAGCTATTACCATCACATCATTGAACTAGGCTAAAAGTTTAGTAAAAGGCTTAATTGCCTTGAGGTCACTGATCATGGCTTGCATTTTTCGGACAATGTCTGAATTCCTAACAGCATTGGGTGGGGTAGTGTGTGTATTTTGTTAATATTTATTGGGCCCACAAGTTAATGTTAGGACCTACAGCTTTCATGAATGGCGTCTACCAGCGGGTTCTGTTGGCTTACAACTTTTCTTGCCGAATTTTAAACACTGTCGCACACTGATAATCCGCCTTATCCTACTTGGTATTCACCAATCCATGGATCACTGCATTACTTTTATTCGTTTAATAAAGTTTGTGTCCGTCAGTTTCCTGGTATCGTATAAGTACTGTACGAGCAAGGCGATGCAAAAAGAAAAGTATAATCCCGTAGTTGATTACCTTAATGGAAGAAAATTCTATTTTTTTATTGCTAGCATGCAACTGCCCGAAACAGCCATCAAAATCTTCAAAGGGTATATTTATGTTGAGTTGCATACAATAGTATATTTTAGTGGTAATTGACCAATTTTTTGCGGCGTCACAGCCCAACAGCTCTTTGAAAAAATTGGGCCATTGTTTACTGGTACAACTACAAGTATGAGCTAGCAGATACGGAAAGAAAAGTATGATCGCACAGTTGATAACCTTAAAGGAAAGCAGTAGCAAGATTTTAGAAACACGTACATTGCACTTTGATAAAATATTTAAAAATCTGTCAACTGACTGTTATGAATATGAATGTATTTATCGTAACTATACAAAAATAACACTGAAGTTTACGGTAATTACAGCAAATATTTTTGGACATTCACTCATGTGATCAGTTGACTCAAAGTTAAATCTTATTCTTAGCACACACACAGTGATATTGAAAATTATTTGAAAAAAATCATTACAATAGAGGACAGATCCTACATGGGGCATCTAATATCCTATCTGATCCTTAAAAACATCAAGGTGTAATCCATGCAAAGTTGACAATCTTCACACCAGCTTGATATGCGCAGATTACAATTGGCGCACGCAGGGTCCAATCTGCGCGGACAAAGTGGACTCTGCGCTACACAGCAGCACAGATCGGGTGGAGCATGCGCCCAACATGTACATTACAATGAGTAAGCTTATGGCTGCTTAATTTTATGGTGGAGGCGGGTATCTGGCAAGGAACAGCGTCTAGTGGGACAAAAGAAGAATCATTGACAAAATTTGCTGCATAGCACACTGTATGGCATATGCCTGTCTTCATTAACCCAGTATGTGCCAAAATGTAGGATGTTAAACCTCATTTCATTCATTCATTCAATAATTTTATGGTTAATTGCAAAATTGTCCTGCTCTCTCTCTCTCTCTCTCTCTCTCTCTCTGACAAAAGCAAGGCATGTAAGAGAAATAAAGAATTGTTCTACTAATTATATTTATAATGTAAATTGAAACCCAAATTTCACAACTCTCCAATTCTCATAAATATATGTAGGTCAAGTTGATCTTTATCCATTATTAACATTTGTAAAAGCCTGTCTATAGGAATTATATAATACCAGTGCTTTAGCTACAGGCTAAAGTCAGATCTTTATACTGTTTAATCTAGTCATTAAAATAATTATAAGTAATCTTGCACTTGCAGAAAAATTGTAATAACTTGTCAGATCATGTCAAGTTTGGAGTGAACATTTTATGAAGATCCAAGTTTCTCCACAACTTCCACTGTTACTACCATACACAGCACATCCCACACTTTATTGATTATCATATTAATCAGTTGTCCATGGTACAACCCACTACAAATCACAGTCTTTACTTCAATTATTAGATATATGTACATGTAAATGTAGTGTGGCTACTCTTGTCTGTTTAATAAACTGATGTACCACTAACAACAGGTCGAGCAATGTGAGAAAAGTAATAAAATTTAATTTACTTTGACTTTGATATTACTGATTCTATGAATAATGTTGCTATACTAGTCAGTAGAAATATAGCTCATGTATTAATAACATGGAAATAGATGTGTTTACATACAACTACATGTAGATAACTGCATGTGTCATTAGACACAAATTATAATAAGAAATTGTTTTAAAAAATGTCATAAAAATATTTAACAACAAATTGTCTTTTTAGGTAGTAAAAATGTAGGACACTGTACAGTACATGTACATTAATTACATTGTAAACATGAAAATAACCTGCTTCGTACAGAGTGAATAGGCTATTTATAATATGCATTGACAAATGTAAATTTAAGTTTATGAAACCATGTTATGGTACATGTATATTAGATTTAAGAACTCTGTGTAAATGTAAATCAATACATTCTTATCATTGTTTCATGGTGCAGTACTTTTATGGCAGCAACACAGAAAACTTTAATGGTTTCCATCATTTTACTTATTTTAAGTTTTAAATCGCAACATAAAACAACCCTGATCAACAAGAACATTAAAGTAAAATAAATAGGCCAAGAAAATTATCTAGTACTGTTCTAAATAAGCTAGTTATAATATAGTTTAAAAGAATAGTATATCAACCGATGTACAAACATCCATAATACCTGTCAAGGTCAATACTTTTAATAAGTTGTCAAATGTTCAAGTTTGACAATGTTGAGATTCAAGGGGTCATGATTTATTGGTTGTAAAGTATGAATCAGAGACTACCCTGGTATAAATACAACAAGAAGTTTCAGTTACAGTACAGAGACCAAAACTAAATAAATATACAGTGCACTCTGTCACATTCGACCTCTGATCACTCCAGCACTCTGTTACATCCGACACCATTTTCATGTCCCGATTTATTTCCTTATTACTTCAGCCAAAAAATCTCTGGGTAATTCGACCTCTGTACATTCCTGATTACGACATCAATCCGCCGTCCCGTCATACGATTTCCATTGAATCGACACCGTATAATCCGGCCTTCAATCGGTGGGTGTGAAGCAAACACTTACCGATCAATTATTCGTGAGATTAAAACTGGATGGGTGTGAAGCCACAAAAGATTAACAAGCAATCAATCACCAATCAATTATCTGTGAGATTAAAACTCGCTAACGTGGGTCTTTGTTGATTACTTTGATGATTTTAATCTCTTGTACGACAGTTGTAACAAATACTCAAGAATATCCACGAATTTTCCCCCGAATTCACAGTCGTAAAAATATTCCTCGCACCTGCTGGAAACATTCGTTACGCATGCCGATTGAACCTGAATAACCTATAAGTTTGGTCACCCTACGGATGTCTTGGAACCGTGTGACGATGCTCGATTCACAGTCCGGAACGTCCCAAATTGACAGAATTGCAATCGAGTGACGTGGAAGTCAGTCCTGTCACAGTTCTGTTGGTCCCGACGACGGAGGTGGTGTGAGTAGAATTGTGATGTAATTAAACACGGCGAACAGGTTTCGGCTGCATGGTTGGATGAGATATTTATATATCCAGTTGACGCATGCGTTGTAGCCCGAAGTACCCATTTTCACTTGATTGTCAATATTTTTGGGATTGAGAGAATTCAATTCCGGAACGTTCAATCGAGTGCGCCCAATTATCAATGAACAAATGATAGCAAAGACAAGAGTGCGATCAACTTAAGACGGCGAAGAAGACAAATTAATGACAGATTTGACCTATTCAAAATGCCTACGCATGTTAAATGAAATAAAAAGTAATTTAATAAAATTTTGAATGTACAGAAAGGTTTATCCTTTTTAAAGGGAATAACATTCTGGTGATTCGAAGTTCTATTTTCGAAGCTACATTATAAGTTCCAATTTTTCCAGTTTTGAGAAAACTGGGTATTCCGACACTCTGCGTAATCCGACATATTGTAACGATCCCGTACGATGTCGGATGTGACAGAGTGCACTGTATGTATACTTTCTTAACTACATACTAAAGATGTTACTTTCTCAACTATATTCAAATAGAAATATCCTACAGAGAATCAGTACTGTGAATTATGTATGACTTTCATGTATGTCTGTAACTCTGTATGTATGGAGTATATTCTGAGAGAAATAAACCATTACATGTATGTACAAGTCCTCAAAATTTACTAAGAAATATTGAGGCATTACAAGCACTGCGAGGTGAAGCACTACATGCACGTAGAAGCACATTTTTTTGTGGAGTTTTAGCACTAAAGAATTCAACATTTATTGTTGCCCTGATCAAAATTTGCTAAAATGGATACATTTATATGCACCTACTGTATACCTAACATGCAAGATTACATTGATGACCATAGGGAACAAGATTATTGTTAATGTAATATCAGCGCAATGTCAATCTGATCCATCAAGAATTTTATTTGAATTAATGTTGTGGGTATTCAAATTGTTAAACATCAATACAGCTTGCACATTCTTTTGTATCCCAGGTTAAGAAGATGATTTTTTTTGTTCAGTATACACTGTATACAACAGAAACATGTAAATTACTATGGTTCAAAGAACAAACTCTATACATACATGTATATGACAAATTGAGTTTTAGGAAACAGATGAACCTGTTTTGTAATTTAATATATTTGATATTTTAAAGGTTAAACTCTGTTAACTGATTTTAAATGAATACTTTATTTATATCCTGACTTTCTGTAGCATTTAAATTATACTGTTTTTGGATCACAGATATTACACGTTTCCCTTAATACTTTTAGAGTCTTCCTGCTCAGGTATTAATATTTCTTTTCATATGTGACTTGAGTTATACAATTGTATTTAGAGTAATATTATCAGGTAAAAGAAAAACATTCGTGAGATTGAATTGAATTCAGCATTTCACTTGAACATTCAGGTGGTAGTTTATATTATCATGCAGGCTTGTAGTCCACAATAAGCCATTAGGTTTGAGTGTGACATATTTATGAACTACATGTATAAAAACAAAGAGACACACCCATGTCCATTATGTTATACTTTAACGTACTTGTGTACAAGTACATGTAGTTGGCTACATGTATGTGTACAAATATATTTGTAATTTTGATTAAGGACAAGAAGAAAAATAACTGTGTTTACGCCTTTACGGTACTTAGACCCCCAAAATAGGGTTGGGTTTTTTCATTGTTTTTTTGTTTTTTTAATTTTTTTGTGGAGTGTGTATTATCTATTTCCTAGCATTTCTAGCTTAATTACTGAGTAAAGTTCTTGAAAACAATACCAAATTTTCAGTGCTGGAATTTTTTATAGAGAAAATCACGCCTAAAGTTTTAAAGCCGAGGAAATAAGAGAATAATAAGATTAGGGTCAGCGATTTGGGCTGTGTTGTGCAGTCAAACAATTTTACATTTTGTATAACTTTTTTTTGTATAACATACATATACAATGTACCTCTATACAAAATTCATATTTTTAGAAATCCATAATACATGCATTATGGATATTAAAGATACATTATAGGAGATTAGATAAAGAGCTGACAGCTCTCACTATAATAGATAAAAACTAGATAATGAAAAGGGAATTGATCCACTCTGAACCGAGAATTTAGCGATTGAATTTTGGGCCTTGCCTCGATCATCATTTCTAAAGTCGGTAGCCTACAATAAAAAACATTGTCTCGAGTATTCATTTTTGTCCCCCGCCTTTCGAAGAAAGCAGGGGACTATTAAAATGGCTTCGTCTGTCTGTCTGTTCATCCGTCCGTCCGTCCGTCCGTCATACTTTTTGGGACACAATAACTCTCCTTCTAATTGAGCTAGAATGTTCAAACTTGGTGTAGGTGTTTATTAGGAGTTCCAAGATGAGCATTTTCCGCTTAGGTTAAGCAGAGATAAGCAATCTGATTGTTTGATGCTTTGGGACACAATAACTTTAGTTCTAATTACGTGAGAGTGATGAAACTTTGTGTATAGTTTCATTACATCAATACCTTGACTATGTTCGATAATGAGCATCGTCTTGTCAGGGTAAGCAGAGCGATAAGCGGGAAATGAAATGGGGTTTAACGTCCTACTGTTCTGCTCCTATACTGGGCTAATGAAGACGGGCATATGCCATACAGTGTGCTATGAGGGAAGTTTTGCCCGGGCAGCGGCACTATCGCCTACTCTTATATCAAATTCCAACGTGCATTCCAATATATACACCGGACCTCGGTTTTCCGTCTCATCCGAAGGACTAGACAACTGTCCTTGTCAGGCCCTCCGTTCTGCACCACTGACAAGGGGAAACCATGTCGGAAAATCTGGATAAACTTTCTCGGCCAATGCAGGGATCGAACACCCGACCTCCAAGCTAGCGAGCCAGTGTCTTAACCATCTAGCCACCGTGGCTCCCAGAGCGATAAGCAATTTGGTTGGTTGAGACTTTGGAACAAAATAACTCCTTCTAATTGAGGTATAATGTTCAAACTTGGTGCAGGCATTCATTAGGTGAATGCCTTGATGGAGTTCGATGATAAGAAGAGATAAGCAATCTGATTGGTTGATGCTTTGGGGCACGATAACTTTAATTTTAATTAAGTGAGAGTGATGAAACTCTGAGTATAGATTCATTATATCATTACCTTGACTAAGTTCAATGATGAGAATTTTCTGCTTAGGCTAAGGAGCGATAAGCAATTTGATTGGTCAAGACTTTGGAATATAACAACTCTGCTTTTAATTGAGGTAGAATGTTTAAACTTGATGTAGGTTGTTTTGACTGAGTTCAATGATTAACATTTTGAGCTAAAGCTAAACAGAGCTAAATACACTAGTAGTGATGAAACTTAGCGTATAGCTTGATTGCTCGATACTTTTGAAAAAAAAAATGTGCTATTAATTAATATGTGTCTCCTATTTATTTTGGGATTTCGGTGGGGTACAACAGCCACACAGTTGGCTTGTTTGATTTAATCCAGTAAATATCGCAGGCTAGCGATGACATCAAGAGTTGATTATGGTCTGGATAAGTTAATTAATGTCTAATTAATAATTTAGATAACATTACAGGCCAAAAGAAAGACCTGCAATAGGCAGATTTAGCTCTTTTATAATGTATGTTTGATATTAATAAATGAAATTAGATACACTAAAAAGAATTCATGATTTTAACCTCTAAGTGTATTTTTATACGCCCACATTTTCATAACAAGCCCAAAATCAACTCTGTTGACCCTCAGATGGCTTGGATACAGCTTGGATTTAAACAGTCGTCCATTTAATAATTAAATCATTAAATGGCTGACTAACCTAATATTTATCGTTGATCACTGACGTCACTCCCGCAGACAGCCGATGAAAGGACTGATAATCGAGGGTACCATATAGGCATTGAGAATGTTACTTGATAATCGAGAATATGTAATAACTTTGTTCAGAATAAAGAAATTTCTCCCCAAAATTATTTTTTTATCATCTAGTTTTGAACTGTTATATCAAGAATGGCCAACTCTTTATCAAAATCTGAACTAATGTATCTTTAACTACACATACCTGTTGCATTACTGAATGGGTACACATGTGGATTGTGAGAATTGAAATACAATAGTTATGCTATCTTAGTTTGACTAAAACTTTAAAACCTTGAAGTTGTCAGACACTGTGAATCATTGTACATGTATCCTTATTATATTAACGTTTTTTTTGTATATCTTGTTCATTGCAGGTGTTTTTCCCTGATGTTGAAAGAGCTGAATGGCTGAACAAAGTAGGTTCTTATTACCAATCCCTATGATAAAAAACGAATTAAAACAGTTTATAATTCCAATTGCATAAAAGTCCATGATAGCCATTTATGAGTATTAAAATGCACACAAATACTTTTTGAATAGTAGTACATGTGTGGAACCTATCAATTAGTCCCAGGGTTATGTATTGCATGTAACACCAAATATTGTGCCTTTAACATGTATACTTGGAAAAACAGGTAAATATATTATGAGAGAGAGGGTTTAACATCCACTCAATACAAACCGGGTCATTTTGGGACTAACATATGGTTCAATTTTATTTCAGTAATTGGCTTGTAAATAGGGGTCTTTATCACGATACAAACCAGGTCATTTCAGGACTAACATATCGTTCAATTTTGTTTCAATAAATTGCTTATACGTAGGGGTCTTTATCGGTGGGAGGAAACTGGAGGACCCGGAGAAAAGCCACGAGGTTGGACAGTTAACCATACACCATGTCACGTACACCTGACTCAATGATAAACCTTATGATCTAAAGCACTCGCATTGGATCTATTATGAAGTTCATAATTGTAATGGTAGATATCATTACCTTTGAGCTTGACCTTTTGTTGATGTAAGCTAGAATGTTACAACACAGTGTGATACTATAAATTAACACTATACAGTATTGCAAACATCTGTTGGTGTGACTAAAATCCGTAGCTAAATTGACACAATATTTTCACCCATACTGTTAAAATAGTATATAATATGAAATTAATACACCCAGAAGTCATTAGAATTGTTAACTTAATTTCTTGCTTTGCAAGTAAATGTACTATGTCAGCCTTTTCAAACAATCTTGGCTGTTGGTCAGGTATATCTCAAATTTTAATCATTGCTGAATGATAGATATTTTCTTGACCAGCTTGTAATATTCCATATCTGGAGTGCTGTTTAGCACCTGGTTCTCATAAATAGCAACTACCCCTGTTCTGTGAAAAAAGTTTGAGAAATTGAGTTTTTTAGCTCAATTTCGGAACCACCTTAAACTACTGTTTCCTAGCCTAGATCACCCCAAACCATCTGAGTCACAGAAAGTTCTAGTTCTAGTATAGTTCATTTAAACATTTCACAGCTGTTTACTCAGGTTTAGGCGGTTTGGGGATGAAGAGGGACCATGTAGTGTCAGATGCTAAAGAGTTAAAGGAGAACCAGATAATTTTAAGCTAAGGATCCCTGTAATATCTGTCTCCTTGTTTTCTATTTGCTTCTGTCTTATGTCTTTAACTATTTTATATTCATAGATGATTGATCAACTATGGCCATATATTGGTGACTACGTTAAAGATCTTCTACATAAATCTATCGAACCCGCAATCAAGAAAAGTTTGCCAGCAGCCATTGCAACCTCATTTAGATTCTCACAGATTGATTTGGGTGATATTGTAAGATTTTAATTTGTATTCTTTTATTATGCTAAATCATGGCTCGAAATGTTCGCCTGTCTACTTGTCGTCGACAGGCGATTTTTTCGTCTGACAGGTAGCAAATAAAACTACCTGTCGCTTGCGACAGGTGGACTAAATTTTACTTGATGTTCAGTAAATTGACCACAATACCCACGTCCATGTCACGTACATTTAATTATTTGTTTCTAAATGCAAGAATCAAGCACGGAAATACCGCGAAAAGCCGCCATTTGCACTGTTTACATTTCGCTCTGTCGTAGGCTACAGTTACTCACACAGTTTGGAAGTAGACAATTTTATATCAATGAATTTCACACCATCTACGCTTGTTTTCATCTGCTTGACACTAGTTTATAGCATTATGGAGTATTATATCTAAATAAATTAAAACGCACCCCCAATTCACCTGAAATAATTCTACCGTAACGACACCACAGTAAATATAGTAGTGGTTGGAATGGAAATGCACACGGCTCGTTGCTTGGTGTATTTAATCATTTAAAAAGTTTTAAACAATTTCCATAAATAAAGGCTATGAATAATTTATAAGACAATTTGACAAAATCAAAAAATCAGGTCGGAAAAATATTTCATATATAAATATAATTTGTAGCGTAAATATAGTCCGGATATGTGAGAAGGGAATTCCAGGTGGCGTTATCTGTCCTTCACACGCAGTAGATGTAAATATGGTGCCATGCACAGGTGTGATTTGTGTTTTGATATTCAATTTATTATGGATATTTTAAAATCTGAATTCTACAACTCAACGGTGAAGTATTCGATTTAGTACGGAAGTGTGGTACCATGATACGTTGCGGAATTCACGTGGATACGGATGATAGAATTGTACGAATCTTCGAGTCGTTGAGCCAAAGCAGATTCGCCGACTTTCAAGAATTTTTAGGCAATCCGATGTCGAAGAAATAAAAAGGTTTCATATTACGATATTTATATAGAGCAATGTACGTCAAAGATCTAACCACGTGCGTGTGTACCTACATGTATGGATATGTGTGATGTGATTAGTCCTTGAGTTTGATAATTGAGAGTGACAGGTTATTTACTGAAGCGACAGGTATGAAGAAAAGCTATCTGTAACATTTCGAGGCCTGTGCTAAATTCTCATATTTAAATTCCTTGATGATTGTAGATTGACCACCATTTGTTGACTCTAAAAAAGTAAACTAGTGTCATATTAGCTATGATAAACATTGATTCAATGATAAGTTGGCAATTTTACTTTTTTTTTTTAAATCACCCCCCCCCCCCCCACATCCCCCAGCCAAAAACGTTTTGGCTTGTTCAATTTAAGTTGTATAAAAAGTTTACGTTACTATTGTTTTCAATTTAGCCACCAAGAATCGGAGGAGTTAAAGTTTACACTGAAAATGTCCGACGTGATGAAATTTACATGGACTTGGAAATTATGTAAGTTTTGTTTTCATGCACATCTATTATAAGTATGAATTTGTCTCATCATTTTGATGCTGATTGTTTTGTGGCTGTATTTTAGAGCTGATATAAGTTTGAAGTTTTATTGCCCTTGATTTAGGGAAAAAAGCATTTGATTGGCTTATCATTTCGGTACCGGTATTGTGAAACTGCTGCTGTTGGTCATTCCGAAAACTGCAAGTTGTTAACATTTAGTCTAGAGGCTCTTCCCATTTCTCTTTCAGACTTAAATGTTTGCCACATTTTTGTTATCACATATTCAGTAAAACATGAAATTAGTGCAAAAATTGAGTATGAATTTAATATTGAGAGTTAAATTAATGTGTAGAGTTAATTTCACGGTACTTGTGCAGTAATTTTCAAAAGAAACACAGTAATTGAATTTGATGTTTTATATTTTCTAGCTATAGCAGTGATTCAGAGATAACTGTTGTAGCTAAGGGAATCAATGCTGGTATTAAAGAGCTTCAGGTATTTATGTTACACATATTTTATACACCCGCTATTCTGTCTTATATCATAATAGGTCTCAGATTAGGTTAGGATGGAATCTCAGATAGTCTGAGCTATATTTGTTTTATTGTAAACTAATTAAATCTTGAAATTAACTTTATGATAAGAAGAAATATTATTTGCATGTAAATAATCTGTAGAAATGTTATTAATTATGTTTGCTGTCTTAAATATGTTTGATTAAAATGATCTTTTACTCTCAACAGATCCATGGAACAATGAGAGTAATATTTAAACCATTGATCAGTCGAATACCTTTGTTTGGTGGACTGAGCGTTTTCTTCATCAATAATCCTGTAAGTTATCCCCCTTCACTTTCGTTCACATTGTACCTATTTTTAATGCCGTTAACATGATTTGAAAGAGTATGTTATGTCATTGAAGGCAGATATAAATATGCATTTAACTTTGATTAAATATGCTCAATAAGTGAAAGCTTTGATATTGTACTATACTTTGTTGACCTATGTTAAACATATGTTTGATAGTAAAATATTTTTTCATGGCTTATTTTCAGACAGTTGATTTTAATTTAACCAGTTTGGCAAATGCCTTTGATTTACCAGGATTAAGGTATGTTTTTATATTAAAAAAAAGGAAAATGACAGATTTTAAAACAGTTTAAAAAGTTTCTTTAATTTTGGAAATGACTTTAAATAGTACGTAATATGAGCTATAACAATTCTGTTGGATTAACATTGATTCAGGAATTACGATATCATGTACATAATATGGACTATAACAATTTTAATAGATCAACTTACTGTTTTATTTATTCATTATCCATTATACTCCTCATTCCTCAAAGTGTGTTGTTTCATTTATCCAACACTTATGTTGTCAATTGCAAAATAAAATGGTTATTGACAAGAATTGTTATAGTTTCTTCTTTTAAATACTTATCAAAGTTGCAATATCATATTTGTTTAGTGTTATTTTAGACATGAAAAACTTACGTATAAAATATATCATCAACATTATTAGAAATCTCTATTGTATTTTATTTTAATATAATTTTGTATCCTACAGTGATATGCTTAAGACCATCGTACAAGAACAGATAGCCAACATCATGGTATTGCCTAATCGTATACCAATCTCTATGGCCAAGGGACTAGATCTCAATAAATTACGGTATCCACAACCACAGGGTGTACTACGTATCAACATTATAGAAGCCAAGGAATTAAAGAAAGCAGATATCGGATTAGGGGGAAAAGGAAAATCTGACCCCTATGTCAAATTTACTGGTAGATATTTTACAATGATTATAACAGTGTTTATTCCAAGAATAAAAAGAGTCTTTTTACCAAAAAAACAAACTTATATATGGTAATGATTTTTTAATAAGAGCTATATTGTGTATTTCAGTTGGTGCACAGAAGTTTTCAACAAAGGTTATTGATAATACAGTGGAACCTGTTTGGAATGAGTTTTATGAGGTGTGTAGGATCAATATCTTTTTAAAAACATTTAAAGATACATTATTAAAGAGCTATATCTACTTATTGCAGGCCTTTCTTTAGGCCTTAAATGTTAAGTAGCCGAAATTATTAATTAGACATTTATTAACATGGCAAGACCACAATTAACTCTCTGTGCAGAGAGACTAGTAGATCAGAACAGTTTAGCCATTTAATGATTTAACTTAAGAATGGAGAAGCAAGGTTATATCTCAAATATACCAGGACAGTGTTAACGATAATAAACAATCAGTGCACACATCTTGTCAAAACAACAAACACTGATAACTTGGCTCAGAATAAAGTAATTTGAATGAAATTTTCAATATAATTATTTTGCATTATCTATTTTTGAACTATTATAGCAAGGACAAACAGTTCTTTATCTAAATCTTATATAATGCCACTTTAATTATTTGGAGTCATTGAAGCCTTTGTAATGATCATTATTACCATTAGTAGGATGTTTTTTCTTGTAATGATCATTATTATCATTAGTATAAGGTTTTTTCTTGTATTTATAATAATCATTATTATCATTTGTATGATGTTATTTCTTGTATTTCAGGCAATTATTGATGTAGCTAATGGTCAGTTACTAACATTAGACGTCTTTGATAAAGATCCTGGCAACAAAGATGACCCTCTTGGAAGGTAAGTTAAAAGACTGCATAAGTTACTATATGAAGCAAAGGGCGTGGAAAGGAGTTAGGGCTATGACAATCTGAATATTACTTGAATTATTTATTAAAATCTTGAAAAACTTGATTTTGCGATCAGATGTAAATTAGTTTGATGTGATTGGATATTTTTTACTAATGGAAACAATGCGACTTCAATCTGAATCATAAGAGGCATTGTTTTTTACACTTATTATGATCCTTGAGTAATACGTGTCCAGAAAAGAGCTGGAAACTTTATGAAAAGATAAGGTCAGTATTAATTGAAGAAAATATCTGCCAATATGAAATCAGGCATGTATGATATAATTTGATTATAAGCATGATACATGCAGTTTGATCTGATTAAAACATTTACGTTTATTTATATATTTTTAGTTTAGCTGTTGATATCAGTCAAGTATTTTCTGAAGGTGTCATGGATGAGGTAAGAGTACTGGTTTTAAATTATTTGAGTGGAGGGCTTAGAATTAGGTGAAAAGTAGTGCTGCTACGGTTAGGACTTTTTGTTATTCGAATAGCCGTAGATATTAACGGGTTAGTAACCGTTTAATGGTATGGCATCATTTTTAAACATAAAACATAGCTTGTCAGGATGTGCCAGTCATTACTCGTGCGCACGCTATACTCGCCTAAAAGGCATTACACGCGCAAAAATTTCAGGGATTTTTTCATAGACATGTACAATTCTTTAATGAAAATTTAAACTATCTAAGGTCATAGTTATTTGTTTACCTGGTTAAATTGGTTCATTTGAAACATTTTTTAATTCAATATATATCTACAATAATATACAAAACAATACTCTGTTTCGTTTGGTACGTAACATTTGGCGATAATATTACGATTACACAATGTTACTAAGAATAGAATAAAGTAAATTGGAAGGCGTCTATTGATTGGACAATAAAGAAATAACTTGCTTGCAAGTAGAATTTTTATGATTTGTTAATTTAACTAAAAACCAAAGTAGAATTCATGCGAGAAATTACGAAATATGAAACGTGTTGAATGTCGTAACGAATCTAGTATAATGTCATTTTCTAGCCTTTATGATTATATTTTGAATGGTGGTTACGTTTTTAAGTAAATAATAAACAAGGTAGAATATAGTTAGAAATGCCGAGAAGTATTTAGATTGGATTAACAATAGCTAAAGTCAGAACCAGGTCCGTTGACTTTGCCGTATGACTACGACGAGTGCTATTAATAGTATTATTTTTTAGCAGTCGACATCGTAGGACGACTGTTACATTCTAAGATTTTCAAACATCAAATACAAAATGACAACGGGCAAGTTTTGTTATAAAGAGGAATATAATCAGACACAACTCTATGTAATGGGGGACATCTCCAAATAACCGTACCGTTGAATTCGAACCGTTTAACCGGCCAGTTCTTACCGTTTACGGCTATCCGACTAGCCGTAGGAGCACTAGTGAAAAGGCATCAGCATCCCAAGAAATCGGGTGAAAGTACTAAAATTTTAGAAACTGTCGATATTATCAACATGTCAAATGTTACTCTTTGATATTCTGACGACATAACATCTAACACCCGAAACGGTCAAATGCTTGGTGCAAAAGTTGATAATTAGTTTATTTATTTCAGCAGACGGCCAAATTCACAATTTTCAGTTATCTACACTGCTAACACATTAAACTTATATATCCAGTCCAATTATTTCACACAAAACTTTTTTTTTACTGTCCATTTTACAAGATTTCAAAAAATTTATCACCGACAATGCAACTGCAAGCCATTAAGCAGGAAATGGCCTCGTTGAACTCTAGCAAATTCAAATTCTGAACACGATTCCACACAAGATGAAATTCATCTATTTTTCATTAATTTCAATATTAAGTCATTTACTTTGTTATTATAGTTATATAAGTTGTCCCAAAACATTTATATTTGGTTATATGAGCCAGACAGACATGGTGTCAAAAACACTGCAACATTATATTTCATTTCGAGTAAAACTTTTTAAGACGTCACATATAGGGAAACCTATCCCAACATGGTTGTCGAGTTTTCATCTAGGAGGTCCCGGTGAATGTGACTTTAGATAAGCATGTTTTAATGGACAGTCATTGCTTGTCAGTGAACTTTATTGTTGTTCATTAATGGCTAATGGAAAAAGCTAGGATATGCATTTGAAATTTACCAACTAAGTATTTGATGCGCCAAAAATTTAGGAGGAACTGGTGTGAACTAAACCCTGATTGAAGACCCTAGAGGTTACGTGTCCATGAACCCTCTAGGTACCCTGGAGTAGTGTCGATATTTGTAACTGTTTTTGTCATCATTGTTTAGGATTTTACATCATTCTATACAAAATAAATATGAGCGTACTATGGACCAGAAACCTAGCATGATATCATCACAGCCATCTTTGGGCATCACGGTGGCTAAGTGGGTAAGACGCTGGCTCGCTAGTCTGGAGGTTGGGTGTTCAATCTCTGCATTGACCGAGAAAGTTCATCCAGATTTTCCGGTGTAGTTCCCCCTTGTTAGTGATGCAGGACAGGGCCTGACAAGGACAGCTGTCTAGTCTTTTGGATGTGACGAAAAACCAAGGTTCCGTGTACACATTGGCATGCACATGAAAGATCCCCTGACAGTTGGAATTCGATATAAGAGTAGGCCGTAGTGTCACTGTCCGGGCAAAATTTCCCTGTATGGTGTATGCCCGTCTTCATCAGCCCAGTTCGAAGCAGAACAGTAGGACGTTAAACCCCAGTTCATTTCATTTCACATCCATCTTGGAATTGTGACATACCAAAAACCAAAGTCCATCAAATATTGTTGCACAATTGTCCAAGGAACACGCATTCCAATACAAAAAGGATCAAGAAGATAAATAGCGTTTGGGGCCTGGTTCCTGGTACAAAAAGTTTCCCAAAGGTTGTTAACCAGCCCCCAGAATCACCCCCAAGATTAATGCTACTTATCAATTGCCATGCAACGGTACTCTTGTCATTACAGAAATGACCTAGTTGTGTTGACTTGACATTGATTAGATGCATATAATTGTTGACATTCTCCAGTGTGATGATAATAGTTAAATGATATTTCAGTGGCTTCCATTAGAAGATGTTAAAAAAGGTTTGGTTCATCTTAATCTTTGCTGGCTCCACCTGGCTAATGATCCATTGGAATTGGACAGGGTAAGTAACTCTTACACAAACTGGAAAAATACATTGAATCTTCAACTGATTTATCATTTTCAGTTATATATCAAGTCTCTTCTAAATTTTGATTCTCAATTTCCTATAAATTGATATATTTTCTAAATTTTAAAATTACCGTGCTTTTGTGTTGTAAATATTTATATTTTGCATGTTGGAAATATATCTTTTTTCAGTAAATATTTAAAAATTAGTTTTTGATTTCTCCTAATAAAGTGAAATTATATAAAATTCCAGAATTGAAATAAAGTGATGCTTTTGTTCTGTTTTAGCATATGTCTTAATAAAAGCTCTATAGTTCTTTGATAGATAAGCTTGAAATCAACTGTGATCTCAGTCATCATTCCTAAAATGTTTTTTCTTAGTCTTAAAATCATTGTTATTGTTGCTCAGTATTGTGTTTTCAAGTAGTCATGTCATAAAATACATGACTAATATTTCTTAACGTTGGTTCCTTATGATTTAATTAGGTTAAATCAAGAAAAGAGGTTAATTATAGAAATATGTAGACCTTAGAAAGAACATAACCTGAGTGTTTCATCATGATCCATACATAATGAATGTATATCATTCAAAATTCTAGCTAACATCATCAAGAATTATTGCTCACCAATAACATGATGTGAAAAAGTTCTCTAGATTTTTTGTTTCATGATATTCATGTGCATAAATAATAAAACAGAACAATAATAAGCACAGTTCTTTAAATAATAGATTAATATCAAATATATTATTTGAACTTATTTTGTATTTGTCATTGGATGCATATACAGAGTACAAAAATTAGTAACCATTGTATGGCCGATTGCTGTCAAACATAATTGACACAGTATATGAAGCTGTTGGGGTTTTTTTTCATCTCAGCATGTAGACTTGATCAATATTGAAATCGGAATAGGGTTGTCGATCCTTTTAGTTTATAAAGATAAAATTTACTGTATATTCTAAGTATATTTAATTAAATTTGAATGGAAAAAAGATTGTGACTGTTTCAACTCATCTTTTTTATTTTGATTGGATTATCATAACCACTGTACTAATATTCACAGAATATGAGAAGCAAGTTGATTATTAGGAATCTTTTTATTTTATAGACTTTTAGAATTTCATAGATATTAAGGATGTTATCATTAGTTTAGATTATTTTAACTAATTAGTACAAAATATAGTGATATTCAGTCATAAAAACTACTTTTTCTGTTTGTTTACTAGTGGATTATTTTAATTATTAATGTTTAGTTAATTGCATTAAGAAGGCTAATGTTTATAAAAAGAAAACCCACACTGATATCCATCTTTTTCCATAGACTTATCACCTATTTACAAAATATTAATTTGATATCAGGGCTAAACGAATTTTAGTTTGAGCTTCCAATTTTGTTATTTTAACGGTGTATGTGTTTTACACGTAAAACCCCATTAAAATACAGTTTATTTTGTAATCATGGTGAACAAGGCAATAACCCCCAAGATGATGAGATGTAGTTCTCTAATTGTCAGAAATCCAATGATATGTATGTACTATGATATTTGATTCACTATCTATCACTACACACTTTACTCATATTACCTTCTCCATATAACATGTTTCCCTTCTCCACTGTTTCCCTTTCCCCCCCTGTAAATACCTACTAAGGAAAAAATATTTACAAAATAGGTAATCTGTGAGGTTTTCTCTTTCTTAATGTTCTTTATTAGAACTTTTCATATTTCTTGTATATTCTTGGCTTGATTTTAGTTTATCTTGCAAAACAGACAATATAAAATAATTAAAAAATTCGGAATCAGACAAGTTCTTTGTAAATTAATAAAAATACTATATTAAAATTTAATAAAAAAAAAATATTATATTAGAATAGAATTAAATAAAAATATTATATTAGAATAAATTAAATAAAAAATACTACCAGTGTATTAGAATTAAATAAAAATACTATATTAGAATTAGATAAAAATACTATATTAGAATAGAATTGAATAAAAAAAATGCTTACAATTAGAATTAGAATTAGTTTGATTAAATTTTAAAAGGTTTTCATGATCATTCACTCCATTTTTCATGCTTTTCAAATTCAAATTATTCTTCACAATAACTTAGAAATATTATTGTGTGGCTAACTAACTTCTTCTTGTGAGTTTAGAGTAGTTACACACTTAAGAATTACCTCTTTACTGGCCAGCATAATCACTAAACAGACACAAGTTGACTTTGGTCAGCATTTGCTATGAGGTAAAAATGCGTGACCCAGTGATTTCCTATAGCAATTTTAGCCTGACTAGTTCGGGATCTATTTGAATTTTATAAAAACTCAAGTCAAAAAGTACATGAAAATTCGAACCTATATGTACATGTACATTTTGCGGCAATACGTAATGCACCATAAAGTGTGTAACTACCCTACGAAGAAAAATATAGATTTTTTATTTCATAAGTCTTAATAATAAAGTTAATAAAGAAATTATGTATATTTTATCTTTTAAGAAAAAAAGAAAGATTTTGAAACTTGAGTTTGATTATTAATTTTTTTTTTAAAAATAAAAACAAAGTATTTAAGTATATGCGAAAATAAGATTTAAACAATGAAATACTCTTGCAAACAAATATAAATTTCTGTTTGTTTTCTTGTCACTTTTTGATGTTTATAATTTATGGTTATTTTTTTCGTCCTGTTTCCTGTTATTTATGACCATTTCTTGGGGTAAGTGAAGTGTGAGTGAATTGGAATTGAATTAATTTGAAATTTCTATTTGATAAATCAGAATTACTTGAGATTTTATTTAATTATTGATTTTAATGATTTTTATGTTATTAGGTCAGCATAACATGGAAATTTAACTCCTGACATTTTTTTCTTTTAAAGTTTTACATTCAAACATTAAAGAAGCATTAGAGATCTTTTCCCGTCCCAAAAAAAAGTTTCTATTATGTATTTGCTTTTGATTTTGACTACATAGTGATGATATAAAATTTGAGATAAATCTATTGCCGAGATATAGAACTTTCAAGAAATTTATAAAAGTCCTATGTATTATAGACTATTATGCTTTTCAAATGTTCAGCAGATGCTCATGAACAATGTTTTGATCTGAAACTCCAGATTTTCAATAATTAGGCGAGTGTAGTGTTATTGTGAAGATGCTATTATTTTGATGTCTTGCTGACCTTAAAGCAGTTAAACCTCTTTGTTTTGGGTAAAAATCAAGTGTTTTGTTTGGTTGATCTCATTTCAATACGTGATGGGACAAGTCTTATATGATTTGATTTTTCTTTCGATATATTAGGCTTAACGTGAAATCTGTTTGTTTAGTAATTTTAGTTTCATTCTCAACCTAAACTGTCGACAGTGAAACACAAAATCAGTTATATCTTAACATTGGCTTCGTCTGTGATCCAAATCAGTACAGCATATTTAATTAAACACTTCTTTACCCAGATCAAACAGGTCTAGGCTATTTATGTGTGTGTTGTTATGTTGATTAAAGTGTGAACTAATTTTTCCTCTGTTTTAAGGGTATGTTTTTCTTTGTTGACAGTCTGCATGATAATAATTTAACAAAAGAAATGATTTATCTGTTAAGAGTTAAACATTTAATTATTTTGTTGTGCCAGAAAAAAAGGATATTAATACCATTTTTCAATATATTTTGTTTTATTCAAAGAAAAATATACCTTTATCCTTTTAAGTATAATTATGGTAATTTTTACACACTCTGTATAAAATTATGACACCATAATTCCATAAATCAATTTTAAATTGTGACATTATTTTGGAATTATGATATCATTCATTACCCAAATTAAGTGTGAAAATTCTATAATTGACCTTAATTCCCTAATTCAGGTTTGTATTTTATAACAGTGTCATGTAATAAGAAATATTGAGACCTTATCGAAGGTTTGATTTCTTATGGCCATCTGAATTTTAAAATCCTTACTTTGGCTAAATTTTTAAAAAAAATGATTATTGAGTTTTTAACTTCAGAATGGTTTAAGTTCAGGAGGATTTCAGATTTGAGTAAAAACTTGTCTCAGAAGCAAATATGTTTCTCATCCAATGTGTCTGTTCTTTGTTTTTAAAAATAGCAGATGAATTTAAAATTACAGTTTTTATATGCCCATATTTACAGTCCTACACTTTTCTATGGAGAATAATATAATTTTTAAATGTCTGACTATTTGCTGGTGTTAATTAATAGAATTTGTCAGAATTATGTACAAACTGTTACCACTGTTAAGTGAAATTCTTTTGTAGTATTATGATAGAATCTTCAATAATTCATAGTGTTGTGGTTGGCAAGAATCTTAATCAAGACTATATACTTGTATTGTAGGTGGTACAAAAGATGGAATCAGAGAAAAAAACAGATGACCGGTTCTCTTCATGTATACTACTAATTAATCTGGACTCGGCTCGTGATCTACCAGTAAGTATAAATTAATTGATTTTATTGTGTAGTTCTGTACAGATGGGGGTCTGTTGTTGGTCAGTTTTGGGAAAACTTAGAGGTTTAAAGTATTCTCATTTCTGAAGGGATTCAACTTTTAAACTGATCATTAGATGCATTGTTATTTTTGTTAACATTACTGAGATACAATTTTTCTTGGTGTATTGTTATGACCTTTGGTACATTAGCCCATGTGGAAAAATTTGCAGTGTTGCGGCCTTTAGTATGTTAAAAACAGCTTGAACCTGTCAGCTGTTAAGGACATTAGTTTCTCAGCAATGGTAAACTTTTTGAGAATTTCTTTTATTGAAAAAGCTTCTTGTAGGTGATGAAGCCCAGACCAAACATATTGATTATGTCAGATAGGAAATAGTTATCTGCAGTTCAATATCCATCTTCACTGATGTCTCGGTTCCATTTCTATCATCTCTATTTGATAGGGTTGCAGTTGGATTTGGTTTTTCTTATACACCCACATTTTCATGTGGATGTATATTGTTGTCGCCCCTGTCTGTCCAGACGTCCACAGTTTGTTTATGGACCCTCTACAGGTCACAATTTTTATCCAATTTTGACACAACTTGAAATAAGGTTTATCTCCAAAAGAGATCTCGGTTCCTTTCTATATTGGCATGTATCGGACTGTAACTTCACTTTTTTAGCCTGTGGTCCCTCTAGAGCACAATTTTTATCTGATTTTAAAAACCGTTTAAATATATCGCTGTTACACCATAAAGAATGAAGGTTGAGTTCGAAATTTGGGCAAATCGCGACTACAAAATTGCCGCTCATCGTACGCAAATAGTGTAAAAGTATGTTATACGAAGGTTGCAGACCCTCTAGAATTTGTGTATTTCAGCCCATAACTTACTTGATTATTGCCCCTGATTGTATGAAAAATCCTTGTGAGGTGGGGGGTAGCTTGTTTTCTATCCATCTCTTGCAACGTGTGGGCATATCTTGCATGGGCAACTGCTGGTTTCAAATGTATGGGTTAGGTCATGTTAAGATTCTGTGTATTTTTTTATTAGTGTTATGAAGAATATAGCTATTGGGTAAACAGTTATTATGTTAAAAAGTTATTGTTGAAATTTCATTGTTTGAATATTTAGTCAGTTTACCCCAAAAAAAACCTCGTGTTTAAAAATTTACAAAATTATTTGGTTGGATATTTTTGTTTTTTCAGTAGAATGTTTTGTTAATTTTTTTATCAGTTTTCATATTACAATTTTTGGTTTTTAATTTTCAGGCTTATTCTAATGAAGTAATTTATATTGAATTTCTCATTGTTTTGACTTTTTAACAATTTTATTATCCAAACAATCCAAGCATGTTTGTTTACCATTGACTGGAAAGTACAATGTATGGTTTAAAGAACCCATTTTTTTTTTTTTGGAACAAATTAAGTTACCCTTTGTTCACCTCTATTTTATATAATGATATGAATATGGTTAATTTATCTGTCCAACAATTTTACATCTAGTTTAGATATGTTTAAAAATAATCCTAATAAAGTTGCAGAAACCATACAATTTGGATTAATTTCATACAAAACTCAATACTCTTGTACATGGAAGATTACGAATCAAGCAAGAGTTATCTCCTGTGATTTCAAGTCATACACATGGACATATGCTGCCATGATTGTACAAAAGCAAGTCATTGACATTGTCTTTAGTGTGTATATGATGTATGAATGTTTGTGTATGTTCATATAGAAGAAGATTTTTTTTTTTTTTAGTAAATTTCAATTTAGAATAATTGTATGAACCTCATTCCATTCTTGTTAATCCTCCTTATCTAAGTTTCTAATTTTATTCTGTGTTTCTTAGCGTTTTATCAAGAAGGTATGGTTTGCACAGAGTGATTTCTTGATTTGCAAATTTAACAATTAACAAAATTATCTGAGCACATAATGTACTTCACTACACCTCAAACAACCATGCATCATGTGTGGTTAGGGAACTGAACAAAAATGTCCTGAGTTTGAATCTAAACACGTAACTAAGAACAGCCTTGGATATTTTTATACCCTGGTCCACCAGGGATACAAAAAAATGTGTCTAGTCTCTCTAGTGGTTTGGAAATTGGTGCTCCATATACAAATTGAAAGTACAAGATCCTTGTGGAAGTGAAACTATGGGTGGAAACATTGGTGTCCTCCATGGCATTTCTCATGTAATATGTCTCAATGACTGAAATCTAATATTAACAGTATGTGCTTTATAAACGTAAAGGAAGTGCATTCCAAAAAATGTTTTGTAGTATTATAACAAAGATCCATGAAAACAGCCCAGAGTAATTCTAAATATCATAAATAGAAAATTATAAAGAGAATCTAGAGAGGAAAATTAAGGGTATAAGTGAAGGTAGCAATCAAAAAATTTGATTGACTTTTTCAAATCAAGTTGGCACCTGTGCTTCTTCCCCATGAAATTATTCCTATGACTATACATTAACATTCTATGCTTGTAATGTGCATATTTCTGATTATTATTATGTTATATATATTTATTAACAATTTTCCTAATTAATTAACTCCCAGCATTTAACAGTGTGTGAGATTAATATGCATTTTTATACGCCCACATTGAAATATAACCGGATATTGTCATCATCCTTGTCAGTCCGTCTGTCATCCATGATTTCTTGTGAATACATTCGGAATACCTTTATCATCTAATTTTTTTTTATATTTATCAGTTTGCATAAGTCAGAAGCCTATTGAATTTCATTGATATCTGATAACTTCCAGTGTCAATGCCCCAATGCTTTGTAGAATCTAGTGAATGCTTTAGCAACAAAAATTAGTATTCAATCTGTTTATCATTTCCTGTTAATTACTTCTAGTTTCTTATCAATGAATATTTTACAGTATAAAGACATTGCTCTTTATTTACCTAAATATTTGTAATGTGATAATCTGTATTCAGTGTATTGATTACTCAGACAATTTGACTGTTGTCAGCGTATGTTTCATTGCCTGGCTACATGTCTTTATTTAAATAGCCCAAATCGCAATAGAAATCAAATACATTATTATTCGCTTTTTTTTTCTGATATGCAATTTTGATTTCTGCTAATATTCGTTCATGTTGGGTTTGACAAGTCAGACCTAAGCCTCAAATCTGTGAATTGATGAAAAAAGCAGTCAGTTTAGTGGAACTGACAACAAAAAGCCAATTAAAGATCAGATGATTGACAGTAAATAAAATTGTGGAATTCTTGATTTTGTTTGTTTGTTAAATATATTGATATGAAATGTAACGGTTTATATACACCTTTATATATTTATATGTATGTCCTATACACCACTTTTATTTATAAAACTTACATGTATATGTAGCTTTTAATCTTAATTTCACCTTTTTTTAGTTACCTCCCTTTTAGATTATTTATTATTAGATTTCTAACTTTAATATTCTAGTCCGTTAGATGCTAACAACTTTTTTTTATCCAATTATAGAATTTTGAAAATATCTATGCATCACATACCTGTGTTCTATTGAATAATATTCTTCAAATTTTATTTTAGCGTGGTAAAAGGAGCTTGAATGAGCCATCTCCACACTGTTTCCTTTCTGTTGGTACAGAAACCAAAGAGAGTTGGATCAAATATAACACAGTTGAACCAAGATGGGAACAGAATTTCAGATTCCTGATCCACAACCCTAATTATCAAAATCTTGATGTTGATGTAAGTAGGCTTACAGTATGGTATTTAGGGCTGATGTTAAAAGCCATATGAAACCCACTATATCTAATTGTTATGGGTTTTCCTTTACTTAGAACAAGGTAATTAGGTAATTAATCCTTTGTATCAAAAAATGGCCAATCAATAAAAAATTACAATAAGGACTAAAAAGTGATGGTTATATTAAATTAGAACAAAATATGTAGAGTGTACAGATGTAATTAAAAATATAATTACAATAAGGACTAAAAAGGGATGGTTATATTAAATCAGAACAAAATATGTAGATTGGATAATGTCCTGGTACAGATGTAATTAAAAATAAATCCAATTTGACAAAATAATCCTCACAAAAAAAAAGAGGGAAAATAACATATCTTTGCTTCAATAAGTTTGCATGTGTTTAGCAGTAGGAGGAAAACTGGAGAAAACCCACAAGTTTAGGGAGGTGATCCTACACCCTCTCAAGTACAAGTCTTGGATCGAAACAACTCTTGAATCTTTGACAGACCGTATGATCTAAATTTCACACATTCTACCACTCAGCCACCGAAACTCCCTTGACGAAAAATAGTTTTAGTTTGTTCCCCTCTTCATAAGTCTGATTGATGCTGAGAAAGCATGACATTAAAATCCATTTGATTTTGTTTGGTTTCTTTTGTTGTATTTCATTCCTAGCTCATAAAAATAGAGATGATCATTAATTTGGTTTCTTGTTTGTTTTTGGGGGGTTTTTTTAGGTTAAAGATAAAAATACTGGTAAAACTCTAGGAGTTTGTACTCTAAAATTGAGGGAAGTACTTGGAGCAACAAATATGGTTGTTGATCGTAAATTCCCACTGAAACAATCCAATAGTAACGCATATATTAACATGAGATGTACTCTGAGGGTAAGTGTCATTTAAACTGTAATTGTCAGTTTTTATTACTCAGTATGATAGTTCATTAATTCTTTATAATTATTCAACTGGACTATTGGCGAATATGCCCTATGTTTGAATTCCTATGTGAACAAAGAAGAACCTTAGGGGTTTATCAAACCCAGCTTTCACTTGTCAGTGGTTGCTTCTTTGAGTAAAATGTGCCTAGTCATTAGGATAAGAAAAAAATATCTACCTGTATACATGTTGGCATGCACAAAGACAGAAACATTGCTATCCAGAGAAACTTCTCCAACCTCGCATTGAACATTTAACTCTAGATTTAAAACTACATGTTTGTCTCTAAATGACCTCAGTATTGTGTTAATAATACATTGAATCCATTTCCATATTATATTATCTATGTCAGTTTTAATAGGCTATGTATTAAGTAGTTGTATGTTGCTGTCAACCGTGTAGTTGTTGGTCATTTGTTCAGATCTTTCAACATCTCATTACTGGTTAAGATACATTTTTGTCAAAAATATACCAGGAGCTAAGTGTTATCATAAATTGGAAATGGTGCCGTTCACACAAGGTCGTGATTGGTCAGTAGGATTCTGTCTTTCATGAAAAAATATACGGCTGTTTTCAGAGTGGAGTAAAATGTTTAAAATCATTCTGTATCATAAAGAATATATGGTAATTAGATTAAAAATCCACAGAAATAATTAGGTTATATTTGACCAAATTATTAGGCCACATTTTACAAGATTTATTTACTTGAGTTAGCAATGTTACTCATTTGATTTTCATAATGAATACTATTTCAATTTATGAACAGGTTTTGACAACAACAGATAATCCAGAATGGCGAGAAGAGAAAGATCTGATTGAAGAAGTTGCAGAAGCTGTCACACCTACACTATCTGAACAGGAAGGCACATCTGTAGATAATGAAGGAACATCAGGCGAGGGCACAGTATCTTCCTCAAACGTTGAAAAGGCAGAGAAAAAAGAAGTGATTAGATCTGCTCCTAGTAGTAAACCATTGGAATCAACAGTACGTCAACGAAAAAACACATCGTCTGCGTAAGTAGGCCTATTACATGATTTGGATGTTGATACCATTTCTCATTTTAGAAATTCAGTACTTGTATTTTAGAGTACACCAGGCCATCAATTATTTAGATTCAATTTCATGCATAACATTCTTGACTAGTTAGTTACAGATTTAGCTATGTAGTGGACAAGTTTACGTATATTGCAAATTCAATTTTTATCTACTGGTTTTTTTTTTAATTAACTTTTTATGTATTATTAATACTTGTAATTAATATTTTTATGTATTATTATTACTTATAATTAATATTTTTTATGTATTTTTATTTGACTTTAAATTTTCCATATTTGTTTTTCAGTGATGATGGTAAAGGAGCCCATGGTTTAGGAAGAATACAGCTGACTTTACAATATATGGCACAGAAAAACAAACTTATTATAATAGTACATAAATGCTCGTAAGTTTAATTAAAACATAACAAAATCAAAAGACATAAATTAGGTCAACATGTGGAGACACAATTACGGTGTTCACAGTTGCCAAACAGCCATTACCAAATAGTAAGTGCAGGAGGATCTCCCCACACAATCATTGAAATAACGTTACCACCTTTTTGACCTCACTCCAGTTTAATCCTATACATGTATGCACCTAAATGGGCAGAAATATTGTCTCAGAGCTTCAGATTATATCAAATTATCGGGTAATTTCCAAGACCATACGCTAATCTGGACGTTGTTTCCACCTTCAACTGCCCACTGCTGACATTCCTGAACACGCCCATGCAAGCACAAACAAAACCCATAAAACTCACCATGAGCCCTATTTATCATTTAATAAACTATACTAAAAAGAACAAATAAAATCACTGGCAATAAAATCAACAGTTATAAACTGTACAAAAAATTAGATGAATCTTAATTCATGGATTTAATATTTCAGGAATCTACAGGCATTAGATAGTAATAATCTGTCTGATCCTTATGTCCGTGTCTACTTAATGCCGGAGAAAGTTAAACGTAAAACAACTGTTGTTAAAGATAATCTTAATCCTGTATATGATGACACGTAAGGGGTTTTTTTTCACATCAAATAATCTTGACTTTTAATTGCTGTCTGCAAAATTTAATGGAAGAGGCTTGAAACTCTGCTGCTCCAGGCAGTTTCTGTTGACGAATGATTGGAAATTTAAAATTAACATCACTGACTTTTATTAATTTTTGCAAGTGTTGGGTCCATTTATCATTTGAAAGGAAGGTACAGTACTCATTTGCCATCCACTGTTCAATGTCTTCTTTTAATGGCCCAGTTTACTGAAATAGCAAAGAAAAATTAATCATATAGAAGAGAGGTTCTATCTCTGAATTTATTTATTTATTTATTTATTTATTTATTCATTTATTCATTTATTCATTTATTCATTCATTCATTTATCATTCAGGTTTGAGTTTCCAGTGAGTCCATCTGAAGTGTCGGGTAAACTGGTGGAATTGGCTGTAAAGAACCAAGTTGGTGTTTTTTCATCAGGTCAGAAGATGATGGGAGTAACAACGATAGATCTGGCTAATATGAATATCAACAAAGCCCTAACAAAATGGTATGATTTTATTGTACTTTTACTTTTTTAGTAATTTCAAAAGTACTTACATATTTTGACATCAAATATTAATTTGATTAATTTCTCCGCATTGCCAAATCTTTCCTAGTGTAAATTGATTTAATTTAATATTTAATTGTTGCCAATGAAACATGTTAACAGAACAATATTATTTATTTTTTTGTAGGTTTGACTTGCAACCTGAAGATTCAGTTGTACGTGTTTCTTTGGAAACAGAGGTTTAAAAATTCAAAAGAAACAGAATCGTCCATGGAAGTTTGAATAAAAATGGTTTAAACCGATCAGGGTTTTGTAGGAAGAAGTATTTTCGGAAAGATTTTAACTGGATATTTTAATTGTGTTACGTAATCATATTTACAAGTATCATATTATTATTATTAATAATAGTTGTTTATATTATTAATTATTATTAAACAAAAATACTCTCTTTTCTGTGTGCTCGAAAAATACTATTGCATAATATATTAGCATTATAATGCCGCTAGAGTTTCTTGTACATTTATAGATCCAGAATTTAAAGTGTAGCTTTGCCATATTTTAATATCATATATTTACATATTTATAACGGAATGAAATGTGTAGACACAACGAGTTAAATATCTGATTTTATAAATTATATATGGAATCAGGGAAAGTGATTTTTATCTTATTCTGACTTTATGAGATTAATTAAACAAAATTGTAAGAAAACATTTTTTGAAATTCTGAATTGGCACCATGAACTCGATTGTATGCATGAGATTAATTGAAAGAAAGAAATTCTTTCCAAATTTTTATAACAGCATATTGTAGTGACATGTATAGCAAGCAATGTGTTAACTGTTTACTGTTATTATTATTAGCAAGCAAGCTGTGTATCCTGCCATTGTTATTTTTACATAGTGTCTTACAATATTGAGCAGATTGCAAAGACTAACTGCTGTTTATTTTGTTTTCATGGTTCAGAATAATAGTTTAATTTACTTTTTTTTTTAAACTAGATTTTGCATAAATTACTTATTCACTGAAAACCACAATACATAAACCTCTGAAAATAATGACTATGAGATATAATGTAATGGACAGTGTAGTAAGTCTGTCTTGTTAATTTGTGAATGCTAAATGCTAACATATCTAGTAAGTTTATTATTGAATTTCATTTATGAATCTTTTATTGTATATATAATTTCAGATTTTTATTAGCTATGGGGTTGTGTAGTGACGTTTAGTTTTTACTTTTTTATCAGATAATATATTTTATTAGGGATTATTTTTTTATCGTATACACTGGGGTATGTCAGGAAGAACTGTATTTTGGTGGTTTATTGGAGCTAAATGGGACAAGAATCAAAGAGAGTGGACGTAATTGACATACAGTGTATATGATAAAATGATAACCATGTAGTAGCCTACCACATAAAAATTATTGTTTATCGATTTGTGAAAAATTATTGTTTATAAAGTGCTACAATTTTCACATTTTATTTTATTAGTTTGTGTATTTAGAATGGTGTATTAATTTTGTTTTAGGGCTTAACTTGGAAATCATATCATACTATTTAATTCTCTGTAATAAATATGTCAATGCTATTATCCCAAACTTTATCTTCAGATATAATTCATATATCCATTCATGTTTGTTAATCAGTTACTTTGTATTTTATCATAATGAAAATCTTTGTCTGTCTTAGCTTTCAAGGAAGGATCAGTGAGTAAGGCTTTGGCTCGCTAACCTGAAGGTCCTGGGTCCGGCCAAGAAAGTTCTTCTGGATTTTCTGGATGGTTCCCCTTTGTCAGTGGTAGGAACAGCATCTAGTCGTTTGGATTGGATGAAAAACATGTTCTGTGTATACCTTGACATGCACGTAAAAGAATCCTTGACAGTTGGAATTCGAAATAAGAGTAGGCTGTAGTTCTGCTGTCTGGGTAAAATGTCCCTCATGGCACAGTCTATGCCAGTCTGCATTAGCCCAGATGGAGCATAAATGTAGGACATTAACCCCCATTTCATTTAACTTTCAACTCTGAAATTAACAACTGAATAATTAATGTATACACAGAAATCGTTCATTAAGATTGTGAGGAGTGTTAAAATCTATAATTTATGAATCTAATATTGTGTATTGTCTTTTATATGTCTTTGTTCCTTTATAAAAGTCTTTCATCAGCTGTTAATATACTTATTAAAAAATACTCAAAATATGTGTTATCTTCCCATATTCTATCTTTTATTTCTTGAAATTATTCACCTAAAAATATCATTGTTTGTTTGATTGCTAGTTTAGAAATGATTATAACAAATCGGGTAGAATTCTGTTAACAATAATCATATTAGATATTATAATTTGTTATACCTTCTTATAGAGAATTAAATAATTTTACACCATTATTTACACTAGTTGAATTGATTTTCTAGTAAAGTATCGAAGTATTAACGAAAGGCTTCTTTATAACAAGATGAAGAAACTGAATAGTGGATATCTAATCTACTTTCAGAATTTCGGGGTATGGTATAAGGTCTGTCATTGAGCCAAGTGGCATGGATTTGACAAGGAGTAAGGTCGCCTGTCCAACTTCATGATATTTCTCTGGCTGGATCCTCCAGTTTCCTCGAACTGCTAAAGACCCCTATGTGCAAGCGCTTTATTGAAATATAATTGTACCATATGTTAGTCATGAAATTACAGTTTGTGTTGAGAGAAGGAGTGGACGTTTAACCCCAAATCTCTCTCTCACTTTTTGAGTTATTTCCCTTGATCACTTTTAGGAGCTTGTGAATGCTCTTGCAGCAAAAGTTGCCATCTTAGTCCATTTGTAGTCCAATACTCCACATTCACTTTTCACTATTGATAGATATATCCTATTATATAAATTTAGTCCCTAAAGTACAATTTTTATGTAACTTGTGTTGGGTTCATAATGGGCCACTTTCCAAATTGCTCTGTAACAATGGGAGACTGATACCATATCGCATGTGACCCTTCGAATATCTCAGTAAGCTCAAGCCAGATACCTTAAATACCTTAAATAATGTGAAATAACCTATGTACCTGTCAAACATGACTGATGTAAGTTGTTCTGTAAAGATTGTTCTTA
The DNA here is from genome assembly GCF_932274485.2 of Patella vulgata. Lineage (NCBI taxonomy): Eukaryota > Metazoa > Mollusca > Gastropoda > Patellidae > Patella > Patella vulgata. Next base: position 28,361,570 of record NC_065883.2, read on the forward strand.
CTTTAGCATAGTGTATTTTAATGCCAGTAAAAGAATAATACAGTCATTTGCAATATTTTAATATCATTTCCTAGTTAAGTCAGGTGCTTTGTGAAGACCAGTTGAACGTTTTGTGCATACACATATGAATCAAATCAATTCTTGGTTATCAAATAATACGCATGCATTAGTAATGGTAAGAGGACAGTACCAAAGACAAGGATACAATGGTTGTGCAGCTAAGGTCGTGCATACTTTTGAAAAAAGAAATCAAATGTACAAATGCCACTTTGCCTTAGGTGTATAATGATTTTACCTCACTGACATTGCCAAATGATGTCCATCATCATGGCTATTAGTATTAAAAAATTACAAAGTTCTACCATCACAAATAACTATATCAAGGCATAGAAAAAACTTATTCCATGTTGAAAAAATTTAACTGCTTATTTTATTTAATGACATACCCCGTACATCAAATTACGAAAAATGATTTTTTAATTACCAACGGTTGCCATGGTTATTATCCGATCAATAAAACTCTACTTTCGGTTTTGACCTATATAGTATAATAACCTACTTGTGAGAACGAGGCTAAATGACAGCCTCGATCATACGTGGCCGAGGGAAGCCAACATGGCTGACACAGAAACTATCGTGAACGGTGTAGAAAATCTAAATGTCACTGACGATAAAGATGCCAACTCAAATTCTAATACGATCCTAGATGAGTATTCTGCTAAATGGGGTTTTCCACTTGAAGAACTCTATAAAATCGCCTTGAAGTTTTTTAAAGGTAAATTGCTATTTTTACGCCGAAAAACATCACATTTCTGGACAGGAAGTCATAAAAAATGTTCTGAATATTTTCATGAATAAACTTCACAATTATTGATATCATGAATATGATTATAACTGTCCACGAGTAGCCTACAAGCAATACTTATAGTTCAATTAAATAATTGTTCACATCTGTCAATTTGATTTTACTAATTATAAAAGTCTCCTGACAATTTTATTGACATTTCACATTTTGATTTCGATAATTTTAAATATTTTGTTTTTACAGTCCACCTAATAGTAATCTGTTAAGCCATAGGCTTTACAATATTTCACCAATTTACCTGCATGCTCCTAATGATCTAATCGTATCAAGTACGATAGATTTATTAAGCAACCTGGGGGGGGGGGGGGATCACATGGTTAAGTGGGTAAGACACTGACTCGCTAGCCTGGAGGTCGAGTGTTCGATCCCTGCATTGGCCGAGAAAGTCCATCCAGATTTTCCGGCGTGGTTCCCCCTTGTCAGTGATGCAGGACGGAGAGTCTGACAAGGACAGCTGTCTAGTCATTCGGATGAGACAAAAAAACAAGGCCCTGTGTACACATTGGCGTGAATGTAAAAGATCCCTTGACAGTTGGAATTCGATATAAGAGTAGGCCGTAGTGCCGCTGTCCGGGCAAAATTTCCCTCATAGCACACTGTATGGTGTATGCCCGTCTTCATTAGCCCAGTTCTGAGTAAAACAGTAGGACGTTAAACCCCATTTCATTTCATTTATTTAAGCAACCGGATCAGCTACAAATGCAGTAAACTCATATTTGCAAGCCTGGAAATAAAGCACCTGTCACATTGTCACAGACATTAATAAGGCACAAATTCAGACTTTGTCATGCATGATCCCTTTGGTGCCTGTCATTTTGTCTACCAAAGATGTATCTTCTATCTGTGTTTTTATTGATATTATTAATACATGTTAGATACAAAATGTCTGGTCCTAGTTCAGTTACACCTGACATTTTGTCAGGTACAACAAATCATTATTTAAGTGTTATTTTACATGAATGCTATTGGTACTGGCACGACATATCGTTGAATCGATCTATTGCAATTCACTTTCTCACGATTCTCGCATTGATTCCTAAGGCTTTGAATCGATTACATGCCATCAGCTAGATGTTGTTCCTTGCCAGGCACTGCACATGAGGAAACCTTTCCAGGCTTGAAATTTCCAGGGAACATTATAGTTAAACACTTGTGACTTTAAAGTGGGTAAGCTCTGGTGTATTCAATGATAAGACAGGAATAGAAATTTGAGCATTTGAATTAATGGTTAATAAATATTTATCGTTTCATATTTCAGAAAAAGAAGGGAAAGCCTTACAGTTAACATATAAAGATAAACTGAAACTGGTAGCCTACACGAAACAGGTTGTGTTTGGCAAGTTTCGTAATGATACATCACCAGATGTAGGATTTTTAGATGTAGTTGGTAATGATCGAAGGTAATAACTAAATAATCTTGCATGTATTCTTCAATCTTAAACATACATTATGCAAGAGCTAAATCTGTCTATTGCAGGTCTTTCTTTAGGCTTGAAATGTTATCTAAATTATTAATTAGACATTAATTAACCTATCCAGACCATAATCAACTCTACATGGCATCGCTAGCCTGCTATCTTTAGTGGATTATGAGCCGATTTACTGCATAACTTTCCTTCACGATTTTATTGATTAAATGGATAATTAAGACTATGCTGTTTATCATACTGACTTTAGTAATGATCAAGGCTAGCCGGAAATTTCAACCGCTTAGTTCTCGGTTCATAGTGGATCAATTTGAATGAAATTTTCAGCAAATTGCCTTTACATTATCTAGTTTTTAACTATTATAGTGAGAACTGCCAACTCATTATCGAATCTCCCATAATGTATCTTTAATAAAAATTGAATTGCAATGTTTTATGATTTTTACACTACATTGTGATCTAATCTACTTGTTTATATCACAATCGCATTCTGCCAATGACAGTTCCATGTGTATGAACAAATCATACTATATATATACGTAATGTATAAACAAAAACCCATCAGGGTAGAATTATGATTTTTCCAAGATATATTACGGTTTTTCGATCAAATGTTGAGTTGAATGGGAAATAAACATAAAATTTTTACTTATAAGTTGATATTTTATAAATAGTTATTTAGATAAAGGATTAAAAATATAAAAGATAGGCTGCCAGGCAACGAAATATATACGCTTACAGCAGCTAAGTTGTCCGGGGAGTCAACAAGGGTTATCGCACATTTATTTCTTTGGTCAGAAATGAAAACATTTACAATGCACTAAAATCTGATTATGAGTAACAACTCATCTGGCTTTTAGTTCTGCCCTGTTCTAACATTTAGCATACAAAACATTTAATATCAGTTGCCATAATCATTGGAAATCGTTGAAAATTGATAGGCTTCTTAGCCTCTAGAGTGCCCACAAGATTTTTCACAGAGGACCAAGGGCCATTACTCTAGCACTCAGTAATTATCGGAAATCTTTGAAAACCAAGGCACTGAAATGTTTGCTACATGTATGGGGCGCCACATAGTCTTGTGAGAGCCCTGTATGAACATAGGAGAAGATTACTGCAACCATTAATACCACCAGTGCTACTGGTGGGACGTTCTTATCCGCATAACACTGGCTGAACACTACTTCATGGAATCGGAGATAAGTTATTTACTGTTGGTGCAGTTAAAAACTGATAAAAACATTATAAAAATATATAAAATTTGATAAAAACATCATAAAGATCTTAAAATTGCACTAGAAGAACTAGAAGCTTTCATAAAAATATAAATTTTTGACAAAAATCTGTGTACGGTCCCTTCAATAAAGTTTGATTGGTAAATTTGTTCTTGTGATGTGAACACTGGTGGTAACTTTGTGGGGGTATCTCAGCAATGGCCCAAGCTATAGTAATAAAATTTTGAATTTATATGCTTTGGATAGTGATCTTTGGATAGTAATTTAGACAATTAAAGCAAAAAATCAAGGTTTATAGACACATTTACCGTCTTGACCTCATAGTTCATGGTTATAAATAAGCTATCATTGGCCGAGATAGTTCATCATGATTTTCCAATGTGGTTTCCCCATGTCACTTGTCAGTGGTGCAGGACGGAGGGCTTGACAAGAGCAGCTGTCTAGTCATTCGGATGGGATGAAAAACCGAGGTTCTGTATACACATTGGCATGCACGTAAAAGATACCTTGGCAGATGGAATTTTATATAAGAGAAGGCCATAGTGCTGCTGTCTGGGCAAAATTTCCCTCATAGCACACTGTATGGCATATGCCCGTCTTTATTAGCCAAGTGGGAGCAGAACAGTAGGACATTGAACCAACCCCATTTCATTTCATTTCATAAATAAGTTATCCATCAGTTGATGACAGACATATATGATGTATAATATAATTGAGTTTAGTTTGCATTAGTTAGCTGTTCTGTCAGATGTATACTGAGTGCACAGGTGTATTGCTCATTGTGTATAATGTATAATACAATATGTGCAGCAGAGTATAGTTTCTGTTCTACTAGACCTACATAAAACATGTACATGTATTTAAACATTTCCATTGAATTTCGCTTCGCTTTAAAAGTTACCTTTGCTCTGTCACTTATGAGTCTTTAACACATATTATTATCATAATGTGTGATATTATCTTTACATTCAACAGTTTTCAATAAAATTAGATTTGCATTTAGAAATAGAAATATTAATCTATTTACATTTGATTTGTTTGAAAAATCCAAGTGTCGGGGAAATTCCTTTGATGTGTGAATTTATTCAGTAGGTAGATTTGTCTAGATTGAGAAAATCACACATGATACATAGATGTGATCGTTCACCCCAATTTTATATACATTTATTCATTTATGCTCTCCATTTACACCTTACTACTAGTATAAACTACAAAATGGAGTGAAGCTTGTCATCAGGTGCCCCTTAGGACATGATGTGCAAATACAATTGAAACAGTATGTTCTACTTTTTCTAAGGCTAAATAATAGTGACTAATTTTACTTTAGTTGTTTTGGGGGTTTTTTTTATTCTCTTAAAATTACGATTGTGTCATTGTTTCAATGTATCATTTTGTCAAGATTTTCATGAATAAAGTACCAGTAGAACATTTATGGGCAAGATTTTTTTTTTTTTTTATTTTTTTATTTTCAAGCAATTATTTTAAATATAAATGATAGTTGTTTTGTATGTTTTATATTCACTGTTCTTCCATTTAATGGGGGTCACGGTGGCTAAGTGGGTAAGATGCAGGCCCGCTAGCCTGGCAGTCAGGTGTTCGTTCCCTGCATTGGCCGAGAAAGTTCATCCAGATTTTCCAGCGTGGTTCCCCCTTGTCAGTGATGCAGGACGGAGGGCCTGACAAGGACAGCGGTCTAGTTGTTCTGATGGTACAAAAAACTGAGGTCCTGTGTACACATTGGCGTGCACATAAAGATCCCTTGACAGTTGGAATTTGATTTAAGGGTAGGCCGTAGTGCCGCTGTCCGGGCAAAATTTCCCTCATAGCACACTGTATGGCGTATGCCCGTCTTCATTAGCCCAGTTTGGAGCAGAACAGTAGGATGTTAAGCCCCATTTCATTTCATTTCACTTCCATTTAATTTAACAATACATTCTAAGTTAGTCAACACACTGAAATATATGGAATAAGCATTACTGGTCAATTGTTTGAATGCATGATAACTTGGACCAAAGAGCACTCAGACCAAGATAGAAGACCACTCGGACCAAGATAGAAGACCACTCGGACCAAGATAGAAGACCACTCGGACCAAGATAGAAGACCACTCGGACCACGATAGAAGACCACTCGTACCACGATAGAAGACCACTCTGGCCAGGATAGAAGACCACTCGGACCAAGATAAGAAGACCACTCAGACCAAAACACATTCTGAGACAGAAGAGCACGGAGTCAGTGAGACCAAATAGAAATAATAAGACTACTCAATCAGTCAATGTATTGTTATTTATTTACTTAGAAGCCCACTCGGACCAAATTAAACTAAAAGACCACTCAATATATTGTGATTTATTTATTATTCAATCACATATAACTTAAAATTGAAAATCGCACTCCTTTACAAAGTCATGGGCGGTTTATTATCATTTATGACATCAAGAATGACCCCATTACATTCAGAACATAGTGATCTTCTAGTCTCTATCATCCAGAAAAATATTTTACAAATATTAGTCTGGATGCGTTGTCAACATTTAAGAAAAATAGGTCATTGGCTAGATTATCCGGGTCTTTTACATTATCATAAATGTCTAAGGGAGGTAACTTGTCCTAAAACAAGATGATAACGTCCATGGAATTCATTTAAGAATGCCATTTTAAATAATCCATTTGATTGCTGCATGCCAGTTCAATATCTCTCTTCATGGGCCTATCTATGTTTTTTAAATTAATCCTAATTCGTCGTCACGATTCATGTTTGTTTATATTGATGCAAGAATTATGGGATTTATTGCGGGAAGGGGTGCAACTGTTACTTGACTTGGCCAAAGATAAACAACCACATTAAAAACCAAACTCCCGGTTAAACATGGCAATGAACTTTACGTCAAATATTGACAATGGTCCCAGACCCCCCGTACGTTGAAAACTAGGAGGTTCTGGGTGACAGAGATTATTGATCTTCAGAACTATTTCCCCATACGCACAACTAATCACTCTCCTTAAAATCAGATCACTCTCCTTAATTTCTAAATGACTTTTCTTATCGAAACTGGGAGAGTTTTTTTAGGCAAGCGATTTTTCAATTTGTTGATTAAGGGGAGCTGTTTTCAGCTGTCCTCTAAACAACAACGACTGCAATAAGATATACAGCTACATGTAGGCATTGGTTGATATCTACATATTATATGTATCACTTATATTAGTAAGTGCCGGAGGACTGTGACATGACTGTATTAAAAAAAGAGTAGTTTTAATCTGGAAAGCATTTTGGGTGCCAAAAAGTTACCACATGTAGGGTCCTTGTCCATCTCTCGACCTTTGATTCCACCTATCTCTGACAAGGTGGGAAAAATGCCTTTTTTTGAAAGCGTGGAATTATTTCATCAAAAGGTCTTGTTGGAAAGTACAATGATCCTAGAGAACAATCAAGTAAAAATTTGTTGGCCAAATAAGAGTTACTATTTAAGAAAAAGTAGAGAAAGGGAAAAGGTACAGATCCTGTGATTCCAACCTTGTTATTTTTCTACGGATAGAATGGGTGGTTTCAGACCAGTTATTTGCCCTAGAATTTGACTATCTATTTATATGATGGGTATGAATATAATCGACTTGAGGCATTTAGGCATAATAATAAGTTTACCTTTAAAATCAATAATATACTGTATACATGAACACATTTGAGCCTCAGTATAACATTGAATATATTCATTAGTGTTGTTTCACATTCAATAATAGTAATAAAGCTCATCGGATTTCACACTTTACATGTGTTCATATCAATCAAATTCACAGCCACAGCCCACCAGCCCACACTTGATTTTTGTTAATCTACTGAAGCCATGGTTGTCGACAAAGGATTTCTTGATAATTAATGATGATTAGCCTGATAGAACTATAAAAGTTTATTATTTATTATGTGATAATCACATCAAATCATATGACAAAATGGCAGAATTCTTGTATTGAAAACATGTTATATCCTGCCCCATTCCAGTATTTTTCTAAATCCAACAGGCTAGGGTTAATAAGAGCTGTCTGAATTTAGCTGTCTAGCATCTAAAGTTATCATCCAATCTGTATTACATTTAGACGCATTATTTAAGTTACTAAAACAAAGAAGTCTTTGGATTTAAGCAATTTCGAGTAATAACTTCTAGAGTTATGACCCTTGATTCACTTTGTTGAATCTTGTGAATGCTTGAACGACTAGACTTCTCACCCTAGTTTCACTTTGTTGAACCTCTTGTGAACTCTCTCACAACAAAACTTATCATCCGATCTGTATGAAATTTGCTGAACCTTGTAAGTGGACCTCAACAAAAGTCATCATCAGATATTATTAAATATATATGCATTATATAGATTAGTAAAATAAGAAGCCTATTATATTCAGCAATTTCTCTTAACACTTCTACAGTTGTGGCCCTTGTTTCACTTTATTGAACCTTATGAACACACTAAAGACGATATGAAATTGATATCAGTGTCTTGTAAATTCTCCCATTACCTACAAAACAATAAACTGTGGCAACCCTTGTTGGCTGCTAGGACTATTTAGCTATGGTGGGCGTATGTTTCATTGTCTGGCAACCTATCTTTGTTTTTACTCTTGATTGATTATATCTATTTTCTTCTCTTTACAGACAAGCATGGCAGTCATTAGGAGATATGTCGAAGGAATGTGCAATGGAAGAGTTTATCAAGTCATTAAATTCCACATGTAATTTATTTCAACCGTATGTTAAAGCTTTGAAAACAGAACAAGAAGAACAAATTAGAAAACAGTAAGTTGACAGAACATGATTCACTATGTTTACAAATTTTTGTAGGTTTGAATACATGTACAGTACATGTGCAAGATTTTATATCAAAAAATACACATGAAGAAGTCATTTCCAATTCTCAAAAATATTTTACAGAATACACATTAAACACAAGTAATTTTGTTCACAAAATTTGTACAGATCACCCACAAATCATATTGTTTTGAAAAAGATCAATTGAAGACTATAACAATCTGATTAAAATACAGATCTATATTTCATTTCCTTCTTTTTTTATACATCCTCTACTACATGAAGATCTGATCAGTTGTGGTGGGAGGTTGCGTCAGGGCAGCTTTTTACCCTATGATTTCAGACATTTGATTAACCAATCAGTGTTGATGTTTCTAGTAAGAGACCCACAGTTCCGAACATCGCACGCCAAGAACTCCTTGCAACGGACCGTTTCATTGGCTAATCCCTCACATCAACCACAACGTGGGTTATATAACAACTCTTTCAGATCCTAGTGTAGTAAAGACAAGTAAAATGAAATTTTGAACTAAAAAACGAAAAGCAATAGGATTTGTGTTTTAAACAGATTGAGAATATAACTACCCGGTAAACTCAAAGCAAATAGTTCCAGTCAGTTGAAGCCAGTTGCCCATGCTTCAACTAGCGGCAACTAGTGGCCATCAATATTAGGGATTTTACAACTGGTGTCAACTCGTTTCTATGGAAATAACATCATGTGATAAGAGACGTGACTTTATAAATAAGCAAAATGGAAGGCACCCACTTATATTATGTTGATGATGTCGACAATAATGTATTAATAGAATTGTGGCAAGACTGACCTTACCTTTGGTGTGCAGCTTCTTCTAAAGTATTCGCCACGTTGTTGATCACATGATTTCTTAAATTAACAGTCACATGTTAAGTGTAATTGCTATTAGTTTGGAGTCGACATAAGTGCTCCTAATCCATTTGCTCTCAGTTGTCCCCAGGTACTGAAATGATTGACATAATAAGCACACTTGCAACTAACTGGAACTAGTTGCAAAGTCGACATAAGCCTCCCTTTGAAGATAGTCTACAGTCAGCATTGGTCGTATGTGAATGACAACAAAGTTTGTAGTTATTAAAAGAATTTTCCATGTAGTAAATTGTTTATATTCAGCTTATAGGACAAATTTTACTACAGACATTTATTTGTTAACTTTCCATCCAACAGAGAGTTGAAAAACTCTCTAAAATGTTGAATTGTAAATTTGTATAGAAAAGAAGAAGAAGAGAAAAGATTACATGAAGAAGAAGAAAGAAAACGCCAAGAATTAGAAGATGAGGCTAAAAAACAACAACAGGTAGAAAGACAGAGACAAGTAGAACAACAGTAAGTAAACATTATTATTACCAGTAATATAATATATGTCCATTGGTAACATGCTAGAATCCACAAAGCAGTTAATATAGATGGGGATTTGGGGTTGTGGTAGATGGAATTAGATAGGATTTAACAGCAACCAAATTTGATTTATTTTAAGGCATGAAAAATAATAGAGAAGGCCCAATGTAGAGGACCTTCATGCACAGTTATTCATGAATATGTTTGAGTCTATATATACATGTTCTTCTATTGATTTGTTATCCTTCTAATCAAGTCTCGATGTTTTCTTGGAAGGTATACACATTTACAAAAGTCCTACATCAAAACACCAATAAAATTGAACATATTATAGTCCGGTCAGCCTGGAGCAACATCATATTTTCGAGCAAACGCAGAGTAACATTATATTTTAATGTAGTCAGCTTGGGTAACATCATATTTTAATGAAGTAAGCTTGGGTAACATCATATTTTCGAGCAGTCGCTGAGTGTACTGTTACATGTTTTAGAATAGTTTTTTAAGCACGGTAACATCATATTTTAGTGCAGTCAGTTTGGGTAAAATATTATTTTTACGTGTTTGGGGTGACATACATCATATTTTGGTGCGGCCAGGGGTAACATATTTTAGAGTAGTCGGGGAAGACATCATATTTTGAGAAATATCAATGGTTTAAACAGAGTAATATTATGTTTGTTACAGGATTCAGATTCGAGCAGCATTAAATCAACAAACCGAAGTACAGTTCCGTCAATATGCTGAGCAACAATATCCTGCTAATACACAAATGGTACGTACATACAAAAAAATTTTCTGGTTCTCAGTAAATCCTTTACAATAACTTTCGTCTCAATCTACAGATGAAAGCACAAATTGTTTAGTTCTATTGAAATAAATTTATACCATATGTTAGTCCCGAAATGACCTAGTTTGTGTTGAGTGGACGTTAAACCCCATTTTTCTTTTTCTCTGTTTAGTTCTTATGTGAATGCTCTTCCTTCCAAGTTCCAACTCCTATAAAGTATCATTTCAGTCATTTCTTTGTCAATGCTGAATGTAGTAACCAAGATACTTATCATCCATGAAAGAATGGATTTAATTCAGTTCAAACATATCTATAAGAGTTAATGGTAACCAGTTCCTGATAAAAATGAGGCAGTTTACGGTTGTCAAGTACATACCGTTTATATTTTTCAATTTTTGTATCAGGGTTGTTTACTTGGTGCCAGTGGTCATGTTGGTGTAGTTAATGCATCAGATTTTCACTGAATCCCTGTACATAATATTTTATGTATGCTAAAATCTGGGACAAAGCCAAGAACTAGTTTTTCGGAAAGTCGTAATTTCTGTCGAAAGTGACTGTTGTTATTAGTAAACATGTCTGAGATTATCTGTCAAATGAAAAATTGAAACTCAGTTTTGTGTCCCTTTCTTTTCAGCAAGATGAGTTAATACGACAGTTACAAGAACAACATTTTCAACAATACATGCAACAAGTTTATCAACAACAAATGTTACAACAACAACAAATACAACAACAAACAACAACTACAACAACAACCACCCATAATCAATCATTACGACAAGATCATGATAATCAGCTCAATAATGTTAATCATGTTGCTAGGTTACAAGATGGCACAGATGGAGACGGTAATTTATATATTGTTTTTCAGCTTGAGATTACTGAACTTTATATGTCATGATTTTTTTTTAAACAATATTTTTATTCAGGATATCGGAATGGAATTGGGGAACAGGCTTAGCCTATGTAAAACCCCTCTCCCTAATGTCAACATAAATTGGTTTTATCGTCATCATCATGTTTCAGAACTATTCTTTGCTTTTCTTTTAACCATTGTGTCCCTTCCCCCCCCCCCCCCCCCCGACTTTTTCTCCTAATCTGCCCTATGGAATTTTAACAAAATTTGATAACTATGTTGTGATCACCCAATATCTATAGGCAGATCACATGCTTAAACCCAATTCGATTGATTCCTTAAAAAAAGATCTTCTTCGGAATGGCTGAATAGATTTCTTTGCTATTTCGTAAGTTTGGTTCACACATTTTCAAATTTTTTTCAAAGTCTATTCGATGGATTACATAAAACCAAAACTGATACATATGTAATAAACTGAGGCTATACTATAGAGCTGGGCAATATCCCTGGAAACAGAAATTGCGATATATTTTGAAAATTTAAAACAAAATTTAATGATTTCAAACACAGATCTATTTATAGCCATGAAAACTTGTTAAAAATATTGGTCTATGTTGTTTATTAAAATTTTAAATTTGCAGTATATTAATTATGATATTTTATTTAAATTAAGAATATTTACATGAAGGAGGCACAAAAGACATTTTAAAAAAGCCTGTGTTCTTCCAGACATGCATAATTTTTATAACTACCCATACGGGTACAATTGGAATCATTGGATGCTATTCATGTATCCTTGGCAAACTCGTTTTTCTCACTCAAGCGCATGCCTTTTTGAAAATGCATTATGCAATGCAAAAATACTAAATTATACTATAAAATGTAAGTACTATGTCAAAAAGTGTTCATTGATTTATTTAGTCAAATATTTTTTTCCGAATCACGAACAGCCATGACACGTCTGACACTGAATGATAATCAGTCTACCGGAACTCTCAATATAATTGGCCTTATTTATATTTAATTCAATCTGAAAATCAATAAGTAGAAGCAGGGATACTTTTAACGGTATTGGTCGGGTGGAAAAGTGAGAGAGAGAGAGAGAAGCCATGTGACGTAAATAAGGTTCTTTATCGACATTTGCTAACTTCGTGGAATGAATACGAAGGAGTTTATAACAGTATTTGTTGCTATTTATTCATCATTAAGCAATAAAATGTCGTAAATAACATAAAAAGGAAGACATTTTTTCAATATTTATGTTAAATATCATCCGGAAAGATCAAAACCGCGATATATTGCAGTATGTTCGGTTTTTTTATATTATTCTGAAGTTGGTATTTTTGATGTTTTTTATTTCTATGACGGTTTTATATCGAAATATCACCCAGCTCTACTATATTGTGTCCGATTACTAAAACTAGGACTGTAACAAATAGAATAAGTGTACTACTTTCAACACTCATTTCAGATACTGTCATCATTTACCCGATATGTGACTTTGTTTTTAAGCCTTTAAATAGGGTTTTTGGTCAAAAGCAAAAGGAACAGAACTGGAATTTTATAGACAGACTGATGGGATATATTTAGTAGGGCTGTGGTTAAAATGTGTATTTTACAACAGGACTTCACTGTCCTGCTGGCCTGAAACTTGCACAACTGAGCATACTTTAAATGCATGAAATGGGGTTAAAGTCCTGCTTTTCTGCACCAACTTGGACTAAAGAACGACGGACATACAAATTCCGATTGTCAAGGTTTTTTTTATGTGCATGTCAACTGGACCTATGTTTTTCATTTCATCTGAATGACTTGAGGCATTTCCTTGCTAGACCCACTGACGACATAGGAAAACTGCCTTGGTAAATCGTGGGGAACTTTCTGTGCAAACACGTGGATCGAATCCGGGACGCCCGTATTAGTGAGCTATTTTAAATGCAATAGAAACTGGGGATATGTAAGAAATAAAAGTAACCAGATTAAAAAAAGCAACCTTTTTTTTTTATTTTTTCCCCAAGCCTAGACTAAATGACAATGTCAAAACACTGCTCTCCCACCCATAAGTCATTTCCAAATGAAACAGCCCAACACCACCTAGGCTATCTGTAATAATCTTTGCTTTTACAGCATAAACTTCACTTGTAAATATATATTGATGCTTGCTACCCTAACCTCACCATTTCAGCATATCGACCTTTCACCCCTGAGATCCTACCTGCGTCACTATGGACACGCCCTGAACTTAGTTCATTTAAAGAGGAGATCAGACCAATTAAAGAACAGGTGTTAAAAATCAACTGTCTTGCTACAGCCACGGTGAGTGTTTATGTCACGTTTTAATCCATGTCTCTCGTTGTGTTTGTAGATGACTTACCTCCCCTTGCCGCAGCCTCAATGTGGACGAGGAAAGAAATAAAAGAGTTGAAAGATTCGCTACGAAATGATAAAGATTCTATAATTAAAGTAGGATCAGGGGAGACTGTGACAGTGAGTATTGAATGATAGAATAGCTTAGCATATCATTGTGACTAAAAGCATGGCATTAGTTACAAAGAATTCTTAATACATAGCAATAATGATATAACTATTAAAATAAAATTTGATTTCTTTAAAATAGTTTTTTGTTTTCTTCTTTTTTTAAAAAACCTTCTCAATCTTTATAACATGATCTAATATTATAATATATATAATCAGAATAGGTAATTATTTTTTAAAAATAAGATATATAGACATAAAACTACTAGTAATAATTCACAATGATAAAGAATCATTTTGCACTTCATTTATTTACTAATAAAGACATTTTAACTGTGTGCTGCCTTATTTTCTTTTCTCACCACATTCTTGTTATATTAGAAAATTTTAAATTATAAATAATATTTCAACTTTTAAAATGAAAGCCTTTTGTATGTTTGTTACTACTGATAAATTATTCGAATAAAACATCTGGAATTTCATAGAAAATGTGGACTAGTACTTCAGATGGCAAAAAAAACAGGGTGCACCTCTGTACGCATCAGAAAGTAGAGCTTTTCTTTTATCATTGAGTCAGTGAAACTAAATGCAAGTACAGCCATAATCTTTTATTGATGTATTATCTACATACCTTCACATATGTAAAAGAATGCTTGATAGTTTGAATTTGGTGCAAAGTGTGTAGAAATACTGTCAAAATCTTCTACTTAGAATTGCACACTTGACCATATAAAAGAAAGTCTTAAAGTGACATAAATATTGTGTTTTCAAGATATTTTAAACTCCATCCCATTCCCTTGTTTATTTTCTGTCTGTTTCATTGAATTTTGTCCTGTCTTGTATTTTGTTGATAATTGTAATCACTCCAGTAACTATTTGTATAATTATTTACAGAGAGAGAGGCAGTGAATCATATTGAATCTTGTGGGGTTGGGGAGGAGGGAGTGGTTTAACACTAGGACTGCAATGATTCATTGATGAACCGCGATGTTTTAAAAATCCACGATGTACAATACAATCAGTGTCCATATCGCGATTCGTTATCCAAATAATAATTTCACAAAAATACATTAATATTCCTCTAAATGCGTAAATAAGTCCATGAGCAAAATAACTTTTTTTCTTTCAGGGAGTGTTATGACGTTTTTGACGCATGAAGTGGCTTATTATTATAGCTATTTCATCACGATGAAAATATCAGTCTGGTTAAGCAGGTCGTGCTGGAAATTAAGTTGCGTTCAAATTACACACTTGAATAATGTGGGAAAAAACATATATACTCAAAGCCATTAAAACGCAATGCCTAATTCGTGAAATATTTCTGGTAAACATTTTCTTGGGCTTTCTATCTTATGGCACATAGGTGAAACTTGTGATGGGTCTCTTTTTGTGGAGTTCTGGGTTTGAACCCAATATCAGGTCTCGGTAATGAACTTTGTTTGTGCAAACGCAACACTTGTCTTTTTTCACGATTTTAAGCAGTCCCATGTCACACATTTTGCACGTGCATTCACTGCACTCTGGATCTTTAAATACAGATCAAAATTTCAACATTTATCAATTCGGAACAGAGCTATTGGCATGCTGAATCAGTGGGCTTCACTGGTACATGTAGCCGTCGCCAGACACTTCAATGTCCATTCATCGACCATTGCTGGACTCAGACAACGCTTGCATGCCACTGGAAGAATTGCTGATCGACCCCGACCTGGAGTGCCACCTGTAACAACCGCTCTCCAGTCAGCTACTGCTACTGCCAGGAGAACTGTTGGAACACAACAACGTCAGATCAGCCCTCGAACAGTTCGAAGGCGTCTTGCTGCTCTTGGGTTACGCTGCCGTCGACCTTATCAAGTTGTTGCAGTAAATAAACTTTGAATTTGGCATTGCGTTTTTAATGGCTTTGAGTGTATATATGTCAATAATATGCAATTTGTAATAAAATTACTGTATAAGAATGGCGATTTGTACATAATGCATATGTTGATCCACACATATTTTCAATGTATGTTAATGTTTGACACTAAAAACTTCGTACTGCTATTTACTTTGCCGTTCTGTAATCTATGACTGACGTGCCAACGAGAAAGCTTTTCATTGGTTGAGATTGTTGTGGCCATACGAGCCAGCCAGCTGAAATTTTTTCATTATGAATTCACCAAATTCAGTATGGGAGTTTTTAGGATTCCACGTTAAGCATGACAGCAATGAAATCCGTTCAATTGACCGAGAAAACACCACATTTAGAGTAAAAGTAGGCCTTGAATTTTCACAGTGAAAGACTTTCAAAATCTAACAGCATTTTAAATTTATTTCCTATATCGCGATATTAATAGTATCGTAGGCTATTTAACACAGGCATTGTAGATTACATGGAATGGTTTCTATTACGAGAACTCGGCATTCAAAAAAATTCAAGTGAATTAATGAAATAACAATTACTGTATGCTAGTCCAAAAATTACGTTGTTAATGTTGTGTGAATTGTTTACTTTTTCTCCTATTGAATTTACTCATCGTCAGATTTATTACACATGATGTTTAAAATGTTTTTGAATATTTAGGAAGTGAGAAGTAACCTAGTGATTTTCTGCTTATATATTTAGGCTTGTTTTAATTATTGGGAAAAAAAATACTATTAAATTTTTTAAATGCCAATAATTAAAAGTAATTGCACTTGATCATATAGAATTTTGTATAGACATAGTTAGCATCCCAATTGTATTAAATTTAGATGCATTGTTTGTATCAGTACAGGGAATTATCAAAAATTTCAACTATGTTTGGTAGTTATGACATGTAGACTGTAGAGTTATTACAGACTTGAAATATTTTTTAATTAAAAAGGTTAGGCCTAAATATGCTTTTTGATATTTCACACAAAAATTAAAATCCTGACGAAATTTCAACAAGGTTCTGAAGATAAAGCTGTTTGTGGGATTATGTTTCATTTCCTATCTACTAAATATTTACATATAAATGCTATATTTTCAGGTTCGGGTGCCGACACATGAAGATGGTAGTTGTTTATTCTGGGAGTTTGGTACAGATTATTATGATATTGGTTTTGGTTTGTATTTTGAGTGGACGGAATCACCAAATAATAACGTTAGTGTACATGTTAGTGAATCTAGTGATGAAGAAGATGTAGACGAAGAGCAAGCACAGGGTGAAGGTCAGTAGACTTTTCATCTGAGGGCCTTACACTTTTGATTTTCAGAAGCCTTCCTGTCCAACCTCGTGGGTTTTCTCCGGGTCCTCTGGTTTCCTCCCACTGCTAAAGACCTCTACGCGCAAGCGAATGATTGAAATAAAATTGAACCATGTGTTAGTCCCGAAATGACCTAGTTTATGTCGATTGGACGTTAAACCCCATTTCTCTCTCTCTCTTCAGAAGCCTTCATAAATGTCCATGCACCTGACAGTGTTCTTCAATAAATTTTATTAAATTTGAAAAACGATGATTTCATAATATGTTAATGATATCAATAATTTATGATTGTTTCCCTGTCCTTGATGACTGGTTTCTTCATTATAAGAAGGGTTATCCATCAAATGAAAATGATACACAGATGCTAATACAAATTAAAATATCACAAATTTATAAAGTAGGCAATTATTAACCTATCATGGTCGTTTATTTAATTGAAGAGAAGAATCCTATTGATTTTCAATGTCATATGTTTCGTTGCCTGAGTTGTGTCTTGAAGGTATATTGTTTTATCTTTTTATATACAGATGCTAAAGCTGATGTAGAAAGCGGTAAAAAGCGAGATGATCGACCACCAACAGATGAAATAATACCAGTATATAGACGAGATTGTCATGAAGAAGTTTATTGTGGTAGTCACACGTATCCAGGCCGTGGTGTATATTTACTGAAGTTTGATAATTCATATTCATTATGGAGATCCAAGACTTTATATTATCGTGTCTATTATTCTAAATAATTATTTAATGTATGATGAATAGATAATATTTTTATGGGATGTTTAAATTATTGCGGGCTAAGCTTGTAATTTATATATATATATATTGTGAAAATTGTAAAAAGTCTTGTTACTGCAGAGCGTACTTGTTTACCTGGGGGTTTTCAGGGGTCGAATTATAGAAATTTAAAATTTCTTTCTAGCTCATAAACATCAAAACTATGTCAAAAGAATGAATGTTAAGAGGCATTATCTCTTTGTAAGTCTTTCACCAAATGGTACAAGATTATTTTGGATTTGTTCAGATTAGTGTATATGCAAAATTTGAGAGCAATTTACCAAGCTTTCGCTGAGATATACATGTTTTAACTATCAAATGCTTTACGGTCCTACTCACAAGGCAGAAAAATTTAGTTTCACAAATATCTCTACTGTTGTCAACTGTCAACGTAATCAGATTGCTGTCAACACATCCTTTGATATGGTCACAAAGTTGAAATTTTTATCAACAGAAGTGTGAGAAATCGTATCAAATATGGTAGTTAAATGGTTGCTTACAATAGTTAATTTTGACAGTTGATCTAAATTAAGGGCTGGACTTTTCTAAAACTTGTGTTGTGGGGACTGTTCAGTGGTTTTCAGCAACCTTACTCTTCAGTAGCTTAGTGTTTGACTTGTCAAAAATTAGGTGAGTGAAAGCTTTTTTTGAATATATTATTCAGAATTAATTACAACTGTTTTTTAGCTTAAAGTGATAATGCCTCTTTGAAGATTTTAGGGGATGGGATACGGTAACTTTTTCAAAGGTACTGTTTCCTAAAATAATTGTAAAGCAAGAGATAAATTGGAGTTAAAATTAATCATTCCGAAAGAATTTACCAATTTATATAGATGGAGATTAGAGAGAGAAATCTCGACAAATATTGTATAATAAAAGTTGTTTTTTTAAACTGATATAGAGATTTATAGAGAAAGAAAAAAGTTGAGTTGAAAAAGACACAGTGTTGAAACCTACATGTAAAATAGCTAATTACACCCAAATTGTCTGTCCTGGTTAAGATCTGGCAAAATTCTCCTCCATGTAAACATAACAATAGAACTAAAATAAGCATATGTTAATCTCAAACTGTACTTTTTACTGACAGCTGATAATGGTATAAAGCTATAACATTGGGTCTACTGACTGATAGCTAATGAAGGTATAAAAGTTATAACATGGGGTCTATTGACTGACAGCTAATCAAGGTATAAAAGTTATAACATTGGGTCTTTTTCACCGTGGGCTTAAAATTGTATTCACTAATTAAATTATGTTAAATACTTAACTTATAGAAATTATATAATGTCAGATTTATAAATATATATAATTAATACACAGTAAGACTTCATTTATAAAAAAAGGTTAATGCAAGCAAGAAATTAACAATTGGATAATGATCATTTATATAAAAACATATTGGCCTAATGAATTTCTAGTCTGATAAAAGATGATTTAACATCTGTAAGATAATTTGGTTTCCCATCATTCTTACAAATATTGTGATATTAGTCATTCTTTTCAGCTTATTTTGTGCAGAACTTCCAGCTTAATTGGTCCAATAATTACCTTGTATTGAATATCAATGAGAAAATATATTATAAATGGTGTCATTCAAGAACATGCATGTACATAGAAGTGATTTTCACATTGAGGGAGCCAAAATTGGCAAAAGTAATTTGGGTTGTGTCATGTAATTAATAACAAGATATTAAGTGTCATGAGAGACTACAGCAGGTTATAATTTGAGTTGACTGTAAGGTTTAATATTATTATTAATACTGTTATGTTTAATATGTGTTAGATGTTTAATATTAGAAATGTTGTGATCATCAAATGAACTTTGTATATTATATCTATTTCATTGTTTTAAAGCCACCACCGTGTCTTTTTATATGCCCATATAGAAATGGGGTCGTATATTGCCGTCACCCCTGTCCATCTGTCGTTCAGTCTGTCGTCCACAATTTCTTGCGAACACTCTACAGACAACATTTATCATCTGATTGTTTTAAAATTGATATATGTTGTTTACATTAGAAGCCATTTTAATTTCAAAAATTTCCATTAATTTCTTCTGGAGTTACCTGTATGGCCCTTGTTTCACTTTGTTGCACTTTGTTGCACTTTGTGAACACTCTAACAACAAAAGTAATCGATTCGATTTAGTGAAACGAAGACACCTATTGAATTTAAGCAATTTCCGTTAATAAAATCTAGAGTTATGGCCCTTGTTTCACTTTGTTGAACCTTGTGAAGGCTCGAACGACAAAAGTTATCATCCAATCTGTATGAAATTTATATGCATCATTTAAATTAGTGAAACGAAGAAGCCTATTAAATTTCAACAATTTCTGTTAATTACTTCCAGAGATAAGGACCTTGTTTCTTTTTATAGAACCTTGTAAACCCTCAAACGATGAAAATTATAATTACAACGCTATTCGACCGCTCAGACAATTTAGCTGCTGTGGGCGTATGTTTTGTTGCCTGGCAACCTGTTTTTCCATCATATTGTTCCTCATCAACTCATGTATAACTTTCAATAAGTTCACTACAGCTTTAGTTATTTGAACTTTACACTGATGCTACTGCCAAGACCCATGGATACTATTTTAAAATGCTTTCTTGACAACAGTACTAAAACAAATCATTACATATTTGTGGTTTTTGTTAGCACACTCGAATCTTGTATTTGAAATTTTCACTGTTTTATCTCGTGTTATCATTATAAGCTACCGAATGTCATTTGAAGGATATTAAATCCCCTACAAGTTACATTAATGTGAAATTTGAATCTCTCAAAGGAATATCAATCAAAATATGCTTTAATTCTGTTTATTATTTACATATAAAACTTGACAATTTTGTAACATACGACAAACATAAACAAGCCAGTATTATTCCATTGTCCTCTTTAAATTTGTAGAAATCTACCCTTGTAATTTGGTTTGTATTCTTAATTAATTTAAATAATCAATTTGAACACATGAGTAATATGAAAACTTAGATATCAATGGCTTTCAAACCAATTCTGTAAATGAAGTCCGGTTTTGTGAACTTTGATCATGCAATGTATTTTATCTCCCCTGCTTGTGTATATAATTAGTGTGTGAATACAGCCATATTTCAAAGTGAATAATTGACACTTTATCATTGTAAATTAGCTGATAGAAATAAATAATAACTAAAATGATAAAGAATACTAATTCATTTATAACTTTTTCCCAGATGCATGGAGCTTTCAGTTAAAGAAATGGAGTTATGTCCCTTACATTGGACTGGGACCTATTTAATTTAGTTAGTGAAATCGAATGCAAGCCCAAGCAGTAGTATAGTGTTATCTTATTAAATTGAATTTACACTGCCAGTGCTCATCTAATCTTTATCATATTTGATGTAATGACTTGCCAAACAACAAAATATTAGTTGGTTTATTATGGATTGATTCAAAATGGAAATGGCTAGTTTTTTTTAATGGCTAGTTATTAACCAAATTATGATGAGAAGGGAGGGATGCTTAATACATTTCTAAGAAAAACCAGCAGGTGGGTGCTTATTAGAGTAAGGTTAGTTGTTACAATGAATATGGTATATATGTCTTCAGCATTTACAGTCTTACAGTATTTCTTCCTAGATAAACTTAAATCTCCAAACATTAAAACCTCGACCATCATAATTCCCATTTAGTTAGAATTTACAGGAAAGGGGGGCAGTTTTGTTATTCATCATATCGTATTAATAGTGTGATATGTTATTGTATTGTATATATATAGTAAATATATTATATCTAAACAGTGCTGTACTTCAGTCTTTTTATATTCTCACAGAGAAGTGTGGTCATATATACATGTATTGTCATCCGTCTGTCCAACTATTTCCGATAATTACTGTCTGAGTTATGGCCTTTGATCGCTTACCAATGAAGCTTAGGTGCCATAGGAGCATATGTTTCAGAGTCTAGTAACCTATCTTATCAACCATTAATAGAACATAGCTGTATCATAAGCATGGAAAACATGTAATACATGTCTTCAGATAAAGGTACTATAACCGCTAGGTTCTTCAATAGCTAATAAGTCTGGAATTGTTCTTCAATCTTTTAATTGCTGGAACTTATATCTTACAAATTAAAATAATTAAATACATACAATGTACACTTCCAGCACAGTGGATGACCAACGTAGCTGCTAC
The DNA here is from genome assembly GCF_932274485.2 of Patella vulgata. Taxonomy (NCBI): domain Eukaryota; kingdom Metazoa; phylum Mollusca; class Gastropoda; family Patellidae; genus Patella; species Patella vulgata. The sequence continues at coordinate 28,383,548 of NC_065883.2, forward strand.
TAAGTCGGGTGACCTAATGACTTGCCTGTTGATGTATATTAGCCTTTTTATATTCTTACTATAAATGGATAAGCTCAAGTGTTGACATCAAAATATATACTATTCAGGATTATCTCTAGAGACATTCACATAAATAAACAATAATGGATTAAATAGGTAACTAGTTACCCTGACTGATATTAACCATGACACATTATTAAATACTATCTAAAACTGAATTGCGGCCTGTAGGCGAAACACAAACATTGGGCGTGGCTCTGTCCCAGGGAGGTCGACACTTATACTCTATTATTTTGGTTGATAATGTCTGTAAATGATATACAGGTTGCAATTATTAACAGATTTGGATCCAATTCGGAATGATCCAGCATAGGGTTGTACCTATGTCCAGCCCCGAGGGGCAGAGCCACGCCCAATTTTTGTGTTTTTTATCTACAGACTGGAATTCTAAATGGATTATCTTGGCATATTTATTCCTTATACTGTAAGGATAGCAACTATTTATTTTGGTGCATGTCCCGACCCCCTGGGGCAGTGTCAGACCCACTTTCTTGTTAATATTTTATCTGAAAATTTGTCAAAACAAACCCAAAGTCTATCCTTCTTTGCCTCTTGTCACATTACAGCCATTTCATATTTCATTCTCTTCATTTTAAAAGTAGCACATCAATCAAAGCAGAAATGTGGACGTATAGTGCAGCGTTAACTATGCTCTCGTCAATTTTCCCTCTACTGCTGCAGTGAAACAAGAATATTCGTTATTATTAACATCGCATGTATTCACAGTTCAATCATCTAGCAATTTGTTTCCATAACTTAAGACCTATCCGTGGAACCGCAACTCTGTAATGTGTCATTCTCTGATAAAATTCTGGATCTTCTTGAATTACTTTCTGTATCCATTCCCACTCACTGAAGCACTCAATGTTCTAGTTCTATATATACATTTTTATACGCCCACATTTTCATGTGGACGTATATTGTCGTCGCCCCTGTCCGTCCGTCCACCATTGTTTGTAGACACTCTACAGGTCACAATTTTTATTCGATTTTGACGAAACTTAAAATGTAGGTCTATCACCCAAAGATCCCGGTTCCTTTTGATATTGCATATATCGGACCATAACTTCATGGATTATGACCCCTGATTGTACGAAAAATCCGGTTTTAGCTTGTGGGCACTCTAGAGGTCACAATTTTCATCTGATTTTGATGAAACTTGAAATGCATGTTTATAACTCAAAGATCTTGGTTCCTTTCGATATTTGCGCATAATATCTGATCGTAACTTCCTGAATTAAGGTCCCTGATTGTACGAAAACGATTTAAAAAAAACAACGTTCTAATATATCACCGTTAAACTGTAATGAAGCTTGTGCACGAATTTCGTGAAAATAGGACCAAAACTGCCGGACAAAATGGCCGCCCCTCGTACGCAAATAGTGTAAAAATATGGTATATCAAGGTTGTGGACACTCTAGAGGTCATAATTTTGATTCCATTTTAATGAAACTTGAAATATATGTTTATAACCCAAAGATCTTGGTTTCTTAACATATACGCGCATATCGGATCGTAACTTCCTGAAATTTGGCCCCTGATTGTACAAATAATCGCGTTTTTAGCTTGTCGACCCTCTAGAGGTCACAATTTTTAGCCGATTTTAAAGAAACGTGTGAATGTATCACCGTTACACCCTTCCTAATGATGGCTGAGTTTGAATTTCGTGATAATAGCACCAAAACTCCTGGACAAAATGGTCACCCCTCGTACGCAAATAGTGTAAATATAGGGTATATCAAGGTTATGGACCCTCTAGAGGACACAATTTTGATCCGATTTTGATGAGACTTGAAGAAGATGTTTATAACCCACAGATCTTGGTTCCTTTCGATATTCACGCCGCGCACGCGTATTGGATCGTAACTTCCTGAATTGTGGCCCTTGATTGTACCAAAAATCGCGTTTTTAGCTTGTGGTCACTCTAGAGGTAACAATTTTTATCCAATTTAAAAACACGTTTGAATATATCACCGTTACACCCTAAAGATGTTTGGGTTCGAATTTCGTGAAAATCGGACCATAACTGCTGGACAAAATGGCCACCCTCGTACGCAAATAGTGTAGATATATGGTATGTCAAGGATGTGGACCCTCTTGAGGACACAATTTTGATACGTGTTTATAACCCAAAGATCTTGGTTCCTTGATTGTACGATAAATCGTGTTTTTAGCTTGTGGTCCCTCTAGAGGTCACAATTTTCATCCGATTGAAAAACACTTTTGAATATATCACCGTCACACCCTAATGCCGACTGAGTTCAAATATCGTGAAAATGGGACCAAAACTGCCGGACAAAATGGCCGCCCCTCGTGAGCAAATAGTGTAAATATATGATATATCAAGGTTGTGGACCCTCTAGACGTCACAATTTACATCCGATTTTGATGAAACTTGAAATATATCTTTATAAACCAAAGATCTTGGTCCCTGTCGATGTTCGCGCATATCAGATTGTAACTTCCTGAATTATGGCCCTTGATTGTACGAAAAATCGCTTTTTGTTTAGCTTGCTCTCTATTCTTCTCTTGCAAAATGTGGGCGTATCTTGTAAAAGTTTGTGGATCTTGAAATTGAGCATGTGCTTTGTATCTTTTACCATTTGGATATACGGTTTCATCACATTCACACATTCTGATTTCTGCCTGTGTTGCTGGTTTTGAAAGTTCATACCTGTCACAACGTCCCTTTTTCAACAAGACCTACAGTCTGGCATCTAAGAACATTTCTTGTATTTCTACTAGAAGATTTTGGGTTGTCCTTGTGAACTGCGATTTTTATCCATGTCAAGGTAACTATGAAATGATTATTTCCATTTGCACATCTCCACACATGTGCTTCTGAATATAAATCCATTACCTTAACAGTGACCGCCCTAGACTCTTAAAACCTTTAGCCAAATTTTTAGCCAATTCAAAATTTTATTAGCCAATTCAGAAAGTTTTAGCCAAATATTTTATATCATTTTTATTCATATGTTTGTTAATTAAAAATGAAAATAAATGTGTGTGTGTGTTTGTTGTATTTTACGTCCGCTTCCACCGAGGTGATATCGCGGACAAAATAAATGTTTAATATGTACTTTTATTTTATGATCAGTAGTGGAATATCGCGTTTTATCAGTGAAATAAAAGTGTTATTCCACTGGCTAGTTGTTTTTACCTAAAATGATTGTAAAATCATAAAATAAATATAACATTTGTCGTTTTGTCGTGAATAACATATTTTATTTCATCTCTAAGCAAGAAAACGTTTATGTTTTCACTCATGCTACGCATTCGTGAAAATATAAGTTTTCTTGCTTCTCGATGAAATAAAATATGTTATTCACTCTAAAACGACAAATATCCTCTATATATAGTACACAAGAATATTATTTTATCTCCTTGTTCATGCAAAAGTTCACATTATTGAGAGAATGAATGCAGATAACAAAAAAATGTTTATAGGACGTACTTCACAGTCACATGATTTAATTTACTTCATCGTCATAACAGAAAAGACACGACGATTCTTTTTAAGACACCGCTGATTTGAAATTTATGTCCGGTCCATCCATTTTTATAAGCATGAGGTCATTGAGGGTTAGCTCGACGGTCTCGGTTAAAGGTCTAATTTTTGTCCACATGTTGATGAAGCCAACGAAGGACTTGCGTCCGAGATGACACGCTCACTCACGGAAGTAGATTCTGGACTAACAGTAGTCGTAGGAAGGAAAAAGGAATCTATCCTTATTTTGGGTTTACTAGTATTAGTTGTCATTAATGTGCGTTTTATTTATTTGCTGCGTAAGTAAAGAAAACTTGTAGTGAAGCGAATGTAAACAACGCAGTGCCACACAAAAGTTAGTTAGTGTTAGTTGTATTTTACGTCCGCTTCCACCGAGGTGATATCGCAGGGGCGTAACTGTGTTTTATAGTCTCCAGACTCGATCTTTCGGTCGTTTTAATGCGTAATATTGTAACATTGACTGATTTGCGACTTGTAAGATTGAGACTAGAGTAATTAATGTACTAAAAATAGACACTCCATCGAGTCGATCGAAAGAAGCGTTTAACGAGACGATTTCAAGTTTAATATTAGCTGATTTACGAAATAACACTCTCTAAAATTCATTCGCCAAATTTTTCGCCAGTATCATCACTTTATTCGCCAATAAAAATAATTGTCGCCATTGGCGAATGTCTAGGGCGGTCACTGCCTTAAACATACATTATGCATGTCTTTCTTTAGGCCTAAAATGTTATCTAAATTATTAATTAGACATTAATTAACTTAGAACGCTCATCGTTGATTAAATCAAAAAATGGATAATCGAGACTATGTTTTTTATCGTACCGACTTTAGTAATGATCGAGGCTAGGCCCAAAATTCAATCGCTAATTTCTCGGTTCAGGGTGAATCAATTTGACTGAAATTCGGCAAATTTCCTTTACATTATCTAGTTTTACAGGATCTTACCCGATATCTCCACCATGTATAACCACTAGGTTCTTCAATAACTAATACGTCTGGAATGGTTCTTCAATCTTTTACGACGTAATTACGGGAACTTATATCTTACAAATCAAAATAATTCAATACATACAATGTACACTTCCAGCACAATGAATGGCCGACGAAGCTGCTACTAGTACTACGTCTGGTGACCTAATGTACACTAGCATTTGTATATTCTAACTATAAATGGATAAGCTCAAGCGTTCACATCAAAACATAAACTATACAGGATTATCACCAGAGACATTAACATAAATAAACAATAATGGATTAAATACTTAACTAATTAGCTTCTACCCTGATTGATATTAACCATAACACATTATTAAATACTATCTAAAACTGACTGGTCCTGGTCATAGTACACACACCTGTCTTCAAGCAAAAGTTAAGTAAAGCAAAATCAGCTAAAATGTGTCAAACATAGGAAGCATCTGAAATTTTGCAGTCCTGTAGTTCCTCCATTGATTCTTTGAAATAAAAAAATTCACTACCAAAACCGGTTTGGATACGTTATACTTTGCAAATTGTCAGATACCGGTACCTAGGTCAACAATCCAAAGTGCATAACGTAAAGTTTAAAGTAGTTACTTCGGAGTTGTTCATTCTTCAGAATGTATCAATGAATTATTGTACTTTGCAATTTTAAAACATGACATTAGCATTTTGAAACGCTGTCTATCTTCAGATTCTGGCAACGTTAAATACTTCCATACTATTCTAATCCAACCAGTAATATTACAAGTCTAATTTTATTTGGAGCAATCTGCATTCAGACCAACATTTACACCCCTTGTAATTAAGGAACCGTTTAATATCGTTATGTGGTTGTTACCAAGTAACATCTTTTATGCTTGTATATCTGCATAATGCTCACAAATCTTTTACAAGTAAGTTAGTAACCTTCCCTTGCAATGCACCCTTGCAATACATCTACGAGAACTACCCTAGGACTTTCGCCCAAATGGGTGATCCTTCGAAGACAATGACAAAGTTAGCTGCGTATATAGACTACATTAGTGTTTTGAAACGTCTATATTGATAATTAAAGGTACCATATTACATGCAAACAAAATCGTTTCAAGAAATTTGTTGGGGTTTTAGTCGTTAAAGCTAACAATTTTCTATTCTCATGACTTTAATTTATTGTTTCTTTAATAACTAGCAGTATTTATTTATTGGAGTACGGCTTAAAATGTGAAGGGGAGTAGGCAGTGATAGATCAGGATAGAAAGTATGAAGGAAGATTCTTGTATGTGTATATGATTGACCTCCCACCTGTGTTGTTTTTATAGTAGGCTGAGCTAGATTATATTGATATTATAGCTTACTGTGAGTTAAATGTACCCTGTTGTGTTTACTTATTGACTAAACGCCGACAAATGACGAAGTGTCTGAAGATAAACATTGTTGATTAGACATAAATTCAATCGGAAAGTAGAGTTGGAAATAAGTGGTTTATGATCTGAAACTAGTCGCACATAGGTTAATCTATGGATAGTCAATTTCTAAAATTCTAATGAAAATAAATGCTGTATAGTTATAACATTAGATTGCTATTATGGTATGGTTGTTTTAAACCCGCTGTCGTAAATGGAACCAATTCATTGGTGAGATAAAATAAGATTATCAGAGAAGCATGGATTTGGGTGCAATTTCAAAATGTGTCAACTCACAGCTATATCTAACTAACGAACTAAATTCCGACTGTAATCTTTTTTAACCGTCATTACGGTAAATGCCAAACAGGGTTTGTAGCTTATATTGATAATTTCAGGAGGAGCAATGCTTTAGTTGCAGCCAAGTTTAGCTTACTGATTAATTAAACGCCCCAAAACAGATAGGCAAAACTTAAAACGTCGTCTTCTTCTTCATTATCCCGGTTAACGCAGATAAGTAGGACGTTAAATCTCATTGCATTCTACACAGTGTATTTCATCGTGTCTCATTGTTTGACTATAGTCAACGTCAAACTCTTGGAAACCAACGAATAGTCCGAATGATATAAAGCGCGTCAAATATTTGTTTGATTTTAATAGGTTTATTAGTATGGTTGTTAATAACGTCTCCTGTAAAGCATGTAGAGCGTTTTATAATCACCCCAAATCTGTCTACTACTTCATGTTTATAGGTAAGATAATTCAATTAAATTATTTTTATCTTCTTTCATTTTCAGATTTATTTTATCGATTGGGTTTTTTTTATTCAACTGACCGCATAAACGCACCTGCTCATTTTGTTTCATCTTGACATTCGGGATAAAAAAAAATTTCCTGGTGCATTTTTTGTATGTACTTGTAAAAGGATTTGCCATATCGGTTGTCTGTGATATTCTGTATTTTTGTGAGATAGTTACACTGGCTATAGGACAGTATTGCGGGTAATTTTATCCTTAAGATTTTATACTTTATAGTTCTACACGTACGTTATGGACTTAATCTAACTTTTAAAAGACAATTGTTACGAATGACCTACACTACATTCTTTATCAATTTCCATCTTCATTAGCCCGGTTGGTGCAGAAAAGTAGGACGTTAGACTCATTACATTTCTGTCAGGGCATTTGTTTTATTATAATAAATAGTGGGGCAGATAATGTCATGTGAAAATTACACGCTTTTAGTTCTATTCGAGAGATGTAACGTGGCACACCACAATCTCAAAATTTTCTCTGGCCTCCTTATGCCCCAGTGCTTCGGACGCCTTTTTTCAGAAAAATGCCCTGATTTCTGTTCCCATTGAGTCTTTGCGGTCCCGTTCAATTGGCAAGATGAAACGTCAAGGCACGCCAGTTCAGCTCTATAAAAACTTCTTAAAGATACCGTTAGACCTTACTATAATGTAAACCTAAACAACACAAACTGAAAAGAATGGTCTATTTTTTATGTGACTGACATTAAATTATTTTATCTTTAAATTTGAAAACACAGAGGAGAAAAATCAAAAATTATTTTCTTTGTGAGGGTCAGGGAGGGTGTATTTTATTACTTCTTCATATCGAAATTTGCCATGGGATTTGGTGTCAATAATATGAAGGCGACCAGCGTGGCTCTAAGCCCACACTCTATACTCCTATAAATTAAATATTCTAAATCTTCGTGAAGTATTTGTGAAAAGTGTAAACTTAATATAATGTAAATAAAACTGAATACCATTATACTATTGTAAACTGTATTATAATCTAAAATCTAAATATTTTATGTACTATTTACATAATATATTTAATTACAATTATTTATATTGTAATATAAACTCGTGATATGGTAATTGTTAAGGATTTTGCCTCGAAAGGAGACGGGACTATATAAGTTATTAATCCCAAGGTTTAACCCCCTCTGCTATTTTGAATAACATAATATAATTCTTACCAATATATAATTTTTGCCTAAAACTATTTTCATAAAATGTTCTACTGGTAAGAAAACAGGATAATATCCTTACAAAAATCATTATAAATCAAATTTACCGTTATCAAATGATTCCTTCCGAAATACTCAACAGTAATTCTCAGCCATGCACAGTTAGCAAAAAAGAGCACCCTCTCTAAACAAACGACACTTCCAAGAATTTGGATCCCCCAGAATTTTTAGAAATGAAAGAAATGTGCTGTTCTGCCCTAATGTTCTAATAAAGACAGACATACGCCATAATGTGCTATGAGGGAAATTTGGCCCGGGCTGCGCCGGTATGGCCTACTCTTATTTCGAATTCCAACTGTCAAGGGACCTTGGTTTTTCGTCCCATCTGAACGACTATACGTTTTCCCTTAGGCCCTCCGCCCTACACCACTGACAAGAGGGAACCACGCCGGAAAATCCCCATGAACTTTCAGGTTAGCGAGTCAACGTCCTAGCCACTGAGCCACCGTGGCTCCCAGAATTTTTAGAAATACACGCGTAGCCTAATTAAAGCCGTATCAACCCTTGTTCCACAGATAGCCCCTGCTGTCGTGTATGAATTTAAAGCCTCATCCGAGAAGACATGCTACATAATTATTCTAAAACATAACAAATTTAATTGTTGATGAGTTCGATTTCTCTGATATGATTGGTAAGCTTCTCCATATAAAGAAAAGCACCATAGTCATTAATTGATATCTTTGGGGAAAAAAAGACCACAAAAAACAGGTAACAGATTTATTTAAAGAACCCCAGGTAACAGATTAACAGATTTATTTAAAGAACAACCTAATAAAACAAACATTTTTCATCCAGCATTTTGAATTTTTAAAAAAAAATGAAAATCTAGATTATGCATATAGATATAGAAGATAGGACCGATAGATGTCAAGAATCTATCAAACTATAACCGACGTCATAAAATTTGGTTAAAAGCAACATAGCGTGTAGGTGGCACATGGAAGCCGATAAGTATAATAGTGTTCTATTTCGGCCACTTCTCGCGTCTCGCGCCGCCTTTTTCAAAGTTCTATAGAGAAAAAAATGCAACGTCGGCTTTTTTAACACGAGGGGGATCACATGTTCGATCCCTGCATTGGCCGAGAAAGTTCATCCAGATTTTCCGGCGTGGTTCTCCCTTGTCAGTGATGCAGGACGGAGGGGCTGACAAGGAAAGCTGTCTAGTCGTTCGGATTGGACGAAAACCGAGGTCCCGTGTACACATTGGCGTGAACGTAAAAGATCCCTTGGCAGTTGGAATTCGATATAAGAGTAGGCCGTAGCGCCGCTGCCCGGGCAAAATTTCCCTCATAGCACACTGTATGGCGTATGCCCGTCTTCATTAGCCCAGGTTAGGAGCAGAATAGTAGGACGTTAAATTCCATTTCATTTCATTTTTAACACGACGTCGCAAAGGCGACGCGACGCCGTTTCTAAACAGATATTGTTCACATTTCTGGTGATAAAATGCGCATGTACCAGGAGAATTCATTTGCAGTTTATTTGCCGTTTGGTATTTTATCTTCAATACATTGATTTATGCTGGACACAAGGAACTGCCATTAATATCCTTTATATAACAAGACATTTCTATAACATCCAGATAATATGTTATCTCTATTCTAAACTTAAAATTTTAAACGCTACTGTGAAAGAGTGCTCTCTGCAGATACAGTAATACACTACAGTATATAGTTAAACAAACGATGAAAGGGTACTGATAACGATGTGGGTGTGGTTTCCGTTATTTACATCAGCTGTTTTATAGGTTCCCAAGACAGAATTAATACGAGAATATTTTTTATTGTGGATATCCTACGACGAATATATTAGCAACCCTAAAGATCGATGTTGATTAGGTTCACTTCTGCACTAGTTAACTTCGTCACACAGTTTATAATCATTGAATGAGATATGGGAACGAAAGGCAGCTACTAGCAGGGCCCTCACAAGCCTATGTGGCGTCCCAGAGCAAACGTTTCAGTGACGTATCCCCCCCCCTCCTCCCGCCATTGCACACTGTAACTGCTTTGTTCAGTGTCTTCGTTCAGTTGAATTTTGATGAACAAATAAATTTTAAAATATCATCTTTTATACCTTTAACACCTTGTCTAAATAACTATTTATTAAATTTATTAAATTGTTTATATTTATTTCCCTTTGAACTCTCCGTTTGATCGAAAAACCCTATAATATGTCTTGGAAAAATCATAATTCTACCCCTCTATTTGTTGAAACATGACCTGGTTTACACTGGAGAAGCGAAGGCCGGTGATTTGTTATCTCAGGCTCCAAGGTTAGCACTTAGATAATTTGTCCCCCCCCTCCCAAAAAGGCTCGCCCCCGGGCGTATGCCCCACTCATGTTCATACTATCAGTAATACAACACTTGAGAACCTATAAAACAACTAATGTAAATAACGGAAATCATACCCACAAGTTCTCAGTACCCTGTCATCATGTCTTTATCTATATTAATAACAGGCCAATTGCCTACACATGAACATAAACAGTTCATATGGGCGGCTTATCTGACGGCCCCATTTCACTCGCAAAGAGATACACGGTCAAAAGTGAAAATTTCTCCACCATGAGCAATGAGTAATTGCTCCACCAATCCTCGGGCATTCAGCAATTCGTTGTGGCATGCCCCTAATCAACCGTCCAATCGCGATTTGGGGCAATCTGACCCACTCCTCTAGGAGTGCCACGGCCAATTCTTGCAGTGTTGTCGGTTGAAGTTGACGTTGTCGTCTACGAACACCTCTCCCGATCAAATTAAACGTAACACACTAAAGCAAAGATACGCTAAACAGTAAATCTTATGCAAGAACCGATAAGAAAGCAAACATGGGTAGATAAACCAGTACGCGGCAGTTTTCATCAACTCTTACTTGAAGTGTCAAATTTGACAATGAACCCCTCCCACGTGTATGGCGCTATTGCGGGTCGCTTATGCAGCTCAGTGGTTCTGTTGGGCGATAAGTTCTTCATCTGTGAACATACTCATGACTATTTATCATATCGCAACCTGCATAGGTATTTGCATTTCAATGTCCCCTACTTTTTTTAAAAGAGTATATAACACATAATCTGGGTATTATAGAAATGTATTGTTATATAAAGGATATTAATAGCAGTTCCTTGTGTCCAATATAAATTACTGTATTGAAGATAAAATACCAAACGGCAAAAAAACTGCAAATGAATTCTCCTGGTACATGCGCATTTCATCACCAAAACTGTAAGGGCGACGTCGTGTTAAAAAGCCGACGTCACTTTTTTTCTCTCTATAGCTTAACATTGAAAAAGGCGACGCGGGAAGTGGCCGAAATAGAACACTGTAGATAAGTACCCCATTTCCGTCTTCATGTTGCGGCACTTAAATTTCTCCTTCGCACTTAGTTAACGCGGAGTCAAGAAGGATACTTATCGGCTTCCATATATTTATTTATATAGTGTAATGTCTAATGAGCTCCCAAGTACCACTTTGTACGAACACAGGAGACGACGTGCGACTCCAATGATTGTTTTGGAGAAATAATTCCTGCTAAACGAGGTAACATAATTTCTATGTGTCCCTTGAACGAAGAGGAGGGATATACCCACGGGTTCCGTTAATAAAAATAGTTTGGAAGGACATTGAAAAAACCTTTTTGTGCACAGCCAAATTTCACGTTATGGGCTCGACGCACTTAAACAAATGAAATGAAGTCTGCAAAAATGTCCAATAAAATAAAAAAGCAAAGATTTAGTGTGAGAATTATTGACAGATACCACTTGACACGTAACGTTTAGAATTGGTAGACAATAGAAATGAAATAAACCGGGCTTAAGAAGGCAGCCATACGCCAAAAGTATGCTATATATGAAAGAATTTACCCGGACAGCGTTTCCGCCTACACCCCAACGAATTCCAACTGCCAATGTGTAAGATGGACTTCGGGTTTTCGTCCCCTTCGATCGACAACGTGAAACGAGACAGAATTTCCCGAAGAACGGGATTGGATTTTTATTACCATATATCAAGCATTAATTTGGTGACCCTCATTCAACTATTTAGGTTTTCAAAATGACACGATTTCCTCTTGTGACACTAAACTCTACTGCTAACGAATGTTAAATGGTCTGTAACTCTTGTGGGTCTGACCACATTATAAGGGTAACTATCTTGGGTATCGTGAATTTTCTGAAAACTAGACTTACCACATTTACTTCACATTTTCAACAAGTTGTTTTTCACAGTGTTTCATTGTATGCATTAGTGAAAGATAAGGTAGGAAGGGTTTTATATTGTACTACATAACTTTCCTTTTAAAATCATATAAATACAAGATTTTATTGGTTTATTATATCATCATAAAATTTATAGAACATTTATAATAACGTTATCTACACTTGAAGTGATTTTAAACAAAACTATTTACAAGATAACTTCGAACTTGTAATGCTTGTTTAATCCTTTAAAAACACCATTAACACAATAAACTGGCCTCGTTGCTGTAAATTAACTAGGTTTTTACGTATCGACTGGTACAATAACAATTTAAAAGACTTTATAGTTAAGTTTAATATCAACTGTGTCACGTAAAATTTTAATCACAATAAGGATCCAATTCCCCTCATCCTTTCGTTTGATAAAGCTACACCCAACACTGCTGTATTAATCCATACATACGTTTGATGTCTTACTATGTACTCTCTAATCCAATAATCTATCGGAGCTGACTATGAAAGTGTGCCAATCCTTCGGATGGGACCAAAAACTGATTAAAAACTACAATTAAAGCATAGTACACTTTCCACAGAGTCTATAAATTGAAGCAGCCTAATCCCTACCCCTCCCTTCCCCAACTCTCCCCTACCCTTTGCTTCCCCTCCCCATCCCCTCCCCAATTTCACCGAATTCCACATTGTTAAGTTTACAACTGCATCTTGAAATATCTAGCAGTGTTTAGTGGTTTTATTATTTATTGTCATATAAAAACCTTATCTATATATCTATATATATATATAAAACTGTTATCATAATATAATAATATATAACCTAGGATCTTCATATACACACCTTAATCTACAGCTCTATCTACTTACATTACTGGTAGGTAAAAATTATAAATTCTAATATATTTTTATTAGTTGTATCTGCTTAGATAGAAATAATTCCATTATCGATAGTGAAAATAAATCCATGTATATATTTTATATATATATATATATATATATATATATATATATATATATATATATATATATATATATATCAAGAACAATATATTTTGCAATATATTGGGTGGTATTGTGAAAGTTGTATCTATAAAGAATTAACGGTCCAAAAATGGTTCAATTTCTTTCAGTATTTACAAAGATATGATCAAATGAAAATTTGTCAACATTCTGCGTCCTCTTAATTGTAGACGATCTAAACGGGGAATCGCCAAAGTAAACCAGCATCTGCCGTCTTTCCGAAAATCTGTGATGTGCATTCATTTACAGCGACTGAATCCAGATAAATTATCTATACTGTTTATTCTTTGATATTAAAAAAATAAATAATCAATTTTAGACTGGATTGGTATAATATTAAATAATCAATTTTAGACTGGATTGGTATAATATTAAATAATCAATTTTAGATTGGATTGGTATAATATTTGATATTTTCTGGAAATACAAATGACAATCAGACGAAAGGGGGAGTTGTTCACTATCTTATAGCGTCTAAAGTGTCTAGTCGTTTCAAATTTTGTGTGAAGCATTCTGTTTCTGAGTTATTTGATCCCAACCTCCCGACTCCTGTTCCGTAAACCTTGGTGCTTTTAACGGATGTTGGTCAAAGTTGTTGTGAAGCCCTGTGGTCGTGAGAGGACGACCACTATTGATATTCAGCGTCCGTAGATCTTCCTCTCCGGTGTTGACTCTTTTCCAGAAACGTGTCAACGCGATAGAGGCCACAAGCTTTTAAAGGCTCAATACCACTCTTGTTGTAACTGAATAATATATCCCAATCTTTATTCTGGTGAACAAATTGTACTATTTTACAATATTCCAATTAATTGGTGATACAAATTTCATCTTAACACACCTAATTTAAAAAATTGGAAAAATTCAACTAAATGATTTGAAAAGCCTGACGTAAAGCTTTTCAAATGTGACTTGGATTTAAAAAAAAATATTTTTGAACCCTCTGGACAAGTAAAATATGGTTTAATGGATAATTTACACAACAGGTAAGACACTAACACATCTAGTACTTAGAATAAGGCTATTTTTTATTTTCTGGAGCTGTCAAGCCAGCAAGAGTGTTTTTGTCCCTTTAAGGATGTTGGCCAAATTTGTTTTGAAGCATTGAATAAATTATGAGGGGACAAACTATCGTTATTCAGCGTTCCGCGGCATTCCGTTCCGATGTTACTCCCCTTTTCAGAAAACATAATGTCAACTCGTTTATATAGATTGTGAAAAGAAACAGAGCCTTGAGGGACTCCAAATTTTGACAATGTTCATTGGCTACACATTTAATTTGTAGGCAACAACACTTTTTATTATTGGTCTGTCAGGCGCATTCATTTCACTCTCCGTAACAATTATTTAGTCAGAAGAAGGATATGCAGTAATTACCCTACTTCAGACTGATTGATGCATGTGGGTGCACCCATGCACGACAGTCACTGTGAAATCTAAATTCACTAACGCTCCCTTTCTTGCACATTCGATTTGTAAATTATAAAACTATAAATAATCTGACCTACCGACAGCTTACTGTTTGATATAGATCAGTAAAAAAATATCAATCTTTTGTGTGTAGATTAGAGTACCTTAGATAACGGTGTTTATTTACTATGACAGTTAACGGTATTTCATTAAAACAAAAGAAACGTTGGTTCACAAACTGCTTGATTAGTAATTAATGTATCAAATATTTTAGAAAATAGAGAAATGTGTTCAATTACAGTCGTAGTTACTAGGCAGATGGGGTACGGTCCAGATATTATTGGGCTGTAGATGTTTTGACCAAATGTATAGCTATATTGACAGAATAATCTCTGTTAATCTCTCGTAATACCAAAAAAGACATGACACAATTTTAAAAAGTATTATGTTTCGAATGTTATTTAAAGTAGCTAAGTCTCTAACTCAATATCATCTAAAATCTTGGACATTGAAAACACGATTTATTTGTCAATTTAAATCAACATGGATGTAGTGATCATACCGGGAAAAGATGGGCTTATAATATCCAATAATTAAGACAAAATAAACATTTTACCATGATCTGGAGAGCATGCACAATAAATACTAACGATGTTGACTGGAATAACCAGACGCTGGAGATTGATTTAAAATTAGAGTAAAAACGGAAACAGTTGAATGTAAATCAGTTTATATACATTCACATTACATTATTATATGCGTTGCGACCCATATATTTGTGTTAATTTCTAGGTACTTTAACATATATAAATGTTCATAGAATATTCGCTACATTTAACCAATCCATCATGACCTCAAACGGCAACTTTACCAGATAAAATGCACAAAAGACAAATGTATGGCATATAATTTCAAAGAACAGTTTTCATTGCCCGAGTCAGTATTATCCAGGTGTAAATGTACTTTAGATAAAACGAAATAATTATGACATGGTATCTATTATATTTTTCAGGATAAAATTCAGGTACGTTCACAAGAAGATCACATTTAAAGTTGCCTGGTTCTTAAGTTGAAAACCTGAACATAAAAGCCGGATGGAGTAGTCTGATATGGGCATTATTGATTCAACGCTATTTGATACCACTGATTAGCTGGTGTTTTAGAAGTCTGGATAAATTGGGAGTGGCCTGGATAGCCTTATTTGAGTAGCACCAAAAAAACTCATATAAAGAACAACGGTAGTTAGTGCACGAAATATTCGGAAGCAGCTGTGAATTCAAAAGTTTAAAATGAACAAAATGTCTTCGTTAAATACATCTCGGAATAATTTTTTATTACCACCCGACAAGAACAAAAGTTCTCGATTAAACGACAGTAAATCGGATAGGCGTAGTGATACAAGTAGTAAAACAGCTAGTTCTATGATGTCATGGAGAGGACGTTACAGATATCGTGGTCGGTTGCGGATGTCAAAAAACTGTCATAGCACAATACCGGAAGTTGTGTATCAAAATACATATAAATTAAAACCCGATGAAGTCGACAGATTTTCAACTGCTAAAGTCGAGCAGATTATTTACAGTGTGTTGGAATCTTCACTTAAAGATAAAGAATACGACGCAAAAAAGTGTCCTTCTCTTGGAACCAAAATGGCGGATCAAATAAAAGAACGCGTTAAAGCTTCCGGTTTGTCGCGTTATAAACTGGTCGCTTACGTTACCATTGTACAGAATATGGGTGAAGGTTGTCAACAGGCTAGTCGTTGTCTATGGGACCAGGAAGTAGATAATTTCGCTACTGCCACCTTTGAATGCAAATCGTTTTACGCCGTCGGCTCCCTTTATGCCATGTATTATGAATAGATTATTTAGAAATTATGAACATTACTTTCCCTCTGATCTTTGTTGACAAGTCATTGATCGTTCTTCCGAGAAGGAGGAGTTCATGGGCTATTGAAATTTAAAAGCTAAATGACTTTCTAGTTAAAATTCCAAAGCCGAATTTGTGAACAGTATCCCAATCCCAGTATCTGTTTTTAAATGTCACAATGATTTTTTTTTGACAAACATCTAGGGAGAATACCACGTTTCCATTGTTTTATCTTATCTAAAAAAGATAGTCTTTGGGTTTTGCTGACTTTAGTGCTCGAATATTCTCTGTTATTAAAGCGGTGTTGAATAAAGTTATAGTAGGATATAGCTCTATGTTGTTTTAAACATGAAAATATTTATCAAGTATTCAAAATGAGTCAGAAAGAATGTTATGGAACTAAACCCTCAACTGCACATATAATCAGCAGCTGGAGTTTTGCCAGGACAGTTGGCGTTTCTGCCTATTCGACGAAGGGTAGGCGAAAACGCCGCTGTCCGGGCATACTTTCCGTTGTGGTTATACACTGCTTGGTGTGTTTCAGTCTTCATTATCTCAGTTGGTGCAGAACAACAGTCTGTTAAAGCTATTTCATTTCATTCCATTACTGCTAATAAGTCACGAATGCTTGTAGTTTACAATGTTTATTTGAACAGTGGGGTTTTTTTTATAATGCTGTTTTCCTATAGTTTGTAGCGGATGTCTATGAGAGAGAGAGAGAGAGAGAGAGAGAGATGTTTAACGTCAACTCGACACAAACTAGGTCATTTCTGGACTAACACATGGCTCAATTTTATTTCAATAATTCGGTAGTGCGTAGGGGTCTTTAGCAGTGGGAGGAAACCGGAGGACCTGGAGAAAACCCACGAGGTTGGACAGGCAACCCTACCCCTTTTCACGTACAACCGGGGAATCGAAACCACGCCAGTTGACTCAAAGACAGACCTGAGCGCACATGCTACCCCCCCCCCCCCCCCCCACACACACACACACGGATGTCTATGATTGAGACTCAAAACACTACAACTTTAGCAATAGAGACCATATATCTCATTCAACTGGCCTAGCTATATATAGCATCTATAATCTGAGAAAGCGTTGAATTTAAAACTATTTTTGTGTGTTGGGGAATACGATCAAACGTCCGTTTTTTCTCACTTCATGAAGGGTGGTCCGACAAAAAACGACTCCGTTTGTTGTTCCAAAATCAACGTAGTTATCGTTCCTTTAAAATGTCAGTCTTAGATCTTGTACCGTTAAAATATCTATAGTCATTTATCAACTACGTCTGGTATGTTGTTAGGGCAACAGGAACGCGGGAAATGGAATAACAGACGTTCTTGTAGCACGTGGGGAATGGAATAACAAAGCGAGGTTTCTTTATCTTGTACATAAAATAAATGAGAGTATAAAGTGATGTATTGTCGATGAAAGTATGGGACATATTTTATTTCTAGATTGTTATCCAAGATGATTTTTAACAAGATAAATAAATATATATATAACTTACTATCTAAGGAAAACGTTAAGTGCTACTTTAGAATTAAAATAAAGCAAATGAAAAACAATTTTTGTACGATAAAGCATGATCTAGTCGCCCCACACTACCCCTGCTATGCTTTGCGCATTGACATTTTTCTTGTACTGATTTGTTATTACCGAGCTCTCAAGATCGTAATTTTCTACTAGAGGCGGAGAGGTATTTGTGCATGCGGTGGGTGGTGGGGGTGGTGGTGGTGATGGGTGGTGAAGCTATGCATAATTTCGTTGTTAGAAACTGAAGGAGAACTACTTGAGCTTCTTTTGGTAAATTTTTACTAAATATTTAGTTACTGTTCTGTTCACTTCACCACCCTAACCTGCAATGAAACCGCCTCTGTCTGTTACGAACTAGATTATTTATCTGCATGCACGTTTCCTTAATATATTCATATATATATATACATATGTGCATACCATCTGAACACGTTCATTAAGGACAGGCAGCTAGCTTATGATTTCATGTATTTCTCGCTATAACACCTGGTCACTATATGCAACACATCCTTTCCCGCGTTTTATTCTATTTTGTCAGCTGCTATAGAAATAGCTGCAACCAAAATCAGGAACAGCGTTGGTGGTCTGGATGTATTAAAGTCAATTGATGACAATCCTAGACAATATGAGAATTCTAGATTGGGGAATAATGTAGATTATCATTCAATTTAAATAATCATATATGTATCCATGCCAAAAAGGAATGACCTCGGACCATTAGAATGTACCCTTACCATCAGGTGTAACTTCCATCCCATTACCAGTCATCCCATCTCATTACAAGGAGAGAGAGAGAGAGAGAGAAATGGGGTTTAACGTCCACTCGACACAAACTAGGTCATTTCGGGGCTAACATATGGTAATTTTATTTTAATAATTTGCTTGCCCGTAGGGGTCTTTAGCAGTGGGAGGAAACCGGAGAACCCGGAGAAAACCCACGAGGTCGGACAGGCGACCCTACTCCTTGTCACGTACAATGGGGATTCGAAACCACCCCAGTTGACTCAATGACAGGCCTTATGATACAGCGCGCGCTTGCTAACCATTCGACCATCCAACCCCCCTCATAACAAGGAGCTTTCCCACTCTCGTAAAGAGCTATCTGCATAGTCGCTTGAGTAGAACGTTTTACTTACATGATTCGATGTTTCTAGTACGTTCAGGTGATTCTGTAAAAGATACCAAGCAGTTGGAATGTTATTTAGCATTACTTTACATTTCAAAAAGTGGTGTAAAATAAATATTATCTTTGTGTTTAACATGATTGAAATGTTACAGATTACTTAATTACAAAGAATCATGTCTCCAATGTGCTTGGAATTCTCAAGCTAGTGAGTTAAATGGATTCAAAGAGAAACAAGAAAACTCGGGTCATATCTATTACGTGCATTAATTACATCATCGATCGCTGAAAATGCCAATTCTATACCATCACAACGATTCACAGGCCCAATCGTATAAAATTTAATCACATCATGTTTTTTTGGCGAGGATTTAAACCGATATCTCAATTTTCATAACTTTAATTTCTCTAGAGTAGCCTATCACTATTTCTGGAACGAAAAATAAATCCAGGAAATAAATAAAACGACAAAACAGTTATTTCCAGGCTACAAGAAACTTCTCCAGAAATATTTCAATCGCCATCGACACGAATAATTCCCTTTTTTATCCATCATGTTTTAACCAGATTTCCACATCTGAAAGTTACAAGTTTGACAACAAACGAATAGTTCTGACCTTTGTCTCTAAATACGGCTTCTTTCAACCCTTCGTTCAAACTATGTCAAACGCTTGGGGATGACAACGAAATTTCATGAGGTGAATTTTTCGCAAGATTGTTGTAACATAGCCGGGCCAGGAATTAGATTTTTTTCGTGCTTCGGCGGTTCATACTATTTGTAAAAATGTCAGAAATATATCGAGTACACAGTGAACAGATAACTGAAATAACAACGGAGATGTTTTCGTGTTGGTTATTTTTCGCTTCAAAGAGAAAGAAAAAGGCAAGCCAGTCCAGAAGAAAGGTTCATCTTCGTTCGCTTAGTAGATCTCAAGTTTTGACCTAGTTTACGTCGACATTACAATATGAGAGTTTATCGCAAGCCACCTTAAATTTCAAGTATGGAATAAGTAAATGTTTTCTTACATTTTTGTTTAATATTTTAGATTTTGTGTGGTATGTGTTTTGGATTCTTTGTATCAGTTTTGTTTGAAATGGCATTAACATAAAATGGTATAATACTTCAGTATGTTTTGAATCACAAACCTATGGTGTTCTAGTCCAGCCACTTCCCGCGCCGCGCGTCGCCTTTATCCATTTAGAAAAAACGATGCGCGATGAGCCACGTGACGCTTTTTGAAGATCGAAGACATTTTAAAAAGTCCACGTCCATTTTGTTTCTCCATAGCTTACTTTTGAAAAAAAAACTGACGCACAATATGAGAGAGATAGTAGGTGTGTGTGTGTTGGGTGGGGGGGGGGGGGGGGGTATAGTCCACTCGTCGATACAAACTAGATTATTTCGGGACTAACATCACAAGTTTCTTGGTTAATTTGAATTGTTCATTATTGTTGTTTAATTGTTATTAAACTATGTTATTAAACTAATTGTTAATAAACTAATGAAACTATGTTATTAAACTAATTGTTATTGAACTAATTGTTATTGAACTAATTGTTATTAAACTAATTGTTTGTTATTGCTATTAAACTTGTTATTAAACTAATAACTAATTGTTTGTTATTGTTATTAAACTCATCATTTATTATGACACAAATAAGGGCATTTCAGAACTATCATATGGCAGAATTTATTTCAATATTTCGCTTGCGCGTAGGAGTCTTCAGCAGTGAGAGAAACCTGCTTACATAACTTCGTTTCCTCATATGTCCGAGTTACGTAAATTTGTGCGTTACCCTAATACTATATTTAAATTTTAATGGCTTCTGCGTTTCCCTAATTTAATCTGCCAAGCCGTAGCAGAAGGGGACGTATTTTTACCAGCATGTTGTGTCGCGCATACTGACTCTAGCGAGGCAAGCAAGGTCTTATTTTCTCACTAAAATGTTCCTTTACATTGTACAGGCGTTCACAGGGACTGACACGCGACCGTTTAGCAGCAAAAAGTTGCCCAGTAAAATTGACTGGGGTTCGAGAGTTTTTCGACAAGGATTCAAAAGGACGGTTCCTGAACGTACAGGGCAAGTGTACTGAGACCTACGTTCAGAGCTGAACTACATACAACCCTGTTTTTAGAAACTAAATAAAAACATATAATTTAGTGGTGGCTACAAGAATGATCCGTTATTGTAAAAGTTAAAAATTCAAATATAAATTCCTAACTTTAGAAAATAAATCAGTTATGTTTATGGGGCCACCACGCCCTCCACGTATGCAATTAAATGCAAATTTTCTTTTTATAGACAGGTGCTAGAAATAAAAGTAGCTGAATGACAAATGACGGAATATTCACCAGATCTCTGTGAATTAGAATGGTCTTTTTTCAGGGAGTTTTTGGTGGTCTAGGGAAATAAATTAAAATATGATTTCCATTCGCTTCAAACGGCGTTAAATAATTTATCGATCCGTGGCAGAGATCAACAAACAGAAAACGATCAATGTGTTTCAATATAAACCCAGAGGAACTAATTATTAAGTAACTGGGTTTTTTTTTCAAACAAAACTAAAAACTAATGAAAGAAAATAAACAAGTATGTAAAACAATTTGAAAGAAATTGTTTAAAGAGTTAGCGAGTTTTCTTCTCTTTACTTCAAAGCTTTCTGACGTTTTATTCTCCCGAGACGCTATCTGGTGGCAATTAACAACATGTCGTCTGCTATTTAACAATTTCCCCAAACTAAAAAATCCAATTTGTTACTCGCGTTCCTCTGATTCCTTGAAATTACTCGGATATTTTCACAACCGTAAATCAAAAGCTGGGTTGAACTTAGCTGTACTTGTGTCTAAGTAATGGAATGACTTTACCGCCAAAAATGGCAAACGGGTAACCAGGCTAAAACGTTGATTTTCCAGCGTACATTAGCGTTTATTCACTTCAACATGGAGAAAAAAAATTGTAGTGTCTATTAGTCAAAGATACATTATGGGAGATTAGATAAAAAGCTGGCAGTTCTCACTATAATAGTTTAAAACTAGATATTGTAAAGGGAATTTGCTGAAAATTGCAGTCTAAACCGAGAATTTAGCGATTGAATTTTAGGCATTATCCATTTTTTGATTTAATCATCAATGAGCTTTCAGCAGCAGATCGGATTCCAATCCAGTAAATGTCGCAGGCTAGTGATGATATCGAGAGTTGATTAAGATAGCATTTCAGGCCTAAAGAAAGACCTGTAATAGGCAGATTTAGCTCTTGCGTAATGTATGTTTAGCAAGCTACGGCCTTCTCTACTACGTACATGATACCTCGGTTTTTTTTTTGTTCCATCCGAACGACTAGACACTGTTCTTCAACAAGCCGCCTGTCCTGCACCACTAATCTGGGGTGCTAATGTCGTGGGCCATGTTTTAAATAAATTTCGCTTGGATAACCGACACGTTTTCAATAGTGTCCCCACCATCAATTCAAGTGAAATGTGGCATGTTTATAAGAATTGTGAACGGACTGACAAACCGACGGACCGGGGTGCTAAACTCGTAAGTAACGTTTTAAAATAGGTTTCGTCTGGATAACCGGGTCTATATTTACGGTCGTCGTATGGGATTTACTCCCGTGGACAAATTGTTGATATGAATGCTATATAATTTATGTCAACTTTAGTCTCTATGGAAAACTGGTCATATCCCTTTAACAAGTCGCAGATTTTAATCGACTTTGACACGGGGGGGGGGGGGGGGATCTCAGACGGTCCAAATACTTATATTTGCGGTTTGCACCCTTTTGAAAAATCCTGTATCCGCTGCTGCTTCAATATTAGACTTCAGAGTACGGTACATATGAACATTATTTCAGTATATATTGCATTTCAACACATCATAATGACAAACATCTGTGATAAAATCATGTTTAATAGCTAACCAATGATTGCATAGATATACATGACAAACTTAAACACTTTGGCAGAACATTAAGTTGAACAAGTTAAGTTTTCCACAAGTTAATGTCTACGAAGGGAAAAAAGATAGAAGAAAATCAAAAGATTTCGTTCTTTCTTGATGTTTACATTTTTACTTGTTGGAATTGAGAGCAGGTATCGTAAATATGACGCCATTTTCTACAAGTATTTCCTGGCTCCACTAAGATATTCCCCCAACGACGCCGAACGCTGAGCGTGGAATCCCAAGCCTGCACCGGAACACGTCGAGAATGTGCGTTTAGAATTCTAACCGGCTGGAAAAAAGAGAGATGCAAAGATGATTAAAGGCGAGCTAGGTTCGTTGTTTATGTTCGCTTGTTTACGCCTGACACTTTTCAATCGACATAAGCAACATAGTTAGCGAGTTAGGGTCGACATTATTGTCATGTTAACATTCCAAATAATTATCTACCACGTCGATACGCCGTATTTCATCCCGGCCTCGTTCTCAATATAAAAACTACAACCATATTGACAAAGTAACACGTGCACTTCGCGCACTGTGAATTTCCATCTCCCCGATATCAGACAGGGCAGATGCCACAGAGGAAGTTCGGTGGGAAAATAATTGCATTAGTGAGAGAAGAATTGTTTTAGTGGTTTTACTTAAATAGCACCTTCTATTAAAAGGTGTACTGGACAAAAACTAATTAAAATACGCGAATTTGTGAAAATAGGATAGTGTTAAGTGAAATGATAAAAACAACAGTTTTCGCTACAGAAATGCTCTAAAATAGATAATAATGAAAACTTCGTTATCCAAACTGCTTTCAAAGAACTTTTTATAAAATGTGTGTGAACAACACTCTGTGATTTCTTTTTTTTTTACACTTAGTGATCTATTTGTGTTCCCAGGAATATTTCGTTTCTGGATCATAGAAATGGATGCTTTTGCTTTACAATCCCTTCATTCGGGACCAGTGCAACCCAGATTATTATTTCCGCATGGTCTGAGCAGACGAGAAATGCAATCGGACCCAAAATTTATGGACCAACATCCTGCAATTCCACTGAGACAGCGGCCACTCCCGGCCTCATTCTGGCAGGAACCAAATCGCCAAACTGTTCCAAAAATGACGGATATTTTCCCCTTCTATATGAATCCTGCATATCCAAGAACCTTAAATGAGCAAATGGCCGCTTACAAACTATTTCTGGATAAAGTGCAAACGTGCCCGCCTGTAGGACTAATGTCACCCATGTCACGTTATCCAATCACAGAATACCTATATCATAATTACGGATTAAAGGATAAAATGCCAATTAGGGACTATTTGTCACCGTTCTGCTCATCCATAGACCCGAATCGTTCCGCCACGAATAGCAGCAGTATAGTGTCACATAGAATTCCCTTTCCTTCATTAAATTCGAACATACCCGAAAGTCACAAATCAAGTTCCGTACATGCAAGAGATTTTTTGAGTGAAACTCGAAAGATGGGAATAATTAAACCTATAGCAACTAAAACTCACACTACACCGCCAAACTCCAAATCAAGCCATCGGTTTCATCCATTTCTGGGTTCCAAATAAATTGGTTCGTTATTCATATTAGACAAGGAATATAGTTTGGATAAGGCGTCTCACAAAAAGTGCGATAGTACCACCGCCATCTTCGAATCGTCAGTCAATACGCAATTGTCCAAGTAAAAAGCATGCCAAGTTACATGTCGACCGTATTTGAATATGCGGAGCCTTGGTTTTTTTCGGGGACATCTCCCCGCAAGAAATAGAAGAACAAGAAGATGGTCCAAAAATTCTTAGTGGAAATAAGGAATAGTGAGAACGATTCGCGGATTTGTATCCGTCGCAGTTTAGGATTCATGGGCCCATAAAACGGTTATTCAGTGTTCTTGGTGTTGTGCCATTTGTGTTAAATTGATCCGATATTACAACGTATTGGAATGTAAGCTTGACATTGGGAACCTTCCAATAATAGCGATATATGTGTATGTTTGGAAATGTATTTTAGTTTGGATAATACTATACATATTTCTAAAGACGTGTTTGTAGTTGTTTTTATTTTAAATTACTAAATCGTTATTACTTATCCATGAAATGTGGTTGAATGTGTTCGAATTAAATATAACTATACTAAAAATGTAGACTGCTCTAGATGTATTTTAAAGTGATAAAATGAAAGTGCTAAAACTATGTTTATATCTGTGTATATTTGAATTGGTGTTTATTAAAATCGTTTTGAATATTTATAGGTTGTGTGTATTTTTCAGTATGGTAATTCTTCTCGATAATTAAAATTTATTGGTTTCCAAGAAAATATTAAATAAACCTCATTCAAAAATATTAAGATACATAAAGCGGTTTCGTGGGTCCGGTATACATAATCGCCGACAAGAACGCTTCTTTTGTCACAATAGCTCCCAAAGTATTGCCGGTTCTTGTCGGTGATTATTAAGGAGGGTTCATCAAAACTACATCGATCATTCATGCAGAATCACCGAAGCACGTCAAAGGGTTCCCTTCCCCATTAAATGCACCTAATAATTTCTATTTATTTTTCATTACTTCGATTTAATCTGTGTATCATGCTCATTTTCTAATGAATTATTTTTAAAAAGTCAACAAAAGAAATGACAAAAAAGTAGTTGTTGTGTAATGCATTTTTATATAAAATCGCTCCGTTTGAAAGTATGATGGTCTTGCCTGGCTGATGAACCCCATGTAACAGCATAAGTTTGAAAGTGTGAAGCCTTTCCAATAATACTCCTCTGTAATTTAGACAAACGAGACTAATTTTTATGTTTGTTTGTGATATTTGACTGATACAAATATTGACAGATCTTGATAAGGGAAAATCCATCGCTTTAATCCGCTGTATTTGGTGAGATGTGGGTCTATTATTAGAACCCCTCTCTCACATCTGTGATGACAGATAATAGAGTAATCAGTCAGGTTCAAAGTTCAATTATTAAATATGTTTTAATCACCTGTTCTATAGATATAAATCAAGCAGTATGGCCGTCTTACCTGTAATATTTATACTTTTACTGGTTTCTCTTAGGTAAGTTTTAACACGAACACAAACCTCACAACATTATACCCAAGGGGTGGGTTAATTTTAAGTTGACGAGTCTAACTGGTATATTCAGATTTTGTTGTGCTGTGCACGAGAAAGTGTATGCTTACACATGGGTAATACTAAAAGGCGTCACATTTCCACGATGCTGCCTAATTTATGGGTTACCTTTGTATAAAATGATTTTTCTCGAAAACTAATGAACGATAGGTTTATAGCTTATTTAATTTTTTTTAAAATTGGGTATAAACAAATATTGCAATAAACCGAAAAATGTTGATGATAAAACCACCCAGCAAGAACTAATTCATGCCTTTATGTAAGGATTGCGAATAAATCTGAATTTCAGCATACGGAAAACATGTTGTTATTTTCTGAAAACGTCTAATGGGTGCAATATTTCCTAAATTATCTAGATTCCCCCTTAATCAACCTCCATCCCCAAATAGAAATAGCACGTTATCTTTAATAGAATTGAAAAGTTTGGAATAGCCCACATTCGTTTGAAACTGTCTTTGTTTTTATGCAGTCGTCATGTAGTCTTGTGATAACATCTTTTAAGGGGAGATAGTTACCGCTAAGTGTGGAACATCTATCCAGTGACTTCGGAATATAATTAAAGTCTCTAAATTCCATTAAAGGGATTGTTAATACAATATTGTAAAACTTGATTCTGTAAACGGAATATCAGTCCAAAATGGTTCAGTTCTGTTCAGTATTTACCAAGATAATGATGAATTGAAAATTAGTCAACTTCGGAACTGACTTCAGACGATAATTAATTATAGTTAGCGCATGCCAGATCCATTTACTAAATCGCTGAAAACTTTTGATCGGTTCCTTTTAATCCGATTGGACCCAAGCTGGTCTATCATCTATCGTTCATATTTTGATTTGATTTTCAAAATTATGTATATATATCCGACAAATTGCATACTATCATATGAGTTAATTTCATATTTTGATGGATAAGACAATCCACAGACTAAACCATAAATAGCCCTTTGGTGCCAGGGAGTTGATAGTATTCTGGAACGCCCTCATTAAATGTACACTAGATGAATTTAAAATGATCATCCTGACTATCCGGGTGCGTGGCTTATGTTAAAACTATTTGGTTAAAATTATAAGGGATTTATTGGTTTTCTAGTACAATGTAAAACTTCTTACTAGCCCCCACAATCATGTCTTATATCTATGATCCCCAGAAATGGAATGTGATTTAACGTCCTACTGTTCTGCTTCTACTGGGCTAATGAAGACGGGCATACGCCATTCAGTATGTTATAGGGCTAATTTTGCCCGGACAGCGGCGCTACGGCCTACTCTTATTTCGAATACCATCTGTCAACGGTTCTATTACGTGCACGCCAATCAAATGTATACACGGGACCTCGGTGTTTCGTGTCCCATCCGAACGACTATACGTTGTCCCATGCCAGGCCCTCCGTCCTACACCACTGACAAGGGGGAACTACGCCGGAAAATTCCGATGAACTTTCTCGGCCAACGCAGGGATCGAACACGGGAACTACAGGTTAGGGAGCCAACGTCCTACTCACTGACGGTGGAAATTCGAAAAGGGACAGAGACGAAACAGATTTGCCATATGTTACAGTTACTCCAAAGATGATCAAAGTAAAATCTTGAGGAGACGTTAAAGTCTACGATATCATATCAATTAAAGACAATGCAAATAAATTTGAAATATGTTTTATATATTCTTAAAGTAATGGAGAATATCCTACAACTGACGATGAAGTTCAAGAGATGTTCAGGTAAGATTTAACGAAATTCATTTTGTGAAAATTTAAATTTGGTGAATGCCATGAACTAAAGAAATACACAGTTAAAACAAATGTGCGATTCCTAAAATATCGGAAAATATCAAATCGTGCCAACTATCAAAGGGGATACTTTCAGTGGCATCTTTAATAGCGGTTCTTGTCTCGTTTTTATTTTTTCTGTAGATTTTGGATGATAGAACATGATAAAATTTACCCCAATGAACAAGAAGAGAACAAGAGTTATCGAACTTTTAAAGACAATATCCAGTATATTAATCAACTAAATACATTATACCGGTAAGATATCGAACTTTTCTGTAGACGCGTAAATTGTCAACATATGTATTAAAAGAATAAATATACATACCGTCTAAAATTAATAATAATTCTATATAAATTGCAAAGGATTACCAGAAAACACAGTGTCTAAGCGGACTTTCACCGGGCTCTATTTCTATTTGTATACTACTGACATTTAGATGAAATATTATGTTCTTAAATGTCTTGGTTTGGGTAACATTGGGATAGATTATTGCAATTCATATTTCTTTGAAAATGTGTGCTCCTGGTCACAATGATTAAGTGTGTATATTCAATAACAATTTACAACAGTTTATAGTCGTCACCCAATTACATGTCATTTATGTATGGACCTAATATGTCCAAGTTTCAAAACGTTCTTTGAAGATTTGACGAAAATACAGATATTAATATTTTGGGGGGATTAAAATCATTTCTTTATGGTACACCACAAAGAAGCCCCTGTCCAAGTATTACATGGTTCTATGCCGATTTGATTCGGTTATTGAAGGTTGATGAGGACTTAAATAAATATCAGGTTCAAAAGCCCCACAAAACACAGAAATTTAATTTGCTCAGGAAAGTATAGCTTTTGTATATCTCGCTTTCAGAGAAAACAGATCTAACAAGTGTTCACTTATCTTTTTGTTGTTTTAAATATAAATTTAGTGGAAGAACTGGTTTTGGAATAAATCAATTTGCTGACCTATCTCCAAAAGAATTTCAGAAAAAGATTTTGATGCCGAAAAGACAAGCACCCGTATTCGATTCTAAAAAGTAGGTAAATCAGTGCATCTTATAAACGACTATAGAATTATTTTTTTAAAAAAAAGATATTATAAATGTAAATACAAACAATTCATCTTACTCTATATTGGGTTTGCTAGTCATAAATCAGAGAATCTTATACACATGTAATTCACAAATGAATTCATACATTTATTTATTTAGTTTCTTTTCCTTGAAATTAGATATGTTAACATTAAAGCCAGTGCCCCTCTACCTGATTCATATGACTGGAGAGATAAAAATATGGTGACCAGCGTGAAAGATCAAGGTTAGAAAGCTGATAATACTTTTGTTATATTTAGACTTCTTAGCGATTTCAGAAACAAGCAATGTATATAAGCAATGTATTCTCTTCATTGTTATAATGATGTACTTAATTTAGTAAATTATGTATAGTATCTTTATATTATAGGAAGTGTTGGAACCTGCTGGGCTTTTAGGCAAGTCAAATATCATCATTAATTATTTATCTTAGAAAATCCTGTTTTAAAAATAAGCATATTTGTTTTTTTTTTGACGACCCCGTTTGGACTTCCGGATTCTCCCAACCCCTTCCAAACGATCATGAACACACCATTGTAACAACTTTTTATAACCGTGAATCAGTATATTTAATATTTATTATTGACTCATTAATGATAGTGACTATTGTCCATTGTATCATTTCAGTACTGTGGGTAATATTGAAAGTCAGTGGGCTTTACAGGGAAAGAGTTTGTCAAACTTTTCAGTTGAACAAGTTGTTGATTGCGACGGCACCGAAGATGTTAAACTGTAAGTATGTTATATGCACATAGATAATTAATAAGTATTTCCCAAGGATTCAGGCGTGACCTGAATGGTTATTGTATTTTGTCGGATTTTGTAGTTCAAAATTGGTATACAAATATACAAAACAATGTTTATATTTTATTACAGAAATAAGGCAGATTGTGGTGTATTTGGTGGTTGGCCTTTTCTAGCCTATGAATATGTAAAAAGACAGGTAATCTAACATATTAAGCAGCTTCTCGCCAAGAACTACATATATGTTTCTCTCTCAGTGTGGCGATTATTGCTAACACTAATCTTAAGAACTCTTTCACGCATGACCGGCTGCAAAAATTAATATTGACTGTTCTATATCAGCAAAAGATGATTCTAAGAAAATGGGGTTCAAGTTTCAGGACTACAAAACTTTTCTGTATTCAACTGACACCAAAAAGAACTATTATTGGTCCTAGAAAAATGATAAGAATGAGTATCAACGATCTTGGAACCAGACGGTTTTATATCTATAAACAGCTGGAGGCAGATCTGGGTGTTTAATCTCCAAAACATCCGTAACTCAATTTTTCCCAAAATTGGAGACTGTTCTCGTGTAACGCATTAATGAATTTAACATTCGGAGGTTTGTCAACATTCCATAAGATTCATAGAAAAATAATAACAAAATCAATAACAATCATGCTGCTTTCCGGCGAGATAACGGTCGGCGAACAACTATATAGGCGATATGATCTATGTTTTTGAATACACTTATGCATTTCATTACGTCATTGTTTGACAGTTATTGTGGGTGGGACTGTGAATGGCGCCCTAGATTTGGACCCCGCCCCACCCTCTCACCCCCCCCCCCCCCCCCATGTACAGCCTCTGGATCCGCTACTGGTTGTTTATATTATGTTATGTGCATCTTTTTAGGGAGGTTTAGAGAGTTGGAATGATTATGCCTATTGCTCGGGTACAGGTAAATGTTTCACCTGTCCTGCTCAGGGTTACAATAAGACATTGTGTGGTCCACCTGTTGAATATTGTCAGAAAAACGAAAGTTGTGACGCTAAACTAGACAAGTCTAAATTTGTTCCTGGATTAAAAGTTGATGATTGGCAAGCCGTTGATCAGGTAACAATTTTGTTGGTTTGCTCTGCATCGAAACAGAACTGTATAAAATTACGGATGATTTCAATTAACTCAATAAGGGCGAGCGCTACAAAACGTAGCCAGGGAACCATATTATAAAGCCATTTCAAAGCACAATAGATTATTTGAATTAAAATGTGTACGTTTTGCCTAAACAACGATTTACCAGTCAAATCTATAAAAGTTAAAGATACATTATGTAAGATTTAGATAAAGAGCTAGCCATTCCTGCTATAATAGTTCGAAAATAGATAATGTAAAATGAATAATTTGAAAATTTAATTCAAATTAATCTATTGCAAGGAGATATTAGCCTTTGAAGGTTTGACTAGACGTGTGCACTAATTTCAAAATATGGCTGAACTGTTCTAATCTATTTAATATCAGTGAAATCCGATGCCATTGAGAGTTGATTATGGCTTGGATAAGTTAATTAATGTCTAATTAATAATTTAGAATACATTTCAGGTCTAAAGAAAGACCTGCAATAGGCAGATTTTGCTCTTGCATAATGTATGTTTAATAATGTATTTATTTATTTTTGGCTTTTGTTTTATTTTCAAGGATGAAACAACAATAGCTCATGGTTTAATGTTACTAGGGCCACTGTCGGTAGCTCTAGATGCTTCACTTCTACAGTTTTATAAGTTTGGAGTTTTTAGTCCTATTACATGTAATCCTAAACTTCTTGACCATGGTAAAATTTATTTTTTTATCTGATCAAATCTCAGGTCTGGGAATCTGGTGTGTTGCTTGGTCCCTTTGTGTACATAGGTTTTCACCTGTGCTCAAGATGTGCTTATTGTTGATTTTTGTACAGTTAATGTGTGCTAATGCAGCTATAACATGAAGTATGGTGTTGTCTTTTCCAAATTGCTCCAATTTGTCACTGTATTAAGCAGTTGCATCATTCTCATATCAAGTGGGCCAGAAGAAACGAGTATTCCATTTAAATAATCGGGTGGTCCAGAAAAAATGTGTACTCATTTTTTTCTAGGCCACAAGACATACCAATGCACATTTGTTAGGATTTCATAAACACTGACTACATTACTTATATCTTTTCAGCTGTATTAATGGTTGGATTTGGAGTGGAGAAAACCTTATTTGGATCCAAACCTTATTGGATGATCAAAAATTCATGGGGTGAGAAGTGGGGTGAAAAGGGTTACTTTAAGATCAAACGAGGATCTGGAACCTGTGGTATTAACACACAAGTTACAACAGCCATTTTAGCCAAATAATCTTTTTGCATGTAGATATAAGCTTACAACATAAATCATTTTATACTATGTATTTGCATATTTTTGGACAATACTAAATTTTTGCATGGCATAATACATGCTAAAATGTATTGACGGTATAGCCTATGCAGAGAATGCTGAATATTGGGATATTTTTAATTCATCACATCTTTGTACCTACTAAACCACAATTTATTTTAGAGATTCAACTTTCACAATTTTGTAGTTTGCAAAGGATACAATATCCTTCAAATGACAGTAAGCAGCTTTAGTCCAAACATAACAGGCTATATATTAATATTTTAACAAATAATAAAAAAGGCCTGAGATGTATTTTTGATATGATTTATGTAAATTATGTTTATTTTATATATATATGTATGTATATAAATCAACAATCCAGATAATGAGAATGACTTACAATAGTCTGTACAATAGAATGAACTGTGAACAAATCTGACAATTGAATAGATATACTATATCATAGACAACAAATTAAATTTAAAATAAAAAGATTAGCAATAAACTATATATATTTTTTTCTTTTTAAGACTGGTATATTAATTATAAAACTGATATACAGGTACATTACATTACATATACATGGCCCAATTATTTCTTCTGCCAAGTTGTGTCTCCTGTAATACCAACCTATATTCCACAGCCCACCCACATTAAAAAAATTTCTTTATCCATTCTTACAAATAATGTTTCAACAGTAGGGTGCCCCAAACAGTCAGAATCTGCTCTATTAAAAGTTGAACTCACCCCACCGAATGTTCACACTCAAATGACAAGTTCCCAAGTGATTACAGGGTAGACATGCAGCACGAGTATAATCCGGTGTATGTTCTATGAGCCTATAAATAGCTATCGCTTGTGATATTTTCTATACATCTATCAACTATTAAAGCCGTAAAAATCTATTGTTAACAATTTTGAACAGTAAAATTTAGCTTTTTATTTGTTACAGCAGCTTTAGAAAATTATGTTCGCTTTGTTTTTTAATTTGCTTTATCATTAACTATATCGTTAGCAGCGGCATCTTTTGTTGGTTTAGTACAATTAATATCTACAAAGCTGCTTCATTAGGCATGAATAGAATACTAGTAGTATTTTCCTTTTACACGTTTCTCAAAATAATTGTTGAGTTGCCTAACTAGCAAGTTACTAAATTAGATTTCTTGATCTAGCTTTCTGTAATAGAAAATAGTCTTGAATATCCAGGCCTGTCAACCAGCCAGACAACGGTCAGTAGACTAGTTTAGCACAAAGAATTTCACGCAAGCCATTTTTCACCAAAAATGCATGCATGTAATGGCCACTTGTTGTTTACCTTTTCAGTTAAGGCTTGTTATATATATAAATATGTTATAATTGTCACAAATATTTGGAGATATTTATTTCTGGTGGGGCACCCTATCAACAGGCCAATTATAAGCCCACCAATAGCACTCATCTTCTGTGCAAGTTCTAATCTCAACTTCATCAAGGGCCTTATTCATCAAAACTTAAACTGAATTATCTTAAAGTAGCTAAGTCTCTAACTCAATATCATCCATAATCTTCAACATTGAAAACTCGATTTATTTGTCAAATTAAATCAACTTTCATGTTGTGATCTTACCGGAAAAAGATGGGGTTTTGACATCCAATATTTAAGACAAAATAAACATTTTACCATTGGTACACGAATCATGTACCATAATGCACCAAATCAAACGGCATATGTAGACAGGAATAACCAGATGCTAGAAATTTGCACTCGCTTGAGACTGCTGGCTTATTTCGCCGAACATAAATGATTTGAAATTGGAGTAAAAACGGAAACATTGAATGTAAATCAGTTTATATACATTCATATTACAGTATTATATGCGCTGCGACCCACTTTTGCCAATTTCTAGGTCCCAAATGTTAGCGATTTAGCTCCTTTAAGGATACAGTCTTTTCATTGGTTGAGGGTTAAAATCTTTGCACATTTGATGACGATATACTGGGCATATCCTGATAAATGGGGTAAATTTTTTTTTTTGATTTTGCTAGCTGCCAACAATAAACACACTATAAGATTTATAGATTTATATCTATGCCATAAAAAATGACTAAAAGTCAATGATCCCCAGTCTCCACAATGATTAAGACAATCTTAAAATGGAAGATATCTCTGATAATGTGAAGCAATATGTTATGGATTAAATGAATCAGATATGGTGAAAGTGAAAAATGAATATGCTGTGATCAATTAATTCTAATAATAATGACCAAAATATTGTGTATGGTGTTGCTTTGAATATCTACAGATGACTTTTGAATTTTTCATGACATACAAAATATTTTTAGTGCTTTTGCCATAAAACAATTATTGTACGATAACAATAAACCTGACTTAAAAATATAATATACAGGAAATAATTATCTGAATAAATGTTATGTAAAAATATTGTACATGTACCTATTGTTTTTTTACAATATAAATTATGAATTTAAACTTAAAATGTAAATATCTAAGAAAAGCCAGATCAAAAACAAAATCTTATTCTACAGAAGCTCAATTTGAAATACTCAGTGAAAAGTGAAGAGTTTTGATATTTTTAAATGTATGTAACATGATATTTTTTTGCATGGTAATTTAATTTCAGGCTTTTTCACATACCCAGGCAAAAGAATTCATTTAATAGTAGTTTATGATGTCTGGCCTTACAATAATTAGTAAACTACTGACCAAAAACAAACAAATTACAAGTCTAAGAACTTATAAGTACATTATTTAAGACAAAATTCTTAGAATTATGATGTTGAACAAAGAAAGTTTAACATTATGACAATAAGTACTTAAAAGTACTTTTAAAAAAAAAGGATTATCATTAACAAGCTTCCTTGTTTCTTTATCTGAGAGCACTGTATACATAACATATTATCAGTTAAAATAAACTTTTAAATTTGCATACTAAATCTAAAATCCATAATGTTAAACTTTTAACCCAGGAATTAAAAAAAAAAGATCATATAAAATATCCATGAACCAAATTATTGTCGTCGTCAATATAAAAGCACTAAGAAAATCTAGAGAAAGTATAAAATTCACATCAATAACATTCTACAGTAAAATAATAATAAACAACATATTTATACAAACAAATCTATTTAAATCTATCGGAGATATTAAACAAATAATTAATACCATTCTGAAGCTATCAACAAAATTGTGCTACTTTATTCTTCAATTTTCAATTACATCTCAACCGGAAATATGAAAACATTAGCAACTACTTATCCCTTTTCTCAACTCCCAGAAACAACACCAAACAATTATACAATCATTTTAATATCTTTACTAGAATATTTTACTTTGTTCTCAAGGTTTTTGTTTCCATCTTACTTCCCTTATCATAGGGCATTCTCTCACTATTAACCTGCTAACATCTCTTAATCATTTCTGTAATATGATTTACACCAGCTTTTACCATAAGCAGACAGCTTTTTCTCCTTGAAATGTCCTTTTAAAATTTTGACAAACACGACTAGAAGGAACAGAATGTTAACAAAGTTAGGATTTTAAAAATGTATTTTCCATGCAAGAGACAGCCATCATCCAAAGATAATGAGCAATTTCATTCTGAAAACCATATCTGTCAGAAATGAATCCAATATCTCGCCACATTCAGCTCTTATTAATAATATTCAGAATTATGTATAATAATAACAAATGTAATTCTTTTTAGAACTATTCAATATGAACATCTCTATCTACTTCTTGCTGGTTTTTGCATTTTTTTATTTCTAGAAAATCCTTTGGCTTCTTTTACGAGACCTGTAACATCTTCGCTTTCTGGATCATAATCTGAGTCTTCATCTGCTGGATCAAAAGTTTCCTCCTCAGATGATTCCATAGAGTTGTCTAAAAACGAGTCATTATAATTGTATGTGTTGACTTCACCATCATCATCTTCATCATTTTCTAATAAACTCTTCTTACCTGAAATGAGATGAAATGAGGTTTAAATTCCTATTTTTCTGTACCAACCGGGCTAATGAAGACAGGCATATAAAGAGATAGCCAACGAGATAAATGGGGTTTAACATCCACTCGACATAAACTTGGTCATCTCAGGACTAACATATGGTACAATCTTATTTCAGTAATTTGCTAGCGCGTAAGGGACTTTAGGAAACCGAAGAGCCCGGAGAAAACCCATGAGGTTAGACAGGCGACCCTACTCCTTGTCCTTGACTATTCAGCTACCCAACCCCACAGACAGACATCGATGTGTACACGGATAGACTTGGGGGTTTTGCAGCATTTGAACAGCTTATCACTTTTCTTTGCCAGGCCCTCTGTCGTGACTAGAACATCAGCGAAGATTAGGATCAAACATATCACGAAGATATTAAAAGTTTGTCTCTAGTAAAATTATCCCACTAACGGCTTCACCAGTACAATGAAAATATGTGCTTTCCCATTTAGAAGAGTGAAAGATGTCAACTAGAATAAACTTTTATGGAAGGGAGGGGGTTGAGGGGTGGACAATGTCAATGAAGTAACAAAACTTTCCCACGTTGCAGGAGACTCATACTCCTCGCTGTGTTTCGTTTGATTAGAGCTAATCCAACTTAACACTGCTGTAAAGGAAGCAAATTTCTGTTCCAAATTATGACTCATCAATAGTTCGATTAACAACTAATAGCTAACAATCTAACAATATCATTACGCTTTAAACAAAGCTCCAAATTATACCAAATACATAACGTTACGTCATGACTCATGATTTTATTATGTCCAATTAACCAGTGCATAGCAGAATATTGCAGAAAAACTAATTTGGTGACAAACGAGGCTATCAACACGGATACAATGTAAACAATACTGTTTGGAGACGAATAATACTGTCACCGTTTTTAATATCTTAAATCAGACCCCAGATTAAATGAAGGACTGTCATGTTGTTGTACTTGGGATAGATTTGATTGAAGGGGAAGAATAGACACACTCCCTCAAAGGCTCAAGTATCAGAAGCCAATCCAGCAATGGCCAGAGAGCGATTTCTCAGGCCATTCCTTCAGGAATATGAAGGAGACTGTAAGAAAGATTTTTGAAAATATGGATTAAGATTAAGGACTTTAGAAGAATGACACATGATGAATGTTTCCACGGAGATCAATACTAACCAGCTGTGTCTCGTTTAGGTCTTACTGTGGCTGATGGTTTACTAGAGTGAGAATATTCTTCTTTATGCTTTGCGTTTGTTCTACAAAAAATATAAAACTACTAAATAAAATGAAATGGGGTTTAGTGTCCTACTCCGACAGATAAAACAAAAAACTAAACATGAATCATAATACAAGCTAGAATAGATACCTCTAATCTGGATGTGGTGTAGACGTTTGGCGCTATATACTATATAGTTCTATCTAGCATAAGATAATGTCAATCACTCCAACATTATCTTAGCAAAAACTATCACATTTTTCTTAAAAACATTGAATGATAAATGTTATTTATTCAATTTCCTAAACACCCAATTAGGCATATAATGTGGACGTATAAAAATGGATAATCGAGACTATGTTTTTTATCGTACCAACTTTAGTAATGATGATCGAGGTTAGGCCTAAAATTCAAAAGCTAATATCTCAGTTACGAGTAGATCAATTCTGATGTATTTAAACTATACACAAATTTAAACCACTTTCACTCAATTAGAATCAAAATTATCGAGCTCCAAAGTCTTGACCAATCAAATTGCTCATTGCTCTGCTTACCTTGAGCAGAAAATGCTCATTATCGAACTTAGTCAAGGTATTTATATAATGAAACTATATACAAAGTTTCATCACTCTCATTTAAGTTATCGTGTCCCAAAGCATCAACCAATCAAATTGCTTATCTCTGCTTTGCTTAAGCAGAAATTGCTCATCTTCGAACTCCATCAAGGCATTCACCCCATAAACACCTACACCAAGTTTGAACACTCTAGCTCAAATAGTTCTAAGGAGAGTTATTGTGTCCTAAAAAGTGTGACAGGCAGCTAGACAGACAGATAGACAGATAGGCACGCAGGCGGATGGGCAGACAGGCAGACGGGCAGTGGGGCAGAAGGGTGGGCGGACAGGCAGGCAGACAAACAGACTAAATAGAAATAAGAAAGAAAAAATTCAACGATAGATAACCTTTCAGCATGGATCCAAATGCACTGAAATTGCCCATTAAAAGATTTTAACTAAACTTACATGTTGCGCTGATTTATCGATATGGTTATAAATTTTAGGCAAAAAAGCCATAGATTGCCCATAAAAAATCAAAATGACCAATTAAATTATGAATCCATTGATATACTATTTGACCAAGAGAACTCGGATGGTGGTCTTAATAACTAAATGTGGCAATTATTAGTCAACAAATCTTGGCTTTAACTTACCTATAACAATCTTGACCATATGTACATTCAGGTAGTTCATCATCTTCTTCTTCATATGTATCATCACCAGGATGACAAAATTCTTTAAAATGACCTGGATTTTTCCTAAATAATAAAAAAAAAGAATTAAAAAATTAGGAAATTTGGGGACAAACTATATTTCATAAACATAGTGTTTCCAAGCGGCATTCGGAAGTGGGACTTTCAAGAGCAATAACCATGAAAAAACACTGAATGGCAAGTTTGAATTTTAAAAGGGTTACTCCTTATGATTAGTGAAGCAATCACAACAAATTGAAGAGTTTTTCCATGTTTACGGTGAGGGGGACAGTAACTCTGCAAAATAAACTGTGTGCAGCTCTTCAGAACTAGCAAAACAATCCCAGATAGTTTGAAAAAAAAAAATCTCAAAAATTTGTATAGTGTGGACGTGTAGATGCACAGACAAATGAACAGTGAACATAAAAAAAAAATTAATTGTCTTTACTTAATTGCATTTTATGTTAAATAGCCATTAACATAGAGGATGACTTGTCAGATTTTTATTAATTCCAAGTTTTATGGGGGGATCACGGGTGAAGATGATCATTTCTTTATCTATTGATTTATTGACTTGGTTCAATATAAAATATTACTTGAAAAGTTGAATATCGTAGGTAAAGTGTCAAAAGGGTGTATCTAAGAATTTCTAAAGATTAAGAAACAGAACCTTTTGCATTTCAAAATTTCCACAAATCAAGATACAACTGCAAGAAACATAGGAGCCATCTTTGACTCACATTTTACAATGGAAAATCATGTTAATAATATTTGTAAGAATGGCTATTATAATCTGTGCAATATCAGCAGAATACGTAAATATTTATCTGTTGATGCTACTAGAACTTTAATTCAATCTCTTGTGATTTCACTTCTTGATTGTTTGAACTCCCTGTTAACTGGTCTACCGGATAAGCTACTTTCAAAACTACAAAAACTGCAAAATTTTGCAGCACGTCTGGTTACTGGTGTGGATTATCATGAGCACATAACTCCAATTCTTTACACCCTTCATTGGCTTCCTGTATCATTCAGAATTGATTTTAAAATATTGTTAATCACATACAAATGTCTCCATGGTTTCGCACCTCCATACTTATCTGAATTGATACAAATCCGCACGTCGGTGAGAAACACAAGGTCCTCTAGTGACGATTTACTGTTAGTACAACCTCGAGCCAGACTAGCATCCTATGGCGAGAGGGCCTTTTCAATTACCTTATTTTATTCGGAAATCACCTTCCATCATTACATTCAAATCGCACTTGAAAACTCATTTTTTTCAAACACGCTTTTTAGTGATTTTACACATTTGACTGTTTTATGGGTAGTTTTAAAAAAAATTTATATCATTCTTACATTGTCTCTCTCTTCTTACTTTTTTATTTTTAGGAACCGTTTTTTAGGAACTTCTTTTTATTATAAATTGAATTTATAGGAACTTCTTTTTTATTATAAATTGTATTTTACTTTGTTATTGTTAAGCGCATCTGAACACTTCGGTGAAAGATGCGCTATATAAATGTATTAAATAATAATAATAATATAATAACATGATACCCAGAACAGTTCTAATTGGCGTAAAGATACACAGCTTAGACAGAAATGTGCATATTAATTGGGAAAGTTTAAAAATGCAAAAAAGTGTAATTGACTAATTTCCCCGAGATACACCCTACCCTGTCACAGTCTCACTATCCTGCTCTGCTTTTTGTAAAGTGCTGACCCCAGGGTCCATCCCTGGCAGTACTCCTAATAAATCAGTCAGGAAAATAAATCTTTTTTGTAAGTTCTACCACAGAACTCTGTTTATTTTTTTTAGATATTTGTTGAAGTTGCTGGTAATGGTAGTATAATTTTATTAAATATGAACAATTACCTATAGCATTTTTTGCCAAATTCACATCTTTTACGTTTTTTGGCTTTAGTTTTATGCGTGGAAATTTCTTCTTCACTCTCACTTTTAGCTGCTTTTTTGGGGCGTGGGCGAGATTTTGTTTTAGGGGGAGGTGAGTAACTCTCCTCTTCTTCATCACTATCGTCTCTTGATGCCTTGCTGGCACGTCCTCGTGTTTTACTAGGTCTAGGAACATATTCATCTAAATACTCATCAGAATCTACATCAGATCTTGACTTTCGTGGACGACCTCGCGACCTTGGTGTTCTTACGCTTGCTGCCTTTCCTTTACCCTGAAACATATAATGCTTGAGACTTTTAATCAGACTTTAACTTCCATGTATGGAAACAGACTCTTGATTTCATAGCTTCTTACAGGTGCCATGTATAAGGTAGAATATGCTTACAATATGGCGATATGATTTGTCTTTGGTCGTTTTCCTGTATTTTTCGGTAGATTTTATAAACAGAACATTTACAGTCACATACCTTTCCCTTTGGTGTTTTGGTTGTTTTTTTACTGCCCCAATCACTTCCTGAATCATCTTCTTCTGCGATGAAATCACTGTCTTCATCATCTTTCTTTTTAGAAAATCCTAATTCTTCTAAGTCATCTGACAATTCATCCTCTAAAATATAATCATCGACTGAAAACAAAGTTAAACCCCAACACTACTCTACTACTACTACCAATAGATACATGCATAAAATATATTAATTACTAATAGTTACATGCAAAAAATATATATTACAAATTAACTATGGAAAGAGACATGAAATATCTATAGAGAAACACTACCACAACTGACATATACTATTCAAAAAAAGTAGGGGATATTTGATTTTTAAGTGTTATTAAAGTCACCTAATGAAACTGACGAAGAAACAAATGACAAAATGAAATGAAGTTCAGATTAATTGATTTATTCCAAATGATCGTTAGACTAAGTAAGGCACAGACTGACCATTATAAGGGTAAAATGATACCCGGGGTCAAACAGCAAAGTTACCACAGCATCACAACCAAGTCAGTAACGTGTAAATCCTCCTCTGTTTGCCAAACAAGCATTGATCCGACGTGGCATACTCCTAATGAGACGTCTAAGGTCATTTTGGTCCAGATTGTCCCATTCCTGTTGCAACGCAGCAGCAAGTTCTTGGACATTGGCAGGACGTTGTTGACGTTGAAGTAACCTCTGTCCAAGCATGTCCCAGACATGCTCGATGGGGGAGAGGTCAGGACTCAGTGCTGGCCAAGGTAATGTGGTGATGTTCTGTTGTTGGAGGTAACCTGTAACGATCCTGGCCCTGTGACATCTTGCGTTGTCATCCTGGAAGATGAAACGGCGGCCATGACGTCGTACGAACGGCACAACATGGACTGCCAAGATGTTGTCCCGGTAGTACTGGCCTGTAACACGCCCTGCAACAACATGTAAAGCCGTTCTTCCAGCAACAGTGATGCCTCCCCAGACCATAACAGAACCACCCCCAAATCGATCATGTCTGATGACGTTAACGTCTTGGAAGCGCTCGCTTCGACGACGCCACACCCTCCTACGTCTGTCCAAAAAATCAACAGTGAACCTTGACTCATCTGAAAACATCACATTGCTCCAGCGTCGATTATCCCAGTGTTGACGATCCTTACACCAACGACGTCTTGCCTGAATGTGATGATCTCTCAAACAAGGGATCACGCGAGGATGTCGGGCGCGAAGGTGACCCCTATGCAGTCGATTCCGAATCGTCTGGCCACTCACTCTCACACCAGTGTCTGTTTGAAGACGAGCGCTGATCTGATTTGCTGTGATGACACGATTTCTCAAGGCCAAGGTACGGATAAATCGATCCTGGGCTTGAGTTGTCGCCCTTGGTCGACCTGAGCGTGGTCTGTCCTGTACAGATTGTGTATCACGGTATCTGGACCATAGCCTGCTTATGACAGACTGAGAAACATTCATCATCCGCGCCACAACCGCCTGTGTTGTGCCGATCTGTAGCATGCCAAGGGCACGTAACCTTTCATTTTGGGTAAGCCGACGCATATCAAAATTTGTTTTCTGGTCACTAAAACAATTAAACTGATGTTTCCACCCTGGAATTCAATGCCACAATGACTGTAACATTCAAAGTCAGAGTCGTGCAAATCTTGGGTTGGACCCCCATGATGATCCCAAGCATCACCTGCATTCCATGCGGTAGCTATTGGTGCGTTTGGGCGTCACATGTAACTGGAAATGTTTCTTCTGTTAGGTTCTATAGTGACTTTTTTTGTAGTCATTTGCATATTTTAGTATTATGCCCCCAAAATCAAATATCCCCTACTTTT
Source organism: Patella vulgata (assembly GCF_932274485.2). NCBI lineage: Eukaryota > Metazoa > Mollusca > Gastropoda > Patellidae > Patella > Patella vulgata. The sequence goes on from NC_065883.2 coordinate 28,426,413, forward strand.
TTTGAATAGTATATAAGTGCATGTGCAAGATAATTCAACTTGTGAAAAAATACATGCATGAAATATATTTAAAAAGATAGGTTGCCAGGCAATGAAACATACACCCACACCAGCTAAGTCGTTAGGGTATTCAACCATGATTGTAACATTTTTTTTTCTTGTATAGGTAATAGAAACATTTACAACACACTAAAATCTGATTATGAGTAACAACCCATTAAGTAATTATCAGAAATCATTAGAATTTGTTTCGATTGTGTATGTCATGAGCTTAAATACTGTGTATAAATTGATATTGACCTCAGCCTCTAGAACAGCCACAAGATTTCTCAAGCGATCAAGGGCCATAACTCTGGTAGTAATTATCGAAAATTGTTTAAAACCAATAGGCTTCTTCGTCTCATGACCTTAAACACTGTGTATAAATTTAAAGTCAATCAGATATTAACTTTAGCCTCTAGAGCGTCCACAATTGCTTGTGAACGCCAGAGAGACCGACTGAGGGGCCCCACGACAATATACAACCACATTTCAATATGTGCGTATAAAAACGGTGGGTTTGTTTTGCCCAATTGCCCAAACCACCAAAGGAATGTATGCTCTGATTTACTAGAACGAAGCATCTAGACTATTAGATGGCCAACCCTGTTTTTTAATTGCAAACAAAAATTATAGTCTCTTTCCATCAGTTGCATGCAACATTCAATCATTATGTAAAAATCTGTTTCAGATCTGATTTCTGCTTCTTCAGTCTAGTCTTAGAAAACAAAAGACAAAAATCTATCAAGTTAGTATATTATGTGGGGAGATAACTGGCATTTTCTTTCGACTGAAGGTTAGTTAAGATCGGTACATATGTAAAATATATTAACTACCAACAGACACGTGCATAGCAACAAGCTTATCTCCTTACCCAACATCCTCAACCAATTATTATAATACACATGTGACATACAGGTTACAGACAGACAAAAAATGTACATTGTTGTTAAGTTCTGTTATGTAAAAGCATAAATTATAAGCATTTATGTATGCAGGATTAGAAAAACATGTGCAGACATATGAGTTTATATCTTAGAGATGTGTTATGTCAGATTTAGATAAAGAGCTGTCAGTTCTTGCTATAATAGTAAAAAATAGATAATAAAAAATAGATATATTGAAAATTTCAGTCAAAATACTTCATTCTGATCAATGTTATGAATGTTTGAATTGTGCAGTCTTGATTTTCATTGCTACCCTTGTTAATATAATAAACAAAGTTTCAGTTATCCATCGTTTAATTAGGTTATTAAATGGTGATCAGTTTTTTAATCCCTTCAAAATCACAACCATCAATGATTATGTAATTTATATAACATTTAAGACCCGCAATAGCTCATACATAATGTATCTTTAAGAAAAGGAAATAAGTAACTTTAACTGTCTACTGCTAAGATGTGAAAGTGCATAATAATTATATGGTCACATGACAAGCTTTGTAAATGATTTAATTTGGTCTTCTAGCAATTCAAAAGAAATTATCATATCTGAAACAAACTTAGATTTATTGAAAATAGTAAGTGAATTGGCAATGAAATTTCGATGTTATGGTGCCCCTCGCTGTCAAAATCTGTTCTATTAAAAGTTGAGCTCACCACAGCAACTGTTCACAAGCTATAATGTCAAGTTGCCAAGTGATTACAGAGCAGACAAGGACCACGTGCGTAACCCAGAGTAGATTCTATTAGGCTATAAATAGCCACTGCATGTGACATTTTCTACACATCTATCAACTATTAAAGCCGTAAAAAATCTATTGTTAACGATTCTGAATAACACTAATATTTAGCTTTTTGGTCGCTACAGCAGCTTTAAAAAACTATGTTCATTTAATTTTTTAATTTGCTTTATCATTAACTATAACGTTAGGAGCGGCATCTTTTGGTTTAGTACAATTAATATCTACAAAGCTCCTTCATTAGGCATGAATAAAATACTATTAGTATTTTCCTTTTGTTTTCAAAATAATTGTTGAGTTGCCTAACGAATGAGTTAAGAAATTAGATTTATTGATCTAGCTTTCTGTAATGTTTCGTAAAAAGTCTTGATTATCCCGGCCTGTCAATCAAACAGAGAACGGTCAGTAGACTGGTTTAGCGAGACTAATTTCAAATCCTTGGCACATAACCTATTTTGCAGTCAAAAATGTCCAGATGTAGTTTACCTTTTCATTCTATTTTTTTTATTGATGTTTAAATGGTTATAACTTATTAAATACAACACGACCGATTAATTAGTTACTATAAATGTGAGAAACTAAGTTAAGAGTTGTTATATATATATATATATAAATATTGTGGTATAATTGTCATAACAGTTGGAGATTTTTATTTATAGTGACACACGCTATCTGTGTGTTAATGTGAGTATAGAGCTCTATTCTTTTGAACCTTAAAATGGATGAAAATGGGTCTAAAAGCACATATTAATGTAACATGAGTGTATATAAAGTGATATACACCCTTTTTTAAAACATTTTATTGTATTTTCTAACTGTCGTTTGTGATTCAGCCATTTTCAATTACTTCCATTTTGTCTTTGATATGCTCGAAACAATTATATACATAGAATACACAACTCATGTAGTGATTTTAAATAGTGGATATTTGGATCCCATATTTTCACGATAAGATAACAACATCAATATTGATTAAAATTGAGCAAACTTGGATTCCTATTCGCGTTTTTAATTTCAAATATTATGGAAAATATTGAGTTAGAGGTTTAGCTCCTTTAAACTAAAATTGTGTAGTCCAGAGAATCGAAAAAAAAATGTGGGAATAAATATATGAATGTGAAGCAAAATATCTGACAGAAATTACCAGGTTTTTCTTAACCATTTCATTTCAATCAGACTGAACATCAAAGTATTACCTACCGTAACTACCACGGGCATATTTGGCAGCTCGTACTGGGCGCTTCACAGGAGTGAATGACTCTGGAGTTGGAGGACGAGCAGTTCGACGTGGAATTGCTTTTGGTTTCCTTCTACTTGGCATATCATCATCTTCTTCATCGTCATCATCATCATCGTCATCGTCAGCATATCTATCTTTTCGTCTAGGTGTCCGTGTTCCTGGTGTTAGTGTGCGGACAGCTTTACCTTTTGATGTCTTCTGGATTGGCTTTTCATCTTCTTCTTCACTAACAGAATCTTCAATAGGTTTTTTTCTTGGTGCTGGTCGTCCTCCTGTAAATAAATAAAATAGGGAAATGTACGGTCATTCTTAGATATATATGGCACAAATTTTGAGAAAATATCCAGTCAAAGACCTGGTTGTTGCAAGTACTTCCAGAGGAAGATTTTCACATTAAATTTTAAAATTACTTTTCCAAGATAATGCAGGTCATAGTTCTAACCAAGGGTGGTAAATCATTTTATAAACAGTGATACAAAACAATAATAAATGCTGTCTACTTTTTGTAAACCAAAATGAGTCCGTAGTTTGGTTATAACCTTTGAGCATTTCACCTCAAAAATAATTTTTCTAGATACTAATCGCCGTTCATTTTCTCCATTTCTCACCAAAAAGGGGAAAAATTGGCTTAAAAAAATGGGAGAGGTAAATCACTTCTTGAACATTGTCACATAGAAAACATAAAAAACCTACTCTTTTTCTTAACTGGCATAATCTCCTCATCATCCTCTTCAGTAATAGACTCTTCCTGTTTAATGGAGGCAATAACTGCTGCTGTTCTTGGCTCTGAAACATATAACAAAATCTGGAATATATAACAATATGAGTTTGGATCGCTTGATGATTTTGCCATGGTATTCAGCAAGATCACAGCATACTCAAGTTAATGAAGCTAACAACTGACCATCACCTGCAAGAAAAGAGGAGGATTCTGGTATATTATTATTATTATTATTATTTATAGTGCGCCCTTTCATATAACATGTTCAGGGGCACTTTACAAAGTGACAATGTAATCATACATGAACAACAAGATTATGTGTCAACAGAGATTAAGTGGAGATGAACACCTTTTAACCCTTTCATTGCGTCTACCCGGTACTACCGGGTATAATAAAATGTCGTTAAAATGCGCGTACCCGGTATTACCGGGTACTCAGTATGGCCCTCGCTAAAATTAGCACCGTAGATGCAAGTGCCATCTATTGTATTTTCTATGCACTAGAACATATTTCCACGTGTTTCAAAGCGGCAAACCGTAAAATGGCAGAGTGCATAGTTACAACGCAGACGATGCAATCTCGGCGAAGTCATGAATGGCATCTTCGCTGACCAAGACAGTGTGGACAATTTCGAGGCGGGTACTGATACACATAATTCGTTTCCAGTTAGTTGATAATAATAGTAGTCAGGACAGTGATTGGTAGTATGAAGTGCGTGATTTCTTGCGCGATCTTCCGCCTATGGCTATGTCTCCCGTGCATGATGAACAAGCCCAGTGTGAACATAATAGCCCTACATGTATGTAGTATGTCTTTAGTAGATTCTGAGGATAATTCTGATGTTGATAATAATGCTGGCCTGCTGGATCATATAAAACGAAGGAAATTCCTGAGTCCCGAACATGTAGATCTATTGACTGACTATAGTGATAATGATATGGGACTTGAGGATGAAAGTGAAAGTAAAAACAAGGTATTGCAATCCGCACGTGGTCATGGCAGCGGGAGACGTGTTGTGCGTGTTCGTGGTGGCATTGCTCATGGCTGCTATTATATATCTTTATCAAAATCGTGTGGAAAAAACAATATCCCATAAGTATTTCATGGAGAAAAATTCGTTTTCGGGTTAGCTTTAGTGAGAAATGAAAAATCCAAAATGGCCGCCATGACGTCACGTGACTACATGATTATGCAAATTTCCAAAATTCTATTTTTTTCTTCTCTTAGCCCAACATTATGCCCATCCAAACACACAAAAATAATTTTCATAAAAGCTTCCATAAGTACTGTTTGGCATTTAGTTCCAAACTCACTTTTTTCCTCAAAAAAGGGTCTAGCACAGGCAGTGGATTTACGTCTAGCATTGAAAGGGTTAAAGTTCCTGAAAGTCATATAATGCTCATCTAATATCTGATAAAAATAGGTATTGTGAAATGAATTATTGATAAAAAAAAAAAGAGTAATAAATTACTTCTCCAGGCTACTAAAATTGCTCTTTAAAATCTATCTCCTAAAATAATTATTATCAAATTTTAAATATTTTTATATTTTAGGAAACAATTCACAATTAGCAATCGATCGTAGGGATTAGCATTTTAATATTTGACCTAGATTTTTGTTAAAGTGACGTCAGAAAAGAACAAAACTTTGAAATCAGGTAAATTTGTGATGCCACATGATTAAATGGGTCATTTTCTGTTTCTTTTGAAAGTTCCATCAAAATCTGTTTGTAAACAACGGTTTTGTGCAACTTTATAAAAAAATCTTAATAAATGTGACATAGCAAGGCACAACACCTTTAATATTAGACATGACAATAATAGGTCAAAACAAATAATATCTGTTACTGTAACAAAAAACATCAAACATAATCAAGGTATTGATGGAATGAAACAATACACCAAGTTTCATCACTCTCTGATTGTAAGGTGCCAGGCATATAAAAATTAACTAACCTCTTTTATTATTAGCTGTAACTTTTGGTGCAGGTTTCTTTTTTCCAGGGGTGGGGGCCGAGTTAGCCGTTTGAACCAACCAATCAGGTAGTTTACGTTTTCTATCAACAGGTAATGCCATCTCTTTCTGACCAGGTGGGGTAACTGTGGATGGTCCTGCTGGTGACTTTAAACACAAGAACAAACATAGCATTGCCAATCAACGAATTTTCAAGGGTGGCTTACAAGATCTCAGGGATAATAACTATGAAAAAAGTCCATAGGCAAGTCTCAATTTCCATTGAGTTTCTCTTTATGATAAATTTTTAAAAAATCTGACTGAATTACGATATAATTAACCACACAAAAGACCTGCAGGACTTTTACAAAAATTGTGGATGGATGAAGAGACAGATACACTGGGGAAGGGGGGGGGGGGCTAAAATTAAATTGGTCATAAGGTAAACACTTCTGGTCAATTGAAATGTTGAGTATTACATAATATATTTCAGTATGTAAATTATATTCCATAGTAAAACTCACAGTTTCTCTAGATGAGGTGGTTGTTTTTGTTTGTTGTGGTTCTTCCTTCTTCATTTCTCTTTTAGTATCATCTTTTTTATTATTGGCTTGAATTTTTGGCTTTTCATCTGTTTTAGGTTTTTCCTCGATCATCGGTGTCTCTTCAATTGTAAGTTTTTCATCTCCGCTACTTTTATCCCAATCTTCGTCAACATCTTCATTTACTGTCAAAACAAAATAAATTGAGGATCTACTGTAAACGTTATTTACAAATAAACTAGAATTTAATAAAATTGGCCCAAGAGTACCCCCAAACGTCACCAGTACCAAGTTACTATTGATAAGGATAGCATAATTTCCAAGTTGGCTTCTAGTATCCCAGCACAAACATACTACATCCTGTTGTAATCTGTTTATATTTATATTATCTAGAATAAACAGGGATTTTTTGAACAAAGAATGAATTGGCTAAATATTTTAACAAAAATTATGCAAGAGCTAAATCTGCCTATTACATGTTTTCTTTAGGCCTGATATGTTACCTAAATTATTAATTAGACATTAATTAACTTATCCAGACCATAATCAACTCTCGATGCCATCGCTAGTCTGCAATATTTAGCGGATTGGAATACATTTTGTGAAGGATAATTAAACGTAGAAATGAATATTTGACACTTTCTTTTTTATCGTACCGACTTTAGTAAGGATGATCAGGCTAGCCTAAAATTCAAAAGCTAATATCTTGGTTCAGAGTGGAGCAATTTGACTGAAGTTTTCAGCATATTCTATTTACATTATCTATTTTTTAAATATTAAAGCGAGAACTGTCAACTCTTTATCTAATCTTACTTAATGCCTTTTTAATCTAGTGGAAAACGAGAATCGTGTTCACAAAAGTTGTCCATGACAAATTCCAAAATGTTTTACTGGTGATATATGTTTTTACCGTTTTACGGTTTCCAATTAAATCATTCAAACAGCATGCTGTTCAATTGGTGAAAACTAATGCATGTCTTACCTATTTTTTTAACTGGTGTAGAGGTTGTTCCATTAGTTTGACTAGTTAATTCATCCTTCTTAACATCACTATAATAAGTAAATTAATAATTTCTTTAATTAATAGCAACAAACAACTAACACATGCTGCATTCAATAAAAGTAGTCCTGAACAGAATTGAATCATTTTCAGACTGATATCCCTTTTATAGATTCAACTTTAATTCGGATGATTAATGTTTCCCTATATATATCAAATTTTGTTATAAATTTACTCACCCATTAACTGGTTTTATTCTGTATAAAACTTGAAAGAAAAGTTGATCTGGTAAAAGACTGAACACATCACCTTCTTCTAAACAATAAACTTCGTCTTTATGTAAAATTTTCTGTATGCCATCTCCACCAGCTTTTTTATAAAAACATGGATTCACATGAATCTGTAAAATACAAAAACATAAAATATAACGAATTAGAACATTCACCCAACTAACACAATTACCTCAATCTTTAATCATAATAATGGTATTGGATCCATGGTCAATAACTGTCTTTAAATAACTAATGTTCTACTAAACACAACTTCTTACCGATGTTAAATATAATTTTCCTTCTTTTACTTCTAAATTAGCATGATTTCTAGATACTCTTCTATCTTTTATCTGAAACAACAGAAGAACAACATCAATAGTTTTTGTGTATGTGCTTGAATCTGGTAATAAACAATAAAGTTTAATAAAGTTTGAAATATACCTTTGACGTCAGAGGCATTGTGTAGCTCCTGCAATATCAATTATGTAAATAATTAAAGCTCAATGTATTTACCTCTAAAAATGGTCCTCTTCCAACTACAGTAATACCAGTGTCAGGAACATCAGTTACATTCCCACCATCCATACATTTTAACTGAACTACTGACATAATGGCAACCTCTTTAGTTCAGATTCATTTAGTACTGATTTCAAGTATTACAGGGAGACAACCCAATCAGTGGCACACTGTGTAGGATTGTAGACAGCTATAATATATAAGAATTTTAATGTTACTCTAAAAAATGTTACTGATTTCAAGTATTACAGGGAGACAACTCAATCAGTGGCACACTATGTAGGACTGTAGACAGCTATAATATATAAGAATTTTAATGTTACTCTAAAAAAAAGAACCTATATTGACTGGATGATTGAAATTTAATCAGTTCCCCATATTTTCCAATTATTTAAAGTGAGAAAACTGGAGGCATCGTGTTACATGTACCTGGGTTTTCAAAATAAAATAATTAATACCTGTACAATAAGTTTCAGACTACAAGTACAATTCTAAAAAAACCCCACATTTACACCAGATGGTGATTGAAACTTCAGTAAATATCTAAACCCTTCCTATTATACTTGTAATTCACTTAGCTTTTGGTACACATCTATACACAAAGACTGTCTTTTTCCCTATTTCACAGTACCACTCGTTTGCTTTTGAAGTGACTGTATGTGCAGCCCAAGACACAAGACCCATACAGTGTGCTATATGGGAAATTTTGCCTGGACCGCGGCACTAACAGCCTACTCTTATATCAAATTCCAACAGCCAAGGGTTGTTTTTTTATATGCACGCTAATGTGTACATGGAACCTTTGTTTTAGTCCTATTCCAACGACTATATACGCCATCCCTTGCCAGGCCCTCTGTCCTAATGCACCACTAACAAGGGGGAACCATGCTGGAAAATCCAGATAAACCTTTTCAACCTACAACAGCTTCAAACATGGGACCTCCAGGTTAGCGAGCCAACATCTTACCCACTGAGTCACCACAGCTTCCCTACTGCAAAGAGATAGCCAGTTGTTAACTTACCACCACCAATATCAAAGGTCTTTGACTAATGAAAACAAAACAAGAACAATCCAATGATTAGGGCTTAATAGATGATTCTTTACAATTTCTCCCACCCGTGCTTAGTAACTTCTGCTAACAAAAAAAAGACTAAATTTATTAAAAAAAAAGTAAACAAAATGACCTATTTTTTTTACATCTGCCTTTCACATTAAATCTGCAGTTTGCAAATAATCCCTGGGGTCAGAAAGTTACAGATGGTGGAGATTTTTCAAAAAATATGTTGCATTAAGATTGCAGTCTTATCTTTTCTGCATAATCATGAAAAAATATCACTTTCAATAAATTTGTTGTTAAAATTACAACTCCACCATTTTAGCTCCTCCTTACAATGAGATGTATGCAAGGGGCATAACTCTGCGCATCGCGGAAGAAATAATACTTTCTCGAAGTGTCTTTAAAAATAGATATATTTAATAAATTAGATGACAACACTTCTGTTAAGATATCTGTTAAATGTTTAAGAATTCTGTGTATAAAACATTCATAATGTTTCTATTTTTAGTTCCTGATTCAACGATGTAAAACTCCTTTTAGATTCATCCTTTTCGAAGTCCAAAACCAATCCGTATTTAGCGACAGCAATCAGCTGTGCCCATGCGTATTATTAGCTTGTCAAAACATGGCTGCGTTCTGAAAACAGACGATTTTATTTTAAAATTGGATTGAATAGAAACAAAACAAAAATGTCTAAATCTATAACAGTAAGGGTTCAGTCTGCAGAACATGGGACACGAAGATTTGAAACAAAGACTTCTGAAACTGTTGCCGATTTTCTGAATAAAATCCAGCACGATTTTGAGTTGGGCGATTTGGGATGGAATCTCTACCAACAACGAAATAAAACAGGCGTCATCAGAACTTCAAGATCTAAAAAAATGGATAGTTACAAAGTAAAACATGGTGATATGCTTTATTTGATGATTGATGACAAAAATAGTAAAAGTCGAGACGACCTCTCACAGAAAATGGAAACCGAAAATGGAAGTGTGATGTCAGAATTGAAAATAGGAAATGCTTCGTCATCTAACGATGTTTTGGATGAGGTGGATATAATATTGGAAAAAACGGATGGAAAAATTTACAGAAAAAGAAATGAACAGCTGTGTCGTCATGGTCCCCAGGGAAAGTGCCTTCACTGTGTGCCGTTAGAGCCCTATGATGAAGAATTTCTTAAGAGTTGTGATCCACCAATCAAATTTCTGTCCTTTCATTCATACATTCGTAAACTAACAGGCGGCATTGATAAAGGAAAGTTTGTAAACCTAGAGAACATCAGTTGTAAGATAAAATCTGGATGTAAAGAACACCCTCCATGGCCAGGCGGAATATGCACAAAATGTCAACCAAATGCTGTCACTTTAAAACGTCAGACATATCGCCATGTTGATAACATAATGTTTGAAAATGCCTCCATTGCCGATCGCTTTTTAAATTTTTGGAGAAGTACAGGAAACCAGCACTGTGGCATACTTTATGGAAGATATGAACCGTTCAAAGATACCCCACTTGGGATTAAGGCGACTATTACTGCCATCTATGAACCACCACAAAAATCGTCTAGGAACAAAATTGAATTATTGGAAGATAACAATGATACTGTCAATGCTGTAGCTGAGAAATTAGGATTAAAAGCAATTGGTTGGATTTTTACAGATTTAGTAGCCGAATGCTTGCAACAAGGCACAGTGAAAAATTTTCGCGGAAAAGTAGACTCTCATTTTTTAAGTGCGGAAGAATGCATAATGGCTGGTCATTTTCAAAATCGCTACCCTAATCCTTGTCCTACCAATCTGTCATCTGATGGACATTTTGGTTCTAAATTTGTGACTGTAATTGTTACCGGTGATAGTAATAATCAGATCCATTTTGAAGGTTATCAAGTATCTAATCAGTGCATGGCTTTAGTACGAGATGATTGCTTGATCCCTACAAAAGATGTCCCAGAACTTGGATATGTTAAAGAATCCAGCAACGAGCAGTACGTCCCAGATGTTTTCTTCAAGGATAAGGATAATTATGGTAATGAAGTGACACAATTGGCCAGGCCTCTCCCTGTAGAATATCTTCTAGTCGAAATTCCTGCAGCTTTCCCTGTTGAACCTCAATTTACATTTCGCGTTACTGAAGACATCAAACCATTTGTGATTGAGAACCGAGAGGAGGTTGGAGATGTTCAGGATTTCAACGCTTTAGTTCAGCATTTACGACAGTTTGCACCAGATAAATTCTTAGATGCAATGTCAGATTTCCACCTGCTGATTTACCTCGCTAAGACAGAAATGTTGCCACTGCGCGAAAAAATGGGGATGCTGCTGGAAGCTGTAAAAAACAAGGATGAAGATATGGCACATCATTTTATGAAAACAGAAGAATGGGCGACGGTGGAACAAATGATGTCAGCACATAGTCCTTCAGTCCCATCCTTACAACAGCAATCTTACAATGGATCTGGTGCTATGGCAGCTCAACCACAAGGTGGCACCTCAGAACCATGGACATGTGCACATTGTACATTCATCAACCAAGCGGGATTTTCTACATGTGACATGTGCTCATTGCCTAGACAATAATCATAAAATGAATAAATGAAAATAAATCTCTTTTGTAAATTTTTCCAGATGTACGAAAGTTAAAAGGGACTGGTTTTTCAAGACTTTTGAATAAGAGGACAATTTTGTAGACTCAAAACAATCTGCTGTCAGTAAACTCCAATTACTTTTGAATTGAGAGTTGTTGGTCAGTTATAAATTTGAAGTAGATAATGTTTTATGTCACATAGTTTCATGCCATATTCCTCAATATTGTTTATCTCTTTTTCCAGTTATGTAGTATTTTGTTGGTAATATTTACCAGTCTTAATTGGCAGTGAAATTGACCAGCTGGAAAAACCTGTCAAGTAATAGAAATTTCCAAGAATTTGATCTAAAAACATAATAAATACAGATAAATTTAAAGTTTTCTTTTATTCTGAAAACACTTAAGAATTGATTTCTAAATTAAGATAATGCTAAAACTGGTAGCCTCTCAAATTTCCAAGATAGAAACCTGGATAAAACACTTATTTGTCCAGATTTTGCAACCTTAATCCTTATGCAAAACACCATACAATCTGACTGGTTATTACTCATGCCAATTTGAAAGTTGCCAAAAAATAGATGATAGAAGTATTTTGAAAATACAGAATGGTATGGATTAGTCCTTGTAGTAAACTGTCAGGAGTGGTTCATCACATTGAACAGTTGTTCTAATGAAAATATAACAAAAAATATATAGAGGATATTTGTTGTTTTAGAGTGAATAACATATTTTATTTCATCGAGAAGCAAGAAAACGTATATTTTCACGAATGCTACGCATTCGTGAAAATATAAACGTTTTCTTGCTTAGAGATGAAATAAAATATGTTATTCACGACAAAACGACAAATGTTCTATTTATTTTATGATTTTTCAATCATTTTAGCTAAAAACAACATGGACTACTTTGTCCGCTTCTAGCCAGTGGAATAACACTTTTATTTCACTGATAAAACACGGTATTCCACTACTGATCATAAAATAAATTATCATATCCTAAGGTGACCTGTAACAGATATCATTTCTTCTATGTGAATTAGAGAAATGGGAAGAATTTGATTAAACAATTGAACGAATTGTTATTAATATTATTTATAAAATTTTTGATTAAAATTAATGCTTCTGTTGACGACTTTGCTAAGTTTTATCACTGAAACAAATGGTTTGTATGTATTTATTTTTCAATGAATGTATAAAATGATATTATGTGTACATGTACAGCTAATTCATTTTTAAGCAATACACAGTGTGAGAAAATGCTTTATTAAAAGATTGCTTATTATTATTATTATTCAGTTCTACCACTGATAACTGTTGAAATCAATTTTTTAGGACTTTTCTGCCAGACAACCTTATTTCAACAAACAATTTGTCAGAGATACCAATAATCTGACATACAAAGAATTCAGCAGTCAATTATTAATTTAGTTGTACACTATCATAACATTTCTGTGATGTTTTAGCACCAGAATGGAGAGAAAACTGGAAATTTATTTAAATGTCCATTTAACACAATCTAGGTTATCCACACTAACATCCTTATTTCAATAATTCGCTTGTGCATAGGGGTCTTTTTAGCTATATGAGGTTAGTCAAGTAACCCTACTCCTTGTAATGTGTAAGACTGTGGTCAAACCAAGCTACATGTACTTGACTCAATGTCAGAAATGAAATGGGGTTTCACATCCAACTGTTCTGCTCCGACTGGGCTAATGAAGACAGACATACACCATGCAGTGTACTATGAGGGAAATTTTGCCTGGACAGCGGCGCTACAGCCTACTCTTATATCAAATTCCAACTGCCAAGGGATCTTTTATGTGCACACTAATGTGTACACAGGGACCTCGTTTTATTGTCCCATCCAAATGACTAGATAGCTGTCCTTGTCGGGCCTTCCATCGTGAACCACTGACTGACAAGGGGAAACCAGACTGGAAAATCCCAATTAACTTTCTCAGCCAACCCACGACCTCCAAACTAGCGAGCCAGTGTTTACCCACCGTGGCTCCCTACTCAATGTCAGACTTTATGATCTAACGTATATCAGCCAGAGTACATGTATTATATGTTGCATGGGTTTAAATCATTTGCAAGTATCATATAAACCAAAATATCTCCTGTCCTAATTTTTTTTACACTGGCTCCCTATTCCTGCTCACATTAACGTTAAGATCCTGTGCCTCACATACCAGTAACCATGAAATCTGGCACCCTGCTATATATGGAACTACTAAATCGATCCTTGAGATTTTTTAACAAGAACACTTGTCGTTCCACAATTGAGATTGAAACATTATGGAGACGGAAATTGTAGAATAATTTACCTCCGAAGATCTGAGATTTTAGGCTCGCATAATTTGTGAATGCTACAAGATTTAGGCTTTTTACACACTGTGTACATCTATTTTCTCATTGTGCTTGCGGCATGCTTTTCGGTGAGTTTGGTTTTGGATCTCTACAAATTTATCTAAATTCAGATAGTTCAAGAGTATAGATATCTCACAAAGTGATTGCTCAACTCTTAATTGGCCCCCACTTGTTTGGTCTTTGAATAGTTGCTGTGACTTAATGATTCTGAAATGTGGAAACTGTCTTTAAATGTCTACATAATAAATCATAATAAATGCCCCCTATTTTGACACTCTTAAAGGGTGTTTTCTCTGTTCTTTGAAACATTAACATGTAATGTAATATGAATCTAACTAAACTGAGTTGCATTCTATTTTTATACATCCACATTCATAATGTGGACGTATATTGCCATCGTCCCTGTCTGTGTGTCGCCTACAGGTCACAATTCTTAAGTGATCATCTTGAAACTTTACATACTTATTCCTTATATCCTAAGGATAATTCCAATTGTTTTTGGTGCATACCCGACCCCAGCCCATTTCTTGTATTGGTTTGTTTGTCGTCTACAGGCTGCATTTCTTAACATATCATCTTGGAGCTTTCCATACTTATTGTTTGTACCCTAAGGAACATCCCTAGGGAGATGAATTAATATAAGCCTTTGGCTTGTTTTTGAATCCTTACCTTTTGACAGTGTATGTATACAATATCTATTGTTTAAATCAACATCCCTATCATTTGGGGTGTATGCCCAATCCCCAGGGGCAGAGCAACGCCCATTTTCTTTCTGTGTGTCACCTACAGGCCACAATTCTTAATCGATCGTCTTGAAAATTTTCCTTGTTGTTTGTGGTGAATGCCCAACTCCTGGGGGCAGAGACCCGCCTATTTTCTTTTTGTGTGTCATTTCCAGCCCGCAATTCTTAGTGGATTGTCTTGAAAACTTTTTTATTCGCCCACATTTTCATGTGGACGTATTATGCCGTCGCCCCCGTCCGTCCGTCTGTCCGTCCACAATTTGTTTGTGGACACTCTAGAGGTCACAATTCTTATCCGATTTTGACGAAACTTGAAATATAGGTTTATCTCCAAAAGATCTCGGCTGCTTTCGATATTGGCATGTATCGGATTGAAACTTCATGGATTATGGCCCCTGTTTGTACGAAAAATCACGTTTTTAGCTTGTGGACCCTATAGAGGTCACAATTTTTATCCAATTTTGTTGAAACTTGAAGTGTAAGTTTATAACCCAAAGATCTCGGTTCCTTTTGATATTCGCGCATATCGGACCATAACTTCCTGAATTATGGCCCCTGATTGTACGAAAAATCGCGTTTTTAGCTTGTGGACCCTATAGAAGTCATAATTTTTATCCGATTTAAAAACCTGTATTATTATATCACTGTTACACCCTAAGAACGACTGAGTTCGAATTTAGTGAAAATCGGCCCAAAATTGACAGACAAAATGGTAAGAATATGGTAAATCAAGGTTGTGGACCCTATAGAGATCACAATTTTTATCCGATTTTGTTGAAACTTGAAATGTAAGTTTATAACCCAAAGATTTCGGTTCCTTTCGATATTCGCGCATATCAGACCATAACTTCCTGAATTATGGCCCCTGATTGTACGAAAAATGGCATTTTTAGCTTGTGGACCCTATAGAAATCATAATTTTTATCCGATTTAAAAAACTGTATTATTATATCACTGTTACAGACAATGACAGACAAAATGGCCACCATTCGTTCTCAAATAACGTAAAATTAAAGTATATCAAGGTTGTGGACCCTATAGACGTCACAATTTTTATCCGATTTTGTTGAAACTTAAAATGTAAGTATATAACACAAAGATCTTAGTTCCTTTCAATATTCTCGCATATTGAATTGTAATTTCCTGAATTATGGCCCTTGATAGTAGGAAAAATCACTTTCTTGTTAGCTTGTTCTCTATCCATCTCTCGAAAATGTGGGCGTATCCTGCCTGGCAGCCGCTGGTTATACTTATTCTTTATACCCTAAGGCTTACCTCTATTATTTTTGGTGCATGCCCCACCCCCTGGGACAGAGCCATGCCCAATGTTTGTGTGTCTTGTGTTTCGCCTACAAGCCGCAATTCTTAACAGATCCTTTTGAAACTTTGTATACCTATTCCTTATACCCTAAGGATGACCCCTATTGTTTTTTGGTGATTGCCCAACCCCCAGGGGCAGAGCCACACCCATTTTTTCTTTGTGTCTCTGTGTGTTGCCTACATGCCACGATCCTTAATAGATCATCTTTGAACTTGGGATATGTATTCCTTATAGCCTAAGGACCACAACTGCATGTCCCGAACCCCAGTGGCAGAGGCACGCCCAACTTTTGTGTTTATCGTTTACAGGCCGCAATTCTGAATGGATCAACTTGGTACTTGGCATACATGTATGTATTCCTTATAGCCTAAGGGTGTCAACCATTGATTTTGGTGTATGCCCTGACCCCCAGGGGCAGAGTCATGCCCAATTTTTGCCTTTAGCGCCCGAAGGCCATAATTCTGAATGGATTATCTTGGAACTTGGTATACTTATTCCTTATACCCTAAGGGCGACAACTATTGATGTTGGTGCACGACCCCCTCCTCCACTCCACCCCACCTCCTGCCCTTTCGTCGGGGCACACCCACTTTTTGTTGACATTTTGTCTGCAAATGATATACAGGTTGCAATTATTAACAGATTTGGATCCAATTCGGAATGATCTGTACCTATATTGGTCCATGCCTAACCCCCAGGAGCAGAGCCACGCCCAATTTTTGTATTTAGCTGGAATTCTAAATGGATCATATTGGAACTTGGCATATTTATTCGTTATACTGTAAGGATAGCAACTATTTATTTTGGTGATTGCCCAACCCTCAGGGGCAGAGCCACACCCATTTTTTCTTTGTGTCTCTGTGTGTTGCCTACATGCCACGATTCTTAATAGATCGTCTTTGAACTTGGGATATGTAATCCCTATAGCCTAAGGACCACAACTGCATGTCCTGAACCCCAGTGGCAGAGGCACGCCCAACTTTTGTGTTTATCATTACAGGCTGCAATTCTGAATGGATCAACTTGGTACTTGGCATACATGTATGTATTCCTTATAGCCTAAGGGCGTCAACCATTGATATTGGTGTATGCCCTGACCCCCAGGGGCAGAGTCATGCCCAATTTTTGCCTTTAGCGCCCGAAGGCCAAAATTCTGAATGGATTATCTTGGAACTTGGTATACTTATTCCTTATACCCTAAGGACGGCAACTATTGATGTTGGTGCACGACCCCCTCCTCCACTCCACCCCACCTCCTGCCCTTTCGTTGGTGCCACACCCTCTTTTTGTTGATATTTTGTCTGCAAATTATATACAGGTTGCAATCATTAACAGATTTGGATCCAATTCGGAATGATCCGTACCTATATTGGTTCATGTCGAACCCCCAGGAGCAGAGCCGCGCCCAATTTTTGTATTTAGCTGGAATTCTAAATGGATCATATTGGAACTTGGCATATCTATTCCTTATACTGTAAGGATAGCAACTATTTATTTTGGTGCATGTCCCGACCCCCAGGGGAGTGGTACCACACTCACTTTTTTGTTAGTTTTTATCGGTAAATACTTTACAGGTTGCAATAATTAACAGATTTTTTACAAATTCAGCTTATCGATCATTTCAATACAAGGGTGGTACCTATTTATATTGTTCCATATCCAACCCCCAGGGGCAGAACCCCGTCCAATTTTTGTATTTATCGTCTACAGGCTGCAATTCTGAATGGATCATCTTGGAACTTTGCATATTTATTCCTTATACTGTAAAGACAGCAACTATTTATTTTGGTGCATGCCCCGACCCCCCAAGGCAGTGTCACATCAACTTTTTTGTTAATATTTTGTCTGTAAATTTGGCAAAACAAACACAACACCTAGCCTTCTTTGCCTCTTATCATATTACAGCCATTTCATATTAATTCATTCTCTTCATTTTAAAAAGTACCATATCAATCAAAACAGGAATGTGGACGTATATTGCAGCGTTAACGATGCTCTTTTTAAATTTTTATTGTCCCAGCCATTTTGAGACCTGCTCTGGAGTTGCACCCCCCCCCCCCACCTCCAAATTTCCAAAAACATTGTTTATTTTTTCGAGACAAAACTGATGTGTGGGTGTATTTGCATGGCTATGTTTTAATTTTGTGTGGCATTTCAAAGGAGGCATCTTGAAAGTTTAAGAAAACATTAAGACAAGTATGAGTTTGTACAAATCTTTATTTTTTCTTCTTTGTACATGTGGTAGCCATGTCCCTTTCATTTTTTCTTTTGCCGACGACATCCGTCTTTGTTTTGTCTTCCATCACAATGTCATGGTACCATGACTGAATTGTTTCTGTTGACTTTTGAACTGTATCTTCAAGAACAATACCCTTTCCTTCAAGACTATGTGCAGCCCCTTTAATCCACAGAAAATCTTTCTTTTCAAGATTTGATACAGTTTTAATCAAAAGTTCTTGTTCGCACATTTCATCCTCTAATCCGCCGATGAATAAAATGGGCAATTTTAATTCCTTCAAAGGTACATCTCTTAGTTTATCTTTTTGTTTTGGTTGGTAAAGAGGATACGAAATGCAGACTACTCCTTTTACAAATGTGTGGAATTCAGTATCAGTAATTTGATTAGCAACATCTACTGCAGATCTTGATCCCATTGAGCGACCTGTGAAGAAAACAAAATTTCAAAAATTTTCTAGATACAAATTGTCCAAATCAGATGAAAAAAAAGAATTTGGGTTTAAAGAAAATCAAGCCTTACCTGCAAGAATACAGTGCTGTAAACCATAGTCTGATTCATGTAGATATTTCTGGAGGAAAACAAATATAATATGAATAAACCTACATTAATTATTAATAATATAAAAGTCGAGCCACAGCATGCCAGAATAAAGATTAATAATAGCGGCCACAGGATTTCCCAGATTAAACTAAATTAAAATTTTCAGTTTGCTAATACTGTAAATAATTTTTTTTTAATCTATAATATAATGTAGCAAAATAAACCAAGTTATGTATCTCATATAAGCCTTCGGATTTCATCAATTTTGTTTTGTTTGTTGGCTGCTGATGATATTTTGAACTCACAGATTTTAGTTCCTTCCAACTTATAAAGTTAAATCCCCTTTTGATGGTCCCCATTAAGACAAAGATATTTCCCCATATATATAACAGCAATAATAATTCATACCAAGACTCCTAAATAAACTTTGTTTCTGTATGTTAAATTTAGTCCTTTACAAGTAAATCTTAATACCAGGAAACCATGCTTTGCCAGATGATCACTAAATAATATCAATTGTTTAGTGTTCATATCTCCACCAGCACCATGTGTTAAAATAAAACCGCAATTAGGTTTTACAGTGTTACATACAGTAACTATTGCTGGGTATGATCTTTTATTAATGTCTATCTCCACTTCCCTGTAGAAGAGATTAAGAAATAAATTTAACATTACTGATTATTGTCATTATATACTCACTATGATAATATCTACCAGGAACTACGAGCATTAGACAGGATGACAGGGCCCGGTTAAGCTGAAAATGTAACAGTTAGGGCCCTTGCATCATGATCAACAGTGAAAAGGGGCATATGGCTATTCTGGTCATTGTTCATCACGGGGTAGATAGATTTATTTGGCACAAATAACATACACATCTTTATTTATGGTACCTAATTAGTTTTTGAAACTAATTTGGGGCCCCTTTAATCTGGGCCTGCAGGATAATTTGTCAGTGGAAATGAAATGAAATGGGGTTTAACATCCTACTGTTCTGCTCATAACCTGGGCTAATGAAGATGGGCATATGAGGGAAATTATGCCCGGGCAGCGGCGCTACGGCCTATTCTCGAATTCCAACTGCCAAGGGATCTTTTACGTGCATGCCAATGTGTACACGGGACCTCGGTTTTTCGTTCTTGTCATGCCCTCCATCCTGCATCACTGACATTTGTCAGTGGAAATCAATTCTAATATTAAAGGCAGAAGTTAGTGCTGGTTCTATAAAGGTATTTTTAAACTGAAAATCCTACTCATTCTTGGTATCCATTGATGTCGGCCGCCGATATATTTTCCCGCGCTTTTCTATTTCTTCAATTTCTGAGCTAAAGAAACATCGACGAAGGGAGATGATCGATTACAGAGAAAAAAGTGGTTATAATGTGATGAAACTGTTTGATATGACAATTAGGAGGAATGTTTCATTCGAAATAACCTATTATTCCGTATGTTCGATGACGTTTGTTCTCCAATAGTATCTAGCTTTTTTTTTTCTTATTTTCAATAGGCCTCTGTCAATGACAATGTGACTATATAAGTACCGTAGTTATAACACGCATGTAGCCATAGTTCATTGTTATTCCAATTTTTAAAAACATATCGTGCGAGTAGGCCTACATCATCATCTGATCAAATCAATCAGATCATTTGTTATCGGCGCCCTTTGTTATCAGCGGCACAAGGTATTATTTTTATTCTGTGTCAGCGGTCGAGATAAATAGCGGTCAGTCTTGGTTCAACTTTGAACTCCATGACCTTAGACCTTTCTCTTATATTGGCCACTACGCTAAGAAAATAGGACCGCTGCTTATCCAGTTTTTGCAGGACTATTGCTAAGGGACTGAAAGAAATTAAGCAAACTTAAATAATTATATAAATATGTACAACGGTTTACTAACATTTACTAAATTCCATAATCAAGAACATAAGCAAGAAATTCAGTTGATGGCGTAGGCGTAGTGATTCGTTAGAGAATATTGTAAATAAAGACTTGGTCACGTGCAGAAATTACCAGATCATAATCAGGGAAACCAAACTAAACGTCAAACGTGATCATGTGTCTTAGAATTATTGTCTGCTTAAGTCTTCTGGCTGTGACTGCCTATAGTTTTAATGACAACAATTTTGTAGAATTCTTCGAACAGAAACCAAATGATGAGGGTAAACATTGGGCTCTTCTGGTTGCAGGGTCATCTGGTTTTTACAACTACAGACATCAGGTACGGTATTTACGCGAATTTCAACCATTGGATCTATATTAGTTCTTTTATTTAATATTCGATAAATTAGATCCAGTGATCCACGGTTACTTACAACCCGTGCACATTCATATTTTTATGATTCTAATCTATCCAAATGGTGGAAATAAGTTGTAAATGTTTTTAAATCTCAAGATACATGTAGCATTACATGTAGCATTTCTTAAAATTTGGGGCACTCCTCCCCCTATGGCCACTTTGACTTAGTACTATTAGTAGTGACTATGGGAGCAGCTTCGTTTCATCCGAAAACTGTTTCGCAACTTTCACCCAAATTTACATGGGTTGTTTCATCCCTCTGAAATAGAACTGTTTCATACCACAAATTAATTGAAAGATCATGTATAAAATTTTAATATTTTCTTATCAAAAACATATTTATCCATATCATATAATAATAGTAGGTGAGAGAGGCGCACAGTATGCCTGATAATGACTCACATGATTGACACCACAACTTGATTGATGGGCAGGGCTCTATAAAAGTTGAGTGTGCCTGCGCACACACTTGAAAATGTGCCTGCAGGGTCATACTGAAACACAGGGATGTAGCCATGATTTGGTGAGTGGTGTATAAATATATCTGGCGAGCGAAGCGAGTCCCAAAATTTTTTGGGAGGGGGGCGTGGTCTTTTATGAAAATTAAACCCTTCTTGGTGTATTTTCAGAGCATCTGCTGCCTTTTGTATTTGGTTCAGTGCAAATCAAATTTCCATTTATATATTCAAATTTTACCAAATTCACTTAATTTTCATCAATGATACAGGGATCTAAAAACTTTTTGACACCACCCGACCAAGCATAAAATTGTCCCACCCCACTCTGTTTCTCTGGATAGTTGAGGACCTTTCGGTATTTGTTGTTTTGTTGGATTTTTTTTTCAAATATTACTTTATTACTTTGAGATTAAAAATTAAAACGATTCTTAAAACGGTGTTAAAACAGGTAGATATTGATAATTAAAACACGTTGTATTATTTGACTTGTTTGTAAAGTTGTTGTACGTGTCTCACGAATATTATTATTATTACGGTGGAATGAGAATCAGGTCAGGCAGAAACTGAGAAAGCTCTCATCGTCCTCCTAGTCCTACTCTCGGGCCGTAGCAAATCCACGGTCAACACAGGTAAGAAATAAAATAAGAAACATCATGAAAATTTGCAGGCACGTGTTGGACAATTACCGTAAATTGGTCTGGGTGACCTATTTACGGCAAATAAACAAATATAAAGACCGTAGAATAATTGTAAAATGAATATACCTGGGCCTACACATCTTCTAAGTATAAATAATCAAAATACCAATACATCTTTCTTTAAACTAATTTGGGATGATAGGGTCTACTACGGCACACAAAAATAAATTATGCCGTGACAGACATGGTTTGCGTACATCGGCTTTTACCATGGCTTTGCCGTTTAATTGCCGTGGTAAATTTTGAGCGCCGAGTTTGTGTACAGAGAAGGACGAAGGGGTTTAAATACGACTGGGCGACTTTCTTCGATTTTTTCTTTGTGCTGGGCGGCAAAAAATAGTGCCGGGCGCAGGCGCCGCCGGGGTGGCTACATCTTTAAAAATGTGCCTGCAAATTTTTTTTTTAAAGCAATTGTGCCTGCGCACACCTTGCACATGTGGGCGGAAATATCAATGCCTGTTGATGGGGCGCCCAAAACGGCTTGATCTGTGGGGTGCCTTATCCCGGAGGGGCACCCATAATGACATGATTAGTGGGGCACCTTATAATGACAATATATGATTGTCGGGCCACACATAATGCATTATGCGGAGTAAGATTGGTTTGGCCCCCAAAACGGCATGATTGATGGGGTGCCTCATCCCTTAGGATCGCCTATAGTGCGGTGGGTGGCCTATAATGCTGAGATTGGTGGGTTGCCCACAACGAGATCATGGGCGCTCATAATATAATTGTTAGGACGCCCATAATGCAGAGTGAGATTGTTAAGCGCACACGAATGAATTGGGTGTCCAAAACGGCGTGATAATTTTCAAAATTCAAACAAACTTTTCGGCTTTCTCATAAATTATTATAGGTACGTTAAAGTCGTATTCCTTACTTCAACCTTTTATAATGTTCATATCAAAATATAATACACCAATGTCGCAAATTCAGTCTCAACATTGAAATCTTCCGTCATTTTCAGGTGCAAACCCTGTTTTCCAACATTTTTCTGGCAGGAGAGCACCCTGGACTCTTCTCCGAAGGGATACGTGTCCACGGTACTGTTCATTGTTGACCTTCAAGTGTAGGTACATCGGCGTCCCCAGAAGCCTTGGAACCCCCCCCCCCCAACAATTTTGGGCTAGCTACAGGCCTGTAGTGGGTTGTAATCATAAATATTGTAGATTGGTCAATTTTTAGGAATCTCCCATTGATTAATTAGTGCATGTTCCTATCCCTTCCTATATAACGGTAGCTGCAATATGAAAATACTACTCATCCCCCACCTCTCGTGTATATTTTGGAATACTTAACAACTTTTTTTCACCATGATTCTTCGTTGTTTGCCAAAAGAATTATTTCTTGCCACAGCTGGCTGATACACATTTATAGTAATTCAACACTATTTTCAAGTAGAATTTTGCGATTAAAAACATACACAAAATACGTTTGAACTGATCAGCCATTACGAGACTTGAACATGCACAGACTGCATGTTTATTTAATTGCTAAATTCTACTTGAAACTATTGTTGGATTATTATAAATCTGTGTCAGATATGGTGAGGAAAACTTTCTTTTGAGAAAAATAAAGAATCACAGTGAAAAATAGAAGGTAAGGGTTCCAAAATAGCCTGAGAACAGGGGTGATGAATAGTGGAATTTTACCATATTTTGATGGCATTATTGTGTTTGAAAAATTGGGATTTTGGAAACACAGTGGTAGCAGACATATAATGTATTTCTTGTCATGTGATATTGATTCTTAAAGATAAGATCACATGATTTGAAGTATTGTTCAAAAGTGGGTTAAACCTGTGATCGTACATATATAAATTTTTTCAGGTCATCTGACACATTGAATAGAATGTACAGTGCAGTCTATCATGTGATAGTTCTAAAAAAACCCAAACTGTTTACTTTTATTACCTTGTACATGTAAATGGCCTAAGATGAAAACACTCCAAGCATGACCAGGTCTTTGCTAAGAATGTTTTAAATTTTATAGCATAAAGAAGTATAAAAATAGAATGAAATTAAAATAAGCTTACCAGTAGCCCTACTTATTAATATTTTGTATTATTTATTGCTTAATCCTAATAATAGATAAAAAAAGAGGGAATAACTGTCTTTATTTACCAGATAAGCACCCACATTTCATCTATTTTCTTTTTCAATTCTCTTTTATTATATTCCAAATTTTCTTTTTTACCATACTCATGATAAACTCATACCTGGTTTTTATACGCCCACATGGAAATGTGGTCATATATTAAAGTGGCCTTTGTCTGTGAACACTCTATAGACCACATTTATCATCCGATCTTTTTAAAGTGTATATGTTGTTAACATTAGTGAGATGAAAGAGCCTATTGAATTTGCTCTTCTTCATTAGCCCAGTTGGAGTAGAACAGTAGGATGTTAAACACCATTTCATTTCTATTGAATTTGAGCAATTTCTATTTTTTACTTCTAGAGTTATGGCCCTTGTTTCACTTTGTAGTCAACGCTTAGATTGGTGAAACAAAGAAGCCTATCTATTGAATTTCAACAAATTCTGTTAATTAGTTTTTGTGTTATGGACGTTGTTTGACTGTGTAGAACCATGTGACTGCTCAATCACAAAACTCGTTATCCGATCTGTATGAAATTGATATGGATTATTTAATCAGCAGATCGAAGAATCCTATTGAATTTCAACAAATTCTGTTAATTGGTTTTTGCGTTATGGACGTTGTTTCACTGTGTAGAACCATGTGACCGCTCAATCACAAAACTCGTTATCCGATCTTTATGAAATTGATATGGATTATTTAATCAACAGGTCAAAGAATCCTATTGAATTTCAACAAATTCTGTTAATCAATTTAAGAGTTATGACCTTTGTTTCACTTTGTAGAGCCTAGTGAACCGTTAACCACAAGATATCATGGACAATCTGTATTAAGTGTCTTGTAAATGCTCTCATTACCTACAAAACAATAAACTGTGGTAACACTTGTTGGCTGCTAGGACTATTTTGCTGCTGTGGGTGTATGTTTTATTGTTTGGCAACCTATCTTTACTAATGAAATAATGCCAACAATATTGATGTTTGAAAAGCATATAAACTAATATTTGACATGATTTAGCTCAGTAGAATTTTTGTGACAAATATTCTGTAAAAATCTAATTTGATGTGTTTTGTTAATATCCAAAAATGTAGACAAATGTGACAATTATTTATTTTAGTTCCATTAAATAGTCAGAATATTTGTAAATCTGATCTGAGAAGTTTTATCATTTGCTTGTTTATGATGCAACAGTCAGTGAAAATTCATTTGCTGGGCGTATTCATCACAGATTATTTGATTATGTTAAGGAGAAACCCTAGTCATTGTCTTATGATGATAATAATGATTTGATAACTAATTGTAAATAGTGGTGCTATCACCTCCTTGAGCTGATAAACTGACATTATCTCACTCTGTATGTAAGAGAAGTATAAATTTCGGCATATGTAAATATCTTTATCAGTGGAGTAATTATAGGCTTGATACATGCTATTACTAGTATTACATTCTATAGCTTCATTAGTATTATATTACCATTGATAAGTTCTAAGTCCACATATCACATTTCTGCCAAGAAAGCTTTAAAAGAAAAAAAAAAACAACATTATAAACTATGTCCCAGGATTTAATATTAAAAATGGAAGTGCATTTGAAATATATGATTATGAAATTTTATAAACCCCACAGGATTTTTTGTTATAATTATTATTGTAGAAAAAACTTAGGAAGTCAGTCCTGTAGCACATTCATAAGATTTATGTCCCAGTCTTTAAAAGTAAAAATGGGAGTGCATTCAAGAATTTTATAAACACTCAAAAGGTTTAATAAATTAGAATGTAAGCAGAGGGATAACTCTGTGATTTATAATTTAAGGAGTTCCCCTTTGGGATACAATGAACAGTCCAACCAAGTTTTTATACGCCCACATAGAAATGTGGTTGTATATTGTTGTCGCCTCTGTCCATCGTCCACATTTTTTTGTGAACACTCTACAGGCTACATTTATCATCTAATTGTTTTGAAATTGATGTATGTTGTTTACTTTAGTGAGATGAAGAAGCCTGTTTAATTTCAATAATATCCGTTTATTACTTCTGGAATTGTGGCCCTTGTTTCACTTTATTGCACCTTCATTATAATCAGATCTGTATGAAATTTATGTACATCCTTTAAATTAGTGAAATGAAGAAGCCCTTTGAATTTCATCAATTTCCGTTAATTACTACTAGAATTATGGACCTTGTTTCACTTTGTCGAACCCTGTGAACACTCTAACAGCAAAATTTATCATGTATGATATTTATATGCATTATTTAGATTAGTGAAATATAGAAGTCTATTGAATTTCAGTAATTTCTGTTAATTAGGTCAAGAGTTATGGCCATTGTTTCGCTTTGTTGAACCCTGTGAATGCTCTAACGACAAAAGTTATCACCCGTTCTCTATGAAATTTATATGAATTATTTAAATTAGTGAAGCCTTTTCAAGGTTCGCAAAATCCTTGAAACTCATTGAAAATCCAGGAAAAATGAAAATGTGATTTCCAGTACTGGGAAATCCTGGAAAAACAAGATTACTCCTTGAAACTCATTCTGGATTCGCTATATATTTTAAAATATAAAACTGAACGTAGTCAGCACATGTTTCTTCAAAAGTTGAAGAGTTCATGGACGTAAATGTTCTTCAAGCGTAAAAAATCTGGTAAATAGCTCCTGGAAAACTCTTGGAATTTTAAGTGTTCTGAGTTGTGCACACCCTGCTATTGAATTTCAGCAATTTCCATTGATTACGTCTAGAGTTCTGACCCTTGTTTCATTTTATTGAACCTTGTGAACACTCGAATGACGTATGAAATTCTTACGCATTATATAAATTAGTAAAACAAAGAAGCCTATTGAATCTCAGAAATTTCCAATAATTACTTCGAGAGTTATTGCCTTATTTTAACTTTCAGCAATTTCCAAGAATTACTTCTCATGCTATGGGCCTTGTTTTACTTTGTTAAACAATGTGAATGCTCGAACGACAAGTCATCATCCAATATCTATGAAATTTATATGCATTATTTAGATTAGTAAAACAAATAATGCTGTTGAATTTCTACAATTTTTGTAAATTACTTCCAGAGTTAAGGCTCTTTTTTCAGTTTGTAACACCTTGTGAACCCTCAAAGGATGAAAATTATAATCTGACCTGTATGAAATTGTCTTGTAAATGCCCCCCATTGCCTATAAAAGATTAAATTGCAACAACCCTTGTTGACAACGTATCTGTTAAACTTCCATTGGGAATTTTTTCTCCTGTATTACTGTAGAGTGTTCATAAGACATTATGGATTGGCAATGGACACAGGTGACAACATTATTGATTAAATGTATATCATGTGTTATGGGTTGGTTTACTTTCAGGCTGATGTGTGCCACGCCTACCAAATTGTAAAGAAACATGGAATACCTGATGAAAGAATTATAGTTATGATGGTTGATGATATTGCTAACAATAAAGAGTAAGTGAAATATGCTATCATAATAAATTTATTTAATTAAAGATACATTGTTCCAAAAGTATTTATTGGGTGGTTATTTATGATAAAAGTATGACAAATTTGGTATATGAAAAGTATAGACCCAATCTTCCTAGAAAAATACTGGATTACCCAAAAAACACCCATGGGGCAAGCACAAAAATGTCAGGGTATCACTGGCGGAAAAAGTAGTTTACAGAAAATAATTAAGTATTTACTTAGGCCTCAATATGGATAATAACTGGACAGTAAATAACGAAAAATACATTCTGAAAGATGGCCCCTCCCTCAATGAATTGAGCTGACAGACATGGTGTCTTAACAACAGTTTATTTATAGTTTGTGGTATCTCCGGACAAATACAAAGCTTTGAGAGGGGGAGAGAAATGGGGTTTAGCGTCCACTCGACACAAACTAGGTTATTTCGGTACTAACATATGGTTCAATTTTATTTCATTAATTCGCTTGCGGGTAGGGATCTTTAGCAGTGGGAGGAAACCGGAGGACGCAGAGAAAACCCATGAGGTTAGACAGACGACCCTACTCATTGTCACGTACAAGCGGGGAATTGAAACAAAGCCAGTTGACTCAATGACAGACCTTATGTTACAGTGCGCACACGCTAACCATTTGGCCATCCAACCCCCTGTTTTAAGAGGGATTTGAAGCAAATTTTTGATAGATTAACTAGTCCAAATTTTAATATACATGTATCATCAAATAACACAGTTTGTACACAGGAAAGTATCTTTAAGGATAATGTCTTAAAATGATAGAATCTTGTTAAGAAATAACAATTTTGATTTCTGAGTGCGGATTTGTTTTATGGAGTGAGAATCTGTCTTTCATTCCAATATTTACGACCATAGATAAAGCCAATGTTGGAATATAATCAATCTTGCTTATGCCAGAATCTGATTAAAACACAGATCCTATTTTGATTTGTTTTTCATACAAGTAGTTCAAAATTTCGTTTTTACTTTACTACATCAGGATCTGAAAGAGTTGTTATTTAACTTGCGTTCTGGATGATGTGAGGGATTAGACAATGAAACGGTCTGTTATGGCGAGTTTTTGGCGTGAGGTACACAGAACTGTGATTAACCCACTAGAAACATCAAAGCTGATTGGTGGTTAATCAAATGTCTGATATTATAGGGTCAAAAGCCTCTCGTATGACCTCTGACGCGACCTTACGCTAAAACCGATCAGATCTTCATGTAATAGAGCCCATCGAAAGTATAGATCTGTTTTTTAATCAGATTGCTTATGCCAGGGCTTTCTAAGTCAAATGGGATTCAGACATGGATGCTATTTCGAAATTTTGCTGGTCGGACATTGTTGGTTGGGTTTAATAGAGGCCAGAATTAGGTCAACAGAAGTCATTTGTCAGCTTCGGGAAATAGCATTGATAAGCTTCCATTACTTTTAACTACAAAATTTGTTATGTTATGAAGCATATTGTGTTCATACAAAACATAAGTGCATGGAGAGAATGAACTATCCCAAACTTTGCCCAGTAGTCAGAATTGTAAGTATGATATACCAAGAGTGTACTAAAAACGTAAATATTTGCAAAGATCTCTTCAGAAACAGAAAACATTATCAACATGTTATTATTTCAGGAACAAAGATAAAGGTGTTATTATTAATCAACCTAATGGACCAAATGTTTATCCAGGAGTACTGAAAGATTATACCGGAGAGGTAAGATTCATTATATAGATAGTTTTTATATATAAATTGGTGAGATAATAAGCTTCACTTACTGTATTCATTGTCTTTTAATCATAAGAATAACATCTTAGAAACTTGTCTATCTATGGTTGCTCTTTGACTTTTGAGTCAACTGAATAACTTGAGAGGAAGAGCTTTGCAAGATCTGTTTCTATGAGTTGATCACTTTTGGTTTTCAGATTTTAGCTTTAGTTATAGAATTATAATTCAGTATTGATAAGAAATGAATTTGTTTTTGATTGTTCATGCTTTGTTAATTTTTTTTAGAATGTAAATCCAAAAATGTTTTTAGAAGTTTTACAAGGAAACGCTGAGGCTGTTCGGGCCATGAATGGAAGTGGTAAAGTTATTCAAAGGTAAAAAAAAGTATTTTTCAGATAAAAATAAGTTTTTGGGGGTTCCTGTTTAAAAGGACAGATTATTAGAGATTTGATGCCATTGCCTTGAACATGTGTCAAGAAAATTTGGTTGGTGTATGCACAATTACTTTCAGACTTAGTTATAATCTAATAATTACTTTCAGAGTTATGGCCCTTGATTGGGATGAAAGATGTCCATTGATTTTCAACAGTTATTTTCAGAGTTATATGTAATTCTTTTAAGAACTCACTTTAGAAAATCTTCTATACAATAAATACTTCAAGGATTGTTACCTTATTTATAATCTGAAAATTACTTTCCGAGTTATGGCTCTTGATGATTGGGATAAAAAATGTCCATTGATTTTCACCAAATTACAATTACTTTCAGAGTTACGTACAGTTCTTAATCACTTTTAAAAATCTTGTATACAATAATTACTTCAAGGATTGTTGCCTTACATAACTTTTTAGTGTTTTGTACATGCTCAAGTTATCTATGGATATTTGGATGATTTATATATGTGTGCATGTCTCATTGTCCGGCAACCTATTTGTTTGGTTTTTTAGAGATTAAATCTCATTTAAAGAGTATGCTTTTGCATGGTGTGCATAATATGCTCATAAACATCGTTAAAAGATACACAAATTTTTGTAGTGATGATCTAATTTACAAGAATAATAAATCTCAGGTTGTATCTAAAGGTCGTATGAATAATTAAAATAAATTTAATTTATTTTCTGTCTGGGTTAAATATTTTTTATATGACCAGAAATAAATCTTTTAACCAACTTGTATTCCATATAAATGTGTCATTTGTGGTCTAAGGGGAGATAACAGGTAACAGAAGAGTTATATCCCTTGATATATTTCTTTCTGTAACACAGTTTGCCATTTATAACTATTTATCAAAGTCTGCTCAAGATTCATAGTTATTTGCAAATTATAACTTTGTAATTAAAACCTTAGTACATGTACAGGTGTATGTTATTTTAGTATTAAAAGTCACAGTTTTGTTTCATACAGAAAAGCTGTCCACGAGACAGGGACATTTTAAATTTCCTTCATACTTAAATATTGTTGAATTATAAAGTCTCAAGTCTCTGATATTGAATCATATGATAAATAGAAATATGGGTGCACTTGGTTATAAAAAATAATAATAGGTCAGATACCACGGGACAAGTAGCATGAAAACATGACTTGTCTGAATTTAACTTTGTTGTTGAGTACAGGCGGATTTATTGAGTAATATTATCAGGAGAAACATTCAAGTGATAGAGCATTGATTAAATAAAGATTACATATGATAAATAATGGATTGTTAATTTCTAACTTAGCAAAACAAAGATCATATCTAATATTTATACATGGAATGCCTGAAAAATATAATGCTATGGTATTTCCATTTATAATGACAAAATCTGTTTCAGAAACAGATTTTTGTTGATTTTTATTTATATAAAAATATATACATTTTTTTTATTCCAGTGGACCTAATGATCATGTTTTTGTCAACTTTGTTGATCATGGTGCACCTGGTATCCTCGGATTCCCTAGAACTTTTGTAAGTTTATAAATATATTATTATAGAAACTATAACACATACGTATGGAAGAAAATTGCTGATTTATTTAGGCAATGTTTTGAGGAGTCTATATACATATAATTGCCCTACACATTTGTTACTGTACTTGCTTGAAAACGTCTTCGAAACATTGCCTAAATAAATCAGTAATTGTTGTTCCATAATTATATGTTATAGTTTATTGCTCTATCCAGTTACTAAATGCCTCTAAAAGATTAATATTATTACATGTATCTAAAGATTTCTTTGTTTTCCTTGAAATGTTGACACTAGCTAGCCTTGCTGGACTGAATGCTGTTTTCTGATGGGTTAACAAAAACTTTAATAAACAATGAATTCCTACGTAATAATTTAAAACAAGATAAATAATAGCCATAAATAGGTTTGATAAAAAAAAGGTATGAGTGACAATTGAGACTAGATACATACACTGTAGCTGTGTCTATTTAGATTAAAAGTGGGAAACATTAGAGCTATTAGATTAGCCAATAGATTTAACAAGATGTACTGCTTAGACACAAAACATATTATGCATTGGTACAGCAGTATTGAGTGTAGAATTATCAAACACTGGAAATGGTAAGACTCATAAGGCTCTGTTAATCCCTTATTTACAGTTAAGATGGATTTCTACTTTATAATAGTAATATTATTTTTGGTCTAGTGTGTCACAATTGTTAGGTTTAATTCTCAATTCTTTTTAAAAATTTGATTTTCAGTTACATGCCTCAGAACTGAGCCCTGTTATAAAGAAGATGGCGAGAGACCAGAAATTTGCTAAGGTTAGAAGGTTTTTACTAATTTAATAATTGAAAACAATATGTTTGTTGTCATCCCTGTTAGAACGCGCCCCATGCTAAAGTCATTATCTGATTGATTTGAAATTATTATGAAGCCCTATAATAAATGTTAGCATCAGGAAGAACTAGAATCCAATCAAATTTTAGTTTTTCAGGGTCTTTTAATTTGCCTCCATTACATAAAAAGAATAAATATGTGACAACCCTTGTCGACTTCTCGTCAACTGTCATGGTTTCGATTCCCCGGTTGTATGTGACAAGGAGTAGGGACACCTGTCCAACCTCTTTGTTGTCTCCAGGTCCTACAGTTGCCTCCCACTGCTAAAGACCTATGTGCAAGCAAATTATTGAAATAAAATTGAACCATATATTAGTCCCGAAATGACCTAGTTTGTGTCAAGTTGACATTAAACCCCATCTCTCTCTCTCTCTCTCTCTCTCTCTCTCTCTCTGTTTTATCATAAACATTGCCAAAGCTTTCAATTGTCTCTCGTGGACTGTTCAGATGACTTCACATCATTTTTCCTACCATTTGCAATTGACATGAGTATTTCTTGTGTGCAGTTGTGGAATGGATCCAGAGGGGAAAGGGCCCCATCAGCCCTGACTGGAAAAAATAATTTTACATATTTTATTCAAAATGGCCTTTATCCGAGTAGCAAAGTGATTATGTCACCACGATGGAGGCCCAAGGATACCAGTTGGTCCAGGGGCCCAGAGCTACAAAGTCCGCCTATGCTAGTGTAATAGTGACATATCTAAATATCCAACAAATGTTGACTCAAGAATGGATTTTTTGTCATTTAATAAATGTTTTGTTTCCAGTTGGTGTTCTATATTGAAGCTTGTGAATCTGGATCAATATTTGCTGGTGATCTTTTACCTAAAAATATTAATGGTAGGCAACATCATTTTTTAATGTCAATTTGTGGAGATCAGAGCTCATCCATTCACTGTCATGCATGTGTACTACATAATAAGGGTTATATTAAAATTTGTAGATTGTCAACAAGAGCTTCCCTTGAACAGAAATGAAATGAAATGGTGTTTAACGTTTAACATTCAACTTTGCTGGACCATATAGGTTAATGTAATGAACTGAAATGGGGTTTAACGTCCTACTGTTCAGCTCCTATACTGGGCTAATGAAGACGGCCATACAGTGTGCTATGAGTCCTATTCAATTTTAGCAATTTCCGTTTATTATATCTGCAGTTATGGCCCTTGTTTCACTTTGTTGAACCTTGTGAATTCTCTAACGCCAAAAGTTATCATCCGATATGCATTATTTAAATTAG
The DNA here is from genome assembly GCF_932274485.2 of Patella vulgata. Classification (NCBI taxonomy): domain Eukaryota; kingdom Metazoa; phylum Mollusca; class Gastropoda; family Patellidae; genus Patella; species Patella vulgata. Next base: position 28,460,028 of record NC_065883.2, read on the forward strand.
TAAAACGAAAAAGCCTGTCAAATTTTAACAATTTCTGTAAATTACTTCCAAAGTGAAGGACCTTGTTTCAGTTTGTAGAACCTTGTGAACCCTCAAATGACGAAAATTATAATCTGATCTGTATGAAATTGTCTTGTAAATGCTCCCAATTACCTACAAAAGAATAAATATGCTACAACTCTTGTCGACTGCTCGGGCGATTTAGCTGCGGTGGGCGTATGTTATGTTGCCTGGTAACCTATCTTCCTTGCTGGCACGGGGAACTGTACCGACCAGCTCTGAGGCCAGGGCTCCTCAACTTCCCTTAAAATGAAATGGAATTTAACATCTTACTGTTCCGCTCCGACTTGGCTAATGAAGATGGGTATGCACCATACAGTGTGCTATGAGGGAAATTTTTCTTGGACACCGGCGCTATGGCTTATATCAAATTCCAACTGCCAATAGTACTGGGGCCGGGGCTCCTTAACATCCAACTTTCCGCGAAATGAAATAAAATTTAACGTCTTACTGTTCTGCTCAAACTGGGTTAATGAAGATGGGTATATGCCATACAATGTACTATCGAATTCCAACTGCTAAGGGTACATTGACATGCACACATTGGTGTGCATGGAACCCATGGTTTTCATACCATCTGAAGGACTTTATGTTGTCCCTTGTCAGACTCTCTATCCTGCACCACTGACAAGGGGAAACCACATCGGAAAATCCAGAACATTCTCCGTCAACACCGGGATCGAACAAGGGACCACCAGGTTGTTGAGCCAACGTATTACTGAACCAACATGGCTCCTCAACCTCCCTTGGAGTTTCTCCACTTGTTTCTGAAAAATACTTGACTGATATTTATTAGAATAATGATAACTGATTTGTAATTGTGTTTTGTTTTCAGTTTTTGCGACAACTGCAGCTAATGGCAAGGAATCCTCATATGCTTGTTACTTTGATTCCAGATTAGAAACTTATCTTGGTGATGTTTACTCTGTTATGTGGATGCAAGATTCTGATAAGGTTAATATATAAAAGAAAACATAGCACTGAATAGGCTACTAATCACAAAGTTTATGCTTTATTTTCTTTGAATTTCAAGTAAATAGAAAATTGAAACTTGTATTTTATGAATGCTTAACATGCAAACTTTTGTAGGTTAATTTAAACTTTGAGGTATTTGGTTAAAGGTTGGTACACTGCTGTATATAGCAGTGTTACAGATCACTTTCAAGTTTCTTGAAATTCCACTTTACTGAATTATGTCCCTTTGTTGATTTAACATCAAAACTTTTTTTAAAACTTTGAGATGTTTGATTGAAATTGAGTGAAAATTAAGTTTTACAGAATTTATTTCATCTATATGCATTTGGGTTATATATTTACATGCATTGTTATATTTGTAGGCAGGCTGTTTATTTAAATTATCTTAGTACATTGAAATGTGTTAGATAGTAAAATCTCTAAAAATTAGCTTATTAAATAGTATTACTTATCATATGGTTTCTGAAATATATTGTGTGATAACAAGATATATCTCCCTTGGTATTTTCAGGAAGATTTATCAACCGAAACATTAACTCACCAGTTTGAAATCACCAAAAAAGAAACAAACACTAGCCATGTTCAAGAATTTGGTGATGTGGTAAGTTTTAACATTAGAAAATTTTTTGCACATCCATTTATTATGGTCGGGTATTGTTGTCACCTTTATCTGTCAATCTTGCTTCCCACCCTTTTGATATTTCCCTGTTTATATTCAAATTTATAAAATCTTGTGAAAGTGATACAGGACTGGCTGTGAGATTGCTGCTCAGTGACATAAAAATCCTATTGAATTTAAAAATTCTTTGGATCATATATTTCAAATGCATTTTGCAGAATTTTCTTGTCTTCCATATTTTGACTTTTAAAGCTTGGGAAAACTATACAGAAAAAAACATAGGATTGTTCTAGTGTAGAATGTAAACAAAAATATTGGAATAAATAAGTGCTGAGACACATTTGTTTAATGCCAGTATTATGATAGCAAATATATAAAATGAAATGTTTACTGGGGCTACTTTAATAGATCAATTCCAGTGGTCTGATACCTCAGTTCTATATTTATATTTATGTTTTGTATGTAAAATGATTTTACTTATTTTTGTGTAGACTATTGGTCAAATGACAGTCGCCGAATTCCAGGGTAAACAAATAGCTGCTCCTGTTGATACTGAAAATATACCAAACCCAAATGTGAGTTAATGTAGATTTTAATAACCGCCAAATTTACTTTTTTCTTCTTATTCGTAAAACAGCTTAGTTTTCAATGAAGATCTCAATGTGTTATAAATATACCAATAAATATCAAACATATTAGACCTGTGAAGATCACGGGGAGATAATTTTGGTACATGGACACATTTAATTCCCCCCTTGATCTTCAAACAATCTTCAATGAAGATGTCAATGTGCTATAAATATACCAATAAATACCAAGCAAATTAGACCTGCGAAGATCAAGGGGAGATAATTTTGGTATATGGACACATTTAATCCCCCACCCTTTGATCTTCAAAACAATGTAATTGTAAAGTAATCCCATCAGATCTTTCCAATTATTTCTACTTAATAAACTGATATAACGTATTATTACTTCAAAATATATGGTCTCAAATACCCACATATCTCAGTGAATGTTATATATATACTAAAGAAAATAATTGAATTTGACCACATGAATTATCGCACATCCATCTCTTCATCACTTGAACTATTCAATCTCTCAAAATTAGTAGTGCACTAGCACTGTGGAATAGTAGTAATATTTTTGCTAAATATATACTTATATTGTAAAAGTGATTTAGACAACGCAGTTCCATGATAAAACCATATAAACTTTATTTAACTGTATAGGGCGAGGGGCACCAGACACCGACTGCAAAACTAAAAAGATCATGGCCCAGGATTCTATGCAGATGCTAATTAATATTCATGGCATTTAATATTCATAATCTCACATACTCTGTATATAATTCAGTATCTCTGCATTTCAGTTAGATGCTGTGAAGTCTGAAGATGTCAAATTAGCCATCTTAGAGCATCGTCTACTTGCTGCTAAAACTGATGAGGAGAGGATGTTTATTGAAGATGAATTAGACCTTCTTGTCATGGTTTGTGATTCATCTAGTTTTTTTAGCGTTAAAAAGTTTATTTTTTGATTAAATAGAACTAGTCACAAGCTATTGGATAAGAGATTTCTAACTGCCACAATTATTTAATAGACCAAATTGCTGAATTTAAGTTGTGCCGTTGTATAATTTGGTTGATATGTGCTTTTGATTTGAATATAATCTCAATTTAACATTTTGGGAAAAAACTTTGAGATTTCCCTCTTAATTCCAATTTAAAATGCCAATATGAAATAACAAGTTCATAGAATATTTTAAAATTTGTCTTTTTCTTCAGGAGAGAACCAAGACAGTTAACACAATCAAACATATGATCTCATTCGCTGTCAATGATCAGTTATCGGATACACGTAAAATGATGACCTTGAGACGACCATTGACCCAACATGATTGTTATAGAACTGTTATTAATCATCTACTTCGAGTATGTCCTGCTTTGAATCTACCAGAGGTAAATTAATGGTTAACATATTTTTCAGTTATTCTTTATGGGCACCCGGTGGTAGCCCTTCATGGTATCAGATACTTTGTTTAGGCAGACCCTTATTTAATAATTTCTAACAGTTCTAACTATAGTAACCCCCAAATCATCTAAATCTGATGTTTCTGTGATTATTTCTGATCTTATGTTCAGTGGCAGGCATATTATTGCAGCTGCTCCATATGAATGTTGCATTGAAACTGCGGTGGTAAGGGTGTGGGGAGGAGAATATGCAACTGTTAAAATTTGTGATTGTTCAGTTAGATGAAATAACCTGTTTTATCATAAACATTGCCAAGACTTTCAATTGTAATAAAAACATAAAATTTGCCTTAGAAAATTGGATTTTAATTAACACTTGATTTTTTTATAGGTTCACATTTAGTATGAAAAATATACATTCTCATTACCTCATTATTTTCAAATTCACAAGAATTAGATCATTCTAGTACATAATTATTATTTTATATTTCAGAATGATTATGCTATGAGACATTTTTACACTTTTGTTAATCTGTGTGAGGAACCAGTAGCTACTGATGTCATCATTAGTGCCATGGATAAAGTTGCCGTGGATACACAATTTTGTTAAATTTGATGAAGATTCCAAAATTAACTGGATTAATGGTTGACGGTATAACCCATAAAATATAATATTTAACATGTGCACATGTATAGATCTAGTTATTAACTTAGGCACCAAGACATCTGTTTCTGAAAACAAAGGTTGTAAGAGGGTGTCTGTCTGACATATTCAGGAAGATTATCTAGAAAAGACTATTGTCTGTTGTTATAGTAACACCCACATCATTGTGGGGACCAGTTATTTTCGCAGCTAGATACTGTTTTACTGTTAGAACTTTTTCAGTAGCCCCAGATGTCTTCGTGATCTTGACTAATAATATAATCACTCAACACCAACCGGTCTTCCATTTTAGTTAATTGTGGAATCTTTTCTATGAATGTTTGTAAAATGATTAATGCTGTGATAGTTTATGATTTTTATATAACAATAATATATTCATTTTTATTTGTGTATCTTTGAGGTTTTTTTTTTTTAGTGATTGCCCCTATTGTGTTAATCTTGCTCAGTTTAATTAAAATCTAATGAATATTTTTTGTGTATACTGGTAGTTATTTGCTAAAACCTATTGTTTTGAGGTTTAAAGTTATGTAATGCATATCAATAGGATACTGTCTGCTGGTATCGTATATCTTGAATTTCTTAAGATTACAATGTTCTAATTTGGCAAAGTAAAATATAGGTCCAAGGTATTCCAAAGGTTTTTTTTTTTCACCTGATTATTCTGATGCATTGCTGAGTGGGATTTACAAATTATTACATAATATTTGAAACTTTTGCCCTTGTTACCGTATATATTCAAATATATACTTGCTTGAATATGGTCCATGTTTTTAACGAATATCATTATGTCATGTATTATGCATTGATATTCCATCATATAAAGGAGCTCCACATTGTACATCAATTTCTTATATGTATAGATATAATTATTTGTATATGTAGGTATTTCCTATATTATTAAGTATTAGCTCCACATTATCTATTTATTTGCTAATAAGTGCTACTATTTCTTTTTTTTTAATATGAATATTTTAGAAATACTGCTGCAAAGATATATTAATATTTCTAATTATTACCAGTAGATGTATTTGAATTGTATTTTAAATGTTTGTTGTTTTATACTTTTTCATTCCATATTTGCTGATGTAGATGCATTTCCTTTTTTGTTATTGGAATTGATTAAATTTATGTCAAACTTTTATTAAGTGTATTTTGTGCCATATATGATAATACCGGTATATAAATCAATTGTGCCTTAATAAACGTATCAGAATTTTACTTTTTCGTGCAGTTATCCATTTTCAATGTTCAAATATGCATTGTACTTTATATTATGGAACCTAAATAAAGTGTTTGTTTGTAGTGATCTAAGCAGGGGCAGATCCAAGAATTTTTGCCGGAGGATGTGTGCCAGACTCTTGTTAAGGAAATTTAACAGTTGAAAATGCATGATGCTATCATCGTCTCTAAATTATGTAGGCATACATACACATTGAGCTTTTTAAAGTGAGCAATCCAACACCCTGTTTGATGTCAGTAATGAATTAATAGGATCACATTGTGATTCGATTTTATTGATGCAAAGCATTAATTGTGATATCACACGTTTATATCATTATTTTGTGCTTTGGATGCCAATCCCATCCCACCATCTGATGATAAAGGATAAAGCACACAACCCTTACACTTTTCTCATAAAGTGTTGTTTTACAATTTTTTTTTATGTGGCGGAGTATCATTGGTTTTGGACCCCCAATCTGGATCTGCCCCTGCTAAGTATTTAGAATCCTGTATGAAATATATTCATGAAAAAGAAAAATTTAATTTGCATAATGTTTAAATGAATTTTCATATCAAATAAAAGTTGATTTTTTTTAATTAATAATTATTTGTTACAATCTTTACATTTGATTGACGGGTACCTTATGGACTTGATATTTTCTTTCATCAGTTGTGATTTCTAATAAAAGCCTTCCTAAAGTTAACTATCCCAATTGTGCATTTCCTGAACATTTATAGGTCTGCAGAGGATGCCGAATTTTACCAAATTTTAAATTCATCTTATCTTTGTAAATACTAACTGCAGTTCAAGATTATTTTAACTGAAATTAATTTAATTTTATAAAATCAACTTTCACAGTATTGTGTAGTTTGCAAAGGATTCAAAATCTCTCAAATAAGGATCAGTTGCTGAGACTTGCTAAAGATTTTAGTGTGATCTTCTAATTGGTCACAAGAAGTAAGAAAAAGCAAGTGGTTATTTTAAATTTCGGTCCATGGATCTAAATGCTAACAATATGGAAGTTGGACGTAGGCCTACTTAATGTCAACTCACATTATCAGTTGTTTGGGTCTTGGGGTTACCGGGTTTTTTTTAGGTTTGTAATTTTGTGAAAATGGAACTAAGGAAATGTTTAAGTAAATATTTAATATTGACATAACCTGTTTCTTGTACAAGTCTTTTTTTACAGATCCACAGAATCAGTAAACCATGGATACCGTATGGACACGATCACTAAACATATTCCAACAGATTTTAATGTTAATTCTCAACTATTTTACCATCTGTTAGAACTTTCGCCTATTTTTGACTGTGGCAACGCCTTGCCCAAAACATACAGTTAGAATTCTTTCGTCTTTGTCCAAAAGTTTGTAGGCCCTGTTATATGCTAAATGCTAAACTATTGATTGAGAAACGGTAACGCTTAGCCATACAGGCCTACATTTCAGCGAAACCCTATAGAAAATGTAAAATCAAACTATAAATAGAAGGCATGACATTTAGCGGGGGATTTTTATTCTGGGCTTGGTCGGCTTGGCCTGTTTGACCACATGTGACATTGACTTTAAACTATTTTCCGACGTGGTTTCCCCTTGTCAGTGGTGCAGAACGGAGGTCCTGACAAGGACAGCTGTCTAGTCCTTCTGATGATACGAAAAACCGAGGTCCTGTGTATACATTGGAATGCACGTAAAAGATCCCTTGACAGTTGGAATTCGATACAAGAGTAGGCGATAGTGCCACTGCCCGGGCATAATTTCCCTCAGCACACTGTATGGCATATTTCTGACGTGGTTTCCCCTTGTCAGTGGTGCAGAACGGAGGGCCTGACAAGGACAGCTGTCTAGTCCTTTGGATGATACGAAAAACCGAGGTCCCGTGTATCATTGGAATGCACGCAAAAGATCCCTTGACAGTTGGAATATAAGAGTAGTCCGTGTTTCGAGTTAAGAACTGAGGCCATGACCTATAACGTTGCAGCTGCGGGAGCGATTCACACCCGGCATTTTAAAACAAAATTGACAATAGTTTTAATCAAAACAACGATTGATTATTGTTATTTATAATATTTCTACAACACCCAACTACAATTAAGCATATAATCTAATCCTACCTGAAACGGGTACAAATCGTCGTTTTTAAAATCGAGGCGTTATGCCGTTACTAAGACCGCCATCTTTTTAAACGATACACTGTCATCATGAAGGCGGGGCTAAATATAAGGCTTTTATAACAGCCAATCAAAAGGACAATCGAAAGCACAGTAACTATGAATGGATTTCGATGGTGAAATGTCAGACAAAAACAACGCTTCATTAATTTAAACGCAAATATATTTGGAGTTAGGCGACAGTTGTGCCACTACAGTGGCCTCTGTAAGTTTAATTAATCATAATATCATAAGCTTATCTATTTTAAAGATGTTGAAATTGAGTTTGCCACTTGGAACTAAAGGCATCCAATCGTAGCTAAAAACAAACACATATCAGTATATCTCAACGTTTTTAGCTACGTTCTCTTAGCTATGTATGGCATATGCCCGTCTTGATTAGCCCAGTAGGAGCAGAACAGTAGGACGTTAAACCCCATTTCATTTCATTTCGTATTAGACCGGCTCTGAATATGAGATTTCCCCATTTCACTGTCACTACTACCAGTGGTACAGGAGTAACAGGACTAATATTTCAGAGATTAACCTTTCTACCACAGATGGATCAACATGTGGCAACCTCCAGACTCTTGCTCAAAGCACGTATGAAGTTCGTCATTGAAACCTTGAATACACAAACGAACTGGAAGTAGAGACCGCCCTACATTAAAATTCAACCGAATCAACCTCTTAACTCTGGTATCTTTCCGCTTCAAAATCCTGAATATTCACCAAAACCTGGCAAACCCTTTTCTTCGATTCTACGCCAAAAAGTAAACAAAGATTGCCACGCAAAAGCTGGAAGACGAGAAAGACTAAAAATAATTTATTGCGAGAAAGACTAAAAATAGTTTTCGCCCTTGCAGGAATTATAACTAGGTATTAGTGATCTGTGTCCGTTTATTCGCAGTAGGAAATTGAAAGCGAAACTAGGACTGTAGGACCGTTCACATAAAAATCCAAATAAGAATCAACGGACTGAAAAAAGTTATAAAACAGATGGTTATATCTTGTTTGGATCATTTACAGGTAATTTCTTATTTGATGTTATAGGCTATTAAATTGTGATGACATCAAATACATTTCCACATAGGACCTTATAAAACAAAAAAAAACAAAAAATACTGGTCGACCGTTTCTCCAATTTTCAGGTCGACATGAAGGTTTTGTTTTCATAGTTAATACCGGGTGAATGTACATCATTTGTAGCCAAAGGGTGTTTGATGGATTTCGTAAATGCTGATCATCAACGATCATCTAATGAATATTTACAATAGTTTGAACATAATATTCCAATTACCACTAATCATCACCCTCCCGCGCCCCTGCACTTGTTTGGAAGGCATAGGAACCAACGGTTGCAAGGCATGATACGCCCACATTTTGCATTTGCAAGAGATGAGTAGAGAACAAGCTATAAAAAAATGCGATTTTTCGTACAATCAGGGGCCATAATCCAGGAAGTTATGGTCTGAAATGCGCGAACATCGAACGGTACTGAGATCTTTGGGATATAAATATATATTTTAAGTTTCATCAAAACCTCTAGAGGGTCCCCAACCTTCGTATTATTACATACATTTACACAATTTGCATACAAAGAGCGGCCATTTTGTCGGGCAGTTTCGTTTCGATTTTCCGGAAATTCCAACTCAACCTTCACTGTGGTCCAACAGTGATATATTTAAACGGTTTTTAAAATCGGATAAAAATTGTGACCTCTAGAGGATCCACAAGCTAAAAATGCGATTTTTCGCAGGCCCTACAATCAAGGGCCATAATCCAGGAAGTATGGTCTGATATAAGTGCGAACATCCAAAGGAACTGAGATCTTTGGGATATAAAGATTTATTTTAAGTTTCATCAAAATCAGACAAACATTGTGACCTCTTGCGGATCCACAACCTTGGTATTACATACTTTTACATTATTTGCGTTCAAAGAGCGGACATTTTGTCGGGCAGTTTCGGTCCGATTTTTACGAAATTCGAACTTCAATCATCATCAGACGATGATATATTTAAACGACCTTTAAAATCGGATAAAAATTTTGACTTCTAGAGGGTCCATGGGCTAAATCGCGATTTTTTCGTACAGTCAGTAGCCATAATCAAGGAACTTACGGCAGGGTCGCTACTTCATGTAAGGTTTGCACAACTTTTTCCCATCTAAATCAGCTGCTGTGTGTTAAACAATAAGCATTCATACATCACAAAATAAAATACTATGATAGGTTGATGTTTGTACAGAGTTTCAAAAACATTTCTTGAACGGATAATAAAATATACTTCGGAAACGAAATATGGATGGAAGGGCGGTCATCAAAAAATAAATAGATTGGTGAATGTAAAAAAATGTTATACCAAAAAATAAGTTAAATGTGTAGTAAAAATTAAAAAATCTTTCAAAAGAAAAATTTCCATGGAAACACAAAAATTATAAATCCGAGAAATTTCTAATTACTAAGATAGGTTGCCAGGCATCGAAACATACGCCCACAGCAGCTAAATCGTCTGACCGGGCGACAAGGGTTGTCGCATATTTATTCTTTTGTAGGTAATTCGGGGCATTTACAAGATAATTTCATACAGATCAGATTATAATTTTTGTCGTTGGAGGGTTCACAAGGTTCTACAAACTGAAACAAGGGCCTTAACTCTGGAAGTAATGTACAGAAAATTTTGAGATTTGACAAACTTTTTCATTTTACTAATTTAAATAAAGCGTATAAATTCCATACAGATTGGATGATAACTTTTGTCATTCGAACATTCACAGAGTTCACAAAGTAAAACAAGGACCATAACTCTACAAAATAATTGACGGAAATTGCTGAAATTCAAAAGACCTCCGTGTCACAAATTTAAATGGTGCATATAATTTCATACGTATCTGATGATAACTTTCATCAATCGAGCATTAACAAGATTGAAACAAAGCGAAACAGTTACTAAAATTACTAAAATTCGATATGATTCTTCGTTTCACTAATTTAAATAATGTATATAAATTTCACAAAGATCGGATGATAACTTTTGGCGTTAGCGCGATCACAAGGTTCAACGAAGTGAAACAAGGGCCATAACTCTAGACGTAATAAACGGAAATTAAATAGCATTCTTCATCTCACTAATGTAAACAAGATATATCAATTTTAAAACAATCGGATGATAACTTTTGGCGTTAGAGCGTTCACAAGAAATTGTGGACGACGGACGGACGGACAGGGGCGACGGCAATATACGTCTACAGTTCCATGTGGGCGTATAAAAAGGTACTACTACTATCACAGGTTGTTGTTTGTACAAAATTTCATGAAAATATCTTACATGGTTTATGAGATATATTTCGGAAACAAAATTGTACACCAAAAACTAAATCAAATTTGATTCCATGGAAACACAACAAAATATAATTCCAAGAAATTCTCCAATTGATAGCAAAAGGCACAATCCGAGAAATTCTAAATTTGCAAAAGGCACAACTACTATAATAGGTTAATGTTTGTACAAAGTTTCGTGAACATTATCTTGAATAGTTTATGAGATATGCTCCGGAAACAAAATTGTACACCAAAATCTAAGTTAAACTTGTTTCTTTCCATGGAAACACAAACAATATAAATCCAAGATATTTCTAAATAGCAAAAGGTAAAAACTACTCTAATAGGTTGATTTGTGTACAAAGTTTCCAAAAGATATCTATACAATACTCCAGGTCATGAGACAAAGAAGCCTATAGATTTTCAACGATTTCCAATAAATACTGCCAGAATTATGGCCCTTGATCACTTTAAAAATCTTGTTTACCCTCTAGAGAGGCTAAAGGTAAAATCTGATTGTTTCCAGAGTTATGATTGATCCTTGATATAAAATGTTAAAAAGTCGACGTCGCTTTTTTTTTTATACGCCCACATTTCCATGCGGACGTATATTGTCTCTATAGCTTGACGTGCGGCGCGGGAAGTGGCTAAAATAGAACACTATACCTATAACAGTATAAAATGAACTCATTTTAAAGATGTTACATGCATTAATAAAGAAATTAAGTTTGCCAGGTGAAACTAAAGGCATCCAATCGTAGCTAAAACCAAACACATCCTATATCTCAACGTTTTTTGGGGTTTTTTTTTAGCTACGTTCCCATAGCTAGTGCCTTCTTAGATAGCAAACCTTATCTCTCAACCCTCCGTTTTTCGAGATAAGAGGTGATGCTATTACCTTCAACTTAGCACATGCGGGAGCGATTCGCACCCGGCATTTGTAAACAAAATTGACAATATTTTTAATCAAAACAACGATTGATTATTGTTATTTATAATATTTCTGTCACACCCAAATACAATTAAGCATAATATCCTACCTGAAACGGGTACAAATCCCCTCTTTTTATACGCCCACATAGAAATGTGGTCGTATATTGCCGTCGCCCCCGTCCGTCTGTCGGTCCGTCTGTCGTCCACAATTTCCTGTGAACACTCTACAGACTACATTTATCATCTGATTGTTTTGAAATTGATATATGTTTTTTGCATTAGTGAGATGAAGAAGCCTATTTAATTTCAATAACTTCCGTTAATTTCGTCTGCAGTTATGGCCCTTGTTTCACTTTGTTGCACCTTGTGAACGCTCTAACGACAGAAGTTATCAACCGATCTGTATGAACTTTATATGCATCATTCAAATTAGTAAAACAAAGAATCCTATTGAATTTCAGCAATTTCCGTTAATTACATCTAGAGTTATGGCCCTTGTTTCACTTTGTTGAATCTTGTGAACGCTCTAATGACAACCGTTATCATCCGATCTGTTTGAAATTGGTATGCATCATTTAAATTAGTGAAAAGAAGAACCCTATTGAATTTGAGTAATTTCCGTTAATTACGTCATGAGTTATGGCCCTTGTTTCACTTTGTTGTACCTTGTGAATGCTCTAACGACAAAAGTTATTATCCGATCTGTATGAAATTTATATGCATCATTAAGATTAGTAAAACAAAGAAGCTTATTGAATTTCAGCAATTTCCGTTAATTACATCTAGAGTTATGGCCCTTGTTTCACTTTGTTGCTTCTTGTGAACACTCTAACAACAAAAGTTATCAACCGATCTGTATGAAATTTATATGCATCATTTAGATTAGTAAAACAAAGAAGCTTATTGAATTTCAGCAATTTCCGTTAATTACATCTAGAGTTATGGCCTCGTTTCACTTTGTTGCTTCTTGTGAACAATCTAACAACAAAGGTTATTATCCGATCTGTATGAAATTTATATGCATCATTTAGATTAGTAAAACAAAGAAGTTTATTGAATTTCAGCAATTTCCGTTAATTACATCTAGAGTTATGGCCCTTGTTTCACTTTGTTGCTTCTTGTGAACACTCTAACAACAAAAGTTATCAACCGATCTGTATGAAATTTATATGCATCATTTAGATTAGTAAAACAAAGAAGCTTATTGAATTTCAGCAATTTCCGTTAAGTACATCTAGAGTTATGGCCTCGTTTCACTTTGTTGCTTCTTATGAACACTCTAACAACAAAAGTTATCAACCGATCTGTATGAAATTTATATGAATCATTTAAATTTGGGTAAAAAAAAGAAGCCTATTGAATTTCAGCAATTTCCGTTAATTACAACTAGAGTTATGGCCCTTGTTTCACTTTGTTGAATCTTGTGAACGCTCTAATGACAACAGTTATCATCCGATCTGTTTGAAATTGACATGCATCATTTAAATTAGTGAAACGAAGAATCCTATTGAATTTCAGCAATTTCCTTTAATTACGCCGTGAGTTATGGCCCTTGTTTCACTTTGTTGTACCTTGTTTATGCTCTAACGACAAAAGTTATTATCCGATCTGTATGAAATTTATATGCATCATTTAGATTAGTAAAACAAAGAAGCTTATTGCATTTCAACAATTTCCGTTAATTACATCTAGAGTTATCGCCCTTGTTTCACTTTGTTGAATCTTTTGAACGCTCTTATGACAACAGTTATCATCCGATCTGTTTGTAATTGATATGCATCATTTAAATTAGTGCAACGAAGATGCCTATTGAATTTCAACAATTTCCGTTAATTACACCGTGAGTAATGGCCCTTTTTTCACTTTGTTGTACCTTGTGAATGCTTTAACAACAAAAGTTATTATCCGATCTGTATGAAATTCATAGGTATCGTTTAAATTAGAAAAACGAACAAGCCTATTGAGTTTCAGCAAATTTCCGTTAATTACATCTAGAGTTATGGCCCTTGTTTCACATTGTTAAATCTTGTGAACGCTTGAACGACAAAAGTTATCCCCCAATCTGTATGAAATTCATATGCATCATTTAAATTAGTGAAATGAAGAAGCCTATTGAATGTCAGCAATTCCTGTCAATTACTTCTAGAGTTATGGCCCTTGTTTTACTTTGTTGAACCTTGTGAACGTTCGAACGACAAAAGTTATCATCTGATCTGTATGAAATTGATATGTATTATTTGAATTAGTAAAACGAAAAAGTCTGTCGAATTTCAACAATTTCTGTAGATTACTTCCAGAGTTACAGCCCTTGTTTTAGTTTTTAGAACCTTGTGAACCCTCAAACGACGAAAATTATAATGTCATCTGTATGAAATTGTCTATTAAATGCCCCCTAATTACCTACAAAAGAACAAATATACGGCAACTATCTTTAAATCAAAGCGACAGTAGATTGCTTTGTCCGACATTTTAAATTTACGTCTGTAACACATAAAGGCGGGGCCTCGTGTGCAATAGCCAATCAAAGTACTAATCTGATCAGAGTTGTGCAGTAGGAATACGCCGTAATTATGAACGTCCGAATCAATTTTGATAAAAACAACGCTTGATTTATTGTCAATATTTGCTGATAAATGAATGTTTTTTCAGTAGATTGGACTGTGTATGTGTAATAAGTACTAATAGTATAAAATTAACTGATTTTTAAGATGGCACATACATTAATAAAGAAATTGAGTTTGCCACTTGGAACTAAAGGCATCCAATCGTAGCTAAAAACAAGCACATCAGTATATCTCAGCGTTTTTAGTTACGTTCTCGTAGCTAGTGCCTACTGTTCGAAAAATTGGCAGATGTTTTTAATCTTCTGTTAATAGTTTTCTTGGTTACAATCAAGCCTATCCTTAATTAAAAGGACATTATGGGAGATCAGGTAAAGAGTTGACAGTTCTCGCTATATTGGTTAAAAAAAATACTTAACGTAAATAGAATATGCTCAAAATTTCAGTCAAATTGCTCTACTCTGAACTGAGATATTAGCTTTTGAATTTGAGGCTAGTCTCGATCATCGTTACTAAAGTCGGTACAATAAAAATAAAGTCTCGATCATCCACTTTTACGTTTAATAATCCTTCACAAAACGTATTCCAACCCGCTAAATATCGCAGACAGCGACGGCATCGAGAGTCGATTATGCCACCAGAGTGTTTTAATAATATATCGGTAAGGCGATTTGCATTCAATCAAAATTTCATCTTTAACGTCTAATTGAAATCGATTACTCTAATCAACGAGTTTATTGGACAGATTTCCGAACCACAAATCGCCTCGCAATATCACATATGGCTGAAGACTGAAGAATTGAGGAAAAATGTTAAAAAATTCATTTTTATACGCCCACATGTTCATGTGGCCGTATTATGCCGTCGCCCTTGTCCGTCCACAATTTGTTCGTGGACACTCTACAGTTCACAATTTTTATCCGATTTTGACGAAACTTAAAATATAGTTCTATCTCCCAAAGATCTCGGTTCCTTTCGATATTGACATGTAACGGCCACGGGCCATAACCTCATGGATTATGGTCCCTGATTGTACGAAAAATCACGTTTTTTAGCTTGTGGACACTATAGAGGTCACAATTTTCACCCGATTTTGATGAAACTTGAAATGCATGTTTATAACCCAAAGATATTGGTTCCTTTCGATATTCGCGCATATCGAATCGTAACCCCCTGAATGTACTAAAAATCACGTTAACATGTGGTCCCTCTCGAGGTCACAATTAACCGATTTAAAAAAAAAAAACGTTTGAATATATCACCGTTACACTGTAATGTTGGTTGAGTTCGAATTTCATGAAAAACGTGTCAAAACTGTCGGACAAAATGGCCACCCCTCGTACGCAAATAGTGTAAACATCTGGTATATCAAGGTCACAATTTTGATCCGATTTTGATGAAACTTGAAATACGGTAACCCAAAGATCTTGGCTCCTTTCGATATTCGTGCATATCGGACCGTAACGTCCTGAATTATGGCCCTTGATTGTACAAAAAACACGGTTTTAGCTTGTGGTCCCTGTAGAGGTCACAATTTTTATCCGATTTAAAAAAAACGTGTTAATATATCACCGTTACACACTAAGATCTTGGTTCCTTTTGATAATCACGCATATCCGAACGTAACTTCTGAATTATGGCCCCAGCTGATTGTTCAAAAAATAGCATTTCTGTGGAGGTCACAATTTTTTTTTCGATTTTAAAAACCATTTAAAGGCTCAATACCACTCTTGTTGTAACTGAATATGTCCCAATCTTTATTCTGGTCAACAAATTGTACTATTTTACAATATTCCAATTAATTGATGATACAAATTTCATCTTAATACACCTAATTAAAAAATTGAAAAATTCAACTAAATGATTTGAAAAGCCTGACGTAAAGCTTTTCAAATGTGACTTGTATTTAAAAAAAAATTTTGAACCCTCTGGACAAGTAAAATAGGATTTAATGGATAATTTACACAACAGGTAGGACACTAACACATCTAGTACTTAGAATAAGGCTATTTTTTATTTTCTGGAGCTGTTATTTTCAGACCATAACTTTCTGGATTATTGCCCCTGATTGTACAAATAATCGCGTTTGATTTTATTTTTTTCTCTATCCATCTCTTGCAAAATGTGGGCGTATCCTGCCTGACAGCCGCTGGTTCTTTCTGTTCTTGAGTACACCGCCCAAAAATAAAAAAATGAAAAGTTGTCCCAGTTGACTGTTCCTGAATGCCCCGTATTCGTATTACTTAGAAATATCCATGATATTCATATTTTAACGTGAAATTGAAAGAAAATGAACTAACGTCGGGCACGTTGTGTCGCTGTGGGGGAGGCCATCTTGGAAATCGAGCAGGTTGAAAGATTTGCATACTAGGGCCTAGATTTGGCTATTTTTTGACGTAAATGTCATACATGTGTTTGAAAAGGATTTGCAAATCGATTAGCCATTATCGGTTTCTTTTAAATTAAAAACGCCTTAAGTAGTAGGTGCGTTTTGACGATTTGATCGGGTGATCACGTGTTTTTTTTTTTAGAGGCGTGTATATATCCTTCATGGTCCAGAAACAAGAATTGTTTACAGCTAATCGGCGCATTTAACCATAGAACTAGAATATTCTAGTTCTATGATTTAACGAACTCATCAAAGTACTTGAGATCGACCATACTGTCACATGACATCTCCACTAATTCAAATCGATTGGCGATAGTATTTTTACTCTGTGGGAATTCCCCGACTGTTACGCATTTCCGGTTGTTCGAATATCAAGTATCTCCCCGGATGGAAAATTCCCATTGCCTCTCAAAGACTGGTTAATTTTTCTATACAGGCTAGGCGTTATTGGAAATTCCGAATCATTTTAATTCGTCTTTGAAATATTAACGCCCAAAATCACCTTATTTAGAGCCACAGCGACAAGAGAAATTATTGTAGACCGCTCGTGAAACAGCTATGATTGTAAAAATGGTAAGTACACTATCAAAAAGTTAAGTAATAATGTGCAATGTAATGTCTTCGAAAGAATACTACTAGGTCACATGACGTCAATGTGACTATGGTAAAGTCAAGGCAGGCCACTACGTATATTATAATAAGCAGAGGTGATTTTATTTGTTCATGCAGTAACTTGACTACCTTGCCGGGCTCTATAAAAGTTGAGTGTGCCTGCGCACACACTTGAAAATGTGCCTGCAGGGTCATACTGAAACACATGGATGTAGCCATGATTTGGTGAGTGGTGTATAAATATATCTGGCAAGCGGAGCGAGGCAAAAAAATTTTTGGGAGCGGGGCGTGGTCTTTTATGAAAATTAAACCCTTCTTGGTGTATTTTCAGAGCATCTGCTGCCTTTTGTATTTGGTTCAGTGCAAATCAAATTTCCATTTATATATTCAAATTTTACCAAATTTACTTAATTTTCATCAATGATACAGGGATCTAAAAACTTTTTGACACCACCCGACCGAGCATAAAATTGTCCCGCCCCACTCTAGCTGTTTCTCTGGATATGAGGACCTTTCAGTATTTGTTGTTTTGTTGTTTTGTTTTTTTTCAAATATTACTTTATTACTTTGAGATTAAAAATTAAAACTATTCTTAAAACGGTGTTTGTGTTTTATTTGAGTACAACGAATTATGACAACAGGTAGATATTGATAATTAAAACACGTTGTATTATTTGACTTGTTTGTAATGTTGTTGTACGTGTCTCACGAATATTATTTATTATTACGGTGGGATGAGAATCAGGTCAGGCAGAAACTGAGAAAGCTCTCATCGTCCTCCTAGTCCTACTCTCGGGCCGTAGCAAATCCACGGTCAACACAGGTAAGAAATAAAATAAGAAACATCATGAAAATTTGCAGGCACGTGTTGGACAATTACGACATTCAAACCTGTAACATTGGAGTGCCGTAAATTGGTCTGGGTGACCTATTTACGGCAAATAAACAAATATAAAGACCGTAGAATAATTGTAAAATGAATATACCTAGGCCTAAACATCTTCTAAGTATAAATAATCAAAATACCAATACATCTTTCTTTAATCTAATTTGGGATGATAGGGTCTACTACGGCACACAAAAATAAATTATGCCGTGACAGACATGGTTTGCGTACGTCGGCTTTTAGTTTAACTTTTACCATGGCTTTGCCGTTTAATTGCCGTGGTAAATTTTGAGCGCCGAGTTTGTGTACAGAGAAGGACGAAGGGGTTTAAATACGACTGGGCGGCTTTCTTCGATTTTTTCTTTGTGCTGGGCGGCAAAAAATAGTGCCGGGCGCAGGCGCCGCCCGGCGTGGCTACATCTTTAAAAATGTGCCCGCAAAATTTTTTTTTAAAGCAAATGTGCCTGCGTGCGCATGTGCGCGGAAATATCGATGCCTGCTACCTTGATAGCTAGATGGCACTTATTATTAAATTGTCTGATAGAATTGGGTCTCGCGATTGGTAGATTTCATAATTCTTGTGCAAGGTCATTTCATATTCGCATTGTTTGGTGGTTAAATTGTGTTCAAAATATCTTATTAAAAAAGTTATAGATTAGATATCAAATTATATGGCTGATTCTCTTACTGAAATAATTTAATATCATTTGAATATAATATGAAAAATGTTAAACATTTTTTCTCTTATTTGTACATAGGTTTGAAATTGAATTGATACAATTACTTACAAGTCGGTTGTGATTTTGCAGATAAATTCAATTCAGTCCATCAGGCAATATATTGACTATGGTACCATACTTCTCTATATATAGCTTTCTAAAGATGTAGTATATATTACATAAATTCATCCTGGATAGCATGGTTAATGAACTATTTTATTAATAACTCAAAATTATATGATTATGATTAGTTTTAAATTTTAACGCTGGTCCGACCAAGTAAAGTAGGTGGGCCATAACTCTCCTATTGTTAATTTTTTAATGTTGAAACCACAATGTCACACTGATAGCAAGATCCTGTTCTGTTGTTTGTTTTGTGTTAATAATATGCCAAACCATATTAACCCTTAAAATGTGCAGGATTTTGGCCAAAACAAACATTTGGTCTTAATGGCCAAATGGTCAAGGTCAAACAATTGGGTCATTTAATTAGTTAAAGGAGAACTTTAGCTGTTGCAGATTTCAGATATTTTATTGAAAATAGTTTCTACCATGCTCATCCATTTTGGCCTTTTAAGTAACAGATTTATCACACACACAAAAAGTATGATCAAAGATATTGATGGTGACAGACATTGTCCTAGATAATGATTATAACATGAAAAATCCACAATGACTAGAGTTCACCTTTAAGTAGGCCTGTATTACATGTTAAGAACCCTTTATTTTATTGATATTTTTCAGCACACAATATCACACATGTGGCTACAAAGACATGATGACCTCCCATTTCAAGAGGCTTAGAATTACGGTGAATGATTTATTGCGCATCCGTAATATATGTGTACATGCTAAGATATTTATAGTCAAACTCATTGAAAAAGCAATTTAAAGTGAAACTGTTTTATTATATCTTTTTGGAGGAAAATAATGATATTGACTAGACATTAGGCCCACATATACATGGTATGGTTGAAAAAAATTTGGTTCAAAATAAAATCATTTTCATTTTAAAAAGATTAAATTTTGGAATTATTTTTTTTAGTAAGATAATATTGTTTATATCAACACAGTGACAAAGTAAAAAGGGTTTTGTGTACATTGCAGTCCAATCTCTGCTCCCAGAGAGAAGTTTACAGTTCGTTTAAACTTGTGTCTGGGAGCCGTAATTGATTGCAGTCATGAAACTGGTTAGATCCATTACCCTGTATCTTGAACTTTGCACAATCTCATTAAAATACAGATCTATATTTCGTTTCGTTTTTTTTACACTTTCGATTGTCTCTACTAGATCTGTCCAGTTGTAGTGAGCAGTCGCGTCAGGGGTCATACAGGCAGCTTTTGACCTTATGACATCAGACATTTGATTAACGAGTCAGCATTGATTGATGTTTCTAGTAGGATACATGTACCCACAGTTCCGTACATTGCACGCCAAAAACTCTGGCTGATCCCTCACATCACCCAGAACGCGGCTTATACATTATAACAACTCTTCCGCATCCTAGTGTAGTAAAGACAAGTAAAACGAAATTTTGAACTATAAAAATAGGCTCTGTGTTTTAATCAAATTGATCTTCAGATAATGACATAGTAAAGTAAGAGTGTAATTAAACATGCCATACACTCTCTTTAAAACAAGCTGTAACTGTGACTTTAATAAATTAAAGGATAGAAGTAATCTGTGATTAACATACATGTAATTGTAACAAGCCTTTATTTTAGTTGATGACTCCGAATGACTCATCTTACTAACTTATAAATAAGTATTCTCTATATTAATATTATTGTCGTTTGATAAATATTTATTATACACTGTAATGGAAAGACATGGTTTTTATACGCCCACATGTGGACGCTCTAGAGGCTAAAG
This sequence comes from Patella vulgata, assembly GCF_932274485.2. Lineage (NCBI taxonomy): Eukaryota > Metazoa > Mollusca > Gastropoda > Patellidae > Patella > Patella vulgata. The sequence continues at coordinate 28,480,985 of NC_065883.2, forward strand.
TTAATATCCGATTGACTTTAGATTTATACACAGTGTTTAAGGTCATGAGATGAAGAAGCCTATTGATTTTCTGCGATTTCCAATAATTATTGCCAGAGTTATGGCCCTTGATCACTTCAAAAAATCTTGTTGACGCCCTAGAGGCCAAAGTTAATATCCGATTGACGCTCTAGAGGCTAAAGGTAATATCGATTGACTTTAAATTTATACGCAGTGTTTGAGGTCACGAGACAAAGAATCCTATCGATTTTCAACGATTTCTGATAATTACTGCCAAAGTTATGGCCCTTGATCACTTTGAAAAATCTTGTGACGGTCTTGAGGCTAAAGTTATCATCCGATTGACTTCAGATTGATACACAGAGTTTAAGCTAAATCCATGATATCAAAAGTTTTGTATACTAAATGTTAGCATGGGGCAGAACTTTATAAAAAAACCACCAAATTCTAATGGTTTTCTGATAATTACTTAATGAGTTGTTACTCTTAATCAGATTTTAGTGTATTAATATTATAAATGTTTCATTACCGAAAAAAAGTAAAAATATGCGACAACTCTTGTTGACTGCCCGGATGATTTAGCTGCTGTGGGCGTATGTTTCGTTGCCTGGCAACCTATCTTTACTCTAGTTCACACTTGATGCCCTTTCGTACCAAATAAGGTAACATTTCGAAAGTCCGGGGCTACTTATGATTGACATTGTTGAGACTGAAATAAATGTTGGATGCTATCAAATGTAGTTGAGTGAAGTTAAAAAAGTTTTGTTTGAACCTGTTATACAGGTTCTTTAAGTGGCAGGAGACAAAATAATTTGTTTTTACATAAATAAAAAATCTGTGAAAGTTTAAGTGTAAATTGACTATTGATTGTTGTTATCTGATTATAAATATTTATCTTTGAGTTATGTCCAATATACTTATTACAAATATATAACAACAACAGTCTTATCACAATTTAATATCTTTTTTTATTGTGCTAGGACCAGGCTCTACTGAATTTGGTAAAACTTTATAATATTGTTTATGTTCAGATTTATAGAATCTTGTGAATGTAAATGCAGAATAGAATTCTTGGTGGAATATTTTAAATTCTGAGAGATAGTTTATTATGGTGAGGGTATAACAAGGATGAACCTCATCGAATTCCCAAAATATTTACATGGACATTAGTTAGAGGTTACTTTCCATTCATAAAGCTCTAGATGGAATTTTTAAAACTTAACTGGGAGTTGTTCACATTGATTTTAGATTCAGCATAGACACCTTTGCTTAAAAAGAAAAGGTACAGCTAAAAAAACACCCAGGAAAAACAGAATGGTTTGAAAGAATAAGTTTATATAACTAGGCAGGACAAGCTTGTGTCTATGTTTAGATTTGAAATATAAATAGGATTTCCCATTCATAGTTTGTAAGAAATGTTTTCCCAGTAGCTATGGTGGTTTGTCAGTGAGCAGGTCATGGTCAAAGGAATATATCTTTTAAAGGCTTGATGTGTCATTTGTATTTTCTCTGAAATGTCAAATTTCTCACAGCTTAATACCTATGCTAAATAAATGTACGGTAGATCTACTCAAATTAATTATATAAGATTTAATTAAGAAACAAAATCAAATACAAACATTAGATAATCTTTCGGCTTGGATTCAGTTAGATCTAAAGTAGGTCCATCAGGTTTCTCAGCTGCCATCTTTTATTGGTAACCACCTTAATTGGGCTCTTATTGCTGTTGACAGTTCATCAATAGGTTGGGGGGGGGGGGGGGGTGTCTTCTTATTCTTAAATTAAAACACTTGATTCAGCTAACTATAGGACTTTATGTTGATACAGTAAATAACCATCATAACAGACAATGTCACCATAGTCTGTCAAGACCTTATAATTATCTTTCTATGGTTGAATTATAAGGTCTTGGCAGACCGTGGTGGCAGATTGAAGACATTTCAATTTATCATATCTTTATAAATACTGAACAAAATTGGACCCTTATTCCTATTAGAGATTCAACTTTCAGAACACATGTTTTGTAGTTTTCAAGGGACTCATATAGCGCTAAATGATGCATCACGCCTTTAAACAATTGAGAGTATGAGGATTCTCATAAGCAAGCATAGAAATAATGATTTTAGTTGTACCTGACAAACTGTTACAAGGTTTTTGATAGTTGAGATGCCTTTCTTCATTTGGGATGACTATGAATAAATTTTTGCAATCAAAATAGGTTTAAAAGTTTCTTTATGATGGTCTGATTAAATTAAAACAACTTCTGGAATATGATAATGCCAGACAATATGTCAGTAATAGATCTAGGATAAAAAAAATAGACAAAAATGCATCAACCAAGTTTTTGTTTTACCAATAATAGATATATTCCATCCCCCCAGTTTAATATCAGTTTAGGTAAAATATAATTTTGTGGACATCCACAGATAGTAAAATTAGAAATTTCCTTAATAAAAAAACGTCAATGTGCATGTAAATTTGAGCATTAAGCCTACCATCGTTAGTCATTATTTGTTTATGTGGTGTATGTAAAGACATGTATGTCAACATCACATGCCGTATGTCTATTTCAACACTATATACAGTAACTGGGTATGTACATGTATTAAAATAATAGTGATAAACCTAAACTGTTGTGAACATTTGAATGATAAAGGCCATTGATAAGGACATGTATCTACATGTATGTTGCTAAAATGAAGGATACAGTAATTGAAACACAATGTTATATTTCAAGAATAAACCGAATCCCTTTCCTGCTCAAACCAAACATTTTGTAGAATTGTTACATTACATGCCAAATTATGATTTATGACATATTGTCAGATAATTTATGACAAAGCAGTAGCAAGGGGTTGGTTTCATCATAAACACACAAATTACATTCTGTAATGCTGGTATTTTATTTTCTCAGTACTAAATTGTTGAATGGTCCAATGTGTATACATTGGCGTGCATGTAAAAGATTTCGAAATAAGATTATGCCGTAATGCTTCTGTCCGGACCTAATTTCTCTCACAGAAACTCTATGGCGTATGCTCATCTTCATTAGCTCAATAAAGTAGGATGTTAAACCCCATTTCATTTTTATATTGTCGTCGCGTCCGTCTGTTGTCCACAATTTATTGTGAACACTCTACAGACTACATATATCATCAGATTGGTTTGAAATTGATATATGTTGATTATATTAGTGAGATGAAGTCTATTCAATTTTAATAATTTCCGTTAATTTCTTCTGGAGATATGGCCTTTGTTTAACTTTATTATCATCCGTATGAAATTTATGTTCATCGTTTAATTTAGTAAAACGAAGAAGCCAATTGAATTTCAGCGATTTCCGCTAAATACATCTAGAGTTATGGCACTTGTTTCACTGTGTCGAACTCAGTGAACGCTCTAACGACAAAAGTTATCATCCGATCTGTATGAAATTTATATTTATCATTTAAATTAGTAAACGAAGAAGCCTAGTGAATTTCAGTAATTTCCAATAATTACTTTTTGATTTGTGAACCCTGTTTTACTTTGTTGAACAATGTGAATGCTCGAATGATAAGTCATCATCCAATCTATATAAAATTTATATACGCATTATTTAAAGTAGTAAAATGAAAAAGGCTGTCAAATTTCAACAATTTTTGTATATTACTTCCAGGGTTTACAGCTTTGTTTCAGTTTGTAGTACCTTGTGAATCCTCAAAGGACGAAAATTATAATCTGATCTGTTGACCACTCGGACGATTTAGCTGCTGTGGGCATATGTTACGTTGCCAGGCAACCTATTTTATTTAATGATGGTCCCACCCTTACATAACAAGATGTCTAAATTACAGTGTTAACAAATGGTTGCATTTTGAAAATTGAATTGTAACTGAATGTATGATGCTTCATGACCTTGAAAAATAAAATTTAAAGTTATACGTACTTAGTATGTATTACAATGAATAAAACAAGAAAAAAAAATCTTAAATTTGAAATAGAATGTGAGATTCTCCAATCATACATGTAAGTTGTAACTTGATGGTTGTGTATTTTAAAACACTAATATAGATTTCCGTGTATAGTCCCTGATTGATGGTTATGTAAACTGAAAGAAGAATACTGAATACCAAACAATATATTTAATCAGTATTTTGAAAGGATTAGTAAAACCATTATGAATTAAACAGATTAAGAATATATTATAGAAATATAAAACTTGTTATTAACCTAATAAATGCTATTGTCAGCTGACCATGATCTGTTAACAAAATCATATTTATGAAAGTTCTGTCACAAGACCATGACACTTATCTACAGCAATAGATTTACTTTATTACCTTGTTACTATAAATAGATCAGGTAAATTTACTGTTATTATGATGTTGGTGTAGTATAAGTACTATAAGTAATGGATATTCTAGTATAAGCTTATATACACCGGTAGTGATAGGTAAAGTTTAAATCTAATATTATTTGAATATAAAGAATAAAATAAGTTATCCTATAGATATATATTCTAAGATGAAAATAGTTATTTGAATATGAATAGGGAAATAAGTTATACTATAGATATATATTACATAAGATTAGTAAAGTTTTTTTTTTATATAAACAACATTTTATTTAATTTAAAAATGGATTGGGGAACCTGGTAGGCCTATGTTTACAAAGTTATTTGTTAAAGCCTAATATTTATTATCTTTTAACATGTCTCAATCTGTTTGTTTTGAATTTGATATTATAAGTGTTGATATAAAATTCTTTTTTTCTTAAAAAAAACCCAATGAATTACCAGTACAGGCTACATGTACCTTATAAGTGTGAAACATACAGACTGGTTTCTGACTCCTGTTTCACTAAAAATCACACTAACATGTCACAGGGATGTAATTCTTAGTGTAACAAGATCTGAACAATATATATCTTATTCTTATTGAAGTTATTGAAAAGTGAGTAGTTTAATTGGTTAAAAGGTGGTTTATTTTGACTTAGTGGGTCTTCATAAATATATAATTAAGTGTGTCCTCAAAGCTCTATAGTGATAAGATTTACCAAACTCAAAAATTAAACTTTTTTTTTTTTTTTTTTCAGAATTAAAAAGAGCTCAACAGTTGTTAATTGGTGATAATTTTGTTTATATTAAGTATTTTGTGTGATATGGCTAGTGCCAATCAAGGACACAATGAAGAAGACATCAGTATTATAAATCGTTCATCAGACACAAATGATGACGGCTATGAAGACGAGGCTGACATTATATTCCAAAATTTTCAATTAAGGAACACAGCAACAGATAATTCTGAATCGGTGCAAGTTTTTCGTCAGGCGTATGATGAATTGAAATCCAGATTTAATGAACTTTACATAAAATCCGAAGGCCAAGCAAAGAAAATAAAAGAGTTGGAAAATTCCAACCTTAACACTGGGATGGATTTTAGCGAATCTGATTCATTTTTGTTTGTTAGTTCCGAGGGAAGTGGTAAGAATGCACATGATAACAATGATACAGACATTGGTGTGCTGAAAGGTCAAGTGGCTAATTTACAGCGTAAATTGATGGTTGCGGAATTTGAAGTGAAAACTGTAACTGCAAAAAAATTTCAACTTGAAGAAAGTTTGAAATCCGTTAGACAAATGGCAGAAAATGATCAGTCACAGGAACGGGATACAATGGAATATCTTCAGAGAAAGATCGAAGATTATAAAGAGAGGGTTCGACAGTTGGAATCCATTAAAGGTAGTGATTTGCAACAGGAAATTATAAACATGCGCAACGAGTGTAAAAAGCTGAAGGAAGAAAATAATAAGTTAGCAAATGAATTAAAACATTGTAAAAGTGAAAATACACTTTTAAAACAGAAACTTACTGGTAGAATCGAAAGTAGTCCGGCTGGAAGTCTGGCACTTAGTAATGGTACTATAGCATCGTTTGGTATCGGTACATATGCATCAAATGGCTTGACAAGAGGGATGACAAATGAAGTTGATCAACTTTCAATGTTGTCGTTGAACTCTTCTCTACCAGCAACAGATGAACTCAAAAAGTTAAAACAATATATTAAAAGCTTGAAAACAACAATTGAAAAACAGCATGCTGCTCTTAAAAAAATAGGTAAGTAAATCCTTCCTTTCGTGTAACCTATAAATTATACAGGTAAACAAAATAAAAAGGTTAGTGAAACTAAGTTCAGCTTAGAAAGTACAAAACCTACCAGGTACTTTAAAATGATGCCTGGACCAATATTTTCTTGTTTTTCATTTTCAAAGAATTAATTCATCTAAGTCTGTTGTTCTGCCCCAAAAACTGTTAGAGTTTAGATTTTTTTTTAACTTTTGTGTCAACTTTTCAGGAAGGTACATCAAAACCATCAAAATATAACATTTGCTTTGATAATATCTGCATAATTATCTTGGATGGAAGTGGATGTTAGTCCATAATTGTAGTACTTAGATGCATTCCTTGGAAAAATTTTTAAACAATAGCAAAAAATTGTATTTTGTGTTAATGACATTACTTTTTCTTATATTTGTAGAAGAAAATCCTGCAATAAGAAAGATTTTAGAAGAGAGCACAAGTATGTCACTGGGGAGAAGAAGAAGGGCAAGTAATTCAAGCTGTAATGGAGTTGTTGAGTTGGAGGACAGTAACCCTAATCTGTCAAATGGTGTAAATTTAAGGAACAATGGTGGAACAGGTAGTGAAGAATCTGTTCGAAGCGCTTTTGATCCACGACCCATGTCATCATGCCTTCCTGCCTCGCAACAGTTGCAAGTCAATCTACCAGAAGTATATGACAATGTTCAACAGACCAAAAACCCAGGACATTTTCCGTTTAAATCACAGTCGGAAGTAATTTATCGACAACAAAGTCATCAAAGAGATTTACAACGCAGTCGTTCAGTCGCTGATAGGCAGTTTACATTAGAAAGTGCGCCAGGACCAGTTTTTGAGAAAGAAACAACAGGATTCATCCAAGTTGATCGAAATCGCTATGGTGATCATAGAGCGTCTGGTTCGTCTGTTGAGCCAGGTAGAGTTAATCCTCCTTTCAGGTCTGATTCTCCTTTCCAGCCGTCACCATACCAACCCCCATCACCGTACCAACCATCCCCATACCAGCAACCAGCCCCTTGTCAACCATTAATACCTGAAGTAACACAACAGATTTGTCCTGTATGTAGCGAAAACTTTACACGTAGAAGTGTCAGTGACTTTCAAAGGCATGTGTTTAATTGTGTTGACGCTGATGAGCAGCCGTCTACGTTAACCACAGAATCGGAACCAGATAGAATATGTCCAATGTGTAACGAACGTTTCCCACCAGCGGTTGCACAGATAATGGTTGATAATCACGTCAACGCTCATTTCGGAGAAGCCCCCATTGGTGATGGTTTTGAAATTCTTAATACTGGTAACTAAATAAAAGATATGAAGAAGATATGTATGGTACCGGTATGGATTTAGTGATGTCATTAATAACTATGATAGAATCATGGTGCTAGATCCTTTGAATGTATTGCTGATTATATTTTCTTTTTATACGCCCACATTGAAATGTGGTCGTATATTGTCGTCGGTCCGTCCCTCCCTCAGTCTGTGTTTACGCCGATATATAATCGTTTTGATTGACTTAGGTTGATACACAGAGTTTAAGGTCTTGAGATGAACAAGTATATTGATTTTCAATGATTTTTGATAACTTGAATAGCTAAATCCATGATATTAAATGTTTTGTATACTAAACTTAGCATGGGCAGAAAAAATTCAAATGATTTTCTGATAATTACTTAATGAGTTGTTACTCTTAATCTGATTTTAGTATTTTATAAATTACCGACAAAAGTAAAAATATGCGACAACTCTTGTTGGCTGCCCGAAAGATTTAGCTGCTGTGGGCGTATGTTTCATTGCCTGGCAACCTATTTTTAAAATTTAAAATACAGTTTAGTGGATCGAAAAATGAGAGTTTGGAAAAGGCCCTTGATATAGCCTACATTATACATATTGGCCAAACACTGTAATTAACCATACACATGTATGTTTGAGCTGTGGTGTGCTATAGTTTTTTGACAGTAAAATAGGCTGATATAAATTTTCATAAAAACATAAATATTGCTACAGGTATATAATTATGATTAGGTGGTGCTTGCTTTATCTGTAATATAATGTAGGTACATGTACACTATAAACAGCGATAACTGTGATAAACTAAAATGGACTAAAGACTATAATTGTTGTAAATATGTATAAATGTTAATATAATGTCATACATAACAAGTTTGGTTTGTGGCTTATCATGGTGTTAAAACTTGTGACCTGGAAATTTGTATATTTTGTTATTACTATATCATAACTGTGTAATATATGTATGAAAAGGTAATATTTTCGTCAACATTTTGGGATTGCTGGTGTCAAATTAGTCTGTGTGCTTCTAGCATGAGAACATTGCATACCAAAGATCTAACTTTACCAGTTCATCATCAAAATACTCTCCTCAAAAATAGTGTCAAGAATATTTAAACTTTCATAAGCAATATACCATGCAGTTATGAGATGCTAAGTTTTTAGAGATCTATAATACTAGCTATGATAATGATTAGCAAATTATCACACTGTTACTAACGACATTTCGAGGAGAAATATAACCAGCTGAACACCTACAGTTAACCATGGATAAAAATTTAATGAATCTGCCTTATCCCTGTTTCAACTAAGGCAGGATTTTGAGGGTACTGCAGTAACTGTACCCTCCCAAAATGTGTCTTTAGATATTAGAGTCGAAGATGCTAACTTAGTAACTGCTACTGGTGTTGGGTTTGGGTATATGAGGAACTAGTAGATCAAACTTGTACCTTGTCATAAAATTATTTACGGAACTACAATCTATGAGTAATATTTGCATATGTACTGTTAAATTCTGAAATATAATATAAATCGCAATCTACAACACTGTAATTCATGTATAAAGACAGTTTATATTTTGTTCATTCTATTTTTTTTTTAAATTGTATGCTACTTCACTACTAAATGGATAAACTTTTTTCCATTTGAAATATTTATGTTAAGACTTTTAATGAAAATGTGTAGTTTTAAATTCTGTCAGTCAATTACTCTTTCGGGTTTCCAAAAATTATTTGTGAAGTGATTTTTAAAAAAAACTGAGTAGAGGTTGTGAACATTTTTATTGGATTATTGGTGTCTACATATTTTGTCTTTGAACATCATATGAATGAATACATGCACAAAATCAACAGTGATCATCCAATTTTGATGAAATTTGGCACAGATGTGTGGCTTTAATAAAGAAGACCAGTTCTGTTTGAATCTGGATATAACCAGACATTATTTATAGTCTTAAATATCTTGTGTACATGTAACCATATATAAGTTATGTTATATGGGCGAGTTTATTCTTTATTAATATTGTTAATGTTAAAGATACATTATGGAAGATTAGATAAAGAGCTGGCATTCCTCACTATAATAGTTAAAAACTAGGTAATATAAAGGCAATTTGCTGAAAATTTCAGTCAAATTGATCCACTCTTAACCGAGATTTTAGCTAATATTGAATTTTTGGCCTAGCCTCGATCATCATGAATGGAAGTCGAACAGCAAATCGGAAACTAATCCAATAAACATTGCAGGCTAGCGATGACATCAAGAGTTGATTATGGTCTGGATAAGTTATTTAATGTCTAATTAATAAATTAGATGACATTCAGGCCTAAAGAAAGACCTGCAATAGGAAGATTTAGCTCTTGCTTAGTGTATGTTTAATATACATGCAGCAGATTATTTCAGATTTTTATAACAAAAATATTACTCACGTTTGGTATTTATTTCTTCACATCAATTTGCTAGATATATTATTCTTTTACGTTTAAAACAAATTGTTATGTTAATAAAAGTATAATAATGAAGATATTGTGGTTTTTTTATTATATGCCTTGCACCAATTGTGAACATCAGATATTTGATTTGATAAGAGTACACGAATATAATCGGGGTTATGTTATAAGGAAAGTCTTTGGTGATCATATTCAGTCTAAACCAGCGGCTGCCAGGCAGGATACGCCCACATTTTTGAGAGATGGATAGAGAACAAGCTAACAAGAAAGTGATTTTTCCTACTATCAAGGGCCATAATTCAGGAAATTACAATTCAATATGCGCGAATATCGAAAGGAACTGAGATCTTTGTGTTATAAACTTACATTTCAAGTTTCAACAAAATCGGATAAAAATTGTGACCTCTATAGGGTCCACAACCTTGATATACCATATTTTTATGCTATTTGAGAACGAACGGCGGCCATTTTGTCTGTCAATTTTGGGCCGATTTTCACGAAATTCAAATTCAACCTTCCTTAGGGTGTAACGGTGATATAATAATACGGTTTTTTAAATCAGATAAAAATTATGACCTCTACAGGGTTCACAAGCTAAAAATGCGGTTTTTTGTACAATCAGGGGCCATAATTCAGGAAGTTACAGTCCGATATGCGCGAAGATCGAAAGGAATCGAGATCTTTGGGTTATAAACTTACATTTCAAGTTTCAAAAAAATTGGATAAAAATTGTGACCTCTATAGGGTCCACAACCTTGATATACCATATTTTTACGCTATTTGAGAACGAACGGTGGCCATTTTGTCTGTCAATTTTGGTCCGATTTTCACGAAATTCGATTTCAGTCATCCTTAGGGTGTAACGGTGATATAATAGAACGTTTTTTTAAATCGGATAAAAATTATGACTTCTTTAGTGTCCACAAGCTAAAAACGTGATTTTTCGTACAATCAGGGGCCATAATTCAGGAAGTTACGGTCCGATATGCACGAATATCGAAAGGAACCGAGATCTTTGAGTTATAAACTTACATTTCAAGTTTCAACAAAATCGGATAAAAATTGTGACCCCTATAGGGTCCACAACCATGATATACCATATTCTTACGCTATTTGTGAACGAACGGCGGCCATTTTGTCTGTCAATTTTGGCCCGATTTTCACGAAATTCGAACTCAGTCATCCTTAGGGTGTAACGGTGACATAATAGAACGTTTTTTTAAATCGGATAAAAATTATGACTTCTATAGGGTCCACAAGCTAAAAACATGATTTTTCGTACAATCAGGGGCCATAATTCAGGAAGTTACGGTCCGATATGCACGAATATCGAAAGGAACCGAGATCTTTGGGTTATAAACTTACATTTCAAGTTTCAACAAAATCGGATAAAAATTGTGACCCCTATAGGGTCCACAACCTTGATATACCATACTCTTACGCTATTTGGGAACGAACAGTGGCCATTTTGTCTGTCAATTTTGGGCCGATTTTCACGAAATTCGAACTCAGTCATCCTTAGGGTGTAACGGTGATATAATAGAACGATTTTTTAAATCGGATAAAAATTATGACTTCTATAGGGTCCACAAGCTAAAAACATGATTTTTCGTACAATCAGGGGCCATAATTCAGGAAGTTACGGTCCGATATGCACGAATATCGAAAGGAACCGAGATCTTTGGGTTATAAACTTACATTTCAAGTTTCAACAAAATCGGATAAAAATTGTGACCCCTATAGGGTCCACAACCTTGATATACCATATTCTTACGCTATTTGGGAACGAACGGCGGCCATTTTGTCTGTCAATTTTGGGCCGATTTTCACGAAATTCTAACTCAGTCATCCTTAGGATGTAACGGTGATATAATAGAACGGTTTTTTAAATCGGATAAAAATTATGACTTCTATAGGGTCCACAAGCTAAAAACGTGATATTTTGTACAATCAGGGGCCATAATTCAGGAAGTTACTGTCCGATATGCGCGAATATCGAAAGGAACTGAGATCTTTGGGTTATAAACTTACATTTCTAGTTTCAACAAAATCTGATCAAAATTGTGACCTCTATAGGGTCCACAAGCTAAAAACGTGATTTTTCGTACAAACAGGGGCCATAATCCATGAAGTTTCGATCCGATACATGCCAATATCGAAAGCAGCCGAGATCTTTTGGGGATACACCTATATTTCAAGTTTCGTCGAAATCGGATAAGAATTGTGACCTGTAGAGAGTCCACAAACAATTGTGGACGGACAGGGGCGGCGGCATAATACGTCCACATGAAAATGTGGACGTATAAAAATCCCAAAAATATATCAGTAAATGTTGTTAAAACGATGTATTTATTCCTGTTAAAACATTTGGTAGAAAATTACTATAATGCTATCAACCAAATCTCTTGAATATAGCAAGAGTTCATGAAGAGCATATAGGTAGATTGGTGTCCTTAACTATTTCATTTTTCACTGGGGTCCCTATAACAAAAAACACATCATCTCCACCTGCCCTACCGTTTAAAGATATGTTTCTATGAGGACCAAGGTACTAACCAAATAACCAGCAATTAGAGAACATCTATAGTATTAGGGAAAACATGTTTGTTTCTAAAAACAATGTATCCCAAGTCTTTTCTATTACAAATGTTACTGCAATCCACGTATTGGCCTAGAAAGTTCATAATGATTTTTTTTGCGTGGTTCCACCATGTCAGTGCTGTAGGCAGGAGGGCTTGGCAAGGGACAATGTATAGTCGTTGGAATGGAAAAATTGAGGTTCCGTGTACACATTGGCGTGCACATAAAAGAACCCTTGACAGTTGGAATTTGAAATAAGAGTAGGCTGTAGCACCACTGTCCGAGCAAAATTCCCCTCATATCACACTGTATGGCATATGCCCATCTTCATTAGCCCAGTCGGCATATATACCCAACTTCATTACCTTAAGTGTAGAAAAGTAGGACGCTAAACCCCATTAATTTCATTTCATTTCAATTTTGAAAAGTCTTAAAATCGGACATAATTCAAACCACATAAACAATATTTTAAACACTAAACTTTATTGATAAATACTGTAAAATACTGAAGTGCATATTTGTTTCACATCTGGACGGATAACAGATAAATAAATAAATATAAATAATTTCATAAAATATCTATTCACACATTAGGATGGAATTGTATTCAAATAAAACATATTCTCAATTTATAAACACAACAATATCTCAAGTTTGAAGCATTATTTTAAATAAAAATATTTTCAGTTTATAAATACTATCATGTTTCTTTGGATGGTTAGTGTAAAGTTTTGAATTAATAGAATTATGTACATCATGATTTTAATACATACATTTATATTAGCTGGAATGTCATTTAAATAAAGTTGCCTTTGATAGTTTGAGTCAGGACTGCATTGGCATACTGGGTCTTAAAACCAGACGGAACATCCAGTTTTTCAGCAGTATTTTTGTCCAACTCAGTAGGACAATTTTTACCTGGTAGTCCCACCATTATTGCCAGTCTGTCCCTGCAGGACTGGTAAATATAAAGGAAATTAGAATTGAGGAATACTGCATAATATTTTCAGTAAATTATCACAATATTCTCTTCTAAATTAATACAAATTATAAAATACCATTTCAGTTATCTAGTTTATGAGACACATGGATTTAATTTAGTTAATATCTGATCTGAATGTACTAAATAGCTGAAAATAATCAGTTGTCATCTGGGAGCATTTATATATGTATAACTATAATAAAATCACTTCTCTCTAGTATAAATATTTAAAACATTTAAATATGGGAGTAAAAAGAATATTAAGGAAATACTAAAAAATAAGTCAAGGAACTCCAGCTCCATATTTTTGGCATAATGCAAGGAAATTAGAAGAAAATTGTTTGAAATTTTTAAAAAAGTAATGTAGGTCAATGAGGAGATTTTCAATGAATATTTACAATTATCACAGTTCTGCTTCGACAAGTGCTATATCATAGCAACTGGCAGTGTTACGCTTTTTCACTAATACTACGTGCCCCAAACCCACCCTCTTTTCCTCTCGTCTGCTCATGCAGATTTGAAAAATATCCTCTAAATTTGTTAATACAAAAAAGACCTACATTTGTAAGCAATCTTTCATGAACAAGCTTTTTGAAATTTTAACTTTTTAAATAATTAATAATTACGTTCCAAATTTAATATATACTATGCATTTGCATACTGAAATTTGTTTTAAAATGTCAAACAGGATCTGCTTCTCAATCAACTTTTACTTAAACAAAGCCAAATTGTTTTCATAGTTTATAGTAAATCACACAACAACTATCATCTAACTTTACACTTCCTATTTACACATATCACAGTTCGCTTCAACAACCTACACATACGTTGTTGCAAAAATTGAACAACCCTGTTAGCTTCGAAATTTTATTTCTCTAGGCCTAGAACAACTCACAACACACTAGCCAACCTTTTTAATAAGTGAATATATGTCTAAATGTTGGCTATACGAAACGTACTGAACAACAACCTTAATATGTCAATTCTAATCCAGGAGCTATTTCAGAATCTATCTATCACAGTCTTTTTGTAAAGACCCTACCCAAACACTTTTGTTCATTACAAGGTAATGTGAGTGGTGGAGAGATTCTGGACTCTAGCTATAAATAAATTGGAATACTGCTTGGGGATATATAATGGGACTGTTTAAAATAAATTTGCAAAAATAAATAATTCAAAAACTTAACAGTATCAACAGAAGGACTTACATAAAAACTCAAATGAAGTCACCCAACATATTAAGTACCGGTAATCTTTAAACTTCAACACCTTTACAACATAAACCTTTATCTAAAATTTTAAATATGGAATTATATGGGGGGGGGGGGGGGGGGGGGAATGACATTTTAAAACTGAATTGATTAAAATTGAATGGGACTTTATTATGTCAAGATTTTGGAATTCAAAGACAGAATAAAATTTAGAACTGAAAGCCAATTTAAACCATTTATATGTTTAGTAAAGAAATAAAAATATTATTTTTTTAAAAGCTTTACACAAAATTACGTTTTCTCCATAAAATATTTTTTCTAGAAATTAAAATGAAATAAAAAAACAAACAATTAAATTATACTAAAATCATACATAATATATCAAACATAAATATATATATAAAAAAAAATATATATATATATAAATAAATATAAAAAAATGAAAATGGTGATGAAAAGAAAGGAATTTTTAGAAAAAAAATAAAAAAAATAGTTAAGAATTAAAGATATTTGCAAAAGCTGTTCAGAACATTATCTCTGATATAAGCTCAAACATTTTTTGAGTACAAACTCAAAGAGGAAATGAAAAGCAAAGTTTTTGAAAAAGAAAAACAGCTAGCAGAAACAATAATACCATTAATATATAAAAACAATTGTGTTCCCAAGTGTCTCATAAACTAGCATATTTATTAACAACTTCTGAAATTTTGGAATGTCTCTTATAAATGAGATGTATCAATTATTTAATATACCATTTTATCCACTCAAACTAAGATGCCTGTTATCCTGCAGGGCATTAACAAACTAGTCACAGTAACTTAATGAACCCGACTCTAACCCTGGAAGGGCATTTTACACCAACCAGTCATAAAATTGTCACGTTTTTTCACTTGACATAAAATGAAGAACGTCTATTTAGAAAAACCCCAGTGACAATCTTTATGCAAAGATCTTTGTATGTACAAATCGTCCAGTAACAATGATTTTATTATTCAGCAATTTGATATTTACATTTGATTTTATAGTTTAGCAATTTGATTTTTAAATTTGATTTCATAGTTTAGCAATTTGGTTTTCATTTTTTCGGAATACCATCACATGATTTGTTTTGCAGACCATGATTTTGTTTCAAAATAAACATCTAGATTTGCCTGCACTTCTTGGAAGCTCAGGTGTTAAAACCAATTTAATTTCCTGAATTATAACTGACCTTTTCCCTACCTGAATTTAAAACCAAATTCATATTGCCCTCTTCAATATCAAATTACATGGGTTAAATAAAATAATAAATTAATAACTTTTTGCTCTATTGGCTGCCTTTACAACAATTAATAAATCTAATAACTTAATAAATTAGATATACATTAACACATTAAGAAAGTATATACACTTAAATAAAATAAATTAATATACATTTTTTTAAATACAATTCAACAGTAGCTGTGTTTAACTATAACAATATTTTATACAAAACAGCAGTTTAATTGTTAAGAATAAGCACTACATCATTCATAGAAGTTATACACAATAACAGAATTATTAGCCATTTGTATTAATATTATATTATACACAATAACAGATTTATTAGCAGTTTATATTTGATTATATAATATGTATACAAAATAATGTACGCACAAAAACCCCCAGATTTGATTGAATATGAAAGCAGTTTTTTTTACACTATGTATAATATATATATCTAATACTTTTATTACTAATACTGGTTGATATATCATCTGAACTATATTACTGTGCATTTTGGTATAACCATGGTACCTAACTCTATTATTTATTGTGAGAGGAGGGAATGCATTGAATGGGGTTTGTTTAATGTCTTCTTAACACTATACATTGACCATTTAGACACAATGGTATTTTTATATGTGCATTGCGAGGTAGGATGATTTTGCCTGTACAGCAGCGTTTGTTTGACTAAGTATTTCAACCAGATATCTGAAGTCAATTTGGATTGTCCAGGAGGAGCTGCGTAACAGTAACTAAAACTATAGGTTATAGACCATGGTTATATCTGGATCATTTCACTGTATCAGACAATAGTAAGGACATAAGAGATCTTTTGGCAGGGAGAGAGGGTTAAAATAGTGGACTATATTATAAGCAATTAGAAAATCAAACTTGGGTTCAGGTCAAGAGAAAATACAACACTTCCAAATTAATTGTTAAAGTGAAAGCTCACCTTAAAATAATCAATCAACCTCTCAAAGATATCTGTGACCTTAATTATACAGAAAAAGACACTCAGAAATTACAAATAAGAATTACAAAAATGACAATTTACAAAACAACGCAGAAAGATGAGGACTTGCTTTTCTTTCCACTTTTTGATGACATTGAACTACTGGACCTTGATGATGAATTTCCTGATTTACCACGTTTGTTATCTGGTTGATCTTTGCTCAAAACAGCTGCTTCAAATTCAGTATCATCTTCATCATTACCGTCATCTAAAAATCCAGAAAATGGTAGTTTAACATCTCAATACGAATTAGCTTGATGAGTCATATTGCACAAGATTTACTTTGAAAGTGATGTCTGGGCTATCACATTTAAAAAAGCTATCAGATATTTCCCTTTCTGCCACAAAATCTGGTAATGAAAAGTAAGTCATAGACCTACTACTAATACTACTATATTGAAGCCAAAAATGCACCGGATTCACAATATGGTACTCTAGTTAACAAACTAAATATGAAAGCCAGCAGTAGGCACTGTTGATATAGGTATGAATGAAATATATACATTTTGTATCAGCAACCTTAACAAATAATATTAACAAATAAAAATCAATAAATTCAAGGTGTTTATTCATGCCGACAGAAACAATGCATTTCTAATTTAACTAACTTGTTTAACTGAAAATGTAAACTAAAATTATTTATTATATAAACACTCACTATTGACAATAACTTACCATTATTTATACCAGCATATACCCCTTTATATTATGGATTTTATAAATTGCATTTTTATTAGTAACAAGCTGTTTATAAAACTTTATAGCTTTCTTTTGAAAATTTCAATTTTTATTAGTACCTAAGTTACTAGACAACAAAATTTATGCTCATCAGCAGCTTAGTCCTTCAAGTCATTTATAATTATAAAGGTGGATAGCCTTCTTTTGAAAATTTACAAAAAGATTCTCAAAAATTGTAAGATTAATTTAATGATGAACCAATATTAATACTTTTGGTAGGGTTAATCTTTATGAACAGCAGGTTTTTAAAAAAAAATCTTAATAACATGGACAGATATTTCATGGAACTATTGCACCCTAGTTATTTGCTCAAGAGTCGGCCTCATCAATGATGACTATCTAGTCTCAATGGTTAATGAGAAATAATCACTCCTATTGTGACTGCAAGGTTTTCAATGAATTTTAATTTTAAGGCAGTAATGGATAGCTGATTAATTTCAGTAAACTATGATCTATGTGATTACATGGAAGAAATTATGGTATGCGTCTTATGATTCTTAATCCAAGCATTATGTTGTTAGCAAAATTGATTAAAGTTAAAATCTCTGATTATTATTTGAGAGATGTTTAATCCCTTGCAAACTACAATATTGTGAAAGCTGAATCTCCAAAAGGAATATCAGTCCAAAAATGGTTCAATAAAAATTTGTCAATATTCAGCATTCAGTAGAGACTGTATATAAAGGAAATGGTGCCACCTATGATTTATCCTGAAACATTTTGTGGACTTAGTTTTTTAATAAAGATCTGATTAAAACCAAGCTGGGAGATTATATTGAGTACATTTTTGGGTGCAAAATTAGATTTTGTCCAAAAAATGCAAATGATGATTTTAACAACTTTAAATAAATTACAAGTTTTAAAATAATGCCGAGTTCACATTTAGTTGTAGTTTTTGTGCAAATTTATGATCAAATTAATGAACAATCCTTGCAAATTCTAAAATTTCTTGACAAGGATCTGGACCTGTGGGTGAATGTTCAGAAGAAATTGTGGATGGATGGCGGAGATGACAACAATATGTGGGAATTATTTTACTCTTATAAAAAAGACATGAAGATGTCAGAGAGCTTTCAGCCCATGTGTTACCGAATATGAAAGAAATCAAAATCAACCGATAAATAGGATATTTAGTATCAGATTTATAAAAGCTATAACACCACAAAGTCCTTTACCACAAAAAACTTACAACTATAAAATAATTTTTATCTGAATCTGTAACTATTCCAGCAACATGGCCATTTTGGACAAGAATTTGTTACTTCGACGACCTGAATATTAGCTAATTCTTCATCCTCATCTTTATAAAATATACAATCATGTGGGTAATTAAAAACAAGAAAAGCGCAACCCACTGGCAACATTCACACCCAGTGAAAAGATACAAAATATAAAGACTTCCCAATGGGAATTATGCCTTTTGGAAAGCTATCATATTTGTATCAGAATTTTGCATAGAAACACAAGATTAGAGAGACACACTGAAAACAGTGTTGTATAAAAACAACTCACCAGGAACCCTGTTTAACATCTTTAATCTTTTTAAATTATATAAAAGCAAATTGACAATTAACCCTTTCAGTTTCAGTGACATTTGTCGAAAGTTTTCACCTGAGAAGTTTTATCAGGTTCTACAAATCGAAAGTTCATCAACATTTGTGTTCGTCAAATGGCTTTGTTGTTCTGCAGCTTATAAAGAGGAGATGTAATTTGATGTGAGGCTTCTATATAGCTGTATTTTTACATGCTTGTCTTCCATTTTAGTGATTAAAATTTTGATTTTCCATGTCAAGAAAATATTTTAATTATTTGCAGAAGTTTTCTTTGAAAATTGACAATAAGATAGTGAAAAGTATTAATTAAAGTTTAAAACTATAATATAAATAAATTTATTTCATTTACATCAAAAATTTCTATAATAAACAGTTTATCTATTTATCTTGCTGCAGATCCTCAAAGTAGACATTTCAGAAATTGGGGGTTGACAACAAAAATGCCTGGCACTATGACTTTATAGCGTCAAAGCATACTTGGCACTGTAAGTTTTTTGTCTGAATTTTCATCTACAGGTAAAAATGAAAAATCATACCTTGATAACAAGTAACAACAACAACGATCTACCCATGTAACAAACAAACAAACAAACAAAAAGAAACAGATGGGTAAATCTTAAAACGTACCAATTATTTACCTTTCTCCTTCTCTACAAGTTTTAAACATTTCTCAGCCTGATCGTGAGTTGGCGCGTGATAAATATTTTTAATCAGCTGTGTAGATATTTTTTTCTTCGAGTGTTGATCTGCTAGTTCTAACATTCTGTTCAAAGCATCCTATAAAATATTAAAGATAAGCACTTAAAATACATTCCTTGAGTGGCATTTAGCGATTGAACACATTAAAAACACAACACAGTTTATATGGAAATACAATCACTGGTATATAAGTATAGCACAATGTTTCGACAAGTATTCTCTTATCGTGATTGTATTTCCATATAAACTGGGTTGTGTTTTTTTTCACTTAAAATACATTTGAGCCATAACCTATTGCTTTATTTATGTTCTATAGGGACTGATGGGTTTTGTGCACGTGACAGGATACATACCTTTTTTTTTTGTAGAACCACTTGTCAGGCGACATTGCCAGATTTAGATGAAGAGCATGTTCCTGTAGCAACAACCGCGAGTTTTACAACATCTAGCCATTGCTAGATTAGTCAGAAATTCACAAACTTATGGGTATGTTATCTCCCTTTACCACAGACACATGAACAGTAACATTGTCCAATCAGAGGCTGTGACACAAACACACTCAAATCAAATATGGTGGCATCCACAGAAACCTTAACATTGAACAATCTTGAAATTTGCATCTTAATTATCACAGGTAGACATTTTAGCTGGTAAGTGGGAGACTTAATTGGTATTCGCGATGACATTTTCTATCAAGGAATCTGAAAGATCCCCAGCTGGGTCAGTAGCCAATCGAAATTAGTGACAAAATATGCAGGGTATTCCGTAAAGGGTATGATAAGATGTACAGAGTTAAAGTGAGATCAAGCCTTCTATTAAAGATGGATAAAGAGAGGCCCTAGCCTATTCCTATTGTCCTAACCCCCAACCCTTAAGAATAGAGAAAGAAGAAAGTGTGTTTTAAACTCAACTAAGTTAAGAAGAGGATGGTGACATATGTTTAAGACAACAGTGAGTGTAAGAAAGGCTTATGAGTATATGACAGTGCCCAAAATATTATACACCTTGGTCATAGGCCACCAAGATCATGAGAACCTAGGCTTTAGCCAACCAAACCTATAGGCAAATCCAGCATTGGTTGGTCAACTTTTGTATTTAAAGAACTGCAATCTTTCTTCCCACAAAAATTAGAACTGAATCTCCAAAATTAATTAATGAAACTTTATGTAATGCAATCTTACGATTTTATTTTGCATCTGTTGTTGTCGTTTTTCCAACATGGCTACCTTCATCATGTATTTTACTTTATCCGAATCAAAAACCTGTAATATAGAGAAAATATTAACAACAATTAAAGAACCCCAAAACAGTGTGCACCAAATAATCAAATTTCATTGCATGCCTCATTCTCGGTATCCCCAGTGGTATTGTTCCGTTCTACTCTACTAACCTCTGGGTCCATCCACATAGTCACATTATCCGCCCTTGATACTTCTGTTAATTTTACAGACCAATTGAGTGGGCGAAAGGAAGTACCTCACATTTTATTGCAACTAAGATTATTGTGGTGAACGTAAACAATGACGCTAAGACTGGTATGTAAACTATTTTTTGATTGGGTCGTACAATCAAGCTACGATCAAGGGAAGATAATTCAAATTCGTGAAAGTCCCATGGATGGACCCAGAAGTTAGTGGAATATTACAGAGCGATACCACTGGGGATAGGGGATACCAAGAATGCCCATACCTCGTCATGGCTATAAATAAAATTCAGAATGAATTGGCATGGAATACGTTATAACAACTCATAAATATGTAATTGAAGGAGGTGAAGGAGGTGTATTTTTGTCTGAACAGCAGCATATCAACCCACTCTTCTTTATATTCCAACTTTTATTTCTATACACACTATCCTATTTTCATTGACTGTTGAAAACTGGACTTGAAAAATTCTTAAGTTTCAGCCGACACACAAGTCCTAACCCTAGATATTCTCTACTATTGAAAACCGGACATGAAAAATTCCTAAGTTTCAGCCCACACATGTGTCGTCAACCCTATATATTCTCGTCAAGAGTACTCGAACCATACCTTGGTGTTTGTATTAGCAGCAGATGTCTGACCTTTCCGTAAAGCATCAGATAAAATGGCCTGCTTCGTGTTGATACTTTTCTTAGTTTTTGGTGGTTTCTGTTTCCCCCAGATTTGAACCATTATTGCACTTTCAGATAAATACTTGAGGAGCTACAAATTAAATATGTTTTAAAAAAGTATTAAAACTAACATTATTAACTATATTATAGTTTCTTACACAAGTATACAGATACTGGTATGTGGTTCTAAATACAATGAATATATAGCTGCACAAATTTAAATTATATATGGGGTTGTAGTAATTTTTTTACAATTTCATTTTGTGACGATTGTACTTGTATTGTAGTTCTTTTATGTATTGATTTGGAGATTCAAATAAAAATCACATGACCAGGGAGAACTAAGTTTCACAATTTCTTCTTTAGATGTAAATTACCTCATCATCAGCCTTTGTAAAGTTGACAACACGTTTATGGTTCCAGTCTGGGTTGATTGTATTTTTGATTGGATTACTACAGGTATATTTATCTTCATGATAAACTAAATATTTCAAATATATATCCTGTAATGAATGAAATAGATAATTTATTAATAACAATGATTATCAACACATGGTCCTTCAAGTAAGCTGCAAAAGAGGAGAGGTACAAACACTAGTTGGTTTAATTAGTTTTTGTTCATTGGCAAAGCCCGACCATGAATGAGTGTGACATCATGGGGACCAGGCCTGTAAATAACGGTTTTAGAATGTCACACACTAATGAAATAGTACCTGACATCTTCAACTTATTGCCAGACATGTATTAATAATATCAACAAAAAAGACAAATCTGTGCTGGACTAAATGACAGGCACCAGAGGTTTAGTGCCTGACAAAGCCTGAATTTGTGTCTGACATTGTCTGTGACAGGTGCCTTACTTCCAGACTTGATGGGGACAGTGATCATCTTTGAAGTAGTTTCAAATAGAAGCCCTGTCTTCATTAGCCCATCGGTGCAGAAAAGTTTGTGAAATTATCGATTGATTGCTAAATCCTCACTCGCTAGAGAATTATTTTTATAAAAATCATTTCCTGTGACCGAACAAATATTGAAATTGATAAGAAACAAACATGATTATTTACTGCCAGATACAATCTTGTTTACACATATTAGCAATTAAGACATTTTCTAGAACCAACTGATTCTTATTAATTTGGGAGCCTCACAGTCACAGAGGGGTTTAATATAGGCTATGCCTGTTCCCCAATTCCTATTCAGATACAAATCTGAATAAAAATATTGTTCATAAATTTATTTTTTTTATATTACTTACAGTAAACTGTGAAGGTAGACCACGAGCACTGAGAATTTTAACAACAAAATTGACATCTTTTCCTTTGAGTTCATCTGGTGAATTAACAAACACATCATCATTCTCGGTATATTCCTTTCCTTTCTTATCGCATGGTATCAATTCAACCTGGTAATAAATAATTACATATCATTACAAATTGTTTATATATAGCTCAAAAGTTCAAACTTACATGTCTACTATTTAATGCAAAGTTGCTATTATTGTATTATGTAATCAAACTTATGAAGAATTGGCTAGTTTGGTAAAAAAAAAAAATGGTTCAAAATATGGCAGAAATTGCCAGTAATTTCTACTTCCTACAATCCTTGTGTTGTGTTTAGTTTCTATGGTTACATGTTCAATTTGTGGAAGTGATGAATAAGAAAGAATTCCGAATATGCTCTTCAAATGATTTGAATTATTCTACAACTATAATCTTGTAGTTATCACCCAAAATAAAATTGAATAATGTTTCTGGTTTTGTCAACACTTTACAATGGTCAGTTCTGCATCCTTGACAGATTCCATTGACACAACTTGTCACTTTAAGAATAGTTTTAAAGTAAAACTTACATTTAATAATCCAACTTCTTGTCCTTTAAAGTCTGTTATATCTAACTGTTCCTTTATTTCTATCTGTTTAAGAACACAAAATTTAAATATTAGGGTTCTGTATGAGCAAGTCAAACTATTTTTATATCTTAAAAATTTGTAGATGGAAAGGGTCTATCTAGCATTTTTGTTAAGATTGCTTCATCAAATAATGTTGCATCTATGTATAAGTATGGGTACCAGTAATTAACTTAATTTCAAATATTGTATGCTTACATGGTATGCAAGAGATTGTAGCCAAATTTTAACACTACCAATATGAAATTCAGCTTCATAATCTTCACTGAATGGATCTCGTTCCTGTTCAAAATAAAATTATAAATGATTTAAAAGTTAGGTAATAGTAATAGCTAATACATTGCAATGCCAACATATTCTAGAATTTTCTACATAAAAAGATATACATATATATATAGACAGTACTCTGAGAAATAAATCAATTCCTGCAATACAAAGCAAGAAATAGTACATGAAGGATGAATTTTGACAAATAAATGTCAACAAGAACTCAAAATTTGGTTTAAACAAAATTAAAAATTCAATCTAAAATTAATTTAGTATTCTTCGAAAATTTATTTTTATACTTGAACAGTGTCCTAATTCTCTGAATTGTTTTCCTGTTTGGGCTATACTGGTAAATTTGTGAAACTGTAAAGTTATATCAGAAGCTGGGTAAACAGAGAGTACATTAATGTTAACTACTACGATCAAGAGAACTACATATTACCCTTATTCAGAAGCTAGGTTAAATATTTAGTCTGGCAGAAATTTTTTTACAATATTAAGTAACAACATAAATGAATTGGAATTTAAAAAAAAAAAAAGCGAAGCTATGTAGAAAACTAAAATTAATCGACTAAAACTGTAATATGTTAATAACTTTGAGTTAAAATGCATCCCAAGTATTTTTACAATAAATAAAATATAACCTGAAGATTAAAATCAAAGTTCCTCATAAATGTAGATATTATTATTTTAAGATTGATGTTATGTTTCCCAGTCACAAAACTGTAATCATGATGCTTGAAGGGTTAAAGCTGAAACAGTAACCCCTGTAACCACTCTCTTTATAGCTCTTGCTCTTTTAACCTGGTTAATTAGGCAAGTCTAGTTTATTATTACAAGCAAATGAACCATCCCTATGACAATTAAGAACTCTGGTCTGTAGAATGTTCACAAGAAATTGTAGACAGATGATGGTCCAAAGAACGAAGGCGATGACAATATACATGCACATTAAATGAAGGTGTATAAAAATAGTGGTGTATAGTTAGTGTTAGTTGTATTTTACGTCCGCTTCCACCGAGGTGATATCGCAGACAAGTGGTGTATATATGCAAGGCTTCAATTGAAGGATTTTAATTAACCCTTGTATTTGGAAGATGGGAATTAATGGACTTACAATTCAGTCCCTCACAGTTCTGCTAGTATCAGTATCAGACACGTTCAGAATCAAGATATAGGCTAATCAACCATGGGATACATGTTTCAGCTAATGTGTTATATAGAATCGTATTCAGTTTGTGCATGCTTTGTTGCACGGAAGTCTGACCTTTCAATCCGACAACTAATTAATGTTATATGTAGTTATCATGCAATATTTCAAATATTTATTTTTTAAAGTCAATCGATTTGGAACAGGATCCACCCAAATAATTAGCAAACTACGTGTAATATTAACTATTTCTACAGATTAAAAAATGGCCGCTACAACTCCTCACACATACTCTACAAAAGTATTTTAAAAAGTATGCCATAGAATAATAATTATAAAATAAAATTCAACAATATTTTGATACCTCAGTTTCTTTATCCTTCAAAATCAAAATAATCAATTCTCTTCAAATATGGAAGCCATTGCTAATTAAAATGATCAAATATAATAAAAAAATTGGAAAATACGAGGAAGTGACATTTCCATGACTTTTTATAAAGTATTGTCCTTGTAAATATTGTTGTCTATGATAATATAAACCACTGAATATCTTCTTTGCTTTCTCCTTTAAATTTTCATATTTTAAATGCGAGACAAAAAAAATATTTTCATAGTCATTTCAGGATAATTGATTGTCTTACCTTGGGTAAATCCCATTCTTCTCCTTCCATGAAATTCTGGTACATTTCTTGCATCAAGAATTTACGATTCATAAATTTTTCTCGTGGCCAAATCCATTCATGTTTTGTTTCTAGATTAACGACTCGAACCATTACCTGTAAATAAACAATTTAAACATATATAACTCACAATATAAATTAAACATGCATTATGCAAGAGCAAAATCTGCTTATTACAAGTCTTTCTTTAGGCCTGAAATGTTATCTAAATTATCAATTGGACATTAATTAACTTATCCAGACCATAATCAACTCTAGATGTCAAGGCTAGCCTTCGATGTTGGCTGGATTAGATTCCTATATGCCAGCTTAACGGCCATAGATAATTAAATCAAAACAGTGGATAAACGAGACTATGCTGTTTATATTAATGATTTTAGTAATGATGACCGAGACTATGCGAAAATTTCACCCGCTTCGTTCTCGGCTCATAGTGGATCAATTTGACTGAAATTTTCAGCAAATTACCTTTACACTATCTAGTTTTTAACTATTATAGCGAGAACTGCCATCTCTTTATCTTATCTCCGATAATGTATCTTTAAGTCAAATAATGTTAAAGCTTTGATGTATTAGGCCAATTCTTCAAAAACAGAAAATATACAAAGACTTTTGTAACATAAAAATCCACTGTTTACCAAGCACATCTTAGGTTGGAGTGGCTGGCCAATAGTTCTTTTAATATAGAACCTCAAAATGGACGATGCATTATTATTGCTCAAATGTTTGAACTGGATTTATTTTATTAGGCCAAAATGCCGTGTTTAATGTCCACTCAACACAACTGGGTGTTTTGGGGACAATCCCTTTAACTATGTACTGTACTGTACTGTACTGTACAACAATTTCTCTTACTTCTGTTCGACCTTTCAACTCTCCACGGGCTTCTGCTGAAACAACCATCAATTCAAACTTCATCTTTTTATCAAGCTCTTCACTAATGGAGTTACATTCTTCCACAGCTGGCATCAATTCGACAATATCTTCCTTTAGCAGAGCTTCATCTATAATAATAGTTTTAATATAGAAGTATGACTTGTATATCCTTGACAACTATATTATATCATAGGAAATGGACCACAAATCATCCTGTGGTTTCATAATTTAAGTGCCTGATTAGACTTTAGTGAGATCCTAAAAAAGTTGCACCAGAAAGTCTCACAAGGTTGTGTATCAAAACAGGACAAAAACATTAAAACCGTATGTGTGCCTTTTAGTTTTAGTTCTTAAATATCAATTTTAAAAGCAAAATTAAAAAACTGGAATGTTGTTAGGTCGCTGCAGATTGTGATGTCCTAATAAACTGAAACATCCGCTATCTCTGAATTCTTCAGCTTCTGTGTCAAGGGCTCTTTTATGTGTGTCTGAAATAGCTTTATTTAACATCGGCTTCCACCGAAGTGATATCGCAGACAATTCCTTTATGTGCACAGTAGGTCATTAAACCCCAGATGATTTAATTTCTTTTTGTGCAAGCATTGACATTTGTCTCACCATACAACCCTAGTTATATCTAGAAACATAGCTTCAAAAATCCTGAATCCTGGACATTCTAGGTATATAATCCCTTGACTAACATGGCACCCAAGTTTCTAACTTACCTCTAGTTTTGTTTTCAGACGTCACATCAAAACCAGATTTTTTAGCGATTTCTTCCTGAGCCATTTCAAAATTAACTACTGGTGCATCTTTAGCACTTTTGTCTTTGGGATTGACGAAAACAAAATACTGAGTTGTTCCAAATATCAGTCTGTCGTTGTATTTAAGTTCTGTTTTATTTGTGACAAGTTTGCCATTTCTCATCATTCTTACATTAGCTTCAGAGGGTTCTATACTAAAAGCTCCTTTATCTTCTCGGATGATGGCATGATTCTCAACAATACTGGAAAATGAGTAAATTGATGGTTTTGAGGAACCAAATAAATAATTACGGAACAAAACATGGTCCTACTGGTCATGTGTGCAACGAAAGGAAGAATTCAACAAGATGAGTAAAATTAATAGGGGAGTAAACTAAATTCACAGAATTGCAATTGAGTGGTGAGGAAATGAGTACCATCACAGTTCTGTCAGTTCCGACGGTAGAGGTGGTGTGAGTAGAATCATGACGTAATTAAACAAAACGAATATGTATCAGCTGTCATGGTTAGTTGATATGTTTTCTTATACAGTCGATACATGCGTTGCAGCACGAAATCCCCCTTTTCACTCGATTGTTATTATTTTAGAGATTGAGAGAATTCAATTCCGGTACCTTCAATCGATTATCCCCTATGTGTCTTTTGCAAAATGTAATGCATAATATGGTATAGAGCCTTATATGATAATAATTAAGGCCACATACAAAAAAATATTCTGGTTCTCAGACAAGCGTTCTAGTTCTTTTTGGAGGGAATATTGATATTTATCTACCGGTATATAAAATGTAGCATTTAAATATTTTTATAAAGCTTTTACCTTGGTCCTTTCAGCATAATATCACATGATCCTTTACTGTTACCAATAGTTACTTCAGGTTTTTCTATAAATAGTATAATATGGCCAGACAACTGAGGGTCCATGTTTAAATTGGACAAATAAGGCATCTTTTTCTTCTTTTCTAAAATTTCAGCTAAATGTTGGCCTCCCTGAAAAATATTTAATATTAATTAAAATAGCAGCTTAAAGATCATAAATGTAGTAAAACAGAAAAAATATCAGGTTTGTTTAACAGTACGTTTTTATTTTTCACTTTTGATTTTATTGATGTTACATTTAGCCACGAACCCACATTTTTAAAATGCTCATCAATTATAGAACTGCCTAGGGGTTTTTAAGTCTGTCATTTAAATGATAAAAACTATATTCTTACGATGATCCCATTCAATTGATTTCCCAAACTAATTAATCAATATAGATCCCTACTGGTTGACCAGTCCCCATTGTTTGTGTTTGTATGCAACAGATCAGCTGAATCCAAATCGTTTCTTTATTTTCATTCTGATATCTAAGCTCCAATGCTGCACCATGAATATAATGTATAACCCTGAACTCTGAGGTAAAAAATATGAACAGTCTAATATGGAAATAAAGGCGGCCTGATTCAGATACTAAACCACAATTAGTTATTTTTCTTCGTAATACACAATAAGACGTCTTTTCATAAACTAAAGCACAATATCCCGCTTATACTTGCTCTTCAAATTTAGAAATAGGAACATTTGAGCTAACTGATCTTCAATTATCAAAAATTGAGAATGACCCCAAACATGCATATCATTTCCTAAGAAACAGTTAACTTACACCATGAGCATGTGCCTCTGCCAGTCTCTCTTCAAATGTTTTGTGCATTTCTTCCATTTCTTTAGCGTTGGTTTCCAAACGACTCTTATACTCTTCTTCCATTTCTTGTTTTAGTTTGGCTAATTCTATAAATACAGGTTAAATTATTTTTATCTTTTGTATCTATTCAGATAATGAACACACTGATGTTTGTATTTCAGTAAAATCTGAAACTTGTTAAAGATAGATCAACCATATAGCAAAGATTACCCTTTTTTTTGAGTTGCTTCCCTTGTTGTTAGTTTGTTTTTCATTTTGAGCTAAGTCTGTATCCATTCACTTGATCTGATATGCGCATTTGTTATTTGTCGTATTTGTATATTGTGTCCTGTCCGTAGGTTTGTCTTGTGTAATTGTTTGTGCAGTCCTCCTGCACTTACTATTGACTATAAAATTAAATATACATTATGCAAGAGGTAAATCTGCCTATTGCAGGTCTTTCTATAGGTCTGAAATGTTATATAAACTATTAATTCAACATTTATTTAAGTGAAAAGACCTTAATCAACTCTCGATACTATCTTATGTATCAGATTTTCACTGGATTTGAATTCGATCTGCTGGTCAACGCTCATTGATGATTAAATCCAAAAATGGATAATCAAGACTATGTTTTTATCATACCGACTTTAGTAATGATGATCGAAGCTAGGCCTAACATTCAATTGTTAATATCTAGGTTCAGAGTGGAGTAATTTGACTGAAATTTTCAGCAAATTCCCTTTACATTATCTAGTTTATAACTATTATAGTAAGAACTGTGAGCTCTTTATCAAATCTTCCATAATGTCCCTTTAAAAGTTATTCTATAACATATTATGTAAAATTGGTGGATGACAATATAGTCCTTAAAAAGCAAAGCCCTTTAACAACAATGTAAATTTTCTTCATATAGTGCACCAATCGCCAATATCCACCTGAATGTCACAATAAAAAAGAAACTGTTCATAATCCGGTCATACAATGCAAACCCATTAAACTTTCTCACCTACCTTCATCAGTGAGATCTTCATCATCATCTTTCATCACCTCCATCTTAACATTACCCCCCAACATCGCTTTTAACTTTTCATTTTCTTCCTGTAGTTCACGGATCAACTTCTCAGTTGGATCTTCATTTACAGATGCTGTTGTCTTGATCTGTTTTGCTCTGTCAGCTGAAACATCAATATCATAATTCAGCAGATGAAACTAACACAAGCACTCAAATGTCTAAATTACTTCATTTTAAGAGTAATTCATGCCTCGACATTACCCATGACATTTAGCAAAAGCTGAAGTAAACTGAGTCAGCCACAACAAAATCTTTTTCTTTTTCTGCAGTACAAATCTTTAGAAGAATCATCTGATACATACCCTGAGATACATATAATTTTGTTAGCATTCGTTACTCACCATATCTAAGAGTTGAAAGAGATTCATCGTAGTTAATATCAGCAGGACTTACAGCAGCTATCTACAAAATATAAATCACTGATCAGAAACATTGTAGGCATTTTACATTTTATTTTAATTGGTGACAAATAATTTCCTGTTTACTGCAGACAGAGTAATGAACTTAGATTCTATGTATTTTTGGGTTTTTTTTGTCAACAATTTTATTTTTTGATTCAAACTAGAGAGGTGTCAAGAGAAAAACTGAAGTACTTACCATTATAGTTTTACTATTTCCACCAAGAGCATTCTTCAATAACTTAGTTAAACATGAATCTCTATAAGGCACTGAAAGTAACACATAATTATTTTATCAATATGAATGACAGTTTAAAGATGAGTTATATCGACAGTTTAAAAATAAAGGAAACAAGAGAAATAGGGGTGGATTGGATGGTGTTTCATCAACACGATACTTTGGTCATTTGGAGACTAAAACACATTTTATTTATTTCTATGGTCACATGTGCAATGGTAGGATAGTAAATTGTGTCCAGACTGACTCCAGACTCCTTATGTGAACACCAATATGAACAAGGGTGGACTTCCACTTTCCTTCCGATCTGAAGGACTAGGCACCACTTTAGTTATGAGCTCTGTAACAATTATGACAATTGAGAAGAGGGCTTGAAAAATCATGAGGTACATCTTTCCCCCTGCTGGACCACCAAAAGAAAAGCAATAAGGTTATCATCCTGTCAGCATAATAACGGGAGACTAAAATATTGTCAGTTTTTATTTCTATTGTCACATGTCCAATGAGAGGGTCAACAATTTTGGCCAGACATCAGTGTTAGCTGCTCACTCTTTAAATTATCCAACATGCACTGACCAAAAGACTTTGTTCATTGAATCGAATAGGTACACACGCCAGTTCAGAATACAAGATAAAGTTTATGTAACATACCTCTAGTATTTTTACCATTACTTCTATCAGCTAAAGCTGAGATGACATTACCCAGACATGATAGTGACTGGTTAATAGCAGCACCCTCTTTAAGACGATCTCCAGTTGCTCCTGTACTTTCTGCTCTCTCACTATATAATTAACAAAACAAGGAATTTTAAAATACATTCACATCTGATTAAAGGGGCATTATGTCAGACTTAGACAAATATATAAAATAGATAAAGAAACATGAATATGTTGAGAATTTCAGTCAAATTACTTAATTCTGAGCGAAGTTATCATGGCTAGAAGTCTCTATTGTCATTGTTACCGTTGTTTCAATAATAAAGTCTTGATTATCCATTTTTAAATCAAATCATATAACTGCCAATCATATTTATATCAAAACCATCTGAAGTTCTTGAGAGTTGATTATAGGCTTAGCATGTAGATAAATGTCTTATTAATAATTTATAAAACATCCACCGATGACAAAAACATTGCCCCCAGGACTTTCACTTAAAATTTTAGCTGATCATTAAGCAAGTTATTTTTCAGAGAGTAGGCCCATGCCAATATGTCGCATCAGAACAACAGTTTTAAAGATCTTAAGTATTTTTACACATAAAAGCGAAAAATTTAACAGTATTTATTGTATTTTCAGGTTAAATTCTTTCAAAATGAAATGGAGTTTAACATCCTACTGTTCTGCTCCAACTGGGCTAATGAAGACATGCATATGCCATACAGTGTGCTATGCAGAAAATTTTGCCCAGACAGCGGCGCTGTGGCCTACTCATATATCAAATTACAACTGCCATGTGATCTTTTATGTGCATGCCAATGTGAACACAGGACCATGCGTTTTTGTCCCATCCGGATGACTAGAGAGCTGTCCTTATCAGGCCCATCTGTCCTGCATCACTGACAAAGGAAAACCACACTTGAAAGTCCTGATGAACTTTCTCTGCCAACACCAGGATCGAACCCGAAACCTTCAGCCTAGGGAGCCACCATCTTATTTACTTAGCCACCGTGGCTCCCAAATACTTTCCAATATCTTATTCTATAACTTGTAAATTTAAGTTCTCCAACCGGTCAATTTCACTGACTGAAATTTAAGCCCGGCTCTCATCTTAAAAGGGTTAAAAGCCATATCCTTATGAAAATTTCATCTTGAACTTTAGTTTCAAAGTAATCTATTCCAAGTACACCCATCTACACATAAACCTGACTTCTCTTACCAAAAAACTTGACAAGTGGCTACCTACCTTCCTGCTAAATCTACTAAATTAATTAAAGGTGATTTCGTTGTTTCCTCTCCAGCAGCATTTACAAATTTCTGTATAAAGGTCATTCCTACGATTGTGTGAGCTCGACTATAACAGACAAAGAATACAAAATCTGTACATTGCTGAAGACAGGGGTGTAGTGCTGGGGGAACATCCAAACAACATTGCCTTACATTTATTATTTAGGAGGAGGAACAGCATTGACTCACTATTTTTAGTAAATCCAAACTTGCAATCCTCTGCCTTAGTGGAATTTCTAATTTCCATCTATACAAGAAATATGAGAAAGACAGTTTTACTGAACATCCTCGCATTATATGTGCAGGAAGACTGGGGGAGATAATGGGTGGGGGGGGCTCAAAGTAGCCATTTAAAAATGCATTCCCATAGCATATACATACAGTGCGATCAGGACCCTAGAATTTAAAGAAGACACATGTCAAAAGTGTATTCTTCAATGTTTTTATTATTTCCTATCTGACATCTGAAGTATTGTTAAATATAGATATTAAAGAGATATGTAACCTGCTGGTAGCGTTCATGTTTGTAGCAGCTACTGTACGATTTCTTGTTCCTTCCTCCATCTTATCTTCTATCTCTTTATAACTACTAACTGGTGTTATCTGTAAACCATCAGCTGTAATCAAATAAAAGATGAAAGTGTGACCGAGTGCGGTGGTCATGGGGAAGGTAGGCTATGTGACATGTTTTATTACATTTGAAAACTTTCTATGAAGGAATAAACAATTTTGCTTTACTCACCATAAAATCCTTTCTTAGGATGTTGTCTAACCTTTAACCCGCCACGTTTTGGTGGTTTAGAGTCAAGTAAGTCTCGAACCTGTTCATTATAAATTTCCAACATGCTGAACATAACCTACAATACAAGCAAAACAAACTAAAGACATCAAACAAAATATTTATATTTCAGTAGGTACACTTGTAATTTGGAAAATAACATAAATGTATGATTATTTAATTGCAGTAACATTTACAATGTGAAAACCTGCTTTCAATAATGCAGCAGGAATGTAAACATGTGGTGTGCTGTTTGACTGTTTGTATATGGGGACACCTAGATTGTTTTGTGCTATGTTCTCGTGAGTTAAATATACTTGCTAAGGTTGTGGGGAATTCCCTCCCATTGCGTCACTGTGTGGAGGTGTATGTGTTCCATGCCTGGGGTCGTTGGTTTGATTCCCAAAAAGGAACAGTCTGTCACAAGGAGAAGAACATAACTTCTTGTTAGAATTTGGAATGATTTTAAAATTGGATATTAGCATCTTAATTTCGACAGTAGAGCCATTTTAGAAAAAAACCCACAAAAACTGTGAACAAAATGATGTACTATTTAGAATTGTTACTAACGGAACAAATGCAGCAAATTTGAAAAAAATAATCTAAAAAAAAAATTTAGGTGACAGATTGTAGCGAAGATATGTCTTTGGAATAAATCGCAAGCAAACTCACTTCAAATTCTGTTTTTTCTCCAGCTGTTTTCTTCTCATCAATACCTTTAAAAACTTGCTCACAAAACATTGGAACAACACCTGAAATAAAGAACATTAAAATGAATATGACAGTTGAAAAAATATTGTTATTATTTTCAGTTAAATATGTACTGGTAAGTAGGTTTGGAATACTTAAAGATAATATGATGAGTGGTTTTTTTTTTTACCTTTATTAACACCATATCCAACAATCGACCAACTTTTTCCACTTCCTGTTTGTCCGTATGCGAACAATGTTGTGTTATATCCTTCCCATGCATTCTTTAAAACTCCAACACCTATATCTTCAAATACTCTTTTCTGGAAATGAAGCAGATTAAAATTACAAATGAGGTTGATCTGTTGTGTTTGAGTTGATTTGTGAGTTATTTTTTGAGTTGATCAGATGTGTTCTAAATTGGAACAAACTAGTGTGGTACAAACTGGGTTGATTTATTGTTAATACGGTTATATTTTGGATTATAAATGGGATTAATCCAGTGTGTTATGAATTGGATTAATGCTTGTGTTATAAA
This sequence comes from Patella vulgata, assembly GCF_932274485.2. NCBI lineage: Eukaryota > Metazoa > Mollusca > Gastropoda > Patellidae > Patella > Patella vulgata. Next base: position 28,515,902 of record NC_065883.2, read on the forward strand.
TTGGGATGATCTGATGTGCCATAAATTGGATTGATCCTGTGTGTTACAAATTAGGATGATCTGGCATGATATTAATTGGTTTAATCCAGTGTGTTATAAAATTAAATTGAATTGACCTGGGGTTGAACATTCTACTTTTTTGCACCATCTGGTCAGCAAAATTATTTGTCATGCAGTGTGCTCTGAAGAAAATTTTGCCTGGACACTCTGCCTGGTTACTCTTCATTGAACTCAAGTTTTCACTACATCCTACTTAGCGACTATATAGACGCTTTTTCGTTGCAATGCCACTGAGTGTCACTGAGTCAAGTGGCGTTGTTTTGATTCCCTGCATGTACATGACAAAATGTCCTAGTTTGCGTTAAGTCGACTTAAGTTAAACCCCATTTCTCTCTCTCTCCCTTGCAATGCCCTCCTTTCATGCACCACTGGGGGGGTGGATGGCTGAATGGTTAGCATGTGCGTGCTGTATCATAAAGTCTGTCATTGAGTCAACTGGCATGGTTTCGAATCCCCGGCTGTACGTGACAAGGAGTAGGGTCGCCTGTCCAACTTTGTGGGTTTTCTCCAGGTCCACCGGTTTCCTCCCACTACTAAAGACCCTACGTGCAAGAGATTTATTGAAATAAAATTGAACCATATTAGTCCCGAAATGACCTAAGTTGTGTCGAGTGGACCTTAAACCCCATTTCTCTCTCTCTCTTCATGCACCACTGACAAGGGAAACCATGCTGGAAACACTGGCATTTCATGGTTAGTGAGCCAGCACCATACTCACTGAACCACTGTGGCTCAAGGTTGACCTGGTGTTCTAAATCGATCTGTAATTGGTTAAAAATTCATATACTTTTTAAGTTTATTTATTACCTGATCACAGAATTTTTTGCCATTTGGATGAGATGGGTCTGGTCCGTAATATCCGTCCGCCTGTTCCTTACTACCATCATGTGACCAGTAACTGTAGTCAAATGCAAACTTTTTCTCGTCATTGTCTGATGGGTCGGTGATAATGGTGGTAGGACCATTCATGTCGATGATACATTTTGCATTCCTTTCTCTTTCTCGTCTATTGTACGGAGAATTAAGGAAGAACATTTCAAAACACATTTAACAGATTGCAATTTATTATAAATTAAGCTAAACCAAATACAAATATGATCATTTATAAATAATAAATCTATCAGCATTTTTCATAATTTGAAAATTACTTTTAGTGTCAGTATGATATTGATAATATTTATTCTCCTACTATATGATTAACCTCTATTTATCGCCAGTATTTTGTAGATATTACTGACTTGTTGAGGATAAAAAAATACTTAAACATACATTATGCAAGAGCTAAATCTGCCTATTGCAAGTCTTTCTTTGAGCCTAACTCAAGATTTTAACTTGATTGGAACGGTTCGCCATTTAAAAACTTTATTTAAAAAGTCTTGAGTAAACCAGTGCCCTGGTTACCACTATGCACACATCTTGTCAAAACTACAACCGACGATAACTTGGCTCAGAATGAAGTAATTTGAATGAAATTTTCAATAGTTTCATTTTACATTATCTATTTTTGAGCTATTATTTGAGCTATTTTGAATGGTCAGCTTTTTATCTAAATCTTACATAATGTATCTTTAATTTGAAAGGCAATTGACATAGTTGGAATGAGTCTTGAATTAGTTGGGGTTTTTTGTACACATAAGTTTTTAAAGCATAATAAACTAATGTTACACTCACAGATATTATAATGTCACCGCTTCACATTTGTTTATTTCAACAACAAGAGGAACTAATTTCTATATTTCTACAATGATGTTTCCGAATTCATTAATAATACTGTGTATTACAATAAGAATTTCCACATGAGCTGTAATTCATGCATGTAGGTAGGCATTATAAATGCTGGTCAAATTAATTAACTAACGATCATAATGGCAACTGGCAAGATAGCTCAGGTCTAATTACATAGATTCTATAGATCTACAATATATTATGATGAAATAACAGATCAATATAACCCACCTATTCACTAAATAAATAACTACCGTTATAGACTATCTTATATTGAACAGTGTTTGTACTCGGTGTAACATGGCAGAGTTTTTTTTAATAAAATATAATCAAATTAGTGACCCTGGAGTTCTTGATAAATAAATGTTTCATTTTACAAGTAGGGTGATGAGGTTAAATATATTATTTATTTTCTTCAAATTGTTATTGTGCAACTTATTGGCCTTAAGTTTTGTAAAGTTTTAGTTTAAGTAGTTCTAGAGATTTTATTGGTAATTCAATTCATATTAAACTGTAATCAATCATAGAAGGCTTACTATTTGGTTGCGGGCGCTGCCCTTAAAAGTCTGGCTTATTTATCAAACACTACCCTACTCAAGTAAGCCTTGTTTGCTATAAACAATTTATTGTATTTAATGTAATCATATTCTTTAGACAATAATGATATTATATAGAGCATAATATTATGTAATAAGAGTATTAATTACAATATCTTATTACATCTTACAGTGTTAAGTTCCATTAACTGTGATATATCATAATTATGCAAAACTACTAAAAAAATAACAAATTTATTTAATTAGTGCACAATTTTGGTATATGGTGAAATTATTCCCCAAAAGATCTTCCTTAATTCTTTGCCTGGACTAGAAGTAGAAGTAGAACGTTTGCTGGAAATTTTCAAAGCAATGTTAAATTGGAAAATAAAATAATTGAGGTTTTTCTATAGCAAGAAATGTTAAATTTAAGGAACAAGAAAATACATGTATTGAGTTTCATGGTTTCATAAACTGTTAAGATTCAACTGAAATCTGTTCATCATGGGAATACCCAATCAAGTTTTAAAACAAAAATTCATTCATTACATTTAATATATTATTTAATAGGCATATTTGAATAGTTGAAGATCATTTTTTATTTACTAATATTTGGCCAATTTAGGCCTAATAATGCTGAATTCTAATAAATAATTATGACTGCCATTCTATTCACACCACGTAAAAAAGGAGAACTAATTCAATTGTATACTTACATAACGTTGCTTTGGGAAAAGAATACGCCCCGCCCCACCCTCACATTTTAGGTGAGGCGGGGAATTAGGCCAATTACTAGATCTATGTAATTTCACCAACTTCTCAAATCCTTTTTATTAAGCGGGAATTCTAATTCATAAAACAATCGTGTACATGCTTGCTTGGAAAGCTACAATGATCCTCATACAGAATAAATAAATCCAATACTCCACGTCGTATAAAATACTTGAATAGCTCTATAAACAATAATACAATAAAACCTTATCAAATCGTCCTAAATAACCCCGGCAGAGAGAGCTTAACGACAACTTAGTCAGTGCCCGTACCGCCGTAGCAGACGAACTTTCACTGAAATGATAACTGATTTTAAAAGGATATGAATGGTCTCACTCGCACAGCTACTTTAACATTTTCTTCTGTCATTTTGGATCTTTAAGATTTGATCTGTAACTGTGATGTTGAAAAACGCCGATCGAACGGGCTACTGCAGTAGATATGAATTAAAAGTGATTAGTTGATCGCCATGTTCATGATTTGTTTACGTCGAGTGCGTGGGTTGCTAGGGTTGCACGCGCCAGTGCATGACGTTATCGTCATTTATAACGGTGCTTATGAAAAGAATAACATGAAGATATCAGGTAGCTGAAAACGTATAGGCCTAAAAAGACTATTTTACGCAATGGATGTGTCGCTTTCCAAAAGAATGTTTTAGTAACCTAGATTTCTTCGATAGAAAATATTTCGAAATCATGTAGCTAGGCTATTTTATAAATACCAAAATATTTTGCGATAACATTGTCCGATTACTCACTGCTTAGTTAAAACTGGCAGCAGGAGTGCAGGACACTAATAGTAATAAATTGTTTATAATAATTTTATTGAACTTGTATAACGGCAAAATTCAGCTTAAAATATAGCCTATGTTAAGGGCCAATAATTTGATAAAATCTCGGATGACTTTTATTTTGGTACGCATCGGGTCGACGTTATGCCCCTTTTCCCCGAAAAAAAAACAACTTATGAACGCGATAGAGGCTATAGTTTTTAGTCCAAAATTTTGTTCCGCGACCTTAATTTGTTCCAGAGTTAGACACCTTTAGCCCACTGATTTTTAAAAGATCTTTTTCAAATTTGGTGAACTGCATTTGGGTTCACGAGAGGGCAAACCGTGTTGATTTTTTTGATATTCAGCCTTCCACGACCTCCCGTTCCGGAGTTACGCCCTCTTCCCTAAAACCTTCTGAAAGTGATAGAGGCTACAGTTTTTAACGAGTATTTTCCAAATTCGATGTAAAGTATTGGGGTCAAGAGCAAACGGAGTCAAGAAAAAGTCGAAGCCTATCGATATTCAACGCTCCGTGACCTTCAATTCCTTAGTTACCCCCTTTCCCTTTAGTGAACGTGACAAAGGCTACCAGTCCCCGACAGAAAGTAAATCAGCGATAATGGTAAGTTGAACCCTATCTATGTTCCCCGCCTATCTCTTGTAAATATACATGTAACTGATGCGGAATCCGCATGCACAAAGTACTGAACCAATGTTCTAACTATTAACTTATGCATGACATTCGGGAATTGTTGATTCATATTTTTATTTTATTTAACACTCTTTTCAACAAACCCAACAGTTTATCTATTACAAGTCTAAACTTTTGGACTAGTTTTATAATTTTCGGACGCCGCGGTGGCTCAGTAAGGCGGTGGTTCGCTGAGAAAGTGGCTCGAATCTGGCGTAGTTTCCTAAGCATCTAGTCGTTCGAATGGGACCAAAAACCGTTGTCCCGCGTTCACGTCCATGCAAAATATACCACACGCACAATGCATTGCATACGCCCATCTTCATTTCGATTTTTTTAGGCTATACTTATGCTTTCACAACGCCTTACGATTCCAGTGTTGGCCGAGAAAGTTTCTCGGAATTTTCAGTCTGGTTCCCCCTCGCAAGTTGGCCTTGTAAAGAATGGATGTACTCCGCATGGTACCGAAAACCGCCCACCAGTGCACTCATTATGGCTTAGGCCTACAGAAGAACCATTGACAGTCTTCATTACGCCGGCTCGGTGTATAAAAAGGACGCTCAACCCCATTTTATTTCATTTCATTTCATGTAGAGATCAATTCAAGTCAAGTTATAACAGTGAAAAAGGCGTCTAGCAGTCGTTCGGATGGAATGAAAAAACCGAAACCCATCCGTGCACTCGTTGACATAAAAGAACCCTATATATTTCAATTCCCATCATTAGGAATTAAGCTTACTATTTTACTTGTGAAAGTGTCATGGTATTTTATTTTATAACGAAATGAAGTATCGACTGACATCACGACACCGGTAGCTATACTGTAGATCAATTTATCGGGTGATATTTGTTATGACTACATCGCTAATGTCGACAGCGGCTGGTAAACTGGCTTAACGGGTAAAATCAACACCAATTCAATAGATTATATAAGTACAATATTACCAGCTTTGCATTTCTAGACGAGTACAGGAATAACTCATTAATTCTGTCGTCGACATTTACTCTTCAAATGCAGCTTTCGAATTATGATAGTATTGATATTAAGTGTCCACGTACTAAAGTGTATCTGCCAGTGCTGGTAACAATACAATAGGCCCATATACTGTTTCCAATGATGGTGTCCAATGGTTTGAAATAGATTTTATAAATTTAAATAAAAACGAGCGATATGAGGTTGAATTATTTAGAATTTTAATAGTAGGTCTAGTATTCCTTGTCATGTACATTGATTATAAAATACCGTTTTATAAACCTGATAAAGGCTGTTTAAACATCATGAATTATTCTTTTCAGGGACGTTTGGGTGTGCCTAATTTTCTTTCTTTTTTTTTGGTGGTAATTATAAATATTATTTAGAATACCATATGCCACATAAGAAATATTTGTAGCTGATGTCGATTAAAGGGAATTGAAGCTTATTATTGACCCTACCTCCTGCTGCCTTGTGACTGAATTCTGACCTCTTTTAACCCTAACTAAAATGTCCCACTGTCCAAAAATTGTGAAACACAAACCCTTTTTATGTACAATGAACAAACCCTGTGAATTTAAAAAAAATGCTGATAAGTAGCGTGGTCACAAGAAAGTGACAGACTTATGTACCTTACAATAAAATTTTTTTTCAAATAAACACTATAATTGATTAATTCCTTATTTATTTCTGGTATCCTACATTTGATTGTAAAACAAATGTGATTATGTACTTCAATCAGTTAACAATAAATTCTAAATATATAATACATCAAATCTTATAAAGTCATTACTTTAAATAAATAGCCATGATCATAATCAATTTTACATTAATTACTGCATCACAGAGTAAATTTTGCCATCTCTAGAGGTTTCTTTATAATTCTTTTGGCACCCTTAATTTTATTATGTATGATCATGAAAAAAATGGGATGTATGCAAAATGTAGAAATATATCGAAATTTTGTTATCAACAAACAATTGAAAAATAAATTTTGACAGCACCTGGTTCATCCATATTATTAATATAACCAACTAAATATAACAAATTTTCAAAAGTATGTGCATATATCAATGGATCAACAAATAATTTTCTTTATTAACTGATATAATTTCAAGGATTTCATCAAAAATCGTAGTAAATTCTTCTATTTTTTTATGATGATATTTTATTCATACTATTCATTTTGATTATCTACCAGTGTATCATATCACAATATGTTGCTAAAGTTTTTTTGTTCTCTTAAAAGAGTTAAAACTTCAGGGACGAAAATACTTCTGGGTACAGTTGAAAAAATCCCTGAAATAATAGAAAGAAGGGTATTACAATTAAATAATCATTAACCATTGATGCTCTAGAATATCTTTTAATCACATGCATAAATAAAACTTTACTCTTTCAAAATACAATATTTTAAATCATAATAATGTTCAATTCTATCCACTTAAAACTGAGAAATGATGGTTTGAAAACCTTGATTTTCAGTTAATAATGTTATTGTGATATTATTATATTATCAGTCCACTCTTACTGGTACTTACACTACATGTTAAATATAAATACAAGCCCTTCACCGAGTTTCATCAATCTGGTTAAAACACACATCCTATTTCGTTTCGTTTTTATAGTTCAAAATTTCGTTTTACTTGTCTCTACTTAACTTGGATCTGGAAGAGTTGTTATTTAACTCGTGTTCTGAATGGTGTCAGGGATAAACCAATGAAACGGTCTGTTACGGCGAGCTTTAGGCGTGTTTTTCACGGAATTGTGGGTAATCCACTAGTAACATCAATGCTGATTGGTTAATCAAATGTCTGACGTCATAGGGTCATAAGTCGGTCTTTTGACCCCTGACGTGACCTATTGCTATAATTTGTCAGATCTTTATGTAGTGTAGGTCATTGAAAGTATAAAAAAACGAAACGAAATATAGATCTGTATTTTAATCAGATTGCAAGTTTCATCAACTTTAGACGAATAGCCTGTAGAGTCAATTTTGAATGTTTTGCAAAAGTCTTTAAACAGAAGTTAACAAAGGGACATAATGTATTTAAAAATAGACAAACCCAAGAACACTGGCTTGGACTGTTGCTCGGCAAGATGCAGCAGTGTCAACCTTCAATCAAAAACCTCAAAGTCTAACCTAAAATAATTTCGGAATACAGAATTATACCTTGTATAAATTAATAGCCTGGGATACTGATGAAGTACAACCCATCTCTCTGATAGAATGCATACTAAGTTGTGGGGCTCCAATATCTAAGGTGGGTATCCCAAGTTTAGCTGACATGATTGGACCAATAGTAGAACCACAAGGAGAATCATTTCGCACTACAAAATCCTGAAATATAAATCAAGTGCAGGTCACAAACACAATATATACCAAGCAGAAGTCATTTTGCAGATAAAAAAAATTAATGGTTTTCTGAAAGCTGGTCAATGAATTAAAATTCCCTTTTCTCCAAACGATTTTAAATGAAAGGGGAAAATACCCTGTTGATAATCATCAGAAAAACTTGAACATGCATTATGCATGAGCTAAATCTGCCTATTGTAGGTTTTTCTTTAGACCTGAAATGTTATCTAAATTATTAATTTGACATTAGTTAACTGATTAATGCCATGATCAACTCTCGATGCCATCGTTAGCCTGAGATCTTTAGTGGATTTCAATACATTTTGTAATGGATAATTCAACGTGAAAATGGATCATTAATATCTCAGTTCAGAATGAAGCAGTTTGGCTGTAATTTTCAGCAAATTTTGTTTTCATTATCTATTTTTGAACTATTACAGCGAGAACTGTCAGCTCTTTATCTAATTTTACCTAATGTCCCTTTAAATCTTAATTTATAATACATAGCCATTTTTCATTTATTAAAGTGTAGTTATCATGATAATAATGCAAAAAGTTTATCTGATTATCTGTAATAGTAATATTTAGCTAGGATTGTGGGGGGGGGGGGGGGTGGATGGCTGAATGGTTAGCACTTGCGCGCTGTATCATAAAGTCTGTCATTGAGTCAACTGGCGTGGTTTTGATTCCCCGGTTGTAGGTGACAAGGAGTAGGGTCACCTGTCCAACCTCGTGGGTTTTCTCCGGGTCCTCCGGTTTCCTCCTACTGCTAAAGACCCCTACGCGCAAGTGAATTATGGAAATAAAATTGAACCATGTTAGTCCAGAAATGACCTAGTTTGTGTCGAATGGATGTTAAACCCCATTTCTCTCTCTCTCTCTAGCTAGGGTTGGTGATTTTTTGCAATGTATATATCAGCTGACCACACCCCCAAGCTGTGACATAAATGTATACATAAGCATATTGACTTATTATCCTTGGATACCAATTAACAGTATTTGGCAACACACCTGATGAAAAAGGATAATTCCGTTTATTAGCGAAACCTGTGAAATATATTTCCTATGAAAATTGTCTGATTTAAACATGAGTGACAGTTGTGAGTTGTGATATACATCGCTAAATTTGTCTTGTTCTTTCGTATCTATAGGGTGCAACCTCAGACAAAAGAATGTAGGTTAAAGAATAAAACAATATATAAAACAACATTCGGTCTTTATTCATACTTTGAGATTAATATGGAAGATACAGTTGTTTACTGTCAAGTGTAAGGCTGGGAATCGATATGAAATTTCAATATCGATTATCGGCAAGAATTTGTCAGCGATTATCGATAATAATCGATTATCAATCATTCTTCCGGAAAAACCGAACTTTACCGACCTGTTATTTGTGTTGATCGAGTTACAGTAGTGTTATTATCCTAGTCTAATACTGTACGTAAAAAAATCAATTAATGTAAAATAATTAGTTGCTAAATGTAGGATTATCTTGAGTATTATTCTAAGTTTTGTTCTTGATTCATTTGAACCTTTTTTTTATTCCAATATCTCAGATAAATACAAAGACAATACATGGTTTCTCTTTGCAAGTTACTAGCGATCACACAGTGTTACTAATAATAGAATAAAATATAATAGAAGGCGTCTATTGATTGGACAATAAAAAAATAATTACCGGCTTTCAAAGTAGAATTTTTATGATTGGTTAATTTTGACGAAAACCAAAGTAGAATTCTTCCAAGAAATTACGAGAGATATAGATATTTTCATGGGAAGTCAAAAACGTGTTTTGTATGGGCTGTATCTGACATGATTTAGTAATAAAAGCTGAGTTGATCATTAATAATACAATTAGTTTTATCGTGAAAGCAGACAATTTCTCTACAAATCAATCAAGAGCAAAGAAGGGAGATAATTCTAATTTTACTATATCACGTGCGATCGTCATTGTTCACAAAGTGCGTGACCTATTTTAGTTTCAACTAGTAATAACAACAAAAACAACGAAAATATTAAAATAATGTATTTAATCTTAAAGTTTAGTGTTTTTACAATAATATATATTTAAAATGTGCCAGTTTGAAAGCAGAGGGGGAAAATAGTTGTTGTGTTGACGTTGTGTATTCGTTCATTCGTCTGCATGCCAGACTACGGCAAGTTCAGTCATGTGAAAGTGGCCGTAACTTGCCGTCAGAAGGTAAATATACCGATAATCGATATTTGAATTTCAATATCGATTATCGTATCGCTAAATAACTTCTACCGATTATCGATTATATCGATATTTTTGCACAGCCTTAGTCAAGTGCAGTAAAAAAATATTTGACATCCTTAACCCAGAGGGTAAATCAGTGTTAGCAATAGTTCCAATAAACACTAATTGATAATATCAGTCCTACCTGTAAAGGCACATTAACTCTCTTAGCAATTTCACGCAATATAGTTGAGGTTATTGCTGTTGATGCATAACACTGATTTGCATTAAATTTGATCACAATACCCTACAAACAGAAAATATTAAATATAGTTAGGGATAAAAAATTCATGTATGAGGGTGTGGTTTTCTGCTAAATTTATTACAGATAACTTTATACAAGCAACCTCAAAATCTAATAAAGTTCCAACAATGTGTAAGTGTAAATTAAACAGTCTTGAAATTACATGTAGATGTTGCAGTGGGTGTACCGAAATAATGGCACTGTAAAGAGGGCACTGATGAAATGGAGTAAGTTTAGGACCTGGAATGCAAAGGCACAAATTAAAAGGGTATTACGTGTGTCATTATTATTTAAACTTGTTGCCGTAATCATGTCTTTTTTAGCGGTTTCTTAACATGGAATTTAGCACAGGAAGTTTAATTCAATTTGTAATACATGTATATGCATGATGACTGCACAGAAGAGATAGAACAAAGAAATACAGTAAACATGGCATAAGTCGGATCTTTGCTCAACTCGGATAAAATCGTTTCGACCCTTTGATCCTGCAGGTTTTTTTTTATTAAATTTCTGGGCGTAAGTCGGATTTCCTAAGAGAGATCTTTGCTCAACTCAAATCAAAATGTTCGGTCCATTTGATCTAATTCCGGCTTTTTTTCCTTCTCCTAAGTCGGATTGGCAGTATGTTCAGAATTTGACTAAGTCAGTTTCGTCTCGATGGTCTGAAACATAGTTAGCTATTCCATGCACAGAGCCCCAAAATAGTTTCCCCTATCATTTTGACTCAAATCAGCCTATTTACTATTTGACACGACAAAATAATAGAATTTTCCCGAAAAATTTGAAACTCGCTGTTTGCTGTATGAGATACTTTCCGGGAAAATTTAGGACATTTTTCAAAGATGGTGACAAAACGGAAGTTATCTACTCGTACCAAAACGGAAGTTATCAACTCGCACCTATGAACAAAAGCTTGAAATGTTAGCTTGAAAAGCTAAGATTGAATTTTGGTCTTCGACTTTCTCGGATCTTTGCTTAACTCGGATAATAATAATAATATTGATCAGTCCACTTAGATCCGACTTATGCAAAGTTTACTGTATAAACTTTAAATGGCTGTAGTTTACCTTATGAAAACCTGGTTGATGATTTGATTCATGCTTTTCACTAAAAAAAGATTAGAAGATTAAAACAAGATTTAAATTGTACACTATTAAGTAAAATACATATCTTACTGATGTTGTAATAATAAATCATAGTCAGTTTATGTATTTAATTGATCTATTACAATAGAAAAGCTCAACCAGATGTTGTTTATAATATATATACATTAACATCTCAAATATTTGTATTAAGTTAGCGTTCAGATCATGTAAACTAATTGAGCAATCAAATAGAACTGCAAATTTATTGGATTATTAGAAATCTTATATGGGAATGATTCTGAGTGGTTATTGGGTTTTATCACCCAATAATACATTCTACAGTAGATATCGCTTGTGTGATATATTTCATAATCTACCGCTTTACATGAATTTGATTGGTCAGTTGAAAAGGAACTACTTTTTCAAAGAACAGTTCATTTCTTATTAAAAGTAACTTTTTTTTTTTATTAAAAATGAACTATTGTTATTCAATTGACCTTGATGGAAACACTGGGTCAATATAAAGGACTTTGCAAAGGTTTAATTGCTGTCAAAAAATGGTGTATCACTACGCCGTAATGTTCAGTAAAAGTGAAATCTACAGCAAAGAATTATATTTATCTATTTGTGCATGTAAGAAGGGATTGGGTGATAAATAAAATCTCCTACTCGTCTTTTTTGATATCAAAAAATATCAACACTTGTTACTTTATCAACTTGTGTTGATATTTATTGATATCAAAAAAGACTGGTAGGAGATTCTCTATACATAACCATTTGCAACAAGATTATCTGATATAAATAGAACACTTCCTGGTACAACACTGGGATGATAGAAAGTGGGTCCGATTACAATGTAGTGCAAAAATCAGAATAAACAAGATGACTCGCTCATCAACATCTCGCACACATGCCCAAAATCTAACTTACGAGTAGTTAGGATGTATAGCATGAGCCTGGTCAGCAGATAACATATAAGATTTAGGGATGGATTCTTCAAAAGCTGTAGGGTTTTTAGATTCAGCACTGATCCTTCTTAATACAAGTTCTTGAAGGGTTGATGCTGCTCCTTGAGCGCTCTCTGATCCAGCCTTAAACACAAAATCAAAATTAACAAGCCAACTGTGAGGCTGATGTCCCCTGCCAAAACCCCAAAATAAATAGATGACACATATTAATAATTAATTAATCGCACATTTTTTTTTTTCAAAAGTATCAAGCAATCAAACTGATAATCAACTATACACTAAGTTTCAACATCACTTTCTATCAGATAGAATCAAATTTATCTTGTCCCAAAGCATCAACCAATCAGATTGCTTATCGCTGCTTACCGTAAGCAGACAATGTTTATCTTCGAACTTCATCAAGGCATTCGCCTAATGAATGCCTACACCAAGTTTGAACATTCTAGCTCATTTTGAAGGAGAGTTATCGTGTTCCAAAGTCTCGGCCAATCAAATTGCTTATCGCTCTGCTTACGCTGAGCAGAAAACGCTCATTATCGAACTTAGTCAAGGTATTGATGTAATGAAACTATACACCAAGTTTCATCATTCTCACTTAATTGGAACTAAGGTTAACGTGTCCCAAAGCATCAACCAATCAAATTGCAGAAAATGATCATCTTTGAACTCCATCACAGCATTGCCCTAATAAACACCTACATGTTTGAACATTCTATCTAAATTAGAAGGAGAGTTATTGTGTCCCAAAAAGTGTGACGGACAGATGGATGGACGGACAGACAGACAAACCCATTTTAATAGTCCCATGCTTTCTTCGAAAGATGGGAGACAAAAAAGAGGATCTTTTACATGCAGTACAGATCGGTCAGTTTTAGTGGTTATAATATGTGGAATTTTGTTTACCTCTTCATTATCAAACAGACAGATGAGTCGAACATTAGTATCACCTTGAAGTGATTGATCTTCACAGGATTCAATAAGTCCCTGAAATGAAATTTCCATACAATCAACTATTCCATAGATTTTCTGGACAAGTAGTTCTAAAATGCAATTGAAAATGGACAGAAATGAACTTTATGGTGCGAAAATTAGCCTTGATCAGTTCAACTCACCTCAGCAGCAGTGTAAGCATTAAGTAGGTTATCTAATCTGGGTGCAAAGATAAATTCTTCAAATATACCTCCAATAGCCTATAAATATATAAATAAAAATATACAACAATATTAAACCACCTCATCTATTCTTTTGTAGGTAATGGGTGCATATATAATATCATACAGATCGAATTATAACATTAGAGCATTCACAAGGTTCAACAAAGTGAAACAAGGGCCATAAATCTAGAAGTAATATACGGAAATAGCTGAAATTAAATAGGATTCTTCATTTCACTAATCTAAAAGATGCATATCAATTTCATGCAGATTCGATGATCATTTTAGTCTTTAGAGTGTTCACAAGGTTCAATAAAGTTAAGCAAGGGTGAATAGACTTCTTCATCTCCCTAATGTAAACAACATACATAAATTTTAAAATTATTAGCTAATAAATGTCTGTAGAGTGTCCACGACCATATTACAATACTTGTAGTTTTATATTAATTATACTTATTGTAGGTTGTGTATCAGATTTAGAGGTATATCATATGGTCTGTATTAATTAAACTTACTGCAGGTTGTGTATCAGATTTAGTGGTATATTATATAGTTTATATTAATAATACTTACCACAGTTTGTGTATCAGATCTAGTGTTATATTATATAGTTTATATTAATTATACTTACTGCAGGTTGCGTATCAGATCTAGTGGTATATTATATAGTTTATATTAATAATACTTACTGCAGTTTGTGTATCAGATCTAGTGTTATATTATATAGTTTATATTAATTATACTTACTGCAGGTTGCGTATCAGATCTAGTGGTATATTATATAGTTTATATTAATAATACTTAATGAAGGTTGCGTATTAAATATAGTGGTATATTATATAGTTTATATTAATTATACGTACTGCAGGTTGAGTATCAGCCAAACACAATTCAAAATCCAACATCTGCTCTTTCTCTATTCCTAGTTCAGTACACAATAAACTGACTAAACTAGGTACATGTTTCTCAAACTGTTATAAGAAAATTAAATGCTTTTAAAATACAGATTTTAATACAGTACCATTATTTCAAATAATCGTACGGGCAACTTGCCAATTGTACATTATTTACGACAGGCGACCCTACTCCTTGTCACGTACAACCAGGGAATCAAAACCTTGCCAGTTGACTCAATGACAGACCTTATGATACAGTGCGTACGGGCTAACCATTCGCCCCCCCCCCCCCCTTCCCGTGAAACAAGGGACATAACTCTAGAAGTAATTAACAGAAATTGCTGAAATATGATAAGCTTTTCTGTTTTACTAATTCATATTATGTACATAGATTTTATACGACCTTTGTTATTTGATGATTCACAAGGTTGTACAAAGTGAAACAAGGGCCATTACTCAAGACAAAATTAACAGAAATTAAATAGGTTTCTTCATCTCAATAATGTAAACAACATCTTTAAATTTAAAAACTATCAGGTAATAAATGCAGTCTCTAGAGTGTTCACAAGAAATTGTGGACGGTGGATGTACAGACAGGGGCGACAACAATATGACCACATTTCCTTGTGGGTGTGTAAAACCAGTTAATTAAACCTAACCTGAAGTGCACCAGGAGGTGCTTCCTTTGGACAGGGAAACCCTTGCAATTCTGTCTGTAAACATGTAGCTAATATAGGACATCTAAAAGAAACAATAATATGATGATGCAGCAGACAATATATACAGGTTATGATCTAAACAAGTCAGATTCACCTTTAATCTTTGCTAAAATCTTTTGATGGACCTCTTTTTAATTCAATTGAATCCAAGCCACAAAATTATCTACAACTGACATTTGATTAGATTTTCTTAAAGGGGCATTATGTAACATTAGATGAAGAGCTGAAGTTCTGACAATATACAACCACATTTCAATGTGGGCGTATAAAAAATGTGGGTGTATAAAAAAGAATTAGTATTTGGTATCTCGATAAAAAGCACGATTCTATAGGAACTGAATAATAAAACCTACCAGCATTAGTTTAACTAACTTACACATGATTTTCTTTATTTGGACCAAAACTATCATTCATATCTTTCTGTAGATGTATAGCCAGATGTGGTATTCGTAATATCGGTCGCTGAACATGTACTAAACGATGTTCTATCTTACCTTTATTCTACAGAAAGAAGAAATAGAGATCAATACATCAACTGTATAAACTGCCACCCTGTGGGCCCTCAAGCCCCCAAAACAGGTGTGTATTACAGTTTGAAAACCAAGCAATAGGCACAATAACCAAAGCCAATTTTGCTTTAGGGGTTTTGGTATTGCCATCAGTACAAGGTCTTGAGACTTGAAATGAGATATATACTCATTATAAAGATTTATTTTCAAACTTTTTCAACTATAATGGGCCCGGTTATTCATCAATCAAAGCAGGATCTCTGTGTAACAACATGACATAAGACACACATAAAGGGAACAGATACTCTAAATCTAATTTTATTTTTACATTGAAATTTACAAACACTGGAAAGGACCTCCATGATTCTACAAGATAGATAAATATGCTTCCATTAAATTTAGAATGACACTTATACGAAAACGATTAAATTGCAGTCAATGGCATACATGTTTTACCCATGATGGAATACATGGGCACAAACAACGCTTGCTTCCAACAGAAAGGCCTGCTCCTCTTTGAATAGTTTAATATATTTGAATAGTTACCTGAACCATGACCCGACCTCCAACTGTTAAATCTCGATCAAACCAGGTATTCCATATGCTATCCCCATAACATTCAACACCAACCATACAATAACCACTCTTTATTTTACCAGATACTGGCTTCACCTTCAAGCATATAAATCAAACATGCATACAGATTTAGAGCTTTTTTTTATTTTCAACTATGCTCAGTTAAACAGTTAAATAAATAGTACTAGCCATTAAAGGCTCAATACCACTCTTGTTGTAACGGAATAATATGTCCCAATCTTTATTCTGGTCAACAAATTCTACTATTTTACAATATTCCAATTAATTGATGATACAAATTTCATCTTAACACACCTAATTTAAAAAATTAGAAAAATTCAACTAAAAGATTTGAAAAGCCTGACGTAAAGCTTTTCATATGTTACTTGGATTTTAAAATATTTTTGAACCCTCTGGACAAGTAAAATAGGATTTAATGGATAATTTACACAACATGTAGGACACTAACACATCTAGTACTTAGAATAAGGCTATTTTTTATTTTCTGGAGCTGTCAAGCCAGCAAGAGTGTTATTGTCCCTTTAAGCTTTCCTGTAGCACATAATAGTAAATCAACTGTACTGAATAGTTTTCATACAGTATTTTGAATGGGCTCAAGTTCAGGGTTAACAAATATTTCTGTTAAGCCTTCTGTTCAGAGGGAGGATCCTTTAGTTCTATAATTTTGTATTTTGTCTGATAGGTATGATAAATTTGGGCTAATAATGTTACTCTTATCTACCTTTAAACATGGACTGTCCGTATGGGCTCCAACAATTGTAAAACCATTTCCTGGTTCATAACGACCACCAACAGCAAACGCAATTATAGTCGATTCATTTCTCGTTACAAAATACTGAAAACAAAATAAAGAGAAGTTAATAAAAATAAAAGTACAGTTTTTAATCAGTAAAATCATATTTATTATGGATTAGCATGACAAAGAGATTATAGTTTGTTTTTCTAGCTCTAACCTTGCTTAATGGTTGTATGTTCCAATGATCTGTTTCTCTCAATTCTGTAAAGCCTGCTGTCAATAGCCTTTTCTTGATTTCATCAACAGCTGAATAATACACAATTCAAATAACAGCTACATTATGATTTTATACTTTCAACACAAGAATCAGCTTAATCCATGTAGCTTTCAGGACATATGGTGCCAAATAAGGAAATTTTATGTAGAAACATTTACCATGTAGGTTCCGGGGATGATTATTAATATTCCTTCTGCAATTTGTTTTAGAAAACTAACAGAATCATTGTGTTACTAGGAGATGGATTAGAATTAGTATCTTAATCTTAGTTGATCCTAAATTCAGAATGTTTCTGTGAAAGTAGGAACAATGTAAGTCTGTTAATCAGTTCAAGATAGGAACTAGATAAATGCTAGTTTCTGTCATGCCAAGTACCACCCTGATCAGCCGTGAATATTTGTTAGGATGCTACAATCACTGAAAGGGCTGACATCTGTGTGGGTTAATTACACTGTACCTCACTAAATCTGTCTATTGCAGGTCTTTCTTTATTATTATCTAAATTATTAATTAGACATTAATTAACCTATCCAGACCATAATCAACTCTAGTGCCATCGCTAACCTGCGATCTTTAGTGGATTATGAGACGATTTACTGCATAACTTTCCTTCACGATTTAACGATTAAATGGATAATCAAGACTATGATGTTTATCGTACTGACTTTAGTAATGATGATCGAGGTTAGGTGGAAATTTCAATCGTTTTGTTCTCGGTTCATAGTGGATCAATGTAAATGAAATTTTCAGCAAATTGTCTTTACATTATCTAGTTTTTAACTATTATAGTGAGAAATGCCAACTCGTTATCGAATCTCCATAATGTATCTTTAACTTTTTTCCTTCTGCAAATTAAATCCTAGACATATTTTAGTATAAAAAATATTTTCTATTTAGTTTAAGTGGGTATATAAAATGAGTAAAATATTCTGCCCAGACCAGTTTACGTAAATCTAAACAAGGCATGCGCCATCGAGCAGTAGTTTTTTTTTACAGAAATTGCTGAAATTCAATGGGATTATTCATTTTACTAATCTAAATAATGCATATCAATTTAATATAGATCAGACAATACCTACCATGAAAAGGTGATGGTGTCTTATTGATAAAGTTAACAAATTGTTTAGCTGCAGCCATAATCGTCTCAGACTTTTCCTGAAGTATGAAAAAAAAAACCGAAAATTATCCAAAAAAGAAGTTTAATTTACAGCCATTCAGAGGTGCAAAAACACCAACTGCCTTAGACCTAATTACCGGTAGATGTATAGCCTATACCCACAAGCTAACCAGGATATTATATCAAGAAAAAGGGATAGAATTTTCCTGGGGAATATATTTCAAAAAATTTACAATTACTGGGGAATATTTTGAAGTTGTTTTTTCAAATCGTATACAAAAAGTCCATTATGCGTATATGCCTAAAAATAGTATTATAACAATTACTAAACAAATAATATAAAGTATACTTTATAGAAATTCAGTTTTTGTGAATAGGTAACATTAAATAAAGGGCTTGAACTTGTATGACAATATGATTAGTCATAGCTATTATTTTACATGGTAATAGAAAAGCTACCACAGGGGATTGTAACAAAATTCTGTATGCATTGTATGCAATATAGCCTTTTTATTGATTGTTGCTATTTTGCACAATTTTATTTCACTGGTAATAAAAGGCCTAACAGTTGATTTGATCATTTACAAGTCCCCAAGCAAATTCTGGACACACAAGTATTAATAAATATTACCTTCTACTTGTACATTGTATCTATAAAGAATGACATGAAATATTGCCATACTCAAGATTAGGACCTCCTTGTTTAAATTTAGAAGAGTTTTAGTAGCAAAACTTGCCCATTTCCATGCCCTCTATTTTTCATTACAAATATATTCTAATTATTATTAATTAATATAAAATGGACTTCAGACATCAGTTATTAACAAGTTTTAACATCATAACTTCCATGTCTGTCGCTTGGCGTTAAGAAATTTGTGTGCTTTTACATGATTCTACCACTTTCTTAGAATGAGACACTCACTGTCACCTTATTGTATAGACATCGGGTCAAAGGTCTGAGGCAGTATGGTAAATTAGCACAATGTAATAAAAAGAAGGTTGACTTAACTGGGTGACCAAATTAAACCACTTACATACATATACATGTGTGGTCAATCAATCTGTTTAAAATACAGATCTATATTTCGTTTCGTTTTCTGTATACTTTTGATGGCCAACACTACATGAAGATCTGACAAGTTGTACTCGAAGGTCTTGTCAGGGGTCGTACGAGCGGCTTTTGACCTTCTGACGTCAGACATTGATTAATCAATCAGCGTTGACGTTTCTAGTGGTTTACCCACAGTTCCGTTCCGTGCATGGCACGCCAAGAAGTCGCCGTATTAAACAGACCGCTTCATTGGTTTATCCCTCACTTCAACCAAAACGCTGGTAATATAACAACTCTTTCAGATCCTAGTGTTGTTAAAGACAAGTAAAACAAATTTTTGAACTATAAAAAACGAAACGAAATAGGATCTGTGTTTTTAATCAGATTGATATATGGTATTAATCTGCTCTAAATGTTCATGTATCTAAACTTTTTATATAAATTAGACCAGCACATTTTCCCAAGTAGGCAGTTGGGGGATAATAACCGGCGTAGACATCAGAGGTTTACGTTTAAATGAGATAGTTACTGTAGTTTTGTTGTAGAAATTATCATTGCATGTACATGCACATATCCACACCAGGTAGTGTCACATCACTCAATTTAAAATAATTGTTGCAAGTTAGTCTTGGAAAAGTCATTATAAATGACACAGTGTACCCTTTTAAATAGAAGACTGTGACAAAGACAGTTTGACATGATAGGGCCACATACTATATTACTGGTTTCTTTTTGGAGTCCCTAGACAATGTCCTACTTGTCTGCTTTAACTGGGATAATGCAGACGGGCATACAAATTTTCCTGAACAGCGGCATTATGTCATACATTTAAGACTGTCTTTGATCGGACGATGTTCGCCGACGGTTCCAATCCATCCCTTTATAGCTATAATATTAAAATACCGCTTTTCCCCACCTCTGTTCTAATGCTATTTTGGAATCCTTACTATTTTTCACTGTGATTCTTCTTTGTTCACCAAAAGGAATCATTTTTTGCCACAGCTGACACACAGAAGTGTTGTCTACCGGACTCGTTTTTAATATTTGCTAGGTATCCTAACCCAAAAGTTGAACCTAACCTTTACCCTTATAGACCTTGACATAATATGCTACTCCAATACATAATAATATGGTTTCTTACTGATCTTTCACTTCATGATTTCCATCGTTAAAAATTATTTCTATCATAATTTTATATTTTCATCCAATTTCTTTTGTCTCAATAGGGCCTTAAATTAAAAAGCTGTCAGGAGAATGCACTTTTGAGGACTCTCCAATTATCAACCAACAGGGAGCCACAGTGGCTATTGTAAGTGCAAAGACGCTGGCTCGCTAGCCTGGAGGTCGCAGGTTTGCTCCCGGTGTATCTAGGCTAAGAATGTTCATCACGATGGTGCTGGATGGAGGACCTAACAAGGACAGTTGTCTAGTCGTTCAGATGGGATGAATAAATGTGGTACTGTGTTGGCCTACATGTAAAAGATCCCATGGCAGTTGGAATTTGATATACTGACCCTATAGGCCTAACGATGCGGTCTGGGCAAATTTTCCCTTATTATAGCACACTGTATTTGGCTTATGACCCTCTTCATTAGCCTAGTCGGAGCAGAACGCAGTAGGACCTTAAACCCCGTTTATTCAACAACATGTGTGGGCGTATTTTGTATTTGTATACTAATTTAAATTACTATTAGTAACTAGTAGTGTTGATTGACAACCATCTACATTTCTTAAATAATTATTTTTTGATAGCCAGTCCTCCAAATACTCACCTTTACAGGCGCTTTTGATCAAAACGTCAGTTCTATAATAATCAAGAAAATGCAGACACAAGTTGTCTTTTCTTGTGTTCACGATTTCAAGTTAGCTGCGATAAACTCTAACTGGACAGATAGACCATTCTCCACACAATCTCGCTATTCAGTGCGAACTGCAAGAGAAGACAACTCTGTTTGAGAGAGTAGGTCTCAGACTAGTAATTATTTCCCCATATTTCATGAAAATAGACAACTTTTTCCTTAATCTTTTTCTCCCCTCTTCCTGCATTTTTGGGTTGACTTTTTGGTCTAGAATTGGAGAAAAGGGATCAAATTTGCAATTTCATAGCAGTTTTGGGTAATTCTGATGATATTACAGCGGAGGGATAGTGGGTGTAAAGTTAGTGTCTTTCTGCAGAGCAATCAAGAATCAAGAATAATCATTGTGTCGGAAGTGAGATTTTCACCCCAGTCAACATCAAATCCCCGTAGCAAAAAATCTAAACGGTCAACCCCCTACAAAGTTATGATGAGGATATTGTCAAATGTGGTCCCCATTGTGCCTATAAAGATTGGAACCGACGGAATGTTGAGCAAAAAGTTACAGCCTGTGATGTTACAGCCATTTAACATTGAAGTCAATGGGCAAATGCGACCAGTGAGAAAAGGCTATATTGATGCTATATCGTGGCCCTAATTATACGGAAAAGGGGTTGGGCTTATCGTTGGTGCTCAGGATATTAATATGAATACTGAAATGAAATGGGTTTAACGTCCTACTGTTCTGCTCCTATATATGCTGGGCTAATGAAGACGGACATACGCCATACAGTGTGCTATGAGGGAAATTGCGCTGCCCCGGCAGCGGCACTATCGCCTACTCTTATATCGAATTCCAACTGCCAAGGGATCTTTTACGTGCATTCCAATGTATACACGGGACCTCGGTTTTTCGTATCATCGGAGGGACTGGACAGCTGAACTTTCTCGGCCAATGCAGGGATCGAACACCCGACCTCCAGGCTAGCGATCCAGCGTCTTAACCACCTAGCCACCGTGGCTCCCTAACAGGAATACTATTAGCCCTAACCCTAATTAGATTTTTAGTCCAGAAGGGTACAGTGAAAAAAATAAAAAATAAAATTTTGCCTTCTAGTCGGCAAAATAAAGTGACAGAAATTCCGTGACCTTTTATCTTGTCATCCAAGTTTTCGCGAATCGAAATTCGTTTAAATTTACTGATGGATAAACATTTAAAACATTTAAAATCAGTGTAATAAACAGTTTCTAGTTCCACTCTAGTCACTCTGCTTTATGCGTGGCATATGTTTCGAGCGAGGCAAAATTCCAACTGTCTGGGAATAATCTTCGTATAATCCGGTCGCCGAAGGGGCGTGGGATGGGGGTGGGATCGCCACCCGAGCTGTGTATTTATAAGATCAAGTTGTTCTAGACCAGTTTTTTGGCATAGATTCCGGAATCTGGGTGGTGATCAGGTGTTTGAGGGGGCGTTTTCGAGGTATGGGATGGAGGGGGGGGGGGGTCCAATGTTTACAACTGGGGGAACATGTGATTATGTACGAAAAATCGTGTTTTTAGATTGTCGACCGTATTGAGGTCATAATTTTTATCCGATTTAAAAACACGTTGGAATATATCACAATTACACCCTACGGATAGTTGAGTTCAAACTTCGTAAATATCGGACCAAAACTGACAGACAAAATGTTGTGGACCCTCTAGAGGTCACAATTTTCTTTTGATTTTGATGAAACTTAAATGTAAGTTAATAACCCAAAGATCTTGGTTCCTTTCGATATTCGGCATATCAGATAGTAACTTCCTGAATTATGGCCCTTGATTGTACGAAAAATCGCGTTTTTAGCTTGTGGTCCTTGTAGAGGTCACAATTTTTATCTGATTTAAAAAAAAATGTGTGAATATATCACCATAACACACTAACATCATGGATCCTTTTGATAATCGCGGATACCCGAACTAAACTTCCTGGATTATGGCCCCTGATTGTTCGAAAATGGCATTTTATGCTTGCAGATTCTCTAGAGGTCTGTCAATCGATACACAGCTGATGTCCATAGAACAAACATGCCAAACAGAGCAAGAACCAGACCATCAAGAAGAATGTTAACAAGTGGTTAGACCCAGTTAGTGGTTCATATCAATAACCTGATCTACATAAAAATCGACTGAAATTACTTCCGAAATGTCTATCCGTTTCCAATTCGAATATTTTTTTAACAGATACACTCTATCCGAAAATTGTCTCCATTAATATTTGTCATATTAAGTTATCACGTATATGAAAGCACAAGAAAATTGACACATAATACAGCCAAATCACAACTAAAATTATTCATGATCACATAAAAATGTCTGATTAATGACCATTATGCATTAATAATTTAGAACACACGTGGTGCTCGACATATGGAAACACAACATTTTAAACAGAAAACCTAAGAAGTTATACTTTGAGAATCTGAAACCGCGGAAGAGCAACAATTCTCCGAACACCCATGCCCAGAATCTGATGAGTTCTTTCTTGACCTACCAGCTTTAATGTTTATGGTAGTGACCCCTAACTGGGTTTTATTACTGTTCGCAGACATGTGTTTTTCATTTAAATCATTTACGCGGTTCTCAGAATCGGCTGTCGTCATCGTAATCCCCACTGATGACGTCGTTGACAAATCTGGCTCGACTTCAATACGAACATCACTTTCGGTTACTTGATTTTCATCTGATGAAACATTTTCTTCCTCTTCGACAATTATGTCCACGTCGTAAGGGTATAAAGCTGGTTGTGACTGAGACCGACCATGATCATTCACAAACGCTCGATTCTGAGCAAACCAACCGTTCGTACCGATACTAGATCTTCTACTGTCGGGTTCAGAAAAAATGCTTTGTTTCCTAACATTCGGTCCCTGGAAAATACTGCCACGTTTGTCCATAACAGAAAAAACACTAGATCGTCTACTGGTATCCTAGAAAATAAAAAAGAAATAATTTTTAAAAAATTGTTTACTTTATTCAACTAACACAAATAAAAGTTTACACCACTGGCCACTGGCTAATGTCCTAATGTTGTGGTAGTCTAAAAATTTAATCAAGTCAAGAAGCGATGGCAAACGTGTGCGTATGATATCTAACGTTCGCTTCTACTAAATACTTTGCTTTGCTTAGTAACGGATTTCGGAATTTTCAATAAATCAGAGCTACAAATAGTAAGATACTTAAAAAAATATAATATTAAAGGCTAATAGAGATAATTTATTTTTATTTCGACATGGTGTGATGTAGATCCATTAGTTACTTACATTAATTAACGTGTCATATCTTTCATCTTCTCCTATACTTGTTTCAACTCGGAAAAACTCAGAGATTCTTTTGGGTATAAAATGTTCTAATAAAAGTAGAATGACTCCAAATACAATAGTTGTCACACCTATAAAAGAAAACAAAACGTGAATAGAAAATGTAGTTTGGCTTGAAACGAAAGGGTGTCGTATAACCCAGCTTTCAAAATAATGTGAAATGAAATGAAATGGAGTTTAACGTCCTACTGTTCTGCTCCTAACCTGGGCTAATGAAGAATCTCCATAATACCCATGGTAAATGTCCAAACTGAAACATCGAACTTAATTAAGCAAATGATGTTGTCTAAAGACGAGTAAATATAAAATTTTGGCTATGTGCACTGCACATCCATCACAAATTTATTTACCTGTTATAAGAGTCAACCAAAAACACCAGCCATAATGTGTCTTTAATAAGACGTCATCAAAAGTAATAGCCAGTGATTGGGTCGGCATTAACACATGATACACGATACTGGCCAAAAACATTGTAGTACCCGTAAGAACCATCATGTAGGCACCGTAAACTATAACAGTAAACAGCAGTAAATTGGTTATCAACCAGAAAGCAAACGATGTCCTGCAAAAAATAAAAATAATAATTAATCAAAGGACAAATAACATTTAAAGATATATTATCCTTAGCCTTTGTATTTGAATTTCTTTTTAAACACAATTCTAACGTTTCTATACATTAATAGGTGAAACAGTATTGTGGCATTACAAATTCCAAACAGCACTGTAATACACAAATTTAAATCAATAGGCATGAATTGGTATGTATTTACCATAACAATGCACTTGCTAAATTCCCTGCCAAATGAAAGGAGCGTCCCCAACGTAGACCACCAGAATCAGTACATAAATATTCAGTTACACGCAAGATGGGATCAGGCAATCCTCGTAATAAATAGACAGACAGATGCTCTTCTTCGTGACCGACTAAAAAAATAAAATCAAAGAATAATTAGACATGTGTACAAGAGAACAACAACAAGATAATATTATTTTATATTCTATTATTTCATGAGACTTCTGGCAACTGCCTTGGACAACATTTTTGTTATTTGAAATAGGACGATGCCATAGTGTAAGTGGTACCATATAATGGCGACATATTTTACTATGGGTGTATATAGCTTAAAAGTTAAATGGTAATTTTTATTGATAGGAACTCTTTACTCACAATCTGGCCATGGTAAAGCTTCGGAATAAATAACTTCACCTCTTCTCCCAGGTTCACCAAAATATCCTATAAAATCATTTATATGAGTAAAAGAGAAACACAAACGGAAAGCAAAACACAATGAACGAATAACAATTTCATATTGGTTAGCAGTTTCAGGTGGCAGCTTTCCTGCCTTTGCGAGTAACTTTCGGGCATTGCCAATCTGAATAAAATAGACAAATATTCATCCCATTTATTCTGATAATCACGAGAATCATTTAAATAATAGTAATAAAAAAAAATGAATGAAATGTTTATAAAATTTTGATAAGACACCGTAAGCAGTTGAGTTTTTTTATCGTCTGTATATAGGATTTTCTTACCCCTTAAAGTAACGTTAGCGCCACGAAGACCGACTTGTATTCCCACTTCTCCTGTAAACATATCAGGTGATCGATAAACGTATGTACTGGATATGTTCTCCTTTCCCATCAACCAGCAATGTCCATATAAAGATACTGAAATATAAACAATACCCATATGCAGATACTAAAATATAAAGAATGGACATAAAAAGATACGTAAAATACAATGACCAGATACACAGATACTGATATATACTCTTAAAAAAGAGTAGGGGATATTCAGAAATAATACAAAACTGCGGAAATGCACTGCTGTTTTTATTATTGTCTACACATGAGTAATTGCTCCACCAATCCTCAGACATTCAGCAATTCGTCGTTGCATGCTCCTAATCAACCGTCCAATCACGATTTGGGGCAATCTGACCCATTCCTCTTGCAGTGACACGGCCAATTCTTGCAGTGTTGTCGGTTGACGTTAACGTCGACGAACACGTCCCCCGATCAAATTAAACGTAAAACACTTAAGCAAAGATACGCTAAACAGTAAATATTATGCAAGAACCGATAGGAAAGCAAGCATGGATAGATAAACCAGCACGCAGCAGTTTTCACCAACCCTTCCTTGAAGTGTCAAGTTTGATAATGAACCCCTCCCACGTGTATGGCGCTATTGCGTGTCGCATGTGCAGCTCAGTGGTTCTGTTGGGGCGATAAGTTCTTCATCTGTGAACATACTCCCAAAGCATGTCAAATTTCCATGACTATTTATCATATCGCAACCTGCATAGGTATTTGCATTTCAATATCCCCTACTTTTTTTGAAGAGTTTATAAGTGTAAAATGTAATCTAATGAAATTGTAGACTTCGGGATGCTCTTGCCTACCAGTTATCCAAGCGATACATTATTAAACGAAATGCCATGTTTTAGAAAATGAGACAGGGTTTATAGTAATGTTAGCGCCCGTACGAAAGTATTTTTGAGTTAGTTTTGACTATATTATCTCCTGCCTAATGGCTCATCAACCCATAACCATTCTAATTTATCGGCAATATGATGTGAACAGAAAAATCCATCCGTTGGTCTGAAAATATGACGAAAGCGGGATTTTTAAGAGATTTAGTGGTTGACTTACCCAAAATAATGGAGCCAACAGCTACGCCGTAGAATGAACGAACTACTGTACCCCATTTCTAAAAAAAAGAGGAATATTCGTTTACGTGCATTATATTTTGCTTTTAATAAACATGCAATATTGTTAGCTATGTGAACTTGCTGAATAAATAAGAGTACACCACAGGTTGTTCTTTAGACAGTAAGCGTACCACTGTACCAAAAATCAGTCAATAAAATGGAATAAATAAATGTTACATAGGTGCATTTTCATTCGGAAAGTATATTTATTTCACAGTGACCGATTACAATTGCAGGGGAGGATCCGGGGGAGCGAGGGACCCCCCCCCCCCAGCTCAGCAACATAAAAAAACTGTAAAACTCTTTTCATGAGAAAAGTGTCACGGTCGTGTGCTTTATCCTTTATCATCAGATGAAGGGATGAGATAGGCATTCAAAGTGCGAGATAATGATATATGTGACATCACATGATGCTTTACATCAATGAAATTAAATCACAATGTGATCCTATTAATTCATAACAAGCCAAAATAAATAGATGACACATAGTAATTAATCGCACATTTATTTTTTTCAAAAGTATCGAGCAATCAAACCATACACTAAGTTTCATCACTCTCTATCAGAATCAAGATTATCTTGTCCCAAAGCATCAACCAATGAAATTGATTAGCTCTGCTAGCTTTAGCTCGAAATGTAAATGGACTCAGTCAAGACATTCACCTAATGAACATCTACATCAAGTTTAAACATTCTACCTCAATTAAAAACAGAGTTGTTATGTTTCAAAGTCTTGACCAATCAAACTGCTTATCGCTCCTTAGCCTAAGCAGAAAATTCGTACCATCGAACTTAGTCAAGGTAATGAAATAATTAATCTATATTCATAGTTTCATCGCTCTCATTTCATTACAACCAAAGTTATCATGCCTACAAGCATCAACTAATCAGATTGCTTATCTCTGCTTACCGTAAGCAGACAATGTTCATCATCGAACTAGATCAAGGCATTCGCCTAATGAACGCCTACACCAAGTTTGAACATTCTACCTCAATTAGAAGAGAGTTATTGTGTTCCAAAGTCTCGACCAATCAAATTGCTTATCGCTCTGCTCACCCTCAGCAGAAAATGTTCATTATCGAACTTAGTCAAGGTATTTATGTCATAAAGCTGTACACCAAGTGTCCTCACTCTCATTTAATTAGAACTAAAGTTATAGTGTCCCAAAGTATCAACCAATCAAAATGTTTATCTCTGCTTACCCTAAGCAGAAAATTCTCATCTTCGAATTCCATCAAGGCATTCACCTAATAGACACCTACGCCAAATGTGAACATTCTAACTCAATTAGAATGAGAGTTATTGTGTTCCAAAGTCTAGACCAATCAAATTGCTTATCGCTCTGCTTATCCTGAGCAGAGCATGCTCATTATCAAACTCAGTAATGGGATCGATGTATTGAAACTATACACCAAGTTTCATCACTCTCAATTAATTAGAAATAAAGTTATCGTGTCCCAAAGCATCAACCAATCAAATTGCTTATCTCTGCTTACACTAAGCAGGAAATGCTCATCTTCGAACTCCATCAAGGCATTAACCTAATGAACACCTACACCAAGTTTGAACATTCTAGCTCAATTTGAAGGAGAGTTATCGTGTTCCAAAATCTTGGCCAATCAAAAGAAAGAAAAAATATCCCCAAAAATAGGATATTAAGAAATTTGCAAACGTTATATCTTGAATTGAAAAATGTCCTACGTTACTGTCAAACTTAAATTCTATAGAAGAAAAAAATATATTCTTAGTTATTTGTTTTTAGAAATCATCAGTGTTTTCAAAAGTTATAGTTCTAATATAAAATTCAGTAGATTTACACTAAACGCATTCAAAATTCTTAGATTTCGTGCACTAATAAAAATTTATTGTGGGGTTTACATTATTTGACAGTTTTATTGGAATTCAACAATGAATTTATATCCATTTTAGTGTCTTAGTTTAACCATATTTAAAAGGTCAAGCCGGGGTATATAGCGCTATATGTTCATGGGAAGGTTACTGCAAGACCAATATTTTCTGTGTAATAGTTATATGCTATATTAAGAGATGTAGTTAAATCAGCTTTTAATATAATTGGCGGCAAGTCAAAATAACGGTTATTTGCGATATCACCCTAGGTAGAAGCAGACGTTAACCCCTATAACTACTACAGTAAGAATAACAGTGAAATATAGAGTTTGAGAAATTACATATATTTCTGCATCAAACGGCTTGATGGACTTCAGGTTTTCGTTCCATCCGAACAACTAACTTCTTATCTTTGCCAGGCACCCCGTCTTACACCACTGACAAGTAGAAACCAGGTTGGAAAACCCTGTGGAACTTTCCCGGCATGCGCCAAACATACTGAACCGTTGTGACTTTAAAACACAAAAATCTCTCAATCGCTATTTGACGTTTAAATTCCTTCTTTTATTTTTTACTCCGCCATCTTTATGATTCTATAATGTTTGAAAAGTTATTCCGCTAATATCTACATCAAAACTTTATTATTGCTTTAGGTTTTTTTGTCTTCTGAATTACTATCTAAATAATACCATTCAGCCTTTTTGTGTACAATTCAAATATGAAACGTTTCAGTAACTTTCTTTCATGTTGTTTTGTTAATCAATAGAAGAAAAAATATTATTAGCGGGGATAATAAAAAGACCATGCCCGGTATAATATCCTTACAGTAGTTTGACAATTCAAACTTTATATTTCAATCGTTCAGATAATAATGATTTTGTCAGCAATATCTGTACCGACGGGTGGGGTTGGCACGCGTCCAATCCGTGTTCTTTGACTCAATAAATCTTCTTTATATATACTTTATAGAAACATAATAGAATAAAATATGAACTTCATACTCCGACAAATCAATCACGTTAAACGTCAGTCAAATCATTTGTAAGTATTAATTTGGAGGACTGATCTGCTGGATTATTAAATTTTATGAAACGAATATTTCCATAGATTAACGATCTGACACCCTTCTATAAGTTCGGATTATTTAATTTGACATGATCATTTTAACGGTCGTGTCAAATTTACTGACCATGAAAAACGTAGGGGAAATAAGTACATTACCGATTCCGCATGGTATTAATTATTTGCAGGAGGCGTGTATTACTAAATTTCAACAGTAGTTAATAATTAAATGTCACACGAAATAGTAAAAATAACATAATATCTCGTCTTTATTATATTACTATAGGTAGTAGTACTAGTAGTAGTAGTAGTAGGTATTAATCTTATTTGACATGTTCATATCATACTCGACCCCCAAAAGTTCTATTTCTTTTTCAGTCTGGTTCCCCCTCGCAAGTTGGCCTTGTAAAGAATGGATGTACTCCGCATGGTACCGAAAACCGCCCACCAGTGCACTCATTATGGCTTAGGCCTACAGAAGAACCATTGACAGTCTTCATTACGCCGGCTCGGTGTATAAAAAGGACGCTCAACCCCATTTTATTTCATTTCATTTCATGTAGAGATCAATTCAAGTCAAGTTATAACAGAACGGAGGGCCTGGTAGTGAAAAAGGCGTCTAGCAGTCGTTCGGATGGAATGAAAAAACCGAAACCCATCCGTGCACTCGTTGACATAAAAGAACCCTATATATTTCAATTCCCATCATTAGGAATTAAGCTTACTATTTTACTTGTGAAAGTGTCATGGTATTTTATTTTATAACGAAATGAAGTATCGACTGACATCACGACACCGGTAGCTATACTGTAGATCAATTTATCGGGTGATATTTGTTATGACTACATCGCTAATGTCGACAGCGGCTGGTAAACTGGCTTAACGGGTAAAATCAACACCAATTCAATAGATTATATAAGTACAATATTACCAGCTTTGCATTTCTAGACGAGTACAGGAATAACTCATTAATTCTGTCGTCGACATTTACTCTTCAAATGCAGCTTTCGAATTATGATAGTATTGATATTAAGTGTCCACGTACTAAAGTGTATCTGCCAGTGCTGGTAACAATACAATAGGCCCATATACTGTTTCCAATGATGGTGTCCAATGGTTTGAAATAGATTTTATAAATTTAAATAAAAACGAGCGATATGAGGTTGAATTATTTAGAATTTTAATAGTAGGTCTAGTATTCCTTGTCATGTACATTGATTATAAAATACCGTTTTATAAACCTGATAAAGGCTGTTTAAACATCATGAATTATTCTTTTCAGGGACGTTTGGGTGTGCCTAATTTTCTTTCTTTTTTTTTGGTGGTAATTATAAATATTATTTAGAATACCATATGCCACATAAGAAATATTTGTAGCTGATGTCGATTAAAGGGAATTGAAGCTTATTATTGACCCTACCTCCTGCTGCCTTGTGACTGAATTCTGACCTCTTTTAACCCTAACTAAAATGTCCCACTGTCCAAAAATTGTGAAACACAAACCCTTTTTATGTACAATGAACAAACCCTGTGAATTTAAAAAAAATGCTGATAAGTAGCGTGGTCACAAGAAAGTGACAGACTTATGTACCTTACAATAAAAATTTTTTTCAAATAAACACTATAATTGATTAATTCCTTATTTATTTCTGGTATCCTACATTTGATTGTAAAACAAATGTGATTATGTACTTCAATCAGTTAACAATAAATTCTAAATTGTAATACATCAAATCTTATAAAGTCATTACTTTAAATAAATAGCCATGATCATAATCAATTTTACATTAATTACTGCATCACAGAGTAAATTTTGCCATCTCTAGAGGTTTCTTTATAATTCTTTTGGCACCCTTAATTTTATTATGTATGATCATGAAAAAAATGGGATGTATGCAAAATGTAGAAATATATCGAAATTTTGTTATCAACAAACAATTGAAAAATAAATTTTGACAGCACCTGGTTCATCCATATTATTAATATAACCAACTAAATATAACAAATTTTCAAAAGTATGTGCATATATCAATGGATCAACAAATAATTTTCTTTATTAACTGATATAATTTCAAGGATTTCATCAAAAATCGTAGTAAATTCTTCTATTTTTTTATGATGATATTTTATTCATACTATTCATTTTGATTATCTACCAGTGTATCATATCACAATATGTTGCTAAAGTTTTTTTGTTCTCTTAAAAGAGTTAAAACTTCAGGGACGAAAATACTTCTGGGTACAGTTGAAAAAATCCCTGAAATAATAGAAAGAAGAGTATTACAATTAAATAATCATTAACCATTGATGCTCTAGAATATCTTTTAATCACATGCATAAATAAAACTTTACTCTTTCAAAATACAATATTTTAAATCATAATAATGTTCAATTCTATCCACTTAAAACTGAGAAATGATGGTTTGAAAACCTTGATTTTCAGTTAATAATGTTATTGTGATATTATTATATTATCAGTCCACTCTTACTGGTACTTACACTACATGTTAAATATAAATACAAGCCCTTCACCGAGTTTCATCAATCTGGTTAAAACACACATCCTATTTCGTTTCGTTTTTATAGTTCAAAATTTCGTTTTACTTGTCTCTACTTAACTTGGATCTGGAAGAGTTGTTATTTAACTCGTGTTCTGAATGGTGTCAGGGATAAACCAATGAAACGGTCTGTTACGGCGAGCTTTAGGCGTGTTTTTCACGGAATTGTGGGTAATCCACTAGTAACATCAATGCTGATTGGTTAATCAAATGTCTGACGTCATAGGGTCATAAGTCGGTCTTTTGACCCCTGACGTGACCTATTGCTATAATTTGTCAGATCTTCATGTAGTGTAGGTCATTGAAAGTATAAAAAAACGAAACGAAATATAGATCTGTATTTTAATCAGATTGCAAGTTTCATCAACTTTAGACGAATAGCCTGTAGAGTCAATTTTGAATGTTTTGCAAAAGTCTTTAAACAGAAGTTAACAAAGGGACATAATGTATTTAAAAATAGACAAACCCAAGAACACTGGCTTGGACTGTTGCTCGGCAAGATGCAGCAGTGTCAACCTTCAATCAAAAACCTCAAAGTCTAACCTAAAATAATTTCGGAATACAGAATTATACCTTGTATAAATTAATAGCCTGGGATACTGATGAAGTACAACCCATCTCTCTGATAGAATGCATACTAAGTTGTGGGGCTCCAATATCTAAGGTGGGTATCCCAAGTTTAGCTGACATGATTGGACCAATAGTAGAACCACAAGGAGAATCATTTCGCACTACAAAATCCTGAAACATAAATTAAGTGCAGGTCACAAACACAATATATACCAAGCAGAAGTCATTTTGCAGATAAAAAAAATTAATGGTTTTCTGAAAGCTGGTCAATGAATTAAAATTCCCTTTTCTCCAAACGATTTTAAATGAAAGGGGAAAATACCCTGTTGATAATCATCAGAAAAACTTGAACATGCATTATGCATGAGCTAAATCTGCCTATTGTAGGTTTTTCTTTAGACCTGAAATGTTATCTAAATTATTAATTTGACATTAGTTAACTGATTAATGCCATGATCAACTCTCGATGCCATCGTTAGCCTGAGATCTTTAGTGGATTTCAATACATTTTGTAATGGATAATTCAACGTGAAAATGGATCATTAATATCTCAGTTCAGAATGAAGCAGTTTGGCTGTAATTTTCAGCAAATTTTGTTTTCATTATCTATTTTTGAACTATTACAGCGAGAACTGTCAGCTCTTTATCTAATTTTACCTAATGTCCCTTTAAATCTTAATTTATAATACATAGCCATTTTTCATTTATTAAAGTGTAGTTATCATGATAATAATGCAAAAAGTTTATCTGATTATCTGTAATAGTAATATTTAGCTAGGATTGTGGGGGGGTGGGGGGTGGATGGCTGAATGGTTAGCACTTGCGCGCTGTATCATAAAGTCTGTCATTGAGTCAACTGGCGTGGTTTTTATTCCCCGGTTGTAGGTGACAAGGAGTAGGGTCACCTGTCCAACCTCGTGGGTTTTCTCCGGGTCCTCCGGTTTCCTCCTACTGCTAAAGACCCCTACGCGCAAGCGAATTATGGAAATAAAATTGAACCATGTTAGTCCAGAAATGACCTAGTTTGTGTCGAATGGATGTTAAACCCCATTTCTCTCTCTCTCTCTAGCTAGGGTTGGTGATTTTTTGCAATGTATATATCAGCTGACCACACCCCCAAGCTGTGACATAAATGTATACATAAGCATATTGACTTATTATCCTTGGATACCAATTAACAGTATTTGGCAACACACCTGATGAAAAAGGATAATTCCGTTTATTAGCGAAACCTGTGAAATATATTTCCTATGAAAATTGTCTGATTTAAACATGAGTGACAGTTGTGAGTTATGATATACATCGCTAAATTTGTCTTGTTCTTTCGTATCTATAGGGTGCAACCTCAGACAAAAGAATGTAGGTTAAAGAATAAAACAATATATAAAACAACATTCGGTCTTTATTCATACTTTGAGATTAATATGGAAGATACAGTTGTTTACTGTCAAGTGTAAGGCTGGGAATCGATATGAAATTTCAATATCGATTATCGGCAAGAATTTGTCAGCGATTATCAATAATAA
Source organism: Patella vulgata (assembly GCF_932274485.2). Classification (NCBI taxonomy): domain Eukaryota; kingdom Metazoa; phylum Mollusca; class Gastropoda; family Patellidae; genus Patella; species Patella vulgata. The sequence goes on from NC_065883.2 coordinate 28,550,827, forward strand.
TCGATTATCAATCATTCTTCCGGAAAAACCGAACTTTACCGACCTGTTATTTGTGTTGATCGAGTTACAGTAGTGTTATTATCCTAGTCTAATACTGTACGTAAAAAAATCAATTAATGTAAAATAATTAGTTGCTAAATGTAGGATTAACTTGAGTATTATTCTAAGTTTTGTTCTTGATTCATTTGAACCTTTTTTTTATTCCAATATCTCAGATAAATACAAAGACAATACATGGTTTCTCTTTGCAAGTTACTGGCGATCACACAGTGTTACTAATAATAGAATAAAATATAATAGAAGGCGTCTATTGATTGGACAATAAAAAAATAATTACCGGCTTTCAAAGTAGAATTTTTATGATTGGTTAATTTTGACGAAAACCAAAGTAGAATTCTTCCAAGAAATTACGAGAGATATAGATATTTTCATGGGAAGTCAAAAACGTGTTTTGTATGGGCTGTATCTGACATGATTTAGTAATAAAAGCTGAGTTGATCATTAATAATACAATTAGTTTTATCGTGAAAGCAGACAATTTCTCTACAAATCAATCAAGAGCAAAGAAGGGAGATAATTCTAATTTTACTATATCATGTGCGATCGTCATTGTTCACAAAGTGCGTGACCTATTTTAGTTTCAACTAGTAATAACAACAAAAACAACGAAAATATTAAAATAATGTATTTAATCTTAAAGTTTAGTTTTTTTACAATAATATATATTTAAAATGTGCCAGTTTGTAAGCAGAGGGGAAAATAGTTGTTGTGTTGACGTTGTGTATTCGTTCATTCGTCTGCATGCCAGACTACGGCAAGTTCAGTCATGTGAAAGTGGCCGTAACTTGCCGTCAGAAGGTAAATATACCGATAATCGATATTTGAATTTCAATATCGATTATTGTATCGCTAAATAACTTCTACCGATTATCGATTATATCGATATTTTTGCACAGCCTTAGTCAAGTGCAGTAAAAAAATATTTGACATCCTTAATCCAGAGGGTAAATCAGTGTTAGCAATAGTTCCAATAAACACTAATTGATAATATCAGTCCTACCTGTAAAGGCACATTAACTCTCTTAGCAATTTCACGCAATATAGTTGAGGTTATTGCTGTTGATGCATAACGCTGATTTGCATTAAATTTGATCACAATACCCTACAAACAGAAAATATTAAATATAGTTAGGGATAAAAAATTCATGTATGAGGGTGTGGTTTTCTGCTAAATTTATTACAGATAACTTTATACAAGCAACCTCAAAATCTAATAAAGTTCCAACAATGTGTAAGTGTAAATTAAACAGTCTTGAAATAACATGTAGATGTTGCAGTGAGTGTACTGAAATAATGGCACTGTAAAGAGGGCACTGATGAAATGGAGTAAGTTTAAGACCTGGAATGCAAAGGCACAAATTAAAAGGGTATTACGTGTGTCATTATTATTTAAACTTGTTGCCGTAATCATGTCTTATTTAGCGGTTTCTTAACATGGAATTTAGCACAGGAAGTTTAATTCAATTTGTAATACATGTATATGCATGATGACTGCACAGAAGAGATAGAACAAAGAAATACAGTAAACATGGCATAAGTTGGATCTTTGCTCAACTCGGATAAAATCGTTTCGACCCTTTGATCCTGCAGGGTTTTTTTATTAAATTTCTGGGCGTAAGTCGGATTTCCTAAGAGAGATCTTTGCTCAACTCGGATCAAAATGTTTGGTCCATTTGATCTAATTCCGGCTTTTTTTCCTTCTCCTAAGTCGGATTGGCAGTATGTTCAGAATTTGACTAAGTCAGTTTCGTCTCGATGGTCTGAAACATAGTTAGCTATTCCATGCACAGAGCCCCAAAATAGTTTCCCCTTTCATTTTGACTCAAATCAGCCTATTTACTATTTGACACGACAAAATAATAGAATTTTCCCGGAAAATTTGAAACTCGCTGTCTGCTGTATGATATACTTTCCGGGAAAATTTAGGACATTTTTCAAAGATGGTGACAAAACGGAAGTTATCTACTCGCACCAAAACGGAAGTTATCAACTCGCACCTATGAACAAAAGCTTGAAATGTTAGCTTGAAAAGCTAAGATTGAATTTTGGTCTTCGACTTTCTCGGATCTTTGCTTAACTCGGATAATAATAATAATATTGATCAGTCCACTTAGATCCGACTTATGCGAAGTTTACTGTATAAACTTTAAATGGCTGTAGTTTACCTTATGAAAACCTGGTTGATGATTTGATTCATGCTTTTCACTAAAAAAAGATTAGAAGATTAAAACAAGATTTAAATTGTACACTATTAAGTAAAATACATATCTTACTGATGTTGTAATAATAAATCATGGTCAGTTTATGTATTTAATTGATCTATTACAATAGAAAACCTCAACCAGATGTTGTTTATAATATACTACATTAACATCTCAAATATTTGTATTAAGTTAGCGTTCAGATCATGTAAACTAATTGAGCAATCAAATAGAACTGCAAATTTATTGGATTATTAGAAATCTTATATGGGAATGATTCTGAGTGGTTATTGGGTTTTATCACCCAATAATACATTCTACAGTAGATATCGCTTGTGTGATATATTTCATAATCTACCGCTGTACATGAATTTGATTGGTCAGTTGAAAAGGAACTACTTTTTCAAAGAACAGTTCATTTCTTATTAAAAGTAACTTTTTTTTTTATTAAAAATGAACTATTGTTATTCAATTGACCTTGATGGAAACACTGGGTCAATATAAAGGACTTTGCAATGGTTGAATTGCTGTCAAAAAATGGTGTATCACTACGCCGTAATGTTCAGTAAAAGTGAAATCTACAGCAAAGAATTATATTTATCTATTTGTGCATGTAAGAAGGGATTGGGTGATAAATAAAATCTCCTACTTGTCTTTTTTGATATCAAAAAATATCAACACTCGTTAATAAAGTAAAAAAAAAACTCGGCAGAGCCTCGTTTTTTGTTACTTTATCAACTTGTGTTGATATTTTTTGATATCAAAAAAGACTGGTAGGAGATTCTCTATACATAACCATTTGCAACAAGATTATCTGATATAAATAGAACACTTCCTGGTACAACACTGGGATGATAGAAAGTGGGTCCGATTACAATGTAGTGCAAAAATCAGAATAAACAAGATACTCGCTCATCAACATCTCGCACACATGCCCAAAATCTAACTTACGAGTAGTTAGGATGTATAGCATGAGCCTGGTCAGCAGATAACATATAAGATTTAGGGATGGATTCTTCAAAAGCTGTAGGGTTTTTAGCTTCAGCACTGATCCTTCTTAATACAAGTTCTTGAAGGGTTGATGCTGCTCCTTGAGCGCTCTGTGATCCAACCTTAAACACAAAATCAAAATTAACAAGCCAACTGTGAGGCTGATGTCCCCTGCCAAAACCCCAAAATAAATAGATGACACATATTAATAATTAATTAATCGCACATTTTTTTTTTTCAAAAGTATCAAGCAATCAAACTGATTATCAACTATACACTAAGTTTCATCATCACTTTCTATCAGATAGAATCAAATTTATCTTGTCCCAAAGCTTAGCTTTACCTTGAAATGTTAATCATTGAACTCAGTCAAGACATTCACCTAATGAACATCTGCATCAAGTTTAAACATTCTACCTCAATTAAAAACAAGGTTGTTATGTTCTAAAGTATTGACCAATCAAACTCCTTATCTCTCTTTAGCCTAAGCAGAAAATTCTCATCATCGAACTTAGTCAAGGTAATGATATAATGAATCTATACTCAGAGTTCCATCACTTTCACTTAATCATAACCAAAGTTATCGTGCCCCAAAGCATCAACCAATCAGATTGCTTATCGCTGCTTACCGTAAGCAGACAATGTTTATCTTCGAACTCCATCAAGGCATTCGCCTAATGAACGCCTACACCAAGTTTGAACATTCTAGCTCATTTTGAAGGAGAGTTATCGTGTTCCAAAGTCTCGGCCAATCAAATTGCTTATCGCTCTGCTTACCCTGAGCAGAAAATGCTCATTATCGAACTTAGTCAAGGTATTGATGTAATGAAACTATACACCAAGTTTCATCATTCTCACTTAATTGGAACTAAGGTTAACGTGTCCCAAAGCATCAACCAATCAAATTGCAGAAAATGATCATCTTTGAACTCCATCACGGCATTGCCCTAATAAACACCTACATGTTTGAACATTCTATCTAAATTAGAAGGAGAGTTATTGTGTCCCAAAAAGTGTGACGGACAGATGGATGGACGGACAGACAGACAAACCCATTTTAATAGTCCCATGCTTTCTTTGAAAGATGGGAGACAAAAAAGAGGATCTTTTACATGCAGTACAGATCGGTCAGTTTTAGTGGTTATAATATGTGGAATTTTGTTTACCTCTTCATTATCAAACAGACAGATGAGTCGAACATTAGTATCACCTTGAAGTGATTGATCTTCACAGGATTCAATAAGTCCCTGAAATGAAATTTCCATACAATCAACTATTCCATAGATTTTCTGGACAAGTAGTTCTAAAATGCAATTGAAAATGGACAGAAATGAACATCTTTATGGTGCGAAAATTAGCCTTGATCAGTTCAACTCACCTCAGCAGCAGTGTAAGCATTAAGTAGATTATCTAATCTGGGTGCAAAGATAAATTCTTCAAATATACCTCCAATAGCCTATAAATATATAAATAAAAATATACAACAATATTAAACCACCTCATCTATTCTTTTGTAGGTAATGGGTGCATATACAATATCATACAGATCGAATTATAACATTAGAGCATTCACAAGGTTCAACAAAGTGAAACAAGGGCCATAAATCTAGAAGTCATATACGGAAATAGCTGAAATTAAATAGGATTCTTCGTTTCACTAATCTAAATGATGCATATCAATTTCATGCAGATTCGATGATCATTTTAGTCTTTAGAGTGTTCACAAGGTTCAATAAAGTTAAGCTAGGGTAAATAGACTTCTTCATCTCCCTAATGTAAACAACATACATAAATTTTAAAATTATTAGCTAATAAATGTCTGTAGAGTGCCCACGACCATATTACAATACTTGTAGTTTTATATTAATTATACTTATTGTAGGTTGTGTATCAGATTTAGTGGTATATCATATGGTCTATATTAATTAAACTTACTGCAGGTTGTGTATCAGATTTAGTGGTATATTATATAGTTTATATTAATAATACTTACTGCAGTTTGTGTATCAGATCTAGTGTTATATTATATAGTTTATATTAATTATACTTACTGCAGGTTGCGTATCAGATCTAGTGGTATATTATATAGTTTATATTAATAATACTTACTGCAGTTTGTGTATCAGATCTAGTGTTATATTATATAGTTTATATTAATTATACTTACTGCAGGTTGCGTATCAGATCTAGTGGTATATTATATAGTTTATATTAATAATACTTAATGAAGGTTGCGTATTAAATATAGTGGTATATTATATAGTTTATATTAATTATACGTACTGCAGGTTGAGTATCAGCCAAACACAATTCAAAATCCAACATCTGCTCTTTCTCTATTCCTAGTTCAGCACACAATAAACTGACTAAACTAGGTACATGTTTCTCAAACTGTTATAAGAAAATTAAATGCTTTTAAAATACAGATTTTAATACAGTACCATTATTTCAAATAATCGTACGGGCAACTTGCCAATTGTACATTATTTACGACAGGCGACCCTACTCCTTGTCACGTACAACCAGGGAATCAAAACCTTGCCAGTTGACTCAATGACAGACCTTATGATACAGTGCGTACGGGCTAACCATTCGCTCCCCCCCTTTCCCGTGAAACAAGGGACATAACTCTAGAAGTAATTAACAGAAATTGCTGAAATATGATAAGCTTTCCTGTTTTACTAATTCATATTATGTACATAGATTTTATACGACCTTTGTTATTTGATGATTCACAAGGTTGTACAAAGTGAAACAAGGGCCATTACTCAAGACAGAAATTAAATAGGTTTCTTCATCTCAATAATGTAAACAACATACTTAAATTTGAAAACTATCAGGTAATAAATGCAGTCTCTAGAGTGTTCACAAGAAATTGTGGACGGTGGATGTACAGACAGGGGCGACAACAATATGACCACATTTCCTTGTGGGTGTGTAAAACCAGTTGATTAGAACTAACCTGAAGTGCACCAGGAGGTGCTTCCTTTGGACAGGGAAACCCTTGCAATTCTGTCTGTAAACATGTAGCTAATATAGGACATCTGAAAAGAAACAATAATATGATGATGCAGCAGACAATATATACAGGTTATGATCTAAACAAGTCAGAGTCACTTTTAATCTTTGCTAAAATCTTTTGATGGACCTCTTTTTAATTCAATTGAATCCAAGTCACAAAATTATCTACAATTGACATTTGATTAGATTTTCTTAAAGGGGCATTATGTAACATTAGATGAAGAGCTGAAGTTCTGACAATATACAACCACATTTCAATGTGGGCGTATAAAAAATGTGGGTGTATAAAAAAGAATTAGTATTTGGTATCTCGATAAAAAGCACGATTCTATAGGAACTGAATAATAAAACCTACCAGCATTAGTTTAACTAACTTACACATGATTTTCTTTATTTGGACCAAAACTATCATTCATATCTCTCTGTAGATGTATAGCCAGATGTGGTATTCGTAATATCGGTCGCTGAACATGTACTAAACGATGTTCTATCTTACCTTTATTCTACAGAAAGAAGAAATAGAGATCAATACATCAACTGTATAAACTGCCACCCTGTGGGCCCTCAAGCCCCCAAAACAGGTGTGTATTACAGTTTGAAAACCAAGCAATAGGCACAATAACCAAAGCCAATTTTGCTTTAGGGGTTTTGGTATTGCCATCAGTACAAGGTCTTGAGACTTGAAATGAGATATATACTCATTATAAAGATTTCTTTTCAAACTTTTTCAACTATAATGGGCCCGGTTATTCATCAATCAAAGCAGGATCTCTGTGTAACAACATGACATAAGACACACATAAAGGGAATAGATACTCCAAATCTAATTTTATTTTTACATTGAAATTTACAAACACTGGAAAGGACTGCCATGATTCTACAAGATAGATAAATATGCTTCCATTAAATTTAGAATGACACTTATACGAAAACGATTAAACTGCAGTCAATGGCATACATGTTTTACCCATGATGGAATACATGGGCACAAACAATGCTTGCTTCCAACAGAAAGGCCTGCTCCTCTTTGAATAGTTTAATATATTTGAATAGTTACCTGAACCATGACCCGACCTCCAACTGTTAAATCTCGATCAAACCAGGTATTCCATATGCCACCCCCATAACATTCAACACCAACCATACAATAACCACTCTTTATTTTACCAGATACTGGCTTCACCTTCAAACATATAAATCAAACATGCATACAGATTTAGAGCTTTTTTTTATTTTCAACTATGCTCAGTTAAACAGTTAAATAAATAGTACTAGCCATTAAAGGCTCAATACCACTCTTGTTGTAACTGAATAATATGTCCCAATCTTTATTCTGGTCAACAAATTCTACTATTTTACAATATTCCAATTAATTGATGATACAAATTTCATCTTAACACACCTAATTTAAAAAATTAGAAAAATTCAACTAAAAGATTTGAAAAGCCTGACGTAAAGCTTTTGATATGTTACTTGGATTTAAAAATATTTTTGAACCCTCTGGACAAGTAAAATAGGATTTAATGGATAATTTTACACAACAGGTAGGACACTAACACATCTAGTACTTAGAATAAGGCTATTTTTTATTTTCTGGAGCTGTCAAGCCAGCAAGAGTGTTATTGTCCCTTTAAGCTTTCCTGTAGCACATAATAGTAAATCAACCGTACTGAATAGTTTTCATACAGTATTTTGAATGGGCTCAAGTTCAGGGTTAACAAATATTTCTGTTAAGCCTTCTGTTCAGAGGGAGGATCCTTTAGTTCTATAATTTTGTATTTTGTCTGATAGGTATGATAAATTTGGGCTAATAATGTTACTCTTATCTACCTTTAAACATGGACTGTCCGTATGGGCTCCAACAATTGTAAAACCATTTCCTGGTTCATAACGACCACCAACAGCAAACGCAATTATAGTCGATTCATTTCTCGTTACAAAATACTGAAAACAAAATCAAGAGAAGTTAATAAAAATAAAAGTACAGTTTTTAATCAGTAAAATCATATTTATTATGGATTAGCATGACAAAGAGATTATAGTTTGTTTTTCTAGCTCTAACCTTGCTTAATGGTTGTATGTTCCAATGATCTGTTTCTCTCAATTCTGTAAAGCCTGCTGTCAATAGCCTTTTCTTGATTTCATCAACAGCTGAATAATACACAATTCAAATAACAGCTACATTATAATTTTATACTTTCAACACAAGAATCAGCTTAATCCATGTAGCTTTCAGGACATATGGTGCCAAATAAGGAAATTTTATGTAGAAACATTTACCATGTAGGTTCCGGGGATGATTATTAATATTCCTTCTGCAATTTGTTTTAGAAAACTAACAGAATCATTGCGTTACTAGGAGATGGATTAGAATTAGTATCTTAATCTTAGTTGATCCTAAATTCAGAATGTTTCTGTGAAAGTAGGAACAATGTAAGTCTGTTAATCAGTTCAAGATAGGAACAAGATAAAGATAAATTTGTTAGGATGCTACAATCACTGAAAGGGCTGACATCTGTGTGGGTTAATTACACTGTACCTCACTAAATCTGTCTATTGCAGGTCTTTCTTTATTATTATCTAAATTATTAATTAGACATTAATTAACCTATCCAGACCATAATCAACTCTAGTGCCATCGCTAACCTGCGATCTTTAGTGGATTATGAGCTGATTTACTGCATAACTTTCCATCACGATTTAACGATTAAATGGATAATCAAGACTATGATGTTTATCGTGCTGACTTTAGTAATGATGATCGAGGTTAGGTGGAAATTTCAATCGTTTTGTTCTTGGTTCATAGTGGATCAATGTAAATGAAATTTTCAGCAAATTGCCTTTACATTATCTAGTTTTTAACTATTATAGTGAGAAATGCCAACTCGTTATCGAATCTCCCATAATGTATCTTTAACTTTTTTCCTTCTGCAAATTAAATCCTAGACATATTTTAGTATAAAAAATATTTTCTATTTAGTTTAAGTGGGTATATAAAATGAGTAAAATATTCTGCCCAGACCAGTTTACGTAAATCTAAACAAGGCATGCGCCATCGAGCAGTAGTTTTTTTTTACAGAAATTGCTGAAATTCAATGGGATTATTCATTTTACTTATCTAAATAATGCATATCAATTTAATATAGATCAGACAATACCTACCATGAAAAGGTGATGGTGTCTTATTGATAAAGTTAACAAATTGTTTAGCTGCAGCCATAATCGTCTCAGACTTTTCCTGAAGTATGAAAAAAAAAACCGAAAATTATCCAAAAAAGAAGTTTAATTTACAGCCATTCAGAGATGCAAAAACACCAACTGCCTTAGATCTAATTACCGGTAGATGTATAGCCTATACCCACAAGCTAACCTGGATATTATATCAAGAAAAAGGGATAGAATTTTCCTGGGGAATATATTTCAAAAAATTTACAATTCCTGGGGAATATTTTTTTTAGAAAATGGCGAAGTTGTTTTTTCAAATCGTATACAAAAAGTCCATTATGCGTATATGTCTAAAAATCGTATTACAACAATTACGAAACTAACATGGCAAAGATGCAGTTAATCCTGGAGAATTCAAACAAATAATATATAATATTCTTTATATAAATCCAGTTTTTGTGAATAGCTAACATTAAATAAAGGGCTTGAACTTGCATGACAATATGATTAGTCACAGCTATTATTTTACATGGTAATAGAAAAGCTACATCAGGGGATTGTAACAAAATTCTGTATGCATTGTATGCAATATAGCCTGTTTATGGATTGTTGCCATTTTGCACAATTTTATTTCATTGGTAATACTAGGCCTAACAGTTGATTTGATCACTTACAAGTCCCCAAGCAAATTTTTGACACTCAAGTATTAATAAATATTTCCTTCTACTTGTACATTGTATCCATAAAGAATGACAACATGAAATATTGCCATACTCAAGATTAGAACCTACTTGTTTAAATTTAGAAGAGTTTTAGTGGCAAAACTTGCCCATTTCCATGCCCTCTATTTTTCATTACAAATATATTCTAATTATTATTAATTAATATAAAATGGACTTCAGACATTGGTTATTAACAAGTTTTAACATCATAACTTCCATGTCTGTAGCTTGGCTTTAAGAAATTTGTGTGCCTTTACACGATTCTACCACTTTCTTAGAATGAGACACTCACTGTTCCAGCCTTCAGATTATCTGTTTTCTTTTAAAATGACATACTATCACCTTATTGTATAGACATCGCGTCAAAGGTCTGAGGCAGTCTGGTAAATTAGCACAATGTAATAAAAAGACGTTTGACTTAACTGGGTGACCAAATTAAACCACTTACATACATATACATGTGTGGTCAATCAATCTGATTAAAATACAGATCTATATTTCGTTTTGATTTTTTATACTTTCGATGGCCTACACCACATGAAGATCTGACAAGTTGTACTCGAGGGTTGTGTCAGGGGTCGTACGAGCGGCTTTTGACCTTCTGACGTCAGACATTGATTAATCAATCAGCGTTGACGTTTCTAGTGGTTTACCCACAGTTCCGTTCCGTGCATGGCACACCAAGAAGTCGCCGTATTAAACAGACCGCTTCATTGGCTTATCCCTCACTTCAACCAAAACGCTGGTAATATAACAACTTTCAGATCCTAGTGTTGTTAAAGACAAGTAAAACAAAATTTTGAACTATAAAAAACGAAACGAAATAGGATCTGTGTTTTTAATCAGATTGATATATGGTATTAATCTGCTCTAAATGTTCATGTATCTAAACTTTTTATATAAATTAGACCAGCACATTTTCCCAAGTAGGCAGTTGGGGGATAATAACCGGCGTAGACATCAGAGGTTTACATTTAAATGAGATAGTTACTGTAGTTTTGTTGTAGAAAGTATCATTGCATGTACATGCACATATCCATAGTTTTGCTGTTATTGGACTTTTGACACACCAGGTAGTGTCACATCACTCGATTTAAAATAATTGTTGCAAGTTAGTCTTGGAAAAGTCATTATAAATGACACAGTGTACCCTTTTAAATAGAAGCCTGTGACAAAGACAGTTTGACATGATAGGGCCACATACTATATTACTGGTTTCTTTTTGGAGTCCCTAGACAATGTCCTACTTGTCTGCTTTAACTGGGATAATGCAGACGGGCATACAAATTTTCCTGAACAGCGGCATTATGTCATACATTTAAGACTGTCTTTGATCGGACGATGTTCGCCGACGGTTCCAATCCATCCCTTTATAGCTATAATATTAAAATACCGCTTTTCCCCACCTCTGTTCTAATGCTATTTTGGAATCCTTACTATTTTTCACTGTGATTCTTCTTTGTTCGCCAAAAGGAATCATTTTTTGCCACAGCTGACACACAGAAGTGTTGTCTACCGGACTCGTTTTTAATATTTGCTAGGTATCCTAACCCAAAAGTTGAACCTAACCTTTACCCTTATAGACCTTGACATAATATGCTACTCCAATACATAATAATATGGTTTCTTACTGATCTTTCACTTCATGATATCCATCGTTAAAAATTATTTCTATCATTATTTTATATTTTCATCCAATTTCTTTTGTCTCAATAGGGCCTTAAATTAAAAAGCTGTCAGGAGAATGCACTTTTGAGGACTCTCCAATTATCAACCAACAGGGAGCCACGGTGGCTATTGTAAGTGCAAAGACGCTGGCTCGCTAGCCTGGAGGTCGCAGGTTTGCTCCCGGTGTATCTAGGCTAAGAATGTTCATCACGATGGTGCTGGATGGAGGACCTAACAAGGACAGTTGTCTAGTCGTTCAGATGGGATGAATAAATGTGGTACTGTGTTGGCCTACATGTAAAAGATCCCATGGCAGTTGGAATTTGATATACTGACCCTATAGGCCTAACGATGCGGTCTGGGCAAATTTTCCCTTATTATAGCACACTGTATTTGGCTTATGACCCTCTTCATTAGCCCAGTCGGAGCAGAACGCAGTAGGACCTTAAACCCCATTTCAATTCATCATTTCATTTTCATGCACAGATTTTTTGACCGTTTGTTCAACAACATGTGTGGGCGTATTTTGTATTTGTATACTAATTTAAATTACTATTAGTAGTAGTGTTGATTGACAACCATCTACATTTCTTAAATAATTATTTTTTGATAGCCAGTCCTCCAAATACTCACCTTTACAGGCGCTTTTGATCAAAACGTCAGTTCTATAATAATCAAGAAAATGCAGACACAAGTTGTCTTTTCTTGTGTTCACGATTTCAAGTTAGCTGCGATAAACTCTAACTGGACAGATAGGCCTAGACTATGGTGGCCCATGGTCGCAATAGCGTTTTTGGGGTTATTTTTTTGTATTTCATTTAAAATCATAAAAAATAAAAGTAAAAAATAAGAAACATTTTTTTGTTTTTGTTTTACAAAATAAAAAAAAATTCTTTTTAAAATTTAAGAAAAAAAAAATCTTTTTAAATTAAAAAGAAAAAAAAAATCTTTTTAAATTAAAAAGAAAAAAAAAATCTTTTTAAATTAAAAAGAAAAAAAAATCTTTTTAAATTAAAAAGAAAAAAAAAATCTTTTTAAATTAAAAAGAAAAAAAAAATCTTTTTAAATTAAAAAGAAAAAAAAATCTTTTTAAAATTTAAGAAAAAAAAAAATCTTTTTAAAATAAAAAAAAATCTATATAAAAAAAAATTAATAAAATATTTAAGATTAAAAAAATCTATAAAAAAAAATAACATTTTAATTAAAAAAAAAAAAATAAGTGAAATAGAAAAAATCAAAAAAAGAATTCTGCACGTGGTCCATCGTCGTAATAGTGTCTTGATTATCCAGACTCAGTATAAAATCGGCCTACGACAACTATCATTCGACTCGAGTGACCAGAAATACCTCGTGGCCCATTGTTGCTATAGTGTCTCGATTATCCTATGTGGCATAACTCGAGCGACAAGAAACGAGTTTGTAGTTATCTCCCCTTCCGAAAGGAAAAAGGTAAACAGACATCAACACGTGAAACACAATTTTTCCACCCATGACGTCTATGGACTTGGATATATGTATTTATACATATGCAAGTCAATAGAAATGTATAATTAATAGACTATAGAAGCCTAGCGTCATTTAGACTAGTTTATCCAGTCTAACTAGAACTAGTCCTACATACAAAATGACGTTTGAAGTCATTGACTTTAATGACACCATTCGGCCTACTAGTGCGCAAGGCCTATTCTCCCCTCGAAAGGCTTATGTAATGTTTTTAAAACACTTGGTCTCCCTGAGGTCGAATTTCAAAAGTAGTTAACAACTTTGAAACTAATCCTCGAAGTATAGGCCTACTACTACTAAGTAGCCGGGGGGGGGGGGGGTGGTTAGCACGTGCGCGCTGTATCATAAAGCCTGTCATATCATAAAGCCCGTCATTGAGTCAACTGGCGTGATTTCGAATCCCCGGTTGTACGTGACAAGGAGTAGGGTGACCTGTCAAACATCGTGGGTCTGTCGTTCAGATTATCCTGTGTGGGATCTATGAAGAACGTATGGTATAGACTCGAGCGACAAGAAACCAGTCTCTATAGTTACCTCACATCAAGGCACAAGTAATTTTAACTAAAATCTATTAAAATTAAATTTTAAGTTACAATCGATCTTCGTGAAACGCATAAATTTAAAATTTCACTTTGATTTTAAAATCTATGTTAGTGATTTTAGCTTCAGTTTTTGTGAAACCCCTGCTCTCCCTGAGGTCATCGCTAGTCCCCCGCTACGACCACAGGAACGGGTAAGAGGTGCGAAAGTGCGATGGCGGACAACATCAATTTCAAAGACAAAATAGAGCATGATAGCCTACGTGGACTTCGTCTGGGGCCTGTTTTACTAAGATAAAATTCAAATTTTAGTATTTGATTGGATAATAGATAATATTAGATTTATTTTAGTGCTTAGCTAATCAAAATTGAAGTATCTACAATTATGTTGACGTGAGATAACTACAGACTCGTTTCTTGTCGTTCGAGTTTATACGTTCTTCATAGATCCCACACATAATATCGAGATACTACTGCAACAATGGGCCACAAAATGTTTCTGGTCGCTCTAGTCTAATGATAGCTGTATACTGGGTCTGGATACTCAAGACACTATTGCGACGATGGGCCACGTCGGGAATTATTTTTTATCTTTTCTTTTTCAATTTTTTTTTTTTTTCATTTAATTTTTTTTTAATATTATTTCTTTTTTATTTTTTTTAAAATATATTTTATTATTTTTTTTATATATATATAGATAGATTTTTTTTTTCATTTTAAAAAGATTTTTTTTTTTTAAATTTTAAAAGATTATTTTTTTTTATTTTATAAAAAAAAAAAATGTTTCTTTTTTTTTTTTGTACTAATATTTTTATTATTTTAAATGAAATACCAAAAATAACCCAAAAAACGCTATTGCGACCATGGGCCACCATACTAGACCATTCTCCACACAATCTCGCTATTCAGTGCGAACTACAAGAGAAGACAACTCTGTTTGGGAGAGTAGGTCTCAGACTAGTAATTATTTCTCCATATTTCATGAAAATAGACAACTTTTTCCTTAATCTTTTTCTCCCCTCTTCCTGCATTTTTGGGTTGACTTTTTGGTCTAGAATTGGAGAAAAGGGATCAAATTTGCAATTTCATAGCAGTTTTGGGTAATTCTGATGATATTACAGCGGAGGGATAGTGGGTGTAAAGTTAGTGTCTTTCTGCAGAGCAATCAAGAATCAAGAATAATCATTGTGTCGGAAGTGAGATTTTCACCCCAGTCAACATCAAATCCCCGTAGCAAAAAATCTAAACGGTCAACCCCCTACAAAGTTATGATGAGGATATTGTCAAATGTGGTCCCCATTGTGCCTATAAAGATTGGAACCGACAGAATGTTGAGCAAAAAGTTACAGCCTGTGATGTTACAGCCATTTAACATTGAAGTCAATGGGCAAATGCGACCAGTGAGAAAAGGCTATATTGATGCTATATCGTGGCCCTAATTATACGGAAAAGGGTTGGGCTTATCGTTGGTGCTCAGGATATTAATATGAATACTGAAATGAAATGGGTTTAACGTCCTACTGTTCTGCTCCTATATATGCTGGGCTAATGAAGACGGACATACGCCATACAGTGTGCTATGAGGGAAATTGCGCTGCCCGGGCAGCGGCACTATCGCCTACTCTTATATCGAATTCCAACTGCCAAGGGATCTTTTACGTGCATTCCAATGTATACACGGGACCTCGGTTTTTCGTATCATCGGAGGGACTGGACAGCTGAACTTTCTCGGCCAATGCAGGGATCGAACACCCGACCTCCAGGCTAGCGATCCAGCGTCTTAGCCACCTAGCCACCGTGGCTCCCTAACAGGAATACTATTAGCCCTAACCCTAATTAGATTTTTAGTCCAGAAGGGTACAGTGAAAAAAATAAAAAAATAAAGTGACAGAAATTCCGTGACCTTTTATCTTGTCATCCAAGTTTTCGCGAATCGAAATTCCTTTAAATTTACTGATGGATAAACATTTAAAACATTTAAAATCAGTGTAATAAACAGTTTCTAGTTCCACTCTAGTCACTCTGCTTTATGCGTGGCATATGTTTCGAGCGAGGCAAAATTCCAACTGTCTGGGAATAATCTTCGTATAATCCGGTCGCCGAAGGGGCGTGGGGATGGGGGTGGGATCGCCACCCGAGCTGTGTATTTATAAGATCAAGTTGTTCTAGACCAGTTTTTTGGCATAGATTCCGGAATCTGGGTGGTGATCAGGTGTTTGAGGGGGCGTTTTCGAGGTATGGGATGGGGGGGGGGGGTCCAATGTTTACAATTGGGTGAACATGTGATTATGTACGAAAAATCGTGTTTTTAGATTGTCGACCGTATTGAGGTCATAATTTTTATCCGATTTAAAAACACGTTGGAATATATCACAATTACACCCTACGGATAGTTGAGTTCAAACTTCGTAAATATCGGACCAAAACTGACAGACAAAATGTTGTGGACCCTCTAGAGGTCACAATTTTCTTTTGATTTTGATGAAACTTAAATGTAAGTTAATAACCCAAAGATCTTGGTTCCTTTCGATATTCGGCATATCGGATAGTAACTTCCTGAATTATGGCCCTTGAGTGTACGAAAAATCGCGTTTTTAGCTTGTGGTCCTTGTAGAGGTCACAATTTTTATCTGATTTAAAAAAAAATGTGTGAATATATCACCATAACACACTAACATCATGGATCCTTTTGATAATCGCGGATACCCGAACTAAACTTCCTAGATTATGGCCCCTAATTGTTCGAAAATGGCATTTTATGCTTGCGGATTCTCTAGAGGTCACAATTTTTTTTCCGATTTTAAAAACCGTTGAAATATTTCACCATAATGAAGGTTGAATTCGAATTTTGGGAAAATCGACATGAAACTGCCCAACAAAATGGCCGCTTTTTTTTTACGCAAATTGTGTAAAAGTATGCAATATGAAGGTTGTCGACCCTCTAGAGGTCACAATTTTTATCCGATTCTGGTGAAACTTAAAACATATCTTTATATCCCAAAGATCTCGGTCCCTTTTTATATTTGCGCATTTCAGACCATAACTTTCTGGATTATTGCCCGTTTGTTTTTAGCTTGTTCTCTATCCATCTCTTGCAAAATATGGGCGTATCCTGCGTGGGCGTAATAGAAATTTATTACGTGTATGTATTGTTTTCGTAAGTGTTTTTATTTTTTTTAGGTGGTGGGGGGGGGGATTTAGTCAGAGTTCGCAGCTAAAACTGTGGATGGTGCAAACATTCTGCCAACGTAGATGTGGTTTCCCTCCGTTGATCTAATTATCAAATATGAATTGGGTCATTTTTGACCAACAGTTCGCTCGACTGGGTTATTTTTGACAAACAGAAGTGTTTTACGGATGGGACAAAAATAATCTCCGATTGCTCATATCTCGGTTATTTCTCAACGGATCTTCTTCGGGTTTTCAATTTTTGGTTTCCTTGGACTAATCCCATACGAGCTCTGACTGACGGTTTTTCGAAATTCGGAAGTTCGCTCGATTTATATAAGCATCAAAGATTTTCGAAAGTTTTCTTCGTCATTTTTTCAACATTCAAGATGGCGTATCCCCGTCACTATTTGATGTATCAAGCTGAAATTAATATAAAAAAAGTTCGGTCATGATGGAGTTCAAAATGACAGGTTTTCCACTTTAATAGGTATTGGATGTTACTACAATCAGTAATTCATGGTGTAACTTGATTGTAGACGTGACAAGGCGTGGCCTGACGTGACATGACATACCAAAACATGTCAGTAGTGTTTTATTAATATGTAACATGATCATCATTAACTTTATGTCAACAGCATAATCACATTTTCCCCCAATTGTAGACATTCCCCCCCCCCCCCCACACACACACACACACCCACACACACACCCACACACCCAAACGCCTGGTCACCACGAAGATTCAATATTGCGTTTTGACTTATGGAGCTTTGTGAATTTGATACAAAACCTTCGATGGGGCTCATCTTGGAATTTATTATAGTTCGATTGGATTTTAAAGCTTAAACGGGACCAGTCGACCTGTTTAAGCTAACGAGGACGACGTTGCTTGTGGTAATTAACTGCAGTTATCTCTCTTAGACCCGTGCCACAAATAAATTAACAGGCTATAATCCTACACGTCTAACAAATAGTAATGACAAATTACAGTTCTAACAATGAATAGCCCTATATAGACAACAGTGACACATTCGGCTTTATTCAAGTCGTGTGGCAAGTCTAAGCCATATAGCCTTTCTGAGCTTTACCAATGACTTATCATCATTCAGGAGTTTGAGTAGGTCTCCAGGCCAGTAGGTGTATATGACGTCATTGTCAACCTGTTTCGATATTTTGTATCCAACTGTTGCATCCCAAACTTAGGCTACCTGTCTACAAGTTAGCTCCGCATGAGAACAGGTATTCTCGAAGTTTAAAGTAGATGGATCTCTGCGAGCAGTATGCAACTGTTTGTGAGATTTTTGGTTAACCGTCAGTGGCGGCGCCAGGGGGGGGGGGGGCATCTGGTCTGCCCTCTGTTTGCCCCCCCCCCCCCATAATTTTAGAAAATAAAAAAAAGTATTTGTGATACGTTTCGGTAATCAATACCTTCTACGGTGAATAAATACCACATCCCCACCCAGTCATAAACTTGCGCATGGTGTAGAGCATTTCCGACTGTCTATTTTTCAAAATTTTCTTGGCGAGGTCCCCAATGGACTCGCTACTTTGGCGCTCACAAGGGGAATTCGTTGAGGTTCGCAAGTCCGTTCGTTTGACATTTTGTTCTCTAGTCGGATAAACTAGTGATCAGGCGACGAACGGTATCTGGGCAGATCTATTTATCTCGACGATCGGTGCCTGACAGAATACTGTAAGACAGCATTTCCGGCAGTCTATTTTTCAAAATATTCTGGGGGAGGACTCCCTACTTTGACGCTCGTGAGTGGGCTTCGTCGTGATTCGCAAGTCGGTTCGTTTGACACTTTACCTCATCGATCAGTGCCTGAAATTCTGCCAGGCTGCATTTCCGGCAAGCTGTTTTTCATAATTTTCTGGTGGAGGCCCCCTACCCCTAGTTGAAGCTCGTGTCTTTGCCCCCTTAACCTTGGACTTTGCGACAGCTTTGTCCCTCCAATCACCGACGGCTGGCGCCGCCACTATTAACCGTTGAACAGCCCCCTTTTAATCGAATGACATTTTATATTTCGATACATCAACGGTGATAGCCACAACCTTGATTGCAAACTTGATTTTGGAAAAAAAAAGATATTTAATTTGGCATATTTAACTAAAGGTTGGATTGGCCACGGGGACATTTGAAAAATAGCAAGCAAAGGGAAAACTAAGTGTTGTGAGCGGGAGAGAGTATAATGCCTACCCGATATTTTCGTTTCAAGACCAGACGACTAAAAGCAGGGCATTATTCTATATATACATGTATATAAGAAAATAATCCATATAGCTTTAGTACAAGGGCGAGTTACTTAACCAGCGTTGTTCATAATATTCATTAATGGTCACAGTGATTTGAAAATGGGATATTGTTCATGATTGTTCCAATATTGGATTTGCATTAGGGGAGTTAAAAGAAAATAAAAGAACAGGGACTAAGTTTAGCAAAAGAGAAACCCATTTCAATCATAAGTGGGATTTAGTTTTGCTTGTTATTTTATTGTAAAAATAAATCTATATACATATTGTTACATATATTATTATTTTCGATGTACAAATTTAAGAGATTATATTTAGCAGCATGACAAACGGCCATACTTTCATGATACTGTAGGGCAAGAATGAAATAATTGCAAAAAAACTAAACCAAATAGGACCTAAATGGATACAATAATTAAAATGTGGCATGTCTTGTATTTGGCCAAGGTTTAAACTTGTTAAAACCAAGTTTTCGACACTTTAATAATGCGTCCATTAATAAACAATGGCAAACACATTCATATAAGAAATGGTTCTTCAAAATGTTTTGAATTTCTAACTAATAATGCTCACCGTGTTCAATTTAGATAAAAAAAATTTGCGAAACACTGTATTAAAATAACAATTTCACCACCAAAGGGACCGTCTTGGTTATGTACAATTATTGTATCAAGATCCTTCTTGGGACAAAACAACAAGTTCATAGACGTATCACAAAGAACAGTACATAGTAAACACATAATATAATAAAATATCACATTAAAACTCTCGAAACAACAATATTATATAAAATACTGTAGGTCATATTTTAAATAGCCTTACGATGACCGTTAAAAAAAGAATTATTATTTAATTTGACTACATTTTAAACATGGAATAATGCCACCATAAGTGAAACGCACCAGCCCAGGACATCATATTCATTTCTTTTGCATTTGGGGAGAGGACAGAATTGTCGTGGGATAAACTAATACATGTTTGGTATGTCGTTCGGGTATTATAAACTGAATGTTACTCAGATATAAGCTTCTTGCAAAACGCACCTCTCCCGTTTGTAATTACATTAATGCAAAAAATAATCACATAATATGAACACAAAGGAAGTTGTTTAATTGTTGCAAGCTTTCGTTAAAATAGAACCAATTCCATTTGTCTTGATTCCTTTTCTAGACAACGTCTCGGTTGTGATACCACGTAATTTGGGAAGTTTACATACATAGCTCCGTTTAACAGCTTTTGTCGTATTATAAATGCTAGGGAGAGAACTGAGCATAAGTTAAGAGACAGCAGGGTTAAATTCTAGCACCAATTTCCATCAAGAAACAGGCACAAAATGCAATGTTAAAAATCTGAGCGTACCATAAGGAACCACTAACCGACAATGACGTCATCAAAAATCGAAGTCTGTCAATCGATACACAGCTGATGTCCATAGAACAAACATGCCAAACAGAGCAAGAACCAGACCATCAAGAAGAATGTTAACAAGTGGTTAGACCCAGTTAGTGGTTCATATCAATAACCTGATCTACATAAAAATCGACTGAAATTACTTCCGAAATGTCTATCCGTTTCCAATTCGAATATTTTTTTAACAGATACACTCTATCCGAAAATTGTCTCCATTAATATTTGTCATATTAAGTTATCACGTATATGAAAGCACAAGAAAATTGACACATAATACAGCCAAATCACAACTAAAATTATTCATGATCACATAAAAATGTCTGATTAATGACCATTATGCATTAATAATTTAGAACACACGTGGTGCTCGACATATGGAAACACAACATTTTAAACAGAAAACCTAAGAAGTTATACTTTGAGAATCTGAAACCGCGGAAGAGCAACAATTCTCCGAACACCCATGCCCAGAATCTGATGAGTTCTTTCTTGACCTACCAGCTTTAATGTTTATGGTAGTGACACCTAACTGGGTTTTATTACTGTTCGCAGACATGTGTTTTTCATTTAAATCATTTACGCGGTTCTCAGAATCGGCTGTCGTCATCGTAATCCCCACTGATGACGTCGTTGACAAATCTGGCTCGATTTCAATACGAACATCACTTTCGGTTACTTGATTTTCATCTGATGAAACATTTTCTTCCTCTTCGACAATTATGTCCACGTCGTAAGGGTATAAAGCTGGTTGTGACTGAGACCGACCATGATCATTCACAAACGCTCGATTCTGAGCAAACCAACCGTTCGTACCGATACTAGATCTTCTACTGTCGGGTTCAGAAAAAATGCTTTGTTTCCTAACATTCGGTCCCTGGAAAATACTGCCACGTTTGTCCAGAACAGAAAAAACACTAGATCGTCTACTGGTATCCTAGAAAATAAAAAAGAAATAATTTTTAAAAAATTGTTTACTTTATTCAACTAACACAAATAAAAGTTTACACCACTGGCCACTGGCTAATGTCCTAATGTTGTGGTAGTCTAAAAATTTAATCAAGTCAAGAAGCGATGGCAAACGTGTGCGTATGATATCTAACGTTCGCTTCTACTAAATACTTTGTTTTGCTTAGTAACGGATTTCGGAATTTTCAATAAATCAGAGCTACAAATAGTAAGATACTTAAAAAAATATGATATTAAAGGCTAATAGAGATAATTTATTTTTATTTCGACATGGTGTGATGTAGATCCATTAGTTACTTACATTAATTAACGTGTCATATCTTTCATCTTCTCCTATACTTGTTTCAACTCGGAAAAACTCAGAGATTCTTTTGGGTATAAAATGTTCTAATAAAAGTAGAATGACTCCAAATACAATAGTTGTCACACCTATAAAAGAAAACAAAACGTGAATAGAAAATGTAGTTTGGCTTGAAACGAAAGGGTGTCGTATAACCCAGCTTTCAAAATAATGTGAAATGAAATGAAATGGAGTTTAACGTCCTACTGTTCTGCTCCTAACCTGGGCTAATGAAGAATCTCCATAATACCCATGGTAAATGTCCAAACTGAAACATCGAACTTAATTAAGCAAATGATGTCGTCTAAAGACGAGTAAATATAAAATTTTGGCTATGTGCACTGCACATCCATCACAAATTTATTTACCTGTTATAAGAGTCAACCAAAAACACCAGCCATAATGTGTCTTTAATGAGACGTCATCAAAAGTAATAGCCAGTGATTGGGTCGGCATTAACACATGATACACGATACTGGCCAAAAACATTGTAGTACCCGTAAGAACCATCATGTAGGCACCGTAAACTATAACAGTAAACAGCAGTAAATTGGTTATCAACCAGAAAGCAAACGATGTCCTGCAAAAAATACAAATAATAATTAATCAAAGGACAAATAATATTTAAAGATATATTATCCTTAGCCTTTGTATTTGAATTTCTTTTTAAACACAATTCTAACGTTTCTATACATTAATAGGTGAAACAGTAGTGTGGCATTACAAATTCCAAACAGCACTGTAATACACAAATTTAAATCAATAGGCATGAATTGGTATGTATTTACCATAACAATGCACTTGCTAAATTCCCTGCCAAATGAAAGGAGCGTCCCCAACGTAGACCACCAGAATCAGTACATAAATATTCAGTTACACGCAAGATGGGATCAGGCAACCCTCGTAATAAATAGACAGACAGATGTTCTTCTTCGTGACCGACTAAAAAAATAAAATCAAAGAATAATTAGACATGTGTACAAGAGAACGACAACAAGATAATATTATTTTATATTCTATTATTTCATGAGACTTCTGGCAACTGCCCTGGACAACATTTTTGTTATTTGAAATAGGACGATGCCATAGTGTAAGTGGTACCATATAATGGCGACATATTTTACTATGGGTGTATATAGCTTAAAAGTTAAATGGTAATTTTTATTGATAGGAACTCTTTACTCACAATCTGGCCATGGTAAAGCTTCGGAATAAATAACTTCACCTCTTCTC
Organism: Patella vulgata; assembly: GCF_932274485.2. NCBI lineage: Eukaryota > Metazoa > Mollusca > Gastropoda > Patellidae > Patella > Patella vulgata. The sequence goes on from NC_065883.2 coordinate 28,574,069, forward strand.
CCAGGTTCACCAAAATATCCTATAAAATCATTTATATGAGTAAAAGAGAAACACAAACGGAAAGCAAAACACAATGAACGAATAACAATTTCATATTGGTTAGCAGTTTCAGGTGGCAGCTTTCCTGCCTTTGCGAGTAACTTTCGGGCATTGCCAATCTGAATAAAATAGACAAATATTCATCCCATTTATTCTGATAATCACGAGAATCATTTAAATAATAATAATAAAAAAAAATGAATGAAATGTTTATAAAATTTTGATAAGACACCGTAAGCAGTTGAGTTTTTTTTTATCGTCTGTATATAGGATTTTCTTACCCCTTAAAGTAACGTTAGCGCCATGAAGACCGACTTGTATTCCCACTTCTCCTGTAAACATATCAGGTGATCGATAAACGTATGTACTGGATATGTTCTCCTTTCCCATCAACCAGCAATGTCCATATAAAGATACTGAAATATAAACAATACCCATATGCAGATACTAAAATATAAAGAATGGACATAAAAAGATACGTAAAATACAATGACCAGATACACAGATACTGATATATACTCTTAAAAAAGAGTAGGGGATATTCAGAAATAATACAAAACTGCGGAAATGCACTGCTGTTTTTATTATTTTCTACACATGAGTAATTGCTCCACCAATCCTCAGACATTCAGCAATTCGTCGTGGCATGCTCCTATAGATAATCAACCGTCCAATCACGATTTGGGGCAATCTGACCCATTCCTCTTGCAGTGACACGGCCAATTCTTGCAGTGTTGTCGGTTGACGTTAACGTCGACGAACACGTCTCCCGATCAAATTAAACGTAAAACACTTAAGCAAAGATACGCTAAACAGTAAATATTATGCAAGAACCGATAGGAAAGCAAGCATGGATAGATAAACCAGCACGCAGCAGTTTTCACCAACCCTTCCTTGAAGTGTCAAGTTTGATAATGAACCCCTCCCACGTGTATGGCGCTATTGCGTGTCGCATGTGCAGCTCAGTGGTTCTGTTGGGGCGATAAGTTCTTCATCTGTGAACATACTCCCAAAGCATGTCAAATTTCCATGACTATTTATCATATCGCAACCTGCATAGGTATTTGCATTTCAATATCCCCTACTTTTTTTGAAGAGTTTATAAGTGTAAAATGTAATCTAATGAAATTGTAGACTTCGGGGTGCTCTTGCCTACCAGTTATCCAAGCGATACATTATTAAATGAAATGCCATGTTTTAGAAAATGAGACAGGGTTTATAGTAATGTTAGCGCCCGTACGAAAGTATTTTTGAGTTAGTTTTGACTATATTATCTCCTGCCTAATGGCTCATCAACCCATAACCATTCTAATATATCGGCAATATTATGTGAACAGAAAAATCCATCCGTTGGTCTGAAAATATGACGAAAGCGGGATTTTTAAGAGATTTAGTGGTTGACTTACCCAAAATAATGGAGCCAACAGCTACGCCGTAGAATGAACGAACTACTGTACCCCATTTCTAAAAAAAAGAGGAATATTCGTTTACGTGCATTATATTTTGCTTTTAATAAACATGCAATATTGTTAGCTATGTGAACTTGCTGAATAAATAAGAGTACACCACAGGTTGTTCTTTAGACAGTAAGCGTACCACTGTACCAAAAATCAGTCAATAAAATGGAATAAATAAATGTTACATAGGTGCATTTTCATTCGGAAAGTATATTTATTTCACAGTGACCGATTACAAATGCAGGGGAGGATCCGGGGGAGCGAGGGACCCCCCCCCCCCCCCAGCTAAGCAACATAAAAAAAATGTAAAACTCTTTTTATGAGAAAAGTGTCACGGTCGTGTGCTTTATCCTTTATCATCAGATGGAGGGATGAGATAGGCATTCAAAGTGCGAGATAATGATATATGTGACATCACATGATGCTTTACATCAATGAAATTAAATCACAATGTGATCCTATTAATTCATAACAAGCCAAAATAAATAGATGACACATAGTAATTTATCGCACATTTATTTTTTTCAAAAGTATCGAGCAATCAAACCATACGCTAAGTTTCATCACTCTCTATCAGAATCAAGATTATCTTGTCCCAAAGCATCAACTAATGAAATTGATTAGCTCTGCTAGCTTTAGCTCGAAATGTAAATGGACTCAGTCAAGACATTCACCTAATGAACATCTACATCAAGTTTAAACATTCTACCTCAATTAAAAACAGAGTTGTTATGTTTCAAAGTCTTGACCAATCAAACTGCTTATCGCTCCTTAGCCTAAGCAGAAAATTCGTACCATCGAACTTAGTCAAGGTAATGAAATAATTAATCTATATTCATAGTTTCATCGCTCTCATTTCATTACAACCAAAGTTATCGTGCCTACAAGCATCAACTAATCAGATTGCTTATCTCTGCTTAAAGTAAGCAGACAATGTTCATCATCGAACTAGATCAAGGCATTCGCCTAATGAACGCCTACACCAAGTTTGAACATTCTACCTCAATTAGAAGAGAGTTATTGTGTTCCAAAGTCTCGACCAATCAAATTGCTTATCGCTCTGCTCACCCTCAGCAGAAAATGTTCATTATCGAACTTAGTCAAGGTATTTATGTCATAAAGCTATACACCAAGTGTCCTCACTCTCACTTAATTAGAACTAAAGTTATAGTGTCCCAAAGTATCAACCAATCAAAATGTTTATCTCTGCCTACCCTAAGGCATTCACCTAATAGACACCTACGCCAAGTGTGAACATTCTAACTCAATTAGAATGAGAGTTATTGTGTTCCAAAGTCTAGACCAATCAAATTGCTTATCGCTCTGCTTATCCTGAGCAGAGCATGCTCATTATCAAACTCAGTAATGGGATCGATGTACTGAAACTATACACCAAGTTTCGTCACTCTCAATTAATTAGAAATAAAGTTATCGTGTCCCAAAGCATCAACCAATCAAATTGCTTATCTCTGCTTACACTAAGCAGGAAATGCTCATCTTCGAACTCCATCAAGGCATTAACCTAATAAACACCTACACCAAGTTTGAACATTCTAGCTCAATTTGAAGGAGAGATATTGTGTTCCAAAATCTTGGCCAATCAAATTGCGTATCGCTCTGTTTATCCTGAGCAGAAACTGCTCATTATCGAACTTAGTCAAGGTATTGATGTAATGAAACTATACATCATGTTTCATCACTCTCACTTATCGTTATCGTGTCCCAAAGCATCAACCAATTACTTACTTATAAACACTTACACCAAGTTTGAACCTTCTAACTCAATTAGAAAGAGAGTTATTGTGTCCCAAAAATTGTGACGAACAGACAGACAGATAGACAGACGAACCCATTTTAATAGTCCCCTGCTTTTTTTGAAAGGCGGGGGACAATAAAAAATGACGTAAAATGGGGTGTTGGAATTTGGAGTTGATGATGACATCATGCATTGTCAACTGTCAAATTTCCTTAACAGGAACCTGGCAAAGTCCCTCCTGCAAAAATTCCTGGATCCGCCCCTGAATTGTGTCCATTTCAAACTACCAAGCCGCTATTTTAGTATGTCTATAATCGGAATTTTAAGAGCTTTAATCAATAACTTACATCTTTTCCTCGGATACCTAAAGATGCAATAACAGTTGCTATGGCAATAAGAGTACAAAAGTACGTCACGGCGGCTAAAGGTAAGTCTATAAGAGCAGCTGTTCGCCTGTCACCATATGACGTGTATCCTTGTTCACCACGAAATGCTTCAAACCAACCCATTCTGAAAATACAATATACAATACTAAATCGTCGGATATTTCGAGCCTTTAATAGCCTTAATGTTCAAAACTGCAATTTTTCTTTCTTTTTAAGCAAAAGAAAGAAAAAATACCCCCAAAAATAGGATATTAAGAAATTTGCAAACGTTATATCTTGAATTGAAAAATGTCCTACGTTACTGTCAAACTTAAATTCTACAGAAGAAAAAAATATATTCTTAGTTATTTGTTTTTAGAAATCATCAGTGTTTTCAAAAGTTATAGTTCTAATATAAAATTCAGTAGATTTACACTAAACGCATTCAAAATTCTTAGATTTCGTGCACTAATAAAAATTTATTGTGGGGTTTACATTATTTGACAGTTTTATTGGAATTCAACAATGAATTTATATCCATTTTAGTGTCTTAGTTTAACCATATTTAAAAGGTCAAGCCGGGGTATATAGCGCTATATGTTCATGGGAAGGTTACTGCAAGACCAATATTTTCTGTGTAATAGTTAGATGCTATATTAAGAGATGTATAGTTAAATCAGCTTTTAATATAATCGGCGGCAAGTCAAAATAACGGTTATTTGCGATATCACCCTAGGTAGAAGCAGACGTTAACCCCTATAACTACTACAGTAAGAATAACAGTGAAATATAGAGTTTAAGAAATTACATATATTTCTGCATCAAACGGGTTGATGGACTTCAGGTTTTCGTTCCATCCGAACAACTAACTTCTTATCTTTGCCAGGCACCCCGTCTTACACCACTGACAAGTAGAAACCAGGTTGGAAAACCCTGTGGAACTTTCCCGGCATGCGCCAAACATACTGAACCGTTGTGACTTTAAAACACAAAAATCTCTCAATCGCTATTTGACGTTTAAATTCCTTCTTTTATTTTTTACTCCGCCATCTTGATGATTCTATAATGTTTGAAAAGTTATTCCGCTAATATCTACATCAAAACTTTATTATTGCTTTAGGTTTTTTTGTCTTCTGAATTACTATCTAAATAATACCATTCAGCCTTTTTGTGTACAATTCAAATATGAAACGTTTCAGTAGCTTTCTTTCATGTTGTTTTGTTAATCAATAGAAGAAAAAATATTATTAGCGGGGATAATAAAAAGACCATGCCCGGTATAATATCCTTACAGTAGTTTGACAATTCAAACTTTATATTTCAATCGTTCAGATAATAATGATTTTGTCAGCAATATCTGTACCGACGGGTGGGGTTGGCACGCGTCCAATCCGTGTTCTTTGACTCAATAAATCTTCTTTATATATACTTTATAGAAACATAATAGAATAAAATATGAACTTCATACTCCGACAAATCAATCACGTTAAACGTCAGTCAAATCATTTGTAAGTATTAATTTGGAGGACTGATCTGCTGGATTATTAAATTTCATGAAACGAATATTTCCATAGATTAACGATCTGACACCCTTCTATAAGTTCGGATTATCTAATTTGACATGATCATTTTAACGGTCGTGTCAAATTTACTGGCCATGAAAAACGTAGGGGAAATAAGTACATTACCGATCCGAAGGGCCAAAGCTATTTTTAGTCTTCCTCTCCCTTTTCCTTTTTCCCCCTTTTGCATGGCGATTTTTGTTGACTTTTTGGTGTAGAATCGAGGAAAAGGGTTTGAAAATACATTTTCTGCCAGGTTTTGGTGAATATTCATAATTTTGATGCGGAAGGATACAAGAGTTGAGAGGTTGGTTAGGTTGAAATGTAGGGCCTGAAATTGCATGTTTACTTGTCTCTACTCCCAGCTTATGTATCTCAAGTTTTTCATGAAGAACCTCGTACGTGCTTTTGGGCAAGTGGTTGCCACATGTTGCTCCATCTGTGGTAGAAAGCGTTCTACCCAAAGAAAATTTGGGAAAAAGTTAGAGCCGGTCTAAGATACGAGAATTAACATTGGAGTCAATGGGGAAATCTTTAGTGATCTGTGTCCATTAATTATTTGCAGGAGGCGTGTATTACTAAATTTCAACAGTAGTTAATAATTAAATGTCACACGAAATAGTAAAAATAACATAATATCTCGTCTTTATTATATTACTATAGGTAGTAGTAGTAGTAGTAGTAGGTATTAATCTTATTTGACATGTTCATATCATACTCGACCCCCAAAAGTTCTATTTCTTTTTCAAAAAGGGCTGTATATATACAAAATATTAGAATAGAATAATAACAATAATCAGACACCCAAATAATTTGAATGAAAGGGGTTCACTAGTACTAGCCGGTGGGCTCACTTGTCCGCCGCTATACTTACAAATAAATATGAGCTGCATAAACTTGAAATGCCAACATATCACCAGGGACGTACATAAAGATTTTGTTTGGGGGAGGGGGGAGAGAAAAAATTCGACCGACTGATTCACGTGCCCCTAATACGAGTGAAGCTGTCAGGAGTCGAACACCAAAGGTGAGAGTTTTCTAAGGGCCAGATAGCGGATCTAGAAGCTGGAGATGGGGTGGGGCGGATCCAAATCTAGGGCGCCATCAACAATCCCACCCCACAATACTGGCTATAACACTGTCTGAGCGCCCCGGTAGAACACAAATCGTAATGCCTATATATAGTAGTTGTTCGCCGATTCTTAAATCGTCGGAAAGCAGTTTTATTTAAGTTGACATAAAGTTCATGTCATATAATATGATGATTGTTATTGATTTTGTATTTAAATTTAAGAGGCAGTGGCTATAACACTGAGCAACCTGAGAAAAGTTTGAAAAATTGAATCAATATCCTGGCATTTGAGGTCATTGCTATAGGAGCGAATTCTTGTGAACCAGAGAACCAGAAATGGGAGTCAATGGGACAGAATTTCGAGATCTGCCCCTGTAAATACCGCCTGTTTTGCAAGGAATATGATAGTGCTGGGCCAGTATAAGACCACGGAGGAGTGGAAAAATGAAGTCATAATAGAATCTAGCGCCCAATTATGGACTGGGCCTGAAAATGTTTGCCAATGTCCTGACAAATCGGACCAAATTCTCGTTAAGGAGAGGATAAGAAATGGGACAGAATCTTGAGGCCTGTCAATTTCGTCTGTTTTGTGAGAGAAGAAATGACAATTCTACAAGCTGTCGCCCCACGACTCACTCACTAGTGGTACTACTAATTGGGCGATTCACTGTAACTGTTAATATGATAGTAATGGGATAATATAAGACAGGAGAGTTGAAGAATGATGACATAATGGATTTGAGCTTTTAATTTTTTGGGACTGGGCCTGAGGGGACTTTGTCTTACGGGGGCGCTTACTTGGTTTCTGACATGCTATTTACTGGACTTTGGGGGAAGATTTTGCAAAATTTTGATGGTCAGAAAATACTTAGAATATATAACTAAAATACGTTTTAATTTCTACTGGGATTAAATTTATGCAACAAGTAAGAATTGCAAAATTTTGATGGTCAGAAAATACTTAGAATATATAACTAAAATACGCTTTAATTTCTACTGGGATTAAATATATGCAACAAGTAAAAATTCTAAAAGTTCAATAAATCGCCTTAAAGGGACAATAACACTCTTGCTGGCTTGAAAGCTCCAGAAAATAAATAATATCTCTATCTAAGTACTAGATGTTTAAGTGTCCTACCTGTTGTGTAAATTATCCATTACATCCTATTTTACTTGTCCAGAGGGTTCGAAAATATTTTTAAATCGAAGTTTCATTTGAAAAGGTTTACGTTAGACGTTTCAAACCATTATGTTGAATTTTTCAAATTTTTTAAATAAGGTGTGTTAAGATGAAATTTGAATCATCAATTAATTGAAATATTCTAAAATAGTACAATTGTTGACCAGAATAAAGATTGGGACATATTATTCAGTTACAACAAGAGTGGTATTGAGCCTTTAACATTTCACATTTTTTTTTTCAAACATGACAAGTTGACAAGGTCATATAGTTTTGTGTGACGTGTGCAATATAAGTGCACGGATTCACGCTAATACATAATATTTGGGATTTTTCCTTCTATTTGGTATGGTGGCTGATTGGTATCACGTCGTGATGTCGTGGTGTCGCCCTTCATAAGGCGAACATCCGACGTCACGCGTTGCGTAAAAATGTCGTGATGTCGCGTAAAAATGTCGTATTGTCGGGTTAAAATGTCGTGTTGTCGGGTTGTCGTTGTGTCGGGTTAAAATGTCGTGACGTCGGTTTGTCGGATTATCGCCTTATGAAGGTCGACACCACAACGTCACGACATGATACCAATCAGCTACCATGATTTTGGCATTGTTTGTTTACCTCATTAATTCAGTGAGCACTTATTTTGAGATCGACTGCACCCCCCCCCCCCCCCATTTACGCCCCTTCATATCACTAACAATCGTCATTTTATATGTCTCAACAGAAGGGCAAGGGGCTGTAGGCATATTAAACATGCATTAAATTGACACTGGTGAGGTTGCCTCAACAGTGAAAGGTGGGGGGGGGCATATTCCGGCGCATGCACACTTGTTGCCTTACCATAGCTGCGAAAATTGTATGACCCCATTGTTTAACTCGACCGTAAATATTTATTTATAGTACATTTTTTTAGAAGTGATTTGGGGGGCTCCTCAATATTGGGACCCATGGCTGCAACTCAGTCATCACCACCGCCATCCCCTCTCTTTAGTCTGGCCTTAGCTGTAGGAGACATTTTACAACAACCGTTAAAAAATTAACTGAAAGGGGCCGAAAGGTCTTTTAGTTTTAGAACATTCGAACATCTTACTGAAAATGGATCAATGTTTGTACATATACAAAGAGGGTGGGGGGATCAATACCCTAAACGTACCTCCATATTATGCACCTCTTTCGCAAACAAATTATAATTACCATATCTTTTGACAACATAATCCAGCATGTAAAAAAATATGTTAAGATATCCAAATGTATTTCATTTGTGTTTTTGGCCTTTCATGTTAAATCTATCATTCAGTATTCTGGTTTCTACGTATTATAGTTTTTATGAGGATAACCCAGTTTGTAAAGTATACAAAATTATCACGCTTATGTATGCAGTGACGCATAATAGTATATATATACATATATACTTTTTAAGAATAGCAAATGGGTATTGTACACCAAGGTAAAATAATATGCCTCTAAGAGTATATGAATACAAATAAGATGTGCAAGTAAAAGACTCCTTAAGATTTGGCATGTAGCATAGAAAATAAATAGAAATCATATCTAATTCACCTTCACGGTGTGCATTTCGCTTGAAAAGAATATCATACTTTAATAACCGATATTCTTACTATTTCTTAGAACATCTTACACCATTTCTAAGTCTAGCTATCCGGTTTCGTTGATATTGGCTTGATATGAGTTCCCGAAGAATACATTTCCTTTACAGCCCAGTATTATTTAATTTTGATGAAAAAATTTCAGAGAGAAAGTGATAGCATACGAGAACTTCTCAAATAAAGTCGATGCAGCGACAGAAAGTTACCTTGGAACTAATTAAAGCCACCACAATCAATACACATCAAGCCAAGACGATTCAATACTAAAATGGTATCAGACATGCCTACCTGAAATCACCTTAATGCATCCGTTTCCTGAAAATATTTAACCACTTTCAACAAATTTGTCACGGTTATAAACCCAAGACCGAAAAAAAAACATCGCCAGGGATGTATATCAAAATCTACAATACGCCTGTTTTATAATATGAATAACATAAATAAATTGCCAGAATACAGACGATTCTAGACTTGAGTCAGACCTATTTAAGTCTATAGAAATAAACTATTCTTTTAAAAAAATTAAATGGATAATATTGTTTTCACTTCAATGTCCGATATATTATAAATCTAAAACAATGTGATGTACATTTATAAAGTATCCAACTCGAGTTATTAATAGAATGATTTGAAAGCCATAGCAAATACATAAATAAACTATTTTTAATTAGACCAAACAATGACTATTGTATCAATATTTCCTGTCCTTTCATTGATTAACAGAGACAAGGAACGATACTAAAAATGTCTGATTTGCGGTTGGAATTTCCGTATTAAGAAAACAATATGTTTACAAATCTTCCTTGGTATCTTTTCCCATATTGCTCGATCCATGTCGTGTGGTTTTGCTCTCAAAAAGTGTAGATATGTTTAAATATAAAAGATAGTTATTTTTATGACGACATTTAGATAGCATTGTTTTCAAACATTAAATATGGTTTTTTTTTCAGCCCAAGGAGTATACTAACACGTCATCTATGGTATGTTTTGTTTTGCTATCTGGTGTTTAGTTTTTTTTTAAGGTAAAAGTGGTTTTAAGACGATAAGAAGTGTGCTTATGGCAACATCTACACCTCTGACTATTGGAAAAAGATTTTGAAATAGCCCGTCTATATTACTATTCCTAATGAAAAAATGCTCAATCCAAATATTTAAAAAAAAAACAACCAAGAGGATTGTGTGAAACATCGCGATTGATTGGATTTAACTAAGCTTGGCATTCACCAAGGAGGTGATATGTGTCACTTCTTGTTCGGTGTAACGATCAACGAACAACACGACTATCTAAGTTCTAAACAAACAAGCGGTTGCCATGCAAGATACGTCCACATTTTGCAAGAGATGGACAGAGAACAAGCTCAAAAAAAAAGAAGTGATTTTTTCGTACAATCAAGGGCCATAATTCAGGAAGTTATGATCCAATATGTGCGAATATCGAAAGGAACCAAGATCTTTGGGTAATAAATATGTCTTTCAAGTTTCATCAAAATCGGATAAAAATTGTGACCTCTATAGGGTCCACAACTTTGATATACCATATTTTTACGCTCTTTGAGAACGAACGGCGGCCATTTTATCTGTCAATTTTGGGCCAATTTTCACGAAATTCCAACTCCCTCGTCCTTAGGGTGTAACGGTGACATTATAACACGTTTTTTTAAATCTGATAAAAATTATGACCTATATAGGGTCCACAAGCTAAAAACGCGATTTTTCGTACAATCAGGGACCATAATTCAGGAAGTTAAGGTCCGATATGCGCGAATATCGAAAAGAACCGAGATCTTTGGGTTATAAAATTACATTTAAAGTTTCAACAAAATCGGATAAAAATTGTGACCTCTATAGGGTCCACAACCTTGATATACCATATTTTTACGCTATTTGAGAACGAGCGGCGGGCATTTTGTCTGTCAATTTTGGGACGATTTTCATGAAATTCGACCTCAGCTGTTTTTAGGGTGTAACTGTGATATAATAATACGTTTTTTTAAATCTGATAAAAATTATGACCTCTATAGGGTCCACAAGCTAAAAACGCGATTTTTCGTACAATCATGGGCCATAATTCAGGAAGTTACGGTACGATATGCGCGAATATCGAAAGGAACCGAGATCTTTGGGTTATAAACTTACATTTCAAGTTTCATCAAAATCGGACAGAAATTGTGACCTCTATAGGGTCCACAACCTTGATATACCATATTCTTACGCTATTTGAGAACGAACGGCAGCCATTTTGTCTGTCAATTTTGGGCTGATTTTCACAAAATTCGAACTCAGTCTACCCTAGGGTGTAACGGTGATATAATAATACGTTTTTTTATATCGGATAAAAATTATGACCTCTATAGGGTCCACAAGCTAAAAACGCGATTTTTCGTACAATCAGGGGCCATAATAACTTCAGGGGCCTGGAAGTTACGGGCCGATATGCGCGAATATCGAAAGGATCCAAGATCTTTGGGTTATAAACTTACATTTCAAGTTTCAACAAAATCGGATAAAAATTGTGACCTCTTTAGGGTCCACAACCTTGATATACCATATTGTTACGCTATTTGAGAACGAACGGCGGCCATTTTGTCTGTCAATTTTTGGCCGATTTTCACGAAATTCGAACTCAGTCGTCCTTAGGGTGTAACGGTGATATAATAATACGTTTTTTTAAATCGGATAAAAATTATGATCTCTAACGGGTCCACAAGCTAAAAACGCAATTTTTCATACAATCAGGGACCATAATTCAGGAAGTTACGGTCCGATATGCGCGAATATCGAAAAGAACCAAGATCTTTGGGTTATAAACTTACATTTCAAGTTTCAAAAAAATCGGATAAAAATTGTGACCTCTATAGGGTCCACAACTTTGATATACCATATTTTTACGCTATTTGAGAACGAACGGCGGACATTTTGTCTGTCAATTTTGGGCCGATTTTCACGAAATTCGACCTCAGTCATCCTTAGGGTGTAACGGTGATATAATTATACGGTTTTTTAAATCGGTTAAAAATTATGACTTCTATAGGGTCCACAAGCTAAAAACGCGATTTTTCGTACAATCAGGGGCCATAATTCAGGAAGTGACAGTCCGATATGCGCGAATATCGAAAGGAACTGAGATCTTTGGGTTATAAACTTACATTTCAAGTTTCAACAAAATCGGATAAAAATTGTGACCTCTATAGGGTCCACAAGCTAAAAACGTGATTTTTCGTAAAAACAGGGGCCATAATCCATGAAGTTTCGATCCGATACATGCCAATATCGAAAGCAGCCGAGATTTTTTTGGGGATAAAGCTATATTTCAAGTTTCGTCAAAATCGGACAAGAATTGTGACCTGTAGAGAGTCCACAAACAAATTGTGGACGGACGGACGGACGGACGGACAGGGGCGACGACAATATACGTCCACATGAAAATGTGGGCGAATAAAAATGAAACAACAAATTGTAATCTGTGTAAACTTAAATGTAGAAGGAAAAAACTTAACAAATCCAAGTAAAATATTCTATAAATTCCCCCTTTCGTTTCAAATTTGTAATTTAACTATACATGTATTTTTGATTATTTATAATCGCAACAAAGCCATTAAAATCTGTTTAAATTTCCTGGATAACAGATACTTGTTAATAACGTGATTTGAGTTCTAGTGCGAGGTGTCGGGGTGTATTTATAAACAAGATTAAGGTTGATTAGCGGGGTTGACTTCTACACTGTATTGGCCACATGACTTATGTTTACTCCTAAAACAAGACTGTGTTGTTTTAACACATACCATACAGTAGCCACAGATTGACCGTCCACATAGACTCCCGCTAAAGTCACCTTAAAATAAATGCCGACATTTTATTTCCTCACCTCATCTCACGTCTGTCAAGGACGTAACCAAGTTGACACGTGCATGCTATAGCAACACCCCTATTCAGTTACAGTTGCTGTCGCCTTACTTTAGGTCAACGTGCCAAACGTCAAGCCGTAAAACAATTTTACAAATATTTTAAAACGTTCTTTGCACTATAGGTTATCTTAAAACAGGAGAAAGGGCACATGATTTACACCTGGCAATCTCCAACGTTACAACTTTGAGTACAGATTCCTTTAATTTTCTTATCGGCTTCTGAAGAGTTGAAAGGAAATGTATGAGATACCGAAGCAGATCTTACACAAAGTCCAAGTGCACCCAACATAGCTTTTACAGATAATAACCGCTTTTGTAGCCAATATCAACGAAACTGGATAGCTACACCTGGAAGTGGTATAATTATGATCTAGGAAATAGTAAGAATGACATTCCTTTCAAGCGAAATCATAATGAAGCAAAATATATGTAACATATCCCTGAATACACCAAACTTCTTTTCATCGTGAAGGTGAATTAGATACCGCTTACATTAAATGACCCTGAATTCTTGAGTTATACTCAACAAAGGAAAGCACAAGAAGATATTTAACGAAATAGTTTGGCCTAAAACAAATTGTTATTTATCTGAGGGCAAAGGTCTGAATTGGAATTCTACTAGAAAGGGATCCTTAACATTTCCCAGATAAATAAAAGTATTATAAAATATCCGATCTAAGATGCCAACGTGTAAGATTGTTACGCGGCTACATAAACAAAATCATAGCCTTGTTTACAGATAAAGTGTTACATATGTTCTACATTTTCAAGGATAATTTCGATTTATATATTTTAATTTGTAAACAAATAAAAACTAACAATCTCAGATATTTTTCATTATCTATTTCATTTTTGATTTGGCTGTCAATTTATTAATTTCCTTCCAATTATGCGTAGTTTTTTTTCTTGTGCTTGACGTGGGCAGCTTAGCTAGACAATGGGCACAATCATAAATCCTGCACACACAAATTAAAATAATAAGTAAACATTGCATTTTGTTAATACTGATGAGAATATATTTGTATAAACATATTACAAACTAAGCAGGGGACCGTTTACTTTTCCAGTTAACAACGGAAAACAAACCTTCAACAACCTTCGAGGAATATGCAGGACTGAGCTAAGGGGGTTGTTTGAGCCCAATTTTGTTCTGCATATTCATTAATGTGACGTGACATTTACAACCTTTACAAACAAATGTTGTGATATGTACGATAAAGGTGTACCAGTTAGCCTACGTCGAGTCAAATGCTAATTTTTGTTTAATTAGCTTCCTATGATAATCGAGTATTAGCCAGGATTAGGCGAGGGTGGGTTTCTATTTTTAAAACAGATAAAAGACACCTACAACAACGTGTGATGATATACGGAAGTGTACGATAAGTTACCATGGATGGTTAAAGGAAAGGGGTCCCTTTGAATTATGTAAAAATAAACATTTCGATTTAATCATTTGTGATGTGTCATTTAAATTATAAATAGAAACAAAATCCCCATATTAATTTTTTGAAAATGAAAAGTTTATGATATAAATCTCACAGGTTGAATATAAAGACGTAAACTTTTATCAAATCGAATATGACAAGATGTGCTGTACTTCTCAGTTAATATGTACAAACTGAATGAATTAAATAATTATATAAAAAATTTCCGTAAAAGATGTTTTCATCCAAACAATTATTGGATACCACGGACTTGACTGTGAGACAAAATTCCCAAGCATGTCATTCACAAGAACAAAAATTTCGCACAAATCGAATGTTTCTGGAGGGTTTAAGTAACCGATTATGTAAATATCATGAATCAATATTTATCGTTCACAATCCTCGTCATGCACGGGCGTTTCATTTATTTAACAAATTACGACTATTCCTTTATAAGTGACTATTTTAGCTGTTAATTATCTCAATCGAATTATTATTCTGCTATTTGAAAAGCCCGCCATTTCATTGGGTTTTTTTTTATTATTATTATTTCATTTGTGATTTTAGACTTAGAATTCGTGGCAAATAAATATAATGTGTAACCGCAACGTATATGCTTTTAAAGTACACAATTAATCCTCCTCTAAAACTGCTGTTGCGGTAACTATACATTTCCAGGATCTATACCCATCAGAAAGACTAGGCGATATTCCTTGTCAGGCACTCCGTCTTGCAACCTCGGCTCCTCCAATTTATTATAAGACCAAAATAAACGGATATTAATTATTATGTCTTGATTATGCCAGATTTGTCAGAATAATCGATTAATTTCGTTCATTCATTAATTCATATTTTAGAAAACAATTACACTATACATACCCAGGTAAGAAAAAATCCGCCATATTGGAAGCACATTGAGGTAGGTTTTGGACGTGCGGTTCCGTCGGAAACGGAAACAACTGCGACTAATAAAATTGTTTATGTCAATATATCAACGAAATATTGTCGTTAAAATGACTGAAGCAACATATTCTGTAAATGTATCGACTGGAAGAATTTCTGGTTCGTTGTTAAACAAACTTTGTAATTGCCTTAGAGGTGACTAATAGTGGAGGTTGAAATACCGTTTAACTGATGTATGAACAACAGGCCTTCAAACAAATATACCGTATAACGAAACCTCCAACTTCAAATCATTGCACGGAGTTGACAGTTTATGGGGAAACAGACCGACAAAATTGCCTTTTAGCCACGATTCCCCTTTATATCCGCGAAAGTTGTTGTTGTTATTTTTCAGTAATATATAATGTTATGTTTATGTAGTTACGGTCTACGTGTAAATTACATGTTTTAAGAACATAACACAACCAGTAACCCACTACTTACATCCATAAGAAAGACATTTTTGCATTTCTACCTTGTTGTCTGTCCATATATGAAATAATCCGCAATCGCTCTGTGTTCTTCTCTGTCCGTAATTGTGCAGACGACAAGATAAAGGGAAACCAAATTCAAAGTTTAAGAGTGAGCTTGACTGAAAATGCTAAACCTGTTAGCTATCATTTGGATTGTTCCAGCAAACAGTTTAAAATAATTGTGCTAACTCCACATGCAAGGTAAGATCGCTTTATTATAGCAGAAATCCCTTAATTCAAAGGGATTTCCAATCAATTCCAATTTTAAGATTTGATTAGAAGAAGGCGCCGCCCCAAACATTGATGGCATGGTTTGCTGGCTTTACTTCAAACAACACAACAATATAGACGGTATACACTGTACATATTTGGAGATTAACTGCACATGAGATAGATAATTTGGACAATACCAACATACGAGATAGATAACCTGAAGAGTAAATGACTGTAAGATAGATACTTTGGATACTGAAGACGGGCACATGTCATGCAGTGTATTATGAGGGAAAGTTTTGTCAGGACAGCGACGTTTCGGCCTTGTCTTTATTGAATTTCATCTGTCGAGGGTTCTTTTACGTGCACACCAATGTGTATAAGGGACTTTCCATGTCAAATCTCCCGTCCTGCAGCACTTACGATGGAAGACTACAATGGAAAATTCTGAGGGTTACCCTTCGAGTTTAATTTCCATTATCTTTTCTTTAAAGAAAATAACCAAACTATATAATATAATTATTCAAAATTCAAATATACTGCTCTGCGTAACTTTAAACCCCAGGTGCACTCAACACTCGTTTGTTAAGCATGCTTGCGCAATCATTAAAGGACAATTTGGTGTCAGTGAATATCTTACATAGATTCCAAATATAATTTTTAAGTAAACCGATATAGCGCGGTTTAGCAGTGACCTGACCTATTCAAAACGGATGTGACGTACCTCATAGGAGAACAAAGATTGTTTTCATTGGAGGCTCAAGGATATAATGTGGTTTGTTTTGGTCAGTATAAGACTGTGATTGTAGATTTTCTCACTGAAAATGCACTGTTGTTGTGTACCGGGATGTTCGCATCCAACGTTAACTGTGAAACTTGGCATTCCTTTTCACAATTTCCCAAAAGATCCAGAAATATGACGACGGTGGCTTGTCAACATAAGAAAACAGAACTTCCTGTTAACACAAGTGCACAGAAATTAAAGAACTATCACGTATGTGGCAAACATTTCAAACCAAGTGATTACGAATGTGTAACAAAGCATTTAGTGGTACCTCATCTATTTAAGAAAAGGAATATTTTGAAAAAGACAGCAGTTCCCAGTGACGTAAATCCTAATAATGCATAACTAACAGATAACTAACTTCACGGCTAGCGACACTAGCGCCCCCTAGAATATCGTCGTGTATAAGAGTTACCATATATACACGACATTTTTGCAACACGTGGAATTATCAATATTTCTACACAGTAGCTCTGGAATACGTAATTTTCTTAATTTTTCGGTAAGCAAGTTAACTAATCTCTATATTTTATTTCTACAATTCCCACAAGGCCGTAATACCGCTATAAAAAATTATAATGCATTTTTCTCCCAACACGTACGTTGTTGAGGATTTGCGTAATTTATATGCTGTTTTTATTTAATATGACAGTTGGTTGGATTCGAAAAGCAGTACTTCATATCAATTGCCCTTTTTTGAAGATCATAATATTCTCGTTTACATGGTGCGTGACTGTAATAGCGGTACATGGCTTTGTTCTAGAAAATTCTTATGACACGTGGACAATACGTGATTGGCTAAGAATGGACCGCTTCACGCCATCGATAAGATTCCCACATATCAATTAACTTTTATTGTTCTACTACCAGACACTCATCATTAATTATCACTTAGTATAATCTGTTGACGACTATGTATACAACTCTATAACACCAATCATGAGATTATGTGGTTTCTATACGTGCGCATTATTCTGCGTGTGTGTGTGAGTTAGTTGTATTTTACGTCCGCTTTCACCGAGGTGATATCGCAGACCGTACAATTTTATAGTTACATAGTGGAGGTCGATCGTAGCCATGTTTGAGAATTGGGTTTTGAAAAAAAGGCTATTTTTCCGGTGTACAAAATGACCGATGTTACGGTCATTTACCTTAGCCCTCGGTCCCGACCGACATATGCGACCGACGTGGAACCCATGGTTCCCACTCAATTTTCCTTCAAAGAATGTCAAACAAGTAAAGGTAAGTCATTGATAGGGGCTATAGTCATACACAGCCCCATATACTATACTGTCCCTGAAACCGTAAATAGGATAATAGATAAGCTCAGTTTTGTTCAATGATTCTTACAAACGGTAAAACACGTTTCAAATTTTGAAGGGGATTGTTTCAAAAGGTCTGTCATCGAGGCGTGGTTTTGATTCCCCGGTTGTACGTGACAAGTAGTAGCGTCGCTTGTCCAAACTGGTGCATTTTCTCCAGATCCTCCGGTTTTCTGCCACTGCTAAAGACCCTAAGTGCAAGCGAATTATTTATATAAAATAGAACATGTTAGTCCTGAAATGACCTAGTTTGTGTCGAGTGAACGGTAAAATAATTTTTTAATGGTCAAATCTACATTTAATCAATTCTTTTGATTTCTGAGTTTGATAAATAAAATGCCAATGTATCATCACCCAAAGAATTACATGTGCAGAAGGCTACTAGATTTTATAGCATAGGATTAGTTCTACAAATATCCTATTATGAAAAATAGTGAAATGGATGAAAATGATTAGTAAGACCCACAATTATGTTCCTTCTCTGTTTAATATATTACATTGGTTAAATTTGTAATAAATAATCTTATGGCATTTGACATGAATCACTTAATGATAAATGTTATATAAATTTCTTGATTTTTGTTTTAAAGGAAGTTTGGAGTGTCATCATAATGCTATGTTGAAGTTTGTAACCAAATGAATTCATTTTCCATATGCTGGTATCCTGGCTAGAGCTCAACTTGCAGTTATCGAACACAATGCTAATGTTGGTCGAAAACAGGCAGTAACAAAAAACAGTAAGTAGTAAACAGTTTCTTCATGAAGAATCACGGAAGTTACTTAGCTATGTGCAGACCTGGAAATAATTTGAGCATGCAAAAAAACCCTAACAAATCACTGCCAAACAAAATGACAGACACCAGAAGGATTGTGCCTGACATTTCCAGGCATGGCCATGTACACCCAGACTCGGGCATGACAAGCATCACTAATAATTACAACTTGATGAAATAAGTGGACCAATAATATCAGTCTTATAAATGATGAAGATTTGTACCAAGTAGTCGGTTAAACTTTGATTATACACACATATACTGGTACAATTATGTTTAGTTACAAAACTAATAACGGAAATTTAAGCGTCTACAATTATTCAGCAGAAAATGATTCCATGGCCTCATATCCCATTAAAGATTTTTAACTTCATACTGTATTTAATTTTTCAGATAACCCAACATTTAAAATTGTGCAACGTAAGCAAGACAAAGGTGTGTACAAAGCAAACGAATTTTGAATCAAAAAACTACTTCTATGTAAAGGACTTGATGAAGAGTACCATTGAAAGACGCTTTGACTGTAACATCAAATTAGATGATAAACAATTTTATGTAGGAGTACCAGTCTTGCCTAAAAATATATACCAATCTGTTTGCCCTCCACGCGAGGCAATTATTGCACAAAAAGTTTGGAAGACTTTAATTCTGTGTGACACTTATAGAGACCTTTATCCTAGACAAGCTCTGTGATAATCTTTGTAAAAAATACCAATACTTTTCTTGTCAATCAGCATTCCTCGATAAATCAGGTAATTTCTGGTCTGTTCCAGAAATCAGGAAGCAGAAAGGGTTGACCCATGAAGCAGGAAAATAGATTTCGCCTTTAAGACTTCAATGGGCAGCATAATGCAAAAAATGACAGCTTCTCCAAAGTTTCTAAGTAACAATGGCATTGTCATGTTTATCAAATCACTCAGGAAACATAAGCCTTCTGTAACAAAATACATTATTTCAGAAAGCTACAGTGCTTTGTTCCTAAGTTTCTGTCATATGTTTATTATAAATTATAATATTAAGACTACAGTATCATAAAATATTTTATTCATTCCATTTAAAACCAGAGTATTCATCCCTGGGCGAAGGATCATTTTTTTCTTATTTCCATGACAATGCATGCTGGTAATGGCAATTGACACGGTTTGTTTTTAAAAATATTGTTAGAACTCCTCTATTAATATGAGGCCCAAAATCACTATTTTGTGCTGTTATACATTTCTCTAGTGACTCCTCCCCACCTGAAATTGAAATAAATCAACAAATGATCAAATATGTAAAGCCAAAACAAATAATTGATGACAAAAGCGTTTTTCTGAAGCCAAATATAAACATTAATGTTTCACTGAACCATGGATCTGTTTCACTGAACTAATAATCACTGTGTAAATTGATTAAATTCAGTTTCCAGTAAATGACTTTATAGCCCACATGTAGGCCTAACATAGATTTTGGTATAATAGGCCTACATATCAGGTTATATATAAAATAAATATAGATGTATAAATTATTAGCTTTCGGTTAATTAATGACAAGTATGTTCCAACAGTATACTAATATTGTTATATTTTGTTTATGTTGATATGACAAACAAGTGTCCAGACGACGTAAAGTATACGGCTCTGGTATGAACTTACGTGTCTCCGGATCAAACTCATCAACCTTTCTTATACTATAGACCTTCTGTCTTCTTGACAACACACACATAACTGAACAAGGATTACATGTGCACCAGAATGTGCTTTCTGTCCGGTATCCTTCCTCCAGCTCCACCATCTCGACGGAAGAAACGGTCGCTGTTTCTTCCACTCCTCTGGCTTTTTTCCAATCTCATGGCATTCATTTCTTCCCGTGAATATTCAGGCTCGAACTGATATCCTCTCACGTTCTCATATAACAACTCTTCGTCTTCTGGGGTATTATCAGAGTGCTCAAAATCGGCGGAAACTGCTTTATAACTCAACGCCCTTCTCTTTCACCAACCGTACTTGTACCAGTAAACTGACGGTCACAAAATTCATTAAAATGACTAATACTAACGCAGTGATCCATGGTGAATACCAAGTATAAGATTAGGCGGATTATCATCGCAGTGATCCATTAAATAGACCGTACTAAGTTCACTCTGCGCGCGCAGATTACTCATCGAAAATTAGACGGAGATTCGCGCATGCGCGGCGGTAATCTGTCCGAGGAAGGTAATCTGCACTCAACATTTACATTCATTGTGGTAATAATTCGTGTTTGTTTTCCTTTGAGTAACGTCACTCCCATTTTGAATGGATCGAGGTCACGGCTAAACCGCGATGAAGAGGTTTACTTAAAAATTATATTTGGAATCTATGTAAGTTATTCTATCACATATGTAATATTCACTGACACCAATGTTGTCCTTTAAACTCACGCTAAATGATAGCTGGTGTTTGTTCCTTACTTATCATATACATGTTACTAAATCTGGTTTTCACGACAGCCTATCGGCTAAAGGGAATTGACAGTCCGTTGTTCATACAAACATATAATTGAAAAATTAACAATTCAACCGATATGAATGATACATATCATAAGATAAGCATACGATGCTTTGTACACTACATATGGCACTTAAACAGGGAGTCTAATTTTGATCGAAAAGTGTAACTACGATAATAATAACTAAAGTAAGGTGTTCGACCCCCCCCCCTAAAAAAACTAAAGAAATGTGTTCGAAGCCCCCCCCCCCCCCTAAAAAAAACCCAAAAAATCCAACAAAACGCTAAAGTGGTTGAGGCCCTTTTATTTATACATTAATTAGGCCATTAGTTGGCAGTTTGAACTTTATTCAACATTTGCAACTACAAATAGCCTTGTCACGGAAATAAAATACATCGAGCGAATCTCACCTAATCCTTCCGCTCAGCATGCCTAATCTGTAACCGCGCTGTAATAAGATTTAGGCTATACATGTATTCCCACCAGCTCCGAACTCATGAATAAAAGAAATGTGATTATTATTAATGACATTTCATACACACAGCTCTGTTCAACCCTTTTCCGTGAAATGGAATTGTTAAATAAAATATTGCACTTCAAAATAAATTTGGCACATCTGACATCTGAGTATTTAGCTTATTGACTTTGGGGATATGGTTGCCAGTTCAAAATATATACAATATAAATAAGTTAGCTGTTTGAATTAAGTAAACATAGATGTCTTTGCTTAAAGCGAACTGTAGCGATGATTTGAATATGAATGTCAAAAAGCCCGAGTTTCTGGGTGGCAACATACAACCGGAGACCAGTAACAAAACTCCTTCCCACTGGAAACCTAGATAAAGAAAACGATCACGATCTGTCTAACCGTTGTGTTTGTCCACGGGTATTAATTGTATTTGCAAAACTAATTTAGTTATAAAACACAATCTGATATAGATTTTATTGAAAAGTCATGATGCCTTTAGGTACAAAGGAAAGAAGAAGAGCTATTGGTTTGTGATAGACGAAACAATCTGTTTTGATAAAATTCAATTGAATTCTATTTTTTGTTAACGAGTTTTCATTGTTTGTTTAAGGTTTAAATTCTCTAGGTTAATATGTATGATACTGCGTTAAATAGTTTTCAAACTTTGATAATCACGACTATGCTTTGTTCTATTACTCGACGTTAAATTCAGGTCGTTTGGTCGTAGATTAAAGAGAAACAAAATAAAATTGGGCTTGTATGGTAGTCTGCATTTTCTTGTATTTCTGATGCATAAGCAAAATAAGCACCATTAGTTAGCATTGACGAAATGAAATGAAATGAAATAAAATGGGGTTTAACGTCCTTCTGTTTTGCTCCGAATTGGGCTAATGAAGACGGGCACAGGATATGTTTAAGGGGGATATAAGAACATTTTGAAAAATAGTGGTGTCAATGGTGATTTTATTGCGTATATCTGGACTGGAATACAAATTCAGTTTCATTATGCATATCTATAGGCATTAGTAGATAGTAGTAAATGTGGTCATACAAAATACAGAACTTGGCAAAATCGAGAACCATCAAATGACATGTCCACTTACAGTAGAATCCTTTATTTCAGAAAAAATGGCTTTACTATAGGAGCTTCGTGAAAGCGGAAGTAGTACCCACCCCCACCCCCGTCCGCTCGATCTGAACCAGCTGCACAGATAAACGGCAGTCACAATACATCTGATTCAGGGATTTTTTCCAATATGTTCGATTAAGACATAAGGAGTGGTATACTAGTCATCTGAACGAAAAGACGCAAAAACGAGATCATTATTCATAATGAAACTTCTTGGGAATCGTTATTTTAAGATACTTCCTTACGTGATAAGAAGATTTGAACACAACTATAATCCTAACTTCTCAGATCACTATTTTACCTATCTCTTTACAATTCCACCCTTATTTATTCGCCTTGCACTACATAAACATCAAAACAAAAGATGTTTATATTAAGTTAGGTTTAATAATTACACAATAAAAACTCAACTATTTTACCGCTCCATACTTTTAATTCTCGGATTTAAATTAGATTAATAGTTAAGTAATTTACATTTCAAACAAGTGCATACGTTTTTCTGTATGCTACGAATTTGGTGCACCTTTATTTTTATATTAACAAAGGACTGTCATTATTTCAACAATTAGAACCCTTTTTTCTTTTCATTTGTTTGTTTTGTTTTAAAGGAGCGAATTCGCTAGTATTTGGGACCTATAAATTGACACAAATGGGTCACACGGCATATAATAATGTAATATGAATGTATATAAACAGATTTACATTCAATCGTTTCCGTTTTATTCTAATTTCAAATCAGTAATGTTCGGCGAAATACGCGAGAAGTCCCAATCGAATGGCAATCTCTAGCATCTGGTTATTCCAGTCTACACCGGTAGTATTTATTGCGTATGCTCTCCAGATAAGAATATGACGTCACCGTTTGACATGACTAATTGTGGAATATGTCTAGCCTCGTTCTTTGAGTCCCTTGTTACAAATGGCGTTGAAACGAGTTCTGGTACACGATTCGTGTACCAATGGTAAACTGTTTATTTTGTCTTAAATATTGGATATCAGAGGCCCATCTTTTCCCAGTAAGATCAAAACATCAATGTTGATTTTAATTGACAAATAATTCGTGTTTTTGATAACGAAGACTCGGGATGATATTGAGTTAAAGACTCAGCTACTTGTGTGACGTAAAATGTATCATGGTAAGATCCCTTATAAAACATTCCGGTAGAAAAAGTGTAGGTTCCTATATTATAATTTGATGGGATTCTATAGAATGCTATACCATACTACAGGAAAAGAATCCATTCTGTAGATATTTTCACTATTTACAATAGTTTTGTATATGATCCGTAGTCTAGTTTTTTCCAAGTGAAATTTCTTATAGAATTATATATAATACTGTAAGAAACTACAGAAAAAAGGTGCTGCTATAGAATTTGTGGTAAAAACTATAGTTTTCTATAGAACTAACTTTTATCTTCACTTGCCTAATCCTATAGAACTGGTGGCAAAAACGTAAAGTTTACTACAGAACTATCTTGTATCCTCATATAAAGAATTGCGGATTCAGAAGAGTTTGTAATTGGGGTGGGGTCTACAAAGGGCCCAATTAATTTATGGGCACTGGCTGGGTGGAATTTTTTTACACTATATCCCAGCTCAAGATCATTCACAGACATGAGTGGTTTAAAAAGAAGCGTCAATGTCTGAATATTAAAAGGACACTTTTCATTGACAGAAATCAATAAAAGAACGAAATTTCTATTTCTGGAAAATGATAATACATCATAAGAAAATGACCCCAATAGCCCCGAGCAACAGCGTTTAAACATAGATATATTATTAACTAATAGTTATTCGGGTTCGAGTTCCCATTACTACGATAAAAAAAAATATGATTAATTTCAAAAAGCAGGAAAAGGGTGCGGTGTACACAGTTGATGATTTAAATGATACCAACCATAGAAACTGTGCTTTCATTTAACTACATGTATTACGCCTATCTTATTTATTGTGTAAAAAAGCATGATTGATATGAAATTTATTTATACTTTCCTGATGTTTTACAAGGAAAACATACGATCGATGGATACAAATATGATATGTGACAGTAGTAACAATGTTTAGGAGATAAAAACATTTAATGTCTTGAATCGAGAGGGCTGTTATTGTACAATAATCATGTCCTGAAATCATTGGGACCAGCAGTCTGTGAGCACTAAATAATATATTATAGATCTGTCTTAACTCGTTTAAGTGATTTAAAACAATCGTTAATCCAAAGCGCATAATTCACTTTGAAATATTCTATTAATTATATAGTTTATGATTATTATATGAGCATCTGTGACAAGAGAAAACTTTCTTCTTCTTCTATTAGTGTTTAACGTCCGCTTCCACCGATGGTGATATCGCAGACAGGTTGTCTTAATTTATTATGCTTAACGCACACCCAGGGGTCTTTACTGTGGAAGAAAACCGGATTACCCGGAGTAAACCCACGATGTTGACAAGGCGCCCCCACCCCCAAGCCACAAACGCTCACACCAGGGGTCGAAACCACGACCGGCCAGCTAAAGCACGAAGCGTGACACTCTAGACCACTAGGCCATCCCAAAATGATACATTTTAGCCAGTCGGAATCGAAGAACTTTCAGATTTGCGATACAATTGCAATTAAAGATAAAAAAAAGAACTGACATAATATTTTTGAAACCCTCGAAAACTTGGTAATTCTCTGCGATGATAGAATGATATCTTAAAGGAGCTAAGTCGCTAATATTTGGGACCTAGAAATTGACACAAATGGGTCGCAACGCATACATTAATGTAATATGAATGTATATAAATTGATTTACATTCAAACGTTTCTGTTTTTACTGTAATTTTTAATCAGTTAGGTTCGGCGAAATACGCCAGTATTCTCAATCGAATTTCAATCTCTAGCGCCTGGTTATTCCAGTCTACACCGATATTATTTATTGGGCTTGCTCTCCAGATAAGAATATAGCGTCACCGTTTGACATGACTTGTGGAATATGCCTAGCCTCGGTTTTCGAGTCCCATATTACAAATAGCGCTGAAACGCATTATGGTACACGATTCGTGTACCAATTGTAAAATGTTTATTTTGTCTTAAATATTGGATATCAGAAGGCCATCTTTTCCAGGTAAGATCACAACATCAATGTTGATTTAAACCGACAAATAAATCGTGTTTTCAATGTCGAAGATTTTAGATGATACTGAGTTAGAGACTTAGCTACTTTAAATAATGCACGATTTTAAAATAAATCTAAGAATAATATTTTGAACTTACTTCCACATTTTGTAGACAGACAAACACGCTCAAATTAGCAACTTTATCAAAATCAAAATAAAATTCTTTTAGAATTTTAAACAGAAACTATTAAAGAAACCGCCATGTTGTCTATTAGGTGTGTTCGCATTGAAGTGAAGTTAAGCATATGCTATGAAATATTGCCTTATAGGCACACCACCAAATGACAGGAAATTATCAGTACATTACCCAGTCTATAAACATTCTGTATATTATGACAGATTGTTCTGACAGATCATGGGCATTAAGACAATAACCTTTTTAGTATCGTTGAAAAACCTATATACATAATGTTTAATCAATTCATCAAGCCATTAATCACATTGTCATGTAAAATCAAACTGTTGCCTTTTCAATGAGACAATTTGATGATCTTGTAATTGCATAGTTATCTAGCTAATCGAAAACCGGTTGAATAAAAAGCGTAGAAATACACCAGCAAAGCAGCTATGTCGTTATAGCAGCTTATGGAAAAAGAACACATGGATGTTGAGCAAATTTGATAAGTATCCATTATGCCTGCAAGAAATGTGACCTATAATATGGTGTTCACAAGCTTGCTAAAATGTGTTAAAAACTGTAGCCGCTATCACGTTTTTGACGACCTTTTTAAATTTGATGTTTTACATTATTTAATTCACTGGACTACGCTTCCAACGAACCTCACTCAGTTGTGTCGGCCGTTCACTATGAGGGAAGAGGGCCCACACGGTCTTTGACACCATAGCGCTCGAGATAAGCTTTAGTGTGATCGATCACTCCAACTGGGAGACTGGTCACTCGCTCGCCTTGCATTAGCCCGGTATCCGGTTTCGCTGTCATTTTAAAAATGTTTTTGCTATTTTCTCTTGAAATTTGTCTTTCCTTCATTACGTGAAGGCCGCGTCATTTCAACGTTGGTCGGATCGCCGTTGATATGCCCCAAAGGCAAAGGTGTAGATGGGAGAAGAGAGAACAGAAAATAACATGGAAGTTGAAATGCTGAAAAAAGCGGCCAAACCACGCCCAAAATCACGATGTTTTGGGGCGGCCAGGGACAGGGTCACTGCTCAGTCGATGAAAACACAAATGATATCATCGAGAATAATGAGTCGCCGACCGACCAGGTGGGAGTGATTTCTGAAAGTGATGATAACAGCTTGGAAATTAAGTTTGTTTTCATTTTATCCAGCAATTGGTTGTTGCTGTGCTCCTCTGAGCATCAATTGATCGTCACTGGCCGACTGACTTGGTAATGTTTAACTAAGTTGTAGTGCTTGACATTATTCCATCAGTATATCCTCGGAAATTTCGTTTCTCTTACAGCAGTCTTAGTTTTACTACGGCTAACCAGTTCCGCAAAGGGCCCAGCTGGTCGAGCTGCCTAGGGCCCATCAGAGCCTTGATCCGCCTCTTATCTCACAGTACTCATTTTTTATTGCCAGCGAGACCGTATTTAAGCATTATACAGATCCCAATGTAATTTAAATTTGCCATTATACAGCGTTATTAATTACACATCAAACTATGTTTTCAGCAAACAAGAGTAACTCCGGAACGGAAGTCGCGGAACGCTGAATATCGACAAGGTTCATCATCTCATGATCCCAATGCTTTCCAGTAGATTTGAAAAGAACCCGATAAAAACTGTAGCCCCTATAACATTCACAAGGTTTTCGGCAAATGGAGGTTAACTCTGTGGGCGTATCGAAAATGTTACCACAAAGTATTTTCGATTAGATTTGTGCTGCTGGAATCCAAACCCCAAACTGTAATCAGTCCTTGTAACGATGGGTTTAGTGTACGAGGTATTGTATTGATAAACATCCAATACCACTTTTTATTTATTTGAAAAAGTTACATACAGCTATTAGCTTGTAATTTTATATCTCCGTGTGTATGTAAGACTGAGTATTTCGTTTCTTAGTCCCAAGACTACATTATGAAGCAGTATGTCCTAAATATTACCTCAGGCCAAATTGAACTCGTGGCCAGTCCACGAGTTTACACTTCAGTGAAGGAGAAGAGTTTTTAAAACATTGGGAATAATAAGTACTGTAGAAGGGTGTTCTCTGATTGAATACCAAGGTTAGGTGTGCGGGTTGACATTGACTCTAAAGAAGATTGGATCTATTTATGGTTGACGTTGTATCGATTTTAAGTTTCGTCTTACAGGAAAATTGCGTTTGTTTACATAAATAACCATAATTTGATATTGATTTAATAAAACGTTGACCAAACGTTACGCAAAGTTTGGACGTAAAAATATGTCATGCAGAAGCACTTTTTTCTTAAACGACGGTACATTTTCGCATAAAGCAGAATGCCTCTTTAACATGTTTAAATATTTACAAATGTAAGATCCCCCCAATCCCCACCCCACCCCAAAGACCGCCCCCCACCCGCCAAAAAAAAAAAAAAGAAAAAAAAATATGTAAGATACTAACCTCCCCAAAGAACACAGAATATCTCCTGGACGACATCTTAGATTCGTCATTTTCTTCCTCCGACATTAAAATTCCTTTTTATTTCCAGTTGGAATGGGAGATATTCCAAACTTTTTTATTCAGGATTGAACAACATAATAAAATTGTTGATTTGTTGTTCTTCAGCTAATCGTAACAGCCGTGACGATATAGGCTATCCTTTAAAAGCGGATTAGGTATGGTCAATCGCCACAGTGTCCAATGTGTTATTTGGATGTTATTTCAGAATTCTCAAAAATTACTCAACCGATATTTCATAAAGAAATCGTTTTAATATGTCACCAATCTATAAATGACACTAGTAGAACACATACACTTTTATGAGCAGCTAAACATTCCGTTTGGATTTTTCAATGCGCACTCAAATTATCATTATACTTCCTTCACCTTTAGTCGTTACTTTTACACAATACATTATATTAACGCACTACACAGAATCCAACAGTTCCATTACCGAATATCCACAAGTAATAACTTTCAGGTTCGAAAGAAATATTGTGAAAGAAAAAAGAACGTAAGCTACAATAAGTGACTAGGAGACCGAACTAACTATTTCGCATCTAAATACTACCACAAAAAGCGTTAAAAAACAATATTTATTTTAAGCCGGATAATTTGGGAAAAATTTAGTTTCAGAGTCCCGTCTTCTCGTTCAGTTATTTCGTCCTGCGTGCAGTTGTTCACGTTCGGTTGAAAGGGTTTTAAAAACTGTAGAACGAGAATGTTCTCAGCAACAGAAACAAAAGTTTTTACAGACTGTTAAGAATTTAAGAGTTTGAAAGCTATAACAACCAAGAATATTGTTTTCTTAAGCCATGTGGAATTCTGTTTATTTCGATTAGAGGGCAGTTTAGATCCTTGGAATATCTTAATCGTGTGTTGATGTAAAATTTTCCAAAAAGGGTCCGCTGAAGTTACTGAGTTGGTTGAACAACTAAATACTTGCAATGTCAGATTCCAACAACCCGACATTTAGATGAAAGAATTTTAGTCTAGCCAGACGACAAAATGTCGAATTGAAAAATATGATCATGCACCTAGTCCAAATGGTATTCGTTGATCAACAAAAATTACTTAGAACCATTTATATTTTGTACTCAGGTAAGTTGTTTTTAACTGTTTTCAACACTGCAATTTATCAACTAAGAAGCTATAGCTCTAAATAGTTTTGTAATGCTATATGCCTATTCAATTCTTCCATTTTGATGAGACACTACCAGTAATACTTTCCAAATTAATGCTATATGTCTCTTCAATTCTTCCATTCTGATGAGACACTACCAGTAACACTTTCCAAATTAATGCTATAATATTCAATTCTTCCATTTTGATGAGACACTACCAGTAATACATTCCATATTATCTAATGGTGGTGTAGGCCGTTTCTTAGTTTTATATTGGTTTAAGAAATAATGAAGAAAACGGGCATTAATAATACACAGCATGTAATAGCAAAAGAGTTCACTATAGACTCGTGAAATAATGCAAATCTTAGCTGTTGCACAACAGAACATCAATGGCATGAATACTGGAAATAGTTAGATAATTACTTGATAGTTTGGCCCGAGAAAAAGTGTCAATATTCTCAAACAACATACTTCAAAGAAGTTTCGTCTAGGAAAATGTTGACATCTAAATTAATGTTTCTTTTTACCATTACCCAAACAATAGAGATAAATTCCTTGAAACCAAAAACATAACTGACATTGCTGCTGCTGCTGCCTCGCCCCTGGATTGCTTACAATGTTTTGTTGGTGTCCGTGTGTTTTCCACTCAGTGTTTGCTTATTGTTGTATGTGTACAACCCTCTTATGCTTTCAATCTAAATGTTAAAATGAAGTACAAAGCTACCAAACCCTCGTGTATCTAAGAATGCGTTACGTAGCAACAACCGTGAAGATAGTAATCGCGCACCTTGAAAACGCAATTATATCCGTCAAAATACCAGACGAGTTAGATCATTTCCAGCATATAAGCACAAGGCAAAAATTAATTGCGTAATAGCACCCACATAAAGGAACACAGGTAGGCTACGCACTCAATTGCTGATTATAACGAAGTAACGTCTGAATAACCTAAACCATTGAATTTTGTATGATATTGTATGTAATTAGATGTGTGGACTTCCTCGAATAATAATAATAAAAAAAGTTCGAGTATACAGTCCATGCTGATTTTCCTAATCCTTTGTTGACATGCTTTTTGATATTCAAGAATGAATTATGTTAAAAACAAAAAAATGCGTAATGAAAGTGCATTCGTGCCATACCAAAGAGAAACCGAATTACAAATATTCAGGTGTCACACCCACATAAACAAACTAGAGCATAAAGTGTATTGATGTGGTCAAGATGTCACGTCAAATTTCAACAGAACAAAGGTCTACAAAATCTCAGTTCTCTAATAATTCCACCATAGACGATTTACTGACTACTTTGGTAATTAGTCTAAAACTTATTAATGAAAGACATGTCGGTTCCTTTGATCTTGGCTCCAAAGGCTAAGTATTGTAAATGCAGAGGAAAACAAAAACAAATCCCCTCTTTACACATTTTTCAACACGAACTCGTCGACATTTTTTAAAATGTTTACCGATATTTGCAAACTAGTTAATTATGAACAATGGGTTAATAAATTGTGGTCCGAATTATAACAAAAATCAAGTTACATATATATACACAAGAAAACTGAATAAGCAAAAAAGGATCCACAAAACTTTAACCAAAACTTTAATAGTCTGGTTCAACCCGCCTTATGAATCATTGTTTCACCGACTTACATGCTTCAATCATACCTTTCCCCCACCCCCATCCAAAAAAAAACACACAAAAATTAAAACAAAAATAAAAAACAAAACAAGATTAACTTTAGATTGGAATTTTTTTATTTTAACTAATATATAAAGTTTTAAGCCTGAATAGTTAATCCTCGCCATGAATAGCCAGTGCTTAACTATTAGAATATAGTGAATAACTTTATCCCGTTGCGAGTATCAGGAAATTACTGCCAGAACAGATTCAATCATCAAATTAACTACTCTCTGGGTGTCAAGGAAGTTGTCTCCATCGCATTACTTACTATTAACTAAAATATTTGAAAAATTATAATGGATACGTAATATCCTGATAAATCGTAAGGTAAGAAATTAAACTATCTTATGACTAATTATTCAAAATCACACAGAATTAGTAAGCCTATAGAATGTAACTAGTGATGTCTCATGCCAAAATTTCAGTGACTGCTTTATATTGGGAATTAACATTGAAGAGGTACAACATTTAAAGGCAACGTTATGGACATTACCGTTTTGGCAGACCTTTATTTGAAATGTGCAGCTGGTATCGTTATTCATTTTATTTTTTCTGCTACACGTATTTGTAATTTTGTTATGATCTTCATTGTCAATATGCACCGATCTTCCCCTAAGTGTGGTGTGAAATAAGTGCAAACAATAATCATGATGACATTATTGATGATCTTAAACTCATATCCACCCAAATCATTAGATGGTCCTATCGTATCCTGTCGAGTAAAAATGCAATCACACAAGTCGTCCATTAGCTATATAATATGGAAACCAATATTGAAAAATGCAGATAGGTGATATTGACCTTGAACTTTGGTCGATAGATTTTAATTTCAAAATGAACATCGTGTACCTTTGTCTGATCATGTCAAGTAATTGATGTTTGAAGTCATTCAGATAACGTATTCATTACTGTTAGATCTATTTCCTAAGGCCAACTTCAAGTTTGGTCAACGGTCTAGCGCTAATCCCAACTCTAACCCAGGACCTAGCCCTAACGATTACCCTAAACCTAACCTAAATCTAGCAAACAATCACGTGCCCTAACCTTATTTACATCTCAGCGACCTTGACGAAATCTTGAGTTGGCCTTAATAATTAGATCTGGCCTGTCCATTAGCTAGAGCCTGGAAACCAATTTCTAAACTGTCGATGGGCGATCATGACCTTATAGACCCATACAATAAAAGATCAAAACATTTAAAGTTCGTTTTCAATACGAGTTCTTCGCCCTATAATCCCTACACGACGAACTGTCGTCTGTGTAATAAATGTCTTAAATTTTACTGTTAAATAGGATATTGCAATATTATGACGGTACGGTATTGTATTTGTAACATTTCCGAACTATTCTCTAGCCCACTTCGTTACATCCTTCGAAACCATGCAGCAGTTATCAATAAAAGTCTAAAAAAGATGTTAACACACACTAGAACGGGCTCATGTAATGCGCAAGGATCTGTCCTTTGTCCTTTTACATTCTAAAATGATATAAATGTTGCTTGTGAAATAAGATGAAGATTTTAGCATTGCATTTTTCACCAACATATGGTTTAAATTCCACACCAACTCAAGGTGGTATCGATCAGCTTTTCACGTTTCCTCTTAGAATTAGTGACAGTGTTGTCAACGCCACCTTACGGTACACGTATAAGTAATTCGTGACTTAGTGTAAACAGTGGTTTGTGTGCAAGTAAACAATCGCATTCAACAATGATTAGCAGAAACACAAACTTTCAACGAATGTTGTAGAAAAGTCTCACCTGCATCACGTTATTTCTTTGCATATAAAATCTAGAGGCGGACACATTGTGGTTGGTTGATTGATTGATTGGGGCGGGATGGGGTGGGGCATCCGCCTACCATGAGTGGACCCCCGAAGCGCTCATATACGTCCCGTCAGCACTTTACCAAATTAGAAATCCAAATGTAATGATATTTTTTACGATTTGTGCATCATCAATGCATAAACGGGGTTATGTTTTTCCTATTCACCCGAAATATTACACACATATCTTTTCCAGTCCCAGCAGCTGACACCCGATATCAACTGACTACTGAAAATAATCCAGGGCCGTAACTAGCTCAGAGCAACGGAAGGGGGGGGGGGGGTCTCAGGGGTGCTGTAAAATTGAGGACAATGTATATCTATTTTGTTATGGTCGACAATTTTTTCACGGGGGTGGTGGGGGGCTGGATACTTCTCGACATTTTTCTCGGTCCACGGGGCTAATTATTATATCGCGCCCAATATATATTATCTATTAGTCCACTTCTGTTTATACAAACAGTATTTAATATTGGTAAACCCCTTGACAGAGGACATTTAAAGTTTGATACCAGCTCAATTTGATTAAAATATAGATCTATATTTCGTTTCGATTTTTTAACTACAAGAAACGAAGCGAAATAACGTCTGTTTTTCAGATTACCTTTTAAAGTGTAGAATGAGCTACTGTGCCAAAATGAGAGTTCTTTTAAATTAAGGAAATTAAACCTGCCAAAATGCATGCGTTTTATAATATTGCTAGGTAACGCAATTCAATTTGAATCTAGTAGTAGAGTATTGTCAACTTTTATTTATTGTATGTATGAATTATGCCCCAATTGCAGCAGGGGGCGATATGATATTTGTATAATAAATATTTTATAGAGACTAGTTTTAAGTCGAACTTCGATATTAATAACGGTTTAATGTGCCTAAAGGCCTTTGATAACTTGAGTATTAAGTTTATTTGTTGTCAATGTCCGCTAAACATGGGTATGGAGGTCAAACATTTTAAACAAAGAATATTTCGAATCGACTGAATTTTGTTCTAAAAAGACTTACGATTTAAAAGTCTAAAACATTTTTATACAGTAGTTTCTCGAAATATTATTTCTTCACAACAACTTGTCTATATATATTTGCCTCATACCTGTTTTTACTGTATTAGCTTGATAACGTTGAGAGAATACTCTACGAAACGTCGCCTTAAATACACTAGTAGCTGTTTTCCATAAGTATGTGTTTTGTTGTAACTTAAAAGGTGTTAGCTAACGTAGTTAAAGAGTCTTCTCAGTTCTCATATCGTGGTGTGCAAAGTAATTCTGCATTTCCTAGATAAGCAGATGACACTTTTATACGCCCACGTGTTAATGTGGGCGTATATTACGACCACCTTTTCGTTCGTCGGTACTGAAACTTACACGAAAGTTGTATTATGACAAGACGGGATTAATATTTTTCGAGTTATGTCCCTTTTTTGCCGAAAACTGTCCACACTTCTTGTCAGCGCATTTGAGGCCACTGTATTTTTTTCCCGATTCATCTGAAAATTTCCATAAACTTGTACTATGACAAGACGAGAATTGCTATTTCTTTTCGGCAAAATCGGATGACTATATCAGATTTACATCCCTTTTTGCTAAAACTGTCCACATGCTTGTTATGCTTGTCAGTACGATAGAGGCAAGAGTAATCATCAAATTGTTCAGAAACTTTCAGGAAAATTGCATTAAAATAAGACAAAGATCCCTTTTTCTTTTCGCCAGGGAGCCACAGTGGCTAAGTGGGTAAGACGCTGGCTCGCTAGCCTAGAGGTCGCGTGTTCGATCCCTGCATTGGCTGAGAAAGTTCATCGGGAATTTCTGAGGTGGTTTCCACTTGTCAGTTGTGCAGGAAGTATGATGGTCTGACAAGGACAGCTGTCTAGTCGTTCGGATGTGACTAAAAACCGAGGTCCAGTTTATACATTGGCAGTTAGAATTCGATATAAGATTAGACCAAAAACAGTTAAAACTACTTGTTTGCAGGATAACGATCGTAGTTTTCGGAAAAGTCTGTTTCTTTTCGCCATAATTAGATCATTATATACTCTTCAAAAAAAGTAGGGGATATTGAAATACAAATACCTATGTAGGTTGTGATATGATAAATAGTCATGAACACTTGACATGCTTTGAGAGTATGTTCACAGATGAAGAACTTATCGCCCCAACAGAACCACTGAGCTGCACATGCGACACGCAATAGCGCCATACACGTGGGAGGGGTTCATTGTCAAATTTGACACTTCAAGGAAGGGTTGATAAAAAAAAAACCTGCCGCGTGCTGGTTTATCCTATCCATGTTTGCTTTCCTTTCGGTTCTTGCATAAGATTTACTGTTTGGCGCATCTTTGGTTTAGTGTGTTACGTTTAATTTGCGTTTAATGAGACGTCTTCAACATGATGAACGTCTACATGCTATTTGCATGCTTCAAATGGGTTCTACAAAGCGAGCAGTAGCCAACATGCTTAATGTGCGATCAGCAGACTGTGGAACCGGTACCAACAAACACACAATGCTGATGATAGACCTCATTCAGGTCGTCTTAGAGCTACTACACAAGCCCAGTATCGATACATTCGTACACAGTTCCTGCGAAATCGAGGACAAACGGTCAATCAGCTTTCTGTAAACTTGTACCAAGTAACAAGAATTCGAGTTACACCCCAAACGATTAGAAATCGGCTACATGCAACCCATTCGCATGCGCGACGACCGCGTATTGTGCCTCCATTCACTCGACAGCACATGGCAAACAGGCGTCGATGGTGTAGGCAGCGTAGAAATTGGGGTAATCGTCGATGGGCGCGTGCAATGTTCTCAGATGAGTCCAGATTTACTCTGGATTTCACCGATAGGCGTGCTCGCGTTTGGAGGCGTGTAAATGAGCGTCATGCTAACGTTAACTTCAGACAGCATGACAGATTCTGTTATGGTGTGGGGGGGGGGGGGAATCACCATGACTGGCAGAACGGACTTGCATATTGTTCAAGGAAGGGTCACTGGTGTGTACTACCGTGACCACATCCTGGCACGGATAGTTCTGCCCTTTGCTCAACGTGAAGGTCGACGTTTCATCTTTCAAGATGATAATGCCCGTGTCCACCGCGCTCGTGTCGTGAATGACTACCTCCAGCGTCACCATATTGTCCATATGCCTTGGCCAGCCATGAGTCCTGACCTTTCCCCTATAGAGCATGGCTGGGACATGATCGGGAGACATGTCTGAGGATTGGTGGAGCAATTACTCATTATTAAGACAAAAATCAAAAACATCCATTTTCACTTTTGACTCTTTGCGAGTGAAATGGGGCCGTCAGATAAGCCGCCCATATGAACTGTTTACGTTCATGTGTAGGCAATTGGCCTGTTATTAACATACACTGGTTACCTCTAATAAAAACAGTAGTGCATTTCCGCAGTTTTGTATTGTTTCTGAATATTCCCTACGTTTTTTGAAGAGTATATTTAGAGTTTATTTTAAGTAACATGTATAAAAGCTATTTTCAGGTCTGAATTTCATGAAACTTGCTTTTCCAAATTTTAAGTTAAGCATAATATTGGGGTCGTACCCCTTCCCCCTTTCCGTAAACCGTCCGAATTTTTTTTAAAATCGATTTTGTTTCAAATTTAGCGTGAAACATTAGGGCTCTCATAGGATGAATTTTGTTGATTTTCAAATTTGGTGTTAAGCACTGGGATCGGAGAGATTATCAGCCTCCTAGTACAACTCTCACTGTTCCACAGATATATAACGTGCCTGCAAGAGCCCGTGAACACGATAGAAATCAGATATCTTGAAGGCATAAAAGATCCTTATCAAATTTGTTCAACATTCCGGTTTTCTTTTCTGATAAGCTGCAGCCCTTTACCGTGGGTGTATTTCCACGTTTTGCGTGACTTTCTTTGTTTCATTTCAGAAGCGGATGTAGCAAATTGTCTGCTGTACTTCTATTATGACATGAAGAGCTTTATAAGTGTTACCACCCATTGTTATTACCCCCTACCCAGCTACCAAATACGCCATCGACCATATTGGTGGTTGTATATAATCACTGATAAAACCTTGATCTATTCACATGCATATCTACATGTACTGGGTTATTAATAACATATTATGTCAGCTCTTTTATTATTGGGACCATGCAGGGTTCCCCATTCAGATCATCATTATTCTACGCACACATAAGTGAACTTTACAAATCTCAATGAAATATCCTATTATGAAACTGTCTTTACATGACCACCTATTTTCTGGAACATGTGTGATCTAAATTTATTTTGCATGATTTGTATTACATGTACATGCTTGAAGAAACCACTTAACTTTACTCTTGATTTTTGTAGTTGTGTAAGATGTTAAAAAGGGTATTTAATACGACGTCCAGTTAATTTAATCAATAAGCAGTAATGTAAGTAGTTTATTTGTTTTTATTTAAAAAAAACAGCAACAATTTTTTATTTCCAAACTATTTTGGTTATTTTTCTTGATTTCCACAATACTATTTTATCAACTAAAGGAATTGACCTTGAACAAGTTTGTTATTTTTCTTGTTTTCAAAAAATTGTCAAGACAAAGAATTTACTCCAATAAAATTTAAAAACTTTCAATTTCTAAAAATAAAATACTTCCTTACCTTAAATTCTCTATTCCAATAAGATTTTACAACAAGACTCGTTTTTCAACGTCGGCACAACAACGCCGTGTCGTTCTATTTGATTTTGTCAAACAGAATTGGAATGAATTGACATTCAAGCGTTATATACAATAAATACTATATATCCTCTCGCTCTGTGCACGCGTTCGTCATGGTTTGTATTGAATGTTTTCCCCGCCTATTTGTTGGTCAGCGGTTGATCCTGTTACTGTAAATAGAAATGCACGTATGGTTGTATGTTTGTATTTATGACATTTATGATAAGCCGATTTTACTATCCTTTATATTTTCTGCGATAATACCTCGAGTGGAAAGTGAAGAGCCATATATTGGCATGCGAGATGGGGATTATAAAATCACTTTGATAGAATGTTATCCGTCCAATTGCTCTTAATTAGTCGGATTTTTAGGAACAGCAATTGGTTAATAACATGTCTTGATCAGTTGAATCAGGTTGGGCTGCGGTCCCATTTTCATTATTTTGCCCTTTTCACGATATTGCCTAGAAGAGAACGTCGTAAGAGTTTTCGAGACAGGTTAAATGGAATACAATGAATTTTCTTTGGTAAAACAAATGCTTAGGGGCAAATAAAATGGTTTATCAAAATCTAAGGAATGGTAATATCATTAATTATCAATTGCAAGAATTTGGGGAAACATAGAATATTGGGGTCACATGTCGAACAACGCGTTTTTTCCAGGATATTCCTGTAGCCATTGAATCGGAGTTCCTGTCGCCGTCATGAATCAGACCAGGAAGTTAAGGATAGATAATCACGTGGCTTGCCCTGAAGGTCCTCAAGGATTGTTTACAGTGAAATAATTATATTATCACACTTCCTTGTACTTTTTTCCAAGAACAAAAAAAAAAAAGACAAAATAAATGACGCAAATAAAATCCCGAACACCATGTCCAAAGGACCATATATTATTGATCTTCTACGAGTGAGGCCATCTCTCTATATACTTATATTTTAGAAGGGGGGGGGGGGCGAAAGGTTAGCACGTGCGCTCTGTATCATACGGTCTGTCATTGAGTCAACTGGCGTGGTTTCGTCTCTCCGGTTGTACGCGACAAGGAGTAGGGTCGCCTGTCCAACCTCGTGGGTTTTCTCCGTGTCCTCCTGTTTCCTCCCACTGCTAAAGATCCCGACGCGGAAGCGAATTATTGAAATGAAATTGAACCAGTGTTAGTCTCGAAATGACCTAGTTTGTGTCGAGTGGACGTTAAAAAACATCTCTCTCTCTCTCTCTCTCTCTCTCTCTCTCATATTTTAGACGGCCGTTTGTTTGTTTGGGGAGCCACCGTAGCTAAGTGAGTAAGACGCTGGCTCTCTAGCCTGGCCGAGAAAGTTCATCGGGATTTTCCGACGCGGTTTCCCCTTGTCAGTGATGCCAGACGCAGGGCCCGACAAGGGCAGCTGTTTAGTCTTTCGGATGGTATGAAGAACCGAGGTCCCGTGTACGGAAATGAAATGAAATGGGATTTAACGTCCTACTGTTCTGCTCCTATACTGGGCTAATGAAGACGGGCATACGCCATACAGTGTGCTATGAGGGAAATTTTGCCCGGGCAGCGGCACTATCGCCTACTCTTATATCGAATTCCAGCTGCCAAGGGATCTTTTACGTGCATTCCAATGTAGTCCGTAGCGCAGCTGTTCGGGCAAAATTTCCATCATAGCACACTGTATGACGTATATGCCCGTCTTCATTAGCTCAATCAGGGCAGAACAGTAGGACGTTAAACCCCATTTCATTTTATTTCTGTTTGCCTGTTTGGGGTTGACGGCTACCCTAGGGATCCCCCAAGGCTGAAATTTGAGATGTAAGGGCAGCTCGAGCCAGTGAATGACGTGGGTCTGGTGGCGGTGAACTCCTGTTCAGGGCTCTACTTGTGCAATGTCGGGTAAACAGATAAGATATTATTTACTAAATAGGATGATTTACCAAATAGGATGATTAGAACAACTACGTCAAAAAGCGATAATTCACATCCCTTAATAGGATACTACGCAATAAAAGATCAACACGGCTATTTATAGGGAAATATAAATTCTTAAATGCCTTGTCTATTCTTCTATCATAGTAAATTTAAAAGATTATTGCCCTAACGTTTTTGCAGTGGAATATTGTCCTTGGTCTTTGTTATTATGACTCACTTCTATTTTACTGAACTTTACGCCATGTTGTAATCGACTGATCGCCATCTTAACGTATTCGCGAAATCTACTTTATGGACCTGTTTTTAATCCTATTGAACTCAAGTCAGGATATTATCTAGCTTTGATATTTTGTTTTGTTTTCTTAATTAGATGTTAAATAATCAATCTGGGTACATGTTAGCTTGGATTAAGCCGTGAAAATTTTGATAGTTTCCTACAAAATGCAAATAACGCACCGTTACTTTGATGCAAACTACGAAAACACAACAGTCAAGGAAATGGACATTTTACTTCTCTACAGGCAAACACGCGTTTTTTTTTAAAGAACGAAGTAAAATTGGAACTGATTGATTCGTTTTGAAAACATATCCATCATATGCTATCTGTTAAGATTATTGGCGTTCAGATTTCTTGGTTCGGTAAGTAAGACGTTGCTTGCTAACCTAGAGTTCCCGTGTTCAATCTTGGTGTAAGCCCAGAAAGTTCATCGTGACTTCCTGGTGTGGTTTCCAGGCAATGGAATACATGTACTGGGTGATACAAATTGGCATACACTTATAAGAACAGAGAGAGAGAGAGAGAGAGAGAGAGAGAGAGAGTTTAACGTCCACTCGACGCAAACTAGGTCATTTCGGGACCAACACATGGATCAATTTTATTTCAATAATTCGCTTGCGCGTATGGGTCTTTAGCAGTGGAGGAGGAAACCGGAGGACCCGGAGAAAACCCATAAGGTTGGACAGGCGACCCTACTCCTTGTCACGTACAACCGGGGAATCGAACCACGCTAGTTGACTCAATGACAGACCTTTGATACAGCGCGCACGTGCTATCCATTCATTTCAACATAAGAGTAGGCCGTAGTGTCACTTTCCGAGAAAAATGTCCGTAATATCACCCTGTATGGCGTATTAGCAGTCAGTGCAGAACAGTAGGACGTTAAACCTCATTTCAATTCATTTCATTTCATTTTTAGAATTCTTGTAATTGTTGGAGACACACGCACACACCTATCCTAATGTCCTTAAATAGTTAAGACTTGAATTATATCTCAAACATTATCAGTTTTATATCAAAATTATATAGAAACCGGGTGTTTTAATTATACATAAAAAAGATAAAATTAAAAATAACACCCAACAGTAAACAATTTTCTTCCGTCTTGCTGTCTTAAAATCCCCACTATTCGTTATTTGTATACAATTCATAGAAATCATACACATAGTTTAGAAGAATCTAGGAAATAGATCATAAAGGAAATATTTTCTTTACATATTTCTATGTATTTAACCCATCTTTAATCTTCAAGATTGCTTTAATATTAAAAAAAAAGTATTTTGTGTATTATTTCCTAAAAGTATGGGTTGCTTAAGTGTCTTAAATCCAAGCCATTGTGTAGTCGATCAGGACTACGGGGAAGGGTAAGCTTACTCACAGAGCACTTGATACATCTTCCTATTTAATATTAGGCATTTTATTTATTTGTAAAAATACGTGCAAATTTCACATATTTGCAGTGATATAATTTTATAAACATTTTTTAAAATTTTTTTTAGATCGTGCTATAAATGAATAAATAGATAAATTTTTTAAAAAAAAGCTCAACGTATAGAGTTTTTATTGGTTAAGAAGATCCAATGGGCTGACAGTGTTTCGCGGTTTAAGTTTACAAAGAAATCAATACACCAAATCGATTTATGGTCACCTTGCCCATTTATTTATAGGAACTGTAACCTGTAAATAATGTCTTATCTGACAAAGTAGGGGCTCATTCGGGAAATCATTAAGTAGATGTTCATAAGGATAAGAAATGAAATGAAATGGGGTTAACGTCCTACTGTTCTGCTCTTACTAGGCAAATGAAGACGGGCATACGTCATGCAGTGTGCTATGAGGGAAATTTTGACCGGACAGCGGCGCAAAGGCCTACTCTTATATCGAATTCCAACTGTCAATGGATCTTTTACGTGCATGCTAATGTATACACGGAACCTCGGTGTTTCATCCCATCCCATCCAAACGACTAGACAGCTGTCCTTGTCAGGCCCTCCGCCCTACATCACTGACAAGGGTAAGAAACCACACCGGAAAATACCCCATGACCTTTCACGGCCATCGCAGTGATCGAACTTAGGCCTATAAGGATATAGACCAGGACTCAATGCACAATGCCTGTAATAGGCCCCACCTTGTTCTGTGTATAACATCACTATTAAGTGCATGACGAATGGAAGAAGTACTTCGGTGCAAATATCGGTTGTCAGCCAACGAAACATATATATATATACTAGAGGGTTATTATGACCACAAGAGAAATAACTCTGCAATTAGTATAGACAAACGACTCTCGTCTAAAGAAATCCGTTTTTAAGACTATTACTTGACTATTATATATGAACCCTTCATAGCTATGTTGGTTAATCTTTCTAGAAAAAAATCCTAACGCAATAGACACAAGATGCCATCGGGGGAACCATGGGGTTCCTTAGTATGGCGGGGTATCGGGTTCAAAATGCAATCTAGAGTAAAAAGCAGAAAGTCAACAGTAAAAAGCAGAAAGTCAACAGTAAAAAGTAGAAAATCTAAAGTAAACGGGAAAATTCTTATCTAAAAGGGTGAAAACCTATAAATTTATGTACTTAGTCAGTAGAAACATCAAACTTTTCAACTTTTAATCGTCATAATTCTACTTTCATGGACAAAATTTCTCCTTTCTACTATCAACTTTTGACTTTCGACTTTCCGCTTTCTACTTTCTACTGTCAACTTTTGACTCTCGACTTTCCACTTCAGATTTTCTACTCACGATTTTCTAACGCAGATTTTCTCCAATACTATGGTGGCTGATAGTGGCCATGTAATTTTTCGCCATTTTCATAACCCGACAACACGACATAACGACAGTATTAGTGAGAGCATACATCAAAGTAGACTTGGATATAGAGACTTTTGGCAAGCGGAATCTTTCACATCCGTATCGCGTATCCGTATCGTATACATTATACGTTGCGTCAGTGTAGTTTTAGAGTTTTGACAGACGTTCGCGCCGCGTACGTATGAGTAGCTGAGCTGAGCTGAGTCAACATGACGACGGTTATCTACCAAAATCACGATCAGTGCTAGTCAAGTGCCTAGCCACAGATGCCTAGACTCGGCAGCAATTTTTGGTTTCACTCATTTCAGAAAGTTTGTACCCCTTTACGGTAGAATCACACCATTTACACCTCCCTAAATTTAGCACGAAGATCAATCAGCATGCAGACAAACAGGAACAATATGAAAATTCCGAGAAAAACTTATAAAAAATAATGATTAAAAACACGTCTTTATCATGGTTAAAATCACATCAAATATACACCTTCGTGTTCTAGGATACACATAGATTCATAATAACGCTATGCCACAACATTTCAGCGTATAAATGTAGCAAAAAAGGCGATAAAAAGACGACGATGTTATACGGACCTTTCCGTATGAAAGATGTTCGATACGTGCTACCGTATCCATGTGCCGTATCACGTATGAAATGAAATGAAATGGGGTTTAACGTCCTGCTGTTCTGCTCCTAACCTGGGTTGATGAAGACGGGCATACGCCATACAGTGTGCTATGAGGGAAATTTTGCCCGGGCAGCGGCGCTACGGCCTACTCTTATATCGAATTCCAACAGCCAAGGGATCTTTTACGTGCACGCCAATGTGTACACGGGACCTCGGTTTTTCGTCCCATCCGAACGACTAGACAGCTGTCCTTGTCAGGCCCTCCGTTCTGCATCTCTGACAAGGGGAAACCACGCCGGAAAATCGGGATGAACTTTCTCGGCCAATGCAGGGATCGAACACCCGACCTCCAAGCTAGCGAGCCAGCGTCTTACCCACTTAGCCAGTATCACGTATGAGACATACACACACATTGATGACGTCACACACAAAATCCATACGGATACGCGATGCGGACCAGGAATTTACGCTTGCCAAAAGTCTCTATATCTAAGTCTACTTTGATGTATGCTCTCACTAATACATGTACTGTTGTTATGTCGTGTTGTCGGGTTATGAAAATGGCGAAAAACTGCATGGCCACTATCAGCCACCATAGTATTGGAGAAAATCTGCGTTAGAAAATCGTGAGTAGAAAATCTGAAGTGGAAAGTCGAGAGTAAAAAATTTGACAGCAGAAAGTAGAAAGCGGAAAGTCGAAAGTCAAAAGTTGATAGTAGAAAGTAGAAATTATGTCCATGAAAGTAGAATTATGGCGATTACAAGATGAAAAGCTTGAGGTTTCTGCAGACTAAGTACATAAATTTATAGGTTTTCACCCTTTTAGATAAAAAATTTCCCCATTTACTTCAGATTTTCTACTTTTTACTGTTGACTTTCTGCT
Source organism: Patella vulgata (assembly GCF_932274485.2). Taxonomy (NCBI): domain Eukaryota; kingdom Metazoa; phylum Mollusca; class Gastropoda; family Patellidae; genus Patella; species Patella vulgata. Next base: position 28,618,571 of record NC_065883.2, read on the forward strand.
TTTTACTCTAGATTGCATTTTGAACCCGATACCCCGCCATACCTTGGGGCTAAATGGCTAGCTTCATTTTTAAAGTGTTTGTAGGAAATCATATAACACTGACAAATGCTGTTGAAATTAGGCTGAGGGTTTCCCTTCATATATAGATATGTCAATACACTAAATTCTCGGGGTCGTAATGTTCTAAAACAATTGTTTGAATGACTTGACAAATAAATAATGACTAGTCAAGAATCCAATGTGCACGTCCCACGTCTACTGAAAAGATTTATGCTCCAATAATGGACAAAAGAACGCAAGATCATGTCTATAATAGGACATGGAGCATGCGTTAAAAAGTGTGGAATCACGCCTGGTAAGGGTGACCTGCTCATTTAGTCAAATTATATCCGTCTACATCAGATAAATTCCCTAAAAAAAATGGATATAAGAATAGACCCGAAGGTGGATTGAACAGGCATGACGTTTCATTATAAACTGCATTCAGTAATCAGTTTACAGGGTTTTTTTTACTATTATTAAAATTGAAAGGAAGGATTATATAGAAACAGGATGCGCTTTTAATGAGTTTTAATCATAGATTAAAATAGAACATTAAAATTTAATATTAGGTTGTTTACCTGTTTATTAAATAGACATGTAACGCCGTGAAACATGTCAAGGATTTAAGTGTGTCTTTAGCCTTAAAATTCGTACGTGACATGGTAGGCCCATTATCGTTCCGTCTTTCAGCTAATATATGTGCAGAAAAACGCCAGATCTTCGATAATTCAGCTCACAGGCAACCCCACTCATTTGTATTCTAGCCCCGCTCCAATGTTATTAACATCAGCGACTTCAAAATTTTATTAATAGCCAACTTTGATTGGTCAATTGAACAGGATATACATTGATCTCATACATTGACCTTCAACACACCTCAAATAAACAGCATCCTAAGCAAAATGAATTTTTCGTCACATTCGAACGACTATACGTTGTCCTGCAGCAGAAGTGGCGTTTCGATCCCTGGTGTGAATATATATTCGTGGGTTTACTCCGGTTTCCTCCACAGGAAAGACCCCGGTGAATAAAAAATATATAAGAAGAACAGGAGTGCAGTTCATCATGATTTTGGGTATAGAAATAAATAAACAAATAGTTTATGTGAATGTGTTGAGTTCAGTTCGGCATGCTTTTGGGTATTGAAATAAATAAACGAATAGTTTATGTGAATGTGATAAAAAAATTTCTTTTCGATTTTTTGGCCTCTGATGGTCGTATGTGGTGTTTGTTTTTTCTTTAACACCCCCCCCCCCCTCCGCTTGCTTTCTATAAATTTCCTGTCAAAATCTTGTCAATCTGATTATTGTTACATCAGTAAAACTAAAACGTAGTACATGTATTTGGTATGTCATATGTTGTGTTAAATCACAGTTTCTGTGTTTTAGCAAGGTGACCTCCAGATACCACAGATATATATACGCCAAAATGACGATATCTACCATGTATCTTTCAAAAACTTTCGAGATATACCCTCGCCAAGAAGCTTGTCTTCGGGTCCTGTCGTGTCGCGGGCCTAACGTAATCAGATACTGGAACTAATAGAACACTTACGCAGACACAATTCGGCTCAATTAACACCAATATCTTTCAATGAAAATCTTAATGAGTCCATACTGCAGTTTGCCGTTCTCTAACCTAATAATGATAATGTTATAATTGCTTTATGTCGTGTGGTGTGTGTTTGTAAAATAAACACAAGTTTGTATAATTAGCTAATCCTAGCGGAAGTACCCGTCATGTAGCCATGATTATAAATTGAAGTAGGCCATTGGTTACCCAATAAAATAAGACAATACAGAAGTTGCTACGGCTGATTTGAATATATAAATCTAGGGAACTGAATATATTTGGGTGGTCGTGTGGAAGACGCCCTTTTATTGAAAACAAGCATGATTTTTTTGTCATTTAGGTTACATGACTGCTATAGCTACATGGCTATCTGTCCAACGATAATTTGCGGGTTCTTTGGTCTGTATCTTTGATGAATAGAGACTTTAAATTTTGGCAAGCGTAAATTCCTGGTCCGTATCGCGTATGCGTATGGATTTTATGTGTGACGTCATCAATGTGTGTGTATTTCTCAAACGTGATACGGCACACGGGTACGACAGCACGTATATATCGAATAGCTTTCATACGGAAAAGGTCCGTATAACATTTTACCGTCTTTTGTGCTACTTGGATACGCTGAAATGTTGTATCATAGCGTTTTATGAATCTGTGTGTATCCTAGAACACGAAGGTGATCTGATATGATTTTATCCATGGTAACGACTGAAATGTAATCATTATTTTTGATGGGTTTTTCTCGGAATTTTCATACTTTTCCTGTCTGCATGCTGGTTGATCTTCGTGCTAAATTTTGGGAGGTGGGATCTTTCTGAAATGATACATTAGTGAAACCAAAAATTGCAGTCGAGTCGAAGTCGAAGATTTTTAATAAGATTCGACATTAATTTTTTTTAATAGCCCAGCGCCCGTCGAGCGACTTCACTTCCTCCGGGAAATTGTAGGCTAGGCACTTGACTAGTACAGGTGGTGATGCTATAATAGAATTAAGCTCAGTTCAGCAACGTATACATACATGACGCGAAAATCTGCCAAAACTTTAAAACTACATTGACACAACGTATCACGTATACGATACGGATACGTGATACGGATAGGAAAAATCCGCTTGCCAAATGTCTCTAATATCTAACTCAATTTTTCAAAATGTGTTACAATAATTCAATTGAGTTTTACATTAAAGTAGAACAAATTATTGTGAACAAATTCTTTAAATTCGAATCGATACACATCAGGCTTTTACAACGGTAACATAGAGACTCGTGCAGGAGGAAATAACTCAAATATAGAAGAACCTCCTGATTCAAAACACTTAGAGATTCTTTGCAACTCGTGTTGCAGTTAAAAGGTTACAGTTTGTATGTAAACGTTTTCGTGTGAAATCATAGGGAATAAGGAAAGTCTGAAAAGGAAAACAAACACATTATATCCTGATGGGTGTATAGGTGTCAGTTTTGTTGCAATGTAAAGATACATTATGTAAGGTTTAGATAAAGAACTAGCCATTCTTGCTATAATAGTTCGAAAGTAGATGATGTAAAATGAATAATTTGAAAATTTCATTGAAATTACTCTATTGCAAGCGAAGATATTAGCCTTTGAAGGTTTGACAGACGTGTGCAATAATTTCAACCACCGTACTGGTTGATCGAAGCTAAGTCTCGGTCCTCCATATTTGATTAAATCAAAGAGTTGATTAAGGCCTGGATCAGTTAATTAATGTCTAATTAATACTTTAGAAAACATTTCAGGCCTAAAGAAAGACCTGCAATAGGCAGATTTAGCTCTTGCATAATGCATGTTTAACAAACAAAACACCAAATCTCAAACATCAGCAAAAACATAATTGTATATCACCATTTCGTATGCATGCCAGTGTCTCTAGGTGTAATGGAGATTACCCGAAGAAATCCCATGATTTGCATAGATGACAGGCCTTATGATCTACATTGCAGGCATGAAACCACCTCTTCATATATTAGTAAGTGACAGCCATCAATGACATCGGGCTAATGAAGACGAGCACACCCCATGCAGTGTGCTATTATGAGTTAAATATTGCCCGGGCAGCGGCGCGATGGCCTACTCTTCCAACTGTCAACGATTCGTTTGAGTGCACGCCTGTATGTACACGGTATCTCGATTTTCTGCCCAATCTGAACGATTGCAAGCCATTCCACCACCCCCGCACCGCACTGACAATGCACCCGATTAGATTTTATTACATACTTCGAGAAGGTATTTGTTGAGTAATAAAACCTTCTAGTAGTTTATCGAGGGCTGGCCGCCCTTACCGCACGGTACAAATATTATCACCACTAGAAGCAACAAATTCCAGAACAAGCCAGAAATCATACCAAAATGGCCGCTTTATACAAATGAGTATTTTGGGGAATACTAACCCGAACCCTTACCCTAACCCTTTTAAGAGAAGTAAAAACTAAATTAGACCCAAGTTTAGTCTTTTAAAAAGGGTTAGGGTTCGGGTTAGTTATCCCCAAAATTCTCATTTATATAAAGCGGCCATTTTGGACTCCGGAAACACCCGAACCTCGATAAACTACTAGAAGGTTTTATTTGTACCGTGCGGTAAGGACGGCCAGCCCTCGATAAACTACTAGAAGGTTTTATTACTCAACAAATACCTTCTCGGAGTATGTAATAAAATCTAATCGAGTGGACAATGATAGAGAGAGGGGGGGGGGGTGAAAGAGAGAGAAATGGGATTTTACGTCCACTCGACACAAACTAGGTCATTTCGGGATCAACATATGGTTCAATTTTATTTCAATAATTCGCTCGCGCGTAGGAGTCTTTAGCAGTGGGAGGAAATCAGAGGACCCTGGAAAATCCCACATGGTTGGTTAGGCGACCCTACTCCTTGGCACGTACAACCGGGGAATCGAAAGCACGCCAATTGACTCAATGACAGACCTTATGATACAACGCGCACGCGCTAACCATTGGGACCTCCCCCCCCCCACACACACACACACATTGACAATGAGAAATCATCTAAAATTAATTAAAATCATTGAAGTATATGATTTCTACAGCGCATAAACAACTTTTTTTTTTAAATTTCCTTTTTTTTTCTTTTTTTTTTTTAATTTTTATTGCCATGTTAAGAAAATTAATAGAAATTTGAAACTGCCTATAAATTTATACATTCTCAGAAAATCTTTCATCTTCGAAATTTATATGCGTGACATGATCTGTTCAAATTTAAAACAGTATAATAATTTTGATCTGGTTACGGTGAAAGATACCTCGTATCTCCAAAAATATACTTTATGAGGCAATTTATGAAATTAACAAATAAACCAAAGCCCCGTCAACAAGAAAACAACACACCTTTGGTGTTTGATTTTTTTTTAAATTAGAAGACAAACTATCTTTATTTAAAATACATTATGTAAGATTTAGATAAAGAGCTGACCATTCTTGCTATACTAGTTCAAAAATAGATAAGGTAGAATGAAAATAATGAAAATTTCATTCAAATTACTTCATTCTGAGCTAAGTTATCACTGTTTGTAGTTTTGACAAGATGTGTGCATTGTGGTAACCAGGACACTGGTATATTTGATACTTAGCCTCGCTTTTCCACATTTAAATTAAATTTTTAAATGGCGAACGCTTCTAATCTATAGTTAAAATCTCGAGTATCCGATGCCATCGAGAGTTGATTATGGTCTTGTTTTGAACATTTCAGGCCTAAAGAAAGCCCTGCAATAGGCAGATTTAGCTCTTGCATAATGTATGTTTAAATGATAGAGCATTTGAAATTACTCTTTTAGCTTATAAACAGTAAAGGATGTCATTCACGAAGCTTGTATGTTTATCTTTGGGGTACACGTCCCATTTATTAAGAATATTCACATAGCCAGACACGGTTGTATACTGGTACATGTGTATCCGATGTAGTAGAATAAGAAACGCAATCATTACCCAAAGAACACAGCCACGACATCGCCCTCTTTAAATAACACCGCCATTCGTCAAATACATAGGCCTACAGCAAACGCGGCGAGATAAATTATTTGTGTATAATAATATATGTTATTTTGTGGCGACTGAATAATCAAAGTCAGTATGACCCAGATGAAGGGCCTATTTTTGTACAGTGTTGGCTTGGTAGAGCAACAAAGATTCCTCCAAAGATTTTGGTTTCGTTACCAAATCGCAAATGAGTCTTTTCCATTGTTTCCTTATTGTTGTTTAGGGTTATATAAAGATTGAATTTCAATTTGTATGGTTTATTTTGGGGGGATATGATTCAATATGATAAACGAAAGATAAAATTGGTGTGGCCTGATGAATATCTAAATCAAGTTTGAACACTCTACCTCATTTATATTAGGCAGCAGGGTCGATGTGTCCTGAAGTCTTTGTTACTTTAGTAACGGATTCTTATCGGACTCCTGCGCAGACAGGAGGTCACGGGCTCATCGCTGCGCACTCGGCAAACCTCGGCAGATTCCGGTACCCTACATCTAGCCTCGGCTGTATGACAGAAGTGATATGTACCTACGCCTATACATTTGCGATGCGGCACCAGTTTACTTATAAGGGAAACTTGCCCGCGTTTAGAAAGAAGTTCTCAAAATTGCGTCGTTCGAAGAGTGTGTAGAATTTTCAGTGCAAATGTGTCCTTGTCTAAAGAAAATCGGATAAACTTGACAGAAAAACAGCTTCAAACTTTGAAAATTTTGTAAGATAAAACATTCTTCAAATACGTCGTCCTCAATGACGTCATTGGTCGTCATGGACAACGCCATTGTAATCCTGGAACTTGAAAGTAGTTCTAATAGCGGTCTTTGTCATACAGCCGAGATTAGATGTAGGGTACTGGAATCTGTTGAGGTTTGCCGAGTGATAGCTGCGCTCAGCCAATATTCCAAATCTAGGAATGGAAAATTACACTAAACGAAAATTTTTGCTGTTCTTCAAGTAACGGACTAAACTATCAATATTGATACCACTAAAGTTTATGTATTCAACATACATAAATAATTACATAAAATCAATTAATACATAATTGAAGTACGGCAAGAATTTTCGTTCACGATAACATTCCAATCCTAAATATTGGCTGAGCATAGGCGTGATTGTCACAATGGGGGATCATTTCAAACGAGTTTTGTTTGTTTTTTTAGGGGGATCACGTGGCTAAGTGGGTAAGACGCTGACTCGCTAGCCTGGAGGTCGGTTGTTCGATTCCTGCATTTTCCGGCGTGGTTTCCCCTTGTCAGTGATGCAGGACGGAGGGCCTGACAAGGAAAGCTGTCTAGTCGTTCGGATGGGACGAAAAACCGAGGTCCCGTGTACATATTGGCGTGCACGTAAAAGATCCCTTGGCTGTTGGAATTCGATATAGGAGTAGGGCAAAATTTCCCTCATAGCACACTGTATGGCGTATGCCCGACTTCATTAGCCCAGTTTAGGAGCAGAACAGTAGGACGTTAAACCCCATTTCATTTCATTTCATTTCCATTTTGTGATTTTAGATCGTTAAATTCTACATGAAAATAGTGTTGGATTATTATAAATTTGTGTCGAATGTGGCAAGAAATGATTCTTTTTGGTGAACAAAGAAGAATCGCGGTGAAAAATTGACGGTAAGGATGCCAAAATAGCCATAGAATCGAGATGGGAGAAAAGCCTTATTTTCATATTAGTTGTCTATAGCATCAGCAACGGATAGCGGACGGAGTCCGATAAGAATCCGTTACTAAAGTAACTAGTCTCATCTCTGCTTACCCCGGTTATTTCTGAAAAAAAGTGTGACGGGCAAGCAGAGATAACGAATTCATTTAATTAGCCCTAGCTTCAATTTTTTCGTTATTTTGTCGCCTCAAAGGCGCGATTTAATTAACGATAATTTTGCAGTTCATCCGTACTTAAGATTTTTTAAAAAGCCAAATAAACAACTAATCTGTTGAGTAACGATATACCAGCAATTTTTTTTTTAAAAAAATGTATTGTAATACAATTTATACAACGGCGTTACCCGAACCCTCATAAAATGGTTTGTTTCTGTTGTTAAAAGTATAGTTAATCTTCATCCTTGCGTATCAAAGGATGTATCGGGTTAGGTGACCCAAAATTTGAGGGGCTTTCCCAAAGTCGGGCATAGGGAGGAGAGAGGGGGTAGGACTGGGGCTTAAATAATATGTTCGTCAGTGACAGAGCTGCAACTATTGAGAAACAAAGATCCATATTTGGAAAATATATTTTTTAAAACTCTAACCATATCAGATCGCCTAAAATTGAAGCTTATAATATAACCTTATACGTTAATCCTATAACTGAACAGAAAACGATAATTCAGATATTTATTTCTAAAATCTAAACAAAAATGTCGAGCCCCCCCCCCCCTGTTTCTCCAAGTCAGACAGTAGAAGCGTTATTAAAGATGCAGTATGTAAGATTTAGATAAAGAGTTGACCGTTCTTGCTATAATAGTTAAAAAAAAGATAATCAATTGAAAATTTCAGTCAAATTACTTCATTCAGAGTAGAGTTTGAAAAATAGTGATAGTCTCGGTTGTCATTGCTACCGTTGTTATAGTAAGCAAAGTCTAGATTATCCATTTTTAAATTAAATCATAATATTAAATGAATGGGCATTATGTAAGATTAGAAAAAGAACTGGCAGTTCTCGGTATAATAGTTAAGCAAGTAGATAATGAAAAGGGTATATGTTGCAAATTTCAGTCAAATTACTTATCGCTGCTTAGAAACCCAGTGTAGCCTCGGTTCTCATAGCTACCGCTGTTAAGATAATATACAAAGTCTTGATTATCCATTTTTAAATTAAATCATCGTTCTAATCTACTTAAAATTGGAGCCATCCGATATCGAGAGTTGGTTATGGTCTTGTCATGTTAATGTCTAATCAATAATTTATTTAAGGACTACAGACAGACCCAATAGGCAGATTTGGCTCTTGCATAATGCCTGTTTAATTAATGAAGGACCTAGTATTAGGCATATTTAGCTGTTGAATAATGCATCATTAAGATTCGCTTTTGTTTAGGACATACAATAAGTTGAAGCACCATTGCGGAACCCAAAACAGAATGGATGTTTTCACCGCGTCTGTCTACTGGTGTCGAAAACTACGATAAAAACACTCTTCATTATGCCCCCATCAGACCGGGTGGCGTCCTTACTGCGCTGCTGCGACCGTACAGCGACTCGAAAATGCACAAGGTCGCCGGCAAACGTAAACACAACGCGAGAAAACTTGAAAAAAGTCGCGTTCTTTACCCCGTCAAACCGGGGTGGCGCCTTTACTGTGCTGCTTCGGCGACGGAAAATGGCCCCAGAACGCATCAAGATCGCCATAAGCGTGGTAAAAGCGTGGTGGAAACGCCAGATATCGCGCTGTGGTCTCGATGGTCGCAAATGATCGCCGAGTCACGGCGTTTGTTTTGAGCATGTTCAAAACAAACGCTAATGTTCTGCGATCTGCCCTGGAAAGATGTGAAAACGCAATTCTTTTTTCAAGTTTGTAATATTTTGGGACATGTTCGTACGTTGTGTTCACGTTTGCCGGCGACCTTGTGCATGTTCTGTTCGCCGTACGGTCGCTGCAGCGCAGTAAGGACGCCAGCCCGTTCTGACGGGGGCATTACAACATTCCAGGTTAGATCGCAGAGCCTTGGCGTTTGTTTTGAACATGCTTAAAACAAACGCGATGATTAGGCGATCATTCATGACCATGGAGACCACAGCATGATATCTGACGTTTCCACCACGCTTTTACCGCGCTTACGGCGATCTTGATGAAATGAAATAAAAGATGAAATAAATCGTGAATACTGCCCGAAACATAGCTAAAAATACGTCAAGTAGCTTACATGTATATTCACGATATTTCGAACCAATTCGTCAATAATTATTCGATACACAGAAACTGAAGGTTAACACATGACATACCAAGTACATGTACTACCATTTAGTTTTACTGATAAAATAATTATTAGGTGATGGTATGGCCGAAAGGCTTACAAGCTGTTCCCGGACATAATAGTGACGAATCACACTGTCATTGGTCGTTAAAGGGTCCGCAATTGGTAAAAGTATTGAGATTTTTAGCGCCTAGAGATACGAATACGAAAGTAAAGGCTCCGCTTTCTGCAGTTTCGTTTCTAATGATCAGATACCATTCAGCCTATAATACCTAGATCGACCGATAACCCCGTGCATGGCCATCATTGTAGCGTTCTACATGCCCGGGCTATAGGCCCAGATTACTTGCATGCCGGGGTCCGGTTACCCTGTCGGTGGCGAGAGCCTGAAAAGTTAATTCACCAACTTTTCAAAAAATAGGTACCCACATTCGGAAAAATCACCTGTTTCTTCTACTTTACGATCAAGTAAAAGTGTATTTATGTTTAATTAATCTATACCAATAACTTATAAATTATTACTCGGCATATGTCCGGGTCAATGGATAAATGCCCCCCCCCCCCGCCCCTCTCACGGGCCCTGATTGGTGGACTTGGATTCGTGATCGGTTCCTGGATAGTACGCTCACATGCACGTAAATCTTTAATTATTTATTAATATCAAGGGGATTAAGTACATGCTCTTAGTTTCAAAATTAACATGAAATGAACATACTGATACCTGTTTATTACATCCTTTGAATCCTTCATTATCAAATTTCAGTAATTATCTATCATCAATTCTTAAGGTCGGACATTCAATGTCTATAATTGGTCATTTATTTTTCCCTTTTTTAATGTTTTATATTCGAATTTTTCAAATCGACCCAAATGCTATTGATGGGTTGGGTTATAGTATCCGGAATGCCGAACAAGCTCATATTTTTACAAATCTTTTAAAAAATTCAATTTTCAGAATTTATTCTAATATATGTGTTCTGTACAGAAGAGATCTCACGTACAGCACGGTGGCGTATAAAAGCGCTAAATAAGTGTTTTTTTTTTAAAAAAAAAAAAAGAAAATGCACAAATACATTTGGCCAACAAAAGACTTATTAACAGACTTTTGTTTTGAAAGAAACGCTGTCCAAAAATACTATATACTGATATATGAAAAATTAGTAATATTTCTTCGTTTGATACAAACTGCGGTGTAACAAATACATAAATATGTTTATTCTCCGAATTTAGATGTTGGCACCCTTATTTTCAACGAAAATTACAAAACATTGTAAAATAATTGGGGGTGGTGAAAATATATTATCACGCAATCGCCTGACAGAAAGTTTGATTGACCGAAGCCGGAACTAGCAAGTGAAGCGGATTTGGGTTATCACCACGATTCACGTGTTTAGAGCTAACGGGTGTGTCTAGACCGACTTGGACGGTGGACTTGGTACCCGGTTTATCTTATATTTTTCTAGAAAACAAATGCAGTACTTACTACCTTAGCTTTGACATGTGTGCATGTAAAGTGCCAGGCTATTCAATAGACCTAATCAGCTCTTATAAGTGAAATGGGGTTTAACGGCCCACATTTCTGCCCCAACCGTGCTAATGATGACGGGCATGCAACATGAATTGTGCTGTGAGAGAAATTGTGCCCGGACAGCGACGCTAAGGCTTACTCCTATTTCGAATAGTCAAGGGTTCTTTTTCCTCGGATTTTCTTCCCATACGAACGACTAGACGCTGTTCCTTGTCAAGTTCATTGCCCTGCACCACCGACAAGGGAAAACACGCCGGAAAATCCCGACGAACTTTCTCGGCCAACACCTGGATCGAACCCGAGACTCCCTGGTTATCGAGCCAGTGCCTTTTCGGCTCCTAGCCATTATAACAATAAGAAGCAGAGAAGTAAACAGTAAATAAATATGAAATATAAGACCAAATTAAAGAGAGAGAGAGAGTGTGTGTGTGTGTGTGAGAGAGAGAGAGAGAGAGAGAGAGAGAGAGATGGAGTTTAACGTCCACTCGACACAAACTAGGTCATTTCGGGACTAACACATGGTTCAATTTTATTTCAAAAATTCGCTTGCACGTAGGGGTCTTTAGCAGTGGGAGGAAGCCGGAGAAAACCCACGAGGTTGTACAGGCGACCCTACTCCTTGTCACGTACAACTGGGTAATCGAAAGCACGCCAGTTGACTCAATGACAGACCGTATGATACAGCGCAGCGCGCACGTGCTAACCATTCGGCCATCCACCCACCCCAACCACCCTCCAAATTAAAGACTTGTATACTAATAAATAAAGTATCAATCTGTCGGTCATGTCATCTCTGGAAAATGCAGTAGTGCGAACTCAGAAATATCAACCCGTGGATTTCACTGAAATTACCGGGGTCGCATCCCTGTTGAATTAAGGATGTCAGAGATTACGTTGAACTGAACTCATCCTTAGTAAACACCCAACTTTACCACAAATGATATGTCATATAATGAATTAAAGTTTAACCCTACATGCAGTACTTATCGTAGACGTAAAGCTAGAAATATCATGAGATGAAAGTGTAAAACACAATATAGTTTATATCTTTGGTAAAAGGGGGCACTGCCTGTGACATCAGAAGGTTCCTCGAATTTCAATTTGACATAAATTGAGAAGTTTACATGATTATGTGGATTTTGTGGTTGATAGGGGACTGAACCCATGACTTGCATCAATAACAGGCCTTTTGATCGCGATAGCGGACACGTTAGACAAAACGTCCTACCCCAGGTGTGGAAGAAACGGGAATAACTCCCATTAACAGGATCATACGTAGATGATACCGTGTTAACGAAACGTGGACGTTATGGTCTGCATTTATCACCGAGCGTACCCGGACCTTCAACAACATAACATTTGATCTTCAAAATATTTTTAAAAAACTTTTCATATTTTTATTCTTAATGCATATACCTAAAATAGACTACTATATAATATGGTTTGTTGTTGTTACGTCATGTATAGACAACTATTTGTATACAGTCTTTCAAATGTGTTTATCCATTGGTATAGAAATCTTATGGTCGTGTCTTTTGAATGATCTATGAGTCATAAAATGAGAAATGACATGGAATTAGCGTCCGTTAAAGTTCGTTGACTTTATTGGTTTATGTAACGCTTATGTAAATCATATTAATAGGACACAGTTTTTATGGGAAACAATCACTTATGGGGCTTGATAAAGATAAAAGGACAGTTGTACTTTTAGAATAAACCAGTGATTGTTTCCCATACAAATTGTTCTGTTAAGTAGTAGTTATTAGCACCCTTTCCTCGGTGTATCGGTGAATATCAGGACAGTTTTGGTCGAGGGGCCCAGCCGAGGCGAAGCCGAGGCGGCCCCCGACCAAAACTGTCCTGATATTCACCGATACACCGAGGAAAGGTGCTAATAAGTTACTTACATCACATTTCTATCGAGTATTGTGAACCAACATGTGAAAAATAGTATTTATCATCGAGTCGTTTCAACCGAAAAGTGACAAATACTTTCTGCTCTTTCATTATTTATCCCTTTCTGAGCCTCACGTTACATTTCATGGTAGAATGATTTCGCTATTGAGAGACGACCTGAGTAGTATTTACACGTGCGTCTTGCTATGATACTCGGAGCGTAAAACAATCACGTGTTTGTTTAGACCACACCGTCAAAACATCTTATCTATGGCGTAGAGGACTGCGATATTATTAAATGTAGTGTAAAGGAAATGCGAAACGTGGGTCATTCCTGGTGAAAGTATGCATCGGCTGATGGTTCTTCCGTTGAAATTTATTTGTAATAAAGTTTATGACTTTCTAGGCGTTTTTTTCATCCTGCTTATTATCAATGCCTGTGAAGTGTCCAGCAAGAGAACTGCGCCTTCTATCATCACAATTAATTAAAATAATTATTCAATATTCTAATATATATATTTTGCATATTAATATAAATCAAACCAAATTATAAAACAGATGCCAATTGATATGTATAATAATTGATTTTTGTAATATGTTGTTATGTTAATTTAATGTCATTGTATATGTTTTTGAACTGCCATGTAGTTCCCCCCATTTTGTTTTGTTACTATGATTTTGACTAGTTGTTTCATGTAGATTGGTCAGAGCCATTGTCTTCATTTGCGATCTGGATCGGACTAAACGTCCGCTACTGATTGCTTGATAGGTATCTAAACCGGGTTAAAAGTATCCGTGTATCAGAAATGAACAGTACTCTTTCTGTACATTACTGATACACGGACACTTTTAAGCATGTATTGCGATTAAACAGGACGGTTTTATCAAAGGTTACCAGTGGCAACGAGTAGAAGTGGGATGTAATGTATTTCCCAATCACTTAAATGTCACTTGAAGATTTTGTAAATCATACGAATTAATGCATTTAGCGCATCCGAACTGAACTGGGCTATGACCCATTGTTTTCAAGTTGTTTATTTACAGGGAAGAGTATAAAAATAACCTAAATTGATTTCGCTGTCAAATTATAATTCCATAAGAAGTCTATAACTGAATTAACTGAATTAATGCATTTTATGAAATAATCCGGATTGGGTTAACATTGATACGCTTTTTAAATTTTTATATGGATAAAATGAAAATAATTTTACAATTTACAAATAAAATTTATGTCGTTTTACGTATTTTCAATGCCATGACGAGACTAATAATGTTATTTTGTTGAATCGTCGTTTGGTTAAATGCCTATTTACATTTTAAGTAATGGTTTTGTGGGCGTTGGTATCTATTTCACATTGCAGTGACAGGTTTCGTATCACAAAGTATGTGCAGGAGTGGGGGTAGATCATAAGGTCTGTCATCAATTCAAAGTGGTGTGGTTTCGATTTTCCGCTTGTACGTGACAATGGGTATAGAGTCACCTGTCCAACCTCATGAGGTTTCATCCGCTCTTCCGGTTTCCTCCAACAGCTGAAGACCTATAAGCGCATTACTGAAATAAAAGTTAACCATGTGTTTGTCCCAAAATTACCTAGTTTGTGTCGAGTGGACGTAACACCTATTTCTCTCTCTTATAAAGTGTGAAAAATGTATAACTTGCATGGAAGCCGCTGTGGCTCAGTGAGGAAGACGTTGACTCGCTAACCTGGGTGTCCCTTATCCGTGGTGCAAGGCTTCGGACCTGACATTGACAACGTATAGTCGATCGGATGTTACCAAAACCCGAGGTCCCGTGTACTCATTGGCATACACGCAAAAGAACCCGACGACAGTTGGAATTCCATATAAGAGTAGGCCGTAGCGCTGCTGCCAGGGCAAAATTTCCCTCATCGTCTGCATTAGCCCTGTCGGAACAGAACAGTATAAGGACGTTAAACCTCATTAACGTTGCATTTAGGCAACTTATAGTCATTCGGTGACTTTATTGGATTGACTGGCCATTTTATATTCAAACCGTTAAGCTCATTTTATTTCACTGAAAGTGTCTGCTAGTACAGTAAAATTTACCCGAGCGGTAGTGAATAGCCGTGTCAATAACAGCTAGTGTCGACCAATCAACGCTTTAACTGTCAATAGGAGAAGGCTACGATTAGAAAACACTTGTGAACGCCGGGAGCGCGTGCTCCCTACATACATACATACATACCTGTAAATTACATATCCTATCGTTTTAATATTTTTGTAAAAGTAAAACGTTTATGATGTCGTAATACTCCACGAAAGGAAGGGGTCTCCTGCCGGATATATTCTTCAAGATTATTCATCCGGTTGTTACACGTTATACTGACTGGACAAAATACAACAGTATACCACAGTAAGAACTGAAGGCAAGACCACTGACTTTATCCTAAAGGTGAGACAATATATTATTACACTGTTAGCCGAACGCAAAAATCGCCCGCTTTTCATATAGTTTAGGATATTCGTGTGGTGTTCCATAATTTATTAATGATTGCTGCATATTTAAATTATTATTTAACGGAGAGCTTTTCAATCGATCGAGATTCGCTGAATATTGAACGGAACTTTTATAATATAATCTTAATTTAAAACGTTAAGTATCTTGCATATTAATGCATTTGGTTTAAAAAAAATTGGTATCCATTTGTTATATATAATTCTCTGTGACTCAACTACTGAAGGTTTCTTTTAAGCGTTCAACGCATAGCTGTTTATTTATTTGTCTGGCTATTTTAGGAAAGAGATCGCTGAATATTTATTTTTCAATGTGAGCTTTGAACGAACAAACGCAGTAGAATATTTTAAAACGTTGTGAATGCATTAAACTGTATTATTTATATTGTGTGAACATGTAAGCGGTGAACGACAAGTATATAATAGTACTATTAATAGCGGTCGTATTTATATCAATGGAGTAAAAGTTTATCATTTTCAAAACTCTGATATATTTGGTAATTACGGTGTGTATCAACAGAGTGTGGGGTAGTATAATACGATCAGGATAAAGTACCCAGTCTCGCGAACGGGACAGAAAGAAATAAACTAAGCTTACCCGTAAGCCATGGTTAAATGCCAAAAGAGAGAGGGGTTTTACTTAGGCTAAGCCTGTTCCCCAATTGTTCTGTTCGTCCCAATTCCTTAAAGCTGGAACACAATATGGTATATATGGTGGCCATTTTGGGACTAACGACAAATCCCATGCGAAAACCCCGAACTTCACTAGTGCTTTAGACTTTATGTATCACCCGATGGACTAAGCACACTTCCTGAGCCGTCTCACATGTTTTACTCCGAACAACAACAACAGAAACAAAAATGCAACACGGATTTAAAATTCAGTGCTGTTTTTTCACCATTCAGCATAAAAAAGACATTCTGTCAATTTTATTTTATGTTTGTTGTTTTTACGAAGACAAATGAATTTTTCAAAACTGTTTAAATTCTTGACATTGACTTTAAACACAGCTGAACGAAAAAGAACAAACCAATCACACGATATTAATTTGTTTGTATGTATGGTCTTATATTTCTGATAGTTCATTTCTCTGAAACACTTTTTTATGCAGGGTTATCTTGCCCTGTTTTTTTTCTTATCCAATCCACCGACTGGGATATACATTGTACAGCTGAAGTGATTGATAATGACGATTCTAACTTATTTCGGAAGAAATGATAGCGAGTTTTATCAGTTCATTAACCATCGGGCGATTACTTTCATTGGTCTACAAAGTTAGTTTACTGACTGATCAAAATACTAGTTGTTGATACGGTTTTTACATCGTACTTTGAAATGTCCCTACATCTGGGATAATATCTAATCACTTTAAACCATGCATTACAGTAGTAAATGTAGCAAATTGTTGATAATGGTCGGATATATTACTGAAGGGGTATGAAAACCGAAAATCTGAAATAATCAATGAAGCCCAACAGTTTTGTGAGAAAATATACGACCCCAAAATTTCATATTGCAGGAGACTTTCACAAATTAAGTTGGCCAGTTCACAGCAGGGACTTAGCATAAAGTACTAGACCCATATTACTATTGAATTTACAAATATATTATATATGTCATAAGAGCTTTGGAGGTCTTGGCCTACTGAAAAAAAAAATGTTTTTTGATTTGACGTGATTCGAATATGCCTGTACAGCAAGGCTTGTCTTGTCCTTGACGGTCATGTTCTTCGAAACAAGCCCAAGGCTTCGCGAATTCATGTACGAACGACATGAAATTTGGGATTCTTGTTCCTTGGTCAATTGGTCCAGAGTTCAAGGGTATACTTTTTTCCGGTAAATTTTTCAATGGGCAAATGCTCGAAGTTTTTGGGGTAATTTTGAGGTCTACTGTTATATTGAATATGATATTATTAAACAATAATTACATTTATTTTCTTCATGGGAATGGCAAATCCATTTTACGTTTTTCCATTTGTGGAAAATTGACAATCAACAAAACAGCTTTCGCTAATTATAGGATTGGCACATGACGTGTAATTAATATAGCTGAGTTTTTATGATCATTTGTATTTATATTTCAATCTAATATGGGTCATATGAACAGTTAGTGTTATAAATTACAAACAGAAAAATAAAAATAACTATTCTGGGCAAATTACCATGCGTTGATTGTCCGACAATTAGGTCATTGTTATTTTACGTCCATGCAGTGTCTTCGGGAATGGCCTGGTTGATAGATAAATAAATAATATGCCATGATCCCGCTCTCCATATCCGCATTGTTTATCAATATGGTTGATAATGTTGTGGAAAATGAGACGTTGAACGCCCGTCTAGAAATTAAATTTTAAAACAAAAAATAGCAACAACAAAAACAACTTTATGAATTTGGGTGAAAGTATAATGACACAATTTTTGTTATAAATATAAAATTTTAAATATAGACTTAGACAGTTTTGCTTTCAAATGAAGATTTAAATTATTAAATGAAAGGGGTAAAAAGCGGAAATTAAACTTTTTCTATTATTATTTTCATTAATTGCCTTCACATACCTTTGTGCAAATCACGTTTATTAACTTTTTTTTCAGATGTACACACAGGTACAGAGCGTGTGTGAATTCAACTTCATTAAAAGGGTTAAATCAACTAAATGCATTTTTATTAGAAAAATGTATATGTAGTCTGACTCCATAAAGGGGGCAAATGACACAAATGAACATTTGTGTTCCTCAATAGCGTTTTGTTTATTATGATAATTCAATGTACTTACATCTACCTACGTGAACATACACACGTGTAAACTTTATATATATTTATTTTACTAATTTCCAGGTAGATTCATGTTTTTCGTCAACTAAATAGAACGAGTTTCTAACAATACCTATTGCCATGCAAGTTATCGCCTATACAGCGATCCTTTTCGTGTTTATAGATCTAATAGGTAAGTGAGTGCAAAACAATAAGATAATAAATTTATATACGTAATCTGAATTACGCCGACAAAGTTTGTTGTCATTTTATAACGTCATATAGGAAGATAATCATAAAATGTAATTTAAGCTCCGCTCAGTACAATGACGTCAATATTTAAAATGCATAATCAAATGGAAACAAATTTTAACCAAAATTTAAAGAGACATTACCGATTTGAGGTCTTTGTCGGTTGGTAATAAAATAATTTCAGTTGGACTTAATTTTACAGTTGTGTATGTTTAATTAAGATTGTGTGCTAAATTTGAGAAGACTTAATTTTACTGTGTAGTTACATTGTGAAGGTTCAATTAGTTGAGCGCCCTAGGGCAGTCAGCTGTTTATCAGTGTGTTCCAATGCGCTTTGGATCATAAGATCTGTCATTGAGTGGTGTGGCGGCTTTTTGATTTCCCACATGTACGTGACAAACAGTAGAATCGCCTGGCCAACCTCGCAGGTTTTCTCTGGGTCCTATGATTTGCTGCCACTGCTGAAGACCCTGTACGTGCAACCGAACACAACTAACACAATACTTCAATTATATAAAAAAAAGGTCTGTATCACGGCGATCGTTTGTCTAAATCCCCCTGTTCAACTGCATCTTACTAAAATCATTTCAAAGCGAAAAATACAAGAAAAATAGCGCTTACGACTACGAGTATATAATAGAAATTTCACTTTTCATTAGCATGGTAATGTTGTATTTTTTTTAATATTTTAGATGTCGTTCCGTTTCTGGGCAAACCATGTCTGCCATTTTATTTATAATAAATAGGGAATGGTTAATCATGTTTTATGCGACACAAATCAGAGATCATCACATCTTAAATCATTTCCTCTTTATTTTATTTGTCTGCATAATTTTTAATTTTTACCCCCCCCCCCCCATTTGTCTCCAATTTCAGAATGTCACTCATCTGTTCCCGTTCAAAGATTTGATGGTTATTTTAATAATGAACAAAGGCCGGAAATCGGCAGTGTGGGTAAGTAAAATAGATGACAAAGTATAAATTCTATTTCTTCATACCAAACATAGAGATTTGTGAATATTTAAAGATGTGTAGAAGTATGTTAGTAAAAATTAAGTTGTTGATAATTCAAATTGCCTGATACACACCCATTGTAAATTAAACAAGTTATTTATTTATACGAAAGGTCTGACGTTGCTATCTAATCGTCCGAATTATTCACATGTTACTACGTTTGTTCAATCATGTCTTGCGAGTATAAAACACACTAGTGGCTACGTTAAAAATGTTGATTGTCCAAAAATATTCCATTGAAGTATCTGAAAAGATAGATGTGTTTGTTAATAAATTGTTTTCCTGGTGGTTTGGATAGAAACATTTAACAAATTGGACCAGCCTATCACCGCGAATGTCGGGGAATCATATCTGTAATTGTTTTTACCATTAAATCAGTTCTTCAGAAAACACGATAAACCACAAGCATACTTTCTATTTTCCTTTTAGATTTATTTATTTATTTATTTATTTATTTATTATTCAGTTTTAAATTCCAAATTGTGTCAGATAATCGGTCCGGAAAGGAAATATGTCCACTGAGATCATTCATTGACAGATATGATTATTCGCCCCCTTGGCGAGACATTATCATAGGTTATATTAAAGGTTTGTTGTTCATCCAATAGGCGTGCGAATAAATACATGTAATTATGAATCATTTCATGTAGAAAAAGACAGGCCAATCGTTCTTAATTAACCTACTGTCTTTGAGCTGTCATGTAAGGTTTGTCGAGTAATTAAGTCTATGCAATCATATATAAATAACTCATTAACGATAATGTGAGAAGGTGTTCACACATTCATCATCTCAATGAATAATCATAACCTGGGGATTTTTTTTCATTTGTTATAGACACACGTATCTATGTCGTGCACATTATACACGTGACTACGACTCTAATATAAATAAAAACTGGTTATGATATATTGGATAAATAGTTTTGCATAATTCCCAGAACTAAACGGCGATAAGCGTATGGGTGAATTTGCTTTAAGTTATGTGACTGATTTTGTTTATATTATTTAGCACGTACATCAAATATAGATTTAGAAAATATATATATATATATATTTTTTTTCAGGTCGCCATTTAAGGAGAAATATAACAACAAAGTATGCTGATTATACATACTATCCTTCGGGTTCTGAGAGACCTAATCCTAGAGGAACGTCAAATATCGTTTTTAAAGGAGTTGGTAGAAGCCACTCTCATCATAGACGATCTGCCCTTTTTGCCTTCTTTGGTAAGTATCATCCCCGGAAAGTTAAACGGGGTGGGGAGTGGCATTTTAATGAATTATCGTACGTAGACAGCGGTAGGTCTAATCAGAAAGCATTATTAATTATCACTGAAGGTGTTTTATAACATTTACCAATTCTCCCGATTTTCAATACCATAACCACATTTCTCGATAAATTAGTTAATACCAGTGTCACGCGTTTTCTCAGTAGGCCTACTTCGTATATGACACGTATCTTTATTTTAATTTTTTTATGGAGGGAGGGGCCAGAGGGGGTGGGGTACAAAAATATCGCTGTACCCATGACATTGTCGCAAGTAAAATGGTACTGGCAAGCATACATAAATATATAAAAAAAAAAAAAAGGAAAGGGGGGGGGGGCATCTAAAAAGCTAAGAAAATACGAGAAAGTGAAGCAACGTAATTCAAGACTAGGTTCCTTCTGAAGACGGAAACTGGTGCTTTTTTTGTCCTGGTCCCATGTGCAAGGAACTGAGTCGTAGTAAGTTCACCTCTTGTTCTGTAACTAAAAGAAAATTAATATATTCCGGCGCAATGCACAGGGTGTCTTGAATTGGTTTATGGGGTAAGAGAGATAACTCCAAGTTTTCTAGATTCCCGTAGTAAAGCATTGACGTCAGTGTAGTAAAGGATCAAAAAAAGGTGTTCTTACGACAAATGACAGACGTCATTGCTCGCGACTTTTGAAAGTTTACTGAAACTTCCGTCTGTATTATTCAGTAATCATTGTACATCAACATTCATGGTGTTTAGGAAACCAAAAACATTGTCCATATTATTATGATTTGTGATTAGAGATCGAGTAACACATTTTAAATCGAGTAACACAAACAGATGAAATGAAATGAAATGGGGTTTAACGTCCTACTGTTCTGCTCCTAAACTGTGAAGACGGGGGCGCTATTGCACTTTCGTACCTCTACCAGTTCCCGTGGTCGTAGGAACTGGAACTGGTAGAGGTACGAAAGTGCAATAGCGCCGAAGAGGGGCATACTTACACGCCAATATGTACACGGGACCTCGTTTTTTTCATCCCATCCGAAGGACTAGACAGCTGTCCTTGTCAGGCCCTCTGTCCTGCATCACTGACAAGGGGAATAAAACAAACAGCGAAGCAAGTTTTTCAACATGAGCATCTGTGAATGTTTGAAGGGTTGGTCTGGTCGAGCCATTTGCTTTAAATTAGGCCCTAATTTACTTTAAAAAGTGAGTGGTTAATTTGCCTTGACCTTGAAAAAAAATGACAACAATGAGACGATGGTAATTACATAGTTAATTTGTTTGTAGATATAGGCCTATCAGTGAAACCATTAGGCCTAGGCCTACATCTTCTGCTTAAAGATATGTTATGATGGGAGATTAAATAAAGAGCTGGCAGCTCTCACTATAATAGACTGTTAAAAACTAGATATAACGGGAATATGCTGAAAATTTCAGTCGAATTGATCCACTCTGAACTGAGATTTTATAGCGATTGAATTTTTGGCCTATCCTCGATCATTATTACTAAAGTCGGTACGATAAAAAACATAGTCTCAATATCCATTTCATGATTAAATTATGAATGGAAGTCAAGCAGAAAATCGGAACCTAATCCAATAAACATTGCAGGTTAGTGATGCCATTGAGAGTTGATTATGGTCTGGATAAGTTAATAAGATAACATACATGTATGTTTAAGTTAAATCATGATATTTAAAGATACTTTCCTGCAGAAATATTTGAACTAAAAACATATTCAAACTAATCAAAAATTTGCTTTAATTCCCTCACAAACCTTTGTAAATAATTAACTGTCTGTCACCTTGGGTTCATTGTACTTACTGTACATTTACCATACATATTGAGGCCTAAGTAAATTCTTAATTATTTTCTGTCAACTTCTTTTTGCACCGTTTAATTGCAGAGTCTTTTGTACATTGACACCCCTCAATGTTCCCAAAACCACCTAACCATTTGATCGCTTCCTCGTTCAAGCTATCAGTAGCACACAATTAAGCTGGCAGACAACAGTCGGGTTGCCAGTTAGTTACCCTAACATTTTTGCCCAGTGCTTGCCCCTTGGGTGTATTTCGGGTAATCCAGTATTTTTCTAGTATACTTTCCATACCAAATTTGCGATAATTTATTGGAAATAACCACCGATAAATACTTTTGGGACAATGTATCTTTAATGCAAGACACCAAAATTGAACATGAACATATAATAATAAGTATAACATTAGACAAACCGATCAATTCTAACCAAAACCTTAAAGTTAAGCCCATTTAAATTTTACTTTTCTGTGTAGCCTATACAGTTACAGAGAAATAAATTAGGATGGCCTCCCCTAATTTTTGTGTACATTTTTTTGCTACCTAAACAGAAGCTAATTTAAGATAACCGTTAGTTTCTTATATTGGAGATATTTGACCTGGACTAATTAAAGATACATTATGGGAGATTTGATAACAAGTTGGCAGTTCTCACTATAATAGTTATAAACTAGATAATGTAAAGGCAATTTGATGAAAATTTCATTCAAATTGATCCACTATGAACTAAGAACAAAGCGATTGAATTTCCATCTAGCCTTGATCATGATTACTAACGTCAGTACGATAAACAGCATAGTCACGATTATCCATTTAATCGTTAAATTGTGAAGGAAAGTTATGCAGTCAATCGGCTCACAATCCACTAAAGATCACAAGCTAGTGATGCCATCTAGAGTTGATTATGGTCTGGATAGGTTAATTAATGTCTAATTGATAATTTAGATAACAATTCAGGCCTAAAGAAAGACCTGCAATAGACAGATTTAGCTCTTGCATAATATATGTTTAAGTCTAGATTTAGAATCTTAAACTTTATGATTTCTGTCCAGGTCAACTTGTTATGAGAGAGGTGACAGACACAGATGATATATCCTGTCCTGTTGAAGTTATAAACACACCCGTCCCACGATGTGACCCAGATTTTGATCCTAATTGTCGTGGTGATCAGGTTATGCCCTATGAAAGAGTGGCGTATGATAAGAAAACTGGACAGTCTCCAAATAATCCCAGAAAGCAGGTACAATAAACTATTTATCTCTATGAAAAAAGGGACAATAAACTATTTATAAATGGATGATTTTGTTTTAAATTGAATCAAATGATGGCATAATGGTCACTGGCAGATGGGGCCCACTTTCCTTCTAATCATTTGAGATTAATTAATTAATTACCTAGTTGCTATATAAATTGAAATAATCATTAAAATGACCATTTTCATCTGAAACTGGTGCAGATTGGAGCCATGATGTACATTTATCCAATTAAATTTATTATTACTTCAGATCAACAAGGCATCTAGTTTTATTGATGGTGGTTTTGTGTATGGAACAAACACAGTCCGGAGCAGTTTTCTCCGCAGTCCAGGAAGTGGAAAATTATACTGTGAAGATATTTGGGGCCGATTTCCAAAATTAAATGATGTTGAATTACCATATTCGACTTTTCCTGCAGCTGACCAAAAAATGAAAGATCAATCTAAGTTCTGGAGTAAGTTAAAGACCAGACTATGCTAAATATAAGCTTTACTGAAAATGAATTAAACAACATTATATTCCTTATGCAGTTAACAGAAGAAATATGTCTTCTTATTTGGAGATAATCAAACTTATTCTCAGTAACCAGGCCCGTAGCTAGGGGGTGGGGGGGGCGCAAGGGGGCATCCAATCTATGTCACTCGGCTTTATGGGGTGCCAATACTGATATGGGTACGTTTGTCCTTGGCTTCGTAATGGAAAGGGCACCAATTTTTTTCCAGGAGGTGCAGTTGCCCTCCTTGTCCCCCCCACCCCTTCTAGCTACAGGCCTGGTGACTCTTACACAATCATTATATTGGAAGTGAACATCTGGGTTAGTTTGAAAAGTGATGCTCATATGATATTTTGCCAAGATAAATTCTGTTGTATTACATATTTATGAATATATAAATAGAAGTTACAATGAAAGATATGCTAATTACAATATTTATTATTTTATTAGCTTATGTTTATTATTTGTTTATAATGTTTCCAGGACTTGGAGATTCCCATATTTATGAGAACCCAGCACTTCTTTCCCTTGGTCTTGTATTTTTCCGTTATCATAACTACAAAGCTGATCAGATTATGACCAATGAACCCAGATTATCTAATAATGAAATATTTGATAAATCCCGACGATGGGTGATAGCCAGTTTACAGGTTTGTATTAATTAAATTAAGATTATTTAAGATACAAAATGGAATTGGGTTAATGTCTTATCAACAGTGTACTTCAGTCATTTCTGTGGGAACGTTTGCCCCGACAGAAGCCTTTCTGCCAACTTTTCCTCGAATAATGAGTAAGGAGCTGGCTCACTAACCAGGAGATCCAGGGTTCGATCCCCTGGTGTTGGCTGAGAAAGTTCATGTGGAATTTTCCAGTGTGGTTTCCCATTTTCCGTGGTGCAGCATCTAGATGAAAAACCAAGGTCTATTTACAGTTGGAATTTGATATAAGAGTGCCCAGGTGGAATTGGATTTTTCATCCCTTCCCACAACTGCTTACTTACATTGTTGGCCCTGGAGGCGTCACCCTGTAACCGTAGGTGAGCTTATAGCTGCCCCCAGAATCTACTTTAGTTGTCTAGGGCCTTGACTGTTTGTAGCCATTTTGAGTAGCAATACAAAGCATGAATTTGATTGACAGATGCTTTAGTGAATAGTGCTTTATTTATCATCAATATTACTCACTCATATATGTAATTGCAATAACATCCTTATTGTAATAAATCACTTGTATCTTAATCTATTTACCTATGTGTGTAGGACTGTAGGTCGCCATTTGTCATGTATTATTGACTGACCACTATACAGCCAGGGATACCTTATTATTTTTTGTATATTTTAGAAAATAATTCTATATGATTGGCTGCCATTACTACTGAATGAACCAATCCAACCCTACACAGGTTAGTAGAAATATATAGAGGAAACCAGATGTAATTTAATAGAATGTTAATATAATTGTATTTCAAAAGAAGAATTGATCAGTTGTTGTTTTTTCTTATTTGATTCTATGACATGATCCTCTCTAAGAAATATCTCTTTCTGCTTGAAGGATCATATACAAAGGTTAATTTTATTGTTCTAATATTTTCTATGCAAATTTAAGACTTGAACAGGTCTAAAATGAGATATTTCTCTGCATATTTTTAACTTCTATCTTTATTTTTGTTTTGTTGTTTTATAATTTTGTTGGTTTAAGGACACCCTTACCAGTTGCCTGTTCTGACAGGTCAGTGGTAGCCTTATCATGTACATGTATCCACTATACTAAGAATTATGACAATACAGGGGTGAGACGACTGAATAATAATCATACTACATAGAAATGACTAGATTGAAATCAAACCTAACACATCCTCCTTAAAGATGTCCTTAGATCAAACCCATTTGCGAAATGTGATGTTAATACGATCATGTAGTACAAAAATAGATATTAATATAAAACTTTTATGTTATATTTTCAGGTTATAAACCATCAGTAGAGAGTGAAGTAACAGATTTATTTGATGCAGCTGCTATACATTATATTTTTACTCTTATACCTTCTGCTATACATCAACGGTACAACTTTTTATCATTTTTAAAGTTTTATTCCAGGGGTCTTCTCTGGTGTGGATTTGATACAAGTAGCAATATACAGGAAATAACAACCATCCCCTTTAGTCCGGTGTACCACACATTTCACAGGCACTGACTCAAAATGGCCTTCTGAACATTCCATGCCTGTGAATCTGGAGCACATATAAATATAAATGTAAAATCCTCTAAACTGAGTTCTATTCATGCAGCCTGACTTGGGCGTATGCTCGTCTTCATTAGCCCAGTCGGAGCAGAACAGTAGGACATTAAACCCTATTTTATTTCATTTTAATTCATGCACAATAACAAAAAGGGCAAAAACCTCCCGCTGAATTAATTTCAATTAATATCTTTTAATTACTTTAGAAAGAAGTTAATTTAAACAGTTTAGACTCACTTACCGGGTAACAGACCCTTTTTTCGGTTGTACGTGACAAGGAGTAGGGTCGTCTGTCCAACTTTGTGTGTTTTCTCCGGGTCCTCCGGTTTCCTCCCACCGCTAAAGACCCCTACACGCAAGCGAATTATTGAAATAAAATTAAACCATATGTTAGCCCCGAAATGATCTAGTTTGTGTCGTGAACTTTAAACCCCATTTCTCTCTCTCTAACAGACCCTTTATTTCTACCATTGTTTATCTGTATTTAATTTGTTTATAGATCTGTTCAAATTGTAATAGCTTTGTTTGTGTTTACTTAGAACAAAGAAATGTGAATATATGTCCCATCATAAAATAAGAAGACTGTGCAACACCTACTGGGATTCTCAGGTAAACCTTTATATGGTTAGATAAGACTTTACCGGTTTAATTGATTTGTGTTCTTTTGATAATATATTTTTGTACAAATTAGATGCTTGTCATATATTATATAGGAATAATTTGGGGTTGTTTTGAAAAAAAAAAGAGTTCCCATATTAACGTTTTATTTTCAAAAAGTGATATATCTCAACCAACCAGCTGAAACATATTGGTTGTGTTTAATTTATGTCATGATTCTACTTACACCACCTCCGTTGACAGGACTGACAGAACTGTGATGGGATAGAATTCTACTTCACTCGATTGCAATTCTGTCAATTTGGGACGTTGCAGGCTGACAAAGAAGCATTGGATTTACCTTCTGTTTACCTTCTTGTTTCTCTTTAAATTATTTGATGCAAGTGAACTGGCATAACTGAAGTACTTTGTTGACAAGACATTAAACATCAGTCCCGCCTTTGTTGCCCAGCTACAGATTGATATGTATAATGTTGTCTCTGTAGGATATATTGTATCAGAGACCAGATGGTTTAGAGGAGATATTGATGGGACTTACATCACAACTAGCAGAAAAAGAAGATCATATACTTGTTGAAGATTTACGAAGTAAGAAACATTTGTTCCTTTATTAGTAAGTGCAGGGGGACCCTACCACACACTACAAACATTACACAAGACAAACCTATGGACAGGACACAAATTACTGACACCACAAACAACAAATGCACATACCAGATGAAGTGAATGGATCAGATATTGACTCAAGGTAGCTTGATTCTGAGCTGACTTTCAAGACTAAGTATTGCTCGATCTAGTCAATCCTGTTCGCCGGTTCGCTGCATAGTGGGGGATACGATATGTTTGTTTTGAAATGGGTTACTACCTAACCCTTTCGGTGTAAGGTATGTTTTAATGTCACAATGTCAGAGTGCCATACATTTTTGACATCATCAGTTCACAGTTTCTGCTATGTCAGTTTCGTATTTTTGTACCCCAGGGCACTATTAAAGTCTGCCTGACTGTCTGTCTGCCTTAATATTAAAAAGGATAAAATGGAAGAAAAACTGGTAAATATACAATTTGGCCATTTATCAAATTACCACCACTCATTTTAAGCGCGAGTTGTGCGACTCATCTGAATATTGAATACTTTCTACAGGGGCATACTGTAGAAATAAGGGGGGTTAGGTGGCCTAATGGTTAACGTGTGTGCGTTGGATCAGAAGGTCTGTCATTGAGTCAAGTGGCATTGTTTCGATTCCCCACATGTACGTGACAAGGAGTAGGGTCGCCTGTCCAACCTCGTGGGTTTTCTCCGGGTCCTCCGGTTTCTTCCCAGTGCTAATGACCCCTACGTGCAAGCGAAATTTTGAAAAAAAAAAATTGGACCATATGTTAGTCCTGAAATGACCTAGTTTGTGTCGAGTAGTTAAACCCCATTTCTGTTTCTTTCTCTGTAGAAATAATAAACTGGAAGGGTTGATAATATATTTCCAATTGCCTCTAAAAGGATGATAAGCTCAATTGTCATAATATTTATTGTCACTAGTCCATCATATTGTCATATTCTGCACTTTTTTTCAGGTAAATATTATGGTCCTTTATTTTATTCTCGTCATGATGCAGCCACATTGACCATCATGAAGGGGCGGGATTATGGTTTACCTGATTATAACACAGCTCTTCAATCAATGGGACTTGAACCAATCAAAACCTGGGAGGAAATTAATCCAACCCTAAACCAATCGGTAAATTCTAGTCAATGTTTATGTCAGGGTGCCGTTAATCATTAATTAAGGGTATGATTGCAGGGTTAAATTTTTTATATAATTTGTTGATACTATGAACACATGCTTAATAGTGGGCCATGGGCCAACTAACAACAGTTTATCGTAGTCAGTTGAGTGAGTTGATCATGTCTTTATATGTTCATCTTGAGCAAGAAACATAACATGTGTTTCCTTTTTAAATTATGTCAATTTCAATTGTAATGACAATTCTTCATAAATGTTACAGAGCTTTTAAAAGGTGTATGGGACTAGGATAAAGGTTTTTATGGGTACTCCATACAAATTAACTAGTTTTATTTAGAAAGATATATCTAGAATGCCTCCTTTAACAATTTAAGTGAGAAATCTCCCAAGGGTGATAATATAGATGAAGCAATATACCATAGCCTGAAAAATTACCTAGAGTATTGCTTTTAGTAATGTCATAATTATTTAATATCATATTTAATTTTCAGTTTATTGATGATATAAAGATGTTACATAATGGTCATTTAGATCGTATAGATATTTATACTGGTGGTATGTTAGAGACAACTTCTGACGGTCCGGGACCACTCTTCCGTCTTATTCTATTAGATCAGTTTTTACGACTACGAGATGGAGATAGATTCTGGTTTGAAAATAAGGACAATGGGTAAGTAGATACTTATTTTACTTTATTAGGTGAATATAGGTAGAAATAACATGATATTCAGTAAAAGGACAGGGCTAAAAAAGAAGACCAGCATTCTACTGATAGAAAAATGGCGATCTATTAATGTTAACTTGGTAGGTACTAACCCACCTTAAGATCCATTTCTCTCTGTTTCGACCCTGCAAAAATAACTGTTCTGTTGTGCATGCCGGTAATAAAAAAATCAATTGGACGATTTGAATTGGTAAATATCGCATAAAATCTAACCATAAAAAAATCAATTTGTTTCAAAATTTTCTTTCTAATTCATTTGTCAACAGTTTTACAATTTTTTACTAAAGGACTCAAAAGTGAAAAATATATATTTTTAGTTTACCATATATACGATTTGTCTTTAATGTTTTTTAGAATGAAATTAATACAGTGATTTATTTTTTTATATTTAGGATATTTACAGATGACGAAATAGATGAGATATATAATATAACACTAAATGATATCATCATTCATACTACAGATATAGAAGAAATAGATCTACAAGATGATGCTTTTACAGTATCTATTAGTAAGATATTATATTTAGTTCAGTGGTGTATGCAGGATTTCTAAATTGGTGGAAGCACAGAAATATTTTTAAATTATGTGTGAGTGCTTATGTGGAGGGCTCGCAAACACTTATTTTCGAGTTAATTACCCCATAATATCATTTTGTCGGTTGATTGAATCAGTTAATGGACCTGTCTGGTTAAAAGAACACCTTTTGACGACCAAAAGTTTGGTGAAGGACATGTTCCACTAAATATGCCACTTTTTTAGTCAGAGTGTTGTGTTTCCTCTATGGTTTGAAGAGCAATAACATTGTCGGGAGGTATTTGGATTGTCATTTACAATTAAACAACAAGATTTCAGGAGCAATAAATAGTTTTTATTCACCAGTGTGTCAACTTCATCAAATTAGACAAGAGTTGGGAATTGTTGGAACAAACATTTGTTGCCATCGACACTATATTCCTAAGGATGATGCAATGAGAGGAAATGTTTAATGTGTAATATTTGCATGACAATCATTTCTTTTCTTTACTTCATTTTGATTAATATTTGTTTCAGATCATTCATGTAAACCTCCTAAAGGATTTGATGAAAAAAAACTGGCGAAATGTCCAGATCATAAGGGATATGATTATTTTGCTGGAAGTGAAATTCCTTATATTATTATTTGGACATGTATGGGATTTATTCCTATAGGTAACTTATTTATTCTTTTTTAAGCCCATTGATCATCATTTGAGGGGTTTTGAATCTATTTCCAAGTAAAATATTGTAATATCTAAAAGAATTATCAGACCTAAAATCGTTCAATTCTCTTCAGAATTTAGAAAAATATGTAAATTGAACATTTCACAATACTCTACGGATATTATAAACAAGCCCTACGTTTTGAGGAAAAGGATTTAATAGGCCCCTTTTAATTTGATTGAATTCAAGCTGATTGTTTTGTTAATTAGATGTTAATTAATCAACTTGAAAGCATTGTAGTCAGGATTGGTGACTTTAAGATTTATCTTATTTGGAAAATTTTAATTGATTTAATGCTCAGTGTACAGTTTATGATGCATCTTCTCCTTGCTAAGGGCTACTATATTGCCTCTAAATTCTTATTGAAAGTGGATATAGATAACACTGGTAAGAATTGGCAACACAAAAGGTTTGCAGCATCTTGTATTATATAGATATATACTTATGTAGATTTATAAAATAATCTGTAAAATCGTATTAACCAATCTGATTTGCTCCACATGGACTTTAATCATGAATAAAATTCCTCCTGATAATTTATATCATTTCTATCAAATCTGTTTTATCAGCTTGTATCTTGGTGGCTGTTATTCTGGCCAAATATAAAAAATGGAGTCATCAACAGAACGTAGAGGAAGTAAAACATGAAAAAGAACGTAAACGAGTTTTAAGACGAACTTTATCTTCTAGTATATCAGGTAAGTACCAATACCCTGTAATAAAGAGTCTATACAATATTCATAAAAACTAAGTAAGTGTAAAGTTTTCTTTTTTCCTCCAATATATAGTAAGTCATTATCTAACATTTTCCAATTAAGTCCAGCTCTGTTAAAGTAAAAAAAAAATTACCTATTTTAGATTGCTTGAGGAAATAATCTTTTTTACATTGTGCAAACCATTTCGCTGGCAGTGACCAGAATGCTGATTGTAGTAAAAATATTAAATTAAGTCTGGAACATACAGCCTACGAGAATCCACTTTTCTGGATACTTTTCTAGATTTTTTCTTAGGGTTGTGACAAATTTTAACATTAAACTGTCTATTAAACTATTGTGTCTCTGCAGCTGTTTAGAAGGCATTAATAAAAGGCATTAATAAAATGTTGAAAATATTTGGAATACTTTTTTGTTGTTAATGGAATACTTGTTAATATAATAATGACTGATTGTATTTTATAGTGCATGATATGTGTGAATGGAGATGTAAGAAAGAACCATCACGATGTATTGAAGTTCATCTCACATCTAAGGGTACTCTTGAAATCTTTAGTTCAACAGGATCACATCTTCGTACCATTAAGATAAATAACATTGGTAGACTAAAGTTATATCAGAGTATCAATAAAAAACGAAATATTCTTTTGATTCACATCGCTAAAGAATATGATCTGGTGAGTAACAATTTTACTGTAACTTATCTGTAAATATTTTAGGTATTTGTTTTCTGTTTATTGACCAGAAATTCTCTTCCCAAATGATGACTACATTATTATAAAAGTTTCTTTAAACAAGGAAAATCAATTATAATTTACTTATTTATGTTGCTTACTGTTCATACTATTTTAGTTTACAGAATAGACGGTTCAGGTTTGTTTTGAATAATTTCCTTTAATCGAAAGATAACCAAAACAGAACTTCAAAAATTTTGATTTTGATTCACATTGGTTGATACATTATGCAAGAGCTAAATCTGCCTATTGCAGGTCTTTATTTATCTAAATTGTCAATTAGACATTAATAAACATATCCAGATCATGATCAACTCTCGATGTCATCGCTAACCTGCAATATTTACTGGATTAGTATCCGATCTGCTGCTCTACACTCATTCATGATTAAATCGAAAAATGGATAATCAATACTATGTATTTTATTGTACTGACTTTAGTAATGATGATCAAGGCTATGCCCAAAATTCAGTCGCGTAATTCTCGGTTCAGAGTTTAAGAATTTGACTGAAATTTTCAGCAAATTCCCTTTACATTATCTAGTTTTTAACTATTATAGTGAGAACTGCCAGCTCTTTATCTAATCTCCCATAATGTATCTTTAAGTAAGAATTAGTCTTGATGTGTTGTCACTTTGTTTTATTCAGGTATTGGTATTTAGTACAGAAATCCACAGAAATAAATTTGAACAAGAATTATCAGAGTTTTTAGAAAGCTTTGCAATAGAGACAGAAATCTTTGAGAAAAAGCTTAAAGATATTTATGCTATGGCCATGACAAAAGAAAAACGAAATCTACAGCTTGAGAAATTCTTTAAAACAGTTTTTACTGAGGTGAGATTTTGTAATATACATGTATATATTAAGGTGTGGAACCTTCAGATTTGTTCCCTAATGTACCTGTTTTTGATTGATGTCAAATAATGAGTATGAGTTTATCTACTTATACGATTGATTATAATCGAAGCTGCATGATGCTCAAATAAATATAGTCCATTCTTGAATTATATATTAAACACCATATGTTTGTAGGCATTTCAGATGGACTATGATCCCTCTTTAGATGAAGTTCAACTCAACATGAAGACACAGAGTAAAGATATACTTGAATGTGAACTGTCCAAGGTCAGTAAAACAATTTGTTCTGTAACAGATAAAATATAAAAATGATGAACAGTTTTTATTGCAATTTAATTTGGGCAACTGTTGCTAACAATGTTACCCCAAATCAAATTAATGAACAATTTTGATTGCAGTTGAACAAAAAATGTTACCACTAGTGAAAGATTGACAAATGTTATTATTTTCAGTGAACATTTATTAAATCAAAGATTCCAAATCAAAGCTTATATTGTCAGAGTACATCAAATGCAAGTTTAGTACATTACAAGGTCTGTTATCTATTCAAGTTACCATCTTGCATTTTATTTATTTACTTTTTTCCAGGAGGAATTTGCTGAAGCTTTGGCTGTTAAGGCTAACAGTGATTTTATAGACCATTTCTTCTATCTTATTGATTCCGATCGTAATGGTTATATTTCATTCCGTGAATTTCTACATGCTGTTGTACTCTTCTCTAAAGGTAAAGTTAAAATTTATGTTCCTTGGTTCCATCCCAAAAGTTAATTTTATCTAAAATATAGCTATTTTAGCAAAATGCAAACATAAAGTCATACACCATTGATGTTATTGAAATAAAAAGAGTATTCTAATTGGTCAACAGAAACTAGAGCCAGTCGTTTGAATATAACAACTTACTTCAATGACAGCTGATGCTATGATTTTACAAATTATCTTGATCATAAGTTCCTTGAACCTCTGACACTTAATAATATTGGTCCATTTAAAATCTTCACCCTAAAAAGAAAATTGTTAATAATTAGTAATTACCGATATAGAAAACAAAAATATGGGTAAACAATGTTGTCTTTTTTTTTAAATACAGGTTCATGTCAAGATAAATTACAGACAATGTTTTATATGTATGATCTAGATAGTAGTGGTAGATTGAGTAAAGATGAAATATCTAAAATGTTCAGGTAATATATATAACACAAGTTATAATTATAATACGTATCCATCAAATATTACATTTAGCATTCAAATGTTTATGGGTGCAAAAATTATGTGAACATAGATACATAAAAGATCAGAGTTCTTGTCAGACTTCTTTATTAGTGTTTGGGGGGGTTGGATGGCCGAATGGTTAGCATGTGCGTGCTGTATCATAAGACCCGTCATTGAGTCAACTGGCGTGCTTTCGAATCCCCGGTTGTACATGACAAGTAGTAGGGTCGCCTGTCCAACCTCATGAGTTTTCTCCGGGTCCTCTGGTTTCCTCCCACTGCTAAAGACCCCTATGCGCAAGCGAATTATGGAAATGAAATTAAACCATATGTTAGTCCCGAAATGACCTAGTTTGTGTCGAGTGGACGTTAAACCCCATTTCTCTCTCTCTCTTTATTAGTGTTTAAATTAATATTTTATTAATCTGTTAGTCTGATTTTATAAATAAAACAGCATGTGTTTGGAAATCAGGGCTCTTCTATAGTTCATGTTAATGGCGGTCATCACTGCAATCTTTATGATTAAACTTTAAATGATGAATGTAATTATTTCAGATCACTATTAGAAATAGCACATTTCTAGTAATCCAGATATGTTTAATGTTATTATTTAAGATCATTATTAGAATTAGCACAGAGTAATTTAGATGTGTGATTTAATATTTCAGATCATTATTAGAATTAGCACAGAGTAATTTAGATGCGTGATTTAATATTTCAGATCATTATTAGAATTGGCACAGAGTAATTTAGAGAAAGATGAAATTGAACAACTTGTAGAATCTTTATGTGTTCAGTCAGGACTCGGACATCAAGATGAATTCCAGTTTGAAGATTTTTGTCAGATTCTGTCACCTCAGATGGATAAATTGTGGAATGCTTCCATAGATTGGAAAGGTTAATTTCATTTTGATCTTCAGTTCTTTATTTGATTTTATTTGTAAAATCTGATTCATTCGAGGGATAATAATTTAAAAAGTACATCATTTGACAGGTTTTATAGATGGTGCATTCAGACTTTTTAGACCCTGTATTGTAAACAATAAAATAATTGTAAAAATTACAATGTAGCTGTACATGTATTTTATATTAGTTTGTAACACATTAAAGGGAGATTCAGGCAAAATTACAGTACAATTAGACTTATTTGGTTTCTTGAGAAATTTTGGAAATATGGTCTTGATGTACAAATATATTTTTTGCAGGATGTAAAAGTTGTCTTCCTACTCAACCCAAAACAAACACCCGGAAAAAGTATGTATAAACTGAAACAAAGTTGTTTTTAATCATTTAAAATGTGATATTTCTGAAAAAAATTTAATTAATGCTATGACTGATAGAAATATATGTAAAAACAGGTTATAGTCATGTTTTAAAAGCACATCTGAGTACAAAAATGGGCTGAACAGTATAGAAAGATAGTAATCTTACTCATGTGTATAAAAATAGCAGTATAAAATCAGTAGCAATTAATGTAAACTTCAAATGGTGATAACTTACGTTAGAATTTATTGATTTAGATAATTTTAGGCAGGGATTGAGTTTAGATTGTACATAGTTTATTTCTTGATTCAGACTTGTCACTTTCAGACGAGACATTTGCCTATTATTATAATACAGCAGTCATGATCTGTACTATAAGCTTCAGTTTCTCTTATTGTTTTCAGTTCTGAAGCTGATATTAAACAAAGACGTCCATCTTTAAATACACCTTTAGAAAGAGACAATTCTCCATCTTTCCTCAACTTTGTGTCTGTAAGAGAACCGTATACACCAGTGAAAGCGAAAATAAAGCTGGTTAAACATTTCATCGAGAATTATCGTCAACATATATATATTATGGTATTATTTTATGGAATTGTCGCTGGACTGTTTGCTGAGAGGTTTTATTGTAAGTAAATTTCTGTAATAAAATCAAGTAACTGTATGGTGTGTGGTTATATGGAGCACTAGCTGTTCCAGTATGCCAAAATCTTTGAGTAGTTTTCAGCCACACAAATATCCCCATTAAAACTATATAAATACTTAGTTCTAGTCTTTTCCAGTCAGTTAAATGATATCTTCATCCAGCTGGCTGTATGAATAAATATTTTAAAGTTATAATTTTCCCATCTATAAGAGCATATAATTGTTTGTTTGGGGTGTGTTTTTAAGTCCCTGGTTGTCATTTGAGGTTTATGTAATATTTTCCTATGTAATATTTGGTGTTGACCAACTTTTCAGAATTCATGTTTAAATATTCAATATATTTAGAACCTATCTTTGCTTTTCCACATTGTGAAAATGTAATTATTATTTTGAACTTAATGATTTGATTGTAGATTATTCTGTACAGAGAGAACACAGTGGTTTTATGAAGTTGATGAGTTATGGTATCAGTGTAACTCGTGGTGCTGCGGCGGCCATGTCCTTCACCTTCTCACTCCTGATGTTAACAATGTGTCGTAATACTATAACCTATCTACGTAGCACCTTCCTCAATGTGTTTATACCATTTGATTCACATATCTCATTTCATAAAATTGTTGCATGGACAGCTCTATTCTTCTCAGGTCAGTATAGAAATTATATCAATTATACCACTCTTACACAGTTGTTGAGAGTAGAATGAGCAATTTGCTGAGATATTACTAATTTTATGTTCCTAGCAATTGACAGTTCAAGCCAAAATTCAATTAATAAATTACCTCTAGTAAGCATAAACGAACCTCGAAATAAAAATTAATCATACAAATATCAGATCAACCGAATTAAATTCTTTATTTTGACCTAAATCAAACAGATTTAGTTCTTTCAGTTATACAGCCCTCAATGATACCAAGTATTGATGTATGTTAATTTATAATGTTGATATTTTCTATTACAGCTTTACATGTATTTGGTTATAGTTTTAACTTCTATCATCTAGCAACTCAACCTACCAAGTTTTTATGTATATTTGAAAGTATTGTCTTCCGAGCTGATACAATTCCAACTTTCAGTTTCTGGTTGTTTGAAAATATGACAGGTAACTACTTGTAGAATAATTTGTCAATCTAAAATTATGGAGAGTTTAAAATAAAGATGAAATGAGTTCTTTTTAGATTTTAAATTACTCGATATAGTCTATTGTCATATAGTGGTATATTGAGTATCATTGTAGCTTGTAACTTTATGTTTAAGTATAACATAAGTTACCTCCCTTATGTGGTAGTTCTTTATTCTGCCTCTTTCAATAATTAAAAAATATAGATTGGAATTCTCATATGGAGAATGGTTGTTCTTCCTTTCCACCCACAAGTTTAGTATAACACTCGGGATCTGATCGAGGATCCGAATATTACATTATATTCGACCTTTCAGAAAAATCTTTACAGAGCTTTATATACACATCAGTCTTTTATACTCTTGATTCTGCTATCTGTTAAATCTAAGTCTGAAGTGCATGAAATCTTATTACTCCACAATTGTTGGATATTGGTTAATTGTATCATACTTTTAAATTTGAAGTTACAAATAATATTAAATCATTTCTTCATTTGTATTTAGGTGAAATTGATTATTTATACATTCTTAACCCTGGTTTGATGAGCTCTAATTTGATATCTTATTTATTTCTGTATAAAATATCAAAATTTACCACAAAGTCAAAAATGTTGTCTTTTCCTGTACCTTAGCATGAGACATGTTGATGAGTAGTATTATTTTTCTTTCAGGTTTTACAGGTGTACTTTTGGTGGTAGTCTTGTGTATCATGTACATCTTTGCTACCCAGACAGCTCGTAGACATATCTTCAGCCTATTCTGGACAACCCACAAGCTATTTGTTATAATGTATGTCTTAGTGATCCTACATGGAGCTTCTATCATCGTACAGAAACCACTGTTTTATGCTTATTTTGTTGGACCAGCCATCTTGTTTACGTTTGATAAAATGGTCAGTATCAGTCGTAAAAAGATGGAAATAAATATTGTCAAGGCAATTAATCTACCCTCAGGTATGTACATGTTTCTTAATACTGACTTCATTTTTAATATTCTTCAAATACTACACATAGACATACCGGTCAATCGTGCACCGATCATCTAGAGATCAATTTCTAACTCTAATGAGAGACATGTGAAGATATGTAAAATCAGTGGAGTGACTTTGTATATTGTCACATTTCAATAGATCAGAGTATTTTCACATGTAATATTATTGATGTAAACTCAAAGGTTACTAATGCCATTTATTTATATTTTCTTCATTAAAATAGTTTCAAAAATGAAAAGTCCAAATTACATTATTAAGATGCTGGCAGTGACACCCTCAGAGTAACTGTTAGTCACCATAGAACCATCTACTTTTGCTATAAAAGCTTCTTTCTGTACTCTGTGAACATACAGCAACTGATCTTTCTCCTACAGTGAGGCAGTTTTTATATGCCATAGTTTTACTTCTTTACCGTAAGGAGTAAATTTAATCTATTGACCGCACTGATTGCATATCTACTGTTATTACTTGTGACTAATTATATAATTATCATTTCAGATGTAACCATGTTAGAATTTAAACGACCTCCAAGATTTGAATATAAATCAGGTCAGTGGGTCAGGATAGCGTGTTTATCTCACGGTAAAAACGAATATCATCCATTTACCCTGACCTCGGCACCTCATGAAGATACATTGAAGGTTCACATCCGAGCTCTGGGACCATGGACTTGGAATATCAGACAGATCTTTGATTCAGAAAATCTGAAAGGCAACCCATATCCTAAGGTAAAATAAATTTTTGGAATAATATTTGTTTACTGAATGAAATAATTTAAAGAAGGTTGGTTGGTTTAAATTGACTTATCGCAGTTTGTTATTGACAAATGACATTAAGAGATATTGACGACAGACTTGTGATTTGGGGGTTGTTTGGCTAGATGTATGGCGAAACCATATCAACCCACTAGATATGATGTAAAAACAGGAGCTCAACAATAAAACAACAGCAGAATCCAGGAGATTTTTTCATTCATCAAATCACATTGTTTTTATTCATCATTAATACCATACTATATATACTTATATACACAAAGAATGTAACAATTTAAGAGAAGAATGTAATAATTTAAGAAAAGAATATAAGAATTTTAAGAGAAGAATATAGGAAGTTAAGAGAAGAATTTAAGAGACTATTTATTTTGCATTATTTATCTAGCTATATCTAGATGGTCCATATGGTGCTGGTCAACAAGATTGGTATCAGTATGATGTTTCATTACTGGTGGGTGCTGGAATAGGTGTTACACCTTACGCTTCCATTCTTAAAGATTTTGTCCACATGACGTCCATTAAAAATACTTACAAGGTTAAATGTCAAAAGGTAATATGAGTATTTTATTATTTTGAGTAACAATGAATGAGGATGCTTGAATGTAATTTAAGTTCATTACATTTTTGAATTAACAAAATGGTGATGTTTTGTGTTTTGGTGACGCTAGTGGCACCATGGACATATTTATTAATTAAAGGATTAATATTATGTGTAATTTGTATTGCTAGTTTTATTACTGTAAATGTTTGTTTTGTAGTTATATTTTATCTGGGTGACTGGTAGTCAGAGACATTTTGAATGGTTGATTGATATATTACGAGAAGTAGAGGAAGTAGATACACGAGGACTCGTCTCTATCGACATATTTATAACACAATTCTTTCAAAATTTTGATCTCAGAACCGCCATGTTGGTATGTTTAAATATATTTATTTATCTCTGATAGAATCAGCACATCTACATATTGAATATTGAGAAGTCCAGGGCATTAATCAGACCTCTATTTTGAATTATGCGGGAGTCTCCCGATATTTAACACCTTCTATAGATCTCCTGAACAGAGACAGTATCTCCCAATTAGTAAAAAATTTAGGATGCAAATTGATTTTAAGGTTATATTTTAATATCGCAAAACATGGGGAAATTTATTTAAAATCTTTAAATTCACATCAGAGTTCAAAATTCTACATTGTTGCAATCCTAGTAATATAATTGGCGATGGTTGCTTCTGTTAAAACATGAAGTGTGGATCACATGAATTACATACTATATAGTAGTAATACATATTCACCACATTAGCCTACTTCACTCACTCACAGACAATGGTTTACACACATATCACCTATAATGTAATGTACATATATATTTTATTATTTTCTGTTTCTAGTATATATTTGAGGAACATTTCCAGAAGATGACTGGAGGAAAGAGTGTATATACTGGATTAAAAGCTACTACACATTTTGGACGTCCACAGTTAAATAAAATGATGCAGGCTGTACATAGAGCTCATCCACAGGTTAGTATTAAATATTATGTAAATTTATAATAAATTTTTTGTTTGGGTAACTTTTGATAACCCATTCTCTTCACTATATCAACGAAGGAGGTTATAATTATTGTGCAGTTGTGCATGTATAACTAGCAAAAATTTAAATGTGCAAATGAGAAAGGCAAATGGGTGTGTTCTGGTGAGATTAAAAGCATTAACTGGACACAAAGTCACCACAGTGTGACATCCATACAATCAAATTTCTCTGCAAGGATGAGGGGGTCGGATGGCTGAATGGTTAGCGCGCGCTGTATCATAAAGTCTGTCATTGAGTCGACTGGCGTGGTTTCGAATCCCTGGTTGTATGTGACAAGGAGTAGGGTCGCCTGTCCAACCTCGTGGGTTTTCTCCGGGTCCTCCGGTTTCCTCCCACTGCTAAAGATCCCTGTGCGCAAGCGAATTATTGAAATAAAATTGAACCATGTGTTGGTCCCGAGATGACCTAGTTTGTGTCGAGAGTGGACGTTAACCCCATTTCTCTCTCTCTCTCTCTCTCTTTCTCTCTGCAAGGATGACATTTACAATGTAAATGGGTGTTGACCTGAATTTGACAGGTCATGTCTGCTATAATCTACAGTTGCTGAAGTTTTTCTAGATATTGTCTTGGGAGATAGACCATAAAATTTAAATATTTTATTTTTTTTCCAACCATACTTCAAACATATTCAATTATTTACTAATTAATTATGCAGGGATTGTTTTGAAAAATGATATAAACAGAATTAAAAGTTAATATTGCTTCCAAATGAATTTGACATCGATGCTTTGTCTACCAGGGAATGTAATGGCCAAGAGAAATTCCTCTGCAAGCCAATTTTCCATATAATATGCCATTTTTGGATTGTTTACCCTCTTATAAATATTCCTAACTCTGAGGTTGCTCTATTATCAATCTACCAGCTCCTAGCGTGATTAAACCCCTATATCACTAGATAAAGCAAAATTATAAAGTATTCTTAATATCGTTATTATTTATAGTGTTTATATTTAAGTTAAATATATTATTTTTTAGGCCAGGAAAGTTGGTGTATTTAGTTGTGGGCCACCAGGAGTGACAAAGGGTGTAGAACGAGCCTGTGTTGATGCTAGCAAAACTACTAAAGCTCTCTTTGAGCATCATTATGAAAACTTTTAAATTTATGGATATTCCTGTGGGAGTCAACATTGTTTCCAGAAATATATTAAGGTCTGGTGTTAAGTAGACACCTACTGGTATGAAGACCAAGTGTATATAAATATCAAATGTCCTCAGATATCACCTGTGTTGATATGGCTGTCCATCTATTGCTTTTGCTATTGAACTACTTTTAAAAGAGAAGTTTATGTAACATTTTACCGAGATTGTGATGTTATGGCCCTTGACATTTACATGTGTTTGGCTTCTGATGAATTATTAAAAAGCCTATTAATTTCTTGCCAATTTATTTAATTGAAGTTCAGTTCATTATGTGTCTAGGTCTAGAGTGAATAAGGATGGTCCTTATCAAATTCGTCCATTTTCTAGCATTAGCTTTCAGCCTGTATGGACATTGAGAAGAATTTATAGATATATTAAATAACAAGAAATTAATGCATCATAAAATTAGGATGACCTGACTTTGTATCAATATTATGCAACCATTTTTTAAAATGATTGGCTTCTTGTAATATAACATATAAGACAGCCATTACCAGATAATGACGTTGTCATATTATCAGGATTTTTAGTTTACAATACTACTGATATGAGGTAACTCAATATAAAATTAAGAGCTCTGGTATTGAAATTAACACAGCTGGCTATAGGTGACACTGAATGCATATATTTCAAGTTCCATTGTACATTACCATAGAATTTGGGTGTTGGATTTATATAATATTAATGTTTCAAAATGTACTTAATAAATAGTGTTCATCCATAAATGAAAATTATTGTTTAATTTAAAATTTCTTTGAATTAAATAACAATTTTTGTAAATATATATATTTTTGTAGTCATTGAAAAAATAAATAAAATATTGCCCTTCCAAAAGTTACATTTTTTATACGCCCACATTTTCATGTGGAGTTGTCGTCCCTGTCGGTCTGTTCACATTTTGTTTGTAGACACTTTAGGGGTCACAATTTTTATCTGATTTTGATGAAACTGAAAATCTATGTTTATATCACATAGATCTTGTTTCTTTTAAATATTGACATTTATTGGATAACAGCTTCATGGATTATGGCTGCTGATTGTACGAAAAACCAGTTTTTAGCTAGTGGACCCTCTAGAGGTCACAGTTGTTATCCAATTTCGACGGAACTTAAATTGTATGGCCCCTGATTGTACGAAAAATCATGTTTTTCAGCTTGTGGACCCTATGGAGGTCACAATTTTATTCCGATTT
The DNA here is from genome assembly GCF_932274485.2 of Patella vulgata. NCBI lineage: Eukaryota > Metazoa > Mollusca > Gastropoda > Patellidae > Patella > Patella vulgata. The sequence goes on from NC_065883.2 coordinate 28,661,605, forward strand.
AAAAAAACGTTTGAATATATCACCGTTACACCTTAATGACGGTTGAGTTCGAATTGCGTGAAAATCGGACCAAAACTGCCGGACAAAATGGCCGCCCCTCTAACACAAACAGTGTAAAAATATGGTATATCAAGGTTGTGGACCCTCTAGAGCTCACAATTTTGATGAAACTTGAAATACATTTTTATAACCCAAAAATATTTGCGCAAATCGGATCGTAAAAATCACGTTTTTAGCTTGTGGTTCCACAATTATTATCCGATTTAAAAAAAAATGTGTGAATATATCACCTTACACCATAATGCTGGTTGAGTTCGAATTTCGCAACCAAAACTGACCGACAAAATGACCGCCCCTCCTAAAACACAAATGGTGTAAATAGTGGTATATCAAGGTTGTAGACCTCTAGAGGCCACAATTTTTTTTCGATTTTGATGCAACATTTTTCCTGTCGATATTCGCACATATCTGATCGTACCTTCCTGAATTATGGCCCTTGATGTTACGAAAAAAATTGCTTTTTGTTTAGCTTGTTCTCTATCCATTTCTTGAAAAATGTGGGCATATCCTGCCTGCCAGTTGCTGGTTAAACATTAGAAGAAATGTCTGAAGCACAAAAAATTAAAAGGGGGTTTAAATCCTACATTTCTGCAGTGTGCTATGAGGGAAATTTGCCCTAATAGCAATGCCACGGCCTACTCTTACATGTTAAACTGTCAAGGGTCCTCTTACATGCACTCAAATGGTGAAATACATGGTGAAAAATGTATTCCAGAAGCAACTGTAACTTGATGGCCAGTGCAAGGAAATGAAATGGGGTTTAAAATACTTTTCTGAGCCAACTGGGGTAAATGAAGACATCATGCAATGTGCTATCTAGGAAATTTTTACTGGACAGCAGAGTTTCTGCCAACTCTTCATGTATGCCAATGTGTACACCAGACTTCTTTTTTCTGTCCCATCATACAAATAAATAAAAAAAATAATTCTAGAGATAGTATGTAAATGTGATGCATGATTTTTTAAAGTCATACTAAATATGATTTAATACAAGCATAAAGAAATGAAATGGGGTTTAACGTCCTACTGTTCTGCTCCTATACTGGGCTAATGAAGATGGGCATACCCCATACAGTGTGCTATGAGTTAAATTTTGCCCGGGCAGCGGCACTATCGCCTACTCTTATATCGAATTCCAACTGCCAGGGGATCTTTTGCGTGCATTCCAATGTATACACGGGACCTTGGTTTTTCGTATCATCCGAAGGACTAGGCAGCTGTCCTTGTCAGGCCCTACAAGCATAAAGAACAATTCGTGAACAAGAATATATGTCTAACATTAGATAATGGTAGAACAGAAGCAGATAAATTTTTTTGTGGTTACACAATTTTTAAGGGTAAAAACACAAGAACAAAGTGATTCATGTTTTTTTGACATATTTTTTATTATTTCTATGGAAGAAGTTAAGAGTTGTTTGGGTGAAGAATATAAATACGTCATTAATATAATATTCTGTACAAATTATTTACTTTTTATCATTTAATATAGTAAATCTACAAATAAATAGCTTCAATTAACTACAGTTCTTTCTAATGGTTAATATGGGTTACGGTCATCCAAGATATGACTAAATAATTAAGGCAATATTAAGAAATTTCACATTCAAATGATATACTTTAGCCAATATTTATAGTTATTGCCTTTAATATTTTTTAGAAGAATTCTATGATAAAATACAGATATTATCTTATTCACAGTGCAAGACATCTCAGATTTGGGTTGGAGCTGTAAAGACATGAATAACATATCAATAACTCGTCATATGAGATTGGAATACGACACAACTTTTAATTACACTAATAACAACTTATCAGCCATTTTGAAAACAAAATATGGAAATTAACAATAAAGAAAATGGATAAAATTAATGTTGTAAATATAATTTTGTATTTCATCAAAGATTGTATTTTTGTATTTCATCAAAGATTGTATTATGATTTTGCATTTCATCAAATTACTTTTTTGGCTGCTAATGAACAAGATGGCAGACTTATTTTACCATCTGCCACACCTACTAGTCTCAATCATTCTTTTCCACTGTTGAACTGGTAAATTAACCAAGTAAGTATGTCAGCCAAATAGTCTTAAGCCCAAGCTAATTGTCTTTTGTTTGTGATATAGAATAACGGTGTATTCTCTGATTCTCTGTTCAAACGTCAAATTCACAGCAGTATATTTTTACTTTGAGACTGGATTATATTTATAAAATTGCTTCTTTCTGTAAAGGAAACAATAGTTATTGCAATCAAAGAATGTCAATTTCATGAAAAGATTAAGATTAGACCAAACATTGATTTCACAAATCCATCAATACTCAATATTTTGGTGAAAAGAGTAATGAAAATAAGTTCAAGCAGTCTCTTCATAAAGTGAAACTAATATGAAGCAATTAAATGGATGGATATTTCATGGATTTGTCAGTTGATGAGAAATGAGAATATATTTTGAAGTAAATGAACTAAATAGTTAGAATGATTTAAAACAGTTAACAAGTCAATACATAAAGCTGTTATTTATAAATAATGAACGTTGAGAAACTTAATTTGTTGATGTGTTGATTGATGTGTTGATGAAGAATGTCAAGTTAACTAGATCTTCAAAGCAAATGATCTCATCAACTTTCAATCTATAAATATGATTTTTGAGGCAACCGTAGCCCTGCAAATTCAGACCCATATATTTCTTTTTAAAGTTGTCTTTCAAATCGATTTAGCTCAACAAACTTTTTCAATACCTAACTTTCATAGTAAAACCAAACATCTACTTATCAGTACTTAGACCCAAAATTTGACTGGTTTGGGCTTACCATAGAAATATAAAATACATATGTGGGCAGTTCTTATTGATTATTGTTCCACTTCTCAATATTTGCCATTTAAAAGTCTAAAGCCTTTCAATAGACAACCTTTTTTATACAATAGCATAAAGGATTAACCATGAAATATTTTTCCTAACACCTTTCAGGCAAGAAGAAATCCTGGGGACTATTTTGTAACAATAATAATAACAGCAACCATTTTCTCAGCACTAAGACAAAATATTTTATAACCACTTTCTTTAAACAATTAAGTTAATATTCCATTTCATAATTTATCAAGTGCCAATGTGGCATTTAAAATTAAAAGTATGGGCTATAACTTTGCATGCAAATAGAGATTATCTAATACAGAAAGAGAGGCATTATATAGTTTTAGCATAGATCTCTTTTGATACAGTAAAATAATATTTCTATGAAAGGAGGTAAGTATTTATCTGGAAAAGGCTAGAGGTAAGGGAAATAACTCTGACATGACTTACATTGTAGTTGTATATGTACTATAATGTGAACTAAATACATAATAGGTAAACATATATTATCTACTTTTTGAGCTAAAACTTCAAATACTGTTTGATAATCTACTTTAAAGCACTTTAGATTTCATGTTTATCTTGGTTAAACCACAACAATAATTGTCTTATTATTACCAACTTTTGAACAAGAAAACCCATTCTGATGCTGGATATCATGGTTGACTCACCACACTACCTGAACTGACATCTGTCTTGACTCTTGTATAATCAAATAATTTTTAATTCTAATTCTACATGTATGTGCATTTTGTAGTCGGCATAAAATAGGTTAGGAATTTAGAGCATTAAAATTACTATTAGTATAAATGAAGTAATTATTATCTGTGGTTCAACCAAGACATATTACATGTTTATATCATTTTCTTCACTTATTTTCCTCACTTTATACAACTTTACATTTATAATTGTACACAGTTTATAAATAATAACGTAAATTACAATTAACATGGACTGGATTTAAAACTTGGACATTCACTAAAATATTGCACATATCTTATCTACGATTTCAAATAAATCTAACTATAGTCACCATGCCCAAATATCTGTATTCTATTCAATTCAACAAATGTGTTTAACATTCTTTTTTCTTACTACTATACCAGTGTATGTACATTTAACTATTAATTTCAACTAGGCTACATGTGCCATGTACCTAATTAGAGCCTGGTAGCAAGACGAGAAGAAATTAGAATATATAACTATAACTAGTATATAATAGTCCAAGTATTTGATCCAGTCCATGTAGGTATTATATAACAACATAATGATATGATATACAGGGTCTGTGTGTAATAGATTATATATACCGGCTGTAAAACACAACAATACATCATATAATATAAATATGGTCATTAACTCTTTTATCTTATCTTCAATTAAATACTTAAATTATAATTTAAATTTTCATGTCAACCAAAAAGAATGTTTTTAAGACTTTCAAATGTTGTGAATAACCCAGATTTTTTGTATGTTTAGTATTACTAATTAGTCTTTTAAAGATTTTCTATTGTCATACATCTATGACTACTTCAACTATCGGATCCCAAATCTGCCATATTTAATTACTACGAAAAATATTTCACTGTTCTAAAATTAAATATGACATTAAGGAAATATCTGTAAGAAAATATTTTGTATAAACTGTATAATTTGTACATTTAGTATAATGTAGTAGTAATATTAATAATAATAATATGGATATTTATACTGTGCAGTACCATGCTAGTATGCATTCTCAAGGTGCTACACAGTCTAGGTGCCATAAATAGATGAGTTTTTAATTTAGTTTAGAACATTTCTAGGTAGAATGTTCAGAGGTCTCTCGTTCCACAGAAAGACATTAATCATAAAATCCAAGGATTAAACACAATTTAAACTGTAAAAAATAACTGAAATTATCTGAGCTACAAGGGAGCAGCCATCATGCTTCATAATAGTCAACTGATGCGTTATCAAGGCACATCAGTTCTTGTTTTCAACCATAATGTTGACACTAATTGAAACTATAATGAACCAATAACCATATTTATATCACACTTGTTTGTAATACTTCTACAGGATATGACTATATATATATATATATATAGGATCATATGCACTATCTATTATTTTCTTATTGTAAGTTCTTTAAGTTATGTCCCTTTAATTAACCTAAAATCATTGTAAGTTTTTAATAATGTTCCAACATGGCACAAAAACTGAATGATCCAATTTTCATCGAAAACAAAATGTCATCATTATTTTGAAGCTTTAAAGTTAAAATCGGACATCAAAAAACATGGCACCAACACTTCCTCACGTTGTCATGTTCTTGATTTCACCACGAAAAAACTCAAACTGATTTTTAAAAAAAAAGTTTAAAAACTTCTTCCACCACACAAGTTTGTACTTTCATAACTACATTCTTCATGTAACAATGGTGACAACTCAAATCTGTCATTAGTTGATGGTAATGTACGCAACAGTAAATAGCATTGTGTAAAACACCATTCACAATCGAACATCAACCCTTCATATTTCTTCAACCATCTAAGAATTTTTTTTTCATATTTTGAATCTGACATTTTTTTTTTTTAATAAATGACGTCTGCATAATGGCAATAACAGGAAACATGCAACAACTATAATGAGGCAGATCTAAGCACAAGTAACATCAGGGGGGTAACCTTTCCACTGTAACCAGGAAGTCCTTGTTGCCATAGTAACATCCCGAGATCACATGATTGACAACCTGAAAGGTTTGTATAAGTAACGCTTTGCCATGACAACAGCGATTCTTTTTGTTTCTTTAATTTCCATGACAATATCTAATTTCTAATCGCGCTATATAACACTGGCAGGTAATTTGTCAAAAACGTCTGTCTTATTTGGCTGAACACTCCCCCGTCTCCTAGGTAATGTAGGATGTTCAGGGCAGCCATTATTCGCTAGTAAGTCCATACAGTCACCTGATCCAGAACTTCGCGCATACCACAATGCATTTCTTCCTTCATGATCCACAACTTTAACATTAGCATTGTACTGAAATAGAGAACAATTGATATGAAAGCTAAACCATTAGAGCACAGACACAATTATTTGGATTATTTACAAATTTAGGAAAATAGGTGGTGACAAATCGTTAAAAAAGTAACATTTTTCGAAAATCTTGACCTTATATGAAGAATGTGATATCCAGTGAATTTGCCGTAATTTAGTTATTTACTGAACAATGTTTAATTACTTAAAGAAGCATTATATAAGATTTAGATAAAGAGCTAGTCATTCTTGCTATAATAGTTCAAAAATAGATAATGCAAAATGAATATATTGAAAATTTCAATCAAATTAATTTATTCTGAGGTAAATTATCACTGTTTGTAGTTTGGACAAGATGTATGCATTGATTGTTTATTATCGTAACCACAGTACTAGTATAATCAAGACTTAGCCACGCTTCTCCATTTTCAAATTAAATCATTAAATGGCTGAACCGTTCTAATCTACTTAAAATCAAAGCCATCTGATGACCTAGAGAGTCGATTATGGTCTTGTCATGTTAATAATTTATATAACATTTAGGTCTTAAAGAAAGACTTGAAATAGTAGGATTTAGCTCTTGAATAATAAATTTTCAATATAAGCTGAAACCTATCAAAATTGAATATTTAACATTTAACTAATAAAAAAAATAATCAAACAAATCAACAGTAGATAATCTCCCAGCTAGGATTAGAAACTGGATTAGAAAGAGGTCCATCAAAAGGTTTTAAACAAAAAAATAAGATGGCACTAGCTTGCTCTCACCATATCCCATTTATATTGTCTGCAGAGAACATTGGATGTTTAAAATCTTTTTAATTCCAAACAGAATTGAACCACTATTCCTTTAGAGATTCAACTTTAACAACATTGTAGTTGGCAAGGGATTAAAAATCTCTCAAATGACCTTAATATGAAATAGGTTTTTAAAAACAATAATATATTACCCATAATAAAAGCTGAACAAAAACAACATTTCCTAAAGCTGCAGCAATATGTAATGCTGTTCTACCGTCATCTTTAGAATAGGGGGCGTTGATATCTTCAGCTACGGCATGACCGAGAATAATAACTATATTTCTAATATCTTCTCTTACTAATGCATCTATCAATTGCTGGAATTAGAAATTATAAACATTAATAACACAATGAACAACAGTTCAATAATTAATTCAGGACTGTATTATTTGTACATTTATTAATTATTTCCCTCTTGCAAAGTAAATGAAGAAATGCTTTTTTTTTGCTTGAAGGAGGGATGTATACCCAGTAAGACATAAATGTTCTGTCCTTTCTTGTCTTGGATCAAATATGTTACTAACTTAATTAAAATTTTATTATGGTTCTACACCTTCATTTGAAAGACCGCCATGCTAAATAGTTACATCCATCTGTATAATTTCTTCAAACCACAGCAATTAGATTGCCGTTTTACCAACCCATGTAGGTCACTTTACCTCTGTTGAACTATAGGCCTTCAATTGATACAATCATTTCAATCGGTGGTCGCCTACCGTGAGTGTTTAATTAAAGATTACATGCAATCATAATGAAAGAAACACTATACTATAAACACACCTGATTAACAGGGATATCTACATAAGGTAAAGGAGGTACAAATTCTTTATGTTCATATTTTGCTCGTATAAACTTTTCTTTTTCTTCCCTAAAAATAAATAATTTTATTATATTTAGTAATAATTCATCCATACACAAATGTCAAAGCTAAAATCTAAATACAAACATTTATTCTAGATGTGAAATGAAATGAAATGAAATGGGGTTTAACGTCCTACTGTTCTGCTCCTATACTGGGCTAATGAAGACGGGCATACGCCATACAGTGTGCTATGAGGGAATTTTGCCCGGGCAGCGGCACTATTGCCTACTCTTTTATCGAATTCCAACTGTCGAGGGATCTTTTACGTGCATTCCAATGTATACATGGGACCTCGGTTTTCTCGTTTCATCCGAAGGACTAGACAGCTCTCCTTGTCAGGCCCTCCGTCCTGTAATCTAGATACAGTGTACAAGAGTTGTGAAAATAGGAATTTCTATATAATGCTCTCATGAAGGTTGCTGTTTGAGTTGTTTGAATATTAAAATGTAATAATATTACATGTAAATATTCTTGAGAAATGCAAGGCAAAAGATTTCATTTTAAAATAAGTACCTTGTTGTTTGTGGGGTTGGTTTTGTAAAATTTTTGATGTTATTTTCCCAGACACTATTAGCTACTGTATTACCTATAGCTGTCATTACTTTACTTATATCAGGTCTGAAATATACATGACATATATATGAAATATACATATTATACATGAAATATACACTTCTCTCAAAATCATAAAAAATTATTTTTTAGGTTTTTGATTTAATCATAGAACCGTGAAAAGGTTTCCATTTTAAGAATAAATATTGTCATAGTATTCATAAAGAAACAGATTGAAGTGATCAGAAAACAAAAGGTTATTCTGCTTATTTTGAAACTTTTTCCTTCAAATTATAGAGAAATTCATGCATTACAAAAGCAATGTTAAAGATATAAATAAGATTAAGCATCCTAACTAAAAGATACTTACGGCCATTCATCGAGATCAAGTGATCGAACTCTAGATATATGTGTTCCCAGATTACGATGAATACCTGAACACTCTATACAGATTAAAATACCCAGATTAATACTAGACCAGTCCGGATCTTAAATACAAAAAACATACTAGATATGAAATCTTCTTGAGGGAATGGAATGAAATGGGTTTTAAAGTAACATCATACAAGGACTTTCTTATTCTATAATTATGAGTAACGCGAGCGAGGTGAATTTTGCCCAGACAGTGACATCTCCACCTAGTCATCATCAAATTCCGACTACACAGGCAGACATCATATTTTTGTCCAAGTGCAACGACCAGTCAGGATTCCTTGTGAGCTCACCACCACTGACAAATGGAACCAGTCTTGAAAAACTGGTAAGATTCTTCTCATCTCACACCAGGATATGAACCTGGAACATTCTAATCAACCGTCCATCATGCTGACTGGTCAAACACTGTGACGCTCTCATGGACATGAGGTTTCATATATTGTGTATATTATATTTTTTAGTCATACGGGGAAGATTACCTTGTCTCTGTCAGACTGATATTATATTTTTTAGTCGTACGGGGAAGGATTACCTTGTCTCTGTCAGACTGATATAACTTTAGGTGGTTCTGGTGATTACCCACCTATATGTTAGTTACAAAATACAGTTTATTACATCGATCACTGAACAATAAAATTTTATTGTCTTAAATGATGTGAGATTGTACTAAAGGATACTTACTGGCTGCCGAACAATCAGCACAAATATTATTTCCCCTGACATTACGTATTGTAGCGATTCCAGATGCATCGCTTATTGTTGTTGGATTTTCTTTTGATTTACTGCTTTCTATAGATTGTAGACTAGTCAGTATTTGTTCTTCAATACTTTCAACCCAACAATTTCTCTCCTGTAATAATCAAATAAGCACATATAACTAGGATTGATCATTGTGTGGTTCAAGTTTCCGAAGGTCAACTTGGCTTTGTGATAGACCTATTGCTTTTTTACACCATCAATGTTTTGACATCACAATGTCTTCCTAAAATTTCAAATTATCATAAAATATATTCTTTGTTAAGTTTATCAGTGCATAAATGATTTGCCTTACTTACAAAATGATCACGATCAGCATGGGATATAAATTTTAAAAGAAACTGTTGATTGACCTTCAGATTGGAGATTGTTTGTATGCCATCTTAAAACCAACCTGTACTATTTACTATGTGATCAGTTTAATATGGTTATATATCTTACCTCACCACTGTTTGCTTCAAAATGCCATTGTTTACTGTCTAATGATACTATCACAAACTCATAACCATCAGAATCTACAATTAAATATATTTAAATTAGTAGAGTATAATATCAATACAGAATTATGCAAATACAATAATTTAATTGATGATAAGCATTCTGATCTCAATATCTATCTAAGCAAATTAAAGAAATGATTGTTATATCGGAAAGTATCCTTTTAGTTTTACGGTTTTTTGGTTTGTTTTTTTTAATCATAAGATTGGATTCATATTATCAAAATCCATTCTTACCATCTCCTTGACTAGGATCAGTATTTTTAACACCACCACTCTTTGCTCTACGATGCCGTTTTCTTGCATTTGGAGTTTCATTTTTAGAACCCATTGAAGAACTGTTTATACCTAATTTAGGCAGTGGTGAAGACGGCACAGAATCCAAATTAGCTGAAAAAATAAAAATAATTTCATTGATTATTTCCTTTTCACTTTTCTTGTTTTAACAAAGCTTGATTTTTTAAAAAACAAAATCCACCCATTTCCTTTCAAATACTTTTTGAAAACCAAATGCCTAAATAAATCATAATTTGTATTTCAAGATAAAACTAAGAAATACAAGTTCAGATTTGCCTTTTACTAAATTTAATAACAAAATTTTCAGTTCAATGAAAACAGATTGTTTCAACAATTGTCCTAATATAAAAAAAAATGTAAATCTACAAGTAAAGAATAATCAGGAAACAGGCCTTTTTATAAATTGTCATTCCCAGCCCAAAGCAACACCATGAATTGTATACTTTGTACTGCAGTTTCTTTGTACAATCTTTAATTTATCATTATGTAAATATCTAATTAATAAAACAAAACAAAAATATCAACTGCATTCTAATATTCCTTTGAGAGATTCAACTTTCACAATATAGCAGTTTGCAAGTGTTTTAAAATCCCCTAAATGAATATCATTGGCTTTAAGTTTATGATCAAATGGCAAATAAGTTAAATATAAAATGTCAAAAATAAAAATAAAGTACAACATTTTTTATATAAACCATGCAAACTAGCAAGCACAACACAAATCCAATACCAAAAGCTTACCAGAAAAGAAAAGTTGAGTTTTCAAGAATTGGAGGAACATCAAGATGTGAAGAGAAAAGGACAGAATATATATAAGGACAGAATATATAACAGAGAAATTAAATACACAAAGTTTACAACATCAAAAACTAGGGCTCAATTTTGATCTTTTGTATTTCAATTCAAATAGCTTTATTATCATTTATTTTTTTTTTTTTCAATTAATGAAAATCCAAATTTTTCTTTTATTTATCCATAAAAATCCAGTGCACATTTAAAAAGGGTGTGTTCTAAAAGAGGAATAGTTAGAATGGAGAATTTAGAATTGTTTTTAATCAAAATTGTCAGTAATTTCTTTTTGCATATTTTTGGGTTTCTACTTACCTGGTGTGACAGAAGAATTTTGTATAACTAACGATTTATCAGCTAATGATGTAGTTCCATTACCTATACACAATTACAACACGTAATTAAACATGAAGTCTTGGTAACAATCAAATCTCACAAATTAAAAGGAGCTTGTCCTTGACAACTTTTGGGAATATAATATTTGATTTGCTAAAACAATTACTAGAACATTAAAAGCCTATTTAATATACACCAATTCCTAAAACAATGTCTCAACATTTTCCATAATACTTTTAATGAACAACAAAATATGGAATATGAATATATTTCTTTTATAAACCATGATCAAATTAATTTAATCTGAATTTACAGTAAAAATGTTGAGAACAGATATTGTAGAAATTTCAAAAATATACATGTTACAATATTAATTGGCACAAATGGGGAGATAACTCCAGTCCGGCACCACTATTAAAAACTAGTTTATCACATCGAATTCTATATTATCAGTAGCGCAACAATAGGTTAGGTCAATGACTTCACATAAAGGTGTGATACCTTGAATGTGATATCTCTCAGGGATTTAAGGGCTGCAACCTCAGCACCCAGAACCATATGATTGTGCCACTAGCTATTAATACTATAATCACGTCTGCTACTAAATAGAATGTTGATGAATTCAGTACCGAATCTTTGATGCTTCTGATGATACTGTTTTATACTCTCTAATAAACAATTTCTTAAAGCTTGACTTTGTTATATAACTCTCTTTTATGGTAGCAAGTAAGATAACTAACCCAGAATTTTGTGACACATGTTCTGTCTGTAATTAGAAGCAGTAATGATTTCAGTATTATTAACTGATGGTGCTAGACTAAGACAAGGTGGTAAGCTATCATGCTATATTGATACAACAGTTATATGAATATTTGTATATATAGTTACACCAAGATAATATTAGTATTATGTTAGTTACCTCCCTTACCGGTAACATTTCCATTCACTTCCTTCCCTTTAGACACAGTTCGACAAGCTCTTGGTCTCTGACCAGGAACTTTAACCGTTGTTCGTATTAATGGAATTTCCTTCCCATGAACATCTTCCATATAATCCTGAAAGTGTTAAAGTTGCAAATACAATGCCAAATTTTTCACTATTAATGTCTGGCAAATGTATGGTAAAAACAACGGTAATATTGGACAATATCCATTTAAATTTTGTGGACATCTATCACCCAAATTCATAACTGTATTCTGCTGTTTGTGGTGGCTAGAAACCAGAATTTGTCCACTACTGACTTTACCTGTAGGCGATGTGTCATGATTTGGGTATCATATAGCTTCTACTCAGATCTGTCATGAATTATGGAAACTTAAATTCATCATAGAGATTCTTAAAAAAAAACTTACATGTAAACTAGGATGATATGTAATTCTTCCATCAGTTTCTAACGTAACATATTTTTTCTTCCATTCTTTATTTAAACCATGACTTTTCTTATATAAATAACCCTGAAACACATATTCAACAAAACTAAAGATTAAATTTATATTTTGTATAAAATGAAAAATGTTAGTATTTGTTTTAAAAATATTAAAGGGGATTTGACAAATTTGGTGACTTTTGAGATATACTATTCAAAAAAAGTAGGGGATATTTGATTTTTAAGTGTTATTAAAGTCACCTAATGAAACTGACGAAGAAACAAATGACAAAATGAAATGAAGTTCACATTCATCGATTTATTCCAAATGATCGTTAGACTAAGTAAGGCACAGACTGACCATTATAAGGGTAAAATGATACCCGGGGTCAAACAGCAAAGTTACCACAGCATCACAACCAAGTCAGTAACGGGTAAATCCTCCTCTGTTTGCCAAACAAGCATTGATCCGACGTGGCATACTCCTAATGAGACGTCTAAGGTCATTTTGGTCCAGATTGTCCCATTCCTGTTGCAACGCAGCAGCAAGTTCTTGGACATTGGCAGGACGTTCTTCCAGCAACAGTGATGCCTCCCCACACCATAACAGAACCACCCCCAAATCGATCATGTCTGATGACGTTAACGTCTTGGAAGCGCTCGTTTCGACGACGCCACACCCTCCTACGTCTGTCCAAAAAATCAACAGTGAACCTTGACTCATCTGAAAACATCACATTGCTCCAGCGTCGATTATCCCAGTGTTGACGATCCCTACACCAACGACGTCTTGCCTGAATGTGATGAATCTCTCAAACAAGGGATCACGCGAGGACGTCGGGCACGAAGGTGACCCCTATGCAGTCGATTCCGAATCGTCTGGCCACTCACTCTCACACCAGTGTCTGTTTGAAGACGAGCGCTGATCTGATTTGCTGTGATGACACGATTTCTCAAGGCCAAGGTACGGATAAATCAATCCTGGGCTTGAGTTGTCGCCCTTGGTCGACCTGAGCGTGGTCTGTCCTGTACAGATTGTGTATCACGGTATCTGGACCATAGCCTGCTTATGACAGACTGAGAAACATTCATCGTCCGCGCCACAACCGCCTGTGTTGTGCCGATCTGTAGCATGCCAAGGGCACGTAACCTTTCATTTTGGGTAAGCCGACGCATATCAAAATTTGTTTTCTGGTCACTAAAACAATTAAACTGATGTTTCCACCCTGGAATTCAATGCCACAATGACTGTAACATTCAAAGTCAGAGTCGTGCAAATCTTGGGTTGGACCCCCATGATGATCCCAAGCATCACCTGCATTCCATGCGGTAGCTATTGGTGCGTTTGGGCGTCACATGTAACTGGAAATGTTTCTTCTGTTAGGTTCTATAGTGACTTTTTTCGTAGTCATTTGCATATTTTAGTATTATGCCCCCAAAATCAAATATCCCCTACTTTTTTTGAATAGTATATTTTACTTTTGATTTTTAGTTTTAATTTACCCTGTAAATTTGGTTTTGGAATATTATCTTATTCAAATGTTTTCAACGTAAAAAATTAAGGATATTTTGACAATTAAAGAATGAGATACTGAATGTGCAGAATGATATATTGACTTTCAGAAAAAGTATCCCTATGAGCTAACTCTATCCCTATATATTGTTACAACAGGACAAATGAAATGAAAAGAAATGAAATGGAGTTTAACGTCCTACTGTTCTGCTCCGAACTGGGCTTATGAAGACGGGCATACGCTATACAGTGTGCTATGAGGGAAATTTTGCCTGGACAGCAGCACTACGGGCCTACTCTTATATTGAATTCCAACTGTCAAGGGATCTTTTACTTGCATGCCAGTGTGTACACGATACCCCGGTTTTCTGTCACATCAGAATGACTAGACAGCTGTCCTTGTCAGGCCCTCTGTCCTGCATCACTGACAATCTTGGTGAACTTTCTCGGCCAATGTAGTGATCGAACACCCGACCTCCAGGCTAGCGAGCCAGCGTCTTACCCACTTAGCCACTGTGCGCCCCCTACAACAGGACAAAGAGAGAGAATAACCAGCAGCTGCCTGGCAGGATACACCCACAATTTCGAGAGATGGATAGAGAACAAGCTAAAAAAAAGAGAGTGATTTGTCCTACAATCAAGGACCATAATTCAGGAAATTCCAATTCGACATGCGCAAATATCGAAAGGAACCGAGATCTTTGTTATAAACTTATATTTCAAGTTTCAACAAAATCGGATTAAAATTGTGACCTCTATAGGGTCCACAGCCTTGATATACTATATTTTTACGCTATTTGAGAACGAAGGGCAGCCATTTTGTCTGACAGTTTTGGGCAGATTTTCACGCTCAGCCGTCCTTAGGGTGTAAGGGTGATATAATAATACGTTTTTTTAAATCGGATAAAAATTATGACCTCTATAGGGTCCACAAGCTAAAAAGCGTTTTTCGTACAATCAGGGTCCATAATACAGGAATTTACGGTCCGATATACGCAAATATCAAAAGGAACCGAGATCTGTAGGTTATAAAGTTATATTTCAACAAAATCGGATAAAAATTGTGACCTCTATAGGGTCCACAACCTTAATATACCATATTTTTACGCTAATTTAGAACGAACGGCGGCCATTTTGTCTGTCAATTTTGGGCCGATTTTCACGAAATTTGAACTCAGTTGTCCTTAGGGTGTAACGGTGATATAATAATACGTTTTTTTAAATCGGATAAAAATTATGACCTCTATAGGGTCCACAAGCTAAAAACGCGATTTTTCGTACAATCAGGGGCCATTATTCAGGAAGTTACGGTTCGATATGCACAAATATCGAAAGGAACCGAGATCTTTGGGTTATAAACTTACATTTAAAGTTTCAACAAAATCGAATAAAAATTGTGACCTCTATAGGGTCCACAACCTTGATATACCATATTTTTACACTATTTGAGAACGAACGGCGGCCATTTTGTCTGTCAATTTTGGGCCGATTTTCACGAAATTCGAACTCAGCCGTCCTTAGGGTGTAACGGTGATTAATACGTTTTTTTAAATCGGATAAAAATTATGACCTCTATAGGGTCCAAAAGCTAAAAACGTGATTTTTCATACAATCAGGGGTCATAATTCAGGAAGTTACGGTCCGATATGCGCGAATAGTGAAAGGAACCGAGATCTTTGGGTTATAAACTTACATTTCCAGTTTCAACAAAATCGGATAAAAATTGTGACCTAAATAGGGTCCACAAGCTAAAAACGTGATTTTTCGTACAATCAGGGGCCATAATCCATGAAGTTTCGATCCGATACATGCCAATATCGAAAGCAGCCGACATCTTTTGGGGATAAACCTATATTTCAAGTTTCCTCAAAATCGGATAAGAATTGTGACCTGTAGAGAGTCCACAAACAATTGTGGACGGACGGACAGGGGCGACGGCATAATACGTCCACATGAAAATGTGGGCGTATAAAAATGTATGTTGTGATGTCAATCATTTAATATCCTGGCAAGTTATTTACCTGTTTTAAAGGAATACATCGTCCACTTCCAAATTTTTCACCTTCACCAGTTTTGTCTTTTTCATCATCTTTTTTAGGCTGTTAATAAAAGAAATAATTTAAATGTAATTTAATATTCCACTATAGAATAACAGTTTTACACACAGTTCATCTCCCGACAAAACAAAACATTGGCCGTAATGTCTTAATTACTACCAGGTTTCAGTATTGGTTCATAAATGTTGTGTTGGGCAGGTGGCAATATCAATGTAGTACAGTTTCTAAACTGACAAAGGAAACGAAATGAAATGGGTTTTTTAAAACGTCCTAGTGTTCTGCACCGAGTTGGCTAATGGCAACAGGCATATGCCATACACTGTTCTATCAGTATGAGGGATTATTTGCCCGGACAGTGGCACTACAGCCTTCTCTTATATCGAACTATCAAGGGTTCTTTTACGTGCACACCAATGAGTACACAGGACCTCAATGTTTCATCCCATCCGAACGACTATACGCTGTCCCTTGCCAGGCCCTCCATCCTGTACCACTAACAACAAAGACATTCAAGTTATAGACCATGGCTCTAATAGTGCTTTTCTTTAACTTCCACAAAATACATTTCCATCCAGTTTGGTTCGGTTACTGTTTGTTGTATGGGAGATAATGATGTTCTCAAAAAATAGTTTACAGTTAAAAATATGGAATATATAATATCATTTTGGTAAATGTATATGAAAAACAAAAAAAAGTATCTAAGAGTCGTAAACCAAAATTTTCATGCACAAAAACTTGAAATATACAACCCCTCTATCTAAAACCAAACAAAATTTCTGAAAAACATTCTAAAACTTTTGATCATGCTTAAAAATAGAAACTAACAGAAGGTTCGGTTTATTCAACTGTCCAAAATATTTTATTAATAACAAATAATGAAAGACTGATCATGTCGACTAAATTTTAGAAAGAGAATCACTGTGGTGGTGGTGGAATGGTATAGTATGAACCATTCTTGTAATAATTTTAAAGTTTTAAACTAGAGGAATACAGGTACAGTATGTATCCAAGTTTCCATGTATCATAAATGAGAATATTGTGACATATATTTAACCTTTTATTCTTCCTTTGACCTAAACACAAAATTGTTGGGGGGTTTTTAATGTGAGCTTATATATTCTTAATTATACTCAATATACTGTGTCAAGTTATACTCCTTGTGAATCCCTTTTAAGAAAGACAATATATGACTTCTACTTTATTTGAAATAAAGCATGCTCTAATACCCCTGAAGTAGACCCATAGGCGTACGAGCTGGGGGGACTAGGGGGGGCGGCCGCGCCCCCATTTTGGGCACCAAATGCTGGGAAAATTTGGGCACACAATTGTACTTTGTAAAAGTTGTATAAAAAAATATTGTGTTCTTGAATGCGTCCAATTTAACAGCGAATTTAAATTCAGAGTGTCTATAGTTAGGCAATTAAATAGAAATCTTAAGACTCGAACCCTCTATTGTTTGGAGTACAGTAAGCCACAAATTACAGTTACATAAACAACTGTTTTTAGTTGTGTATATTACAAGTAAATAAAATTTAGTTCTCTTTTATTGATGATTTAGAAATTAAGAACTTATTCATCGCAAAAGAGATATTATGATTATCATGTAACATACTAAGAACCTAACTACATTTTTGGGGCACCAACCACCACTGCCTCCCCAGTAAAAAATTTCCCCGTACGCCTATGGGTAGACCATTAACTCTTCAGTGAAAAATAATTATGTTTCAGACCAGCACTAGCTTCCACATAGATTTTTAAGGATTTTATCAGGTTTAATGTGACCATTATTACTCCTCAATTTATTTCATATCTCCATTTCAACTAATTGAGTAAAGCAGTATACATAGTTTATTTTGATAAATTAACAGGATATAAAGACACAGCAATTTCCAAATTTTTATTTAAGTATTCCACTCCATGTATATATGACATTCAGTGAAATATCTTTACATATTAATATCAGGCTTTTGCATCATTTCCTTTCTTTATTATGTACATATCTTTTAAATTTACACTAATCCACACTTTTAAAGGGCATATGTCTCTATTTTTTTAAACCTTGAAATAGATAAAAATAGTTCTAAAAGCACATGTTAATGCAAAATGAATGTATTTAAAGTGATTTATATTCATTTTTTGAAAAAAAATATTGTATTTTCTAATCAATTATGTTCAGTGAAATATGTGAACAGTTCAAATTGAACGTCAGTCGTTTACACCTGTTTTTAAATTATTTTGTCATTTGTGAACCAGCCTTTACTAATTACTTCCACATTGTGTTGTAGGATATGATTTTATTTGTTCATTACAAAATGGCACCCGAAACAGCAGGGTACACAACTGATTATAAAATGTTAATTGTGTACTGAATATAGAAATTAGGATCCTTTAGATTCATGGCAAGATAACAAATCAATATTGAATTCTAATTTGTTTTTTTTTTAATTTTGAATATTATGGAAAATATTGAGTTAGAAACTTATCTTCTTTAAGGTGTGTTCAATTAAACATGATTTGAATGATTTGAACCAATCACCACAGTGGCTACAATTAGATTTCAAAGAGAACAGAGAACTGGTAAGGAAAGATCTTCATTTTGTGTGTGTGTGAGAGAGAGAGAGAGAGAGAGAGAGAGAGAGAGGTTTAAGGTCCACTTAAAATAAACTACCTGTATGTCATTTCTGGACTAACATAGTGCAATTTTATTTCAATAATTTGTTCGTGTATAGGGGTCTTTAGCAGTGGGAAGAAACTGGAAGTCCCAGAAAAAATCCACAGGGTTGGACAGGTGACCCCAGTCCTTGTCACGAACAAGTGGGGAATCGAAACAACACCACTTGACTCGATGACAGCAGACCTTCTGATCCAAGGCACATGCGATAACCATTAGGTCCCCAATCCCCTTCTTCATTTTGTGTAGGCCAACCAAATTAAAACCGGAAGGAAACAAGATCAACTTTTGATCATTACACTGTTTTTAACATTACATTGTAGTATATAATAAATGGAATAGTGTGTGCATGGCCTGTATTTCAACATTTCTAGACTGAAAGAATATTTCAACTTACCTCAGTTATAATTATATTAATTATTATAAGTTAATCAATTAAAATTATTCATAAGTTATTCAATTAAAATTATTCATTCCAAATAAAACAATACATGCAAAACAACCATGATGCACACATGCATTTTCTAACCCAATATCATGCCACAAACTCAGACAAAAATAAGAAAACACATTGAATAACCTGAGAACGCAACAAACAATAGCTTCAATACAGTCTAACACAATTTAACAAGATTTTCAATGAAATTATTTTTTAGCAACCTGGAAATAAAGTCATAACAGCGACTTCCAATAAAAAACTAATAAGTCTATCAGTGAAAGACCTATCTGCACTTTCTATATTACGATTAATTTTCTGAAAATGCAGATGAGATATTATTCAGACTAATTAAGATTAGACCATACTTCATTTTTTTCATTTTGTTTATATTTTACACAACAGTGAGATCTAACAACATCTTTAAAAAGAATTGAATACTGGTAAAGAAGTAGTTAGACCTTAATTACTGAATACAATATAATAACCTAATTCTAATTACCGGTACCGTTAGACCAGATATTATTTCCAGTGTTGCTTGCTTCCATGTATTTTAAACATTTCTGAAGACTTAGGAATAAAATATTCGTATACAATAATACCAGTAATCTGAAACTTGCCTTCTATATTATTAATTTATAAGTAGGAAAGATCAAGTGAGTAGAATATGCTTTCAAGAGAGAGGGATACTTATGAGTACCATCGTATTTTATACTACCGGTATGAGAGTACCACATAGCTCAAAGATGAAAATGTATCAGCAATTTAAAATCTTTACGGTAACCTAAACAACTATTTTAAGAATGATTGTGGATTGTGGATGATAAATATTAAGTACCAAGATGTTTTGTTCTGGTTTTCAGTTTGAATGGATAATTTACTTAAAATGCATTAAATTAATTATTATATTTGAGCGTATTTGATTTGCCTTTCTAGCGACATTGAAGAGTGGGGTTATGGTATATGACTCACAAGGATATATGCATTAGATACATTACTTAAATCTTTATATTCTAGCAAAATCAAACTTTTCATTCACACAAGTCTTCAGAATCTAAAGAAAAAGGGGAAGGAACAAAATGTCATGGCAAAGATGTTTTTAGTCAATCAACAATAACACTCTGTACACATCAAACGATTTTAGAATATTGATAGCGCTTACATTAAAAAGATTAGAACGCCGCCGGTTTTTACGATTCTGAGTAGGAGTGCTGCTTGGTGTAGGCAAATCTTTTGAGTCTGGCTGATCCTGCAAACGTAGACGGGGTCAACAAATAAAAAGGTTAGTCCGCAACACAAATCAAGAATAAGCTGAAACAAATCTTACTTGGTGGAGATGTAAACTTGCAACTACTGGTTAATATTTCTTCCAAATACTTGATCAAAAAGTTCAGTATTTTTTAAAAGGTTTAAATTCCAAAGAAGGACTGGATGTTCCAAGTACTGTGATTCAGTTGTTACAAGTTCAATTCTCCACTCTTTAGCATTAACAGCAAGGAATGACTACAATTAATTACTCGCAAGTTATTTTGAATTTCGGTAATATTCTTCATAAATAATTTGGAATCTGAATAATACAGGTATACTGAGACGCAATGAAAACCTACCATCGATTTGACCGGTAGTGATTGTGAGGCATAATTCAACTGAAAGGTGATTTTTAGATATTTAAAGACACAAGAAATTAAACAACCCACTGAGGCCATAACAACTTTACTTTACAGGTAAACGCTGACGCAAGGGTAAGAAATGTAATTCATTAACGCATGGCTCTTAGTGGTGAACACATGGTGGAGATACATCGCTGAATGGCTTTAGTCCACACTCATTGCAATGCTGGTTTCAGTGACTCTGCTACTCATGCATCTTTGAATGAACGCAATGTTCTGGTATCTACCTTGGTATATCACTGTCTTCCACAGAAATGTGGGAATTGTACTGACCCTAACCTATCAAAAGCCACATTTTATACCTCATGTCTGTGCCATAAAGTGGTAAATTTTCATTGATTCTCAGTTAACAATTCATAAGCATGTTAAATCTCAATAAATTTTTTTTACCAGTAATTCAGTATCCATCTCAATCTATTATTGTTCTGTTTATTTACTTTAGTTAATAATACATTTGAATAATTCCTTGCTTTTAATTTAACTGATAATATATACTGATATTCATCATGCTGTTATCCTATCCAATGGTCTGTATAAACAGATAAGCATTAATAAGCTTCGAAGCTGTAAACTTTCAACAATTGACTGCAAATAAAAACTGTTAAGTTTAAACTAACAATTGGCTAGATGCTAGTCGATATTTCTATTGATTCGAACTAATTTTATCAGCAAAGCTCTGGGTGTGTCTACACATAAACATTTAAGTTTAGATGCAGCAAAAAAAAAAAAAAAAAAAATATCAATGACTTGAGATATTAAAAGGAATCATGATTTTTTTCCCCTCGTTTTCTTTGATGATTAAATAAAACCACAATTTTATTTGCAGCCTTAGAATAGATCTATAAATTTTACGCTTAATCATAAAATAAAGCTTAGATTTTAAACTGCATTAAAATACATTTAACATGCAAACATAAAAGTGTATTACAAAAAATTTAACACACATCGAAATTAATTTGATAATGATATGATTAATGAAAGCCTTATTTGTTTATTATTCACACAGTGTTATTTGGTGTTAGTTAGGGATTTCAAATTCTGTGCATCAAATCAAAATAACTCATTCTAACCATGTGATCAAATATGCAAATATGAAATTTATGAGATAAACCACATGATTAAAAGCTAGCATTTTGACTGGTTGTTAGTAATTGTATGTTAATGTGCAGATCTAACCAATCAATATTTCCATCAAATCACAAGACTTTGTTTTATGTGATTGGTTACTTTGATAACTTACTGAATATAATATAATGTTCATGCTGTGCTATTGGAAGTTAGTTGCTATGACTACCGAGCTTATATAAGGGAGACAACTTTTTCATCCGTACAAAGTAAACTTACAAGAACGAGACTGGAACGAACTCGCGTCATACGAGTGAGAAGAGGTGTAAAGGGACTAGTATCATGAATTTGTAATTCCATCATGTATCTATCCACCTTTTCCTAAAACCAAACGGAACAAAAATAACATAATAAAAATAACGAAAGAACAAAATATAATTTCAGCAAAATGAAAACAAGAACAGAAGACACATCAACCTGGGCATGCAAAACAGGACTAAGAAATCAGTAAATATGGTAGGAATCATGCAAAATAATAAAACCTGAATCAGAGGGATATAATAAATGACAAGGAATAAAAGATTTCAGAAGAAAGACTTGAGTTGAAAAGAATTGATTGAGAAGAACAAACTAAAGTAAGTGCATTAACAAGCCTAGTTCCAATACCTCTTTGATTTTGTATAAGATGTTATGTTTTAAGATAGAATGTATTATTTTGTAGTCCAAATTTCTAATGGCATTGATCTCGTAACAACTCATTGATTGTAATCTGATTTTCTTGTTCTCTTATTAACTACAGTACAGTGTTCATCTGAAGGTAGTTTCCAATGACATTAAAGAAGTCCTATTTTTTTTATATTAATTAATTATACGGTATAATGATTTTGGTAACAATTTTTCAATCTGGTAATTTGAATGCATTTTCCAATCAATGGTTTTCTCTTTGTAATCTCGACTGTTAAATATATATTTAGATTTAGGTAAATTACATTAGCTTGAGAAGGTGTATATAACAGGTCTTGATTTTGTCAGTTTCATTGTTTATTTCACTAAATTTGGGCTACACACAAGTTCTTATGAATGTCAAAATGTAAATGTAGTAAATAAGGGTATCAGTAACTGACAA
Source organism: Patella vulgata (assembly GCF_932274485.2). Taxonomy (NCBI): domain Eukaryota; kingdom Metazoa; phylum Mollusca; class Gastropoda; family Patellidae; genus Patella; species Patella vulgata. Next base: position 28,684,763 of record NC_065883.2, read on the forward strand.
CCTGTCCATTTGTTGTTGCTCATCTGATGATGATCTGTCACTGTTTTATCACGATTTAATAAAATAGCTATTTTAGAAGATACGTGTCAAACCATGATGGTTTGGATGTAGAAATTTAACTTTAAATAACGAAGTGGTGAAATTTGTTCCAACTCAGTGACTAATTATCTGTGTTTATTTACAATTTTAAAGAAGGGTTTCATTTTCTGAAAGTGTGGGGATAGAATCCTAAGATAGCAAAGCATTAACAGCACCCTGTCATAGCAGATGTGACGATTCTTGCACCACAGTGTTATATATTTAGTGGTGATGCAACAAGAATGATCTTACAGAATACAGATATATAAGTATGATACTGATAGAGAAAGGTCATACTTTCATTTTACAGATATAGAAAAACATGAAACAGAAAGAAAACACTTTTGATTTACTAAATAAAGAAACATGATACAAAACAATAGGTACAGAATAAAGCAATACAACACATTCATATGTTTCTGTCATTTTTAATAGACAATAACATGGTAAACTTCTGCACACCTGCGTAACACTGGTATATGTTATTATGATAAATTCAATATCACCCAATATCATATCCATGCTAAAATCATCATTTAGTACCAATGTAAAAAAAGACAACATTTTCATAAAAGTTATATTCACATTTTTAAACTAAAATAATTCAAACAGGCTTTTATACAATAGAACATTTTGCCAATTTCAATACTTTATTTTCAATATATAAGACAGTCTATTCTTCTTTAAACTCCAATTGTCTAGTGATTTTTCAGCAGTTCTACAGATGTGTTTTACCCACAAACAATAAAAACTGTGTATGAATAAGCCAGATGTTTTCAAAGCGTTGTGCTTTGCTTTTTTATAAAATATGTGACTCTATTTCTCATTTCTTTTTAAAGGGGAATGTGCACAAGATGATTTTAACAACGATATTCTAGTACGATATTCAATATTAAATGAAAACTGATTAAATGCCCAGGTCACCAACATGGTTACTAAAATAAGCAGAATTTCTAAAATCAAAATATGACTCGATTAAGCAAAACTGAAAATAAAAATCTGATCAGATTTCAATGAACAACTTTATTTTAGAAAATGTTGTCTACTCTTGCATAAAAGCAAAAATGTCAACATCTCATAGGTTTTGAAATTTTTGCTTAAACTTGGACTAGACGATCAATCTTAGAAAATACTTATATTTCTCTATATCACAGATAATTTACAGTGTAACTTTAATAAACTTTTTTATCAAGTATTTCAATTTCTGTAATCTTTTCTTTTCTCTTATGTTTAAAATTATCTTCAACTTTATTATTAATTAATAGAACTTCATGCATTTACTATTACACAATAAGTTGGTTAGTTAATAAAACTAAATATTTAATTATTTTAAGCAGTTACTAATTAGTGGTAATTGATCATGTTGATATATAGCAGGAACATAAATATTTGTCTCTGAATAGTTTGGTTTTGGCCTAAATAGTTTGGTAACCAGAACCAAACTATAGTTTTGTTTTGACCTTATTAAATATTAATTATTATTTCCACTATTCAATTTATTATATTAGTATATAATGTTAATTACAAACTAGTAGCATGGATAATTTAATATTCTTTATCAATGTTAAAATTGAGTTATACAATTATATTATTAAATAAATTAGTAATTTGACAATTAAGCTTTAGGTAATAAAGTCTTTTTTATTTTATATACATATTTTAATATGTATTAGGTTATATATCATATATGTATTAGGTTATATAAACTTTAGATATATATATACTAGGTAATATTACATTAACAGTAAACAGTAAGTGTATTTAGTATTTAATATATTGTTATAGAAGTTTATTTTGTTTGTCAACATAAATATCAAACAATACCATATGTGTATATAATTGCCTTTCTTATATGTGTGTTTATAAATGGTTTATATATATATAAGCCTTTTTGTCATAATATTGCATGCATATACATGAGAAATGAATATTATAATTACATATTATAGAAAACACATTCAATCTGTTTACTGATTTATTAGTTTATAGTAACAATTATGATCTGTCAACACTAACTATTTATATCATTAATATGATATCTATCAAGAACAAATGACTGACAAATATTCCACGTATAAACCACCTATGCTTAATTCAGATCTGAGTCAAGTGTAAATTACTACAGGTAGTATATGAAGCGCAATGTGACTGCATGTACCTGAAGTACCATGGAAACTTTTGTCATATTTGTTCAAATATGCCTTTTTTTTTGTTTTTCCTATTATGCTTGATTTTGTAAACTTATATATTTGAGTATTAATAATATCATAATGAATATAGTTTGTCAAGAACAGTGAGCCAATAAATTATTACTGGATGTATAAAAACATCTTGAACAGATGTATAATAATATAACCACGAGAATTCATCTTCACATTTGTGTACATATTTATTGACACAATAAAATCAAGCAGTTACATGTATTGATAGATCATGCTGTTATCAAATATATTGATAAATATTATAGTTTTTAATTAAATTGGTATATATGTTTCTGAGACTTACACTTAAGTTAAAAGGTTTGAATAGTTGTTTATTTTTCCAGTTTTGTAAATGAGCTGTTGGGTGGTTGTATCTAAGGTCACTACCGGGGCCCTGCCAGGGTAAAACAACAAAAATACATGCTGAAACTCAATATAATAAGCATAGACTAGGGTGAATCTATTACTGGAAATCTCCCAATATTGAACCTTGAAATTTAATTCTTATCAAGTTGGACAGCAGTTGTAATTAGAGAGTCTTTAAACAAAAGATATTTTGTTTACATTTCAAAATGATAATATACCAATGAAGATTTCCAGTAACTTCTAATTTGGGCAACCAAAAAATAAATAAAATCAAGCAAACAAAATATATTACAAAAATTAAAACTAAACAAAATCAAGTTATTACTATAAGAAATTACAAAATGTTACTTTGTAAAGTATGTATTATGACAATATTAGTAATTATATATAATTATGGAAAATACATCTGATTATGTTACAAGATGCTTGATAATTAGATTCACATGGTGAAATTTTCAAGAATATCATACATAATTCAAGCACTTTTTTACCCTTTATATTCATCACAACTGACTTTTGAGGAATTCATAATATTCAAAAATGACATTCAAAGAATGAATTCATATAATATGTGCCCTCTTCCTTGACATTTTCTTCGTCTGATCTTGGGTTTTGTAACAGGATATTCCTTCCGAATAAATTTGATTCTTTTTGACATTTCAATTTTGAACCAAAATATTACAGTTGTGATATATTACACTTTAAAATAAAACAAAATTTCACCATGCCACCTTTTAATGTAAGAAATCATTCCATGTGTATTAGTAAAACTCTAGTATCAAGCTTGACTACTACAATAATTAAATGACGAGTCTGACAATACTGCCAGACACTCTGGACAGTGGACAGAATTCAATACAGAAGAAGAATCCAAAAAATGGTACAGATAGTTGATGTACAGGTATCAGTTGAACTTAAAACTATGGATGTACGATGTCCAGTCTTTTAAATGTTGTGGTCAGCCCAATACAGTAAGCCCTAGACATTCACAGAAGATAATCGTGTAAGGATTATTTAATCATTTATAGACTTATAAAAAAGATATATGACAATTTAAAAATCGAAACTTTCATGACATGGAAATTGAACTGAATGTGATAAAATATCAAAAATTGTAAGATAAACTATTTCCTAGTAAAGGTTTCATTGCAATCAAACAGCTCCATTTGTTCAACATATTCAAAACTATTCTTTTTTGATTTCAGTCCCACCAAGGTTATGTAAAATCTTATCATTTCCTCATTAGAAATAAAGTATTAATGTGACATAGTGTTCTTTTAACTTTGTGAAGCTGATTTTGTTGTTTTTTATGTGTTAATGATGGTCAGAAAAAATGTAATTGGATGTCATCCTTCTATATTTTATTCCTTTATATACACAAAGGGAAAATTCTGTATTTGGGTGAATTTATTCACAGAAACTGGTTTTATATTTAGAGATAGAAACAGACTCTAAACAGTTTTTCTCTCATGATAAATACACATCTAATATTTATATAAGACAATATCTCCAGTGGTATGCAATTTATATGGTTTCATAAACCACTTTCATTCTCAATGAATTGTCCTATTTGTTTAAAAACACAAACCAGCTTGCTTCGATAAATTTGCCCATGAATTGTTAGTGCGAGCAAATCTAAAAGACAAAATATGCTTTAGAAAACTATTAATTGTCTATCACAATCATCTGGGAAAACTACAATTTTGTATTAATTATAAGACAAAATTCTCAGTTAGACGTTTAATGAATGACTACTACTGCCGATACCAAGCAGAATTTTACACATCAATAGATCAGCGGTAACCATTACAGACTACAAATGTTTAGAGTCACAGACAATTGATAATTTTTAAAGATAATTCTGTCTCAAATGAAAATGATGTTAGTAAAAAGTTGAAGATGATGTAATTATTACTGGTATTCGATAAAATGCTTAATTTTCATTCAATGATTTGTTTTATAAAACTCTTCATCATTGTAATTGTAAATATATATAGAAAATCCAAATATTGAAAAAAAAAACCCAATTCAATCTTGAACTGAATTGTCAACATACATAAAGAACAACATATGAAGTAAAGTAAACCATCTTGTAGCCAAAGACCATTTCATAAAAAACATTAAACTAAAAATAACAGATTCTCCTCATCAACCTATTTTTCTATTTTTGTAATAATCAATTGTATATTAAAGAAATAAACCAATAATTATGAACCAAACCAATAGGACTATATAACCAAGAATCATCCTTAATCCATACAAATTTCATGTGTAATGATTTTATAAGGCAGGGCATAAATTTAATGAATCAAAAGCACAAAGTTGTCATCAGTTTAAACATAAACAACACATTAATCAGCTCCAGTGTCCACAATACATTTGTATTTTAAAAAGTGATTAAGGGTAATAATTCTGAAAGTGATTATTGGAAATCAAAAGGATTCTTGGCTTCATGAATTTAAACAATGAATATAAATTTAAAGTCAACTGTGTCATAACTATAGCCTCTAGAATGTCCATACTAATACTATTTTCCAAAGTGATCAAGGGCCAGAGAAACTGCAATATACGATCACATTTCAACTGACTCATTCCTATCTATACTTCATAAAATATATTGAACTACAAATTATTTGGGAAGAATGAACTAATTTAGAGACAAATTTATACTTGTTAAATGTGTATTACTAATTCTGATTAGATTGTGAAAATAATTAAGGCATTTTTATGAAAATAATATTTGATAGCTTTGTTTGAAAAATGATAATACACCGCAACCAGAAAGCTGTATATTCATCAAACATAAAGTATATTATAGACATCTACGGAATATGTTTATTATTAACAAAATAAGTCTTATAGACAACTTGTCCGAACGAAAACAGATTTAACATCATGTAAATGAGAACTAATTTTAAAACATAGATCTAAATTTCCTGATCTCTCACCCACCCATCTCAGCTATTTTGTAGCTACATGTATGAAACAATGTCTATAATATACAATCAAGTTTAATTTGCTAAAACCAGAAGAATAATCAGAAATTGGTGGTTATTTCACAATACATTTACTAAGCCTGTAAATAAGTGTTGGATACCATTTTCCAAAATTAAAGTTATGGACAGGATTTAAATAAACATTTTTTTTAATACCAATCTAAAATTATTTCAATCAATTATGAATTCAAGCAAATTTAAATATTTTTTCTATATTTAATAATATTAGACACCCTTTTTGTTTTACCATGTTTTTACTCTTAGTTACAAGCTTCAGTAATTGTCTAACCGTTCTAACTTGAGAAATCAGACTAGAGTTATCTTTCCTTATTGACGGAGTCAGATGAAAAAATATTGTTGTTAGTTATAGACAATAGTGATAAAGAAAAGAACTAAGAAAGTGGTGGATTTGAAAAAAAGTTGTGATTCTCAAACTAGAACTGTTAAACTGGAATTATGACCTTTAAACTTACGCTGAAAGAATTAGATTTCTGGATAACAGAAGTTTTTTTATTTTTTCGAGGAGTAACAGGTGTTGTGACTGCAGGATCCCTAAAATTTACTCTATCGTCCTAGAATAAAACAGATTCCATGCACAAATTATCTCCCTTATTCACATATGCAGGATTACCTCCCTTCATTTAAGGTAACACACTACTTCTGATTGACAAGATGCAAATCATCAATTTCGGAATGGTGTGTTAGTATTTACACTGTCCCAAAATCTCCCTTCATAGTAATGCTTTTTAATTCACCATTCCTTCTCTTCAACTTTTGAGCTACTCTTCCTGAGACATAACTCTCATCCCATCCTTCCCCCAACAGTTAGAAAACACAAATAACATAACACATACATTACACATACATATATATACAAAATAAAAATAATTAAATATATCAATGACAGTGCAAAAAAAAATAAAACTAAATCAAATTTAAATGAAAATAATTAAACAGGCTAATGAAGCAACATCAAGACACTAAGTTTATTTTTAAAAATAAAATTTAGAAATTAAAATATTCTAAAAAAGAAAATCAAAAACGATTTTATTTAGATCCCAACGTTGTTTTCTAGGTTAAATGTTGTATTTGGGGATTATCAAATTTAAAAACCTACCTGTGGTTCTGGGGGCTCTGGTTGCTGGGGTGGGGGAAATGATGGTGGGGAAGGGGGCTGTTCTTTTTTCTTTCTTTCAGATTTTTCAGTTTTCGATTCTCGTGACTCTTTTTCCCTCGATATTCTTGGCTGTTCCTGCTGAAATAATTTACAGATATTGAAGGTATAAAGTCATAACAAGACTTACAATTTTTTTTCATGGTTTTGTCAAATATTAATCCATTTTTAGTGATCATTATAAAACTAATTTTGAATTGAAATAATTGTTTCTATTTCGGGAGAAAATGTTGATTTTTCAATGACAACTGATTAGAAGTACAATAGCTTCAAGGGGGTGTTACTGTGCTTTGATGGCATGCATGACAAATTATCTATATTTGTGTAGTTTACATAAATTGATGCCAAGTATCATTTGTGGGTCAATCTGGAAGGCATGTATGGCTGTAGCACCATCTAAAGCGCTCACATTATACCACTCGACCACCCAACACCAATTATGTTTTGTTTCAGAACAATAGAATAATATTTTGACGTCTTATATCAACATTTAAAAATAATATAAATCTTTCAAAGCCTGTGTGGCTAAACAACCCAACACAATCTTACCTGTTGTTGATCACGTAGTGCTGGATTATTGGTTGTCAAGGTACCAGAACTAGAGGTTGATTGGCTGCTGGTACTGTGACTATCATATGGTTTACTGGTACCAAACCTCTGTGAATGATTTGGAGTGCTTGGAACAACAGTACTGAGCATTGGGGGAATGTGAGGGAATTTCGTTTGAACTATCCTTTGGCACGCTAAAATAAAAATTGATTTAATCTTATTCATTTTTATGAATCACAAAATAATTCCTAAGTTGTGCTATTAAGTTCTTTCCCCTGAAAAGTATCACACGCACATAAGCTATGTCAACTGCTTTCTGTTCATCTCAAGTAAAACCATTCAAATGGAATGGGCTTTATATTGTCAACACAATACTTGATCAATTTTAAACAAAGATATGGTAATGGTAATTTCTATGGTAAAGTCTGCAAATTGAGATAAGAGAATTTTGCCAAAACAGGGGCATTTCCGCTGCTCTACTTCAGTTACATGCACACCAATGCGTACACAACTGGACCTAGTTTTTTAGTCCTAATCTAAATGAACTAACAAGACATATAATATCTTGTTGAGAGTCCAATGTCCTAACTGCTCAATGCATGGTAAATCTTAACTTATTATCTTCAGTGTGGAATTATCTGTTACTTACCATCTTGAAAGACCCTCTCCACATTTAAACCATAAGTAGCACATGTTTCATAATATGAACATCGTTTTAAATCATTGGCTAGTTTTCGTGCTCTTGTATCATCAATAACCCTTGGATTACTCTCACTTATAGCATCTGAAACATACATTGTATATAGAATAAATTATACAATCTATTTTCAATTTGTACAATTTTTTAAATGTTGCTGTCTATTATATACTAAGTCATCCAAATTTCATGACACAGTGAGCTTTCAATGGCCAGGTAATTTTAAAAGCTGCTGGGTTTTCAGTCCCCTTTATTCTCCTAACAATACAATATTGGTCCCTTATAATATAAAATATGCCAAGTAATTAGAAACATTTTGAGTTTTTCATGCGTGACTGGATCATTTTCCTACACAAAGATTTCACATAACTTGTATTTAAAATACAATTTATTGTTACTTCCTTCAGAAATATGTTCTTTTAAAAACATGAATATAAACTAACACCAAAACAAAATCTTTTTTCTTATCTCTCGAATGAAAAAAAAATCTTTTGTTTTTTAGTTGTTAAATTGTTTGTTTAAAAGTTATTAAAAACAGCTCCGATTTGTCATGATTTTTTATGAACATGAATGTTTTTAGCAGACATGATGTGTATTTTATGGTAATTTATGTTGTATTTTATCAAATGGTGTGACATGACATATGTTAACATGCCTAAATAGATAAATGTCAGGAGGTGTGGCGGTGTGCTGTTCAACTTGTTATTTTTAACAGTTAAAATAAAATCAACTTAAAACAGAGATTTACATCTCATCAACTTAGTTTTTTTTATTAACTATGGCTGCCACAATATATTTGTGTGAAGTGATTTAAGGATTTAGCACCAGCATATATCACTGAACATTATTTAAAATCAATGAGAAAAGACATTTTACCTTTTCCTCACATCATGCAAGAATAAAAGGAAATATTAATTTTAAGATACCAAACAAAGACAGGTATTTCTACTCAAAAACAAATTCTATTTATTTTTCAATTGTAATAGCAGAACTATTGCAATTTGATGAAGGCAGTAGACGTGTTACACCTATTGATATTCTAATCTTGGCACAATATATGTAAACAATAAAATTGAAAAAATAAACCATCATATTATATTTACATCATAAGCAGATGTTATTTATAGAATTTTGCTTTAAGTTTTCAAGTTCAACATCTGTCTACAAACATAAACATCTATCAATATTCTGGTGCACATGTAATGCACATGCAGTTTAATTTGTAAACGTCAACATGATAAACATCAGTTAATAAGATGTTACAATATTCTATTGTTCATGTTTAGATGTTTTCTAAGCAGTAAAATATTTTACTTAAAAATGCATTATGTAATATTTACTTTAGATAAATAAAAAGCTGTACGTTTGTGCTATAATAGTTTATAAATAGATAATGAAAATTAAATATATTGAAAATTTTAGTCAAATCTCTCCATTCTGAGTTAAGTCTCGATTTTCATTTTAATGCTTTATAACGATTGCCGCTGGTAAATGAATTGTGAAAGAAAATGTTATTCGGATATCACCAAATTTTCTAAATTTTTTAAAGGAACATGAAATTAGTCTAATTATGGTGTTTTGAACCGCAAGTGTCAGCCTTGAGTAAATAGTTCTGACCTGTTAACCGAGACTAAAAGAGGAGTAACTCTTGGCAACAATGAGTTCGCTTCGAGAGTTTCATGATATTAACATTGGTAAGTTTTCATTTAATTTGCAGACTGTTATTGTTATCACAATTTTGTATATAGTTCTTGTTCAGACAATTGCCTTTCATGCTTACAATACATTATACATGCTCAAAAACATCCTATAAAACTGTGTGATGTCTAGCTAGGATTCTAGTGGTTGCTATGTATAGACCTACTGTTCTGATGTGTTGTCAACAAATGATTTGTGCCTCAATGCCAGATGAATTACAATTAAGCCATATATACTCTTAAAAAAAAAAGTAAGGGATATTGAAATGCATTATACCTATGCAGGTTGCAATATGATAAATAGTCATGGACATTTGACATGCTTTGAGAGTATGTTCACAGATGAAGAACTTATCGCCCCAACAAAACCCCTGAGCTGCACATGAGACACACAATAGCGCCATACATGTGGGAGTGGTTCTTTGTCAAATTTAACACTTCAAGGAAGAGTTGATGAAAACTGCTGCATGCTGGTTTATCTATCCATGTTGCTTTCCTATCGGTTCTTGCATAAGATTTACTGTTTGGTGTATCTTTGCTTTAGTGTGTTACGTTTAATTTGATCGGGAGACGTGTTCATCGACGTCAACCGACAATACTGCAAGAATTGGCCGTGGCACTGCAAGAGGAGTGGGTCAGATTGCCCCAAACCGTGATTAGACGGTTGATTAGGAGCATGCCACAACGAATCGCTGAATGTCTGAGGATTGGTGGAGCAATTACTCATTATTGAGACAAAAATCAAAAACGTGTATCTCTTTGCGAGTGAAATGGGGCCGTCAGATAAGCCCCCCATATGAACCGTTTATGTTCATGTGTAGGAAATTGGCCTGTTATTAACATACACTGGTTACCTCTAATAAAAACAGTAGTGCATTTTCGCAGTTTTGTATTGTTTCTGAATATCCCCTACTTTTTTTGAAGAGTATATTTCACTTATTGTTACTGAACAATCATAATCAGTTTTTATTAGATAATTTCTGAAAACTGATTGCAGAACAGAAAAAACTCCATGTAAACAGTACTCAACTTCAATATTCAACTGACTCTGTCATATAATCTTTATCGGTATGAACACAGAGATTTCTAATTTGACTGAATCTGACTTACCTTGAGTACCGACTAAAATAAGTGGAATTTCTGCAGCATTTCTATAATGTGCCATTTTAGCATAATAACTATAGACAGCTTGAAAACTCATTTCATTCTCCAGACTAAACACAAATACTACAGCATCTACCCAATGAACAAACTGAAATAGTATTTAATATAAATATTATTATAATATCTATACCGGGTAATTCTTTATTAGTATAAATGGACAGGAATATTAATTTATATGGTTCCAAGATAAACCGTGGGTAGGTTACTCATGGGTAGGTCACATAAATGACGATTGTGGAAATACAATTTATGGGGATTTATGTCTTACTTTTCTGCCCCAAGCACGCTATTGAAGAGGACATGCACCATGCGGCGTCCATGCCATGTGCTGTGAGGGGGAATTCTGCCAAAGACTACAGTGCTATGGCCTACTCTTACATCGATTTCCAAGTGTCAGGGTATCTTTAACATGCTGCCAATATACGGGACCTCAGTTTTTCACTTCATTCAAATGTCTGCACCACTGATAGCAAGAAACAAACACTATAAGCTAATACTTTCTTGACAAGAACCTGCAGCCCCAATCCAATATTTAACTACAGTACGTCTATCGCCACTGTTCTATAACACACAATTTAGTGTTTTATCTATCGTGTTAATTTGTAATTTACCAGATGAATATCAAACAACACGATTTACATGTAATTATAACCCTGTACAGTTAGTCCTTCCACAATACTTGAACTACTGTGCCCTGTAATGGGTATCATGGTGGGAAAAAGAATAAAAGCAGACCAAACAAATACATACCTGCATTTCTGGTGACCCACCTTCATCTCTGATCAAGAGAAGGTAACTCCCACCATCGTATGTAACTTCCTTCTTGAATCTCCCTCCTAAGGAAAATAAAATTCATAATTTTGAATTCCAAACATCTCAGGATTTTTAATGTTTAATCCAAGTACATGTATCATTAAAGGATAAGACTGATGGTAATCACAGTGGTAGGATACTGTGGTCTCTGGTTACTAAAACAGTCGCTTCAAATATTGTGTAATGACTAATTAAAGAAACAACGCATCTTCTTTTCCAATGATAAATATTCCCCTGTTTTACTTCCAAAGAACTTAGTAGCATCACAAATTCAACTATAACATCTAGATTTGTAGTTATACAAACAAATGACATTGCCTAACTTCCGGTCATATTCAACACAGATTCTGATTTAACACCAGCTGCACACAGACGACAAGCTTATAACCAACATGAATGCTAAATCTCAATATTGTAATCTTATTTGCTTCAATAGAGTTGTCTATCTGGAATCAATACGTTCATCAATGTTACGGTTGCTTTTGGGCAGCACACCCATCCTTTCATAACCAATTTTAATCTCTAATTATTAACCTCCAGTTAATATTAAAACGAAAAATAATGGTAAATTTGAGATTCAAATATATCGATATTATTATTATACCTTCTGGAGATTCTTCCTGCATATATGATCCAGTTAAATAACGGTGGACTAACGCTGACTTTCCACTGTTTACACTTCCCAGTATACCCTATAATATACAAGATTAATATTGACTTCATGTCTAGGTAGGTTTTCATTTAAAGTTGTAAAAGACGAACAACTAATACTAATAATAAACAATGTCCATGCTTTCCATCAGGTCATTTTGACTCATCAACATTATAATATAATTTTCACACTTTTCTATCCGAATTGGAAGAAAAAACTACATGTTCAGCAAAACATTTTGACAAGTGTTCTCTTAATGTTTTCAAAGTATAATCATCATGGCTAAACAAATATGGTAGCCATGAAATTTGACAGCATTGATTGTACCAGTACTTACCAGTTTGATATCCGGTACAGATCGACTGATTGTCCATTCTTGACTGTTCACAAATGAATCTGAAAAATACATAGAACATTTAAATGATTTAAACAACTTTCTTTTATACACCGAAAGAAACATAAGATCATAAATTTTGGCTTCTACACTGTTACATGTATATTCAAGTGACAATGAAGTTTGATTGTCTTTTTTATCTATGTTGAAAGAGGCTTCAAGTATTTCAGAATATCATATACTTGTACAAATAGCCTGCTTAACTTCTCTATCACAATGATTACAGATATAAAATATACACAGTACTCCAATAACATGATGCTTATTCCTACCTTTATTTCTAGAATGTACACTCACACAAGATGTGAAAATATCCAACATTATTTATTTTTTGACACTTTCTCAATTCTTATCTTTTACATACATTGCTCACATGTACATATATCCAATAGAACAATCACAAAACTCTAATCATGTCTGACAACATGTGACTTTTTCTCTTAGTACTGAATATCAAAATTCAAAAACATAATAATGTTAATGAAATAATCTCATAGGATATCATCAACACAACTTTAAACTACTATTATATAAATCCAGATAACACAAATGGATTTGATTATAAAAACGGTAAAACTACAGGGAATCATTAATTATTCCTGATATAACCCCATGAGTAAATTCTAATGTTTTTTGTTATTAAAATCGTGTGAAGAAGTTATTACAATAGTACTGTTTTATCAACAGCCTGATCACATGATTGACATAATGATTATTGTTATCGTACATTTGTAGATTAGATTTTATTTATGTATTAACCAATCGATAAAAAGATGCATGTGAACTCACTGACTAGTACAGGATACATACATACGGTAAGTTTATATCTACACAACTAAATAATGTCACTTTTCAACAATGAAAAGTGAACTCTTAAGGACATATTTGTACAGTGCATTGTTTATCACAGAGATATGCAACACAAATTATGATATTTATCATTTTTACACACTTTACAAGGTTATTCTGAGATACATGTATTCTGGTCTTATTAGTTATGCTGGCATCAACCCGACAAGATATTTTGAGGTTAAATGAAATGGGGTTTAACATCTTGTAACTCTTGTTGTTCTGTATCAACTGGGCTAATGAAGACAGGACAGGTTAAAACCATCCTAAGCAATTCCTGCACATTACATACACGTACAATGCTATCTCTCACAAGAAATTTAAAATAATTAACACAAAATAATAACACATATGAATTCCACTTCCAAGAAAAGATATATATAAATGTTTAACAGATTTAACAAGGTAAGTTTTCCTGAAATATTACAGGGATCACAGATGAAGTCGTTTAAAACACCAATACATTAGCAATCTCATCTGTTGTAACTGCATCTAGGACCGTCACACAAAAAGAATGCCATGTGGCAATATACAGTCATCCTATCACAGAATTCCCACAATTTCATAAATATCTGAATGAGTAATAATAACAATTCAGAAATCTCACGACTTCAGTTGTAAGTTGTCCAGTTAGCAATATTTGATACGCAAGTAAGATTTACGTCAATAAGTTAATGTCATCATAGAAATATTTGATCAATCGGAGAGCTGATGACATGTGACGAACAGCTGTTTTAAAACTGATCTCTTATTGATTTTATTAATAATACATACATGTATATATAGCAAAGGATGTCATTGAGACTATGAATTTGAGCTGACAGCATGTTAATAATGGGTTGTATTTTCAAGGAATAAATCTTATATGATGCTTACTCTTTCTAGATAAGAACAGAACATAATAATAATGTAATTAAACTTCTAACTTGTCATTAACAGAAAATCGATAACCTAGATCAGTATGGTCACCATTATTATACATTTACTCCACCAGCAACAATGTCATATAGTATATGATATACATATACACCAGCTGTTTTAAACCAACTTCAAAAAATTTAATTGGGAACTAAAGTCGAAAAAGCATCATGGATCGCAGTGGCAAAGTTACATATACATGTAACAGGGGAATTTCTCCACTATTATTAGTATTTGTAATCAAAAATTGATGGGAATTGATGGGAATTTCTCAAATATCCAAATTAACAATACCAATAGGATTTTTGGCCTGCAATAGTGCTCACACCATTTTAAAGTTTAAATATTACAGAACTACATAGTACAGAAGAATATTGAATTCCCAAAACATTCTACATTAATCTCCACTGAAAAATACCACCAAATCACGGGCTAAAAATATCCAGCAAGAACTCTGTCCAGTTTTACTTTCACAAAAATTTAAAAGGTAAACAAAAAAATAACTTGTGTTGTATGTCCTTTCCGAAGGACTAATGATATGCTGTCTGGGGTTAAGTGAATATATGTGCTATTATTGATTATGATAAATATGTTACATTGCTAGCATTCTTTCTGTATTAGTAGAATAATGTATATAACCTATTTAATATTGATTTTATACAGGTTCTAACTACCACACATATTACACTTGTATATTCTATATTGAGATGTTAAACAGCAGTTACCTAACATTTACACACTATTCCTGCTACAACATGGCAAATATGTAATTACTCGGTGATGGGAGTTTCCGATAATCAATCATGAAGTCCATGTTGATTTCTAGTTAGGCTTAGCCCCAAGCCACTTCTGTCCATTCTATATACAATGTACATGTACATTTCCCTTATATATTTTGGATTTTGACTGTGCATGTTCTACAGATATGATCACTACTGTGATTTACAACAGACATATACATGTACATACATGTACATATATATGACATTATTTATGAATAGTCCCAAGACGGACGACTAGTACTTTAAAATGTTAAAATTTTATTAAACCAGTGTTGAAATCAGTTTGTGTCGGCATACCCCTTTTTTTTTTATCTTTTCATCATTTACAGTGAAACAAAGTAGTGCAGCTTTGCGGTTGTGCTAATAATTTTGGAGATATATATATATGTATGAGAAACAACATTTAAAATATCATTATCATTTCTAAAACTCTTCGAATTTAACTGTTTCTTCCCTCATATTTACATGTACAGCAACTGATCAACAATAAGATATACACATATATATGTACATGTACTTACCTAAACCAAGGTAAAATTTCATAATCATTTTCAGGCATCTGAACGAAACTGTCTTTGTGTCACATTATATCTCACATCCTTTCAACAAGGAGAATAAACTTCTTTGAAAATCAATGGTCTACGGGAGACACCAACAAATGTTAGGATTATCACACCTGCCTTTATGTAATGGCTTCAGGTGAATGAATGAATAAAGACCACTTTAAGATTCCACACAATCTATGCATTATTACCTTTGTTTGGAAATACTTATGTATTGGGTAAGGAAATTATTTGGCCATAAGAAAATTAAATATCTAAAAACTATATTACAGATAAAAATTAAAAAGACACATAAAAGTAAAAGCTATTTAAAAAATCTTAGCTCGTTTATGCCTTAACCCGATACAGTTTTTATTCTTAGAGTAAATTGTAAACACTCTTGAATATTAAATCAAATTAATTGATTTTTTTGTATATTAAAACCAAGATTTGAGTACATCCAAGTATTGATTAAATTTCCTTAGATTATATTCAGTTCACCATTATGTAAATTAAATTATTTCCCTGTGTTCTTCAAACATTTAGCTAATAGTACAATTCACCAAAACACATTGCACTATTCCACTGATCAATAAGAACAAACGAACATTATTCCTTGGCAGACTTTAGTGCTTAACAACTCAAGGAGGTCAAAAGATATTTAAATTCAGGAAGCTGATATTCTAAATAGTTGGCGCTTGTAGTCAATCAATGAATCAATTCTACCCTGTTGATTTAAACCCAAAAACATCTGCCCTTGAGATATAAATAGAATCCGATCACTCAATCATTTTGTGTAATCATTCATACAAAAATCTTGCCAATAAAATATATTTCATGGTCCATTAGCCACATTCTTATTATAAATACACATGTGATGTATGTCAGAATGTGTATTCAAAAGTTATTGAAAATAAAAGAATAAGATTGGATTTAATATGGGATTACAAAAAAAGTACATGCTTAGTAACATGTACATTGTATATTGACTTCTTACTCGTCTACACGCAGTATAAATCGTGTAAATTTGACTGGTGTTTTAAGGAGGGGTTATGAGGGGCCCCCAGACATATTTGAATAAAACCAGTTAATTTGGGGTGAAAGACTCTTGCCAATCTTTATGCGAATTCTGAACAACTATCTAGTTGTACTTTTTACTTGAAGAAATATACAAACATAAACGTTCATTTTAAACGTGGGATTGTTCTTTTCAGATTCCATGTTTTAGAAACTTGCCAAAGTTATAATGGTACTAGTAAAGACAAAGTCAGGAATATCAAGTCATTCATTTTGTTTTAAGGAATTGAAATGTGTAAATGAGCTAAATGTATGTAACCCCATTAAGCACATCTACATTTATAATGATCATTTACAAACAGCTCAATATTTTGATCTGAAATATATATACAAGAGATACATGTGGGCTATTTCTTCTGAGTTTGGCATGTGATTTACATATTTATTACTTTATTACAGTGTCTTGTGCAGTGGTTCCCAACCTTTTGCTGCTTTCGACTCCAATCGAGAAACCACCATCTGATCGCAACCCGTCGAAGAACAAGTCACCTTTTACTATAAAACATCATCTTTATTTACATTTATTATTGTTTTACTTATTTGACAGCCTATGGGTTATATTTTTACACCTTTACAAAAGTTGAGTAAAGACGATTGGCAAGGTGGCAAGAGGTATATAGATAAAAGATTTATGCCTTTCATGAAAACATAGCATGACCCAATGAAAAGAGCTTGGCGACCATAGCTGGGGTCACGACCCAGAGGTTGAGAACCCAGGATCTTGTGGAATCTGAAAATGTCCCTTTAAAAATTTACTCAATCTGTCCTTAATAAAATACAATGATGGGAGGCTTATTGTAATGTTAGGAAAAGATACTCTGTACACTTTCACAATATAATCTTAATCAAAATTATATTGTAGTATTGTAAATATCATTTTGATAGTTGAATTTACCAATGGATTTACCATGATTAGATGTTTGTTAATGACAATTATTTATTTTTGTATATACATATTGGTCATTCGACCTAATTACTGAAATAATTATCATGATAATACATGTACTGACATTTCTTCTCTACCATTTTCTGACAAATCACGTAGAAAATATTTTTAACTTGAATTCAAAGAACATTAATAACATGAAACTTAATCATCACAAAAAGTATCTTCAATCATTTAACCAACTGTTTGTGAAGTAACCCCAGCTTCAAAAGAAATCTCCTCTAGGTGGGATTATCCTACAAATTTACCTAGTTACAAGGTGTAGAATATATTTCACCTATTTATAACACACAGGTCACAACGATCTAACATCTATGTGTTAAATACTTTAACCAAATGGAAGGGATATACTCACAATATTGCATACAGGTACAATGTAGCCCTACTATCTAAAGTACAGACAGATTGTTGGGAAATGGGGATCAATTTCTGAGTATTTGTTGGGTAGCTATAATGTTGCTAAAATCTTTATGTACATGTACATGTACCATCAATGACTAAGGACTTAAATACTTTAACCTATTGGCCAGGATGTACTCAAAATATACATGTATGAATCTATTATAAATAACTTTAAACATTGCAAGGGGAAATATTAAGGAATAAGATATTCTCTTGGCAAAAAGATATGTCTGGTTATGGACTACTAATCAAAAATTCTCTGTCATTATTCGAATGGTAAATGAATATTTGATTGATTGAAAGACAATTAGAATGCAAATATTTTAATATCTATCTGAACAATAATTCTGTAACCTTTATATTGTACATACAAATTATACATGTACGTACATGTATATGTGCTTATGTACAACTAAGCATCTTTAAATATTTTATTTTTAATAAAATTAATTGGACAATTGCTATTAGTTCACAATAGAATAACCAGAGTTAAGCTAAAGGAACAAAAGACAAGTGAATGAGACATAAAACCAAGTGTTGAATACATTTAACTGGACATTCCAACTACATTGTAGAGGACAGCAAGATGAAAAGTAGCAATTTAGTAAATTATTAGACCATACTGTATGGCAGAAAAGTAATCTCTCAATTTCAAATGTAAGAGGAAAATAAATAATAGAATGTACATGTAGGTTAAAAGTATAAATGTACATTGTAAGGATAAGTCTATGATAAGTATATATGATAAGATGTGAGATTGACTATTGTTTATTTATTAAGCTGATCTTGTTTTAACAGGTGCTATCTAGATCTTATATATGTATCACCTCTCTCTCCTTCATTTCTATTTCAAATAGTCACTCCCAGCAACAACCAATAGGAGAACTGAAAATGGTCGTGGATGGTTAAAAACACCCTTAATCAGAATATACAAAAGTTGACACTTTGATCTGGGGATCAAACTAAATTTTTTTAAAAACATCTAGAATAATACATTTAAAATTTGAGTGTTGAGTTTTCATTTTATGTTTCAAAATTAAAGAAAGACATTATGTACATGTACATAAATAATCTAAATTGATTATTTATATACCTTGTGAAGTTGTGGATGAGTAAAATGTAATGTGTATAATGCTAGGTTCCCATACGTTACGACAGGATTGTCCCTATTTAGTCCATGATCTGGTATGTGCATATACATGTACGTTTCGATACGATCAACACGATTGCTATGACTGACCAAACTATATAAGACTTGATAGGATCACGATTACTCCACAACTAAAACCACGATTTCAATCGTAGCGCGAATCATGATATTGGGAACCTAGCATGTGTGGATTCTTGGATATCAAACTTTCAGTATTTTTTATGAGCAATCAGAATTTAGAATGTACATGTATGCCTTCACAAACCTCACCAAAAAAACAGAATTCAGACAATGTGCTCTATATTGTGATACGTGACTGTCAGGTTGTCAGCTATATTTAGCCTATATGGCAATGATACTAACACCCATCGTAAGCAGTTAAAAATGCATTATGCATATGCAAGTAAGTTAGTTTCAGATAATAAAACTTTGTTTGCCTACTACTATGTGCATCAATAGTCCCAGATTACAATATAGTTATTCAGACCCAACAAATCAGAAATCCAGTCACACTCACACAGTTACTATATATTTCCTTTCCAGCTGGTCATCATGATACAATATTCAATCTCTTGGCTATGGTATTTTTTCATTATTTTGCAGACAGACAGAACTTTAAAACTGAGAAAGGCCATAAAGCAACTACAGTACAGTGGCTTTAATACATCGATTTATATATGTAAGGAAGATGTTCCCTGTTATAACAGTAATAACATCCTTCCTTCTTGTACCAGTACATTAATTATAATTACATCAGTCAACCAGATATATTTACTATTCTATATAACCTAATTAACGGTAATTTAACAAATTTTACATAATTTACAAAATCATATGAACAAAAGTTATGTACAGAAACAAATCAGTTCTTGCTAAAGCCTAGCTCACAACCTGCCGTACAGGCACGTGTCGTGGGGTTTCACCACCCGCAATAAACGAAGTGAAAAATTTTGCATGTGCAGGACCAAAAATCTCTATGGCCAGTCTGGGATCTTCTACACTGCCGAACACATGCAAGTTACGCGTAAGTATCACGCATGTGTTTACTAAAATTCACCCACCCCCCCTCTCCCCGTAGGCTGCCCAGAATAGTACGTACACTGGCTGACCTATGTGAAAAGGTTTCTTGTTACCTTTCAACATGTACATGTAGAAAATATTTTAGGGAAGTTGGACAATGAAGTTGATTACTCAATAGATCTTTCAGTTTTGCCTATTAAAATTAATAAAATGAGTGCTGGCATCATCAGGTTTTTTGTAAGTAATCTAAAGATAGGTTGCCAGGCAACGAAACATACGCCCACAGCAGCTAACTCGTCCGGGCAGTCAACAAGAGTTGTCACATATTTTTACTTTTTTCGGTAATGAAACATTTATAATACATTAAAATCTGATTAGGAGTAACAACTCATTAAGTAATTATCAAAAAACCATTAGAATTTGTTTGGTTTTTATAAAGTTTTGCCCCATGCTGACGTTTAGTATAGGAAACTTTTAACATCATGGATTTAGCTGTTCAAGTCATAAAAATTCATTGAAAATCAATATACTTGTTTGTCTCAAGACCTTACACTCTGTGTATGAATCTGAAGTCAATCGGATGATAACTTTAGCTTCTAGAGGGTCACAAGGTTTTTAAAAGTGATCAAGGGCCTTAACTTTGGCAGTAATTATCGGAAATCGTTGTAAATCAATATGATTCTTCGTCTCATGACCTCAAACACTCTGTATCAATTTAAAGTCAATCGGATATTCACTTTAGCCTCTAGAGCATTTACAAGATTTTTTGAAGTGATCAAGGGCCATAACTCGTCTCATGACCTTAAACACTGTGTATAAATTTAAAGTCAATCGGATATTAACTTTGACCTCTAGAGCGTGCATAAGATTTTTTGAAGTGATCAAGGGCCATAACTCTGCCAGTAATTATCGGAAATCGCTGAAAATCAATAGGCTTCTTCGTCTAATGACCTTAAACACTATGTATAAATTTAAAGTCAATCGGATATTAACTTTAGCCTCTAGAGCATTTACAAGATTTTTTGAAGTGTCAAGGGCCATAACTCTGGCAGTAATTATCGAAAATCACTGAAAATGAATAAACTTCTTCGTCTCATGACCTTAAACACTGTGTATAAATTTAAACTCAATCGGATATTAACTTTAGCCTCTAGAGCGTCCACAAGATTTTTCAAAGTGATCAAGGGCCATTACTCTGGCAGTAATTATCGGAAATCGCTGAAAATCCATAGGCTTCTTCGTCTCATGACCTTAAACACTGTGTATAAATTTAAAGTCAATCGGATATTAACTTTGACCTCTAGAGCGTGCATTAGATTTTTTGAAGTGATCAAGGGCCATAACTCTGGAAGTAATTATCGGAAATCGCTGAAAATCAATAGGCTTCTTCGTCTCATGACCTTAAACACTGTGTATAAATTTAGAGTCAATCGGATATTAACTCTGACCTCTAGAGCGTCCACAAGATTTTTTGAAGCGATCAAGGGCCATAACTCTGGCAGTAATTATCGGAAATGGCTGAAAATCATTAGGCTTCTTCGTCTCATGACCTTAAACACTGTATAAATTTAAAGTCAATCGGATATTAACTTTAGCCTCTAGAGCGTCCACAAGCAATTGTGGACGCCGGACGGACGGACGGACGGACGGACGGGGTGACGACAACATACGACCACATTTCAATGTGGGCGTATAAAAATGCTGTATAGTTATTTTGCTACCAGGCTACTCTATTATTGGGAAATGTACATGTACATCATTTTGACAAATCATACATTTAGATACAGAATGTGCATGTACATGTACATGGAAGCAATTCCATATTTTCTTATGTACATAAATGTCCGACAAAATTAAATTGTTTGGATATTCCTAGTTATAATAATTGATACTTAATTTGTTTTCTCCATAACAGATTAATCTTAAAAATATAAATTAAAACTTAAACTTTACAACATATTTTATTGTCCTATAAAGAAAAGAACTGAACATCATTAAAACCCGTTTTTAATCTCACAAGTTGGAAAGAAAAAGAAGAGTTACAATATAAGCGTTTCTAATGAATGTCTCGTGGTTTAGTCTAAAATCTATATTTGAATGACGTTAAATGTCTATCAGACTAATCAAGTTAGGGTGTGTTATTTTATTGTCTGCTTAACTATAATCACGAGTCAGTCTAGTCACAGAAAAGAAATTGTAATTTTTAGATCAATCTTGTGTTATTGGTTTGAGTCTAGCCCTGTATTTAAATATACATAAGTATATATTATCAGAGCAGGACTTACAGTAATATATACTATTATGATCAATTCTCATTTCACTTGTTGTAGACAAAGATAATAGTTTTCTATGTATAGTTTTATACAGCTTCTCAACCAGACAATTTACAAAATCAATATTGTCGTTTATGTATACAATAGAAATGAAATGAAATGAAATGAGTTCTCATTTCTTACTTATTTGCACCAACCGGGCTAATGAACACAGGTTAGAGCAAAAGAAAAACTAAATTTCCCAAAGTAAGTTTAAAGATGCTGATCCACATTTGAAAGATTTTGAATCCTTTGCTGACTAAAATATTTGTAAAACTAAATCTCTGAAAGGAATATCAGTCCGGAACTGGTTCTATTCCTTTCAAGCCAGCATTAACTGCAATTGGTTAAATTGTAGCTCCAAATGAATCCATTATTGATACCAAAGCCCAAAGGCAGAAAAACTTGAGATTTAGGAGAGTTACAGTAACTCTAATAATTGTTTCAATACCCATTCAAGACCATCAGGACTGGATGATTTACCAGATTAACACTTCAAGGATCTATGAAGCACAGTTTGTAGTGGGGTTGTTTCATTGATCCTGTCAATAACCATTTATGCTCTAAGATTTTTATATTGTGTCACTTACTAAACAGTACATGTAAGTTATTCATACTTTGGAACACATATACATGTATTCATCAAGCCCCATGTCTGTGTGGGTAGAGAAAATGGAATGTAGGTAAAAGTATACCTGTATTTTGAGATGTTCCCTGCCTGGTATGTCTAACCTTGTAAATGGTGTAATATGAGAGATGCTCTACAACTGGTTTGTTTACCTTGATAGCTTTATTTAGACCACAAAGAATTAATTCAACTTGTTCCTCCTTTAGCTGGAAATTTCTCTTCATATAAGATCTTTTAACCAAAGACTGGATAAACCTACCTACATGTACATGTATATTTGACATTTAAGAAAGCCAACTCCCTGAACCAAAATATTTAGGTCAAGACATATCAGATATAATTTTTTATTTTATTTAACATTCTTCTAACTCCAAATCTTAAAAATGTCTAACTTAAACATCATGTAGTCTACTGATACATGTAAATCGTTAAATAGAAGCTGGATAAAAATCCCAATGGTATTTAAGCAGAAAATGAACCCTCAAAAATAATATATTTACTTTGGGTAGCAAGGTATTCGTCATCTATTTCATGAGGTATTTGCCAATACTTAAAAGTTCTTTATGATTTTTTTTAATTTAGAAATATACCATTATTGGTACTGTTATTTTACAGTTTGAGTAAAAGGAGTGTTCAAAAAGAGATTCATAATTGGGAGGTAGCGAGTATGATGTATAGTGAGTTAGAAAATATTTTAGAATGAAAGGAGTTTGAAATAAATATGTGTAGATTGTAAGAAGGGTGTCAGAAATAAATGTCGAAAGAGGTCAGAAATTCCAAGAGAGGTGTGAAAGGGTGTCGGGTGAGGAATGTTGAAACTAAAGTGTTTAACATCTTTTAGGAACTGTCACAAAATTTCAACACTTGTGTCCAAACGAATGACCCGTGGAACTGGTGGGCATGTTGAAAAAAACAATTTTGCGACAGTCCTTGTATTCTAAACAGCTTCCTAAAAAAACAATGTAAATGCATACATGTATTACATGTACAACCAAGGGCATGGATTTGTCATAACTTTTTTGGGGGGGGGGGGGGGGGGCGGACGAACCCTGGAATCTGGAACATTTTATTACCAAACGAAATAAATAATTACGAACAGTTTACTGTACCAGTGTTATTTCGATGAAGGCTTTAACTAGGGGTAATATGATGACAATATGGAAAAACTGACTACCTACATCAAATCTGCATAAATATTAATTGTTCATGAAGTTAAGTGAATCGTCCAAAGACGTTCATTCTACGGTCAGGACTGTTCTCATTGAATATCTTGGCGACATGAAGGGGGTCATTATGCACCGTACATGCCATCAAGTGGCTCGGCTGGTTTTGCGTCATGGAGTTTTGATACGGCGCATAGTGCTGAAGGATCGTTCGGCTGAGCAGGAACTGGCAGGGTTCAGCAGTGTGAGATGAGAAGAGCTTCGACAGAAGGGAACGTCTGGCTCACTTCAGGTGACATAATGAGGAATGCTTCATGCACAGGTGAAATAGATTTGGTCGAAAACTGGCACCCCCGAAGAATGGCAATTCTTGTTCCAAGTCCGGATTCAGCTCCAGATACGTAGAAACAAGCTTACCATCATGTGGATACAAACCTGAAAATCTGTCCTGGCGATTAAAATCATTGGAGGGGGGGGGGGGACAGAGACCTATTCGTCCCGCCACCCATAAATCCACGCCCATGTGTACAACTATCAAATTATGTCCTCTAAATTCTAAACAGCTTCATCTTAATATAATGTACGTACCATACATGTATATTCTGTCATTTAAATTCACCAGAATATCAGTAAGGAGCCATGTGTTTTAATACATGGGTCGAGTATAAATATAGATAAAGGTTTATCAAGATGAGAGGTCCAAGATAGGTTATTCCCTGATGATCTGTCTAGCCACAGGCCACCACAAGCTACTAATATATTAAAACATACAGCTTCTCATTTTACACACCAGATACAAAAAAATACCCCTGATATACATGTATCTACTACTAACTTTACAATCAACAGTTTACCAGTACCATACATGTACATTTACATAAATACACTGACCAGAAATAAAAGTCTGACTGGTGACTGAACATGTATTTTTATATTTATGAACTTCTAGTGGCATAATAAAAGCATAAGTGAGAATAACCATTTCTGCACCTAAATTCAAAGCTATAAGAAAGACAAAATGAATGCTATCATATTTCACACAATCTGTCATCTGCTAACAATTTAAGACTTTACATAAATTTATAGAGCAAAAATTTTTAAGCAAGGTACAGTATACATGTACATGTATATAAAATGTCCACTTAGGCCAGAAGCCACATGTACATGTACCTTCAAGCAGGATTCCAAGCGATTCCATTGGTGAGACTATCAAACCATTACCATCCAGGAAACATAAAACAAAAGGGATTTGGAATTTGTCAGCAATTACCAAATTGTCAGTGTCAACAATCCAACTGGTTTGGTCATCTTATGCACTTAACATTTACAGTTATTGCATTACTCGTTAACTATTTAAATCATGATTAACAGAATTAATGGTCTATTCGAAATCTTGTTAAAGAAGACTACACTTTGTTTGGAAAAAGGTTATCAAGCTGTTTTAAGAGCTGGGTTCAAGTCAGTAGGGTTTTTCTTCTTAAATCTTCATTGGAAACAGCATTTGTATGTGTTATATCAGTTTTATAAAATAAGCTAATCAGGTGGCAGTAGTCCAAGTAAGTTATATATCTAAACACCCTTCGGAATGTGGATACAATGATTTCCGTTTTAACTGATAGTAAATGATCATAACGATACATGTAAATAATTAGATAAAGCATTTCTACTACTACACATCTGTGTGTTTCATCGTGTTAATACTAACTTCAATGTATGATATTGATAACAGTATAACTGTTTTCTCTACGATATCTTACCATTGATTCTGGAAAGAAATATTGGGCATACATTAGTGCTGTGTATCACGAACTGCAGTCACAATACAATACAATGCTGCAATAACTTTTGTGTAACGTTTTTAAAAGCCACTTATTTCCAACCGTTTGATTTGTATTTGGCTAGAGTTTTTGTTATTTCAAGTTCGTTGTCTGCTATTTTGATTTTTACAGTATATATGTACATGTATTCAACTTTAAAATGGTTCATGTAATTGTTCAGAATCAGCTTGGCAAAGAAGCATCAGTCTTAACAGTAGTGACATGGTTAAATTGAAATCTGTGTGAAATTCCTGTAAAATAAGAAATTCACAAATGTATACTAGCAAGAAATATTCTTATAACCAACCAGTCACATGAACTTCATCAATATGAGTAGTGTACATGTACATGTATCACAAAAATCAGTAATAATGTCAAATATAACTCCCCTGAAAACACAGTCAATGGTAATTAATTAGATAATAGGCTAATCCAAGTTGTTAATAACACAACAGTATGGCCCCTGACAAAAACAGAGAAGATCGGGTCGTTTCAATTTCAAAACAAATTAAAGGTGACTCCCTTCTGGTTGCATTTATTTCATGACATGTTCATTCTATTACTTAATACCTGCATCATTTGTATGTGTACCCTACATCTACACACATTTATTTTTATCAACACATATACATGTAGTATTTACAAGTAATAAGTATAAACCTAACATAATTACTCAATGAAGTTGAAGAAAGTACAGGTACATGTACATCTATGCTGTACATGTACACTTGAATGTTAAAGGTACATGTATGTAAATGGTTATAATGTACATGGTTAGGTAGAATTCTCATACACTTACATGTATTATATACAATCTCAATAAACGCTTGATTCGATTTCCAGAATTTGTAGAGATGACAAAAATGAACAGCTCCATTTTTGCCCAATTACTGATTCATGTATTCAATTCAAATGAATCATTATTATTATATTAATGTATTTTGATAGGCTACATGTAGGCATTTAGAGACAGACAAATTTTATATCACAGAATTTTACGCTTTTTAGGACGAATAAGCAAATATTAGAAATTCTTGATCTCCATGTTTAAAGCTAGAGGTTCAATTGTTTCCAAAAAACATCAGTCAATTCTTGGGCAAAAGAATGATTTTGAACATAATTTCTCCAGCCCTTCAATGTTGTGCTTGTCTTGTATATAACGAGAGAGGGAGAAATGGGGTTTAATGTCCACTCGACACAAACTAGGTAATTTCGGGACTAACACGTTTCAATTTTATTTCAATAATTCGCTTAAGTGTAGGGGTCCCTGAACAATTCTCCCTGAGGACAATTCGTCCCCAGACAATTCGTCACTGGACTATTAGTCCCATAGGATTCTGGGGCTATTCGTGCCCGGACAATTTGTCCCCGGACTATTCGTTCCCTACGACAAGTGTAGGGGTCCCTGAACAATTCTCCCTGAGGACAATTCGTCCCCAGACAATTCGTCACTGGACTATTAGTCCCATAGGATTCTGGGGCTATTCGTGCCCGGACAATTTGTCCCCGGACTATTCGTTCCCTACGACATTTTGTCCTCGGACAACAATAGTGGTAGTTCCATTATCAAAAACTGAATTAATCTTTACATTTTATCCTAAATCTCAGTTTTGATGCTAGTTTTACATCGTTTTACATTTAGTATTAATTCTAGGCCTTAACTTAAAGATACATTATGGGTGATTAGATAAAGAGCTGGCAGTGAAAGCCTAGATAATGTAAAGGGAATTTGCTGAAAATTTCAGTAAAATTGATCCACTCTGAACTGAGAATTTAGTGATTGAATTTTCGGCCTAGCCTCGATCATCATTACTAAAGTCGATACGATAAAAAACATAGTCTCGATTATCTATTTCATGATTTAATTATGAATGAAAGTTGAGCAGCAAATGGGATCCTAATCCAGTAAATATCGCAGGCTAGCGATGACATCGAGAGTTGATTATGGTCAGGATAAGTTAATTAATGTCTAATTAATAATTTAGATAACATTTCAAGCTAAAGACCTGCAATAGACAGATTTAGCTCTTGCATAATGAATGTTCAATGGTTCCTGAAGTTTTTTCGAGCCAATTGATATACATGTATAGTAATCAGCTATGAACAGTGACACCTTTTGTGAGTTAGAGAATCCATTAATCTGGGGAGGAATTATTCGGGAACAAGTTGTCCGGGGACGAACTGTCCTGTACCCCTTTAGCAGTGGGAGGAAACTGGAGGACCCGGAGAAAACCCACGAGGTTGGACATGCGACCCTAGTCCTTGTCACATACAACCTTGGAATCAAAACCACGCAAGTTGACTCAATGACAGACCTTATGATACAGATACAGCGCGCACATGCTAACCATTTCGGACCCCTCAGTCTTGTTGTATATAACCTAATAATAATAGTAGTAAAGCAGGTTTATAATGTATTGTATTGGTCTGGTAGTCACCTGTTGTAATGTAATAGTTAAATATATACATGTACTATGATGTAGATTGTAAGATGTTAACATAATAAATATACGAAAAGGTTAGAATAATAGGTCAGTGTGTGTCAAGTAGATCTACCTGTATCATTTGTAGCCACACACACACACACAGTAAACTTATTGCACATTCCAAACAACTAATATCTAATCTAACATATCAACAGTAGACAAAAACCCACATGTGCTTTAAAACCTCATTTACACAGGGTAAGCAAATCATACCAGGTCCTGATCTGACCCCATTAAAATTCAATTACACATCAGCGAACAAGAACCTTCTTGGCACAGTTACATGTACATGTATGTAGTCACAATACTGTACATGTAGTTTGCAATGGATTCCTCAACCCTCAAATTACATTTAGACTAGAGACTATAAATTTACATCAATATTTCTTTTTTTACAGGTACATGTACATGTATCATGTATTTCTTGCTTGGAATGCACTTGAAAAAAAAAATGATCACATCTTACAAGTTACAATGTACATGTACATGTATTTAAAATTTTAAACACTTTTTAAACAATGTTAGAATTTTTTAATACAAATTCTTAAATGCACTGCAGCCAGAATATTTTATCTCTGTTCTGTAAACACGATATAACCTTGACATTAAATCTAACATTCAACAAGCAATAACAGATAAAACATTAAGCAGAAAATATAATTCCCTTTTGTTCAGGCCGATGCAGTATAAGCCAATATTTGTCAGGTGACAGTCTGATTTCTTTAAACATGTACATGTAGCGTTGATTTGATTCAATTTTACTTGAGGGCCCATCTCAATTATATTTTGCAGAATAAAACTGCTTAATTTTGTGTTAAAAGCCTTCAAAATCCTCTACCATAAGCAGTGGACACATTAGCTGAATCAATTGCCGCCGAATTTATTGGCTAATAAATTCTACAATCAGGCGAATGCTTTGGCGAACAGTTCAGAATTTCGTTTTATTTGTCTTCACAACACTAGGATTTAGAAGAGTTGTTATATCAGCCGTGTTCTGCTTAATGTGATGGATTAGCCAATGAAATGGTCTGTTACGAAGAGTTCTTGGTGTGTGATGCAGGGGACTGACTAAAAACGTCAACCCTGGCTGATTAATCAATGTTTGATGTCATAGGGTCAAAAGCCGCTCATAACGTGACCTCACACTACAACCGGTCAGATCTTCATGTAGTGCAGACCATTGAAAGTATAAAGATAGGTTGCCAGACAACAAAACATACGCTCACAGCAGCTAAATCGAACGGGCGGTCAACAAGGGTTGTAGCATATTTAACCTTTGAAGGTAATGGGGGGGAATTTACAAGAGAATTCAATTGAATTTCATACTTAGAGGGTAGCAAAATGGATATTTTTATTAGTATGACTTGAATTTAATCATATAAAAGGAGATATTTATTTTGTTCAATGCGAGTAACTAGTTTTTTGGAAAGAAAGGGTGACAAAAGTCAAAACGTAGTATAAGACGAATGCCGGACTTTTGCTGAAAAAAGTATCAACTTATACCCCGAAAAATACGGTAATTTTTGGGGCGACAGTAGTTGGCACACTTTCATTCTTAACTCTGGAAATAATATACAAAAAATTGTTGAAATTCGACAACCTAATTTAAAAAAAGAATATAAATTTCATACAAATTGGATGATGACTTTTGTCATTCAAGCGTTCACGATGTTCACCACAGTAAAACAAGGGCCATACATGTACATGTACCTCTAGAAACAATTGAAGGAAATTGTTGAAATCCAATATACTTCTTTGTTTCACTAACTCAAATTTGTATAAATTTCATACAGATTGGATGATAACTTTTGTTGTTAGAGCATTCACAAGGTTCAACAAAGTGAAACAAGGGCCATAACACTAGCAGCAATTAATGGAAATTGCTGAAAATTAATAGACTTCTTCTTTTCACTAATCTAAAATAAATTTCATATAGATCATATGACAACTTTTGTCATTAGAACAGTCACAAGGTTCAACAAAGTGAAACAAGGGCCATAACTCTAGATGTAATTAATGGAAATTGCTGAAATTCAAAAGGCTTCTTTGTTTTGTTAGAGTGTTCACAAGGTGCAATAAGGTAAAACAAGGGCCATAACTCCGGAAGAAAAAACAGAAATTATTGAAATTAAATAGGCGTCTTCATCTCAGTACTGTAAACAACATGTATCAATTTTAAAACAATCAGATCATAAATATAATCTGTAGAGTGTTCACAATAGAGTGTGGACGACGGACTGTCGGACGAACACAGGCGACGGCAATATACAACCACATTACCATGTGGATGTATAAAAAAATAAAACGAAATATAGATCTGTATTTTAATCAGATTGGCACCTGGGACATGCACTGTACAGACCTCTAAAGGAACGGCAATAGATTATCAGGTCACCCAACGAAAAAAAATGATCCGAAATCTTAAGATAGGTTGCCAGGCAACGAAATATAACCCCACAGCAGCTAAGTCGTCTGGGCAGTCAACAAGTGTTGTCGCATATTTTTTCTTTTGTCAGTATGAGAACATTTACAACACATGAAAATCTGATTACGAGTAATAACGCATGAAGTAATTATCAGAAAACATTAGAATTTATAATAACTTTAGATTCTAGAGCGTCCACAAGATTTTACAAAGTGATCAAGGGCCATAACTCTGGCAGTAATTATCAGAAATCGCTGAAAATCAATAGGATTCTTCATCTCATGACCTTAAACACTGTGTATAAATTTAACGTCAAATTCAGCCTCTAGAGCTGCAAATCACTAGGCTTCTTCAGCTCATGATGCTAAACACTGTATATAAATTTAATCCGATAACTTTAGCCTCTAGAGCTGCAAATCACTAGGGTTCTTCAGCTCATGACGCTAAACACTGTATATAAATTTAATCAGATAATAACTTTAGCCTCTAGAGCATTCACAAGCTATTGTGGACGACGGACGGACGGGGACGACGACAATATACGACCACATTTCAATGTGGGCGTATAAAAAGTGTTACGGGTACTGCTGCAATGATTCGTGAATGAACCGCGATGTTTTAAAAATCCACGATGCCCGATACAATCAATGGCCGTATCGTGATTCATTATCCAAATAATAATTTCATAAAAAAATATTTATATTCCTTTAAATGCATATATAAGTCCATGAGCAAAATAACTTTTTTACTTTCAGCGAGTGTTATGGCGTTTTCGAAATTCGACACATGAAGTGGCTTATTATTATAGCTACATGTATTTCAAATTACACACTTGAATAATATGCCGAAAAAAACAACATAATAAATAATATATATATATACGTCTGTAATATGCAATTTTTGATAATATTACTGTATAAGAATTGCGATTTGTACATACTGCATACATTGATCAGTACATTATTAATTTATATTAATATTTGATATTAAAATCTTCATAACGTTATTTCCTTTGCTGTTCCGTAATCTATGACTGACCTGAAAACGAGAAAGCTTTTCATTGGCTTAAATTGTTGTGGCAATACAAGCCAGCCAGCTGAAATATTTTTCATAATGAATTCACGAAATTCAAGTTGCCTGATCGACAAAAGCAATACGAGCCAACCAGCTGAAATATTTTTTAAAATGAATTCACCAAATTCAAGTCGCATGATCGACAAAAGCAATATTGAGATCGAAATCCCCCCCTACCAAGTATATAAGTCAAAAATAAAGTATGGGAGTTTTTTTTAGGATTTCCCGTTAAGCAAGACAGCAATGAAATCCAGACAGTTGACAGAGAAAACCCAACATTTAAAGTAAACCATAAAAGTAGGCCTTCGAATTTTCAGTGAAAGACTACTGTCAAAATTTAACAGCATTTTAAATTTATTTCCTATATCGCGATATTATTATTAATCATATCGTAGACTATAAATCGTGATGCACATCGTATCGCGGCCTGGCATATCGTTGCAGCCCTAGTTACGGGTCTAGATAAGCAGTTTTGACGTCCACGTCCAAACGACTCAATATTTTGAGCTGAAATTTTGAGACAAGGTAAATACACCATTCCTGTACATGTACGGTATACATGTATGTTGGCGTTTTATTTCTGAGAATTAAAATCAGGATGGTCCCTTTAAGATGAAAATCTGATACATGTACTGTCTACAACAGCATACAATACATGTATAGTAAGATGTGATTTAAAGGGAAACGATAATGTTGATTCTTGTGTTTGTTGTGCAAAAATTATATAATTGCTCAATTTCTAATAAATTTTAAAATACAAACCAAGTAAATCTGTTCAGTACTGGAGTCTCCCAGAAAAAAAATAGAAGATTTTATACAATTTAAGACTACTGTCCCTTTAAGGCAATACATGTAATTCATTCACAAACAGATGAGCAAGCCGTTTTTATTACTGGTTTTAACTTCCTTTTTTCATAATGTAGCCTTTAAAAATTTGGGATTATCTGCAGAAGAATTTTTCATGTAAATGTAAGCTTTATCTTATTCTGAAATTTACCGTGCACTTACATATGTAACTGGAAATAATGTCAGTGAAGTCAGTCAACATTGACATGTTATCAAATATTATACGTATTTAAAGGAAATAAAACATCAAGGAGCTGGTAGCTAAAACCGTTATCAGTTATCATGATTATCATGTTTACTTATTTAAGTTATTTCCGCTCAGATTAGATTAACTTAACATACATTATGCAAGAGCTAAATGTTACATAAACTAATAAAACTATTATTTGAACATTTATTAACATGAAAAGACCTTAATCAACTCTCGATGCCATCTAAGCCCATCTTACGTGTCAGATTTTCACTGGATTTGAATCCAATCTACTGCTCAAAGCTAATTGATGATTAAATCCAAAAATGGATAATCAAGACTATGTTTCTTACTGTACCGACTTTAGTAATGATGATCGAAGCTAGGCCTAAAATCCAATTGCTCATATCTCAGTTCAGAATAGAGCAATTTGAATGAAATTTTCAGCATATTCCCTTTACATTATCTAGTTTTTAACTACATTTGTATAATTTATAGTGAGAAATATCAGCTCTTTCTCTAATCTTCTATAATTCCCCTTTAAGTAGGTTTATCTACAGTGTATTGTTACAAACTGACACAAGATAATTTCTATTTTGTCTTGTAAACTCTTTACAATTCAGTTTTGTTATATCATAATATTTCTCATGTAATTACATTGTACATGTACATATATCGGTACATCTTCCTGATATACATGTACATGTACATGTAAGCAATTCTTCAACATGCTACAAGTTACGTAAAAGGCAGGATATAATTTAGATTAACATTTAGGATCGGCCACTGGCGTTTTTTTGCAAAGCACCGTTATATTTTTGTAACTGCATTTTATTGTTACAACTTTTGTTTATAATTTTACTGAGATAAATTGTAAAATGTTAATATTATATACATTGACCTTAATCTTTGATAACATGTTTTTAAAAGGACTGATTTACATGCATCATCAATTTCTTGGGGCCATTGAATATTGTTTGATCTCAATGATAACCTCAACAATCATAATGTGTAATAGGCCAAACAGCTAGGAGATATTTTTTGGTGGGGTTTCCTGATAAAATATTCA
Source organism: Patella vulgata (assembly GCF_932274485.2). Lineage (NCBI taxonomy): Eukaryota > Metazoa > Mollusca > Gastropoda > Patellidae > Patella > Patella vulgata. The sequence continues at coordinate 28,719,240 of NC_065883.2, forward strand.
AATCGAAGGCTTTAGGCAAAAAGTAGGTAGGATTTCATGTGATTAACTAAAGTTTGTTACAGATGGTACATTTAATACACATATATTTATACGGTACCTACTGTACGTGAGACATACAGATTTTAGCTTCAAAGTATAAACCATGTACAAATTGATTTTGTTGTACATGTATGCACACATGTGTATATATGTACATGTCTATCAGACAATTTCAACAACACTAAACTGTTTAAGATCTACATGAATGAGAACACAAACTACGGTGTGCATTCGCACTCAGAGTCATGGAGAGTTGAAATTAAAAACTCCCCATGGGAATAATTTTATACCAACTGAACTGAATGTTCATAAATTTTACTTATGTTATACTATAGTTTAATGAAGTTATTCACAGATGTTATAAAAACAAGACCTCTGGACTATGCATGCACATACATGTATACGTATGTACATGTATACATTGAATGTGTGTATCATATTTACATGGACATGTACTATGTACTAAAACATTGAATTGCACTTCAGAACTCAGTCAGTATAATAACTTCAAGATGTTCCTTTAACTAACATTCACTACATTATTAAGTAATTAGTAGACTCCACCTGGTCTACAATAATTATTCTCTTTAGAAGACAGTTATCTTTTAGGCTATAAAACAAGATGTGGGAACTAGTTGAAATTTATAATTCAAGTAAAATATAGAAGGCTGTGAATTTGCAACGTGTATAAAATGTCAAATGAAATTTTTATAAACAACACTGACTTCTGTGTGTGACATTTTCTTCTCGAACTACCCGGAAACAATTCGTTATACTCTATAATACAGGGACATAACTCTGTGAATAGGGACTATTAAACCGGAAATAGGGAATCAAGTAGTACCACTCACGTTGCGAGACCTGTCAATTTCGAGTAATTATATCAGAATTCAATGTGAATAAAATAAATCCAGTGTATCCCCCAGTGTATTTTAAATAAAATATAATAAAATAAATACATGTAAAAGTATTGTAAAACGAGAAATCAAAGTAAGAATTCCCATAAAACAGTATTGTTTATATCGCGTGTGTCTAGTTAATTGAGGTTATTCGTTAATTTCTGCGTGTGTCCAATTGAACAAAAATAGTAACACATGATAAAAAGCAGACAAAATTGTTTTCTGAAGAAGAAATAACAATTAAAATGAGTTGGGCTTCGGAAGTCACTGCCAAGAATTGGCTTCAGACATACATGTTAGACCTAACCAAAAATTCACATTCACAAACTGTCACAGCTACATGTACATGTACCTGTAGCAGTGCTAAAAAATCTAAGAATGAAATCTAATCATTTGTTATGAATTAAAGTAATATCTTGTTATTTAGGTGTTTTATGTTGAAACTGAAAAAGTGCTAATCAATTTTTAAATTTGCTAATCAAATTTGATAAAACTGGACTGTTTAATTAGCACTATCAGTGCTGCTAATCAACTGTGAAAAATTACTGACAGCCCCGAGTATCACCTACTGGCGGAATGACACAAGAAGATAACTGCTGCACAGAAAAGGCAGCAAAAAACATACAGAAAATGCATCAATATGAATAAAATTCTAAGAGATAAAGGTCTGTATAGAAGCTAGGGTTAGTATTACGATGGCTGTACTACCATTGCCGGCAGAAACAGTAGAAATCCAAAATATCTCTAACTCTAAGTCCGAAAAATCATGAACTGTGCATGTCAAATGGAAGTACTGGCTAAATATGCTATCGATTCATAAAATATTATATCAGGTATTGGTATCGACAAATTCATGAATAATGTCAAAATAATAAAATCAATTCTATTTTCATATGTATCAAAATTAAATACCCTTTTAAGTATATATATACAGCATGGATGGAGTATTGTACTCCAATCACTCTCACTGTAAAAAAAAACATTTTTGTGAGATCACACAAAAACAAATTTAAGAAATCTGTTGGTTGTAATAGATTAAAAGGTCTTTGAAATACAAAAGCATGCACCTTTCATATTGTTGGTAGTGGAAAGTTTGAAAGCCCCAGAAATACATTTTTCATAATAATAATAAATTACAAGAAACCCATTTATAGAAAAATATTTGGATTAATTACTATATAATAGTACTGACATTAGTTTGCATGCACCGGTAAGGTACAGTCATGTACATACATTCGACTGTTATACTGGACCCTATTCTAACAACACATTTTCTGTTCTCAAATATTTTTCAGTGAAGATTTGGAAGGGAATAATAATGTGATGTATTTTTTTTTGATATCTTTTATTGATTTTCCATAGTAGACTAAATCATGAGCTGTTAAAATGCAGTTTTGTAAATCAACTTGGAAGCTCTAAAATTTGAAGTTTGTTAGAAACAGTTTATCAATGAACCTATTAAAGGAAGTCAAGAAGGGGCTCGGCTGAAATGTTTAGCATTGAGTTGACTCGAGCAAAATAATACGAGTAACATTCCATTCTGTAATTTTGACAGTTGTCATGCTTCACATAACACGAGGTTAATCCGCCAAATAATCCAATTAACGAGATCTGCGATGCCTAATTATCAAAGTCATTAATGAGTTTAATAGTTAATTGTGGGAACCAGTGACTCACCTTCGATGCAGACGACGTGTTCTCGAATTTGTTGTTGGATGAGGGGATCGGGGATGGCCTCAATCAGATCATAAATGGCATAAATGCTCGGGTGAACACTTTCAAAGCGTTGTATCTCCTGCCGTATCGCGAGTGAATTGCTCCAATATTGCTGCATTGGGCTGCGAGAGTTCATTTTCGTTAATCCTTAAAATCATTTTCCCGTCGACACACTCATTTTTTGTTAAATATTATAATAATCCAAAATAGGTTTTCTTGCAGTATCCCAGTTTGCTTTCATCAAAATGGCTAACAATTGCCTTGACTACGCATGCGTGAATCGGGCACGTGCCCATGCGTACAGAATTTCAGGAGCACTTCCGTTATTATTCCTGAAAGGGGAGGGGTTCTCGAAGTTTGGTAGTTATTTCTGTTTACACGGTGAGATTTCTTCGTTCCAAACAAAATTTGAAACTCTTATCTTATGTGGTTATGCGCACGATTTATGTAAAAACAATTTTCTTAGGAAATCTATCTCTTCTAAAGTCAAATCCATTCATGAAATTTTCAAAATTGTTGATGACTCACATCATATAATATTTTCATTCACTGCTTCAGAAGGAATCGGACTTAGTTTGGTTCCAGAAATAAATACGGCACCGTGTACCGTAGTATTCTTAAAATTTCTTGGAAGGAATTCAAGAAAAGTTCTATTATTGGAACTTTAGAGAGATATTTCATATGCTCAAGGGTATTTTGAAAGCAACGCCGATTATGCTAAATATTGGAGTTTTATTATGATCTTTAGCATTTAGGTCCTAAATAGTTTTTATTCATTTGATTTTTAGGCAAATTTTGTACTTAATTCGTCATTAAAGGGACAAATTTTTCAAATCTGTAGTCGTAGGTAAGTTCTGTTTACTATTAAGAAGTCAGATAGATTGTTTGTATGCCATGGGTCAGGGGTTCAATAATAGAAGAGTGTAGATAACCCTACATGTAGGGCCTACATTGTCATAATGTATGTAGAATCCCAGTTTTTATTGAAGATCAACACACAAAAGAAAAGTGCAATAGGCTAATCTGACTAATAATATTGGGTTTTTTTGGGTTTTTTTAAGATTGATCAAGATGAATGTCGAACATGAAGTACAACTCTTAATCGAAGAAATTAAGAGATTGGGAACACCAGGTAGATTAAAAAATTAACAACTTATTCTTGTTAGATAAACTTTAGCCCTTTATACTGTTTGTCAGACCATATGCTTGAAGGTATAAAAGTACATGTACATATTTATCTAGATTGTACTAAATTACAAGTTGGCAATTTGTTTTCTTTATTAACTGACCATGTGATGTTACATATCTACACTCAAAACCAATAAAAACGCAATGCCTAATTGTGAAATATTTCAGGTAAACGTTTTCTTGGGCTTTCCTATCTTATGGCACATAGATGAAACTTGTGATGGGTAATGAACTTTGTTCGTGCAAACGCAACACTTTTTTCACGATTTTAAGCAGTCCCATGTCACACGTTTTGCACGTGCATTCCCTGGACTCTGGCCCTTTAAATACAGATCAAAATTTCAACATTCAGCACTTTAGAAAAATGCCACGCCTTACACAAGCAAACAGGAACAGCTATTGGCATGCTGGATCAGTGGGCTTCCCAGGTAGCCGTCACTAGACACTTTAATGTCCACCTGTCGACAATTGCTCGCCTCAAACAACGCTTCCACGCCACTGGAAGGGTTGCCGATCGACCCCAACCTGGAGCGCCACCTGTTACAACCGCTGCTCAAGATCACCACATCCGACTACAGCATCTGCGCAACAGGTTCCAGTCAGCTACTGCTACTGCCAGGGGAACTGTTGGAACATGGAAACGTCAGATCAGCCCTCAAACAGTTCGAAGGCGCCTGGCTGCTCTTGGGTTACGCTGCCGTCAACCTTACCAAGGTCATATCCTTTTGCATCGTCATCAACTTGCCAGACAGCAATGGGCCGCAAAACAGGGGTATCTGCACAACACACCATGGCGACGTCGACATGAACGCTTTGCTCGTAACTGCATGCTGGAAAGGGATCGTTTCGGGGGGAGGTGGCATCATGGTTTAGGCTGCTATCAACGTCAACTTCCGGCTCAGGGGGTCAACCTAGCTGGAAAGTGTACCAATTTTCTCCTATATGGTATCGATGCATGTATATCTGGTATCATCAGAATGTAAGTCTGCCGGTTTCTGGTGGTGGGTGTGGTATTCCAAGCCTAAAATGCCATGCCCCCCAACTAGTCTAGATTAGCTCAAAAGTGTACCACATGAAAATAGCACAGCAGTGTACCATACATCTTCAGGTATTACAAAAACACTCTGACAGACATTTTTAGTGGTGGGGAACCCCTGACAGAGTGTATAAGCGGCATTATCACTTACATGAATAAAATAGTTAAGTAATTAATTTTGTATAATATTAATATCATACTCAAAAGATTCAGCTTTGCATTAAAATTCCAAGCACCAGTCCACATGTATTAGATGGTGTGCTTGAGCATCCATTAACCTCTTTTGAAACCCAACCTAAAATATATTTGACTTGTAAATTAGAGCATAAAATGTCTCTGCCTGACAAATCACATCAAATTGGACAAAAAAAATAAAATTTTACAGACTGACAAAGATCATACCACCATCTTTAATGTTTTTATCAATTTTATTATAGGTAGTGATGGCAAACTGGAGGTTAGTTTTGGTACATTATTTTCAGATGACAGATGTGCCAATATATTTGAAGCATTAGTAGGGACTCTTCGGGCAGCAAAAAGAAAGAAGATTGTAACATATGATGGAGAATTATTATTACAAGGGGTACATGATAAAGTACCTATACGATTGTTGAAAGATGATTAACTGACAATGCACAAATACTATTGGGTCATATTTATATTTTAAACTTGGTAATTGAAAATAAGATCATTTACTTCAAGCCGGTAACCCACAGGTCACAAAGTGTTCAAAGTCGAAATTTGTTCAAGCAATTGTGTTAACTAGAATAAACTGCTGTTAATGGTGAATGTTCACTGTACCTGTATGCAGGAACTGTGATTTAAAAATTTAAAGGACAATATTGGTGCCAGTCCTTATCACAGATGTGATAGAGCTAGTTAAACACATTCCAAATATAATTTTAACACAGAGATCATTGCTACGATAGCTGAGTAATACAGGCTTCATGAATCGGAAGTGACGAACGCCAAAGGAAAACTTTTGGTCTGGGAAGGAATTATTAGTGAGCAGAAATTCGGCCGTGTATCTGTTATCACTCGTCACATCAGTCAGTGAAATAGAGGTATGACTCATGTTTTCCTTTGGCGTTCGTCACTTCCGATTCAGGAAACCTGTATTACTCAGCTATCGTAGCAATGATCTCTGTGTTAAAATTATATTTGGAACGTGTTTAATTAGTTCTATCACATATGTGATAATGACTGACACTAATATTGTCCTTTAACAATTACTTTGTTCTTTTCGTTGAATAAGCAGATTGTTTTCCCTCTAGTAGATTGGGTGGAGCTTAACCGTGCAAAAACTAGACATGTTCAATGTTATTGCACACTTTTACTGGTTTACACTAGTTTTAGTAGAAATCATATAGAGAAGTGGGGTGCGTTTTCTGTGCAATAACAATAAGCATGTTGAGCAGTTGTCAATGTTACAAGTCATTTATAGCACACTTCATTCATTAAAAGGTTAAACCCCTCGACCTTCAGCTTCTGGTTAAACCTGTTAACTCATGAAAGCCGTGCTATAAATATAACATGGATGATGTATTTTTCTGGTTGACATAATGCAGTAGTATATCTTAGCTGGACCATCGTCTCGAGGCAAGTGTTCAATTTTCCACACCATCCCCTGTCATCAATTCTATTTAGTTCTTGGGTTTTAACCCAGTTAATGTGGGAACTTCAATCCTTTCATCCAGAAACTGGACTTCATTGGGTCTACTTAAACAAATTTTACAAACTACACTGTATGATATTAATACATGACATTTAAAGCATCAGTATGAATGAAAGGGTTCAGTTAAAGGAGTTTAGCTTACCCTTGTTTGTATTTGGAAAATGTATTTTGGTGTGACAGGAGGAAATGTTTTTAGAGTAGTCTTTGTCCATTTAATTTTAAAGAAAATAGAACTGCATTAAATATTTCCCAGCATATTATTAAACCTGTAAAATGATACCGATTGTGATAAGTTTGTATTTACATGTATTTATTTCAGTGATCCCTGACTAGTAAATTGTTGAGGGAATAAGACATGTTACCATTTCTAATATAAATATTACCCAAAGTTAGTAGGTTTAGGGAGCAAATATTATATAACCAGCAGGTTTTTTTTTGGTTTTTTTTTTTAAAGAACATTATATTTGATAACACCCTCCAAAAATAAACATCTTTGTATTTTTATCTAAAGCAATATCATCTGGAAATGTACAGAGGATGAAATTATCTATATTTTGTATTTTTTAACAACTTGAAGTGCAATTTCCACATTTGAGCAGCATGGATGAGTTCATTTTTGTCAGGGTTTGTTTATAGGTACTTAAGAAATGGTTTATTGTGATCTGCTTATTGACATTTAAATTGTTTAAAAATGCATATAATCAAACTTCTTCATAAATTTGGCATCACTTAAATGAGTCTGTACCTTTAATTTATTCAACATGTAATTCAGTCTGAATTTATTTGTTAGAATACTGGACCAATACTTGTTACTAAAAATTGCAGATTTCCAGCTCAGAATTTTTTTAGTTGGTTATTTCTTTATCTTTTGTTGAAAATTTGGTAGACCATATATTTTGATAGGTGTTTAGTATTTAATATAGTTATAAATGTTTTAATGTAACATTGAAATAAATATTGAAAAGTTACATTGTGTGCTTTTATAAATCATTATTTATGACTGATTAAAGATGCTTTCCCGTTGATGAATTTAACTGTGTGGTTTGATGATATATTTGAACTAAAACATATTCAAACTAATTTATCTATCAAAAGTTTGCTTCAAATCCCTCTCAAAACATTTAAATCAGAAGAAAAATACTCTTAATCTATTTTTTTTATTACGTGACTAGATTGAGGTAGAATCCACTTCAGCTTGTATTTGTGGTTAGTCGCTTTCCATCTACCATAAATATTAAAGACAATGTTCTTCCAACTTTTAGGTATACCCATACATTTTTGTTTTGTGCCTGCACCCAAGGGTGTTTTCCAGGGAATCAAGTATTTTCTAGCAAGATCAGGTGTCTCTACTTTCCATATCATACTTTTATTGGAAATAACTACCCTATAAATACCTTCGTGGGAATGCATCTCTTAATTATGTATTGTTTAATGGTCGAGAGCGAGACATTAAGTAATATATTGTAACATTTTTACAATATATTATGCAATGTCTTAAGCTCGAGACCATTAAACAACTTAAAATACAGACACTTGCACGTGCCCTGCAATGAAATACGTCACTGGAGTTCAATATTTTACCAAGTTACACTTGGCACATTGCCCGTACGATTATTTGAAATAATGGTACTCCAACATCAAAGGATGACGTCACATCTGTATTTTAAGTTAGAACTACACATCAGGTTTTATTTTAATTCAAAACTGAATTAAAAAAATGTCGACAAAATATTACAATATTTACCAGTATGCATTTACACTAGAAGCAACCATCACAGGTGAAGTCTGTACCCTGCCTTTTGAGGTAGATTGTATGCTAAGCAGCTGTCCCGCTACAACTTTGGGACACAATAACTCTTCTAATTGAGCTACAATGATTAAACTTGGTGTAGAGTTTCAAAAGGTGTCAATGATAAGGATTTTCTGCTTACTTTGAACCAAGATAAGCCATTTGATTGGTCGAGACTATAGAACACATTAACTCCACTTCCAGGTTAGGTAAAATGTTCAAACTTCATCTAGATGTGCATCAGCTGAATGAGTTTGATGATTTAGGCTAAGCACTACTAAGCAGAGGTAAGTAATAGAATACAAATGGCACCCAGGGGGTGACTACTCTTTACAGTGCACTTGTTTAACTTATGCTGCAGGAGAATGACACAGATGTGCTAAATGTCTTGCAACAACATACTGCTATATTTAAATTTTTTAATTAACAAATTAAAATAGTGAAGTTTTATTTGAATCCAGGGTAGGCTCTAGTGCCATCCAAATTTTACAGATGGATCAAAAATTAACATATCACCATGTTTCATTTGAAATATTATTTTAATACAATAACCAATTGTCAACATTATGTTACAAAGCAAAAAAAAGTCTGCCTTTAATTGGCCACCATTAATGATATTATGTACACAAAACTATATATATGATAACATAATATATATTAACACTGACAACAATAGAATAGGTCATAGTAAAGATAGATTTTAAAATATTGGGTGGTCACAATCTTCAACATGAGAAAGGCAAGAATACAAAGAAGAATTCAAACTCAGTAAATAAGATTAAAAGTTGCTTGTATATAAAATTACATATTTGTGTTGGGATGAATGTATGTTTTTTTTATAATTATGAATATTTAGTAAAACTCAAAAAATTTTATGTTATTTTATTTGTAACCCTACTTTACCTCATATCAATTGCTGGTAAAAAAAAAAAACATTTCCACAAACTAGGACTAAATAATACAAAAAGTATGATTATACTATAGGCCAGGAACTGACCATGTTGTTGGATGAAATTCAAAGAGAGAGAGAGAGAGAAATGAGGTTTAACGTCCACTCGACACAAACTAGGTCATTTCGGGACTAACATATGGTTTAATTTTATTTCAATAATTCGCTTGCGCGTAGGGGTCTTTAGCAGCGGGAGGAAACCGGAGGACCCGGAGAAAACCCACGAGGTTGGACAGGCGACCCTACTCCTTGTCACGTACAACCGAGGGATTCAAAACCACACCAGTTGACTCAATGACAGACTTCATGATACAGCGCGCATACGCTAACCATTCAGCCATCCAACCCCCCTGAAATTCAAAGACCAAGCATGCCATATTTCATGTCGATAGGACTTCAATTAACGGGGCCTTAGGCTTTTTCAACGAGTATCACCCCCAGAACAAATGAGTAGCAGTTAGCGACCAGTTCCTGGTCCCAAAAAAAAAATACAAAAATGGCGGCTCTGGGGTTATTTATTTAATATTTTTGTAGTACTGAAATTAACAACAAGGACAATTCTCATATATTTTTAAAATAATCATTTTGATAAATAGTTAATTTTTAAAAAAATTCAGCAGAGTGTTGAACAATTATTTTCACATCAGACAGTACACGTAAAATGCTATGCTTGACTTTAATAATGGATTTCAGTCATAACATGATTCTACTTTGAAATAATTTAAACCCTATAAACTCAATAATTTATTAGAATTAGGAGAACAGAAAAGAATTGAATAAAAGATTTAACCATCAAAGAATATACACCTTCAAATGAGAAATCAAAAACCACTCCCAATGTTTGATTCTAGTGTTGATAATGGACAATGATAAATGAATTAGAAGTAAAAGATGTTTGTGATGTAAATTGTTGAGTTGTCTACCCATTATTTAATATTCTACACAACCAACCATTTTGGAAATTATTGATCAGAAAAGAATAAACTTTGCAACTTTTGTTTGCCCATCAAGATTGAAGTTTAGAAGTTAGAAAATGTTAGAAAGTTTTTCATGGAATGAACCATATTCTTTCCAGTGACCGCTGGTTCGTCTAAGCTAGTATACATCTCCCGTCAAAAGGCAACACCTAGTAACTCACTTTTTTTTTTATCAAAATTGAGTTAGGACCAAATTTGTAGTTACTAGGGTATGTGCTTCCTGTTGTTGTACTAGATATTCCGATCTTTTGATTTTGTAAGCAGTTACACTCATGACACAATCTAGCAACTTCCTTCATTTGTCTAGTATGATTACTAGTATGCCACAGAAAAACCTAGTAACTCAATAGTCAAATCAATGGATAAGCTGGGGTTTAATATTCATTCATTTCGTTTTCCTTTGTTTTCTCAAAACAAGAAAAACATGATTTACTAGGTGTTGCCTTTTGACTGGTGACATGTAGAACAGTTTAGATTCAGGTTCTACTTCCTTTATAACCCTTCCTTCTATATGTTCAACAGATATAACATAATTAGATAAGTGGTGTTCGGTAAATTGAATAATGCTCAAGGCAGACAACTGTTAAATTTTTTTATCACTTCCTCCTTAAAAATATTGTACCTAACAGATGAAGCATGCATTACACACATTCTGATTATAATAATTATGTATTTACATTTGATGATGACCCAAAATTTACTATTTCTAACAAATAATGGATATATTGTAATATAGCAAGCTTGGCCACCATTTAATAAAAACAATACATTTTACAGACTAAGTGAGTGATAATCTCCAATTTTTATCTGAAATTATATTTTAAAATTTATAAAACAGAATGTCAGTAAAAATGAATTTATTTCTACAGGCCAAGACAAATAATTGTTTCTATTGAATGCTAGAATATCAAAATAATTGATTATCAAATAAATGTATAAAAGACACCATTATGGAGGATATTTATCTTGATGTTACCAGTGTAGGTATTTTATCAGTCAAGCCGTAAAACATCTGCAAAGTCTTTGCTATTAACAGTAACCCCAGATTATAGAAGTTATTGAGGATGGTTTTTATCAGTTTTGATAGTCATTTATTAAGCTTGTGTATTATATATACAAGTCCAATTAATATATATATAATCCCATTCTAGAAGTTACATACACAATAAATCACCTGTTCATGCTAATCTAAATTGAAATACAAACAAAAACAAAGATTCTAGTAATCATTTAACAAACAAAATTGGGCATCTAGATATTTCGTTGAGTTGGGATACATGCAAAAATTATGAAGTGACACTGCTAACTGTTGTAGCCATGGTAAAAGACTCAAGTATTTTTGTCCTGTATGAACAAACTATTCTATTATGGATATAAACCCATACCCTTTGGTTAAATAAACTCCATTGTGCTACTAAATATCCCAAAGAAAAAAAAAAATCAACTCTTTAGCTTATATTTCTGACAGACTTTATCACAATGCGTCTATTTTTTGGGATCATAAATCGAACAATGCCACAAATTCATTTTGAATTGTGTTAATAGTGCTCAAAATTATTTCGATGGATACAGTATGCTCTCACCCTAACGCAATTAGCTTTGATTATGGTATACTGTTTTTAGTCAAAACTTGTGAGCTGTCCAATTTTTCAAGAGATCTTTTTCATGCTGTGGAATATTAGATTTGTACAAAGGATTTTTTTTGTCGGAGGTGATTTACAACATATGGGTAAGCTTTTATAAACGTATTCAAAAGCAGGATTTTCATATGGCCACAAAACACCTTTTTTATAGCATGATCCAGACAGTAATAAAATTTGACATATGTTTATGTTGTTCTACTTTCTATATCATCAATACACAATAGGTTTCCCATTATTCCATAAATTTTATATTAATAACTATACAATAAAGATGCATCATAGACCAGAAAATTTTATTACTTTTTAAATTTAAAAATACGCAAATTTAAATATTTCAAATTCACACTGAAATGATAAATATATACAAATTTATATTAAAAACTCTTCTCTTTATGCTGTGGATTATTTTACGTAATACTTTTAAAATTCCTTACATCAGCTACATTTGATTAAAGATATGATGCTTCATTAAGCCCATCAAACCTATCCACAGGGGGATAATTGTAAAATCTGAATAACCATTAGTCACAATAAGCATTTATTCTCAAGCAACTACCCCAAAAGGCTAGTCCAGTTTTGTGAAATTGAAAATCTTTTGTATTTAAATAACACAAAACTACAATGCTGTTTTAAGTTACAAACATAATTTTTGTACCACCACACTGAATTCCCCTGTGTTTAAAAGGACTGACAATGTTTCCCCCCCCCCCCCACTCCCACACCCCAACCCCCTAAAAAAAAAAATTCCATTTTGATAATTAAATAAAATACTCTATGTCTATTTGTCCTATAAATAGATTCTTTTTCTTTGTCTCTCCATTTCTATGATTCAATTTTAACTTCAGTTGTTTCAGTAGTTTCCTCATTTTCCTCTTCTTTTCTATCATCATCATCTTCTTCCTCATCAGATTTTGATGAAGAAATCAGAGCAAATTTATTTTGATCCGACCAATCCTGAAATAAATATATAATTTTAAGTTTGAATGGTAATCTTGTTAATACCGCAAACAGCAACATACTGGACTGTGAATTATCAGCATATTGATTTTTTGTTATATCATGCTCTTAAGTAAATAGATGTATATTATTTAGAAAAGGCAGTAAAGGTTAACAGCTAACAATGTTCGCTTCTAAAATGGCTGCAACTATCAAAATTTCATCATGCATGTTTTCATTGTGGTGATGTGTTTAATACTACTAAAATCAATTGAAACTGGAAATTATATTAGTTTACCTTTGCTTCACCTTTATTGTATTTTGGCATTTCTTCAAAAGACTTGGGGACTGGCTTTTCACGCCTGAAAATAGAACATTGTTTACATATGTAAATCTAAACTGACTGAGTACCCAAGAAAAATCCTTAAGATAAAACAAAACCCATAAATGTAGAGAGAGAGAGTTGAAAATAAAGTTTGAAAGATTTAAGATATTAAAAGGAAAGGCTGATGTTAGATTTATGAGATCATATTTATGGTTGCATGTTCTATCTTCACACTCTCTGTCATATCCTTATGTCCAGGACTAAGGCCTGTGTTCCATGTATATGGTTCCATTGAAACAGTCCCATTACACATGCATTAGGCAGACCTTTCCCTGGGCAAAAAGGCACAAGGAGATGCCACAAAAATGCTTACATGGAAAACTGGCCTAAGAAATTATCATTCTAGCATCCCAGAATACTCTGTTGTTATTACATCACAAACTTATATCAAATTAAAACAGTTATTAAGAAACTTACTTTGGTTTGGTGTTTTCTTTATTTTTACCATCATATTTAATTGGTGGACCTTTGGGTCGATCATCTGAATGATTAAAATACAGAATAAAAGTTATTATTATTGAAGCTAAAATCCTAATGACATCAATACCTGATAAGAGACTGGTGACTCAATGATAGACCTTATGATCCAATGAGCACGCGTTAACCATTCTTAGAAAGGCAGGGGACAATCATTTTAGTTACTATTCAATAAAACGTGTTAAATGTAAATGATAAAGATGGTGAAACCTACCTTTCCTGTCTCTATAACCATCTCGATCTCTATCTGATCTTGGCTTATCATTGGAATTTTGCCGTGATGTCATTTCTTTGTCACCTGGGGACTTAGTTTTATTAGCACTACCTTCGCTTGCTCTAGATACCTACAATGAAAAGTAATACAATTTTGCAATACAAATTCTCTATCTTAGCCATTATCATTCCAAAATATTTAAAAGATAGGTTGCCAGGCAACGAAACATACGCCCACAGCAGCTAAATCGTCCGGGCACAGTCAACAAGAGTTGTCACATATTTTTACTTTTTTCGGTAATGAAACATTTATAATACATTAAAATCTGATTAAGAGTAAAAACTCATTAAGTATTTATCAGAAAACCATTAGAATTTGTTTGGTTTTTATAAAGTTTTGCCCCATGAAATTCGCACTCAACCATCATTGGGGTGTAACGGTGATATACTCAAATGTTTTTTGAAATCGGAAAAAAATTGTGACCTCTTGAGGGACCACAAGCTATAAGCCTGATTTTTCATACAATCAGGGACCAGAATTCAGGAAGTTACAATCCGATATGTGCAAATAACGAAAGGAACCAAGATCTTTGGGATAGAAACATGCATTCCAAGTTTCATCAAAATCAGATGAAAATTGTGACCTCTAGAGGGTCCACAACCTCGATATACCATATTTTACACTATTTGCGTACAAGGGGCGGCCATTTTGTCCAGCAATCATTAGGGTGTCCACAAGCTAAAAACGTGATTTTTCGTACAATCAGGGGCCATAATCCATGAAGTTATGGTCCGATACAATCAGGAGCCATAATTCAGGAATTCACAATCCGATATGTTCGAATATCAAAAGGAAACAAGATATTTGGGTTATAACCATGCATTTCAAGTTTCATCAAAATTGTGAGCTCTAGAGTGTCCAAAAGCTAAAAACGTGACTTTTCATACAATCAGGGGCCATAATCCATGAAGTTATGGTTCGATACATGCCAATATTGAAAAGAACCGAGATCTTTGGGAGATAGACCTATATTTCAAGTTTCGTCAAAATCAGATAAAAATTGTGACCTGACGGACGGACAGGGGCGACGACAATATACGTCCACATGAAAATGTAGGTGTATAAAAACACTACAAAACTGGTAATCACTTATTACTTTCGTCTTTCGACTTATGATCTCACTAACAGTTTAATGCACACTAGCAAATCCATATACAAGTCATACATATTGTATAATAGTTTCTAAGGGGTTCAGCAAAGATTGTGTACAATTTGAGCTCTAAGCAGACTCTTGGTAATCAGTCCAGGTCTGGGTTTAAAATACATGTACCTGTGGTTGTTGCGATGGGGGAGACATTATTTCTGGTTTTCTTTTCTGCCATGCATTTTCCTTTGGGGGAGGGGCAGGAATAACTTTAACAGGGGTTGTGACCTCATGTTTTGGTGACGAAGGATTATCCTCGTGATCCTGTGAATGATTAGATAAATCACTATCTTTACGAGATCGAACTCCGCCTGAATTATGACCTAAAAACAAAAAAAAAAGATAAATAATGAGAACTTTTTTTTTGATCAGTATGTTTAACTCCAGGTCCAGTTTCCATCTAACATAATTCAATTAATTTATTCCATGTTTTATGCTAATAAGCACCTATAATCAATAATCAAAACCCCTTTTTACCCAAGGAATATACATTACAGGAAATCTCCAATAGAATTTCGATTACAATCGAATTAGGGAAAAGTCTCTATTTGGCTTCCCGATCATAGAAATGATTTTACTTAAATTTTCCTAAGATTCTATAAGAACAAAGGAAATAAACTTACTATGACGAGAGCCCTTTCCGCTGCTACTATTTGATAAATGACGCTCCCGTCTATTTTCCTCACTATCTCGTCTCACCCGTCTATTTTCTTCACTATCTCGTCTCATACGTCCAGACGGTCTGAAAATAAAAACAATTGAACTTAACATTTGGATATTTGTTCCCCATGTCCAATATGCCCGGACATCGGCAGTACAGCCTACTCTTATATCGAATTCCAACTGTCAAGGGATCTTTTATGTGTACGCCAATGTGTACACGAGACCTCAGTTTTTCGTCACATCCGAACGACTAGACAGCTGTCCTTGTCAGACCCTCCGTCCATCACTGACAAGGGATCAAACATCCGACCTCCAGGCTAGCGAGCCAGCGTCTTACCCACTTAACCACCTAGACCCCCACTCTTTACATAGAATTGCATGTAAGTGTTATATTCACTTTATTTGGATTGGATTAGATAAATGTTTCTGTGCTATATGAAAACATGTGAAAATAAAAGTGGCCAGACAGGTAGAGCATATGTTGATAATGAGTGTTGTTTTTCATACAAGCATTTCTATAAACTTCTGCTTTCTCTATTTTAGATGATATATTATGACATACATGTGGATCACAAAGCTTTATTATATCTAACTAGGGTGCCATGATGGCTCAGGGAGTAAGACATTGGCTCGCTAATCTGGAGGTACTATGATCCATTCGGATTTTCGGGGATGGTTCTCCAATTTCAGTGGTGCTCCCATGTTCCATCCCTGTGTTGACCGAAAGTAAATCAGGATTTTCGAGTGTGGTTCCCTCTTGTCAGAGAGGCAAGGCAGAGGGACTGAGAATGTGTAGTCCTTCAGATGGAACAGAAAACAGAGGTCCTGTGTACACATTGGTGTGTAAGAACCTTTGACAATTGGAATTCACTATAAGAGTAGGCCACCGTGCCACTGTCCGGGCAAAATTACCCTCATAGCAAACTGTAAAATGTTATATCAAATTTCATTTCATTTTTAATCATCTTGCGCACCACCCATTCGGTCATTTTCTAATTAACAGTATTGTAGTTGTGATATATATGGCTAAATATGTAGTACATGCATTCCACTCATTAATACAGTGCTGTAAAACAGGAACTCTGTGATTTAGGTACAAAAATAAAACTGTTAATTTAACAGAATATTATGTGTTCATATAATTTGAGATGAAAATCTTTCTTTGTTAAATATTTTATGTCCATAAAGAAAATAAAGCTGAAGTTGACATATTGCAGATAACATTTTAACTCTACTAAAATGAAAATATAATAGTACAGAGCTGGTCTTATTAAACTTTATTCAGGCCTCAATCAATGAGGAATTACATTTAACACTGAAGATTGTCTATAAATTATTTTATTACTTAGATTGGTTATTACACAAAATTGTCAAATAAAACTTTTGGTAATAATTTAAACAGTTAGACATTACCACCATACATAAATTCAAAAGAATACTGAAAGCAAATTTTATCAGATTAAAAAACGTTTTTATGAAACCTACAATTGGGAGTCAGTTGCCTGAAAGAATGTAGAATATTGAATAATATCAATTACCAGGACTATGATAATAGTAAATTAAAACAGAGATTATAGCTTAATAAAATTTATAAGTTAATATCCACATAAAGTGAGGGTTTGTTTGTCATACGATTCCGTAATGCAACAATATTTATCTAGGATCCTAAATATAAACAAATATTTAAGGCAACATTTTCTCAATTTTTGTAAAAAAAAAAATAATAAATAAAATAAAGGCTAGTTATTGGCCGTTAATTCTTACTGGTTGTCACTTTCGGCCAAAGAATCTCTTGGTTGATAATTTTCTTCTGCAGGACTGTTGGGGAATAAAATGTGTGTATCTTTATATATATATGTGTAAACTAATAGGGCATGCAGTCAAAAACACAAAAATATAAAGCCACAATAAGGTAAAAAAAACCTCAACAACCAAAATAAAATCAAACTCAGTTGGGGATTTTAAGGCTTAATCTAGCAATATTTGATCCCATTAAATGGTTTTCTTCATAATATCAATATTTCAGGTTTGACTATGATTGGCAAAATCAAATATCTAGATCAGGTCTTGAGGTAAAATTTGTAACTATACATAGGCCTATTGCCTTGGAGAAGTAAAATTTAAAAACAAACTGGGGGGTAAAAATAAGGAAATTCATTTCAATCAAAAAAACATCATTTCCAACTACAAATGTAGACCATATATACAGCCCTCAGATTTTCTCAAATAACTTATTGGTTTCATTTTTTCTTCGCAGTAATCATCGATGAAGAATGCACACAAAACATCATTCTTCATGTGTTAGAATTCGTACAAATGATCAATAATTAACATATCCACCCCAATGTACCAGAAAATCAAATGAAGTAAAATAGTAAAGCTGCATGAACTATTCCATTCCTTTATAGACAAATATTTACTAACCTTTCATAATTTCTATCATTATCTGCTAAAACTCGCTCAGTTTCACGCTGTTTCCGCAGCCTTTCTTCTATTTCCTTTTCTCTAGCTGCCGTATTCACAGGTTTTGCGTCCCCAAAAATAGATGGCTTTTTTTCTCGTTCTTTAGGAGTTTCCTCTTCTGGGGGTTTTTGCACAGAATGTAAACGTTCAAATATCTCGCGCTCTTTTGCAGCAGTGTCAACGGGTTTAGCATTTCCAAATATGGATGAGGTTTTTGATGGTGTTGGGGTTGCACTTGCATCATTTGCGGGTGGGGCACTATCATTTTCTACTGGCTTGGATCGTGGGGCCAGTTGTAATCTCTTTCTTTCCTTTGGTGCCTCTTGGCTTGATTCTCGATTAGCAGGTTCATAACCTCCACCTCTAGAGCCACCATAACTTCCACCACCATATCCTGTTTTAGAATGAAATTAAAATAATTCATTAGTTTACACATAATCATGATCAACAACAAGCTGTAGAGCCAAAGCTGCTAGGACATCCATATAGTCACATTTTTATTCAGTTGTTAGTAATAGTAGCAATTACAACAAGTTAAAAACTGATCAAGCGCAATAACCCATCCATATATTAAAAGAAATAATTATATTTGACATCGTTTCTGCTTACTCTTCATCAAATTCCAACTGCTAAGGTTTCATTTACATGCACACCAATGTGTAAATGGGACTCCATTCTCTGTCCGCCCTGCACCAGTGACAAGGGGAAACAATGTTCTAAAAACCTCAAGGAACTTTCTCGGTCAATGATCACTGAGTCACATAGATCTAACTGAGAACCAGAAAGTAATGATCAGAAATGTTTGAAAATCGGAAATAGGCTTCTTTGTCAATCGAATGATAACTTTAGCCTCCAAGGCATCCACAAGCAGTTTTTGATAACAGATGGACAATATATAACATTTCAATCTGAGTGTATAAATTGTTAAAACATATCATTGATTTATCAATTACCTCTATCTCTGTCGCCATAGCGTCCGCCACCTCTATCGCCCCCATACCTTCCACCATCTCTATCGCCCCCATACCTTCCACCATCTCTATCACCACCATATCTTCCACCATCTCTATCTCCATAACGACCACCATCTCTATCTCCATAGCTGCTACCTCCACGATCATAGCTACGACCACCTCCTCCGTAACGACTACCACCATCTCTATCTCCATAGCGACCACCATCTCTGTCGCCAAAACGACTACCACCATCCCTATCGCCAAAACGACTACCGCCATCTCTATCTCCAAAGCGACTGCCTCCATCCCTATCTCCGTAGCGACTACCACCATCTCTATCACCATAACGACCTCCTCTGTCATCTGAAAAATGAAATTATAGTAAATCGTGTTAATGGTTTATCATTAAAAAATAATTATTTCTAAAACACTATATTGAAGCATAATTCGGAACTCAATAATACACTGTATGGACACACACACACATTACTTGGTGAAATATAAGTAGTACAGTAGGTCCTCCAGATTTTTTTAAAAAATAGAGACGACATATGATCAAATCTAACTAACCTTGGTCTGGCGTGTCAGGTCCAGGTCGTCTCCAATCACTATCTGTACGATCAGGGCCCTGATCTCTTGATCGACCATCTACAAACAATATGTTTCATTAAATTACTAAATATCACACTAATAGAAAAACAGTAGCCAAATCATGCAGTAGACAAGAAACATTTTAGATTAGGGTTATCCCATATTCTAGATGAAATACTCAAAGCATGCCACAATTACAAACGAGTTTAGAATTATAATTTGAATTACAGTATTTTATTACTTGTTTTGTTTTAAAGGGGTTTCAGCAATTTTATTACTCGCAAGGTACAAAAAAGTTGACAATACTGTATTTCTAAAGACTACACAATAATACACAGAACATTGATAAGCATTATGTGATTACACCCCAATCTAATTTTCAATCTAGGTACCCACAAGCTCTAGACGCAACATAAAATGTTATTTTGTGCCAATCTCTGAACATCTAAAAAAAAAGGTTGAATAATACCTGAACTTCCTCCTTGGTTGTTCTGATTCTGACCAGCTAAATCTATTCTTATCTTTCTACCAGCAAACATCTTAAATAAATTAATTTTGATTAATTTAAATTATATACAGTAACATAAACTATTGATATATACTAGTAACAAAGAGAAGAGTACCAGCACTCAATTTTGGACAGAGTAAGAAGTATATTTTAAGAAAATATTTGATAGTGTATGAGTTGCCAGGTAAGCTTCCGTGGACTGCCCCACCATGCTGATTTTCTGGACTGATATCAGGAAATTCCATGCTATGTGTAAGTTACTGTAAGTATCTCACATATGATTTGGATTAAATTAATTTCAAACTCATACTCCAACTCAAAATTTTACTTTTCCTGGGGATTTGAACAAAGTTAATGTTACTAACAATTTCAGATGAGTGTGAAAGCGATAACACTTTTTTTTTTTAGATCAGTGTGACAGAGAGGTTAATCTTCTTGACAGAACACCTAACACCATATTTCAGATAAGAGTGAAAGTAGTATTCCTCCTTTCACAAAGGCATACACAAAATTATTTTTGCATTTTGGTTACTTGTCTATGAACAACTTACTGAATCATCCATTGTTAATGCCTCCAATAAAGATTCTCTGTCTTCAAATTCCACATAACCAAATCCACGTAATCTACCTTGGTCTGATGGTAATCTCACATTCAAGAACTGAAATTCAACATATGTATTTAATAAATATAAACATAACTATATACAGCTTTTATGATATAACTTCCCAGTTGAGATACTACATACTGGACTATGCATAATTCACCGCAGACTTGTAGATTCAATAGCTTCAGTGTGCATTAAATGACACCAATAACAAGGTTCATCTGAGTAATCAGTCTGGTTTTTCTGTTCTCTGCCCTCTTTATATTAAACTACTAATAATTAAGAGCTAATTTTAAAATATTTTTAAACCTTTAATTTTGAGAAGAACATTTCAATCTTATCTTCACATGATTCATATGGCAGGTTGCCAATAAAAGCTGTAAATGGTGGCTGGGTAGGAACTTTACTCATATCAACATCTGGTCCCCGAGCCGCTTTTGGGGCTTTAGGTAATTTAGATCGATCAAACAACTGCTGACCATAAGGTGCAGCTCCAAAATCTGAAGACAAAAAAAGCTTAGACTAAGTGGAAATAAATGTTCATTTTTGTTTAATAACATACAATTTCCCCAGCTAATGCGCAACAGGCTAAAAAACATAATTATAAATAAAAGAGAAATATATGTTCAGCATTGTTGACAAATATAATTTAGATTCTCCAGTTATACGAGAATGAGCCTCTAATTAGATCCCTAAATTTGGCCCCTTCTAAATTCAGCAGTTCACGATGAAAATGCTGACATAACATTTTATACATCATGCATGTGTAAGTTGTTTTTCGATTAGAAATGTGGTGTAGCCTATATTTATTTGTTATATTTGTTTTACAACTAAGCTTAGCTTACTAATCCCATTTTTATCTCTATACTTAAAACAAACAAATCATCTCTAAATTAGCAAGCATCTAAACAATGACCTCTAACATAAATGGATCAAAAAGTTTAATTCCATGACAAACTCCATTCTAATAACCAATACAGTATTGCAATAATAAAGCTCTAGCAGTCTAGGGTCAAATAATTGTTTTCTTGAATTTCAAAAAGATCAGTGCTGCTATATAAACCAAAGTTAGTCTCACTGATTTCCAATTGTATCATGTAATGAGAGAAGTAACTCCTAACATACTTCGAAGGAAGAAGCAAAGCTTCTATATTCAGCTTATAATTTCATTTGACTTCAGGATTGGAAGAAACAGGCTGTGGTGAAATGGTATGGGATGAAACAACCAGCTCCCAGGTTTGACAGCATAGAACAATAAAACTGGGGTAAAATATACACTTGAGTAAATTTACATCTGAAATACAGTTTATATCTCGAGAAATATACAAACCATCATCCGCATTTTCCATCTCAGCTGCCCAGTCTATATTCTTTGTAGATACAACGGGTTCATTAGAACCTAAGAATTCACTTAGGTTCATAGACTTCCCCTTCTTCTTATTTTTTTTACCTGAAAACGAAAATATCCAAATAAATTTTTCATACATACAAATAAATTAGTTATCTTCTTTGAGCAGCATTTAGCAAAATAAAAACAAAAACATAATATAGAACACAATTACTGTTTTAATTTTGTTTGATAACGTTGAGAGAACCCTGAACAAAACATCACTTTAATATAAATAGTAATTGTGCTCCATATTATGTTTTTGTGTTTATAAATCAAATTAGTTAAATAAATATAAACTTTACAGCTCAGGTTGAGGTAAAAAAAAAAAAGCAGTTTGATTGCTAGATACTAATATAGAGCGAAGCTCTAAAGCATCGCGCAAAGCGCGGTGCTTGATCAAAGCTCTTTTCCGGTAACACAGGAGCGTAACTGAAATTGTCACCCACAGACTGTTGATTAAAAAAAAATTCAGACCGGAACCGGATACACTGGGCAAAACAGGCAATGCGCATGTCAACTTACCAAATCTCGCCCAAGCGAGATTACGCGCCTCATAGAACTATTTCTATGACGCGTCTAATCAATGACGTCACATATTTTTGATGTCAATGAAAATAATTCTCACACTTTCTTGTTCTTTTTTTAAAAACAAAATTAATGTATACAATTTAGATCTAAATGAAAATCAATTTGGAGAAAACTAAATTATTTAACATTTTTTGTATCACTTGAGAAAATTAATTATGAAGGTTTTATATTTGACAATAATCAGCTTCACTCTACTCAGGCAATGCCTGTTACATATTAAGTTGAAACACGATAACTATGTTTCTAATTGATTGAGAATGAGCAAACGTTTTGCATATTTTCATTACATCATCATACACAATGACAACCACTACAACAGCACAACATAACGCGGGGGGGGGGGGATCCGCCTTCTTTCCATTGGAAATTGGCATGGCACCTCCCTATCATGATCAATCAGAAATCGCAATGCACAATATGGTATTATTATTGACCCAATTAAAGGTGTTTTACCACATATTTTTGTCCGACATTTTGCCAAAAGGTGTCCATATTATTTTTTGGAATCACTGTGCTTCGACTATTTAGTTTTGGGCATTTTATTTAATAATATTTGTGATATAAATTGAGCGGTTTGGGCCATGCTGTCCTACCTCCAGACGCCATTTTGGAAATTTACTGCGATGACGCAACCGGAAGAAAAAATATATCAATCTTATAAATATTTGCACAATAATGTATTATTGTCCATATTTTGTTTCTACCCCAGAATAATTTTTGTAATATAGAAATTTATCAAATACATTTTTTAAACGTGTTTCTAATAAATGTTGCGGGCCTTTAATTCAAGGTTCATCGCATCCGTCCACATTAGGCACTAAAACAGTTTTCATTTTCCCGAGAAATTTATTGAAAGTTTTAGTCCACTTTTACATATTGATATACCATTGAAGACCTTATAATTTGTTGACAAAATGGTAACTTTATTATACATCTTTATTAGTGTTGAAAAAATGTTCAGCGTTAGAATTCAGTCCTGATTAATCAATGATAAATCAGTGAACACTATCGATTTTCGTTAGCCTACGGAGAAATCCCAAGTGAGCTGTCTCGGGTCTGTGACAAGAAATGGCAATGTTATGTGGTGTATTGAGTGACGATCTTCTTGACTAATAGGTTGCATGCATGTTAATAAACCAGTAATTGTTATTCCATAAATAGTGTTAGTGTGTGAATGTTGTAAAATACCTTTTTATAAAGAAGATAAACAATGTTGGACATCATATAAACTAATCTTATCACAAACATGCACTCAGCAGACCTCAGCAGATTGCAGTGCCCTACATCTAGCCTCGGCTGTATGACAAATTCCTCCATTGGAACTACTTTTAAGTTCCCGGATTACCAACGGCGTTGTCCATGACGACGCCTTTGAAGAATGTCTTAACTTATACAAAAATTTCAAAGTCTGAAGTTGTTTTTCTTTAAAGTTTATCCGATTTTCTTCAAACAAGGACAACTTTACACTAAAAATTACAGACACGCTTCGTGCGACGCAATTTTGATAACCTCTTTTTAAAAAGCGGCAAGTTTTCCAAATAAATAAACCGGTGCCGCATCGCAATTGTATAGGCGTAGGTACATATCACTTACCGTCATACAGCCGAGGCTAGATGTAGAGTACCTGAATCTGCCGAGGTTTGCCAAGTGCACAAACATGTACATGTATCCATCGAATAACCTGTATGCAGATTTCATGTCAATTCAATTAAATTTCTAAACCTTAATGGACAGCACGGTGCGTCTAATCTTCGATTTGATTTTCTTCATGTCTAAAATCATAACACCAATCGACAAACAATACAAGGCTTTTTTATTACAAAAACATTGGTGAACTAATCTTGACCGTGATCGGTCAACCATAATGGTTAATTATTTGGTAAATAAAACAGTTATTAACAACCGATGACTAAGAGTCTAAGACTGTTTTATTCCATAAAATTATTGTCTGTACGAGTCAACTATTAGTTGTGGATGACTTAACCAATGGTTGTGGACAACTTAGCTGTAAAAAACCTACCCATTATGCTTTATTTTATTTTTTTTGTAATTTTACTCCTGAGTAATCAAATTATGTAGGAATCATTTTGTTCTTGTTCCAGTAGCATCTACTTGGAAAAAAAGATATTTTAGCAAGCAGTATTATATTGAATATGTCCACATTGAATTTCAAGCCTCTAAGCTCCAAATCTACCGTAAACCATTCACCTGATTTGAATTTTGATACACTTGTTGTTTATAGTTTGTGTTGCAGTGTGTAGTTAATATGTGTCTTGTCTGCAGGGTTGTCTTACTTTAACTGTGCTGGATTACAAAATTTACATTTCCTCTAGAGTTGGGATCATATAATTATAATGTATAATCCATCGATTGGAAAATACATTCAGACTACTGGGACAAAATATATTTGTTGGCAAAGCAGTATCTCTTATGAGATACTTCATGGCAAGCACATTTTAGTCAATACAAATTTTAACATAGGTCCCTATTCTGAAGAGGTTGAGATTGCTAGCGTAATACTGTGTTGTCCAGATTGCAGATTGATTATTATGTAATTGATGAATTGAAATGAATATTTATATTTCTTTCCAGAGTGAATTAGGAGTAAATGAACATCATCAGAATCAGGTTATTAATTACATGCGATTTGCTCGATATCAAAGAGGGCAAAGGTTACGAGCAGTTGATGCTTGTTTTGAGGAACTGCAAGGCAGCAGGTATGGTTACATAAATTTCAATTCAACCAAAAGGCACTGAATTCCACCCAGTGAGAGAAAATACATTGTATTATAGCTAACCTTAGTGATGATAACAACCAAAGAAGATCCTTTGGAGTGTATGATATCTAAGATAATTGTTTGAATTGGATTTATGGTTTTCAGACTCTTTGAAATAGTACATTGTAAATTCCCAATCAGTCATTGATTGTCATTTGAAAGATTTTTTGTACACTATAGTATTGTGAATATTCAATCTCTTAACAGGAACATCAGTTCAATCCAAAAATGGTTCAATTCTGATCAGTATTTATAAAGATTAGATGAATTGAAAATTTGTCAAAATTCTGCAGATGATATAAACAGAATATTGTCAAAACAAGCCAGTTCCACCTATAATCTTCGCTAAATCTTGATATTTTAATTTCTTAATCAATTTGAGTACATTTTTATACGCCCACATAGAAATGTGGACGTATATTGCCGTCCGCCCGTCGTCCCAATTTCTTGTGAATTCTCTAACGCATAAAGTTATCATCCGATTGTTTTAAAATTGATATATGTTGTTTATATTAGTGAGATTTAGAAGTCTATTTAATTTCAGTAATTTCCGTTTATTACATCTAGAGTTATGGCCCTTGTTTCACTTTGTTGAACCTTGTGAACGCTCTTACGGCAAAAATTATCAATGAATCTTTGTGAAATTTATATGCATTATTTAAATTAGTGAAATGAAGAAACCTATTGAATTTCAGCAATTTCCGTTTATTACGTCTAGAGTTATGGCATTATTTAAATTAGTGAAATAAAGTAGCCTCTTGAATTTCATCAATTTCCATTTATTACGTCTAGAGTTATGGCCCTTTTTTCACTTTGTTGAACCTTGTGAATGCCAAAATTTATGATCTGATCTGTATCAAATTTATATGCATCATTTATATTAGTGAAACCATGTATTTTCAATAGTAACCATTTTTTTTGTTGAGAACTAATGATTTGTTCTTTTTATTGAAGATTGAATGATGCTACATTTACTCGTGATGAGATGATTGACATGTTGGATGGTCTGCTATCTGTCGTCCGTGGAGAGGTGGAATCAGAACTCATTAACACAGCCCATACCAACGTCCTTATGATGCGACAAATGTTTCAACAATCCGAAAAATGGCATCTTAAACTGCAGGCTGATATTTCAGAGTTGGAAAACAGGTACTTATGTGCATTGTAAAGTACATGTACTTGTAGATTTATCAGGGTCAGGGTGAAGTGCATTCATTGTATTTTGAGGCGCGATCACTTGCGAGTGCCTGTCGCACACCTGAATGTCGACTGAGGGGAGTTTTTTTTTTCTCCCTCACCTAAAATTGAAAATCGCTCTCCTTATTTGTAAATCAGTGAGATCTGTATTTTTTAAAAAAAAAAAAAAAAGAGTGTGAAAGACTCAAATTCCGATCGCCGCCATGCTGTCATTGTGAACATTTATTTGGTGTATTCGATTATTGTATAATGTGATCGCACATGGTAATAAGATTCTGATGAATAAGTTGCTAAAAATAGATGGCACCTATGCATCATTGGTTAATTTAACTGAAATGTAAAGTAGAACTCTTGCGAGACATGAGAAATTACAAGAGATGGCACATGAAAATTTCCAATGAAAATAATTCTGGAAGAAATAGATTATATTTTGCTGGAATTTTCGAGCGTTTATGATTATATTTTGAATATGAGTTATGTTTTTAAACAAAATTTATACAAGCTATAAATATTTAGAAATTTAGACAAGTATTTCTATTAGTTTTAGACGATAGCAAAAGTTTTTGACCGTACAACTACGAGTATGAATGCGTTTATTTAGCAGATGATGTTTGTTATCATTTAATCATTTATGTAACCAGGAATGACACCTTACACACAGTTATTGATCTTCAGAACCATTTTCCATATACCTAAAACTAATCACTCTCTTGATATCAGATCGTTATCCTTAATTTTTAAACCATTCTTCTTATTGAAACTAGGGGAGCGATTTTTTCAATTTGTTCATTAAGGGGAGCTTTTTTCGGCTCTCCTCTATAATACAAAAAACAACGACTAGAAGTGATATTAACTTTTTTGATTCATTCCCAAAAGTACCATAAGAGGATATCTTCCGACATGACCAATATTTAATTGGCCTGAAACCTGATGAAAAACCTAGAGTAAAACTAGCCAATTTAACAGGCTTAAAATGCCCCTCTAAATCATTATTATAATGTGTTCACTACAAAGATTTTATACACTTAATGCTCAATGACCTATGTATATCTGTTTATTATTTTCTAGGGATTTATTGGAACAGATAAAGGAATTTGAAGAAAGGGAGTTCACTGGTACAAAACGTGATACAGAGTTTACTCCATCAAAGTTAGCTCCCCTTAATGAAACAGGTGGCAGTGCCTTACTGCACATGGTAAAGATTACTACTCTGTAGATGTTTATATCTGTTTACATATTAAATGCAGAACCAGTTTTTATACGCCCACATTTAAATGTGGTCGTATATTGTCGTCGCCCCCGTCTATCCGTCCATCTGACATCCACAATTGCTGGACGCTCTAGACGCTAAAGTTGATATCCGATTTATACACAGTTTTTCAGGTCATGAGACGAAGAAGCCTATTGATTTTCAACGATTTCTGATAATTACTGCCAGTTATGGCCCTTGATCAATTTGAAAAATCTTGTTGGCACTCTTGAGGCTAAAGTTAATATCTGATAATTACTGCCAGAGTTATGGCCCTTGATCACTTTGAAAAATCTTGTGGATGCTCTACTATCTAGAGGCTAAAGTTAATATCTGAGTGACTTTAAATTTATACACAGTGTTTAAGGTCATCAGACGAAGAAACCTATTGATTTTCAACGATTTCCGATAATTACTGTCTGAGTTATGGCCCTTGATAACTTTGAAAAATCTTGTGGATGCTTTAGAGACCATAGTTATCATCTAATTGATTTTATATTTATACATCATGTTTACACCTATATATAATCTTTTCGATTGACTTTAGGTTGATACACAGAGTTTAAGGCCTTGAGACAAACAAATACATGTGTATTGATTTTCAATGATTTTTGATAACTTGAACAGCTAAATCCATGATATTAAATGTTTTGTATACAAAACATTAGCATGGGCCAAACAAATTCTAATGATTTCCTAATAATTACTTAATGAGTTGTTACTCTTGTTGACTGCCCGGATGATTTAGCTGCTGTGGGCATGTTTCGTCGCCTGGCAACCTATCTTTTTTGTGTGAGTAATTAAGTCAGGTCAGTGCCAGAGCAAATTTTTTGCCATGTATTATTGAAGCAATGGTAACAAGCATTATCAGCTTATGAAGCATTGCTACATCAGATAGCAACTACAGGCAGTTGTTTTCATGGGTCTGTCGAGCATGCTTGCAGGCATGTGATCCAAAGACCATTTACAAAGAGAGAGAGAGAGAGAGAGAGTTTAACCTCCACTCAACACAAACAAGATCATTTTGCGACTATCACATAGTTCAAAGAGGAAACTGGAGGACCCGGAGAAAATCCTACTCCTTGTCAGGTACAACCAGGGAATCAAAACCACGCAAGTTGACTCAATGATAGACCATATGATACAGCGTGCACTCGCTAACCATTCGGCCATCCAACCCCCCAATAGGACAGAGTGAACAATGTACAGCATAAGTATATTATTAAAGATAACTTTAATAATAATGTGCAATATATACATAATATTGAACAAAATTAACAATGTCGGGATAAATATGTTAAAAGACAAAGTTAACAATATACAGCATAAACATATAATTGAACATGATAAAGACAAAGTTAACAATGCACAGCATAAAAATGTTAAAGACAAAGGATAAGCATGTTAAGACAAAAAAGATCAGGTCGAAAACATGCCTGTAGTGACATAAATCCCTTTCCTACCATTACATATTGAATCACAGTAAATGTAGATTTTTTATAAAAATTAGTCTCAAGATAAAAATTTTATTAAACACTAAATCTCAAATTCCATGTATTTTTTTTATCTTTTAGAGAATTGATGAGATAATGAATGACAATGATGCTTTAAGACAGAGATTATCAAAATATGAAAAAGTGGTAAGTAAATATATTAGGAATATTTGGCATGTGCCCCACATCTGTAATAATGATCTCAAATGTAATGAATAACAAGCGGGATTCTGGTTTTATCTAGGTTCTATTATCTTTTTATAACCATGGATATATAATGAATGGGGATGAAATGACCTGCCAAAGAAGTCAATATTGTACTTGAATCCTGACTTTTATGGTTAAAATTTACAAATTGAGCTTTCCTACTGACTGCACCACATTTTTACTGTGGTAGAAATGATTCTTTTTTTATGATTGTTTTACATTTGTGCAGCTTTTCTATGTTTATTGATTTTAATTTTAGGATCTTGAAGGGAGATTTAGAAGTCAAGCACTAGCTACAGATTTAGAAAAGGCAGAAGCTGAATTGAGAGCTAGAAAGGTAAGAAGATTTTGTCACATTAAAATCCTAATTAAAAATGTAGTTTTTGATCAGAATAATATGAAAAGACATATGATGAAAGGTTGCTCTCACTGTCATTTGTAATAGGAAGTGGTATAAAAGGTGTTTCCAGAAACGCTATTTTCATAAAATCTCTCAGTAGATTAATCACTCGAAGATTAATATAAGAGTTCATCTATCATTTCAAAATTTGGTATTATTTTTATAGTCAAATATTTTTCTTTGTTATATTGACTAAAGATGCTCAAGATAATCTGTATAAACTAATTTTAATCAATTTTTAAGTGATGTTTATACTGAAAGATAGGTTGATAGGCAACAAAACATAAGCTTACAGCAGCTAAATCGTCCGGGCAGTCAGCAAGAGTTGTCGCATATTTTTTTCGTTTGTAGGTAATGAAACATTTACAATAAACTACAATCTGATTAAGAGTAACAACTCAAAGATTAAACTCATTAAAGATACATTATGGGAGATTAGATAACGAGTTGGCAGTTCTCACTATAATAGTTAAAAACTACATAATGTAAAGGCAACTTGATGAAAATTTCAGTCAAATTGATCTACTATTAACCGAGAACTAAGCGGATGAAATTTCCGCTTAGCCTCGATCATCATTACTGAAGTCGATAAGACAAAACTAATAGTCTTGATTATCCATTTAATCGTTAATCACGAAGGAAAGTTTTGCAGCAAATCGGACTGTAATCCAGCAAATATCGCAGGCAAGCCTTGACACCGAGAGTTTATTATGGTCTGGATAAGTTAATTAATGTCTAATTAATAGTTTTTATAACATTTCAGGCCTAAAGAAAGACCTACAATAGGCCGATTTTGCTCTTGCATAATGTATGTTTAAGTAATTATCAGAAAATCATTAGAATTTGTTTGGCTTCTAGTTCTGCCGCAAGCTAACGTTTAGTATACAAAACATTTAATACCATGATATTTAGCTGTTTAAGTTATCAAAAATCATTTAAAATCAATATACTTGTTCATCTCAAGACCTTAAACACTGTGTATTAATTTAAAATCAATCAGATGATAACTCTGGTAGTAATTATCAGAAATCAGTGAAAATCAATAGGCTTTTTCGTCTCATGACCACTCGGTATAAATTTAAAGTCAATTGAATATTAACTTTAGCCTCTAGAGTGCCCACAAGATTAGGCTTCTTCGTCTCATGACCTTAAACACTGTATAATTCTAAAGTCAATCAGATATTAACTTTAGCCTCTAGAGCATCCACAAGATATTTCAAAGTGATCAAGAGCCATAACTGGCAGTAATTATCAGAAATCGTTGAAAATCAATAGGCTTCATCTCATGACCTTAAATACTGTGTATAAATTTAAAGTCACTGGGATATTAACTTTAGC
Organism: Patella vulgata; assembly: GCF_932274485.2. Classification (NCBI taxonomy): domain Eukaryota; kingdom Metazoa; phylum Mollusca; class Gastropoda; family Patellidae; genus Patella; species Patella vulgata. Next base: position 28,750,792 of record NC_065883.2, read on the forward strand.
CTCTAGAGCGTTCACAAGCAATTGTGGGCATATAAAATTACCAAGTTTTAATGTGTGCATTTTGAATTACATGTACTTTATTTTATGATATGACACATGTATTTTTCATGTCTCCATTTCATTGTCAAAAATTACTGAAAATTGTGAAATAAAGAGTCCTGGTCAATATGGCACTGTTTTGATACAATATAATCTATGATACTCTATGTATGTTCATTTTTTTTTATCATTATTAGTCAAATGTTACACAAGCTGATTTAGAAGATCTTCATCGAAAAATGTCTGGATTACAGTCTGACCTTGAACAGGTAGGAGAATCATAAATAATATCTAATCCTATATTAAAATTTTATCTCTCAGGAATAAAATCTTTGGTGCCATCTTCCTCAGAAAGCCATCAATTCCTTAGTCTTTGGCACTTAAAGAATAGGACTTCCTATTCCTAACTTGTTTTTATCAAGACTCGAAGCTGTTATGTACATACACTGAAAATTAAATCACTGCGTTGGTCAATATAACTCTAACTATTTTTGGAATTCTGTCAATATGTGTGGGACTGATCATAATATCACTTAAGACAAGAATATGATTTAAGAAAAGAAAATGTTAGGACAGACATGTAATTAATTTATGATAATTCTGTACTTGTTGAAGTACCTACATTAAATGTGGAAAGATACATTTACACTTATATGCTAAAGTACATTACACTGTAGCAATCACAAAATAAAGATCCATTAAAACACATTCCTCTTTAATTTAAAGATGCATTATGGGAGATTAGATAAAGAGCTGGCAGTTTTCACTATATTAGTTAAAAACTAGATAATATAAAGGGAATTGCTGAAAATTTCAGTCAAATTGATCCACTCAATTAGCAATTGAATTTTCTTCCTAGCCTCGATCATTACTAAAGTCGATACTATAAACAAACATAGTCCCGATTATCCATTTCATGATTAAATCGCGAATGCAAGTTGAGCAGCAAATCTGATCGTAATCCAGTAAATATCGCAGACTAGCGTTGACATTGAGAGTTGATTATGGTCTGGATATGTCAATTAATGTCTAACTAATAATTTAGATAACATTTCAGGCCTAAAGAAAGACCCACAATAGACAGATTTAGCTCTTGCTAATGTATGTTTAATTTTATTTTCAGTCCCGTAGATCAGGTGCTGATACTGCCGCCAACTTGACCCACGACCTTGCCGGAACGAAACATGAACTACTCAAAATACGGGAAATGTTGGAAATGGCTGAAAAGGTAATTTGATCTGGGTACTTCTCAATTTTGTAGGTTGTCAACAAAAAAAATGATTTATATATTATAGTCTTCGACAAAAGGAGGGGACTAATGACATAGATTGTTCAAACTTGGTGTAGTCTGCCTGTCACACACACACACACACACACACACACAGATAGAGACACAATGGGAGGACCTGGGGAAAACCCCTCGAGTTTGGACAGGAGACCCTACTACAAGGGGGCATCAAAACCACGCCACTTGACTCAATGAGAGACCTAATGATACGCATTAATCATTCGCCCCCCCCCACACACACACACACCCGCACACCCACACACACCCACACACACACACACAAACTTCTAATTAAGTTAGAATGTTCAAATTTGGTGTAGATTGCTTGTCTTGACTGGAGAAGCCACGGTGGGTAAGATGCAGGTTCGCTGGTCTGGGAGTGGGAGGGCCTGACAAGGACAGCTGTGTACACATTGGCGTGCACATAAAAGATGACTTGACAGTTGGAAATCGATACAAGAGTAGGTCTTAGCGCTGCTGTCCAGCAAAATTTCCCTCATAGAAGACTAAATGGCGGATGCCCGTCTTCATTAGCCCAGTCGGAGCAGAACAATAGGACGTTAAACCCCATTTCATTTCTTGAACCTTTTCTGCTTAGGTTAAGCAGAGTGATTGCTAGATGCTTTATAAAAAGATAATGAGTTTCATCTATTCATTTTGGGATTGGGATGGAAAATATCAGCCTCACTGTTGGCTTGTTCAACATTCATCTTCTATTCAATATTCATCTCTTTATCTATCTGATTAAAACAGAGATCTTATTTCGTTTCTTTTTTATAGTTCAAAATTTTGTTTTGCTTGTCTACACTACATAGGGTCGATTTCTTATAGTGTGGCGCACAGAACTGTGGGTAAACATTCTCAGTTATATTTCTGAATAGCCACTTAGAACACTTATGCTGATCAGTTAATCGAATGACTGACTTCATATTGTCAAAAGTCACTTACACGACCCCTGACGTGACCTCCCATTACAACCGGTCAGATCTTATTTTTATAAGCTCACATTGAAATGTTGCCGTATATTGTTGTCACCCCGTCCGTCCGTCCGTCTAGTTGTGGACGGTGGGATTGTTCAAGGGAAAGCTTGGGAAAGAATTCATGTTGGATTTGTTGACAATGATTTTAGATCTAGCACTTACCTTTTTGCTGCTAGTGGGCTTATTAGTTCGTTTCACAAGCCTCTGCCTATGACCCAGTATTCATCTTAACACATTAGTTTTTTCTTAAATTGTACCATAATAATAACATCAGCTTTATCATCATGCCCTCTGCGCATATAAAATTAATAATATGATCTGACCGAAAAAGTGAGAATCGTTGGTTATAATAGGTATTATAAACTAGGTTGGATTAAATGAAACAAACTAACAGTGAAGCTGATGTCCCCCACCGAAATCCCAAAATAAATAGATGATACATATTGATTAATTTCACATTTATCTTTTTGATCAATCAAATTGCTTATCGCTACTTAGTCTAAGCATAAAATTCTCATCATTGAGCTTAGCCAAGCTTTTGATATAATGAATCTATTCTCGTGAGTTTCGTCACTCTCACCCAATTAGGACCAAAGTTATGTGTTCCTTGGTCTCAACTAATCAAATTGCTTAGCCTAAGTAGCGGACTATTAAAATAGGCCTGGACAATGAAATGAAAAGGGGTTTAATGTCCTACTGTTCTGCTCCGAGTGAGTTAATGAAAACGGAGCTTGGATTAAAGTCACCAGGAATGCTATATCATCTTTTGCCATCTGAACAGCCTATATAACTTGTGATTTTAACACTGCCAATTTTCCTAATACTGATTCAACCTACATGTTAGTTTTAATTCTTTGTTATTTATTTCAGGAACTGGAGAAGAAAGTTAGTTTGACAGCGCCTTTTAAAAACTTAAAGCAAATGTTACAGAAGAAAAATGAACAGATGAAAGATTTACGTAAACGACTATCTAAGTAAGTCAATATATATCACTGGAAAGGCATATCGATACCAAAGATCCCACATAACCATAGCAGATAACTAATAAAACTTGTGCATACCTAATAGGGAGATAGTTATTATGGCTTTACATTCATCAGCAATGAAGCGAAGTGACCATAATATTAGACTTCAAGCATAACACAACACTAAGAACATAATATAACACTAAAAGCATAACAATACACTTAGCACATTTAGTAATCACAAGCCTGTTTTAGTAATGTATCATTTTAATCAAGCATAACCTAATGCTAAACATATTGGTAATCACAACCCAAGGTTTAGTAATGTATCATTGCAAACCACAGGTCCCTGTACATAGATGCTGCTATATTTGATTTAGCTTCCAGTAATAGAAGCAGACAAATTGGAGAAATTACATGATCAAAAACAAAAGAAAGTGTTTCTAATTGGTTAGATGGTAAGAAATGGAAGAGACTGGTCTTCAAATTGGCAATGTGCATAATGGATTCCTTGATTTTTTAAATTTTTAGAAGTGTGGACAATGATGCTACCGAAAGGGTTAACTCACCCTCTGCAGCATTGCTATTAAACGTACATTATGCAAGAGCTAAATCTGCCTATTGCACGTCTTTCTTTAGGCCTGAAATGTTATATAAACTATTAATTAGACATTAATTAACTTATCTAAACCATAATCAACTCTCGATGTCTCGTTGTGTGTCGGATTTTCACTGGATTTGAATCCTATCTGCTGCTTAACGCTCATTGATGATTAAATCCAAAAATGGATGATCGAGACTTTTTTTAAATGATGATCAAAAGCTAATATCTCGGTTCAGAGTGGAGCAATTTGACTGAAATTTTCAACATATTCTATTTACGTTATCTATTTTTTAACTATTACAGCGCAAACAGTAAACTCTTTATCTAATCTCCCATAATGTATCTTTAATGTAACATAGAATAAAATTCACAATGATCAAGTGTTGAGTAGACATATTCTATTCCATTATTAATAAATTTATTTTATTTTATTACAGATATGAAACAGTGAACGATTAGATTAAAGAAACAGTTTATAATATGTTATTCCATACATTTTTATTACATTCTTTACACAATTTACGGTTAACCTTCTTTGTTTCATCATGTTTTGTATGTTTTAAAAAGTCCCTTTACATGCTAGTGTTAATCTTATACAGACTGCCTTCTCACTGGTATTAAATACTGTCTTGTTGCTGGTTAGTCAGTGTCCAGTCTTTCTGCCCATTGTATGTTAATGTCTTTATAATCGTAATTACTTTATAATCTACTAGTACATTATTCTAATCTGTCCATCTTTCTATACTCTTAAATATAAATTTATCTGTTTAATTCATAATTACTCTGCCATCAGTCAGGACTTGTGCTTGGGGCCTTAAAAAGAAACAGAACCTAAATATTGATTTAAAAAAAACAAAAACCTGGTTGCTTTGTATGTTATGTTATTGGTAAATAATAAATATATATATTAACTGTTTATAGCCTGTGATATATTTCATTCTTTATTTATGTTATATGTGTTTTAATTTGTATTTCAAATGACATTATGTGTCTGTTAAAAGGTCTTGATAAAGTTTGTACATTTGTTTATTAACTAGATGAATGCACTACCATAGTGGCTAATATTTTGTAAATGTATTAAATAAAATGTGTTATGGGTTTGGATATGTCTTAGTAAACTTACCGTCCATTTAGTTTATATCTTTGAAACTCTTATTAATTTACTATCCTAAAAAGAATCCTATGAAAATAATTTTCATTTTAGATAAGTGTATTTTGTCTACTCCATATACCGAAGATGGTAGAACTACAAGAAAAGCATCTAAATTAACAAAATTGAAATGTTAGTACTTGGATAGTTTTAATTTTTTTGGTGCTGCTAACGATATTACACAAAATTCAGCTTATTTTCATATACCTCTATAAGATCTACTCATATTGTTGACTGCTATTTTATGGAATTATTATATCTAAATATATCTTAGTATACCTATGTTGTTGAATATCTGACTTTTATTATGGATAACATAAATGTATGTTTTTGCACTTATTAAAAATAATTTTAGAACTAAATATTCTGTGGTTATACAATTGTGGGCTGTATAGATAATGATTATCTGAAATATTATGTTCAGTTATGCCCCTTGAACTGTTTTATCAACTATAATATCCCCAAATAATCCCTTAACCATCAGTGTATCTCAGTAGCTGATTCATAAACCAATGTCTTTCTGTATAGTGTTTAAACTTTGAACATGTATATCACCCCATCACACCACCACCCATTTCTACTCTCATAGTGTGGTGGGAGGGGGATGGCTGAATTAGCATGTGCGTACTGTATCATAAGGTCTGTCATTGAGTCAACTGGCGTGGTTTCGATTCCCTAGTTATACGTGACAAGGACTAGGGTCGCCTGTCCAACCTCGTGGGTTTTTTTTAGGTCCTCTGTGATGCTCTTGTCGATCGGTTTTAAGGGCGCCCACAAGCCAATGGGTTCGTTTGTCCTGATCAAAACTTTCTTATATCACATACGTGTAGGCTATGGCGCCCCACCACTGTGCTGCACCCCCACTTTTCAAATCCTACATACGGCCCTGCCTCCCATAGTATTTAAACATGTATCTCACCCTCCACTCCATTGTCTGCGATATCACCTCAGTGGAAGCCAATGTTAAAGAAAACTATTTCACACACACCTCCACTCCTTGCCCTCTCATAGTGTTTAAACTGGAATATCACCCTTTTCTCCTCTCTAGTATTTAAACTTGTATATTCCCCCCCCCCTTCTCCTCTCACAGTATTTAAACTGGTATATCACCCCTTTCTCCTCTCAAAGTACTGCTCCTCCCATAGTATTTAAAGCCATTTGTCCTCTCATAGTGTTTAAACTTGTATACCACCCATTTCTCCTCTCATAGTATTTAAACTTGTACATAACCCCACCACCCCTTTCTCCTCTCATAGTATTTGACTTTTTATATCACCTCACCGCCCCTTGCCCCTTCCATAGTATTTAAAGTGATCTGTCACTCGACAACCCACTTCTCCTCTCATAGTATTTAAACTGGTATATCACCCACCACCACCCCTTTCTCCTCTATAGTAACTTGTATATCACCCCTTTCTCCTCTCATAGTCTTCAAACTTGTATATCACCCTCCCCCCCCCCCTTTGTCCTGTGTTCACAATTTTTATCCTATTTAAAAAAAATGTTTGAATATATCACCGTTACACCATAATGTCGGTTGAGTTCGAATTTCGCGAAAAGAGGACCGAAACTGCTGGAGAAAATGGTCGCTCCTTGTACATAAATAGTGGAAAAGTATGTAATACCAAGGTTGTGGACCCTCTAGAAGTCACAATTTTTGTCCGATTTTGATGAAACTTAAAATATATCTTTATATCCAAGAGATCTCTGTCCCTTTCGATATTTGCACATTTCAGGCCATACCTTTCTGGATTATGGCCCCTAATTGTACGAAAAATCGTTTTTGTTTTTAGCTAATTGTTCTCTTCTCTATCTATTTCTTGTAAAATGCAGGGGTATCTTGCCTGGCAACTGCTGGTTGAATTGGTTTATCACCCCTCCAACAGTATTTAAAGTGGTGTATCACTTCACCATCCTTTGCTTCTTCCATAGGATCTAAACTGTTAAATCTCACCTTCCCCTATAAAGCCATGTGCCACAAATATTCAAGTTGATAATGTGCTGTATTTTTGGAGATGCATCAACCCATTTACTGTTCTTTTAGAAGAGGTTTATTGTTGTCACAGTACATCCCACTGACAGTTTCTCAATTGTATTGTTAAAATGTGGTTTATTTTTAGAGCTATGCGAGCTAAATACCGCTAGTTTATTGCGATCAAGAAATCACCAGGTAGAATTGGGTATTATTGGTTATTAAATTTTTCTTTGAGGTTTTATGGCTCACTTTATATACACTTTATATACACAGAATGTGTTTTGAATGGAATTTTCTACCCTTAAACACAGTCTGTCTGAATCTTGTCGCTTAAGGGATCGTGCACAAGATATAGTTTTTAATTTAAATAACAAATATCCACCTACATGTCCATTTGTTAACTCCTTTAGTATATTGAGGAAACCAGAATTCATTATTTAAGCTCTTTCTTTCGCCGCTTGAATTATGCTTGTAATTTCCATATCATATAAACCTATAAAATTTATTGATAGCGCGGACAAAGTTCGGATTCGGATTATTCGTGTTTGCGAACAAATTAATTATAAACTGTGAATCGATGGTATATTGGGAGACGATCGTGTAGAAACAAATGTAACAGGATACTGAATATTAAAATATACACAGTTCTATGCAAGAGTGTTTGCTTCTTATCGCCAAACACAAACTATATTTAGGATTCAAAAGTAATGAATAAGATGTGTGGTTTTTAATTTTGCGAAATTTTCGAATGATTTTGGTTACAAAATGGCGCCATGGTAATATCCGTTCACAATCATTTTACATGATTTTTCTTTTAATTCTTGTGCGTGGTGGCGTCTAGAAAAAGAACCATCACCGATATAATAAAAAAAAACTATATTGACTCGTGAAGAAGATACTATAATAAATTTAAACAACAGAGCAAATGTTTTGCATTATATATTTTATGGATCTTTATTTTATTTTAATTGCTTAATATACACTAGTCGACCTATATATCTCAATACAGTTATAATGGAGATGAGCTAATGTGACAACAGAAAATGACCATGTACTTTAAATATAAAAATACATAAATCAATATAAATATATTCTTCCCATGGACGAATGATTAAATAGGGCAACCCAAAATATCCTAGATGCAAGGACCGAGCATCGTTTAAACCGTTAGGCGGGTTATTTTTCCTAGCTATCGAAGATGTGTATTATTTAAGCCCGGTTATTATTTCAAAACAAAGCTAATAAGAGGATATCGGATCATACGACTGTTATAACGGGGACTCGGTAATGAAAATGGATCGCATGTATGACCTTCGAACACCAGTGTTATTGCGAGATGACCCTCTGTATATACAGTTTACTCATTGAGGAAAGACGACCCATTTTGTACTAGCTGGGATAATGAAGCCGATCAGATCAAAGAAAGAAGGTCAATGAATATCCTACATTTAAAACATACAACAATTCTTTCGAAGCAGAGGGTGGAAGGATTATAATTATTTGGAATTGTCAGAAAAAAGAAAATGTCTGTAAACAAAGATGCGTACTTTCAGGGAGCAAAAATATATCTTTCGCTTGGCTGCGATCTATTTTTAGTAACATTTACTTGTGAATATGAAGCAGTCCTGTCGAATATACAGATTATGTCAATATCGCCTCGATTATCAAAACGTAGAAGATTATGATTATATAGTAAGTGGTTAACCTGGGCTACAAGAAACGTGTCGACTTTGAAAGTCATAATACAAGGCGCACTGTTATTTATTGTAGGATGTATCAAAGTCAAGTCAAAATTATGTACCATATTATGGTATCTAAACGCCTAATTAAGTCAAAAAAAGATGCCTTTTTAAAAATTAATATTTAAGTCAAATAATTAACAAGTGTTTCTCATATTAATTCTCGAAATCTTGATCATGCGGACCCGGCATATGAATTTTAGAAAATGACGTATATTCAGCTGCAAACTAGGAATGGACATGGTAAAATGATATTTAAACAGCCCACATATACTTCAAGCTCCCTCGTTGTTTTGTTTTTTTAGAACAAAACCTAAACTGGATATCGTACAGATAAAAATAAACAAACAAAACAGAAACGAAACAAAACAAATAATAACAACCAAATAAAACAATAATACACTCCCAAGAAATTTCATTTTGCAATCACTTCAATGCAACGAAATATTTATTTTGTATATATGCTGACAATCGATGACCTATTATATTATAAGCCCATTATCTTGAATAGCTTTATTTCAAGTGCTTTATTTTGTTTATTTATTTTTAAAATCGACAATAGGTCGATAAATTGACCGTATATATTACACACAGTCGCATTATGAACATGAGCACTATATAAAGTCATATGCATATTTAACAAGGGGAAAATACCGAATCGTTCTTTTTTCTTTTTTTAAAGAACTGCTTTACGGTTTACTGCATTCCAAATTAAGGACAGCTTATGGATATAGCACAAATAATGTTAATAGTCACATTATAAACGTGCCAGAAATTTGAAATTTAGATTTACTAACTGAAATATTGGACCCCACTTCAGGGGCGTGTGCAGAAAAATGATCGGGGCGAGCGGCTGTTCCGGCGGAGCCTCGAGAGGTGGTTTGAAGTCCATTTCCTTGCATCTGAGGCTATTTCTCAGTCACCATGGCAGTGATCGCTCCTGGTATAGACTATCTACGGCTCTCTTATGGGTCTCTTATGGTGGCTGATTGGTATCATGTCGTGATGTCGCCCTTCATAAGGCGACAACCCGATATCACGACATCTTTATGCGACATTACGACAATTTTAATGTGTACTGCGAGGGAAACTTTACCCGCATATCTATAGCGGCGCTACGGCCTACTCTTATATTGAATTCCAACTGTCAGGGGGGGTCTTTTACGTGCTCGTTAATATGTACACGGAACCTCGATTTTTCGTCCCATCCATTAGACTTACGTTATCCCCTGTCAGGCCCTCCGTATTGTACCACTGTCGGGTTGCCGTACTGTGTCGGGTTAAAATGTTGTCGGGTTATAAGCTCTGCGTGAGTAGAGAGAGCCCCCCCCCCCCCCCCACCGCGGCCACTCGCCTGCTGTCTTCAAGAAGACAATTACCATCAACAATTTGACGTGGGCGTTGGCAATTGTTCTATATATATATATATATACATGTGAAGCGTTAATAGATTTTATAGCGGATGTGAATCATTTGGAATTTTCATATTCGGTTTCTGTTATTGCATAAATGAAATATAGGCTGGATAATTTTTTCTTTCAATATCCGTTGAACTAAAATTATAATATTAAATGGAGAAATTTTTAAGATATGGTCTAGTTTCTTTAAAATAAACAGAGAAGTTGAAATAAAAACCAGTTTCCTGTAAGTAACGGATGAAATTAATGTAATTATAAACCCTTACATGTGATTGTTAAAATGTTTTATATATTTCCTCTATAGTAAATAAACAATATATATACACACGACTGAAAATTGACACAATTATTGTAGTATAATTTATTTAGAGGAAAAGCAAAGTGACGCTTTCTACCTTTCTATAATAAATGCCTGAAGAGCAACTCCGGTTGTGAAAACGTTAGCATAATTAATTATGTAGTTTCATTTCGCCAACATAAATTTTACTTATATATATATATAGTGTTAATTGTTTTGAAAGAAGTGAAAGGACCATGATATATGAAAGCAGCAAAGCTCCGGAGAAGAGACAGCATTTTGATTAGAAATATCGTATATAATATTAATCATATTCAGAGCGCTGAACATTGTCAGTTTCACTGCTCTGTGGCACTTTAAAGGTGTAAAATATAGACAATGCAAGCACATGTAAAACAAAATTATCAGGCATACACAAATTTGACACGTTTCATACACAAAATATAACATAAATCTATCGGGATCATGGTGGATGTTTTTTTCAAAGGGAGTTCAGGGACAAAATTTATAAAGACAGCAAAGATCCAGAGAATAGCCAATATCTTAATTACAAAAGTCTCGTATATCTGGAGCATGGTGTATATTTTCTCAAAATCCATAAAACATCTATTTAAAATTATAAAACCCTTAAGTACATAATAGAAAAGATATTAAAACTACTGTGTACAATAAATAGCTGAAAGGAGATAATACGCAAATTAAATCACTTAATTGTTGAAGTGAATCCCCAAAAGCTCTAAGCAGGGTCAACTTAAATCGTCAACCTCCCAGACAACCCACGAATGTTTTGAAAAGATCCAGCATACCGTTTCGCGTGCACGATATGTTACAGTACGTGTCCATAACCGAGATCAGTAAGATTTTTAAAACAAAGATATCGGGGGGGGGGGGGGGGTCGCTAAGATTATTCTGCTTTTAAAGTTGTTTTGGACAATTTTGCAGATTTTTGCTATGAATAATTATTTTCTCGGTTACATCGTCTTGGGGAGGGATGTTGAACGCACCGAATTTCAACACACACCTAGACGCATTCAAAGCAACGTTACTGCAATAATCGGATTTTCAGCAATAATCTTTGAAATCCGAACCCAACCACTAAACTTACTTTTGTCTAAATATACAAATGACATTATAACTGTTTATAGTCCGGTAATGTGTTGTTTATCTGGGGCTGATATTACACAGTTTGTAGCGTATATAACTATAAGATAGTACAGTGTAGTTCAGAAACTGCGTGCAGTCATAGTAAACGAGTGTGGTATATAGGGCATTATATAATATATATACCACAGCCCATAATAAAAAAGACGGAAGGCGTTAGGCCAACTAGAATATATAACTGTTTTACTGTATCGAAATGAAATGAAATGGGGTTTAACGTCCTACTGTTTTGCTCCTAACTGGGCTAATGAAGACGGGCATACGCCATACAGTGTGCTATGAGGGAAATTTTGCCCGGACAGCGGCACTACGGCCTGCTCTTATATCGAATTCCAACTGTCAAGGGATCTTTTACGTGCACGCCAATGTGTACACGGGACCTCGGTTTTTCGTCTCATCCGAATGACTAGACAGCTGTCCTTGTCAGGCCCTCCGTCCTGCATCACTGACAAGGGGAAACCACGTCGGAAAATCTGGATGAACTTTCTCGGCCAATGCAGGGATCGAACACCCGACCTCCAGGCTAGCAAAAATCGAGATCTCTTCAAGGGCGTGATGTTTCATACCAGGCTTGACGAATAATGAATTGTGAATATTCATACAGCTATGGTTATTTTATTACATTTGGAATATTGCTTTTAAAGTGGCATTGGGAGATTAGATAAAGAGTTGTCAGTTGTCGCTATAATAGTTTTAAAAAATAGATAACATAAATATAGAATATGCTGAAAATTTCAGATCAATTGCTCCACCTGGAACCGAGATATTAGCTTTGAATTTTAGGCTAGCCTCAATCATCAGCACGATAAAATAAAAAAAAAGTCTCGATTATCCACATTTACGTTCGATTAAAAAAACAAAACAAAGTCTCGATTTTACGTTTAATTATTTTTTCAAAAAATCGCTTAATATCGCAGGCTAGCAATGGCACCGAGAGTTGATTGTGGTCTGGATAAGTTAATGAATGTCTAATTAATAATTTAGATAACATTTTAGGCCTAAAGAAAGACCTACAATAGGCAGATTTAGCTCTTGCATAATGTATGTTCCATTTGACAATTAGATATCAAAGAGGTATGGTATAAACCATCAAGCAGCTGTAATGCTTAATTTTACCTAACTAAATTTATTTTTTGACCGACGATTTCTGGTTAGAACAGATCGCAATTCTTTCATTCTGCTAGATGTCGTACCTTGATTTGATACAAAATTGTTTAATAATATCAGTGTAAAACACTTTGGGGTGTGTAAGTTTTCAATATCAAAAGCATAACAATAAAAGCAAAGGTACAACTGAAATTAGTATCCACTTGCATGCTCCGAACTAATGAGATTGGTATCGGCAAGCTACATCACTCATCTCATTCCAGTAAAACATCTTGACCGATTTTTATAAATCAAAAAAGATTGACAACATAGCCTAAATACACCAATATGCATGAAAGTAAATGTGACAAACCTCAAGATGTTATTCCATGATTTCTTCATAATACGTGTGGTGCCGTTGGGTGATGGCGGGGCGGGGGGGGGGGGGGGCGTGTTGGATTCATATCCACAACCTTAGTTCGATGAGTCATTGAAAGGTCGCGACTGAAGATTTGGGAAGGTATATGTCCCATCTTGTGTATAATACAAGGTGTTTTAGGCTCGGAATCTGTGTGAAATCCCCACCCCGACACAAAAAAGGGACGTATCTCTCTTATAGTCAACCGTCACAACAGCTATCAAAATGACTAAGGAATGTGCACACAACGTATAAAGGGAATAAATAAAGGGTATTGGTCCTTGTAAAGCGCAGGTCTGAGACACTTTACGAGAGGGACAGAGAAGCGAGGGGTGGGGAGGGGGTGAGGTCCACACAACGCAAATTAGGTCATTTCGGGGCTAACATAACGCACGAGGTTGGGCGGGCGATCCTAATCATTGCCTCGTATACAGCGTGGGATCGAAACCACGTTCGGCACTTTTGACTCAATGACAGATCTCCTGATCTAAATCGCAAGAGCTAGACCAATCTACACCCCAAAGACCTATACGAAATCGCATTATTTGCTGTCCATAGTTTTGATTATCATGCCCAGTTATTGAGCATTTTTGTTTTTAATTTTTTTTTTATTTAGAGAGGGAATCACGTGGCTAAGTGGGTAAGACGCTGGCTCGCTAGCCTGGAGGTCGGGTGTTCGATCCCTGCATTGGCCGAGAAAGTTCATCCAGATTTTCCGGCGTGGTTCCCCCTTGTCAGTGATGCAGGACGGAGGGCCTGACAAGGACAGCTGTCTAGTCCTTCGGATGAGACGAAAAACCGAGGTCCCGTGTATACATTGAAATGCACGTAAAAGATCCCTTGGCAGTTGGAATTCGATATAAAGCGGTGGACACACTAGCCGAATGATTCGGCCGAATCAATCGGCGTCGAAATTCGCCTATATAGTGTGTCCACCGCTGTCATTCGGCCGAATGATTCGCCCGAATCAAACAGGTTTGATATATTCGGCCGAATATTTATTCGGGCGAATTATATTCGCCTGGTGTGTCCGCTTCGCCGAAGCTTTCGGTCGAATATAGAATTCATTAGCCAATCACCACTCATATCGAGAAGTCACATGATAGATTGAAGACATAGACGCCGTCATGTTTAATCATGTGACCTGAAAGGTGATGCAATCGGCAGGCTAAATCGGGCGAAGCATTCAGCTAGTGTGTCCACCCATTCGGCCGAATAAAATTCGGCGCCGATTGATTCGGCCGAACGATTCGGCTAATGTGTCCACTGCTTAAGAGTAGGCGATAGTGCCGCTGCCCGGGCAAAATTTCCCTCATAGCACACTGTATGGCGTATGCCCGTCTTCATTAGCCCAGTATAGGAGCAGAACAGTAGGACGTTAGACCCCATTTCATTTCATTTTATTCAGAGAAGAAAGCTTGCTACGACTCTTGAAATTGGTCTGGCCTAAAGGCTTGTGTCCACTTAATTGACCCATGACCCGTGTTACCTATCGTTACGGCTACTTTAATACAATCAATTGTGAGGTGAATGTTTTACCTTGTTTATTTTTCTATAGGCTTTGTTAATCCCACGAATAGCTTTCTTTATTTTTCTCCCTGTAACAATCTGTTTTGTTTGTTTCTGGTTAGATTGTAACAGAATCGTCAGTGTGAAGTTATCATAATGGACACCTGATCGACAAAATGTAATAAGTAATCAAATATCATTTCAAACAGATTTGTTTTGGGGTTTGTTTTAATGTCTGTATTGGGTCGGGTGGGATTGATCAAAAAATTTTTTTAACAATTTTATCATGATACCTAACAAAATTTATGGATGACAGTTGGAAACCAACATAAGAAGGCGGACCACTACAGCTCGGGTAATACTATCTCTTCCTATGTCTAAAAAATCGATTTGAAATATACTGCATGAGCGACGTACCTTCCCATGTACAAACTGGGTGATTTGATGATATATTTGAACTAAAACATATTCAAACTAATTAATCTATCAAAAATTAGCTTCAAATCCCTATCAAAACGTTGTAATCGCGAGGAAATAATACCAAAGCTTTAAAAAAACCTATTAAAATAAGTTATGTTTGAGTCGTGGTAACTAGCACCAAG
Organism: Patella vulgata; assembly: GCF_932274485.2. Taxonomy (NCBI): domain Eukaryota; kingdom Metazoa; phylum Mollusca; class Gastropoda; family Patellidae; genus Patella; species Patella vulgata. The sequence continues at coordinate 28,766,024 of NC_065883.2, forward strand.
TCGGAGGTTAATTCATTGCATAAAAAAGACAATGCTCTCTTTAATCATTGTCCATTTGCCATAAATATAGAAGTCTTTTTCCGCGGTTTTTATCACAGAAACTATATATTGTACGTTTAAGTCTCTGACTTTTTCCACTCACCATGATCAAATTTATCAACATACATCAAGCGCTCACTAACGCAAAGGGGTCAGACAATCTACGCCTGCAACCTTTGACGTCACTCGAGCAGACATCCCTTAACCTTCGGGCTGTCAATTAGTGACCCCCTTTCGTTTTTGTCCTGTACGTGCTCTATGGGTGTTTTTCAAGGAATCTAGTATTTTCCTCGTAAGATTCGGTGTCTCTACTTTCCATATATTATTATACCCAAATTACCATACTTGTATTGGAAACAACCACTCCATAAATACGTCTGTGGGGACGTATCTTTAAGTCTTATCTAAATCATAGTATCTGCATATTTAGTATCTGCATTTAGACCATTAAAATTTCTTCCGTGTGAAAGCGGACCTTGGATAAAGCTAAATAAATAAACACATCCCGGTAATTTGTACATGTGTAGGAAGCGGACTAAGTCTCACTTCGTCAGTCTAATAGTTAGAGAAAAAAAACCCCTTAAAAGTGCTTCTACTTTGCGTAAAATCTTCCATCGAAAACAATTTAATGAACCTACATATTATAGTTTAAAGGAGTCAAGTCACTAACTCAGTATCACCCACAGTCTTCGACTTGTTGGTCAATTTAAATCAACATTGATGTTGTTATCTTACCGTGATATCCAATATTTAAACACGCATTATGCAAGAGCAAAATCTGCTTATTACAAGTCTTTCTTTAGGCCTGAAATGTTATCTAAATTATCAATTAGACATTAATTAACTTATGTCAAGGCTAGCCTTCGATGTAGGCTGGATTAGATTCCTATATGCCGCTAACGGCCAAAGATAATTAAATCAGAAAAAGTGGATAATCGAGACTATGCTGTTTATATTAATGATTTTAGTAATGATAACCGAGACTGTGCAAAAATTTCACCGGCTTCTTTCTCGGCTCATAGTGGATCAATTTGACTGAAATTTTCAGCAAATTACCTTTACACTATCTAGTTTTTAACTATTATAGCGAGAACTGCCATCTCTTTATCTTATCTCCCATAATGTATGTTTAAGACAAAATGAAAATTCTAAAATTGACACACGAATCCCGTGCCAGAATGCTTTCGAGTGCCATTTGTAATGAAGTGACTCCATGAATGAGGCTAAAGATACCCCACAATAGAGGATTATTGGTGTAGACTGGAATAAGCAGACGCCAAAGACTGTCATTCAATTTGGACTTTCCGCGTATTTCGCCGAATTTAACTGATTAGAAATTACAATAAAAACAGAAACGATTGAATGTAAATCAGTTTATATACATTCATAATACATTATTATATGCGCTGCGACAAATTTGTGTCCATTTCTAGGTGCAGAAGAATAGCGATTTAGCTCCTTTAAAACACATGACTGACAGCCCACTACCAAACACACATACGAACGTTATGTTACTCTTTTGGAGTTTATACTAACAGACATTCAACCACTTTCCTTTGGATTCCATTTCCATGTGCTGTCTCCACCCGCTGGGAATTCCAGGAATTGGATGAGATACGTAGAGCAAAAAAACCCCATTTATTTCCTTTTATTAGTCAGGTGGGCAGCTCTTCATGAATATAAAGAACCTTCCCCCCCCCCCCCAAACACACAAAAGAATCTATTTGAAACAGATGCATTACAGGCGCATGTCCATAATCTTTGAGATAATTATATTGCTATACCTGGTTAGATATATCATATACAGCTCTTATTAAAGATACATTATGTAAGATTTAGATAAAGGGCTAGCCATTCTTACTATAATAGTTCGAAAATAGATAATGTAAAATGAATAATTTGAAAATTTCATTCAAATTACTCTATTGCGAGCGAAGATATTAGCCTTTGAAGGTTTGAAAAGACGTGTGCAATAATTTCAAGCACCGTACTGGTTGTTCGAAGCTAAGTCTTGCTCCTCCATGTTTAGCTTAAATTAAAATATGGCTGAACTGTTCTAATCTATTTAATATCGGAGAAATCCGATGGCATCTATGGCCTGGATAAGTTAATCAATGTCTAATTAACAATTTAGAAAATATTTCAGGCCTAAAGAAAGACCTGCAATAGGCAGTTTAATCGCAGATTATCAGTTAAAGGGCCAATCCCGATAATATTTTGGAGAATAAATAGAGGATATTTGTCGTTTTAGAGTGAATAACATATTTTATTTCATCGAGAAGCAAGAAAACTTATATTTTCACGAATGCGTAGCATGGGTGAAAATATAAACGTTTTCTTGCTTAGAGATGAAATAAAATATGTTATTCACGACAAAACGACAAATGTTCTATTTATTTTATGATTTTACAATCATTTTAGGTAAAAACAACTAGCCAGTGGAATAACACTTTTATTTCACTGATAAAACGCGGTATTCCACTACTGATCATAAAATAAAACTGCTTAATTTTGTGTTAAAACTCCTTAATATCCCGTACCTAAGGGCCGATCAACTAATTCAATATTTGTGATATGTTTTCAAACAACTTACACCCGTCAGTCTTCATCTGGAAATGGAGACCGGTGTCTCAAGCTGTATTATGCGGTGTCTGGATAAAACCAGACTTTTATTTTATAAAAACAATGTGTACGTGAAATTTACGTTTCGTTATCCAGTACGGCACATGGGTCATTCATTGTATAGACCTCTAAAGGAACGGCGATAGATTATCAGGTCACCCAACGAAAAAAATGACCAAAAATCTTTAAAGGGTTACGTGTCCGGATAAGCATTTTTGACGTTCACGTCCAAACAACTCAATATTTTGAGCTGATATTTTGAGGCAGGGTAAATACACCATTCCTCTATATTTTGGCGCTTAAATTTCATACGAACTCGGACTTTTATTTTTGAGACTCTGTTTAAATCGGGATAGTCCCTTTAATGTAAATTAAAACAAGAAATCGTGTAGCCTGCCTTGAAATGAAAATAAAAAGAAAGAACTACAAGTGCGTTTATTATCATATCAGACTGAATAAAATAACGTGCTATTGTTTTTTTTAAGCAATAATATTCAACAACAATTGACATTCCTCGGTAAGTTACGGTAATATCCGACGTATTAGTTTATTAAGGCGAATATATGCCATGGTATTGAATAAGGTATCGTCTACACATGAGTATTCATTAACCAGGTACATTCTTGCTTGAAAATGTTTTCTTTTCTTTTTTGAATATTTACATTGACAGCCTAGCTTCTTTTTTCTTAAAAAATAAATATAGGAATAATATTTAAAACAAGCCAACAGTGAGGCTGATGTCCCCCGCCGAAATAGCAAAATAATTAGATGACACGTATTAATTAATAGAACATTTATTTTTTTCAAAAGTATCGAACAGTTAAACTATAGACTAAGTTTCATCACTGTCTATCAAATAGAATCAAGATTATGAAACTGATAAGCTCTGCTTGGCTTCAGCTCGAAATGTTAATCATTGAACTTAGTCAAGACATTCACCTAATGAACATCTACATCAAGTTTAAACATTCTACCTCAATTAAAAGCAGAGTTGTTATGTTCCAAAGTCTTGACCAATCAATTAAATTGCTTATTGCTCCTTAGCCTTAGCAGAAAATTTTCACCATCGAACTTAGTCAAGGTAATGATATAATGAATCTATATTCGGAGTTTCATCTCTCTCAAAGTTATCATGCCCCAAAGCATCAACCAATCAGATTTCTTATCTCTGCTTACCGTAAGCATACAGTGTTCATCATTGAACTCCATCAAGGCATTCACCTAATGAAAGCCTACACCAAGTTTGAACATTCTACATCAATTAGAATGTGAATTATTGTGTTCCAATGTCTCGACCAATCAAATTGCTTATCGCTCTGCTTAGCCTGAGTAGAAAATGCTCATGATTGAACTTAGTCAAGGTATTGATGTAATGAAACTATACACCAAGTTTCATCAATCTCACTTAATTAGAACTAAAGTTATCGTGTCCCAAAGCATCAACCAATCAAATTGCTTATCTCTGCTTACCCTAAGCGGAAAATGCTCATCTTCGAACTCCATCAAGGCATTGACCTAATCAACACATACACCAAGTTTGAACATTCTAGCTCAATTAGGCAAAGAGTTATCGTGCCCCAAAGTATCAACCAATCAAATTGCTTATCTCTGCTTACCCTAAGCGGAAAATGCTCATCTTCGAACTCCATCAAGGCATTGACCTAATAAACACATACACCAAGTTTGAACATTCTAGCTCAATTAAAAGTTATCGTGTCCCAAAGCATCAACCAATCAAATTGCTTATCTCTGCTTACCCTAAGCGGAAAATGCTCATCTTCGAACTCCATCAAGGCATTGACCTAATCAACACATACACCAAGTTTGAACATTCTAGCCCAATTAGGAAGAGAGTTATCGTGTCCCAAAGCATCAACCAATCAAATTGCTTATCTCTGCTTACCCTAAGCGGAAAATGCTCATCTTCGAACTCCATCAAGGCATTGACCTAATAAACACATACACCAAGTTTGAACATTCTAGCTCAATTAGGAAGAGAGTTATTGTGTCCCAAAAAGTGTGACGGACAGACAGACGGACAGACAGACAGACGGACGAACCCATTTTAATAGTCCCCTGCTTTCTTCGAAAGGCGGGGGACAAAAAAAAAAATTAGGGGATAAAAGGATTCGTTTCGCTTCTAATTAGGTAGCCCTTCTCCCATCCCCGTGACAAGTGGTTACACACTGATCGGTCAGCAGTGAATGAGTATTCGCTAGGTCACTTACAATACCTCTCTGTGAACACATTGGAGTGGTTGGCGATAGGCGGTCAACATTTTTAAATTTAAAAAAATAGTAAAAAAAAATAATCTGTGTGCGTGCATATTTATTTATTTATTTATTTTTTATTTTTTTTTTTTTTTTTTGCAAACTCTTCTTCTTTGAAACTGAATTGTATTTTCCATGTCGAATTGCGATTCGTAGTAGGCATAATTTAAACGAAGAAAGCTATCGGATTGACCAGATACAAGATTTATGCATTGATACAACAGTGTTGTGTGTGGATTTATCAAACGAAACACTGTGCTGATATCCTGTGTAAATGTAAATAAAATGGGCCTATGTAGGCCCTATCATTCGGGTTTTCTTTACCACTTCTTTTTTTCTTCAAGCTAAATGAAATAAGTGACGAGTTATGTTCAATCTCTTATAAGAAATAAATTTCTATTTAATCGCTGTACCGCAATTTTGTATCTCATTTGTATTAAAACAGCCAAAAATAGATAACAAAATGCTTATGCACGTCCTAAAATAGTTTTTTCACGCATGAAGGCAATTTTTTACAGTTGTCTCCCTTGAGGTCACGTGTAAACATCGAAAACCAAATATTCTTACGCGAAGAATTTAGAACAACAAAACATCTGGATTTGTATTCATTTCAAACGATCTAGAGCAATCATATAGCAATCAAGATTGTTCGTATTATGCGGAAACTAAATACATCCAATGGACGTGGTGATAGCCTCAAATGAAAGCCAAACAAGTCGAAGTATTTCAAGATCTAGATCTACTTTTTCCGCGGATTGTTATATTAACATCCCCTATATATTAGCTGTTGTCGAACTGGCAGTGTCAGTCGGTAAGTTAGCTGGCTGAGTGTTGCGTTTTGTTATTATGATTAATTTCCAAATCGGCTTTTGTTATAATAGACAGTTTTGGAAAGTGGTCAATGTAATAAGTTTTAGCGAAAATGACAACGGTGGATTCTATAATGGTTGACATTGACAATAATAAAACAACCAACGAAATGAAGTCGCCCACAGAAGAAAATGTTTCATTTGGAGAAAATAAATCGACATCTGATGTGTCTGTGTCGGATGAAGAACGTCAGACTGGAGTCGGAACAGGAGAACATGGATGCGATCAGCAAGGGAATTCCAGAAAAAGAAAAAGGCGACGAATTAAAGGTGGTAAGCATCACAGAAAATGGAAACCTTACGATAAGTTGACATGGTCAGAAAAAAAGGCTTTGGAAGAAAAAGAGACAATTCGCGCGACGCAAAAACGACAGGAGGCTTTTGCATCAGGACATCCGATCGCTCCGTACAATACAACACAATTTCTAATGGAAGATCACATTCAAAGTGAAGCCTCCCCAGATTTATTAGAAGTAGAAAATGGCGAAAATTTAAATGTTAGTGTTTCATCCAAACATCGAGATTCATTCAATAGTGACGGTTCTTCAGATTCTGATTATTGTGCAGACGACGACGAAACGTTTTTAGCGAAAGAATTTTCGGAAGCATACGATAACATCCACGCAGAAAGACTACAAACTATGTCAAAAGAACAATTGGTGAAAGATTTTGTTGAATTAGAAAGAAAAGTAGAAACTCTGGAGAAAAAATTGAAGAATTCTAATCAAAATTGTGTAACAAATGAACGCGATAATTCTGACGGGACGTCATTGAGTAGCAGTGGCGAAGAATTGGCGCTGTTTGATTTAGCAACGAGGGAAGAAATGAAACGCTTGAAAGAAGACAACAGTACTATGAAAAAACAAATTGAAGAAATGAAGAATAAGAATGGTTCTTGCTAAAATGAACGTTATTTTGTTGACAACTGACAATTTGTGTACAGAACCGTTAGCAATACCCGTAACAAAATTTCTTCTCTTGACATTCTAAAACTTGTCCGTCGACTGCTCGTGGAAGAGTTCATTTACCCTTATAGGGTCAGCAGCTCGTTTGATGAGAGTGAATGTTCACAGATTTGTAACTGGTGATACCAAAGTTATTTATGTAGTTTTATTTGCAAACTTTATTTCAAAGTAGTGCTTATTTAGTTGAATGATTCCAATGTCTATTTTGTAAGCAATATGTGTGCTTCCACCCCTGCTGGCATAATCTGACCAGTCTGAATCTATATTCCACCCACCTGATGACACTAGCAAAGAAAGGCATGATATTGCTATGTTGGCTGTTCTCAATGGTGTCTGTAATGTAATGGTAGTTTTAGAAGACAATCAACATTATGTGGTGATCAACTGTATGTATAATTTATGAAAATAAGTTGTGTGAACTGTGGGTTATTAAATGTGTTGAAACATAATTTTGATTGAAAATAATAAGTTGAAAAATATAAAAATTCTTCAGAAACATTTTTTTTTTGTCTGTTTCTGTAAGTATGGTTATTCTGTTTTAGACAAAAATGATCACTTTAATTTTAACGTTTATAATGCCACTTGATACATAGCATAAAATTTTTAGAAGAACCTCACATGTATATAAAAGTTTATAAAGCTTAAAATTATTTTTTGGATGATATGAGCGAAATGTTGAATGTTTTTGTTGGAAAGGGAAAGAATGTAGGAAATAAAACAAATTTGTTGCTGTATATGTGCCATTATTAAAATGTCTTTCGTCATTAGGGCATTATTTCATTATGACAAATATAGACATTTTTATATTTTAGAAATTTTAAAAAAAATGTTAATTTTAAATTAACATTTTTGAGGAATATTTTCCACTTTTTGAAAAATATAAAAACTATAAAAAAAGGGAATCCATATTTGGATTAGAAAATATTAAAAATTGAGTAAAAAAATGTGTAGACAAAATATTAAATATTTTTGTATGCAAATATTTTTGCACAAGTTTGTCACATTGTCTGCCAATGTCTTTCCTTTTTCATGCCCATTTTGTTTCAAGCGGTCCAGTTGTGTTAAAATATATAATAAAATTTGGTTATATGATTTTTTGCGAGTACATGTAGTTCTGCAAACCTCTTTAAGTATTAAGGCTGGAATAAAGTTATGGTATAGTCAAGTTAAACTATAAAGAAATTCTTAAGAGAGCTAGCTTTATAAGTAAGGAAAATTGTTCACCTTGCACACTCGTCCTCCTACCTCTTCCTTGTTGACTGGAAAGATTGTAGGAATCTGTTATCAGAAAATTTTGTAAATAGTTTAATTGCAATTTTGGTTCCGACATAATAAGAAGTGTCATCAGGCAAATGTAGACTCTTTAAGAGAGAATTCTAGGAGCAAACATTACAAATACTGTAGTCTTAAATGTAATCACCCTGCATAAATAATCTAGTAGTGTTACTAGGGTAGTAAAAGTATGGAAATGGGCACATATGTCAAAACATTGGAATGAGGTGGAAAATATGAGACCGATGAAATTTGTGATGTGCCCAGTGGATTGACAGGTTGAGCTCAAATCTATTGTGGTCCATCTCATTTCTGAAAAATAATTTAGTTATTCGCTTTAATCTGTGCTACGTTCTTACTAGTTTCAAGAAAATTATGTTTTGTAACTACATTAACCAGGAGTTTCATCAAATGATTTTACCTTGAAACAAAAGTACTTGTTTGGAAAAAGTGAAGCAACTGGACTGCTCTCATTCATATTCATACCAGTTTACATAATGTTAATTGCATTTGTTATTTTATTTCTTTTTCTTATAAAATATTATGGAAAACTAAAAAAAAAAAATAACAAAATTAAATTTATTGTTTAACTGAGTTGTGTTTTAAATTGTTTATCCCAGGGATCTTGTTTCTAATTAAAATTTGGATCTTAAATATTGTTACAGTTCCGTTGTGACCCCTAGCTTTAAATAATAAATGCTCCCTCAGATTTTGGGTTGTTGACTGAAGAGTAAATATGGTTAGTTGTACTATTTATGCTTGAAAATTGAGTTAAAGGAGTCCGGGTGAGGTTTTCAGTCTTTATCCTAAAGATCCAGGGTCTGATTTTGTCATGTATATGCTTGTCTCCACAAAGAAAAGGGTGCAGGTCCAAGTATTAACAATTAAGTATCCAACCTCTTTAAATTAAAGGAGCCATGGTGGCTAAGTGAGTAAGATGCTGGCTTGCTAGCCTAGAGGTTGTGGGTTTGATTCCGGTGTCTGGTCATATTGGCGTGTATGTAAAAGATCCCTTGGCAGTTGGAATTTGATATAAGAGTTGGCCGTAGTGGTGCTCAGCTGTCTGGGCAAAATTTCTCTCGTAGCACACTGGCATATGCTTGTCTTCATTATCCCAGTCGGAGCAGAACAGTAGGACGTTACTCCACATTTCATTTCTTCAAATTCAGTTCTTTAAAATTGAAAGTTTGATCTGGGAGAAGAATAATTGGAACCCTTTATTACTTTCGGAAGCACATAGTGTCCTAGTTTTGTTAGAAGCTGCTATGTTTCAGTGAGTAAAGCTATGGTAAATTGGCACTGGCTTGCCAACTAGGTCTTTGGTTCACTCATTGTCTAGGCCGAGAAATTTACTCAGGATTTTCCCCCATGTTAGTGGTGCAGGACAAAGGGCACCATAAAAGTACCATTGACAGATGGAATTCAAAATAAGAGCAGGCTGTAGCACGGCTGGCGGGGGGGGGGGTTCCCTTACAGCACACTGCATAGCGTATGCCGTCTTCATTAACCCCGTTGGTACAGGACATTCAACCCCTTTTCATTTATTTGTTTCCTTTGATATTAGAAAGATCAGTTGCCCTGCAATAAATATCACTAAAACAGTTCTCAAAGGTCCCATTGTACATTCTTTGGATAAAAATTAATAAGAAATCCTTTCTACCATGTACATGGTACTAGATAAGAATCCTAATCTCTTGAGATAAGACTAAGAGATGGTGCTATACAATTCCTTTTGGAATAATCTGATGTGAATAACCTTAGAATTAAATAAGCAAAACTATCCAATTTTTTCTTCAAAACCATGATTGATTTTTCTTATTTATTTCAATTCTGCCACATCCATAAAATCCTACCTGACCTGGGTACAAATCATCTCTTTTAAATCGAAGCGTTAAAAGCTGGCTTTGCCCGACATTTTAGAACAGAACACGCTTAACGTCACAAGGACGGGGCTAAATATATATTATGTACAACAGCCGATCAAAATATGTAATTTAAAATCGCAAGTATTATAAAAAATCAAGTTCACCAGGTGAAACTAATGGCATCCCATCATAGCTAAACACAATCAGTCTGTCTCAATGCTTTTAGCTACATACAGTACTCAAAGATAACATGGTACCATTTTTTTCTCCCATCCAAGCAACTAAATGTCATCCTGGCCAAGCTCTTTGTCCTGCACTGACAAGGGGAAACCACATTGGTAAAATCCTGAGGAAATTTCTGTCAACAAGGTAGGTGGTTATTGAACCAGCACACTGAGCCACCGAAAATTCATTTCCGGTCACATGTATACTTGATTTTGTCAGTATTCTGGCATACTCTATTCCAATTTTTTTTCTGTAATTTGAAACCCAGTTCTTAATATGAAAGTGGTATTAAAAATATCAGGTATTCTAGAAGTATACCCTGTCTTGCGCATGACAGTCGCACATAGACCTGTACTGATGAAACACTTTATGTTAATATATAAAAATTTTAGATCAATATATTGAATATACACAATACAGTATAATATACACCACCTTTTATATAGTCTCGAAAAGACATAATTTATGTCAGTGGACGTTAAAGCCCATTACTCACTCTCTAATTCACACCACCGTTTGTTTAAAAGTAATCCCAATTCGTAAATACAGATAATTAGATAATACGAAGGTATTTATTTATTTTTAAGAACTGTAATTGATGCGAAAAAGTCTAAGAGCTATATGATCTAGCCTACTGATGATAATAAGTGAATAATAATGGCCGCTTCGGTGATCATTTTTTTTAGGCCTTTTTTTTCACAAAGTCTTGATTTATTTGTCCTTCATTTTATATAGAAACAGATAGTAAAATCTGGTAGAAACTAGTTAATCAATCTCAAAAATAGCTGATGATGAGTTAGTTGTATTTTACGTCCGCTTCCACCGAGGTGATATCGCAGACAAAATAATAGCTGACAGCCAGCCGCCTTTTATTTTTATCCCCCATTTTAGGTCAATTGGACCGTTCCAATGTTGGACTAGTCCATCTGCCTTCTGTTGATTTGATATAGGAATCCCTACTAGATTCATCACTGTTCCTGAAGCGATTTATTTAGTCACAAATTCACATGCTAACAAAACTACCGTAGAATGCATAATAAGTATGTTAAAATCATTTTTGCTTGTACCGGTAGAGGCGCACAATGAGACGGTAAATCTCAACTCACGGTTACAATGAACTAGCCATCACCCCTCTTTGTAAGAATAGGACGACCTACATCTGTTACCGAGTTTGAAGGGACAATAATATAGAACATTATGATTAAAAACCTTAAAGTATACATTGTTAATCTAATTTCGTGATATATTGTGAATGGTATGAATACAAGAGCCCAGCAACACTTGTTACCTTTGCAAACTTCCCTGAAAGTTGACACATAGAAGCTGGCCCGTAGTCAGCGGGGGTGGGGGGCAAGGGGGTGGGGGTCTAGAGGGGGCACACTTTGTTGTACACCGAGCTAAGCAATGCGAAATTTGATTTGCGTTTGAATATTTCGCAAAGTTTTCGTTTAGTAACTTTTATTTAAACATATGGCACTTGATTTATTGTATAATTTCACTACCATTGCACAATAGAAACAGATACATGTACGACAAAAACAACACCTACACAACACTAAATTTATTTATATATTAGTATATATCTGTTTCAAGTAGCCTATTGGTTAATTGAAAGACAAATGATGGATAATCTCACCACAAATATAAATTCACAATCCTATAGTTTCACTAAATATCCTGAACTACATATCAATCAAATGTAATCCAGAAGTGAACCATAAACATTTTTTTTTTTTTTTTTTTGTAAAAGAGATAAAATGTTTGAATAAGTGACTCGAATTCCAAGTTAAAAAATAACCAACGAAAAGCAAAAATTGTGTATGCATTACGTTACAGAGCGGATATTATAACTGGAATAGCAGTTCGTAGAATCAGAAAGAGAGAGAGAAATTGGGATTAACGTCCACTCGACACAAACTATGTCATTTCGGGACTAACATATACTTTAATTTTATTTCAATAATTCGCTTGCGCGGAGGGGTCTTTAGCAGTGAGAGTAAACCGGAGGGCCCGGAGAAAACCCACGAGGTTGGACAGGCGACCCTACTCCTTGTCACGTACAACCGGGGAATCGAAACCCCGCCAGTTGACTCAATGACAGACCGTATAATACAGCGCGCGCGTGCTAACCATTCAGCCATCCATCCCCACTGTAGAATCATATTCTGCTACAATTATTGCGGGCCTATCTAGTTTGCTTTAGCTCTCAAAAATGACTTACTATGTAAATTTAAACAAACGACACTCGCCAGACTCCATTAGCGAGCTAAACCTTTTGATTTAGGACGAAATGGGCAACTGCAATCTTTTAATTCGATCAGCAATATTTCAATCAGATTTAGTATTCGATAATGATTAATGCGAAAGTCGATTTATTTAATAATATTAGTTTCAGTTTTGACAGTGGCGGATATTCACCAAATTGATCAGGAATTACAATAATATATATATATATATATATATATATATATATATATATATATATATATATATACTTAAACCTAATGCAAGTTAGTTTATATATGTTACACTCATGTGTGCTTTTCGATCCATTTTCGAATATTTTAAGGTTCAAATCATAGAGCTATACATGTATATATACGTCCTTTAAATCGAAAAAAAACCGGAATGCTTCTCAACACTGCCTCTAGTAATATAACTATTTATGTACCTCATATCACCTCAAAACTGTATAAGGTTACTTTAATTGTGCCCCGAGGTTTGTAGAAAATCTATAAATAGGCCGAATTTATGTGACAAATGAAAAGATATTAATTTTTTTTCGCTATAATGTTTATTAGGTATTAATTAACGAATATTGTGTGGTTAAAATCAGTGGCCGGTAAATTTGGAATACAGACACGTTATAGTACTTTACATTATTATTAATTACTTACAACCTCGATATTTTCTTTCTCGAAAAACAAAGGGGTCTATCTGGGGACCTTTTAGTTTGTGAGCCAGTACCGTAGGCCTACTAACCGAGTCATTGTGTACTCCGCCCCCACAGGCCCCACTCTCGTTCCAAACAGTCCGACATGCAGGACCCGTGAGAGGTGATGGGTGAACAGCTGGGAAACTTGTCCAGGGACCTGGACCCTAGAGGGACCCGGAGGTATACTGAGTAATATTTTAAAACTTTTCTGAATGTGGGTGCGTATGTGACGTGGGTATGCAGTTACCCCAGATCATGTACCTTTCAAAAATTTTCGAGCCCTCCCCCCATTCCCTCGCAGAGTTGCTTATCCCAGGGTTCGGAGTGCCTAATTGTCGCGGGCCTTGTCGACATGCATTAATTCTAAATGCCTCGTGGACTTTTCCAGCTGTCTACTATCGAAACTACTGCATTTTGTCAAACACATTACAATGCCACGAATAAATATTAGCATGCGAATGACTGGACTTTACAACGGATTGATATAATATAGCCTTATGGGGTGCAGCTTTTCAATAGGCCTATACTAGCTAGTCTATCCTATAGGCTAGACCCTATAGGGACCACCTACCTATTATCTCTGGAATAGAAACATTATAGGCTATTTATTTTATCAATGAAATTTTTTAATGTTAATATTGTCAGTTGGAGAACCAGAGAAAACCCAGCAAATCAAAATGAGTGATTCAACTGAGCAACCTACGAGTTATTGTGAATGCGGAAATCATATGCCCTGCCTCGTACAAGATGCCTGTCCGATCAAAATAGACGCGTTCTCTTAACTAGAGTTATGTCCCTTGTGCCCTCTGACAAGGTCAACTGCATTTTGTGTTGCGTTGATGAAAATCGTATTTATAGTTTATTTGATCAAATATTTAATAATTTACAAACATGATACCGTTTTATCAATTTAAATAACGGTATTAAGGGGATGAAATACTGACGTAGGCCTAATATCTGTATTTTGTCCACAGCCTACACGAGGACTCGAAGGAGTCACATTGTACAAAAATGTAGCGATGTGCAGGCACAACAATTTTCATAACGCCGCGTGCGTGACACACCCCTACAAATGTGGGTCTATGCACTGAGTGGATGAGGTTTAGTATAACAACTATATACATGTACATCAGCACATTATGATTATAGGCCCACAAAGTTAAAGTCTAATCGGCTGGATAACCAAGCTTCATGGATTGATTGATTATTATTTGAATCGATACAGAATCCCGGATGTTCATGTCTACAAAGGTAAAGGGTCATGGTATCTTCATGAAGTTTTATTTACGCTTTCTGCGATGCTATAGGGCTTGTCTCAAAGTATACGCTATGTTCTGCAATGGCATCATCTCGATGTAACCCACTTATTAGCCAATGGAAACAACAGAGACCCAGCCGATAGCAGTACGGTACCCCCACACACAAAAAGAAGTGACAAAATAAAAAAGAAAGTAACTGCATATATTGTCCTAATTATGCCAAGGCTCAAAGCTTCGGGTAACAACTTAACAATAAACACATTTAGCCTGCTTATTTTCAGTTTTTTGATATAGCTTACAAGGCTGGCATATAGGCCTAATATTAATAAACAGGTTGACACCTTTTCGACCTCGATCTTGGGCTATATTAAAACTATATCAAATTATAAGTACATGTATACATAAATATAAAAAATGTTTGCCAAGCATGATGAATAGATTGGGCTAGGGTTGTGCAAATAATAATTAAATAATAACATGAAGCTACTGCATAGGCTATAACGATAATTAAATTAAGTTTTTGGTATTTTATTCTCACAATTTCTCAATGGAATATAAACATAAACACAGAATTTATAAGATTAACTGCATATATTCAAACATATGGGATATCGAGACATGGATATGTTGTATATACGTATTGTGTGATTCATTCAACTATGAACACAAATCAGCAACAACAACAAATAATAAATAAAAAAATAGTAAGTGAGTCGACATCTGCTTATTTTTTCGAAACAAAAGACTATATATATGCATCACCATTTGATCAACCGAATTCAAAACAATAAGGCAATAATATGATTCCGATCGCTAAATGCCAAAGATTAAGGCATATGATGGTTTCAATCTCCATATTTGTGCATGACAATTGAGTAGGGTCGCCTACTTAACCTCACGGGCTTTCCCTGGTCTATCCACAACTAAACCCCCTTATAGGCGCAAGCTAATTAAATTGAAATAAAACTGTATCATAACTAAATCCCGAAATTAACTAGTTTGTGTTACCCCCCCCACACACACACACACACACACCCTCTCCCCCCCAATCTCTCTTAAGATAAACGCGACCCAGGTTGATGGGGCCAATAAACACCTTTTGGTCGTTGGTTTCGAGTTGTGGCATTAAAAATTGTCCAATCTTTAATCCATTTTTTTAGTAACACTTCCAAATACTTAAAACCAAGGTTTGCTACCCCGTCGCCCACCTATCAATGGTTAATCGCATGCGAAATTTATAAATCCGGAAATTGGGGCTGTTTCACTTAACTTTAAGAGAAAAACTTACATATAGCAGGAACATGCCAAGAATCTCCTTAATGTTAGAAAATAATTACCGGTATTGTAAACTTAGTTTTGAAATGTTAAACTAACACCAACAAAACATTTTTTTATCAATATATGGCCCCACTATATGAAAAACGCCCGTTTATACCTTTTCTTCGGTCTACCTTTAAGCCATGATGGCTTGTTGACCACCTTGATTATGTCTCCTGCAGTGACCTGTAAAGAATTTGGTGCTATAGGGAGCATTTTGAGTATTATTTTATCTATAATACAGTGATGGAAAAGCCGGGAAATCAAAGACGGGCATACACCATACAGTGTGCTATGAGGGAAATTTTGCCTGGGCAGCGGCACTATGGCCTACTCTTATATCGAATTCCAACTGCCATGGGATCTTTTACGTGCAGTCCAATGCATAAACAGGACCTCGGTTTTTGGTCCCATCCGGACGACTGGACGGCTGTCATTGTCAGGCCCTCAGTCCTGCACCACTGAGAAGGGGGAACCACGTCGGAGAATCGCAATGAACTTTCTCGGCCAATGCAGGGATCGAACACGCGACCTCCAGACTAGCGAGCCAATGCCTTACCCGCGGGGGGGGGGGGGGTCTAGTGGTATAACTCGGACTGTTTAACATACTGTCATTTCACTCCCAAGCTTGTAGGTGATAATAAGGAGTTGGGTCGGCTGACCAGCATAGTGGGTTTTCTCAGGGTCCCATCTTTACTCCCACTGTAAAGACATCTTTACGCACGCAAATTATTAAAAGAAAATGTATTATACATGTAATTAGTCCCGAAATGAACTGGTTTGTGTCAGCACACAGATCAGCAGTGAATACCTCTGCGAAACAGTTTGTTGTGTCAGGTGGACGTCAAACTCTCTTCTCTCCCCCACCCTCTCGTCACAAAGTGTACTATGCTCTTTATGGCCTGTACGCCTGTCATCGTAAATCTACAAAAGCAAAATGTGTTGTAGAAATTTAAACAATTTTACATGCATATATTATGATATATATACATTTATCACCCAATAATACATTCTACAGTAGATATCGCTTGTGTGATGAATTTCATAATCTACTGCGATATCTAGCTCCTAAGATGTTGTTAGTTAGTTAGTTGTATTTTACGTCCGCTTCCACCGAGGTGATATCGCAGACAAAAGCGCCTAAGAGATATCGATATCGTTTTACATGAATTTGATTGGTCAATCAAAAAGGAACTACTTTTTTTTATTTTCAAAGAACAGTTTATTTTTTATTTAAAGTAACTTATTTCTTATTAAAAAAGGAACTATTTTTATTCAATTGACCTTGATGGAAACACTGGGACAATATAAAGCACTTTGCAGTGGTTGAATTGCTGTCAAAAAATGATGTATCACTACGCCGTAATGTAATCAGGTTCAGTAAAAGTGAAATCTATAGCAAAGAATTATATTTATTTATTTGTGCATGTAAGAAGGGATTGTGTGATAAATAAAATCTCCTACTAGTACGTACTCGTCTTTTTTATATCAAAAAATGTCAACACTCGTCGATAAAGGTAAAGGAAAAAAAAAAATCGGCAGTAAAAGTGAAATCTATAACAAAGAATTATATTTATTTATTTGTGCATGTAAGAAGGGATTGTGTGATAAATAAAATCTCCTACTCGTACTTACTCGTCTTTTTTATATCAAAAAATGTCAACACTCGTCGATAAAGATAAATGAAAAAAACCAAAAAAAAATCGGCAGAGCCTCGTTTTTTTTTACTTTATCGTCTTTTGTTGATATTTTTTGATATCGAAAAAGACTCGTAGGAGATTCTCTATATAATATTGCCATCGTTTGTTTCGCTCATTTACATGCAATACTTGTGGTTTTATAGTTCCTTGCGCACTGATCAGCAGTGAATATTCGCTAAGCCGCTACAATCACTGATAAGGATGACATCAATGCGACTTAATGAATCTCAAATATTAACTTTTTTCCACCGACAAATTAAATTCTAAAAAATTTTTTGCTGTATTAGAAAAATAAATAAAGACGTTTGACGTATTTTGTAGGTAAAAATTATTTCCTAATTAGTGTAAATGGGTATTAAAATGACTAATAAAAGGCAGCATTCTGCCCGAAGCAGTAACGCCATTCAGCCAATGATTGACGCCGCGTGCTGTGACGGCACGTGTTAAAGGCAGTCATCTTTTACGGAGATATTAGAAGACTCGTAAATCTCTGTGAAACAGATTGAGTTCTATCATGAAGGTCCATGGTTCTATGGTCATGGAATATATCACGTTAGCTAAAGGGACACAACCCTAATATACATCCGTGTATTAAATGGATACAGACCACCAAAGATTGGTTACATCCTCTTTATGGTGTTTCTCTCCGCATTTTCTATGACGAAAGTTGTTATCTTTTTTGTTGTAAGTCCGAGAGAACCGGGTTTGAGTTTACATTTCCTGACATTCTTTGGTGAATATTCATGATTTTGAGCAAAAATAACCCCTCAACACATGGATAAAGACCACCAAAGATTGGTTACATTCTCTTTATAGTGTCCCCCCCCCCCTCCACATTTTTTAAGGCAATAGTTGGTGTCTTTTTGGTGTAGATCTGAGAGAACCAGGTTTGATTTTACATTTTATGACAGTTTTGGGTGAATATTCGTGATTTTTAAACAAAATTACCCCAACACATTATATTTTTTACATAGTGATTTTGAAGTACTCACATTATCTTACTTTCTTTTTTGGTTGGTTAGTTGGTTATTTTCATTTTATATCTCCTTTCTGAGTGAACAAAATAAAAGTTTTTATTTGAATTATCTAGCTTTTAAATTAGTCCAAAAAGCAGAAGTAAGTTACCATCATACCCTGATAGATGTGTCATTCACCATAAGGCTATAAGGGCCAGATATCTGCTGTCAGTAATATTTCGACTTTGCTCCGTTATCGATATCGGCCTAACATTTATATGCACTTATTGATACGGGTTTTCCTTGTTTGAATTCAACATATAAATGATAATTACCTAAATCTTAATCCATCCAGCACTCTTAACATCAGAGATTATGTGTTCTCTTGCGCAGACACTTGCATTAATATACAAATATATAGTCAAATTGCCTCTTCTCAAACAATTTGTTACATTAAATTATGTTGGTTATGTCAAACTATATTTTGGAAGGTCGTTGGAATGAAGAAGTGTCTAAAATAAATGTTAATTATAACATTATTACTGTTTCTTCCAAGTTTGAAAATAAAATTGATGACACTTGGAAAAGAAAAACCACTGTGGCAGCGTCAATCTCTGGATTCCAAGTATAACGAACCATCTGGTGTGCAGCGACCATAGACGAAGGCGATTCTTAGCAGTTGCTTTGTCAATCATATCCAGAAGTACCAACACGAAGCCATTTCCTTTCGTAAAAAATTCATAGATGTTCAAAACGCCCTCGATAACAATTTTACACTCATCTAGTTGTCTTCATATATAGAAAGCGGATTATTGTACAGGTATACTGTAGGCTTGCTCTTATTCTGATCAAAAGAACACGGGGAATATGGCTACAGCGACTGTCTTTGTTATGGTATTATAAAACAAATTCTAAATTGGATCTTAAATTAAAATAAATTACAAAACAAATTATTTCGTAGTCAATTGTTTTATTTAATTAGGTGCTTATTAAGTAATCAAGAGTTAAAGAATACACCCGCGGCTGTATATAGGTAATTAAGGAATAAACATTCCGAATGCGCATTCGGTCACTGTGACGTCACTGGCGCCTGAGGAGATTAAAGGACAATATTGATGCCAGTCATTATCACATATGTGATAGAACTGGTTAAACACGTTCCAAATATCATTTTATCACAGAGATCATTGCTACGATAGATGAGTAATCAATGTTTCAACAATAGGAAGTGACGAACGCAAAAGGAAAACACGAGTTATCCCTTTATATAACTGAATGAAGTGACGGATGATAACAGATACATTGGCGAATTTCTGCTCACTAATAATTCCTTCGAAGAAAAAAAATGTTGTATGGGACTGTGAAAGGATATCTGACAATTCATAAACAAAATTGACTCTCACTAGATAAGAGAACATGAAAGAAAAATAGAAAAAGTCCGTGCATTACCATGTTTTTATAAGTATAGAATGAATAAACACCCGTGAATGTACGGACTGTTTCTATTTTTCTCGTGTTCTCTTATCTAATGACATGCAATTATTTTTTTGAATTGTCATTTGCCCCCCCCCCCCCCCCCCATTAATCTGGTCTGCCCTCTGTTTGCCCCCCCCCCCCCCCCCTAATAATTTTAGAAAATAAAAAAAAGGTATTTGTGATAGGTTTCGGTAATCAATACCTTCTACGGTGAATAAATCTCACATCCCCACTCAGTCATAAACTTGCATGTTGTAGAGCATTTCCGACAGTCTATTTTTCAAAATTTTCTTGGCGAGGTCCCCAATGGACTCGCTACTTTGGCGCTCACAAGGGGAATTCGTTGAGGTTCGCAAGTCCGTTCGTTTGCCATTTTTTCTCTAGTCGGATAAACTAGTGATCAGACGACGAACGGTATCTGGGCAGATCTATTTATCTCGACGATCGGTTCCTGACAGAATACTGTAAGACAGCATTTCCGGCAGTCTATTTTTCCAAATTTTTTTGGGGAAGACTCCTTACTTTGACGCTTGTGAGTGGGCTTCGTCGTGATTCGCAAGTCCGTTCGTTTGACACTTTACCTCATACATCCGTGCCTGAAATACTGCCAGGCTGCATTTCCGGCAACCTGTTTTTCAAAATTTTCTGGGGGAGGCCCCCTACCCCTAGTTGATGCTCGTGCCTTTGCCCCCTTAACCTTGGACTTTGCCCCTCCAATCACCGACGGCTGGCGCCGCCACTGCATGTATCTGTTATCACCCGTCACTTCAGCCAGTTATATCTCTGTGATAAAATAATATTTGGAACGTGTTTAACCAGTTCTATCACATATGTGATAATGACTAGCACCAATATTGTCCTTTATGAGTGTTTTCGATAATTTGGCAAATTCGTTTTTACGGGAAGTCTTTATTTTCCACTTTGAGTGAAGATGGATGATTTAATGTTAATCAGATTGGTGTTTCTGATAAGAACTGCAAGACCTTCTGTTCATGATGTTTTGATCATATGGTCGACTTTCTGTGTACAGCCTCTTCCTAATTCTGTAAAAATAATAATAAAAAAAACTTAATAGAAATTTACAATGGTATTCTGTCGGATTTTTTGCCAAAAGGACTAAAGCCAAAGATATTTTCATAGTGTGCTGTTGGAAGGAAAGGTTGAATACAATAGAACTGTCAACTCAATTTATAATAAGCCAAAAGCCATTTCACGTATATAGACCCCCCTTAAGGAACGACATACTTTTCAATGTTGAATGTTTATGAAAAGAACGTTTATTTCTTCATATCTGTAATATGTATATAAAAAAGTAGTTGATGAATTTATTAGAATTAGGCCAATTCAAAATAGGAAAGAAAATATTAACATGAAACACGTGGTTATGAAAAGGCTCCACCAAACCATAAAACATTAGTTGCACTTACCTTTCTTTATCATCGTTTCCGGTAAAAGTAATTTATTTTTTAAAATTACCTACACATAAACAAAAGTGAATATTTAGGCCTACACGACATGCACTGTTTTTACAAGCGCCAAGCAGTTTTTAGCTTACCATATAGATAGAAGTACCAATCGTTAAATCAGTGGGTACAAAGAAAAGTCTTTCCGAAAAATATTAGAAATGCCAACGATCAATTTTAAGCGGGATAATTGAAGCTGATTAACCGATAATTCCGATTTTATTGTAGTATGGGCAAAGAAACCGGGGGAAAAACGGGAATTGTCAATCATCAATAATGGCGGCCGTGTGTTGATTGCCATTATTTCGTTTCACGTAAAAGACATTTAGCTTTCACAATTATAAAAACATCAGCAGTGATCGTTCAACGAAATATTACTAAAAAAATACACAAATTTTCAACAATATTTTATTATCAAGTTCAATACTCGCTGATGAAACAAAACAAAATAGAACAATCACGGATCAATTAAATAAAACAAAAGACAATTATTACCAGCCTCACATAGAACGAAAAAAAAACATCCCCCCCCCCCCCCCCCAAATAAAAAAAAAACAAACCCCACAGCTGTTGCTAAATAGATCACACATATTTTCAATAGTCCGAAACGTCGCCAAACCGAATACGAAAGTCCTCAAATTGTCAAACTGAGTCCGAAAGGGCGCCTGTGTTAAGTCCGAAATGACCGGGGACCGAAATGTTGTGTTACCATCCATTCTTGGGACAGAGGGAAGGCAATGGTGTATCTTTGTTTTCGTTAAAGTACAAAATGATGTTATATTTAATATATTGATTGACTCATTGAATAGCATGTAAAGAAAAACCACGCCCACATAATACTTAAAAGGTAAACAAGACCACGTGTCTTTTTGACTCCCAGTAGGTCGAAATTGTGTCGTAAAAGTGTGACGCTGTCCAGAATTGCTTTCTTTGTTCGAATTATCCAAACCAGTTATTCAAATTAAAAAACTATAATGATAACCTGAATGATAAAAGTCAAATTGATAGGACATATGAGAATAATTCTTATTTTGTTTACAAAACCTAATGTCGTAAATGACATCTGTTGAGATTTATGGTAGCTAAATCGTTCAACCGCCATAGCTGATAAAAATTGACAAGTTATTTTCAATTCAACGGCGAAGAACTCATTCTATTTCCATGTTGCAACAGCAGGAAGGGTATGGAATTTAACAAGAATATGATTACCTTTATTTTGTGTTCTAGAAAACGTGTTTGTCAATGCAAATTCGTGATAATGGAGACTTTGTTTGTAAACAACAGTTCCAAAATGTTGTTATTTTTTGCAAGCTCAGCTGGGTTGGGCTAAATTATCGCATATTATAGGTCGTGTCAGGAACAGGAGACATTTTGACAATAGATAGATTAGACATGATAGGTTTTATCCCTATTGATCTTCTTTATACTTTAGAAAATATCCATAGGTTTATATTTGGTAGGATCATAAATACCACTCTTGTTGTAACTGAATAATATGTCTCTGGTCAACAAATTGTACTATTTTACAATATTCCAATTAATTGGTGATACAAATTTCATCTTAACACACCTATTTTAAAAAATTGGAAAAATTCAACTAAATGATTTGAAAAGCCTAACGTAAACCTTTTTAAATGTGACTTGGATTTAAAAATATTTTCGAACCCTCTGGACAAGTAAAATAGGATGTAATGGATAATTTACACAACAGGTAGGACACTTAAACATCTAGTACTTAGAATAAGGCTATTATTTACTTTCTGGAGCTGTCAAGCCAGCAAGAGTGTTATTGTCCCTTTAAATTAGGACGGAGGGCCTGACAAGGACAGCTGTCTAGTCCTTCGGATGACACGAAAAACCGAGGTCCCGTGTATACATTGGAATGCACGTAAAAGATCCCTTGGCAGTTGGAATTCGATATAAGAGTAGGCGATAGTGCCGCTGCCCGGGCAAAATTTCCCTCATAGCACACTGTATGACGTATGCCCGTCTTTATTAGCCCAGTTTAGGAGCAGAACAGTAGGACGTTAAACCCCATTTCATTTTCCTTTAAATTAAGCAGATATTTGATATATAAACTATAAAGTGTCCCTCATCTGAGTGATCATTGCTTGTTGTTTAATAACAAAATGGTGGGATTAATAAATAAGCTTAAGAAGAGTTATAATTGTGTATATTGTGGAAATATACAAAATTACTTCCCATAATTAAAATTCATTAACCATAAACTGCTCAGTTGACTACAAACATGAACTTGACTCTTTGTATATTTATATGGTTAATACATGTAGTATTATTTATTTATTACAGAAATGGGTCGATATTTGTAAATTGGTGCAATTAGGACATATATACAAAATATATTCTAGTTTGCTGTGTCATTTAAAGAGGGTTACATGAACTGTTTTTATTTAAAAAAATAAAAATTAAAAAAGAATTGATTACGTTAGCGAACTGAAAACGGAAGCACGTCATTTTGGTCCCGCGTCATTTCGGACTCAACACAGACAGACTTTGGGACTCCGTTTGACGATGGTTCGGACTTTACTTAACGACTTTTCGACTCGGTCGGGCGACATTTCGGACTCGGATGAATAATTCAAAGACTGTTGAACAATTGTGTGATATATTTATTACAGCTGTTTTTTTATTTTTTTTTTATTTGAGTCCGATAGTTGTTTTGTTTTATTTAATTGATCAGCGATTCTTGAAACCACTAATAAAAAGATAACACTGATTTTAAACTGCTTGTTCTATTTAGTTTTATTTCATCGGCGAGTATTGAACTTGACAATACAATATTGTTGAAAATTTGTGTATATTTAGTAATACTGCTAATGTTTTTATAATTGTGAAAGCCTAAATGTCTTTTACGTGAGTCGGAATAATCGAATCAACACATGGCCGCCATTATCGCTGATTGACGCCTCACATTTTTCCTCGTCCACTAAAGAACTGTAAGGTTTCTTTGGGCATAATATAATAACATAGGGATTATCGGTTAATATTTTCCAAAAAGAGTTTTCTTTGTACACACTAATTTATCGATTAGTACTGCTATCTATGCCAAGCTTGTCAAGGAATGCATGTCAACGTGTAGCTTCCGGATTATCGTTAAAGAATTCTAGGGGCTTGTAAAAACAGTGGATCTCCAGTAAATATTTTGAAATAAATTCTACAGCATATTATTCTTTTTTTAAAAAAAATAAATTACTTTTAGGGGAAACGATGACAGTTGTGTTCAACCTTTCCTTTCAACTTATTCCCTGTCCGAGTCCGAAATGTTGAGGCCACATTTTTTTGAGTCCGAAATGTCGTAAGTCCGAAATGACGCGGGACTGAAATGACATGTAATCCTGAAAATTCGTTCATATTTCATTTGTTAAAAGGAGGTAGGCTTAATAGAATATTTTTTTTGTATGACCATAGCTTTTTTTCTTTTGAAATATGTCTGTATTTTTAAATTATTTTAGTTTAACCACTCATCTTACCTTATGGAACACAGACGACACTGGATCTGGTGCCGGGAAGAGGACGAAGATATCCCATAGCTCACATAGTTTGTCATCGTGGGATATTGATGGAGGACTGGCAGCTGATTTTGATGGATCTCTATCCGGCTTAGGGACAGAATTAGGGACATCTAGTTACAACATGAGGTAAAGCGAATAGACCAATATAGCCTATTATAGTTAGGAGTTCTAAATCAGAAATCGAAAAATGACAAATATGTGTTTCTCAAATAAACTCATAGTTTAACAATAAATGATCAATGAAATTTTCAATTCACCATATCTTTGTAAATACTATTTGGAATTCAACCATTTTTGGACTGATATTCCTATTAGCGATTCAACTTATTGTAGTTTAAATAGAGGTTTTTATAGCTCTAGTACGGAGTATTATAGCTCTTTGAGTTTTATTATTTAGTGAATAAATCAAAAAAATAATAAGACTGGCCTCTAGCTAATGGATTATAAACAAAGTAGTTATTAAATTGTTTCCAGGGACTGAAACAAGGAAGAAGAAATCCAGTTTAAAAGTGATAGATTATGGCTGATTTGTATAAACTTGAATTTCTTTTATTTTCAGTGAAGCACTGCTTGCTCTTCCAGTTTTTAAGCAAGAAAATATAGAAAATGGGTAAATAATTTAATAGAGAAAGAAGTTAATCCGTCTTTGTACTGAACGTGTTCTTTCCAATGTAATCTGACTTGATTCAGTTAAAATTATGTTATAGAGAGAGAGAGAAATGGAGTTTAACGTCCACTCACACAAACTAGGTCATTTCGGGGCTAACACATGGTTCAATTTTATTTCAATAATTCGCTTGCACGTAGGGGTCTTTAGCAGTGGAAGGAAACCGGAGGACCCGGAGAAAACCCACAAGGTTGGACAGGCCAAAATTTTTGTTATACTTGGATTCAATAATCTGTTGACTTAACTCTAAAATGTCTTAAAAACAGCAATTTTTACCTAATTAGTAATAATTCCTAATCCTAATTCATGATTAAATGCACTTATATAAAGTTACACAAATTTCAACAACCCAATGACCATTATGCTCTTTTATTGTATTCGCTCATATATTTTTAGGTTTCAATATATTCTTGGAGCTGCGACTTCTCCAGCTGTTAAAATGAATGAAGAAACATTGACATACCTTAACCAAGGTGAGTTATAGGATATGATTGTGATATTCTCTGATCATTTTTGATCCTGTTTCGAATCAGTGTTCTTAATTCATTTTGAAACGAACCAGGCAGAATTGGGTCAAATGAGGTCGCGAGATTATATAAACTTCCATTCCCTTTAATATAACCAGACTTCAACAAAAATAATTCTTGGTAATTTGTTATGGAGGATGTTGTATTCTAATGTATGTGATTGCCATAAAAATAACGATAAAAGGTGCACCTTTTGAAGATTTTCCATATTTAATTCACGTACCGGTTTGAAGTAATATTCCTCAATAGATTGCTGTCTTTGTCTATACATTGAAATGTTTGTGTTTCATGAATTCATCATTCAATCTAAAATATTACCATTTTTCTACTATTGCTATTTTTACAATGGCAGCTTACTGAACCTGTTATGAATAATCATTGTTTTTTTACCAATCGGCTAGATTAAACATCAATCGGCTAAAGCTGACAATAAACAGCCGATTAAGAACAGTGTTTCGAATATCTGTGTAGCAATGAAAGTTTGAAGAGCTATTAAAAGTTTGTATTGTTGAAAAAATACAATTTAAAACTGGAATTGCTGATGAAGATGTCTAAGTCAACATACTCAAAGGATGTAAAAAAATCCAACCAATTGTGATTCATATTAATCTAACGCAGTGATATGTCCCTTGATATTCTAGAAGTGTTATTCAGTTGCCTGTGTGAAATATATCATTCAGTTTTGACTGTAGTTCAAAATGGACACTCCCTTGTATATATTGGCATGCACATAAAAGATCCCTTGGAAGTTGGAATTCGATATAAGAGTAGGCCATAGTTCTGCTGCCTGGGCAAAAGTTCCCTCATAGCACACTGTATGGTGTATGCCCATCTTCATTAGCTGAGTCGGAGCAGAACAGTAGGACGTTAAAACCCCATTTCATTTCATTTCAAAATGAATACATGTGCATGCCACTGTATTTAAGGGGAACAATTTTAGTTGTCAGACCACAAAAAATTTGATATACATAAGTTTACACTTTACATCTATTACATCTAATTGACATCTTTGTTTTATTTTTTTCAGGACAGTCTTATGAAATAAAACTTAAAAAGCTTGGAGATTTAACAAATTCTCAGGGCAAACTGTTAAAGGTATATTTTATTTATTTCAAGTGATCTATGTACATATTTATAGATTGAAATCCATGTTGTCCCATAGTATTTCTTTGAGATAATGATATAGTTGTCAAGAAGGGTTACCTGCCTGCTTAGCGTGGGCTTTCTCTTCTTGCTTCCTCTGCCTGCCTGCCAACTTAACAGTGGTATTCACTACTTTACTTTGACTGCTTAAGGGCACATAATATGGGTGGGAAAATGTTTCGGTACGTATAGCCAATAGTTACTATATCCATTTTACGGCAAGTTCCCACCAATCTGATTAAAATTGATTCAGTTATATTCACTCAAAGTCGCAAAAAGATGCTTCCCGTAAAAACAACTTTTGTCAATTATCGAAAACAGAAAACACCCTTAATCACCTTAGACACCAGTGACGCCACAGTGACCGACTGCATAATCGGAAAGTTTATTCCTTAATTACCTATATACAGCCTGCGTTTATATTCATTAATACCTGACTGATTCCTTAATCCCCTAATTAAATAAAACAATTGAATACGGAATAATTTGTTTTGTAATATATTTTAATTTAAACATGCATTATGCAAGAGCTAAATCTGCCTATTGCAGGTCTTTCTTTAGGCCTGAAATGTTTTCTAAAGTATTAATTAGACAATAATTAACTGATCCAGGCCTTAATCAACTCTCGATGGCATCAGATTTCTCTGATATTTAATAGATTAGAATGGTTCAGCGATACTTGGATTTAATGAAATATGGAGGACCGAGACTTAGCTTCGATCAACCAGTACGGTGGTTGAAATTATTGCACACGTCTGTCAAACCTTCAAAGGCTAATATCTTCGCTTGCAATAGAGTAATTTGAATGAAATTTTCAAATTATTCATTTTACATCATCTACTTTCAAACTATTATAGCAAGAATGGCTAGTTCTTTATCTAAATCTTACATAATGTATCTTTAAGATCCAATTTAGAATTTGTTTTATAATGTCCCTCCCTCTCTTCTCACGACAGCGATTTTAAAACTGTGTTTTAAAGTGACTTTTTGATAAGAGTTCCTCTACCATTGTGTGCAGTCCAAATGACTCGAGATACATTTCCGTCCGAAGATTATTGTGGTTTTACTTTCCCCGAGTAAAAGAGTAAAAAGATGTGGTCATGCAAAATGTATCATAAAAGTCAAACATGATTGAAACACGATTTGTAAATGACCTTTGACCCTGATTGTCTCGAAAAGGCCACAGCGGCGGACTGATTACCACTCGGCATCGTATTCTACGCAAAATTTTACTCTAGAAAAGTTAGATCTGGTTTTGTGCCCATTTGATGGCCCCCCCCCCCCCTCCACAGAGCCTCCAGACTATTATATATAGCGAATAATGAATATATTGACAAGTGACTAGCACCATTTGTATTTCTGTACTTACAGAGAAGAGTTTGGGATATCAAGTATTACAGGGTTATCCAAATTACCGGTCAATGCGCTAATTGCTATGGTCATCTTCATTTGCCACGTAGCCTATTTAATCAAAGGCAATTTAAATTGGACCGTCAATAAACACTTGTCAACTGGTGGTATGCATAGATAGTGATATATTGTACAGACAGTGATATATATATATTGTATAGATAATGTATATACTATATGTAGTCCCTGTGACGTCACCAGCCAATCAACCGGATTAAGGTTGTATTTGAAAAAATTGAAAAACATTTTGGGGTGTTGGATACTTAAACATTAATAGCTGAATTAATTTTAATCAGATAAGTGTGAACTTGCCGTGACTAGTTTTGTTCGTATTGAACTTTTCCTGATTAACGACTTACAATAGCAGCCAAGAAAATTACGATCCCCATGTAAAACACACCATTGTACAGAGGTTGTAATCCTTACTATGGTATGATAAAGTGAAAACATAAAAACAAATGAAAGTATAAAGAAACAAAGTATTAATAGCATACTTAAGGACTGTATTGAGTGTACTTGTCATGTGTGAAGAAATTATGTGATAGATATTAACTTTTCATGGCCCCTGCATATAATGCACAAGGATATAGTTATCATACTTGTTTTGTACATCCGTTTGTATGTCACTTTTTGTTTCCAAAGCTGAACTGTTCCTTTTTTATCACGGAACTCTGTACACTCAGTAGTCCATTACTATTTTGTCTTTTGAACAATTTTCATTTTTTTTTTGTTTTTCTGCATAGTCTAATATGGGTATCCTTTCCGGAGCAGAACTCCAGAACCATTCTACACACAACATCAAAGTACTGTAGTGATGCCTTTTACTATTTAGACTTTTTGGACATTTTCATATTTTGCTGTTTTTATCAATCAAATAAGATACGGTCTAATCTCGGGCTGGGCAGATCTCCAAAACTATTCAGTATTCTGAAACACTTTATACACACAAACAGCTGTGTGTTTCTCTACCAGTGTGTCCGTATGTCCAGTTCTTTTTCTTGTGTAGAACTAAAAAAACCTATTCTTTTTTTTTTCGCTAAAAATGCTAGGTGAGATGGCACTTCTATGCCATTTGGTGTGTATTTTGTTATTCATCTTTTGAAGTTACCATCTGGTCTGTATTAAAATTATATGCATTATTTAAACTGGTGAAATGACAAAAACTATTGGATTTCAAAACTTTGTAATTATATGCATTTTTTAAATTAGTGAAACGAAGATTTTGCTTTATATACTGCTCAGACAACTTAGCTGCTGTGGGTGTATGTTTCATTGAATGGCAACCTATCTTAATTTTATATTGTAATGCCTTGAATTGAATGCTTTACTGGCTGACCTCTATGCAACTAACACGTTTATGATAAATCTAGCTGGCTACTATGAATGTTCATTGTACAAAATTGTGGGAGCCTGTCGGGATACATTGGGTGAGGGCAGAACAAAAATTAGTGTGTCAGTAAAAGAGTTTTTTATATTTATATGTCAGTACTTTATAAGTGGTAATTATATGATTCTGGTGAAACAAGGTCTTAAAACTTACTTGTAATGGTTGTATATTGTCGTCGCCCCTGTTGTCTACAGACAACAAAGACCATATAATCTTTTTAAAATTTATATATGTTGTGTACATTACGTCCAAAATTCTTTCTCCAATACTTACTCTAACACGGCTTTTGACCTCACCTGTTGTATGCCATGTTATGATTACTCTAAGTTTAATTTATTGTTGTGCATCAGACAATATGAATTTTGTTATATGCCCAAATAAATATAGAAAGAGGGGAATACAAAATCATTTGAATAAAATGTTAAATACCATAGAGGCTCTCAATTTAAACCAATTTTGTCCAAATTTGGTCTGAAGCGTAGTGGTCATTTGAGGCCAAATTCTATTTGATAATCAACAATATTCTTTCCTGAAGTTATGCTCCCTTTTCCGAAAAGGATTGTTTTCAAATTTGTTGTGAAGCATTGATATCATGAGAGGACAAACCCTTACGATATACAGAGTTCTGCACCCTTTCTTTTCCATAATTATGTCCCCATTTCCAAAAAGCTTGTGAACTTATTAGAGACTACAATCTTTCTTTTTTTTTGAGACAAAGCTGCTAAGTGGGCATATTTCCACACTATGTGAGGATATTTATTTTTTTGGGATTTTCACACTGTATTGTAATCTAACCAACTTTCTTTCACACCAATGTTTTATCAGAAAGCATAACCTTTAAATCAGACAATTGTATTCCAAATAGTTATAAACCTGGCCATAAACTACTTATAAGCAGTCTCATATACACTCTCCCATAATTGACTACAATTTGCAGACCATGTATTACATTCCAGTACCAACAATTTCATCACCAGTATTTGAAAATTTGACATGACCCGAATGCAGTATGTCAGACATGAATATGGTATGAAAAACATGAACAGAATTAATATGAAATTAGTGAATTTGGATCTGTAATTTGAATTGTCTTGGTTACAAAACAAATATACTTTCTGACAAAATAGAGGCTCAAAAGATGGGAAACTGTAACTTAACGTAAATCTTGAAAATGCTATAATTAATTTGTTACGTTACAGAGTGTGGTTCGAATAAACTTTCATGAAAGACGTTTACAATACATGGAGAAACAACAGATAGAATCGTGGAAACAGAATCGACAGGGAGAAAGAATTATAGATATAGGTGAGGAATTTCAAATTGTTGTCGGCTAAACATAGGAACATCATTAATATGAGTAGCAGAGCCACTGGACACAGCATTGTAACAAGAATGGAGAAGGATACTATTTGCATGGCTAGTGTGGCTGCTTTAAGTGACCATCTTCATTAGCCCGGATGGTGCACAAAAGTAGGATGTTGAACACTATTTCATTGCCAGACATTTCATTTTTTACCCTTGTGTCTACATTAAACTGTAAAGGAAATTTGTTATGGCCCACATGGGTTGTTGTTGATTTTCTTGTGTCAGTAAATGTGCAGTCTACAATCATGCCAAAAATCACATTTAAACGGCATTATGTCTCACCAGCACTTCCAGTCAAATCAGTTGTGTGTTTTCATTACATCTCAGTATATAAATAATATATACATTTTAACAGTTAATATATAATATTTCATATATTATTTCAGATATCCCTTTATCTTATGGATTAATTGATGTAAACTTGGATCCAATCAAATTAAATGAAACAGAGTTTATATGGGATCCTACGAAAGAGACTGGTGTTTATATACGTGTTCATTGTATCAGTACAGAATTTACCGCTAAAAAGCATGGTGGTGAAAAAGGCGTTCCTTTCCGTGTTCAGGTTGATACATATTCACAGGGAGATGCTGAAGAAAAACTTCTTCATTCTGCTTCTTGTCAAGTAAAAGTTTTTAAGGTGAGTTGTTTAGTTCTTTCTTATTCCATCCCCCATTTTTTTAACATTGACAGTTTCTTGCTAACATTCTGCAGACTACATTTATGTTGCAATCTTTTGAAAATTGATATATTGATATATATATTAGTGAGGTGAAGAAGAATATTGAATTATGATATTATAGTTATACAGTATAAAGACTTTTCTTGTCATTTTCACAAAGATCACCTTCTTGGTGGTGACGGCTTACATGATGTAGGTTTATGTTTTATTTCCTCGGAAACCTGTCTTTACTCCATACACAAAACCTTATAGGAGCTGCTGTGGCTCAATTAGTAAGACGTCGCTAATGTTCAATCTCTGTGTTGACCGAGAAAGTTCATCAGGATTTTCAAGCATGGTTACCCCATGTCAGTGGTGCAGGATCTGACAAGGGAGTAAAAGAACCCTTGGCAGTTGGAATTTGATATAAGAGTAGGCTGTAGCGCACTGTATGGCCATCTTCATTAGCTCGGTTGAAGCAGAACACTGGGACATTGAAACCCATTTTATTTTAAAACTTTATATAGCCAAAACAGTACTAAAATACTAGGTCAGCTTTCGAGATTTTGGTGGGGTTTACATAGTGCCAATGTTATTAAGGGGGGAGGCTATCCAAAAATTTCTATTCTGAAATGTTTAAGCTAATGAATTGAAAATAGTACAAGTAGTTAGGAAATGTAATAAACAAGGGAAAACTAGCATTAAAAAAAGTTGTTGCCAGGGTAACTCATTTTGGGGGGGAAAATTATGAAAAACGTAGGTACACTATATCTCTGTAAATATTTAAGATATCTTCGCCAAATTTGCAGGATATATAAACTAATCTCGTACCACAGAATCAGACAGAAAGCAATTTGAATTACCTTTAATATTTCAAAATATTGTGGTGAGGCAAATGTTTTAAACACCATTTTCCAAGAAACTATAAAAAATTATAGAGAAAAACTCTGTCTGGTTTTAGGGTTATCATTAAATAATAAACACTTCAAAAATCAGACATTTAGCTTTATTAGTGCCAGAGATATGGTGAAATTACATTTTTCATACTTTTTCCCCGAAAATGTGTAACCCTGGCAACAACTTTTTTTTCTTTATTTTTAATGTTAGTTTTCCCTTGTTTATTACATTTCCTAACTACTTCTGCCATCTTCAATTCACTAGCTTTAGAATTTCAAAAAGCAATTTTTGGGTAGCCTCACCCCTTAATCATTTACTGAAGGTGTAAAGTGCACACTGGCTGACAAGGACTCTTGTTACCTGTAATCTTCATTAGCCCAGTAGGACGTTACACCCCGTATCATTTCTTTTATCAACATGTACACATAAACATTATTTCTCTTATTCTTATTTATGCACCTTTCTTTGCAGCCAAAAGGGGCAGACAGAAAGCATAAAACAGATAGGGAAAAAATGGAAAAGAGATCAGATTCAGAAAAGGTAAGGAAGCAAAACACAATTTTTAGAGGCACTGTTTAGTACTGACTATTTAATTTATAACACCATGTTTTTAATTATTCAAATTACAAATTAATTTAACAGTTTTATATGGTTTTGCAAGATAATAGACATTGCATATCATTCATCTTTCTTGTCGTTGTGGGTGGGGGGGGTGGATGGCTGAATGGTTAGCGTGCGCGCGCTGTATCATAAAGTCTGTCATTGAGTCAACTGGCATGGTTTCGAATCCCCGGTTGTACGTGACAAGGAGTAGGGTCGCCTGTCCAACCTCGTGGGTTTTCTCCGGGTCCTTCGGTTTCCTCCCACTGCTAAAGACCCCTATGCGCAAGCGAATTATTGAAATAAAATTAAACCATATTTTTGTCCCGAAATGACCTAGTTTGTGTCGAGTGGATGTTAAACCCCATTTCTCTCTCTCTCTCTTGTCGTTGTTTTGATGATTGTTTAGTTTGATAACCAGGATGTATATAGACACGGTTATAGATTTTTAAATTTTATTTGTTCTTTTCTTGTAGGAAAAATATCAGCCATCATATGAATGTACAGTTTTAACAGAGGTAATTATTGCTTGCCGTTCTCCCAACTTGGAATGTGTCATTTGAGTAACCACTTACAGTATATTTTAGGCATAGTGATCTTTGATTATTAGGGGAAACCAGTAGACTTGGTTATCACTAAAGAATCACACCTCTCCTCTGATCACTAATCAATCTTATCAATAATGTTTCTCTGATGTAAGAGGTCCTGAACACAAAGTACCAGTACATATATTTATGGAATTTAATTACAGAGTTCTCAAATGACTATTATTGTACATGCTTGTAATGTCGCTCCTCAAGCTGTATTTTCGTTCATGTAGTTTAAACGGTATCTCAGAAAATCTGTTTTGTCTTCACTTTTATTTGGAACTAGACAATGTTGTCACGATCTCTTATTACCCAGATGTAAAACGTTTTAGTTCAGTAAGGATGAACACAAACTGTTCTGTGGTAAATTTTTACACTTGACCGCTACTTTCACCAAGATGGATGAGGTGTCTGGATTAACTTTTTATTGGCTGTAGATAAAATTTGGACAATATTTTTAAAAATTGTTTCAAATATAGATTTAAAGCAAACATATAATGTAAATAATGTAAAAATTGAACCCTGCTCTCAGAAGTGTATTCACCAGAATCATCTTGTAAGAAAATCATTGGTAAATTTGAATTAATAAGACTGGTAATATTGCATGCATTAATATTTTACGGTATTTATATTTTTTTTATTTTATAGAATCCTGCAGAAATATCACTCACATCACAAGTTAATTCATTAGGTTTAAAATCACCAGAACAATCAGATAGTTTTAGTGAGCATCGAGGTGGAACGAGTAATCAAGACTGGAGACATATAAAAAATAGGTATAAGAAATGATTTCTGCTTTGGAATTACAATATTGGTATGGCTTAACTAATGAATTTTTAACTTAACCTTGCAAATGTTGTCTAACATACTTATGGTTAAATCAGCAGCCCAATATGTCTTGAGATTGGTGCCCAGGCGCATCAGTCTGATTAAAATACAGATCTATATTTCGTTTCGTTTTTTGAATACTTTCGATGGCCTACACTACATGAAGATCTGACAAGTTGTACTATAAGGTTGTGTTAGGGCTTTTGACCCTATGACGTCAGACATTGATTAATCAATCAGCGTTGGCGTTTCAATTTGTTTACCCACAGATCCGTGCATGCCACACTAAGAAGTCGTTCAGTCGCCATAACAGACTGTTTCATTGGCTTATCCCTCACTTAGCCAGATCCTAGCGTAGTAAAGACAAGTAAAACGAAATTTTGAACTATAAAAAACGAAATAGGATCTGTGTTTTAATCAGATTGAAGTCGCATAAGATAATTTCAGATGAAATTTAAAATAGTATCAGTAACAATTGTCCATAATAAGTGATTCAAATTAAGTACAGGCCTGTGCACATCAAGGATTATTTCTTCACGCTAGCCTGTTATCCTGTCATGAGAATCAGGCGTGCAAAACAAACAATGCACATCACATTGATTCTTTATCAGCGATGAGATTTTTTTTATACAAATATAGTGGCAGCCATCAGGGGTTTACACAAACTATTGGAAATATATTTAAATACCCAGATGGTATGTTGGTGATAGATTGGCTCACAGTAGCACACATATCGCAGACAAAACTCTGGGGACAACATGTCAGGCTGCGGAAAATGGCTAACAAATAATTCTTTGTGTATTATTAGTAGGACTGGATGATATTTGAAATTTTCATTATTGCGATATCAATATAAAAATTCACAAGATATTGCTATTATTGCAATACTTATATACAGTAGAATCTGCAAAAGCAGCCACTCCTATTCAGCGACATCTCGTTGTAAGCAGTCAGGATAAATTCCCCCCGTAGAAATTCTATTGTTTCATCTCTTTAATCAATGGCCAATGGTCACTATTTTGTTAATAAATTTAGCAAAATAGCGCTTATTCAACGGCCATTGTTGAATGATACTATCTTGTCGTACTTCGTAGAACCTCCGCTAATCCCGTGATTAATAGTTAATTATCTATTCCCCCACCGATCAGGTAAAACGAACTGTGAAAATAACAATAAACCCAGGATTGCCCGTTAATTAATCTTTTGTTTTATTAAATGACAAACCCTGATCATTGTTTTCACACGTATTGAAACATTATTAGATACCGATTGAATAAACTAATAGTACTAGCAAAGCCGAGTTTTGTCGCGATCATTTAGTATCTATTTTCTATTGCCACTTTGTTGCTAAACAGAAGTTTTAGCACTCCCTATTATATTACATACAGAGTTACACCCCCTAAAAATCGATGACAAATTTAGCAATGTTTTTTTGGACATGTGCTTTTTGATAAAATAAAATTAATTCATGGATTTTCTTCACAAAAATGAATAAATAATGTCGAATACATTACAGTGGTTGACAGTAGTATCAATGTTGGTACAAAATGACAGGTTTACAGAAGATATATCAGAGATTTGTGTCAAATAATTTTCATCCCAAGCAAGTTTCAGCGACGGCCAAATTAACTGATGCAAGTATTGATGTTTGCTCCCAGTGCATCCAAGTGTAAAATTTACTTGATGTCAGCACTAACAAACACTCAGATTTTATTAAGCGGTCACTCCCGTTAGGCGGCCAGTCATGAAAATTCCCTTGAGTGGCTGCTTAATACAGATTTTACTGTACTGCTTAAACACAAAAGACTCGAAAAGAGGTGGCAAACCCTTCAAACAGATTTCTATGAGAAGCATGTAAATTTAAATCATTGTTAGGTCAAGCTTACATACATTTCAATAAAATATAATTGCTCAGGCGAATTGTTGAAATGAAATTGAACCATGTTTGTCTTGCAATGACCCAGTTAAATCTATGTGAAAATTCACATAATTGAGAATATCCTGAAAATTTTCTTTGTTAATATTTTTTCAGCCCACCTCCAACTCCAATAGCGTCATTAAGTCAGAGTTTATCTGGATCATCAACTCCTGTTCACACATCATCCACACCCATTCACATCTCTTCGAATAACGTTGATACCTCTACTAATGTAGTTACTATGGTATGTTGCATTTTATTGTTAAATAAATATTATAATACTATTGCTTTTACCAGTAGTAGAAGTAGAAAATTTATGTGATAGAATAGAGTAAAAAAAAACCTTGTTACTGGTCTCTCGACTAGAATGTCCAGGATTTGAATTGCGTCCTGGACTGATAAAAACCTAAAAGATTTTTCAAACCAGTTTCTCACTTAACATGGGTTGGTATCTACAGGGCTAACAATTAAAAAATACCTTGTTTGGGTGGGACCGAGTTACATTTGTGTAGACATTGACGTCCTCATAAAAGAACTCAGGGCAGTTGGAATTTGATATAGAGTAGAAACTCTGCTATCTGAGCAATATAGCCATTGAAGTGAAAATTACCATATGTTAGTCTCGAAATGACCAATATTGAGTTGATGATATGTTAAACTCCATTCTATTTCACATTGGTAATACTGGTTTAAAGAAATCACCTACAAAACTAGCAAGATTGAGCAAATGATCGATCTTGCTAAGGGAGTAGTTCAGATTGAAAATTTTCATGGATGAAACCAGCAAAGTATGGATGAATGAAATATGTGTCACCAACATGCCATGCATATTAAATATGTTACATGTCCTACATGTCATACAAAATTAAAGCCATGGTTATTTTCCAGCCATTATTAGGAGAAGCATCTGCAGTTGAGGTCACACAATGGTTACATTTAAATAGATTTTCACATTATGTTCGAGTTTTTCAAAACTTTTCAGGTAACATAGAAATTTAGTTTTAATTATTTTAAGAAGAATTTTGTTTTAAGGCAAAAATCAGATGCATAAAACATGAGAAATGCCATATCCTTCCGATTGCTGACCATATTCAATATTGAAATTTTGATATTGGCATACCATTATTTTAAATAATGGTACAGGCAAAGTGACAATCGGAAATTATTGCATGCTAGATGAAAATTGGACTGGCATTACGATGTCATTGAAATGCATGTGCAGGATATATAGTGTCTGTATTTTATGTTATTTACCGGTAATGCTCGCAAGCAAATCATTGAGACAACACTCAGACTAACGTCCTTCTGCTTTATCTGTATATTACTTAATG
Organism: Patella vulgata; assembly: GCF_932274485.2. NCBI lineage: Eukaryota > Metazoa > Mollusca > Gastropoda > Patellidae > Patella > Patella vulgata. The sequence goes on from NC_065883.2 coordinate 28,804,111, forward strand.
TTCTCAACGATTAAAACCACATTTAAAAAATATAGAAATTGATCATTTACAGTAATATTATTCATTATGTGTGAACAAATGGTAGTTTTTACTTTGTATTCAAATTAGAAAAAATAATTATATATGTATTGAAGGTGCTGATTTATTACGACTAACAAGGGATGATTTAATACAGATTTGTGGATTGGCAGATGGTATCCGATTAAATAATGCTTTACAGTCTCGGTAAGAAAACTAAATCTTGCTGCTTTTAGGAACCTGTGTTGTTGTGGTTTGAACAGATGGGTTGAAAAGCAGATGCAGTCTGGTTAATCTTATGAAATGAAAAATCTAGATCATGTGGTCAAATACAAAAATTTACTAGCTCAGTATTACTGTACATAGTATATGTTGATGACCTTTAAGATATTTATGAACCTTCTGGCATCTTTTTCTCTAGTCCTTAGGATCTTCACAGTCCAAATCTACTTTCTTTGCTTCTCCCCATGAGATACAATTGATCTGTAATTCAGAGTCCAGGTTTTTTCCCCCATGGTGTCACTGGATCTTCTCACTTTTGTTTGCCATGTAGATTCTATAATGGTGAGGTTTTAACTCAGTAGTAAGTACAGGAGGACTTCACTGCACACAAACAAAACTCATCAGACAAACCTGTGGACAATAAGACAAACAAATTACACAGACATTACAAGCAATAAACAACAGCCGTATATATCAAATCAAGGGAACGGATCCGAAGCCCACTGTAAGCCTCTACTGTGCTGTACTGTCCCGGAACTATAATGATACAGCCTTCACTAGAAATGAAAAACAAAGGAGCTATCTCGCAGAACAGAAATGTGTGCCTAATTTTGATTATTTCTGTATTTGTTGCAGGTCTGTACGGCCAAGGTTAACTATATATGTCTGTCAAGAATCAGAATCAGGTATGTATATTATTGTTGATGGATCATGATTACAATTTAATATATAAATCTTTTCTTTCAAATTTGTTCTTTGATATACTTAAATTTTTAATTCAAGACATTTTAAATTTGGAAACTTAAATTAATTTAACCTAATTTTGATAAATTATCCCGGTTTAATACACGTGATGCACACGGTCTAGATGAGACACATTTCCCGGGCCCAAAAATGGCTAGTTAATGCCCATCTTCATTAGCCTAGTTGGAGCAGTAGGACGTTAAACCCCATTTCATTTCTAATACATTAACTCAAACAAAAGGGCACTATAAAAAAGAAATTATTTTATGTGGACAGCTACTCAGTCGACCAAAAGTAGCCAAGACTATTGACAACAGAATGGTTTTCGTTTTTTTAAATTATTGAATGTTATTGTAATTTTATTGTAGTGTATCATGCTATATATTTGGAACTCATGACGGTAATAGAATTAGCCCAGAAGTTAGCATTGTTATTTGGTATACAGACACATCATATAGGTGATATTTACACACAAGGTCCATCAGGAATACATATACTTGTTACAGATGAGGTAAGGATCAGGATTGAATAAGTATACTAAACAGCGAAAAAAACCTTAGTACGATTTCAAAATCAGAGAGGCACTTTAATCAAATCATTCTAGAAAACGACTTACTAAATGGATCAAAGCAATTTTTTGTGAACAGCATGTTGACACATTATTGATTAATTCATCACAGTTCCAAGACATTACAAGAAGGTTTAAAGTCTGTACACAGTCTACACATCAGTATCTGGTGTGTCCACCGCGAGTGTCAATAACAGCAGCGCAGTGTCTGTACATGGAGTGAACCAGACGATTGATGAACACCATTGGCACCTGGAACACCACAGGACCTACTCTCTTGTTCAGGGCGATTCCACCCCAAACCATTATGCTTGGACCTCCCAACGAGTGTCGTTCCATGACACCTTGGTCAGAATAACGCTGGCCACGTCGACGCTACATTCTGGTCCTGCCATCTGCAGTTGATACGCAATACCGACTCTCATCTGTGAACAAAACAGTTCTTCGATTGCCTGTGTTGCCAGTTCTGGTTTGTTGGGTAGACTGCAGGCGTTCACGTCGATGGCGAGGGGTGAGGATTGGTCCATGATAAAGTCTACGGCAATGGATGGTCTCTCTAGTGAGATGTTGGCGCACTGTATCTGTACTGATAGGTTTTTCATGTGTTCCAACCGCCTGACGTGCTGTCTCAGATGCCTTTGCGAAGGGATTCTGTACGTGCTGTCGCACAACATGGCGGTCTTGTCACCTTGTGATAACCATTGGTCTGACAGTTCGGGGGTGCTTGTCCCTGGTGTTGGTGGCCTGAAAGCGTTGCTGAAGCCTGCAGATGGTCCGAACATTGACCTGGAAGTGATTGGCAACTGCTGGGGCAATGTGCCTCGTTCATCTGAGCTGTCGTGAGTCGGGGCATGCTGCTGACGTTGTAGTGTGAATGATTCAACCAGGAATGGGGGTGTATTTTATAGGGCTGGTCCCGGTGAACAGCATGTGCAGCATGAGTTACATGAAAATCATGGAGAACACATTACCATCTCAGAAGTCAGGTTGCGTTTTTGAGAACATTTCCTGGGTTCAATTCTGTGTTTGGGAAGGAGCCTTATTGCTCAGGTAAAGTTGGAGATGTGGTCACAAATATACAATAAAAACATTTGGTAAGTTTTATGCAATGCGTCTATTCAGAGTAACATACCAACCTGACGTTTCTTTTGCTGCTTACTATATTTTGAATTTAGTTGTTACCGATATCAGTGTAAGTCGACATTAAATATAATCGTTTTATACCCTAAATATGAAGACAATCAATTCCCGGGTTTTAAACACAAAAAGTTTTAAATTTTCTAGATTTTATGAAATTATAGTTCTGTCATGTATTATTAATGAAATAAAAATAAAAACTTACTCTATGTTGATAGTACAACAATGATGTATTATTTAACTTTAGGTAGTACAGAATATGCAGCATGTACAGGATCAGTCCAGGTTTGCAGTCGAAGGAATGAAAGGTATGCGTCTTATTTTTCATGTTATTTGCATTCACTTTAAGAAATCCAGTCCAAGATTTCAATAGTTAGGTCATAATAAAGTATAGATTTGGCATTTCCTAGTTATTTTATTGAACACTGGACAGATAAGTGATTTAAAGAAAGGGTCTCATGCTTAAACATATCTCAGTTTATGAGTGTGACATTGCCATCAAATTTAATTTAATTATCAAGCTTGAGATTTGTAGCCTCAGAAGAATGATGTACTTTCAAGGCTGGATTCTGTGTAGGATAAAGCACAAGACTGAGGTTATGCTGGGGAAAGAACGACTGAGGAAAATAACCCGATGTTTTTTTCTGAAGTCGAGAACCTTATCTTGCTTATAAACCGTCTATGTTTACATGTACATAAAATGAGAATATCCCAGAATTCCAGTAAGAAAAACCTTATATCATGTTTTCTTACGGAAAAAAAACCTACCCTAGAAGAATAACCATTTACAGGTTTATAGAAAAACTTTCAGAAGAATAACCCCAAATTCACTTATATATATTCACCCCCCTCCCACCCAAACAACATTCAGACCGCAAGTTATTCGGGCATAGAATATATCCCAAAGATCCAAGAGATTTACCGTTATGTGTAGGATAAAGTGCAAGACTGAGGTTATGCTGGGGAAAGAAAAACTGAAGAAGATAACCAGAGAAAAAGAATAACCGAGGCCGGTAGGCCGAGGTTTTTCTGTCAAGGGTTTTTTCTGAAATCTTTCTTCCCCAGCATAACCGAAGTCGAGGACTTTATCTTGCTTATAAACCGTCTATGTTTACATGTACGCAAGATGAGAATATCCCAGAATTACTGCAAGAAAAACCTTATATCATGTTTTCTTATGGAAAAAAAACCTACCCTGGAAGAATAACCTGTTACAGGTTTAAAGAAAAACTTTCAGAAGAATAACCCCAAATTTCCCTGTATATATCCAAAGCCGCCCCCGACTTTCAGAACGCAAGTTATTCCGGGCATAGAATATACCCCAAAGAGCAATGAGATTTACTGTTACAGGTTTATAAAGGTTTATAATTATTGTTCTCAACTAGCTTTAGGGTTTTTCAAGCCTTATCCCAACTTATTAAAGGAATGTGTGCCTAGTTGTTAGGATGGTATGCTAACAGGGACACCTTGATGTGCACCATCCTTGACAGTTCAATTTGAAAAGTACCATGGTAGTCTAGCAATTTATTTACAGGACTCTCAACTAGAATGTCGCAGATTCGTATCCTGGTGTGGGCTCTGAAGAACCATTATGATTGTTCAAGCCTGTAGCACCTGTCTGGCTGACAAGGAAAGTGTTGCCTAATCATTTGGATGGGACGGAAAACCAAGGTCCTCCCATGTAGAAGTCATATGAACCCTGGAATTTGAAGAATTTTATGCCAAAATGCCATTGTCCAGGCAATATTCTCTTCTATAGCATTGCATTCATGACCACATTAAATATAAGAAACGATGGACTTGACCAAAGTATTAGGTTGACAAGACAATTCGCTTTATTCCTTTCCTTCCTGGCTAAAATCTATTCCTAGGCCTGTAACCTAGAAAATAAAATGACTAACAAAGAGATATGGCATTAAACCCCATACCACTCTTTATTGTTCTTTATACCCCCGTCAGACCGGGGTGGCGTCCTTACTTCGCTGCTACAGCGATGGAAAATGGTTTTAGAGTGCGTTAAGATCGCCATAAGCGTGGTGGATATGCCAGTTATCGTGCTGTGGTCTCCATGGTCGCCAATGATCGCCGAGACACGGTGTGTAAGTTGAGCATGTTCAAAACAAACACCAAGGTTCTGTGATCTAAACTGGAAAGCTATGAGAATACGACTTTTTTTCAAGTTTGTAATTTTTTGGGACATTTTCGCGTGTTGTGTTCACGTTTGCCGGCAACCTTGTGCATTTTCTGTTCACGCTACGGTCGCAGCAGCGCAGTAAGGATGCCACCCCGGTCTGACGGGGGCATTACTATTTCATGATGCAAAATTATTTCAATTTGTTTTTATTTTTTCAGATGATGAAAATAATAAATACAGAATTTTATTAAAACTGATTGAATGAAGTGTTATATGCTGAGACAATATTATTACTCATCCTTAAACATGGTAAAATTATCCTCTTCTTTCGAATGACATTCCTTTATCCACGATATATCATATAGAAATTTTAAACTTCTTTGTGTGGAGGCAAGTCGAGAAATTAAAGAAGACCACGAAGCGAATATTGTTTGTTAAAATAATTTTGTTTTTAATAATTGAGAAAGTGAAAAGGAACACAATGTTGTTGGGATTCAGAAACAGAAGTTTTTATATCTTCTCTTTACATCAAAATCAACTAAAGTTGAAAGAAAAGACAAGTTTTTCAACGAAGAAAAGAGAAACTCTTACAATCTTATCAAGGACAGAAAAAAAGCAGAGAATTATGTATTGTCTAAAAAGAAAATATAAGTATATTATAGAAAGAAGAAAATCCTGTGCAAAATTTATAGACTATAGTAGTATTTCTGTTGAGGATAAAATCTTAACTGCATGTTGTGCTGCTCGTTTCCATGTGAAACATTATATTCTAAACAAATTGGTTTTACAATTTTCTTTGGCAAGAAGGAAGCCATTTTTAGCGGAAAAGCCCAAACCAACTTTTTTCCTGTTCTGCATTTATGCTTATCATATTACTGACTAATTGTGTAGACCCAGATACCGAGATTATTGGTTAGATGCCTTGTTTATTGTGACTGTGATGGGTTGATTTCATCCTTTACTAATAACTTATAATAATAATGTATATGTATGGTGCGCTTAATAATCCATCCATTTATGCATTCTCAAACCACTACTTTTAAGGAGCCTCTCGTCAATTAAAAAAAAAAACAATAGAGTGCAAACAAATGAGATGTTAGTTGTGACTTAAAAATTGTTATAGTTTAGGATTCTTTAATCTTTACTGGCAACTGATTGCAAAGGCAAGGTGCAACAGCACTGACATTTTTATCACCAAATTATTTTAGTTTTGTTTTAGGAACAGCAAGTATATTTTTGTTATGCGAGCTTAGACTACGTTTAGGTTTATAGTATGTCAGAAGTTCAGACGAATATAAGGGAGTGAGATCATTTTGACATTGATACATGAATGACATAACTTTATACTGAATCCAGGGTTCGACAGGCAATCAGTGAAGAGACTTTAACTCTGATGTTATGGGTGGATATTTTGAAGTTCCTGTTACAATCCTGGTAGCTTCATTTAAATATCTTCATTTAGATACTTGTTAGTGTAATATCAGCCAAATTAATTCTCTTCATATTTCGAAATTCCATCCATTAATCCCCCCTCCCCCTTGCCACATCCAACGTCTGATTTATATGGTTTGAAGTTCGATGTATTTGTACGTAATAGAGTTATACATTTTAAAATATCAGTGTTGACTAGTAATCCATCAATCATCATTAGAGATGCTTTATTTTATGTTCAAAATATTTTTGATACTTTAGCTTGTAACCGTCTTTTATAAGTCAATTAACTCTATTGTTGTCCCCTGCCTTTTGAAGAAAGCAGGGGACTATTAATATGGGTATGTCTGTCTGTCACACTTTTTGAGACAAAATAACTCTCCTTCTAATTGTGTTAAAATGTTCAAACTTGGTATTTATTAGGTGATGGTCTTGATGGAGTTTGAAGATGAACATTTTCTGCTTAGGGTAAGCAGAGATAAGCAATTTGATTGGTTGATGCTTTGGGACACGATAACTTTGGTTCTAATTAAGTGGGAGTGATGAAACTTGGTGTATAGTTTTGTCACATCAATACCTTGACTAATTTCGATAATAAGCATTTTCGGCTCAGTGTAAGCAGGTTGATAAGCAATTTGATTGGTCGAGACTTTGGAACACAATAATTCTCCTTCTAATTGAGGTAGAATGTTCAAACTTGGTGTAGGTGTCTTATTTTCCACTAAGGCTAAGCCTAGATAAGCAATTTGATTGGTTGAGACTTTTGAAGGAACATGATAATTGGGTGCGAGCGATGAAACTCTGATTATAGATAATTTATTTCAATACCATGGCTAAGTTCGATAATGAGAATTTTCTGCTTAGGCGAAGTAGTGATAAACAGTTTGATTGGTCAAGACTTTAGAACAAGGAAGAATGTTTTAACTTGATGTTAATGTTCATTACATGTAGGTGAATGTCTTGACTGAGTTCAATGATTAAAATATCCTGCTAAAGCTAAGCAGAGCTAAAATTTCATTGGTTGATGCTTTGGGACAAGATAATTGATTGTAACTGATGGAGAGTGATGAATTTTAGTGTTTAGTTTCACTACAAGGTACTTCAATACCTTGACTGATTTTGATTGTGCACATTTTATGCTTAGACTAAGATAAGTATAGATAATCAGTTTGATTGCTTAATACTTTTGAAAAAGATAAATGTGAAATTAATCAATATGTGTCATCTATTTATTGGTTTTCGGCTGGGGACATCAGCTTTACTCTTGGCTTGTTTCTCCTAAAAATGGCATTTCTTATATATTGCAATGATATACATATCACAATATATTGCAGTATATAGCCCTAACAATAAAAAGTTATCATAAGGTGTTACGCTGCCATGCATTTAGTTTTTTATACGCCCACAATTTTGTTGTCATCACTCCTGTCTGTCCATCTTACATAAGGTGTGCTATATGCACCACTCTTAATTGTTTAGTACTAAAGTACAATTTTGTAATGGTTTTGTTAAGCTCTTGTCTGCCTGGTGATTATGTTACCCCCTAACTGCTCTTTGAAGTATGGATTCCCCACCTGTTCGTGACAAGAGTAGGATCGTCTGTCCAACCTTGTGGGTTATATCTGGAGTCCTCCGTTTTCCTCTCACTGCTGAAGACCAAAACGCGCAAGCAATTTATTGAAATAAAATTGAACCATAATCCTGAAATGACCTAGTTTGTGTCCAGAGGACATAAACCCCATTTCTCTCTCTCTCTCTCCCTTAAAGTATGAATGGTGCAGTCAACAAGCTCAAAATTTTATAATTGATGTAGTTATTACTTAATAGGATTTAACTTTTCGTCTGGGAATGTAATTACCTTGTTAGCTTGAGATTAGGATATGGTACTTCTCATTCTGTTTGTATGCATGTGAGATTGAATGTATTGTTAGGGTTTATAGAAAAGATAAAAAATAATTGTCGGAATAATTTGTTCAAAATATCAAAGATATATACATGTGTTGTGTGATTATGTATGTATGTAGATGTATAAATTTTGAAGATAAAAAAGAATTATATATATACTTATCATAGTAAAAAAAAAAGAATAATTATGCAGCAGAATTCATCATTGATGTTGAGTCAATTCATTTTGTGTTAATTGTACATTAAAAATAGCCACTCTATGTTTTAAATAGCATTTGAGTGGTTTTGTTAACAATTATATAAAACTATTATTACTCATTGTTATATGTTTTATGTAAATTCATTATTTGTCCTTGTTCAAATGCTGTTAAAATTGAAAATATCATGAATTTTATTTAACAGGACTCTACATTCTGAGGAAAGTACAGTCTAATAAGTGATTATGAATTGGTGAATACTAAAAAGTGATTTAAATATAATGCTGATGCATAGAAGATTCATATTACATGTTTTACTATTTTTATATGCCCACATTTCAAATTTGGCTGTATATTGCCATCACCCCACGTCTGTTTGTCATCCTGTCCGTCAGTCAGATTCCTTGTTGGTGCAATAGAGGCTACAATAATCTTTTAAGAAATTGATATGTGTTGTCTATCATTTTGAAACACAGGTTTGCAAACTTGTTGTAGATGTTAATTAGGTGACTTGAGTTGGGATGATGAGCATTTTCTGCTTATCGGTAGGCTAAACAGAGATAAGCCATTCGATTTGTTACTGCTTTGAGGCTCAATAACCGTTATTGAGTGAGATTGTTTTCACTCAATATTGAGCATTGTCTGCTCGAGTTAAGCAGAGTGATCAGTAATTTGATTTCTCAACGTTTATAAATGTGAAAGCAATATAGGAATGTCATTTATTTATTTTGCGATTGAGACAGGGGATATCATCCTCACCATTGTCTTGTTAAGCTATCGTTGTGATATTTATATTGGTTGTCTCTCCTATTGAAAGGAAGAAGCATATTGATTTTTAATGATTTTCTATGATAACTTCCAGAGTTATTCCCCATTGTTACAAAATCTTGGGGATGCTCGATTGTCAGTCCAGAACATCACAAATTGACAGAATTACAATCGAGTGAAGTGGAATTAAGTCCCATCACAGCTCTGTCAGTCCCGACAATAGAGGTGGTGTCAGTAGAATCGTGACATTATTAAACACAACCAGTAGTTATGGTTGGTTGAGATATTTTCTTATGCAGTCAGCTCATGCGTTGTAGCCCGAAATCCACCTTTTCAGTCAATTGTCGCTATTTTTGGGATGGAGAGAATTTAGTTCAGGAACGTTTAATCGAGTATCGCCTTAGTTAGCACATAAAATCTTCCATTGCGATCCTATCATTTGGGAAATCTTTAGTTCTTTCGCCCATAACTGGTTTGAGTACTATGCTGCTGGCAGGTGTATGTTATTAAGAAGAATTGTATTACTGTAGTCCAAAAACCTTTGAGCTTTTGAGATTGACTATTTAGTTAATATGTTCTTCTAGGTGTCCTACTTGCTCGGACTATCCATGTTAGCTTCTAATTTAAAAGTCATATTTTCATAACAAAATTTAAAAAATCAAAATATGCAAAAAGTTGACTAACTGGAAGAATTATGAAGAACTTTGTTCTAAATCTATTTAAGAAAAGATAGTGGAAAATTTTGATTTTAAATAACTAAAACGATGAATATGTAAGCAGTGGGCACCATCATGTATGTAAAAGAAATGATATTTTATATATACAGTGTATATATTACATGCTGTAAAGAATTCACTATATATGTAGACATATGTATGTAAAAAAAATATGGTGTTAAGAGTGACTTGATCTATACACTAATTAAGAAAATCATTTTACGCATTTTAATGTCAAACTTCTCAAAATAAAATATTGTTAAAATTGATCATGATCGTTTGTCATTTGTTATTGTAGATGTAGACTATTTGACATATTGTTTGATGCGTGACAATATTCGTGTCACTGTCGAATAATCTTGTGGTGATTTTAAACTATGTCAGCATGATGAAATATAGGCGGTCTATGAAGTCAAATGAGAAGTCATCATAAATTTTTTATGCATAAGAAATAATCTTGACTTTAAATTCATACAGTGTTTAAGGTCATGAGACGAAGAAGCCTATTGATTTTTAAGGATATCCGATAATTACTGCCGGAGTTAAAACCTTTGATCATTTTGAAATACTCTTGTGAACGTTCTACCAAGATACGGTCCATGGTTCTACTATCTAGAAGCTAAAGTCATCACCCAATTACCAATGCATAGTGTTATGACCATGAGACAAAGATGCAAATTTATATGCTTTCGATTGTAAATTCATCATCATATTACACGTTTTATATAATAAAGGTGACTCATTATTTTAAATTCGAACAAGGGTTTCTGCTCAGTTTCTGCTCAATCGGTAGAATCTGTGAAAAAAAGGCCAAAAACCAATCAAATTAGTACAGTATTATGAAAAAAACTGATACTTCCATACACTTGAGGCCAGTCTAGGGTTATATTTAAGATCAACAATAAATCAAACTTCTCTGAATAAATATAGTCCATATGTTACCCAATGATCAGAACTTCATACTTATACTTTCTTAAGTTCAGATCAAATTGATTTCTTTCCTGTAATATTTCAAAACACTTCGGACCCATTCCCAGTTTCATTGTATGTTGCTCAAAATAATTAATTCATCAATTTTTATCATGCACTAAATTTATTTTAATGAATTTTGATTATACATAAATGCAAATGGCCATGATAAGCATCCAAGCTGATTGTTTGGCTGAGTGGATAATAGCCTCTAGGACATTGCGATTAAATTTGTTACACCTTAAGCTTTAGGCAATAAAACCCCTTTCATGGACAGCATTGAAATAAATAGGGTTATAAATGCCCTAATAAATGACAGATAATCAAAGAGGGATTATAAATAAATATATGAGCCTTTCAGAGATGAATGCTGATCGGACCTTTAGCTTTACTCATTCAATGAACTGCAACTGTATCGAAATACTGTTAAAGGGACAATAACACTCTTGTTGGCTTGACAGCTCCAGAAAATAAAAAATAGCCTTATTCTAAGTACTAGATGTGTTGGTGTCCTACCTGTTGTGTAAATTATCCATTAAATCCTATTTTACTTGTCCAGAGGGTTCAAAAATATTTTAAAATCCAAGTGACATTTGAAAAGCTTTACGTCAGGCTTTTCAAATCATTTAGTTGAATTTTTCCAATTTTTTGAATTAGGTGTGTTAAGATGAAATTTGTATCATCAATTAATTGGAATATTGTAAAATAGTACAATTTGTTGACCAGAATAAAAATTGGGACATATTATTCAGTTACAACAAGAGTGGTATTGGGACATATTATTCAGTTACAACAAGAGTGGTATTGAGCCTTTAAGCTGACAATCTTGTGTCTCTTGCATATTATGAAATTGGTTCAAACTGGTCCTCTTTGATTATTTTAAATAATAAATGTACTTTCTTCTTTGGAGTTTGATGTTGTGATACTGATCAGTGATAGTGGCTGGCGGTTTGGCGTCTGGTTTACAAAATTCTTAAACGCTCTACCTCATCTTTTTTTAACCCATAATACAAATCAATGTATGAACATAAAGTGCTACTCCAAAAGGTAATCTTACAAATCCATATTAGTAATTTAATTAGCCAGGCAAATCTTATCTGACGGAAAAAATATATGAAGCATGTTATTGTTTATAAGAGAGGGGCGTGGTTTACACGAGTGGGCTGGGGCATTCTATTTTAAACTTTCGCTGCGACGTGGCATGTGACGTCATATACGGAATTTACCGAATCGTGCAAAGACAATATTTTTTACATCAAAGATCGAAATATCTTTTATTTATGATCAGTTGTAGATGTAGAGGTCGCAATGGAATGTTCTTAAATATTTTGCTATTAGGAATTTAAAGGACGCTGTTTTCGGCAATCACGTGACCTCTTCTTCACCCAGGACGTGGCGATCGGGTGCTACGTCGAATTCTAGTCCATACAAACTATAATTATTTTAACTTAGTGGGACAGACAGGCGTCGATCTAAACTTTTAGATAGTGGAGACGCCAAGTAAAAGTCATGGGGAGTAAGTATGAATTTGATTTTAACTCGATTATTTTCTAATTTTGGTAAAATTTTGTCTTCAATGTACTCCACAACAACTGACGTATGGGAAGGATAGGGCATTATGATTAAAACTAAAAGCCGGTTGGGAAGGGGTTTCTCGACGACCGTGAATAAGAGAGGATCCTGTTCCCAGAGTTACAATACAGTATAAAATAAATGTACGTCTATTTTACCATTAATTGTATTTACTGACTTTAAAGATGTAATTTTAAGGAGTTACAATTTAAAATTTGTAAATAAAGACGTCTGAAATCTTTTCGGGTAGATAAATATCTCCACAGCTGTTTCCAAATCAAATCGGCGTGACAATTCGGTAATAATACTACAAATTATGGAGACATTTAAAACACTGTACAAATATACTTGAAAAACAAATGTTTTTGAATTGATTTTCTCAAACATACATTATATTTGTAAAATAATGTCTGCAATTATCATAATGATATGAAATAGTACAGATCTCCACCAGCAGTCTTCAAAAAAGGTGATGAAATAGTTCTAGACCCTTCTTTCCCAGGACCATTTCATAGTTTACCAAATTTTATTTATTTTTTTTTCAATTGAGTTCCTACTGCATCCAAATTCCAATGCGATATTGTGTTCAATCCTCACCCTCTTTCTGCTGTAAAAAAATATTTCATTCAAATTGGAAACATTGACACGATTTGAACCTCCATGTGCTGAGTTTACTTGTTATTAATGTTATGTGCTTGATTAATGACTAAAAATACTTGAACACTTAGACTTATTAGAAGACTGTTGAGAAAACCGAACAACCCAACTTTTATTTATAAAAATACATAAATGAGGGATTAACACTAAAGCAGTCAACCATGTAAATATATGGTTGAGTATCAGTAAGTACTATTAATCCCATTTCCACAATATATGGACACACATGAACACTGAATTTTACTTTTTTTTTTTTTTTCTTTTTAGTCAAGTTTTTGGAGTTTGTAAAACCGTTTTGTGCGGTTTTACCTGAAGTTTCTAAACCAGACAGGAAGGTAACTACATCATTATGTATAATTTGTGCCTTTTACTAGCTTTCTACAATTAATATTCAGAGTTTCTGTGTTTGAGGATCTGTGCCAATTGCAGTTTTAAAACATCAAGGGGCAGACATTGTTTGACACATGGCTTGTTCTAAAAAGTATGTTAATTGGATCAGGAAAGATTAGACATAATACATTAATCATAACAACCAACACAGATTAATCAGGTTTTGAAATTGTTGCTAATCCTAAAGGATATATTTAATAGCATATTATATAAATACATTGTTTGTACAGCTGATCTTGCTTTATTATGAACATTCAGTTTCTTTAAAATATTTTTTAAAAACATTTTCATACTATAATTCTGAAGCAGCAATATTTCATACTTGTTATTTTTATTTTCCAGATTCAATTTCGAGAAAAGATATTATGGACAGCTATTACTCTGTTTATTTTCTTAGTCTGTTGCCAGGTTCGTATCTTAAAATACTGTTCTTTTCTTCAACCAATAGAAGAAATATTTGTGTTTTAGAATATTATAAGGGAAATTCTATCAATTTTCTCTCGGATTCCATTATTTGGTAACACATATTTGTATATGTATAGCATGTGTTTTAAAATTTAAGTAGAATTCCATTAAATTGTTGTATTTGTGACTTTCAGATTCCATTATTTGGTATCATGTCTTCCGATTCAGCTGATCCTTTTTATTGGATTCGTGTTATTTTGGCCAGTAACAGAGGTAACTATCATTTCATTTAATTTATGCTATTTTGGTTTAAATTATGCATGTTAATTGTTATACATTCCCTAAATAGACGATAATAGGGTCCACCTTAAACTTGAAGAAATCGGGTTACTTACTGTGCACAGTTAGACAACCTTTAGTTTTGACCTCGGAATGTTTCAATGATCGAAGTAATGTCTTAACACTGATCTAAGTTTTTGATGTTTTTATTTTCAGGTACATTGATGGAGTTGGGTATTTCACCCATTGTAACATCCGGTTTAATTATGCAACTGTTAGCGGGAGCTAAAATTATAGAAGTCGGTGATACTCCAAAAGATAGAGCTCTTTTTAATGGTGCTCAGAAATGTAAGTAAACATACGTATACAATCGTACACATGAGTTGAGTTTCAAAAAGATCTCTACCCTTGTCATCATCATCAGATTGAGCACTGTCATTGCAACCTTGCTACTTTAACCAATATTATATAACCATGGTCCTAGACCATTATCAAACTCAAAACTTTTTTTGTAATGTCACAAAGTTGAAATTAGTAAATAAAGTCTGTTTTTATCATATTGATACTAGTGAGATAATCTGGTTATGGGGCAACTTACACATCTAAAACTGCTTCACAATCAGTATACTGATTTTAAGACTAATACTCAGCCCCAGCTTAATGCTATTTTACAACTGCCTGTGTGTAGGTCTGTATAAGTAATATTGAGCAATGTATATAGTTTAAGAAAGAAATAGTTGCAGGGTGTGTCAACTCAATTTAAATTTAAAGATGTGTATTTGGGAATACAACTAAGAGAGATGGGCACAAATTTTCTGCCATGTTTTATTGCCACATTGATTGTTTTTAATTTATGTTTTGTCAGATTTTAGCTCACCCTATGTCATTGATTCTTTCCCACTAAAAACAACTGTTATGTTTTAAAATACCAATCCCATATTTTATTTCAGTATTTGGTATGGTAATTACTGTTGGTCAGGCTATAGTATATGTAATGACAGGAATGTATGGTGATCCTGGTGATATCGGAGCTGGTGTCTGTCTTCTTATTATTATACAAGTATGTACTTTCTTTTAACCGATACAATATATCCTCTATATGGGTTGTGCTATGGATTAATTTTTTCTGTGAAATGGGTGGAGAAATACCTGTAGTTAATTAATGTAAACAGAATTAGTGCCATCATATACTATCAGGCATTGCGGTTAATATAAAAGTGTAAGTTTTTAAGGAAAAGATGAAAAAACCCATCATAGATGCGAAGTCTGTTAAAGATTTTTCAAAATATTCAATAAAATTTATGTAATATGAATTTGTAAATGCTTATTAATTAATGAGCATGTTTTCTGTATATTTCAGTTATTTGTTGCTGGTCTAATTGTATTATTATTAGATGAATTATTACAAAAAGGTTATGGTTTAGGTTCAGGTATATCGTTGTTTATTACGACTAATATCTGTGAAACTATTGTATGGAAGGCTTTCAGTCCTGCTACAGTCAACACTGGTAGAGGTAAGTGTATTAAGACTTTCGAAAACCCATGAATGTTGATTAATTTGAAACCATACTATTATCCCAGAATAAAATTATTGAATTTCAATACAGAAACTAACGGAAATCTTGTTATTGTACTTAGATTTTTTTGTGGCATTTAATGAACTCTTATTAGGTGTTCTTGTTGACATGTATTAATTTATTTTGTACAGGAACTGAATTTGAAGGAGCTATTATTGCTCTCTTCCATCTCCTAGCAACCAGAAGTGATAAAGTACGAGGTTTACGAGAAGCTTTTTATCGTCAAAATCTACCCAATTTAATGAATTTGACAGCTACAGTTTTTGTGTTTGGAATTGTCATTTATTTCCAGGTAAGAGTCTCTCATTATTCTAAACAAACTCAAAATTAATCAGATAGGCTTGAATCTTTTCTGTATTTTTAATCATTTTTCTGGAACATTATAGTTTGGATATAATTAGTTTCAATTTATCTGAATAGTTTAGTAGTACAGTAAGGTTTAGGTTTGTGTGAAAGAAATAAGATGTATATTTCTTTTTACAAATTTTGACACTAATATTACTTCTATTTTTATTCCAGGGATTCCGAGTGGATCTACCAATCAAATCAGCTCGTTACAGAGGTCAATTTACGTCATACCCTATAAAATTATTTTATACCTCTAACATTCCCATCATTCTGCAGTCAGCTCTAGTATCTAACTTGTACGTTATTTCGCAGATGTTAGCTACCAAGTTTGGTGGAAATTTCTTTGTGAATTTACTAGGTGTCTGGGCTGTAAGTATAAAATATATTTTATCTAAATAATGTTTGTAATAAATAATCAGTTCTTTTTAATGATTTTCTTTGGATTGAAAGAACTTAGAGTAAAACATAACAATTGGGCATGTACTGGTGATTTAATGGATAAATATTTAAAAAAAAAATTTTATTTTTTTTTACAAAGATCACTGGTTGGCATACATGTATATTTTAATATAGTTATTGCCATTGTTACAATTCATGTATAAACAAGAAGAAAAATTAAAAGTGTATAGGAAAATATATGGTTAGAATCCAGTTCATTAATGAAACTATTCTATTTGTAGGATGTTGGAGGTGGTGGCCCTGCTAGATCTTATCCAGTCAGTGGATTGTGTTATTATATGTCTCCGCCGGAGACGTTATCACATGTTGCCGAAGATCCTATTCATGCTGTCCTATATATTATATTTATGTTAGGATCATGTGCTTTCTTCTCTAAGACATGGATTGATGTATCAGGTTCTAGTGCCAAGGATGTAAGTAAATACAACTCTTACCATTTAATACAGGCCTTCAAATAATTTACCTCGATCGTTGTCTCTACAAATATATTTGAGTCAATATAATAATTTAGCATCTGAATACTACCGGATACTTACCCATGATGTGTCTAGTTCAACACAAGTTACTACAATTTCTATCTTTTGTATTGTAAAGCAGTTGTGTGCTTGAATTTAAGTATGCTGCAGATATGTCATTACTGTAGCAATTATGCTCATGATTTTTTCCCCCCATTTTGTCCAGCTACTAAGGAATTTGTCCTTGTCACTGAAATATTTCAATCCCTATTGGTACAATGATGTTGATTGGGCAGAAAAGTCTATTTCTGTCTCCTGCATATTGTAATAAAAAATTTCAAAACTGTAGATCTCGTAGAAGTAAACCTAGCAATAAAAAAAAAAGAAAAAAAAGAAGATTTTTAATATGTTCGATGTCATTTGATTTCAATATTTGTATTTTTTCCCAGGTTGCCAAGCAATTGAAAGAACAGCAGATGGTAATGAGAGGTCATCGTGATAGATCTATGATTAAAGAATTAAATCGTTACATCCCAACAGCTGCTGCTTTCGGTGGTTTATGTATTGGAGCTCTCTCTGTAATGGCTGACTTTATGGGTAAGTTGACATGGTTAAAAGATAAATTGATTAAAGAATGGACGTCATAATTATTTCGAGAGATATTTATGGGCGAGATTCTTGCATAAAAAGGATAGCAGACGTGTATTTGTATAGCATATATAATGGGGTCTTATAGGGTAATTTAACCTAGGTGATTTGTCATAAACCCTGTTGACATTACAAATATTAAGCGTGCCAGGCACAGCACGGTTAATTTTTTGTAGTGTAAACAAACGGGTCAAACATAAGCGGGTAGTACAGAGCCAATTGAAGTGAGGTGGTCTCTATACGGTGCCAGGCACGACACGGTTAGATTTTCATAGTGTAAACATTATCTGATCTGAGAACGGTTCTCAATACAGATTACTGTGCATGCGCCAAATGAACCATGACCTTCCCCCCCCCCCTCTGCGAACTTTGGAGTTCTGTCACAATGGCTGCCCAAACTAAATCAACTGCCATAATTGTTTTCATCCGGGTAATTTGCATAGGGACTGAAATTAACTTTTCTGTGAAGAATTCACATTTAGCGTGCCTGCCACAGTTCCGAGACAAGTTATTGTAGTGTAATGTTAATGGGTCAATTTCTTGAAATTTGGCGCGGCCTGGTACTGTGCCGGTTCGCTTATCGCGGCCAAGTGTAGACAGGGCTAAAGTAGATAGATCCTGTAATCCGAGTGCATTCCTATTCATAATAAAATAATATGTATAAATTCTACATTATTTATTAATAAATTAAATGTATCACAAAATTAATTCTATGTATTTTATCAACAGGTGCTATTGGAAGTGGAACTGGTATTCTATTGGCTGTTACAAACATCTATCAATATTTTGAAATCTTCGTCAAGGAACAGAGCGAGATGGGTGGAATGGGAATGTTATTATTTTAAATTTATCTTTAGACGTCCAGATTCATTGTTCATTAAGTTATCCCCACTTCTAGGTCATTGGACAATTGCTTTTAATAAATTAAAAAACCAGGGATAAGGAATAGAACATTATGAAAGGACCGGTTGGGGAATTTCAAGAAGGAAGGGTTGATTAACCAATGAAGACACCATCAACCAGTTTGAATCGGCAATGATGTAAACAATTTGTTTTGAAAGATGTGTAAAGTTGATGTTCATTATTTGCTTGTTGAGGCAGATAAGAAGATATTATTTGTTATGAAAGTCAGAAAGGAACTCATAAAGAATTTAATCTTCAGCTCATAACAATTCTCAAAAAAAACGAAAAAAAGTTAAAAAGATTGAATGAACTATTCATCTACCCTTGTGTTACAATTGAAATTATTGAAGAGTTATTCCCCTTGGATGTATTCAGTTTGAATGCTAGTATGAGTTTTCATTGTTTTGCATAATTCAATATTTTACTTGTCATTACAAATTGAGTTTATTGTACATAAGAGTAGCGAAATATGAACAGAGAGTTAACTATTTATTTCCTATACAATGGGGAATAATTCTTCAAGACATAGTTAGATTTATTAGATGTATATGGTTAGGGGTTTGTAAAAAGATGTTTTGTTATAAAGACTATAATATGTTAGCTTTAAATGTCACAGAAACATTCAACGATATAAAAACTTATTACAGAAAAATGTACTTCTGATTTCTGATTTATTTCAAATTGTTTTGTTCATTATTTCAAAAGTGTAAATTTGGTCAGTTTTTAAATTCAATTTTAAGAAGTATTAATTTTGACTTGAATGTCTCAGTCGTTTCCTTAAATCATCAATCATTTATATACATGTGAATCAAATACAAAGAGATTTGAAAAGAAAAAAAAACCTAAAATAAAAATTATTTATAAAAAAATATTGTCTGGTTTTTTTTTCAAATTACTAGGACATATTACATGTAATTAAATCTGCATATTGTAATGGATACCTAAACTATTGGGGGTGGGGAGAATCTCCATCTTTAACAAGTTCATGCAAATATTCCTATCCCTGTTGATTAATGCTAAAACTGTGACGTTTCACTTGGCTTGAGAATTCTGGCATGAACTACTCCCTCACTAAATCCTGATAGTTGTATATTAAGTGCAGGATTTGCTCAACACTAAATTGAAAAGACAAACTACATAGACATTGCAAGAAATAAACAACTAATATCAAATCAAATGAATGGATCCGAGGGGTCAGCTATAAGAGACCACTGGGTTGTACAATCTCAGACCTGTAATGTTCCAGGCTTCACTCAAAATAAAAGAATTAAATTATGATTAACAAGATAAACTTTATAGAAATATAGTAAACTTTGCATAAGTCGGATCTAAGTGGACTTGACAAATTTTATCTGAGTTGAGTGAAGATCTGACTTAGCCGAAGACCAAAATTCAATCTTGGCTCCATTAGAAATAAACTGCAAGAGCCGGGAAAAAAATGATTCAAAGGCACATTTCAAGCTTTCGTTCGTATGTGCGAGTAGATAACTTCCATTTTGTCGCCATCTTTGAAAAATGTCCTAAATTTTCCCGTAAGTGCCTCGTACAGCAGACCGTGAGTTTATTATTGCGTCACGTCAAGTAGGCTGATTTTGACTCAAAATGATAGGGGAAAGTATTTTGGGGCTCTGTGCATGGAATACCTAACCGCGTTTTAGACCATCAGGACGAAACTGACGTAGTCAAATTCTGAACATACTGCCGATCCGACTT
Source organism: Patella vulgata (assembly GCF_932274485.2). Lineage (NCBI taxonomy): Eukaryota > Metazoa > Mollusca > Gastropoda > Patellidae > Patella > Patella vulgata. The sequence goes on from NC_065883.2 coordinate 28,824,326, forward strand.
AAGCAAAGGAAAAAAATCTGGAATTCGATCAAATGGACCGAACATTTTGATTCGAGTTGAGCAAAGATCCAACTTACATGCAGAAATTTAATAAGAAAAACATGCAGGATCAAAGGGTCCAAACGATTTTATGTGAGTTGAGAGAAGATCCGACTTATACGAATCAGACTTGTGCAAAGTTTACTCTAATGTGACCATGCAGAACTTGGATGATAAAAGCATCATAGGTTGTGACTTGTCAGTCAAGGCAGCAGAATTGTCAAATTTATACTCAACCCTAAAGGCTATTTCAACCATACTCAATATATGGTATACCTGCAACTGATTAACAGAATAGAATGAAAAATATAAGGTCAGTCATTGGTATTTACAACTTGGGTGGGTGTGAAGAAGCATTATAAAAGTTCCACATCCAAAGTGATATACCGGTAGCCTAATATATAAAATGCACTGCCTTATTCAAAAGAATTTTATTCATATTGCCAACAAAACAATCTTAACAACATTTTTTTTTTTTATCAACAAGAGCATGAAGGGCTGATGACTCCATTTAATACAAAATCTTCATTGGTCACTGGAATATCTGAACAAATCTGTTCATCAAAAGCCAATCCAATGGTCACAGGATTGTAACCCTGATTTTTACATTCTTGTAGGTATTTGTCATAATATCCTTTACCACGACCTAACCTAGCACCATCTATGGTAAACGCTAAACCTGGAATGAAAATTAAATCGAGTCCACCGGTTTTCAAAGCATCATCACGACCGGTCTTATGCAGTGGCTGCTTTATTTTCCATTTTGTTTCGGGAAGATTTACATAGTCATCCCACGATTTCAACTGCAACATTGCCATTTCTGGTCCATGATAATAAGGAATAAAACAAGTTTTTTCGCTTTTCAAAATATCCCGAACAATAGACTGGGTGTTAATTTCATCAATCATACTCAGAAATATGGAAACCCTCTTGCTCTTCATATAACTTTCATTTGCCAACACTTTTTGAGTCACCTCTAAAGACTGGTGAGCTTTCTGATCGTCTAATAATTTTGTCAGTCTTGATTTCATTTCTCTTCTAAGAAGATCTTTAGCTTGTTTTATCGAATTTGTTGTCATTTTAAAACAAATTATGATTGTGAACGGAATTGGATTCCAACCCAGAAAGGTATTTCCTGATTTGGTGTTCCACCTAGCGGGGATTCCCTTGAGATTCTAAAATCAGCCAATCAGAGCATTGTAAACATATTGCACGTTCAACTTCCGGTTGGGACAGTCTTAAAATGTTGACACGTCGATAAATGCATGGATTTCCCTCTGATTTGCCATCTGGTGCATTTGATACGGTGACACTTTTTTCAGATCTATGTCAGGCGGCGCCAATCTTATCAAGGAGCCGGAAACCAGTATTTCAATTACCGGAACTTCTGACGTTGCTTTGCTAGCAGACCCGAGGACAGCAAAAATGGTCGGTGTTAATAAAAAATTAATTGGCTGTGCCCTTGGAATTTTCGTCTGCTATTTTTATTATGGTATTCTACAAGAAAAGATGTAAGTATACGCACGTGTTGTTTTGTAAATAAAAAGTGAATGTGGTTTATCCGTAAAATGTGACATGTCTAACAGTAGTACTAAACCATAGAAATGAATAACTGAATTACGAAATTAAATTTAATCATTCAGTTTCACAAAGAAAAATATCATCCATCAGATTTGTTATTTACTTTAATTAATTAAAAGGATTAAGCCATTTAAATGATGATTTTTATTCAGTGTCACTTGTGTAGGCCCTACAGTGTGTAAGCAGCTATACACTATTTTTATCCAGTTATCTGGTATGTTCTCAAGTTTTGCCAGTCAGCGCGTCAGAAAAATGAATGTTACTCTGTTATGATTCAATTTAGAATCTTAATTACTTAGATCCTTCAGTGTAAAAGCATATGAAAGCAATGCCAAATAGTTATTAAATGTCACTGCTAATTGTAAACCAGTGAGATTCAGAAAATTTTGAAAAAACCTGACCAAGGCCAATATCTCAGAAATTATAAAAAGAAGATCCATGAAACTTTCAGAAATTGAAGTTCAAGATGCGCAGGACTTGTTTTAACCAAATTATTACAAAAATGTTCTGTTGTAATGTAAGCTTTTATGCCAGACTCGAACAGAGTTTCAAAAATGCCCTCCCATGTTTGACACTAATTTTAATTTATGTATCCAAAGTTTGCTTCAAAAACCTCTCAAAACATTTTAATTGCAGGAAAAGTACCCTATAATTTTCCTCTGCCAACTTCTTTTTCTAACTTTTTGTAGTTTAATCGTGGAGTCTACTGCACATCTAATTAATCTCATGTTCTCAATGAATGAATGATATATATTCCTCTTTTATGGGGAATCATAGTTATTCGGTTTGGACCCTAGACTCACAACCAGAATGTCCTTTGTTTGAATCCTGATGGCCCGAGAATAATCTTCGAGACTTATTTCAAGACTTGTTCCATCTTGTCAGGAGTTACACATAAAGGACTGACCAAGAAAGTGTAGTGCATATATACTCTTCAAAAAAAGTAGGGGATATTGAAATGCAAATACCTATGCAGGTTGTGATATGATAAATAGTCATGGACATTTGACATGCTAGAGAGTATGTTCACAGATGAAAAACTTGTCGCCCCAACAGAACCACTGAGCTGCACATGTGTGACGCAATAGCGCCATACACGTGGGAGGGGTTCATTGTCAAATTTGACATTTCAAGGAAGGGTTGACGAAAACTGCCGTGTGCTGGTTTATCTATCTATGTTTGCTTTCCTATCGGTTCTTGCATAAGATTTACTGTTCAGCAGATCTTTGCTTTAGTGTGTTACGCTTAATTTGATTGGGAGACGTGTTCTTCGACGTTAACGTCGACCGACAACACTGCAAGAATCGGCCATGACACTGCAAGAGGAGTGGGTCAGATTGCCCCAAATCGTGATTGGACGGTTGATTAGGAGCATGCCACGACGAACTGCTGAATGTCTGAGGATTGGTGGAGCAATTACTCATTATTATGACAAAAATCAAAAACGTCCATTTTCATTTTTGACGGTGTATCTCTGCGAGTGAAATGGGGCTGTCAGATAAGCCGCCCATATGAACTGTTTATGTTCATGTGTAGGCAATTGGCCTGTTATTAACATACACTGGTTACCTCTAATAAAAACAGCACTGTGCATTTCCGCAGTTTTGCATTGTTTCTGAATATCCCCTACTTTTTTTAAAGAGTATATATAAACTTAATCACTCGGTAGTTAGAATTTGAAGAATAGTAGGTGTAAATGTCAAATGACAATTTTTTGTAGAGAGTAGGCCTACTGGTACTTCATAACAAATTTTATCTTAATTCAAGTTGAAGACCAGAAAAAATAACAAATTCAAAAACAAAATTATTTTATGATTTAATGGATAGATGGTATATAACAAATTTTATCTTAATTCATGTTGAAGACCAGAAAAAATAACAAATTCAAAAACAAAATTATTTAATGGTTTAATGGATAGATTAGATGAGTTGTAGGTTAGTCTTTCATTTGTCTAAAAGTTTACATACTGGAACTTGTGTTAAAGGAAGTACATATTTAATTAACAATTTGTATAAAAAGAAAAATGACCTTGCCCGGGTGTATAAATTAGATGGTTTATGGAAGGATTTCACTTCATGAACCACTGTAGACTTGTTTAGTAATACAGAACATGGTTTTGAATACAAAAGACTCTACTTTTTAATTTGGATTAATACAATAAGTAGTACATATAGAGCTTCAGGTTGAAGTCTTAATCGTTTTAGCAAGCTAAAGAAGCTAAATGCAAAGTAACTACATTGTGAATATTGCTCTCATCCTATGCCCTAAACATTGCATAGAAGTTTTAAATCAATTGGGTGATATTCTCTAAACTGTCAATAGGGTTTTTCAAACCTATCAAATACAATGACACTGAAAGTAATTGTGGATAAGTGAAATATGATTGGCAGGTTTGTTTAAAGGGGCATTAGGTGAGAGAGAGAGAGAGAGAGATGGGTTGTTTAACGTTCACTCAATACAAACTAGGTCATTTTAGGACTAACACATGGTTAGTTGTCACATACAATCAGGGAATCAAAACCATCCCAGTTGACACAATGACAGACCTTACAGTGTGCACATGCTAACCATTCGGCCATCCAATCCCCGGGGCATTAGGTAAGATTAGATTTGGTGCTTCTACGTTGTTGTCCAAAACATTACACAAAATAAGAAGAATTGAATGGTGTTGGCATAGTTATTGTTTGGGATAAGACAGTTTTTCTCTTATTTTTTAGAGCAAAAGTACATTGTGATTGACTTATTTAATCTAATTAGTAAAATAATATGTACCTGATCAGACATAATAATTGTGTAGCAATAATATTTTAAGTAAGCTGATAGTAGTGATAGTTAAAAACATCAGTCAGAAGGTAATTGGTAGTTGACTAACTACCGGGATGTGGACACTTTGCTTGTCACAGCATATACTGGATGTGGGCATGGCCTGCCTGTGTTAACTTTTTTTAATTTAATTATTTCTGTTGTACTGTAGTTTTGTAATCAGAGTTCAGCTTTAAGATCTTTTTGAGCTATAATAGATGTTGTGCATGATGAAGGTCGAAGGATATATGATAATTTTACTTGTCTTGGTGAAGTTTGCAATGGTTAAATGGATATAGTATGAATGTGTAGGTGGCTTTTGATTTACATCTAACATAGAAAATCAATTTCCATTTAAACCTGATGAAATTAACAATAAAAGTAAAACATGTGGTGTTTATAGCTCTTTATTATAGTTTTATATAATGACATTTATTTTAAACCATAAAATTGCTTTAGGATACATGTTATTCTCAGTAAAGGATGATTTTACTTGAAAATATTTTTCATTTATCGTTGTTAGGAATGAAGATAATACAGTGTGAGGGAAACAAAATAGATAATAATAAATTTTCAGCTGCTCTAAAAATTAATCTTAGTGATAAACAATCTTATAATGGGAAATAAAAACATTATGCTTAGTATGTATTTATTGGTGCCGATTGGGTATGATATTAATATGCCATTTTGTGAAACTAGATGTGAAGGCGACATAAACATAAGGTTAGAAACAGTTCTGTTTGGCTTAGATTCATGGTAGCTATATGATAACTTGGTATAAACATTAGTCTATTGGATGTGTTTCTCTTTAGCTATTATTCAAAGCTTTTCTGTTTCAATCGTCTTGTTTCATGATATTTTTCAATATAATAACACTGAATTGAATTGTGCTTGCTCCAAAAATGTCCATTAACTAAGTCAAATAGCAAATTTTCAGATTATAGACCATCTTGACACTTTGACATTTTATATCAATGTTTTCAGCACCATTTTCGCTAGTCTCAAATAAGGTTTCCTTACAGATTTTGTCTTGACATTTTGGATTTTTGACAAGCACAAATGGATTTCAATTTTTGAGGGAAATTGTGTAATAGTTGTTGCACAATTACAGCTGGAGTAACTCTTATACCTTTTCATATTTCAAGGTTCACGGTGGTAGGCCTACTGCGCAACACAGGGGTTACTGCTAATTTCACATGTTGTAATGTTTTAAAACTTCTTTTATTTCAATGTACATGTATTAACTGTATGTGAGAAATAAAGTTGCTAATCCATGCCAGAAAAACCTGTTTTTATTCTATAATAAAAGTTTGTGGGGACCTTCAAGTCACAGTCTTCTGTAATGGTTGTAATATTATTATTATTATTATTGTTCGATTTATATAGCGCTTCATTACACGAGAAGTGTTTCTAAGCGCAAATCACAAACATATACTATACTATTCAAAAAAAGTAGGGGATATTTGATTTTTAAGTGTTATTAAAGTCACCTAATGAAACTGACGAAGAAACAAATGACAAAATGAAATGAAGTTCACATTCATCGATTTATTCCAAATGATCGTTAGACTAAGTAAGGCACAGACTGACCATTATAAGGGTAAAATGATACCCGGGGTCAAACAGCAAAGTTACCACAGCATCACAACCAAGTCAGTAACGGGTAAATCCTCCTCTGTTTGCCAAACAAGCATTGATCCGACGTGGCATACTCCTAATGAGACGTCTAAGGTCATTTTGGTCCAGATTGTCCCATTCCTGTTGCAACGCAGCAGCAAGTTCTTGGACATTGGCAGGACGTTGTTGACGTTGACGTAACCTCTGTCCAAGCATGTCCCAGACATGCTCGATGGGGGAGAGGTCGGGACTCAGTGCTGGCCAAGGTAATGTGGTGATGTTCTGTTGTTGGAGGTAACCTGTAACGATCCTGGCCCTGTGACATCTTGCGTTGTCATCCTGGAAGATGAAACGGCGGCCATGACGTCGTGCGAACGGCACAACATGGACTGCCAAGATGTTGTCCCGGTAGTACTGGCCTGTAACAAGCCCTGCAACAACATGTAAAGCCGTTCTTCCAGCAACAGTGATGCCTCCCCACACCATAACAGAACCACCCCCAAATCGATCATGTCTGATGACGTTAACGTCTTGGAAGCGCTCGTTTCGACGACGCCACACCCTCCTACGTCTGTCCAAAAAATCAACAGTGAACCTTGACTCATCTGAAAACATCACATTGCTCCAGCGTCGATTATCCCAGTGTTGACGATCCCTACACCAACGACGTCTTGCCTGAATGTGATGATCTCTCAAACAAGGGATCATGCGGGGACGTCGGGCGCGAAGGTGACCCCTATGCAGTCGATTCTGAATCGTCTGGCCACTCACTCTCACACCAGTGTCTTTTTGAAGACGAGCGCTGATCTGATTTGCTGTGATGACACGATTTCTCAAGGCCAAGGTACGGATAAATCGATCCTGGGATTGAGTTGTCGCCCTTGGTCGACCTGAGCGTGGTCTGTCCTGTACAGATTGTGTATCACGGTATCTGGACCATAGCCTGCTTATGACAGACTGAGAAACATTCATCGTCCGCGCCACAACCGCCTGTGTTGTGCCGATCTGTAGCATGCTAAGGGCAAGTAACCTTTCATTTTGGGTAAGCCGACGCATATCAAAATTTGTTTTCTGGTCACTAAAACAATTAAACTGATGTTTCCACCCTGGAATTCAATGCCACAATGACTGTAACATTCAAAGTCAGAGTCGTGCAAATCTTGGGTTGGACCCCCATGATGATCCCAAGCATCACCTGCATTCCATGCGGTAGCTATTGGTGCGTTTGGGCGTCACATGTAACTGGAAATGTTTCTTCTGTTAGGTTCTATAGTATTATGCCCCCAAAATCAAATATCCCCTACTTTTTTTGAATAGTATATATATGTGGTTAAATTAATTTATTGATACTGCACGCGGGTATCAGCACAAGTGTTGTATCAATATATTTCGCTATGTGTTGCTTGACACCATTAAACAACTTAAAATAGAGACATTATCCTGCAAGTGCATTTTAATGAAATTGTCATACAAGTCCAATATTTCATCCAGTATGAAATAATGTAAGCTGACAGCTGGAACATTTTCAGTACATTATATGAAATAATGATACACCAACATCAAAGGGTGATGTCACATTTGTATTTTAACACAATATCAATATCAGCTAATGACCCGATAATAAGCAGTGTTAATAATAAGCAGGTATTATCATGTGAATTGAACATGTTCACCTCATTAATAGATTATTATTAAACAAATCAACTATATGTTTACTAAATTTATATTAAAACACAGCTACAGGTCATCAATCTATAACACATCAAGGTACAATAAGTTCTATTTTGGAACAATTCAGTGATTGTTGCCATTGGAGTTTACAAATGAGAAATAAATTCACTGCTATTGAAATGCTAAATTCATCACATAATAAAGCTAGAAGAGATCACTATAGATTGATTATCAAAAAAATAGCAAAAACTTATAAAATAAAAATAAAACTAAAATGAAATTTTTTTTTACAATTGTTATAATATTTTCCCCAAATCTGTCAGGAATAGGATACAGGGTAAGTATGAATTTACATTTTTCAGGATTCTAAATTGTTAGATAATCAGATCCAAGTATTACTTTTTTAAAAATAATATACCAATTTATTTTTTCAATGTTTTACAGAACAAAAGGGAAATATGGAGAAGGAGAAAAGAATGAGAAATTTGTATATACTTTATCTCTAGTATTTGTACAGTGTATAATTAATGTGTGTGCTGCTTATTCAGGTAAACTAGTTAAATTTTCTGTGCAGAAAAAATAAAATGGATTTATAAATTTAGATGTACTAAAAAAAAATATTGCTTACCTACAACCTTCAATAGCATTTCAACAAAAAAACCCCACATAATAGAGGTCTTCTTCTTGACCTTGTCATTACATGCCAAGATAAGATACAGAAGATAGGCCTACATGATGTGCTGGTGGAAGATACCCTACTATCAGACCAGTTTTCCCATCACCTTTAAAATTCAAACCAAGAAGCCGTCTTTAGACAAGAAAACAATATCGTTTCGTAAATTTAAATCTCTAAACAATGAGTGGAGTAACAATCAAATTGACAAAGCAAAACAAAAATGCAGAAAAGCTGAGAAAAAGTGGTGTGAGACCTCCCTTCATATCCATAAAAACCTTTACCAAGATGAGAAAAACAAAGTCAAATATATAATTGAACAATCAATATTTGTTCCAACCCCTCAGTATAATCTTTTAAATGTGCTCTTAAAACTTACTTACTCAAAAAAGGTTTTACTTTTATTATATGGCATCTTTTTGTAGTCTTTTTGTGGTTTTAATTTTTGTTTTACCAGTATATGATTCTATCATTGTTTTGTAAAGCGCTTCTGAACACCTTTGGTGAAACTTGCGCTATATAAATGTTTAATAATAATAATAATAATAATAAATAAAATGTATTGCTTCTCTGAAATAAAGAAAATACAAATTGGCCGCCTGACTGGTAAATATGTATTTCATATGGTAAATCATGAAATAACTTATTTGTTTTATGCACTGGAGTTCATATTTGAGAACTAAAATGATAATATGTGTATTTTTATATGCCTATTTTGAAATGTGGTTGTATATTGCCATCACAGTTCATCATGCACGATTTCATTGCCTGGCAACCTATATTTTGTGTTCCAGGTAAAAGAATATTTCAAAAGGAAGCAGACAGTACACCTGTAAAACTATATGTAGCTTGTTCATTAACATATCTGGGTGCCATGTTGGCTAGTAACCATGCCTTACAACATGTCTCATATCCTACACAGGTAATAAATGTGGTTGCACAGCGACACAGCTTAAAAACACCTTTTAACTTTCTAATAAAGCTATTGAACTCATACAAAAAAAAACCACAGATGTTTTACGTAAATAACCTTTTGTTAAATACACAAAAACAAGGATGTTAGCCTTTTGAGTATTTTGTACATATTGCATTTATAACATAATGGTTTGAACAAAAGTTGGATGTGGATGAGTGAACGTCATACATGTAATATATAAATGGAATTAACTGATATAGATACACTTGCATGTGAGAAAGTTGTTTTGAATGTACACTTAATGTTTCTTAAATATACATTCCATTCTATTAATTCCATTCCTGTATAAACTCTTTTCCGTTCCATTCTTGTATTATTTCCATTCAGATCAGTGTGTATAAAATCCATTCAGTTCCTTTCCTGTAATTAAATGTGTGTATAAAGTCCATCCTATTCCTGTTATTAATTATATATTGTGTGTATCTTTTTTTTAATTGTGTGTATAATTGGTATATTTTCAGGTATTAGGGAAGACAATTAAGCCCATACCTGTAATGATATTAGGAGTATTAATAGCCAGGAAGAAATATCCATTAGTTAAATATTTATTTGTTATAATGATAGTTATAGGTGTGGCATTATTTATGTATAAAGATAATAAGGCTAGTGCTAAAGATAAACATGAAATGGGTATAGGAGAAATACTTCTTGTAAGTTTTGAAATAGTTTATTATTTATTCTATGTATATTGACTAGAATCATGGTCTTGATGAGTTAATAACTATTGACTTCCATTAGTCTGGTAGAAGTGACATATACAGACAAGCCTGCCGGTCATTAATGAGATGTAATAGACAAATTCAGATTATCAAATCTTTCAATTATATAGCTGTTTGAATTTCCTTTTTCACAAATGTTAAATAAATAAGTTTCAATTGATAAATAAATAAGTATAAAGTTATATGGAAATCACAGAGTTATTTTTGAATAATTTTTTTTTTTTTTCTAGTTGGTATCTCTAACACTAGATGGTTTAACAGGAGCTTCACAAGATAAAATGAGATCTGAACATACTACTAAAGCCTATAGTATGATGTTTTATGTTAATCTATGTTCTGTAATCTGGTTGGCTATAGGTAAGTCATTCATGAATAGAAACAAATTAAGTTCTCTAAACCAGGCTTTCTTTAAGGACTAGAGACAATAGCAGCAGATCAATTCTATTTGGCTTCCTGCATTCAATTTGTGATGTTTAAATTCATGAGTTATCAAGAATTGCTATTTGGTAATAAGGCAATGTCCATCAACGGTAAACATAACACAATCTGCATGTAAACCCTCAGGAATGAGTAACAAAAACATCTACAAATGTCAAAATAAGCTACATTGTACTCTTAAAAGTTTCCTACATAAAGTATTCCTTCATGGAATGGAAGGTAAAAAAACCCCTATGACCTGTGATTGTGATCTTCAAAATGAATATTAAATTACCTGAAACAGGATGTAGCTTCTCAATGTAATAACACAACAATTGGAGGTTATGTTATTTCTATTAATTTTCTATGTATTTAAAGCCTTGTGTGAGGGGTAACTTATCGCCTCATGGTTCTGTCAATTGACCTCCTCATGAATCAGCTGAAAAAAATTAATCTCCCTTTAATGTAATAATCCATTATAAGATGTTCTCTTTAGATCAAAATATAAGAAAAATTAGTTTGTTATCTTGTTTATATTTTCAGCTTTATTACTAACTGGAGAAGGTTTTGCGTTTATAGGTTTTGCAACTCGCTATCCCATAGTACTGTTTAATTTATTATCATTTAGTATAGCGAGTGCTATCGGTCAGGTCAGTACATATATTCAACAATACTTTCTTCTAAAGGGCTATGGTCATCACATCTGGCCATTGTCTGGTGTAATTTCATCTGAAATTCATATTTAGATGGTGAAAGGGATGTGAAGCTTACATGAAGAACAGAGGTGGAGCACATAAAATCATAAAAATTTAACAGTTTTCAAAAATCTTCTACAGAACCACTACATGAAATTTTAATTTGCTTTTGAATTAATCTGATGACCATTCAGATCCAAATTTTGCCCCAGGACAAGCCATGTATCTCGACGGATACCTCCATACTCGAAGTTTCGATTGGAAATCAAGTATGTAAAGTTTAAATAAATGAATTGAATATTTGTGTAATCGGTTTAGCATCGGTGTTTCAAGTGGCTAAGCTGTATCTCCCAAAATTCATCATTCACCTTGTGTAAAGCCTGACTAAACAGGCATTTTTGTTGGGTAATTCCTGCCATCAAACAAACACAGTATGTTTATATAATATTCTTTTATTTTATTTTCAGATATTTATATTTACAACAGTTACAACATTTGGTCCATTAACCTGTTCAATTGTCACAACAACTAGAAAATTCTTCACTATTTTAGCATCTGTTTTATTGTTTCAAAATCCTATGTCTAGTAAACAGTGGATAGGCACAGTATTTGTGTTTGTAGGCCTAGGACTTGACAGTGTCTACGGAAAAGAGAAAAAGAAAAAATAAGAATGGTGTGATTTAGAAAATTTTAATTATTTGATAGACTTGGCAACAGTTGAAGAGAATTTGACACAAGAAAATGATGTTATTAAGTATAGATATAAAGTTTGTTAAATGATCAAAATCAAAATCAAACCCGTTCCATATATTTTATAGCAAAAGTAGATTAGCATTAAAAAGTATACCCAAAATACGAACAACATTGAATGATTATTATTAATTTCCTTCAAATTTTTGAAATATATATTTCTTTGACAGTCAAGAGCCTTAATACATTACCATTGATAATATAATACATTACATACTGAAAAAATAATATATTTGTTACTTTAAAAGCATTGTATCTTGCCATATTTTCAAGTCAATTGCATTTTAAATAATACTGTGATGCAGGAGGCATTATGAATGACATGTTAATCTGATTGTAAGACAACTGGTTGATGAACATTCTAGCTAGTGTGTAGGGACAACAAGTATCTCTAAGATTCAAATTACAACTCAGTTGATGTTGTAATACCTGTAATTAATTTATTTTTTGGGTAGGGTTTTTTTTTGCGATTTTAATCTATAATTCTGTTTTTCCTAGTCCTAAAAAATAGCAAACTTTCAGTTAAAAATAATTTTAGTAGTCTAAATAGGTGACCTAATTATATCTTAAGAGAAATTAGAAATTTATTTTATGTTTTAATTTGGCTGTTTCGTGCATTTACATTCCACTGATCTTACCTCAAATAGCTCTAAATATCTCAGTTATAACATAGATATTGTTGTCAGCTGACTTGACTATATTGTACATGTCATGGTAATAGTGCTGAAGTTTGGTTTCACTTACTTCACTAAAGCAAAGATGTTTGGGTCAACTCACTTGGTTAACAATTGGATTAAGACTACATCAGGTTATAGCACAACTTTTTTATATGATACACAAAGGTGGAACTATAATGTTGTTGGCAAACAATGAACTGGCCATTGGTCTGGTTGCGTGAGATGCATGTTGCAGGCTTCATATTTTCAATATGATATAAAAACATGGTTTGCAGCTTCTAGGTTGATGCAACCGGAAGAAAATGTTGTTTGCAGCAGAAAATTTGAATGTCGTGCCAAAAGTCTATTCCTACAAATAGTGAATTGACAGAACATTTTGTTCACTCGATTTTAAATTATGTTCTTCATCCGATTAAACCATAATGGGCTACTGCAATTGGTTTACAGCACAATCACATGAAATAGTCCTTAAATTGACTCCTTTCTGCCAAACTGTAGCACCATGACAGTTGTCTTTGTCGCATCTAGTGAACATTGGTTTTGTAGTGAATTATGACACAATAATAAGGTTTTAGTGTATGTAAATATTACATACTTTATTACTTATTTGATAATGGTTTGTTAAAATATCTTTATTGAAAATTTCAGAAGTTTTGTGTTGTTTTTTGTATATAATTTAAGTGTTGTATATCTTTTTGTATTGGTATAAGTGAATATCAGTATTTGTAAATAGAGGATATATATTTTAAAGAGAAGAATATGATCATGATAGCAACTATATATCATTTTAATTATGTTTCAAGATATCAGTGCTCTATTAGTATAATATTACATAGTAAAAATTAAACCTTGTTAATGTATAAATATACACCCTAGAACAAACTCTGCAATTATTTTTCATGAAATTGTTGAAATTTTCCTTTCACAATGTTGGTGGACATTTAATGATAATCCCCGATCATTCATCTTGGGTGATATATAGACTTGTTTAATTACAAGGCTATAAATCAATTTTAATTGTAATTTTGTTTGCTATGTAGTTAAGTTTGTAAAATCATGTCATGGTAATTAAAGAAGTTAATATTTAGGAGCTGAAATTATCATTTTATTTCAAGATAAATAAATTCTCTTGTTTATAAATATGTGATTTGTATCTTTTTTTACTCAAAAACAGTAGTGGTGGTTAATACCAAGGCCAGTGAACATACAGTTGCATGTTTGATCCTCACTGTTGTAGGATTTCGATTGTTTGTTCTTCAAGACATTCACGGCATTACTGGTAGGGAAGTGCAAGGTAAATATAATGCAGCATGAGAGGTTTGTTTCAAACACAAAAGAGGCATTCTGTAAGATTTAGTTAAAGAGCTGACCATTTTTGCTATAGTAGTATAAAAATAGATTATGAAAAATGACTTGAAAATTTTAGTCAAATAACTTTATCCTTGGTGAGGTTCCATGTTTTGACAAGAAATGGCCGAAATTGTGTCCCTGATTCACAATTCATATTTTTCAATTGACTAGTACCGTTGTCATGATAATAAACAAAGTCTACATGTCAATGGGTCGCACCCTGAATGCTGCCATACTATCATTTGACGTTGATATAATGGACATTGTCTATTTCACTAAATAGTTGAACTATCTGATGGTCTAGCAACTTGATTATAGGCTTGATAATGATTTATATAACGAGGGAGATAAGGACATCGACACATACCAGGTTAATTCAGGACTAACACACTACAACTTGTTTCAATAATTCTCGTGCGAGTAGTGCTCTTTAGCAGTCATGGACACAGTGAAAACCCACAAGGTACATGTAGGTCAGCTGACAGATACTGTGCGAGCTTGGGCTCGCTACTATGCTGCTTGACTCAATGACAGACCTTATGCTCTGAAGTACACACATTAGATTACTCAACAACCCCCACATCCCATAATTGGTTGGAACCATCAAGACTATTAACATGAATGTAGAAGGAACTCCGAAAGACTTAATAGTACCATTTAATAGTTTCAAGGGTTCAAAAGTGATAGCTGATTGATTAGGTACCTTTGAATCAATAATGATAACAAAACAAATCTGTTTTTTAATAGTTTAACCAATAAAATGTCTTACACATAAATTTACAAAAAAAGCAGTTTAAATTAAAAAAAGAAAAAGAACAAAACTATATATATATTTACGCATAAAAAATGAAATTAACAAACATATGAATTGCAGGAATTGGTTTTACATAAGATAACCTAATTTTAACCAATTTGTATAAAAACCCAGCATGCATTATAAGGATAAATTATCTTTCAGTTTTATAAATTTAAGTACTGTAAATATTTAAAATAAAGAACATTTGTCCCATTGCAAGGTCAATCTAAGAATACCGTTCTTCTAATCAATTCCAATGCTACCATTAGGTCAACAATGCTGCTGCCTAGGGTACAGATCTCAGTTTTGTGCAGTTTATTTTTGTATTTAAGAAAAATGATCAAAGATTGATGTTTCTCATTTCTTGAAATTAAGAATAGATTTAGCGGTTTTAAGTTAGTTGACATTTGAAAGATGTGGGTTTGCAAGTAGTTGGCTTGCCTAGACGAAGACTACTCTGGCACCCGTGCTGCTTCTAATGACAGAGAAAAAAAAATATAGCTAGTTATTAGTAAATTATGGATAATATAATCTGGCAAACCAAGCCACAGCAACACAGTCAGCTTACTTAAAACACAACATATATTATTCATAATGTTATGTGATGCAAAAAATTAATCTCTTGCCAAAGATAACATGGCCATTGTTTTCTATATTTGGTTAGTGAGATGAAAAAGAATCTCTTATTCCAATTATATCAGAATAAAGAGAATGATTCCTTTCAGTCTATATAGCCAGAAATTTGTTCTGATACAAAATAGAATATGGAAGTTATAGGGACCAATTTTAAGCTCTAATAAGTTCTCCTGGATCGAGATTCAGGTGCTTGATGGCTCTCTAGCTTAATCGAGCAGCACCTTGAAAAACAATGACTGATAACATTTTATGCAGTTGCGTCAAGATACGCCTATCAACAGATTAATTTTAGAAACAACAAAATATTAATAAAACTTTACATTTATATTTTATTATGACATAACATTTGCGGTATCACTTTTATGTCAAAGACTTTACGAAAATTTTAAAACTACCATATCAGATTTAAAGAAAACTATATTACACATGTATAACACAGTAACAATAATGACAGAAATACAATAAAGGTATTTTTTATTGTTCACTTCCTTTTATGCTAAAGGAGAAATGGTCAAAAAGAATGTGACAAAATTTTTGATGGAGAAAATATTGAACAAATATATCAACAGTTAAATTTAACAATGAAAAGACACAATTTTCCTTGGGATACAAAAATAATCTAATTATCCCGAGATATTTTAACATATTTGGTGGAAAATAACAGATCGGATAATCATCAGCATTAGTTTACCATATTTACATAATTACAAGTTGCATGTTAACAACAAATGATATTGTGCGATGCAGTGGTGTACACTGTGACCAGGGGCACGCTTAACGAAGCATCGGTCAAATTACTTGAATACATGTAAAATAAAGTTGTATAGTAAAATATTTGATTTCCATGTATTTATGTCTTACAGAAGCTTTGTGAAACGGCACCCAGTCTGAGTGTTTCATTTGATGAGCATCTCAAGTTTTGCTTTATGAGTTCAGAGTCGTTTTTTTTTTTTTCACTAAAACGGAATCAAACTAGTATGCCAAGTAAAGCATCCCACTGAAAAACACTTTACTAAGGGGGACAGTAATAGAATTGATTCCAGAAGAGGCAATTAGACATTTACATACTTGTGTTGTTACGATCAACTACAACCAACAAAAATCATACACTTTCAAATCATGGTTGAAGGACAACTACAACCTCATCTTGTCTTGCAAAATGTATAAATTAATATTAATAAGTCATTTGCATAAAATCTAGCTAAAGCTTAAATCACAACAGTTTAACAATTTAAACATTTTTCAAAAATATACATTCTATTAATGACATAACATAAACATGGTATTGTGAGAAAAAAAAACCACACAGAATTTGAAAGATATTTTACTACCAGGTCACAATCTTAGGTTATGTTCTAATACCAGTTATTCAAATATTCACCATTATTTCTTTTATGTTCTTGCAAGAAACTTATCTTCTGCCTACTTGACCATTACACATTTTGAACAATTATATTTAATATAATTTTTATATTAAAGTCATTATCCTGTATCAAAATACAGATGCGATGACATCCTTTGATGTTGGGTACCATTATTTCAAATAACGTAAGGGCAATCGTACATATTGGACAATTTCATCGAAATGAATATATGCGGGATAGTGTCTGTATTGTAAATTGTTAAAAATGGTCTTGAGCAACACATAGCATAATATATTGATACAACACTTGAGCTGATACCCACGTACAGTATCAAAATATTAATCAATGTTTCGCTCTGACAATTAAACTGCATATAATTCTGTGAATATATTTAGACATTTTGATTATTAGTTTAATTAACATTCTTCCTGTATTTACAACCACTAGCAACTGTTTAGATTTTAATTATAGTCTCTAGATTCCAGAAACTTGAAAGATACAAAATATGTAGTCTACTGTCAGTTTCTGATTTCTAGAAACTTGAACTTATAGTTATAGTCAGTTTCCAGATTCCAGAAACTTGGAACATTTAAAATTAGCCATTTTTCATAAATTACAAATCTTATCTCCATTGTGGGTTTTGTTGATTGGGATAAGGGGGTGCAGGATATCCTCCATGTGGGTAGTTATTTTGGGGATATCCTTGTTGTTGGGGATATCCTTGTTGTTGGGGATACCCTTGTTGTTGAGGATAAGGATACCCTCCTTGTGAAGGAGGTGGGGCCTGTTGGGGATATGACATATAAGGGTTGTATGAGTTGTAACCTGTTGGCATGGCAGGCATTGGGTAACCTCCACCTGGTTGTTGGGGGTATGGTGCATTCCATCCAGCTCCATATGACCCTAAAAACAAAATAAATTATAAATAATTCTGCCATACAAATAAGGTAGAAATTGATTTCTGCTACCAAACATCTATTCTTGAAAGTTACAACTATAAGTTTATGATATGAGATTTGAAATTGTAAAGTTAGAAATATATGAGGTGGCTTATGGGTAACAGAAGTTAATATAACAATATGATTAAAACACACATCCTATTTGGAAGTTGTTATACAACACGTTCTGGTTGATTTGAGGGATTAGCCAATAACAAGAGCATCGCTACCGCTGCAATATACGTCCACATTCCTGCTTTGATTGATATGGTACTTTTTAAAACTAGAAATGGGCGTGGCTCTGCCCCTGGGGGTCGGGCATGCACCAAAAACAATAGGGATCTTCCTTGGGGTATAAGGAATAAGTATACCAAGTTTGAAGAAAATCCAGTAAGAATTGCGCCCTGTAGGCGACACAAAGACACACGAAAAGAAAATGGGAAATGGGCGTGGCTCTGCCCCTGGGGGTTGGGCATGTACCCCAAACGATAGGGATGTTCCTTAGGGTACAAAGAATGTGTATGCAAGATTATAAGTTAAGAAATGTGGCCTGTAGACGACAAACAAACAAATACTAGAAATGGGCGTGGCTCTGCCCCTGGGGGTCGGGCATGCACCAAAAACAATAGGGATCTTCCTTGGGGTATAAGGAATAAGTATACCAAGTTTGAAGAAAATCCAGTAAGAATTGCGCCCTGTAGGCGACACAAAGACACACGAAAAGAAAATGGGCGTGGCTCTGCCCCTGGGGGTTGGGCATGCACCCCAAACGATAGGGATGTTCCTTAGGGTACAAAGAATGTGTATGCAAAGTTTCAAGATTATTAGTTAAGAAATGTGGCCTGTAGACGACAAACAAACAAATACTAGAAATGGGCGTGGCTCTGCCCCGGGGGGTCGGGCATGCACCAAAAACAATAGGGATCTTCCTTGGGGTATAAGGAATAAGTATACCAAGTTTGAAGAAAATCCATGAAGAATTGCGCCCTGTAGGCGAACCACAGACAGACACACACACACACACACACACACACACACACACATACATACATACACACACACACACACACAGACAGGGGCGACGGCATAATACGTTCACATTATGAATGTGGACGTATAAAAAGGTCTGTTGCAGCGAGTTCTAGGCGTGTGATGCACTGAACTGTGGGTATCCTACTACAAACATCAACGCTGATTGGTTAATCAAATGTCTGACACCATAGGGTCAAAAGCCGCTCGTATGATCCCTAACGCAACCTCTCAGTACAACTGATCAGATCTTCATGTAGTAGAGGCCATCGAAAGTACAAAAAAAATGCAACAGAATATAGATCTGTGTTTTGATCAGATTGTTAATATAAAACTAATTAAAAATAAGAGTAATAAGACCTTTTTATCTAGCCAATGGAAAATGCTTTGGCTTGGCAATAAAGGTTAACCAACAAATTTAACCAAAATGAAAACCCAAATATAATTTAGATCATTTAAATTAAAATTAGATTGTTAAAATAAAGATAAAATTTTAAATAGGATTATTCAAATAAAGATTAATATTTAATTAGATTATTGAAATAAAGATTCAATTTTAATTAGACTGTTGAATTAATGTGCATCTAAAGATATAATATAATTAGGTACAACACAAACTATGTTGTATTCCAAAACATACAAGTGTCATCTAGTGTTCTAGAAAGTGAACACAAACCGGTACTGTTTGTGGAAAACAGCTGTGAATATCTAAATGTATCTGATGCTACTTGATAGAGAGAAACCCCAGAGCAAAATCACCACAATTGAATTTGTAAATCTTTTAATTTGCTCCAAACACTACTTACCTTGGGCATAGTTTTGTTGTGGGGGTTGACCTGGGTAAGATGGGGGTGGATGTGAAGGGGGTGCACTTGAAGCTGGTGGGGCACTTGCTGAAAAACATAAATGTTTCAAAGCTACAAAAGTGACAAAATTTATTTCTAGAAGCTTACACAGTGAACAACAAATTATTAGGTCCCCCCGGCAAAGTTACCTGTGTTTACGGTTACGCTTGTGCGTAGGGGCCTTTAGCAGTGAGAGGAAACCGGAGGAAACCCTTGAGGTTGGACAGGCGACCCTAGTCCTTGTCATCTACTACCGGGGTAACGAAACCACATCAGTTGACTCAATGACAAACCTTATGATATAACGCGCATGTGCTAACCATTTGGCCACCCAATCCCCCTAGTTTATTAAAAGATTAATTTATTAGTTTGCGTAGTTCTATTCAATCTTAACCCAAAAACCCCACGAAACAAAAAAAGACAAAAAAAGACCGACCTACCCTATTTTTGGTGGCCAAGTAACCATATTTTGCCTTATAGGATGGGACAAGAATATAAGTGTGCTAATCCTATGTGGGTTGGATTATGCCTTTATAAAAGCAATGATTCCTAGAAAATGTTCTTAAAAAGGATATACTTCATTTTTTTGACAAATCTGAATAATAACCATTGAAGCAATAAATCTAAATAATTTTGTTGAAGACCACGAAGTGATTTAGGAAAAGAGGTTGAAATAATGTTAAACTAAAAGTGTCTTTTACATTATTGTGCAATGAAACGGGAATATGTTGAAAATTTCAGTCAAATTACTTCAATTGTGTTTAAATCTGTTGAAAACAAAAGCATCCGATGATCTAGAGAGTTGATAATGGGTTTGGCATGTGTATTAATGCCCAATTAATGATTTATATAACACTTGAAACCAAACGAAAGATCTGCATTAGGCAGATTTAGCTCTTACATAATGTATCTTTAAAGTTACAAAAAGCCAATATAATAATGGGAATGAAATTGTAATCCGATATTATTTTAAGTTTAGGTCATGAAATCTCTAGTATCTTATCATAAACACCAAAAAAAAAAAAAAAAATTACAATAACAAAAGCATAGGAAGGGATGCATATTCTGCCTGCTTTTGTTAAATAAGACAAAAAATCAAACTACAACTTGGCATCAATTTAAATTCTGTATTCAAAAACCTTTAAATTGATGTGTGACATCATTTATCTTTCAATATGGCAGAGATATTTAGCTTTGAAGTTATTATACACCATAGTATTAATTTTTAAGGAAAGAAAAATCAAAAATTACTAAAATATACGAAGCAAGTCTCTACAGCAACCAAAAACAATAACATATTTCATGAAATTCTATAAAGTTTTGGCCTTTCAGCTCTAAGGAATTAAAAAAAAGTTCATGTTTGAAGACAAGTGTGAAATATGATGGGGACACAAAATTCGTAAAATTTAATTTTTCGGGTTGTAACCAAAATAAGGGACCTACGACATGTGTCTTATTTAGCAAGAGCTGGTCAAAAATTTTATCTGGGACAGTACAGACCAGGTGGTTAGAAGGCATGCAAAATAAATTAAACCAAAATCAAAAATAAATTTACCATTTGATGGGGGTTCATTAGAACTGTTACTGGTGGGTGTTGATGTTGGAATTGTTGGGGGTGGGGGACGGGGAGGGGCCGTCCTAGATGCCGGAACTGGAGCTACACATAAAATACAACATCAACACACAATGTTAAACTAAAAATAATGAAAACTAAAGAATATTAAAGCTTCAAAGATTTAAAGGAATACACTGTCACCATACTCTATATCTAATACTAGAAGAAATTTCTATAGTCACATTTATATATGTCTAAAAATTGTTTCGAGTTTGTTTACAATATTTCATTGACTCTACAAATAATTAAAGGTCAAACTGGTGTCCACCATTATTACATATGTGATAGAACTGGTTAAACACATTACAAATATAATTTTAACACAGAGATCATTGCAATGATAGATGCGAAATGATGATTTGAAGAAGCGGAAGTGAAGCAAAAAATGAAAAACAAGAGTTATCCTTCTATATGACTGTCTGAAGTAACGAGCGATAACAGATATACAGCTGAATTTCTGCTCACAGATAATTCCTTCGAAGACCGAAAGTTGCTATATGAGACTGTGAGAGGATATCTGACGATTCATAAAAAGAATTGAATGTCACTAGATAAGAGAAAACGAACAAAAATAGAAATAGCCCAGGCATTACCATGTTTATATCAAGTATAGAATGAATAAAAACAAGGGAATGTACAGGCCTTTTCTATTTTTTTCTTATCTAGCGAGATTGAATTATTTTCTTCAAATCTTCGTTACACATCTATCGTAACAATGATCTCTGTGTTGGAATGTGTTTAACCAGTTCTATCACATATTTGACTAATGACTGACACCAACCATTTAGCAACTGGTACATAAAAGTATTGTCTACCCGTGAAGCAGTTCTAGACAAGATACATGCATTTTGTTGTACATTTTCGAAACAGACTGAAACTACTGCTCACTGGACTGCCTCAAACCGCCCCAGTCACAGAACTAGTACTGTATACGGTCCTTAAGGAGCAGTAGTTTTAGGTGGTCCAGGTACAGTATGAAGTTGAAATGTATTCCTTTATACTAAATAAACACAGAAAATAAATTGTTTAAAATAATAAAAGAAGGAGCTTTTTATTAATTTGATGATGAAGCTGATGGAAATAAATGAAAAGTAGAACTTTTAATTAAATAAGGAAGTTTTGTGATTTGGACAAAAAATTTATACCTCAAGAGGCACCTTATGTTGATTTGGCTCTTAAATTCTCAAATGAATACTGTTTGAAGAAAATGTCCTTAACTTTAAATTGAAACCATAATTTAATGTGAGTAAATAAGTTTCAGGTAGTTAATTCAATATGGTACCTGATACTTTAAGAGCAATTTGTTTGCATTAGACCAAAATCTAAATCAGCTTGGAAAAAGTTCAATCTTTTTAATAATGACTGAGACATTTTTTATAGACTGGCCATTTATCATGCTCCTTAACCAATAAACGTTAACAGTACATCTACCATAACACACTTATTTAAACAACATATAAGAGTTATCTAACCTGAAGAGGTACCAGGTCCACCCTGATATTTTGGTGTTGCTGGTGGAGCTTGTGTTGGTGTGTTAGCAATTTGTCTCTGTAAATCACTCATCAGCTCATCCTTCTCTGTTTTACGAGCAAAACAAAAGTCAGAAATTTTACTCTGAAGTCGTACTAATAGTGGTGTCAGATCATTATAAAACTGAAAGTAGAGTTTAAATAATAATAAATAATAACTAGATGCTGGTGCGATATATTGTTGAATCAATGTATTTCAATTCAGCATCACATATTTAATCGCAAGCTACTGAATCCTTTCTTCAAAATAATTCTTTTCTGTTTTTTCTTTCAGAAATACAGTCATTGGATCGTGTCCTCAGCTTTGGTTGAAACAATAATACTACAGTAAATGCTGTTTGGTAGTCAAACATGTTTACAATAAACAATCCAACCATAAGCACTTGTGTTTTCGGTATGTTTTTTACATTTGGGTTGGTACTAACATTATAATACCAACCATTTTATATACATTAAAGAAAATAGCAGTTAACTGTAAAATTTTGTGGATTTAGGTATTTCAAATATAATAGTAGCACTTGAAAAAATCAACATGGAAAAATTTGGTTCTTCAAATTGTTTGTAGACTATGCAAAACTGTTCACTCACATGAGTACCAGAAGTTTGACAAATTGAAAGGATATCTAGATCAGGATACGAATTGTGTCGTAATTAGTTACAACATCCAGCACTAACACTTATTTATAAATTATATAAAAATTAACAAAGATAGAATCGGGAATTAATTAGCTGTTTATTTCTTATGTATTTCACTCAGATTTTCTCAATGCAAGCCTCTGGAAAGTAAGGGCAAATAACTCTTACCTTAGTTCCTTCTTCCAGATTTCCTTTCAGTTCCATGTACATATCGAAACCAGATGCTAAATCTTTTAACATTGATTCTCGGCTAGCTGCTGATTGGTTAGATGATTTGGCATTACAGAAATCTGTGTTTGCATTCTGGAAAACAAAATATTTATATGTGCATAAAACAATATATACTACATTACCTGAAGAAAAGATGGAAAATTACACAGGTAAATTTGCCAAGACGAAAGTAATGTGCTTTTTTATAAAACTCCACAATATTGCTACAAGTGTATTAAAATAACAGACTACAAATTATCAGAAACTTTTGACTGACAGCAGTAGGGTAAAGTACAAAAGGAGCTAACATAGGCATTTTGTCTGATAAATTTAGAAAGTAAAATAAATAGTATACCTGAATGAGTGCCAATAATGTCTCCTGTCTATGTATGCTATCAGCTACTTGCATTCTTAGTGGAGCAAAAACTCGATCTAATTCTTCACATGATATAGATTCTTCATTTATCAAACCTTCTTCTGCTAAAGCTCGCATAAACTTACTCGCTGAAGTTATAATAATTACAATGAATAATATGTTACATTCAAATTATACCACTGATTTCATACAATGGGACCTCATTCTTTTCCAAGACATGCATGGTACTTCACGGAAGTGTTAGATTTGTCAGCAAGTTCTCAATTGGGTGTGTTCGAATCCAGAGTGTTCTGAACTGAACAGCACTGCAACCGAACTCACAGTTCTGTCGTCCCAATAACTGTTGTGATGTAAGCAGAATAGTGAGGTAATGAAACATTTCATCTCTCTTGTTTAGTGTAATGTTTTCTTATTCAATAACGTGCACACTTTGTGATCTGAAATCCTCTTATTTAATTTATTGCCACTGTTCAGTGGAACATTCAATTGAGTATCCCCTACTTCTATTTGCTAAATGATGCAATGCCATAGCTTCTCACCAGTTCAATTGTCAGAGACCAGTTCAAGTGTCAAGAGTCAGAGTTTAAATTTAAATGAAGGGTAAAGTGTTATCATTTGTTGCAGTAATTCAAAGTTCAACTCACTCATATCAAACTTGGCATCTTTCAATTCTGTTTCTACAACATCACGTTCAGCTTTCAGAGTTTCCACACCATCCATGTTTTTACGGAGTTCTTGTACAACTGGAGAATTTTGTAAGGCAGCACCAGGACTAGCAGACGGCAATGCTTTCTCCATTTCAGCCTAGAGAAAAATAGATCAACATCAGATAAGATAAAAGGAATAATTCTCCTAAGAAAACTATAACTTTAAGTGTTAATAAATGTTAATTATTTGTTTATAAATTAGTGAGTTTGTGTCTAGGTGATGGAATATTTCAATAAATGGTCACATCTATTAGCCGATTTTCAACAAATTTGCCGTAACTGTACAACAAGCCTGTAAATAACACACCTGTCACAGACATTGTCTGAAACAAATTTAGACTTTGTCAGGCATAACCCCTCTGGTGCCTGTTATTTTGTCTGGCACAGATTTGCAATTTTTCTGTGTTTTTATTGATATTATTAATACATGTCTGGCACACAAATTTAAAAATAGTTTGTCAGGTACAGCTGTCATCATTTCTTCCCAGTTAAATACAAATTCAATAGTGAGCACATTTTGGGTATAGTCGATTAAAAGCTGACAGAACATTATAACTTTGGGTCACCATTACAATTGAGTACTTTCTTCTCACTACAACAGTAATCCAGTATGAATAATCAGATATTTTGGTGTTACTCTAAATTTATCATAAATTCTCACCGTTGGTTTTGACAATATTGAAATGGCATTTTTGTGCTTCTCGTATTTTTCGTGGACTACTTTATCGGCTTGAATGGCATTGTTCAGAATAGTTCCATATTTCTGGCCCTCTTCTCGCATAGGTTTTGTTAAAACTTCAGATTTTGTACGAGTCCATCTTTCTTTGAACTGCTCACGAAGTTGATTGTCAGATTTCTCTTCCTCATCTAGCTGTCTATTACACTGTAAATACATAAATATATAATTTTAAATAATAGCAATGTTTCTGTTAATAACGCACGACTAGCAGTGGACACTGATGGCTAGCCCCGGATCTATTCACTTGATTTGATATATATGTTTGTTATTCAGTATTTGCAATATCTACATATATTGTGTGTCTTGTCCACAGCTTTGTCTTATGGGTTTTGTTTATGTGTGGCGTGGTCCTCCTTAACTAACTAATAGAATGACTAAGATCAATTTACTTATTTGTTTTTTTTTTCTAATTTAGCAATCAAACAATTTTGACAAGTGTATCCGATTCTAAAGACAACTTCAAAAAGGGGTCCTTTTGCCAAAGACAAATGGAATAATTCTTCCATTTTTAAAAAAGAGAAATGAAAAAACTGTCTTCTAGAGTGACTAGAAAGAGTTGGAGTGGATTAATAACAATATATGACTCTAAATAAATTAACATCATCAACTACACACATACTTCATCTAGAATTTCACGGTTACGTTGTAGTAATTCTGGTAAATCACTCATCAACTTATTGATATAATCTAAACCACCACACTGTTTGAGTTGGTCCCCTTTCTCTATAACAGAATGTGGTACTGACTGTCCAGATAAATCTTCAATTGCAGCTGGTAAATTTAAAGACGATAAAACCCTAAAACAAGAAAACAAATCAATATAATCCCACAATTTATCTCCCAATAACACATTCTACTGTAGATGTTGCTTGTGTGATAACTTTCATATTCTTCTGAGCGATGCCTCCTAGGAGATATCGCGTTAAATGAATATAATTTATACCTCAAGAATAATATTTATTTACTTATGGGCGATAAATAAAAACTTCTATTCATCTTTTTTGATATCAAAAAAGACTCGTAGGTGATTCTCTATTTCAGAGATTAGTTTTTAATGATAAAAATTAAGAACCCCATAGATACATATTAATAACTTTGACTTCCTAAATTGAACACTCTACAAGCTAGAAAATTTTTTTTTACTAAACTTTAAGTAATACTAATTGTTGAATATGCATTTTACTTTAAAATTTTAACGGTAAGCTTTGATACTCTTGAAGAATGTCCATTATGTATCTCTCCATCATATATTGTAAACAAATATCATTTTGATTACCAACCTATTTAACAATTAAAAATTTTTCAAAACCTATACGGTCTTTTCGAAATATGGTGGTTTGTTAGATTCACTAATTTTCGAACTGGCTATAATATATAATGTTTCAACTCCATACTGAGACTGGACATTATGAATTATTAACAATATTACTACTTTAAGGTTTTTCTTCTAAATACACATAGTTGGGGGTTTTTTTTACAAAAAAAGAATAAACAAACCCATTCATTAGCTGTGTTGCTTCTCTGAGTCGACCAATCTCTGTGTTAGCAATGAGTGCTTTACGGTTCTCGAATGCTATCAATGCTTCGTGAACGGGCAGAGGAACAAGTTTACTGAATAAATCTACAAATACAAACAGTTTTATATAATAATATCTCATAATCAAAACAATTTTATACTGATTTAATTTTTGCCACAAATGATCAGAATGTTTCATTTATGAAATAACCAGTGGTTGCCAGGCAACATACGTCCACATTCTGCAAGAGATGGATAGAGAACAAACTAAAAAAAACCCTGATTTTTCAAACAATCAGGGGCCATAATAATACATGTCAATTTCGAAAGGAACCGAGATCTTTGGGAGATACACCTATATTTCAAGCTTCCTTAAAACCGGACAAAAATTGTGACCTGTAGCGTGTACACAAACAAAATGTGAATGACGGACGGTTGGACGGAGAGGGGCAACGACAATATACGTCCCCATGAAAATTTGGGCATATAAAATTTTTTATAGCTATTATAAGACCACCATGGATTCAGTTTTGCATTAAAATTGTGACTTTATTATCTGTCTTTTTGTTAATAAATTTCTCTCTATATATCTAGAAATTCTAATTTCTGCCCTTATCTTTTCAGTTTTAATCCTTTTTTTTTTAGTAAATTACAAAACAGTTAAAAAAAATAATGACCCACCTTGGAAATTTTTACTAAAGGGTGCAGTGGGTAGCAGAGGTTTAGCAATGGCTGCTTTTCCAATAGGTGGCAGATTTTTTACTTCAGGTACTTTCTCATGATAGATAAAATCATTATCTTTCCTGGCTGCTTCCAGCCCCCTTTGAACTTTAGCTAATTCATTACGGAAACCGAACGTTGTTCCACCACGAGTTTGTGAAGCTATTAAAAGCTCATTGGCATGCTAAAAATAGAACATGTAGAAACTGATTAATAGTATGAACATCCATGAAATTATGGTTGTCTCCTCATTTAGTTTGCAGAATTTTTTTTGGGAAAAATATGTTTTCGAAATTTGGTATTTCAATCAATTAAACTCCCACGTGAGATATCAACTTAAATACAGTTTTTTAATTAATAAGGACTCCAAGATTTCTTAATTAAGTAGAATTTCTATTTCCTACTTTTATGGCTCAGTCACTATGGCTACTCACCTGAAGTCGCGAAATTTCTTCACCATAATTTTTTGCCTGAGCTGAGACTTGACTTTGATAATATTCAGCCATAGCGTGGAATGCAGCCTGTTTCATGGCGACTGTGGATATCCAATCCTATAATAATTAATATACAGAAATCAATCAAAAAGTTTCAGATCTAAGAACTAAAATGAGTCATGAAATTATTGCATTTGGCCATTACCATAATCAAATCAATTCCTAGTAATGTACTCAGAATGTGGTTTTACTTGCTTCATAAATTTTTATTTTATAAATAACCTACTGAAATTTAATCTATTGTAATATGGCTGTCACATTAATAGTAATCTGATATGGACATAAAGGAAGTAACTAATCTGTCTGATTTGTTAACAGTAGTAGGAAATAAAATGCAGCAGTTTGTGACATGTTTTTGCATCCATTACATATTCACAAAGTATTCTTGCTTTACAGTGGTCCAAATCTTATGGATAAGAAAAGACAAAACAATCTGTTTGAGGGAACATTTGTAAAGGTCACAACACAATTTCTAAATACAATCTTTACATTTTAATAATTTTCATTACCTTTGGCCATAGTTCTCTAATAGAAGCTAACTGCATGAGTTTCATAGCATCAGCATAAAGTTCTGATGTTTGATATGCTAACTTGGCTATCATAGCATCCTTCATTTTATCTACAAATAAGAATTAATGAATTAGTCAAATCAAAAAACTTTCCTTAATTACACTTGGCATTTATAGTATAGCAGTCATAATTGCCCAATATTTACAGTGTAGCAGTTATTTGATTTATTACTAAAGAAACTGCTTTGATCGATTAATTATTTCAGTCAGGAAAATATTCTGAAACTATTGAATGAGAGGTGTTTGTGGAATGTCACACTTCCTATCAATAGCAATTCAAAAGGCTAGAGAGAGAATCTGATACTTCAGACAACTATTGGAAGGGCTTATAGGGACACTCAGCCCCAGAAAGCCTTGTTGTGGCTATGCTATTGAACAGATAGTGCCAAATGTAATTTTATGACCAACTAATACTATTGCATGTACCTGTTGATAGTAAACTTAGTAAACATACCATTAGTTGCTTTTCTATAGAAAGCCTCCTGTCCCTGAGCTAACATCAACGAACTTAAAGCACTGACGGTGTCTGGGTTTAAATCTGGTGTGGGATCTTGTTGAACATGTGACATCACGATATCTTTCAAATGGCCATATATACCACATGATTGCTGTAATAAAATATAAGAAATGATGTTAGTAATAGTAGATCTGGTGTAGGGGCCACAGGAATTTTCTAAAAAATTCTCTTTAGAAATTTTAACTGGTCTGTGACCTGAAAAAAACATATTTGGACTGGTGTTATAAAGTATTTTCTAAAAATAAATACTGATTGTACTTCAAACTTATATATTACTTTGCAGTCTAGAAACCTCCAAACTGTAGTTGAGCAAAAAGTTGATTTTAGAGTTTTATGTCAAAAGCTTAAACACATAACCCATTATTGGAAAACCACATTTCATTGTTTTTTAAGGCGAGTGATTGCTCTCGAGCGCCAGATGCGCACCTGACTGTCGATCGAGGGGAGATTTTTCTCGTTCCTCTTATAATTAAAAACCGCTCTCCTTTCTAAAGTCATGAGCGATTTATTATGATTTATGAAATCAGGAATGACCCCATTACATGTAGTTATTGATCTTCAGAACCATTTCCCATACACACAACTAATCACTCTCCTTAAAATCAGATCACTCCTTTAATATCTAATTGACTCTTCTAATCGAAACTGGGGGAGCTTTTTTAGGGGAGCAAACTTTTCAATTTGTTGATTAAGGGGAGCTTTTTTCAACTCTCCACTAAAATATGAGTAAAGTTAGCCTAACAAAATGTACCAGGTAAAGTCGGAACCCTGGTGTGGATCAATAGATCTACCAATATTTATTATAATGTATTTTTTGCTTTAGAAAATTGTGATCTAGTTCAAGTAAATCTAAATCAATTTCCCACTAAATGCACATAAATGCCTGTATTTATTCTATATTCTACCTGGAAATATTTAGCAGCTGTTTTTAAGCCCTCATCACTATCTGAGTTTTGAATTGATGCTATCTGACTCTGTAACGCAGCAATATTGAATAACATACACACTTTCTCGTAAGCTCCACTGGCAATAGCTGTAAAATATATAAATATATATCAATTTATAAGATTTCACTGGACACCTTAAAAAAAGTGGATTTATGTGTGCAATTTAAGCACAAATAAGCAAAGATTTAGCCCAATTACCTGGTCTGAACCAGATTTTTTAAATGTGGAAACACAATTCTTTTAAGGACTTGCATTCTATGAGTGACTTTGGTACAAACAATTGCAATGATCACTTTGCCATTTTGGGAAGTACATAGACAAAATTCCCCAGGCATTTAAATGGCATGGAATACATTGCAGCTTTTATTTCTTCGAAAGGGTATCATAGAGCTTCAGACAGTTGCACTAGAAAGAGTTCTATGAGTCTTTCACACAGAATTAACCAGTTTTATTCATTGAAAAATATCTGAGACTGCTCCTAAAAATATCAGTACATTCTACTGATCAAAATCAGTATAATTTTATATGCTACTCAATGTGAGCATATCCACATGCAGCGTAAATAAATCAATAGTTGTTGTGGTAGGAGAAAAATTATCACTAGTCAGATGGGAGACTGAAAATAACTGCCTCACAAATAATAAATAACTTAGATACAAGGACTATCTGACCAGATGATGACCAACCATATTTCAAATTACCCAAGTGTTTCTTACTTCAACCTACCCAATGATCGCTTCCCTGATAAAAATGATCCAACATCAAAGGCATCTTTCCATTTAAACTGAACTCGAATCTGTAACAATTGAAAATAAATGTTTTAATGTCCGAAATCCAGTATAAAGCACTTTCCTGATATAGATTATCACCCTGAATGTAGGTCTTTTGTGGCATTTTTCAAAGTCAGTTTCAATCATTCTAGCCTAAATTGTCTCTACATGGACTGCAACGAATATTAGTCTCTACAGCCTTTCTGAGTAACTGGTTGTTTTTCTGTTTGTATATTGAGTTGTCTGCATATTTCAAATACAAGGTGAAGGTCATTTTTCCTCTCAACCAGTCGTACGAGAAACATTATTTGACCTTTGTCCAAATATACAAATTTCACACTATTTTATCCAAGCTATATATTCGTTTCAGTCAAAGCTAGATCAATATATCCCAAACTGCTCATTATTTAGTGCTATATTTTGGTAGAACTATTGGGAAATTCATAACATCTGTCGTCTCATACATTTCTCACAGAAAAAAAAATATGCATAAATGTCAATTCTGGGGTTTTTTTGGTATATTTTGCCTTTGTAAAAATATTCAGAACTACTTTTTAACTTTCACAGGGTCAGAGAGAGAGGGAGGGTTTAACGTCCAGTCCACTCGACACAAACCAGGTCATTTCGGGACTAACATATGGTTCAATTTTATTTCCATAATTCGTTGCGCGTTGGGGTCTTTAGCAGTGGGAGGAAACCGGAGGACCCGGAAAAACCCCAGAAGGTTGGCCAGACGACCCTACTCCTTGTCACGTACAACCGGGGAATCGAAACCACGCCAGTTGACTCAATGACAGATTTTATGATACAGCGCGCACGTGCTAACCATTCAGCCACCCAACCCCCCAGGGCCAAAGATATTAATGTTATTTTTCATATAAAAATTTTTTTTTAAAGTAGTATTCTCCTTCAACCTAATAATCAATGCTCTACCTGATTTTCTGTAATAGGTAATTTATTTTCTATAGCAACTAGTTGATCATAATATCTGTAAAAAAAAAGAAAAAACAACACATTGTTTATTTGTTATAACTGAGAAATCACTTAGCCACCGTGACCCCCCACCCTTGCAGTAATTTGAGGCAGTGCAGTAGATAAGAAAGTTGAAGAGTACTGGAACAGTATCTAAAATTTATGCCTTGGAATGTTTTATGATTTGAAGAATTTGGGTTTATTTAGAAAGTAACAGTGCTTGGACCTAAAGAACACCATGCTATACTACTTTATCGAAATTATTAACTGATAAAGTTTAAAGTTGCTTAAAGTAAAGTTAAAGTAGCTAAGTCTCTAACTCAATATCATACAAAGTCTTACACCTTGAAAATATGAATTATTTGTCAATTCAAATCAACATTGATGTTGTGATCTTACCGGGAAAAGGTAGGCTTCTGATATCTAATATTTAAGACAAAATAACCATTTTACCATTGGTACACGAATCGTGTACCATAGTGCGTTTCAGCGTCATTTGTAACAAGTGACCAGAAAGAACGAGGCTAGACATATTCCACAACACTCCTGTCAAACATCTTATCTGGAGATCATGCACAATAGACTGGAATAACCGGACGCTAGAAATTGCCATTCGGTTGAGACTCAGGACGTATTTGGCTGGACATAACTGATTTGAAATTAGAGGTTAAAACGAAACAATTGAATGTAATTCAGTTTATATACAATCAGATTACATCATTATATATGCGTTGCAACCCATTAGGGTCAATTTCTAGGTCCCAAATATTAGCTCCTTTAAATATTGTGGCATCATGGCAACAGATGACCACCAGTCGTAATCAGGATATATATATATCCTGAATCGTTCACTAATGAGCAGATAACTTATTGTTGGGTGTGTCCCAACTAAACTGAATTAAACTTACTACTGGACCATTCCTGATATAAGCTTATACTTTATAAATCTAATACACTGCTATTGATTAGACGAATGTGATAATCAAACATGACAAAATGTCATTATAAGCTCTCTTAAAATAGAATGATAGACTCATTTACACAATATTTTATTTCGAAATCCACAAAGACTGAAAGAAATTCTCAACATCTAATTGTTGAAAGCCTATTATTTATCTTTCTTTAATTGAATTTTACTTAGGACACATACAATTAAATAAACATTGGATCTTGTAGATTGGGTGTGTCGAAATTAAGTGAGGCCAGACAGTTGTTCGTTTCGTTTCATTGTTCGAAACAAAACGAAAAATATAAATTTTTACACTCACCGATAGAGAACTTCAAGTGCAGATTCGTGTTTGTCAACCGATTTCGTGATCATCAAATTCCTTAATTTGTTAAATTCGCTAAGGGCAGTATTGTAGTCATCTGGTTCTGCAGATGAAAACGTATTTTGAATAAAACTACGTAATGGTTTCACAAAATCAACATCGTAAGTCTTCTTTAACGGTACTGATAGGTACATCGCCATCTTGATTTGTTTGATCACATGATCTACAGATACTATTTATAGGTTTAATTGACGTCACTCTATCTGATTCATGAAAGCGTGCAGTTTGATAATAATTTATCGTTTGTTGAATGGTCAACTGTTTTCTTTAAATTTGGGATTGGCCTGCTAGCTAGTTATAATAAAGAAATGGCCAAAGAAATAGAAAACTTTAAATATTTTTGAACAGCTAAATCAGAGTAGCGGGATGTTTTTTCAAAAGTTTTTCGGTGGACCTTATACTAGCTTATACATAGTGATAGTACATATTAAAAGAAAGGTCCATGTTTTTTCTAACAGAATTAGATTAAACATACATTATGCAAAAGCTAAATCTGCCTATTATTGCAGATCTTTCTTTGAAAAACAATTAAATCGATAAGTGGATAATCGAGACTGTGTTTTATCGTACTGACTTTAGTAATGGTGATCGAGGCTAGCCTAAAATTCAAAAACTAAATATTTCCGTTCAGAGTGCAGCCATTTGACTGAAATTTTCAACTTACGTTAGCTTTTTTATAACTATTATAGCGAGCACAGTCAACTCTTTATCTAAGCCCCCATAATGCCTACCTACCTACCCATGTCTACCTATGTCTGTTCCAAACGCAGGAGTCAGCTTGCTCCTCTATATTTGGCTCTATTTCATCATCTATTTGAGTAATTTGTCTTCTCCCGGTTACTTTTCCTTCACTACATGAATATGAGTAGTCGTACATCATGGGGTGGTTATGCCACAGTCGATCTAATCGGTTACCGAAAGATTTTACGTTTTTGGCCGTGATAACTGATTCTGGTAAGCTGTTCCAGTCTTCTATACTACTCTGTTTGTGAAGTAATGTCTACGTATTTCCAGTCTAGATCTATTCTTAACTAATTTCAGTAAATGTCCACGAGTCTGGTGAAAAGTACTCTTATTGATCGGTAGTAAATCTTCTGTTACACATTTGTCATATCTACCAGTTAAAATTTTATATGTCTCGATCATATCGCCTCTCAGTCGTCTAAATCTCAGTGATGGCAGCTTTAGTTTTCTGAGTCGTTCTTCATATGTCAAGTCCTTCATATCTGGTAACATTTTAGTGGCCCTACGTTGAACATTCTCAATTGATTCTATGTCTTTAATTTTGTATGGGTTCCAAACGCTACTCGCATATTCCAGGTTAGGTCTGACAAGCGATTTGAACAATAGACAGAATGTTTTAAAATTCAAGTATTTAAATGACCTCCTGATTATCCCAACTATTTGATTTGCTTTATTCACTTGTGTCTGTATATGCTTTTCGAAATTAAGCTTTGAGTCGGATTCAACAGATTCTAAATTAACATATGAGCCTGCGTAGGTTGGCATCGTGTAGTTTGTGGTTCTTGGTTGCTGTCTTTTACCAGAGATAGACAAGACTTTACACTTGTCCGGATGAAAATGCAATAGCCATTTTTCACTCCATCTAAAAAGATTAATGATATCATTTTGGACTATTTCAATGTCACTTTGATTGGTAATTTCCCTATATAACTTCGTATCATCTGTAAACATGTATACATCAGATTCCACAGTTAGAGGTAGATCGTTAATAAATAGAACAAACAAAATTGGTCCCAATACAGAGCCTTGCGGTATACCACTCGTCACACTATGCCATTTTGAAAAGGATCCATTTAGTTGTACTCTCTGTTTTCGGTTACTCAAGAATTTCTTAACCCATGTACATGTCTGATTGCTTATACCATAAGAACGTATTTTGTTTACTAATCTTATATGTGGTACCTTATCAAAGGCTTTCATGAAGTCAGTGTAAACGGCATCGATGGTTCCACCATTGTCGAGTATGGTAGTCCAATGGTCTAGTACCTTCAGGAGTTGTAGTGTGGTAGATCTGCCACCCATAAAACCAAATTGTTTTACACTAAATAAGTCAAATCTGTCCATATGTTGGATAATTCTTTTTCTAATTAACTTTTCCATTAACTTGCATATTATACCGGTAAGACTAACATGTCTATAGTTGGATGCAGAGTTCTTACTTCCTTTCTTAAAGAGTGCTGTTATTTGACCAATTCTCCATCCTTCGGGTATTGCACCTGTTAAATATACTACAGAGTGGCCTATCGATAGTATCTGCTAATTCATACAGTATCTCTTGATCTGGACCAGGTGATTTTGTAGTATTTTGTTCCTTTAATTCAACAGTTGTGAAATCATTGTCGTTTGAATTTTCATCGTATTTTATATTTTCAAGTAAAGTTTCATCATCATCGTTTTCTATACTAAAAACACTACTGAAAAATTCAGCTAATATCTCGGCTTTTTGTTCATCGTCTGAAGCAATAACTTTCTTTCCATCACGTACCGTGTGTATTTCACTATTAGTTTTTGCCGATTCAGCTATCTGCTTTTCACGGTTCTTCCGTTCCATTGAAATAATCGATTTTGCCTTTTTTCGGGCTTTAGTGTACTCTTTGTAGCCTTCGCTATCTTTTTTCAATCTGTATTTTTCCCAGCTTCTATGTTTCTTTCTAATAGAGCGTCTAGCCTCCGGGCTCAGTGGGGTGTTACCTTTTCTAGTACCAACACGCTTAGTCGGGATGTTATGTTGCATGGCTAATATTAGTTTGTTCATAAAAAATGTCTACCATTTCTGTTGTGTCTTTACCCTGTAATGTTTCAGTCCAGTCTATATCCAGTTCCTGTCTAAGTTTAACATAATCTCCTTTGAAATAGTTGAACTTTTCACTCTTTGTGTTTTCATAGCTAAGGTAGCATTTAAAATTAAATGATAATACACAATGATCACTGCGGCCGACCGGATCCAAGTATTCAATATTCTGTATATAATTACTATCGTTCACAATTATAAGATCTAGTAATGATGGCTCTTGATTTATGCGATACCTTGTTGGATGGTCCACTGCTTGTTGAAAATAACAATCTCTAATACATTCTAGAAAGTCCAGGCTAGTCTTCTCTCTTGCAGTCCATGAATCCCAATCTATATCAGGAAAATTATAGTCGCCTGTCAACAGAATATGAGTAAATTCTTCATGTTTACTAATATTGAGTAATAGCTCACTTAATTCATTGTGATTCTCCTCTGAGGATGACGGACTTTTATAGATACACCCAACTAACTCTGGGAATAAGTCATAACCATCTATGTTAAATTCTGCCTTAGATGTACTGTATCTACTATTCTTCGGTAACGCTTCTGTAATAATGATAATATTCGGGTCTGACTCGTCGTTAATAAAACGTGTTCTAAATTCATCAATTTTATTCATGAAACTATCTGCATTTGTGTACACACATTTTAGTTCACTTAAAAGTTTAAAATGCTTTCCACCAATAACATTTGAACTACGCATTTACAGGTTTATATACAGTCTTAGAGTGATTTAATTTCGTTTTACTACCACCCTGATTGTCTTCCTTTCCCACGGGGGGCCTCGAACTATGTGACGGTGTTTCCCCGATTTCTCTTCAGCATTTAGCTTCTTGGCCTCATCAAACATGGCTTTATTCTGATCTCTTTCATTTTTTGTCATATCGTGTGATATACTAATATTTTTGTATGGACTCTTCTCATCCACATCTTTCAGCTTACTAAGTTTATTCATAAAGTTTTTCTTTACTTCTGTATTTACAAATATTACCTTCATAGGTCTTGATCTAGTTTGAACACTTATCTCGCTTTCCTGGTTTTCTGTTTCTTCCTCGTTGTCGCCATCTTTGATCTTCTTCTTCCCGATCCTTACTACAGATTTAATTATATTTTTCTCTCTTATAGTGCTTTCCCTGATCTCCGATACCTTTTTATTTACAGTATCTTCAATAGCTACAGCGTTACTAATTATATTTGTATCAAAATTCCCAGACTCATCTACAATACGCTTAGCAATTACTTCCACCTCTTTAATAAACATCCGCGATAGCTAGAAATTTATTATTTATTATTAATCATCAACCTGCCATTGATAAACTTATATACCCTACTTCAATAAAATACAATACTTTTTTTCAGAGATTTTCGAGAAATGGTGATAATCCGAGTATAAACGATAATATATTGAATTATTGTGGTTGCTCAGTAAGAAAGAAGCTGCCTCGCTCCCGGTGTTGGCCGAGAAAGTTCCTCGAGTTTTTTTCCGGCGTCGCCTCCCCTTGCCAGTGGTGCAGGATAGGAGCCCTGGCAAGGAACAGTGTCTAACTATTCGGATGGGACGGAAAAACGAGGTCCCGTGTGCACAATGGCGTGCACCTAAAAGAATTAACCCATAGATGACAGCTGGAATTCGTTGTCCGCGGTGCCGTTGTTGGGGCACAATTTTCCTTACAGAACACTCACTGAATGGCGTATGCTCGTCTTCATCCAGTCAGTACAGAAAAGCTGGACGCCAAACCCCATTTCATTCATTTCCTATCCCGAGATGCGAGTTTGGCAATCTCAAGTTGCATTACGAAGTAGTTATCCCCCTTTAATTAGAAATCAAACGCCTTGGGTTAAAATTTAACCGACGACCAGAGTAAACCAAGGAGAGCGACAAATTCAAAAAGTTCTTACTTCGCGAAACCGAAATTATTTTTAGCTCTACCACCATCGACACTCACCAGAAAAGAGTCATTTTCACTCTAATTCTGTGAATTCATCCAACAGTAGTGGATCGTTCTAAGGACTTCCATTAAGCAGGTTTTGGCATGATTTGATGACCTATAACTCCCTTGATTTCCAATTAAACCGACACCAAACTGTACTATACGATTTGATAAAACCTAACTGCTCCGCGAAATTTTTGTCCATTTTAAAATGGTCGCCGAACAAGAATTAGAGCGCGCGTTATTTCACGTCGTCTTGAAAATACAGAAAAACTGTTCGGTAAGATAAGTTTAAGATTTCAGTATTCCACTCTTCACTATTTGTAACATAATTAATTATTTCTATTCAAACTGTGATGATATGTGTTGAAAATTTTGAAATTAAACCTAGTTTTACTTGCGAAGTTAAACCCAGTTTTACTTGCGAAGTTAAACCCAGTTTTACTTGCGAAAATCCTCGAATAGTATGTAGCCACGCACTAGACAGGCATAGGCGTACGAGGCGGGGGGGGGGGCGGGAGGGCACCGGCCCCCCAAATATTTTCAGGAAAAAAAATAGAAATCTGAAAAGAGCTCAGAATTGTGAGATCGGTCATTAGCCGAGGAGTTTTTGAATAATGGGGTCGGGAAGCGTCGCCCCGTCTGTCGGGTTTTGAATATTTTTAATAATATGGAAACGGAAAGAAAGCAGTCCAGTCAATGATGAACACGTACGTCATCTGAATAGAACTAGCACGTAGCACGTACACATGGCCTTTCTCAGTTTTTGAGTACTGTGTTCCTGTATACTGGTCTATCTTGATTCTAGATCTATCTATCTTAGATATGGATAAAAAAAAATGTGAACTGTCATATAATGAAAAACGTGGCAAAAGTAAATCGTAATACGGAATATATAGATTGTAAATTTGAACTCTTTTAAAATGGTCATTCATATATTAAAAGTAGATAACGTATATACAAGTCTTCTATACATCTGAGATCTGGATAAAAAATGTGAAGTGTCATAAAATGAAAAATGTGGCAAAAGTAAATCGTTCGACTTGTTCTTGTTTTCGTAGTAATAGAGCTTGTATTTTAAAGATGACTTTTTACCAGTTTTTATGCTGCAACTGACATAATTTACTACCCACTCCAAATTACTAGAAAGTATTCGAAATGCCTGGAAATCGCGTCTACGGCCGTCTGGTTTTCAAAATTTTCTGGGGGAGGCCCCCCACACGCCCAGTCAGACGCTTCGCGCCTCGGGAAAATATGCTGGCCCCCAAACAAGTTCGGCCACGTACGCCTATGTAGACAGGACGCGGATATACAGTATTGCAGCTAAATTCACCCGAAATTGTTTTTCTCTGTGCAACCCAGCGACAGCTAGTCAGCACCAACAATCACCGAGAACATGCAATTTGCCCTAAAGTTTACGGACTAATTAAAATTCTTCAATAGGGGACGACATGTTCTCCCAAAGATTAGAACCTTTTAAATTTTTGATATAGGTGCTTTACTGTTGAAAAAATATATATTTTTATTTCATAAGAAGCAACAGTAAATGTGTTTAAACAACACAGTGGGTTTTGAAACGCGTTTTTTCCATAAAAGAAATTAGACCAGAAAACAAGCATTATTCCCCACCCTGCACCGACTATTTGATGCATAATAAATATGTAATTCTAATATAAATATGGTATCGTTCTTTAACGCGAACGGTGTCAAATTCATTGTTTTCTATCCGCAATAACAACGGTTGGTTGCAACAGAGTTTTAAGGTCCATAATTTAAAGCGGAAATTGCAAATTTTTAAGTTATATTTTTAAAATTTATTAAAATAAAGCCTGAAAATAGATGGTATCCATAAACAGTCCTACTTTGTTAAAGAATAATCCTATAATTCACTATTGCCAGTTGAGAAATTGGCAAAAATATCATTTTCCTCTTCATTTTCAAACGTTTGAAAAAAGCTACTCCATGTTGGAGAATAGAAAACAAGGGAGGTAATTGGGAGGTAATTGTGTTATTATTTCCTGTATTTATGAGTTTTAAGTGTAAGAATGACACCTATGATCGTATAATTGTGAGTTGACAACATTGAGCAAAAGACATAGAAATAATTACGTTTTGACTTTCTTAGAAAATTTGCAATTTCCGCTTTAATATGTTTGCCCACTTGAACATTCTTGGAACAAGATGGAACAATGGTTAATCATTTTCAGCGACGACAGATTGTCATACCACAAAACAAAAGAATCGACACTTATTTTTTTAAATTGTAATTGGCCCCAGACCAAAGTGCTCCACAGTCTTGATACGCATGTACATTTGTAATAGTCAAGACTCGGTTTAAAGGTCCCACGAAAAGGTTTGCCACCGTTGATGACAGGGGTGCCAAGAAAAAAAGATGATGTATGCAACAGGAGAGGTGTCGGTTTGTCGAGCGTATAGATTATTGCTTTGGTAATCGTTCAGGTTGTTTGTGGTAGAAGTACGTCGTTACAATTATTTGCATGCGTATCGCCCTTGCTCATTTTGATTTTAAAATTTTAGATCTTGACAATTAGTCGCCAGTTTGTGTATTGTGAATTAGCACCCAACACCATGCTGATTTAGCTTTCTTTATTGGCGGCCAAGCGAATTTACTGCTGATCATTTTACGTATAATGGACAGAATCAGGGCCCTTGAGAGGAAAAAAATGTGCTGGAGCGAGACCTTTATTAATTAAGTGGACTATGCACTTCAATATTATAAAACCTGATCCCACAGCTGCTGTAAATAGAAATCAATAATAATAAAAAAAAACAAGGAAAAAACAAAAGAAATACAAAACAGTAATTTAATTGGAAGTTTGCAGGTGTTACACATATGTATAACATGGTTTCCGTCACATAATACTTAGCGTCTATTCAACTTTTTCTCCATTTTTAGAAATTCATTGGGTGACTGACTACGACAGGTGATGTTAACGTTAATTTCTCTTTGTTGAAACCTTATTCAAAGGATATAAATCACCCCGTGACCTTCGTCTAAAAAGAACTCTGCCTTAAAGAATATCAAACTTTTTTATATCTATAACTTGTTTATTTTAAGAAAAAAACATATGCTGTTCATCGGTCAATTAAAATATTTCTAATTTATGTATTTAGCCTATCAAGATATATTATAGGCCTACATATTTATATCCATTGCAATTATTTATTCTTAAAATATTTTTTATTTATTGTCAAACAAAAAAACCATAGGCAAATTAATATTGGTTTTTAAATTCAGTATTTTCAAATTTTCAAATTTAA
Source organism: Patella vulgata (assembly GCF_932274485.2). NCBI lineage: Eukaryota > Metazoa > Mollusca > Gastropoda > Patellidae > Patella > Patella vulgata. The sequence continues at coordinate 28,865,581 of NC_065883.2, forward strand.
AACAATATCAACAGGAAATAAATTCTTTCATGAAGATGACCTTTGGCCATATGGGAAAGGTATGCATATATTTTCCTTGACTTTTCCATTCTCAACCAATCAGAAGTCAGTTTATTGAAAGGAAATCAGGTCACATGACCACCTTGCAGTCAATGTGGACGTCGTGTGGTCCAAGTGTTCAACCGAAAAAAGTTAAAAATCATCAGAAATTTTGGGTAAGTTTTTGATATGATTTAATATACCGCAGGATAATAAATTGGATGAAATGCATATGCTACAACCATGTTGTCTACTCGCGAAACGGTACACTTTCCCGCAATATATCTCCCGCGAAATTGCACGTAAAGCATTTCTCATTGATAAGCACAAAGACATTAGATTTGCATACAACTGTGTCGATAGTAGTAGGCAAACCGGGGATATACGGTGTACTTTTACGACAATACATTGTAACCGTGATTTTACCCATGAATGTTATTTAAGGCTAGATATATTGAAAAATATCAGGTGATTATAAAAAATGGAATGTTTCTAAAGAATTAATTGGTTTGTAGATGTAAAGTTAAAGAATATATGAAAAAATTTATTTCATCACTGACCCCGATTTATTCTTAAACGTGTGTAGCGGTTGCCTACGTACACTAATAAACCATAATATACAGTTTACCGAATAACGGTTATTCCTCACATTGTTGGGATGGATTTGTTCCATTCATATTATGGATATGTTTAATTTTGGATGGTAATGAATGCCTGTTGTGGAGTAGTTTGAAGTAGGGAGTGGATTTTCGGATAGAAATGGATTCCTTATTTTGGATGGATAAAGGAATGTACCGTTAACTTGGGCATGTTGACACTCTAAATGAAAGACCTACATACAGTGTGTGTGTATATATATATATATATATATATATGATATCATGATATTATTAGTAAGTGAAGCACAGAATATGTATCTGTTAATAAATATTTTGCCCATGTAGACCTATCATATTATTTATTGTATTTGATTAACTTAACAGCTAGGTATAGTATATACATGTAGACTGTGTGAATTAAATGTCAATTATCACTGTGAAAAGATTTTGTTTAGACAGCCACAGAAAACCCATGTAGCAGTCATACCATTTTGTTTCTGAAATGTCATCAATGATGAAATATATAATTTCCTAAGGTATTCAAAATATAGCCTTCTGGTATTCAAAATCCCCTATTAATTGTTTCCTGTTGCTCTTTATCAAAAATACATTCTGTGACGTGTTGGATTTTCTTATTTCAAATTTCATTGATTCAAATGAATAACAGGCTAAAAATTATTTAGATTTTGTGTGTCACGTTTGATGATTGTTATTGTTAGGCCTAGTTCTATATATGCACCTAATGGATGAATACCTTTAATTATGAGTCATCACCATTGAAGGTATGGCACCAATTAAAATATTGTTAGTCACAGAGTTCCTAGATTATAAGGCAATACAATTCCAATGACAAAAACTATGATTAGTCATTTGCTAAAACTAAACAAAAAAATATTGTCATCAGTTCTGATTATTCAGAACATAATTTCTTTGTGGTCAGATGGAAGGTATTCATATCTGAGTATTTTTTGTAATTTGTGTGGACGAAACTCGGGATAAAGATATAAATGAATTTTATTCATTTTATTTTTTATCTAAAATATTAGTGGTTAACATTGTCATATTTCATACATCATTAGTATTGGTAAGTCAACTAAATTTAATCAATACAAAGGTTATGAAATTTTTAGTATTGAAAAAAAAAAGAAGATATTTTGAAGTTATTGGAAATTTAGTAAAGTAAATGTACATGTAGGACAAAGAATTTCCATGGTATTGATGAAAGTTGTGTAAATTATTGGGAAATCCATGTGTGAAATATTACTGGGCGATACATATATCAAGGTGAAATATTACTGGGAGATAATGTACATGTATCAATGTTTAATATTACTGGGTGATAAATGTATCAATGAATTAATATCATTTATCTCACATATTTTATGTTGGTTATATTAATGTATATTCAATAGTTTATAAAAAGTTAGGGAGTCTTATCCTTGTGATACAAATTATAGAAAACTTTTAAAATCTAAAAAAAAAAGAATCAATAATTGATAGATTGTTTGAAAGATTTAAGGAACTATCCTAAAAATTACTGCAAATAATCCCTGCCAGGTGTTGTTTTGAGGTCATTGTTGTAACTTATGGTCAAATACTAATAAGCATAGCTCCTCTTTACTTCAAAAACAAAAGTATGATTTACAGTAAAGTGACCAACATTTATTTGTGTAGCGTTGGTTCTTTTTGGTATCACTAGTAACATATACGATAGATGACAGGTCAGGCCAGGAAACAGATTTCTTAGAGCGTTAAATCTTACTCATCTTAAATAGAAGACTAGATCTCGCTTTAACTACGTACATCTTATCAAGGCCTTCACGTAATACCCTATATATTTCAGCACTAATTTCCATTAGGTTCAAGCCCAACTTGTGAGCCTATCAGATTCCTCGATCGTCGTGAATACCAGGTCTCGCGCTTTCAAGCAGAAATGTCTACCTGTGATAATCGAGTTGCAAAGTTCAAGGTTCATTCAATGTCAAGGTTTCCGTGGAGGTCACGATGTCACAACCTCTGATTGGACGCTACTGCTCACATGTCTGTAGATAACATAGCTATAAGTTCGGGAATTCTGAAGTAAACAAGCAATGGCCAGATGTTGTGAAACTCGCAGTCGTTGCTTCAGAAACATGGATCTTACTATAGTTAAATGTAAATGACTGAGACTAACTAATGTAAAAAATGTGATTAATGTTCAATATTTTTGTATCGGTTTTTCAGGTTTAGGTCAGTTTAATCATTAGAAGGACATGAAGCTGAGATAGTGATAGGCCTGAAATAATTTTGTCAACACCATGAAGACTGCATCGACAAAGTATAGTGGCCATGGCGAGTCCTCATCACAAAAAACACATCGGCGACGTGACAGCCATGAAAAGTCCAACTATGAAGAGGTCGCCATTATTGGTAATGGTGCTTATGGAACTGTTTATAAAGGTCGAGACCTTAAAAATGAGGGACAACTTGTGGCCATTAAAAAAATTCGAATACCTAACACAGAAGAAGGAATGCCTATGAGTGCTATTCGTGAAATATCTCTTTTAAAACAGCTGGAAAAATTTGAGCATCCAAACATTGTCAGGTATGTTTAACAGTGTACAAGTACAACTTCTTGTCTTAATCCCAATAATCTTCAATGATTTGTTTTGGAAATACCAAGGTTACATATCTTGCAGTGGTTACAAGTGCATGTAAATTTTTGAAAATCAAAAATATCACTATCATTATTGTCTTCATGAAGAAAAAGGAATTACTCTCCACAAAATCTTAAAACCAAGATATTTTAGATATCTCTATTTAAACAGAAGACATGACAACATTCGGAAAAGGCAGTTTTGTTTGAGGTAGATTTCAATTCTTGTAATTTAAAATACATGTAAAATACAAGTTAACCATCAAAATTCTTAAATTGCCTACCAGCTAGGCTAAAGATATTCATATTTAGTCTTCTGATTATTCCCATTTCAAAAGAGGGTTTGGGTGGTCTATGCATACTCTATGTATGATCTGTCAACAGTCATTGAGCCAAGTGACATGGTTTCGATCCCAAGCTTGCATGTGAAACGGAGTGGTGTTACCAGCCCAATATTGTGAGTTTCTATGGATGTTCTTGTTTTCTTCCCTTTGACTTTGAGTAAGTGAAATTATTAAAATAAAATTGAACCAGATGTTAGTCCCCATATTACCTGGTTTGTGTCCCGGTGCAAATTAAATCCCATGTCAGAAAGGGGTGTTGGATGCTCTAAAGCATGACCTTAGATCATAAGGTCTTTCATCGAGTCGGATGGCGTGGTTGTACATGTATCATTGTATGTGACAAGAAGTAGGGTCGTCTGTCCAATGTCATGAGTATTTTTCGGGTTCTCCGGTTTCTTCAAACTGCTAACGACCCCTACTCACAGGCGATTTATTGAAATGACCTAGTTTGTGAACATAAACATTAAACCCCATTTATTTCTCTTTCCTTCCCTGGTCAAAATTTATGGCTAGATTTTACTAAAGTATACTCAAACTCAGATTAGGAAAATACGTTTTCTGAAGATTGTTTCAGTTTACATTCCTTTTTAGGGCTCACTATTATCAAAAAATTTGCTACATTTGGTAGTTTGTATGTTCTGAAGATGCAGTCAGAACTATTTATTGAATGTTTTAAGATATGAAACTTTTAAAGTTTGGAGAATTTTAATAGTTGTTGTCTTGTTCTTAGTGTTTAACGTCCGCTTTCACCAAAGGTGATATTGCAGACAAGTTGGCTTTATTTTCATTATCTCAGTGTACACGTGAGAAAACCAGAGTACCCAGAGTAAACCCCCATCTCCAAGCCACATACGCTCACACCAGGGATCGAAACCACAACCACAAGCCAGAGGTGACCGGCCAGCTAGAAGTCGAAGCACAAAGTTCTAGACCACTAGGCCATCCCAACCCCCCACTTTTAGTAGTCTACTACTGGCTTTAAAGGCTCAATACCACTCTTGTTGTAACAGAATAATATGTCCTAATCTTTATTCTGGTCAACAGATTGTACTATTTTACAATATTTCAATTAATTGATGATACAAATTTCATCTTAACACACCTTATTTAAAATTTTTGAAAAATTCAACATAATGGTTTGAAATGTCTAACGTAAACCTTTTCAAGTGAAACTTCAATTTAAAAATATTTTCGAACCCTCTGGACAAGTAAAATAGGATGTAATGGATAATTTACACAACAGGTAGGACACATCTAGTACTTAGATAGAGATATTATTTATTTTCTGGAGCTTTCAAGCCAGCAAGAGTGTTATTGTCCCTTTAAATACCATTGATAAAAACTGATTTGATCAGTTCCACATGATTAACCTTATTGTAACTGAACATGTAATGTCGTTAGAATGGTGTCTACTATAGCAATCTTGTTGATGTTTGGTTCAATTCAACCTATTGTTAGTCCAATCTATGTTACTTATTGTCAAGTATTTTACGTACCAATAATCCCTTTGTTGTCACAGAACTAATAAAGCATAATAAATTCAAAGTTGAATAAAACTCAGGTTTTGTGGTGTGTAGCAAATATTTTATCAGCTAAAATCTTTAAGTAGAGGATATCAGATATTTATTGGGTGAATAAATTGATAAAAGAAATATTTTAGTTATGCATAAATGTAAACTATGCTAAATATGCTTTGAACTTGGACAAAATAATCTCATTGACTTTGTTCTCTGATAATTTTGTGTCTATTTAAAGTCTGAATAATCTGTTAGTCTGTTGTCATTAATCAGTCTTTAATCACAGTAATTATTGAATATGCATATTAATTTCGAAATTCTTATAGTTTTGAAATATTCTCGAATAATACCCACTGGTTATTTCTGGATAACATCACTTACACTAAACAGACATTTTTTTGGTAGCCTACAAATTTAAGAATAAAGAGTTTTCAAACATTGTACAGGGTGACCCCATAAAATTTTTATTAAATTTCTGGACTTTAACTTCAGTCTGTGTGCAGTCATTCACCAAAGTTTCAGTTATCTTGGGCGCTTTGCATAAAAGTCATGTTCTTTCAAAAAAATATGCTCCAAATGGCCTCCGTGGCATTGGAGGCAAACTCAATTTCCCTGATTATCTCAAGGATGATGTGTACCCTGGAACAACCCTCAAACAATTCGTGAATTGAAGGCAGCAATCACAGCAAAAATCAGGAAAATCCCCACAGGAATGTGTTGAGTACAGTAGATTTAGCCATGTGGGATCACTACAACAAGATATATTTACATGTATTTGCTGTTATATTTCTTACTACAGCTGATCTATATATTGTAAAATTATCATTGATTTTCTATGCACTTGTACATGTAATTGCAAATTGACAACATAAAAACTCACTCAAATAGAATGCATCATCATCATCAAATTTTTAAAGAAAAGCCTTTACATGTATGCTTAATAATGACAAATTTGTCATAAAACAATGGCATCAATAAGCTATCATGTCATGTTCTGTACCATACATGTACATGTATTGCCTTCACAGTATGTAGATTTCCGTCAATTATGATTATAAATTTATTCCTCACACAATAGGCCTTCGTGTACATGATACATGAACTCAGCAACAGGCCCACATGTAGGTGTACAATATACTCGACAATAGACGTAAATTGTGCATTGTAGGCCTACTCAACATTCAGATTTAAACTTTTAAATGGCTGGTTATCAGATAAAGTCCTGAATAAGAGAGACATGAATATTGTATTGTACTAGTAGGAGATATATATATTTCTATTATATCTACATAGCATGTATTTTAGTTGTGTAAATAAGAATGTGTAAATTGTTTAAATTGTGTAGAAGAGAGCATGTTTAACTTGTTTAGAATTAGGTTTAGTAATAAACACTTAATGTGAGTAGTAATGGCATGTAGGTGGATTATATTTGAACAACTAATTAGTCTGAAACTACAGTTACAGTAATGTTTAACATAGAGAAAACATAAGCTGGTTACCCCGACATATTTCTCAGATCTCTTTCTGTTAAACTTCATTATACACAGAACACAGTTTTTATGGAAACAATCACTAGTTTTATTCTAAAATCATGACATTTCGACAAGCATGATAACGATAAGAGGATACTTGTCGAAACGTTGTGCTTTTAGAATAAAACTAGTGATTTTCCCCATAAAAACTGTGTTCTGTTAATGTGTTCCCTGATCGCTAAATGCCACTTGAATATTATTTTATTATACACTATATCCCGTACGCAATAAAGGGTCAGTTGGTTCGGATGTGTGGTCTGAAGAATGGTGTATGTTAATTTTCTTAGGTCTCTTACGATGCTCTTATGAGTATGAAGAGGAGTCAGATCTCAGTCACCTTCCAAACCATGTGAATTTTCTCTGTATTTTAGTAGCGAATGAAATTAAAGAATTGGAATTGTTGTCCCTTGTGCGATTGTTTTGTTCATTCTTCCTTTACATGTATAATATCCAGTTTGTTCAGTTTATTTAGGAACAATTTGATTGTTAGATAACATGTTAAAAGTATTTAGTGTGGGTATTAAAAAGGTCTTTCATACGTGTAGATCATAATTGTTCTTCATGTGTAAACGATTTAGAGTATAAGTACACCTGGTATTGCTTTAAGGAAATATAAAAAGTAAAGTCTGTTGAATAAGCTTTTAGAATGATAAACTTGTTTATTGTTATATTAATGTATGGAGAAAGTCAAGTTTTATACAAGTAGGTCAGTCACTAGTAGACTTTCACTTATTGTAATGAACACTGACTTTTAACCTCCTTATTAACATAACTTACATACCACACTGACATAATGTTATACCAACTTTGAAGGGATTATTAGTAGAATCTATACAATTTCTAGGATTTCCTTAAGTAGCAGTACTGAGGTCAGGGGCTACTCTAGGGTACATGTAGGAGACATTGGGGATCCTCATACATTAAGTTAAATGAATTCAAAAGAGTAGAAAATCCTAATTGAATTTTAATTTTGTTGATATTTTACTAGTTCTCATGTGGTACTACACAATATTCGATTAATTTTCAAAGGACTGGCTAATTCCCTGCATGTACATGTACATTTAATACAATACAATGCACATGCAATGAAAAAGATTTATTTATTGTTAATCCTGAAATGACCTAGAGTCAAAACTAATTTTTTACTATCTGTTTTGAAAGGACAGCTGTGGCAGTTCAGACAACAAGGCTGGTGGTGGACATATTGCTTTCTTTGGCAAGACATCTTCTGATTCATATAAAAACCTGTATTTGTTTCCATGTTCAATTCAGTTTCTCCCACATGTAATAATGAAAAATGTGCCACCATTTATTTTAATATAAATTTGTATTTTTGTTAGGTTATTAGATGTACGTCATAGTCAGTTAAATGAAACTGAAATACGACTGATGTTGGTGTTTGAATACATAGATCAAGATCTAGCCACATATTTAGAAAGATGTCCATCTCCTGGACTTGGACCAGATCGAATAAGGGTAAGTTACTCTGGACCATTTCTAACTCAACCTCATTACTGACCTTTATTTTTTTATACGCCCAAGTTTTATGAGGATGTATATTGTCACCGTCCCTGTCTGTCCGTCCACAATTTGTTTGTGGACAGTCTACAGGTCACAATTTTATCCGACTTTGACGAAACTTGAAATATAGGTTTATCTCCGAAAGATCTTGGTTTATCTTGATATCGGCATGTATCGGATCAAAGCTTCATGGATTATGGCCCCTAATTGTGCGAAAAATCACGTTTTTAGCTTGTGGACACTCTGGAGGTCACAATTTTCATCCAATTTTGATGAAACTTCAAATGCATGTTTATGACATAAAGATCTTGGTTCCTTTCGATAATTGCCGGACAAAATGGACGGCCCTTTGATGAAACTTGAAATGTATGAATATCATCCAAAGATCTTGGTTCCTTTCGATATTTGCGCATATCGGAGCGTAACTTCCTGGATTATGGCCCCTGATTGTACTTAAAATCACGTTTTTATACACGCACATGGAAATGTGGTTGTATATTGCCGTTGCCTCCATCTGTCCTGACGGTCCGTCGTCCACACTTTCTTGTGAACACTCTACAGACTACATTTATGATCTGATTGTTTTGAAATTGATATATTTTGTTTCCATTACTGATATGAAGAAGCCTAATTAATTTCAATAATTTCCGTTAATTTCTGCTGGATTTATGGCCCTTGTTTCACTTTATTGCACCTTGTGAATGTCAAAAATTATCATCCTATCTGTGTGAAATTTATATGTATCCTTTAAATTAGTGAAACGATGGATTCCTATTGAATTTCATCAATTTCTGTTAATTACTTTTAGAGTTATAGCCCTTGTTTCACTTTGTCGAAGCCTGTAAACGCTTTGATGACTGAAGTTACCATCCGATCTGCATGAAACCTATTGAATTTCAGCTATTTCCGTTAATTACATGTATGTCTAGAGTTAGGCAATTGTTTCACTTTGTTGAACCCTATGAACACTCAAACGACAAGTTGCCATTCGATCTACATGTATATGAAATTTATATGCATTATTTAAATTAGTGAAACAATGAAGTCTATTGAATCAGTTTCCGTTAATAATGTCTAGAGTTATGGCCTTTGTTTCACTTTGAATGCTCGAACGACAAAAGTCGTCATCTGATCTGTATGAAATTTATATGCATAATTTAAAGATACATTATGGGAGATTAGATAAAGAGCTGGCAGTTCTCATCATAATAGTTAAAAAATAAATAATGTAAAGGCAATTTGCTGAAAATTTCCGTCAAATTGATCCACTCTGAACCGTGATTTTGAATCAATTTCCGTTAATAATGTCTAGAGTTATGGCCTTTGTTTCACTTTGAATGCTCGAACGACAAAAGTCGTCATCTGATCTGTATGAAATTTATATGCATTATTTAAAGATACATTATGGGAGATTAGATAAAGAGCTGGCAGTTCTCATCATAATAGTTAAAAAATAAATAATGTAAAGGCAATTTGCTGAAAATTTCCGTCAAATTGATCCACTCTGAACCGTGATTTTAGCAATTGAATTTTCGGCCTAGCCTCGGTCATAATTACTAAAGTCGGTACGATATAGTCTCGATTATCCATTTCATGATTAAATCATGAATGGAAATCGAACAGCAAATCCGAACCTAATTCCCCACATTAAATGTGAAAGATCTCAAATTTGAACCCGATTTCTAAATTGTCTGGAGCTATTGCCTATGATTTAAATTGAATTTGGAGAATTTTAAGGTAACAGTGAAATAACTTCTTGGATTATGGCCCCTGATTGTACAAAATATAGATTTTTTTTTTTTAAGCTTGTTCTTTATCTCTTGCAAAATGTGGGCATATCTTGCCTGGCAACCACAGGTTTACCCTTGTGCCTATGTGCTCAACCTTTATTTTCATTGCATCTCAGTATATTATCCAAAATTAAGCTACATATTTACACTCAATTACATTTGTACATGTACACACAGCCTTAAAAAACAAGACTACATGTAAGTACAATGGTTCATTCAAGTTCATATGTAAGCTTAGTTTATACAAATCTAAAATTTATTTGTGATAAATTGACTTTTAAAATGTCAAGGTATTGACCTTTTAGTGAAAAATTAGCCATTTAATTTTCATTCCTCTTTAGAATATGATTAGATTTAGTTTGTGATTGAAATACTAGCCTAAAAGTTAATTTATGTATTAGGTTAGATGTAATACTACCCACAAAACACTTCATTTCTATTGAAATACTTTCATATGATATTCTTGATTAAGGCTCAGTTTATCCAGTACACCCATATTGGATTAAATATCATTCACATAAATGTGTAATAAAAAGAATAATGTTTTGAAATTAGAGACATGCAGTAATTATTAAACATACATTATGCAAGAGCTAAATCTGTCTATTGCAGGTCTTTCTTTAGGCCTGAAATATTATCTAAATTATTAATTAGACATTAATTAACCTATCCAGACCATAATCAACTCTAGATGGCATCGCTAGCCTGCGATCCTTAGTGGATTGTGAGCCGATTTACGGCATAACTTTCCTTCACGATTTAACGATTAAATGGATAATCAAGACTATGCTGTTTATCGTACTGACTTTAGTAATGATGATCAAGGCTAGGCAGAAATTCAATCGCTTTGTTCTCGGTTCATAGTGGATCAATTTGAATGAAATTTTCAGCAAATTGCCTTTACAATTACAATCTTTAATTATCTGAATTTCTCATCTGCATCTATGAAAATTCTCTCATATATCACTAGATCTCCAATCATTTTTAAAACTTTCAAAAAGTAAAAAAGGTTATAAGGGACTGGGGGGGGGGGGTTGGATGGCTGAATGGTTAGCATGTGCGCGCTGTATCATAAAGTCTGTCATTGGGTCGACTGGTGTGGTTTCGAATCCCAGGTTATACTTGACAAGGAGTAGGGTCGCCTGTCCAACCTTGTGGGTTTTCTCCGGGTCCTCCGGTTTCCTCCCACTGCTAAAGACCCCTATGCGCAAGCAAATTATTGAAATAAAATTAAACCATATTTTAGTCCCGAAATGACCTAGTTTGTGTCGTGGACGTTAAACCCATTTCTCTCTCTCTCTCTCTCTCTCTATAAGGGACTGCACATTTAGGCCTGCTGCTGTCGGTTAAATTAGCAAATGAAAGCTTTTGTCAATGAGACAGGGTATGAGACAGGGTTACATGCTAATGATTACACTATATACATGTATGCCTAAAGATTCACAATGTGACAGAATTTGTGGACAATACGTATGTGGACATATGTTTTGATGCCTGGCAGCCTATTTAGTGTGTCACCACAGGCCCGGGACTGTACAGCGCAGTGGACACTTACGGCTGGCCCCCAGATCCATTCACTTGATTTGATATTTGTTTATTTGGTGTAATGTCTATTTTCTGTCTTGTCCACAGGTTTATCTTGTAGATTTTTGTTTTGCGTGTAGTACTGTCCTCCTGCACTTACTAATAGTGTAATGTCTTTGAACTCATCAATCTGTCTAGTCACACATTAATCAAGCTAATTATGATGATCTTAATTAGTCATAGTAGTCTCCCCAATCTCGTTAGTTTTAGATTAATTAGTGAATTTCCATGAGTATATGATGTCATTTAGTTGAATAATGTCATCTGTCTACAGGAAATTTTCAGGGTTATGATTACAATCACGTCACATGTGATATAAAATTAAAATAATACCAAGATTTATTTTAAAGTTGGAAAAAAAGCATTTTGTAGTGCCCACACACAAATAGTTTTGCTAGGTTATTCGAACTTGATTTTTTTAGTACCTGTATTTGTTTTTCAATACCAATTAAAACTAATGTAATTTGATCTTTTGTGCCTATTATCACATAATTAGCACTATAGTTCAGTGAAATCAACATTAACAATAAACTAACAGATGCAAGACAGTATAGATATGAACGATAGTTTGCTGAAGTCTAAAATTGCACCAAAAACATGCTGAAAGTTGATAATTTCTAGAATATTTGAATAACATTAAAATAACATTTAAATGACAGAATACTTTAATACATGTAACAAAATTCGCTCTCGATGTTACTACAACGTTTTTATCATCCTCGGTTACCCAGTGTACTCATTCCGTTCTACTCCACTATACCCTGGGTTAATCTATGGGGGAGACACGTTTTCAAGTTATCTGCCCTTGATGATTCTGCTATTTTTATCGACCAATCCCATAAATTGTTATTTGAAAAGGAAGTTGGCAAAGGGAAGTAACTCTCATCGGACAATGTTAGGAGTTGGCCTATTCTAAATGCGTAATTATTAACAACCAATTATATATTATGTTAATGAAGACCCGACGTTCATATAATAATGTAGGGTCATTAGTTTTATATAGAATCGTTCGTTCGTTCCCGGAATTTTATGTCCATGTGATATCGTAGCCAAGTTATTGTGAATGTTGTTGTTGTTGTTAGTTAGTTGTATTTTACCTCCGCTTCCACCGAGGTGATATCGCAGACAATATTGTGAATCAAATTGCCAATTATAAGTTCAATAATAATAAACATAAGAGAATGACATATTTCAGACAAAGAACGAATAGTAATAATAATAACAAAAGTCAAATATATAGATGTTATACATATTTGAAATCAACAACACATCCTACTGATTTTGATAATACAATTAAATATAAATAAATTATAAATATATACATTATTTACATAAATCATTCAGTAAATGGACATGAATATGGTTATCTACCCTTATAAAAACGAAGGCGAAACGATCGGTTTGTAAACTTGTTTTCTGATTGGTTCGTAGACTGTAGCTACATTCTAGGCCAGGGCAGATAATTTGAAATTGTGGAAACCCTATGGATTAACCCAGGGTATAGTGGAGTAGAACGGAATGAGTACACTGGGTAACCGAGGATGCGTTTTTATATGCCAGCATTGAAATGTGGTTGTACATTTACGGTATATTGTTCATCCTCCACAAATTATTGTGAATGTTGTATAGACAACATCTATTACTTTAGTGAGACCAATAAGGCTATCAAATGCCCGATCATAACAACTGCTGGAGTTGTAGTCTTTGAGGTTGGTTGGATGGCTGAATGGTTAGCACGTGCGTGCTGTATCATAAAGTCTGTCATTGAGTCAACTGCCGTGGTTTCGAATCCCTGGTTGTACGTGACAAGGAGTAGGGTCGCCTGTCCAACTTCGTGGGTTTTCTCCGGGTCCTCCGGTTTACTACCACTGCTAAAGACCCCTACGCGCAAGCGAATTATTTAAATAAAATTGAACCATATGTTAGTCCCGAAATGACCTAGTTTGTGTCTAGTGGACGTTAAACCCCATTTCTCTCTCTCTCTCTCTCTCTCTCTAGTCTTTGCTCACTTTGTAGATTCTTGTGGCCTTATCTGATCTATTTTACATTGATATTAATTATTCAAATTATTGACATGAAGAAGTCGATTGGATTTTCAGATTTTTTTTTTATACGCCCACATTTTCATGTGGACGTATATTGTCGTCGCCCTGTCAATCCGGATGTCTGTCTGTCAGTCCGTCCACAATTTGTTTGTGGACACTTTACATGTTACAATTTTTTTCTGATTTTGACGAAACTTGAAATATAGGTCTATCTCCCAAAGATAGGACCATAACTCCATGGATTATGGCCCCTGATTGTGATAAAAATCATGTTTTTAGCTTGTGGACACGCTAGAGGGCACAGTTTTTATCCGATTTTAATGAAACTTGAAATGCAGGTTTATAACCCAAAGATCTTGGTTCAGACCATAACTTTCTGGATTTTGGCCTCTTGATCGTACGAAAAATCGCTTTTGTTTTTAGCTTGTTCTCTATCCATCCCTTGCAAAATGTGGGTGTATCTTGCCTGGCAACCGCTGGTTAATTACTTCTATAAACAATGTTATAAACCAGTCTGCATGAAATTTATGTGAATTAGATTAGTGTAAGGAGTAATCCTATCAACAAACATTATTTTTCAATCGGCTTTTAATTTGTCTAATTACTTATAGAGTTAATCCCCGTACTTATTTCATAGAACCATATGAACTTGCCAATGATACAGTATATATAGATTTTGCTCTTATTAACCTAAAGATTCACAATATGTCAACCTTTGTGGACTGCTCGATTGACTGAGCTGCTGTGGGTGTATGTTTCATTGCCTGGCAACCTATCTTTGATGAGAGTGATATAGCAGATATTAGAAATGATTGTGGTGTCGTTTCCTGAATATATTCAAGGCAGATCTTTATCATGTAGTTTGGATTTACTGAGTTCGTGTGGATCTCTTAGAAGAGAATCCTAGTCCATTTAAAAAAAATGTTAGTGTTCCTTTACAAATGAATGAAAGCTAGGCTTTAAACCTTGCACATTGTCAGATTATGAATTATACAGACCATGGTATGTAATCTATTGCATTTAAATACAATATACATTGTCAAAAAGCCATTAGACCGAATAGATGAATGAAAATATAAATGTATAGCTGACAATCCCGCCAAAACTTCTCTACAAGTGAAATAAAACTGAATGACAACTATGAATATAGATATTACTAAGATACTAGCTTGAGCTATAATAATGGTGTATATTGACAATATATATATATATATATATATATATACACACAATGTGTACATATCTGACCTATTTAAAGACATAAACCCCCAGAATAATTATATATTTAATACCAAGATTATATACATGTATTTATGCGTAGATATTGGGTGAACTGGGGAATAATTTTGGGGTTGGCTGGAAACGAGTACTTGAATCTACCACCCTAAAACATGAAAATTATTCATTTCAAAGAAAGGTGCAAATATTTGGCACCACATCATATTAATTTAAAATGCTCCTGGATGTAAAAATAAACACAAAGTTATATGGATAACAATTACTATATTTCTATTAAAGCTACGTTTCAACAATGATTCTCTTGTCGTTGTGCTTGAAAACGACAAGAGAATCATTGTTGAAACGTAGCTTTAATAGAAATATAGTAATTGTTATCCATATAACTTTGTGTTTATTTTTAATGTGCTCAATTACTAAATGCCATTCAAACAGTATATCAGGCTCCTGGATGTGTTTCTCTTGGCGTGGGTGCCAAATTTTCTAGTCCCCCCATAATTTGGATTCACCCTTGCAGTAAACACAACTGAAATATTTATTTAATCTTATGACTTGGATTACTTTAAACTTTTATTTCTAACATTTACATTGCATAGAAATGTTTAGAATTAAAATTCATGGGTTTAACCTTGTCAGATATTTCTTTTTTGAACTGATAATATATTATATAAACTTTTTGTATAAATATGATAGAACATGGTCTTACACGTGCATATTTAGACTTTAATTTTTTAAAGATACGTTCTTGAAATGTCAATTTTATGTAGACATTTGGTTATTACTTTCGGTGGTGTAGCAAAATATTTGTGAAAACTTTATATTAGAAATGAAATGAAATGAAATGGGGTTTAACGTCCTACTGTTCTACTCCTAACCTGGGCTAATGAAGACGGGCATACGCCATACAGTGTGCTATGAGGGAAATTTTGCCCGGGCAGCGGCACTATCGCCTACTCTTATATCGAATTCCAACTGCCAGGGGATCTTTTATGTGCATTCCAATATATACACGGGACCTCGGTTTTTCGTCTCATCCGAAGGACTAGACAGCTGTCCTTGTCAGACCCTCCGTCCTGCATCACTGACAAGGGGGAACCACGCTGGAAAATCTGGATGAACTTTCTCGGCCAATGCAGGGATCGAACACCCGACCTCCAGGCTAGCGAGCCAGCGCCTTACCCACTTAGCCACATGATCCCCTCTTTATATTAGAGAAAAGAGTGAGCATTATGGAAATGGATAACATTTTGATCAATACTAAGTAATTAAAGGTCATCAAACATTTCTTTTAGGTTTTGGTCATTTGTATGCTGTCATGTTAAAATTTATCAGTCATTGTGTTTATTACTTTTTTATCTGTAATCTGTCTACAATCACACCCACTGAAAATCACTTAGTCTGGTCAGAAAAATATTTCTTATCAGTTGAATAGAATGCAAAGAATTTAATATAATTTTGATTGGAATCTGTAGCACAACTTAAGAGTAAAGGTCAGAAATAGAATTTGATAGTATTGTGTATTATAGTAATATACTATTATCTGTGAAATTTATATAATAGTAGGGCAAGATAATGATACAATTTACTATATAATTAACTGAAAATATTTTTATATGAGATAGAATTTGATAAATATATTTAAATCTTTTAATCTGTGATAATCTAATGTTAAATATGTATAGATTATTTTGACATTGAAATGAAATAGCAGTAATTCCAAAAATGTAACGGTAAATTAAGTAATGTTTCCAAAAATGTAACTGTAAGTTTAAATTATTGTTTCCAAAAATCTAATTGTAATTTAATTAATGTTTTCACAGTTTAAAATAAGACACAACACACTGTACACTCCTTTAAAAAGAATACTGGTATAGAAAAGTTTAACCAAACATACAAACATTGAAACTTTAATTAACACCACTAATTTCTATTCAGGAGAAGACACATTCATCAGAGGTTAGGCTTAAAGTGTGTGATTGAGTCTGTGTTGGATGGGTTTTTTTAGTAATGTGTACAACAATAACATGTCAAAAGGTGTAACAGTTTGTTAAAAGGTTACTACAATTTATTTTTATAGGATTTGATGTTACAGTTATTAAATGGTGTAGATTTTCTGCATGCACACAGAATTGTTCATCGAGATTTAAAACCTCAAAACATCCTCATCACCAGTCATGGTCATTTAAAGTTAGCTGATTTTGGATTAGCCAGAATTTATAGTTTTCATATGGCTCTTACTTCAGTTGTAAGTACTTTTACTAGCTTAATGAGAGAAATCTTGATTGGTTATGTGCCACTTATAGATTTCCAATTTTAATTTTAAACATGTACAAATTCTTTGTTAATGTTCTTTTTTTTTAACTTTGTATACAGAAAAATGGTTTATTCACAGTGCCTGACAAGAATATTTTTTCCAAATATAACAATCCTGTACTATCTGCGCTTATTCTCATTTGAATACATTATTCAGTTAGAAATCGACAAACATCAAAATTCTCTCACAGCTAAATATCAATTTAGAGTTTGAATTGATTCATGAAACTTAAACTCTGTATTTAACCTTTATTCTAGCATTTTGTTTATTTAATTGTATATATTGTATATTATAGGTTGTAACTTTATGGTACAGAGCACCAGAAGTTTTATTACAGGGTCAATACGCTACACCTGTAGATTTGTGGAGTTGTGGCTGTATTTTAGCTGAACTTTATAATAGAAGGTAGGAATCTCATAATTCATCATCGAATTACATCACATTTTGTTCACCTTTTAAATCTGTTTTTGTTTTCATCGATTATTCTGAATTACTGCAATAGGGTGCAAGAGGACACTTCAGAATTACAGCAATAGTGTGCAAGGGGACGCTTCAGAATTACTGCAATAGTGTGCAAGAGAACACTTGATTCTCAATATCATGAAATATGTCAGATACAACCATTTGTTTCTCCACTGGATGATATAGTTGTTGTGATAACTTTGATTAAATGTGAAATGTTTTTATTTCAGGCCTTTATTATGTGGACAATCAGATGTGGAACAATTAAAGAAGATATTTGAGTAAGTTCTGTTAATTATTTAGTTACTAATATCATCTGAACAGAGCTAGTCAATTATAGTCGCATGTTCACATTATCAACTCCTAATTCCTCAGGGGAGGTGGTTGAATGGCCCCACACATGCGCTTTAGATCATAAGGTCTGTCATTTAGTCAAATGGCATGGTTTCGATCCCAGTCTTGCATGTGACAAGGAGTAGGGTCATCTGCCCAATCCCTGGTCCCCTGGTTTCCTCGCAGTGCTAAAAAACTCAACGTGCAAGCAAATTATTTAAATATACTCTTCCAAAAAAGTAAGGGATATTGAAATGCAAATACCTATGCAAGTTGTGATATGATAAATAGTCATGGACACTTGACATGCTTTGAGAGTATGTTCACAGATGAAGAACTTATCGCCCCAACAGAACCACTGAGCTGCATGTGCGACATGCAATAGCGCAATACACGTGGGAGGGGTTCATTGTCAAATTTAACACTTCAAGGAAGGATTGATGAAAACTGCCTCTTGCTGGTTTGTCCTATCCATGATTGGCTTTCCTATCGGTTCTTGCATAAGATTTACTGTTTGGCATATCTTTATTTTAGTGTGTTACGTTTACTTTGATCGGGAGACGTGTTCGTCAACGTCAACCGACAACACTGCAAGAATTGGCAGTGGCACTGCAAGAGGAGTGGGTCAGACTGCCCCAAATCTTGATTGGATGGTTGATTATGAGTATGCCACAACGAATGCTGAATGTCTGAGGATTGGTTGAGCAATTACTCATTATTAAGACAAAAATCAAAAACATCCATTTTCACTTTTGACAGCGTATCTCTTTGCGAGTGAAATGGGGCCGTCAGATAAGCCGCCCATATGAACTGTTTATGTTCATGTGTAGGCAATTGGCCTGTTATTAACATACACTGGTTAACTCTAATAAAAACAGCAGTGCATTTCTGCAGTTTTGTATTATTTTGAAGAGTATATATTAGTCCCATAATGACCAGGCTTGTAGCGAGAGGACATTAGAACCCACTTCTCTCTCTCCTCTCTTTCCTAAATCATCAATTTGATTGGAAGTGATGTTTGTTTTATGAATATTTTCTATTTTTTAGATTAATAGGTCTCCCATCTGATTCTGATTGGCCTGATAGTGTTTCGTTACCACGGGAATCTTTTAAAAATAAACCACCTCAACCACTAGGGAAATACGTTCCTGAAATAGATCCCATTGGTCGGGATTTACTAGAGGTAACAATAGCTATTACAGTTTATTACTGATTAGAATTTTAAACGGTTTAATGTAACTATGGCATGTAGTTCTGTAATATTGTCATACAACTGGATTTATAGATGATGGAAACTACTTATTTGTTGAATGATCTATCATGTCTATGATAGTCTATACTCTCACCAAAAGTTAAAAAGCATTCCTTAAATGAACAGAAGTATAGAAGTTATCAATCCTATGACATGATTTGCGTCAAAATTTTTAGATAGATCTGAGAGTCTATCGGCATGATTTAGAGGTTTTAAGAGTCTCTTAAGAGTCATGTGCATTATAGCGTAGAGCATTTTCTAAAGAATTGGCTGGCACTTGTAAAAATTGCCCTAATCTAAGTAGACCAGTTCTTAGATTTTCGATAGTCTATGGTAATTTTGCATATGTTATGACATTAATTACGGCTATTTTCTTATTGAGAGTTCTAATTCCTGTATAACATTTATTCTTTCAAATCATTAATCAATTCCTATCTTTCTTTTAGAAATTATTGTGTTTTAATCAACATCGAAGGATCAGTGCGAGAGAGGCATTAAGCCATAGATATTTCCGTGATGATTTGGACAGTTTCAGAACCTCAAGTTCGTTATCAACGTCAGAAACAGACTCATTTGACACTGACGGTAGATCCGACACTCCTGTCAGTAAGTGAACGTGCGACATCATACATTGGGGATTATGTTTTAGAAATGACAACTGATGTCAGTGTAATTGCATCTATTGAGTGGCAGAAATCGTAGTGAAATGTTAAGTGTCACTTATGTGAAAGTGGAGCCATGTTCTGAATTACATGTACAGCAAATGAGAAGGCTATTTTTTAATGGTAATACCAGCTTGTGGAGTTTCGGGGTTGCATACGGTATAACACTTGGTATTAAATGGCATAAAGTAATTAAAATTGTATATATATAAATGTAAATAGAAACAATAATCATGCCATTTTAACGTGCTGTCATATGTGACGTCTTTTTTAATTTTACTAAGTGCTTCAAAGATAAGATATTTTATATTTTTTAGGAGTTAAACTATGTCTCACATTCTGTGCTTTTATTTTAACATTTTATAATAAGTTTGTTTTTATACGCCCACATTTTCATGTGGACGTATTATGCCGTCGCCCCTGTCCGTCCGTCCACAATTTGTTTGTGGACACTCTACAGGTCACAATTCTTATCCGATTTTGACGAAACTTGAAATATAGGTTTATCTCCAAAAGATCTCGGTTCCTTTCGATATTGGCATGTATCGAATCGAAACTTCATGGATTATGGCCCCTGTTTGTACGAAAAATCACATTTTTAGCTTGTGGACACTATAGAGGTCACAATTTTTATCCGATTTTGTTGAAACTTGAAATCTAATTTGATTATCCAAAGATCTCGGTTCCTTTCGATATTCGCGCATATTGGACCGTAACTTCCTGAATTATGGCCCCTGATGGTACCAAAAATCGTGTTTTTAGCTTGTGGACCCTATAGAGGTCATAATTTTTATCCGATTTAAAAAAACGTTCAATTATATCACCGTTACACCCTAAGGATGGCTGAGTTCGAATTTCGTGAAAATCGGCCCGAAATTGACAGACAAAATGGCCGTCGTTCGTTCTCAAATAGCGTAAAATTATGGTATATCAATGTTGTGGACACTATAGAGGTCACAGTTTTTATCCGATTTTGTTGAAACTTGAAATGTAAGTTGATAATCCAAAGATCTCGGTTCCTTTCGATATTCGCGCATATCGGACCGTAACTTCCTGAATTATGGCCCCTGATTGTACCAAAAATCGTGTTTTTAGCTTGTGGACCCTATAGAGGTCATAATTTTTATCCGATTTAAAAAAACGTTCAATTATATCACCGTTACACCCTAAGGATGGCTGAGTTCGAATTTCGTGAAAATCGGCCCGAAATTGACAGACAAAATGGCCGCCGTTTGTTCTCAAATAGCGTAAAAATATGGTATATCAAGGTTGTGGACACTATAGAGGTCACAATTTTTATCCGATTTTGTTGAAACTTGAGATCTAAGTTAATAATCCAAAGATCTCGGTTCCTTTCGATATTCGCGCATATCGGACCGTAACTTCCTGAATTATGGCCCCTGATTGTACCAAAAATCGCGTTTTTAGCTTGTGGACCCTATAGAGGTCATAATTTTTATCCGATTTAAAAAAACGTATTATTATATCACCGTTACACAGTAAGGATGGCTGAGTTCGAATTTCGTGAAAATCGACCCAAAATTGACAGACAAAATGGCCGCCGTTCGTTCTCAAATAGCGTTAAAGTACGGTATATCAAGGTTGTGGTCACTATAGAGGTCACAATTTTTATCCATTTTTGTTGAAACCTGAAATGTAAGTTTATAACCCAAAAATCTTGGTTCCTTTCTATATTCGCGCATATCGGAGTGTAACTTCCTGAATTATCGCGTTTTTAGCTTGTAGACCCTATAGAGGTCATAATTTTTATCCGATTTAAAAAAAACGTATTATTATATCACCGTTACACCCTAAGGATGGCTGAGTTCGAATTTCGTGAAAATCGGCCCGAAATTGACAGACAAAATGGCCGCCGTTCGTTCTCAAATAGCGTAAAAATATGGTATATCAAGGTTGTGGACACTATAGAGGTCACAATTTTTATCCGATTTTGTTGAAACTTGAAATGTAAGTTTATAACCCAAAGATTTCGGTTCCTTTCGATATTCGCGCATACCGGACCTTAACTTCCTGAATTATGGCCCCTGATTGTACGAAAAATCACGTTTTTAGCTTGTGGACCCTATAGAGGTTATAATTTTTATCCGATTTAAAAAAACGTTTTATTATATCACCGTTACACCCTAAGGACGACTGAGTTCGAATTTCGTAAAAATCGGCCCAAAATTGACAGACAAAATGGCTGCCGTTCTTTCTCAAATAGGGTAAAGTATATCAAGGTTGTGGACCCTATAGAGGTCACAATTTTTATCCGATTTTGTTGAAACTTGAAATGTAAGTTTATAACCCAAAGATCTCGCTCGGTTCCTTTCGATATTCACGCATATCGAATTGTAATTTCCTGAATTATGGCCCTTGATTGTAGGAAAAATCACTTTCTTGTTAGCTTGTTCTCTATCCATCTCTCGAAAATGTGGGCGTATCCTGCCTGGCAGCCGCTGGTTATTCAGTATCTTGATTCCATCCTAGAACAAAATCAAAACAAATGGAGAATTTTGAAAATTGAGTCTCATTTTAATAAATATTGCATAAATATGAACAAGATATCAAATCAAAATGAGTCTCATCATATTACTAACAGAATTAATATTTCATTTAATAGTCTCAGTATACTGCACACACTGTATTATTTAAAAAAAATAATTATTAGTCTCAATGAACAAATGTATTATCAATAAGAACAAAATCTTAAATAATGTGTCTCACTTTATTAACACTGTATTATTAATATGACAAAATCTCCAATAATCAGTCTTTTTTAACCAGTATTTTTTTTGCAGATATTTTTGGCTTAAACCTAGAAAAAACTGTCTAAAACTGGCATCAATGTTTTAAAAAAACAAAACAATTATAGATTAAAATAAAATTAGTGCAAATAAATTCATTCAATAAGCTTTTAGGGTAGGAAATTTTAAAATGTTGAAAAATTTCATAGTATCTGCATGAGAACACTTATTCATTATCTTACATTTAAAGTCTTACTAAAGATGTTTTACTCGGTTTTAAGTCATTTGTACAGTGTACGTATGTAAAATATGTTTAACTACTTTTTATAAGCAGTCCATCTTGTAGCCATATATCCTAGATTTTATTCCTCATAACAGGTTTTTTTTTTATCTTTTATGTATGTAAATTGTATGTACTTAGTAAGAATATTTTAGACTTTGGAGAAAATATATTTCCTTGACCATGCTTTTATCTAAAATATTCATAATTGTTTCTTGATTATACACTAAGATCAATAATAAGACAATGCCAAGCATTTGTTATAAGGAGATAATGTCTAATACATAGTTTAAATATTGTTTTGGATATAAACTCAATAAATATGCATTTAATATCATGTTGCCGTCCAGTTTCAACACTATGCATCATTTTACATTTCAGTTCTTACACAATAATCTTATAAACAAATATGGCCTATTATACCACTACATGTAATCTAATAATATATATCAATGTTTTATACAACCAAACATGACTGCAGTATGTGCACTCATATAAGGCAACACAAATAAAATAAATTGTTTCTCGGGCACCGCCCGCACGCAAAATTGGTTGCACGTGCGGCCTATTTATTAGTCTTGATGAAAAATAAAAAATATGTACCGCCCGCCCGAACATCGATAAACAAGTCATAAAAAGAATATGCCGCATGTATCTACATGCCCATACCTGAATATCCATTCAAATGTATTAAACTGATTCAGATGTAAACGCTCATTTACGGGTCTTTTTTATTGATATCGAAAGAACCTCCATTTTTGTATCACATGATTTTAATTACCTCCCCTTGTGAACTAGAATTTGATTCGTGTTAAACACCGAAAGTCATTGACAACAATGCAATGTATTTCAATCATTCGATCTTAATCGGCTCATTATTGCCGGCTTCAGTCAGTCCATGTTTGAAAAAATCCTACTTATAAAACAATGAATCGTAGAACAGGTTAATTATTATAATTTGTGGCTACGAATACGATACGATGATAGTCACCATACCTTAGTCAGAATCTGGGTCATTAGCACATTTAACGGTAGTTTTGATAATCCCCGGAAAATAATAATTGGATTGCACATTTGATGGTTTTACTGACCAGTTGTTAGTTAAATTTAAATAGTCATTCGATATAAACCCCAGATAGAACACCGAATATCCTGAGAAACACACCGAATATCCTGAGAAACAGTCATTTCCCGAATCCCGATGACACGTGACATGCATTGGTTGGAATTAGGTCAATCATTATAAACCAGCAATACTAGATTTAGATCTAAGTGTCGTTTACCGTGATGATTATTTTTGATACACATGCTGACAGAGGCTTACTCTTTAAAATATTGTCGTTATTATGGACGGCTATTAATAGTCGTACGGAATTTTATTTTAAACCAATTTCAATTATGGTTGTCACCATTACCATTAGTAAGCTACATTACGTGAACTAAATACTCTTTAAAATCTTGTCGTTATTATGGACGGCTATTAATAGTCGTACGGAATTTTATTTTAAACCAATTTCAATTATGGTTGTCACCATTACCATTAGTAAGCTACATTACGTGAACTAAATATGGAAAATTATTTTCCTTTCAGTCAGTGTTCAGTGTTTGAGTAGACTTGATTTTTGAGTTTATGTTCGATGTATGTATAATATATAACTGAAAGCAAAACCGTAGACAAGTAATGACTTTCTCATTAAAAAAAAAAAAAAAAAAAAAATACAAGGCCGCCCTCCCGCCCCAACAATTTTCAACAATAGCCAAATTTTATTTTGCACCATCCTCTAGCCAGAAATGAGGTAAAAAAAAAAAAATAGACCGCCCTCCCCCCCCTACAGTTTCAGCTGTCAGTTGCCCGAGAAACAAGACATTTATTTTGTGTAGCCTAAGTTTGTTATAAACTTGACATTTTTTTAATTAAGAAAATAAGGGATACAAATTAAATATCGATAGCTAAAGCAATATACATGTGTAAATAATGTATACAAACCTGAGATTATAAACCTTATTTAAAAAATAATTCTACACCATTCTTACTGTTATCTCCCACTAAAATCTTGAATCACTCGAGTTGTTAAATGAATTGAGGAAGGGAGATAATTAAGTTGGAGTAGGTATACTATATTAATTTGTTAAAACAAAGTCTAAATTTGATTGCTGTTATTGTATATTATTTTAATATAGAAAAAACATATTGATTGTTACATTGTATAGACTACAGTTATATACTATAGTTAATACTATTATTAGGAGTCTATATTCATTATTATCACATATATTTGTATGTTTAATTAATGCATTACAAAAGCACAGTGGTGGGAGGAATAGTATATTCCTTCTTGCTTTATATTAAAATACAAGAGGGGTATATATAAACCACAATCATCTAAATCACATGTATTAAAGAAGATTTAAACATTTATTTTAAATATTTCACTTTGGTAATATTTTATCTTTTGTGGAAACAACCAACTATCATTCAACATTTTAAACGACCAAAAATATATAAAAGCATTCCGTGTGCCTAGAAATGAATAATTTATTGATATATATGGTTTTTTTTTAAATTGTTTTTTTTTTAAAAGTTTATGTGTTCATCATAAAATAATAAATTCATTATAGTACTTCCTGTTCAGAGTATCATCATTTCAATTCAATTCTTTTCTGTGATTTATTCTTAATAATGGTGAAAATTAACCTTCAGTTACAACCTGCTTAATTGAATAGTCTTTTTTATATCTAAACTATCCCATTAACAGGATTTACATCAGTAAAAAAAATGATTTTGCAATGGTTTGTTTTATGCTTTCTAAAATATGATGCAATTTTTTAATTTGCAAATCCACGTAACTAAATACACACAATTTTAGTTAAAATTAATCTATTTGAATGATTTTTGAACCAATACTGTTTTTTTTATCAGAATACTTTTCAATGTGGATTATCTTAAACTCTATACCGCTTTTAACCTTTATTCTGGCACGATGTGGCTTTAAGAAGAATATGTGTGTGTACAGTATTCAGATAAATGTGAATACATTTCATTTAAGAGATTAAAATGTATGAGAATCATTAATAAAATAGATAATAATGGCCATTTAATAATAACTTCTTTTTTTTTTTTAACATGTAATCACATTACTTCCTGATATGGTTATAACACTGCCGTCATGAGAATTGACTATCGAATCCATCCATTGAACAACAAAGGTGCAAGAATTGAATCTGTCTATTTTTTTAATTGTTATGCAAATTTCACAATTTTTTCAGTTAGTTAAACAAACATTCCAGATTTGTAAAAGATCATTGTTGATTATTTTAATGAGGAATTCTAAGCAGTTGATGGATTCTTTCACACAAATGATTGGTTTAAGATTTGAACGGTCTCTATCATCAGGCTAACTCTTTCTTTTTGATATTTAGGCAACAAATTGGCCCCTCTGTTCAAAAGCTTTAACGATCAATGGTAAATAGAAATGTTTAAAGTTTTTCACTGTCATTTTAATATGTTATGAATTTTTGTAAATAAATATTATTTTGTTTATATTTTTTAATGTAAATTTTTTTTGTATATGATTTGAAATGAACCATTTAAAGGGACCATTTTATACAATATTTCTGTACTAGTGCTTCTTGTATTGTTTTATAGAACAGATTTACAGAAACACAAGTTAAAAGCAATGTAAAAAAATTTCTGATAATTTTTTGGGAGAAACATGATAGAAAAATTGGTTTAATAATGATATTTTAGAGTTCAGCTTCTTTACCCCAATTTCTGCATTATGCAAAATAAAAAACAAAATTTTTTGTTGGAAGTGTAAGAGCAGTTGATGGATTTCCAAGAATGATTGGTTTAACAGAATGAATTACAACATGTTTCCAAGTTCATTTATTAGAGAAAGATTACTCTGTACAGAGAACGACTGTGTTTACAATATAGATATCTTCATATTGTTATGATTACAATATAGATATCTTCATATTGTCATGATTACAATATAGATGTTTACAAGGTACTGTTTACCAAAACACAAGTTTGTGGTTAGACGAACAAAACAGACTAGTGAAAAGCTAATACATATATACATGTATATGTGTAGGTAGAGCCAAATATTAGTATGGGCACTTTTCCTAATTGCACATTATTTATAGAAGATTGCTGTCACATGATGTTTCCATAGAATTACAGGTGTGTGATATTGTAATCTGTAATTTAAGTTTGTTAAAGGTCTCTAGTGGGACATTGCAATATATATTGATACAACACTCTGGCTAATGCCCTCATGTAGTATCAATATTTTACTTTAATGTCTAGCTCGCGACCTTTAAACCACACTTAATGTTAATTAACATGACTAGCTTCTGTGTATATTATTAATGATTATTTTATCATCAAATAAACTGAAGTTTTAATCCTATATCATTTAAAATGCAAATAAACTGTTTTATTTTAGTTTTTTTTTTTTGTCTTGTATGGGTTTTGTCTGTCACATTTTTTGAAACACAATACCTTGAATGTTCAAACTTGGTGTAGGGTGTTCATTAGGTGAATGCCTTGACTGAGTTCTATGAATTTGTTCTGCTGTGGCAAAGCAGAGACAAGCAATTTGATTTGTTGGTGTTTTGAGACATAATTGTGATTCTAATAAAGTGATCGTGATGAAACCGGGTGTAGTTTCAGTACATCATGCAGTACCTTGACTAAGTTTGATAATGAGCAATTTCTGCTCAGGTTATGCAGAGTAGTATTAGTAAGTAATTTGGTGGATGCTTTACTTAAACATACATTATGCAAGAGTTAATTCTGCCTCTTGCAGGTCTTTCTTTAGGCCTGAAATGTTACCTAAATTATTAATTAGACATAAATTAACTTATCCAGACCATAATCATCTCTCGATGCCATCGCTAGCCTGCGAACAGGCTTTAGTAATGATGATCAAGGCTATCCTAAAATTCAAACGCTAATATCTTGGTTCAAGAGTGGAGCAATTTGACTGAAATTTTCAGCATATTCTATTTACGTTATCTGTTTAACTATTATAGTGAGAACTGTCAACTCTTTATCTAATCTCCCATAATGCCCCTTAAATGATAATGAGCAAGAAAGTCATTTATTTTTATTGTGATTAAGGAATAACAGCCATCACTGTTTGCTGGTTATTTCACGGTTACCTTAAAATTCTCCAAATTCAATTTAAATCATGGGCAATAGCTCCAGACAATTTAGAAATCGGGTTCAAATTTGAGATCTTTCACATTTAATGTGGGGAATATGCTTATTTTTATCTCAGAATTAAATAACTTCAGCCCGCCAACAAATTTCTAGTTGGTATAATTTCCTTTAATGTTGTAGTTATTGGGTAGATGGCAAGTTTACACCAGTAATATTTATTGTGGATGATAGGAATTGTGATGTTACTGGGTTTGAATTTGAAAAGAGTGGTTCAAGATAGTACATACATGTAATCAACACAAGTTTCATTATCAAAACATTTTTTTATATGACAACAATTATGTAATATTCATTATAAGAACATTGATAGAACTCTTGTCTGTTTGCTAGAAAAATCTATACATTGTGGTGAAGATCAATACTTACTAACTCAACAAAACACACATAAATCTACATACATTACAGATATTAAAATTCAATTGTCAGGTTTGAATTTAAATTATGAAATGATTTCAAAATTGAGACCACTGTGATTGAAAACTTTTATGCATTACATTATTTTGTAAGAACCAAACCCTGTGATCATTATTTGTTCACAGTGCATAATGATATCAGATTATTCCCATTGTGTAATAAATAAAACACACAGGGGCTTGTAACAATGTAGGGTATCAGAAAATGTTGGTAGAGGCAATATCATTGTCTTTAATATCTAATATTGTTTTTAGTTTTCACAGGTCCCTGTGATCACATACCAAGTTGTGGTTATAGTTAACAGAAATATTTCAGTTGATTCCAGACATAAATAATATAACAAAACAAAACAAACTTATAATATTTAAAAAAAAACAAAAAAAAAACAACCCAAGAGCAGACTGTATAGTTTCAAACGATTAGGCAAAAGTAGGCCTGTGAAACACAAAATCGATTATACCCTCAAAACTGTCTTGAATTATAAGAGGTAAATCGTCTTTTCAACGAGAACAGATCGTCATCCCACAACACACCTGATATCAATACATAAAATTCAATAGAATCTAGCCGTTCTAAATTCCTGTATTTTAATACACTACTGCATACAGTTGTTCATGTCACTGGCTTAGAATGATTTTGTATGGTTAAAATACTGAGGTGAGACGATATGTACCCATACTCCATAAAACAGATTATATACACCCCTTCCTCTCCCCACAAACCCCTCCAGCTTGAACTCTTGTTCAAACTACTCACTTCAAAGCTGTTATTCTATTTTTTGAAACATATTTAAAACAAATATAATATAAAAATGCTGCCAATATTTACAAACTGTTCCATTTATGTGGAATTGACTATAATCGGGTGAAAGTCCTTTAAAGAAAATGTTTAATATCTATGCTTTCTGGAGAAGAAACTGGATGATCAAGAACGTGTTTTGGGTTTCTCCAAGATGTTAAGAAATTTACCTCTTGTCATTTCACGAGCTGAAATTACAAAAAGAATACTTTTAAATTTCATGGATTTAAATTAGAAGGGACCAATAAACAATACTATTTGTTTTCTAATATTCCTCACTTGTGGCAGAATATTCTCAATATTTCGGTTGATTTACATTAGACATCTCCTGTATCAATTTAACTTACCTTCATCTAGTCCAAGTTGATAAGCTAAATTCTGTAAGCCTTTGACTTTCTCCATTAGTTGAGACGTTGTTAAACTTCCAAATTCTGGTAATTAATAAGAATAATTTAATTTAATGCATAATATAGAGTAAAGACAAGTTTTGAGCATCCTTTTTTAAGATAAATATACATTATGAAATGGTCAAAAGTTACTATTTAATTGCGTTTGCTACTATGAATGAAGTCCTGTCTACATGGACTCGGGTGCCATGGTGGCTGAGTGGGTAAGGCGCTGGGCCCGCTGGCTCGCTAGCCTGGAGGTTGGATGTTCGATCCCTGCATTAGCTGACAAAGTTCATCTGGATTTTCCGACTTGGTTTCCCCTTGTCAGTGGTGCAGAACGAAGGGCCTGACAAGGACAGCCGTCTAGTCATTCGGATGGGACGAAAAACCGAGGTCCCATGTACACATTGGCATTCATGTTGGAATTCGATATATGAGTAGGCTGCAGTGCCGCAGTCTGGGCAAAATTTCCCTCATAGCACACTGTACTGTATGGCATATGCCCGTCTTCATTAGCCCAGTTTGGAGCAGAACAGTAGGACGTTAAATCCTATTTCATTTCATTTCTACATGGACTCTTAAATCTTTTGTATTTTACTCTAAGTACATGTACCTCTGGCTTATTCATGAACAGATTCACTCTCCTTGTTATCATACAACTCTCCTTATTTATTTATCAAATATACCTCACTATGTCCAAATTGTGAGGGCTTTTTTAGAAGAAGAGCGATTATTTACTTTTTGCAATCAAGGAGAGCTTTTTTTTCTGGCAAAAATGAATGAAGAAATATATACCTTGTAAAAGTTCTATATCATCATTTTCTAAATCTGCCAACCATTTTGGTGGAGGTTCATCTGCTGTCATCGATGGCTATGGAAGAAAATAATTATTTCAAAAATACTTTGATATGTCTATAATCTTAAATAACAAAATAAACCAGTAATAGAAATTTTACTTTCTGGCATGAAAACTTTATAATTTATACTATAAACTAGATCAAAGTTTGATTTAATTGTATAAACCATACATTGTACTTACACTTTTTACAGCTGCAAATTCTGAAACACCAGGTACTGAACAAAAAGAATAAGCAATAATCAAGCTTTTTTACCAACTGAACTTGAAAATGAATTTGGATACAATCATTTACAACAATGTTTTTCGATTAAACACTCCTAAACTTCCAAATTTAACTCTTTTATCCAAATTGCTGTCATTTTAAATTATCTACTTTAACAACTGCTAAAAGCTTGATAGATCATTAACATAATTTGTATAGATCTCTTAAAGTGTTGGTACTTGGTAGGTTACATTAGATTGATTTATTTTATCAAAATTATAAATGATTTGGATGTAAGCTTATGCTGCATCATACAAATAAAAAATGCTGAAAATAGGTTTGACTTACTCTGTTCAGGCCATAAATCTGGTGAAGCTCGATCTAACTTCTCTAAGCTCATTAACTCATCATCTGTTAAAAAGAATATCATTTGATTCAATTTGTCATGTTTGTGCGACAAAATCTGAGGCCCATCTACATGTATTGGCAGATTCATTTCTGAGACATTGCTTAAAGATAGGTTGCCAGGCACGAAACATACGCCCACAGCAGCTAAATCATCCAAGCGGTCGACAAGGATTGTTGCATATTTATTCTTTTGTAAGTAATTGGGGGCATTTACAATACAATTTCAAATAGATCAGATTATAATTTTTGTCATTCGAACATTCACAAGGTTCACAAAGTAAAACAAGGGCCATAACTCTGGAAATAATTGACGGAAATTGTTGAAATTCAGTAGACTTCTGTTTCACAAATTTAAAATAATGAATATAAATTTCATACATATCTGATGATAACTTTCATCAATCGAGCATTAACAAAGTTGAACAAAGTGAAACAAGGGCCATAACTTGAGAAGTAATTATTTCAAATTGCTGAAATTGAATAGGCTTCGTGGTTTCACTAATCTAAATGATGCATATAAATTTCATACAGATTAGCTGATAACTTTTGGCATTAGAGTGTTCACAAGGTTTGACAAAGTGAAACAAGGGCTATAACTCTAGAGGTAATTAACGTAAATTGCTGAGATTCGATAGCATTCTTCG
Organism: Patella vulgata; assembly: GCF_932274485.2. Taxonomy (NCBI): domain Eukaryota; kingdom Metazoa; phylum Mollusca; class Gastropoda; family Patellidae; genus Patella; species Patella vulgata. The sequence goes on from NC_065883.2 coordinate 28,897,417, forward strand.
TTTCACTAATTCAAATAATGCCTATAAATTTCACAAAGATCGGATAGGTTTTGGCGTTCACAAGGTTCAACAAGGGCCATAACTTTAGAAGTAATAAACGGAAATTGCTGAAATTCAATAGGATTCTTCTTTTTACTATTTTAAATGACACATATAAATTTTTATACAGATTGGCAGATAACTTTAGATGTTAAAGCGTTCACAAGGTGCAAAATGTGAAACAAAGGCCATAACTCAAGAAGTAATAAACGAAATCGCTTTACTAATTTAAATGATGCATATCAATTTCATACAGATCAGCTGATAACTGTTGATTTTAGAGCGTTCACAAGGTGCAACAAAGTGAAACAAGGGCCATAACTCTAGAAGTAATAAACGGAAATTTCTGAAATTCAATAGGTTTCTTTCAAATTGTTTCACAGAGATCTTTTAATATCTCTGTAACAGATGACTGTTTCGACACGTGACGTCACATCCCGTGGTGTCAATCATTGGCTCAATAGCGCGTGCATTGTTTACATAAGACATTACTGATTCGGGCTAAATGGTGAATTTTACTTATTTTAATACCCATTTATAGGAAATGAATTTTACCTACAAACAATTCAAACGTCTTTATTAATTTTTCTAATAAATGAAAAAAATGTTTTAGAATTTAATTTAACGGAAGAAAAAAGTTAATATTTGGGACTCATTAAGTGGCATCGATGTCATCCTTATCAGTGATTGTAGCGGCCTAGCGAAAATTCACTGCTGATCAGTGTGGGTGTCTTTGTTTCATTAATTTAATTAATGCATATAAATTTAACAAAGATTGGATGAAAACTCTTGCCGTTAAGAGCGTTAGAAAACAAGGTTAAACAAAGTGCCATAACTCAAGAAGTAATAAACGGAAATTGATGAAATTCAATAGGCTTCTTCGTTTCCCTAATTTAAATACTGTATATAACTTTCACAAAGATTGGATGTTAACTTTTGGCATTAGAGTATTCACAAGGTTCAACAAGCCAACAGTGAGGCTAATGTCCCCCGCCCAAATCCCAAAACAAATAGATGACACATTTTAATTTATCGCACATTTATTTTTTTCAAAACTATCAAGCAATCAAATTGATTATCAACTATACAAGTAAGTTTCATCACTCTCTATCAGATAGAATCAAAGTTATCTTATCCTAAAGCATTGACCAATGAAATTACTTAGCTCTGCCTAGCTTTAGCTCGAAATGTTTATCATTGCACTCAGTCAAGACATTCACCTAATGAACATCTACATCAAGTTTAAACATTCTACCTCAATTAAAACCAGAGTTGTTATGTTCCAAAGTTTTGACCAATCAAATTGCTTATCTCTCCTTAGCCTAAGCAGAAAATTCTCATCATCAAACTTAGTCAAGGTAATGATATAATGAATCTATATTCAGAGTTTCATCACTCTCACTTAATTATAACCAAAGTTATTGTGCATCAAAGCATTAACCAATCAGATTGCTTATCTCTGCTTACCGTAAGAAGACAATGTTTATCATTAAACTAGATCAAAGCATTCACCTAATGAACGCCTAGGCTTACACCAAGTTTGAACATTCTGCCTCAATTAGAAGGAGAGTTACTGTGTTCCAAAGTCTCAGCCAATCAAATTGCTTATCGCTCTGTTTACCCTGAGCAGAAAGTGCTCATTATCGAACTTAGTCAAGGTATTGGTGATAAAATTATACACCAAGTGTCCTTGCTCTCACTAAATTAGAACTTAAGTTATCGTATCCCAAAAAGCATCAACCAATCAAATTGCTTATCTCTGCTTACCCTGAGCAGAAAATTCTCATCTTCGAACTCCATCAAGGCATTGACCTAATAAACACCTACACCAAGTTTGAACATTCTACCTTAATTAGAAAGAGAGTTATTGTGTTCCAAAGTCTCGGCCAATCAAATTGCTTATCGCTCTGCTTACCGTGAGCAGAAAATGTTCATTACCGAACCTAAGTCAAGGTATTGATGTAATGAAACCATACACCAGGTTTCATCACTCTCACTTAATTAGAACTAAAGTTATCGTGTCCCAAAGCATCAACCAATCAAATTGTTTATCTCTGCTTACCCTAAGCAGAAAATGCTCATCTTCAAACTCCATCAAGGCATTCACCTAATAAACACCTACACCAAGTTTGATCATTCTAGTGCAATTAGAAGGAGAGGTATTGTGCCCCAAAAAGTGTGACGGACAGGCAGACAGACAGACGAACGGACAGATGGACAGACAGACAGACGAACCCATTTTAATAGTCCCCTGCTTTCTTTGAAAGTCAGGCGTCAACATAGTGAAACAAGGGCCATAACTCTAGATGTAATAAACGGAAATTATTGAAATTAAATAGGCTTCTTCATCTCACTAATGTAAACAACATATATCAGTTTTAAAACAATTGGATGACAACTTTGGGGTTAGAGCATTCACAAGAAATTGTAGATGACGGATGGATGGACGGGGGCGACGGCAATATACATCCACATTTTCATGTGGGCGTATAATAAAATGAGCAATCACAAACTGAATTGGTACAATAACAAAAGAACATGTTTAAAAATCTTAAGTTTTAACATTGGCTTTACCTATGGACCTAATATAATAAATCAAGACAAGACTGTCAATGCTACTCCAAAACCACAAATATTCACACAATAACAAAAGGTACAATTTCATGGATTTAATACTTCAACATTTCGATGAGGATATTTTTGTTGTTATCAAATTTGTCTGTTATAAAATTAAAAGGTAGCAGTAGATGACTGAAATATTAGGATTCAAATTTTTTTAAAGATTATAATTTTTTCCCCTGGTTTAGGTTACTTAAATTCCGTTTTGTCAAAGTTTACTAAAATTTGTGCATTGTAAAAAACTGGATTATAAATTTGTATCAGATATGTCACAAGAAATTATTTCGTTTGGCGAACCAAGAAAAATTACAGTGAATATTAGACGTTAAGAGCTTCAAAATAGCCGTAGAACAGAGATGGGGGTAGATTCATTTATTTCATATTTACAGGTTCCAAAAGGCACTAGGCCAATGGGGGTGGAGGGTGGTCTAGCGTTGCTCTTCCTGAGTTCAAGATTTATATACTCTGGTTTCCTCTCACAGGAAACACCCAGGCAGTTGCACTAAACATAATAAAATAAGACAACCTGTCTGCGATATCACCATCTTTGGAAGTGGACGTTTTAACACTAATTTTAAAGAAGAACTATTCTAGGCCTAGGGTGCAACTGCTGACTGACCTTTCATTTTCAAACGCATTGGATGGAGCAGTTGTGTAATCAGTTTTAAGATTTTTATTCAACTGTGAACATCTGTAAAGGTAGGGTTAACTTTTAGCATGGATCTTGTACAGTTTAATTTGGCTGTGTGGGACACCTTATACCAGTTGTTCACTTGTTGGGGAGATAATAGGTAGTCTTGATCCTAAGTAAAACGTAAACAAAAAAAAAACCAATACGTCAACAGTACGGTGCTAGGCTTATTTCGTTTGAATCGCAATTGGTATACAGCAAACATTTTAACAGATAGGGAAAACGATAACAAATGACCAGAAATTGTAAAGAACAAGATGAAGAAACACAAAAGGAATCATCGAATAATTACCTATTTTCTCGAAATGCGAATTACCCGCACTTTGCCCCGCCATGTTTATAGCCTCTGACCAAAAGTTTTATTTGGTTTGCGATTAGATTTTACTCCAATAATTCATGTAATATTATTTCTACTTGTATGTTATGAGTATTTCCTTGCATAAAAGTTTGTTGTTAATGAATTTTACAATTTTATATGAAAGGCGTCATCTTTCCAGCCAATCAAATAATCGGTGTCTAGTTGACCCCATTCCACCTTCTTTACGGTCAAGGACACACCAGTTGTTGCAGGGACTGGCAGGTTATAGAATCAGTAAAATTTGCAACAGAACTGTTTCACACTTAACTTATTGTCAACAAAATGTCTTGCCTTAGAATATTGTTGAATAAACAGGTATAAGAACTGAAAGTGCATTTTAAAAAAAATCCAAGGGTAATGGGTTGAGCAAGGACAAAATTAGAAAAGAAATCAAATGTTGAAAATGATTGACAGTCTCTGCAGAACTGACTTCAAATCAATATTGTCTATTTTTAATTACAAAACCTGACTGAGTGAAAAAAGTTATATATCTACATTGTTTTACAAGTAGACATGAGATAAAGCCTACAGACTGACACTGTATTGCTCCTAAATACATTACCTCACTGGGTTTTTTTCCTGGTTCAAATATTTTTAGGATGCCAAACCCCATTTCATTTTTTTTTCTGGTGATGAGAGTAGCCCCACAGACATAGAATTCTGCTCACTGAAATTGTGAAATTTCGATTAAGGCATTATTAGTCTTCTAAACATGAGAAGTAAATTGCTTAAAGATGTCTTCCCAATCCCATGTACAAACTGGGTTAATTAATGATATATTTGGACTAAAAACATATTCAAACTAATTAATCTATCAAAAAATTGCTTCAAATCTGTCAAAACTAACATTTGGCGTTTTTGTGAGTCGATTAGATTAGGTTTTGATTTGCTAGTACGATTTGGTATGATTTCAATTTGATTAGCTATGGTCCACAAATGTGAAATTTGATAATTACAATTTGGTAAGATGGCTGCCATCACGGACACCGATCAGAAAAAAAAATTGTCTCTGCTAATTATTGATGACTTGTTAAAGACAAATGAAGGTTATCTACGCAAAAAAGGAAAAATGGTTGCCGTTAGAAACAATCTCCTATGTCCAACAAGTTCAAGTATTTTTTTGAAAACTGAATTGACAAAACATGTCAAAAGTTTACTGAGAAAACCTAGGATCGAGGAATATATTGAAAAAACTGTAAATGAATAAAATTGCTTAGAGGTGATCTAACATTCTTGTGGACTATAAAGTTAACATTAAACACGTCAAATGTGTTTTAAAAAAAACATTTTTTATGGAGAAAAACAACAATAAGCATTAAAAATTACTTACAACTTCGAACATTCCGCCATTTTGAAAAAGTCAAATCTAATCGCCTAAACACCACCTGGGACGATTAGGTCGATTTGCCTAATCAGTTGAGTTAAATCGTCTCACAAATGTAACGATTAGCATAATCAACTTGGTTCACAAATGCGTATAATAGCTAATCGGTCTAATCTGATCGGTTCACAAAAACGCCTATTGTATTTGCAAGGAAATACCACAAGCTACAAAAAATCTATGTAAAGAAGCCGAAGTTAGCCAAGGCTGCGAATTAATGAAGTAAAATTGAACAATATGTTAGTCTCGAAATGATGTCCCATCGCCATCATGTTTATCAACATATTAAGCACTCCCTAATGCAAAGCGGTCAGACAATCTACTCATGTAACCTTTGACATTGAACACTTGAGCAGACAGCCCTAATCGTCAGGCTGACAATTAGTGACACCCTCTCATTTTTGTCCTGTGCGTGCTCCATGGGTGTTTTTTTCGGGAATCTAGTATTTTTCTAGTAAAAATGGATGTTTCTACTTTCCATAACAAAATTCCTATACTTTTATTAGAAATAACCACACGATAAATACTTTTGTGCTAATGTATCTTAAAGAGATTTTTATAATAAAAATACAGAAAGTATAAATGGTGACTTTATGTTGTATGCATACCTTGAAATAAGCGTCTGGATGCGGACAATGTCCGCCCAAATTGACCCCTTTTGACAGGTCAAATTGCCTTTCGTTAGGACGTGATTGTCCGACCGAGGTTTAGTAAAAAAAATTAAGTCACAAAAAATAATTTCCATTCGCAAAAACAAGACGAATCTATTCTTTGATTATTAGATTCAAAAATCCAGGCCCCAAAACGCTGTATATGTCATGTATTGGCAATAATATCATCGACTCAAGTCATAGTGAAAACCTATAAGTCGAAGCAATATATCAGAAGGATTTTTTTTTTATAAGCTGTGGACAGCGTAGCAATCTTTTATCGAGATACAGGAGTTGTGTCGATGTATGTCAAAAAATGCCTCATAATATTAATCAATGTAAAATAACCAGTTTATAAATGTAGGACTAACTTGAGTAATACTCCAAGTTTTGTTCTTGGTTCATTTGAACCATTTTTTTTTTCAATATATCCAATAATTTAATACTAGACAATACACATGCTGTTTTTTATCGCACGTGGTAACATATTACAATGAATTTTACCAAAAACAGATGGCATCTCTAAAAATAAAGAAGAACTCTCGCGAGACGCGAGAAATTACAAGAGATGCTAAAAGAAAACTTTATATTAATGGATTATTTTAGCGTTTGTGATTATATTTTAAATAGGGTTATGTTTTAAAATACAAGTTATACAAGCTATTAGAAATGTCGACAAGTATTTGTATTGGAATACCGTAAGTAGTTCTAGACGATAGCAAAAGTTTAACTTTACCATTTGACTGCAAGTGTGATATGATGTTTGTGTTGATTACTGTCCAACTAATGGTTTTATTGTCAATGTCAGTTGGATAATGTTATGAAGAGCTATATAATCACACTACTTTTGATTTGTATTTTCAGGTATTGACGGGGAGAGGCTTTGCAAGATGTTATGCCACAGTTGTAAGTATCTGAATAGAATTAGGTTTACACAGTCCAGCAATAAATTGATTGAAACGATTATTATCTTTGAATATGTGTAACAGTAAAAATTACTCTTAAGAATTTAGCCAATTATATAAATTGCATCAGTCAGTAGAAACAATTCAATGAGCAAAATGTTGCCAGAATAAGTTTCATTCCCATTTCTTTTTTGTATCATATGTTTTTATTATTGTGACATGCATTATTTAATTACCTTAATTTATCTGTACTCTCTTCTTTTTCTTCAGCCAACTACCAAGAATTTTATAAATGGAGAATTTGTTGAATCCAAAACTACGAAATGGATAGATTTACCTAATCCTGTAAGTAAAAGAAACAAAATGTTTCTTTCTGAATCAAAATAGAAAATCTGAAATCTCCATTCAAATGATTTGTTGTTTTGTTTTTTCATATTTGGCTATAGACATCTTCTAATGCAAACAAAATTCAAATATACGTAGAAGTAAAAGCAAATGTTTATCTACAAAAACCAGTTTATGTTAAGCTTTAAATAAGATGGTTCACCTATCAATCCTAGATAGTTAACTATCATGACAGTCACTAGAATCAACATTTAAAAGTTTTATTTTATATTTTTAGGCAACTAATGAGTTAGTGACACGTGTCCCTGAGAGTACAAGAGATGAAATGGAAGCAGCTGTCGCTTCGGCAAAGGATGCTTTCCGAAGTTGGTCGCAAACAACAGTATTAACTCGTCAACAGATTATGTTCAAATTTCAACAACTTATTAAAGATAACTTAGTAGGTTTCTAAAAACACAATTTGATGGGGTGTTTTTTTAGTGGGGGCGGGGGGGAATAATGGTCTAATGTGATGCCTTGCAGATATTGTGTCTGTCATATATACAGCCATCAGTTGACAGTTAAATTCTATCTTTCTGCATGACGATATAGATTTTCTCCAGGTTGCTTCTCACCAAAATAAAGTATATATTTACAAGAAAATTGTTTGTCAACATCGTTAGATTTTTAAGCAAATGTTTAATACATTTCAGAAAATGATAGCAGCAAATATTACAAAAGAACAAGGAAAAACATTGATAGATGCTGAGGGTGATGTAATGAGAGGTTTACGTAAGTTATTGACATCTGTTCTTGACATTGATACAGAATCTCTATCTTCTAGAGCATGGAATAATTAAGAATAGAATAGTTTCAAATTTAATGATACCGGTACCACAAACAACTGAATCCCAGTTTTTAAAACAAATGAAACAAAAGTGTCATTAGTTTTATAAGAACTAACGCAAGCATTAACTTCTCTTTTGTATATATTTATATGGTTTATTTTCTAGAGGTTGTAAAACTTTTTTTTTTTAATGGTGTATATATATTTATATGATTTATTTTCTAGAGGTTGTAGAACATTGTTGTAGTATTCCATCCTTACAACTAGGAGAGACATTACAAGGTATATCTAAAGATATGGATACCATGACATTCAAATTACCACTAGGTGTCGTCGCTGGTATTACACCATTTAACTTTCCTGCTATGATTCCACTGTGGGTGAGTAATTGTACATTTGTATTGTACTTTTTACTCATCAAAACAACTAATGTTTGTCTCAGAATAGCAATGTATTGTGTTGATGAGACATTAAGCTCCATTCCGTCATTCTCGTCTTTTTATAAATCCACATTGAGTTGCCTTCGCCCCTCTGTGTGTGTGTCTGTGGGCCGCCTACAGGTCACATTTTATGAAATGGATAGTCTTGAAACTTTGCATACTTATTCCTTATACCCTAAGGATGATCCCTATTGTTTTTGTTGGATGCCCGACCCCCAGGGGCAGAGCCTCGCCCATTTTTTTGTATTTGTTGGTTTGTTGTCTACAGGCCGCATTTCTTAACGGATCATCTTGAAACTTTGCATACTTATTTCTTATACCCTAAGGATCATCCCTATTGTTTGTTGTGCCTGCCCAACAGGTCCTAATTCTTAATGAATCGTCTTGAAAACTTTTCATACTTATTCCTTATACCTTAAGGATGACCCCTGTTATTTTTTTTGCATGCCCGATTCCCTGGGACAGAGCCACGCCCATTTTTTTTGTCTGTGTGTAACCTACCTGTCACAATTCTTGACAGATCCTTTTGAATCTGAACTTTGCATACCTATTCCTTATACCCTAAGGATGATCCCTATTGTGTTTGACGAATGCCCAAACCCTAGGCGCCAAGCCACACCCATTTTTATACACCCACATTTTCATGTGGACGTATTATGCTGTCGCCCCTGTCCATCCAGACTCCCGTCTACAATTTGTTTGCGGACACTCCACAGGTAACAATTTTGATCCTATTTTGACAAAACTTGAAATATAGGTCTATCTCCCAATGATGATAGAGTTTAAAGTTCGTGAAAATCGGAATTAAACTGCCGGACAAAATGGCCGCCCTCATACGCATATAGTGTAAATATATGGAATATCAAGGTTGTGGACCCTCTAGAGACCACAATTTTGATCCAATTTTGATGAAAAACTTAAGATATGTCTATATCACAAAGATCTTGGTTCTTTTGGATAATTATGCATATCAGAACTTAACTTCCTGGATTATTGCCACTGATTGTTCGAAAAATTGCATTTTTACCTTGTAGCCCCGCTAGAAGTCACAATTTGTATTCAATTTTAAAAAAAGTTTAGGTATTTCCCCGATATACATCAATGGAAGATGAGTTTGAATTTCTTAAAAAACTGATTAAAACTACCGGACAAAATGGCTGCTCCTTGTACGCAAATTGTGTAAAAGTATGTAATACCAAGGTTGTGGTTATAATTTTTATCTGATTTTGATGAAACTTAAAATATGTTTATATCCTGAAGATCTAGGTTCCTGTAGATATTCACGCATATTGGACCGTAACTTCTTGGATTATGGCCTCTGATTGTACGAAACATCGCTTCTCTTTTTGGTGCTTGTTCTCTGTCCATTTCTTGCAAAATGTGGGCGTATCTTGCATAGCAACCACTTGTTTCTTTGTGCGTCTGTTTGTTATCTACAGACCACAATTCTTAATCGGGAATCACGTGGCTAAGTGGGTAAGACGCTAGCTCGCTAGCCTGGAGGTCGGGTGTTCGATCCCTGCATTGGCCGAGAAAGTTCATCCAGATTTTCCGGTGTGGTTCTCCCTTGTCAGTGATGCAGGACGGAGGGCCTGACAAGGAAAGCTGTCTAGTCGTTCGGATGGGACGAAAAACCGAGGTCCTGTGTACACATTGGCGTGCACGTAAAAGATCCCTTGGCAGTTGGAATTCGATATAAGAGTAGGCCGTAGTGCCGCTGTCCGGGCAAAATTTCCCTCATAGCACACTGTATGGCGTATGCCCGTCTTCATTAGCCCAGGTTAGGAGCAGAACAGTAGGACGTTAAACCCCATTTCATTTCATTTCACAATTCTTAATGGATCGTCTTGGAACAATGCATACGTATTCTGTATAGCCTAAGGACAGCAACTATTGATTTTGGTGTATGTCCCAATCCCCAGGGACAAAACCATGCCCAATTTTTGTTTTTATCAATTCTGAATGGATCATCTTGAAACTTGGCATATGTTTCCTTATAGCCTAAGGACGGCAACTATTGATTTTGGTGCATGCCCCGACCCCCAGCTACAGGGCCACGCCCATTTTTTGTGTTTAGCATTTGAAGGTCACAATTCTGAATGGATTATCTTGGAACTTGGTGTACTTAAACCATAAGGACAGCAACTTTTGATTTTGGTGCATGATCTACCCCGCTTGGGTGGTGCCACACACACTTTTTGTTAATATTTTGTCTGTAAATAATCTGCAGGTTGCAATTATTAACAGACTTGGATCCAATCTGTCATAATCTATCATAGGGTTGTACCTTTTGATATTGTTCCATATACAACCCCCAGTGACCGAGCCACACCCAGTTTTTGTGTTTATCGTCTATAGACTGTAATCCTGAATGGATCATTTTGGAACTTTGCATATTTATTCCTTATACTGTAAAGTTGGCAATTATTTTTCTTGGTGTATGTCCCGACCCCCAGGAATGTGGACGTATATATCAGCAGCCCCGATGCCCTTGTTTAAAATCCCTATATCTGTATATTTGCAGATGTTTCCAATGGCAGCAGTTTGTGGTAATACATCTATTATAAAACCATCAGAACGGGATCCTGGTGCTACCATGATATTAGCTCAACTTGCTAAAGATGCTGGTTTTCCTGATGGTGTATTTAATATTATACATGGTAGACATGACTGTAAGTAATCATTCTATATATTTGAACAATATACAGGTTATCAAGGGTTGACTCTTTGTTCAACTGCCACCGAGCTTAAAAGAGATGAATGTGACTAAACTGTTTGTAATTTTGATGTGTGTGTTGTACCTACATTCAGCTTCAATTACTTTTTCTATACAAGATTATTCTTTAACAGATTTTTTATATAAGGGAAATTGTCATTTGAAATAGATCATGCTTGAAAATTAATTTTAAATAAAACTAACCCATATGCTGGAAAATGTACCAAATAACATCAATATGTTGGAAATATTGTAAGAAATCAACACAAATCATTGTTGGCAGTTCAGGTTTAGTAGTTTTCTTTTGATTCTTGCCAGGGTGAATCAATATAACTTCTGCAAGGTTGAATGGTACAAAAATACTTTGCTACTTTGTGAATTCTATTAAAGTGATCAAATAGTGGCTCTTGTTCTGTTTAATATGTTTTTTTATTATATATTTATTTGTATTTTTTAGCTGTTAATTTTATCTGTGATCATCCAGATATCAAAGCTATATCATTTGTTGGTTCTGATCAAGCTGTAAGTATTTATTACTTAATAAAAATATATGTTCATATCAGTGATGGGATTTCAAAATTTTTCTTGCCGGACATTTGTTCCTGAAAATAAAGGGGCATAACTCTTATCATTATTTAAGCAGGTGGTTTCAGACCACAATTAAAAATCAAGTGTCAACAAAATATTCAAATTCATACATAATAAAAAATAGGTATTTTTCATATTTTTCAAATTGATGTCAGTAATATTCCTACAAAATTACGTGGGGTCGTAATACGATAGAATGAAAGCGTGCCGACCCGTACATGTATCAAATTCCTCCAATATTACCGTATTTTTCGGGGTATAAGTCGATATATTTTTCAGCGAAAGTCCGCCATTCATCTTATACTCTGTTTACATACGGAAGTTAAAAAAAATGACATCCCGAAATTTATTTGGCAGTAACCGTTGCTCTACCACAATGAGCGACTGACATCTACTAAGTAAATAATCGCAATTGACTCTAGCACACGCTATCGTCTAAAACAATTAACTACTTACACTATGCCAATCGAAATATTCATCAACATTTCTTAGCATGTTTATTTATTTATTTAAAAACATAAACCCCATTTAAAATATAATCATAAATCCGAGAATGTGCCATCAAAATAAAAAAATTTCTCCAACATTAAACGTGTCAGATTTGCATGTTTACATCTCTTAATTTCATGTCTCATGAGATTTCTACTTCATTTCAGTTATTGTACTATAACGTGCGATCAGAAACAGAGCTTGCATTGTCTTATATTTATCGGATGTGTGTGAAATAGCTTTATTTAACTTCGACTTCCACCGAAGCCATATCACAGACATGTTATCGGATACAATGTATATTGATTTGTGATGTTATATACTATTAGGATATGTGACATATATGACATGACTAATTTCTATGTGTTGTCGGCTGACATTAAGGAGATTAAAACATTCAAGAATGGAGAAATCACGGGGTTAATAACGTAGATTAAGTTTATAATCACTCTTATTGGATCGATATATAGTCCGACAAAGGAGAAGCAATGACTTTTGTTCAGAATGGGATTGATGAATTGTCCGACAAAGGACTAAGTCAGCCAATCAAGGTAGATTAAGTAGTTAATTAATGTAGGTGAATAGACGGTATAACACGATAAATACGTTGATCACTTAATTACCTAATCAATAATCGGGTTGAGTGGTAGTTATACACTCAGTACACTATATTAATTTTAGTTATACACTCAGTTATATTAATTTTGGAATTTTGAATATTATTATGATGTTCGATTGGGCATATTCCTGGCCGGACAATTCAGGACGTTTGGAAAATAACGTTGGAACATGTCCAGAATATATGGGCGAAATCCCATCACTGGTTCATATTGTAAACATAGTAAAATGGTTTAAGACAGTATTTAGAAATTACCTTGATTTATTATCTTCTGGAAGTCTTACTACTTTCGATATCACAGGTTGGTTGTGTACCTTATATAACCTTTTACATCGTGAAACTCTAGATACGACTCTGTTATTTCTTGTATAGAAAACTTGATCTATAATTATTTGTGATACCATGGTTATATCACTTTATATATTTACAGGGTCAGTATATTTATGAGAGAGGATCTAAAAGTGGCAAACGAGTTCAGTCTAACATGGTATGTGTAATTTACATTGTCTGCCTTGCATTCTTTTTTATATGCCCCCATTTTCATGTGGACGTATTATGCCGTTGCCCCTGTCCATCCACAATTTATTTGTGAACACCCTACACGTCACAATTTTTATCCAATTTTGACGAAACTTGAAATATAGGTCAATCTCCCAAAGATCTCGGTTTCTTTTGATATTGGCACGTATCGGACCATAACTTTATGGATTATGGCCCCTGATTGTACCAAAAATCACGTTTTTAGCTTGTGGACACTCTAGATGTATGATTATAATCCAAAGATCTTGGTTCCTTTTGATATTTGCACATATTTGGTCCCTGCAGAGGTCACAATTTTTATCCGATTTGAATATATCACAGTTACACCCTAATAATGGTTGAGTTCGATTTTCGTGAAAATCGGACCAAAACTGCCGGACAAAATGACCGCCCCTCGTATGCAAATATGGTATATCAAGGTTGTGCACCCTCTAGAGGCCACAATTTTGATCCAGTTGTTTATATCTTGGTTCCTTTCTATAATCGCGCATATCCGAACGCAACTTTCTGGATTATGGAACCTGATTGTTTCGAAAAATTTAATTTTTAGCTTGTGGACCCTACAGAAGTCACAATTTGTATTCAATTTTATCTGATTTTAAAAAACGTTTAAACATTTCACCATTACACATCAATGAAGGTTGGGTTTGAATTCCGTAAAAATCTGACCAAAACTGCCCGACATAATGGCCGCTTTTTGTACGCAAATAGTGTAAAAGTATGTAATTCCAAGGTTGTGGACACTCTAGAAGTCACAATTTTTATCAGATTTTGATCAAATTTAAAATATATGTTTATGTCCCAAAGATCTCAATTCCTTTCGCTGTTTGCGCATATCAGACCGTAACGTTCTGAATTATGGCCCCTGATTGTATGAAATATCACTTCTTTTTTTGAGCTTGTTCTCTGTCCATCTCTTGCAACATGTGGGCATATCTTGCATGGCAACCGCTTGTTCTTAAAAATCAAGAATGAAATCTTAACCAAACAAGATAATATTGTCTAACATTTCTACTGACAGCCAGCTTTTTATCCAGACCAATCATTTTTGGATTCTTTATGACTTTTAGGTTGGAAGTTTGAACCCATCATTTGGCTTCCTCCCACTGGTTATGGATTGAAAAAATCAAAGATTTAGCATATGTTAGTGCACCAAAAACCTACATTTTGAATTGTTATTTTTTCTTCCTTTACAAAGACTTTTATCCAACAGCTGACCAACTCTAATATAGTATCTGATAATGTATTATATTTCACAATCTTGTAAGGAGCCTAGGGTTGTTATTTTGATGTTTATTTGTTATTTTAATTAACAGGGAGCTAAGAATCATGGAGTTATTATGCCTGATGCTAATAAAGAAAGTACATTAACACAGGTATTATTTGGTTTTCTTATGTCCTTATTGTCATGGCAAATTGTGTGGGCTGAGTGTGTAGACCAGACTTAAAATTCCATCCATTTTATTCAAAAAATTGATAAAAATTCAACAAATTCTAGGAGAATAGTTTACAATCTTTAACCTACTTTTATTATTGACATTGATATCTATAAATAATATAGTTTTCTATAAGAAAGGTTTTATGCTTCCAGTTGGTAGGGGCTGCTTTTGGAGCTGCTGGTCAGAGGTGTATGGCACTGTCGACGGCTGTTTTTGTTGGCGAAGCTAAAAACTGGATTCCAGAACTTGTTGAACGAGCAAGAAAACTAAAAGTAAATGCTGGACACGAACCTGATGCTGATCTTGGTCCATTAATATCACCAGAATCCAAAAAGCGTGTTCTTAGTCTTGTACAATCAGGTGTAGAAGAAGGGGCAGAACTCTTACTAGACGGTCGAGATATCAAAGTTCAAGGTTATGAAAAGGGAAATTTTGTTGGTCCAACTATTCTGAATAAAGTAAAAGTGAGTCATATTGATATGATTTTATGGTTGATGTATATAGTTATATTTTACTCTAGATGGCATGTTTCAGATAAAATATTAAGCATATCCTTTATCATCATGAAATTGGTTTGATACATGGATGATGAAGTACTTACTGCATAAGAGGGCAATATTATTTTCCACAAATTATTTGATGAAAAAATCTGGTATCAAACATGGAGAAAAGAAAGTCCAAATTTTTGAAAAACAGACTGCCGGAAATGCAGCCTGGCAGCATTTCAGGCATTAATCGTTGAGATAAATAGATCTAACCAGATACCGCCAGTCACCTGACCATTATTTATGGGACCAGAGAAGAAAGTATCAAACCAAACTCGACGAAGCCCCCTCATGAGCGTCAACCTCAGTGAAGCCCCCGAAAATTTGAAAAATAGACTGCATGAAATGCAGTCTGGCAGTATTTCAGGCACTGATCGTCGAGATAAATAGAGCTTACCAGATATCACGTGTCTCAAAATCACTAGTTTATCCGACCAGACAGAGAGGAAAGTGTCAATCTGATTAAAATACAGATCTATATTTCGTTTATTTTTTTATTCTTTCGACGGCATGAACTACTTGGAAATCTGACTGGTTGTAGTGGAAGGTCATGTCAAGGGTCATACGAACAGATTTTGACCTTATGACATCAGACCTTTGTTAATCAATCAGCCTTAATGTTTCTAGTGGGTTACCCATATGTTCCGTGCATTACACACCAAAAACTCGCTGTAACAGTCTATTTCATTGGCTAATCCCTCACATCAGCCAGAATGCGGGTTATATAACAAGTCTTACAGTTCCTAGTGTTGTGAAGACATATAAAATTAAATTTTGAATTATAAAAAACGAAACGAAATAGAATCTTTGTTTTAATCAGATTGGGAATGTGTCGAACGGAGTGAGTGAATGAATATTTTCGCCACAATATTTTGGGAAACCGACTGTAGGAAATGCAGCCTGGCAGTATTTCAGACACTGGTCGTCAAGTTAAATAGAGCTGACCAGATACTGTCTGTCATCAAATCACTAGCTTATCCGAACAGAGAGGGAGGTGTCAAATGAATGGAGTGAGTGGATCAAAGTGAATGAATATTCTTGCCGCGTTGAACTTATACCCAAAAACTTTGCGGATCGTAATAAGCACTTCTCAAGTGGTTCACATGTTATTGTTTATAGTAGGTTTACAGCAGGATGGGTTCGGTAAGAAATCCCACTCATTGCATTCCATAAAATGTATGAAATTGTTAATTTTAGCCTAATATGCTGTGCTATACAGAGGAAATATTTGGACCTGTTTTATGTAGTTTAGAAGTGGATACATTGGATGAGGCAATTTCTATTGTTAACGCTAATCCCTATGGTAATGGAACTGCCATCTTTACAACGAATGGTGCTACAGCCCGTAAATACACAATGGAAAGTGATGTCGGTCAGGTAGGCAGGAATATTATTTAACTCTTAACATATCTTGAGTCTTTCTGTTCTGTGTTGCTTTATTTATTAACTCCCCCATTCTAATTTGAAAAAATTCTGATTTTATACACAACATATTGGTTCGTTTTTAAAAATTCCAATAATTCACTAAAAAAAATACAGACAATTTAAGAAAAGTAAAAAATACAAAGAATAAGTTTTCCATTTTTGCTTGAAATAACTTTTGATCATTAGTAAGATTTAGATCTGTTTACATAGTATATGATATAGAAGCCTTTTGATCATTAGTGAGATTTAGGTCTCTGATTGTGGAGCTTGTTTTACATTGTTTATAATAATTATAATGTATATTTTAGGTAGGTGTAAATGTTCCAATACCTGTACCCCTACCTATGTTCTCTTTTACTGGTTCTCGTGGTTCATTCCGTGGTGATACTAACTTCTATGGTAAACAGGTAAGATGATTTATACATTAAACATATGTTTTCATGACATTATACATAAATTTGACCCTAATTAAGGTGTCCTTTTACAATGCCTAGTGAATTGAATAAATCTAAATAAGCACTACTCAGGAAATATCAACCAATTCTGGTTGTAATCCATTGAGTGGGTTAGAAAAAGAAGCTGCATTTGCCTCATTCAGATGGCCAATCCCTTCCCCTTTTATAGAAAAGTAACCTTTTTTTAGCAAAACTGGAGAAGCATCACATAATAAACATAAATGTACATATACTAAATCAGGTTGAAATACATCAAGCAGTTTAGAAAACCACAAAAATACATTAATTAATCCAAATTATATTGCCCCTGCAATTCCACCCATCAACAGACATATGAATTCCAAGTATGTCATGTAGAACTTGTTCATATTTGCCCCTCTATGGTGCCCCTGTCTAAAGTCCAGGACGTTTATTTTAATAAACTTTTATTATCTTTCCTATTACATTTTTTTAATAATCTATTAGGCCTTTCTGAAAAAAAAAAGATTTTTGAAGATTATCTGAATTTGCCCTTTTGTTACGGTTCCCCGGCCCAGTTCTGTTGGAGCCAATGGATTTTATTTGGACAAATCTGAACAAACATATCTACAAGATTTCATTGACATCCAGAAACACTTTAGCCGAAGAAGTTGAACATGATTAAATTTTTAGTTGTGTTGAATGGAAGTTAAATCGCATTTCCCTCCTATTTTTATAAATCTTTGACGAAACCCTATAAAATGAAGCAAAATTATTGGGACAACTATTTGCTACTAAAACTGAACCTGTACTGATAAATTTATTTGTTGACAGGGTGTTCAATTCTATACACAAGTAAAGACCGTTACTCAGTTATGGAAATCAGATGATGCGGGAACGGTCAAGGGAAGTGCTACAAACATGCCAGTTCAGCGTTAAGGTCAATAAGTCCGGGGTTATTTGTATTTGTGTGAATGAGAAATGAGAAATGTATATCCATTTGCAATATACCCTTGATTTGGATTAAAATTATTGAATGTCAAACATAATTGTGCAGGTATATTGAGCATTGTGACCACTCAGGTTCTTATATGAATTGAACTTTATGCAGCTGATAGATGTCTTCTAGAACCTAAATATTTTTTTTTTAAATTCCTGGATATTTAATTCAAGAAAATGTCTTGATGGGATATGTTGACTTCAATAATACAGTTTAATGCACAACAGTATGGGGTGATCAGGTCTAAATTCATTTGAAGAATAATACAAATCATTTGTCCCTCTCATAGAAAATAACTTTTATATTGCAATCAGTGGATTTTTTAAATTTTATTTTAAAAAAACGATAAGCATAAGTTACATTTTTTTTGTTTTGTTTATATGAGTTAAAGATGTGTTATGTTAAACAGTATTTTATAAATAAAAGTGCTATTGTTTGAACCTCAAACATTGATCCTTTAAAATGATTTGAGGGTATTATTATTAGTCCACAAGAACTAACTTTATTCTTACCCTTGTTAGTTATGCAAGTTTGATATAAGTATATTTTTGGCACACTTTTGAAGCTTAGACATTTTGATTTGGATGTTTATAGACATTGTTTTTGGAAACATGTATACATTTGTTACAGCAAGCTGCGACAATTGTTACTGTATACTTTTAAAAATATACATATTTGTATATATGAGATTATTTTGAAGAACATGAAATTTATCATACAAATGTACATTATACATATAATAAATAAACTATATAAACATTTACCTTGTTTTGAAATGTTTAAAATATTGTCTGCAATTTGATACACCCACATTTCAGTGTGGGAGTAGTATTACTATATGCCGTCAACTTGTGACCTTGTTTTCAAATTTGGTTGTAAGAATTGCGGTCCTGAGAGGATGTAGTCCGACGAACCCTATCTATTTTTGGGAGTTATCCCCCATTGCCGAAAACATTGTGAACGTGTAGGCCGCATTCTCGGGGTGAAAATCTTGTCACCTTCGCTCCCACTAAACCAGTCTACAAATCGGACTATCAATAATCGTGCAATCAATATGTCAACAAAGTTCTCCAATAAAATTTGCCAATTTAATAGTTCAAGCTCGAAATAGGCTAGAAATCGATGACTTATTTCTTTATAGTGCGGAGCCATATTTGCGTAGATGTGAGTTGGATCCTGCGCAGCTATTTAAAATTTGGCCAATCAGCGATCGCGCTTGCGGGGTTGTGGTCAAAAATTCTGGTGTCAAGTGCCAGGTCATAGCATTTGTAAACAAAGCCATGTGCACGATTTACCTTGCAAATTGCTCGCGGTCGGGACGAACAGAGATCAAATGAACCCCAAAAACGTCCCACCCGTGTAGAGGAGTGGTGTATGAGAGCCACAAAAGGTATTTTGATCACACTGACATAAAATGTGGCAGTCAGTCAGGTTTTTTCGACACTGATTAAGGATATTGGACCATCGATTTCACTAGAAAAATGCCTTAATATCAAGGGAGATTACAAGGTCACTGCCTCTATAAGTGTAATTCTAATGAAATCATTCATTTTACATAACAACATACTTAAAACCTGTCTAGCCTGCTGTCTTAATAACGATCATGGATAGGATAGTGTATAGCTAAGATTAAGAATATAAAAAACATAATTTTGAAATAAAGGTTGAGAACTTAAAAAGTTGCAGAAATATTAAGAATAATGCTTAAATAATTTGAACTAGCTCAGAATTGTCAGGGAAAAGCCCATATGGACGAAATAAAATTTTGCATCTACAATGTATAAGCTTACAATAGATATATGAATTCAAATAACACTTGACTGTAATTAAAAGATGTCAAATTTCATTCTCATATAGAAAAATGGTTTTTGTCTGCAACTGCCAATGAACCAGATAGCACCCCTCCCCCCCCCCCCCTTATCAATATGGGGCTCACCAACGACAGTGTACATGTAATCATCGTAAAAGTGCCACACACACTTTCAATGTTCAAATCTTGCTTCTGATTAATAAATATTTTGATTTCTTTAAACAATTATAACAGATACTGTACATGTAGTCGATCAAATCCAATACTAATTACATTTGATTTACCCGTCTTCATTAGCCCAGTTTAGGAGCAGAACAGTAGGACGTCAAACCCCATTTCATTTCTTGATTCGAAAAATATTTCTGATCACCTAAGATAAATAAAATACAATTTAATGGAGGATTTACACTAAGAGTAAGACACTAACTCATTTAGTAGTTAGAATAAGGCTACCGGTATTTGTTTCACTGGACTTATCAAAACAGCAAAAGTGTTATTGGGGCTTTAAATAAAATAATAAAAATGCTATTTTTATTTCGCATGAGATTAAATTGTCCTTCTTTTGTGTGGCCCCCGCTCGAACATACTTGGATTTTTTCTTGCAAATTATAAAGATCTCTGATAAAACTGACTTCTTTAACTCTGATGAAGTAGTAACAAATACTGCACCATGATGTGATTCCTTTGGTGAGATTAATGAAGGAGTGGGGGTGAATGAGACACACTTTTAATTTTTAAAGTTGTTGAAGTACTAGGCCTAGTAGTAGGGGTTATGGACATAAAGGCCCTAAACCAAAATGGCTCAAGTATTTGGTCATAACGGTCAAACATTTTGGTCATAACTACATAACGGCCAAAACATTAGGTCATAATGGCCAAAAAGAACATTTGAATTTTGATATATTATGTATCAAATGATATTTATTAATATAAATATTGCATAATATAAATACCAATATTTCTTAATAGATAATATTTTCATATACATTTATTTAATACATAAATTTAAATTCACTGTAGACATTTATACTTAATACACTGTATAACTGTAACATACATAATTTACAAAGACATCTATTTAATATGGAGGGTGGGTGGCAAATGGTTTAACATGTACACATGAAATCAAAAGGTCTGTCATTGCGTCAAGTGACGTAGTTTCAATTCTCTGCACGTACGTGACAAGGACTAGGGTCATTTGTTCAACCTTGTGGGTTTTCTCCGAGTCCCCCAGTTTCCTCCCTCTGCTACAGACCTTACACGCAAGCGAATTATTTAAATAAAAAGGAACCATATGCTGGACCCCAAAATGACCTACTTTGTGTCGACTGGACATTAATGTTCAGCTCATGTTACTTTATCAGTGGGGTGTGAAGGACTTAATTAGGGATTATCAAAAACTTTGATTAATTGGTATTCCCCTCTTTCCTTTGAATCACAGCATGCAATGTTCTGGGTTGACTTGGATGGTTATATTCAAAATTCTTTCATTCACAAATTTTTCTGGACTTATGGTCTGTAGCCTATATAATGCACCTTTATTTCATTTATTTATTACTTCTACTAGTTGGAATAGAAGTGGTCATATCTTGTTGAAGGTTTGGTGAAACCGTTTTTAAAAATATTATGTTATGAGTGAATTGTTATTTTTGTCGAATGATTAATATACTAATAGTAATAGTCAGTTGTTAAATAATGTTTGGTAAAATTCTGTATGTTGTGACAGTTTTAGTCGGTTGGACTGAACGTAGACGCTGCCTTCTCACTCTCTTTCTTTCTTGCATCTTTTAACTGTTTTGTTCTTAAAACATCTATAAAACGTTGGGTGAAATCCAAAACCACAGCTGACTGTATCTTCAATATAATATCCTTCGTAATAAATCCATTTGTATCGAAAAATGCTGCAATAGATTGGTCATTTCCATCCAATTGAAATCAGTCTATAGCTACCTCACGACATTTGTCTCACCTTGGGTTTGTAAAGGGTTCTGAAACCTCCCTTATTAACACTGTCTAAGTGAACAATGCAAGTTAATTGAGCCTTTGTCGCCATTTCGTGTAGCTTCTACATGTATAACTGCAATGTGTTCCTCGTGAAGCACGCCATTTTGTGTTTACCAACAATACACGCGAATGTAGACAATAACGTGATTGGTCGATTGTGGAAAATACGGTCACGTGACGCGGCGAACAACGCTGAATTCTGTCCAGTGACCTCGTGCACTATGAATTTTACTATCAATAAATAGTCCGGATTTCAAAGAAGAATATCACCGAAGAACTATGAAATTTTTTGGAGAACATTACAACAAACGAATATCTCTATATGAACTATACACTGACAAAATTTCTTCTAGACCGGATTTGTAGGAACGAAAATATTTTTGCAACGACAATTTGTGTCCATGGAATGCGGCCTATTAGGGGCTGTAGTTTTGGAGTTACCCCCCATTGCCGAAAACATTGTGAACGTGTTAGATGCTGTAGTTTTTCGACAGATTTTATTCAAATTTGGTGTGAAGCTTTGTGGTCATTAAAGGACAAACCCTATCCGATATTCAGGATTCTAAGAATTTCCATTCCAAAGTTATTGTCCTTTTCAGAAAACATTGTGAATGCGAAATAGGCTTTAGTTTTTAACAGATTTTTTCCGACAGGGTTTCCCCCTTGTCAGTGGTGAAGAATGGATGGCTGACAAGGACAGCTGTCTACTCGAGGTCCTGTGTACACATTCGAGTGCATGTAAAAGATCCCTTAGCAGTTGGAATTCAATATAAGAGTAGGTCGTAGTGCTGCTGGCCGGACAAATTTTCCCTCATAGCACACTGTATGGCATATGCCCGTATCATTAGGCCAGTTGAAGCAGAACAGTAGGACGTTAATCCCATTTTATTTAATTTGTTAATGGATTTCATTCAAATTTGTTGGGAAGCATTGGGTTCATGAACGAAGAACTCTATCGATATTAAACATTCTTCAACTTTCCATTCCGGAGTCATTCACCCTTGTGAACACGATATAGGCTATAGATTTTAACAGATTTTTTTCTAACATTTGGTGTGTAGCATTAGGGTCATGAGAAGATGAATCCTGTTGATATTCAGCGTTCAACTTTCTATTCAGGAGTTTTGCCCCCTTTTCTGGAAAACCTTGTGAACTTAATAAAGGCTATAGGTTTTAATGGATGGGAGCCATGTTTTATCCCAGTGTTGGCCTAGAAAGTTCATCAGGATTTTCCGGCTGGGTTCCCCCATGTTTGTGGTGCAGGAGAGGGCCTGGTGGGACAACATTTAGTTGTTCGGATAGGATAGAAACCCAGCTTTTTCAAATTTGGTTGTATGCATGAGAGAAATGAAATGAAATGGGGTTTAACGTCCTACTGTTCTGCTCCGAACTGGGCTAATGAAGACGGGACGCATGAGAGTATGAACCCTATTAATTTTCAGCTTTACACAACTTTCCGTTACAGAGTTATCCCCTTTTTGTCAAAAACCTTGTGAACATTACAGACTGTCAAATATGGTGTGAAGCATTGTGGTCATGAGAGGACAAACCCTATCGATATTGAGTGTACCTTGACTTTCCATTCCGGAGTTATCCACCTTCGCTGAAAACTTTGTGAACATGAGAAGCTGTAGTTTTTATATACCTACATGTTCATGTGGACGTATATTGTCGTCGCCCGTATCCAATTTGTTTGTAGACAATCTACAGGTCACAATTTTCATCTGATTTTGATGATACTTGAAATGCATTTTTATAACCCAAAGATCTAGGGGGAGGTGGGGTTGGATGGCCGAATGGTTAGCCTGTGCGCGCACTGTATCATACGGTCTGTCATTGAGTCAACTGGCGGGGTTTCGATTCCCCGGTTGTACGTGACAATCTCGTGGGTTTTCTCCTGGTCCTCCGGTTTCCTCCTACTGCTAAAGACCCCTACGCACAAGCAAATTATTGAAATAAAATTGAATCATGTGTTAGTCCCGAAATGACCTAGTTTGTGTCGAGTGGACGTTGAACCCCTTTTCTCTCTCTCTCTCCAAAGATCTTGGCTCCTTTCGATATTGGCATGTATCGGACCGTAACTTCATGGATTATGGCCCCTGACTGTACGAAAAATCACATTTTTAGCTTGTAGGTACGCTAGAGGTCACAATTTTCATCTGATTTTGATGATTCTTGAAATGCATGTTTATAACTCAAAGATCTTGGTTCCTTTCGATGTTCGCGCATATCAGATTGTAATTTCCTGAATTATGGTCCCTGATTGTACAAAAAAATGGCGTTTTTTAGCTTGTACCCCTTTAAAAAAATATATCACAGTTACACCGTAATGTTGGTAAAGTTCATATTTCATGAAAATCAGACCAAAACTGCCTGACAAAATGTCATCTCCTTGTATCCAAATAGTGTAAAAGTATGTCATACCAAGGTTGTTTACCCCCTTAGAAGTCACAATTGTTATCAGATTTTGATGAAACATGTTTATGTCCCAAAGAACTCGGTTCCTTTCGCTATTTTCGCATATCAGATCGTATCTTCCTGGATTATCGTCCTTGATTGTACGAAAAATTGGGTTTTTAGCTTGTGGATTCTCTAGAGGTCACAATTTTTTATCGAATTTTAAAAACCATTAAAATATATCACCATTTCACCATAATGAAGGTTAAATTTTAAATTCCGGGAAAATCGAAATGAAACTGCCTTTGTATGCAAATTATGTAAAAGTATGTAATACGAAGGTTGTGGACACTCAGAGGTCACAATTTTTATCCAATTTTGATGAAATTTAAAATATATCTTTATATCCCAAAGTTCTCGGTCCCTTTTGATATGTGCGCATTTCAGACCATAACTTTCTTGATTATGGCCCCTGATTGTACGTAAAATCGCTTTTGTTTTTAGCTTGTTCTCTATCCACCTCTTGCAAAATGTGGGTGTATCTTGCCTGGAAACCGCTGTTTTTTTATAATTTGGTTGGAAGCAATAGAGTCATAAGAGGATGAACCCAAGAGATTAGATTTATTCAAGGATCCTGTTCCTTATCAAATTTGCTCAAATCCAAGTTTTCCTTTTGAGACAAAGCTGCTGTGTGGGTGCATTCCATGCTTTGTGTGGTTATCTATACATCAAGAGTTCAGACCTTGATTTTAGAAGCTAATTTGTAGAGTACATAGCGTAAAATGAGAAATGTTATCAGGTATTGCACTGAGTAAGCATGGCATACCTCATGTGTGGGACCTTTCACTAGTTGTAGCGAAATGGAACTAGGATTTGGACCTGGATTTTAGAAGCCAGTGTTAGAAGATAACTTTACATCAAACCAGTAGCAGGGTCAATAATTATTAATGTGTGTCATCCCCTGTATGCTTGTTTTACCTAACTTTATATTTTACTCTGTTTGGCGGTCATCTTAAAAGTCAACATCAATCCTTCAAAATATTTATTATATCATGTTTTATATACATATATTATCCTTCACCTTTCTAAATCTGAGTTATCTGAGTTTAACTTGAATAGAGATTTTAATTATCTATGCTGCATATATGCATATATCACATTACAGCCGAATCACATTACATATCTTACGTATTTGTCAACATCAAGGTGAACTTGCTCTATTGTCCGATTAGCCTATTCAGACTTGTTACCACGAATTTACTCACCCCACCCTCTCATAGTTATGAATTTATTGTTTCACTTGACTAAAGAAACATTTTGTAGGAATGTATTGCGATATCATTTTCGGTGGAAACTGGCACTATACCTAAAGAATGATTAAACAAATAGCGGAGACGGGGTTTCAGCCGGCTGATTTAAATTATTTCTTTAAATACAGTAAAGCTTGAAATATGTCAGTTTTCACTCTTTAGAATTTTTTGTAAATAAGTTTTTATTGTAGTTTCCGTGGCGTATTCCCAATAGGCGTTAGAAACAAAGATATATACCCTTAATCCCAGTGCCGATAAATGTTGGGTTGTGTGGAACAATATGCTAACAAATCTCAGGTACGATATATATTTGATTCTGGTTGAGAACAGCATGAGAGCAACATGATTGTTTTCATTGGAGATGAGACGCAAATATTCAAAGGGGTCAGACAAACTCTAAACCAACCGCGTTCCCTTCACTGAGTCCCTTCAAAGGAGGCCCTGGAATAACATGCATTTGTATCGTGGTAGATAGATTGATATTATTTATACATAGGTGGGGAGTATTAACGTCTTACCCCAAACAAATTGCAAAAGAAACCATGAAGTTTCTGAGAGCGATATTTTGTAATCAGTGTGTTTTAGTGGTGGGGGAATAAATAATTTCTTTTTAAATTTTTCAAACACAAACTGGTCATAGAGGCGAATTTGACAAAAAACAAAAAATGTATTTGTCACATGTATGGCGACGGCCATTACTTTCAAAATGACTGTCTTAAATTTAAAATAGCATTTTCCGACAAGACCAGCGATAATCTCGTAAGATATGACTTTTACTATGTCTTTTAAATGGTTTTCGACGTCTCTTCAAGGTCACCGTCGAGTGCCGAAGTCGTGAAACGCACCGTCGGGGGATTTGTTGGGGCCTGTCTCCCCCAGAAAATTTCTAGAAATTTCAAGCCGGTCTTGCCAGGCCGCGAATACGGCAACCTAAAAGTGGTCCATTTTAATGAAGACATCTGAACTCCAATCAACAAATCAATCACCCAGGCTGTTGTTGCATTCACATGACACCAGACGTATCACCGATGTTAGTGCGACCCATTTGTGACAATTTCTAGTCCCAAATATTAGCGATTTAGCTCCTTTAAAAGCGAATGCAAGTTAAATATGTTTAATAGCAATTTTATCTAGTGTATCTTTTATTTTGATTTTTCTTATAGAATAAGGCTATAATAGTATGTTCAGCTATACTTTTCGTTTAAAAAATGTATGTTTTATGTCCTATAGACACTTATTCGCTGAAATCTATGACATCCAACAATAACAATAGGGCATATAAATAGATAAGTTGGTAGAGTTACTCGGGACCCAAGATGGCGTCTTTGTACACTTGACGTCATAAATTCCTGGCTTCACAGTTGTCGCAACTTTATCTATACACGGCTTTGCGTCAACCAACCATGCAATGTGAAGTAGATGTCAATATGGTTATGTGTAAAAATATTCAGTTCAATATATTCACGGTGTATGATTTTATTCATACTTCAATTTTAGTGAGTTAATTCTGCAACGTTTTTAGAAAAAATTGCTATTAATTTGGCCAGTACTGTACATTGTTTGTTTCTTTATGTAAATACACGTATCTATATCTGACAGTGAGAAGGGTTTAATATAGGCTATGCCTGTTCCCCAATCCCTGTTCAGATACAAATCTGAATAAAAATATTGCTTATAAAAAAACCCTTTCCCAAATCCAGTCAATCATTCCTGAGACAAGGCATTTCTATAAGAAACATTAGTATCTGTAGGAAAAGTTGACATTATCATGCATAATTGTTGTTCTGTATGAATACCAGTGCATGGAACGAAGAGCATTTACATTCTTGTTGAATCTAGTACTGCTCCATTCTTGGATCTACTGTACAAGGTGTTAATACTGAAAAACTTATTTTCAATTACCTTTGGAAGTCTTAATATATCAAACATTGTTGTGTTGTAAATTTGTGATATTTAACATTTTAGCATTAATAACATCAAATCATTATATTATTGTTTAATAACACTGATTCCCATTATTATTAAAACTATAAAATAAATTTATGGAGAGTTGTCTCTATGTATGAATAAAGCTGAGAAAATCTGTCAGTAACCGTAGTTAAAATGTGGTCTGTTCCCACGCCCTTTACCATTACAACCACACCACCAGTTGCCAATAACAAAAAAATATAACCACAATACTGAATAATCTGAAAGGGAAGTTAAATTCATCATAATCTTTACATTTAGGACATTTTGGTGCCATTTTAGTATATTTTAAAATATATTATACACCAAACCCTATTCTGTCCATAATGCTTCCATAGAAGTTAAAATAAAAATGGAAAGGGGGTGTGGGAGCTAACATCTTGTGGTTATTTTGAGAATAACATTTCATTTCAATGTCTGGACAGTGGTTTTCCACTTTCTCTTCATCTAATTCAATCTGCTAAGGTTTATTTGTGTTCACACCACTGTGTACACAGGTGTACCTTACATTTTCATCACATCTCCAGACTTGGAACACTTTCCTTGTCACCCTAGCAGATGCCGCCTCTGACAATTGAGAACCAGACTTAAAAATCCTGATGGTTCTTCAAGGCCAACGCTGGAATATTCAATTTTCGACCACCGAAGCCCCAATTGAAATTAAGAAGTACAAATAGCATGTTATACATTGTTTGGTGTGCCTACCTTATCTTGTTTAGCTCTTCTTGCCACACATTCATGATACCTTGTTCGAGTAAAGGAAACCTTGATAAAAGAAATTATACTTCAAGATAAATTTGAATTAATATTATTGCGCTCCTATAATATCATTTGTTTTATATGAATAATCATACTCAGATTACAACTTTTGGCCACTATCAGTTAGATAAATCTTTTTATCAGCTCATTCGACAATTCAGAATCTTCAAGATAAAGTTTTTGGCTCGCTTCTTTGCATTTCAATGTGACAGCACATAATTTAGGGCACGATTTAGGGCCATACTTTGTGTTTGTATAGCAATTCTAAAACCACAGTTGTTATCATACAATAAGTCTATCACAAATAATCTATTTTACACAGTAAAACTCAAGCAACTCTTGTCAGAAAGACACTAAAACAATAGGGAAGTCTACCACCAAGTTTGTTTCGAGCATCATTATGTTTAATGATGTTTCCTTTCAAAGGAACTGAAATGTTATATAATGATAATTTATGGATTAACTTGTCTGTGTTTTATTTTCTAGTATTCATTAGATTGATTTATCAAATGCCATCAAATAACTCTTGTATTTTTAGAATTATTCATTAACTCACCATTGTATATAGTGGTATCCAAGAATTGGGGAAGAGTTTTTGTAAAAAATTATCCATTTTTTTCCTTAATAAAAATAATTTGGAATTCACAGCAGATCTCATCTGAAAATAAAAGACAATTACATAAGCTCAAAATCTAATTCAGTAAGACCCAGAGATGGTTAATGTTCTAAAGTGGTGTTGTTCAAATCTTAGGTCTTCCATCTATGAATGGAACACATACTTTCGTTAGTATTCTCTCCCCCCCCCCACCCTTCATTAATTTCTTTTGCCAATACAAGCTTTTACTAATGACCTCAAATGCGAGGACATACCTCAATATAATTGTACATGGCTAAATCACAGATAGCAGTAGCATCTGTATGTCTCTTCTCAGTATAAGCTGGTAAAACTTGGCCTGAAATAAGATAGAAAAAAAAGTGAATGTGGATCTGTAAACATATTGTAGTTTCATATATACTCTTCAAAAAAAGTAGGGGATATTCAGAAACAATAAAAAACTGCGGAAATGCACTGCTTTTTGTCCCCCGCCTTTCGAAGAAAGCAGGGGACTATTAAAATGGGTTCGTCCGTCTGTCTGTCTGTCTGTCCGTCTGTCTGTCCGTCCGTCTGTCTGTCCGTCACACTTTTTGGGACACAATAACTCTCTTCCTAATTGAGCTAGAATGTTCAAACTTGGTGTATGTGTTTATTAGGTCAATGCCTTGATGGAGTTCGAAGATGAGCATTTTCCGCTTAGGGTAAGCAGAGATAAGCAATTTGATTGGTTGATGCTTTGGGACACGATAACTCTCTTCCTAATTGGGCTAGAATGTTCAAACTTGGTGTATGTGTTGATTAGGTCAATGCCTTGATGGAGTTCGAAGATGAGCATTTTCCGCTTAGGGTAAGCAGAGATAAGCAATTTGATTGGTTGATGCTTTGGGACACGATAACTTTTAATTGAGCTAGAATGTTCAAACTTGGTGTATGTGTTTATTAGGTCAATGCCTTGATGGAGTTCGAAGATGAGCATTTTCCGCTTAGGGTAAGCAGAGATAAGCAATTTGATTGGTTGATACTTTGGGGCACGATAACTCTCTTCCTAATTGAGCTAGAATGTTCAAACTTGGTGTATGTGTTGATTAGGTCAATGCCTTGATGGAGTTCGAAGATGAGCATTTTCCGCTTAGGGTAAGCAGAGATAAATAATTTGATTGGTTGATGCTTTGGGACACGATAACTTTAGTTCTAATTAAGTGAGATTGATGAAACTTGGTGTATAGATTTATTATATGAATACCTTAACTAAGTTCGATAATGAACATTTTTTGCTGAGGGTAAGCAGAGTGATAAGCAATTTGATTGGTAGAAACTTTGGAACACAATAACTCTCCTTCTAATTGAGGTAGAATGTTCAAACTTGGCATAGGTGTCTATTAGGTGAATGTTTAAACTTGATGTATATGTAGATGTTCATTAGGTGAATGTCTTGACTGAGTTCAATAATTAACATTTCGAGCTGAAGCTAAGCAGAGCTAATCGATTTCATTTGTCGATGGTTTGGGACAAGATAATCTTGATTCTATCTGATAGAGAGTGATGAAACTTAGTGAAAAAAATAAATGTGCGATTAATTAATATGTGTCATCTATTTATTTTGCAATTTCGGCGGGGGACATCAGCCTCACTGTTGGCTTGTTTTATTAGAGATAACCAGTGTATGTTAATAACAGGCCAATTGCCTACACATGAACATAAACAGTTCATATGAGCGGCTTATCTGATGGCCCCATTTCATTTGCAAAGAGATACACCGTCAAAAGTGAAAATGGACGTTTTTGATTTTTGTCTTAATAATGAGTATTTGCTCCACCAATCCTCAGACATTCAGCAATTCGCCGTGGCATGCTCCTAATTAACTGTCCAATCACGATTTGGGGCAATCTGACCCACTCCTCTTGCAGTGCCACGGCCAATTCTTGTAGTGTTGTCGGTTGACGCTGTCGACGAACACGTCTCCCAATCAAATTAAACATAACACACTAAAGCAAAGATACGCTAAACAGTAAATCTTATGCAAGAACCGATAACAAAACAAACATGGATAGATAAACCAGCAATGAACTCCTCCCATGTGTATGGCGCTATTGCGTGTCGCATGTGCAGCTCAGTGGTTCTGTTGGGGCGATAAGTTCTTCATCTGTGAACATACTCTCAAAGCATGTCAAGTGTCCATGACTATCATATCACAACCTTCATAGGTATTTGCATTTCAATATCCCCTAATTTTTTGAAAGAGTATATATATGTTATTAAACCAGTGTGGAAACCAGCAAGTGTTGGTTAACCATTTATCTTCCATAGTTTACTATGGAACAATGATTAAGCTAATATTTTCGGATATATAGACTTGCTATTCAGTCCAATGTTATCACAAATAAGAGTGGATATTAGTCTACTGATCTCAGCTACAAGAAACAGAATTTATTGGTCAATACCAATATGTTTGTTTATTAGTAATCACATACAACTATTGTCAAATTATTAAAAATTCAAAATATCTGTTAACCATGTAACAATAGGTATTAAACATACAATTTTTGTTTTATAAATAATTATTACAACATGAAATTGTACTGGGTGGGGCTACTTCCACTTAAAGGGACAATTTGAAATGTCCCACATCGAAAGTGATCATCATATACAGGGTAGTTGGTAAAGTAGAGACTATGCAAATATAGCATCACATTTTCTATGTTAAAACATAAGATAAGTAAATGGATAACTCACTAAAATCAAGGTCATATTTATTCATCAATTCATCTAAAACAATACAATCCTCAAATCCCTGAAATAATAAAATCTACATTAACATGTTTAGGACATCAGGACTCGCTGTTAAAAATTTAGGGGTTTGTTAATTTTTTTATGTTGGCCGATTTAGTTAATATTTAACTGTTTTTAATTTAAAATTCTTTTTTTTTTAAATTGTTTAAAAGTAAAAGAAAAAAACTTAAATTATGGCACTACAAGTGAATGACAAAAAAGGTCCTCGGCATGTCAATTTCACAATCTGTCAAGAATTATAAATTGATAATTTACTACTAAAAATGAGTTCAATACTTCTGATGATTGATAATTTACTAGTAAAAAGGAATCAATACTTATTATTGATAATTTACTAGTAAAATAGGAAATATTGTGATTAATAGGAAATTAAACTGATAAAAACAATAAGGACAGAAATTATATGATCTTACAGCATTCATTCCCTGTCCATAAAAAGGCACCATAGCATGAGCTGCATCTCCCATTATTAACCAATTACTACCAATATGGTATGGATAACACTGTAAAATAAATATAACATATACACTAACAGCCTGTCATAATATATTGAAAATATCCTCATGAGAAGCTTTGTGAAGGGAGGCAATAATCGAAGGAGTGACGAAATGTATTCTCACAATAATGTGGACATAGAACAACCGTTGAATGGTAGAATTAATGCTATAAATTATGTTTCATCAATGTTAAAATCTAGAATGCAGCTAACGAAATAAGCCTTATGTTAATTTTGGATGAGTCGATAATCATAAATATATGTATTAGTAATTTTTATCATATTTCACCACTTAACTCTGACCTCTGTGTCTTTAAATTGTAAAAAATATATAATAATTTATACCTTGACAGAGATTAATGATTGAGCTTTAGTTGTTATTAGTGTCTGTTTAATATGGCCCCTGAAAACAGACAGAACTGAAATGAGATTTAACATCCTACTTTTCTTTTCCATTCGGTCTAATGTTAAATTTGAAAAGTGCATTAACTTATTCATCATTTACTGCATAGAGTTATCTAAAACTTAAAAGTTATGTTAGTACCTCCGTGGGACCCATGAAAATCCCATGGGACCCCATACATTACCCATGGGAAGTGCTTGGAGATTTTCCATAAGGCCAAAGGACTAGGATAAGAATAACTTGTTGCACTGGCTTTCAATTTTTTTCCGCCAAAATGGATGATAATTTTTATATAAAAAAATATTCATATTTTTTTCCCGCCAACTGGAACAATTTTATGTCTCGGGTAGGACTATTATAAAACAATTACAGATATATATACAATATACAACAACTTACAAAATCTGTCTTTACATAGCACAGTTTTGATTTACTAAGATCGGATTTTATTTTTGGTGACTTTAGTTTATTTAAACACCGTACTGCACAATATATTTTCAGTATTACACGTCAGATCTCATCCAACGATTGCCAATTTTCTATAAATTTATGTGTTGCGTGCACAATGGGCCTGTTGTAATTTTCAGGTACCATAAATCCCTGATAGAATGATATAAATTTCAATTATATTTGTTAAGAGATGCTTACAATATACCTGTCATTAACTTTTAGAGCATTTTGGCGACGGTAATATGATACAAATGGCGAACTGTTTTCTCGCTCAAGAATCGTCACTATCAACTATCAAAATATTTAATTCTTTTCGAAAAGAACTGTCAGACATTTTGATTACATTACCATTTTTTTTTTAAGATGAAACAAAACATCAAATAATCATCGCTTGGATAAATCATTAGGAGAAAATAACTAATCAACTAATCATTAATCCAAAATCACTGATTAGTATTACTCATTGACGCAATCCAGATTATCTGCCAGTTGATTAATTTATAGTATTCTGCCATTCAATGTAATGGTTAATCCAGGATAGATACGATTAGAATTTTAAGATTATTTTCCGCCAGTTCTTGAAAAGAATTGCCAGTACCGCAAATAATTATTGCCAAAATTGTTGCCAAAATCAAATTTTAATCACCACTTTATCGCAAATTGCGACTTTGGCAACCAACAGCGTTAGCCCTGGACAAAGGTTAAAAAATAGATATCAAGGTGGTGAAATTTTAGCCTAAGCTTGTGATAAACTAGTCTAGTGGGGGAAATATTCTTTTCATAACAGTTTATAAATATATTGAAATGATGTTAACCTTCACAGGTTTAATGAGGTGAATTAAGTAAACTACAGTATATCTAATATACATATGATACGCAAAATAGGGCCTACCATGATTTTACTAGCCTTGGTTCAAAAACTGTACCTAATACAGAGACAAAATCAAAAGTATATTTTTCATTTTTTATTATCTATGTCCATGGAATCCATTTTAAAATGATGGAAGTATTGTGTTATGACAAGACTTTAAAGTCAATTCCATCAAATATATTATCAATAATCAAGATGTTGACTTACTCTCCCAATAAAGGCACTGCATCAGGATAGTTTTCTTTGAAGAATTCAATGATGTCATCTTCTGTCTGCAGTGATTCAAAAACCTTAAACGGCATAAATAATGTTGTTGTGTATGTCTTGTCTTGGTTTGGTAATGCTATCATCATATATTCATTCCTTGGCCAGATATGAAGATAATTTACTTCCATGGCAAACTGAAAGAAGAAAAGAAGTCTCAATTATCAACATATTATGGAATGGGGTTTAATGTCTTGCTACATAATGTTTTGTTCACATGAAATCTAACTATGATAACTGTATATTCTATGGAGTGTAACATTATAACTGTATATTCTATATCTATGGAGTGTATATGGAGTGTAACATATTATGGTAACTGTATATTCTATGGAATCTAACATATTATAATAAGTGTATATTCTATTGTTGCATGTCTTGTACATAAAAAAAAAGAACTTGGCCCAGACAGCACCTAACTGCCAAGGACTCTTTTACAGGTGTAAGTGCTGAGTAGATACCTGATTTAAAGTATCCCACAGATTATTCTCAACCCACAAGATGGAATATTAGGTGAATTTCGACCCAACTTTTTTCCTCAGAAATGCACAAAATTTGTTGTTTTTGATACCTATGGAGTCTTGCTATTTTTCTAAAATATGTGTCATAGTGTAAATCGACTTCAAATGATAAATGCATTTGTTACATACCAATTTAAATGTGTGCACTGTTGGTACATTTTGTTATTTTCAGCAATGTGTCTTATTCAGTCCAAGTCAATCAATATCTTTAACTATAAAGTACACTCACCTCATTGTTAGTAGGCTGTATTGTTAATTCTATGTAACCATGTGGTATGTATTCCTGTTGATAATTCAATCTTGTTGCTCTCATCATCAAATTACGCAGAGATGAAAATGCTCCATCACATCCAATAAACAAATCAGCTGTTTCTGTTTTAATACTCTTATCAGGACTAAACAGTAAATAAAATATACATTACAATGAATGAATGAAATGAGGTTTAACACCCCACTGTTCTGCTCCAACAGGAAATGAAATGAAATGGGGTTTAACGTTCTACTGTTTTGCTCCTAAACTGGGCTAATGGAGACGGGCATACGCCATACAGTGTGCTATGAGGGAAATCTTGCCTGGGCAGCGGCGCTATGGCCTATTCTTAAATCGAATTCCACCTGCCAAGGGATATTTTACGTGCATGCCAATTTGTACACGGGACTCGGTTTTCCATCCCATCTGAATGACTAGACAGCTGTCCTTGTCAGGCCCTCCGTCCTGCATCACTGACAAGGGGAAACCATGCCGGAAAATCTGGATGAACTTTCTCGGCCAATGCAGGGATCGAACACCCGACTTCCAGGCTAGCGAGCCAGCGTCTTACCCACTTAGCCACGTGATCCCCCTGCTCCAACAGGGCTAATGAAGATGAATGTATGCCATGCAGTATGCTATGAGGGAAAGTTTGCCCAGACAGCCCTATCTATATCCCTTTGAAGTTGGCTCCCTAGTTGGCTAGTTGGCCAAAAGTAATACAGACCCTGGGTGTTGCTACTGTAGTATTATTTTTAAAGCAGTAAATAAATATTCAATTATATAATTTTAATTTACCCTTCAAATTCAGCTTGACCACTTTCAAAATTACATCTCACTAATTTATGTTCAAAGACAAATTCAATATTGTCGTGTTTTTCAGCAGCTGAAAAATAATTTATCGTTTATAATGCCAATAATGAAAACTCAGAAAAATGGGGGTGCACCTAGAAAATAAGAAGGTGCAACTAGATAAAAGAGGTGCACATAGAAATGGAGGGATGGGCTCTTGGCAAGACAAGTCTGGGTCCACTTGTGGAAATGAGTTAGGGTAGAAGTGATATTGGCAGTGGGGCCCTGTTGTCCTGATCAGGTTCATTTGTTCTTGGGAACAATACACAGAGAAAAGTGGTTGTAAACAAAGTGGCTGCACCTAAAATATGAAATGGTGCACAGAGAACGGGTGCACCAAGATAAGCAGTGACACCTAAATAAATAGAAAGGGTGCACTTAGAAAAACAGTTACACCAAGAAAAGGGGATGGATACTGAGAAAAAGAATAGTGGGTGTGGCCCTAGAAAAAAGAGATGTTTCATCTTAAAAATAAAATACAGAAGAAGTACTTAAAACAAATATAGTGGTGGTGCCCCATCAAAGCAACAAATAAATTGTGGAAGGCAACATACCCACCCCGCCTTTATCCGGATCTGCACTCATTATATTTTAAACATTTCAATATTCAGTTTTATATTTTTGTCTAGTATTCTTACCATTTAATAAACATTCAATTTATATTTTTGTATAGTATTCTTACAATTTAATAAACATTCAGTTTATATTTTTGTATAGTATTCTTACAATTTAATAAACATTCAGTTTATATTTTTGTATAGTATTCTTACTGTTTAATAAACATTCAGTTTATATTTTTGTATAGTATTCTTACCATTTAATAAACATTCAGTTTATATTTTTGTATAGTACTCCTACCATTCAATAAACATTCAGTTTATATTTTTGTATAGTATTCTTACCATTTAATAAAAGTTCGTTGAGATTTCTTCTGTCAACAGACATTATATACTGTAATAAAGATAGGTTGCCAGGCAACAAAACATACGCCCACAGCAGCTAAATCGTCCGAGCAGTCAACAAGGGTTGTCGCATATTTATTCTTTTGTAGGTAATTAGGGGAATTTAATAGACAATTTCATACAGATGACATTATAATTTTCGTCGTTTGAGGGTTCACAAGGTTCTACAAACTAAAACAAGGGCCATAACTCTGGAAGTAATCTACAGAAATTGTTGAATTTCTACAGGCTTTTTCGTTTTACTAATTCAAATAATGCATATAAATTTCATACAGATCGGATGATAATTTTTGTCGTTCGAATGTTCACAAGGTTCAACAAAGTAAAACAAGGGCCATAACTCTAGAAGTAATTGACGGAAATTGCTAACATTCAATAGGCTTCTTCATTTCACTAATTTAAATGATGCATATAATTTCATACACATTAGGAGATAACTTTTGTCATTCAAGCGTTCACAAGATTCAACAAAGTTAAAAAAAGGGCCATAACTCTAGATGTAATTAACGGAAATTTGCTGAAACTCAATAGGCTTGTTCATTTTACTAATTTAAACGATACATATAAATTTCATACAGATCGGATAATAACATTTGTCATAGAGCATTCACAAGGTACAACAAAGTGAAACAAGGGCCATAACTCACAGCGTAATTAATGGAAATTGCTGAAATTCAATAGGCTTCTTCGTTGCACTAATTTAAATGATGGATATCAATTTCAAACAGATCGGATTATAACTGTTGTCATTAGAGCATTCACAAGATTCAACAAAGTGAAACAAGGTCCATAACTCTAGATCTAATTAACGGAAATTGCTGAAATTCAATAGGCTTCTTTGTTTTACTAATTTAAATGATACATATAAATTTCATACAGATCGGTTGATAACTTTTGTCGTTAAAGCGTTCACAAGGTGCAACAAAGTGAAACAAGGGCCATAACTCCAGAAGAAATAAACGGAAGTTATTGAAATTAAATAGGATTCTTCATCTCACTAATGCAAACAACATATATCAATTTCAAAACAATCATATGATAAATGTAGTCTGTAGAGTGTTCACAAGAAATTGTGGACGACAGACGGACGGGGGCGACGGCAAAATACGACCACATTTCCATGTGGGCGTATAAAAATACTTTAAAATTATACAATATCACTATTCTATTCTGAGAATGGCCTTCTTTCATAAATATTATCAAAATTTTTGTTTATTCTTCTGGCTACCAGTACTTTGGTTAAATGACATCTCTATCACACCACATTCACTTGACTTAGTGTTATATATGCCAATCTTTACCCTGTAATATATATTTTTTTTAACTATGCTTGCACGCATGAACCTTTAGCAACGAGGTTAGACAGACGAACCTACTCCTTGTCACATACAAGTCAGGGATAGAAACCATGTCAACTGACCCAATAATGGACCATATGATCTAAAAAGTACATGTTACACCAATCAGCCTCCTAACTACAAACTAAATGCTTTGTCGAGGAAGCGCCTAATTAAGTACCTGGTCTTTTTCCCCATAAGGTATGGGATGCCGTTTTCCATCTAGATCATGGATCATTCTTGCTCTCATTGGTATACCATTATGTACAACCGTTTCTTCTAAACCAACCATCTTCAACGCTTCCCGCCCTCGACATGATAACGCTAAATTAATACTTCGACCCTTCACATGTTGTTGTGTTCTTATATCTAAAAATACAATTTAAACCAATAAATATTATTTAACTACTGGATGTCTCATAAATTGTTTGTTTAAGTTACATTTTAGTACTTAGTCACATTAAAAACCACAAAAGTTTTATGGAATACAATCAGTGTGGCTTATAACGACAAAAGAATCATTGTTAAAACTTTGGTTCTATTAAATTAGGAAATTTTATTCTATGAAAGTTTTGTGTTTTATTTGATGTTTAGCATTTCAGCTGATCTTTACTTTATATGAAACTAACACCTATAAACTAAATGTAAAAGAA
Source organism: Patella vulgata (assembly GCF_932274485.2). Classification (NCBI taxonomy): domain Eukaryota; kingdom Metazoa; phylum Mollusca; class Gastropoda; family Patellidae; genus Patella; species Patella vulgata. Next base: position 28,936,137 of record NC_065883.2, read on the forward strand.
GTAAAACATGGCCTGTTGCTCACAGCGAAATATATGGAAGGGTATCGCTGCCAATATTAAATGCTCTGCTACAATGTCTTTTCCATTGATTATATGTAAAAAGTACTATGTACATGGTCCTAATACCAGTAATGATAAAGTCAAAATACCTCTAAGGCAAGAGTTAAATGTAAAACGTCAAATGTCAAATGACAAATGTTTTTGGGGAAAATGCTTTTTTTGACGTTGACGTGTGTACATTTTACATTTCTCTCAATGTTAAAATACCTGTCTTGATAGAAAAAAATCCAAAATGTTACCTATAATTGCTCTTTTCAAATATGTAAATAATTTTTTGGCACATTCATACTCCCTGAAAAACGATGAAAGTTGGTTGGAACTAAAATCTATTGCCATGATTGTGGAGGGGGCAGGGGGTATTCAATGTTAAAATACAGGTCTTAATCCAAAATTCTTGATACCAAGCTACCTATCACTAAAAGTACGTCCACTGCTGCTTAAAAATATGTAAATAATTTATTGGCACATTCAGATTAGAATACTTTGAAAAACATCGAGTGGTACAAAACACTATTAAAGGGGTATTCAAGTAAAAATACTGGTCTAAATACGAAATTACAGATACCATGTTAGGTATCACTCACTGATTGCTCTTTTCAAATATGTAAATAATTTTTTGCCACATTCATATTTGCATAACTTTACAAAATAAGATTAAAGTTGAAGTGAAGGGGGGGGTAAACTAAACTGAAGATACAGGGCTTAATCAAAGATTCTCTATGTCTATACTAAACCAGCTGCTGCCAGGCAGGATACGCCCACATTTTCGAGAGATGGATAGAGAACAAGCTAACAAGAAAGTGATTTTTCCTACAATCAAGGGCCATAATTCAGGAAATTACAATTTGATATGCGTGAATATCGAAAGGAACCGAGATCTTTGGGTTATAAACATACATTTCAAGTTTCAACAAAATCGGATAAAAATTGTGACCTCTATAGTGTCCACAACCTTGATATACCATATTTTTACGCTATTTGAGAACGAACGGCGGCCATTTTGTCTGTCAATTTCGGGCCGATTTTCACGAAATTCGAACTCAGCCATCCTTAGGGTGTAACGGTGATATTATAATACGTTTTTTAAATCGGATAAAAATTATGACCTCTATAGGGTCAACAAGCTAAAAACGCGATTTTTGGTACAATCAAGGGCCATAATTCAGGAAGTTACGGTCCGATATGCGCGAATATCGAAAGGAACCGAGATCTTTGGATTATCAACTTAGATTTCAAGTTTCAACAAAATCGGATAACAATTGTGACCTCTATAGTGTCCACAACATTGATATACCATATTTTTACGCTATTTGAGATCGAACGGCGGCCATTTTGTCTGTCAATTTCGGGCCGATTTTCACGAAATTCACACTCAGCCATCCTTAGGGTGTAACGGTGATATAATTGAACGTTTTTTTAAATCGGATAAAAATTATGACCTCTATAGGGTCCACAAGCTAAAAACACGATTTTTGGTACAATCAGGGGCCAAAATTCAAGAAGTTACGATCCGATGTGCACGAATATCGAAAGGAACCGAGATCTTTGGATTATCAACTTAGATTTCAAGTTTCAACAAAATTGGATAAAATTGCGACCTCTATAGTGTCCACAACATTGATATACCATATTTTTACGCTATTTGAGAACGAACGGCGGCCATTTTGTCGGTCAATTTCGAGCTGATTTTCACGAAATTCGAATTCAGTCATCCTTAGGGTGTAACGGTGATATATGTGAACGGTTTTTTAAATCGGATAAAAATTATGACCTCTATAGGGTCCACAAGCTAAAAACACGATTTTTGGTACAATCAGGGGCCATAATTCAGGAAGTTACGGTCCGATATGCGCGAATATCGAAAGGAACCGAGATCTTTGGATTATCAACTTAGATTTCAAGTTTCAACAAAATCGGATAAAAATTGTGACCTCTATAGTGTCCACAAGCTAAAAATGTGATTTTTCGTACAAACAGGGGCCATAATCCATGAAGTTTCGATCCGATACATGCCAATATCGAAAGGAACCGAGATCTTTTGGAGATAAACCTACATTTCAAGTTTCGTCAAAATCGGATAAGAATTGTGACCTGTAGAGTGTCCACAAACAAATTGTGGACGGACGAACGTCCGGACGGACAGGGGCGACGGCATAATACGTCCACATAAAAATGTGGGCGTATAAAAATGTATAGTCATTCCTCTCTTTAAATATATTATTTATTTGTTGGGCACAATGCTTATAATATTGTTGGTTATTTTTTTAATGGAACAAAGTTAATTAGGCTGTACTCAACTCTGTTTACAGAAAGACCGTCAAAATACAGGTATTAATACGAAGTTCCAGTTATTGTGTTATAAATTACTGGAAAGTATGTTTATTTGGCTCTTTGAATCTATCAATTATTTCCTTGCCCATTCAGGATAACACATGGTCGTCTATATAGTTTCTTATAGTGCGCCAGCTTGATTTACTGTTATCGTGCGGTGAATATCCTTGTAGTGTGCTGATTTATAGTGTGCCAGCTTTCCGTATATGTTAATAAGTCACGTGATATCCTACATTTGCATTTGAAAGTTGATGCTGTGCGAAAGATACTATCTAGAAAGCGTGAAGGACAAATGAGATGTGGCAGAGCGCAAAGGTAAAATGTAATGTGAGAGATGTAAAATGTAGACACATCAATAAAAGCATTTTCTAACAAAACATTAATTGTCATTTAACACTTAACATTTTACATCTTACATTTAACTCTTGTCTTAGAGGTATTTTGACTTTATAATTATCGGTATTAGGACTTTGTCCATTGTACTTTTTACATATAATCAATGGAAAAGACATTCTAGCAGAGCATTTAATATTGGCAGCGATACCCTTCCATAGAAATAGAATGTTTTACAGCTAAACAGTGACTCTATATAACAAAAGACAATGTCAATGTCAAACAGCTAAACAGTGACTCCATAATAAAATCCAATGTTTCAAATCTAAACAGTGATTCCATAATAAAATACATTGTGTCCCAAGTTTCCTCTCTCCAAGACAGATTTTTATAACCATAACACCAGGTCATCTGGTATTCTACAGAGAGATACCCTGGATTAATGATTAATGATTATAACTAGATAGGGAAGTTTTTGAAATTAACAATTTTTGTTTGCTTTTAACAATGTATTTTTAAATCAGTGTCAAGTCAAGTCATTTGAACAAATATGTTATAACTTTGAACAAATATTGCATTTGTTATGAGTAAAATAATGGTCCAAAGACCTTTAAACTATGATATCTCTATAGGTTATCTAGATAAGAACAGAACAGATGGTTAGTTTCTGTATATAATAGATAATTATTATACAACTGACATGACAAAAAAAAATCATAAATACCAGATATAAAAACCAGAATGTAATGAGCTTGAATGATATGTATGTAGTTGCGCTAATGGGAGAAAATAAATTTGATGTGTGTTACCTGAATCATTAAAATTAATGATTACCTGGTCGTCTTTCATAAACCTTGACATTAAATCCACGTTTAGCTAAATAACAAGCATTCAGTGAACCAACCTAACAAATAAAAAAAAATACTGTAAAAGTTAAACAGTTTTATTGATCAATTTAAAATGTTTTAATTTGATCAAATTTGATGACCAAAACAGCTACACGGTGCACTTTTCAATTTTCATCTGCTTTGATAGGCCCTATTTGTAGACTAGGTCTTCAAAGTGAAAGTATGATATTTCAATGACCAGAGTCTGTCCTTAAAAGCTGTGTTAAAACACATGCATTGCATTCCCTATAGGATGACATTCTCCATTATTCTAACATTATTCATTTTGTTTCAATGCATGTAAATTGAAAAGAAGATTATGGTCCTACGAGACAGGCATATGCCATGCAGCATATGCTATCAGGGAATTTTGCCCGGGCAGTGGTGCCACGGCTCTTGTGAAATGAAATGAAATGAAATGGGGTTTAACGTCCTACTGTTTTGCTCCTAAACTGGGCTAATGAAGACGGGCATATGCCATACAGGTGCTATGAGGGAAATTTTGCCCGGGCAGCGGCGCTACGGCCTACTCTTATATCGAATTCCAACTGCCAAGGGATCTTTTATGTGCATGCCAATTTGTACATGTGTCCTCGGTTTTTCGTCCCATCCGAATGACTAGACTGCTGCAGTCCTTGTCAGGCCCTCCATCCTGCATCACTGACAATGGGAAACCACGCCAGAAAATCTGGATGAACGTTCTTGGCCAATGCAGGGATCGAACACCCGACATCCAGGCTACCGAGCCAGCGTCTTACCCACTTAGCCACGTGATCCCCCGCCTACTCTTGTATCAAATTCCCACTGTCAACTTTGGGTTATTTTACGTGCACACCAATGTGTACACAGGACCTCAATTTTTCATCCCATCCGAATTACTAGACACTATATTATGTTCCTTGTCAACCCTCTATCCTGCACCACTGAAACCACTTGGGGAAACCACTTGGTTAGCAAGACAGTGCCTTACTTACTGAACCTCTGTGACTCCCTATTATGCATGTAACTGGTAAATAAATTCTGGGTCAGTATCCTATTTTATTTTATGATCAGTAGTGGAATACCGCGTTTTATCAGTGAAATAAAAGTGTTATCCCACTGGCTAGCAGTAGTCCATGTTGTTTTTACCTAAAATGATTGTAAAATCATAAAATAAATAGAACATTTGTCGTTTTGTCGTGAATAACATATTTTATTTCATCTCTAAGCAAGAAAACTTCGATGAAATAAAATATGTTATTCACTCTAAAACGACAAATATCCTCTATTTATAGTTAATAAGTTTATTCTGTATGACACAAATTTAAATTAGAGGAAACTAATATTCTTTAGTAATTAAAAATAAAATCACGACTTACCAGTCCAGCTCCGACAATGACAACATTTTTTGTATTCTCCATATTGTAGCAAGTGAGTTTTCACGTCCACTGCCCTCTCTCTATCAATCAACAGTTGGTCAGAACTGTCGGCCTTGTATGAAAGCACAAACCGTGTATCTTCAGTATATATATATATACAATAATACAATAGCTGATCTATTTAGTATGTTTTAAATACTATTATCTTACACTAGTTTCTATTTCCTCAACTCCGTCCCCTACGGAAGACCATTAGGGTCAATCAAATGAAAACAAAAATCAGATTATCTTATACATGTATCATGTTATTACAAGATAACTACCTTGTTATAACTAGATAACTATCTTGTAATTACAAGATACTTCATTAATTTCATGCTCTCCTTAAACCCACAGAACGCTATTCATAATTTTTCGGAAGACCTTTAAATTTTGATTTTTGGCCGTTTTTGTTTTCGTTTGTTTTGACTTTACACAGTTTTTATTGTTTGCAGAATTTACCGAGTTTAGTGATTTTTTCCATTTAACAGAAAATTAAAAACTGTGCAAAGTCAAAACGAACAAAAACAAAAAACATTTTTACGGTTAATATCAACGGCCGTTGATTAGCAGATTTGATTAAAATCTGTTCAAAATCGGAGTTGATTATTATCTTGTCATGTTAATAGAATTAATGCCTAAAGAAAGACATGCAATAAGCAGATTTAGCTCTTGCATAATGTATGTTTAAAGGAGTTAATATTCGGTATTAAAACACGAATTAGAATTCAATATTGATCAGTTTTAATCAATATTGATGTTATTATCTTGCTGTGAAACTATAGGATCCTAATATCCAATATTTAAGACACAGTGTCAGTACACGAGTCGTGTACCCTATATGGTTTTGGGTGTCATTTTGTAATGAACAAATAAAAACATATCCTGCAACACAATGTGGAAAAAATTAGTAAATGGTGATTCACAAACGACAAAATAATTTTAAAAAAAAATTAGAATTCACTAATAAGGCGTAAACGACTGTCGTTCAATTTGAACTGTTCGTGTATTTCACCGAACATAATTGATTAGTCAAAAATTGAATATAAATCCCTTTACATGCATTCGTATTACATTTATATATGCTTTTAGAACAATAGAGGCATACGCCCTTTAATAAGAACCCACTGACGAAGATTTACGTACAATATCACATTTTTGGCCGTTTTGTTTTCGTTCGTTTTAACTTTACACAGTTATATAAGTTTGGGTCGTTTTGGATTAGCCCCGTTTCGTCTATATCCCTTTTAAACAAGCTGCTGCTATCTTTACGTTTCGCTGAACCTCTTTGTGGCGCCTCTATTTAATTCGATTGAATCCAAGCCTGCAAATTATCTATCGTTGCGATCTTGATTTTGATTTCTTTAACAATCACTTTGTGTACATTCAGGCTTGGATTAACAAAACTTTCTGAAAAATGTAAATGGCGTTCCGCGGCTTTAAGGAGAGCATGAAATCAACGAATCATTAATAAATGATATCAATGAGAGCATGAGGTTGATGGGACTATGAAGTTAATGAGAGTTATGGACTTAATGAATGGTTTCTAATGAGGGCATGAAATAACGAATGATATTAATGGAAGTATGACCTGAATGTGCTAATCCCGTAACATAAAAAAGTAGCCTACTTCGTTTGCCTAGCTATCAGTGTAGGGCGACCTTGAAATAAACTAGTTAGAACACTTTGTTTCATGTCATTGACCCCCCAAATGGGCTTCTCCGTATCTTGTTATTACAAGATAGATTAAAGACCCGCATTCATGGGCTTTTATGACACACAATTCATAGGCGTACAAGTCAGGGGGGCAAGGGGTGGGGGATTGGGGCAGCTGCCCCCCCCCCCTTAACCTTCGGACAATCTGACTTTTCGGGCAGAAGTGTAAAGTATTATTTCATCTAGTTGGCAAAATAAAACTGCTCTTTTTGAAAGATTTTCGCAATCACTATGTTATTGTATTACGTTCTTGAAAATGTTGCCAAACTAGTTCAAACTGTGAGAACGGAGTGAACGTAGAATTGTTTACGATCTGTTTAAGAACTTTATGCCCATGGACGAGCTCGGACTGGCTTGGGCGGGAAGGGTGCTCTAGAACGTTGATCTTGTTCAAAATTTCCCCGTTCTGCAATTAGACGGGGTGACAACGTATTACCAACGGAACTGTCGTACTATGAACTGAATTGTCGTACTTCGATCCTCCTAGGGACGTTGCAACTAGCTACAATATTGTACCCGGGTCATGTCTTATCCGCATCTACAATTGATACACTATTCGAGGCTTTGCGGAAGTAAACTTAGGTTCAGTTGCAAATTTTCAACAATATCATCACAGTTTGCATGGAAATAAGTAATTATGTTACAAATAGTGAAGGGTGGAACAAAGAAATCTTAATCTTATCTTACCGAACAGTTTGTATTTTCGAGTGACATGAAATCATATGATTTGATTCGGTGGCCATTTTAAAATGAACAGAAATTTCGCAATAGCAGTTGGTTTTAATCAAATCATATAATTATTATGCGGCAAGGTTTCGCCTTTGCCTTTATTTCAATGGAAATTGGTTTATTATATGTTAAGCTATGTATAGTACTGTTTGGGGCCAGTGTAATTGGAAATTAAAGGGAGTTATAGGCCAGTAACCGTTATTTAGTCAAATGACTACAAGACTTGCTCAAAGTAAGGTCTTATGACGATCCACTATATTGTGGCTGGAGCAAGACGGAAGACATCAGCAGTGGAATCATTTCTAGGTTGCAGCGTGACGTGGTCGAGCATCAATGATAGCAGTAGACCTGGGTCCTTATAGGCCTCAAGTATTTTCTTATAGAGGACTTCACTAGCCTTCAGTCTTGGTTTTCTTCAGGTTCAGGGACTTCAGAGTGTGGAGATCTACAGGGTCTAGAGGCAGGCCCAGGAGGTTCAGCAAAATTATGTCTGGTCTGAATGGCCTTCAGAGGATCTTTGGGCAGTACTAGTGGCTGCTTACCCACGGGCAGTCCTTCCGGTAGTTCTCCTAACTTTCGGGGAATCTGACTTAACGGGCAGACGGTTAAAGTGAAAACAAAAATAATTATTTCATTTAGCTGGCAAATGTTACCTAATGACAGATGTCAAGAGTACGTTATGGTGCCATCTTGACACATGAAAGCGGAACTTATTTTAATATCTGTATATCGGCTATTGACATACATGGTTGTCCAGATTACACTCATTATTAGTCTTACCATAATATAAACTTATAGCTGGCACGATTATGTAATGTCTTGTAATGCAATCTGTACTAAAGACTTAATCTGGCAATAGCCAGATGTGTAATCTTGTGAGATCCTTTGTTTAGAAGGGGGATATAAGCAAGAAACGGGGATAGGACAAACTAGGCGAGGGCGTCTAGAAGTTAACTTAGGACCAGGCAGGTCTCGAGTTAAAGACCGGACAGCGGCCATGTAAGTTAGTTGGGAGTTGGTATACCCAAAGGTGTCAAGCCAAGCTAAGACCCTGGCTCCCCCAACACAAGCTAATTACGGAGTCTTTAAGTTTTGTACATGATATGTTTGAAGAACAACAGAAGTATTATATGAAGTTTAAACCAGTGTTATCAACCAGAACCTGACATAAAGACCCAAAAGTGTAACACAAAATAAAGTGCCCGAAATGTAATAAAACATTGATTTTACTGAACTGACTATGGATTAATACATTTTGTCTGGAGACACACTACTAATCTGTTTCATAGAGGATTACGAAAGTCTTCTAATATCTCTGTGAAAGATGACTGCCTTCAACACGTGACGTCACATCACGCCGCGTCAATCACTTGCTCAATGGTGGGTGCATTGTTTACATACGACGTTACTGGTTCGGGCAGAATGGCGCCTTTTACTCATTTTAATAACCATTTACACTAAATAGGATATAATTTTTACCTACAAATACTTCAAACGTCTTTATTTATTTTTCTAATACATAAAAAACATGTTAATATTTGGGTCCCATTAAGTCGCACCGATGTCATCCTTATCAGTGATTGTAGCGGCCTAGCGAATATTCACTGCTGCTCAGTGTGCTTACTTTGTGCGACATTTACCGGGCATCGATTATTATTAAGTGAATGCAGCTGCAACAGTCTGATGGTTGGAATTCAGGCCGGCATAGAGTGGGATTTCGGTTGCAAACCGATTGGAAACTTTGATGGTGCTTATTCACGGGCTAGAATAGCAGAAAAACGCATTTGCGGCGGTTAAATTCTCAAAATGTTCTCGGGGAACGCGAGGCCCCCACACCCCGCGACGATTGATTGCTTGTTTGGGATTTGAGATGCACGTAACTCACCTATCTTGAACCACATTGAAGTTGCTGTATTCACGGTTGTTCTGCATCTGTGTTCAAAAGAAATAATCCCATACAAGACTGGCGTATTTATGTTTGTAAACGCCCAAACTTATTACTAGGTCCGAGAGCAGTAGCTTATTCATACACACAATTTGAATTGTCGTAAAAGAGCCAGACATCGTGACGATAGACAAGCCTTGCTGCCACCCCGGGGATACAATCTATGGACCGTACAGATGTGTACGTATTTATGAACGAACTAGAATCGAATTATAGACATTCTTTACACATTCTACCCCGATCACAACCCGTTTTACGATGTTTTGAGACGGGTATAGTAGGGCGCTTTTGATAACTCGTTTGGTGTTGGTGTGGTGGGGGCTTGGCCGAAGGGGGGGTTGGATGGCCAAATGGTTAGCACGTGCGCGCTGTATCATACGGTCTGTCATTGAGTCAACTGGCGGGATTTCGATTCCCCGGTTGTACGTGACAAGGAGTAGGGTCGCCTGTCCAACCTCGTGGGTTTTCTCCGGGTCCTCCGGTTTCCTCCCAATGCTAAAGATCCCTACGCGCAAGCGAATTATTGAAATATAAAATTGAACCATGTGTTAGACCCGAAATGACCTAGTTTGTGTCGAGTGGACGTTAAACCCCATCTCTCTCTCTCTCTCTCTCTCTCTCTCGGCTTGGCCGAATAGTTACTTGCATGCAATAACCTAACCTGGAGAAGGCAGTACTTTGGGCAAAATTATTGGTGTGTGTCGGGGGGGGGGGGGGCGTGACTCTAAATCTAATCGCCATAAAAAAAACATCTAAAACTCGTACTATGGCATATTTTAACACTTTTTGAGCAGTGAACCTGTAATTTGGAGCGAAGTTGGCAAACATCCATATTGTACCACTTGTGAAATGTTAATGATATGCTACAGGTGTACTCGTTTTTTCCGGGACACTCGATATAATATGTAGGTGTACTTTATATTGTGTGTTTGTGAACTTGTGACCGTGCATAATTTTTGTAGTTTATTTTATATTTTTGCACTGTATGCTGTCCTCCACAAGGACGTTTCGATGCATTAAAATTCTACTCTATTTTAGCAAGAACGCGTGTTAATCATAATTGCGTAATGTTCACGCACAGCTAAATGACTTGAAAGATTGTCCAATTGCTACCTTAACCAAAATTAAACAATGATTCAAACACCTACAATGACATACACGATGTTATTACGTCATTCTGTCTAAGATAGGTAATCTTTAAACCAAACTCCTATCGATCTAATCTTCTATTGTTTACTAAATGGCTAACATCGGTTGTAAAGTCCATTAAAGTTGCAATTGCAAATTTTCAAGTTATATTTTTAAAATGTATTAAAATAAAGCCTTAAAATAGATGGTATCCATAAACAGCCCTACCTTGTTAAAGAATAATCCTATTAATCCTATAATTCGCTATTGCCAGCTGAGAAATTGGCAAAAATATCATTTTTAACTTCAAATTCCAACGTTGGAAAATGGCTGAAACTATAACGACTCAACGACTGAACGAGTGTAGAACTGTAGTGTAGATAGTGCTACCATCTGACAACCAAAAAAAGAAGAAAGACCTGTGTCACTTATGTAGTATATTTGTACGCTTATGTGCTCTAAGAACAAGTTTTTTGTGGAAGATATTCAAACATAAATATACCTGATTATTATTGTCCATGGCTACGATTGAACGATGTCACCAATGTGGAGCAGACGACAGGGCCGACAGGGGCGGTTCTTTATTCGAAACTATAACTATGCATTCAAAATTATGTTAACGACATGAAGTTCTGAACACCAGAAATGGTGAATTCAAGACACATAAAAATAACAAAGAAAGCAAACTATTAAAAGTTGTATTAAAATTTAGCATAAAACAATATGTTAGTGTTAACTTCCGTTAAAAATTATTGATGCTCCCCATGCAACTTTCTGGTAGTAGGAATGACTTTCCTCGAAGGGTAGCCTCGGTCATCCAAGCCCGTTAGTCGAGGGAGCTATCGCGGAGGAGCCATATTGTCTGGATGACCGAGACTACTTGAAGGGAGGTTTTGTTTTTATGACGCAAGCTTCGGCTAAAATCGGAACCACGCCTTGATGGATGTGACATGTGCAGAAATTACATTGGAAGAAAATACCGATGTCGAAGTTACATATGTCGATTATGCACTAGTAGAAATTACAACAGTTGAAAGATCAGATGTAGAAAATACAAACGTTACAAGGCGCATTTGTACATGTGTTTTTTCGTTAGTGGACAATACTTTTCTATTTTGTAAAATCGAACATGGAAAAATCATCAAAACAACACTTTCATATGCTGACATAGTAACTTCTACTCGTGTTTACATGTCTTTTAATGTGGCGTCGATCCCCTTCCAGCGTAGAGACCTCTACCTGTTTCTCAGCAGAAAGTTGTAGAATACTATAACACTGTGGTAATAAAATTGAATGCAAATAACTTGATTTATTAGTTCCTGTTCCATTATATGGATATCCATCCATTTACATACCCTCGACGCAATGGGGCGGGGTCAGATGAGCAAAACCACATGATTGAGAAGGCGTCTGTATCTCCAAGTATACCACCAGGAACAAACCTACGACCGCAAGCTCGAGGTACTGGAGGTAGCAGGCCAGCTATAGGTTGAAGTGCGACAACCCCTTCCCACTACTTAGCTGCAGGAAGGGGTTATAATAGGAAATATTTCGTGGTGGTGTTGGGCATGGGATGGAGGAGGGGGGGGGCAGTCTTGATTTTCCGCTATGTTACTACAGCTTTGTATCTCGCGAGCTTGACTTAGTATCTCGAGCGCTCGACTTAGTAGATCAAGCGCACACCTTAGTATCCCGACCGCTCGACTTACTATCTCAAGCCAGATATCGAGGTGGGAACAAGTAGTGGGACCTCGAGTCCGAGTCGAGTCCCAAGTCGCTGAGTCGAGACGAGTGTCTTCACAAAGCCCGAGTCTCGTTCAAGTCAAATGAGTCCGCAATTCATGGCGATTATAAACCTTTAACGGTAAATCTCTTTGATCTTTGGGGTATATTCTATGCCCGGAATAACTTGCGGTCTCAAAGTCGGGGGCGGTTTTGGATATATACAGGGAAATTTGGGGTTATTTTTCTGAAAGTTTTTCTTTAAACCTGTAACGGGTTATTCTTCCAAGGTAGGGTTTTTTTCCATAAGAAACATGATATAAAGTTTTTCTTACGGGAATTCTGGGATATTCTCATCTTGCGTACATGTTTATAAGCAAGATAAAGTCCTCGACTTCGGTTAAGCGGGGGAAGAAAGACTTCAGAAAAAACCCTCGACAGAAAACCACCGGCCATTGTACATTAACACGATTGTTCTACTCTGTGATGAGATAGTATGCGATATCACCCTAGATGGAAGCGGGCGTTAATACCCAAGACAGAACGAACAAATTGTGACGAGTTGAAATTTACCCTGAATTTAATAAGAATACTCAGCTAGAACAAGGTGTGGGGAACGGCGGGGCGCGCGGAGGGGGGGGGGGGGTAAATGTATATAGAAGCCCGAAGCGATTGCGCCACTGCACGAAATTTGTAGGACTATAGGACTTCTTTCTTGTTGTGTTTGTTTCTAAGTGATCGTAACAAGACTACAGCATAAAATAGTTTCACAACTTTATTGTTAAGCTGTAATGGCTTTGCAGGTTCTCAAATAATAATGGCTGCTAGGAATTTCTGAATGAGTTCTGATCCAACTCGCTCTACACCCTAATTTATACCCCCTAATTTCTGCAGATCTTCGATAACCTTGACGTTAATTTCCATCCCATATATGGAATAAACCTCTTTATTTCCCACAACTAAGATAGGAGACATTACCTTATTTTGCTATACCAACCATAGGTCAATAAACAGCCAGAATTTGATGGATATTTTGACAATGATTATGATTTAACCAAAATATCACTGTTTTTTATGTATAACTATATATTCACGTACATTAAGTACGTATGATTTAACTCTATAGACAGAGTGAAGTAACAGTTTTGCAAACAACCAAAATTGTCTCAAGGACCAAAGTGTTACAAATAATTATACAGCTTAAAACATCGGCTGAGACGTGTTCGATGATAGTATCTCGAGCGCTCGACTTCATTATCTCGAACGCTCGACTTAACTATCTCGAGCGCTCGACTTAGTATCTCGAGCGCTCGAGATATATTTTTTTTTTTTTGCGCGTCCTAAATCAGCCACCGTAAGATAACGCCTAGTCCTGTGAAAATATAATTGTATTAACGTGTTAGGCTGCGAGCTAGACAGGTGCGGGCCTTGGCATCACACTGTCAGCCGGCGCATAATCTTAATATGAATCAGCACCAAATAAGGGATCTGAGCCAGGGTGGGGACGCGCGGGTCGGTCTGCACCTTCACACTATCTCACTGGCGGTTCTAGTTAGGCTCTACTGATTTGGCTGTAAATTTGTGTATCTCAAAATGTCAGTGGTCAGCCTCATACAAAATCTGAAACAAAGACATGGTCATTTGTTGCTATATCTGCAGTGAAAAACGTTCAGCCCAACTAAAATTTAGAAGAAAAAAAAGTTGGAACCAGACAAAAAGACCAAAATTAACATTGAAGTCAATGGCGAAATTTATGGTGGTCTGCATCCTAATAGCAACTTTAGATAGATATCCCCTTACATCATAGAGGAAATCTAATCAAGAAACCACAAATGAAGGCATACTGATCAGCAGTGAATATTCGCTAGGCCCCTACAATCACTGAGAGTGATGACATCGACGCGGGTTAATCAATCTGATTAAAACACGGATCCTTTTTTCGTTCGTTTCTAGAGTTTTACGTCCACCTCCACCTAAGGTGATATCGTAGACAAAATGTTTCCTAAGAAACTTACTAGAGGAAGCCATAGGGATTAGGCTTGGTCCAGTTTAATTTGAGGCATAGTGTCTTTGCGTGGGAATGCATAAAGTAAAAATCTCATCGAAAGGAGATCCTATTTCGTTTCGTTGTTATAGTTCAAAATTTCGTTTTACTTGAAATATAGATCTGTATATTTAATCAGATTGCTGGTTAATTAGCTCACAATATTATTTTTTTTCATTTTGCAACTTAAATTCTAGAACATGTTTTTGAAGTATTTGAAAAATAGATAAAGGTGTTTGAAGTATATCTGGATAAAAAATAGTTCCAATTTAGTGTAAATGGGTATATAAAATGAGTAAAAAGGCACCATTCTTTCCGGACCAGTTTGCGTTACGACATCTTATGTAAACAATGCACGCGCCATCGAGCCAATGATCGACGATGTGTGATGTGACGTCACATGCAGAAGGCATACTTGAACTTACAAAGGTCAATTCAATTCAATTCTTTATTTCTTTAAGTCTACTGACTCATCAGTGTAGAACTGTAGTGTAGATAGTGCTACCATCTGACAACCAAAAAAAGAAGAAAGACCTGTGTCACTTATGTAGTATATTTGTACGCTTATGTGCTCTAAGAACAAGTTTTTTGTGGAAGATATTCAAACATAAATATACCTGATTATTATTGTCCATGGCTACGATTGAACGATGTCACCAATGTGGAGCAGACGACAGGGCCGACAGGGGCGGTTCTTTATTCGAAACTATAACTATGCATTCCAAATTATGTTAACGACATGAACACCAGAAATGGTGAATTCAAGACACATAAAAATAACAAAGAAAGCAAACTATTAAAAGTTGTATTAAAATTTAGCATAAAACAATATGTTAGTGTTAACTTCCGTTAAAAATTATTGATGCTCCCCATGCAACTTTCTGGTAGTAGGAATGACTTTCCTCGAAGGGTAGCCTCGGTCATCCAAGCCCGTTAGTCGAGGGAGCTATCGCGGAGGAGCCATATTGTCTGGATGACCGAGACTACTTGAAGGGAGGTTTTGTTTTTATGACGCAAGCTTCGGCTAAAATCGGAACCACGCCTTGATGGATGTGACATGTGCAGAAATTACATTGGAAGAAAATACCGATGTCGAAGTTACATATGTCGATTATGCACTAGTAGAAATTACAACAGTTGAAAGATCAGATGTAGAAAATACAAACGTTACAAGGCGCATTTGTACATGTGTTTTTTCGTTAGTGGACAATACTTTTCTATTTTGTAAAATCGAACATGGAAAAATCATCAAAACAACACTTTCATATGCTGACATAGTAACTTCTACTCGTGTTTACATGTCTTTTAATGTGGCGTCGATCCCCTTCCAGCGTAGAGACCTCTACCTGTTTCTCAGCAGAAAGTTGTAGAATACTATAACACTGTGGTAATAAAATTGAATGCAAATAACTTGATTTATTAGTTCCTGTTCCATTATATGGATATCCATCCATTTACATACCCTCGACGCAATGGGGCGGGGTCAGATGAGCAAAACCACATGATTGAGAAGGCGTCTGTATCTCCAAGTATACCACCAGGAACAAACCTACGACCGCAAGCTCGAGGTACTGGAGGTAGCAGGCCAGCTATAGGTTGAAGTGCGACAACCCCTTCCCACTACTTAGCTGCAGGAAGGGGTTATAATAGGAAATATTTCGTGGTGGTGTTGGGCATGGGATGGAGGAGGGGGGGGGCAGTCTTGATTTTCCGCTATGTTACTACAGCTTTGTATCTCGCGAGCTTGACTTAGTATCTCGAGCGCTCGACTTAGTAGATCAAGCGCACACCTTAGTATCCCGACCGCTCGACTTACTATCTCAAGCCAGATATCGAGGTGGGAACAAGTAGTGGGACCTCGAGTCCGAGTCGAGTCCCAAGTCGCTGAGTCGAGACGAGTGTCTTCACAAAGCCCGAGTCTCGTTCAAGTCAAATGAGTCCGCAATTCATGGCGATTATAAACCTTTAACGGTAAATCTCTTTGATCTTTGGGGTATATTCTATGCCCGGAATAACTTGCGGTCTCAAAGTCGGGGGCGGTTTTGGATATATACAGGGAAATTTGGGGTTATTTTTCTGAAAGTTTTTCTTTAAACCTGTAACGGGTTATTCTTCCAAGGTAGGGTTTTTTTCCATAAGAAACATGATATAAAGTTTTTCTTACGGGAATTCTGGGATATTCTCATCTTGCGTACATGTTTATAAGCAAGATAAAGTCCTCGACTTCGGTTAAGCGGGGGAAGAAAGACTTCAGAAAAAACCCTCGACAGAAAACCACCGGCCATTGTACATTAACACGATTGTTCTACTCTGTGATGAGATAGTATGCGATATCACCCTAGATGGAAGCGGGCGTTAATACCCAAGACAGAACGAACAAATTGTGACGAGTTGAAATTTACCCTGAATTTAATAAGAATACTCAGCTAGAACAAGGTGTGGGGAACGGCGGGGCGCGCGGAGGGGGGGGGGGTAAATGTATATAGAAGCCCGAAGCGATTGCGCCACTGCACGAAATTTGTAGGACTATAGGACTTCTTTCTTGTTGTGTTTGTTTCTAAGTGATCGTAACAAGACTACAGCATAAAATAGTTTCACAACTTTATTGTTAAGCTGTAATGGCTTTGCAGGTTCTCAAATAATAATGGCTGCTAGGAATTTCTGAATGAGTTCTGATCCAACTCGCTCTACACCCTAATTTATACCCCCTAATTTCTGCAGATCTTCGATAACCTTGACGTTAATTTCCATCCCATATATGGAATAAACCTCTTTATTTCCCACAACTAAGATAGGAGACATTACCTTATTTTGCTCTACCAACCATAGGTCAATAAACAGCCAGAATTTGATGGATATTTTGACAATGATTATGATTTAACCAAAATATCACTGTTTTTTATGTATAACTATATATTCACGTACATTAAGTACGTATGATTTAACTCTATAGACAGAGTGAAGTAACAGTTTTGCAAACAACCAAAATTGTCTCAAGGACCAAAGTGTTACAAATAATTATACAGCTTAAAACATCGGCTGAGACGTGTTCGATGATAGTATCTCGAGCGCTCGACTTCATTATCTCGAACGCTCGACTTAACTATCTCGAGCGCTCGACTTAGTATCTCGAGCGCTCGAGATATATTTTTTTTTTTTTGCGCGTCCTAAATCAGCCACCGTAAGATAACGCCTAGTCCTGTGAAAATATAATTGTATTAACGTGTTAGGCTGCGAGCTAGACAGGTGCGGGCCTTGGCATCACACTGTCAGCCGGCGCATAATCTTAATATGAATCAGCACCAAATAAGGGATCTGAGCCAGGGTGGGGACGCGCGGGTCGGTCTGCACCTTCACACTATCTCACTGGCGGTTCTAGTTAGGCTCTACTGATTTGGCTGTAAATTTGTGTATCTCAAAATGTCAGTGGTCAGCCTCATACAAAATCTGAAACAAAGACATGGTCATTTGTTGCTATATCTGCAGTGAAAAACGTTCAGCCCAACTAAAATTTAGAAGAAAAAAAAGTTGGAACCAGACAAAAAGACCAAAATTAACATTGAAGTCAATGGCGAAATTTATGGTGGTCTGCATCCTAATAGCAACTTTAGATAGATATCCCCTTACATCATAGAGGAAATCTAATCAAGAAACCACAAATGAAGGCATACTGATCAGCAGTGAATATTCGCTAGGCCCCTACAATCACTGAGAGTGATGACATCGACGCGGGTTAATCAATCTGATTAAAACACGGATCCTTTTTTCGTTCGTTTCTAGAGTTTTACGTCCACCTCCACCTAAGGTGATATCGTAGACAAAATGTTTCCTAAGAAACTTACTAGAGGAAGCCATAGGGATTAGGCTTGGTCCAGTTTAATTTGAGGCATAGTGTCTTTGCGTGGGAATGCATAAAGTAAAAATCTCATCGAAAGGAGATCCTATTTCGTTTCGTTGTTATAGTTCAAAATTTCGTTTTACTTGAAATATAGATCTGTATATTTAATCAGATTGCTGGTTAATTAGCTCACAATATTATTTTTTTTCATTTTGCAACTTAAATTCTAGAACATGTTTTTGAAGTATTTGAAAAATAGATAAAGGTGTTTGAAGTATATCTGGATAAAAAATAGTTCCAATTTAGTGTAAATGGGTATATAAAATGAGTAAAAAGGCACCATTCTTTCCGGACCAGTTTGCGTTACGACATCTTATGTAAACAATGCACGCGCCATCGAGCCAATGATCGACGATGTGTGATGTGACGTCACATGCAGAAGGCATACTTGAACTTACAAAGGTCAATTCAATTCAATTCTTTATTTCTTTAAGTCTACTGACTCATCAGATAACATATATACACAAACACAATATATACACGGCAAGTAAAAACAAACATTATAATTACATATACACAAACACAATATACACATGTCCATTAAATACAAACAGACAAAAAGTATGGGGATGGGGTGTAAATAAATTGTATTAAATTGCTAGCCTAAATTTAAACATTACGGAAAAATGCAGTCAATATTATAAGCTTCATAAAATCATCCGAACTTCTAAAATGACTTTAAAAGGGGGAAATAAGCTAGATTATTACCATAAAAAAATAATAAAAAAATAAACAGTCATGTCAAAGGGTAGGGGGGGGGGGTACATTTTAGTTAGGTCAGGTAATATGGCAAGTTTAATTATTATTTAATAGAGTGGTTCTTTTCTTATCTGCAGAAATGCGAAATTTGCCCAGGTTCCGTATTTCGGATGTTGAAGTTGTACTTAATAACTGAATTAATTTAAATATCGGGTTTCGTAAAAGGTATGGTTTGATAAATTGATCAGTCATCTTATACAGAGGTATAAGAAGGTTTTTGCAATACTTCTGTGAAACAGATTGAAATGAAAATTGTAATCCAGTTGAATTAAGTTATATGGTATATTGTTTACTCAAGCTATCGTTTTAATTTCAAATATTAAAAAAAGGCTCACAAGAATTTTTAAATAAATTACATGTATTTTTCAAATACAAATAAAACAAGTGTCTAACACTTATTATATTTAATGAAAATGAAAAAGAAATCCTACATATCCCAGTTAATATTCAATATACAACACCTAATATACACCACTGACAGTAGGTCAGTAGATTAATCAAATATACACCTCTCAATTCGATATACCCCAGTTAATATTCAATATACATCATATAATATACACCACTGACAGTAGGTCAGCAGGTTAATCACTTCAATACTCCACTTACAATCTAGAATGCACACCATTGAATATACACTAATAAGTATCAGATCAGTAAGTATTGCGACAAGACACCGGTCAGTGTACCAAATATATCCCGGTTAAAATTGAGTAGGAAGTTTGTTTTACATGATGCAGGGTGTGTTTAACCATTTACCAGAACACCTACAGCTACTTCTAAACATGCATTATGCAAGAGCAAAATCTGCTTATTACAAGTCTTTATTTAGGCCTGAAATGTTATCTAAATTATCAATTAGACATTAATTAACTTATCCAGACCATAATAAACTCTCGATGTCAAGGCTAGCCTTCGATGTTGGCTGGATTAGATGCCGCTAACGGCTATTGATAATTAAATCAGAAAAAGTGGATAATCGAGACTATGCTGTTTATATTAATGATTTTAGTAATGATGACCGAGACTCTGCAAAAATTTCACCCGCTTCTTTCTCGGCTCATAGTGGATCAATTTGACTGAAATTTCCAGCAAATTACCTTTACACTATCTAGTTTTTAACTATTATAGCGAGAACTGCCATCTCTTTATCTTATCTCCCATAATGTATCTTTAATTTGAGGAGTGTTCGTAACTTCAACATATTTGTTGTATTTTTAGAATTGATCCTGATGATTAAGGGGTTTCAGTATCACTAGTGTAAAATGAAATATAAAAAGAATGTTAGACATCGTTCACCACATCCTCGGAATCCTCCAGCGGTATCGCTCTGTTCAATTCCACTAAGCCCTGGGTCCATTCATGGAGTTTTCACGAATTCAAATTATCTGCCATAGATCGGATGTTGATTCTACAAACCAGTCAAAAACAGTTTACATACCAGTCTTAGTGTCATAGCTTACGTGCAAACGACCATTGACTTTAATATTAATTCTCGTCTCTTAGACCGGCTCTAACTTTTTCCCAAACTTTTGTTGGGTAGAGCGCTTTGTGTCACAGATGCAGCAACATGTGGCAAACTCTTGTCCAAAAGCATGTATGAGGTTCACCATGAAAAACTCGAGATACACAAGCTGGAAGTAGAGACAAATATACATGCAATGTTCGGTCCTACATTTCAACCTAACCAACCTCTCAACTCTTGTATCCTCCCGCCTCAAAATCATGAATATTCACCAAAACATGGCAGAATGTGTATTTTCAAACCTCTTTTTTCGATTCTACACCAAAAAGTCAACAAAAATCGCCAAAGGGAAAGGGAGAGAAAGACTAAAAAAAACACCATTAAATTTCACAATCTCGGTATACCCAGTAATTGTAGTTCGTCTATTTATAGCAATTCTCTCTCTGTCTCTTTTCTACACGTTTGCATGCCCATTTTGTTGATCTTTTGGTTTAGAATGGACGAAGAGGGTTTGAATTAACATTTTCTGCCAGGTTTTGGTAAATATTCATGATTTTGAGGCGAAAGGATAACGGGGTTATCAGGTTATGCTACGGTGATATGTACGGCAACTATTGCATGTTTTTAGTATGCTTCTTCAAGTTTGTGTATATCAAAATTTTGGTGGTCAACCTCATACACATTTTAGTGCAAAGACATGACCATTTGTTTCTCGGTCTGTAGTGAAAAGCATTCAGCCCAACGAAAATATGGGGAAAAGTTGGAGGTGGGCAAAGAGGCTGGAATTAACATTGAAGTCAATGGGGAAATTAATGGTGGTCTGCCTCCGGCTTCGTTGCAATAAAATGCGAGTTACTTCCCTTCACCCACTCGATTGGTCGATAAAAGACAAGTAGCGCAAGTAAGGTATCAAGGGTGGATAATTTGACTATTATATGGATTCAGACTAGCAATTATTTGCCCATTGACTCCAATGTTAAATGGCTGTAACATCACAGGCTGTAGCTTTTTGCCCAACATTCCGTTGGTTCTAATCTTTATAGGCACAATGGAAACCACATTTGACAATCTCCTCATCATAATTTTGTAGGGGGGTGGCCTTTTAGATTTTTTGCTACGGGGATTTGAAGTTGACTGGGGTGAAAATCTCACTTCAAACACAATGATTGCTCTGCAGAAAGACACTTTACACTCCCTATCCCTCCGCTGTAATATCATCAGTATTACCCAAAACTGCTATGAAATTGCAAATTTGATCCCTTTTCTCCAATTCTAGATCAAAAAGTCAACCCAAAAATGCAGGAAGAGGGGAGAAAAAAATTAAGGAAAAATTGTCTATTTATAACTCGCACTACATTCCATCATGAAATAAGAGGAAATAATTACTAGTCTGAGACCATGTGTCTCCCCCATGGGTAGACCCGGGGGTTAGTAGAGTAGAACGGAACGATGTCACTGGGGATACCGAGGATGCGTTCGCAGCGGATATTGTGATTTTTAAACACCCAATACCACTTTTCAAAATGTGTTTTCACCTAACTATTGCCCAGTGATGTCTGTTGTTTTTACTGATTAACGGTAACGATCGACTTCTTGTATATTGAGTCCATGGGAGAGGGCGTGGTGGAGTTCAACAGACGTTTTGATTCAAAACATACTGTATCACGGTGTCCATCTTCAGGGAGGGTGTATGCATTTTTAGTTTCTCACCTTTAGTATTGTTATTGATTAATTTAGAAGTGGTTTCCGAAGAGTTATTTGACCCTAAAGTTAATTATTTCGCTTGAATATGAACGTTATCGACTTTAAGCATAATATTTAGCTATGCTTAAACCATACTCCTCGCAGTGTTTCGTTTGATTTGAGCTAATCCCACTACTCACTGCTGTAAAGAAAGCAAATTCTTGTTCCAAAATATGACTAGTCAATAGTCCGATTAACAACCAATAGCTAACTGCGTAACAATATCATTACGCTTTAAACAGAGCTCCAAATTGGACCAAATACATAACGTTACGTCATGACTCACAATTTTATTATGCCCAATTAACCAGGGCATAGCAGAATATTGCAGAAAAACTAATTGTGTGACAAACGAGGCTATCAATAAACAGTACTGTTTTGAGACGAATCAATCTGGTTAAAACACAGATCCTATTTCGTTTCGTTTTTATAGTTCAAAATTTCGTTTTACTTGTCTTTACTACACTAGGATATGGAAGAGTTGCTATTTAACTCGTGCTCTGTATGGTGTCAGGGATAAGCCAATGAAACGGTCTGTTACGGCGAGTTTTAGGCGTGTATTGCACGGAACTGTGGGTAATCCACTAGTAAAACGTGACCTATCGCTATAGTAGTAGTAGTTCTTGGTGTTTAACGTCTGCTTCCACATAAGTGATATCGCAGACACCTATCGCTATAACTTGTCAGATCTTTATGTAGTGTAGGCCATCGAAAGTATAAAAAAACGAAACGAAATATAGATCTGTATTTTAATCAGATTGGAGACGAACAACACTTTCACCGTTTTTAACACCTTAAATCACTGTCCAAAGTTTTAGGGAAGACCCCAGATTGAACGAAGGACTGCCATGTTGCTGTGCTTGGGGATAGATTTGATTGAATGGGAAGAATAGACACACTCCCGTAAAAGCGCAAGTATCAGAAGCTAATCCAGCAATGGCCAGAGAGGGATTTCTCGGGCCATTGCTTTAGGAATATGAGCTTAAACATGCATTATGCCTATTGCAGGTGTTTCTTTAGGTCTTAAATGTTATATAAATGATTAATTAGACTTTAATTATCTTACCAAGACCATAATCAACTCTCGATGCTATCGGGTTTAAATACATTTTTGCTGTTGATGCGGTTAGGGTAAAAATGGACAATCGAGACTTTGTTTATTATCGTACCAACGATAGCAATTACAATCGAGGCTAGACTGTAATTATATCGCCGATAACTAGGCATAGAGTGAAGTAATTTGACTGAAAATTTTGAAACATTCCCTTTTCATTATCTTTTTTAAACTAATATATAGCGAAAACTGCCGGCTCTTTATCTAAGCTTACCTAATGCCCCTTTAATGTTATTTTTGAAAGAAGTTTTCCACTTTATAAGGGCTTTGTATGCAAGGTGATATCGATGTATTCAAATGGCTGCTATTTTACAATTATTGCCACCATAGGCGTATATTAGGGCCTGCATCATTTTTGCCCGAAAAATGTAAGTAACTTCTCGAAACATAACGCTAAGTAGCGCTTAGCGGAGCGAATTTTCATGAACTGCAGTTCGAGTTTGAGAACTATAGACACCCTTAATCAAAATTTCGGGCACTTCATTTTGCGGGATGGGATATTTTATCAAATAAAATTTTACTTTTTTCATCATTTAGCCAGTGCCCGTAAAATTTTCATAATCACCTGAAAAAAAAATTGTTTTGCTCAATTCCGGGCCGCTCGTATCGCCTATAATTGCCATTATTCATTTATCACTGACTTTTACATAAGTATTTCTATCATTGTAGTGTTACAGGTCCTCAGAAACATCATATTTTCAGACATAACTTAGCTTTGGGAATTGAATGTGTGACTTAATAATTAATCTTGAGTAATAACATTTTGACGTTATACCAAGTTGCGGAGAAAGGTCTTTGGGAATTTGTAGCCTGTTTCTGTAATTGACATGGTGTATAGTGTTGGACTGTCAGGTCATTGACCAAGGCCCACACAAGTACGCGCCAAAGGCGCGCGATCGTCCGAGGGGGGTCTGGGGGGTTTCTCCCCCCATGAAAATTTTGAAAATTGACAACAGCAAACTCATTGTGCAAGCATTTCAGATCAACGCAGAAGAAGGCAAATTTTTGATTTCCTGATACAATCAGATAACAGAATGACCTAAGAGTACTAACATTAGATGAATCTGAGAATTCTCTTCAGTGTCAAAAACAAATGATGAATTATACGGTTCTCGGTATAATGAGGTCAAACTCATTAAGTTCTTTTCTTGTAGTACACTTCTTTTTTTGTGTTGTTTGTCAGGCATTTTTTTCCTATCTGTTCTTTCTCCTGTCCTGTGTCCTGTCCTCTCCTTCCTTCTTTCATTTCTTTTTATTATTATTAACAACGAATGCGTGGTAGTGTAGCTTATAAATATGCAAAGAATGAAATCTGTTATAATTGATAAGTATAGTGTATATAGATGGTTTTGTGTATTATAGTTTGTAATAATGTATTATCATATTTTAATATGATATTTATCAAATAACAGAAATTATTAATCTTTTAACAGTCGATACTACTCGATACCATTCCTCGCGTGAAGAGTTTACATACCTATAGTTAACATATTTCTCGTATTTGTCATGTATACACGGCAATATTTTTGTGCTCACTTTTCTATCAGGTGATTAGGAGATTGGCCAAGCTCCTATAGAACCAGCAGGAGGGATGAAGTTGTTTTGTGCCGCTCTCGCATTGGTCATACTTTTTTAACTCATATTTTCATTTTGAAGCGAGAGCCTCAACCAGAATGTGTTCACTGTCATGTTCCTTTAACAGTAAAACACATCTTGATTGAGTGCAATCATCTCAAGAACGTAAGATCGAAATATTACCGTTGCCAGTCTCTACGTCATCTATTTGCCCAACCGGGTTTATATTGTAACATACTAGACTTTTTAAAAGAGACATGTTTTTATCATAAATTTTAATTGTATATTTATCACTTCATTTTTGTATTTTAAATATTAATATGCATAAAAGATTTATTTCATTTTTAATTTTAGTTACTGTGATATTGTTTTTATTTATGCATATAATACTTTTTCTGTGATATTTATTTAACTTGTCTCGCATAAATCACCATATGTTTGGCGCAATATAGCCCGGTTGGAGCTGACGTGCCATTAAACAACATTTCATTTCATTTCATTTCTATCAGGTGACATTGTATATTGTACGGTATATAGGTGTTAAGTAATAAGCAAATGTTTTTTTTCTGCTGGAAAGATTTTCTGTAAAATAAAGAATGTCAGGTCGTCTTGGTCGTTGCTAACAATTAACAATAATCTTGTCCGTTAATGTCAAAATTATCCATGGCTTTACAAATCGATTTAACGCCTTTAACAGTATCAGTTGCGATGCTGGTCAACCGATGAGCAATCCATCTACATTTTGAATAAGGAGCAACCGTGGCTCAGCGAGTAAGACGTTGCCTCGCTAACCTGGAGGTCCCGTGTGGTAATTTTTCGGGGTGCTTCAACTTTATCAGTGGTGTTGGACGATAAACCAAGGTTCCGTATACACGTTGGCGTGCCCGTGAAAGAACACTTGACTGTTGAAATTCGAAATAAGAGTGGCCGTAGTGAAGCTGTCCGGGCAAAATTTCCCTCAAAGAACACGGTATGCCGTATGCCCGTCTTCATTAGCCCAGTCGGTACAGAACACTAAAATGTTAACCCCCATTTTATTTCATTTTAATTGACAATGCAAACCAACCCATGATGAACCTGAAAGTGACGAACAACGAAAGTAACCCTATCAGAAACGGGGTTCATAATTCGGGAGCCCTCGAAATAAAACCTGATTAGCTCGCTATACCACTGAAATCTTTAAATATTTGTTGAGACCGATGGGCCCCTAACAGTTCTGGTACCTCGGCCCACCATTCTGGGGTTAGGAAAGAACACGCCAAGCAAAGCTCCGATTCCGCCATCGCTGAAACAAAAACCAACTGAAAGGTCCCAATGCTTTACATCAACCTCGTTCAAGAACTCTAAAATCCATCACGTACAAGAAATTGCAGACGGACTGACGGACCAAAAGCACAATGGTGAATATTGATGGGGTTCGTGCTCTTATAGTCCCTATGCTTCTCATTAAATTTGGCCGTATAATTTTGTTCAAACTAATCAATAGTTACCAGGATTTTGTTGACGGACGATGCTGGAAATTGACAGGGCTCATCCTTATAAGGTTTCAATGGTTCACACCAAGCAGGGGTCATAACCCAGGAAGTTACGGACTTTTTGTTAAATCCACGACATTTCTTCGCCTAAAACACTTTTTTCAACATTGTGATTATCTTAATCGCTAAATCCGTAACATGCCACAACCATCGGATGAAAATATTGAAGGTGGTTGACCTTTTCGATATTTTGCAAGGCCTGGTCAAAGCAATCTATAGACCAATGATTCTCAACCAGTGTGCCGCAGTACACAGGTGTGTCACGAGATCTTCCTAAGTGTGCCGCGAAATTTTGAACGGCACACTAAGAAATTGCGAAAACCCATGTGATCCCAATTGAGTATTCACTGGTGTCTAATAGTAACTTCGATAGCTGTGTTTTTCTTTATTTAGTTTGAGTCATTCTATGTGTCTATGACTAGGCTCTGTCTACGGATCTATGCCGTATATGACATTCCATCTTTTTATTTCGCAAAATTCAAATGTTTTTCATATATATTTAGCCAGGTGTGCCGCTATTCTTTCATGTGTTCCAAGGTGTGACGTCATTTTAGTAGGCTATCACCCTAAATCGTGTCTGTCTACTTCATGATCCTTCCATCCCAAATTCAAACACTCTGACAAGGATAGCTGCCTAGTCGTTCGGATGGGCTCATCAAACCGAGGTCCGTTTACACATTGGAGTGCACGTAAAAGATCCTTTGGCAGTTGGAATTCTATATAAGAGTAGGTTGTATCGCCTTTCCCTTATAGTTCACTGCATGACTCATGCCCGTCTTCATTAGCCCATTCGGAGTAGGACGTTTAATCCCATTTCATTTCAATTCTAGATCAAAAACTCAATACAAACTGCCATGCAACAAGTGAAAAAGGGAGAAAGAGAAGTTTGCTATAAATAGAGGCACTATCACGAGATCGGGGGAAGCAATTATCGATCCGCACATAAAACCTGTGCTCATGCACCTTGGATCCTGAACGTTTATTTCAAGTTGTAGGCGTATAAAGACATACACAGGGACAGACAGTATAATTTACAAGGCAAGCTGTACATGCAAATACCGAGTTTTAAAGATGCATTATGTAAGATTTAGATAAAGAGATAGCCGTTTTTACTATAATAGATTAAAACTAGAACATAACAAATGAATATTCTGAAAATTTCAGTCAAATTACTTTATTACTGAGCGAAGTTATGAATGTTTGAAGTTTTAACAAGATTTAGCCTAAATAATCACGATTGTACTACTAATGCTACCATAATAAATAAAGTCTCCGTTATCCATTTTAACGTTAAATCATTAAATGGTACGGTTGCTCTACTAAATTTGAATTATCGGCCAGATAATGGCTTGTCATGTATATAAATGGCTAAAATGAGAAATATTTGAAGCCAGAAGAAAGACATGCAATAGTTAGACTTAACTCTTACATAACGCATCTTTAAGAAAACCACTGATAACAGTGTCCTGGTTTTGGGGTTACGAGACGCTTTCGTTAAAATGCATTTATCGGACTTCAAAAAAAGATGCAGTATAGAAATTGGGAGTACATAAGAGAGATTTAAAAAAACAAGTTCACTGTGATAATTTATTTTATTTATTGCACAACAGACAGTTCAGACAACAGTCAATAGACCAAATATTTACAAAATTGACAATTTTTCTAGAAATTACATTTTAGCGACTGTCGTCGGTTTCTTTCTCATCTGATAAACTCGTCCACGTATTTTTCGTGTCCGTGAGCGAGTGCTGAGGATACAAACTGAATGCCGAAGTTATGTAACTTGAGCGAGAAAATTCTAGTGCTGTTCGAAATTGCGCAAATGCCGATGACGTGCTACTAGATGACGCCATTGGCCAGGCGATATTTGGAATGGCTAATGGTTGGATATTTTTATTTGTATAAACCTGGGAGTGCTGAACTGCGTCTCGGTCCCTTCTTTCACGAGCTCGTCTATTCTGAAACCATATTTTAACCTAAAATAGACACAAAAAAAAAATCATGATAATTCATATTCTAAAGGAACATTAACAGGCCCGTGCAACAATGTGTATCTTGCTACCTTCAGTTTTTACCTTCAGTATAGACCTACTTCGGTTTAACCTAGTTTAAGTTGAATAGGCATACGGCATAGACTTATAACCAAACAAAATTAGTTTCCCTATCTAGGGCAGGCTATTTTTTATTCAACAAAAGGTATTTTCCATGCTATTAGGGACCTTTCGCACCGGTACGAAAACGAATACGAAAACGTCATCGATTCGTGTGTACTTGTGACGTCATTCCGTAATGAGTGTTCGGCCAGTGAAAAACGTTACGCGTATGGAGCTGGATTTACGAAGGTATGCAAACGAATATGTTTCTTGTCTCATATATTGAATATTTCACCATTTTTCGAGCCTTTGTGTATATTGTTGATTGTGTAGCGTGTGCTCACAAGGAATAATCTGCTTGATTTGTTGTAGGCTACATCTGCCGCAAAATCGATTGAAAACTTTGTCTTGACCGAGAAGTTCATGGAGTGGAAATTAACGCCATCTAGTTATTATCGTACGTCGGATTGCGAAACCGCGTGTTAGAGGATACGAAAACGTAAATGAACATATGTTCGTTTTGGTATTCGTTTTCGTACCGATGCGAAAGGTCCCTAATAAAGACAGACGTTCTACATTATGACTTGAAAGATTAAGACTGCTTAATATGGGGGGATAGTTATATTTATTAGATAACCGTATGCCCAATCATAGGATTACTCATTTAGGTGCAAAAGTGGGCGAGATTAGTTTTTCGCAATATGGCTTCCTGTAGACCTAGGCCCATTCGTCATCGTCTCCGATAACTATTACATTATAGGACAAATACTGCATTAGCTAATGATGTATTAACACAAGCCTAACATTTCCTTCCACGGTAATATAAGGTGAAGAAATCGGCATCTCTTTAATCAGTGTTAAGGCACACAGATGGGGCTGCTCGTGCCAGGTGATAAATTACCTGTTACTAAAGTTAACACGTCATCATTTTCGTGGTGTAGTGTTCACGTAGATGGTCACGTGATACAATGATTATAGCCTAGAGGGCGGTGGAAATGGATGACTTTTAATCCCTTTAATAACAAAAGATCCCCAGTCAAGTGCCTAATTATTTGTTAACACAGAGAATTGGGACTGGCGGGCGATTGACATATCATACAAAGAAATAAGGCGTTGTATCTATTCAGCGCGACTTACCGCGATGAGCCAGCTAGGCGACGTGTATAGGACACCATGGTGATTTTAAACGGTTAGATATTGCAGATCTATATGATTTAGTAATTACACGCACATTAACCGCTCTGCTGTAAATAGTCTAATTAAATGTTTTCTTTCTTCAATTGGCGTTTGTTGTCTTAGAAAGTTATACGTTAGACAATCTTGTTTGTAATTAATTCCTAAAGAGCCCCATTCATGATATTTATCGGGCCACGGGGAAACACCAAGTTTTCGTCATCAATGATGGTGAAGTATAGCATCATTTGTTGAAATTAAATACTTTACAGATTAATACAACAATGGTCAACAGAAATCAGTGCAATCACATATTATAATAAATCCTCAAACGTGCTATAGGTAGTAAGTAATTATTATACAGATATTATTTTACTATTTACTGCAATCATTAAAAACAAAATTTGGATTTTATAATTTCTGCAGAAGATAAAAGAAACTCTCAAATATATCAGGATTTCAGGACGATGTTTTACTATCTATGCAGATGACTGACCAGACCATCGGACAAGATGATTAGTGTATGTATGTGTTGATATATTATTAAGTAGCAAGTTCAATGAGTACCCCAGGAGGTGTTGAATTAATAAGTCTAAATGGGGAGATCTTGGTCGCCTATACTAGCATGGTTTTATAACATTATTAAAATATGACACATTTCTACAATATCGTATATTCAATAACCCCTGACAAGCTTATTAGTAATAATAATCATATGTCATAACTGTTTTCTGTTTTAATTCTAACCTCCGTGTGGGTCATATTAAATGTTTCTATTAGGTGAAACAATGTGATCAGATGATAATGTCACGCCATGTCAGGATATAAAGGTGTTGGAGTCAAATTAATCACCTGTAGGTCTACACCTATACTTCCATTATACCATGTCTAATTGGAGTCACTGTTTTGATTGTCATATTTATTATGGAGTATCACTACTCATAATAGTAGGCCTAAGTGCGGGATGAACAAACCACCCACAGAAAGAATTCATAAGACAAACCTGCGATATTGCAGACAGAATGTCATCGAATTGCTTGCTTATTTGCTGTTAATTTTCTCACGTCCGCTTCCATATTAAGAGATATCGCAGACATTTCACGGAATCAATGAAATGTTAGCCTCGAACACATAGCCTATTATATTCGTCGAGTGGGCGTGGACAACGCAGAATAACCCGCTGAAATTGATAACAATATTTTCAAGCATTTTTAACGTTGTATTTGATCATTTTAAATTTTTAACGGAGTGAATTTGTACATTTTTTTAACTGAGCGAATTTGTACATTTATTTTAACTAAGTGAATTTGTACAATTTTTAACTGATCTTGCTAGAAAATAAATGGAGATCATGTGTTTTCTTTTATTTTTAAGTTTTGGGAATATATAAGATAGAAACCCCGCCCCGTAAGGATCGAGCAAAGAACACTTCAACGCTGATTTGAATTTGAACAGCACCCTTATAAAATAAATGATGTAAGTTTGGTAACTAAATACAAAAACGTGACCGTGAGAACACTTAAAATATCCACGTAAAAGCTACAAGGCAGCGGGAATTTGAAAAAGGTGTAGACCAAAAATGTCGACGACCGTGCTTCTTCGCATTGCACACGAAACCTCAGAAATCTAAATAACCATATATATTGTTAAAAACAGTTTGAATCTTCTTATAATTATACGATGAAAAAACCCTTATCAAATTTCACATTATTACCAACATATTTCACTAACGATTTATACAGTTTTTTGGAAAACATAATTATTTTTATAAAATATAATATATTGCTTTTAGGTGAAGTGACACTTTATATTTTTTTGTTTGTCTTATCTTTTAAGTAGTATCCCTCTTAATAGTATGGAATTTTTTCTCTCGAAAAACAAAGCAAAAAATACCACATAATTAGAAATTTCAAATGCCATGATATATGTCGACACAATTTTTAATAACTAAATAGACATATTAATTTGATGCAGTATCAGATATCAAATTATCCGATTCCTCCATATTCTTCGTTGACGAGACCTTCAAATCAATTCTATTTATTAAAATTTGATATACTAAACCTCCATGAAATCAAGTCCCGCCTGAATAATTCGATAACGGTTTGATATTAACAAGAACTTGAAACTATAGCAAGTTGATAGTATAACAAATATTATAAATTCAGATAAATAATAAACACGGTGCATGTCTCAAATAAATAATAAACACAGTGCATATCTCAAATAAATAATAAACACAGTGCATATCTCAAATAAATAATAAACACAGTGCATAACTCAAATAAATTATAAACTCTGTGCGTATCTCAAATAAATAATAAACACAGTGCATAACTCAAATAAATATTAAACACAGTGCATATCTCAAATAAATTATAAACTCTGTGCGTATCTTGCTCCCATATAAATTATAAACAGTGTGCATATCTTATATACATTATAAACATTACTTGCATATTCCAAGTGAATTAAAAACATTGTGTGCATATCCCACATAAATTATAAAAACTGTGTACCCCAATATGCATTATAAACTGTGTGCATATCTCAAATAAATAAGAAGAGATGTGAAATGTTGCAGAAAGAGTAACACGCCCAAGACGTATCACAGTAATATAATAAACTTCGGCATTTTGATTCAAAATAATTCATTATAAAAGATACATTATTAAAAAAGAAATACACATTGATAACAATTCAACAACACAGACGCATTATGTTTATCCAGATATATCAATACTTTAATCAATTTCAAGTTCATCCAAACACATTTTTCTTATACTTTTATAGTAATCAAATACGATACATTTTCAGATTCCTAGAACATCTACTTTTAAAATATTTCTTTAAAAATTCATGTAATTATAATTTATTTTATTTAAACGTGTCATGTACGTATATTTAGTAACAAATTTAATTAAAAATATTGTTAGCATTTTAATAATGTTAGTTATGAAATCAATCTGCTTTAAATTCTTGATTTGTTTAGAGAGATTATTAAAAAGACAACAGTGAACAATAAGACATCCTAAAGAAACGGAAATAGTTTTACTTCAAAATAATATAGCTGAAGGCAGTGTTTTAAAAATGATTTTCTGATATGTTAAATCAATACAGCTCTATTTCTATACTATAATTTTAATAATGTATCATTGGTCTTCTTCCCACGTCCACGCCACGACTTTAACATATATATTTCACATTTACAGACTTGAGGTGGGGGAAGGGGGTCGTGGATCATAAGGTCTGTCACTGAGTCAAGTGGCGTCGTTTTGTGCGTAACTAGGAGTTGGATCGCCTGTTGAACATTGTGAGCTTTCTCCGGTTTCCTCCCACTACTAAAGACCCCGAGTGGACCTTAAACCCCTCTAAAAGATCTTCCTTCCTTCCTATTTAACGCGTACGTGTTTTTTTCTCCTCTAAAATTACACCCTTTTAAATCTTATACACGCCCGTCGGAACGAAAGAAATATCGGAATAACGGGGGTGGTGGGCACAGTTCCATTGATACCGATTTTCATTTAATTTATGCCAGTAGTGCATTGTCTTTTATTCGATCGAATCCAAGCAGAGGGATAATCTAGCGTTGGTATTTTGACATTGTTTTTTTTATTTAATTGTTGAATTAACAATATCTAGCCTGGATTAAGTCGTGAAAAATTTGATATTTTCCCAAATCTGTCCGTTTGTGTCAAGTTTTTCCGGAAACAATGATTTCAACCTTGCTTCTACTCGTATACTACTTGATAAATACGTCAAGGTCAACTTACCCGAGTTTCGGAGAGATTTAAAGCTGCTGACAGTTCAGCAACATCCATACTACTAAGATAATGTGTTCTTCTGAATTTCTCTTCCAACACAACAACCTGATGTTGAGAAAATGGTACTCTGGGATTTCGGCCCAGCTTCCTCTTTTTACCACCATCTTTTTTCTTTAAGCCTATAGAAATTTTTATATTGTTAAACAAATATCCTCAACGTACTTTTACATTCAATAATACCCGTCTATTAAAGATGCATTATGTAAGATCCGAATCGGCCTACTGCAGGTCTTCCGGCTGGCTTCAGATGTTATATAAATTATTTATAGACATTTATTAACATGGCAAGCCCATAATCCACTCTCTAGACCATCGGATGGTTGTGATTTTGAACTGATCAATAATTTAATTTCTAATTGGATAATTGAGAATTTGTTTATTTATGGTACTTGACAATTAAGACTATATTGTGACCCCGTCAACCACAATTAATTTCCCGCAGAATAAGGTAATTTGACTGAAAATTTCAATATATTCATTTTCCATTATCTATTTTTAAACTATTATAGCAAAAACGACCGTCGCTTTATCTAAATCTTACACAATGCATCTTGAATAAGAACAATTTAAAGAAATTCCTAAAGATTTTTGTAGAACATCCTAATCCATAAAGGGTGTTTCCCTTTAGATATGACAATATTGATATCATCACAAAGTTCCAACATGGTAATGGTCATGAAAAACAATGGAAACATCTGACATATATCAACTTAGAAATAAACAAAAGATGTGGAGAACCTTTAAGGAATTCAAACTATTTTAAACTTGCCGTTACAATAACTCCAAAGGCTATCTCTAAAAGTTCGCGTGTTAGCTTTACCTGGGTTCACAAACGCTACCAAACGCACCGCGCTATTAAATAACCAAACATGGTGGACCACCTTCGTATAAAAATGCATTTTTTTTGGCTACAACCAAACCGATTTACTTTATTTTAATTATTATAATATTATATTCATTAATTAATTACTCGATTTTAACGCACGAACCAAGAATTACATCACGTACCTGAATAAAAGTCAAATACAGTGAAAACAAAATCTGGCCTATATCGAGCATTTATAACTTTAGTGCATTAATCATAAAATAACAACAGTCTTTACATTAAAATATTTCATAGTTGTTTTTTTTTTACTTTTGAGATAGATGTGAATTCTATTGCTTGTAGTGCCTTAAATTAATTGAATGCCCTAGAAAGTAACACACAAGAGTAAAAACAGAGAGGAAAATTAGACTTACGTTGTAACTTGGGTGGTTTGAAGCGAGTGCACTGCAACCAAGAAAAAGTCGACTCGTCACCCGTTTCTTTGTCCGTTTCGTCCTCGCTGTCGTGTATAGGTGACGAACTCGTATCTTTCTCGGGGCATTTTCGACCATTCAAACCAAGAATATTGTCAATAGAAAATTTCACTTGTCCGTCCTGCTGGTTTATTTTAGTTGTTTCTGTCTTTGACGTGGCAGGTTCCGGTGATGACGACATTATGGAACTTTCTGGAACGGCAGTGGGGTGTTGAAACAGATTTGAATTCTTAAATCCGTATTGCACTTGTTGTATATTATCAATATTTGAATTAAGCGGCGAATAATTATAACAGTTGCCGAGATACGCGGAGAGCATCGTATGAAATGAAACGTACTAAACTAAAAAAATCCTATTTTGCGTAAGAAATATTACCATAAAGAAAACCCCATACCGATTTGGTGTCGTTTCTATGTTGCAAATGACAAATTAACGATGACGATTAGTTTTACCTTTGGGATGCAACCCACCATTTTATGAGTTTCACAGGTAAATCCATGCTTTTCTCTGATTGGTTCATTTTGTTATCACGGTGATCATTCAGTCTTAGGGATAATCATATACTCCGATACAAAGTTTCGATTATCCGACGATTGGCGCGTGCTTGCTCGAACCCATCAATTAACTATGCCGACAGAATCTAATATCATCCCAAGAAGCCGAAAGAATTTTAATAAAATACGCGATACTTCAACAAAAACTTAATGTATTAATTTTCAATATTGGTTCGTTTTTAGTCTGAATAGAACTTTTGTAACCTTAGCTCGGGTAATTTTCGTATTTTAATTTGCGCGAGCAGACGCGCCATATGGTTCTACTGGTTAACTTGTGTAGAAAATAATATATCTTCATCTAATACACTAAGGTATATGACAAGAACTCAGACAAATCATCATATAACATATAACAATTTGCATCAAGGAGTCGTTTTATTTTTTTTAAATAATTTCAAATGAATTGATAATCTGACAAAATTGGAAATGTTATCATTTATATTCACAGAATGATATATAGCATCGACTTTAAACAACTCATTATACAAAATAGGCCTAAACATAATATCAAACTATTATTAAAGCATAAAAATTAAGGTACATTTAGAAAAAAAATAGAAAAGAATATCTAGTGGCCCAGAAAAAAAATGAGTACACTAATTAAAGTGGAATAATTAAAAAAAATATTGTACCTGAAACATTAATATTTGATATTTGGCAGACTCAAAACGAACTAAGGAGCTGCAAGCCATACAAGCAGGCAGACCCATAACTATCGCGAGGAGGTCACCCCAGATTTTATAAAAAAAAAAAGATGAAAAAGTACTTGAAAATATTATGATGATTGGCTCTGAATTTAGTGTCCAGGACCTGGAACAATCGCTCGGAAAAGGTTTGTGAAGGACGGAAAATGAACTGAAGGATATGGACAGAAATAAGCTTAGAAGTAATAAAAAATACGAGCCGCAAGGGGGACATGTTGACCCTTTGTTTATGTAAACTTTAATGAGGTGAGCCCTGTATTTTGGAGTCCACACCTGTATCAGCCACTAGTTTATTCGTTCGCCCAAACCGCTAGCATAGTAACATTTTTTATTTAAAGATATTAGATAAAGAGTTGACAGTTCTTGCTATAATAGTTAAAAAATAGATCATTTTTACGGTTAATCATCAACGGCCGTTGAAGAGCAGATCTGATTCAAATCTGCTGAAAATCGGTAGCATCCGATGGCATCGAGGGATGATTATTTTTTTTGCCATGTTAATAAATGTCTAATCGATAGTTTATAGAACATTTAAAGACCAAAGAAAGACCTGCAATAGGGAGATTAGCTCTTGCATATTGTATGTTTAATAAGCTACGTACTTTGTAGGACAATTTGGTGCAATTGAAGCAATTGATACTAATCAAACGGGTTATGTTCCTTTAAGTTTCACTATCAACTATTCTTGTGCCATTTTCAACGATTGTAAAGTGCCTATGAAAATGTTATATGAAAGGGGGCACTATAAATATGCTGTAATAATAATATTAATGTAATGTGAGCTTTTTAGGCTTTGACAGAATTGCAGCAGCCATCTTACGTTTTACTGTCAAATACATCTCAGAGATATAATGCCATGGAAATAATTTTGCCAGGACTTCTTAAACTTCCAACTGCGATGGGTAGGCATATATGCTTTCTAGGCGCCACCTCAGACAAGTCAGAGTGGACGTGAAAATCACAAATCAGCAAACGGAACCCGGAGCATTTTGATCGAGAGGCCAGTGCCTTATCACTCTGTGCCCCATATCGCCCAGTCAGTTATATTTTATGACCCCGAGTCTAATGTTTAGGCCTATATACAAACTTTCATATAAATAAGTTTTCACGGTCAATTATCTTAGCTTTCACTGTAGTTTTCACTGTCAACCATCTCAATTTTCACTGTCAGCTATCTTAGTTTTCACAATCAACTGTCTTAGTTTTCACTGTCAACTATCTTAGTTCTCACTGTCAGCTTTAACTGTCAACTACCATAGTTTTCATTGTCAACTACCATATTTTTCGCTGTCAACTGTCTTAGTTTACTGTCAACGATTTGTATGTTTTACTCCAGACTTTTTTTTTATTGTTTTCTCCCAGTTATTATTATGGAAACTATTTTAGTTTTAACTTTCAAATATTTATGTTCATTGCCAACTACTTGACCGATAAATATTCTACGTTTCGCTTTAATCTATTTTAGATTGTAGGCCTATAATCACCGCTGCTGTAATATTTTAGCCTACACGTTTTAGAGACAGAAGTCCATAATAAACTCAACGTGTAACAGATAACTGTACAACAGGAAGTGTTCTATGGCACCTTTTTCCCGCCGTTTTTACAGGACAATGTCAACGAACATGAAATATTAGAAACACTGGCATACGAGAGTAAGGAACTCTTCCGTAGTCTCTTTTCCAACTTTTTAGGATAACGTCATCAAAGATGAAATATTACATACACAGGCAAACAAGAATCGGGTAATTTAATCTTCCAATTAGTAAAATGAAATATTACAATGTCAAATATTATATCATACTTAGCCATGAGATTGTCATATATAACACAAGAAGGCTTACTGGGGACAAGAACAAGATAGCACCAAGTCTTTGTGGGTTAAAAAACGAGTGTCAAAGGCGAGTTTTATTCAATTCAGCTAAATACTTCTTACTGTTTACATGCCCATAAAAATTGTTAACCAACGGTTGGGTGGACGGACGGACGGTCAGGGCTGACGATCAATTTGAAAAGGTTCACTTTTAGGTCTATTTAGATCACATCTACTTTAAAGGGACATTGTGGTAGGGAAACTAAACTTGCCTACCTTATGGCGTTTTTCTGGCTTCAAATGTTATATATAATTCATTATATTTAGACCTTTATTCACATGCCAGTCCACAAGCAACTCTTTAGAACATCATGGCTTACAGGGCTGGCAATCGAGAATTTGTTTATTACCATGGAAAGGGCAACTGCAATGGGCTTGACAATCGATAATATGAACAGTGGGCGGAGGTTCTGCCAGTTATGTCTATTTCTTGTCAAAACTTCAAACATTCATAACGCTCAGAATAAAGTAAGTTGAATGAAATTTTCAATATATTAATTTGTCATTGTCTATCTTTGAACTATTATAAAAAGAACGGTCATCGCATTCTTTAAATCTAAAAAATGTATCTTTAAAAAAATAATCAAAAAGGGACACTTGGTTATTAAAACTATTACCTCCACACCGATACTGATTGAATTTCCATCATAAAATAAGTAAGAGCTTAAATCCAAATAATTGCTTTGATAGATTAATATTAGCAAGCTATCAAAACATTTTAATAATTTTCATACAATATTTAATAAGTTCTGTTAATCAAATACGAAGTGGGTTTAAATTGGAACCCATCTGGAATCGTGTGTATGTCTGTTAATAAAAAAAATTCATGATATTAATAACATAATATGTAATGGAAGATGTTCAGATTATGGCACTATGGCAATAATAGAGGAAATAAACTTTATAATATAATTAAGGTATCTTATGTATGTCTGTTAATATTGAAATCATAATAATCTCGGATTGTGTGTATTTCATATTTCAATTTATTAATATTTCTGACAAAATAAGAAATTTATAACAGAGGACGGTTTCATATTTTATACACATGGGCACGCTGGACAGTTGCCCGCGGGAGTCCCACTAGCATAGGGATCCCGTGCTAATCTATATCCGTTGCACTTGCTGTGGGTTTAAAAACCCTTGTTGGAAGTACTAATACAATAATATGGTATTTATCGACACTTTACATTTGTATTCCGGTGAGTGGTTGTGTAGTTAGAGGCCCCAGTACACTGCCTTGACTTGGGGGTGGGGGTATAATGCTGCCAAGACGGCCCTAGATATTATCCCTTTAACTGAAATGAAAATACGAACATTAAGCCACTGCATGGAGATGACTGGAACAAAGAATGAAGGAATGCATTTCCGACAGGATGGTTTCTCCAATGAAGACGTCCATACAGTGTGCTCTGCCAGTAACATTGCCCAGACAGCAATTGAATTCCAACTGTTAAGAGTTATTTTATGTGCACGCCAATGCATGGGACCTCTAGGGCAAAAAGACTGAATTTGGTTTGAGTACAAAAAATAATATAATATTTGAAAATGGCTGTGCTATAAAATTGTTGTTCAAATTGATTTAATACACAAATTTAAGTTCGAAATTGATTTTAATACACAAATTGTAATTTGAAATTCATTTTTCGAAAAAGGAAGGTAAACCAGAACTGACGATTAGCCAGTTTGATTGTTCATGGAAAATACATTTTGAGCTTGATTTTTAATGGTATAGTCTGGTGTTCGATAGAGAATAAATTTATTGAAAATGTATTGTATTTGTTAAAAAATATTATTAAAGTTTAAGGTGCAAAATATTATTTGAGTTTAGACTTTGGCGAAAAATATAATTTGAGTTTGGTGTTCGATGGTGTCTGTACTAGTTTTCTATATCAATAATTATAATAATTCGAGTCTTATGTTTGATAAAAATAACAGTTAAGCGTTGGTAGTTTGGATTTGGATTGATGAAACAATTAATATTAAAGTAATGTTAAATGAAAACTAAATTGAATTTTACCTTTAATGGGATTTTGGTCTGATTGTCCTGTTCAAAATCTCCATGAACAATAGATCTGACCAGAATTTTCTGTACAGACGTTTCATTACATTAAAATTCAATATTGGTCTAGTTCAATCAATGGTAATGTTGTCATCTTGTTGTGAAAATAATTGGACATAATATTCAATATTGAAGACATAATAAACTGCTGGACAAAATGGCCGCCCCTCGTACGCAAATAGTGTAAACATATGGTTTATCAAGGTTGTGGACCCTCTAGAGGTCAAAATTTTGATCCGATTTTGCTGAAACTTAAAATACATGTTTACAATCCAAAGATCTTGGTTTCTGTCGATCTTCGCGCATATCGGAACAAGACTTTCTGAATTATGGCCCTTGATTGTACGAAAAATCGCGTTTCTAGCTTGTGGTCCCTCTAGAAGTCACAATTTGTATTCAGTTTTAAAAACCGTTTAAATGTATCACTGTTAGACACCGATAAAGGTTTAGTTCGAATTTTGAAAACTTCTGACCGCATTTGCAAGACAAAATGACCGCTCCTTGTACGCAAATAATGTAAAAGTGTGTAATACCAAGGTTGTGGACACTAGAAGTCACAATTTTTATCCGATTTTGATGAAACTTGAAATGTATGTTTATAATCCAAAGATCGTGGTTCCTTTTGATATTTTTGCGCAAATCGGACTGCAACTTCCTAGATTATGACCCCTGATTGTACGAAAAATCACGATTTTAGATTGTTGACACTCTAGAGGTCACAATGTTTATCCAATTAAAAAAAAAAACGTTTAAATTTATCACTGTTCAACCCTAATGACGGTTGAGTTCCAATTTCGTGGAAATTAGACCAAAACTTCCTGACAAAATGGCGGATCCTTGTACGCAAATAGTGTAAAAGTATGTCATACCAAGGTTGTAGACCCTCTAGAAATCACAATTGTTACCAGATTTTGGTAAAACTTAAAATAAATGTTTATTTGCATATATCCAATGAAGTTGCAGTGTTTCTTAAATTTCGGTTGTAACTTAGTTTAAGTTTTCGTGAATAAGGGCCCAGAACATAAGCTTCTGGATTATGGCCCCTGATTGCACGAAAAATCGCTTTCGTTTTTAGCTTGTTCTCTACCCATCTCTTGCAAAACGTGTGCATATCTTGCCTGGCAACCGTTGATTTAACATTCCGATGATCTTAATCTTTATAACCACAAAGAGCCAAAAATGCCACAGTCATCTGCATAAAAATAACGAAGCGATGGACCGTTCCGATTGTTTTGTTAAGGCTGCAAAAAATCTATAGCCAGTGACGTCATTTTAGAAGGCGATCACCCTAATCCTCCATCCTCATAATCATTAATATTTACCAAACCATGACAGAAAATGGAAATTCAAACACTTTTCTTCGATTCTAGACCAAAAGGTGGACATAAATTGCCATGCAAAAGGGGTGGGGGGGAGAGAAAGAGAGAATTGCTATAAGTAGAGGTAATACATCGTCCATCAGGGGAAGAAATTACTAGTTTTAGATAGGATGCAGACATAGAGGTGTATAGGCCACAGCAATCTGATTAAAACACAGATCTTATTTCGTTTCGTTTTTATAGTTCAAAATTTCGTTTTACTTGTCTTTACTACACTAGGATCTGGAAGAGTTGTTATCATTGACGTGTTCTTCTTACGGCGAACTTTAGGCATGTTTTGCACGAAACTGTGGGTAATCCACTAGTAACATCAATGCTTATTGGTTAATCAAATGGCTGGCGTCATAGGGTCAAAAGCCGCTCGTATGACCTCTGACGCGACCTATCGCTACAACCGGCCAGATCTTCATGTAGTGTAGGCCATCGAAAGTATAAAAAAAAACGAAACGAAATATAGATATGTATTTTAATCGGATTGCAGACCACAATTACCCATCCTCTCTCTATTTCTCCCCTTTCTATTATTAGTGTTAATAACTATTTTGTTTATGGTAATTTTACCAGTTCGGACATTTAATCTATTCATTCCTTCAATGTGTTTAAATGTTTATCGTATCATGGTTATTTTCATCTTTTAAAGATGTCTTATGTAGATAGTGCTCTTGAACAACCAGTTTTTG
Source organism: Patella vulgata (assembly GCF_932274485.2). Classification (NCBI taxonomy): domain Eukaryota; kingdom Metazoa; phylum Mollusca; class Gastropoda; family Patellidae; genus Patella; species Patella vulgata. Next base: position 28,978,157 of record NC_065883.2, read on the forward strand.
GGATATTCAGCGCTTCATAAATAGATTATTATTATTATTTTCATACACCCACATTCCATTGTGGGCCTATTATGTCGTCAACCCGTACGTTGGTCCATCGGTCAGTCAACAATTGGCCTGTGAACACTATAGAGGTTGCAGTTTTTGACGGATTCCTGCATCGTGGTCATGAGAGGACGAACGTTCTGTGACCTTTTGTACCAGATTAATGGCCCCTTTTCCGAAAACCCTGTGGATGCGATAGAGGCTACAGTTTTCATTTATTTTGCAAAGCATTTTGGTCATGAGACGAGGAACCCTATCGATTGTCAGCGTTCTGGAGATACCCCCCCCCCTCCATTGCCGAAAACTATCGATATTCAGCATTCTGCGTTTCAGAGTTTTCCCCCTTTGTCAAAAACCTTGTGAACACGATAGAGGCTACAGTGTTTGACGTTTTTCATAATAAGCAGGGTTTATTTCTTACAAGAAGTTTAATGGTGTTAGTTATTTTGTTAGTTATTTTGCATTTGTATGAAATTGGCACATTAAGGAGTATTGTGGATGTTAATAAAATCGCCGATTACATGGAAAGGTTCCATTACATTTGCCGATCACAATTTTGGCCGAGACAATTCCCCGGGGTTTCCCAGCATGGTTCCCTGTCACAAAGTACTCTATAACTTTCATCAAATTGAATTGTCATTTAGGTGCTTAGAACTGTATGACCATTGCTGGGTTTTGATAATATATGATATTGACTTTTCAACTCTGTATAAACTTCTGCCTTGGCAGTGATGCAGAATGGTGGATTTAATATAGTTATATGTGTTCCGATGTAGTCTAGTTCCTGTATAGTTTTTAAGTTCCCGTATTGATGTTGTATGTATGTAACTGTAGCTGTTTTATATACCTGATGTAAATAAATCATATATTTACTAAACTGAACCCTGTTATCACTAAGATAGTGTTACAGTGATCTTTTATGGAGCCATCGACCAACGAGACCCCTGTATTCACGGTTTTATCTCCTATGTTATATTTTTGTGTGTTTTGTATATACCCCGATGTAACGGGAAAGTTTTTAAAGAGTTTTGCCTCGTAAATTTGAGAGTTTTGTATTCTTATTAAGAAGAATCGGCTTACCTTTAAGGAAGAAGGGCCGCGCTTAAATTAGAAGCGAATGTTATGTTTTGTTTTGTGTTTTGTTTAAGATATGGAGAGATAAACCGTTGTTAATTTTGATAAGTTCTTTGAAAAATATATCTTATTTAAGATTGGTAAAATGTGTTCAGATCAATCAGTATCATTCATCTCAAGTAAAAAACAATATGACAAAATCCTATGTTAATTTATTTTCTATATATGTACCTTTTGTATTTTCTTAAAATTATATTTTGATTATATGAATTCCCTTTTAGTAATGTTTAGAAATGACTTTATATCGTGTGTGCTGTTATGATATCGTGTGTGCTGTGACTTTATTCGGTATATTATAATTATTATCATTTAATATATGTGAAGCCAGTGTCCCACCTGTGAAAATTGTGTTAGTTTGTTATTTATTTTAGTAGATAACTTGTGGGTAGGATAGGAATGTCACAAAGTACTCTATAGCGTTCATCAGATTGAATGGTCATTTAGGTGCTTAGAACTGTGAGCTTTGCTGGTTTTTGATAATACATGTATATGATATTGACTTTTTCAACTCTGTATAAACTTCTGTTAAGGCACGAACTGGCTATGATCTAATTAAACATGTAATTAATCCCATATGTCATTTACAAACTACATAATATGCTCTGTGTACAAGATCCACATGACTTCAAAGGAATATACACTGGTCAGTAAGCATACCATGACGTGATAAAGAGACAATTGTATGTATGATCATGTGTCTTATCTATTCTCCGGCGCTATATAATCAGGAGTTTACTGACAGTTAGGCAGACGACCAAAGACAACTAAAGACGACCAAAGACGATTAGAGACGAGCGGAGACGGAGACACCGGCGTATGGACTTAACCGAGTCCAGCCGGTGCCTTGGCAGAGGGGCAGAATGGTGGATTTAATATAGTTATATGTGTTCCTTTCGTAGTCTAGTTCCGATGTAGTTTAGTTCATGTTGTATGTATGTAACTGTAGCTGTTTTATATATCTGATGTAAATAAATCATATATTTACTAAACTGATCTCTGTTATCACTAAGATAGTGTTACATCACCCCTTGTCAGTGATGCATGATTGAGGTCTCACGTACACGTGAGTGTGTACGTTATGGTTTGAATTCGATTGTTGTCCGGGCCGGGTAATACAGTTAGTCATTTCTATATTCGTCGAGCTAATTTTATGACCCATTAAAAACTCTCAAGTTTTTTTTTATTAAAGTATAACGTGTCTGGCGAGGTATAATAGGCATCTGAGACTGTTATTCCATTCGAACATAAATGTCTTGATTAATTTGTGGATTTTGATGCTTGACAGAAATCTAGCCGCTTTTCTTAGTATCATTTCATATATCATTGTTTTCTTGGCATTTTCGCGAATAAAAAGTTTTACTGTTGTTGTTAAAAGTTGAAGATTAAAAGACAACAAGTTGATAAAGTTAGTTTATGAAACTTAAATATCTCACCATTTCATGGCAATTAATAAGCTGCTCGACTAATCTTTTCTTTAGACTATTAATATCAGATTAAAGACCGAATGGTTTCACATCATCATTAATTCAAATTCGTGGTTTTTACCGATAAATTCTTATTTTTAGAAACCTAACTTGTGCGGTAGTGAATTCCCTTTATTGTTCCAGATTTAGAAATTCTTTGATACGCCCAGTCATTTAACCCGTTTTTCTGACTCCATATTAAAAAGACAAGATATAACACAACAGCTTCATGTTTAGTTTACCCGGAAAAGTTACCTGATTAATCAATACTATAATGAGGCGTCACCTCCGGTAGATTTCTAGTTGTCCGCAATACCCGTTTTATGCTTTAATAAATTTCACGAATTTTTTATTTTTAAACAATATTTTTATAGGGGATATCTGAATGGGATTGGGGAACATGCTTATCCCATGTAAAACCCCTCTCCCTTTCAGGTATCAGTAAAGCCCTATATACACAATGAAACGGTACAAAGTTTGCCGCCGAAAACCTAGCCGCGCGGGTTATGTCGAATTTTTACATTTATGATCTTATAAGTATACGGATAAATGTAAATGATAGAATAAATGGATGGTGCGGATTCTTGCTTTATACGATCACATCTATAGCTAAGAACTCGTCATTTTTTTTCTCTTGACCATTTGGTTCTCCCGGTTAGGAGTCATTTAGCTCCAAGAATGATGGCAAATATTTTTTTTTATTTAGCTTGGAGAGAATTCGTGGTTCTACCAATGCCAAAATGTAACCTATACACTAAATAAAATGTATTTCGGCTATGAGCGTGGCTTATCGATGATGATGTTTTGATATAATTTACCCAGAATCTAATCTGAAAAGAATATTTATGAGGGGATTTTAAACAGAGTTAATTTATCGTTTCTTGTATTTGTATAATATGTTTTATTTCCTTTTGACAACAATTACAAACCATTAGAAACTATTAACTCTAGTTGCTATTGAATTAGCTACAAGCAATCACTTTTTATTACTTCTTCACAAACCGAATAATTAGTACCTTTAATCTTTTATAAATGTGTTTGGTAATTTCTCGTATTTCGGCCATATTCTCGTTGATGTTTTTTTCTAGCCAGCCTGAAGAAATAATGAAATTTAATCAATCAGAGTGATTTTTTAAATGTAAAAATCTGACAAATTGATTCCATTTTATATTCCTGTTACATTCTGTGTTTGTCAATAAAAGTTGATGAATGCATTTTATTGCCATCTCTATGACGTGTTATAGATAAATCTATAAAGAATTTAATTGTGTTTTCATAGTCAACGATTTATATATACAACCAGCGTAGCCTACAGCACGCAACTTTTAAAACGAATAGGCTACTTTGGGATAAGTGGGAAACAGACAACTTGTCAACGTTCCGTGCATATTGGTCACGCAAGGGTCTTGTGCAAAAAGTTGGAAGGAAACAATACTGTCCCGGCAAAATTCTCCTTGACATTTAAATATAGTCATATAAATAAAATATTCATTATATTAGTTTCAAAATGGCTGAACAGATAAACTTGCCGTGCTGGACATGCACGAAACTCTAATGTTAATTTCAAAGTATCTGACAAGATAAAAAGACTAAAGATCGAAATGGTTTATTTTGAAAAATGATATAAATTAATAATTATGTATTTTTTGTACAGGTGAACATGAATAGATTATAAAAAGATCAGTATTCTCTAATTCCAAGGCGATAAAACCAGTTATTCGAAAGCTATATGTTATTATAATTTCAGACATCATGTGACGCTATTTAAACCTATAATTTAAATACTGGTTATTAATGTATGGAACAATGGCGATATACATAAATAAAAAACATAATTCGAATTTAATTCACCGCAAATAATTGTTCGCTATCCTAAAACTGGTGCTATGACGAGCTCATGGGCGTGTCAACAGATCAAGGCTAATCGACTTCATTCGATCCACTTGATTAAAATGTAATACCTGACAAGCGCAATATGTATTAAAAAGCTTTGGGGCACTGGTCGCATCTGCATGATATTGTAATCGATGCCAACAATATCTCTATTCCAGCCCAATATACTGAAAGAGTGACACTTGCTAATTAAGTATTACCCGACACCAATAAGTAGTATCAGGGTTTACCGGCAGACACTTTGTCCTTCAGCAGCGATCAGGTGCTACAACAAATTAAATGACACAAACATAAAAACACAATTTAATCTGTATACTGACATATTACAATTATTAATGAAATATTTATTGTATTATCTATTTAAATATACACATTATGACCTTTATGTTAGTCATCTCCATTTCATCATTTTTACAAGTATATAAGTATACAAGTATATAAGTCGTATACAAGTATATAAGTCGTATACAAGTATATAAGTATATAAACAAGCCAACAGTGAGGCTGATGTCCCCCGCCGAAATCCCAAAATAAATAAATGACACATATTCATTAACCGCACATTTATTTTTTTCAAAAGTATCAAGCAATCAAGCAAATTATCACCAATACACTAAGTTTCACCACTCTCTATCAGATAGAATCGAAGTTATCTTGTCCCAAAGCATCGACAAATGAAATTGCTTATCGCTCTGCTTACCCTAAGCAGAAAATGCTTATTTATGGAACTTACTCACGGTATTGATGTGATAAAACTATACACCAAGTGTCCCCCACTCTCACTTAATTAGAACTAAAGTTATCGTGTCTCAAAGCATCAACTAACATAAGTCGAAATGTTCGCCTGTCTACATGTCGCTGACAGGTAGCAGGTGGACTAAATTTTACTTGATGTTCAGTAAATTGACTTAAGACCACAATACCCACGTCCACGTCACGTACATTTAATTATTCGTTTCTAAATGCAAGAATTAAGCACGGAAATATCGCGAAAAGCCGTCATTTGCACTGTTTACATTTCGCTCTGGCGTAGGCTACAGTTACTTACACAGTTTGGAAGTTCAAGTAGCCAGTTTTATAACAATGACTGTCACACCATCTACTGATTGCTATCCCGCGCCGATATTGAAACGGGGTCCGTCCGTCCGATTTCGTTTCCAGAGCATATCTCATAAACCGTTCAAGATATCTTTCTGAAACTTTGCACACGTATCAACCTATTACAGTAGTTGTGCCTTTTGCTATTTAGGAATTTCTGGGATTTATATTTTTTGTGTTTCCATGGAAACAAATTTGACTTAGTTTTTGGTGTACAATTTTGTTTCCGGAGCATATCTCATAAACCGTTCAAGATATCTTCTTGTCACTTATTTTGAATTTCTCAGATTTGATAATTTTATGTGTTTCCATGGACTGTTTAACATACAGCAGTGGATTGAGGTGGGCAAAGGTTGTTGTGCAATCCTTACAGAGAGTAGCGACTAGTCCCATTGCTATTCCAAGAAGTTGTTTTTCCTTATGCCTTCCAAACAAGTTCAAGGGCGCGGGATAGTGATGACTAGTCATCTTGTTTTCATCTGCTTGACACCAGCTTATAGCATATTGATTTTGTCAAATTGTCTTAAAAATTATTCATAGCCTTTATTTATGGAAACTTTTTAAAACTTTTTAAATGATTAAATACAAATTTGTACTTAAATTGTAGCTCAAATATAGACAGAATGTAAGAAAGGGATTCCAGGCGGGGGGGGGGGGGGGCATTACCTGTCCTCCACACGCGGTACATGTAAATACGGTGCCATGCACATGTGTGATTCGGGTTTTGATATTCAATTTATTACGGATATTAAAAAAGCTGAATTCTACACCTCAACGGCGAAGTATTCAATTTAGCACGCAAGTTTGGTACCATGATACTTGGCGGAATTCACGTGGATACGGATCATAGAATTGTACGAATTTTCGAGTCGCTGAGCCAAAGCAGATTCCCCGACTTTCAAGATATGTGTGATGTGATTGGTCTTTGATAATTGAGAGTGACAGGTTAGTTACTGAAGCGACAGGTATGAAGAAAAGCTACGCGATAGGTAGCTTTTTTTTAAACATTTCGAGGCCTGACTAATCAATTTGCTTTCCCTAAGCAGAAAATTCTCATCTTCGAACTCCGAACTCAATCAAAGCATTCCCCTAATAAACAACTACGCCAAGTGTGAACATAGAGAGAGAGAGAGAAATGGGGTTTAACGTCCACTCGACACAAACTAGGTCATTTCGGGACTAACGTATGGTTTAATTTTATTTACATAATTCGCTTGCGCGTAGGGGTCTTTAGCAGTGGGAGGAAACCGGAGGACCCGGAGAAAACCCACGAGGTTGGACAGGCGACCCTACTCCTTGCCACGAAGTGTGAACATTATAGCTCAATTAGAATGAGAGTTATTGTGTTCCAAAGTCTCAACCAATCAAATTGCTTATCGCTCTGCTTACCCTGAGCAGAAAATGATCATTATCGAACTTAGTCAAGGTATTGTTGTAATAAAACCATACACCAAATTTCATCACTCTCACTTAATTAGAACTAAAGTTATCGTGTCCCTTAGATATGGTGGCTGTTAGCGGCCATTCATATGAATCTAAATCGTCGCCTTGTGAAGAAGGCGACAAGTCGACGAAATCAACCCGCCGACACGACAAAATAACCCGACGATCGTCGCCTTCATTTTGTCGTGTCGGCGGGTTGATTTCGTCGACTTGTCGTGCGGCGACTTGTCAAACTCGAGCATGCGCATTTGCTGATTGGATAACTTGCATGCGCACAGATTAACTTCCGAGGCGACAAATCGCCGCACGACAAGTCGAAATAATTGTATTTCATCGACTCGTCGCCTTGTCGGTTGTGAATAAGTCGAAGGCGACAAGTCGCCGCACGACGAAATCAACCCGCCGACACAACAAAATAACCCGACGATCGTCGCCTTCATTTTGTCGTGTTGGCAGGTTGATTTCGTCGACTTGTCGCCTTCGACTTATTCACAACCCGAAAAGGCGCCGCACGACGAATTCAACACGCCGACACGACAAAATGAAGGCGACGATCGTCGGGTTATTTTGTCGTGTCGGCGGGTTGATTTCGTCGTGCGGCAACTTGTCGCCTTCGACTTATTCACAACCGACAAGGCGACAAGTCGACGAAATACAATTATATATCGACTTGTCGTGCGGCGACTTGTCGCCTCGAAAGTTAATCTGTGCGCATGCAAGTTATCCAATCAGCAAATGCGCAGGCTCGAGTTTGACAAGTCGCCGCACGACAAGTCGACGAAATCAACCCGCCGACACGACAAAATGAAGGCGACGATCGTCGAGTTATTTTGTCGTGTCGGCGGGTTGATTTCGTCGACTTGTCACCTTCTTTACAAGGCGACGATTTAGATTCATTTGAATGGCCGCTAACAGCCACCATACTTAGAGCATCAATCAATCAAATTGGTTATCTTTGCTTACCCTAATCAGAAAATTATGGTGGCTGTTAGCGGCCATTCAAATGAATCTAAATCGTCGCCTTGTGAAGAAGGCGACAAGTCGACGAAATCAACCCGCCGACACGACAAAATAACCCGACGATCGTCGCCTTCATTTTGTCGTGTCGGCGGGTTGATTTCGTCGACTTGTCGTGCGGCGACTTGTCAAACTCGAGCATGCGCATTTGCTGATTGGATAACTTGCATGCGCACAGATTAACTTCCTTTTGTCGTGTCGGCGGGTTGATTTCGTCGTGCGGCGACTTGTCGCCTTGTCGGGTTGTGAATAAGTCAAAGGCGACAAGTCGCGGCACGACGAAATCAACCCGCCGACACGACAAAATGAAGGCGACGATCGTCGGGTTATTTTGTCGTGTCGGCGGGTTGATTTCGTCGTGCGGCGACTTGTCGCCTTCGACTTATTCACAACCGACAAGGCGACGAAATACAATTATTTCGACTTGTCGTGCGGCGACTTGTCGCCTCGGAAGGTAATCTGTGCGCATTGTTATTGTTATTAATTTATAAAACCAACCTCGTCCTGTCTGTGTGAACTTCAAATATATAATATTATGGTTAAATTGGTTGACTACCACGTTATATATAACGTCTCAAAGATATAAAAGATGGGCATTATTCAGGAATATTGCAAGTATAACCGAGGCTTAAACTGTTGGTGGGCATGGACGTCGATTATTCTCATATGACTATAGATCTGAAATTTTTTACTCTAAATTTTCTAAAGAATTCTACAGCATACTATAAGAAACTATTAGGTGGTGTTGGGTTGGTGGGGGGTAACCCGTTGTAACATCTCGCCCGACCGCCACTATTGCATTGTATAATAGTATTTAAACATTTGCAATAATATTTCACTTTGAACCAGCCAGTTTACCTATATTCCCGTACTCGAAGTTTCGATAGCAACACTTTTCTCAGAAAACGTCCAGTACTAGGGGACATAACTCCATTTAATCACCGGCTACTTTTCAACAGCTCATACAAATTTGTCGATAGGTTGGCTCATTGGTATCATGTGATGTCGTGGTGTCACCCTTCATAAGGCGACAACCCGACAATACGACATCACGACATTTTAACCCGACACCACGACAACCGGACAATTCGACATTTTAACTCGAAAATACATTTTCAGCCGAAAAAATGACATTAAAAATGTCGTAATGTCGCGTCAAAATGTCGTATTGTCGGGTTCAAGTGTCGTGATGTCGGGTTGCCGGATTGTCGTGGTTCCTCGAGATTTTGCAGTGTGGTTTCTCCCTGTCGGTAGTGCAGGACAAAGGGCCTGACAACGTACAGTGTCCAGTTGTTTAGATCGGACATAACAACAAGCTCCTGTGTACACATTGGCGTGCACGTAAAAGAATCCTTCACAGTTAGATTTCGATGAAGAAATACCACGGTCCATTGAAAATTTCCGGCATAGCACTCTGCATAGCGCATGCCCCGTATCTTCAATAGTCCGAATGGCACAGAAAAGTAGGAAAAGTGAATGAAATGAAATAGGGTTTAACGTCCAACTGTAGAGGTTAATCATATGCATACGGGCTAGATGAATGTTGGGGGGGGGGGGGATTTGACGACCGCAAACGCGTTTTCCTGCTATTCCAGCCCGTGAATAAAACCACCTCAAAGGCATCTCTTCAATAGGGGGCTTGATCACACTTTAACACCGTACATCTTATCAAACCCTTCCCGATTGGCTACTGTCCCAGTTGGTGAGCCTATCAGATTCCTTGACCATCAGGAATACCAAGCCTCGCGCTTTCCAGCTAAAGTGTCTACCTGTGATAATTGAGTTGCAAAGCTCCTTCAATGACAAACTTTCCGTGGCGTCGCCTTGTTTGATTTGAGTGTGTTTGTATCATAACCTCGTTCACTTGTCTGCGTTAAAGGGAGATAAAGTCGCTATAAGTTTGGGGATTAAAGACCAGTCTTCTAGCAACGTCTAGATGTTGTAAAACTCGCGATTGTTGCTTCAGGAACATGAATTTAGGTGGCTGATTCGAATTCCAATCAACCAATCAATCGTTTATAGGTCAGAGACGGGATCGTCGGGAAAAATTTTGAAAATTTAATTGCCGCAAACGCGTTTTCCTGCTATTCCAGCCCGTGAATACAGTAACTCCACCGAGGTCCAATAGCTTACTTTGGGTGGCTGAACCCAATCCCAATCAATCGTCGCGGGGTATGGGAGCCTCGCCCTCCAGGGGAAAATTTTGAAAAAGTAATCGCCGCAAATGCGTTTTTCTGCTATTCTAGCCCATGAGTTAAAAAACTAGAATGGGTTTGTAACCGAAATCCCACTCAAGGCCGACCCGAATTTCAACCATCCAATCAGACTGTTGCAGCTACATTCGCAAATGCGATTTAATGAGTCTCAAATATTAACTTTTTTCCATCGACAAATTAAATTCTAAAACATTTTTTTGATGTATTAGAAAAATAAATAAAGACATTTGACGTATTTGTAGGTAAAAACTATTTCCTATTTATGTAAATGGGTTTTAAAATGATTAAAAGCAGCATTCTGCCCGAAGCAGTAATGTCTTATATAAACAATGCTCACGCCATTCAGCCAATGATTGACGCAGCGTGCTGTGACGGCACGTGTTAAAGGCAGTCATCTTTTACAGAGATATTAGAAAACTCGTAATTCTCTGTGAAACAGATTGGGATAAGCCAATGAAGAAGTCTGTTACGGCGACTTCTTGGCGTGCCATGCACGGAACTGTAGGTAAACCACTAGAAACGCCAACGCTGATTGATTAATCAATGTCTGACATCATAGGTAAAAAAAAAAACGCTTGTACGACCCCTGACACAACCTTCGAGTACAACTTGTCAGATCTTCATGTAGTGTAGGTCATCGAAAGTATAAAAAAAAACGAAACGAAATATAGATCTGTGTTTTAATCAGATTGGTTTTGGGCGGTTTCAATTAGTGACTTGTACTTAAGAGTAACTCGGCATTTTTGTTGAAATCAAAGGGTGATGGCATTGGGTGTTTTGGCCAATATTTAATTTTATGCCAACTTCAGTATTGCCATTGGTAGTATAACTATAGCATTTACTTGACAATTATGACGATTTTCATCAGGCTCTAAATCGAGTTTGTGCAAACATTTTTCTTTGAACTCTCGGATTTTTGTTCCAGGTGTTATAAGCTTTCCAAAATTGTCGAGTTTGTTTAGATGGGAGATGCAAGATGCGAAATTGTGTTCTAAAGATAAGCAAGCTAGAAATTCTGGCTGCAGGCCTATTGTAAAGGGTAAATATTTGTATGACATCCTTATTATATGGCATGGAAGAGCCATAAGCAGTGTTAACGCCTGCTGACAAGGAAATTGCGCCTAGAGGTGGGATATTATTAAAATGTGGCCATGTGTACGAAGTCGTTGCATGTAAAATATAACAAGACAAAGCCCAGGTAAAATTATTTCATTATTTTAATAAATTGAATTTGCGGTGTCGTGTGTGTAGGTATATACATTACTGGTGCCATTGTCGTGTTATAAAATAAATTATCTTGAGTATTTTTTAGATTAAACTGATATCACCTGCAGGGATTTCAACTGCAGTGTTTAAGGATGCAATTTGCCATGGAAATAAAAGCTGAGGTCTTGAGCATTCCTAGATAAATTTCATGTTTGAATTATTTTAAGGTTATTCGATTATTGTAGAGAATGCAATTTTGTACGTCACAGTGGCGGTGCCAAGATCATCAATTACCAGGGTTAGGGGAACCCCAGAAATTAAAAACAAATCCCCGCAAAATGCGCGATTTTGAGTTTATTGGGAGAAATATACTATTCAAAAAAAGTAGGGGATATTTGATTTTTAAGTGTTATTAAAGTCACCTAATGAAACTGACGAAGAAACAAATGACAAAATGAAATGAAGTTCACATTCATCGATTTATTCCAAATGATCGTTAGACTAAGTAAGGCACAGACTGACCATTATAAGGGTAAAATGATACCCGGGGTCAAACAGCAAAGTTACCACAGCATCACAACCAAGTCAGTAACGGCTAAATCCTCCTCTGTTTGCCAAACAAGCATTGATCCGACGTGGCATACTCCTAATGAGACGTCTATGGTCATTTTGGTCCAGATTGTCCCATTCCTGTTGCAACGCAGCAGCAAGTTCTTGGACATTGGCAGGACGTTGTTGACGTTGACGTAACCTCTGTCCAAGCATGTCCCAGACATGCTCGATGGGGGAGAGGTCGGGACTCAGTGCTGGCCAAGGTAATGTGGTGATGTTCTGTTGTTGGAGGTAACCTGTAACGATCCTGGCCCTGTGACATCTTGCGTTGTCATCCTGGAAGATGAAACGGCGGCCATGACGTCGTGCGAACGGCACAACATGGACTGCCAAGATGTTGTCCCGGTAGTACTGGCCTGTAACACGCCCTGCAACAACATGTAAAGCCGTTCTTCCAGCAACAGTGATGCCTCCCCACACCATAACAGAACCACCCCCAAATCGATCATGTCTGATGACGTTAACGTCTTGGAAGCGCTCGTTTCGACGACGCCACACCCTCCTACGTCTGTCCAAAAAATCAACAGTGAACCTTGACTCATCTGAAAACATCACATTGCTCCAGCGTCGATTATCCCAGTGTTGACGGTCCCTACACCAACGACGTCTTGCCTGAATGTGATGATCTCTCAAACAAGGGATCACGCGAGGACGTCGGGCGCGAAGGTGACCCCTATGCAGTCGATTCCGAATCGTCTGGCCACTCACTCTCACACCAGTGTCTGTTTGAAGACGAGCGCTGATCTGATTTGCTGTGATGACACGATTTCTCAAGGCCAAGGTACGGATAAATCGATCCTGGGCTTGAGTTGTCGCCCTTGGTCGACCTGAGCGTGGTCTGTCCTGTACAGATTGTGTATCACGGTATCTGGACCATAGCCTGCTTATGACAGACTGAGAAACATTCATCGTCCGCGCCACAACCGCCTGTGTTGTGCCGATCTGTAGCATGCCAAGGGCACGTAACCTTTCATTTTGGGTAAGCCGACGCATATCAAAATTTGTTTTCTGGTCACTAAAACAATTAAACTGATGTTTCCACCCTGGAATTCAATGCCACAATGACTGTAACATTCAAAGTCAGAGTCGTGCAAATCTTGGGTTGGACCCCCATGATGATCCCAAGCATCACCTGCATTGGTGCGTTTGGGCGTCACATGTAACTGGAAATGTTTCTTCTGTTAGGTTCTATAGTGACTTTTTTCGTAGTCATTTGCATATTTTAGTATTATGCCCCCAAAATCAAATATCCCCTACTTTTTTTGAATAGTATAATTGGATCTTACCATCGATCAAAAAGGGGGATAATTATATGTATAGGCTACTGGCCCACCATCCAATCTCGGTATTATTTTATTTTTCATTAAGGGAAGTGAGGTGTTAGTTGTATGTCTGGTTACACTAAATATTTTTCTTATAAAAAAATGTAGCTGATTGTCATTTAACGATAAAATTCAGCGGGTCATGTAAATCTCATGTAGTGTAAATTATTTGGAGGAAAATTACTATGTTTAATGCTAATAATTGAAACAAAAAAGAACCCATAGCCACTGATTAAGAAATCTGGCATTTTTCTTAATATGCTTTCGCCCTAACAAAGAAGATGAGTCAAGATATTGTTCATCTTTTATACGCTATACTGTTTTTATCGATTTTTAGCATCGCCACAGAGATAACGGCAACAGTGTCTACTTCCCCTTTTACTACGAATGGATCAATCCAGTTAACTTCCGTCTACCGTTACAACCGAACGCGAGAAGGGCCGTCAAAATCTGAGACGTTTTCAAACGTAGATTGAATCACGGTGGAACGAAAATGCCTGAAGGTTTGGAAGAATTTTTCTCCAAGTATAAACTACACGAGGAATCAGTGAGCTACATGCGCAATACGGCACCTGGAATTCAGGGACATGGCTCCAGTTTTTCAGTGGATGAAGTCAGAGCATCAGCAATAGACTCGTCTAAAAAATATGGGGGAGAGGTTAAGTTTGAAGGCAGCGTTAAAGAATTTAAAGTTCCATCCTTTTCAACTTCAGGTAGACCATTTTATAATAGATGACAAATATTCTAAATATCTGTTTAGTATTAGTATTTAGGCCTATCACTGCTACATCGTAGGATAACTTATGCAATTAAGAACTATATACAATTATAATTATTGCTAGGCTAGGCATTGTCAAGGTTATTCTGATTCTTCTATAATTCTAGTAAAATTTGTATCTCATTATTTTTGCAACTATCACAGAAGTTATTTCTTTTGGATTTGCAAAAAATATTCCCCAGCAATGTTTTGACTATTACAGACACCATTATTGTAGTAGGGTCACCTGTCCAACGGTACCTCATGGGTTTTCTCTGGGCCCTCCGGTTTCCTCCCACTGCTGAAGACCTCTACGCGCAAGTGATTTATGGAATAAAAAAATTGAACCATATGTTAGTCCCGAAATGATCTAGTTTGTGTCGAGTGGACGTTAAACCCCATTTCTCTCTCTTTTGTGAATTAATATTTAGTAGTTTTTACCACTTGATAAACAGCTAGCATTTAACAAATTAATTAAATGCAGTAAGTATATGTTAAATGTGTGCATAAACTGGCTCAAGAGAGAGAGAGAAAAATCGGATTTAACACCCACTGGACACAAAGTTGGTCATTGAAGTACTAAAATATGGTTCTGTTATATGTCAATAATTTGCTTTAACAGTGGGAGGAAATCGGAGGAGCTAGACAGTCGACAGACCTTATGATCTAAAGTGCATGCACTAGGCCACACTAATACCTACTCCCCTAAATTAGGAGTATAATGTTGAATGTCTTAATCATTCAGAGACCGAGATATGCTTGCTCAGATTAATGACAGTCCACAGACCTTATGATCTAAAGTGCATGCGCTAGACCACCCAACCACCCAACACCCTCCTAAACCGAGAGTATTATTGCTGAATGTCTTAATCATTCAGACACTGAGATATTATCATGCAGGTCCCAAGGGAAAGGATCATTTAAATTTGTTTGGATTCCCCTCCCCACCCCTCCTCCCTCACCGTTTGAAGACCTGAATAAATGCACTGCATGTAAATAAACCTTTTCAAGAAAATTCAATTTTATACCATCTATCTATGATTATGTATTCTAGTCATGTCAACAGCTTTACTTGATATAAATAAATGGCAGACACTGAATGGGGGATAGATTGATTGAATATAAAGTGTAGAATAATTACATCCGTCTGGAGGTGATTTCACGTAACAAACATCATTACTTCCTCAACCATTAACTAAGTTTTTTTTACAAAAGACTACAGAAGTGTTCAGTAGAATATAAAGTTAGCCATTTACAAATATTGAGTTGGAAGGAATAACCCCAAACTGCAAAAAATTAGGAATCAATTTTAAATCAAATTTTTATTTTTAATTAATAATGCCCTATTGGAGAAGTCCTCCATCCCAATAACTCTGTTGTATGTACACAGTTTATTTCTCAAATCCCTGCAAAGGGTAATAATAGAGATAGTTTAACCTAGGTCATTTCAGGACTTAACATAATTATTATGTTAACATATCTATATTCATTTCAATAATTTGCTCACAGTTTTGCATAGATGACATTGTGACCTACAGTGCACACATTATACCAATTGTCTTAACCCCACCCCTTCCCATCCCACCCTACAAAGGATGATATAGCTTACTTATGTCTCTGAAATATACTGGCTTGGAATAATTGCAACTTGCTTGTATATTATGGAATAATAACTACTTCTATCATGAAATAACTCAATTGTCTAGGCTTTCAGGACAAAATATTTATTGCATAAATTTTGTGTTGATTAAATACATGTAGTCCTGAGTTCCCTTTTAACTGCACACCTGCAATTACAAATACAGGTAATTATCACTAATTGATTTATCAAATAATTCTAAGGAAATCACTAATCAAATATAAATTCATGTAGCTTGAATTGATGTAATTATATATCAATTAATAATGTATTCACAAACCAAGTTGTATTGATTTAACAATCACTGATATTGATATGTTCATCTGATGTGTGGAATAGGTTTACAAGTTTTGTAAACATGATAAAGATAATTTAGTTTTTGGTGCACTAATGGAGGAATTTTGCCAGAGCATCAACTGAATTTGACTGTTTTGTTCAAGCATTTGCCCAGATCTTTTTTTATTGTAATAGTTTGATATTGTTTGTGTACAGGGTTTACAGTTCTGTTATTACTGGTATATTTATATAGGAAATAAGCAATTTTGTAGGATACAAATTATATAAACAAAAAGTTTGAGTGAACTATGACCAGGAACCGAGTATGACATCATCACAGCCATTTTGGAATTGTGATGTCATCAAAAATCGAAGTCTGTCAATTGATGCAAAATTGTCCAAGGAACAAGTATGTCAAGTTTCTTGACGATCTTCCTTGAATTGGTGGAGCCGTAGGCCTTTTCCGAAGAGCGTCGAAGAACAACAAGTTATCCCTTATGATTTGGGACAATTTTGATGTCATGCGCTATATAAATCGAACAATAATAATAATTTATCATAAAACTGATTTGATAGACATGATGTGTAGCTAGAAATGACATGGCCCTGGTATAGTTTCCTTGAAAGAGTAGCAGAAAATGATACTGCCCTAGCAAATCTTTTCCTCATTTATTTATTATGTAGTTTTGTTTCTAAATGACTGGCCAGATGCTCAACTAAAGACATAGATTTTACATGAATTATAAATATCAGAGGACATATAGCTGGGTGGTATAATATGAGAAGGGTGGTTCTATTAATAGTAGTTTAGAGATTTACACTGAACAGGAAACATTTCAATGAAATATTTAAATATTTATATGTACTTGAAACATGAAGCTAAGCTTATAATATATCAATATTGAGCTATGGTTGTGTGGAGTTATTACATACTACATGTGGGGTTATGACATACTATTAAATCTTTTAAACTGCCACATCTGTCAAATACAATGTTTGAAAACTCTTACTTTTAAATTGGTTGGTAACTTTCAATAAGTGACATTATCAAGAGTTAAACATTGGGCATTTTCCTAAGGATAATGCAAGTTGTGGATCTTAAGCAGTTAGAATTTCTGAATTAATAAATTATTTAACATTTAGTATGATGAAAGGCTGATTTATAATACAGCAAATTATTGCAACATAAATGGACTCATTGCAACTTTACTATATGCATTATGTGTGTTTGAATAATAATATGTCTAGATTGTAATCATTCAAATACCTATCTGAATGATTTATCAGTTGCTCTTATCGTATGGGATAATATTACCATACATTGTGTTTTGTATAGATAAATATTGAACCAAAACGAATAGCTGTTCGAATCTGCTGCTATTAAAGATGCATTATGTAAGATTTAGATATAATAGTTCAAAAATAGATAATAACAAATGTTTATATTGAAAATTTCAAATTACTTCATTCTGAGATAAGTTATGTCTGTTTCAAGATATAGAGTAAATTGTTCATTATTGTAGCAGTGGTATTTGACAACTGAGAATTAGCCTCGATTGTCCATTTTATAATAACATTTTTAAATCTGGCAGATGTTTAAATCCATTTTAATCTCTTGAGCTTGACATGTTAATAAATATCTAAATAATATTTTATATAACATTTGAAGCCAAAAGAAAGATCTACAATAGACAAATTTAGCTCTTGCTCAATGCATCTTTAATAATAAATAATCTATTATATTTTAACTACACCTTATTTTGTCTAGAATAATATACAGGAATGAACAATTAAAGATACATTATGGGAGATTCGATAACGAGTTGGCTGTTCTCACTATAATAATTAAAAACTAGATAACGCAAAGACAATTTGCTGATAATTTCATTCAAATTGATCCACTATGAACCGAGAACTAAGCGAAGGAAATTTCTGCCTAGCCTGGGTCATCATTACTAAAGTCAGTACGTTAAACAGCATAGTCTCGATTATCCATTTAATCGTTTAATCGAGAGGGAAAGGTTATGCAGTAAATCAGATCGCAATCCACTTAAGATCGCAGGCTAGCGATGCCATCTAGAGTTGATTATGGTCTGGATAAGTTATTTAATGTCTAATTAATAATTAAGATAACATTTCAGGCCTAAAGAAAGACCTGCAATAGACAGATTTAGCTCTTGCATAATGTATGTTTAATTCATCAGCAAATTTTTATTTTTGATAAAAACAATAAGCACATAAAACACAAAAATCAAAAATAGTTATAGGCATGAGTCCACAAGTGATTATGGTCATGGACATTCCACCTTTGAGGAATAGTTGCAGATGTCCACCAAACTTATATTCTCAGTAGTGAGGATGATGTAAAAAAATCCTTCCTGACCTCCATTTCTCTCCACCTTCTTCTAGAGTTAAGGCTATAGATCATCAAGCTTTTAAATGTGCATGGGGAATCACGGTATATGTTCAGGGTTGAACACATGACTATTATTACATCATAAATCTTATGATCTACGTCGGACATGTAACCCACCCCACTAGACTGGATAACCTGCTCTAATACAATGTACGTCAGACTCGCTTCTATGTCACTCCTTTAGCGCAGTGACGTAGGAACCAGTCTGACGTCATTTAGAGCAGGTTATCCAGTCTACCCACCCCCCTCACATACCAGAGGAAGTGGGCTGTCTGCAAAAATAATACTTACAAATTTAGTGTTTGTTGACCTATATAATTTGATGTTCAGTATTTGCTTGATGTTATTTTACAGAGGGTGTTCCTGTGACAGTGATAAAGTTGCGAACATGTAAGCCGAGGACACCTATTGTTGTATATTTCCATGGAGGAGGTTTCGTCGCTGGTTCTAGAGAAACAGATGAACCCATCACCAAACAACTTGCTAGGTACAGTAAAATTTGTCACAGAAAATGTGTATTATAGACTTATAATACAGACACACTCACACGCAAATTAAATCATTTTAGGACTAACGTATGGTTCAATTTTATTTTAATAGTTTGCTTGCATGTAGGGGTCTTTAGCAGAGGAAACCGAAAGATCATGAGAAAACCCCTGAGGCTATGCTCACGTGCAAATGTGGGATCAAAACAACACCACTTGACTCAGTGACAGACCTTATGATCCAAATCACACACCTGTTAGACCATTCAGCCACCTATCCCCCCAGACTTGTAATGACAGGATCACATGTTTAAAGGTATCAAGGTCAGGGAAATAGAATAAGATCTTTTAAAAATGATGTTAGAGAATATTATAGGTGTTGTACATGTAGTTATATCATGTTGGTACTAATACATATGAATGCCTTTTCCTGTGACTTAGAGAAATGGAAAAACTAAATATTTAATGTGGTATTGCAAGGCTGATTAATTTTGTCAATATCTAATACTCTACGGCAATAATGTAATATATTCACTATATTCAGAGAAAAATGTCAAGTTTCCAATTAATATCAGGGGTGCAAGTAAAAGAATGCATGATGAGGAGGTGGACCTAGCATATGCACATGTGATGTCGATGACCATAGAAAAAAATTAACTATATTTTGCTAGTTTTTAAATAAATGAAGTATGCTGTTGACGAGATGTTCAACTCCATTGCTTTTATTGATTGTTAGGCAATAAGCAAATGTACATGTATGTTTGTCTGGGTGTGCAATGCAGGAAAGCAAACTGGTTATTATACTAGTAATAAATTATAACTAGGAGACTACAACTACATGGTGGGGGTAGGGGGATATCACTTAGTGAATAGGGCTGGTTTGTATACGCCCACATTTTCGGATCAAGACATTTTCTGACAAAATGGCCACTCCCCTTTACGAAAATAGTATAATAAGCATGTAATACCAAGGTTGGGAACCCTCTAGATGTCACAACTTTTGTATGATTTTGATGAAACTTGAAATATATGTTTATGCATGGGTGGATCCAGAGAGGGAGGATAGGGAGTCCAAACCCCTTCCTGCTCGGCTACATAAAAAAATTGTAAAACGAAACTTGTTATGAGAAAAGTGTCATGGTCGTGTGCTTTATCCTTTATCGGACATTCAAAACGTGAGATAATGATACAGGCATATGTGATATTCTTTGCATCAATGGAATTGAATCACAATGTCATCGTATTAATTAATTCTTAATAAGAATTGAAGTCAAAGAGGGTTTTGGATTTCTATCTTTAAAAGGCCGCTAAGTGTGTATGTTTAGAAATACCTTAGAATGTTTGTTCTTTGAAATTTATGTTGTAAATAATCATGCTAGATTATTTCCAAATTTGAGAAAACTTTCACATTAAAATTTAATTTTGTAACCACATTATGAAGATTCTTGGCCTTATTTACATTTATTATAGAGAAGGAGAATGTATAATTGTGAATGTGGAATACCGATTGGCACCAGAAAATAAATTCCCTGCACCATTTGATGATGCCAAGTGTGTCTTGAGATGGGTTATTATGAACAAATCACTTATTGGTAAGTGAATAACATTTCAATCTGTGACGGGGAACTGTGAAAATTAATTACAATGTGCAATTCTATGCTGCCAAATTAAATTGTCGCAACAATTCATTTTCATTGCATAATTTAAAAAGATAACATCATTGGGGCATTATGTAAGATTTAGAGAAAGAACTGTTTGTCCTTGCTATAATACTTCAAAAATAGATAATGAAAAATGAATACATTGAAAGTTTCAGTCAAATTACTTTATTCTGAACGAAGTTATGAATATATTGAGTTATGAATGTTTGAAGTTTTTACAAGAAATAATTCTTGATTGTCAAGTACCATAGTAATAATAATCAACAAAGTTCTTTCATCAGCAGTCTCCAGCCGTATTCGCATTTAATGCAGATATGTTGGGCATTGTCTAATCCAATCAATATCTAAGCCATCCGATAGTCTAGAGAGTTGATTATGGGCTTGTCATGTGAATAAATGTCTAACTAATAATTTATGTAATGCAAGATTAGCTCTCACATAATGACTCTTTAAGCTATATTTGGTGTCTGCCATAGATACACACTGTATTGTCAAGGTAATGTATGTCTTGAAATGGGATCGTATGTTGTCATCACTCCAGCATATCCCTCTGATCATTATCCGATTGACGTTAAAGATCATGAGATTTCATCTGTTTCTGATAATTACTGTCAGACTCAGAGCTATGGCCCTTGACCAATTCGAAAGATCTTGTGTACTATATATAGAGGTGTCTTCCAATTAATTTCAGATAATTACATGTACTGTTGGAGCTATGGCCCTTGATCAATTTGAAAAATGTTATGGATGCTAAGATGTTAAACTTATCATGTAATTGATTTGAAATGTGTACAGTGTTTAGTTTAATGAGACACCTATTACGATAACACAAACCCATAAATACAGTTCTCATCTATTTATCCGTACATGTTTTGTATGATATATGTTAGCACTAGGAAGAACTAGAAGCCAATAAAATTTTGATTATTTCTGATAATTATTTTATGGGATGTTACTCTTGATCATTTGTCTTCTGAATGCTCTCATTATCTACTAAAGAATAAATATGTTGCACGCTTGGTGGGCACATGTTTCGTTGCCTGGCAACCTATCGTCATTATAACTGGTATTGACTGTTCATTGAGTCATATCAATACAGATAATTCTACCCGGTAAGTGCTGAAAAGAACACATTTGTTCAGGAGAAAATTTTAATGCTTTGAATCTTAAAACAGGGAGTAGTCTGATTTTTAAAGGCTAAGAATGTAATCGGGACATACTGTTTATTCATTCTTGTGGTTGTCCAAGGTATTTGTGAATTTTTCAGTGATTTGATAGATTGTTTAATGATTATTATTTTGTTTTACCAGGTGGTATGAATGATAGTAAAGTTGGTGTTTTAGGAGTTGGTGTAGGTGGAACTATAGCGGCTACAGTTTGTCAGGAAGTTCCTAGAATAGCTTTCCAGGTAATGCTACAAAATACTTTTTTTTTATCTTCAGATGAGGTTTGGATAGAAGCAAGCCAGGAGTTTATCTACAATTAATACTTTCTTGATTAAATGTTACATAATCAATTTGAGTAGATTTTAGCATGGATTTAACCATGAAAATTAACCTAGTTATTGTCTGAAAAATGCACAACCATAGTCAACTTGTATTGCATATTTTAGTTAACAATGATATGACCCTGATTTTCAAAAGCAATATTAACAAGCCAACAGTGAGGCTGATGTCCCCCGCCGAAATCCCAAAATAGATATTAATTTAATCGCACATTTATTTTTATACGCCCACATTTTCATGTGGACGTATTATGCCGTCGCCCCTGTCCGTCCGGACGTCCACAATTGTTTGTGGACTCTCTACAGGTCACAATTCTTATCCGATTTTGACGAAACTTGAAATATAGGTTTATCCCCAAAAGATCTCGGCTGCTTTCGATATTGGAATGTATCGGATCGAAACTTCATGGATTATGGCCCCTGATTGTACGAAAAATCACGTTTTTAGCTTGTGGACCCTATAGAGGTCACAATTTTTATCTGATTTTTTTGAAACTTGAAATGTAAGTTTATAACCCAAAGATATCGGTTCCTTTCGATCTTCGCGTATATCGGACCGTAACTTCCTGAATTATGGCCCCTGATTGTACGAAAAATCGCGTTTTTAACTTGTGGACCCTATAGAGGTCATGATTTTTATCCAATTTAAAAAAACGTATTATTATATCACCGTTACACCCTAAGGAAGGTTGAGTTCGAATTTCGTGAAAATTGACCCCAAATTGACAGACAAAATGGCCGCCGTTCGTTCTCAAATAGCGTAAAAATATGGTATATATCAAGGTTGTGGACCATATAGAGGTCACCATATTTATCCAATTTTGTTGAAAATTGAAATGTAAGTTTATAACCCAAAGATCTCGGTTCCTTTCGATATTCGCGCATATCGGACTGTAACTTCCTGAATTATGGCCCCTGATAGTACGAAAAATCACGTTTTTAGCTAGTGGACCCTATAGAGGTCATAATTTTTATCCGATTTAAAAAAACCGTATTATTATATCACCGTTACACCCTAAGGAAGGTTGAGATCGAATTTCATGAAAATAGGCCCAAAATTGACAGACAAAATGGCCGCCGTTTGTTCTCAAATAGCGTAAAAATATGGTATATCAAGGTTGTGGCCCCTATAGAGGTCACAATTTTTATCAGATTTTTTTGAAACTTGAAATGTAAGTTTATAACCCAAAGATCTCGGTTCCTTTCGATCTTCGCGCATATCGGACCGTAACTTCCTGAATTATGGCCCCTGATTGTACGAAAAATCGCGTTTTTAGCTTGTGGACCCTATAGAGGTCATAATTTTTATCCGATTTTAAAAAATGTATTATTATATCACTGTACACCCTAAGGAAGGTTGAGTTCGAATTTCATGAAAATCGGCCCAAAATTGACAGACAAAATGGCCGCAGTTCGTTCTCAAATAGCGTAAAAATATGGTATATCAAGGTTGTGGACCCTATAGAAGTCACAATTTTTATCCGATTTTGTTGAAACTTGAAATGTAAGTTTATAACACAAAGATCTCAGTTCCTGTCGATCTTCGCGCATATCGGACCGTAACTTCCTGAATTATGGCGTATCCTGTCTGGCAGCCGCTGGTTTTCAAAAGTATCGAGCAAAGTTTCATCACTCTCTATCAGATAGAATCAAGGTTATCTTGTCCCAAAGCAATGAAATTGCTTAGCTCTGCTTAGCTTTACCTCGAAATGTTAATCATTGAACTCAGTCAAGACATTCACCTAATGTACATCTACCTCAAGTTTAAACATTCTACCTCAATTAAAAGCAGAGTTGTTATGTTCCAAAGTCTTCACCAATCAAATTGCTTATCGCTCCTTAGCCTAAGCAGAAAATTCTCACCATCGAACTTAGTCAAGGTAATGATATAATGAAACTATATTCGGAGTTTCATCGCTCTCACTTCATTATAACCAAAATTATCGTGTCCCAATTATCGTGCCCCAAAGCATCAACCAGTCAGATTTCTTATCTATGCTTACCATAAGCAGACAGTGTTCATCATCAATCTCCATCAAGGCATTCACTGAATGATCGCCTACACCAAGTTTGGACATTCTACCTCAATTAGAAGGAGAGTCACTGTGTTCCAAAGTGCTCATTATCGAACTTAGTCAAGGTATTGATGTAATGAAACAATACATCAAATTTCATCACACTGAGTTAATTATAACTAAAGTTATCATGTCCCAAAGCATCGACCAATCAAATTACTTATCTCTGCCAAGGCATCGACCTAATAAACACCTACACAAAATTTGAACATTCTAGCTCAATTAGAAAGAGTGTTATTGTGTCCCAAAAAGTGTGACAGACAGACAGACAGACAGACGAACCCATTTGAATAGTCCCCACCATTTGATTTGTCCCCTGCTTTCTTCGAAAGGCGGGGACAACAAGCAATTGAAATTTGAGTAATATTGATTTTAGGAAACAATGATATGACCCTGATTTTCAAAAGTAATATTAATATCTTTTAAAAGAAAAAAAAAAACTTTTTTATTTCAGATATTAGTGTATCCACTGTTGGATTTGAGATTTGGTCAACCCAGTTGTCAGGAATTTTCTGATGGTCCATTGACAGCTAAAAAATTTCTTGAATGGTAAGATTTTCTTTATTTTTCAAATGCACAAGATTTTTCACATCTAGCACTTAAAACAGTTTTTGTGCATAAGATTATTTTTGATTTGTGGTCAGTATTTAAATAGAAATTGCCAATTTGTGGGCTTGTGATAATGTTATAAATTTTATGAATTGAAGCTGGCAAAGAAAATGTTTAAAACTGTTTTGGTATTTACAGGGGTACAACTTTGTTTTTAAATGATAATACAGAAAGTGAGAATCAGCGAGCATCACCGTTGCTTCGCCCATCGTTTACTAAAGTACCACCATTATTAGTTATTCTGGCTGATGTTGACCCTTTAAAAGATCAAGGTTATGGTGAGTTATATATCTTTTCACTTTAACCTGTAATACTTCAAGTTGGATTACTCTAAAATATTTGACCAATAAAGTTGTGTTTCTATTAAATGAAATGAAATGGGGTTTAACGTCCTACTGTTCTGCTCCTAAACTGGGCTAATGAAGACGGGCATACGCCATACAGTGTGCTATGAGGGAAATTTTGCCCGGGCAGCGGCGCTACGAACTACTCTGCCAAGGGATCTTTTACGTGCACGCCAATATGTACATGGGACCTTGTTTTTTCATTCCATCCGAACGACTAGACAGCTGTCCTTGTCAGGCCCTCCGTCCTGCATCATTGAGAAGGGGAAACCACTCCACGTGATCCCCATGTTTCTATTAAATACTAATAACCAAAAAGCAACTTAGCAAACTATTCATCTCTCGGTAGTTTCCAAAAGAATCTATGAAGAAGTGGTGATATATTGTCGACAGCTGTTTGGCCCCTCAGCCTGTCCATCTAGACCTTCTTGTACTCACTCTACAATGTTTTTATTTCAAATTTTCAAGGAATAATTAGTAGTATTAGGGTAAAGATTCTTCCTCACTCACTCTACTAAGTTTAATTATGCACTGGTTTTTGCCAAATTTTCAGGAATAGTTTGTATTAATGTATGTAAAGATGGTTTCCATTCATTTTTAGCATTTTTACAGAATAAAAGCCCCTATCTGATTCCATTGTTTATAAACTTTCAGTGCTGTACTTGTATTCATTCAATTCTTCAACGACTGCCATTATCAAAGTTTTGGGGTAAAGATGATGCAGATTGATTTGGAGGGTTTTGTGTGATTGTTGATAAACACAGATTACTACACTCTCTCTACACAGTTCAGTTCTTAATTTCAATTGGTATTCAGGTCAAATTTTCTTGAAGTGCTGATATGGGGTACAGATGATCCATATCAATTTTTGAATATTGGTCCCCTAAGTTATATGATTGTTATTAAACCTACTTTAGCGTACTCTCTCTACAGTTTCTGTCTAATTCTGAACTGATTTTATTGCAATAAAGATTGATTTGGGGCTATTTCATAATGTAAGTTAGAGCGTTTATAAGATTGTTGATACACTTTAGTTACCAAACTCATTCTTATATTATGTTGTTAAGTTCTTGCACACAGTTTTGTCCAAATTTCAGGAATAGTTAGTATTGGGCTAAAGATAATTGTTGATCCATTGATTAAACGAGTTGATTTATTTTGTATCGTACTGTATTTACAGTACATACCCTAATCTCAAATTGGTTCAATTTTATTTCAGTAATTCACTTGCATGTAAGGGTCTTATCTCTTAGCAGTGGAAGTCTCAGAGTAAACCCCACAGGGTTGGATAGGCGACTCTACTCCTTGTCACGTACAGGCTTGGAATTAAAACTACGCCACTTGATGCAATGACAAACTTATCACGTTTGACCATTTGGCCGCTTAATCCCCTTAATACAAAATGGGCAAAATATCATGAGACAAAGAATCTTATATAGTGATGATGATGAAGCTCTAAAGCAGATGATTGTTATGATTATGTATTTTTTTTGTAGAATATAAGAGAATACTAAAAGATTCTGGAATTGATGCAGAAAGTCTTTTGGTGCGTGGATCTGTTCATGGCTTTTTCACTTTTCCAGGTAATATTAAGGATTCCATTTATGCTTTCTTTTTTATTAAATATAATAATGAGCATATTAATTCCATATCATACGTTGGTCTAATGACACATTATTTCAACTGTGCAAGGCCTCCAAAACTTCATGCTGAAAAAAATCCTCCACCTATTCATGGATCTATCAACAACTCCTTTCAACAAAACCACATGTAACTGCTCTTGAGACTTCTTAAACAAAAAACTTGCTGGGATTGTTTGTCCATCAATTTCATGTTAAGTTATGACCCTGTCCCCACAAAGTGATAGTCAAAAGGCCAGTGTATATTAGTTGCCTGTTTTATGTTATGCTTCATTTTTTTTATGCCCACATTGAAATGTGGTCGTATATCGCGTCGCCCCTGTCCGTCCGTCCGTCGTCCACAATTGCTTGTGGACGCTCTAGAGGCTAAAGTTAATATCCGATTGACTTTAAATTTATATACAGTGTTTAAGGCCATGAGACAAAGAAGCCTATTGATTTTCAGCGATTTCCGATAATTACTGCCAGAGTTATGGCCCTTGATCACTTCAAAAAATCTTGTGGACGCTCTAGAGGCCAAAGTTAATATCCGATTGACTTTAAATTTATACACAGTGTTTAAGGTCATGAGACGAAGAATCCTATTGATTTTCAAAGATTTCTTATAATTACTGCCAAAGTTATGGCCCTTGATCACTTTGAAAAATCTTCTGGACGCTCTAGAGGCCAAAGTTAATATCCGATTGACTGCAGATTGATACACAGAGTTTAAGATCTTGAGACGAACATGTATATTGATTTTCAATGAATTTTTATGACTTGGAACAGCTAAATTCATGATACAGTATTAAAAGATTTGTATACAAAACGTTAGCATGGGGCAGAACTTTATAAAAACCAAACAAATTCTAATGGTTTTCTGAGTTGTTGCTCTTAATCAGATTTTAGTGTATTATAAATGTTTCATTACCGAAAAAAGTAAAAATATGCGACAACTCTTGTTGACTGCCCGGACGATTTAGCTGCTGTGGGCGTATGTTTCGTTGCCTGGCAATCTATCTCCTCTCTTATTTTCAGGTCATTTTAAAGAACTTGGAGAGAAAGCTCAAGAAAAGGTTATTAACTACATCAAAAAACGTGGCGCCTCATGAAAAGTAGAGCAGTTTGTATCAATTTCATTATCCGCTTAATGTACTTTTAATTTATCATATCTACATAAAATAATAACCCTGGGAACACTCAAAGTCATGAAATATTTTCAGAAGAATATACAACTTCCTAATACATTGTAACTTCAATTCTAGACACAATTTGTGTTTTTTGAATCCAAAATTCCAATTAAATAATTTTGTTAAATTCCAATGAAGTAATTGTGTTAAATTCCAATTAAGTAAGCAGTTAGTTTAGAATCTGATGATATAGCTACAAGTCTTATATCGACAAAAAAAGCAAATTATAATTCAGTGAGATAAGTGAACAATTCGGATATCTTTACTTGAATTAATGAAAACAAGGTAACGTGTCAGGTTCCATGTTGTTGTGTTCATACATATAATGTTGTATACTACAGACCTCGTTATAACTGCCTGCTTTATACACACCTACTGCGGCTACATTCTCCCTGTTTCATGTTCTGCACCAGATTGAAAGATCTTTCGTGAAAGTGTGGCAATCGTCCACAGAGACCTGTAAATATTTAGGAGATATGAGCATATTATGTCTAAAGAAAGATTGCTATTGGATGAGATATATGAGAGGCATGTGAGAGCGGTGTCTGTGATTCTCCTAAAATGGGGAAAGGCGAACACTAAAATAGTACTTATAATGTGACTTGATAATTGTGATTCCTTTTTTTCCCACATATTTTTTATACGAATATAAGAATTAGAACTACCAGGAAATTCACAACGAAACGAAGAAATGTCAGCATATGTTTTAAATGCCATTTAAAGACATGTCTTCTATTCACTTAATTCATTAAATATTCGCTTATATGTTTTAATAATTCTGTGCTGATCAAATAATAATTTTCGACCAAAATTAGATTTCAAGAATTAGTAACGCATATAAGCGAATATTTAATGAATTAAGTGAATAGGAGACATGTCTTTAAATGGCATTTAAAATATATGCCTTCTCGTATTATCATCACATGGTATTTCTTCGTTTTGTTGTGAATTTTCCAGTAGTTCTAATTTTCACAGCAGAACAAAAAATAGGAATCCTGATCATTAGGTTACATTATTCCTATTTTTTTTTGTGTTCGCCAATTCGCTGTTTTAGTGTTACAATAGATTTTCAACCAATCCCCCTCTTATCAGAACATGAGGTTTGTAGAATGTGGTTGTATTGTAATTTATATGATATATTTCATTGCTGTTTGCTTTATTTGGTAACTGCTGCTAAAATAACCTCTGCCAAATTAATTATGCCTTTCATTCAAACTCTTAGTGAAAATTAGAAACCAGAAATATGCACGCTTTAGAGAGAGAAATGGAGAGAGACAGAGAAATGGGGTTTAATGTCCACTCGACACAAACTAGGTCATTTTGGGACTAACATATGGTTCAATTTTATTTCAATAATTTGCTTGTGCGTAGGTGTCTTTAGCAGTGGGAGAAAACCACGAGGTGGGAAAGGCTACCTTACTCCTTATCACGTACAACCGGGGAATCGCTACCACACGAGTTGACTCAATGACGGACTTTATGATGCAGCGCGACGCGCTAACCATTTGGTTTAACATTCATTTGACACAAACTAGGTCATTTTGGGACAAACATGGTCCAATTTTATTTCAATAATTCTCATGCGCGTAGGGGTCTTTAGCAGTGGGGGGACCTGGAGAAAACCCACGAGGTTGGACTGGCAACCCTACTCCTTGACTCAGTGACAGACCTTATGATTTCATGCACATGTTAAACCACTAGAACCCCCCTCCCCCCCCATTAATTTTAGTGTTGTAGTTTTGGTTACAATGCCCAATACATTGCCATTTTCATTACATATATGTGCTACTATCACATTTATTTTTATCATATGTACTTGCCAGTATATATCACTGCCAAATCTCTATTTTATAATTATTGTTTAATATGCTTTTATTTTCTGATAAATGAAAAACAAAAACAATCAAATCATAACTTTTTCATTGTTGCTGATTAGAGCAATGCAATAGTCCCTTGAAAATGTGCTCAAGTCAAGCTCACCCGAAAAGGGTTTAAAAGAGATAGTTTGAACTGTGTCAGTACCTCGGATGCTGGAGCTGACAAGTCGCCTTTCTAGTATGTGTGGGTAAGAAGGTGAGGGTCTAAGAGAAGAGAACATGCCCTCATTGTAGAGACATGTTAGAGTAAGATATTTGTGATACAAAGTCTGGATGTGGGGTATTTTCATATATTAAATGGTGAATATATTATATAATGCTTATTTGATATTATATTATCATTATTGTTATATTAGTAATATATCACCCTTGGAGTCTATAGTCTACTTAACTCAGATTGAAAACTTATCCCTTTTGAATCAAACGTTTTTCTTCCAGCTCTGGAAACAAGTCATACTGAAATTTCAGTAATAAGCTGTTATCACTGGTTGTCTGTATTAAATTATGATATTTTTTCATATATTTATGGTATTTCAGTCTTCTTTTGTCAATTGTTTCAATAAAATATTTTATGTTTTTGTGTCACAAATATGTAAAAGTATTATAAAAAGTTAATTATTTTTTTGTATGGCTTTGTAAAACAGTATTAAGATATTGGTATTTTTTTTTTACTGTAGTCACTGGTAGATTATCAGAGAAATTTTATGGTGTCACATACATACCAATAGTATTATAAGAACCTTATATTGGGTGTAAACTTGTTTCAAAATATGTAAATACATAAAATTCTTTAAAACAAATGGTCATTTATATGTTGGATAAAGCACGGCACTGAGGTTAGGCTGGTGAAAGAAAGACTGAAGAAAATAACCTGAGAAAAAGAAAAACCGAGGCCGACAGGGTTTTCAAGGGTTTTTTTCTGAAGTCTTTCTTTCTCAGCGTAAGTTGAGGACTTTATCTTGCTTATAAATCGTCTATGTTTACATGTACGTAAAGTGAGAATATCACAGAATTCCAGTAAGAAATACCTTATATCATGTTTTCTTATGGAAAAAAAACCTACCCTGGAAGAATAAAATTTTTAGAAGAATAACTTCAAATTGTTTATGAAACATTAATAAAAATAATATTAAATTTGGTTAATTTGTAATTCAGCGATTCTTGCCACAATGAACTAAAATAGTTCCTGGAATGTATTTGAAATCCACAATAGATTTAGTTTAGGTCCATCCTACTATGATTTATTATCATAAAAAAAATTCTTGACAGTTTATATTTCAAGATATATTTTTAAAATACATGATTAATATTTTGTTATATATTTTATTGCTTTTGTTGTTTATATACAATTTATCATTTGTTTATTATTATAAAGTATCATATTTATATGGCCATGGTTTGTATGGACGTATGTTGTTTCCACCTTTGTCTGAAGTTTGTTGTTTGTTGGTCAGTCCATAATTCTTCTGATCGCTCTACAGGTCAGAATTTTTGCAGGATAATTCACTGGGTCTTAAGGAAACACCTTTTGAAATTAATAATTATTATTAAATTTTGAAAACATGATATAAATTTTTTTTATCACAAATGATTCCTCCTTTTATTTCCAAATTTATGAAAGCTTGTGAATATACACAGAGTTCATGACAGAATCTCAAAACACTTTGTGGGATTGTTTTCCATATAAATTGTGTTGTGTTTTTTACTTTGTGGAATTGTTCATTGGGGTATAAGGTAGAACCATATATATTTTGGAGGAGTCATCTTTCTGTGCATATTTTGACTTGTTAGTGAGTAAAACAGAGCTCATACATGGATGACTTTGCAACTGGTGGGTTACAAGCCCCCAACCATTTTATCAATTATTTATATGTTTTATATGTACTTATCATTTAAACTTTTGTTTACATACTGACATTTATTCAAATTTATAACCATATCAACTTTAATATAATATTTGCAATTTTACATCTATTTCAAACAAAACAAATAAATACTACAATGAATCATAAAATTTGCCTTAAGCATTTGTAACAAAAAAAGCATGCCCTTTTATTAGTTATTTATGGAAAAGATTAAATATGCTAGTAGACAACCCATGTGGACTGCATGATTTACCTGCTAAGGAAGTGTGTTCGATCATTGCTTTGCAATCTGTCTTTCTGTAATGTGATAATCTGAAATTCATTGTTTATTTATTAATGTATTTATTTTGGCAATTTACAAAGCATTTTTGACTTAGCAGTTCCTTAAAAAATATATATTAACAAATTTATTAAAAAGTAATGATGTACAAATGTACGAATAGAACAAGTGTATAAAAATATTGCACATTTATTATTCACTGATTTTATGCTGCTATTTCCTGTAAGTCTTACATTATATTTTTGAATATTTATTTTTTCTGGTATTATTTATGTACAGTATTAGTAGGTTATATGATTTTATTCACAGGCTCAAGATATACAATAAATAAAATAAAGACAATTGCTTAAAAGAATAAAAAAATTACACTTTTAAAACTGAGTTATTAGAAATTGACTAATGGTCTAAATAAAACTGAAAGAGGTGGTATAATAACATCTCACTTATTCAAGGAATTGATATTTGATTTATGGAGTGTTTTTCTGCCATAAAACTGTTCATTAGCATGGTCAGCATAGCCATATTTTAATGTTCTTTGATCTCACAGGAAGCATTTTTATAAGGCCATATTGAAATGTAGTCACCTGTTGAGCTTGCCTCTGTCCATTGGTCCCTTTCTGGTTCTACGTCTTCTAACATTTATACATTATTGGCTTCTGTGAAACAAAAAAAAAACCGAATTGAGTTTCATGTGGAATGAGTATATGAATATGTTATTAAAATCGGTTATTATGTTTTGCACCCCCTTTCAATTGGGGAAAAATCAAGTACCCGGTACATGTATTGATAGATTCTGGTCTTCATTACTTCATAATCATACTACTCAACCAGTGTCAAACATATACTGTGGCTCTGATATGCTACAAATCGATTCTAGCATGTTCCACACATCCCCCTGTCCCCTATAACTATATAAATTGGGGTTTTGTGCCTCTGCAGGAATTTGCTCCATTATAGGTTTACTTTGTATTCAGTGAGTGGGGTGGGTGGGTGGATGCCCGAATGGTTAGCATGTGCATGCTGTATCATAAGGCCTGTCAATGAGTCAACTGACATGGTTTCGAATCCCCGGTTGTACGTGACAAGGAGTAGGGTCGCCTGTCCAACCTTGTGGGTTTTGTCTAGGTCCTCGCGGTTTCCTCACACTACTTAAAGACCCCTACGTGCAAGCGAATAATAGAAATAAAATTAAACAATGTTAGTCCCGAAATGACCTAGTTTGTGTCGAGTGGACGTTAAACCACATTTCTCTCTGTGTATTCAGTGAAACAGTGGAGCACCTGACTAATACGCGACATTTCCCTCGGTTATGTGTAGTGCTATAGGATTTCACTGTCTTTAATGCTCTATACTCGCTATAGCCAATCAGCAGTTAAAACCAAAATTGTTGCTCAAAAATGCAAGGAAATTATAGTGAGGCAGTTTAATTTTAATATCTCATTTGCAACATGGAGGGCAGGTGGTCTTTTATTTGTCTATCATTTAACATTGTATATTGGATGAAATAAATACAAACATAAACAAAATATTTTTGTATTTTTTACACATCTGAATACAGCACCTTAATATATTTCTCAATCTGGTTAAAACACAGATCCTATTTCGTTTCGTTTTTATAGTTCAAAATTTCGTTTTACTTGTCTTTACTATGGAATATGGAATATTTTTTATCAAGATATACTTCAAACACCTTTATTTATTTTTCTAATACTAAAAAAAAATGTTTCAGAATTTAATTTGTCGAAAGAAAAAAGTTAATATTTTGTAGTCATTAAGTCGCATCGATGTCATCCTTATCAGTGATTGTAGCGACCAAGCGAATATTCACATTAAAATGAACTCGGATTGATTATTTAACATTTAATTAAGAAAAAAAATATCAAAATATCACCGCTAAATAATCGACAGGTTTCAATAAAGGCCCATCAATTAGATTTTGCGAAACATAAAGATGGCGGTGGTGGTCTTATATCGGAATATCATACGTCATTCTCTTTGCTATGTACATATTTTTAAAATTATTTTGTACCCATATAAATATGGCGGTATATTAGATTCAAAATTCTAAAGTTGTTAAAGCGGAAATTGCAAATTTTCTAAGAAAGTCGAAACGTAATTATTTCTATGTCTTTTGCTCAATAGGTTGTCAACTCACAATTATACGATCATATAGGTGTCATTCTCACACTTAAGATTCATTTACACAGGAAATAATAACACAATTACCTCCCTTATTTTCTATTCTCCACCATGGAGTATCGATATTCAAAAGTTTGAAAGTGAAGAGGAAAATGATATTTTTGCCAATTTCTCAGCTGGCAATAGTGAATTATAGGATTAATAGGATTATTCTTTAACAAGGTAGGACTGTTTATGGATACCATCTATTTTCAGGCTTTATTTTAATAAATTTTAAAAATATAACTTAAAAATTTGCAATTTCCGCTTTAATGTTGCGCTACTGTCTAATTTCTAACTTCTATTCATATAATTTCTAAATCAAGACAATTATAATCCAATTCTTTTATTTGTTCAGCGTAAATTTTAATTATATGTTATTACCAACCTTCAGCATTTATTTTTGCGTGCATATTATGTCCATTACATTGGCAGCCCCTTACATGTCCATGTATACAAGGATAGATTTGCCATCGAATATTAAAGTCATAGTATGGTTAAAACGTGAAGAATCAAGATGTGATGATAAAATATCATTGAAAATATACACCATGGTGTCAGATGCTGTATGGTACATGACTGTTAACTACAGACATAGACCTTATAAGGTGCATGCTACAGCTAAAGCAAGGCTGACACTTGCACGATTCCCTGGCACGCATTGGCACGACTCGAGTCGTGCCAGTGCGCAAACTAGTCATAAACTGGCGTGAAGTGTGCGTAAACCCGTCGTGACTGCGTGCCATGTCGGGACTGCGTGCCATGTCGGGACGAGAATTTTGAAATGTTCAAAATTTTGGTCTCGACAAAATTTAGCGATTGGGTCGTGAACTATGCGCGAACTGTTCGTGAACTCGTCGGGACGATGCGGGAGGATGCGTGCCAGTGCGCGCCATGTCACGACTGTCACGACCTGCCACGAATAGTTCACGAAAACTGCGCAACAGTGGCGTTCGCGTCGGTGCAGGTGTATATATAGGGCTTCCTGGACACTGCTCGCCATTCCAGAGATCGACAGCGAAGAGACAACTTATCAGCACCCCCTGCAGGTGTAGCTCAGTCCTCCATCCACCAGGGATCAGATCATGTGTGTCCGGATCTTCGCAGTCCACTTCTGAAATTGCGTGTGGGTATCTGATGAGGATGAGGTTGTGCAGGACACAGGCGCACATGCTGATCAGGTTGATAGTGTCGGGGTGCTGATGCATCGTCGTCAAGAAGCAACGGAACCTTTGAGACAAAATTCCAAAGGAATTCTCCACGACACGTCGGGCACGAGACAACCTGTAGCTGTAAATGCGTTCTCGTAGGACCTGAGACCGATGGGAGAATGGTTTCATCATCCAGGTTCGGAGAGCAAAGGCGTCATCCCCTACGAAGTGATAGGGCACTGGCTGGTCATCATTAGGGAGTGGTTTTGGTTGAGGCACTCCAGCTCTGTTCTCTTCTACAGCCTCATGCAGGGAACAGTTACTCCATGTTCCTCCATCCGACGCACCACCCTCTGCCCCAACATCCACATAGAGGAACTTGTAGGTAGCATCTGCTACTGCCATCAGAGCAATGCTGTGGAAGCCCTTGTAGTTATAGTAGTAAGATCCAGCATTGGGTGGCTTCTTCATGGCGATGTGCTTGCCGTCCACAGCCCCCCAGACAGTTGTGGTAGTTCCATCTGGAGCTGAACCTGGCAGTAACTTCCTTCCACTCCTCTTCAGTTTTGGGGCAGCGCAGCACTTCGTCCTTGTAGACCGCGATGATGGCTTTACACACCTCGGGTATGAACTTGCAGATGGTACTTGCTTCAACCCTGAAGCTGTACTGCAGACTTGGATAGGAATTTCCAGTGGCTAGGAAGCGGAGGGTGACAGCTAGCTTGAGTCCAACTTGAAGCGGTTCCCTCATGAAGGTGGACTGCTTCTGGAGGCGAGGGGTTAACTTCTCAACCATCTCTTGGAACAGGTCAGGTGTGATTCTGAGGTAATTTGTGTAGCCCCTTTGATCTTCCTTGTGGAGTTCAGTCAGTAAACTGTCATACTGTCCAAACCCTTGCCTTCTGGTCGACCATTCCCTGACACACACTTTCCTTTTTGTCTTTCTTCGAAGTGGGGTTGCCTTTTCTTGCTCTTCTGCCTCTTCCAGCCTTTTCTGCTGCTCTTGAACAATGGGTAGAGCAGCTGCCAGGTATAGGCATCTTCTCTTCCTTGCAATGATTGTGTCTCTGACATTCAGCATGTTGTCTCTTCCACAGCCAATCCAAAAATGACCAGGGGTTGGGGAGGCCCCTTTTTATATGGCGTGCCCAAGTCGGCACGACACCGTCCGAATTGCGCAAACTCGTCGTGCCAATGCGGGAAGTGCGTAAACAATGCGCAATCTATGCGCAAACTCGTCGTGCCAGTTCGTGTCAATGTGGACACTGATGGGCACGCATTCGTGAACTAGTCGTGAACAGTGCGGGAGCCTCCCAGTTCGTGCCCCAAAATGGCACGACTTGCCACGACAAAATCGTGGCCAAAAGTCGTGCAAGTGTCAGCCTGGCTTTACTATAGTACCGTTCGATATGTCGTCAGCCATGCCAATACTATGATGTTCTATATTTCGGTATACGTCTCATTTTCTTAATGGAAGGTCATTGATGTACATTTGTCATTGAAGACGTCAATGTAAAAAAATCACAATTAGATTACCTACACAAAAGTTAATAAATTCACAATCTCTCCGTGATCTATTTAGCACTAACATGAACTATTGTAACTATTGAAACTAATGTTTCCGATGACAGTAGATTTTAACAACCAAAAGTAGCTTACAGGAACATATTATAACAGACTGTAGTCCTTACGGCCATCATCGCAATTCACGTCTATCTCCATTGTTACATGCCCGCCTTCTGTCTTGTAAAGCGGTCTCAGTAACGGTTTGCGTTATGCTTCTACCCGAGATCATTTATAACGGTCAACAATTTATAAACAACAATTCACAAAGTATAATACATAATATATACATGTATATATTAATAGCTTTCATTTAACGGACAACCATACAATATTTTCTAATAATATGAGAAGATAGTGCAGCCTAATTAACTAACTTAAATAATGCATGTGTAACACATATAAACTGTATCTCCAACTCACAGCTATAAACCACAGCTGCTTAGCATTATGTAATACTATTGAAATATCTGATCGTCATTGAGAAATTATTAATTCCTTGCAAACTACGACATTGTGAAAATTTGATCTCTTAAAAACGAATATATCAGTCCAAAAATGGTTCGAATCGAAAATCTGCCAACATTCTGCATCCCCAGGACACGATATAAAATCTAAGGATTGGCCTCTTTATAATCCGAACGGGTGTGCTGCCAGGCAGGGTAAGCTTGTATACTCTTCCGGACACCTGTTACCACTGTTTGTCGTGTATTTTGTACACGAGGAGCAGTCCATTTGCTGATTACACTATTTTGCTTGAATACACTATTTTGCCTATAACGTTTTTTAGGACTTCGAATTCTGTCTTATGGTTTGGATTGTTCGTACTTGGTTTTATTTTATTAAATGTTTAATTTTGGCGTAGGTTAAGCTGCAAAAATATAGATATAGTCCGAAAAATGCAAATCACGAGCAGCGGCTTTAATAGGAACCTTTCGGTTTATCGGTCATAAATAATAATAATAATAATAATAATTTAAAAAAAAAACTGAAATGAAATGGGGTTTAACGTCCTACTGTTTTGCTCCGAACTGAGATAATGAAGACGGGCATACGCCATACAGTGTGCTATGAGGGAAATTTTGCCCGGGCAGCGGCGCTATGGCCTACTCTTATATCGAATTCCAACTGTCCAGGGATCTTTTACGTGCACGCCAATGTGTACACGGGACCTCGATTTTTCGTCTCATCCGAATGACTAGACAGCTGTCCTTGTCAGGCCCTCCGTCCTGCAATAATAATTTAATAATAATGATAATAATAATCAAGTCAACGAGCTGCTCTCTGGCGCTTTGCATAAGTACAACTAATAAAATAAATTCAATAATCACAAACACATTAATCCATAAAAAGACATAAACAAAAAACAGAGAAAATTATTTAGTACAACTAATATAAAATTACAACAATCACAAACACATTAATCCATAAAGAGACAAACAAAAAAACCGAGAACATTATTTAGTACAAATGGTAAAAGTCTGACACAAACACAGCTAGAACCTTTCAATTAGTTGTATATTTGACTAAAAAGTTCGGTTTTGAGATACATCTACTTTTTAAAAACTGTAATAGAATTTGCGCTTTTGGTTTTGTTTGATACCGAATACCATAACTTCTGAGCACCGACTGCGAAAGAGTTGATTTTTGAAAAAAGATTAATCAAGAGGCTGTCTGATTGTGGTCGAAGGGTTCTACAAGGTTTATTGGTGTTGAGAATTTCTCTTAGATATTGGGGAGAAGAATCGCCATTTAGAGCAGAATACGTAATAGACAGTATTTTAAAATTGATACGATGACGGACTGGAAGCCAATGGGGATCTTTCAGAATTGTTGGCATATGTTCATTTGGTTTTGTCTTGGTTAGGATCCGGTCTGCTCTAATTTAAAGTTTCTGAAATCGTTTAATTTATATACTTTCAGATAGATTATACAAAAGCGAATTACAGTAGTCGAGTCTTGATGTAATGATAGTGTTTACCAGCATTTTAGTCGTGCCACTATCAATGAAAGATCTAATTTTTCCAATATTATAAATCTGAAAATTAATACATTTACACATGGCCGAAATTTGTTTATTCATGTCAAGATTAGAGTCAAAATAAACACCAAGATTTTTTACAGAATCTGTTGGTGTAATAGGGGTATTATTGCCAATTTGATAGTTTTCTGTTTTAGTTTTTAGAAGTTACTATCTGCTGCCGACTTTCATTATTCTTTTTTGTCATCATTGAGGTTTTTTAAAAATAAATTTGAATCCATCCATTTATGAATATGTGATAAATAGGCCTCAAGTTTGCATATCTAAGATGGTTCAGAAAAAGGCTCAAAAGCTATATAAATTTGAGTGTCGTCATCGTGTAGATGGTAGTTTACGAATGACATTCCCTAAAGATGTTGTGTGTGTAGTAAATAATAAAAGACCGGGAACGGAAACCCGTGGCACGCGATACTTTAAAACCGTTGACTTTGATGGGGAACCTTAGATAACGTACAACTGTCTGTAAACGGTTTTCAATGACTGGAACCATGTAAGGGGTAGCTAGTCCACTTGGTGGTCTAGCGTGTCAAACGCAGCGGTTAGATCAAACAGGATTAGTCCCGATGTTTATTTCTTATCCATTTCGTTTAGTAAGTCATTTTGAACACGTAATAAGGCGGTTTCATATGGAAGACCAAATGGGACAATATTCATGATTCTTGTTTCTACATATTCCAGTTTGAACATTTTAGACACGAACGCAACATTCTAAACTAATGATTCTTGTTTCTACATTCTTATGTCAAAATTTCATGCACAAAATCAACATTTTAAACAAAAAATTGACTTTATGTTTCATTTTCGGCGTTTTATCGGTAACTTTTATATATCATTAAATATTAAAATTAAAAAATAATTTCTTAATTTTACACGACAGAGAAATCAATTCATTGGTTTCTGAAAGTATCTAAAAAAAAAATCTGGAATTTGAACTCTTATGAAAATATTTTCTACGTTTCAAAAAGTCTTGAAGTTAAAATCTTGAAATGAAAATGTCCAGAAAAATATAATGAATTATCAACATTATTATACCAGAGGGCGTTAGCGTATGTGTACAACTAAGTGGGCCCCTGTTGTTTTTACGGTAATTAGTTGCATGAAACAGAAATTAAGCTCGAGATATAATAACAATACAAATAACTTCTATAATTTAAACAGCTAGAAAAAAATAGGACAAAGGCCTTTCTAACATATTGGGGTTTTCTTTAGCGTTTTCCTCCAAAGTTCAGGGCTGAAAAAAAAACATCGAAAGTGACCTCACCAAAACACCATACAAACAGAGAACTGACCTTACCTTGAACTTTCATATATATACATAAGAAAAAAAGAACTTTAAGTGAGTATTTTGTTTTCTTTTTTTTTGTAGCTAAAAGTAACCAACGTTTTTGTAGATATATTATAAACGTGGACCTCAGTAGCGAGATTTGATACACCCATGGCGTACTGACTTAGCAAAAGCATTCTACACATAATATGAACAAACTTTTTTACAAAGCAATTCTGGAACTTTGTGGCGGTTACGCTAGGTTCCCACTATCGCGATTCGTGCTACGATTGAAATAGTGGTTTTAATCGTGGAGTAATCGTGGTGATTCTACCATGATCAATTTAGGTCAGCTGTAACCATCGTGTTGAATGTATATCGAAAGTATTCGATGGTATCTGTACGTAGCAGATCGTGGACTCAATAGGGACAATCCTATCGTAACACATCGCACGACAGTGGCAAGCTGACATTAATAGGCTACGGGCAGTGCTTGTTTCACCTTCTGGTGCCGGTGTGATAGTGTGAGATGGTTCCTGGTGCGTGATTACCGTTTTAGCGCATGCGCAGTTGTAGGAATCAGCTCACACTTGACTCCCCGTGATAGGATTTCCCCTAAGATTTTCTTACGGTAAAAATTGGTTTCAACTTTATTATCTACCAATATTTACAGTATTATATACTATCAGGAGAGGGTGTCGAGTTTCTATTGTTTGTTTATTTCGATAAAAAATAGAAATACAAATTGACGATCTTTAAATTATTATTCGCTATATTCTCCTTCAGTAGGCTACAATGCAAAAACGTAATTAATTCAAAATAAATTTAAATAATTGTCCCTTGTAAAATTTGCAGGCATATTTGAACCCAAATTTACAAAAAGCATTTATTACCACTTTCTTTTCTATGTATGGAATGGGGTGATAAAAATTCTCGCAGTAAAGTTTCATCTCATGAATCAGACACAAATTGTCGCCTCTGGAAGGTCCACAAACTTCGTTCATATTTCACATTTTGTGTAAAAGGCAGGGAGCCAATGCGCACCTAAATTGAACTCAACTAAGATAGTGATGCTCATTTTAAGTTTCCTCTAAATCGAATAAAAAATTGTGACCTCTAGATGGCCCACAAAATGGGCATTACATGCTTATATGCTGTTTGCGTAAAGGAGAGCGGCCATTTCACGAAATTCGGACTCAACCATAATTATTATGTGACGGTGATATAATATTTGAACGGTTTTGTAAATAAACTAGATACAAATGGTGTCCTTTAGAGGGATCACAAGCTAAAAACGTGATATTTCATGCACTCAAGGGTCATAATCCAGAAAGTTACGGTCTAATACGTGCCAATATCGAAAGAAACCCAGACTTTTATGGGATATATCAAATTGGATGAAAATTCGAACCTCCGAGTAGTCCACAACCTGGGTATTACATGGGCTAAGCTGTTATCTGTTTCTCCACAAAATCTACAGAATACAATTTTTTTTTTTCTATAGTTTTCGATAGAATACCACAGAAACCTATATGATTACACAACTGATTTCAGGATAATAGTTAGCAGAAGCTATATTTTTACCACCAATTCTATAGCAGCACATATAAATTTATAAGTTCATTTTCTATAGTTTCTTTCAGTATTATATAGAATTCTATAGGAAATTACACTTGGAAAAAAACTGTCGATCCTATGTGAAAACTATAGAAAATTATTTCAGATCTGTAGTATTGTGAACAAATCTACAGAATGGATTCGTTTTCCTATAGTATTCTATATCATTCTATAGAATCCCAAAAAATTCTATAGGAACCTACTTTTTCTATAGGAATTTTTCATTAGTGTATGAACCTAGCTGAGTATGATTGCTAAAATCTGAGAACTGAAGATGATTTGATATTGAGGAACAAACACATCTGATTTGATGCTTGTGATCGAACGGTGATTGGGGTAAACGGTGTTTTAAGCTTTCTTTGTCCGCTCAGGTTTAATTATACACACGTTCATTTTTCGAAGAAGCCTACTGAATTTCAACAATTTCCGTACTCCCC
Source organism: Patella vulgata (assembly GCF_932274485.2). Taxonomy (NCBI): domain Eukaryota; kingdom Metazoa; phylum Mollusca; class Gastropoda; family Patellidae; genus Patella; species Patella vulgata. The sequence continues at coordinate 29,020,454 of NC_065883.2, forward strand.
ACGTTTTTGCCATTGATCATTAGAAGACATTGATTAAAGGAGGCAAGTCTTTAACTCAATATCATCCATGCAGTCTTCGACATTGCAAACACGACTTATTGGTCAGTTTAAATCAACACTGATGTTGTTATCTTACCGTGTAAAGATGGGCTTCTGGTATCCAATATTTAAGACAAATGGAACATTTTAAAATTGCCACATGAATCGCGTGCCAGAATGCTTTCGAGCGCCAATTATAATGGAACGAATCGATGAACGAGGCTAAACATATCCACAGTCCAAGAATACTACCGTTGTTGACTTTAAATTTATACACAGTGTTCAAGGTCATCAGCGGTTTCCGATAATTACTGCCAGATTTATGGCCCTTGATCACTTTGAAAAATCTTGTGGACGCTCTAGAGGCTAAAGTAAATATCCGATAATTAATATTTCCGATAATTACTGTCAGAGTTATGGCCCTTGACCAGTTTGAAAAATCTTGTAGAAACTCTGGCTGAAGTTAATACCTGATTGTCTTTAAATTTATACACAGTGTTTAAGGTCATAAGACAAACGATCCTATTCATTTTCAACAATTTTCTATAATTACTGCCAGAGTTTTGGCCCTTGATCACTAGAGGCTATAAATTGCTCAATGTCATCAGACAAACAATTAAAACAAATTCTAATGATTTCTGATAATTACTTTAAGGACTTTAAGGGTTATTATATACTCGTAATAAGATTTGTAGTGTTGTAAATGTTCCCCTTGCGCCGTTGTGGGCGTATGTTTTGTTGCCTAATGATTTTCTGATAATTACTTATTGAGTTGTTACTCTTTAAGCGGAAATTGCAAATTTTCTAAGAAAGTCAAAACGTAATTATTTCTATGTCTTTTGCTCAATAGGTTGTCAACTCACAATTATACGATCATAGGTGTCATTCTCACACTTCAGATTCATTTAGACAGGAAATAATAACACAATTACCTCCCTTGTTTTCTATTCTCCACCATGGAGTAGCGATATTCAAACGTTTAAAAAAGAATAGGAAAATGATATTTTTGCCAATTTCTCAGCTGGCAATAGTGAATTATAGGATTAATAGGATTATTCTTTAACAAGGTAGGACTGTTTACGGATACCATCTATTTTCAGGCTTTATTTTAATAAATTTTAAAAATATAACTTAAAAATTTGCAATTTCCGCTTTAATCAGACTTTAGTGTATTAGTGTTTCATTACTGACAAACGTAAAAATATGCGACAACTCTTGTTGACTAACCGGACAATTTAGCTGCTGTGGGCGTATGTTTCGTTGCCTTTCAACCTATCTTTGAATATTGCGACGATCTTAATCTTTATAACCACAAAGAGCCCAACCATTCGTAAATATCGCTCGAAAACTAAATGCTAGCATGTCTCTTACGTTCGAAATGAAAGCCCACTGGTTGCAATTGTCTGATAAAGTAATTGAAGGATGTGGAGCATTTCGATTTTTTGCTGCGCCCAGTCAAAGGAATCTATATACCCTGGCTTCATTTTTGTAACCTTTTTCTATAATTCATGTTTACTTCCTGATCCTCCCGCCTCAAAATCACGATTCACCAAAACCTGGAAGAAAATGCAAATTCATCAATTCTTGACCCCAAAGATCAACAAGTAGTGGAAAAGTTGAAAAGAGAGAATTGCTATTAATGTACGGATTATTGCAGCAATCGAGAATATGATATTCCATATAGGGTCAAATAAATTAACCAGACCCAAAGGATAGGGACTTTGAAGTATACATAGAAACACAAAAAGTGTCGCTGGCCTCGCTGATGGAAAGCTGTGCAAACCTAATCCATGATCATTTTCTGCTCATTTCTTTTCAGATTGAAGTAGAAAATGGATGAAAAATTGCAGAAAAGTGTCACAAGATGGAGACTAGTGTCGGCTGCCTTGGTTGTGTTATGTGCTTTGTTGATTATACTCGTCATTGGTATTGTTGTGGTCAAAAACAGGGAAATCCTAGCTAAAAATGTCCCTTCGTGTGGATTGAGGTTCAAATCAAATATCGATACGAGTGAACCGGAACATCCCGACATATTCCACGACTTGACTAGTCGTGAGATGAGAGCCGTCCAGAACTACCTCATCTCAGTACCTGAGTTAAATCTAGAATCGTCCAATTTGCGCATGAACTCCAGTTACATCGCTGGTATTGATTATATTTTACCTCCCAAAAAAGATGTGCTAGCCTATTTGGAAGACTCGGGATCGCCGCCTACTCGTAAAGCCAAGGTTATTATATTGCGAGGTGACTTGAATCCGCCGATGGTTGAAGAATACGTCGTTGCCCCCCTTTCTAATCCATCTTCCCATAGACTTATTGACTATCCTAACAGACGAAACCCCGTTCCTTTCGCGATGCGTCCCTTCACGAGAATAGAGTTTAAAAGCATTTCTCAAGTCGTTATGAAAAAGGTTGATGAACAGATTGGGGACATTCTACGCGAAAGTTTCGGAGCGACATTTAATGACTGCGGTGATACATGTTTATACTTTATTCCAAATGTCGCTTCGTCGGCCGTAACTGGCGACTTTACTAGAAGGATGTGGTTACAAGTCGCTTACCTTGTCGAGTTCTACACGATTCATCCAGTGGATTTGTTGCTGTATGTGAATGTTGACGGATCCGATCCATCACAATTCCGAGTTGAAAAAGTTGTTTACGGAGGCCAATACAGAAACAGTTTGGCCGAATTAGCAGCTGATTATGTGTCAGGAGATGTTGAAAAATCGAAAATGACCTTTCCAACCGTAGACAAGAATCTATTTTCAACTCTCCATCGCCGAGGGTTTCCTGCTTCACCAACGGAAGAACAAAGACAGCCACAGTTTGTGGAACCTGACGGAGCAAGATACAGAATCAAACATCGACAGATTGAATATATGAACTGGAGATTTCATGTCAGGATGGCCACTTACAATGGTCCTCAGATTCATGACGTTAGGTACGCCGGTAAACGAATTGCTTACGAAATTGGGCTTCAGGAGATCGTCGCCTTCTATGCTGGTGACGCCCCGACGTTCAGAATGGCGAATTACGTCGATAGTGTAGCATCTCTTGGTCAGAAGGCTCGAGCACTGTTACCTGGAGTGGACTGTCCGGAAACGGCTACATACCTGTCGACGAGGCAGGTGTCTGATAATCAAGAAGGTTCAGTCAAATCTGAGAGAAGTTTCTGCGTCTTTGAGCTAAACACTGGATATCCACTGAGGCGCCATTTGGAATATTTTCAGTTCCGTGGATCGTTTTATGGTGGTATGGTTGATAATTGTTTGATTGTACGAACCATTCTCTGTTTAAATAATTATGACTATATCATCGATTTCATCTTTCATCAAAGTGGCATCGTGGAGACCAAGATTATAAGTACGGGGTATATATTCGGTGGAGTTTATAACGAACAGGAGAAGAATTATGGGTTTCAAATAGCTGACCAACTCGTCGGAAATATTCATCATCATTTATTTAGTTTTAAAGTAGATCTTGACGTCATGGGAACCTCCAACAGATATGAAACTTTAGATATAAAGTTAGTTAATGTGTCTAATTCAAAATGGTTAAATGGGCTGAACACAATTCAGAGTCAAATTAAATTCGATCGTATTTTGAAGAAAACCGAACTGGATGCTGTGTATAAATATAATTTTGACACACCGAAGGAGCACATCTTTCATAATGATGCATTCAAAACAAGATTTAATGAGCCTAGGGCGTATAAGGTCCAACTTTCTGGAATGTCTAAACAGCTTCTACCAGAAGATAAGCTGAATGAAAGGAGTATACCTTGGGCTCGTTATCAAATGGCTGTTACCAAATATAGCGATGATGAAGTATCAAGTAGTTCCATATATGGTAATTTTGATGGTTTACAGCCTGTTGTTAATTTCACTCAGTATTTAGCAGATGACGAAAATATAGTGGATGAGGTAAGTTACAGAGAGTATTCGATCCCAGTGATGGCCGAGGAGGTTCTTCCGGACAAGGAACACAGTCTGATCGATGGATCATGCAAAATAATGAAAGAAATAAAATATGGTTAACGTCCTACCTTTCTGCAGCCAGACTAATGAAAACGGGCACATACCATACATCGACGCTACGGCCTACTTTTATTTCGAAATCCAACTTTCAAGAGTTCTAATGTGTACACTGGGACTTGGTTTTCCTTTCGATCCGACGACTATACTAGAGGAACTTTTTCGACCAACACCATGGGCTAATCTGAGACCTGGTTAGCGAGCTAGTGCCTTACTCACTGAACCACTCTAGCTCCCATAAAATAATGAGCAGAGCAGTTGTTTATAAATTGCAATAATAACAATGGGAGATTAGAATAATCTGTAATTTCAGATGGTTTAGTTTACAAAGTTGAACATGCGACTCTAAATAATGTAAACATTATGAAATTTAAAGCACGATTTGGTAAATTATGTAAGTATAGGGCCTAACACTTAATGTGTATCGGGATATACCTATACTAACACGTATATTCATGAATGTATATTTAATTAACCGCGTAAAGACCAGGATCTACAAATTTCATATGTCTGTGAATATAACAATAATTTGTTTTCTTTATTCATTTATAGGACCTGGTGTTATGGATGTCCATGGGGATGTACCACATACCACACTCAGAAGATCTTCCTTTAACCCAAACACCAGGGAAGCATCTGACTTTTCTCATATCGCCACATAATTACTTCCATGAAGATCCATCCATGTCATCTAGGGATCAAGTCAGGGTTCAGTTAAAGGAACCTAATAACCCTAAAGCTGGAGTTCGAGTTGATAGATATTTTAGTAAACCGAAAATTGCATGTGTTAGTAAAGAAATTGACTTCGATAAGGATGTAGAAGACAATCCTTGTAATATCTTAGATGTGTAATAGATTGTGATTTTTTTTTATCATTTTGTCAGTTAACTGTGATGTCCATGTACATTTTATGAGACATATGCGCCAAGGGTTATTTACCATTGTCAATCCCCACGATGTTAAGCAGGAGTCCCATTTAACTTGTCAGGTAATGATTCAGGGGCTAATGACCAAATATTGAAGTTAGTACACCATTGGCGCAGAAAAGTTGGAAGCTAAACCTCATAAAACTATATGCCATAGTTATGGTTTTGAAAAATTAATTCGTAACGTTTCTAGGTGGTCGCTTACTACGATTGAAGGCAATTCATTTTCCCATGAAGAGACGTTTTCCTCATTCAAGTCTACCTTAACTGTTCAAAAGATCACTAATAACGAGTGTTCTGATCAAGGACTGCCATGACACCTTGATGTTTTACAGAGCATTTAGCATCTTATACCCTAGTTTCAAATAAGTTGGCACAACTTTGGTCATGGTATTTGGGAAATTTAATAGAGAAGAAATGTGTATCATAACGAAAGCTGTACCAGACAGTGGTGTAGCACGATGGGGCCTCTGGGCGATTGCCCCGAGTGCAAAATTACGAAAGAAAAATAAAATGTTGTCTTCCAATATATTTGCTGTGATAATGTCTTATTCATAGTTCATCTGTTTCAACTATGTAATATACTCTTCAAAAAAAAAGTAGGGGATATTGAAATGCAAATACCTATGCAGGTTGTGATATGATAAATAGTCATGGACACTTGACATGCCTTGAGAGTATGTTCACAGATGAAGAACTTATCGCCCCAACAGAACCACTGAGTTGCACATGCGACACGCAATAGCGCCATACACGTGGGAGAGGTTCATTGTCAAATTTGACACTTCAAGAAAGAGTTGATGAAAACTGCCGCGTGCTGGTTTATCTATCCATGTTTGCTTTCTTATCGGTTCTTGCATAAGATTTACTGTTGATCGTATCTTTTCTTTAGTATGTTATGTTTAATTTGATCGGTAGACGTGTTCGTCGATGCCAACGTCAACCGACAACACTGCAAGAATTGGCCGTGGCATTGCAAGAGGAGTGGGTCAGATTGCCCCAAATTGTGATTGGACGGTTGATTTGGAGCATGCTACGACGAATTGCTGAATGTCTGAGGATTGGCGGAGAAATTACTCATTATTAAGACAAAAATCAAAAACGTCAATTTTCACTTTTGACGGTGTATCTCTTTGCGAGTGAAATGGGGCCGTCAGATAAGCCGCCATATGAACTGTTTATGTTCATATGTAGGCAATTGGCCTGTTATTAACATACACTGGTTACCTCTAATATAAACAGCAGTGCATTTACGCAGTTTTGTAATGTTTCTGAATATCCCCTACTTTTTTTGAAGAGTATATATACTTAGACGCAATAGAATTGCAGGACTTTTATATACTAAACAGCAAAAAAAAAACCTCAGTACGATTTCAAAATCAGAGAGGCACTTTAATCAAATCATTCTAGAAAAAGACTTACTAAATGGATCAAAGCAATTTTTTGTGAACAGTATGTTGACACATTAAGTGATTAATTCATCACAATTCCAACACATTACGAGAAGGTTTAGAGTCTGTACACAGTCTATACATCAGTATCAGTACCGCGAGTGTCAATAACAGCAGCACAGCAGCGCAGCGTCTGTACATGAAGTGGATCAGACGATCCATTGCCTGTGTTGCCAGTTCTGGTGTTGTTGAGCAAACTGTAGACGTTGACGTCGATGGCGAGGAGAGTCCGTGCTAAGTTCTACTGCAATGGATGTTCTCTCTGGTGAGACGTCGGCGCACTGTATCGGTACTGATGGGTCTTCCGTGTGTTCTCACTGTCTCACGTGCTGTCTCAGATGGCTGTGTGAAGGGATTCTGCATGTGCTGTCGCACAACATGGCCGTCTTGTCGCCTTGTGGCAACCATTGGTCTACCAGTTCGGAGGCGATCATCCGTGGTGTTGGTGGCCCAAAAGCGTTGCTGAAGCCTGTAGATGGTCCGAACATTGACCTGGAAGTTATTGGCAAGTCTTCCAAGCACCTGTTTCCTCTGACCTGTCATGAGTCATGGTATTTTTGAGAACATTTCCTGGGTTCAATTCTGTGTTTAGGAAGGAGCCTTATTGCTCAGGTAAAGTTGGAGATGTGGTCACAAATATACAATAAAAACATATGGCAAGTTTTATGCAATGCTCTATTCAGAGTAACATACCAGCCTGAGGTTTCTTTTGCTGCTTATATGGTTGATTTGAGAAATACACTTAAATGTAGCAATTCTAAATGCAACATCTGATCACAACGCTAACAATCCATACGTCATACTTAAGCTAAAATAGTTGTTGAGTGATTTTGAAATTCTCGATGATGGCATACACCAATTATCTCAAATTTGACTTCTAGATAGAAGGACTTTAGCTAAAGCCAATCATAATACAAATATGTATAGACTCATTTAAAAAATATATAATATATCATAAACATAAGTGATTGACAATCAGAATAAATTAGGCACAGTTATAAAAATCCATGTATTAAACTTAATGATCATATTGTTCATTTTGAGGGTTTTCGCTGTTCTATGTAATCAGGATTCATTTCATCACAAAACGGCTTTGCACTTAATATTAATATTTTTATCTTTAAGAAACTTTACTTTAGTATACCCAGTATGAGCGTAACTTAAAAGGCTATGAGTCAAAATTTGTACCAAATGTAGTTTAACCACACTTTAACCCATTTCAGTACTAGCAGAAAGGTGGATCAATGAGACTACTGAACCGATTTACTTCATTTAATTTTTAAAATTCATATCAAGGGTTGCACATTGTGCTCTTGAGTGACAAAGATAATTATTCTTGTAACATGGATGGGAAATCCTACTTTGTTCTTTTCGTTGAATAAGCAGATTGTTTTCCTCTAGTAGACTGGCTGGAGCTCAACTGTGCAATAACTAGACATTTTCAATGTTATTGCACACTTTTACTTGTCCATGCCAGTTTAAGTAGAAATCATATAGAGAAGTGGGGTGGGTTTTTCTGTGCAATAACAACGAGCATGTTGAGCAGGTGTAAATGTTACAAGTTATTTATAGCACGCTTCATTCGTTAATCACAGAGGCCGTAGGCTGAGGTGTTAAACCTGTTGTTAACTCATGAAAGACCTGCTATAAATATAATTTAATATAGCTTAGGAAGATACTTTAGGGATTAAATCTTTTCTCATCCAAGTTACTTTAGATGGATCACAACACAGTTCCATTACATGTCTATTACATCCTTCTGTTGGTTGACATTTCTTTGATGTAGGAGGTAGGGGAGGGGGTGGAGGTGGGGCCACAGTAGTAAACCCATTTGGGTTCGGATGGTGAGGAGCAGCAACTGTATTTGATGGTGGTGGTAGAGTAGTGGCTGTTGAGGGAGGTAGGGTAGGTGTACTTTTTGTACATCTGGTTGTAGATTGTGTTAATTTGTCTATCTGAAATAGATAATAACAGAATTTCCTAAACAAATATTTATGTCTGAGACAACTTAAACTAAATAATTTTATGGATATCGACACCCTTTGCCTCTAATAAATAGGTAAAATCTTGTAAATCATTGAAACAGATAAGAAAAAAGTAATTTGTTTGGTTACGCAATGAAAATCCCTGTTTATTGGCTGATATTTTTACATTTTTTTAGCATAATACTTAGCCCCCCCCCCCCCACTTTAGCTAGATAATTATTTTCGGATTATGCCAACAAATTTGGGAGGGTTCACAATTCTGGTCTTTACTTAAATACTACAGATGGACAAAAAAAGATACAAAGGTCACATTTCTACAGAATACAATTACTGCTTATTACTCAGCGATGTTTTGACTAGGTTTCTCTAGTCTTTTACAAGCTATGATATAACCTAAAATGCGATGGGATAATATTATGGAGTTCCTATAGCTACTCAGAAAATCCAATATGCGAAACCCATAATGACCGAAGTTTTGTGTTGTGCCAAATTAAAGTAAAGCCCAGACAACTGACCCAACATAGGGGATCACGTGGCTAAGTGGGTAAGACGCTAGCTCGCTAGCCTGGAGGTCGGGTGTTCGATCCCTGCATTGGCCGAGAAAGTTCATCCAGATTTTCCGGCGTGGTTCTCCCTTGTCAGTGATGCAGGACGGAGGGGCTGACAAGGAAAGCTGTCTAGTCGTTCGGATGGGACGGAAAACCGAGGTCCCGTGTACACATTGGCGTGCACGTAAAAGATCCCTTGGCAGTTGGAATTCGATATAAGAGTAGGCCGTAGTGCGGCTGTCCAGGCAAAATTTCCCTCATAGCACACTGTATGGCGTATGCCCGTCTTCATTAGCCCAGGTTAGGAGCAGAACAGTAGGACGTTAAACTCCATTTCATTTCATTTCTGACCCAACATTATAAATACATACCATATGTTGAGGTAGTTTACTGGCATTAGCTCCTAATGTAATAACAGGATGGCTTTCTGTATAACCTAGATGACTGTAAAACTTTTCTTTATCAATTGTATTTAGAAACATCTGTTTATAGCCCTTACTGAAAAGAAAAACAAACTTGATTGTCAGATTTAGCTTGCATCGACACATGTGACATGACATAATTTAAGGGACTACTTGATGCTAAACTTAGGAGTACAGCCCCTACATTTTAACAAACTTTTATCTTTATGATCTATCAATTTTAAAAAGAAATCCTAATCAGAATAAACACCAGTCTGGCAACATATCTAGCAAATTTTGAAGGAAATACATTAAGTGGTTTTGGAGAAGTCGAAAATAAATAATTTTTTACGCCGTATGAACCTGAAATACAATTTTTCTATAAACTTATTCTGTAAAATGCTATGAATTTATAGAACTTTTAATTATTGTAACTGACATAGACAAACACAGAAAAACATTTCCAACTGGAAAAATTTAAATTAAGAACTATATGTACAATGATATTACTGTGTGATGTTACTATACATTATTGACAAAAAAGCCAGATTGTCTAAAGTTGGGGTAGAAATTATTGTAAAATGCCCACTAGATGATCTCACATCAAAATATAAAAATATTTTTACCAACTAGCAAATTTTTCTGATTCTTCCATCATTCTTCTACCAAAACCTCTACCTCGTAAATCTGATTTTACAACCACTGAAATAAATCATCATAAATATTTATGAAAATGAAAAATGAATCTGTGATGAAGGGTGCCATCTGTGTTAAAAATAAAAATATCTTTAGGTGAACAAAAAAGGAAAACCCCAATAAATAAAATATTATTATTATTATAATCTGGCGTGGACACTTATGAAAGCAAATCTGTCCTTTCAGTATCAGTATCTTTTCCGAACAAAAAATCCTGGATCTGTGCTTAAAATAAAAAATATAGTAAAAATTAGTCACATACATGCCATACAATATAACGTAGAACGACAAATAAAGATTCTGAACCTGTGCTAAAAAATGTGTTAAATGTTATTTTATTCAGACATTATTTCATATTCTTTAAGCACTTTTTAAGTGTATTTGTCACATACTTACCTGTTTCAACATAACAGGCATTATCTACACCTTGAGCTTCCAAAATTCGACTGTGACCTATGACCTCTTCTTTACCATTCTCTGTCAGTACTAGAATTATACTACATGGAAGTTTATCACATGATTTTTCTAATGTCCACAGTCTGGAAAAAACAAATTACACCAATAATTTTATAATAAAGTAGCCTTGTAATTGCTATCGACACACAGTCGCAGTTATCTATTAATTACAACCCTTGTTTTATCTGAAAAAAAGAACCATAAGATTTCAACAGTAAAAAAATATCAGCTTCAACAATTCTGCTTTGAATGTTGCCGATTTTAAAATTTACTGAAAAGACAAATCACTAATTATATATATATATATATATATATATATTTTTGTAGCCTGCTGCCTTGCATTGCAAGATTGTCATGTAAATGTGTAAGTATTTTTTGTTGTGTTTTGAGTCGCCCTATTTCAAATAAAGTCATTATATCTTTTAGCATAAAATATACAAAAATATTACATATAACATTCATTTCTAAACAAAATGGAATGAAAAGGAGATTAACATCATACTTTTGCTGATATTTGTTGACAACTTAACAAGACTCTTTGTGTACACGAGTTACATGTAACACATGCATTCCCTGAAAGCGATATTATTATGGTTTCACACTGCGTAGCCAGTGTGAAAAACTATTGTTTTTGTTAAGATTATTATTCTTCTTATTATTATTATTATTATTTTTTCCACTTGAGCATATCTCAGAAACTATTTGTCGGATCAACTCGATGTCTTCGGTTTTACTGGGAAAGTGGGTGTGACTTAGAGATTAAAGCTATTTCGAACTTTCTGTGACAATGCGAAATGTCCGAAATCACTGAAGTTGTCGTTTTTTGAAATATTGCCGTAATATTAACAATAATTGTCGGATTTTAACATTTGATACATTTTACATAGCCTGAGACACGGCAAATAGCTACGATTGTTTAGATTTTTGATTTTCGATTAATCTTCGAAGATATTAGGCGCCAAATTTTGAAAATTTAAATTTTGACAAAAAACTTTTTTATTTATGAATATTTTTTTATGGCGCTTTACCTATAATTAAAGGGTCATGTGATTTGAGCAAAAATATGAAAAATTTTTGTATCGATAAATCACCTTGGCCGCTATTGGCTAATTCAGTTTATGGGTTCTGGGTTAATTATTTATTGCTTGATTTGTATAAAACAAAGTTCATATGCTCAATGATGCAAAGTCTCAACTTTTTTATTACTGATAAAGCTTTCTGTCAGCAGCGGAAATGACGTAATTTTGACCAAAACTACAATTTTGGCGGTTAGGTACGTCTTTTCGAAGGCAAATATTATTTTTTTAAAATAAGTAAAAAAGTAAGAAGTTGCGCCATGTAAAGGCGCAAAAAAAGTCGGAAGCAGTTTTTTTAATTTCGATTTCTTTTTTGCGCCATTTCGATTTAAAGGTGAAAAACGGTGTAAAATTGAGCTATTTACAACCCATTCAGGCGTTTCATATTTTAAAATATTTCTTTGTGACTTTCATAAACTTGTAGCATTAATTCATACGAAGAGAATCTATCTCAAAATTAGTTTGTAATATGAGCAGTTGCCGAGAAATGGTCAATTTTGCAAGTGTCACTTTTTACACTATTTTGCCCGTAAAAGAGTCAATTATTATTGGATAATCATAAAAGTGATACCATTTGATGCGTAATGTCAATTGTGACTAGGTCAAACCAATTTAACATTTTCAATATCATCGGAAATGACGTAATTTGGGCAAAAACTATATTTATAGCTTTCGAAACAAATAATTTATTCAGATGAGTCGTATTTGTTATTTGTTTAATATTTGGATAGTTGATTCCAATCAACTAATAGAATGAACCCATATGATCATATAGATATCACAAAATGGTTTCTAACTTGTTCCGTTGCGGAGAAATAGGCCATTTTCAACAGGTCACTTCTCAAGGTTTTTGGTCCATAAAAGTGTCAATTATTATTCGATTTTCATAAAATTTTCGTGTTTGATACGTAATGCCATTTACGATTTCATACAAGTAACTTAAGATTTTCATTATCACCGGAAGTAACGTCATTTTGGCAAAAACTGTATTTTTAGCCTTCAAAACAGATATTATATTCAAATGAGTCTGATTTGTAATATTTTTAAAATTATGATATTTGATTCCAATCAGCAAATAGATTGAACCCATACGATCATACAGATACCAGAAAATGGTTTCTAACTTGTACGGTTGCAGAGAAATAGACGGTTTTCTACAAGTCACTTTTCAAGGTTTTTGGTCTATAAAATTGGCAATTATTATTCGATTTTCGATTTACATAAAATTTTCACCTTGTGATGCCTTATGCCATTTCTGATTTCATAAAACTAATTGAACATTTTCATTATCACTGGAAGTACTGTACACTTACATGTAAAAAATGTATAAAATGAATTGATATTGCTGGATTTGGTTGATTCGGCGTCCATTTTATTTGATGTGTGCAATGCTTATGTGAAAACTTGTTTAATGATTTCATTGGTACCAGAAGTGACATATGTTTAGGGTAACGTGGCACCGGTGAAACCCGTCATTACTGCTTCGCAGTTCTAGTTATTAAATTATAATTATATTACGGTACCGTTATACCGTACTACTAATAGTCACTATTATATTATAAACAGTTATTATTATAGCAACCTTGCAGCCTTACTCCTTGACCAGTAAGTATTTATCAATTCTGCTGTTCCGTCAAGATATTTTTTATGTTCATGCAGAAGAAAAACCTGAATATTTGATTCCATTTCTTTTAACTTTCAGAATATAAACAAATCATGAAAAATTTGTTTACTTTCCCAACCAATTTGGGGGAAGATAACTCTATAATAACAAAATTTATGCTTTAAAAATTAGAGAAACGAAATAGGTTGGTTTGCCTTTTGAATACTTACATCGTAATTTTGTTTTAATTTTATATAAGTACCTAAATCAGCAACACATTTTTGTGTTATTTTTGAAAAGTATATGTATAACAGAAGTTATCAAAATAAATAATATTAAAAAATTTGTTTTGATCTATTTCTACAATCCATAATTTTTTAATTAAACAGGTGTCATGGCTGCCGAAAGTGAAGTTCTGAAGAAGTTACCGGCTTCTTTATCAGCAAAGTTCCAAGAGTAAGAATAATAATGTATGCCCAAGATGTAAGATCTTGCTGGATTGACAGGAAATCAATCAGAGTTAATTTAAGTGCCTTATAATACGCTTGACAATGTTACAAATCGAGCGTCATTATAAACCAAAACGACCAACCTTTGAACCATTGATTTTGGTCATAACATAAACAGTAACAGCCAATTAAAATTAAATATTACTGTGTGAACCATCGTAAATTTTAAACGGATTTCTTCGATTATGAACAAACTACTTAACTTTGGTTATTATAAACTTACCTGTGTGTTTGTAATGAACTCCCGTTCGATAAAATCCATTGCACAACTAATTATCACAACGATGAGAACAAGTTCTCTCTTGAAAAATTTGAAAATTTACTTGTAATTTCGACAGAGTCGATTTCAACAATGTCTTCGTGACGTATTGGTCGAATCCAATATACCTGTTGCGGGGGTTGGTTAACATTGAAAGATAGTTTGACAGCGCGATCATTTTGATCGTATATGGGTTTGGGCGACGAAAAATATCAATTGAAGGCAATTACATAGGAGATTTATATGGAAACCATTGATCGCCAGTCTATCAAATTTTCTTCACAATTAAAATATCACTGATTGCACGGATACTCGTAAAAATAAAGTCATGTATAAACTATAAATATCCTATCTTCTTTATGTTATAAATAATTTAACAAGGATCATGAAGCTTACCTCCGAATTCTCTGAGTGTATTTTTAATTTTATACGCATTCTTTCGATCGAATAATAACCGCTTCAGTAACATCTTTAAGCGTGTTGCGGCAGCCCTCAGCGTTATTGGGTGCCCGGGTGGGTATATAATGCTACTAAGCCCGTGTGACCCCGTAAGAAGCGGAACATTAATTCTCGATTCGACAGTTTTGACCGAAGTGTGATAAAGCCCGTAAAACGAATGTATAGTTGTGTTTGTGCGGCATGCGTGTTCAAAAGTAAATAATCCCATCCGAGTCGCTAATCAAATAATTAGAACAAAATATTTCAAAAAGTAAAGCTATAAAATTTTCAGAGATTTTACTAGAATGTAAAAGACGGTAACTAAATACAGGAATGCGGGTAGTTATGTGTGCGAACGCTCAAACTCAATGCCAATTGTCGTAGGTATCCAGACCACTCGGACTAAGACCAGTCGGACCAAAACAAGACCAGTCGGACCAATTAAATTATATTATAAGGCTAGACAATATGCTATTTATTTATTATTAAATCACAATACAAAGAAGCAAATAATTCCTATACGGAATTCTTATATTTAGAGTTGTTTAGTTCAATTTTGTGTACGGAAAATAAATCAACGATTAGTTTTAAAATTAATTAATAATGGTGCCAAAAAAAAATATCAATCTAATTTTTCTTTACTCTTGCAATGATATTCGGTATGTCCAGACTTTTGACAGTTTCTACATATACGGGTATACTGTTCTTGTCTGATAGCCTAATTTTACTTTTTCCACATTCGCGGTATCCCCAGTGGTTTCATTCCGTTCTACCCCACTAACCCCTGGGTTACTATATATGGGGGGGGGGGACACGTTTTCAAGTTATCCGCCCTTGATGCGTTAATATAAACAGCACATAATAATACGAAGACCGGACGTTTATATGCCCCTTTTTAAACGTGACTACAAGTGTGGTTCTCGATAATTTGCGATTTGGAATACAATTATCAATTTATTCAAACAACACGTTATTATTAGTTCGCGTACTCATATTAAAACACACACAATTAGCAATTTATTCAAATAACACTTTATTATTGGTTTGAGTAGTCATATTAAAATAAACACAATTATCAATTTATTAAAATAACACTTTATTATTGGTTCGAGTAATCATATTAAAACAAACGCAATTATCAATTTATTAAAACAACACTTTATTATTGGTCCGAGTCGTCTTTCTGTTGGGTCCGAATAGTCTTTTTCTATGGTCCGAGTTGTCTATTTGTTTTGGCTGAGTGGTCTATCAGTTGGTCCGACTGGTCTTAAACCGTGTGGTCTTTGGTCCGAGTGGTCATGGATTCTTGTCGTAATTGTACTTGAATTTCCTATGCTGTCACCCCTAATACGAAATGATATCTTCCGCAGAGTGACGTAACCATCTTCCATATTGGTATTTTTCTCTGGGAAAAGTTTGTGATATTTCAATTTTTCAAGAGAGAACTTGTTTTCATTGTTGTGATAATTAGTTGTGCAATGGATTTTATCGAACGGGAGTTCATTACAAACACACAGGTAAGTTTATAATAACCAAAGTTAAGTAGTTTGTTCATAATCGAAGAAATCCGTTTAAAATTTACCAAGACTCAGACAGTAGTTATTTATTATGACTCCAATGATAACATAAAAACACATTTTTTACCTTTTAATAATATGTGATCAACCTAGTAATTAATTTAATTTAATAAAAGTTCAAGTGTGTAAGGTCTGTATGGGATAAATAAAACACAAGTAACAATGTTTAATTTCTTTATTATTGTGAATGGTCTGTCTTCGGCCTCACCTAAATCAGAAGAAAAAACAGTTATTACAAATAAATACATAGAATTGTTCAGCTTTTATTGAGTCCGAAATGTCGCCAGTCCGAGTCCGAAAAGTCGCCAGTCCGAGTCCCAAAAGTCGCCAAGTAAGTCTGAAAGGTCGTCAAACTGAGTCCGAAACGACGTTTGTGTTGAGTCCGAACTGACGCGGGACCGAAATGAGGTGCTACCGTCCCGTTGACCTTGTGATACAGAAATGATCAGCGCATGGTACATGCAACTTTGAATATAAACTAGTTAAAAGATTACGAGTAGACGACATTGTAAATATAAGCTTAAATCCTAAAGAGGCATTAGCGTTTTGGAGATCTAAATACATAATTTTCGATTTGACTATTCAGTCACATGCATTCGGTTTGGCATGAATCGGTCAATTCATCACTAATGAGTTAACAGTAAATTTATACTCGCTTAAAGTAGCATAAGTTACATGTATGTAGGAAATGATAGATGCGTTATGAAGATTTCAAGAAAGCGAAGTGACGAACGCAAAAGGAAAACACAAGTTATCCTTCTATATAACTTATTAAAGTGACGAGTTATAACAGATACACAGGCGAATTCCTGCTCACTAATAATTCCTTTGAAGACCAAAAGTTGTTATATGAGACTGTGGGAGGATACCTGACTATTCAAAAAAATGATTGACTGTCACTACTATAAAAATAGAAAATGTCTGTGCATTACCATGTTTTTATTAAACATACATTATGCAAGAGCTATTAAATCTGCCTATTGCCTATTGATCGAGGCTAGGCCGTAAATTCAATAGCTAAAATCTTGGTTTGGAGTGGATCAATTTGACTGAAATTTTCAGCAAATTCCCCTTACAGTATCTAGTTTTTATACGCCAATATTTTCATGTGGACGTATATTGTCGTTGCCCCTGTCCGTCCGTCCACAATTGTTTGTGGACACTCTACAGATCACAATTTTTATCCGATTTCAATGAAACTTGAAATATAGGTTTATCTCCCTAAGATCTCAGTTCCTTTTAATATTGGCATGTATCGGACCGTAATTTCATAGATTATAGCCCCTGATTGTATGAAAAATCGCATTTTTAGTTTGTTGACCCTATAGAGGTTACAACTTTTATCCGATTTTGATGAAACTTGACATGTAAGTTTATAGCCCAAAGATCTTGGTTCCTTTCGATATTCACGCATAACGGACCGTAACTTCCTGAATTATGGCCCCTGATTGTACGAAAATCGCGATATTAGCTTGTGGACCCTATAGAGGTCATAATTTTTATCCGATTTAGAAAAATGTTTGAGTATATCACCGTTACACCCAAAGATTGGTTGAATTTCGTAAAAATCGGACCAAAATATTATAACCCAAAGATCTTTGTTCCTTTTGATATTCGCGCATATTGGATTGTAACTTCCTGAATTATGGCCCCTGATTGTACGAAAAATCACGTTTTTAGCTTGAGGTCCCTCTAAAGGTCACAATTATTTTCTGATTTAAAAAAACGTTGTAGTATATCACCTTTGCACTGTAATTTTGGCTGAGTTTGAAGTTCGTGAAAATTGGACTAAAACTGCTGGACAAAATAACATCTGGTATATCAAACTTGTGGACTCTCTAGAGGTCACAATTTTGATCTGATTTTGATTTTGATGAAACTTGAAATACATGTTTATAACCCAAAGATATTGGTTCCTTTCGCTATTCGTGCGTATCGGATCATAATGTCCTGAATTATGGCCCCTGATTGTATGAAAAATCACGTTTTTAGCTAGTGGTTCACAATTATAATCCGATTTAAAAAGATGTTCAAATATATCACTGTTACACCGTAATTTTGATTGAGTTTGGATTTTAAAAACCATTTAAATATATTACCATTCCACCATAATGAATGTTGAATTCGAATTTCGGGAAAATTGAAATGAAACTGCCTGACAAAATGTCTGCTCTTTGTACGCAAATTGTGTAAAAGTATGCAATACGAAGGTTGTGGACCCTCTAGAGGTCACAATTTTTATCCGATTTTGATGAAACTTTAAACATATCTTTATATCCCAAAGATCTCAATCCCTTTTGATATTTGTGCATTTCAGACCATAACTTTCTGGATTATTGCCCCTGATTGTACAAAAAATCCTGTTTGTTTTTAAATTGTTCTCTATCCATCTCTTGCAAAATGTGGCCGTATCCTGCCTGGCAGCTGCTGTTTTTTCCAATTTTAAAAACCCTTAAAATATTTCACCATTCCACCATAATGAAGGTTGAATTCAAATTTCGGAAAAATCGAAATGAAACTGCCCAACAAAATGGCCACTCTTTGTACGCAAATTGTGTAAACGTATGCAATACGAAGGTTGTGGACCCTCTAGAGGTCACAATTTTTATCCGATTCTGATGAAACTTAAAACACATCTTTATATCCCAAAGATCTCAGTCCCTTTTGATATTTGCGCATTTCAGACCATAACTTTCTGGATTATTGCCCCTGATTGTACAAAAAATCATGTTTGTTTTTAGATTGTTCTCTATCCATCTCTTGCAAACTGTGGGCATATCCTGCCTGGCAGCCGCTGGTTAGCTATTATGGTGAGAACTGCCAGCTCTTTATCTAATCTCCCATAATGTATCTTGAAGTATAGAATGAATAAAAGCAAGGGAATGTACAGACTATTTCTATTTTTCTCGTTTGCCCTTATTTAGTGGCATTCAATTACTTTTTTGAATTATCAGATATCCTCTCACAGTCTCACATAACAACTTAAGGTCCTAGTTCTTCGCACCACTGGGCTAGTGATGAAATTTTGCCCAGATAGCGATGCTACAGCCTACTCTTATATTGAATTCCAACTGTCAAGGGATCCGTTACATGCATGCCAATGTGTACACGGGATCTCTGTTTTTCATCCTCTCTAAATGACTAGACGCTGTCCTTGCCAGGCTCTCAACCACAGAGACTGGAAGTGCTCGCCAGACATAATACAGCTGAAATGTGATTTTTGCCACAATTGATGGCTACACTTTACTGAGACAAGATAGTCAAAAACAACCCATGGTGGCCATAACAACTTTTAAATGAAATATTGGCAAATGAGGTCAAAAAAAAGAAACACAGACCGAATGAAGGAATTAAGCCTCCGACGGCTGCTTGCTGAATCCTTCTTCACAGTGCTGCTTCCAGTGGCTGCGGTACTCATGGACCATTGAATTTATGCAATGGCTTGTTCATGGTGTTCAAGAGTCAACCTTGGCAGAACTGTAGGAGTTGTACTATGCTAGCTTTTTAAAAGCCACTTGTTAAACCCAATGACTGCCCCATAAAATTGTGATTTTCAACATTTCTATACTATTGAATTAAATATTTTATGTTTTAGAGAATTGATCTGTGGTGCTTTTACATGATTGTGAAACATCATTCTCATGTGCTATAGTCGTGATCTGATGTTATTACATTTAGAATTCCATGATTAAATTACATATTTGACTCTAAAACAACCTAGTTTATGTTGTTGATGTCCTTGGATATTTCTGAAATATCTGAAAAAATATACCGGTAATCAGTGTCAGATTTTGATCTGATGATAAAATAAAATGTACATTGTAGCTGTATATTCTTATTGTATTTTGCTTTCAGCTCATTTGCATATCTAACAATAAAGGATCGTATGCCAGTTATTTTAACAAAGGTTGTAGATTCTGTTCATCGAAAAAAAAATAACCTTGGACCTGAATTTGGAGAGGTAATATATTTACACATACAATCATAACAACATGTCATCTTACTATATAGAAATATGTCACATCACAATTTACGCTTGAACTTCATAGTAACTTGGTTCATTATAAGTACAAGTATAAAGCGTAGACTTAGAAGTATGATAGACCCGGAAGAGCGTTATAATCAAGTCCCAGTCCCAGAATTTGATTGTACTATTTACAATCAAAAATGCTATTAACACTCTTGGAATGCCACACCATCTCTATGTGGTTTGATAATATTTTATTACTTTGTTGACATATATACATGTGTTTGCTGATTAGGTACTTGTTATGAAAACCCCGGCCGAAGCCTTCTATACAGGGAGGAAGTGTGACATTCAAGGAGTATAAATTAATAAGTGCAATCAGTATTAGATAAACTTCCTTGTAGCTCCAAGGTGAATGTATTGAACTACAATGTCTATTGTTATAATGGTACAGCATGTCTAAACTCCAAACCATCTTAATTTTAATGTAGACAAAGAAAATGTTTCACACATGAGATGTTCTCAAAATTATTCAATAATTTTAGGATGGTGCTGAAGATCTTAAAAACATTGCAGGACATATTTCCAAACTCCGATATGAGATTCAAACAAACAAACCAGTGATACCACTAGAGGATGATAGATCAGACACCATAATATGGAACCAAATCTTAGAAAAACTAACCAACGAAAATGATAATGAACCACCAAAATGGTTTAGTTCAGCTTGGCTATATTTAGAATGTTATATGTATAGAAGGTTACAAGAAAGTGTGGAACTATGGTAAATGATTGCTTATATTTGTGAGTGTCCTCCCTTGTATGTAGCCTAAAGATACAATATATCTGAACCATAATTCTATCGTTATTTGATAATCATGTTAATGCTAACTTTATATTCCCATAGTAAGGAATAATGGAAGCATAGCTGGTCAGACTATTTGACAAATAAGCTAATTTTAAGGATATATTTATATGTCAGGGAATATGGTAAGCGGTATTGCATCACAGTTTGCTAAACAAAAACGACGTAAGTGCGAATCAGATATTAATTTGATTAGCAGAAAGTTATCAAATTTAAGGGAATCTGCGAATCAAGTTTCTTGTCCAAAATTAAGCGTGAAAAAATGTTTAACAAACGTGATTTATCGTTCTACTGCGTATGGACATTTTAATCCCCTTGATGTCGGTCGATGAGATTAAAAGTATTCAATGATTAGTCAATAAATTATTGTAAGCTAACATTTTAACAGTCATTCAGTTCACGATCTAACTAAGTAATTAGTACAGACGTTAAATTTGATCATCCTGTAAATATACAAGCTCGATAATTACTCACAAAACAATAATTTTTTTTACGCCCACATTTTCATGTGGACGTATATTGTCATCGCCTCTGTCCTTCCACAATTTGTTTATGGACACTCTACAGGTCACAATTTTTATCCGATTTTGACGAAGCTTGAAATATAGGTCTATCTCCCAAAGATCTTGGTTCCTTTTGATATTGGCCCCTGATTGTACGAAAAATCATGTTTTGAGCCTGTGGTCCCTATAGAGGTCACAATTTTTATCCTATTTAAAAAAAAACCTGTGAATATATCACAGTTATACACTAAGGATGGTTGAGTTCGAATTTCGTGAAAATTGGACTAAAACTACCGGACAAAATGACCGCCCTTCGTTCTCAGATAACGTAATAATATGGTATATCAAGGTTGTGGACCCTATAGAGGTCACAATTTTTATCCGATTTTGATGAAACTTAAAATGTAAGTTTATAACCCAAAGATCTCGGTTCCTTTCGATATTCACGCATAGTGGATCGTAACTTCCTGAATTATAGCCCCCGATAGAGCGAAAAATCACGTTTTTAGCTTGTTCACAATTTTTATCCAATTTAAAAAAAACATTTGAATATGTCACCGTTGCAGCCTAATGAAGGTTGAACTTGAATTTAGTGAAAATCGGACCAAAACTGCCGGACAAAATGACCACCCCCTGTACTCAAATAGGTGTAAATACATGTATATGCTATATCAAGATTGTTTTGATAAAACTTGAAATTTATGTTTATATTACAAAGATCTTGGTTCCTTTTGATAATCGTGCATATCCAAACGTAAATCTTGGATTATGGCCCCTGATTTTTTTAAAAGTCACATTTTTAGCTTGTGGACCCGCTTAAAGTCAAAATTTGTATCCAATTTTAAAAAAAGTTTAAATATATCACTGTTGTTACACATTAAAGAAGGTTGAGTTCGAATTTCGTAAAAGTCTGACCCAAACTGCCGGCCAAAATGGTCGCTCCTTGTACAAAAAATCTTTTTAAAATGGGTTTGTCTGTCTGTCTGTCTGCTTAGGGTAAGAAGAGATAAACAATTTGATTGGTTGTTGCTTTGGGACACGATAGTCGATAACTTTAGTTCTAATTAAGTGAGAGTGATGAAACTTGGTGAGTAGTTTTATTAGATCATTACCTTGACTAAGTTCGATAATGAGCATTTTCTGCACAGGGTAAGCATAGTGATAAGCAATTTGTTGGCCGAGACTTCGGAACACGATAACTCTCCTTCTAATTGAGGTAGAATGTTCACACTTTGTGTAGGCTTTCATTAGGTGAATGTCTTGATGGAGTTCGATGATAAACATTGTCTGCTTACGGTAAGCAGAGATAAGCAATCTGATAGGTTGGTGCTTTAGGGCACGATAACTTATATCATTACCTTGACTAAATTTGATGATGAGACTTTTCTGCTTAGGCAAAGGATCGATAAGCAATTTGATTGGTCAAGACTTTGGAACATAACAACTCTGCTTTTAATTGAGGTAGAATGTTTAAACTTGATGTAGATGTTCATTAGGTGAATGTCTTGACTGAGTTCATTGATTAGCATTTCGAGCTAAAGCTAAACAGAGGTAAACAATTTCATTGGTTGATGCTTTGGAACAAGATAACTTTGATTCTATCTGATAGAGAGTGATGAAACTTAGTGTATAGTTGATAATCAGTTTGAAACTTTTGAAAAAAAATAAATGTGCGATTAATTAATATGTGTCATCTATTTATTTTGGAATTTCAGCTTGGGACATCAGCCTCACTGTTGGCTTGTTTTTTGTTCTCCGCCTTTCGTCTGTCTGTCTGTCTGTCCGTCCGTCCATCACACTTTTTGGGACACAATAACTCTCCTTCTAATTGACCTAGAATGTTCAAACTTGGTGTAGTTGTTTATTAGGTCAATGCCTTGATGGAGTTCGAAGATGAGCATTTTCGGCTTAGGGTAAGCAGAGATAAGCAATTTGATTGGTTGATGCTTTGGGACACGATAACTTTAGTTCTAATTACGTGAGAGTGATGAAACTTGGTGTATAGTTTCATTATATCAATACCTTGACTAAGTTCGAAAGTTAGCATTTTCGGTTCAGAGTAAGCAGAGTGGTAAGCAATTTGATTGATCGAGAATTTGGAACACAATAACTCTCCTTCTAATTGAGCTAGAATGTTCAAACTTGGTGTAGTTGTTTATTAAGTCAATGCCTTGATGGAGTGTGAAGATGAGCATTTTCTGCTTAGGGTAAGCAAAGATAAGCAATTTGATTGGTTGATGCTTTGGGACACGTTAACTTTAGTTCTAATTAAGTGAGAGTGATGAAACTTGGTGTATAGTTTCATTACATCCATACCTTGACTAAGTTCGATGATGAGAATTTTCTGCTTAGGAGCAATAAGCATTTTGATTGGTCAAGACTTTGGAATATAACAACTCTTCTTCTAATTGAGGTAAAATGTTTAAACTTGATGTAGATGTTCGTCTTGACTTAGTTCAATGATTAACATATCGAGCAAAAGCTAAGCAGAGATAAGCAATTTCCTTGGTCGATGCTTTGGGACAAGATAACTTTGATTCTATCTGATAGAGAGTGATGAAGCTTAGTGTATAGTTAATAATCAGTTTGATTGCTTGATACTTTTGAAAAAAATAGATGTGCGATTAATTAATATGTGTCATCTATTTATTTGGGGATTTCGGCAGGGGACATCAGCCTCACTGTTGGCTTGGGTTTTTTTTTTTAGCTTGTTTTCTATACATCCCTTGCAAAATGTGGGCGTATCTTGCCTGGCATCCGCTAGGTTTTCCTTATCATATATTTTTTTTAAACCTTAGTTGGACATTGATATACAGTGTAGATGAAGGTGGTTCATTGTCATGACCCATTTGATATTAGACATTGATAATTCAAAAAGGAAAGAAAATTTTTATCAAAGGAGTAATACAGATTTCATAAAAAAAAGAAAATGTCTTCATTTTCAGTGAAGTTGGTGAAAGTTTTCCAACAAAATTTATGAATTTTAATCTTTTTTTTATTTCCAGTAAAGTGATGAAAGATTTCGATGTTTTTGAAGAATCCAAGAACAATGCCTATTATTCATCTGAACTAGCTATACAAACTTTACTTACAAATTTATTAGTTACAGTTGACAATATCGAAACAGAATCTGATAAAAAGCTATCTCAAAACCTGTTATTTCAACAGTACTTACAAGTAAGTTGAACTAATTGCTAAACTCATATTAAATGGATTAATAGGTTTGTAATGATTGGTCACATTTCTATAACAGTACTGTATATTTGTGAGCTAGTAATCTGTATTTCTAGAGTTTTGATAGTTTAGTATATATCTACCCTTGAATCAGTGATGGGATTTCAAAAATTTTCTTGTCAGACATTTTTACCGAAAATAAAGGGACATAACTCTTATTTAAGATGGCAGTTTTTAGACCACACACAAAAATCATGTGTAAACAAAATATTCAAATTCGTCCTTAATAAAAAAATAGGTGCACCTCGTTATTTTTTATATTAAATTCCCGTACGGTATTCAAATTTATGTCGGTGATATTCCTACAAAATTCGTAATACGATAGAATGAACGCGTGTCGACTACTGCCGATCTGTACTGTTTCAAATTCCTCCAAAATTACCGTATTTTCGGGTCATAAGTCGCTACATTTTTCAGCAGAAGTCCGGCATTCGTCTTATACTCCGTTATGACTTATGTACAGAGGGTAATAATATGATATCCCGAAATTTTTTGGGCAATAAAGGTCGCTCTACCACAACGAGCGAATGACACCATCCTCTAAATAATCGCATTCTACTCTAGCACGCGCTGTCGTCTAAAACAATTAAGTACTTACACTACTCCAATTGACATATTCGTCAACATTGCCTAGATTACTTATTTCTTTATTTAAAAACATAAACCCCATTCAAAATATGATCATAAATCCGAGAATATGCCATCAAAATAGAATCTTTTCTTCGACATTAGAAGCGTGTATTTTGTCACGTATTCATTTCATAATTTCACGCGTCTCGCGAGATTTCTAATACCGGTTCAGTTATCATACTTTAACCGTCTGAAGCTGTTTTTCTTTCAAGTTTAATCAGATTTTCTTCAAACAAGGACAACTTTGCTCTGAAAATTCTAAAAACGCTTGAAACGACGCAATTTTGATAACTTCTTTCTAAAACCGGCAAGTTCGTAGGTACATATCACTTACCGTCATACAGCCGAAGCTAGATGTAGAGTAACGGAATCTGCCGAGGTTTCCCGAGTGCTGTAACCGCGTGCTAGCAATGTCTAGTATTTTTCGGATGTGTGTGTGTGTGTGTGAAATAGCTTTATTTAACGCTTTCTTCCACTGAAGTGATATCACAGAAGAATTATGACTGTCTATTGATCTGGGCGTTATATACTCTTACAATATGTGACTTCTATGAGTTTATACATATTGTCGGCTCACATCAATGCGATTAAAATGTCCGACAATGCAGAAACCACGAGGTTAACACGAAGATTAAAATTATAATGGATTGATGAATAGTCCGACAAAGGGGAAACAATGGCTTCTGTTTAAGATTAGATTGATGAATTGTTCGACAAAGGATTAAGTCAGCCAATCAAGGCAGATTAAGTTGTTAATCAAGGTAGGTTTATAGACCGTATAACACGATAAATACGTTGATCACTTAATTACCTAATCAATCCAGCGTATTATCGACGATAATCTGGTTGAGTGGTAGTTATACACTCAGTAAACTATATTAATTTCGGAATTTTGAATATTATTCACCATGTCTTGATGTCCGATTGCGCATATTCTCGGTCGGACAATTTTGGGCGTTTGGAAAAAAAGATTCGGACAAGTCCGGAATATACGGGCAAAATCCCATCACTGCCTTGAATAATAATAATGTATTTATAATAATATGCCTATAATTCAATATTTTGTTGCTCTATGGTCAGAATACACAATCAAGAGTCTGTAGTACCAATACAAGGATTTATTTAATAACAATATATGCAGAAATTACATTACATGTCATATTCTTGGATACAGTTTATCTTTATTCTGAACATCTTTAATAGTTTTATTAGTAGACAACTGGTTTGATGTGTGAAATTCATAAATGTTGGATTAGGGTGGTGATCAATTATACACCAGGTGGAATGAAACATATTCATAGAGATCAGTGAATGGTTCATGACTGTATTAAAGATGTATTTACCAAAGTTATAAATTTTTATTTTAGGTATCATTATGGGGTAACAAATGTGATTTATCAATATCAGCTGGTATGGACAATGCTCAAACTAGCTGTATTCTAGATCAACTACAATCCCTTAAAGATAACATCTTAATCGATGACTCTTCACAAATCTGGAATTATATAAACACAAAGAAGGGAGTCCATCGTATTGATATTGTATTGGATAATGCAGGTTTTGAACTGGTTACCGATTTGTGTTTAGCTGAATTTTTACTATCTGCTGGTTTAGCTAAGTCTATACATTTCCATGGAAAAGCCATGCCTTGGTTCGTCTCTGATGTCACAGCAACTGACTTTTCATGGACGCTTAAAAATTTGTCTGCCACTAATAATTTAGCTATGTCCAAATTTGGCCGTCTATGGCAGGACCGCATTGAAGACAAAAGCTGGGTTCTACACTTCGATACATTTTGGACACTACCTTTTGATTTTGCGGAAATGAAATCTGAAGCTGCAGAGCTGTATAAAGAATTGGCCAAAGCTGACTTAATAATATTTAAGGGAGATCTCAATTACCGCAAACTGGTTGGAGACCTGAAATGGAATACTACAGAAACATTTGAAACAAGTCTACGAGGATTTCATCCAGCACCCTTAGTAACTTTACGAGCTTTAAAATCTGATGTGGTTGTCGGCTTAAAGGAAGGTCAAGGTGAAGAAACAAAGGAGAAGGATCAGTCATGGATGGTCAATGGAAATTGGGCTGTTATATCCTTTTGTGATAAAACTATCTGATATTACTTAGGTGATTAATTAAGTAAACAAGAAAATTATAATTCTTACAAATTACTTATAATTTTACTAATGCAGTTAACAAATTTGACTTTCATTGATTTATGTTTATTATTTTATAAATTTTATTATAAATAACAATTGCCTGTAACTAATTTATATTCATGGACTTCTATTTTTTTACATTGGTGCAACTGACAGTAAAATTAACCAAGTAGCTTTCCCATATATATTCTAGAGTATAAAGCTTGCTAATTCTTTATATGAATACTTTTTGTACCTTTATATTGTCACATTTAACTATCTGATGCTTTGCAGGGGCTGATCCAGGAATTTTTGCAGTGGGGGGATTGCAAGGTTCCTGTTAAAGAAATTTGATGCCATCGTCATCTCCAAATTATGTAGAAATACATATACACACTCAACTTTTTAAAGAGAGAAAATTGACATCAATTTTTATTATGAATTATGATACAATTTCATTGATGCAAAGCATTGATGATGATATCACATAGGTCTATATCATTATCTCACGCTTTGAATGCCCATCCCATCCCATCCCATCCCACCCCACCATCTGATGATAAAGGCTAACGCACACAACCGTTAAACAATTTATGTAGCTGAACGGGAGGAGATTTGGAACCGCCCCTGTGGAGACGTCCCTGCTTTGTAATAATATTTTGGAGAATTACAATTAGTAATCACTTTTCTTTGTCTGCATGCAGTGACAGTAAATCTGGGATGGCTTCATGAAATAATCAAAATCAATCTCAGTGGTAGGTTTATTCATTATCCTCATGTCTTCCTCAGTTGGGTTGAATGCCATTCTGCTGGTAATTAAAATTACATTACAATGTTTTGTTATTTTGGCTGATTTTATATTACATTGTAATCAAACCAACTTTCTCACACTGTTCAGCAGTGAATATTCACTAGGACACTAGGACTCTACAATCACTGTCATTCACTGAAAGGGATGACACCGGTTTATTAGCTAACAATATTAATTCTTTCCTTCTGCAAATTAAATTCTAGAACATTTTTTTGAAGTATTAGAAAAATGAAGTATATCTGAAGTATATCTACATAAAAATGAATTCCTATTTAGCGTAGGTATGTAAAATGAGTAAAAGGCACCATTCTGACTGGACCAGTATGATCTTATGTAAACAATGCACATGCTATCGAGCCAATGTTAGACGACGTCTGATGTGACGTCACACGTATTAGGCATGTGAACTTATAAAGGTCAGTCATCTTATACAGATTTAGAAGAAGGCTTTCACAATACCTCTGTGAAACAGATTGCATTCTTCTATCATCCCAATGTCGTGCGAGGATGTGTTCTATTTATATCAGACAATCGTATTCCAAATGGTTTTATTATAACCCTATAACCACTCAGAATCATTCCTGTAAAGGCTCTCCAATAATTCATCATTTTATGCAGTGTAGTACATGGAATACAGAAAAGGAGTTTGTGTGATCTTAACACCGATTTAAAAATAATGATTTAGCTGTCTGTAAAATATTTGCGAGAATTAATGTTTATCTTGATAGTACTATACAGTAGTACTATTTTATAAATTGAAAATTAAGAAATATCTTCAGTTGTAACATTTGTCATAATTTTATTAATCATATATATTTAAAAATCCAACTTTACTTGGTGGGCCAGTGGGTCCTGGCTCCTGGTTTTGTGCAGTTAGTACGTTGTTATGGACGACCATAAAGCTTTAAATCACAAGGAAGAATTTATATTTTCAAAGAACCGTATAGTGTAGACTGGATAACCGTCTCTCAATGACGTCAGGCTGGTTCCCACGTCATTGTGCTATTCTGACTTCAATATAGAGTTCTGCGCACATTACCAATGTAAACAAAAACATGATCTGGCGTTGAAGTATGCATTAAAGATGTCAACACCAATTAAATGCAGCAGTTTATGTTTATCTTGTGGCTTAGAGTCGAAACTATGCAATTTTTTCTAAATAATGGAATTTAACAGTACAATAATCAATATTTTGATTATCAAATCAAAAATGAGTGATTTACCCTAGCCGGTTAGCATACGATTGTATCTGATTATAAGAGCTGATTTTGAACTGTCGCTTTGTTTGGGTTTAAGATAACAATAAGAGGTGGCATGATCAATGTTTAATTTGATAGGTAGAAATGGGCGATTCTTCCAGTTGGCTAGAGCAATCTTCAACATTAAAGAAAAGCATAACAGATCTTAGGGATGCCCGGCTATTTTTAGTAACACTATGTCAAACTATGGCTGCCCACTACCTATCTCTATATGCAAGTCAGAAAAGGAGTGACATAGGAGCGAGTCTGACGTATTCGTGCAGGTTATCCAGTCAACCGAATAGTGCTGCTGCTGCTACTGTTTTATCGTTTGGTAGAGCCATTTAACATCCCACCACCAGCATCCTCTCTCGACATTATATTCAGATTAGATGTATTTGGAGAAATGTTTTTTGACAATTGGTATTTGGAAATTTATTGTTGGAGATTTGTTTTTAGTTGTATGTGTCTGATGTAAATGTAATTTTTTGATTTTCTAAAAAAAATTTTATCATTATATTAAAATACAATTAAATTAAACAAAGATACAATTTAAAAATCTAATATAAGAAATGTCTGATTGTGAAATAGATATTGATTTTAAGATACAAATTTTAATTTTAGTATACAAATGTCGAAATACGACAACATAAGAATTAAGGACTATTAAGAGCTAAGAATTAATAACACTGAATAAAGAGCTGTTTGGTTATCCATACATTGTACAGGTTAATTATTCCAAAACAACAATTTAGTAGGGTTTTGTTGGCATTACATTTCATTCAATGATGATTATTTTAAAGATATACATTTGTTACTGGTAATTTATTATACTTTTTTAATACAGATATTGTAGCCTATCGTTTGTTATGCAAAGATTTATTCATTTTGAAAGTAGTGCTTTGCATTGTCTTTGTCAAACAGTTTTATTAATGAGTTAATGTATTTTGATGGTTAGTACTAAAGAAGAAGAGCTAACATCGATATTACAACCCTTTTCGATATATAATATATTTTGAGTAATAACTCTTCTAATGCATATTATTTTGTTAATGTATTTTTTAAATCTTATTTAATTTTGTATGGTGATTTTTTGAAAACAAACTGAGGGAAAATTGCATTTAAAAAATAAATCCAATTATATTAAAAACAAAGTTGTTTATATGATGTGATTCTTTATAATTTCTGCAGATCAGAATATGGGAAATAGAATTTTTACTGAAAACAAATTCTCCAGTGAAATTAGTATACACATTTTAAGTCAATGAGATGATAACTTTGGACTCTAGCTTGACAAAAGCGATCAAGACTTATAACTGGCTGTAATTATCGGTAATTGATGAAAAACAAGTCCCTGTTGTCTCATGACCTTAAACACTGTGTAATGTGTATCAATTGAAAGTCAATTGAATGATATCTTTAGCCTCTATAATCCAGAGGGTTAGATGGGGGCCGAATGGTTAGCAAGTGCGCGCTGTATCATGAGTTCTGTCATTGAGTCAGCTGGCGTGGTTTCGATTCCCTGGTTGAATGGGACAAGGAGTAGGATCGCCTGCCCAACCTCGTGGTTTTTATCCAGGTCCTCTGATTTCCTCCCACTGCTAAAGACCCCTACGCGTAAGCGAATTATTGAAATAAAATTGTACCATGTATTATTCCCGAAATTACCTAGTTTGTATTGAGTGGACGTTAATCCCCATTTCTCTCTCTCTCTAAACCATCCACAATATTTTTAAAAGTGATCAAGGGCTATAACTCTGGCAGTATATACCGGAAATTACTGAAAATCATATTGCTTCACCATCTTGTGGACTAAACTAAAGTAGCTAAGTCTGTAACTCAGTATCATCCAAAGTTTTTGACATTGAAAACACAAATTATTTGTCAATTTAAATCAACATTGATGTTGTGATCTTACCGGGAAAAGATGGGCTTCTGATATCCAATATTTAAGACAAAATAATCATTTTACATTGGTACATGAATTGTGTACCATAATGCGTTTCAGTGCCATTTGTAACAAAGGATTCGAAGAACAAGGCTAGACATAGTCCACAAGTCATGTCAAACAGTGACGCCATAATCTTATCTGGAGATCATGCACAATAAATACTACCGGTGTAAACTGGAATAACCAGGCGCTAGAGATTGCCATTCGATAAATTTGCCGAATATAACTTGTTAGAAATTACAGTAAAAACAGAAACTACTGAATGTAAATCAGTTTATGTACATTTGTGTTGATTTCTAAGTCCAGAATTTTAGCGATTTAGCTCCTTTAAAGTCCACCAGATGATAACTGAATTTTCAACAAAGCTTTGATCTGTGCAATAATTTGATCAGATTTATCATAAATCTGACGCTGCGTGCTGATATTCTCTTTTATACCCCATAGAATATTTAAAAAATGGTGGTGGTCAAAATCAAACTTTGAAAGCCTTCTTCTAGTAGCGACTGAAGAATATTTACTTTAGATTAGTTTGAGTCTAGATAATTAAGATATGCCATGAAATAAACATGGACTTTGTTGTGAAAATAATTAGTAGCCTAACTCCGTGTTTCTTCTCGAAAGTTATTTCCCTTTACCAAATATTCCAAGATGGCAGCCCCCAGGTACAGATTGTTCATGAGACTTTGTAGTGAATGGAAACTTGATGAAACCAAAGTCGGTAGAGATTTAGGATTTATCATTCGTGAGAGCGTAGCTAGGGGTTTTAAAAATGGTGAAGCATCGGTGATTGATGAAGAAAAGTGTGAAAGATCTTATAATGCCCTTCAAAAATTGAACTCAAATTATTACAAGGAGAAATATCCCTACACTCGGGAAAGTGCATCATCGGGGTGTACATTTGATGTTCTACAACAGTTTGTTGCTACAGAAACAATGGAACATCTTCAATACCAAGAATTGAGTATGTTCAAAAAGATTAAAACTTATGTAAAAGGTGACAAAGGGAAATAACTCCATTAATGGGCTGTGATCGACATCTACGTACAGTGCTGGTGTAGTAACAGTGATAATTATGCTGGAATTTGTGGTCAGGTGACTATGTATGTTATGTGTGACATTGGACTACAATTTAATTCTCTAGAATCTTAAAAAGCGAAGTTATTTATTTACTTTGGATGTAAAGGGAAGCAACTCTATTTAGTTTTTCAACACACTACTGGCCTACTGACTGTTCATTTCTGTTCATAAAGGTGCCACCAACTCAAGTAAAACTATTATGAGAGGATAAAATATGAAAATGCCAGATGAAAAAGAAGGTCGAGTTGCATAATTAATTATGAATCAAGAAGTAACGAAAAACAATCTATAGATTACATGTAAATAGCTAATATAAATTGATTCTTTTGAGTTGACAATCTTCCCCACTATTATTGTTGTCCAGTTTATACAGTAAATATGATCATCTTGAGAACTAAATAACACTGACCAATTTTACTTTGTGATGAGATGCATGTGTGCAGGGGTCAAGCTGTAATGAAAGCACCACATCTAACTGGTGTCAAGTGACCTCACACCACGAGTACGACTAAATCCCCTTATAAAATATATCTTACGGTATGCTGATAATCATTATGTTAAAAAAGATCAATGTTTTTATCCTCTCAAATTTATTTAGAGTATTTGTCTTTATTTCATAAACAATTACTGTGTATATACACAGATATACTGATATGTTCACCGATAAAAATTTACCCAAAATACAGATCTATATTTCGTTTTTTTGTTTTTTTTATACTTTCAATGGCCTAAACTACATGAAGATCTGACCAGTTCTAGTGAAAGTTTGCGTCGGGGGTCTTACCAACATCTTTTGACCCTGTGACATCAGACATTGATTAATCAATCAGCGTTGACGTTTCTAGTGGTTTACCCACAGTTCCATGCATCGCACGCCAAGAAGTCGCTGTAACAGTCTGTTTGGCTAATCTTTTACTTCAACCAGAATGCGTGTTATATAACAACTCTTCCAGATCCTAGTGTTGTGAAGACAAGTAAAACAACATTTTAAACTATAAAAAACGAAACAAAAAGGATCTTGTGTTTTAATCATATTGAGCTCTAGCATTCTTGACGACAATTTGTAATCAAGGTTAAGCTCGAGACCGCAGATGTAATTAGAGGTTTACTCAAGCTCTGTACTTAATTTCGTTTCGGTAAGTTACTCCACTGTTTTGTTTGGATTCGGTTGATGAGGGTGAAATAATACATCTTTGACAACGAAATACGCTGTTTTCCATTCTCAATCTCTTTTTTCCAATTTTCACGCGAAATGGAAAAAGAACAAAAAAAGAATAGTTTTGAGAACGGTTCGAAAAGCAGTATTAATTTACGATTGTATTTAGCATTCTAATAAACAACATCTGTTTTTCTTTATTAACATAGGAAAGCATTTTGGTTATAAATAGCTGCAGCGGAGCGCTTTTTATTTACTGGTATAAAGTGATGACGTCATGAAGATAAAATGTTTTGGTTAACAGTAAAACACTCGTAGTTCAAATATTGTCACTGTAAAAAAAAAAAAAAGAAGCTCTCTATACTGCTCTTTATGCTAGAAATACGTACCGATTTTATCCACTCTCGCAGCATGTTTCTGTTAACAATGAAATACACCGTTTTCAATTCTCGATCCCTTTATTCTCCTACCTCTGATATTTCGGACTGTTGTAAAAAGGTTTCATACAAAAGAATACCGATTAGACTCTGTATAGAAGAAGTTTAAAAAAAAAATTTAGGTGGACTTTTCGGGAAACAGGCGTCTAAACTTGCTCGAAATCGTAAAAAAACATACTTTTCAAAGTCACATAACTTTTTGAGTTTGTAATATAAACTTGTCACTTCAGTACCATCTGATAAACAATGCAATTCGCTATTAAACGATATAAAACTTTAACTACTCAGTAAACAACCAATTTATACAATGCATTTTGCGCACAGACACCCATTTTTCTTGGATACTTTTCTTGAGTACTTCCGGTCAATAGAGAATTTCAAAAATACTTTTATGCACTACTTCAGATATTCCTCTTTATGCTCCTGAAGGTTCAAAAAGATCGAAGTAGTCGTTATAAAGTAGTACAAACTGTACGATTTGACTAAACTGTGGGAAAAAAAAAAGGGAAAAATCAAAATTAGCAGTTCAGAATGTTAATTCAGATTGATGTCAGCTATCCAAAAATGTAAAAAGAATTTAAAAATTCCAAGAAATAAGAATTTTAGAAAATTTTCTAATTTTCACCAAAAAATGAATAGTACAAAGTTTCTAAATTTGACGTTTTTTAACTGCTATCTGCTCAGCAATGTCTCCTGCTATCCAAAAATATAACAGAATTAACAGAATTATGGCCGAGATCTCTATCTCTTATAGTTGCAGAGATATATTAAAATTTTAGGATAAATATCAATAAAAAATGAGAAAAACAAAAATTAAATGTACATTCTTTTTGAAAGCTTTAAATTTATTATACTATGTACATGTATATAACATTAGGCATATTTTAAAGGTTACCAACCTTTTCATAAATTATTATTCCTGTAATTAATTTTTTTTATTTTGTAAAATAAATGTAACTTATCTTGAAAGTGCATAGTTGATTTAAATTTATGACCTGTTATAGATTGGTTCACCAGAAATGAAGCCCTGCCAAACCCACAACTATGCAAAGTGGCAAACCTTATGAAAACAAATTAACAGCATGTACTGTAATGATTATAGATCATCTGAACTTGTTTTAAATATACATTTTTCATGTTCATTATTATGATGACCTAACAGAAATTTCAAATCACCTGACACCATTTCTCATGTGACAAGTTCACAAAGCTAACACGCCTTTGTAGTATTGTTGTACACAAGTATAATAATACAAGATAAATGCAGACAAAAAATTAATTAAGTTCACTAAGGCTTTTAGCCATTTAACACATTTAGATCATTGCATTTTCAAAAAGAAAATGAAAAGATAGGTTGCCAGGCAACCAAACATACGCCCACAACAGCTAAGTTGTCCGGGCAGTCAACAAGTGTTGTCGCATATTTTTTCTTTTGTCAGTAATGTGAGCATTTACAACACATGAAATCTGATTACGATTAATAACCCATGAAGTAGTTATCAGAAAACTTTAGAATTTGTTTCGATTGTTTGTCTCATGACCTTAAACAATTTATATTAACTTTAGCCTCTAGAGCATCCACAAGATTTTTCAAAGTGATCAAGGGCCTTAACTCTGGCAATAATTATCGGAACTCGTTGAAAATGATTAATATTCTTTGTCTCATGACCTTAAACACTGTGTATAAGTTTAAAGTCAATCAGATATTAACTTTAGCCTCGGACGGACGGGGGCGACGACAATATATGACCACATTTCAATGTGGGCATATAAAAAATGATACAAATAATGCTATCATGATACTGTTCTAATATGATTGGTTTATAGATGTCTTTCTTCGAAGACTGAGCTGAAACAGATTTTTGACAGAATAGTCCATTATAATTGACATCTGAAATATGTCACTTACGGATATGACCTGTTGAATCAAGCACAAACATCAGACCACTCAGCCACCCAACCCTCACAATAACAATGAAGGCTTGTCTTCTGTCAGTGATACAAAATTAACCCAGAGCATAATTTTGACTAAATCTTTACGTTAAACCCCACCACTCTGCAAAAGGTACTTGATTGTATTTAGTATAATATAATGAGAACTACCAAATGAAAATAAAACAGAGCAAAGTATTAACGACATACATGTTAGCCTATATAAGGACTGTACGGTACTTCATTTAACTAAGGTGTAACAACATTATATAATTATAATTATATTACATTGTATATAATATTTACTACTCATTTGAGTGCTGTTAGAATTAACAAGATTAGTTTTAATTAAATATGGATGGAATTTTTGAGTTTTTTTTATTACTCTTAATCGTAAATTTTAACTATAGTAATACTTTTGGAGTGCAGGCTCTACCACCTATTGCACCATCTTTTCTTGTTAATTAAGTTTCCATTACAATCGGATGTTCTTCCCCCTAAATAAAGTTCTTCTTCTTCTTCAGTGGTCTTATTATTAAAGATACATTATGTAAGATTTAGATAACGAGCTTGATGTTCTTACTAGAATAGTTCAAAAATAGATAATGAACAAAAATGAATATATTGAAAATTTCATTCCAATTACTTTAGTTTGAACAATGTTCAGAAATTAAAACGTTAAACCCATTGTCTTTATTTCATTGTGTGCGTGTTAAATAGCTTTATTTTACATCCGCTTCCACCGAAGTGATATTGCAGACAATTACATGTTATATATACAAAATGAAATGAAATGAAATGGGGTTTAACGTCCTACTGTTCTGCTCCTATACTGGGCTAATGAAGACGGGCATACGCCATACAGTGTGCTAAGAGGGAAATTTTGCCCGGACAGCGGCACTATCACCTACTCTTATATCGAATTCCAACTGCCAGGGGATCTTTTACGTGCATTCCAATATATACACGGGAACTCGGTTTTTCGTCTCATCCGAAAGGACTAGACAGCTGTCCTTGTCAGGCCCTCCATTCTGCACCACTGACAAAGGGAAACCACGTCGGAAAATCTCGATCAACTTTCTCGGCCAATGCAGGGATCGAACACCCGACCTCCAGGCTGGCGAGCCAGCGTCTTAACCAACTAGCCACTGTGGCTCCCATTATATATACAAAGTGTATTATTTAAAAGGTGATTAGCGAAAAGAATTGAAAGGATTAAAAAATATTTATATATATGTACAGAACAAATAATGACGAGACGATAACAGTTATATAACAAGTGTTACAAAAAATGTGCAAATAGAGACAAACATACACATTTTACAGTCAGACACACATTGCACTGTACAACACGAACATTTGACAAAACAAAAATGGATAGAGACGAACATTTAAACAAATAAACATTGAATGTACATATATATTTATATAAGTCATTTGTGTCGGTCTGAACGTTTTGTCTGGTTAAATGGCAGGGCGTTACAACACTTTTTTGTGGGGTCTGGTCCATTCTTTCTTCCATTTGATCTTCCTGTCTGCTATATATTTCTGAAAACATTCACCACCGCTCATCAAAATCGTGTAATAAATCTACCCGCGGTATTTTCTCAAGATGTTCCAAAAGTTCGGAAACTTTATAGTCAGCAAAATCCTTGTGCATTATGAGTTCCTGAAATGGATCTAGTCTCTGCCATGTACACTTCTGACTATGAATTCTAATTTTTCCGTGATGCCAACCCTTATAATTGGCAATACATTCCCAGCTTTTGGTGTTACAGCCGAACGATAGCTGGTCATTTAGATAATCTATAGAGTCTTTGGATAACTCTTTAACTCTGGTATTTTTTCTTCTGTTTTCTGTGAAGAGGAAAATGTCTTAAATTAATGAAATATTTGTTATTTCTTTTGTCAGTCTAACTGAAATTATGCCAACATTTTATTCCATTTTTATTTTTTGGTTCTTTACTCCACTTCATGGGGGGGGGGGGGATGTGGATGACCGAATGGTTAGCACGTGCGCGCTGTATCATAAGGTCTGTCAATGAATCAACTGGCGTGGTTTTGATTCCCCGGTTGCATGTGGTACGTGACAAGGAGTAGGGTCGTCTGTCCAACCTTCGGTCCTCTTGTTTTCTCCCACTGCTAAAGACCCCAACGCACAAGCGAATTATTGAAATAAAATTGAACCATGTGTTATTCCCAAAATGACCTAACCGCACCTCTCTCTCTACTCCACTTCATCTTGGTTTATAAAAACATTTCTTTATTAACAGGTTTGTTCAGTAAAGTGAAGATGGTGATTTACTCAAGGTCAATGGTATTATTGTGCCTTTTTTAAAACATGTCTGGTCTGAATGTCTAGTTGAAAGTAGTAACACACATGCATTAAAGGGGGACTAAATTTCATATCTTGTGGAATTTGTGTGATGAAAATCGCCACGGAATGTAGTACTACACAGAGAGTTTCAATTTTAAGAAAATATCTTGTAGACCAAACATTTTCCTGAAAATTAGTCAAGTCGATAGATCTTGTGAAATGCTGTATCACACAGGCGTGGGTATTGTTGTGCCGTAGATGGGTCCCAGATGCATCTTTCACAAATTACATATTAAATATATTGGAAAACAAGTTCACATTCGGTTGAACTTCCAACAAAAAATATAACTATTATAGTCTTCTGCATGTCAACAGAAGTTCAAGGAATTTGTATTTTGTCTTATGTCTAATATGTTAAGATATATAACAAAATTTTAATAAAACAATATTTGGAAACTATTAGTTTAACGGCTTGTGTGCCAGAATATACATGTATAATGGTCTAAAGTAGAGATATGATAGCTATATGTATACCTCAGAGTTTTGACCGGGTTGAGCTATGAGAACAAGGTGTTTTAATCAAGTTTTGATCACAAAACCTGACATCCAAAAAATTGTGAAATAGCAGTTTTATACTTAGTCTGATTGTAGACTTAGAATGCATGTCCAGATGAGTCCAATCTATGTTAGCTGTGGCTATCCCATGGCAATAACCAGGCCTGGTTATCAAAATAGTTCCCATATGTTTATTTATTTTAAACGACATACGGGGAGTTTAGAGTTCAGAGCTTATGTATACTTCTAGCTGACTTTCTGTTCACTCGTAATTATGTTAGTAGTGACTCTGGTGAAACAGAATTGCTCTGGTCCACCCCAGACTTCTACTGTACCCAGTCAACAACGACTAAGCCCAAAGAGTTTGCATAAGAACTGAATATAACAGGTTCATGAGAGAAATCTGGGATGGCTACCCAACACTTATAGAGTTCCAATTTTATTTTTGGTTTGACTTCGTTATTCCCGGTTTTGACCAAATGTTTCTGCTGTTTTCCTGGCCAAAAGCAAACCCAGTTGTAAAGACACCTGTGTACAACTCATCAATCCTTTACATTATATCCAGTTAACTTACCAGGTGCTGCTTGTGAAATATTGACTCGATTAGATGTGGCTCCATGAAGGCTGGTGTTCAAATTGTTGTCTGAAGAGAGAAGTAAATTTTGCTCCTATTTAATTCACCCTTCAATCAAAGTGAAAATCACACTTTAAGATACATTATGTAAGATTTAGATAAAGATCTGGCCATTCTTGCTATAATAGTTTAAAAATAGATAATGCAAAATGGATTTATTGAAAATTACTTTATTCTGAGCAAAGTTTTCAATATTTGAAGTTTTGACAAGATGTGGCATAGATTGTTTATCATAGCAATGGTACTTGTTAATCAAGACTTAGCCTTGATTCATCATTTTTAAATTAAATCATCAAATGGTGATTGTGTTTCAATCTGTTCCAATCTTCACCATCTGATGGTCTAAAGAGATGATTATGGGCTGTCATGTGAATAAATATCTAATTATTTAACCTGACCTGGTTATGAAAATAGCTCCCATATGTTTATTTATTTTAAGTGACATACAATAGGGAAGGGAGTTTAGAGCCTATGCAAATCTCAAGCCGACTTCATGTTCACACATAATTATGGAAGCAGCAACTCCGGTGAAACAATTGCTCCGATCCACCCCAGACTTCTACTGTACCCAATCATTATCAACAACGACTAAGCCCAAAGAGTTTGCATAAGAACTGAATATAGAGTTCCAGTTTTATTTTCGGTTTGACTTAGTTATTTGGTTTAGCCCTTCCTGAGCTAGTCCCGATGTCTATGACGTCACGCCTATATTGAATTCGGGTAGTGACTATACTATTAGTAGGGTGACCCATGTACTCACAGAAATACAGTCCACCGCTGATAGTTCGAGACTACCACTGAAGCGTGCACATTCGCCGTGCCGAGACCAACTTTCTGACAGTATGATACTATAAATAGCCATGGCACGTGCAATTCTCTACAAATCTATCAACTATTACAGCCGTAAAAAATTTATTGTTGACGATTTTGAACAGCAGTAAAATTAAGCTTCTTGGTTATTACAGCAGATTTAGAAATTACGTTCGTTTCATTTTTTAAATCGCTTTATCATTAACTGTACCGTTAAGAGCGGCATCTTTTGGTTTAGTACAAATAATATCTCTGAATCACTCGGGTTAGACAGGAACAGGATACTAGCAATAGTTTCATTTGACTTTTACAAGCTTCTTAAAACGATTGTTGAGCTACCTAACGTGCTTATTTCTAAATTCAATTTCTTGTTCTAGCTTTCTGTTATGTTTCGTAAAAAAGTAGTCTTGATTATCCCGACCTGTCAATCAGACGTAGAAATGGTCGATAGACTGGTTAAGCGAGACTAATTTCAAAACAAGGGCACGTAACCTATCTTTTACTCAAAAGTGTCTGGATGTTATGGACGACTCTTGGAACCAGTTTTCAGTCTATTATTTATACATGATTAATGGTCATAGCTTATTAAGTACAACATGATCGTTTATTTAGTGACTATAATTGTGTGAAACTGATTTGAGGCTTGGCATATATACTATTCAAAAAAAGTAGGGGATATTTGATTTTTAAGTGTTATTAAAGTCACCTAATGAAACTGACGAAGAAACAAATGACAAAATGAAATGAAGTTCACATTCATCGATTTATTCCAAATGATCGTTAGACTAAGTAAGGCACAGACTGACCATTATAAGGGTAAAATGATACCCGGGGTCAAACAGCAAAGTTACCACAGCATCACAACCAAGTCAGTAACGGGTAAATCCTCCTCTGTTTGCCAAACAAGCATTGATCCGACGTGGCATACTCCTAATGAGACGTCTAAGGTCATTTTGGTCCAGATTGTCCCATTCCTGTTGCAACGCAGCAGCAAGTTCTTGAACATTGGCAGGACGTTGTTGACGTTGACGTAACCTCTGTCCAAGCATGTCCCAGACATGCTCGATGGGGGAGAGGTCGGGACTCAGTGCTGGCCAAGGTAATGTGGTGATGTTCTGTTGTTGGAGGTAACCTGTAACGATCCTGGCCCTGTGACATCTTGTGTTGTCATCCTGGAAGATGAAACGGCGGCCATGACGTCGTGCGAACGGCACAACATGGACTGCCAAGATGTTGTCCCGGTAGTACTGGCCTGTAACACGCCCTGCAACAACATGTAAAGCCGTTCTTCCAGCAACAGTGATGCCTCCCCACACCATAACAGAACCACCCCCAAATCGATCATGTCTGATGACGTTAACGTCTTGGAAGCGCTCGTTTCGACGACGCCACACCCTCCTACGTCTGTCCAAAAAATCAACAGTGAACCTTGACTCATCTGAAAACATCACATTGCTCCAGCGTCGATTATCCCAGTGTTGACGATCCCTACACCAACGACGTCTTGCCTGAATGTGATGATCTCTCAAACAAGGGATCACGCGAGGACGTCGGGCGCGAAGGTGACCCCTATGCAGTCGATTCCGAATCGTCTGGCCACTCACTCTCACACCAGTGTCTGTTTGAAGACGAGCGCTGATCTTATTTGCTGTGATGACACGATTTCTCAAGGCCAAGGTACGGATAAATCGATCCTGGGCTTGAGTAGTCGCCCTTGGTCGACCTGAGCGTGGTCTGTCCTGTACAGATTGTGTATCACGGAATCTGGACCATAGCCTGCTTATGACAGACTGAGAAACATTCATTGTCCGCGCCACAACCGCCTGTGTTGTGCCGATCTGTAGCATGCCAAGGGCACGTAACCTTTCATTTTGGGTAAGCCGACGCATATCAAAATTTGTTTTCTGGTCACTAAAACAATTAAACTGATGTTTCCACCCTGGAATTCAATGCCACAATGACTGTAACATTCAAAGTCAGAGTCGTGCAAATCTTGGGTTGGACCCCCATGATGATCCCAAGCATCACCTGCATTCCATGCGGTAGCTATTGGTGCGTTTGGGCGTCACATGTAACTGGAAATGTTTCTTCTGTTTGGTTCTATAGTGACTTTTTTCGTAGTCATTTGCATATTTTAGTATTATGCCACCAAAATCAAATATCCCCTACTTTTTTTGAATAGTATATATAAATATTGTGGCGTAATTGTCGAGATATATGGAGATATTTATTTATGGTGGGTCACCCTACTATTAGTGGGGATTCTTCTTGTGATGAAAATTCAGATGTTTGTCACAAAGTAAAGACACAAAAAAGGGAGACTTCTCCGGAGGAAATTATTCGTCTGCTTTTATACAGTCGCGCACGTAGATCGCTACCAATATAGACGTATACGATATGGTCAAATTGGTTACCATGGCAACCCTAATGTGAATATTTCGGTATATATTATTGTTATTTTCCAAATATTTAATTTATTTTTATTTTATTGTTAATAAAAACTTGTTACTGATGATTTTTATATGTGTGTTGCCTACCGCAAAATTGTCAATACTGCTCGTTTACATTTTATTATTTTTAGAAAAAAACATTATTATCACAATTTAGTGACTTTTCCCCCAAAAACCTATACTATTCTTACCAAAGAGATATCTATCATGTTAATAATCAATATAGCTTTATTCCTGACCATCTTGAATTTTTTAATGACAAGAAAATATCCAATATTTCATTTATGACAATAATATGGCAGCCATTTTGAAACACACTGGTAACCATAGTAACCATAAAATCTAAACTAAACATATGCAAAAATCCCAAGTCATATATAATGGATATACATTTGCAATTTTACAGTTGTAGTCGCATTCATATTCAAGGTATGCATGGTTTTTCACAACAGGGTCTAAAGCTTGATTTTTACTCAATATTTGCATAGCCCTCTATGGGTATGAAGTGGTTAGCTCAGGAAGGGCAAAGTTTTCAATATTTGAAGGTTTGACAAGATGTGGCATAGATTGTTTATTATCATAGCAATGGTACTTGTTAATCAAGACTTAGCCTTGATTCATCATTTTTAAATTAAATCATCAAATGGTGATTATGTTTCAATCTGTTCCAATCTTCACCATCTGATGGTCTAAAGAGATGATTATGGGCTGTCATGTGAATAAATATCTAAATATTTAACCTGACCTGGTTATGAAAATAGCTCCCATATGTTTATTTATTTTAAGTGACATACAATAGGGAAGGGAGTTTAGAGCCTATGCAAATCTCAAGCCAGTTTTATTTTCGGTTTGACTTAGTTATTTGGTTTAGACCAACCAAAAGCAAACCCAGTTCTAAAGACCCCCGCAACTCACAAGCCTTTATATTATATCCATTTAACTTACCAGGTGATACTTGATTTTCTGAAATATCGACTCGATCAGGTGTGACTCCATCAAGACTTGCATTCAAATTGTTTTCTGAAGAGAGAAGTAATTTTTGTGCCCAATTAATTCACCCTTCAATTAAAAAGAAAATCACACTTTGAGATGCATTATGTAAGATTTAGATAAAGAGTTGTCCATTCTTGCTATAATAGTTTAAAAATAGATAATGCAATGTGAAAGTATTGAAAATTTCATTCAAATTACTTCATTCTGAGCGAAGTTTCGCCAAGATGTGACATAGATTGTTTATTATCGTAGCAATGGTACATGTTAATCGAGACTCAGACTCGATTCACCATTTTTAAATTAAATCATCAAATGGCGATTGGGTTTAAATCTCCAACATCCGATGGACTGTAGTGTTTATTGTGAGCTCATCATGTCAATGAATCTGAATACATGAATAATAGGTTATATAACATTAAAAGCTGAAATAAACACCTGCAATAGGCAGATTTAGCTCTTAGTCTTACATGTACATAATGCATCTTTAACTTTAAAGCAAACCATTCATTTGCTGCTGGAGATATTTACTCAGATTACAAAAATGCCTGTAAATCTGAATTGAGTCTTCTATAAAGTTCTAAACAGTATATTGTTTTCTTTCTTGTAAAAT
Source organism: Patella vulgata (assembly GCF_932274485.2). NCBI lineage: Eukaryota > Metazoa > Mollusca > Gastropoda > Patellidae > Patella > Patella vulgata. The sequence goes on from NC_065883.2 coordinate 29,064,763, forward strand.
CTTTTTTTTTTATGAGGCTTCATCAACCAGACAATGCACTAATCGCTTTGTTTTATAAGACAGACAATAAACTCATTGGTTGTTGGTGGTCATTTGAACCATTTGAAATAGAAAGCTTGTGCAATACACATGACTTCACTCAACCATCCCCTGAAGTCATTTGTAACGCCCTTGCTGTCCATTTCAGGGGTTTCACACCTCAAGCTCGTACATTATTGTAGAAATACTCACCACTGTTTGTTGTTGTGATAGGTAGTGTATTGGGTAATATTTTTTTGTCACACATTTCTAGTTTAGTTTTTGTAGCAACTGTTTTATTAACATCTTTAACAGGCGTGGCTAGACATTTTACTTTTGTTTCATCATCTAAATAGTAAGCACTTCCATTTTTATCAGCTCCTGGTCTTGTGTAAGGCATGGCTAGATGTTCTGTTTTTGTTAAATCATCTGAATTATATGAACTTCCATTTCTATCAGCTTCTGATCTTGTGCCACTGTTATGATCAGAAATGATAGTATCATCAATATTTTTTGGCATGACATTTTCAGATCCATTAATGTTGCGCATGGTGGGTCCATCATATTGAGGATTCTGTCCAGTATTTGTAATCTTACCTTTATTTAAATCTACACTATTAGTTTGCAGAGGAAGGGCTTCATCTAATATAGCTTCAGCACCTAAAATAAAAGCCACAAAGAAAATGATTAATTATAGTCAATTTGCATTATAGGCTATAAACTAATAGTATTTTTGCGATATAAAGACTTAACGTAGTGATCTAAATTCTCTGCAAATTTTTTTTACTAAGTCCTAATAAGTTGTTGTAAGGATAGGCTACTGCCTTTGTGTTAGAACTTTTAGGATTTTAACAGTGGTCCATTGCAAGTGCCGAAACCACTGTCTATACCACTATCTATACATAATGTAATTTAAATTTCCGTTTGACATTGCTATTACGTTTTGTAAACTGAGAAAATGTCTCCAGCAGCACAGGAATGTTTGCTTTAAAGTCAAGTGTGATTTTCATTTCGATTGAAAAAGGGTGAATTAATTAGGCATACAAAGCTAGCAATAAAAATGTTGCGAATCGAATAGTGACACCAGGCCACTGGTCACAGGGTAATAATATTCATATGCTCGAATATCAATTCGATCATAAATGAAATGCGGTTTAACTTACTGCTTTTCTGCACCAGCTGGCCGGGCTATTGTAGACAGGCATTTGCCATGCAGTGTGCTATGAGGGAAGTTTAGCCCGGACAGTGGCACTATATAGTCCACCCGTATTTCAAATTCGCAATCTCAAAGGTTCTTTTCAAACAATCTGAATGACTAGATGATGTTCCCTGTCACCCTCTGTCCTGCAACACTGACAAGGAGTAACAAGCTCGATAATTCAGAACATTTTTCTCAGCCAACACTGTGAACAAACCCCCGAGAGCATCTTACTCACCGAACCATGCACCGCAGCTCACCTGTTCGATTACATTTTCATGTGAGAAAAACTCCCAATAATAGAAACGGGTACCAGAAACCAATTACAGATGATATGATGGTATCAATTTTAACTACATCAAAATGACCCATTTAAACTTAATATAAGTTGATATACAATAATAATAGAATATGATATCGAAATACCATCGTTTGATCCAACGTTTCGTCAGTAAAATACTAACTTCTTCAGTTAGAGGATGGACCCTAACGATATTCACTGTTCCATAACCTTCTGTTTGTGAGTTAACCCCCTTTTCTGAAAACAATTTGAATGCAATGCCACAGTTTTTAACAGATGGATGTAGGACAGTAAAATCAATAGGGCTCATCGAATTAAAAACAAAATCTGATTATAAGCGATCTTGTCAGTCAACATATATTAGATTCAAATGGACATAATCCTGTGGCTGTAGTATATATTTACATAAATTTTGATCAAATTTTTAGCCATTTAGTCAGTTTTGACCAGAGTTAATTTTCACTGTTTTGATTTATCACCTTCTGCAGAACATGCTGAATTCATCCTATCTTTGTAAACATTATTGGACCATATATTTGCGATATTCCATTTTATAGATTCAACATTTTTTTTATTGTGTAGTTTGAAAGGTATTCTAAATACATCAAAGGATGGTCAATGGATGACCATATTCACATATTTACTAATTGTAGCCAATATTAATATTAACTTATGTCTATTTATTGACATACATATATTTTTTTAAATCTCTACAATAACTTACCATTACAAGCTACCTGATTACCGTTGGACCTACTGATATCATTGTTTAAAATATGCCCCAAATAAATTTCTGACATTCCTGTTTCTTCTGCCATTTCTACCGTCTCTTTGGTAAGCACTGTTCTTTTTTATGGTTGGTTGTTTAACAACAAAGCGCAATCATCGTCACCATTTTGTTGCTATTTATAGAAAGGGAAAATCCATATAGTAAAGGGGATTTCCCTTTAGTCTGCAGCCACGCTAAACTATAGAAAAGGTCAATATTTGTACAAATGAAACACGGGATGATATTTATCCATGTTGAGAAAAGTATTATATTTCTGTTTTTTAATAAATTGTTAATCTCGGCGAAATAACTTCGATTAACTGCAAAGTTATTCCCCTTAATTTGTTGTTTGAAACAATCAGGCGGCGCTGTTTTCCAAGATGTCAGCCTTCATGGACTAAAAGTTAATAGGTCGTCGAGAAAATCTTATGTAACTCCATGTAGTTAATTTAGTTATTGACACCTTCTTAACGATCGGTCGTTTAAGTTTCGGGTCTACAATACTGTTTTAAAATCCACAGAAGAGGTAACCTTTACAGGACATTTACCGGTTTCTTGGCTAAATTGTAAATGAAAAAAAGGATACGATCATATACGGTACCGGTACCAACTTATTTATAATTTTAATTGGAACTATCAAAAACTAGAGAGACTAGACAGAACCTGCGTTTCATAGACTATGACAGTGCAATTATTTAGAACAATGTAATGGACCTTAATGTCCCACTTTTCTGCTCCACTTTTCTGCAGTGACTTCATGGGCTAGTGAAGAAGGCTCAAGGCAATTATTTAGTACTTTAAAACAGCGTGTTGTGTCGCTCATACTGGTGTAAGCAAGGTCTTATTTTCTCACTAAGATGTTCAGTTACATTTGTCAGGCATTCTCAGGGAGTGACACCCGACCGTTTAGCAGTAAAAAGTTGCCCAGTAAAATTGACTGGGAAGCTAAACTTTTTTGCCAAGGATTCAATAACACAGTCAGTGAACGTACAGGGCAAGTGTCATGAGACCTCTTTCTTTCAGAGCTGAACTAAATTGAATGATGCAATATGTGCAGCTGAGAGCATTAATTGACTTAAAGGAGCTAAATCGCTGACATTTGGGACCTAGAAATTGACACAATTGGGTCGCAACGCATATAATACTGTAATATGAATTTATAAAACTGATTTACATTCAATGGTTTCCGTTTTTACTCTAATTTCAAATCAGTTATGTTCGGTGAAATATGCCAGCAGTCTCAATCGAATGCAAATTTCTAGCATCTGGTTATTCCATTCTACATAAGAATATGGCGTCGCCATTTGATTTGGTAAGATCACAGCATCAGTGTTGATTTAAATTGACAAATAATTCGTGTTTTCAATGTTAAAGATTTTGGATGATATTGAGTTAGAGACTTAGCCACTTTAAAGTAGCTGAGTCTCTAACTCAGTGTCGTCCAAAATCTTCGACATTGAAAACACGATTTATTTGTCGGTTTAAATCAACATTGATGTTGTGATCTTAATGAGAAAAGATGGCCTTCTGATATCCAATATTTAAGACAAAATAAACATTTTACAATTGGTACACGAATCGTGTACCATAATGCGTTTCAGCGCTATTTGTAATAAATGACTCGAAAAACGAGGCTAGGCATATTCCACAAGTCATATATCCAATGGTGACACTATATTCTTATCTGGAGAGCATGCCCAATAAATACTATCGGCGCAGACTGGAATAACCAGACGCTAGAGATTGAAATTCGATTGAGAATACTGGCGTATTTCTCCGAACCGAACTGATTAGAAATTACAGTAAAAACAGAAACGATTGAATTAATATACATTCATATTACATTATTTTATGCGTTGCGACCCATTTGTGTCCATTTCTAAGCCCCAAATATTAGCGACTTAGCTCCTTCAAGCATACATTATGCAAAAGCTAAATCTGCCTATTGCAGGTCTTTCTTTAAGCCTGAAATGTTATCTAAATTATTAATTAGACATTAATTAACTTATCTAGACCATAATGAACTCTCAATGTCATTGCTAGCCTGTAACATTTACTGGATTAGGATCCGATTTGCTGCTCAAATATCAGAAGCCCATCTTTTCACGGTAAGATTTAGTTAACAACATGAGTGTTGATTTAAATTGACCAATAAGTCATGCTTGCAATCTCAAAGACTGTTGATGATATTGAGTTAGTGACTTGCCTCCTGTTGAAATGTATGCAAAAGATAGAGGGTTACAACTTTAGTTATTTTGGCAGTTTATATATCATTTATCTTTTTTTTTCAGTTTCAATCCAGAAGTAATGACAACTATTTAAAACAGCATTGGAAATATGACTGATCCTGAACTGTATGAATAAAGATTATAGGCATTGATTGTGTTGTGTGAGAACATGTATGCTATTATTTGCAAGCAGCCATTGGCAAATATCCTTGGACGAAATGTGAATATTTTTTCACAAGGAAAATCAACTATCTTTAAGATGGGTTTTTTAAATCGTACATGTAAATATCATTCAAACATTGGATCGAACTTACGAATACAAGTAATCCCCTGTACTCGCTTTTCCTTTAGTTCAAGAAAATATTCCATGATTAGAGACTGTTTCAAGAAAGATTTAAAGAAATCACAACGTGTATACAAATCAACACAAACTGTCAACATCAATTTGCAACAAGCAACGTTAAATGCAAAATCTCAACCTCGGGATAAAAAAGATATCTTGAAATTAATTGGATTAGCAAAACCAGAAAAATGGAAGATAGTCGGTAATTAAATATTAAGCTTACTGTTCATATACATGTAGTACCTGTTTATCACTGGGTGTTTTTTCAGCTTATAAAGTCTGTCATTGACTCAACTGGCATGGTTTCGATTCCCTGGTTGTACGTGACAAGGAGTAGGGTCGTCTGTCCAACCTCTTGGGTTTTCTCCGGGTCCTCTGGTTTCCTTCCACTGCTAAAGACCCCTACAAGCAGGCGAATTATGGAAATAAAATTGAACCATATGTTAGTCCCGAAATGACCTAGTTTGTGTCGAGTGGAGTTAAACCACATATCTCTCTCTCTCTCTCTCTCTCTCTCTCTCTCTCTCTCTCTCTCTATCTTTTCAACTTAGATTCTATAGGTAATTATCAAACGACACTCAGTAATTAACACTTCTTGTATTCCATAGAATTGTATCCTCTGCAATTCCATTTTAATTACTAGATTTTTGAGTCATCAGTGTGGAGATGTGGTAGTTAAAAAGGATCATTTACTTGATAAACACTAGAGAATCCTTGTCAAGATGTTGCTTAGTAATAATCAGCAATTGTAAATCCACTATGCATAAGCGAATTCATGAAATACAATTGAACCATCTGTTAGTCCCAAAATGACCTATTTTGTGTTTAGTGGATAAGGTACTTGTAAATAGAACGTGAATCAAAAAGTGATTAAAGTGTGTGATAGATACATGCATGATAATCTTTTAAAAAATTTGTTGTTGTAAATCCATATTGTAAGTTCTGAATTCTTAATTTGCTTTTCATTGTTTCAGGAGCCGTTTGTCTTCTGTTAATTTCCAGTTCTGTTTCAATGGCCGTTCCATTTTGTTTAGGAAAAGTTATTGACATCATTTATACTGCTTCTCAAGACGGCACTCTTGTGGAAAAACTAAATAACATTTGTAAAATTTTAGTGGGTATATTTTTAATAGGAGCGCTAGCAAATTTTGGACGAGTATATCTGATGCAAATTTCTGGACAGAATATTGTGAAGAGGATGCGTGAAAGGTTATTTAATTCGATATTACAACAAGAAATAGGATTTTTTGACAAGAATAAAACTGGTGAACTAATCAATAGACTGTCCACAGATACATCAATAGTGGGTACATCAGTGACAATGAATATTTCCGCTGGATTACGATCTTCAGCACAAGCTATTGGTGGATTGGGAATGATGGTACATGTATTTATTTTTATGGCAGTAAATATGTTTGATGATTCAGACCGTACTTAGCTGCACTTAAATATTTTTCTGTATATTTTAGATATAATATTTCTGAACATTCCAGCCGGTTGTTCTAGCTAAGTCTGTAAATTGACAGATTACTTTCAGTTGCCAGATTTATTTCCATAATTTTCGAACTTCAACATCATTAAAGTTCTCAGTGCAATTTGAAGTTCAATTTTATTAATCAATAAAGTTCTAATGGCCAAAGTCATATCATCTCTCCCTTTTTTAAATATCTTGAAAAATATATCCAACAGCAATAGTACATTTTACTGTTTATTAGTTTGGAAGTGTCAGTTTAAAACATCAACAAGTCATTCATTATGTACAGTATTTATAAAACATGTCAATCAAATTCTTCTGTTAGCAATGTTTTTCGAGTCCAGGTTACATGTGTGCATTGGTTCTCTTTTCCTTATTGTTTGATAAACAATAATGAAGCAACATAAGTTCTATTTTAGACTACAGTAGAGTTTGCTTTCACCTGTCATCATATTGTCATCACGTTTTCCTAAGAATCAAGTTGAATCAAATTTTGGAACAGAAAAGTTATAAATGAAAAGAAATACATCAAATATTAATAGTCAAGCTGACCAAGTCTAGAGTATAAACATATATTTTCATTGCCTAGGGTCTATATTTAAAAGGAGAGATGCAAATTATAGGTATATAAAATTCCAGTACTCTTAGTACTAGAATCAATTTTACATTAAAAATTTCTATTGATCCGTCTATCCCCACCTTCCTGTATATATTATGTAACTATATATACTATTTATCTTTACAGTTTTATGTCTCACCTAAACTAGCTGCTATATCTCTAGCTATAGTACCACCTGTGGCTATTTGTTCTATAATATATGGCAGATATATAAAAAATATAACCAAGAAAGTACAAGATTCATTGGCTAATGCTACACAGGTAATATATATAAATATATAAGATAAGGACACACCAGTTTGAATTTTTCTTTTTTACGGAAACCCATTAATATTTTACTTCTCATTTCTATTTTTTTTTGGTGGGGTGGGTGGGAAAAGCATTTTTGAAACAAAAAAAAATACTCAAATACTTATACAAAGCATCATTCACAAGACCACTCGGCAAACCTCGGCAGATTCCGGTACCCTACATCTAGCCTAGGCTGTGTGACAGTAAGTGATATGTACCTATGCCTATACATTTGCGATGTGGCACTGGTTTGTTTATAAGGGAAACTTGCCCGCGTTTAGAAAGAAGTTCTCAAAATTGCGTCGTTCGAAGAGTGTGTAGAATTTTCAGTGCAAATTTGTCCTTGTCTAAAGAAAATCGGATAAACTTGAAAGAAAAACAGCTTCAAACTTTGAAAATTTTGTAAGATAAAACATTCTTCAAATACGTCTCCATCATTGACGTCATTGGTTGTCATGGACAACGCCATTGTAATCCGGGAACTTGAAAGTAGTTCTAATGGCGGACTATGTCATACAGCTGAGATTAGATGTAGGGTACTGGAATCTGTTGAGGTTTGCCGAGTGTCACAAGACCTGTTAAATAGCTGTTTATTTTTTAAGACACTGAAGAACTAAGATTTATATTGCTTTGGACTAAATTATAGTAGGTCAGTCATCTATGATAATGTGTTTCCATGGTTTCCATGCCATTTGAAGGATAACACACACTGACAGCTGTAAATGCATTATCCTTGACAAATTATAACTTGTCTCGGTTGATCTAGAACTTTGGTTTCCAATCCACAACAGTTGCATGAGTCAGTTGCTAATATTTTGGATCCAAACTCAGTTGCTTGTTACATAGTCGCAAATAAAACACCCCTTTGTGTTCATTCATCACACGATTCTCCTTGAATTATGCTTAGACTTTATATTCATGATGCTCATTTCTGGTAGAGCTATGAGACTAAGAAGGCTGTTGATTTCCATTGATTACTTGCAGAGTTATGGCCCCGGATCAATCAGAAAACATTTGTGTATGCTCTAATTGCTAAAGTTATCAGACGTTTTTTACTTCTGATAACTTTCAAAAACCTGTATGGACTACTCAAATGACTTACAGCTGTGGCTGCTGTGGGCATGTTTCATTGTCTGGCAACTGATCTTTGCAAATTCAGTTACCCTTTAAATTGAGCTAGTAAGAGACTTTTTATATGTTATAAACGTACATTGTACTTATATTGTCTCAAGAGTAATACAGATTTGAAGAATTGCTGGAGTTTATTGTGTTATAATTGCAGGTAGCAGAAGAAAGAATAAGTAATGTACGAACTGTCCGTGCTTTTGCCCAGGAATCAAAAGAATGTCAATCGTATTCAGAGAAGATATCTAAAGTTCTTCAACTGCAGTATAAAGAAGCTCTAGCACAGGGTGTATTCTGGGGATTTGTAAGAAAATATTTTGAATCATTTATATAGTGCACGAAAGAGTTTCAATTTCTGAGCGCCCAGGCCAGAATACTTCCAAACCTTCTGGAATGCATATCAAGACCAAAATATTTATTGAACAAACATCCCTGTACTCACAATCCCTGAATGTAGTGTCTAGTTGACTTCTGAAAATTCCCGAAGTATACCGTACTTGGTGTATTCGACTAAAATTAGTCATATGGAGCTCAATGTAATTATAGACAGCCTAAATTCTGTATGTGCTGAAAAGTGTTTTGTTCATAAATTAGATCAAACAAAAAATGTAGGCCTTGATGTTTTGGCCAGGCATAAGCTATCCTTCAGTCAATAAACAATTATGAGACCATACAGATGGCAGCGTGAAGTTATTAAACATAATTATATAAGGTGAACTTTATATAAATGGCCATGGAATATTGAGACAAAGGTTATTGTAAAGTACAGATTGTAACATTACACCATACCACTTGAATATACCTATTTAATGGATTAGATGATGAAATTGTTTACCTGATTTGTACTCGTGTTTTGTTAATGTGTTATTAACTAGTATAAATAATGAACGCTTGGCACATTTCCCATACCATTATTTGAAATAATGATACGTCACATCTGTATTTTATAATGTGTTATTTATTTATTGTAGTCTGGTTTATCAGGTAATATGATAATATTATCTGTATTTTATAATGGTGGTCTGATGATGACAGAATCACAGATAACTGTTGGTGATCTGACTGCATTCCTTCTTTATGCTGCTTATGTTGGTATCTCTATAGCAGGTAATTCATTTGTATTGATAGACAGATCTTAATTTTTGATAAACAGATCTTAACCTTTGATAAACAGATATTGATATTTGATAAACAGATATTGATATTTGATAAACAGATCTTAATATTTGATAAACAGATCTTATTTGTGGACAGGATACTTTCGGAATAATAATTTGCAAGTGCTCTTCAGATTACTGCATTAGCGAGTTTGTGTATATTATACACACACTCACACTATACATTCCTTTAAAGACTTTATCCATATTAAACTTGTTTTTTGGATATGCAGAAAAGTAGTTAATCCCTATTCCATTTCCTTTTTAGATAAATTTTGTTGATTTTCAATTTAAGACAGCATATCATAGCATAACTTTATTACTTTACTGTCACAGGTTTGAGTTCATTTTATACAGAATTAATGCGAGGATTGGGAGCCAGCAGTAGGATCTGGCAACTGGTAGAAAAACAACCAACAATACCTCTTACAGGTAACTGTAATCATTATTGTCCCCCACCTTTCGAAGAAAGCAGGGGACTATTAAAATGGGTCTGTCTGTCTGTCTGTCTGTCTGTCTGTCCGTCTGTCTGTTCATCATACTTTTTGGGACACAATAACTCTCTTTCTAATTGAACTAGAATGTTCAAACTTGGTGTAGGTGTTTATTAGGTCAATGCCTTGATTTAGTTCGAAGATAAGCATTTTCTGCTTACCGTAAGCAGAGATAAGCAATTTGATTGGTTGATGCTTTGAGACACGATAACTTTAGTTCTAATTAAGTGAGAGTGATGAATCTTGGTGTATAGTTTCATTACATCAATACCTTCACTAAGTTTGATAATGAGCATTTTCTGCTTAGGGTAAGCAGAGTGATAAGCAATTTGATTGGCCAAGACTTTGGAACACAATAACTCACCTTCTAATTGAACTAGAATGTTCAAACTTGGTGTAGGTGTTTATTAGGTCTATACATTGATGGAGTTCGATGATGAACATTTTGTCTGCTTATGGTAAGCAGAGATAAGCAATGTGATTGGTTGATAACTTTGGTTATAATGAAGTGAGAGCGATGAAACTCTTATATAGATTCATTATATTATTAACTTGATTAAGTTCGATGGTGAGAATTTTCTGCTTAGGCTAAGGAGCGATAAGTAATTTGATTGGTCAAGACTTTGGAACATAACAACTCTGCTTTTAATTGAGGTAGAATGTTTAAACTTGATGTAGATGTTCATTAGGTGAATGTCTTGACTGAGTTCAGAGCTAATCAATTTCATTGGTTGATGCTTTTGGACAAGATAATCTTGATTCTATCTGATAGAGAGTGATGAAACTTAGAGTATAGTTTGATTGCTCGATACTTTTGAAAAAAATAAATGTGCGATTAATTAATATGTGTCATCTGTTTATTCGGTGAGGGACATCAACCTCACTGTTGGCTTGTTTAAATTGTGTAGCCAAGTGACAATAGTTTTCATGATATGGATACAGTTCTTGTGTAGGAATTTGTTAAAGATGCATAATGTAAGATTTAGATAAAGAGCTGACAGTTCTGAGCGACGTTTGGAGTCTTGTCGATTGTCATTGCTAATATGACGTTACGATAATGAAAAGGGAATATCTTGAAAATTTCAGTCAAATTACTTCATTCTGCGCAACGTTAGGGCTGTTTGGATAATAAACAATAGTAAACAAAGTCGTGATTATCCATTTTATTATACGTCCACATTCATAATGTGAACGTATTATGCCGTCGCCCCTGTCTGTGTGTGTGTGTGTGTGTGTGTATGTATGTGTGTGTGTGTGTGTGTCTGTGGTTCGCCTACAGGGCGCAATTCTTCATGGATTTTCTTCAAACTTGGTATACTTATTCCTTATACCCCAAGGAAGATCCATATTGTTTTTGGTGCATGCCCGACCCCCCGGGGCAGAGCCACGCCCATTTCTAGTATTTGTTTGTTTGTCGTCTACAGGCCACATTTCTTAACTAATAATCTTGAAACTTTGCATACACATTCTTTGTACCCTAAGGAACATCCTTATCGTTTTGGGTGCATGCCCAACCCCCAGGGGCAAAGCCACGCCCATTTTCTTTTTTATGTCTGTGTGTCGCCTACAGGCCACAATTCTTAATCAATCGTCTTGAAATTTTTTCATATGAATTGCTTATACCCTAACGATGATCCCTATTGTTTTTTTACCCCCAGGGGCAGAGCCATGCCCATTTTCTTTTCTTTTTATGTCTGTGTGTCACCTACAGGCCACAATTCTTAATCAATCGTCTTGAAAAAAATTCATATGAATTGCTTATACCCTAACGATGATCCCTATTGTTTTTGGTGCATGCCCGACCGTCAGGGGCAGAGCACGCCCATCCCTTATATTTATTTATTTGTTTGTCATCTACAGATCGCATTTCTTATCGTATCACCTTGAAACCTAGCACACATATTCCTTCTATCCTAAGGAACATCCCTATTATTTGTGGTGAATACCCAACCCCCAGGGGCAGAGCTACGCCCATTTTCTTTTTTATGTCTGTGTGTCACTTGCAGACCGCATTTCTTAATCGATCATCTTGAAAACTTTTTTATACTTATTCCTTATAGCCTAAGGCTACTTTTTATACTTATTCCTTAATCCTAAGGCCGACCTCTATTATTATTTTTGGTGCATGCTCGACCCCTTGGGACAGAGCCACACCTAATGTTTGTGTGTCTTGTGTTTTGCCTACAGACCGCAATTTTTAACAGATCCTTTTGAAACTTTGCATACCTATTCGAAACGTCATTTTTTTGGAATAAAGACATCGATTGTTTTAAAATAAAAATTGTGTTCTGTTAATGTGAACGAAGTGTTAAACTGATAGCAGTCCTACAACCCAGTTTTATTTCACAGACCCTCAATGCAAACTGGACCATATCAAACAAAACAGGAATGTGGACGTATATTGCTGCGTTAGCGATGCTCTTGTTAAATTTTCATTGACTGGCAATCGCCTTTAAATCCGTTGAAAATCTCAAGCATCTGATGGCATCGAGAGTTAATTATGGTCTTGGCTAGTTAATGTAAATGTCTAATAAATAATTTATATAATATTTAAGGCCCCAACAAATACCTGCAATGGGCAGAATTTACTCTTGCGTAATGCATCTTTAAAAAATGCTTTCAGAATTTATGAATATTGATCATTTTCTCTTGAAGGACAATGTTGGTGTCCACCATTATTACATATGTGTTAGAACTGGTTAAACACATTTCAAATGTAATTTTAACAAAGAGATTTTACTACGTTAGATGCGAAACGAAGATTAACAAAAAGATTTTACTACGTTGACGCGTAACGAAGATCTCTGTGTTAAAATTATATTTGGAATATGTTTAACCTGTTCTAACACATATGTAATAGTGGTGGACACCAACATTGTTCTTTAAGATTAGGTTTGACATCTGCTTCCACAACAGTGATATCACCAGGTGCTTTCCATGGATATTTATAGCACTATACATGTTTTTTAGACACCAACATTGAATGTGGTTGTATATATTGTCACCAGCTGCATACATTGTCTGTCCAACTTTCCTGGTAAATGCTCTACACTGTACAGTTCATATTAGGTTTTTATTCAAATTCATAGAGATTGTTCATTTGGATGTAAGGAAGAACTCTATCAATTTTTGATCAATAATCCCAAAGTTAGCTCCCCATCTACATGCTGAAATTATAAAATTCTGAAAATTGCAGGGGGATTAGGGTAGAAAGAAGAATGTAAATTTTAAATGCATTTTGCATTCACAATAAAAGATTTTTTCTCAGGGGATAAGTGAATATCTGATTAAAATACAATTTTGTTTCTACAAAGGTTTTGCTCAATCTAAGGATAGTTCATTGGATTGAATTAGATTGAATCAGGTGCTAACTATATTCAGCTTGTTACCTTGTTTTATTTTTAAGGTGGTATTATTCCATCTACACCAGTACAAGGTAATATAGAATTCCGTAATATAGGATTTCACTACCCAACACGATCAGATGTCTCAATATTTACTGATTTAAATCTAAGTGTACCTAGTGGTAATATAACAGCAGTAGTTGGTGCTAGTGGTTCAGGCAAATCAACATTAGGACATTTACTTCTTCGATTTTACGATCCACAGTCAGGTATTTGTTTGAATTTCTCCATTTTTAAAAATTTTTGAATATCAGTCAACATAAAATTAATTTGTTTTTCTTAAAAACAGGTTCTGTTGTAGATTGTGGTCATTAGACATCAGGTCATTACTAAATCGTCTAATAATTATCAAGGTTATTCAAGTGATGCTCATTAAGTAAATATTTATGTTTTTTTGTAGGTAATGTATATTTAGACAATGAAGATATTAATAGTTTAAATCCAACCTGGTTAAGAAATCATATTGGTACAGTTAGTCAGGTAATTATCTATTATACGCTTACATTCAATGTTGAGGAATATTGTCATCTAGCAGATGTCCACCTACAGTTGTATTTTACCAATCTATAGGTCAGAATTGTTTAGAAATGAAATGAAATGGGGTTTAATGTCCTACTGTTCTGTTCCTAAACTGGGCTAATGAAGACGAGCATATGCCATACAGTGTGCTATGAGGGAAATTTTGCCCAGGCAGCGGCGCTACGGCCTACTCTTATATCGAATTCCAACTGCCAAGTGATCTTTTATGTGCACGCCAATATGTACACGGGACCTTGGTTTTTTGTCCCATCCGAAAGACTAGACAGCTTTCCTTGTCAGGCCCTCTGTCCTGCATCACTGACAAGGGGAAACCACGCCGGAAAATCAGAATTCTTTGGAAATATTTTTAAAACATGAAGGCATTGTTCATTGGATCATAATTAAGGATGACCCCTATCAAAATTCAGTGGACACTCTACAGTTCACAGTTTTTATCTGGTTTTGATGAAGCTTAAAATATATGTTTATATCCCGAAGATCTCTGATGATTTTGTGAAGCATTGGGACAATGAGAGGATGAGCCCTAACGATATTCACAGTTCTCTGCCCATCTACTGCATGTTAACTGCCTGTAGGGAATAAAGAAAGCTCTTAGTTTAGAATGTTTGTATTGTATTTTTAACTTGTTTTTTCAGGAACCAATATTATTTTCTAGTTCTATAGCCGATAATATAGCTTACGGTGCTGGCGATATTTCGACAGTTAAAACTGAAGATATCTGGGATGCTGCAAGAAAAGCCAACGCTTATAAGTTTATTGTAAATTTTCCTGAAGGTTTTGATACAATGGTAGGAGAAAGAGGACTAATGTTATCAGGTAAAATAAACATACTGTAATTGATGTAATAACTACCCTGATGCTTAAAAAACTGCTAAAAAGAGGTGGCCTATGGTGACAGAATGAAACAAATAAATATGTTGTGGTTTTCTACAAGCCCTCAGATACCCTCCCACATATTAAGACACCTAACACTGTAACCCAGGTATCATTTAATCTTGTGTTTCTAGCACTAATTTCTTTCACATTGGTTTAATATCAAATCTTTGTTTAAAAATTCGTAAAAATCATTTAAAATCACCCAAAATCATCTAATTTGACCTGTATCCAGTTTATAACTGACTAATTAATTTTGATAATGTGTGTCCAATTTGTTTATTTTTTAACAGTGATTGAAAAATTAAACGCTTGTAAATTGGACACTCATTATCAGAATTGGATTGTCAACTTTAAACTAGACACAAGTACAAATTAGATGATTTTTGGTGATATTAAATGATTTTTACGAATCAAATGTGAATGAATTTAGTGCTAAATACAGAATATTAAATGATACCGGGTCACAGTGTAAGCACATGCATATTATTAAAATAAAGATCTAGTTGCAAAATAACTTAGTCTAGGTTGAGTGGAGTTTAGACCCCATTTTTATCCCTATTCTTTTCATGACACAGATACAACTTGTTTAATATAAGTAAATATGTTAGGAGAGGGAAGGTATTTGTTTCAATTTCAATAAAAAATGATACATTGGTGTCTAGGATAAAACACAACTGTAATAATGGGAAACACCTTGCAAATTGATACAATATCAAGTGATAAATTAACAATTTTATGAAAATAAATTTAGTCATGTTCTTTTCCTGATTCTTCTCAAGAAATCTGACTATTTTTCTATAAACATTTTACAGGAGGACAAAGACAGAGAATAGCCATTGCTAGAGCGATATTAAAGGTATGTAAAATTACATCTTTCACTGATCAACAGCCCACAGTCTTGACAGTTGGTATTTACAAATTCTCTCCTCTAACATTGTACACTTAGACATAGACATTAAAAATATAGGCCCGGCAGAGTGAGTGAGGTGGGCCTGGGGGGGGGGCTTCCCTAGGCGGCCCCTGGACCCTCGCCTAAAGTCCTAGGATGGTGGCCCCCCATATCATGAATTGCTTCCGCGGGCCCTGAAATAACAACATTTTTTGTCCTATTTATTGTTTGTAACGTATGACAGGAAAACATTGAAATAACACAAACTTTATTGATAACAATCAAACGTTTCAACAAGGTAAACAATAATATGACACAAAAGGGCTGAAAGTGAACATTTAAGATAGTGAGACGTTATATTCAAATAAAGTTTAATATTGTAATAGTAAGTGCAGGAGGATCGCACTACACACACAGAAATACGATAAGACAAACTCACGGACAAGACAAAATAGGCAGACATTGCAAGAAATAAACAACAAATTTCAAATCAAGTGAATGGATCTAGTAGTTATTGTTATAAGTACCATGTAAAGTTTTTTCTCACATTTCTAGAACACCTGATAGCCTTTCCTATGTATTTATGAAGTTTGAGTGTATTTCTGTAGATGGTTCTAAATACAGATTATTATTTATCCAACATAGCTGACAATATTTCTTGTGTTTTATATCATATTGTATTTTATATTTTTCAGAATCCAAAGATTCTTCTGTTGGATGAAGCAACAAGGTAAATAATTCAATAATTTTTATAGGATAGTGCTATCATGCCCCCCCCTCCCCCCCCAACACATACAATTACAATCATACATGTATACACATTGTGAACTTTAGAATCTAAGACTCGCTACATAATACTTTATGCCATAATATAATAAATGTCACTTTGTATTACGCTAGAATCCATATAGCGCCTAACTCCTCCTACCATACAAAGGTTCATGTCAGTATTTAATAATAGAGGTCTAAAAGGAAAGTCAATATGAAGAGAAATCTATAGGGTAGACAATTCCATTTTCGGATGCGATCTATTAAATTTATTTTGATTATTTGATTGTAAGTCTCTTGGGCTGTATATATTTGTACTAAGTCACAGAGATATTTAGGGGCTAAACCAAGAATAGATTGCTATCAAACATGTTAATAAAGCCCTGGTGACAGTTTATTATGAGTTCTATTTTTATTTCAGTGCCTTAGATTCTGAGAGTGAATATTTAGTGCAAGAAGCGCTTGAGAGACTTATGATTGGTCGAACTGTCATAACCATTGCACATCGTCTTTCTACAATAAAATCAGCTAATCAGATTGCCGTGATAGATAGTGGTAAGATAGCAGAAGTTGGTAGCTATAGTGATCTCATGAGGATACAGGACGGTATCTTTAAAAAACTAGTAGAAAGACAAACTATTACTTATTAATTTCCTGTTTCCTCAATTTTCCATTATATGTGATGTTTATTTGGTTTGATTAAGTCTAAGGATCAAATTAAGGATCTTTGTGCTCTAGTTAACTTTTCATAATATATACAAATTTGGTTTTGTGGTGAGGCCTTCTATTAAACAATGCATAAATTTAAATCACAAAACTTGATACAAACTGCCATAAAATCTTCCAATTTTTATGTAAGTTTATTTTTAACCAAATAGTATAGTATGCTTGAGTCGGTGGACTGATATTATTTTTGTATGGGCATGACTTGAAGAACTCCCTTATTATTATTATTATTTATTAATGTTATATACATATATTTACGTTACATTTGATTAAGATTGGTCATTCATAGTATTTTAAAACATATATTGTTTATACATGAAGTTATTTTGTACATTGAAATGAGTGCTTAGATAGGGAATAACCAGTAAACCGTTAAATGACCATAACTTGCGATAGAATTATTCGATTTGACCAAAATACTTTTAAGTGTTTACAGTCTTAAATTATATATTTAACCTTTATTTTGGCATGTTGACACAACTGTGTCATGAAATTAATCTTAAAAATTGCTATGTTGTCATACTTTTTACGTCAAGAACTTTGACGTCAACATAAATCAACCTGTGAACACCTTGCTACTGTAACTGTCAATGGTGACTGGTTATGGGTTAATGAAATGTCTGGTCATTCAGTATGTTTGCATCAATATTTAGTGGATAAAAGAAAGCTCTCAAAAATTGTCACATTAAGAAAGTGTTTTAACATTTTTAGAATGGCTTATATAAATTGTTGATTTATTGATCCTCTGAGGTGAATCATGTACATTTTTTGATAAAAGAGATAAGTGCTATTTGCATCTTTCCTGTGGAAGCTAAAAAAAACTATTTATATGAAATAAAACAGATACAGTATCTGCAAACTTGAAGGAGACATATCTCGTTTTCAAAATGAATACCACGTATAATAATTATGCAAAAATATTGGTTGTTAGTTGTTAATTTTATTTTTTTAAAAAGAATTTTAAAATTTATCATGTTTATTGATATTAGTTATTTAATATAATATGATATATCACAATTATATGAAATACAAGTTTATTTCTGGCAAGTTTCAATGAGGGTTCTTTTTTGCTTGATAAATGTGGCCATTCCATATAATTGTGTCATATGTTATTTATTCTGTTACTAAATGTGGCTTAAAGATACATTGTCCCGAGAGTATTTATCGGGTGGTTATTTCCAATAAAATTATGGCCAATCTTTCTAGAAAAATACTGGATTTCCCGACAAACACCCATGGGGCAAACACTGTCCAAAAATGTCAGGGTATCACTAACTGGCAACCCGACTGTTGTCTGCCAGTTTATTGTGTGCTAGCTTGACTGAGGGAGCAGTTGTTATTTCTTGATTAAATGCTTAGGCGGTTTTGGGAACATTGAGGGGTGTCAACAAGCTTATTTATAGCTATAGGAATCTCCCCGCGAATACAAAGTTTTGAGAAGGATTTGAAGCAAATTTTTGAATATGTTTTTAGTCCAAATATATCATCAAATCACACAGGAAAGTATCTTTAAACAATGTTCATATGTTTGGGAGTTTTGTCCAATTTTGAAATACTAAATTCTTGTCGAAACCATTGAAATTAAAATGATGGCAATAAAATGTACCAGCGATTGTTTCATAGATTTGAGTCTGGCACAAAATCTTGTGACTGAATCTCTTGTTGAATAATGAGGATATTGCCACACAGTTTTGTTAAAATATAACTGAATATACAATTTTTTATAGGCCAGCTGATTTGCATAATTAAAACTCTGCATAAATATATTTATACCCTATGCAAAAATCAAAGTATGGTATTCTTTTATAGAAATAAAACATATTTTTTTAATAGTTGTTTATGTCTTAAGTGTTGAATGATTTGTCCAGCATCTTAAATGGCCTTTTAACTCACCCCAAAATCACTGATTGAACTCTGCTTCAGGAATTCATATGGTTCTTTCATTATGAACAAATATTTATGGACTACTGCATGTAGATAGTTCTTAAGCCTTATGATTAATGAAATGTAATTGCTATCATTAAAAATTTCTTGGAAAATCATGCTGACAAAGATCATTATTTGTCTCTATTTCACATTGCAGATCTAAAGTTTTAGATGATCCCTATCAAATTTAAACTTCAATGGTGGTGGGTGTATTTGGCTTGGCTAGCAACTTTGTGCTGGAATTCTTCAAAATATTCAGAACATCTCCCAGTTTATTCTTAAAATTTGGATGGTCTCATTTTCAAACGCCTGTCTTAGTTTGGATGCCAGGCTTGTATGTGGTTCACCTAATTGACATGGATTTTCTCCTGTTCCCTCTCTCTGCTAAACACCCCTGCACCTGCAGTGCACCCAAATTATTTGAATACAGATATACTGTATGTTAGTCCTATAAAGACCTAGTTCATAAGTAGTCATTAGCCCCATTTCTCTTTCTTTGAAACTTGTGAAATTTATTTGGTGAGAATACTTCTGTAGCATGTTAGTAAAAGTGACTAGTTTGTAAGTGAAATGTATGGAAGTATAACAAACAAGGAATGAAAATGGCAAATATTTACTAATAATTACATAGTTATAGTTGTGCATACTGTACTAAAATAAAATCACTTGTTTTATATGTATATTTCACTAAGCAGCATGTGTTTAATAGCTTACTATACATACAATATAAATCAACATGCATATCTTACATAGCTCTAATAAAACACAGCAACGATTCTCATAATGGAGGACAACTCCATCTACGCATACTTAATCTTTTCAAAGCGGTGCGTATTGAGAAATAAAGGTAAATTTTCAAATACCTTATTTATAGATCTTCTTCGACTCTAAAACTGTCTTAACTAACTGCAATTATTAGTGTTCATTTCATGGATATTTTATTTGGGTAATTTTTTGACAATAGCTGAAACAGTTCACATCATGATCAACTGCTAGGAGTATATAATATAGAAAGAACAATGTAGTATGCATACATATAACTGTCTCATGTGCCTAGATGTGGTCTACAAACTGATTAAAATACAGGTACTATTTTGATTAGCTTTTTATAGTTTAAATTTTTGTTGATGCTGGAGGGAGGGGAGGTAATCCAATGCATTGGTCCGATTAGTCGAGCTATATAAGGTGTGTGCACAGAATGAATAGTATAAATAAATCAAGACCATCAAACCAAAGTCCCCAATAACCCCAACATTACCTCCCTCACAGGAACAGCTATCGAAAGTATTAGAAAAAAAAACTTGTACAAAATTTAAATTTGTATTTTAATCAGACTGTATGACCTATAGGACTGCTTGATTAATTTCTATCTTCACAAATTTGAAGTATCAAAAAGTACTATAAAAGTATAACAAATTAACATACTCTAGTCTTGACTGTCTGACAAAATACAGAGGCTTTAATGTATCCAGCCATGAATATAAAATATAATCTTGAAGTCGGCTTTGATTTCATTAGCATGGTATTAATCCATATCTTTCAACCAAGCAGTTCTATTTTGCAATCAAGAAAGAATATTTACTTATAATATAGAGATAAGCCAATAAACAACTATACTTAAATGCTTGATCTGACTGGTCGCAAATTTCCTGTCAATGATAACAAAAAGAACTACTGTTTAACTTTTCATATAGAGTATTGCATATCATGAACAAGATATTTATTCATTAAATAATTGAAATTGCATTTTATCCAGTCTTTCTTCAGACTATATTTTCATAATAATTCTAGATGGGCTGTATAAAAGACTTATCAGTACATTATATGGTCTATGGTGCATATCTTGATTCTGAAAAGTCAATAATTTTCTCAAACAGATAAATATACAACAAAGTCTCACACAAAAAAAATCGGTTTCTAATCAACATATAAAAATCAAGGAACACAAAAATATATTAGTCACACAAGACAAAGGAGATTTTTCTGGGAAATATTTTTTCAGAGAATATCAACATTCTAAACTGGAATTCTGAAACAACTGAATCTATTAAAAAATAATGAAAGCTAGCAAAATACACAACTATAATGATAATAAATAAGGAGTGCTGATAAACAGGCTGAAGCAAATATTTACTACAAGTATCCGCTTCAAAAGGAATTAAAATTTTCAAAATCTACTAATCTCATATTAGTTATAAATATGTATAAAATATTCCCTTTCCACTTGCAATATCACATTATGAAATCTCTTCTCAAATCCTGTATCCTAAAGAAAAGTTTGTGTGACTATTTCTATCAGTAGACACTTAAAGATGCATTATGTAAGAGCTAAATCTGCCTATTGCAGGTCTTTGTTTTGGCTTCCAATGTTATATAAATTATTAAAGAGGCAGTATGGGAGATTAGTTAAAGAGTTGACAGTTCTTGCTATAATAGTTAAAAAATATAAACGTAAATAGAATATGTTGAAAATTTCAGTCAAATTTCTCCACTCTGAACCAAGATATTAACGATAAAAAACATAGTCTCGATTATCCATTTTCAGATTTAATCATCAATGAGCGTTGAGCAGCAGATCGGATTCAAATCTGGCACATAAGATGACATTAAGAGTTGATTATGGTTTGGATAAGTTAATTAATGTCTAATTAATAGTTTATATAACATTTTGGGCCTAAAGAAAGACCTGCATAATGTATGTTTAAGTAGACATTTATTAACATGACAAGCCTATAATCAACTTTCTACTGATCTAGATCTTCGCATGGAATTAACATCCATGAGATTTAAAAATTTAATGATAAAATGGACAACTGAGGTAAAGTCTTGGTTGATGAGTACCTTTGCTACGATAATGAATTATCTAAGCTGTCCTCAAACAGTCATTACTCCGTTCAGAATAAAGTAATTTGAATGAAATTTTTAATATATTCATTTTTCATTACATGTATCTATGTTTGAACTATTATAGCAAGAACGTCTAGCTCTTTATCTAATTCTTAATTAATGCATCTTTAAGGATTTGAAAGAGAATACAGTATGTCATATCAGACAAGAATCAAAGTATCTGGAATAAGGTGTGAAGTAGGGGTCAGTGTTCTGCCTTTAATATTAGATGACTCATACTTTTTACATCAATTCTGCTGAAATTGTGAATGAAAAAATATAAGCTAAACATAAGCTATCCAAACTCCAACTCAATCTTGACCCTTGCAGTAGGCATGATTTCTGAAAGGGTGAGAGGAGATTTGATTGAATAAGTCAGTTATTGTTTTTGTCTGGAAATCTCAACAAAAATAATGTTTAAAGTTAGTACAAGTTAAGCTTCCTGAAGGTACAGCTAATTTTTTAAGTTTAGTAGAAAAAAATACAGAGGCAGATCTACAACACTTTCTTTGAAGTTACATTTGTACTGCTATAACCAAAATATTGACTTCAGGATCAAATGTTTAAAATTAAAGGAATATAGGAGGAGAAAATATGTGACCTACATGTATGCAACCGAAGATGTGTATAATATACAGTTTAATGGAGATGATAAACAACCTGTAGAGATTAGAGTACTACTATTCATGGAAATCCATTGTTTCTGGTTACCAGTAACATGGCTGACCTGGATGTCAGAAAAAATATCTGTACATTAAAGGATCATAATAAGAAGCTATTAATTCACCAACTGTTTTATAATGGAACTGGTGAGTGGCGTAAATATATTTATTTTTGTTGTATAATTCATCAGTCATGAACAAAACTTGTGATAGACTACAAGAGGTGATGACAATTTTTTTTGAGAATATCCTAAAATATTTGGACGGAGACTGTTTTATGAAGAGCTGACATCTAAAAGCATACTGTACAAATAATCTCCAAAATGAATATATGTCATGTAAACTTTCTTTAAAGAGGAGCCCTCCCTCACTTTTGAAATTTATTTATTGACAATGTGGTTAGATTGTGTGCAAAATTAGAGTAAAATCCACTGAACAATAATCAAGATGCAGCTCTCCTATTAGTTAAATAAAACTGAGCAGTAACTAATATAAAATCGGCATACATGTACATGTACCTCAATTGCATGACAGTGCTTAGATTTTTGATAAGCTTAAATTGAGCATAGGCTATATAAAAACGATATAAAATTTAAGGCAAAGTGATAATGACTGTTTAATCCTGTATTAGGCCTATTCATATAGTTCAAATATTGGTGGAGGTTACTAGCATAAACAACGTCTTGCAACTACCAACATTTCAGCACAGACCAACATGTACTGTCAAAATCTTTTCAGTTTTTTTTTCATTTTCACAATACATGTACCAAGTTCACATATCTATATATTGGCTAACTTTGTCATAAAGAAATATTTTAAAGTTTTGAAATATCAGAATTAAGTGAAAGTAGAGAAAGAAGCCTTAGTTATCCAGTACATCATTAACAAGCTACATGTACATTCCGATAATTTGTGTTACACAAAGGCGGCTGATGCAGTCAAGGTATCAGACAGTAAATGGTCTAAGAAGATGAACAAAAATGATACATATTTGATTCATGCATAAGAGAAAGCAATAATAAATTTCAAAAGACCATACTCGCTTGGTGTAATGTTAAGACAAATTAATTTTATTATCAGATTCACATCACATTTTCCTAGTCACTAACATTTAATACGAGGAAAGACATGTCTAATAACTTCTGACCATATACAACATAAAATTATATAATACATGTTTGATGTTATGATGTATTTCATTGTAGGACTTTTACATGTTATAAGTATCAGGTGAGATCAAATTAACAAAATTCTCTTGGTATCACGTTATATTTATAGCACGGCTTTCATGAGTTAACAGGTTTAAACATCGAGGCCGTAGGCTGAGATGTTAAGAGAGAGAGAGAGAGAGAAATGGGGTAAAACGTCCACTCGACACAAACTAGGTCATTTCAGGACTAACATATGGTTTAATTTTACTTCAATAATTAGCTTGCGCGTAGGGGTCTTTAGCAGTGGGAGGAAACCGGAGGACCTGGAGAAAACCCACTAGGTTGGACAGGCGACCCTACTCCTTGTCACGTACAACCAGGGATTCGAAACCACGCCAGTCGACTCAATGACAGACTTTATGATGCAGCGCGCGCACGCTAACCATTCAGACATCCACCCCCCACCTGAGATGTTAAACCTATTAACGAATGAAGCATGCTATAAAGGACTTGTAACATTGACACCTGCTCAACATGCTTGTTGTTATTGCACAGAAAACCCACCCCACTTCTCTATATGATTTCTACTAAAACTAGTGTAGACCAGCAAAAGAGTGCAATAACATTGAACATGTCTGGTTACATGTATTGCACGGTTAAGCTCCACCCAATCTACTAGAGGGAAAATAATCTGCTTATTCAACGAAAACAACAAAGGAAGATTTCCCATCCATGTTACAATTGGTTTTAGTGTAGTGCTCTACATGTAGTCCAGCAGGATCCTAAAAATCTAATAGTGGAAAGGCAGGCTAACAACAAAATAAATAGATCACATCTTATCAAAACAAACTAATAATATCAATGAAAACCACCAGAACTCATTAAACTGACCTACTACAATTAGTTAGCAAATGACAAACATGTAGATTTACATGTACATGTAGAACTGTCGTCCTAAAGGCCAATCTAACTCTGTAACTGTGTTGTACATGGACTTCACTAGGGCAAACAAAGTAAATTATGTTGCCATTGCACAGTAGAATCAAATACTTTAACTTTCTGTGAATCTGTTTTGACATTACACTTAAATGTATTATACATTTCACAATACTGTACATGTATCAAGAGCTTTGGGTTTAAATAGTTATAAAGCCTAATTGTATGAGTGAATTTATCTCTACATAAATTATATACAATATATTAAATAAGTCCAGATATACATTAGGGCTTCACTATAGCACTGATTTTGGGGGCATCCGATTGACTAAAGCAAAGTCGTAGGCCTGTTTTGGATAAGGCTCTGGAGATTACTATGGTGGAAGCCATGTCAACACCCACTATATACTGCAAGCTGTCTTTTAGTCAACCATGCTATAGTGAAGACACATTGCATTAGGGAGGGGGGGTTAATATATACATTTAAGGTCAATCTTCATCTACATTATAACAGGGCAGTTTTAGTGTACAATAGCCTACACCTGTGAGACTACGAGGTAATGCCCCCACCGTCTCCCAGATACCACTATATATATCATACTTTGATACAAGTTTTTGTCCGGTTTTTGTCTGTACATTATAACCACCTAGCACATAAATTTGATCATTATAAACCACACACGAAGCCTCTTTGTGAGATATAGATAGTGGCGCTATTATCGTCCATTGATCCATGGCAGGGTGATAGCACTCAGACTGCATTACTGGCTGCGCTTGCTGATTAACATTCAAGTTACAACCCCCAAATACAAACAACTTATCCTGCGCCGCACACATCACATGCCAACCTCTTGGGGTCAACATGGGGGCCATGTCTTCCCACTGATTAGTCTGTGGGTCATATCTCTGCATGTCTGGTGTAAAATGATTACCGCTATAACCTCCCGATATATAGATATATCGCTCAAACACGGCACCCGCATGGGCATGATAAGACATCGGCATGGCTGTAATCAACTCCCATGTGTTCTCGGCTGGGTCATAGCACTCTGCTGTTGCCAAGCTACCATCCTTAAACTTTCCGCCAACAGCATATATCTTATTATTTAATGCCCCTGCAAAGAAATATGCCCTTTTGTTTAACATGGGACATACTTGATACCAGCTGTCAAATCGTGGATCATAACGTAAAACAGAATTAACGGCCGATTCTCCATGTGCACACTGTGTCGTACACCCACCGAGTACGTACAGGAAGTTGTTATAAACAACCACCTGCATGTGACTCAAAGCACTGGGTAATGTTGCTATTTCCTGTCTGTTTAACAAACTGTTCGAAGTCACTTTAGAATCAAACACAATAATTTCATCGTGTAGACACGGGTTGGGGTGTATCTCCCGACCCCCGACACTTATTAAACGTTCAACATATGATCGTAACTGGACACTACTGGAGGTTGTAAAGGGTTGGGAATGAGGAACTACGTGATAATTTAAAGCTCCTAAAACCATCTGTCTTAAATCAGGGTTTGACATCATCGTTTCAACACGCTGCACATGTTGCACCAAGTCTGATGGGTTTATTAATGGGAAACGTATTAATTTCATCAAGGGCCATGCGTGCTCCTCTTGATTAGCGTCTTGTCGCAACCATTCCCATGTTATATGAAAAATATCTATTTCACGTAAAAACAACTTTTCACTATTTAAACAATTGTTCATTTGTTCGTAGGTTAAGAGATGGAGTGTGCCTTCTTTTGCTATCTGCATCAGATTCTTGGCTATAAAAACATCTATCTGCTTGAGTGCATTGTTCATACTATAAAGTTTAGCCGTATTGATAAAATCATAGAAATTAGAGGTTGTCATTCCACTCAGGAAGTTTCGCTCACAGAATTCTATAACTGGTGTCACTTGAAGATGAGTTGCGGCTGCTATCACATCGAATATGTCGTCACCTTCAAGTGTGGTTGTTGAAGTATAAATGACCTCAATGACCTTTTCCAGACCTTTTGCAGTTATTCCCTTTAGTTCTATTTCTTTCTGTTTACTCTCTCTCATACCACTGGTAAACATAGATCGAAAATAATCTGAACATGATACCAGTATAACTCTATGAACTTCAAATTTATTATCTGAAAAAATAAATCAATCAAAGATATAGATTTAGATGAATGTATACCACAATACAAGACTTATTTTTAGACTAAACCTAATAGATGTACACATTTGAAAATCACAATGTATTCCTAATATAATATATGCTAATGTGTTTTGACAAATTTCAGCAGCAGTTGAGTGACTTCTTAAATTTGGCTTTGACTTGAACAGTGCTTTTCTAAAAGGCTTTAAATCATCATCTACAACTTAAAGGTTGTAAGTAGTGTTATTTAAATAATTTATGTCCCAAGCCTATAAATTTAATATACAGCTAAGCAAACTTCTTTTTGACACTGTGAAACATACATGTAGTTCTATTGGTTCTTAATAAATTTACAGGTGAACTATTTCCTGGAAAAGAAGCCCTGGGTTATGATGTTTATTATTCTATGTGGATGGAGGGCCTGGCAAGGAACAGGGTCTGGTTGTATGTTGGAGTGCATGTAAAGCATATGCCGGTCTTCATTCGCCAAGGCAGTGCAGAAAAGTAGGACTTTGAACTTTAAAACCTATTTCATTTTTCATTTTGTTGAACTTCTAACAGAAACTTGATGTACATGTACAAACATGTATCATTAAGGTCATTATGAAGAATTTTGACAATTCAAATAACAGTCATTTTTAATTGCCTTGATTTGAGCGATTTTGGGAAACTTACTTTCAGCTATGAGTATAACATCACACAGAATCTTATCATTCTTTAGTTTGTTTAATCCTTGTAGTATCTTCATTCCATGCTCTGGCCTCTCTTCTACGCGGAAGATTTCACCATTCGTTAAATCTTGTCCTTCAGCCATTTTACTATCTTGTTTTTTACGTCTTTTAAAAACCACTTTTCTCGGCATTAACATCAACAATTCAATAAACCATGCAACATCTTTATCACCCTGGCTACAAGCAGAAAAAAAAGCCTATTATGGAAAATGAAAATCAGGAAAAAAAACTATGTAGTAAATTAATAATAAATTTGATATATTTTGTATGGAAATCACCTTTCTTCAATCTTCTTGCTCAAACTTTAATAAAATATTCAAATCATCTAAACAATTCTGCGAGACCAGCAACAGATGCATCAGTCTGTGAAATGTTACTTAAATTTTGCTGCCTCTTATAATAATTATTCAGCCCTTTAAAGCGAGAATTTCATATTTTCTAAGAAAGTCAAAACATAATTATTTCTATTTCTTTTGCTCAATAGGTTGTCAACTCACTATTATACAATGATAGGTATCATTCTCACACTTAAAAACCATTCACCCCGGAAATAATAACACAATTACCTCCCTAGTTTTTCTATTCCCCCCATGGAATAGCAATCTTCAAACGTTTGAATTTGAAGTTGAAAATGATATTTTTGCCAATTTCTCAACTGGAAATAGTGAATTATAGGATTAATAGGATTATTCTGTAACAAAGTAGGACTGTTTATAGATACCATCTATTTTAAGGCTTTATTTTAATACATTTTAAAAATATAACTTAAAAATATGAAATTATCGCTTTAAATATTCTGTTAAAAAATGTCAGTTAAATATTAAGAAGAAATGAAAAGCTTGAATTGGAGAGGATGGATGGTATTTCCTTTGGTCTCAAGACTTAGAATTAACATGAGATGTTTAATGTAAATACTGATATCTGTGCACTGATGTCAGCTGATTGTATTGATTTTGTTTATATACATGTATTACAAACCTTTTAGTTTTGCTCTATACATGTATATTAATATTGTTAGTACTAGTAGGTAGAAGACACCATCTAGCTTATTTACTATTTTGATTGGTTTTCAAATTTACATAAGAACCTAGTGCTATTCTGTTCGTGGCCCGATAGTCCACTAGTCTTGGTGTTAGACAGAAGGTTATATAAGAGGCTTATAATTCTGGCAGTCTGTAGTGTTACTCTGAATGTCTAATACAGCGGTTCTTTAATCCAACTTTCCCTTATTTCTAATGTTTGAAAGAAAGATAACAGCCTGGAAATCTGTCAACATTTTACAGTATTCTGATTATCCTTTATGCTAATCTGTTATTCCAATGACGTCGTGTTTGATATACTAGTTAATAGTCCATCAAAAGTGAGTTCTTCAACTCTACCTTCAATACAACAGTCTGTAAGACCCTTCTTTCTGGAGCATTATTCACCCGCCAGTCTGCAGAGTATGTCCGAGTAATTTTTTTCAGAGATCGGTGCACGCAAATTTTCTTTAGATTTGCACGCCAGTTTGGCACAACATTTTTACCTTGCACACAGCAACTTTACTTTAATGAGTACTAATTGTCAATTTTTCTGTATACGGTAATCCGTTATCAATCTGCATTCAATAATGACGATATTACCCGACATACAAGGGAGACAACTACCATAACGGTAAGTAGTGAAGTGACTCAGTGTGCGAGGCAAATTGAGCCAATCGAGTTGCCATGTGTGGCTAATGATGTACGCGTGCAGACTGTGAAGTGGTTGCTATAATTTTGAATTTCAGTGGTACTTTTTAGAAATTACATGCCAGACAGAAATAGCACAATTTATCACTCGTGGATTTATGTCCTTCACGCTTGAAGTGTTAGGTAGGTTGCACGCCAGAATTAAGTAAGGATTTTCATTTCACGCACTAGACCTCGTCGAAATCTGACATACTCTACAGACTGGTTTGAAGCCGTAGCCCGTAATACCATGTATCTCAGGTCTCTACGACTGAGGGAAATACTGGGTCAAGACTGCAGGAAAGTGTTTAAAAATAGCACCACATTTTGTCTATTATTAGTATCAAAATTATTCACATGATTCTGTCAAAATAATTATGAAATATCAAAATGCAAATTTGAACTTCATAATGAAATAATTTATATTAGCTTTTAATTTGCTCCATTAGAATAGCAATAGGCAATATTGTAACAAATTTAAATGGGTAAACAATAAAGACTTTCAAAATATCATCAGTATTCTTTGGCAAGATTGAACTCTGTCACTGAAGCTACTACCATGGACCTTACACATGTATCTCATGTAGGCCTACTCCGTACCCGATTGCGAAGAAGTCAAACTAAACAACCACAATAAAATTCTGAAATTTTTCTAAGACATACCACTTTCACACCCAGTAATAAGGTTTAGAGTTGCAGGAATCTTTTATTGTCTATTTAAGACATAGTTTTATGCTTGATATTCAAACGACAGTAAACAACCTTTGGTATTTTTTTCCTGTAAAATAAAGTTTATTTGCCATTTCCTACACAATATTTCATACCGGAAATGCAGATATTCTATACGTATGCGCATGCGTGAATAGGTATAGACAGAAATTATTTCACAAGTTGAAGATCATCGAACGAAGCGGTAGAAAGTAACAGTAATTATTACAGTCAGGTAAATATGTGATCTCTGTTCATTATTTTTCATAATCCATTGTCTAAATTCTTTTACTTATAAATATACCCGTCGTTATGTTATTCACATGTTATTTAAAACCGCTATTTAGCATTACATTTCGTGCAATTTCGCGGAATATTTTGACAATTTATTTTTGTTTTGATCTGGTATGTGGTAGTTTGAATTGTTGTTGAATTGTTGTTGAATTTGTCCTCACGTGGCCTTTTAATATAAACGTAGACATTCAGCTACGAGTTTTATTGATTTGTTTATGTGTATATCTATCTTCTACTTCAATTCAATATGTCACTGAATTTGGGATTTGATGTTATTCTAAAATACAATGATTGGATTAAGAGACCTGTGTTTACTGACTGGAAATTGTTGTGATGATGTAACAATCAACAAATACAGTAACAATTTTATGGAGCCTGTCATATAATCAAGAAGCCTGTCATATAAGTGTAGCTTATACTTTAGTTCAGAATATGGCATTCATGGTTGATGTGCTGACTCCCATTCAAGATCTCCTCTCTCAGTTTCGAACTGAATCTGCAGTGTCTCAATGTTGGGGTTGGCCCATTATTGCCCAGTAGAGGAACAAATACATATGAGCCTTTAGAAGACCTTTGCCAAGATCCAGAGTGATTACTCTGAGTCATGCAATAACTATTATACATTTTTTTGTTCTTTCACAAATTTGTAAGACAACAACCCCCACTCCTGAATTTTCCAGATTAGTTTCTCCTCGGAATGACAAAAAACTGCGCCGAGTCGTGCAGATGGGAAAAATCTGGGGAAAAAATTCCTTCAAAGCCCACTGCATGGCACATGCCGATCTTCATTAAAAGTAGGGTGTTATGGCCCAATTTACTTCATTTAAGTTATTATAGTCATGTAATTTCTACATTTTTTATTTCAGATGCAATAAATTGCTTAGAGTAGTAATGTCTAACAGTGTTTGCACCCACTGTGGGTGTACAGAGATCGACAAGGATCCGGGTAGAGGCGATGCTGTTTGTACAAATTGTGGTTCTGTACTAGAAGATCAAATCATTGTATCTGATGTCCAATTTCAGGAAAATTCAGCTGGTGGTACATCAGTTATAGGCCAATATGTTTCTGGTGATGGTTAGTAAAAAATATTAATTTTCAAACCTTTCTGGCTCAAACAGTAAGAATTGAACAGTTACTTTATAAAATGCATTGAACATCATTCTAAAGTATTTATATTTTCAAATAAGTTAAATGTTGTTTTGGTTTGATAGAGCACATTATTTGATCAATTTTGCAAATTTATTTTCCAGGAAAACTTTGTGACTAACAAATTTGCTAAGTTTTTTTCTCAAGCTTTGGATTAAAGTGCTCTCAATTATTCTTCTAATATGATATTTAGAATTTTTGAAAAGGTTTTATGAAAAAAGAACAGAAAATGCACATGCTTAGAATCTTTAATTAAAGAGAGAAATGAGCTTGACACATCAGGTCATTTTGAATCTAACATTTTAAACCTTTTTTCAATCTTTTTATTTGCTCACTTCATTCTCCAGCAATAAGATGAAGCTGTTGATAAGCAAGGCAATTCAGTAGGCAGCCGATATTGATTTTATGATGAAATAGATGACAGACCTCACCTGATATCTACAACATAATGTGCTAACACCCACCTCACTAATACACTAAAATAAAATAGAAGATATACAGCACAGTTAATTTGTTAAAATGTCTGAATTATTTTTAGGTACAAAATCAATCAATCTAGGTGGTACATTCGCTCCTGGTTTTGGTCGTGAGTCAAGAACTGTAACTTTACAAAATGGTAAGTCAGATTTCAATTACACAATTATTTTATGCCTCACATTGTCAGTATCAGAACATGGAATGTACATGTATATCAATCTGATTAAAACACAGATCCTATTTTTTCAGATTTTGATAGTTCAAAATTTTATTTCATGCCTTTACTACGCCTAGTGGACGCCATTGAAAGTTTAAAAATCCTAGCTTTTTACTGATCATGGCATGGGTAGAGCCCTGCAACACTTCCATATAAGAGTTTCATGAAACAGGAAGTATATGTAGCAAAACTCAAGAAGTGGTAGTGCAACGTCACCCTGTGTTACTCCCCAACTCAAACTGCCCTTATACCTAACTCTGCCTGGACAGCAATTGAATTCAACTGTACACAGAACTTTGGTTTTGTGTCTCATCCAAACCACTAGACGCGTTTCCATGCCAGGTCCTTCATCCTGCACCACTGATGGGAGGGTAACTGCTCTGGAAAATCCCGGGATTGACCCCTAGACCTCCTGTTTAGTGAGCCATAGTTTCACTCAATGAGCCACTGTGGCTCCCAATCAACTTTAAAGCTTGTCCTGTAACAAATTGATCCATCATACTTAATCAACCCAGTTTAAAATTCTATTTTGACTAGACCCTTTTCCTTGCCAGGCCTTCTGTCCTGCACCACTAACAAGGGAAACCACGCTTGAAAATCCTTTGAAACTTTCTTAGCCAACACCAGAATCGAACTTCTGGTTAGTGAGTCAGCGCCTAACCCACTTTGACTTCCAGGTGACTTTAAAGTTTGTCTTGTAATTAATTGATTCATTATGAACTAATTGATTCATTATGGTTGATGATCAACTCAGTTTAAAATTCTGTTTTGACTTCATTCTAGGAGGATCTGCTAATTTATTATTATTAATAATATTGAATCTTTGGTTAAATTTTAAGGTAAAAAGAAGATCCAACAGCTTGGAGCACAACTGAAGTTAAACAATCATTGTATGGATACAGCTTTCAATTTTTTCAAGATGGCTGTTACAAAGCGTTTGACTAAGGGCAGAAAAAGTCTTCATGTTATAGCTGCCTGCATATATTTAGTCTGTCGAACAGAAGGAACACCTCATATCCTTTTTCCAACTTTGTAGCCTACATTATTAGTCCTGTAACAATATGCGGTTATATCAATTCAATATATTGTGTAAATTTAGCTGTAACAATATATTCAGATATATTTTTTGAAATTCAGCAATATTTTAATGAATGATAATTTTGTTTCATTTTTAATTCAGTGTTTCATTCATTAATTGTCAGAATTTGTGTTATGTTTGTGAATAATGTTTCTCTACGGATAATGGAGAACAGTCATCATTTGACATATTGTTGTTTGTTAAAGACTCTGATCAGGGGATAATAAATCCTTTGCTGACTACAGTATTGACAGTATTGTAAAGTTGAATCTCTAAAAGGAATATCATATCAAATAGGGTTAAGTTCTGTTTCGTATTTACAAACATGAATTGAAAATTTGTTAACCATTGGCAAGATATATAAATGGGATGTGGTCAAAACAAGCCAATACAGTAGTAGAAATACTGCAATATACAAGAATATTGTTTTCGGCTAATTTCCATTTATTACCTATGAAAATATGTTTTATGTTATTTTTTCTTAACAATTATGTAAATATGTTGTTAGATTTTAGTGATCTACTTCAGGTGAGAGCTACTTTATGAAATAAATATATTTTAGAAAATTGGTATTTTGTAATCATGGCTGGCTAAGTAGGGTGGCTGTGAGTTCCAATGAGCTGCACTTCAGGTCTTAATGAGATATTCTCACAAATGTTACTTTCATAAAGTTGTATTATTTGTGATTGCAGGTGAATGTATATGTTCTAGGTAGAACCTATTTACATATATCTAAAGAATTGTGCTTAAATATACCAGCTATAGGTAGGTACTTCTTCCTTAGATTTTAATTCTTAAAGAACTTTGTAAACTGTCCATTTTGATTAATTATTTACTCGTATCTGTGAGTGAAATAACTTAAATATCTGATACCTCTTGTATTTACTTGGGAAAATCTTAAACCTCTTGTATTTACTTGGGAAGGTTGTGTGTGACAAAGGGAGTAGAGTCCTCTGTCCAACCCCTATGTGCAGACAGATTATTGAAATAAAATTGAACCATATTTTAGTCCCAAATTGACCTAGTCTGTGTCAAATTGACCTTAAACCCCATTTCTCCTTCTCCCTCTCTTTTTATGTATGTTTAAAGAGGTATAAAAATTGTGCATTTTGATTAATAAATAGCTTAAATCTGTACATGTATGTGTGAAATAATTGAAACATCTTATACAACTTCATATTTACTAGGACTGTTCCCATCTTTTACTGATTTTTGTTGTGTATTTATATAACATTTCAAAACTAACTGAAGCTATAATGTGTATGGTGGGTTCTATGTACCTTATATAATAGAGGGATGGGGGAGTTTTAAAGGTGCATTGGTGACTTTGAGATATTCCACATGTATACCTCTTTCTTTACCCTTGAAAATATTACTCCTTCCAAGAGTTATCAGCAGAAAGAAATATAATGCTATATATAAACTAACCTTAGATTTAAAATCGGGAATGAAATATCTTGCACTGCTTTGGTTCATTATTTCTGGATGTCCATCCAAGTTGATCTGAAGTATTTATGTCTAGTTTACATATACCAGTAATAATGGGTGGCAATATTGATTAATCTGTATGTGTATATTATCAGATGAGATCTATGATTTATATAGTCTGATGTACTTAATGCTTTAGCGCTTTGGCCATCAAGCATGGTTCCCCTTGTCAGTGGTGCAGGATGGAGTCGAAAATCTGAGGTCCCCTGTACACATAGATGTACATGTAAATGAACCCCCGATAGTTTGAATTTGAAATAAGGCTGTAGTGCTGCTGTCTGGACAATATTTCTCTCTTAGCGTACTGTATGTCTGTCTTAACTAGCCCAGCCTGTGCAATAGGAAGATTAACCCCATTTTATTTTCTTTTTTCAATCTGAGTTTGTGTCATGAAAGTGCATTATGACATGAATATTAACCCTTTACTTATTTCTAACAAACTATTTAATTCAACATATTAAACCTATTCTAAATACAAAATATAACAGGTCAGCAATAATCTATATATTTATATTGAACATATTTACAATTAAACTTTACTTTTGAAACTACATAAATTAGTTTAGCAAGTTCTACAATATTTATAAAGCGGTTGATCACGATCTAGTTATCCATTACAATACATAGTAAAATACTAAAGAGCTAATGTCAAGTAGAACAGTGATCACCCAATAACCTGGGCCCTGTTTCACGAAATTTTAACTAAAGATAAAATCAAATTTTAGTAGATACTTCAATTTTGATTGGCTTAGCACTAAAATCAATCTAATATTATCCAATCAAATTACTAAAATTTGGATTTTAGCTTAGTTAAAATTTCGTGAAACAGGCCCCAGATATAACACTGCCTAGAAATCTGACAATCTGTCACATATTTCGAAACATTTTCTTGTCTGTCCAAATCAAATTCAACCTTGATTGCATTAATTTAATGCACCATTTTCTGACTTAAATTACAGGAAAGAGATTCTCTATCAAATAATTATTTATGTGTACATGTACTTGTATTTACAAGATACTTTGTTTTTATTTTGATCTGTCCAATATAACACATAGCAGGTACATAATCATATGGTAAAACAATTCATTATATAATAAATACATAGTATATGATAACAATATAGAAGCCACACTCTTTAGGATTCATATTGACCATCATAAATTTGATGTAAAATAATCAATAGATTTTGCGTACACTGCTGGCTACATGTATGATGTATATATACTAAGAAATAAAAATAGGTTATGATTTAATGAACATTATGTACAAAAATCAGGTACCGTATATAGGCCACATTTATAGTCTTAAATTAATAGACTTATGGGAAGCTCTGTTCTACATTGTATATTAATAATAAGTCACCCCAAAAAACTGCATTAGATCCATGTAAATGTCATGGCTTGACATTGCAAGAATATGTTTGGAAAATTTCTACTTAATCTTTGGGTGTACAATACATGTAAGTCATTTTCTTTTTGTGTAACAATACTTACACACATGTATGTATATATCTACATGTAACATCAAACTTTTTATTGTGAAATGCAATATGGGAAGAGGGTACAGAAACGGTAAGTGCAAATGTGCTACAGAGTATTAACAGAATAAGTAAGAAATATTCTTATGGTGCTATATTGCATGTACCATGTATATTCTGGTACATGTATGTATACCAAAGTTTTTAGTAAAAAATGTAGATGGTCAATTCTTAAAAACAATTTTTTGGACACAAGGATATACTTCTAGCAAAATAATAACACTAATGCACTATATGTCACAATATATTCATCATAAAACCTGAGGTGCATCTAAATGATAGTTAATTAAACTAGTACTATCTTTTTATTTTGGGGATAATTTAGACTACAAATTACACACAGGGTACAAATCTATGCACAAATAAACTTCTAAAACTTTTTGTTCAAGAATAAAATATAAGTTCTGGTATTTGTCCACCTTGAACACCTGTGCCATTGGTACTATCGGAAGAACACTGAAATTGAAAGGTGACTTTTCCACATTGGATCTCTGCAAGACCTTCTTGTCCAAAATAACTAAGTTCTGTGCCATCCAAAACTGCACTGGCTGTGTAATAAGTCTCCGGTTCAACTTGAATCGGATTATCAAATTTGACAGGGAAGATGTTACTGGAGCCGTCGGATTTAAATTTTGTAATATTTTGTCCCAAGATTAATCCATTTTTCTTCAATTCAATGCGCACTTGATATTCTGCAGCCCCTTTACTAGATCCATACAGTCCAAAACCTGCAACAAATATTCTTCTATCAACTGAGAATTGTATGCTGTCACAACGGCCCCTGTAACGCCACTGATTGCTACGATAAGCGGAAGACTGAAACCGATGAACGTGATACTGTTGAAGACCTTTTCTGTGTTTATAATTAAATGCTAATAAGGGCTTTTTACGAGCTGTATAATTTAGGAAGATCGCGTTGGCCTCTTCTAATGTTAGAATACCAGACTGAGCTGGTCCATTAGCAAATTCCCCGAGACTCATAGTTGGTATTCGAAGCAAATGTAAACAACCTCCAAGAACTTTTCTCTGGTTTTCTGGATTGACATCTATTCCCTGTCTTTTGCATTCTGCCTCCGACCAGCGACACACTGCTTGAAATATTGACAATTCTTTAGCATTCAAGGTTTCTCGACTTAAAATAGTTTCTAGTGTTTTGTAATCTATATCTGAAAATCCATCTGATTTGAAGGCTTCTTCTGCTTGAGCATCAATAACTTCCCAACATCTTTGCATTAATTCAACTTCTTCAAATAGTCTACCTTGACTTAATAACACACAAGCATTACGAGCACTCAGGCTTGTTTCTAAAAAATCAACACAGACTTTGGCTAGATGTGGAACAATGTATTTCTTTGCTGCGTAAAGTGTAGCTAAAACATTGTCAGGCTCTAAACGGATCTCATCACAATATAAGTACCTAAACAAAAAATCAAAATGCATGTTAAATTACAATAAATATATTTCAAGTACTTTTGTTTATAAAATTGTTGAACCTAAATGTATTTATGCAGCAGTATTAAATGCTAGTGGTTACCATAGTCCTGAAGCAATGGCCTGAGAAATCTCTCTCTGGCCATTGCTGGATTGGCGTCTGATACTTTAGCTTTTGAGGGAGTGTGTCTTTTCTTCCCGTTTAATCAAAACTATCCCAAGTACAGCAACATGACAGCCCTTCGCTTAATCTGGGGTCTTCCCTAAAACTTTGGACAGTGATTTAAGGTATTAAAAACGGTGAAAATATTGTTTGTCTCCAAACAGTATTGTTTACATTGTATTTGTTTTGATAGCCTTGTTTGTCACACAATTAGTTTTTCTGTAGTATTCTGCTATGCACTAGTTAATTGGGCATAATAAAATCATGAGTCACAACATAACGTTATGTAAACATATTTGGTCCAATTTGGAGCTCTGTTTAAAGCGTAATGATATTGTTACACAGTTAGCTATTGGTTGTTAATCCCACTATTGACCAGTCACAATTTGGAACAGAAATTTGCTTCCTTTACAGCAGTGTTAAGTGGGATTAGGTATAATCAATCGAAACACTGCGAGGAGTATGGTGGTTAGGATTTGGTATTTGTTATGGTCTATTTAAAATTTATCACTTTACCTGAGCAAATTGTAGAAAGCTTGAGGTTCAACATCAGGAATTTCTACTTCTTTTGTTTCACTGGCCAAACCCCCATGAAACATTGCAAAAAATACAGTACTGCCAGTAGCTAAGACATATGTATGAGCTGGTATAACTTGTTGATTTGGACTAATACCCACAGTAAACTGAACATCAGACATCAATGAATTATTAAACATCACAGCATTTCTCTCTCGAACTGTTGTTTGAGTAGCTTGCCAATTGTGATCTTCGCTAGCTTTTGATGTTGGTAGGGGAGTTGGAGCGGGTGGTGGACTTCGTCGTGATATGGCAGAATAGGGTTGCCATGATATTGGTCCACTATGTTCAGATAGTGAATGTCGAGATGGCTGGGTGTAAGTTGGTTGTGTCACGAAGTTTGAAGTAGGAACCTCTTGGTTGACTTCATCTTCATCTTTAATCTTAGTTGACGGAATACAGGACTTTATCGACATGCTCAAATGATTTCACTCCTAGCTATTAAGAAAATAATTAAACAGGAGTTATAATATGCCCAGCTTCTTAGACTGACAATGAAAATTTGTAATTAAATTTCATCATTACAGTATTTTGTAATTTAGTCACAAGTTCAGTTGAAATGTGCCAATAAAAGATCAGCAGTATTATGCAATGTAGCCATGGGGCTGCAATCAAACCGGTTAACAAACAGGCTGGTGAGGGGAAACACCAATTTTTTGAAGTTACACACAAACATTCATTTCATAATCTGGGATAGCAGAAAGAGCAACACATCAACTATTAATTGATTCATACTCATACCAGTCAAGTTACAAACCTAATGATCATTGAATCGATGTACAAAAACTTGAAAAAGTAAATAAAACCACTGTAAATTTGGCTTTGAAATGACAACATCCCTGGCAATAATACTATCATATTAAAGAAACTAAATCGCTAATATTTGGGACTTAGAAATTGACACAAATGGGTCCCAACGCATATACATGTAATAATGTAATATGAATGTAAATAAACTGATTTCCGTTTTTACTCTAATTTCAAACCAGTTATGTTTGGCGAAATATACCAGAAGTCTCAATCAAATGGCAATATCTGGCGTCTGGTTATTCCAGTCTACACCGATAGTATTTATTGTGCATGCTCTCCCAATGATATACATATGATGTAAGAAAATGGCGTCACCGTTTGACATGATTTGTGGAATATGTCTAGCCTCGTTCTTCAAGTCTCTTGTTACAAATGGCGCTGAAATACATTATGACTATAATTTATGGTACACGATTCGTGTATCAATGTTTTTTTGTCTTTATTTTATTCAAATTATTGGATATTAGATTAGAAGCCCACCTTTTCCTGGTAAGATCACTACATCAATGTTGATTTAAATTGACAAATAATTCGTGTGTTCAATTTTAAAGACTTTGGATGATACTGAGTTAGCGACTTAGCTACTTTAATAGTAGTAATAATAAACGCCCAATAATAAATATTATCATTTTCTACGTACGAGACGAGTACGACTACGCCACGGATTTTATCAACTAACAAATACACTTTAGATTTTCGAAAGAATGGTAATAGTTTTGAAAATATTTATTGTCCATGCAGTTCAAATAAATATATTATAATCCAAATTTATTATTATTGGGACTTTAATACCTTGTTAAATCGCAATAAATGAAAACAAATTCTTAATTTTCGCTTTGACATTTAATACTACTCCATTTTGGATCCCAGAATGCTTTAGTGGAACGGGAAATAACTCTGGCCTGGGTACCTACTAGTCTCTTTCATACCAGTAACATTGTTGTAAAAGAAATAAAAGATAAAAATAATTATATACCGGTACCCACAAAGTAAATAGATTTTTGTTTGAATAAATTCCGTTCAATTTATAAAATGTGCGAATATGTATATGAAAGCAATTAGATAAAATATCCATTATTGAAATTTGCTAAAATAAGGGATATGTGCATTTATATATTTTAAAATTATATTATTCATCAGATAACTAAGGCTGGGGCTATTTGCCACATGTGGTAAGACAATCCGGAGACTATTTGCCACATGTGACAAGTCTCATTTCATGTGTCACGGCTACAGACCACAATTATCAACCGGTTTCAATGAAACTTACAGATTATAATAAGAGTATTAATATCTCAAACTAGCTTTCGGCCACTTCCGGTTAACGGTTTCCGAGATATTAGGTTACCACACATTTCATGTGGCACGGCTACAGACCATAATTATCAACCGATTTCAATGAAACTTACAGATTATAATAAGAGTATTAAGAGCTCAAACTAG
This sequence comes from Patella vulgata, assembly GCF_932274485.2. Lineage (NCBI taxonomy): Eukaryota > Metazoa > Mollusca > Gastropoda > Patellidae > Patella > Patella vulgata. The sequence continues at coordinate 29,105,497 of NC_065883.2, forward strand.
CCAAAATTTCGGCCACTTCCGGTTAGCGGTTTACGAGATATCAGGTTACCACACATTTCATGTGGCACGGCTACAGACCACAATTATCAACCGATTTCAATGAAACTTACAGATTATAATAAGAGTATTAGGAGCTCAAACTAGCCAAAATTTCGGCCACTTCCGGTTAGCGGTTTCCGAGATATCAGGTTACCACACATTTCATGTGGCACGGCTACAGACCACAATTATTAACTGATTTCAATGAAACTTACAGATTATAATAAGAGTATTAATATCTCAAACTAGCCAAAATTTCGGCCACTTCCGGTTAACGGTTTCCGAGATATCAGGTTACCACACATTTCATGTGGCACGGCTACAGACCACAATAATCAACCGATTTCAATGAAACTTACAGATTATAATAAGAGTTTTAAGAGCTCAAACTAGCCAAAATTTCGGCCACTTCCGGTTAGCGGTTTACGAGATATCAGGTTACCACACATTTCATGTGGCACGGCTACAGACCACAATTATCAACCGATTTCAATGAAACTTAGAGATTATAATAAGAGTATTAATATCTCAAACTAGCCAAAATTTCGGCCACTTCCGGTTAGCGGTTTCCGAGATATCAGGTTACCACACATTTCATGTGGCACGGCTACAGACCACAATTATCAACCGATTTTAACGAAACTTACAGATTATAATAACATTAATAATATCTCAAACTAGCCAAAATTTCGGCCACTTCCGGTTAGCGGTTTCCGAGATATCAGGTTACCACACATTTCATGTGGCACGGCTACAGACCACAATTATCAACCGATTTCAATGAAACTTACAGATTATAATAAGAGTATTAATATCTCAAACTAGCCAAAATTTCGGCCACTTCCGGTTAACGGTTTCCGAGATATCAGGTTACCACACATTTCATGTGGCACGGCTACAGACCACAATAATCAACCGATTTCAATGAAACTCACAGATTATAATAAGAGTATTAATATCTCAAACTAGCCAAAATGTCGGCCACTTCCGGTTAGCGGTTTCCGAGATATCAGGTTACCACACATTTCATGTGGCACGGCTACAGACCACAATTATCAACCGATTTCAATGAAACTCACAGATTATAATAAGAGTATTAATATCTCAAACTAGCCAAAATTTCGGCCACTTCCGGTTAGCGGTTTACGAGATATCAGGTTACCACACATTTCATGTGGCACGGCTACAGACCACAATTATCAACCGATTTCAATGAAACTTACAGATTATAATAAGAGTATTAAGAGCTCAAACTAGCCAAAATTTCGGCCACTTCCGGTTAGCGGTTTCCGAGATATCAGGTTACCACACATTTCATGTGGCACGGCTACAGACCACAATTATTAACTGATTTCAATGAAACTTACAGATTATAATAAGAGTATTAATATCTCAAACTAGCCAAAATTTCGGCCACTTCCGGTTAACGGTTTCCGAGATATCAGGTTACCACACATTTCATGTGGCACGGCTACAGACCACAATAATCAACCGATTTCAATGAAACTTACAGATTATAATAAGAGTTTTAAGAGCTCAAACTAGCCAAAATTTCGGCCACTTCCGGTTAGCGGTTTCCGAGATATCAGGTTACCACACATTTCATGTGGCACGGCTACAGACCACAATTATCAACCGATTTTAATGAAACTTACAGATTATAATAACATTACTAATATCTCAAACTAGCCAAAATTTCGGCCACTTCCGGTTAGCGGTTTCCGAGATATCAGGTTACCACACATTTCATGTGGCACGGCTACAGACCACAATTATCAACCGATTTTAATGAAACTTACAGATTATAATAACATTAATAATATCTCAAACTAGCCAAAAGTTCAGCCACTTCCGGTTAGCGGTTTACGAGATATCAGGTTACCACACATTTCATGTGGCACGGCTACAGACCACAATTATCAACCGATTTCAATAAAAGTTAGAGATTATAATAAGAGTATTAATATCTCAAACTAGCCAAAATTTCGGCCACTTCCGGTTAGCGGTTTACGAGATATCAGGTTACCACACATTTCATGTGTCACGGCTACAGACCACAATTATCAACCGATTTCAATGAAACTTACAGATTATAATAAGAGTATTAAGAGCTCAAACTAGCCAAAATTTCGGCCACTTCCGGTTAGCGGTTTCCATGATATCAGGTTACCACACATTTCATGTGGCACGGCTACAGACCACAATTATCAACTGATTTCAATGAAACTTACAGATTATAATAAGAGTATTAATATCTCAAACTAGCCAAAATTTCGGCCACTTCCGGTTAACGGTTTCCGAGATATCAGGTTACCACACATTTCATGTGGCACGGCTACAGACCACAATAATCAACCGATTTCAATGAAACTTACAGATTATAATAAGAGTTTTAAGAGCTCAAACTAGCCAAAATTTCGGCCACTTCCGGTTAGCGGTTTCCGACATATCAGGTTACCACACATTTCATGTGGCACGGCTACAGACCACAATTATCAACCGATTTTAATGAAACTTACAGATTATAATAACATTAATAATATCTCAAACTAGCCAAAATTTCGGCCACTTCCGGTTAGCGGTTTCCGAGATATCAGGTTACCACACATTTCATGTGGCACGGCTACAGACCACAATTATCAACCGATTTCAATGAAACTTACAGATTATAATAAGAGTATTAATATCTCAAACTAGCCAAAATTTCGGCCACTTCCGGTTAACGGTTTCCGAGATATCAGGTTACCACACATTTCATGTGGCACGGCTACAGACCACAATAATCAACCGATTTCAATGAAACTTACAGATTATAATAAGAGTATTAAGAGCTCAAACTAGCCAAAATTTCGGCCACTTCCGGTTAGCGGTTTCCGAGATATCAGGTTACCACACATTTCATGTGGCACGGCTACAGACCACAATTATTTACCGATTTCAATGAAACTTACAGATTATAATAAGAGTATTAATATCTCAAACTAGCCAAAATTTCGGCCACTTCCGGTTAGCGGTTTACGAGATATCAGGTTACCACACATTTCATGTGGCACGGCTACAGACCACAATTATCAACCGATTTTAACGAAGCTTACAGATTATAATAACATTAATAATATCTCAAACTAGCCAAAATTTCGGCCACTTCCGGTTAGCGGTTTCCGAGATATCAGGTTACCACACATTTCATGTGGCACGGCTACAGACCACAATTATCAACCGATTTCAATGAAACTTACAGATTATAATAAGAGTATTATTATCTCAAACTAGCCAAAATTTCATGTGGCACGGCTACAGACCACAATTATCAACCGATTTCAATGAAACTTACAGATTATAATAAGAGTATTATTATCTCAAACTAGCCAAAATTTCGGCCACTTCCGGTTAGCGGTTTCCGAGATATCAGGTTACCACACATTTCATGTGGCACGGCTACAGACCACAATTATCAACCGATTTTAACGAAACTTACAGATTATAATAACATTAATAATATCTCAAACTAGCCAAAATTTCGGCCACTTCCGGTTAGCGGTTTCCGAGATATCAGGTTACCACACATTTCATGTGGCACGGCTACAGACCACAACTATCAACCGATTTCAATGAAACTTACCGATTATAATGAGAGTATTATTATCTCAAACTAGCCAAAATTTCGGCCACTTCCGGTTAGCGGTTTCCGAGATATCAGGTTACCACACATTTCATGTGGCACGGCTACAGACCACAATTATCAACCGATTTTAATGAAACTTACAGATTATAATAACATTTATAATATCTCAAACTAGCCAAAATTTCGGCCACTTCCGGTTAGCGGTTTCCGAAATATCAGGTTACCACACATTTCATGTGGCACGGCTACAGACCACAATTATCAACCGATTTTAACGAAACTTACAGATTATAATAAGAGTATTAATATCTCAAACTAGCCAAAATTTCGGCCACTTCCGGTTAACGGTTTCCGAGATATCAGGTTACCACACATTTCATGTGGCACGGCTACAGACCACAATTATCAACCGATTTCAATGAAACTTAGAGATTATAATAAGAGTATAAATATCTCAAACTAGCCAAAATTTCGGCCACTTCCGGTTAACGGTTTCCGAGATATCAGGTTACCACACATTTCATGTGGCACGGCTATAGACCACAATTATCAACCGATTTCAATGAAACTTACAAATTATAATAAGAGTATTAAGAGCTCAAACTAGCCAAAATTTCGGCCACTTCCGGTTAGCGGTTTACGAGATATCAGGTTACCACACATTTCATGTGGCACGGCTACAGACCACAATTATCAACCGATTTCAATGAAACTTAGAGATTATAATAAGAGTATTAATATCTCAAACTAGCCAAAATTTCGGCCACTTCCGGTTAGCGGTTTACGAGATATCAGGTTACCACACATTTCATGTGGCACGGCTACAGACCACAATTATCAACCGATTTCAATGAAACTTACAGATTATAATAAGAGTATTAAGAGCTCAAACTAGCCAAAATTTCGGCCACTTCCGGTTAGCGGTTTCCGAGATATCAGGTTACCACACATTTCATGTGGCACGGCTACAGACCACAATTATCAACTGATTTCAATGAAACTTACAGATTATAATAAGAGTATTAATATCTCAAACTAGCCAAAATTTCGGCCACTTCCGGTTAGTGGTTTCGGAGATATCAGGTTACCAAACATTAAAATCTTTATCCCCATAGGATTTCAGTTTAGCTTGTGGCACAACTAATGAGTGTGTATTTTGTGAGCGAAGTGGTCGATCTGTTTGATATGATTGAATGAGATCCGTGGGGTAAGGTGGAGAAAGGTATGTTGACGCATACAGTATACACCAATGTTAAAATCTTGAAAGTTATCCGGGCTCCTATGGGTAACTCATGTAAGGATTTTAGGATTGGAGCCATGTGAGAGTATTTTTGTGTTCTTATTATTATTCTGGCGGCGGTGTTTTGAAATTATTTTGAGTTTTGCAGACGGGTTTTTGGGAACTCTATTCAAAACACTGTTACAGTAATCGAACCTCAAGATGTGTGTATTGAAAATTAGCAGTAAAATTTGTTTTAAGCGATCGTGGCGTAATGGCAGAACCTATGAAGATCGCAAGTGGTTCTGAAGTTTGGATTTGATGTTGATCAGTGATAGAATCTTTGTTAATGGTCTATTAAAAGTTGATAATGGAGTTTTGACATGACTAATAGTTATTGTTGTCTTTGGTGATCACACACAGATGTCTCTGAAATAAATAACACAGTATTTAGTAATCTTTTGTACCATTGTGTTCTAATTAGCTCTTATTTGTGCCATCAATAATAGTCTACAAACCAAAACAAAGTTTAAGCAGATACATTATGCGCAGATCCTATTCTAATCCTCGCGCAAATAAACTATAGAACCAATGCTGCCTAACTTTTCATTGTCTTTTATAGGGGTAATCTTAATATTTTGGAGTCCGTTATACCTCAGCCATTTGTTTTGAATGCGTATTATACATGTAAAATGTGCATTATTATGAAAAGTTATTCCGATTAGTATGTAAGGTGTTGTAAGAACGTTTATGCTAATCGGAATATCTTCATAGTGTAAGTTGTTCATGTTACATGCATGTGGTTGATATATTAAAAATGGTGGTGGTTGTTGTTTCCAAATACGCCTGATACTTAATTTTGTCGTGCAATTCGGACACGGCTTATCCGTTTCACTGCCCAACTGATGCCATGTTTCTAAACTTTTGAGAAAAGCCGAGTCATTGGGGGAGGGGAATGGTTTTATTGCCACTGCAGTCTTTCCGTCAACAAATTGTTGAACAAAATTACAATCGGGTTGAGAGCAAGAAAATATTTCTGTAGTTTGAAACATGAAAGTGAACTTCGAAATAAATATTTCATATTCACTTCCATACAAATCAACTGATATTTGGCTAGAGTCATGTTTTCCAAAGAAATGATACTTACCCTCAAAATCCAAACCTTTAGAGAGCAACTCAACGCTTTTAAGCAACCTCTGTATTACAGCCTGGTTCGTCTCTTCAAGTTCGAAAGATGAGAAGTCAGTCATAACTTTAAAAAAACATGCCCTGTTACACAAAAATATGGCAAGAAAATTATCAATAGTACAAGTGTTGGACAAATGAATCAATTGATTCCATTCATTTACCCCTCTCCCTCCCCAGGAAGGCAGATTCCCAGTCGACTCCTTAGTAATGAACCCAAAGTCAGATGGAGATGTGTAGTTTGGCATACTTTCTGGAACTGCCGGCACAAGCTTGTTAAGGGGGGTTATGCTGGATGGAATAAAATTATAGTGAGTTTTTAATGGTACCCAATGGAGGCCCAGATTGATGGCTGCCGCAAAACGCGTATTCCCTTCGTATAAAAAGGCTGTACCCCTGATAATATTATCACAGGAATACCTTTTTATTGCCAATTCAAGTGGCTCTTTTATACCTTCTTTCCTTGTTGATTCTGTTAATATGGGAAGTGACATTTTGTCTTTCTGTACGACATTTCTGTCAACTTCCATATAGGATATTAGATCTAGCGGATCTACATGCTCTATTTCGGATGACAGCAGTATTGGGCAAGGGACTGGTTTGTGTCGCTGCAAAAATATCTCAAACCTTTCCTTATCTGACATGGTATTGTTGCACTTCTTACATGTAAAAGTATGTAAATCATCTATGCCAGAATGGACAATGCATGTTTGGTGGAACCATTCCAGACATTTTTGACATTCTACCATTGTTTCCGGAGATGTCGAAAAAATGTCTAAAGCCACTTCCGGTTTTCTGCAATAGCAGTATACTTGCAGATCCATTGTTATGTAATCATTATGCATAATTTTTACTGAACTTGGACATTGGCTTATTGCATTTTCTAAAATGCATTTCGCAAGATGTTTTCGACTGGCGTCTACTTTAAAGCTGCGCATATTCCGACTTCCTGTTCTACATAGTTCTATTGCTGTTGCAATTGCAATAATGCCCGAGTTATTTTTATGCGTAATGTTGGAATCATGAATGAACAGCTCCACGGACTTCCTACCGTCATTTCGATTTCCATTAGAGAAGTTACTTGCATAATGAGAGACCAAGTCTGTGAATCTATTCTAGTAGGGTTCTTTAAAATTTCAGGATTTGATTGTATATTAAGAGCAAATGATGCGTATAGGTGACATTCAGATTTGTCACTGTCACCAAACAATACAACATACATATTGTCAGGTAAAGGAATTATTTGGGTGAAAACTCCTCTGTGCCGAGAGTAATCAAGATTGTCCGCTTTATTTATTGGTTCCAACCCATGCGCTTGCGGATATGTCGTTTTGATCATATTTTGAAAATGATCAATTGTATTTTCCGACAATTTCTGATCAGAATCAGACACCTCCTTAATCATGAGGTCATTAATTTGTTTTACTTGCTGACTTAAAGGTATCCTTGCTCTCTTTGGGGATGCCTTTATTGTAACAGATTTTTGCTTATTTCGAGAACCTTTTGGTCTACCCAACACCTTTTTATTCCTCGAGATTATTATTTCTTCCGGTTGTGTTTTGGTGTTTATACTATTTATTGGAATGTCGTTTTGGGGAAGATGTGTTTCGGAAGACATGCGCCTGCGTTTTGTTTCCCTAAAATCTAAGGACCAAGACTCGCATAAGTGTTTTAGTACATTAAATTTTATGTGGAATTCTTCATTCGAAACAAGCGATAAATGTTGTGCTATTTGTTTAGAGATGGCCATTGTTTTATTGTATTTTTCTGATGCTTCTAATTTTGTTTTGGTGTCTGATGCATTTTTTTGATTTGTTATAGAATATTTGTTATTCTCTGAATTTAGTATTCCTTTACAATTATCTACAGCTTTAATATCGATGTCAACAGGTAAATCAAAATCGCAAAGTATGTCATGCGCAGAATCGTTCAGTACGTCATGTCCAGAATCGGCCAATACGTCATGCCCTGAATCGCCCAGTACGTCATGCCCTGAATCGCCCAGTACGTCATGCCCAGAATCATCCAGTACTTCCTCTCCAGAACCTGGTTTGCATTTATGAGTATCGTTGTATTTTGTTTTTCGAGAAAATTGTATTACAGGTTTGCATAGCCATCTGTTTGGTATATCGTCGGGTGCCACAGCAGGATACCCTTCCTTCTGATGTACTGCCATTAGATGACTACAGGGTAAAAATAAATGTTGAAAAAAGGAACACGCACATTTTTTCAAACATTTTTTCGTCTCGTTTAGAAAGTTTCAGCGATTTAGCATTTTTAAATTCCTCCTCAAGGAAAACGATGGCCTCTTCGGTGCATATAGAATATATATATCCTAGATCGGGAATATCAGATGTTTTTGGAACTCTAGGTTTCATTATGTTTTTAAAATTCATTTCATTAACTATGGCATAGTGGGTTTCCTCGAAAGTTAAAAGATTTGATACGACATTATCAAGAGACGTATACAAAGACGTAACAGATTTTTTAATTCTCATATTTAATGCCTCTAGTCTATTGTTATCGTCTATCAATAGATTATGGATGTTCGTTCTAAAACATTTAGCCCAGAGTTCTTTACAATCCCCCCAGTTAGCCCTAAAGTCATCTAAAAACTTACCTGGGAGATAAGGACAATTAAGTAATTTGCTATACAAATCAGAAAATGTCCCTTTATTTGAAGTATATAACATTCTATGGAGAATTGATCTTGTTGATTGACGAATAGTCTGATGGTGGTTTTTTGCTGTTTTGTTTTTTTGTGTGTCAGACTTAAGGCTATGGCAGTCTTCTTTATCAAAGTATTCAATAATGTCATCGAGATCAGTCGAAACAAGTTTTTTATTTTCATCGCCTGACCAGGTCATATTGTTGACCAATTTGTCAAAATTTCGAAGTGTATGAACAGCACATAACAGTATATCTACATTTGGTATTTTGTCAGAAAATATATGTAAAGAGGATAATTCTACAAATGATTTGTCTACTATAATTGATTTTGTATCCTGGGTACACTGGGGGTTGTGTTTGAAAAAAGTCAGAATAGCTTGTGTAACATTTTTAACATTTTCGTGAGAAATGAGGGACCAAGCCAGCATTCGTCCACGCAAAGTGTTGTCAATGCCAAGCCAAATATATAAAACATACCCAGAATTGCTTAAGCGATACGTACCATCTAAAAGCAGAACACTGCTAAATAAACTTGCGGATTCCTGCATTTGTCTGGACTGAAAAAATACGTGCTGAAGCTCGTTAGAGTTTTGATCAACATGATAATCAATAATGGCTCCTTGTTTTCTTTGTTTTTCTAAAACAGTTATAACCCTTTGAGCCTCGGAAACCCCACTGACTGATTTAGACTTTGAAATATAATTGCGAATGTCTTTTGATGTTATGAAAGATTGTTCCCCTTTCTCCGCAGCTCTTTTACGAAGAGTGTGGGCGATTTTTTGACTTGGAACCCCTAGCGAATCAATGGAATCTATAAATCCCTTTTGGGTATTATCCAGTCGTCTTAATTCTGGAATATGACCAGCTGTCTCCTCGTTAATTGTGTGTGCGATGCCGTCCTTGTCTGTGTGGTCAAAGGATGAATGAACAATTCTAAGTTTTGAGGTTAGTTTGTTATACCTAATGCAAATTCGAGAATTACATTGCAGGGCACCGTAATATTTTTGATGCGATCTATATAAGATCTTAGACCGCATTCGTATGCCAAACTTGCATCTAAGTTCTACATGACTGTATATACAAGGACTATCGAACATGAGCTTGTCACCTCTGTGTATTGAATAAACTATACCAAACGATTTCAGTGTTTCCAAGCACGCTTTTATTTCTTCCCAAGCAGAAAATTCTGTACCCCTTGATAACTTTTCTTCGATCTCACCTCTATTAGTCATTGTTTACAGCTTTGCGGCTATACTCTCCAGTAAAATGAACTTATTAATTATGAACAAATACGTAATCCTTTTATTAATATAACAAATCTGTTTTTATAGTGTACTTACATGAAATGATTGGCATACTAAAATGAATGTACAATGTTTGAATAAATTCGCTGATAATATAGCAAACCTGTTTTACAGAATAATACTTTTGTAATTCAAACCTGCTTAATCTTACAAACCTTTTTTCGGTATAAACAAATTTAAAGAGTAATCCTTTGAGTAATATAACAAACCAGTTTTTAGAGTGTGCTTAATTTACAAACCTGTTTTCGGTGTGTAAATAATCAGAGAGTAATCCTTCAAATAAAATGAAATGGTTGGTATGGCAAAATAATCCTTCGAATAAAATGAAATGCTTGGTTTTGAACTTGGTATGCTAAATAATCAGAGAGTAATCCTTCGAATAAAATGAAATGGTTGGTATGGCAAAATAATCCTTCGAATAAAATAAAATGGTTGGTTTTGAACTTGGTATGCTAAAGTGAAATGGTTGGTATGGCAAAATAATCGTTCTAATAAAATGAAATGGTTGGTATCCTAAAATCAATTCACGGTGTAACAAACCCCGTTTTAGAGTGTGTATCAATGAAATGAATGCTACGCTAAAACGCACGGTGTTAGAACAAATTCAAAGAGTAATCCTTTGAATAATATAACAAACCAGTTTTTAGAGTGTGCTTAAATAAAATGAATGTTTTGCTAAAATAAACACACAGTATTAGAACCAATTCAAAGAGAAATCCTTTTAATAATTTTAGACCTTTTCTTAATTAACAAACCTGTTTTCGGTGTATAAAAAATCAGAGAGTAATCCTTCGAATAAAATGAAATGGTTGGTATGCCAAATAAATCTTTCGAATACAATGAAATACTTGGTTTTAAACTTGGTATGTTAAATAATCAGAGAATAATCCTTCGAATAAAATGAAATGCTTGGTATGGCAAAATAATCCTTCGAAAAAAATGAAATGCTTGGTATGGCAAAATAATCCTTCGAATAAAATGAAATGGTTGGTATGCTAAAATAAATTCACGGTGTAACAACCCCGTTTTAGAGTGTGCTTCAATGAAATGAATGCTATGCTAAAATGAACAAATTCAAAGAGTAATCCTTTGAATAATTTAACAACCCCGTTTCACAGAGTAACCCTTTATTAATTTTACAGACCAGTTTTTAGAGTGTGCTTAAATGAAATGATTTATAATATGCTTAAATGAATTCACAGTTTTTGAACAAATTCACAGAGAAACCATTTTATTAATTGTACAGACCTTTGCTTAATCTTACAAACCGTTGAATAATATAACAAAAATGAATTTGCAAGTTTTAACTAGTTTAAAGAGAAATCCTTCGATTGATCTTACAAACCAATTACTTAGATGAAATGATTGGAAGCCAATGCTAAAATTAATTTACTATGTATGAACGAATTCTAAGAGTAAAGCTAATCCTTTCGTTAACCAAAAAACCCTGCTCTTCAAGTGATTTAGAAGAAGTGATTGAAATTTAAATTAACTCGATCTAAAGATTTACTCTAATGACGTCATGAATCTATGACAACACTGAAGCATTCTGACTATTGACCAATAAAAAATATGTTTCACAGATTGCAATAAACAACTGTTTCCATGGACATTAAAATGACGTCAAGGAAACGTGACCAACAATGACGTCCGTTATCACTCGGCAAACCTCGGCAGATTCCGGTATCCTGCATCTAGCTAGATGTAGGGTAATGGAATCTGCTTAGGTTTGCGAGCCAGGTGTAGGGTACTGGAAACCGCTAACAGGAAGTGGCCAACTTGAGATATTATTAATACTATTACAATCGGCACGTTTCATTAAAATCTGTTGGTAATTGTGGTCTGTAGCCGTGCCACATGAAATGTGTGGTAACCTGATATCTCGGAAATTTTGGCTAGTTTGAGATATTATTATTGTTATTATAATCTGTAAGTTTCATTGAAATCGGTTGATAATTATGGTCTGTAGCCGTGCCACATGAAATGTGTGGTAACCTGATATCTCGGAAACCGCTAACCGGAAGTGGCCGAAATTTTGGCTAGTTTGAGATATTATTATTGTTATTATAATCTGTAAGTTTCATTGCAATCGGTACATAATTGTGGTCTGTAGCCGTGCCACAGGAAATGTTTGGTAACCTAATATCTCGGAAACCGCTAACCGGAAGTGGCCGAAATTTTGGCTAGTTTGAGATATTAATACTCTTATTATAATCTGTAAGTTTCATTGAAATCGGTATATAAATGTGGTCTGTAGCCGTGCCACATGAAATTTTGACTAGTTTGAGATATTAATACTCTTATTGTAATCTGTAAGTTTCATTGAAATCGGTTGATAATTATGGTCTGTAGCCGTGCCACATGAAATGTGTGGTAACCTGATATCTCGGAAACCGCTAACCGGAAGTGGCCGAAATTTTGGCTAATTTGAGCTCTTAATACTCTTATTATAATCTGTAAGTTTCATTGAAATCGGTTGATAATTTTGGTCTGTAGCCGTGCCACATGAAATGTGTGGTAACCTGATATCTCCGAAACCGCTAACCGGAAGTGGCCGAAATTTTGGCTAGTTTGAGATATTATTAACGTCATTATAATCTTTAAGTTTCATTGAAATCGGTTGATAATTGTGGTCTGTAGCCGTGCCACATGAAATGTGTGGTAACCTGATATCTTGGAAACGGCTAACCGGAAGTGGCCAAAATTTTGGCTAATTTGAGATATTATTAATGTTATTATAATCTGTAAGTTTCATTGAAATCGGTTGATAATTGTGGTCTGTAGCCGTGCCACATGAAATGTGTGGTAACCTGATATCTCGGAAACCGCTAACCGGAAGTGGCCGAAATTTTGGCTAGTTTGAGATATTATAAATGTTATTATAATCTTTAAGTTTTATTGAAATCAGTTGATAATTGTGATCTGTAGCCGTGCCACATGAAATGTGTGGTAACCTGATATCTCGGAAACCGCTAACCGGAAGTGGCCGAAATTTTGGCTAGTTTGAGATACTATTAATGTTATTATAATCTGTAAGTTTAATTGAAATCGGTGGATAATTGTGGTCTGTAGCCGTGCCACATGAAATGTGTGGTAACCTGATATCTCCGAAACCGCTAAACTGAAGTGGCCGAAATTTTGGCTAGTTTGAGATATTATTATTGTTTTTATAATCTGTAAGTTTAATTGAAATTAAATTTTGGCTAAATTGAGATATTATTAATGTTATTATAATCTGTAAGTTTCATTGAAATCGTTTGATAATTGTGGTCTGTAGCCGTGCCACATAAAATGTGTGGTAACCTGATATCTCGGAAACCGCTAACCGGAAGTGGCCAAAATTTTGGCTAAATTGAGATATTATTAATGTTATTAAAATCTTAAAATTTAATTGAAATCAGTGGATAATTGTGGTCTGTAGCCGTGCCACATGAAATGTGTGGTAACCTGATATATCCGAAACCGCTAACCGGAAGTGGCCGAAATTTTGGTTAGTTTGAGATATTATTAATGTTTTTATAATCTGTAAGTTTAATTGAAATCAGTTGATAATTGGGGTCTGTAGCCGTGCCACATGAAATGTGTGGTAACCTGATATTTCAGAAACCGCTAACCGGAAGTGGCCGAAATTTTGGCTAGTTGGAGATATTATTAACGTTATTATAATCTTAAAGTTTCAATGAAATCGGTTGATAATTTTGGTCTGTAGCCGTGCCACATGAAATGTGTGGTAACCTGATATGTCGAAAACCGCTAACCGGAAGTGGCCGAAATTTTGGCTAGTTTGAGATATTATTAATGTTATTATAATCTTTAAGTTTTATTGAAATCGGTTGATAATTGTGGTCTGTAGCCGTGCCACATGAAATGTGTGGTAACCTGATATCTCAGAAACCGCTAACCGGAAGGGGCCGAAATTTTGGCTAGTTTGAGATATTATTAATGTTATTATAATCTGTAAGTTTCATTGAACTCGGTTGATAATTGTGGTCTGTAGCCGTGCCACATGAAATATGTGGTAACCTGATATCTCGGAAACCGCTAACCGGAAGTGGCCGAAATTTTGGCTAGTTTGAGATATTAAGACTCTTATTATAATCTGTAAGTTTCATTGAAATCGGTTGATAATTGTGGTCTGTAGCCGTGCCACATGAATTGTGTGGTAACCTGATATCTCCGAAACCGCTAACCGGAAGTGGCCGAAATTTTGGCTAGTTTGAGATATTATTAATGTTATTATAATCTGCAAGTTTCATTGAAATCGGTTGATAATTGGGGTCTGTAGCCGTGCCACATGAAATGTGTGGTAACCTGATATCTCGGAAACCGCTAACCGGAAGTGGCCGAAATTTTGGCTATTTTGAGATATTATTAATGTTATTATAATCTGTAAGTTTCATTGAAATCGGTTGATAATTGTGGTCTGTAGCCGTGCCACATGAATTGTGTGGTAACCTGATATCTCCGAAACCGCTAACCGGAAGTGGCCGAAATTTTGGCTATGCTGAGATATTATTAATGTTATTATAATCTGTAAGTTTCATTGAAATCGGTTGATAATTGTGGTCTGTAGCCGTGCCACATGAATTGTGTGGTAGCCTGATATCTCCGAAACCGCTAACCGGAAGTGGCCGAAATTTTGGCTAGTTTGAGATATTACTAATGTTATAATAATCTGTAAGTTTCATTAAAATCAGTTGATAATTGTGGTCTGTAGCCGTGCCACATGAAATGTGTGGTAACCTGATATCTCGGAAACCGCTAACCGGAAGTGGCCGAAATTTTGGCTAGTTTGAGATATCATTAATGTTATTATAAGCTGTACGTTTCATTGAAATCGGTTGATAATTGTGGTCTGTAGCCGTGCCACATAAAATGTGTGGTAACCTGATATCTCGGAAACCGCTAACCGGAAGTGGCCGAAATTTTGGCTATTTTGAGATATTATTAATGTTATTATAATCTGTAAGTTTCATTGAAATCGGTTAATAATTGTGGTCTGTAGCCGCAGGGCTATTTTGACATTCTTGCTTACCACATGTGGCAAATAGCCACTGCCGATAAGGAATAAACTATATAAGTTCACGGTACTTTTGTTATTTGCTGACCACAATTGTCAACTCGGCACTATGTGGTTATTGAGGAAAATTCTTTGCATTTTCTAAACATGCCATCGATCTTAATAAAAAGAAATATGTAAGGTACAATGTAATTAAATTTTTTTGTTGATATTTTTCAGATCCAAGCCTTTACATTCCACGATTTGCATATAAATTAGAATTTGCTGATAAAACCCATGACGTATCAATGACAGCTTTACGATTGGTTCAGAGAATGAAGAGAGATTGGATGCATACAGGACGTAGACCATCTGGTCTCTGTGGAGCTGGTAAATAATTCATACTTTTATTTAAGTTCCTTTACATGTCCTCCTCTTTCTAATATGTTTGACCCGCAATTTCAGGATTCACTTAAACTTGTATTCTTTCTGTTAATACCGTAGAAGATTCATTTCATATTTATTTGACCACATTTAAGTATTTATATCTACATGTTGTATGTGAAGTATATGTAATATAGAATTATAGTGAAATGATAGTAAAATACTATTTATTATATGTTAAATTCAGGTGTTATTTGCATATTTTCAGCTCTTCTGGTTGCTGCTAGAATTCATGATTTTTGTCGAACTGTAAAAGATATTATTAAAGTTGTTAAAGTCTGTGAAGCTACTGTTAGAAAAAGGTATATATATATATATATATATTTTATGAAAAGAATTGATTACAGTTTCTGCTTTAACAAAATGTGAATGTTCTGATAGGAAAAGCTGGAAGAATGCTCTTCACACAATCAAACACTTGTACAAGAACACAATACACAGATATGGCAAGTAATAAACAACAGAAGTATAATGTCAAATCAAGTGAATGGATCCTGGGTAAACCATAAGCATTTTATCCAAACATTGTATTTTTCTAGCTTAAGTCATGATCGGATACTTCTTTACAAGATATATCAATGTCTTTTCTAAATGTTATAAGTGTTAAAACTTATGTATGTATATCACACACAAATTTAGGGAACAAGAAGTATGACCTTAAATATAAGGATTTACAGGAAGGAAAATTAATTATGCTAAAAAGTGTTAATATTTGTTTGGGGGTAATACAATGTTAAAAGAAAAGTTCTTTAACCATTTATTATTGACATTGTTGTAGTGTTATGCCATAAGCTAGAGTTACTGGTTAGTATTTCATTTATTTTATTGCTTGAGGAACCAAGTGTATATCATTGCATGAGAGGCTCAATGTTCAAAGGGTTAATAACAATTGTCTTTGTATTATTACTAGGTTAACAGAATTTCAAGACACACCTTCTAGTCAGCTTACTATAGATGAGTTTCATAGAATAGATCTAGAGGAAGAAAGAGATCCACCATGTTTTATTCAGGGCAAGAAAAAAGCTAAATTATCACAGGTAAATAAAACTGATCAAGATTGATCTGTGCTTGAAAATAGATCATTTATTTGTTTTAAATTATCAGTGTGACTAATTTTTGTATAAAACAACTTTGATACACAGCTGACATATTGTAATACCACAATATATTGTCAATTTTATTTTTTGTGTTTTTTATAGGTCCACATTTTCATGTAGACTTATATTGTCACCACCCCTGTCCGTCAGGGAGTCAGTCCGTCTGGACGTCCGTCCATACACAATTTGTTTGTGGACACTACCCATGTCACAATTTTTATCTGATTTTGACAAAATTTGAAATATAGGTTTATATCCCAAAGATTATCAGTTCCTTTTGATATTGGTATGTATTGGACAGTAGGACGTTAAACCCCATTTCATTTTGCATGTATTGGATAGTAATTTCATGGATTATGGCCCCTTTTTGTACGAAAATAGAGGTCACAATTTTGATCCGATATTGATAAAACTTAAAACGTATGTTTATTAGCCAAAGATCTTGGTTCCTTTTGATATTCGCGCATATTGGATCCTCTAGGGGCCACAATTTTTATCCGATTTAAAAAAAACCCCATGTACTATTATATCACCGTTACACCACAATCATAGTTCTGTAAAAATATGGTATATCAAGGTGCACCCTCTAGAGGTCACAATTTTGATCTGATTTTGATGAAATACATGTTGATAACCCAAACATCTCGGTTCCTGTCGATATTCACGCATATCGAAACGTAACTTCCTGAATTATGGCCCCTGATTGTTCGAAAAATCACATTTTAGCCTGACAAAATGGCTGTTCCTTGTACGCAAATAATGTAAAAAAATAATATATATAATACCAAGGTTGTGGACCCTCTAGAAGACACAATTTTTATCCGGTTTTGATGAAACTTAAAATATATCTTTATATCCCAAATATCTCAGTCCCTTTCGATATTCGCGCATTTCAAACCATAACTTTCTGGATTTTTTTTAGCTTGTTCTCTATCATCTCTTGCAAAATGTGGGAGTATCTTGCCTGGCAACCGCTGGTTAAAGAAGAAAAGGCATTAAGCCATCCTAAAGATATATGAAATGTATACCGGGTACAACTAATTTTATGGCTTTATATTAATAATGTATTTGGACACTGCACCACCAAAACTAACATTAATACAATATCGCTTAATGTAGCTGTACCATTATTTCATTTGCTATATGCATTGTTTTGTTTTTATATATTTCAGTTAGAACCAAATAAATTTGTAGATTTAACAGAAGAAGTTAGTAATATTCAAGGAGAAATAGAGAAATCTTTAGAAGCTAAACGACCTAAAGGTGGAATATATAGTTCTTATAATAGTAAGTTATTACTCTATTTTGCACTTTGATTTCATTAAGACAGTTTCACGCTAGTGGATTGAAAGACAAATGTAAAGGATAAATCCTGTAGCGCAGAATTTTTAGTTTAGGCCCTGTTGAGTTCAGTGTCAGCTGTTTTGAGTAGTAGTGTTGATCAGTTTCTAGGACACATCCTACATAAATAAGAATTGTTGCATAGTTTAAGATTTTTCTGGATGCCCCAAAAACTATAAGCTATAGGACCGATTTTACTATTCACAAGAAACAATGTTACTTAGTCCTTAAAGAAATAGTATATCACGCTAGGCACAAATGTGCAGAAAAATCAGTTACACATTTGACTTTTAAAATTAATTTTATAGAACCATCAACAATAGAAGAAACAAGTTGTAGCAGTAGTAAATCTAGTGAAGTTCAGGCAGCAGCAGAATATATAGAAAAAGATGTATTTAGTGAACTAGTTAATAGTGAATTAAAACAAGATAACTCTAATAACAGTAGGACTAATAAAGATGGAGAAGAAATTACTTCCCTTGAGTGTTTTCGTGTTCAAGGATTAACTCCAACTGCAGCTAGTTTAGGTATAACAGAAGTTGTGGAAGGTTGTTTAACCGATAAGGATTCACCAGGTAAGTAAATAGTTTAACCATAAAAGCTAAATCTCAGATTTTATTGCCAGAAATGTTGTATTCTCAAATTCTGAATACAAATTAATATCTGATCTTATACCTACATGTTGATTCAGGCAATATTTTTATACGCACACATTTTGATGTGGACATATTATGCCGTCGCCCCCGTCCGTCCATTCATGATTTGTTTATGGACACTCTACAGGTCACAATTGTTATCCGATTTCGCTGATACTTGAAATATAGGTCTATCTCCCAGAGATCTTGGTTCCTTTCGATATTGGCATGTATCAGACCATAACTTCATGGCTTATGAACCCTGATTGTACGAAAAATCACGTTTTTAGCTTGTGGGCACTCTAGAAATCACAATATTTATCCCGTTTTGATTAAACTTGAAATGGATTTGTATAATCCAAAGATCGTGGTTCCTTTTGATATTTGCGCATATTGGACCATAACTTCCTGGGTTATGGCCCCTGATTGTTCAAAAAATCATGTTTTTAGCATGTGAACCCTCTAGAGGTCACTATTTTTATCTAATTTTAAAAAAACGTTTAAATTTATCATGGTTACACCCTAATGACAGTTGAATTCAAATTTCGTGTAAAAGTATATCATACCAAGGTTTTGGACCCTCTAAAAGTCACAACTGTTATCAGATTTCGATGGAACTTATTTACGCATAGCAGACTAACTTCGTGGATTATGGAACCTGATTGTATGAAAAATCGTGTTTTTTAGCTTGTCGATTCTCTAGAGCTCAGACTTTTTTGTCTGATTTTAAAAACTGTTAAAATGTATCACCAATGGCTGCTTTTTGTATGCAAATTGTTTAAAAGTATGTGATACGAAGGTTGAGGACCCTCTAGAGGTCACAATTTTTAATCAATTTTGATGAAACTTGAAATATATTTTTATATCGCAAAGATCTCAGTCCCTTTGGATATTTGCACATTTCAGACCACAACTTTCTGGATTATGGCCCCTGATTGTACGAAAAATCGCCTTTGTTTTTAGCTTGTTCTCTATCTATCTCTTGCAAAATGTGGGCGTATCTTGCCTGGCAACCACTGGTTTGTTTTGTTATTAAGACCCCTATTTTAGCTTTGAATTTTATTATACGAAAAAATAATTCTTCTCTCTGTGATTTTCTACGTTTTTCACGCTTCATATTTACAAGGAGAATCAGATTCTATTAGCGATGATGAAATGGATTTGTTTTATGTTTATCAAACATTAAATGAATCTGATGGTTTGTATTTTTATATTGTTATGTTAATCAGCTAGTTTACTTTAATGAAGTTGTGGAAAACATTGAAAGATGTGGGCTTTCACATTGATTTGACAGAATAATTGTGTACTCCTGCGAAAAATATTTAAAGAAATAAAATACATGTAAATGGCATCTTGACATATACATTTACATGTATGTTGAGTCTTTTATCTATGCCTTATCTAAAAGACAAATTGTTGAAATTGTGTTAGATGTTATGACATAATTATTTATAGTAAATGATTTTGATTGTGTAATTAGATGATAAGGATGATATTGATGGCAATCTAGATTTAACTGGTATTGATGATGAAGAACTAGAAATGGTAAAGAAATGCTTTTTTTTATAGAAATTGTAGTAACAAAACCCTTCTTGTAATAAAATACTCCTTCATTACAAATGGAGGTATAGTTATGGCTACAACCATAGCAATCCAGAATTGCTCAGTACCTTGAAAGGCGTTGATTTAGTAAGCACAAGACTTTTGGGCGACAAGGCATGTACAAGTTGAGTACGATAGTATCATGAAATGTTTGATTATGTCACAATTCTGCTCATACCACACCTGTTTACCAGACTTGTAGAACTGTAACAGTACTCAATTCCATGGAACTCCATCTATTCGGACAGTTGTGGACTGACAATCCCATATAACATTATTTATTTTCAGCTACTTTTAAATGAAGATGAAGTTAAAATTAAAACAGAAATATGGATGAAAGCCAATGAAGATTATTTGAAAGAGCAAAAAGGTAACAGATAATGTCTAGGGTTGTTTAATAAAATTTTGTTCATTCAAATTGTCAACAATATGTTAGGACAATATGTACATGAATAATCATTTTTACATTTTCATTTTTTGTAGAAAAAGAAGAGAAGAAAGCTTTAGAAGAGGCTGAAAATGAGGGAAAGCCAGAAAAAAGGGTAAAACACAATGTCAATTAGGCATACTTAAAGATACATTCACGGGTACAAACTGGGTGATTTAATGATATATTTGGACTAAAAACATTTTCAAACTAATTATTTATCATAATTTTGCTTCAAATCCTTCTCAAAAAATTGATCAAAAGAGGTCATGTTTGTGTCACGTGACTTAGCTGTCTCAGTACCTAGCAATGGGTGCGAAGACATAGCAGAATTCATTGCATATACAGGACAATGTTGTCTTTAATTGCTGACTATTTATTATAAATATCGAAGCCCAATTTGTTTGTGAACACTCTACAGGTCACTATTTTTATACGATTTCAACGAAACTTACAATATAGGTCTATCTCCCAAAGATCTCGGTTCCTGTCGATATTGGCATATATTAGATGATTACTTCATGGATTATGGCCCCTGATTGTACGAAAAATCATGTTTTTATTTGTGGACACTTAAGAGGTCACAATTTTCATCTGATTTTGATGAGACTTAAAATGCATGTTTATAACCCAAAGATCTTGGTTCCTTTCGATATTTGGCATATTGGATCGTAACTTCCTGAATTATGGCCCCCGATTGTACGAAAAATCGTGTTTTTAGCTTATCATCCCTCTAGAGGTCACAAATATTATCCATTTAAAAAAAACGTTTGAATATATCCCTGTTACACTGTGATATTGGCTGACCCACGTACGCAAATAGTGTAAAAATATGGTATATCAAGGCTGTGGATCCTCTAGAGGTCATAATTTAGATCCGATTTTGATGAAACTTGAAATACATGTTTATAACCCAAAGATCTTGGTTCATTTCAAAATTTGCGCATATCGAATCATAACTTCCTGAATTATTGCCCTTGATTGTACAAAAAATCGCGTTTTTAGTTTGTGGTTCCTCTAAAGGTCACCATTTTTATCAGATTAAAAAAACCGTTTGAATATTTCACCATTACACCTTATTGACGGCCGAGTTAGAATTTTGTGAAAATCAGACCAAAACTGTGGAACAAAATGGCCGCCCCTCATATGCAAATAGTGTAAATATATGGTATATTGAGGATTTGGACCCTCTAGAAGTCACAATGTTGATCCGATTTAGATGAAAATTAAAATATATCTTTATAACCCAAAGATCTTGGTTCCTGTCGGTATTCGTGCAGATCGGATCGTAACTTCCAGAATTATGGCTTTTTGTTTAGCTTGTTCTTTATCCATCTCTTGCAAAATGAATGTGGGCGTATCCTGCCTGGCAGCCGCTGGTTTTAATAGCAGATTTGAAAGACGATCAACTATTATTCAGCTCAAGCTTTATTTACAGATAATTTTATTTGAATTTTTTCAGAAAGTCAAGAAAGTCAAAAGGAAACCATTAACAGAAGCAACAAGTGCTAAAGAAGCCATTTCTATGTTAATACAGGAGAAGAAATTATCCAATAAAATTAATTACGATGTATTAAATGATCTGATATGTAAACCAGAAGACATTAAAACTACACCATTAAAAGTCAACATGTCGCCACGAACTAATGTACAATCAGGTCTTCTAAATAGGTAAGTATATTGCTAATATAGAAATATTGATAGTTTCAAAAAATGTACACATTTTGTACAAAAATTGATTTCTGTGGAAAATATCGATTTGTCAGACGCTAATATATTTATACTCAAGATTTGTCAAAAAACACAGGAATTGTTATCTTTTTGTAGTAAGTTAAAATAAGTCATAGGTAATATACCTTGTTTTCAAAGTGTATGGGGTTGATACACCATCTCTTTTTTGAGTTCGCCTCGGAGATCTCCACTCAAAAAAGAGACAGTGTATCAACCCATAACCCATGGTTAATTTACGCCATATACTATTATGATAGTAAAATATTTGGATTACTTCCTACGGATGAGCAGAAACTGTGACAAAATGTGAAACCGTGACAAAATGTAAAGAAATGTGAGACAAAATGTAAGAATATGACTGAGAGTGACACAAATTCAAATGTTTATCATGAAATTGAATTAATGTATCAATTCATAATCCAGGTTTAAAAGACCAAGTTTAAGTACAGAAGCCAGTCTAGATTTCGAGGTAAGGTATTGCCTAATTAAGGCCACACAAAATAAATGTCTTGTTTCTCGGGCAACTGACAGCTGAAACTGTAGGGAGGGAGGGCGGTTTCTTTTTTTTTTTTTACTCATTGATGGTGCAAAATAAAATTTGGCTATTGCTGAAAATTGTTGGGGCGGGAGGGCGGTCTTTCTTTTTTTTTTTTTTTAAATGAGAAAGTCATTACTTGTTTACGTTTTTGCTTTCCGTTATATTCAACTTTATTGTACATACTTAAAACATAAACCCAAAATCAAGTCTACTAAAACACTGAGACTGAACACTGACTGAAAGGAAAATAATTTTCCATATTTAATTCACATAATTGAAATTGGTTTAAAATAAAATTCCATACGACTATGTAATAGCCCTCCATAAAGACAACAATATTTTTAAAAACTAAGCCTCTTTCACCAGGTGTATCAAAAATAATAATCATGGTAAACAGTATTTAAAACTAAATCTAGTATCGCCGGTTTATTTATAATTATTTACCGAATTCCAACCAATGCATGTCACACCGTGTCATCGGTATTGGAGATTGCCGGAAATACTGTTTCTTGGGATATTCGGTGTGTTTCTCAGGATATTCGGTGTTCTATCCGGTGTTTATATTGAATGACTATTTAAATCTAACTAACAACTGGTCAGTAAAACCATCAAATCGGTAATCCAATTATTATTTTCCGGATTATCGAAACTACCGTAAATGTGCTAATATAGTAATAATGACCCAGATTCTAAGGTATGCATTATGACGACTATCGTCATCGTATCGTATTCTTAGCTATAATTAATTAACCTGTTCTACGGTTCATTATTTTATCAATAGGATTTTCCAAACAAGGACCGACTGAAGCCGGCAATAATGAGCCGATTACGATCGAATGATTGAAATATTGTCGCCAATGACTTTTAACACGAATCAAATTCTAGATTATCAGGGGAGGTAATTAATATCACGTGATACAAAATGGAGGTTCTTTCGATATCAATAAAAAAGGCAAATCTGCCAAACTTCGCCATTGTTCGGATAAAAAAGACAGCATGTTCATCTGAATCAGTTTTAATACATTTGAATAGATATACATGTATGGCGGATGTAGGTACATGCGGGATATTTTTTTTACGACTTGCTTGTCGATGTGCGGGCGGGCGTTACATATTTATTTTTTTTCATCAAGACTAATAAATAGACTGCACGCGCAACCAATTTTGCGTGCGGGCGGTGCCCGAGAAACAAGTTATTTTATTTGTGTTGCCTAAAATTAGATGTCTGCCTTCTTATTACTCAATTGAACATCAGATGCTTTTCTGTTCTGTTTGAAGTCCTGATTGAGGTCAACACAAAGCTTACCTTTATTGCCAGATGAGAAGTGAAGTCCTCACTCTCAAAGATGTTACATTTGTAGTTTTCAACTTATTTTTAAGTAATCATTGAACTGTGATTCATCTTCAGGGACCAAAGAAGAAAACGAAAGTAGAAATAACTAAAAGTGAAATTGTTGTTGAAACAGGACCAATACAGATACCTGATAAAGGTAAAATTAATATTTATATTATATTAGTGTTTAGATCCCTAAATTTAAATGTTTTCATCACAAAACAGTGGGTAACAGATGAAGCAAAGAATGTAGTTTATCTTTGGGATTGGCCCAATAACTAAAAATTATCAATCTGATGTTCAGATTTTGTTTTGCATCTGTGACTAATATTTGAATAATAAAAATATTGTCAAAATCATTATCGGTAGAAAGATCTTTTGAGATATCATATTCTGTCCGAAGGTTAAACTATTTTCTGCATAGTGCCGAATTTGTGCATTGAAGCAGTTTTAGGGGATAATTTTTGTCTTGTAAACCGCCAGAGTCTGCCAGTGAATAGATGTTCCTGCTCAGAACATGGGGCATATATGTTGGACATTCTGTTCCCATTTGAAACTTCAATCAGTCCGGGAGAGTACTGTTTTTGTTAATAAATGATAAAAAATAATAATATTCATGAAGACCTACATTGTAAATATTTTTAGATGATATTGGGGAGGAAGGGGATTATTATGAAGAAGAAGAAGAAGACGATGATGAAAATATGAGTGCTGCTAAATTATTAGGTCATACAGGTCAGTAATAAAATTATTAATTGATATTCCAAGTTTTTAGTTCCAGAACAAAGATTGTCAATGCAAATTTCAACATTACTAAGGATAAAATAACATAAAATAATTCTGCTATCTTTTGAAACACATAATCCACAATGTGGCAGCATTATAACATTGCCTACTAAGAGAGAACACACCTCAATTATTTTGCATTATTTAAAGGAGCTAAAACCTCTCTGATTTAGGTCTTAAAAAGTATTGAATTTAATTGAATAAGGTTCATCAAATGTGTTATTTCGCTTAGTGTTGGGGCAAGCTCTATACAGTGAAATTTATGTTTTAAAAGATGAGGTGGAGGTCAACTTGTTTACTTATTTTAGCTTATAATTTGGCTCAACAGTGGAACACTAGCTTTACATTTTCATGGAAGAAAATTGTCATTCCACAAAAACAAATCAATATTTAAAATCAAATTAAACTCGAAATCCAATGAAACTCGACAATTCAGTCTAGTTAGTTTTTTTAAATGAATTTGATGTGATTATTGTTGTGTTTGTAGAAGTTAACGATGAGGATGAAGGAGATTATGAATATGATGATGACGACTGAATGTTCTATAGAAACGACCGATAATCCCTTACAAGATGGCTGACACACCTTAAGAATTGACATCCAGGAATTATTGCTGATGGACATGAAGAAAGCAGAATATGGATAAAATCCAAAAGTTTGAATGCGTTCATTAAGATGATGACTTTTGTCCCCACAATGAGAATAACAGTGGTTGTTTTCAATCCTAATAAAATAAAATAAACATTTCAAATTTGTGATTGTGTATGTGCACTCCTGTCTCAGACTCTCAGACCATAGTATTATTACTGCAGCAAGTCAGATATTTGTGATGACAAAATCTTAGAACTCTGATTGTCATGCACAAAATCTGACTGTAGTTCAGGAATATTTGGCCAATTTTCATAGAAGACATTTTGAACAGTTCTGTTGAATTGATCTTAGGATAGGTTGGGCGGGTAGAAATCCTGGATAAATCCATGAATACTTACAAGTATATGACGTTATTAATTATTATTATTTTTTTTTAGTCATTTAATGTTTATATTTATTATTAGTGTAATTATTGTTAAATACAAGTATTGTATTGATGAATCATGGGGAAATTCAATAAATCAATTAAAAATAACTACTGACATTGTAATAATTAGGTACCAAATATTTTCTTATATTTAATTATAAACTTAGATGACTATAAATATTGAATGTATGCATTGTTGTTATTGGAAGCTATCCAAATGTATGATCTGTAAAATCAGTTTGTTTTGTAATTTCCAAATTACACATAACTCTTATCACTGTAACCCAGGTATTGTTTAATATTGTGTATTTAGCACTAATTTCTTTCACCTTCGTTCAATATCAAATCTTTGTTTAAAAATTTGTAAAAATCGTTTAAAATCATCAAAAATCATCTAATTTGTACTTTTGTCCAGTTTAAAGCTGACCATTCAATTTTGATAATGAGTGTCCAATTTACAATTGTTTAATTTCTTGATCACTGTTAAAGAATAAATAACCCAACTGATTATTAAACATTAAGTAAATTGGACACTCATTATCAAAGTTAATCAGTCAGCTTTAAACTGGACACAAGTACAAATTAGATGATTTGGGGCTATTTTAAATGATTTTTACGAATTTTTAAACAAAGATTTGATATTAAACAAATGTGAAAGAAATTAGTGTTAGATACACGAGATTAAATGATACCCGAAATATAGTGTATAATAGCAGTCTTTGGGAATGTTTTCTTCAAAAAGAAAACAAATTGAATTTGGCAGCTCAGGTATATTTATTTATCTTTAAAGAATTGTGTTTGAAGAGTTTGTAGTGTGAAATATCTGTCAATGTAAGAATGAGGAAATGGATGATGTAATTTATGTTAATAAAATATACTTCTTTAAACAGAACAGTCTTGGGTAACAAATACACTTCTGTAACATAATAACAGTCATGGGTAATAAGAGTTTAAATTATTGATAGTATACACTATACTCTCCGACGGTTGGGTGGTGGAATTTTTTAAAGGGTGCGCATTAAATCACAAGGTTTGTCATTAAGTCAAGTGTCCTGGTTTCCACTACTGCAGCAATGAACACAGTGTAGCACCATAGGTCTTTTTGTCTCACTTGGAGAGGGGACAAGTACTAAAAAAACGGTCGCCACATCCTACGTACGACCCATGCATCTTTTCTTACTACATATTTCTGTAGCCTTGTGATCGTCTAGAATTTGTCTTTAGCTGTCTTTACTTCTGCTTCACGTTGTGTATTTACTGCTTACAGTTTCTTAAGACGTTTGTCTTACCAGGAATAACAATGCGACAGTTTGCTTCTACATATTTTATATATATATAGCTGAATACAGGTATACAACCATAGCACAAATTACAATACTATATAGCTAAAACCACTTCTCCACCCTATCCAGCCTCTCGGCTGTCTAGGAACTCAGATGTACCCTCGATCTCAGGAATCTAATAGAAGTCTGGCTTGAAAGGTTCAAATAGATATCTTATATAGCACCCAGGTTTATCATGCACAGGAAGCCTGTTCATGGCCCTGAACCTGTGCAATTAACGATATGATTGGTTACTTTAAGTCAAATGATGCAATTAGAATAATTCCACTCACGTGTAATTCTGGTGGTAAATTGTGACACCTGTTTTGGTTTAAGAGCTCTTTTTATGTAACAATATGTCAATTACAGACTAAGTTGATTTAGTGCACACTATATATGTGAATATGTTTGAAATTACTAACTTGCCAAAGATATTAATTAATGAAATATAAAGCCATCTTATTTCAAGAGCAAAAAATCTAGCAATATTATTACAACAGGCTGCATACCTTGGTTATATTACTGGTGACATGATTCTACACTACTTGCTGCCATATTTAAAAGGATGTGTTAAACGTTTGTCATCAATTAATGAAATGATTGAGTTTTGATTTTCTGACAGGTTTGTGTGAATATAAATGATTTTTAGCATTAAACTCCATGGGGGAATTCCCTATGAAAAATAACTTTGCTACTGTAGCTCTGTTGGACTTCGCATAGTAAATAAATTGAGCCAGTCAAGCTCCACCAGATAATTGTGACATTTTGGGTTCTTTGCTGATATAAAAATTATAGATTCCACGAAAAGTTACAGGCCCAGATATGAAATGAAATCAACACTGAAATCTGTGGGAAATTAATATAAGTAACCTTACTTAAAGGGGTTATCTCCCTTGACTTACAAGTGCTGAAATATCTTAGCACTAAACAAATCCGATATATTGTGAAATACTATATCATTCCTCTAATCCTCGGTGAAGTGTCAAAAGGGTGTATCTCGAGAAATTAGTCAAATACACCGCTTTTTTTAAACTCTCCCAATTAATATGCACATTTCTGTCTAAGCTGTGTATCTCTACGCCAATTAGAACTGTTCTGGGTATCATGTGTCCAAATGTTGTGTCTTGATTTGTTGAAATTTTGAAATGCAAAAGGTTCTATTTCTTAATCTTTAGAAATTCTTAGATGCATCCTTTTGACACTTCACCCACGTAATATTTGTAAACAATTTATTTATAAAAAAAAATAAATGTATATTCTTAACTTTTTGGGAAATGGTTTTTTCTCAAGATTTTTTTATTCCTGGGCCTTGTGTTGGCAAAAAAGGATAAAACTTGTCAGTTTAGAAGATTTCTTCAAAGTTTGAATAGCTTCATCTAAAATTTAAAAAAAAACCCAAAAAACAAACAATAAAAATAATCAAAGTATTTTCTTTAAAACATGTTTTTATGTTCATAACCTCAAGAAGTATCAAATAAAAGAAATAAAAATGTCCTTAAAGAAAATCTTTCAGGTGATAATCAATAACTTTTAATTTTTTTATTTTGTGTCTTTCGGGTTGATTTCTGTGGGATTCTTTCTATAATTTCTGAATTCGACAAGAAGATTTTTGTTTTAGGTATTTTCTATTATTTCAATCTACACAAATATTATCATAAAGGGGAATTAGGTAAGACTAGATAAAAAGCTGACAGTTCTCACTATAATAGTTTTAAAAAAAGATAATGTAAACAGAATATGCTAAATATTTCAGTCAGATTGATTCACTCTGAACCAGATATTAGTGATCCAATTTTGGGCTAGCCTCGATCGTCATTACTACCGTTGGTATGATAATAAACAAAGTCTTGATTATTCATTTTTACGTTAAATCACCCATCACATACCGTATTCAAATCCACTAAATGTCACAGGCTAATGATGGCATCGAAAGTTGATTATGATCTTGATAAGCTAATTAATGTCTAATTAAAAATTTAGTTAACATTTAAAAACTAAATAAAGACCCGCAATTGTCAGATTTAGCTCTTGCATGTTTAACGATGTATATAACACGTCCTGTGACCACCATCTCTGCCTTAAACGTAACAATATGTCATTTGTATTTTTCACTGAAACGTCAAATATCTCATGGCTTAATCCACTGTAATATGCATTTAGAATAGATGCATTATGTAAGATTTAGATAACGAGTTGGATGTTCTTACTAGAATAGTTCAAAAATAGACAATGAAAAATGAATATATTGAAAATTTCATTCAAATTACTTTATTCTGAGTGAAGTTACGTCCGTTTAAAAAAAAGCGTAGATCGTTCATTATCGTAGAATAGATGGCAAGAACGAAAATTTTGCTTAAAAAAATAACAAAAGGGCTAAATCGAGACATTATTTTTCTTTAAATCAACATGCTCTATATTAAGAACAAAAAACTCACTGTCAGAAAATTCGTCCTTTTCATGGTTCAAATTGTTTGGTGACGTCTACCTTCTTTCAAGCTGTCATCAATTTTCAGTTTGAGCATTTATTTCAGTAACATTTAGATTTTCTATGTCCTGTTCTGTCTCGGAAATTGTTCCACAAGATGCCAGGGATGATTTCGTCATCTCTAATGTTAATGGTTTCATTACTAGTTTCTTTGACACGAATAGTTCCATAGATGATTCTTTCAGGATTTAAATTTCTGGGGTGTGTTCCATCAGCAGACGTATTAATGTTATATGGAGTGAAATCTGTAGCAAAATTTCCACCAATCGCAAATCTCTTTACATCTGTAAGAATGGGTTTGGCATCCCCATGGCCCATTACACCTATATGTATTTCATTTTTCATCTTTTGAGCCGAGTTCCTATCATAAGGTAATTCAAGATATTGTGATCTGTTGTTCGTGCCCTTTTCTTGCAAGGGCATCACGGATACTACAAAACTATGGAAGGGTACCGCTGCCAATATTAAATGCTCTGCTAAAATGTCTTTTCCATTGATTACATGTAAAAAGTACTATGTACAATGTCCTAAAACCGGTAATGATGAAGTCAAAATACCTCTAAGGCCAAAGTTAAATGTAAAACGTCAAATATAATGGTGGTGGGTGGCCGAATGGTTAGCACGTGCGCGCTGTATCATACGGTCTGTCATTGAGTCAACTGACGAGGTTTCGAGACTAGTGGGTTAAGGTGGTGTAGTGTTTAACACCAGTTAGATCAGTGTAAGACTGGTGTAACGGTGTGCTAACTCAACCTGAGATTCCCTCTGTATTTGAAATCAATCGAGTTAAGGTCTTTGGTGTCGAGGTTCGCATCGGCAACACGATGCTGATCAGAAAAGAATAGAATGCATACAAAAGGTGGAACAGTTAATAATAGTGTTGTAGAGATGTTCATTTTCCATCGGTGTTAACACTGGTATTAAACTAGTGTATACACTGATGTAAACACTACTAGTAGCGTTAAATTTAGAGGCCCAGGTTAAGGCACAAAAAAGAACACCACACACCACTACAGCACAACCTCAACACAAGCGTAACCCGTGACTTGAATCGACCCAGTGTAGATGATATTGTTAAAAGCAAAATTAATGAATAACAAAAAAAAATTATGAAACTTCGTTTGCATATAATCAACTATTTATTTGAAGCTAAGTTATATAATTTTGACAGTCACGTAAACTAATTATCCTAAATATTCAGTTTATCGCAATATTTTTTCTTCAAACTTTACAAAACAATACAATCGTATCGTATTATTTAAAAAATATCTAGATTTTAGAAATTAAATTTTACATATTACTGTATTATATATTGTTAATATCAATAAATAGGCTAACTATATGGAGTCTAAGTCAAGCTAAATGGTATGCTTATACTTGTCTCCGACGCCCATTCGTATTGTGTCCGATGATTCATTATCCAGACGATAATGACGTAAACATATTTCTAGTTGCCCCAACCCCGCCCCCCTCTGAATAATATAAATTCAAATAAACCGGCAAAAGGTATGATTTCGCACCTTGGCCTATGTGGACGTTCGACCAAAACTGAAAACGTAGGACCAATATTATGCTAATGGCCTTACAACCTCAAACGTACAAGCACCGTCTTATTGATACAGATAGGTAACCCTGGAACAACCCCCAGATGGTTTTGCTTTAATGACTTCACGAAGCTAACAGCATTTGTTCATGCTTGTGATGGTTTGTGTTTTTAGCACGTAGTTTTCCCAAACTAATTTGATGCAGTTTATTTTAAAGATTATCTTAGCATTTTATTGATTTGTTAATAATATGTAAAAGATAACCAAATGTCTGAATTTAATTAATTCTTATCAATTGATATAAAAAGAACTGAATTATTCCATTTCAATTGGTGGCGCAGTGATCCTTTCATGGTGTTGTAGGAATAATTTTGATTGTTTCATCGGTGCTTCAACCTCAAGAGATATCTCTTACTTCAATTAATACATATTTCTACAGGTTATTTTTTTTATTAAATATCTGTTTATTCATTAATTGTAAATCAATTATGAAATTGTTGCCAAGTTTACTAGGTTGCCTTCTTCTGGTGCTACATTTTCAACGAGGCTACATCAATGGAGACACTATAGACCGGGCTATTTCTTCCAATAATACGCTTATGTCAAGTGACCGAAATGGTGTAATGCACTTAGAATCATGGTGGAATGCAAAATTTACCCATTCGGACCAAGAGACGATCGAAGGAGTCAAAAACGCATGTTTCCGAGTTTTGAACCTCTCACTCAATTTCTCTGAAGGACTAGCAGATCTGATGGAGTTTAGGATAAATGCTGTTCGGGAAACATTCATCAAACTACCTACAGTGATGAGAATGTTGGATATATCTAGTGATGTGATTCACATCTATAAATATATAAACACAAGTTTATCTATAACAATAGATGAGGCATTGTCCGAACAAAACACAGTTCGACGATTGATGACTGATAATGACATCATTAAACAAGAACAGACATACGGTACAGCGTTGGCTGTAAAAGGAGTTACCGGAACTGAAAGAAGAATACGAGAAAGAATTTCGATTTTGAGGAAAGACGTACAGACCACAGTCAAAGAATTGTATGAACATTTCGGTTAGTTTACTGTATTTCCTTCTTGTAAACAATTCAATTTCTATTTCTGTCGAAAATGGTTCAATCTAATTGTGCACAGTGAAAGATTTTCAGGCCACAATAAGAACCAATCGTGTAGAAATTTATTTATTATCAGGAAACAATACTTTAAAGTGCAAATTTAGTTCGAAAAGCTATATATAATGTGACACGTTAATTAAAGAGAGAGAGAAAAAAATACCAGTTTTGTTTATATGATATCGTAATATAGATTTTCTGAATTATACATTGTGTTGTAAATTTGTATCTTAAACATCAATAACATAGCCCAATAAAGACGTCATATGTCTTTTGTAAAAGCGCAGTGACAGAATGCTTCTTTAAATAAAACACAAATTACACCTTAAATTGTTTCTTGTCGGGAATCCTGTGGTTAAATAAATTATACTTTTCTTATACAAACTGCTGATATCAAATTTAAACAACACCATGTACCAGAGCTAAGTAGTGTCTGTGTGCATAATGTCGGACACGGCAAGACGATGGAAAGTGTGCAGATCCAAACTAAAACTAGCATTGGTGGCACCGATGTTTTACAAAAATAGACATTGTTATAATAAAGAAAATTATATGTGTTTCCACTTACAATCCTGAAATATCCCGAAGGTTCTTCTTATCCAACGACGAGATATTCTAGTCGAGAAGCCAAAGCCTTACTTCTCGACAACGCCTACCGAGCCAGTTTCACAAAACATTGTCAGATTTAATATAGCTCTTTATAACACTTTTGTTGTTCTAATTTATCAAATACATCAATACATTGTGTTTCTGGATCAAAGATATTTCTCATAAACAGTAATTGAAATTCTTAACTTAAGTCTGTGAATGCTTTGTGAACTCGGGATCAGGTGTTGTTAAATCATTCGTTGCCGTTAAGTAATTTACGTCAGAATCCATGTAATAATTTCATGTTCCATTAAAAGCTAATATGTTATGGATTACAGTATTGTTACTTTTAAATCTATATAACTAGGTCACCAACTAGAGACGCAAAAATTGTGGCTTAACATTCGACGTGTTTTTAGTACTAAACGACCGAAGTTTTCTTTAGAATTAAACAACTAATTTCATACTGTCAAAAAAAAGCCGTAATATGGTAATGTGTCTATAGCTATGGTATCAGATGATCTAGGAAGGTCAAACTTTTCCTACCTGGTGCGCCTCACCCACAAAGATTTTCACGACACGTTACTTGGGAAATCAATTTGAAATACGCATATTATTGGATTGGTTATAGTCACTATAGTTTCATTACCCAGGCCGTTTACCGTTCAAAAAATTCCGCCAGGTCAAGGTATCTCTACCGTGCACAATTTTATGTATAGCCAGAATCTACTTTATCGCACCTTTTAACTAGAAAACCACACACCTGTAACATCAATATATAAACAGCATAATATGGAAATGAACTTTTATTAATCCTTTGATTCAATAATTAGTTGGAATCCGATTGGAAAGAGTGTCTCTCATCATATATATAAAAATGTATAAATATATCACCATGGTTATATGAAATATATTTAAATATATTTATGTTTCTTAAAGGAAAAGTTGTTCGCCATACGGGATAATGATGATGGGCATACGGCATACTGTGGGTGAAATTTAGTCAAATTCCAACTGCCTTGGGGTCTTTGTATTGCACGCGGAACACGGGACCTCGGTTTTTCGTTTCATCCGGGTGACTAGACGCTGTTACTTGCCAGGCTCTCGAGTCTGCACCACGGGCAAGAGGAAACCAGGCTGGAAAATCGTGAGGAAATTTATATTGGTACCGGTACCATCCGGTTAGTTTAGTTCAGTTTAACCAAGCTTTACGCCCGATTCCGAATAGGGTAATATTGCAGACGCGCGAGTAAGAAATTTCATCGCCTCCATGTGCTCGGTAATGAGGACATTGGCCCTATTAAGATACAGTGTCCGATAGTACTGTTAAAGACCATCCCTATAGTTCATTTCATTTGTGTTGCTCCTGGCATTGTCTTCTGTGATACGTTTTCTTTGGTCATTACAAATGGCGCTCGAAATCTTTATGTCCATAATTACACGAGTCGTGTAGTGATTTAAAAATGTTAATAGTGTCTTAAATATTGGATATTAGGATCACTTGCTTTAACAGTAAGATAACAATAAACATCAACATTGATTGAAATGGACCAATATTTAATTCCAATTCGTGTTTTTCATTTCCAATATTATGTATGATATTGAGTTAGAGGTTTAACTGGCAGTAGGACGTAAATGCCGGAGCCATAGTTAATCCCTGGGCTCTCGTGGCTCCCACCAATCAGAGAACTGAAAGGTCTACATAATATATCTTTTGAAATTGTACAGCATCGCAAACTTAGACTGCCTGTCTACAGGCTTGGTGTATTCTCGATCTCCTGTGCGCTGAATGATTGTATAGCTGTCTAATCCACAAGCAATTACAGTTAATCATAGCAGGAAATATTTGTATTTGACACCATATTAATTTTTATGTTAATTAACTTCCATGTGTATCAAAACATCCGATTTCTGTTCCAACATGCTTATTAATATACAGATAAATAATTAAATTCCATTTACTGGCGGGGACTCAAAGAAATTGTTTACCAAATCACATGACATAGCAATTTGAACTGCGTCACTCCCGGATCAACCCCAGGCAGATTAAACGCCTGGATTCTGTGATCATATGAACTGGTGTCATTGTAGGGTGAGAGATCTCAGGCGATAAATTAATAGTCGCTGATTCCATTACATCGTATGGCTATTTGTACAGGTTTGAGTTCAATATCTTCTACACATGGTTAAACATCGTGATAATAAGTCATGGACATTTTCTACATATTTTCAGATGACTTGCCTTCGGGATTAAGTACCTTCATAATATATATATCCGAATGAAAAGAACTTTCACTGACTGGGTTTTACTTTTACAACAAAGTTACTTTTCAAAATAATCTATAAAATATCTAGTCGTTAAAGAAAAAAAAAGTTACACACATTCTAGTTTTGGTACAAATTCGACTTCTAAAATCCACTTTTCTTCACATCTTTTGGTACGCTGAGAATATATTTGTGTATCACAAATTGTCCACTCTATTTGACCATCAACAATACGATTATTGTCAGATTTGAGTAAAAGTTTAATCATTTTAGCCCATTGTCTCAAGACAAATTGCCAACAAATCGGTTAAGAATGGACACAAACGAGGATATTATACTATTCAAAAAAAGTAGGGGATATTTGATTTTGGGGGCATAATACTAAAATATGCAAATGACTACGAAAAAAGTCACTATAGAACCTAACAGAAGAAACATTTCCAGTTACATGTGACGCCCAAACGCACCAATAGCTACCGCATGGAATGCAGGTGATGCTTGGGATCATCATGGGGGTCCAACCCAAGATTTGCACGACTCTGACTTTGAATGTTACAGTCATTGTGGCATTGAATTCCAGGGTGGAAACATCAGTTTAATTGTTTTAGTGACCAGAAAACAAATTTTGATATGCGTCGGCTTACCCAAAATGAAAGGTTACGTGCCCTTGGCATGCTACAGATCGGCACAACACAGGCGGTTGTGGCGCGGACGATGAATGTTTCTCAGTCTGTCATAAGCAGGCTATGGTCCAGATACCGTGATACACAATCTGTACAGGACAGACCACGCTCAGGTCGACCAAGGGCGATGAATGTTTCTCAGTCTGTCATAAGCAGGCTATGGTCCAGATACCGTGATACACAATCTGTACAGGACAGACCACGCTCAGGTCGACCAAGGGCGACAACTCAAGCCCAGGATCGATTTATCCGTACCTTGGCCTTGAGAAATCGTGTCATCACAGCAAATCAGATCAGCGCTCGTCTTCAAACAGACACTGGTGTGAGAGTGAGTGGCCAGACGATTCGGAATCGACTGCATAGGGGTCACCTTCGCGCCCGACGTCCTCGCGTGATCCCTTGTTTGAGAGATCATCACATTCAGGCAAGACGTCGTTGGTGTAGGGATCGTCAACACTGGGATAATCGACGCTGGAGCAATGTGATGTTTTCAGATGAGTCAAGGTTCACTGTTGATTTTTTGGACAGACGTAGGAGGGTGTGGCGTCGTCGAAACGAGCGCTTCCAAGACGTTAACGTCATCAGACATGATCGATTTGGGGGTGGTTCTGTTATGGTGTGGGGAGGCATCACTGTTGCTGGAAGAACGGCTTTACATGTTTTTGCAGGGCGTGTTACAGGCCAGTACTACCGGGACAACATCTTGGCAGTCCATGTTGTGCCGTTCTCACGACGTCATGGCCGCCGTTTCATCTTCCAGGATGACAACACAAGATGTCACAGGGCCAGGATCGTTACAGGTTACCTCCAACAACAGAACATCACCACATTACCTTGGCCAGCACTGAGTCCCGACCTCTCCGCCATCGAGCATGTCTGGGACATGCTTGGACAGAGGTTACGTCAACGTCAACAACGTCCTGCCAATGTCCAAGAACTTGCTGCTGCGTTGCAACAGGAATGGGACAATCTGGACCAAAATGACCTTAGACGTCTCATTAGGAGTATGCCACGTCGGATCAATGCTTGTTTGGCAAACAGAGGAGGATTTACCCGTTACTGACTTGGTTGTGATGCTGTGGTAACTTTGCTGTTTGACCCCGGGTATCATTTTACCCTTATAATGGTCAGTCTGTGCCTTACTTAGTCTAACGATCATTTGGAATAAATCGATGAATGTGAACTTCATTTCATTTTGTCATTTGTTTCTTCGTCAGTTTCATTAGGTGACTTTAATAACACTTAAAAATCAAATATCCCCTACTTTTTTTGAATAGTATATTATACAGTTCACAGAAGGTCAGTGTGTCATCTGTAATGATGAATTGTCGTATGATGTTGACAACATTCGTACAGAAGGTCTGAAAAAATAATTACATGCAGTGGAGAAAGAGGTGACAACAGATTATCGCTATTCTTCCACTCAAAACTGGACACGCATCACACAACTGACGAAAAGCAGAACGCGAAATTGTATTGTGATAAAGCATGTCCTAGTCCTGAGAAATTTAGGTCTAGTTTAGGATCATTTGAATGGAAGGGTGACTGCTACTTATGTGGCTAAAAGACACATGTGGATTCTAAACATCGAGATCGATCCTAAGTATTTGAAGTAAGGACGACGGGCGTCAGAACAGCTGTATTAGATCAGTGCGAAAAAATGAGTGATTCCTGGTTTAGAGATGTATTCAGAATGATGAGTAACACAACCTGATTGCAGATTGCTGCTCAAGCGAGATGCCACCGTACATGTTACAGGGATTTTATTCGAGATATCAACACAAAAGATACGACGCGCGGGCGCCCCCAACATGAAAGCATGCGTGGGTATTTCCTATCGCTGTGTTAATGGCTTGAGAATATCGGCGACGCAGAATTATATACAGCTGACGATGGAAATCATGAACACTCTTGCAATGGAGATGAATGTTACAGCTCTAAGATGTTCAGGGAGAAATTAATTCAACATTATGGCGGTCATAAGCTTCGCTAAACTTGGCGGAGGTAAAACTGACCTTGTTTATTTTAGAGTTATGGCAAGCTAGATAGTTAACAAAAAAATGGCATGATGAAAAACGGGACACTTCCCAGAAGAAGGAAATCAACAGAATTGGTATTACATGTGCAAAGAAGAAATACGCGAACGGAATTATACTAAGAAATTTTACTCCATCATTAACGACATTAGAAATGAAGAATCAAGGAGAAAATTTAACACTCCATGTTTCAAATAACTCGTGGAAAATTTAACTACGAATGATTTGAAGCGCAACGAAATCGGCGATCTCATGACACAGTCCGTACGACCAAAATCAGTCATTGCACCGATAATGTTTGGGGTCGTTTCTGAAACGGATCATGAATTTAAAACACTTACACGACTACAATCCTCGAATTGTATTTAGTAAAAGGGCGCATTAAAAACACAACGGCCATTTATATGGAATACAATCACGGGCATAGTGTGTTAGAGCAATTGAATTCCAACTGTCAAGGGTTCTCTTACGTTTTTTGTTCAATCTGAACGAATAGTCACAAATGGAACCACGCTAGAAGAGTCCGAGGAACGTTCAAATGGGCGTCGCACTACTAATGAGCATCGGAAAACGACGGACCTTCCTTTCACTAATACCCATGTGAGACAAACAGAATTGATATCAATGACTGTAATTGTAGAAGTAAGTTAACTACAAACGAGCAAACAATGTCTGCTTTGGTTTATAACAAATGATCATTTTCTTATTGACAAATGCAGGCAATTATTAGATACAATTGAGTAATATGGGGTCGCTATCCATTATTGTTATAAAATTCACATGGAATACAATTCATGTTTATTACTTTAGCGACGATTCAATCATATACTATTCAAAAAAAGTAGGGGATATTTGATTTTGGGGGCATAATACTAAAATATGCAAATGACTACGAAAAAAGTCACTATAGAACCTAACAGAAGAAACATTTCCAGTTACATGTGACGCCCAAACGCACCAATAGCTACCGCATGGAATGCAGGTGATGCTTGGGATCACCATGGGGGTCCAACCCAAGATTTGCACGACTCTGACTTTGAATGTTACAGTCATTGTGGCATTGAATTCCAGGGTGGAAACATCAGTTTAATTGTTTTAGTGACCAGAAAACAAATTTTGATATGCGTCGGCTTACCCAAAATGAAAGGTTACGTGCCCTTGGCATGCTACAGATCGGCACAACACAGGCGGTTGTGGCGCGGACGATGAATGTTTCTCAGTCTGTCATAAGCAGGCTATGGTCCAGATACCGTGATACACAATCTGTACAGGACAGACCACGCTCAGGTCGACCAAGGGCGACAACTCAAGCCCAGGATCGATTTATCCGTACCTTGGCCTTGAGAAATCGTGTCATCACAGCAAATCAGATCAGCGCTCGTCTTTAAACAGACACTGGTGTGAGAGTGAGTGGCAAGACGATTCCGAATCGACTGCATAGGGGTCACCTTCGCGCCCGACGTCCTCGCGTGATCCCTTGTTTGAGAGATCATCACATTCAGGCAAGACGTCGTTGGTGTAGGGATCGTCAACACTGGGATAATCGACGCTGGAGCAATGTGATGTTTTCAGATGAGTCAAGGTTCACTGTTGATTTTTTGGACAGACGTAGGAGGGTGTGGCGTCGTCGAAACGAGCGCTTCCAAGACGTTAACGTCATCAGACATGATCGATTTCGGGGTGGTTCTTTTATGGTGTGGGGAGGCATCACTGTTGCTGGAAGAACGGCTTTACATGTTGTTGCAGGGCGTGTTACAGGCCAGTACTACCGGGACAACATCTTGGCAGTCCATGTTGTGCCGTTCGCACGACGTCATGGCCGCCGTTTCATCTTCCAGGATGACAACGCAAGATGTCACAGGGCCAGGATCGTTACAGGTTACCTCCAACAACAGAACATCACCACATTACCTTGGCCAGCACTGAGTCCCGACCTCTCCCCCATCGAGCATGTCTGGGACATGCTTGGACAGAGGTTACGTCAACGTCAACAACGTCCTGCCAATGTCCAAGAACTTGCTGCTGCGTTGCAACAGGAATGGGACAATCTGGACCAAAATGACCTTAGACGTCTCATTAGGAGTATGCCACGTCGGATCAATGCTTGTTTGGCAAACAGAGGAGGATTTACCCGTTACTGACTTGGTTGTGATGCTGTGGTAACTTTGCTGTTTGACCCCGGGTATCATTTTACCCTTATAATGGTCAGTCTGTGCCTTACTTAGTCTAACGATCATTTGGAATAAATCGATGAATGTGAACTTCATTTCATTTTGTCATTTGTTTCTTCGTCAGTTTCATTAGGTGACTTTAATAACACTTAAAAATCAAATATCCCCTACTTTTTTTGAATAGTATAATTCTTTCGTCTTT
This sequence comes from Patella vulgata, assembly GCF_932274485.2. Classification (NCBI taxonomy): domain Eukaryota; kingdom Metazoa; phylum Mollusca; class Gastropoda; family Patellidae; genus Patella; species Patella vulgata. The sequence continues at coordinate 29,145,917 of NC_065883.2, forward strand.
ATCAAGTAGTAATAATCAGTAATTTTATTCCCGTTCTAAGTACCATGCACTAACTTATAATGTTATAAACCATACAAAACGATATATCCGGATTAATACAAGGTCGAAGACCTTTGGATCACATACGTTTAATCCAATCTGTAAAATACAAGATAGGTTGTCAGGCAACGAAACATACACCCATAGCAATCCATGAGATTTTTGGCACATAATCCATATAATTTACCCAATAATATCATTGAGGCTCTGACAAGATTATAATACATAGTCTAGGGCAGTAACTTTATAAGTAATTTTCAGAAAGTGTTATAATTGCTAATCATCGTAATAATAGAAACAAAGAACATAAATTTAAAGTAGATCAGATGACGACTTTTAGAGTTAAAGCATTCAGAAACACCTATAAAGTTATTAACCGAAATTTAAAAATTTCACATACTTCAGGTTTTTACTAACTTGAATAATCCATATAAACGACATGCAAAGTTTTCAGACGGCGGCCAAGGGCCACCGGAAGCGAACCCACGCCGCCTGGTTAGCGAACCACAATAACCATGGAAATTATATAAAATCGCTGAAATTCAATAGGATTCGTCTTCTCACTAATGTAAACAACATGTATAGATTTAAGGTCAGTTGGTACTCTGTAGAATGTTCACAAGAGATTGGAGGTGACGGATGGACGAGTTAGATCACAATTTCCACGTGGGCATATATAAAATGGAAGCCAGCGTTCACACGCTTTCAGATAAAACACTGTAAATATACTCTTAAAAAAACGGTAGGGGATATTGAAATGCAAGTACCTATGCAGGTTGTGATATGATAAATAGTTATGGACACTTGACATGCTTTGAGAGTATGTTCACAGATGAAGAACTTGTTGCCCCAACAGAACCACTGAGCTGCACTTGCGACACGCAATAGCGCCATACACGTGGGATGGGTTCATTTTAAAATTTGACACTTCGAGGAAGGGTTGATGAAAACTGCCGCTTACTGGTTTATCCTATCCATGTTTGCTTTCCTATCGGTTCTTGCCTAAGAGTTACTGTTTAGCGTATCTTTGGTGGAGCAATTACTCATTATTAAGACAAAAATCAAAAACGTCCATTTTCACTTTTAACAGTGCATCTCTTTGCGAATGAAATGGGGCCGTCAGATAAGCCGCCCATATAAACTGTTTATGTTCATGTGTAGGCAATTGGCCTGTTATTAACATACACTGGTTACCTATAATAAAAACAGCAGTGCATTTCCGCAGTTGTGTATTGTTTCTAAATATCCCTACTTTTTTTGGAGAGTATATATAGAAACTTTCCCTCAGTTCGTAATACGACAGAAAACTATACCTAGAAAAAGGTTGGCAGCCAGTACGTTATATTCCTGAAGCGATGGTCAGAGAAAGCCCTCTCTAGCCATTGCTGGATTAGCTTCTAATACTTGCGCTTTGGGGGGAGTGTGTCTATTCTTCCCGTTCAATTAAATCTATCCCCAAGCACAGCAACATGGCAGCCCTTCTTTTAATCAGGGGCCTTCCTTAAAACTTTCTACAGTGATTTAAGGTATTAAAAACAGTGAACGTGTTGTTCGTCTCAAAACAATATTGTTTACAGTATATTGGTGTTGATAGCCTCGTTTGTCACACAATTAGTTTTTCTGCAATATTCTGCTATGCACTGGTTAATTGGGCATAATAAAATCGTGAGGAATACGTAACGTTATGCAAACAATTTGGTCCAATTTGGAGCTCTGTTTGGTATTGTTACGCAGTTAGCTATTGGTTGTTAATCAGACTATTGACCAGTCATAATTTAGAACAAGAATTTGCTTTCTTTACAGCAGTGAGTAGTGGAATTAGCTCTAATCAAACGAAACACTGCGAGGAGTATGCCAGCATGTGTAAATGAAGACATAAATAGACATTTTGTCTATACTTGCGTCGATTTTCGTTTTTTGGTTTGTAATGTAAGAGGTTTCGACGTTCATTTTGTTACCCTAATGCACCAGAATCAACTCGTTTTTTTAACCTTTTGTACTGAACTTGATTTACTTGCCCGTTACTCTGACATAGCTTCAGTGGCTTCCTTTGTCAATGCTGACAGGATTGAATGTACAGCTTCATGTATAGTTTATTTGACGAGTTAATTAAACTATAATATAAAGTAAAAGTAAGGTGGCTAAGTTTAGTCAATATACCGGAGGAAGTAAGGGTTAGTCTGTGTCTTCTTTGCTTTTTTCACAGTAGTTAATTATTCTTAAGATGTATTTTATCTAACCCCGGTTTTGTCAAGTTTTTTATTTACACTAATTTGGCTATTTCCTTGCTAGACATCGTCATTTTAAGATTAAAAGAAGATTGAATAAGGTTGTTACATGATACGCAGGTTCTTTCGCATGCGTCATCTCGACTCGTTCATAACAAGATTAATAACAGACACTAAGAATCCTGGCTCCTTGATTCTTTGAATTTTAGCCATCCATCCAGAAATGACAGAGTTTTATACAATGTCCTCATTGGGAGAAATGTCTCATTTAGAATTTTATTCTATTGATGGGACTGGATTACACGTTTTAAAGCCTTAAAACAAATACAGACTAGAGATGTGAGGTTGTTGAGAGTTTATTCATTGGTTCTTTGACCCGTGCTTCTAACTTTATGGGTAGCCTGGACCTTCCTTTATTAAAAGAAAATGTGTATTGATAAGTCTGGTAAAGTTAATGGATTCCTTAAAATGGTTGATCAAAATGTAAAGAATGTTTGATAATAGTATATTCACATAGTTTCTGTTAGCTTACATAAAATAAGGTTTAAAATTGACATTTCCAATTTTAATTTTCTTGGTAAGAAGTCTGGTATAGATTCTGATGTAGTTGACCTGTTTATAGGGAGAATAACAGAGAGATAGATGTAGAAATGACATCAGACTTATCATTTTAAGAAGAACCTACAGAAGGGTCGGGGCAACATTACCCGAAGTTCTGAGTATATACCTGTATTTATCATAATACATGTAGAACACTTTAACGTGTCACGTAACATAAGAAATGCTACGAGATTATGTTCCAGAACTTCGTTGAAAAGAACTGCGTGTCTTTGTAAGTCGATAAAATTATTTGGTACAGTATCATGAGATATCAGACTACAAGCCAGTTTTATCACTTCCAGGAAATCGAATTCACAGGGAAAAAGGCTATTGTTTACGGATGATATTGTTTATTGAAGTGAGATTACTGAGACAAACTTCCTGAATTTGCTTGGATCGTTTTCTCACAGAAGACATACACATAATGCAATAGTATTGAAAAAAGTATGCACAATGTCCCCAAAACAGTAATAATAAAATAAAACCAAGTACGAACAATCCAAACCATAAGACAGAATTCGAAGTCCTAAAAAACGTTATAGGCAAAATAGTGTATTCAAGCAAAATAGTGTAATCAGCAAATGGACTGCTCCTCGTGTACAAAATACACGACAAACAGTGGTAACAGGTGTCCGGAAGAGTAAGCTTACCCTGCTTGGCGCCACACCTGCCATAGCTGCATCCAAACGATTAGGCGAAATGTCGGTAAAATAGCGTGATTGGCCAATGAACTATCGGTATGCAAAATGCACGCGATGAACTGTGTTAACGATGTAGTAGACAGTATCAGGGAGATAGTAATAGTATACGTGTCAATTAAATAAATCTAGAATAATAGCCGAGAGAAACACGTTATATTTACCAATCAAATCAATATGACGGCCATAAAATTTTTTAAAGGTTTTAATAAGTTTAGTGCGCAAGTATCCTTGTAGTTGAAGCTTAGATGACAAATGCCTCGATCTACTTAAAAAATCAGAATAAAAGGAACAAGCTCTCGCGTAACGAATTAGCTGAGACACAAACACTCCATAAGCTGGTGATATTACTATTAATAAATGGAAAGTTAACAATCGGAAAGTCAAAGTCATCACGTTTATCGTACAATTTAACACTCAGTTTATATAAGGAATTTTTCTTTTTTTAAAAAAAGAGAATAAAATTCTGAATAAAGCTCTTTATCTTTAATCTGTAAACACGGGCGAGCGTGGTATCGACCATGCACTGATTATGATGTTTGAGAATGTTCCTCCTCATTCGGATACAGATAGTTTTAACATACAGGTATTGTTCTGCATATACGCCTATCACTCTGTAAAAACAGAATTAGAAAAGCTCTCTTTAACGAAGGCTAGTTTCATAACTTTGTTTTGAGGATAAAATTCAAAAATCGAATTCACCAATGTATATGGACTTTTTTTTTAGAATACTTCATTAATCATATACGCAGATAAATAGAAATCTGTTTATTCTTCCATACTGTTGGGGCAATATTCACTAGTTGTCTTCGTAATTAAGTTCTCAACGTGAAGAGAATTAAGGAAATCAATACCGAACATGTACTAATTATCATTGACAAAAGAACAGTTTCCCTGTTATTTAGATAACCCAGAGCATATAATTCATACCAAGAATATTATTAACGATCAGTTGAACACGACTTGACCTTTCAAGGTTATCAAGTATATTTCATAGTTCTGTTTCAGTTCAACTAGAGGTGTGTCGACTCCGGAGAAGATTTCTTTGAAATGAAATAATTTCATTAATCGTTTTAAGTACTAAGTATCTCGATTGTATAGCGAAAGAAAAATTCAATGCCTCGTTGCTTATGATATAATTTTATTGATATATCTCTTTAAGCTATAAACTTGTTTTATTGTAAAATTGATGAATTTTATTATTAAAAGACCTTTACATAGTTTCGTCCATATTTTCAGATTCATGGCATAATAGACTCAGACTGGTTATCAAATATAACTTGACTAAACTAAGCCAATAATAACCAGTAATGGCAGATTTATTATTTGTTTGTTTCAATTTGGTATAAATAGGTTAATGGAAAATGTATGAGACTCTTATGAAATCGCATCAGATTTCATATGGAACCTATTTTATAACAACTGAGAATTGATTTACCATATTACTTCAGTGTTTTCATTGTCTTCATAACACACAAAACTAGAGTCACTCAGCAACCCAGTCGGCGCAGAAAAGTGGGGCGTTTAAACCCATTGCATTTGTGACGGTTATACAGTGGGGTTTTCTTGGTTACTAAACGGTTAAGGTGCCGAGTCAATCTCGATACCGAGTCAAACCGCCACATCGATAATTCATAGATCGCTAGGGAATTCCGAAAAACGTCTTTAAAAGAAAAAAGAGTAATGCATACATCAGTGTATCTATGCAGTTCAGTTTTTACATTGTAATGAAAACAAAACCTAACGGAAAATCGTTAATATATTGGGACTTTCTGACAATTAAAAATTGATTATATAAGCTTGCAAGGACTACATTTTAACCTTTTATAAAAAAAAAGTCACAATTCCATTGTTTACGGTCATCATAAGACTTTCAATTAACAAAATGTTTTAAATGTTGAAATAAAGGTGAATACTCATGTAAAAAAGCAATAATTTCGTAACCAAACTTTGAAACTTTTTTGAAGTCTAAAACATTTGTTTGAACTGACAATCTTTATTCTATGAGATAAAGGTTTACGAACAATGGATTTTCATGTCATAGAATTTTCCTGTAACTCTATAAATCAATCGAAATAAATTGAATTGTGTATGGTCTTTCATGATATTTATTTATTTCTAAGTTATATATTTTTTACAACAATACCCTAAGCAACTAAGCCTTAAATTGAGTACTCTATCGATCTTTGAATTATCTGCCAATTTCTATCAAACATGATTTCAAATACTAAACAAAGGTTATTATATTATAATATTAAAGCTTTTAATGTGGGTGCATTTGTTGAAGAAAGTCACGTGCGTCAAGTAAGATTTCTTGGCATTAAGACAAAACTAAAGAGATTCTACTTGAGTTCTGCAGATGTTATAATCTCTGGGTACCATGTTTTGATAATATACGCCCCTCCCTTTGACTGCAACTGGAATACTCTGTCCGCACTTATGTGTTGCAGTGATAGAAATGATGCCGTGGCAGTAACTGTCAAAATGGAATCTCGCTTTTTAGTCACATCCATCCGTACTATAGAAACATTTCTTTTATGAGACTCCTTGTCCTGCGTCATTGACATTGACACACGCCATGGATCCCTTAGTTAGCGAGCCGGTGCCATCGTCAGTGATCCATCGTGGCTCCCGAAAATAAATAGAAGTTATTTATGCCATAATTGCAACGTGGAAGGGATCTGAACAATGCAATTGTAATAGTATGAAAATCACCAAATTTGTATATACAGTCGATGTCTGTGTCGACCGTTTAAATTTCAAAACAGAATATAATAACATAAAGATTGTCCATGTTACTAACCCATCAGACGTAATGAAATCGGCACTTTATTAAAGGGCTAATTCCGATAATTTTTTGGAGAATAAAACTGTTTAATTTTGTTTTAAAATCCCTTAAAATCCTCTACCGAAGGGCCGAGCAAATAACTCAATATTTGTGATAAGTTTTCAAATAACTGAAACCCGCCAGTCTTCATCTGGTAATGGAGACCAGTGTCCTAAGTTGTATTATGCTGTGTCTAGATAAAACCAGGCATTTTTTGTATAAAATAATGTGTAGGTGGCATTTGCCTTTCGTTATCAAGTACAGCATTTGGTTCATTCACTGTATAGACCTCTAAAGGAACGGGAATCGATTATCAGGTCTCCCAACGAAAAAATTGACCCGAAATCTTAAAAGGGTTACGTGTCCGGATAAGCAGTTTTGACGGTCACGTCCAAACCACTCAAAATTTTGAGCTGAAATTTTGAGATACGGTCAATACACCATTCATCTATATTTTGGCGCTTAAATTTCATACATACTCAGACTTTTATTTTTGAGACTCTGTTCAAATAAGGGATAGTTCCTTTAAAATGACTTTCGCCCCGTTAGATTTCCTTGTGGATACGTTGATGTATTGAAATTGAATAACATTGGAGCAGTGAAGTTAAACCAGTGAATGACATTTCTAGAAATGATTGTCTCAGACATGCTTTAAGGCTTGTATATTAAAACACGCTATTACTGTCCAAATATATTTATATAAAAACAACCAAAGTAGTAATCCTGTAGCGTCTGTCTTCACAGTCCTGTATTCTAAACAACTATACCGTACATAATGAAATGAAATGAAATGCGGTTTAACGTCCTACTATTCTGCTCCTATACTGGGCTAATGAAGACGGGACGGTACATAATAAAACGATTAAGACCAGTAATCCCCACCCACTTCGCCCCCATTAACATCAATGTTAAATCCATGATAATTTTGCCCAGTGATCTTAACCTTTATAATGCATAAAGAGCCGAAAATGTCATGGGGTGGCCAAAAGTCTCGCGCTTCGAACTTTAGCGGACCGGTCTTCAGCCCTGACTTACGTTCGTGGTTTCTATACCAGGTGTCAGCGTTGTAATGAGTTTGGTAGAGTTTTTGCTCTTTAAATTAATACTATCATTACATTAATATTATGTCCTTGGCTGGTTATTGGCCCCAATTCATAGACAAGGCATATACATCTCACGCACTCAAATGAATAAGTGATGGGTTGACAAATAAAAAGATTTATAATTTGGTAAACATAGCTGGTTCTGTGTGAAAACAAAATATTAAGGATAGTACTCACGTCATTAAGCATGAGAGCCAATCATTATAATTAATTACGTTATAATTAACCAATAATATAATAATATTGAAAGCCGAAACCCAAGCGTAGTAAACCATCAGAGCGATCGGTATACACTATGTAGATTCCTAGAGAGGAGACACGCACTGAGAAAGCAGATCTCATGTAGATTCGTGGGAAAATACCGTTGAGGTTGAAGATACACTATCGTGTAGGTCGTTGGAGAGTCATATGATGTAGGTAGTTCGTCAGTCGTCAGTAAACTCGTTCTGCGAAACAGTGGGGTTGAGGGAGTAGAGAATGACTTTTATTGTAATCTATGCTTGTAACCTATGTATCCAGTGCTGGTTATAAAATGTTAAATCTAACTGTCGCATTGTTATTCCTGGTAGACAAACGTCTTAACTACTGAGATAGTAACCTGTAAATTCACAACGTAAAAGAAGTCCTAAGAGGAAATTGAAATTGTGGCTAGAGACAATACAAGCCGATCACAAGACTAATAAAATCTGTAGCAGAGTATGCATCACACGTCGGCTGTAGGGAGTTTTTTTTTTATGGCAATTTGACTTTACACATCTAACCTGCGACGCATGTTGCTACAGCGTATGGTGCCTTCTCCAGGTACTCTGGTTTCCTCCCATTTGTCTGCGATATCAGCCTCGGTGGCAGTAGATGTTAATGAATTGCTCATAGATAGACGAATTAATTCTGCTTTATGAAATTACGGGAAACACAAAGTCCATTAAAACTGCTATAAACAAGACTTATAGAAAAATGGTTTACGGTCATGTTAACGTACAATTGTCAGGTAGGTATCTGGCTGCAAAGTTCATCGAGATTTTCCGGCGTGGTTTCCCCTTGTCAGTGGTGCAGGACGGAGGGCCTGTTAAGGCAAGCTTTCTAGTCTTTCGGATGGAAAGAAAAAACCGAGGTCCCGTGTACATATTGGAGTGCACGTAAAAGATCCCTTGGCAGTTGGATTTCGATATAAGTGTAGGCTGCAGTACCGCTGTCCGGTCTTCATTATGCCCAGTCGGAGCAGAACATTATGACGTTAAACCCCATTTCATTCCATTTGGCTACAGTTTACAAAATGTAAGGTCCACGGATAAGGCCAGTCAACAGGTACAGTTTAAGCATAAAGAACCTCGAAATTAAAATTAGCAACCGAACAGACTACGACTTAATATTTCGAAATTAAATTTTAACATTACGATCTTTTGCTATCACTACTATTTGATCAAACCGAGTTACATAACTCATTTAGGAAGGTCATAAAGAGTTAAAGAGTGTGAATTTAGCTTAGCTGGGTTGTTAGAGCGATGAAGATGCAAGGAAATAAAATAAATATTCGTAGATTCTTCTATAGGCATCTACTTTCTGTGTTATCCCTTCCAACCGAGACTATAATCACACCAGAAATGTTCCGAAATATGGTGCCATTAATCAATATGAATCGGTGACATATAATACGGCTTTTAGTCGATTCCGCCTACCATTCAATTCATCTAAAAATGTGATGCCATAGCCCTTATACATGAATGTTGATTAAATACACTTCATAATACTGATCATTCTAAAGGAGTGCCGCAACAGCTTGATCTTCTTTACTCATTCAACCTACAAGAAAGGTGACTGAGAGGCAACGAAGGATAAAATTCGTCATGAACTATACTTTCGTTACCTATTAATTCAGCTGTATTTTATCTAATGAATTGTAAACTTTCTCTAGGATATAATTAATAAAAGTGTAACTGAATGACATAAAGGTGTTGAACCAGACAATTTATAAGATGTCAGGCGATTTCAGGTGGTAGTGCAGCTTGAGGGGGTCTGAATTTATTACCAGTTCTGTAAATTTATTCATTGAATCGTAAACTAATTGTCTTAAATGGTTCCGAAGCGAGACGTAAATGTAGAAGGCGTTTATTAGAATGCCAGCCAATGGCTATCCAGAAGGCAGTCTGAAACTTACTCTCATTGATTGATTTTTGGAAAATATATTTCATTTATAAAAGTTAGACGGGTTGGGGAGGGGTGAAGCTAATCGTTTGTTGAGTGAGCTCCCTTTATGTTTTCATTTTTCCATAAAACGAAATATCAATGGAAACACTGCGAATATTTATTTAGACATGGACCAAGTCTACCTTTTGATGTTATGAAATCCTATTTTCTAAGTTTTTGAGTTTAGTTTTAAGACTATTAATCCGTTTAACAGGATCGATAGAATAATAATTATTTATTAGTTTTATAGACTTCCATTAAATAGGTCACCACAAGAAGAAAATCATACAACACATGCCTTTCGGTACCTTTTATTAATTAATGCTATCTTTTTTCCCCCTGTTATGGATTATGATTTATTTGAATAGACAAATAATCAATTCCTTGTTAAAGGACACCTTTTTAGCCTTTGACGTGTTTTTTCGTATTAGTACTAAAATAGATTTAAATATGCACAACCCGAAGTGCAAATCGTTCCACTTTTAATTAAGAATTCAATTTGTCATATGTGACGTCACCAAAGGAACTGATAGATACTTTAAATAAATAGACCGACAACACATGCTATACATAGCTACCCTTCGTACTCTGTAAACATGTGGCTGAAGGTGAATACCCAGTTGGTGGAAGAATATGCTGCTAGTTTTTATCACGCCCTGTGAATTTATTAAGGTGAAACGATTTGCTTTCGGGGCTTTGTATATTTTGATTTATAATCAATAAAATTTAAATCAGTAACGGTTGAAGTTCTCCTTTAAATATCTCCCAGTTTCTAACTACAATCGACATGTTGATCAGGTTTTACAGTGCATTCTCGCTAATTCAAACATTAGGGGTTGGGTAGGGACGCATGCTACCCTTTCCCCAACTTTTCATGCTCATCTTTCTTGTCTCTTCGGGCTGTATCTTTGGAAAATACATAAATTCCCTAACAGAAACAAGAAAAATAGATACGAAAGGGAAAAACCTCTTCGACGTGTTTCATTATATTTGTGTAACGGTTATAAATAGTTGGTTATTATCGTGTTAACCTATTTCATGATGAGTGCAAATAGTAAGGAATAAATAGAATCAAAGAAATTTGTGCAGAAAAAACGATATAAAGAATCTACGAATGTTAATGTTGCGTTTTATTATTTAAATATTCAGGTACAAATGGCTGTTTTATTCTCAAAACAAATCTATACAGTTATATGGGACAACAATCACTGGTTTATTATACACAAGCACGACGTTTCGATAAGTATTCTCTTATCGTTATCAAGCACAATGACATTTAGTAAACTTGAGGGTCTATATATATGTACAATGCGAAACCATTCTTATTACTAATCATTAGAAGAGTTCAACCAATTAACAGACATATTTAACATCAAAGACCTGAAAAGCACCGTGTGATGACAAGGATATAGTTGTACATGAACCTTAAAACCACCCTGATATTGAAAAAGAAAAATGATTAGGGGGAAACCATACATTAAACAAACAGTATATAACAGATAGAGCTTATAAACACACGGTCTTGTAAATAAAACCACATTCACAAAAAGTTATGAAAACAAAGCATAATAGCACTAAGATAACACAATAAACTGATCCAGATCCAGATGTAAAGATCTAAAACCCGTATCGACTTTTATCGTGTACAGGTATATGTGTTAGACTATGTGAACTGTTTTTATCTGAATTATATTTGCAATGAAAATGGCTAACGTTGTTAATTGATATGCTCTACAATGTTTCTAGAGCTGTATTACTTGTAAAATAATGTAAATATTTAATAGCATAGCACTTTTTGTTGAATTTTTCGTCTAGAATTCAAGAAGAGTGCTTGAATTTACAGTTTCTGTCAGGTGTTGGCGAATAGTCATGATATTGAGATAGACGTATCAAGAAGTAAACAGACATGAATTACGTACAAAAATTTGGAGCTAATTAACGCGCCCCGATGTCATCCCTTTTAGCGGCCAAGCGAATATTACAGATACTTGTGACAGATTGGGCTCTTGCGGTTATAAAGATTTAGTTAATCGGAATGTGCAAAAATATCTTATACGCCTACGCCTAGACATGGCATAGATTTAATATTGAAGTCAGCGGGGGGGGGGGGGGATTAACTAGCTTGACACCATCTAAGTGAATTGTCACAGTTGATTATATGCCCCTAATTCTTTCCAAATGAAAATGTACAGTGTGTCATACATAACACAACAATGTACTGGCAGCCTGGTGTCAATAATCAAATGGTTTGAAGTACTGATTAGAAAAGTTATATGAATGGTTACTTTTGCATAAAATCTTAAGAAGACTTACTTCTTTATTTTAATCCAATTATTCCGAATTATCTGTAGTCGCTAGAATGTATATATTTGTTTGGTGTACGATATACTATAATAAATATTTACAATACATATTAATTTATATCGTACATGAAAATTAGTCCATGTGTTAGAAGAGGCACCCGCATATTCCCCCCCCCCCCCCTGTACGAGTCGCCTTTTCAGGACCAACAATCGCTCTTCGATTACGTTGACTAAAGGGTGCTTGGTCTGCGCCATACTTTGCACGGAATGGTGGCATTGATGAAATAGAGGTCCTTTTCTCATCAGACCATTGACCTTCTCGTAGCTTCGAAATCTCTTTATCATGGAATTGGTTTAATTGCTTCTTTTAATTTTTTCAGTATGATATATTTGTAATTAAGTGAACACATTTCAAATTTTAGGCGAGAACCAAATCTACCAAATTCGCGAACACTGTTTGAGTAAAATTTAGAAACAAAGGAAGCCAGTGGGTACTCACTCCCCTGTTCGCAAAACAAACGACGATATGCGAATACACCATAAATTTATTATTGAATATTATATCGATTTTATTGGAATTAGTCCAGACTGTAAATATTAGTTTATAAAACAAATTACAACTGATCAAACTGAAAATGCGCTGATAGATATCCATAAATGGTATAAATACTTAATAATTAATTCAAAATAAATATTTGAAGGATATAAAATAGCTGCTATTCAACATACAATCAGAAGGGCTTCGTCAGCAATGACATAAAATTCCAGAATACATCAAGTGTATTTTTTTTTATTAAGAATTGAGTGTGATGGGATGAAAACAGCTTAAAGCTACGTTCCCAGAAAAGTATTTATCGAGTGGTTATTTCCCAAAAAAATATGGCATTTTCGGTATATATGGAAAGTAGAACTATCCAATCTCCCTAGAAAAATACTGGATTCCCTGAAAAAAAACCATAGAGCGCATACAGGACAAAAATGTAAGGGTTTCCCTAATTGACAGCCCGACGATTAGGAGTGTCTGCACGAGTGACGTCGATGGTTGCACGCTGAGATTGAGCGCTTGATGTACATTTTGATAAACTTTATGAAGAATTAAACGTACAACACTTTCTGAGATAAAAAATCACGGAAAAAGACGAGGGCAGTGGATAATCCGAAAATTTAATTAGGCTTCGATATTTGTAATAAATAGTCAGCGATTAAACCCAACATCATCTTGTGTATGCAATGAATTCTCCTCCGACTTCGCTTGCGTTGCTAGGTACCGAGAGGGGTAAGTCACGTGACACAATCATGACCTCTTTTGATCGTTTTTTTATAGCCAGGGTATTCCCCGACAATTACAATGTTTTGAGAAGGATTTGAAGCAAAATTATGATAAATTAACTACAGTAGTTTGAATATGTTTTTAGTCCAAATATATCATCAAATCAACCAGTTTGTACCCTGGAATGTATCTTTAATATCGACTGGTTTAACGGGAGGGGTGGAAATTAGATTATTTTATACGTTAACAAATATTATTGTCTAAGAGAGATGCCATACATGCATGTATATACTTCAAATATATTTCTTATATAAATAGTCTATAATTAATTTACTTTATGCCATATATGATAATAGATATGAACATGCATCAAAGACGCATACAATCAACAGGAACAGTTGGAATCTAGTTCAATGTTATTGATGAGATAGAATGTAGTTTGAAATGTGGGTAGGTGTGGATTTATTTGACAAACAAACAGATCTTGGCCTGATTATGAAATAAATTATATGGGTATTTAACCACTGGTTAATTTGATAATTTTGCTATATATACTCTTCAAAAAAAAAGTAGGGGATATTGAAATGCAAATACCTATGCAGGTTGTGATATGATAAATAGTCATGGACACTTGACATTTTTTGAGAGTATGTTCACAGATGAAGAACTTATCGCCCCAACAGAACCACTGAGCTGCACGTGCGACACGCAATAGCGCCATACACGTGGGAGAGGTTCATTGTCAATTTTACACTTCAAGTAAGAGTTGATGAAAACTGCCGCGTGCTGGTTTATTGACCTTACTTTCTACCTTTATATTAAATACACTTTCACAGTATGATTTCTTCAACATGCCCGTTGCATTTCTTATAGGTGCATTACGTATTATATTTTGTGCAATCACATAACTGAATAATTCCGATTAGTCCCTAAATTGATACTTTATTAAACTTTTGGCGTTGTCTTACTCTTGACGTCATTTGGCAACCTACCGCCTTTCACGTCACGTTATTCAGTCAGCTCTCTTCGAGACGGTTTGCACTTTCTCCGTTTGTCTCTTTGTAGCCTATTCAGTATTGTTCGTTTTTTCCTCTGTTTCTGTGGTAAATGGAACATATGCCCTAACTTTATAGTCAATATACCTCAATTCTTTTGAACACTTAAAATGTTTCTCACTATAACATAGACCACATACCGATATGGTTACTTGTATAGCCTAGGTCAATTTTTATTTCAATATGCTTACATTCATATTTCATGTAGCATTTATAGCAGGTCATGACTCGTACTAGTATTACACAATGTTTTTCTCTGGGTTATATTCCTTATTGTTTTTTTCAATTTTTAGTGAATTCTGTATCACTACAGGCCCGGGACTGCACAGCGCAGTGGACGCTTAACTAGCCCCCGGATCCATTCACTGTATCACATATGGACGTTTTTTTGTGATTTCTGCGTATTGTGTCTTGTCCGTAGTTTTGTTTTGTGTAATTATGTGTGGTGAAGCACCCCTGCACTTACTATTAGATCTGTAGTTCTAGAATATTCAGTTAATTAATTATCATGGTGGCTGATTGGTATCATGCTGCGATGTCTACAACCTGACATCACCACGTCATATTAATTCCACATCACGACAACCAGACATTATGAAATTTTAACTCGACAATATTTCATTTTCACGCGACATTACGACATTTTTCGGGGGGAGGGGACTTTCTCGACCACCAACGGGATTGAACCCCAAACCTCCTGGTTATTGAGCCAGTTCCTTACTAACTGAACCACTGCGGTTCCCGAAATTTGGTGTGAAGCATTGGGACAATGGGAGGATGACATTTCTTCATCGAATTCCAACTGTGAAGGGTTATTTTATGTGCACGCTAATGTGTACACAGGAGCTTGATTTTTGTTCCATCTACACATTGTTTTTTGCCAGGCCCTGCGTCTTGCACTATCAACAGGCTGCGAAATAGCAGGTAACTTTCTAGACCAACAGCAGGATCAGTGAACTATCCTAATACTGCGACAGGCATTATCGTTGCTACCATTGTTCTGGAAAGGCGACAACCCAACATCACGGCAATTTTCGCGACATTCGGCGTGTCGGGTTAAAATGTCGTGATGTCGCCTTATGAACTAGGTCGACATCACGACATGATACCTATGGCCCGTGACATCAAAAATGAAAATATAGAAATTTACCAGATTCAGATTGGGATAAACTATTGGTTATAATACAAAAGTACATCACCAAAAGACTACTTCTACATTCATTTCTATATTCTTATATAATTTTCAAGAACTTTAAGTGTTTCAACCTTCTGAAATGAATGTGGCATTAGCAATGTTTTTTTTTTACCGTAAAGCAATTTTTTTTCAAAACATCACAAATTGCAAAGTACACTGTGGGGAATTGGATATTTTTTAAATCTTGCAACATAAATACATGTAATTGTTTTCCATAGTCTAGATAAACATTAGTAAATTTGATTTGGGATTTAACGTCTGCAAATAAATTGAACAAGCTATCAAGACGGATGCGCCCCGCTTTGTAGTGGTGATTATTAGGCTGCTGTTTTGATTTGAAATAAAATGTAACTTCCTACTGTTCTGCTCCTATTGGGTTAATGAAGATGGCTGCTTTGAATTAAAAAGGGGACAGTTATAAGCGTCAACCCATAAATTCATGTCCCGTCTTTGTTCTGGGCCAAGAATAAACTAGTCGATTGCGATTGGATTTTATGTTTTGGGTTGTTTGTTGGAAGACAATATTGTCTGTGTTAAACTATAGTTTATTACACTGTGACATCGGCATCAAGCTTACACAAATATGCAAAGCTGTGTCTGTTCTATGGTGTTGTTGGTATGCCGAATGCTGAATATCCAACAGACAATTAGCAGGAAGACATTCCTTCGGTCGAATGTTGACTGCTTTTTCAAGAATATTTGATAGATACTGGAAGTTGAGAAAGAACACAAAAGTTTTTCGGGATGTTTTAATCAAAACAGTCGATTTGGAACTGTCCCTTAAATACCACAGGTATAATAAAGACGTCGGGGTTGGATCTCATAAACATGTGGGAGGTTTAGATGATTTGATGATAACGCAGACTTCTTAATTATCACCGAAGAGTCTGAAACAGACTAATTTCTGTCTGTATCTTCTCTACAAAGAAATTGTCTAAGGAATTACAAGAATGCTGCTGCAGCTGCTGTCAGAGATGCTCGGTAGTTTTGAGTCGATCTTTGTATCAAGAAGCGAATCCAAGAACCTACATACTTTACTAAGGTGGTTCTTGCAGTTTTGGATGTATGTGGGACAGTGTTATGTCCCCAGTTCTCACAAATGAGATTTAATGTATCACTTTTAGCTTGATCCGGCGATGGGTTTCTAGGTCGTCTCCTGTCAATTACATTTTGCTTCACCACGTAAGCGTTTTGATTGCTGCTCTTATTGTACGAACGATCACTGCAGTTTTGGGTAGCCGGTGATGGAGTAATTAAACCAGGGTGTCATTATACAAATCAGCTAAGGGCGTTCACGTCACCATAGGCGTATGGGCGCGATGAATATTAGGGGCATACCTGAAATGCCCGAAAAAAAAAAAACGTTTACAGACGGAGATGCCGGTCGCAGCGAGCACCGAAATCTCGGAGCTTACCGTGTAGGAACCTTTTTCATTTTTTCCAAACAGGTCTCATCCATGGTTACAAACCTGCAGGATCTGCTTCAAAACAGCTCAGATTGTCGCAGTCTAACTTAGGTGGCTGACCTGAATTCAAAACAACCAAAGAGCGCCGGTTGTCGCGGGGTATTTAACATCTGCGAGTCAAGCTACTTTAAAGTTGTCCAATGCTTTTGCAACCGAAATCCCACTCTATGCCGACCTGAATTCCATTCATCCAATCATACTGTAGGGGCAGCATTCACAAATAATAATCGATGTCCGATAAAGTCGCCAAAGCAGAGTAGCTCCAGTGAAAATGTTTTAATCCATAGTAAATTCAGTACGAATTCGGGGCATTCAATTGAAGGAAAAGTAACATTAGTGCTTCATTAAATTTCGGACACTTTATTTTGCCAACTAGATATTTTGGCAAGCAGAGTGGCTCAAGACAAAATATTTTAATCCATAGTCAATTCAGTACAACTTCGCGGTATTCAATAAACAGAAAAGTAAATTTAGTGTTTTATTCAGGCACTTTAGTTTGCCAACAAAATTATGTCATAACCTTTTCCCCACTTTACCCGTCTGCCAGAAAAGTTAGGGGGCACCTACCCCCTGGCTAGTAGGCCTATGCACGTCACTGACATTGGAATATAAGCGATTAGAGGGTTGACTTTTTTTTTTAGAATCGATTAGAATCCAATTTCTTTTCTTTATATAAAAAAGCAGCAAGTGCAACAAGGTTGAAGGTTATCATTTCCCACAGGAATTGGACGATAACATTAGTATCGGTTTATCTTATAAAAGGTAATACAACCAATCAACCAATTCCTACATGATAGACCTATTTGCTATTGGCCCACAGTTTATAAATTATGGATATTTTGGAAACAATGAGATGTGATCGTGATTATCAGCTGTATAGTAGTATTTACTTAGTATTTATTATAGTTTTAGTGTATAACTAGACACGACATGACTAGTAGAATATCAATGATATAGTATTAATGAAGAGTACCAATGGACAAAGCTTGAAGGGGTTTAACCTGTTTGATTCGGGTCGAAATAAAGTTATGCATTAAGGTGATCCAATCTGTTATTTCGATTACGGATGGAATATGCTCGAAATGGAAGTCGGTTTGTTTACTAATTAGTTTCGTATTTTGCCTAAACGGATTTACATATAATGTACTATTTCCCAACATTCTCAACATAAGCTCTATCTACTTTCTAAAAAAGAAATTTAATCTTGACAGATACCATATGTCGCAAATTAAGGCAGCATATTAAAAATTAATTTTTATACTTTTAAGACGCATGGTGCAATAGCTAGACTTGACTATTGTCTGGCGTTTTTCTGGCTTCAAATGGTATATAAATAATGTAGATATTTATTCACGTGACAAAACCATAATCAATTATATAGACCCTCGGATGGCTTAGATATTGAGTGGATAAGACAGACCCCGGCATATAATTTGATTAGATGATTTATAAAAAGATAATGTGCAAATAATCAATAAGCACTATTGATTCCGTCTGTCTGTCTGTCACACTTTTTGGGACACAATAACTTTCCTTCTAATTGAGGTAGAATTTCAAACTTGGTGTAGGTGAATGCCGTGATGGGGCATTTTCTGCTTTGGGTAAGCAGAGATATTCAATTTGATTGGTTGGTGATTTGGGACAGATAAATTTAGTTCTAATTATGTGTATAGTTTCATTACATCAATACCTTGACTAAGTTCGATAATGAACATTTTCTGCTCAGGCTAAGCAGAGCAATAAGCAATTTGATTGGTCGAGACTTTGGAACACAATAACTCTCCTTCGAATTGAGGTAGAATGTTCAGACTTGGTGCAGGCGTTCAGGCGTTGATTGGGCGAATGCCTTGATGGAGTTCAAAGATGAGCATTTTCTGCTTACGGTAAGCAGAGATAAGCAATTTGATTGGTTGATGCTATGGGACACGATAACTTTTGTCTTGTTCCTTTTTACAGTCACCCTATTGATAAAACATAAACAATGCAAGTATCTTTAGTGAAAAGCGCCTCTAGTTTATATGGTATGTCAAATTACAGTAAGTTGGTCTTGATTATCTTACCAATATTTATTTATTTATTTATTTATTTATTTATTTTTTGGAGTATGTAACTTTTTCAGATTTTATTTTATGTAAAGATCATATTAGTCGGTTTCATTGAATACGTGTACTCGTTGTGCGAGGCTTTCATTTAATTTTTAATTTTGATGTGAAAACATGAAGCCAACTGAATTACAAAACTCATATAATTACAAAAGCATATAATATCTACTCTGATCTAAATATTTAAAAAAAAAACCTAATTGTATCCACGGATAAAAATTAAAAAAAACGTGAAGAAAATTTGAAAAAAAAAACTGTTTTCGCTACAAACACATGTACAAATATGTACGATTATTTTCCTGTTCTAATTACCATCCCTAAAGTCCGAGGTAATACATTTTATTCATCAGTGTTTACTTTCATAAAGATGTGTTATTAATGGAATTGGTGACCTTGTCTGTGAAATAAAAGTGTTTTGCATTAATAACTTCGTGTTAAGAGTATTAAATTAGATTACAAATATGTCTTCTATTATATTGTCTATAGTTTCAACACCGAGTTAATTTTATCGATTCCATTTCCAATCTGAGTTTAAGACTCACCCCCACCATCCAAATTTCTTGACCTAACAACAGGGGCGAATCCAGAAATTTTTACAGGAGGGGGCAGGTTCTTGTTAAGGAAATTTGACAGTTGGCCATGCATGTTGCCATCATCGCCTCAAAATGACGTAGGCATACATACACCCTGAGCTTTTTAAAGAAAGAAATCCAACACCCCGTTTGATGTCAATTTTTATTATGAAGTAATAGGGTCACATTGTGATTCAATTTCATTGATGCAAACCATTAATTGTGATATAACACATGTCTATATCATTATCTCGAGCTTTGAATGCCCATCCCATCCTACCATCTGATGATAAAGGATAAGCACACGACACTCGCATACCCTTAACCGCTGATCAACCCAATGTTATCAACGTGTATAGGCAGAGAACAGATAATAATGGTGGAGCGCCTGTGAAAACTTCCACTTAATTGGAAGAGTGAATCAACGTTTTCAAGATGAAAAGAGTCAAAACAGAACACTTATGACTATCTGAGTATATCATAAATAGTGGCTAGTTTTATGTTTCTATATCTGCCTAATCCTTTATGAACTACCAGAAATACTCTTATTATTTACCATTTCCTAGAATGTCATTAATACCAATTTAATGGCGGGAAACGGTAGGCGGGGTATCAATTTAAACGTCATTATCGACTCCCTAGCGAAATAACATACTCCACATTACGTCATAATTACGTGTATTTAACCTCCGAAGACCGTAGATTTAACACAAGGAAAACAGTAGCAATTAGACCCAGAAAGATTATTCCATTATTGAAAAAATTTAGGTATCAGGGGGAACACAAAATAGACTTCGACACAATAGAATAATTAGTTGAAATTACTTCTGGAGTGCATAGTCCTATATCTCGTGAAGTAGGAGTTCAGGCGTAGGCCTATATTATCCGCACTTAATTTTCCATAATTAGTAGGGCTATATGTGAGCATTAAATTTAAACACTTTTTGGGTGAATCATTTAAAAAACTATATATCAAGTGTACAAAATTTCCTATATAGTCATAGCACACTGTACGGTGCACGTCCGTCTTCATTAGCCCAGTTAATGCAGAAATGAGGACGTTAAATCGCATTTCATTTAAATAGGTCTTATCGAAAAAACGTCGTTTCAAAATAAGTGATGTTTGTCATGTTTTCTTCTGATGTATTTTAGGAAGAAATTTCAATATCCCTACTAACCGTTTTCTATTTTGTCAACGATACTCAAATTGCAGGCTATTGATTACTAAGCTTGATGGCCGAAGTCTGGCTCAGCTGGGTTTCTGAGACTGCATTGTTTGTAGGTGAGAGTTACCATTATCGTACTAGTTAGCTGAATCGTACCACCTACATTCCAGCAACACTAAGCAAGATAGGTATTCGCGCGCTATGCGTAATGAAAACGAGGCTCATGACGTTAGGCGTTGAGTTGGGAAAATGGCGGCACAAAATACAACGACGTCAAGGTAAGCATTAAATGTTTATTTTAAAGGATTTTGAAGTTATTCACTAAAATGCAATGTGTCTACCATTACAGTCATTGTCCAGTCCACCAACTGACGCAACATAGTTAAGGGGTAAGGTTGAGGATCTTGTTCTTATACTACAGTGCTTTTGTCCCGATGCAGCAATTCCTTTCGGTACTATTTTTGATTTAGAAATGTGTATAGTGGTTCTCTGCATCGTACCAACATGGGTCACCCAGATATCGTACCGGGGTACAATACAAATAACTTAGTGGTACGATACAGATAACATGTGGGAATTTTTCATTTGTAAGTTTTTGAATACTTTTTTTTTTAATTTCAGGAAGCCTCCCTTGTCAATCAGCCTTTACTTCAGATGACATGGGAAAATGTTTACTGGCCATAGAAGGAGAAGTGGGGTTAAATGAGGCATCCAGACAATATAATATCCATAAACCTATCATTTAGCGACATCGCTATACTAGAAACAAATATGTCAATAGTGACCCACGGCCGTACCCATCCACATTGAAGAAAAGCTAGTCGAGTACATTACCGATTTAGATGATTTTTGCTTTGAAAAAACTATAGCGGATCTTAAAAAAGTTGGCCTATCAAGTAGCCATTGCCCATGGCATAGAGAAATTTAGTCGAAATAAGGAAGCAGCTATAATAAGACATGGTATTACAATTTCATGAATCGTTACCCTGAGCTTAAACTACGTGCACCAGAGAAGGGCAATTCCATGGGGATGGACGTACAAGTGGGACAATATTCTGCCTTGTTACTTCCTTGTACAATAACACAGAACAATTTTACTTTGGTAATGTTTAACTACTAGATGCTATCTACTATGGTATACTCTTCAAAAAAAGAGAAAAAAGTAGGGGATATTCAGAAACAATACAAAACTGCGAAAATGCACTGCTGTATTTATTAGAGGTAATCAGTGTATGTTAATAACAGGCCAATTGCCTACACATGAACATAAACAGTTCATATGGGCGGCTTATCTGACGGCCCCATTTCACTCCCAAAGAGACACACTGTCAAAAATGAAAATTGACGTTTTTGATTTTTGCTCCTGATCAACCGTCCAATCACGATTTGGGGCAATCCGACCCACCCCTCTTGCAGTGCCACGACCAATTCTTGCAATGTTGTCGGTTGACATTGACGTCGACGAACACGTCTCCCGATCAAATTAAACGAACACACGAAAGCAAAGATACTCTAGAGAGTAAATCTTATGCAAGAACCGATAGGAAAGCAAACATGGATAGGATAAACCCCACCAGCAAGCGGCAGTTTCCATCAACCCTTCCTTGAAGTGACAAATTTGACAATGAACCCCTCCCACGTGTATGGCGCTATTGCGTGTCGCACATGCAGTTCAGTCGGGCCCGTAGCTAGCTCTTAAAATTTGTGGGGCAACGGAATTTTTTGGAGGGGCTGAGGATGTGGCCGGCTAAGAACGCTCCTAAGAAATCATTATTGTTGGCGACGGGCCCGAGTTCAGTGGATCTGTTGGGGCGATAAGTTCTTCATCTGTGAACATACTCTCAAAGCATGTCAAGTGTCCATGACTATTTATCATATCACAGCCTGCATAGGTATTTGCATTTCAATATCCCCTACTTTTTTTTAGGAGTATATATCAACGATCTTGCCTTTGTCTCTTTGCCACTGAGATATAGGTCCTGAAATGTGTGTGACGGACGTACGCACAGAAATGAACATTATCCAATCATATGTATTCAAACATTATTTTCTGTGAATCAAACCAAGATTCGTCTCTACATAAATTCCTTGTCGATTTTAACCAGTCTATCATGCCTTTTTCGCAAATTCACCATTTTTAGTGTGACGGACGTACGGTGTGTGATTTTAGCACTGTATTTCGTCAAACAGTCGAAAAATATTTTGTCAAACCATATTGTATAAGCAGAGCGACAACAAATAAGGGATATAATGTCTTTAGTAGAGCTGATACATGGAAGAACAATACTTAAAGATGCATTATGTAAGATTTAGATAAAGAGCTGGTCAGCCATTCTCGCTATAATAGTTAAAAATAGATAATGTAAAATGTATATGTTGAATATTTAAGTCAAATTACTTTATTCTGGGTGCAGTTACGCTCATAATGAGCGCCTGGAATTTTGACAAGAAAAAGCGTAGTCACGATTGTCAAAGCACTATATTCCCAAGATAATAAATGATTATCCATCAACTAACAGTTTAGTGGTTTAATTATTAAATGGGCGCGATGTTCTAATCTACTTAAAATCGGAGCCATCCGATGCCCTAGAGAGTTGATTATGGACGTGTTATGTAAATTATTTAATCAATGTTTAAATAATACTTTATATAACATTTGAAGCCAGAAAAAAAAAGACCTGCGATAGGGAGATTGAGCTCTTACATATTGCATCTTTAATCTGGAGGATATTTGAACTTCAATAATCAATTTTAATTCCGAGATGATAAATGTAAACAATTTTAAATTAATTTACAATAAAATACATATAACAATAACAAGGAAATGGACAATAAATATATACTTGTAATTGATTGAACAAATTTCATTAGCGATAATAATTCATTCAAAAAACAATTACATGTCCAGTCTTCAAATCTAAATAGTCCGATTGAATTAACAATGGCGGGAGGATTGATTAACTTAATGATATTGTTCTTGTAAAAAAATTAATCGCGTGTTTCAGGCCACTTCCAAAAATTCCCACGCTTGTGCATCACATTTACCTGAATATCATTCTGTACAATTTTTGATATTTCACCTGGATACTCCAACCTATCATATTCAATCATAACCCACTGTCCAACTGCATAAATATCATCTTCTACAGCATTAGACTCTTAAGTTTTCTTCAATCTGATCTCTGATCTGAACTCTATACTTGACATCACTTGAACTTACTTCTGAAATTTGGATACTATAAGGGTCAACACGCGCGACAACATGCATTTTATGAGTTCTCGGGACTGCCATCACACCATTCCAGTGGTCATCCAGTTCTCCCATTTTGTTTGTTATGAGGTTTTCGTAAATGAACTTGATATGAATATTAGGATTTCTCTCTTCAGCTATAATGGAATATTCTTCTGCATTACTTGCACTTGCTTTTCCACTTTTAACATAGCGTAAAATAGAACGTTTCACAGTATCACCTAACCCTTTCCGTGGGACGTGGCAAAAAAAAAATCCAGGTAAGCTGAAGTTCATGGTTCTGTTGCCACGAATAAAGATTCGAAAACAAGTATCGTTGCTTGAGTTGAGAACCAGCCCCGTCACTAAATATATCTATGTGTTTCACTGTTGGATGGGTTCTGTTTCCTGTAACGGATGGAAAATAGGGTAGGGTCGGTAGGTCGTTTTTTTTTGTTTTGTTTTTTTTAAAGAATAATTGTGTGCTTGCAAAGATGATGGGCGGGCAATATAAAATAAAGACAATATATGGAACAATTAAATTTTTATTCAAATAAATAACAAAACATGAATTGGTTTACTTAACCATAGCAAATAAATCTTGTTGAGTATGGGAGTTTTGAGTAGCTTTTCGAAATTAAATTTAGAAAACAAACCCAAAAGTATGATTCTGGAACCATTTAACCGATTTAATGTATCATTATTACACTATAGTTTGTACTCTTTTTCTAAACGTCTATAACAATCTCTCTTTACTTTGAACAGTCCATGCATAATATCAATTAACAAACTGAAAAATATAATTGTGGATCCACTGAACTGATTCAATGTATCATGCGATAATTTGCACTCTTTGTATGTCTATAATTATAATAAAATTAGAAAAACAAGCTCAAACGTTTAATTTTGGAACTACTGAACTGTACTATTACATGTACATTAATTTTTACTCTTTTTTCCGTAAGGTCTATAAGAAATGATCTCTTTTTGCATTAAACAGTCCATACATATTGGTAATACAGTTTTGTACTGTTTCTTTTTTTCTTGGCTAACCTCTGCGTTGTTCCCTGAACAATAACAACAAATATAATTGCGGCCGATATTTGAACTATAATATGACACTTCGACAGGCGTCGTGCAGGTAATATATTGTCTGACTTGAACCAGTCCATAGAGAATATCCCCAGGAACTAAAATGTGTACACCACAAGTATATTCACTTTCACTATTTGTCAAAATAAGATGAGTTTGTTGTCTTGTTGTTAACCTGTTTTTTGAATATATGACTCTTACTTTCCGACATTCTACACATTCTACAGTGTATCTAGCATTTTGTGCAGTAAATAATGACGAGTTCCCGGTAGCAATGTTATCTGGTATTAAGCTGGTGTCTTCGGTTTGTTTTTTGGCAAGAAGAGGTTTTGGTTTGGCTTTTTGTTCTGCAGACGGACGATCTGAATCTGTTGTATCACTACCTTTAACCTCTGAATAGGGACTGTAATGTTCCTTGTCTTCAGAAAAAACAGGATCTGGCAACCTTTCTAATTTTCATTCCTCACTTTCTGGTGGATCACAGCAACTAGAGTCCTGACATTTTCTTATTTGAAAAGTGTATTGACGTCTTTAGTGCTGTTGTAAATTAGAAATTTCCACCTCAGTGGCAGGATTCATGGTCTGAATAGGTTTATTCTTTAAAGATAACCGTTCAAATCGGCTTCTTACTATGTGCTTAACTGGGTTAATAACACCCTGCCAAATGTCTAAAAGTTCTGGTTTCTTGCTAATTACATCCCTAACTTGATTCATACTGTTACATGATTTGAAAGCATTACTTGCGTCTTTTTCCCTTTCCAGGGCACAGTTTTGAAGTCCAAGATTTAAAATACTCCTAATATGGTGCACATCTTGCAGCAATATACATGTTAAGATTGAGTTCTTTAAATATACATCTTGCTGAATACTTAACTGGCTCCAAGGTGTTTCTCTGGTCAGTACCACCATCACTATACTTCATGAATATCTTTAATTGTTTTTCTGTATTTTTCAGGATATCAATAATTGAGACAGCATGTCGAAATGGACTTGCCTTCTCAAACACAGCATCATTAACGACTACCTTCACATGGCCAGATACAAATGACTTGTCAGGACTTTCAGGAATGTCACATACTAAAAATACAGAAGGGCAAAGTGAAGATTTTGTCATGTCATGGTCACAGGAAACTAAGGTGCTGTTGTTAGAAGTTATCAAATTCTTACCTCTAACACCAGTAGACACAGGCACACCTGGTTCACCTACTGGAATCTTTGCTTTGTCACCACACAAAAAAAAAAAATCCATCATTGCCAATTTCAATAGCTTTTTGTTTTAAATATTTCAGCTGTGCAGTACAAAAGTGTTGATCAGAATGTGAAACCCGCAACTTACGACGCTGTATTTTGTACTGAACTGGTATACGGCTCGTAAAATTAACTGCTGCATGACTAGGGATTTCTGGGGGTAAACTGAAGTCTGACGAGGCTTTTAGATGGGATGGGTGTACCTTCGGGACACTTGTCCGCTGCTTCCTGAATCATTTCTTTTAATGATATCCAGTGGCTAAGATGTGCCTCTCCATGTCGTCGATCATCCACTGCAGGGATCAAACTTCTCGGTTTGTCTTCCTGTATTTAAGTGTCTCATATCAGCAATTAAACCAGAGTTTCCTAAAGCTTTAATCTCCAGTCTTTGATAAGTTTCCGGGCTATTAACTACTGAAGCATCCAAAGCCAGTTCTTTGTAAATAAAATTTACTACGGAAGGCTGCAGTTTGCATATATTATCTAATCTTTGTTTGAATAACTGTTTTTGGTGTCTTGTATGATATTCTGGTAACTGTTTTTCAATCTTTTTCATAACTTTAATTGGATCATTCAACAAGTCTTTTTCTGTTCTGTCTTGGGGAACTTTGGACACAAACACAATGTTAACAACACTACCTCCTGGACAATATTTGAAAATATCAATATTTTGAGTTAAAACATATCTTCAAAAAACCTGTGTCTTTGCATTCTGTTTTCAAATTGAAATTGCTCATCTAAATGTTCGGTGTCAGAAAATACTACTGGTTCATAGTACACACTATTTGAAACCACACGGTCAAAGCATTTGTACTTTTCTGCAAGACCCAATTTTGTAGCTGGTCTGTGTTCAACTGAAATATTTCCCCCAATTGTTCTGCAGGGGAAATTTTGATTCTGTCTATCTGTTTGGAGTTTATTCTGAATGGATAAGTATTCAGCATATTTATCTAGACAATCTGCTAAGGATTTTATGTAGGATACGAAATCTTTCCAGCTGGTTGAACTACTGCAGACAGTCCTTGAACAAATGCTATAAAGAGCTTGACTGTGACTTTGCGATTGTAATTTATTAAGTGGAAGGCTCTTTTGTTTTTTCCTTTTATGCTCATTATAACCTTGAAATGAACTAAATAGCCCTGGCACTGGCAACACATCCTTTCTTTTTTTTGATGTATCATTAATTGTCATGTGCTGGTTTGTGATATACCACAGGGCATTGGTCAGGACCTGCAAAGAAAAAGAACATTTCTAAATAATATGTTCTGTATAATTAAAAAGTTGTATTTTAATTATCATTTTCAACATGGAGCAGTTATGGATGTAGATAACCAATATCTCATTGTGGTATTACTATTTTTGGTGCTTCAGATTCACAGATCAATCAAAGCAAAATTGTACTTGGATCACTACAGCAAAAAGCAACAATTTTAAATATTGTTTGTTACAATGTTGTGTACCTGTATGAAGTATGGAGCCTCAACATCAATTGTTTGGTAAAAAAATTCTAAATTTCTGTCAACAAACAGTTCCACCATATCATTATAAAGCTCATCTTTTCTATTGAAACTCCTGAAATGGTAACAGTCAATAACTTCAATTTAACGATGAAAGATATTGGACAGGAAACAGCAGATAGGCAATTTTAATTTGGTTTTAAAATGACCTTTAGACTTCGTCAAGTAAGAATATAGATTCAGGAAAGAGGATTATGATACAGAAAGAAGATAAATAGACATTTCATTTAACACTGGTTGTGTAATGTGACGGAGTGAGAATAGTGGGTATTATTTTGAGTTAGGCTAATCGTAGAAGGGAGACAACTAAAGTTTTTGCAAGGTTTGATAAGGGGAAATAATTCTATCCCAGGGTGTGTTATGTTTATCACCAAGCCAGCTCAATACAATCTGAATCTAATGTCACTTGTTTTATTTCTTTCCCGACAGGCTGAAACCTCACTCCTGATGGACCCTGTCTAAAGTCAGGATTATCTTCTCTAATTCACGACCCAGTAACAGTAACTCTGATATATATATATAGAGAAATGGGGTTTAACGTCCACTCGACACAAACTAGGTAATTTCGGGACTAGCATATGGTTTAATTTTAACCCACGAGGTTGACCAGGCGACCCTACTCCTTGCCACGTACAACCGGGGATTCAGACCGGAACCGGATACACTGGGCAAAACAGGCAATGCGCATGTCAACTGCCTCATAGAACTATTTCTATGACGCGTCTAATCAATGACGTCACATATTTTTGACGTCAATGAAAATAATTCTCACACTTTTTTGTTCTTTTTTAAAAAACAAAATTAATGTATACAATTTAGATCTAAATGAAAATCAATTTGGAAAAACTAAATTATTTAACATTTTTTGTATCACTTGAGAAAATTAATTATGAAGGTTTTATATTTGACAATAATCAGCTTCGCTCTACTCAGGCAATGCCTGTTACATATTAATAAACAACAATAAAATATAGATCCGCTAGTGGGGGGGGGGGGGAGGGTCCATCAAATGGGCACAAAACCAGAGTAAGATTTTGCGTAGAATACTAAATTCCCCTATGTTCTTTGTACCCCGGATGCCAAAAGGTCAGATTTTCCGTGTTTGCACTAGGAAGATTTAAAGCAATAAAATGTCTGTGTAAAATATATAAACTAAAGCGAAACCTGTTCTAATTAATAAAAAGGACCTTTAAAACTTATCTTTAGGTGGTTTAAGCACCGTACATTTACTTTGGAGCGTCGAAAAAGATCTTGCATAACAGAACCAAAACACTCCGAAACCTGTTTCAAAAATACGTAAAAACTGTCAAATCGAAATCTCCCAGATTTAGTTTAACGACGATTGTTATACATAATGAAACTAATTGTCCAAAAAGCATGAAACTTACTGACTGAATTTATTTAATTCATAATTGAATTTTGGTGAAGGAAAACCTTAGGTTTGCAGTTATTTCGTTCCTGCAGTAAATAAATAAATGATGTTTTATATAAAATCCTATAAAATTCTGAAGAGATTTAAGCGAGTTGTCAAAAATAATATCTTAAAATTCTTACGTAAAGGTATATTTTTAAAGTGTTATTGTGAGTTTGTATTCATACAGTCGGTCAGTTACTATTAAATACTCTTAAAAAAAAGTAGGAGATATTGAAATGCAAATACCTATGCAGGTTGTGATATGATAAATAGTCATGGACACTTGACATGCTTTGAGAGTATGTTCACAGATGGAAGAACTTATCGACCCAACATAACCAATGAGCTGCACATGCGACACCCAAGCGCCATACACGGGGGAGGGGTTCATTGTCAAATTTGAAACTTCAAGGAAGGGTTGACGAAAACTGCCGCGTGCTGGTTGATCTATCCATGTTAGCATTCCTGTCGGTTCTTGCATAAGATTTACTGTTTAGCGTACCTTTGCTTTAGTGTGTTACGTTTAATTTGATCGGGAGACTGCAAGAGGAGTGGGTCAGATTGACCCAAATCGTGATTGGGCGGTTGATTAGGAGCATGCCACGACGTATTGCTGAATGTCTGAGGATTGGTGGGGCAATTACACATTATTAAGACAAAAATCAAAAACGTTCATTTTCACTTTTGACGGTGTATCTCTTTGCGAGTGAAATGGGGCCGTCAGATATGAACTGTTTATGTTCATATGTAGGCAATTGGCTTGTTATTAACATACACTGGTTATCTCTAATAAAAACAGCAGTGCATTTCCGCAGTTTTGTAATATTTCTGAATATCCCCTACTTTTTTTGAAAAGAGAGTATAAATAAACTTCAAGCTAGACACGAGACAAAAACCAAGAAAAGCACAAATAATAGTCAAATTAGTTAATTTGTTCCAGTTTTATTCAAATAGGACACTTTCTGATTGATAAATAACATGACTTATTGAACTACAATAATATTCAACACATAACCATTGGAAAAAGTACCTTTAAATATGCTAAAAAAGATTGTGACGGACATACATTAGCTATTTTTGTACGTCCGTCACAGATTTGCTTGAAATAGGCAGGTTGGTCCATGGAATCATAGTGGGTCTAGAATGCAAATTTGAACCTTATTTATAATATGAAGTTATATGACAAAATATATAAGATGGATTAAACTGGTCATTCGACTGTCCAGACGGTTTCCAAAGTTATCTCTTCTGAAAGGGAAACGGCAAGCAGGAACCGTTACTAGTGCAGAGAGAGGAACTAATACAACATGCGTATATTGTCATTCAGCAACTGGATATTTTGTACCCTCATTGCTAATCTTTAAGAGGAAACGAATGGCTGATGTTCTGAAAGAAGACGCACCTATTGGAGTGTATTTCCAAGTACTGACTCTGGATGGATCGGCTGTGATGTATCTTTGCAGTGGTTAAAGCATTTCATAAAATGCGTAAATCCTTCACCTTTGAATAAGCACCTGCTTCTTTTGGATGGCCATACACACCACAGCAAAAACATAGAGGTTATAAAACTGGCCAAGGACAATGACATCTACATTTTGTCATTTCCAGCTCACGCCAACCACTCACAGAATGCAGCCTCTTGATGTTTGTTTTTTCAAGTCATATTATAATTTAGAGATAGAGAGCTACCTAAGGTCATCTGGTGCAAAAGCTGTGGGTACTCATTTAGTGAGTTGCTTTGTTGGTAAATCGTTTATGAAGGCCTCTACCATGGGTTTCGAAAGACCGGTCTTTGGCCTCTTAACAAGTTTATTTTTGAGGATGATTTCGTCCATTTAGAAAGAGTCTTAAGTATAGGCATGGGAACATCTAAAATTTTTAAACCTATAGCCTTTCTGTAATTGACTCTACAGCAGGTGACGTGACATTTGAACTCGATACTCCGGCAGTGCAATCAACCAACACACACATTAGCAGAAGCGACACTGAACTCGTTTAAAATCCATTCCATGGAGATGATCGCTGTTTTTTCAGGGCATTCTCTATTGGTATAAATTTGGACTTGCAGGCTGCAGAAAGAAATAAAGTCACGGGAGACATTTTTTAAAAGTTGAAATCCTTGAAAGAAACTTCCACTGCTGATAATCTGAGAGGTATGACTATATCACCGTGGTAATTGAATGCTGACATGCCACAACGAATACGATTCCATACACTAGCAGATAGAATTTGTCACATGGCCGAACCAAAGTCCATGATAGGTGAAATGGAGATCAAGTATGCAGTTGAAACCTTAAAAAGACCCATTTATGTAAAAATCACTGAAAATTTCAATACTAAATGCGACACAGGCCCTCTATATGTCAACTAACGAAGATCCTGGACATTATGAATTTCTGGTCCCAGTTCGCATTAGAGATTTAAGCCCCTTGCCTACACTGCTCTGCGATGATAAGAAGCGAAAATCGACAGCATCCAAATCACAGATTCTGACTAGCAGTCCTTACAAACAAAACTTAGAGCTAAAAAAAAAACAGAACACAAACAGCAGAATTCGTAAAAGGGGAAATCAACAACAAAGTTCTCAAAAAAAAAAGAAGACAAAAACGAAACAACGACCTAAGAAAAAGAAACATATGGAAACTGATAGTGAAAGCCATGGTGATGCATTCTGTTTGGTATGCTGTGAGAAATTTAGGGAAAGTCGATCAAGAGAGCAGTGGATAGCATGTGTTAGTTGTGGTCAATGGGCTCATATAGAGTGCACCTCAAATGATGGTTTTGTGTGATTCAGGTTGAGTTGCTTCGGTCTTATTTACTGTTTAAGACTTCACTGTTGGATATGATATTTGTATTGAAATATAATAAAATAATGTTCACACCTCTAGTACTGCTCGGTTATTAGTATCGTATCCCGGTACGAATAGGGCCAGCTTCGGGTACAATACATAAAACCGGTCATATGATTCGTACCTTTTAGGGACATTTTTAAATGTTTTTATCAGCACATATTTAATAAAATGGACTTCAACTTCATCGAAATACTCCACAAAATCCTCTGTTCGACTAACGTGAAGGTGACCACTAGATGTATATGATAGGAGGCATTAGTACGCTACCCCCCCCCCCCGAAATAATCACCCAATAGGTCTCGCAATATGTCTTACCACTGTTTGTCGTGCATTTTGTACACGAGGAGCAGTCCATTTGCAGATTACACTATTTTGCTTTAATACACTATTTTGCCTATAACGTTTTTTATGACTTCGAATTCTGTCTTATGGTTTGGATTGTTCGTACTTGGTTTTATTTTATTATTACCATTACATATTGCTATATGTGTCTTACCACTGTTTGTCGTGCATTTTGTACACGAGGAGCAGTCCATTTGCAGATTACACTATTTTGCTTTAATACACTATTTTGCCTATAACGTTTTTTATGACTTCGAATTCTGTCTTATGGTTTGGATTGTTCGTACTTGGTTTTATTTTATTATTACCATTACATATTGCTATATGTGTATAAACAAGTGATTGTTTTCCGTATAAATTGGGTTGTGTTTTTTAATGTGCTCATTCGCTAAATGCCACCCAGGGATTATAATACAACATAGATGGACTTAATATGACGTGAGAAATCCAAAATGGCGGCGATGACATCATGCTTTGTTCCCGGTCCAAATACATCTTCTACCATTAGATACCGTAGACGTGTCATTGCCAATCAGCTAATGGGCTGTAAAGTTGCGGAGTCTAAACTAATTTGGCGATCATGCACATTTCAATCAATGTCTTACTATATAGAAGTGGCGAATTAATTTTTTTTTATTTAAACATACATTATGCAAGAGCTAAATCTGATTATTGCAAGTCTTTATTTAGGGTTCAGATGTCATAGAAATTATAAATTAGATCATTATTAAAACAACAAGAACAAAATCAACTCTGTAGACCCACGGATGGCTTGGATTCAGCTTGGATTTAAACGGGATTTCGTTGACTGATTTAATTTTAAATGGCGTCGTGAGCGGAGATTAACCGTTACGTTGACGTCATACTCCCGGAATGAGGCTAAATGATAGAGTGTACGAAGCGAGGCCGCTGTTGAGCTATGCCTTAACAAATGACATCTTAACTATTTAAAGTGCAATAAACTAAACACAGATAATGACAAATTATACAATTCCTGGAGACCGTGTGATGACTAATACAGACGGACAGGTCTTCTGACTTAATAATATCAATAAAAATATTTTTATTTCCCCAATAGGCACGACGCCACTGGTGTATACCTTACCTATAGATTTATCATAATTGTATTATAATATTATTTCCTATATTTAATTGATTTAATGCATGCCCAAAATACAAGAAAGAATGAAAATTTACCCTCTCACTCATTTTGTCCAATTGTTATAAAAATCCAAAAAGGTAAAACACAAATTCGGATATGATGACAGCAGACAAAAGACAGCAGAGATTATGTAGGTGGAGTTAACGCCTGTCAAGCAAACGATCAGCCATACTAAGAATCGGTGAAGATGGAATTCAATCCCATTTCTAGTCAACAATTACACTGGTGATAAGTATGTTCAGAATAAAGTAATTGGACTGAAATTTTCAATATATTCTTTCATCATCTAGTCAAAAATTACACTGGTGATAACTATGTTCAGAATATAGTAATTTGACTGAAATTTTCAATATATTCTTCTTTCATCATCTATTTTTGAACTGTTACAGCAAGAATGGCTAACTCCTTATAAAAATCTCCCATAATGTATCTTTAATCGACTGGACTTTTGATCCAAAGGTTAACTAGTACAAAGTAGCTTCAGCCACTGATATCCAGGTATTCTCTATCGCTTTATATAAGTAGTGATGTGTGTCCTACATATTATGGCATGGTATAGTTACCATTTTTCATTTGAAGAATTCAAATATAATATATATTACACATAATTCGTACTTTCGAATAATAAAAACAAATAGTAACAATAGTCTGTAATTGGTCCACAGACAGTTTACCATGACGTTAGTTTTTCCCGTCATATAAATGCCTACCAAAAACAATATACCACCGAGACACTTTCGACCGGATACCATAATTTGGAGACTTGTCCCAGGGCTAATAAATGAATCCCTGATTACCGAGATTACAAAAGAATCCTCATGGTTATAAATAGTACTAGGTGATTAGCAGGTATTATACACTTTTAAGTTAAAGATGTAGTATGTAAGCTTTAGATAAAGAGCATTGCTACCGTTGATACCATAACAAAAAGTATCGATTATCCACTTTTAACTGAAATCATTAACTGCCAATCCTAGTTATATCTCTTGAAAATCTGGATCATCCAATGGCATCGAAAGTTGATTATGGTCCTGGTAAGTTAATAAATGTCTAATTTATATTTATATAACATTTAAAGATACATTATGTAAGATTTAGATAAAGAACTAGCCATTCTTGCTATAATAGTTCGAAAATGGATAATGTAAAATTAATAATTTGAATATTTCGTTCAAATTACTCTATTGCGAGCGAAGATATTAGGCTTTGAATGTTTGACAAGACGTGTGCAATAATTTCAACCACCATACTGGTTGTTCGAAGCTCCTCCATATGGCCAAACTGTTCTAATCTATTTAATATCGGAGAAATCCGATGCCACCGAGAGTTGATTATGGCCTGGATAAGTTAATTAATGTATAATTAATAATTTAGAAAACATTTCAGGCCTAAAGAAAGATCTGCAGTAGGCAGATTTAGCTTTTCCATAATGTATATTTAAGGCCTAAAGAAAAAGCTATAATAAGCAGATTTAGCTCTTGAATAAGGCATCCTTAATTAAAGTAGTAAGTACATTTTTTATCTATGGTGTAAGTGCACGTGGGTTAAAGGGGCACTCTGTATTCGTATTTAATAGAAATGATATATATATATATATATATATATATATATATATATGTGTATATATATATATATGAACATCGATTCAGCATAATCAAAGGGATTAACCATCTTTGATATTTATTCTGATATTCACCAGTGTACAATAATCGCTAGTTTTAAGAGATTTTTGCGTACTTTATTTCCTATTAAGGTTTAAGCTCATACATTTCCACACAAGACCCATCATTAGACTTCATCCGCTGAAGATATATCAGTGTTTTTATTAAATACAAATTACCGTCTGTATCGGTTACATATGTAAAATGGATCAAAGATAATGGGTTTTTTTAACGATCGACGCTCACCAGTAAAGTAATTGTTGAGGTATGGTGGGAATTTATGGATATAAATGTAGAACTACAGCACGCCATCGATGTAAATTGATAAGTTCATAAGTTATTCAGAAGATATATCCTGTAATTTATCTTCTATTATAAAGATTCGTATTTATTAACAGCTCACATCTAATGCTGGAGAGTGGATCCAACTATATCGCACAAGGGAGAGCTGCATGGTCTCAAGGTGTTTATTGAGATTATGTGAGGATCCAAAGACGCCAGTTCAGTCATTTATGTTACCCGCGGTTTTTCTTGTGTACATTCTGTACACAGGTATCTACTTTGAGAATAAATATTGATATTTGTGCAAAATTTTGTTATATGCGGCCCTTATGCGTTGTATGCATACAGAGACTACCATTACATTTTCCAATGCGTAAAACTCATGTTCTCTATTAAGTTCTTTCTATAGAAATGTATTAGTTGTTTAAATTATAATTTGGCCTTGGTATAATTTTGTTTTTGTTTTTCTTATTTTCTTCGCATCCGTAAATCCATTCTAAGGCGGGGCAATTTGTGAAATTAAAGTGTAACATGTTCTCAATAGTCTCATAAACAATATATTACCTACATTATTAATGGCGGAACACCCATAATCAATTGTTACATTGACAAGTGCAGAGTGAACTTACGAGCAACTGGGGTATAAGATTTAATTTAGTATGTATGCCATAAACCAAGATGATTCATATATCTGTATTAGAACCTATTAACTTCCTGGCTTTAAAACCATTAGACGTGCTCATTGTAACAAATAAACCGAAACTAACTTGATTGCTTAACGAGAATATTATAACCTGATGTCATGAAATGAAATGGTGTTTAACGTCCTAATGTTCTGCTCCGAAAGTAGTACCTGGTGAACGAATTGACCCCCAGCCCCCGGAGCATGCTGGTTAGTACTGTTGTGCCATTTAACATTTTCCGGGCAAATTTCAGGTGTTGATGGCTAC
Source organism: Patella vulgata (assembly GCF_932274485.2). Taxonomy (NCBI): domain Eukaryota; kingdom Metazoa; phylum Mollusca; class Gastropoda; family Patellidae; genus Patella; species Patella vulgata. The sequence continues at coordinate 29,182,474 of NC_065883.2, forward strand.
AAGAAAAATAGAAAGCATAGCTGGCCTTAAATATGAAATCATATAGGCCTAGTTAAAGTTATTTATATCCTGTAACTTTTAGCCTTCGGCGCACGGAAAGCATAAACGCCCTGCGTCGTTTGGGGAATCAGCCATTGAATTAAGAGAAGATTTAACATTACTGTGTTGACTGTCACAATGGGACCTCGTCAACTCAATACACCGAAAATATGGCAAGTTATTGGCATGGGCAATGCTAGGATGTCAATGTGACGGATTGTGTGACAATTGGGTCACCATCCCTCAACCAGTAGTCGATTATGGCTAAAAGATCAACAGATTATTGACGTAAAGGACCGTCATCGTCCCTGTAAACCCCGCAATAGCCTCCGTCTGCAAGTGAAGATGCAGCTCTTTTGAGAATCGTGCATTGTCATTCTTTTGCGCCAAGCACTATGCTTGAAATAAAATAGTTACCCCACCTGTCTTGTCACGTGACCATAAGGCTGCATGACTAGCATGATGCCGAACACTTCATCATTGGTCGGATGAGAGTCGCTCTCTTGTTTATAACGAATGACAGAGCACGGATATGGCGACGTAGGAACATGGCATGCCCAAGACCAATCTTTATGGAAGACAACGCCAAAATACGCCATGGGTGTGCCGTTGTTGATTTTCTGTGTCAGGAGGTCGTTGCTACACTAAATTGGCGAGCTAAAAGCTCTCATCTAAATCCAATTGAGCTGGGACACTCTTGAGTCTAGACTCCGTCAGAGGGATCCATCCACCTGTGCAATATATTGTCGATTTGGATCAGACACTACCACAGGAATGGACCAGACTAACGCAGGTAAAACATCCAACGTTTAATTCAGTGAATGAGTAGGGGAGTTCAACGGGTGATCCAGACTGGCCGAGGCTACACCAGATTTTGACTTCTTGAACATGAAACGAAATGACCTGTACTGCAGTCATAGTTGTTTGGACTACTGACCCTTTTTTCGGCAGAATCGCATTAAATCCTCTACTTAAACTTTGGCTTGTGCATTTCTGTGCTGCTTCAGTGTATCCTCGAGGGAGCTCTAGTAATTCCAAAATCATGTACACCGCCAACAAGATAATTCATATGTTGGACGTTTTAATTGGTAATATCTTTATTGAATTAGGAGGGGGAATATATCAGCAAGTGATAGGTATCCCCATGGGCACCAACTGTGCACTTTTGCTTGCTAATTTGTTTCTGTATTCTTACGAAACCGATAATATACAGGCACTCGTAAAAACAAATAAACGATTTGTCCGATGTTTTAATTTCACTTTTCGAGATATCGATGGTGTTTTATCACTGAATAATCCTAAATTTAGTGATTATGTAGAATTCATGCCCCGATGAGCTCGAAATTAAAAATACTACTGACAGTGACAATTACGCTTCCTACTTGGATCTGCGTCTCGATTTTGACAATTGCCATAAACTGTATGATAAAATGTGTTATAAACGTGATGACTTTGACGTTCCGATTGTCAACTTTCCAATTATTAGTAGAACATTCCAATATCACCTGCTTATGGAGTGTATGTGTCTCAGCTAGTTCCGATACGCGCGAGCTTGTTACTTTTATTCTGATTTTTTTTAAGTAGATCGATGGATACTTGCCCACTAAACTTACGAAACCCTTTAAAAAGTTTTATGGCCGTCATATCGACTTGATTAGTAATAGCACGTCTCTTTCGACTATTATTCTAGATATATTTAATTGATTATGTCTACTACATTTGTTAACACTGTTCATCATGTGCATTTTACATACGAAAAGTCCATTGGCCAATTACGCTTTTTTACCGAGATTTTGTCTAATGGTTTGGATGCAGCTATAGTCGGTGTGGCGCCAGGCAGGGTAAGCTTGATAGATCAATTGGATTGAAACAAACTTTTTGCCACCAAATGCAACTGTAGTGTTATTATTGTTTTCGTACCAGACCATCTTGTGAACCACCGAACACAAATTGGCATCCTATTCGCCTAGCGACAGATTCGAACGATCAAGCTGGCAACCTTTTCGTTGGCAACTTATTCAGAATAAAGACAAGATATTTATCAACCAATAAAATCCAACGTTATATGTATAAAATTATACCGTACACTACTACAATATTAAGCTATTCCTTTAGATCGGAGTTGAGGTGTAATTTCGGATTATCGTACAAAATGCTTAGCATCTTACTACATATGTTCTGAAAGGTAATAAAATAAGCTTTCCAAATATTATTCGTAAAAGTTGGCACAATCATATTAAAGGGGTGCACTCTCATCCTAAACGTCGCCAATTTTTCAATATTTTAAAGTGAAAGACCGGTAATATTCCCAGTCAAAATCCGGACCATTGTACAAAATGTTTAGCATCCAACTACATATATTCTGAAAGATAATTAAGTAAGCTTTCCAAATAGTATTAGTAAAAGTTGGCACAATCATATTAAAGAGGTGCGCTCTCATCCTAAACATAGCCAATTTATAAGAATATTTTAAAAGGAAAGACCGTTAATATCCCGAGTCAAAATTCGGTCCATCATACAAAATTCTGATGATCCAACTAAATATATTATTCTGAAAGGTAATTAGATAAGCTTTCCAAATATTATTAGTAAAAGTTGGCACAATCATATTAAAGGGACGCGCTCTCAACCCGAACACTGCCAATGTTTCAATATTTTATAGGGAAAGACAGTTAATATTCCAAGTCAAAATATATATTCTAAAAGATAATTAAATAAGCTGTTTAAATATTATCTAAGTCACCTTTTCCATGAACAACAATTAATGGCGCCACCTGGTAGCAAATTGTATAAGCTTTCTGTGGAACAATCAATTTCAAGTAAAAACGATCTGAGTCACATCGAACTAAAACCCCATCTGAAATGGCCTCCCGGACAAATACGTCCATCGTACCCTTTATTTGACCTTAATTTGGCTGAAAAGTGGAAGTCAGTTGTTGTGCTGGTAATTATGATTCGTATTAAACATAGAGAGAGTCTTGACGATGACCCGCGCCCTGGAAGGCCATCGACACCAACCATCCAAGAAAACATTACCCGGGTGCATGACATATAGATTGAGGATTGACCACCCGGCATATTGCCAGTGCTGTGGTCACCTCTCGTGAGAGGGTTCAGCACATTATCGCCAACGAGTTCGGAAGGACAAAAGTTTCTGCAAGATGGATGCCAAAGCTATCGACTGCGGATCAGAAACATGCTACATTCCTGACGTCCGGTGACAATCTGCGCCGTTTTGAAGCAGATCCTGATATTCTTTTGACCAGATTTGTAACCATGGATGATGAGACCTGTATTCACCACTTTCAATCAGAACCCGAAATTCATGTCAGCTGTGAAAAGCTTGTTTAGGGTGGCTGAAGAAAATTTCTTCCTGGTCGGCATCCGGGCCTTGCAACATGGTTGACAAAAGTGTAGAAAAATGAATGGAAACCACTGGCTTTGTACAGGTCTTTCACAGATAGGCCTCGTATCTGAACACTAGCACTATATTTGGAAAGGGGTATTGCTATTCTTTTTCATATTTTTATAGTTTGCACCAAAGCTGAGCAAACGCAGACTTACATTGTTAACAAAACGTAAATACTCCGTGAGTATAAAGCAAACCATAAAAAACATTTTCCTTGAACACTTGGCTTTCAGCTCTGCATAGATTATGGTCACATGACAGACACGGAATTATTAGCTTTTGACATGGGTAAGACTTCGCGCTACGGCATGACTGGTTCCGGACATATGCGTTTGAAATCGGTATTTTGGAAGGATCACATAAAGCAGGCGGGGAATTTGATTTTGATTACAAATAAACCATTTTATTTCCGAAAAGCACCACTAAAAGTCTCATCCTCAAACCAGTCAATTGTTTGTTTAGATGTAGTATTTTAATTTTGAATGAAATATTTATAACATGAGCATCTATAACATTACACCGGACTTCTAGTTGAATTTAGAAGTTCAGCCAAAAAACTATCGATTTCAATATTTCTGATTTACATAAGCAGAACATAAAATCTATGTATATATCTACTATTTCACTAAATGCCAGTTGTCGATTTTCTCATGGTCATTATTGAATAAGTATATAAGGACACGTGACAAGATGAATACAATTATTGATATATTGACAACTGTGGGTGTAGGTAAAGACACATTAATATTCTGAAACAAATAAGTGTATTGCAATATGTTCAAAAAGTCGATGGGTGGAGAGATAACAAAATCAAGTAAATAGAATAAATAAAACGCACAATGTGTGTACATTATGTACTGAAAATCATAGAACTGCCTTTATTTTTCTGAGTGGTGTAAGTGCAATCGGTATTTCTCGAGATTTTCCGACGTATTTGAATTTATAAACGGACGTTGTGCCGGCCCAGAAAGTAAAAATTGTTATTTATTTTCTCCATCGAGATTTAGGACTGAACAATTCTCACATGATGTGGTCTACTAACGTGCTGATCGTTAACATGCCGTTTAATTTCTTTAATAGTTCGATTCACGGCTTTATGCTTTTAACGTGGTCCCAGCTCTATCAGCTGTACGGCAAACATTTCAAATCATGTAATGCAATGGAGATTTAAACTATTATGCCAACCAAATGTTATTCTAGAATATTGTATTATAATGAATATTGTCTATACAGACTAGGCATCATTGCGCCAGTATCTCCACCCAGTTTTCCTCCCACTGCTAAGTACCCCTACGCGCAAGCGAATGATTGAAATAAAATTGAACCATGTGTTTGTCCCGAAATGACCTAGTTTGTGTCGAGTGGACGTTAAACCCCACCTCTCTCTCTCTCTCCACCCATCCTCACCAACGAACCTACAATTTATTTTGTATTGCCTATTCTATTTATACATATACTACATTGATTAGTATAATGTATAATAAAATACCCATAACATATCATACAATCAAGATGAAAAATTATATCCGAATCCAATTAAATATTTACGCAATAACGCCTACAGTGTCAATTTCCGTTGAAGGCTTTCCTTATCGGAAATAAATACATTATTGACATAACTAAAATATCTCCAATTTATTTCCCACATAGGAAGATGAAATGCGTTTAATTTTATAAAACGTGGTTTATTTGATGAGATTTTCTGGGAATAAAGGGATAATTACTGTGGCATGGAATGTTCAGTATCATGGAATGGTTCTTCAGATATAATGTTCAGTAAATGAATTACGATTTTAATGTCTACTGATTTTAACGAGTTTGTTTATGTTTAATTATGCCCTCGTATCGGATTTTCAATTACGTCGCATTTCCTTGAATCAGTTAACATTCATGCAATATACCTAACATAAAAGCGCAAACATTGGGAGATCATATTATTTATTATTCTCAAAATATTAATAACCCACCGTTGGATTAATTCCAATGCGCAATTTAATTCTCCAGAGAACTTGTCAATCTGACCTATTCAAGGTCATTTAAAATCATGCCAAAACAACCATTCTGCTCATAAGATTATTTCGTTTTATTTTTTTTCTTCTGAAATCAGAGGGTTGTATTCCTTGAAGAGAACAGGGCTTCAACATAGATTAAATAGCAGACAAAAACACAGAACTCATCGGTAACATAATTGAGTCTATGAAAAGAAAAGAAATCTTTGTAATGTACGGAATTTTATTGTGGAGAACCATTTAATGTCATTGGGTGGGGTATATTGGATTTCTAATAATGATCTAATCTTCATATTTAACTGTTAATATCTGTCACATTAATCAGATTCAGCTGATGTTGATAAGAACCATTGGGGTATTCCTACTAGTCCCTAGTGGCAGGAAACGTGTGCCTAATCCTTCGGTTTTTACGGAAAACCGAGGCACACACATGTACTGATTGGCGCGCACACTAAAGAACCCTTGGCGGAAACACAGCTACTATTAATATCGCAGATTTTGTTCCTTCTCGCATTATAGACGTAAACATTGAAATAACAAATATCGATTCATTCCATTTTATTTCTGTCATATTATCCAAAACTCAATACAAGGTATTTCTATCACCAATTAACTTCGATATCCACAAGTAATTTTTGAGTAAAACTATTAATCTGTAGTGTTTTTGTCTAAAATTGATGGGCGGTTATGATACATGCTATTATTACTTAGGTTTATCACGAACTGAAACGATAATGGAGGGGATGGTACACAAGTAGACCACGGTGACAAATTAATACCTTTTAGATTAATATTCGCTGAACAGTCTTTGAGTAAAAGCATTAATACATTTATGAGTAAAAGCATTAATACATTTACAAGCTATCACATGAACGACCTTCATGGGACATCCTATTTGATGGACAAGTACAACAGTCATCTGTCATATGCTCCTTAATGCATGTCCATACATATTTATTTCGAACAGACTCAGCGATCACTAAATTAAGCACAGTTTATTTGCTGATAAAGAGAATACGTGGAAGTTGGAAGGCTACCATTTTAATATGACTGCAAGGGAAGTAACTCAATATATAAGTTGGACCAGTAATATGTCCATTGACTTTAATGTTAAATCTGGCCTCTTTGTCGGCTGCAACTGGCCATGCCTTTACTTCAAAATTTGTATGAGGTTGACCTGTCAAATATTGAGATACACAAACATGTGACTATCCACCGTACACATAACTATAGTCCGTCTTAATTAGCCAAGCCGGAGCAGAACAGTAGGATGTTAAACCCCATTTCATAATTATAACCAACGTTTTAACCCTTGTGTGTTCCTAGGAACTGCATTTGTGGGCACCGATTTAGTGTAATTTCATGATGGTTTGCTCCTACATTGTTTTAAAAGTTCATTTTTATCAGCTCCTCATTTATTTTAGCAACATGCTCAATGAATTGTGACTATTCCTATAGATTCTATTCAGCTGATTCCCCTTTGAAAAATAATTGATATAGTCGATAAAGTACATGTATTAAAATAAAATAGGCCTTTAATAGCCTACTATGCAAATGTCATATAGTCGTCAATTAATTAATAAATAAGTCAAATGATTCGATACATTATATATGAATATACATTATTCTACTGATGAATGTAAACCAACACGGCATAGAAGCCAAAGTTATTTACAAAGAACTACTAAATAAGAGAAAAGAAAGACAAATTACACGTAAAGATATGCGTGATTAAATATCAATATTGGTATTGCTATAAGGCTCAACTTTCTGACCATAAACCACAAAATAGTTGTATTTTTGTGAAATAAATAACAAAAGAGAAATAGAAGATCTATATAAAATCTATTTATGAATCTCCTGCGCATTGGGTTATACAATTCCAGCTACAAGTAAGTACGGGGTATTCAATTTTTGAAAGTTGCATTTTCCTCAGTAAATACAGAATCAATGTTGCAAAAACAGATTTTAGAATTCAATAGAAATTTAATACAATCAGATTAAATGGAAATAAACTTAGGAAATTAGTGGGTTATAAAATTATCCAGTAACTGGCATAAAAGAACGATTCTTTATCTATGAAGAAACCCATTGAACATATTGTTACCGGGATTATTCAATGCTTTAAAAAGACTATATATATTGATTGAATAAAGTTTCTATTGTCATCCGTTTTTACTAAAAAGTGGGTTTTTTTTACTGAAAGATACTTTCATGTGCAAAGAATTATGAAAGGCTGTTATTATCCGTTCTAATTCAACAAAGGTTAATGCATAAAATGAATAAAACGGTTGCCACTCTGTTCTCTTTCAAATTGTAATCATTTAATGCCAGGGTGTCGTCTATACCACCACGATATTGTCTATAAATAAGATCAATGGGCGATAAACTAAGTGAATAAAAATGGTTTAATACCATTCTCTAACTACCTGCTGTTATCAAACGCAAGCATGCAGGCAGTTAAACGGTTAATGTTGTGAGTTTTTTTAAAGCAGTTATTGCGTTTTAAACAGGCCGTAATGGTGGACTGTCTTGTGAATTAATGGCAGGATAAATTGAACTATAAAAATGATCACACATTACAATCCCAACTACTGATACTTTCAATGAGGTGGCTATAACTTGGTAGTTAATCGTAGGAATATATACTCTTCAAAAAAAAGTAAGGGATATTCAGAACAATTCAAAACTGCAGAATGCACTGCTGTTTTTATTAGAGGTAACCAGTGTATGTTAATAACAGGCCAATTGCCTACACATGAACATAAACATGTGCGGCTTATCACTCGCAAAGTGATACACTGTCAAAAATGAAAATGGACGTTTTTGATTTTTAACTTAATAATGGGCAATACATCGTGGTATGCTTCTAATCAACCGTCCAATCACGATTTGGGGCCATCTGATCCACTCCTCTTGCAGTGCCACGGCAATTCTTGCAGTGTTGTCGGTTGACGTTGACGAATACGTCTCCCGATCATGTCCAAGACATGCTCTTCAGTGTATAGGGGAAAGGTCAGGACTCATGGCTGGACAAGGCATATGGACAATATGGTGACGCTGGAGGTAGTCATTCACGACACGAGCGCGATGGGCACAGACATTATCATCTTGAAAGATGAAACGTCGACCCGCACGTTGAGCAAAGGGCAGAAATATCGGTGCTAGGATTTGGTCACTGTAGTACACACCAGTGACAATATGCGCAAGACCGTTATGCCAGTCATGGTGATTCCTCCCCACAACATAACAGACCCACGCCCGAATCTATCATGCTGTCTGACGTTAACGTTAGCATGACGCTCATTTTCACGCCTCCAAACGCGAGCACGCCTATCGGTGAAATCCAGAGTAAATCTGGACTCGTCTGAGAACATTGCATGCGCCCATCGACGATTACCCCAATTTCTACGCTGCCTACACCATTGACGCCTGTTTGCCATGTGCTGGCGAGTTAATGAAGGTACAACACGCGGTCGTCGCGCATGCAAATGGACTGCATGTAGCCGATTTCTAATCGTTTGGGATGTAACTCGAATTCCTGTAACTTGGTACAAGTTTACAGAAAGCTGATTGGTCGTTTGTCCTCGATTTAGCAGGACCTGTATTCGAATGTATCGATCCTGGGCTGGTGTAGGGGCTCTAGGACGATCTGAACGAGGTCTACCATCAGCATTGTGTGTTTGTTTTTACCGGTTCAAGTCTGCTGATCACAGACTGTGACACATTAAGCATGTTGGCTACTGCTCGCTGTGTAGAACACATTTGAAGCATGCCAATTATAGCATGTAGACGTTCATCATGTGCACGACGTCTCATTGAAAATTAAAGGGAGAGAGAGAGAGAAATGGGGTTTAACGTCTACTGGACACAAACTAGGTCATTTCGGGTCTAACATATGGTTTAATTTTATTTCAATAATTCGCTTGTGCGTAGGGGTCTTTAGCAGTGGGAGGAAACCGGAGGACCCGGAGAAAACCCACGAGGTTGGACAGGTGACCCTACTCCTTGTCACGTACAACCGGGGATTCGAAACCACGCCAGTTGACTCAATGACAGGCTTTATGATACAGCGCGCACGTGCTAACCATTCGGCCATCCACCCCCCCCCCCATTGGAAATTAAACGTAACACACTAAAGCAAAGATACGCTAAACAGTAAATCTTATGAAAGAACTGATAGGAAAGCAAACATAGATAGGATAAACCAGCACGCGGCAGTTTTCATCAACCCTTCCTTGAAGTGTCAAATTTGACAACGAACCCCTCCAACATGTCGCAGGTGCAGCTCAGTGGTTCTGTTGGGGCGATACGTTCTTCATCTGTGAACATACCCTCAAAGCATGTCAAGTGTCCATGAATATTTATCATATCACAACCTGTATAGGTATTTGCATTTCAATATCCCCTACTTTTTTTGAAGAGTATATATAGTTTTCACAGTGTAATCTGAAAATATTGAAAACCTGAGACCCCAGGCGAATTATTGCGCACTCATTAATACAGTAAATGGATATACACTCAACACGGTATTGCGCATGCGTGCACTAAAGGTTTTTAGTTTTAATTTAGTTCTCTCAACTTCGTTCAAAAACTGAATTTTCATGCTGCATTGTCCAGAAATAATGGAGTTACATATTAAGTGTCGATAAAATAATGAGAAGAATAGACACATTTTCTCATGAACCCACCGAAACCCCTTTGAAACCATCTAGCCTATGGCGTTTGTTACAACTAGGCTAATTACCGTTTTAAGTTTCTTCTTAAAGGTAGGGTAATCTGTTTTTTCCTATTTCTGAGACAAAGCTTTATACCTTTTTGTCTATCCCAGCCGTTTCAATTTTGTAATTACGCCGTGCTTTGATTATAGTAAGTATACTAAAGAAACATATCTGGAGCCATTTCTGTCACTGTTTCGCACACGCAAAAACAATTCGTTCACCGATTTATTTTCAAATGGCATGCACAATTAAACAATCTTTCAAAACAATTATTTATTACGTCGCTTGACTGAATATGATACGGAACTTGAAATGTGATATTATAAGGTAAATATGGCTGGTAGAAATTTAGCAATAATTTAGCATTAATGCGCTGCAGGCAGTGGTGTGCTGGGGCTCGGAATTAGGATAGGCACATAAAACTTAGTGCACTGGAGGAGTTGTGTTCAATAAGGTGTGACGGAAGAGCGCGTTTCAATATTGTCCTGCCTTTCCTGGAACAAGAATGTTTGCAATGTTAGGTAAATCAACTATTGCGGAGAATCATCAGAGCTATCACGGGGATATACTCGTTTTAGTTTTAAAGTTATAATGTGTTACTAAAAGCCTTTTACATTTCGAGATACTACAAAGGACATCATTTTGACAATCTACATTATTATTTTAAAGGATGCAGTCGCCAAGTAATAAAATGGACGCGCTAAATCAACGATAGACACGGTAGTTTACGCTCTAATGACACTTTTATTGAGACCGTATTGGGCAATTTGGGTCTAGGATTTTGATTTTCTAAGGCTGTTTATGACAATTTATGACACGTTTTATTTACATTTTGAAAGTGATAATGCCTCTTTTTAATAAATGAAACAGTTCAATCGAAGGTATAGTTCGAGAAATTATTCAAATCGTGTGCTTTATATTTTGGGATCCATGCAATTGATTTGAGATTTTTCTGCTCTCCTACTATGGTCCGGGGGGGGGGGGATACTTTGCGTTTGCTGTGTTGTTGGTAGCGTGGTTCTGCTTGCACATGTTTTAAGTCTCTTGTTATTTTCTTATGTGGGTATGGCATTTATTAAAATTAAAGAGCGGTCGCTTTAAAGTTCCCCAAAAGAATGCATGTATCAGGCGCCTGGAGCGTGTTAAACGTTGCGTAACCTATACTATTTCTCTAAGACGAGTAATAATTTTATCGATACCTGGATAACTGAATACCTCGTCTCGGTTTGGAATAAACCTCTGACTCCACTTTCATACCCAGGACGCACTAAGATTTCCCTCACATTTAATGCACTCAAACATAAAAGTTAACACCGAAAACCTTAACTAAAATTCAAACAAATCTTACCTTTTTATTTGGATATGCGATTTTTTGTAAATTTTTAATTATTTTTGATTGTGATTAAAAAGAAATACAATTTGTGATAAACACATTTCAAAAGATGGATAGTTTTGGGCTACAAATAAAACTGAGCAGACTATTAATTCCTCCATTCTAGTTCTATCAAAAGGGCCTTCATTGCATAATCCGATAATAAACTTGATCTGAGCAGAATGAAAAATATTCGACATTATCGAACTCTTGATTATCTTATTGTTTTATTGTGATTAAAAACAAACCGTAACAAATATTGTGAAACTGACCGACATAAAACATCATTTGCGACAGTAGTTACACCCTTTTGTTATTATTTCAATGTTAATTCATCCAACTCTACTAGCAATTATAGAACTGTTAGAAACGACTCGACCTGGAAATACTTAACAATGGAAATAACCCAGTAAGTATAATTATTTGTCAGTTGTAATTGAGATAGAGGCAGCATCAACCGAGTGGCTATTCAGATACCCATTAAGATAAAACTAGTAATTGATATATGTATCATATAAATATGGAAATCTATGGAGATACTATATTCAATAGCAACTGATATCTATTCAGTATTAAACGCCCTGGATCTTTAATTTAGGACAAACTCCAGTAGAATTGGTTTGATCGGCTCTCCCAAGCTCTCTACAATTTTTGATTCGATGTAGTTAGTCGGTGTATTTAATTTCGTTTTCCGCTTCTGTCGATCGTTCTAAACATAATCGGTAATATCTCAACACTGACTAAAGCCGGGCGAACACTTACTCAAGTAAACAATAAACGGAAAACAAAATCTTGTAAACGAGGCTGCATTGAACCAATCATATTGACAGTCGGTATAATATGTCATTAAAATGGCGACTCCCATCGAAATTGCTTGGTCCTCTGAATACGAGAATTTTTTTTATTGATATAAGGACCAAAGTACGTTAAAATTAAAAGAAATGGGCAATGTTACTGTACGCTGACATTTAGTCAATTTTCTTTTTATGATCCAGTATTGGTATTATTGTCCCCGCCTTTCGAATAAAGCAGGGGGCTATTAAAATGGGTTCGTGCGTCTGTCTGTCTGTCCGCCACACTTTCTGGGACACAATAACTTTCCTTCTAATTTAGCTAGGTGTTTATTAGGCCAATGCCTTGATGGAGTTCCAAGATGAGCATTTTCTGCTTAGGGTAAGCAGAGATAAGCAATCTGATTGGTTGATGCTTTGAGACACGATAACTTTAGTTCTAATTAAGTGCGAGTGATGAAACTTTGATTATAATTAGGCGAGAGCTATGAAACTCCGAGTATAGATTCATTAGATAATTACCTTGACTAACTTTGATGAGGATTTTCTGCTGCGATCAGCAATTTTATTGGTCAAGACTTTGGAACATAACTCTGCTTTTGATTGAAGTAGAATGTTTAAACTTAATGTTGATGTTCATTAGGTGAATGTCTTGATTGAGTTCAATGATTAACATTTCCCGCTAAAGCTAAGCAGAGCTAATAAACTAGTGTATAGTTGATTATCAGTTTGATTGCTCGATACTTTTGAAAAAGATGAACGTGCAATTAATTAATATGTCATCTATTTATGTCGGGATTTTTGGCAGGAGGCTTCAGTCTCACTCTTGGCTTGTTTGTTTTGTTTTTTTGTAAGTATGCAGTTTCTGTTTCTACTTTGCAGATACTGTATAATAAACGATAGCTATAGAAAATCTGCTATCGTTTATTGGAATCAGTGTGCACGCGGCTTTAGTATTTTAAACATCTCTCACATTCTATTTGAGGCCCAATTTTCTAACAGTACGATTACTGTAGCACTCTCTCTGTATCGTAAGTAAATTTTATTTATTACTTACATACACAGACAAGTAATATATTATTATAGGAGTTTGACTTGATATATTATCTTACAAATATGTTTTTGCACTCTTTTTGTATAAAATTACCATGTGTACAATTTATGTAACAAAGACTGCAATTGCTTACCCTAATGGAGATAAATGTTCACAGAAGACATTTTCAAAATATCAGATACATATATATTTATGTAAAGCAGACAAGAATTGTCGTAATAAATGCGCAAGAATGTTCGTTTTCGACGTCATTTAAAGGCGTTTATTATAATCTTGTCAACAGCGTTCTAAACCCCACATTAAGTCTCGAGAACAAAAGCTTTACATAACCAAATTACAGCTACTTTAAAGGAGCTAAATCTCTAATATTTGAGACCTAGAAATTGACACAAATGGGTCGCAACGTGTATGATAATATAATATGAATGTATATAAATTGATTTACATTCAATCGTTTCTGTTTTTACTGTAATTTCTAATCAGTTATGTTCGGCGAAATAAGCCAGAAGTCTCAATCGAATGACAATCTCTAGCGTCGGGTTATTCCAGTCTACACCAAAAGTATTTATTGCGCATGCTCTCGAAATAAGATGGCGTCATCGTTTGACATGCCTTGTGAAATATGTCTAGCCTCATTCTTCGAGTCCCTTGTTACAAATGGCCCTTAAACGAATTATGCTACACGAATCGCGTACCGGTACCAATGGTAAACTGTTTATTTTGTCTTAAATATCGGAGATCAGAAGTAAATCAAAACATAAATGTTGATTTAAATTGACAAATAATTCGGGTTTTCAATGTCGAGTTAGAGACTTAGCTACATCTACTTAACATCAGAAAAAAATTATCAAAGAAGCCCTCCCAATGCTCGGTTGCTTGATTAGTTAATTCGTCATTTATTAGCAAGTCAAATTGGAACCAGGTTTAGGGCAAATAGATACTATTGCGATACATAAAAGCTTAAATAATACCGTAATTTTAAACATGCTGTCAGGGTAAAAATTCGACATGATTTATTTTAGAAGCAAAATATATCATTTCTGAGTTAATCAGGTGACTACTTACGCCCCAGAGCTTGATCAAGAGCAAAACTGAAAGTATAACTATCAAAAGTTAGTGAATATCAACAATTTTAGCGCACATAAGATTTTTGAACGATAAAGGGCAATTGATTGAAGTTTTTATACGCCCACATTTGTTTGTGGACTCTCTACAGGTCACAATTCTTGTCCGATTTTTACGAAACTTGAAATATAGGTTTATCCCCAAAAGATCTCGGCTGCTTTCGATATTGGCATGTATCGGATCGAAACTTCATGGATTATGGCCCCTGTTTGTACGAAAAATCACGTTTTTAGCTTGTGGACCGTATAGAGGTCACAATTTTTATCCGATTTTGTTGAAACTTGAAATGTAAGTTTATAACCCCAAAATCTCGGTTCCTTTCGATATTCGCGCATATCGGACTGTAACTTCCTGAATTATGGCCCCTGATTGTACGAAAAATCGCGTTTTTAGCTTGTGGACCCTATAGAGGTCATAATTTTTATCCGATTTAAAAAACCGTATTATTATATCACCGTTACACCCTAAGGACGACTGAGTTCGAATTTCGTGAAAATCGGACCAAAATTGACAGACAAAATGGCTGCCGTTCGTTCTCAAATAGCGTAAAAATATGGTATATCAAGGTTGTGGACCCTATAGAGGTCACAATTTTTATCCGATTTTGTTGAAACTTGAAATATAAGTTTATAACCCAAAAATCTCGGTTCATTTCGATATTCGCGCATATCGGACCGTAACTTCCTGAATTATGGCCCCTGATTGTACGAAAAATCGCGTTTTTAGCTTGTGGACCCTATAGAGGTCATAATTTTTATCCGATTTAAAAAAACGTATTATTATGTCACTGTTACACCCTAAGGACGACTGAGTTCGAATTTCGTGAAAATCGGCCCAAAATTGACAGACAAAATGGCCGCCGTACGTTCTCAAATAGCGTAAAAATGTGGTATATCAAGGTTGTGGACCCTATAGAGGTCACAATTTTTATCCGATTTTGTTGAAACTTGATATGTAAGTTTATAACCCAAAGATCTCGGTTCATTTCGATATTCGCGCATATCGGACCGTAACTTCCTGAATTATGGCCCCTGATTGTACGAAAAATCGCCTTTTTAGCTTGTTGACCCTATAGAGGTCATAATTTTTATCCGATTTAAAAAAAACGTATTATTATGTCACCGTTACACCCTAAGGTCGACTGGGTTCGAATTTCGTGAAAATCGGCCCAAAATTGACAGACAAAATGGCCGCCGTACGTTCTCAAATAGCGTAAAACTGTGGTATATCAAGGTTGTGGACCCTATAGAGGTCACAATTTTTATCTGATTTTGTTGAAACTTGATATGTAAGTTTATAACCCAAAGATCTCGGTTCATTTCGATATTCGCGCATATCGGACCGTAACTTCCTGAATTATTGTCCCTGATTGTACGAAAAATCACGTTTTTAGCTTGTGGAACCAATAGAGGTCATAATTTTTATCCGATTTAAAAAAAACGTATTATTATATCACCGTTACACCCTAAAAACAGCTGAGGTCGAATTTCATGAAAATCGGCCCAAAATGTACAGACAAAATGGCCGCCGTTCGTTCTCAAATAGCGTAAAAATATGGTATATCAAGGTTGTGGACCCTATAGAGATCACAATTTTTATCCGATTTTGTTGAAACTTGAAATGTAATTTTATAACCCAAAGTTCTCGGTTCCTTTCGATATTCGCGCATATCGGGCCTTAACTTCCTGAATTATGGTCCCTGAATTATGGTCCCTGATTGTACGAAGAATTGCGTTTTTAGCTTGTGGACCCTAAAGGTCATAATTTTTATCCGATTTAAAAAAAAACGTATTATTATGTCACCGTTACACCCTAAGGGCGACTGAGTTTGAATTTCGTGAAAATTGGCCCAAAATTGACAGACAAAATGGCCGCCGTTCGTTCTCAAATAGCGTAAAAATATGGTTGTGGACCCTATAGAGGTCACAGTTTTGATCCGATTTGATGAAACTTGAAATACATATTTATAACCCAAAGATCTTGGTTCCTTTCGATATACGCACATTTTGGATCATAACTTCCTGAATTATGGCCCTTGATTGTACGAAAAGTCGCGTTTTTAGGATGTGATCCCTCTAGATGTCACAATTTTTATCCGATTTTAAAAAACGTTTGAATATATCCCTGTCAAACCCTTATGATGGTTGAGTCCGAATTTCGTACAAATCGGACCAAAACTGCCGGACAAAATGGCTGCACCTCGTACACAAATATTGTAAATATAATATATCAAGGTTTTGGACCCTCTAGAGAGTGGACACAATTTTGATCCGATTTTGATGTAACTTGAAATACATGTTTACAACCCAAAGATCTTGGTTCCTTTGAATATTCATGCATATCGGATTGTAACTTCCTGAATTATGGCCCTTGATTGTACGAAAAAATCACTTCTTTTTTTGAGCTTGTTCTCTGTCCATCTCTTGCAAAATGTGGGCGTATCTTGCATGGCAACCGCTTGTTAAAACTTGTAGTAGTAAATTTACCGGTATCAAAATTCAGAATATTTCGATTTCAATTTGATTAAATCTTGAGAACGCGATGCAGATTAGTCCTCTGTCACAGAACATTTTTTAAAACGCGGCCAGGTTGTTCATTAGGATAGTAAAATATCTAGGCGTTTCGCCGAATTTTCTTTCGTTTATATTTTTACTTATGAAGCTTTCGATACTACCAAACAACATAATAAGTGAAATGAAATGAAATGGAGTTTAACGTCCTACTGTTCTGCTTCGAACGGGGCTAATGAAGACGGGCATACGCCATACAGCGTGCTATGAGGTAAATTTTGCCCGGACAACGGCAACTGTCACGGGAACTTTTATGTGCATGCCAATGTGTACGCGTGACCTCGGTTTTTTGTACCATTCGAACGACTAGACAGCTATCCTTGTCAGGCCCTTCGTCTCGGCCAATGCAGGGATCGAACACCCGACCTCCAGGCTAGCGAGCCAGCGTCTTAACGATTGTGTAATAAAATGTAAGACACCACTAGGTAATAAAATAAAAGATATACATTTAATAGAAGTACGAAAACACCAATGGATATATTGTAATTAGTCGGCAAGTAATCTTAGCAGATTTGCCCTCCATATGGCAATATTTAATGAGCTGAAAATACTTGTTACCATTGTTTCTGATATATGGTATTCTGTTTGCCGAGACTGTTTCCACTGTTGACCAAAAATAAGTCTTTGCTGAAACCAGTTGCAGTAGCATTGGCCCCTAAAATCGTTTTCTATAACTTTATTGAAATTCCCGTATTGATCAGTGCTATGTCGAGAGAGTACTATTGTAACGATAACCATCTTCCTTATCGTAGCCAGTGACATACGAAGACCAAGAAGATCATTACCAAACACTTAACACTAATAAAAGTCTGGTGAGCGTGTGTAATAATAATTGAAGGGGAGTTAGAGTGCGGTCTTGATTTATTGAAGATGTTACAGAACAGGGTCTTAAGGGCCATCAATGGCTGATCTCAAGATAGTAACAACTTGGTATTAGTTACCCATCAGACAACAGATTTGTTGGTTATTCTAGTAGACAATATGTTCATGAATGGCTGGTCAGTTCATTTATACTTGTATTATAAAGCGATTGTTCTTGAAGCGGAAGCAATCAGAATATAATAAAGGCGGATAGTTTGCATAATGGGGGGATTGTAATATATGCTAGCGGTGGATTATGTCTTAAATCAATCCGAATATTTGTGGTTATCCACCCACATTTCCGTCCGCATGTTCACATTTTGTTTGCGAACACCCTACAAGTCACAATATTTGCCCAATTTTGACGAACCTTGAAATGTACGTTTATAAGATCTTGGTTCATTTCGATATTGGCGCATATTGGAATGGCCCGTAACTTCTTGGACTATGGTCCCTGATTTTACAAAAAATTATGTTTTGAGCTTGGGGACCCTCTAGAGGTCACAATATTTATATCTCACAGACCCCTGTTTCTTTCGATACTGACGCATGCATTATAAAGTCTGTCATTGAGTCAAGTGGCGTGGTTCCGATTCCCCGCTTGTACGTGACATGGTATATGATCGCCTGTCCAACCTCGTGTGTTTTCTCCGAGTCCCCACCCCCACGGCTAAACCTCTACGCGCAAGCGAATTAATGAATTAAAGTTGAACCATGTGTTTGTGTCGAGTGAACGTTAAACCGTATTTCTCCCTTTATACCTAGAAATATACCAGGTTTTGAAACTGACGGTTTCAAAGAGAGTATAATGACTGGAATACCAACCACTGGCTATACATAAGTAGTAAACTTCAAGATCACGGGTTCATTTCTACAGCAACGACTATCATTAAAGAAAGAAGAAATCCTGCTGTCATTTGAACGGTAGTCCATTTGTTTAAGAATTAATCACAATTAGTACTAGCGATCATAAAGGGAAATCAGATTCAATAAACAAAAGTAATATAAGAACGTTGATTTTACCAGTACCGGCGTTCTCGTGCACCCGAAGATCTTTACACATAGCTAAACTAAACGGTCGCGAGGAAAGCTTTTGTACATGCGTGTTTTTTATTTACGAAAGTCAATATCAGTTTAATGACTGTAGATTATCCAACTGCTTCTATCCACAAATATGTTTTAGCATCATGCTAGACACTGCTGAAACCGCCACTTTAAGTCCATTTCTGTCCAGATGTCTCTATTATTGAATTCTCGTCACGGCTAAACCAACTTTATTACTAGACTGAATATAGACAAATCAGATGATACTTGCGTGATGTCGTCCACTTCATTAACTTATTTTTCAACACACATTATTGCATACTTATATTTATTCACTGGTATCCTATCGGTTGGTTTACTGCCGAATTACAAATTTGCCAATTTTAAATAAATTATAAGTACCAGGCGCTTGGGGAAGAGTAAGCATATTATCATGTCTCATAATATGGCACCTACTGAAACGAATGTATATATATTCTTCAAAAAAGTAGGGGATATTGAAATGCAAATACCTATGCAGGTTGTGATATGATAAATAGTCATGGACACTTGACATGCTGTGAGAGTATGTTCACAGATGAAGAACTTATCGCCCCAACATAACCACTGAGCTGCATGTGCGACACACAATAGCGCCATACACGTGGGAGGGGTTCATCGTCAAATTTGACACTTCAAGGAAGGGTTGATGAAAACTGCCGCGTGCTGGTTTATTCTATCCATGCTTGCTTTCCTATCGGTTCTTGCATAAGATTTACTGTTTAGCGTAACTTTGCTTTAGTGTGTTACGTTTAATTTGATCGGGAGACGTGTCCGTCAACGTCAACGGACAACACTGCATGAATTGGCCGTGGTACTGCAAGAGGAGTGGGTCAGATTGCCCCAAATCGTGATTGGACGGTTGATTAGGAGCATGCCACGACGAATTGCTGAATGTCTGGGGATTGGTGGAGCAATTATTCATTATTAAGACAAAAATCAAAAACGTCCATTTTCACTTTTGACAGTGTATCTCTTTGTCAGATAAGACGCTCATTTGAACTGTTTATGTTCATGTGTAGGCGATTGGCCTGTTATTAACATGCACTGGTTACCATTGTCAACTCTACGAACAATTACATCTTTTGCATCTCTACCATCTTTTACCTTGTCTTGATATCTTGGGGAAGATCAAAGCATTACAACATGTACCTTAAATGCGATTTCCAATGTCCATTTTCCCGTAAGATATTGGACCGGATAATCGTCACCACAAGGAAGTCTATTTTATTCGGCGAAACATGTGATTTACAATATGTTCACCTCTCAGGACTATAGTGTGTACCGTGAATATCCGGGTTATCTTAGACCAGGTACATGTATATGTAAAAATGACATTAAAAGTAATCTGTGGACAGATTCTAATATCGCCCCAGGCAGTTAATAGGGTAGTGTAAAAATCTTTCAAATGTGGATACAAGCACTACAGTTTCCAGGGAGTTGGTGTGTGTGTGTGGGGGGGGGGGGCGTTTAGGGTCGTTTGAAAACTTTGTTAGCCACTTGAGTTTTCAAAATAGCCGCCATTTTCCAAGGTGGTTACCGTTTTCGACTTTTCGGTCACATAATTTTACCCACTGACCGTTTGAGAAGATTTTTATACGCCCACATTTTCCCGTTCACATGTGTTTGTGGGCATAGTTTTTATCCGAATTTGGTGGAACTTAAAATTTATATTTGTATCCCACATATCTCGGTGGGCATAATTTTTATCCGAATTTGGTGGAACTTAAAATTTATATTTGTATCCCACATATCTCGGTTAAGTTTGATTTTGGTGTTCATCAAAGAGCATCTTCTTGGGTTATGGCCCCCTACCTTTTATGTATAATTGTGTAATATATATGAAGGTCATGCCAACTCTTTTGATGCCACAATTTTGTTTATCCGATTCAGATGAAAAATACGATATGTTACCGATCCGATCTTAAGAGAGGTCGATTTTGGTCTGCATGAGACCGCAACATTTGGGGTTATGGCCTTTACCTTTTACACAAAACTTGAATTATGTACAAAGTCTTAGACCCAGAATTGTTGATCCGATCATCTTTTGGTCTGCATCAGACCGTAACCTCAATGATTTACGCAAAATGAGAATTGTAGTACAAAGTGTGGTGAACCCTCTTGAGCCATCGATTCCGATTTAGACGAAACTTAAATTATATGTTAAGAATCAATAAAATAAGAAAATTTAATGTGATTATATCGCACAAAATGGTAAGTCGTTGTCTGAAAGTCGGTCATCTTGAAAATGGCCACCATCTTGGATTGGATTTTCGGGTGGCTAATGGGCATTTTCAAAAGAATAGTCATCAAGGAGTGTTTGTGAAAAGTGTGATACTTGTATAGATATTTGAACGCTCCCGGACACCTGTTACCACTGTTTGTCCTGTATTTTGTACACGAGGAGCAGTCCATTTGCTAATTACACTATTTTGCTTGAATACACTATTTTGCCTATAACGTTTTTAGGACTTCGAATTCTGTCTTATGGTTTGGATTGTTCGTACTTGGTTTTATTTTATTTTAATCCTATTTATAAAGACATTGCGTAATATATTGAAACAACACTCGGCTGACGCCTCGCGAAGTATCAATATATTACTCGCTCTCGACCATTAAACCATGCATAATCGATAGTGTATAATATTAAGTTTTCATTTTTCCTTTGGGGACGGGGGTTGGGGTGGGTGGATGACCGAACGGTTAGCACGTGTGCGCTGTATCATATGGTCTGATGAGTAGACTCGTCTGAATTAATGAAATAAAATTAAACCATGTGTTAGTCCCGAAACGACCTAGTTTGTGTCGAGTGGACGTTTTACCCCATTTCTCTCACTCCCCCTTTTTTCCCCGGGTTGGCTAGGATCCATTAGTAGAACTGTAGTTATAATATTTAATACATAACGGTAGTAATATAATATTGTGTCGTCTCGTCGAATAATTACATCACAAAGACGAGTTAAACAGTCAGCTACCTACACTTAAATTATGTACGTTCATAGAATAACAGCCTGTCATAGTTGAAAATATTGCATCTATGGATAAAGGCAATGTTTAGATATAAACGAATGCATGTTCCGGTGTTGATAAAATAAGCTAAAAATAAAATTAGTAAACAAACCGATTTGTCCTTAAACTTTCGCATTCTTTGTCACTAATCAAAATAACACATGCAAACCAGTTTAATTCAATAAATAATTTGATCTAAATTAACCGGGTTTCGTTCTTTTAAATTGAATTCGTATTCATTTGTTTTCAAATTAAAGATATATTATGTTGATCATTGCATCCATGCACCCCCAGGTGTGTCCTTCTACACTTGCATATTGCGGTATATTGTCAAATCCAGTGGTCATCATGATATAACTTCTTTGTTATATGTTTATTGTAAACTTATCTCAGTTTATATTTCTATAATTTCGAATCATAAGAAATATGAACTCAGTTACATTAAGATTTGCAATAGCACCCGTCTCCCACCACAAAATATATTCCAAAATCGACGGATTTATAATGGGTACGTCGGATCTCGAAGTAATAACCTTTGAATTACTAAACTGACATTTTCCTTGCCAAATAGTAACCTCATCAACACATGTAAGCAGTCCTTTGTAGTAGAAGCAGAAAACCAACAAGAGATGTATGTGCATTGAGAACACAATTTAAGAGTTGCTGCACAACGCAACAATCTGCCACCTAAGCACTGTAAATCTTTGAATCTTTAATGAATAATGGCTTTAAAGCTAGACGCCGTATTTTGTTATGGAACGAGTTCATCCTGCAATGTTTTTTTTGTTTTTTTTAAAAAGAAATACTGATTTTGTTTATTCCTCTTTTTTTAGTTGCCCTGTAATTTCGATCATTACACTTATATTCCTGGTGTGATTTGTCTGTACTTCTCACGAAATCTTTCGAAAGGATGTCTTTCAGTATACATGTAGATAATAAAAGTCTGTCATCGCTTCTAGGTCAAGGAATATATAGGGCAGCTTGTTGGTTGTTTTTTGTTTGACCTTTAAGTGAATTGCTCAAGTCAACTTCTCCAACCACCGGACGAATTTAGCGAATATCCGGCATTTTCTCCGGAGACGGCTTCTAGGAAATTAGAAGCAATCTGAGGTAATTAACTCGGGGCACTCGACACCTCCAGTCACTAAGGAGACTATTACCAAGAATATAGTTAGAACTGATTGCTCAACATGGAGATTTTGCTTCTGCTAAATGATGTTAAACCTACTCTATATCCATTTCTTGTCGCCTCAAGGGTTACACCCATAAGTAGCCTGTTTCTAATGCTATCTTAATATCAGGGTCTCCACCATCTTAACGTCATCTGTTCCACAATGACATCAGTTTTAGAAGATATTAGTAGAGTACTGTTGGTATGTCGTTTATTCGCCTTAGAGACATTGCCATATCTTCTGTAGAGTTTACACAGAGACAGATTTAAAGCACACTTGGTCATTTCCGGATTACCACATCGTAAATGTTTCAATAAATGGCATGCTCGTAGGGTTTATATAGGAATGGGGGACCTGGAGAAAGTCCATGAGGCTGTGCTTTGAATCCTACAACTTGTAACGCCGTTCAACGACGTAATAGATATTTATATTCAAAACTGACAAAATTATGCATAGATTGAAATTGAAGCAATATATTTACTACATATGGTACTTTACCTTACCACCGAATAGTTAAATTCCAGAAAACATTTACGTAACCCCGCTAAATAAATTTGACTGTCTTTTCAGATCGATGAACTTTCAGACAAATTTGTTCTAATTTTTGCGTTTTAATTCCATATAAGTGGATATCCTGTGAAATAATAATAACTAATGTTTTAACTTAAATATCTCACTTTATCTCTCATCATTTTCATTTAATGTTTTAACTTATTTCTCATTTTATTTTATTTTATTATCATTTATATAGGTATCTTATACATTATATTTTTATTTGATTTTGTGATTATGTCTATCACCTAATTTTTAACTCTTGTAAAGCGGTTCTGAAACGAATTGTGTAGAACGCTATATAAAAATAAACTATTATTATTATTATTATTCCTACATAATCCTAGACCAAATTAATCCCCCACATCTGTCATATGTATGCAGCGAAAAACTAGATATTTAAAAGTAATCATACTATGACATGGTGCGAGACAGGAAAGGCTTGTATTTCCGTGTAAAATAAAAATAATCTACACATTTCAAAGGATTTAATGTACCAGCGGCTGCCAGACAGAATACGCCCACATTTTGGAAGAGATGGATAGAGAAGAAGCTAAAAAATTAACAGGATTTTTTGTACAATCAGAGGCAATAATCCAGAATGTTATGGTCTGAAATGCGCAAATATCAAAAGGGACTGGGATCTTTGGGATATAAAGATATGTTTTAAGTTTCATCAGAATCGGATAATAATTGTGGCCTCTAGAGGGCCCACAACCTTCGTATTGCATACTTTTACACAATTTGCGTACAAAGAGGGGCCATTTTGTCGGGTAGTTTTAATTCGATTTTCCCGAAATTCGAATTCAACCTTCATTATGGTGGAATGGTGAAATGCAATTTTTCGAACAATCAGGAACCATAATCCAGGAAGTTACGTTCGGATATACGCGATTATCAAAAGGAACCAAGATCTTAGTGTGTAATGGTGATTAATATTCACATGTTTTTTTATAAATCGGATAAAAAATTGTGACCTCTACTTGGACGGCAAGCTAAAAACGTGATTTTTTTTTGTACATTCATGGGCCATAATTCAGGAAGTTACGATCTGTGGATTATAAACATGTATTTCAACTCTCATCAAAATCTGATAAAAATTGTGACCTCTGGAGGGTCCACAAGCTTGATATACCAGAAGCTATACATTTTTTTGCGTACGAGGGGCGGCCATGTTGTCCGGAAATTTAGGCCCGATTTTCACAAAATTCGAACGGTTTTTTTAAATGGGATAATAATTGTGACCTCTAGCGGGACTAGCTAAAAACATGATTTTTCATACAATTAGGGGCCATAATTCAGGAAGTTACTATCCGATATACCCGAATATCCACAGGAACCAAGATCATTGGGTTATAAACATGCATTTCAAGTTTCATCAAAATCAGATCAAAATGGTGAGGGTCCACAACTTTGATATACCAGATGTTTACACTAATTGTGTACGAGGGGCGGCCATTTTGTCCGGCAGTTTTTGTCAGATTTTCACGAAGTTCGAACTCAGCCATCATAATGGTGTAACGGTGATATATTTGAACCGGTTAATAATTGTTACCTCTAGAGGGACCACAAGCTAAAAGCACGATTTTTCGTACAATCAGGTGCCATAATTCAGGAAGTTATGATCCGATATGCGCGAATATCGACAGGAACCGAGATCTTTGGGTTATAGACTTACATTTCAAGTTTCAACAAAATCGGCTAAAAATTGTGACCTCTATAGGGTCCACAAGCTAAAAACGCGATTTTTCATACAATCTGGGGTCATAATCCATGACGTTACGGTAATATACATGTCAATATCGAAAGGAACCTATATTTCAAGTTTCGTTCAAATCGGATAAAAAGTGTAACCTGTAGAGTGTCCACAAAAAATTGTGGACGGACGGACAGGGGCGACGACAATGTGGGCGTATAAAAATGATCTGCCACGGAAATGCCAGTTAATCAGCGAAAATTGCAAACCTAACAAAGGTATGAATTGTGTAAAGCAGGCAACGTAAATGGTTGTTCGGGCGTGTTTGGAAGCAAACCAATATATTATATAATAGTATGTAATCTAACAACGTATTCTAAGATTCAGGCTTAGCTATATAGCCCGATTACCTCCCCTTAACGTGGATTTTTTTAATGTTCATGCGCCGTCATCTACGATATGGATGCTTTCAATCGTGTTCCCACACAACGTAAAACTGCGTTTTCGTGAAGGGTCAGTATCTTTAAATCATAAGGCATGTAGTATGATTTTTAAATGCTGCGAATATACTGATACACTTGTCTGATCTTCGCCATAAACCCCGTTTCTAGATATTTAGATGTAATCATACTATGGCATGGTACGAGACAGGAAAGGCTTGTATTTCCGTATAAAATGAAAATAATCTACCCATTTCAAAGGATTTAATGTAAAATGATTTGCCACGGAAATGCCAGTTAATCAGCGGAAATTGCAAACCTAACAAAGGTATGGATTGTGTAAAGCAGGTAACGTAAATGGTTGTTCGGAAGTGTTTGGAGGCAAACGAATATATTATATAATAGTATGTAATTTAACAACGTATTCTAAGATTCAGGCTTAGCTATATAGCCTGATTACCTCCCCTTAACGTGGATTTTTTTAATGTGCCGTCATCTACGATATGGTTGCTTTCAACCGTTTTTCGCGAAGGACCAGTATCTATTAATCAAAAGGAATGTAGTATGAGTTTTAAATGGTGCGAATATACTGATACAATTGTCTGATCTTCACCGTTAACCCCATTACAGAACATCGACATGAGAAAAGTTCGTAAACACACCTTTTCTTCGTTTAAATAATAGGGCAAAGTCGTCCTTGAGATAGTCTAGTAATTTGATTTTGACGTGGATTATAGATTATATAATCTAACATCGTATATGATCGAACCTGTATGAAAGTTCTGCAAGAGATTATTACTGTCTACTTAAGTGATTTTCGAGACGTTAATTCCTTGTACTGTGAAGATTTTTGGTACAATGACCATACACTTTCCATTTTCAATAATACGGAACATAACACGATAAAGCTTTCTCATGGTAATTTATTTATTGAATATGGAGACTAGTCGCATATTATCAAGGCCGTGGGATAAAGAAAATCTGTTGTGTAATAAGATGTCTTGATTAGCAATCGAAATAGGTATTAGGTTATTAACCATGACATTTACAAGTTATTTTTCACTCGATAACGGATTCAACCTAAGGTGTTACAAATAATAACTGTAGATGAGAGTTTCAAGATTGAAAAGAATCAAATAAAATTTAGAATTAATGTTTTTTCTTGTGAGAAATCTGGGGGACTACTGAAAGGGTCTTTTTCCGTCCGGTCCGCACACATTTTAGAACGCTATAACACTATTACTCTGCTTCTAATTCAGGTAGAATGTGTAACTTGGTGTATCTGTCTTAGCGACGATGGGTATTTTCTGCTTAGGCGAAGCAGAATAGGCAATTTAATTTGTAAATGCTTTAGAATACAACTGCTTTGATTCTAATCGGGGGAACATCGGGTTCACTGTTAGCTTGTTATTTCCTATAGTTTCCTATTTTTTTCATATCAGTCCCTGTGTCGTCAGCAATGGACCTCAAGCGTTCTTCTCTGTCCATGCAAAGGTAATAAAACAGGTCAATCTCTTCGAGAATGCATTGCCTTACCACTTCAGGATGGCATTACAGTGAATAGTGAGCGGCTGAATTCATTAACACGTACCATTATTAAAGATACATTATGGGAGATTAGATAAAGAGCTGAAGTTCTCACTATAATAGTTAAAAACTAGATAATGTAAAGGGCATTTGCTGAAAATTTCAGTCAAATTGATCCACTTTAAACCGAGAATTTAGCGATTGAATTTTCGGCCTAGGCTCGACAGTCGGTACGATAAAAAACATAGTCTCGATTATTCATTTCATGATTTAATCATGAATGAAAGTTGAGCACCAAATCGGATATCAATCAAGTAAGTATCGCAGGCCAGCGATGGCATCGAGAGTTGATTATGGGCTGGATAAGTTAATTAATGTCTAATTAATAATTAAGATAACATTTCAGGCCTAAAGAAAGACCTGCAACAGGCAGATTTAGCTCTTGCATAATGTATGTTTGAGGATAACTTGGTCTCAATCGATTTTTTTAAATTCTAACAATACTGCCAAACACTTTAAATAAAACGTTTTTACCCGATTATAAAGTTGTAGACAGTGAGATAGCAAATATAATTTATATTTAACTTGCACTTAATGATAGCCCAAATCAGTATTAGACAATTCTCATCAAAATGTCAATTAACGATTTAATGTCACCGATTAGAGAGTTTTGCTCGCTGAAGAGCTTTACATAACCTCTGAATAATAAATATACAAAAAGCAACAACCTGTAATGTAAGTCTAATTTGATATAAATTATCGGCCCACAGCGTTTCTTGAAGTAAGAAGCAAACATCGTGGGTTTAGAACAAAAGGGCTGAGATTCAAGCTACATAATACCACTCGGAAACGAATGGCTATTGATCAAGATTAAAAAGATATCATACCTCACGCCATTTTTATATATATATTTAAAAAAAACCCCACACACACACAAAACGCGTTTCAAGTGTGTACAGTGTTGTTGCGCTTTCACTCTACAGGTCGGAACGCCTTTATGTCTATGGATATATTCAAACTATTAAAAAAAATCGTTAGCCGCGACAACTCTCAAATGAAATGTGGTATCAGGTGTTCTAGAAAGGATAAGCATATCCATATCCTGATTCATGCACAACGACCGTAACTATATTCCTGAGTCAATGGTTTGGGCCTGGGTTTCAGAAACTGAATGCTGCTAGGTAGAAGATGAACCAAGGATGAAAAAACCACCGCCAGCCCAGTTGTATAGATAAATATATACAGTGAGAGTACAAGTAGAACCGCATTTTTGTGTCTGTTTAAATGACAGAAATTTTATTTACCATTGTGGAAAAGGGTATTTTGTAGGTCCGTAAAACGCGCATGCTAAGCCATCAGATTTCATCAAAGAAATAAATATAGTCTATTTTTCTAATTATTTCGACCTGCTTCTAAATAGTATCCTATTTGAAAGTGGGGATTTACAAAATTGTATATTCAAGTTAATTATGTTTATAGGAACGAGATAATTAATTGGTTCAAACGAGATAATTAATTGGTTCAAACGAGACAATTAATTGGTAATTAATTGGTTCAAAGGAATTAATTGGTTGAAATGAGATGCTAATGCGTTCAAATGTACAGAAGCGTGGAAGGGACATAACATGATATATACTAGGCAAAACAAGAAACAAAATTAATTAGATTGTATTTTAGCACTGGGATGACCCACAGAGACAGTGTCTAAAGGTTAGTTTAGAGGAGCAGACCCATTATTAGAGAAATAAATTTTAAAAGAACATTAAAACGACGTTTATAATAGGTCGTAGACGTTACAGTGAATCAAGGAGACAGCTTGAATATAAAATGTTGTTCACAAAATGCTTAGAAGTGGGGTTAAGTATAAAACAAGACTATTTCAGTTGATTTTACTTGAACTAGATTCAGAACCGGTTTTCATACGAAATTCTAGAAGGCCATTTTGGTAAAGGACTCAAATGCCTTTTGGCTATGGCAGCCTGATATCCTACGTCACCATCTTTTCAGAGGATATGGTACTGGTGACAAAAAGGTGTCATTTATTTGGAAAGAGTGTATCAAACCAACAAATAGGGTGCTGGAAATTGTTCATTTAATAATCAGTTGATTTGTTCAGAGGTTTAATTGATAATAGTGATTTTGGCGGGTATTATATGGATAAGAATCTAGTTCAGTTTTGTTTTACGTCTACTGTTCCAGTATTTATTTAGTCACCGAGAGCTTTGTTCGTGAAAATCTTTTAATAGTTGTCCTACGAGAAACGAAAATTTAACACGTGGGGACCCAAATGTTAGCTGATCAACTTCATGTTGTATCATCTTACGATATACAGCGTTGTAAATAGGAAGAAACTACACTTTCAAATATACCTTGTGGGAAGGATATTTTTAAAAAAAATATGTAAGTGGAAACAAAAAGATGTAATTAGAATTTTCATGCTAATATTTCTAATATTTATATATTTTTTGATAATTTATATTTTAAATATATTGTCTAATGTCTAAGGGGTGGGGGGGGCACTACCTCAGGGGCCCACTTGGCATTGGGCAAGCTGACAACCTTGCCAGTCCACCTCTGATGATATTTGCTTAAAACTTCTATGACTGAAGTTGACGTTCCCATTCTTTCAAAGGCTTGCAGTGCAGTTGATCTATATAAATTTATTCGAATTAAATATTGTCTATGTTGGAGATATTGTCAGAATAATGTTGATTTTAATAAAACTTTCTCAAGCATTATCCTTAAAGTAGTGAAGCCTTTAACTCAGTATCATCCACGATTTATTGGTAAATTTAAATCAACATTGATGTTATCTTACCGGGAAAAGATGGGTTTCTGGTATTCAATATTTATGACAAAAAATATAGATTTGGCACACGAATCGCGTGCCAGAATACTTTCTAGCGCCATTTGCAATGAAGTGACTGAAAGAATGATCTTTTAGAGGCATTTAGTAACTGGATAGAGCAATAAACTATAACACATACTTATGGAAGAACAATTACTGATTTATTTGGGCGACGTTTCGAAGAGTATTCTCTCAACGTTTTCAAGCAAGTACAGTAACAAGTGTGTAGAGTAATTATATATAGACAAGCAATAACAGCAATTCAGAAACCATGCATGACAACAACAAGATCAAAGGATTAAAAAACAACATGATCAAAGGCAATATACATATGACGGATTATAGGGGTAAATAATTTTAATTGGACAACCAATCATGACAAATGAGAAACCATACATGATGTGATTGGCTAGGTGAGGGTACATCAAGGGAATAATAAAGGACTGATAATAGGGGTAAACATACCATTAAACCAAACAAAAGGGAAGCCATACATGTTACGAAAACATCAGAGGAGTAGTGAGCTACATAGGGATTAAATGGTTAAGCCATATTTAAGTGAATTACAAAATATTAGTATTAAAATGCACACAAAATAGCACAACTAATGATAGTCCAACATTCTTCCTGCCGACAGACTCACACGTACATTTATTCCTAGGATAAGTACAAGAGACACTTAACTGTTTACAAAGGATAATTACATAAATGACCATAAATAAGTGGTAAATTATAATATTGGAAAGCCACACCACAGTCCTATCCACAGGCTTCTAAGTAATTATGTCCTGCACACTCCTTCCCATTTGACACACACACTTATTAAAATTAGTTCTCCAAATGGATAACGAGAATAAACAAGTAATACACATGATACGCGAACTGAGTAACTTAAGCACGTATGGAAGTCTAGGCATGTACACATTAGTTAAGAATTAGTTCATCATAGGTGAGGGTACCCGTATAATCCGTCATATGTATATTGCCTTTGTTCATGTTGTTTTTTAATCATTTGATCTTGTTGTTGTCATGCATGGTTTCTGAATTGTTGTTATTGCTTGTCTATATATAATTGCTCTACACACTTGTTCCCACATAACAATATGATGTTAATTTTACGTTACATTTACGTAAAAATGGTCAGTCAGTTTACCATCATTTTGCTCATCTTTTTAACGATAATTTTACGTCAGGAAATGACGTTAATCTAACGTAAACTTTACGTCATTTTTACGTTATATTTACGTCATTTTCTGACGTAAATCTAACGTAAACTTTACGTCATTTTCTGACGTAAATCTAACGTAAAATTTGCGTAAAGTTTACGTCATTTTCGTTAGATTTACGTCAGAAAATGACGTAAACTTTACGTTAGATTTACGTCAGAAAATGATGTAAATATAACGTAAAAATGACGTAAACTTTACGCTAGATTAACGTCATTTCCTGACGTTAAATTGTCGTTAAAAGGATGAGCAAAATGATGGATATCTAACCGACCATTATAACGTAAATCTAACATTAAATTAACATCATTTACGGATGCAATTCTAATGTCAAATTTTGATGACCAAAGTTACGAAAATATAACAAACCATTAAAACCTTCAAAATTATTCATTATTTGCGGCAGTAAATGGGAAGTACATTCAATCAATAATCAAATTTTCCTGACCCGTGGGTGAGGCTAAAAGTTGAGTGGTCCAACGTGTGCGCTTTAGATCATAAGGTCTGTCATTGAGTCAAGTGGTTTGTTTCCACACCCAACTTGAACATGGGTTTTCTCTGGGTCCTCCTACTACTAAAGATTCCTGGTGCGGATGAATTATTCAACTTGAATTGAATCACTTAGTCCCAAAGGACAGTTTATGTCTATTGGATGTTTTACCCCATTGCTCTCTATCTACCCATAACCAGTCAGAATTCTAAATGTATTGCACAGAAAAGTTAAAAATCTAGCAGAATAATATGACAAAATATACTACAAGTATGTATACATATACTTTATTTAAAAGACAAAAATATAATGTTATAAAATACAAAATACACATTTAAATATTAACAGTTTTTATCCACAGCTGTTTGAG
This sequence comes from Patella vulgata, assembly GCF_932274485.2. Lineage (NCBI taxonomy): Eukaryota > Metazoa > Mollusca > Gastropoda > Patellidae > Patella > Patella vulgata. The sequence goes on from NC_065883.2 coordinate 29,214,838, forward strand.
AAATGAAGACGGGCATATGCCACACAGTGTGCAGAGCTATGGCGTACTCTTATATAAAATTCCAACTGCCAAGGGATCTTTCACACACACACACTTGAGTTTACACTGTACCTTGTTTTTTTGGTCCCTTCCGTATGACTAGTCAGCCATCCATGTCAGGTCCTCTGTCCGGCATCACTGACAAGGGAAAATGTTCAAGAAAAAGGTCTACATTAGCGCTATGAAAGTGCTGATATGCATATAAGAAAGAAAAAACTGGGATATTGACCAAATTGGGCCAAAACCTATAGCCTCTATCTTATTTGCTCAAGGTATTGATGGAATAGGAGTTAACTTTGGAATGAGTGAAATGAAATGGGGTTTAATGTCCTATTCCGACAGGGCTAATGACATGGAAATATGCTATACAGTGTCCTATTATGGAATTTTATCCAGACAGCGGCGCTAAAGCCTACTCTTATATCGAATTCAAACTGCCAAGGGATCTTTCACGTGCACACCAATGTGTGCACAGGACCTCGGTCATTCGTACCATCCAAACGACTAGACAGCTGTCCCTCCTTGTCAGGCCCTCTGTCCTGCACCTCTGACAAGGGGAGGAAACCAAGTCTGGAAATCACGAAGAACTTTCTCGGCCGACACTGGAATGGAATGTTTTGGAATGCTGAATATTGATAGGGTTCGTCCTCTCATGATTCCAGTGTGTAACACAAATTTGAAAAAGATCAATTAAGAATAAACACAGCATCTATTGCATTTGAAAAAGGGAGAATTAACCAAGGAAGGCAAAGTCCTGAAAAGCTGTATATTGATAATGCTTGTCCTCTCACAATCGAGTTGATTCACATTTCACACCCAGTGTACGGACAAACAGGGCCAAAATTGATATGTGGGTGTATAAACAAAGATATATACTACACCAATATTACATGTGTTGCAGAATTGGTTTAACACATTTCAAATATAATTGTAACACAGATATTTGCAATGGTTGATCCATGACAAAAGATTTGAAATATTTTGAAGAGACGCAAAAGGTTACGCCATACAGTGTGCTATAAGGGAAATTTTGCCCAGGCAGCAACGCTATGGCCTACTCTTGTATCGAATTCCAACTGCCAGGGGATCTTTTATGTGCATGCCAATGTGTACACTGGACCTTGGTTTTTTTTGTCCCATCCAAACGACTAGACAGCTGTCCTTGTCAGGCCCTCCATCCTGCATCACTGACAATGGGAAACCACACCGGAAAATCAGGATGAACTTTCTCGGCCAATGCAGGGATCGAACACCCGACCTCAAGGCTAGCGAGTCGGCGTCTTACCCACTTAGCCACATGATCCCCCCCTGGCCTATGTACATGTAGAGATGAATTTTGAGCTACCTTTATATATATATTTCTATTTTTAAAACCCGCGACAAGTATATTTATATCAAGGATGTAACCCTCTATCAGTTAACCCGTCACGGATTGGTTGCATTGGTGAACCGGTTCAAAATATTCGTTTCATATCATACCTGACCTTCAAATCCAGGAATTGTAGCCACAACGGGGATCACGTTGGTTAAGTCGGTAAGACACTGGCTATCTAGTCTGGAGGTCGGGTGTTCGATCCCTGCATTGGCCGAGAAAGTTATTCCAGATTTTCCGGCATGGTTCTCCCTTGTCAGTGATGCAGGACAGAGGGCTAGACAAGACAGCTGTCTAGTCATTAAAATAGGACAAAAAAATGAGGTCCCATGTACACATTGGCGTGCACGTACAAGAGCCCTTGAAGTTAGAATTCGATATAAGAGAAGGCCGTAGTGCCACTGTCCGGGCAAAATTTCCCACATAGCACACTGTATGGCGTATGCCCATCTTCATTAGCCCAGTTCAGAGCAAAACAGTAGGACTTTAAACTTTCATTTCACTAGCCACAGCTCTGTTTTCTTTCACCAAAGGGGGGGGGGGAATGGCTGAATGGTTAGCGTGCGCGCACTGTATCATAAAGTCTGTCATTGAGTCGACTGGTGTGGTTTCGAATCCCCAGTTGTACGTGGCAAGGAGTAGGGTCGCCTGTCCAACTTCATGGGTTTTCTCCGGGTCCTCCGGTTTCCTCCCACTTTAATAAAAAATTAAACCATATGTTAGTCCCGAAATGACCTAGTTTGTGTCGAGTGGACGGTAAACCCCATTTCTCTCTCTCTCTCTTTCACCAAAGGGGGGGATCAAGTGGCTAAGTGGGTAAGACGCTGGCTCGCTAGCCTGGAGATCGGGTGTTCGATCCCTGTAAGTTCATCCTGATTTTCCGGCGTGGTTTCCCTTGTCAGTGATGCAGGACGGAGGGACTGACAAGGACAGCTGTCTAGTCGTTATGGGACGAAAAACTGAGGTCCCGTGTAGACATTGGCGTGCACGTAAAAGATCCCTTGGCAGTTGGAATTCGATATAAGAGTAGGCCTTAGCCCCGCTGCCCAGGCAAAATTTCCCTCATAGCACACTGTATGGCATATGCTCGTCTTCATTAGCCCAGGTTAGGAGCAGAATAGTAGGACGTTAAACCCCATTTCATTTCATTTCATTTCTTTCACCAAAGACCACATAAATACTTCATTTAGCACTTGTCATTTGAAACAGTTATAGCCTATGTCTTGTCTGGAAGAGGGGGCATCATCACATTACCATACAGGGTATAAGTCGATGTTGAGTATAAGTCAAATTGCCAAATTTTACATTTTTCCGACCTACATCCATAATTAAGTAGAGGCGGTATATAAGACTAATGTTTTTCAACTCCACGAGTTTCGAGACTGTTATCCTAGTCTAATACCGTGCCGGTGTACGCCGAAGAAAAGTTGGGCCATATAAATAATGAGGGTCTGGGACAGTTGTCAATAACACTTGCATTTATAAACAAACATGAATCGTGATGACGAATTAGGATTCAATAAAAAAAAAACAACATAGATATGGCCCATGAAGAGAGAAATTTTACAATAAAAAAAAATTAAGAGTGTTGGATATTGAACTGACAATGCAATCAAATGGACTTTCGGAAATGGCATTCTTATATAAATTTCATGGGCGTCAACATCTTGTTTTAGGACTAGTTACCTTCCTTAGACTTTGTTTATGATAATGTAAAAGACCGGATAATCTAGCCTATGACCGATTATTCTCAAATGTTGACAACGCAACCACACTAATATTCGTAGAATATAGAATATTTTTTTCTAGATGATAGAGACTAATAATATGCCAACATTGAAATGTGTGCATAAATATGGTATATACTTAACTACACCAATATTATACCTATGTCATAGAATTTGTTACAAACATTACAAATATAATCTTAATAGAGATCTTTGCTATGGTTGATCTATCAGTAAAAATTGGAAGATTTGTAAGGAACGCAAAAGGTTATTGTTTACTGGCTGCAGCAGGGAGCAATAACAGGAACACAGATGATTTTCAACTCACTGATACAACTCAGTTTAAACTTTAAGCCAAAGAGCTGTTATATAATACTGTGACAGGATATCTGCTCTAAACTAACTAGTCATCAAAGAATTGACTGTCAAAAGTTCAGACAGAAAGTATTTTAGGCCTACAATGCTTGTAAAGCTTTGGCCTACATTCTGATGATATTTGTGCTACCATAGATACATATATATTTATATCATTACGTTATGTGACAAGTAGTAGTGTTTGGCAAGTAGTAGTGTTGTCTAACTATCATTATAAAGCCCATATAAATCTTTTTAGAACTTCTTTGTCATTACTGCCACCAAGGGTGCTCAAATATACATGTAGGATCTGTAAAAAAAAAATAAATAAATAAAAAGCAACTTTATACTCCCCCCAAAAAACGTAATTGGGTTAAACGGCCTACTGTTCAGCTCCAACTGGGCTGACAGCCAACCTACTGTGGATCTGTAATGAAATGGGGTTCAACATCATACTGTTCTGCTCAAACTGGGCTAAAGAAGTTGGACAAATGCTTGAAAGTGTGCTGTGATGGAAATTTTGACTGGACCGTGTGTACAAAAGAGCTTGGTTTTTTGTCCTATCCGAACAACTGTACATTAGCCCTTACCAGCCCCTCTGTCTTGCACCAGTTAAAAGAGGAACCATGCCAGAAAATCCTGATGAACTTTCTTGGCCACCACAAGAAAAAATAAGCAGGGGAGTAGGACTGAAACCTTTATGTACAAGTATGTACGGGCAAACTTGTTATTTAATGTTATAGGCCTATGTATATAATTAGAGTCTTGATTATCCATTTTTCAATTAAATTAAATCATTAACATTAACCGCCAGTGTTTGAATCTGTGAACATCTCGAGTACCCGATGGCATTGAGACTTGATTATAGACTTAGCAAGTTAATACATTAAAATGTCTTATAAAAAAATTTAACATTTACAGTATCAAGAAATACCTACTTAACCTACGTACAATATATAGATTTAGCTCTTGCATTATGCATTATTAAATTTGCAAAAATATCAGTACAATAACAACAAAAAAACCCAACCTGAAACACCCATAAAAATGTTTAGAAAATACTACATGTACTTATATTATAATTAGCACAGCCTGAATTTTAACAGTCTACATCATTAATAAATTCGTTATGTGTTTGATAATTTTTGGATCCAGATTTTTTAAAAACAATTTTGGAACCAGTATTACTTTCGATAACTTAAAGCAATGTTGATTTTGTTTATGAATAGTATGGTTTACGGACAATGTAACTGCATCGTGTTAAAAACAAATACTGACTGTCTGATATACAAAGTTGCGTGCAAACTTTTTCCACGGCCAGATTATTTTTTTTATCAACATTAGATCTATCGGTATACTGTCAACGGAAGTTCGCATAAAAAGTGCACTTACCTTCAACTTTACTTTGCTGAATCCAAAATCGTGTGTGTATGTGTGGAATAGCTTTATTTAACTTTAAATCACGGCATCATTTCTTCTTTGGGAAAAATAATAATTACATTATGCCGCCATTTTAAATCCCAGAATTCCGTACGTTCCGGTCAAACGAACAAACAAAAAATATTTAATAAATAATTGAAGCAATTTAGATAAATAACAACAATAACCGTAACCTATAAAAAAATATTGTAATGTGAATAGAAATAATATGATATAAACCGATTTAAACACAATCATCAACCGTGAACAGATCGTGACCTTGACCTTGCCCGAGTCGATAAAAATATATTTTTACATCTATGTAGTTCTAAAAATGGCGGCTGTTCGTTTGAAAGGCCTGTAATATTTCTGATAATGAATCTATTCATATAATTTGTTTGTATACGCTCTACCATATTTTATATGAGGTTACATAATTATGTTATATTAAAAGAATAATCAAATCGGGGAATTTTAATTTTCAGAGATAGGTCTTTTATCGAGAGACGATAAATATATGGACTTTTTTAGCTAGAGTAGATCTCTATGTTAATTGACTGGGTCATTAATATGTAACAGGCATTGCCTGAGTAGAACGAAGCTGATTATTGTCAAATATAAAACCTTCATAATTAATTTTCTCAAGTGATACAAAAAATGTTAAATAATTTAGTTTTTCAAAATTGATTTTTATTTAGATCTAAATTTTATACATTAATTTTGTTTTTAAAAAAAAGAACAAAAAAGTGTGAGAATTATTTTCATTGACGTAAAAAATATGTGACGTCATTGATTAGACTCATCATAGAAATAGTTCTATGAGGCGCGTAATCTTGCTTGGACGAGATTTGGTAAGTTGACATGCGCATTGCCTGTTTTCTCCAGTGTATCCGGTTTCGGTCTGAATTTTTTCTTAATCAACAGTCTGTGGGTAACATTTTCAATTACGCTCCTGTGTTACCGGAAAAGAGCTTTGCTCAAGCACCGCGCTTCGCGCGATGCTGTAGAGCTTCGCTCTATATTATCTATTTTTCAGATTCATAACTTAAAAAAATGGAACTAGTCTTGGTCCAACCTTTATTTTTATATGGTTTTACAACTTATATAATTAAGTGTTGAACTTTTAAATTCGAAATAAAAAAACGGCACCAATCGACTCATGACCTATTTTATATATTAGGCGTTTTTGTGAGTCGATTAGATTAGGTTTTGATTTGCTAGTACGATTTGGTATGATTTCGATTTGATTAGCTATGGTCCACAAATGTGAAATTTGATAATTACGATTTGGTAAGATGGCTGCCACCACGGACACCGATCAGAAAAAAAATTGTCTCTGGTAACATGACGAGGGGGGCGTGTGTTTCACGTGTAGTCCAAGTTACCTACAGATTACAGTGACACTGCTGGCACCTAGAGGGCCTAAAATTGCTTAGAGCCAGAGGTGATCTAACATTCTTGTGGACTATAAAGTTAACATTAAAGGAGCTAAATCGCTAACATTTGGGACCTAGAAATTGACAAAAGTGGGTCGCAATGCATATAATACTGTAGTATGAATGTATATAAACTGATTTACATTCAATGGTTTCCGTTTTTACTCCAATTTCAAATCCGTTATGTTCGGCGAAATAAGCCAGCAGTCTCAAGCGAGTGCAAATTTCTAGCGTCTGGTTATTCCAGTTTACATACGCCGTTTGATTTGGTGCAATGTGTCTAGCCTCGTCCCTCGAGTCTCTTGATACAACTAGGGCTGAAGCGCATTATGGTACACGATTCGTGTACCAATGGTAAAATGTTTATTTTGTCTTAAATATTGGATATCAAAAGCCCATCTTTTCCCGTTAAGATCACAACATGAATGTTGATATAATTTGACAAATAAATCGTGTTTTCAATGTTGAAGATTTTGGATGATATTGAGTTAGAGACTTAGCTACTTTAAACACATCAAATGCGTTTTAAAAAAACATTTTTTTATGGAGAAAAACAACAATAAGCATTAAAAATTACTTACGATGTCGAACATTCCGCCATTTTGAAAACGTCAAATCTAATCGCCTAAACACCTCCTGGGACGATTAGGTCGATTTGCCTAATCAGTTGAGTTAAATCGTCTCACAAATGTAACGATTAGCATAATCAACTTGGTTCACAAATGCGTATAATAGCTAATCGGTCTAATCTAATCGGTTCACAAAAACGCCTATTGTATATGTAGACAGCCGCCATTTTAAATGACATTAACAACACACATTGATTTAAGCTCTGAGTGAGCTAATGAAGACAGGCATACACTATATACAGTGTACTATGACGGAAACTTTGCACGGATAGCGGCACTATATGGCCTACTCTGATATTGAATTACAACTGTCGGAGTGTCTTTTACGTGCATGCCAATATGTACATGAGGACTTGATTTTTCGTATGACCCGAACAACTATACCTTATCCCTTGCCAGATCCTCCGCCCTGCCACAGTCCATAGAAAATTTCCGTCATAGCACTCTGCATTGCGTATGACTATCTTCAATAGTCCGACTGGTGCAGAAAAGTATGAAAATGAATTTTAAATGGGGTTTGAACATCCTACTATTTTATTCCAAGTGGGCTAATGAAGAAGGGCATATGCTATAATGGTTAAAATGTTGTGATTTCGGGTTAAAATGCCGTGATGTTGGGTTATCGCCTTACGAAGGGTGATATCAGTCACCATATCTACTGGGTTTCTTTAATACTCATATTTATAGTATTTTATAGAGTCAGACTAGTGGACTAGTGAATGCACGGATTAGTGCACCTATTGGTAATGACTATATGCGGAAATGCTGCTCTCCAGGCAAAATGTCTTTCCTAGCACATCTTCATTAGTAAGTGCGGTAATGCTGCTGTCCAGGCAAAATTTCTGTCATAGCACATCTTTTGATAAAGCCACGGTGGCTAAGTGCGTAAGATGCTGGCTCGATAATCCAGAGCACGTGTTCGATCCCTGCATTGGTGGAGAAAGTTCATCAGGATTTTCCGACATGGTTTCCCCTTGTCAGAGGTGCAGGAACAAGGACAGTAGTCTAGTCACTCAGATGGGACAAAAAACCGAGGTACCATGTATACATTGGCTTGCACGAAAAGATTCCTTGGCAGTTGGATTCGATATTAGTAGGCCATAGTGCCGCTGCTGGGGCAAAATTTCCCTCATAGCACATTGTATGGTATGTACCTGTCTTCATTAGCCCAGTCGGAGCAGAACAGTAGGACAATAAACCGATTTCATCAGGACAAATCTACATGAGGAAAAACCTACATTTCACAAACTTAGTAATTAGTAACGGGGGGGGGGGGGGGTTGGATGGCTGAATGGTTAGCGTGCGGGCGCTGTATCATAAAGTCTATCATTGAGTTGACTGTCGTGGTTTCGAATCCCCGGGTGTACGTGACAAGGAGTAGGGTCGCTTGTCCAACCTCCGGTTTTCTCCCACTGCTAAAGACCCCTACGCGCAAGCGAATTATGTAAATAAAAATTAAACTATATGTTAGTCCCGAAATGACCTAGTTTGTGTCGAGTAGACGTTAAACCCCATTTCTCTCTCTCTCTTTAGTAATTAGTAACACACTGGCTAGCAAATGAGGGGTTCAATTTCCGTGTTTGTCGAGAAAAATGAAATGAAATCGGGTTTAATGTCCTACTGTTCTGCTCCTAAACTGAGCTAATGAAGACGAGCATACGCCATACAGTATGCTATGAAGGAAATTTTGCCCAGGCAGCGGCGCTATGGCCTACTCTTATATCAAGTTCCAACTACCAAGGGATCTTTCATGTGCACTCCTGTGTGTACACGTGACCTCAGTTTTTCATCCCTGACTAGACAGCTGTTCTTGTCCGGCCCTCCGTCCTGTATCACTGACAAGGGGAAAACACGCAGGAAAATCTGGATGAACTTTCTCAGCCAATGCAGGGATCGAACACCCGACCTCCAGGCTAGCGAGTCAGCGTCCTACTCACTTAGCCAACGTGATCCCCATGTTGGTCGAGAAAGTTCCCTTTGTTAGTAGTGGTGTAGGACAGAGGACCTCAAAAAAACAGTGTCTAGTCCATCACGTGGGTGTGCACGTAAAAGAACCCTTGACATTTGGAATTTGAAATGAGAGTAGATCATTCATTCATTCGTTTTCTCTTTGTGTGTCACCTACAGTTCGCAACTATTAAAGGAGCTAGATCTCTATTCTTGGGCACTTAGAAATGAAATGAAATGAAATGAAATGGAGTTTAACGTCCTACTTTTCTGCTCCTAACCTGGGCTAATGAAGACAGGCATACGCCATACAGTGTGCTATGAGGGAAATTTTGCCCGGACAGCGGCACTAAGGCCTACTCTTATATCGAATTCCAACTGCCAAGGGATCTTTTATGTGCACGCCAATGTGTACACGGGACCTCGGTTTTTCGTCCCATCCGAACGACTAGACAGCTTTCCTTGTCAGCCCCTCTGTCCTGCATCACTGACAAGGAAGAACCACGCTGGAAAATCTGGATGAACTTTCTCGGCCAATGCAGGGATCGAACACCCGACCTCCAGGCTAGCGAGCTAGCGTCTTACCCACGTGATCCCCCACTTAGAAATGGATATAAAATGTAATGAAATGAAATGGGGTTTAACGTCCAACTGTTCTGCTCCGAACTGGGCTAATGAAGATGGCCATACACCATACAGTGTGTTATGAGGGGAATTTTGCCCCGACAGTGGCACTACGGCCTACTCTTATATCGAATTCCAACTGTCAAGGGATCTTTTACATGCATGCCAATGTGTACACGGGACCTCGTTTTTTTTTTTATACCATCTGAACAACTAGACAGCTGTCCTTGTCAGGCTCTTCGTCCTGCATCACTGACAAGGGGAAAAAACGCCGGAAATCTGGATGAACTTTCTCGGCCAATGCAGGGATCGAACACCCGACCTCCAGGCTAGCGAGCCAGGGTCTTACCCATTTTTGTCCCATTTTAATGACTAGACAGCTGTCTTGTCAGGCCCTTAATTGTTAGTATCATGACATTAAACTGACATTTGTTTTACGTTTTACAACTAATATCAGGTTTATGTTAGAAAACTAACGTTAGATTTATGTTAGAAAACTAACGTTAGATTTACGTCAGAAAACTAACGTTAGATTTACGTCAGAAAACTAACGTTAGATTTACGTCAGAAAACTAACGTTAGATTTACGTCAGAAAACTAACCATAAACTAACGGTTAGAAACCTGATGTAAAATTTACGTTAGATTAACGTTAGAATTATAACCAATAATACATATATAATTATTATGTCTGAATTCCGACTATATATCAATTGTTAGAATGTGCACACACTTGTAATGTTATTTAATCAAGAAGTATTCAAAGGGAAAAAAATTGGTTAGTAATCCGTCATAAAGTTTACGTTACATTTACGTCATTTTCTGACGTAAAAGTAACCATAACCATTATGACGTAAAAGTAACGTAAATTTAACCAAAGAATTTTACCATTATTGGTAACCAAAATCTAACCATAATGACGTAAACTTTACGTAAATCTAACCATCAATGTTAACTGGGTTATTGTACTTGCTTGAAAACGTTGAGAGAATACTCTTCGAAACGTCGCCCAAATAAATCAGTAATTGTTCTTCCATAAGTATGTGTTATAGTTTATGACTGAAAGAACTAGGCTAAACTTATTCCACAAGGCAAAACTAACGAAGTAGACTGCAATAATAAGACGTCAAAGACTGCCATTCAATTCGGACTCTTCGCGTATTTCGCTTAACATACATGCATTAGAAATTACAGTAAAAGCAGAAACGATTGAATGTAAATTACATTATTATGCGACCCGTTTGTGTCCATTCCTAGGTGACAATGAATAGCGATTAAGCTCCTTTAATAGATTAATCTATACCCATTGAGTACTAGTTTAACAGTTTTATTTGAACCCAATCTTGTTAATATATTTTAATCTATTCAGTGAGTACCAGTACCGTGCTCAGTGAGTACTAGTTTAACAGTTTACAATCATCCCAGTTCAGGTAATAATAGATCAGTCGGTATTCGATGAGTACCGGCATAAGAGTAGTTATAGATTAATCTGTGTTCGGGTAGAACAGTTTAAAATCAACTCAATTTAGTTAATAGATCAATCTGTATTCGATGAGTAAGTACTAGTATCCACATGGTGCATCTCTCTTAAAAGGTTTGCCATACTACTGTTAGAAAACCTTAGCGCTCTCAAGTCCTCGCCGGTTTCGTCGTTTCTATTTGGTTCTAAAATTTTAATTCAAGATTTAATAAATTTGGATTCTCCTCGATTTCGTTCATTAAATCTTTCGAGATTTTGAGAGTTTATTTCTTAACTTTTCCAAAAGGCTGGAATGGTCAATAATTCATTCGGCCAAGCGATAACTAACGCGTTCAAACGGATTGTTTGTTTGGCACTATTGGACCTTCGTATGTTTACATCACGGCAAGGCAATTATAAAACGTTCACATCCTTGTCGAACCAATCGTCGGACCCCAACAAATAGGTACAATATTTTTTTTTATTAATCTATAAATAGAGATCCATAATGATTGACTATTCCCGCTGTTTTTATTTTATTCCTTATATATTGAACAGGTGCACGAAAGATTACCCTTTGTTATGCCGTCATTATAGGTAGTGGATTTCCTTCTTGTCCCCTCCCCCCATTAATTTTATCAGGGCATTTTTATTAAGTTTCTGTGGTTTTGGTCGCGCTTCCGGCTGATGTATGTTATTATTCTCAGAGTCAAACAATCAAACAAGCCACTAGCCTTCCTATGGGCAAAGTCACAGCCTCAGCTTACGCAATGTGTCATGCTTGTAATTGCACTTGTATCTGCAGGAGTTGAGGGCGGTCTTTTTGTTGGAACTTGGCCTTTTAAAGATAGCCATGTGTCGAAATTTGTGACAATAATTGACCAATATATTTCATAAGAATCTGCTCTGCCAATCGAATTTAGGTCTTTCACATTTAGGTAACCATGTTGTTTTGGGTCTTTTCAAGTTTGGGTTCAAGTTGATGCTGTGTAGTAGAGGTGTTGGTCTGGCATACTCAAAACAATAACTCACCGATTCAAATAATAATGCAGTTCAACCCTAAAAACCACTGTTAGGGTTTGAGTTTGTTTCCTTGTCATGTTTTTTGAGTTCAATTAGTTTCAAGCAGACTAGAAACAGAAACTAAGATGTCTTGATGACCTAGGCTGCCAAAATCCACCAAATTCCACCCTTCATAAGACTGTCAACCCAGAGGCTTAACGTCCAAATCACAATTAAATACCGGCTAACTTTGTAGCTTCCAAATATATTGCATATTCCTAAAGCAATGGCCCAAGAAATCCCCCTTTGGCCATTGCTGGATTGATTTCTGATACTTCAGCTTTTGAGGGAGTGTGTCAATTCTTCCCGTTCAATCAAATCTCTCGAAAGTACAGCAACATCACATCCCTTCGTTTATTCCCTAAAACTTTGGACAGTGATTTAAGGTATTAAAAACGGCGAAAGTATTGTTCGTCTTCAAACAATATTGTTTACATTGTAGTCGTTTTGATAGTCTCGTTTGTCACGCAATTAGTTTTTTGCAATATTCTGTTATGCACTGGTTAATTGAGCGTACTAAATTTCGTGAGACATGATGTAACGTTACGTAAACATATTTGGGGCTCTTTTTAAACCCGAATAATATTGTTTCGCAGTTAGGTATTGGTTGTTAATCGGATTATTGACCAGTCATAATTTGGAACAGAAATTTTCTTTCATTACGATAGTGTTGAGTGGGATTAGGTCTAATCAAACGAAACACTTCGGGCGATATGGACATATTGAGGCATGTTATTCTATGTGCACATGTTATTCTATGTTCAAATGACAAGGTCGTTACATTATTTCTACGGGCAAATCACAAATAGGACATGTCAACTCCACCACCACCCATATACTTACATGTCACAGCCGTTCAAATGTAGGATAAATAAACAAATAACAAGGCTTCAATGAACTACTGGGCCACAGGGCCGTATGCGACATGAAAAGCCCCCCCCCCCCCCGTCGGAATTCGATGACAATTAGGTGGAAACGGCATTTCCACGGCTCTGAATATGCTAGATAATATGATTTTAATATTATATCGAGTTGGAAATCAGAACCTCGAAGAGGAAACGAAGTATCGACGTAACTTTAATTAGATATGTCGCCTGGGTAGCGCTTACATAAATTTTTAATTATTTTTCTGAAGCATCTGGTAGATTTCATCCAAATTGATCTGATAGGGAGAGACAAGTTGCATAATTTGGGATGATTTGTACACAATGTTACATACTTTAAGGTGGATTTCAAACCATTTTTCGGGGTATGTTGTTTGAGGAAACTCGAACCAGATTTCGTACGAAAGTTGGCTTCAAATTATCTATACAAATGGGTATAATAATTGTTCTGTAATCTTAAGTGAATAAATTTGGAGTTTGTTTCTTGGGTGTAACTTCTTTTTGTGGCATAATCAAACACATGGAAACGTTTAACCGTTATTTCCACCTTTTGTGAAGGGACTTATTTTGAAGCGATGTTCTGTTTGTTGCTCTGTGAAGCCATATTTATTTATTCTGAAATTATATAACTTTTAGAACTGACATTTTAAGTCACGGGCTGTGATAGTCGACGTTTCATCACTTTAAAACACTCCAGTATTACATTAATTAATTGTGGACCGACAGGCATCTTCAGTAACGATTTGACTTCGATACCAATCGCTAGAGGCGGTTCTATATATTATTAAGATTGTTTTGGAATCATTGCGACATAATCCGCCAATTTCTGGAAGGGAGATCCTTGCTTACGAATGTACAACGACTGTTAGCTGTGAATATTCTTAGTAAGTGAGAAGTGGCACACGGTGGTTTGCCAATAGTTAGCAGACGATATCGTGCACAACAGCCTTCACTGCCTATAGTGAATTGACACGAGAGTTTAGACTTAGGATTTAACCTAACGTTCTCTCTCGTTAATATAGTTTGAAAATTTTGAGCATACTTCCCATCGTGCACAACGACCTTCAATGCTTTTATCGAAATAGCACAAGCGTTTAAACTTTTGATTTAACCTATAGCTATTTTTCTCTTTTCAAAGGAATTGAACATTTTGACCGGAAAAACCATCAACCCAGTTCTGTCATAGTTGCTCTGTGGCCTATGGCTGTTTTCACAATCATGATAAAAATAGGTTAGAGTGTTTGTTATTAATGATAAATATCTATACACAACAAACAAGGTTATATTAATTAAATACAATGATCCAATAACTGCCCCCAGCTTTAGACGGTAATTAATTGTCTGACTTCAGTTAATTGCCGTTGATGCTATATCCGTGATTTGAAGCACTGACCTAACCTATATACATTCAATTCACCGTGAGGAATCTGCCAACACTTATGCAATTGATCTTAATAAAAGATACCTGAAAAACTCGCGGTCGTTGCTCCAGGACTTTTTTAAAATCAAACTACAAACAATTTTGTTAGTTGGAACGGAGCTTTTTTGAAGGGTGTCCACAAAAATCGACGCCGATACAATGTCTTTGTTATGTGCCCGCTACATTACGAATTCGTACAGTAAGTTGGAATAGGACATTTATTAAGAATCCTATATTTGCCGTCCTTACAGCGTGTCCCATCGAAATTACGAATCTGTCATATTGCAATTACGCAGGGAAAGCAGGATTAGAATATATACTAGCACTAGCAGTGAGAGCCAATTATCCTCGTTGTCCATGGGTTTGAAATTAGTAGTATAAGTGTTGATAGGAACTTGAGGACAACGTATATATTTGAACTAGCTAATTGGTTGATGTTTTTTGCCAATCTGATCAAAACACAGATCCTATTTTGTTTGTTTTTTTTATAGTTCAAAATTTCGTTTTACTTGTCTTTACACACTAGAATCTGGAAAAGTTGTTATATTACCGGCGTTCTGGTTGAAGTGAGGGATTAGCAAATGAAACGGTCTGTGACTGTGAGTTCTTGGCATGCGATGCTCGGAAGTGTGGGTAAACCACTAAAATGTCAACACTGATTGATTAATCAACGTCTGACATCATAGGGCCGAAAGCCGCTCGTACTATTTCTGACGTGACCTTCCAGTACAACCGGACAGATTTTCATGTAGTGTACAGGCCATCGAAAGTATAAACAAACCTAACGAAATAAAAGATCTGTATTTTAATCAGATTGGTTTTTTACTTGAACAATTCAGATTTATTTTCATTGGTACAAAGAATAAGAATATCCACCAACATTTAATACCCATCTGACTTTCCCTGCTCTTTAAATTCCTTAATTATATCATGATTCCATAGTACAAAAAGCTCCATTGGTGTGTATTATTCGTGAGTACTGTATGACATTAACACTCATAACGTTAACTGTGGTGGGGGAAAAAACAATGTTTTTATATAGGTTTAACCTGTACTAACAAAAGTAAACCAGTTTCTTGATACTTGACTTAATACTTTCTCAATTATAGATTAATCCCACTTTAATACTGTTGTTTTATCTCTGTTCTATGATATTTACTCCTCTAACGATACATTTCAGAGCCACATCATGCTAGATTTTTATTTCAAAAATGGTATTTGGTCCGACCATGTATGTATGAAGCAAAATGTAAAAACTAGAATCTAGATATAAATACGCATTATATGTACATGTATTTACAATCAGTGGAATTACAGAAACACACACGAACTTGATCGTGGTTTCATATTAGGGGAGGCAAGCAAATACTCAGATTATCCACAGCATTTGTAGAACACGAGACTATCCGTTGAACAGTACATTGTACATATTTATCTGAAGTCCTGTGTATTTGCGAGTGTATCAAGCAATGCCATCATTTACTTTGTAGGTGAATGGTCGATACTACACAAACATTAAATAATGTGGGAATTTGCTCATGTGTTACTTGATCTGGAATGAACTGTTCAGAAACTGACGGAATGACCACAGCATTTTTGCTGTTTTGTAGTTTATATTATTTTTTTTAAAGACGAATATACAGAGAAACTGCACAGCCGGACAACAACAGTTCAGTTAGAAATCACATTACCAACCGTTTCATATAATTCTCTAGTCTTTTGTCAATAGTGTTTAATATTCTTAGCTTGCAAATAAATATGTTCTAAAAAAACTGAATTTTATCTAAAAAAACAAACAAACTATTTTTGTGACCGCAGGAAAAATAAAAATATAGTACAAATTGAATAACACGTCAACATCAAATTAACACAGGTCTGTAGCAATTATATTTCCAGTACAAAACAGTGCTAATTTAATATTAGCACAATTATTATAGCAGCATGAAAATTTACTTCCTGTTTTGAAATATCACACAGGATGCTAGACGAGGAATATTCCAGCATTTATGGCGAACCAATCTCAAGCCATCAGAATAAACGAACTGTATTTAGATGTCTTTGTAAGTTTAAAAACATAAAAGACGGAATTTTTTAAACTCGCATTCATGCAAGCTATTATTATGATAATTAGGCGCGATCTGTTGCCTTATAAAAGACTAGTCCATTTTCTTGTCTTGTCTCTGCAACGTTGTGTTATTACATTATCTCATCCGAACAATAGTGCACGTATTTGACACTGATTTAGTTAATTATCTAGTTCTTCGTTCTTTTCGGCCAAGGATGTAAAGCCGATTCCAGTTAGTTTGTGGGGATGCCTGGAACTTTAAAGTTCTGAGCTCTTACCCAACGATTGCTGACCCGAGGTACCATGTACATTTACATTATTGAACGACAATTAATCGCACAGCTGTTGTTAGGACACCGGAATGAAAGTATACAATTGCGGGTCCATGACTCTTAATATCGACTAATATTTCGTCTTCTGTTACCGGTGGAAGCAAACGTTTTTTCAAAACAATATTTTATTCAGGTTGTCTGGAAGGGATTAGGGAACAGTCTTAGCCTATGTAAAATCCCTACGAACAAACTATACGTGAATAGTGCATAAAGGAGGCCTGAACTAACCAGTTTTGCAATAAAAATGTCCCAGGAAGGTAGATGGGGATGCCTTCGACCCAGTAGACAAACAATTCAGGTTATTTCAGGGCAAAAGTATATACTCTCTAGCGGATTTTACAAACCAAGCATTCCGAGTTATAGCTGTGTCTGTTTGTATATTATATAATGGATGAGTTCGGATTTCCTGACGTATTCCTGGAGCCACTGTGCCTAAGTGGGTAAGACACTGGCTAGTTAGCCTGGAGGTCGCGTGCTCGATCTCTGCTTTGGCCGAAAAAGTTCATCGGGTCTTTCTGACATGGTTTCCAATTGACAAGGGTAGCTGTCTAGTCGTTCGGCTGGGACGATAAACCGAAGTCCGGTGTACTTAAAAGATCCCTTGGCATTTGAAATTCGAGATAAGAGTAGGCCAAAGTGCCTCTGCCCGGGCAAAATTTCCCTCATACCATACTGCATGGCGTATGCCCGTCTTCATTAGCTCAGTCGGAGCAGAACCTTAAACCCATTTCATCTCATTTCATTTTCTGACGCACTCAACAGTCATGTTTGTAGTTTCCTGGAAACGACTTCCAAGAACTTAGAACCCAACCCAGATACCTTGCCATGTGATGCATGGGTAATAAATGGGTAACTGCGCTGAGCGGCAAAACTGTATTCCAGAAAAACCAGCGGCTGCCAGGCAGGATACGCCCACATTTTACAAGACATGGATAGAGAACAAGCTAAAACAAACGCGATTTTTTGTACAATCAGGGGCAATAATCCAGAAAGTTATGGCCTGAAATGTGCAAATATCAAAAGGGACTGAGATCTTTGGGATATAAAGATATGTTTTAAGTTTCATTAAAATTGTGACCTCTAAAGGGCCCACAACCTTCGTATTACACACTTATACACAATTTGCGTACAAAGAGCGGCCATTTTGTCGGGCAGTTTCATTTCGATTTCCCCGAAATTCGAATTCAACCTTCATTATGGTGGAATGGTGGTGTATTTAAACGGTTTTTAAAATCGGGAAAAAAATGTGACCTCTAGAGAATCCGCAAGCTAAAAATGCGATTTTTTGAACAATCACGGGCCATAATCCAGGAAGTTAAGTTTGGGTATCCGCACTTATCAAAAGGAACCAAGATCTTAGTGTGTAATAGTGATAAACATTCACATGTTTTATTTAAATCGGATAAAAATTGTGGCCTGTACAGGGACGGCAAGATAAAAACGTGATTTTTTGTTGAATCAAGGGCCATAAATCAGGAAGTTATGATCCGATATGCGCGAATATCAACAGGAACCAACATCTTTGGGTTATAACCATGTATTTCAAGTTTCATCGAAATCGGATCAAAATTGTGACCTCTAGAGGGTCCACAACATTGATTTACCAGATGTTTACACTATCTGCGTACGAGGGGCGGCCATTTTGTCCGGCATTTTTCGCCCGATTTTCACGAAATTCGAACTCAACAAACATTACGGTGTAACAGTGATATAGTCGAACAGTTTTTTTAAACCGGATAATAATTGTGACCTCTAGAGGGACCACAAGCTAAAAACGCGATTTCAAGTTTCATCAAAATCAGATGAAAATTGTGGCCTCCAGAGCGTCCACAACCCTGATACACAATATTTGGACACTATTTTTACGAAATTCGAACTCAACCACCCTTAGGGTGTAACGGTGATATATTTAAACGTTTTTTAAATCGGATAAAAATTATGACCTCTAAAGGGTCCACAAGCTAAAAACGCGATTTTTCGTACAATCAGGGGCCATAATTCACCATGTTATGGTCCGATATGCGCGAATATCGAAAGGAACCGAGATCTGTGAGTTATAAACATACAGTGTTCACAAGCTAATAATGTGATTTTTCGTACCATCAGGGGCCATAATCTATGAAGTTACAGTCCGATACATGCCAATATCGAAAGGAACCGAGATCGTAGGGTTAGGATGATCAACCTCTATTTCAAGTTTCATTAACATTGGATAAAAATTGTGACCTGTAAAGTGTTCACAAACAATTGTGGACGGACGGACAGGGTGGACGACAATATACGTCCACATGAAAATGTAGGCGTATAAAAATGAGCATAATCTGAAATCCCTGGATTCTGGTTCCGAATCTTGGGACACCCAAACCAGATACCTTGCCACGATGGGCCTTAGGGCCGCCATATAGTCTTTTTGGGCTGCCACAATTGGAGATAATGGGTAACTGCGTTGAGCGGCACACCTGTGTGCCAGAAAAATAATATTAATTTGAAATCATTCCCGGAAATCAATCCTAATTGGGTAGTTTTTTTCTCTTGGGACAAAACAACCCGGAGATTAGGGAAACAGACTAATGAAGGGGAACCAGATTAATGAAGGCGGACATACGCCATGCAGTGTGCTACTCTTCTTCAATCAAGGTTTCTTTTACGTGCACCACGACGAGTGTACTGGTGGACCTAGGCCTTCCGTCCTAAATCACTAATCACTGACAAGGGCGAAACCAGGCTGAAATACCTGATGAACTTGATCGGTCAAGAGTAATGCAGAATATTAATACTTTTCATGCGTTTCTGGCATCAAATTTGACATATACCTTGATATCAATATTGAAATATCTTTGATTTAAGAACCGTGGTAGTTCGAGCAAATAAAATATTAGTGCCACAACTAAAAACCTCTGACGTCAGTAACGTAGGTTGAAATTACACGACATTATCTATCAGTGGGCGATATATATATAGAAATAACAATCTTATACGATTTATTTACTAAACGATTGATAAAGAGGAGAAACGAATTCCACCCACCCAAAAAATGTCCTGAGCAGCCGGAATTTATATTTTCAGGTATATTTCATCCACGCATTACATCTATAAACAATAAAATTTTATGTCACTGGAAAAACTCACGGGTGCGCAAAAACCCAAAACCATGACGCAAAGCTCGTCATTGCGTCCCTCTCACTTAGCCCCTGAATTCACGTCATGGACTCGTTGAAATAGTTCGGAATTTGTAGTTACATGTTTTAGTAATTAGAAATCAGACACGAAGTAATTATTGTCATTACACACAGACTGGACTCACTGATCGAAAGACAATTCATGGTCCATTTGTGTACGAGATATCTTAAATTTATTCCCATTAGTTTTCAGATTAGAAACTTAACACGTGGTTTATATCCGTCGTTGTACACGAGACACACACACACACACAAATTAGGAAATTTCGGGACTAACATATGGTACAATTTTATTTCAATATTTCGCTCACTCGTATGGGTCTTTAAAGGTGGGAGGAAACTGGAGGACCCGGGGAAAACTCACGAGGTTGGACAGGCGACCCTACTCCTTGTCACGTACAACCGGGAAATCGAAAGCACGCCAGTCGACTCAATGACAGACTTTATGATACAAAGCGCACCATTTATTTTATTCATTAGTACGTAATAACAAATGGGACTCTGAATAAAAGGGTAAAAATGAAATCGAAAGGGGTGTAACGACTTTAACGTCCTACTCTTATATCGAATTCCATTTCCAAGGGAACTTTTACGTGCAACTGCTTTTCGTATCATCCGAACTACTATAAACCGTCCCTTGCCAGACCACCGGTCCTTGCACCACTGACAAGGAGAGGGGGGGGGGGGTACGCCGCAAAATCGAACACGGGACATCCAGGTTAGCGAGCCAACGTCTTACCCACTGAGCCACCGTGGGTAAATAGTACGTGGTTATAGTTCTGTTAGTCTAAAGAGGTTGATTGCCGAATGCCCCCGAAAATTAAAGAAGCATTAAGTAAGATTAGATAAAGAATTGACTGTTCCCGATATAATATTTAAAAAATAGATATCGTAAATAGAATATGTTGAATATTTTGGTCAAATTGCACCACTCTTAGCTCTTGAATTTGAAGTCTAGCCTCGATCAGCATTACTAAAGTCGATACCATAAAACACATAGTCTCGGTTATCCATTTTTGGATTTAATCATTACTGAGCGTTGAGCAGCAGATCGGATTCAAATCCAGTCAAAATCCGACACATGATGACACCGAGAGAGATTATGGTATGGATATGTTAATTAATGTCTAATTAATAGTTTATATAACATTTCAGGCTTAAAGAAAGACCTGCAATAGGCAGATTTATCTCTTGCATAATATATGTTTAATAATATACATATCATAAACAAGAGAATCGGAGCCATATTAAATGGTAAAGGTTAGTATTTCTTACAGGACCCAACATACCCGTTTTTACAGGGGTAGACCGAACTGGCAACACTTTCGGAGTTTTATATATATATATACGTGTTTGCGATTAATGTAGGCAACAGCAATCCGTGACTGTTGTATGAAGAATTAGTTTGATCTTGAAGGGATGTTAAACCCTTTGGGAGTATTCTTCAAAGCATGATGAAGAATCCCTGATTCCAAATTTCGAACCGTCGACCTTTTTAAATGAGTTCTATTCCGTTTACATTTTGATATACGTTATGAAATATGAAGAGAATTAGTAAATCAATTGACTGGGTTGTTGATCTATGCCTATATTTTTTATTATATCGTTCAGGTTCAAATTAATGAAAACTGACATACGCCATTCTTTGTACAAATATAATTATTGTAGAATAAATAAACCTGTCTTTTGATAATTCATAATTTTTTGTCGAATAATCCTTGTGTGTTAATAGTGGACAAACAGTGAAACAAAGACGTTTCGTTAATGTAATTTGTATTGCGAACAAGGGTTAAATGGAAATTTCTGTCATTAGTTGAGCTGATGTGGATATACGGATTTCTGGTTTGTTAACTTTTAAATGTTTCGAAATACCTGCAGGATAGGCCGAGTTGTCCAGAAAATGATATTTTGATGGGGTCACATTTTCCACGGTACACTACGAAGTTGATAGATCTGTTTCATTCCCAATTCAGCAGTTAACATGTTAGATTTTATTGAACCATAATTTTAATCAGATTTATTTTATTAATGGAAATATTCCCTCCAGCTAATTGTCTAGACAACTTATGAATTTATTGAAACGTCACACACCGGGTCATTGAAGAATACACTATAGTTTAACGGCGTACTGGAAGAATACAATGTCACAGAAGAATGCAATAAAATTTAATTTTCGCTCTTTATTGAGACGGATATATTGTTACTATATCCAATAGTGAAAAGTCTATTAAGCGTTATGTGTAGACAGGGCAAAGGGGTGATTGTGTGGAAATATAACAGATCCTATTTCGTTTCGTTTTCAAAGTTCAAAATGTCGTTTTACTTGTCTTTACTACACTAGGATCTGGACGAGTTGTTATCATTGACGTGTTCCGAATGGTGTGAGGAATTAGCCAATGACACGGTCTGTTACGGCGAGCTTTAGGCGTGTTTTGCACGGAACTGTGGGTAATCCACTAGTAAAATCAATGCTGATTGGTTAAGCAAATGTCTGACCTCATAGGGTCAAAAGCCGCTCGTATGACCTATGACGCGACCTATAGCTACAACCGGTCAGATCTGCATGTAGTGTAGGCCAACAAAAGAAAAAACGAAAGGAAATATAGATCTGTATATTTATCAGATTGATAACAGCCATTACTTTTATCATAGGCAGTCGATTACCTGTATGTAGAGATTGGCCATCTACAAATGAATTAACTCACCAGATGACCAAAAAGGGTATACTTATTATTGCTAACATTATAGAATCACAAAGCTTTCAACGCCTTTAGTTTCGTGGTCTTCGTGATCAGTACAAAATTTGGAGGTTGAAATGAAACAATGTCGAATAATAAAATAGAACTTTCTTCAATTCACCACGGTACAAGGTAACCGTATCAAATAAAGTGTCTCCAATGATGAATAAAACCAAATTGGCGTTCCAAGCTGATCAACCTTATCAATACTTCATTTTGACCTAAATTAATCTGATTGAGACCCTTCACTAATAAACACAAGCGTACCGCACCACACCACACATAATAAAAACCAATCAGATATACTGGCGAAGAAGACACACAACATTCGGAAATTGCAAGCAATAAAAAACAGAAGTTGTACTCCGGCAAACTATTTTTACCACAGCCTCGGTTCCTTTTTCAAATTATATTTTTTGTTTATGTGTCAGAATATGTTCAAGAAAGCGTCGTCAATTATAATCAAAGTCGTCAGGATAATTGCGTATATCTCTGCACTAAGCATTTTTATACGCCCACATTTTCATGTGAACGTATATTGTTGCTCCTGTCCGTCCGGACGTCCACAATTTGGCCCCTGATTGTACGAAAAATCTCATTTTTAGCTTGTGGATTCTCTAGAGGTCACAATGTTTTTCTGATTTTAAAAACCGTTTAGACATATCACCATTCCACCATAATGAAGGTTGTATTGGAATTTCGGGAAAATCAAAATGAAACTGCACGACAAAATGACCGCTCTTTGTACGCAAATTGTGTATAAATATGTAATAGAAAGGTTATGGACCCTCTAGAGGTCACAATTTTTATCTGATTTTGCTGAAACTTAAAACATATCTTTATATTCCAAAAATCTCAGTCCCTTTAGATGTTTGTGCATTTCAGACCTTAACTTTCTGGATTATGGCCCCTGATTGTACAAAAAATCGTTATTGTTTGTAGCTTGTTTTCTATCCATCTCTTGCAAAATGTGGGCGCATCCTGCCTGGCAGACGCTGGTTATCATCGAAATCGGGCCTAGGCATCCAGTTCAGGATATGAATTTATATATAAGCTACGGATTCTTTGCAGATCACAGATTTATATTTTGTATCTTTATATTATGTAAACATGTGTTGAAAAAATAGTGTTAGAGAAAAAGCAGTCTACACGAAGCTTGAACAATCTACCCCACTTATCCATTCCAAAACGTTCGAGACGAACCCCTTTTAATAGTGTTCTGCGGGTGAAAATAAGAATTAATGGTTTCGTGAATACATCTATACAACTAAAGCATGAAATTTGGCCCAGATATAGATTTTGACGACTCTCTGAACAGATGACTTTCACAGAACCTCCGAGAGTTCCTGTCCCTTCCTCAAACTACACATAATATCAATCACATACTTGGAAAGCGGAATCTTTTTTTTTTTTGCAGTGTTATCATACTATTTTACTTTCGTTAAGTTTTTGCATGGTCGCAGTTACCCCGAAAGTTGCGTCTTTGCACGGATAGGCCCCGCAAAAATACATACTTCAAAATGTGTCGATTGGTTCAGAATATTTTCTAACCCCAGGCTTAGTATTTCTGATTATAGTATGCACCGAAATCTGTGACTAATAGAGATGTGATATTAAACTGATTTTAATCTATTACTTAGTCAATTTAAAGAAATTACGTTTCCCGAAAATATAATGAAACAAATAATGATCGGTGCCCAAACCATTTTGCAAAACAGTGTCTCTCGTCAAAATGTTTAAATCATAGTAAACACATTTTAAATTCGCCGTATTTATTAAAGAAGAATACAATTAGTGTTTTGTCATCACGTAAAAGTCATTGGATTTTGGACAAATTATTTATTTCTCCATCATCACGTAAAAGTCATTGGATTTTGGACACATTATTCATTTCTCCATTATCACGTAAACGGATTTTGAACACATTATTTATTTCTCCATAAAACGATATTTTATATATTTTTTTAATTACCCGCCTGTCCGAAAAATCTTATTTCCCGAAAATAAGGGGTGGGTCTGTATACAAAATGTCGGGTGTCTCTGTCTTTATTTTTGCTATGAACGATTGCACCACCAAGCTTCAAATAACAATAAAAAGATATTTCGGAATCTGTATTTTCAATAAAAACACAAACAATCTACATTGATTTGAGGCTTACTGTATAAAACTTGTGGCGAATAACTAACTTTATCGTGGCGAATATCTCCTGGTAAAAACTGTAGCTTCTATAGCGTTCACAAGCCAAGTGTTGACGGGCTGTGAAATATAGCCGTATTAAAAAGGGTACAAACTGAAACGTCTATATGATTGACGACCGAGATCTAAAATATATACATATTATAAATATCTACTCGACCGTGATGACAATAACATTCCAAAAATAATTAGTTAATTAATAAAAAGAAATCTATGTATAAACAATTTACGGGTAATATGTCACTCTAGCTAAAAGAATTATATAAAATAAGATGGTCTACAATGTAAATTATAAGGAACAAAAAGCAACGTTGAAAATAGAAAGCTGATCTGTAGCGATTTGTTTTTATAACAAATTCTTTAAAACAATTATTGTGTTAGTAGATTTTATCTTCAGCATTTTGAATGGGTTTCTACGAAACATATTCCAAATTGTGTACCTTACGTAGTTTGTTAGAACATCCATGATTATATGTTAAATATATATGAACATGTACTGTGAATTATTGACTAAAAGGGGATCACGTGGCTAAGTGGGTAAGACGCTGGCTCGCTAGCCTGGAGGTCGGGTGTTCGATCCCTGCATTGGCCGAGAAAGTTCATCCAGATTTTCCGGCGTGGTTCCCCCTTGTCAGTGATGCAGGACGGAGGGCCTGACAAGGACAGCTGTCTAGTCCTTCGGATGAGACGAAAAACCGAGGTCGCGTGTATACATTGGCAGTTGGAATTCGATATAAGAGTAGGCGATAGTGCCGCTGCCCGGGCAAAATTTCCCTCATAGCACACTGTATGGCGTATGCCCGTCTTCATTAGCCCAGTATAGGAGCAGAACAGTAGGACGTTAAACCCCATTTCATTTCATTTCATTGATTGACTAAAATTCTCTTTGGGATTGATAAAGCTTCTTTTTTTTTATATCGCCTAAAGACTAATTTTTGATATAAAATCTTTTAACGACATCAAATATATTTAATGTAAAGCAACACCAGAAGACTTTAATAATTAGAAAGTATAGCATTACACCGGTTGCATTAGACATTTTTACATCATTAGAACGCTTTTCATCACTATTTTATTTTGTCTGTCTCGCCCGCAATTGTTAACATTTCCTGATCCACATCTAACGTTACTTTAGCTTTTACCACAGGAAACAGACTACTTTTGCTTCGTGTATTAGAGATCGACCACAAATAGACGTATTTTGTATGTGATTGTGAAGTGACAATTGTTCGTATTTTTCTGACATTTTCTTTTTATTGTAAAGGCGGACCTGGCGCAGAGGCGACTTATCTAATAGGAGTCCCAGCGCTTTCCTTACAAATCGTTTCTACAGTAGTATTTTAGAAGGTAATAGGGTGGCCATAGCCCATTCTCATATAAACACGAAGACCCGTTCAAGTGGGTTTTATTTCAGCTATTTAAGAAAGAAAGGTGGACAAATAAACAAATTAAAGTGTTGCAATCTTGATTTATTAATGACATTAGGGCCAAGATAGGACTGGGGCTTTATTCAAGATGCCTTCTCATGTACAAACTCGGTGAATTAATTATATATCTGGACTAAAAACATATTCAAAGTAATTAATCTATCAAAAATTTGCTTCAATTCCCTCTCAAAAGATGTACCCCAAAATTTAAAAAATCTAGTTTTTAAGCCATGTTTGTCCGGTAACGTGATTAAGGGGGGGGGGGGGAGAAGGCCCATTTCCAGAATCTATTTGTCGTTTCTTACTGTCCATTTACCATACATATTGAATTAAGTAAATTCTTGGAGTATCTTCTGCTAACTTCTTTTTCCGTTTAAACCCCTTAATGATCCCAAAAACCGCTTAACCATTCGATCAAGCTGGCAGACATGAGCCATCGGGCTAACAGAGATACCCTGACAGTTTTGCCCAGTGCTAGCCCCATGAAAGTTACTTTAGTAATGATGTCTGATCGGCTTCGTTGCCTCTCATCGTTAATGACTGTCTCTATACACAAGTAATATGAAAATAACGCTTTACACCACCTCGGTTCTAAAGCTAGTTTGGAATCCTTGCCGCCTATTTATCACCAAAAGGAATCATTTCTCGACACAATTTATAATAATTCAACAATGTTTTCAAATAGAATTTTGCGATTCAAAAACGCAAACAAATTCATTTGAATTGGATGCCATGATAAAACGCTTGCGCAGACCGGAGGTCACAGGTGCGCGGTTGCTGATAGCCAATATGAAAAATCTAGAAATGGGATGTTATCGTAAAAACAAATTTTTCTGGTATTTCAATTAACGGACTAAATTGTCAATATTGATACCACTAAAGTTTTTGTATTCAACATACATAAAAACTATTATATAAAATCGATTAATACATAATTAAAGTATAGCAAGAATTTTCGTTTACGATATTATTCCATTCCTAGATGTTTAATATTGGCTATCAATAGTCGTGAAAACGTCACCTCCGGTCTGGGCAAGCGCGGCTCTCATCATGACAATCCAATTCAAATGAATTAGTTTGTGTTTTTGAATGTTGAATTATTATAAATTTATGTCAGATGTGTCGAGAAATGATACCTTATGGCGAAGAAAGAATATTCACTGTGAAAAATAGAAGGTAAGTTTTCCAAATTAACCGTAGAACCGAGGTGGTGTCAAGCGTTATTTTCATATTACTTGTGGATGAGAGGCACACATCGTTATTTAAGTAACTAGCCCCATGGTTGTTTTTTTTAAGGAATCCAGTATTTTTCTAATACCCCATAAATACTTTCATGGGAATGTATCTTTATGCATCAATGCTTTGTAGATCTCAATTTTAGTTAAGTTCGGTTTGCGCTTTGTTAAGCATGCATCAATTTAAATTATATCTTTGTTTGGCCCAAAGCGAAATTTGAATATTTACAACGTTGATCTGATATGATGAAAGGAAGTGCAAAACGACGAGGAAGGAACGGCTAAAAAGTAGGGTAAGTGTACAAAAGGGATAAGTATTAAGATAACAAACTTCACTGGACAAGTCTTTTCATTTAATCTAAAAGATATATTTCTCGATTTTGTATATAAACGGATCTTGTCTGAAATCTACGTATATTTTGTATTTGAAGGTTAGTTGTGATTAGATGTGTAGGCGAGCGAGATAAACATTATTGACCACTGAGGAATAAGATGATAAAATCAACATCGAGTTTCTATGAGTATATATAAAATGACACCGGAAACTTATTTTAGAGGTCTTTTTGATTCTAAGATGTTCCCCAATTTTCTGATACAAATATGTAAAAATATGTTTCGGGTATCTCAATTTTAAACATAGCAATCTGAACGATGTATCAATATATTGTGGTACTAATGGCAAATTGAAATTTGGCTAGAGTTGCAATGACCCATGCAAAAAATATTAACGCCAGGGTTGGCATTACCACAATGCCAGTTATTACCTAAATACGGCGTGACTATAACGTGTGAAACCGAAAAATTATTGTTTAAACACGGGTTGAAATCATCCACCATGTATATTTTCCAATCACATAAAAGAAAAAGAAAAGCACACATTCAACCAATGACTCTCTTACCTTTCAACTACATATTTATTCCTTTCTGACTTGAGAAAATGCAAACGAATTGCATTAATAGCTGTCACTTTTCCTATACATTTATAACAAATTACCCAGACGGATAGCTTATAGTTGTATAATTCATCTGTCGGTTGTTGAATAAAACTATAAGCAAACAGAATTAAGAAATATTCAGTACACATCAACACTAAAGTGGTCGTATATCTAGGGTTTTAATTTTCGGCTTAGTTTGCAAAACAACCATGAAGAGAAAGACTTACTTACTCCCAGCATACGTATGCCAACTAGGAATTCATCCTGAATGGAAGATATCAGACTTCGTATGACCCCAATTCTTCCCTCCAAATTTGAAATAAATCCAGGTATAACTTCAGAACGGAATGTCGAATATTCACGGAGTTCGCCCTCTCAGGACCACAACGCTTCATACAAATTTGAAAATAATCCGCTAAAAACTGTAGCCTCAATCGGAATATTGATAGGGTTCATGATCCCAATAAATCACCTTGAAATAAATCCTATAAAAACAGAAGCCTCGGCAAAGGGAAGTCAATTCTGCAACGAAACGCAGCCGAGGGCTGATTATCTATTGCCTTTGTCCTTTCATGACGCTAATGATTCCCAAAAATGAAAAGATCTCTTAAAAGCTATAGCCTCTATCGCGCCCTTCGAAAAAAGGGTACATAACTCCGGAACGGAAAGTCGTGGGAAGCTGAATATTTCCGGGCTCGTCTTATTTTGACCCCAACGCTTCACACAAACTTTAAAACAAATACGATAAAACCGAAGCCCCTCTCTGGAACTGAAAGTCGCGAAACGCTAAATACCTATAGGTTTCGCTGTCGTGACAATGCTTCGCACTAAATTTGAAAAAAAATCCTTTAAAAACTGTATATTCTATCGCGTCCACAAGTCAATTTTTGACGGACGAACAGGGTGCCGGCATACGTCAACGCTGAAATCGGGCCGTATAAAATTAGTCTATGATTAAAGATCTGTACAGTGCCAGATAAAAGAATACTGACTAGTCAGCAGCACTCCCAACTTAATCTTTCTTAAATTCATAGTCTTTTGCATTTTTACTTACACTAGTTACCACTTGCAATCAACATAGACTAAGCACGATACTTGTTGGATGTTTTCATGTCAGTTCAGATGATTTTAGATTCTGATGACGGCTTTTGGAGACTTCCCGAAAGGCGATGACGGCGACAAACTCAGGACCGAAATAGATTACCGTTAAAAGATAAATTATGTCCGTCTTAATTAAGAGTTGCTCATTTCATAGCACTATACTTTTCCACGTGTTTTTTCTTTTTAAACATTTGACTGTCCTGCCGGCGAATTTAGATGCTGATATTGTATTGAATTTCAAAATTGAATTAATGACAGGGGTTCGGTCATTTGCTGCCTATTTTATTTTATGCTTTTACAATTAGGAATACAGACATTTTAAATCGAAACGACGTAAATGTGAAATGTATTATCTCAAATCATTGAGATCTCTGTTCTGAATGGCCGCCATATTGACAAAATGGTTTATGCATTTCTAATCCGTTTCATAAAGACTAAATAAATATGTTGATTCCAATACAAATGAAAACATAGGCTGAATTAAAAAAAAAACTCCAAGTAGGCTTTGAGTTTTCGACTAAATTCGTCGAAATGAGAATAAAATAAATCTCTGCAATACTTTATAGCATTGTATTAACCTAATCATTCTGGCCCGTACGGGGGGGGGGGGGCGATGTACCTACACTTAACGGTCCACGGCGAAGGGTCTATGGTGCTCTCTCCCCAGAAAATTTTGGAAAATTGGGGTTTGCACCTGAGGAACTAAGAAAATGACGGAAATTTCAATTTTTGAGGCTAAATTTGCGCATTATTTTGATATGAACATTATAAAAATTTTAAGCAAGGAATACGACTTTTGCGTACTTATAATAATTTATGAGAAAAATGTGTGCGACTTGTTTGAATTGTGAAGATTATCACGCCTGGTGTGGGCTTGAATCAATCTCATCCCCATCGTGAATTTGACCTGGAAAATTTCCTACAATCTCCAGTTGGCTTTCTTACGGTAGATTTCTTCGGTATACGGTCCAATGATCTCGTAGTGGGCGGCCCACCAATCTCGGCATTATAGCACCTCACTAATTATGCAGTCGTGGGCGCCCAAACAATCTCACTTGGCATTATGCATTATGTGCGGACCGACAATCATATGTTGTCATTATAAGGCGCCTCACCAATCATGTCATTATGGGCGCCCATCCGGGATAAGGCACCCTACAGATCACGCGGTTTTGGGAGCCCCGTCAATCTAGTTTTGTTAATCCTGTGATTCATTATGAGGCACGTTACCATCATATACAACGACATGATTGGCGAGGCACCCAAAAACAAACCAAAAAAACAAGTGACATTGGTTGGGCGCCCAGTCAATCTCGTCGTGGGTGCCCAACCAATGTCACTTGGTTTTATGGAGCGCGCATACTGATATGGGCACTTTGGTAGTTGGCTTCGTATTGCGTCCAATTGGGCTGACGCAGTACCCAGAATGAAACACGACCAGTTATGTTAGGTTCCCACTGTCGTGCGATGCGTTACGAAAGGATTCTCCCTATTGAGTTCACGGTCTGCTACGTGCAGATACGTTTCGATTGCTACGACGAACCTCAATATATGGTAAGACCTGATAGGATCACCACGATTACTCCATGATTATCAGCACGATTTCAATCTTAGCGCGAATGTAATAGTTCGAACCTAGCATTATGTATTTGTGTAGTTCACTGTTGGTAAGACCTGATAGGATCACCACGATTACTCCACGATTATCAGCACGATTTCAATCTAAACGCGAATGTGATAGTTCGAACCTAGCATTATGTATTTGTGTAGTTCGCTGTTGCCTTCTGGCATCTATTTTAAAACAGCCAGTTTTCCTTGTCTGTATGAAACACTCTATTATTTTTGATTTACGCACCGGAAATACAAATGATAACTCAAATCAAAGGACGTAATCGACAAAATCTACACAAAAGTACAACATAAACGGATAACCATCATTCTAATAAGAGGCTTAAACACAGTTTTTCCATTACATTACTATATGTATTTGTTACAAATGTTTATACATACATACATAAGAACGATCCACTTTATAACGGTCCAAATTCTTACTGATATAACTACAGAACAAATAGAAGTAGATGAAACACACTCCATTGGTTACAATCATTTCATTTGGTTTGTTTCCGGACGGTTTATCAAGTTGTGTTCCTGACATTGCCTGATTGACTAACGTATATTACGATAAACAATAGAGGTTGATCGATCACATTGGCTGATTGTCCATGGGGCAACTCCTAAGCTTCAATATGATGAAATATGACGTACTAAAAAATAAAATAGTGGTTTCCTGACCAATAATCAAAATTAATAGTAGCAAGAACTATTCATCGTTTAGAAAGTACATTGTAAGCTTTTGCTATTAGAGACTAATACATTATTTCAAAGGGCATGCAAGTTGTTTCCAGATAGTGTAAGCATCGGTTAAATCATATTTAAACAGCCTCTCTTGATTACAAACCTGATCAGTCCACATAACCGAAATTAACGTATTCTCGGACCTAGTATGAGATATGTAATTGGCCAAGAACATCCAATTTGCGGTTATGCAATCTAAGACCATATGTAATTCTAACATTTTTCTGTGGTATAATGAGGAATTCTTCTAAGAACATCTATCAACACAAAAGCTTGGCCTATTCCGGCTGCTCCTTGGCTAGTGAGATCTTTTCTATGTGATTATATTTTAGTCTGATCAATTCAAAAAGATATTACTAATTTCTGAAAATAGCTAACCCCCACCTAGTCTAAACAATGGTATCAGTTAGGAATTCAAGTACCATTCTTAATAAAAAAATCTTGCTTTTGTTAAAGTGTCAGATATTTTCAATAATGATAAACGAAATGAGTATTGACCTGCAAGTCAACAAGTTAACAAACAAATATGTTAAAACAAAGAATAAGAGCCTGTAATTGTATAGATGTGGTACTATACACGTGTCATACCTAAATGTCAGGTAATAAAGACATTTGGATTTTTTTTTTAATTTTCATATTAAGTTTCAATGCTATCTAGACGGCATAGTGGTTATTTAGAAAGATTCAAGTTCTTTACAAACAATCATCTTACATTATATTGCAACTGTACTTTCTGCCCGCAGTTACCTCCTTGTTGAATGTCTGCTTGTAAGTGACATACTTAAGCAATGAACAATTATTGAATGTTATGGCAAACGAGAAACAGTGAATTGGTGCATTTTCTGTGCATTTAAACAGTTAATTATTGGGTTTCGCCCATAAAGCAATTACATCAATATATATATTTAAAAATGGTTTGAAAGTTATGTATCTTATTGGTATAGCTGCATTAGTAGCCATATTTGATGACTGTACCTGCTCTTAGACCCGGAGCCCAGGGGGCCAACCTAGTGTACCAATTTTTTCCTATATGTTATCAATGCATGTATATCTGGTATCATCAGAATGTAAGACTGTCGGGTTTCCGGTGGTGGGTGTGGTATTCCACGCCCAAAATGTCATGCACCCCAACTAGGCTAGATTAGCTCAAAAGTGTACCACATGAAAATCGTACAGCAGTGTACCGTACATCTTCAGGTGTTACAAAAACACTCTAACAGACATTTCTAGTGGTGGGTTACACCTGACAGAGCTATGTAATTGTCCGACATTTGTAGTGGTAGAATATTCCTGACAAGAGTTATCTAATTTCCAGTCCACAGCTAGGCCAGATTAGTTGAAATCTATACCACCTAAAACAACCTTGGAGTTGTTCAGTACCACCATAGGAATCATGAATGACCACTGCCAGACAGTTTGTACGATGGGTTACCCCTAATAGACACGCCCCAAACTGCCACGCCCCCAACTAGGCTAGATTAGCGGGCACTGTTCCCGTGTTCTAAAAATTTTAATTTTTAGCCAGGATGCGTACAGTACTAATATCTAGCACGTATGTAAGAGGCGATAAACTGCGGTTACAAGAATTTGATTTTTGGGCATAAAACGTTTTATGGGGCTAAAAATGCGTTTTTGAAAAAAAAAATTGTTCCTGAAACCGCAGAGTATCGCCCCTTCCATACCCTGGCACAATTTTTAAGTTTTTGGACCATGGGAACAGTACCGGTTAATCTATCGCAGTACGGTGGGGGGGCATTTTGGGCGTGTCTGTCTGGAAATTAGGAAAACTCTTGTCAGGGATACCCACCATTAGAAATGTCTGTTAGATTGTTTTTGTAACACCTGAAGATGTACGGTACACTGCTGTACGATTTTCATGTGGTACACTTTTGAGCTAATCTAGCCTAGTTGGGGGAATGGCATTTTGGGCGTGGAATACCACACCCACCACCAGAAACCCGGCAGACTTACATTCTGATGATACCAGATATACATGCATTGATACCATATAGGAGAAAATTGGTACACTTTTCAGCTAGGTTAACCCCCTTGGCTCCCGTTCTATCTTGTTAGGTTTTCGGAAATAGATTACCATAATTATTGAACATGATCATGGCATCTGCTTGTGTCAGCCTCGTCAATTTCTACCTATGAAGATATTTGCATGATATATGATGGGTGACGTACAGAAGACCAGTTTCTTTATTATTCATAGAACATTAGATACCACTTCACTGTGTGCCCGCTCATGATCGGCCGTAAAAAAATCGTTGGCGAATTTCAATCACCGTGATCAGGCGAAAAAATACGCTCGTCTGCCCGTAGCGTAAGTGTTTGATTTTGTATTTTTGACAATCTCATGTGGACGTCAAGATCAAAACCGCTTATCTGGACACGTAACACTTTTAAGATTTCGGGTCAATTTATTCCTTGGGTGACCTGATAATCTATTGCCGTTCCTTTAGAGATATATACAGTGCATGACCCACATGCTGTACTTGATAACGAAAGGTAAATTTCACCTATATGTTAATTTTATAAAATCAAAGTCTGGTTTTATGTAGACACCGTATAATACAGCTTGGGACACCGTGTAAATTCAACCTCTTCCAGCTATGTTTCTAAGATGCGGAATTTGACCCCTGTTCAATTAGATATCCGCAACCGTGATGAGATCAAAATTGTATGGTTTCATCAGATTAGTGTTATGTCTGAATACACCTTTGCATTAAAACGTCAGATGCCTCAAGTACAATCACTATGTCGACCTTCATGTTTTCGGAACCAGGGTAGCTCCGTGAGTAAGGTGCTTACTCGCTTACCAGGAGGTACACGGCAAAATTCAATTGAAGTTGTTCAGAAACAACACACACCGACAGGGTGGGCCCTTTTTGGGCACAGTTAAGATCTGACAAAAGCACCCCCACTTGTTTGACAAATATAGGTTTCATTCATCTAAAATGGTCTGAACATTTTTCTTTCCAATCCTTTGCAGGATTATAGAAGCATGATTATTTCGGGTAACCGATCGATTGCTTGTAACATTTTTTAAAAAATTATCATCAGTTAATTGGTTGTTTATCTGGCCAA
This sequence comes from Patella vulgata, assembly GCF_932274485.2. NCBI lineage: Eukaryota > Metazoa > Mollusca > Gastropoda > Patellidae > Patella > Patella vulgata. The sequence goes on from NC_065883.2 coordinate 29,249,866, forward strand.
GTTTGGTTGTATATTTCATAAACGCGTGTCAGGACACTCCTAGATATTTTCTATGTAATTACTTGGCTAGACTGAAATGGTGCATCAAAGAGGATAGCATCCAAGCAGCGACCACTGGATATAAGCTGAAAGAAAACTCTCTAGATGATATTTAAACTTATACTGTGTCACTTTACTCACGACTTCCATCAATTCAGAATAGGTGTAGTTGTGTCCTGGCCACGACGATAGGGTTGTTGGGACTTGACAAGAATGTTAAAGATACATTATGGAAGATTAGATAAAGAGCTGCTAGTTCTCACTATAATAGTTAAAAACTAGATAATATAAAAGGAATTTGTTGAAAATTTCAGTCAAATTGACCCACTCTGAACCGAGTATTTAGCTATTGAATTTTGGGCCTAGCCTTGTTTATCATTACCAAAGTCGGTACGAAAAAAACATAGACTCGATTATCCATTTTTTGATTTAATCAGAAGCAACAGATCGGGTTCTAATCCAGTACATATCGCAGGCTATCGATGCCATCGAGAGTTGATTATGGCCTGGATCAGTTAATGAATATCTAGTTAATGATTTAGAAAGCATTTCAGGCCCGAAAAAAGACCTGCAATAGGCAGATTTAGCTCTTGCATAATGTAAATGTTTAACTTCTCAAATAACAGTAAAGTGGTATTAAATCGTCTATGAGTAATAAAGAAACTGGTCTTCTGTACGTCACCCATCATATATCATGCAAATACCTTCATAGATAGAAATTGACGAGGCTGACACAAGCGGATGCCATGATCGTGTTCAATAATTATGGTAATCTATTTTAGAAAACCTAACGAGAGCAGGTACAGTCATCAAATATGGCTACTAATGCAGCTATACCAATAAGAAACATAACCTTCAAACTATTTTTAAATATATATATTGATGTAATTGCTTTGTTGGCGAAACCTAATAATTAATTGTTAAAATGCATAGAAAATGCCCCAATTCACAGTTTCTCGTCCATTCGTTTGCCATAACATTAAATAATTGTTTATTGCTTAAGTATGTCACTTACAAGCAGATATTCAACAAGGAGGTAACTGCGGGCAGAAAGTACAGTTGCAATATAATGTAAGATGATTGTTTGTAAAGAACTTGAATCTTTCTAAATAACCACTATGTCGCCTGGATAGCATTGAAACTTAATATGAAAATTAAAAAAAAAAATCAAAATGTCTTTATTACCTGATATTTAGGTATGACACGTGGCTAGTACCACATCTATACAAATACAGGCTCTTATTCTTTGCTTTAACATATTTGTTTGAGAACTGGTTGACTTGCAGGCTAATACTCATTTCGTTTAACATTATTGAAAATATCTGACACTTCAACAAAAGCAAGATTTTTTATTAAGAATGGTACTTGAATTCCAAACTGATACCATTGTTTAGACTAGGTGGGGTAAGCTATTTTCAGAAATTATTAATAATAATCCCATAGAAAAGATCTCACTAACCAGGGAGCAGCCGGAATAGGCCAAGCTTTTGTGTTGATAGATGTTCTGAGAAGAATTCCATATATGTAACAAAATGTTAGGATTACGGACGTTCTTAGATTGCATAACAGCAAATTGGATGTTCTTGACCAATTACATAACAAAACCAAGAAATACAGATGTTATTGGTTTTATTTACATGCCTCATACTAGGTCCGAGAACACGTTAATATCCGTTATGTGGAGTGACCAGGTTTGTAATCAAAGAGTGGCTGTTAAAATATGATTTAACCGTGTCCTTTCAACCCATTGCCAACCCCAGAGTCATATACATAATGCTCTGCCCTACCCAATAAAGTTATTCATCTTTTCAAAGATAAGATGTCGTCTGCTGGATAGTTCTGACAACCTCCTGACATCATTCCAGTCTAGCCAAGTTACTTCTCAATAATCCATGGCCACCTTCGTGACACATGCACTCGTAGATATAGTAATGTTAAAATACTTATATCTGTTTAAATTAACATCTATTTACATAAACCTTTACTATCTGTTTTTAATGCTAATGACAGAAGTACATTAAACAATTAAATTACAGTTGTTTGAATAGTTTTATCCTGTTATTTATATAGGTGAAACGATATGAGATATTAGTTGGAATCAATAAACATGATATCAATATAAATGAATTAACTTGTTTTTGTTAAATATGTACTCAAGTGTTTATATATATTGGCTTTTAAATGGGGCGCTGCCTGATATTCACCACCAACCAATATCTAGTATGGTATTTTGCAAGCAGGGAGGGGGGGGGGGCAATATACTCCTGTGGTACCCGATCCCACCTCTGGGGTTATTGCATGCATCCGGAGACACTAACTTGTATACTGAACAGCAGCATCTTACTTATTTCTCACAAATTCTAAGTATGAATGTTAATAGTTACAGGGATGGTGTATTCGGGTAGACAGTGAAATGCAGTCGCGACTTGTCGAGGTCACTGGGGCTCAGAAAACACCACATTGTATACTACAACGTCTGAACAGCAGCATCTTGCATAATTCTCACACATTTTAAGTTGTCAAAGTTCAACTAATCAACGTAAATCAGTAGATTCAATCTGATACAAGATAATGATGATATTGTTTAATTGTATCTCGGCATAATATTTAATGCCTAGGTCCGACTGGGCATTTTTGCTCCGGGGATGTACTACCGATGGAAATTGATGAGCCCCGGAGTTCCTGGCGTTAGTACATCGCCGAGGCACAAAATGACCAGTGGGACCTAGGCATAAGTCCCATCGATATGCTTCCACGCAAGAGACTGGAATCTCGAATTAAATATACTCATCGGAGCTTTCCCTGTCATTGGGAACCATCCATGATGATTCATGGCAATTGTTCGGTGGACATTCCCAGAAGCTTTGTGAGCATAGCCGGACCACCCCGATGCCTAGTAAGTGCCATTTCTCATGGGATTGCTCCGGTTTTTTTGGGCAAAAACATCGGGAGAAATATTTTTTATCTCCACACCGCCGATGATTTTTCCCCAGTGGTACCTAGGCATTAGTGAAACTACAGTGGAGCTGTAGGCGTTGACCAACACAGCTCTTCTGGTATTATTAAACATAGTGGCCACCATCGGGAATAAGATGTCAGTCTGTATAATTTACCACAGGTACCACAAATACTCCTTATAACTGATAATGCAGAATAAGTTGAGCACGTCTACAACTGGTTTCTGTTCCACAAATGACCGTTATTATTGAAATACACTGCCACCTGCAAATACACTATCATTTAAAGGGCATATAACTCTATTCTTTTATTATTATTTTTTTGTGAATCAGCTAATAATCATTACCTCCGAGTTGCCTTGTAGGATATGTTTGTATTTATTCCTTATACGACTTAAGTATTGTGTCTTAAATATTGGATATTAGGATCTGACATTTTCACAAGATAACATCAATATTGCTTGAAATAAACCAATATTCAAATTTAAATCGTGGTTTTTTTTAATTTAGAATATTATGGAACATTTTGAGTTAGAGGTTTGGCTCCTTTAACTTTGTACAGTTACTAAGTTTAATAGGTTAGCTCCTTTAACTTAACATATCAGTACGGTAGCCAGTCTATAGCAGTTAATCAAGTACAAGTCATTAATGCACACCGAAATATTTATCTTATCAGATTCCAAGACACGTTGGAACTGAAAAATTGGGTTTGTAGTTAATTGTTCCAGACGACACAGCTCGATATTTTAAACTAGGGCAGCAATTTATTAAGTCTTTTGTCCGGGCAAGTAAGCATTTGGAACTACAACGGGCATAGTTTTCGACGTCTTGTATCCATCGTTTACTGGGGTGCAAGGAAATGCACCACGCGGAATTTAGAAAGCAAGGATCTATCATCCAGCTTACGTTTTGGCTTGTACGGGTTCTGAACACAATACAGAACAAGATTCAGATTGATATAATATATTTTTAGACTTGCAGGAATTCAGCACTTTAAAGAATAAAGAAATTGACAAGATATTCTCGTCTAAACCAAATATGGCGCATATTAATTAATTGCATAGCCTAGCAGTTTCGAAAAGGATCGATAAATCAAATTATCTATACTTAAACTAAACAGACCGTATATGGTTATGGTTTGATGTGTTTATCTGCTTAGCCTTAGCTGAAACTTCTAATCGCCGAACTCAAGTCTAGACATTCATCCAGAACATCGACGCGAAGTTTGAACATTCAATTAAAAGTAGGGTTATTAAATTCAAAATTTATTGACCAATCAAATTGCTTATCACTACTTAGCCTAAGCAGAAAATACTCATCTATCCAAGGTATTATTGATGCAATGTAAATATACTCCGATTTTCACCCAATTAGAGTCATAGTTATCAGTTCCAGCCAATCATTTTGTTTATCTCTTTTTAGCAGGGCACCCATTGTTTAAACAGTTAGAAATGTGTGTTAAACAAATGAACAGACCTGCCAATGAACGTGATTTACACAATATCAGAATGTGCTTAAAGCAATTAATGTTTGTGAATGGAATTGATTATATCTGTAAATTTTACACTTCTCATTTCAGGAAGTAAAATAAACAAGGCGCATGACATGACAATAAACCTATTTTTAAAAATTAGTTTGATGAAAAAATACACTTGTTTTTTTATTTGTTCTATGCCCGGAAATTGATTTCCCCATCTTCAGTAATTCACAAGAAAGAGCAGTGTCACGTTGATATACTGCTCACACTATTACTTGTAATCTGGGCAGTAGAGGCAATCAAAAACATAGATTGAAAATAACTTTTAAAATTTTCTCCGTTTAACATCCTTTTTTAGATTTAAAATGTTATGTGTCGTTTGCTGCTTTAGAATGTTTAAATTTACATTTCGAACGTGGATGGATGTAACGGCTCAGCAGAGTTCTCAAAACACGAAGACACATTTTGACAGATAATATATGTTAATAACTCTCACAAAGTGTGCTAGAGTGGGTATGTTTTTTGATCCAGATGGAACATAAAATAAAACCAAGTGCGAACAATCCAAACCATTAGACAAAATTCAAAGTCCTAAAAAAACGGTTTAGGCAAAATAGTGTAATCAGCAAATGGACTGTTCATCGTGTACAAAATACACGACAAACAGTGGTAACAGGTGTCCGGAAGAGTAAGCTTACCCTTTCATCTAGATCTCCATGAAAACAAACACATCGTATGTTATTGAATAGTTGTGATATACGCAATTCATTGTAAATAGTTAAACAATTACTGTTACGTGTCAAATACCACTTCAACATTACTACAATAGTAGCAAACGAGACATACCATACCTTTTGATCCCAAAAATTGATGTAAATGGGAAATTGTTTTTAAAAAAAAGTACCCATGTGTTTGAAATAGCTTTATTTAACGTCCGCTTCCACCGAAGTGATATCGCAGTACCCACCTATTGTACCGCTAAAAGTACGCTCAATCTCTGTTGCCTCAGCATTCAAGATTGCAATTAAAACGGTGGGAGAGTCGGGGTCAAATTAATTCACAATACTTTGTCTGTTCCATGATGAATAATCGTTTTAAAGATATTTACCATTCACACTACATCAGGGTTAACGACCAGCAAATTCCCCAGCCAACAAATATCTGCGGTTCTTTGTGTCAACAAATTGGGGCGTTATGGGCTAAGAGTGTGATTTCCCGCAGATTAGGACGAACCTGATTAGTACAATCACACATTTTGTCTATGTGTTACACATAAGAACTTCCAGTTCCCTTATGTCATGCGACAATAAGATTTTCATACAAATTTCACTCAATTATTATAAATAGTGAAAGCTTACTAAGTGGGATCAGCGATTTTCACACTCACAAGTGTTTAGCTTTATTGATTCATCTATTACGATGCACAATCTGATATTAGTTTTTCGTCTATTACGATGTACAATCTGATATTAGTTTTACAAATCGCTTATCTCCTGACGTAGCATTGTGGCTCAAATTACCACATTAATCTTGATCCAGGTTTATTGGTACTTGGTAAGAAGATTTACCACATCTGTTTGATGGAAAATAGCATTTACATAACGTATATGCCCTTTTCTTTTCCAAGGTAACATCCACCGACTTGGCAAAAAAAGGTGGTAATGTTGGTTGCCTGGTCTCGGGTGTAAAGGCGTAATCCAACACTGGATATCGAATATCTATCCTTAACGTACCAACTTGTAAATGACTCCATTAAATTGTAGAAAAACAAATCCCAATTTAGCCATCTAATTGAATTCTCTGTTGAAACAAAAATACATTCAACATAATGAAATTGTGGGATAAGAGCCGAGAATGCTTTTTTTGAAATCATGAAAGGCGATTCTATATTCGCTTTTTGCAAAACAACAAATCTAAAAGTCGTAAATGCATCAGCTTATAAAATCAAGAAAAAATTTCTGGCGGGGAAATTTTAATAATCCCAGCACGTTTCGCGAATAACAAGATACTGAAGTGTGCTCAATTTGCTTTATTAATTTCAAAACAGAGCAAGTTTTGAGAAGCCTATCTCGCTACTATTCTGTATTAATAATACCAGATCTGACAAAACACAGATTTGTAGTTAAATCAATTCTACCTATTAAATTATTATGACAGCAATATAAGTGTGAGTATGGCATTGCTAATCATAATGGCTTACTATTCCAATAGACTTTCAGACTGTAGACATTAAAAATTAGTCTCAATAAAAGGCATACGTCTAAAAATAATTAAAATCGGAAGTCGAAACGTAAATCAGGGTAATTTTGAAGTTCATCTTTATTTTTTCCCTTTCCTGTGGAATAACGAATTTTTATACACGATCATCCGGATTAGTTGGTGGCTAACCTACAATTTTGTCTTTGTCGTGTAAATTAATATGTGAAGAGAGGAACACTTACATTTGTTAACGAAAATGTTTATTGGCTTTCTGTCAAATTGCATCATTAAAGCACAGCAAACGACATTTTTATCCGACTAATAGCGAAAGGTTTACTACACAGAAGCTGAGTAACTCAATGGTTTAAATACCAAATATATAATGCGTTAAGATATTTGTAAGTTTTCTTATATTTTCTGTAGTTTTTAAATATCACCTTCCCAGTTAAAATTCATTTCAAGTCACTAAACTAATAACCGTGCACATTTATATAACCGTGTATTACCGTAGTCTTTGTGAAAGAAAACAGATTGGTTACATGTGCGCCTTAGTGTATAACAAATTAAATTGGCGACTTTCTTTGTTTTGGTAGTGTCAAACCAGTAATCATGTTGTGTTGACTAACCGTACTATCAGCACCTCTATCATAATTTACTTTTCTTTGGTTCTGATGATCTCACGAGTGTGCTGCTTGGTGTACGACTTAAAGAATTTCGTAAAATCGCGAGTACAAATAGGCTGAAAGAGATATCTTATAAACTGAATGTAATTGTTTCGGGATATCTTAAGCATCGAAATAAAAAAAGCTATTGTCTGCCAAAAACAAGTTAACAAAAAAATTAAAAAAAATAAATTACATTACTAATTTGGCAAGTCGCTTTACGTAAATGCCGCACCAGACTACATACAGAAGTATACATACTATTCTCCCATTGCTGCGTTTATTGGATTTGTATATTTAACAGCCTTCCTGCAATCTAAAATGTGTTAGTCCTGAAATTACCAAGCTAATAGCTGGTGTGTTGCTGCAACATGTTTTAAATCTGATTTTGTTTCTAATACAGAGATCCCCTGTCTACTATGCACTCTTAAAATGCCCCATACGAAGATGATAACAATGTTATAGTTAAAAAAAATGACCACGATCGAGATAACGCGTCCACGTTTTGCAAAAATGCCAGAGAACGAGCTAAAAAAAAAAGGTGATTTTTCGTACAATCAGGGATCATAATCCAGGAATTAGGGTCCGATACCCGCAAAGGCACCCAGATGTTTGGGTTATAAACATATATTTTAATTTCATCAGAATCGGATAAAAAATTGTGACCTCTTGAGCGTCCACAACCTTGGTATTAATATTCTTTACACGATATTCAATTTCAACCGTCATTAAGGTGTAACGGTGATATATTTGAACGTTTTTGAAAATTGGATAACCATGGTAATCTCTAGAGGGACGAGATCTGTGAGTTATAGACATAAAGTTTAAATTTCATCAAAATCGAGGAAAAATTGTGATCTCTAACAGTGTCCACAAGCTAAAAACGTGATTTTTCGTACAGTCAGGGGCCATAATACATGAAGTTACGGTCCGATACATGCCAATATCGAAAGGACCCGACATTGTTGGGATATAAACATATATTTCAAGTGTCGGCAAAATCGAATAAAAACTGTAAACAAACAAAATGTGAACGGACGGCCAGGGGCGATTACTATATACGTCTATATGAAAATGTGGTCGTTTAAAAATATATTATCACAGATTGTAACATATGTGCATGAGTCTGTTTAAGAGCCCAAACATGGATAGTATTGATTGCCACAAGAGTTGACAGCCATCACTCGGTATTTATATTCTATCATATCGTCATTGCCGTGTATATCACATGCTCCATATACATCGTACAGTTCTAGTCTCACCCACCAAGATCGCCAATATCCTTGAACCAGTCAACAGTGTTTCTTGACTCACGATAATATCACAGACGAAGCTTTTGCCGCAATTTACCGTTAACACTTTAGTTCGATACCTAAGGTGAATTTATATTTTTAAATTAGTATTTTGTTAAGCATTCTTATTAAAATCGGAGAGGTTGTTGTTATCTTTGTTTCTAAACATTCGCTTTATTAGAAGCAGGAACCCTATTCTAACTTATATAATCATAAAACATTTTTAATTGAAATTGAAACTTTGTTCTCGAACGGTTATGTTTTAATGAAGGAATTTGGTTCTTAAGCATCGTGTTACAACATCAGTGCTGGAGAAATTTGTGACGTGTTTTATAGTGCGGGAAGTTTCTGGGTTGTTTTGAAACAACTTTTAAAGTTAACTGGATATTCATTTTGGAGGTCAGTTACTTTTTTTATGTAAAGATTTGTTTCTTCAAATGGACTATTATTTCGAATTCCAACTGCCAGGGGTTATTTTTCTACACGGTTACGTGTACCACGTGACCGGGTTTTCATTTCTTCCAAACGACTAGACGCTGTTATTGGCAAGACCTTCTCCCCTGCACCACTGACATGCCGGAATTCCCGAGGAACTTTCTCTTCTCGGTCAATAACGGATCGAGGCGGGGATCTCCAGCGTCTTACTCAGTGAGGAATAACATGGAAGTTCGACGACGAATAGACTTTTTTTTAAAACAAATATTTTAAGTAAGTTTTAGCATCTACAAAATACAAAAGGTAGCATGTCTATCTCTAAAGTAGTATTTAAAATAATATCGGTTTGTTGATAAACGGTTGGCGATATAAGTTAAATAATCAATTGGGTTATTTTAGATAATTACATCTTGAATAACTTGTTAAAAACAGCAAGCCATGATAATAGATACAGATTGAAATACAAGTTATCTGTACATCTCAAACTTTCCATATAAAACATAACAATTATAAAAGTTCATAATAATTACACAATATATTTCGTTCTGCACAAAATATATTCATTCTATGTTTATATGCACAATTTTTGGCTATGCTATGTGCACATATTTGAGAGGATTTTTTTTTTTACGGAAATGGCATATTTAATTTTATGCTATGTTTATTTCGGTTTTGTGCACGTATTTCATAGTGCGGATTGTTTAAGCAAGTGTATATATTGCATGGCAAACAATGATTAATTACCTATGCTAATTAATATAACGTGCATATATCATATTTCATGTCACCGTACACAGTGTATATTTATGCGATGTTTATTTACAGTTGCACAATGTTTAATAAACCTATATACACTGTTCATTATTGTTACGTATATACATTTCAACGCGTACACCGTTTATTAACGCTATATACATGTACATATATTTCATGTGCACATTATATTTTATGTGCATGCTGCTTATTAACGCTATATACAAGTGGTTCCCTACCTTTTGTTGGTTGCGACCCTGTTCCAGAAACCATCATCTGATCGCGATCCCTTGAAGAACAAAGTCACCTTTTACTATGAAACATCATCATTATTTACAGATCAAAATGTTGTAATGGGAGACCGAGGAAACAAATCGTGAGAGAGGAAAGGCGATTGGCAATGTGGTAAGAGGTGTATATACGTAGTCCCCTTCCAGGCGTAGAAACTTTTGTCAACGATGTTGCAAGTTTTGGATGCCGCTCAGGAAGAAATTTTCTTTAGCCACTCTAAAAACGCCGTTCACAGCTGACATGGCGTCATTACTAGGAAAATGATGACCGGCTAGTTCCCTTTTCATGTTTGGAAACCGGTTTCATCTGTTTTAAAACGGCGCAGATGTCACGGGAAGTCAGGAATGACACGTTTCTGATCCGTGCTTTGGCACACATCTTGCAGAAACTTTTGTCATTCCTAACTCGTTGGCGATAATGTGCTCAGATATCTCAGAGATGCCAGCAACACTGGCAATATGTCCATTGGGCAATCGTCGATCAGCCATCACCATGTCATGCACCCAGGTAATGTCTTGTTGAATGGTTGCCGTTGCTGACCTTCTAGTACGCTTAAATTCCACAGCCCACTTCTTTACAGTGGAAAAGAAAGGGCACCATCCCCTACCTGGCGATAATGTGCTCAATCCTCTCATGAGAGATGCCCACAACGATGGCAATATGTCGAGTGGGCAAGCGTCGATCAACCATCACCATGTCATGCATCCGGGTAATGTTTTCTGTTGGTGGATTCTAGTTCAAGGCTTAAATTCCACAACCCACCTCTTTACTGTGGAAAAGGAAGGTACATCATCCCCTAAAGTGGAGACCATGTCGGCATGTATTTGTGTTTGAGTTAGTCCGATCAATTACAAGTACTTGATGGCTGCTCTATAGCCAGTTTGTCCATTTCTGGTGATTTCAATTGGTAGGTTCACAAGACAATGATAACAGTTGCATTTATGTCTATGATTCATTCAATGATTGTACTTGTTGGTGGCAAAAGTTTTTTTCCACCCAATCGACCTATCCTTTTCAGGCTAAGAAATGTTCTGCTATCCCTCGTATATGCTTTTCATGAAAACAGCAGTTTCAGAGTAGTCCGCCGCGAACCCACGAGAAGTGTTCCTCGACCCCAGCTGAGTGCGCAATCCCAGGGTTGGGAACCCAGGCTATGTATATACATTTCATGGTACACACTGTTTATTAACGCTACATACATATATTGCTCATATTTCATAGGACACTGCTTATAGTTATATACTTTAAGTTTGCCAAACTTATCTCCAATTTTAAATGAAATATAATTTGAACACCTATGTAGTTTTTTACACACCGGCAAAAAATCCACAAAGTTCTAATGTCTCTAAATGTAAATTATTCGAATTAAATAAATTCAGCAATACAGAGAACCAAAGTTGTCGTGGCAGAAACGTACTGGGCAATTCTTAATAAGATAATGTGGTATCTTTAATATGGTATTCATACATAAAAGCCATATGCAATTAAAATCTAACGGATGACTTAATTCGATTTAACTGTACACGCAAACGCTCATCTATAACAATTAATGTGCAGATGAATTACCATATTTTTTATGTCGAAGATTTTGTTAAGTTTACCGTCCGTTAGACAAGCGTTCTTAAAATATTTCCGTAATACCATTTCGGAATTAAGATGGAAAATACCGTGAAAGTCTGGCGAATGCTCACTAGTTCACGGGTTCACTATCTATTATTGTCATTTTTACGATTGGTGATCACATGTAAATGCACACCCGTAACGCACCCACCCTGACAATGCCATAATCCACGCACCGTCATAACACACCCAGCTGGCATAACGCACCCAATTTGACAATGAAATGTAAAGCACCAACCCCTCCCGACAATTAAATGTAATACACCAATATCTTCTCATATTCTAAATATCGTTCTAATGTTTTGTTATATTACAGTATCGTGGTGTTGTGCTCATATAAAAAACCTTCAGGGGGTTATGGGGTCGTTGGTTCTTTTGATACCCATGTAACAATATTTTGACTCGAGACTTTCTTGTCTGACCTTTACCTTTGACCATGACGAAACATGTCGTTAAGCCTTCATATTTATAGTAGTTTTTATAGCGGCGGATTAGTGCACCCGCGGACTAGTGAACCCCTCTCTGAAAGTCGTATGCTACATTTGACAAATGTACTATGGATAGTCGAACATTTCACAAAATGTGGTGTCAATAAAAATCCGTCAAGCTATGCGCAAATGTCCAGTGAACAAGTAACATGCCAAGTTTCGTATCTTGTCATTCATGAATTCGGCTTTACCTTCGCGGAACGTCCCCCCGAGAACAAGTTCAGTAGTGCTTGTAGACAAATTCCTGCTCCAAAAATATCAGAGACAAATCATAAATTGCAAAGGTAAAGGTTCCTCTTTTATCAATCAATCAGTGTAACACCGATATATATTTATCATTTCTATAGGAGGTGGGAGTACATGTCATTTTCAAGGCTTGCAGTATTAAAGAGTCTACATGTATCAATTAAAAATACGTGCCACATCTACTTAAAGGATTACACTTTGTCTATTTCGACAATGCGACAAATCTGTCTATGGAACATGTTGTCGATTTTGTCTAAAAGGCCATGGAAAGTTTTATAAATTCTAAGCTTACCTTCGCTCAAAAAATGTCGATTTTACCCCGTAAATACAATGGTAGTTTTGCTAATTGGTATGTCTAGTCTACTAGAACTCTGGTAGAAGCGGATAATATTGATGAGACTGAGAGGTATGGCACGTGGTTATTGGTCATTTAATGGAAAGTTGAATCGTCAAATCCATTATCCATATGACAACGGATAATCTTAGAATTGCCATAAATCGTTATATAAAACTAAAGTTGTGTGACCATTAGCCAATATATTTTATAACAAGAATGCACATATCTCAACGACCCACAGATCAATTGCTGAATGCATGAATGGTGAAAGTCAAAACTATGCAAATGGAAAATTATATTTCTTGAGGGCAAAATTAAGGAAAATTACAACCGGTTTCCGTCATTTCAAATATCAATGAATTGAATTTTCTCACACTTTAAGTGGTGTTTACAAGGGATTAGAATCATTCATTACATTTCCATGAAATTGAATCGTCGTATATGTGAAGGATAATAGTTTGGAATCAATAACATTACATAGGAATTTCGACAAATATATCAGAAACATAAAAAAAACTATCAGTCCGTGACATATCTCACATTAGCCTAGTCGGGCTCAATAATCAGGTAATATGGGTTCGATCCGAGTTGAGACGGTTACTCGGGATTTTTCAGCTTTTCAACGTGGTTTCGCCTTGTCAGTGGTGCCGGACAGAAAGGGCCTATTTGTTCGTTGCTCACTTAATAGCTTATGAATGGAATCACCTTGAATATCATATATGCTGAGCATAAGATAACTTCAAGAGGATACTTGCTGAAACTTCGTGCTAAAAGATACATCAACGATTGTATCCCATTAACATTATGTTATATTTTTTTTCTGTGTATGCTCATAGACTGTAAACTTGAACAGGATGGTTTGAATTTGGAAGTATGCTGTTATACCATTGAATGAATTATTGAAAATACTGTTTAACTCTACTCTGTCGTTTATGGCTAGCATTTAAGTTAATGTCTCAACAGGCAAGCAATTCAGAAAATATATTTTAAATCTAATAGTATAATGATAGCACTCATATGCAAACCCCTTCGTTACGCGTACTAACAAAGCACGATAAAGATTGTGTGGCATAGTAAGCACCCTGCTAACCAACCAGGGCATCGCTTAAAAACTTCATGAAATTAGACAATTATATATCTATGAGCAAATTCTGTTATCTAAAATTTTCAAACAAACAATGAATTTTATTTTCACTCTCTAAAACTCTAATCTAACAGTAATTGTATTGTGTTCACCGAGCTTACTATCATTTCTGCGCATTTTTCTGGCTGAAAGACCACATGTTTCATAGAAGTGAATATTTAATAGGGTATGATTTATTCAAAGCTGCCACAGATGACGTGTTTTGGATATTATACACAGAGACTTAAAATAACAAACAATTCAATATATGTCCAATAGCATGTTAAAGATACTTTCCCGCGTATAGACTGCATGGGATGATATATTTGGACTAAAACACTAATTAATGTATCAAAAATTGCTTCAAATCCCTCTCAAATCTTTGTATACGCGGGGTGATACCTCAAGCTAAAAATAAACGGATGTTAGAGGCCATGTCTGTCATCCCGCTTGTTTGAGGGAGGGTCCATTTTTCAGAATGTATTTTTCATTACTGTCCATTTACCATACATATTGAGACCTAAGTAAATTCTTAATTGTTTTCTGTCAACTTCTTTTTCAGCCGTTTAATTGCAAAGTCGTTTGTACGTTGACCCCCCCCCCCCATTGTTCCTAAAACCTCCGGTTAGTGTTAAATGGTAAGACCAGCTCAATATTTCATCAGAGTTCCCAACCCTAACCCTGGACCTATCCCCAATGCTTACCTAACCCTAACCTACAATCTCGCTAACCTTATTTACATCTCAGCGACCTTGACAAAAATTGAGCTGGCCTTAACAAATAGATTTAGCCAAAAACCTACCAATCATTTAATCAAGAAATAACAACCGCTCCTTCAGTCAAGCTAGCACACAATAAGCTGACAGAGTTAAGAGTCCCCCAAAACTATCACTTTGATGGCGACTTGAGTCTGCATATCAGACTAGATTCTGTCCAGGAGTTAGATCCCAATATACCCTAGAACAGCTATTTATACGTTGGTTACATTGCCTGAGTGTTAGAATGTGATTGAGCCATATGCACTGTTACAAATGAGAGTAATTAAAAACTATAAGCAGTGTTAATTAAGTGTAAACTTTATACCCCAGCTAGCGATTTTAAATGTAATACCTTTCCAAGGGTAACCGACTAAAAGAAATACACCTAACAAGTGTAACCTACATTCGTGACTACTAAACACCCAAATAGGTGTAATTGTGGGGTGTTTTGGACAAGCTACACCAATACCAGTGTTATATTGCATTTACACCAACGGGTGTAACTAGTATTGTGGAATAAATCCTAGAACAGCGTTAATTTTACAGCGTTTACTGGGTTGTAAAAGTGTAATCGATATTTATGAGTTCTGAACACCAGCCAAGGTGTAATTGTGGCCGCTAAAGGGTGTTTGGGATGAGCTACCCCGCTACAAGTGTTTTATTCCATTTACGCCAACAGGTGTAATTATTTAAGGGAGACATTCCCCAGAATAAGGTGTCAATTTGTGTACTTCAATTTAAGTGTTTTTTGGTAAACTATGGCGTTAATTGTATTAGTGACACAACTATAACTCATTTTAGAGTGTTTGCTCTTAACGAATATAAGTCTTTCAGAATATTATCATGTATAATAATCTTAATAATATTTCATAACGCCTCAAGTATAGATTATTTTAGCTTGTACACACTTAATGACGTGTAAATGATCCAAAATATTACCAAGTACAATATCTTAATTAATTATTCTTAATTCAGGTGAGGTGTATAAATGAATAAACCACATTATTCAGCTAAGATGTAAGGATATGTGTATTGATTTTTCCTCGTGATTTATATTCATTGTAAATTGATACAGATTGTCTAATTGCCCAACAGCAGTTGAATTTGAATCAGTCTGATGGTTATTTTGTCAATTTAATGTCGTTGTAAAATGAAGCGAAGTAGCCGACGGTCTATATGTAATCTGGGTCGGACTAAACGCTCTATACTAATTGTCATAGAGATCTATGGCCAATTTCTTTTTTTCTGAACTTAGAAGTCGTTGGCCTGCAATAAATATCAAACAAAACAAATTACATCCGCGTTGGTGTAATAATTAAAATGGAAGTGTAATTGACACAACATCCTTGAGGGGTAATGCGTAATCTACACCCACGGGTGTAAACTATTTAAGTGTAACATTACACTGTCTGAGTGCATCAGGCAGGTTAAACTAGTGGCAAATAGTTTCCAACTCAATTGGTGTAATGTTCTACACTGTCTAGTTGGATGTTATCGGTTTAAACCACTAAAGGCTAGGAGTTACCCCTATTTAGGTGGCAACTAGTTTCCACCCGAATGTGTGTAAACTACCTATTATTTTTAACAGTGGAACAAGTAGAGAGAGAGAGAAATGGGGTTTAACGTCCACTCCAGACAAACTAGGTCATTTCGGGACTAACACATGATTCAAGTTTATTTCAATAATCCGCTTGCGCATAGGGGTCGTTAGCAGTGGGAGGAAGCCGGGGACCCGGAGAAAACCCACGAGGTTGGACAGGCGATCCTACTCCTTGTCACGTACAATCGAGGAATCGAAACCATGCCAGTTGAAATTACACACCCACTTCCAATCTGCCTCCGTCCCATTTTGAGCAAGCAAACAAAGCAATAAAAAATATTGTCAATAATAGAAATGGATAAGAATAATAAAATGTGTGCTGTTAATTTCTGTGATGATGAACAAGTGGTGGGAACGTGAGAAATCAATGACAAGAATATCGAATTTTCACACTTAATAGTCATGTATGTATTCATTAGTACGTTTATTTCATAATTTATACCATTTTGGATAATATTTATAGTTTTATAGTACTTACATGTGTGATCCTACTGTAGATTGTGACATTCAATATTTCGATGTTGTTATAAGTTCGATAACGTCATCAATATTTCACATAAATCATGTTTATGGGTGTCGCAGTTTGCTAATTTAAAAATCATTGTGTTACCGGTTTTCAAATGTATCGCCTGTGTTGTTGAGAAGGGACGAGAAGCCTCGTGTACACATTGGTCATACACGCAACGCCAAAAATACAACTACTTCTCCTGTGTATAATGTAAAAAGTTAACACAGATTAAAGTATTTTTATCCAACATTTTTATACGTGGACGTATATTGCCGTCGCCCCTGTCTGTTTGTGTCGCCTTGAAACTTTACATACTTACTTCTTGTACCTTAAGGAAAACCCCTATTGTTTTTGATGGCAAGGGCAGAACCACACCCATGGAAGGTTTGAGATGCTAGTGGTGTAAGAAACCCAATTCTTAAGTAGCGCCAGTGGTTGGTGCGGACACTATTGATTTGGTGCACGCCCCGACCTCCAGGGGCAGGGCCACGCCCAATTTATGTGTTTATCGTATGCAGGCCGCAATTCTTAATAACCCTCTAATCATGCAGTATCAGTGCTTATTAGTAGCTAATTACCTTGTTATGTTTGTTGTTATTGTTAAATATCCTTTACACCTTGATTATTTCTATTACTGTTATTCTTAATCCATGCAGATGGTTTCTTATTAATTTCATATATATTGTCCACAAGTTTACTAAATTGTCATTTGTGCTTGATAACGATAAGAGGATACTTGTCGAAACGTCGTGCTTTTAGAATAAACTAGTGATTGTATCCCATAAAAACTGTGTTCTGTTAATTTGTTCCCTGATCGCTAAATGCCACTTAAAGAATAATTATTAACAGATTTGGATCCAATTCGGAATGAACCACCATAGGGTTGTTCCTATTTATTTTGGTCCATGTCCAACCCCCATGGGCAGAACCATGCCAAATTTTTGTGGTTTTTTGGTCTTTTGTCTACAGACTGGAATTCTGAATGGATCATCTTGGAATTTGCCATATTTATTCCTTATAGCAACTATTTTGGTGCATGTCCCGTCCCTCAGGGGTGTGGTACCACACCTACTTTTTTTTATCTGTAAATACTTTACAGGTTTGAATAATTAATAGACTTTGTTCAAATTCACCATATCAGTTATTTTAATAACAAGGTGGTACCTTTTTATATTGTTCCATATCCAACCATCAAGGGCAGAGCCACGCCCAAATTGTGTATTTATCGTCTATCGTCTTTGCATATTTATTCTTTATACCGTAAAGACAGCAACTATTTATTTTGGTGCATGCCCCGATCCCCTGGGGCGGTGTCACACCCACATTCTTGTTAATATTTAGTCTATACATGTAAATTTGGCAAAACAAACCCAACGCCTAGCCTTCTTTGCCTCTTGTCATATTATAGCTATTTCATATTTCATTCTCTTCATATCAATCAAAGCAGGAATATGGACGTATATTGCAGCGTTAGCGATGCTCTTGTTGAATATGCCTAAACAAGTTTCAATCTCTGTCCGGAAACTAGCACATATTATGTTGAGTACTTTTCTGGGATAAACCGACAAATGATTCTGTCATTAATATTCTGCATGACTATATTGACCTCTGAACGAACATTTCGTGTTAGATTGCTGATTGCTAAAACAATAGAAGAATCATAACGTAATTATGTTGTTTTTAGTATATTCCAAGAGAGAGAGAGAGAGAGAGAGAGAGAGAGAGAGAGAGAGAGAGATGGGTTTAACGTCCACTCGACACAAACTAGGTCATTTCGGGACTAACATATGGTTTAATTTTATTTCAATAATTAGCTTGCGCGTAGGGGTCTTTAGCAGTGGGAGGACCCGGAAAAACCCACGGGGTTGGACCCGAGGAAAATAAATGCATGGTGTAAATAAACAGTTACGGTTGTCTGTATTTCGTTTAATACTCCCTATCCTAAAGAACGATTTATATTCATATATCTATCGTAAAACTGTCGTAGCTACTTTTAAATACTTAGCGCGGGATATTAGAAGATGTATGTAGATGATTGTGGTAAATGGTAAAACTCCTTCGCATTTTTAATGGCATAGATACCTTCCGATACCTTCAACTATAAAAGTTTTCCCCTTCATTACATTTTACCCATTATACATTGACGTCTCGAGGAGGGGGTAGAGCTGATTGGCTTAGAGCTTGTAATAACAGATTTCACGGAGAAAAACACAGTTCCAATAATGAATATCATATTACGCATATCAATGTCGTATTAATGTTGCAAATCTTCTTATTTACGATATAAATAAAAGTCCTTATTTGTCTTTAATTTAATTAATTTTAGTTAGAATTTCTAGGTCACGTTTCACAAAACACGAGCACGATGGAAGTGTATATCTTTACAATCGGCTAAACCCATCGCCAGATGGTTCATGGTCATTCTCTAAAACTACCGTTATGTAATAGTATTTATAGACTTGTTTGGCAAATTTGGTTCACGTTTTGTTTATTAACTTCAACATGCCATTTTATCACTCTATAATTTTTATAAGATTTACAGATAACTTTATGTAGGCATCTTTTTTTTTTGTATATTTGAAAAGTCAATTTTAAGTTTAATCGTTATTTTGATAATACATGTTTATCACAGTAAATTTTCGTTTAATGGGTCTTGATAATGTATGCTGCACCAAGAAAGTGTTTTATATTGTAAATTGTTTGTCTTTATTTCTTTCAATGAAACGTAACATATATCCAATAAAGCTAAATGGAAATAGAGGTAGAACTGACAAGACCTTTTTCATATTTTGCTGCGAGAGTACTTGAAGTTCAATTTTACTCGATTCCAGCAATTTACTGCATCATAAATCTGACAAATGCTACGTGAAAACACACTTTAATAAGATTTGGGATCTCTTTATCCGCAAAACCTATCAAATAAATGCCAGGTTTTGTTTTTGCGTCAAAGTAATGTTCAAGTAGTGCCCATGTTTTTGTAAGCATGCTTATTGATCAGAGTTTACAAAACATGAAACTGACACGAGACTTTAACCGTAGCCTAATAAAAGAAGGGAATGTTTCAATGGTTAATGTGTGCCACCAATCACTTCCTATGCACCCTTCCTGATAGGACTGCCACTTATATATTGATATGACGTTCCGGGGTAAGAGTTTGTGGTAGGATCCCCAAGTCCCATTGAGCTAAGATAAAGGGACATTTTGAAACAAACCAGAGTGTAAATTGTTTCAATGACATTTATTAACTGAACTGAAAATACACTGGAGATATCATTGCGTATCCACTATTCTTCTTTTGGTTGTTATTTTGTATTATTATGACGTATGTATCTCATATTTTTCGTAATAGCTAAACCGTTAAATAAATCAGTTAGTCTTACGAATCACTAGTTTTGAACAAAACAAAATAAAAGTAAATAATGCCTTCATTAACAATATGTTTAAAGTGGGATGCTGTGGTATATGAGAAGGGATACAACTATTAGATAGCTACTATTCACATTAACCAAAACCCGACAGTAATTATATCAGCCACATCACTGGACTTATTATATGTTTCTTCTACTCAATAGCTTCGGCTTCCATATCCATAACCAACACATCGCTAAAATTATCTATAACAGGTGTCGTGTATGAGGCAGGGACTTCTCTTTAAGTTTTCCAACAACGACACACGTTTTTAATATGTTGTGGTGTTGTTTGTGTTCAATCAAGCAGACAATCGCATCCTATAATTAAACAAGATTGTAATGATTATTTCCCTTCAGCCCCACCTATCTATTATATATCTATCAGTCGTTTGTGTAAAGAATTATTCTATAACCTATTTTCAGTACTATTTATATTATTATCGAGTAGAAAGGGAAACACTTGATTCAATACGGTTCTGTCTGGAATATTTTCTTTATAAAATTTAAAAACTTAAGTTATAGAAAACGAACAAACTGGGTAGGAAATGTTAAAATGACCTGAATCATCCTTTTCAATGTTTAAAGATGAGGGGCTGGGGTGTATATATAAACACAATTACATTACCATACATAGATAAACTGGATAGCCAACCTATTTAATCAGATAAAAAATACCATTGAGATTAAGACAATGCTATATCTAATATCATAAATAAATACTATAAATACATATTTTGTACTTTAAATATCGATCATATTAGCCCTAATTGGTTTGTATAATATGATGATCAATAAATACTATTGGTTATCGATTAAAGACCAAACATATGTAATGTTGCGTATACCAAACATATTATTAATAAATTGACATGCCATTCAATTTCGTTTTCAATATATTCTGGGCACACTACGTTACAGAAAACTTTACTGGGCTAATCAATTCAATTGAGCGATTTTAAGGAAATATGCAATACTTTAACTTTAATTGAAGTATTGATAACACGGTGTAGAAAATGCCATTAACGATGCACACATATATCTTCTTTATAAATTGTTCGCTTCCTTCGGTTAAATCAAAAAGTGATTTATTGAACTGGTGTACTTGGCTCTTTTTTGACTTATTAAATGAAAATATATCAGAATCTCTGACAGCACCAATCCATCACTTGTTGTTCGAGCAATTAAGACTTGATTATATGTAGTTTTTTTTTGTTCAATAATTTATATCCTGGTATACCATGGTAAACTGTATAGATATATTGGCAAAGAAATTGATTCAAAACGATTTCACTGATAACAGACATATTGTTCAGTAATTTAGATCCGATTGACGTCTAGAGTCTTGATCAATAATTAATATGTTAATATCAAACGTATTGATTTTTGAATCGATCAAGACTGCTTTGTTTCAATGAGATTTTTCGTCAGTCTAAGAGCCCAGTTTATTTATAGATTTAATAGTTATTTGTACCTTTGTATTCCATGGTCAATGTTCGCTAATACTTGAAACCAATCTGAAATCTAGAGAACAATTGTTGTGGATGTGTACAAACAGTGAGTGTGGGTGTGTGTGTGTGTGTGTGGGTGTGTGGAGGGGGGGGGGGGCAACAGCATAAAATAAAGCCCGTTTCCCACTGCTATCATTCAAATGGTATCTCGTTCGTTGTAGGCCTAATAATTTCTTTTTTGGCGATCATTCGATCACTGAGCCACGCAATAATCGGTTCAGTTCTAATTGAAATCGGTTATCTGAAACAGGGATTGCCGTTGAAAATGGCAGCGGAGCTCATAACCAAAGATTACTTTTGGGATGAACAGACCACTGAAGACGGGTGAATTAAAATTGATGATAGGGAAACATTGTGTTTCGCGTAGCGATAATATGATATGAACAATCACAGCGGCGTACATTCTATATGCCAGTGATGTTTGGTCTTAGTTTATAATTTCAGTTAGAATTTCAGTGCATATATAGTAAGCAGTATAGAGGATCATCAGTTAGCGCTGCTTATCCCATTACCGAACTTCCTTTATCATACGTGTACAATCATATGTCAATGCAAGCCTTCCCGCACTGGGTCATATTACGATTTACCATCACTCATTATGGAAGAGCTCAATTTGCCTAATTGTTTAGCTTCAAATGTTACTAAAATATTATTAGACATTTATTCAATATTTGACAAGGCCATAATCAGCCCTCTCGACGAAAGGCCGAGATATGGACTAGATTAGAACAACCAAGCCTTTTAATAATTTAACGTTAAAATGGATAATCTAATTGTGTACTATTATAGCAGGAAGTGTCAGCTCTTTTATCTGAATCTTACATAATAAATATGGTGACATAAAACACATTAATATAATGGCAAATACAAAACTTCAAAAACAAGATATTATCAAAGAATTATCCCAAACAACAAAGACACGTTTGTTCTATCTGGATAAAGTAAGTTTAATAGAAATTTTTAAAAGAAATAAACTGCAAAAGTATAATGGCATGTTCCAAAATTGATATGCAATTTATTTATTTTTTTTGTTATAAGATGGATAATCGAATTTAGATATTGTATAAGAATTACTTGGTGAAACAAAAACATTCTCACCGACTTTTATTGAAAGAGAATGACCTTTTTTATTTCATGAATTATTCAGGCTACTAATACCACAACATCTAAATAACTTGGTTATCATGTGTTTGTTTTTATTCTGTAATATAATGGCGCGAATTCCCTAAAGATAGTCACCCAATTGTCTCTTATAAATAATGAAGAGCCTTGAATGTTACTAGATGATTGCAAAGGTTTGTAGAGCCATCTACATGGGTATTATCAGATAATATCAAGAGCTAATTATAGAACACAGGTAGAAAACTGTTTTTCTAATGCAAATAAAAGGTCGGGTGGAATATACTATGGGAGTTCAATTCTCTTGAGGTTAGAGATTTATTCTTTTTCATATGAAATATTTTTTTAACAATTTAATTGTCTGGTATGAAGTGTTGAAAAAAAAACGTCTATTGACGTGACTGAATTTATACAAAATCTGGATTATATTATTTCCTTTTATATAATTATGTGGTCCTGTGGTTTATTTAGAAAAAGGCACAAGCATTAGTTTTTCACGCTGAATGACGCGTGCATTGTTTACATAAGACGTTACTGGTCCGGCAGAAAGATTCCCTTTTCCCCGTTTTACATACCCATTTACACCAAATAGAACACGTGCTTCAACACCTTTATTTATTTTTCTAATGCTTAAAATAAATGTTCTAAAATTTAATTTGCAGAAGGAAAGAAGTTAATTTTGGGGTCCATTAAGCCGCACCGATGTCATCCCTACCCGTGATTGTAGAGAATGTTCTCTACTGATCAGTGTGCGTTACAAGGAGTAGAGTCGCCACGATTTTCACTTGTTAAATACCCCTACGACCGAGGGAATTACTGAAATAAAATTGTACTCCTAAGTTAATCCCAAAATGACCTAGTTGTTGTTGAGTAGACGTTAAATCCCATTTTCTATACATTCAATACAGTGACAGAAAGTTATATTCTAGTCAATAAACAGAACGTGGATCGCATTCTCGGAAAGAAATATTACGATTAAAGGCCATATTTTGGTTTTGGTTTAACTCAGTTCTGTCGGTTTTCTTTTTTCAGTAGATCTAACAATAGCCCCGGACGTTGTCAATTTGTGTTTATATGTTTGACTAGGGTGAGGCTATGAAATTAGGATGTTAGTTATAAAGCAAATACATTATATACACTGCCGATAATAATGCATATAGTCAATACATCATTATATTCTTCATCATTCTGCCATTCTCTTAAGTCGGCTCTCGTAAAGCCATTACTAAAAAAAACCTTCCATGAACCCCGAAGAATTTAAACACTATCGGCCAATTTCCAACCTCTCCTTCATATCTAAAATTATTGGAAAAAATACTGTTGCTCATCGTTTTCATCAACATCTTGATGTGAATTGTCTGACAACTATATTCCAGTGAGAATATTGCAAATGTCATAGTACAGAGTCTGCTCTGCTACGAGTGTACATGTTGTGACCAGTCCTGACAATCGTAAAACCGTAGTTCTTGTTCTTTCAGACCCAAGTGCGGCGTTCGATACAATAGTTCAAACAATTCTGTTGAAACGTCTTAACACTCGACTATGTAATGATGGCGCGGCACTAAAATGGTTTAAGTCATATTTAACAGAGATAACTCAAGAAACCATCATCGACTGCTCAAAATCCAAACCCAAAACGACGCAGGGCAAAGGGCCTGACAAGGACAGCTGTCTAGTCGTTCGGATGGGACGAAAAATCGAGGTCCCGTTTGCACATAGGCATACACTTAAAAGATCCCTTGACAGTTGGAATTCGATATAAGAGTAGGCCGTAGTGCCGCTGTCCGGGCAATATTTCCCTCATAGAACACTGTATGGCGTATGCCCGTCTTCATTAGCCCAGTTCGGAGCAGAACCCAGCCCAAAATACTTCAGTTCGGTGTTCCACAAGGATCGGTATTAGGCCCTTTACTTTTTGCGTCTTATACAATATCGATTGGACATATCAATAGTAATTATGATCTTCAACATCAAATGTATGCTGATGACACGCAACTGTACAATGAAATTGATTCGGGTGATCATAACCCTGCACCCAACCTAGAATCCTGTATCCGAGACATAGGTCAGTGGATAAAACAAAATGTCCTCAAGTTAAATGAAGACAAAACAGATTCAATTTTAATTTGGTGGTACTACAGTTCAGACTACAAATGTGGTTAGAAATCTTGGCGTCAATTTGGACCCCAATCTAACTTTGAAGCATCGTGTGTCAGAAGTGTGCTGGAAGGCAAATTTCTATCTGCATAAAATTGGTAAAATCAGAAACTATTTGGACAAATCAACTACTAAATTATTGATAAATGCCTTTGTAACATCTACTCTTGATTACTACAATTCATTGTTATACAATTTGTTACAAAGTGGCAGATGTTATGGATAGTTATCGTGCCATCTTGACACATGAAAGCAGAATGGATTAAAATATCCTTGTGTCGGCTATTGACACCCATGGTTGTCCAGGTGGCACTCATTAGTCATTACCATAATATATAGCTGGCCCGTGTTATGTCATGTCCTTTGTCTTGTAAAGCAATCTTTACTGAATGTTTATTCTGGTATATGATGCAATATAGCCAGCTGCATAATCTCTTCGATCGTCCTTTGTCTAAAAAGGGGTTATAAGCAGGAATGAAAAGGAGGTTAATCAGTGAAGGCCATGGACGCCTTGGGTTAAACCTAGAACAAGGGCCATGTAAGTTGGTTGGATGGGGACCGCGCCGGTCTCGAATGCAGGCCAGAGAGCCGAGCTGGAAACAAGGCTGCTACAAGACAAGGAACCTGGTAATTAAGTATTATAATACTTGTATATGATATGTTTAAAGAAAAAGAAAATGGGGTTTAGCGTCCGACTGTTCTGCTCCGAACTGGGCTAATGAAAACGGGTATACGCCATACAGTGTGCTATCAGGGAAATTTTGCCCTGGCAGCGGCACTACGGCCTTCTTTTATATGGAATTCCAACTGTCCAGGGATCTTTTACGTGCACGCCAATGTGTACACAGGACCTCGGATTTTTCGATCCATCCGAACGACTAGACAGCTGTCCTTGTCAGGTCCTCCGTCCTGCATCACTGACAAGGGGGGAACCACGCCGGAAAATCTGGATGAACTTTTTCGGCCAATGTTTGGATCGAACACCGGACCTCTAGGCTAGCGAGCCAGCGTCTAACCCACCGTGACCCCCTTACAGAAATATAAAAGTATTATATGAAGTTTAAACCAGTATTGTCATCCAGAACCGATTCAAAGAATTAAAAGTGTAACAAATTTACCTGGCTGTCATATCAATCAACTATAGAAAATACAGAACAAAGGATGGTCTCTCGAGCGAACGTTTATTATCACAATATATCTCCAGTTCTATCTGAGTTACGCTGGCTACCTCTTAAATATCGTATAGCCTTCAAGATAAATATGTTCACTTTTAACTGCCTCAACAATTCCAATTCACCAGCCTATCTCAAGGAACTTATACATCCATACAACCCTTCTCGAAAGCTCAGATCATCAGCTCAAAATAAATTAATCTGCCCCACGACCAGAACTCGTTTTGGTGAACCAGCGTTTAGGTAGTACACCTCTCCTTATAAATGGAACAAACTGCCTTATGATGTTAAAGAAAGCCCTAACATCTCAGTTTTTAAATCTAGATTAAAGACACGCTTCTTCAAACTTGCATATCTCACGGAACTTATACATCCATACAACCCTTCCCGAAAGCTCAGATCATCAACTCAAAATAAACTAATCTGCCCCACGACCAGAACCCGTTTTTGGTTAGCGTTTAAGTACGCCTCTCCTTGGAATGGAACAAACTACCTTATGGTGTAAAAGAGCGCCCTAATATCTCAGTTTTTAAATCTAGATTAAAAACACACTTCTTTAAACTTGCATATCGTTTGTAACTTACAATTAGGTTATACTTTTATATGTATTCTGTGATAATTTTTAATTTTTTGTAGCCTTCGATTTAGTTCAGACTTTTATATGAATTCTGTGATAGTTTTATCCCTATATTAATTTTTAAACTTGTGAACAATTATGTGAAACGCTACAGAGCAGTATTACATACTGGAAGTCGCAGCGCTATATAAGAAGATTATTTTATTATTTATCATTTTATAATATTATCGAGACTAAGTTATTTTGCACTTACATTGAAAGAATATACTTCAGGCCATTAGACTATATACCAGACCCATCAATTTCAAATTGATAACAACCTTACTCTTTCTTACAGCTATGTCTAAGTGTAAATTATGACCTGTTATGTTTTAATAAAGTACAAGTTTTTGTAGTTCAAGATGTTAGACAGAAGATAATCGCCCCATGTTTTATATTTGACAACCAAATAATTCAAATTGATTGATAGTTTTGTGCTTTGGAAAATATCCCCAGATTATTTTTCATATATCATCAATTTTTAACAGGTTTAATAGGCAAGATAAAAGTCAATTATTTTGTTTCCGCTGTCTTCGTTCTTCTTGATCACGAAATATACTCATGCAGACAAAACAGGTTATTTTCAGAATTGTGATATTTCAAAGAAATCTTAAGGTAACGAAGCACCCAGCTGTTTTATGTGGTGTGATTAGTTTTGGCATTGTGTTTAGACTCTAAAAGTACCATTTCTTCATACTGATGTCTTTTTTTTTATCTGCACGAACATTTAGCTAGACTGCTCCCCATGGAGATTGGGAATTTGGCATCTAAATCTAATGGTCACATATTCAACTCCCGATGATAGGATGGTAGACAGACAACGAATATACGACAAACAACAGCTTCTAGAAGAGTGACTTTTAAGTTTTCTGGGACACACACACACATGCAAATGGTGGATTTGTCTGTAGATCGTTGACAAGGTTTCGGTAACATGGTAGTAATTCTGCACATAATCAATCCACAACTTTCCATATGGTTCCACCTTAAGATTAGTCAAAAATAAATCTTGAAAAGGGTAGGGAGTTTACAAGGTTTGTGACAAGGGCAATAACTCGTGCGATTCCAGATTTTGTTAGCTCAAGCCAAACAATCAACTGCAGGTTAAAAAAAGGTATCAAAAAGCATTTATAAGAATATACTTCTTTAATAGATTAAGTAATATATATCATAATGAGTATCAGTGGCAACGAAAGAAATGATAGGTATAGTGGTTTTGAGGCGGGAACTGTGCAAAAATCTAGACAAAAAACATTTTCTAAAACAATCACAACTGAGACATAAATTTGCAAGACTCTCATATGACACGACTGTTCCTGGTTATTAGTAACCATGGCTCCCTAAGCAAACAGGTATCAGTACGGATCTAACATTTTGTATTTTGTAAAAGTTGAATTTACATTTGATAAGAACAATATTAGGGTAATGACCATTATACAACAACGGTGAAGGTGCTCTATACATCTATGTAAGACATCCACA
Organism: Patella vulgata; assembly: GCF_932274485.2. Classification (NCBI taxonomy): domain Eukaryota; kingdom Metazoa; phylum Mollusca; class Gastropoda; family Patellidae; genus Patella; species Patella vulgata. Next base: position 29,278,115 of record NC_065883.2, read on the forward strand.
ATGTCTCAGAGATTAACCCGTGGCTACAGCTTCTGAAAAAGTACATTACCCAGTAATTTGAGAGGCGTGTTAACTATTTCGGGGCCACTTGACAATAATTATCTGAAATTAGACAGTTTCTATGGGGCGACTTTCTCTATGCAAGCACCTTCGCATTACATAAGATTTAAATCTGCCTATTGTGGGTCTTTCTCTTGGCTTAAAATGTTATATATTGTTATTTAGACATTTATTCAGACGACGAGTCTATAATCAACTCTTAAACTGTCGGGTGACCGATATTTAAATGTATTTAACGATAAAATGGATAATAAACAATCTGTGCTACATCTTCAAACATTCATATCTTCACCCAGAATAAAGTACTTTGAATGAAATTTTCAATATATTCATTTTTCATTACCTATTTTTGAACAATTATATCAAGGTAACAACGACCAGCTCTTTAAATTACTGTATCGTTTAGTTGCAATTAGCTCGTTTCCTGTAATAGAGTTCACAAAGCTAAGGATTTTGTTGTATCTTTATTTCTTATATAACAGTTGTCCCCAAGGTTAATTACTACACACTGTTGTTTCAGTTTCAGAAATGCAGTGTTGGCATTCGCACCACTAACTATGATTAGTGAACGGTGATACTTTTTGACTGTTTATGACACTTTACTCCGGGATTACCATATATCCTACAGAATTTTTACGTTGGGCATGTATTTGATAAGTCCATCCATAGCTAACAAAATAATGCAAAATATTTTTATATAGTTCTCAGAATGAAAATTGTCTTATTGATTGCATGTACCCACCGAGCTTGACAGAGGCCTGAAGAAATGGAGATATAGATCTTTTCAACAATCGGATAACTGGTACTGAGTGTTAAATGTGTATCAAAATAAATCCTAAATATATAAATTAATTACCAATAATGAAACATTAAAAGCTAAAATAGTACAACATTGATCAAATTTAGTAACATTCAAATTAGATAACTACAATACCCTTCAGCATTTAACAAAAATGTCAAATGATTTATCCATTATATTTATTTCAAATATTAAATAAATAATATTAAATAATCCCTTTGGTTGCTTTAAAGTAGACCGTAAATGACTGCAGTGTAAACAACCCGGGGGTTTCCGTCGCTCTATTGAGTAATTTTACTCCTACGCATGTCCGATGTAGAGACACAGTTTGTTCGACATTTTTAGCAGACTTTGAGTAAACTATTTATTGGAATATTAGATACATTTTTTTACACACTCAAAAACAAAGAGAACTGCAAATATTAAGATATTATGCCCGGATCCAGTCATTTAGTACAGAATAAATCAAAGCCTACTCAGCCGTACCAAACGTTATCAGGATCAATAAGCAAACATCAACATTATTGAAATACTCGTTATCGCATATCTTATTAATTACATGTAAATGTACACGGAATAATTGAATGCTAACCTTCTTTTCCGATATTATACCCGAGTTTAAACGGTTAAAACATCATTTAATAATTGCACACATTAAAATAATGGAAGTAGTTCTATGGATAGCTAATACTGTATTTTAATTTGAGCTGTGTTTTGTGTTTCAACAATCATACTCTGGTCATTATATTCTCATTCAAACATTATTGCGCTTTTATTTTCTGTTACTAGTAGATTTTTAATACTTCATCTGAAGTACTAAAACTTATGCAGCATGTCAAACATAACGTACCTAGATGGCTGCAATGGTAATTTTACCCTGGTAGAGCAGGCGTTTTTTTTTAGATGTGATGTGATATTGTCATTAATAATTTCGGAGATATCTAAACTAACACGTCTAATTTCGGATAACACATAATGTCTTTATTGTATTGGGAACAGAATCGTAATTGAAATGTAGATTTCATCTAGAAGTATGCTTTTTATTCATTACACAAGGATGTTTACCAAATACATTATTGATACAGAAAAAAAACTTTGCTGCTGTTAAGCGTTGAGATGAACCCTATCCTTTCGATGTCAATTGACCTTTTTTATAATTTTAAATGTTCTTTTAGTATTCTCATTTAACGTTTTAAAAATCAGAGAAAAAAAAAAGAAACATTATAGAGTAATAAGTATTGAGTTATCATTAAAGAGACCCTTATTATTTCACTTCACATAGTTTCTGAGATCAATATAAAATCCGTCTAAATCTTTTTTAGCAAAAGCAAAATACGCTTAAAATTACACCTTTCTTCTAGAGAAAAAAAATGTTTAAGTCTAATTATTAAGTCATCACGAGGTTAATGAAACGTGTAGAAACAATACAATTGACATTTGGTGATAAAAAGGACACTTTGATTGTTAAAACAATATACAAAAAACTGTTTGAAAATGTGACAGTTTAGGTTTTATCGCTAGGAGGCTACTACCGGCTATCAAATAGGTGTTCCGAAAAGTATGATTCTGAGGCTTCTTTTACCACCATGTTCTAAACAACGGTGGTTCAATGAGTAACGCACTAACCAGGGGATCCAGGGTTCAATCCAGCTGGCTTTCCCTTGTCAGCTGAACGTAAACCTCAGATTAAAAATTCTATATTTCGATAAAGTTAAAAAGAAATGAATGCATATTTTAAAAAAACCCCAACATCTCTTAATATCTCAGACACAGGGATTTTCACCTAAGAAATAAGCCAGAATGTCTTTTCCAAAAATCATAGCTATTATAGAATATAAGTTTTTATTGCATCGAAACGTCCTTGGGAGGGGGGGGGGGGGGCATTTGTATAAAACGTTACTTCACGTTTCAAAATGACATTTTGTATTTAATATCTGTTGGTGGTCTTTGGTTCCAGGGTGTTCTGCTTTCAACGGTAGCTTCAGCATCAGTCTACACTAGCGCTCTATTTAGCTACGCGTAGTTAGAGTTAGATGTGTCGTACACGAGGCAAGGTAGGCTAAACTTTTGTAGAACAACCACTTTCCTTCTGTGGAGTTCACAATACCAACACACGTTTGTTTTGCAATTGTATTACAGAAAATATTTGATTATAGATTTTACAGATTAACAATTGTTAGTTAAACGAATCGTCAATATTGTTATTCAAAATAAAGAGAACGCGAGAAACTAAACATTTTATAAACTCCAGTTGTTCCCACGGAGGACATTAAACCTATCAACACTCAACAACAGTGACTAAACACTTGAAAACTTTCTTTCTACTACAAACTGTAGTGGAATATGATATTGTCATTGATTAAGGCTAACAAACAATCTGTGGCAGTCACTCAGCAGTCATCTAGGGGTGTTTTGACTTTGGAAATGATTAAAACCAATTTATTCTTTAAAGAAATCAGACACAGGCGTTGACAGTAAACTAAAATACCTTGAGGTATCAATCGAATGAAATTTAGAATGAATCGGTAGTTCATGACTAGGCCAAGTAATAGTGATTCAGTGTTGTCGTGGGATTTCAGTATTTTAATAGCTCTAGTATGAACTCTCATGATGGCCGCAAAATCACTGTTAACCGAGCAGACGTTTGAGTTACTGACGAAGTCCAGCTTAAACGGAGCGGGGCACTGGGTCAGACTAAAATCCCGGTGCCCCTACCGCTACGGAAAGTTTATATAATCTTTCGAATGGAACGCATGTCCTTTTGAGTGGCACGCATACGTAACACACGGTTAAACGGGCCGCAATACAAGAAGAAATTACATAATAGCTGATCAAATAGGAAATCTATTCAGTTCCGAATGGCCTATAGGCGTGGAAATGACATATTATAACAAGTGAAATCACGCGATTGTTGAGTTGTTATAATGTTCAGAACGATTTGCGTCTTGTTTTACGACTACTGAGCACATTGATTATCATCTCATCATCCAATGTACGGCTAAAGTTTTCTCACTTTTCAAGTCCGCAAGAACACTGAAAGATGTCTAAGCAATGGCAGCTGAAGTCTTTGTCAAATACATTTGAATTGCTATAGACTCACCCAGTCTTCGCCCATCGCGCCACTACATCGATGAGTGGAACTTTTATCTGGAATTTAATAGGTTTTTTTCTCTCTTTGCCCTGCACCGCTGGGCCCTGGGTCTGAGCCTATTCGACCCATGCCTAATCTGGAATTTGGTTACTGATTTTAAGAAAACATATGAACTAAAATTCAGCGAATAAAAGTCAATTTTTGTTCCATGTAACGCAATATTTTTATGATATCAGTTATATAGAAGGATAACCCGTGTTTTCCATTTGTTTTCGTCACTTCCGTTTCTTGAAATCTTCATTACGCATTTATCATAGCAATGATCTCTGTGTTAAAATTATATTTGGAACGTGTTTAACCAATTCTATCACATATGTGATGACTGACACCAATATTGTCCTTTAAAATGGGTCTGTCCGTCATACTTTTTGGGATACTATAACTCTCCTAATTGAGCTAGAATGTTCAAATTTGGCGTAGGTGTTTATTAGGTAAATGCCCTGATGGGGTTCAAAGATGTGCATTTTCTGCAGCTATAAGCAGTTTGATTGGTTGCTGGTTGATGCCTTGGGACACCATCACTTTTGTTCTAATTAAACATACATTATGCAAGAGCCAAATCTGCCTATTGCAGGTCTTTATCTGTTATCTAAGTTAATTAATTAAGTAACTTATCCAGAACATAATTAACCCTCGATGTCATCGCTAGCCTGCGATATTTACTGAATTTGATGATTAGTACCGACATTAGTAATGATGATCGAGACTAGGCCTAAAATTAAAAAACTAATATCTCGGTTCAGAGTGGATTATAAATTTCCAGCAAATTCCCTTTACATTATCTAGTTTGTAATAGTGAAAACTGCTAGCTATTTATCTAATCTCCAATAATGCCCCTTTAAGTGAGAGTGATGAAATTTGGTGTATGGTTTCATTATACCAAACCAAAGCTTTTACGAAGTTCGATATTGAGCACTTTCTGCTCAGGGTTAGCAGAGCGATAAGCAGTTTGATTGGTCGAGACTTTGGAACACAATAACTCACCTAATTGGGATAGAATGTTCAAACTTAATGTAGGTGTTTATAAGGTGGATGCCTTGATGGATTCAAAGATGTGCATTTCTGCTAAGCAGAGATAAGCAATTTGATTGATTGATACTTTGGGACACGATAACTTTGTTTCTAATTAAATGACTACCATATGGGCGGGATTGGGTGCTTTAACGCGTGCGCGTGAAATCGCAAGGTCTGTCATTGAGTCAAGTGGCGTGGTTTCGTTTTTCCGCTTGAACGCGACACGAAGTAGGATGGCTGTCGAACCTCATGGGTTATCAAATCATTTATGATGTGTGTACGTGCGTTCAGTAGGACGTTGCGGGTTTATTTAGCTAGTGTATCTCCCTTTTACAGTATCCAATATCATCTCAACATTCAGCGTATATTTAATTATAGTGACGTTGATTTTTATACGCCCACATTTTCATGTGGACGTATATTGTCATCGCCCCTGTCATCGCTACCGTCCACAATTTGTGGACACCCTACAGGTCACAATGTTTATCCGATTTTGACGAAACTTTAAATATAGGTTTATCTCAAACAGATCTCTGATCTGATGTTGGCATGTATCGGGTCGAAAAACCACGTTTTTAGCTTGTGGACGCCCTAAAGGTCACAATGTTTATCGGATTTTGATGAAACTTGAAAAATAACTTTATAAGCCAAAGATATTGGACAGTAACCTCCTAGATTATGGCCCCTGATTGTTCGAAAAGTGGCGTTTTTAGCATGTGGACCCTTTTATCTGATTTATAAACCGTTACACAATAACATTATGTATACCAAGGTTGTGTACCCTCTAGAGTTCACAATTTGTATCCGATTTTGATGAAATTTAAAATATAAGTTTATATCCCAAAGATCTCGGTTCCTGTCCATATTCGCGCACATAGATTATGGCCCCTGATTTTATTAAAAATCTCGTCTTTAGCTTGTGGTCCATCTAAGAGGTCACAATTTAAAAACAAGGCCGTTTATCGCCGTAACACAATAGTGACGGTTGACTTCGAATTTCTTGAAAATCGGACAGAAACTGCTGGACAAAATGGGGGCTCCCCATACATAAATAGGTGTCACAATTTTTATCCGATTTCAATGAAACTTCAAATATATGTTTATGTCCCAAAGATCTGGGGTTTCTTTTAATACTTGCGCGTATCGGATCTTAACTGTCTGGATTATGGTCATTGATTTACATAAACTCGCTTTGTTTTAGCTTGTTCTCTTGCAAAATGTGTGCGTATCTTGCATGGCAACCGCTTGTTCTGTTGATGCGGACCAAAAGTACTTCTGGTACTGTCAAAGTTTTCTTATACTCTTTGACGTCAGTATCGATGTAATGGCCAATATCCACGCATGATTAGATTATCGCAAGATTGAAAATTTATGAGACTTCTATTCGTTGCTTTTTTTTTTTATACGAGAATCATTTTTTAGTCGATAAAATAATTGGTTATTGAAATGGTTTTAATTATACTCAACAAGTGTATGTGCACTGCACATGCTTTAGTAAGCAAGTTCATTGATGTTGCAAACAATCCAACCTTTCTGATGGAATAAGAATGGGATGTGTTTTTTTTTAAACTTGTAGATTCTATGTGGTATTCCTATATTGTTTAGTTGAAGTCTCTTCCTGCCTTGCATATTAACGCCGCCAAATATGGTCATAGCCGACATTTGATGAAATTTGTTTTTATGATAAAATCCCCAGTGTTTTCATACACCCACATTTTAAAATGTGCTTATATATTTTTCCGCCCACAATGTCTGATAACCCATCATTCAGATGTCCTCTTAACAATTTGCTATTGAAATTCAAATCCTACTGAAAAGAATTGAAATGGAGTCTGACCTCCGAATTAGGCTATAATTATGTCATACAATTTTCCATGAGAAAAATTATATTAAAAGTTCGTTTACGTGTACGCCAATGAGGACCACGGGCTTGTGTCTCATCCGAAAGCCTCGACGCTTTCCTTGACAGGCCATCCGCCCTATGCCACTGGCATGGGGAAACAGATCCTAAAATACGACGGAAATTTAACGGTCGAACACGAGACCTCCGGGTTAATGAACAAGCTTTGTACTCGTCAGATGACATTCCTACTGGAAGGAAGAAGACTCTTGATATTTATCTATTTGTGTTCATCACTCTGATATGTGCACTTCTTTGCGAAATCTCGATTAAAATTCTTAGAGGCGGCGATCTCTCTTTTTGTTCACCTTATTGAAAGGAATAAACCAATTGACTTTCCATGATTATTAGCCCCATCCCCACCCAGTCACATAAGTCATATGTCCATCTTATTGAATATCAGTTTTGTACCTTAATTCAAGCAAAGGGTCAGAATTATTTTAGCTCTACAGACACAGCAATTACCAAATGGTCTTTCTGAAAATTCGTTTTTATACGCCCATATTTTCATGTGGACGTATATTGTCGTCGCCCTTGTCCGTCCGTCCACAATTTGTTTGTGGACACTCTACAGGTCACAATTCTTATCTGATTTCGACGAAACTTGAAATATAGGTTTATCTCCAAATGATCTCGGTTCCTTTCGATATTGGCATGTATCGGATCGAAACTTCATGGATTATGGCCCCTGTTTGTACGAAAAATCACGTGTTTAGCTTGTGGACACTATAGAGGTCACAATTTTTATCCGATTTTGTTGAAACTTGAAATGTAAGGTGATAACCCAAAGATCTCGGTTCTTTTCGATATTCGCGCATATCGGACCGTAACTTCCTGAATTATGGCCTATAGAGGTCACAATTTTTATCCGATTTTGTTGAAACTTGAAATGTAAGTTTATAACCCAAAGATCTCGGTTCCTTTCGATATTCGCGCATATCGGATCGTAACTTAGCTTGTGGACCCTATAGAGGTCATAATTTGTATCCGATTTAAAAAAACGTACTATTATATCACCGTTACACCCTAAGGATGGCTGAGTTCGAATAGAGGTCACAATTTTAATCCGATTCGCGCATATCGAACCGTAACTTCCTGAATTATGGCCCCTGATTGTACGAAAAATCGCGTTTTTAGCTTGTGGACCCTATAGAGGTCATAGTTTTTATCCGATTTAAAAAAAACGTATTATTATATCACCGTTACACCCTAAGTGGGTGAGTTCGAATTTCTTGAAAATCGGCCCAAAATTGACAGACAAAATGGCCGCCGTTCGTTCTCAAATAGCGTAAAAATATGGTATATCAAGGTTGTAGACCCTATAGAGGTCACAATTTTTATCCGATTTTGTTGAAACTTGAAATGTAAGTTTATAACCCAAAGATCTCGGTTCCTTACGATATTTGCGCATATCGGACCATAACTTCCTGAATTATGGCTCCTGATTGTACGAAAAATCGCGTTTTTAGCTTGTGGACCCTGTAGAGGTCATAATTTTTATCCGATTTAAAAAAACGTATTATTATATCACCGTTACACCCTAAGGACGAATGAGTTAGAATTTCATGAAAATCGGCCCAAAATTGACAGACAAAATGGCCGCCGTTCGTTCTCAAATAGCGTAAAAATATGGTATATCAAGGTTGTGGACCCTATAGAGGTCACAATTTTTATCCGATTTTGTTGAAACTTGAAATGTTAGTTTATAACCCAACGATCTCGGTTCCTTTCGCTATTCGCGCATATCGGACAGTAACTTCCTGAATTATGGCCGCTGATTGTACGAAAAATCGCGGTTTTAGCTTATGGACCCATTAGAGGTCATAATTTTTATCCTATTTAAAAATCCCCGCATTATTATATTACCGTTACACCCTAAGGACAGCTGAGTTCGAATTTCGTGACAATCGGCCCAAAATTGACAGACAAAATGGCCGCTGTTCGTTCTCAATTAGCGTAAAAATATGCTATATCAAGGTTGTGGACCTTAACTTCCTGAATTATGGCCCCTGATTGTACGAAAAATCGCTTTCTTTTTAGCTTGTTCTCTATCCATCTCTCGAAAATGTGGGCGTATCCTGCCTGGCAGCCACTGGTTAACGATTTGTGCTTCCAACGTTATCTCTAGTTATTTTCAAGCTAGTTTTACTATGTTTTGAATATTCTTGGTTATAGGCCAAAACTATCAGTTTCATTATTGAAAACCACACAACCAAGCTTCTGGAGGGCGTATATTTTGTTGCTTAGTTACCTAATTGTTCAATAGTAAACACGTATTTAAAAACACTGAAGCGACACGAATTTGATGCTCCCAGTTTATTTTATATCGCAAAATAATAATAAACAGTTAACTCTGATGAGCTGGGTTGTTTTTTTATTAATTACAAAAAAAACAACCCTAAACTAATCAGGAGTTTAAAACGAAGCCTGTTAAAACACGAAAGCATACAAATCGATTTAACCGTTCAATGGTTACCATATTTTCTTATATGCACATCATTACAAGCTTGATTAATTCAAGATATTATTATTATGTTCTGGTGACGGAACCCATACATCTACTTTGGGTTTTTTTCTGTCTTTTTAAAGCAGGGATAGTAAACTTTGCGTTGATTTTATTTTACACCAGTGTTCTCAAGAACTTGCAGAGCCATAACCCAGATAATCCCGGAGTTCGTAAGAAACCGAATATGCAGATCTTGGCCTCTATAAATACCATTTCTTCAATCGCTTTAATTTACAAGTAAATATATTTATGATATATTTTGATCCAGTAGTTATCAATAAACGCATCAAATCCTTTGGGTCCGTTACCACATAATATTCTCGATCTCTCCAGTCTAAATTTCCCCTGCTTCGAGTACGACTAATATTAGTCTAGACAAATAGCATCCATTATGCATAAATTATAGTAACTGACTGTTTGTGTATATGGTTTACGTCGTGTCTTATGGGAAATGTGTGACAATTTACCAGAAAACAATGCTTTCTACATACAATTAGTTAAACGTTATTTTTTGCATCAACCAATTGTAAACATGGAAAAATTTCATGTGCGATTTTTTACTTTAGGTCACAATATTCGTTGCAGATAAAGTAGAGGCAATTTAAAATGATTGAGACTAGTAACGACATCGTCAATATTTGTCCTATTTTTAAAGGAGGGGTGTAGAAGTAAATAGCAATTAAAGTAGATAAGTCCGTAACTCAATATCATTCAAAATCTTCGACATTGAAAACATGATTTTTTCTTTGCAATTTAAATCAGCATTGGTGTTGTGATCTTACCTGGAAAAGATGGGCTTCTGATATCCAATATTTAAGACAAAATAAACATTTTACCATTGGTACACGAATCGTGTACCATAATGCGTTTCAGTGCCATTTGTAACAAGTCATGTCAAACGGTAATATCATGTTCTTATTTGGAGAGCATGCGCAATAAATAATATCGGTGTTGACTGGAATAACCAGACGCTAGAAACTGACTTGCGGTTGAGACTTCAGGCGTATTTCGCCGAACATACAATTCACAGTAAAACGGGCACGATTGAATGTAAAACAGTTTATATAAATTCATATTACATTATTATATGTGTTGCGACCCATTTGTGCCAATTTCTAGGTCCAAAATATTAGCGATTTAGCTCCTTTAATAACTGACAAAATTTAATCAAGCAAAACTTATGTTATTCTGTTATCGCCTTCATTAAAATTAGAAAATCGTACGAATTTGTCGAATCAGTGTCATTATTGTTTGTGTTTGATTATCTTACGAACATTAACATATACAAAACAAAAATCGTTTTAAAACCTCCTCCTCTCAATAGTCATGTTTACCTTAACCAAGTTGACAAATGGCAGACATGCAATAGGCGCATGTTTATTCGCTAAATTGCATCCATTATTTTTATTTTTAAACCTGTGAACAATTAGAGAAAGATATCGATGCAAATTACACTTAAATGGATATCCTGTCTCCTGTCACTTGTAAAACATGATTGCATGATGGAAATCATTTCGTAGTTAATCTATCTTCGATAAAAAATTATTGACATTTCATTTCTAACAGCTTGTTATTTCTCTTTAAGAACAGAATTGAACAATCATCCTACGACATGTAAGTTATTGAACCGCCAATAGGTAACGATTTATCTAAATGTCAAAGACGAGTCTCGCCCTCTTTTTTTTTTAACTAACATGGAAACAATATCACTGATTAAGTAACTATCAATGTAAATAATAATAATAAAAAAATCCTCTTCAATTGTATTTTCATTAAATTGGGGGAAACCTTTTTCATATCGGTACCATTATGATTTTGTTTGGAAGGATTATGCGAAAAAAAATAGTTTAAATTTGTTTTAATGTGTCGACAGTTGAACAGAAAATTTGTTATATATACTATTCAAAAAAAGTAGGGGATATTTGATTTTTAAGTGTTATTAAAGTCACCTAATGAAACTGACGAAGAAACAAATGACAAAATGAAATGAAGTTCACATTCATCGATTTATTCCAAATGATCGTTAGACTAAGTAAGGCACAGATTGACCATTATAAGGGTAAAATGATACCCGGGGTCAAACAGCAAAGTTACCACAGCATCACAACCAAGTCAGTAACGGGTAAATCCTCCTCTGTTTGCCAAACAAGCATTGATCCGACGTGGCATACTCCTAATGAGACGTCTAAGGTCATTTTGGTCCAGATTATCCCTTTCCTGTTGCAACGCAGCAGCAAGTTCTTGGACATTGGCAGGACGTTGTTGACGTTGACGTAACCTCTGTCCAAGCATGTCCCAGACATGCTCGATGGGGGAGAGGTCGGGACTCAGTGCTGGCCAAGGTAATGTGGTGATGTTCTGTTGTTGGAGGTAACCTGTAACGATCCTGGCCCTGTGACATCTTGCGTTGTCATCCTGGAAGATGAAACGGCGGCCATGACGTCGTGCGAACGGCACAACATGGACTGCCAAGATGTTGTCCCGGTAGTACTGGCCTGTAACACGCCCTGCAACAACATGTAAAGCCGTTCTTCCAGCAACAGTGATGCCTCCCCACACCATAACAGAACCACCCCCAAATCGATCATGTCTGATGACGTTAACGTCTTGGAAGCGCTCGTTTCGACGACGCCACACCCTCCTACGTCTGTCCAAAAAATCAACAGTGAACCTTGACTCATCTGAAAACATCACATTGCTCCAGCGTCGATTATCCCAGTGTTGACGATCCCTACACCAACGACGTCTTGCCTGAATGTGATGATCTCTCAAACAAGGGATCACGCGAGGACGTCGGGCGCGAAGGTGACCCCTATGCAGTCGATTCCGAATCGTCTGGCCACTCACTCTCACACCAGTGTCTGTTTGAAGACGAGCGCTGATCTGATTTGCTGTGATGACACGATTTCTCAAGGCCAAGGTACGGATAAATCGATCCTGGGCTTGAGTTGTCGCCCTTGGCCGACCTGAGCGTGGTCTGTCCTGTACAGATTGTGTATCTGGACCATAGCCTGCTTATGACAGACTGAGAAACATTCATCGTCCGCGCCACAACCGCCTGTGTTGTGCCGATCTGTAGCATGCCAAGGGCACGTAACCTTTCATTTTGGGTAAGCCGACGCATATCAAAATTTGTTTTCTGGTCACTAAAACAATTAAACTGATGTTTCCACCCTGGAATTCAATGCCACAATGACTGTAACATTCAAAGTCAGAGTCGTGCAAATCTTGGGTTGGACCCCCATGATGATCCCAAGCATCACCTGCATTCCATGCGGTAGCTATTGGTGCGTTTGGGCGTCACATGTAACTGGAAATGTTTCTTCTGTTAGGTTCTATAGTGACTTTTTTCGTAGTCATTTGCATATTTTAGTATTATGCCCCCAAAATCAAATATCCCCTACTTTTTTTTAATAGTATATCAACACGAATTGTTGTTGCACAATACAAATCAACACACAATATCCGATTTTATTTTTGAACTAAATCAGAGAAGTTTTGTTATTATTCAGCCAATTTGAAAATCCTGTTATTCAAGAACATTGATTCATGAATACACGTCCTAATGCATTTGATCAGATTGGATGATGTTCGACAACTTTTATCAGGTTTAAATCAGTGAAAGAGTGATCTACCTACTGGGTCGTATATGGTGATTTTCATCCAATGCTTACTTCAGAATTTAATCTACAGCAAACTATAAGTTAACATACCAACACATTAACTTTGCTCTCATTTATCCTTCTCTGCGATTGTCGGGCTAGACTGACAATTCAGTGCGGAACAGTTTGACGCTACCACAGACGAATGCTTAATGTTCGAACTACATTTAACTTTACCCATACAAGCGTGTTGGCCGGATTGGGCCAATGATCATAACTTGCTGGGCATATGTACGGACTCTTCTTCACAAAAATTAAATAATAGTTGTATGGAATTAACAATAATAATAAAGTATTTTCTTTAATTGGCACTGGTAGTTTATTCCACAGGATTGGGGCACAGGCTGAGAATTCTCTGTCACCAAAAGAAACGGACCTTATTCGCGGAATCTCAGATAGAGGTTTATCGGAAGATCTTTCAATCCGCTGCAACGGATTTGTGTAAGCAAATCTTTAAGGTAGAATTCTGAAAATTATTCTCTTTTTAATGTTTACATTGTGAAGACGTTTCAAGACTTAAATTATAAATCTGAAAATTATTCTCTTATTAATACGTTTACATTGTGAAGACGTTGCAAGACTTGCGTTATATGTTGATATGATTTGAATTTGCCTTTCATACTTGCTGCTGTGTTTTTGGATTGTTTGGAGACGTTCAATAGTAGATGCAGAAAGTCCAAACCGTAACGAATTCCAGTAATCCAGCTGAGGGGCAATCAATGCATTAACAAGAACTTTTGCAGTATCAACGTCCAAGTATTTCCTGGCTTTGTTAATTACATAGAGTTGAAAGAAGCAGAATTTACATTTTAAATCACAGTAAAATAAGGGCTAATAAGAAATTGTATTATATATTTTGACAGAAACTGGTTTATTATGTGTATAAGACTCATAGAAACACTACTTTAACTTTGATTTAAATAATATAGTCATTTTTGGTCATGATAATGTTTCAAAATACTGTTTACATGTTACTTTTGAAATATACTCTGTTTACCAACTACCTGTTTATAAAACCAGTTCTTTTGCGAAGAAAGCAATGAACTATTCAAATGTGTCGGCCGGACGGTCCGTCCGCCCGTCTGCCATCACACATTTTGGGACACAAGAACCCTCTTTCTAATTAAGCGAGAGTGACTAAGTTCGATAATGAACATTTGCTGTCCAGAGTAAGCCGAGGGGTAAGCAATTTGATTGGTCGAGACTTTGGGGCTCGATAACTTTGATTATAATTAAGTGAGAGTGGCGAAACTTCCTGTATAGTTTCATTACATCAATACCTTGACTAAGTTCGATGATGAGCTTTTTCTGCTTAGACTAAGTAGAGACTTCAATTTGATTAGTCGAGAGTTTAGAACTTGATAGGTTGAGACGCTTGAAGACGATAACTTTGGTTCTAACTGGGTGAGAGATGAAACTCAAAGTATAGATTCATTATATCAATGCCTTGACTTAGTTCGATGATGAGAATTTTCTGTTTAGGCTAATTGGCGATAAGCAATTTGATTGGACATAACAATCTTGCTTTTAAATGAGGTAGAACTTGGTGTAGATGTTCATTGGGTGAATGTCTTGACTGCATTCAGTGATGAACATTTTTGGCTAAAGCTAAGCAGAACTAAACAATTTCATAAGTTAAAGCTTTGGGACAAGATAACTTTGATTCTAACTATGGGGAGTAATGAAACTTGACCGAGTTCCACCATGAACATTTTCTGCTTAGGCTAAGTAAAGATAATCAGTTTGATTGTTCGATACTTTTCAAAAAGATACATGTGCAATTTATATGTATCATCTATTTATTTGGTGATGATGAAGGGGACATCTTCTCGCTGTTGGCTTGTTTTTTGTTCTGTTTTTATAAAAGAAAATCATCTTTTTCTGTCATAGCACACAAATTGATGTTCTACATTACTTTAAGCATACTTTTGTATGGAAATTGATCTCATTTATCCATCAAGATTCAAACCACTGGGTGCATTACCATACTGTAGCGTGACAATTAATTCGTCATATCCAAATCTCCATTTATTAGTTATTGTACAGGTCTAAATGAATGTAATAATTTGAATAGCAAGTGATAAATTTCACCTCTCAATTACGTCATACACGTACGCATACAATTACAAGAACTAAAGGAGGATGACTTATGTTCGAAATTTACGTCATCTTTTAAACTATTTTAAAATTCTTCTTAGCATATAGGTTAAATTGTTTCAATGGCATTCAGTAATTGAACTGGAGTATACAGGTCACAATTCTATGGAATACAATTACTGCTTATTACTGAGCGACGTTTCGACTAGGCTTCTCTAGTCACACTCAAGCAGTGATAAAATATGACAAAACAATATAATACATGTACACAACAATACTTAGTTAATGCTGACCAACCAGAGATACCCCTAAACTTACATGTTTCTCTGGTTGGTCAGCATTAACTAATTATTGTTGTGTACATGTATTAAATCTCTTTTTAATTAAGTCCATATTTCTATATATTTTAACTACTCTAACCAACCTCATTATGGACCCTTACAATTCTACCCTGTCAATCAGTCGGACTTATTTCTCGACTAAACACAACTAAGTGATCTTCTAATCAGCAGGCAAACTGTGCGAAACCTTAAAGGTGGTAAATCATTTGTCAATCAGCAGTTGTTGTCAACGGCGTCCTTCAATTCTCATTATTAAATTGATTTATTTTCCGGTTTTTGTTTATATAAAATATTAAAGTGTTGATTTCTCATCTTATAATCTAATGAATCGCTTCAATCTTTTAGAAAAATATTGCCCTTTTAGGAATACCCAGAGTTACAGAAGTTGGATTGAATACTCGGAGTTATAGAAGCTGAGTTGAATACCCAGATAGTTATAGAAGCTGGATAGAATACTCACAGAGTTGTGGAGTTATAGAAGTTGGACTGCACACTCACGTGTTAATGATTACCCAAAAGTTCTTTCCGGCGTGGTTCCCCTTGTAAGTGATGCAGGACTGAGGACCTGACAAGGACAGCTGTCTAGTCGTTCGGATGGGGCAAAAATCAGAGGTCCCGTAAAAACATTGACGTGAACGTAAAAGATCCCTTGACAGTTGGAATTCGATATAAGAGTAGGCCATAGTGCCGCTATCCGGGTAAAATTTCCCTCATAGCACACTATATGGCGTATGCCCGTCTTCATTAGCCCAGTTCGGAGCAAAACAGTAGGACGTTAAACCCCATTTCATTTCATTTCCCAAGAGTTGTAGAAGATGGATTCACACTGCTTACTTAAGATACAACTGTAAAGTAAAACATATTTACTACTTGCATAGTTGATACACAACTAGGTTAATCATACATTAACAGTACGTGGAAACCAGACACTAAACAGATTTATAGGGATCTGTAACTCACAGTATAACCCCTGCCAGATTGTAAGTACTGCAGTATCTCTAGATTTACAACACAGCGCTTTGATCTTTCAGACATCCAACATCTACCAGACTGTATCAACTGCAATTTCACTTTAATTTAAACTTACGATCGATTAGGTAAGATAGCGGAGACCTACAGTGCTTTGATGGTTCCAATCCAGCCAGATTGCAGGGACTGCCATTTCAATTAGTCTTAACAGCTACAAAATCACCAGAGAGACTGTCGTCATGATTTCAATTACCGCGCAAACAAAACACCCATGTTAATGACGTGTGCATGACGGTTCAGTGGACTAATATGGACACGGGACTTCCATTAAGCACCACAACAGGCTAGTGATAACATGCAAATTCATTAACTCCTGGGTCTAAACATGCCATTGGTCAACTGTGTAAACATTTAACCTTCTGAACTTCGTGTAGCCTTGAACATACCCGGTGTCGGTGATTCGTACACGTAAATAACTCTTAATCTGTCAATCATGAAGATACGATATTAAAGAAATTATCATCGGAGGAAGTGTTCTGGCATCTCCCTTGCGAATAGTTTAATTATGAGAGGCATAACTTTAAATACATGAAACTGTCAAGATAAATGTACTAATCTTAACGATATTGTTCGCTTTGAAAATAGACCAATCTGGAATAATTTAAAAATCATGTTTTACACACGAGTAGCGGAAAAATATTAAAACATATATGACAGCAAAACTGCCGATAAGATATGGGTTAACTACACCACTTGCATTCAACTGCAAAATATCAATAATGGCTTAAAGGAGCTGAATCGCTAATATTTAGGACCTAGAAATTGACACAATGGGTAGCAACGCAAATAATAATGTAATAGGAATGTATATAAACTGATTTACATTCAATCATTCGGCGAAATAGGTCAATCGAATAGCAATCTCTAGCGTCTGGTTATTCCAGTGCATACCGATAGTATTTATTGCACATGCTCTCCATATAAGAATATGACGTCACTGTTTGACATGACTTGTGGAATATGTCTAGCCTCGTTCTTCGTGTCACTTGTTACAAATGGCATTGAAACGCATTATAGTACACGATTCGTGTACCAATGGTAAAATGTTTATTTTGTCTTAAATATTGGATATCAGAAGCCATCTTTTCCCGTTAAGACCACAACATCAATGTTGATTTAAATTGACAAATAATTGGTGTTTTCAATGTCGAAGACTTTGGGTGATATTGAGTTAAGAGACTTGGCTGCTTTAAAGACACAATATTCAAGATCAAATTAAATAGCGACTTTTAGATAAAAACAAAAATAAATATTCTTACCAAACATTTGAAGTTCATCAGTCATAGTTACAAGTAATTTAATATGTTCATTAATACGGGCATTTTTCGTATTAAGGATGTTATATAAATTATTATTTAGACATGTATTCACATGACAACCCATTAATCAACTCACTAGACTATCGGGTGGATTAGAAAATGTCAGCCGTATCTTCGTTAAATTTTAATATGGACGCCACTCACAAACTTCCCTTTAAAGACTGAAAATCGAGACTCCGTTTATTATCGATTCGATTTAGGCTACTTCGCTCAGAATAAAGTAATTTAAGTGAAATTTCCAATATATTCATTTTACACTTATATCTATTTTAAACTCTTTATCAAAATGTTAAATAATACATCTTTAAAGATACATTATGGGGGATTAGATAAAAAGCTGATAGTTCTCATTATAATAGTTCAAAACTAGATAATGTAAAGGGAATTTGTTAAAATTTCAGTCAAATTGATCCACCCTGAACCGAGAATTTAGCGATTGAATTTTGGGACTAGCCTCGATCATCAAAAAACATAGCCTCAATTATCCATTTTTTGATTTAATCAGAAGCAGCAGACTGGGTTCTAATCCAGTAAACATCGCAGGTTAGCGATGCCATCGAGAGTTGATTATGGTCTGAATAAGTTTAATAACATCTCAGGCCCAAAGGAAGACCTGCAATTGGCAGATTTAGCTCTTGTATAATGTATGTTTAAGTGGCATTTAGTAACTAAATTCAGAATAA
The DNA here is from genome assembly GCF_932274485.2 of Patella vulgata. Classification (NCBI taxonomy): domain Eukaryota; kingdom Metazoa; phylum Mollusca; class Gastropoda; family Patellidae; genus Patella; species Patella vulgata. The sequence continues at coordinate 29,296,676 of NC_065883.2, forward strand.
ACCATGACACAATAGAATACCAGTAACTTGGGGTTAGGGGTCACTAGTCTTTACCAAGCAAATGATGGCAAGCCAGTATAGTTGTTTATTACAATTTTAACGTCCAGTGCATTGTATATATATATATATATATATATAGAGAGAGATGATGTTTAACGTTCACTCGACACAAAGTAGGTCATTTCGGGACTAACACACGGTTCAATTTTATTTCAATAATTCGCTTGCGCGTAAGGGTATTTAGCAGTGGGAGGAAACCGGAGGACCCGGAGAAAACCCACGAGGTTGGGCAGGCGACCCTACTCCTTGTCACGTACAACCGGATAATCGAAACCATGCCAGTTGACCCAATGACAGACCTTATGATACAACACGCACGTGCTAACAATTCGGCCATCCAACCCCCTATGATACTATAGACAGGTTGATTTAATAAAAATTATTTACATATGAAGAAGGCATAAAATGATAAAAACATATTAACAGTTCTTGTATATAAATATGTCACTTTAAAACACTGAGTTAAAATTCGCTGTCCTTAGAACTGCGGATGGGTAGTTTTCCCTTTTCGGCCATCCAACCCCCTATGATACTATAGACAGGTTGATTTAATAAAAATTATTTACATATGAAGAAGGCATAAAATGATAAAAACATATTAACAGTTCTTGTATATAAATATGTCACTTTAAAACACTGAGTTAAAATTCGCTGTCCTTAGAACTGCGGATGGGTAGTTTTCCCTTTTCGTAAAAATAAAATGAAGGTAAAATAGCAGGTCCAGCTGACCGATGGTATGGTAAACCATTGATAAGTGATGGTTAGATATGCACAAGAGGTTACAATGAAAACGGTAACGTGCTATAAGAGATAATTAATTAGAAACCATCAAAGTCATGATATATGCTGTGTCGTTACTAGGAATAGTGATTACAACGAAAACAATGATTAGGTAATTATTGATTTAGGATAATACAGTGGGCTAATGGCTATGTCATGGGTTACATAATAAGTCTATCGTTCAGGATACTATCTTTTGGTGTTAATGGCTTCAAAGCTGTGTCGACTATTTTTTGTAGATATGAGAGAGATGCTACTTGCTGCTTGGGACTATTGCGCTTTGACTCACGTGTTTAACGGGCTTATGTAAGATTGGCAATGCATCCTATTTGGTATGGTAGTGTCGGTTGATTCTGAGGATACTGCCACTGGAAAAGCTTGTGTCCGTGTTTTTTTTTAGAATTCGTCTAATATGGTGGGATGAACTTGCCATTTAATGGTATGCTGACGCGAATATGTGACATCAGTTTTGTCGACATTCTCGTTGCTTAGTATATTGGTTGAAAGGTGAAAAGATTTGCTTGAGATATTTAATGTCATTAAGGAGATTAGGGTCACAAATACTAAGGGTATAGTTGTTGAGTCTTAGTCTGGGAAGAGTGGTTGGATTTAAGTGAAAATACTGTCGGGTGTATTTCTGCTAGAAGTGACGAAAGTATACTTCCAATAGGCAACCCTCTAGTTTGCTCATTAAAGGAGCTAAATCGCTATTCTTTGGCAACTAGAAATGGACACTAATGGGTTGCATTATATGGATGTATATAAACTGATTTACATTCAATCGTTTCTCTTTTTACTGTAATTTCCAATCAGTTATGTTGGGCGAATTGCGCGAAGAGTCTGAATTGAATGACAGCTTTTGGCGCCTGGTTATTCCAATCTAAACCGGTAGTATTTTCCAGTAGAATATGTTTAGCCTCGTCCATCGAGTCGCTTCATACAACTGGCGCTTGAAAGTATTTTGGCACGCGTTCCGTGTGCCCATTTTAAAATTTTCATTCTGTCTTAAATATTGGATATCAGATAACGGTAAGATAACACAATCAATGTTGATTTAAATTGACCATTAAGTCGTGTTTGCAATGTCGAAGACTGTGCATGATATTGAGTTAAAGACTTGGCTCCTTTATTGTGTCCCCCCATGTGGTAGGTGACGGTGGTGCGGTTTTGACAGTGCCGGTGATACTGGCAGTGCTGAGTGACTTCTATCCTGGATCTGTAATTGTTTTGTGAATGCTTTAATGTTGCTGCAAATTTCATTGGAGCCATGAATAAATGAGTCAGCAGATTTTGTCAGATGGGATCATACTTTATGTTGGATTGTTTTTGAGTGGGCATAGCTACGGGAACACACAAGTAACCTGGCTTTAAATATTGTTTTAAGGATTTAATGGTGGCTCTTGCATGAGGCGGTCGAAGTTAGCTCGGTTTGAGTGTGTGAACTAGCTAGTTAGGTATTAAAATATCATAATTCCTGTTTAATTGAGTAAATGATAATCAAATGGCATGGTCAGTTTTGTCATCTATAGAATTATAGCTTGAGTACCTATAGATTAGTAATGTTTCCAAAGAGTAGTGGTTGCCAATCCTTGAATATGATATAATCCTACCGAAGCGAGTCGAAATTTATTTTGACCGATGCTCCTAGAACATACACTCCGGCCATCCTCAATACGGGGCCAAAACCATGGTCATTCCACGACAGATCCGTCCGTGTACTATATTTGAACAATGCTCCTATAATATACACGTCAAGTCCCTGGTCACCCCCACACAGGACCCGCTCTGTACTATAAATTATTTACATTGGTAGCAACAATGAAAACGCTTGCTTTAACTATACCAGTAAATGGTAAATTGATTGACAAACTATAATAACATAATATATTATCTACTAAAATTACGAATATTCCCGTGTCATTAGTAACACAATAAGTAGATAATACTAATAGCTTATATATTATGTGTTTAGTTTCTTGGTCCTATATATAAATAAATAGCCTTCAGAACAATGTTCCTGAATTAATTATAGATTCGCATTGTTTGTAAATATCTTATAGAAATGTATTTATTCTATCTATGATAAATAAATAACCATTATGTATCCAATATCAATATAGACATTGTAGCCATAAACATTCGGTCTATAACTATATATTGTTTTGATCAGTAATAAATATTCTCGTTCATCCAAACACTTAACTATCTGCAAAGTGTGATTTTAGGTTCACATCGTTGTTTTGATTCCGTGTCAACATTTGTTTGCACACTTTATATTATATTATGCACTCGGTGTATTGAATGTTTCCGCACTGTTGGTTCTATTTATATTTTGGTGCAGTTTTTCAACGAATGCATTAGTGACTAGTATTATTGTTCTGGTATGTCCTAGATTATCGAAGCTACAGGCCCACACAACATACCATAGAAGATCACCCACAGTGTTCCGGTCCACCATTAATAAATGTCTTCAACGGTTGCTACCAGGATTTCTACTACAGTTTGATCCAAACTAAATGTTGAGGAAACAGGCACTCGGGACTAAATTTTAGGCATACAGTCTGCCACGTTCATATTCATATATGAGGAAATAATCAAATTCAGGGGCAATTAACTCGTCCAAAACCGCTTATAATAGCAACCAGTAGAAATACTGAAGGTTGAGAAACACGGATTTTTACTTGCTCATTCTCTAGGATCAATGTACTCTCCAGCAAGACCGTTTTCACCCCAAACATACATTGGCTTTAATTTGTGTCTATCGGGCGTATTATGTACTACTCACTATTGTTGGACAATCGCGTCTACCATTGCTTTCATCAAACGTCCTAGATCAGAAACAGAACAGATAGATTGTTGTAGAAATATGGAAATGAAATGGGTTTTAAGGTCCTACTGTTCTGCTCCGAACTGGGCTAATGGAAACGGACATACGCCATACAGTGTGCTATGAGGGAATTTTGCCCGGACAGCGGCACTACTTTTATACCCAATTCCAACTGTCTAGAGATCTTTTACGGGCACGCAATGTGTACACGGGACCTCGAGTTTTCGTGCCACCCGAACGACTAGACATCTGTCCTTGTCAGGCCCTCCGTCCTGCATCACTGACAAGGGGGAACCACGCCTGAAAGTAGAAATATGGCTACATCATATCTTTTAAAAGTGATCTATTTAATCACAACGTAAACCTATTATTCATACTATTGGTTGTATAAAACGACCTTTTAGCAGTAAATCACAGCAATCAATCTATGATCATATCTACTGATGGACCTGTCACATTCAATCACCATTAATCGAAATGGCCGATAAGTTTTCATGCATGTTCTGATACAGGTTAAGAGAAGAGAGATCGGTAGAGTATTAACAGGACGCTGATTAGCGGGTCAGTATTTGGAGATCCTAAAGATGAACATGTATTGCCAGGCAACGAAATATACTCCCACCGACAATTTTGTCACCGAAGGCCAAAAGACCTTTCGCACTATTACCGCGAGATAGATTCAGACAATTGTAATGAATAAATTTTGGTAACACAGGAGCTTCTTCCCAGTGGTTAACATTGGACATTTTTGAAGAAAGGCATTCTTTTTTTTCTCTTACACAGATATTCATACTGGAAACCTACACAGTTTCTCCGAAAGATAACGCCGTCATTAGTGGAAAATATAGGAACTCTTTTTGATTTTAAAATGTGACATTTATGTTCCTTCTATTTTATCTTGATTTTCCAAAATCTCAAGAGAATAAACGGGCAAATCAGTCATCTGCCTAGTCGTATGTACTAGTCCATGCCTAAGTATGTGTCTGGTCTGCGCTGAAAACAGATTCAAAACCAGCATGTATCCTACGAAATCATGGAAACTATAAATTCAGTAAAGGCCGAAACAGTGTGTTTAATGTGTCTATGTTCAATCCGGTAGAGTTTAATAAAAATATAATTTTATTGAAATATAGATATGTCTGGAGCCGAAATCCAGCTAGCTTCCAATCACGACAAATATTCATTTGTCTCGATTAAAATGTAATTTCACCTAAACTTAACTTGGGACATCTGCTGCTTATGACTAGACTATGGTCTTTAAATATAACACATCTTAAAAAGTAGGGTTGTGTGTATATTGTAAGGTCTATTTGGCCGAGACTTAATCTATTATGTCACTTAACATTATATTCATTGACTCCACACCCTAAAAGTTAATATGGCAGCAAGAGGGCTGAAAATCCAGAATTCGTTTATCATTGTGGCAATGGTACTTGACAGTCGTGAATATATAATGTCCAAATATTCATTTAGAATAGTGTAATTTGACTGAAATTTTCAATATACATGTATTCGTTTTTAATTCTCTTTTTCTGAACTATTATAGCAAAAAAAAAGGCCATTTCTAAATCTAAATTTTACGTAATGTCCCTTTAACTATAGTCGGTGTTAATCAATACCTTGGTAAATCAAAGATAGTGAACAAATGTCTTGAAGAATAAATCAATATTTATTGATATGGATAATAATAGAAAGTAGGAAGACAAAAGTTTCATAAATATGCGAAAACAAACATATATTTAAAATAGCTTTCTCTATAATTCCAAGTATACCGAGTTTATTATATTCTTTTGAACTTCTGTAGGAATCGTTACGCTTGTAATAAATAAAAAAAAATCTTTTTATAATTTTCTACTTGAGTAAATGTGGTTCAAATATTGATATATTTCTTGTTATCTGAGCTATCACGTTATCAGGAACATTGGTCACGGTTTAAAAATAAACCAAACGAGAAATTATAGCGTTTCTAGAGTAACTTAACGATACGACAGTTGAAATAAGGCTTGTTATCTTAAACATACTTAATAGCAACTAATTTTATCGATAAAATATCAGCTGAGAAACTATTACGATCGGATGTAGAAGTTGGAAATACGGGTAACATAATATCTTCTTCGACTTCCTATCTAAGACTTCGAATTACCAGTAAAAAAAGCTCTTAAGATAATTTGAAGACTACATAATTTAATGTGTCCGTAAGGACCCCCTCCCTCCCACCCACACACACACCTCGTTTTTGACTAGAGTTTATTAGTTAATTATTATTATTCCGTTTTCTTTTCTTTATTAGGTGGGGTTGATTAGTGGAGTCCCAACATTCAGATTTCTAGAAAATTGACTATATTTCGAAGCGCCCCATCCTGGTAAATAAAGTTGACAAAGTATTTATCGGTTTACAACAGGCTGTTATATCGTGTGTAAGTATGAAATCCTGAATAAGTACACACAAACTTTTGATTTCTGATTAATTCTTATAGGCACCACACCGCCTTAATTAGTTCGGCTTGGGATAATTACATGTTATATAATGCACGATCTATCTAATTAAACAAGCATGTCTGTGGAAGGTTTTTTGGTTTGTTTAAAAAAAGAATTCATTTGATTGACACAACATTGGCTTAAATAATTAAGCTACACCATGAAAATCAAACGCTACACATCCCAATTTAAGCATGCAAATCAGTGCTAAGGTGTAATACAAGTACGAGCTTACTATGGGCCGAGATCTGTGCATGATGTTATCGTGGCCATCATGAAATTGTGACGTCATATCAACATTGGAAATCCACCAATCTATGCGCAATTGTACTTGAATTGACGGAGCCTAGGGCTTTTTTCGAAGAGCGTCGTCCAAAGAACAAGATGAGTAGGTTTTGGGAGTCCAAAAATGATGGCCATGTCTAAACATTAAGGCCACCTGCACATTTCGTCAAGGTCTCGAGATGTAAATAGGGTTAGGGCACATGATTGTTGACGGGATTGTGGATAAGGGCTAGGTCTAGGGATATCGCTAGCCCTGTTTATATCTCGTGACTTTGTCGAAATCTGCAGATGGTATTAATATTTAGACCTAACCCTGTCCTATCTACTTAGATTACGTAACTACTTTAGAGCGGTCGCATGGTTTGACGAAAGCATCAATATAACACAATTTGTAAATTTTGCTAACAGGTATCTAAAAACCAGCCATAAACTGAAAAATTGTATTCGCTGGATCCCCCCCTCCCCCCCCCCCCCCAAAAAAAAAACAAACAAAACAAAACAAACAAAACGAAAATCTAAGGTCCCTTGTACACGTTGGCATGCACGCAAGATGACACTTATAATTCAATTGTTGTCCGGGAGTAATATTTCCCTTATAGCGCACTGTGTTTGTTTATTTCCCCCAAAACACACAACACAGCGTACAGTATGGCCATCTCCATTAGCCCGATTGGTGCAGAAATCTACGACGTTAAACCCTTTGATTAGGTCTTTACACGGGTGATATTTTAACTAAACTTAGTAACCTTATGTTGTTAAACAGCGATGCACCAAAATAGCACGTGCCATTAAAGAACGATCAAGCTAAATGGATCATAAAGTTTGTGGAAACGCTTAAACAAAATATCAGAATTAATCACAGGATCAAAGAGAACGTGTTTCTTTAACCATTGTTTCCTGTTAACGTTAACTTTCTATTACTTAAAACTTGAAGGTCTTATCCGCCAGATTAGAAATGAAATGAACTGGGGTTTAACATCCTATAGACTATGCAGTGCGGGAAATTTTGCCCAGACAGGCCGTTTTCGCAAACTCTTCATAGAATTCCAAATATCCATTAGTACACTGGTATACATCTCGATCGTTTTGCCCCATTCCTCATACACCATGCTGACCCAGGAGAAACCAAGAGAGCCAGTGCCTTACTCACTGTGCCACCGTGACTCCCCGGTAAGCTAAACAGTAGTAATTTATGTAGTTCAACAGGTAGACTCAATAATTAAAGTAAGGATAAATTGCGTTTTAAATTTCTGAATCAATTTCGACGTGGAATAATTACATTAACCATTCTGTTCCCAGCATTTGCAATATGTTATTAAACACACCATGCTTCAATAAAGCTTTATAATTAAATATATTGTTAAGTAACATGTAACATGCATTGTTTAACTTGCAATATGTTATTAAACACACCATGCTTCAATAAAGCTTTATAATTAAATATATTGTTAAGTAACATGTAACATGCATTGTTTAACTTGGAAAACCTGAAAAGTATTTTTCAATATGACATTAGAAGCAAATACAGATGAATAATCTGGACCCATTTTCATTTTATAACCTTCTGTCAGTATAAGATCCAGGGACTTCGCATAGTTAATCAAGTTATATACATGTATTATTACACACCTGTCTGTTGTGGTACTTTAGTAATAAGTGGCATAATCCTGCCTTTTCAAAGCGTACATCTGGTCTACCTTTTGACGCATCGGATCGAGAAAAACTTTATTTTCACAGTAGACTAAATTTATTTTAATATCTGATAACAGTAAAAATAGACACTATTTACTGATTGCAAACTCTTGTTACAAGAGCCCCAGAGAATATTTCACTTGTAATTTAATAATCTTTTAAAATTATCCAGATAATATTAATAGATCACATTATATAGAACACTACAGTTATAAACTCGATTAAAAAGAGAAAATCCCAAATTAATAAAGTCTGAAATTATAAATCGTGATCAGCATCAAAGTAATTCTTTTTTCTGAAACTCTTTCGTTTCTTTTTAGTTTTACGTGAACATAAATTTGATTACTGGGTGGTATGTGTTTCAAAATGTAATTTTCAAAGACATAACAAGAACAAACGCGGTTAATTACACATAATGTTGCTTACTGCGTTTGGAAGTCAACTACTTGCTTAAAGCGTAATTCACATGCTTGCTATAAAATCTGCTTTTCGGCTTTCCAAACATCGAATATCCTTCTATTTAATCTATATTTTGAATCGATTTAGTTCACATGTGTAACTTTTAATCTATACTTTGCATGGCCCGAAGGGTGAAATGAATGCGTGTCGCTCTATGGGAGACTTAAATTTTACTGTAAAAGGAGAACTGTTTAATCTAGTAGTCCTATTTTATGTAAATTATGTAACATAAAACAGTTAAAGAGGCATACCCAGTTTTCACTGCGTATACGGGTTTAAAATACCACAAAAACGAATTTATACACGCAATATAGGTTTTTGGTCTATACATTCGACTGTGTATTGTTTCTTTATTTTAATTTTATTTGACATTTTGACATTTTGTTCCTTCATGACATCAAATTACAGCCATCAATTTAACTATGCCGTTCTTAAATCAAAAAAAGAATGACACTACCACATAAATTGACAAATGACTTATACCCCTTGGCCACCAGCTTCGATAAATACAAATTAAAATATAAATGTGGTTTTGGATTTGAATCTGTAGGTTATGCGTGGCGTTGACGGAAGAGATGTTTTATTAATATTTTTTTTTAAAGAAAAGAACGCACTTTTAACCGAGACGAAAGGAAATTGGCCTAGGGGTTTGTAATATTTTGAAACATGATATATTGATGATAATTCATTTTTATTTTCTTGTGTCGCGTAATCTTCAACAAATCAAATAAAAAGCTACAATACTAACGTGGCTTTGGATCACAATTTGAAATCTTCAGTTAGACACTGAATAAAATTTTAACAAAACATAGGGATGAAATGCCAGGATAGAAATTTGGACTGCAACGGGGTCTTTTACACACACACACAAGCCCTGGCACGCACAAACAAGGTTCTTACCAGAATCCAAGCTTACATTCGGATGAATAGTCCGGCATCCACGTTTTCTTTTGTTATTTTTAACAAGCCAACAGTGAGGCTGATGTCCCCCGCGGAAATCCCACAATAAACAGATGACACATATTCATTAATCTTCGATCTCCATCAAGGCATTGACCCAATAAACACCTACACCAAGTTTGAACACCTATCTCAGTTAGAAGGAGAGTTATTGTGTTCCAAAGTCTCAGCCAATCAAATTGCTTATCACTCTGCTTACCCTGAGCAGAAAATGCTCATTATCGAACTTAGTCAAGGTATTGATGTAATGAAACTATACACCAAGTTTCATCACTCTCACTTAAATAAAACTAAAGTTATCGTGTCCCAAAGCATCAACCAATCAAATTGCTTATCTCTGCTTACCCTAATTAGGCATGCTCCATCAAGGCATTGACCTAATAAACACCTACACCAAGTTTGAAATTCTAGCTCAATTAGAAAGAGTTATTGTGTCTCAAAAAGTAGGACGGACAGACGGGCGGACACATTTTAATAGTCCCCTGCTTTCTTCGAAAGGCGGGGTACACATATAACATTATTTTTGCTGTAACAAAATGTCGAATTTGGACTGCCGTAGGGTCTTTACACACACAAGGCCTGGCACGCACAAACAAGGTTTTTACCAGAATTCAAGTTTAAAGCTGCATTTCCTTTAGTACCGATCCGGTCCGGCTCCGGTCCGGTTGCGGATAAGAAAAAAAAACAACACTTTCATAGAATTTTAGTAAGAGTGTTTCCTTATGTGCGAGTGCGGTTCTGTATGCGGAGTCCGGCACGGTTTTTCGAAACGGACCATGTAGCGTTCGGTACGGAAACGCATGCGGAACCGTGTCCGTATCAATGTTTTTTCTTCTTTTACGAACCTTGGCAATGCCAGTGTCATGTTGAAAAGAGGGCCCTTCTGCTTGAATAACCGCATATAAGGATACACAACCTGCCGTGTGCTATGTCTACTCCCGAGCCGGAACCGGTTGCGGATACGGAAAAAAATCACTTTCATAGAATTTTAGTAAGAGTGTTTCCTTATGTGCGTGTGCGGATACGGTAATCTATGCGGCGTCCGGTACGGTTTTTCGAAACGGACCATGTCGCGATCGGTACGGAAACGCATGCGGAACCGTGTACGCACATAAGGAAACACAGTTTGGGTAGCCCGCACGGCAAAAAGCTAAAAATAGGTAGGTACATTCCAATTTTCGCCCTTTCTTGGACACGTGTTCATCAGAGAGAAAAAAAGATGAAAATCGAAAGAAAGGACATAGAGAAACTGATTGAACTTGTAAGTCGCCATCGATGCCTATATGATGCAAGCTGTACAGAATATAAAGATGCACAAACTGGTGCACAATGTCTGGGAATCGATTTCCCAGGCCATGGGATATGATTCTATATCAAAGGTGAGTGATCTAACTCGATGCATAGTGACTGATAAGCAGATTGTATTCTATCATCACACCAATCAACTGTATCGCACATATTTCATTGCTGTGCCATCGTCAGTTTTGCTATATAGTTTACATTAAAGCTGCATTTCCTTTAGTACGGATCCGGTCCGGTTCGGTTGCGGATACGGAAAAAAACACTTTCATAGAATTTTAGTAAGAGTGTTTCCTTATGTGCGGATACGGTCTGTATGCGGCGTCCGGCACGGTTTTTCGAAACGGATCATGTAGCGTTCGGTACGGTAACGCATGCGGAACCGTGTCCGTAAACGCACATGTCATAAGGTTTTTTTTTCTTCTTTTCCGAACCTTGACAATGCCGGTGCCATGTTGAAAAGAGGACCCTTCCGCTTGAATAACCGCATACAAGGATACACAACCTGCCGTGTGCCATGTCTGCTTCCGGACCGGATCTGTACTAAAGGAAATGCAGCTTAAATTCTGACCAATAGTCCGGCATCCGCGTTGGTTTTTTTTTTTTTTTTTTTTTTTAAAATAAATATAACATACGTTTATGCCATAAATAACTATGATAATTTAAAGCCCGCGTGCTTTAAGGTGTAATACAAGATGAAGAATAGTTAGCCACAATGGAAGACGCTCAGTCATAATATAGCTCATGGATAATTCTATCTGGTGCTGATATAGCCAATGGATAATTCTGTCTTTGCACAGTAAAGGAATAAAATAAAACCAAGTACGAACAATCCAAACCATTAGACAAAATTCGAAGTCCTAAAAAAGCGGTATATGCAAAATAGTGCAATAAAGCAAAATAGTGTAATCAACATATGGGCTGTTCACCGTGTACAAAATACACGACAAACCCTGCCTGGCGCCACACCCGCCATAGCTGCATCCAATCTATTAGGCGAAATCTCGGTAAAATAGCCAATGGACTATCGGTATGCAAAATGCACGTGATGAACAGTGTTAACGATACGTAGCAATCAATATATGTATATTTGTTATGTTTTTGTTATTGTTCCTAATTAATATATGGTTGGGGAGAGAGAAAAGACAATATAAAATACCTGCATGAAAATTATGTATTATTTTATTCGAAAAAAAAGTTTGAAACCTTCAAAATTTGGATGGAGCCAAACTCCTGAAAAATAGTACCAATTGGATAAGGCTTCGGATTTCCAATAAAACGTTAGTGTATATTTGAATTATCTAGATAAAATTATTCTATAATGATTAAATGCTGGATTAGGACAACACCACGATCTCGAGGGGCTGTACAAATAAACAATATCTTTCCTTCAGTTTTTTTCCCATATTCCATCCGAGACGACAACGTAACGCTCGACAATTTGTAAAGTCCACTCACATTGGTAGAATTGGGCATAAAGTATGTCTTACGCCGATCTATTCTGTATTTAGGACTCAATTCCATGTTATTTTTGCTGTAGCAAAATGTCAAACGTCACGTAAAATTAATTCCATCCGCAAACACATAACCTCAAATGGTCATTATTTATCATGCAATATCTGTGGTTCTTTTTCGCTATCTTTGGGCACTGTTACGTAAACACTCATATGAAATGGTAATTCAGCTAAGCTATCCTAATATATGAATATTAAATTCATTTCTTTTAATCTTCCTGGTGGGAGTAATATGTCCCATATGCAAAGAGCCATTTATGTAGTGACATAACGCGTTCTCATACCTGTTTTTGTTCTTATTAGTTTCGCTTACTCCACAGTATTTCTGTTTCGTTAAAATCTCAGGGGGGGGGGGGGGCATTTTTAACTTCATAAATCTTTGACCATCTTTGATTCCCACAACATATGAGATAAGATCTTGTATAGAGAATATATTATTATTCTATCCTGAATAATATTCGTGTACGTTATTTCTCATCGGGACGCGTTGAATAAGAATATAATTAGAAACAATAGACATTTGGAATTTTTTTTATCCATGTGGTATATTATGATGTCAAAGCCGTCGTGGGATTACTTTACTAGTATCACTCAGTAAAATCTAAATCGAAAATTGCCAGCTAATAAACTATACTCTATTAAAGCTTGATGTGTACGCCACGTATACCAAGCCAGAAATTAGAACAGTATCATGAAACAGCTTATAACCAAATACGTATCTGACTCTTTCTCTGGCATTCATGATGGCCAGGTGGAAGTCAAATACAAATAAAGCACCGTTATTGTCATTGTTCAAGGTCGTTAACCATCAAAATGACGTGAGCGCCGGGTTGTGTTTCCACAATTATTGTTAAAAGGTATTCATGTAAATCTGGAAACCTTCTATTGGTTTAATTACATCAAATATTAATTCCAATAAGACAGTCTTAAAGACTTGATTTAACGTAGAGATAATGCACAATGCTGCAATAATATTTTGTATTTGACTACAAGTCAAGGCCTTGAGTATGGCTTCAGGACTTGAAGCCAAAGAGCATACAAGACAATGACCGAAAAGTTCAAACACCGATCTAAACTGCAAGACTTCATCTGAATTTCTTTTATAGATATACAATCCTACACTGCAAACAATCGAATCCTTAAAAATGAAACGGAGGCGTAGAGCTATAGCAGGGTCCACCATACCAACGATTTTACATTTGATTACAAGTTTTCAATTCTTCTTTCAGTAAGATGGTGTAGCTCACATTTCTCAAATTGTATTCTTCTTGTGAACTTTGTAGTTCGTTGTCATCATACATCAAGTTATATCAATCTTATTGTCCCCCGAATTTCGAAGAAAGCAGGGGACACTTTTGGGACACAATAACTCTCCTTCTAATTAAGCTAGAATGTTCAAACTTGGCGTAGGTGTTTATTAGGTCAATGACGTGATAGAGGTCGAAGATGAGCATTTTCTGCTTAGGGTAGGCAGAGATAAGCAATTTGATTGGTTGATAACTTTAGTTCTAATTAAGTGAGAGTGATGAAACTTGGTGTAGAGTTCCATTACATAATACCTTGACTAAGTTCGATAATGAGCATTTTCTGCTCAGGGTAAGCAGCGCGATAAGCTATTTGATTGGCACAGACTTTGGAAAACAATAACCCTCCTTCTAATTGAGTTAGAACGTTCAAACTACGTGTAGGTGTTTATTAGGTCAATGTCGTGATGAAATTCGAAGATGAGCATTTTCTGCTTAGGGTAAGCAGAGATAAACAATTTGATTGGTTGATGCTTTGGGATACAACAGAGTGATGAAATTTGATGTATAATTTTATTACATCAATACCTTGACTAAGTTCGATAATGAGAATTTTCTGCTCAGGGTAAGTAGAGCGATAAGTAATTTGATTGGTCGAGACTTTGGGAACACAATAATTGAGTTAGAATGTTCAAATTTGGTGTAGGTGTTCATTAGGTCAATGCCTTGATGGATATCGATGAAAAACATTGTCTACTTACGGTAAGCAGATATAAGCAATTTTGATGCTTTGGGGCACGATAACTTTGGTTATAATTAAGTGAGATTGATGAAACTCCGAGCATAGATTCATTATATCATTATCTTGACTAAGTTCGATGATGAGAATTTTCTGTTTAGGCTAAGGAGCGATAACCAATTTGATTGGTCAAGACTTTGGGACATAACAACTCTGCTTTTAATTGAGGTAGAATGTTTAAACTTGATGTAGATGTTCATTACTGAGTTCAGTGATTAACATTTTGAGCAAAAGCGGATAGTTGCTACGTTTGAAAAAAATAAATGTGCGATTAATTAATAGCCTATGTGTCATCTATTTATTTTGGAATTTCGGCGAGGGACATCAGCCGCACTGTTGGCTTGTTAGAATTAGTGTACGGGCCGTGATTCACAGCGCTGTCTTAATAGGATCTGAACATGTTTTCTTAATCCACGTTTTAAGGTTTAAAATAAACTATAATTTAATTAAACAGTGCTAGACTTTCTGACACTATGATAAGAGTGAGTTTAATACATCTCACCCGTAATATTTAGACAGGAGAGAATTTCTTCCGCTTATTCCAATAGAAGCCGAACTAATCGAGTTATTCTAACAAATTGGCGACAGATAAAGTAAAACGGATTTCATCTCATTTGATCTTCGGTCTGAGATGGCATTCATATGAGCAAAATTGTTGTTATTAACGTAGACAGAGGGCTATATAAACGATTGACTAGATCTTTTTATATCTTATGGGATGAAACATGAACCAAATTAGACGTAGGACGAGGAGGTTAATATTAAAATAGGATTATACACATTTGTTCCTACGTAGACCTAAAGGTCGAGTATTGTCGTAAATTGTGTCTATATGTACACTTTAATAAGATTTTTAATAGCAGGACATGGAATTTATATTACAATTGTGGATGAATATTGGACCTTACAATAATATAACAAGTCTGGACGAAGGAAATATCTGGTTGTCATTAGATCGATTGTGATTCGCTATATGGAAATGTTTCTGAGCGGTCATTTAATCTGCTTTCGGTATGGCACAATTGCATTTTCGGTGAACAACACCAGCTGTTAATGAAGTATTATTCTTTAAGTTTAAATATCAGTAAAGGTCCGTAAATCGGATTCCTGTTATTACTTACAGTGATAATATAGTTCTTTTCTAAGTAATAATCTACTAACCAGACGTATGCGTTGGGTTTAATCTCCTCATAATGGTGTTATGAATCAAAATGTTTACTTTGCTGTAAATGGAATAGTGATATTTGTTTTCAATGGTTATGGAAGAGTATTGGAAATGTTCGTTTTGAAGTGTTTGTTCGCTGACGCGTGGGATGAAATCGCTCAACGACTTATTCGTAATTCTCTTAATGTGTTGATGAAAATAGCATTTGCTTGGTGATAAATGACCAAATAAACTGTTACAATAATATATAAACAATCCCCAAAGATTAACCATCTATTTTTTTAAAATTTAATAGGTATCTAAGAAGACTGGGAAGATTTGAAAGTGTGTGACATTAACATCTATGAAAACTCTATCCCTTATAATGAGCAAAATGCCAATATCCAATTTGATTAAGGAATTTAACCTAGTTCTTAATATTGGACGACAAACGTTTTTAACCATTATATAGTTTCTATTAAAATAGAGACCCGGTCTACATTTATTTATTAGCTATTTCATTTATATTGTCATGTACACATTATGTAACAAAACTTCAAAAGATATCAATTGCCCAAGCAAGGTGCCGTACTTGTGCCTTTTGGCAATTTTTAGATATATAAAGTGATTGCGATTTTGTACCAAGCTAATTTAAAGATGGCGGACTTGAAAACGAAACAATAAGTAATAATATGTATAATTTCTGTTATCGCTGGGAGGCTAAGTGAGTAAGGCGTTGGCGTGGTTTCCCCTTGTCAGTTGTGCAGGACTGGGGGACTGACAAGGGCAGCTGTCTAGTCGTTCGGATTGCATGAGAAAACCGAGGTCCTGTATACACATTGGCGTGCACGTAAAAGATCCCCTGGCAGTAAATTCTGAAGTCATGTGCAATTCAAAGTGATTGGCCCCGTGAGGAATGTCTCCCCGGCGACCAAGCTGCCAGTCCGTATAAGGAGCTTTATACGTATATAATCAAGGTAATAGTTGAAATCACGTCAAAACATTGAGTACCTTAATATTTATGGTAATTATATATAATTCAAAACAAAATATTCATGATAACTGTCGGGCCAAAGAATACTGGTGTGTGCAGACTTCTTCCTTAGATGATCTGTCAATAATTGAAACAGTTGAAAGTCCAAAACGATATATCAAAAAATTAAAATGGCATAATTATTAATGTCTCTGACAATCAATCATTGGTGGACCGGAAATACATCCGTCTGGAACAAATTCGCAATGTCGTGAGTAATTACGTTTCATCCTAAATGTAATCGGATATTCTCAGCCATTTCCGCGTCTGAGTGAAGCAGAAGAAAATACCTAAATTGCTCGATTTAAATACTGTACGGAAACATAAAATGGAGGCTAACGTCTCTAGAACACAAAACTTCAGTCATTTTGATATTAAAATACGGTTCATTTTATTTGCCGTGATATATTGAATACCCCGGATGAATATTTTGCCTGGAAGAGAGAGAGAGAGAAATGAGGTTTAACATCCACTCGACACAAACTAGAACATTTCGGGACTAACATATGGTTTAATTTTATTTCAACAATTCGCTTGCGCGTTGGGGTCTTTAGCAGTGAGAGGAAACCGGAAAAAACCCACGAGGTTGGACAGGCGACCCTGCTCCTTGTCACCGGGCATTCGGAACCACGCCAGTTGACTCAATGGCGGGCCTTATGATACAGCGCGCGGAACTCATGTGAGTCCATATACAAGTCTCGTCTCCATCAGCAAACTAATGGTTATATACCTTTCAACTGGGTCTTCACACACGAGATTATTACTATACATGGAGTTATCACAATTTCGCTAACTGGTATCAATGTATAGAGTTCATATCTACATTGGCCATACATGTGGAATTGATATAATTAGTGCATACTTGTTTAGAACAAAGTGTATAATTGAAAAGCCAATATCACATAATATCAAAACCAGCTGGGGTCAATAAGTTCACTGCATCTAAATAATAATATGTCTTATTTTATACGACAGACAATTTTATGAAAGTTATTGAGCACTTTGTCACAGCTTGTGTAATAGAAATGAATTTGATCCTTCTTCGTCTATACCTGTTAATCATGTTCCTGCGAAACTTGTTACGAATCTTCGTGGGATGAAAGTGGCTGTTATTTGTAACTATGTTATTGTCCGACAGGTGAGCACAAAACTATCACGCGTGGAAAATTTCATATATTCGGTCAGTTACATCCCATAATCTCTCTTTATCTCATTCAACTTTATAGATTTTTTAGTTTGCTTCATTTTTTTCTGTTTCATAATCGGTTGCTTTTGATAATATCTTGTAAAAGTCAATAGCGCCCGGGCTTGTCAGTTTTTTTAACTTACATCTGGGGCTTGATAATGACATATTGCACTGCTCACTTATACCAGCACCTTTTTACTGACAATATCAGTGTCTTTAACATGAATATCGTTTTTCGTAAAATATCGTATCTTTCACTTGAGTCTTCGTGTTGAAATGGTGTCACTGTTGACTTCCGGGTTCTGGACACATATGTTTTTTCGATTTACATATTCGTTACTATTGCGCGTATACAGGTGTACCAATTTCCATTATAAAGTTCATTACATAGTTCCATAAAATCTAGCAAAGTTTGTCCTTGTAGCTATAGTTAGTAGAACGAGTACTGGACTCTTAACATAACATAAGCCCAATGGCGGTCAATTTTCCACGAGGTGAATTAGCCACACATGAACATATCTAATTTAGATAAATTTTAATTATATTGAGACGCAATGAAAACGTTCCTGCACTATTGTAACAGGAAGTGCTGGTCAGAAATAAATTTGTATAGCCGCAAACTAATTAACCCTTTCCAACGTCGCCACTTGAGGGGACAAACTTCTAAATGGATCCTTCTCCACAATACTACGTCTGGTTGCGCTGATACTCAAGCCCTCTCGGTGATCAGGTGTCAACTTGAGCATGTCTTCCACTGCAGAAGTTGCACTAGCCCTAGGTTTTTTTTTTAAAAGTCGCAGTTTACACCGTTTGTTCTGTCCCATAAATTCGTTCTCGAATTGGCATAATATCTTCCACGGTACTGTAGGCATTACTCGGACCTTAACTGTTTTAAAAACCACATTTCATGCCCTATATTCTAAATCACAAAGTTGTTGTCACATTTTATAGCCCATGTCTGCACTATAAAATCATGATCTTCGACATTTTCTTTCGGTTATTTTTATTTTATACCACATTTCATTCAATTGTTCATATTAGTAATTAACATTAATTGGATTAAATAAAAAATACACAAAAAATCTGAATTATTATTATTCCGTGTATAACCAAAAAGAGAAGGAAAGGGGAAATTATTACCAAATAAATTTCTTTATACAATTGTACGTGTAGAATATTGCCTGCAGAAAATCAGGTATTTTTTTAACCAGGAAATTAATAAATTGGTTGACGAAAAGCAAAAACACATTGCCGGAAGTAACAACTTGTAAAGAATATTGTAGCAAGCGTTCTATTAACTGCGTAACGCATGATATTTTCTTCCGGGTAGATATATCTATAGAGTTACAGTTTACACTCGATTCTATTTCGAAGATGGGAGCTGAAGAGTTCTCCTGCAAAACAACCGGAAATTAAATACGCCTGTTTACTAACGATCGTCAATGGGTGTTTTTTGTTTTGTATGTGTAATTTTCCCATTTATTGGCCTACTTTTGCTGAAATAGTTTCGCTGATCATCTTGGGGAAATATGTCTAAGGCACAAATACAATAAGGATTATAATTTGACTATGTTGTACTGTGTATGTTCGCCAACATACTTAATTTATTTATACCCATAATTAATCATTTAATTTATATAAGGGGCACTGTGTCCAGCATTAGCCAACTATATAACGGTATTTTTTGTTGATACGTGGTGTCCATTATTAATCATTTATATATCGGTGCTTCTGTGGGGCCAAAAACCGACAGTGGGCATATAGAAAGTCCGACAGCAGTCGCCTCCGATAGACCACGACAGGTGTGGGCGCATCCGACACCCTATCGAGCCAAAGGCCGATAGGCGATTTTTCTGTCGGGCAAATAACCACATCTAGTGGTTCGATAGGCATTCCTCAACATGTGGTGAGTGCGTGCAGACGCGTGTTGTAAGGATTTGGACGAATGATGGATGTATGGATGAACTTTTTTTCTCTTTCTTATAAATACAGATTTTCAAAGCCAATATTTAGAGAGTTATTAGAAACCAACAGCAGTCGGCTGTTTTTACGAAAAAAATGTTCATCCATAAAGTTCTCAAATGGTTTCACTCGATGCCGGAACACTCTCAATGGGCCGCGAAATTCGTCCAAATCCTTAAAAAAAAACGCGTCTGCACGCACTCGCCGCGTGTTATGGAATGCCTATCGGACCACTAGTGGGTTTTTTTCCATTTTTTTGCCCGACAGAAAAATCACCTCTCAACCTTGGGTCCGATAGGGTGCCGGAACTAATCAGTGTTTGTATGCGCCTTCCCCCGGTCGTAGCCTATAGGAGCCGACCGCCTGCTTTTTTGCCACACAGAAGCACCGACAAGGCCGATATTTGGACCGTTAGATTCCGTCAGTTGTTATCTGAGTTACTTGGCGGCCTCCCCTGGGGTCTTCAAAATTGACTATTTCCTGGATCTCGTTGTGTATAATCGCGTGGGCAATTTCATTGTTCGACACAGAGAAGCCAAGTGAACAGTCAAACATCTCAAAATGGCTAATAAATGCGCCCTCTCCAGTCCTGGTCTATCGGAGCCGACTGCTCTGGGCCTTTCTATGCGGCCCCTGTCGGCTTGTAACAACTATCCGAATATTGGTTTGAAAAATCTGTATTTACGAAAAATATGTTCATCCGTAAAGTCCTCAGATCGTTGGATTATAATCATACATTTCAACTTTCATCAACATCGGATAAAAAATGTGACTTCTAGAGTATCCACAACCTTGTTATTACATACTTTTACACTATTTGCGTACAAGGAGCGGCCATTTTGTCCGGCAGTTTGGTTCAGATTTTTACGAAATTTGAAACTCAACCTTCATTGATGTGTAACGGTGATATATTTAAACGTTTTTTAAAATTGAATACAAATTGTGACTTCTATCGGGTCCACGAGCTGGAAATGCGATTTTTCGAAAAATCAGGGGCCATAATCAAGGACGTTACGTTCGGATATGCGCGAATATCGAAAGGAATCAAGATCTTTGGGTTATAAACATAAATTTAAAGTGTCATCAAAATCGGATCAAAATTGTAGCCTCTAGAGGGTCCACAACCTTGATATACCATATATTTACACTATTTCCGTAAGAGATGCGACCATTTCGTCCGGAAGTTTTGGTCCGATTTTCACGCAATTCGGACTCGACCGTCATTACCGTGTAACGGTGATATATTCGGGCAGTTTTTTTTTTTAGATCGGATAATAATTGTGACCTCTAGAGGGACCACAAGCTAAAAATGCGATTTTCGTACAATCAGGCGCCATAATTCAAGAAGCTACGATCCGATATGCGCAAATATTGAAAGGAAAAATGAAAGCAGAATTCATATCTATATAAACGTGCGTTGGTCATAAATGTGGCGGGGTCAGTTCCCATTGGTAAGCCAATAGTTGTATTATCTGATCCCCAACCTCAAATATGGCGTTGTCAATTAAAAAATGTATAAAGATTTGAAATGTAGCTTTGTTGAAATCCACAGTGTCAGTATTTCGACGTTATAATCTATTTAGCATCTTGTGTGTAAATGACCATCAAGTTTCCGAAAGCGCCCGTTCAAATTATCTGAATGTTGAAGCATAGTATATAAAGTAGAAAAGTCAAAGTTTCTATTGATTTAGCATTATGTTTATGATTACTTTTCTCTAAAGTGTCTTCACCAATTATTAAAAGGGATGCAATATCTGTAAATTGGTCTGTGAAATACTTTATACCTATGTGAATTTGTAACAACTTAACTGGATGGAATGGGTTTTCTGGAACACCAAAATTGACTGTATTGATTTTATTTGTGATACGGATGCCAATTTCAACAACCGTAGAAAAACTAGCAATTATCACAAGGACATGTTAAAATTTGTGACGAAAAGAGAGATATAACTGGTTATTAATGTGGCTTTTTACCGGCTTTTAAATCTTTCCTTGAACTAGATCGAATGAACTAGTTCTATTGCAGTTTGTTTCTGAGATGTATGCTGTTTTTTTATTTATCAATTTACGGATTTGAATAGCTTACTTGTATTTTATCTATTTGTTTTTCTAATATTTTAAGGGACTGTAATAGCCATGTAACGTTTTCTGTAAGGAGCGAACCAAGGTAAAGTATGTACGAAAAGTTCTTAGAAATTAAAAGGAATGAAGTGTAACATATTACTATTGTGCTAATGGGGAAGGAAAAACCTCTTTTAACCATTTATCCTAGCCCCATACGACTATTTGAACCTGAGTAATTAAAGGTCAAGGTCATCTTTAAGAAAACTATCGAATACCGCGTACCTGCTACTTTGCTACAAATAATTGTTAAAACATTTAATAATTCAGAAACGAATAGAAGTTATCATTGTAAAATTAATTTTCTAGAACGAACTTAATCTAGTTGCATATTTATTTTTCAACTGCTATATCATACATACTGGTTCACATTACGGTATTGTAACACAGTTATCAAAGACTTTGTTGCACTGGGCTAATTATCCTCCCTCCATCCCCCGAGTGATCCCATGTAGCATTAAAGCGGAAGACCAACGATTTTCAACAAGCTTTCCATAAATCTTAAATATATATTTCTGTATACTCCCCTCTGTAAAACAAACAAAAACATGTTTGTAAGCGAGAAATTAAACATACAAATTTGGCATAAGTTAACTGCTGTTTTTTGTTTACGCGTCGTCCTTTGGCCAAAAATTTGATGGGCTGGGCTGTTTATTAGGATATCAACACGAATTTATGTTTTTTTTAACGTTTAGTACACAAAGCCGTCGCGTAAATTCATTCACACTGAACAGTACGCGGTGGCCCAATTCACGCCACATATATAATTGTTTACATCACGTGGTTTGTTTGACAGCTTGCAAGTTATGGAAGTATAACGTTGCCAATATTATTTCATTGTTCACGGTGCAAACTGCATAGTCAGTAGTTCAAAATACGTATTTTAGTTTTACAATTTGCAATTTCCATTGCTCAACAATACCAATGCCACGGTGTTAAAATACAGAATACACTTTTCAATAATACAAAATACAGTAGAATAGTTATTTTGCACATTACACTTCTGCATTCTGCATTTTGCATAATAGACAAATGCATAATAGAACCTTGCATAGTAGAACATATACCTTATATGGGATGTACGACGTACGTCATTTACATACGGAAAAAAATCCGGACTATGACGGAAATTAATGATTTGCGCGATAAAGCCATAAGACCGAGGTCATTAGAAGGGGGGGGGGGGCAGTTCTCGATTTTGTTAGTCTTCAACGTCCAGGCTCTATAATGTAATCAGTTCGACGATTAGAGGATTCTGAAAGATAATAGTCTGGTTTAACGATATTTCAAGTGAATCAATTTCTTGATAAAAATTAAATTGAATATCTTATTTAATTGACAGGTCTCTAAAATCCCTTTTTTGGGTAAGGTTAAAGAATCTTATAGTAACCGAGCGGAATCTCTCACCCGTATTCCAGCGCCAATAAAAACCTCGATATAATTATCAGGAAAATAATTGTTACCTTTATATTAGAAAATAGCATTTTAAGACATAGTAGACCCCCCTCCCCCCAAAGAAATTTGCTGAAATAAAGATCCAATTATATGTCGTGAATTCCTGTTTAGAAAATCTGATCGGCCAAAAGGTCGCTGACCTATCTAAAGGCCTCTCCGATGATGACGATGATGAGGATGATGATGATGATGATGATGAGCCACCAAAGCTAGTTTAGAAGCTATTGGGTGCGCAGTGAGCCTACCCTAACTCGATTCCCCACATATTTAGTAAGTTTACGGTAATATATCGTCAAAAGCCAGCATAGAAGGCTTCTGGATTTTTGTATTCTCGTAGTTTATCCATCCCTTGACTCTGTGAAATACAAAACATGTTGTAAAACTAAAATACGTATTTTGAACTACTGACATTTGCAGTTTGCACCGTGAACAATGAAATAATATTGGCAACGTTATACTTCCATAGCAAGTGACATGTATTCCGTCTGCTTCGATGTTTTTGTGCTTGCTGGCAGTGTTTTTCAACATAAACAGACCAAAATTATGGGCATGTGAGAGATGATATATAGTGCATTTTGGCACATAATGTCGACGTGAACGACTTTTCCATTGTTTCTTCCATTTCCTCTTGAGAATAGCTGGGCTTGAATCTGTATACGGCATTACTGTAGACCCATAGAAGCGATATCTTATATTCCGATACGTTGTTGTTTGACGTTGACATGCTTTGGAAATTGATGTATTTCTTTGAATATATATGTGCCACAAGTCCGTTGAAAAAAATAAAACCACTGTCCGCAGACTCAGCACGCACACAAACATTCTGGTGCTCCTAATAGAAGTGAATTTGCATAGTCCATATGCGATGTTACTAATGCTCTAACAACAGCAAGCATCCGTATTAAGATTAGAGCGTATTCTCGAAATAGCTCTCATTTGAAGGTGCATTTTCCGTATGATACTATTGATTTTGGGTTTGACGTAAAGATTTTACCAGACAGTCTCATGATGTTTTTCAAACTCGCCAGACGGTTCGATGACCTTAAATGATGAGACGCTACGTGACAGGTTACAAGGTTTTACACCACGACAGCCTTGTCATAAACAAAACGAATTTCATCTTTAAAATAATGACGCATCAATTTATTTTCCTGCCTATTTCACGGATATCTATATTAATTTTTTAGTAAAAAGAGGAAGAAGGGATTATTTTTCCCAAATTCCTAATTCATCACCCTAGTTTTTAAACTGACAAAACTGAATGGCAGAAGTTAAGATGTGTCATACATATTGATGCATGGTCACACTTTAGATGAACTGGCAGTTTTCCCTTGCGTCATTTATAAATGGAAAAAAAAAGATCAAGCATGGAAAAAAAAAAGATCAAGCACGCTTTCAACTAATATAAAAAATAAACGGCAAGAACATTTAATTTGTGAGAACATCCTTTAGTATCGTGCTTTAGCTGAAACAAAACCCCCTTAGCATCGCGATTTGTCGGGTTTCTTTTTTATTGAACAACATTGTACAATATTATAAACATTAAACGCTAAGAAAAAAAATCAAGATAATAACAAGACAGCTCCACTTTTATCTTCACAATATCAAGATATAATAATATACCTTGACTGCATTAGTCAACCTTTTAAAGCAAATATCGAAAGAATTAAAATCGGAAATAAACCATTGACGTGTATCAAGATATGTGATTGTACGATTTTTGAGATCAATAACCAGCAATATTCAGATAACTTCCGTGATACAACAATTTGTGTCAACACTACTAAGGTATTAGACGTATATAGGAATATTTTGACACTGTAAAGATTCTTCACTGGTTATTTCTACGATATAATTAAGACATTCAGGAAATGAAATAAAATGGGCTTTAACTTCTTACTGTTCTGCTCCGACTGGGATAATGAAGACGGGCATACGCCATACAGTGTGCTACTAGGAGGCAAATTTTGCCCTGACAGCAGCGCTAAGGCCTATTCTTATATGGAATTCCAACTGCCACGGCATCTTTTACGTGCAATCTGTACACGGGACCTCGGTTTTTCGTACCATCAGAACGAATAGACAGCTGTCTTTGATAAGTCTGCGGGCCTGCACCACTGACAAGGGGGAAACCACGCCGGAAAATCCCACCGATGACATAAATTTGTTAGAATTAAAATCCTTTCACAATCGCGATCAAAACTTCCCCAAGGAAAAGATCGATGAAGAACCTTGTTTCCTACTTTTCAACGGAACCACCTTGTCCATGTTTGACTCGTAAATTGTATATTATGATCGGCCTGCTCTTCGTTCATATAATCATCACTCTCAGATTCAAATCCGGAATATTGTAGCCACTAAATTCTACACTCTAACAATGTTATTCAACTAGAAAAATTGATGTTCTCTTTTTCATTTTCTTGATTTGTCAAGATTTGTCGTGCTTAGTACACATATCCAATTCTTCAAACCATGATTCATTGCATTATGTCTTATTTGTTCAATTCAACTCCTGTTTTCAACCAACTTTATGTTTTCTTTTACAATAAAAAACCCTTTAAAATCTCGATTTCTTTTTTACACCACATCCATTACCTATCAAATTTAATTGCACGTATTCACATTAACCAATGATTAAAGAGGTTTGAAGAACGATTTCTGTGATGTCTTAAGATAGTCTTTATAACCCGTTCCTGTCATTGTTTCTGGTAATTGAAGTTCAATGATTCCATGTCAAGATGTTTTTGATCTCAGATTTTGTAAGACAATGATCACACAGTAGTCTTTATTAGCAACCCATTAAAAACATTTAACGATATTTGCTACATTCAAAGTCCCAAACGAAGTAACTGATCTACAAAATTAAAGTTATTCTTGGAAAAAGAGACGAAAATGTCTGGAGAACAAATTGAGATTTTTCCCTTAACATTAATGTGGGAAATAAAATCTATGCTGCTGAATTGCGTATAGTTAACGTACAGTACGGTAGATTGTAATCTTAACCCTTGGTAGGGGATGGGGTCCGTGAGTCATGGAGATAACCAACGCCATCATTAATCACTGACAAGCAATCGACAAACAGAAGGCATATTGATATACGCGTTCTATATTTGTTTTTTTATTTCGACCAGATACAACAGTATGCCTGTTATGCTTGACATACTAGCATTAATTTCGACATGTAGAATATCTGACCTTCATAATCATCTAAATCACAGCTCTATGCAGAAGAAGGGTGTCTTCACATCAATCTTTGATTTGTACAGCAATATCTCAGAAACACAAGCATCCAATCGAAGGTGTATTGACCCTTTGTTACGAGCCATGATGTATGATATAAAGTCAATATCGATACTATTTATACGACAACATCTATCAGCTACAAAAAGTTTTGCAATTGGTTTGTTTTTCAAACCTTAGAATCCCATCTATTGCGAATTATACCATACGCCACAACTTTGTTGATGGTGATACTGGGGACGACAATGGACACGTAGTCATCCTAACTTGTATACAGTTTTGGCAATTGCTAGGACAAGAAGGGTGTCAAACATGCGATCCAGATCCAGATCCGGCCCGCTAAGGGGTTAAATGTGCCCCGTGGAACAAATTTCAACAAACTGAGGGGGTCGATAATTCTTAGAAACTAGCAGTGGAAATCATTTATTATTGTTTTCCGGGTTCAGTAAAACTTCTGTCCTGTATGTCAGAGGTATCTAAGTTGTATTTATTACAAAAGAAAGTTGTGTTCAACATTATATCTTGACAATTTGCAAACCAGTTTTAAAAAAAATCCCTGTGTCCATAAAGTTCAAGGACGTTTGGCTTTATCTTGATATATTTTCGTATATCTCCGATCCACTTGATATAATATTTTAGTCTCATGTGGCCCCTAAATCGAAATGTGTTTGATACCTCAGATTAGTTAAATGAAGCTGTGTTCACAATAGGGGTTTAATCTGAATTGAATTCAGAATAAAGTCTTATTCCGGACTTAGGCGTCACACTCAGTTCGCTAAAATTCGAACTGAATCTGAATTAACGAATCCATATATTTTTCCGAATTCAACCTGGAACAATTATTCCGAATTGGGTTATTCGCAGATCAGCAGTTTTACCGGAAACGATAACTTTACGCGCATGTTCACTTCTACTTCCGATTTATCGTGAGAAATCGTGTATGACATTAAATACTGTGCATAAATTTAAAGTTAATCATATATTAACATTAGCCTCTAGAGCGTCCGACGGGCGACGGCAATATACGACCACATTTCAATGTGATCATATCAAAATCTAAATACAAAGATAGATGTGTTAAGATCACAGCTTACCATTCACGGTCTAGACCTTGGGGTGGGGCAGGCAAGCTTTAGTCGTCTCGAATCTAGTGGAGTCTATCTCTAGCATGTATTGTATATGATTAGTGCTAAAAGGATTTGAATTATGAAATGGGAGCCACTATGTTTCAGTGAGTAAGAAATACATGCATATACGTGTTGATGTATAGCAAACGCTACCAAAAGAGTAATCATCCTCATTCGCATTTGATTTTGGTGCCAACGAAATCGTGCCCGGCGCTGCATGGCAAGGTGCCTAATATGTAGCCTTGCTTGCCCCAGTAAATTAAACATAAGCAACATAAGATCACCAATACGAATGTCTGGCGCATCCATCTTGAATATAAATGACCTTCACTGCGCATTCAGTGTGGCGCTTTTCATTCTGAATTCAATCCGAATAAGCTGTAATGTGACACACCTCTTTTAATCCGGGAAAAACCAATCCGAATTCCGGAGGCCGGTCACCGGAATTCGCATTGAATGCGCATTTAGTGTGAACGCAGCTTGAGAGAATTACTGCGCCACCTTTGCTCTTGTTAAAGGTTACCAAAACCATTTCAGTCCTATACCATCCAAATAAATGTCAATGAATGCATGTACTTAGAATAAAATGGAGATAAACGACCCAAAAACAGTAACTTCTATTTTCGTGTTGTAGATTGCACTTAAATCTTTCTCAATTCGTAAATGACGGAAGATTACCGTTAAGGACTAAGCAATTCAAATCGATTTAAGAAATCAAAAAATAAAGTAGCCCTGTAATAAGATGCACTAAATACGACCGCAGTCGATGAGTTTGATTTTATCAGATGAAATAAGAAAAACATACTGTTGATCAGCAGAATAAAAAGTTCAACAAAATTTCTGGTCTATTAAATTTAATAGAAAATCGCTACTGAATTGTAGACTTATTAATTGTTGCCAAAAATTTGTATAAAACGAGTGACCGTTTATTTGCCATGTCGTTTCGAATTTCTTTATGGAAGAGATTGTCAAATATCGTGCATCCAGAACAGAAAGGTTGTTATCGTCGCCATCTTTTTGTAATAGTTGTTAATGAACTTGTAATTGCCCACAAGATCAGAATTTCAAACTGATACCTTAAGAAAAATATTACATGCCGTTGTTAATGAACTCATGTCGATCACCTCTCCTTGGGCGAACAATCCCAGCTGATTAATATTTTTTATGGTAAAGCAACAATAAAATAACATGTTGATGGTTAATAATCGTCCGTCGACCGCTATAAAATCTACAAATATTACACGGATCTGAAGGTATTAGGATGATAAAAGGTGTTTTTGATGTTAATCTTGGCAATAGATACAAGCACTAGAAGTATTTAATGCTTGATTGATCACCTGGTTATTAGGCATGAAATCAGCATGGTGTTTGAAGCAAGCGATATTTTCACGCCATAATATGCTCGTGTTGAACGACAGGATAAAAGTGTACAGTGGCCAGCCAGTATGTTAGACGCGTACCCATAACGTCGTGTGACTTAGTAAATTATTAACTGACTGCTTTAACGTTGAAGATATTTGTATTATCACAGGTATTAAAAGCCTTAATGTGATTATATGTTCAATTACAAACGGATACCGAGTGTTAAAACTGGACGTTTTTGAGGTAATTTCTTTACAAATTCAACATCAAATATTTACTACAAACATCAATTAAACAATGTGTCAGCTTAGAGAATAAAATAAATGTCTGGTAATCGAAGAAGACTATAGTCCTCATCCGATCACGAACAGCAACGCGTTAAGCACATCTTTGTTATTTCTTCATAATATTCCAAGTGTGCGTTGACAAAAGGAACTGTTACAGATATCAGAAAATCAATATAGGATTTACAAGTAGTAAATAATGTTATTACACCTAACCATAGCTTATAAACAAGTTCATTCATGGATGTTTTAAATTGGATAATAGTTTTTAAGAGGAAGTTAACAAAATTACAGTAAGTTGTAAAGGAAAATTTTCCTATATTACATTTCTCATACATGTTTACTTGTTTTACTCAGGATACTTCTGCGGTATGAAATAGAAATCACCTTGCCTTTTTTTTAAAGAAAAAAGGATATTGTATTTTCATTTGTAGAAAATTGTATGAAAATGGAAAATGACTTCTTATAATGGAGCGTCATGCAAGCGTCTCATATATCAAAATAGCTTTTGGATTTTTTTCATAGAAAAACGATATTTATTTTCCACAAAGGACAAAAAAAATATATGACATCATAATACTAATGTCTCTGTCAAGAATATTTAGATAGTTTTCAAAAATTAATGACAATTTTCAATAAAATGAAAGGCCATTTCAACTATTTTTTTTGTTTTTTTTTTTAAATAAAATTATAATGTAATTATCCAATTTATCAAAGGCTTTATTTTAAATTTCGCAGCTGTCATTGGTTTAAATATTTCTGTGTATAAATTTAATGACCATTCCTAGTGGAATTCAAGTTTTGTAAAACTATATTAATGGTTTCCGGTATTTTCTGGGTTGATTTCCCCTTGTCACTGGTGCAGGTAGTATGACCTGGCAAGGGACACCGCCTGGTCATTTAAATGACATAAAAACTGAGATCGCATGTATATGTCAGCCTGCACGTAAAAGATCCATTGACATTTGGAATAAGAGGAAGCATAATGCCCGCGTTAATTAACTCGGATGGGGCAGTAATTTATAGGACGCTAAACCCCATTTCATTCCACTTAACTTATCGCTTTCCATCACTGGATTTGATTTTTTCATATGGCGAGTTAACTTAAAATTGCTATGGTAACTCGATTTTACCGAATTCTTCCCCAGGTTAGGGTCGATTATGTTTGATTTTCATATGATAGATTTTTCTTCGGCATTCATCAACATTAAGTCAGTAGACCAACTTGATCACGTACATCATATATCAATCAGATCGTGGCAATGCCACACTCGATATATGAGTGTTCCTTCTGTTACAAAATAACAACATCGCGTTTACATCGATTGGTATATCCTTAATTTTACAGTTATAGAAAAAACAGGAGGGGGGGGGGGTAATAGTTACATAAGAAGAAAAAAAATGAACAGTTAGCTGGGTTTTGTTTTTAAAATCAATAAGAAGAAGGGTTGTTTTCCATTTGTGTTCTATTATAATTATTGTTGGTCTTCTCTCTTCCACAGATTGAACTACAATACCAGAAATAGCTCCGGGTACATTGGTTGACTAAAGATTGTCTTGGACTCAGTGAAGTTTAATCCAGAGTATTTATTAACCTTCTAGATCTGGCAAAAATAAGGTCAGTTATAGGTTGATGTATTTGATTGGATTAATGGCTGCTGATATTTTATGATATTATATCCAATAAAAGAAGTACAATCGAGTCGATAACCATATGGATTTGATCAACTAAACAATAATTAGGGTCTCTGATACACAACTTAGCAGTGGCGGGTTTCGCGAAAAAGTTGGGATATGCTTACAATTTTTAAGACATCTGAAAGTGATTTCACTGGAATAAAAAATTAATTGTTTCGGCGGCGGGGGAGGGGGCTAACGCGAAAGCTTTAGACCACAAGGCTTGTCATTACGTTTATTGGTGTGGTTTCGATCCTAAGCTTGTGTTCGTGACAAATAGTAGGAGAGCCTGTCCAGACTCGACGGATTTCTCCGAGCTCTTCGACTTCCTCCCACTGATAAAGTCCCTAACGCACAAATGAATTATTGCGATTACGTTGAATCATGTGTTAGTCCCGAAATGACCTAGTTTATTTTCCCTCAAATCGGCGCAAATCACGATTTCTCTATCTCCCCTCCCTCTTTTAAAAAAAAATCCGTTTGATATTTTCTGTTAGATCAATTTATGTTTTGATTATCAATTTAATCACCCTATTTATTACATTTATTTCTTTCGTGACTAAAAAAGCAGTCTGGTCCTATGTTCACCTCACTCATCATTTAACTATTTTAATGGGCGTTACGCTGCTTCAGCTAGCCACCCAATTTACAAACCCCGTCGATAGTTTCATCCTACTCGCCACCCTTGAGTGCAGAATCGTATTCTGAAGATCAAAACGGTTAGAAATAAATATATTCCCCAGTAATTTAAGCAATCAAACGCCTCTTTCCTGTCGATTTTGAAGACACGTGCGGGAAAAAGAGTCTAGCAATCAGATTACATAAACTCATCCATATATATTTATAAAAAAAGAACAAATTGCACATCGTTTCCCAAGAGGAGACGTCTGACGCTTTTGAGAAATAAATAGCGTGTTGCTTCTACTTCTATTAAGATATAGATAGTTATGGGCGGCAAATAGTCGGTTGATTATGTTTTGTATTTCTAGAACACCGAGTTGATACCACCTAACATTTTTGTTTTAATTAACTGATCTATCAACCAATTAATTGCATTATAAGTGTATTATATATCGTTCGGTATTAGAAGGTATCAATGAATGTCTAGCCAGACTTTACACACTGAATGTAGTCGATCATGATGAATTGTAAGATTGTGAGCAAAAACATTAAGTATCAATCTAGGCAGCGCCAGTTTAGGATCTGTCATTGAGTCAAGTGGTGTGTTTTCGATTTCCCCATTGCACATGACCAGGAGTAAGGTCGCCTGTCCAACGTCGTGGGTTTTCTCTGGGTCCTCCCACTATAAATACCCCTACGCGCAAGCGAATTATTGAGATAAAATTAAACAATATCTTAGTCCCAAAATGCCAGCAAGTTTGAACATTCCACTTCAATTAGAAGCAGAGTTCTTGTGTTCCAAAATGCAATAACAGACGGATGAACTCATTTTGGTAGTCTTCACCTCTCCTCGGCTCTCTTCGAAAGGACAAATATCTTATAAATCTAAAAATAAAAAGATTGATTCCAATGACTGTCGGTAACGTTTGGATTAAAAATTAGTTCAATTTGTACGGTCATATGATCACGGACAGTAGGAAATGAAATGAAATAGGTTTTAACGTTCTACATTTCTGCAGTAACCTAGTTAATGAATCTGGGACCATGTAGGAAGGATGATTAATAACATTAGATCCATAGATCGCAACAGTTATAATTTATATGGATGTTATTTAGCATATACATGTAATATGTTTTATATCTAGGTTTATTCTCTGTGTTTGACAGTTTCAGCCTACAGGGATAATACATTAATCCAGCGGTCCAGGAAATACTTATAATTAATTAAATCCGTTCTGGCCAATATGTGATCAATTTTATGGATGTGTACAACTGTCATTTATTAAACTAACGATAACTATTAGAGTTTATATAAATATATACATTCTGCAGATGACAAGGAATAAAATAAAACCAAGTACGAACAAACCAAAACATTAGACAAAATTCGAGGTCCTAAAAAACGGTTTCAGCAAAATTATGTAATCAGCAGATAGACTGTTCACCATGTACAATATATACTGCATTCATACGGCTGTCGTAGAAAATAAATATCGTTTTTTATTGTGTTATTTTGTACAGGAAAGGGTAAAATGAAATGAAATGAGGTTTAATGTCCTACTTTTCTGCTCCATCGTGGCTAATGAAGGCTGGCATAGCCATGCAGTGGGCTATGAGAAAAAAATTGCACGGACAGCGGCGTATACTCTTATTTCCAATTCTAACAAAGTTCCTTTTTAGGTGCCCGCCAGATTTTTCGTCCCATCCGATCAACTAGATTCTGTTACTTGGCAAGCCCTCCACTCGTCGCCGCTGGCAAGGGGAACCCACCGGAAACAGGAAAATCCCGATGGACCTTCTCGACCAACACCGGGATCGAACTCGTGACCCCCATGTTAGCGAGTGAGTCTGGGAAAGTGTAAGGCGGACCTTGAGTAGAAATTGAATTAATTCTTTATAATCACCTGTTTGTATTGACGAACTTCTAGATAGATATCAATGGTTAAATTGGACATCGGTCGGAATTAAGAGTTGAAAGTAAGGAATGTATGGTATGAAATATGTAAGAGCTGTAGATGACAAGATAAGCCCGTGGGGAATAAACTATACTTCAAACAGGTGTATTAAATATATCATCTTGTCATATTTAATCAATAATTCATAAATTATTAGTTATTTGATCCTAATTTGCTATCTTAAATCAATAACTGAAATCATTTTAGCAAACTAAGGTAAACAATTCCAATAGCTATACTTGTATTTCTGTGCATTAAATATCTGGAAACACAACCATTTCAAATCATTCGCTGCTAACGTATACATTGTTGTTAGTGTGTATTTTTTGCTATAGAGAACCTTGAGAGGCCCAATATAATTTATATATAGCGGAACAAATATTTATTGAATGCTACACCGAAAAACTGAAATTTCTTCCAGTACCACCTGTAGACGGTTTTGGTGATTTGGCTAGATAATTGTTGTGATGGTTATGGATTTTTAGACGCCTCCCGCTATTATTTAGTATTTTGATAATAAAAGGGGTTACAAAATGAATGTGTTATTATAATTACTACATTATTCGCGTGCTATAATAACAGGAATTAAATTCATCTTGTTTTGAAACATTTCGGTCAGCAAACACTTAATAACACTTAGTCATATTTGTGATAAATATACATCGGTTGTTGGCATCTTCAGCTATTATTTATTAGTTATAATAGATATAAGATAAAGCATCTTTACATACACCAATTATCACACATCAAAATATCACAACAATAATCATTTCTTCCGCATCAACAGCCATTATTGTTATGCATCATCAGTCTGTGATACAATTTAATTAACGGCCATTCTTAAAGAAATAAAGTTAACCGTGATTATTAAAATTTCGACAAATATCGGAGTACTTTTGGTTTGACACATATTTATTTACATCTGTGACTCGCGAAAGAGGTTTAACATCCTACTTTTTCGAACTAACCGAGATAACGAGGACTGGCCATGCAGTCTGGTATGGAGGAATCCCGTCTACTCTTCTTCGAACCGCGGGGGGTTGGATGGCCGAATGGTTAGCACGTGCGCGTTGTATCATAAGGCCTGTCATTGAGTCAACTGACGTGGTTTATAATCCCAGGTTGTACGTGACAAGGAGTAGGGTCGCCTGTCCAACCTCGTGCGTTTTCTCCGGGTCCTCCGGTTTCCCCCCACTGCTAAAGATCCCTACGCGCAAGCGAATTAGTGAAATAAAATTAAACCATATGTTAGTCCGGAAATGACCTAGTTTGTGTCGAGTGGGCGTTTAACCCCATTTCTATCTCTTCGAACCTCTGTTTTTCGTTCAACAAAAATGAATAAACACCTTTCTTTGCCAGACTCACCGTCCTGTACCGCTGACAAGGAGAAATCGGGCTGGAAGATCCAGTTAAACTTTCTCGTGTGAAACCGGGTTCGAAGCCGGAACCAGCACCATCACTTACGTATACGATAATAATCACGTTTCCGGTTCATGCGGCGGTGTTTGATGATAACAGAGATTACAAATATATTATTATAAATAACACATTATTTGCCTGCTATAATAACACAGATTACAAATATGTTATTATAATTACTACATTATCCGCGTGCTATAATAACAGGTATTACATTTATCTTATTTTGATACAGTCCGGTCAACAAACGGTTAATAATGATCAAACACAGGGCGTCCTTTTGGTGTTATTTGAGATTCTTATCTTAGTTAAACGGACTCCTAATGATCCATGCTTAGTTACCATTCCATTCCATTCCATTTCTAACCTCTACTAAGCCACCGGGCTA
The DNA here is from genome assembly GCF_932274485.2 of Patella vulgata. Classification (NCBI taxonomy): domain Eukaryota; kingdom Metazoa; phylum Mollusca; class Gastropoda; family Patellidae; genus Patella; species Patella vulgata. Next base: position 29,332,047 of record NC_065883.2, read on the forward strand.
GCTATATTCGCGTTTAAGGTTTCGTGGCGAAGATCCCCGGATTATGCTACTTCGGATTTCAAAGCACGATTCCTGCCTCCAATTTATAATAATTAAAATATAAAACCAAACAGATGTATTGTTATGATTTATACTGCTATTGAGGTGATCGTCTTCCTTTTCTTTTATGGCCGATAAATGAAAAGGGGGTTATTATTAATGTACTACAATAACAATGATTGTTTAACGAGATATTAATCAATTTAGGTTTGATTGGTTTCCTAACAAGCAATTCATTTATGATTGGTTTCTGTACAAAAACAATGTAGATGTTACCATTTATTTACCTGAATCTAAAATAATTAATTATTCATAAGAAAATTATTTGATCAGTATCTGTATAGATATAGGCGCAATTATGAAAATGAATAGGAAACAAAGTGTACTAGATACACTATTGCGGTATAAGCTCTTTGGCATAAATTGATTATTGGTGAACGTAGAAATTACAATTAGTAGAAATGAATTGGTAGGTTGCACTGAGATATCTTGTTATTTGACACAAATTTAAGAAAATATTTGACAAGGATTGTTAAATGCTTAATGTGTCACCCCTCTGGGTTGGTGCAAACTGGTCAGAATAGTCTGTTAGACACTCATTGACCGAGAGAAAGTTCATCGGAATTTTCCGACGTGGTTTCCCCTTGCCAGTGATTCTGGATGGACAGCTGTCTAGTCATTCGGATGGGACAAAAAACCGCGGTCTCGTGTATAAATTGGTGTGCATGTAAAAGATCCCTTGGCAGTTGGAATTCGATATAAGAGTAGGCCATAGTACCGCTGCCCGGGCAAAATTTCCCTCATAGCACACTGTATGGCGTGGTCCATCTTCATTAGCACAGTCAGAGCAGAACAGTAGGACGTTAAACCCCATTTCATTTCATTTCCATTACACATTATATCTCAAAAGGCCCGATAACGCCATTAATCAAGGTTATTTGAGACTTTATTTTTTTTATTTTTGACCCGCCTATTTGTTGCCACGTTATGTCTCAACGAAGACGGACCCATTAGGCATGTTTCTTTGGAAACATTTGTCTGCGATATTAGCAGAGGTTCAAGCGGATTAAATTCCACATTCGACGACGAATTGTTAATGACAAGTTTATGTAGCAAATAGATCATGAAGAATGCTTCATTAAATGTAAATGAATGGTTCGTGAAACGTTCATAACTGTAAAGTTTACGAATCACATGGTTTATGAAAAGTTCATTATGTCTACATGTATATCCAAATAAGAAATGGTCGTTCTTTGAGTAAAATCCACAAGTTATAAGTTTAAGATTATGTTCTCTTAGAAATACGCCCGTAATTGTCAAATGTAAAACTATATTATTCTCTCACATATTAAAACATGTTCTTAAAATTTACGTAATATGTGCTACACAAGCCAGAATCAGTTAGCACTCACTTAAAAAATCTTTTTTTTTCATTTCTTGATTCATTCTGTAAGGATTAATGTAAATGTATATTTGTGATAATATAACTGGGCCCTGTTTCTCGAAATCTTAACTAAAGATAAAATCCAAATTTTAGTAGATACTTCAATTTTGATTGGCTAAGCACTAAAATCAATCTAATATTATCCAATCAAATTACTAAAATTTGGATTTTATCTTAGTTAAAAATTTCGTGGAACAGGCCCCTGTATTCTTAAACTATGCCATTAACTTCCGTTAATTGATCAAAGTGTATTGCTGCCAAAGGGAATATCTGTAAGCACGTGCGTACTATACACATGAATATACTCTTAAAAATACATACACAGTAAATCGGTATCCCAGATTTCATGTTTTCATTTTCTGATTAGATTTTGTATGGATCAATGGAACCTTTTATTTTTGTTTAAAACAATATAAATTTACAAAAACTGGAGAACAGACAAATCAGCTGTTAAGGATACAGACATTAATATCGAGAGAAATAAAGGATGTATTTGTAGATATGTTCCATAAATATTTATGAATTTATCAAAATATATCTATAATTAATAAAATGTATTCTTAAACTACACAATTCAATCCTGTTAATTGATCGGTGCCTTAAAAGGTTGAACTCTCTGAAATTTAAACTGCTTAGAAAGAAAAATTATGCCTTGCTCCTTACCTATTTCTAAGTATGCTATGTTCCCTCATTTGGGTTAAGTAAGGAACACGAAAATTATCAGACATAATTCAGTATCTTCCACTCAACATGAAATTTTATGAAAACATTAAGCGAATTATTTAACCGGTTGGTAGTAATATCGATATAACACTGAAAACTCAGATTAACGTAGATATTTTTAATATTGCCCAAGCTTGGTGTTTTAATACAAAATTTAGGATTGGACGGAATTAAATGCAGTGAAAAGAAACGAAGTTTGTGGCAAGTCAACATTAACATGGCTATATAACACCAAATCAATACGAGACAGAAGTTAAATGAAATAAAGTTTTATACCAGGTCAGCATATACGGGGAAGCGAGATTATTGTCACGCAAGTTATTATCATAGAAAAAATATTCCTTTGCTAGGGTGCCCCATGCAGCGAAAATTTTCTCTTCTGAAAGTTGAAATGAAATGAAATGAAATGGGGTTTAACGTCCTACTGTTCTGCTCCGAACTGGGCTAATGAAGACGGGCATACGCCATACAGTGTGCTATGAGGGAAATTTTGCCCGGACAGCGGCCTACTCTTATATCGAATTCCAACTGTCAAGGGATCTTTTACGTGCACGCTAATGTGCACACAGGACCTCAGTTTTTCGTCCCTCCGCCCTGCGTCACTGACAAGGGGGAAGCACACCGGAAAATCTCGATGAATTTTCTCGGCTAATGCAGGGATCGAACACCAGACTTCCAGGCTATGGAGCCAGCGTCTTACCCACTTAGCCACCGTGACCCCCTACTGAAGTTGAACTCGACACGGCGAATGTTCACGCTTCAGTGGCTTGTCTCGAAGTGATTTCTGGCTATTCACGCGGTGCGATAACACTCAGCGCGAGAGTCAATGGGTCTGTAATTAGCCATCAGACGTGAAATTCTCTACATATCTATCAACTATTGCAGCCGTAAAAGATCTATTGTTGACGATTCTGAATAGCAGTAATATTTAGCTTTTTGTTTATTACAGCAGCTTTAGAAATTACGTTCGTTTTATTTTTTATATTGCTTTATCATTAACTATACCGTTTGGAACAGCATCTTTTGGTTTAGTACAAATAATATCTATGTAACATTCGGGTTAGGCAAGAACATGATACTAGCAGTAGTTTCATTTTACTTTTATAAGGTCCTTAAAACAATTGTTGAGTTGCCTAACGTGCGTGTTTCTAAATTCAATTTCTTGTTCCAGCTTTCTGTCATGTTTTGTAAAAATGTAGTCTTGATTATCCCGGCCTGTCAATTAGGCGGAGATTGGTCGGTAGACTGGTTAAGCGAGACAAATTTCAAAACAAGGGCCGTAACCTATTTTTTACTCAAAAGTGCCCGGATGTTATGGCCGACACTCGTAACCAACATTTCAGTCTATTATTTGTCGCTGGTTAAATGGCCATAGCTTATTAAGTACAACATAAGCGTTTATTTAGTGACTATAAATGTGCGAAACTGATATAAGGCTTGGTGTATATATATAAATATTGTGGTGTAATTGTCGAGAAATTTGGAGATATTTATTTATTGGCGGGCACCCTACCTTTGCCTTTGTCGTATTATGGCATTATAAGCCCGTGAATAATGTAACATTGACATATATGTGTCCTTTTGTTTTGTATTCCCGAAAGATTTTGTTATCCTAATAAGTGTTTTTTCTGGAAACTAACAGATACATATTTTATAGAACACTTCTGATCATGGAAAACACCGGGGATTAAATACTGTATACCAAATATTCAATACTAATTGATGACTACTCCAAATCAACCGGGAAAATATTAAACGGGAGATCTACATATTAACAAAACATCATAGATTTTCAATATAAAAAAAACTGTTATGTCTTTTGGTTGGTTGGATGTGTGTGTGATGGGCTGAACGAGGGAAAGGGGGCGTTGGGTTGTTATCACATTTCATGACTCATTCATTGATTAACGGCGACGGGTGTGGTGTACAATGCTTGGTAGTTGGTAGAACGGACAAGAGACGATCGGGATGGAATTACTTGGGGGGATGATTCGTCACCAAGCGGCGCTCACGAGCCTGTTCGCCTTGCCAGAGTTGTGGCGATGTGGGTAGCCGTCCCGACGCCTGTTTTTGGTCGAGAGGGCTGCCGATTCGCCATTCTCCAGGTCAAGTGGAGGTCCCGACGTTGGCGAGAGATAATAGGAAGAGAACGGGTAGGAATACTTCGTCAGCATGCCGCGCTTTTGAGATTTCCCGCCCGGCCTGGTATACCTTTCAGCGAAACAATGTTGGATGATACCCCCTCTCGTCACTGCCGTTCTCGAAAAGCGGAATGATATCCGAGATCGTGTCACCGCTTCGATCTAACACTGAGTTAAGCGTGGCGGGTGGTGAAATAATTTACCTGTTATGGATAGGCGAGAATGATCGAAACAAGATTCGTTCGATCCATATATTAGGGCAATTAATCAAGATCGATTTTTTGGAGAAAATTACTCAGCCGCCATAACATAATGTCTGACCTCGCGACTTCGACCAACACACTGTTTATGGCAAGTGTATGGACACGGTCATCGAGACCCGAAAGCATCCGCCGGTCTGGAATCTTGTCGCCAATCAAATTAAAACTGCCCTGTTCGTATTTCTTCTAAACATGTATCACAGAGCATCACATACCTACAGGACAAACGTTTTAAGTGCCTTTCACACAGAATTAACAAGTTCCATTCATTAAATATGCATGTCTGATTCGGCATCTTTAAAATCCAGAAATCGCTTGCTCCATTTCTGTTGATATAATAAGTCTTTAGGCATTTGGTTCAGTCTGAGCAAGGAATTTCAAAACATGATACTAGAATTCCATCTTATTGCATTCCATTCTAATTTGCCCTTTCTTGATTTAATTTTTTGATCTATTTCTGGATTAATTCTCTTTGGGGTCATTTTTACCCGAACCAAGGCGTCTGTTTCACTTTATTGGCCAGATGTCAAGTCAGTATACATCTGAACTTTAAGATGTTGTTAGACCTAAGCGCAAAGCTACACTGTTAAAAATGGATGTAATTAAAAACTAAGTGTAAACTTTACACCACAGCTAGCGTTTTTTTTTTTAAAATGTACCTTTCCAAGGGTAACCAACTAAAAACACTACACCTAACAAGTGTAACCGATATTCATGTCTACTGAATAGGTGTAATTGTAGGGTGTTTGGATAAGTGGCACCGCTATCAGCGTTATACTGCATTTACACCAAAGAATGTAACTATTATTGAGGAATTGATCCTAGAACATCGTTAATTTTACAGTGGTTATTGGGTTGCAAAAGTGTAATTGATATTTATGAGTACTGACCACACGGATAGGTGTAATTGTAGCCGCTAAAGGGTGTTTGGGATGAGTTAGCCCTCATCAAGCGTTTTATTTTATTTACACCAACAGGTGTAATTATTTTAGGAAACATTCCTCCGAATAAGCTGTCAAATTTACACCGTATCTTGCGTTACAAAAGGATTCGTGTTCTCCAATTTGAGTGTGTGTGTTTTTTTTGTGTAAAATATGGCGTTAATTGCATTAGTAACAAAACTATAACTCATTTTAGAGTGTTTGCTCTTAACGAATATAAGTCTTTCAGAATATTATCATGTATAATAATCTTAATAATATTTCATAACGCCATAAGTATGGATTAGTTTAGCTTGTATACACTTAAAGACGTGTAAATGTTCCAAAATATTACCAAGTACAATATCTTAATTAATTATTCTTAATTCAGGTGAGGTGCATAAATGAATAAACCACATTATTCAGCTAAGTTGTAAGGATATGTGTATTGATTTTTCCTCATGATTTATATTCATTATGAATTGATAAAAATTGTCTTAATTGCCCAACAGCGGTTGAATTTGAATCAGTCTGATGGATATAAATATTTGTCAATTTAATGTTGTTGTAAAATCAAGCGAAGTAGCCGGAGTCGGGCTAAACGCCCTATACTAATTATCATATAGCCAATTTCAATTTTCTGAACTTAGACGTCGTTGGCTTGAAATGAATATCCAACAAAACAAATTACACTGGCGTTGGTGTAATATATATTTAAAATGGAAGTGTAATTTACAAAACATCCTTGATGGGGTAATGCTTAATCTACACCCACGGGTGCAAACAATTTAAGTGTAACATTACCCTGTCTGAGTGCATCAGACAGGTTACACTACTGGAATTGGTGTAATGTTTTACACTAGTTTGGTGTTATCGGTTAAGGCGATCTATTGAACTTAAGAATTTTTACTTGTTGCATATTTAATCCCAGAAGAAATTAAAACGTATTTTACTCATGTTGTAAGTATTTTCTGACGACCATCAGAATTCTGCAAAACCTTTCCCCAGATACCAAAGTCCAGAAAATGGCATTTCAGAGACCAAGTAAGCGCCCCCGTGAGACAAAGTCCCCTCAGGCCCAGTCCCCAAAAAACAAAAGCCCAGTTACATGATCTAAATTTCTTTTCGCGTCTACGGCGCTCAATTCTATTGTGTCATTATTCTTCAACTCGCCCAGTTAGTAGTATTATACCACTAGTGAGTGGAGCGACAGACTGTAGAATTGTTATTTCTACTCTCACAAAAAAGGCGAAATTGACGGACGGGCCTCAAGACCCTGCCCCATTTCTTATTTTCTCGTTAAGGAGACTTTGATCCCATTTGTCATGCCATTGACTACTATTTTTCAGGCCCAGTCCCCAAAAATTAAAAGGTCAGTTACATATCTGAAATTTTTTCGTGCCTGCGCCACTAGATTCTATTATGGCATCATTCTTCCACTCCTCTGTGGTCTTATACTGCCCCAGCACTGTCATGTTCACGGTTATAGTGAACTGTATTATTAGTAGTACCGCTGATGCGTGGGGCGCCAGACTGTAAAAATGTTCTGACAACTATGGCAAAACAGGCGGAATTTACAGGGGCAGATTTCGAGATTCTGTCCCATTGACTCCTATTTCTGGTTCTCTTGTTCACAAGAATTTGCTCCCAGCAATGACCTCAAGTGACAGGATATTGGTTCAATTTTTAAAAATTTCTCAGGTTGCTCAGTGTTATAGCCACTGCTCCTAATGTTCACATAAATTTAATTACAAAATCAATAACAATCATCATATATGACATATACTTTATAATTATGTCAACTTGAATAAAACTGCTTTCCGACGAGATAACGATCGGCGAACGTCTATAGGCAATACGATCTATGTTCTACAGGGACGCCCAGTGTTAATTGTTATAGCCAGTATTTTGTTGACATTCATCGTGGGGTGGGACTGTGGATAGCGCCCTAGATTTGGAACCGCCCCACCCCACCCCCTATTCCAAACTTCCCGATCACCTGCTGGCCTCTAGAAAACTACCATCTGTGGTGCTCAGCCCCTGACTGCGTCACTCGTAATATTAGGGACATGTGCATCAGTCGGTCGCATTTTTCCTAAACACAACACCCCCTCCCCCCCAAACAAAATCTTTATGTACGCCCCTGGTAATGGTGATTTGCGGGATAATGGGACTCTTAGTCGGGGTGAAATAGTGGATCGCATAATTTTCATGTCATCCAAATATGAAGTACTGGTTATGTTGTCATTTTAGTGAACAAGCAAAGTTTGAGTTTCTGATAGTATTGGTTGTGGACACCGTATTAGGGGTTTAAACCATGAATTCCTCTTTATACGCAAACATATATGTTTATACCATAACAATCTCGGATGGGTTTGTCACGGGCTTAACGAAATGTGGCGTATGACAAATTGTGAAATTTCAGTTTGAATAAATGTAAATAGGCAATTTCTTCACATTTCCATTTGCAAATGCTGAAAACAAAACAGGCCTCAGTCGAAAACTCAATTACAAATAAAACGATGCATAGTGTAAATATCAAAACGTGCCGAAGCAAATGGTATGACTTTAATTCGTCGTGAGATGAATCTTATAGCGTGCTCATTTACATTGATCTAGCGTAATATAAATGATACGTAGGATATTAGACTACTACCACTATATGTCATGGTCAAACACGAAATTAGTTACAGCCTTGAATTAATTTATACAAATCAGATCTGATTGCCGGAAGTAAAGCGTGGGTTAAGAGAATGTGAACCAATATAATCCGATATTACATAATAGAATTCAAGTGATGACATGGCTAATATAAATTCCATCAGCATTCTCTGAAAATATTTTTTTCGTTTACAGATACTTTATCTGGAAGTTGTTTCAGCATAATGTTTGATCCCAAATAAACCTTAAGACTACCTATTTAGATCATAATCAGAAAAAACACTAAAATTAAAGTGAAAGTAGCATTCCGTCATTGAAACATACTCAGACATCGATCCACCAATAAAATATTTGACATTAGTGTAATAATCCTAACTATAGAAGCTGTATTTCCTGATTAGTCCATACTGATCACGTGTTTTTGTATTTTTAACTAAGAACATTGAGAATTATTTTCAATCTTAAAGTCGCAAAGGATTAGACGACCAGTAAACATTTTCATTATTTCAATTTTACTAAAGGCTCTCATTAGATAGGAATTCAGGCGACTAAAACAAAACAGCTAGATTAGAAACGACCTTGGCCTCGATGTTCTCATACAGAAATGACATATCCATGAAATGTTGGCTGTCGATCGAAGATAGCAATGCAATGTAATGTGAACTTATAACAGTCCATTTTTGTTTTTAGTTCTTCGGGACTTTGTTACATAGCTTTCTCTTTACTTTAATGAGATATATAAGCACTTAGAAAAGATCTTTAGTGAAAACAACCAAATTTTATTTTTAAATTTTTATTTTAGATCAAAATTCTGTTTATGTTGCCTGAACTGTCCAGGTTACAATAGATGACTTTCTCAAGTTCTAGGCTAAACATAAATTTTAATAGTCGCTTTTTGCATACCCCTTATTAAAATATCTAGTTCAAATCCACTGTTTTCTCGCTCGCTAATAGATATACTTCTAAGTTTTAATATGCCTCGAGTAAATGTGTTAATGACACGTTGAAGGTTTTATTCATTTCGATCGCAAGTATGTAAAATCAACGCCAAGTTAAAGAACGACGAAATGAGTGGCAATAAGACAAGTTAATATGACAGATGACATTGCAATAATAGCTCGGAACGTTCGATAATATAATTTTGTCTTTAATAAAAGGCGGGAAACGTGGCGTGAATGTTGTGACAAGACGAGCTTCGATTGTCAGCATCAAATCATTTATCCTTAAAGCGAAGTAAATAAGACAAATTAATGACGTATATAATCAAGGCATGGCACAATATCGTCAATATTAGTGGGAAAACTCGGGTTAAAGCCAGATAAACAAAAAAAACCAAAACGATCACTTCAACAAAATTGGAAAATAAATTAAAAGAGAGAAATATATAGAGGATATTTGTCGTTTTAGAGTGAATAACATATTTTATTTCATCGAGAAGCAAGAAAACTTATATTTTCACGAATGCGTAGCTTGTGAAAATATAACCTTTTTCTTGCTTAGAGATGAAATAAAATATGTTATTCACGACAAAGCGACAAATGTTCTATTTATTTTATGATTTTACAATCATTTTAGGTAAAAACAACATGGATTACTTTAGCCAGTGGAATAACACTTTTATTTCACTGATAAAACGCGGTATTCCACTACTGATCATAAAATATAGGGTGCTATACTGGTGTTTATTGAACAAACCTCATGGAGAAATATTACTGCCGTACATAGAGACGCATTGTCCATTAATACACCGTAAAGCTATAGGCGTAAGCAAAAACATGCAACGGCCTGGGATTTGACGATTTGTTCAAGCAAAACAGCACAAACGTTAATCTGTTAAATGATGACAAATCATATTCAAAATTCAGGCGGGTGTATTAGTACCGCCGAGACACACCATCCATTAATACGTGCAAAAAAAAGCTATGTGACAAAGTTTACGGTATTAAAATCGTATAGCATTAGAATCCGAGGAGAATATGCAGCAAAACAGGATTTGATTAAATAGTAATATAACATAACATATAATCTGTTTTATTATAGAAAATCATTTACATAAATGTAATGCTATTGCTGGTCAGGGAATAGTCTTGCCTCGTGTGTTCAATATAACCAATAATTGATGATGTCGTTAATGTAACACTATGTTATGCAACAAAATCACAAAATTAATGACAATGTCACAGTCTGTAGGAACAAGCGTGATAAAACTAAAAACTGCGCTATGATAAGACTAAGAATTCGTGATGATAAGAAAACAGTTTCAAGAAACTTCTCAAGTATAAATTATGAGGTGTGATTTAAAATCCGATGAATGTTTTCATATAATTGGTAAGAATGTGCGCTTCATTTCATGGCGTAAATAAAGAATGACATTAAACGATGTTTGCGACATCAAGGGCCCTTTAAAATTGATCACATAATTACAGATGGTGCGAAATCGGATAAGATAAGATAATAAGATAATTTAAAAGATGTTGATATAACTTATTCTGTAGATTAAGTATAATAGCTATAGCAAATAGTCCATGTTATTTGATAAATATCTATTTGGAAACGGATATAGGTGACCTTTCCTATATCTCCTTGCAAAATGGAATTTATTGTGTTGACAGAAAGATAAACACCATTAGTTTCGTTTCACTTAGTTGTTGCTTCAATTGATAATGTATTAGCTATGTAGCTTTAACTTTGTCGGAATGATGACATGATACCAATAATTCAGTACACATATAAAACACGTTTCATGGCTTGCAAAACGTGATCCAATAACACGCCAAAGGGAGGTAGAAATTGTGTAGATTTGTCCTTACTTGCGCAATTCGAGGTAAATATGTTTAGAAACCAATACATTCTGTTCCCAATCAGTACATTAGACACAAGCAGTAGATAGCAACCGCTTGCCACGTTGTTATTCGAAATAAAAATTGTAAGGACGGAGTCCGCCGGTTTTATTCCAAATAACAACCGTGGAAATAGGCTGCTATCTGACTTAGCCATCGATACAAGATTATCGTCCAAGTAACAACCACTGCTTACCTTGTGTAGGTGAAATTCAAGGCATGAGGTTGTTGGAAGTTAGTATTACCTAAATATTAACCCCGAGTGTCTTGAGGGGGGGGGGGGGTGTAACATATTATAAAAATCCATCGTCTTCCTGTACTGAAGGACATTATTCCTCTAACGACATCCGTACTGGGCTTGATAGCGACAACACACCTCTTTATGTTTTAGTTGTTTTCTTGCTGTCATAGAGCAATTTGTTTTGAATTTAGAATTGCTACTGTTCTGATCGTCCTTTACACTCATCAAACCATTAATACAGCCTGGCCCATTTATCATTATCAGCTCGAAGACGTCAGCAGATAATTGTCGTCTGGAAAAGTTCAAGGGTCATTGCCCTGTGACCAAAATATTGACGAAATGTCTATTGGGATATATTATGGGGTTCATTAAATCGCTTGAAAAGGTGGTGATTTATCAACGTTGATGGATCTGCTAGTTTCACAATATAAACAGATACAAAAATTCATGTTATTTCATTTAGACCAAGGGCATGTTTTGTGTAATTCCTTATAAAAGGTAGGCTGAAGTCTCAATTGTTCATAGTTATGATTTCCTAGATTAGAAATTACTCGATTTCGTTCTTTCCCTGCAACACGCTTTCCAACACAGAACTATGTCCAATGTACCACTTTTACTTCTTCAATCTGATATACATCAAATCATTAAGCTAGCTGTCTGAAACAATTTTACAGGGGTAAGTCCACCACAATGGCCAATCTACAGCTATATATACACATTATATTCAGCGAATGTAGAGCTATACGGTTTCGATAAGTGAATAAAGAAATTAATAGTAGGTACCAGGTAGTGCTGGGTATTGCCAGCTACCCTTAAACGTATGTAATACCCAGAGTTCAAATTTTCATCCAATTTGATATATTCCAAAGATCTGGGTTCCTTTCGATATTGGCGCGTATTGGCCCCTAACTTTCTGGATTATGACCCTTGATTGTACGAAATATCACGATTTTAGTCTGTGGACCTTCTAGAGATCACCATTTTTTTTTATCTAATTTACAAAACCGTTCAAATATATTACCGTTACATAAGAATTATGGTTGAATCAGAAATTCGTGAAAATCCGACCGAAGCTTTAGTCAAATGGCCACTCCCCTTTACGCAAATAGTATAGAAACATGTAAAGCCCAGGTTGTGGGCCATCTAGAGGTCACAACTTTTATCCGATTTAGAGGAAACTTAAAATGAGTATCACTTTAGTTCTTAGTTGAGTTCAATTTTGGTGCTCATTTTCTCCTAGTCTTTTAGACAAAATGTGAAATATGAATGAAGTTTATGGACCTTCCAGAGGTGAAACTTGAACTGTGTTAAGGATCAAAAGTTCGTGGTTGAGTTCGACGCACCGAACCTTACATTCTAGAGCTATAGATCCTGCTTTTTAAGCTAAATGTGAAATATCTATGAATTTTGAGGGCCCTCCAGATGGGCTGCAATCGTTGTCCCAATCTGAGGAAACTTAACAAATATGTTAAGGATCAAAATATCTTGAATGAGAGGATGAGCCCTATTGATTTTATCTCTTCCCATACATTTCTTGCAAAATATTGGTGTATATTACATGGTAACTGCTTGTTTCAACTGGTCATAACTGATTGCGGTAACCTATTTGATGGATAAGGGACTCGAGGAAAGAGTGTGAGATGGGGTTGAAATAAAGATCGATTATTCAGTTAACTAATCGTGACCCTCAGAACTGGGGGTCTCTCAACCCAGGGAACAGTATAAAGCATAGGAGGTTTTTCTACTAAAAGTCTCACTTCTATGTTAAAATCAGGCGTCGTTGTATCTAATTACTTACGTGCAATAACCTGGAGAAAGGACTACTTGCGGCCAGATTATAGGGCCTGTGACTACATGGCCTACTTCTCTTTGAAATACATAATCGGACAGAGTGCACAGTTCTTGCAAACTGGTGGGTTTAAGAAAATGTACGAATTGTAAGCTGAAGAGCACTTCGACCCAACCATGACGCAACTAAGTTGAATACCTCATGGCAAGGAAATAAATTCCTCATATTATCTAGTAATTGAAATAACGTTTCATATTCCGTTTTATAAATCTTTGATTAGTTCAAGACCCAGTTCTCACACTCGAATTATCTCTGTTCAATCGTTATGTCTAAGTTGATAATAATTACAGTTGATGTGGTGAATGAGTTGGTATGAGGAAGTCTATCAAGAGATATATTTACAGATACAATATTCATATAAAATCACTCAACCTTGCTCCAGTCTAGACCATATTGATATCTATATACAAGATGAAATCGCTATTTAATTAACCGAAGATATCTTCGCAATTGACATCACTGCACTGTGTATTATATCGGTTAGGACTTCACTCCGTGTAGGACATTTGTTTCTAAACATTTTGTATTCCGCATGTCGATATTCGCCTGTCCATCCGACTGTCTGGACGACCGCCTGTCTATCCGTCTGTAAGCTGTTAATCGCACTATAACTCCGGTTGGTGAAGGTGTTCATTCCTTGACTAGGTTCGATGCTTTGGAACACGATAACATTGATTCTAATTAAGTGAGAGTGATGGAACGTGGGTGTATAGCTTCATTACACCATTCTAAGTTAGATAATGAGCATTTTCTGCGCTGGTTAAACAGAGTAATATGCAATTTGATTGGTCGAGACTTTGCAGCACAGTAGCTTTGATTCTAACTGAGTGAGTATTCAAACTTGGAGTATAGTTTCACCACATTACTACCTTGACTAAGTTCGATGATGAGCTTTTTCTTCTTATTCTAAAAAGAGACTTCTATTTGGAACACAATAACTCTCCTTCTTATTGAGCCAGAATGTTCACACTTGATCTAGTAGGTGTTTGCCTGAACTAAGTTTGGTGATGAGCATTCTCCACCGAGGCGATAAGCAGAAATTCATAATTTAATTGGTTGAGGCATTGGCGCACAATGCCTTTGTTTGTAATTGAGTGAAACTGGTGCATCACACCAGTAAAGAACAAATAACCCGTTTGATTTATAATATGAAATTTTATTATACGTCCAGGTGTGGTTCAACTAATGACGCCATTTTTTGTTGTTTATCGCTCCTTTCTCTTCGCTGTCCCGTCCGTCAGATTTTCTCGTCGACGGTCCACCTGGGAGTGATATCGCCCACTTGGGAAACATCGTCTTTTATAGTATCACTTGTGGCTATTACGAAAATTGGCAATGGCTCGTGAAATATGAAATCCATTTTTTCTTTCTATACAGTCTACGTCTAAAGCCCATTACCGGTTTATTGGATCCCCAGGCCTTACCACTTATAAAGGAGAAGTCAATCGGATTTTTTTTTAAGTTTTAAGTTCAATGAAGTTGTGCCACTTCTTTTTTTTATTTTCTTCGCAAGTACACAGGCCAATTGAAGATCACAAATCAAACTGCAGTTCTATCACATCAAAGGGTGGGACGTTGACTTTTAATTATGGTGTATAATTCTTTATTGGATGCTTTAAAAGATTAAATGAAAGTCGGATCATTTAAAATCCTTAAAACATTTGACCCGAGGTACTTTTTTTTTAGCAAACAGCTCAATTTCCAAATTAAATACTGATGTAGAAAAAAAACCGAACACAAATCGGTTGTTGAAAAACAAGTAAAGCAATCGCGGACATTGACTTTCTCAATACGATTGAAATGGTTGCCTAAAAGGAAAAGCTATTCGGACCTAAACTAAGGAATTCATAGCCAACAAATATCACATCCTTAGAGGTTATGCTATATTTTAATTAGGTTTGTTCACTTTAAATTTGACCAAATATTTTCTATGCCCTTTTTTTAATGAGATTGCTTTGTCAGCTAAGATAAATCTGCGAGTGAATTTGGTTTGTTGAATTAGTTGTAAGTTGTGATTGGTGACGCATAGCATTCTTAGTCTTTCTTAGCGCTGGTGTCTGTTGGGATTCTGTCCTGAAAGTACACTTGGGTAACAGCTTCATCACTGTAACATTTGGATCTCACTTTTAGAACTTTGTCCATTCGCTTTACTGTCTTTGTTGTGTTGTTTTTTGAGTATATAGTTTTCCTGATTTGTCCGCTAAATGATTCATGCAAAATACGACCAAGACCAAGTTTATAAGATAACGGAAAACTGTTGTGTACTGCTACAAGAAGGGTTAAATACCTGAAATTCAAATCAAATATTTTTTTAGTTTAATGGGTATGTATAGTTTTTGGTTTGCGTGTAACCATAGTTCAAGTTGGGGCTTGAATTAGATATTCTGTGGTTGGTATAATAGGCTAAAACGGTCTATAAAATCGGACAATTAATAATCGCGCAATCAACATGTCAACAAAGCTCTCCAATAAAATTTGTAAATTTTATAGTTCAAGCTCGAAACAAGCCTGATTTCTGTATAGTGCGGGGCCATATCTGCATAGGTGTGAGTTGGATCCTGCGCAGCTATTTCAAATTTGGTGAGACAGCCGGGGGGAGGGGGCGTACGGGATGGCTTAGTGGTCTAGAGTGCTCGACCTCTAGCTGACCGGTCGCTTCTGGCTTGCGCGGCTCTGTTTCGATCCCTGGTTCCAATCTTGCCTCTGATTAATAAATTGTAGTAATATAAATATTCTGATTTCTTGAAACAATTATAACAGGTACTGCACATGTAGTCGATCAAATCCTACGCTAATTACCTCCAGTAGATTGCATAAGTCTAAAGTTAGACTTTTCCAGATGTGACTTTGATTTGAAAAAAATATTTTTGATCACCCAGGATAAATAAAATAGAATTTAATGGAAGATTTACACTAACACATTTAGTAGTTAGAATAAGGCTATTTGCTTTACCGGACTTATCAAAACAGCAAAAGTGTTAATGGTGCTTTAAATAAAATAATAAAATGCTGTTTTTGTTTCGCACTGGACTAAATTGTCCCTCTTTTGTGTGGACCCAACTCGAATATATTTGGATTTTTTTTTTCAAATTATACAGATCTCTGATAAAACTGACTTCCTTAACTCTGATAAAGTAATAACAAGTACTGCGCCATGACGTGATTTCTTTGGTGAGATCAATGAAGGAGCAGGTGGTGAATGAGACACTTTTAGTTTTTGAAGTTGATGAAGTGCTGGGCCTAGTAGTAGGGACTATGAACATAAAGGCCCTAAACCAAAACGGCTAAAGTATTTGGCCATAACTACATAACGGCCAAACATTTTGCTCATGATGGAGAAAAATAACTTTTGTTATAGTATGTATCAAAAGATATTTATTAATATTATAAATCTGAATACCAACATTTGGTAATAGATAATATTTACATATACATTTATTTAATACATAAATTTAATTACACTGTAGACATTTATAAATACACTGTATACACTATAACATACATAATTTACATACATATGTTTAATATGGAGGTGGGGGCGAATGGTTTAACATGTACACATGAAATCATAACGTCTGTTATGAGTCAAGTGTCACGTTTTTAATTTTCCGCTGACAAGGAGTAGTGTCACTTGTTCAACCTTATGATTAGTTAAAACCGTGTTAAAAGATTATGGGGTTCTTTTTGTATGCACAGAAACTAGATTGGAGAACAGGCAGAAGCCTATAGACCCCCTCTCCATAAAATACATTTAATAATTTTTGAAAACATATGAAAGAAGTAAACTAATATTAGATGACTATATACATGCTATGTACGTACCACAATCAAAAGTTCCATATTTCATTCATTTATTCAGAATCTAGATTACGTTATGAGTGAAATGTTATTTTTGGCAAATGATGTACCAATAGTCAGTTGTTATTTTTATCAAAGGTAAATAATGTTTGATAAAATATAATATGACACATCCCAATTAATGTAGACAGCGGCAGTTGTAGTTTCGGTTGGACTGAATGTAGGTGTTGCCTTCTCACTATCTAGTTTTGCTTTTATTCTCGCATCTTTTAACGACTTTTAAGAGACTTGATTTGTCCGTAAAACGTCTATAACACCTTGGGTGAAATCTGAAACCACCCCCGACTTTATTTTCAATATATCCTTCGTAATTAATCAATTTGTACCGAAAAATTGCTTAAATGGATTGGTCATTCCTTCCAGCTGTAAACAGGGCCCTTATTCACGAAAACTTAAACTAAGATAAAATCGAAATTTTAAGAAATACTGCAATTCGATTGGCTGACCAGTAAAATCAATTTGCATATATCGATTTTATCTTAGTTTAAGTTTTCGTGAAAAAGGGCCCAGTCTTTAGCTACCTCGCGACATTTGTCCCAGCTTGTCTTTGTAACTAAGTGGGTTAGACGCTGGCTCGCTAGCCTGGAGGTCGGGTGTTCGATCCCTGCATTGGCCGAGAATGTTCATCCCGATTTTCCGGCGTGGTTTCCCCTTGTCAGTGTTGCAGGACGGAGGGCCTGACAAGGGCAGCTGTCTAGTCGTTCGCGATGGGACGAAAAACCGAGGTCCCGTGTACACATTGGCGTGCACGTAAAAGATCCCTTGGAAGTTGGAATTCGATATAAGAGTAGGTCGTAGCGCCTCTGACCGGGTAAAAATTTCCCTCTTAGCGCACTGTATGGCGTATGCCCGTCTTCATTAGCCCAGGTTAGGAGCAGAACAGTAGGACGCTAAACCCCATTTCATTTCATTTCAGTTGTCTTTGTAAAGGGTTCTACACCTTTGTTCATAACACTAAGTGAACAATAGAAGTTAATTGGGCGTTTGTTTATCAACAATGCAAGCGCGGAAGTAGACAATAACGCAATTGGTCGATTGTGGAAAATACAATTACGTGATTCGACGGTCCTGTGACCTCGCGTACCTATGAAATTTACTATCAATAATTAATCCGGATTTCAAAGAAGAGTATCATCGCAGAACTATTGAGTTTTTTGTTATACGCCCACATTTTCATGTGGACGTATATTGTCGCCGCCCCTGTCCGTCCAGACGTCCACAATTTGTTTGTGGACACTCTACAGGTCACAATTCTTATCTAATTTTGACGAAACTTGAAATATAGTTTTATCTCCAAAAGATCTCGGCTGCTTTCGATATTGGCATATATCGGATCGAAACTTCATGGATTATGGCCCCTGTTTGTACGAAAAATCACGTTTTTAGCTTGTGGACCTTATAGAGGTCACAATTTTTATCTGATTTTGTTGAAACTTGAATTGTACGTGTATAACCCACAGATCTCGATTCCTTTCGATATTCGCGCATATCGGACCGTAACTTCCTGAATTATGGCCCCTGATTGTACGAAAAATCGCGTTTTTAGCTTATGGACCCTACAGAGGTCATAATTTTTATCCGATTTAAAAAAAAATGTACTATTATATCTCCGTTACACCCTAAGGACGGCTGAATTCGAATTTCGTGAAAATCGGCCCAAAACTGACAGGCAAAATGGCTGCCCCTCGTTTTCAAATAGCGTAAAAATATGGTATATCAAGGTTGTGGACCCTATAGAGGTCACAATTTTTATCCAATTTTGTTGAAACTTGAAATGTAAGTTTATAACCCAAAGATCTCGGTTCCTTTCGATATTTGCGCATATCGAATTGTAATTTCCTGAATTATGGCCCTTGATTTTAGGAAAAAATCACTTTCTTTTTAGCTTGTTCTCTATCCATCTCTCGAAAATGTGGGCGTATCCTGCCTGGCAGTCGCTGGTTAAACATCACAGAAAACTATTATTACTATATTAACTAAATACTGGTAAAATTTCTTCTAGACCGGCTTTGGAGGAACGAAAATATTTTTGCAATGATAATTTGTGCCCATGGAATTCGTCCTGTAAGAATAGGTACGATTTGACATGATTTGATCATACCTTTACAGGCGATAAATCAGCCAAACCAGATATAGACCTGTAATTTACGAGCCAGTCCAGTCTTTTAGTAGTCTTCAAACAGATTAACGCTGGCTCGTGAAATATATTTTGATCTAACAAGTTTAGAGATTGGATGTTTTATAATTCAGCAAGTCTTAAGTTTTTTAAACATGATGTGGAAAATTAATTATACGCTGAATATACTAATATAAGACCAATTGTCCTCAGTATCACCTTTGGTGGAAGCGGGCATTACACCCCACGAACACCAACAACTAAATGTCACTGTGTTTCATAACATCCTGATTATATTATAAAACCAAGTGATTGATTCTCATAAAAATTGTGCTCTATAAATATGTCACCCGCTGATTTTTTTTTCTGTTCATCTAATTCTACCAGAATTCTCATATTTTCTATATCGCAACCCGAAGTGAAAATATTATCAATATTTGGAAGAAACTGAATCTCGCAGATTTTTTTACCCGGAAAGAGAAATCAGTTCTCATTTTTAGTAGTAAAAAAAGGAATCAATCTTTTAACAGTCAGATAACATAGAATGACAGACTCTAACGTCATTTTTTCGCAAATACAAATATTTCAAAGCTTCCCATTGGAAACAAAAACCGAGGGTAGTTATTTCTAATGTACTAGTAATCCGGAAAATGGTATTTTTAATGTTTCATAATCTATTGGAAAAACAGAAAGGATTAATAATAATACTCTTCAAGATTCAAATAAATAGGTTAAAATGGAAAACTGCCATATATCAGTTTTGAAGTAAATTTGCCATATTCTTTTGGATTTTCGTGTTTGTTTGCTTTTTAAACATTGAATGAAAGAAATCCTTCAGAATCTTTGACTACGGTATCCTCTAAGGTGGAACCGGACGTAAAACTCCACTTAATATTATTGAATATAATCCTTGAGTGGCATTTAGCGATTGAACACATTAAAAACACAACACAGTTTATATGGAAATACAATCACTGGTTTATAAGTATAGCACGACGTTTCGATAAGAGAATACTTGTCGAAACGTCGTGCTATACTTATAAACCAGTGATTGTATTTCCATATAAACTGTGTTGTGTTTTTAATATTATTGAGAATCTCCTAACCTCAAGCACCCTGGAAACCCACTTCCACTTAATTTCAATTTGCAAGTAGTTGAGGTTTTTTTCCAGTGTTAGAGATTGTACGAGTTTTAACTGTAATTATTGGATGATGTACTAGATTTATTTATGAGATTTAACAGGCTTGTAAGGGATAATTACTGTAATTTTTTCTGACAGCTCTAATATTCCAAATTGAATAGACTCACCGAAACACTTCAGTATATATTTTTGGATTCGTGACCAACAGAAATGTAATACTATAGAATACATTTATTGGATATAGCATATAATTTTGTTTTTAGGGCCTACATCTGGACAATTACAAACTATTGTATATATTTAAAAGGACAGTGTCACATTTTCAGCAAGAAAATAAATATGATTAGAACAACAATGATATAACTATAGAAACACCTAATTATTGAAACACCTACTTTTGCAGAAAGAAAATAAAAGTAATTAAGTTGCATAATATCACAATAGCACCTAACTAGTGAAACATATACTTTCAATATCAATTTATGAACGACGCATGCATCTGATATCTAAGACGTAAGTACCACATCTTTGGGTTGGCTGATGTGTGTCTCAATTTTTGCTCACAATTTAAACATGCATTATGCAATAGCTAAATCTGCCTATTTCAGGTCTTTCTTTAGGCCTGAAATGTTATCTAAATTATTAATTAGACATTAATTAACCTATCCAGGCCATAATCAACTCTAGATGGCTGACATGGCTTGCGATCTTTAGTGGATTGTAAGCCGATTTACTGCATAACTTTCCTTCTCATTAAACGATTAAATGGATAATCGAGACTATGCTGTTTATCGTACTGACTTTAGTAATGATGACCGAGGCTTATACGAATTTTAGTCGCTTAGTTCTCGTCTCATAGTGGATCAATTTGAATGAAATTTTCACCAAATGCCTTCTACCTTATCTAGTTTTTAACTATTATAGTGAGAACTGCCAACTCGTTACCGAATCTCCCATAATGTATCTTTAATTTCAACATGCTCTTTTTAGCTGTGAGATAAAATCAGAAATCATATTTTCCGAAGATCACCAATGACTTGACGCAATGACAGACCGTATGATGACACGCGCGCGCGTTACCCCCCCCCCCCCCCACACCCTACCAAAAAATTACGAAACAAGATGTGTAGATTGTAAACACCTAATATAACAAATTTAACCAATACAGACAGAATGTAACAGTTTTTCTTAAACAATAAACATATAAAATCTTATTTAGACCAATCAAATGCTAGTCCATCTTAACCCCCGGCTCATCGTTTGACGCATGTGCTTCCTCTTCTTCCTCTTCTTGTGGGGGGGGGGGGGGTGACCGAATAGTTAGCACGCGCGCGCTGTAAAATACGGTCTGTCATTGAGTCAACTGGCGGGGTTTCGATTCCCGGGTTGTACGTGGCAAGGAGTAGGGTCGCCTGTCCAACCTCGTCGGTTTTCTCCGGGTCCTCCGGTTTCCTCCCAATGCTAAAGACCCCTACGCGCAAGCGAATTATTGAAATAGAATTGAACCATGTATTAGTCCCGAAATGACCTAATTTGTGTCGAGTGGACGTTAAACCCCATCTCTCTCTCTCTCTAGCTCTCTCTTCTTGTGCTTTACGTCGACTTCCACCTAGGTGGATATCGCGGACAAGTGTCTCCCTGCGTAAATAGAAAGTGATTGGCATAGGGCGAAAATAGAAGAGCAAAGATAGTGAAATAGATCTTAATCGGGACCTTTGGGGATATGGCCTGCAGGTAGTGCACCGCCTGGCAGTACGACGTCAAGGCACACTCCGCCTAGATCACAACCTAACATGCCGATACAATTGTATTTTCACGGAGTTGGGAGTTTTTGCTTCTTTTAGTTGATTGAAATCAGTAGACCGACTCCAGTCCCAACATTCATCGGAGCATTTCTGTGTTATCTCGTTGGCTCACAATGCAGATCCTGTATTATGAAGTCATTGTGTTTGTATCCAGAACAAAAGGTCCTTAGATGGAGCTCAAATAGAGCACACAGTATAATCTCTTTAATCACACGGCTACTGATGATGAACAAAGTTAACATAATGTTAAATGTATGGTTCTCATACTTGTCCTATATTCTGGGGTAGACTTTAAGTCTCAGATTGTAATGACTTTAATCAATAACGACAGTAATAGGTATAGTAATAGGAATTGTGCTATTTCTTGTCCCAAGTTATGAAAAACTACATATATATATATATGTTAAAGTTGGAGTCCTTAGAAACATGACACCCTGTCCACAATTTAAACAGGGCAGTAGTAGAAACAGGTACAGTTTAAAATAAATTGCTTATCTATCGCTCTCTTTGACAGAACAATAGTAGCAAGTGATATATCAATATTCAATCCAAATATTGATGTAAATAGAAGAAACTAAAAGAAGTACCTACCTGTCAAACCTCGACAAGATTTCGCAATCTGTGTTCCGGATTGACTCTGCTGTCACAGTTGCCAGTAATAGGGTGTGCTCACTCTTCTATTATATACTCTTCAAAAAAAGTAGGGGATATTGAAATGCAAATACCTACGCAGGTTGTGATAAATAGTCATGGACACTTGACCTGCTTTGAGAGTATGTTCACTTATCGCCCCAACAGAACCCCTGAGCTGCACATGCGACACGCAATAGCGCCATACACGTGGGAGGGGTTCATTGTCAAATTTGGCACTTCAAGGAAGGGTTGATGAAAACTGCCGCGTGCTGGTTTATCTATCCATGTTTGCTTTCCTATCGGAAAGATTTACTGTTTAGCGTATCTTTGCTTTAGTGTGTTACGTTTAATTTGATCGGGAGACGTGTTCGTCAACATCAACCGACAACACTGCAAGAATTGGCCTTGGCACTGCAAGAGGAGTGGATCAGATTGCCCCAAATCGTGATTGGACGGTTGATTAATTAGGAGCATGCCACAACGAATTGCTGAATGTCTGAGGATTGATGGAGCCATTACTCATTATTAAGACAAAAATCAAAAACGTCCATTTTCACTTTTGACGGTGTATCTTATTGCGGGTGAAATGGGGCCGTCAGATAAGCCGCCCATATAAACCGTTTATGTCCATGTGTCGGCAATTGGCCGGTTATTGACATACACTGGTTACCTCTAATAAAAACAGCAGTGCATTTCCGCAGTTTTGTATTGTTTCTGAATATCCCCTACTTTTTTTGAAGAGTATAGTATGGTCTTTATATTTAGACCGGAGCCACGGTCCAGGCAGAATTTCCCTTAGAGCATACTGCATTGGCGTATGCCCGTCTTCAATAGCCCTGTCTGTGCAGAACAGCAGTCTGTTAAACCCCATTTTATGTTATACAACTCACAAGTATACACGTTATAAGTAGGCGTTACATAGGTATATGGCCGACATAATATTACACTAATTTGTTATTATGTATCCCGGGCCTTTGAATTTGGTATCCCTTCCGTACCGGTGTTCACTATATTTTATTAAATATACCGCTGGGACAATTTAGCTTGAACCTAACTTATTAAAAGTTCCAAAATCGAGTTTGACAATGTAATATCCAATGCACTGGTTTCTACTACTGCTCTATATTTACTAAGAGTTTCAACATCTGGTTGTGTTTGTTGATGTTTCAAGGTGAAATGGAATAATACTATCTCATTAACAATGTTATACTTTCATGCAGTAATTGCATTTTTCTGCCACAGCGAGGGATGCCAATTTTGTTTAGGCCACGGGGTTTCCATTCATTATTCGCATTTTTATGCAATCAGAGATATAAAAAAAAATCTTGAAATTGATATACCGCAGCAAGTGAAATTGGTTTTCGTGATAATTTGATAACATTGTGCGGGGTTCGTACCGTTTATGCATGGCACACATTATCGTCAGTTTTACAGGCAAACAAATACGATCGACAGCCCACACTGGAACTCAACGCATCGGCACTATAGAAGTCTGCTGTTCTAAATACAATCATCGTAGACCATAAGAAACGTAATGGAAATCAAATGGGGTTTAACATCTTACTCTCTGCACCAACTGGGATAATAAAGACGAGCATACGCCATACGGGGGTTGGATAGCTGAATGGTTAGCACGTGTTCGCTGTATCATAAGTTCTGTCATTGAGTCAACTGCCGTGGTTTCGATTCAAGGAGTAGGGTCGCCTGTCCAACTTCGTGGGTTTTCTCCGGTTTCCTCCCACTGCTGAACTGTGACGAACACTACGCGCATGCGAATTAGTGAAATAAAATTGAACCATATTATGTTAGTCCCGAAATGACTTAGTTTGTGTCGAGTGGACGTTAAACTCTCTCTCTCTCTTGTTTAGATCTCCGTCATCATGTCAAGGATTATTTTTACGCACACGCCATCATGTACACGGACCCTCGGATTTTGTCCCACCCGAATGACTAGACACTGTTCCTTGCCAGCACCCCCCCCCCCCACACACACACACACCGTATTGCGCTCAACGTAATGAACTGTCTCTTTAACTGCATAGTAAATAGAGTTCTAAACAATTAATTGTAATATGAAATTAGAAATACGTATCTATTGATAGCATCAGATGTCTTCTGGTATTCGTCTTTAATGGCCAATTTATTTATTTATTTATTTTTTTATAAAGCTTTATCTCATTACTGCAAATTGATAAGTCTGATATGTTTTTCATATCAGGTTTTTTTTTAGAAGTTAATATAAAGCAAAAAATATTGATTTTTCTTTAAGCCTTATTTTAGACTTTACATCTAGATAACAATTTATGTTGTATAGTTATCTGGCTAGGGAATTGATTATACTCTTTGTAACTGATGACCTAATTCATCTTGTGTGCTTCACAAGGTATATACGACATGGCATACCTTTTACTCTGTTAAACAACTTTTGCGGTCCAGGGAGATCGGTGAAGGGAGGGGGGTAATTTTAAAAATATTTATTAGAACCTTAAAAAACTGCATTAATGTAACTTATAATGGTGAAATGGCATGCAATGGGATTTAACGTTCTACTTTTCTGCACCGACTGGGCTAATGAAGAAGTGCAAACGCCGTGCAGTGTGCTATGAGGGACATTTTGCCCGGACAGTGGCTCTACGGCCTATCCTTATTTCGAATTCCAACTGCCAAGGGTTCTTTTAGTGCACGACGATTTGTACACGGGACGTCATGTTTTCCTCCAATCGGACTACACGTTAGGCCCTCCGCCCCATACCATTGAGAAGGGGGGTCTTACAATGCAGCAAGAGGGCTATCGCAGTCTAGGTACTGGACATAATATCTTGACATCGATAACCTGTTTTATAATGGTCAGGCAAATTTCTCATACCTTAACCTTATCTAATAGTTGGCGAATGTTAATGCCACGAGTGGGCTATTGACCAAACATTGGGCGTATTGAGTTAATGGGTCTTGTTATGTTGGTCGAAACTCCGCGAGGGTCTTCAAAGATTCCACAATTCGTAAATCTTTTGTAACGAAATATCCACAAGGCTCGCTAAAAAAAAGTCTAGGAAAATCCAAAATACGAAATTGCTGCCGGAGACTATCTCAAATACTAATTTTATTTCTTGTGTAACATTTCATAATATCTACTCTTTTTATCTTTTAGGTATACACATGGAGTCTTAACTGTTCAATAATTCCCAGTCCTAAACTCTAAAAAGATGGCGCTAAATTCAACCGGAATAAATTTCACGCTCTGTATGTCAGAGGATGAAGAGCCGCATCACGAAGCGCACCAGGAGTTTTACGAAGTTTCCCGGATGATAACGGGACTGATATTATATCCATGTATATGTTTTCCCGGACTTTTAGGAAACATTTTAACTATAATAGTCTTATCACAGACGAATATGAGGACGTCTACCAACGCTTTTCTCAGTGCTTTAGCCGTAGCGGATGGTATCAAACTTATTAACGACATATTATATTTCTTAGTTATAGTTTTTTACAAAACGGACACAACAATCGGTAATAGGGCCTACGGCTATCTATATCCTTACGCTCATTTTATTTTCAACATGTCCGTTTGTGTGTCTTCATGGTTAACAGTTTCCGTAGCTGTTGAACGATATATTCTCGTTTGTCATCCTACACGTGCACGCAATGTATGCAGTCGTAAACGTGCCGTTTATACATGCATTGCGGTATATGTTGTAATGACTGCCTTAGCCTTACCGTCTGCATTACGTTATCGGACTATTTGGTGCTTGGATCCGGAAACGAATGTGTCTATGATTCATGTGATGCTAACAGATATGTGGAAAAATCAAACATTTGTGATCACGTACACGTGGGCACAGAATTTAATACGTTCTATCATTCCGTTGATCGTTTTGGTAGCTTTAAACATGTGCATTATTGGAGCACTGCGAAAAACGCGTGCGAATAAGAGGAACAATTCCCGGCATCGTGTAACCGTAATGATGATTATGGTAATCGTGGTATTTATGGTCTGCATTACACCGGATGCCATTATGTCCACGGTGTTCGGATTTGGCTATCACGAGGCGGGAAATTTGGTAAAAGGAGTTCGTGAATTTACGGACACGTTGTTAGCTCTCAATGCCGCATCGAACTTCGTCATCTATTGCTTATTCAACAAAGTGTTTAAAAACAGTTTTACAAATTTGTGCTGTCAGGTTAAAAGTCCCAACAAGTTTCAAACCGAAATGGACGAATCACAGTATAGAAGATTATCGGAAGCGAAATCCGCTCTAACTAGTGCTGAACCCAAGACAACAGTTATCAAAACAGTGAATTAATTACTATAAAATAAATAATGCTTGACCAAATAAGAAATTGAAAACGTCGAACGTTTCTTTTATGAAAGCCATAGGAGAATATGTCCAGGAAAGGTGCCCTTATACTTTGGTAAACTGACGATAATTTGTGATATTAATAAAATGTAATTGTTGTTTTAATCATGGAGTGTGCATTGTAATTGATAATCCTATTGTGAATGCCGACTAAACGGATTTTGTTTGTATCTTAAATAAACTAGAATTGCAAATCGTGAAATACTGTTTATATCAATCGTGTTTAATCTAAAAAGAAAACTGATAGCTATGTGGTGTGCTCGGGATAATAATGAATCTTTATGTTGAAACGTTCATTTAGTGCCGTTAAATTTACCCGCGTCATCCACTTCGTCCGTTACTTAAACTTGGTATGGATAGTGATAGTTTTGCAGTAACATATATCAGAAACAAGATATCATCTAGCAACAATAGAATATCCGTTCTTACCAAGATTAGCTAACACTGAGGTGATAAGACCAATTATGCATTAAATGACGAATATTTAAAGTCTCTGGTTGTCATTGAAGGATTTTGAACCCTTTGCAAAATAAAATATTTGGTAATAATGATATAGGCCTTAGACAAAGCCTCGATAACATTCAAAGTTGCATTATTAAGAGCTGAATCTGCCTATTGCCAGTCTTTGTTAGCTTCAAATGTTATATAAATTATTATTTAGATATTTATTCACATGAAAATCCCATAATCAACTCTCTCGGGCATCAGCTGGCTTAGACCAGCGCTGCCATTTAATAAATTTCCGAGACCTTGTTTATTATCGTAGAAATGGTACTTGGCAATCAAGACTAACTTGTCAAAACTTCACACACTCATAACTTCACTCAGAATAAAATAATATTTGACTGTAATTTTCAATATATTCATTTCTCGTTATCTATTTCTAAACTGTCATTGCAAGAACTGTCATCTAAATCGTACATAATACATCTTCGAGGTCGGTTACGACGTTTTAGATGAGCCCTTAACGATGTGGCGATGATCTTGAGAAGACTAAGCCAGTCTGCATTATTCAGTCGTAATGTTGATCAGGGATGTCTAGTCTGACGTTTTCATAGAAATTCACATTAGAAATATATAAGTTAAGTAAATTCCCTAGATAATAGACGTTTGTATATATGATTTATAAAAATGATATTTCATGTTGTGTGTGTTTTAACAGATCGCTGCCTCGCTAACAATTTACAAAACTTTTACTATGTAATCGGATCTTATTTTTGGTTAATCTTGTTGTCTACGGTCTCTCGTTGAATATAATTTGTACATATAGTCTGAGTGCTCGAAATGAATTCTAGTTGTGTCCGGGGTTGCTTTTCAAGTTATGGGAAAACAATAAATTGGTTATTGGTAATTCGAAATATATTGTACTTGGATGTGCGTAAAAAATAAGTGTTGATGTGTTTATTTGTTTTGATAGGTAGCTAAATGGCCACATTATAATGCCCATAGAGCCAATGTTGAGAAACATATGCTACTAGATTTCGACTTCAACTGTCGACAGTTTCAATCTCATTAAAATCAAACGAATTTTCAATTCGTTGTTCGATTAGTCGAGTTTT
Organism: Patella vulgata; assembly: GCF_932274485.2. Lineage (NCBI taxonomy): Eukaryota > Metazoa > Mollusca > Gastropoda > Patellidae > Patella > Patella vulgata. The sequence continues at coordinate 29,360,636 of NC_065883.2, forward strand.
ATATTCTGTATCTTTTCGATCACGTCAAAACATCATCTACTTTTTTATATTTAGAAACTCACTCCAGTTCGCGTATAAGACATGTGCCTGAACGGTATCTGTACTGAATATATATTAAATCCATTGTAGCGTAGAAACAATCTAAATATTCATTTGTAATAAATTATCGACATATTAAATGAAAATTAAAAAAAACCAAACAAAACCTAATTCAGCATATTCTTTCTAAATAAATATTTAACTGTATACAGATTATCCTATCACTATCAGGCATCAGAACAAACCAATGTAACACTTTATTTTACCCAAACGGTACAGAACCTTTTAATTTCGGAAATGCTCCTTGATTTCGGTATTTGAGGGAAAGAAAAATCAAATACGATCTTATAACAGGCTATTCTGTTAACAACGAACGGTTTCTTATTTAATTGTGGTTAGGCGCATCTGCCAAAATGTCTTATGTTGTCGCACAAATGTATAAATTATTTTGTCGGATTTCACTACACCACGCAGCTAATAGTGTTTTCACAAAACTGTCCCATATTATTTACCTGTCCCACACGGGGGGATAGCTCTTTCCATCTGTAAATTGCCTCGGCGTTTAATTATTTTAAATAATGTAAATTATTTTATTCTTTGTATATAATAAGCTTGTAAGTAAGAATTATAAAATCTTGATTTATCTTACAACTGGTGTTGTTAATTTTCTGTATAAAGAGCTTGTCAAACGATGTTACGGATTGAAAATAACTTATCACCCATTTTAAGGTGTGATCCAATACCTCATATTCACAATACTTTTTGCTAGGTTCCCACTATCACGATTCGTGCTGCGACTGAAATCGCAGCTTTAATCGTGCGGTAATCGTGGTGATCCTATCAGGTTTTATTATATACTGAGCGCCATGGAAAACGCATCACTTAGTTTTTCGTATAACAAAATGATCCAGTAAACATATCTTATTTATTTTGCTTCTTATTGTGAACAATATTCAAATGGGAACACATCAATAACAACACATTTGTACACTTATGGATGTTTAATCTGTAATCAACGGTACAAAGTCAGAGGGGTCAAAACCAAAAGTACGACACAGATGTCAGTAGCGCGTGTGTCCTCCACGGGCTCTTACGCACGCTGTGCAGCGACGTCGCATGGAATTTACCAATATTTGAAAGAAGTCCTGGGGCAGATTGTTCCATTCTTGGACAAGAGCAGCTTCTAAAGCAGCAATGGTGTGCATCTGTGGTCTCCGATACAGACGGCGTCCAATCTCATCCCAGACATGTTCTATCGGTGCCATGTCCGGAGACATGGCTGGCCAGTCCAAGACATTGATGTTGTTAGCAGCCAGGTAGTTCATACTAAAACGGGCGGTATGAGGACGTGCATTATCCTGTTGGAAGTGCTGAAGTTGTGGGTGCGCTCGAAACATCGGAACAACAAATGGTTGCAAGACATCATCACGGTAGGCTACAGCATTAACGCGACCCCTGCAAATGTGTAGGGCGGTCCGGTGATTTAATGTGAAGCCTTCCCACACCATTACACTTCCCCAGCCCCATCGATTCGTTTCGAAGACGCAGCAGTCTGCAAGACGTTCCCCAAGACGTCTCCACCCACGTTGACGGCCATCAACGTGATAAAGATGAAAGCGACTCTCATCACTGAAGAGCACACTTGAGCCCATATCAAACGCCGCTGACGCTGATGATCCCTGAGGACAGCTCCAACATAAGGTCGTCGTGCACGGAGTCCTACTTCTCTTAGACGACGTCTTACGGTGTTGGCACTTACTGGTCCTCGTCTTCCGACGACTGCTGCACCTGTTCGAGTCGCTGGGCGGAATCTGTCACGCAGATGAGTGACCCGGATGTAGCGGTCTTGAGCCTGGGTTGTAACGCGTTGTGGACCAGGACGTTGACGGTCACATGTTCCACCAACCTTACAATTAAAGTGTCTGGCAATAGAACGTATAGACATACCAGTCCTGGACATTCCATGGCTTCATTCCGTTGATTTTCAATAAGTCTTGGTATCTCTAGCTCGATTCCTTCACACGTCCAACAACAAATTACGACAGATTGACGTTTCACAGTTCATGTACTGCACATTAAGTTGAAAACATGCTTTTAAAGGGCTCACACACAATGCTGCACGTGAATATTGGGTTTTTCATGTGCATCTCGTGCAATTTTTTTTTTTTTTTTTTTTTGGCACACGGGCCGATATTTTTTGCGTTTGGGAGCATTGTGTGAAACAATAGTTCATAGTACTGCATAATATTATACATACAAAACCACCTAGTAATACAATATTTCGGAAAAAAAGTGATGCGTTTTCCATGGCGCTCAGTATATATTGGGCTCAATCGTAGCAATCGTATCGAAACGTATCTGCACATACCAGATCGTGGACTCAATAGGGACAATCCTATCACAACGCATCGCACGACAGTGGGGACCCAGCATTAGAGAATTTGAGGATAACATATGGGAATTTTGTGCAATGAGAGAGAGAGAGAGAGAGCGAGAGATACCTTTGCCCTGGCAGCGGTGTTTCTGATGAATGTCTGTCTACATTTCAGTGAACTGTCGAAGGAACTTTTACTACCAACTAGACTACTTATATAATACTATAGGGGTTATTTTAGTTCTATGAAAGGTGCTCTTTTTAATATATTGAAGTGGTTAATGGGCTAAAGTAGGTATTTTTCAAGATTCAACTTTCTTAGACTAACTCACAGACAGTTCCTGCCACCACCAATTGCTGAACGTAGGGCACTATCGTTCAGTCATCTCGTGCACAGATTAGTCCAAATAAATAGAATAATGTTGACGTAAACCGGCGCCCATACGAAACACTTACCCCAAAATGGTAATTGCCCCGCCCTACTAGCTGTGGGCTTCTCAATGAGACATAGCGTTAGCCGCCTAGGTTTACAGGCCGGGCGAGAACATCATGTGTAAGTATCAAGAAGTGTGTGGCTCTTGCCTAAGGTATTTTCAGACATCATTTGTTATTCTCAGAAGGACGTTTCCACAGTCTCCTCCTCGGCTGAGAGGCTGGGAAACAGACATCATTTGGTATTCTTAGAAGAACGTACTCTTAGCCTCCGGTTCGAGGCTGGGATAGAGACATGTAGTGTTTTAGCCGTTAGGTCTGGGTTGTAGGCTTGTTAAACTCACACTGTAGATATTATAACTCCTTATGTACTATCATAGATGTTGTAGTTTCCTGTATTTGATATATGAACATAGTTATAAAAACACAGTGTCCCTGGGTTAATTGATCGTGTACACAACGTGGAAGTTAGAGTTAATTATTTATTTAACAACGCGGTAGAGTCGCATGCATGTTTTGGAGCCGTTGATGTTAGGATATCGACCCTGAAAGAATTTCTTGGAAGAAGAAGAAGTTCCCGGGTTTAAATGGAAGCAGATGAAATTTCCAGGTGGATAGATTACCCTTGACAATGTTCGAGGTTAGGTAGGCACATGTTTCCTAGTAAACTGACCATGGAAAGCTAAACAGACCAAGGTATAGATTCAATGAAATTTTAAAGATTAGGGATTTTCTGAAAGTAAATTTAAAAAAGGACGCTACAGTGTTACTGTTATGATATTAATATTAAGAAAGATAAAGGTTAGGTTTAAACATACGAGTAATTTTCAATAACCGGTGGAAAAATAATAAGAAAAACTAATGAAACGAAGAATCCTAAAATTGATACGAAAAGGTTATGGTAAAGAAAAAGAAATGATGTCCTCGGTCTAAGTAGGAAGGAAGTTCGGAAATAGAGATTTTGCTCGGTTGACACAAAACTCTATGAGGATTGTTCCGTAACTTAGATCGTAATTACATCTATCAAGTCTATACGAAGGTTGAAGACTTGGTTTTTGTTTGTACATGAATGTACAAACAAACGGGTGACAACGCGAAATGGGCTAAGTAGGTAATTTTCAAGATTCAACTTTCTTAGACTAACTCACACCGTTGGCCGCCTCGGCGTACAGGCCGGGCGAGAACATCGTGTAGAACTACCTTAGGACTATAATAGTACGTGCAGGAGGACCACACTACACGCAAAACAAAAATCTACAAGATAAACCTGCGGACAAAACAGAAAATAGACATTGCACCAAATAAACAAATTAATATCAAATCAAGTGAATGGATCTAAGGTATTTTCAGACATCATCAAGAACATACTCTCAGCCTCTGGTTCGAGGCAGAGATAAACAATCTGATTGGTTGATGCTTTGGGGCACGATAACTTTGATTATAATTAAGTAAGAGTGGTGAAACTCCGAACATAGATTCATTATATCATTACCTTGACTAAGTCCGATGATGAGAATTTTCTGCTTCGGCTAAGGAGAGATAAGCAATTTGATTGGTCAAGACTTTGGAACATAACAACCATGCTTTTAATTGATGTGGGGGGTTGCGTGGCCGAATGGTTAGCACGTGCATGCTGTATCATAAGGTCTGTCATTGAGTCAACTGGCGTGACAAGGAGTAGGGTCGCCTATCCAACCTCGTTTGTTTTCTCCGGGTCCTCCGGTTTCCTCCCACTGCTAAAGACCCCTACCCGCAACCGAATTATTGAAATGAAATTAAACCATATGTTAGTCCCGAAATGACCTAGTTTGTGTCGAGTGGACGTTTAACCCCATTTCTCCCTCTCTTTAATTGAAGTAGAATGTTTAAACTGGATGTAGATGTTCATTATGTGAATGTCTTGATTGAGCTAAGCAATTTCATTGGTCGATGCTTTGGGACAAGATAACTTTGATTATATCTGATAGAGTGTGATGCAACTTAGTGTATAGTTGATAATCAGTCTAATTGCTTGATACCTTTGAAAAAATAACTGTGCGATTAAATAATATGTGTCATCTATTTATTTTTTGATTTCGGCGGAGGACATCAGCCTCACTGCAGGCTTGTTTCTATATATATATTGATTAATGAGTGGTCAAATCACTATTATACAAGCATAGAAATCATTCTAACACGTAAAACATTCACATAAAATTCACTAAGCCACCAGGGCTTCCCTTTTGGGCAAACCATTGTTGTGTTGTTTGACCAATCGTGAGGTTGTTCACATAAAGATTACAAGCTCCCTTCACCTTTCGAGTTGAAAGTCGTCCCCGTAACTGATCGAGTTTTTCCCATCAAGCGAAATGATAATGATGTTACATCAAAGGAATGTATTTATGATTGTTACGACATACTAATGATCCGTTATGCTGACAAAATCCATCCGCTATAACAATATAATATGATATTACATGACAAGGGAAATCACATTAAGATATAAAAATTACATAATTACATAATAATTAATTGATGAAGCATTTAATTATTATTCTTATCTTTTCTGCTAATACCAAGATATTAATATTACTTACTAAATGTCAATGTCCAGTTTTACTTGGTCCAGGAAAACAACCCAATCTCTTATAATTTCAGCAAATACATAAATATTCGAAAAGTCAGATTCATCATAAACACAAACGAATAGTTTTTATGATTTTAAAATCATCTAGTATTACTTTTCGTTTAATGTTTAATATTATTTATGGTTACTGGAGCCAATTAGTTGAGAAAATGATAGAGTTGGGCAAACGGACTAGAATTAAATCAAAAAAGTCTCTATTGGAAATAACATACCATGATACCCGATACGTCGCTCACTGTCAGGTTATTTTAGGTAGGTAGTTTTGACCCCCATGTATTCCTAAACAAAGGGAAACCCAAGGCATGTAGACAGCACACAATATGTGTTCAAAGGAATGTGGCGGTTATTATATTCTATAGAAACGACAGAGTTTTCATGCAAGGGGTACACAGATGGTTCGACTTGGAAGTAACCCTTTCTTTCAGTACTTAAGATAAATAACTACAAATTGAACATGTTGTTAAGTCCGAGATACCCATGAGGATATCTGGACATTGTTAGCTGATAATTGATTTCATGTAGACTAATTTGATAAGCATTAGCAACGGGTTGACCTTTGAATCGTAAACCCAGGAGTTATAACTGCTGATTGGATGGAACAATAAAGTACTCTACTTTATAGGACATCCAAATGAAACAAGGTTAATTGTGTGTTGGGGTTGGGGGTTTCTTGCGCTAAATAAATCCAAGCTATCTTGGCACATGGTGTCGTTTCACTTCAGATCCACTTTTGACGTTGTAAGTGTAAGAAATATCAGCTAATTAACATTAAAGTGGTACAGTAATGTTTTTGATTAGTTATCTAACCCTGTGCAGGTTAGACATGGACATAGGCCAAAGACAGAACAAGGTGACTAGTCATCACCATCCCGCGCCCTTGCACTTGTTTGGGAAGCATAAGGAAAACAACTGATTGGAATAGCAATGGGACTAGTCAGAAGATTCGGTTCATTCCCATATCCCCGACTTGCCGAGTTTTAGAGAGAACATTTTGGTCGGCGTTAAGGGGTTGAGTGGTCAAGAACAATAGACCCAAGCTGAAGGATAAAACTAATTAAGCAGATAATTTTGGGAGCATTTATTTTTTTTTAAATTTATAACAACCTTTAACAACATAATTTTAACTTTTTGCACGCATAAAGTGTCCAACATAGTCCAAAAATTCTAACAAATTCATTCTTCCTTGTTCATATCTATGTTTCGAATCTTCAATCTTCCTGTTGATATCGGTGTATTTTTTCTTTTAGGTGGTTGTCGCTGGCCACATGAATACTGCAATAACTGAATTTCAATCGTCTTTTGCTCGTCTTGCAAAAATGCCATTACTTCAAAAATATTAGGATGAGCTTTTCCAATTAATTTTTTTGGGCGTCCGTGCCATCCCTCTAAAGAGTTGTTGGTTCTTCGCATGGATTGGCTGTGGTTCCATTGTATCTGTGTAAATTGGCCGTCTAACCATTGCGTAACCATATAGTCGGCCAGTTGTCTATATTTCTCATTATCTGATACTTTGGACGAGTCCATGCTTCGTCAATCTGCAAATAAAAGAAAGATACATATAAAAGAAAGATACATATAAAAGAAAGATAAAAGAAAGATACATATAAATTGTTTATATTTACAATATATTTATATTTACTAATATTTCAATCCCGATACACCGTCTAACGAATTAGCTTGTTTCTTCTTCTCGGTATGAAATTTGCAGACCCAGTTGTTGAACTGTACTCCAAATAGCATAGTGAAAATAACACCCCCAGCATTCTACATCAGGAAAAACTGCCTCACTAGCATTCTTTGCCGCCAACTCAAAGTCCATCTAAAAAATAATACATGTAGAATACGATATTAATCGGTGTATTGTGTACATTGATTAAAAATATTCTTACCTGAAAAATGGATGGTTGAAGGTTGAAACCGTGTTCATGTGCCACTTGCTTAAAAAGTTCAAACGCTTTCCGGTATGTCGACTCTCTCTTGTCAGGTAAAAAGACAAAAACCAATGGAACAGAACGATCTTGGATCAGTGCGTGGATGGCGTATAGTTGATAAAATTCGTGGGCTTACTTAAAATGTTCCATCGCCAAAAATTACATTCGAGTCACACAGACTCCAGATTCTGTCGTGTGGTAAATCCTAAAATTTTCTCATCGTCACCCTCATTGATAAATAAAAACTGTTCCCCGCTTTCTCTTTGTTGGAAAAGGTCGGACATAACAATGTCACGTCGCTGTTTAGGTAATTTGGGAAATTTCTTATTTCTGGCTCTATATAAAACTACACCAAAACTAAGTCAAATTTGTTCCCAAAGCCAAATAGCAAAAGGCATAACTACTGTAATAGGTTGATGTGCGTGCAAACTTTCAAAAAGATATCTTGAACGGTTTATGAGATATGCCCTGGAAACGAAATTGGGACGGGAAAATGCTGGAAACTAAATCGGGATGGAAATTCCCAGAATTTCTAAATAGCAAAAGGGACAACTACTGTAATAGGTTGATCTGTGTGCAATGTTTCAAAACGATATCTTGAAATTCCTAGAATTCCTAAATAGCAAAAGACACAACTACTTTAATAGGTTGGTGTGTGTGTACAATGTTTTCATGGAAACACAAACATATAAATCCCAAAAATTCCTCAATAGCAAATGTCATAATTACTATAATAGGTTGATGTTTATACAAAGTTTCTTGAAGATATATTGAATTGTTGATGGGATATGCTCCGGAAACAAAATTGCACACCAAAAACTAAGTCAAATCTGTTTCCACGGGAACACAAAAATTATTAAATCCGAGAAATACCAAATTTGCAAAAGGCACATCTACTATAATAGTTTAATGTTTGTAAACATTTTCACGAAGATGTGTTGAATGGTTTCTAAGATATATCCCGGAAAGAAAATTGTACACCATAAACTAAGTCAAATTTGTTTCAAACATAAATCCCAGAAATTCCTAAATAGCAAAAGGCACTACTACTTTAATGGGTTGATGTATGTACAAAGTTTCAAAAGGATATCTTGAACGGTTTATAAGATATTGTAAAAGTTGCTTTATAGCTGCTGAGCAAGCTTGATCGCGAGGTCTTAAAAATATAGTAAGAGATAGTTTATAGTCTGGTAAGTTGAAATGTGGTGATTATATATGCTATTTTTCTACAAATGATTCGTTGAGAGATGTCACGTGATGATGATAGCCCCAGCTCCAGGCCTTAATCGCCTCTATTGTTCAATTTAATCCTTAAAGAACAATATTGGTGCCAGTCATTATCACATATGTGATAGAACTGGTTAAACACAATCCAAATATTATTTTATCACGGTGATCATTGCTACGATAGATGCGTAATCACTGTTTCAAGAATCGGAAGTGACGAACGCAAAAGGAAAACACGAGTTATCCCTCTATATAACTGACTGAAGTGACGGGTGATAACAGATACATGGGCGAATTTCTGCTCATTAATAATTCCTTCGAAGACCAAAAGTTGTTGAGTGAGACTGTGAAAGGATATCTGACAATTCTTAAAAAAAAATTGACTGTCACTAGATAAATAGAAAAAGTCCGTGCATTACCATGTACAGAATGAATAAACACACGTGAATGTACGGACTGTTTCTATTTTTATACGCTCACATTTTCATGTGGACGTATATTGTCGTCGCCCCTGTCCGTCCGTCCACAATTTGTTTGTGGACACTCTACATGTCACAATTCTTATCCGATTTTGACGAAACTTGAAATATAGGTTTATCTCCAAAAGATCTCGGCTGCTTTCGATATTGGCATGTATCGGATCGAAACTTCATGGATTATGGCCCTTGTTTGTACGAAAAATCACGTTTTTAGTTTGGGGACACTATAGGTCACAATTTTTATCCGATTTTGTTGAAACTTGAAATGTAAGTTGATAAGCAAAAGATCTCGGTTCCTTTCGATATTCGCGCATATCGGACCGTAACTTCCTGAATTATGGCCCCTGATTGTATGAAAAATCACGTTTTTAGCTTGTGGACCCTATAGAGGTCATAATTTTTATCCGATTTTAAAAAACGTATTATTATATCACCGTGACACACTAAGGACGGCTGAGTTCGAATTTCGTGAAAATCGGCCCAAAATTGACAGACAAAATGGCCGCCGTTCGTTCTCAAATAGCGTAAAAATATGGTATATCAAGGTTGTGGACCCTAGAGGTCACAATTTTTATCGCGTTTTTAGCTTGTTCTCTATCCATCTCTCGAAAATGTGGGCGTATCCTGCCTGGCAGCCGCTGGTATGGTAATATATTCAAGCTGTTAAGAAACTACACATAGACCAACTCTTCAGGTACATTTAGGAATCTTTTGTTGAAAGATTTATATCGTTTGAAGTACTATTTGTGTCATGTTTTTGTAGAGAACAACTGATTGATGTCAGCGTTTAGATGACCTTTATATCACTTTCTATGCTACAGAGACCATATAAATTACCTTGTGCTTTGTCAATTTTATTTGACATTATTATTGTGTTTAATACTGTTCATTTGAACAATCGCTTACGTCAAATAATTGGTTGATTATAGTCCCATGTTTAATGAATGTGAACATAGACGTTATGGCCTATATTCCTGGAAACGTATTGGATATTGGGTTTTATATTATACTTTCAGAAATACTACCGTTCTAATGCGTATATGAAAATATGTGGATGCCATATTTTCCTGTGATGGCTTTTAATCCCTACAATTGATGGGCCCGCAACAACTGTTTTTCTGAAGAGAAGTTGAAGAGTGAATATAGAGTATTCTCAAGTCATCAGTGAGACGTCGACGTATAGACTTATATTAGAACTTCCATATATTGATTTATATTTGAAGAACGTTCATACTTTAATTAGAATTTTTTATTTTGCTTTTTTATAACTTTATTGTGTATTATCTCAATTATAGATAGTCAAGTATGGGTGACATTGAAGAATCTGAAAAAAGTCGAAGAGTCTCAAATCGTGAGTTAGTAGTTCCGAAGTCTGTTCTAGAAGAGCAAAGGGTAGGGATTTACGAGGTAAAATTACACGTTCAATAAATCGGGCTCGCACTGCTATTAGGAAATCTGAAAAAGAATGTAAAATATTTCCAAAGGGGAATTGTTGAGATAAATAGGGATTATGATGCGGTCTGCACGTGTCATGGTGAACTTTATAATTCTGTAAGTGGTGATTCCCAAATCAGTCGACTAGATCAATGGAAAACAGAGCTTACGAGGGAATTGTATGACAATGAAGAAGATGTTGAAAATTATATTAAATCTATTGAAGGTAATCCTGAGATTACACAGCCAAGAGGAGATCTGCCACAAATCCTGCCACGAGAGGATAATGATCCTTTACCAAGAGATCAGAACTCACAGTCAATATTTGAATACTTAGACGAAGCAGAACGAGACAGTGTGCCATCAAAACATTCATCTAATAGAATTCCTATTTCATCTGCTAACTCCCATTCTCGCCCAAGTCAAGGAGAATTAAAGCCACTTCCCCAGTCAACTACCCACAACCAACTATTTGATCTTTGGATTGACACGCTCGTAGAATTCCAAGTAACGGTACTGATCAGTGCTTCATCTACAATGTCAGTTGCTGACGGATTGTACCGAATTAAAGCAAGTTAGAGAAATTTGATGGTAACCCATTGTCATATGGGTTTATTGACAGATTTAAAATACATATCCATAACAAGCCTCATTTGTCAAATGATATGCGTTTAATCAAGTTGAAGATGCACTTAATTGGCGAAGCCGAACGTTCACTATCGGGTCTTGGATCAAGTACATTATGTATGCAACAGCCCTGAAAACTATAAAAGAACAATTTAGTCAGCCAAGTACAATTGCAAGAGTTCATATCTCAAGGTTAATTGATCGATTCAAGAATATAGCCTAAGATGTTAGACTTAAAGGTGGCACACAATCCTTAATCCATATAAGTGACATGGTTCGAAAACGTGTTATAACTGAATTCTATCCAGTAGACGTGGTACAAGGGTTAATCAGCGAACTGGATGTATGAGATGTGTTGTTGACGTTTGGGAAAGTAGGACGAGGGGAAATGTGTAGGGAGTGAAGTGCTGTAAAGGGATAGTTAGATGTATTATGAATGGTTAGAGTGGCTGTGGTGTTACGGTGAAATACTATGCCGCCACCGTAACACCACAGCTTTATGATTTGTTAGACAGGAGTGATGTAATGGGTGTCAACAACTGGGTATGCTGGTACCGTCGCAACGTAGCCGTGAAATATATATTGTGGGGGGGGGGGAGGGCGGAAACGGAAAAATATACAATGTTGACAGTATGTGCCAGGCATGAGGCTGCGCAGACCGAGCGTCGGCTCGATAGGGAGTGTGTGGGAGGGTCACCCTCATAAAAAATTTTTTTTTTTAAATTTCAGTTTTCTGTAAGCAGTGAAAACACTATTTTGGCATTGTTTGCGGGGTTAAACCTAAAAATCACATTAATACACCTATTGCACGATATTGTGAAACTAGCTGACGAAGACAGCTCGGGCGGCGATTGTTCGACTTGGGGCTGCTCTGTCAGTATCTAACAAACGCATTTAGTTCGCGTACAACTTTTAAAAACCGAATGTCAGTATGGTATTTCTCACATAATTGGTTATCGCAAAAACAGAGTAAACTGAAAGCGAGTAATCTCGACTCAAACCTATAGTCTATAGCCTACTTACAGTACTACACTCGTCACTAGGCTTCCTATATTATTGTTTGTGGACGGTTTACTACTCAGTGATAAGCCTGCGCCGCAAAAAGAGGTCTCGCCTTTTATTATTAGTATAATGACTTCCTCATGTGCGGCAGGTTAGTTTGCTTCTAAAAACACTGTTTTCCGTTCCAAAAAATCAAAAGTAATTTTCTACCAGATGACCATGGTTCTTTTCACCGAGACTAGATAATTTCTCTCGGTGTAAGGATATAGCTATGGATAAGTTCATACAAGGTCAATAAATCCGCGGTCACTTCGGGTCACACTGTTGAGAAAATAAACCGATGGGTTTGTTTAGTAGCAAATCGAGCGTGAATCAACTGAGTTTGTACTGAAAAATTTTTGAGTGATATGTATGAACTGTCTTCACACATTCGGTTTATAATTAGCGATATACAGGTACAGTGGCAAGTGTTGTACTTCACAGACTGTTTACCTCCGAACTACCTCCGCACGAAATCCCCGATTTGGGTACTTGTTAAAAGAAAAAGAAATAGTACCTGTGCGCATGCCAGTAAAAAAAAAACCTAAGAGTTCGCGCATAAAAATGCCCGAACGTACCAGGCGCCAGGTCATCTAGATTCCGGAGATATAGACAAGTTATATTACAGTAAATCCCAAGAATCTAGATACAACCATTCTATGAAGTTGAAAAGTATTCATTCTGCTCCAGCTCAACCATCCAAGAGGGGTTTAAAATGTTATATACCTGTATGTCAAGAAAATCATAGATTTTCTCATTGTCATACATTTTAAGATTCGTCATTAGAAGATAGATTTAAACTTGTATTGAAAAACGCAGTGTGCTTCTCCCGTTTAGTAAAGGGTTATCGGGCATTTGGTTGTCGATCAAAACAACTATCTGGAAAGACCTTTTGTACAAAATATTATCATTTATTACATTAGGATCCACCAAGCACAGGTGTAATAAAGTCTGTACTAGATCGAGATAGTATATTGCCAGTCGTACGAGTCAAATTCCGTTCTTTTGCCGGCGTGGTTCCCCCTTGTCAGTGTTGCAGGACCGAGGGCCTGACAAGGATAGCTGTCTAGTCGTTCGGATGGGAATAATAGTGGAGGTCCCGTGTATACATTGGCATGCACGTAACATATATAAGAGTAGAACACTGTCTGGCGTAAGCCCGTCTTCATTAGCCCAGTCGGGCTGAGCATTAGGACGTTAAACCCCCTTTTCATTTCATGCCAATCTCCGTTCTACAAGTGGTACAACGAAGGAGGGTAATATTCTAGTTGATAGTGGAGCTGGTACTACGGTTATTTTAAAGGACTTTGCTAAAACCTCTTTAGGATTACAGGGACCAAGGGAGGTCTTAGATCTTAGTGTTGTAGGTGGAGATGTACTGAAGCAGCCATATAGTAGAAGATTGAAATTTTGGATTTCATCTTTGTAAGGGTCATCAGAATTTGTAATAGAAGCTCATGAGATAGAACAAACAATTTTAAATGTACCGCCCAGCAAAATTAATGTCGCCTGATGACCAGAAAACGTTAGAACTTTTTAAGGAATCATGTTCAAAGCAAGAAGATAGGCACATGATAGGTTGTCACCTAACAACTATTCATTAGCTATGAAGAGGTTAGTTTCACATGAAAGTAATTTGATGAGAAGTCCATCGAAAGCTGAAACATATGAAACTACTTGACTGGATTACATGTATGACAGAAATGGATGGACAATGAAACTGTCAGATAATGAATTACAAAGATGTCAGCCCGGTTTATTATCTCGCACACCATGGCGTATACAGAGCAGACAAACCAAGTACCCTACTTCGAATAGTTTTCGACCCTGCACCATCATTCGATGGAATATCTATTAATTCATCGTTATATAAGGGTCCCAATCTAATTGGGAATTTATTTGGAATACTTCTTAGATTTCGAGAGGGGTCGGTTGCCATTATGGGAGATATTTCCAAGATGTTTATTGAAGATTTTGTTGACTTTCCTCCGCTTTGTTCGACTGGATTAGAGGTTGGGCTATTGTCAAACGTTTTCTTTCTTACTGATCTTCGTCACAAACCTCAATATCCGATTCAGCGTTCTGAGTATTGCTTATCGCTTGATTGGTTGGGTAGTGAGTAGTTAATTTCGAGATGGTTATCAATAATAAACTTTTTCGCACTTTGCTTTATCAGGTTAAAGCTGAACTCCGATTACAACTACAGAAATAATTAAATATATAAAAAGTTAACACCCTAAACGACCGCCATACTTGTTTTAAATTTGAAGGAGAAACATGGCGATCGCTTAGGGGTAACAAAAACACAGGCAGGCCACGCCCACATCCAGTGTCAAGCAAACTGTCCAAATCCGCTTAGCCAGTCAACTACCAATTACCTCCTGATTGAAGTTCTTTCACTATCACTACTATCAGCTAACTAAAAATATTATTGCTACACAATTATTATGTCTGATCAGGTACATATTATTTTACTAATTGGATGAAATACGCCAACCACGATGAACTTTTGCTCTAAAAAAAATACGAGAAAAACTGTCTTACCCCAAACAATAACTATGCCAACGCCATCCAATTCTTCTTATTTCGTGTAATGTTTTGGACAACAATTTTCAGCATCATAAAGACTAGTATTCAAATTGTATCCAACCAGCAATAAAACTGTTCTTCTCTCAATCAAATACATGTAGGTAATCAAGAAAGGTCACTCTCTTGTTATTGTTATGCTCAATTCAAGGGACATCATTTTTTTCGTGGACATGATGTCCACTGAGCTTATGTCAATAACATGAATTTTATACCCTTTTGAAGTGAAACCCTTTTGATGGAAACAACAGTTCTATTGCTGCCTTACAGATATATTTTGGAACGATATTTGGTGTTTCTACATTGTTGTGAAAAACATTTCACGAAATAAGAAAACAAATTGGTTGGTGTTCGTTGGTAGATTTGTTATTGTTTGGGGTAAGGCAGTTTTTCTGTTATTCTTAGAGCAAAAGTACACCGTGGTTGACTTATTTCATCTAATTAGTAAAATAATATGTACCTGATCAGACATAATAATTGTGTAGAAATAATATTTTCAGTTAGCGGATAGTAGTGATAGTGAAAGAACTTCGATCAGTCAGGGGGTAATTGGTAGTTGACTATTTAACCGGATGTGGACAGTTTGCTTGACACGGCTATTACTGGAAGTGGGCGTGGCCTGCGTGTGTTTTTGTTACCCCTAAGCGATCGCCATGTTTCTTCTACAAATTGAAAACAAGTATGGCGGTCGTTACCTTTTTTATTTAATTATTTCTGTAGTTTAGTAATCGGAGTACAGCTTTAATTAACGAGTTATTTATACAAGTAATTACCCCCAGTGACGTTTCTAAAAAAAATCGTAAAAAGAGTTTCTTTTTGTTTTTCCTTACCTAAGTTTGATTTTTCAGTATTACATTTTGCCTTTAAACATTCGCTTCTCCTGTGTCCATTGAGAACATTAAAACTAGTTTGGCTTCTCTTAACGAAATGTTCTTAGTATATTGGATTCTAAGAATCTCTTTAGTTTCTACAAATTTGGTACATGTTTATTCAGTTGACGTGTGACTTCCTCCACAATTAGCACATTTTAATACTTCAGATAAGCAGGTATTACTGCAGTGAAAATCTGAACATTTTTCGCATCTTTTATAAAATGGGTTCGTCTGTCCTTCACACTTTTTTGGGACACAATAACTCTCTTTCTAATTGAGCTAGAATGTTCAAACTTGGTGTAAGTATTTATTAGGTCAATGCCTTGATGGAGTTGGAAGGTTAGCATTTTCTGCTTAGGGTAAGCAGGGATAAGCATTTTGATTGGTTTATGCTTTGGGACACGATATCTTTAGTTCTAATTAAGTGAGAGTGATGAAACTTGGTGTATAGTTTCATTACATCAATACCTTGACTAAGTTCGATAATGAGCATTTTCTGCTCAGGGTAACCAGAGCTATAAGCAATTTGATTGGTCGAGACTGTGGAACACAATAACTCTCCTTCTAATTGAGGTAGAATGTTCATTAGGTGAATGTCCTGACTGAATTCAATGATTAACATTTCGAGCTAAAGCTAAGCAATTTCTTTGGTCGATGCTTTGGGACAAGATAATCTTGATTCTATCTGATAGAGAGTGATGAAACTTAAGTGTATAGTTTGATTGCTCAATACTTTTCAAAAAAATAAATGTGCGATTAATTATTATGTGTCCTCTATTTATTTTTGGAATTCGGTGGGGGACATCAGCCTAACTGTTGGCTTTTTTTGTTTATAAAGTAGCAGAATATAAAAGATACCCAACTCACAGTGAGCTATGTTGTGCCAAAACTTTTGGCAGTTGTTACATATCTTAACACGGGGAGTATACCGGGTATATTTCATCTAGACAGAATCATTATCTATATCCATCAGACACCGCGGCAATGTTACGATTATCATGCCTGTCATCTTTCACTCTCTTTGTCAATAAACACTGCCTGGAAAATCACGACAGTCTGTCTCCAACAACACGAGTTGTGCAAAACATGACAGTAATCTTTGGAGGTGAAAGCTTTATTTGTTTTGATAGTAATTATCTTTTTAATGTCAGTTCCGAAGTAGTCTACTGTAAAAAAAAGAGAGACTTTTTGAAGTGAAGTTTTAGTTCTGATTTTACAATTATCGAGGAAACGACAATAAAATGTGACGTGTGTGAAAAACATTCGATTCAATTTCTGCGGGAGGCTGCTAGAAGAAATATAAAGGGGTTTGTTCTCACGGGCGACTTGAATTATGCAGATGGAGTCAGCTACGTTCGTAAAGGACATATTTTACAACAGATTGTTAGAGCAGCGTTTTCGTGCAAAGAGAACATTTTATGGTAACCCAGAATTATCATCCCCTGTACCTTCGACAATCGACATCCACCTCCAGATTTCGCCTATCGAAACATTGATGAGGTGTTCAGTGAAAATACTACCAGGCATTACCGACATTTATTTATGAATGCTTGACTTGTCATGAAAGAAATGTCATTTACTACTTTGAATTGTTACGACAAAAAATAGTGTAAACTTTTTAAGTGGGAAAGACAGCGAAAGTCTTTTAGAGAATTTGTCAAAAGTTACACAGAGAAAATGTTGGGAATCTCAATTATTTTCTCCGCTCTGATGGGTGGCTCTCAAGCTAGGAAACCGGTATAGAAAAAGGACATGTCAGTCTCTTGAACTGTCAATACCTGCCAGACTTTGGAGGTGAACTTGCTGTATCAGTAAAAACTGCACCTGTACGGATGGAGCAAATATAAATCTTGGCGCTTTAAAAGGTGCTTCAAATTATGACAGACAATGGGTTCTCTTGGTTCACTGCTCCAGTCATCGCCTAGAGTTGGCGCCTAAAGACGTTACGCAATAAACAATTTTTGGAAGTTGGTGAGATTCTTGTACAAATTTAATACATGTACATGTTCCGTAATTCTGGGAAGGCCAAGCGAGTTCTAACGGCAATTGCATTAACTATTGTAATAAAGTATGTGTGTGTGTGCCATTTGTTATGGCATCGGGAACCAGATTCCAAAATCATAAACCGAGGGCTAAATAAATGTGTTGGCTACCAACCTTTGTGTCTTTGAGAACATAAACATTCGAAATATATAGTGAAACAGAAATATACATTGTTTATAAACAAAACGAGAGTTTGGAAATCCATTTTTGCCTACTATCAAGAGTTACATTCCCACTTTCTACTTCTTATTGAATTATGTTTGACTTCGGCCTAGTCATCTGCTACAGTAGAAAGAGTTTTTAGCACCACCCGGATTCTAGAATTAGTCTGAAGAAAGACCCTATCAATGACCTGCTCACCATTCTTATCAATGTTCCAGTCTTATCAGAACTTATCTTATTTTGATTTATTTATAATAAAAATATAAAAAGTATAGTTATGCCATTTCTTTACAAAAACACTCACTAAAAGGGATAATTTCCCCATCAAATTGTGGTATTGGGAAATGAGATCTAGATAAACATATTGGTTACGCAAAGATCATCTGGCGTAACCGAAAAAAAATTGGATACGCAAAGCACAAACCCGAAACCATTTTCCTGGTTACGCCGCAATTTGAAATGTCTTGGCCTGTATATAGAGGCCATAGTTTTTGACGAATTCTTTTCAAGTTTGGTGTGGAGAATCGATATTCAACGTTCTGCGACCTTTCCTACCAGCGTTAGGACAAAATTTTGTCTTCTATATTATTCTATATATATTATGCTCAGTAATGCTGGCAACTCACTGTTACTGTTTACGGGTCCCAATCAGCCAATTACAATGGCCTTTCAAACCAATGACCGTGATCAAGTAATTTGTGAGCAGCAACCAGTAATTCTTGAAAACAGGTCGGTCCCTGCGGTCTTACAACAGAATGGAACGCTTTTTTCTCTTTTTTTTAACGAGTTGCTCATGTTCTACTTTGTATCGTCTCGAACCGCAGTGATAAAAGTCGGCTATGTGAGTGACCAAATAATGAAGCTAATGGTAAATACTATAGTCATGTTAAGTTGCATGCAGTAGTTGTCACATTATATTGCCTGGATTATGATTTTGATCAGTTGTAAATTTGAACACGGACGACCCTACTAATGTGTGCCTATTGGGTATTCAGCTTTGAATATTTAGCGGAATACAATAAATCTGTATGGTAAGTGGTGTTCCTAAAGCACATCTTGGGGACATCGACTTTAAACGTAGTGCAAACTGATAGCGTGATTGTTTAAATGTCATTGATCTGATCAACCCTAAGGCTCCAGAACTAATCAGATGGATTATTAACAAGTTTCACACCTGATATCAATACACAACAAAGACAACAGAGAATCGCATGATTTTATATCATTAGAGAAATCATCGGCATTAGGAAAAATAATCCATGCATTTTAATATTTCAGAGACCGCCTACATCATTGCTGAATAACTTGCACAATTATGTTACATCTAAACATGTTTTATGTTTCATAAAATATCTGAATTGACTAAACTTTGTTTTTATTACAGTTCACTATAATCATAAGCCGTCCATCACTGGCAAGACCAGCGGTGCTGACAAGTAAAACTGAATAGTCCAGCTGCGTTCAAGTAACCAATTGCGTTACTCCAGGTACTTAACTGTAACATCATACAACTGAATTAAATGTATAAACATTATTTGCAGTAGCTGTTCAGATAACGGGGACGGGGGCCAGGATTGCTCACTGAGTAAGACGCGGGTTCGCTCCCGGTGTTGGTCGAGAACCTCCCCCCTTGCCAGCTGTCCAGGGACGAAAAACCTAAGTCCAGTATACACATGCGTGCACGTAAAAGATCCTGATGAACAGTAACCCTATTGCTGCTCCGCATTTACTGGTATTTTGTGCCGTTTTACCAGGAGGCTAAGTATAGTTCTATATGCACTACAGTGAAATCCCGCTGAACGACCAACTTAGTATTACGGGCAACTCATGCATACGACCACATATTAAAAGTATCAATTTTTTTCTTCTTTATTCCTGATAAATTGTGTTCGGTAATAAGGGCAACTCACTATTATGGATTACGACCATAGAAGCCAGTCTCAATCAGTCAATTTCATTGTTTTTGTGACTCGCGATAACGACTATTGATTTGGATTAGTATCAGTGAATCTAACAGTCGAGGTTGATGAATTTCATCGCAACCATTTCACGAACCGCTAATCTGTCTTTGTTGGTTTCATTTCTTATCATTGTGTCAATATGTAGAACACCGAAATTGAAAACTGATGTTATAACGACTGTGTTTCAAACGTGGTTCCGGAATGCACGTAAAAGATCCCTTGGCAGTTGGAATTCGATATAAGAGTAGGCGACAGTGCCGCTGCCCGGGCAAAATTTCCCTCATAGCACACTGTATGGCGTATGCCCGTCTTCATTAGCCCAGTATAGGAGCAGAACAGTAGGACGTTAAACCCCATTTCATTTCATTTCAAACGTTGTTCCCTTTGTAAGCGGTGCAGGACGCAGGGTTTGACAAGGGCAGCTGTCTAGTCGTTCGGATTGTAGGAAAAAACCGAGGTCCCGTGTACATATTGGCGTGCACGTAAAAGATGCCTTGGCAGATGGAATTCATAGCACACTGTATGGCGTATGCCCGTCTTCATTATTCATTAGACCAGTCGAGACAGAACAGTAAGACGTTAAACGACATTTCATTTCATTTATAAGGACTGACATTTAAGGGGAGATAAATCGTTTTTAAACAACCGGCATAAGACTGGTAAATTGCTTCTCCTGAATGTAATAGCAATATTGTTCTCAGTTCTTCCGCCGCCCCTTGGCCTGGCATTTACATCACATCGGGATCAATATATTGAAAGTTCTTGCGCAATTAGAAGCAGGGTTATTATGTCCTAAAAATTAGTCAAACCCATTTCAATAGTTCCCTTCCCATTAGTAAATTACTACCAACAATCCAGTCGAATATTTGACCAGGTTTAGAACGGAATTTAATAAATATGTACCAAACGACCCCCCTCAATTTAATAAGGATACCCAGCTAGAACAAGGTGTGGGGAGCGGCGGGGGGTGGGGGATTGAATGTAGAGGCCCTGCACGATTGCGCCAGGGTAAATTAGGCAATGCTCAGTTCCTACATATGAAATAAATAATCTTGGATCAGACCAGAGCTTCTAGGTAAGAGGAAATGTCAGTCTCTCCTAGAAAAACTCTGTAACCTAGATATATACAATTATTGATTCATATAATAACATGCGATATACTCCCCACTTGGAAGGTGGTAAATATATCGGAAATATTTAGTGGTAGTGATGAGCATGGGATGGAGTCTGTGTGTGTGTGTGGGGGGGGGGGGGGTAGTATCCGCCCCGTCGCTGCAGCTTTGGATGGGCTGTGCAAGTTTATCATTAAATAATGCACAAAATTGTACAGCTTAAAACATCGGTTGAGACATGTTCGTTTGTATTATCTCGAGCTCTCGACTTAATTATCTCGAGCGCTCAACTTACCTATCTCAAGCGCTCGACTTAACTATCTCGAGCGCACTACTTAGTATCTCGAGCACTTGACTTAATATCTCGAGCGCTCGAGATATTATTTTTTTTTTCGTGTCCTAAATCAGCCAACGTAACAATGTGTCGTCCGCGGTCAAGATTATTGGGACCAATTTAACCGAGTTAAAAATGGGTTCATGAGAAAGTACTCCTATATTTATCATTCAGCAACCTTGCGTTCCTAAATTACAACCCCGTTTTCCCGAAACTGTGTGGACAGGATGTCTCCTTTTGATGTGAAACATTGCCATTCGGACTGTGAAAGGATGAATTTTGTGTGCAGTACTGTTACAGAACACGCGTTTGAAAAAACGTGTGAACACGGTAAAGATCAGATTTCTTGAAGTTATAAATGATCCATACCAAAATTCCCTTTCGGATAGGCTGTCATTTTTAATTTAGCTGCTGCGTGGGCGTATGGTTTTGTCATCATTAAACATTACTTCCAGTTTCAATCAGTCCTGAAGAAAGGAACCGCATGCTTTGATTTGAGCATTGAAATGTCTATGTAGAAATGCACGTCATCGATAGAATAGGGACAATGCAGACTAGTCCATGGATGAAAATATTCTGTAGGTGTTGGGGATCTCGGTCGTTAAAGATTTAATGACAAGAACTGAATTCATTATTATATAGGCTTCCTTGATGATGATTCACAAAATGATACCCAGACATCATTCTAAACAAAAACCCAACCCAGTACTCGTTTGCAGGATTTTCAAATATATGTGAAGGATCAGAAGATTTCGGACGAGTTTGATGTTGGTGTGCATCGGAGCTTACGTCCCGGAGTTACGCCGCTTTAACCAAAAATCTCGTGAATGCGAGAGGCTCTAGTTCTTACCATATTTCTTTTTCAAATTTGGTTTGAAGCTTTGGGTTGATGAGTGGACTAACGCTATTGATAATCGGCGTTCTGTGACTTTTTTTGCCGGAGAAAGTTCCCCTTAGCCCAAAACTTTGTGAATTCAATAGGACCGCATTTGTCAACATGTCCTTTTTAACCTTGGTGTGAAGCATTGGATTTATAACAGGACGTACTCTATTTAGCGTACTTTTAACGGGTTTATTTTGATATTGGTGCGAAGCATTTGGCTCATTTATTGCAAGGTTTTTCCTGGGTGTCATGACCGGTATATCGTAAAATCTAATAACTACAATACAAACCCAAACTAATAGTAAAATAATAATTAATTATACTATTAGTGTATTGGCATCAGTGTGTCTGTGAATATTCTAGCGTTGTTAACCATGTTCCGTCTCCATTAGCCCAGTATAGGAGCAGAACAGTGGGACGTTAAACCCCATTTTCATTTCATTAACCATGTGCTGTGAATCAAGGGAGGAAACTCCATTACATCGATTTAATCAGTCGAGCAGCTGTAAGCACATTTCCTGAATTTCATTGGAAGCAAAAATTTGAATCTGATGTACTATGATCAAAAGGCTGTGAACGTCTTAAATAACACACTTTAAAATATGTGTGCTGGGTTCCTGTTGATGGATTTGGTGTTCCACTCGTGCTAGCTAAATCTTCTAAGGACTCATTTTCTAATAAAGTGCCCACCAAAATAAAACCTATTTTAGGACAGTGTATGTCTAAAAGTCCGGTTAAACATATTCGGAATAATGCAGAACCAACCGGAATGTAGAGAATATTCGAGCCACATTCGGAAGGGAATTCCAAATTCACGGAAATCCTTACAGCTTTGTATAAGAATGCTGTTCGAATACGGAGAATGTATTTTAAATTCGCCTCGAATAATTCTTGCACATTCCGGGTGTATTAGCTGTCGAGTGCAGCTCGCAATTTGAAACACAGTAGATTTAGAATGCCGTTCGAGTATGGTTCGATTGCTGCCCGATTACCCCCAGTAGTCTGGTTGGAAGGTGCCTCAAATGCTGTATGAATTCACCTCGAATGCATCCAGAATGCCCATGGAATGACCGTCGAATATGGTTTGAACGTCCAAGAATCTAAACAGAATGCAGCTCGAAAACTTAGAAATTAACACGAATCGTTTCCAGCAGTAATCGAGACACATTCGAGGTGAATGCAATCAGAATGTTTTGAATGCTGATGGAACGCCATAAGAATATTTAGAATGCAGTCAGAGTGTATTTAAAATTCACTTCGAATGCCGTTCCATATTTCTCTATTACAATTTTGTATATTTTAAATGCACCTGAACTGTATGAGCAAAACATTGGGACTGACCACAAAAATACGACCGAATATTTGGAATGCACCCAGAATTTTTAGAATGCACTTCGAATGTCCAGGAATATTCAAAGAATTTTCATTCCGACGGCATTGCGGCTTATTCCACCTCTATTAAACTTGAAAAACCCTATAGTATTATAGATGATAGGGTATGGAGTCGGAGATGACGAACAGCGTTAAAATGTCCTTATATACAGATGTCAGAGACCCATTATTCGATTCCACATAGTTTTTTTTATTTTTGTCCCACGCCTTTTGAAGAAAGCAGGGGACTATTATAATGGGTTCGTGCGGCTGACTGACTGTCTGTCCGTCCGTCACACTTTTTGGGACACAATAACTCGCTTTCTAATTGTGCTAGAATGTTCAAACGTGGTGTGTGTATTTATTAGGTCAATGCCGTGATGGAGTTTGAAGATGATCAATTTCTGCTTAGGGTGAGCAGAGACAAGCAATTTGATTGTTGATGCTTTGGGACACGATAAGTTTAGTTCTAATTAAGTGAGAGATGAAACTTGGGTGTATTGTTTCATTACATCAATACCTTGACTAAGTTCGAAAATGAGCATTTTCTGCTCAGAGCGATAAGCAATTTGATTGGTCGAGATTTTAGAAAACAATAGCTCACCTTCAAATTGAGTTAGAATGTTCACACTTGGTGTAGGTGTCTATTAGGTGAATGCCTTGACGGGGTTCGAAGATGAGAATTTTCTGCTTAGGGTATGCAGAGATAAGCAATTTGATTGGTTGATGCTTTGGGACACGATAACTTTAGTTGTAATTAAGTGAGAGTGGGGACACTTGGTGTATAGCTTTTTTAACATCAAGACCTTGACTAAGTTTGATAATGAACATTTTCTGCTGACGGTAAGCAGAGCGATAGGCAATTTGACTGGTCGAGACTTTGGAACACAATAACTCTCCTTCTAATACAAACTTGGTGTAGGCGTACGTTAGGTGAATGCCTTGATGGAGTTCGATGATGAACATTGTCTGCTTACGGTAAACAGAGATAAGCAATCTGGTTGGTTGATGCTTTGGGGCACGATATCTTTGGTTATAATGCAGCCCGAGCGATGAAACTCTGAATATAGATTCAGTATATCAATACCTTGACTACGTTCGATGTTGAGAATATTCTGCTAAGGCTAAGGGGCGATAAGCAATTTGATTGGTCAAGACTTTGGAACATAACAACTCTGCTTTTAATTGAGGTAGAATGTTTAAACCTGATGTAGATGTTCATTAGGTCAATGCTTTGGAACAGGATAATCTTGATTCTATACGATAGAGAGTGATGAAACTTAGTGTATAGTTTGATTGCTCGAGACTTTTGAAAAAATAAATTTGTTTAATTAATATGTCATCTATTTATTTTGGGATTTCGGCGGGGGGCATCAGCCTCACTGTTGGCTTGTTGTACTCCCAGATAATGATGGGATATATAAAAAATACTATTACAGCAAAAAATTAAATATATGAGAACAGTCCTTGTATATCATTCCATTCATTTGACTTAAAGAGGTTATTGTTTTAACATTTGTTTTATTTATCTTTTATCATGTTGTTTGCTGGATATTCCTAAATTTATAAACAACTTATATTCAATCTGATTCATAACATAAACAAATTTTAATTCCTGGCTGTCGACATATAGAATGTAGTGTGCGTAGATTCCAATCCTGATTACATAGTTACAGATTAGGACATTCCTTGTACAATTTAGGCAATCGGTTAATTAGTACCTTGCTATCCCGGAGTGTCATTGGCTTTCCTAGGAAGACATCATCTAAATCGTTATTAACCTTGAACCACTGGTTCATCGGTAAACATAGTGACATAAGAATACAATTATATACAATATATGCAGTGAATAGAGAGCAAACAAACGAATTTAACATTACAGTATTACTATAATATGATATTGACTGCAATCTATGAAGGGTATTGTCTCTTAACTTATTAGCGAAGTATAGAAATTTACCTAGTTTTAAAAGTTCTGAACAATTTTGGCTTTGTTGTAGTTCTATTAATTTTTCCATATTTGGTCTAGTATAGTAATATTTCTTTATAAATTTTGACCCAAGTTCAGCAAAGAATGGACATACAAGTACAAAGTGCTATTCATCTTTAATTTCATCAGTTTCACAGAGTATATACAAATTCTTTTTTCTCTCGGTATTTTCCAGTTTCGATCCTTAATTTATGACTAGATAATCTCATGGTGCGTTGTCAGTAGTTAGTACTGAACGGAGCTCAAGACTATAACAGACGCCATTCTTCTCGCATTATCTGAAGTCACTGCAAATATTTTTTCACCTAACAAGAATCAAAATTTTACTGAACTGATACGAGTTTTCTTCATATCGTTCTATTTCAGATATTAAACTCCACAATAAAACACACAAATAAATATAATCACACCATGAATGCACCATACAATGTTAAATATATATGAGATGAAAGATTGGGTGGCTTCATTTCATTAATTAATCCCACAAGTCTCATATTGAATTTGTAATATAATCCTTATTTTATTCATAATATTACTTTTATTCATCATTAATGAAAAAAAAAACCTATTAACCATTAAATCGATTCTAATGACCATATTATTTGATAATGAAAAATGTACCTAGTCTTAAATACAGAAAGTTAAATGAACGAATTCAATACAATTGAGAAAATTAGAAGCCTTATAACCTAAAAACAATCAATCTTTAAAACCAGATGTTTCAGAAATGGTAACCGTACCCTACCTTAAGCACCAAACTTATCTTTGCTGTATGATTATCAAACAAAAACAGATATTTGATGATGGTATACAAATATATATCCTTATACTACCTACCTAATAATTTACGTCACTTTGCAATTTCTTGGAAATATAACAAGCGTTATTTCGTCATTCTTTTGCTTATTAGTAGGTTAAGTACAGCCCCTCCATGTAATATGAAACCAATAGATTTGAGATTTCTCTCTAGCTAAAACGTCCACTTAAAAATGAACCTGCTCTTGCATATCAAATTAGTTAGGAAACCTAGACTCCTTAAGCTGATATTTACACACGCGAAAGGAACATTATTAAATCCATCACTCAAACCCCTTTGATGCTAACCTGTCCGAGAATTTAACGGGCTAAGTTTAGCTAGAGCAGTTTTTTGCGTAGATTTTGATTCTAGTGGTGATAAGGTGTTTGGGGAAGCTTTTCCGAGATACGGGGGAGGGGTGGGCCCAATGATTTAAATTGGGTGGAAATGTAGCAATGTTGGCGATTAGGATAAATTATTATTATGGTATCCTGATGATTTCTAAAACTGTAATTCGATGATAATGAAGGAATGAAATGGGGTTTAACGTTGTAACGAAATACCTAATGGAGTTCAGGACTAATTATAAGTATTTTGCATCTTGTATTTTTTATTGTAATATAGTTTATAAATACTTAAGTGGTTTTTATTTTGCTTTATCTCTTGCGTCAAAGGTAAATGTGAAAACAAAATACTTCCGAACGTATTAATGAAAATAGATCGATTAACGATTCACCGAATCCGTGGTATCTATGACGTGCTGAAATAAAGAACGGTTATAAGTTCTTCAAGCCCTTTAAAGTGTCTAGTATGCCTCCAATATGAAAACACTCTTGCCAATAGAACACTGTGATAGCCCCTATATTTCGACATTCTAAATGTTGTATTATTTGTATGTATCACAACAAAGACAGATGTATTTATTTTTATTAATATCGATAATCAGTTTGTATTATATTTGGATCGACATAGTATATAAAGGTCACTTCGAACTTCATGAGTAATTAATGTTTCTAGGGTTACCAGTACTGTAATTGAGGAAAGATGAAAGGTTTTGGAAGAAGCACATTGTTTGTTTTAAAGTCCGGATGTTTTCTATATTTTTAGTTGAACTGAATAAATCAACTAGGTTGGAAACAAAATTAAAGATATTGACGTAGGTTCAGACAATATTTATTTGGGAACCTGTACATTGGGCCGCTTTTAAAATTATTTCACCTCATTTAATATCTACCAGAAAGGCTACTCTTTTGTTAACTTACTTAGATATTGAATTTAAATTACTTAAAAATGTTTAATTTTGATCATCTGCACTTAAAATTTGTTCTATGCTCAACTTGTCGAAGGTATGAAAGAATTATAGAAAATATTTTTTTTTTTTGCATTGATCTAAAGGTAAATCATATACAGAGATTGTAGTGTGAGCTTAATGTGTAGATTAAAACGTGGAGATATGTTGGAGAATTTTATTGATTTAATGCATTCGGCATCTGTCTTTTGAGTAATAAAACCCATTTCGTCATATTTTAACAGTCTATGGCTGGTACCTCATACAGCACCACATATGACCCAGTCTCCATTAGCCCAGTCGGGGCAGAACAGTAGGATATTAAATCCCAATTCATTTTATTTTGCACCACATATGGACCTTAGTGCATCCAGTTGTTATAGGTGTTCTAATTGGTCAATTAGTTGATCCGTGGACTTATCCCAGATGATGCCACAATCTAAATGATGTGAAATGGAATGAGTAAAGATGGTTTGTAATAATTTATGGTTTAATCTGTATTTGATGGATCTTAAGCAATTGAAAAATTTGTAAAGTGAAATCTAAAGTTTGAGACCTCCTTGATGGGAGCACTATTTAAAACAAGTGTGGATAAAATGCGATTCTGTTTTGTTGCTAAAGCTTTAGTGGGTTAAGGTTTATCAGCCACGTGTTAGCCAATGAGTTAATATTCCCGGATCACAGTTCAGAATGCTTGCTCATTGGGTTGAGTCGTTAATTTTCAGATAAAGTGATATTTTCAGCCAAATATTATTAATGAAGATGAGAAAAAGAAGTGGACGGAGAACAGAGCCAAGTGGCACGTCTGAAACAAAGATTTTTGTGGAAGAGCAGACACCCCCATTAACAACAGACTTGGTTTTTTTTCTAATAAACTAATGACGTGGCTGTGTCTCCGTCTCCCCCTTTCAGTTTAAACCGTGTAGTTTTTTTAATAGGAACATAAGCCTGACTTTTTTTATTTTCGATGGTTCACACAGTAAAATAATCTATACTAATATTTGTGACTGTCGTTTGTCTGTCTGTCTGTTTGGGGTTGGCGGCTAAACTAGGTCTGCCCCGAGTCTGAAATTTGGGGTATAGGGGTAGCTCGGACCGGGGAGTAACATAGGCCAGGTGGCGTTAGTCTACCACTTCCGGTTTCGGAGTTATGACACCCCGAGCGAAGCCGGGCATTCTTCTAGTAATACATAAATTTGAAACATATAGAGCGTCAGTGTTGGTGAAATAGTTCAGCGATGAAAGAAAATGACAGACATTTTAAATTGATTATATCTTAGGCTGTAATGTTAAAATGTAAAAAAACCAATATTGATATTTGATAAAACATTCGATTTTACAAAGAAAAATACCTACATGTTACAATTTAAAAAAACAATATTAATATTTGATAAAACATTCGATTTTACAAAGAATAATATCTACATTGTTGTATTAAAGCATGCGTTATTACTGATCAAACGCTCTGCAATATGACGTTAAACAGATATAACATAGAAACAGTACATGCGTTATTACTGATCAAACACTCTTCAACAGGGCGTAAACAAAGATGGCCACAGTACAAACGAAACGAAATGTCAGAATTCATATTTGGAAGATTGGAACAATCGTTATGGTTTTTTTTTTAAATCTCACTAGTTGATTATCTTTTATATTCTGCTTTTTTTAAACAAAAAATATATAATTCATTGACGTGTGCTTAAGATACAATTTCATGTCCGTCCACAATTTATTTGTGAACACACTACAAGTCACAACTTTAATCCGATTTTGACGTGACTTGAAATATAGGTTTATCTTCTAAAGATGACATGCATCATGCCGTAACTTCATGGATTTGGTCCCTGACTATACGAAAAATCACGTTTCTAGCTTGTGGACACTCTAGAGGTCAAATTTTTTATCCGATTTTGATAAAATGTATGTTTATAACCCAAAGATTTTGATTCATGGATTACGGCCCCTGATTGTACGAAAAAACGGATTTTTTTTCTAGCTCGTTCTCTGTCCATCTCTTGCAAAATGTTGGCATATTTTGCATGGCAACCGCATGTATAGTAAAGCCATGGATATCAATGAGGTTTAGGCGATGTGGCAAATATTACATCTGCTTCATCTGTTTATTTAATATTATAGGTGTATTGTATCACAACCAAATAATTCGGATACAATTTGTTTTCTTAAAGCGGCTAAATCGCTAACATTCTGGATCTAGAAATTAACACAAATGTGTCGCAATGCATATACTAATGTAATATGAACGAATATAAACAGATTTACATTCAATCGTTTCTGTTTTTACTGTAATTTCTAATCAGTTATGTTCAGCGAAATACGCCAGAAGTCTCAATCGAATGGCAATCTCTAGCGTCAAGTTATTCCAGTCTACACAGTATTTATTGCGCATGATCTCAATGTAAGAATATGGCGTCACCATTTGACATGACTTGTGGAATAAATTATGTCTAGCCTCGTTCTTCCGAGTCCCTTGTTACAAATGGCGCTGACACGCATTAGGGTATCATAAGCCCATCTTTTCCCGGTAAGATCACAACATCAATGTTGATTTAGATTGACAAATAATTCGTGTTTTCATTGTCGATGATTTTGAGTTAGTGACTTAGCTACTTTAAGTTGAACTGTTAATGAATATATTATATTAATTTGCATTTAATATTGTCTTATTTCGTTTTAGAATAATATTTATACATGTTTAATATCATTTTCACCATGGTCTATTATATGATATACTATGCAATATATTTATTTTATAAACACATGTTTGACTGCAATTAAATCCCGACCAATATCGATGGGGAGCGGGTGAAATCGAAACTAAATATAAGGGAAAATTATTAATGTTAATGTTTGTTTTTTGTTGGGGGGGGGGAGGATCTCACCTGTGTACGTTTATAACATTTCCTCTCGGAGTATGTGACAGCTAGCTTATTTTTTACGCTATACAATCCCGGTGTTATTATCAATCAAAAAAATACCCCCCTAATAAGGCCCTATTTTGCCGTTGAAAAAAAAACGCCCGCGTAGATAGTCGTTCAGATAACGGAATTGTTTAGTAAACACCAAAACAGAGCAATGGAAAGAAGGTTAGGGATATGTGTTAAGTTTATTGGAAACCGCTTGAAGAAATGAGAGATACCATCGATACTGATGTTGACAATTGTGTGTAATATCGATCGGCCATTAAAACGTATCTCCATTCAAACAAATATCATTACCAGTTAATGATTTATTTGCGAGTACTGGAAGCAAATAAAGGTACTAATGGTGACGTCATTTACTCAAGAGGTTATCGCAGTTGGGGCCAAATTTCCCACATATCACACTGATTGACGCATGCCCGTCTTCATTATTCCAGTTGGGACAGAGAAGTAATCCGCATATATCTCTCCCGTCCCAAAAAAAAATGCACGCTTCTGATATCCGGAGGAGCCATGGGGGCTCAGTAACTATAGCCTGGGTTTCAATTTTCTAGCATTATTGACCCCTTATAAGTGATGCAGGACATTTTTTCGTGCATAATTCGTATTTGCTAAGTAGTAAGCGGAAACCTAGTTTTATTACTTTTACTTCTGATATTCGGTACCATCCTCCTTTCCAGTTTTACCATTTCAAAATCACCTCTTCATCATTCTGGAATTTACATCATTGGTTGTAAAATGATACTGCTGCTCCCCTCCATATGCCCATGTTTGTCATCCAAGTTCAGCTTCTGAAAGTCAATCTGAACTAGCTGTCTATATACATAATGCCGTATGTCGCATTGTGTAAGATGTTAACGATTTCCTATCTTCCACGGTGGCTCAGTGAATAAGACGTTTGCTCGCTAACCTGAAGGTCCCGTGTTTGATCCCTCTGTTGACCGAGAAAGTTCATTGGGGTTTTTTCCGGTGCGGTTCCCCCTAATCAGTGGCGCAGGGTCTGACAAGGAACAACGTATAGTCGTTCAGATGGAACGAAAAACCCGAGGTTCCGTGTACACATTTTCGTGTACGTAAAGGAACCCTTAACAGTTGGGATTCGATATAAGACTAGGTCATAGTGCTGCTGCCCAGGCACAAATTCTCTCATAGCATATATACTGTATGGTGTATGTCTGCCTTCATTAGCCTAGTCCGTGCAGAACAATCGGACGTTAAACCCCATTTCAATTTCATTTTATTCCTATTTATCGATTGAATACTCATTACCATCGACTGTGGTCTATAGTGTTACTGATAACCGCATTCCTACAGCTAATTAAAATGTGACATCTCAAACTAATTGAGAAATTACAAATGCAAGGAATAATGTTTCCGGTAATCTGACCGTAATTTCATCCTAATGGATATGAAGTATTTTTGATTAAATGCGAAAAAGAACAGTTCGACACAACATATCGGACAAAATGACCGTAAAACCTGATTGGATAATATAAAACCGTGCAAACATATTTTAAAATATTAATAATATTCATTTATCTCATCATCATCTATATTTGATGGGAATGGGAATTTAATAGTACATCCATGGATTATATTACCTTTAACGCACATTTGAATAAATACATGTTCATAAATCATAAAAAAGCCACACCATACTTGTCAATAGATCCACAAACAGCGGAAATATGGAATAACAGATCATTAATATAATGGATGAGACAGAACTAAATGTTTGCTAATCTTTAATAGTTGAAACTGTTTGTTGTCATGTTGTATTTTAAGGGAAGCTGCTATCTCTAGCACGAATAAACTATAACTATTATATTATTTTTATATACAATGTAAATTCCTTCAAAAAACATAAAGTTCAGGAAACAAAAATTACCGCATGAAAATTTTATCCGTATTTGTTTTTTTTTCTTTAATTTACAGAAATTCCTTCAATTAAAAATAAAATTTCAATTTCAAATACAGAAAAAAAAATCCTGGAAATTTTTATTTTGAGAACATCTTCCCTCACTTCTCAACTGAATATTTTACAGTTTAAGAGAAGGAAAATATCTCAACTGAATAAGAAGCATTTAACTCGTCGCTGTTTCCACTACTTTATCATAGGAGTCTATTTCGTCGATGGGGACAGATCATAAGATTGCCAAAAATACAAAATCAAACACTCACGTTGTAACGTGTGTGCACCGCGCGCAACTTCTGAAATTCTGAACTGCGCGTTTGCAAACAAAAATAATAAAATAAAGGATTAATTAACAGGCAACCCCGGGTTTATTGTTATTTCCACAGTTCGTTTACCTGATCGGTGCGGGGAATAGATAATTAACTATTAATCACGGGATTAGCGTAGGCTTCAAATGTTATAGAAATTATTAATTAGACCTTTATTTACATAACAAGCCAAAAACCAACTGCGTAGACCCTTGGATGGCTTTGATACAACTTGGATTTAAACAGTCGTCCATTTAATAATAAAATCATTAAATGGCTGACCTAGCTAACATTTACCGTTAATCACTAACGTCACTCATGGAGACTGCCGATGAAAGTTACTTGATAATCGAGAATATGTCGGCGGAGACAGTTGATGCCTATCTCTAGTCCAAATTTCCAACAGTGATAACTTCGTTCAGAATAAAGTAATTCGACTCAATATTTTTTTTATCATCCGTGTTTAAATTGTTAAATCAAGAATGGCCAACGCTTTATTAAAATGTTAACTAATGTATGTTTAAGTACCACTGGGTAATGAGAGCCCCCAACTAGTTGAGATTCTATAGATTTACATGACCTTGTTTTATGAGTGCAGCAACTTTTTTAAAAGAGGACCACCCACCTACACTCTTATTTCTGTATTCTAACAACAAATGGATAACGGTAATTACTAGAACACTTTCCGGGAGCCTTTGTTCAAATGCTAACACCAGATTAGGTTTTGCATTCGTGAGGTCTGAAATAGTAATTGTCCATTGGAAAGGATAGAAACAAGACTAATAACTAATTTTGACACAAAATGAACTATAGATCCAAGATAGTGTCCAATATTTCCGAAAGTTCTCGAAAATGGCTATATGTCATTTTACACTTGACCTATGTGTGAACATGTTGTAATATTGGTGTTTATTTTTGAGAGAACGGTGAAGTTATTGCCACCAGTTAAATACATATGTTAGAGTGACCCACAGCCTCAAATATTTGTACAATATAATCTGACCTGTGGCTAAATCTATTTGTTAAGGCCGGCTCAATTTTTGTCAAGATTGATGAGATGTAAATAAGGTTAGGTCACGTGATTGTTGGCGAGATTGTAGGTTAGGTTTAAGAATTTGGGGGAGAGGTTAAGTCTCCACATAAGCACAGACCTAGGATGATGAAAAATTAGTTCTTGATATTTCCTAGTTTTATTAAATATACATACAATACATTAGATTTATATACAAAGGCGATTTCACTGATGATGAAAAATTAGTTCTTGATATTTCCTAGTTTTATTAAAAAATACATACAATACATTAGATTTATATACAAAGGCGATTTCACTGTTTATTGGTGTTGGTGGCGCTGATGGTCTTCCTTGGGTGGTGCTTCTGGTATTATTGTTTCTGAAGAAAAAAGAAAATAAATTTGAGGCTCTCGGGAGAGAGCCACATTAGTGTGTTTCCTACTACGGATTGGATTTTCTAAAAAAATCGTGTTTGTTCCACATCACCGGGTTAGGGCTAGGGATTCTTATATCTAACTGATTTTATTTACTAACGGTTAGGGATAGGATTTGATATATGGTTTGTTTTGGGTCAGGGTGAAGACTGGTCTTATTTAATCTAATTTACTGTGCACTAGGATGTCGTTCAGATTTTTATTTTTAGAATATGCAATTATAAGTTTCTGTGTGAATATTTTCGGGTGATTTTCTTGGAGATCAGTATAGTGTTTTCTGATGATTTGGGATGCACTTGCTGCTGTTGCGCTAAATGGAACTACAAAAGGAGCTATTGCGCTAGCCGTATGAATATTCAAACCTAGGGGGGCTGTTGTTTTCAATTTGTCAATCCAGAATTTTTCTCTAGTTAGCCTAAACGTTTTAATTTCTTCTGAAGTTTCAAAGTCGCTCTTGGTCTTTTCTATTGGCGTGACAATGAGATCAGAAATGTCATGATTCGGTTGGTTGAAATGAATTGAGACAGGTTTGTCTTTTTTGGTGACTATGTCTGACCGGTGACCGTTAATTCTTTCCCTAAGTGCATTTTGAGTCTCCCCTACGTATTGCTTGTCACATTTTCTGCATGAAATTAGATAAATTATGTTTGAACTACTGCATGAAAGTTGGTCTAATATTGGGAATTTTGTGCCAGATGTTTTGTTATGGAAATGGTCGGATATGTTTAAGATTTTGCATGTTTGACATCTTGGATGGCCACAAATTTTGGTTTTAACTGCTGATTGTATATTATTTGTTTCTTTGGCGGCAAGCTCAGCGAGAGTGTTGTTTTTTATACGTCGTAGATAGCGTTTGGAGTATCCCCTTTCCCTTAGTTTGCTAAATACCAATGTACATGCTGACTCAAAGTCGGTCTTCTGAGTACATATCCTATGAAAACGGAGAATCTGAGATTTTATGATGCCAGAGAATGTATGTTTTGGGTGAAAGAAGCTTTTGAACAATAATTGATGTGTGTCGGTTTCTTTGAAAAATACTTTAGTTTAGTGATTTTGGTGTTGCTACTTTTAAACACGGTAGTATCAAGGAAATCTATGCTGTTATGGCTTACATTTGCGGTTAATTTGACAGATGGATGATGATTGTTCAGAATGTTGAAAAACGTCAAAACATTCGTCTAGTGTGTACGTCCAGACTATGAAAACGTCATCTAAAAACCGCCCATAGAAATCTGGTTTTAATGGACAGAGTGGCAGAACTTCCCTTTCCCACTCCGCCATCAAGAGATTTGCATAACTCGGGGCAAATCGTTTTCCCATCGCAGTTCCGGAAGACTGAAGGTATACTTGGTCGTTAAAAGCGAAGTCATTCCTCCTCAGACAAATGTCGAGTAGTTTGAGGATTTCTTCGTCCGGCCTGGATGCTTGGGGGTTCATAAGAAATGCTTTCCTAACTGCTTCAATACCTGTGTTATTATCAAAGTTCGTGTACATGCTTTGTACGTCGATGGATATTAAAATGGTGTGTTCGGGGACTCTTAACTGTTTGATTTTCTGAATGAAATCGTTAGTGTCTTTAAGGTAGGATGGGTGTTGGCATGCTAGGGGTAATAAGAAATGGTCTATATATTGTGATACGTTGTATTATTCGCTGCCACAGTCTGATATTATTGGGCGTCCCTTGGGTATTTTATTAGGTATAAACCATTCTGTTTCTGGATTTTTATGTATTTTTGGTAGTGTATAGAGATGTCTTTGTCGGCAGTCAGATTTAGCAGATAGATAATCATATTGTTTTGCTGTTATGTATTCCTTATCCTGCAATTCATATAAGATGTTGTTTATTAAAGTTGCGGTGTCCTTAAAGATGGGTTGGTCTAATTTAGTGTAATGTATAGGATTACTTAATTGTTTTTCTGCCTCTGAGATATAGTCTGCGCGATTCATTATGACACAACACGAGCCTTTGTCGCTTTTCTTAATTATTATGTTTTTGTCTTTTTTAAGGGTGTTTAATGCCGTTTTAGTTGCTCGGTTGAGATTTGGTTTTTGTGATTGTGGTTGAATGGATGATATTTCTATATTCATTTCGTCGAAAGTTTTTAGGATGGCTGGTGATAATGCCTTTTTAGGTGGTTTCCATGTGGATTTTGCTGTGAATAATTTTTTACCTCTGCCGGGTTTGTTCCTAAAAAAATAAGTCAACGAAAGTGTTCTTTGGAAGCGATCGGTTGCCTGGGTGATGGGGTCTATGGATGTTATTGTGGGGGTTGGGATGAATTTAAGGCCTTTATCAAGAATGTTCATTTCTAGGGGGTTGAGAAGTCTGTCGCTCAAATTGACAACTGTCTGTCCTAAAGACGGCTTCTCATTCCTTTTCCATAATCCTAGTTTAAATTCCTCATCCAGCAGTTGATGGGCTCCAGTGGATTGCGTCGTTACCTTTCAGTTCTATTTTGCCCTTGAAGATTGGTAATGTGGTGGCGTTTAGTGAAGGTGCAGTGGAGATCAGTTGGTTGTAGCTGGTGATGTTTTGGTAGGCGATCGGATTTTCTTGTCGGAGTCAGGAAGAAGTGGGGATCTGTGTGGCGAAGAGCTTGGTTGTTGGGAAAGCTGCTCTGGTCACCTTGAGTAGATCTAGTATCTGCTCGTGTATCCTTGGTCCACTTTCCTCCCTGTTGTTGAGCCCGACGTGTATCACTAATTCTTCTGGTGCAGGACCCATGTAGTTCTGGAGTATCTGTTTGATGTGGCTGATCTTGTCTCCCAGTCCCCGAGGAAGGATGCAATCCTAGCCAGGTTAGAGGATCCAATAACCAGGGTCTTTGCCATGACGGGTGGTAGGAACCATAAATCCTTTTCGTCTTTACCTTTGTAGCTGTGAGGTCTCTTTAGGGATAGGTTGAGTGATCGCCTACATCTGGTGGCGATTCTAGGGTTAGGAATGATGAGCGATCTAGGGGACAGACAGTCGACAAGCGCGTTTAGTGGCGATATAGATCCCGAGGAAGTAGGTGAGCCAGACACAACCCGGGGCGAACTGGTTGATCTAGCTGCACGCTTCGAGGGAGTGTTAATGCAAGTGCCTTCTCCAGGGGATAATTTTCTCTTGTTGGGTGTGTATCGTTTTGGTGTGTCCCGGAGAAGGTTGTGTGTAATGGGTGATGGGGGAGGGGGCGTGACAATTTTAGAGACCGTGGACAGTACGCGGTGGAACTCTGTCTTCACACTATCCTGAAGTCGCTTGCCGTAGGACTTCTTGGCCCATGCTAGGGCGTGGCTAGAGTACTCTTGTACAGCATCTTTGGTAAAGTGACGTGACTTCAAGTACTCCAGTTTCTCCGCTAGCATGGCTCGGTAGTGTGTCGACAGGGATGAGGCGACGTCCTTGGCCCATTTCAAGTTCAATGTCTCAATGGTAGTGGCTATGGTAGGCGTCTTCATGGCCGGCTTCACGAACTTATTCAGGTCTTGGATCTTCCAAGTGAAACTTCTGGTTGGTGTTCCATTCTCCTGACTCTCCATAATGGTCAAGTGGTGGAGGCATTGGAGGACCTGAAAGAAGGCTTTCACGACACCTGCATTTTCTTGGGGTTGTTGGCGCTCCTTTGGTAGACGTTGGTTTGGTTGGCGCTCCTTTGGTAGACGTTGGTTTGGTTGGCGCGCCTTTGGTAGGCCCTGGTTTGGTCGGCGCTGGAATCCCGGTGGTGGTTGGTGGAATCCAGGTGGTGGTTGGTGGAATCCAGGTGGCGGTTGGTGGAACCCAGGTGGTGGTTGGTTGAATCCTGATGGTGGTTGGTAGAAGCCTGGTGGTGGTTGGTAGAAGCCTGGCGGTGGTTGGAATCTAGCCCTGTTTACATCTCGTGACCATCACGAAAAATTGAGCTGGCCTTAAACCTGACCTTTTTAAACAGCATGTTGTCACTCAGATCAAAACAGCGTTTATGAGAAAAGTTCAGTCACCGGTTTGCTCGGGCACTGCAGGCATCAAATATTCGCCTAAAATAGACATTCACGCGACAATATTCATTCACTTATTTATCAATGAAGCCATGCAAAAAAAATCTTCTTTATTCGTTGGACTTTTAAAAATACGCAGTTACGAACTAAGATTAAAATTTTGGTTAAAAATCGGCGATTTAATTTCAAAGTTAGTTGATTGTAACCAATGGCGTACATATTGTAACGGTTCTCGGTTAAGGGTCAACTCATGTAGTTTCGTCCTTTTTCTATCTTTTAAACTCACTCTCGCGGCAACGTACCGACACTGCAAGACTGTGAAAGTTACTTTTATTTAATCGTAAAACCCTGTTGTTAGTTGCCGCGTTAGTGAGTTTAGAAGTTACATTGTTGCTAGCTCTAACTATGCAGGAAAAAAAATGAGACTGGAAATTAATTGAACGAAATGTATTTTCCGTAGTCTCGATTAACCAGATTTATATGATTGAAATAAAATTACGGTACTGGTCATAAGACTCGAATTTGGCCGCCGGTTTCGGTCAATTTTAATAGGAGGATGTGGTTTACAAAATGATCATGCCATTAATTGTGTTTAGTATGCTTATGCGTTTGCGCATAAAGGCTGCATTTGCAACAACTTATTTTTCTAGAACCGAAATATAACTAAAAAGACGCCCATTGACGTTTCATAATTATTACCTTCAATAACAATATCCTTAAATAGAAATTTCCATATTGATACACAATAAGACACAACCAACCATAGAGTGGTAATTCACACACAAAGGATATATTATTTAAACAGATCAAAGAATTTTTCGAGACGCATTGTCACGTATCGTCTTCTATTTTTAGACTATCTGGCTCCTCAAATAACCCAACCGTATCAAAAAGCATGCAGTTCCACCTTGACATGGGTTCAACTGATTTAAGGTTTATTTTACGCAAAAATTTACTGTAGAAAAGTTGGGTGTGGTTCCGTGCCCATTTGATGGACCCCCACCCACTGAGCCTCCGGTCTATGCCCAGCAACTCAAAACAACACAGGAATAGACAAACCCAGATGTCAGTGCGACTTGCAAAGTCCACCCCGACGATATTTTTAAAAGCATTTCACGAAATAACAGAATAAAGAATCCAGATCGTTAACAATATATTTAAAAAGTCAAAAATATGTGTTTTTATTGATTGTGTAATTATGCATATTTGGGTATAAAATAAACGTTTAAGAGAAATAAAGATGGCGGTGTGATATAATAATATTCTTATCGATCTGAATAGTTTTTGGGACAAACATTTCTTTAATAAAAGCAGGTCACTTTTGATTATCTGTTATCTTAAAGTCGACAATCAATTCCCATTACTGTTAACACAATATTGATTTTATCATGTAATTTTCACTTCATATCATCGTAGGAATGTGGGAAGAAATGAAACTAAATGGGGATAAACGCACTATAGTATGAGGGAATTTTTATTTCGAATTCCATCTATCAAGGGATATTTTACGTGCATGTCAATGTGTACACGGGATCTCGGTTTTTACCACATCCGAACGACTAGGTACTGTCCTTGCCAGGTCCTCCGTCCTGCACCAAATGCAAGGGGAACCACGCCGGAAAACCACGAGGAATTTTCTCGGCCAGCAACGGGAACGAACCAGAGACCTCCTGGTCGGCGACCAA
This sequence comes from Patella vulgata, assembly GCF_932274485.2. Classification (NCBI taxonomy): domain Eukaryota; kingdom Metazoa; phylum Mollusca; class Gastropoda; family Patellidae; genus Patella; species Patella vulgata. The sequence continues at coordinate 29,400,500 of NC_065883.2, forward strand.
GCGGCTTACTCCCGGAGCCACCGCGGAGGAAAATCTGGGAAGGGCGAGTTGAGATATTAGTTACGGTAGTTCTTTTATTCGTCTACCATGAGTCAGGATATTATTCGACCTGATTGACTTCAATAACAATTATTTAAAGAGTGTTTGTTTTATGTTCTGTATCTAGAGTTGCTATCGGTTTGTCGGTAGGATGTTTGTATATATATGAATAATTGATGATAATGATAGTTAGAAGCGCTATATAACCACACAACCTCAAGCAGTATAGTTTAGCTCCCAGTAATAACTTCTGATTTTGCTCTAGTCTCGATTACGTGTCATCTGGAAAATGAACACAATGGTGTCGTAACAAATACTATGGATATCATTTCTTTTTCGAGCAATGCGAGAGTTGAGTTCAAGCAGCTAATAATTCTACCTACCCATTTATAATATTAATTTTGACAATTTCCGTTTCGGCATCTGAACAAAAAAGCTAAAATGGGAGTGAGGATTCTGATACAACTGTGCAAGATTTTCTTCTTTTTTCTTAATATAAACCTGAGCCTTTGGAATAAGTGTCACAATGTGTGCATGTAGGTAATTCTATAACTGAAGACAGAAAGTACATCATCCATTGAACAGGGCAATTCAGTTTTCACATAATTTGTTAAGTTGCTTGGACTAAATTGCCAGTACTGTTTGGTTTTCATTCAAACAACTTATAACTAGTGATCAGCCAGTTAATTTGGAATAAATTACTAGTGCATGGTGATTTTTATTCAAATAGTCGGTTAGTGTGGAATAAATTATGAGTAGGTTTTAATTTTCACCCGAACAACTATTAACTGCAAAGCAACCGGTAAATGTGGAATGCTTACTAGCACAATTCGTGTTCATTCAAACAACCATCAACTGCCAAAGCAACCAGTTACAGTGGAATAAATTACCAGTACAATTTTCATTCAAACAACTATCAACAGCAAAGCAGTCAGTATTATATGGAATGAAATATCAGTGCAGGGCTTTCATTCACAATAAAAAAAAAATGTTTTTTTATTTATAATGTCGGCATAGTCTGATTTAAACAGAGCAATCAGTTCATTTGGAATATAATGCCGGTATAATAAAACATGTTTATATGAATTTAATATTTTAGCAGTGGTAGTGTACTTGCTATTAAATCTTGATAGATGGATATTAAATATGGAACGTGACGTATGTAGCTCGAGGGAATCAATGATAAAATGGTTGGACTAATCCAGAATTAAGCAGGGGAAATCGGGGGGAAAATTTGACTAATAACAATTATGCCGCTAAAATAGTTCAAATTCTTATAACGAAGAATTGCGTTTGAACCTTTATTATGTTAGACATTTGTGTAAATTATCATTATCAAATGAGAATTGTGAATATTCGTGACAAACCATAATATTGTCCATAATTAAAACTGGTTGTAGTCATAATACTAAAGGCAGGAGAGATAAAGTTCGTCGTTAGTAATCATATTTGGGGTACAAATCATTAATTTCAGAGATTCAACCGGGTGGCCTGTATTTACACTATTGTAGTACATACATGACATTATCGAATTAATATCGAATACTAACTTCTTACTGGTGGCATATATTGATCATAAAAACGTATAATGAATGAAACACTACTTTAAGTATTTGTTCAAAATACTGTCCCGAAAAAGGCTGACCAATTATGATGAAATGGATCATGTAAATAAAATACAACTACGTGTATTGTTTGGGGGTTATCCCACGAATTTATTTATTATATCTATATAAATGAGACAAAAATATAACAATTACGTAGTCGTTCAACATATCATTTAGTACAAGACTTCTTGGAGAGGAGATATAAAAGCAATCTGTAGATAATCATAATATTTGTGACTTCCGCAAAGGGAAACAATACAACCAATTGAATAAAACTGTTTTTCTATATTGTGATCTCGAATTGTGTTAGTAAACATCATTATGTTGAATACTCTGGAGAAAATAAATACATGACTTGAACTGAATTGTTACTGTACCTTTTTGCGTTTAATGATAAAAAAAATCAAATAGGGCCAACTATGTTGTGTGTGATATCAACCCGGATTTTACAGTGTGTATGATAAGGTGCTATAGATGGTCAAACATCAGGAAATGATGGGCAAATCATAAGGGGGGGTGTAATCTTGCTAGACGTAGTTGTATTACAAAATGGATATGGTGCTAGTGGCGTTACTGACGGCGGTGTTCAATTTGTTATCTTTTGATGTTATGGCCACATCTTCGCAGCTTTCAAAGAACACATTATTTATTTGTAAGTATGTTTTAAAGTTTATTGAGTTCATGTTCATAAATAAGGTTTTCAGCCATTGTAGTTTAGTGCACGAGGCTAGGTGTGTTCTCTTTTTTTCGTCCAACTCTACTGTATAAGAACCAATTTGAAGGCAGTATATGACATAGTTCTTGATACAGTTTTTTTTTTTCTAAACTGGGTGGGATTGTTCATTTGTAGTATTTTGCAGAGTTATCAGACCTGTCACATTTTGTTTATGAACGTGATACAGGACAATGTTGTTCAAACTTGTTGGGAATGTTCATTGATGTATAAGTTACTATTATAAGTAACAGTGGTATCTCTCCTTACACATTCAAAATCATGAAATAATGTCAAAGCGACATAGGTAATATAAGTTATAAAAATCGCGAGGATTGGTGTTTCATGTATAAGGAAAATCTCGTTCAAATTTTAAATTTTTTAGACAGCATGTGTTTAGCAGGTTTCCGATCATGTTTTAACTTTCAAAATTTGTGAACTTCTCGATGGAATATTTTAAAACTGGTGGGATAGTTTATTGGGACATATGGAGGTACCCTGTCATAAATCAAAACTATAGTTATGATGCGATCTTTTATTGCTTTGATTGCGTAAACTGTTCAGATCGGCAATGCGAAGAACACTATCAATTGCTGGCAATTTCTGACCAGATCTCCGTGATTATGTCCCAATTGTTTTAGCGATTTATGATGATGACTTTCAGAGTTATACACGTTGATTGTGAAACTCGGGACACTACAATTATCACTGCGTCTGATCTGTATGACATTTAAATAATAAATTCAGATTGGTATATACACGGTATAAGTTAATATAATGTAATGTATTATACTCTTCAAAAAAAGTAGGGGATATTGAAATGCAAATACCTATGCAGGTTGCGATATGAAAAATAATCATGGACATTTGGCATGCTTTGAGAGTATGTTCACAGATGAAGAACATATCGCGCCAACAGAACCACTGAGCTGCACATGCGACACGCAATAGCGCCATACACGTGGGAGGGGTTCATTATCAAATTTGACACTTCAAGGAAGGGTTGATGAAAACTGAAGTTTGCTGGTTTATCCTATTCATGTTTGCTTTCCTATCGGTTCTTGCCTAAGATTTACTGTTAAGCGTATCTTTGCTTTAGTGTGTTACGTTTAATTTGATCGGGAGACGTGTTCGTCAACGTCAACCGATAACACTGCAAGAATTGGCCGTGGCACTGCAAGTGGAATGGGTCAGATTGCCCCAAATCGTAATTGGACGGTTGCTTAGGAGCATGACATGACGAATTGCTGAATGTCTGAGGATTGGTGGAGCAATTACTCATTAAAGGACAATATTGGTGCCAGTCATTATCACATATGTGTTAGAGCTGGTTAAACACATTCCAAATATACTTTTAACACAGAGATCATTGGTACGATAGCTGAGTAATACAGGTTTCCCGTATCGGAAGTGACGAACGCCAAAGGAAAACACGAGTCACCGCTCTATATAACTGACTGAAGCGACGAGTGATAACAGATACACGGCCGAATTTCTACTCACTAATAATTCCTTCGAAGACCAAAAGTTGTTGTGTGAGACTGCGAGAGGATATCTGACAATTCATAAAAAGAATTGACTGCCACTAGATAAGAGAACACGTAATAAAAACAGAAAAGTCCGTGCATTACCATGTTTTTATAAGGTATAGAATGAATATAAACAAGGAAATGTACGGACTATTTCTATTTTTCTCGTCTTCTCTTATCTAATGACATTCAATTACTTTATTGAATTGTCAGATATCCTCTTACAGTCCCATATAACAACTTTTGGTCTTGGAAGGAATTATCACTCGTCACATCAGTCAGTTATATAAAGCAGCGACTCGTGTTTTCCTTTGGCGTTCGTCACTTCCGATACGGGAAACCTGTATTACTCAGCTATCGTAGCAATGATCTCTGTGTTAAAAATATATTTGGAATGTGTTTAACCAGCTCTAACACATATATTGTCCTTTAAGACAAAAATCAAAAACGTCCATGTTCACTTTTGACGGTGTATCTCTTTGCGAGTGAAGTGGAGCCGTCAGATAAGCCGCCCATGTGAACTGTTTATGTGCATGTGTAGGCAATTGGCCTGTTATTAACATACACTGGTTACCTCTAATAAAACAGCAGTGCATTTCAGCAGTTTTGTATTGTTTCTGAATATCCCCTACTTTTTTGAAGAGTATATATTATTTATATAGCAGTTCTTACCACTGATCAAGAAGAACCATTAACGCAACAAGTTTCACCGCCAACTGTTTTAAATTCAACTGAAAACCTTCCTAATCAAGTCACTAATGTAGTTGTACAGTGGATCCCTGTAATGAAGACCAACTATTTCAATTTACTCACTATGGGTAAGAACGTGTGTAATTATTCCCGAAAAACAAAACTATTTACTTAATTGTCAGGCACAAAATCAATGATATGTAGGCTGGCTCGCTAGCCTGGAGGTCGGGTGTTCGATCCCTGCATTGGCCGAGAAAGTTCATCCAGATTTACCGGCGTGGTTCCCCCTTGTCAGTGATGCAGGACGGAGGGCCTGACAAGGACAGCTGTCTAGTCCTTCGGATGAGACGAAAAACCGAGGTCCCGTGTATACATTTGAATGTACGTGAAAGATCCCTTGGCAGATGGAATTCCATATAAGAGTAGGCGATAGTGCCGCTGCCCGGGCAAAATTTCTCTTATAGCACACTGTATGGCGTATGCCCGTCTTCATTAGCCCAGTTTAGGAGCAGAACAGTGCGACGTTAAACCCCATTTCATTTCATTTCAATGATACGTCGATTTCCCATGTGTTATAATAAATAACAAGTTTAACATGTTACAAGTGTAATTGTAAAGCTTAATTTTTGCCATGTTCCTGAAGCAACGACCGCGAGTTTTACAATATCTAGGCGTTGCTAGACTAGTCTGACATTCCCGAACTTGCCCCCACATTGGACGAACCTTGAACTTTGCAACTCGATTATGACAGGTAAACATTTTAGCTGTAAAGCGCGAGACTTGGTATTCATGATGATATTTTCTATCGAGGAATGTAAGAGTTCCCCAGCTGGGTCAGGAATCAATCGAAATTAATGACGATAATATATGCAGGGTATTACGTGAAGGGCTTGATAAGATGTACGAAGTTAAAGCGAGATCAAGCCTTCTAATAATAAACAGACAGCTTTATTGACAATATCCAAAAGACGTCGCGTCGCATAATTGATCTGTTCCATTAAGATTTACAATTATGTATAGTAGTCATTGAATGGTATAAAACATAACCCGGCGTCTTTGCACAAATCTGCATACAAAATAAACAAATTATTTACGTTAAAATTATATTTTATATTAATCGGGATATCTTGCTTTCGTGTGCTGATTTCATTTTGTGTTTCAGTTAAGAACTTTAACAACACATCCGATATTATTTTCATCACAGAAGAACTGCGTTATCTTCTTCCTCAAGATTTTGCCGAATTTGAAGTAATCTGGTTTCCGTACAGAAAAGTTTCGTTATTATGTGAAGTACCGATGAGTAATGAAGAATATAGGGGAGACTTTATACCGTGTACATCTGATGATGAGATGAAGAATCAAGAATCTCGTTTAGTAGTAGATATTGTTAAGAAGTTAAAGTGGGAGACTGTCCTGATTATTTACGATAAAAAGACAGGTATCTACAATAACAAAAACATGGGGTGGGGCGATGATCGTTGCAGGTGTAATTTTATTTCGAAAGTTAAAATCATTATTGATTTGACTATCGCGGTGTTTTATATTTTCGTACTTTTTTAATACTTGATATCTTCTTTGATTTATCAATTGGAACTGACATGTTTTAATACTAAAAACCCTTACTTGCTACCTGAGACATTTACTGTTGTTTAAATCTTGCTGAACTTTCAAAATCGTGAAATCCTGATTTGTCAATCCATGTTGATATTTCACAATAATGGCCCCAGGCGTGACCTTCGACTCAAACAACTCTGATCTGTACTAAGTGGGGGCCATAGAAAGTGAAAAAGAAAAGGAGCGAAATTTTTGTAAATTATTGCTTATTGATTTGTAAATTGATGCTAACTTACTTTCAAACATAATATTCTAATTGATTTGGTTTACTTTTAAATATAAATTCCTTCTTGATTCATACAATAGGTGTTGACTTACTTATTGATTTATACAATAGGTGTTGACTTACTTATTGATTAATACAAAAGGTGTAGACTGCTTATTAATTTATACAATAGGTGTTGATTTACTTATTAATTTATTTTTTAAGCCTTTGTCAATCGGCGATGGTTCTTTTTCGGTACCCTTTTATTTATTTATTTGTGAATCAACGTTATTACTACAATGTGGATGTGTCACATTGTCGACTTCATACAGACTGTTCATTAAATTATTTTAAAAGCGCTTGAAACTCCCCCAATCAGATCGACATATGATGCGACGATTACCTGTATTTAGACACAATCTGCCGTCACATTTACTCCCTGAAATCGTTACCAATACTTTGTCTAAACCTTTTTTTCTCTTTTCAGAATCTAGTGTTAATTCTATAGTAAATAGTTTATCGTCTGATGATGTCCAGATATGGTTATATACGGATGACAAGAGTGTGTATACATATAATACATACCCTGGTCTATATCAGGTCTACCAAAAGAGGGGAGGGAAAAATTTAAATGTGATCGTTCTGTGTTCAGTCGATTGTACTCATAGACTCATACAAGAGGTATGTTTTTTTAAATGGCGTGACAAATAAAAACGCCCGCCTTATAGTTATAGTGTCATAAAAGTTTCGTTTCACAGAAGGAATATACAATTTTGTAATCTCATTTAATCTCGACCAACAGGTCTCTTGGAATTGGATATTTTGAAAATAGGCCCATCACATGCTCAAAGGGGTAATTTATGTTAAACGACAACGTATTTAAAGGAACGTTGATATATTTCAATGGGTATGTAAGCGATTGTATGTATGCTAATCAAATGCGAACATGTAGAGAAATAGCCACAATTGTTTGCTTGTTTCTAAACATGTGTTTGAACAATTTGCTATGCTACCATGTACTGTCTTTTCTCTTGTACCACCTGACAATTCTCGCAAGTATTTGGATTAGGTATTTGTATAGTAAACAGCAAAAAAAACAAAAAAAAACGTCACTACGATTTGAAAATCAGAGAGGCACTTTAATCAAATCATTCTAGAAAACGACTTACTAAACGGATCAAAGCAAATTTTTGTGACCAGTATGTTGACACATTAGTGATTAATTCATCACAATTCCAAGACATTACGAGACGGTTTAGAGTCTGTACACAGTCTATACATCAGTATCTGGTGTGTCCATCGCGAGTGTCAATAACAGCAGCGCAGCGTCTGTACGTGGATTGGACCAGACGATTGATGAACGCCATTGGCACCCACACTCTCAGAAAAGCTTGGCGCAATCCATCGGCTGTGTTTGGTCCCGGTACGACGTTATTAAGTCTCCTCTGAATTTCATCAATCGGGTTTAAGCCCGGACTAAGGGTTGGCCAGTGCATAACCTTGACACCTTTCTGCTGTAGAAAAGCCCGGGTAACTCTGGCGGTGTGGGCACGGGCGTTGTCATGCTGGAAAACGTTGTTAAGATGACGTACGAAATGTGGTATGACGTGGGGTCTGAGAGCTTGATCGATGCTGCTGTGATGCCGCTTCCTCTCCCAGGACCAAGATTTTGGAACACCACAGGACCCACTCTCGAGTTCAGGCTGATTCCACCCCAAACCATTATGCTTGGACCTCCCCATGAGTCTCTTTCCATGACACATTGTTCAGAATAACGCTGGTCACGTCGACGCCATATTCTGGTCCTGTGAACAGAACAGTTCTCCATTGCCTGTGTCGCCAGTTCTGATGTTGTTGCGCAAACTGTAGACGTCTACGGCAATTGATGTTCTCTCTGGTGAGACGTCGGCGCACTGCATCGGTACTGACGTGCTGTCTCAGATGCCTGTGTGAAGGGATTCTGCACGTGCTGTCGCACAACATCCGTGGTGTTGGTGGCCCGAAAGCGTTGCTGAAGCCTCTAGATGGTCCGAGCATTGACCTGGAAGTAATTGGCAACAGCATGGGCAATGTGGCCAGCGTCGAGTCTTCCAAGCGCCTGGTTCCTCTGAGCTGTCGTGAGTTGTGTCCTGCTGCTGACGTTGTAGTGTGAATGATTCAACCAGGTATGGGGGTGCATTTTATAGGTCTGGTCCCGGTGAACATCTCGTGCAGCAGGAGTTACATGAAAATCGTGGAGAACACATTACCATCTCCGAAGTCAGGTTGCGTTTTTGAGAACATTTTCTGGGTTCAATTCTGTATTTGAGAAGGAACCTTATTGCTTACAAATAAACACTGAAAACATTTGGCAAGTTTTATGCAATGCGTCTATTCGGAGTAACATACCAACCCGACGTTTCTTTTGCTGCTTAGTATATTTATGTTAATTTGTTTTGTGGAATCAAAATCTGTCTTCATTAAAATATTTACGTCCTTAAGTAACCTCAGTAATCAGTAAACAATCCCACTTTAATTTAATCTTTCCACATAAAAATATAATCGTATAAAGTGTATTACACCAGTAATAACAAACCAAATCAACTTAGATCAAGGACCTAAATCAAAGCGATTTGCTCCTGTAGTCCATTCAATTAAAGCATAGATCCAAATTTTTATCGTATATTTATGTATTTCCAGTGACACTGTCGCGCAAAACTACTCACAACAAAATTTGAACTATAAAAAGCGGAAAGAAATATAATATTTGTTGTACCCACATTGCTTTGTAAAGAAATGTTATTATGCTTGTTTAGGCGAATGAATTTGACAATCACCATGGTAACACGACAGCGTTGAAACTGTGGTCTAAATGGTTGATATTACAGTCTAATGTTAACAAAACCTTTATAGAAAGAAAGGGTATAGATATAGATAACATAGCAGTGGTATTTGATCCTAGAAACAGAACCTGTCCTAAAACGAACATAAAACAGGTAAGTGCTTAGTATTCTCCAAATTTCATAATCCATTAGAAAAGATAAAATCAACGAAGAGTGAACTGTAACTGGTTTCCTTCTAACTTTAGATTATAACTTGAACAAACAACTAAGTGTATTCTGTTTGGACATCCGTTATTCGCATCTAATCAATCCATTACAGATATGTGGTTTTTGAGAATCGGAGCTGTAAACTATCTGACATATTCGTCGTTTGTCATTTTCAAATAACTTTTGATATTTATTACGTCAAATGAAATCACACCACTCTGTTTGAATGGCTGTCATTAGATATACATACTATTGTTAATATTTTTCATTTATTACAGGGTTAATAAACAGTTTTTGAAGTTTTCTTTATCGTTAGAAACAACATACATTTTAGTCAACAATAAGTTTTTGGGATCCAATGAGTGACGTAATTAATCTCTAAAGAACACATCTATAAGTGACTGATATTTGTAATCCAGTCAAATCACAATTATTATAATTTTTGAAAAACAGTCCTGGTCACCAGACCTGGGCCCTTCCCAGTTATACTCTCCCTACGTGAATACACTGTGTTCCATACATGAACTTATGAAGCCATGTTTTGTTTCAGGATATAATCAAGATATTATATGACCTGTACGAAAGGAGTTCAACAGACAACTGTTCAACACTATTAACTAATGTAACACAATTAAAAAAACATGTATTGAACGTAAGTTTTACAATATTAATGATTAAATAAACAATACTTTGTCTTGTCTTGTGAGCTTTAAAGATAAACAATGTACTAATGTATCAATATTACGCTTACTATAGCCCACCATTTTGTTTTTGCCTACCACTTTCCAATCTGATTTATATATCGTTTCGATTTTCAACTTTCGATCGTTACCGGTATTACCCCACATTGATCAGCAGTGATTTTTTTCTAAACCGTTACAATCACTTCGGCTCACGATATAATTACAATCACTGCGGGTTAATTAGCTCGCGATATATTTTTTTCTTTACGCAAATTAAATTCTAGAACATTTTTTGAAGTATTAGAAAAGTAGATAACGGTGTTTAAAGTATATCTGGATAAAGATATATTTCTTATTTAGTGTAAATGGGTATATAAAATGTGCCGTTCTGCCCGGTCCAGTTTACGCCACGACATCTTTTGTAAACAATGCATGCGCCATTGAGCCAATGATCGACGATTTGTGATGTGACGTCACACGTAGTAGACGTCACTTATAAAGGTCAGTTATCTGATACAGAGGTATATTAAGGCTTTCGCAATACCTCTGTGAAACAGATTGCTATTAACAATAGATAATTTCCGGTAATTTTCGGTGTTTTTGAAAATCATCATGAAGTCGGAACGGTTAAACATACATTATGCAAGAGCTAAATCTGCCTATTGTAGGTTTTTCTTTAGGCCTGAAATGTTATATAAACTATTAATTAGACATTAATTAACGTATCCAGACCATAATCAACTCTCGATGTCAACGCTAACCTGCGATAATTGTTGGATTATGATCCGATTTGCTGCATAACTTTCCTTCTCGATTTAACGATTAAATGGATAATCGTACCGACTTTAGTAATGATGACCGAGGCTATGCGGAACTATCGATCGCTTATTTCTTGGTTCATAGTGGATCAATTTGACTGAATTTTTTTAGCAAATTGGCTTTACATTATCTAGTTCTTAACTATTATAGTGAGAACTGCCAACTCGTTATCTAATCTCCCATAATGTATCTTTAACTGAGAAAGTAATTTATTAAGATTTAGGACTGGATTATCCTGGAGGGATGCGGTCCATCTACAGATGAAACGTTGTTTATTGTCTTTACTACGCGTTAGATAACGGTTTTATTAATACACTGTTAGATCGAAGGTCGCCTCCCCCCACCCCCAGTTGATCAGTTAATCCCTCACATCAGCCAGAATGCGGGTTATTTAACAACGCTTCCGGATCCTGTGTAGTGAAGGCAAGTAAAACGGAATTTTGAACTACAAAAACAAAGCGACCGAGATAGGACCTGAGTTTTTATGAGATTACCGTAATATGTGAGCTGTTGGTTCTCTTTTGCTAAGCTCAGTTATACTGATGTTTTTAAATTGTTTTGTGTTTTATTCTCTATAGGTATTTAATAACACACCATCAGTTTCACAAAGCCCTACTTTATCAACTTTACTATGGAGAACATATACCAGAGAATTATCCGAGGTCTTTACTGTTGATAATCTTTTTCCTAATTATAATTTCAACTTCAACAATAGAATGTTCGTAGTGTCTACGATGGAGGTAAGACATTAAACGTTTAAAACCTTCGCCCCACCCCTTCACCTGTTACTTATAATCATTGTTGTTCCAAATTATATTGATTTCTTCATTCCAAAATATGCGATGTAAATTATTTTATTAAAACATGTTCAGTCACAATCCTCGATTTCCTTTACCTTAATAAATCTAACCATGTTGAAATTATTTATAATTGCAGTGGTGGCCATTTATTATAAAAGAAAGGCGTGGTAATAAAACTACATACAGTGGTATATGTTATGATTTATTAAAGGAGTTATCCACAAGTCTCAACTTCAGGTACTGACTTATTGACTAACTTAACATAACAAAATATATGCCTTTGATCTCTTCGACCACCTAAAGAACCACTGTGGAGGCCTTTGGGTCACTCACCAGAAGGTCAAGGGTTCGATCCCGGTGTTGGCCAAGAAAGTCCCCTCCCCGACCTCCCCCACCCCCTAGATTTTTCAGTGTGGTTTGACCTTCTCTGTGGTGCAGGGCGGATGGCCTGTCAAAGAACAACGTCTGGTCGTTCGAATGGGACAAAAATTCAAGGTTCCGTGTTAAATAACTCTTAACGGTTTCAATTCTCTGGCGTTATCCTCCCTTTCATCTCATTTTAGTTTACATAACCGTATGTATATGGCTACATTTGTTGCTGAAAACAACTTGTCTTAATGGCTATGAATCTGAAACATTATTTAATTTCAAACCATAAAATGTCATTACTATTGTAGCAGTCACTTAGAAATATCGGAAATGTGTGTGTAGCAAATAGGCAACGCTACACTCTATAGCAATATGTCTACCATTCTGGTCATTGACTATTTTCAAACTAACGATGCGTCCAATTTCTCACGGCTTAATCCACGCTAATATGTTCTCGGGTTGTTTAACACCAAAATACCAACGCTGATAAATAATATCCCGTCTCAGATTCATCAATAAATATTCGCGGACAACAAAATGGTAGTGAGCTTATTGAGGAGACGACCGCTGTCAAGATTGGTCGCATTATTTCTGTTACGTCTTTTTTGTATTCCTGATTGTTTTCAAATTTGAGTGATGTCTGTGTCACTACAGGCCCGGGACTGTACAGGGCAGTGGACGCTTACGGCTGGCCCCCGGATCCATTCACTTGATTTGATATTTGTTTATTTGGTGCAATGTCTATTTTCTGTTTTGTTCGCAGGTTTATCTTGTATATTTTTGTTTTACGTGTAGGGCGGTCCTCCTGCACTTACTAATAGAGAGCAGCACACATCTACCATATTTTAATTCAATATATCTAAATCGCTAATATTTGAGACCTAGAAATTGACCCAAATGGGTCGCAACGCATATAAGAATGTAATCTGATTGTATATAAACTGATTTTGCATTCAATTGTTTCCGTTTTGACTCTAATTTCAAATCAGTTATGTCCAGCGAAATACGGCATGAGTCTCAGCCGAATAGCATTTTCTAGCGTCTGGTTATTCCAGTCTATCGCGCATGCTCTGCAGATAAGATATGGCGTCACCGTTTGACAGGAGTTGTGGAATATGTCTAGCCTCGTTCTTTCTGGTCACTTGTTGAAAATGACGCTGAAACGCACTGAGGTGCGTGTTTCGTGTACCAATGGTAAAATGTTTATTTTGTCTTAAATATTGGATATCAGAAGCCTACCTTTTCCTGGTAAGATCACAACATCAATGTTGATTTGAATTGACAAATAATTCGTATGTTCAACGTGTAAGACTTGATATTGAGTTAGAGACTTAGCTACTTTAAGTATTTCTTTCTTATATTATGTGTTGTGGGCGTACTAATAATTTTTAATGTATTGTTATCTGCATACATTTTGTTACACTAGTAGCACCGAGGTAACATGTCTTTAAATATATACAAAAGTCAAATAAAGGTCAAATCTGCAGATATCAGAAAGAAAAATGTGATATTCTACTGATGTCAAACCGACTGGAGTACAGTGTTAAAAGAAGCCTTTTGTATCATTGGTGTGGAAAAATTTGTTGAAAATGTGATTATACAAAGCCACACGGTATGATCCATGCTCCCTGTGCATGACAAACAAACGCCCTTTTTTAATACTACGATGTGTATCATGAGTAAATAATTACTTAATAAAATATAATAACTTCATTTCTCTTTTTTTTTCTATGCAGTTTTCAGTTAATTGAACCACCAGATCAAGAATGGGGTATTATGAAGGACGGAAGATGGACTGGTTTGATTGGACAGTTGGCAAGATCGGTAAAATATTTTCCATAGGTTATGAAGGCATATTGAATATGGAAGTACTTAGACGGTGGTTCTAGTCCCAGTAGTGTCAGTAGAATATCGTTAAGTGCGATGCAGTCTGTTATGGAAGGATAACGTTGCCAATATTATTTCAATGTTCAACTGCATATGTTAGCAGTTCAAAATACGTATTTTAGTTTTACAATTTGCAATTTCTATTGCTCCACAATACCATTGTCACAGTGTTGAAATACAAAATACACTTTTCAATATTAAAAAACAGTATAATAGTTATTTTGCACATTACACTTCTCCATTCTGGATTTTTGCATAATAAACAAAATGCTTAATAGAACTTGGCAAAGTAGAACATATACCTTATATTGGATCTACGACGAAGCTTATTTGCATACGGAAAAAGGTCCGGATTTGGACGGAAATGAATAATTTACGCGATCAATCTACAAGGTCAATGGCACACTGATCAGCAGGCCGCGACAATCACCGATAAGGATGACATCGATGCGACTTAATGAGCCACAAATATTAACTTTTTTCCTCCGACAAATTAAATTCTAAAACACTTTTTTTTTATGTATTAGAAAAATAAATAAAGATGTTTGGCGTATTTGTAGGTAAATTTATTTCCTATTTAGTGTAAATGGGTATTAAAATGAGTAAAAGACCCCATTCCGCCTGAACTAGTAACGTCTTATGTAAACAATGCACGCGCCATTGAGCCAATGATTGACGCCGCGTGATGAGACGTCACGCGTTGAAGGTAGTCAGCTTTTACAGACATATTAGAAGACTTTCGTAATCCTCTGTGAAACAGATTGGGTCAATGGGCAGAGATCAAGCTGGTATACAATAAATCACCACACAAAAGTCGGCTTAACATGCAATAAGAGCGAATCAAGCTAACATGCAAAAAGGGATTCGCTGGATGACCATGACTTCTGTGAAAGCATGCGCTGGATATGGCTAATCCGAGCCTTCGATAAGCCCCGCATTTTTACTTCATAACGCCCCCAAACCCCCTTCACTTCAACATTAATCTTTTTATCTTTTTTTTCAAAGTAAGTAGCTAAGTGGGTAAGACGCTGGCTCGCTAGCCTGTAGGTCGCGTGTCCGATCCCTGCATTGGCAGAGAAAAAATATCGGAATTTTCCGACGTGGTTTCACCTTGTCAGTGGTGCAAGAAAGAGGGCTTGACAAGGACAGCTGTCTAGTCGTTCGGATGTGACAAAAAAACGAGGTCCCGTGTATACATTATCGTGCACATAAAAGATCCCGTGGCAGTTGGAATTTGATATAAGAGTAGACCATAGTGCCGCTGAACGGGAAAAATTCCCCTCGTAGCACACTGTATGGCGTATGCGCGTCTTCATTAGCCCGGTCGAAGCAGAACAGTAGGCCGTTAAATACAATTTCATTTCATTTCATTTTTTCAAAGTATGTAAATATTAATGTGCCAGAAAATTATTTAAATTTTTGAAAAGAAATACGTAACATGATATCTAAAATTCGTATTGAGACAGGTACATGTACGGTTACTTTAAATACCCCCCCCCCCCCACGTCATTTAATAGAGTTTCGTACCACCCGACTTCAATCGTTTTTCTTTCCCCTTATCAGTGATGCATAACGGAGGGCTTGACAAGACAAACTGTCTAATCGTTCGGATGGGACGAAAAACGAGGTCCTGTGTACACATTGGCGTCCCTTGGCAGTTGGACTTCGATACGAGAGTACTGTAGGCCGTATATAACGCCGCTGCCCTGGCACCCCCCCCCCCATAGCACACTGAATGGTGTATGCCCGTTTTAATTAGCCCAGTCGGACCAGAACATTTGATTGATCGTTTTCCGAAGGTCTGTAAATATGAGTACCAGTCCCCTCTACTGACCTTGACCTTGTAGATTGGTCGCGTAAATTATCAATTTCCGTCCTAGTCAGGACATTTTTCCGTATGCAAATGAGCTTCGTCGTAGATCCTATATAAGGTATATGTTCTAATATGCTAAGTTCTATTATGCATTTGTATATTATGCACAATGGAGAAGAGTAATGTGCAAAACAACTATTATAACTAGTGTGATAATCTGCCAGTCGCTAAAATTAATGTTTCTGAAATTAATAACTTTAAGATTAACTGGCTAGTAAGTATAAGTTAACCTGCCATCATTTTGCAGGTCGGCATTCGGTAACGATGTTAATTTCATCCATGGTTTTCTTTATTATTATAATGTTATTTATTATATCGTTTAATCCCTTATGGGTTGTTAATCTATTGACATGTCAATTTGATTATAATATTGTTTATTTTAATCTTATTATTCTATTTTCTACCACAGTTGTGCATTGATCGACGCATTGATCAATATGTCACTAGTCCGGATCCCTTACTATGTGCAATACTATGTTATGAAGATATGTTTTTCCCCGGTATATTTAAGTATTAGAGAGTAATGTTATCCCAAGTCTGTTATTTCCGAAGAAAAGTTACGTTTAGAAAAAAACCCTCTTAATATGGACGCGGGGTCAGCAATGACTGTTCGTACGTGATAGACACATCCAGGAATCCTGTCTGGCTTGCAAATCCGTCACTGCTTTTGGGGTTCATTTTACATAGAAATCAGACATTAATAGCTGTTGTATTACTGTTTCAATGTCTATGATATAACGATTTTTCTAATATATTTACAGGAAGTCGACCTTGTTGTGGCAGCCATCACAGTCTCTAACGCCAGAGAAACTGTTATGGATTTTAGTTTTCCATATTTCTATGACTCTACTGGCATTTTCTTAAGGAAACCAGACGCGGGCTTACAAAAATGGTATACTTTATTAGCTCCGTTTACATGGCAGGTGTTATTGTGTATATGTGGTGTTCTAGTTTTTACCAGCGTGTTTCTATACCTTATAGAAAGACTCAATCCATATTATGAAAGGAAAAACCAGATGAGAAAACGGTTTCAATTAGATAGCGCATTATGGTATCTTTTAGGTGCTTTATTGGCACACGGTAAGTTAGGGATATGTTTTCTTGATACACCCAAATGTTTATTTATGGGATGTGTTTATTTCACCAAAAAAAACATTTTCCTTTGTAAAACTATTAAATGTTTTGGCTGTTATACAACAGCACAAGTGGGAATTAAAACAAATCATATTGATGTTGCGTAATCAAGGAGAAGGCGATTGAAAATACACAAAAATCAAAATATTCCTGATTTTAAAGACTCCGTAATTTGATCGGCTAAACGAAAATGGGATTACTTTGAAATCCGGATTAGAATTCACGAACTAACATGGTTAAAGGTTTCAGCCACTTCCAGTCTGACTTTTGAATCCTTTTTTTTTATTTTATTGTTTCTCGTGTTTCGAATTAAAACAAAGAAGTGGTTTGAAATACAACCGGTGCCACTTTTTAACAATATGTTATAATGGCTAACACGAATATGGTCCTTTAGGTAGTTCCTAATATATAGCAAACCTTTCCTTAGTGTTATGTAACCAAAATGTTTTTATTTACTGAAAATGTACTTAACAGGAGGCGTTCAGGTACCACCTACCTTGGCAAGTCGTGTTATTATAGGCTGTTGGTAAGTACTTAAAACGACAATATTGTTATTATATGTTTTACACAACAATAGTCTTGTATATTCTTCTTCTGACAAGAAAAGACATGACATATGTAGTTCAACAGTTACAGGCTGTAGAGCCTGACACATGCCTTTTTTTCTTTTTCATTATCCCGCTTGGTGCAGAATCGTAAGACGTTGAACCCCATTTCTTATTATATTTGCAGGTGGTTGTTTTGTATCGTATCAACAGCAACTTACAGTGGTAACCTTATAGCTTTTCTAACAGTAACTAAAGATAAACTTCCTTTCGAGACATTGGAAGGGATGTTACAACAAGACACGTATAAATGGGGCATTATGGGTGGAAGTGTTGCAGAAACCTTGTTTCAGGTAGGATTCATGGGTAGGAAATTCTGTCTTATATAATATGGCATTGGTACATAAAAATAGCAAGACCGTTTCTAAATGGTAATGTATTATGTTAAGTATAGAATGGCAGTCGGGAAACGATTGAATGAAATCGAATCTCACGTCTTTGATAACACATGATAACCTCAATATAATATATTGAATATTAAGTACCTTGGTGATCCCACCTGGTGGCGCTTATATAAGGTTGTGACCTTCCAGTACTATGTGCATTGTTAATACAGCATTTTTGATTATATAAAATCTTTTATTTATATTTTGTAGAATTCATCTATAGATACTTACCAGCATATTTGGAGGAAATTGCTTGAATTCTACCGATATGACCCGGATGTTCTTGATCCAAGCCAGACAAGCCATCTACAGAAAGTGTTACAGGGCGACTACGCAGTAATTACTGATAGATCTGTTCTCGCCGCTTGGTCAAAATACGCCTGTAATATCAGTCTGTTACCAGAAAAATTCTTTCCTAATCATTACGCCCTTGGTCTTCCTAACAATTCTCCATACTTAGACATGTTCACTAGTCAGTAAGTACGAATTTATTCGATTGAATCTATTGTAAGCAAGATGTCGATAGTTCAACTCTCTTCACATATTCAACCACGTCTGCATAGTCATACTTCATGTTAAATTCACCTTAAATTAATGTTTACATGGTTTAGAAATGGGCATCAGTTGAACGCCAATTGCCTACTGACATTTTGGAGATGAACCGTTTATTTAGTATTAAACGACTGGGCGATATTTATAGCATTTTTCGCCCCGTCAACTGTGCATGTGTGGTAATAAACCTTCGGGCGATTTTTATAGACTTTTTGAATATATATTATTGGTTTCAAATACTGAAAATCCGGAGTAGCTAGTTTCGATTAAAATACATTAATTGTTTATCCATATAACTAATGTGTTTAGTTTTATGTGTTCAGTTACTAAATGACATTTAAAAAGTAACTGCTATCGCTGAAGCCGCGGTGGCTCAGTGGGAAGGGCACTGGATCATATACCAGATGTTCAGGGTTCGATCCCAGTGTTTACTGAGAAAGTTCTCCAACGTGGTTTCCCCCTTGTCAGTGGTGCTCGGGTGGGAAGAAAAACCGAGGTCCCTTGTATACGTTGGCGTAGACGTATAATAACCCTTGACAATTGTAATTCGAAATAAGAATAGGCCGTAGCGCATTATGTGGAGTATGCCCGTCTTCATAAGCCTGGCCGGTGCAGAAAACAGGACGTTAAACCTCATTTCATGTCTGCTATACCGTTGTTATTTGACTTACTAATAGCTGTTTTATATTAAGCAGGGGATCACGTGGCTAAGTGGGTAAGACGCTGGCTCGCTAGCCTGGAGGTCGGGTGTTCGATCCCTGCATTGGCCGAGAAAATTCATCCCGATTTTCCGGCGTGGTTTCCCCTTCTCAGTGATGCAGGACGGAGGGCCTGACAAGGACAGCTGTCTAGTCGTTCGGATGGGACGAAAAACCGAGGTCCCGTGTACAAATTGGCGTGTACGTAAAAGATCCCTTGGCAGTTGGAATTCGATATAAGAGGAGGCCGTAGGGCCGCTGCCCGGGCAAAATTTCCCTCATAACACACTGTATGGCGTATGCCCGTCTTTATTAGCCCAGGTTAGGAGCAGAACAGTAGGCCGTTAAACTTCATTTCATTTCATTTTTATTTATATTAAGCAGAATTACTTAAAGTAACAAGTTTCATACCCACATAACTTCCACAATACTTTATTTGTTTTACAGAATGATTCAGATATATGAAAGCGGTCTTTTACAAATATGGAAACAAAGATGGTGGCCTAAAACCAGCTATTGTGCGGGAAGTCTTCAGACACATGCAGACGCTGTGGACTTGTTGTCATTACAAAGTGCGTTCTACATCATTGCTATAGGTTTATTTCTAGCTCTGTGTGTACTGGTATGCGAAGTGATTCGTGTTAGGTACAAATGCTGTATTGGTGGAATTCATTAAATCGAAAGCGTGAGTGAACTTGGAGGAAACGAAGAGTAGTTAAATTCATGATTAATGGTGTGTCCTCGACATAAGGTTTACTCTTACATGTAGTTCGAAATTTAGATCTAACCAAAAAATGCTTATTTTGTGTTCCTTCACTCCAACTTATCGACACACACTATAACTATGAAATTGAAAGATATAAACGGAAAGACTGGTCCATCCCACCGTGGGAATGTTGTCTACACAGCACATCAGCTCCTTAAACTGTGTTGCATAGATTACAGTACCGTGGCGTTAGAGGTTTCATCAACCCGATTATCTTTTGGATGATCGGTTATATCAAATCAACGATCCATATTTCATGTAGTGTTATTGTTGGTTGTAAATCATCGGCAAGTTTTTTTCTCATCGGGGTTCCTAATTTAAGAAGAAATGTCATCGTTGTGAATTTCATTAAGTTGGCGTAAAAAGCAAAACAATAACTGGGATTGAATTAACATTTTTATTGAAATACATCAAATTTGTACAAATTAATAAATAATCATGTTTCATTATTAGCACAAAGTTCTTATTCTCTCCAAAGAGAATAGAAAGAAAACAGCCGTTTTAGCATTTGCAGAATGGATCACCATAATTGTTTTTTCTTATTTAACAGTAAGTAGTTTGTCGGGTGTAGCATTCCATAATTTCTTGATATTCCAATTCTGTCTCACAACACACAATAATTGATTAGACGAAGGCTATAAGCCAAATTATTCGAGGGGACATTTCATCAAAAAAATATTGTTGCGGTTTTGACAACCTATGTTTGAAATTAGCACATTATTTGAAATTAACACATTAAAATCTTGCTTGGTTTTGACAATTCATATTTAAATAAACCCATTACTTGATTTTGACAATTCATATTTCAAATAAACACATTACTTGGGATTTGACAATTCATATTTTAAATAAACACATTACTTGGGTTTTGACAATTCATATTTCAAATAAACACATTACGTTGTTTAATACAATATCAATAACTTTTACGTTTATAATAAAATAAATACCTACACCAATGCGTAGTGCAAATATCCCTGAATAAACATCTGACTAGCCAATAATGTTAATAGTATTACATAATAGATATATAAGTTAGTCCGAATTATCTGACCTTTTTACTGTTATCCTCTGGCGGCTTGTAGAAAACTCTGGTAGTTTTGTAAAGCCTGGGAAGAGTCACACATTTCGGACTAATGTATAAGCACACATTGCATCGGAATAATGATGGTGGCGTCCCAAACACCAAATATAAAATACTATTTACAAAAATACTTGAGCAAAAATAATAGCTGATTTGTTTTATTCGTTAAGTGTTAGTATACTCTGCTTCCTTATACGCCATCCGCCATGGTACATAACAGCTACCAGGCCCTACTTCCCGTTGAAGGGAGTTTGGGGTAACTCTATAAAACATTTCCGGTGAAAGTGCACAAACCTGATAAATGGTATTGACAGTCATAAATGACACTTGATAGCATTGTCAGGATGTAGCAACTATCCATTCGTCTTCTGAATTTTAAAGATCTTTTAAGTACATTCTACATGTAGTTATGGAGAAAGAAATGACTAATATTATTGTTTGATAATGGGAGATGGTTTAAGCATCATTCACATTTGAAAAACAAAATCGTTAGAGAGACAATTAGTTATTGAAAGTATGTTATGTATTATGAAGATTGGTAAGCATGAAAGTGGACATCATTTCACAATATAAAAATATACAAACAAAAAAGATTCTTCCCTCCCGTATCAGATTTTTTGTAATGAATGTTTGGGAAACTAAATGTTTTGTATAGCCTTAATGTTGCTTTTCGCCTTCTCCAAGATGTGTAGGTTTTTGATTCTTCATAATGCATCTTCTGACGAACTCAATGCCCAGAGTAACGAAAGCTAGAAACAACCCAATACATAGGACATAGAAAGCACTCTGTAAGGACAGCAGATCAATGGCTTCAGTTTCTGCAGTCAAGGATCCCTTACAAAACTTTGTTTTGGGCCACCAGTTCTGCTGCCAAACTTGTAAAAGTCCACTTTCATAGATCTTTATCATCCTAAAGAATAAAAACATTTAACGTTTAACATATAACTAAGTTGCTGGGGGGGGGGGATATGTATACACGGCTACAAAAATGATAGTCAAAGTCACATGAACACCAGGTACCACAAGTACTTTGATTTGAACACTGATACGAATAGATTGTGCCAGGGATATTTACGCATTTGATTTCACAAAAGGAGTGCATTCGATTCACATATTCCCGATATTGGCCACGGCTTTCCTAAGTTCTCCCAGGACTTCCTCGGTCCACAAACTAGGTCGCAGTCGTTCACGGTTTGAGTACTGGTTAGCCCCGATTTGCTCACCGTAGAGCCACAGGGGTCAAATACTTGGAATCTAAGACTAGTGTATAACCGAAAACACGGAAGTGGTCAAAAAACGATGAGTCGTTGTACATAACGGTAAATATTCAACACGTAATATGCTTCACTAGAGTGTTAATAAATTTTACTAAACATTACTAACTGGTTTGAGATGGGTTTGATGTAAATAAACTATATTAAACAATACTTACTGGTTTGAGATGAGGTTGGTGAAAGGCGAGTGATTTGGAAGACCAAGGGCATAGTGATTAGGGAAGAACCGTTCATTGAGTATTTCTATATCGCACTGATGTTCCGACCAGGAAAAGATCGAAGACCCATCATCGATTACAGCGTACTTGCTGGACATCATTCGATCGAAATGTGCATCAATACTTGGGTGAAGATGATTTGGGTTGTTTTCACTGAATCTTTTTATTCCTTCCCACACGTTCTGATATGTTGGTAAGTTAGAGTTCTAGAAAAGAAGCAAGATACAAAAACTTAGTAATATCCCTTTACATGTATCATTCTGAATGTAACAAGGCACTTCCAGTTATTTGCTTACAGGAGTGATACCCCAATGAACAATAGGTGGAAAAAACAAGCATACCATCATTATCATTTTTCAACGTAATGTAAAATGCTTAATGCAGCAGTCCCAGTATTTACAGGGCCCCGGACTGTCCGTTAATAAAAGTGTTTTTATTTAGGCAAATCAAGTCAAAACAGGAATAATCCCTATTCCAAAAATACTGAGCTTTCGGAAACGATCGAGGTTGTGTAACCCATTTAATTGTTCAGTTGTGTTAGTGACTTGAGAACAGGCCCTAACCTAATTAACCGACATTTTAATTCCTACATCGACGATTTTAGTCCGTAACACTGAGTATGCGTTTAGAAAATTTTAGAAGTGTTTATTTCTCTTTTATTTTCATATTGAATGAAATTTAATATGTTTATTTAGCCGTTGTGTGTATGAAAGATGTCAAACGGATGAGAGTCGAAGCATGAAATAGTACACTAAGTATTCAATATGGCAGCGCCCATGAAAGATAGGTTCACAGAAGCGGCTTTGTTTGCGAAGACAAATTTAGGAGTATCTAACCTTGTTTTGAAAGATAAACAGTTTGAAACTCTAACGGCAGTTTACAATGATGAAGACTGTATTGCAGTATTACCCATTCATTGGCACATATTAGATATCGTTTTTACCGGAGTAGCAGAAGTCGACTTGACATATTTGTTTACATAAACCACGTGCTTCGCGTATAAAAAGCACTATATATATACGTCATTGGCAGTATCAGTCGATAAGTCCCGCCCCAAAATGATCACGTGAGCGTTTTAAATGGACGTCATTTAGGGCAGTGATGTATTCTCGAGGATGAATTAGATGGATCGCTGTGTGCAGTATGCCATATATACATGAGTCATGACAATCCAGACACTTATATATCCATGAATTTGGGAATTTGTAATTCAGCAGACAGTAGGACGGTAAACCTCATTTCATTTCATTTATAATTCACCAGATATTGTTTGTTTTAATATCTGTGTTTACCTTGAATAATGTTTCCAAGAAGCTGCCTTGTAAATACCCCCAGGTATATTCGTCATTAGCTACCATCTCAGCCAAGGTACTAAAGGGGACTTCTTTCGTTGTGACAGTCAAGAAAGCAATAAGATTTCCACTATAGGTGGCGGCACAGATCATACAAAACAACCACCAGGTGGAGATAACTAGTCGTCCTGCTGCAGCTTCCGGCATGGCATTACCACCTTAAAAACCGACAATAAACAACTTCATATTAATCTGGTTACATTTATAACTTTACCAATATGAAGAATATACTTAAAGATGCATTATGTACGATATAAATAAAGATCTGATCGTTCTTGCTATAACAGTTTAGAAATAGATAATAAAAATGAATATATTGAAATTTTCAGTCAAATTACTTTATTCTGAGCGAAGTTATGAATGCTTGAAGTTCACAAGAAATAGCGCTAATAACCTCGATTGTCAAGTACCATTGCTGCGATAATATCTGCTTTTAGTTGCAATACGCAAATCAGATTGCAAACTTAATGCTTTGTACTTGATTGTAAAGAAGAAAACTATAGGAGTACATAGTAGTACACACTTTTTCTTAAATAAATGAACAAAAGAAAAAATAACTCACCGTGAGACAATAAAGCGCCATATAAATACCACATGGTGCTTTGTAAACCAACGTGTTTTCGTTTAGGATACATCTTTTCGTAAAATGGGTTGAATCGTTCTATCCCATACAGTAGGAAGCCCACGAATATAACAGCACAGAATATACACAATAACACCTGCCAGGTAAATGGAGCCAGCAGGGTGTACCATTTATCAGCATTGGGATCCGGTTTACGGAAAAACACGACCGAATAACCGAAGTAATAGGGAAATGTAAAGTCCATGACAGCTTCTCTCTCGTTAGAAACTGTTACAGCTGCTAAGATCATATCCGCTTCCTGTAAAATAAAAAAGCAAATGATTTGTGTTTGGTAGTTAGATAATTCAGCATTGTTTAAATGAAAGGGAGACCGTATAATTAGCAACCGTATAAGTAGTTAACAAATATCATATTAGGTGAAGTTTAAATTCGCATAAATATGTGTTGATTTTTTTACCTGATATGCTACTTGACCAATCAAACCCGTCCATTTGCCATCATTAACTCTTCCCCATTCTCCATCCGGTGGTTCCACCATAACATAACTAAATAAGAATACAAAAAAATAAGATACGAACAGCTGATGAGATTTTCATAGGTTCATAGGTTAATATAAAACAGCATTTGATTTGTCGTGATTCTATCATTGGGAATATTCAAATTAAATTACATACAAAATATAAGACATGTCGATCAGATCATGTAAATATTTTGACAGGTAAAAGTTTTAATGGTTTCAAACGTATTTGGCGAAGGCTTGTCAAAATCACTTTGCTCTAATTACGTCTTTGGATTTCCGATTTGATAATGTTATTTTGAATATGGTTTTATTTTAAATTAATTACAATTATTTTTTGAGTGAGCATTATAATTTCTGGTTATGTTATTCTGAATATCACAGTATTCCATAGTAACTACATTTACCTTTTGAAAGAGAACTATAATGTCTCGTGTTGTTTTGAATATGATCTTATTTGAAATTAATTACATTTATTTTTTTGGGAGAGAATTATAATGTATCGTTATGTTATTTTGAATATGAAATTCAAAATTAGATACATTCACTTTTTGAGTGAGAGGTAAAATGTATCGTTATATAATTACGTTTTTCTATGTTTAAGAATTGTAATGTCTCGTTATGTTAGTTCATATTTGGAGACCATCTGAACACTAACAAACGTTATAATTATTTACACATGCCGCCTTACATGACTAGCGTGTTAGTTGTGTCCAATCTAAAAGACCGTTAGCAAAATGAAAAACAACTGAATAATAGCATATTGTCATATAATATTATGAGGGGGTTTAGCGTCGATTCCGTGGTTTGCAATTGGAGTAAATGACACCCGCATAGTAATAAATAGAACGTTTAGTGCGCGATTATAACCTTGAACAACTTGTAAAAACTTACCTAAAATTAAGGCTGATGGCAAGCTCCCACAACAAATCCATGCATAAACCAGTATATACAGCAGTGCCGTTCGTAACTTTCTTTATTACAAAAGGCGAATACTAAAAATAAATTAGTTTAAATTGTATTATTAACTGTGTTCATAAAATTACAAAAATTGCAAAATATTTTTTTTTCTTCAGATTAAAAACAAAAACACCATTTCACCAATTTTGAGGTTTGTCTCTGTGATATTTTTTATAAAAGTATGTTGTTTTAATTCGTTATATAAAAGTGCAATGAAAAATGACGACTTTCAAATAAAATGAAAAGTATTATAGTCAGCACACTCTGTGTCGTCCATGACAAAAACAAATATCCGATTTGAGCAACACTTTTCACTTATGATATTAAATACCAGTTTAACATAAACTTACCTCAAGAGTAGCAACGTAAAATACTCGTTGATTGAAGCCAAAATCTGTATTAGGAAATATATTACCCTTCCCATCAACATCTATATCAACGTTATCTAATTGACGTCTTCCACCTTCTTTCCATATTAACGTAGCCAAACGTGGATTGGTCTTTATCGTAGGGTTCTCTAAGATCTGTGTAAATAAAATGTGAAATAATTTTAGAACTAAATAAAACAAGGAGGACGATTCATTGGGATTTGTGGAGACTAAAATGGGGTGTATTTCCTGACCTGTTATTTGTGGAAAAAATGTCCTATCTGGGATTCAGGTTCAATGTTACATGCCCCTAATCTTTTACCTTATCCGAACACTTGAAGTGTCTAACTCGGCGCGTTGGTATTACAGGCCTCCCCAACCGATCCGTAATCTATTTCCTTATCCTAACAGATGAAGAGTCTAACTCGGCGCGTTGGTATTACAGGCCTCCCCAACCGATCCCTAATCTATTTTCTTATCCTAACAGATGAAGAGTCTAACTCGGCGCGTTGGTATTTCCGGCCTCCCCAACCGACCTGAATTAATTAGATTCTTTCTATATGTATTCCAAAAAAAGTGGACGTCCGATAACCGGAATTCAAATAGTAAAACCCCCAAAATAGACGTGATTCTCAAGACTAAAATATCTGACTGAAGATCCCGAGTTACACTTGGTCAATGTCGTAAAAGTAATAGTTTGTCTATGATAAAGTACATCACATTTTATTAAATGTACGAACATGTCTGAAATGGAATGCCGTGGTCACCATGTCAAAACGGTGTAAAAGTCTATCGTTACAGTAACATTTACAAAATCCTAAGAAGATGTTATTCACAGATAAATGGGACTGGTATATGGAAGACCAAATTGCTTGCCCGATACCCCATTATTGTATGATGACTTATTGTCTGCTAGGTTGATTTTCGCTCATTTCGTCATAATGATCCGATTCGATGAATTTCGAGAATTGTTTGTGGAGAAATGTTTTTGGAGAAATGTTTTGAAAGATTTGTTGTTCAATATTTGTTTTTCGTTGTATTTCTCTGATGAAATGTAAATGTAGGCTATTTTTTTTTATTTTTTTTTTATTTACTAAAATAAATTTTATATACAATTTTACAAATCTGATATCTCAAATGTCTGATTTGTAAAACAAATATTGATTTTAAGATACAAATGTTAATTTTAGTGTACAAATGTCGAAATTCGACAACAAATGAAAAAAATTAGGATTAAGGACTATGAATAAAGAACTAAGAACACTGAATAAAGAGCTGTTTGGTCTTCCATACTGGTACTTACCGATTTTATTTCCGATTTGACGTAACCATCTACAGTAACGTCGCCACTATAATTTGGTTCACTATCAACTTTACGTAAGGCAGCTTGTACAACTTGAGGCAGTACCTGAAAACATAGTGACACGAATTTGTTTTTGATAAGTGAAATTTAAAAAAATTGTAATCTACGACAAGTTCAATATAGAGCACAATTATGTTACATTTTTGATCATTTTTTTTTTTCTTTTAAATATTTTATTTTATATTTTTTTATAATTATTTTAAGAATAATTTTTTCATAATTATTTTAAGAATAATATTTTCATAATTATTTTAAGAATAATATTTTCATAATTATTTTAAGAATATTTTTTTTTTATAATTATTTTAAGAATATTTATTTTTATAATTATTTTAAGAATATTTATTTTTTATAATTATTTTAAGAATATTTATTTTTTATAATTATTTTAAGAATATTTATTTTTTATAATTATTTTAAGAATATTTATTTTTTATAATTATTTTAAGAATATTTATTTTTTATAATTATTTTAAGAATATTTATTTTTTATAATTATTTTAAGAATATTTTTTATAACTATTCCAAGATTATTTTTTTTATAATTATTTTAAGAATATTGTTTCTAATTATTTTAAGATTATTTTTTATAATTATTTTAAGAATATTTTTTAGTATTATTTTAAGAATATTTATTTTATAATATATATATATTATTTTTTTTTCGTAATTTTTTTTCTTTTATATTTTTTAAAATAATTATTTCATATTTTTTTAAATAATTATTTCATATTTTTTAAAATAATTATTCTATATTTTTTTCATAATCATTTTATATTTCTTTTCATAATTATTTTCATAATCATCTTATTTTTTCAGAATTGTTTTTTCAGAATTATTTTATTGTTTTATTATTATTTCTTTTATATATATCGCGCGTGTGTATGATATCGATAGATATTGACTTACCTTTTTAATATTAGTAGGATAACAGTCGTGATAACTCGGTCCAATTAAGACAGCTACATTATCCAGAGTTATACCAGATTTCTCTAAATAATTCTGATCATAACCATAATGTGCTACCAACCAGCGTGACGAATGACGAATAGCGGTTAGATTTTTTTGCTCAACATCGAATATATTCGCCTGCAATGTAAATATAAAAACTATAGAACAAGTCAAGTGTCATTACTCAATTATAAGTTGATGCTTATAATCGGACTACAGAATGTTAATATCTATTCAGGGTATGCCATATCATTGTAGAAGGGTTGGATGGCCGAATGGTTAGCACGTGCGCACTGTATCATACAGTCTGTCATTGAGTCAACTGGCGTGGTTTCGATTCCCCGGTTGTACGTGACAAGGAGTAGGGTCGCCTGTCTAGCCTCGTGGGTTTACTTTAGGTCCTCCGGTTTCCCCCCACTGCTAAATACTCCTATGCGCAAGCGAAATATTGAAATAAAATTGAACCATGTGTTAGTCCCGAATTGACATAGTTTGTGTCGAGTTGACGTTAAACCCCATTTTTCTCCCCCTCTCATACCATTGTTCTTATTTTGGTCTACACCTGTTCTGCTGTGAAATTATCCTGGATATTAATTAAATTACTCTTATTCGTGTAGATTGGAACGAAAATGACATTTATTTTTTCAAAATAAACAAACCATCTTCGCATCCACTGACAATTTATAATGGCCTAAATCCGAGGAGAAAAATGACCTTTGAATTGGGTGAGGGAAATATTTGTCAAGCTCGTTTCGTTTTCTCGTCATGTCATAATATTCTTTACGGCGATGGAGGCCCAAGGAAACCAGTTGTTCCGATGGCCTAGGACTACCTCCCCGTCCACCTCTCACCCTTTACATACTTCCTTACCTCATTTAGAATAGTTTTTACACAACCAAGTGAACAAAGCAATACTACATCCATTTCTTCATCACCAACCAAATCATAGGTGGCCTTTAATCCTGGATAGGAGGCGTAACTAGAGGTTGTCTCGTTGATAGCCAGAATAGTCACGGTGATGCCACGAACGGATAATTCTGTTGATAATTCCATCGTTTCAAATTCTGTCGAAGAAAATTATCCAGGAGTATGAAATGTATGAAAATTTTCGAGGATGTATAAAATATATGAATAATTTGATGTTGGTTTATTGACACTGAACTTTGTAATGCAGTAAAACATGTTAACATTGTTCGCAATCGCATCTTTCTATATATTATTTCTGGGGCTTATTAAATTCTCAGAACAAAAAACATAATCTTTTTTTGAGTAACACCTTACTAATAATTTTTGAATTAAAACATATTTGCTAGTATTCAGCAATAATCTTACCTGTGGATTGATCACAAATTATAACTAATTTCTTCCATCCCATGTTAGTCACAATCTTAACAAGCATGTCCCTCTCTGCTCTCGACATAACCGTTTCACTCTCACAAAACTCGAACTGGTCAATTCTGGACATCTCTAATGACATGCCTAGTTGGTCTTCTGGAGTAATTTCAGATATTGGTTTCAAGCCTTTCTCGATCCGCCACATGTCGGTGTTTCGTTGCCATGGAAATCGAACAATTGGGGATTCGGGTATGCGGAGTCGTTGCCCTTTATGCCTGAGATAATCATTATCGTCAGCTATGATGAGTATGTCAGATGTATTGTGAAGTCTTGAAGCTTAAACAATACAAGTTATTAAATTAGTTTACATTTGATAGAAATGGAAATTGACTGATTGAATATGATACTGTGGTCAATATAAATCGGAGGAAAATATGTGTATAAATAAAAGAAATCCTTATACGGCATTTAGTAAATGAACATTAAATGAACATATGTTATAAAACACAAATTTATATGGAAAACAATCACTGGGTTGAAACGTAGTGTGAAATAAACCCAGTTATTGTTTTCAATATAAATTTGTGTTTTATATTATAAATAAAAGACTTTTACCTTGAAACTTGAAGTCTTAAAATGGGCCCCTTTAACTTATACTTTAAGGACCCTTTGTGATAGATTACCAATGGTTTAGCAACCCATAAATGTATAACAATGCGCGGTATTTAAAACAATCGCTGGATTGAAAATATATACCACAAATCATAAACCTACAGAACAATACAACCATTTACACGTAAACACGGTTTTATATAATTGTATACATGCAATATATTGTGAACTATGTTTACATGGTCAATTACGACAATTAGATATGAAAGATTGTTATTGACGTTCGCTTTGTCTCTTGAATAACAAACATTTTCGAAGTTGAAATGGGATGGGATAGGGTTTTACGTCTCACCAGCAATCCCATGCACTGGTTATGCGACTGACGTGCAGTTAATTACTACGATTGTCTTTGCAGGGGAAGAGGAGTGTTCAAGAAAAGGGTAGCCTTGGTTCCTTTAACTGATAAATGAAATGAAATGAAATGGGGTTTAACGTCCTACTGTTCTGCTTTGACCGGGGTAATCAAGACGGGCATACGCTATATACAGTGTGCTATGAGGGGAATTTTGCCCGGACAGCGGGCACGCCAATTAGTACACGGGGTCTCGGTTTTCCGTTCCATCCGAACGACTAGACAGCTATCCTTGTCAGGATCCTTCGTCCTACACTACTGGCAAGGGGAAACCACACAGGAAAATCCAGATGAACTTTCTCGGTAAACACCGGAATTGAACTCGCTACAACCAGGCTTAGCCACTGATAACATATACAACCTGGATATAACAGATACTATTAGAGAACATTTTGTTATTGTTTTGTTTTAAAATATACAATCATTCGGTGTAACAAACGTATCGTTATGGGGACATTCGAAACCTGTAGCTATAAAGGGATATCTAAATGAGTGAAAGGCAGTGATACATGGTTAAACATTCTACTATTAAGGGTTGTTTTTTTTTTATTTCTTTATTTTCCTTTTCCAGAAAATGATAATTGTTGTATTTTTGTTAACTACATTTGTTTCTGTCGAAAATGTGAATCATTTCGGTGACCTTATGTGGCTGTAAGCAACGGTTGA
Organism: Patella vulgata; assembly: GCF_932274485.2. Lineage (NCBI taxonomy): Eukaryota > Metazoa > Mollusca > Gastropoda > Patellidae > Patella > Patella vulgata. The sequence continues at coordinate 29,432,192 of NC_065883.2, forward strand.
GGTATACGTGTATATTTAGTTAATTTGCGAAAAGTCTTACCTGCAGCCAAAACGCTAAATGGTTGATAAACAGTGACTGTTGACCATTCGATGTTAACATGAAACTCGGTTACGTTGTAACTGGTGCAGTTGATACTTCTACAGCTATCTAGGGTATAATTTCCATCTACTACATCACTTCCGGCAGCGACTGTATAACATCAAATACAAAGGGTTTTGAGGCCAATTTACATAATATATTTACATAATATATTTCCGTAAATATTTGTATTTTAAAGATACTAACAACGTTTGTGATGATAGGTAAGCTTATATCAGTTATTTAAAGTGAAGTTTATCGATACATCAAAACTTATATTTTATAATTAACATAATAATACATTATTTCAAAATCATTTATCAATTCGTGTCTCCAAGTGATTGTTTATATATTTTTAAATGTGAAGCTATAGTTTTAGATGAATTTAAAACGAAGTCGAATTTATATTAATGTATTCTAATGTCAATTTTAGAACGTATATTTCAGTGAATTTTTATTAAAAAAATTTAATAAATAACATATAAATGAATTTATCAATATTTTGTTGTTCTAAATGTAAATTTAAAAATAAATATGTAAGTAAATATATATGTAAGTATTTATAAATAAAAATAAAAGTGAATCTATGGATAAATATAAAAATAAATTTATAGATACATATAAAAGTAAGTTTATAGATAAATATAAAAGTAAATGTATAAGTAAAATTTTAAAAAAGTAAAAGAAATATAAAGTAAATTTATAAAGAAATATAAAAGTAAATTTATAAAGAAATATGAAAGTAAATTCATAAATTAAAGAAATATAAAGGTGATTTTTTAAATAGATATAAAAGTGTTTTTTTAAATAAATATAAAAGTGATTTTTTAAATAAATATAAAACTGAAATTTTAAATAAATATTTTTTAAATAAATATAAAAGTAAAATTTTAAATGTTAATTGTTTAATTAAAGTCTGTTCATTTTATTTCAAAATAGATTTATTAAACACAAGGAAAAAGTAACGTAACCGCAATAATATCAAACAAAATAAATTTGAAATTGTAATGAATCCATATCCATATAGCCATCAATTAGATAATTTAACTGGTGTTTTCGTGAAACGAACATGCATTATTGGCAATTTGTTTTGAATAAATTTCTCACCTAGATCTAGACTTAGTTGGTCGTCACAATAAACTGTTATGAACCATATTGATAATAAACATACCCAGGCCGGTTCTATTAACCGCATTTCTAGGGATCACGCCTGAAACAAAAAGAAATAGGCATTAATTTATATAAGGGCGTGGGTTCCACTATAGTCCTTGTCACGAATACCTTTAATTTTTATTTTGGGTTGTAGTTCATGTTTGAGAAACCGTGTTAGAGTATTTTCAGAGAGTTGAAAGAGTGCCAGATTAAGTGTAGCTATTTAAAAAATGATGGATGGTTTTCTTAAAATATGTCAAAGTCAATGAATGACAAATAGCAAAGTAATGTAAGTAAATTTACTAAGCACGACATTCGCTGCTCATCATTTCTTTATTTTCACATTTTAAACAGGGTTTAATCAGTTTTAATTATTTTCTTCAGTTAAAGCATCGCGGTGGGTAATTAAATTAATGTAAAAGGAATGATAAGTGATCTTCTAAAAATTATTGAAACATAAATATTTGGGATTGTAAAATAAATCCGGTTTATTCGTCCACAACGGTATTATACAACTGGCCTTAATAAGTTATATATTCGCTGTTTGACTTTTACATCAAACCTGCCATAATAATTTACTTGGGAATTACCTAAAAAGATAAACCAAATTCTTTGGCATGTGATTCCATAGTTTACAGCCGACATAACAGATATCTATATATTATATAATACTTCTTGGGGTGGGTGGGGACATACCGATAGAACAATATAAAATAACCAGGATAAAAGAAAAGGACCGTTTAGTGCTACTGCATTAGGAGACAGACCACCATTAATTTCTCCATTGACTCCAATGTTAAATCAGTGGTGTTCTACATGCTATAGCCCATTCCCTAAACTTCGCTTTACAACACAGCAAGTATGACATCATGGGATCATCAGAGTACTAAATTTGTATGAGGTTGACCACCAAAATTTCAATTCACTGAAATTCATAGCAGACTAGGGTCAGAATATCATGTCCGTGTTAGTGCAAAGACAAAACAAAGCCTCTTTACTCCTTGTAGTCTTCCGCCTTAAAAGTCTCAATCTGCCACCAAACCAGGCATAAAATAGAAATTCAATGCCTCTTCATCAATTCTACACCAAAAAGTCAATACAGATAAGCATGCAAAATGGCAGGAAAGGGGGGAGAAAAATATATCTAAAAATAGCCGAGATATGGAAAATTAATGGTGGTCTGCCTCCATTACAAATCAAGTTATCTCCCTTTTAGCATATCTTACGTTGTGCAATGGAATCGTAGTAAAAGTAAAACAAACACTAAAAAAATCTTAATAAATTATTATGGCAATATTCTCAATATAATTCCGTGGTGTTTAACTCACTAATAAACACATTTTAAAAAAAATACATATTATATGTTTTCGAAAAAGAGAGACAAAATTCATTGAAAGGCTTATAAAAAGGGGAAAATTTATTCTAGATTGCTATCTCTAATATCTTTTTACCTATTCACAGACTCGATTTTTTCATTTATTGCTTTGTTGGTTGATTTGTGTTGGTTTCTGTTATATTATAGATGTGATTTTCTTGGTTCTCACAGAAAATCTTATTCGCATATCTGGTATTTTAAAAATTTATATCTGTCGTTTAATTCGTTTCTGGTGGCATACATTATGACTTTGAAATAAATGTATTTTATTAAGATTTTCGTTTCCAATATACTTCCTCGTCCATTATCCGTTATATTCGCTATCACATATTCTATATTATTTGAAGAAAACAACAACTTTGTGCTCAAATAAATCAAACTGCTCTGTAATAAATGACATGGAAAAAGACATGGGAAGTGATAATTTGACTTTCTAAATGACATTTGGTTTTTTATTTCTACGGTATGTTTCAATCGGTATTATTTGGGTATGAAAATGATAAAATATTCAAATAAATCATAATAATAAAATGCTAAATCAAATATAGATCATAAAATTGAAATAGTATTAATGAGTTCCATTACCACTTTTCTATGTTTTATTTTTACTGTAATAAAAAAGTTCTTTTGAAAAAGAAAATGTCATTCTAACGAGCACTGGCAACCGTAGGATTAGATTCTTTGTCCATGTTAATTAGAGTTATCTCCCTTACATGAAAATAAGGCGCAAATTTTAAAATTACGAAAGACATTAAGATTTGGCGCAAACAACTTTGAAAACTTCTTAAGAACTTTTCTTCTGAAGTAATCTTTCACGTCGTCGAATTAATCCAATATTTCAATACAAACTTTGCTAAATATATACCGTATATAAAAAAAAAACCAAAAAAACAAAACAAGAACGTTTACCTTGGTTTCCTCCAAAACTTTTTTGGTGTTCAAAATACAGGTTTCCTGTAAAGTTGGTGGCTTAGGCGAGAAGAGGAAACGGTTAATGTTATTAATGACGTGTCACCTTCCTTATATAGCTCCTTCACGACATTTAAACAAAAAACCCTTGACAAGTTTGTTAATATTTCATAAGCAACTTAATTGCTTGATATTTCGTAATAATGTATAATTTTTTAAAAGGAATATCTAAATGGGGAGATTCTTAGACAGTGGAGATCTAGATAACCTTCAAGAGTCGATGTCGTTCTCTAGATTATCGCTTATCATATTCATTAAATATTCTGATAAACGTTCATATTCTAACTGATAATGTTTCACGAACAAAAATCTTAAAATCTTGGTAATTAATCCTTCCCTTTTACTAATTAGAAAAATGATGCAAAATAGAGTCTGTTATCATCCCCTGTGGAATTCAAATAACAAATAAATTAACCATTAGTCGATAAAACCAGGTAATTAACTGGTAAGTAGCATGCGCAGTGGATACAACCACATCCTCCAGGGGCTGTATTAATATCAGGGCTTTCATGAAGAAAGAAACCTGCATGCAATCTAAAATCATGTCATTAAGATGCAGGAAATTCATACAGATTAATTCGTCTATTCTAAAAAAAATTGCGTATTTCTTTGTTGATTGGAATAAAGATTTTTCAATTTAGATAGGAATATGTTTAGGAATATATGGAGCATTTCGCAAAAGGTGTTGAATATTACTTAAGATAAGTCTTTAAATTTCATCATAGGAGTAAAATTCGTATTTGTAAAATTGTAAAAGAATTTTGTTTGAATTAATGCGTGTAGATTTTTTAAACTGAATGTGGGGTGGTTTGGTGTTTTAGCCATTGATATTTGTAGCTTTAGTTCTCATAAAAAAGTACTCAACAAAAATCTATTTAGCCTAATGGAATAATATGAATATCACCTACCACAATTTAATAAGTTTCAAAAGCTTTCGTTGTAATAATATATATATTGTACATTGCCTTTAAGTGGGGATTTTTCAAAATAAACGCGGTTGTTCACACAATTTACATTTGTTAACTTCAGTGATGCTGATTTATATTGCAGAAAACTTAAATCTAAATTCGTCTGTGCTACGTTTGTGCTGTATGAAATGCAACGAAAATAATTGTTGTTTATACAGAAAATATCCGTAAAATTCTTTCGAAAAATAGGAATATTAATACGTTATGCCTACGCTAAACATCTTAAGTATTGAACACTTTCATATTGAATTGCTGTAAACTTCTTGTCACGACGCATGCACTTCGGGTAATTTGTAGCTTATGTGAAAAAATGGACGAAAACTTCAATATTTCTAACTGAGCAACACGCGGATATTTTTTTAACAGAAATGTTTATTTTACATTTTGAAAAAGATTATTAATTATTCAGCAATTTCTTCTAATCTACTTTCGTTCGTATCAAAAACGAATTATAGCTTTTTTTTATTCCAGTTTAAAATGGGACAAGATGTGTTCAAACAGATCTAGAGCAGGAACAGTTTAAATTGGCAAATAGGTACAGATCTGACCAGAAACAGACACCGAATCACAAGAGAAAACTTGACTCGATTTGGTTTGAAGTTAGTATTATTATAATACTAGCGGATGACCCGGTGCTGCACGGGTTGAAAGTAGTATAACTCCGAATCCGGAAGCGGTAGCCCAACGCCACCAGCCCTATGCCACTCCCCGGCCCGAGCTATACCTCTATACACCAAATCTCAGCCTCGGGGCATCCCTGAAGAGACTGAAAACGACCGTCACAAATATTAGTATAGATTACGAAACATATAGGATAGCCCGATTTGTACTCTAGAAGCATGGGAGCAAGTCCGATTTCTAAACCATCTGGAGGATACCGTAATGTTCAGCATCCAACAGCTAAAATCTTCTTTGCGAACACCTCCATGATAACTTAATACCTATGTAAAACATCAGATGATGAAACGGTCGATACAAATAAAATTAAACCGAATAACCATAAAATTTGTGTTAATGTAATTGTATATGAGATAGAGCTGCTATTAACCTATTATATATTGATATTATACACAATATTTTACGTTCAGGATAATAATACGATTCATGAACTAATTGTATAGCAAATAAAAAAATATATTGAATATAAATTACCCATATAATTCTACATAAAGACGTTCATGTGTTGCTTTATTTAAAGGTGTACAATCGTATTATTTTTTTTAGAAAAAGTTATTAGCTCTTGGAAAATTTACCTTGTCTGTGCCCTTACAATCCATACTTGTTTAGATTACGTTTCTTGTATTTCTCTATATTTCAATATTTACACGTTTGACTGGACACTTGGGTATATCATTTTTAAAAACCTAGCTTTACAACACAACAATGCAACATAAAAGGTACAGCGGTCTCGCTCTTTAAATGTATTAATTTGGTATTAATGGCTAAGTTTATGTCAATCCTACTGCATTTTCTATTATGATCGGGATTTATGATAAATTGCAAATCACTGGGATACAAATAGTATGTTTTCTATCAAGGTATTGTCCAATATCCAGTACGCATTTCACCTGGTCTATTATATAGGTCATTAAATTTTATTTATGTCAATTTGTGGGACATGCGTCACCATTTAATGGGATTCCCCGTGTCACGGGTCATTTATTTACTGCAAATTAGTATTTCACTTTTGCTGTTTTGATCCATATCATAAAAATTGAGCAGATTGGGAAGGTGTGTATTTTTTCGATGTCAGTAATTGTAATTAAATAATGATTCGTTTATCAAAACTTTCCTTTGTCGAATGAAAGTTTATAAAGTAATAATTATGTATAAAATCCATTTTGTTCCCTTATGTCAGGTACATTAAAGTTGAGATCAAAGTATAAGATATTCATTTTATTAAATGTAAACGCGATAGTGATTTTATTTTTTAAAACAATCTTTCTATTGTGAAGTTTGCATGCTGAAATCCATATAGGCTACAAAATACGCCCGGTTAAATACATTTTAACGTCGGAAAATTGTCTTTAATGTCTATAATGTTTTTCTGTCGTGAATAAGAATTATAATTATTTTGGCAGTTAAAACATCTTTCAAGATTTATGATTTTAAATTGACCATAAACTGGTACAACAAGTAGATTTCTAAAGTTATCATATCGACAAAAATATCATCATTTTTATTAAGAAAAATGTAATTTATGATCAATTGTGTTTTCTTTGCTGTCCTTCGTGTGGAATTCATTATTTCGATTCACCATGCATTTGTGTAGTAGCACGGATATTGCAGTGTCGTGTGGTTTATCCTTTAGGGCGTTCTTAAATATTGGTATGTTAGCATTTTCTTCTATTTAAGATACAATTAACTATGTACCGGTAACTTTAAATTCATTCAGGCAGATCATTTTAAACATTTTTATTTCTTTATTTCTTTATTTATTTATGAATCAACGTTATTACTACAATGTGGATATGACACATTGTCGACTTCATACAGACTTTCATTAAATTTTAAAATGCTTGAAACGCCGCCAATCAGATCCACCTGTACATAGACACAATTTGTCGTCATATTTACTCCCTAAAATCGTTACCAACAGTGTTGATTCTATAATACACAGTTTATCGTCTGATAATGTCCAGATATGGTTTTATACGGATGACAAGAGGGCGTATACATATAATTTATTTATTTATTTATTTATTTATTTAATTGACTTTCAAACGAGCAACAGACAGATATATAATAATCTGTGTGTATATTACCAAGGTGTTAGAAACTATTGATTTATTTCAGATTTCTTTTATGGTATATGTTATATCAATAATTAATAATCGATTTTATAAATTTATTTCGTTAAGTAAACCAGTCGATGGTGTAAGTACTATAGGGTTTGATAACACGCCATCAAATTACGGTCGACATAAAGACTCTTTGTATATTTGTTATGTTTAAATATGAAATGACCTGTGGGACTTAACTTATTCTCAGATATGTGACATAGTGGTTTAGCTGGGAGTTAATTATTTCATCTCGATTGATAGTGTTACTTGACTTTACACTATATTCTTTTGATCAGCTTGTAAGCATTGGTTAATATATAATGATCTGACACTCGGGAGACTACAGTTAATATAGTTGTTAATTTCATCGATGACAACATATCGACAAACTGGTACATCACCAGATAATGAAAATAAAGTTGATCAGTTTTTCGTCATTATACTCCATTAAATGTAAATTTATTAAAGATGCATTAAGTAATATTTAGATAAATAGCTGACAGTTCTCGTTATTATAGTTTTAAAATAAATAATGAAAAGGGACTATATTGAAAATTTCAGTCAAATTACTCCAAGCATAGTTATGGCTGAAGAATAGCGTATAGACTCGAATTGCATTACTACCGTTGTTATCTTCAGAAAATTAAAATAAAGTACATTAGTTTTTCGTCATTTTTCCATTTAATGTAAATTTATTCAAGATGTATTATGTATTTTTTTTAGATAACGAGCTGATAGATAATGAAAATAGGATATAATGAAAATTTCAATCAAATTACTTTATTCTGAGCGAAATTATGACTGAAGAATAGCGTAGACGCGATTTTCATTGCTACTCTTGTTATTACAATATACACAAACTCTGGATTTTCCATTTCAAATTAAATCATTAAATGGCGATCGTTTTTCAATCAGTTCAAAAATACAATCACCCGATGATCTTGAGAGTTTAGTACGGGCTTTTAATGTGAATAAATGTCTAATTAATACTTTATGTAATATTTAAAGCGAGAATTTCATATTTTCTAAGAAAGTCAAAACATAATTATTTCTATGTCTGTTGCTCAGTATGTTGTCAACTCACTATTATACGATCAAAGGTATCATTCTCACACTTAAAAATCATCCAACCCGGAAATAATAACACAATTACTTCCCTTGTTTTTCTATTCCCGCCATGGAATAGCTATCTTCAAACGTTTCAATTTGAAGTTGAAAATGATATTTTTGCCAATTTCTCAACTGGCAATAGTGAATTATAGGATTAATAGGATTATTCTTTAACAAGGTAGGACTGTTTATAGATACCATATATTTTAAGGCTTTATTTTAATACATTTTAAAAATATAATTTTAAAATATGAAATTATCGCTTTAAGGCCCCCAAAATACCCGCAAAATGCAGATTTAGCTCGTGCATAACGCATCTTTAAATAAAACATGTCTGGGGTTAACTTCAGTTCTACTTTAATATAATCTGCAGGATTGTTTTCTACAAGGCGGTTAGCGATGTCGAACAGAAGTAATATGGTTTAGAAAATCGTCTGAATTTGGTATATCACTGACTCTTTGCTTTTTGGTGTTACTGGAGTATTTGGTTTTTATTTATTTAAACAAATGTGACCCGTAGAGTGTCAACAAACAAATTATGGGCGGATGGACAGGGGCAACGACAATATACGTCCACATAAAAATATTGGCGTATAAAAATGTCACGCCTTCACCCTTTTAAATTCACTACTATACTGCATCTACAATCAAGTTAATAAGTGCCACAACTCGGTCAAAAGTTAACGGAATCTCACGAAACGTGAACTTGATCTGTAACTCGGCAATATACAAAATGAAATGAAATGGGGTTTAACGTCCTACTGTTCTGCTCCTATACTGGGCTAATGAAGACGGGCATACGCCATACAGTGTGCTATGAGGGAAATTTTGCCCGGGCAGCGGCACTATCGCCTACTCTAATATCGAATTCCAACTGCCGGGGGATCTTTTACGTGCATTCCAATATATACACGGGACCTCGGTTTTTCGTCTCATCCGAAGGACTAGACAGCTTTCCTTGTCAGGCCCTCCGTCCTGCATCACTGACAAGGGGGAACCGTGCCGGAAAATCTGGATGAACTTTCTCGGCCAATGCAGGGATCGAACACCCGACCTCCAGGCTAGCGAGCCAGCGTCTTACCCATTTAGCCACGTAATCCCCCGGGCAATATACAGTAGTGTACCAAATTTCAATCAAATATAACATAGAGTGTAATGTAAAAAATTAATAATGACAGTCAAACAAAAAAGTATATATACCCCTTTTGATTCACCGGTTTCTTTATTTGTTTTCGTTATATAAAATTGATTTTAACATAATAGTCAAATGAAATCGGGTTTAATATTTTACTTTTCTCAACCAACCGGGTTTATGAAAACGGGCAAACGCCAAACCATGCAGTATGCCTTGATAGCGTGACTTTTACGGATTGCCAATGGTATACAGATGATAAGATAGGGAAAACGATGTCGGAACACAATAATATATATCTATAAAGAGTGGATTTTATTGCTAAACGCTTTACATGAAAATGGTATATTTAAATCATACTCAAACCCATGCAAGCAAAACGAAATTAAATCGATCCAAACATAAAAGGGCAAGTTTGATAACAATTTTAAGAAAGTATTTCTTACCTTACAGGCTTAATCTGTATTTAAAATATAATGTCTAGTAATCTCTGAGATGTACAAATAACTATTACAGAATGACCCCTGAACCAAATAGGTGCCCTTATAAAGAACCCTCAATTCCCTAGCTCTTTAATTAAATATCATAGAGGGTCACTAATTACATACCGGTAATTGTATTAATAAATGTCCAGCTCATGATTAAAAGGTTGTATAGAGGGGTACATATGGAATATTATATTGTACATTAATTATATACCGGTAACGCTGCTCATTATCAGATTCCTAGATTGTTATTGTTATTTTTATTTATCGATACCTATATGACAACCTGCTAATAGTCGAACAAAGGATACCACTAATTAAGGCGTAAATTATGAACTTGACATCTAAATTAAATTTATTTTGTAGAAACGAGTTTTACTGCTGTCTTTATTTTTTTTTATAGAAATCATGACAACCGGCTAATTAGAAAATATTAATCTGAAGCAAATATTTAGAAACAATCCTAGTAATCACCGACAAGAACATATACAATAGCGCCCAAAGTAGAGCAAACAGTGAACGAACGACAAGGAAAGATTTGTTATGATAAATGCACATTCTACGCGCTATAATAATCTAAAATTAAAATGATTTCCTAATTTTTTTAAAGAAAATTATGGATAAATTTAATTTATGAAATGAAATGAAATGGGGTGTAACGTCCTACTGTTCTGCTCTGACTGGGCTAATGAAGACGGGCTTACGCCATACAGTGTGCTATCGGGGAAACTTTGCCCGGACAATGGCGCTACAACCTACCCTTATATCGAATTCCAACAACCGAAGGAACATTTACGTGCACACCAATGTGTACACGGGACGGGACCTCGGTTTTTCGTCCCATCCGAACGACTAGACCACTGTCCTTGTCGGCCCGGACCCTTTGTCCTGCACCACTGACAAATGGAAGCACGCCGGAAAAATCCGATGAACTTTTCTGCTGTCCTTATTTTTTTTATATGATATCACGACAACCTGCTAATTAGAAAATACTGGGACCGAATCTACGACCTACAGACTAGTGAGTCAGCGTCTTACTCACTTACTCCTACCGACAACAAGGAACTATTGCTAACACTTGATAAACCATTTATAAACCTATAGAAAAAAAAAATAGAAAATGAAAAAGGAATATATTGAAAATTCAGTTAAATTAAGTTCATTCTGAGTTAAGTTACGAATGTTTCAAATGTGGATAAGAATAACGTAGTCTCGATTTCCTATGCTGCGATAATAAACAAAGTCTCGCGTATAAATTATTACATTAAATTATCAAATGGCGATCGGGTTTCAATCAAGTTAAAATCCTTCAAAATAGACAGATTTATCTCTTACATAATGCATCTTTAATGTATGATGTAGATGATGTGACTTGTAAAAGAACAACTGAATGAGAATAAATGAAAATATTGTGCGACTCCATGTCAATTATTTCATGAAATCATTTAAATTTTGGATAAAACGCGTAGAGGCAAATGTTGTTAAATTGAACAGTGTCTGAATTTACATTTTCTACTAGGTTTTTGGTGAGGCGAAAGGATAACGAAGTAAGCATGCATGAATTAGCAAAAATCGCGATATTCAACACCCTTAAATATTTTAAAGGACCTAAGTCCGTAACTCAAGATCCTCCAAAATCTTCGACATCGAAAACACGAATTATTGGTCAATTTAAATCAACATTGATGATGTAAACTTACCGGGAAACTATGAGCTTCTGATATCCGATATTTAAGATAAAATAATTTTTTTAACATTGGTACACGAATCGTGTACCATAATGCGCTTCAGCCCCAGTTGTATTGAGAGACTCGGGGGACGAGGCTAGACACATTGCACCAAATCAAATGGAGTTCTGTAGACTAGAATAACTAGACGCTAGAAATTTGCTGACTTATTTCGCCGAACATAACTGATTTGAAATTGGAGTAAAAACGGAAACCATTAAATGTAAATCAGTTTATATACATTCATATTACAGTATTATATGCGTTGCGACCCACTTTTGTGAATTTCTAGGTCCCAAATGTTAGCGATTTAGCTCCTTTAATTAGATGTTTTTTGACATCATGGGTTCTTTGCAGTTATAAAGATTAAGATCATCGGGCAAAAAGAGTTATAGGCCAAGGAATGGCATGTATTAATTGGAATCAATTCATTGGTAGAGGATTACTAGTCTGTGAACAAGTTATACAATACTTTTGAATAACTTCCCTTGCTTTATGCTTTATATTTGTTTTTATAAGATTGGTTTTAGTTTTTTCTTTTTCACTTACAAATTAAATCAACCATACATTAGAATGGTATGTTTGGCATTCGCTGACTGGTATCATGTCGTGATGTCGTGATGTCGTGATTTCGACCTTCACCCCACGACATTTAACCCGTCATCACGACAACCCGACATTTAACCTGACAATACGACAGTTTTATCCGACAATACGACATTAAAATTGTCGTAATGTAGCGAAAAATGGCGTGATGTTGGGTTGTCTAGTTGTCGAGATTCCGGAATAACGTGCTGGCTCGTTATTCGTCATTCGCAAATCCCGCGAGCCAGCATGTTATTCTGGATTCGGGATTCGGCAGTAAAACAGAGCCTACCCTCCATCCGACCATTTCCTCGCTACCTCCGACCGTAGACATAAATGAACGTTGGGTGCTCGACTAGAAAGGAGACGACCGTTAGTAGAACGAATAGTGTGCTGACTGGTTTATTGGCGTGCACTGGGCAGTCCTCTCCTGCACTGTTTTTTTGTCGAATCCAGATTAGGGTGCAGGCTCATTATTCGGGATAAGTGAACGTGGGGTGGCCGACTAGCACGGAGACGACCGTTTGTTAAGCGAGTAGGGTGTTGACTGGTTTGTTGGAATGCATCGGGCAGTCCTCTCCAGCAATCATCTGTTTTATTGCCGAATCCCGAATCCCGAATAAAGATCCAGCACGTTATTCGGGATTCGGAAGTAAAACAGACCGACCTACCTTCCATCCGACCATTTTCCTCGCTACCTCGGGCCGTAGGGATAAGTGAACGTGGGTTTGGCTGTCTAGCACGGAGACGTCCCATTGTCAAGCGAGTAGAGTGCTGACTGGTTTGTTATAGAGTGCACGGGGCGTCATCTCCAGCAATCACCTGTTTTATTGCCGATCGGAGGAAGAGAGGAAATGGTCGGATGGAAGGTAGGTCGGACTGTGTTACTGCCGAATCCCGAATAACGTGCTGGTATGGGATTCGGCAAAAAAAAAACCCCAGGTGATTGCTGTAGAGGAGTGCCCCGTGCACTCCAACAAACCAGTCAAAGTCCTACTCACTTGACAAGCGGTCGTCTCCTTGCTAGTCACTTACCCCTACGGTCGAAGGAAGCGAGGAAATATCGGATGGAAGGTAGGTCGGTCTGTTTTAATTCCGAATCCCGAATAACGTGCTGGCTCGTTATTCGTTATTGACGAATTCCGAATAACGTGCTGGCTCGTTATTTTTTATTGGCGAATCCCAAACAACGAGCCAGCATATTATGTGGGATTCGGAATTCTGCAATAAAACAGGTGACTGCTGGAGGGGATTGCACAGAGTACTCCAACAAACGGTCGTCTCCTTGCTAGTCGGCCACCCAACGTTCACTTACCCCTACGGTCGGAGGTAGCGAGTAAATGGTCGGATGGAAGTTCTGTTTTACTTCCGAATGCCGAATAAGGTGCTGGCTCGTTATTCGTTATTCGCGAATGTCGAATAATCAGCCAACACGTTATTCGGAATTCGGCAATAACACAGGTGAGTGCCGGAGAGGACTGCCCCGTGCACTCCAACAAACCAGTCAGCACCTTACTCGCTTGACAGACGGTCGTCGCTGTTCTTGTCGGCCACCCTGCGGTCGGAGGTGGCGAGGAAATGGTCGGATGCAAGGTAGAACGGTCTGTTTTAGTGGCAAATCCCGAATAACATGCTGGCTCGTTATTCGTTATTGTCGAATCCTGAATAACGAGCTGGCTCGTTATTCGTTATTTGAATCCAGAATCCCGAATAACGTGCCATCTTCACTTTGCCGGTCTCACGACAATTTAACCCGACACCACGACAACCCGAAATCGCGTCAACCCGACATAACGACATTTTTACGCGACATTACGCAAGATAAGACAATTTTAATGTCGTGTTGTGTTATCGGGTAAAAGTGGCGTAGTATCGGGTTAAAATGTTGTGCTGTTGGGTAATCCATTAGTAACATCAATGCTGATTGGTTAATAAAAAGTCTGACGCCATATGTCTAAAGACGCTCATATGACATCTAACGCGACCTATCGCTACAACCGGTCAGATCTTCATGTAGTGTAGGCCATCGAAGGTATAAAAAAAACGAAACGAAATATAGATCTGTATTTTAATCAGATTGCTTTATTATCAGAATTCGTTTATTGTTTTCCGCCTTTTTTTTACATACGCTTCTAATAGATAGACATGTACTGTGCATTTTAAAACAAAACGATGAGCCATACCATTAGACATATTTTTACTAATCTCCACGAAAGACCATTAGGGTCAATCGATTGAAAAAATAAATTTGCATCATATCTCGTGATTACGAGTTAATATTTCGTAACTACGATATAATCTACCCAGAATTATGAGACATTGTAAGCAGATTGGCTCAGTGGGAAATGTGTTGGCTCGCTGACCAGGAAATCCCGGGTTCAACCCCGTTATTGTCCGACAAAGTTCCTCGGAGTTTTATAACACCTTTTCATATTATCGTCGCAGTATGTTTTTAAATGTTCCGTACCTTGACTTCGTTTCGTTGTGAAACGCCAACCATTTCTAATTTTAGAGGAGAATAATAAATATAAGCGGGAAATAAACTAATCCCGATCATCAAGTCTTATTTGCCATATTTTTCGACATTCGCTGTTCGGACCTTTCGGTTGATCAAAGACTTTGTCACTGTTGCGTTTACAAGAATAGTGAAAGGGTCTACATTTAGACGGGTGTTCGAGGCAGCCTCTGTTTCTTTATGGACAACAATGCCTATATCAAAAGAGACGATTTTGTATTCTAACAGTAGATGGCAGGCAACTCCTCACATCAACTTTTGAAATGTTTCTATAGGCAACCTACCGGTGGAACTCCTGCCCAATTCAAAACACCAAACCTGACAATTGTCGTGGTGCCTGATCAGGAGATCCTAGAATTTTCGAAATACTGGATACCAGTAACTATCATCGTTGTCTATCTTACATGTATATCAGAATATAAATACCAGTAACTATCGCCGTTGTCTATCTTATATTAGAATATAGATATAGGTGAGTCAACCCAGTTACGAATGACGAAATGTGATTCCACTTTAAATGTAGGCACGTTGCTTGAATGGATTGGGACTGAGGAAGAATAAATGTCACCACCACCGCCCTAAAAGGTTGTATTCAATAAAGAACATACAGGTCTATTGTTGGATAAATTTGTTGCTTATCTATATTTGTTGTTTTTAATTTTCTAGACCAGTGCTTAGATAAAATCAGTATATAAGAGAATTTAAAATAGCATCATGTTTTATCACCGCTGATATGTATAAATACAGTAGATAATAAGGGGTATAATCAAACTAACGGAAAACTCGAGTAATTAGGAAGTGGATTTCCTAAATATGATAATACCAAACAGTATTACCCGTGGTTATGTATGAGAAAAAAAGAAGTTCTGATAAGATGGTCCTAATTATCTCCGATATCACCCTTATAACCCGACTTCAAGTCAGGTCTACGGGCCGTGTTAATGATGGGCCTTTGGATCAAGAAATCTGAATGAAGAATGTGTCTCAAATGAGTTTCCTGAACTGTAGAGCCTCTAATGATTTAAGCGGTATCAAATGAACAATAACATTATTATAAACATTCGGTTTTTATCTCCTAATTAAAAAATAACAAAGAAAGATATCTATATAAATTTAGTGCACACAAAAGGTCAATAATCAATACGCCTTCAGCAAGTTTTATAGAATGACAGTTTAAAATACACCAATTAATATAGATCACGATGAAGGGAGATATATCATATATTATTTATTGTTATTTGTGTTGTTATGGATATTTTGGGACAACATTTCAATAACTGATATATATGTTTCTTGACTAGTTTTTCCATGGGCCAATACAAATACTTCCTGTCAGAACGACTTGTCCACAAAAAATAGGGCCGGTTACTTTTATTTAGTGGGGTTGCTTAAGGTTGAGTAGTAAAAAAAGGGATATAATGAGCAAGTAATGCTTAAAATCATTGCCGTCCATTTATTTAAGGATTGAGAAATCAGCACCACTGTTGGCTTTATTGTTGGGGGTTGTTTTTTGGGGTTTTTTTCGGGGGATTTTTTTTTGGGGGGGGGGGGTATTATTGGGGGTTTTTTATATACGGTAAAGAAAATATTAAGTCAATCATAGATTTTATTGAAAAAAAAACATATTCAAATCGGTTACTATAGGGTTAACGAACGTATGGATGTGTTTAATAATTTCAGTATTTTTATCAGAGGTAAAGCGAATAAGTTCCAAATAGTCTCTATAGTCTTAAAACGTTAGTTACATATTTCTAAATATTTCGGGGATATAAAAAGGCAGTAAGTATCTCCAATTTATTTTGGACAGTTAGGGCATTAGGTAGTTTCAGAAAGATTGATTGATTGAATAGGTGATTTTTTTTTATATTGCTCCAATTTTTACTAAACTGAACATGGTTAATGTTTTCTTGACTGAAAAATTTCTTTAGTAAATGGGAAAATTGTTCCAAAGTTTAGTAGTACTGGGAACGAAACTAATAGAATAAGATTTTGGAGATTAAATTTAGAGATTCGAATATTATTACAGGATGCATACGAAATTTTCTTTAAACATACACTATGCAAGAGGTAAATCTGCCTATTGCAGGTCTTTCTTTAGGCCTGAAATGTAATCGAAACTATTAATTAGACATTCATTAACAAAACTAAGACCCGATTATACCAATGCCCTGGTTACCACTGTACACACATCATGTCAAACCTACAAACAATGATAACTTGGCTGAGAATGAAGTAATTTGAATGAAATTTTCAATATTTTCTTTTTTTATCATCTATTTTTGAAATATTAAAGCAAGAATGGCCAACTCTTTATTAAACTAATGTATCTTTTAGTTATCCGTCAAATAAGCTGATGAGCTTAGTTTCATAAAGCCTATTTTATAAACAATTATGTTTTTCTCTGCGTTGAGACAGTAGTTCCTAGTCAGGTTCAAAATAAATGAATTTCTTTGAAGAATTTTGATATGCCCATGTTATTATTTGTGTTTTTAGACAAGTACTCCCAGAGTTATTACCAATTATTATCGATTAAAGAATATTACCCTATTGTTCCCAGCCTATAGAGTTGAGCTATCACTCAGCCAACTTTCACAATATTTGGATCATTATCATTATTTACTGTTCAAGCCACCAATCCAAACACACTACATGTATGTAGGGATGGGAAAAAAAACTACATGATGCAGTCATATTACGTCTCGGATAACCATGGTGATTTTATGTCTGGAAAGCTATGGTTTTTATCATTATTAATTTATGCGATATGATCATGCTCTATATAACAGGATGTGATTAACCTAGCTGTTATAGTTAACCTTGTTCAGACAAGGCACGGGAACACGTCACAAAAAAAGAGACCATCCCCTTAACCACGACATGAGTGTTTTATAGGCTAACTACTTGGTTGGCCAGTGGGTCGTAGCCGTTAAGTTCAACTTAACGTGGGATAAATCAAACGAAATAGGCTACTGTGAGGAGTAGGACAAAAAATGTAGATTGCAAAACCTAATGACATAATGCTACGTGTGTGGCATTTGATACTGAACAGTAATGTATTAAAGGCTCAATACCACTCTTGTTGTAACTGAAAAATATGTCCCAATCTTTATTCTGGTCAACAGTTTGTACTATTTTACAATATTCCAATTAATTGATGATACAAATTTCATCTTAACACACCTAATTTAAAAAATTGGAAAAATTCAACTAAATGATTTGAAAAACCTGACGTAAAGCTTTTCAAATGTGACTTGGATTTAAAAATATTTTTGAACCCTTTGGACAAGTAAAATAGGATTTAATGGATAATTTACACAACAGGTAGGACACTAACACATCTAGTACTTAGAATAAGGTTATTTTTTTATTTTCTGGAGCTGTCAAGCCAGCAAGAGTGTTATTGTCCCTTTAATATTATCGTCCCTTAGTATTAACTTTAACATAACCTCACAATTTAAATCTGGGTCGAGATATCTTTTTCATAAATCTTACAAAATATAGCCAACTAACAATGCCTTGGTATTGCATATTCTCATAATTAGAGAATTTCATGAGATTTGCTGCAATATATTATCACTGGATCTTTCCCTAATAAAATGACTTTCTGTATGAAATAATTATAGTGTGTGCCTTTGTCAGTGATCAAAGTGGGGCGTGTGGGTGATCTTCTTTACGCAAGACCTGTGTAGGATTTCATTTTGATAACAATCATGTTTTCTTTGTCTGATTTTTATGACGCCATACGAAGCATGCAAGATGCATAAGATTATTAAAGTACACCTTTTTGCCGTAGAGTAATAAAAATCATCAAAAGAAACTATTTATTGGTGGTTATTTCCTATAAAGTGTGGCAATTTTGGTATATATGGAAAGTAGAGACACCCAATTTTACTAGAAAAATACTGGATTCCCTGAACAACATCCATGGATCGTGCACAGGGCAAAATGTGTCACTAATTGGTAGCCTTATGATTATATTATAGCTGTCCGCTCGAGTAACGTCAAAGGTTGCACCCTTGATTGCCTGACCTCTTTTCATTAGGGAGCGCTTAATGTATATGTTGATAATCATGATCGTAATCGGACGTGGAAAAAGTGGGGGACTTAAAATCTTAGTTGTCATTACTAGGAAAATGTTTGTCGAAATATTATATTGTAACGCACGAAAATAGTATGACTATAATTTATGATAAATTATGATGGTACGCATCCGTTACCGGAACAGCTGTTTTCGTATAGATGTTTTTCAAAAACAATAGATTTCAATAGCAGTTATCGAATAGTGGTAGTATAATGACGGATATTGTAAACTTTATTATAACGATTAGAAAATTCCTAAACTTTAGAAACCCAAAGGCCTGGCCATGACGGTACATTGTAAATCATTGGTGGCACGCTTCGGTCAGCAGTCATCATCATATATTTGTAAATTTATAAAAACGAAGACAAGAACATGTAGCAATCAAAACTTCAAATATGTATATGGGAATGAATTGTAAAAATTAACCATGCCTTGCTTCTCGCGGCCGAATTAATATCTACAATGGAATGTAAATTTAACGCTTCAAACTTTATTTTATGACAGTCGTGGCAAACATGATTGATTAAGCAATACGAACATGATAGATGATCGGGAAAAAAACTCTTGACCATTTCGGGGGTAGTAACCTTATATACTATTATGGCTCTACAAAATCAAAGCTATTGATAAAAAAATTCGTTTGATGCCAGCTACGCTCAGCGACATTGTCTTTGTTTCAATCTCAATTCCCTAACTTTTAAAATCGCCATTACGGGCCTGCTACTACATTGTGTACTCCGGTTAAAATAAGTCATTATAATCTCACTTATATTCCACAGGTCACTTAAAGATACATTATGGGATATTTGATAACGAGTTGGTATTTCTCACTATAATAGTTAAAAACTAAATAATATAAAGGCAATTTGATGAAAATTTCATTTAAATTGATCCACTATGAACCGAGAACAAAGCGATTGAATTTCTGCCTATCTTTGATCATCATTACTAAAGTCAGTACGATAAACAGCATAGTCTCGATTATCCATTTAATCGTTAAATCGTGATGGAAAGTTATGCAGCAAATCGGCTCACAATCCACTAAAGATCGCAGGCTAGCGATGCCATCTAGAGTTGATTATAGTCTGGATAGGTTAATTAATGTCTAATTAATAATTTAGATAACATATCAGGCCTAAAGAAAGACCTGCAATAGACAGATTTAGCTCTTGCATAATGTATGTTTAAAGTTAAGTGGATTTTTCTCACTTAAACTGGCCTTTGAATACCACTAAAAGACTAAACACTTATAGGTTAAGGCAGCTTAACTTTAATGGAAAATTCGATACTTAACACTGCCTTTGAATACCACTTACCCTTAACTTACATACGTACATGTATATTAAAGTAAAATCTAGTAGTTAAGTGACTATCTTAGACTTAAGATATCCTTTGAATATGGACCCTGGACACGTACACAGCTGTTTCTACTCAAAGGAATGAAAATGAAATGGGGTTTATGGGTTCATTTAACGGTGTATAGGTTTCTGCATCGACTGGGTAATGAAGGCGAACATATGCCATACGTAGCACTACAGCCTAATCTATTGGCACAGTTGTTGTTTTTTATTTGTTTTGCTTTTTTTTTGGATGGGGGGAAGGGGGGGGGGGCTTTAACCTGTACGCCAATGTGTACACAAAACATCAGTTTTCGTCTAGACATTGTTACTTGTCATCACCTCCATCCCGCACCACTGACATGGGGAATAGGGGAAATCAAGTCGGAAAATACCGATGGACATTCTCTGGACACTAATTGTTGGCTTGGACATACCTGAATTTTGTTCTTCAAACACATCATGGAATCAATTTACCTGTAAATCACTGACATCATTGTCGTTCTAAAATGTACACGTCATTTTCTTTTTTTTTATGAATATATTTTGTCGCTGGGACTAGAAGAGCTGCAGGTTTAATCAGTTAAACATTATGTTCAATATATAAATAAACCGACTAGTCTATAGTTAAGAACGGGGAATGAGAAGATCGATGAAGACATGTCTCTACAACATTGTAAGGAAATTATTCAGTATCAATAAACAGTATTAATTAATCGAGTATGTTGAATATGGAAATTGTCTGTTTCTGTTTATCCCAACAGTCTCTTTGTCCACCAGTTCCACATATAGAGAAATCGAACAATATGAAATAACTTTGTTGAGATAAGCATTCGTGAAACATACAACATGTTTTTAAAGGCGAGGTCCCGGGTATACTTCATTAAATAAAACTGGTTAATTTAAAGATACATTATGGGAGATTATATAAAGAGCTGGAAGTTAAAAACTAGATAATATAAAGGGGATTTGCTGACAATTTCAGTCAAATTAATCCACTCTGAACCGAGATTTTAGCGATTGAATTTTCGGCCTAGCCTCGATCATCATTACCAAAGTCGGGACGATTAAATCATGAATGAAAGTTTAGCAGCAAATCGGATCCCAATCCAACAAATATCACAGGCTAGCGTTGACATCGAGAGTTGATTATGGTCTGGATAAGTTAATTAATGTCTAATTAATAATGTAGATAACATTTCAGGCCTAAAAAAGGACCTGCAATGGGCAGATTTAGCTCTTGTATAATGTATGTTTAATTTAGAATGGAGGGCAACTATCCCAAGTCAAAAGAGATAGTAATTTAAATTAAAATACAAGATATTTGTGGTATATATCAGTGAATAAAACTTGTTAATTATGCATTCTCAAACAACTATCTGAAATACCAATGTCCAGTTGTCTATTGGTGATAGAGGTGCGTTTCTTGACAATCAACTTGTGTCTGGACAGACCTGTCTATAATTATATTTTCTATACAGAATTTAGTAAATTATAGCAACATTTTAATTACCTCTTGGCAAAGTTTTTTAAAATGCTATTGCATAGTAGCGTTCACCCAGTCTTCTTATAAGATTTGTGTAACCCCAATAAAACTATTTCTTTCGATAAAACCATGACACATTGTGGCTTTTGATTTGCATATTTAAATTGAACCCTTTTGCCAGAGACCCAATGTAAACTTGGATTACTCCTTTTAAGAAGAGTAATGTATCTTGTTTGAACAAGAATCCTAATTATGGCGTGCTGAAAGATATGACATTGAATGTATTGTTTTCTTGATTTATCTTTGTTTGGGTATATCAATCACAATGAATGTTAAATTTTATGTGAATAAAATATCATTGTCAACAACTGTTCGCTGTACTTGGGTTATTTGGTTTTAAAGTAATTACGCTTTGTCTTAAGGCAACAGGGTACAAAATGGCCTATCATCATCGTCGAACCTCTTTTGCTTCTGATTTTAGTTCTTTCCCGTCAATTGGCCTTGACGTTATATTTATATTGCCTTACTGCTTCAACTCTAACGCCTGCGTGTTATTCTTCTTGAATACGTTTTACGCAAAGTATTCCAATTTCTAGATTGAGATACGATCTGGTCATCAGATACAAGTGTTGTGGATCAAGAAGCGGGTTGTTTCGTCATTTGGTGGATTAAGTTGACCATGTTAAAAAATATGCCGTAATGCCTTGGTACTTCTAGATTATTCGTCTATGTACCATGTCAAAAATCATTTTGATATCTCACCCTGCACGTTTCAAGTCAGTAGCTTGAAGCGTATATATGGTATTAGTGTCAGTGGCTTGTGGCACGAAGTAACAGTATATTGTCGCATACATAATATATTATGTCAACGCTTGGGCGACATAATATATTGTGTTGACGCTCCAAGCGTGTTAGCATATTAGACCTGTAGACTCAGTGGAATGTACGCGTCATCAGAGCGGATCCAGGGGTTGGACCATGGGGACCGGTCCACCCCCTTAACAATAGAAAGTGTCCCTGTAAATAAAAGAGGGCATCCTTATCAGAAAAAGGGCACCTGTGATGTCAGAATTTCAAAAAAGGGCACTTTTCTTTCGGATTAGGGTTAGGGTTAGGGTTAGGACACAGAAAAGAGAGAAAAAACAGAAAAGAAAAAAACAATCGAAACTTACCGATTCCATGATGGAAAATACCGCCAAAATATGTCTCCAAAGCATTCATTGGTTATCAAAGCGCCAATTAAATCTATCGTTGCAAGTTCATGCCTAGTCACCTCCATCCTAGTTCCAAGCGTTGACATAATATATTATATCGCCCAAGCGTTTACATAATATATTATGTATGCGACAATATACTGTTACTTCGTGCCACAGGCCACTGACACTAATACCATATATACGCTTCAAGCTACTGACTTGAAACGTATCGCCTGGCAGGATATCTATACACATTCCACATGTAGTGTATCTCAGCGATAGATTGGCAGAATTGTTTTAAATCATGCATATAACGCTAAATTGAAAATAATTGTTTATACCTCCGGCGAATTCTAAAGCCCTCTCAAAATAATAATTTTCATCGCATTGGAAAATAGCACAATAAATTCTCAATTTGCACATAATAAATCCTGCGGGGTTTGGATTTCAAATCCATTAGTTAAAAAATGATATTAAGGGGGTGTGCTGGCCACGTACATTTTGTCAGTATCGGAAACGGGCCTAAATATATCATATATTGGATTTGTTGGTTTTCACATGGTAATCAAAGCACTCGTTATAAATGTATACTACAATATTAAATTTAAAAGAAATACACAATAGTGATATTGATTTTAAATTCATGTGGCATCCACACCAATTAAGACGGAGTTGCGTTCGCAAGATGCAAAAGCCAAATCTGGGAAATAATTCCAAACTCTGAATTTGATAGACTCCGCCCTGCTGTCCAAAGGAATGCTGATGCGAAGTGGGTTTTTTTTTCAAGTCGCTTCTTTTTAAGAGCTCCTGAACTGCAGTGTCGTCATATTGCATTTTAATCATCTTACTCTGGCCATCATTTTTAACAATCGCTAATAGCTAATCAAAAACGCTTACATGCTTACTTTATGGAAATCCATTCACATTGACCAATGGTAGGTCTGTGTCTGAAAACTGAATTGGCATAAAGACACATTTACCTAGACCAGGTATTTATATTTATTCGAATTTATTGATTTGTTTGGTTATGTATTTAGTAAAGGGGTGAGTCTAATCGCGGAATTCTTGTGGTAACGGTAAGAAAATATTATAATTGCATATACTTACCAATATCCGTAAAATGACATTATAAAATCCGTATTTTATATAGCATATAGTCAATTATTGAGATCCCATTATATTGCACAAACTCATAGAGAAATTTGTATACACTGGCTTTTTATTCATTCTGACATCTAATGTTAACACCAGATTTACAGTATTCTCTTTAAAAAAAATAACCCAGTCATAGGAATCATCAAACGGTTCTTCTTTGAATTTGTAAGTCATGAGTCATTATGATTGTTGTGGAAAAAACAACATTGTTTTGTTAGAGATGTCACAAATATAGCACCTACAATTCAAGTATTTTTGTGAAAAAACAAACCACCATATAATTACTTTACGTCGATAAATCCGGGTTGAAGCAACGTATGGTGCAACAACCTGTTTCACATTATCGTCTACATTATTTCTGGTGATTAATGTGATATCCAAAGATAAAAAATGGAAATTTTGATAAAAAATTTCAGAGAATTTAAACACAAATGTTGACCTGATTGAGTGTTCTTCAGCATAATTTGTGGACTAATCTCATATCCAAAAACATAAATGTGTTTAAAAATACTTCACACAAAAACTCATTATCCACTTCAAAACAACACATGAGTACTGATGGTTGAGTAACGACAGTTGAAATTGCTTGATTGTGGAATCAAGAATTAAGCGACAGTGTAATCTGGTGAAACTAGTAGAAAAATCAATTAATGTCATTACGGTAGTTTTATAAAGCACATGTGAAAATCAACAATTAATACGAGTACTGTATAATACGTATGGATAAATTCATTACATACATAATACAGGTACTTTTGATCTATGATTAATAATCATCCATGGAGGAGTCGGCTCTGCCTTACAAAGGACGGGATATTTCATAGCGTACAAAATAATTTTGTCTGTGACATGTCCATCAATTTCTCCCAATTGTTATCCGTTTACAGTCGGAAGCTTGTTTATATCCACCCCTTGACAAGACATTACATCCACTGATTTCATTTCAAAGTGGCAAACCCAGATTAAAAATAACACCCGAGACGTAAATGTCATCCCTTTTTAATTCCGAAAACGGAAAGGATATAGGATCCGTTATCCTGTTGTTGTAAATGAAATATTGAAAAACAATCAAAAAGACAACACAGTTTGATTGATTTGCACTGTACGATTGTCTCAAACTGAAATAAAATGGAGTTTAACGTCCTACTGTTCTGCACCCACCGGGATAATAAAGATGGACATATTATGTGCCATGAAGTGTGCTATGAAAGAAATTTTATGTACACACAAAAGTGTACATGGAACTTCGGTATTTTCGTCTCATCCGAATGACTAGAATCCCTTCCTTGACAATCCATGCGTCCAGCAACACTGAATAGGGAAGCTTGCTGAATATTCCGGGTTACTTTCTCGCCATTTACATTTTTCAGGGCCCTTATTAAACTAAGATAAAATCGAAATTTTAAGAAATACTGCAATTCGATTGGCTGACCAGTAAAATCAATTTGCATATATCCAATGAAGTTGCAGTATTTCTTAAAATTTCGGTTGTAACTTAGTTTAAGTTTTCGTGAATAAGGGCCCAGAAATATCAAATTTTGCACGGCTTAATCGATGCTAAAATGTCTTTAGATTGATTAAGTAAAACTCAAAATATCAACGTTAGATAAATTCTCGGCCCATCAAATGATTTTAGCGTTTATATCGTCTATACAGCAAGACTAATTTTCAATACATTTCCGATTCAGTCAACTTTCACAATATTGTAGTATTATATGCAAGTGATTACAAATCTCTTAATACTTTAATCGGCAAATTTCACAAACAGATGTCATCGCCATAATTTGCACGGGGGCTCTACCTCACAATGTTGTTCCGGTGTTTATGAATAAGTTGAGAAACGAGATGCCATCGTTTAGATAATTTAACACACACTAAATGACAGTGTAAAAATTTCACTTATTATTCAGTTCCAAAGAAGTTATTTGTTGGTTGGGGTTGTGTAACTGTGGAAATTGAATGTTATATTCGGTTCCAGATATGCGCCACAGAATATCATTGACACCCCGATTTTTTAAACTTTTTCCGGAGGACCCTTGTAACCAAATATCCCGCGTCCGCCGCTGGGTGAGAAAACGTAAAAGTTCCAAAATTAAAAAGTCGGAAATGTTATGCAATAGCTCTGAATATATGGGTCCGTATTCAAAGGATATCTTAAGTCTAAGATAATCACTTAACTACTAGATTTTCACTTAAATATACATGTAACTTTTAAGTTAAGGGTAAGTGGTATTCAAAGGCAGAGTTAAGTATCGAATTTTCCCTTAAAGTTAAGCTGCCTTAACTTATAAGTGTTTAGTCTTTTAGTGGTATTCAAAGGCCAGTTTAAGTGAGAAAAATCCACTTTAAAAAGTGACCTATATACATGTACCTTAAAGTTAAGTGAGATTATAATGACTTCTTTTAACCGGAGTACACAATGTAGTAGCAGGCCCGTAATGGCGGTTTTAAAAGTTAGGAAATTGAGATTGAAACAAAGACAATGTTGATGAGCGTAGCTGGCATCAAACGGGTTTTTTTTTGTTGTTTTTTTTTTCTTAATAGTGTATAAGGTTACTACCACCGAAATGGTCAAGGTTTTTTTTTTCGATCATCTATCATGTTGGTATTGCTTAATCAGTCATGTTTGTCATGTCTGTCATATAATAAAGTTTGATGCGATTTATTTGTAAATTTCACATTGCGATGACATTCCATTGTATAAATTTACAACTATATGATGTTGACTGCTGACCGAAGCGCACCACCAATGGTTTACAATTAATTTCTTGTGTTAAGCCCGTCGTACACGAACAAAGAAAATTTGACAAATTTCTTTGACGGTCTCTTCAAATTTTCTTTGACCGTGTACGAAGCCAGCAATTTATTTGACGGCCTATCGTACACGAGCATAATGCAAATATTTGACACATTTATTTGACGAAAAGCTATGCATGCCAGCTTTTGTCAAATCTCATATGGCAAATGAAAATGTGGCAAATTTCCTCTCGTACACGAGCAAATTTCTTTGACAAGAAAATTTGCTCGTGTACGACGGGCTTTAGTTATTGCCTTTTAATCGTACACGCAATGTACCATGTACCGTCATGGCCTGTAATTTGGGATTTTAAAGTGTAGCAACTGATACAATCTCTATGAATTTCTCAAATGATAGATTGATAAACAACACCGAATGATTTGTTCAGTTTAATTTTAAAACCAATAGCCCCGTTTATTGCTAATAATATTATGTTGTTTTCTATTCGTTATACATTGTTAAGATAATAAAGTTTACAATATCCATCATTATACTACCACTATTCGATAACGGCTATTGAAATCTATTGTTTTTGAAAAACATTTATACGAAAACAGCTGTTCCGGTAACGGATACGTACCATCATAATTTATCATAAATTATAGTCATACTATTTTCGTGCGTTACAATATACTATTTCGACAAACATTTTCCTAGTAATGACAACTAAGATTTTAATAGAATATAGTCAGTGGTGCTTTTAAGGGGGCATAACTTGCGTGCAACGTGAGTAATTCGTGATTTATGGCAGTGGGGGTTATTCCATAAGTTAACCAGCGGCTGCCCGGCAGGATACGCCCATAATTTGCAAGAGTTGGATAGAGAACAAGCTAAAAACAAATGCGATTTTTTGTACAATCAGGGGCAATAACCCAGAAAGTTATGGCCTGAAATGTGCAAATATCAAAAGGGACTGAGATCTTTGGGATATAAAGATATGTTTTAAGTTTTATCAAAATCCGATAAAAATTGGGACCTCTAGAGGGTCCACAACCTTCGTATTACACACTTAGACTACACAATTTGCCTACAAAGAGCGGCCATTTTGTCGAGCAGTTTCGTTTCGATTTTCCCGAAATTCGAGTTCAACCTTCATTATGGTGGAATGGTGGTGTATTTAAAGTAGCTAAGTCTCTAACTCAATATCATCCAAAATCTTCAACATTGAAAACACGATTTATTTGCCAAATTAAATCAACATTCATGTTGTTATCTTACTTGTTATGGGCTTTTGATATCCAATATTTAAGACAAAATAAACATTTTACCATTGGTACACGAATCGTGTACCATAATGCGCTTCAGCCCCAGTTGTATCAAGAGACTCGAGGGACGAGGCTAGACACATTGCACCAAGTCAAACGGCGTATGTAGACTGGAATAACCAGACACTAGAAATTTGCACTCGCTTGAGACTGCTGGCTTATTTCGCCGAACATAACTGATTTGAAATTGGAGTAAAAACCGAAACCATTGAATGTAAATCAGTTTATATACATTCATATTACATTATTATATGCGTTGCGACCCACTTTTGTCAATTTCTAGGTCCCAAATGTTAGCGATTTAGCTCCTTTAAATGGTTTTTAAAATCTGAAAAAAATTGTGACCTCTAGAGAATCTGCAAGCTAAAAATGCGATTTTTCGAACAATCAGGGGCCATAATCCAGGAAGTTAAGTTCGGGTATCCGCAATTATCAAAGGGAACCGAGATCTTAGTGTTTAATGGTGATATATTCACACGTTTATTTTTTAAAAAAACAAAATGGGATAAAAATTGTGAACTTTACAGGGACCACAAGCTAAAAACGTGATTTTTTTGTTCAATCAAGGACCATAATTCACTAAGTTACGATCCGATATGCGCGAATATCGAAAGGAACCAATGCCTTTGGGTTATAAACATGTATTTCAAGTTTCATCAAAATCGGATGAAAATTGTGACCTCTAGTGGGTCCACAACCTTGATTTACTACATGTTTACACTATTTGCGTACGAGGGGCGGTCATTTTGTCCGGCAGTTTTGGTCCGATTTTCACGAAATTCGAACTCGACAAACATTACGGTGTAACGGTGATATATTCGAACGGTTTTTGAAATCGAATAATTGTGACCTTTAGAGGGACCACAAGCTAAAAACGCGATTTTTCGTACAATCAGGGGCCATAATTCAGGAAGTTACTATTCGATATGTACGAAAATAGAAAGGAGCCAAGATATTAGGGTTATAAACATGCATTTCAAGTTTCATCAAAATCAGATGACAATTGTGACCTCCAGAGGGTGCACAACCCTGATACACAATATTTTGACACTGTTTTCGAACGAGGGGCGGCCATTTTGTCCGTCCGTTTCGGTCCGATTTCTACGAAATTCGAACTCAATCATCCTTAGGGTGTAACGGTGATATATTCAAATGTTTTATTAAATCGGATAAAAATTGTGACCTCTATACGGTCCACAAGCTAAAAACGCGATTTTTCGTACAATCAGGGGCCATAATTCAGGAAGTTATGGTCCGATATGCGCGAATATCGACAGGAACCTAGATCTGTGGGTTATAAACATACATTTCAAGTTTAAACCAAATCGGATAAAAATTGTGACATCTACAGTGTTCACAAGCTACAAACGTGATTTTTCGTACAATCAGGGGTCATAATCCATGAAGTTACAGTCCGATAGATGCCAATATCGAAAGGAACTGAGATCTTAGGGTGATAAATCTATATTTCAAGTTTCATTGAAATCGGATAAAAATTGTGATCTGTAGAGTGTTCACAAACAATTGTTGACGGGCGGACAGGGGCAACGACAATATACGTCCACATAAAAATATGGGCGTATAAAAATGCATGCTTTTTGGCTAATGTTGGTATTCCATATTTTAAGTATGCAGTTAAGTTTTTCACATAGCCATATATAAAATAGAGCCTTTGAAAACCAATTTAAGGTAAGACACTTGGTTAAGTGGGAAAATTATGTATTTTTACTGAACTTTAAGAAAACCTTTGAATACGGACCCTGGTCTTAAATTGGAACTAAAAACTTATGGTGATTTATAGCAGTTACTTCGTCAATGTATTGAAGGCTATTGTTAAGACTAAATGTTATATCCTAGTTGGTTTTGGATATGTTCTGGAAATCAATTCCGTATTTGTGAAAGGCTCAAATAGCAACATAAGTTAGCGGATCACTACCTATGGACAGCCCCTTTTTCTGTTCAAGAGACATCATGGGGAAGCTTAATTTGCTTATTTCATTGCGTATTTCTGGCTTCAGATGTTATATAAATTATTATCTATACATTTATGCACATGAACAGTCCACAATGTTATATCCTAGTTGGTTTTGGATATGTTCTGGAAATCAATTCCGTATTTGTGAAAGGCTCAAATAGCAACATAAGTTAGCGGATCACTACCTATGGACAGCCCCTTTTTCTGTTCAAGAGACATCATGGGGAAGCTTAATTTGCTTATTTCATTGCGTATTTCTGGCTTCAGATGTTATATAAATTATTATCTATACATTTATGCACATGAACAGTCCACAATCAACTATCTCGGCCATCGGATGGCTTAGATGTTGAGTCGACTAGACAATGTCTGTCATATCTGCGTTTAATTCGAATTTTTGTGATAACGCATTTCACTCTGACATTAGACTCATAGGCCTACAGCTTTCTATAGGAAAAGTCTTATTTCGATTAAAAGTAATATAAACCTAATACAAATTTAATGGCATTCCCAACATTGTTTAGAATAAATTAATTTTACTGAAATGTTCAATATATTCATTTTTCATTATCTATTTTTGAACTAGTATAGTGAGAACGTCCAGATCTTTCTCTAAATCTTACATAATGCATCTTTAGCTTTATCTATTATATTACACAGAATTGTTTGTTTTATGTTGCACTTTGAGAAAGTAGATTAATTTTGTCCTGGTATGAATATTTAAATATCGATTTTGATGAGACGGGTCATTCCAAATCACGGGACCAGCACTGAATAAGTCAATTAATTATTTGATATACATCTATCGATAACACTGTAAGGTAGGGACACCATAACTCTACCTGTTCTAAAACAGTGACCTTAAAGAAGATATTTAAACTTATGTGTATTCATTCACGGTTGATAAGCTCCGGTTGATAAGCTCCGTCATTAATTAAAAATTAATACATGAAACTATTTTATAAATAGCTTAATTTATTCTGATAAAAAATAGCAAATGATATTTTGACATTCAATCATACATACACACACACAATATGAACATATATAACTGGAATAAGTACAGATTTATCTACAAAAATAAAACAATTAATTTATGTGAATGTTACAAACTATTTAAAGATGGGTCTGTCTTCCAAAAATTTTAAAATCTGTGAACAAGCATAATAAAGTTATGAAATTGCTAAATGATTTTGCTAACACAGAGAATAAATAAAAAGAATTACACAATCAAAATTTAAAAATTATTAATTTTTAATTCAAAATAATGATTAACATTTCATCACATATATATCAAATTCAGCTGGCGATCCATACAAATCCATACAAATATACAGCAAGAAATTGATGCACGCATTTTAAATATTCTGAGGACAAGTTTTAATTTAAATAATATTTCACACCTTAGCTTGCATTGTGTCAAGAATGTTAAACAAATAAAACAAAATAGTACCAGTGATAAATGCTGTCAATAGTTCTCATACACCATCACAATTAACACAGCAAAAAATATGCACAAACTTGTTTCACACACTAATAAAATCATAATTATTCTTAAATTCCAGAAAATTAAAACAATTATTAATTGAATATTTTTAAATTATGGATCAAGTCATCACAAAATCCGCCACAATACACTTTATTATGACAAATTGAAAGAAGTTTGAGAAGCATCTGACATGTTGAACAGTCGCTGATGGTTTTGCTCAATTGCTGTACTCAACTTACCCTGTCCAATTTTTCTGTTTGGATATAGAGTTAAAGCTGCATTAATTAAATCCTAAATCCATTCAATTTTAACCTCATAAAATTACAAGCCTTTGAAAATATATCAGAATTAACATTTGGAGATAGATATGGACTATCTGTCATCTCTTCATACGGACCAGAAAATAAGGACTCTTTGATCAAAGAGACATAAGAGAAAATCTTAATAGTTTATTTTTTTCTGAAAATTGATCATTTATCCAAACTTTTGTAAAATGATAATTCTGTTATATTTATTTCATATGATTTTTTAAAAAATTTCTCTTAAAGTAAACAAATGCTAATCAGAGTGGAAGAGACTACAGAGACTATTTAATATTGACTCATTAACAAAATTTTCAATTATAAAAACAATTAGTTTCTGTGTTTACCCGAAGTGCATTTATGAAGTTTCATGTATGTTCAACCCCAGATTGATAACTTCTCAAAATTTTGTACATAAATCTTAAATAATTACAAAAGCATCTTTATAAAAACAAAAAGGTAAGTATTATGGTTAAAGCCTTTTCATCACTTCAACAGAATTCCAAAAGTTGTACCAGCAATTGACTCTGCTCCTTTTAACATACTATAAATATTAAGATTCAAACAACCTGCTTTAGTTCAATTAAAATAACTACAGGTACAGTACCTATCTTCCTTCTAAAAACACATTTTTCAAACACAATTCCGTCTATCTTGAGCCATAAACAAATAAAACTAACTTATATTTCTCTAGTTAATAATAAATTTTTCACAATTACAATCTACATTTTCTTTAGACATTCTCAGATTTATAATAAGTTATACACCAAACACGTTCCCGAAATTTACTCTTACTCTTCACCAATTAAAATATCAAGTTCTTCAGATTTGATAAATTTTAAACAATTTAATTAGCTTGTTGAGGTTTTCGTTTTCTAACTGTTTTATCTTTTTTATTCTCCTCCGCTTCACCATCACCTTCATCACCATTTGCATCATCTTCAGCTGGCTTTGTGTCGTCTATTAAATCTTCATTCTGGTTATGAAATTTAAATTAATCATTTAATAATTTAATGATAATTAGCATGAATTCAAATATTTAGATTGTTTACAAACACCACAAGAAAGAATGTTGATTTATTTTTCTTTGTGATATATACATATATGCAAATATAAGTTATAACTTTAAATAAAGTACAATTACCTACTAATACTGATTTTTTTTGCCTTAATGTGTAACAAGAATAATTAAAATACAAACAATAAGAAATAATTTTACACAGAATTTCAGATTCAACCTAGATGAATTAATAAATTTCACATGGTTCTAACCTTATCTCTAGCATCATATTGTTGTCGTATTTCCTGGGGTGGTAATTTATTCATTTTGGGTGGAAATAAAACATCACAACAACACACTATCACCTAGAATAATAAAATTTACTTTTAAAAGAATGAAATCCACAGCAGAGAATAATAAGGCATTGGAATAAACAAATGACTCCATAAAAACTTTCGGAGGTCTTTGGCTAAAATTTCAACATAAAAAAATAAGCCTGATAGTCTCTTATTTAATAAGTACAACAAATCAAAAATAATAATTCTGATTCAGAATTTGTTCTCTTACTTTAAATTATTGACAATATGATTTTTCTGACTCTCGGCCAGACATAAAAAGGACGCCGCAAGAACCCTTGTCAGAATAGAAAAGTATCAAACATTTTAAACTTACTAAACCAAGCAATAAACCTAATATTATTGTCATTATAGCAAATATAAGATAGCAACCCCATTCTGGTATACCATATTCTGTTGTCATCATATTATAAAAACTCTGAAATATATAAAAATATACAAGAATTAAACAAAATATTCTTTTATAAAACAAAGATCGTGCAAAACTTATGAATGTTAGTATTTATTTAAATCTTTGCACTGATTGAATTATACAGACCTGTGCCATTTTCGTGTGTGTGCTTTCTAGGAAATTGGTCATATTAGTGTCCATAACTTTTCGTTAAATCAAAACAATTGTAATGACAGAATCTCTAATGGAGAACAATTATTGAATTCTATGAATGGAGAAATACAAAATTGAAAGTAACCTACCCTGATCACCATAGCAGCCTTGAAAAACAATCCTACCGCAGACATTCTAAAATCAAATTAATTGTGATACTTCATGTGTTATTTCGATAAGTGATGGTACAAGATTCAAGATTTCAAATTGTTACCAAACTGAGCTGATAAGAAAATGGAAACAATAGCAGTTGTGTCTGAATTAGTGATAATAAACTTACTGTAGAGATTTAGGATCAAGCATCCAAGAAACTGGTTCAAGTTCAACAAATCTTTTCTCATCCAGAAAACTGATCAATTCACTTTCTGATCGTGAACCAGAATACTGTCGAAATACTCCATCTTTTACACTGAAAGATTAAATATAAAAAACTAGAGACAGTTTAGAGTAGCTAAGTCTCTAACACATTGAAAACACATTTGTCAATTTAAATCAACATTGACCTTGTGATTTTACCGGGAAAAGATGGGCTTCTGATATCCAATATTTAAGACAAAATAAACATTTTACCATTGGTAGACAAATCGTGTACCATAATGCGTTTCAGCGCCATTTGTAACACGGGACTCGAAGACTGAGGCTAGACATATTCTTGCACATATTCCACAAGTCATATCAAACAGTGACACCATATTCTTATCTTGAGAGCATGTGCAATAAATACTATCGGTGCAGACTGGAATAACCTGATGCTACAGATTGCCATCCGACTGAGACTTCTGGCGTATTTCACCGAACATAACTGATTTGAAATTAGGGTAAAAATGGAAACGATTGAATGTAAATCAGTTTATATACATTCCTATTACATTATTATTTCTAGATCCCAAATATTATCGACTTAGCTCCTTTAAGTCATATTTCATGTCCATACATATATGAATAAAATGAAATTTAGTTTGGGATGAAATGAGGTGAGGTATACTTACTGGTATATGGTTGGTAAAGCTGTTACAAAAAATCTTCCACTTAAACCTGAAACAGAACAGTTTGATTTATTTATTAATAATACCACGGTGCTGCCAGTTAAAAAATGTGGGCTCATAGATCTTTCTGATGACAGAACAGAAGGCAGGGCTGAACCAAGGAAGACACCAGGACTGCATGGAATCCATCAGAACTGTATGGAATCCAACATTAAATACAAACTCGGCCATTTCAGGACTAACACAATACGGTCACGGTTGGGTCTTAAACATTGAGAGGAAGCCAGAGAACGAGGGAAAAAACCCACAAGGTTGGGCAGGCGACCCTACTCCTCATCACGCCATTTGACTCAATGACTGACCTTATGATCTAGACCACCAAACCCCCAACACAAAACAAACATAAAGACGAAAGCAACCAACAATTAAAACTTTGAGTCTTTCTTTAACATACCTGGATTTTCTGTTACATCTGTCTGTCCTATACCAACATCCAGATCTTTGGACCATTTTGCCATGGCATCCCAGGTTGACTGGAATGTTCGACATGCTGGACACCATGGAGCATAACTAATAAAAAATATTCAAAAATGCTAAATATATTTAAATATTTGCAGTGTTTAATGATACAAATGTCATTGTTACCATTCCAGTGAGTGATCTGTCAATGAGATAATGGTAAGTCCAGAGTCTGGATAAACTGAGACAATATTTATTTCTGAATGATAAGTAGGATGGCTCTCTCTCTTACCTTTCTGTTGGTTAAGAGGATGGTTGATTGATAACCTGGGAAAAGTTAAAATCATGTCATTTCTCAGTTATTTCTGAACTTCCAAAGATTATGATATTTTTAAGAATTTTTACACGGATTCCAACCATAGTATATATGTAACCATTGTTTAAAAGCTGAATCAATTACCTTTTCAACAATGCATTTCAATAATATCAATAATAAACCTACCACATCAACATTTCTAAATTCTATGGCTACATTGGCTACATATACGATATTAATAGTAGAGCTGGTATTGTTTTAGAGTTAAGACATTGTCATTGGTATTTTATCTGTACAAATATAAACCTAACTAAGCAGATATGGCATGCAGAAGAGGTGGTAGCATGTCATTTCGGTCCCGCGTCAGTTCGGACGCAACAAAAACGTCGTTTCGGACTCAGTTTGACGACCTTTCGGACTTACTTGGCGACTTTTCGGACTCGGTATGGGGACTTTTCGGACTCGGTATGGGGACTTTTCGGACTCGGACTGGCGACCTTTCGGACTCAATAACGGACTCAATAAAAGATGAAAAATTCTATGTATGTGTTTTATTTATCCCATACAGACCTTATGCACTGTTTATTCTTTCGTTTTAGATGAGGCCGAAGACAGACCATTCACAATAATAAAGAAATTAAACATTGTTAGTTGTGTTTTATTTATCCCATACAGACCTTACGCACTTGAACGTTTATTTGTTTCGTTTTAGGTGAGGCTGAAGACAGACCATTCAAAATAATAAAGAAATTTAACATTGTTAGTTGTGTTTTATTTATCCCATACAGACCTTGAACTTGAAGTAAAACCAATATTACTAAGATCGGCGAATACTGTATTTAATCTGAGTAAGTTTAGATTATTGACGATCAATTGATCGGCGATTCTTAAAGCCGTTAAGAAACGATTAAAAAATAAAAGCACTGCTACCTTCCTTTTGTTGATTAGTGAAACCAAGTCGAGATTATTTAATCTCTATTTAATTGATTGGCGATTAATTGATAGGCTATTAAAAAAAAACACAGCCATTTGTACGGCCCACCTGCCCCCCCAAAAATGAAACTGATAAAATAAATAAAATAAATGTATGTTTTATAAAATAAATGAATACCCGACTGAAGATATTATTTCAGCAAATAAATATGCCCGCTGTTATAAATCGCTGTATGCTATGTTAATGTATGAATTTATGTTTTATACAATAAATGAATACCCGACTGAGGCTATTATTTCATCAAATAAATATGCGGCATGCCCGTTGTTATAAATCGCTGTTATCGATTGGCTACCAGTCGAGATGCGAGTTTTATTCAAAATTTTATGCATTATTTTTAAATTAATACGCCATAGTGAGTCAGCGCCCCTCTACCTTAGTGACTTGATTAAGGTATCGAATCAGACAAAAAGCTGTAGTGGTGTGAAACTTGACCATCAGAGGGTTCGACCAATACCAAATAAGGCATATGGTGATAGGGCTTTTTCTGTTTATGCACCCAAATTGTGGAATGAATTGCCAGTTGCGATGAGGGCCATCTGTGACTTCAATGTATTTAAAACAACACTCAAAACTCACCTCTTTAAATGTCACTATTTTTAAGCTATCAAACAATATTTTTAGGCCTTTATGTTTTTTAAGTAATCTTTTTGTATATACATGTATTTTGTATCATGTGATTTATGTATTATTTGTAAAGCGCTTTCTGATAATGTATGTAAAACGCTATATTAAGAATAAATCATTATCATTATCATTATGCTATGTTAATAAATAAAATACATAGTTTATAAAGTAAATTGACGTCAGTGTTCTATAATTCTATGTTCTATACCCGAGTCCGAAACGTCACCTACCCGAGTACGAAACGTCATCTATCCGAGTCCGAAACGTCACCTACCCGAGTCCGAAATGTCGAGGACATATTTTTGGGAGTCCGAAATGACGCGGGACCAAAATGACATGTAATCGAAAGGGTTATATTATAGGAGGCGAATGCTAAAAAACCCCAACCTCTTACTGTATTTCTGTGTATTGTTAGATATAAAATGTTACTGTCAGTAATAGCTGTACATAAATCATACAGTGACAGGTGACACATCAATCACGCAGTACGGTACACTACATGAGTTATTAGTATAAATAAGCCCCTGACAAAATTTTGCTCTAATTCTAAGACTTTCTGGCAATAATTGTCATCATCACATACCGATGCAAATAAACTGCGTTCATTAAACCCATTACAGAAGAAAAATATGACAGTAATATAGAACTGATATTTAGACTCGTGTTGTCACACCATAGGGCACACTGTCGATGCCAGTAACGACAAACAATGCCAGAATGCGATCAACTCAGCAAGTAGTACCACTGAGGCGAGAAGTCGATATCATTTCAGTATTTTCATACTAAATGCAACAACTTACAACTCAATCATCCATTCTCCTTCCAAGATATTTCGCCAATTATCTTCTGTTATCACAGCGGGTTTGTCTGTCTCTTTGCCTTCATTTAAAACAATAACAATACAACAAAAAATAATTAAAAAGACGGAAGTAAGCATGTCCTTTCTCGTGGCCATTTTGTTAATTAATACTATTCGAAACTCCAAAAGAGAAAATCTTTCCTGAAGAAAATCCGCAAATTTTAGTTAAAGGGAGATAACTATATTTAGAGAGCGGGAGAAATTAATGTTTAACGTCCGCCCAACACAAACTAGGTCATTTCGGAACGAAAATGGTACAATTTTGTTTTAGTAACGCGCTGTGGGAGGGGGAGGTTAGGTAACAAGCAATAATTATAATATTATATGTATACTAACAAGAATATAATGTCATGGAGAAACTTTTAATTAGTATTCTGATACTGTGTTATTACCTATGCTTTCCAACCTGTGTTCATAATTCCATGTGCGTATGCACATAGTTAAAACTCACAAGATGTGCCTAACTAAATTTAAGGTGCCCTTTTTTGATAAATATTGTCAGGCATTGCCCTTGCTTCTCAAATCCCGTCCACATCTACAATAATCTACATGCGCACTGTAAGAGATTTTAAACTTAATGGCGTATGGCTCTATTTTTTGGAACCTTGAAATAGACGAAAATGGTTCTAAAAGCACATAATGTTAATGTAATATAAACGTATGTAAAGTGATTTAGACTTATATTTAATTATTGAAAAGAATTTATAATCAATAATGTGCGGTGAAATACGTTGTTTGTGTTGTTGTGTTGTTCTTAGTGTTTAACGCCGGCTTCCACCGAAGGTGATATCGCAGACAAGTTGTCTTTTTACGTTGTTTGTGAACCAGCCTTTACTATTTACTTCCACGTTGCCTTGTAGGAATTGTTTTTATTGGTTCCGAAACCATAGAATACACGACTCGCGTACTGATTATAAAATGTTAATAGGGTCTCAAATATTGGATATTAGGATCCAATATTTCGCGGCAAGATAACAACACCATATTGATTGAAATTGGCCAACATTGAATTTAAATTCGTGTTTTTAATTTCGAATTTTATGGAAAATATCGGGTTAGCGATTTAGCTCCTGTAATTAGATGAAACTCGCAGAGATATATTATTACGTCATAAAGATGTACACGTATTTTAACTGTTGAAGAATTTCCATGAACATTGGTATACATTTAGTGTCTTTGATTCCAAAAATCCTTTCACAGTATAACGGACAAGCCCATACATGTAAATAGAATTATAAGCGAGATTCCACCAAGACACGACTAAACTTGAATACCACCCCATATATGTTTTTGATAAATTAACAAATAATTGACATCCCATTAAACATACATTATGCAAGAGCTAAGTCTGCCAATTGCAGGTTTTTCTTTAGGCCTGAAATGTTATCTAAAATTATTAATCAGACATTAATTAACTTATCCAGACCATTATCAACTCTCGATGTCATCGCTAGCCTCCGATATTTACTGGATTAGGATTCGATTTGCTGCTCAACTTTCATTCATGATTAAATCATGAATTGGATAATCGAGACTATGTTTTTTATCGTACCTGCTTTAGTAATGATGATCGAGGCTAGATCGAAAATTCAATCGCTAAATTATTCTCGGTTCAGAGTGGATCAATTTGACTGAAATTTTCAGCAAATTCCCTTTACATTATCTATTTTTTAACTATCATAGTGAGAACTGTCAGCTCTTTATCTAATCTCCCATAATGTATCTTTAATAAACAATAACATGGCAAACATTCCAAACAAGGCTAGTTAATATTTGATCCCCTTTTCATGACGGATTTGTAGAGAGAGAGAGAGAGAGAGAGAGAGAGAGAGAGAGAGAGAGAGAGAGTTTAACGTCCACTCGACACAGACTAGGTCATTTCGGGACTAACATATGGCTTAATTTTATTTCAATAATTCGCTTGCGCGTAGGTGTCTTTAGCAGTGGGAGGAAACCGGAGGACCCGGAGAAAACCCACGAAGATGGAAAGGAGATCCTACTCCTTGTCACGTACGACGGATTTGTAGGTTTGGTTCATTTCTAATTCATCGGTTGGGGAGGAAAGGTAGAATCTCGGTGGGACTATTTATTATTTTTCCAAAGCCGTTTTCCACTCGACATGGAAATAGGGGAGAGAATCCAGGGTTCCCCGTTGACGTAAAAGAATCATTGACAATTAAAATTGACGGCCACAGACGCCACTGCCGTATGTTAGTCTCAAAATGACCGAAGTATTGTAGACGAGAGGCTCAACTTCATCCCTGCCCTTTCTATAATTAATCTCTACGTAAATCCTGTAACATATTATTAAAATCATAAAAAAAAACCCTTAAAATATTTATTTCAATTTGTGCTCGACACACCACATTATAACGGAATATGAAAACCGTCTTTAAGATTGTACATTATAACAACAAAATAAGAAATACAATATGATAATAAAAACATTAATTCCTCACAGTAACAAAACGAATTTTTTGTACACTAATTAATGGCCATAATACACAACTAATATCTAACACAGAGATACACACCCTTCGATTTCATTTAAAATATCATTTTAATACCGATGTTTTCATATTTCATTTAAAATGTAATATTAAAATGAAACCACCCGTACTGAAATCATATGAATTTTTTTATCAACATTTAACTGCAAAAAACATTATGCTATAATACAAACTATATACTATGCAATATACACATATAATATGTGACAATGTCATGTGAGATACATTATTCTGCCATTAATAATGTCATGTATATACATTAATAATGTCATAATGTTAATGGTGCTCTCAAAATACTAATAAATTGGTTTAAAAAATAAATCATAATGTACTCAACAAAATATGTAATATAGAAGAAGCATAAAAAAATACAACATGAAAGTAGCAAACATACATAATTATAAAATAATACTGCAAGCGGGTATATTATTACTTCTATTGGTAAGCATTTTAAATGCTATATTTATCACTATTGCAATTGTCTTTACTGAAGACATATCTAAGACTTTTTATGCAAATTCTTTGTCGGTTCTAAACATCAACGAACTTTGATAACGGGAGGTCTCGTGATGGAAGTCTGGGCGAAGTAGCTTCGATCTGGAAGGCATTTTATATTTTGATTCCACTCTGTTTCTATCTTCAACATTGTAAGACATTTGTTCTCGTTTATCCAAATATAAATTTTCATCGTGTTCATAATGAGGAATTCTACCAGGGTGAGCATTCTGGAAAGAGATTGGAATTGTTTTCGATTCATTGTTATTTCATATCAAAAGTAATATTTTAAAACACTGATATAAGGACGTATTCGCGACGCATGCAGTATAAGATAAATTTGGCCAGACAACAGTGTTTCTACCTACTCTTTGTCGGGTTCTTAGGCGTTTACGTCAGCGACTACACGAGTGGGCCTGTTTTTCGTAACATCGATCGATGCATACTCCTCGCAGTGTTTCGTTTGATTAGAGCTAATCCCACGTAACATTGCTGTAAAGGAAACACATTTCTGCTCCAAATTATGACTGGTCAATAGTCCGATTGACAACCAATAGCTAACTGCGTCAATATCACTACGCTTTAAACAGAGCTCCAAATGTTTACATAACGTTACTTCATGACTCACGATTTTATTATGCCCAATTAACCAGTACATAGCAGAATATAGATAACAAACCTTAATCTCTCAACCCTCCAATTTTCGAGATAAGACATGAGGTCATTACCTTCAACGTAGCACATGCGGGAGCGATTCGCACCCGGCATTTGTAAACAAAATTGACAATATTTTTAATAAAAACAACGATTGATTATTGTTATTTATAATATTTCTGCCGGACCCAACTACAATTAAGCATATAATCCTACCTGAAACGGGTACAAATCGCCGTTTTTAAAATCGAGGCGTTAAGCCGTTACTAAGACCGTCATCTTTTTAAACGAGACGCTGTCATCATGAAGGCGGGGCTAAATATAAGGCTTTTATAACAGCCAATCAATAGGGCAATCTAAAGCTCTGTAACTATGAATGGATTTCGATGGCGGTAAATGTCAGACAAAAACCACGCTTCATTAATTTAAACGCGAATATTTGGAGATAGGCGACAGTTGTACCACTACATTGGCCTCTGTAAGTTTAATTAATCATAATAGCATAAACGTATCTTATTTTAAAGATGTTACATGCATTAATAAAGAAATTGAGTTTGCCACTTGGAACTAAAGGCATCCAATCGTAGCTAAAAACAAACACATCAGTATATCTCAACGTTTTTAGCTACGTTCTCGTAGCTAAGCAGAATATTGCAGAAAAACAAATTGCGTGAAAAACGAGGCTATCAACACGGACACAATGTATCGAAGCCAATTCAGCAATGGCCTGAGAGGGATTTCTCGGGCCATTGCTTCAAGAATATGATCGATTAGACGCTGCCTTGCCACTAACATGGGAAGACCAGATTGAAAATCCCGAGGAAATTTCTTGACCAATATCGGGATAGAACCTGGGACTTCCTAGTTGGTGAACCATACCAATTGTTTGGCGTTGACAACATAGATAACTCTGAGAGAGAACACAATGAGAATGAACATCGATATCTTTGCCAGAGAACACGATGAGCGTCGACATTATAGTTTCAAATGGGCAAACAGTTTAATGCGAAGATCTACAAACAATTTGAACAATATAAAGAATGGTTTAAATAGCGCTTTGACTATCTGGTTATTGATTACCTGGACCGTGTAAGCAAGACCTCTTCGAAAATCGTGTTAAACCATTCAAAAAACTTACTTTGATAATCAATTCTCTATTCTTCATATCGGTTTTCCATTCCTGTACATACAATCTGGGTATGATAGGGTGAGCTCGGGAGAATGACGGTACCCTGTGAACATAAAACACACACACACTTGAATTGGACATTAAATACAGTAGAAAATGACGCCATAAGCTCTTTCTTCGCATTTTAGTTCTGAGCCAACGTAATTTGTTGACAACCTATTTCCCACTGCCAATAATCCATTTAAATCCCATTTCATTTCCTTGCATCATGGAGTTACAATGCTTTATAACTCAATTATTATGA
Source organism: Patella vulgata (assembly GCF_932274485.2). Classification (NCBI taxonomy): domain Eukaryota; kingdom Metazoa; phylum Mollusca; class Gastropoda; family Patellidae; genus Patella; species Patella vulgata. The sequence continues at coordinate 29,475,448 of NC_065883.2, forward strand.
CTATCTTACAACATCCACATTTCTGAAAAGCGGCGCTTGAAAACTGTAATTCTTAAATTGGTTGGCAACTAAAATAACGTTTGTTTTCAAATATGACCAATAGGCAGACAATCAATGGGCATTATTCGAGAATATTGCAAATACCGGAGCTTAGAAAATGAGTATGAGTAAAGGCCGAATAATGACAAGTTATTCTGACGGTCATTTCTGGTTGGCAGAAAACCATGGACACTTTAATGTGCGTTTATTTTATTCTGATATATAACATCCTGAACTAAACCAGTTGGATGAAAATTGATATAGTTAATTGAGCAACAGCTAATATACTCAGCCAAATAAAAAACTTGACACTCGGGATTTTTGGGACTAGATTTTTAATATTTGGTTTAAGGCAACTATTTTAGTGTTATGTTGTGTACAGACAACCCTGACATCAACAGAAAGCAAGAATACGTCTCGATGAAAGTCCTTGACATTGATAACGTTCGTGATGTCACAGCACCCCCCCCCCCCAAATGAAATTCACAGACTTGGAGAACAATCGGAATAAAGTGTTTAGTAACGGTTGTGGCCTCCTCTAGCGTCTCGTACTGCCACACAACGTCTTCTCATGGATCTCAGAACATGATTAAACACTACCCGAGGAAGACGTCGCCACTGCTCAGCAAGAGCATGTTGAAGGTCCTGCAACGTCAGTGGTGGATTCACTTGCTGACGAACACGTCGACCCAGTTCGTCCCAGATGTGTTCAATAGGATTAAGGTCGGGGCTAAGCGACGGCCAATCCAGGACTTGGACACCGGCATTTCTTAAAAAATTCTGGGTAGCAATTGCTGTATGGGGTCGAGCAACGTTAGTCCAGGCCCATGTCTCTGCATAAACGGAAGAAGAACAGGTTGCAAAATCTGTTCCCTGTACTGGACAACATTTAAGTTCCCTTGGACAACAACAAGAGGAGAACGTCCATGTGCACAAAATGAACCACAAACCATAACGCTGCCGCCACCAAATCGGTCAACTTCTCTGACGCATACTTGAGCGTAACGTTCACCTCGTCTGCGGTACACTCGAGCCCTGCCATCGGCAAATCTCAAAGTGAATCGAGATTCGTCACTAAAGACAACCGAATTCCACTGTCTTTGAATAAATCTTATGTGTCTTGTGGACCACACAAGTCGGTTACGGCGATGAAGAGGCGTCAATATTGGTCCATTATAGGGCCTCCGAGCTCGAAGACCAGCAGCCTGCAAGCGATTTCGAACAGTTTGTGCAGTTACCCTTCCACCAAACATCTCTCTACTTGTGGAGGTTGCAGTGACAAATCTGTTTCTAAGATCACGTAATCGTATTGCTAGACCTTCTGAAGTGACGTCACACGTGGCGCTCCCGCCCTTGGGCGGTCGGCAATAGTTCCAGTTTGAAGAACTCTCATTCTAAGATTGTCTGGCGTGAACAATTAAAGGCTCTTGCAACAGTGACCACAGACTGACCAACATAGAGCCTACCTATAGCACGTAGACGTTCTACATTTGAAAGGCGCGGCATTTTCTAACAAAGATGAAAATAACAATTTTAATTTGTTTTTCCAGTTCAAGTTACGTGTGCGTGTTCAGTTTAAGCAAACTTGCATCGATTGACCTCACGAGTTTGTGTTTGCACGTGTTTTTCAGGTTTTTCATCTTTATATGCTCAAAAGTCACGTGATCCACGTGACTTTACAATATTATGAAATTAAAGGCTACTTACTACTTACTATCGTTATAAACACTTTAAAATTTATTTGACTTATCAGAAAAAATTTTTTGTTGAAATTCATCAGTGTCAAGTTTTTAATTTGGCGGAGTATATTTATTTGCTAGGACAGCGGTTTTATTGTCTCGCCTTCGATCTCAAATGTCGCATTGTACACGTCGTTCTACTAATTTTCGCGGATCTTATATTGTGCATTCGTATAATCGGTTCCGTATAATCCACTTGTAATCCCTTTCTCTATCAAATTAATTTTATCATATCAATAAATCTTTAATCGTTAAAACCCGTTCTTGATGGGATTATACTAATCAAGGTAATTAATGGGTTTAATTTAAAAGCGTTCAGATTGGCGTATAATACTGTTTTCATAATCTGAATCGATACAGTTTAATCCAATGACGTTAGCCCATTGTCAAATTCTTTCGAAGCTAAAGGCCCTTTTGCCTCGAAAAGTATGTAATTCTAATAAGTGCAGGAGAACCGCACCGGCCATACACGACAGAGTGATAATTGGGTTTAATATTGGCCTCTAATTTGCATACTTCTGGTTAATTTGCTTGTATCAAAAATCGTCCTTTATTTGAAATCTGTGAATGTTTATTTTTGAAGACTTGCAGAATCTACGCGTAGCCTAAATGCATCCGACCAAAAACAGTTGTTTTAACAATTAAATATTATACGTTATCCTAAAGCTACTAAGCTACAAGATTTTATACAGGCAACAATGCTCCGACAAAATTTGGAATAGTGAAAGACAATAAATAATCGACAATTAATAAAGACAATAGACCTTGATTGAATGAAAACAAAATAAAGGCGATTCTAAGATAGCTTCGGTCTAAAATATAAATTGGCTAATTAAAGGGACAATAACACTCTTGCTGGCTTGACAGCTCCAGAAAATAAAATATAGCCTTATTCTAAGTACTAGATGTGTTAGTGTCCTACCTGTTGTGTAAATAATTATCCATTAAATCCTATTTTCCTTGTCCAGAGGGTTCAAAAATATTTTTAAATCCAAGTCACATTTGAAAAGCCTTACGTCAGGCTTTTCAAATCATTTAGTTGAATTTTCCCAATTATTTTAAATTAGGTGTGTTAAGATGAAATTTGTATCATCAATTAATTGGAATATTGTATAATAATTGTAAAATAGTACATTTTGTTGACCAGAATAAAGATTGGGACATATTATTCAGTTACAAGAAGAGTGGTATTGCGCCTTTAATGGAAGAAAGAAAAAAACTATTAATGAAAAATCAAACATTATAGCCTGCTATTATGTTATTCTATTTCGTTACATAAAGCAAATATTGATCAAGCATTGCCAAAAATATAGACAGCTGTGATTTGCAACTGTCATTTGGTAGCGTCCATAGCAACGAAACGCAAACTCAAAATAGAATTCGATCCAGATCTAGATCAAGCCTTCAAGTTGAATTTTGAAGTTTTGTGATTATTGAAATAATTTTACAATTTTACCTGGCTTCACAATATGTAAACATATTTTTACCAAACTCTTCTTTGTACGTTCCCCCAGACATCTTTGTATAACAGTGAATTGGTAACTAGTATTCAACTGACCCACTGAATGCAAACAATCGGCTAAATATAGCCCTGTAAAGCCACGTGATCCGATGATCGCGCGCTGCTGCACGAGACCTTGATCATAATAACAATCATGGCGTACGTTAGAACAGATTGTCAATATTACACATAAAAAATCTCTGAAATCAAGGCCTGTATCACATTTGGAGCCTAGTTAGATATGTATAATGTAAGTATTTACTTCTTAGAAGATTTTTGAAAAGAGACAAAAACTGGGAATAGCTTTGTTTATATTTTGAGGGAATGAGAAATGTCATGTAATGAGTAAAAAAACGAGGAAATGATAAAGCCAAGGAAGTGGCGGTGGGCTGGTGTCAGCACAGGCTGATTTAGACAGTCTATAAATAATCTATACTATGGTCGATTTATCAAATCCTTGACTGAGGCAAGCAGTAACTGGGACAAGACCATTTGTTATTGATCAATAATTCACTGATGGTGGGTGGTTGTGAGAATTGCACAGTATATTATTATTATTACCAGATGAGAGAAATGTTTACCTTGTGCAGTTTATCTCAGTACATTAAAAAAAAGCCTTGATTAAACTGGCTTGTTTTACTATGTATTATGACAAGCATAATTCATCCTATTTCTATGTACCGGTAGTATAAATTGTCACTATTGATTGTAATTTTTAAATTTTATTCTCTATTTTTAGTTTATCTCAACAGTATACCGACACAGATGGAGAATAGCATAGTTCGCGATTTTCAGAACTTACGAGTGTTTTCAAATGGGAACATTATTATTATGGATCAGCTTGTCAAAGACTTGACAAATGCTTTAGAAGAATCATCTAAAGGGCAGAAGGCACAGGCAGAGAATGTGGCTCCAGGGTTAATGTCACGCAGAATTTATAAAAAGAGACGAGGAAAGAAGAGACGCTCAGATCTCCATTTAAGTCCTCGTTGCGGAACTATCAGTGAAGCATCAGAGAGCAGCATTGACGACACTTTAAGAGGCTATATCGATCACATGGCACAGTTCAGTGATTCAGATGAAATTTTGATTGGCGTTGGCAAACATATGCACAGGCTTACGGTCCCTATCAATGAATCAATTCCACAAGTTGAATCTGATTCTGTCACTGAGAACTTCTCACCTACAAGACCCCAAAGACGTAGACGAAAATACAAAAACATGGCAGTTGACCCCCCAATGGAAAATGAAACTAACGTAGAGCATTTTGAGCCCCAAACTTTACAGGGTATTAACCGAAATCTGAAACACATTGGTGGAGGAGATTATAACCAAATCATGATTCCCCAAGAAATTCAAGGAGAAAGCATACTACCAGGAAAAAGAAAACGGAGTTCAAAATGTCGCGCAGAATCTGGGAATTTTTCTGGACCGTCTACAAGTTTGAATAGTTCGGATCTTATGGAGCAGGGAAATTATTCTCAGTAAGTTCATTTTAAACTTACATGTACTGTAGGCCTACTCAGCAGATTGAGGCTCCCAAGAATTTTATATTCTGACTGAGTCACTTTCATTGTTTCACACTTTGTATCCTTACAATTCTTCCTTTAACTCCATATTTCTTACAAGATTTGTATGTAAGTTTACCCCCTTAAATTTTCTATTGAGAACTATAAATGTTTCCAAGTTTTTAACCGAGTTCCCATTACAAAAATATAGATGAATTGAAGAAGGGAAATACTTTATGATTGTCGATACATGAAAATATAACTACCATACGCATATACATGTATAAGGTTATAATATATTTTAGTATTAATAATATAAGCATCATGACATTTATACCGAATATTACAGCTGTGAAATGATTTTAATAATAGGCTTACATGTACTTGTACAGCTTAGTAAATATATATTATTGGGTTATATTTTATTTTCAGGGAGAGTAGTTCATTAAGTTCAAGTGAGACAGAGAGTGATGGTGGTATAATGACTAATGATGAGGCAAGAGAAGGTAAGATCTTAATAATTCTTACATAACACTCTGCAAGACTTGAAATTAGACTTGTATTAGGCAAGCATCCTGTGCTAAATTAACCATAACACTAATAACAGTGCTTGAACAAGTGGGAGGTGTGGGTTAAAAACGTGATGATATGAAAAATATTGTTTTTAACATACATGTACAGTGAGATTTCCTTGAATAATTATCCATTATTCTTTTTGCACAAATTGCCAATGTCTTATTAATGAAGCTATATAAATACCAAGTAATGGGTTGTTTGCCCATTAAGTACTATGTTAGACATTTTTAACAAAATATCTTGATACATACAAGAAATTATCGGCAGTCGGCAAATAACATTATGGTAAATGTATCTTGTACAAAATATAATTAACATCTGATTTTAATCAGATTGCTACACCACCAAAATATGTCATAAGTTTTTGCTTTTCATGTAAACAAATGTTTCTTTGTCGGGTAATGTGTTAAAGCATAGACCGTGTATAGATGGACAGGCAATGTCCACGAAGCCTTTAGAATTCTGTGCCGCTTCAAAAAATAGACTGGACAATCGTGACTAAAATAAAATTACCTCCCCTCGCGCAATTACCAGTATTAAGTTAAAAAGCAAAGAAACAGAAATTAATTCATAATATTTTTATTAATCTTGCTAATTATACTGGAATATTAAGGAACCAAATGAGGTTATAATTAAATTTAGTTGGCAAAATTCATGAATGAGATTGACTTGTCCTGTAGCATTGATCCACATGTACTTTATAGAATCATAATCCTGAAAAATTCAACATTGTATCCTTTAATTTGCTGTTATTTAATTTTTTAATTTAGAATTTTATGAAATAACACAAATTCATCTCATTTGGATTTATCACTTACCTTATACATGTATTTCAGCTGATGATGAACAGAGTGATTTTTTCCACGAACCTGGTCCTGTTTGTGGTGTACCCTCTAATCTGCCGTGGTGGGAGAATGAGAGAGTCACAGACCAAGACATGGCTTCCAGTGTCAACTTTCAGCGCTTTATAACAAAAACATTTGATAATCTACCCAGATCATCGCAGCTTAGTTTTAAAGCTCGAGTCAGTCGACTAATGATAGCAGTAAGTAAATTAGTTGTAATTCTTATTCAAATTATTCGTGAAACATTTATGAAATTGGCGTAAGCAAGCGTACATGTAAGCTGTTATCATTATCCCCTATCTAACCATAATATTTGTAGTGCCTAGGGGCAGTTGAGCTGCTAATCATGGCTTTTGTTGCTCATAGATTATAAAAAAAGCATTATTGTTAAGTATTGGAGCAAAACACATTTAAAATGTAAATGATGGAACAGGAAGGTGTGTTTGATGAATACTTCAAACATCCCCAAATGAATATCACCCTTAACTGAACACTTCTGTCAGTTCTATATATATATACATGTGTATATGACTGTTGGGATATTCAGCACAGCTCATAGGAACTTTGAAGTCGTATTAAATGAGGTTACCAAAAGACAAACATCTGTTACCATGTTTCTCCACCTATTATATAAGGCAGCCAAGATATTAAAAATTACTATCATTACCAGCAGCTGAAGTTCAGTTTAAATTGATCTATTTTGTGTTGTATCATACAATACCTAAGTATTGGAAAGTCATGTCCCGGGTTGTTAGCCATTATTATATTAATAGACCATTAAGAAACTCTTGTGAGCTGTGGTGGCTCAGTTAGTCAGATGTTAGCTCACTAACCTGGAGGTCCCATGTTTGATCGCAGTGTTGGCCGAGAAAGTTCATCAGGATTTTCTGTTGTCGTTCTTCCTTGTCTGTGATGCAGTTCGGATGGGACGGAAAACCATGCACGTAATAAAACCCTTGACAGTTGGAATTCGATATAAGAGTACCGTAGGCCATAGTTTCAATAAACTCTTGTCAACCGAGACAGATACTTTAAAAATCCTGCAGTTATTAAGTTGGTGATTGGTAAAGAAAATGGTTTTGTTCTTCTTAGTTTGACTCTACCACTGTTTGGGAGTTTTTTTTGTTAAAGTTAAATACATGTACTCTCAAGATAATAACATCGACATGATTTAATTTTAGAATGGCAGAGAAATCCGAGTTGGTAGACGAAAATTAAAAGAGAAGGTATGAACATACTTTGTAAACCTGTTGTCATTATAGTGTCAAAGCCAATAGGGGATGATATTTGAGATTGCATAAATGTATCTAGGACAGCTCTTAGGGTGTGGAACAAGACAAGAGCCATGGTAGCTCAGTGAGTAAGCCACTAGCTCGCTAATTCAGAGGTCCCAGGTCCGATTTCAGATTCTGCTATTTACAAATTGTCCAGATCAGCCCCCCCCCCCCCAGCTTTCATAGAAAGCAGGCTATTAAAGTGGGTTGTATCTTTGAATAAGACACCTCAGCAGAGTATCTCTTATCGTAATACTATAAGATATGTAATTAGTCAGTATGTTTATCTATTCATCCACAGATACCAGGCTACTCTATGACATCATATTTACAAGATCGTGAGAAATGGATGTTTTCAGGACCATATCCACAACTCTGTAGCACTGCTAATAGTAACCAATCGTATGATATCAAACGGCAACGCAAGACACCTCCACCAAGCCCGGACTATAAAGAAGGTACCTGCATATTTTCAATATTAGGTTTTTGAGGGTCTAAAGTGGATCTTAACATTTTTTTACAAGCTCGAAAGAAAAAAAAATAATCATAGAATGATGCAGATTATAGCAGGTTGACACGCATAGAACTGGAGCCAGTAAAACCAAGGGCTAAAATCTCTTAATGTTCATAACTTGTATAGTATAGAATATAATGGCTCGCTCAATTAAATTTTGCTACATGCTGGGCAATTTTCATTATTTGGCTATTCCTTGCGTTGGGCGGCATGATCAAATGAGCAGATCATGTGTTCTTTAGACTTTCCATTCTATCCAGACATAATTATAGATTCTGGGAATCATGAAATCATGAATACTCGTGAGCAGTTCTACAAATTTACTGGTACGCTATCAAAATTTCTCATTAACCTATACATGTATGTTATCAGGGTCATTGAAAATCCCATTCTCCACGCAAGTCTCGCTGTACAGCATTCGACTCTGCCGTCGGCTCACGTACTATAAAGGTTTGACCCGGAGGTCATCGATCACATGATTTACTACTTGATCAAAAAGGCGACTGTCAGCGAAATGTACTTGGCGTTATAAACACATTATGATTTTAGTCAATTCGAAATGTTTATCCCGCAAAGTGATTTTACTATCATATTTCAAACATATATTGAGAATTCTTTGATTTGGATTAACTACAGACATTTCTAAATTAATTGTTGTGCCTGTCGATCGCGTAGTAGGCCTATAGATAAACAAACCCACGTGTATTAATAGTATTATATTCTAAAATTAGCACGGCGACATGCGCAGTTCGTATTTCCGACCATTTCACCCCGTAATCTTACGCAAAAGCGTTCCCTGAAATATTTGTAAATACATTGTTACTTTGATTGTAACACCATTTCGATTTCAATATGGTAATAGTATTAAATATATTATCATTTATTTGTTTTAAATCGTAATGTTTATCATTGTCCATCTTCACCTAGAATCTTGGTGGCGTAGTCAAATGAGCCGTTAGCAGAGGTTAGTGTGGACTGCAAGGGAAGACAACTCTGTTTGGGAGATTGTGAAAATCCTAGAGTAATGAGTAGAGCCTGAATGATCTCACTCACGGAGAATTGACCACTCAAGGGAGAAAAGAACAAATGTTTCAGAGAATTTCACATTGATAACAGAAACTTGCCATTTAGTGTAATTGATGTCCTAAATCAGATTTGATAATTTGAGCGTAAAATGGTAATTGGTTGCCATGGAAATGGTGGCAAAATTTGATTTTTTATATATTCACAGTGGGTATGTTAGGAAATCAAATTCTTCACCAATTTTATTGAAACAAACTATGTGTGATTTGGAATAACATATATAGACATTAAAGAGTGAGATATAAATTTTACTATTTGACTGTTAATAAAGAACAGTATGCATCCCAAATAAAACAAGTGGGCGTGGCCAAAAACACCACTAACAACATTTTGTACAATAAAATGTCCAAAAATAAAAAAAATCTTATTGCACACAGTAGCTATAGCACTAGCCTTATTCCAAAGATGAGATCAATATCTCTCATAGATTTTGAGAATTTAATTTTCAAAGACCTGATATTGATGAAAATTGAGTACGGAAAGAGCTAGTTAAAAGTTAATAGTTTGATTTACCCATGTAAATTACTAAACATTCAACACTATATAACATTAGAGCTTGTAAAATCAGCAAATTGTGACTTTATTGAACAATTTTAGCTGATAAAAAATGATATCAAAATTTAACAGATCAATCTATACAGTCTGTTTTATAAGGTAGTGTCCTGCCTTAACATCCACTAACACTAACTAGTTCATTTTGGGAGTAACACAGTACATTCAACAACAATAATTCACTTGTGCAATCTTAAGCAGTGGGAGGAAACCAGAGATTAGGCAAGTGTCCCTAGAACATATTCGGCATTATAAGAATATGTAAACGTAATTGAAGTACAATCGCTAATATAATTTGCCACAGTATACAGTCAAATTTAGTTTTTATTGGTGAATGTCGTACAGGATATATTTTGTAGTGTTTATTTGTATTTAAAGGGAGATAATTGGGCTTAAAATTAAATGAATGTCCTTTATTTCCAGGAACATCAACCGAAGGAGTAACTATTAAAACTAGAAAATTACGGGACATGTCCTGGGTACAGCGCAAAAGTTTAGAAATGGAAAGTGCTGGCATGACTGGCCCATTCGTTAAATTATTAAGACGTCATGACGTGAGTTGTGCTCTGTCAGATTCTTGACATGAAAATAATTTTAGGTTTAGGTTTATAGTTTCATTACCCATAAACCATTAATTTGTTATTAAACAAAAATAAATGTCATATATGTTCACTTAAACATTTTAACATCAGTTCTCCATAATCAGAAATCCTCCCCTCACTCCTGTCCATTCATTAACCTCAGATATGTTGGCATATTTTAGACCAATCAAAGGCTTGTTGACAACCAGCTAATTTGAGAAAATCCACTGTAGGGGAAAACAATGCAAGTGTCAGTGAACATTCTTGATCAGTAAAAAAAGATGATCATTGCATCTATATTTGACAGTGGGTGGGACCACTGATATACACAGGATTGCTTACAAATAATAGTTATACATGCTGTTGTAAGAAATTAGTACATGTACTGGTATTTATTAATGCTCAAAATGTCAATGTTTCAAAGTTATATTAATTTAATGTTGCATTCTTGAAGTTCGACTTCTGTCATATTTATTCTCTTTGACGTCTGATTTTGGTCACTATGATTGTCTAAAATCATTATTTCCAAATAAAGAGCATCCTTTCATTTGTTGAAAGTCTGGTCAGTTGAATACAAATATCTTAAAAATGTTAATTTTAATTCCCCTGCTATATTACATTATATTTTTTTGCACATTTTAATCAAGCTTTGACCATTGGCATTAATTTTAGTATGCAAACAGTTCTTGCTTTCCAGTAGGTATTTAAGTATATATATATGTCTTGGATACACCATTTTAAATAAGAGTCCATGGGATCAGTGGCTAGAAAATGTTTAATTTATTAATTTTATGAGTTTGCATGACATATGAAAGGAAAAACATGACAATGCTAACATTTTCCTTCATGTATCATACAAATTTAGAACAAATGTAATAAATTTCAAGCAACAGGATATTTTATTTAGTAATTAAGAAATGAGTTTTATTTATATATTTAGGTATATTATATTTTGTGTGTCCATATTAATTATTATTAGTTTGTTTGTTATTTATTGTCAAGTGGTATAAGTTTCTGTACTTGGTTCTCTGTAATACTTTTGATAGCCCTGCTTCCAATAGTGTTCTATGAAAGAAATTTGTATTTAAAGGGATTATTCTGAGACCGACAGATGCTTATTTTTAATAGCTGTGGGTACAGGTAGACAGAGGCTACAGTTATCTGATTGACGTGAAATTTATACAGTGTTTATTTCAACGATATCTGATAATTAAATTTTTATTTTGGTTGTTTCTAGGGTTGATTAGTTTTGATTTTGAGTATCTTGTAACTACTCCCATCACCTACAAAAATATAAATATGTAACAACCTTTCTCGACAGCTTGGAAGACTTAGCTGCTGTCAGCCTATTTTTTGTTTGCATGTGTTTATATTTTTTACTAAAGATTAATTAAAATTTGAAAATATGGAGCTTGTTTCACAGAGTACATAAATTTGCATACAAAAAAGTTCAACAGAGTTGTATATTAGAATGTACAATTAAAATGTGCTTTGTGAAACAACCCAAGATCATTAGAAAAACTGCTAATCACAAAGAAATTTCGCAGTTCTTCTCAATTTTTTTTATTTGTTTTACCTCCTCAAAAGGTTTTAGCTATGTAAATTTGTTTTAAATATTTGCCCTTTACATTTTTAAGTAATTTTTCAAACTATTACAATTAGATAACATACAGAATATTTTATTTCAAATACCGTTATATTAATTTTTATGAATTATTTTAAATTTAGTAAATCAGAGGTGATCGGATACCAGAAAGATTTTTTTTGTATCAATATGCCTATGAAGAGCAACATACATATTATTAAAACAAAATGGAAATAGTACAAAAGAACAATGATCCATTAAGGATGTAAAAAATTAAAATAATAATTTTAAGTAAATTAAATTCCCAAGCATTGATGTCCTGGATAAATAGTCCTAGGCATGGCATAGACGTAAATCTTTTGACTGTTTTAACATTAAATGAAATTTTAAAATGTATTGTATATTATTATATTTAATATTTGATTATTTAGTTATTATTTAATATATAGATTTTATAGATTACAGTTATTTTTCCTTAGAATGATAGATTGTTGTCATTAAGATTGTTCAATCTGAAGTTCTCTAATGCTTTCTAAATGACCAAAATGATGTCTATGAAATAGATTATATATAAAAACATTGTCTAAGTTGCAGTTAGATGCAAAATCAGTATTACAAGACTGTAGACGAGCCAATGGAAACAGTAGACCATATATAACAATTTTGACTGAAATGTAATTAGGGATTAAATATACAAGAGTAAAATACACATGCATCTTTGTTTTGAATTGATGGTCATGCCATCAGATTCAAGACAGAGTTGATAACACATCACGTTTTAGATAAAGATTACCTAGTTGATTTTACATTCTAATCGAAGAGATTGTGTATTAGGAAAATGATGATCTCTTAAAATATCATACAGAAAACCTAGATGTAACGATGTTAAATTTAGTTTAGTCCAGTTTCAATATGAATGTATATGTGTTACTGATTAATTTCTTAGAGGTTTGGTGTTCCATTTATTTAATTACATTAATTGAATTACGCATGAAATTTATTTTTAAACTTGCTTACTCTTGAATATAGTTTCACAGCAATTAAATTGATTACTGTTAAGCTGTTGTTTGCATATATAATTGATTTTTATACGCCCACATTGAAATGTGGTCGTATATTGTCGTCGCCTCCATCCGGCGGTCCGGCGTCCACAATTGCTTGTGGACGCTCTAGGGTCTAAAGTTAATATCTGATTGACTTTAAATTTATACACAGTGTTTAAGGTCTTGAGACGAAGAAGCCTATTGATTTTCAGCGATTTCCGATAATTACTGCCAGAGTTATGGCCCTTGATCACTTTGAAAAATCTTGTGGACGCTCTCGAGGCCAAAGTTATTATCCGATTGACCTTAAATTTATACACAGTGTTTCAGGTCATGAGACAAAGAAGCCTATTGATTTTCAGCGATTTCCAATTATAACTGCTAGAGTTATGGCCCTTGATCACTTCAAAAAATCTTGTGGATGCTCTAATGGCCAAAGTTAATATCCGATTGAAGTTAAATTTATACACAATGTTTAAGGTCATGAGACGAAGAAACCTATCGATTTTCAACGATTTCCGATAATTACTGCCAGAGTTATGGCCCTTGATCACTTCAAAAAATCTTGTGGATGCTCTAGAGGCTAAAGTTAACATCCGATTGACATTAAATTTTTACAGAGTGTTTAAGGTCATAAGATGATGAAGCCTTTTGGTTTTCAGCGATTTCTGATAATTACTGCCAGAGTTATGGCCTATGATCACTCTGAAAAATCTTGTGGATGCTCTAGAAGCGAAAGTTAATATTCGATTGACTTTAAATTTATACACAGTGTTTAAGGTCATGAGACGAAGAAGTCTATTGATTTTCAGCGATTTCCAATAATTGCTGCCAGAGTTATGGCCCTTGATCACTTTGAAAAATCTTGTGGATGCTCTAGAGGCCAAAGTTTATATTCGATTGGCTTTCAATTTATATACAGTGTTTAAGGTCATGAGATGAAGAAGCCTATTGATTTTCAGCGATTTCCGATAATTACTGCCAGAGTTATGGCCCTTGATCACTTCAAAAAATCTTGTGGATGCTCTTGAGGCTCAAGTTAACATCCGATTGAGTTTAAATTTATACACAGTGTTTGAGGTCATGAGACGAAGATTCCTATTGATTTTCAACGATTTCCGATAATTACTGCCAAAGTTATGGCCCTTAAGTTATCCGATTGACTTCAGATTGATACACAGAGTTTAAGATCTTGAGACGAACAAGTATATTAATTTTCAATGAATTTTTATGACTTGAACAGTTAAATCTATGATATTAAAAGCTTTGCATACAAAACGTTAGCATGGGGCAGAACTTTATAAAAACTAAACAAATTCTAATAGTTTTCTGATAATTACTTCGTGAGTTGTTGCTCTTAATCAGATTTTAGTGTATTATAAATGTTTCATTACCGAAAAAAGTAAAAATATGCGACAACCCTTGTTGACTGCCCGGACAATTTAGTTGCTGTGGGCGTATGTTTCGTTGCCTGGCAGCCTATCTTTATATTATGCCCACATTGAAATATATTGTTGTTATCCCTGTCTGAACGTCTTGCACAATTTGCTTATAAGTTAAAACACATTGCTTATGGTCATGAGACAAAGAAGCCTATTCATTTTCCAATATTTACAGTCAGGGTTAAATATATATGTAAAATATTTGAATTTTGCAAAATAAAAACGTGGAAGTCAGAGGACATACAACCATAGACAGAGACTAGTCATAGACACATAGAATGACTCAAACTAAATAAAGAAAAACACAGCTATGAACTTATCACTAGACACCACTGAATGCTCAGTTGGGATCGCATGGTTTTTCGCATTTTCTTCATAAGATCTCTCGGCACAGCACACTGGTTGAGAATCACTGGCCTAAAGTTATCATCCAAAATTTTTACACAGTGTTAATGTTCATGAGACGAAAAACAGGTAAAGTTACCAATACATGGTTTGTATAAATGTAGGAGGTATTTACTTCATGGGTTGTTACTGAGTTCTTAGTGTTGTCTATAATGCTTCCATTACCCCATAAGGATTAAATAATCAACTGCTCTGATGACTTGCTGCTGTGGGCATATGTTTTGTTGCCTGACAATCAATCTTCATCATTAGAAACAAAATTCCAGAGAGAAAACTGTGAAATATTCCTAAAAAGTTGTCCATTATTTCATTACCAGCAATCCATCCCAAGTCTCAGTTACACATATGTACTCTAAAACTGATAACATACATGATGTTCTATTTGGAAATACCCAGTACATTCTCTGAGGAGATAATGCAATCTATTTATTAGAAGGATACTGAGTGGTATCTGTTTTTATTAAATATCTGTACTGGTATTTGTATTGACAGAATGTATGCCTATATTAAAATAATTTGTGTATTTGAACAATTCATGTATGTGTATGTGTACTGAAATTTCCAATACACATATATTGGTCCAGTGCATGTTCTTTGGTAATTTTATGCATGTACATTAAATGGCACAAAGGACACTGTCAAGTGAAGTTCCCCATAGAAATATATGGAGTTTTTTAAAATATGAAAAATGAATTGTAATTTTAAAAATTATTGTCATTTGATGTTTTTAATTTGATTCAATGAAATATCAAGATTATATTGTAGATTGATTGTATATGAAGAGGGAAAATCCCTATGTTATTTTTGTTGGGTTTTTATTTAAAAAAATAAAATGTGTATCTATCTGTTTTTTTTTTTTTTATCTAATAACATATTTGAACCTACTGTTTATTCTAATTGATGCGGTGGTTGATGCTAGGGCAACATACTCACAAGTTACTACTTATTTGGAAATGGGGGTTGAGGGTTTGGCATCAAGGAGTCAGACCCGGACTGGAGCAAACCGCGAAATAAATAGCACCCTACAAATAGTTTCACAAGATCATAAATTATCCCTTTTCTAACAGAACAATGAACTGTAATAATGTTCTTAATGTTGATCGGTGTTTAATTTTGATTATTAGTTTTTCAAAATTCCAGGATTGCAGCAGCTCTCACAAAAACGAAAATCTAACGATATTAAAGATACATTATGGGAGATTCGGTAATGAGTTGGCAGTTCTCACTATAATAGTTAAAAACTAGATAACGTAAAGGCAATTTGGTGAAAATTTCATTCAAATTGATCCACTATGAACCGAGAACTAAGCGACTGAAATTCCCATAAGCCTCGGTTATCATTACTAAAGTCAGTACGATAAACAGCATAGTCTCGATTATCCATTTACTCGTTTAATCGAGAAGGAAAGTTATGCAGTAAATCGACTTACAATCCACTAAAGATCGCAGGCTAGCGCTGCCATTTAGAGTTGATTATGGCCTGGATAGGTTAATTAATGTCTAATTAATAATTTAGATAACATTTCAGGGCTAATGAAAGACCTGAAATAAGCAGATTTAGCTCTTGTATAATGTATGTTTAAATATTGATTCCATCAAATCGTACAAGCCAGTGATTAAACTATCAAAGATGGCAATGCTTTTAAATAAAGTGAAAGTAGGAAACCAAAAATTGTAGGCATACTCGTCAAATGAACAGACCTACATAATAAATGTGACGCATGTGTCAAACAGTAGAGCAACAAAATATCCAACACGTCAGTGCTTTCGGTGGTCATAAATTATTCTAATCTTTCCAGACCAATGAAAGTTTATATATTATTAACTTGTATCATTGTGATATTAACCGTGATCCATATTTAATTTCAATTTATTCAACATGGCGTTTATAATCCAATATGGCAGCCTTTCAAATTTTAAATGAAATGAAATGAAATGGGGTTTAACGTCCTACTGTTCTGCTCCTAACCTGGGCTAATGAAGACGAGCATACGCCATACAGTGTGCTATGAGGGAAATTTTGCCCGGACAGCGGCACTACGGCCTACTCTTATATCGAATTCCAACTGCCAAGGGATCTTTTACGTGCACGCCAATGTGTACACGGGACCTCGGTTTTTCGTCTCATCCGAACGACTAGACAACTTTCCTTGTCAGCCCCTCCCTGCATCACTGACAAGGGAGAACCACGCCGGAAAATCTGGATGAACTTTCTCGGCCAATGCAGGGATCGAACACCCGACCTCAAATTTTAAAATACTCCCCAACAATACATTATAACGTGTGGTATGGCCTATGTGAGAAATACAATTTAAAAATATATTAGTTAAGAGTTTAATAAAGTGTTGGTCATTCTTGCTATAATAATTCAAAAATAGATGCTAAAAAAAGAAAATATTGAAAATTTCATTCAAATTACTTCATTCTCAGCCAAGTTATCATTGTAGTTTTGACAAGATGTGTGCACAGTGGTAACCAGGGCACTGGTTTAATCGGGATTTGGCCTCGCTTTCCCATTTTTGAATCAAATATTTAAATGGCGAACCGTTTTAATCTAGTTAAAATCTCGAGTATCCGATGCCATCGAGAGTTGATTATGTTCTTGTTTTCTTAATAAATATCTAATTAATAGTTTATATAACATTTCAGGCCTAAAGAAAGACCTGCAATAGGCAGATTTAGCTCTTGCATAATGTATGTTTAAGTGATTGAACAAGATTATTATACACATAGAACGGAAAACCAAGATCAAGGGAAGTTGTCTTCATATGTTTATGGAAAAAAATATTAAAACTTATAAATTCTGTAACAAAGCAGGATGTTGTTTCCTAATATTTTATTACAACGTATCTGTCGGCACGTGATCAATTTTATCCTCGAATGGATTTCTTTTAAATTTTCTTTCGACAATACTGCCAGCGACATTCTTTTATTTATATCGAAGTATTGAATTCAAAATCACCATTTTAATTAAAACGGCTATATTAATTCTTAACATAACGACAGTATCAGGGTCCCCTATACGATTTCTGTGTAGTTCCATAATAAATATTAAAATGATGTATATTGTTTAACTAAAAAAAAAATACAGTTATTGATGTTAAAATAGGATAATTGGCAATTGCATGGCATGTTTTAGTTTATAATGTCTCGCCTGAATCTTTCCTAAACATTTTAAAGCTTAGAACTCTTGATAATTGGTTCATTTGTTTGTTATGTCTATTGAAAAGGTTTTTGGGTTGGGTCTCTTTGTTTATCTTTGTAAATTGTATTTGATTTTTGTGTCAACCCCGTCCATCTGATGGCCAATTTTTCAGTTAAAAATTCGTGTAGCCCATAAATTGAAATTAAAATGGCATAATCAATGTTAGCAAGAAAAATAAATACAATCTAATCCGAGGACTAGCCCAGTTATCAAATACATTATAGCATGGAAAACAATAAATGAGTCTTAAAACATCTAGATATCATCGATGGATTGGCAGACCTGCCTTGAATTTTGGAAACAATTTGAACACACGTCCATTATAAATCTACTCAAATCAGGGCAAATAAATTATTTAACGCCCGATAAAGATTTCTAAAGATCCGAAGATCTTTAAAGGGGAAGACCAACGATTTTCAACAAGGTTTCCATAAATCATAAATATATATCGATAAATAATCCCCTCAATTTCAATAACCGTATAGGCCACTCAACAAGTTTCCAATAAGCCTTAGCATCATTGAATTATTAAAAACCGTATTATGCCAACAATACAGTATCTTGCTCAGTTTCATCAAACCTCATTATTTTAATACAACACAGTGAATGAATTCAAAATGGCCGTTTATTAATATCTTATTAATAAATGACAAGGTACAAAAATATATAAATATGAGAGAGAGAGAGAGAGAGAGAGAGAGAGAGCGCTAACACATTTTAAATTTTATTTCAATAATTCGCTTGCGCGTATAAATATGATTGTAATGAAATTTGAAATACAATAATAACGTTACAAATTGTCCAATACTGTATTGATCAAAGGTGGGGATAAAAAAAACCTGCCACATTTAAGGTGTCAGCGAAATGTATTAGAAGATACTATCCCTTTAACTAGTCAAATAAATTAGGCAGCACATCTCCACGGTGTCCACGTGCTGCGTGTTTTGGATCGAGGCTCAAAACTCAAAGCATACAACGTGTGGGATGTCAACAAAAGTGTACCAACAGATATTATTTCTAAAAATTTCTATGACATGTTATTTATTAATCATGTGATTAATAGTCTATTATATTATGATAGACTACAATGCAGGTACCCTCATCATTTTTCTCTTAAAAAAATAAAATAGAAATAACGAGATAATTTCAAAACTGTAAGTTAGTTACTAACGGTCAACGGCGGAGGAGTATTAATGATCAGAAAGAGAGTAAAACAACATCCTTGAAGAATACAAGTGTGAATTTTCTAGATTATTTACATCACTATTGTCAAGAAGAGGGAAGCCTATCTGTCTACAGAAGGAGATATTTAAAGAGATATTTCTTTTAACAAGATATCATACTCAGATAGGGTGGCATATATAAGAATGTTACAAAAAAGACAACCGTTTCACTGTCATTCTGGAATGAAAGAAGAAAGTAAAAGAGATGCAAAAAATAAATTAATTGTAGCCATTGCTTTATTATTATTGTTTATGATAGCTGAATCTGTTGGTAAGTGTATTTCCATTAGTTTTTCTACAGATCTTCCGTATTTAAAGATACGGAAATTCTGGTCTTCTGTAATTCAATTCGTTCTCCGGACAGGCTCCGCGACAGGGCTCTCCGGGCCCTTAAACAAGCAAAATTTTTGAAAGCGCCATTTTGGCGTATATCTAGGCTAGGGTAACTACTGTCTGAGTCTTGGTAAATTTTAAACAGATTTCTTCGATTATGAACAAACTACTTAACTTTGGTTATTATAAACTTACCTGTGTGTTTGTAATCAACTCCCGTTCGATAAAATCCATTGCACAACTAATTATCACAACGATGAAAACAAGTTCTCTCTTGAAAAATTGAAATATCACAAACTTTTCCCAGAGAAAAATACCAATATGGAAGATGGTTACGTCACTCTGCGGAGGATATCATTTCGTATTAGGGGTGACAGCATAGGAAATTCAAGTACAATTACGACAAGAATCCATGACCACTCGCACCAAAGACCACCCGGTTCAAGACCAGTCGGACCAACTGATAGACCACTCAGCCCAAACAAATAGACTACTCGGACCATACAAAAAGACTATTTGGACCCAACAGAAATACGACTCGGACCAATAATATAGTGTTGTTTTAATAAATTGATAATTGCGTTTGTTTTAATATGATTACTCGAACCAATAATAAAGTGTTATTTTAATAAATTGATAATTGTGTTTATTGTAATATGACTACTCGAACCAATAATAAAGTGTTATTTGAATAAATTGATAATTGTGTGTGTTTTAATATGACTACTCGAACTAATAATAACGTGTTGTTTGAATAAATTGATAATTGTATCCCAAATCGCAAAATATCGAGAACCACACTTGTAGTCACGTTTAAAAAGGTGCATATTATAAACGTCCGGTCTTTGTATTATTATGGGCTGTTTATATTAACGCATCAAGGGCGGATAACTTGAAAACGTGTCTCCCCCCCCCCCCCCCCATATATTAACCCAGTGGTTAGTGGGGTAGAACGGAATGAAACCACTGGGGATACCGCGAATGTGGAAAAAGTAAAATTAGGCCATCAGATAAGAACAGTATACCCGTATATGTAAAAACTGTCAAAAGTCTGGACATACCGAGTCTCATTGCAAGAGTAAATAAGAAAAATTAGATTGATATTTTTTTTTGTCACCATTATTAATTAATTTTAAAACTAATCGTTGATTTATTTTCCGTACACAAAATTGAACTAAACAACTCTAAATATAAGAATTCCGTATAAGAATTATTTGCTTCTTTGTATTGTGATTTAATAATAAATAAATAGCATATTGTCTAGCCTTATAATATAATTTAATTGGTCCGACTGGTCTTGTTTTGGTCCGACTGGTCTTAGTCCGAGTGGTCTTTGGTCCGAGTGGTCTGGATACCTACGACAATTGGCATTGAGTTTGAGCGTTCGCACACATAACTACCCGCATTCCTGTATTTTAGTTACCGTCTTTTACATTCTAGTAAAATCTCTGCAAATTTTATAGCTTTACTTTTTGAAATATTTTGTTCTAATTATTTGATTAGCGATTCGGATGGGATAATTTACTTTTGAACACGCATGCCGCACAAACACAACTATACATTCGTTTTACGGGCTTTATCACACTTCGGTCAAAACTGTCGAATCGAGAATTAATGTTCCGCTTCTTACGGGGTCATACGGGCTTAGTAGCATTATATTACCCACCCGGGCACCCAATAGGCACGTTGAGGGCTGTCGCAACACGCTTAAAGATGTTACTGAAGCGGTTATTATTCGATCGAAAGAATGCGTATAAAATTAAAAATACACTCAGAGAATTCGGAGGCAAGCTTCATGATCCTTGTTAAATTATTTATAACAGAATGAAGATAGGATATTTATAGTTTATATATGACTTTATTTTTACGAGTATCCGTGCAATCAGTGATAATTTAATTGTGAAGAAAATTTGATAGACTGGCGATCAATGGTTTCCATATAAATCTCCTATGTAATTGCCTTCAATTGATATTTTTCGTCGCCCAAACCCATATACGATCAAAATGATCGCGCTGTCAAACTATCTTTCAATGTTAACCACCCCCCGCAACAGGTATATTGGATTCGACCAATACGTCACGAAGACATTGTTGACATCGACTCTGTCGAAATTACAAGTAAATTTTCAAATTTTTCAAGAGAGAACTTGTTTTCATCGTTGTGATAATTAGTTGTGCAATGGATTTTATCGAACGGGAGTTCATTACAAACACACAGGTAAGTTTATAATAACCAAAGTTAAGTAGTTTGTTCATAATCGAAGAAATCTGTTTAAAATTTACGATGGTTCACACAGTAGTGGTCATTTTGTTAAAATACAGAAACTGAGATTTAACACAACAACATATATGACATACCAAATAAGGTATTATGTCTTAGTGTTACTTATGTAATAATAATCAGATGCACGATTTTGACAAGAAATAATAAGCAGGAAAACAAATAATGTATACATATATTGCCGTCGCCCCTGTGTGTGTGCATGCGTGTGTGTGTTTGTATATGGTGTATATCGAGGACACACATCTGAATACAAACCTTCTAATCGAGGACCTGTGCCAACCGAGGACTTTTTGAACTAAATCCAGGACTGTAACGATGTTCAGAAGCCCGGATTTAATATCCCATTTGATTTTAAGGTCAATCTGATGTGTTCCGCCCGCGTTAGGCGGTATTCCACAGGGTATCCTTACTGTGTGTGACACTGTGATCTGAAAAAGGTAAAATATGATTGTGTGTATCAAGTCCGCGGTTAGTGTTTATTTGACAGCGAGTGCATCAGTCCTCAGTTAACCGATTTCTACCATACACATCATATGTGTTCACGTGGGAGAATAAGTTACTATTTTTGCCATATCTGTAAACTTAATAACCGTTTTCAACCCGTATGTTATTAAAAATCAAGCCATCTAGTCATATTACTTATTGACGGAAATTTCGAAATTTTTACCTGGCGTAACATATAATATTATTGCCGAAATAATTGAAATATTAATAAGTCTCTCAATTTCTAGTAATAAGGATAAAATAATAAATGATCTGAAATTGAAATATTAATAAGTCGCGCAATTTCAAGTAGTGACACTTGTTAGGGCGTATTAAGCCAGTTACAATTGTCTTATATAATGCATAGGTACCATTGCCACCACTGGGCAATTTTTGCCTTGCGGGTGTACTACAGATAGAGATTGATGAGTCTCGGGAGGCGTCGGGAACAGGTGGATCCATCGGGAGGCCACGAGAGAACTGCGAACAGTTTCAATGCTTGCATTGTCAGGAAAACAGGCCGGGGAGGTAACCCCGGAGGTTTCCAGATCCGCAAGAAAACTCCGAAGATGTCTCGCTATAATCGTAAGTATATAAACATAAATTGTTTTTTCTCTAGGGTGGTTTGATGGCCGAATGGGTAGCACGTGCGCGCAGTATATGGTCTGTCATTGAGTCAACTGTCGTGGTTTCGATTTCCCGGTTGTACGTGACAAGGAGTAAAGAAATAAAATTGAGTCGTGTGTTAGTCCCGAATGACCTAGTTTGTGTCGAGTGGACGTAAAGTCCCATTTCTCTCTCTTTCTCTCTCGCTATAATCCTCATAATGCCTCGTTCGGCATTTTTGTCCAAACGTGGCAAAAACGTGTTAAAATTTTTGCCACAATTTTACCACGTCCTAACGTGGTAAAAAAAAAGGCCACGTTTGTCTGGAGTTTTTGGAACGAGGTATTTTGTCCAGAACGGTTGTTCACAAGGGTGGATACATGATTTTTCAAAAGTGGTGTGGTGGGGTCTCGTCGACCGTATCAAGGAGGGCATATTTGGTGACACTTTCAAGCTATTATGTAGAGAAAAAAAACACAAGGCAAAATCGACTAGAAATGACATTCGTTGTATAAAAAGAAATTATTACATTCTTTGTTGCAATGAAAAACAGCCAAGTTCAAAGCGGAGCGAACTGAAAAATTGTATTTTAGGTCTTTGAAGCTTTATAATTACAAATATACTGTTCCTGTTTTTATATAATAAACGATATTATATACTATTCAAAAAAAGTAGGGGATATTTGATTTTTAAGTGTTATTAAAGTCACCTAATGAAACTGACGAAGAAACAAATGACAAAATGAAATGAAGTTCACATTCATCGATTTATTCCAAATGATCGTTAGACTAAGTAAGGCACAGACTGACCATTATAAGGGTAAAATGATACCCGGGGTCAAACAGCAAAGTTACCACAGCATCACAACCAAGTCAGTAACGGGTAAATCCTCCTCTGTTTGCCAAACAAGCATTGATCCGACGTGGCATACTCCTAATGAGACGTCTAAGGTCATTTTGGTCCAGATTGTCCCATTCCTGTTGCAACGCAGCAGCAAGTTCTTGGACTTTGGCAGGACGTTGTTGACGTTGACGTAACCTCTGTCCAAGCATGTCCCAGACATGCTCGATGGGGGAGAGGTCGGGACTCAGTGCTGGCCAAGGTAATGTGGTGATGTTCTGTTGTTGGAGGTAACCTGTAACGATCCTGGCCCTGTGACATCTTGCGTTGTCATTCTGGAAGATGAAACGGCGGCCATGACGTCGTGCGAACGGCACAACATGGACTGCCAAGATGTTGTCCCGGTAGTACTGGCCTGTAACACGCCCTGCAACAACATGTAAAGCCGTTCTTCCAGCAACAGTGATGCCTCCCCACACCATAACAGAACCACCCCCAAATCGATCATGTCTGATGACGTTAACGTCTTGGAAGCGCTCGTTTCGACGACGCCACACCCTCCTACGTCTGTCCAAAAAATCAACAGTGAACCTTGACTCATCTGAAAACATCACATTGCTCCAGCGTCGATTATCCCAGTGTTGACGATCCCTACACCAACGACGTCTTGCCTGAATGTGATGATCTCTCAAACAAGGGATCACGCGAGGACGTCGGGCGCGAAGGTGACCCCTATGCAGTCGATTCCGAATCGTCTGGCCACTCACTCTCACACCAGTGTCTGTTTGAAGACGAGCGCTGATCTGATTTGCTGTGATGACACGATTTCTCAAGGCCAAGGTACGGATAAATCGATCCTGGGCTTGAGTTGTCGCCCTTGGTCGACCTGAGCGTGGTCTGTCCTGTACAGATTGTGTATCACGGTATCTGGACCATAGCCTGCTTATGACAGACTGAGAAACATTCATCGTCCGCGCCACAACCGCCTGTGTTGTGCCGATCTGTAGCATGCCAAGGGCACGTAACCTTTCATTTTGGGTAAGCCGACGCATATCAAAATTTGTTTTCTGGTCACTAAAACAATTAAACTGATGTTTCCACCCTGGAATTCAATGCCACAATGACTGTAACATTCAAAGTCAGAGTCGTGCAAATCTTGGGTTGGACCCCCATGATGATCCCAAGCATCACCTGCATTCCATGCGGTAGCTATTGGTGCGTTTGGGCGTCACATGTAACTGGAAATGTTTCTTCTGTTAGGTTCTATAGTGACTTTTTTCGTAGTCATTTGCATATTTTAGTATTATGCCCCCAAAATCAAATATCCCCTACTTTTTTTGAATAGTATAGTTAATATATCTCATGAAACTTTATATGTAATTGGCACTTTATGAAATAGACACAATTTATGTTTATATAATGACATGCAAAGCGGGGCGATGCGAAATAATTATTAAACATAATTACATTTTCATCTTCCAGGCCTACGTCTAGATTCTTATTTAAGGGTCGATCTCGACTATATTTTAGAGAATAAAACTGCTTAATTTTGTGTTAAAGGCCCTTACGATCTTTCACCTCTGGTCCGAGCAACTTACTCAATATACGTGATACGTTTTCATCTTAATCCCGCCAGTTTTCATCTGACTCGAAACGGAGATCGGTGTCCCAAGCAGTATTACACGGTGTCTGGATAAAACCTGACTTTTATTTTATAAATGTACCTTTCGTTATCAAGTACAGCATGTGGGTCATGCACTGTATAGACCTCTAAAGGAACGGCACTAGATTATCAGGTCATCCAACAAAAAAAAAATTGAATCGAACCCTTAAAAGGGTTACGTATCCGGATAAGCAAATATTGCAATTTTATAAAAAAAAAAAATTAAAAAATTGACAAATAATGATAAATTTGGATGTTAATTCGAGAGAATTTTCTATTGTAGTGAAGACAATTACACATCCGCACCTCACCATACAAAAAAGTCCCCATTTGTCGGTATTATGTGTGGTCAAAGGGATGACAAAAACGTAGTTATTTACAGGTGAACGACTACAATACGTGTCAAGTCCACAGTATGATAGTATAGAGGAAATGACCTCGTTTGGCGGCGTTCCCAACTTACACCATGCGTGTTCTCGATTAGGCGTAACTAGCACAGGGACTCGGTCGGTCATATTTCCCCAATTATTTGCAAACTCCCATGTGTCCGCATTTCTTCTGTAAAAAGTCAAATGCATAAAATATATAAATTGAAGTATAATTTATATCTTTTCGTAATCGTTTGATGTAATATAATAGAGTTCAGAAATAACGGTGCTTTTCAGCTACATGCAATATTTATCAAGGCCTCGATTAGGAGGAATCAGTCAAAGTCCTCGATTTACACAATATTATACATGCATGTGTGTGTGTGTGGGTGTGTGTGTGGGGGGTGCGTGTGTGTGTCGCCTACAGGCCGCAATTCTTAACTGATCGTCTTGAAACTTTGCATACTTGTTCCTTGCACCCCAAGGATGGTCCCTATTGGTAGAACCACACTCTGATTGTTTGTTGTCTACAGGCCGCATTTCTTGGCGGATTATTTTGAAACTTTGCATACTTATTCCTTATACCCTAAGGATCACATGCATGCATGGTGCATGCTCTAACCCTAGGGACAGAGCCACGCCCATTTTCTCTTTGTGTGTATGTGTGTCGACTACTGGCGACAATTCTAATTGGATTCTCTTGAAAACCTTTCATACTTATTCCTTATAACCAAAGGTTGAACCCTGTTATTTTTGGTGCATGCCCCACCTTGAAACTTTGCATACTTATTCCTTCTATCCTAAGGAACATCCCTGTTGTTTGTAGTGAATGCCAACCACCAGGGCAGAGCCACACCCATTTTCTTTTTGTGTGTCCGTGTGTCACTTACAGCCCGCAATTCTTAATCGATCGTCTTGAATATCTTTTTATACTTATTCGTTATACCCAAAGACTGACCTCTATTATTTTTGGTACATGCCCGACCCCCTGAGACAGAGCCACGCCCAGTGTTTGTGTGCCCCGTATTTCGCCTACAGGCCGCAATTCTTAACAGATTCTTTTGAAACTTTGCATACCTATTCCTTTGGTGATCGCCAAACCCCCAGGGACAGGGCCACACCAAGTTTTTCTTTGTGTCTGTGTGTTGTCTACAGGCCACGATTCTTAATGGATTGTTTTTGAACTTGGGATATGTATTCCTTATAGCCAAAGGACGACAACTGCATGTCCCGACCCCAAGGGGCAGAGCCACGCCCAATTTTTGTGTTTATCGTTTACAGGCCGCATTTCTTAATGGACCAACTTGGTGAATGCCCCGACCCCAGGGGCAGAGTCATGCCCAATTTTTGCCTTTAGGGCCCGAAGGCTACAATTCTAAATGGATTATCTTGGAACTTGGTATAGTTATTCCTTATAACCGAAGGACGGCAACTATTGATGTTGGTGCCCTTTCGGTGGTGCCACACCCACTTTTTGTTGATATTTTGTCTGTAAATGATATACAGGTTGCAATTATTAAAAGATTTGGATACAATTCGGAATGATCCAGCATAGGGTTGTACCTATATATATTGGTCCATGTCCAACCCCAATGATTTTGTCTACAGGCTGGAATTCTAAATGGATCATCTTGGAACTTGGCATATTTATTTCTTATACTGTAGGGATAGCAACTATTTATTTTGGTGCATGTCCCGAACCCCAGGGGTGTGGTACCACATCCATTATTTTGTTAGTTTTTATCGGTAAGTACTCTACAGGTTGCAATAATTAACAGATTTTGTTCAAATTCAGCATATCAATCATTTCAATAACAGGGTGGTACCTATTTATATTGTTCCATATCCAAACCCCAGGGGCAGAGCCACGCCCAATTTTTGTTCTTATCGTCTAGGGGCTGCAATTCTGAATGGATCATCTTGGAACTTGCATATTTATTCCTTATACCGTAAAGACAGCAACTATTTATTTTGGCACATGCTCCGACCCCCTGGGGCAGTATCACACCCACTTTTTAAAATTAATATTTTGTCTGTAAATTTGACAAAACAAACCCAACGCCTAGCCTTCTTTGCCACTTGTCATATTACAGCCATTTCATATCTCATTCTCCTCATTTTAAAAAGTACCATATTAATCAAAGCAGGAATGTGGACGTATATTGCAGCGTTAGCGATGCTCTTGTTTTAAATACCCAAAATCATGTTGAACTGGATTCAAACGGAAGGAAGCCCGGATACTCTGACCGTGACGGGAGCCTTAAGCGGAACAAGGACGGGCCAAGCCACGGCAGCAGGCTTATTGTTTTTAATCAAGCAATTTTTATACGCCCACATTTTCATGTGGACGTATTATGCCGTAGCCCCGTCTAGAGGGCACAATTATTATCCGATTTAAAAAACAAACGTTCGAATATATCACCGACGGTTGAGTTAGAATTTCGTGAAAATCGGACCAAAACTGCCCAAAAAATGGCCGCCCCTCGTACGCAACATCAGTGTTGTGGACCGTCTAGAGCAGTGCTTCTCAACCTTTTTTGCCGACGGCACTCCTTGGAACACATGAAAAAAACAGCGGTACACCTGGCTAAATATACTATTCAAAAAAAGTAGGGGATATTTGATTTTTAAGTGTTATTAAAGTCACCTAATGAAACTGACGAAGAAACAAATGACAAAATGAAATGAAGTTCACATTCATCGATTTATTCCAAATGATCGTTAGACTAAGTAAGGCACAGACTGACCATTATAAGGGTAAAATGATACCCGGGGTCAAACAGCAAAGTTACCACAGCATCACAACCAAGTCAGTAACGGGTAAATCCTCCTCTGTTTGCCAAACAAGCATTGATCCGACGTGGCATACTCCTAATGAGACGTCTAAGGTCATTTTGGTCCAGATTGTCCCATTCCTGTTGCAACGCAGCAGCAAGTTCTTGGACATTGGCAGGACGTTGTTGACGTTGACGTAACCTCTGTCCAAGCATGTCCCAGACATGCTCGATGGGGGAGAGGTCGGGACTCAGTGCTGGCCAAGGTAATGTGTTGATGTTCTGTTGTTGGAGGTAACCTGTAACGATCCTGGCCCTGTGACATCTTGCGTTGTCATCCTGGAAGATGAAACGGCGGCCATCACGTCGTGCGAACGGCACAACATGGACTACCAAGATGTTGTCCCGGTAGCACTGGCCTGTAACACGCCCTGCAACAACATGTAAAGCCGTTCTTCCAGCAACAGTGATGCCTCCCCACACCATAACAGAACCACCCCCAAATCGATCATGTCTGATGACGTTAACGTCTTGGAAGCGCTCGTTTCGACGACGCCACACCCTCCTACGTCTGTCCAAAAAATCAACAGTGAACCTTGACTCATCTGAAAACATCACATTGCTCCAGCGTCGATTATCCCAATGTTGACGATCCCTACACCAACGACGTCTTGCCTGAATGTGATGATCTCTCAAACAAGGGATCACGCGAGGACGTCGGGCGCGAAGGTGACCCATATGCAGTCGATTCCGAATCGTCTGGCCACTCACTCTCACACCAGTGTCTGTTTGAAGACGAGCGCTGATCTGATTTGCTGTGATGACACGATTTCTCAAGGCCAAGGTACGGATAAATCGATCCTGGGCTTGAGTTGTCGCCCTTGGTCGACCTGAGCGTGGTCTGTCCTGTACAGATTGTGTATCACGGTATCTGGACCATAGCCTGCTTATGACAGACTGAGAAACATTCATCGTCCGCGCCACAACCGCCTGTGTTGTGCCGATCTGTAGCATGCCAAGGGCACGTAACCTTTCATTTTGGGTAAGCCGACGCATATCAAAATTTGTTTTCTGGTCACTAAAACAATTAAACTGATGTTTCCACCCTGGAATTCAATGCCACAATGACTGTAACATTCAAAGTCAGAGTCGTGCAAATCTTGGGTTGGACCCCCATGATGATCCCAAGCATCACCTGCATTCCATGCGGTAGCTATTGGTGCGTTTGGGCGTCACATGTAACTGGAAATGTTTCTTCTGTTAGGTTCTATAGTGACTTTTTTCGTAGTCATTTGCATATTTTAGTATTATGCCCCCAAAATCAAATATCCCCTACTTTTTTTGAATAGTATATATATGAAAAATAATTGAATTTTGCAAAATAAAAACATGGCAAGTCATGGACGACAGACTGGTTATAGACACATAGTAAGACTCAAACTAAATAAAGAAAAATACAGCTACTCTATGAACTTAATTCATTGCAATGTTTCGAATTTCATCAAATAGCTAGCTTCTTTATTGAGAAATTTTCTAAGTGTGCCGTTCAAAATTTCGTGGCACACTTAGGAAGATCTTGTGGCACACCTGTGTGCCGCGACACACTGGTTGAGAATCACTGGTCTAGAGAGAGAGAGAGAGAGAGAGAAATGGGGTTTAACGCCCACTCCACACAAACTAGGTCATTTCGGGACTATGGTTTAATTTTATTTCAATAATTCGCTTGCGCGTAGGGGTCTTTAGCAGTGGGAGGAAACCGGAGGACCCGGAGAAAACCCACGAGGTTGGACAGGCGACCCTACTCCTTGTCATGTACAACCGGGGATTCGAAACCACGCCAGTTGACTCAATGACTTAAGCTTTATGATACAGCGCGCACGTGCTAACCATTCGGCCACCCAACCCCCCGGACCGTCTAGAGGTGACAATTTTCATCTGATTTTGATGAAACATGAAATGCATCTTTATAACCCAAAGATCGTGGTTCCTTTCGATTTTCGCGCATATTGGATCGTAACTTCCTGAATTATGGCCCTTGGTTGTATGAAAAATAGCGTTTTAGCTTGTGGTCCCTCTAGAGGTCACAATTTTTATCCGATTTAAAAAAAACAAACAAAAAACGTGTGAATATATCACCGTTACACCGTAATGTTGTTTGAGTTCGAATTTCGTGAAAATCGGACCAAAACTGATGGACAAAATGGCCACCCATCGTACGCAAATAGTGTGAACATGTGGTATATCAAGGTTGTGGACCGTCTAGAGGTCACAATTTTGGTCCGATTTTGATGAAATTTGAAATACATGTTTATAACCCGTTACACCGTAATGTTAGTTGAGTTCGAATTTCAAGAAAATGGGACCAAAACTGCCTGACAAAATGGCGGCTCCTTGTACGCAAAAAGTGTTAAAGTATGTCATACCAAGATTGTGAACCCTGTAGAAGTCACAATTGTTATCAGATTTTGATGAAACTTAAAATATATGTTTATGGCCCAACGAACTCGGTTCCTGTCGCTATTTGCGCATATCAGACTTAACTTCCTGGATTATGGCCTCTGATTGTACGAAAAATCAAGTTTTTTTAGCTTGTGGATTCTCTAGAGGTCACAACTTTTTATCCGATTTTAAAAACTGTTTAAACATATTACATTCCACCATGATGAAGGTTGAATTCGAATTTCGGGAAAATCGAAACGAAACTGCCCAACAAAATGGCCGCTCTTTGTACGCAAATTGTGTAAAAGTATGTAATACGAAGGTTGTGGACCCTCTAGAAGCCACAATTTTTATCCGATTTTGATGAAATTTTAAATTCATGTTTATATCACAAAAATATCGGTTCCTTTCGATAATCGCTCATATTCGAATCGCTCATAGCCCCTGATTGTTCGAAAAATCACATTTTTAGCTTGTGGACCCGCTATGAGTCAAAATTTGTATTCAGTTTTAAAAAACGTTTAAATATATCACCGTTACACATCATCGAAGATTGAGTTCGTATATCGTAAAAATCTGACCCAAACTGCCGCTCCTTGTACGCAAATAGTGTAAAAGTATGTAATACCAAGGTTGTGGACACTCTAGAAGTCACAATTTTTATCCGATTTTGATGAAACTTGAAATGTATGATTATAACCCAAAGATCTTGATTCCTTGCGATATATGCGCATGTCAGACCATAACTTCCTGGATAATGACCCCTGATTGTACGAAAAAATCGCCTTTTTTTAGCTGGTTCCAAAAAAGTTGACTGACAGAATCCGATTTTAACCCTACCCACGCCACTTACTCACATTGAGAGAAGTCACCGGTTTTATTCTACTTTAATATCAAGTAACAGTGTATTGTTTTTTTATTAATTTATACCAACATTTAAAAAAAACAAAAAGCTATATTACTCGGTATAGCCCAGGGCCCCTCTAGGCTCAGGGACAAGTGTCCCAGCTGCCCCCCCCCCTCACGGGCCCTGGTTCCGGAACCATAGGCGTACATGGCCAAGCTCGGTTATTTCGGGGGGGGGGGGCACTGGGGCAATTTGCCCGAAAATCTTCTTTGTCACCCGAATTTTCAGAATGAATCAGTCATTAACTAGAACGAGTTTTCCACAAATGTTATTGCGTGGGGTCTTAAGTATTATAGTATTCAAAACGTAAACCACGCGCGATTTCATTTTACAATTATATTTCTATGATATGGTCTCACTCTCTGATGGTTGTTGCCGAAAAACGGAAATACATGGCGCGAAAAATGGACGGTTCATCGGGATATATTTAGTGTAGGATAAAGCACGAGACCGGGGTTATGCTGGGGAAAGAAAGGCTGAAGAAAATAACCTAGACAAATAAAAACCGAGGCCGACAGGCATAACCGTAGTCGAGGACTTTATCTTGCTTATACATGTATAAAACCCCTGGAGGAAGAAACCGTTACAGGTTTAAAGAAAAACTTTTAAAAGAATAACCCCGAATTCCCCTGTATATATTTATTAAAGCTGCCCCGACTTTCAGACCGCAAGTTATTCCGGGCACAGAATAAACCCCAAAGATCAAAGAGATTTACCGTTATAGGTTTATAATTGTGAATAAAATTCAGTAGACGGGTGACCTATTTTTTGAATATAAATTTCCTGTAATTACCTCCAGTTGATACTTTTCGTTGTCCAAACCCAAACGATCGAAATGATTGCGATTTGTTTTGATTGTAAAATTTAAGCCCGCCCCCCTTTTTATTTTATGGATCGAATCTATTTTATGTCCCTTGGAATATTTCAGGTGGTTTTTTATCCAATAGTTTGGCTTTATTTACTGATGTACTTCACCTAGGCAGTGATTTAATTAGTTTTACTGTTAGTCTCGTCTCAGTATTTTTATCACAAAAAACAGCTAATAAAACCATGTCATTTGGATACCATAGAGCAGGTATGTATGCATTCCATCTAATGTTGACCTGAAATGATGAGTTTAATTTGTTATAATAATGTATAACATTTATTTAGCCCCTTCGAACCCACAATATCTTTTTCTCTTCTTTTTTTCGACGATTCCTTTTTTTTTTTTTTTTTTTTTTTTTTTTTTTTTTTAAGTTTGGAGTCACCGATTTTGGCTTTAAGCAAAATAGGGTCTGTCGGGTAACCGTTTTATTCGTGTTGGCGGGGGCTTGGGGAGACGAACGCTGAAATTGAAGCAATTCGTTAATTGAAAGGGTTAACGACTCAAATCTATAGTTTGAATGTTTTGAAAAAGATCCATCACTGTTTTAGGATGAATATGTTATATGTTTTCCAGTATGGGGATTTGTAATATGAACCATTTGTTATTGTAGAAGTAGTGGGTGTATTATTCAGTGTTCTGATAATCTGGATAACATCGGGTATTCTGTGTTTTGAAGCTGCTGAAAGGATTATCTATGATTACTATAAAGATGTTAAACCGGATGAAATGTTGATTACAGCTGGAATTGGTGTGTTATTTAATTTCATGTAAGTTTACTTTCACGGTACGCATTTGTTTCTGACGTTTCACTTCAACCAACATACATTAACACCGCACAACAGTATTGAGCAAGTAGCGCTCATGTTTTCTTCCCGGACAAAAGATGTTTTTTTAAATATTGATTCACATCTTACATGTGTATCTAATTTGTTGTTTTGTGCTGTGTTTCTTTATTGTTTTTCGGTGTTCCCTTAAATATTTCACTAACAAACTTGTGTAGTCTCATTGTGTACTAACACCCTTCTTGTTCCATGGCGAATTCATGAGTTTGGACACACTTAAGAAAATTCACATTTTAGGGGCTTTCTTTGGATTGGAGAGCTGCTCTAACACCATTCTTGCTGCTGCATGGAGAATTCAGGAGTTTAGACATAGTTAAGAAATTTCCCATTTTTAATTTACTTTCTTATGATTTCAGAATGGCAGCAGTGCTAAATTCTAATAGCTCCTGTTGTTCGTCTGGTTCCATTCCACAGTTTGGACACACCCACTCTGGTGACAGTAAACACGTGTCATATGGTACTACCGGTGACTATGAACCACTCGATGAAAAACCAGCAAAAAACAAAAATATCAACGTAAAGGCTGCTCTAATACACGCTATTGGTGATACTGTACAGAGTTTGTGTGTGTTAACGGCTGCTTTAATTATTAAGTTCACGGTAATTAAAGATTTTATTCTGTCCATTTTCATCTTTCAAATCGCAGGAGTGGTCTTGGCCCTTGTGCTTTGGGGCAGTGACGGGTGTCATTCACTGAGTAGGGTATGATTACTCTTTCTAGAACATAATATGGCATCACGCTTTTTATACGCCCACATTTTCATGTGGACGTATATTGTCGTCGCCACCGTCCGTCCTTCCATCCGTTCACATTTATAATTTTGTTTGTGGACACTGTACAGGTCATAATTTCTATCCGATTTTGACGAAACTTGATATAAAGGTCTATCTCC
This sequence comes from Patella vulgata, assembly GCF_932274485.2. Taxonomy (NCBI): domain Eukaryota; kingdom Metazoa; phylum Mollusca; class Gastropoda; family Patellidae; genus Patella; species Patella vulgata. The sequence goes on from NC_065883.2 coordinate 29,509,863, forward strand.
CAAACATCTCGGTTCCTTTCGATATTGGCATTATCGGACCATACCTTCATGGATTATGGCCCCTGATTGTACAAAAAAAATGACGTGTTTAGCTTGTGGACACTCTAGAGGTGACAATTTTCATCTGTATTTGATGAAACTTAAATGCATGTTTATAACCTAAAGATCCTGGTTCCTTTCGATATTCGCGCATATCGGATTGTAACGTCCTGAATTATGACCCTTGATTGTACGAAAAATCTCGTTTTTAGCTTGTGGTCCCTCTAGAGGTCACAATTTTCATTCGATTTTAAAAAAAAAACGTTCGAATATACTGTATCACCGTCGGTTGAGTTCGAATTTCGTGGAAATCGGACCAAAACTGCCCGACAAAATGGCCGTCCCTCGTACGTAATATCAAGGTTGTGGAACGTCTAGAGGTCACAATTTTGATCTGATTTTGATGAAACTTGACATACATGTTTATAACCCAAAGATCTTGGTTCCTTTCGATTTGGATCGTAACTTCCTGAATTATGACCCTTGGTTGTATGAAAAATCGCGTTTTAGCTTGTGGTCCCTCTAGAGGTCACAATTTTTATCCGATTTAAAAGAAAAACGTGTGGATATATCACCGTTACACCGTAATGTTGGTTGAGTTCGAATTTCGTGAAAATCGGACCAAAAGTGATGGAAAAAATGGCCACCCATCGTACGTAAATAGTGTAAACATATGGTATATCAAGGTTGTGGACCGTCTAGAAGTCACAATTGTTATCAGATTTTGATGAAACTTAAAATATATGGTTATGTCCCAAAGATCTCGGTTCCTGTCGCTATTTGCGCATATCAGACTGTAACTTCCTGGATTATGGCCTCTGATTGTACGAAAAATCGTGGGTTTTTTTTTTAGTTTATGGATTCTCTTGAGGTCACAATTTTTTATCCGACTTTAAAAACCGTTTAAACATATCACATTCCACCATGATGAAGGTTGAATTCGAATTTCGGGAAAATCGAAACGAAACTGTCCGACAAAATGGTCGCTCTTTGTACGCAAATTGTGTAAAAGTATGTAATACGAAGGTTGTGGCCCATTTAGAGGTCACAATTTTTATCCGATTTTGATGAAACTTAAAAAATATGTTTATGTCTCAAAGATCTCAGTGCTTTTTCACATTTGAGCACTTCAGACCATAACTTTCTGGATTATGGCCCCTGATTGTACGAAAAATCGCTTTGTTTTTAGCTTGTTCTCTATCCATCTCTTGTAAAATGTGGGCGTATCTTGCCTGGCAACCGCTGGTTTATAGGAAAGTTCACATGACCATGGACCGTATGATACGGTCCATGACATGACTAACTGCGATATCACCTCGGTGGAAGCGTACGTAAAATACCACTAACTCACACACACTAACAAACTATTGTTCGACTTTTGTATATCTAAAGCACTAGCTCATTTATAATTGAGTTTAATCCGGTAACGTACACGAGGCATGTGTACGTACTTCTGACATATCTTACAAAACTGTCATGGCACTTTCGTTTTAATTATGATCATTAGTCTGTCCTTTGGAGACCAGAATCCGTTTTGAGACATAAAACGAATATTCAAGTAAGTGCTTTAGTTCGTACGTCTATTACAGACATTTTTATAACTATATTTTACATTTATCTATTTTAGAATGCACCTGAATACCGCCTGGCTGATCCAATCTGTACCTTTGTATTCTTTGTAATTGTATTAGTGACCACCGTGACTATTTTACGAGACGTTTGCCGGGTTCTATTAGAGAGTAAGACCGTTTTCATCTATGATGTTCTAATTAGTTACCGAAGAATGGACAGACACGATTATGAGCTAGATTCGACTCTTTACCATGTACTCATATCTATACTCATCGGAAGCCATTGGATATTTGGTGAAATGAAATGTTGTTTATGTCCTACTTTTCTGCTCCGGTCTAATGAAGACGGGCGTATTCCATACAATGTGTCATGAGAGAAATGCTGCACGGAGAGAGGCGCTGCGACCTACCCTTATATCGAACTCCAACTGTCAAGGGTTCTTTTACTTGCACGCCAATGTGTACACTGTACACACTGGTGTGAATCACTGGATCTCGGGTTTTCGTTCCATCCGAACGACTATATGTTGTCCCTTGCCAGGCCCTCCGTCCTGCTAACAAAGAGAAACCATGCCGGAAAATCCACATGACCGTTCTCGGCAGTCACCTGGATCGAACACAGGACAGCCACCTCCCGGTTAGCGAGCTAACTTCTTACCCACTTAGCCACCGCTTTTCCCTGTCCAGTTCGTTCTGTGTTTTGTCTTATTTGTATTCCATTATGAATATATTATTGGGATTTCAGGTGTACCTAATGATATTAAGTATACTGATGTTAGAACTCTACTGGAATCTATAGAAGGTGTCAAGATGATTCACAGTCTTCATATCTGGCCTCTTACTATGGGACGTAACGCCGTCATGGTTCATATCACAAAAGGTAGTTTATATCGTCTTACCCTGAGACTAAAGCCGTTGCCAATTGCGCTTTCATGTCTTTGTTGTATATCATTTGATTAGACCCACCAGGGAAACCGGCGTGTGTCTGTGTTTGCAGAGGGGTAGTCTTAGACGTCCAGAACCTCGATTGTCTTCAATAGCATATATTCGTCTGTCATTTCTGTTTTCCGGAAGCTGTCTTTAATCGATATATTTGATTGAAATTTAGTAGGCCTACACTGCTGTAGGCTATAGCAGAGTCATTGATAAAGTTCGCGTGTTGTGGGGTTGCGTTCATTTCAGGCGGAATCATATCATCTTACCGTCGGATATAACAAACGCATTAATATATATTATCGGGGATTGTAGTAAAAGCGTTAAAGATGAATTCCCACAACAGTATTTATAGTATAGTGTAGTATGGCATAATATATGGAAAGTATAAGCCGGGGATTGTAGTAGAAGCGTTAAAGATGCATTCCTACAACAGTATTTATAGTGTAGTGCAGTATGGCATATATGGAAAGTATAAGTCACTTAAGACAGGACAGGACAGGACAAAACTGTAACGGTGTTCCTAGCTCGCAGTCTATCTCCTCGAGTGACATAAAGAGCGCGCCATGTGTTGATTTTATATATAGCGGTTGTGAGAGCATTGGGGTGCTTAAACGTCCAGTAGACTCGACGATTAAACATCGGATACCGAAGATGGCATTGGATAATCCAAGAATTGACTTATGCTTCGATATTTATGGTAATTGGACAGCGACTAAAGACAAATACAACTATTATTGTATTCTCCCTCAATCAAGTCACATGACAAAAAAGGCTTTTTAAAACAGGTTATTGCGTCCCGAGGTAGTTTTCTTGCAATAAAAATGTTTTGAGTGGGATTTGAAGCAAACTTTTGATTAATTAGTCTGATTACATTTCTAGTCCAAATATATCATCAAATCACACAGTTTGTACGCGGGAAAGCAGCTTTTAAAAAAATGAAACTTGGTCTTATGAACCAGATTGTTTTTAGTAAAGTATATTCCATGGGCATGTGAGTTACTGTTAATATTGGAGGAATTTAAATGTTTACAGGTGACAAGGTTGAGAGCGAAGGAATAATGGAAATGGCAACAAACAGATTAAAAACAGATTTCAACTTTTCTTATATCACAGTACAAGTAGAAAAGTATAACTCTGAAGTTATGCCTGCTTGTAAAGATTGTCAAGATCTCTGTTGAGTGAGATTTAAAGCTGATTTCTTAAAACACTTCTGTTGATAATGGAGGCTCATCTGACCGTTATTGGTAGAGTTTCAACTGAATTGTGTTAATTGGGATTTAGTTGACTTTTATTAATGGAGGCTAAACTTTTTGCTGTTAATGAGTTCAAAACTGACTTTCCAAAATAACATTAAAACAATTCTGAATTTTGTCAGTCAGATAAAACTGACTGTTTGAAACTAACACCACAATCTCTTAAAAACCATTGTACCAACATCACAACTCCTTTTGCTGTCGCTGTTTGTCTCCTTATATAAAATCTGTCAAAACCTAAGATTCTAGTTAACTTCTTATATTATTTATTTTCTATGAATATGTCTCTTAAATTTTAATTATTATTTATGTGTTCTTTGTAATCAATATATCAATAAACATATTACATAATGGAAGGTTATTTTGTTTGCAGGGTGGAGGGGGTGGGAGCGTTATTGATTGTATGACACCTAAGGTCAAAGGCGGGTAGGGGGTTCAAAACCAAAAGAAACTGAAGATGATAACGCCCGAATACGATGATATTTCCTTCCAGGGTATAAGGGTGTGTGTTGCTATGTGCCCTCCTTGAGAAAATGTGCCCTCTGCTGAAAAACGTGCCCTCGAAATTTTAAAACTTAGGGAAATGTCCGCGTCAGGGTCAATATATTCCCATTGCCCTAATGACAATATAATGCCCCCTTTTCGCGCTGTCCTTCTCTTCTCCAAACACAATCCAGTGTGACAAGAAATGGCGATCGACTGATTTTGGCTGGTTTGCAACCATTTGTAATAACAATTTCGCATTTAACCACGTATTAAAATTGCCAGGGGCGGACTGGGTAGCTCTGTGCCCTCGGACCAACTGATTTTGTTGGGGTCCCCATCGCGGTGAAGAATTCGTGAAATGATAAGACGAAACTAGTTTGATTCACTTGCACCTCGCTCACAGATCATTTTTGTACGTCCACATTCAAAATGTATAGGTATAGGGAGCCACGGTGGCTAGGTGGTTAAGACGCTGGCTCGCTAGACTGGAGGTCGGGTGTTCGATCCCTGCATTGGCCGAGAAAGTTCATCTGAATTTTCCGACGTGGTTTCCCCTTGTCAGTGGTGCAGAACGGAGGGCCTGGCAAGGACAGCTGTCTAGTCCTTCGGATGAGACGAAAAACTGAGGTCCCGTGTATACATTGGAATGCACGTAAAAGATCCCTTGGCAGTTGGAATTCGATATAAGAGTAGGCGATAGTGCCGCTGCCCGGGCAAAATTTCCCTCATAGCACAATGTATGGCGTATGCCCGTCTTCATTAGCCCAGTATATAGGAGCAGAACAGTAGGACGTTAAACCCCATTTCATTTCATTTCATTTCATTGTATACGTATAGTATTGCCGTCGCCCCTGTCTCTGTGTGTATATACGTATGGGTATGTGTCATTCGGCAAACCTCGACAGATTCTACGCATCTAATCTCGGCTGTATGACAATTTCCGCCATATTTGAACTATTTTAAAGGTTCCGAATGAAAAATGGCTGCCCCCATGGAGATTTCTGTGGAGAGTGTATTATATCAACAAACGTCACGTTTGGCATTGGGTTTGGGGAATTACCAGGGAATTTTATCAAACCAGCAGCCTTGAGACAATATCTCTGCTCATTTAGGTATATACACTCAACAAAAGACGCAATTTGGGACTTTTTTGTAAAAGCGACACGTTTTCCTGTTTAAAGTAAACCGGCAGCCGCATCGCAAATGTATGGGCGTAGGTACATATCACTTACTGTCATACAGCCGAGATTAGATGTAGGGTAACGGAATCTGTCGAGATTTGCCGAGTGGGGTATGTGTGTGTATCTGTGGATTGCCTACAGGGCGCAATTCTTAATAGATTGTCTTGAAACGTTGCATACTTTTTCCTTATGTCATAAGGATGATCCCTATTTCTTTTGGTGCATCCCCGACCCCCAGGGGCTTAGCCGAGCCCATTTTTGTGTATTTACTTGTTTGTCAGCTACAGGCCACAATTCGGAATGGATCATCTTGAAACTTTGCATACTTATGCCTTATACCCCAAGGATCATCACTATTTATTGTGGTGAATGCAGAGAAACGTCCATTTTTTTCTTTGTATGCCTGTGTGTTGCCCGCAGGCCGCAATTCTTAATGCATCAACTTGAAAACTTTTCATACTTACTCCTTATACCCTAAGGATTATCTCTATTATTTTTTGGTACATGTCCGCCCCCTGGGACAGAGCAAAGCCCAATTTTTTGTGTCTGTGTGTCACCTACATGCCGCAATTTACATACCTATTCTTTATACCCTAAGGATGAGCCCTATTGTTTTGGTGAATGCCTGACCCCCAGGTGCAGAGCCACACCTATTTTTTCTTTGTGCGTGTTGTCCACAGGCCGCAATTCTTAAAGGGTCGTTTTGGAACTTGCATATGTATTCCCTATAGCCTAAGGATAACAACTATTGATTTTGGTGCATGCCCCGACCCCCAGGAGCAGAGAAACACCCAATTTTTTTATGGTTATCGTATACAGGCCGTAATTCTGAATGGGTCATCTTGGAACTTGGGATGTTTCCTTATAGCCTAAAAACGGCAACTGTTGATTTCGTTGCATGACTCGACCCCCCAGGGGCTGAGCAACGCCCATTTATTTTATTTTTTGTGTTTAGCGCCTGAAGGCTATAATTCTGATTGGATTTGTCTTGGGACTTGGTATACTTATTCTCTATACCCTAAGGACGGTAACTATTGATTTTGATGTATGCCCAGACTATCAGGAATGTGGACGTATATTGCAGCGCTACCGATGCTCTTGTTCTCCTCGGATTGAGGCCCCCGAACCAACTGGTTTCGTTGCCCCCCTCCCCACATCATGGTGAAGAACACGTGACAGCTGACATGACTAAAAAACGAAACTATACTCAGCCAAATTAAAAACTTGACACTCGGGATTTTTGGGACTAGATTTTTATTATTTGGTTTAAGGCAACTATTTTAGTGTTATGTTGTGCACAGACGACCTTGACATCAACAGAAAGCAAGAATACGTCTCGCCGAAAGTCCTTGACATTGATAACGTTCGTGATGTCACAATACCCCCCAAAATGAAATTCACAGACTTGGAGAACAATCGGAATAAAGTGTTTAGTAACGGTTGTGGCCTCCTCTAGCGTCTCGTACTGTCACACAACGTCTTCTCGTGGATCTCAGAACATTAGTAAACACTACCCGAGGAAGACGTCGCCACTGCTCAGCAAGAGCATGTTGAAGGTCCTGCAACGTCAGTGGTGGATTCACTTGCTGACGAACACGTCGACCCAGTTCGTCCCAGATGTGTTCAATAGGATTAAGGTCGGGGCTAAGCGACGGCCAATCCAGGACTTGGACACCAGCATTCTGGGTAGCAATTGCTGTATGGGGTCGGGCATTGTCTTGTTGAAACGTTAGTCCAGGCCCATGCATAAACGGAAGAAGAACAGGTTGCAAAATCTGATCCCTGTACTGGACAGCATTTAAGTTCCCTTGGACAACAACAAGAGGAGAACGTCCATGTGCACAAAAAGAACCCCAAACCATGACGCTGCCGCCACCAAATCGGTCAACTTCTCTGCTTGAGCGTAACGTTCACCTCGTCTGCGGTACACTCGGGCCCTGCCATCGGCAAATCTCAATGTGAAACGAGATTCGTCACTAAAGACAACCGAATTCCACTGTCTTTGAGTAAATCTTATGTGTCTTGTGGCCCACACAAGTCGGTTAAGGCGATGAAGAGGTGTCAATATTGGTCCATTATAGGGCCTCCGAGTTCGAAGACCAGCAGCCTGCAAGCGATTTCGAACAGTTTGTGTATGTTACCCTTCCACCAAACATCTCTCTACTTGTGCAGGTTGCAGTGACAAATCTGTTTCTAAGATCACGTAATCGTATTGCTTGATCTTCCTGGAGTGACGTCACACGTGGCGCTCCCGCCCTTGGGCGGTCGGCAATAGTTCCAGTTTGAAGCATTCTCATTCTAAGATTAACTATTGTCTGGCGTGAACAATTAAAGGCCCTGGCAACAGTGACCACAGACTGGCCAGCATAGAGCCTACCTATAGCACGTAGACGTTCTACATTTGAAAGGCGCGGCATTTTCTAACAAAGATGAAAATAACAATTTTAATTTGTTTTTCCAGTTCAAGTTACGTGTGCGTGTTCAGTTTAAGCAAACTTGCATCGATTGACCTAACGAGTTTGTGTTTGCACGTGTTTTTCAGGTTTTTCATCTTTATATGCTTTAAAGTCACGTGATCCACGTGACTTTACAATTTTATGAAATTAAAGGCTTCTTACTACTCACTATCGTTAGAAACACTTTAAAATTTATTTGACTTACCAGAAAAAAAATTTTGTTGAAATTCATCAGTGTCAAGTTTTTAATTTGGCTGAGTATATATAGTTTGATTCACCATTCCTGCACCTCACTCATTGATCATTTTTCTCCTCGGATTGGGGCCATTACGAATTTCAGTGGAAACGAAGATGAATTTTATTTATATTGGAAAAAAACAAAACATGTCAAGTTATGTTTTTCTAATCGGGGCCGAAGGATGGCTTCCAGATTAGATTCCACAAGCGGATTAATATTTCCATAGTATTCAGAACTAATTAATTTGTTTTGGTTTTATTTATTTAGGGAAATGAAAAAAAATAAGCAGAGCTTGCAACACGCCGTTATTCGGGCGAAGGAAACTGTTTAAGCTGTTAGCATCAAGGCCAATACGCTAACCGTTACTACGAACCCTATTGACATTTATTCTGTCACCGGTAACTTCCTTGGTCGGGCTCAATGTAAAAGTTTTACATCGGTGCCACGGCCGGTGTCTAAATCTTCCATCATTTTCTCATTCTTGGGGCTGTGTCAATTTACTCTCAACTACTCCCTCATTAGCAGAATCGAATGAAATTTGGCAGGTACATTTTGTAAGGAATACCTTCTCCTTTTGATGCTTATTTTTCTTTACTCGTTGGTCGTTAAGTTCTGTTTGTGATTGTTGCTAACTATGTTCTTGTTCAGATCCCCAGGACTTAGTCATAAGCCCTCAACCAAGTGGCAATATAATGGTATGTCATGGCTCAAGGAAATGTCAAATCGATTCTAGCATGTGTCGCAGAACCCACACATTTAAGTGCCGCCTACACTTCTTCGGGACCTCAGCACGCCTCTACCCAAAGTTTTAAAGTGCTCGAATAAGCTGCTGTGTAGGCGTATAATTCCACGTTTTGTATGCCTATCTCTGTTATTAGAAAATGTAACGATAGTTTCGCTCGCCATGCAAATATATATGTACGTAAAAACCAAATGAATTATTGGCCAATTTTTAGTAAATTAATAGCACACTTTTGGAAATAAATAAACTAATTATTTTTTTCGTTTGTTTGTTTTTCGAGGGATTGGTTAATTGAACTATATAAAAGTTTTTGGTTAGGTGAAATGACAAGCCAAATTGAAAGTACACCACAATGTTAACGCTCCGAGATCGATATTCATATTTCCATTATTTTGCGTGATATATGAAAAGAAAAAAAATGTCTATACGGAATGTGTAGCCTATCAGGGGATTAGACGGTGCGTGAATCGTGTATATTCAGAATTTGTATGCAATACACATATCCATTGATACAATTTTTTCAAGTGGCTGTTTTCAATCACCCAGAGGACAAGCCTACATTACAGTGTTATCGATTCCTTTCGACGGGGTTATGGAAAATGTATTTTTGATCAACACTGGTTATACATGTAGGCCTAGTTCGGTTAGTCTGTTAGGTTCCATGGGTTGGTCCGTCTTGTTTGGTACAGGATAATATTTTCACATGAAGATACTTTAAACACACATGTACTCTGTAGGCCAGTATGTAGCTGTTTCAACGCCCTTTCCTTGTAGGTATACATACCTATCTCCAAGCGACGATCGATCACAATATAACATCTATTATAAAGCCGGCCGGCGTTCTTCCTGATATCTTATGAGGGGGATTTCCACTGATCGATTCACATACCTACCTATAATAATAATAATAATAATAATGCTTTATTACACAACTGCATGGTATATACACAAGTCTGGTAAAGCATACAATACAAATTACAATACAATAAATAATAAACAAGAAATTACAGAATAAGATTTACAGAGATTTCTATAATTTACCGTTATACAGAAAGACTTTATGACCTCGTCTAAATCTTCTAAATTGGAGTAGTTTCCCCTCTATCGACAACACGTGTGTCTAGGAGTCCATATGTCAAACACATTCAACGTAAATTTATGTATGCCTAACAGTTTTGTTTATTTTGCACAACACTGGACCTTGATTTATATGTAAAAAATTTTTAATGTTGACCGATAGGGCTACAATTATTATATGCAATTCGCTTATACAATTTGTGATATAGGCGCTTACCATTATCCAGTTTTATGGGGAAATCATTTAATTTATCCCATTGGCATTAATTCCTATCAAAACTTTTAGTATCAAAAGATCTCTCATATCTAGCCTAGGCTCTACTACAGGAATAACATTTTGGCTAATTATATAATGGTTCAAATAAAAGTCATGCAATAACATATACATTGGTTTTTTTGTTTTGTTTTTTTTTTTAAATTCAATGACAATTTAATTGTTGTGGTGCAGATACAGATGTGAGCAACCGTTTAAAGTTTGGCCTCGATCAGTCCAATTGCCTATTTATTTTTTTTTTTTATATTTTTTTTACAGAATAAATCAAACAATTGCTATATTCCATCTACATCTAGGATAGTGTAATAAAAGAAAAGAATATATAGGTTTGCGACAACCTTTTCCGTATTTGACAGTCAGTTTTTAACCCTTCAAAGATTTTTAAATATGATATACTTGCGTAATGATGTCTAATCCCGGATTTGATTATTTCAGTGGTCAAATTAAAACGTGTGATTCGTGACTTGTTTTGTTTTATTTGGATTTAAATGAAGAACAGCGGGGCACATAAAAAAAAGAGAGTTCGATTAATTTTCATAAATAATGTCGGGTCTCTGTGATCGTCTAAATAAATTGACTTCTTGAAGAAATTAATTTATTCATGTAAAGAACATCAATATGTTTTTAAAAAAATATACATATCATTAGGTTCTAGATTAAAGTAAAATTTATGAAAGGCTAGATTTTCCGCAGATTTTATTTGACATTAGGGCCGGAAAATCCTGCTAAACAACTCATCAAATAGGCCAACATTACACCAAACTTCTGATTGGTTGTAAAGGGGGCGGGGCACATTTGCAATGCAACTGTGTATGTTGGCACGCCCCATTATCAATTAAAACCTTTATTTTGGCTATTTTATATTAAAAAAATTGAAAATATCTTATTATCTTTACCCGCCGAAATATCTAAATCCAGTTATGGTTCATAAATTCATGTCAGGATGAGCCCCGACAAGTCTCGTGACTCATGTACCGTCTGCTACGTTACCCCACGAGAACTGGGCGAGCTGACGATGGCTAACATGAATTTTGACGGCATGAACGGGTCAGATATGGACACTTCTGATTCTAGGAAAAGGCCATTGGATGGAGAAACAGATAACGGGGTCACTAAACGATCTAACCAAGGTGGAGGTTAGGGTGCATCTTTAATATTTTGTGTGTTATTACGAAGTTTTTACACCTACTAAGCTGCGTTGAGAACCAATATGGCGGAGCTATCTGCCGGTGATTATTCGTGGCCCACTGAAAAATTTTCGGAATTTCTACATTAATGTTATATTATATTAATTTATTTTATTTTGAACGAAGCTTGAAATGATTTTTGACAATACTGGTGATTTTAGCAATGGTTTATGTGGATTATTGCGTGTAAAATAACTTTCTTTTAGCCTAGCGACTGCCTGCGCAATAGAACGATCTTGTAAGGGCATGCATGTACAAACGTGTCTAATTTTTAGTCCCGATTCCGTTCTGGCTATTGTTCAAGAGTGTTAGATACACCATGACCTTATATACGTACTTATAGAAGCGATCAGTGGCTTTAATCCACAGTGCTCCGGACTGATCGGGCAAAGCAGACGAACTGAGGTCAGACAACTTAGCGCGAAGGACGGTCACTGTGAACGAATTATGACGCTTCTCGACCTAAATTCTTGTTTCAATACCGTGGATGTGAACATGGTAGATTCTATGGACGTGGATAAATTTCACATATGGAGAGGTAAATTTCATATTACCCCATGTTCATTAATAATTCAGTCATTTCCCAATCCATTTTCCTCAGAAAAAAATCATTTGCTCGGCCGGACTAGCTCTGGGCGATACACCCACCGGTCGCCGATCTACTTGACTGATGTCGTATTTGTTGACGATGTGAATGCATGCATGACTTGACCACGTGTCAAAAATTAAACAGTCCGTGTTTTAGTACACCTCATGGTAACCAAGGCTTCTCATTCCCAATTTGGTTCTCTAACCTGCAGATTGGCTATACCACGGAACATTGTTGCCAAAAATAGAAACTACTTCTTCAATAACGTGTAAATGACAGCACCATAAGGTGGAGGTGGGCGAAACTCATTCACAGTGATAACGAAATCTGTTCATGTTTGATGATGAAATTTCCAATTTATAACAGTGTTACAGGTATTCATAGAGTTCATGAATTGAAATATTTTCATTTTTTGTTCCTGTTTATAATCAAAGTAGTGAAAATACAGATGAATGTTGTCCATATTGGTTTCTTATCATGTGATCATGATGGCTGCTTGTTTTGCTGATCATGGGCTTCATAAACTTTTATTTTCAGCTAGGATGTTACAAAGTTGTAAATGGATTATGAGTTTCATTAAGTTATAGAGATGTTTTGATAGATTTTTTTGTGCAAGACATTTTAGTTTGAGAGGAGGTATAATTTACATGAGGGTAGAGTGAATTGATTATAATATATAATGCAGAGATCCATGTTTGTAATGATATGTTCTGTAGCCATGGAGGTACAACTCAAAATCTATATTACCATATGGTGTTTGGTATATGGCATGATTTTTATTTATATGGTCAGATAAATATGGGCGTGACTATATTTTTGAAATATATGATAGTTCGTTATTAATCATTAGTTATATTTGGAAGGTAATTTAATTCATTTATGTAAATTATTGCATTGAGAGTGTTCTAAGTTCACTTTCGGTTACCATGTGCTATTCATATATTTTTACCTGTAAATTGAGCATAGTCGGTCTGATATACTGTACTCTACTTTCTATACTTAAACACAAGATAGATGGATGGGCTTATACATGTACATGTCTGTTCTCAACTATACCACTACTCTCTAGTACCAAGTTCTCAAATTTCATTAGCCAAAGTTATTTTCGAATAAGTGCCAATCTATTGCTGATAAATTCCTTAGATAGCAGAGAACTCTGTCTAGAAATAATCTTATCTGATATTACCTGCATTTTAGGTTGAGTATGATCATGAATAAAAGAAATATAAAACTTTTAATATGTGTACATGTAAGGTTATTGGGCTATATAAAATAGATAGATACATTCAATGTATACCTATAGATATTTCTTCGATGCTATATAAATCTTACTTTTAGATTTTTATGCCTTAGTTTTCTTGATTGAATTTTATTTTCATTTTTTTAGTTGGGTAAGTTGTGGATGTTTGTGTGACATTATCTTGCATTTATGTTGAAATATTCAAATGCTAAGTATTTGAGTGTTTTTATCAAATAAATGAGATGTGGTATTAGATGTTCTAGAGGTCAAGCACTTAAGACTGTCAAATGAAAAGGATAATCTATACCATGCATAGCTCCTGACAAGTTTCACTACTTCATAGTTAAATGATGCAAAACTCTAGTTTAGACTTTGAATTTCGTTAGTGGATGCTGCTATGTAGAATGTTTTAAAGAATATTTTATGCGTGTACTTGTTATTGTTGGTGGTAAATTGAATAATAATTTTAAAGTATAAAATCAATGGATTTATGAAATTTGGGTTGATTTATTATTTGTTTATCATTGTTTGACTTCAGTCTTTGGCTTCCAGGCTTTACCAATTGTGTTCTAGTTAGTTGTATAACAGTGTTATCAATCCGCAATGATAAAGCATTTTGAAACCAAACATTTTGTGACCCCAATCATTGATGAACATATTTATTAATTCATTTTACCCTCTTAAATCTGATCCACGTTTCATTCCTATCATTCACACTGCATACCATGTACACATCAAGGTCAAATCTAATCGTTTACGACTCTTGCCATTTTTTTTCTTCATTTATCTATTCGGAATCGAACATCAATGACAGCCACCGCTAAACCATTGCTATTTCAATCATCCAGTTAGTTTAATTTTTATTTCTGATTTTAAATTAACCACTGTTCATTCATTCAACAGGTGTTGTTTCATGGTTGCTTGAGAATCCTGACATATTCAAATATAATGGAAAAGATATCAATAACAAATTGCATGGCAATTGTTTTATTTTTTATGGTTCTGAAAATTTGTCATATCCAGTACCATAAATTTTTTTTATCTAAATCTGATTATTGTCTGTTGCTCTTGAAAAGTGAATTATATTTCTCATATCTCTATCATATCTTTCAGGACTTTGTCACCTGACTTGGTCGAATGCCATCATTTTTAAAAAAAAAAAAATATCAAAGAATTTGTGGTGACGTCTTGAACTACTTGTGTGTTGCTCAAGATTGTGCTTATGGTGTTGATTTTTGCAGGGATCTTTAACACGTTATTTAGATGCAATTAATGGATTGAAGTAGGGTTGCCGGTCAAACCACATGGATTTTCTCGTACTACTAGTACTCCCAAATCCACCAATGTCTTCTTGAGACCCTTGCGTGTGTGCAATTTATTTATGTAACAGATAAGCTCTGCATTATTAAATGTAGCGACAATAGATACTATAAATTTGTGATAAAATATGCATTTGGATTAGGGGAGAAATGTCTTTTTCGCAGTCATTCGATTCTCAAACATTTTTCACCAAATGTTGATTGTTCACACTACATGATCGAAAATAAATGTCATCGGAGCCCCAAACATCTTTTCATTTGATGCATCGATATATACCAACAAGGTCAATAATCACATCCACAATCCATTAATCAATAATAACAGCACCACTGTTCACCTGATTCACTTTGCAGACAGAAGCAGATCAATCAATTTTGGGTGCTATAATGTCATATAATCTCATGTTCACATTGAGCTTATACCCGATAAAACACCCTAACACACCACCCTCATTGATCAAACTTAAAGGAGATTAAACATGTACCCAACTTTTTAAATCTAAACTAGCGAAAATTATAACACCCAGAGAGTTCTCATGATGTCACCACATCCTAGATATATTTTTTTTAGTTGCATGTACTTGGACAATCATATGACCTTGTTCTCAATGCAGCTGAAATATTGGCATCCTTCTAATAAGATAAAATTGTTTTAATATGTAACAAAATATTTCCCTTTAAAGGTTATACAAGGTTATTGTTGTCTTCACTCTGGGATGCTTGCATAAAATTATTGAACACTGTACACATGTATGGTACTAAACTGTGATACAGTAAACTCCATTTTGTATATTTCAATCCACAATACTGTAAATGCAGTAAGATTACTTCAAATTGACAACTTGCAAGCTTGCATTACAATCCTACTTACCGGCATATTCTGAACAGGGATGAGAAATGTTGTAGACATTAGTGACTTGAGTACGGTCGTATGTCAGCAAATTTATTATATTATGGTTAAATTTCAGCTTATTAAATTTTTCAGTACTTTAACCTAGTATTAGTATGCTTGTTTGTGTATTGACAGGACCAGGAATGATAAAACTATTCAACTGTAGAAATGAAACAAAGAGGAATGGAATGAGATCACTTCAAAATTCCTACAAAATATCAAGTTTAATCTGTGCGGAATCATCATACATACCATTTTGAAATCATTCTTTATCAGATTTTAATTTTTCTCACAAATTTTGGCTGTCACAAGATCATTGATTTACATGTACCTTTCATTAGATTAATCACTGCCATGTATTCATATGCTATGCATCAGCCTCATTGTTTCATTTTATCATTCAGCTGGTTTCTATTTAAAGTTATCAGATTTTACTATTCAACCCTTCGGTTTATTTGGCAAAACTTTTACATAAATTTCTCACCTTTTTAATAGCACACTATTGAAATTTGTAAGTATTTCATGTAATAAAATGAAAATACACTTAGGGCTAAATGTTAAAACAAATTCTTTCGAAAATGAAATTAGATAAATTGACTTAATCTGAAAAAATAACTTTAGATAAGCCTGTATCAAATAGCTGTATTGAAACTAAGAAATTGGCAATAGAGGAACTATGCTTTGCCTACAGCAAACCATATAAATATGGGGTAAACTAAGGATATTTATTTTTTGCAGGACATGAAAATTACCCAGATGGCCATTCAACAGAAACAGGTAAATTAAAGTCATTTTGGCAAAGGCTTAATGCTAACGTTTAAAATAGAAAGTGATATGATGAGCATTAATAAATTTAATGTCTAGTTATTAACTTTACAAACACATGCACATGTAAGTCTATTCTGTACCCAAACTGGCCTTCTAAAATTATTGTTAAAAGGAAAAGAACAATGCACACACAAAAATGAAAAGACTGTTTAAATAAAGGAATGCAGTGCGTCTGTGGTTTATATTTTTGGCAAGTTCAATGGCTCTGGCAAATTCAATGCGTTTTTACCTACAAAATTGGTTTCAGTACGGCATTTAGACATCATCGTCAATTTATTATCACATGCATTTAACATCCATCTCAAAACATTATCATTACATTTATTCACTGTTACGTTACACAATCATATACCTTCATTCACCACATGCTGTTAACAAATCACACCTGAATTTCAATGCCATTTCACTTCAGTATCCGCCATAACTTTTTTAACCATTGCCCAATTCAGTCTGCTTTTTCATAGCACATTGTCCATTGTTTTGTTTTTTTTTGTGATCTGATCATATTTTTGTTTTTCCCCCCTTCCAACTGTGTTTCAAATGTTTGATTATGATTAGCTCTCAATTGCTATGTGATCTTTACAGCAAGATACCTTTCGAACCATATAAAATTTCGCCAAATAACATTTTTTGATACCTTCCTAGTATTCTAATCTAATCTTTCTGAATAAAAAAGAAATGATTATTCGTTCATGGATTATGTTAGTCCAACTATTGGCTAATATTTGGTATGTGAATTTCAACAAGATAAAAATTCTTAATTTGGGTGAAGCTTCAGCATTGGTGTAGCAATGGTTCTTCGCGCCCAGGAATAAAAACACTATGGCACCTCCACGCGGGTTGTCATAATGTTGTCCTAGTTTCCAAGATTATGTTGAATTAAGTATTGATTGGAGAAAAAAGCATTAAAGTGAAATATATTTTATTGTTGTATTGCATAATGTTATGTTGTAACATATATTTGAGTAGCAATAAAAATCTCACAGAATAAGAGGGCATGCATATATGTAATTTGCACCTCTTTTACACTACGTCCATAGCGATTACTTGACTTTTCCCATCTATGCCACTGGGCTTTAGAATCTGTTCACCACTCAGATAGCTGTTTTTACTACAGTGAACAAGCAAATTACCTCCCGTCAGGTTTAGTGTTGTAAATGAAATTGGATGGATTGTGTAATTATTCCAAATATTGTACGTAACAGTACAAACACTACATGCATTCACATCGGCTCATCACCCCTGTCTATTAGTAGGTCCAACTTTGATTATAATCATGCAACAGTTTTAGAAAAAAGTCTTTTGGGCTTATTCAACTACTTATAGAATTGAATTGTGTATCAGTTACTTGCAGAGTAATTGAAATGTGGTCGTATATGTCTTTGTCCCCGTCTGTTGGTCCGCCGTTCCCAATTGCTTGTGAACGCTCTAGAGATTAAAGTTAATTTCCGTTTGACTGTAAATTTATACACACTGTTTAAGGTCATCAGGCGAAGAATCCTATTGATTCCCAATAATTACTGCCAGAGTTATGGCCCTTGATCACTTTGAAAAAGATGAAGAAGCCTATTGATTTTCAAATATTTTCAATAATTACTGCCAGAGTTATAGCTCTTGACCTCTTTGAAAAATATTGTAGAAGCTCTTGAGGCTAAAGTTAATATCTGATTGATTTTTATACACCCACATTTTCATGTGGACGTATATTGTCGTCACCCCTGTCCGTCCGTCCACAATTGTTTGTGAACAGTCTACAGTTCACAATTTTTATCCTAATTCAATGGAACTTGAAATATAGGTTTATCACCCTAAGATCTCGGTTCCTTTCGATATTGGCATGTATCGGACCGTAACTTCATGGATTATGGCCCCTGATTGTACGAAAAGTCACGTTTTCAGCTTGTGAACACTGTGGAGGTCACAATATTTATCCGATTTGGTTTAAACTTGAAATGTATGCTTATAACCCAAAGATCTCGGTTCCTTTCGGTATTCGTGCATATCGGAACGTAACTTCCTGAATTATGGCCCCTGATTGTACGAAAAATCGCGTTTTTAGCTTGTGGACCCTGTAGAGGTCATAATTTTTATCCAATTTAAAAAACCGTATTATTATATCGCCGTTACACCCTAAGGACGACTGAGTTCGAATTAATTGAAAATCCGCCCAAAACTGACACTTAAAATGGCCGCCCTTCGTTCTCAAATAGCGTAAAAATATGGTATATCAAGGTTGTGGACCCTATAGAGGTCACAATTTTTATCCGATTTTGTTGAAACTTTAAATGTGAGTTTATAACCCAAAGATCTCGGTTCCTTTCGATATTCGCGCATATCGGACCGTAACTTCATGAATTATGGCCCCTTATTGTACGAAAAATCACGTTTTTAGCTTGTGGACCCTATAGAGGTCCAATTTAAAAAAACGTTTTATTATATCACCGTTAAACTCTAAGGACGGGTGAGTTTGAATTTCGTGAACATCAGCCCAAAACTGACCGACAAAATGGCAGCCGTTCATTCTCAAATAGCATAAAAATATGGTATATCAAGGTTGTGGACCCTATAGAGGTCACAATTTTTATCCGATTTTGTTGAAACTTGAAATGTGAGTTTATAACCCAAAGATCTCAGTCCCTTTTAATATTCGCGCATATCGGACCGTAACTTACTGACAGATAAAATGGCCGCCCTTTGTTCTCAAATAGCGTAAAAATATGGTATATCAAGGTTGTGGACCCTATAGAGGTCGCGATTTTTATCCGATTTTGTTGAAACTTTAAATGTGAGTTTATAACCCAAAGATCTCGGTTCCTTTCGATATTCGTGCATATCGGACTGTAACTTCCTGAATTATGGTCCCTGATTGTACGAAAAATCACGTTTTTAGCTTTTGGAACCTATAGAGGTCATAATTTTTATCCGATTTAAGAAAACGTATTTTTATATCACCGTTACACACTAAGGACGGCTGTGTTTAAATTTCGTGAAAATCCGCCCAAAACTGACAGACAAAATGGCCGCCCCTCGTTCTCAAATTGCGTAAATATAAGGTATATCAAGGTTGTGGACCTTATAGAGGTCACAATTTTTATCCAATTTTGTTGAAACTTGAAATGTAAGTTTATAACCCAAAGATCTTGGTTCTTTTCGATATTTGCGCATATCGAATTGTAATTTCCTGAAGTATGGCCCTTGATTGTAGGAAAAATCACTTTCGTTTTAGCTTGTTTTCTATCCATCTCTCGAAAATGTGGGCGTATCCTGCCTGGCAGCTGCTGGTTAACTTACACACATTGTTTCAGGTCATGAGACAAAGAATCCTATTCATTTTCAACGATTTCTGATAATTACTGCCAGAGTTAAGGCCCTTGATCACATTGAAAAATCTTGTCGACACTCTAGAGGCTAAAGTTAATATAAAATGTTTTAGGTCATGATAATGTTTTCTGATAATTACTTCATGGGTTATTACTCTTAGTCATAATCAGATTTTTATATGTTGTAAATGTTCTCATTACTGACAAAAAAATAATATGTGACAACACTTGTTGATTGCCCGGACAACTTAGCTGATTTGGGCATATTGCAACCTGTCTTTGTTGTAATTACCGCCCTTGATCAATTTGAAAAATCTTTTGAATGCTCTAGATGGTATTATCCTATTGCCTTGAAATTGAATTATATACGGTAGGCCTAGACAGTATTGAGATAAAGAAGCTTATTGATTTTCAATGATTTCCTATAATTACTGTTAGTTATATCCCTTGATCACTATGAAAAATGTTGTGGACACTCTATAGGGTAGAGAGTTATCCAGTTGTCTTGATATTGTCAAGCAGCTTGTAGTTGTCATCTGATTAACAGTGCCATAAATATCATGCATGTTTTGTAGAATAAATGTTAGCTCCCTAGGAAGTACTAGAAACAATTCAAATTTTAATTATTTCATGGGTTGTTACTCAGGATCAACTTTTAATGAATGTGTGACAACCTTTGTGGACTACTCAGAAGACTTTTCTGCTGTAAGGATATTTTCATTGTCTTGTAGTTGTAAACTATCTTGTCTTTATTGTGTATGGTCTTGAAATATAATTGGAGCTTTGATTAAAATGGTGTCAACTTTAATGAAAGTTAGCATGTTTTTAATCTTTTAAAATAGTAACTAATCATTCCACTGTTGATAAAGCTATGCGAGGCCAGTTGATTCATGTTTGTCCCTTCATTTCAGAAGTTTTAATAGTCAAGTATCTCTGTGTTATGAATGTTATCTTCCATATTATGGATATTTCTGACAACATGGCCTCTAGGTGATATTGATATTTGCACCTGAGGGTTTAAACATAAACAAGCCACAGGTCAAAACAGACTACATGTAGTATTACATCAGATTCTTCTTCCTAGGTGTCATCTTCTCATGTAATCTATAATTGCCATCCAGTAGTCCGAGCAGACATTGTGGCCCGGAGCAGAAAAAAATTCATTCCAATAGTAATATCAGTCAATTTGGAAAGTAAATAGTTATATATTTGTTTTGAGATTTTAATAAACACAACCGAATATCAGGCAAAACAATTTGGGTTTGAGATTTTGTTCCAATGCTTCCATGTTAAATTTATTAAAGACTGTGACTTTAGCAATATAGAAGCCTTTGCCGACTACAATATTGTGATAGTTGAATCTCTAATAGGAATATGGTTCAATTCCATACAGTATTTACAAAGATAATCAAAATTTCATTGAGCTCTACTGCTCCCTACGTATCAAAAAGTCTGCCATTTCTATTTGCTGTGATCGAAATGGATGTGCCTGTTAATAAGGCAGATTGAATTCAACCAGGAAGATTATGTAGCATTAGTATTTTGATTTTTATATGCCCATATTTTTATGTGAACATAATTGTTGTCACCCCTGTCCATCCACAATTTGTTTGTGTGCACTCTACAGGTCAAAATTTTTATCCGATTTTGACGAAACTTGAATTATGGCCCCTGATTGTACGAAAAATCACGTTTTTAGCTTTTGGACACTAGAGACAAACTGCCAGACAAAATACCCACATCTTGTAAGCAAATAGTGTAAGGGATGCAATATCAAGATTGTGGAGCCTCTAAAGGTCACAGTTTTGATGAAATTTAAAATATATGTTTATATCCCAAAGATCTTGTTTCATTCGATATCCGCGCATATCAGACCACAACTTCCTTGATTATGGTCCATGATTGTTCAATAAATCACATTTTTAGCCTGTGGACCCTTTAGAAGTCACAATTTTTTTCCGATTTTAAAAACTGTTCATCTATATATCAGTGTTCCACCAAAAAAATGATGGTCGAGTTGAATTTGGTGAAAATCAGACCGAAACTGTCGGACAGCATGTTCATGTACTCAGTGTAAAAGTATGTAATACCAAAGTTGTGGACCCTCAGAAGTCACAGTTTTGATCCAATTTTGATGGAACTTAAAATGTATGTTTATATCCCCAAGATCTTGGTTCCTTTTGATTTTCGCTCATGTCGAACCGCAGCTTCTTGAATTATGGCTCCTGTTTGTTCAAAAAAATCGCTTTTTTTTTTTTAAACTTGTGGACAATTTTGATCCGATTTCAATATATATGTTCTTATCGCATAGATCTCGATTCCTTTCGATATTCGCGCATATCGGACCGTATCGTCCTGGATTATGACCTCTGATTGTACGAAAAATTCCTTTTCTGCTCAGGGTAAGCAGTGCGATACGCAATTTGATTGGTCAAGACTTTGGAACACAATAACTCTCCTAATTGAGGTAGAATGTTCATACTTGGGGTAGATTTCTATTAGGTGAATGCCTTGTCAGTGTTCGA
This sequence comes from Patella vulgata, assembly GCF_932274485.2. Taxonomy (NCBI): domain Eukaryota; kingdom Metazoa; phylum Mollusca; class Gastropoda; family Patellidae; genus Patella; species Patella vulgata. Next base: position 29,532,016 of record NC_065883.2, read on the forward strand.
TCATGCACATTTTCCACTACGGCTAAGCAGAGATAAGCAATTTGATTGGTTGAGACTTTGGAACACAATAACTTTGGCTCTATGTGGGTGAGCGTGTTTAAATTAGTTGTAATTGTTCATTAGGTGAATGTGTTAACGGAGTTCAATCATTAACATTTTCTGATAAAGCTAAGCAGTTTCATTGGTCAACGTTTTGGGATCTTTTATTTCACAAACTTTTTAGCTTGGTAAAACTGAACATTAATAATTGCGTGCAATCTGATTGGACATACTGGATATAATGTTTGATCAAATCGAAATTAATCGTTTGATAATTTGTCCGCGACCCCATAGCAGTAATTCATCTTTACTTTAATAAATTGATGGAACATATTGAAATGTTCTGCTAGCAATTGAAGATGACCATTATTTTATAAATCACTCCAATTCTTATCTCTCAAGCAATGTGGTCGTTCAAATACTGATAGTATATCATCATTCTTGATTTATTGTCTGTGAACAAAAATATGTTCATTTCTGTCCTTTGCATACTTGCGAAAATACAAACAAATTAACTTTAGACTTTGCCTGAGGGAGCCGTTTTGAATGATGAGTGATCCACCTCTAATAAAGTCACTGTTTGGTAGTCTAGGAATTGACCAATTAAAAGGATAGGGGTTAACATGGAAACCATTTCTGTTGTGATTTACCCCATTTCAAAGATATCAAACTTATTATTACTAATCTTCCCAGCAGTGTCAAAAAATATCATTTGTAACAGTTAACTATCATATTGTTGTGTTTAACATTGGACTGTGTGATGAATGGTGATTAAGGATTGGGTAGTAATCAGTGGTGACACTCCCCCTCTTGTAATCAACTATAGAAGTGAACATGACTAACTAGGGTCCATTTATCAGTTTGATTAGAGTCTATTGTTTGTAATCAACTAGTAGAGACAATAATTAAACAAGTGGCTGTGGATGGACTGGTACTGTAAATGATTTGTTTTGAAGGGCTTTAAGGGAAACAAACTACAGATTAACATGGATTTAGACAGGTCTAAGCGTATCTAGGGTTTTAAGTTGTTTAATATTATTACAACAATCATATGATCTAGTGCTATAAATATGTTAGATAGCCTGATATCTATATAGTCTTTCATCAAGTCATTCAGCTATCAGTACAAGTCTTCATTTGGTCACCAAACTATCAGTATCATTGAACACATCAGCTGATTCAGTATCATTTATATACCATAGTACATCTATCATTATTACCTACATGTTGTTATTGAAGGATATTTTACCTACCATAGATCTAGACAATATGTTCTATAAAATCATGGACTTAGCAGAACAACCCATGTTTCAATGTAAGTTGATTTTTAATTATTTTAATTTAAAAACTTTATCCATAAGAATCCACAGGTCTGAAAGAACCACTCAAATTTTGACATTTACTTAAGTCGATATTAAATATGCTAAGTTTGTATTGATAGCCGATATAGATTTTGAAGTTACACTGACACAGCTATCAATTTGTGCGAAATCAGCTAAATTGAAGGCTTTACTAAATATATTAATTATAAAGATTTTTATCAATAATGTACAGTTTCGTCAATTTTGGGGCTACCAGTATACATTTTTATACGCCCACATTGTTTGTGGACACTCTACATGTCACAATCTTGACAAAACTTGAAATGTAGGTCTATCTCCCAAACATCTTGGTTCCTTTCGATATTGGCAGGTATTGGACCATACCTTCATGGATTATGGCCCCTGATTGTACAAAAAATCATGTTTTTAGCTTGTGGATTCTCTAGAGGTCACAATTTTTATCCTGATTTTAAAAACCGTTTGATTAAATATATCACCATTCCACAATAATGAAGGTTGGATTCGAATTTCGGGAAAATCGAAATGAAAGTGTCTGACAAAATGGCCGCTCTTTGTATGCAAATTGTGTAAAAGTGTGTAATACGAAGTTTGTGGAACCTCTAAGAGGTCACAATTTTTATCCGATTTTGATGGAACTTGAAAATTATCTACTCGGCCGGGGTACATGTGCCTTAGAAAATGAAATTATCGCTTTAATTCTTACAGACTGATTGGTTATCAAAATGCTACAATAGTTTTTTGGTTCTAAGCCATTGAATTTCTTCTAAATTTTTCGACTCGATCCTTGTTTAACAGTGATGATGCTTGTTCGTGTATATTGTTAAGATTCATGCAAGTCTGGAATTTGAAGGTTGTTTGGCAGATGTTCAGACATACTCCTTTGCTTTTAGTAGTTTTATATACAGAACTGTTATAGATTGATTTGTCCTTAAAATAAATTCATCATTGAATTTTGTACAGAGCTGTGTGTTGGTTAGTGAAAAAATCCCTGTGGTCTGAAATGAATGATTATATTGCCTTTTTTTGATTAATAGTATACATGTACACAATGGGACAAATCTTGTACATTGTATCTTGTGGTAGGGTATAGGTTAATGTGCTATGGCGATACTAAATATCACTGAAAATATTCCATACAGCAGAATGGTGTACTTACTTTTAATGGACATTTGCCGTCCTAAACATTTCTTGGAAATGCTGCCATTTTGCTCAAGTATTTGTACAAACTAAATGTATTAATAGAAACCATTGCAACCATGCCTACATTAATTTTGATAAATACAATCAGCCTACCAGTAGTTAATAAATTAATTGATTATATCTCTCTATGGTACCATTACTTCCTCCCAGTATGCCAATATACCAGTATTTATTAGCTCTCCCCCACCCTCATGGACGTTGCTTCCTGTAAGAAAATAGCAAATTTTAACTGATAAAAACTGAATCCTATTCATAATTTGTTAGATATGTTGAATGGAACTAATAAAGAATGGTATAATTTATCATTTATAGACTAACCATCAACTAATATTACACAGTAGAAACTGTATGATAAGGTATAAAACACTAGGAAGTCCACCATGTTGACCTTCAATATTGTTAGTCAAGGGCAAAGTCAATTTTACATATTTATGATGGTTAGTTTTACAGCATAGTCTTCTCTGAACCAGCATTTTGGAGATTGGTTTTCATTGGTTTTACTAATTTCTGTTGCGTATTAACTCTTTATACTTATTATATTATACTTATAATATTTTAGGTACTTAAAGGGGCATTATGTCAGATTTAGATAAAGTAAAAGAGCTGGCTGTTCTTGCTACAATATTTCAAAAATAGATGATGCAAAATGAATATATTGAAAATTTCATTCAAATTACTTTATTTTGAGCAAAGTTAATCAATGGTTGTAGTTTTGATAGATCATAACCGCTGCACTCATCATTCGAGTCTTAGCCTCACATCTCTATTTTAAAATGGCCATTAAATGGCCGAATCGGTCTAATCTACTTAGAATCGGAGCCATCTGATTGCATCAGGAGTTAGTCTTGTCATGTTAATAAATTTAAGGCCCAAAGAAAGACCTATTTACATAAAGCCTGTTTAAAAGTTGTGGTTCTAATTTAGAACATGCTTTGTGTATAATTTAGTTCTTTATAATGAAATTATAGGTAATTGTTATCATTATCTTGATTACAATTCAGACCAAGTTATAAATTTGAATTTGATAAGTCATGTCATTGTCCTACATGCTGGTTGTATGATTAGAAACACAGAGCACACACATGTATGCCAAAAGTACAAAATTTAAACTGGATCTTAGGAAACTTTAGGCATGTCATCAATTGCTTTGGCATATTGTATGTTGACAGGAACACAAGATCAATGCTTGTATTTCCAGTGTTTTCACTTCATTGCACCAAGACACATGAGTTTAACAACTTTGCAAGCTTTCGCATGAAACCCAAATCTAAGGCCTTTAAAATCCTGGGGGTCTCGGTTTCAAAAACAGGTGTACATGTAAGCACTCAATGAGCCAAGTGATGCGACATGTGAACGAAGACCAATGCAGCAACGCTATCGATCCGTAACAAGCAGGTGAATCTCAGACAGATGTAGCCAGGCTGCTGAATATTTCCAACAGTTTCATTTCTCGCCTTTGGCATAGGCAACGACAGCGTAGTTCAACATGTGACAGCCCAACCTTGGGGCTAAACAAGAGTGACCCCCACCTGCCCTGGATCGTCACACTCGGTTACATCATTTGTGGAAACGATTCACAAGAGTGACCTCTACTGCAGCAGCAATTCCTGGATGGCGTAGGATCTCAGACCAGATAGTCCGTAAACAGTCAGTCGTAGCAATCGTGTTGTCATATCGAAACGTATCTGCAAGTACCAGATTGTGGACTCAATAGGGGCAATCTTATTGTAACACATCGCACAACAGTGGGAACCAAGCATTACCACCCACAAACACCTTTTCACTTCAAGGTCATGGGTGATGACCAGAAGGGCACCTTGAACCAGGTTTAGAAAACATCAACCAGCTGTGGTTAAAATTAATCATGATCCCAAATATATATAGTCCAATATACCCTAAGGTGATCAATTTTAATAGGTTTTACTTATATACTATTATAGATTAATATGAAGTCTGACTGAACATTATAATAATTGAAATTAAAATCATGATTCATATTTGAAAGTTGACCATTCATAATTAGGCACCTGCATTACTAATTGATTTACATTGAAGAGCATTTATCTGAACTTTTGTCATTTATAAATATGCTCATATCTAATTTATGTTTGCTGTGTACTTAGATCAAGATAGTTGGTATGATATGAAGGATGTCAGATTTAAGATTTATAAGCTAAACTTTGTTCCTTGAGGTGTTGTCTAATCCAGATACACATGGTTTCATACATGTAATCATTAATGACATTATCATTGCACTACAATTATTCTTTTTAAAAAATGTTTAATTATGTATACATGTTGAGTTGTAGTTGTCTAGGACTAGGTATACCAGTGTAGCAGCATGCTGTTGAGTTTTGTTTATTGATTGTGAATGGGCAGAAGTCCAAGTCAGCCATAGTAACATAACACAGTTGATAACATTCCAGTATCCATGTGTTTTATTCCTTTTCCTTTATGGACGTTTTAATGGACAGAGAAATACTCATTCTGCATTCATGGTATCAAATAAACTTACTATAATAATGGACTGAGACTTCAATTTGACTTTGAGCCTCGCAGCTCCTGTGTGGCTCCTTGTGTCGAAATGATGATTATATTTGCTTGATAACACTAAATCAAGGTTTGACGAATCATATTTGTGGTATTGTATTGTTCTTGTTAGTCATTAGAATTACCATGAAATGCTGAGAAACTTCCTCAGGATTTTTCGGCATGGTTACCTGTTGTCAGTGAAGGGCCATCAAGTCTTTGATGGTATATAAACTGAGGTCCCAGATACATATTGGGGAAAGCATGCAAAAGAGCCCTTGGCAGTTGGAATTCAATAAAGAGTGGGATTAAACATCGCTGTCTGAACTAAATTTCCCAAATAGCACACTGCATGCAGTATTCTACGTTTTCACGAGCCTGGTTGGTACAGTTCGTCATTACAAATCAGGATATCCAGGTCAACAAGATTAACCTGTTATGTTTTCACTTGACGATTCATAATAAATTTATTCATAGTGAAATCCAGGTAAAATTTCCCTCATATTACTCTGCTCAGACAATTTTCAGTAGCCCTGTTGGTGCAGAAAAGTAAGACTTTAATACCCCTTTTCACATTTTCTTTCTTCAATTTTTGAGCAAACTTTAATTGATTTGATAATTTTATAGTGTTCCAAATTATGATGATATTAATCATTCCATTATATGATTGTTTCAATAATGATCTTTGCCCCTTTTCACACTTGCAACAGGAAATTAATATTATTAATGCTCATTTCTCATAATTGTTTTAATGAACTGATACAATGATAATTCCCTTCCCAAGTTCCCACCAGTTGCCAATCCTCTTTCTATGGTCTTCCAAGTATGGTTCCATTTACTAATCAACTACAAAAACCACCCAATAGTGGTACATATTCCTCTCTCCCCTTTTCTCAAACACAAACACAATCATCGGTCTTGGTGCAAACAACCTATTCATGTGCCCTCACTTAAAAAGTGATTTTTAATCTGTGGAAACTGTGGTAGTTTTCCCTGACCATCATTTTAACCCCAAAACATCTCTGCATGGTTTTGCAAGTTAGCAGATGTGATATTTATACAAATAGCCTGCGTGGTAGATCTGTAATAGACCTGTGATAGACCAACCGGCTGTTTGAATAAGATCAATATTATAATCAACTTGTACTATCCAGTTTATCACTGTCGTTTCCTCATATTATTCACGAAAGAATTCAGATACTCTCACATTTATTGTCTGTTATTGTGTGGGATGGAAAGGATATATTTTGAAATAGGTTCCGTATTATTCAGTTTGTGCGAGGGCTGTTTTTACGAGTTCCTGATAGATCTCCTATAACCATTTAATTTCTTGCGTAGTGATTCGTGTTGTAGAACGTACAGTAGATGACAATTGTGTTTAATGGGTGTTGACTACCAAATTTGAATTACTGCCTCCTTATATTCATACCATAAGATTTGATTGGTAGTCAAAATTAGGTCAGTCACTATGCTACTAATGAAAACAAGGGCAAAATGTGGTCAAATCATCTCAATAAAACGACTTGTACCTTTTTTTTTTGAAGTACTGCAAAAGTGTATTACTCTAAATTTAGTGAATCGTTTATTCAAATGAATACGGTAGTGTGCGTGTTGGGTATCCTCAGATATAACCTTACCAAAGCAGTAACTACACATATGTCCATACCAACCTAGTTTTCAGTTGAGTTTTTGTAATTAAAAGAACTTAATCTGAATTGACTTTAATCATTAAGATCCATGTTTTCCATCTTAGCTCTTTATACCGGTTGTTTAACTGGTTTAGTCGTTCCTAGGACACCTCTCTTTTATATATTTCAACAGAGAACTGTAGTCCATATAAAAGTATGTTTAGTCATTAGTGCAGTTTTAACAGCCTCCCACACCTCTTATAAGTTTAAATCAAAGAATAATCATTCATGTTGTTATACTGGTTTTGACAGAGAACTAGTTTGTCTATGGGTAAACCTGGTAAAAAGGTCAGACAAATGTTTATGGGTGGACAGACAAGTTATAATATTTAATAGAATAGTTATTTGCTATGTTGGTATTAAAAGAGCTGCCCCAGTGAATAAAACTTGAGGTGAAAGAAACTCATAAAAAGAAGAATAATATTACGTACCCCAGTTAAGCAAATCTTGAGACCATATAGTTTTATATGAAATTTTCGGACATGATAAATAGCCTACATCATCATATTGTGGCATTTGGTTTCAATACTTAAACCCACTTTCAATTATGATGTCCGGTTCAATCAGTATTATTTTGAGAATGTTAGAAATAGATCAGTTCTAACTAAGCTATTAACAGGGGGGCAGAGGGATATCTTTACGATGAGCCCTCAAGATTTAAGAGAAAGATGATGAAAAAGATTAATTTAGAAACTTCAATAATTTCTCTCATTAAACATCAAGCAGCTGTTGAGTTCAGACTTCTCTTAAATAAATTTTAACAAAATATTCTGACCTAAAATGCACATTATTACATGTAATTATTTAATTTTCTTTCCTTCTATTTGTTTTTAACAAAAAATCTTCAAATGATGGTTAACTTAGTAGTTTCATCCTTGTTCACTTTTTCATTTCCTTTTTTTAAAAAAAATAAATAAATAAAATTCAAATATTTCTTAAGATATACATGTACTAAAACTGTTTCTAATGTAAAATGTATAAAGATAATACATGAATGTTTTTGTTATGACTTAATATATAGTAAATGCATTTCATGTGATGAAACTGTAATAGATTTTGGATGATAAAATAGTATGTACACACATTGTATTACATGCTAGCTAGTATGTGTGTTATATCAACTCATTTCCTACTAAAATGTGCACTATATATCTGATATAGTCTATATATAATCCTAGACAGTTTTCTAATGATATTCACTTACCAATCCTATCCTATATCAAAATAGACACCCAAAAAAATGTTTTAAAAAACCAATCCTGAGTTTTAATGAAGCCAGAATGAAAATGTTTTACAAAGGTAGACAAGATTAACATAAATGTATAAAAACAAATGTATATTTTCTGAAACTTAAAGGATTAAACAATTCTTTAGAAAGAATCAACAAGTTCCTCTTTTAACTTTGAACCACTAATAATAATGTAATATTTTCTAAAATAATAAACCAATTTATACACAGGGTTTTCTAAATAATTTAGAGCTGAAGCTTTAGAATCATTAATTTTGTAAATTAAATTTTAACTAAAATGAACAATAAATTTAATTAGAGGTCGCTGTCATAGAATTTGGTATGATTATTATAGTAGCTGACGTATAGTTATTATAATGAATATGATATTAGTTTATTCTGTACATTGTTTAAGTGTAATATGGTGGGTGAATATAATAGAAATGGTGAACTGCTAATATGTGTACCTGTATATTTATAACAGTAAATACGGTAGTGATATATAGAGAATACTGTGTACATATGTTGATAGGTATATATTTGTAGATAGGTATAGATATAGCAACCAACTGAATACCTTATTTATAGGTAGAGGTTAACACTAAACATATGTATTAACTGTAAGGCCTACATAATTTGTAATTCAACACAGTATACCGAAAATATTGTTGCATTTAAATCTATAGGCCTGATATAAATCCTGATTTATAAAAATCATTATCAGACACCAATGAGTTTGATTATCAGATCTGTTGAGAATCTGAAACTTGAAATTTCATGTAGAGGACAAGAGGTAATAATGGGACTGAACGAATGCAATCCATTAATGGAAACCTTTCATAAATTTAATTTTTAAAAAGTGAACTGCTTTGAAAAATTTATTAATTTTTCTTGCTACATTACTACCAGGTTCTTTGCAAATTGGTCAAACATAGGCTATCATTATCAAAGAAGTATATTGGCTTTGAAGAAAGTTGATTTGTTAAGAATGTGATTAGAATCGGATAAAGATGGAATTTGGTAGGTAAAAGTTGACTATTGTAGCTATTTCTATCTACCAGTACACATCTTGGTGATCCCAGTGGATGCAGAAAAGTAGGACGTTGAACCCCATTTCATTTATCTACTTGTAATGCCACTTGTTAGCCTACTATCTTTAGCTGATAATTATCATCTATATTCACCTAATGTAGTACTAAAGGCAGAGATTTCAAAAACAAAATTCTATTTATACATTTTTTTTTCTGCTATTATTATCACCTTACATGATCAATCATTTAAACAGTTTTAATTTTGAGGATATTTTCAGAATCTGTTTACCAATTAACTTTAATAACCTGATTCTCTGCAAGGAATAAGATATTGATGTGAGTGGTGAATAGATTCTAAAGTATAGCCTTAATCTAAAAGACATTGCACATCATTCATGAAGCACCAAAATCAAACCAGTTGAATAAGATGATTATAACCAACAGTTAATCAATTTTTTCATATAATTTAAATTGAAATGTCTTATATAATATTAAACATTGATGAATTCGAGAAAAGGTTCAGCCAGTTGGTATTTTATTAGCTTTCTGTAATTTGTATAATCAGGTCATTCACCACACTTAGGAGTAGATCTACTATTACTTACTATTTCACAACACTTTCAGATCTGTTATAAACACCCTATTAGTGCATGACATCGCTTGATCAATTCAAAAATATAAACCACAGAAACATGTGGCCCCCATTTCAATCGACCATAAATATTAATCTATCAATTAGCATCTAATGTTTATTCATTGGATAGTTTAATATTTATTGCCTTTAGAAGATCAAAATTTTATTTATTATGCGAAGGTGACCATCAAAGTAGAAAAACCAATGAATATTTCTTAATATGTTTAGAACAAAGCTATATCCTTCAAAATTATCACAAAATCTGTTGAGAATGTGCTTTGAAAATTTCTCAAGTTTGCAATTTAAAAAAAACTAATGGATAAGGATGGCCAAAACAGTGGATATATTTTCCTTTGAATTATTTACTGCTGTGCAAACCTCGTAAGATAAGTATAAATAGAAGGTACCTGCTGGGTTAGACTGAGAGCTAAGCACATATTTTCTAAGGTAGAATATAATATAACAGCGAGAGTACATAGCAACAGGGATGATTACTGAGCCGTGAAGGTCATGGGTTTAGAATAGGTTTTATGTTCAATCAACCACATTCACTTACTACCAGTATACATGTATATTGTCTGGGGAATTACAATTATCATATACTCTACTGTACTTGTGTAAAATATACCTATACACATTTTTCCAATGATAATCAGTTCATTGTTGAACATCTAAATTATACCTTATGGTTAATAGTCAGTTTTATTCATGGAATCATGCCTCAGCAATATTTAGTACTTGTTTTCAATTGACTTACTTTTGTTTTTAAGTTTATCTCTGCCCAATATCAATGACTGTACTATCTTAGATTATACTAATTAATATTTCTGCCTATAATTGATTAGCTTGAAAGGTGGGAGGCTAATTCTAATGGATAATCTTATAATAGATAAGCTTACCCTACTTACATAAAAATAATCAGATTCATCGGAAGTAACCTTAAGAATGTATTCTTAGTATCTTAGACCACATCAAAATGCCAGACCTAATAACTGTGTATACATGTATGCATATAATTCTATGTTATTTGAATTGCATTTGACCTAAGTATTATGCGGCACAATGGTGTATGAATATCATTGTACACCAAGTCTTCACAGTGCGCCAAGTTCAATAATTTACCCCTTATTTTGGTCATGTTCCTCAAATCTTTTGGTATATCATTAGTAGTATAATGTTTTAAAGCTTTATGTATTATTGTGCAAGTGATGGCAAATTGAGTTAGAGAACCATAAGAGTCATCTGTAGCACATTCTTGAGTTTCTGATTAATCAAGGATTCGAAATGAAAAGTAAGAAAGTAGCTGATATCTAATCCTGACAGTATACCGGTACCATTGATCAATTCCCGTAAGACTTGTTAACGATCAGATGAGAAACAATGAGGAAGATATGTTCAATAATTCCCTTGGGTTTATCTGGTGACGTGATCAGGATATTTGATGTTGTTCAAAACCGTTGTCTTGTCCTTGGTATCATTCATGAGTAATATCTAAAATGGTCTATTAATTTTAATTGGCTAAATTTGGTATTCCTGTCTTTAAATATGACAATGCAACATTCTTAGTTAAACGAATATTATTGGCATGGCAGCTCCATCTGAATTGTGTTGCTTGACAGAGACATATATTAGCATATCATTTCTCAAGGATACATTTGACATGTTTTTCAAACTTGACCATGTTTGATCGGAAACCATTAATCTTTACCCTAGTTTGTTAAAATGGCATTGATGGTGGACAATATCCACATACTGGTCAGACTTGTTCATCAACATGCTTGGTAGTTTTACACATGTCAGAGGTGATGAATTATTGTCAGTATAAAATGGTGAATATTTATTTGAATACCATGGCAAATATCTAGATTTTACCGTTGTTGAGATATTGAATTCAGAAAATATATATATCGACATCTAAAGTCAAACATGAAAGTCTGTGTCCACTGTTTCTAGTTCAATTCAATAAATAAGCTTATGCATGGGTTATGCAAAATATTAATACAGATATTTATGTCAACAAAAAAGCATTTACATGGGTTTTTTTTATGATTTTGCATCCAAGTGACTTTCAATCATTAATTTATATTGAATAATTCACAATACAACATAATGTGTGCACAATTTATAAGCTTACTAATTTAAGAACAGAAGTATATTTCTTCAGATTAGAATAAAACTGGATGTTCACGTAATGTAGCTAGAAAAGTGATCTGTTATGTATGCACTGCTAAAAATCGACTAGGCGCAGAGCCAAGTTCCTGACTATAATCCACAGAAAATAGACTTTGATAGCCTGCCATGATGTATTATGGTTGAATAACTACCAACCGAATATAAACACCACCTTTCTTGTTATCTTAAACTAACAAATGGTGAACAAATTGATCACGATTATTCTATACTTATAGAGAACACATAATTAAGATAAATTTACATTTAAAGGTACAATATTCTCAGCTAAAAGGCAAATGCAGACTTTCAGTAGTCTTACCAAAGATATGTGGAATTTAATTTTCATAACGCTTCTAAAGTACCATTTTTGGGGTAATTGAAGTTGATAGGTCTATTGCATTCTCCAAGGTGATAACAAAACGTGTCAACTTTAATGTGTAACCAGTAGTAAATAAATAATTGTATTGATTTAATCCTACCTACCTTTATCTCAAGTTATTGGTGAATCTATTCAACTTGTCTCCATTGATTGTCTTGTCTAGTCAATCAGCCATAGATTTAACCATATTTACTATCTGGTTTCTAGATATATACAAATTCAGGTCCTAAAAAAGGTACTATTATATACCATATAGAAGCCTGCAAATAAGGCACCTGTCACAGATATAGTCAGGCGCAAATTTAAACTTTGTCAAGCACAATCCCCCTTGTGTATGTTATTTTTGTTAGGCACTGATTATGGTAACTGTTTTCTGAGTGTTTGAAATTTTTAATACATGTACATGTCCCACATCTAGTTCAGCTTGTCAGATACTTTGGTACTAGTTCAGTTATTGTGAAGGAATGTTTTATTTGGCTACATTCTCCAGTTGATCTTTGTGGGAGCTAAATCGCTAATATTTGGGACCTAGAAATTGACCGAAATTGGTCGCAACGCATATTATAATGTAATATGAATGTTTATAAACTGATTTACATTCAATCGTTTCCGTTTTTACTCTAATTACAAATCAGTTATGTTTGGCGAAATATGCCATACATGTACGTCTCAATTAAATAGCAATCTCTAGCGTCTGGTTATTCCAGTCTACATCTATAGTATTTATTGCACATGCTCTCCAGATAAGAACATGGCGTCACTGTTTGACATGACTTGTGGAATACATGTATGTCTAGCCTAGTCCTTTGTAATAAATGTCGTACACGATTCGTGTCCCAATGGTAAAATGGTTATTTTGTCTTGAATATTGAATATCAGAAGCCAGTCTTTTCCCGGTAAGATCACAACATCAATTATCAATGTTAATTTAAATTGACAAATAATTTATGTTTTCAATGTCGAAGACTTTGGATGATATTGAGTTAGAGACTTAGCTACTTTAAGATTAAGGATAATTTTTGAAGAATTGTTTGAGCACAGGAACACCACAAGGTGATAGGTCATTTCAAATGTTTTATTCTGTTCAATCTCTAACTTTATATGGTAATCTGAAAATTTAAGATGTTTAAATTAAGAGATCAACTTCTGAAAATCTAATTGGAAATAATTCAGTGAATACTTTTCTGTTATATGTAAAGTTAAAATTATCTAAGCTGATTCCTTCCTCCCAGTATTTATATTCATATAAATGCATATAAACCTTTTAAAGGAACTCAAAAGCAGCCACGAAAGGTTCACTTTAAATCAATTTAATAAGAAGGAATTTTAATTGGTACTTTTACTTACAATTTATACTGACATACATATTGGAACAGTTTCAAATTCTTCACAATCTCAACGGACTTTATTAACAGAATTTCTAAAAACAGAAAAAAATAATGACTGATTAAAAGAATTCCACCCAATTGAAATTTTGATGTAATCAACATGTGGATCAAAATAGTTCCTATCGATTTTTATTGTTCTGTTAAAGATTGTATCATCATTTGACATTTGATTCAGTAAAGTAATTCATACGTAATTGTGTCTGACTTTTAATACACTGGGACCAGTTTATTTTGCCGATGGTCAGCAAAGGAGAGAGAGAGAAATGGGGTTTAATGTCCATTCGACACAAACTAGGTCATTTCGCGACTAATGGTCAGCAAAGGAAGATATTGAGATAAAAAACATTTACAATATATGCCTTAGTTAGAAATGAAAGGACCTAGGAACCTGTGATACTTGCAGTATTATGTGCTGTAGACGATGTTAATAAGAACCAGGTAATACAAATGTAGATAAGTTTATAAACTATTTACTCACATAAATTAAGATGTTAGTCTTCAAATAACCACTTGGTTCAGATGTATTGATGGACAGTGTTATTGGAATATTTTCATGTATCTTTAAAAGTTAAACCATAAAGACCATTTTGTTTGTCTACATGAATGATTATTTGACATTTTGATGTTGCCTTGAAAGAAAACCATGTCATCATTGCATTGTAATGTCATTTAATATAGAAGTTACCATATAGATGTTACCATATACTACTGTTTAATATAGAAGTTACCATGCACTACCGTTTAATATAGATATTACCATGTAATGCTATTTTATCTTGAAGTGTAATTATAGGGGGAATGTTGAAACGTGTGGTATTATTGTGTTAATTACTGATTATTCAGCAGGCTGCAGTCTTATTGAATCATGGTTACCTCAAATTAGATCATTCACTCGATACTGGTAATAGGGGGGTATTGAATTATTAAGGCTGTGTTATACAGTCTTTAGTATTAGACAGATTACACAATATTGTTAGCTCATTATAGTTTGACCTCTATTAAGATAATTTGACCCCTGTATAGATTGATTAGAAGTGAGAGAGCCCATCTTTAACTGCCTATACATGATCAGTAAGCATGTGATATCAAGTTGAGGTTGACTGCATGTAGTCTTATAAATGGAGTAGCTCTTATTTATGGGCCTCAATATCAAGTGAAACCGGGATCATTTGGTCAGACTAACATCTAGACCTACATGGAGTAGCTGTGTCCATACATGTATGTAATACCAGGGTTCAAGGTGGGATGCATTGGTCAGTCTTGCCAGTTACTTGGCCAAACTAACTGGACTCCAACTGGTTTCCATTGACCTAGTAGAACTACCTATCCGTGTATATTATATTAATTCATCCATCGTGTTATTAGTTGGGTCTGTTCTCTGTGGAGAGAGGATATAATACAATATACAATGACCATAGATCTATTTCCCGGTACCAGCGACGTCTGCAACCCTTGTTCACTTTTTAACATGATCACTGGTTAGTTATTTATATATTTTACTCTTTAAGTTTATCAAAACATTATGTGCTGATTATTCATTCATTATTTTAAGATTTATTGTCCATTTAACTGTATACTGTTCCCCTCTCATATTTACACACTTGCTTGCTAAATGTAGACCATAATGAACACTCCAGTCATGTGGATATGAAAAGATCTCGGCACAGTTGCTAACCCTATTTAGTGTTACTGTACCTAGTAAACTGATCCATGTATGAATTACGTTCTTCAGAATATGAACTAAAATTCGAAATGTTTTTGTCAATCTATATGGTTTCATTATAAGAACAAGGGTCACTGTTTTCCTAATTATGTTTTCATTGAATGTTGTGATTGTACATAGTATATATATCTCATTCCTTCTATCTGTATCAGTATTGTGCTTGAAAACGACAAGAGAATCATTGTTGAAACGTAGCTTTAATAGAAATATAGTAATTGTTATCCATATAACTTTGTGTTTATTTTTTAATGTGCTCAATTACTAAATGCCATTCAAACAGTAGATAATTCACCTGGTCAGAAAGTTGTCCCCACAGTCCTTGCTGATGTCAATTGTACTTTTGCAAAAGTATCTGTCTGTTCACAGGATGTTTAATATGGATCGAGGACAATATTTTTATGCTATTTTGGGTGAAGATTTGCTTAATAGAATGTAACTATTATCAAGATCCTCAAATCAAAGAAGTTGTTTTTCTGAAATGCAAAGTAAAATTGGTAGAAATAGAACCTCGCGTTAAGATATATTTAATACAACACAGATGCCAATTATTGAGCGTCATGCGATTTCCTACAGGAAAAAGGTGTATGTATTTATTGAATTATAGGTTAGTGAAGCAATGCTTACCAGTAGTTCATTACAACAATATGTTGATATTCTGCCAATTATTGATGTACTGAATATTCATTATTATACTGCAGTTCTGTTTTCTATTGATTTCCCCCAGATTAAATATACAGTTGGTTGTATAATATAACATCCTGATAGTTGTTACTTATAGTAGTGAAACATTTAGTGAATATTGTGAAATGACCAGATTTTTTTATATTCAACTTAAAGACTTGATAGATTCATGTATCTACATATATCGCTTAAACTTAAAGTAGTTAGATCAGCTTATTCAATTAATAATTAATATACCTCAGTCCTGTAATTATAGATTGATTCATTTGCCACATTACATTACAATACTGGCAACATTCTGTGAACATTCCATTACCAATAGTTTTACTTTAATTGAATCGGTCAAAAATAAAGATTCAATAAAAATTTGATGAGAGCATAAATTGTTTTATTTCACTTCTTGAAGTCCATAATTTTCTCTATTTTTAATTGAATAACCATCATGGTGTTTTGTACATGTAGGTCTAACATTCACATTAGTACACAGTGTATATATATAAACCTATATATGAATGTCCTTTCATGTTATACTTATATATCTGTCAATGTGACCCACTTGTGTATCATAATTTACATAATGTGAAGGTGGAAGAAAAGTAAAGGTTATGCAAAATAAATCGACATACATTTAAAATAGGCATTTGTCAGCTGTATAATGACAATATGTAGCATGCTGGTATCATGATCTGGGAGGGAGGGGGGCTTAAGGGCTACATAAATTATATAAGACACTTGGAAGTTTTTGTGATCAATCCCTGTCCTCCTGGTTGTTGACAACACACTGTGCAGCATATATATATATATATATATATATAACCATATAAAAATCATTTCTTTTTCAAAGTCTTTCTTTTCTGAATACAATACTTCTCTAAAACCAAGATCTGTTCTCAGTGTTAAAACAAAATATATTTGACATGAAAAAATTAAAGATGCATTCCATCTCTATTATTAATAGTCTACATGGTTCACCTTGGTTCACAATGACCTTCACTTGTCCTGCAACCAAATCCATAATTGAATATACTGTAAGATATGGTTGTGTCAACATGACTATTCATTCTACTAATTTTAAATTGCTGACTACATGTACCACAGTACATACTGGTATATTATTATATTAAAATTGCTTCATGAATTTGAATGTCAGAATATGTGTCAACAGATTATGTTGAAAATGATTAAGTTTTTATGCAATATAATTATAAATCTGTACATTTATTCATACATAAAAATGTAATTTTTGCAGCAGTTTTAGATATAATAGGTCAGACTTATAATATTATAATGAGCATCATATTGCATGGATGAAAATAAATGCTTTCTGGAAAACAAATCTACAATGTGCAAAATGTTTATAGGCTTCTAAGAAATTCATTAGAAATACTTGACTTAAACCTATGTGCCTAAAGTTTCGAAATCAATTAAACAAAACAATACCAGGCATACAATTCAACAATGCGTTGAATAAATATGGTTAAATAATTCTATTTAAAGCTTTTATTTTGTTTTTTCAGGGGAGAACATTCACCTAAAGATATTAGTGCCCAGTATAGCCGCAGGTGCTATTATCGGCAAAGGTGGAGAAACCATCGCACAAGTTCAAAAAGAAGCAGGCGCTAGAGTTAAAATGTCAAAAGCCAATGATTTCTACCCAGGTTTGTATTGTGTTTCTACTGATGTACATGTTTTATACAGACTTATTTATTGGTGTTTTTCCTCTGCCTGAGCTTTTGTTTGTGGGAGAAAATGGACTAGACCTTTATTGGTATAGTTAAATAATACAACAAAATTAAAGTATGATAAATAGTATTATCATCAGTGCATACATCTTACATAATAATTAATATTTGAATTTTCTTCCCTGCTTTTCCAGCAAAACCCAGTAATGTCACCCCACCTATAAAATTGCATTCCATCTTAACCTGTACAGTTAGCGCACATATTTTGCACATAGAGGTCCATCTGCTTCATACTTCGAGAATAGATGCCTGCCCTAAATGATAAATGGCCGCCATATCCCAAAATTAGTATACTGTTTTGTAATGTAGTTCTATTCCGTTTCATATCTGTCATACACACAAACACTAAATAAACTTTTTCAATTTTATTAAATGGAAGCAGAATAAATACTTAACAAAATTTGAATATGGTTAGCACACTGTGTAATTTCACTAGATAATAATAAAGCTGTTTTGAGCCATGCTATACCCCCCCCCCCTTCCCCCCTGGTGATCCGGATACTACCTTGTTTGAAAAACTACTTTACCTGTTGGAAATCTTCTCTACCATTTTGTACAGATAAAATCAAATGAGTTATTAGTGCTGTGTTGACAAATTTTATGATATTGATTACCAACTCACAAAGTCACATATAATAAGAAACAGCTTGAAGCCTTAGTAATAGTTTCTGTGTTCTTCAAAACTTACATCGTTCGTGTCCAATATGTTAAAAGATTAACTTTATTTAAATCTATAATCTGGACATAACTAATATTTTGGATTGGAACAACTATTCTACAATGATGTAAGATAAAAATGACTTGTATTGTTTTTGAAATATTCTCACTTGAGAAGCATATATTTCAAAGCACCGAACAAGAGTTATTAATATTTAATTGACTTAATATTTTTCAGGTACAACAGAAAGAGTCTGCCTCATTATGGGCCCAGTTGAAGCCGTTCAAAAAGTCCACAATTTTATCATGGATAAAATAAAAGAAAAACCTGACCCAAATCCTAAACTAGACGATACCAAATCGAACTTTGAGAGGCATAGACAAGTAAGTGTAAGTCAAATATCGAAGCCAGCAGACACGATGTGAATGTACGAAACATGGAGGGGTATAGAAAATAAAACAAAACATTAAAATGATTGGATATAAATTCTGGTGTAGCACCGTGTAGCCAGTTAATTAAATGGTTTGCAAAAATTAAAATATGCTTGAAAGACAAAAGATGAATGAAATAACCATGAGAAATGTTTTGGTCATGATTGCGTATTGGTTGATGTTTTTATTATATAATTATTTCATCATTCATCATCATTCATTGTCATATCATAAACTTGAGTTCCTAAACAAATCATAATCTTCTGGGTTAATGGGGCTTTCATCTTGATTTTTAAAATTTCTCTTGCCATGAGCAATATTAATAAATGAAAAAAATATATGGTAAAGTGTTACATCTTTGGATTTAATTTTTTGGGTCATAAGACTAATAGACTATTATTTAATTATGAGATATTGGTTTACCCTGATGTTTTGTAGATATCACTACATGTCTGTATGCTGAAACTAACAAGTATTCACAAAAGCTATGTGTTACTTTGTTTTTCTTTTATAATATCTTATTCTATATAATATAAAAAAATTTTTATCAAATAATCTTTCTTTAATAATATGTTGTTCCTACTACAAGCAACAGATTTTTATAATTCAAGAATTGTTTTATTGATTCATTTTATAACACTTGTGTCCTTGTTCATGTGACCATTAGTCATCCACAAGTCACTAACATCACAATTCATTAATCTTATTGAATTAAAAATATTTTGATATAAATTATGGATGTTTACAAAGAGAGAGTATGTATTGTGTTCAAGAGGGAAAATGGACACCATTTGCATCTTTGAAAAGTTGATATATGATCTAAATGAAAAAGAAAGCTTGTCATTGACACCAAGTTTATTTCCTTTCCTGAGCCTCATTCATATCTGTTGATGCTTTGCCACATGCTTTAGTAGTTAGCAAGATATATTTAAGCACTTTAAAAATATGTTTTGGTAAATTGGTGCATTCTTGCCATAGAAGTGTTCAAGTCTGTGATCCATAATCCCAGTTGCATGCTTGTTGAACCATTCTTGAATTGGAAAAAGGCATTTTATATAATGTTCTATTTCTTGTCTGTTACCTATCTATATGGTGTTGACATTAGGTCTATGTTATATCGCTATATTTTCCAGGTAAAAATTTTAGTACCTAACAGTACAGCTGGTATGATTATAGGAAAGGGAGGTAATTATATAAAACAAATTAAAGAAGAAAGTGGAGCCTATATACAGATATCTCAAAAGTCCAAAGAAACAAATTTACCTGAACGCTGTGTTACTATAGCCTGTGAAAAGAATATGCAATGTAAGTATAAATTTGTGATATATTTTTTTTCTATTTAGCCAGATTTTTTAAAGATATCTACAAATTGTTATTAATTCATGAATTGATTCTCATTCTCAAAAGCCCCCCCCCCCCCCCCCCTAATCTTTTGTTTGATCAATATTTTTTGATGTACTCTTAGTTTCACTAAACTAGTCTCAACTTCCTTCATGAGTCTCGAATGATTAACTCACTCCGTTTAAATAAATAAGTAAAATACACTATGTTGTACTATAGGGTAATCTTTTTTATTTTATGATCAGTAGTGGAATACCGTGTTTTATCAGTGAAATAAAAGTGTTATTCCACTGGCTAGTTGTTTTTACCTACAATGATTGTAAAATAATAAAATAAATAGAACATTTGTCGTTTTGTCGTGAATAACATATTTTATTTCATCTCTAAGCAAGAAAACGTTTATATTTTCACGAATGCTACGCATTCGTGAAAATATAACTTTTCTTGCTTCTCGATGAAATAAAATATGTTATTCACTCTAAAACGACAAATATCCTCTATATATTGGGTGTGTCCAATAATAATCTGCTTGGTATATTAGTAATCAGTATATCGAGGTGTAATTCCATTCACATTTCAATACTATTTATTCAAATATAGCTAGTTGATCATTAAAGTGGGTCAGTATTGTTTACCAAATTTTACATAGCTGCACAAATTTATTAAGTTAATAAATTAATAATATCGGATTGTGTTCTTTACTGCCAATGTGCATCCATACCTAATTTGTATACAATTCTCATCAAGAAGTATCTGCTGGTGGTAGCAACAAATCTGTAGTTTAAGTAGAGTAGTCTCCCCTTATAAACTAAGTGACCTTGGTAAAGGTTATTGCATCATCATGTGATTGCAGCATGACATAAATTATCATATTTAAATAAACACAAGTTTATGGAATTTCAAAGGCCCACATACTGAAATCCTAATTCTATATCAAAAAATTGTCACTTTAACTGTTTATTTCTGAACACCAGGGTAAATGACCAAATGTGAATCTAATTTTGTGTTGGGAAAATTCTAAGCTCTTACATAGATTACCATAGCTATATATACTCCTCAAAAAAAGTAGGGGATATTCAGAAACAATACTAAACAGCGGAAATGCACTGCTGTTTTTATTAGAGGTAAACAGTGTATGTTAATAACAGGCCAATTGCCTACACATGAACATAAACAGTTCATATGGGTGGCTTATCTGGCAGACCCATTTCACTCGCAAAGAGATACATTGTCAAAAGTGAAAATGGACGTTTTTGATTTTTGTCTTAATGAGTAATTGCTCCAGACATTCAGCAATTCGTCGTGGCATGCTCCTAATCAACCGTTCAATCACAATTTGGGGCAATCTTACCCACTCCTCTTGCAGTGCCACGGCCAATTCTTGCAGTGTTGTCGGTTGACGTCGACGAACACTCTCTCGATCATGTCCCAGACATGCCCTATAGGGGAAAGGTCAGGACTCATGGCTGGGCAAGGCATATGGACAATATGCACGAAACAGGCATTATCATCTTGAAAGAATAAACGTTGAGCAAAGGGCAGAACTATCGGTGCCAGGGTGTGGTCACGGTAGTACACACCAGTGACCCTTCCTTGAACAATACGCAAGTCCGTTCTGCCAGTCATGGTGATTCCTCCCCACACCATAACAGACCCATGCCCGAATCTGTCACGCTGTCTGATTTTAACATTAGCATGACACTCACTTAACACGCCTCCAAACGCGAGCATGCCTATCGGTGAAATCCAGACTAACACATTAAGCATGTTGGCTACTGCTCGCTGTGTAGAACCCATTTGAAGCATGCCAATAGCACGTAGACGTTCATCATGTTGAAGACGTCTCATTGCAAATTAAACGTAACACACTAAAGCAAAGATATGCTAAACAGTAAATCTTTTGCAAGAACAGATAGGAAAGCAAACATGGATAGGATAAACCAGCATGCGACAGTTTTCATCAACCCTTCTTGAAGAGTCAAATTTGAAAATGAACCCTCTCACATGTATGCCGCTATTGTGTGTCGCAGGTCCAGCTCAGTGGTTCTGTTGGGGCGATAAGTTCTTCATCTGTGAACATACTCTCAAAGCATGTTAAGTGTCCATGATTATTTATCATATCACAACCTGCATAGGTATTTGTATTTCAATATCCCCTACTTTTTTTGAAGAGTATATTACGTGTAACTGGTATATGCATCATACTGCCCAATAAAAGAAACATAGTCTCTACAAAAGGTACATGTAGATGACATAAATATATATGCACATGTGAGGACAATGTTTTATCTAATGTGTAAATTTGATCATAAGGAAATATTTTGTTTGTTTTAGGTGATTCAGATGCTGATAGAAAAGCTGTGGATATGATTTTACAGAAAATAGTTGAAGATCCACAAAGTGGATCTTGTCCTAATATAAGCTATGCAGATGTAACCGGTCCGGTTGCTAGTGCCAATCCTACGGGCTCACCTTTCGCAAACACAACTTTCCTACAGAATCGTACATCAGATATTGCCATCAACAACAATAACTTCGCTGGAGGTGGATTCGGCTTCGGATTCAACAACGGAAACACATTTAATAGCAATGTTGCTAGTGGTCTTAATTTTAACGTGAATACTGGATCTACTAATACCATGTCTGGACAAGCGCTAGATAATTTAAAAGTTACTCTACGTAACAGTGGATTTACAGATCAGGCTACAGAAGAAATTAGTGCCGCTATGAACACTTTAGCTAATTATGGTATTCTTGGAATGGGACTCGGGATGGGAAATGTTGCTACTGCCAGTTTAGGGCCGGCTCCTGCTTTAGGTAGTTTGAGTTTAGGTGCGCCAACGATGGGCGTTAACAGTATGATGACCTCTGCCACGACCCCTACTAGCACTGTATCAAACGCGTTTCTTAACACAAGTAACAGTTCGACTGGGGCTTCCAGTTTGTTTGGTCCAGTTGGCAGTGGATCTGGTTTAGGCAGTTCAGGATCAACTGGAGCTAACTCGAGTCTGTTTGGAAGTTCTTCTCCAAGTATCGGAACCGAAAGATATGGAAGCAGTCCAATGTTGAGTGATTCTTTTACTAGTCCAGGCAACTACCAAGCGTCGGCTGCCTTCCCTACCACTGATAGATCCCCTAACGTGAATCAAAATTCATTTGGATTAGGTACAGCCATTTACAGCCCCACAGAAGATAAAGGTGGAGTAGCAGGTACTACAAAACAAGAATTAGAAGTTCCAGAGAGTATAGTAGGCGCAATATTAGGTCCAGGAGGAAAGGGTATTGTGGAAATTCAACAGTATACCGGTACAAATATTCAAATTTCAAAGAAAGGAGTTTATTCGCCTGGAACCCGAAATAGGCTCGTTTCAGTAACTGGAACAGCGGCAAATATTAGTAAAGCTAATTTCATGATCCAACAGCGTATTCAACAAGAAGAATACAAACGAGCCCGACAAGCCTCTGTACGCTAATGTTGTGATTCTACCATAGTTTATTATAATTATTAAAATATCACTATCACACTGGACAGTATATATATATATATATAATATCGCCTTTTTAAGTTTTATCTTTCAATAATCAGTGGCATAATGGACTATCGGTGATTTGCATATAAAAGCGATTGAGTGATTCCCTATCACGTTAATATAAAACTTTGCATGTTTTCATATAACATTTGACTTCTACCTTTCCTGATTGGTCAGAAACATCGACGAACTATTTTTATTTTCAACTACATTAGTCTTTGCTGTAAATACCCATAATTCCTTCAGATCTCAGACAGACAGCCATTATTATTACATTGTGAAGTTTGCGCTAAAATCAACTATAGAACCGAGTGCAAAAAAAAAACCAAAACATTAACAGACTTACAAAATTACTTTCATTTCATCATCAGTTTTTATCAAGCAATGCAAGTCGACGATTTTTATGGCAGAGTTATCTACCCAGCTGCTCAAAACGCCATTTTTTTATGCCAGTTTTTCTAAGGATTTAGAATAAAAGGTAGTCTTTCATCTTCTGAAGAAAACACCCATCATCGTCAAACTGACACTTTATACCGGTAGATCGTTATCGTAAAGTTACTGGTGTTTCCCAGCTGGGTCTTTCCAAGAAGAATTCTAGATAATTATATAAATATTACTGATAGACTATATCATATTATTACATTTGTATCATGCAACAGAATTTGTATTATATATATATATATATATATTATATATATCTTATATTATTGTAATGTTGTGTATACCTATTATTACCGGGTTTAATTAATGACTTGATGTAAAAAGCTACTTGTTTTTAGTCTCCGTTAATTTTGTTATATTATTATTTAACTCGACTTTGTTAACCACTGGTACGAACTTTCATGTGTAAGATTGAATACAATCACTTCTTAATTATTATTATTCAAACAATAGACAAATTCATATTTATTTTGAACCATATAAGAGTAAAGAGCTGTCATTTTTATTATTATAATGTAATTATTATTATTATTATTAATAGCATGGTTTCATATTTTTTCATGTGTGTGCGTGTGTTTACTCCAACTGAACGGGTATCTCTCTTCTCTTTCTATCTTTCTTTCACTTCTGCTATTCTCAATCCTTTTTTAGTCAAAATCTTTTTGTTGATTGTTGCCTTGTTAGTTATCGTGTCAGTTGGATTTTGTTGGATGTTTTATTTTGTATTTTTTTGTGGATTTGGGTAATATTCAAAAACACAAAAGGTTTTTCATGAAGAATTGAAAGATGATTATAATTATAAATAAGTAATTTATTTTAGATACATATATATTATTAGAGAACATTGTTCCATAGAATAATTCATGTTTCTCCATTCTGTGAACATCAGTCTTTTGTTATGGCGATCATTTTCTTTAAAAAATGTAGCTGCCAATTATTTATTTATTTTTTAGATAAAGTTTCTTTCATATTGTCTAATTATCATTGTGGTTCATTTCTTTTCTGTGAAGATATTAAATTTTTAATATAATGAAATTGGAAAGTTTAAATTAAACCAAAGGTTTTTTTTGTCCTATGATTAGCTATTAATTTACTTGTTTGGTGGAGGGACAAAAGCGTTTTGATGAAATTTGTTAATTGTGCACATTATTTTATCTTGAAACGACTCCAGATGAATTGGATTTTCATCTCAGATGAACTTTATTCACGTTGATATGTAGGCGTACATAAGTAATGTATGCTACATGCATTTTGATTGGATTTTAAGAGACAAAGTATGTCTTTTTAGCTTAGAAGACAAGAAAACAACAAGCATCTTGATTTGTTAATTTTACACAATGTAATTAATTACAAAGGGAATTTTTAGGAAGTCAAGAATAATTTGACTGCTGTAAAGCGAAAACGTAAGGGAATGCAAAACAATGTATTCTAATTTTATCTTATCAAAAAAAACAAAAAAAAATTATTGCATTGAATTAAATTTGATCTATTATTATAACAATAATTATTGATGCTTTTCGATTCTGTATAAATGTGGGTGATGTGATCCCCATTTATTTTAAGTTTGCTTTCCTGTTTGTTAATTCTTTTCTCATGTTTTTGTTTTTCTCTTGGGGATTGTCATCCCTGCCTTCTCTTATTCTAGTCTTGATCTTGTTAGTCTTTTTTCTATCTCTATCTGTGCATGTTGCGATTGTCATATATCTTCAAATCACGTTAAAAAGCATTTTTTATAAATATTTTTCCTCCTGTCATTTTAACGTTTTGTCAACAAACCATACATACATTGTACCTACATTAGCTTCATCAGATCTGGACTTGTCACAGCCCGTTTGTCTTTCTATGATAATGTATGCCTCATTTTGCCATGAGGGGTACATGTGCCAGAGGTGAATTAACTCCCTTTGGCGTAACTTCTGGGCTTTCTGGATGTGGTCTGATAAATAAGATATGAAGAGTACATAATTAATTTTATCTTGAATGGATAAAAAAAAACATGGAATGAGTGGTTCAGATACAGATAAAAATGAAATCAACAAACTTAGAAAATATTTGCAGTTTTCTCGACTTTAAATTTGTAAGTGTACATGTATATAGATTAATAAAGTTATTTAACATAGAAGCATGTGATTACATTAAACTTGATATTCATGGTGCAGGGCATAATGTTGGATTAATTCATTATACAGTGTATTGGAGTATGTGTATCACTACTACTGTTGGATTATTTAATATGTGAGACTGGTAGAACCAGACTTTATTGGATACTGCATGACTGGTAGACCCAGACTTGTTTTGTTAGCAGGGATGTGATGAAATTAGAAAAAATTGCTGTTGTGTATGTTAAATAGGTGATAAATTTATGTACTGCGTCAGGATATTCAATTGTCATTTGAAACAAGACTTGTTTTAAAAAATCAACTTTTACCTTGATTAAAAATATAAATTTTCACTTTGTTGGATATTTTAACTCAAAAATGGAGTTATCGCTTATTTTTAATTGAGGATAAAAATGGAGCCAATAATTGATGATGGTATCGTTTCTCCAGTCTTTCTAGTGATTAAAGTAGTTCCATTACCTACGATTGTGTAAGAAAGTTTGGACAGTCAATCAGAATGAACAGTTGGTCAGTTTTAAGGAAAGGAATATTTGAAGCCCATTGTCAAAACACTAGTAAAAAGTTTTTTCTAGATATATTGAAACATCCTTCCTCGTGATCTGTGATATATTACCCTCGTTTATTCTGTTAACAAAACCTATTATTGAATTTTTGCATAAATAATTGTAAGAAATATTGCAGCATTGCCTGAATAAATAAATAAATGGATTGATTAATTTAGTAAATTTTATTTTAATTTGATAACTGTTATAATGCTGACCTCTCAAGCGCAGTGCACATTGAGTCTAACTACATTATCTATATAGATTCTGTACTAAATACACGGATAATGAAATGTATTGCTGAGCTTTAGACATGAGGGATGCTCATATTCGTTGAATTTGTGGTCAGAATTTTGTAGTTTTAGAAACTTTATTTAATAATTTAAATTGTTTAATTAACTTGGTATTTTGTTTTAGAAGAGAGAAGGTAATGATTAAAGAGACAATCCGTTTAATACAATGTACTATAATGTTTTTGTACTGTTTGTGTTTTGCCTTGTTGACTAATAAAACAATTGTGAAAGTCACTTTAATGTTAGATAGGTTAAAAACTTTTTCCTCACCGCGCAGAAAGTTAAAAGAATATTGTAAAAAAAAAAAAGAAAAAAAAAAAGAAAGGGGGGATAAAATCAAAATTTAAGAAAATTATCCTATGTGTTTATTTAAATGTATGTATATATATATAAATATATATACATATATAATATAAAGTTTGTAAAGGTACAAGATATGTAAATTGTGTTATTTCCTTTTAAAATAACCTGATAAAAAATTTGATATGACACTGAAAAGAAAAACAAACTATTTGAAGTAAATGTACAATTTTTGCCATTAAATTAATTTAAATATTGAAATACTGTGTGCAAATTTGGCATTAAAAAATCATTGATTCACAATCTTGAGTTGATAATAGATACAGATTAATCTAATATACATAAATGGCATATTCATTTAGAAAACTTTTAGCAGACAAAGTAGGGAAGCACATATATTCAGAAGAAACAGATTTTGAAATACCAATTTCAACAGGTAGTTACACTTATAGCACCTAAAAAATGTCTTTTTTATAGAATAATGAAATATTCTTCAACATTACATTTTATATTAACATATAATGAATATGTACGTTTGTTTGCACATTATGAATCTAGAGTATCATAATATTATAATACTGTTGGTTTTTTTATATACGGTTGAGGTTAAACATATTGTCATAATATTCTTTCACAAACAAGCAAAACCTAAATAGATATAGCATAAATGTTATTGTCTACAGTAACCTTTGTATGATGTTCCGGCAAGGGTTGTTGGGAAGATTGAGAAAACCATTATCTTAATCTTTCCAAGGCATAGCACCGGGTGCAAAGCATGGGTTACTGACGACACAATAAAATATTAATAATTAATTAAATTCAATGTAAGATGTCTTATTTGTATCTTTTATTTAAAAAAAAGATTTCATCCTAATCTATCCGAGATGTACTTGTGTTTGTTTTTTTTTAGATGGCTGACAGTACATTCTGTTTTGAGGGGTGTGTATGTTGTTATATAGAGACAGGTACTTGCTGCTTTGTTATAAAATTTGTTAATTTATGAATAAAAAAGGCCACATTTTATTGTAACTTATATTATATTATAAGCATCTCTTGTCTTCAATTACAATTTAATATTCAGTCCAACTAATTGTTTTTTTGAACAAAACATTTCAGTCAAAGAAGAATTAGAATTTTGAAATTCTCCATACTTTTCTAAATTATGAAGTTTGACAGCAGTATATTAAGAATTAAATACTGATTTCTTTCTTCCAGTCTTTTTGTACTTTCCAATTGAATTTGAAGAATGTGTGGAGAAAAAAAAACATTAAATAATAAATTGCAATGAGATTAGAGATTTGATGAGCAAGGGAATGTTTAGTGAGAGACCCGTTTAGTGTATTTGAATAGAATTGAATGGTTGGACAAGAGATAGTTTATTGGGCCGTTGTTTATAATTTTAGTGACTTTCTATAGAGAACAGATATCCATATAAAATATACTGTCAAGCATCATTAAACTTGTATATTGCATATTATCATCACGTTATACATAGTCTGTTAATATAATTATTATAATTCAGTGATTAGTCAGTGCATGTAATGTATGATTCGATGAATTAAAACATCGTCTTTTAATGATTTTATTTTTGAGCGAAAATGGTATTGTTTCTTATTTATTTTTAGTAGATTCATCGAGGACTATGTATTGCTTGCTATGGATTAGTGTTTATTGTATCATTATTATCATTGTATCATCAATCTTTATCTTACTAACATCCAAGGGTGGATTGGAGTTACATTGGGCTGGTGGGCAACATCATAACTTGGTACCCACTGGGTCCTGATCTGCATCACCATCACCCCCAATGTAACCCTGTAATGTCCCTCTTTAACATTTTAATAGGAAATTTGTTCTCCTGTTTTAACAACAAGTCACCAGCTTCTTGTGATAATAAAACGTTGATTAGCAAGTACCCCTCTCTATAAACCGTAATTATATGCAGTTCCAAGTAAGTTAATAAAGCTGAATTAAGCGTTTATTTGTATTTTGTTTGACTTATAAACCAGGATCAATTTACTGAGTTGTGTGTACAGCAAGAGTGCTTTGTCGGTCTCCCATAGCTTTAAAAATGACGAAAAGAAAGGTAGTCTTTCTGCCTATGTAAGTGATATATATTGAAAAATATATATCGGAAATGATAATATATTTATGAGAATAGTAAGTCGATTATCTTTCACCTATCAACAGGGTTGATGCCCCTTTTCTCCAATATCTTGACCACACCTATATAATCAGCGCTAATCTTTCTGGTATCTTCAGAGCAACACCCATGCCCCCTCCCCCCCTTCTGGAATCTCCTTGTGCTTCGTGTGATATCCAATATTCTTTATCCTATACACCCTTCCATCATCCAGTCCCCAAAATTCTGCCATTGCCACACTCCAGGATAATGTCTGATCTTGTTTGCAACGCCGCATAATAATTGCCCCTCAAATATGTCAAATAACTTGTGAGTGAGCCTCAAGGATCACCCAAAATCTCGGCTATCCCAAGTGTAACAAGTCACTATAGTATTTGTGGCACGCCTAAAAAAGTCCTCCGTACTGGCGACTACTGTACTCTAGGACGATATTCCACAAAAATAACATCTACAGCATAGGATCAACTTAGAAATATCCTTATAAACACCCAGATATTGTCATCGCATAATTTTGTATCTGCCCAATCCTCAGTGTGATGCCCCAACCCCACAGTTGAACTGTAGCATCGGTCCGTCCCTCTGCCCCAGTCCCCAAGTTAATCCGACTAAAATCGCATAATCCTACCATCCCAATAATATAGCTTCACGCCATAGAACCACTATTGCCCAGACCCGCACCCCCAACAAAAATGTACGTCCCACATCACTGAATACCAAAGTATTAATAAAGATCTTTATTATTTCGTAAAGAAAAATTCTGACAATATTTTCACAATGGACAGTGTATTTTTGGATAATATCTCGTCATCATTCAAGTTTCAAGTTTTTATTCATCGTCGCTGGAATCGTTACCCTTCAGTAAAAACTCATCCAATTCTGGATCTTGTCGGATTGCCTTGATCACATGCTTGGGTCTGATTTTGTTTCCATAGCGAACCCTTGTGGCGGACAAATCTAGAATTTCTGCCATGATATATTCCAGAACTCCCGCTAAATAAATTACTGCTCCGTCACTGACAGGTTTTCCAGTGGAACGCCACACTCGGCGCTTAACAGCATCGGGCTCTACGATCAATGGCTTTTCCGACATTTGGATTTTCTCCTGTGCCATATTTATAAAGGCTGGCAATTCGTCCTGAAACAAATGCAATGGATCCTAGTTTATTAATCATTGTCAAGGCTACAGCTTACATCCCAATGATAAGATTTCAGTCACATTTCTGTACTAATCCCTCCAGGGATGGGCAAATTAAAGTCTACGATCAATGGCTTTTCCGACATTTGAAGTTTCTCCTGTTCCAAATTTATAAAAGCTGGCATTTCGTCCTGAAACAAATGCAATGGATCCTAGTTTATTAATCATTGTCAAGGCCACGGCTTAGATCCCAATAAGATTTCAGCCTCATTTCTGTACTAACCCACCAGGAATGGGTCTTATCATCGTGATCTAAGCTGTTGCCTTGACAATGATTAATAAACTCGGAGCCTTTATAAATTTGGTACAAGGCTGACATCTTAGAGAGGGGTTCAATAGTCCGCGGGTGCACATACTATAAATATGGGTATCAAAAAACAACAATAGGTATGGTGGCTGATTGGTATCATGTCGTGATGTCACCCTTTATAACCCGACATCACAACATTTTAACCCGACGATACGACATTTTTACCAGACACCACGACATTAAAAATATCGTAATGTCGTGTAAAAATGTCGTATTGTCTTGTTAAAATGTCGTGATGTCGGCCATCTTCCCCTCAATATACAGTTTCATTATGTACACTGATCCTGGTCTTGGTCAAGTAAGTTCCCGTGGATTTTGCAGCGTCCATGGTTTCTCCCTTTCTGTAGTGCAGGACGAAGAGCCTGACAAAGAACAGTGTCAAGTTGTGTAGATGGGATAAAAGCACAAGCCCCTGTGTACACATTGCCGTGGACATAAAAGAACCTTTCACAGTTGGAATTCGATGGAGAAATGCCACTGTCCCTAGAAAATTTCTTTCATAGCACTCTGCATAGCGTATGCTTATCTCCAATAGTCCGAATGGCGCAGAAAAGTAGGAAACGTAAATGGAAATGAAATAGGGTTTAACGTCCCACTGTTCTGCTCTGAGTGGACTAATGAAGACGGGCATACTATGGGAGAAACTTTGCTCGGATAGCGGCGCTACCAGCCTACTATTGCATATTGAATTCAACCAACTCTTGGAAAAATGATTACATACCATTGTCAGGGTTGGTGCATTATATTGCATTGTCGGGTTGGTGTATGACATTTCATTGTCTATTGCTGTTGGTGCTTCACATTTCATTGTCATGGTGGGTACGTTAGTATTATAGTCAAGTGTTCGTTACGGGTGTACATTTACATGTGATCATCAATCGTAAAAATGGCAATAATAGATATTGGCGGACTGGTGCACCCGCGGACTAGTGAGCATTCCCTAATTAGATGTATAATCTTCTGGACGTTCCTGGTCGTCCTTATTAAATTGCAATATGAAAATATCGCCCTATACCGCCACCCCTGTTCTAAGGCTATTTTGCATTCCAATTGCCAAGGGTTCTTTTACGTGCATGCAAAAATAAAAAAAAATCTGAACCCAATCTTTTACAATTTTCACGTTGGCATGTACGTAAAAGAACTCTTGACGGTTGGAATTTGACGAAAACGCCGCTATACTGACAAAATTTCCCTCACAGCACACTTCAAGATGGTTTGTGCCCGGCTTCAATAGCCCGGATCGGTGCAAAAAATTATGACGTTAAACCCCATAATTTATTTCATTACTGCAAGTTTTTCTAAAATTAATTTCTTTGATTACCAAGACAATATAGAGAGGGCTCCTGTGTCATATTTTCTGATAATTGTTGGTTAATATTGGCATCAGGCGGTTATTAAAAAAAAATTAGCAAAATATGCCATACTTTTATACAGCTGTTATTAGTTTCCATTCCACACGTTTACAATTATTATCATGCCCCCAACACTGCTGGAACTTGACCACTGAGCGTTTTTTCATTGAGATGCCTTTTATTCACACGTAAAAAGGGCGTGGTTATAGTATTTCTACACCAATGGAAATGCACCAATACAGAATTTCACTCATGGAACGGAAAATGTCGATTTTCCCCGAGCTAAAACTTTTTTAAAATTCCATTTGTCATAAAATGACTTGCAGAATTATTCAAAAGAATACACTGATAAATTGTTGTTCTTAAATATGAAATCATTCGTCATTTCATGATTCATAGAATTTTAAAAATTATCCCCAGGAGCTGTACTTAGGTCCATTAATTGGGCTATGTTCAAATATAGTCAATTTTATTTTCCGTTGTTTACAAACTGTGTATGGATAGTCTATTATATAGGAACTGAAATTTGAAATATCTAATTTCCGCCAGATTTGGTAAGCATAATGAAAAAAGTTTTCTCAAGAAATAGATTTATAAATTGATTTAATATGTGTGAAATAACATTTGTAAGATTCGTTTTAAAAACTTTTTCTCCAGAAATCGATTAATCACTTAATGCTTCATTTCTATTTTAATTGTCTGTATGTTTTTCGGCAACTCCAACTGTTTATTATTTGTAGGCCTTTAACTTTTGATTTATTTATATTTCTTTTAATTATTATTAGGAGTATTACAGAGTATTTTTTATGACTAAATGGTAAGATAACAGAGACAAAACGCGACACCGGCCATCAAAACAAAGTACTAAAATTTAGAAAATAAATCAAATTATATTGGTAAGTATCACAAAACAAAACTTTTGTCGAGAAATAGTTTTAGAAATTGATTTAATGAGTGTGAAATAGTTTCATTTATCGCGCATATTTTTGTTCTCCGTTATTACAGAACTGCTCCATTTCATCATTTCTAAAATTAGATTGTAGTCAACCCTTTATGACATAACTTTAATACAGTTGACCTTCCACGAGGTCAACTTAAACAATGCCCGTCTTGACCAATAGTAACAGGGATTGCCCGTCTTGGCCAATGGTAACAGGGATTGTATTAACCCTATAAATTAATTTGCCAGAACCAATGGCCTATGCTGTAAATATCTTTATACAGTTCTCGTTTTTGGTCATATTTTACAAAAAGTCTGACTTTTACGACCTATAGTTCGGAGTTTTCGCAAGTCTGACTTTTCGTAATTATTATAGCGCTAAATTCGAATCGAATTCGGGCCAAATAGGTGCGAGAAGTCAAAGTTGCGGGTTGGATCTATTTCATAAGGCCAACCTCACGAGATATTAACAGGGCTAGCGCTAATCCCAACCCTAACTCTGGACCTATAGCCCCAACGCTTACCTTAATAACATACAATCTCGCCAACAATCACGTGCCCTAACCTTATTTACATCTCAGCGACCTTGACGAAAATTGAGTTTGCCTTAAGAACTGGATCTAGCCAAAGTTTCGGGCTCATTTTTTTGTGTAATCGCACACAGTTGCATGTTTTATACTGGACTGTCCCTAGTGCGTATTTATAACAAATTTGTATAGGTTTTGTTAAAGATTCGAGATGCCTGATAAAGTTTAAATATAGAGATTAAGACCAGATACAATTCAAAGTACTTTTAGTAGAAACGAACTCTTTGGTCCAACAATAAATTACGTCCCACATCACTGAATACCAAAGTATTAATAAAGATCTTTATTATTTCGTAAAGAAAAATTCTGACAATATTTTCACAATGGACAGTGTATTTTTGGATAATATCTCGTCATCATTCAAGTTTCAAGTTTTTATTCATCGTCGCTGGAATCGTTACCCTTCAGTAAAAACTCATCCAATTCTGGATCTTGTCGGATTGCCTTGATCACATGCTTGGGTCTGATTTTGTTTCCATAGCGAACCCTTGTGGCGGACAAATCTAGAATTTCTGCCATGATATATTCCAGAACTCCCGCTAAATAAATTACTGCTCCGTCACTGACAGGTTTTCCAGTGGAACGCCACACTCGGCGCTTAACAGCATCGGGCTCTACGATCAATGGCTTTTCCGACATTTGGATTTTCTCCTGTGCCATATTTATAAAGGCTGGCAATTCGTCCTGAAACAAATGCAATGGATCCTAGTTTATTAATCATTGTCAAGGCTACAGCTTACATCCCAATGATAAGATTTCAGTCACATTTCTGTACTAATCCCTCCAGGGATGGGCAAATTAAAGTCTACGATCAATGGCTTTTCCGACATTTGAAGTTTCTCCTGTTCCAAATTTATAAAAGCTGGCATTTCGTCCTGAAACAAATGCAATGGATCCTAGTTTATTAATCATTGTCAAGGCCACGGCTTAGATCCCAATAAGATTTCAGCCTCATTTCTGTACTAACCCACCAGGAATGGGTCTTATCATCGTGATCTAAGCTGTTGCCTTGACAATGATTAATAAACTCGGAGCCTTTATAAATTTGGTACAAGGCTGACATCTTAGAGAGGGGTTCAATAGTCCGCGGGTGCACATACTATAAATATGGGTATCAAAAAACAACAATAGGTATGGTGGCTGATTGGTATCATGTCGTGATGTCACCCTTTATAACCCGACATCACAACATTTTAACCCGACGATACGACATTTTTACCAGACACCACGACATTAAAAATATCGTAATGTCGTGTAAAAATGTCGTATTGTCTTGTTAAAATGTCGAAATGTCGGCCATCTTCCCCTCAATATACAGTTTCATTATGTACACTGATCCTGGTCTTGGTCAAGTAAGTTCCCGTGGATTTTGCAGCGTCCATGGTTTCTCCCTTTCTGTAGTGCAGGACGAAGAGCCTGACAAAGAACAGTGTCAAGTTGTGTAGATGGGATAAAAGCACAAGCCCCTGTGTACACATTGCCGTGGACATAAAAGAACCTTTCACAGTTGGAATTCGATGGAGAAATGCCACTGTCCCTAGAAAATTTCTTTCATAGCACTCTGCATAGCGTATGCTTATCTCCAATAGTCCGAATGGCGCAGAAAAGTAGGAAACGTAAATGGAAATGAAATAGGGTTTAACGTCCCACTGTTCTGCTCTGAGTGGACTAATGAAGACGGGCATACTATGGGAGAAACTTTGCTCGGATAGCGGCGCTACCGGCCTACTATTGGATATTGAATTCAACCAACTCTTGGAAAAATGATTACATACCATTGTCAGGGTTGGTGCATTATATTGCATTGTCGGGTTGGTGTATGACATTTCATTGTCTATTGCTGTTGGTGCTTCACATTTCATTGTCATGGTGGGTACGTTAGTATTATAGTCAAGTGTTCGTTACGGGTGTACATTTACATGTGATCATCAATCGTAAAAATGGCAATAATAGATATTGGCGGACTGGTGCACCCGCGGACTAGTGAGCATTCCCTAATTAGATGTATAATCTTCTGGACGTTCCTGGTCGTCCTTATTAAATTGCAATATGAAAATACCGCCCTATACCGCCACCCCTGTTCTAGGGCTATTTTGCATTCCAATTGCCAAGGGTTCTTTTACGTGCATGCAAAAATAAAAAAAAATCTGAACCCAATCTTTTACAATTTTCACGTTGGCATGTACGTAAAAGAACTCTTGACGGTTGGAATTTGACGAAAACGCCGCTATACTGACAAAATTTCCCTCACAGCACACTTCAAGATGGTTTGTGCCCGGCTTCAATAGCCCGGATCGGTGCAAAAAATTATGACGTTAAACCCCATAATTTATTTCATTACTGCAAGTTTTTCTAAAATTAATTTCTTTGATTACCAAGACAATATAGAGAGGGCTCCTGTGTCATATTTTCTGATAATTGTTGGTTAATATTGGCATCAGGCGGTTATTAAAAAAAAAATAGCAAAATATGCCATACTTTTATACAGCTGTTATTAGTTTCCATTCCACACGTTTACAATTATTATCATGCCCCCAACACTGCTGGAACTTGACCACTGAGCGTTTTTTCATTGAGATGCCTTTTATTCACACGTAAAAAGGGCGTGGTTATAGTATTTCTACACCAATGGAAATGCACCAATACAGAATTTCACTCATGGAACGGAAAATGTCGATTTTCCCCGAGCTAAAACTTTTTTAAAATTCCATTTGTCATAAAATGACTTGCAGAATTATTCAAAAGAATACACTGATAAATTGTTGTTCTTAAATATGAAATCATTCGTCATTTCATGATTCATAGAATTTTAAAAATTATCCCCAGGAGCTGTACTTAGGTCCATTAATTGGGCTATGTTCAAATATAGTCAATTTTATTTTCCGTTGTTTACAAACTGTGTATGGATAGTCTATTATATAGGAACTGAAATTTGAAATATCTAATTTCCGCCAGATTTGGTAAGCATAATGAAAAAAGTTTTCTCAAGAAATAGATTTATAAATTGATTTAATATGTGTGAAATAACATTTGTAAGATTCGTTTTAAAAACTTTTTCTCCAGAAATCGATTAATCACTTAATGCTTCATTTCTATTTTAATTGTCTGTATGTTTTTCGGCAACTCCAACTGTTTATTATTTGTAGGCCTTTAACTTTTGATTTATTTATATTTCTTTTAATTATTATTAGGAGTATTAAGAGTATTTTTTATGACTAAATGGTAAGATAACAGAGACAAAACGCGACACCGGCCATCAAAACAAAGTACTAAAATTTAGAAAATAAATCAAATTATATTGGTAAGTATCACAAAACAAAACTTTTGTCGAGAAATAGTTTTAGAAATTGATTTAATGAGTGTGAAATAGTTTCATTTATCGCGCATATTTTTGTTCTCCGTTATTACAGAACTGCTCCATTTCATCATTTCTAAAATTAGATTGTAGTCAACCCTTTATGACATAACTTTAATACAGTTGACCTTCCACGAGGTCAACTTAAACAATGCTCGTCTTGACCAATGGTAACAGGGATTGCCCGTCTTGACCAATGGTAACAGGGATTGTATTAACCCTATAAATTAATTTGCCAGAACCAATGGCCTATGCTGTAAATATCTTTATACAGTTCTCGTTTTTGGTCATATTTTACAAAAAGTCAGACTTTTACGACCTATAGTTCGGAGTTTTCGCAAGTCTGACTTTTCGTAATTATTATAGCTCTAAATTCGAATCGAATTCGGGCCAAATAGGTGCGAGAAGTCAAAGTTGCGGGTTGGATCTATTTCATAAGGCCAACCTCACGAGATATTAACAGGGCTAGCGCTAATCCCAACCCTAACTCTGGACCTATAGCCCCAACGCTTACCTTAATAACATACAATCTCGCCAACAATCACGTGCCCTAACCTTATTTACATCTCAGCGACCTTGACGAAAATTGAGTTTGCCTTAAGAACTGGATCTAGCCAAAGTTTCGGGCTCATTTTTTTGTGTAATCGCACACAGTTGCATGTTTTATACTGGACTGTCCCCAGTGCGTTTTTATAACAAATTTGTATAGGTTTTGTTAAAGATTCGAGATGCCTGATAAAGTTTAAATATAGAGATTAAGACCAGATACAATTCAAAGTACTTTTAGTAGAAACGAACTCTTTGGTCCAACAATAAATTATTCAAATCGATCAAAGATTATTCTTAAATTATGACCTTTTTAAAGATAACTTCCTGTGTACAAACTGGGGGATTTGATGATATATTTGGACTAAAAACATATTCAAACTAATTAATCTATCAAAATTTTGCTTCAAATCCTTCTCAAAATTCCTCAAGCTATAAAAAATCTATGTTTGTGTCAAGTGACTTGGCTGACGAGGTATCTGTAGTATCTATAGCAGCGGGTGTGAAGCCGGGTGAGAATTCATTGCAGATAGTAAGGGAGCTATAGGTTCAGGTTGTTTCGAAAATCGCGTACAGACATTCTACCATGCTAGATGAGTGGACAGCGGTGTCCGATACTCTGAACTTGATTCTTAAGTTGCGGATTCCTTTCCCATGGGGGTGGGGGGTCCGACAAAACGTCGAAATTTCGAGTTTAATTCGACTTTTGCATACAACAATCAACTTTCGTGCATATAACTTTATATACTGTAACATCAAAAACACTGCTTAAGAAGACCCCCGACCCTTCCTTCCTCCCTTAATAACACGCTTTACCTCCCTGAGAGATAGGATATTCGACTTCCGTGTACAACAATAATTTTTTCGTTAAAAGTTTCACTATTGGTCCACTAGAACATAACACCAACTTAAGAACGCGAAATCCCCTTCTATCTCAGATAAGAACGACAAAACGTTGGGCCCACACGTCGACCAACCTCAGATGTCATCAAAAACACTGCTTAAGAAGACACCCGACCCGTCCTTCCTCCCTCAAGAACACCCCCATTACCTCCCTGAGAAATGAGTTAATACTTCCGTGTACAACATTAATTTATCAGTCAAAAGTTTCACTATAGGTCGACTAAAACTAAAACATAACACTAACTTAAGAACGCGAAATCCCCTTATATCCCGGATAAGAACGACAAGAGGGGTAGGGGGGGGGGGCATGGGTGAAATGACCAAAAATGTCGATTTAATTCGACTTTTGAGTACAACGATCAACTTTAATGCATACGCCAACCAACCTCAGTTGTCATTAAAACACTGCTTAAGAAGATCCCCGATCCGTCCTTCCTTCCTTAACAACACCCCCTTTACCCCCCTGAGAGATAAGTTAATTCGACTTCCGGATACAACATTAGTTTCACTATTGGTCTACTAGAAAATAACACTAACTTAAGAACGCGAACTCTCCTTCTATCCCGGATATGAAATGAAATGAAATGGGGTTTAACGTCCTACTGTTTTGCACCTATACTGGGCTAATGAAGACGGGCATACGCCATACAGTGTGCTATGAGGAAAATTTTGCCCGGGCAGCGGCACTATCGCCTACTCTTATATCGAATTCCAACTTTCAGGGGATCTCTTTAACGGCCAATGCAGGGATCGAACACCCGACCTCCAGGCTAGCGAGCCAGCGTCTTACCCACTTAGCCACGTGATCCCCATCCCGGATAAGAACAATAAAACGGGGGAACATGGGTGACGATTTAAGATTTAAGTCAACTCCATGCCTACAAATATCATCCTTCCGCCTATGTAAACTTACCTTAGATGACATCAAAGACTGTATATTATGCTTAAGTAGATCCCCGACCCATCCTTCATCACCGTCAGAGATGAGTTAATTCAACTTCCGCGTACAACATTAATTTTTATACGTCCACATTCATAATGTGAACGTATTATGCCGTCGCCCCTGTCTGTGTGTGTGTGTGTGTGTGTGTGTGTGTGTGTGTGTGTCTGTGGTTCGCCTACAGGGCGCAATTCTTCATGGATTTTCTTCAAACTTGGTATACTTATTCCTTATACCCCAAGGAAGATCCCTATTGTTTTTGGTGCATGCCCGACCCCCCGGGGCAGAGCCACGCCCATTTCTAGTATTTGTTTGTTTGTCGTCTACAGGCCACATTTCTTAACTAATAATCTTGAAACTTTGCATACACATTCTTTGTACCCTAAGGAACATCCCTATCGTTTGGGGTGCATGCCCAACCCCCAGGGGCAGAGCCACGCCCATTTTCTTTTCGTGTGTCTTTGTGTCGCCTACAGGGCGCAATTCTTACTGGATTTTCTTCAAACTTGGTATACTTATTCCTTATACCCCAAGGAAGATCCCTATTG
This sequence comes from Patella vulgata, assembly GCF_932274485.2. NCBI lineage: Eukaryota > Metazoa > Mollusca > Gastropoda > Patellidae > Patella > Patella vulgata. The sequence continues at coordinate 29,572,268 of NC_065883.2, forward strand.
TTTTTGGTGCATGCCCGACCCCCAGGGGCAGAGCCACGCCCATTTCTAGTATTTGTTTGTTTGTCGTCTACAGGCCACATTTCTTAACTTATAATCTTGCATACACATTCTTTGTACCCTAAGGAACATCCCTATCGTTTGGGGTACATGCCCAACCCCCAGGGGCAGAGCCACGCCCATTTCCCATTTTCTTTTCGTGTGTCTTTGTGTCGCCTACAGGGCGCAATTCTTACTGGATTTTCTTCAAACTTGGTATACTTATTCCTTATACCCCAAGGAAGATCCCTATTGTTTTTGGTGCATGCCCGACCCCCAGGGGCAGAGCCACGCCCATTTCTAGTTTTAAAAAGTACCATATCAATCAAAGCAGGAATGTGGACGTATATTGCAGCGGTAGCGATGCTCTTGTTTCGTTAATCGTTTCACTATAGTACACGGGTGAGTACGGGTTTTATATAGCGCGGTTCTCGGAAAGGGGAGCTGATTTAGTTGGCGACCCTAAAAGCTCCTGACGTCCATCTGTTTCACCAAATACAATCTGTAGAATTTGTCTTACTCATGATATTCCAAGATCTTCCAGACAGAGTGATATTTTCATTAAGGACTCCAATGAATCGCCCCGTACGGTGTTGTCGATCTATTCACTAATGTGCCAAGACAAAAAGCCTTAATTTGAGAGTTCTTGAAACCCGTGTTTGACAACTTTTTTACACCACTGGATACATCACTGCAAATTGATACCATTATTCCTTTGATCAAGCAATGCCTGGAATCCACATATTTCACATGGGGGAAAAACTATTATGGACAGATCCATGGTTTACCGATGGGAAGTCCTTATCTCCGCTGTTACAAAAAGAAGACGATAAGAAGAGAGAAAACCAACACTCATGGACCAGTATATCTACTACAAATCTAATCACTAAAATGCATAAAAATCAGGTATTATCACTACCTTAACTAAAAGAGCCGAAACCATTTGTGACCGGAATCCCTCAACCTAAAAGATGTCTTCATCCAACACAACGGCTATTCAGTACATATGGTTCATTAATGCCTCGTTATCCAACCTTCAAAAACTTGATAAACCCAAAAACTGATACACCCCTAATACGAGTCTTTATAACTTTCCGCGACAGTTTAAGCAGTGTTTTTGATGACATCTGAGATTGGATGACGTATGCACGAAATTTGATCGTTGTACTCAAAAGTCGAATTAAATCATCATTTTTGGTCATTTCACCCATGGGCCCCCAGTTTCGTCGTTCTTATCTGAGATCGAAGGAGATTTCGCGTTCTTAAATTAAATGTTATGTTCTAGTGGACAAATAGCGAAACTATACGCGGAATTCGAATTAACTTGTCTCTCTGGGGGGTAAAGGGGGTGTTCTTAAGGGAGGAAGGAAGGACCGCGGGTCTCCTTAAACAGTGTTTTTGTCGACATCTGCGGTTGGTCGACTTAGGCACGAATGTAGATCGTTGTACGCAAAAGTCGAAATAAACTTGAAATTTCGACGTTTTGTCGGACCCCCCGTCTCCCATGGGAAAGGGACCTGCAACTTAAGAATCAAGGTTCAGAGTATCTTGTAAATATGTTGCCTTTAATCGCTGTCCATTTACAATAAATATCAAAGCGTAATTAAATTCTCGGATTATCAACTGCCCAAAATTGTTGTACGCTTACGTCTCTCACTTTTTCCTAGTCCGCTCACCACCAAGTCTATCAACATAATTATACAACAAGCGCCCCCTAACGCTGAGAGATCGGACAATCTTCGCTTCCAACCTTTGACGTCACTCGAGCAGATATTCCTAATTGTCGGGTTGTCGGTTAGGGAAACCTTTACACTTTTGACCTGTGGACATATATTGTCGTCGCCCCTGTCCGCCAGTACGACCACAGTGTGTGAACACTCTACAGGTCACAATTTTTATCCGATTTTGACGAGATAAAGGTTTATCTCAAAAAGATCTCGGTTCCTATCGATATTGGCATGTATCGGACTGTCACTTCATGGATCATTGCCCCTGACTGTACGAAAAATCACGTTTTTAGCTTGTGGTCCCTCTAGAAGTCGCAATTTTTATCCGATTAAAAAACAAACGCTTGAATATGTCACCGTTACACCATAATCATGATTGAGTTCGAATTTCGTGAAAATCGGACCGAAACTGTCAGACTTTGAAATAATGCTTTCATGAGCGACTACATGCATTTCCTGTAATAACGAAAGTTTTAAATTTATATTAATTAACGTTAAAAACAAGTTTCTCGGTGAGCAGATTTAGATGTACAAAAAAAGACGTTTTATTAGTCAGAGATGGTTGCCCGCCATGAAGGTTGTGACCATCTATATCTTAGTTTTTAATAGTTCTCAAATTCTTCAGTTTATTTCTCAGGTCTAATCCAATGGTGGAGGCTTAAATAATCCTTGTATATCTATTCGTCACACAATGATGCATCCTGTGGAGCTTGTGAAGCCAAATTCACTGCCTTAATCCAGTCATTAACTTTAGTGACAGATTGCCGACGCTTGCTAGATCTTAGACGAGCGCGAAGAAATTTTCTTTTATCTCGCAACTTTTCCTTAGGAAAAGCATCAAAAACAGATACAACTTCTTGGCAAGAGACTCGGCGTTCTTTTTTCTTTGTTTCCCAATATGCAACAGTAGAACCCAATTGATGGTTGTTGGTAAGATCCAAGTAGAAGGTAGAATTTGACCTATTTCTATTATTAAGAGGGGGAGGAGGTGGGGGAGGGGGTGGTCCGCCACCACCACCTCCACCGCCACCGCCACCATCCATATCTGCATACATATCTTCATTAATTCCAAATCCTCCTCCACCGCCGTCATCTTCCTCGTCTTCGCAACCACCCCCTTCTTCATCATTATCATCATCACAGCCCAACAGGGGTTCGTCTTCTTCGGCATCATCACCACCACCTAACAGAGGTTCAGCTTCTTCGCCAGCTTCTTCGTCATCAGCTTCTTCGTTATCAGCTGTAAAAGAAAAATAATTGGAAACTGGTTTGAATGATGGCGTAACTACATCCGATACCTCACCCACCCACCCAACCCTTTTAATTGGAATTCTTCATTTCAAGACAGTTAAGCTCACTTAATCAAATTCATTAGGGCTACCTAATTATTTCATCAAGTCCAAACAAAGTTATCAAACAGTAAGGTGTTAAATTTGAAACGCACTTATCAAACCCAAAGATGATGCCAAAAATGTTAACCCTACCCTAAAACTGACCTGTAAGTTTGAAGAAATATCCAATTGTTGGTGCTTCTGGGTCACCGAGTTCAAGAGCTTGCGCTATTGACGTCTGTAGGAACCGGGTCATGATAACTACAATCAACTAAAATATATCTTAAGATCTTAAAAAATCGATTCATTACAGTGCTAGTCAAATAGATAAAAAAAAGTAGTGGAGGGCCGTTAACCCTGGAGCAAATTAATTCATAGTTTTAAACACCCAAACAATTCTGGCAACTTTTAAATTAAATCCTGTTGAGCGCCTACGCAATTTTGATGGTTAGAATTTAGAAGTCATTTATAAGTACAGTGGCAGTGGGTGTCCTGGTTACCTAAAGGCAGCTATAGAAAATGGTAGACAGAAAAACATTTTTCCTTCTCGATACCAGTAATGCAACTGAACAATTCCAGCAATTTTTGTAATAAATCTTTTGTAGAATTCTTACAATGTTCTGATTGGATAAATGATTCCGCCAAGTATGAAACGATTTCTAGAATACAAACCTGAAATGCTGCTGTTCCCAGGAGAGCAAATCCAGTATAGGTCATCAGCTGTTTTCCATAAAAAGTCACCAAGGATTCTCTACAACCCTGGGGATAAATTGTTGTTTTCATTCTGTAGTCATAACTGTAGTGCATATCGTTATCATGCACGTGGTGGTTGATGCAAGGTCGTCGAGAAGCTGAGTCACAGCAGCTAAAAGGCACGTCGTCATTTCTGTATCCTCCTACCTGAATTTCGCTACAAAAAGTTAGAAATTAGAAATTGGTGAAGATGCTAATGCTCGGTTTACATTCTGATTCAAACGTTCCGTCTGCAAGGGCCTACAGCTGGGTGTTTTGAGAGGAATATGGCCAATTTAACACGACATCACAACAAGCCGACATCACGACACCACGGGTTGTCGGGTTATTTAAATTGAAATGTAGTGATGTCGCCTTATGATACCAATCAGCCACCATATATAAATGGCTTACTCTTTTTAATTAGCTTTCATTGGCTTTTTGGCGATTGAAAGCATTTACTGGAAAGGATTTAGACACATCGAAAAAAAGAAAATAAAGGAACATAAAAGCAAGCAACCTACGTTTTTTTTCTATCTGTGTTAACGTATTCTTCTCTAATCCAGGAGATTTTAAACCAATCAGTATATTTATTATTTCCACAACATCTAAAATCTATCTGTAGAGTATCAATCTCAATCTTTAATGTTTTATTTGTCTTATAATTCCTCATAGCTTTATATATTCCTTTATCGAAAGCTCTGTTTAGATACCACGTCTGTCCAAAGGAGACTCCCGCCATAACAAGAAGTGTTAAAAACAAAATAGATCCAAATATTAGACCTGGAAACAGCAGACCTGACCTCTTTTCGCGCATCTTCGAACGTCGGCATGAAAGCAGTACAGCTCCAAGGGCAGTGTTATGAATTGTAGAGTATAAGCCAAGGAATATTATAACTCCAGGAAGAGCTGCCGTGTTAAAACTCTCTATTAGTCTTATTTTTGATTCCACTTCCACTTTAGCATACCCGCCAACCGCTATTAGAGCCACAGAAGGTCCTATCATCATAAAACATAAAATGGAGGCACCTATTGCCATCTGCTGACGTTTGTCTTCGGTAATCAGAGACCCCATAGTAAATGTCCTTCCTTAATAAATTGGCTTAATTCTAAACTAAGAAAAAGACTTTTCTAAAACACTCTTAGTCTTTATAGATTGTTATATTTTTACGTGTTGTCACTAGTCGATTGTCTAGAGTGATAACTTGGACGCCTAAATTTGGGCTAGGCCTAATTTACTTAGTAATACCAGGCTGAGCAACCGCAGTGCCAATCTAATCACAAACAAATAATATTAATTAATACTTAATAATTACTATTAATAATAGCCTAAATAGGCCTACTTTTTTTAGGATTGGGCCCATCGCAACTGTTCACAGGGTAGAATGGATACAACCTATTTTCTTAATAAACAAAAAAACAACACTAAATGACATCAATCATCAAGAAGCTGATCACTTTTCAGTCGTCATTTCCAACTAGAACTAGAATCAAGATGCTATTGCTAGGCTAGATTATTGTGAGTGATTGTGAAAGTGAAGAGGGTGGGATGCAACTTCATTCTTCCAACCTGCTATAAAGCAAACTTGAAAACCCGGTGTCGGAGCTGATGATATTCTCATAAGTTAAAAAGGGCCCAGATAATTAACTTCAAGACCATAACACTATTAAAACATCAGTAAAAACTAGAACAAGATCGGTTGTTGTTATTGTTAGTAAACAAAATGGCCACTCCTTTTTAAACGTCATAGAAATATGCCATCAAAACATTACGTCATTTTCTGAATAATGACGTCAAAAGGCATGCATACTAGAGTCCGCACTGATCACGTTTATATCCGTCTGCTTACAGCTGGCCCCTGGGGCCCGGACTTATTGTTGTTTATTAAATTATTTGGCGCAATGTCCCTTTAGTTTTTGCAAAATAGTTTCCTATCTGTTTTTATTTCTGTCGAGGATCGGCCATCTTCTGAAATGTCTGAACTAACGATACACGATATAACAATCGATATTTGGATGTTGCATCAATGGGTATAAATTGGATAGTATGAGTAATTAATTAATGCGATTAAATACTAAAATACTTAATAGCCTGGTGCGACTCGAATCCGACTTCCGAGGCGTCCGACGTACACCAAAAATCAAATTTAAAGCAATATCAAATAGATATTGTTTATTTAGAATTGATACAATGTATGCTAAAAAAAAAAATATGGGGTGTCATTACTGTCAAGTTTATACTCGAAAACTGTATAGTTTATAATTCTAATCATAGAACTAGTTCTATGTTCTAATTAATCAGTATGTCCTTTTTAAAGCTGAGAACGAAGATACAATTATTTCCCTTGATATGCCACTCTTCTATATTAAAGATGTAAATATTGTATGGTGACATGGCGCTCAATGTTTTGTTTATATTTTGTTTATTGTTAAATGTTTTAGCGGAAGCCGACCAGGTGTGTGATATAGCAAATGTTCAGATTGAAAATGAAGATGGCAGTCGACAGGTTTTTGAATTAAAGCGTCTGCTACCTCAGAAGGATAGCCCATGCTTGTTGTGTTCTGGAAACGATCCCGGAATTAGAACATGGGAGATAACTCCGCTTAGTTTCAATGTTGTCTTGTCACAAGGAGAACTTATCAATGAATGTGGTATGAATAATGAATTTGAATACTAAGTAATTTGTCATAAATTCATAATTACCTTCGTTAAAGAAGCATTAACACCTTTAAGGTCTTCACTGTTTGTTAAAGATGCATTATGTGTAACTGCCTAAATTATGGTACAGTGTCAGTAGCCTACAGGCAGCCACAGGTAGGGTGCCCTGTGGCCGAATCTTTTCCCTTCTAAAAGTTGTACTCGACACGTTGAATGTGCACGCTTCAGTGACGTAACTCTAATTGATTTCAGCTAGACGAGTCTCGGGCTCTCTTTGTGTCTATAAATAGCCACAGCACGAGAAATTCTCAACACTTGTAATAACTATTACAGACGTAAAAAATCTATTGTTGACGATTCTGAATAGCACTAGCAGTAATATTTAGCTTTTTGGTTTATTACTGCAGCTTTAGAAATTACGCTCGTTTTATTTTTTAAATTGCTTTATTATTAACTAGACCGTTAGGAGTGGCATCTTTTGGTTGAGTACAAATAATATTTCTGAATAACGCGGGTTGGGCAGGAAAATGATACTAGATGTAGTTTCATTTTACTTTTACAAGGTTCTTAAAACAATTGTTGTGTCGCCCACCGGGCGTTATTTGTAAATTCAATTTCTTGTTCTAGCTTTCAGTCATGTTTCGTAAAAAAGTAGTCTTGATTACCCCGGCCTGTCAATCAGACGGAGAATGGTCGGTAGACTGGTTAAGTGAGACTAATTTCAAAACAAGGGCACGTAACCTATTTTTTGCTCAAAAGTGTCTGGATGTCATGGACGACACTCCGAACCATTTTTCAGTGTATTATTTATAGATGGTTAAATGGTCATATCTTATTAAGTACAACATGACCGTTTATTTAGTGACTATAATTGTGCGAAACTGATTTAAAGCTTAGTATATATATAAGTATTGTGGTGTAATTGTCGAGATATTTGGAGATATTTATTTATGGTGGGGCAGCCTACCACAGGACAGACCTTTGTCCTTTATATTTTATTTTCATTTGCTTGGCTTCAACTATTATTTAGACATTTATTAACATGACAAGGCTTTAATCAACTCTCTAGACCACCGGATGGCAGAGATTTAAATTAAAGCGTCGCCGAGGTTTAAAAATTTAACGATAAAATGGATAATCAAGACTTCTCTGAACATTACATAGGTCTATGCTACGTCTTCCAACCAGGGTACATGATGAGAAAAAAAAAAAATTGATTAGCAATTATTAGATTAGGAAAAAAAATTGACTAGCAATTATTAGATGTTTTAATCCATCAATCTGAAAATTAGTGACACAAAGACTGACTCCTATTATCATCTGATCCGTATGAAATTTATATGCATTAATTAAATTAGTGGAATTGAAGAAGACTATTGAATTTCAGCAGTTTCTGTCAATTACATCTAAATTTATGGCCCTTGTTTTACCTTGTTGAACTTGTGAACATTCAAATGATAAAAGTTATAATCCGATCTGTATGAAATATATATGCATTATTTTAATTAGTAGGTCTACATGTAAAACGAAAAAGACAGTCAAATTTCAACAATTTCTGTAAATTACTTCAAGAGTTAAGGCCCTTGTTTCAGTTTGTAGAACCTTGTCATTCCTGTATGAAATTGTCTTGTAAATAAATCCCCCCTATTAAAAGAGTAAATGTGCGACAACCCTTGTTGATTCGCTCAGATGATTTAGCTGCTGGGGGCGTATGTTTCGTTGCCTGACAACCTATCTTTTATTATCTAATTTTGAATGTCTAGCCTTTATCTAAGTCTTACATAAGTTAAGGTGATACTCAACAAGCAACAAACTTGGGGAATATCACGCTTTACTTTATTATTTTGCTTTTGGACCCCAACTGTATCACTGAGATCCGATCTTGCCTGCACTGTACATAGATTCTTCCATAAACTGCAGTACTTTCAGTCAGGAGTTAATTCGTCACAGTCTTGGATTTGATTAAAATCTTACATAGAAGCTTACATGTACATGTAATGCATGGTTAAGAAAATACATGTAGGCCCCTACCTTTCTTTTTAAATTTCAATTTTACAATAATATTTTCCAGAAAATGAAAACCATAATTTACCAGCAGGACTGTGTTTACAGAAACCTGGAGAAGAATACTGTACAAAAGGAGACAAAGATGTTCCACAATGTCTATTTCATGATCCACAGGTAAAAATAATGATTTTAGTATTTAACAGTCATACATACATTAAGCTTGGATAGGGGAGCCGCTGTGGCTCAGTGTAAGACGTTGTCTCGCTAAGAGGTCCCATGATCAATGCTTGTGTTGGATGAGAAAGTTCATCAGGATTTTCTGGCATGGTTTCTCCTTGTCAGCTTGTAGGACAGAGGGTCTGGCAAAGGGACAATGTATAGTCGTTCAGATGTGATGAAAAACCAAGGTCTCATGTACACATTGGAGTTGGAATTTGATAGAAAGTGGCGCATAGCGCCGCTGTTGGGGGCAAAATGTTTCTCATAGTACACCGCCCAGTCAGAGCAGAAAAGTAGGATGTTAAAGCCCATTTTATTTTAGTATGGGATGCAGGTTTAAAACCATCCATATTGCACAAAAACCCAGTTAAATACCGTCAAATAAAGAATCACATCCTCTAGCACAACTTACGATACACAAAGTGTGTACAATGTGACAGCGCCTGTCCATCCCACTGCTAAAGACCCCTACGCGCAAGCAAATTATTGAAATAAAATTGAGCTAGTTTGTGTCAAGTGGAAGTTAAACGTTAGTATAGGGCAGAATTAGAGGCCGAACAAATTCTAATGATTTCTGATAATAATTTAATGGTTTGTTACTTGTAATCAGATTCTAGTGTGTTTGTAAATGTTTTCATTACTGACAAAAGAAAAAAATATGTGACAACTGCCCACTGCCCAGATGACTTAGCTGTTTTGGGCATATGTTTTCATTTCCTAGCAACCTATCTTTAAACAACATAAGCTTTAAGCTTACAGTATTTGTGAAATAAGATTTGGACTAACAGTAAAAAGATTAAAATAAGTGGTCATATATTTTGTAGGTCATGGCAGAGGAAATTGTTGCAAGAAATTTGGTTCCAATGGCAACTGGGAATACCGTTATAAATAATAAATTAGGTGAGAAGAGTTATTGTTAATTTCTGTGATTAATATTCAGTGCATGTCCTGGCAATGGGTACTGTAACTCCCTATTTCATTGGTTGAACAATTATGAAATCAGACAACTATGTTTTCAAGTCAGTAAAGTGTTTCCCAGAATTTATTACCTCATTTTTATCTTTTGACAAATTTTTTGGTAAATTTTCTTTTTTTTTAGCTTTAGGTATTGTACATTTAAACACTGGTTCATTTGATAAAGCCATTGCTATATTTACAAATATATTAAATGTAAGTACTGGTACTTTTTTAAGTGATCATTTGTCTCAGAATTTCCCAAAATGAAAGTTCTTGTGTTCAAATTGCTTTTGATTGTTATTACCACCAGTAAGTTTAATAAGTATTGCAATTTAATGGCATGTAAATTAACTGACATTCAAATTTCTTGGCCAAACATTTTTCAAGTCAATTAGACCTTGATTAGTACAAATTGGCTCAATTTCAGCCCAGATGTATTAATTAATGCTACATGTATAAGTTCAGATGTGCGTGCACAAACCATCGTATGCTTACTTTTATTTTAAAACACATGATATTGCTTGTCACTGGGCTTATCTGTGATAGTGATGATATTTTGTGGCAGGTATTTAATTTAGCTTTTCATATTGTTTTAAAGGATCTTTCCACTGACTTTGACATTATCCATTGTTTGTGTTGTTTTGTACTTTATAGTGTTGTGCTGTCAATTAACTATTTGTTGAATATATTTGACAAAGAATTGATTATTTGAATTTTTTTACAGCAAAAACCTAAAACAACGGCAGCTTATTATGGTAGAGGTGTGGCTTATTCTAGAAAAGGTTTAAATGTAAGTTGAATGACTGCCACAACCACTTACAAATTCCATTTTAAGTAACATGTATATTCATCAGTTTTCTTTGGTTCCGAACTCAAATCTGAGCTAGGATGTTAACAATAAGAAGCATACCCGGTTTCGCCTGGGTCCCAAAGCTTGGTAGTAATATGCTGCCTTAACTCTGAAACTGGAAGTGGTAGTCCATCGCCACCAGACCTATATTACTCCCGGTCTGAGCTACCCCTATACACCAAATTTCAGCCTCAGTACAGCTCTAGTGCAGCCACCAACCCTGAACAAACAGACAAACAAATGACAGTCGTAAATATTAGTATAGATTTAAGTTTGTATAAAATGAGAAAGAAATGGGTTGTGTCATCCTATTTCTCTATCTTACACAAATTTAAGTCATATGTCAGAATGGTAGTATATTGAAATTCTTAACATTTTTACTAGCTCTTATTTTGTTCTTTTTTAGACAGCTGAGAACGCTATTCAAGCGTTGGCTGATTTTACACAAGCCATACAAAAAGATAAAACACAACCTGATAGCTACGAACGTCGGGCTGAAGTAAGTTTGTTTGAAGTTTGTAGCACAAGTCTCGATTATCCATTTAAGCGTAACATTTTAAAATCGTGCAGTTTTTTTAAATCCATTTAAATCTCAACCAAGAGGCAGATTTAGCTTGTACATAATGCATCTTTAAAAACAAGGGGTTTATCTCTTTTTTTCAATCCACATTTGAATGGCTGTCTTGTAGGTCAGATATTTTATTTTAGAAATATACCGATTTCTGGACTAAAAATCATCAAAGTGGCAGCTTCTTGAGTGGAACTGAAGTTGTGGAAATTGATTATCAGATTAGACAAGTGTTAAATTATGTTTCTGTAATGAAAGTAGGGCCAAAGATATTTTTGAAAGCAAAACCATTAAAGTTAATCAGCTAATAGAATTATGTTCTTTGTGACATCCCGAAAACAAAGAAATTGTGAAGCGCTTTGCCATTTTGAATTGTCTTTGTTATTCTGTGAATTTGTTGGGAAGTACCAGTGCTTAACTGTCTGTTAACACAATTAATTGGGGTATATAAAGTATTAAATATATAAGGATACCAAGGCATAATTTAATCTTAATATCTGATTTCTAGGTATATACAAGTCTTGGAGAATATCAAGAGGCATACAATGATTTAACAACTGCCATACAAAAACGTCCAACAGAAAAAACTTATTTTATGAGAGGAGTCCTTGGTTTACTTCTAGAGGTAATAGCAGTCGAAATTACTCTAATAACGAAAGGATTTTATACACCCACACTGAAATATGATCAGATATTTAATTGTAGATGCTCTAGACGCTAAAGTTAAGATATGATACACTTGATATTAATTACTTCAAATATTATTGCCCATGATTAGTTTTTAGTGTCTTGTAAGTGGTCCCATTACTTTCATAATAATATAAATAAGTTCACCTTTGTAGACTACTCAGGCAATTTAGCTGCTCTAGACGTATGTTTTGGTGCATGTAAAAGCCAATCATTACTTTATGTTAAACAGCTTGAGATAAACTACATCAAATATCAATCTTTACTTTATACTAGACAGTTTGAGGTATACTACACCAAAATTCAATCTTTACTTTATACTAGACAGTTTGAGATAAAGTACATCAAAAACCAATCTTTACTTTAGTTTACACTAGACAGTTTAAGATAAAATACTTCAAAAACCAATCTTTAGTTTATGCTAGACAGTTTGAGATAAACTACATCAAAAACCAATCTTTACTTTATGCTAGACAGTTTAAGATAAACTACACCAAAAGCCCATCTTTAGTTTACACTAGACAGTTTGAGATAAACTACATCAAAAAACCATTCTTTACTTTATGCTAGACAGTTTGAGATAAACTACACCAAAAGCCCATCTTTAGTTTACACTAGACAGTTTGAGATAAACTACATCAAAAAAACATTCTTTACTTTATGCTAGACAGTTTGAGATAAACTACACCAAAAGCCCATCTTTAGTTTACACTAGACAGTTTGAGATAAACTACATCAAAAAACCATTCTTTACTTTATGCTAGACAGTTTGAGATAAACTACACCAAAAGCCCATCTTTAGTTTACACTAGACAGTTTGAGATAAACTACATCAAAAAAACATTCTTTACTTTATGCTAGACAGTTTGAGATAAACTACACCAAAAGCCCATCTTTAGTTTACACTAGACAGTTTGAGATAAACTACATGAAAAGCCCATCTTTACTTTATACTAGACCATTTGAGATATACTACACCAATCTTTACTTTACAATAGACTTTTTGAGATAAACTACACCAAAAAGAAAAAAAAAGATTCACTGATAGTTAAAATGACCAGTCTGTAGATTAATTAGTAATTAATGGCAAACATGAGAAAATAGTGGATGCCAGAATTTAATGATTTTTTTAAATTTTTTATAGGATTTTGGTTTAGCAGAAGAAGATTTTCGTCGTAATTTAGAATCTGAAGGAGAATTACATATTATGTCATATTTTCATCTAGGTGTAGCTTTGTATTATAGAGGACGTGTTCGGGTGAGTTACTGTGACTGTATCTTGGTTAATTAGACATGCTCAATGACTACTGCTCTCTATATTTTGAAAATAATGCTGGTGACTTAGGTTATCTTAAGGACTCCTGTAGAGTGCTCAATTTTACACCTGGAAGTTCCTAATTGATGGAATTGTAATTGTATGAAACAGAATTCTGTCCTTTTACAGTTCTGTCACTCCCAATAATTGTTGTGGTGTATTGAATCGTGACATAATCAAACACAGTGAATACGTTTCAGCTGTTGTGGTTGGTTGAGATATTACTAGTGCCATATTGTGTCTAGTCGCCAGTGACATTCTATACTCATTCCTCTCATGCCTCCCTTTCTCTACTTCTTATTTACACCGCCAGACAGTTTAAGGTTTGCACTCATATGCAAGTGCATGTAATACCGCCCTGAAAGGATATACCGATTGCCAGTAGATTATTGAATTTAAAATCTATGAACAGTTGTATGTAGAAAATTTAGAAAATTGATTGTTGTATTTCAGAATGCTATTGAAGTGTTTAAAGAAGTATTAAAATTAAGACCTGACCATATTGATGCTTGCACTAGTTTAGCTCAAGCTTTTAGGTAAATGACCATACTTGTCCTGTCTTTGATATATCTGAATCATTTGCTAGAATAATAATAGTATAGTCCATATATTCAAACATGAGCATGCTTAAAGCGCAGTCCAAAAAACAATCACAACTTTCACAAAGTGAATGTTGTCTTTGTCTTAAATGTTTGAAGTCTAAATTAAAACAAAATAAAAATAAATTATCTGGAGTTCCTGATTTCCAGTGGCAGATCATTCTACTCTGGTATAATTGTCCCTAGAAGCATCCTTTTGCGGGACTATGAAGCAAATACCCTGATAATATTGTGCAGTTTTGAGTGCATCTTGCTCTATTATTTGACAATTCATAGTTTGTACCTTTGTTGCCCCTTGTTTTAATTTTATCGTTCTATAACCCATTTTTCTGTTAAAATTTTTTACAATTCTATCCCTAGATATTTAAAGAACTTATACTTTTGCAAACAGTGATGTTTTTAGAGCAAAATGAACCACAACCTCCAAAAGGACGTTTCTACTGATAGCTATGATGCTGCTGTAAAATCTGCCCATACTTTTTTTTAAAGCTGGTAAAAGTGATTCAATATATATATATATATATATTACAGGGAATTGGGTAATTTAAAGGCAGCTAGTACCAGATTTAATCAGTCCTTTAGTATGGACTCGAACCATGTATTAACACGACAGTTACACGGTTCCATGTTATATAGTAATGGTCAACCTAAACAAGCCTTACAAGAATTTACAGTAAGTAATTATATAACTAACTTGAACAAACCATTCATTGTGGAAATTTTTTACATTTGCTCTACAACATTCGATGACAGTGATGTTAAAGCTAGCATGTTTTATGGGGCCTGGCAAGACACAGCTTTGCACAATCATTTAAAATGAAATTCCCTTTTGTGCTCATAAATGGTTCCTTGACAGTTGGACTTTGAAGAAGAGTGATCAAAAAAGAGTTAAAAGACATTAAGCCCTATTCCATTATCTTTAATGTGAGAAAAATCTGTACTTGATTTGAATTGTAATTCTGTATCCATTTGTAATCTGTTTCTATTTCCACCTTTATAACAAAGTTAGATTGTTATTGAGAATTTATATAATGTGGGGTTTTTATTTTTTAGAAATGTATAGAATTGGCAGAAAACAATATTAATTGTCAGTATATGCAGAGTTTATCGTATATGGCAGTAGGGCAATTTTATCAGGGAGTTAAAGCAAGTGCTAAAGTAAGTTTGAATATGATTTAATTTTTATCCATTTATAAAAATCATGCATTTCTTTGCCCTGTCAGTATACAAAATGTATATCTGGAAAATTAATTTAAATAATGAAATGATTTGAACTCAAATCTTTATCAGATTTCTTTGAATCGATCAAATTATTTGTGGCATGAAAGTGAGGCAATATTTTCAGTTAAATTTCATGCAAACTGTAAATTTGTGTATATTTTAACTCCACAGGTTCTAATTAAAAATACAACACCTATAAAAATGTCACCTGAATTTATGAAAGCTCATTATTTAAAAGGTAAATATTTTTATTCCCCTAAAGGTGACAAGGGAGGGGGCTATATGTTTTCTGTCTGTCTGACCATTTGATTGAAATATGTTTTGAGGTTAAGCTTTGAAGTATTTATTTGAGGGGATCACGTGGCTAAGTGGGTAAGACGCTGGCTGCTAGCCTGGAGGTTGGGTGTTCGATCCCTGCATTGGCCGAGAAAGTTCATCCAGATTTTCCGGCATGGTTCCCCCTTGTCAGTGATGCAGGACTGAGAGCCTGACAAGGACAGCTGTCTAGTCCTTCGGATGAGACAAAAAACCGAGGTCCCGTGTATACATTGGAATGCACGTAAAAGATCCCTTGGCAGTTGGAATTCGATATAAGAGTAGGCGATAGTGCCGCTGCCCGGGCAAAATTTCCCTCATAGCACACTGTATGGCGTATGCCCGTCTTCATTAGCCCAGCATAGGAGCAGAACAGTAGGACGTTAAACCCCATTTCATTTCATTTGAAGTATTTGATTGAAGGTTGGAACATAAAACAATTCATTGAAAATTCAGAATTTGTTCTATCTAATCTATAGTCTGTATATATCTGGATTATATATTAGCAGAAATTTATTCGCACTTATAACTGCATGGTTCCTGGGTTGATTCTTTGAGCTGAATAATCATACCAAATTTTCATTAAAATTCGTTCGGATATGGTCTCCTCCTGGTTGAATTGACACATATAGGGATAAAGTGTCATATTCCTATCCCTGATATAGTATCATATTTCTGATAAAGTGTCATATCCCGGAATAAGTACTAGACATACAACCATCATATGGTCACAGACCAGGTTTGTTAATCACTTTGTTGGTTTTCTCCTTTAAAAAGTTCTTTTGTTGTTACATTGACATACTTTCTTTGGATTTTATTTCTTTTTAATTCTTTTATACACTATTTATGATTACTGGTTTCTTTGTTTTACAGAATATGGCCGTTATATACATTCCAAATTAGATTCACCATTAAAATATTTTACACCAGAAAAAGATTTTGATTCGGAGTTCAGAGAACAATGGGTTAAGATATTACCCTTTAAATTTAAAGTAAGTTTATCTTATAAACATGGGTTCCATGTCGGCAATATATTTTTTTCAAAACGTGATTTTTAAACATTACCATGATTAACCAGAGCTGCCATGTAACCATAATATTCTACCAAAAAATTAAGAAAATTACGTATCCAGTGCTAATTTATAGCAATATTGATAATTTGTCTGTCATACAAATGTTGTGTATATGGTTATTCTTAATGTGCACTACTACTAACCATATTCTAGTTTCGCTAGCTGTAAAGTTAGTCTGTCATTCAAATTAATTATTCTGCGGTCCGTAATGCCATAGGAGATGGTCTAAAACCGATAAATGTGAAAAATATGCTGTGGATAATTATATATTTATCCTCATTTTGAAATTATTGTATTACAACTCAAAATTATCAAGTTCAGTGTGTTTTCTATAGAGCATGTGGTAATACGTATGAGCTACTGGACAGCTCTTTATATGTCTTTAACCAAGTAAGAAATATTGATAATAAAAACTACTTAAAATAGCCAAAAGGGAATATTTTATTAATAAATAATTATTATAAGCCCTACTAATATTTTATTCCTTAGATCAATATATATTTTTTTGTGTACACCATGCTCACAAAGTGGTATAGACATACCCTACCATAGATAAAAAAACAAAACATGAAATACAAATTTAATTTGCAAAGTTTTTGTCTAACAGTGAAAATTTTGAAGTTGACGCTCTATTTCAAATTAAGCTATATTTATTTTAAGTAGTGCTGTTACCATTCAATGATGCACAAGCAAACAATACAATTAACACTAACAGCCTACTTGCTATACGTAAAGAAAGAATTAATTTCATGTAAAATCTGGCCTTCAGATTTCCAAAACCATGTTTGGGTGGCAAACTTACTGTGTTTCATAAGGATGAAGAACCTCTATCAATATTTAGACATGTCAAATTTTATGCGTAGTTATTTCCCCTGAAAACTTGCTGGTTTCTGTATATATTTTGTTACATGGCAATGTTATGTTTAACTCTTTCGTTGTGGCAGCTGACTATATTGTCGACAGTTTAGTACAGGTGCCATCATTTTTACAGCGTGTGAAATTTGTTATCTAATATAGACACAGATGTCAACACTATATTTTCGATACATTTTCAAGAGTCGTTTTGAGAAATATCATCAACGCATAATAGCATCAATTGAACATATTTCAGCCAGCGAAGCTCTGAAAACTATTATATTAGATTCCAGTGCAGAATGTGAAAATTTTGACTCCGATAATGAAGTTGAAAGTGACTCAGAATGTTTAGAATAATTGACTACAAATTCCAATGAAACATGTACTTTTCATAGTAATTCTTCTGGTATAAGCGTAAATGAGCGTTCATAATCATTATATAAATGTAAATAGAACTAGTGGCCCCCAAAAGCAAAAGAGTTAAAAATCAGTTCATGACTATGTTCAGTATTTTCAGTTTTGACATGTAAAGAATTTATGCTGAACATTATTAAAAACCATTCTTGAGAAAAATATTTGTATATTGTAGACTACATATAAAGAACAACCAGGATTACAACCAGAAATAAGGTAGTGTAGACATACTCAAAGACTCTCTAGTTTCAAAAATTTCATTGAAACTCTAGTAAAAGCTCTGAATAATGTTTCTCTCAAAAAGTCTTAGTAGAAATAATGTGAAAATTATTTTGTGATAGCACTAGAATCATATCTTGATATCAGCATTAATACAGCACGTATCACATCATTACCCTTTGTCTATCAGGATACATATATATAGTTTGTTCAGAACTATCCTTTTTATTGTTTCTAGGTTTGTAAGAGGGGTTCAGTGACCAAGGGGTCTATCACCTGCACATTAGATCATAATGTCTGTTTTTATGTCAAGTGGCATGAGTTCGATCCCAGACTTGTACTTGACAATGAGTAGGACTTTATAGAGCGGGAGCCCAGGCAGGGGGTTAACCTAGCTGAAAAGTGTACCAATTTTCTCCTATATGGTATCAATGCCTGTATACCTGGTATCACTAGGACGGCTGCCTAACCTCACGTGTTTTCTTGTGTCCTAAAGACTCCTGGGAACAAGCAAATTAGTGATGTACCATATGTTAGTCCCAAAATAATCTAGTATTTATTAACACCATTCTCTCTCTAGGTTTGTAAATGTACATCTTGAAGTGAAAATTTTTAAATCTCAGTTCATAATTCTTCATGAACACTATATCAATCACATGTAACAAATTGGGAGATTAAACCTTCAAATTCAACAAAACTAACAAATTATATTATAATATTGGTTATAAAACACAATTCTGTAATGCTACATGTAACATGTTTTAATATAAATCATATTGGTGCCAGATTATGTCGCATGGGGGGGGGGGGCTATGGTGCACTTAAGTAAATAGGGGCCTCTGCGCAGCACCTTCCCTTCAAAAAAGAAAGAAAGATTATGTTTATATTGAAATTGAATTACATAAAGAATATTATTGATTTATTTATTGATTTGAATACCCAATGTACGGTAGATGTCCTCCACTAGGTGACACTTGTATTAGTAAATTCTTCACCCTGATCTATTTGTTATGTTATTTGGTTGACTATTTCAGTGATGTTAAAGAACACACATTAACAGACTATAGTGAAGATGTTAGAAAGTTAATCTGTCAAGCTGAGAAACTTGGTTCTATAACCCAGGTTAAAGCTGATGGTTTTACTCCTAACCGAAGATTAAATCTAGCCATGGGTATTGCTACAATACATATAGCACAATATTTAGAGGTAAATGTCTAATCTAATATTTGATCACATCATCAGAAACTTGTTTTTTCTGCTAAATGAATAAGGAATTAACAGAAATGTATTTTAGTTACCCTGACTGCAGTGCTCACTCTGGGTTCCATTTTTTTCCCGCCAATATTTCATTTGAATCTATTAACCACATACATTTTCTGCCAAAAAAGGAAAAAAAAACTTCTACATGTATTAGGTTCTTTCAGTAATTTTTATTGCATATTTACTTTCAATGTATATACATAAAATTACGATGTTACAATTTACAAAATTCTTCTCTGCTTTGCAGAGGCCATTTTTTGAAAGTTTTTTTTAGTACACTACAACCAGTTATGAATGAATTTGTAAAGTTAGCTGATTCACGTGTGGAACAAAACACTGTTTTGGCAGGTGCATCATACCTTAACCAAGGATTTGAAATTGATCAAACAGACGGCATAATCCCAATTCCGATTATATACGTTATAGAAACTATCAAAAAAAAAAAATACAGATTCATATCTGAAGACAAATAGTTTACTTGCAGAGTCTTTTGAAAGTTGACACCCCTCAATGTTCCCCAAACCGCCTAACCATTTGATCATGAAATAACTGCTCCCTCAGTCAAGCTAGCACACAATAAACTGACAGACAACAGTCAGGTTTCCAGTTAGTAATTCCCTGACATTTTTGTCCAGTGTTTTTTTTCGGATAATCCAGTATTTTTCTAGTAACACTGGGAGTCTATATATTCCATATATACCAAATTTGCCACTTTATTGGAAATGACCACCCGATAAATACTTTCGGGACAATGTATCTTTAATAGAACTCTTTTATTGTATTCTAACAACTATCTGTAAGCTTCACAGTTCTCTGTCAAATTTTAAGATTTCTGTCTCATTTTGTTTATCTCAGTAATCACTTTCACTTTTAGTGTATCATTTTATTTTTCTAAGTCACAAGATGACCTAATTAACCTGACACAACATATCTTTACATAATGTAATTGTTTTATTTTTCAGACAAAATGGAAAAATTTTAAAAACAGTAAAGGTAATTTGAATATATTTTCTGGTCAGATTTATGATACTATATATTAGTATTACTACTGGCAGGTAGAAGCATTTACAGTTAACGATACTTTCCCAGAAAAGTGTTTATCGGGTGTCAAATTTGGTATATATGGAAAGTATAGACACCCAATCTTACTAGAAAAATACTAGATTACCCGAAAAACGCCCGTAGGGCAAGCACTGGGCAAAATTTTTAGGGTACCACTAACTGGCAACCCGATTGTTATCTGGCAGCTTATTGTCTGCCAGCTTAAGTGAGGGAGCGGTTGTTATTTCTTGATCAAATGGTTAGGCAGTTTTGGGAACATTGAGGGGTGTCAACGCACAAAAGATTCTGCAGAAAAAGAAGTTGACAGAAATAATTAAGAATTTACTTTGGCGTCAATATGTATTGTAAATGTACAGTAAGTAATGATAAATACTTTCTGAAAAATGGACTCTCCCACAATGAAGCTAAGTTGACAGACATTGCATCCAACAACAGCTTACTTATAGCTATAGGTATCCCCGGCAAATATAAAGTTTTAAGAGGGAATTGAAGCAAATTTTTGATGGATTGGTTGCTTTGAATATGTTTTTAGTCCAAGTATATCATCAAATCACAAAGTTTGTACGCGGGAATGATCTTTAATGCTACTTATTTCAAAATATATAAAACAAAGGTTAAAATCATTTCTAGTTTATTTATCTGCTGTCAGATCATGATGTGTATTAGAAAATATATTTTCAGAACCAGACTCGTTTCAATAAATCATATCTATCAGTGTTTAGCATTTATAGAAATATTCTATAAGAGATACTAAAAAAATAACCTAGGCCAAATATGATCAAATTCGGGCAATTCTAAGGTTAAGGGGCCATTATCACTTTCAACTTGAAAAATAAAAAGTAATTAATTGGTGTAACATGTTTATTAACAGTGAGCTATTTATCAAAGTTTGCCTACTTAGAAGGAAGCACATTTAACCGTTGAACTCTTTGATAACCACTATGTATATGTATAAATCTTAATGAATTTTATTTGTGATATTATTATTATATATTTCAGAAAGGTTATCATGGAAAGAATTATACCGTATAGCAGTACAGTATCGTCGATTGGTTGATCCAGAACAACCAGTATTTTGGGTTGATACTTTACCCGAACATAACACACCTGATGGAATACGATCTGACGTCAACTTTGTCAGGTGACTAAGTTTGTCTTAATCTGTACGAAACGAAAACTGATACTTTCTTTTAATACAATTAATAGATTAATGCGTTGAATGTGACCAGTCACCAGTTGCATTAATTTACATCAATTTATTCTGTCCAAAGACCTGCAGACAACAAGGTGCTTTTTTATCTCCCCAATATTTCATCTGTGCTCTACAGGTAGACAATCTGTCGTTGGCAAACCAAATGGTTCACTCAATGTGTTTTAAATTGCACACTTTGATAGCCAATATGGTCTGTTTAAGCTCTGGATGAATGCCAATATATTTATCTTTGTATAAACAACTCATCGTCTGGGTAAACGCTTAAATAACATTGCTATAACTATGACAGCGATGGAATTCTCGTGCAGGACATGTAATTTCCAAGCACATTTAGGTAAACTCCCTTCAGTTTGCATTAATTTCGTGTTGTACAATTCAGTTGGATGTGTATTATTTTTTCAAAACAGAAATCATGAATCTTTCTACGTTTCTTTTTATCCCATGGGAGTAAAATGCAAATCCATGTGATGAATTGTATCAATTGGATAAATTTTGATTCAATGAGTTGTACAGAATTCTAAAAACAATATTGTATTTGTATAATTTCAGGGGTTCTGTGGTTAATTTACGTGTAATGCAGTATTTTGATTTAGTGTTTAAATTAGCTAAAACTATGTTAGAACATTACACAGGGTAAGGTAACATAATTTTATGTTTGATTTCATTTGATAGTTTATAAATACAATTGCATATAAACTTGAATGCAATTCTTGTCACTGTGTAGGTTTTAGACACATAATTAGGGTGCCCCACACAGCCAAAATATGCTGTATTGAAAATTGTACACGCCACAGCGAATGTGCACACCTCAGAGACTAGACCCGAACAGATTTCTGGCAAGGAACGCAATGCAAGAATAATCAGCAGTATAGTCAGTGAGGCTATAAATAGCCATCGCACCTGAAATTTTCAACACATCTAGCGACTATTAAAGCCGTAAAAAATCTATTGTTAACGATTCTGAATAACAATAATATTTAGCTGATTCGTTGTTATAACAGCTTTAGAAAATTATGTTCGTTTTGTTGGCCTGCCATGCATGGATCTGTGGATAAACCATTAGAAATGTCAACACTGATTGTTTAATCAATGTCTGACGTTATAGGGTCAAAAGCCGCTTGTACGACCCCTGACACGACCTTCGAGTACAACTTGTGAGATCTTCATGTAGTGTAGGCCATTGAAGGTATAAAAAAACAAAAAATGAAATATAGATGTGTATTTTAATCAGATTGTAAGAATGATTATTATTTCAGTGAAGAAGCTATTATCTATCCAGGTTTACATGAAGATGTGAATAATGCTAAAACATGTGAAGATCTTCTAATGGTTGCTAGAGTAAGTCTTGAGCCCCGTTTATATTTGGCCGCGATAAATTTCGGAACCCTGCCAGACATTCCAAATGTGGAACTCTTCACAGAAAAGTTAATTTCAGTCCCTATGCAAACTACCGAATGAAAACAATTATGACGCTTTATTTAGTTTGGGCTGTCATTTTGACCGAACTGGGGGATCACGTGGCTAAGTGGGTAAGACGCTAGCTCGCTAGCCTGGAGGTCGGGTGTTCAATCCCTGCATTGGCCGAGAAAGTTCATCCAGATTTTCCGGCGTGGTTCTCCCTTGTCAGTGATGCAGGACGGAGGGGCTGACAAGGAAAGCTGTCTAGTCGTTCGGATGGGACGAAAAACTGAGGTCCCGTGTACACATTGGCGTGCACGTTAAAGATCCCTTGGCAGTTGGAATTCGATATAAGAGTAGGCCGTAGTGCCGCTGTCCGGGCAAAATTTCCCTCATAGCACACTGTATGGCGTATGCCCGTCTTCATTAGCCCAGGTTAGGAGCAGAACAGTAGGACGTTAAATCCCATTTCATTTCATTTCATTTCATTTGACCGAACTGATGACAGAACTGTCAAAGTTCTTTGTGGGGGGGGGGGGGGTCATGGTTCATTTCGCGCATGCACAGTAATCCGTACTGAGAACCATTCTCAGATGGATAAAATTTGTAATGTAAATAGAGTTTTGAATGTATTTTAGTTTATCCCAGAAAAATAATGTAGTACCTTAAGAAATGAAGGGACTTGTAATTCAGATCAGGTGGTATATTTTAATGCCATTGGAGTTATTTCCCCTTTTTTAACTATTTTCTCCTATTTTTCTGCAAGATAATTAAATAGTTGTTATTCCTCTTTATAAACCTGTAACGGTAAATCTCTTTGATCTTTGGGGTATATTCTATGCTCATAATAACTTGCGGTCTGAAAATCGGGGGCGGCTTTAAATATATATATATATATACAGGGGAATTTGGGGTTATTCTTCTGAATGTTTTTCTTTAAACCTTTAACGGGTTATTCTTCCAGGGTAGGTTTTTTTTTCCCATAAGAAAACATGATATAAGGTATAATCCTTTAGTGGCATTTAGCAATTGGAAACATAACAAAACTATACAGTTATATGGGACAACAATCACTGGTTTATTATACACAAGCACGACGTTTCGATAAGTATTCTCTTATAATCCTTTAGTGGCATTTAGCAATTGGAAACATAACAAAACTATACAGTTATATGGGACAACAATCACTGGTTTATTATACACAAGCACGACGTTGTGCTTGATAACGATAAGAGAATACTTATCGAAACGTCGTGCTTGTGTATAATAAACCAGTGATTGTTGTCCCATATAACTGTATAGTTTTGTTATGATATAAGGTTTTTCTTACGTGAATTCTGGGATATTCTCATCTTGCGTATATGTAAACATAGACGGTTTATAAGCAAGATAAAGTCCTCGACTTCGGTTATGCTGGGGAAAAAAGACTTCAGAAAAAAACCCTCGACAGAAAAACCTTGGCCTGGGGGCCTCGGTTTTTCTTTTTCTCAGGTTATTTTCTTCAGTCTTTCTTTCCCCAGCATAACCTCAGTCGCGTGCTTTATCCTACACAGATATTCACTAGTTTCTTTTTATTGATATGTTTATATAGAAACGACAGATAAATCCACATGGTTTTCTGGTATCAACACAAGTTCCAAGTACAGCTAAAAGTAAGGAAGATAAGAGACTGGATGGTTCTGTCTTGGTTCTATCTAGAGACCTGTAAGTTGAGCCAAAGTTTATAAAGCATTATTATGGCAATTATTATTATAGATTATGGCCCCTCATTGTTCGAAAAATCACATTTTTAGCTTGTGGATTCTCTAGGGGGTCACAATTTTTTTTCCGATTTTTAAAACCGTTTAAATAGATCCGTAGGGTGACCAAACTTATAGGTTATTCAGGTTCAATCGGCATGCGCAACAAATGTTTCCAACAGGTGCTAGGAATATTTTTAAGACTGTGAATTCGGGGGAAAATTTGTGGATATTCTTGAGTATTTGTCGCAACTGTCGTACAAGAGATTAAAATTATCAAAGTAATCAACAAAGACCCACGGTAGCGAGTTTTAATCTCACAGATAATTGATTGGTGATTGCTTGTTAATCTTTTGCAGCTTCATGCCCATCGAGTTTTAATCTCCCTGATAATTGATTGGTGAGTGTTTGCTTCACACCCACCGATTGAAGGCAGGATATTACGGTGTCGATTCAATGGAAATCATATGACGGGACGGCTGATTGATGTCGTAATCCGGAATAATCAGAGGTCGAATTACCCAGAGACTTTTTGGCTGAAGTAATAAGGAAATAAATCAGGACATGAAAATGGTGTTGGATTTCACAGAGTTCGGAGTGATCAGAGGTCGGATGTGACAGAGTGTACTGTATCACCATTCCACCATAATGATTGTTGAATTCGAATTTCATGAAAATCGAAATGAAACTGCCCGACAAAATGGCCGCTTTTTGTATGCAAATTGTGTATTAGTATGTAATACAAAGGTTATGGACCCTCTAGAGGTCACAATTTTTATTCGATTTTGATGAAAATTAAAACATATCTCAGTCCCATTTGATATTTGCGCATTTCAGACCATAACTTTCTGGATTATGGCCCCAGATTGTACAAAAAATCGTTTTTGTTTTTAGTTTGTTTTCTATCCATCTCTTGCAAAATGTGGGCGTATCCTGCCTGGCAGCCGCTGGTTTTAGTTTGTAGAGCCTTGTGGATCCTCAAACGACCATTATTATAATCTGATCTGTATAAAATTGTCTTGTAAATGCTCCCAGTTGTCTACAAAAAAATATATATGTGACAACCCTTGTCGACCACTCGGACGATTTAGCTGTTGTGGGCGTATGTTTCATTGCCTGGCAACCTATCTTTATACATTGAAATGCAATTTTCATCGAAGACGATAATCAAAAAGATCTTTATAAAAAGCATTGTTACCGAAATGGTCTTGAGTTGTTCATACACATTCCTGCGGAATTATAGACGCAGATCATACATTAAACCACAGTTATCACTGATAATATATAGACGACAAAAAACAAGCAGCCACACACTCTAGGCACTCACACTATTATTCTTTTCACATTCTCGGTACAGAGCTATTGACTAGCTTCAATAAATAGTATCACATAACACAAATTCCCTTTCACTGGAAATGAACATTGATAATTGATTTTAAAGAGCTATAATGCTTGAGGTTGATTGTATTTTATAATGAAGGGAGCCATGTTAGCTTGGTGATTATCGTGTTGGCCTTTTTTCAATCCTGGAGACTCATCTATTGATTCTGATAGGAAGAAAAAACAAGGTCCCCTAACATATGGAAATGAAAAGAAGAGTAAGCTACTACTCTCAGGGCAAAATTTCCCTCATATCACTCTGAATGAGGTCTTTCCTTCTTTATTAGGGAGTTTAGTGCAGCAAAGTAGACATTAAACCCCTTGTTATTTCATTTCTAGATAATGAGTGGTTGATTGAATGGTTGGTTTATTACAGGAATGATAGAGTTGTGTTTGCATTGAATACAGCCAATACAGTTGACAGAACAGCAGATTATTTTCTGGAGTTAGATTTTTTATTTAATCAAATACAGGAAGAAATACGACGTAATGGACCAAATAAAATAACAGTAAGTATTTTTTACTTTATGTCCTGTACAGAAAATACAAACCTTGTCTTAAATTTCAAGGTAAAGATTATAACATTTTGCAAGATCAAAATGGAATGTAAAAAAGGCAAAGGCATTGACCCCAACATCATATAGTGAAGACTGAAGGGTTCAATATATTTGGAACTCACCATAGCTCAACATTATAGTGAAAGAGAGAGAGAGAGAGAAATGGGGTTTAACGTCCACTCGACACAAACTAGGTCATTTCGGGACTAACATATGGTTTAATTTTATTTCAATAATTGGCTTGCGCGTAGGGGTCTTTAGCAGTGGGAGGAAACTGGAGGACCCGGAGAAAACCCACGAGGTTGGACAGGCGACCCTACTCCTTGTCACGTACAACCGGGGAATCGAAACCACGCCAGTTGACTCAACGATAGACTTTATGATACAGCGCACGCACGCTAACCATTCAGCCATCCACCCCCCCTTCATCATTATAGTGAAGCCTCTGTTTTAAAGATCATTTGGCCACTATTCATGTCTGTTTATGATGACTTATCTATCAGTTAATTACAGATATTTCCATAAATTGAATGGTATTTAATTCACAGTGACTGTTAATGTATCTTAATATGAACAAAGGTAGGTTGCTAGGCAACGAAACATACACCCACAGCAGCTAAGTCATCCAAGCAGTCAACAAGAGTTGTCAAATATTTTTTCTATTGTCGGTAATAAAACATTTATAATACACTAAAAGTAACAACTCATTCATTAACCCCTTAACTGTGTAATTAATTTGACGTTAACTACCCCCTATTGCGTAATTAATTTGACGAAAAACGTCATATTTGGGCCTATTTTTTCCTGAATACAAATTTGAGTGGTCTTAAACCAAAATAAAATTAACAGTAAATAGAGTTGTCTCCCTTCAATTAGATTCCTCGACCAGGCGTAATAATACGTCTTTCGCATGGTAAGATTGTGTTCGAAGAATAGGTTGGGGAAAATACCTCCAGGGCGTTATATTACGTCCTACACACGGTGAGTGGCAGTTGTCCAGGACGTTATATAACGTCCTACGCAGTTAAGGGGTTAAGTAATTATCAGAAAATCATTAGAATTTGTTTGGCTTTTAGTTCTGCCCCATGCTAACATTTAGTATACGAAACATTTAATATCATGGATTCAGCTGTTCAAGTTATTAAAAATCATTGAGGCAATATACGACACAGGATATAGATTCTGTGTTGAATATATGAGGTATTGATTATAGTTCTATGATGTATTATTTTACAGGATATAGATTCTGTGTTGAATATAGTTCTATCTATGATGTATTATTTCTATAATCTGATGCCATTAACCAGGGGATCCAGGTAAATACTTAAAAAATATTGTATGCTGTTGTCAAAAGGTCGAAATTACAGTTTAGAGTTTAGTTATTCAGAAAAATATTAACTGCCGCAGTCAGAAAAAAATTATTTTTATATTCAGAAATATATTTATTTTTGCATTCAGAAAATATAAATTTTACATTACAGTATTGTAGCTTATACAGTGGGTCTAGGTTTGATGATGTCAGTAGGTAGACAGGCAACAGGTAGAATACCAAGTGGAAAGGTAAGTTTATTATACGGTATACCTGTAATTATAACTGATAAGTTTGTTTTCTAGGTCAGAGCTCTTCGACAGGTTTTTTAAAATTTGCAGAGATTGTTCATTGTATCAAAAGTAAGAACCCTTTTGAAATTCTAATTTTTTTTTTCCACACAAACTGCAGACTTATCTCCCAGTTTATGTTCAAATGTGTGAAAGTTTGTGAACATGATACAGGACAAAGTCCTTGATGAAATTTTGTAAAATTTGGTGAGATTGTTCATTTGAATAAAACAAAAAGCCCTATGGAATTTTGAGTTTTTCAGAGTTATTTTTTCGGGCTTATATTGACATTTTCCACTTGTAAATGCAATAAAGGACCAAATGCTGGTTGGAATTTTTAAATTCTTGGTGGATTAATTTTGGGCTGAGGAGCAACCCGATCAAAATTCAGAATTATTTTTGTATCCCAAATTGCCATGTTATTCCCTCATTTAACCCATAAGTGCATAGCCATTTTTTGTTCCCAAACCCCTTCGTTCATAAGCCTAATTCCCGGCATTGCGACGGAAATTGGTGCTAAATACAAAAAATGAGGAAAAAAGTATTTTCTGACAATGACAAACCCTACAAAGTATATATATTTAGAAAGAGTATAAAAAGGGCTTTCTGAATCTGTAAAGATAGTAAGGGAAATATTTTTTACGTGAATGTAGGTGGGAGGTAGAATTGACAACTTGAAATCAGGAAAAAAAAAAAAAGGTTCCCACTTCAGAGTGCAATATAAAAAAAATATTTATTGATGCAGAATGTTAGAAATGAAGTATGCTGCTTTCAGAGGCATCTCTTTGGTACACAATACAGAAATTTTTTTTTGAAAATATCAAATAACTTCGGAAAAACCGAAGAAAACCCACGAGGTTAGACAGGTGACATCATCATCCGAGTCACTACTACATTTTGTACACTCGTCAATCCATAGATTATGATCAAACACACAGAACTGCAGCACAAATATCTACGATTTCTACTTTAAGCAAAATACTGGACAAAAAACCGCTATTTTTTGTAAAAAAAAACCCCACAAAAATACACACTCTGTAGCGTAATCCAACTCCCACAGTATTCCGTGGCAACTATGAATGGGATACTGTACAAATCATGTCTTAAATCGGCGAAAATTCGCAAAAAGTTACAGAAATTTTACTCAAAACATTGCCAGGGCGGCTATGCTGGATTTAGACAATGGCGTCCAAAGGGAATTTCCTGTGGAACCGCCTTTAGCGCGGTAAATTCAAACTGTTAAAAACAATACGGGAAAATCCGTAGCCATGCAATTACAGCCTTTGTTTACTCTAGGCCGTAGCCATGCACTTATGGGTTAAGTACAAATTTATGAAATTGTACGGCAATATACATCCACATGAAAATGTGGGTGTATAAAAAAAGAAAATTACAATGAGACAAGCCTTAAAAACTGCTCTTATCACGTTTCATTGCCTGACTACCCGTCATTCCCTCATGTTGTCTGTTTCTCTTTTGGGACAGTGTCTCCGACATCACTGCATGGAAGCAAATTTTAGATATTAATAAGATAAGAATTTTAATGATTGTGTGTGTTTTAATTTGTAGTTATTGGATCTAGAAGCCATGTTAGCTGGGGCACCAGATGCTTTTATACTTGTAACTAAACAGTGGATGAACATAAAGAAGTAAGATATAATATAACATGATAATACTAAGAGCAAAACAACAATATTTTAATTCTAAGATCCTGTGTCGGTATTCAAAGGTTTTCTTAAAGTTAAGTAAAAATACTTAATTTTTCCACTTAACCAAGTGTCTTACCTTAAATCGGTATTCAAAGGCTCTATTTTACATATACTTGGCTATGTGAAAAACATAACTGCACACTTAAAATATGGAATACCAACATTAGCCAAAAAGCATGAATTTTTGAATATGGAATACCCTCTACTTCCAAAAATCATGAATTAAAATATGGAATACCCACTGTTAGCCAAAAAGTATGAATTTTTAACTATGGAATACCCTCCACTGTCAAAAGTCTTGAATTACTCAGGTTGCACGCGAGTTATGTCCCCTTTAGTTGTCATTATTAGGAAAATTTTGGTTGAAATACCATATTGTTGAGCAAAAATGTTGTATTGTCTGGTTAAAATGTTGTGACATCGGGTTGTTGGCCATGCGCCACTCAATATACAGTATGATTATGTACACTGATTCTTGTTACTCCCTGTTGGTAGTGCAGGACGAAGAGCCTGGCAAAGAACAGTGTCTAGTTGTGTAGATGGTACAAAAACACAAGCTGTTGGCGTGCACATAAAAAACACCTTCACAGTTGAAATTTGATGTAGAAATGCCACTGTCTTTTGAAAATTTCCATCATAACACTCAGCTTAGCGTATGCCTATCTTCAATAGTCCGATTGGTACAGAAATGTAGAAAAATAAAATGAAATGGGGTTTAACGTTCTACTGTTCTGCTCCGTCTGGGCTAATGAAGACGGGCATACGCTATACAGTGTGCTACTTTTCTATTGAATTCCAACTGTCTGGGAGTCTTTTACATGCACGCCAATATGTACATGACACATCGTGGTTTTTTTTGTCCCATCCGAATGAAAATACGTTATTCCTTGCCAGTCCAACTGTCGAAGAGGAATCGTGAACGACGACATGATACCAGTCAGCCACCTTATCAAAGCTGATAAAAGAAAGTTTGAGATCAACAACGCCGGGCAACATTTTCTTTGTTTCAATCTCAATCCCGTAACGGGCCTGCTACTCCGGTTAAAAAAATAGTCATTATAATTTTGCTTAACTTTAAGGTACCTCCCATAGGTCACTTAAAGCAGATTTTTCTCACCTAAACTGGCCTTTGAATACCACTAAAAGACTAAAGCTTAACTTTAAGGGAAAATTTGATACTTAACATTGCCCTTAAGGTTTTCATTTATTTTAATGGTATGATTTTATTTTTTTCAGAAATAATACATCTACATTGAATTTACCACTGGTGAATGAAGTGTTCCCTACAGTAAGAAGTGTATTAGAAGTTTTAACTGTCGACATATCAACCTGTTCCTAATAATAAACATTATACACTCAATATTTTATTATTTAT
Source organism: Patella vulgata (assembly GCF_932274485.2). Lineage (NCBI taxonomy): Eukaryota > Metazoa > Mollusca > Gastropoda > Patellidae > Patella > Patella vulgata. The sequence continues at coordinate 29,603,344 of NC_065883.2, forward strand.
TAAAGAGATGTTATGGTGAATTTTAATTTATTTTATGATGAAGGCTTTAAGACACACTTATTTTCACTCTTCAATATGTTAACTGATTCTCTAGTTGATTAATAACATAACATTTCTAATGGACATCTTATTAAGATTTATATTTAAAGAGAAATTACAAAACCATTTAGTCAAAGAGTTACTTTTACCAAGAAATGGCTGTTCTTCAAAATGATATCTGAAATTTGATATCACAGGTGGTTATAATATCTAGTATTATATCTGTGGATATATAGCAAACTGAAATTAAATAGACTTATATACTTCTTAAGCTTCATTTCAACTATTTGGATTGTATGGTTAAAAAAAGATCTGCTTATTTTTTTAAAGAGGCAATGTGACAGAAACCCCAATGACAATTTTGTTTTTTGAATTAAACAAAAGTAATTGTTTATTAGTGAATAATTTAATTGTACTGTCTTGATGGTGTCATTGTTTGTGTTTTGTGGTTCAGTTAATCTGCAAAGTCTTAATCTGCAAAGGATAAAAAGGTGGAAATCAATGGACACAATTCAGAAATATTTCAAATTGAGTATTGCGATGACAGCATAAAATCTTTAGAAACCCATGTCAGCTTCCAGTGATCTTTTGAAAAGGATTTTTTTGATTAGTAATTGTATAGCCTTAAACTGTATTTGATTTTCTTTTATTGATGTGTTGTCTTTAAAATACACCATAGTGTCTCTTTAATCTTTATTAAATGGCCCATTTTTGTACGCCCACATTTCATGTGGACGAAATTGTCTTCGCCTCTGTCCGTGTGGATGTCTGTTCACCATTTTGTTTGTGGTTCCGGTTATTTTGGCATGTATCGGACTGTAACTCCATGGATTATAGCCCCGGATTGTACGAAAAATCACATTTTTAGCTTGTGGACAATCTAGGGGTTATAATTTTTATCCAGTTTTGGTTAAACTTGAAATTAATGTTTATAACCCATATTGGTGCATATTGGACTGTAACTTCCTGGATTATGACCCCTGATTGTTTGTAAAATGGTGATTTTAGCTTGTGGACCCTATAATTGTCAATTTTTTCAGATTTTAAAAAATGTTCAAATATATCACTGTTACATGCTAATGACGTTTGAGATTGAAAATATGCTCGTCTGACCTAGGCTTAAGAGATCACATTTATTATCCAATTTTAATGAAGCTTAAAATATATCTGTGTATCCCAGAGATCTAGGTTATTGGCGCATGTTTGACACTAAACTTCCTGAATTATGGCCCCGGATGTACAAAAAATTATGTGTGGGGGTGTTTTTTAGCTCGCTCTTTGTCCATCTAGTGCAAAATGTGGGCATATCTTGCAAGGCAACCCACTTGTTACATTATTGGATCAAGATGATCATTCCTTTTGATATTTCCCACCAGGACTATATTACTATACTATGTATATGCAGTACTTAAATATATTTAATTTTATTGACAAAACAATTCTACTGACTAATAATGTTTATTGAATGTTTACAGTAAAAAGTTGTATACTCTTGACATCTGAAAAAACGGAGCTCATCTGAAGAGTCGAAGTGTATGGCAGCTAATCTGGGCCCTGTTTCTCGAAATCTTAACTAAAGATAAAATCCAAATTTTAGTAGATACTTCAATTTTGATTGGCTAAGCACTAAAACCAATCTTTAATTATCCAATTAAATTACTAAAATTTGGATTTTATCTTAGTTAGAATTTTGTGAAACAGGTCCCAGATTTATAACCAAACAATTAATATTATTTTAAAATAAAAGATATTGCTTGATTTTTTGTGGGAGTGACAAAGTGTAGCTGCAAAACCAATAGGTTTTTGAGTTTGATTTTGAAAAAAGTTTATTTTGTTACATGTATATATTTGTTAATTCTAAAAGCCATATTACAGCTACAACCTTTGTAATTGTTATTTTATATTAAATAAATTTATCAATAAACAGATATTTGGACTAAATACATATTCAAACTAATTTATCTATCAAACATTTGCTTCAAATCACTCTCAAAAGTTTCTAATTGGAAAAAACTACGTAATGCTGTAAAAATGTAATTTACGCAGACTTGTTTGTCATGTAACTTGATTGAGGGAGGGGCCATTTACTGTTTGTATTTGTGGTTACTTGTTGTCACTTTACCATACATATCGAAGCTTAAGTAATTTATTGGATATTCTCCATCCTCTTTTTCCTGCTGTTTAATCGCAGAATCGGTTGAATGTGTAAACCCCTCACTGTTCCCAGAATGGCTAACCATTCGCTCAAGAAATAACAAGGGCTCTCCAAGTCAAGCTGACAGATGATAATTAGCCATTAGGTTACCCTGACATTTTTGGCCATTGCTTATGCTTGCCCCTCGAGTGTTTTTATATGCCCACATTTTGATGTGGACGTGTATTGTCGTCACCCCAGTTCGTCCGTCTGGGTATCTGTACACATTTTGTTTGTGGACACTACGGGTCACAATTTTTATCGGATTTTAACGAAACTTCAAATATGGGTGTGTCTCCCAAAGAACTCGATTCCTTTCGAAATTGGCATGTATCGGACTGTAACTTCACGGATTATGGCCCCAGATTGTACGAAAAATCACATTTTTAGCTTGTGGACACTCTAGAGGTCATAATTTTTATCCGATTTCATGACCAAAGATCACAGTTCCTTTTGATATTGCACATATCGGACTCTAACTTCCTGGATTATGGCCCCTGATTGTACTAAAAATCACGTTTTTAGCTTGTGGATTCTCTAAAGGTCACAATTATTATCCGATTAAAAAAAAACATTTGGGTATATCACGGCAAAACCATGATGTCGGTTGTTCGAATTTCGTGACAATCGGACAAAAACTGCCGGACAAAATGACCGCTCCTCGAACGCAAATAGTGTGTCATATCAATTGTGGACCCAATAGAGGTCACAATTTTGATGAAACTTTAAATTTATGTTTATATCACAATAAGATCTTTTTGTTTTCTCGATAATCACTTTTCGAACGTAACTTATTGATAGAAAAATCACAATTTTAGCTTGTGGGCCTTCTAGAAGTCACAATTTGGATTCTATTTTAAAAAAACGTTTAATTATATCACCCTTACACATCCATGATGATTGAGGTTGAATTTCATAAAAATCTGACCGAAACTGCCAGACTAAATGGCCGCTTCTATTAGAAGTCACAACTGTTATCCGATCTTGATGAAACTTAAAATATGTTTATATCCAAAACATCTCATTTCCTTTCGATATTCATGTATATCGGGCCATAACTTGATTACGGTCTCTGGTTGTAAAAGAAATAGTGTTTTTATACGCCCACATTGAAATGTGGCTGTATATTGTCGTCGCCCCCGAACGGTCGGTCCGACGGTCTGGTGTCCACAATTGCTTGTGGACGCTCTAGAGGCTAAAGTTAATATCCAATTGACTTTAAATTTATACACAGTGTTTACGGTCATGAGACGAAGAATCCTATTGATTTTCAACGATTTCCGATAATTACTGCCAAAGTTATGGCCCTTGATCCCTTAGAAAAATCTTGTGACGCTCTAGAGGCTAACGTTATCATCCGATTGACTTCAGATTGATACACAGAGTTTAAGGTCTTGAGACGAACAAGTATATTTATTTTCAATGAATTTTGATAACTTGAACAGCTAAATTCATGATATTAAATGTTTCGTATACCAAACGTTAACATGGGGCAGAACTGTATGAAAACCAAACAAATTCTAATGATTTTCTGATAATTACTTAATGAGTTGTTACTCTTAATCAGATTTTAGTGTATTATAAATGTTTCATTACCGTAAAAATATGCGACAACTCTTGTTGACTGCACGGACGATTTAACTGCTGTGGGCATATGTTTCGTTGCCTGACAACCTATCTTTGTCTAGCTTGTTCTCTCTCCATCTCTTGCAATATATGGGCGTATCTTGCCTGGCAACCACCGGTTTAGAGAATCCAGTATTTTTCTAGTAAAACTGCGCGTCTCTACTTTCCATATACATGTATACCAAATTTGCAATACTTTTATTGGAAATACCCAGCCAATAAATATTTTTGTGGGAATGTATCTTTAATTGCGAAACACTGTGGTTCTCCATTTAAATTTTTTACCATGTTTGTCTTTTTAAGTAATAAATTTAAATCTGGGAGAATGCTATATTTTTTCACTGTTTTTTTTTTTAATACCATCTTGGCAGAATCATGGTGAGTAATATATTCTAAGTATATTTTCCATCATAAATTGTATGTAGGCCCTTCTTTTTTCTCTGGAGATTTTAGAATGAGATTGTATGCAACAGTTAAAGACAAGTCATACTTTCAGATTTTTTAATTGATTTTCCAGGAATTATATTAAACTGTATACTAAATATTCTTACTATAATATTTAGCTACGAGAACGTAGCTAAAAACGTTAAGAGATAAGGTTTGTTATTAATACTTCTTGTTTTTTTCTTTCTTGTTCTCACTTTATCATACGACAGTACAGTATAGCCAGCATACCTGTGGGTGGTGGGAATTATGCGGTTGGTTGTTTTTGTATTACAGAAGGCGATCCTCAATTGATATCGAATTGGCAAATGACGTCAATAAGTGTATGTTTGAGACGTCAATCTTCATGAAGAATTTCGCCAAAGATAGGATTTCTGCCCCCAATGACAAAATAAGAGACAAAAACCAAAAAATGACAACCATAGCCACTGGGGACGTATGTTTCATGCCTATCGCAAATCGAGATTATAATATCTATGCAGTTTCACAGTAAATATATATTGATATAAACAATAAACTTTATTTATATTTTGACAAAATTTTCTTGTGTTGTTTTATTAATTTAATGTTATTTAATAATGTGTTCAGATAGAAACAAACCTGGTGTAACTGGATGGGCTGTTTATTGTCGTCAAACTGTCCGTCTATCGCACTCACCAACTTCTTAATACCTTTGAGGATCAAAGGTTTTTAGACTTTTTTTTGTGCTGGCTTTTTGCGACTTGGTCATACAAAACTACTGAAAATCAGATTTATGTGTTGATTATTCGCGGTTTTCCCTGCCTTCAAGTCTTTATAAACACACTTGACTACACGTATCACTTTTCGTGGTTTCATTTTCTTACATGGGTTTGTTTAGCTGGCCATAGATCAGAATCCTATGAAAAGTTATTTTGTGATGTTTATCAAAAGTTTGTATAACACGCTACAGTTCCAAGGTCGGGAGAAACTTAAAAACCTCCAGATAATGAAAACATTAAAACAAGTGCTAGTTAAGGAGGTAGGTTTTGTTTTCCAAATAGTTAATTTAGATGGCCATAACTTGAGTTTAAAGATATTTAGCTTTTTGGTTATTAGAGTTGCTTTAGAAATTACGTTCGTTTTATTTTTTAAATTGCTTTATCATTAACTATACCATTAGGAGCGGCATCTTTTGGTTTAGTACAAACAATATCTCTGAAACACTAGGGTTAGGCAAGAACATGATACTAAAACAATTGTTGAGTTGCCTAACGTGTGTGTTTCTAAACTCAATTTCTTGTTCCAGCTTTCTGTTATGGTTCGTAAAAAAAGTAGTCGTGATTAACCCGGCCTGTCAATCAGACAAAGAATGGTCAGTAGACTGGTTAAGCGAGACTAATTTTAAAACAAGGGCACGTACCCTACTTTTTACCCAAAAGTGTCCGGATGTTATGACCGACACTCGTAACCATTTTTCAGTCTATTTTATGGATGGTTAAATGGTCATAGCTTATTAAGTACAACATGACCGTTTATTTAGAGATTATAATTGTGCGAAACTGATTTAAGGCTTGGTATATATATAAATGCTGTGGTGTAATTGTCGAGATATTTATTTATGGTGGGGCACCCTACCATAGTGCCGCTGCCCGGGCAAAATTTCCCTCATAGCACACTGTATGCGGATGCCCGTCTTCATTAGCCCAGTCCGAGCTCAACAGTAGGAATTTAAACCCCATTTCATTTCATAACTTGCATGATGGGGATTTAATAATACCAATTTTTCCGCAACACCCTATTTAATTTGTATATCGTTGTCAGTTAATGATATACTACATAACGGATAACAAATTTACCTCGGACAAAAGCAATGCCTTATCATACGGCTGAGAGGAACACGAAAACCTTGCACGTGCAAGGAAATCATTCCTGAAACGACGACCCTTAAACCCGTGTTATGACCTCTGTCGATAAAAGATAAGAAGCATGCAGATGTTAAATGTCTAGCGGGCATATAAAATACGAATAAGTAAACCAATTGTTTTTTATCTTTTTATTCGTTTTCTAAGGGATAGCATTACACGATATATCATAATATACACGTTCGGGTTCCTCACATTATTTTGGCCAAGAAGAATGAAAATATTAAGATGACCCTTGACTTTACCCTTTATGATTTTTCGTTCTACAGTAGGTTTTTTTTTATACGCCCACAATTTGTTTGTTGTCACACTTCTTATCCGATTTTGACGAAGCTTGAAATATAGATTTATCTCCTAAGGATCTCGGTTCCTTTCGATATTAGCATACGTATCGGATCGAAACTTCATGGATTATAGCCCGAACGAAAACTCACGTTTTTAGCTTGTGGACCCTCTAGAGGTCACAATTTTTATCCGATTTAGATGAAACCTAAAATGTATGTTTATAACCCAAAGATTTCGGTTCCTTTCGATATTTGCGCATAAAAGAACCCCAACTTACTGGATTATGGCCCCGTTCAAATATACCGTTACACCATAATGATGATTGAGTTTCAATTTCGTGAAAATCGGACCGAAACTGCCCGACTAAATGGTCGCTCCTCATACACAAATAGTGTAACATCATTATCAAGATTGTGGACCCTCTAGAGGCCACAATTTTGATCCGATTTTGATGAAACTTTAAATTTATGTATATATCACAATTAAAGGTGTTTGCGGATGTCGGTCTGTAACTTCGTGGATATGACCCCTGATTGTCCGAAAAAAATCGCGATTTTAGCTTGTGGACCCTCTAGAGGTCACAATTTTTTTATTCAAATTTTAAGAACAGTTGAAATATATCACCGTTACACCTTAATGATGGTTGAGTTCGAATTTCGTGAAAATCCGACCGAAACTACCCAGCAAAATGGCCGCTCTTTGTACGCAAATAGTGTAAAAGTGTGTAATACCAAGGTTGTAGACCCTCTAGAAGTCACAATTTGTATCCGATTTTAATGAAACTTGAAATGTATGTTTATAACCCAAAGATCTCGGTTCCTTTTGATATTAGCACATATCGGACCGTAACCTCCCACGGTTACGGCACCTCATTGTACAAAAAATTACATTATTTTTTTTTTTAGCTCGTTCTCTTGTCCATCTCTTTCAAAATGTGGGCTGATCTTGCATGGCAACCGCTTGTTTTCGATATTTACTATTTTGTGTTTAAAATAGTTTTATAACCCCCCGCATCCATAAAACTTGGGATTGTTTATTTGGATAAAGAGGGGGACTTCCAAATAGTTGGGTGAACAACGTGCTACAAAATTGTATCCTGGGATTGCGGTCTTCTAAATGAATATTTAATCACTTATCGCCAGTCCTATTATATCCTTCGATTATCACCTCATGACCTTAAAGCTAAATAAAACACAAAGTGGCTTTGCTGAAAGTGGGTGAAATAGGGCGCCTAGAAAGTTCCACTCGGTTTGCTCGGTGCTTTACGTGACCTCCGAACCTCAGTTATTATACGCAGCCACTGCCACAGAATGAAGCCTGTCCAGATCTTTAAAACCAAGCATAAAGATGCGTAGTGCGAATGAACCATGTGTCTCTTCACATGGATTCCATTTGTCAACAGGGATGACTAACCAAGATTACAGAACGTGCTCATCAGAAACCTGTTAACATCGTGGAATAAACATGAACCGATTCCAAAAAGTTAAAAATATTTAGAAGAATTACAAAATCTCTTGAAGTTTATCCACACGACATTGATGACTATCTATCTGTCATTACCATTCCGGCCAAACTCTTCAGAACGTCTGGTCTACCGCTGTTACTAGGGGTAGTGATGACAACTAAACCGGACAACTAGTGACGTCTTATTATTTCCCACCGTTTATAACAGATTGTTTATCTTAACTTAAAACAAGAGTAAAACGTTTCTTATCACAGTAAATGAGAGACGATTTGATGGAACTGTGAAATACATTGACGCCCCGGGAAGAGTGTATTCTTTACAACTAAAGAGCGTAAAGCTCTCCCCGACCCCCTCCCACGCAATTCTTTTGGGAGGTGACGAAGTTACTAAACGATCAAAAATATCATATAACGTAATTTTTAGAATCGATTTATCAATAAAACACAAATTTTACTTTTCTTTCAATTGAATACCACAAATTTGTACTGAATTGACTATGGATTAAAACATTTTGTCTACAGTGGGATATCGGTTGCAAAACGTTTGGACAACTTCGAAGTTACTCAAGGGCCAGAATAGCAAAGAAACGCATTTGCTGCAGTTAAATGTTTAAAATTCTCTCCCCCATACCCCCCCCCCCCCCATACCCTGAGACGATTGATTATTTGTTTGGAATTCAGGTCAGTCACCTATAGGTAGGCTTTATTGGACCATAGTGAAGTTGCTGTATCCACGGGCTGGAATAGCAATAAAACGAGTTTACGAGATTTAAATTTTCTCCTCTCGAGTCAGTCACTTAGTAAATGAAATGAAATGGGTTTAACGTCCTACTGTTCTGCTCCTAAACTGGGCTAATGGAGACGGGCATACGCCATACAGTGTGCTATGAGGGAAATTCTGCCCGGGCAGCGGCGCTACGGCCTACTCTTATATCGAATTCCAACTGCCAAGGGATCTTTTACGTGCACGCCAATGTGTACACGGGACCTCGGTTTTTCGTACCATCCGAACGACTAGACAGCTGTCCTTGTCAGGCCCTCCGTCCTGCATCACTGACAAAGGGAAACCACGCCGGAAAATCTGGATGAACTTTCTCGGCCAATGCAGGGATCGAACACCCGACCTCCAGGCTCAGTCACTTGGATCACTTAGAAGTTGCTGTATTCGTTGGCTGGAATAGCCAAACGCGTTTGCTATATATGCAGGTGGTGGTGGGGGGGGGGCCTACATGGTAAGCCCTGTAACCCGAAATTATTCGGGCATTGTTTTACCTAAGTTTCTGCCCCCTAACATTTATCGAGCCCGTACGTTTTATATGATTTAAATGAAGAAGCCTGTCGAATTCCAACAATTTTCGTCAATTACTTTCCGATTCGTTGCCCTTGTGGTTAACTGGGAAATTACATTGAAACGAAATTTTAATAATATCCATAAAGACAAAATGTATCGACAAATCTTCCGATGAAGAGTAATGCACACAAAATTTTATTTCCCACTTCATAGGCTAACACATACCAGTTTTTATATTAATTGAAAGATAATTACTTCATTTGCAAACGAACGAAAGAAATATAGGCTATTGGTAAATCTTGGACATGTTTAGATAAGTTCATGTATGCGAAATAAATAAAATGGTGTTTAACACCCTGCTGTTCTGCTCCGACTGGGCTACAGTGTGATATGAAGAAAAATCTTCCCCGACAGCGGCGCTATACGGCTATACTCTTATATCGACTTCCAACTGCCAAGGGGTCTTTTACGTGCACGCCAATGTGTACACTGGACCTCAATTTTCCGTCCCATCCGAACGACTAGACAGCTGTCATTGGCAGGCCCTCCGTCCTGCACCACTGACAAGGCGAAACGACGTCGGAAAATCCCGATGAACTTCCTTGGCATGCGAAGATGACAATTTCTACATAATTACATGCAGGCAGTGTAATATCATTGGTTCATCGGGAATTTTAAAAAAAAAATCAATAAATCGAATGTACTAAGGATGAATATTCAACAAAACTAAAATAACGGATTGCGTTAAAGATAAGGTCCACATTATTTGATTTGGGGATTTTGCAATCTCAATAATCCAGTGTCTACAGTGACATTCGGAAATTTATTTCGCAAACTAAATCGCATTATTTACCAATACATGTGGTTGCATATCACACAAACCAAATATTTATCTTAACACAATTAATGGAACTCATTAGGCGCCTGATTACACATGCAACAATATCCGTGACATCATCACACATATCGCTGACATCATGTGGTTGTTATTACGCAGTGCGCAATGGGGTTATAATGGTAGTAACAAGTCGAGCCCCGTGTCAATGTCTAGAATTTATTTTTCTATTAATTTGGCAGTGTATAGATGGGCTAGTGAATGTTTACCACATGTTTTAATAGATTGCCAAACTAGCGACACAACCTATAAGATGTTTCAATGGTGTAATTGAAATAATACAACTGATTAGGATACAGACCTCATTAACCGATCATTTGGATTAGATTTAAACCAATAAAATGAAAGTAGAGTTATATTGAATTTGTTGACTTGTTTCATATGTTATCTATAACAGACATGTCAACTCCACTACATTGACACTTTAATTTAACAATTATGTCGATAAGGTGGAGAAAGACTCAAATTATTCATGGATGTCTAATAAACAGTAAGAAATAACGCCCCCATGCGCGCCAAACGGACAATTATTATTTTGCTGACGATTTATCCCTGGCATATTTTCAAATATAAATTTTAAAGAAAAATACCGTTTTGTCTATCAGATTCAGACGCAGCATTTTTCTAACAGATGCAGATTTAATATAATGAAATAGTGCTATGATTTTATTGCTCAAAAATAAAACAATTTAATATAGAATTTGAAGTAACATTGTTCGTGTCCTCTTATCATACTTTAGCCAAAGGCTTACTTCAGGTAACTTGCCACATACGCGTTTTATTTGTTTGATAATTAGAATTATAATATTGGTCCGTAAATATTTCAAATATCAAACATGTGTTATTTTATTTAAAAGGCTGTATAAGAATAGTCGGGCTTCGAAATTATTTTTTAATTTTATTATATTGTGTGAATAAAGTTATGGGAATGCAATCAATTGTAACACTATATAATGTTAGAATTATACATGGCCGCAACTTCCGTTGGAATTGATCGATTTCAATAAATTATTGAACTAATGTTATATCATATTTGACTTGCATTCAGACACATTAAATTATTTCCAAGTCCCTCAATTTTATTGATAAATCTTGTGTGTGTGTGTGTGTGTGTGTGCGTGTGCGTGTGTGAGAGAGAGATAGAGGAAGAGTTTAACGTCCATTCCACACAAACTAGGATATTTCAGGACTAACATATGGTTCAATTTTATTTCAATAATTCGCTTGCGCGTAGGGATCTTTAGCCGTGGGAGGAAGCCGGAGGACCCGGAGAAACCCCACGAGGCTGGATAGGCGACGCTACTCCTTGTCACATTCAACCGGGGAATCGAAACCACGTCAGTTAACTCAATAACAGACCTTATGATACAGCGCACACGCGCTAACCATTCGGCCATCCAACCCCCGACAAATCTTGTACTTGATAATAAAATATCTACTCGAGTAAGCAGATATCAGCCTTTATACTTGCTGTTTGACAAATTCAACGCACCCCCGATATGCATTCCTACATTCATTGTGTGAAATAGCTTTATGTAACATCCGCTTCCACCAAAGTGATATCGCCGACAATTCCTAAACAAAAGTACGACGCGGTACAAAATATAAAAGACGCAAAAATCTATAGAGTAATATAAACAGTTAACTTACAAGAAACCCGAATAAAATATCTACTTCTTTCACGAACTCGTTTTACAAATTTGTTTAAAGATAATATTGTAGGATTTCCTATCTTAAAACAGTTAATTTTCACCGCATTGTTTATTTCAAACAGGAAAAAAGACACCGTGATATCTGGAGTTTTGGTACTTGATAAATCTAGCTTGACGTTTAATATATACAAACTAAGATGTCAGAGCACCTGAAGATGTCAGACCTGGTAGAGAGCACCGAAAGATGACCGCTACCTCTCGTGAAATCTCGTCATGATAACGTGATAATTACATGTGAATTGATAGGTTTTTCTTTCATAAAACTCTCTAACGGCACTTTCTCGACCAATCACAGCGTCTCATTATCATAACAATTTGTGTTAAATCTTGTGGGGTCGACCATTAAACTATTTCAAGAAATGGGGGGTTTAGGTTTCGAAATAAAATTGTTAGTGACTGTAACAGTCTTTAGAAATGAACAATTATTTTGCAAAGTTACAATGAATGTGTATTTTAATAAATATATAACGTCGAAATTTGAACCAAATAAAAATCTGACACTTCGACAATTCCGAAGCCACTTACCACCCCTGAAGAAATCTGGACGCATCCAATATATCACATTATGATGTTACACGTGTGTATAAGAATTGGTTAAAATATTTAGCAGTTTTATCCAACTTCTTGTAAATGCTATGATACTTTCATAGCACGTGCTGACCTTCATGTGGATACGGCAGTTTGAAGAAAAAAATAATTCCGGATTAAGTTTTAGAAAGATTTTGATAATTCGGACATTAGAATGAAGTTGTCAAATGAAAATGTATTTTAAACCTGTGATCGTTTAAAATTCCGGACTGTTGGAGAAATTCAAAGGACGTTTATTCCCCGACTTATCCGAACACGTGGATTTTAAGAGTGAATTAGAATTATATTTTGTGATGTATTTAAGTGGTTGTGTGGGGTGTATACCCATTCATCCTTCCCTACCCTACTGGCCTCAAGTTTCCAATTCACATACCGACATGGTGGTGTTTAAAAAAGGGCAGTCGGTCGAAGTTACGGAACTTTTACAAAGAAACGGACACTCGGGATATTCCGCTGTGTACAACCCAAGGAATGTGAACCACAGTCGATCCCCACCCCCTTCAGGACTAGCTCCACTCCGGGCTCTATGTGCTACAGATATGGATGTGTACACGTCACGTGGATCACAGAAAACAGACGAATCGACCACAAACAGTAAACAATTAAAATTTGGAATAAACCGAATTTTATCAGAAGATTTTGGAAAAGAAAAAAATGAAAAGGGTAGGTTGTTTTAAAGTGATAACTGTTTCATTAATATTTGTTCCATTTCCACGAATTTTATGACATTCTCAGAATGTATTTAAATTTGTCCTCTTCATCTGAACAATATTCATTTTCCTTTTCAACTTTTATTAGACGTGATGTTTAATATCATTCAGAAAGTACAAATACATTGGATGTGCTCGAAAAAAAAAAACCCAAACAAACATTTTCAGCAATTTTTAATTAAATGTGTGTAATTTTGATAACCTCGGGTCGAAATCACCGAGATCGTTTATTATTTAAATTATTTAAGTAATTTTAGACTGTTTGATTTATACAGAAATGATTGATAGGTATGTTAGATGTGTAATAAAAATATACAAACAGAATTAACAGTTATATTATATCATAATTACCATAATTATGCGCGCACACACACAAGTAGTAAGTACTGTATTTGTATGTGTTTATCGTATAATCATTTAGAATATAACGATTAAAATATTCTCAATATTTAATATTTTGATCTATAATTATTTAGAATATAATGAATAAAATATTCTCAATATTTAATATTTTGATTAAATATTTAATATCGATAATCGTATGTGAAGCAAGCTGAACTATTCCGACGGCCAGGGAACACAAATTCTATAATAGTGATAATAATATCTGCCTTTAAAACTATTTGAAATAAACACTTTGAACAGCAATTTCCTTATTTTAAATAATACTTACAAATCAGAAAGTCGAATACTTAACTAATTTAAATAATACTTCAAAGTCGAATACAAAATATTATCTCTGCTCCCCCATCCATAATTCCATATTCTATAAATTCAAGTTTAATACTAAAGAATAATATTATCGTGCTATATAAATTATAATTAACACATTAGTATTTTCTCACAAAGGATTAGAAAAAAAACATGGTTTGTAATTCAATGTCTCCTATAACAATTGAACATATTAAAATATTCATAAAAAAATATTAATTTCAGAAATTGGAAAATTATTCGCTATTATTTTTAAGGAAATTATTTTAAACCCAAATAAAAGCATACAAAATTTAAGCTAAATTAATGCTTAAACATTTTTTGTTCTTTTAACTAATATTAAATATACATTTTGCACAGCAAAATCAGGCCTTACTACAAATTTACTAAAATCATCTTTAACAGAAATACCGTTTCTGATTACAAATTTTAAATCGAAAATGCAATTACAAAAGAATGAAATGGACAGTTTTTTAGGGTTCAGACGAGTATAAAATTATTTTCTTATCTGGCATTTTTCAACTTGACAAATATTTCCGGAGACACGTGTCAGCACGTGGTTTAATAAGTACAAAAAACTTTAGCTACTTAATAAACATAATTCTTATAATATCATTCCCTATTTATGTTGTGACATAACTATTCTTAATACTTTCATTGAAACAAAATTATAATTGATAGTCGACACCTTTTGATGTTTGAAATAAGAAACATTCTTTAATGTCATTCCTTTACTGTCAACGAGAATGGATATTTCTTGAAATCACAACAAAACAAGTACTTAAAACTATCAATTATTTGATCGAATCAGTATTAAAAATAAAAGTCATATACACCGCTTGTTCATAATATTCTAATTTATTTGTAATCTGGAATCTGTTAGTATTTAAGGAAGTGTCCTGCATTATTTTTTAATACAAATGTTCGTCACTGAAGACTGAATTATTTTATACATGTAAATGAGAAAATAGTCATACTACAGACTCTCTTTTCACTATTTTTTGTTCAATTTGAAACTCCTAAATATTATATAAACTATACCCATTTCAGCTTTATAAATATCTTTATTCCGATAAAAAAAAAATATCAATGTTTTATGTTTATTTCTTTTTAAATTTCAGATATCACCCCAAAAGTCTTTAGTTCTAACCATAGCAGAAGATTTTCTCGTATGACGCCAAACTGTCCGTGCACAACGTCAGAATGTTCATCATTGAGTCACCTTTATTCCTCTCTATCTTCCGTCCATTCTATTCATCCAGCTATTTATCATTATAACAACGGTGCTGATTTACTGCCAGGTAAGTTTAAAAAAATTATAGAACTCTTCTAGGCAACTGCCTTTAAATATCCAATTAGTTGTTTTGAATGAAATGGGGTTTAACGTCCTACTTATCACCACACTGTGCTATGAGGGAAATTTTGCCCCGACAGCAATAATGAATTCCAACTGTCAAGACTCGTTTACGTGCACGCCGAGGTGTAGGTACGGGACCCCGGTATTTGCGTCCCATCCAAACGACTAGACACTGTTCCTTCCCAGACCCCCAATCGCACCCTGCACCATTGACATTAGGGAAACTACGTCAATTGTTTTTTTACACTTTGGTCCGTATACACTTCTCCAAATTTAACTAAAGTAATACGTCAACTGTCGATTTCGAATTTCTCATTTTTGACGCTTCCTGGTAGTTTGTATAAGAAATAAAAGATCTACATTTACATGTAGTTATTACGTGTAATGTATTTATTTCCAATCTGATTATTGACTTTAGATAAAACAAGAGCAGGTGAATATGGATCTATGGCATTATTAACGTGAGAGAGAGGTAGAGAGAGAGAGAGAGAGAGAGAGAGCGAGAGAGAGAGATGGGGTTTAACGTCCACTCGACACAAACTAGGTCATTTCGGGACTAAAATATGGGTTTAATTTTATTTTTGAATAATTTGCTTGCGCGTAGGGGTCTTCAGCAGTGGGAGGAAACCGGCGGACCCGGAGAAAACCCACGAGGTTGGACAGGCGACTCTACTTCTTGCCACGTACAACCGGGGATTCGAACCCACGCCAGTTGACTCAATGACAGGCCTTAGGATACAGCGCGCGCGTGCTAACCATTCGCCCCCCCCCCTCCATTATTAACGTAAATAAATTCCAAGAAACAAAGTAGTTATACAAATGTAGTAGAAATTAGTTTATTATATCTTGTCATTTTACAAAGAATAATATTAATATATTTAGTTTTCCTATATAAAACAACTTCAATAAATACTAACTTCAATGTCTAGTCACTCGTCACTGAATGGTATATGCAATAAAAGGTTGAATATCTTCTGCTCGTCATACCCTTATCTGTCTCATAGACTTGGCCCTCATAATACGCCCACCAACATCTTCCATGCAAGCCTTGAAATCATTGCATCGCACAGACAAAGCTTTCATAAAAAATTCACAACAAAATCTATTCCAAGTTTTAAAGGTAAATAAATGTGTATGGAAAGATAGCGAACAGAGTTCGAAATTTCATAGGGTTTTGCCTTATGGCCCAATAAATGATCTTAAAATTTCGGGCCGAGAACTATGTTTTGTAATACAGATTTATTAAAGTTGAATTTAACAGGAGGATAACTAGATTTGAGCTCGAAAAAATAATCTCCGAATTTTAATAGGGTACATCGTTAGGCCCAAATGAATAAGCCTATATACAAAGTTTTCTAATTAAAATTGAAATTTTTGTCTGTCAAGCTTTTAAAGCCAAAATATGATTTCATAAGGATATAATTTCGAAATGGGTTTTTTTTCATTATAACCAAATGAAGCATCCCTGCAAGTTTAAATAGAGTAAAATGATCCGAAAAGAAGTATTGACTAGAAATTGTGAACCGAATGCGGTTACGACAATATACGTCCAATTAAAAGACGCTGTAAAATATATATATTCGTTAGCATCGCCCCAACTCCCACCCACATATAACAAGACAATTTATCGATGTGGCTTATAGACTTTTATCGAATCCCCCCCCCCCCTCTAACGTAAACAAATATAGCTCGAATACTGACAAAATGCGGTGTGAATGAATAAAGCAGTACCCAGAGGTTGTTATATCTTTGGATTTCCGAGACCTTTCTTCGCCAGAGACCTTTAGCCAAGTGATGATAGATACAAATTTTCTTCACAATCTCTACCTTTAAAAAATATTCCCCTTCCGGATATGTGTTATATCTGTCAAACGTTATTTAGATAATAAAAAAATAATTCACATGTAAAATATTGACATAATAAAAATATAATTTACTTTAGATCATTATAAAGATAAGAATAATATCACTTTTAGTATATAAATATTTCTATATGTTTCGTATCAAAGTTGACTTATGAAGTTTAAATTCAGTTTTATTTACATGTACAATCATATTCATCTATTTGGGTGTAAAAACCACAACAATCATTTTCGTCGAACAGAACTACCACTCAATGAATGTATGAATGGGATGGGGTTTAACGTCCATACAGTGTGCTTGGGGGAAATTGAATTCCAACTGCCAATGGTTGTTTTACGTACCCGCTAAGATGTACTCGGGACCTCGGTTTTTTAAAGTTACGACGGGGCAAATGTCTTTACGAAATAATAATGTTATGCAAAAGATATTATTCAGCCTTTGCAATCTGATGATATGGTAACAGAAAAAAAAAAAATCGTTATAGTGTTGAGGGCGGTAGAAAGCTTTATATCCTATGCGTTATTTCAAACTGTCAATTTTCGCTGAAATCTTTTGATGGGCCTATTTTTAATCCTATCCAATCCAAGCCGAGTGATTTTTTTACTGTTGATATTTTTCTGAACTATTGTTTAAAAAAAAAAGACAAAAAACATTGAATATTTAAGCGTGGATTTAAATGTGAAAATTAAGTATTGTCCAAAAAATGCAAAAGATGATCAGCGACTTTAAAGATGCATTATGTAAGATTTAGATAAAAAAAAGCTGACAGCTCTCGCTATAATAGTTAAACAATAGATAATGAAAAGGGAGTATGTTGAAACTTTCAGTCCAATTACTTTAGTCTGTACGGACTTATGGTCGTTAGAAAAACACTGTAGTCTCGATTGTCATTGCTACCGTTGTTACGATAATAAACAAATACTCGATTATTCATTTTTTAAATTAAATCATTACTAGCAATCGAGTTTAATTCCGTTAAAATCAAAAGCATCCGATGTTCTAGAGCGTTGATTATGGGCTTAGTATGTGAATAAATGTCTAATTAATTATCTATATAACAATAACATTTGAGGCCAAACGACGGATCTGCATTAGAAAAATTTAGCTCTTACATAATGCATCTTTAAATATTTCTCAAGATCTGTTGCTTATCCTGACAAACGAAGACGATAATCGTAAACTGAAAGTTGTATAATTAAAAAAGGCGCGGTAATAAACACACAGTTCGTGCATTACCGACTGCACGTATTTCCTATTCTATAAAGATATAGACATGTATCTTAACTTACTTATAGTATATACAAAATAACGCACAGTTGCAAATACATCAAAGAACGCCGACATAATACCTACCGCAATTTAACACAACTCACCCCCGCCAGTTTCTTACTTCATTAAATGAATATTTACGATGTCGTCTTCACCATTTCTCGGCAATTATTCCCGCCTCTATGGTAATAATTAGCCCATCTTGTCTGTAAAAGAGAGAAAAATAAAGAGATTTATTTACAAAATGTAAGAAGTATCTTGATTTATATATTATATCAACTGGGTAGATTAGTTAATAGAATTATATACAGCATGTAATTACTCTAATTTTTATACTTGATTGATACACAATGAGACATTTATAGTATGTATCCTCACACTGGCATACAGCTTCGACTGGTGAATGTTAATCGCAGAGTTTAATTACGTTACCAACAAATTTAATAACATTTACTATACAACACAATGACAGTATGTACTTAAAGTCATTAGATTGGGTCAACAATTACACCTGTATTATAACTCAAAATGTAAATTAAATATGAAAACAAGCAAATGTGGTATATTATACCCACACCTACGTTTCGTGTACAAAAGTCATTTTGTAGGAACGTGGGGGTAGGACATTTTTAAAGCTTCAATTCCCTTCTATTTACCCAATTAAGAGCCCTTAACCATCGTGTACGATACCCATTCTTTAAATAAAATAATTCTGGGGGTACTCGAATTGTAAAGAAACTTTATTGCAGAGCAAAAGTCTCAAGTTCATCTATGTGAGATAAAAATGAAAAACAGATATACTATGACAAAACCGAGGACATTATCAAAATTACACGACACCATAGTCTAATTTATATAGTCAGACACTACATGAAAAGTGTCCAAAACATTTCAATGCTTCCACATAATATTTCCTGAATAAAATAAAATAAAACAAATTTCAATATTGATTTAAATAGAGAAATCTCTGACGGTAACACATGATAATACTAAAGCTAGAAACCTGATATCTACTTTATAGGACTCCAGTCCTAATCTTAGGATAGTGTTATGGGATTTATCTGTAAGTAAGTAATTAAATTAAAGTGTTGAGTAGATAAATCCACAGGGGGATAATATGTATAGTATACCACGTTCAAATCATTAGCTCTCACGTGCTAAATGTGAGTGTCAATGATAGCTGCGAGTTATTCCCTCCTGAGTGGACGGCATAGGCTAATAGAAGCCTTAACCTATTACACGTCGTCAATCAGCATCTTTTTATATTAGTTACTGACTATACTTTTAAAAAAATACATCAGTGCTTTTCGATAATTAAAATTTACCAAAAAATAAAAAATAAAAAAAATACTTGAATGATAAGACTGGCTTATTTGTGGAAAAAAAGTAGGAACATTGAATTCTTGTCGCGTGGTCATACTCATACGGCAGTTGAATGGCCGAATGGTTAGCGCTTGCGCGTTGTATCATAAGATCTGCCATTGAGTCAACTGGCGTGGTTGTACGTGACAAGGAGTAGGGTCGCCTGTCCAACCTTGTGGGTTTTATCCGAGTCCTCCGGGTTCCTCCCACTGCTAAAGACCCCTACGCGCAAGCCAATTAATGAAATAAAATTGAACCATTAAGTCCTGAAATGACCTAGTTTGTGTCTCGAATGGACGCTAAACCCAATTTCTCACTCCCGCGTGGTCATAATATAATATCGAGCTCCATGGGTCTGGAGGTCGCATTACTATCATCCAAATATTTGAAAATTATACGCACCGTTTACAGTGTTTAAAGGAGCTAAATCGCTAATATTTTGGATCTAGAAATTGACACAAATAGGTCGCAATGCATATAATAATGTAACGTAAATATATATAAACTGATTTACATTCAATCGTTTCTGTTTTTACTGCAATTTCTAATCAGTTATGTTTGGCGAAATACGCCAGAAATCTCAATCGAAAGGCAATCTCTAGCGTCTGGTTATTCCACTCTATACCGATAGTATTTATTGCGCATGCTCTCCAGATAAGAATATGTCGTCACCGTTTGACAATGACTTGTGGAATATATCTAGCCTCTTTCTACGAGTCCCTTGTTAAAAATGTACCAACGCTAAAATGTTTATTTTGTCTTAATTAATGGATATCAGAAGCCCATCTTTTCACCATCAATGTTGATTTAAATTGACAAATAATTCGTGTTTTCAATGTCGAAGATTTTGAATGATATTGAGTTAGAGACTTAGCTACTTTAAACGATTGTTTAATATTATTGTCCATGGTCACCGTTTCGATTTTAATAAGACTTTTATTGTCCAAGATCAGTTTGTCGCAGCTTGTAAAATACTATATTGTGAAGACAAAAAAATATCTGAATATATTTGAAATTTACATACGTGTGTATAATAATAATGAGACAAAGGTGCCTATCCACTTTTAATCATTTCTGATAGTTATTGCCCGAGCTTTTGTCCCGATAGCTTTACAGAATCTGGTTAACGATCAAGAGGGTTTTACATTGGTTACATTAATAACGTAAACAAAGAAAGACAATTAATAAAAACTCGCTCCGAATTTGAACGATTATTGTCGTTTTGTAGCGAGGACAATGACTTTCATTGGGTTGGTATTTAACATTGTTCTATTTCATACTTTTATTCTAGCATAAGTCATGCGTGAATTTCTTATTATTCCTGTAATTTCAGGTCCTTATTCCATACTCAGTACAGAGACACATAGTCCAAACCAACCTAAGAGAAAGAGAAGTTGGTCTCGCGCAGTCTTCTCAAATTTACAAAGAAAGGGTCTTGAAAAACGATTTGAGGTTCAGAAATACGTAACAAAACCTGACAGACGACAGCTAGCTGCCATGTTGGGATTAACAGATGCTCAGGTTGGTAATACTGAATGCAATGTGATAATAGGTACAAATGTATTTGCAGGGGGCCCCTGGCTGAAAATTTCACGGGGGCCCGTGCATCAACATTGATAAAGGGACACACTCCGGCGCATATCCACCCCCCCACCCTAAAATCTACCAGAACACGTGACATATTTAATGGTACAAAATGTTTTTTGGGTTTAATTTGGGGGTTCCTGGCTGTAGCCCAGTCAGCACCATCTTTATTATTTGGGCCCCTCGCTGCAGCCCATTCAGCATCTCCCTTAATCTGACCCTGTTGATTGGTAAAACTTAATTTGCAGTTGTTCCAATCAGAATGCAATGTTATGATTGGTAAAACTAAATTTGCCGTTCTCCCTGTCAGAATGCAATGTTATGATTGGTTAAACTAAATTTGCCGTTCTCCCTGTCAGAATGCAATGTTATGATTGGTTAAACTAAATTTGCCGTTCTCCCTGTCAGAATGCAATGTTATGATTGGTTAAACTAAATTTGCCGTTCTCCCTGTCAGAATGCAATATGAGGATTGGTAAAACTAAATTTGCCGGAGTCCCTGAAAGAATGTAATCTGATGATGTTTGTGGGGCACTTCGTGTTTCATTATTTATTCCTTCAAGTTTCAAGACTTCGACGTGTCATTGTCTTTGTCAGACTCGCTTAGGCCTATACAACGAGTAAGGCGACATTTTTTTTAGTGTCAAATTAACAAAATAAACCTGCAAAATCTATAATATAGATCTTAGAAAATATGACGTTATTTCCAAATAAAATGCTGCAAAAGATCTCTAAGATATTTTCGATTCTTCTAAGTGATTATTGTAATAATTCTTTTTACCAAGCTGTCAACACTTCAAAACATCCACGAGGGGAACATATTTTATACAAGTTGATGTTTAAAAATGGTTGAAATTCCACCTCATTACAATAATCGGATATCCCGAGTTTTATTACTTCACGAAGAATCTGCCATAACATAAAACAAAACAATCTGAAGAAGGAAATAATCAGTTTAAATTAAACTTGACGACAGGAGAAGGTTAAAATTGAGGTGTCTAGTAGAGTGCCATATTTATTAGTTCTTGTGGAAAGGTCGTCAAGAACAGATGCCAATCTGTGTTGTCATCTAGTTCCCGTCTTTTATTATCACATCGCACCCTGTTGCGTTAACATGTTTAGATTACGGAAACAATGCACCGCCAAATCATTTTGTATTATTTATTGGATAAAAAGGCCATTATCGAGGCCCGTGACGCTCTTGTAACACTAAGGGGAATAATACCATGACGTTTTACAGTCTACCATATTTGATATGTTGTAAAAAAGCGATTCCGGATTCAATTTAGCCTTTCAGCCAATTTTCACTCTGCTCAAATATGAAACTTCTTACGCTCGATTATTCACAACCTTGGTACTACTTTGATCTTTAACATTACATCAATTATAAAAAAAAACTGTTTAAAGTTGCAGGAGGCGACATTCGTTTTCCGTACAATCCCTGTAAAAATTCTGAGATAGCAGCCACCCACCATTTTCTAATGGCAGGAATGCGCGCACCAAATGGAACTTCTTACATCTAGCACTTGCTGTCAGGTTAATTGAGTGATTCGCCGCAATGAACCCCTTGCGCAATGGTACCTCATAATTTATCACGCGCGATACGGACGAAGGTCACGGGTAAAGGTCAAACAAAGCCGAATTTATCAAAATTAAGTATATTATGTTGACATTGAGAAACGATTAGTTGTAATAAAAAGCAAAGAACAAAAATTCATTAGGTTTGATAAGGTTGGTTTCGTATAATAGCTATTTACTCAAGTATTTGCCACTGGGACTATAGAGATAACTTTTAAACGGACCACCTGGGTGGGATGCCAGTGTATTTATCATATCACTCCGTTTATAACACATTTAATCCTAAATATATAAATCACAACATGGAATTTATTTATTCTAAGATTTCCCTTTAAGTTTATTAACACAAATCTTCTTCGTTTATGAAATAAATATATTGTATATAAAGAAATTATCACAATTTTATCATTATTACCCATTTCTCATCCATCAATGATTTTATCCATTTCCTCTTTATAAGCATTTCTTTGTTTGTTTTGTTTAAAGGCCATAATTAATCAAAAAAGATGACACAATCGACAACTGACACTTAAAAGGGTGGAAAGACGAAAATAACTGTATCTTGACGTTAGCGGTGCGGTGCACATGGCAAATTTGCATAGTTCTCGAATCTTGATAAATTTACTTGCCGAACAGGGACAGACTGGGGGAAAGGGTGTTTGTCCATCCCAAGGGGTGAAATATTTTGAAAAACTGACTGTAAATGATGATTTCTAGAGTATATCCTGTAAATTCAAGACTAGAGATAAAGATAAACATACGCCCACAACAGCTAAGTGATCAAGGGTCATAACACTGGCAGTCATTATCGGAAATCGTTGAAAATCAATAGGCGACTTCGCTTCATGGCCATAAACATTATGTAAAACTGAATCAGTTGTGGACGCTGGACCGATGACAATATACGACCACATTTCCAATTGGGAGTATAAAAAGCCCCCCCCCCCCAACAAAAAACCCACATTAGGGGGCCCCGAGCTAACCATACTCAGAGGTTCCTCGGACCATCCCTGTTGCGGAAGAAAATGAGAAATTTCACTGTAAGGCTGGGGTTTATACTATGCAATTCGATAACTGTAGGGAATCCGATTCTTTGCAGTAGACTAATTTTAATTCATCATATTTTGTTTTACATTTCAGGTGAAAGTATGGTTTCAAAACCGGCGTATGAAGTGGAGACATGCGCAACAACAAAAGGAAAAGGGTGATGAAAATAGTGCGACCGAAGATGATGACAAAGTGGCGGATATGACGCAATCCGATGAAGATATCAATGTGACGGAAGATATCTCTGACGTCGATTCTGATGTAGACGAAGAGGAAACGGAAGACAGTTCTTGTTTGGACCAAGGCGTAGATCTATCGACAAGTGAAATGAAAGAAAGAACAGTGGCTATTGACAAATAACAAATTTATATCTTTTATGTATTATTGTTAGTAGTAATGGACACCCAAGTGTTATGGTTATAACTTCAGATCAGACCAACAACAAAACATGAATTGAGTTTTGAATCATATTTGGTATGTAAACCTCAGCTGCCCCCCCCCCCCCATGACAATGTTTAAATGCAAATGACGGGGTAAAGAATTATTGTAAAACACGACTGACATTTACTGTAGGTATATTGACAACATATGGATATATCTTATGCGGCTAATAAAATGAGTTTCCATCAGTTATTAAATGATATATTCGGATATTAATGTAAATATTTGTATATTTTGTGTAATATATTAACTAAAATAATAAATCTATTAATGTAATTCATGGTTACAATGCAATAGTTTACAGCAAACACTTAAACTCGCGCAGAAAACTTAGAAGACGAAATGAAAGGATATAATCCTTTAGTGCCATTTAGCGATTGAGCACAATAAAATAAAAAATACAATTTTCAGAAAAGAAAACAATCACTCGTTTATACACGTCATGCTATGTATTTACAAATCAGTGATTGTTTTCCATATAAATTGTGTTGTGTTCATATTTCTTTAATTATGAGGATTTGGGATATTACTTTATCAATCAAGGGCTTGCATTATTTTGATTTCGCATTGAAGAGCAAGAATCGTTGGTGTGCGCTAACCCACGACTTTAGTTCCGGCTGCGATCTTTTTTTTATAGCTGGTACGGTCTGCGTATATAGGAGGGTTGGATGGCTGAATGGTTAGCGTGCGCGCGCTGTATCATAAAGTCTGTCATTGAGTCGACTGGCGTGGTTTCGAATCCCCGGTTGTACGTGACAAGGAGTAGGGTCGCATGTCCAACCTCGTGGTTTTTCTCCGGGTCCTCCGGTTTCCTCCCACTGCTAAAGACCCCTACGCGCAAGCGAATTATTGAAATAAAATTAAACCATATGTTAGTCCCGAAATGACCTAGTTTGTGTCGAGTGGACGTTAAACCCCATTTCTCTCTCTCTCTCTCTCTCTCTGCGTATATAGACAATGGGAGGGGATGTCACAAGGTAGGGTAGGTAAGTTAATGGACCCAGTGTCTCCGCACGCCCATACGCTACTTGGTCTTCGATTTATAGTTAGCTAGGATAATATAATCTAGTTTTTATAGTCAACCCAAACAGCTGACTTCGCTTTTCCTAGATTTAAAGGTCGTGTTTGAAAATAATTAATCACACAAAAGATCAAAGACATAAAGGCCATTTGGTGCTGACGACGTTCGCAAATGTGGGTATAACCCTCTAAGAGCCTACCCAACTCACCAACCGGGGTACATCCCTAAAGGTATCTATTGTAAATTGGGCGGGGCGGAGAGGTTATCGGATGGGGTACACTCTAAACACGCGGACGCCTATGGACGCCTATACAGAACGCTGAAATGAAACCGATTTTGAACGCGTTCAACAGGAAGAGTGTACAGATTTATACGTCTGACGTTCATCACAGAACACATAATGTTCACAAAGTGTTCAGTTTCATTGTACTTGATTAGCTGCTACAGAAGTACAATGAACGAAAGAAAAATAATTTTCATCTTACAACTGGGCAAAAAAAAGAAAAATAAACATATGAATTTGAAGGTTTTTATTTACGTTCTGCCATTGTTTCATTATTTTTTTTTTGAAGAAATTTAGATTTTTGGTTTGTTGATATTTGAGTGGGCTCTTCCATAATTACTTCATGTAATATACCCAATATTGGCGAATAATTTTGGGGGTAATTTATATCAAATATATAATACGAAAACAGTAATTTCAATAATGACTCCCCAAAACACCCCCCTTCACAATACAATTTATTTTGCAACTGTCGTCGCAAATAAATATTCCACATATTGAATTTTCAGTTCCAAGTACTTTTAAATAAAGAGGTTCTCCAGCTTTTGTTGAAATTGACCCCTGAACATCTGAGGTGTCATAATCCTGAAATTTGAAAAAAAGTAAGCCTTTAAATAAAAACATACTGCATGCTGTCGCGCTAAGTGGACAATGGCGCTCTGACATGAGGTACGTTTCAACAATGATTTTCTTGTAGGATACAAGAGTATTAATTATTGTTGAAACGTACATCGTCCGAACTGAGACAGTTTTTAAAGGAACTAGTAGAATCGCAGCTTAGTTATCAGTAATTGACTTGCATAATAAATTGTGGAGGTTTTATGCGGATCAGTTATTCTCAAAACCGGAATTATATTTAGATGGGTTGGAGGAAAATGGAGCCAATGACCACGATCCCCACCCCACTACCAGAGGAGTCCCCACTATACAAAAATATAATAAAGTTTAAAAACTGAGAACCAATGTTTTAAGCTCACATCACAGTGGTGTTCTTGAATAAACTAGTTTCTGTTTGAAAAGTTATATTTTCTACTTTTAATATTGACTGGGCCGGCAGTGCTCTGGGCCCTCAAGGTCTATTATCTACGCCCCCCCCCCCTCACCATTTCGTTTTATCTCATTTCTAACTGGCGGGAATTTCTACCTATGTGAAGGTAAGCTGTCCTCGAACTTTAGTTCGAAAAGGCAAAGAATCCTTGGAATAATCCAGCAACCACGAAAGCGTTTGGATCTCAATGATTTGTCATATGACAAAATTAATTCCCTCCCAAACCCCAATTCATTCCATTCTCCATTTCTATTGTATGACGTGTCCACCGCACTACATGTAAAATGACAATCTCCGACCCGCAGTACTATACAAGCAGTAACTTCAAATACACGTACTGTAGGTGAAAATAATTATGTCAAAAAAACATCAAAAATAGAATAAACTTACATCTATTACTTCTACTATTGATTCCTTTATTGACTTTCCGTCTAGCTATCTCTCTCTGAAAAATATATTCGAAATATTACTGTTAATAATACTTCAAACGAAAACAAGGTGTCATCAAATCAGTAAGAAAAAGAAATATTCAGTGAACCTAAACTCTATGTTGTCAACTATTTTTAATACCAGTATTCAGATACAGATCCTGTGATTTAGAAGTTTATTAATACTATTGGATGCGGATTACCAAATTAATTTGCTCGTCTAAATATTTCAATCATGTCGATATCTGTAAACATTAATAATACATACATTACCGTCCTTTCCCATTATTAATTCGGCTACTATAAGTAATTTTTTCATCCTTTCAGCCACCCGTTCGACTTTGGTGACGCCAAAGCAAAGAGCAGGAACATCTGATACAGTATCTACAACAAGTCAAAAGGAAATCTATTAATATAAAAAGAACATCCTTGTGGACAGTTAAATTCTCAAATGACAATGACGGTGCGGTTATTTTAATGGTTTCGTATGGGCCGTGGACTCGAATGAGATGTATAGATACCGATAGTAAATAGAGGGAAGGGAGCCGCGGTGGCTTAGTCGGTAGGAGCCGGAGATGGGTAGAACTGGGGTTTAACGTCTACTCGACACACACTATGTTTTTCGGGACTAACATGGTTCATTTTCATTTCAATAATTTGCTTGTGTGCAGGGTTCTTTAGCAGTGTTAGGAAATCGGTGAAAACCCACGAGATTGGAGGGAGAGCCCACTCCTTGTCACGTAGAAATCCGGAATACCCGGAGAAAGCCAACTCATTGTCTAAGTGACAGACCCTATGATGTGAAAAAGCAAAATTTTCAAAATCATTTATCCTTCCCGTCTACACAGCGAAATGTTGTCATACATTTAACATTTAGTTAATCATAGTTTAATCAACCTTCAAATAAGATGAGTACAGACAGCTAAGACTATGCAGGGCCCCGATAGCCTGGTAATGTACTGATTCGCCAATTCCTGACACCATTCTGTAATAATGATAGGCTGTTCGCTTACTAGTGGTCTCCATATCTTCTCCATCACATCTCTGTGGTCGGTGACAATTGAACTATAATTTGGCATTCGATTAGTAAATATTTGTTCGTAACTCTCTGAAAACAAAAGTTCCAAAACAGGGATTAATGATATATCGTTACATTAACGAATACCAAAATACATGCACGATAAGCTAATTATCATTCAATAGTATAACTTTTAATTTTACAAGTTAATAACTTGAATTTATAAGCTAGCAACTTAATTCCAGTTATTGTCTTGAAAACTCAAGTTATTATCATGAAATTTCAAATTAGTTAAATGATCTGATCACGAATTTTCATATTACCAGTTTGAATTTGCAAATTGATTATTTAATAAGATCGGGGATTGTGTTGGATGCATGCCAATAAAAGCCGATATAAATATGGATATAAATAATCACCCGTGCAACGTTAGTGGTATTCATTTTATGAGTTAGTTACCTTCCTTCGAAGGTGCTGTGCCGGTTTCATTTTCTGTGTTATGGATTTCTGTGCTATCAGAAGGCTGCTCGAGAGGGGCAAATGAATATTGTTCCCCAGGTAGAAGAACCATTAGTTCGGAACTTTGCGTAAGTGCTAGTATTTCCTCAATAAGGGTGCCATCGTTTTCCAACACGACTGTAATAGGTGTATTTTCATCAATACTAAACTTCTTTAAACCTATAATTAACAGGAACAAATATTAATCGGCAATCATATCATTTGAACAAGAGCTAGTTTAGGCTTAGAATCCCTAAACCAACTTTTGGCATTATTTGAAAAAATAATTGATAAGAGAGAGAGAGAGAGAGAGAGAGAGAGAGAGAGAGAGGGGGGGGGGGTTAACGTCCACTCGACACAAACTAGGTAATTTCGGGACTAACATATGGTTTAATTAATCTTTTATTTCAATAATTCGCTTGCGCGTAGGGGTCTTTAGCAGTGGGAGGAAACTGGAGGACACGGAGAAAACCCACGAGGTTGAACAGGCGACCCTACTCCTTGTCACGTACAACCGGGGATTCGAAACCACGCCAGTTGACTCAATGACAGGCCATCCAACCCCCTGATAAGAATAGAACATTAAAAATATATATATATATATATACATGTACATGTATATCAGGGAAATATTGATATTAATCAAACTTACTCTTGTAGTTAGATTGATAGAATTTTTGCTCTTCAAATTAATGAAAGCATTACGTCTGACATTCCTGGTGGTATCCATTGTCCATGTAAGGGTGGTTTTCGACTTCATTGGGCTAATTAACCAATTAATTACGTCATATAATTATTTGACCAAACCTCAAAGCTAGAAAACTATCATATCTCTTGGGATTCGACAGACAGCCGCTAGATTCCAGAGGGAGAAGGGGTAGCAATTTCTATCAGCATACTTCCAGCTAGTCTGGTGGGTTGAATGGGATTGAGAGAATGACTTAATTGTAATCTATGCTTGTATCTTATGTAACCAGTGCTTGTTATATAAAAAGTAAAACGAACTGCTGAATTGCTATACCTGGCAAGATAACCGCCTTAACAGCGGAGATAAAAAAAATATACACAACGCGAGTCCTAAGAAGAGAATAAGAAACAAATACAACCAAAGACAGTAATAGACAATCAGGATGTAGTGACCAGATTTGATGGCCCGCTTCCCACGTCTGACAAAAGACCCATGGTACTACATATTTCTTAATCAGGTCATCATAAGATGCAGCAACAACCAGTTTGTTTTCTTTGGTGCCTTTGTACGGTTGTGATTTTGAAGAGTGCCATACTGATCTTTGCATAATGAGAGGAAATATTTAGTAGAAATAATGCAGCATGAATAAAATCCTCTCCGTCAATTTACGTTGTACGGACAGAATTAACGCTAAAATGACTTAAATTACCGACATATGTAAATGTTTTAGTCTCATGAACATAATTACAGTTTAGCTGGCGCTAAGAAAATTAAATATTAATGCAACTATGAACTGGATTGGTTGCGTTTTGTGCTAATTTAACGATTAGTTCGCAGCAGTGACCCTTTGAACTGATGACACAAACGCCGTCATTTATCGTGTACAATCCATTTGGCCATTTATGCAATGTCGTATTCATATTGGCGTATTTTCTTTGCAGCACTTGGCCTAATAGATGCTTATTAAATTGCGATTCTACTAATACTACTATATCTACTACAAAATGTAGCCTACAGCAGACTCTACAAATAAGACATCCAGAGTTCTAATACCCTTCATTGAATATGCCAAGTTCGTGAGCCACTAGTGTATCGACAGCTACCATAACTAATGAAACGTAACAAAATTTTATCGCGCCATTAATTATCATTGATACCCCTGCTGTTGTGAGTTTGTTATTACTAGAAATGAAATCTTGGAGTAATACATGCTGCGCATTATGACGTTTAACATCTTTACATTTTGTTACCGCTAATAATTGAATTGAATTAATTATCGATCGGTACATGGGTGGGATATTTAACAATGTAACATAGTGCACGCATATTTTGTGTGTGTTTTTTTAACTTCAGTTCGGCTTCGATTTATAATTTCTATATCGTCTGTGCTTATGGCAGTTTTCAGCGTACCAGGGTGTTGTTTACAGAAGTTATCATTTGACAAAAACTGACCTTCACATATATCATCCAACATATCATTTGAAGACACAAAAGACTTTTCCAAAAACGTACCATTTAAGGCATGTCAAGGAGCTTTTGAAGGTTTGCAAAAAAGGGTGTTACATAGCCAACATCCGGAATAGTCGTTACATCTCCCTTAACAGTTATGCGTTTTCCTAAAACAATTTTTTCGGGTTGTATGTATAAAACCATTTTATTTTTGTAATTTATTTGTCTACGTTTGTCTGTGCACAAATACTGTAAGCATGAATCATACAGTTTCTCGTTCATGAATGAAGTATCGATACCTTGGTTCTGTAATTTGGATTCAATACTTTTGCCCAAATTTGCAATATGGTTGCTAATTAAATTTGCAGTTGGATCAAGTACCCGGTTTACTGAAGCTTTTGATAACTTGTCCCTAGCTTCCAAAGCTAAGGTAAACACTGCATTGGAATGCTCTATATTTTCTATAGCTTTCTCGTCAAAATGTTCAGTGTTATTTAATATTCCATTTTAGTGAGATGTTTCTTGATTTTGTAAAATATCGTTCTTGTGTTTTCTGTAAAAATGACTCTATATGTTATCCATTTTTTAGTGGATTATCTACATCCCATGATATCACAGGATATGTGAAAATTCGGTTCATTTTTTGTGACGAACATTGTGATTTTGGAAATCTAAGAAGTCAACTGCAGTAAACGAACAAAGGCTGCATTGAAAATAGTTTGCATCTGACATGATTTGACCGACGATATGTCTATAGCTGCACTAATACTAATTAAAGCATTTAGTATAAATCAATTAGAGCGACCTGATATTTTGAATGTAAATATTGTACGCAAAGCAGAATGGGCCTAGTAGTACTACTGAAAAGAATGACCAAATGCATAATACGGAGTTGGGGGGGGGGGGTAAAAAGAAGAAAAGGGGGAGGGAGCTGTGGGCTATTAGTGAAGTCACATAGTTATCTCCCTTATTATAACCAATGGAAACAATGGTGACGAGAACTTCAAACGGAACGAGGACGGACCGGGGCCCCACGGCGTGAAAGCCCTGGCAGGTAGTTTATAATTTTAAATTCAACATTTTTTCCCCAAAAAATGTGGACTGACAGGATCCGGTTCTAATCCCACCTATGCCCCTAGGTACACATACATACTGTTTTTTTGTTTTTTTTAATTCTTGGGGGAGGAGAGTTGATCTGGTTCTAATCCCACCCATGCAACTAGGTACCCATACATATTCACCGGTTTTCTTCTACTTTATGATCAAGTAACAGTATATTTTTTTAAAACATTACTAGGTATACCCCCGGGTCCCTCTAGGCTCCGGGCCCCTGTACAAGTGTCCCAACTACCCTCCTCCCCCTCTCACGGACCCTGCTGGAGACGTCCACAAGCCTAATGGTCGAGGGTGTCGCGCTCTTGCTGGCCGGTGACCTCGGGCTCGTGGTAGTGGTTTCGTTCCTTGGTGTGAGCGTATGTGGCTTGGAGATATATGTCATCTTCTCAACTTCGTGGGCTTACTCCGGGTACTTCCACGTGAAAGATCTTTGCGCATGTAACTTGTCTGCGATAACGTCGAACATTTGACGAATCTTGTTTATATTCGAACTCAATTAAGATTTCCAACCACTTTTCATTAAAATCGGATGGAAAATGTAGACCGTCGCAATCCCAAACCTTTTGGCAGGGCTATTAACAATCGGCGCATGTGATTTCTCATGAGTTTAAGGACACATAACATAGACTGGGGAGTGATGTCTATTTATTCATTTGTCCATGCCTTTTGAAGAAAGCAGTGGACTATTAAATGGATTCACCCGTCTGTCCGTTCATCACACTTCCTGGGACACAATACTCTGAGCAAGAATGTTCAAATTTGATGTGGGTGTTTATTAGGTGAATACCATGGCCGAGTTCAGTGATTAACATTTTAGTCTATACGCTAACTAGAGATAAACCATCTGATTGGTCGAAACTTTGATTTTAATTGAGGAAGAGTGAATAGTTTCACTACCTCAACACACTGACAGAGCTCGACCATGAGCATTTGCAGCTTAGGCTAATTATAGATAATCAGGTTGAATGCTCGATGCTTTACAAAAAGATAAATGTGCAATTAATGAATATCTGTAATCTATTTATTTTGGGATTGAGGAGTGGACATCAGTCCCACTATTTTCTGTTTTTTTAATTCTTGGGGGAGGAGAGTTAATCTGGCAAACTTTCTACGGGGCGGACATAACTAATTTGAACATGGTACCGGTGGACTTCTGTTGTACACAGGACAGGATATGCATATCAACTTATACATAATATTCGGTTAGTAACATGTTTTACTGAACGATGAAAAGTAATTAGCATAACATGTCAACAGTGAGACTGATGTCCACTGTCGAAATCCCAAAATAAACAGACGACATATTAATTATTTGCACATTTATCTTTTTCAAAGGTATTGAGTAATCAAACTGATTATCTATGCTTAGTCTAAGCATAAAATGTTCACGATCAAATTCAAATCAGGTTTCGAAATACCTGGCAGTGAAACTATCCACTAAGTTTCATCACTCTCCATCAGAATCAAAATTATCTTGTTCCAAAGCATCAACCAATGAAGTTGCTTAGCTCTGCTTAGCTTTAACGGGAAATATTAATCATTGAACTCGGTCAAGACATTCGCCTAATGAACATCTATACCTCAATTAAAAGCAGGGTTGTCGTGCCCATAAGTCCTAACCAATCAAATTGCTTATCTCTGCTTAGCCCCAGTGGAAAATGCGTATGATCGAACTCTGTCAAGGCATTTACCTAACAGACACCTACACCAATTTTGAACATTCTACCACAATTAGGGAAGAAGATAAGCGATTAGACCTCGTATGTTCCTAGTAAAGCAGAACAAAAGTATACGGGCTTGCACGTTCGACACCAATTCACGTGAAATAGCGTTGTCAGTTTAATGTTTATAATTATTTAACTGTTAAAATAAAGGTAATTTTAAATTATAATGTGATGCTAATGAGACAGGTATGTTATTTACAGCTATTTATTCTACGATAACACAACAACTGTATTTGTTTAAATAAGAACTGACACCCGATTAACAACGGTGGTTTATAATCTTTATAAACTTGATAAGTTTAAATTGTCCAATTGATGACAGCTTGTGCCTGTCGCACAAAACTGGGGTAATCATTAGGAGGGAGAAAAAAAACCCCTTCAAAGTACGTCATCGCCACCATTTTGGAATTGTGGCAGTTTATCAAATATGGAAGTCAGTCAATCGACGCGCAATTGTACAAGGAACACACGTGCCGTCGATTGTCCTTGAATTGACGTAGTCCTGGGCTTCTTTTTATTTTTCGAAGAGCGTAACCCCCAAGAAGAACAAGACCAGTTGCGCTTGCGGCACAGTTCCTGGTTCCAAAAATAAAAAGAAGCATTCAATCTGAAAAAGATCTATATTAATTCTTTTTGTATATATAGATTAAACAGGCATTATGTAAGAGCTAAATCTGCCTCTTGTAGGTCTTTCTTTTGCCCTTAAATGTTATATATATTATTAATTTGACATTTATTAACATGACAAGACCATAATCAATTCTCGATGCCATCTGATGGGTCCCATTTTCAACAGATTCGAATCCGATCTTCGGTACAACGACGGTTAATGATTAACCGTAAAAGTGGATAATATCGAGACTTTTTTTTATTATCGTAGTAACGGTATAAAAATGTCAATCGAGGCTACAGTGTTATTAAAATGAGGATTTCTCGGCACTTAGTGAGGTATAGTTTGACTGAAATTTTCAGAATATTTCCTTTACATTATCTGTTTTTTAACTATAAGAGCGAGAACTGTCAGCTCTTTATCTAATCTTCCATAATGCCACTTTAATACATCATTTACAATGAGTAGCCCATGATATAAAATTTTAATGAAGTTGTTAAAAAATCAATAAAACTTCACTCATAGCACACTCGCATGACGTACGTCCTATGACTGTAAGTTTTCGCTTTCTCGGTTGGGTGCAGAAAAGTAGATGTTAAACATTCATTACAAATAAAAGACGCCATGATGGTGGAGTGCTCGAAGGCCAGATCTAATATTTAATTTAAAAGTGGAGAAGCGAGGCTAATAGCCCGTCCAGATGCTTAAGTTGAACTGGTTTAAAAACCAAGGAGATCGTTAAACCAGTTTAACTTTGTTGTCTGAGCAAAAATGTGGGCAAATAAACCAGTTTAAAAACTCCAGCTCGCGACAAGGCTTTTTTTTAATTTTAAACTAGTTTATCTTGGCCGTCTGAACGGATTGGTTTAAAAAAAAACGGCCCCAGCTCGCATTGGACATGCGCAGTACGCAGTAAGTTAAATTCCTGGGAAAATGGCGGCGTCATGCAGTGCCCGTGTTTTCGAAAGTGTGCAAGAACCGAATAAAGAATATGAAGTTAACTCTAACCTCCTACCGATGAGGCCAGAATAGTTAAACTGGTTTGGCTTATAGTACGTGTGAACGCAACACGACCCTGTCTTAAAAAAACTCGCCGATTTTGAACTGGTTTAAAAATAAGCGTCGGAACGGTATTTACGACTCATATGACCAGTACGGTGGTTACAATCGATGCACACATCTTGTCAAAACTAGAACCGTTGATAACTTCACTCAAAATAAAGTAATTTGAATGAAATTTTCAATATATTCATTTTGCATTATCTAGTTTTAAAATAGTATAGCGAGAACGACCAGCTCTTTACTCAAATTGTTTATAATGTGCCTTTAAATTTTAATTTACCCTTACGCATATATATTATAAAATGCCGGTCGTACAACTCTCAGCAAATATGTAAATAAAACATATTAAAGAGTGACACCAAAAGCTAATTTTGCGGATAGTGATTTCTGTTGGATCTGAACATCACCAGGCCTGTATATTAGATAGCCTCCAAGTTCTCAAGATTCTGGATATCCAGCAGTTTCGTTCAGCTACAAGCTTTTGCAGTAAAAATGTTTTAAATTGACTTTAAAGACTTCTCTTGTCATTGTCCAGACCTCGAGAGTTATCGCCAAAAGAAAAACACATAAATTGAATTCTGGTATAGCAGATCCAGTGGAAGAATTTGACCCCTCTCATCTGCCGCGAATATTATCCAAGACAAATTGTAGAATATTAAACCAATAATATATTCTTTTCGTAGACTACACCCGCCTGATTTTATTGTTGAATGTACTGTTTTCAATGGAAGTGGAGGCAACAACAGCGAAGAACTATTCGAGCAATTAAGTTCACAAGCTTATTCCACATATCTGTAGTATTTACATTATGAGACCCATCAGACTCATCTAACAAGCCATCAAACACAAGCATCGTTTAAAGTAATGAGAACATAAACTCGCCATTTGAAACCAGAAGTACTCGAGGTGTTGACAGATATATGCCACTGATAGGTTATAATTCATTTCATTCTTATAACTGTCGTAAAACACCCAATAGGTCTATTAAACCATCTTTATGTAGATTTATTAATCAACAGGACTAACCCTGTAACCTGTTTTTCCTTCCCAGCGCTGGAACAATTGTAAATTACAATTAATATTCTTTCTCAAATCAAAGTTACCACCATTCAGTCTCAGTTTACTTCCTTCTCAAGGCATTAAACACATTTGGTCCCAATTCTTAAATGCCATTTAGACTCAACCTACTACATCATCAGCATATTGATCCCCAGTATAGTCCCAATTTACTTACTTCTCATCATGTCAAACCACATTTAATCCCAATTTACTTATTTCTAAGATTATCAAACATTTAGTATCAAATTACTGACTTCTCAGCATATGAAACATTAAAGTTTAGTCTTTGTTTACTAACTTCTCAGTTAGGTTTAATAATTCTCAGCATATCACCATTCAACCTCTTTAGACCTATCTCAGCATATCAATGAATCTATTTAGTCCTAAGTCTAAGTATGTCAAGGAATAGTCTCAGCTATCTTCGCATATCAATCACTACTGGGTCCGGATTTACATCTTTCTTTCCATATCAAGAAATCTATTTAGATTCCAGCTAGATATTTGCATATAAATTGTTAATCTAAATCTGCATTCGTCTCACCATATCACGGAATATATTTAGTCTCCAGTTCTATGTATGTACCAGCTCTTCCATTAATGAATGCATTATTTATGAATCGGGATAAAATATAACCTGTTAGTAGTGTTACTACAACAAATACTTTTTCCAACGAAAGGGATTCCACAACTTTATTTTAGATCCAATACACCATGCTTATCTTAAGAAATCGTTTACCTTTTTTATTCTCTCAACTAGGTGTAGTTAGACAAGAAATACAGCTTTTTGAAAAGCAGCCGGTGCCTATCAAGATGGGTGATTTGTAGCATTTGAAGGCTTTTCGTGAAACGTTTGTCTTGATTGTAAAGTTATAATCAATGTGTACACACTTGACA
The DNA here is from genome assembly GCF_932274485.2 of Patella vulgata. Taxonomy (NCBI): domain Eukaryota; kingdom Metazoa; phylum Mollusca; class Gastropoda; family Patellidae; genus Patella; species Patella vulgata. The sequence continues at coordinate 29,640,585 of NC_065883.2, forward strand.
ACACTTCTCCTTTCATGTTGCCAAGTGTAGATCAAGTGTATATTAAAGACATACTGCATATAAACACCATATCGAGTTTCTTTTATTGCTTTAATTCAGTATTTAATGTGTTATCGTAGAGCCGCCATCTTGTCTTGTCTATATTTCATATGAAGAAAGGACAATAAATCAACATTTAAAGCTAAACATCCTGTATCTGGTAGGAAAATCCCTGATAAAACCAAGATTTCTAATAAATTTCTCTAAATATATAAACATCACACGAACCAAGTGCATTTTAAAAATACACACATATTCTTGTAGGAAATATCTTATTTATCCACGTTTTTCATTCACATGCGATTCTTTAGTTACGAACAGCAATAACTTTTAACGTTTTTTGTACAAACTGGCATTCTTTATCACCACCAAAAATAACAAAATAAAATTTCTCCGTAATTAAAAACCAAAATAATTGCTAATGAGAATCACGTCCTTTAATTCATTAAATAGCTAACGTTAGATTTTTCTCATAGGTACGAAATTAGCAAAATATTACATATTGGAGTCTCAGAGTATGATTTGATCGATATAGAATTTCCTTGTAAATCAATTCCGTTCAGTCGATCTATGCTGCTACCTATGTAAATGATTGATACACTTTTTCTAGTTTCCTTCTTACCAATTTACAATCTACGGTAATCACAAGTTACATGTCTTTTTATTGTCGGATTCCGAGCATGACGTCATGACATTCCTATATAACAAGGCTATCGTGGCCATATTATACGGTGACTGATAGTGGACATGTGAAACTGCTTGTTTCAAAACAGTTTTAACGACAGTATTATGGCGAAACACGACAAAGTAAACTTTCGATACCATCTGGTGATTGCAGTCGTAACGTCGTGTAATCCACATGATATCTTTGGTCTCTTTATGCAAGACAATAAAACACATATTGTTGCCAGCGCTACAGTTGGTACTCATTACATCATGAAAGAAGCGGAATATATAGATATATAAATAATGATGGTAAAAAAAGAAACGACAGTTAGGGACACTATTGATTTATCTAGCATCTTTTATTTTTCTCGAGATAATGAAATATTTTACGGGTGGGACGTAGTCGGGGTTGTTTAAAATCAGGCAAAACGCGTACTGTTACAATCTCCGATTATCGATTCAAGATCCACAAAATACCTCGATCAAAAATATCTACACAACAACCGATTTAAATATATATATATACAAATGATAAAATGATATTGGAACAAATGGGTGTAAGTAGGAGTATAACAGCGTTGATCAGAGTCAATGTACAGGATTACTCGCAGTATTCAGTCCAATTTTACCAGTCTTCTTTGCTCTCGGTGCTTCTACTGCTTCGAAGTAGTAGTTTGTAGACAGTCCCTTACAGATGTCTTTTCGGCGTTGCCGTAGCAATTCTAAAGTTGGCAAAATTACACAGGATCTTGAAGATCCAAAACTTTCGGGATGAAAATCCTCGAATCGGTATAATCCGACATGGTAATAATCCACAACAGTAATCCTAAACTTGATTTACAAGAGAGAGATCAAGTCTCTCAAAACAGCACAATATAAAACAGAGAGATACTTTCTCTCAAAAAAAGCACAATAAGTGCAACAGAACGAAATAGCAAACAAAATCTTACGAAGTGCCAAGAAAGTTTTGCCCACGCACTGGCCTGATCTGGCTTATATAGTTTTTCGGGAACATTCTCCCAAACTTTCTAGAACTATTTCTAGAACCCTCCAATTATTTCTAAACAGGGTTTCCAGATGTTTCCATGATTTCTAGATGTTTTCAAACGACGATTCTAGAAAGTTTGATCTCCTAAAATAAAATGGTAATAAACGATAGATTTCGATGAACTATAATGACCTCATCACACTGCCAAATCACTGGTTTTGCGTTAGCACGCCTCTCCCTCATAGCGGTAGGAGAGCTCTTATGGACCTTGTGTAGTTTTCAGTTTGGAGTCATGTAAATGAAATGAAATAATACGGTTTAACGTCATGTAAAAACAGGCCCATGAAGACGACACATGTCATATAGTGTGCTATGAGAAAGCTATGTTTTCGCCAGTGCCAACTACCAAGGGTTCCTTTACGGGCACACCAACTGGCATGAACACTGGGTTTCTTCTCACTTGAACGAACAGACACCGCTTCTTGTCTAGAACACCGACCTTGGCCAATAGGGGGAAATCATAAGGGAAAATCCCGAAAAACTTTCTGGGCCAACAACGGGATCGAACCCCGGGACTCCTGGTTAGCTGCCCAGCGCATTGTATAATGATGATACACATTAGTCTGACACATAAGCATATCCATCTTTGATATAATCTTGTATCAGTTATTTTGCTTTTACCTTCCGGATAGCTAACGAGGCGCGACAGTTCAGTGAGTAAAATAAAGATTAACTAACCAGGGGCACCGAGGTTCGATCAGGTGTTGTCGAGAAATTTCCACGGGATTTTCCAGCCTAGTTTCTTCTCGCCAGTGTTGTATGTAGTCGTTCGAATGGGACGAAAACCGAGACCCCATGTACAAGTTGGAGTGCAAATAAAAGAACCGTTGCTAGTAGGAATTCTTATAAGAGTAGATGGAAATGTCCCTCTTAGCACACTGCATGACGTATTCCTCATTAACCCGTTTGTGCACAATAATATGGCCTTAAAACCCAGTTGATTTCATGGCGTTTAATTAAACCGATAACGTTTTTAGTTAGTTTACTTAAGTACAGAATTTGAGAAGACGTCTTTCTAATTCGACTGATTGAATCATAGGCTGCAAAGGACGCGTTTCGCTCTTGGTAAATGCTCTTCATTTGCGGGAAATATCCTCATTCGAATCTCTTATTGTAGAAGATAACATACGATCTCCATCGGTCTCAATAAGTAAACGGGAAAAATAAACGCGGTAATGCCATACCTACCGTTCTCAACGGGTATACCCTGCTAGATGCAATATTGTACAGGATTTGCGCAAGTGAAAACGCACAATTCTCGACACATACCATCACAGTTTGTAATTCTATTACAAATAGTGAGGAGTGGGCCACTAAAATAGTTTCCGAACAGTTTTTCTATGTGGTAATGCAATTTACATTTTCGAAGCGATGTTCTAATAATGTACATGGCACCATGACATCACCCCACGTAAAATCTCGCCGGATGTCACGTCACATAGCCCACCCATCTCTTTCTTTACAAGAATTTGTTTATATAACCAAATACTATTTGGAGCTAAACATGGGAATGGACTCTATATATGGAAAATTACGTTTGATCACGTGCGAGTTAGTTTGAGCATCCTAGTTCTTGTTACGCGACCATTTTTAGTGGGAAAAAGGAATGAAAAATTGCATAGCCGTTGGATTTTATCAAATCAAATAATTATGCGGTAGGGTTTCACCTTTATGTTTTGGGTCAGTTTAATTGGAAATTAAGAGTTATAGGCCAGTAACCTTTGTGTAATCAAAGGATTACAAGGCTTGCTCAAAGGCTAAGAAGTCCTTAGAATGATCCACTACCGTGGCTGGAGTGCCCGGCCTCTTGATTCCATGCAGTTTATCAAACCATTTTCAGGAATTCGCGACAGTAGTAGTTATCCAAATTTTACTAAATCAGTGTACCTGCAAATCAATCAAACTGATCCGCAGTATATATTCGCTTGGCCCCTATCACTGATAGGGATGCCATTCGGGCTAGTTTATTAGCCCTCAATATTTTTTTTCTTCTTCTGAAAATTAAATTCTTAAACAATTATTAAAATTAAGTATATCTGGATAAAAAATATTTCCTGTTTAGTATGAATGGGTACATTAAATAGTACGCGGGGGAATAAAATAAGTAGCCAGCTAAAAAAAATTTAAAAAAAAAAATAGCGATTCTTCGTACAATCAGGGCCAGATAAAGGAAGTTATGGTCTGAAATGTGTGAATATCGAAAGGGACATAAAAATATATTTTAAGTTTAATCAAAATCAGATAAAAATTGTGACTTCTAAACAGTCCACAACCTTGTTATTACATACTTTTTTTAAAAATTATTTGCGTACAAGGAGCGGCCATTTTGTCAGGCAGTTTCAGTCCGATTTTCACGAAATGCGATTTCAACCGTCATTAAGGTGATACGTTTAAACGTTTTTGAAAATAGGATACAAATTGTGACCTCTAGAGGGTCCACAAGCTAAAAAAAAGTGAATTTTTCGTACAATCAGGGGACATAATCCAGAAAGTTAGGGTCCGATATGCGCAAAAAATCGAAAGGAACCAAGATCGTTGGATTATAATCATACATTTCAAGTTTAACCAAAATCGGATAAAAAAAAATGTGACTTCTAGAGTGTCCATAACCTGGGTATTACATACTTTTACACTATTTGCGTATAAGGAGCGGCCATTTTGTCCGGAATTTTGGGTCAGATTGAGGTGTAACGGTGATATACTCAAAAGCTTTTTAAAATTGAATACAAATTCGAACTCAACCTTCATTGATGTGTAACGGTGATATATTTAAACGGTTTTTTTTAAAATTGAATACAAATTGTGACCTCTAGAGGGACAAAGTTCTTTGGGTTATAAACATGCATTGTAAGTTTCATCAAAATCTTCGATCCCTGCATTGGCCGAGAAATGTCATCGGGATTTTTCAACGTGGTTTCTCCTTGTCAGTGGTGCAGGACCGAGGGTTACAAATTGCGGCCTCTTTCGCATTTACATCGTCTTATGTATGCAATGAATTCTCCTGTGACTTCCAAGAGAGGCAAGTCAGGTGACGTAAACATGACCTGGTTTGATCGAATTTTTATAGCAGGACATTCCTTCGCAATTACAATGTTTGAGAAGGATTTGAAGCAAAGTTATGACAAATTAATTAGTTTGAATATGTTTTTAGTCCATATATATACCATTAAATCACCCAGTTTGTTCGCGGGAACCCATCTTTAAGGATCAAAAGGTCTTGGATTAATTAGTGCTAATAGTAATACAGCGTTTTCGGTTATGCCCCCTGGAAGAACCCTCCAGAGGCCACAATTTGTGCCCGATGTAGATTCAATTTTCGTGCGCATCATCCCGCAACTGCTTGGGTTATGTCCCCTGCCTTTTACGCATCGATTATTATTTGTGAACGCAGCTGCAACAGTCTGATCGGGTGGTTGGAATTCAAAACAGCATAGTGTGGGATTCCGGTTGCAAAACGATTGGACATTTCGAAGTTACTGCTATTCCAGCCCCCATACCCCGCGACGATTGATTAATTGGAATTCGAAGTTGCTGTATTCACGAGCTGGAATAGCAGCAAAACGTGTTAGCGGTCGTCAAATATTTGGGAGTGGGGCCCTACACTGTAACCTCCGCTCCGTCGATAACGCCTTTGCCTGTAAACGAGATATAGGCTACATTTTTGTTTTAAAAAAATCGATTTAAAAGATTGGGCAATGACATCATGAGCCCTGTCGATTTGGCCTGTTCTACTCCACCCCTTGCAAAATGTGAGATTGTCTTGCATAACAACCACCTGCTGGAGATATAAATAACGAAAACGCCGTTTAAGGGCAATATCCGTACATACAACAGATGACCTTGACTATCTGCATCTTTCAGCCGACATCTGCGACACGGGCATGTATGAATATTGAATACACACATAGTTTCAGGGATATCATTTCGGAAGTGATCGGAATCAAAGTTAACAATCCTTGTAAATTCCGAACGTCCCCTCGACCGTCATCGGAAAAAAGATGCCATGCAGATTCCGACTCTATGCTATACAATCACCTATCAAAGAGACGCCTTACTCATTTTCAATTGTAAATAGGTTTATTTTCATAATGGCACAGTTGTATCGACCAGCATCATCAATACTGTTATATAATAATTCAGCCTGTACATATTTTTTCATTGAGAACGTCATGATTCAAGTTGTGTTTTCTTCAAGTCTCATCTGGCATTTCTTTTTTTAGAAATTCTGTGTCCGTTAATTCTTTCTCTCCTGATGTCGGTAAAAAAATGTCATTCTGTACAAAATGTGCACCACAACAATAATATTGTCTGTAAACTGAAACGTTATTCAATGCTGTTGATGGTGTGGTTGAGCCAATTAAGTTTGCCTGAACTCGTTCGTTGTGCTGGCATTGTCTATTGGTATTATCACGTAATTACATTCAATTCAATGGCCTAATCCCACCGCTGCTAATAATATTCAATGATTACCACTGGTAAACAGTAGGGTCTTTATGATAAAGCCATAATCTGCATCTAGATTTTTAAGAATTTTCATTTTCATACTGGTGCCCTTTGAAATCTGAATCGTTGGATATCCCGGAAACATTTATTTCTGATTGAGGGTGACCATCAACTACTGAAGCGGAAAATGTGAATCTACTACGCGGTGGCGATATTTAAATAGCTGGAATCATCCGGTTTATTTTTTTTATTCCGGACACGCCGACTCCCAACTTAACCGTAAGACTTCGCAACATTGTTGTTTTGGGGATACTATGTTCGGAATATAACGCGGAAATTGGCATAAAACCGATTCTCTGAGAACAGATATCGCTGTTCGAGTCGATGGCATGGAATTTGGATTAGCCGTAACGACTTTCTACAATAACAGAATCACCTCATGATGGAGAAACAAGACTAAAATTATCAATTACGGTAAACAATTGGTCAATAACGTTATATACATGTATTTACAGGGCAATTAGATTTCGGTTGACGTTATGAAATATTCACACGGTACGGTATAGTACCTTCTCAAATGATTGTATAGGTTATATAATTTCAAACAATGCTGTACTTTCTCAAATGATTAAATAGGTTATATAATATTCAAACAGGGCTATACTTTACCGATTATGGATGACAAAAAGTAAAAGCGATTCGGTTGTTTTTCTATTTTGGAAGAATAAGGATACCGTTTGCACACATGGGGTGATTATTCTTGACGTAGATATGATAATTGATTTTAATTTATCATATTGTTGGTATAGACAAGCCAACAGTGAGGCTGGTGACCCCGCCGCCCTCCCCCTCCCCCGCCGAAATAAATAGATGGCCCATAATTAATTGCATATTTATCTTTTTCAAAAGTATCGAGAAATCAAACTGATTATCAAATATAGGCTAAGTTTCATCCCTCTCTATCAGATAGAATCAAAGTCAAAGAAATTGCTTAGCTTTAATGTTAATCATTGAACCCAATCAAGACATTCATATAATGAACATTTACATCAAGATTAAACATTCTACCTCAATTAAAGGCAGAGTTGTAATGTTCCAAAGTCCTGACCTATCAAATAGCTTATCGCTCCTTAGAAGCAAAAATTCTCATCATCGAACTTAGTCAAGGTAATGATAAAATGAATCTATACTCGAAGTTTCATCGCTCTCACTTAATTATAACCAAAGTTATCGCGTCCAAAAACATCAATCAATCAAATTGCTTATCGTAAGCAGACAATGTTCATCATCGAAGTACATCAAGGCATTTACCCAATGAATGTCTACACCAATTGCTTACCCTCAGCAGAAAATATACATCATCGAACTTAGTCAAAGTATTGATGTGATGAAAAGGTACACCAAGTTTGATCACTCTCACTTAATTAGAACTAAAGTTATCGTGCCCCAAAGCACCAACCAATCAAATTGCTTATCTCTGCTTACCCTAAGCAGGAAAATGCTCATCTTCGAACTCCATCAAGGCATTGACCTAATAAACACCTGCACTAAGTTTAGACATTCCCAAAAAGTGTGACGGACAGACAGACAAACTTATTTTAATAGTCCCCTGTTTATTCCAAAAGGCGGGGGACAATAATATGAATAACACCAATCTGAAGACATTTATATCGGGACTGAAAGTGACACTCGACAACGGTGGCGATCTATACTGCTTGAAAACATTACCCACAGCGACGGCAATGTATATCGAATTTAGTCGAACCCGTTGCCTGCAAATTGGTTGTGATTTCCAAGGCATTTCGCGTTACATAAAAAAAATGTTCTCTGCTTCAGCAAGCTAAATAATCGCCAGTGGGCGCCTAGAAATGGTTCCACTGCTGATGTCTTCTGCATTCCCCCAGTCTTACAATTTAACGCTACGACATTTGTAGTTAGTGGGCGCCAGGCTTAAGACTCTGTAAACTGGTGTAGAATCTCAAGTTCGAGTACTAAGTTTATATGCAATTTGAGTTATAACACAGTTAATGGGATAAGTCCAAGACATTGAACGAATAGGCTAATATAGTATTAATTTTTAATCAATAATAGCCATACCGGACAGATATTATAAGTATATAAATCATATTATTTACCTGAAATATGAAAAAAACTGACTTGTTTTGGGAAAGCCATTTTACGGGAATGACGCAGCAGTAATTTATATATAAAACCGGTTCTTTGAGAATAGATATTACATGCTCGAGTTGAAGATGGGTTCATCGTAACGACTTTGACAATGATAGTGAGGATAATGACCATGCCTATTAATAGGAAGGATATATATATATATATCACCCCATAAAGTAAAATCACAACTTCTCAAATTACTAAGGCTTGCTACTGGTTTTAAAGTATATCGTTGGAATATGACTGATAAATCAAAGAAATATTCACCAGAAATAAGACTTTGAAACACAGGGGAAAAGGTGGTGCATGCTCGCTGTTAAAAAAGCATCTATGCTCAAGCGTCAGTATATTAGTTCATTACCTTGTGAAATGTAGGAGGGGTTCCATCAACCTAAATGGCAACTACCATTTCCGCATTATAAACCTATGATCAGCGGAACAAAGTTACATTTTTTTTTTTGTTGGTGATTTTGATAATCTCCCTGATCTGACTTTATCTCGATATTGTTAGTCCTTATCAGAATAATTGGTAACGATACAAAAGTAAATATACATGTAACTTTCCTTTCAAATCTTCAGGAAAGTAATATGCATCAATCAGTAAAATATGAAATCCCCAACAAAAGTATTTATGAACAACATGAACGAAGTTAAATAAATGATGTCGCCAGTAAATCAATGGCATTTGAGATTAATGCGTTACGTTTTCGTTACAGGTGCGGGGCGCTCGAACCAAAGGGCGCTAATTTCAACGGATATAGTACGGGCCGCAATGATTCAAATGATGATCCTTAATCCAAACTATTCCGCTACACGCTGCATGTTTTGCGCTCACACAAACGTCAAATAATTTGACACAAATGTTCAGTTAAAGGCATCTCCACCAAATCTCCAGGTGGAAATCGGAGTTCGGACAATCTGATTTAAAAGATAGATCCTATTTTGTTTCATTTTTTATAGTTCAAAATTTCGTTTGACTTGTCTTTACTACACTAGGATCTGGAAGAGTTGTTATATAATCCAGGTTCTAGTTGACGTGAGGGATTAGCCAATGGAACGGTCTGTGGCAGCGAGTTCTTGGCGTGCAACGCACGGAACTGTGGGTATCCTACTAGAAACATCAACGCCGACAACATAGGGACAAAAGCCACTCGTATGACCCCCGACTAGACCTCCCACTACAACTGGTCAGATCTTTATGTAATAGAGGCCATCGAGAGTATAGAAAATCGAAACGAAATATAGATTTGTATTTCAATCAGATAGGAGTTTGGAAAAATTTCAGCAAATGGTTTCCTTGTTACTTCATAATATATTGTAAAAAAAAAAAAAATCAGTTTTCATGTGCAATATGTAGATGGTTATGTAGATTGAAATTGTAATGAATTCTTAAACACTTTGGCCACACTATACAAAACCTACCATAAATGTTTGAATTAATCTTCACTTTAATTCATGTTGAAATGATTCTTTGTAAATTATATGTCAGATTGTATACCAAGTTATAGAATTATAAAAGTTGAATGTGATTTAACTATCAATGAATCAATTTAAGTTTGAGTATTTGGACATATTTGTTTTTGGGTCGTTTTTGTTCTTATCTGAATTAAAACATCCAAAAGATATTAGTTCAAATTATACTAAATGTTTGCTGATTTCCTGCCATATCTTTTTTTAATTCTACAAACCTCTTTATTCACATAATCTTTATTTGGGCTAAAATCTGTGTAATTAACAATTATATCATTTACAACATATTAAACAACACCATTAGACAGTGAAATTAAAATGATATTTTTCCAGTCTCCATTATGGAGTTATAAAATTAAAAGACTACTTTTCAGATATTATTAAACATTTAGTCTCTTCTGATATTTCTTAAATATTTGAAGAGAGCACTTATAAAACCATTCAATTAGGTATTACAAATATAATGATCCAATTCACCCATGAACATTTACAGATGGAAAATGAATATTTAAATAGTTGTTAGGCACATATACACAGACAGATTAAAAAAAAAAGACAAATATGAGATTAGTAACACCTATAATTGAAAAGGTGGTAATAATGGTCAATGTACAGTACATTAAAATTGTACAGCACAGCTTCGCAGATAACTATATTCTTATTACAACTTTGCAATACATAATCTAATCAAAATTAAGAGTTAATGTTTGGGCATTTAGAAAACTGATCTATGACATGACTTATTTTTACAGATATGAATTATTTCTTTGATTTACACAAGCACTGATTTGGGTGACTAACATGAAAATGTAAACTATGAATTCCAAATCCCATTTGTTTCAAACAGGCCACTTTGAAAACATAATGATCTGCAAGAAGAGTATAATTTTATGATACAGTTACAACTAGCTATGTCGTTTTATTTATATATATATATATATATATATATATATATTCACATCTTGTAATTATTCAAAAACATAGTCAAGCCAATAATGTATTACAAAATTATTCCTTTGCTAACAACAAGATTTCCTTTTCAACTTGGTTTTAAGAAAAGTATTTATTTTAATACTAAATGATGATTTAAAACAGTCTATAAGAATTAAAACACTGATTGCAGAACATTGACATCCATATATAATAAAAACAGATTGCCAGGTATAAGATCTTGTTCGTATAATGTAACTATGAATCACAAAAATATTACACTCATAATTAGTTCATCATAATGCTCTAAAAGGGAACCACTGTCAAGCTTATGGTTGAAGAAGTATCTGATGGATATCATTCCTTGATGTCATCAATATCCAACAATAAAGTAACTAGTTATCTTATGATTTATCTACTCAAAATTTCAGAATTATATCATAGTCTGTGATATTGGTCTCACACTCTTTAATGGTTCAGGATATGGTCTATTATCAATACATTTCCCAACCCGCATCTTCATACTTCAACTGAAATTAGACGGAAACAAAAGTCAGTTTGGATAAATTTGAAAAAAGTCATCTGTAGACTCATTTTTACAATAATGTACAACACTTGAAAAAATTAAATTTACCACACAAATTTCCAGAAAAAAAAATAGTGGAGATATAACATGCAAAATAAGAAAATTATTTTTGATCCATTCAACTAAACTTTGTCTTGAGCTCTTCTCTGCTAATCCTTGTTGGTATTTCAGCTTGACTCAACTGAAGCAGATTACCCAAATATCAATTATTTCTACTTCAATTGATAGTATTTACTAATTGTATTTATGGTTATCTTCTGCCTTGTCGTCACTGCTACATATTATACTACCTTTTGATATATTTTTGGACCACATGCTTATTCTATAACATTTTTTTTATTGGCTCCTTTTATTTGGATCAATTCCCAAATCGTCTATACCACAATCTTGCCATTAGTGTTAGCTAATTCCTGACCACACCATTGGCTGGAGGACTGTAATTTACATTTTGAGAACTGAACTCCAATTAATGTTTTATGCTAAATGCATTTTCTACCTGGTTACATAATACTACTATTATCACGTCATAATTTCTAAAGTAATCTTACAGCTTTTTTTTTTTTTTTTAAAGTAAACTGATATTTTTCAAAGAAAATGCACCATGAAATTACAAATAGGTATAAACCAACAAGATTTAATATCTCTGATTTTTCCATGATAGGATAAACTTGTGAAGCCCCCAAGATAAATTCAACAAGATAAAACATGCTAATTGTAAACAAAAGATTAAATTAAAATCAGGACATTAAAGAAAATAATTTGACATTAAACAAACATCAAATGAAATTCAAACAGATTTACAGCAGCTTGTTAAATACAACACTACACCAAAGAACGATTACTGTTCAATTTAAACGTAGCTCATAGCATTTTTAAAGGCATTTCTTGTGAAGTATCACATAAAATGCTCATCTTTAGTTCTGTCTAAATTATCTCCACAATAATTTAGAAATACTTCTTGCAATATAAATGCAAGTAACAATCAATATATTAAAATAAAAACAATTAATGAATTATTTTGTTCATCACTTGCCAATATAACTTTACTATCAAGATACCAGTCACTCTGCTGATATGAATTTTGTATTTGAATACAATTTATGATCTACTATAGTACTAAATATTTATTTGAATAGTGGTAATATTGGATTGTATAAGTCATATGCAACCAAAAAGATAATTCAGATATATATTACTACAAAAATCTTCATTTATGTGAACTCATCAGATAAGTTTAAGAATGGAAAGCTATGGTACATATTATGCCAATAACCTCATTTATCATAGGATTCATTTATCTGTAGCACTTTAAGCATTACCCTTAGTGGTATGGATATAACACACTATACATATACACATGATTATTATTATAATAATTAGCTATGTAAAGTCAAAGAATAACAAGATGATGAGTCTGTTATATCATTAGTTGTACCAACTGCCATACCAACCAAAATGCCTCATATTCATATACAAGAATGTGACATTGGCTGGCACATCATACCATAATTTTATAAGTCCCATTAGTGTCTCACAGCAGACAATATAAAGAGAGGGGGGCTAGGGGTAGTTTATACATTGGATTTTATTTCCTTCATGGATTACATACTTTTACACAATTTGTGTACAAGGAGCGGCCATTTTGTTGGGCAGTTTTGTTACGATTTTCCCGAAATTCGAACTCAACCTTCATTATGGTGAACGGTGATGTATTTAACAGGGCTGGGGTAATGGTAATGGGTAATGGTAATGAAATGTAACCATTACATGTTTTAAGTAATGGCCATGTAATGAGTAATGGAAGATTTTAAAAGTAATGAGTATTGGAAATGTAATTAATTACATTCCAAAAATCATGTAATGGTCAATTACATTTCAATTACTTTTCAATTACATTTTATGGCACATACAAATATTTCCAATATAGCCAGCCTCAAATTGTATAGCATCAAAGAAGTAAATTAAGTGTACATGTATCTGATACCAATCCAATTCATTATAATTTTAAAAAAAGATTTAGATAAGTTTTAACAAACTATAAAAAGAATAAGAAGGCATTAAACATTTTCTTTTATAATTTGTTTATGTACATGTAAGACCATTTTTTAGACATTTTAAAATTGGATAAACATTGTGACTTCTTGAGGATCCACAAGCTAAGAAACACAATTTTTCATACAATCAGGGGTCACAATACAGGAAGTTACCGTCTGATGTGTGCGAATATCAACAGATACTAAAAACTTTGGGTTATAAACATATATTTCAAGTTTCATCACAAATGGATAAAATTGTTATTTCTAGATGGTTCATAACCTTGGTATTACATACTTTTACACTATGTGTGACAACGAGCGGCGATTTTGTCCATGAATTTCAGTCAGATTTTAACAAAATTCGAACTCAACCTTCATTGAGGTGTAACAGTGATATATTTAAAAAAAATTTAAAATTGAATACAAATTGTGACTTTTAGCAGGAGCACACGCTAAAAATGTGATTTTTTGAACAATCACGGCCCATAATACAGGAAGTTACGTTTGGATATGCGAAATTATTGAAAGGAACCGAGATCTTTGTGATATACCATATATTTACACTATTTGCATGCTACAGGGCCGCCATTTTGTCCGACAGTTTTGGTTCAATTTTCATGAATTCGAACTCAACCAACATTATGGTGTAATGGTGATATATTCGAACAGTATTTTAAATCGGATTAAAATTGTAACCTCTAGAGGGACCACAAGCGAAAAACACGATTATTCGTACAATCACAGGCCATAATTCAGGAAGTTACGATTCGATATGCATGTATATCAAAAGGAACCAATATCTTTGGGTTACAAACATGCATTTCAAGTTTCATCAAAATCGAATGAAAATTGTGACCTCTAGAGGGTCCACAAGCTAAAAATGTGATTTTTCGTACAATCAGGGTCCATAATCCATGAAGTTATAGTCTGATACATGCCAAGATCTTTGGAAGATAGACCTGTGTTTCAAGTTTCATCAAAATCGGATAAAAATTGTGACCTGTAGAGTATGCACTAACAAATTGTGGACGGACAGGGGCGACGATAATATACGTCCACATGAAAATGTGGGCATATAAAAAATCATCGGCTGATACATATTATAAAGTTTTGACCTTGCTATTGTTACCAAAGAGAAAATGGGGCTTTCAGTACAATTTTGTTGTGCATTTATATCATAATCACATCTGTATTTTAAGTGAACTTCCATTGAAATTACATGTAAGGTTCCACGCAAATACGTTTTTCTAGTAGGCTCCCTTTGGTTCCAGATAAAATTACAAATAGAAGTCCAGTTTAGCAATAGTAGTAATAGAAACATCAAATCTACAAAAACATGAAAAGCTGTGGCTGAAATGAAACAGACTGTCCAGAATTCAACAGTTATCCTGGCAGGAATTTCACAGTTTCCGTAGTAATTGGCTGCAAGACTACTGTCGGATGAAAACAGACACATCAATTTACTGGTGTGTTTGGAAGTGTTTGAAATATACTTGAATTTATAGCCAGTTTTAAGCAGCATCTTGTCTGAGTTAATGAGATTTAGGGAGGCTGAACACGGACAAACGAATAAAGCCATCATCATAGGGAAAGAGGGTTTGATTATAACACTTAAGATTGTTATAAAAACAGAAGAATTGGCAGATTAGGTGAATAAATGAAGTTAATTGTATTTATCTTTTCATTCAATTGATTTCATTACATGGTTATAAGAACAAGAGTTCAAGTCATAAAGAGAAGAGATATATAACACAGACATCATGTACATAAAAGATACCTTATATACTTAGTTATAGATTAATTGGGGGAGATTATAAAAAAACAGATAGGTATGCAATGTTTAAAAGTCTACACCAACCTATCCAAAGATAGGTTGCCAGGCAACAAAACATACACCCACAGCAGCTAAATAGTCCAAGCGGTCGACAAGGTTTGTCACATATTCATTCTTTTGTAGGTAATTAGGGGCATTTAATAGACAATTTTATACAAATGACATTATAATTTTCGTCTTTTGAGGGTTCACAAGATTCTAAAAACTAAAATAAGGGCTATAACACAGGAAGTAATCTACAGAAATTGTTGAAATTCGACAGGCTTTTTAATTTAACTAATTCAAATAATGCATATAAATTCCACACAGATCGGATGATAACTTTTGTTGTTCGAACGTTCACAAGGTTCAAAAAAAGTAAAACAAGGGCCATAACTCTAGAAGTAATTGATGGAAATTGCTTACATTCAATAGGCTTCTTCATTTCACTAATTTAAATGATGCATATGAATTTCATACAGATTGGGTGATAACTTTTGTCGTTTGAGCGTTCACAAGATTCAACAAAGTGAAACCAGGGCCATAACTCTAGATGTAAATAACGGAATTTGCTGAAAATCAATAGGCTGGTTCGTTTTACTAATTTAAACCATATATATAAATTTTATACAGATCGGATAATAACTTTTGTCGTCAGAGCATTCACAAGGTACAACAAAGGACCATAACTCACGGCGTAATTAAAGGAAATTGCTGAAATTCAATAGGATTCTTTGTTTTACTAATTTAAATGATGCATATAAATTTCATACAGATCGGTTGATAACTTTTGTCGTTAGAGCTTTCACAAGGTGCAACAAAGTGAAACAAGGGCCATAACTCCAGAAAAAATTAACGGAAGCTATTGAAATTATTAAGGCTTCTTCATCTCACTTTGCAAACAACATATATCAATTTCAAAACAATCAGATGATAAATGTAGTCTGTAGAGTGTTCACAAGAAATTGTGGACGATGGACGGACGGATAGACAGCAATATAGGACCACTTTTCCATGTGGCCGCATAAAAATTGACGAAGCACAGAAATGTATCATTTGTGGACATCATGGTAATGAGAAGACACACCCATAGTAATAAAATGACAACGACTTTTAGAGCATGTCTGTATTAGACCTTGTTGTGAATAAAATGAGTTGGAATGATGTAGCGTTCTGAAAATAGTCACAAAGTGAATAGGTTAAAGTGTCCCTGTCACTTTAACTTTGGGTTTTTTCCGTTCTAGGTGAGTTTAGGTGTGCAAGTAATTACTCACCTTCCATAGTAAAGTCTGCTGTATTAAACATTAATATTTGCATTTGATTGATTAAACATGTATTATGCAAGAGATAAATCTGCCTATTGCAGGTCTTTTTTCAGGCCCTTAAACGTTATCTAAATTATAAATTAGCCATTAATTAACTTATTAAGACCTTAATCAACTCTCAATGCTATTGTTAGCCTACGATATTTAGTGGATTTGAATACGTTTTGTTGTGGATGAAATAACCGTAAAAATGGATAATCAAGACTTTGTTTATTATCGGAACAACCGTAGAAATGACAATCGAGGCTATCCTAAAATTGAATTGCTAATATCTAGGTTCAGAGTGAAGCAATTGGACTGAAATTTTCAGCATATTCTCTTTTCCTTATCTATATCTGAACTATTATAGCGAGAAATGTCAGCTCTTTATTCTTACCTAATGCCCCTTTAATTGATTTTCCCTGAAGCAGGAATTTTTCCCTATTTCTAACATTTTGTGGAGAACGATTCACCTAAGTATTCTGCCAGTGATAACCCGTTATTCAATTACCCTGTGCAATACATAAGCAATTTGAGTTGTATCAGTTTTGCAGAATGATATTCAGGATATATTAATTCACGAAAGCAGTATTATTAAAACCCTATTGGATATTATCCCAATAACTACTAAATTTTTAAAAACTCGATCAAAATTTGAGATACCAATTATAGTTGCAATCATATAATTTATTGAGAAATATTCAGATCATCACTCTACATCAGAATGTGCAAAACATGAGATTATGACTTGTGCATTCCTGGTGATAATATATATAAAAAAAATTGAAAGCTATACCAGCAGGCGTTATATCTATGGGTGGTCCATCTTAACATTATTATTTAATAGATTAAGAAAAGGAAAGACTTGAAAGCTGGCTTCTATCTTTCAACAATTAAACAAACTTAGTCTGACACCCCCAAATATACCCTTTATCATTAAACCACTTAATAAAACACCAGCTGAAAGAAAGGCTATGATTGTATTCTACTGTGTAATATCACAGAGTTTATCACATCTTAAACATTTGACACTGAAGTATATTACTTGGTTCTTACTATGATATACAAGTCATTCTATGTAATTACTGTGAAGATAACATGCTTTATGAACACAGTTTATACAGAATTTATTCTATTAGGTGATGTCTTATAACACATCTCTGTCATTTAAAATATACATTATATATCTAAAAATAGAGAGGGTGGAGTCATATAATTCAAAGCAAATTTGTGTAGATTAGAATGATAGGTTAAATCATTCTAAAATAGGAAATCTAAACCAATATAGTTAGTCTCATCAAAGAAACTGACAATGGGAAAGGGTAAAACCCAACAGTAGGTACATCTATGGATTTAGCCCCATAAGATTTCCAGGACAGAAACAAATCTAACACAGGCACCTTTACGGGTATGTCAAAATAAGGTTAATTAGGCAGAGGACCTGCTAACAAATGATATACAAATATAATAATGTACAATCATTGCATAATCAAACATGGAGAACATGTTCTTGCTGACGAAACTATTTTCTTTTCTACTAGACTGGTAATTATCAGTAGGCTAAACATAGCCAGAGCATACCGGCATGAAAGTAAGATATACCAAAACATCAAGTGGTAGCATGCAAGATATACCCACATTTTGCAAGAGATGGACAAAGAACAAGCTAAAAATGCTTATTCTATTTCATTCTTACTATGACATACAAGTTATTCTATGTAATTACTGTGAAGATAAAAACTAAATACTCCCCTCAAATCTTTATTTAATCAATCTATTACAGATTGCTACAGACATGCAAGACAACAAAGATAGGTGCCAGACAACAAAACATACACTCACAGCAGCTCAATCATCACAGTGGTTGACAAGTTTTGTCGCATATTTATTTTTTTGTAGCGTTCACAAGGTCCAATAAAGTGAAGCAAGTGTCATAACTCTTGAAGCAATTTACAGAAATTGTTGAAATTCGACAGGCTTTTTCGTTTTACTAACATAAATAATGCATATGAATTTTATACAAGGTTTTTCGATTGTTCACAAGGTTCAACAAAGTAAAAAGATATGTTGCCTGGCAACAAAACATACGCCCACAGCAGCTAAGTCGTCGGTAATAAAATATTTATAATACACTAAAATCTGATTAAGAGTAACAACTCATTAAGTAATTATCCGAAAATCATTAGAAATTGTTTGGCTTTTAGTTCTACCCAATGCTAACGTTCAGTATATGAAACATATAATATCATGGATTTAGCTGTTCAAGTTATCAAATTTCATTGAAAATCAATATACTTGATCGTCTCAAGATCTTAAACTCTGTTTATAAATCTAAAGTCAATCGGATGATAACTTTGGTTCCTAGAGCATCCACAAGATTTTTCAAAGTGATTAAGGCCATAACTCTGGCAGTAATTATCAAAAATCATTGAAAATCAATAGGCTTCTTCGTCTCATTACCTTAAACACTGTGTATAAATCTAAAGTCAATCAGATATCAACTTTACCCTCTAGAGCATCCACAAGATATTTCATAGTGATCAAGGGTCATAACTCTGGCAGTAATTATCGGATATCGTTGACCTTAACCACTGTGTTCAAATTTAAAGTCAATCAGATATTAACATTAGCCTCTAGAGAGTCGACAATATTTTGGACGTTGGACGGACAATGACGACGACAATATACAACGACATTTCAATTTGGGCGTATAAAAAGGGTCATAACTCTAGAAGTAACTGAGAGAAATTGCTGTAATTCAAAAAGCTTCTTTGTTTCATTAATTTAGATAATACATATAAATGTCATACAGATTGGATAACTTTTGTCCTAAGGGCGTTAACAAGGTTCAACAAAGTGAAACATTAGCCTCTAGAGAGTCGACAATATTTTGGACGTTGGACGGACAATGACGACGACAATATACAACGACATTTCAATTTGGGCGTATAAAAAGGGTCATAACTCTAGAAGTAACTGAGAGAAATTGCTGTAATTCAAAAAGCTTCTTTGTTTCATTAATTTAGATAATACATATAAATGTCATACAGATTGGATAACTTTTGTCCTAAGGGCGTTAACAAGGTTCAACAAAGTAAAACAAGAGTCATAACTCGAGACGTAATCAAACAGGAATTGCTGAAAATCAATAGGCTTCTTTGGTTCAATAATTCAAATGATGCATACAAATTTTATACAGATCGGATGACAATGGTCATCAAAGTGAAACAAGGGCCATAACTCTAGCCATAATTAACGAAAATCGCTGAAATTTAATATAATCATTAATTTAAATAAATTGCTGTAATTCAATAGGCTTCTTCATTTCATTAATTTAAATGATGCAAATAAATTTCATAGATTGGATGATAACTTTTGTTGTTAGAGTGTTCACAAGGTTCAACAAAGTGAAATATGGGCCATAACTCCAGAAGAAATTAACAGAAATTATTTAAATAATTATTTCAAAATATTCAGATGATAATTGTGGAAGACTGGCAATATACGACCACATTTCCATGTGGTCATATAAAAAGCTACTCTGACTGTTCTCATGTTTGGATCGGTAAACCAATATTCCTGTGTTTACCTGTCACTATTCAAGAGACTAAAAGAATTTACACCCAGAATATTTAATCAATTACCATCCCAAATCCATAAAGGGTCTGTAGTTGTTAGACTTCAGCTGAAGTCGTAGCTATGGGTAAAGTTACTGCTTTAACATGGGCGCAATAAGCGTAGTACTCTCGTAGCACTCAGTCAGTCATGAACAATAGCCCAAAGTAGTGTCATTCACACAAGAAATCGGGTATAGAATGGACATGGGAAGGCAACAATTACTGTTTTAATATTTCTAAAGAAAAAAACCACACAACATTCAACCCTTATGCATACACTGATGTCCCAATATGTGTTAGAAGATACGGAAATATAAGATTCAAATATGTGTAAGGATGGATCTGGACAAATTTATATCTTTAGATGACAATGATAAATGCTCCAATAAATGATAGTGTGGACAGTGGATAGACTTGAAATGTTACTGATATGAAAATAGAAATAGGAGTTGACTTTTATTTTCAGCAAACTTCTAACTAAGTACTGGTACATTATTAGGAAAATGTCAAATCATTAGAAATATCTGATCAGAAAATAAGACATCCCTCTGACTAAGTTAAAATGCTATCACTTGGGATGAAATCTTACTAAACAAGTCAGAAATTTATTATTGATGAAGTATCATTATCATTCTTTATATCTTATAAATAGAGGTACTGGTACCAATGATTAGAAATGATTAGATATACCATGTAAGTAACATATGGTAAAATTAATGGTGTCAAGAAATTAATCGTGTAGCATTGGTTACACAATTCAGAGACTATTCAATACTATTCTGCAAGTTCATATTAGTATCTATCTAGTAACGATTTTATTTATTTAAGGCTAAATCCTTTATTACTTTGCAACTCATTTTCCACATAATTTTTCATAAACTACTTATCTGATAATTTCAATGATACTGTATATAGTCACAATCAATCAAAATTGACAGTTTTACAGTGTGCACAGTACACATAATTAACTGAGTTTATTACATCTATGGAGAGTTGAGATATATCTCATATGATAATGATGTAATAACAAATGACGCTATCTAATATCGCTGGTATATTTATATACAATATGGGAGGTAGAAGATTTTTATGATATACAAACTATCAATCTATACATTATCTGTTTATAAACACATGCTCCGATAGATGTGTCATAATGCCATATGAGATAATTCTAGATTTTATTCACTTATTATATACATTGAGATATATCTTACACACTGAAAGGTTTTACAGTGCAATAATAATAATAATGAACTTTAGTTTAGCTTGGAAAATAAAATTAAGGGAAGGGGTAAATAATTGGAGATAGAGATACTTGAACAGGTAAATACTGATGCCATTTCAAAACCCTATTAAATTTCACAGTTCTAAAAGAATAAAGTAAAGGGCTTGTGAATTTGTTCTACTTCATGGGGTTAATCATTAGGGATAGGAGATCCTTATAAACAGGCATGTAATGATGCCACTTCAAAACCCTATTAAATACCTATCTAAAAAAATTATGTAAAGGGTTTGTACATTTGAACTACTTCCTGTGTAAATTATACACTTACGGCTAGAGTGAAGTATCGTCGTATAAATCCGAAGTAGGTGGAAAGTTGTATACATGTACAGCTAGGGCTGTGATATCAACTTTATTGACTCGGTGCCTTTGTGTTCATGTTACCAAATAAATTATGATCTTTTCGTCTTATACTTACCCCCATAGTGGCCATAGCTTGGCTCTATATTTCAAGCGCAAAATCTAAATTAAGCTAACATAAACTGTTAGCAAATAATAATTCTGCTTAAGCTATCATAGGATTATAGCCAGTATAAAAGTGATATAATCCTTTCAGTTTACCCAAAGTAGTACATTCAAAATGCTTACTTTCCACACTCGACTCAATATATTCTCAAACTGACCATCCAATTAAAGTTCAGTGATTGGATTTATCCAGGAAAAAAATGAATGGCTTTGCTTACATAATCTTTTTGATATGATTTTGGCTACCAAAATCCAGCTGATATCAACATATGAAACAGAACACAGTTATCTTATAATTATTAATGATATTTGCAGGTACAGCATAGCAAGTCACATACTTCTTAAAGGGGGTCTGACATGTTTGCTTCTGCTGAAAGAATGATGACTCTTACACACAAGATCTTTATATTTCCCCAGAACACCCCATACAAAGTCTCTCCGCATCTTACGTCCTATAATATTATATACATCTGATAATATGCTGGGTACATCATCGTGAAAATAATAGCGTGGACTGGAGGCCAGTCTAATAAAACTGCCTACATGATTAAAAAGATAGGTTACAAGCCAACGAAACATATATGCCCACAGTAGCTAAATCGTGCGAGCAGTCAACAAGGATTGTGGCATATTTTCCTTTTGTAGGTACATGTAATGGGAGCATTTACAAGACACTGATATCAAATTAATACAAATCAGAGGATAACTTTTGTCGTTAGAGCATTCACAAGGTTCAACAACAAAGTGAAACAATGGCCATAAGTTAAGAAATTATAAACGGAAATTGCTGAAATTCAATAGGTCTCTTAATTTTACTAATTTAAATAATGTATATAAATTTAATACACGCTTATTAACACGGTTCTAAAAAGTGAACTCTAGAAGTAATTAACAGAAATTTGTTGACATTAAATAGACTTCTTCTGTAATGTATGTAAACAACATATATAAATTTCAATAATAAATGTAGCCTTAGAGGACATGGTAATATACGATCACATTTCCATGTGAGAAACTTCCAATAGATAGGAACAGGTAACACAAACCAATTACAGACGGTTTGATGGGATCAGTTTTGACTAAGTCAAAATGGTGCATTTGATAGTAAAATAAGTTGATATGCAATAATAAATAGAATACAATATCAAAAGATAGGTTGCCAGACAACAAAACATACGCCCACAGCAGCTAAGGGTTCGTGCATATTTTTTTGTTTTTTTGTCAGAAATGAAAACATTTACAACACACAAAAATCTGATTACGAGTAACAATCCATTTGGCTTCTAGTTCTGCCCTATCCTAACATTTAGCATACAAAACATTTAATATCAATTGCGATATCATCAGAAATCGTTGAAAATCGATAGGCTTCTTCGTCTTATGACCTTAAACACTGTATAAATATAAAGTCAATCGGATATTAACTTTAGCCTCCAAAGCATCCACAAGAGTTTTGAAAGTGATAAAGGGCCATTAACTCTGGCAATAATCATCGGAAATCATTGAAAATCAAAAGGCTTCTTTATCTCATGACCTTGAACACTGTAAATCGTTGAAAGTCAATAGGTTTCATCTTCTCTTGACCTTAAACACTGTAAATCAGATATTGACTTTAGCCTCTAAAGTGTCCACAAGATTTTTCAAAGTGATCAAGGGCCATAAATTAACTGCGTATAAAAAAAACAATCGTAAAAATACTAACTTATTCAGGAATGAGGAATCAAATACAAACTTTGTATTTGATTCTTCATCCCTTTAGAAGTTAGTATTCAACAATGGTTTTTTGATATTGTATCCTATTTATTTTTGTATCACATTTCCATGTGGCATATAAAAGGCTTTAGCATAGATAAATGTATAGTGCTGAGTGCTGACAATGTCCATTGGGAATAACATTTTCTCATGCTTTTATCATAAGCATGATTATATTTCTATTGTAATGTATATACAGTTCCTCCCAAATTTTTGGGACCGAAATCGCGGTGACGCGACGAAAAAAAAAACTCTCCGAATTCTCTTAGATTTCGCGGTGAAATTTCGCTTTATTCCGCAGCGATTTATCTCTTAGATTCGCTAGGAATTCATCGTGTTTCGCTAAGAATACACTGTGTTTTGCTAAGAATACATTGCGTTTTGCCATGCTTCATGCCAGGAATTCGCGAGCCTATATTATTGTCTATAATAAATTGAAGGAGTAGTAATATAGAAATGCTGCCATGAAAACGTGTACATGTATAATGTACAGGCCGGTTTGAATAACAACAAAATGAGTTAGGTAATCCCGGGAAAACATTTACCGGCATTCTGTATCGGTTAGAATAACAAAAAAAGGAGTTAGGTAATCCCGGGAAAACATTTACCGGCATTCTGTATCGGTTAGATTTTTTTTTCTAACGCACTGTATACATGCATAACGTGGGCCAAAATGTATGCAAACAATGAACAACTTACAATTTTTGAAACGTATAATTTCATCTTCGTCTATAACTTAGATGTAATCAATCAATTATTGGCTGCTATCAAATCCAAACTTTAAATTATATACGATGAGCTTTTTCACATTACTTCATTACTTGCAGTTTCAGTTAATCTAAATCAACCATCCATACAGCACAGTGCCATAAATCACTCCACAGTGCGCTTAACAGTAAGTCACATGGTCAGAAACGTGCAGAGATTTTTCTACGACTGCGCAAAATCCTTAAAGAATATTCCTTGGTTGAATGCTTGTAAATGTACAGTATTATATGTATACATAATTTGTAAAATAACAAATACATGGCGATGTCACTTTTGTGACCTTCACAGTGTACCCCCTCCCACCCATATCGTTTTAATGCGTCATAATACATTATTATCATATACCGGTGACAGTCAAGATTTGCTAAATACTTTTCGCCGAATAACACAGCTTAAGAGTATAGTCCCAATCTTTTGGTACGTTTCTGACCACGTGACTTACCGTTAAGCGCACCGTGGACTGATTTATGGCACGGTGCTGTATGGATGGTTGATTTAGATTAACTGAAGCTGCGAGTAATAAAGTAATGTGAAAAAGCTCATCGTATATAATTTAAAGTTTGGATTTGACAGCAGCCAATAATTGATTGATTACATCTAAGTTATAGACGGAGATGAAATGATACGTTTAAAAAATTGTAAGTTGTTCATTGTTTGCATATATTTTGGCCCACGTTATGCATGTATACAGTGCGTTAGAAAAAAAATACGACCCTAGCTTCCTCGGCAACGGTTAACATACCTTGTATTCAACTGAAATAAATTACTTTTCAACATGCTTAAATTAGGATAATATCAGCACTCAAGCGATTCACTGTGTTCCACCGTGAAACACTGTAATACACCGCGAAACACCTATTTCGCGGTGATTTGGCTAGCTGGCGTTTCGCTAGTATTTCTCCAAGATTCTGCCGCGGAACAGGGAGTTTTTCCGCAGTGTTCAGCTATTCTAGTCCCAAACTCCAGCAATGTAGTGTAGAATATCTTATTTCAAGTTAGTGCGGAGACAAGACCAGAACAAGTAGCCTGGCTATCTTGTCGGAAAATGACACTGGAGTCGCAGTAAATATTTGTGTATTTGGCAAATGATCCTCTAAAATTCCATTGGTATTATTTACGTTTTAGACCCCTTTCAACGATTGATTGTTTCTGTCCCTCTTGAAGCACATAGTTCGGTGAATCACTTTCAACTACCACCATCACTAAATTCATCCCATTCTCAGCAACGGCAAATATTTCCTTTAAAATGTTGTCATGTAAATATTTTTTTTTCATTTTCGTATATAATGTAAAAAAATGATATTTTTAGCAGTCTGCTTTGACACAGATATTAGATTTAGAAAATACAAAACTATCATGGCATGCATGGAAAGATAACAACTGGCTCTCTCCATAATTTAACACAAGTATCAGACTCCATATTAATTTCAATATTTATGTGATATATCTATTTATTGTCATCACATGACAACCTGAAGATTTCCATTTTTAACCATATGAAAACATGACATAAAAACAGAGATCTTTGTATTTAATAGTGTAAGTGGTAATATTCGGCTTTTTTTATTCATTGTTAATATTTTAATATTAACAATGAAAACATTAAAATTGCTCACACTTTCTTGATGCAATTTGATATTGTATCAGTACATTTCATTGCCTTTTAATCTTCCATTTCCAATATCTCTCATTGAAAATGTCCGATTACGACAGTTGTGGTTTGTTTCATTTGCAATGTATTTTTAATAGAGCTACAATTTTCATTGAGAATGGTGATGTCTTAAAATTGAAAATAAATAATGCTGAACAGAAAACAGAACAAGATTATCTGGTATTAATTGTACATTACATGTTATTAACAAAACAATATTTGTAACATACATGTAAGAAACATAACCATGAACTAGTAACAACACAGTTTGTACGTGTTTCCGATGAAATAGAAAAATAAAAGATCTATTTCATCATTTTCTATTGCTAAATTATAAGAAGTTCTCTCTCTTTTATTCAAATTAAAAATCTTACCATTTCAACTCTTTAAATCTAAAAATAAATTTCACAAAATACAATGATACAATATAATAATTTCATATAAAAACTGTACCTGTCTTCACTTCATATATATTTTGTCTGGTTCATTGCACGATGAGCAAAATTGTCATCTGTTATTCTATCCCAGTCTCGCTGTGTTTGACCAATCACAAATCCTATCTCTCTTTGTCTTGTTTGTTGTTTATGTTCTTCAATATCAACCCAGCGAACCTTAAAAAAAGAAAGCAAATTAATCATAACTAAAATTTCATACAAAGGAAACGATTATCTTAGCAACAATTAAGAATGTTATTAAAAAAAATAAGATATCAGTAACTTCATATATTTCTTCAGGGCCAGAGAAATTTTTTTTCCCACTTTTTAACATGGCTTATTTCTGAAATAGGTATAATCTTCCTTATTGAATTTCTAACTATTTGTCTATCTAGGTTAAGCATGTGATCTGTATAATCCACATATTTAAGCCTATAAAAGCGCCACTGCATTATTAGTGTTGATCTAAATTGGTTTCACTCACCAGCAGCAATAAATATTATCTCTTCAAAATAAAGTAAAAAATATAGCCAGTTGTTATCTTATTTAGTCAGAAACTTTAAAAATTTATGTTTTATGTTTTTTCCCTTACCCGTTTTTTTCCTGGCACAGATGTCCTGTTAAAATAATCCTCCCCAGCTATTTGAAGATAATCATCCCAACCTTGAGGTGATGGAGTCCTCTTTCTTTTCCTAATACCATCCAATTTATCTGTAAATCAATTTCAAAATTTTGGAATACACAGAGAATAAAATTTATTATTTTTGGTTGATTAATTAAAATGCATTCTGTTAAAGGGGCATTGGGTAAGATTAGATAAAGAGCTGACATTTCTCTCTATAATAATTAGAGAGAGAGAGAGAAATGGGGTTTAACGTCCACTCGACACAAACTAGGTCATTTCGGGACTAACATATGGTTTAATTTTATTTCAATAATTCGCTTGCGCATAGGGGTCTTTAGCAGTGGGAGGAAACCGGAGGACCCGGAGAAAACCCACGAGGTTGGACAGGCGACCCTACTCCTTGTCACGTACAACCGGGGATTCGAAACCACGCCAGTCGACTCAATGACAGACTTTACGATACAGCGCGCGCCCGCTAACCATTCGGCCATCCAACCCCCCCTCTATAATAATTAAAATATAGATAATGAAAACAGAATATGCTGAAAATTTCAGTCAAATTGCTTCACTCCGAACCAAAATATTAGTGATTCAATTTTATGCTAGGCTCGGTCGTCATTAATAATGCTGGTATGATAATTACGTTATATTAGCAGTCACAAAATGTATTCAAATCCACTAAATATGGCATAGAGGGTTGGTTATGATCTGGATATGTTAATTAATATTGAATTAATAATTTAGATAATATTTCAGTCCTAAAGAAAGACCTGCAATAGGCAGATTTACTTCTTGCAAAATGCATGTTTAATTTACGAAGAATCAGGCTTTTGTATCAGGATCCTGAGAAAAAAGACATGCAATTACTGGCAATATAATAAAGAAATGTTTCTTACCCATTTGTTTTTCAGATGGCTCTGCTATTTCCCACTTAGATTTCTGATATGCCTGTTAATATAGCAAATCTAATACATAAGTAAATGTAATAACCCCCAAAAAACCCACAGTAGCAGTTTCCTAATCCTTAAAGATATTTCAATTTCCTCTCTACATCAAACTCACCTAAATCCCTTCCACAACCCTTCCATATTCTGGATATCTCTTTTCGTCATTGAAATATTTTTCAAGCTGTCCTCAAAATTCTATTTCTTTCATTGTTTGCACAGAATGCATGGCACCAGAGGTCTCGATAACTAGGTTCGCATCGCACTTTGCGAATCAAATTGCCTGTTGCTAATCAATTTGCTACAAATTAGCTAACTTGATTCACACAAATGCTAATCATAAATTTTACTTCTTTTATTTCTTCGCCAGTTTAGTCACGTTCATCTAGTATCTAATACCTATTACCATTCTAGGATAACTTGCTCTAATACATCAGACTTGTTCCTACGTCACTCCTTTTCTGACTTGCATACAGAGACAGGTAGTAAATTGGCAGCCATGTTTTGATATGGTGTTAATAAAAATCCCTAACGATGACATTCAGCATTAAAATGAGTAAGCTAGAAGATTTGTTAAGCTTTTCGTTAATGTCTAAGATTGCTCTAGCCAAATTAAAACATTGATCGTGCAAACCCTTATTGTTATCTTAAACCCAAACAAAGCGACAGTTTAAAATCTTATAATATAGGTTATATCAGATACAATCGTACCAGCTATGGTAAATCACTCATTTTTTATTTATTGCCGCATCAATTATTGTACTGTTAAATTCCATTATTGAGAAAAAATTACACAGTTTCGGATCTAATCCACAAGCTAAACATAAACTGTTGCATTTAATTGGTGCTGACATCTTTATTGCATACTTCAGCGTCCGATCATGTTTTTGTTTACATTGGTAATGTGCGCAGAAAGAGATGCGCACAGCCCGGAGGAATTCCATTTAGCAAGATGGCTGCAGCTACCGGTCTCTATATCGAAGTCAGAATAGCGCAGTGACGTAGGAACCAGTCTCATATCATTTAGAGCAGGTTATCCAGTCTATTACCATTCACGTCAATAAAAGCAAAGTTTTAGCACCCCCTACATTACTCGGAGTTACACCCCCTGATTTTTTTTTAATGACAGGCGTGTTTTGATAAAATTAAAATAATTTATTGATTTTCTTCACAAAATGGGATAGGTATTTATTCTTTAACTACATGCAAATACAGGCAAATATCATTGAATACAGCCACTGAATAACCTATGGTTGTATTCAATGGCTTGGACACATACTACTTTTGTCCAAAATGACGTCACTTTCAGAATTACGTCAAACTGCTAATCAAGTTCGAAAAGTTATTGAGACCCCTGCATGTCACATTGCTTGGTGTTGCAGAAAGTTAAATTCCCAGGCTAGAGATTTGTGATTCATCCCAATTACAATATTGAGAAACTTGATAAACAATGAAATAATAAATATAATACTGACTAAGTCAAAAGCCTTCTTATTACAAAATGTTGGGACATAACTTTTACGTCCCTTTTTGTTTGCCAATGGACAGATAAGAAGATAATATTATAAAGAAATCCACACCAGTTGATCTAAATTTTTCACTTTTCTACCTTTATATGGGTGTAGGAAATATATTCCCTCTTACAGCCATAGTTGTACTGTGTCGAATTATGCTGTATTGTAGATCAAAATTCACATGCCCGATAACAAACTTTCAATTACATACAACCTTGTATCGAACACTATCTTAAGAATATGTATGTACACATCTTTCGGTATTTGTAATGCACCAACCTCCTTTTGCAAGTTACTATTAAGGATTCATTTAATTATTTAAATGCAAAATATAGCTTGCAAATTAATATAGTAATATTTATATAGACGTGTTCAAGGTCACAACACAGTTACTAAACTTAAGAGCCTTTAAATTATTTAAGAATACTGATCAGATATCACAGTTGGTGTTTTAACTTTACTAAAATAAATATTTTTTTCACAAGATAATTATTTGTTAAATATTTATAATCAGACTGTTAATACCCGTTAATAGTGAGATCAATTTCTGATTCAAACATGAAATTAATAGCTTTAACCTTCATGACAGACATTACATTGCATCATTTTTGGGACCAATTTCAATTTTTTTTAAAAACAAATTTGATTTAAGATGTACTTACCTGCCTTGTTTTTAACAATTACTTTTAATAGACATGATACAAAGTTTGTTATCCATAATCATTCCAAAATACCAGATATGTATAAGATAATGATTTCTTGCAGACAACAAAAGAGATTAATCATCTTGGAAGTAAAACCGAAGCATTAAATTCCGACATCAATTCTTATTGATGTTTATTAAGTGTTAAATAATTGATTTATGAACAAAAGGATGACAGACATTAGTCAAAAACAATGAACAATAATCTAAAGAACACAATAACAACTGTAACAACAACAGTGAAATAAATAACATACCCCAATAAACTCTAATGATTCTTCTTCATCATCATCTTCACCACTATCTTTACTTCCAGATTTGCTGTCTTCCTCTTCTTTCTCATCTTCCATCTCAACCTGATATTAACATACTGATTCAAAAACTTATTGAAAATGTCATTCAAATTACCCATTATTTATACTAGGGTAGGGAAACTCTTCTTATAAAGAAATATGTAGCATAAAAGATACATGTAAGGGTAAATATTGCTAAATTTGTTCTTAAAATTATTGGAATGGGGTTTAACATGCCATTAATTTTGAGACTAACATATGATAATTTTCAATTTTATGGTTAAATGTGCCATGCCTACTCTCTTTTGAATTTCAACTGCCAAGGCTTCTTTTACTTGCATGACAATGTGTATTTATGTGCAGATGGTTTTAGTCTCATCTGTATGAATAGACTCACATTCCTTATTAACATTGCAGGGAAAATCCCTTACAAGTGAGAACTGGCTTGATTCTCTTCCAAAATGCCTTATAATGTTCATCACAAATTGCGACAAAGCCCCTATAGTCTTTTATATTTAGGTTCATTTTACAATTATTTATAATAGCCTTGTAATAGACTATACTAAATAAAATGGTCGACAATTATCCATATGGCCGTTGTTCTACTGGCAGTTGTTCTACTGGCAGTTGTCCCAGATCCATAGGACCACTATAAAACTACTCTTCTTCTAATACAGTCTTGTCAAGTTAGTTGCTTGAGGAATATTACCTATACTTCTATACTTTATTAATATTTTCTTTTGGTCCTAAACCTTATTACTGAGATTCAATCTTGCCTACGCTGTAATGGGTTTCCTTCATCCATCAGTTGTGCTTTCAGTAAAGATTTAATTCATCACAGCCTCGGATTATAATTAAGTATTATTAACTTAATTTCAAATTTGAATATAAAATGGTGCAATCCCAAAAGTTTAGATTATCTGTTTCAAATTATTTTCAGACGATAATTTGAGACATTTAGACAATAGCGGGAAAATCATATAATTTTACTTTAGACCTATGTCTATTAAATATTAACATTGGCATACTATATTTAGTGTCTAAGATAAGGTAGAATGGCTAATACTTTTTAGGAGATTGGGATGCATTAGCAACACCCATGTAGATCTTCCCCTAAATTTGATCAAGCTGACAATGTGAAATCAACAACCATTTCGTGTAGTAATGCAATGTGTGACTATTACAAGCATTGTTATGGAAAGGGATATAACCCCATTTTTTGTTGTTCAAAAAAAGTACAAACCTCAACAATGGAATCTTCTTGAAGTAACCACCTTATGTCTAATCTCATAAAATGTGAAGGTGTTAATTCCCAACCCTTTTTAATCTGCATATAAATAAAAAATCTAATGTAAAATTAAGAAAAAGACACATAGACTGCAATAAAATCTATCACAACTTTTAAAGTTTTTGCAAAGACAATTCCCTTAATAAATTATGTTAAAGATAGGTTGCCAGGCAGCTAAGTCCTCCTGTCAGTCAACCAGGGTTGTCGGTAATGAAAACATTTACAATACACTAAAATCTGATTAAAATCATCATCAAAAATCATTAGAATTTGTTTGGCTTCTAGTTCTGCCCCATGCTAATGTTTAGAATTCAATGATTTAGCTGTTCAAGTTAATTGAAATCATTGAAAGCCAACATACTTGTTCTTGAACTCTGTATAAATTTAAAGTCAATCAAATGATAACTTTGCACTCTAGATACCAGACTGACGGACAGGGAGACGACAACAATATGCGACGACATTTCAATGTGAGAGTATAAAAATCAATGATTTGAACATCTATTAAAATGTGGAGGAATAAGGTCAACAAAAGAAATAATAATAGTTACCTTCTCTACATCTTTCTGTTTCCAGTTGTGAATATTTCTTTTTATACATGTACTAACGTCTGCTTCAACCTCAACTATATACACCTTAGAAAAGAAAATTCAAATTCAGCATCATGTTTTAGCCATCTTTAAGACAAACAAAGACATTTTATCATGAAAGTTTAAAAATATCAATGTTCTGTAATTGTGTTTGTCCGAATCTCAAAAATTTATATGTTCAAATCACCCTGAAGATTCATCACTTCCCGAGGGACTTTTTCATGGTAAATACTACATTTTATGTGTTATCCAATCATCAAAATAATTTACATAAATGGTGGGTCTATAAGTTGAAAAATACACATGTAAAGCTTACTAACCTGAAAACCTTTTGACTTGGCATAACTCCAAAAATCTTCAAAATGCTTAACTTTTTCATTGACAGCATCCACAACGATAAAAGGGAAGAAACCATCATCAATCGTTTTTTTTAATGATTTGTATAAACTTTGACGATATGCCTCTTCTAATTCCCCTTCATACTGATATTCTAATACCTGTTTGATAGAAAAACAAATAATATATTTTACACTATGAATTAACAATTCAAAATCTCAAGACATTTTTGTTTCTGACAAATACTAATATTTCGTTTATCCTTGCAAATCACACTACTCTTACTGTTCAAAATAAATTCTCTCTTGTTTATCCCTCTCAGAAGATTCTCTCTCTCTCTCTCTCTCTCTCTCTCTCTCTCTGTGTCTCTCTCTCACATCCTTAGAATAAAACTTCTCTCTCTCACACCCACATCCTTAGAATAAAACTATCACCAAACCTTTGTTATAACTTGTTTTCCAGTTTCTGGATCTTTCTCTTTTTTTTCTACTTCAACCATAAAATAATCATCTAAACATAACATTCTAGGTGCCGCCCCTCCATTTGAAATTTCTTTATCCTACAAAGATATAGTGTAATCAAACCATCTGTGAAATTTAAATATAGAAACTTACAGAACAAATGGACTTACAAATCACAATTCCAATCACATTCAATAATTACAACCAAACAATCTTTCAATCCAAGATAAAAAAAAAAAATTTTTTTTTCCAAATTGTGTATCTTTTGATTATTGTGATTATGTTAGACTGAATCCACATACCTTTTCATGGATCATTTCCTTAGAAATAGCTTTCTCTGTGGATAGGGTATCTTTGAGAAATCTTTAAAATATGTTTGATTCTTATCCAACAAAGGTAAAATTTTTGGTAAGAAACAGGACTTACCCTGATTAATTTACTGACATATGTTTTACCAGAACCAGGTAAACCACGAACAATAACAACAATTAAAGGTGGTCGTGAAAAACGACCCGGTTTCACCAATAAATCTTCTATTTTAGCCGTTTCTATTTTTGACTGGAATATTTTTCTGGGTCCATCTATTACAAGTGGGGGTGAATGACTGCAGTAGGAAAGAAAAGTATTTAAATAGCATATATCTTATTAACTTCAAAAAGTTTTATGTTCTACTCTATAATGACATACATTTGCTGTCTTTAAAAAATATTACTTTGAGTTGAAATAGCACTGCTACACTTACTTTGAAAAGTTTAAGCACTAGGTGTCTTTAGTGAAAACGAGAAATGTATAATATAAACACAACCGGTTTGCTATATAGCAGGAAATGAATGACGTTTTAAGCCTTAGAAATACTTCACTTTTTAGATTAAAAAACCCAAACAAACAACAGTTCTAATAAATGGAACAAATTAGATTCTAGAAAGGTTTCTAGCTGGAGATTGCAATAACTATATCCTTACAAACCTGGATGGTAAGTCTCTATTCCATTCACCATATAATCTATCTCTGACTCTATCACGTAATTTATCACGTTCTTTTAATCGTTGTTTTTCCTTGTCTCGGTCTCGATGTCTCTCCCCTCTTTCACGTTCTCGATGTCTCTCCTCTCTTTCACGTTCTCGCTCTCTACTATCACGATCTCTATTTCTGTCTCTATGCCTGTCACGATCTCTGTCGCGTCCATGATCTTTATCACTGCTCCTTTCCCGGATCCGATATCTTTCAGGAGGACCTAAAATAGAAAAGAAAATGTAGAAAGCAATTAAGCACATATTGCCAGCCACAAACATAAGTTAACAATTTTTAGAATATTTCATAGTCACTCTTCTCCAAATCCGGTAAAAGAGTTTCACAATGTTTCATGCTTTCACAACAAAATAATCTTTCAATTTTGCACACGCAACAATAACAATTAACATTAAAAGGAAAATACCTAACTCCAAGAAGATAGGTTGCCTGGCAGCGAAAACATACACCCACAGTCGACTAGGGTTGTTGCATATTTAGGCCTATTCTTTTGTAAATGGGAGGGGAGTGGGGGGGGGGGGGATTTACGAGACAATTTCATACAGAACAGATTATAATTTTCATCATTTGAGGGTTTACAAGGTTCTACATACTGAAACAAGGGCCTGAACTCTGGAAGTAATTTACAGACATTGTTGAAATTAAAATAACGCTAATAAATTTCATACAGATCGGATGATAGCATTTGTTGTTCGAGCGTTCACAAGGTTCTTCATTCTGAAAGAAGGGCCTGAACTCTGGAAGTAATTTACAGACATTGTTGAAATTTAAATAATGCAAATAAATTTCATACAAATCGGATGATAGCATTTGTCGTTCAATCGTTCTTACGACCTAATGAACAATAATCAATGCAAATTTGAAACAAATCTGTCATACCCGAAGAGTGTTTACAAGAAATATGTCAAATACCACAAAATAAGTCCTCATATAAACATGGACACATACAAATGTCATGTATTGGTAAAAAGATGTGAATAAACACAAGAAGTGAACAATACTACTGCCATCCTAATGCTTTTAAAATTCTTGTGACAGGACAGATTAATGAAAGCACCCAGTATTTATGCTTGCTTAATATACAGATTGACAGCAAAACAATATAAACATACTTCTTCTGGAATCACTTGTTTCACTAACAGGATCCATATTTTTACCATGTCCATAATCTATAACTGTTTTAGGTACTTCAAGTGCCGGGGTTGCATCATCATCTATTGTTGTTGCCACTAAAAAAAATACAAATTATATTCATTAAAGAGCAGGACATGGCACCTATCTAAAATCTTCAAGGATGGTGAGGGGACAATAATCACTATCATGGTCAATTTTGTTATCTTTGTCAAATACAACTCTCTTACCTCTGTAAGGATTGCGGAGTGGATCTGTGGCATAATATGGATCCACTTCCCTGTCTAATGGTGGCAATCTATCTCTGGTATAAGGATCAAAATAGGGATCTCTGTCTCTTGGAGGGAATGGATCTCTATCATAAGGATCTCGTATAGGTGGGGGATAGTAAGGATCTCTGTAAGGATCACGATAGGGATCAAGTGGTAACCTGTCTCTCATATAGGGATCACTGAAAACAGATGAAAGAAAGTGGCACATTATTGTTAGGTGGGATCAATTTCTAGTGAACATTGGCCATTTTAAAACTAAAAAGTTAATTTACAGTGTGAATCTAGTGTTAAAGTGTAGCTACAAACCATAAAAAACAAATGCTTGAAGCTATATACTCAAGGCAATTTAAAATGATAAATAAAGTACGAACCCATATGGATCTCTAAATCGATCAAAATATTCTGGTGGTGGAGGTGGATAAGGGTCCATTCTTCTGTCAAAGTAAGGATCCCTAGGATCTAGATCTCGTGGGTCATGGTATCTATTATCAGGATGGGGTGGGGGGAGGTTGTCATCATGCATATTATGTTGAAAGGGACCACTTACTCCTTCACCTCCCTACAATAAAAGAATTCAATAATCAATTGCAGATGTAATTCTTCAGGTTATATATATGTACATGTAGATTATGCTTTTCTTTAGGGACCTAAAAACAAGTATTACCAACCTTCAGGGATAATTTGTGTAAGCACCAGTATTCAATTAACAGATGTAATTCTTTAAGTTACATGTATATTATGTTCTTCTTTAAGGTTCTCAAAAAAAAAAACCCCATTATAATTAAATATTCATATACATGTTTCATTTTGTTAAATAATGTAACCCACCTCTGTAGCACCTTGAGGCTGTTCATCTTCAGTAAAAGCTTTATTTTCAGTATCAAACTGTAAATCACCTTCTTCATCTGGACAATTATCATCAAATCTTCCTTGATAACTTCCATGGAAATTTCCTCTTTGCCCACCTCTCATTTGACCAGGTCCACCTCTTGGCAGACCACGACCTCCTCTGTCTGCACCACGACCAAAACCACCCCGATCCATACCACGACCACCTCTTTCCATGCCACGACCACCTCTTTCCATGCCACGGCCACCTCTTTCCATGCCACGACCACCTCTTTCCATGCCACGGCCACCTCTTTCCATGCCACGACCACCTCTGTCCATGCCACGGCCACCTCTGTCCATGCCACGGCCACCTCTGTCCATGCCTCGACCACCTCTGTCCATGCCTCGACCACCTCTGTCCATTCCACGACCACCTCTATCCATTCCACGACCACCTCTATCCATGCCACGACCACCTCTGTCCATGCCATGACCCCCCCTATCCATGCCACGTCCACCCCTGTCCATGCCACGCCAACCCCTATCTGAGCCACGCCCACCTCTCTGCATACCCCAACCACCTCTCTGACCAAATCCTCCTCGCATACCAACTTGGCCAGGGGTATCAAAATGTTCCATGACAGATTCATCTTCTTGTGGCTCTTCTTCTTCATATTCATCGTCAAATTCATCATCATTCTGAATTCCTTGGCTTCCTGGGCGCCATGACTGAACCTTTCCACCTATTCCAGTCTGACCACCTCTTCCACCAGGGCCACCTCTTCCACCAGGGCCACCTCTCAGATTCATGGAACCACCTCTTTGATTCATAGGGCCACCTCTCTGATTCATAAGACCACCTCTCAGATTCATGAGACCGCCTTGGTTAACAGCGCCACCCCTTTGGTTCCACACACCCATTGGACCCCCTCTCTGGGCCCCAGGACCTCCTCTTAAGGCTCCTCCAATACCGCCTCTCATGCCTCCTCTTTGAGAATCATGACTTCCTGCACTTTTTGGTCTACTGTCCTCATCTTGACTCACTTGATCTTCATCTTTCTTTTCAACACTATCAACATTAGCATCCTCAACCTTGAAAACAAATAAAGATAGCCATGCAAGTGTGGAAATACGCCCACACAGCAACTATGTCTCAACTGCAGCTTATCTAAGCTGAAATTTGTCATGCCACTACTCAGTAACACTGTGGAAATATTGCCAGTGAAATAGACTAAAATTAAAGCGGGAACATTTGTAATTGATGCGAGTACTATTGGCTCTTTCCCTTTAAATTTTTTGAGTGGACTAAGCCTTTCTGAATATCTAGCATCTGATCTTACCTGGACCTCATCTAGAGGCTCATCATCTGGTTTAACGTTGTCTTCTTTCATAGAATCATCAATCACCTCCCCTTGTTGAACATTTTCTTGACCATCATCATCATCATCATCATCATGGTCACTGCAATAACCGAAATTTTAGTAATTTTAATCAATACGCAAGTCTCAATCAGACATGTCTCTCCCCTTCCCCCCCCCCCCCCCGAAATCCCAAAATAAATATCTGACATATATTAATTAATAGCACATTTTTTTTTTTTTCAAAAGTATCAAGCAACCAAACTGATTATCAACTATAAACTAAGCTTCATCACTCTCTATCGGATAGAATCAAAGTTATCTTGTCCCAAAGCATCGACCAATGAAATTGCTTAGCTCTGCTTAGCATAAGCTCGAAATGTTAATCATTGAACTCAGTCAAGATATTCACCTACTGAACATCTACATTGAGTTTAAAGGAGCTAAATCGCTAATATTTGGGATCTACAAATTGACACAAATGGGTCGAAACGTATATAATAATGTAATATGAATGTAAATAAACTGATTTACATTCAATCGTTTCCGTTTTTACTCTAATTTCAAGGCAGTTATGTTCCACGAAATACGCCAGAAGTCTCAATCGAATGGCAATCTCTAGCATCTGGTTATTCCAGTCTACACTGGAATATAAGAATATGGGGTCACCGTTTGACATGACTTGCAGAATATGTCGAACCTCGTTCTTCGAGTCGTTTGTTACAAATTGCGCTGAAACGCATTATGGTACACGATTCGTGTACCAATCGTAAAATGTTTATTTTGTCTTAAATATTGGATATCAGAAGCCCATCTTTTCCCGATAAGATCACAACACCAATGTTGATTAAAATTGACAACTAATTTGTGTTTTCAATGTCGAAGATTTTGGATGATATTGAGTTAGAGACTTAGCTACTTTAACCATTCTACCTCAATTAAAAGCAGAGTTGTTATGTTCCAAACTCTTGACCAATCAAATTGCTCAACACTCCTTAGTCTACGCAGAAAATTCTCATCATCGAACTTAGTCAAGGTAATGATACAATGAATCTATACTCTGCGTTTCATCACTCTCACTTTAATTAAAACTAAAGTTATCGTGCCCCAAAGCATCAACTGATCCGATTGCTTATCTCTGCTTACCGTAAGCAGACAATGTTCATCACAGAATTCCATCAAGGCATTCACCTAATAAACACCTACACCAAGTGTGGAAATCGTGGCTCAATTAGAAAGAGAGTTTTTGTGTTCCAACGTCTCGTCCAATCAAATTGCTTATCACTCTGCTTACCCTCAGTAGAAAATGTTTATCATTGAACTTAGTCAAGGTATTGATGTAATAAAGCTATACACCAAGTGTCCTCACTCTCGCTTAATTAGAACTAAAGTTATTGTGTCCCAAAGCATCAACCAATCAAATTGCTTATCTCTACTTACCCTAAACTATTTTTATATATCAATGAGCAGCAGATCAGATTCAAATCCAGCGAAAATCCGACACATAAGATGTCATCAAGAGTTGATTAAGGTCTTTTCATGTTAATAAATGTCCAATTAATAGTTTATACAACATTTCAGGCCTCAAGAAAGATCTGCAATAGGCAGATTTAGTTCTTGCATAAAGTTTGCTTAACTGACTGAACCTATGGATTACAAAATTATATGAATTAGTACTCACTTTTCAGAGCTTAACATTGGCATTCTCATTCCTGGCATTCCACCGCCTCTCCCTGGGAATCTAGATCTGGGACCAGAATCCCGAATATTAGGTGCTCCAAATCTTGGTCCAGGGCCAGCCGGTCGCATGCCCCTGCCACCTGGTCCAGAGAATCTAGGACCTCCCTGTGAAGAGAAATTATTTTTATCTTCATCCTCCAATGACTGGTAACCCTGTGGCCCTTGATATCTTGGACCCATTCCACCACGTCCCCTAAATCCTACATGTCCCTCAATCATTCCACCTCTAGGACCTTGACCTCTGTTGCCTGTCTGAAACATCTGTCCTCGAACTCCACGACCTCTGAATTGACCTCCCCCACGCTCTGAAGAGATTGTGCCATATTCATTTTCAGCTTCTTGCATTTCATCATCAAGTCTCTCAACAGTATCATCATCATCATCTTTATCATTTGGATTATTTACAGACATATCCATTAAAGATGGCAAGCCACTACGATTCATTCCACCTCTTCCTAATGACTGACCTTGTCCTCTCTGACCTTGAAAATGATTACCACCTCTGCCTCGCATGCTACCTGAACCTCCAAACCTAGCTCCAACTGGACCTTGATTAAATCTATTTCCTGGCTGTCCTCCATAACTTTGATTATGCGATTGACTGTTTTCAGGTTCATCTTCAGCGCCTTCTAAATCCATGTCGTCATCATTGCCAGCATGCTCACTTCCATTATCACTCTGAGGACGGGAACCTCCTGGTCTAGGACCACGAGGACCTTGAAAGTTGTGATTAGGAAATCGTTGGTTTGGTCCTCCACGCCCCCTCTGTCCTTGAAAGTTTTGATTGGGTCCTTGGAATCTCTGTGATCCTCCATATTGTTGAAATCTTGGATCTCCTCCCATTCTTGGCCCTTGCAAGTTTTGATAACCACCTTGATATCCCTGGTTATAGCCCCCATAACCTTGATTCTGATAGCTAGGGGTTGACTGGTGACTAATGTTTGTGATATTTTGTTTACGTGTTTGAATGTCTGTTTTTCGTGACTCCATTTGTTGTTCATACTGTTTCCACTGTTGTTCATATTGTAGAAATTGTTCTTGATTTGGATGATCTGGAAAGTAAAATTAAAATGAATTTTAAGTCATATTTGAAAAAAAAAAGTAGGTTTACAATTATGGGTATATAAACTTCAACTTTTGTTTCCCATACATCACCATGTTTATATAGAGAGAGAAAATGGGGTTTATAATGACATAACATACATAAATGAAATGAAATGGAGTTTAACGTCCTACTGTTCTGCTCCTAACCTGGGCTAATGAAGACGGGCATACGCCATACAGTGTGCTATGAGGGAAATTTTGCCCGGACAGCGGCACTATGGCCTACTCTTATATCGAATTCCAACTGTCAAGGGATCTTTTACGTGCACGCCAATGTGTACACGGGACCTCGGTTTTTCGTCCCATCCGAACGACTAGACAGCTTTCCTTGTCAGCCCCTCCGTCCTGCATCACTGACAAGGGAGAACCACGCCGGAAAATCTGGATGAACTTTCTCGGCCAATGCAGGGATCGAACACCCGACCTCCAGGCTAGCGAGCTAGCGTCTTACCCACTTAGCTACGTGATCCCCGACATAACATACACTAATCATACCTAGTTCATCTTAGAACTAACATTTTACCAAATTAAACCGGCATTATGGAATATAAGATAAAGAGCTGAACTTTCTTGCTATAATAATTAATCCAGTGGTTGTCAGGCAAGATATGGCCACATTTTGCAAGGGGTGGACAGAGAACAAGCTAAAAACAAAAGCGATTTTTCGTAAATTCAGGGGCCATAATCCAGAAACTTTTACACAATTTTCCCTAAATTCGAATTCAACCTTCATTATGGTGGAATGGTGATATATTTAAACGGTTTTTAAAATGGGATTAAAAATTATAACCGCTAGAGCATCCAGAAGCTTAAAAAAAAAAAAAAGAATTTTTTGTACAATCAGAGGCCACAAGTCAGGAAGTTACAGTCTGATGTGCGCAAAAAGCGAAAGGAACCAAGATCTTTGGGACATAAACATATATTTTAAGTTTCATCAAAATCTGATAACAATTGTGACTTCTAGATGGTCATAACAACCTTGGTACATGTATGACATATTTTTACACTATTTGCGTACAAAGAGCTGCCATTTTGTCAGGCAGTTTTGGTCCAATTTTCACGAAATTGGAACTCGAACGTCATTAGGGTGTAACGGTGATCAATTGAAATGTTTTAAAATTGGATAAAAATTGTTCAATCAGGGGCCATAATCCAGAAAGTTATGGTCTGATATGCACAAATATCAAAAGGGACTGACATTTTTGGAATATAAAGATATGTTTTAAGTTTCATCAAAATCAGATAAAAAATGTGACCTCTAGAGTGTCCGTAACCTTTGTACATGTATTACATACTTATACACAATTTGAGTACAAAGAGCGACCATTTTGTCCGGCACTTCCATTTTGATTTTCCCGAAATTCCAATTCAACCTTCATTATGGTGGAATGGTGATGTATCTAAGCGGTTTTTAAAATTGGAAAGAAAATTGTGACCTCTACAGAATCCACAAGCTAAAAATGAGATTTTTCGACTAATCAGGGGCCATAATTCAGGAAGTTACATTCGGATAAATGTGATTAACAAAAGAAATCAAGATCTTTATGATAAAAACATATATTTAAAGTTTAATCCAAATCGGATAAAAACTGTGGCCTCTAGAGGGTCCACAACCTTGATATACCACATTTTTACACTATTTGCGTACAGGGGGCGGCTATTATCTGATTTTCACGAAATTCGAACTCAACCATCATTAGTGTATAACTGTGATATATTCACACGTTTTTTTTTTTTAAATCGGATAAAAATTGTGACCTCTATAGGAACCACAAGCTCAAAACTCGATTTTTCATATAATCAAGGGCCATAATTCAGGAAGTTACGATCCGATATGCGCGAATATCGATAGAAACCAAGATCTTTGGGTTATAACCATGCATTTCAAGTTTCATCAAAATAGGAACAAAAATTTGATTTTAAACATAGGTACTTCAAATACCAACAAGCAAATCATAACGCATCCCCAACTTATAAGGGGTCTTTAACAGTGGAAGGAAACCGGAGGACCCAGAGAAACTCCACAAGGTTCCACAAAAGATTCTACTCCTTGTCACGTACAAGTGAGGGATCAAAACCAGGTCACTTGATTAACAGATCTAAAATCTAAAGATCACTCCGATAAACCATTCCACCACACGAGATGATATTTTATTTTTTTTAACAGTTTGTGTTTGACATACTCCAGAAGTACAAACTAACAGCTGTAGCACGAATCAGGGTTCAACGCAATGAAAAATATTGAGTGAATTCTGAACGTGTACAAAGTTACTATTTTATTTTCTTATATTTACTTGAGGGTGGAAATATGGCAGACATCAGAATTTTCTCGCAAGATAAAATATTCTGTGAACTGTAAATGTGTACATGAAAAACTTATTGGAAATGAATCTAGTTCACACACTATTCAAAGACTGTCAATGTGCCTCCATATCAACACAAAAACTTACTTTTATTTTGTTCTTTCCAGTCATCGTATTGTTTTCGCCAATTTTTATATTGTTCTTCAAATTCCCTTTCTTCTCTTAAAATGGATTGAAATTCTGAAAAAAAACCCAACATAATATTGTTCAGAAAATAAAAAGAGGAATGAAATATTTTTATTGCTATTTGCATAAATATCAGTGACTACAATTTACAGATTGGTATTGCAAAACAAGATTAGTTATGGAGATGTATGTAATATATATAGTATAACTGGGAGTGAGATGAACCTTACATCTGGATACAAGCACTAAATGTTAGCCCCTTCAATTTTCAAAATAGTTGACTGAACTTTTCTTCTTTTCTTTCACTGACTTTTGCCCACTAGACAGATTGAGATGATTTTATCAGCCCACATTTTCATGCTGTTGCATATTATGTTCTCCAGACCTCTGTTCACAATTGTCTGTTTTCAGTCTAAAGGTCACAAACTTTTATCCAATTTTGATAAAACTTATAATATACAAATATGTATATTTCCATATGATCTTGGATGGGCATGACTTTGGAGTTCATCATACCACTACTTATTGGGTTATGGCCCCCCCTTCGACCTTTACGTATATAATTATGAACTGTGTACATGTAAGTAAAAGGGTAAATTTTGGGACAGTGTCTATTAATGTTGGTAATTAATGTCCTGGTGAGTGTCTTTATTAGAATATTTTGGGTGGCAGATTTTATATTGTAATGTATGGATCTGGGATTATATTGTCAAGGTC
This sequence comes from Patella vulgata, assembly GCF_932274485.2. NCBI lineage: Eukaryota > Metazoa > Mollusca > Gastropoda > Patellidae > Patella > Patella vulgata. The sequence goes on from NC_065883.2 coordinate 29,684,486, forward strand.
ATGGTGTGTTACTTAAGTAGTGGAAATCTTTTAGTCTTTCAGTTATAAAGATGGTCTCTTTCTGAAAACGTTTATCAGGTGATCTCTGATTCTTTGTCTTAATTGATTATTAGTCGATGTAGCTTGTAAAAAACTTAATTACATGCATGCATCTTTACCACATGTTACAGATTTTCAGCAGGTCACACATCAGCTCTTTCCAGAAACGGGTAAGCTAATTATTTTATAAATATTTCATTTAAAAATGCATTATGTAAGATTTAGACAAAAAATAAATAATGAAAAATGAATATATTGCAAATTTCATTCAAATTACTTTTTTCTGAGTGAAGTTATGAAATGAAATGGGGTTTAACGTCCTACTCCGACTGGGCTAATGAAGACGGGCATACGCCATATACAGTGTGCTGTGAGAGACATTTTGCCCAGACAGCGACACTATGGCCTACTAGTACTACTCTTATATCAAGTTCCAACTGCCAAGAAATCTTTTAAGAAATGTGTAAACGGGACCTTAGTTTTTTGTCCCATCCGCACAACTGTACATTGTCCCAAGAAAGTTCCTCCATCCTGATGAACTTTCTCGGCCAACGCAGGGACGGAACATGTGACCTCCAAGTAGTGAGCCTACATCTTACTCACTGAGCTATCGTGAAATAAGATGTAGCACAGATTGTTTATTATCACTAGTAAGTAACGTCATTGTCTATTTTATCATTAAATTTCCAAATTTTGCAGGCGTAAAAATCCATTTAAATCTTTACCATCCAAGTAGTTTAGAGAGTTGATTATGGGCTTGTCATGTTAATGAATGTCTAAATAATTTTTTATATAACATTTGAAAACAAAATCAAGACATGCAATAGTCCGCTTTAACTCTTACATAATGATAATACTTCTTTAATTGTTTAATTAGGTGACTTTGAAAGTGAAATACTGGTATGAGAATGGTCTCATGGGTGTTTCAAATATAATTATGTATGTAATATAATATAGTAAGTCACATACATGTAGCTAATAGAAATATTAGTACACATAAATAAAGGCAATTATTGTATGTACATATATTTTCAGGGCCAAGCATAAAATATGTTTGTGTGTTTGTAGCTTTTCGTAATGTCATCATAATTTTTGTTTAATGATTTTTACGGTACATGATCTATACATATGTAGAAGATTATGATATATAGCGGAACCAGCATCTGATTACCTGTTTATGAGTTTTACTAAATCTCTTCTAAAACAGTATCATGTGTTTGTGGATTATATAATTTATAAACTTATTTAAAACACTTTCTCTGGTTTTCAATCAAGAAGTCTATTGTCCTGAATTTCTCAGGATTTACTTACTACCTTTATCACTTTGAAGATGATGGAAAGGTAGGTCTGTGACATGTATAAAAGTTGTGGACCCTCCATGGCCACCACTTGTGGTCCGAATCAAATGAAACTTAAGATAAGTTATGGATAAAAATATCTTGTAATCGTCTGATTTTGGGCGACATCAGACCGATAGTTCTTGGATTATGACTCTTGTGAATTGTACAAAGTTTGTGGACCCTACAGAGCACTCAATTTTTGTCCGATTTAGATGAAACATAAAATATATGTTAAGGATTAATAAAATAGGAAAATTTGATAAAAGTCGACCATCTTGGATTTTCGAATGGCTAATGGGCTTCTTCAAGGAGTACATGTATTGTGCCAGTTTTGATAGTTGTATTCACATTTGAATGATTTTCAGGTTTTAATGCAGTTAACTGCTGTACTAATAGCCTTAAACTTAAACACCTCTAATGCAATCAAATGGTGATTAACAACATAGTGGCTAATCACTGTCTTTTGATTAATAATACTGTATGTAATATAATATGTTCAATTTGTCTTTTGATTAATAATACTGTATGTAATACGTTGAATAAGAACCAATGTAACCATGAATCACGAGGCATATACAGGATCAAGTATCGTTGCAGCCCTAACAGTACATGTGATATACATGTAAAAAAACAATGTACATTGTATATAAACACATGTCAAAGCACAACAAAATTAAAATTCCTACAACCTTAGTTGAAATAACTCAAATAGTAATAAAAAATTTATAAGTTTGACCCTGCCAACACCTTAGGTTCTTTTCCATAATTGGCTGTACTGTAATGTTACATTTCCGAGTATAAATACAGACATGTAAAACTGTTGTGCGACTTGTAGAAAGGAATACATTGTACTTCTTACCTGGAGATTGATTCAGGTGTGATGCTTGTGGTGTGGATTGGAGTGGAGCTGAATAATGTTTCTGTTGTTGCCACTGAGCTGCCTGAGCTTTTAAATTATTTAACTTTGCTTGTTCTTCTGGACTAACTGCATTCAATTCCTATATTTACAAGAAAAATACTAGTACAATACAGAGCTTGAATTGTGTGCTATCTTCTGCACAATTAAATCCATATTCAGTACATGTAGTTTAAAAGAGAGGTCCCAGTTTTATTAAAAACAATATATTTTAAGTACAGGTATGCAATTAAATCAAATGTCAAAATGAGAATAAATAGCCATTTAAATCTAATTTGTCTGGAAGTCTCAGCTCAAACCATCCAGCCGTTTGGAAATGATCGCCCAACATAAATCTTTAATTGAACTGAGCTCAAAGTTCTAAAAGATACAATGAATGTACCATCACAAACATATACATGTATTAAGTACACAGAAATGGTGTCTGTCTCGTCTCATGGGTCTTTACAAGATATCCTAGTAATATTTTCGATAAACACCCTGAATTTTAAAATGGTGGGCTACATGTTGTATTTCCAATCTCTTCCTTTTGTGGCATACTCATGTGACTACAACTAGTGAACTGTTTACACAACTTGTTGAGATTCATTATGTTCATTATTTGAAATCAGCGTAACTCTTGCTGGTGGACAAATTAGTTCGTTGGTTTAGACTTACCTTTTTCTTTTCTTGGGGTGGTTCAGTGGGGGTTTCAGGCGGAGGTTCATCAGGTAACGGGGGTTTATCATCAGATGGAGGTTCTACAGGAGGGGCTGGATTAACACCAGATGAATCTTCCGGTTCATCAGCAGGTAATGGTGGTTGGGTTTGTGATGGGTTCTGCCACTGTCCGCCACCCTGCTGATAATACCATTGTTGCTGTTGTTGGTAGTTCATGTTCCCTTGTCCTTGTGCTTGCCATTGGCCTTGTTGTTGACCATACTGTTGAAAACCTTGGTTAGGGTAACCACCCCTACCCATCTGCTGCCAATTCCCATACATAATTAACAGTTTATTTTCAGAGTTCACTCTTCATAAGTTAATCATCTGTAAATTATAAGATAATATAGATAATTAATAATAAAAAGTGGCAACTACACGTTACGTACATGTGTATAAAACTTCTTGAATGTACAATGAACATAACTGAAGAGTTAAAAAAAAAACTTCATAAAGAAGACTGTCCTACATCTACATCATGTCATGTTCAGAATTATAAAATATCTACTGTCTGAACGTGTGACCAGTGTGCACTGGTCCTGACCCCTAGCCCTTAAAATAGCCATTAGAGAAAGAATCAAAAATCTTAAAAAAATACTGTAAAACAATTTACTATAGAGTTACCAGAATCTGTTCACCGCTAACATGAAGTGCAAGAATAAATTGTATACATTATCTATCATTATAATGGATCGTGTTATGTACCATGCATCCCAAGCGTTATTGTTTTGTTCTACTCCACTATACCCTGGGTTCATTCACTGGGTTTTCACAAATTTAAATTATCTGCCCTTGATCTAGGTTTGATTCTACAATCAATTAAAAGCAGGGTTGTTATGTTCCAAAGACTTGACCAATCAAATTACTTATCGCTCCTTAGCCTAAGCAGAAAATTTTCATCATCGAACTTAGTCAAGGTAATGATATCATGAATCTATACTCGGAGTTTCATCACTCTCACTTCATAATATAACCAAAGTTATCGTGCCCCAAAGCATCAACCAATCAGATTGCTTATCTCTGCTTACCATAAGCAGACAATGTTTATCACCGAACTCCATCAAGGCATTCACCTATTGAACGCCTACACCAAGTTCGAACATCCTACCTCAATTAGAAGGAGTCGCTAAGGAGAGTTATTGTGTTCCAAATTCTTGACCAATCAAATTGCTTAATGATCTGCTTACCCTGAGCAGAAAATGCTCATTATCGAACAGTCAAGTTATTGATGTGATATTTTAAAATTATACACCAAGTTTCCTCACTCTCACTTAATTTACGGGGGTTGGATGGCCGAATGGTTAGCATGTGCGCACTGTTTCATAAGGATTTTCCAGTGTGGTTTCCCCTTGTCAGTGATGCAGGATGAATTGCCTGACAAGGACAGCTGTCTAGTCGTTTGGATGGGACAGAAAACTGAGGTCATGTGTACACATTAGCATGCACGTAAAGAGAGAGAGGGAGAAATGGGGTTTAACGTCCACTCGACACAAACTAGGTCATTTCGGGACTAACATATGGTTTAATTTTATTTACATAATTCGCTTGCGCGTAGGGGTCTTTAGCAGTGGGAGGAAACCGGAGGACCCGGAGAAAACCCACGAGGTTGGACATGCGACCCTACTCCTTGCCACGTACAACCGGGGATTTGAAACCACGCCAGTCGACTCAATGACAGACTTTATGACACAGCGCGCGCACGCTAACCATTCAGCCATCCAACCCCCCATGCACGTAAAGAGACCTAACAGTTGGAATTTGATATAAAATACACCCAGCAACAAGTCCTACATGTATGTGTTAGTTCTGAAAACAATGTCAACAAATCCCACTGCAAGAGCTAAATCTGCCTATTGCAGGTCTTTATATTAGTTAAAAAATAGATAATTAAAATGGATTATGTTGAAAATTTCAGTCAAATTTGAAATTACTTCATTCTCAGGGGAGATATCGTCAGTGTAGTCTCAATTGTCATTGCTACCATTGTTACAATAATAAAGTCTTGATTATCCATTTTAAAATTAAATCATTAACTGCCAATCCTATTTTAAATCTGTTCAAAATCAAAATGAAATGAAATGGGGTTTAACGTCCTACTGTTTTGCTCCGAACTGGGCTAATGAAGACGGGAGTTCAAAATCAAAACCATCCAAAGTTCCAGAACGCTCATTACATACATGGGCCTGGCATGTAAATAAATGTCTAATTAATGATTTATATAACATTTGAGGCCTAACAAAAGATCAGCCTAATGCATATTTAAGGAGATTTAACAATGAACTTTATGTCACACTCACAGCTTTATGTATCGCTCAATTTCATGTGGGATGTTACACTTACATGCACATGTACCTGTCAGGGAGTGTCTTCTAATACATGTACACACCGTACTAAAATGTACTGTTTGAGCCATGCTCAAAAATATATACATGTAGTGTGTTCGTTCTGTATGAACTAACTAGCCTACTTAATTATGGTTATAAAACTATTTTACACAGAACGAAAACACTTTTATCTGTTCATTGTTAGCATGCATGTACTATGATACCACTAAGAAGCACTGCTCACAGTAGCCTAGTGTACATGTAGGTGCATGATTACATACATGTAGACATATCTGTCCTACAGCATTTTGGACTGACAACCTGCCTGACTAAAAAAAATATGTCCTCAACGTTTCAGAATCGGGAAGGTGACATTTTGGACTTGGGTAGGTGACGATTTGGACTTGGGAATACTTTGAAAGGAAAGGTTGAACACAACAGTCAAATCATAATAAGCCAAAAAAACGATTTTATTTAAATAACATGCAGGTGCACTGTCTCTACACAGCAATACAAGTGTAATTCTTGTAAAATTTCTTGAATGTCCGTTGATAAATAAATTAAGACAGGAATCTTGTAGATAGTTAATATTTCTACATGTATATTCTTTGGTTAACAACTTTTTCAACATAAATTACAGTACAGACAGTGATGGTAATAAATCTTGGATCATATCAATGCTTAAAGGAGCTAAATCGCTAATATTTGGCACCCAGTAATTGACACAAATGGATCGCAACCCATATAATAATGTAATATGAATGTATATAACCTGATTTACATCAATCGTTTCTGTTTTTACTCTAAGTTTAAATCAGTTATGTTCGGCGAAATACGCCATAAGTTTCAATCGAATGTCAATCCCTAGCATCTGGTTATTCTAGTCTACACTAATAGTATTTATTGCACATGCTCTCTAGATCAGAATATGGCATCACCGTTTGATATAACTTGTGAGATATATGTCTAGCCTCGTTCTTCGAGACCCTTGTTACAAATGGCACTGATATGCATTATGGTACATGAATCGTGTAGCAATAATTAAAATGTTTATTTTGTCTTAAATATTGGATATCAGAAGCCCATCTTTTCCCGGTAAGATCACAACATCAATGTTGATTTAAGTTGACATATAATTTGTGTTTTCAATTTCGAAGACTTTGGATGATACAGAGTTAAAGACTTGGCTATAGTAGATACGCGTAAGCTCAAATATGGATGGGAATTAACATAAACGTGAGTCTCCAAGGTAGCACGTCATTTCGGTTCCGTGTCATTTCGGACTCAACACAGACGACCTTTTTGACTCATTTTGACAACAGTTCGGACTTACTTATGACTTTTCGGACTCGGTCTAGCGACATTTTGGACTCGAATAATTAAAAGACTGTGTGATATATTTGTAACAGCTGTTTTTTTTCCGTTTTATGCGAGTCCGATAGTTGTTTTGTTTTATTTAATTTTTCGGTGATTCTTGAGACTGCTGGTAATAAGATAACACTGATTTTACACTGTTGTTTTGTTTCATCAGCGAGTATTGAACTTGACAAAAAAATAGATTTGCCACTTCTTTGTTAGGGGATTAATTAACAATTAACGATGCAACAATGAGGATTAATTAAGGGTCTACCAGAGGATTAAAACAGTTCATTGAAAGACAGTTCAATTCAATATTTTATTCCATTTCATATCCACTCTTATTACAGATTATTATACAAAAATACAATTTTTCATAATGTACAAGCAGTATCGGTAATCAACCAGTAATGTAAGCACTACTAAACATTTTCCTATACAGTATACAATGTACAACATTTTCAATCATTTTAACATAGAATATACAAGTTATCATTTAAACATTTCTTTTAACCATTATCCATCCACTTACAAACATTTTCCACTAAGTGGGAGACAGCATCCCTGTACTGGATGACGATGTAGTGTCCTTCATGGAGGCGCCGCGTCTTAGTCACCAGCCTCTCTTCCAGCTGCCGATACTTCCTCTTTCTGGGGTTCAGAGAGGCACCAGCAGCAAGCTGCTTCAGGGTCACATCACAGAAAGCTTGCTCTTGCTTGATGAGGCGGATGAAGTGGTTGGTGACAAGTTGATCTATTTTGGAATTCCACCCCTCATGATAAACACAGTTCACATGTCATATGATGAACACAGTTCACTAAACCATGAAACTGGCCTACTTGATTTAGCCAATTAGGGTCATTAAGTATACCGGTAATCCAATTATAATCCAGGGATTAGAAACTGGCATATCAGGGTGACCCCATAAAATATTGTTGAAAATATGTGTATACAGTATTTAGTAATACTGCTAATGTTTTTATAATTGTGAAAGCCTACATGTAAATGTCTTTTACTGAGTCAGAATAATCGAATCAACACACGGCCGCCATTATCGCTGATTGACAACTCACGTTTTTCCTCGTCCACAAAAGAACTGTAAGGTTTCTTTGCGCATACTACGATAACATAGGGATTATCGGTTAATCAGCTTTAATTATCCCACTTTGATGTCATTTCTAATATTTTCCAAAAAGAGTTTTCTTTGTACGCACTAATTTATCGATTGGTACTGCTATCTATGCTACGGTAAGCTTGTCGAGGAATGCAGTCAAAGTGTAGCTTACGGATTATCGTTAACAAAATTTAGGGGCTTGTCGAGTAAATGTTTACTTTTGTCTTTTGTGTAGGTCATTTAGAAATAAATTCTACAGCATATTATTCTTTTTTTAAAAAATATAAATTACTTTTACGGGAAACGTTGATAAAGAACCGCAAGTGCAATTAGGTTTTATAGTTTGGTAGAGTCTATTAATAACCATGTGTTTCATGTTAATATTTTCTTTCGTATTTTGAATGGGCCTATTTCTAATAAATTCATCTGTTACTTTTTGTATACATATTACAGATAAAGAAATAAAACATTTTCTTCATAAACATTCAACATTGAAAATTTTGCAGTTCCATGAGAGATCTATACGTTGCGCGATCCATGATTCCACGTGCTGTACTTGATTGAGAGAGGTAGATTTTACAAGCATGTTATTTTTTATTAAATCGCTTTTGGTTTATTATTATAGATTACTTTGACAGTTGTGTTCAACCTTTCCTTTCAACTTATTCTTGAGTCTGAAACGTCACCTCCCCGAGTCCGAAATATCACCTACACGAGTCCGAAATGTCAAGACCATATTGTGTCTGAGATGTCGTAAGTCCGAAATGACGCGGGACCGAAATGACATGTACATGTACATGTAATCATCTCCAAATATCCAGATATGTAATTCTTTCTGTACTAGCGAGCCAGTATCTTACCCAGGCGACCTAGCCAGTTCCTAAAAAAATAAAAACGTTCCTAAAAATACTAAATAGTAAAGAAATGAAATGAAATGGGGTTTAACGTCCTACTCTTCTGCTCCTAACCTGGGCTAATGAAGACGGGCATACGCCATACAGTGTGCTATGAGGGAAATTTTGCCCGGGCAGCGGCACTATCGCCTACTCTTATATCGAATTCCAACTGCCAGGGGATCTTTTACGTGCATTCCAATATATACACAAATAGTAAAGAAAATTAGGTCATGTGCTAGTTCAGCTCTGAACGTAGGTCTCATTACACTCGCCCTGTACGTTCAGGAACCGCCTTATTGAATCCTTGTCGAAAATTAATCTGCCCAGAGTCAAGTTTACTGGGCAATTTTAAACTGCTGAACGGTCATGTGTCAGTCTCTGTGTTGCAAATACTGACTCTAGTCTAGCGCGGTAAGCAAGATCTTATTTTCTCATTAAAATGCTCCTTTACTTTACTTTGTTCAGGCATTCACAGAGGCCGACACACGACGGTTTAGCAGTAAAAAGTTGCACACTAAAATTGACGGGGGGCCGATTCTTTTTCGAAACGGATTCAATAGGATGGTTCCTGAATGTACACTGTTACTCAGACTGTACAGCCTACTACAGGCCAGGGTAATGAGACCTTAGTCCAGCTCTGAACGTAGGTCTCATTACACTCACCTCTACGTCCAGGGAAGCTAGCATTGAATCAATGTCGAACGTAAACGACCGCCCCAGTCAATTTTACTGGGCAACTTTTTACTGCGAAACGGTCGCGTGTCAGTCACTGTGAACGCCTGAACAATATAAATGAACCAGGTGCAAAAAAATTGGGATTTTTGAAAGAATTTGATTGTAAATTATTTTAATTTAGCTAGGCAAAGCGATAAATCACTGAAGATTCTCAACTTTTCAAAGATTTCATTTTTTTTTTCTCCCAGGCTTACTTAAATTTCGTTTCATCTTATATGGCTGAGTTCTTAAATTTATGCGTTACCCTTTCAATGATGTCTGCCAAGTCTGTTAGAAGACCGAGACGTATTTTTTAAAAGCGTGTTGTGTCGCTCATACTGACTCTAGCGAGGTAAGCAAGGTCTTATTTTCGCACTAAGATGTTCATTTATATTGTTCAGGCGTTCACAGGGACTGACACGCGACCATTTCGCAGTAAAAAGTTGCCCAGTAAAATTGACTGGGGCGGTCGTTTACGTTCGACATTGATTCAATGCTAGCTTCCCTGGACGTAGAGGTGAGTGTAATGAGACCTACGTTCAGAGCTGGACTAATGAGACCTGTACTGTGTGTGTTATTGTCAAGACTAAGAGCTGAACTGGTCATGCGCTTGTCAGTTGGCCTATACAAATAAATTTTAAAAAGACAATAACCTTATATGGATGAACTCCACTTAATCCTTAAGCAAAATTTAATTGCTGGGTCCTTTAGTTCTTCGCACAAATATAGATATAACACAAAAACACTTTCACACGCTTTTCGCCTTTTCTTTTCAATCGACGAAAGTGAATATCCGCTTCCGGTTTGTTGAACTTGATTATCTAATTTTGAGGATCAGGACAATCCACCAAATTGCGTCTATGTCCTGCGAACCAGCCAAGGGTAAGGATAGAATATTAGACCTGGGACCTCTCTTACACATGTTGTTAACAACATCAAAGGAAGGAATAAATTCATTTACATAACAATAATAAATATATTAAAACATGGACCTTATACATTTATAACATTCATGATTAAACACACATTTATGCAGCGACATGAACTAAATCTGCCTATTCCAGGTCTTTCTTTACTTAAAGGAGCTATAATATGTAACAGGCATTGCCTGAGTAGAGCGAAGCTGATTATTGTCAAATATAAAACCTTCATAATTAATTTTCTCAAGTGATACAAAAAATGTTAAATAATTTAGTTTTTCAAAATTGATTTTTATTTAGATCTAAATTGTATACATTAATTTTGTTTTTTAAAAAAGAACAAAAAAGTGTGAGAATTATTTTCATTGACGTCAAAAATATGTGACGTCATTGATTAGACGCGTCATAGAAATAGTTCTATAAGGCGCGTAATCTCGCTTGGGCGAGATTTGGTAAGTTGACATGCGCATTGCCTGTTTTGCCCAGTGTATCCGGTTCCGGTCTGATTTTTTTTTTAATCAACAGTCTGTGGGTGACAATTTCAGTTACGCTCCTGTGTTACCGGAAAAGAGCTTTGCTCAAGCACCGCGCTTCGCGCGATGCTGTAGAGCTTCGCTCTATATTAAGTCTCTAACTCAATATTTTCCATAATATTCGAAATTAAAAACACGAATTAGAATTCAATATCGATAAATTTCAATCAATATTGATGTTGTTATCCTGCCGTGAAACTATAAGATCCTAGTATATCTAATATTTAAGACACAATTAACATTTTATAATTAGTACACGAGTCGTATCCTAATGTTTCGGATGCCATTATGTAATGAACAGATAAAAACATTTCCTACAACACAATATGGAAGTAATTAGTAAATGCCGATTCACAAACGACAAAATAATAACTTAAAAAACGTGTAGAATAAGTAGGCAATCTGATTAAAACACAGATCCGATTTCGTTTCGTTTTTATAGTTCAAAATTTCGTTTTTCTTGTCTTCACTACAGTGTAGGCACTGATCTCTATCAGTGGTTTGTTATTTATAGAGATCAGTGAGTGTAGGCCATCGAAAGTATAAAAAACGAAACGAAATATAGATCTGTATTTTAATTAGATTGAATAAGTAGGCGTAATACAACTGCCGTTCAATTTGAACTGTTCACGTATTTCACCGAACATAATTGATTAGAAATGGCAATATTTTTGTTCAAAATTTGTATATAAATGATTTTACATACATTCATATTACATTAATATATTAGAACCATTTTGGTCTATGTCAAGGTTCCAAGAATTAGAGCCATACACCCTTTAAGGCGTGAAATGTAATATAAATTATTAATTAGACATTAAAGATACATCATGTAAGATTTAGATAAAGAACTAGCCATTCTTGCTATGATAGTTCGAAAGAAGATGATGTAAAATGAAAAATTTGAAAATTTCATTCAAATTACTCTATTGCAAGCGAAGACATTAGCCTTTGAACGTTTGACAGACGTGTGCAATAATTTCAACCACCGTACTGGGTGATCGAAGCTAAGTCTCGGTCCTCCATATTTGATTAAATCAAAGTGTCACTGAACCATTCTAATCTATTTAATATCGGAGAAATCTGATGCCATCGAGAGTTGATTAAGGCCTGGATCAGTTAATTAATGTCTAATTAATACTTTGGAAAACATTTCAGGCCTAAAGAAAGACCTACAATAGGCAGATTTAGCTATTGCATAATGCATGTTTAACTAAGTTACCATGACCAAAATCAACTCTCGATGACATCGGATGGCTGCGATATAAGTAGATTTAAATACATTTTGTGGTCGATGCAGTTGGATAATCCGATTATCGTATAACAACTAACAAGGTTAGTAATGACACTCGAAGGAAGCTTATAATCGTATCGCCGATATCTAGACGCAGAGTGAAGTGACTGGACTGAAATTTTCTGCATATTTTCTTTTCATTATCTATTTTCTTTAACTATTATAGCGAGAACTGTCAGCTCTTTATCTAATCTTACCTAATGTAGTTTATATGTGAACATTATTTACGCTAAGGCTAAGATATAGGCCTTAGAACTGGTTCCACTACTGATGACTGATGTTTTACTATATGCAGTTTAGCGCGACAATGTATTTCCGTTTTTCGGGCACAAACATCAGAGAATGAGATCATATACCATAGATATATAATTGTATAATTGGATTGTCGTCACACATACCATCATCAATTTGTAATTATTAGTATTTATATCCCAGGGCCATACTAAACTTAGGCTGCCTGTCAACAGTTAGCTCCGCTTGAGAACAGACACTAACCTAGTTTGTTGGGGTTTTTTTCAACAATATTTTTATTCAGGTTGTCTGAATGGGATTGGGGAACAGTCAGAGCTATATGTAAAACCCCTCTCCCTAAATAATTTGTATATATGTATTATGAATGCAAAATGGGTGTATATACATAGTTATAATGGCAAACACATACATATTATATAAATATAATAAAATAGGTGAAAATGTACAGTATATATAGTAGTTTATAATTAAACATAAACAAGCATAGTAAGTTTTTTTTAATAGGCAACAATAGAGAGACAAGCCAAAATTATACATTAAATAGACGATAAAATACTATTTAATCGAGATTAAAATCTGTTTGAAATACCTATAAACTTATGGACCCGATTAAAAATATTAGTGTTAACGTCCAGACTGTAGGTTGTGGAGCCGAATAGAAGACAGTTTATATTTTTAAAATCATGTTGTAATTTGTCTGTGGTTTCTGTTCGTGCATTTGAATGTAAGGAACATCGCAGAAGGTAATGGTCGGGATCTTCAAATAATATGACCGCAGAGGCATGCGGGACTGTCGACAACATGGCTTAGGAATTTGTGACCCTGCAGGTCAGAGCATCGAAGTCGTAATTTACAATGAATTATTTGAGGTTTCCGCTGACCGTTATAATAAAACATAGTTGACCGACATTTTAAGTCCCAAATCGACGATTTTAGTCGAAACACTAAGTATACTTCGATAATTTTGAGAATTATTTATTTTGCTTCCATTTGATGGAATTGAATAGGTTTATTTAAAGCTACGTTCCCAGAAAAGTATTTATCGGGTGGTTATTTCCAATAAAAGTATGGCAATTTTGGTATATATGGAAAGAAGAAATATCCAATCTTACTAGAAAAATAATGGATTCCCCGAAAAACACTCATGGAGCACATACAGGACAAAATTGTACGGATTTCCTTAATCGACAGCCCGACGATTAGGAGTGTCTGCAGTCTGCACGCGTGACGTCGAAGGTTGCACGCGGAGATTGAGCGCTTGGTGTTCATGTTGATAAACTTTATGAAGAGTTAGACGTACAACACTTTCTGGGATAAAAATCACGGAAAAAGACGCGGGCAGTGGATAATCCGAGAATTTAATTAGGCTTCGATATTTGTAATAAATAATCAGCGATAAAGGCAACATCATCTTGTGTATGCAACGAATTCTCCTCCGACCTCGCACCCGTTGTTTCACGTGACACAAACAATATGACCTCTTTTGATTGATTTTTTATAGCCGGCTATTCCCTGACAATTGCAATGTTTTGAGAAAGATTTGATGCAAAATTATGATAAATTAATTAGTTTGAATATGTTTTTAGTCCAAATATATCACCAAAACACCCAGTTTGTACCCGGGAATGTATCTTTAGTCTTTGTGTGTAAGCCAGGTGTGAAACGGGGTAGAACCGCATTACAAAACAGTATACTATTTTTTGGATATGGCGGCCAGTCAGGACAGCGATTTATTCTCGAAGTATGAAGTAGATAGATCTCCGTGTGCAGAATGACCTAGGGGTAGAAAATGGGCCGAATTATAGAGTCTGAATGGAAGAGGAAGACGTTACTTGCTCAAATCAAGTAGTACCACTACAAATCTCTACTCCATATGGCATATTCAGGACGTTTTATTTTGTTCTTAACTAGAAATTAGATTAGAAATCAAAACTAAATTACATTTGTATAGACTATACTACAAGAATAGAACCAGCTAAAGAGAGTTAATCTTCCCTATTAATCCCCTGTGTCAGTATCCCAAATAAGATCACACTAACAACAGACAGATAACGATGCCCTACATTGTGATTAGTACACAAACAAGATTGGTGAGAAGGAATTTTCAATGAATCATTTTCAATTTCAACCAGACTTGATAACCGAAATAGGACTAGATTGGCTTTTTAAGGTTAACTAGACAATTAATAAAAGTAATTATTAAATGGAATCTGTCATTAATTCTGCTGTACAAATAGTCAGAAGCCAAACACAAGTGATTTATTTGTAAAAGATTGTAGGGCAAAAATGCATCACTGGGTTAATGTGTATGTCTTAAAAATTAAACCAAAACCAAATCATTGGTCAATATTGTTTATCCATCCTGTATGAAATCAATTTGGGTCAATTTCAGAATCTGTTTTTTTCTTAACACTTATTAACAGCTAAATCGAATCCACCAATCAATTGTTCATTGCATGACATAAATGTCAGGGGTGGACAGATTGTCATACTCATATCTTGATTGTGACTGTCCTATACACTTGTCACTACAAGTCTGATAACTAAATGTTTTGTTGGGTTTTTTTATGTCAGGAGTGTGGGCCAACTATTGTTGGTGATGAATGGAGCGATCCAGAATTGATGGAATCTCTTAGTGCTACTCTCTCTAAACAACTGGGAAATAATTTGTAAGTAATATTAACTAACAACATGCACATTTATGATGTGTAGGCCTAATGCACTTTAATTGTAGATACTATGGTCTAAAATTAATTAATTTACAAGAATCTGTTATAAGTTTTTCACTTCATGTCTGATATTAATGCCTGTATAATTTCAGATAGCAAATGGTAAAATCAGTAGGTTACCAGGTAGCTGTGTTTTATGAAATATTTCTTAAATAAATTCACACAATGACTAATATTTAATTTTATTTTAAACAATTAGTTTCTGAAATAATCTCTACTAAGTAACACTTTATTTACTTTTCAGCTTGGAATATAAAACATATGATCCAGTCAGGATAGTTTTAAATAAATTAGAAAAAAGAGGTTTCAGAGTTATTGCCATGACTGGTCTGGGACAGACATGTATTTGGACTTTACATAAACCAGAATCTAATGAAAATTCCTAGCAAAATATGTTAAGCAGCAAAAATAAAATCTAGTCAATAATTTAAGGAACTACGGTATGCATGGATTTGGTTGTACTGTATTTCAGAAACTGTTTTCTGAACAGTGTCTTTCAAGAGCTGGGGCCCGAGGTGTTCAGATTTACCATTACCATCTTTTACACATTATAACATTTTTATACACATACATGTATATCTAATTTGAATGTATATTGTGATCACCTGTGTCCATAGATAGATATATAAAGTAACATTATATTTTATGGGTATTGCATTACTGTTTCGTTAAATTATATATATATATGCATATACATAATACTTTGAAAAGCCTGATTCTCCAGTTTTAAGAACTGCCAATACATTATTCCTGACTTTCTTTATTATCTTTCACCTGTATGAGGGAGTATGCAGAAGAAGTTAACTGGCAACCTTGTCATGAACAAGTTTATGATCCAACTGTGGATACTGCATTATGATGTATCATGCATGTGTCATACTAATTCCAAAATGTAGGAAAAATGCACAGCAAACAACACACTGCAGAATTTGTATAAACATGAGATTGTTTGTTCATTGAGAATAAGAAATAACTCATCCAATTTGAAAAACCTTTCTGGAGTCAATTCTTTGTGTAAACAGATAGAGAGATCCATTTCATTCCTTTGGGTTTTTTAATGAATATTTTTTCACTACTTAATGAGGAACTATAACTTTGATAAGGTGGTAAAAATATTTAAAAAATGGAAACCCCAATACAGTTAAACATACATTATGCATGACTATGTCCTTAGTCCAATCAGACTCCGTTACTAAAGTAACTACCTATTGCAGGTCTTTCTTTATGCCTGAAATGTTATATTAAAGGAGCTAAGTCGCTAATATTTGGGTCTTGGGACCTAGAAATTGACACAAAAGGGTCGCAACGCATACAATAATGTAATATGAATGTATATAAATTGATTCATATTCAATCGTTTCTGTTTTTACTGTAATTTCTAATCAGTTAGGTTCGGCGACATAAGCCAGTATTCTCAATCGAATTTCAATCTCTAGCTGGGAGCCACGGTGGCTAGGTGGTTAAGACGCTGGCTCACTAGCCTGGAGGTCGGGTGTTCGATCCCTGCATTGGCCGAGAAAGTTCATCCTGATTTTCCGACGTGGTTTCCCCTTGTCAGTGGTGCAGAACGGAGGGCCTGACAAGGACAGCTGTCTAGTCCTTCGGATGAGACGAAAAACCGAGGTCCCGTGTATACATTAGAATGCACGTAAAAGATCCCTTGGCAGTTAGAATTCGATATAAGAGTAGGCGAAAGTGCCGCTGCCCGGGCAAAATTTCCCTCATAGCACACTGTATGGCGTATGCCCGTCTTCATTAGCCCAGTATAGGAGCAGAAAAGTAGGACGCTAAACCCCATTTCATTTCATTTCATTTCAATCTCTAGCTTCTGGTTATTCCAGTCTACGCTGATAGTATTTATTGGGCATGCTCTCCAGATAAGAATATAGCGTCACCGTTTGACATGACTTGTGGAATATGCCTAGCCTCGTTTTTCGAGTCCCGTATTACAAATAGCGTTGAAACGCATTATGGTACACGATTCGTGTACCAGTTGTAAATTGTTTATTTTGTCTTTAATATTGGATATCAGAAGGCCATTTTTTCCCGGTAACAAGGTGCTCAAAGAATGAGGCTAGACATATTCCACAAGTCATGTCAAACGGTGATATCATGTTCTTATTTGGAGAGCATGCGCAATAAATAATATCGGTGTTGACTGGAATAACCAGACGCTAGAAACTGACTTGCGGTTGAGACTTCTGGCGTATTACGCCGAACATAACTGATGACAATTTACAGAAAAACGGACACGATTGAATGTAAAACAGTTTATATAAATTCATATTACATTATTATATGTGTTGCGACCCATTTGTGTCAATTTCTATGTCCAAAATATTTAGCGATTTAGCTCCTTAACTATTAATTAGAAATTTATTAACTTGACAAGACCATAATTAACTCTTGATGCCAACGGATATCTCCAATATTAATTAGATTAAAATGGTTCAGCCATATTTTGATTTAATTTAAAAATGAAGAAGGGAGACTTAGCTTCGAACAACCAGCACACATCTTGTCAAACCATCAAAGGCTAATATCTTCGCTAGTAATTTGAATGAAATTTTCCATATATTCATTTTGCATTATATATTTTCATATTATTATAGCAAGAATGGCTAGCTCTTTATCGAAATCTTACATAATGTATCTCTAATAAATTAGGTTAATCTTTAATAAATTAGGTTAGGAACAAGTCTGTCAAACCATTGAATTGATAAATACTGGTATATTTTTAATTTCAACTGGACATTTCATTATTGCTTTCTGAGAGATTGATGAACTCCCATACAGTATTATATTGTTCTTATTAGGTGCTGAGATGTACAAAATGAGATGTGTCCAAGATTATTATGAATGTATTGTTTAAAATTAATTAAAAGTTGATGCAAATGCTGTGTTTACACAATTTTTGTGTTTTGTTAAATGAAGTGTTTTTATGATGCTTTATAATTAACTGCTTGCTGATTTAATACTTTGTCCCCCGTTCTTTGTCAGTTGGTCACACTTTTTGGGATACAATAACTGTGCTTCTAATTCAGCTAAAATGTTCAAACTTGTTGCAGGTGTGCCTTAGGTAACACCCGGCAAACCTCGGCAGATTCCGTTACTTTTGGCAACCTTCGGTTTTCCGGATTTTCGTACTATAGTCGAACCATCTGCATGCGAATGGCATTTAGTTCAACCAGTGGTCGTGACCAGCCGTACCATGCGATAAAGCACGGTCGGGATAGTTCAAAGATGGCTGACAAAACTGACACTTGAGAAGATTTTCTGAAAAATTTTATAAAATTGCCGATTGCCGTTGCGTTATTTACACCTTGGTCGGTATTCTGATATTGACTAATCCTATTTGTAACCTATTTTAAGCTTGCTTTCACATCACAGTATGGAAAATTAATCAGTTTTTAAAAATACATGAGTAAATAGGAGAAAATATAGCAGGCGGGACAACTGACATGGTCGCCACCATGAATAGTCAATGGCTAGGGCCATTTGTGTTTGGGTGCTGGTTCAGACTGTAGTCGCGACCATAGTCTACATCCGAAGGTCGCCCTAGATGTAGGGTACTGGAATCTGCTGAGGTTTGCCGAGTGCCTTAGGAAATGCCTAATTAGGTAAATGGCCGAGTTTAATGATAAACAGAGATAAATAATCTGATTGGTCAAATCTTTGGGACATGATAATTTCGATTTCAATTGAGGGAGAGTGCTAAACTTAGATAAGCAGTTTTGATTGCTCGATGCTTTACAAAAAGATAAATGTGCAATTAATTAAATGTGTCAGATTCAGTGGTTATTTAGATTTCATGTACCCTGACAAAATGCTTTACGAATATCAGTCGGAATATTGTGTCGTGAAGAAATTCGAAGAAATTTAATTATGCGACACAATTTATCTTATTGAGAAAAAAAAAAAAAAAAAAATAGACAAAAGTAGTCATCTATACGAGAGGCGGATATCGTGAACAAGGAGCGCCGTGTAACGTCAGGTATATATAAACTATTTGGGCGACGTTTCGAAGGGTATTCTCTCAACATTATCAAGCTAATGCAGTAATACAATTATTATGAGGTTAATTTATACAGAAAAACTATAACAACAATTCCCGAAACCACACAGCACAACAAGAAGATCAAAGGAGGTGATCAGACCTTTGGGAATGATGTTGTCTCTGCATCGCATCAGGAAAGTAAGGTTTACACCTAGTCTTTACGAATTCTCCCTCGGCTCCAATCTGTTCACTGCATTGATAGAGGATACTGCCACATCTCCATATTGATGTCGATAATAATCTTTGAGAGGCATTTAGTAACTGGATAGAGCAATAAACTATAACACATACTTATGGAAAAACAGCTACTTATTTATTTGGGCGACGTTTCGAAGATGTGGCAGTATCCAGGCCCGAATCCAGGATTTTGTTGAGGCGGGGGGGGGGGGGCATACATTGGAGCAAAGGGTAATCATCAGAGTGCCGCATGCATTAGTGGGTTGGTGTAGTCCAAGATCTTCCAGACGGAGTGGTATTTTTTATGAAGGACTCCAATGATTTGCTCTCCTTAATGAAAATATCACTCCGTCTGGAAGATCTTAGAATATCATGAGTATAACGAATCCTACAGATTGTTTTTGGTGAAACAGAATGGACGTCATGAGCTTTTAGGGTCGTCAACTAAATCAGCTCCCTTCTCCGAGATCCGAACTATATAAAACCCGTACTAACCCGTGGAGTAAAGGGGTGTTCTTAAGGGAGGACGCAAGGGTCGGGGGTCGTAGGTCTTCTTAAGCAGCATTTTTGATGACATCTGTGGTTGGTCGACGTATAATATATGCACGATTCAAGTTGATCGTTGTACGCAAAAGTCGAATTAAATCGTCATTTTTGTCATTTCACCCGGTTTTGTCGTTCTTATCCGGGATAGGGTTCGGGTTAGGTTTACAAATTGCACGTCAAATGTACAAATTGAAGCTGTAAAACGGTGGATTGTGGGTAAAACTATTCTGAAGGGTTAGGGTTAGAATTGTGGGTATAAACACGAAAATATATTTTCCAGCTCGTACAAAGATCTAGTATCGTGCGGTAAATAGTTGGAATTCGAAATCAGAGATATGCCTTAGAGCCGCTAGCAGGAAAATTTTCCCTCTGTGCAGAAACGTGGGACGTTAAACCCTATTTCATTTCATTTCATTTCCAATTCGGTCCCCTTTCTGTGCTTATATGGCGTGGCGTCTTTTGAGCTGAAACGTTATTATACGACTGGATGTAAAGTGATGCCAGTATATACCATGGATGTTTTCTCTTGTTTTGATCTCTAAATGTTGATTCTGACTTTAAATATGAACATATGTATATCAAACATCGATAAGTTGGGATTTTATATATACAGACAATTTGAAAAAAAAAATAATAGTAAACCAGGTCAAGATGTTATCTACACTTTATTTAGAATCTACATTTCTGACTTTTAACAAGTAATCAGACTAAAATAGATTATATTCGTTCCTTTCGATTGTGCAATTCAGTCTTGTAAACGGATGAACAGGTGTCAAAATATACAACGGTCGATACATATAAATATAGACATACATTGTAATAATCGAGAGTATTAAGGTAAGCGCGTATTATATACAGAACGAAGCATTTTATTTTAACTGTCAATAACGTATATAACATAAAAAGAAACAATATTCTTCAAAACTAAAAAGGAATATCTCAAAATAAGGCTTGATCCGTTGGTAAAACTCGGGGTCGTTGCCTACACTGTACATGTATACCGTTAATTTAGTTTCCGTGTTTTATGGTTTCAGTAAAGTCAGACGACAGTCGAAATGGTCGTAGATCTACCCCCTTTATTTCCAGGAATATTCCTATCTCTGGTATTTCTATATGGA
This sequence comes from Patella vulgata, assembly GCF_932274485.2. NCBI lineage: Eukaryota > Metazoa > Mollusca > Gastropoda > Patellidae > Patella > Patella vulgata. The sequence goes on from NC_065883.2 coordinate 29,705,511, forward strand.
ATCGAGGCTTTCATAGGAGAAAGTAGGTAAAAGTTGGTATTATCTTTCAAATTCTACTCAGCCATTTCGTTCTTCCTTGCTTACCAATCCTCATTACTCTGGAGCATCTTCTTAGTTCCACTCCCCCATCTTACTATTTTCCCCCAACCATCTATCTAATCCCCCCCCCCCCAACAACCTTCTTAGTTTCACCTAACGACCTTCCTAGCTCCCCCATCCACCTTTCTAATTTTCCCAACCATCTTCCTAATTTCACACAACCATCTTCCTAGTTTTACCCAACCAAAAGCAGAGTTACGGATGAAGTTTGCTTTTTGTATTACTGAATTATGGCCCTTGACTTAAAATCAATGGGAATTCTCTTTTACAGAATTAATTTAGGTTAAACTTTGCGGTATTTGATTGACATTTAGTACAACAAGATTTGAGAATTGATTCCATGCATATACACCGTATTTTGACTATATATTCATAGAAATGTATTCGAATTGTAAAATTAGTTCGGGCCGGTAGAGGACATGTATTGCTTCGACAATACTCTCAGAATGCTTGTTTGCCTATGTTGTTTTTTTTACCAGGAGTTACATTGTCCGAAGGTATTTTAGCAACGCACTGCTATTTCAGAAAGGGGTCAATGTTCCGTCGTTGAAATCTCGTTTGGATTAATTTCAGATAATTGTGGATCCAGTACATACAATGCTACGAGCATGTGTTGTGGTGGACAGATAGTTAGTAGACCGACAACCGATTTAACTGGAAGCAGTTCAGTATGTTGTGGCAACAGTAGTTTTGACAAACGATCGAGCATGTGCTGCCGTGGGAAAATCCTCAGAGTACCAGCAGCTTGTACTGGATCCAATAGAATATTTGCCAGCTGTTGTGGTTTGTATAGTTTAGATGTAAGATATTACCAATGCTGTGGAGGCCAGGTTGTTCAAAGCCCACCATTCTGGCCAGAGAATATCCATTTCAAGTGTTGCGGAACCAGTGGATATGATGACAGAAAACTCATGTGCTGTGCGGATCATGTTGTTAATAGACCAGCAACAGACTCTAATTCAATGTGCTGTGGCATTTCTAGTTATGACACTCGTACCACCAAATGTTGTGATGGCAAACTGTGTTAGTGATCAGTTCATACATAATGCCATGATTTTTATGTAAATAAATTTATGGAAAGCAGTAAATATACAATAAAGTAACACACATCGTAAATTCATCGTTTTATTAAGCTTCATGCAAGAATCTGTATAATATGTCCCTACATTTGTACGAAAAAAGAGTTCGTAATTGGAATAAATCCGTAATTTATTATCGAAAAATCTAAATCTCGATAGGGTTCCTACTTTGACCGAAATGAACAGCCCCGCCACAAAACATCTAGCCAAAAGCCCTGTCCATTGCCTTCACAATCTTTAAATTTTAAAATAAAACCGAAATTATGTTAAGTCGATAGAATCAGTAATATGTAGCTTACATCCGGGCAATTGGATTGAGTCCTATCTGAGGTCCTATTTTAATTCGACCGTCTTCATTAGGCCAGGTTAGGAGTAGGACGTTAAACCCCATTTCATTTCATTTCATTTTAATACGATGACGAAAAGTGCTTCTCTGTGAGGCCAATTATATTCGAAACATCTCTGGAACTAACTTTTAAACCCGTCAAGTCATTACTAAATCGATTCCTCGAAAAACAGCTAGACAATCTCTGGAAAATATCTGTCAGAGATTTTGGACAGGCCAAAAAGAAGCACATGTATCACTAATTAATATTATTAAAGCTATCCTAGTTATACCATTGTTATGGGGAAGCCCAAAGCAACACTGAAGCTAAAGAACGATGTTCTCCCAACCACATACTAACACTAATACCACATAGGGATAAAGTCACTTCTCTATTCAAACAATATTGTCTTTTCAAGGCTAATAAAAGTCTTCGAAACCGTGTCAAGTGTAAGTTTTTAAAAAAAATTGGATATTCCACGGAGCTTGACACTGGGGTGTCTTATATATGCCATTCGTAACGAACATATTATGAACTGTTACCTACATATACATGTATTTGCATTGTCGTATTTCCCCAGAAACGACTTCACGTTTTATCCCAAGTTTAATATTTCCATCATACTAGCAAACTGGGTTAATGTTTCATTGATTTATACAGATAAGAGATTCCTTTCTTCTAAAACTGGCACGATTTGATAATCTCATGAAATCATTACCACATGTTATACACAAGTGATCATATTTACATGCTTTAAAAAAATTGAAATATAATTTAATACTCAGGTTGCAGCTCAATTAAGGTGAGTATTTATTTTGTCTACAATGAAAATTTATCATCACATAGATTTGGAAAATCGTGTAGAATTATTGTCAAACAGAACGACTTTTATACAAATCTTCCTTCGTGTTTCAGTGATAAACATAATGGAAACACGCCTTTTAGTTCGAGTAATATGTTTGGTTTTGTTAATGTTTTGTAGAACTGAGGCTTTTATTAGCAATAAAGGTGAGTTGTATAAAAGAACCTTCCTGAAATTTTAACAAAAATTAGTAACTTTTACGAAACATAACGTCGGGGAAGTGTCAAAAGGGTGTATCTCGGGAAATTAGTCAAATACACTTTTTTGCATTTTTAAACTCTCCCAATTAATATGCACATTTCTTTCTAAGCTGTGTATCTCTACGCCAATTAGAACTGTTCTGGGTATCATGCGTCCAAATGTTGTATCTTGATTTATGGAAATTTTGAAATGCAAAAGGTTCTATTTCTTAATCTTTAGAAATTCTTAGATACATCCTTTTGACACTTCACCGACGATACCCGGTAAACGTAATCATGTACAGCTTTCCTAAAGACCCGGTCCCAGTGGCCGATGAACACAAAACGTATGCAAAAGGACACAGCGGACGAGCAAACTTTCGGGGGGTGGCTCCATCCGTTTTCATCCGCTTCACAAATGGACAAAATTGACGAAAATTTGCGAAAACAGAACGGAAAAGAACGAACGTGGGAAGTATGTAGCGGGGATGTTAAATGGATGTTCATCGGAAGCCTAGCGGATGAAAGCAGAAGGAAGTGGATGACAGCTCCGAAGGGGTTAGGCAAACTCCAGACATCCTTCAATATACCAGATACATCCCAGATACAAACACTTTGTCCGTTTTGAAAACTTTATATACGAGATGCATGCGCTTACATCTTTTCTATATCCGCGCTACTAACGATGTATAGACGTTCCATGTGCCTTACCTTTCCTCCCTCTTTCCGTTTTCAGCTGGAGCGGTTGCGAGGATGCCCAGAGGATGCAGAGAGGATACAGTGGACGTTAACGGATGATAACGGACATGGAACGTTTGGTGCTCGTATAAATATATCGCGCATTTACATCGTACACGGCAGAAAATTCATCCGTTATAAAAGTTTTGTCCAGCTCAAAACTCTTTGCGCGGATGAAATCAATGTGAACGGATGCTCGATGGATAGAGCGTATGAAACACGTATGCAATGAGTACACAAAGGATGCATGGCGTTTTCATACGGAGGGCACGTTTTTTCGCCGTTTTACATCCTCTTTGCATCCGTAAGTGCAGTGAGACCGGGCCTTAATATCTAATGTACACCAGTTCAATACAGTGATTTAGCTCACAAGAATCACTTAAGCCGCTTAATGGAGTTACAAACACTTAGTCACCCAAACATCATCCTTATCTAACCCAGGTATCAGTGTACCACCTTCCCAGTAATTTCTAGTCGTATTAGCCAGACCTAACCTCTGTCGATCTCACCACTGCCCCAGTGCCAAATAAGCATTCATTTATATGCTCGTCGTTTTGCCAACTATATATACACTATTTACTAAAGAAATCCAAACTCAAGCTTGGCGATTTATTTTATTTCAGGTACTTGTGGATTCAGTACCTATGATACTACAACAAGTCTGTGTTGTGGGGGAAAGATAGTACGCAGGCCAACGATCGGATTCGGTTCAAACAGTATCTATTCAGCTTGCTGTGGCACCAGTGCTTTAGATTCCAGGCGTAACATGTGTTGTGGTGGAAAGATTGTCCCTTTACCAGCAATCGGCTCAAACAGTATTTATTCCGGATGCTGTGGCAGTAACAGTTTTGATTCAAGATACAACACCTGTTGTGGCGGTCGGGTTATTAGTAGACCGACAATCGGCTCAGACAGTATATATTCAGGGTGTTGTGGCACCAGTGGTTACGATTCTCGATACAGCATGTGCTGTGGTGGTCATATTGTTGGGAGGACAGCCATTGGCTCTAGTAGTATTTATGGGGGTTGTTGTGGCACTTCTGCCTATGACACTCGATATAGCAGATGCTGTAACGGGCGATTATGTTAATTTCTGCCTATATGAGAAAACAATTAATAAAATACAGTAGCTGAATTATGATTATCAAGTTTCTTTTTTGTTATTCGCGCACCGTGAACGCGCCTTCCTTCCTTTGGAGAAGGGTTTAGGGTACCCCCCCTCCCCCTGCCCCCAATAAACTTTTGGAAAATAGGGTTTGCACCTGAGGAACTATGAAAATGACGGGAAATTTCAATTTTGGGGCTGAATTTGTGATATATTGGGGCGTATTATGATATTTTGATAAGAACATTATAAAAATTTGAATTTATGAGAAAATTGAAAAGTTCGGATTCGGGTTAGTACGACCTGTTTGAATTTTAAAGATTATCACGCCTGGGGCCTGTTTCACGAAATTTTAACTATCTTCGTTTTTATTTTTGAACTCTACTTGGTGTAGGTGTTCATCAGGTAATACCTCGACTGAGTTCAATATAGAGATTAGCCGGTTGATTTGTTGGATATAAACTTTTGAATAATAGCGCCTAACAGGCAGCTGTGTTTAATTATGTTCTCCTGATTTTGATTGTTTTTGTGTGTTTGAAGTATATGTTTGTGATATGCGCTTAGAAACACTTCACGTGTAATGAAGCGCTTTATAAATCGAACAATAATAATAATAATAAAATCCAAATTTTAGTAATTTGATTGGATAATATTAGGTTGATTTTAGTGCTTAGCCAATCAAAATTGAAGTATCTACTAAAATTTGGATTTTATCTTTACTTAAGATTTCGAGGAATAGGGCCAGAATCAATTTCATCCCCATCGTGACCGGGGAAATTTCTTACAATCTCCAGTTGGCTTTCTTATGGTCGATTTCTTCTGGCGTCTGTCTGCGGTCGGTTTCTTGGTTGACGTGTAAAGCCAGACGTTTATTCGTCGTGGGCGCCCAACAAATGTCACTCGGCTTATGGGGCGCCAAACTACGGGCCTGTCGGCAACTGTTTCACAGAGAATTACGAAAGTCTTCTAATATCTCTGTAAAAGATGACTGCCTTCAACACGTGTCGTCGCAGCACGCGGCGTCTATCATTGGCTGAATGGCGCGTGCATTGTTTACATAAGACGTTAAGTCGCATGATGTCATCCTTATCAGTCATTGTTGCGGCCTAGCGAATATTCACTGCTGATCAGCGTGGCCTGTCGGATGCTCTGTATAATCGAGACAGTCTGTATCACACTGATCAGCAGTGAATATTCGCTAGGCCGAAGACTTGTAATTCTCTGTGAATCAGATTGAGTCTGGAAAACAGAGGCTACATCCGACGTGTGAAAATCGGAGGAATGTTTTGTTTAGAGAGTATCTCTTCTGCAACTATTCGGAGTTCGGCAATCATGACCAATTCTACTCATCGAGTTGGTTTACTAATTGGTAAGTTTTGTGCCATAAAATAGTGATTTATTGTTATTGAAAACTGCAAGAAAATAATATGAAATGTCAGTTACTTTGAACGTGTATCTAGAGAACATTGTTGTTTTGTTGGGGGTAGGTGGATCACAGCGCTGGATACCGCCGAACTAGAGTCCATAAAGGGGGAAGGGAAACAACTCCATTTTACCCCGACGGAACCAGACCACATACGCTATTGTTCAAATTAATGAAATATGATTTGATTTGGTAAAACAAAACAAAAAGCGAGAGGTTTTTCAACCATGAAATTTATTTCATAGTGGACATGAAGCCCCTGAAGTGTGTTGAGCAAAGGTGGATACTAATACTGTTAATGATTTATTTTTTGAAAGTAACTTCAGTGATTATTGTAAAGAAAGAAAGCAATTTGTGACATCGTCTTTGCCACAAAATCTTTCTATTTGAAAAATAGTGATGTTTGTATTGAATCGGTCAAAATTGTTCATATTTTGTTCTTGGTGGTGTTCCTGGTGTTCAGCTGTTGATTGTAGCATATCATTGTGCCTTTCACAGAAATGTAGGGGTTATAGCCTAATAACGTAGCCTATAGGCTTAGGCCTACTAGCTGATCCTAATTTTTTAAAAGCCACAATTTATACCCCATGTCTGCACCATGAAGATCTGATTTTTAATATTCGCCTTCTGTCAAATTCAATTTTTTTCTGCTTGAAAGAATTGGATCTTTGGTGGGTTCCTACGATCGGGAAACATCTTTCATAATTTGTACATGTGCCGTACATCTTGATCTGATGTTAACATTTCGATTTGCAAGATTAAAGTGTATCTCTCAAACTTCCATTTAAAAAAGTGCCGCATTTACATTATCTGATTGATTTACCATATCCTTTAATATTGAATTATCATATCCTTTATATATGTCTCTCCATTATTTTATTCAAGTTGAGGGTGTTGAAAGAAATGCCAAAGATGTTGCCGACAGGAAAGAAAGAATGAAGAAAATTATACAGAAACATCCTTTGTAGGTGATCATCACACATAGAATTCAGCTTTTTATTTACACAGATAAGCAAGGGTGCGGATGTGGTGCTGGTGCACACCTGACTTTTGATCACACAAATTGGCATATAATTGGGATTTGTCAGACACACATACTCCACTTTGTTTGTTCAACTTAGGCACACATTGAATTGGGTATATAAGCACCAGCATTAGGTAATTGAGAGAGAGAAAGAAATGGGGTTTAATCTCTACTTGACACGCACAAGGTCATTTTGAGACTAATGTGTGGTACCTTGGGTAATTGAGTTTTCATCACCCTTGCTGTCATTCAACTATTGTGTCTATTGTAAGTTACACACTTTTTCCTTTTGACTGCACTACCTGTTTTTGTATAGAATGCTCTTTATATGAAGTTGCTATATTAAAATATTGCATGAGATTAAAACATTGCATGAGAATCAATGTAAACTTTACATGATTAAATTCAATGTTTTAGTATTGAAATGTATGGTAGTATATTATTTTGAAATAGTAATAAGATTTGAAGATTTGTATTTAAAATAACATATGTATACAGTAGTTTTTGTTTTATTTACCAGGTTGTCTAACTGTATCTTGACAGATGAATGTACTACTTGTGAAACTTCCAAGATACAGGTAAAACAAGTACCGGTACATATTTATAATATAATTCCAACGGTTAAGGGGCCGTAAGCACCATCATTGGTATCCTCACTGACGTTACACCTGAAAGGTTGGAACCTGGTGTGGGAAACTCCAAAGTTTTGTTTTATCTGCAACGTGGTGATCTCAAGGGGGCTCTCAAACAGAGTGGCACTGCAAATATTTGAGGTATCTTGGATTGATTAAGGGAATAGGTCTTTCTGAATGGTTTATCTGTTTTATTTTACAGGTCAAGTTATGTGAATGGTGTGATTCACAAAAGTTTGATGTTGTTTTCACATTTGGTGGAGTGGAGCTCTCTCCCTTGGATATTGTACCAGAGGTAAGTTTTAACACCACCACTCACCTGTCCAACCTTGTGGGCTTTCTCTGTGTCCTCCAGTTTCTTACCCCTGCTAAAGATCCCTATGTGCAAGTAAAATATATATTTTTTCTTTGGGCTGATAAATCTACAGTACCTTTCTGTGTTTTGTATTACTTTCAAGACACTGGAAAGGAATTTATTTCATTTTCGGTGTATTTGGGGTTTGAATAAAACATTAATAGCATGGTTGCTCGCATAGATTTATCTTTTGAAGAGGATTTGCAATTTTTTCACCCCTATTAAATTGATTTAGATATATCATAAATCACTTGCATTGTTAAATCTTAACTGCTTTAGATGGTGAAAGTTAGGCAAATTTTAAGTGTCGATAGATATTTTCATTCAGGTAACTAGAGGAATTATAGAGAGAGAAGCACTGTATTTAACTGTAGCCTTGATCAAAAAGTTTTTAGATAGTTCACCTCTTACAGTTTTATCCAGGTAGTATATTTAAGTACTTATTGTTCTTAATGGAATCAGTGTTGAATTATGAAATAAATAGAAATGTATCATTTACTTTCACATATATTTGGCAAAATATAGCCCAGTTGGAGCTGACATTCTGTAAAACACCATTTTATTTCATGCTTTTACATAGTGGTGTTGTAAACATAAACTGTGTGCAGTGAATATAGACTAATCATGTGCTTGTAGTGAATACTCAAACACTGGACAAACCTCTGAAATTAATAAGATAGTGTATCTCTTATGCACTACATCAGAAGTATTTGAAATAAGTAATAATGTAATAAAACTCTTTCATTATTTGTTTATAATTCTGTTCAAAACAATTGTAGGGGTTGTCTAATACATCTTGCTATAGAAGGGAACAAATAATTTACATCCTCTGACTAGATGTTTGTGTTCTCCCACCTGTATCATTAATTAGATGATGTATATTATATTTTATAGAGGTATTTGTGGTATTAGAGGTTCCACTCTCATCATAAATTTAACAAATGATTCCAAACAACTTGAGGTATAATAATTAATTCATTACTATATAAAATCAACGATAGGTAACTCTTTTAGTTTAGCACTCAATAGCTCTGTTGGAGTATCAAATAAAATATATTATGTCATTTTGTATGTAAAAAGTTATCTGACTTGTTGTGGACTTAGTTCAGTTCAGCTTATTGAACAGGTGACCTAATTAGGCTCAAAGGGTGATATCTTTTAATAATTTACCCCGGGAGTCTACTGTTTTCTTTTACTGAAGGATGCAGCCTTAAAACATAGAAGCCAAGATTGTGATATTCTTTGGATCTTGAAATACTGGAGATTCAGTGTTGATGTTCTTGCATATTTAATGCATATTTAGTTCTGAGAAATTATTAAAGGATCAAACAGTAAATGCATTATGAAATTAAAGCTACAGAAACTTTTTCTATTATTTTATTTTGTTTTCTCTAATTCTGTATTTATTTGGTTTTTGTTTGTACAGAATTGTTTAGATGTTATATGTCCTTGCCTTGAACAAATTATCCAATCACTGAAGCAACCAGTAACACCTCATAAAATAGAATTTATAGACAACAGTTTACGAACTGAACAAACTGAGGTTCGTTTATTTTATTATAATATTTGTTATATTCTGCTCTTGAAATACATATCCAATTTGTCCTTTAGCTACAAATCTAGTGACATTTATCCTTAAGCTACAAACCAAGGGTCCTTAGCTACACATCTACTGACATGTATCCTTTAGCTATAAATACAGTGACATGTATCCTTTAGCTACACATCTAGTGACATGACATGTGTCATTTAGCCACAAGTCCAGTGACATTGGACATGTGTCATTTAGCTACAAGTCTAGTGACATGTCATTTGATGTGCAGAAAGTGGCAAAGTAGGCTACTCGTTATTTTTAGAACTTCTGAACCTCTTTGAAGCAACGAGGGATTGTTTTAAAATGACACTGATATTTATATTTTGGTGAACCTATTTTTGTGAACATCTTAATAGTAGATCAATTTATGTCCATATCAGGCCTTATTTTCCTTAAATTTATATAAGGAAGATATCTATTGGTCTTTTATCATGTTGAATTTCTTATACTTTTGATCTCTTTACAGGCAGAAGAGCCAAAGGACTATAGCTATGGATCACACATTGATATCCCACCAGACAAGAGTCTTGTTGAAGATTTTACAAAGGAACCAGAACAAAGCATTTTGGATCTCCATGTATTTGAAGATGATGGTCCAGATGAGATTGAGGAAATACAAACCGATGAATTGGACAAAATAGAAGATATAGTTCCTGTTAGTGAAATTACTGCCTGTCAAGAAATATCCAAACCAGTTCCTCAAAAGTTATGCCTTAAAAAAATATTATCAAAAAGTCCATATCACACTCGCAAACAGTCATTTAAAAATAGCATCAGAGCAGATGCTGTATCTTGTGACCTTAGTAATTTACATAATGACAATAAGGATGAAAGCGAACCAGCCACATGCAGGCAGTCAGAGAAGGAAACATCTGAAAATGAAGCAGTTACAAAATTGGAGACTGGTACTATAGTCTCTGATGCTCCAAATGATAAAAGTGGGAATAACAAACCTGAAAGTCTGCAACAAAGTTGTTCTGTTAATGAAGATGTGTATCGATTTGACAGTTATTCTGATTCTGAGGAAGAGGTAACAACCAAAGGCAAGAAATTGTCCAGTAAAAAACGAGGAAAAAGTTTCAAAAAGGCTCGAATATATCATAATTACGACCGTAATAAAGAAATCTGTTTTATACCCGTTGGTGAAGCCATGATTGATTTCCTTAAATCTCATCCATCAATCAAAGATATATATTTAAATAAGGGAAAAAGACATGTCAAAAAAAATCTTGTTATCCTCAAACGTCAAGAATCTGCCATCGATAAAGCATCATGGGAGAGAAAAGGTCACAAATTGGAGCGAAATCGTTTTGATGATTATTTCGAGGTAACAGATGAAGGGGAGAAGAAGAAAGAAGAAATAGGTCGCTGTCAAGCAAGAGATGAATATGTGGTAAATTGGTACGTGTGGTGTCCAGGTCATGGAAATTGTATGAGAAAATGTGGTGGATATGGCAAATGTAAAGAAGGTTTGAAAAACTTTAAATATTTCTATTCCAAGTAAATAAAATGTGGAAGGGGTTTTGATTGATCTATTGCATGTTAGAAGAGACTGATATTAAATGTGGTCATAAGGGAGTTCAGAATGTTCCGAATTCAGAGAATTGTGATCAATAAGTGGAGTCACATAAATCAAGTCCCGTCATTGTTTTGAACATGCTCCAGTTGTGGTGATATGTCTCTAAGAAGCCTCAATAGTCACAGACTGTGTAAGCAAGGTGAAGGCCAGGCTTCAAGAGTTGAAGGAAATTGTACAATCTTATATTTCATGAAGTCACAACTTCTGGCTGGAATTCCATAAAATTGGTTCATTATTTGACCAAAGTTATCTTTTATTTTTGATACATTTCAGGTTGCGGTGGGATGGCCCATAAACAAGATCGGCACAACTGTTCATTCCTTGTAAACTTCAAAATATTTCTCTCAGATCTGACAAAATGGCGAATTCAGATGACTGGATGCCATGTACCTGATGATTCTACAGTGCCGTGGGTACCACCTGAAGTTGCTCATCAACGAATGAACCAAAACACACGAGATTTTATCATTTCACAGTTTGAGGCCAAAAACGTTTCAACGTCAAACGTACAAGAAGCTTTTATAAAAGAGCAACAAAATCCATCCAGTACAGTTTTATCGAAACGTAAAATATCTCGAGTTATGTGGGGTTTAAAGAAACGAAAATCTGACAGAAAATCATCATCCAAACTGTCTGTCCCATTAAATACTTCTGTGGCTGGTCAGTCGGAGTCTACAGAAAAAATAACAGTTATTTCCATTCCTTCCACTTGTCAATCAAATAATATTGCTCAATCATCCAGTCTTTCCAGTGTTTCAAATGATACAAACATTCCTGCAACTGTTAATCAGTCCTACAGTATTAAAATGGACCAACCAAAAGTAATCATAATAAATCAAGATTTGCTAACACGTGTCACAGATAGTGATCCGTCTAATATTGATGTTTCTGAGCTGATTCAGAATTCTGAGATTCCAGATGGTGAAATGTCAAATTCTGATCTGAGAGCTGTTTTACTTTCACTTTATAACCAACAATAAAGAAACATTATTTTTATAAAGCAAACCCCTTTTTTTCACTTTTGAATATATGATTTACTTTTTGAGAACCATATGCAAACTCTACCAAAATGGCCATGTAAGTAAAGAAAATCTCAAAATTGCCTTTCCAACTCTCTCCCCATTTCCTTCCCACAGATCCTTTTTTTTTCCAAAACCCCTAGACAATTCCATCTTACTGGAGACTCATCAATAATAGGAATCTAATGAACTTAGTCCAGAATTATAGTATAAATAGAGAATGTCATTTTTAAGTCTTTGTTTTTTGCACACACTCTACTGACTAATATTTAGCTTTATGGTCGACCTTACCTAGCTTTTATAAGAAATTAATCAAATTTTTGTACGCCCACATTGAAATGTGGTTCTATATTGTCTCCGCCCCATTTGTTGGTCTAAAGGCTTAAGGTAATATCAGATTGACATTAAATTTATACACACTGTTTAGGGTCATGAGACGAAGAAGCCTATTGATTTTCAGCGATTTCCGATAATTACCAGCAGAGTTATGGTCCTTGATCACTTTGAAAAATCTTGTGAATGCTCTCCGGGCTAAAGTTAAATTTAACTCTAAATTAATACACAGTGATTAAGGTCATTCGATCAGGAAAACTGTTGATTTTCAACGATTTCCGATAATTACTGCCAGAGTTATAGCACTTGATCACTTTGAAATATCTTGTGGAAGCTCTAGAGGCAAAAGTTAATATCTGATGGACTTTATATTTATACAGTGTTCACGGTCATGAGTCAAAGAGGCCGATTGGTTTTCAACGATTTCCGATAATTACTGCCACAGTTATAGCCCTTGATATTAAATTTTTGTATACTAAATGTTAGCATAGGACAGAACTAGAAGCCAAATGGGTTAATCAGATTTAAGTGTGTTGTAAATATTCATTACTGACAAAAGAAAAGAATATGCAACAACCCTTGTTGTCTGATAGTAGGATGACTTAGCTGCTGTGGGCATATATCTTTAAATAATCTGGAATTGAGCTGAATTTCATGAACTCATGTGTGAACACTTTATCAATACCTCTTTACCACTATCAGCATTTTGGAGGTGTCTGTTAAGTTGTTCGGGACAATAGCTAGGCAAATCTAGATATTGATACCACCGGGTACACTTGGCTGAACAATACTGACAAGTTAGAAAAAAATAAATCAAGAATTTGTTACAGGTTTATATGATTTTTCACAGGGGCAGTAAAATGTCTGCAAGAATTGTGGACAGACTAAGGAAAATGTGGGTGGATAAGTTAATTATTGCACAGCGTGAACTGTGATCCGTGCCTGCTGTTGCCATTTCAGTATAAATCAGAATGTTGCCTGCTACTACCATTTCTCAACTATTCATCCCATTGAAATGGCACAAATAAAGGCAATAACTTACAGTGTAGCTTATTTGAACACTTTATGAATTATGATTGTGACTACAATTACAAATGTTTTTTCTCGTGGCTTGAATATATTTTCCATTGGTTATGTATTTAGAACATAAATTTTACTAACAATTTACCAGCGGCTGCCAGACAGGATACGCCCACATTTTGCAAGAGATGGATAGAGAACAAGCTAAAAACAAAGGGGATTTTTTGTACAATCAGGGGCAATAATCCAGAAAGTTATGGTCTGAAATGCGCAAATATCAAAAGGGATTGAGATCTTTGGGATATAAAGATATGTTTAAAGTTTCATCAGAATCGGATAAAAATTGTGACCTCTAGAGGGTCGACAACCTTCGTATTTCATAGTTTTACACAATTTGCGAACAAAGAGCAGCCATTTTGTTGGGCAGTTTCATTTAGATTTTCCCGAAATTCGAATTAAACCTTCATTATGGTGGGGCAATAATCCAGGAAGTTAAGTTTGGGTATCCGCGATTATCAAAAGGAACCAAGATCTTAGTGTGTAATGGTGATATATTAATTCACACGCTTTTTTTTAAATCGGATAAAAATTGCGACCTCTACTTACATGTAGACCACAAGCTAACCAGCGGCTGCCAGGCAGGATACGCCCACATTTTTGAGAGATGGATAGAGAACAAGCTAAAAAGAAAGTGATTTTTCCTACAATCAAGGGCCATAATTCATGAAGTTACAATTCGATATGCGCAAATATCGAAAGGAACCAAGATCTTTGGGTTATAAACATGCATTTCAAGTTTCATCAAAATCGGATTAAAATTGTAACCTCTACAGGGTCCACAACCTTGATATACCATATTTTTACACCTTTCGCGTACAAGCGGCGGCCACTTTGTCCGGCAGTTTTGGTTTGATTTTCAGGAAATTTGAACTCAACCTTTATTATGGTGTTACGGTGATATATTCAAACGATTTTTAAAATCAGATAATAAGTGTGACCTTCAGAGGGACCACAAGCTAAAAGAGGCGATTTTTCGTATAATCAGGGGCTATAATTCATGAAGTACGATCCGATATGTGACAATATCGAAAGGAACCAAGATCTTTAGGTTATAAACATGCATTTCAAGTTTCATCAAAATCGAATTAAAATTGCGACCTCTACAGGGTCCACAACCTTGACATATACCATATTTTTACACTATTCGCATACAAGCGGCGACCATTTTGTCAGGCAATTTTGGTCCTATTTTCACGAAATTCTAACTCAACCTTCATTACGGTGTAACGGTGATATAATCAAACGTTTTTTTAAATCGGATAATAATTGAGACCTCCAGAGGGACTAAAGCTAAAAAAAGGCGATCTTGCGTACAATCAGGGGCCATAATTCAGGAAGTTACGATCCGATATGTGACAATATCAAAAGGAACCAAGATCTTTAGGTTATAAACATGCTTTTCATCAAAATCAAATTAAAATTGTGACCCATACAGGGTCCACAACCTTGATTTACCCTATTTTTACACTATTCGCGTACAAACGGCGGCCATTTTGTCCGGCAATTTTGGTCAGATTTTCCCCAAATTCGAACTCAACCTTCCTTAAGGTGTAACGGTGATATAATAATACGGTTTTTTAAATCGGATAAAAATTATGACCTATATAGGGTCCACAAGCTAAAAACACAATTTTTCGTACATTCAGGGGCCATAATTCAGGAAGTTACGGTCCAATATGCATGAATATCGAAAGGAACTGAGATCTTTGGGTTATAAACTTACATGTCAAGTTTCAACAAAATCGGATAAAAATTGTTACCTGTATAGGTTCCACAAGCTAAAAACGTGATTTTTCGTACAAACAGGGGCCATAATCCATGAAGTTTCGATCCGATACATGCCAATATCGAAAGCAGCCAAGATCTTTTGGAGATAAACCTATATTTCAAGTTTCGTCAAAATCGAATAAGAATTGTGACCTCTAGAGTGTCCACAAACAAATTGTGGACGGAAGGACGTCCAGACGACCGGACGGACAGGGGCAACGGCATGATACGTCCACATGAAAATGTGGCCGTATAAAAACGTGATTTTTTGTTCAATCAAGGGCCATAATTCAGGAAGTTATGCTCGAATATCGAAAGGAACTAAAAAGTTTCATCGAAATCGGATCAAAATTGTGACCTCTAGAGGGTCCACAACCTTGATTTACCAGATGTTTACACTATTTACGTACGAGGGGCGTCCATTTTATCTGGCAGTTTTGGCCCGATTTTCACGAAATTCGAACTCAACAGCCATTACGGTGTAACGGTGATATATTCGAACTTTTTTTTTAAATCAGATAATAATTGTGACATCTAGGGTCCACAAGCTAAAAACGCGATTTTTCGTACAATCAGAGTTCATAATTCAGGAAGTTACGATTCGATATGCACGAATATCGAAAGGAACTGAGATCTTTGGGTTATAAACTTACATTTTAAGTTTCATCAAAATCAGAAGAACATTGTGACCTCTAGAAGGCCCACAACCTTGATATACCATATTTTTACGCTATTGAGAACGAGGGGCGACCATTTTGTCTGTCAGTTTTGGGCCGATTTTGACGAAAATCGAACTCAACCAGCCTTAGGGTATAACGGTGATATATTAAAAGTTTTTTTTTTTTAAATCGGATAAGAATTACAAGCTAAAAAAAAGCGAATTTTCGTACAATCAGGGGCCATAATTCAGGAAGTTACGGTCAGATATGCGCGAATATCGAAACGAACCAAGACCTTTGGGTTATAAACTTACATTTCAAGTTTCAACAAAATCGGATAAAAATTGTGACCTTTATAGGGTCCACAATCTTGATATACCATATTTTTACGCTATTTGAGAACGATGAGCAGCCATTTTGTCAGTCAGTTTTGGTCCGATTTTCACGAAATTGGAACTCGGCCATCCTTAGCATGTAACAGTGATATACTAAAACGTTTTTTTAAATCGGATAAAAATTATGACCTCTACAGTGTCCATGAAGTTACAGTCCGGGTATACAGACAACTCATCCCAATATAAGACAACTCATCCCAAGACAACTCATCCCAATATAAGACAACTCATCCCAACTTTAAAACATGGGTCGAGATATAAGACAACTCATCCCAACAAATATACATGCCAGTTATATTTGTTTTAATACAATTGCTTTTTTTCAAGACTACTCAGACCATTCTGATTTTGTTATAAAAATGTGTTATCTTAATAAAATTGATTTTGTTGCTTTAATAAAATAAATATTGTTATTTTAAATTATAAGTTATTTTAAGTTCTGGGTGCTCCGTATACTTATAGTGTACACGTTTCAATTCCATCTTTGAACCATACATGCGACTGGAAATGTTGGCCCCAGTCGTGCTGATTGTTTCCATATCATTGCCTGATAGAAATTCGTCAGAATATGACATTATATCCTTATCTTTATGTATGAGTTTCAGTACAGCTAATATCTTGGGATGAGTTGTCTTATTTTGGGATGAGTTGTCTTTGGGATGAGTTGTCAGGTATTCATTGAAAGGAACCGAGATCTTAGGGTGATAAACCAATATTTCAAGTTTCGTTGAAATCGGATAAAAATTGTGACCTCTAGAGTGTTCACAAACAATTGTGGACCAACGGACGAACAGGGGCGACGACAATATACGTCCACATGAAAATGTGGGCGTATAAAAATGCCTTTTGTTGCAGTAATTAAAATCAAAGACACAAGGTGTTTGTTTCATGCCTTTGCATCTCATGTGGTGTAATTAAAGTTGTTGGTACATGTGGGGAAGGACAATATTATTGCCCAGATAACAACATTCCTGTCGACTTTTTGTGAAATTCCAACTGTTAAGTTTTCTTTGAGGTACCGACTACTATTACAATCTGATTAAAATACAGATCGATATTTTGATTCGTTGTTTGTATACTTTCGATGGCCTCCACTACATGAAGATCTGAACAGTGTAGTGAGAGGTCGCATCAAGGCTCATACAAGCGGCTTTTGACCCTATGACATCAGGCATTCAATTAACCAATCAGCATTGATATTTCTAAGGAATAACCACAGTTCCGTGCACAACACGCTCAGAACTTGCTGTAACAGACCATTTCATTGGCTAATGCCTCACATCAACCAGAACGTGGGTTATATAAAAACTCTTCCGGATCCTTGTGTAGTAAAGACAAGTAAAACGAAATTTGTAACTATAAGAAAACGAAACGAAATAGAATTGACACTACTAGTACTACACACCAATGTGTACCTGTGTGAATCTCAGGATTTTTATGCCATCTAAATAACTAGGTACAATTTCACTGTCGTCAAGTCACGACAAGTCAGAACCATGTGTGAAATGTGCCTTGACCCAAGGTAGAATTCACAGCTGGGACAGTTTGGACTGTCTCAAGGAAAGTCTTTACCACTCGGCAAAAGAAGGGTAGGTAATTTGCGGCTAAAGGTGGGTTCTTTCTATATTACATCCACTGCCAAGTTTGAGATCCATATGTGCAATGGAAATAAATGCAAGATAGCCTGTTGCGATAGTAGTGAAGTTACCTCCCATTCAAAGATTTGGTCGACTAAGAAAAATAAAAATATTTATTAATAATAAAACAGTCCATATAATACATATATAATATATACAGTTAATGAAAGCATGCTAAAAAAAATATCAACAAATTTTATAATAACAGTTAAAAATAGCATGTTAAAAATGCAATTATGTAAAGATGAAAATATTTAACAGGATGACATAAAAAAACTTAAGGAATTGCCAGAATATTGTTAATGAAATAATGAAGTGGGTAGAAAACCAAGATGAACTTAGACCCACAAATCAAGTAAAAAAGGTTAATAACCTGAGCACTAGAGAGAGAGAAATGGGGTTTAACGTCCACTCAACACAAACTAGGTCATTTCGGGACTAACATATGGTTTAATTTTATTTCAATAATTCGCTTGCGCATAGGGGTCTTTAGCAGTGGGAGGAAACCGGAGGACCCGGAGAAAACCCACGAGGTTGGACAGGCGACCCTACTCCTTGTCACGTACAACCGGGGATTTGAAACCACGCCAGTCGACTCAATGACAGACTTTATGATACAGCGCGCGCACGCTAACCATTCAGCCATCCAACCCCCCCTGAGCACTAGACATTTAACAATAACAAACCTTTTCAATAAATATTTTCTCATTATGGTATTACAATAAAACATTGAAATGTACATAGCATGACAGTCTCTTTTTTTTAAAATGATCAATGATATATTTAAATGTGACAATACAAATGTATGATATAAATAACTTCATATTCAATATATTTTTATATTTTCTAAATTATAATTAATCAATTTCATTTATATATTTGATTAGGGTGAATTTAATTATAAGATATAAGTTTGTCTAGAAATAATAAATTATAGTTTAAATGAAGCAAATTCAAAAAAAATATAAGCTTATGTGATATATAAAATACACAATGCTACAATTTAGATAATAAAATATAAGATTATAAGATCTATTTTAAAATATCATGCAATGAATAAGGTAAATATTAATACATCATAAAGTTAAAATTTTGAATAGTAGCTGTATAGATAAAAATATTAACAGTATCTGTAAAACAAAAGGTCATGTTAAAACAAACAACAAGCAAACAAGGTTACCATTATTAATCTCATGTTAAAAACAATAAGTAAACATTACTATGAATCTTATTAAAAATTTTGTGTGTAGCAAATAACCAGCATAAAAAATTATAAGAATTAAGCATTTCCCAATGTAACATGAATTATGGTATAATTGTGTCATCAATCCCTATGTATGTATATCTATAAATATGAACATAATGTAAGACACAGTTTCCGCATAAATTAACACTAGTAGTATAATAATTAATTATATTGTGTATTTTTTTCTTTTCAATACTGGATGTATTTGAGACTGATATCCAAGTTGTTAATTAACACTGAAAAAAAAGGTGAATATTATTATTACATGTATCAGCGGGGTTTAAGTATGCAAATCAAACACCGAAATAATAAAGAAATGGCATATTCTGTCTTTTATCAGCTTATCACCATCGGCCGAAGCAGACATTAATCCTTACTTAATTAGTTTCCATGTCAAAAACTTTGAGTCATTGCTTGTAATGATCACAAAGATTGCTTAACAGGGTAAAGCAACTCCGATAATTGAGGACTATTGTTTTTTTTTTGTAATAAGTGAGCTGATAAAACACAATCATATTTGGTAGACATTCAAGATATCTGAAGAAAAAGCTGTAACATTTTTACCTTAAATTAGCTAGCTGTTCTTCAAGCTCTTCTCTCCTATTGATTTTTTTCAACTCCTCAGCATTTAATTTAATACCATTCTTCTGCTTTTCTTCTAATTTTGCAATGCCAGTTAGTTTTTTACGAATTCTTTTAGCTTTCTTAGCACTTTCTAATAACTGAAGAAAAAGAGAGAATGTATCATGAAATGCCTCATCAATACAATAATTCAATCATTTGGAGATTAAAGATAAGTCTATTTTTTTATTTGGTTGGATATTTGGTAAAACCTGCACAGATCTTATACATCTGAATAGGTTTGCTGTCATACAGTATTTCCTTATTAGTGATGGGTCACACTCATCATGATTACATTTTTATATTGGTAATGTAAGCGTAAACTGGTTTACAATTTTTTTTTCTTATAGTGTTTGATCTAAAGTGTTTGTAGTATAAGGAAAGTCAACACTTCAAAAATAAGATATACTAGATGGTCGAAGATACAATAACAGGGGCGGATCCAGAGGGGTTGGGGGGTGGGGGGTCGAACCCCCCCCCCCCCCCCCTGCTCAGCTACATAATTTTTTTTTTATAAATCAACACTTTTTATGAGAAAAGTTTCTCGGCCGTGTACTTTATCCTTTATCGTCAGATGTGGGACAGGATGGGCACTCAAAGCACGAGATAATGATATAGACATAATGTGATATCACAACTAATGCTTTGCATCCATGAAATTGAATCACAATGTCATTGTATTAATTTATAATAAAAATTGACGTCAAAGGCCCAATGTGTATGTATATACCACAAAATGACGATAGAGGCAATGCGGGCGGGGGGGGGGGGGGAGGAGATACATTGTCTCAGGAACCTGGCAAACCCCCTCCTGCAAAAATTCCTGAATCCGCCCCTGAATAAGTCTAAGATGTCTGTGGATTTAATGATCAAAAGCATGTAACTACCTCATTACTATCGGTGTTAGAACCATCAGTACTTACATCATCTGAAGATATAAAATAATGCCAAACATTATAAATAACATTATAATAACATTATAAAGTAATGCTTCATAACATTATGAAAAAACACATCACAACATCATAAAAAAAAACTTTATAACATTATGAAAAAACACAAAAATATTCTGAACAGGTTAAATTGAACTCGCATAGTATTTTAGAAAATTGCATGTTTTTCAACATGTTATTAATATGAAGATGGTGACCAAACTGTTAAACAGAACGATTCAATAAGAACTAAAAAATTATAACAGCTTTGTTAGTAGGGAAAGACATCTCAGTATGTCATTATATGAGAAAAAAAAAGAACCAAGTGTCCTATCTTGTAAGAAAACCTTATACCTGAATGAGCTGAATGGTGTCCTTTTGGTTTGGCACCAAGAGCTGGATAATCATTGACATTGAAACTAGAAGGAACTGTTGGCTCTGGCTGATATATAGGAAAAGTTGATGTATTCGAACCTGTAAGAGATGAAAACAAATCTCAGTAAATTCTTTAGTGTAACACAATAGACCATAGTTTAAAATTCAGCTATCATAACATGAGGTTGGGTTCATAACTATAACCAATATCTAACTTGCTTACCATTAACCTGTGATGCCCACGATTTACTGTTGGGCGGAATCACATTTGACATTGGATCACGATTTCCATTTTGTAGTCTTTCACCTCTTCCTAGACCTGAACTGGGCATATTAAATGTTGGTGAAGGTGTGTTAGTCCTGCCTCGACCTCTCGGTCTCGTGGAAGTTGCCACTGCAATGGTAGCCGATTGCACACCATTGCTTAAATTAGTTGTCACATGATCATTTCGTTCAAAGTCTTCTGTATCAATAACATCGCTAAAGTTTCCTGACTGGTTACTCATATTATTGACGCCTCGTCTCCGTGGCCTAGAGCTCAAAAGATAGCATTTAATACTATCTGGAGGATCATCCCGTCCAGCATTATTAGAGAATGTTTGTGGACTGGATGTAACTGGCTGGTTAACAGGGGCTCCTCTTCCTAATCCTTGATGTTGGTTATTACTAGCCACAACTGAAACATGGAAGTATTTAACATTAGTTAATTTTCATTTATCTTTCATTATTACTTCTACAACTTTGAGGTTATCCCATGGATTTTAATTGGCAGGTTATAGTCGGCCTCAGCTGCTTGATGCTTGAAAAAGCTGATTGATAAATCAATGGTATCTACTTTCAGCTCCATTACAAAAAGTTAATTTCTGGCTGATTAAGAAGTCAATCAACTTGTCAGCTACAATAATGGTCATACCTTCGGGAGAATCGACCATGGGGTTCATATGAGTAATTAGCCTGGTAATTTTGATAATCTCATAAAAACACTGAGGTTGCTAATTATCCACAACAGGTCCAGTAAGTTGCCTCTGTGAAAATAGGCTATGTGGTGAATGATTTAACATGCATTTAATGCTATGAAGCCAACAACACAGTCTGCTTCAACAAAATTCTGCTATGAACTATCAATCTGATTAAAACACAGATCCTATTTCGTTTCGTTTTTTTTATGGTTCAAAATTTCGTTTTACTTCTCTTTACTACACTAGGATCTGGAAGAGTTGTTATCATTGAGGTTTTCTGGATGATGTGAGGGATTAGCTAATGAAATGGTCTGTTACAGTGTGCTTTTGCACTAGAAACATCAATATCTAATCAAATAGTGTAGGCCATCGAAAGTATAAAAAACGAAACGAAATATAGATCTGTATTTTAATCAGATAGATGAACTAATATTTCATCATGAGATTGAATACTATGGGGATTTTATTGGAGTTATCTTTAAAACTGAAACCAAATAGACATGTTTTATCTGCCCTACCTCCTCTACCTCGACCAACACCAGCCATAGCAAGAGAATATTGAAATACAGTTGATGGCTGCTGTGGTATTCGTGTCTGTTGAGCTGCGTATAAAACTTCAGCTTGAGATTTTTCTTTCGGCAATCTAACTTTATTTTCCTTCTCTTTTACAGGTTGCATTCCTACTGGACGATATTGACCTTTCTGTTGCTGTGATCTATGTGTTAAAATATCATGTGTAATTACAAATATTTTAATTTAAACAGAATTTACTGGTAAAAAGGAGCCATAAAAATTTAGAACCATCCCTCAGACGTCATAAACAATTCTCTTAATTAAAAGTAATTACGTTGTTGGCAGGATACAAAAAGTACTTTAGCTGAGATGATTGTAAATGTGGCGTTTTCACACAGAATAAATAACACTGACACCAAACTAGTAGCCATCTTTTTAAAGTTCATTGGGATTTTCTGGTGTGGGGCCTGACAAGGACAGCTGTCTAGTCGTTCGGATTGTACGTAAAAGATCGCTTGGCAGTTGGAATTTGATATAAGAGTAGGCCTTAGAGCCGCTGTCCGGGCAAAATTTCCCTCATATCACACTATATGGCGTACGCCCGTCTTCATTAGCCCAGTTGCAGCAGAACAGTGGGCCGTTAAACCCCATTTTATTTCATTTCAGTAGTTATTTTGAACATGCTTCTTTTATTCACCTCTGAGTGGTACCATAATTAAATTGGCACAATGACATCATTACTGCAACAACGTCATATATGTATATACAATGTATATAACTTAGGGACATAATATAAAACTTACTTTAAATCCTTCACGTCTGGTGCTAGGGAACTGTGGAATTGTCGTTTTTCTAAAGGTGTCATTCTGTAACAATAACAAACTTTGATATAATCATATTTCTAAGATTCCTTTTGAAAGTAAAATATTCTATTCTCTGAAATTTACTAACTAATATATTTGTTTGTTCCTATAAACACCACTTGTCCATGATGATATTGATCTTATGTGTGTGTAAAAATGTAAATAAATACTTACCCAGATAAACTACGTCTTGTCTGTGTCAAGAAGAATTCAGGGTTAACCCCCATTCTTGGTTCTGCTGGAATTTCTGCAATATATAATTCAACAATTTTTATCATGTTAAACAGGCATTACGCAAGAGCTAAATCTGCCTAATGCAGGTCTTTCTTTAGGCCTTAAATGTTATATAAATTATTAATTAGATAAGACCATAATTAACTCTCGAAGCCATCGGATGGCTCCAATTTTTATGATTTAATTTAAAAATTGATAATCCAGACTTTGTTTATCATCTTAATAATGGTAGCAATGACAATCAAGGCTACACTGTTCTTCGAACGACGTTAACTCGGCTCAGATTGAAGTAATTTGACTGAAATTTTCAACATATTCTCTTTACATTATCTATTTTTAACTATTATAGCGAGAACTGTCATCTCTTTATCTAATCTTACATAATGCCATTTTAACATTTTTGGTGTAAATTATTCAGAAAAAAACCCAACAACAATGGCGGTAAGTAACTAAATTGGTCACGCTGCTATATGATCATTCTAAGAATATAATTTGGGGTAGATAACTTCTTGCTTCACAAACTCATTATCTTGTGATATTCAACAGCTTAGTATAATAGTATGAGTGTGATAAGAATTAATAACATACCAGTATCCCAGTCTTCAGTAGCAACTACTTCATATGAAATGTATGCTGGTACATCTGTATTGCCCTTTAATCTTGCAATGCCCTCTGTTCCTTTAGCTGCCTCTATAAAACGATCAATATAACATTTCAATTGTTTACAGAGATAATGTATACATGATTAAATTATGAAATCGAGGATAAAACTTTTTTTTAATGGAAAGTAACCTGCTGTAGTCAAGATGTTAGAATATCCTTAAATCAAGTAGAACAAGCCAACAATGAGACTGATGTCCCAGACCGAAATCTCAAAATAAACAGATGACACATTAATTAATTGCACATTTATTTTTCTCAAAAGTATCAAGCAATCAAGCTGATCATCAACTATACACTAAGTTTGATCACTCTCTATCAGATAGAATGAAAGTTATCTTGTCCCAAAGCATCAACCAATGAAATTGCTTAGCTCTTCTTAGCTTTAGCTCGAAATGTTAATCATTGAACTCAGTAATGAGCATCTACATCAAGTTTAAACATTCTATCTCAATTAAAAGCAGAGTTGTTATGTTCCAAAGTCTTGACCAATCAAATTGCTTATCGCTCCTTAGCCTAAGCAGAAAATTCTCATCGAACATAGTCAAGGTAATGATATAATGAATCTATGCTCGGAGTTTCATCACTCTCACTTAATTATAACCCAAATTATCGTGCCCCAAAGCATCAACCAATCAGATTGCCTATCTTTGCTTACGTTAAGCAGACAATGTTTATCATTGACCTCCATCAAGGCATTGACCTAATGGACATCTACACCAAGTTTGAACAGTCTACCTCAATTAGAAGTAGAGTTATTGTGTTACAAGTTTCGACCAATCAAATTTCTTATCTCTCTGCTTACCCTGAGCAGAAAATGCTCATTATCAAACTTACTTAAGGTATTGATGTAATGAAACTATACACCAAGTTTCCTCACTCTCACTTAATTAGAACTAAAGTTATCATGTCCCAAAGCATCAACCAATCAAATTGCTTATCTCTGCTTACCCTAAGCAGAAAATGCTCATCGCCGAACTTCGTCAAGGAATTGACCTAATAAACACCTACACCAAGTTTGAACATTCTAGCTCAATTAGAAGGAGAGTTATTGTGTCCCAAAAAGTGTGACGGACGGACGGACAGACAGGCGGACATACAGTCAGACAGACATACAGCCGGACGAACCCATTTTAAAGTTAATTGTGGTTACAATTCATGGAAACACGTGAGAAATATACATGTTGTCAGTAGTCGCTTAAACCTGTCAGTACTTGCAGTTTGCACCGTGCGTTAGTATTCCTATAAATGGTCAGTAATAATCATAAGATGATTATTTAAGTTAATTGGTTAGTTTTCCTTACTTTTGTCAGTATGTAAAAATAACCTGAGTAATTAAAGAAGCGTCAGTTAATCCAAACATCACTAGTCAGGCACGTTCGGGAGAAACTGGCAAACACGTGACTAATTAAGAAAGCGTCAAATTTGGGGCTACTGTTCACTATCTGGTTGAAACCGCCAGTTATCTTTGATCTGCCTCAGTAACTGGAACCAACGTCAGTAGAGCGTGAAATCACTAACTTTATGAATTTCTGGTGAGTTTTTTTAAATAAGCGATTAGTATCGGTTAAATTGTGACTTTTCCGTTAAATCGTCACTACATCCTGAATAAATGATTAATTATTTATTAATATTCTCGAATTGGGGGAAATGTTTTTAAAGGATGACAGTGAACAACAGGACTATTTGTTGGAGATTTTGATTACCACCGTAGTGTGCAAAAGACACTGAAGATGGACTAGACAGATCGTTTCATAAATACCTTCATATTTAAATATGCATTTAAATGCTCAGTGGCAAGGTTTGATTCATCACACTATTTGTACCCGTTCCAGGTGAAAGTAAAACTTCCGGAACGAACGAATGAACTTACAACGGTTGCCCCCAAGTAGAATACGGCACAATGTGTATTGTTATTTGATTTACAATTTATAATAAATCACGTTACATGCGGATTTGCACATGTTTTGGGGCAGGCGGGATTTTATATCTGTATGGATTGAATTTGGAACCACTATTAATGGTTGAAAAAAGATCAACAAATCTGTTTTCACTAAATTTATTGAAACAGATAATATATCAGTAGATAACAGAAATAATGAATTTAATACACATACACATACATGTACCAATGCATACATGCAAACTGAAATTCTAAGCACTGAACAATTGTGTGGATATCTATTTACATTATAATTGGTATCTTCAAATTTGCACCATATACACTCCTAGGACCAACTAGAAATCAGCCAGATTTCTTCAAGTTTAGGAATGTGACCTCAAAGATACATGTAATAGAGATCTGTTGAAGAGAATCTTGTCATCAACTTCTCAAAGATAAAAAATTGTTGCCCAATTATTATCTATTTAGATGGTGCAGTGTTTAAGTGTCATATTACACTGCTCTATATTTAGAACCTACAAGCTACATGTAGATGGGTTTGAGATTTTCAATTCAAATTGAAATTAAATAAAGGAATAAAAGAAAATAATCAAATTGGAAGTAGAAATAAACAAATTTAATAACAATTTAATATAATGAAAATAAAATTGATTCAAATTTTACATAAAGTAATAATAAGATATAATTAGATGTAATATCTACTGCATCTTGTTTTAGCCAGGGTATACAATTATCAGGTTCTATGAGATTTTCAATTCAAATTGAAATTGAATAAGAGAAATTAATCAAATTAAATATAGAAATAAACAAATATAATAACAATTTAGTATAATAATAAATAAATGGATTCAATATTACAAAAGTAATAATAAGCTTATATAATGAGATGTGATATCTACAGCAGCTTGTCTAAGCCGGGGTATAAAATATCTTACACTATTTTACTCATATACTTTGATATTGACCAATTTGATGTTAACCAATTAAATGATTTTGGACCTTTTTCCTCGGGAGATTAATATTCATAAGTAAAACAAGCGTTGTTGAGCACATTATCCTTGTATAACTCTTGCCAGTGGCACTTTACATTCACCTATGAATATTTATTTCCATAGAAAGGGCTCAATATCGAAATATTTACGGCCTATTGAGCCATCGTACATGTATATTATATGTGAACACAAGGTACAAATTTACAAACTTATCAATTATTATTTAAGAAAATTGGATCCAAAAATATCTTATGTTGGAGCATAAATATGAACATTTACTGATTTTTTTAAATAGAGGGAGAGGTTACCCAAAACATATTTAATATACAGCGTGAATATGAAATATATTTGGAAACAAGCGTTGCCAACCCGATTCCTGATAAAAAAACCACCATATCATTCAAACGTCAACCCGACCATTTCAGATGTCGCATCTTACCGTTTCACGAATTGTCCGTGCAGAGCACGGGGTCAGCAATCAAATAACGCCTTCTTGATCAAAGTAACCATTCTATTTATACATGTAAAAGCATGCACAAGCTTATTCAGGGTTCATATTGGAGAACTTTTGGTGTCAAGATGACTGCAGTTCGATTGCTTTATTTAAAAAGATAACTTATATTTTTATTAACTATAAAATTGACTGAGCTATATCCGTTTGAGGTTGCCCAAGTCAGAAAAGGTAGTTCTGAGTAAAAGCGGGTTAAAGATACTGTTATGTTCTAAAACAAAATCATGTAGCAACCACACTATGTATTTCTTAATTTTGGTTTAATATTTCTGTCGGTGTTAGAACGAAAGAGAATAGTCCATACATAGGTAATGTAGGTCTTGTGTATTTAATCTTTTATCGGAATAAATTCTGTTAATCTCACCACTTAATTAGCACCTTTGTGTTAGTGCTCAGGATATTAAGAATGTTGTTTGGGTAACCGAGTTGAGTTTCTCGGTTAACAAAGTTCTAAGGCGTCTCAGCTATACGTGTATTATGTTACCTTTGTAACACGACTCAATTAAAATAAGATTTTGCGTGTACGATAGGTCTACTGTTATTTTCAGGTACCGTAATGGTATCAGAATCTGAACCCCAGGTAGAATAATGAACGCAGCCATGATACCATAATGCACTGCACGGGGTGTTTGGTCTGAGAATTTTTACGTATTGTATGGGTTTTAAGACTCATTTGTATTCATTAAAATTGGGTTTATTGGTAATACTTTGGCTACATTTCTAAACTAGAGATTCATGGCTTCACAACGATGCCAAGTATTACAAAAGGAGACTGGCCGGCCGCCCCGCTGCATTATCTATTTTTAAAAGTTAGTCAGAATGGTCAGCTCTTTATCTAAATCTTACATAATGCCTTAAAATGATAGTATTGAACATCCTTTACGTTTCAATATTCCAGACCAAGTGGTTGATAGCTATCTTAAAATGTTGTGGTTTAGTTAACAGGAATGGAGAATGGAAGAATGGGAAAGAAAAGATACCGGTAGATGAGATAAAAAAAGCTTTTAATTGTTCCATTGATGATAATCTTTACGAGGAAAAGATTGTCATAATAATGGAAAAGCAAGAAATGAAATGGGGTTTAATGCCCCACTGTTGTACACGAACTGTAACAATGAAATGAAATAAAATGGCACTATGGCCTACTCTTATATCGAATTCCAACTGCCAACTGATCTTTTACGTGCTCGTCAATGTACATGTATACCCAGGATCTTGGTTTTTTGTCCCATTCGAATTAGTTTCCTGTCGGCTGTAAACAATTTTGCAACTCTTCCACAAAATAAATCACCGTTTTACTTCTACGTACACTAGTGAAGCCGGCTTATTCATAAATTCGCTTCTGTATGGGTCATTATCAAAATTGGTAGAAATTGCAAATCACAAATGACCAGATTTCAAATATGGTTAATTGTTTAGTTTTTATATTTATTTGATGAAGTATAGTTCAAAGTGTCAGTTCTGAATAAGTTGAGAACAATTTTACAGAATTTATATTATTTGTCGGCTTTTATCGGTCACCAGTTTCAAATATGAAATTTCACGTATCGATTATTAATTTTGTTGAAAATATATGAATATTACATAAAAACATTTTTTTAAAAAGCATATTATTTCTAATAATTGGTCTTTCAAGCATACTAAAGCATGTTTCCGTCAAATTGGCTCTTTTTTAAAAAAAAAAGAAGCAATGTTTAGTTACCTAGTTTATACTGAAATGAATTATTATGCATTATTTTCTAATTCATGTCTGTATGTGTACTCAAACAATAATTTCATCATGCTCTGTAGCGAGGCATCAATGAATCCATAAAGATAAGTAGAAAAACTGAAGATATGGGTATGCTATCATTTTTACTGACTTTTTATTCGCAGTGTTACAGACAGGAATACCATGTTGCAGTAAAGACACAATTGATGAAGTGTTTTTGGCCTGTGGTGTTTTTTACCATGAGTTCCACACAATATTTGACTTAGAAAACAAAATTCAAAAATTTCTTCTATGTCTATATCATGTGGACTCTTGTGGTGATAAATTCCACACAAAAAACCCCCAAACCTTGCCATAAATGATTGAAGTGGATCTATGATTCATACAAACAAACGTCTTTCATTTTCTTACGCCAATAAAAACAATTATTGGTTTTCTTTCCAACTTTGTGTAAACATTCGATTCGTAGTTCATTATGATCGCTATAAATAACAGCTCTCACATTCACATTTCCAAACTGAGCAAAACACACCTGAGATCAACCATATTACTATAAAAGATCTATTCTTTCTGATGTCATCTAAATAATTCTTTGATAAGATCTGCATTAATTGCATTGCTAATGTTACATGTGGACAGACATTCTGGCAGATTTGTAACATTAGCACTAAAGTTTGAAGAAAATTTCTATTTATAGTGTTGATGTAAGAAGTTACTGAGATTTTTTACATGCTAAATAAAGCATAATATTAAGAATTTAAGATTAATATAATAAAATATAATCATATATTTTAATAACCTAAAATTTAAACATTTATCGGGCATGCAACTGTTGCTAACGTTACATAAGGACAGACGTGGACATTTTATAAATAACTGTATTACTTGAATTATTGTTTTGATCTAAAACTAAAAATAGTCCGCAATGAAAGGTATCAATATATTGTATAGTATTTCTACCCTTGGGCGAGTTTTAAATTTAAAATCAGACAAAAAGTATTTCAAAAGCACGTGCTAACGTTACGTAAGGACAGACGGTTTATTTAATCGGTCTGACAATTGACACGTTAGCACTTTTTTGCGGGGGTCAAAGTCATTTTGATCGAGTGAATAAGGCGAGAATGCCCATATCTTCAGTTTTTCTACTTATCTTTATGGATTCATTGATGCCTCGCTACAGAGCATGATGAAATTATTGTTTGAGTACACATACAGACATGAATTAGAAAATAATGCATAATAATTCATTTCAGTATAAACTAGGTAACTAAACATTGCTTCTTTTTTTTTTAAAAAAGAGCCAATTTGACGGAAACATGCTTTAGTATGCTTGAAAGACCAATTATTAGAAATAATATGCTTTTTAAAAAAATGTTTTTATGTAATATTCATATATTTTCAACAAAATTAATAATCGATACGTGAAATTTCATATTTGAAACTGGTGACCGATAAAAGCCGACAAATAATATAAATTCTGTAAAATTGTTCTCAACTTATTCAGAACTGACACTTTGAACTATACTTCATCAAATAAATATAAAAACTAAACAATTAACCATATTTGAAATCTGGTCATTTGTGATTTGCAATTTCTACCAATTTTGATAATGACCCATACAGAAGCGAATTTATGAATAAGCCGGCTTCACTAGTGTACGTAGAAGTAAAACGGTGATTTATTTTGTGGAAGAGTTGCAAAATTGATTACAGCCGACAGGAAACTATATTTATGTAATGTGGATTGGGTTGGTAATCTTGTGCTGTGTGATAAATCGTTTTGCTATTATGTAAGAATATTAATAAATAATTTATAAATAATAATTCATTCGGGATGTAGTGACGATTTAACGGAAAAATCACAATTTAACTGATACTAATCACTTATCAAAAAACTTACCAGAAATTTATATAGTTAATGATTTCACGCTCTACTGACGTTGGTTCCAGTTACTGACACAGATCAAAGATAACTGGTGGTTTCACCCAGATAGTGAACGGTAGCCCAAATAGTGAAGCTTTCTTAATAAGTCACACGTTTGCCAGTTTCTCCCACACGCCTGACTAGGGATATTTGTTTAAATGAGCTAGTTGTTTAAATGAGACATGTAACTAAGTCAACATATGTTACACATCATATCGTGACTGTAGTGGCAATACCCAGCACTATTGCCAGTAAGTAAATTTAATGAAATGTTTGTCTCAAAATTGTACCATTTGTAATGACAACGACAGAGGGACAATGGCATCTAAAATTACTTTTGCTGTTGACTGTTACCTACCATAGCGTATTGTTTTTTCTACTACACTCCTATCTGGACAGGTACTCATGTGGAAGCGGAACTCTGGTCGTGGAATATCATGTGTTGCGTTGTATGGACAGGTTTTATAGTCTTTTGTTGATGCAAAATTCTGCAACAAAAGTAAACATAGATGATTTATTGTTCAAGACAATTGTGACGATAAAATCGACTGGATGATAAAATATTCCTTAGTTAAGAAAACCAGAATATAAATCACAATCCTAAAATGATCTGCAGCAACTAATCTGCATTTCTAGTTCAATTACTTAGTGCTCATAAGGTTGATTTCATTGTTGACAATGACAGTGCTGATTTTGACATCATCTGCTTATCAAAAACATGCAATAGTGAATGGGGAGATGAACACACTGTAACCCAGGTATCATTTAATCTTGTGTATCTAGCACTAATTTCTTTCACATTCGTTTAATATCCAATCTTTGTTTAAAAATTCATAAAAACTGTTTAAAATCACCATAAATCATTTAATTTGTACTTCTGTCCAGTTTAAAGCTGACCATTCAATTTTGATAATTTCTCAATCACTGTAGTGTTAAAAAATAAACAACCCAATTAATTAATGATGGTCAGGAAATTAAATACTTGGAAATTTGACACTCATTATCAGCTTTAAACTGAACACAAGTACAAATTAGATGATTTTTGGTGATTTTAAATATTTTTACGAATTTTTAAACAAAGATTTGATATTAAACGAATGTGAAAGTAATTAGTGCTAGATACACAAGATCAAATGACACCTGGGTTACAGTGACATGAACTAATATATCTATTACATGCTTTATTTCAGGGGGACTGCACCTCACACACAATTACATAAGAATAAGACAAACCTACTGAAAATGGGGAGCTAGACGTATTACTATTAGTGTCCACTGCTCTGTACAAGTCCCGGGCCAGTAATGATACAGAATCCACTCAAAATGTAAAACAAACTAACAAAAAGGTAAGCAACTCAAGAAAAAAGAAAAGGGAGAATATTTCCCAAACGCTGTATCATACTAGTGCGAGTCATTATCGGCTATCTAAGTACCTCTATAAAAAGCTCACACAAAGATGATTTCAAAGAGGGATAGTTGAGTACTGAGAATTTCTAAATCAAAGGAAGAAGGCCAACAATTCAAGTGATGCAAGATGCCAATCTTGAAAGATTTACCCGTTGACTGCCAAGTCACTGAACATTTTGTGGCATCTACACTGGGTTCCTGGGACCAGATGCCTAGAAGTACATGTAAACAAGTATTGTGGGCACTATGACACAGCTTTGATGGGTTATCTCCAATATTCTACAATGTGGGGCAAATCACAGAAACACATGTTGTCTTTATCGAAGGGTAACAACACAAATCGTGGGCTCTAAGGGTAATCCATCAGTGCCTGCTCAGCCTCATGGTACATGTACCACTGCTCGGTATATTGGATTTTTTAAAGATACATTATGCAAGAGGTAAATCTGCCTATTGCAGGTCTTTCTTTAGGCCTGAAATGTTATATAAACTACATGTATTAATCAGAATTTATTAACATGAAAAGACCATAATCAACTATCGATGCCATCTTATCTGTCCGATCTGCTGTTCAACATCTGTTGATGATTAAATGCAAAAATGGATAATCGAGACTTTGTTAATTATTATTGTGACAGCGCTAAAAATGACAATCGAGGCTACAACGATTTTAAAATAAGGTTTTCTTGGATTAGAGTGAAGCAATTTGCCTGAAATTTTCAGCATATCCCCTTTACATCATCTAGTTTTTATACACCCACATTTTCATGTGGACGTATTATGCAGACACCCCTGTCCATCTGGACATCCGTCCACAATTTGTTTGTGGACACTCTACAGGTCACAATTTTTATCCGATTTTGACAAAACTTGAAATACAGGTCTATCTCCCAACAATCTTGGTTCCTTTCGATATTGGCATGTACTAGGACTCCCGATTGTAGAAAAATCGCGTTTTTAGCTTGTGATCCCTCTCGATGTCACAATTATTATCCGATTAAAAAATATTTTAGAATATATATCACCGTTACACCGTAATGTTGGTTGAGTTCGAATTTCATGAAAATCAGATCAAAACTGCCGGACGAAATGGTTGTCCCTCGTACGCAAATAGTGTAAATAATTTTGATCCAGTTTTGATGAAACTTACAATACCTGCTTATAATTATAACCCAAAGATCTTGGTTTTGCTTTCAATATTCGAGCACATCAGATCGTAACTTCCTGAATTATGGCCCTCGATTGTATGAAAAATCGCTCAAGAGGTCACAATTTTTATCTAATTTTATCGAATATACTGTTACACCCTAATGATGGTTAAGTTCTAATTTTGTAAAAATCGGAACGGAAGTGCCGAACAAAATGGCTGCTCTTTGTATGCAAACAGTGCAAAAGTATGTAATACCAAGGTTTTGGATCCTCTAGAAGTCCCGATTTTTATCCGATTTTGATGAAACTTAAAATATATCTTTATATCCCAAATAGCTCAGTCCCTTTCGATATTCGCCTTTTTAGACCATAACTTCCTGGATAATGGCCCCTGATTGTATGAAAAATGGTTTGGTTTTTTTTAGTTTGTTCTCTACCCAATCACTTGCAAAATGTGGGCGTATCTTGCCTGGCAACCGCTGGTTAACTTTTGTAGCGAGAACTGCCAGCTCTTTATCTAATCTTCCATAATGTATCTTTAATTATACATTTATAATAATGGAAAATTTATATTTTCTTTCTACTTACCTTTCTACATTTCAGTAAATGATATTGCATCCTTCTCACTCGAACCATGTGACTTTTATCATATGGACATTCTACGGTGTCTTCTGGATCTAATATCTTATAGTCTGCCATTGTGTGTTATTCTCAACTAAAAAATCAAATAAAATTGCATACAACATATAGATGAACTATTAAAATAAACTTAAAAAGTTGTGTTTTCTAAGAAGTCAAACCTACAGACATAATAAACATATGTAGCTCAATTGATTATTTGTTTTGGTTGTAAAGAACACTGATTATGAAATAAATATTCACAAGGAGAGCTTGAACCATGTTTGTGTCATTTTCTTGCAGTCATTAAAAGATCCTTCAAATTTCCAAAAAATATCAAATATCTGCAGGGACCCATATTTTGCCTATAGCAAATGTTTCCGTCTTAGTAGATGCAGATCATTCTCTTATAATCAGAACTCAAACATGATTACCCTAAGACCTAAGTTACATAAAGTCAACACAAGGTACAATTTTATGGATATACAATTAATGAGTTTAAATACTAAGCGACGTTTTGACGAGGATACTCCCGTCTTTATCAAGCAAATGATAAAGACAAGAGTATCCTTGATAAAGACAAGAGTATCCTCGTCGAAACATCACTTAATATTAAACTCAATAATTGTATTGTATATCCATAAAATTGTACCTTCTGTTAATAAGTTCAATTACTAAATGCCAATCAAAGAAGTTATCAATGTCTCAGGTAAAACCTAAATTGAAGCCCAGTGGTGACAGCAGCCTAGTGATTTACAGTCACCCATATAAAAGCCTATTGTGACTGTCTGAGACACCAAGTTCACAGATAGACATTGTATTATTTTCATATTTACTGTTAAATAGGTACATAATAATCTTAGCAGTCAAAACAACAGGCAGTGCTCAATATAAGTACATGTAGCTACAGATTAACAGAAAGTTTCTTCCTTAAAAGTATAAAAGCCTTTCTGCTTTGGCAAATCTGCATCGAGGCAATTCGGGGATGAAACTTCTCGTGTGAATGAAGTAACCTATTTTTTGCAATATATTTTATTTGTTATCATAAAGTATCTGTAAAATGAGTATTGACCAAATGTGGCATCATTTTCTACCACAACTTCATAAGAGAGAGAGAGAGAGAGAGAAAGAGAGAGAAAGATGGGGTTTACCTCCACTTGACACAAACTAGGTCATTTTGGAACCACCCCATGGTTCAATTTTATTTCAATAAATCGCTGGGGGTATGGGTCTTTAGCAATGGGAGGAAACCGGAGGACCCAGAGAAAACCCATGAGGTTGGACAGGCGACCTTACTTCATGTCACGTACAACAGGGGAATCGAAACCAAGCCAGTTCACTCAATGACAGACCTTATACAGCGTGCGAATGCTAACCATTTGGCCATCCAACCCCCTTCATGATAACATATACTTCCGACTGCTGCAAATAAACAATCGTTGGACTGCAAAAGCATCAGTATCATTTCAGGACTAAAAGAAAGTTAAACAAGATACATGTATTGTTAAAGGAGTTTCTACTTTCTTCATTCTATTTGTATACATGCATACTTTATCTACGACCTAGTTATATGAAAAAATGGATTTTACATTCCCAATAAATGGTGTAGGTCTACCAACCTATTTTCTGAAATAAATTAAATACTTATCAGCTCTATAGGCTATAATACATGTACACTGACAACTAAGATAATTTTAGAAGGGGACTTTCCAATTAACTATAAATAAAATCTGAAAAATTCTATGTATATATTTGTAATGGATTTTACATTCCCAATAAATGGTGTAGGTCTACCAACCTATTTTCTGAAATAAATTAAATACTTATCAGCTCTATAGGCTATAATACATGTACACTGACAACTAAGATAATTTTAGAAGGGGACTTTCCAATTAACTATAAATAAAATCTGAAAAATTCTATGTATATATTTGTAATAACTGTTTTTTTCTTTCGTTTTAGGTGAGGCTAAAAACAGACCATTCACTATAATAAAGAAATTAAACATTGTTAGTTGTGTTTTATTTATCCCATACAGACCATACGCAATTGAACTTGAATAAAACCAATATTACTTGCCTTTTGTGTTTTATTTTATTTATAACTGATCGGCGCCCATCACAATAATAAAGAAATTAATACTTGCCTTTTGTGTTTTATTTATCCCATACAGACCATACGCAATTGAACTTGAAGTAAAACCAATATTATTGTTTTATTTAACTGATCAGTGATTATTGCATTTAATCTGTATTTTGATGGGTAAGTTTAGATTATTTA
Organism: Patella vulgata; assembly: GCF_932274485.2. Lineage (NCBI taxonomy): Eukaryota > Metazoa > Mollusca > Gastropoda > Patellidae > Patella > Patella vulgata. The sequence goes on from NC_065883.2 coordinate 29,742,294, forward strand.
CGATAATTGATCGCCAAATCACCGCTACTTACCTTTTGTTGATTAGTGAAACCAAGCCGAGATTCTTTAATCTGTATCTGTATTGATCGAATACTTATACCCAACTAGTACTAGGACAGATTTAGATGGGGATATCACAGACTTGGGTAAGCCGGTCACAATTCCAAAGATGAACTGATCTCAAAAATGATTTGCAACGTGATGACAGCTAACCGCGATGAGAAGAGATCCCCTTGATAGACTCAATCTACCAGTCTCAATTTTTATAGCGATGACTCCTTGTTACTTGTATTTCGCTGTTCTTTTTTTTATTATTATTTTCACCGACTGTAATGTAAAACAACAAAACGTCCAAATGCATTCAGCAAAAATGTATGAAGCATCTACTGTTTCCGCGTTAAATAAAATAAGTTCTGTAAATCACATTACTAAACATGAGTACTGGACAAGAGGAACCATATTTTGACAGAGACTGGATACTCGAGAGGACCGATTCCCTAAACGGAAATCCCAATAACTATATTTAGTCTTTACGTCGCAACCAATGACGTCTATACTAACTAGACCGCGCGCTCCCACTGAATGATGCAAGACGCCATGGCCAATCAGTGTTGACTTCCGGCAGTGGGTAAAAGTAAGTAGGTCAACTGGTTTCTAATGTCAACACATGGGAACGCTCTCGATAATAAGATCTAATTAGACTTGGTTTAAATTCGCAATAGGAAATTTTAATCAAGAATGAATATGTACGGTTCTTGAATCTTCAGTTTATTTAACAAATGATACAATTGTAGATGTCTAAATATGGATTCATAATAAAGTAATGAAAGACCGAAATGGACAACCTTTCACGTATGAAGACTGAAGTAAAATCTTGAAAATGTAAAAAAAATTTACCATTATTAATAAAAATAATAATTTTATTTATTCAGTATGCATATGATACGATGTATAAATACAGATGACACTTGAAAATATATGGAGAATGATTGTTCAAGCAATTATAAAGAATTTAATGAATAATGAAAAGATGGATAATTTTAACATAAGCCTAATAATAAATTAATTTTTGGATATAAATATGAAAGTGATTTTTCAAGCAATTAAAAATAATTTAGTTTATGATTTCTGGACTTATAATTTTAACATAATAAATTATTTGATTTTTGGATAAAAATATATAACTATGAGTGATTTTTCAAGCAATTAAAAAGAATTTAGTGTATAATATATGGACGGATAGTTTTAACATAATAAACTTTTGGATATAAAAATAAGAGTGATTTTTCAACTAATTAAAAATAATGATGTGTTTAAGGACGAATAATTTTAACATAATAAATTATTTAATTTATGGATATTCTAAGGGATTATAGAGAAATTAGTTCATAATAAATGGAAGGATAATTTTAACATAATAAATTATTTAATTTTTGGATAAAATAAATAAGAGTTATTTTTCAAGTAATTATAATGAATTTAGTGCAATATATATGGACGGATAATTTTTGTATCACCGAAATGTTATGAAGCGGGGATTTTTATACATCTATATTATACAAAATACATAAGATAGGTTGCCAGGCAATGAAACATACACCCACAGCAGCTAAATCGTCCGGGCAGTCACAAGAGTTGTCACAAATTCTTATATCAAAATTCATTGAAAATCAATATACTTGTTTGTCTCAAGACTTTAAACTCTGTGTATCAATCTGAAGTCAATCGGATGATAACTTTAGCCTCTAGAGCGTCACAAGATTTTTCAAAGTGATCAAGGGTCATAACTTTGGCAGTAATTATCAGAAATCATTGAAAATCAATATGATTCTTCGTCTCATGACCTCAAACACTGTGTATCAATTTGAAGTCAATTGGATGTTAACTTTATCCTATAGAGCATTTACAAGATTTCTTTCAAGTGATCAAGGGCCATAACTCTGGCGATAATCATTAAAAATCGCTGAAAATAAATAGGCTTCTACGTCTCATGAACTTAAACACTGTGTATAAATTTAAACTCAATCGGATATTAACTTTAGCCTCTAGATCGTCCACAAGATTTTTTCAAAGTGATCAAGGGCAATAACTCTAGCAGTAATTATCGGAAATCGCTGAAATTCAATAGGCTTCTTCGTCTCATGAAGTTAAACACTGTGTATAAATTTAAAGTCAATCGGATATTAACTTTGACCTCTAGAGCGTCCACAAGACTTTTTGATTTGATAAAGAGCCATAACTCTGGCAGTAATTATCGGAAATCAATGAAAATAAATAGGATTCTTCGTCTCATGAACTTCAACACTGTTTATAAATTTAAAGTCTATCGGATATTAAGTTTGACCTCTAAAGCGTCCACAAGATTTTTTAAAGTGATCAAGGGCCATAACTCTGGAAGTAATTATCGGAAATTGCTGAAAATCAATAGGCTTCTTCGTCGCATGACCTTAAACACTGTGTATAAATTTAAAGTCAATCGGATATTAACTTTGACCTCTAGAGCGTCCACAAGATTTTTTGAAGTGATAAAGGGCCATAACTCTGGAAGTAATTATCGGAAATTGCTGAAAATCAATAGGCTTCTTTGTCTCATGACCTTAAACACTGTGTATAAATTTAAAGTCAGTCGGATATTAACTTTAGCCTCTAGAGCATCCACAAGATTTTTTGAAGTGATAAAGGGCCATAACTCTGGCAGTAATTATCGGAAATCGCTGAAAATCAATAGGCTTCTTCGTCTCATGACCTTTAACACTATGTATAAATTTAAAGTCAATCGGATATTAACTTTAGACTCTAGAGCATTCACAAGCAATTGTGGACGCCGGACGGACGGGGGTGACGACAATATACGACCACATTTCACTGTGGGCGTATAAAAAATGTAGAACGATGAAATGAAATGGGGTTTAACGTCCTACTGTTCTGCTCCTATTCTGGACTAATGAAGATGGGCATATGCCATACAGTGTGCTATGAGGGAAATTTTGCCCGGGCAGCGGCGCTACGGCCTACTCTTATATCGAATTCCAACTGCCAAGGGAATACATGCACGCCAATGTGTACACGGGACCTCGGTTTTTCGTCCCATCCGAATGACTAGACAGCTGTCCTTGTCAGGCCCTCCGTCCTGCATCACTGACAAGGGAAACCACATCAGAAAATCAAGATGAACTGTCTCGGCCAATGCAGGGATCGAACACCCGACCTCCAGGCTAGCGAGCCAGTGTCTTACCCACTTAGCCACCGTTACAGTTTAATTGTCCGATATACCTGATATACATAGCTTTATTTATATATCAGTATAATTATATATCTAAACTATTACATAGATGATGGAATTTTGCTTTAATAGGTGAATGGGTTACATTGAGGTATATAAAATAATCGCAAATGTTTGAAATAATTACAGAGATAATATTTATGAGATAATAAAGACCTTGATTTATTTGTCTTATTTTCATTTCTAGTACTATTATTACCACATCCTCACTAGAGAGAGAGAGAGAGATGGAGTTTAAGGTCGACTGACACAAACTAGGTCATTTTGGGACTAACACATGGTTCAATTTCATTTCAATAATTCACTTGCGCGTAGGGGTCTTTAGCAGTGGGAGGAAACAGGAGGACCCGGAGAAAACCCACGAGGTTGGATCCTCACTAATGACAATAATAAAAGCAAATGAAATGAAAAGGGTTTTTTAACGTCCTACTGTTCTGCTCGATGGGCTAATGAAGACAGGCATACGCCTTACAGTGTGCCATTAGGGAAATTTTGCCCGGACAGTGGCTACGGCCTACTCTTATATCGAATTTCAACTGCCAAGGGATCTTTTACGTGCACACCAATTTGTACACGGAACCTCGGTTTTTCATCCCATCCGAATGACTAGATAGCTGTCCTTGTCCGACCTGCATCATTGACTAAAAGCAATTGAGACAAAATAATCATAAGTTAGAATCGTCCACAGAGGCTTACCTGTCAGACACTCAGATATCGAATTCCAACTATCAGCAGTTCTGTTATCTGCACACCAATGTGTACATGAGACCTCTGTTTTTGTCCCATCCGATCGATTAGACAGGCTCCCCGCCCAACACCACTGATAAGGGGGAACCATACCGGAAAATGCTGAACTATCTCAGCCAAACCAGGAACGAACCTCGAACCTTCTGGTTGGTTACAATTTAAAATTTTTATCAGAAGTGACACCATATTGTCCAAAACTGACCTTTTTGATAATTTTGATGTTTATCACAAGGTTTTTTGTGCATACATGTGTCAATTATCATTCAATTTTCATAAAATGTTTGCCATTTGATGCTGTATGTCATCTTTGATTTAATGAGGTATTATATGGAATTAATTAGAGTTTTTAATTTTTTCTAGAAATATTTTTAATGAATCAATTTGGCTTAAAAGAATGAAAAATGTGTATATTATAATCCTTATATCACAACTTTTTTTTCTTTTGAAATACTTTTAATGCTAATGCAACTACTGGGTTTAAAGAGCGCCCCCCCCCCCCCACACACACACACAAAAATAAAATATATTCATAACTTAAAAGTAGTTTTTTTGGTTTTGTTAATTTTAAAGAAAATCTGTCTTCAAGCCCTTAAATTTATATAAAAAAAAATACTGATTTAAAAAATACAGTCTTTGTAAAAAAAAACTTCATATATTTAATGGTTGTCTCAAAATTTCCAGTAGCTTTCCCACTATTGAAAAAAAATTAACAAAATATATACATCTATGTACCAACATTTATAACTTGGGCGTGGCACTTTCATAATTATATTTTAAAAATAAAAATGTGAACACTAAAATTTCCAATTAAGCCATTTTTATGAACCGTAGAATGAACTATTTTAGAGCGCAAGCTTTAAAGGAGCTAAGTCTCTAACTCAATATCATCCAAAATCTTCAACATTTAAAACACGAAATATTTGTCAATTTAAAACAACATTGATGCTGTGATCTTACCAGAAAAGGGTGGGCTTCTGATATCCAATATTTAAGACAAAATAGGCTACATATTTTACCATTGGTACACGAATCGTGTACCATAATGCGTTTCAGCCCCAGTTCTAGCAAGAGACTAGAGGAACGAGGCTAGACATATTGCCCCAAAAACGGCTTATGTAGACTGGAATAACCAGACCCTAGGAATTTGCACTCGATTGAGACTGCTGGCTTATTTCACGGAACATAACTGATTTGAAATTAGAGTAAAAACGGAAACGATTGTGTCAATTTCTAGGTCCCAAATATTAGCGATTTAGCTCCTTTAAAGCATTGGAATTCTTTTTTTGTTTTTGTTAAATAACTGGTTTATTTTTTTTTTAGGCTACAGGCTACTGAAATTACTAACTATTCATTAGTATTACGCAGTGCTGAATCGAGTCTATATTATACTATGAAAAAAATGTTCAACTCTTTATTATTCTAGTAAAACTATAGAAATATAAAGCCACGGTATGAATCAAAAAAACTGATAAACTGGGCTTGTTGACAAGGCCCTGGTTCACCATTCGCATGCCTTTTGTTTACATTGGTTTTCGCTGATTTTGTTCTACGCTTTGACGTTACAACCACCACCGGATGTCAGACGCCGTTCTCCACCAATTTAGCGTCTGCGCGCGGTCTAGTTAGTATAGACGTCATTGGTCGCAACCAGCAACAGTCAACAACACCGGCCTACAGTGATTGGATAACATTGTAATCGTGTAGTTTCAATAGTCAATAACGTGTCCGCAATAATGTTGATCGATTGGTTAAATAACATTTCAGTACAAATACTGTTGTCTTGTTTTTAAGCCCACATCGAGATTGTCAGATTTCTCAAAAATTGTATAAGAGAGAGAGAGAGAGAGAGATGGGTTTAACGTCCATTCAACACAAACTAGGTTATTTCGGGGCTAACAAATGGTTCAATTTTATTTCAATAATTCGCTTCCGCGCGTATGGGTCTTTAGCGTATGGGTCTTTAGCAGTGTGTGTGTGTGTGTGTTGGGGGGGGGGGGGGGTCACGGTGGCTAAGTGGGTTATAAGACGCTGGCTCGCTAGCCTAGGGAGGTCGGGTGTTCGATTCCTGCATTGACCGAGAAGGTCATCCAGATTTTCCGGCGTGGTTTCCCCTTGTCAGTGATGCAGGGCGGAGGGCCTGGCAAGGACAGCTAGCTGTCTAGTCGTTTGGATGGTACTAAAAACCGAGGTCCCGTGTACACATTGGCGTGCACGTAAAAGGTCCCTTGGCAGTTGGAATTCGATACAAGAGTAGGCCATAGCGCCGCTGCCCGGGCAAAATTTCCCTCATCGCACACTGTATGGCGTATGCCCGTCTTCATTAGCCCAGTTTAGGAGCAGAACAGTAGGACGTTAAACCCCATTTCATTTCATTTCATTTCTTTAGCAGTGGGAGGAAACCGGAGGACCAGAAAAAAACCTACTCATTGTTACGTACATTTAACCGGGGAATCGAAACCACACCTTATGATGCAGCGCACACGTGCAATCATTCGGCCATCCACTCCCACAATTATATTATACAGAAATTCAGAAGAGCTAGACCTATATAGTACCGAATACAAAACGGAACTTCATTTTCTGCTTGCCCTTCAACCTTTTAGAAAAGGAAATCATTTCATTATCTCGTTGAGTGGAAAATGCTATGCATAACAACATCCTTGTTAAATTAAGCCTCAAATCTCCACTTGGAAATTATTTTAATTGTTATAGGTTAAAGACACATGACTTTCATTTAACAACTGGTTGCCATGCAAGATACACCCACATTCTGCAAGAGATGGACGGAGAACAGGGAAAATCAATAGGACTCACCCTCTCACTGTCCCAATGCTTCACACTGAATTTGAAAAAAAGAAAAGGAAAAACAGGTAAAAACTGAATCAAGATTTACCATTATAAATTTGTCTTTCATACACATGCCGACAAAGGGTCGGTTTTAAAAATAGTGTCCTTATTGGTCAAGACTATTGCATAGGTTTAGGGTACTAGCTCAAATTGGGGACAAGGAACAATGATCAATATGTTGATTATAAGATATTAAAATTCTCCAGACTGAAATAAGTCACAGTGAATATACATGATAAAGTCCACTTCCCCATTGTATAAAGACACAATGTTTCAAGTGTGAATTAGCTGAGTGATTTTGTGTTCACCATTGTTTTTTGGCCAATGCTACCTAGAAAACCTAAACTGACTAATGATTATCTTCTTATTGTCTTTTGTATAATGAGTTAACATCATGGTGTGATATCTTATGAACTCACTCTCCTATAACCGCTTAATGATGACAAACTGAAACCTATATGGTGTTCTATTTCGGCCACGTCGCGCGTCGCAAGTTGCCTTTGAAAAAAGCGACGCGCGACGCAAACTTCATATGCATCATGAAATTCATATGCATCATTTAAATTAGTGAAATGAAGAAGCCTATTCAATGTCAGCAATTTCTGTCAATTACTTCTAGAGTTATGGCCCTTGTTTTACTTTGTTGAACCTTGAGAACGTTCGAACGACAAAAGTTATCATCCGATCTGTATGAAATTGATATGCATTATTTGAATTAGTAAAACGAAAAAGCCTGTCGAATTTCAACAATTTCTGTGTATTACTTCCAGAGTTACAGCCCTTGTTTTAGTTTTTAGAACCTTGTGAACCCTCAAACGACGAAAATTATAATGTCATCTGTATGAAATTGTCTATTGATTTAACACATATCCCAAGGAAAAGATTCTGGCCGCGGAAGAGCCGTTCTGTACAAAGAGCCCTTGTCTTTATCTTTCCCGAAAAATCAACTCTGAATGTTTCTTTTGAACTGGGGGGGGGGGGGGCGGGGGGGTCCGAATGGTTAGCTCCTTCGCGCTGTATTATAAGGCCTGTCATTGGGTCTACTGGCGTGGTTTCCAATTCCCGGTTGTACGTGACAAGGAGTAGGGTCGCCTGTACAACCTCGTGGGGTTTCTCCGGGACCGCCGGTTTCCTCCCACTGCTAAAGACCCCTACGCGCAAGCGAATTATTGAAATAAAATTAAAAACCATATGTTAGTCCCGAAATGACCTAGTTTGTGTTGAGTGGACGTTAAACTCTATTTCTTTGCAACCCCCCCCCCCCACACCGCCTTCAAAAGCATACTAAACTTGAGAAAGGGAAATTACTTATAACCGGCGATTTCAATTTGCATTTTGACTGTCCTGACAAATCTGACGTAAAGTGGATAACCAGTCTATTGCAGAGCTATAACCCAAACCAACATGTGTCTTGTGCTACTCAAAAATCTGGTCAAATTTTGGATTGGAGTAACATAAAATGTCATAAATCTTTAGAAGTTGTGGATCTTCAAATCTCTGATCATTACTGGATACTTCTGTCTTTAAATTTCCAGAAAGCATCAGATGCTTTTAAAACCGTTGTTTGTCGAAATGTCAAAAACGTAGATTTAAAATCGTTTGCTACAAACTTTAAAAATTCTGAAATTTTCACAAACAGACCAAATGACATTGATAATCTGACTGATTTGTTTCATGAGATTATCAACCTTCTCGATCGACATGATCCTGCTGTCACTAAACAAATACGCCAGAAACCGAAGTGCCTGTGGTACTCAACAGACAATCTTGACGCTAAAACAAAAGACGAGTTGCTGAAAGACGATGGCCTAAGACGCTCATTGAAGTACATCGACAAATCTATAAAAGCGCCCGAAACGAGGTCAATGTTCTAATTAATTATACCAAATCTAAATATTGTAATGAAAAGATTGAAAAAAACTCCAGAAACTCCAAGGCCCTGTTTTCTTTCATCTATTTCTTACTTGGAAAAGGTTTAGATGTTGTTCTTGCAGTTTCGAAAGATGATGTAGTGCTCGAAAATGACTTGAGTAATTTCTTCATTAATTCCTTTGCAACAGTCCGAGAACATCAACATCTAATTACTCCTTCTGCCACGGCTGCCCTAGTCCGTTCTGTTGTATTTTCCTTTTTGGACTACTGCAATAGTTTACTTGCCGGAATCAATAAAACATCGATATAAAAACTGTAGCGCATACAAAACAAGGCAGTGCGGATCATAACACGAACTCCGTTTGAGACACCGTATCATCCCTGTAGGTCACTTCACTGGCTTCCAGTGCAAGCGAGAATTCACTTCAATTTGATGTCTCTTACATATCAATGACCGTGAAATGTCATCTTATCTGAGAGATTGAAAACATACTTGTTTGAAAAATTGTAAAAGTGATTATGTATTTTTTTTTTTTTTTTTTTGTTTTGGTAACGCTATGAGCACAACTATATGTGGAATTAGCGCGATATAAATTTTAACTTGAAGTATCGGTTCGATTTTCACGAAATTCGAACTCAACCGCAATTACGGTGTAACGGTGATCGGTTGGATCGGTTTTTAAAATCAAATAAAGATTGTGACTTCTAGATGGTGCATAAGCTAATACTGCGATTTTTCCGTAAACTCAGCCATAATCCAGGAAGTTGCGGTCCGTTATGCGCCAATAAAATTTTTACCCAATACTAACTACCAAATACCATTATACTAACACATTATTGTAAATTAGTAGAAATCTTGCAAAAATGTACAACAAAAGGGATGAACAATGTTTCCATGCTCCAGTTACCCCCCCTTGATCACCCAGTACTAAATTAATATTAACCCATACTATCAGAAATCAATCCATTTCTGTAAAATAATGGGTCAATATTACCCCAAAATGAGATAAAGTACAGTTATTCGAATAACAACACATTTATTTGTGAAAAAAACCCTATTTATTCAATGTTTAGCTGTTGCAATTATCACTGTTAGTACTATGAATAGATATTTCAAACGTTGTACCTATTATAGGAATGAACCCATTGATATTAAAGTAAATGCAGAATTCTGTCAGTTTTGGGTACTATAATGAGGTAGCAAGTGAGTGAATTTTGTATTATTGGGCTAGAGTTGAGAGATGTTATGGTGTAACGGTGATATAATTATTTGAACGGTTTTTAAAATCAAATAACATTAATTTGTGATCAGTAGAGGAATAAAACTGGCGATTTTACTTCTTCGGTTGCAGAATTCATATAGGCGCTTGAACAACTACGGCTAAAGTTGGGCCTGTTGTTAGAGTTAGTCACACTTAAGCTAGTATATGGGAGACAAAACAGCTCTTTATTCAAAGTGATGACTTATTGTATGCCAGGTTGACTTCGGCTCACCACTCGCATCTTCTATCGTCATAATGTTCCGGTTCCATGAATTTAGAGAAATATTTTTGGAGAAATGTTTTGCAAGATTGGTATTTGGAAATTTGTTGTTCGAATGAGAATTAAAGACTACGAAAAAAACTACGAATTAAGAACACTGAATAAAGAGGTCTTCAATAGCCATACATATGGACTAGATATATTTCCCGTCTTCATTAGCCCAGTTTGGAGCAAAACAGTAGGACGTTAAACCCCATTTCATTTCATTTCCTTTTAGAAATCAGCGTTCCATTGGTTGTGTCACGAGTGTCGTGTACGAGGCACGAATAGTGACGACACGCAAAAATCGAATTGTGGAATATTAATGGGTAACTTTTATTCAAAAGGTGAGAAGCGACTATAATAGCTCACGAAATTTAGCAATTAATATCACCAAATTATTGTGTCCGCGACCACGAGAGCGACCTTGCTTCAATGTTAGGTGATTTGGTTCAGATTACAGAAATCACGTTTTGGACGGGATATATTATTGATAACATTGACATAGTGTATTAGCAAGTTATTGAATGCAATTAGGCAATGTATATTTCCAGTTTGTCTGTACAGTTCCGCCTTTTCTTCACACTTTATTTCAACGTAATCTAAATATTAACTTTCGTCAAGTGATTCGGAATTCACCGTCATTTTTCCACTTCCAAAAGGATGACGCTTGCTTCTAGTTTTTCCTGATCTTGTATTTCCGGTTGCGTTCGATCTTGACTTTAATTGGTCTGTCTCGTTCTCATACGTCGTACTTTTTGAACTATTAATTCTAGGCAGTAAGCGAACTGTAGACGCAGACTGTGGGACATTTCTGAATAAATTGTTTATGGAGCTTTGCCGACTTAGCAGATTCATACCAGTGGAAGATGGCGATTGCAAACCCATGTCACCTTGACGACCATATGAAGCTGATCCGTATAAATTATATACACTTGGAGAAAATGCAACAGTCGTGTGTGCGTTTACAGTTACGTCAGATTGCAAGATTCGTTTTCTTTCATCACGTTTACGCTTTTCCATCATTTCCTGTCGATGATCTTCCCGATGTCCTTCTCGTATATGGTGACGTACTGCAGCAGTCAATGCTCTATAAATAAAGAAAATACGGAATTGAATACATTGGAACATGAATTTAAATACCCGGCCTTGCAGAATACTATTAATACTTCGCAGCCAAATTACCAAACAAAGGACACTGCAAAACAGTGCAACCAATTTTAACTTCTCGAAGTAACGAGGATTCCTTTATTTGTGCGGTTCTATTCTAATATATATGTATTTATGAGTTTAATTACTTAAAGCTTATCTGTCCGTCGTGTTCCAGCCGATTGGCTATTGCTTGCATGTCGTCATCATCTAAAGGAACACCAATACGCTGAAATTAAACATGAGATTGTGTTATTCGCGTGAAATGCATGTAGTAGCATATTATACCAAAGCATAAAGTGATGATTCGGAAAATAAAGGCCTGCTTAATTGTCACTAATCAAAATTTGTATTTTTAATTTATCCAGAGTTGCATGTGTGTAGTAGTAAATACCTTCAGTCCATGTATAAATTTATCCTTTGACACATATAGTTTATCTTCAGTATCAAACATCCTGAACAGATCGACCACACGAATTCCCATAGAGTTCAAATGAGTCACAAGTTGTGACAGAGGGTCTTCTTTATGAGCTGAAGCAAAAACAAAGTTCTATGTCAGAAACAAGATTTAGTTATAAGCTAAACCAGATTATTTCTCTAAAGACATACTAAGAAATTAAGATACTTTGTCCATTGCATTCTGCACACAAAGATCCGTCTACTTTATACTTCGAGAATAGATCTATATCATGAATAGTCGCCATATCCAAAAAAAAATATACTATTTTGTACGTAAAATGTCGGTCAACTAGCTTAGCGCTTATTCTCAGGTGGAGCTAACTGTAGACAGAGAGCCTAAGTATGTGACCATTGATGCTGAGTGAAAGGGAAGTATCATAATTAGAAGTTAACAGCGTAGCTATAGATTAGCTAATACAATATTTATTCTGTCATTGTAGTTCCTATATCTATAAAAATAAAACCAAAGATGTGTGTATGTACGTATATGTGTGTATGTTGGCCCATCACACTTCGTCGCCACGATCCCTATATACGATCCACCCCAACATATAACATATTGTGTTGTATCAAATTAACCAGCATGACCCTGTGAATGTTTTAGGCCATCGAATTTGGACCCCGGGTGAACCGGGCCTGGGCCAAGGGCAAATAACGCTCTCCGCCTCCACATAATTATGTGGTATCAAAGCCAGGTATCGAGCTAGTCTGATATAAATTCTGGTATTCGTGCAAAGCGGTTGATAAATATAGTATAGGGTCCATGTAATTACTAATGCCAACGTTGGCATCTCTTTTACCATTTATTTGTTATTTTCAGTATTTAAATTTTACCTCTTTGAATGCCAAGGACGTCACCAGTAGCTAACAGACCACCATGATGAAGAACAAACTTCCGGTAATGTGATATTTTGGCTGCTAGATATGCGATCTTTGAATTGATAGGAATGGCCTGAAATGGTATATATTTGGCATTTTGAATTCTCATTTCGAAATGATAATGTCTCTGGGCAAAATAATTAGTTAATGTAATTGAAACTCACAGCTAAACTCAGAACTTGAATACCAGACCTGGTGTGGGAAATGAACTCCAACAGCTCAGCACAGCCTTCTAGAGACAGTGGATTATAGCCAATCTGTAACAAAATATTATAATTAAATCGACTTTTTTTGCTTTGTTTTATTCATTCCATATAAACCCATATATCTTGAGGTATTAGTAGCAACCTGTTACCTTTCCTGGGTTCTTATTTTAGTACCGCTAATTTATAGAACATAGAACGACTAATTACAAAAGGCTACGTGGGTTTTTTTTTCTGTTGATGTCAGTCACTGAGGACATCAACTTGATTTCTAGTTCACTGATTGATTATAGTTTAGTGTCATTTTTATTCTCACTGCCATCCCATTTTTTGTCAATGATGAGTATGTTTTAGTGCGAACAGAGCTTATGATGATTATAGAACCATAGAATTACTTACCTCAAGTATATTAAGGGTTCTGTTTCCTTTCAATCCCCGGCCAATATACGGGACACAGTCCCAGTTGATTCGGTTATTGTTGATATTCAACTTTCTCAGAGATCTATTTTCTTTGATTGATTCACCCAGAGCTAAACTACCTTCAAATGCTAAACCATTCCACGATAAGTCTAATTCTATGAGACAAGTGTTCTTCTGATATAGAAAAGTCAAACATAGGGTTGTTAGTTATAAAAAAAAACAAATTTGAACATTATAAAGGAAAAAGAAAATGTGATTTCACCTCTAGGCTACTCAGTATATTGACTCAGCGGAATTAATTCATGGTTGGGGGGTGGGGGTACCATCCTAGGGCTGTAGGCGAAGGTCCAGGGGCTGCCTAGGCCCCCGAAGCTCCTAGGGTCTATAACGTCGGAGATGCTTTCTGAGCGCTCCTGGGGGTCTAGATCGTCGGAGATGCTCTCTGAGGGATTTCTGGCTAATGAAATTACTCAGCAGGGAAGTTTTAATTCTTTTCTAAATCCCTTACCACAAAAACGCAGTCGATGGTAGTTTCCTGTGATGCTGAACTGAAAAAATATATGCATAATAATACCAAGGTTGTGGACCACTCGAGATCACAATTTGTATCCGATTTTGTTTTTAACCCAAAGATCTCGGTTCCTGTCGATATTTTTGGATTATAGCCCCCGATTGTACGAAAAATCACATTTTGAGCTTCGGGACTCTCTAGAGGTCACAATTTTCATTTGATTGTAAAAACCGTTCAAATATCACCGTTACATCATAATTACGGTGTAGTTTAAATTTCGTGAAAATCGGATCGAAACTCCACGACAAAATGGCCGCTCCCATTTATGCAAGTAGTGTAAAAGCATTTTATACCAAGGTTGTGGACCATCTAGAGATCAAAATTTTCATCCGATTTTGATGAAATTTTAAAAATATGTTTATATCCCAAAGATCTGGATTTCTTTCGATGTTGGCCCGTATTGGACCGTAACTTTCTGGATTATGACCCCTGATTGTACCCTCTAGAGGTCACATTTTTTAAAAACTCTTCAAATATATAACCGTTACACCATTATTTCCTGAAAATCTGACCGAAACTTCCCGTCAAATTGCCGATCTCCATCCCCTTTACGCAAATTGTGTAAAAGCATGTAATACCAAGATTTGGATGAAACTTAAACGACTGTCACTAGTTCTTGGGTGAGTTCAATTTTGGTGCCCATCAGCCCCCTGCCTTTTACGCAAATTGTCCAATATGAATAAAGTTTGTGGACGTTCCTGAGGCGACATTTTTTGTCCGATTCATAAGATGAAACTTAAACTATGCGTCAAGGATCAAATGTTCTTGGATGAGTTCGACTTTGGTACGCATCAGATCTTTCATTCTAGTGCTATAGGCAATGCTTTTTTCGCAAAATCTGAAATATGTATGAAGTTTGTAGGCTCTCCAGAGAGACTAGTAGACTACAATCCATTCAAATGAAACTTAACAAATGTTAAGGATCAACGTTGGTTTTACCTCTACCCCATCCATTTCTTCCAAATGTGGGCGTATCTTGCATGACAGCCGCTTGTTTTAACTGGCCATAAGCAGTGAATTATTGGGTTATGGGACACACGGAAAGAGTGTGAGAAAAACTCTATCCTGTTTTTTTTATTTACCTAATCTGCCATAAATACAACGGAATTGAAATGGGCTTGAAATAAAGATCGATTGTTCAGTTAACAATCGCACCTGGGGGATCAGTATAGAGTATAGCAGGGGTTTTTTTTTTGAAAGTTTACATTCTAGAAGTATCACTACTATGTTAAAATGGGGCCCCTACCAGTTATGTCATTTTGTCTAACCAAATAGTTACTTGCGTGCAATAACCTAGAGAAAGGAGTGCTTGCGGCCAAATTATTAGGCGGGTGTGTGTGTGTGTGTGTGGGGGGGGGGCTAAAGTCTCCCCATGCTCCCCTCCTCCCCCCACACCCCGCCGGGCCTGCTCATCTGTGAACAAACAAATCTATGGGTCCTTCTACCATGAGACACTTTAAAGCGCTTCAACAAAAAGAGCCAGTGACTTGGAACCTTGCAAGATCTGATGGTAAAATTGAGTCACATAAGTTAAAATGAAATCTACCTGCAAACTCTTAGCAATGGCAACACCACCAGCAGCACGGATATGATTCCAACTTAAATTTAAAGACTTAAGAGACGTTTGGACATCTGAAAATATAAAACGAAGGTCACTAATCATATTATGTAGATTTACGAATATATCTATTTTAATTTTGACAATCCCCTTTTCAGACAAATATATATTTTTATGGTTCCAACTAACAAATAAGATAACTAACATGCAAACACAATCTTCTCGTGAAAGGCATCCAAAAATCTACTCTCTTTCGTGGAAATTGTGATACGTTCGAATACAAAGAAGAAATTACTTACTTAGAGATTTAGCGAACCTCAAAGCACCACTAATGCCGATATCGTTATGACTGAGATCTAAGTGGGTTAATATATCTGTATCCTAGAAAAAATAGAAACACTATTGTAAGATACTGGCAAATTAAGAAAGACATGTTTATTGTTAATTTATAATAAAACACGGCGGTACCCTTGTAATCAGTGCCGAATGTACATAATTATAAGCTTGACAAACAGTAATAATATAACATTTATACAAATTACCTGAAGTCCCGAAACTATTAAAGTTATTTCTTTATCACCGATTTTATTTCCTGAAATAATGAATTATTTTAGGTTAATATTGTGAAAAAACGACCAAAATCAGTATTAATCTGTGGTCTGATTCAAGGACAAAATGCAATACACGATATGGTTAAAATTAAATTTGGCTTAGCAATGGAAAATAAAGATTGGTAACCTACAGTTTCTTCAAGAACGGGTAATCAGTCAGAAGTTCCCCCTGTTCAAAGAAACCGTCCCAATAATATGCTATATAGTGAATGTGCTAATCCTAATACAGTCTTACGTGACAAGGAGTAGGGTCGCCAGTCCAACCTCGTGGGTTTTCTCCGGGTCCTGGTTTTCTCCCACACTGCTGAAGACCCCTACGCGCAAGCGAATTATTGAAATAAAATTGAATCATGTTAGTCCCGAAATGACCTATTTTGTGTCGAGCGGACGTTAAATCCCATATCTTCTAATATCTCTGTAAAAAATGACTGCCTTCAACACCTGACGTCATATCACGCGGCGTCAATCATTGGCTCAATGACGCGTGCATTGTTTACACAAGACTTTACTGATTCGAGCACAATGACACCTTTTTATACGCCCACATTTTCATGTGGACGTATATTGTCGTCGCCCCTGTCCGTCCGTCCACAATTTGTTTGTGGACACTACAGGTCACAATTCTTATCCGATTTTGACGAAACTTGAAATATAGGTTTATCTCCAAAAGATCTCGGTTCCTTTCGATATTGGCATGTATCGGATCGAAACTTCATGGATTATGGCCCCTGTTTGTACGAAAAATCACGTTTTTAGCTTTTGGACACTATAGAGGTCACAATTTTTATCCGATTTTGTTGAAACTTAAAATGTAAGTTGTTAATCCAAAGATCTCGGTTCCTTTCGATATTCGCGCATATCGCACCGTAACTTCCTGAATTATGGCCCCTGATTGTACGAAAAATCGCGTTTTTTAGCCTGTGGACCCTATAGAGGTCATAATTTTTATCCGATTTAAAAAACCGTATTATTATATCACCGTCACACCCTAAGGACGGCTGAGTTCGAATTTCGTGAAAATCAGACCCAAAATTGACAGACAAAATGGCCGCCGTTCGTTCTCAAATAGCGTAAAAATATGGTATATCAAGGTTGTGGACCCTATAGAGGTCACAATTGTTATCCGATTTTGTTGAAACTTAAAATGTAAGTTTATAACCCAAAGATCTCGGTTCCTTTCGATATTCGCGCATATCGGACCGTAACTTCCTGAATTATGGCCCCTGATTGTACGAAAAATCGCGTTTTTAGCTTGTGGACCCTATAGAGGTCATAATTTTTATCCGATTTAAAAAAAACGTATTATTATATCACCGTTACACCCTAAGGACGGCTGAGTTCGAATTTCGTGAAAATCGGCCCAAAATTGACAGACAAAATGGCCGCCGTTCGTTCTCAAATAGCGTAAAAATATGGTATATCAAGGTTGTGGACCCTATAGAAGTCACAAATTTTATCCGATTTTGTTGAAACTTGAAATGTAAGTTTATAACCCAAAGATCTCGGTTCCTTTCGATATTTGCGCATATCGAATTGTAATTTCCTGAATTATGGCCCTTGATTGTAGGAAAAATCACTTTCTTTTTAGCTTGTTCTCTATCCATCTCTCGAAAATGTGGGCGTATCCTGCCTGGCAGCCGCTGGTACTCATTTTAATACCCATTTACACTAAAATAGGAAATAATTTTTACCTACAAATACGCCAAACGTCTTTATTTATTTTTCTAATACATAAAAAAAAAATGTTTTAGAATTTAATTTGTCGGAGGAAAAAAGTTAATATTTGTGGCTCATTAAGTCGCATCGATGTCATCCTTATCAGTGATTGTCGCGCCCTAGCGAATATTCACTGCTGATCAATGTGATTATAGTCTTGTGCGACTATCCTAAGCTGCGTGTTAGTCTTTTCCGAAGAAACACAAACTTTTTTTTGTTTCTGCACCAACTAAGCTTGTAAAGACGGGTATACGCATTGCAGTGCACATGAGAAAATTTGACCCGGACAGCGGCGTTTCCACCTACTCTAAATCAAATTTCAACAGTCAAAGGTTATTTTACATCTTCATTTTTTGCAGTAATGAAATGACACGATCCAAAAACAGTGTGTATAAGTGTCTATGTTGGTACTGAAATATTTATTCGTCTTTTAATATTTTTTTTTAAAAATAATAACCAACTAATCATAATGATAATCATCATATATATACTTCCGTAATAGACATAATATCATAGAACTTTGGATGCGCAAAGTCACACTGATCAGCAGTGAATATACGCTAGGCCTCTACAATCACTGATAAGGATGACATCAATGCGACTTAATGAGTCTCAAATATTAACTTTTTTCCACCGACAAATTAAATTCAAAAACATTTTTTTGATGTATTAGAAAAATAAATAAAGACGTTTCACGTGCTTGTAGGTAAAAATTATTTCCTATTTAGTGTAAATAGGTATTAAAATGACTAAAAGGCAGCATTCTGCCCGAAGCAGTAACGTTTTATGTAAACAATGCACGCGCCATTCAGCCAATGATTGACGCCACGTGCTGTGATGGCACGTGTTAAAGGCAGTCATCCTTTACAGAGATATTAGAAGACTCGTAATTCTCTGTGAAACAGATTGGCGCAATGTGTGAAGAAACTGATTTCTCTTATTTTTTACTCTGACTGGTAGGGATTGCTGTGTATACAACAGATCGTAATAAAGTACACGAACAAGCCAGGACATAAGAAATTATTTCGTGTATGTGCCTGAGGTGGGGTATACTGTTACACATGAAATTAAAATTGACGAAATTGAAATGGAAATACCCACGTTTATCTGTATTTAGCACACCAAGTTTCCGGTTTTTGACAAATTCTAGAAGGAAATCCGAATAGGATGAAACTCTGATAATAATGCCATTATTCATCATCAGTCACGATACTGAATTGTATTTCTGTACCTGCATACTTATTGTGACTCCTTTTCTGGCTTAAATACGGCATCTTGGAATTTTTTTTCAGAATCATGATTAAAATCTCAAATCTGGATAAGCTCTGTATGTTTTCGTATTATCAAAGGTATACATATTCATGCAAACCACATTTGTTTTTCGGAGGTCATATTATCAGGGTTTCAATGCGATTTACCCATAGACGTAGTATGTCTATGCATTTACCCCGTAAAACAAGTCATTGCGAAAAGTACAGAGGGTGTTTTACATTTTTCATTGTGTGTATGTGAACTTGGGTGTTGTACTTTTGAGTACTTTAATATTTGTTAGTTTTTTTTCTCCAAAACAATAATTACCTGCTAGTGATAGATGTGTTAACCAAGTATTGACAGCCAACATGTCAGCTACAAGAATGGCGGCCGCTTCATTCACTCGATTGTTACTTACATTCTTCAAAAGAAAACGTATAAAATAATATTTATTTATTATATTTTATGACACTAACGATGTTTAAATTTTATATTGACTGTATACACTTACCAGATGCGTTATGTAGATGTTAGATTTTAGAATTTCGAAGAAATATGCCACTTGATCGCCATCTAAACCATTATCTGTTAAATCAAGTCTCTCTACCTTAGAATTTTGCTGTAAACAAATCATACAATTTATAATTTTTTGACAAAAATAAGTCTAATGTGGTGTGGTTGAACCAGTGTCATAACTTTTGTGTAGAAAAACGGAAGGAAAAGAGGTCTATATTACTTCCTCTTCTGTCTAGTGCCATAGAACCCGGAAATTCCATTCTAATATATTTTATAGGCGTGCATAATTTTCAAATATTTAGATGCGCTGACGAATAATCATAGCTCACCATTAGTGCCACACCCAAGGCTTTAGCTTGCCCTGGATTTAATCCAACATGGCGTAATTGCATAACACTGGTCCATAATTGGGTAATAACCTTCCTTAAAGGTATGACATTTAAACTGGAACACGCCTCTTCATAGGTATGGTGACCAATATCAGTATTTTGTCGGGATACCATTTCCCGCCGTTCACGCTCCTTATCAACTGTACCACTCTCTGTTGAATGTAAAAACGGTGAAAAAAAACCGAGGCAGTTGAAATGAAAATACATGAAGTGTTACATCCCACCAACCTAGATTGTTCGTCTATTTTATCTGTTCGTCCGTCTAAAGTTAATCCTTGGCAAGTTGCGAACTACAATATTCAATTCCGTTAAGTATTTACAAAGATATGATGAACTGAAAATGTGTCAACCTTCAGCATCCTCTGTCGAGATATGGCCAAAGGCCAGTGCCACATATAGTATTTCCTAAAAATCTTTTTAATCCGATTGAATCCAAGTCGGGATAATATATCTAGCTTTGATATTTTGATATTGTTTTCTTTATAAAATGTTGAATAATCAATCTGAGAACATTTGACAGTGGATTAAGCCGTAGAAAATATGATATTTACAGAAGATAAAGTGAGACGGTCATGCACTGTATAATTTGAATCTTCTCTGTGTTTGGTTTGAATTTTAATTGACAATGCCAATATACTTCAGTGTCTAGATTCTTTTTGTCACGTGACATTATGGCCACGTGAATAAAATTACTTTCTCATCTTTTTAAACTTTTCATATATATACTGTACATTAAAATGTTATTATTGTCAGCATGCGATTAATAATTAATAATTAGATAAGAAATTAATCAAATAAATAATATTGTTAATTAAGTCTAAAATATTAATTATTTAAGACAGTGCCACAAAATCCACGTGGAGATTGCATGCATGTATTCACACTTATAAGGATAAGGGTTTTTCTTCATAATTTATCCAGTTTCGTATTCTGTTGAACCGGAATTGCTTTATAGGCTTCTACATACAGGAATGTGTGTGATCCAGTAAGGATGTTAATATCAACGTGCAGGAATTGACAAGCCATTAGTTTACATAATATGCACGGTTCTTGTAGATTGTGAACATGTGGATACCACCGGAGGCAACGTACTTTCTTCTTCCAGATCAGTGTCAAAATCAGCATCATCGTCTAGGCTGTCCACGGTAACACCCGTTGTAGGACTGGTTGGCAGGGCTAGTTCATCCTCAACTTCATCCACAGTTTCCATTTATTCACAATACAAGTTTAAAATTAGTTCATATATTTCTCTTCAACTTCCGTAACTTTCACACCTTCAAAATAGAAATTATTAATGAGGAATACAGGGAGTCACAATGATCTGGGATTTCTGTAGAATATTAAATTTGACAATCTAATATAACTGGCGAATTCTTACAGTTGTTTTCAACTAAAAGTGATATTGTTACTTGAAATTGACATGTGTCCTTTTGTGCATCTTCCATTTTGTAAAATGTTAAACAGAACTGAAGATGTAAGGATGTCGCAGTGAATACTCCGTTAAAGACACAAGCTTTATATACGATTTACGTTACTGAAAAACATAAGTGGATAAACTCTTATAAACGAGGCACCGCCAGAAAACCAAACGCAAGAAATTTAAAACTACTAGAACAGACAAAGTAAAATCCAAGGTATATGAGATCGATCTTATGCTGGAATGCGCTTATATATTGTACTCAACTGAACTCAGAAGGCATATGGACGTCGCACTTCAACTGTGAAACTGTAAAACAGCCTCAATTGAATCAGATACCGTATAATAATAAGGTTTGTAGGCGTTAAAGAAGGTAATGGGGGTTTAATGTCTCTCCAACATAATACTTCGCTTATTTTAAGACAAACATGGTAATGTGAGGTAAGGGATTTTGGCTTGGACGGTGCCATTTCCGCGTACTCGTATTCCATTTCAAATTGTCAAGGGTTCTTTTAAGTGCGCACCGAGGTGTACACGCCCTTGTGATTTCTAGGCGAATTACGAAACCCACGTGATATAAGGCCTACGGGCCACAAAGATAGGGGTAACCTCGTGCTATAAAGACTTACTTTGTCAGAAAACATGGGCCCCTACTGTAAAACATACAGAGAGAGAAACACTATACTCTATTGTCCAGAACAGCTAGGTTGGAAGCAACGTCTTGGGCCATTGAATATAAATGCCGTATAATTATTGCTATATGGATGTTAGATAAAGAGCTGCCGGAAGAGCTAAGCAACTGGCAGTAATGACTAGCTCACATTATAAATATTAAGAAGAGTGCAATGTATGCGGTTCAAGTCGGTATATTTAATCTTTCAAGAACACCTGATACCACTGTACTTATTAATCATGTGAGGCTATATGCACGAGATTTTTTTATATGCCCACATTTTCATGTGGATGTAAATTGTCGTCGCTCCTGTTAGACTGGACACCCGGACGTACGTCCACAATTTGTTTGTGGATACTCTACAGGTTAATATTTTTATACGATTTTGACGGAACTTGAAATATAGGTCTATCTCCCAAAGATCTCGGTTCCTTTCGAAATTGGCATGTGTTGGATGGTAACTTCATAAATTATGTCCCCCCCCCCCCTACTTGTACGAAAATCACGTGTTTAGCTTGTGGACACTCTAGAGGTAACATTTTTCATTCGATTTTGATGAAACTTGAAATGTATGTTTATATCCCAAAGATCTTAATTCCTTTCAATATTCGGGCATATCGGATGGTAACTTCCTGGGTTACGACCCCTGACTGTACGAAAAATCGCGTTGTAGCTTGTGGTCACTCTAGGGATCACAATTTTTATCCGATTAAAAAAAAAAACGTTCGAATTATCACCGTTACATCATAATGGCGGTTAAGTTTGAATTTCTTGAAAATCGGACCGACACTGTCAGCCAAAATGGCCGCATTTCGTACGCAAATAGTGAAAAAGTATTATATATATAAAGGTTGTGAACCTTGAGGTCACAAGTTTGATCCGATTTTGATGAAACTTTAAATTTATGTTTATATCACAAAAATCTCGGCTCCTTTTGATAATCACGCATATCGGTTAAGTTTGAATTTCTTGAAAATCGGACCGACACTGTCTGCCAAAATGGCCGCATTTCGTACGCAAATAGTGAAAAAGTATTATATATATAAAGGTTGTGAACCTTGAGGTCACAAGTTTGATCCGATTTTGATGAAACTTTAAATTTATGTTTATATCACAAAAATCTCGGCTCCTTTTGATAATCACGCATATCGGATCGTAACCTCCTGGATTACGGCTCCCATTGTTTGAAAAATCGTTTAAATATATCATCGTTAGACCTTAATGATGTTGAGTTCGAATTTCGTAAAAATCGGACCGAAACTGTCCTACAAAATGACTGCTACTAGTACGCAAATAATAGTGTAGGCTACAAGTACATCTATACCAAGACTGTGGACACTCTAGAAGTCACAATTTTTATCCGATCTTGATGAAACTCAAAATATATGTTATATCCAAAAGATCTCGGTTGTTTCGATATTCGTGCATATCGGACCGTAACTTCCTGGATTATGGTAAAATCGCATATTTTTTTTTTTAGCTTGCAAAATGTTGGCGTATCTTGCATGGCATCCGCTGGTTATATTAATAAAAGCAACTTGTTCGGAAGTGCCATATCGTCTCTGTACACTCTCAGATGTTGTTACCCAGATCGGCTCTGTGTGTGTGTGTGTGTGAGAGAGAGAGAGAGAGAGAGAGAGAGAGAGAGAGACACACACACACACACACACACAAACCAGGTCATTTCGGACTTACATATGGTTCAATTTTATTTCAATAATTCGTATACGCGTAGGGGTCTTTAGCAATGGGAGGAAACCAGAGAACCCGTAGAAAACCCAAGAGGTTCGCCGGGTGACCCTACTCCTTGTCACGTACAACCGGGGAATTGAAACCACGCCATTTGACTCAATGACATACCTTATGATGCAACGCGCACGCGCTACTCCCCCCCCCCCCCCAACCACACACCTGTTATTCTCAGATGGATTCGTCATGTCGTATTAAGCATTCCGTTCGGGGATAATTTTTATTACGTACCGTTAATTTTATGAGATAAGCTTTTTGTTTCTGAATTTAATTTGTCAATACCCAGACAACGTTAAGCACAAATTCAAACTAAATGGTAACGAAGAAGTAAAGTTTTCATTTGAGAACACAACTCACCTTAATTCCCTTCTTTCCGCCATTGCAGTCTTTGATGCACTTTGAAGGTATGTCTGACGTCTTGAAAGGGGAGCGTATTGTCCATCTATTATTCATTCTATCTCTCACGCTATCTTATTCCTCCAGTGTTATTGGTATATGTATCCATAATTAATTTCTCTCCTTCACGCTGATGAGATTAAATAATAATGTGCTTTTAGGACTAACATATGGTTCAATTTTATTTCAATAAATCGTCTGTATAGTAAAGTCTTTAGCAGGATCAGGAGAAGTCCCACGAGGTTGGGCAGGCGACTCGCTTGGAATCGAAACCATGTACGCCAATGACAGTCCTTATGACATGTGCATCGGGTGTTTGTACAGGCCCTCCCGGAAAAAAAGCATTTCTTACAATCCACTCCATGGAATATGATGCCCCCACCCCCCTCTCCCAAGTCCGAGGTCCCATGGCCCCCTTCCAGAATATAATTATTGGGGATCAATAAATTGCATATAGAGGTTGAAAGTACATCTTTCGAAAGACAAAGTATTCGGCTTTTTAGCATTATATTCGGGGTCAGAATATGTGTAAATATTCACAATTAATGCCGGACCTTGCCAAAGAAACCGGTCCTTAAATTTGTATGACTTTCCCCTATGGCGGTTATCTATAGATAGCATTACTCAACTGATTTTATCACGCCCATTCACCGGTCGACGTCGGATGATACACCAGTATGAATTTTTCATTGTGAAAACTGAAAAACAAGATCGATTATCAGCTCAGTTATCACTTCTTGATGTTTTTTAAGGTATAGCGGACGGGATAATTTGCTAGTCATTTATGTAGTAGTAGTACTACCATTAAAATGATGGGGGAGGTATATTACTAAATCAGGAAGGGAAATTCATATTGGTTCTTGCTTTTTATTTATAAAGTTTGTTAGCAGACACAATAAACCTTACATTAATTGCAAACAAGTCAGATTTCTATACTTAAACGCCTTGGCTACTGGGGTTATGTAAATGTCACACTGTGTTGTTAATGAACGTGTATAGTATATATCACTTATTATAACATTAATGCGTTATTGGTATTAACTACCGGGTGCAATTATTATTTTCGAATTCCCTTTCAATAGGCGAGATATAAACGTGTTACAACAGCCCGTATACTCTAGAATAAAATACCTACTGGTTATAACAAGTTAAGTTGGAGATAAGAATACATGTTTAATCACCTCATATTGCTTATTTATTCCTATTATTTATTGTTTTTTTCATATTTTGTTATGGTTTACATTTGTTTAACATCATCTATTTCCTGGATTGCTTAATTAGTACGCATATATTTTTCATGTTTATTTAGACAATGGATGTAGGGTTATGTTGTGTTTGTATTTCTTGGTGAATGGTCTCATCTTGATCACCTCATTAACTGCAATATGGTTTCACCCAATGGCTCCCTTTGAAGGCATTCATTGTTAGTCAACATTATCCTTTGGTTGGACCGTGGGTCTATTATATTGTGTTGTTTTTGCTTAATCTTTTACTTCTTAATGTTATTATTATTTAATTTTTGTAAATGGCTTCATCATGAACTCTTATATATTAAATCCAAGTTTACTAAATGTGTGTGTTTTTGTCTACGATATCACCTTAGGTGGAAGTGGACGTAAAACCCCAGAAACGAACGAACGAACTAAATGTCATTGTGCTTGATAACGATAAGAGGATACTTGTCGAAACGTCGTGCTATTAGAATAAAACCAGTGATTGTTTCCCATAAAAATTGTGTTCTGTTAAGAATATTATAACAAACAAATTTATAATGATACATTCAGTTTACAGTTACTCCCGTCAAAAGTCAAAACCTATAAGTAACTCACTTTTTTTTTTTTTTTTTTTTTATCAAAATTGAGTTAGGACCTAATTTGTAGTTACTATAGGGTATGTGCTTCCTGTTGTTGTCCTAGATATTCCAATCTTTTGATTTTGTAAGCAGTTACATCCTTGACACAACCTAGCAACTTCCTTCATTTGCCTAGTATGCCACAGAAAAACCTAGTAACTCAATAGTTAAATCAATGGATAAGCCGGGGTTTAATATTCATTCATTACGTTTTCCTTTGTTTTCTCAAAATAAGAAAAACGTGAGTTACAGGTGTTGCGAACTCTCCAGTCTATTTATATTCGGTTAAAAATAGACATCATAAGAAAGCTATGACCACACCTCGACTCAGTGCGCATCACTTAGAAATAGAGAGGGGCCGATACAAAAAAAAAAAAAAAAAAAAAAATCCCGCAAATTTTGCGACTTAAACCCGATCGAAAACGAGCGACAACTTTTGTTAAACTGCAGCAAGTATGAAGAAAAAGAAAAAATAGTAAAGCCAGTTTATACCCAGCCTCCTCGGTAAATTCTGCCCCCCCCCCTCACCCCACCCCCACGTCAAATTCCTGGACGCGCCCTGAAATTACCTTTAAAGTTGCTTGGTGGAGCTGAAATTCCAGTTTGAAATGATCAATTTTAACAATTATTCAAAATTATCAATTAAATTTATAGTAAGTTGAGGTTTAGAGCAATAGTTTCTGTTCAATCTTTTTTTCAGTTCATAAAATAACAATATTTAATATTCCAACAAAAGAAAGTCCATAGGCTACTGGTATACTTTTCCTCCTTGCATTTAATTATATTAGAGTGATATGCTGAGATTCAATTAATGTGGAATGTTTCAATTTACAGTTGAACTAATTAGCTACTCTATTCTCTCTATTCACTTCCTGGTGCGGTAGGTATGTTTTATCTTGTAGAACATACATGTGTGTAATCGCATTTAAAGGACAATATTGGTGCCAGTCGAATTTCTGCTCATTAATAATTCCTTCGAAGACCAAAAGTTGTTATATGGGACTGTAAGAGGATACCTGACAATTCAATAAAGTAATTGAATGTCATTAGATAAGAGAACACGAAAAAGATAGAAACAGTCCGTACATTCCCTTGTTTATATTCATTCTATACCTTATAAAAACATGGTAATGCACTGACGTTTTCTGTTTTTCTTTCGTGTTCTCTTATCTAGTGGTAGTCAATTCTTTTTATGAATTGTCAGATATCCTCTCACAGTCTCACACAACAACTTTTGGTCTTGGAAGGAATTATTAGCAGAAATTCGTCCGTGTATCTGTTATCCCTCGTCATCAGTCAGTTATATAGAGGTATGACTCGTGTTTTCCTTTGGCGTTCGTCACTTCCGATTCAGGAAACTTGTATTACTCAGCTATCGTAGCAATGATCTCTGTGTTAAAATTATATTTGGAACGTGTTTAATTAGTTCTGTCACATATGTGATAACTGATAATGACTGACACCAATATTGTCCTTTAATTTTAATTGTGTAAGGGTTTATTGCTTTCCGCCTTATTGTTCTCGGCTACTGTCAGGTGACAGCAGCAAGGGGAGATAAAAACAGTGTTTAGTCAACATGGCGGCTGTTCAAGCCAAGGGATTGTATCAGTTTGATGGAGATTCAACAAATGGCGAGATTTCTTTTGAACCTGACGAAATATTGACGATAGTCAGGCAGGATATAGGCGAAGGGTGGTGGGAGGCGAGGAGAGAAAATGGGGATCAGGGATTAATCCCAGAAACTTATGTAGAACTTCTTTCAATACCCGAGCCCCAATTTCCGCCGCCCCCTCCCCCTAATCTACCGTCAATACCGAATAACTTGCCGCTGGGAGTAACAGCACATAATCCAGTAAACAACGCCAATCATGGACTTGGCAATAGAGAAGCAAGTTACGACGAATGGGACGATGAATGGGAGGACGATGATGACCAGTCTAGCAATAGCACAGGTAAATAAAAAAACAACGTAACTTGATTGCGCAATTAAACTTTTGACATCGTCGTATAAACTTTGTTGGTCCTTTCCACTTCATTTTGATAACTGACACGGTCAAAAGGGTGGGTTCATTTGTTGGATACCAACTGTGTTAGTATTGATGGACAAAGCGTAAAACGAATGTTTCATAGTTTTGTTTTGACCTTTTAGTTCACTCAGGACACTCCTTAAAAGAGGCAAGAAACAATTTAACGGACAATTGAAAATTGAATGTGAATTTTGGGTCCAGTTACACAATTGGTATTCTTTGGCATTCGATAAACTATAGCTACTTAGTCTATCTTATAGTTTTTGTTCTACTGTCTGAACCATCGTAAATTTTGAATGGATTTCTTCGATTATGAAGAAACTACCGGTACTTATAAACTTACCTGTGTGTTTGAAATCGCCTACTGTTAAATAAAATCCATTGCACAAGTTAATATCCCAACAAGTAAAAAAGTTTCCTCTTGAAAAATTGAATTTCCACCAACTTCTGACATCGAAAAATACTAAAATGGAAGCTGATTACATCACTCTTCGGGAGAGATCATTTTCGTATAAAGGGGTTACAAAAGCTTCACTGGTTTTGTCCAATACGTGACGAAAGTTATGTTGTCTCGAACTCGGTCAAAAATACAAGTAAATACGTCAAATTTTTTATTCTTTGAAAGAATTAATTGTAGAATGGATTTTATTTAACGGGGAGGGGGCAGGGGATTTCAAACACACAGGTAAGTTTATAATAACCATCGTTAAAGATACATTATGGGATATTAGATATAAAGATGGCAGTTCCCACTATAATAGTTAAAATAGATAATGTAAAGGGTTTTGACCATTTTCGAATACATTATCATGTTAAAATTCAGCCTGACACACTTTACTAGGAAAAAAAAACATCGATAAAGGTAGAAATAGAGCAATTAGTAAGGAGTAGTTTACTCAAAGTATGTCAACTTACTTGTAACAAAGCCATAATTGACCAATTTTGCCCGAAAATGTACTCATTTTGCCAAAGGAAGCCCCCCGCGTAATCAATACCAAAGCAACCAGCGAAATCCCCTCTTTCTATTTATAGTACTCATTATAATATTCAACACCACTACTCAGCCAATAGCATCGTTTAAAATTGTAAACAAACTCGCCTTGTTGCTATGTGACTTTGTGGAGGCCGTGACCCACTTATGGCTATGACGTGACCCGTCTATCGCGACATCTGATTGGTTAAACTTTAGTGATGTCATCGTAACCAAGATGACGGCTGCCTTTCGAGTTATCGTCAACAGGCAGTAAATTATAAAGTTATGAATTAAAACTGTAGTTAATTTTAAAAAAATGTGTAGTTTTAGTAAACAAACATCCCTTGTTTAAATTGCACTTTTTTCGAAAGAGCAAACCGTGGCGAAATGTATGAACAGCTTAACAGCTTCTAATTTGTCTGCATCGGCCTGTGTTCAAAAATGGAACGATCTTGTTTTGGATTATTTTTGTGACAACATTAAACAGGAACATTCCAAAAGGCATGATTTTATTGAAATTATGTGTTTTATGTTGAATCTGATGTTCTTAACAATTGTGCCAAGTTTAGTGTCAGTTTGGCATTTTTAACCATCTGGTTGGTTACTAAGGACTTTTGTCATGCATAGCAGAAATTTTGACCGTAATCTTTAAAAAAGTTTTCTCGAAATAGGCATTTCTGGTTTCCCGGACTGTGATGAACTTGAATATGTTGATGATGGAGTAAGGTAGAGCAATGATTTTTGTACCATTAGACAGCTTATGACATTAAGATGACACATATAACTCATTTTTAAGTTTTTGGTCATTAAGACTCATTTTGTTGTCACCGGTAGGATCAGATCACAAAGCACACAGAAAATTGATGCAGGATGCACTTAATTAAAGCGACCATTCTACTCAACTGTACAATTCATTGAACTTATGAACATACCTTTACTTGCTTCTTGTACAGTAAAGCCAAATGTAGATACGGGTTCTATCATTTACACATGTAGTCAATGATTCAGATTAGTTAATTAATTTTCTCTCTCTAAATCATGGAGGGTTGGATGGCCGAATGGTTAGCAGTTAGCACGCTGTATGATAAGGTCTGTCATTGAGTCTACTGGCAGGGTTTTGATTCCCTGGTTGTACATGTACGTGACAAGTCTGTCCAACTTCGTGGGATTTCTCTGCGCAAGCCAATTATTGAAATAAAAATGAACCATCTGTTAGTCCCAAAATGACCTAGTTTGTGTTGAGTGGACATTAAACCCCATTTCTCTCTCTCTCTCTAAATCATAAAAAAGTTAAATGTATTTAAATGATTCAATAAATTTCAGTGCAGTACCGTTATAAAAGTACATCTAGCAGCTCATATGATCAGCAGTGGTTGGGTACGATTTTTTTCCATTGAAGCTTATAGTTAGGCATAGAAGAAGCCATTTGTTAATTAAAGAATTTTAAAAAAACCCTTAAAGTACATGCAGTTTATAGCTTTATTCTACTAAAAATCCTTTCTACTGGGAACAATTTTATCACTTTTAATTTTAATGAAAATTGTAGATACATTTAGAAATGAAATGAAATGAAATGGGGTTTAACGTCCTACTGTTCTGCTCCTAACCTGGGCTAATGAAGACGGGCATACGCCATACAGTGTGCTATGAGGGAAATTTTGCCCGGACAGCGGCACTACGGCCTACTCTTATATCGAATTCCAACTGCCAAGGGATCTTTTATTTGCACGCCAATGTGTACACGGGACCTCGGTTTTTCGTCCCATCCGAACGACTAGACAGCTTTCCTTGTCAGCCCCTCCGTCCTGCATCACTGACAAGGGAGAACCACGCCGGAAAATCTGGATGAACTTTCTCGGCCAATGCAGGGATCGAACACCCGACCTCAAGGCTAGCGAGCTAGCGTCTTACCCACTTAGCCACGTGATCCCCCAGATACATTTAGAAAGAAGTTGTTTAATTAGTCATCCAAAGTAGGTAGGAATATTTAATTAAACTTGTTTTATAATATGTTCATTTATAACCTAATTACTTAGTGATACAGTAGTTCAATGTCATGACACATAAATTAGATTATCAGTATGGTAATATCACCATGACATAAATAAACTTAATACAATGTATACAGTGGCGTATAATTGCATTCATATTTTGTAAGTTTTTTTACATTCTCAATTAAATAGATTTTAGTTTTTACAATACTTATTTTAAGATAGCTTTCTAATTAATACTTATATTAAATTACAGACTAGTAATAGTATAGAAAGCTGTCTGAGTTTCATAAGATAGCATTTTTAGTAGATTTTTTTTTCTATTTTCTAGAGACAAATTTGAGTTAAATTCTATATTTTCCTACTGAAATTGATCAGTGCCATTCATTGGCCTTGCTGTGTAACTTGACTCGGAAATCAAAATCAGGAAATGACACACAAGTCATGGACAGCAGAGAAAGTCATTTTTCGGTTCAGTCAAGTGCCCTGGTGTATTTGTATCAATGTGGATATTGTTTGGTTTTAATTGCTAGTCCGACTGTTGACTGACTCAACAAGTACTTAAATGCTTTTACATAGCTTAATATATTGACCTGTTAAATGTACTTCCCCCAGTTGATGACTGACTTGTCATTAGTTAGCAGTTCATACAGTAGCAATAGTTCTACTGAACATACATGTAGGTGTTGCCTACTCATCATTTATAATTTTGTCTTATACATGTACATGTACATCCAATAGTTCAAGTATATATTCAGTGCTCCATTATTTGATTTAAGACACTTTAAAAACTGAAAATGGTCAGGGTCGGCATTCCTTTGACTATATATATTGTACGTCACAATTTGATAAAGCCAAATATGTGTTTGCGTGGATGTAAAAAAAAATATTTGAACACTCCATTTTGTTATTGTTGACCCTTATGTCCAATATTTGGATTCTTTATATTTATCCACAGGGTAATCAATTTGAATGACTCCAGTCTTAATCTAGCATGATATGATTGAACTTTAATATTGGTGGTGCATTACAAAAATGTATATAGATTTGGTAGGATGGTAATCTGTATCTGAAAAATTCTGTTGGTGCCTTAAGATAGTGTAAATGGAGCAAGTCCCTGTGTCACAATTGTTGGTTTTATAGAAAATGTACACAAACTGTATTCACTGGTTGCTACAACTGTATTCTTTATCGTTTCTAGCACACTTAAATTGGTACATGTGCCTTATCCTTCCTCATGGATGTAAAATAGGTGTTTTATTAAGGACGAATTGTTTCAATCACATTTAGTAATTGTCCCCCGCCTTTCGAAGAAAGCAGGGGACTATTAAAATGGGTTCGTCCGTCTGTCCGTCTG
This sequence comes from Patella vulgata, assembly GCF_932274485.2. Lineage (NCBI taxonomy): Eukaryota > Metazoa > Mollusca > Gastropoda > Patellidae > Patella > Patella vulgata. The sequence continues at coordinate 29,774,721 of NC_065883.2, forward strand.
TCTGTCTGTCTGTCTGTCTGTCTGTCTGTCTGTCTGTCCGTCCGTCTGTCTGTCCGTCTGTCTGTCCGTCCGTCTGTCTGTCCGTCACACTTTTTGGGACACAATAACTCTCTTCCTAATTGAGCTAGAATGTTCAAACTTGGTGTATGTGTTTATTAGGTCAATGCCTTGATGGAGTTCGAAGATGAGCATTTTCCGCTTAGGGTAAGCAGAGATAAGCAATTTGATTGGTTGATGCTTTGGGACACGATAACTCTCTTCCTAATTGGGCTAGAATGTTCAAACTTGGTGTATGTGTTGATTAGGTCAATGCCTTGATGGAGTTCGAAGATGAGCATTTTCCGCTTAGGGTAAGCAGAGATAAGCAATTTGATTGGTTGATGCTTTGGGACACGATAACTTTTAATTGAGCTAGAATGTTCAAACTTGGTGTATGTGTTTATTAGGTCAATGCCTTGATGGAGTTCGAAGATGAGCATTTTCCGCTTAGGGTAAGCAGAGATAAGCAATTTGATTGGTTGATACTTTGGGGCACGATAACTCTCTTCCTAATTGAGCTAGAATGTTCAAACTTGGTGTATGTGTTGATTAGGTCAATGCCTTGATGGAGTTCGAAGATGAGCATTTTCCGCTTAGGGTAAGCAGAGATAAGCAATTTGATTGGTTGATGCTTTGGGACACGATAACTTTAGTTCTAATTAAGTGAGATTGATGAAACTTGGTGTATAGTTTCATTACAGTAATACCTTGACTAAGTTTGATAATGAGCATTTTCTGCTCAGGGTAAGCAGAGCGATACGCAATTTGATTGGTCGAGACTTTGGAAAACAGTAACTCTCCTACTTTGATTGTTAGACTATAAGTAAAGATATACTGTTTGATTGTTCAATACTTTGTAAAAGATAATTTGTGATAAATTTATATGTGTCCTCTAATTATTTTCCTATTTCGGCGGGGGACATCAGCCTCACTGTTGGCTTGTTGAACTAGAAATACACGGATCTACAATTATTGTTTATTACCCAGAGAAGGTTGAAGTAGGCCATTTGATCTGAACTCGTTCGTGCTTGAACAAATTGAATAGACTAGATCATACGTACATATGGAAATATGGAAGTATTTTTCATTTTCATTTACTTATCTTGGAAAAAACAATACACTAATTAGATTAATAAACAGACTTTTGATAAGTATTTATTTGAATTATTTATTACTACGGTTAATCATCCTCTGGACCAAATTAAAATGTAAGAAGTACATGTAATATACAAGGATAGACCCTGGTATTAAAGAGACATGACTTGAAGTATATGTATATAGTCTTGAAATATTTGCTTGGTTTTGATTTGTACTAAAATCACTATCCCTCTTAGATGTTATTTTTGATTTCATTGAATTTTACATGTTGAGAATATACTTGAATTGTTTCGAAGAATGACAATCTGTGTTGAAAACTTTACAGATAAAGTCATTTTTTGAAACATAACCAATTTTTTGTCCTGCTTTCGACACATTAAGCCAAAATGGAACTAGAACTAGTAGACAATCAGACTTTCATTTAATCTTTAGAAACTACTACTAAATCGTGAGATACATGATACATGCATAAATGATGGTACATGTATGTTCTGCATTATGCACCTCAGTCAGTTGAATGGCCAGTCTGAAAGCTCGTTGTGAGAGAGAGAGACAGGGTTTGCTTGAAAATATGTTAGTCTATGAGGTGAACCATTTTTATACGCCCACATTGAAATGTGGACGTATATATTGCCGTCGTGTCGCATCCGTCAGTCCGTCCGTCAATCGTCAACAATTTCTTGTGTACGCTCTAATGCCGAAAGTTATCATCCAATTGTTTTAAAATTGATGTATGTTGTTTACATCCTTAGTGAGATGAAGAAGTCTATTTAATTTCAATAATTTCCATGTATTACGTCTAGAGTTATGGCCCTTGTTTCACTTTGTTGAACCTTGTGAACGCTCTAATGCCAAAAGTTAACATCCAATCTTTGTGAAATTTATATGCAATATTTAAGTTAGTGAAACGGAGAATCCTATTGAATTTCAGCAATATCTGTTTATTACGTCTAGAGTTGTGGCCCTTGTTTCACTTTATTGAACCTTGTGAACGCTTTAACGGCAAAAGTTATCATCCGATCTTTCTGAAATTTATATGCATTATTTAAATTAGTGAAACAAAGAAGCCTATTTAATTTCAGCATTTTCTGTTTATTACGTCAGAATTATGGCTTGTTTCACTTTATTAAACCTTGTGAACGCTCTAACGCCGAAAGTTATCATCGGATCATTGTGAAATTATGCATTATTTAAACTAGTAAAAACCACAAAGCCTATTGAATTTAAACAATTTACAATAATACAAATTAAACGATTTATGGTGATTTTGAACACTTTTTGCGAATTTTTGAACAGGGATTGGTTGTTGAGCGGGTGTGAGGGAGGTTGGTGCTGGATACACAATATAGAATGATACCTGGGTTACAGTGATTGCTGTCGCCCTCGTCCGTGGTTTCACTAATTTAAATAATTTCACAAAGATCGGATGATAACTTTCGGCGTTAGAGCGTTCACAAGGTTCAATAAAGTGAAACGAGCCATAATTCTAGACATAACAAACGGAAATTGCTGATACGATTGTTCTTTTTACTAACTTAAATGGCACATATAAATTTCATGCAGATCGACAGATAACTTTAGAAGTTAGAGCGTTCACAAAGTGCAACAAAGTGAAACAAGGGCCATAACTCTAGAAGTAATAAATGGAAATTGCTGAAATGCAATAGGATTGTTCTCTTTACTAATTTAAATGACACACATGTAAATTTTATACAGATCGACAGATAACTTTTGATGTTAGAGCGTTCCTAAGGTGCAACAAAGTGAAACAAGGGCCATAACTCTAGAAGTAATTGACGGAAATTGCTGAAATTCAAAAGGCTTTTTCACTTCACTAATATAAATCATGCACATAAATTTCACAAAGATTGGATGTGAAACAAGGGCCATAACTCTAGACATAATGAACAGAAATTATTGAAATAAATATCCTTCTTCATCTCACTAATGTAAACCACATACATGTATATCAATTTTAAAACAATCAGATAACAACTTTTGGAGTTAGACCGGACGGGGGTGACGGCAATATACGTCCACATTTCCATGTGGGCGTATAAAAATTGGGTGTGGCTCTGCCCCAAGAGGTTGGATATGGAACAATATAAATAGGTACCACATCATTTCAATAACAGGGTGGTAGAACGTTGTGAACCTGCAAACGACAAAATTTATAATCTGTATGGAACTGTCTTGTAACCCTGTCTTACCTACAAAGGAATAAATATGCGACAACCCTTGTCGACTGCTTGGTCGATTTAGCTGCTGTGGGCGTATGTTTCGTTGCCTGGCAACCTATCTTTATATTAGTGGGTATAGCTGATGGGTAGTAAACAATCAAATGGATACAAAATTTACATGTCCATCAATTCTCTAAGTTCTCGAAAATGAACGCTAGTCCATTAACCGATTGCCTGGAGAGCAGGGTTAGTCTGAAATGTGACGTGTAATTCACTGCATCTTTTGAAATTATGTAAGGTTATCGTAATTGGAGGTAAAAAAAATGTGCATTGCCATTGGTATTCAGTAATTCAGGTCACTCACTGACTCAAGTCATCGGCCAATATCCCTTGGGCTTGGAGTCCTTTGCGTAACATCTATATGTAATCCATTCTGTAAAAATATAACATTTTTTTCTTGGTGGAATTTCTCATTGATTAATATTACTACTAGAAACAGATGTTGTATTTTGATTAGTTTAATGTCTGTTTTTATTGATGTTATTTAATGTTATAGTCTTATACATGTACGTTACAGTGGAAATATGAAATTAATCTAGTAGATTTAGACATTATACAATATTCTCTTCTGTGTTTTGTTTCGAGTCTGAGAATGGGACTACATGATTTATTATTTATGCATCACAGAACAAAACAAGAGCACCAATGTTGAATTTTGATTCAAATATATCTGGCATATTATGATTGAATATGGGCTATTTTTACAAAAATGTACAAATAACGATAAAGACAAATTTTAAAAAGTAATTATGAATTTTTAAGGAAATTTTCACTGCATTCTAGAGATAGATTTATAACTCGAGAGGAAGTATGCAATAGCCATGCAGGACTCTTCTGAGATTGATGAAATTTGGTGTATAGTTTTATTACATCAATACCTTGACTAAGTTCGATAATGATCATTTTCTGCCCAGGGTAAGCAGAGTGATAAGCAATTTGATTGTTCGAGACTTTGGAACACAAAAACTCTCATTCTAATTGAGCTAGAATGTTCACACTTGGCATAGGTGTTTATTGGGTGTATGCCTTGATGGAGTTCGATGATAAACATTGTCTGCTTATGGTAAGCAGAGATAAGCAATCTGATTGGTTAATGCTTTGGGGCACAATAACTTTGGTTATAATTAAGTGAGAGTGATGAAACTCTGAGTATAGATTCATTATATCATTACCATGAGTCCATGACTACGTTCGATGATGAGATAAGCAATTTAATTGGTCAAGACTTTGGTACATAACAACTCTGCTTTTAATTTAGGTAGAATGCTTAAACTTGATGTAGATGTTCATTAGGTGAATGTCTTGACTGAGTTCAATGATTAACATTTCGAGCTAACGCTATTATAGCAGAACTAAGCAATTTCATTGGTCAGTGCTTTAGGACAAGATAACTTTGATTCTATCTGATAGAGCAGTGATTCTCAACCAGTGTGCTGCAAGATCTTCCTAAGTGTGCCGCAAAATTTTGAACGGTACACTAAGAAAATGCGAAAAACCATGTGATCCCAATTGAGTATTCAGTGGTGTCTACTGGTAACTTCATAGCTGCGTTTTTCTTTATTTAGTTTGAGTCATTCTATGTTTCCGTGTCTACAGTTGTATGCTGTCTATGACTTGTCATGTTTTTATTTTGCGAAATTCAGATATTTTTCATATATATTTAGCTAGGTGTTCTGCTATTTTTTCATATGTTCCAAGGTGTGCCGTTGGCAAAAAAAGGTTGAAAACCACTGTGATAGAGAGTGATGAAACTTAATGTATAGTTGATAATCAGTTTGATTGCTCTATACTTTTGAAAAAAATAAATGTGCGATAAATTAAAATGTGTCATCTATTTATTTTAGGATTTCGGCAGGGGACATCAGCCTCAATGTTGGTTTGTTTTTCATGGTTGCGTAAATTTTAAATCACTTGAATATACAATGTACCATTTTTTTTCTATCATTTGTACTGTTTTGTGAAAATAGCCCACATAAGCACGTCCATGAATAATTTATTTAATTCTTATGTACAAGGCTTACTTGATTACATGTATTTACATGTACATGTAGAATCAATTGTTTTAAAAAGTTTATCTTAAAATTGCAATATCTTTCTTCCGAAATCGTGCATTATCTTTTACTACTACATACATGTATATGTACTTTAGGTCCATTTAATTGAGAGTATCTACATGTATTATTTAGTGAAGAGTTATAATTTATTAAAGAGCTAGGTGTGGACATCGTTCATATTATATATGGTATTTTTGTAATTTCCAGAAGGATTCTTGTATAGAATTACATGGACATACAGTTCATGTAAACATGTTCTGGTGGTTAGAGATTCAGTGTTGATTTTACTATTTGAATGTTCTCAATGATTATTCAAATGGTTTTCAGAGATTTGCATCGGTTCAAATGTTCAGGGTTTATTCTATTGTTTTGATGCATTTTCAAAGTTCTAAAAAATATTGAATATTTAAAATAAAACATTCCTTTAATTGCTGAATTGAGTATTTACTTGAACTAATATTATTAAATATTTCCTATAGGAGACAAAACACTGACAAAATTCCGCAAGTTGTCAGTAACATCGAATAACAAATACCAAAAAAACAGTTTAAATAACCTAGAAAAATTATTGTAATGTGAATAGTCAAATATATGTGTTAGCACCAATGTATATGGTCTATATATAATACAGAACATATTATGTGCATTTATAATCAATCCATTGAACTAAATGTGTATTGTGTATACATTGTGTTGTACTGTACCCCGAGGGGTTGCATGGCCGAATGGTTAGCATGTGCGCGTTGTATCATAAGGCCTGTCATTGAGTCAACTGGCGTGGTTTCGAATCCCTAGTTGTACGTGACAAGAAGTAGGGTCGCCTGTCCATCCTCGTGGGTTTTCTCTGGGTCCTCTGGTTTCCTCCCACTGCTAAAGACCCCTACGCGCAAGCGAATTATTAAAATAAAATTAAACCATATGTTAGTCCCAAAATGACCTAGTTTGTGTCGAGTGGACGTTAAACCCCATCTCTCTCTCTCTCTCTTTCTCTGTACTGTAACCCACAATAGTACATTATGACTCCATGAGACTCGAGAGCTGAAAGGTATGAGTAAATTAGTTTAATAGTGTGTACAATACACATGTAAGTTACAACAACAAAGTTAAAAAAAAAAAATTAATGTAGTGTTTTTTCATAGTCTGTAAATTTTCTTTTGTTTTATTTTCAGACAATCAGAGTGGTGCACCAACTTCAACAGGAAGTCAGAATGAGTCACACGGTCAAGGAAACTTTGGCCTCTCTGTGCCGAAGAGGGAGCGCAAACAGGTGTCACCAACTTCAGACATGTCCAAATATGGCACGGTTAAAAGTAGCTTCAACAGATTTTCACATTTTGCAAAACTTGGAGGTGAGGCATTTATGATGGGTCAAGTTAACGCAGATGTCCCGGAGAGTGATTTGATTAAAATTATTGAAACAGAAAATGGCCCTGATTGGACACCTTTGCAGAGTCCATATACCTGCACTATTTCATCCCCGAAAAAGGCAACTAAAATGAAAGGTTTAAAAAGTTTTATTACGTATCATTTAACCCCATCTTTCAGCAATATTCAAGTTAGTCGCAGATACAAACATTTTGATTGGCTACATCTAAGATTGATGGAGAAATTTGTTTGCATACCAGTCCCTCCATTACCATGTAAACAAATTTCTGGACGCTACGAAGAGGATTTCATTCAAGAAAGAATGCGGCATCTACAACAATGGCTGGACAGAATGGTCAGACATCCTGTGATCGCTCATTCAGAGGTCATGCTACATTTTCTGACATGCACAAATGAGAAGAAATGGACCGAGGGCAAGAGAAAAGCTGAAAAAGATCCATATGTAGGTGGAAAATTTTTCTTGGTTTTGCAGATACCACCTCACGCCTGTGACATGAAAGATGTGGAAAGCCAGATGGAAGTGTTCTGTCGTTTTGTGATGAACATGAATGAAAATTGTAAAACTTTAGTTGCAACTAATAATGACTTTAGTAAAAAGCACATGGGGCCTTTTAAACGGGAGTTTCAGAAGATCGGCAGTAGTTATCGGGGGTTAGCTAGAACCTTCAATGACGACAACGTTCCATATTCACGAGATTTAACAGCAGCTATTGATTATATGGGTGAAGCTTACATGATGATTGGAGACATGTTCGAAAAACAACCACCTAAAGATCTACACCCTTTGATCGACTCAATAATTGAATATAGAGGAATATTGCAGACGTACCCGGATGTGCTAAAAGTCCATGAAGGTGCTGTAGGTAAAGCTAAGGAGTGTTTAAAATCCCAGGAAGAAGGCAAATTAAGCGAGTCAGAAGTACAAAGTGTTTTACAACGCGCTGATACAATATCATATGGAACACTTGCTGAAATGCATAATTTTCATCATGAACGTGTGAAAGATTTCAAAGACATGATGCAAAAATATTTGAAAGAGCAAATTGAATTCTATAAAGGAATAACCAGTAAACTAGAGGCATCGTTGGCCATGTTTGAAAAAGCATAAATCATAAGCAAGGCTTGCCACACTTACTCATAAAATTGGCCGCTCATTCAAACAGCACTGACATTATTTCAGTGTAGAATCCATGTAGGTCTACATCGAAATTGGTTGTACTTTCTACTGATTGACGTTTACAGTGAATGGGTGTCGGATTTTATTCTGTGTCTGAAATATATAAACATATTTACATCATACAACCAATACACATGGTAAACCCTGGCAACCCTCTGGATATGCACCTTTTTGTAGGCCTTGAAAGTTCAACAACAATTTGTTATGTTTTCAAACAATTTGTTTACCTTGGCTATGTTTTGTTGTGTTTGTTATTTTTTATACATTATTATATAATTATATACATTGTAATTTATAATAATCATGTATGTAGATTGAAATATACATGGCAGTTAACTATGTCATATGCTCTGAAAAATTCACGCTAAAAGTAAAGTTTTATATCTAAATAATAATGTATGTATGTACAAATAATTTACCGGTAATTCATTTTCTAATCTGCTCTAGTTTCATTTACTTTGCTTTGCCAATCATGTTATATTATACATGTACCCTCTTCTCATGTTACTGTGAAATGACCAAAAAAATAAGAATGTAAAAGCACCCTTTAATTTCAAACATTTCTTGACACATTAATGCATTATCTTAACAGAATTACGCACTATTACCTATTAGTGCCCGGTACAGCATTTGCTCACATTCACACATCAAAGCATGAGTTAATATATTTATGTAGAATATTACATTTGATTTCTACATGTACTTGTGTAAATAATATTTTGCAACACTTCTAAAGGTTATCAGAATGCACTCAGATGCTAAAAATAGAACTTGTTGTTTCACAATAATGTGGGCCTATGATGTGAAGTGGGTTATTATATTACATGTGTAAATTATATCAATATGATTGTTGTTATTTTCAAGATACATGTATATTATCATACCATCTGTAGATAATATTATTTAAACAAAGATCTATTCCTTTTTAGCCTGAAGTCCTAATTTTGTGACCATTGACAATGGCATTGAGCTATCAGGATCACCATACTTGTTGCTCAAAACAATGCATCTTAGGAAGTTATTTTGCGGGGAATAATTGTCTTAAAAATGTAATTAGTCTACTCATTATGAGTTGGTGTGAAATGGAATAGACCAGTAATATTCTAGACTATAGCTAAATATATATCAGTATGTTACTAAAAAGGTTATTTATTGTGGGCTTTGGCCCGGTTCTTGTATTCTATTACCGGTATATTATTTGCCTTTTGATAAGAAATACATGGTAGCTTCAAATAAGAAGTTTGGGTGTGCAATAGATAATATATTTATTCTAGAAAAAATATATCTTTAGATAAAATAAGTTTTTTAAAACATGGAAAACTGTATGGATTGTTTCTGTATAACTGATATTATATTTGATATTGATTAATAATCTATCACATGTTAATAAGATTAAATGTTAATCAATTAACTTCTGGCATCAAGGTTTAACAGGAAATGCAGCATACATGCAATTAAGGTAGCTATAACGATGAATTTTCACTCTTTTATTTTACATGGTCATTGTTATGCAAGATGATCGAGACAGTCCATTCAGAAAGTTGGATATCTTGTCATTGTGATATGCTGTTAAGTACAATTGTCAGTAACACACGGTTTGTGTACATTATGATTTATATTCATTACACAAAATCTGAATCAACAGAACCAAGAGTAGTTTTTTATACGCCCACAGGGAAATGTGGTCGTATATTTTGCCGTCACCCCCCCCTGCTCCGTCCGTCCTTTAGATAAGATAAGATAAGATTTTATTGTATCATTGCATCCACCAAGGTCAGCATACACAGTTTAAACAAAAGTTGATCATATAATTATAACATAACATCTGGGGTGATCCTTTATGGATGTACAACGTGATATAACAAGTCTATAAGCATTAAAAGATGGTCGGTATAATGAGAATCAGTATAGAGCTGAAACGAAAATTATCTAAACTAGCCTGAAAAATAAACAAACTACTTCTACCGTAAGTATTATGTCGGTCCGTTGTCCCCAATTCTTGTGAACACTCTACAGACTACATTTATCATCTGATTGTTTTGAAATTGATATATGTTGTTTGCATTAGTGAGATAAAGAAGCCTATTTAATTTCAATAACTTCTGTTAATTTCTTCTGGAGTTATGGCCCTTGTTTCACTTTGTTGCACCTTGTGAATGCTCTAACGACAAAAGTTATCAACCGATCTGTATGAAATTTATATGCATCATTTAAATTAGTAAAACAAAAAATCCTATTGAATTTCAGAAATATTCGTTAATTAAATCTAGAGTTATGGCCCTTGTTTCACTTTGTTGCACCTTGTGAACGCTCTAACAGCATAAGTTATCAACCGATCTGTATGAAATTTATTTATGCATCATTTAAATTAGTAAAACAAAGAATCCTATTGAATTTCAGCAATTTCCGTTAATTACATCGACAGTTCATCGCGTGCATTTTGCATACCGATAGTTCATTGACCAATCACGCTATTTAACCGACATTTCTCCTAATAGTTTGGATGCATCTATGGCGGGTGTGGCGCCAGGCAGGGTAAGCTTACTCTTCCGGACACCTGTTACCACTGTTTGTCGTGTAATTTATACACAAGGAGCAGTCCATTTGCTGATTACACTATTTTGCTTGAATACACTATTTTGCCTATAACGTTTTTTAGGACTTCGAATTCTGTCTTATGGTTTGGATTGTTCGTACTTGGTTTCATTTTATTTATATCGAGAGTTATGGCCCTTGTTTCACTTTGTTGTACCTTGTGAATGCTCTGACGACAAAAGTTATTATCCGATTTGTATGAAATTTATATGTATGGTTTAAGTTAGTAAAACGAACAAGCATACAGTTTCAGAAAATTTTCGTTAATTACATCTAGAGTTATGGCCCTTGTTTCATTTTGTTGTGTTTTACTTTGTTGAACCTTGTGAATGTCCAAACGACAAAAGTTATCATCCAATCTGTATGGAATTTATATGCATTATTTGGATTGGTAAAATGAAAAAGCCTGTCGAATTTCAACAATTTCGGTAGATTACTTCCAGTGTTATGGCCCTTATTTTAGTTTTTAGAACCTTGTGACCCCTCAAATGATGAAAATTATAATGTCATCTGTATGAAATTGTCTATTAAATGCCCTTAATTACCTACAAAAGAATAAATATGAGACAACCCTTGTCGACCGTTCGGACGATTTAGCTGCTGTGGACGTATGTTTTGTTGCCTGGCAACCTATCTTTAAAATAAGCTTAACCTGTGGAAGATCTGATTTTGACATTATATTATTATGAAACAAAAAATATAATCAACCAAATTAGTAAGTCTGCATAGTATGTGTGATATTTTTAAAGATTAGATTAAAAGTTAAACCTCAGAAAGCTATGACTGCACACTAAAGGTGTATTTATTAGAGAATTTAAAGTCCAAAATGTCAGAATAAAGGTTAAATACTGAGTTAGTGACTACACACAGTCAAAAGTACATGTACTTTTATTACAAAACCTTTTGGTCCAAAAATTATCCGGATGGTCAGTTTACGTTTTCATTGCTTTCATTTTAATTTCCTACCCCATCTTTATCTCTCTTCAACAAATAAAGTACAGGTACTAATAATTGTTCTATTGGTTCTTTATGAAGGTCTGTATATACTCAGATGTGGTTAATTACATATAACAACAGTCTTTACATGGAATGGTGCAGATTTTTGCCTTTTGAAATATATATATGATTTGTTTTGCAAGTTTGCTATTAGTTTCGTTGGATTATTAATATGTATATTTCATCTTCTGTGATACTGTTACAAAACAAATGGCTTTGTATAAAAGCAGCTCTATACTATTATGGATATATACATTTACATTGTTCTATTTTAATTAGTTTAAATTAAAGTAATAACTAATTATTTGTCCTTATTAGTTAAAGTATTCTGTAATTAGTTTGTAATTAGTTTACCTTTTTCAAGAAAGAAAATGTATTCCATGTAATTAGTAGAAATATTATGTAAAATATAAAAATTAATTAATTGTCACTCATTTTAATTTACATGTTAATAATTATTGTGTAGTTAGTGCAAATTATTTATAAACTATTTTATAATTTGTGAAATATTAAATGGTTCTGATTTAAATGGTCATATTAGAATCTTTGTGTATAAATATATATATATTATATATATAACATTTTATACCTATAAAATATAAATCAAACACATACATGTGCATGAAATATTACAACAATTACATTCACTTTAAGTCCATATTGTAATTTGGGTGTATTGTCCTTGCCACACTCTCTGAACACTTATGAGACCTCATTTCTTATTCAGTCAAGGATCTTATTTAATATATAACTCATTGTTAACCATACTTTTATAACAATCACAAATCCTATTGATATATTTATTCTTGCAAATGTTACTGGTGGGTTTAGGTTTTCTAACCAGGCAGCTTATAGTTATGTAACAATTTAGTGTGTATGAATTTTTCTTTTTTTGTTAAATAAATTCAATCTTATCAAATTCAAATTGTTACAAAAACTTTTTTCAGTGGTCATAGATTTCATAGGCCCCAAAACTACAGACAAAATTAAAAAAAAAAATTGAATTAACATTGATTTCAAATAGACTATACATGTAGTTTTGTTTCTGTAATACTATAAAGATGTTTCCATTATTATATTACCATTTATCTTTTGTATGATGGTATCACCATAAATAACCAAAGCCACAGTATGTCAAAATAGATATTAATTATATTTTGTAAAGATAATTAATTATTATCATTATTAAATATTTTTATATTATCCAATATTAACCTTAAAAGCATGACTAATTATATAAAAACATCTTTAGTACATGTAGCATAGGATTAGGAAGGTCAGAACTACCCACAGCCTTCCACAATTATTTAAAGATATACATGTACATGTATTCTTGTTTGGTGAATAAATTTAAGGCAAAGTTCTACTTGTACCCCTCAATGTCTTCACATATTACTAATGATGCATGTGTCAGTGTATTATAAGTGTAATTGTATTTAATGTGCACTATCAAATGAATTAATTATTCTTAATTCACTCCGCCTTTCAAGCTAGGTGTATTGTTCAGGTGTATTGACTAATTTAAATTCAATAATGAACATTTTCTGGTTAGGTTAAAGGCCCAATACCACTCTTGTTGTAACTGAATAATATGTCCCAATCTTTATTCTGGTCAACAAATTGTACTATTTTAGAATATTTCAATTAATTGATAATACAGATTTCATCTTAACACACCTTATTTAAAAATTTTGAAAAATTCAACATAATGGTTTGAAACGTCTTAACGTAAACCTTTTCAAATGAAACTTCGATTTAAAAATATTTTCGAACCCTGTGGACAAGTAAAATAGGATGTAATGGATAATTTACACAACAGGTAGGACACTTAAACATCTAGTACTTAGATAGAGATATTATTTATTTTCTGGAGCTTTCAAGCCAGCAAGAGTGTTATTGTCCCTTTAAGCTCAATTTTAAACAAAAGATAAATGTGCAAGTAATTAAAGAGTGTCATCTAACTAATTTGTGGTGTGTATTGGGGGGGGGGGGGGAGGGCATGGTGACATCAGTCTCACTGTTGGTTTGAAATACACAAAGTTGGACATCATTATGGTTATTTGTAATTAATTATGGACATGGACTTTTGATTTTACATGCCGGTCTACCTCAGGCAAAAGTACAAGTATTTAATATTGACAAATTTCACAGCTGAACTGTTTTCTAAGTGAAAATACTTCAGATGTACTAGTATAGACATTCTGTCATCATGTTTGGATGGGAATTCTGTGCATATGATCACATCAAAATCAAATTTTATATAGCTACATTTATTTGTGGTCAATTATTGTCGTCATGTCTTGTCTGTTGTCCACATTCAGGAGGCTAAATCTATCATCTGATTAAAGTTTATACCAATAAGATGTATAAGTCTTTTAATTTTATCAATGACCGATAATTACTTGCAGAGTCGTGTCCCTTGATCACTTTTAAGTAAAGTATTGTTGACAGTCTAGAGGCGAAAGTTATCAATTGATTGAGTTTTATACTGGTTATATCCAGAGAAGCTTATGGATTTCATCGATTTTTAAAACTTATTATCCAAGTTATTACGCTTAATCATTTTGACAAATCCTGTGGGTGCTCTACAGGCTATGTCATCTGATGGACATTATCATCTGTTGTTGATATCAGTATCCAGAAGGAACCTATCAAAATCTAATGCTTTCCCATAATTACTTTATGAGTTGTTGCTCTATCTTATAAATGGTCTAGTTAGCTATGAATCAACCATCAGGTGACAGTGGTGACACCCTTTGTGAACTTTAGTACAACCTGGCTGCTGTGGATGGTGTACCTTTTGTTGAATGGCAACCGATCGTTTGTTTATAAATTATCCATATGCATGTATTGCAATGTGCATGCTTTACTATTAATGGAATATAACTAATTATAAAATAAATTTACATTAATGCATAGATTCTCTAATATATGACATTAGAGGAGACACCTTTATATTTATTAGAGGTCAGCATTGTTGGAATTACTAATATAATATTTAGTTATGATAGTTATCTTAGTAAAATAATTATGAGAATAAAATTACACTTTTTTATATACTATGTAAAATTTTTCTGGCTTTTATAAATATTTATCTTTGAACTGGGACTGTTTTCATACACAATTCATTAAAGTTATGGGCTCTCTTTTTCATTTATTGTATACATCTGGAAGTATAAAATAATAAATTAATAATGTGTATGTTAATCTGTTATGAGTATCAAAATGAAGTCACAAAAATCCTGTAACAAGATAAGTAGATGGATAATGAATTATGACTGGTTTTGACTTCCGGGCTACCTGTACCACAAGAGAGATTTATCTCCAGTATAATGCCAGGCCAGATTCGGGGTATGTGGTTGTGTGTCTTGGGGATAGCTTCAGGAACTCTTTGTATTCACATAACACATTGATAAAGACAGCCCAATGCTTTTAGAGTCCCAGTATCAACACAAGTTGCATGTTATAAAAATATTGTGAATTATATAAAAGTGCTTTTATTTATAAAAAAATTTAAAATGCACCTATTAATATTATTATAAAATGACATTATTATAAATTGTTGAAATATTATAAATATTAAAGTTAGTTTGATAAATGAAGTTATCGGTTGTTGGTTATTTTTAAAGGGTCATTGTTGTCACTGGTCAAGTTGTCTAAATAGAAGTAAGATTTTATCTAAAAGATTAAGAAAAGGGTTAAGAGTTACCGAAACCCTTAAATAACCCTTAAATAATCGTTTAGACAAGTAAAATTTGAATCCCTTAAATAATCGTTTAGACAAGTAAAATTTGAATCTAAACAAATTTAGCATCTAAACATAACATTTGAAAGTATGCTGGTTTACTATAAGAATGTTATATTTAGAGACAGTCCCCTAATTATGAAAAATAGGTTGCCAGGCAACGAAACATGGGTCATCACAGCAGGTAAGTTGTCTAGGCAGTCAACAAGTGTTGTCACATATTTATTTTTCTTTTGTCAGTAATGAGAACATTTACAACACATGAAAATCTGATTACGAGTAATAAGCATGAAGTCAGAAAACATTAGAATTTGATTCGATTGTTTGTCTTATGACCTTAAACAATATATATCAAATCGTTGAAAATCAATAGGTTCCTTCATCTCATGACCTTAAACTCTGTCTATAAATTTAAAATCAATCAGATATTAACTTTAGCCTCTAGAGTGTCAACAACATATTTCAAAGTTAATATCTGATTGACTTTAAATTTATACAGTTTTTTTGCATTGTGAATTCATGGGTAAATAAAAGCAAATTCTGTATAGTCAAGTAAAGTGTATAATATTATTGGCACGAAAAAAATCAATGACAGCATTAACTCCATAAGTAATCAGGAATTTGATAGGATTGTCCATTCCACTGGTCTGAACAAAGCCTATCAAAATATCAGATGATAAATTGTATCATTATTAGAGGTTACACAAGATTCTGCAAAGTAACAAGGGCCATAACTCTAAATGTACTAATCAGAAATTGTTGAAATTAGATAGGCATTCACATCTTACTAATCTGAATAATGCATATAAATGTCAAACATATCTGGGCGACCACATTTCAGTGTTGGTATGTAAAAATGATACTTGCATTTCAACCAAGATGTAAAGATAGGTTGCCAGGCAACGAAACATACGCCCACAGCAGCTAAATCGTCTGGGCAGTCAACAAGAGTTGTCGCATATTTTTACTTTCTTTTGGTGATGAAAAATTTATAATACACTAAAATCTGATTAAGAGTAGCATCTCATGAAGTAATTATCAGAAAATCATTAGAATTTGTCTGGTTTTTATAAAGTTCTGTCCCATGCTAATGTTTAGTATACGAAACATTTAATATCATGGAATATAGCTGTTAAAGTTATCAAAATTCATTGAAAATCAGTATACTTGTTTGTCTCAAGACCTTAAACACTGTATAAATTTAAAGTCAATCGTATATTAACTTTGTCCTCTAGAGCATCCACATGATATTTTGAAGTGATCAAGTACCATAACTCTGGCAGTAATTATAGGAAATCACTGAAAATCAATAGGATTCGTCTCATGACTTTAAACACAGTGTATGAATTTAAAGTCAATCAGATATTAACTTTGGCCTCTAGAGCGTCCACAAGATTTTTTGAAGTGATCAAGGGCCATAACTCTGGCATTAATTATCGGAAATCGCTGAAAATCTATAGGCTTCTTCGTCTCATGACCTTAAACACTGTGTATAAATTTAAAGTCAACTGGATATTAACTTTGGCCTCTAGAGTGTCCACAAGATTTTTTGAAGTGATCAAGGGCCATAACTCTGGCAGTATTTATTGGAAATCGCTGAAAATCAATAGGCTTCTTCGTCTCATGACCTTAAACCCTGTGTATAAATCTAAAGTCAATCGGATATTAACTTTGGCCTAAAGAGCGTCCACAAGATTTTTTAAAGTGATAAAGGACCATAACTCTGGCAGTAATTGTCGGAAACTGCTGAAAATCAATAGGCTTCCTCGTCTTATGACATTAAACACTGTGTATAAATGTAAAGTCAATTGGATATTAACTTTGGCCTCTAGAGCGTCCACAAGATTTTTTGAAGTGATCAAGGGCCATAACTCTGGCAGTATTTATTGGAAATCGCTGAAAATCAATAGGCTTCTTCGTCTCATGACCTTAAACCCTGTGTATAAATCTAAAGTCAATCGGATATTAACTTTGACCTTAAGAGCGTCCACAAGATTTTTTGAAGTGATAAAGGGCCATAACTCTGGCAGTAATTGCCGGAAACTGCTGAAAATCAATAGGCTTCCTCGTCTTATGACATTAAACACTGTGTATAAACGTAAAGTCAATTGGATATTAACTTTGGCCTCTAGAGCGTCCACAAGATTTTTTGAAGTGATCAAGAGCCATAACTCTGGCAGTAATTATCGGAAATTGCTGAAAATCAATAGGCTCCTGTGTCTCATGACCTTAAACACTATGTATAAATTTAAAGTCAATCGGATATTAACTTTGGCCTCTAGAGCGTCCACAAGATATTATCAGAAATCGCTGAAAATCAATAGGCTTCTTCGTCTCATGACCTTAAACATTGTGTATAAATTTAAAGTCAATCGGATATTAACTTTAGCCTCTAGACAATGTGGGCGTATAAAAAACATTGAGACTATGTCAAGGGATTTAAAAACCTTTTCTCACTTTTTTGTTTGGATATCATTGGACCTTTTGTTCAGAAAATATGTTTTCAAATACATCCTCATTTGGGTATTTTTTAGTGTAAGGTTAAAATCAATGAGAATTTAGTTTAACCTGTGGGTTCATGGAATCTGTACATGTATTTGATTGGGTGAATCAAGGGTCATGTGAGTTACACTCACAGTAGATCACAAGGCCTGTTATCTATGCAAGTCATGGGACCGATCCCAGTCTTGATCCCCTCACAGCACCTTGTAACTGTTTGTCGTCATTAGATAAGTTGGTGCAGAAAAGTAGGACAATAAACCCCATTTCATTTTCCTTCTTGAATTTATTCTGTTAAAATATTGGTAATGCACCAGAAAAGGAATTTACGACACAAGAATGGAAAGTGCATGCTATGGTATAAATGTTTATTAAGCAAAACTTACAATCCAAATTTTAAAAGCAATATTTTTATTTCTAATTCTAACCTTAAAATATCCCAAAACAATAACAAAATTTGATATAAATTTACTTTTTAAATATAACATAAGGCAATTACATTGTGTTAATTATGAAGAAAGCTAAAGATTAGCATAAGTGACAACCATAAGTGCTTGTAGAATCTCTTTCAAAAATAACATTAAGCTGAGGCTACATAAGTATTAGGCCTAATGTCTTTTATGTTTCTATAGGCGAGATAATCAAATTCAGGGACAATAATTACTAATGGTAGGAAACAAGATAATACCATCTCCATTTTTCTTTAATTTTCTACAATATCATCTCCACCTGAACAAATAAGTTTTACTCTAGGATCATTGACATTGTACTTAATTCCATGGTTTTAGCTGTAAAGGCATCATTTTTAGGTTTAACAAAGAAGGGATCAATGGTCACGACTGGTACATTGAACCACCTTCATAGAACAGATGATTTCATTGGCAGAAAGTGCTTTACTTTCCGTCAACCAGTCTTAATATCCACTAATAGCTATTGTTTGAAAATCAATCCATCATATTTTTATGACCGTTGTAGACTGAATTGCCTAACAATATCGCAAATATGAATCTGAACCTACCGGTAATAGACTTTGGGCCCAATAATTATCCTCAACTTAATGTTGTTTTTTTTTTAAAATACATTTTCCATCTTACAAACATCTGTGGTGCTAACTTGATCATTAGTCAACAAGATAATCTGTCTAATAAGTTTTTACACTAAATATTAAGTAAAACTATATTGTAAGTGAAATATTCAACCCACAACTTACAATATTCAATTCTACATGCATATCACCAGGGGTACTTAAAGGAGAACCTTAGCCATTGTAAATATTTTATTTATTATATTTACAGTATTGAAATAGTTTCAGACATTGTAAATATTTCATTTATTATATGGTATTGAAATAGTTTCAGTCATGCGACTCATGCCCAAACTGAAGTACCGGTAATATCCATTTCATTTAACAAGCCGACTGTGAGGGTATGAGGGAAACAGTCATCAACACTAGTCCTTGATACAATACCGTTAATGATTTATACGTAAGGACAGGTTAAACATTGTGGAAACTATTTTAATACTAATCTTCAACTTCCAACATTCAATTTAGGTGAAAATTTGTTTCTTATGATTTTCATAATATAGAGCACATCTGTGACTTCTGTCAGTGCAGTGCTAAGAATGTCTGGGTGGTTTCAAACTTTCTAAATGAGTAACTTGGTTAAATAAATAATTTTACCATCAATATGGTATGCAACAACATTACACCCTTGTATATATACTTCTTACAGATGACATTAACAAATATACTAACAACATTAATAAATACTAACAGCATACACGTACATGTATACATGTAAGCACACCAATGAATTATGTCTTAATTTGCTGAGTTTTAATTAAGATATCCATAACTAATTACAGACTGTATTAGTTACGGTTGATTAATTGAACATGAGTAATAAAACCACACCCTTTAGTTAGCTATAAATATATTCATTAAATGATTGGGTCACATAATGCAGTTGTTACATATATAATTGCATGTATATATGTCTTGAACAATGTCAACCCAGAAATTTAACTTTGCGGCATGATAATTAATTATGATTACATAAAATAAATAATAATTACTACCTTCTACTAATGTCATTTTGTGAATATTTATTATGAAAATATACCAAAAAAATCCAACACCAATGACGAAATTATAAATAAATCAACCACTCTAAATATGATCTTTAGTAAAAGTGTTCAAATAAATTTGTTATTGATGCCATGTTCTCTGCACCTGATCAGCTAAGCCTTGAAGAGTATCAAATCTCTGCAACAAGTTTTAGGGATACAAATCATCAAAACACTGAAATATATTTGATTGGTTTTACATACACTGTTATATTTTCTATTTAAATTAAGATAACATTACACGAATAATTACCAATCAGATGAAAGGCCGAACATGTCTAAAACATGGGCATGTAGAATATATTCTGTAGTTAAATGGGTTTTTTTTTCCAACTATTTTAAGTGGGGAAATTTCTTGAGACCCATTTTCAAATGTTTTTAAGTGGGGAAATTTCTCGTTCTCTGGGTCTCAACTTGAGACCCATTTTCAAGTGTTTTTAAGAGGGGACATTTCTGGGTCTCGACTTGAGACTCTCAAGACCAATTTTCATGTGATTTTAAGTGGGGAAATTTCTATGAATGGAAAAAATGGAAAATAATCCAAATGTGATGACATAATCCTTGGGGTTGTTGGCCCATATGGCTAAAAATGATACATGTACATTATATTTCTAAAAGCCATAGGAAAAAAAAAATTGTGGTCCTAAATTCACAAAAGGTAGGATGGGGCAGCATTAGTCATAGCTATACCCTCCATGTAATTTTTCTGGAGCTCCTATATCCTAAAATAATATTGCAAGTATGGCACATAGTTATAATATACAGTACAATAATAAAATATATCATAAGCTAAAAAATATACTCTTTTTATATAAATTTTAAAAATATTACAAATGAATTATTATGCCCTTTCAATCAGCACTTTGAAACAATAAAAATTTATCATAAAATAGTTAATAATAATAATATACATGTGCAGTAACTCATTTTATTTCAAATAGTATGTGTACATGTATATTTAAATAACAGAAAACAAAGCACTGTTAGTGACAATATATGATGATTTTATAAAATTATAAGAATAAAACAAAATATACAATGTACAAAACAAATTACAGTACCTCAGTTATGTATTGTAATATTCCAAAGTGAACAAACATATATACCATACTGTGATTATTTTGTATATAGAAAAACAAAAATTCTAAATATACACGTACTTCATTAATTAGTAATGTTATTTTACAGCATATCATTTTTTTTGTAAGCACAAATGAATATTAACTTAGCAGTATATTTATTATATAGCCCATTCATTTACATTTAGGCCGTACAAAATAAATATTTTGGTTCTCAGACAATCCTTACCAAAAATCTAATGCGAGAGGGAGGTATTTATTTTTGTGTTTTTATTTTGTCAAGGCTACATGTACATAACTTCTCATCAACATCAAATTTCAAGGTACTACATATACATGTATCTTATCATGTTGCTTAGAGGAATGTATGATTATCCAGTATCATTTAAGTTTGTCAGTACTTAATATTTATCAGTGTTGAGTACTTGATAAATGAGCCTATGCCACATTTCTGGACTCATTCAAATTTTTTACAGAGCTATTTCCTATAATCAGGATAAAAGATTACTGTACGTTAATTAATGAGATTATTTTATTTTTTGGAAAAATAAAAAGATTTTGATGTATTGTTTATGACACAGGATTATCTGAGAACCATATTTTTTTTTTAATATGGCCTTAATTATTACATGATACATGTACATGTAGATCCTGTAATAATTTAATTATAATCAATACCAGGCATGAAATGATCTGGATTTATATCAACGTCGTTACTTTCATCCATACGATGGACATCTGACATGATTCGCATAATATGCTCCAAACTCTCGTTTCCATTAGCAATTGTACTACCTGAGATGTCGCTTACAGATCGCGAATAAATCACAGGATTACTGTGAGTACTAGATAATGTTCCACTATCTGGTAATGCAAGCCCATTTCTCCGTAAAAAATCTTCGAATTGTGGATAATTATCTGAAGGAATAAATGGACTCATTTCAGAAAGAAGATATTTTCTCTCTGGTCCATAAAGTTCTAAAACTTTCTCACAAAATTCTCCAAAATGAGTTTTTGATGAAAGTTCTGGTAGCAGCGAAGCAAAAGTCCTCAGTTCTTCTGCATTTAGCTTCTGATGCAGTTTGATCATGTAGTCACGGCAAAGTTCCTCATTAGAAATACTCCCATCGCTATCCCTTGTACTCGGTTCGCTAGGAATTCGACGCCCAACTCGTCTAATAGATGATTGACGACTTGAAATGTTTAATTCCTGTAGTGAGGTTGTGATAAATGAAGGTTGAAGTTGATTGGCAGAACCCGTTGAATCACTGTGGGAACTATCCCCAGCGTTCGATGTATCGATAATATTAAACACAGCATCCATGTAAATCAGTTGAAAGCACTGGTCAACCAAGGCACAAATCTCCTCTGCAGCAGGTTTAGATTCACAATACAAAACAGCCAAGTGGCATAACTCTGTCGACCCATGTTTTATTGCAAGGATATGCTGTCCATCATCCTTGATGTAACAAATAGCAGCAATTTCTTGCATTGGAATCCGTAAATAAATTGGTAGGTCTTCACTACTGCAAGGAATAAGTTTAACATTATTTACACTGAGACTAAACACAGCAAGTTTATCTCTTGTGCTATGCAACACGATACTGCCTTGTTGTTTTCCTTTGTCAATTATGCGTAAGACGTCTGTTCTGTTTGTGATATCTGTGTGAGGAGCGATATCATTAATCACTCCCGCAAAGTAGACATATTTTTCCACATTATCATCTATTAAGTACTGAGGTTTAATATTATAATCAGGTTGTTTTAAATCATAAGCTTTTAATTGCCGTCTGTCTCTGTCATACATTCTGGAATCTGAGTGCGGTCCACGACCAGCTGAAAGAAAAGGATACAACCTTTGGTTATCGTGATCAAATGAAATTGAATACTTTAAGAACCCACTTGAGTTAGTTAATGATTAGTGTAGAGTGGATACACAGAATGTAACTGTAAAGCATGTCACTAGAGTATGTGTTCTGACGATTACTCAGAGACAAAAAAATAATTGAAATATATTTCAAAATTCAAATAATCCCTCTTCAATTATGTTTATTTATTAAAATTGTATGACATAAAAATAAAAGAGAACTTCTTATTAACTTTGATGAACAACTGTACATGTAGATGCCTAGAACCTTTAGGAACGATCTCTGACCTTTAGGAACGACTCTTCACATATTTCGCTGAACATAACTGGTTAGAAATTACAGTAAAAACAGAAACGATTGTATGTAAATCAGTTTGTATACATTCATATTACAATAGTATAGTATTCATTTCTAGGTGCCAAAGAATAGAGATTTAGCTGCTTTTAAAGATTAGTTATTTTATGGGGTTTTTTTTATACAGTTGGCATACTTTTCAACAATTCCAAGTGATTATTATATTAAAATGTTTCATTTTGTTTTGTATATAATTTAATTCATTTATAAAATTTTATCAGTTATTATCATTTTTTAAATTAATATAATCACTACCGGTAGGCTATCAATCAGCAGTCCAACACTGAGTAAACTTGACTTGAAATGTACAACTTTCTACTCTCAGTAACAGTTACATGTAGGCGATCCACAGTACTCCTTATCATATCATCTCAGACCAAGTAAATGTGAAATTTTGTATTATCATTTGGGTAACCTAAGCCTGGGAGGCACGGACGGTTGCTAGGCGGAGAAAGTCCATCAAGATTTGTCAGTGGTAAAGAACAGAGGGTCTAGCAAGGGCCAAAATATAGTCGTTCGGATGGGACGAAAAACTGAAGTCCCCTGTAGGCCTACACATTGGCGTGCACATAAAAGATCCCTTGGCAGCTGGAATTCGATATAAGAGTAGGACATATACCTACTAATTATTATTATTGTGCCGCTGTCCAGGAAAAATTCCCCTCATAGCACACTGCATGGCGTATGCCAGTCTTCAGTTGCCCGGTCAGGAGCAGAACAGTAGGACGTTAAATCCCATTTCATTTCATTTCATTTCATTTCATAAACTAACTCTCTAAGCCTATTTTAAATTTGAGATATTCCAGAAAATAATACCCGATTTCAATGCTCCGTAAAATGGCTTCTTTTTACTTCTAGAATCGTCATCCATTTCTCCAAATCCAACATCATTTAATCCGTCTTCTTGCCAAATTATTATCTACGTATTAAATCCCCAAATCAACCATTTTCTTAATTAATAATCAACATTTATATGAAAATACAAAAATATTTATTTTCGACAGGTAAGCACTTCCTGTTTCTATATGAGAGTTATTTCCCTTAGACCAATGTTCATCTCGACTTCGCCCACCCCGCCCACCATGGCGTCATTTATTTGTGAGTCAGAGAGAGAGATATGGGGTTTAACGTCCAATCGATACAAACTAGGTCATTTCGGGACTAACATCGACATGGTTCAATTTTATTTCAATACATCGCTTGTACGTAGGGGCCTTTAGCAGTGGGAGGAAACTGCTGGACCCTGAGAAAACCCACGAGGTTGGACAGAAGGGTCGGACAAAAAATGAAAAAAATAATTTTGTCGAATTCGTCTAAAAAAAAACTTTTTTCTGCTGAACATTATATGGGTGGGGGGGGGGGTATTGGACTCGCCATGGAGCGATGATGATCATGTTGTATATGGCCGGTGGCTTTAACGAGCCGCCACGCCATCAAGTGGAGTCTGGAATGGGCTGGTATAATAGACTTGCTGGGCCGGGTGTGGTGGGTGCGGGCCGGAATTCGAAATCCTGCAATGGGGATTCCGAATTTCATCCGAAAATTTCATCGGATTCACCCGACACTGTCGCCCGCAAATTTACTAATTATTAAGTCACCTGCACCCTGTTTATGGGGATACGCCAGAAACGTCTGCCAATGGTTCGAAACTCCAATATTTGGCAGAGATTATAATCAGGTATGCCACCAAATTGCATATTTGGGGTTCATTTTTCAAAATTTTCCAGGGGGAGAGCCCCCGGCCCCCCGTCCGGGCTCCGCGGTCAGTAAAAGTGGCCGCTCCGACACGGGAGCCCGAACCGGCCCCAATCCGCCCCTGTTGGACAGACCACCCTACTTCTTGTCACGTACAAACAGGAAATCGAAACCACGCCCGTTGACACAATAACAGACCTTATGATACAGAAAACCCACGAGGTTGGACAGGCAACCCTACTCCTTGTCACGTAAAATCGGGGAATCAAAACCACGCCCGTTGACTCAATGACAGACCTTATGATACAGCGCGCACGTGCTAACCAATCGGTCATCCAACCTCCCGAGAGAGAAGAGAGAAATGAGTTTTAACGTCCACTCGACACAAACTAGGTCAATTTTTTTATCTATATACTAATATTTGTGACTGTCGTTTGTCTGTCTGTCTGTCTGTCTGTCTGTTCGGGGTTGGCAGCTACACTAGGTCTGCCCCGAGTCTGAAATTTGGGGTATAGGGGTAGCTCGGACCGGGGAGTAACATAGGCCAGGTGGCGTTAGTCTACCACTTCCGGTTTCGGAGTTATGACCCCCCGAGCGAAGCCGGGTATCCTGCTAGTACTTCAATAATTAACTTGCGTGTAGGGGTCTTTAGCAATGGGAGGAAACCGGAGGACCCGAAGAAAACCCACGAGGTTGGGCAGGCGATCGAATACCTGACAACTCATCTCAAAGACAACTCATACCAAGACAACTCATTCCATCACAGCTCATCCCATCACGTACAATCGGGGAATCAAAACCACGTCAGTTGACTCAATGACAGACCTTATACGATACAATGCGCACGCGCTAACCAAACCGGGTAAATTTAAACTACTGTCATAGGGTCTACGCAATGTGAAATTTTATTGCAGGCCTAAATGATTTATAAAAACGGGATTATGGAAGATTAGATAAAGAGCTGACAGTTCTCGCTATAATAGTTAAAAATAGATAATGTAAAGGGAATATGGGCAAATTACTCCACTAAAAGCAGAGAAATTATCATTTTTAATAACACTGTAGTCTCGATTGTCATTGTTACCGCTGTTGTGATAATAAACACTGTTACGGTTAATCATCAACCGTAGTTGAACCGCAGATCGGATTCAAATCTGTTGAAAATCGGACCTATCAGATGGCATCGAGTGTTGATTATGGTCTTGTCATGTTAATAAATGTCTAATTAATAGTTTATATAACATTTTTGAATGGCCTAGAGAAAGACCTGCAATAGACAGATTTAGCTCTTACATAATGCATGTTTAACTTTCTAAACATTTTCCTTCTGCCAAATTTGCCCTATTTTCTAGCAAGTAATGGAATGGGCCCCTTTACTCTAGAAATTCAACTTGGTTGTAAAATCAGTTTTAACTTTCTAAACATTATGAGTCTGCCAAATTCATCCGCTGTTTTCTAGACCCCCCCCCCTCCACCCCCCCCCCCCAAAAAAAAAACAACACCCCAACAACAACTGTAATGGACCACGTATTGATTTAGAAATTGAGTTTGGTTGGTTAATTCATTCATTCTTTTGTTTGCCCTTTAGATCGGCAATTTATTTAATATAATATACTGATTTGAATGGAAATGCTGGTGAGATAATAATATAATGCCGCTGAAATGTGACTTGTAGATTGGACACCAGAAAATTAATTAATATACAGTAATATTAATAAAACAACAAAAAAATGTTTGTCCTTGGATGAATAAGACAGGTTACTTTCTGAAGTTTGAAAACAACATACGTATAGAATTTTGAAAAAGTAAAGGTTACGAAAAGAGACAAAAATCAATACGATTTTGTGGTCTGTATCCGTTTTTAAATAAAAGTTAATTCCCTTAGACCACAGTTAAGCCAGGGGACCTTCGTTCTCGATGAGTTGTAGGACTTTAACAGTCCACACCAAATGCTACCTGTTTTGGATTATAGA
Source organism: Patella vulgata (assembly GCF_932274485.2). Lineage (NCBI taxonomy): Eukaryota > Metazoa > Mollusca > Gastropoda > Patellidae > Patella > Patella vulgata. Next base: position 29,801,646 of record NC_065883.2, read on the forward strand.
AACGATACTCGATTATATAGGAAACATGTTTATTAAAGGCTGTTGCCTTTCTATACTCAGTACTCACATCTTGACTATACAAGATTTTACAAAGAAAAACACATGGTTTCAAAATATGGCTGCCAACTCAACTTCTTACAACATTTTTTAACTCCAAAAAAAAGAGAGTCAAAAGAAAACAAGAGTTGTCTCCCTTCAATCATTAATCATTTCAGAACACACTCCCCCCTTATTGACGCGAGGTCAATAAAATACACTAAAATTTAACATAATTCTTGAGATTTGAACTCTTAATAACAAAACTCTATATCTTGGATACTATTCTTTAAGATGCATTACTCTATAAGATTCTATACTCAAATACTAAGATTCTAAACTCGTTACATGTACTAAGATTCTAAACTCGTAAATACATATATAACACTGATTTCTAACTGTGTACTCCAATACTTATCAATAATAAGATACATTCTCTACTAATCTCTAACCAACTCTATTGGATACAATTTCTGTATAGGTCGATTCATAAATATTATTTTGCCCTGTTTGTTCTGAACTCTTACAACAGCGGATCGCACGTTATTATCACGACCTGGTAAAATTCTATCAACTCTACCCATTTCCCAATTTAAGCGCGATACTTTATCATCAAATACTAGCACAATATCACCCTCACGTATGATAGGACCTGTTTTAACTCTGGAACGATGATGCTCGCGTAATTGAGTAACATAGTCATTCCGCCATCTTGACCAATAATGATTTATAACAGTCTGCAAGTATTTCTTGCGCTTGCAGAATTCTGAAGAGGTATTACCAACTACTTTAGGATTTGGAGTAAACAGCGGTTCAGACAATATCCTTCTCCCCAATACTAAATGCGAAGGGGTTAGGGGTTCTATACAATCATCGCTAAGATATGTAAGAGGACGCGAGTTTAAAACGCCTTCAATGTCCACTAATAAAGTCAGTAGCTCCTCATACGACAAATGAGCATTACCTAAAGCTTTTTTCAGGCATCGTTTAGTTGAACGCACCATACGCTCAAAAAATCCGCCCCACCATGGGGATCGTTCAATATTATAACACCATTTAATGTTCCTACTATTTGTAAAGGCTCGAAGTTCAGCACTCTTGAAAACCAATCCATTGTCTGAATTCACTAAAGTTGGTACTCCACGCCTTCCAATAAAACGTCGAAAACTCCTAATAAAAGAGGAAGAACTAGCGTCCGTTGCTAAATCTAAATGAACCGCGCGACTACTCGCACAAGTATACAACACTATGAACACCTTGTTCATCTCTCCACTCTTAGAATAAATGTCTTTAACGTATAATGGTCCAGCATAGTCCACTCCAATATTTGTAAAAGCGAAATCGTCAGAAAGTCGAAATTCTGGTAAAGGAGGCGCTAACGGAACTCCATAAGATTTACCTTCCATTTTACGACAAGGAATACATTTAGTAATCACAGCTTTAACAACTTGTCGTCCGCGACAAACCCAAAACTTTTGGCGCAACTGAACTAAAGTCTCTGCTGTCCCATTATGATGCACATCTCGGTGACACTTTTCAATAATCAAACTCGTAAAACGATGAGAATCTGGTAGGAAAATAGGAAATTTGGCATCAAACGGCAAATTAGAATTATCTATACGACCATAACATCTCAAAATACCATTGTCATCAGGTTTTAAATTAAGCGATAGCCTCTGTTGCTCAAATTTACGGCCACTCAAACTATGTTGAATATCTCTGCACCAGATATTTTCGGCACAATTAATTTCTTCCTTGGACAATTGATCTGTTTGGACTTGTACATTGTCTCTTTTATTCTTCACGAAACGCAAAACATAAGCAGTCACTCTTAGTAGGCTATTAAAGTTGCTATAGCGGGAAACGTCTAGTATATTTTCGATATTGTGATTAGTTTCGACATTTGCGACACAAACAGTTGCTTTCTTAACTTCAGAATAAAATGGTTCACTCAAAGTTTCTTCAACGTTCCTCGGCCAATTCTCTGTCGAACTTAGCAAGTATGGTGGTCCATGCCACCATAGATCATTGTTTACCAATTCTACTGCCTTGCATCCACGTGAAGCAACATCTGCAGGATTTTCTTTAGTTGAGCAGTAAGACCATTTACTAACGTCAGAAGAATCACGAATTTCAACCACACGATTATTCACGAACTGCTTAAACTCACGAGTAGTATTTTTAATCCAAGATAACGCGACTTGAGAATCAGACCAAAAATATACAGGCGCATCTACGATGTCCTTTAAAGCTTCTTTTACACATGCAGCTAGTCTAACAGATATTAAGCATGCTAGTAGCTCAAGTCTGGGTATAGATTGTTTCTTTAAAGGCGCCACACGCGTTTTAGAGGCAATTAAATTACAGTGTATTTCTTTAGTATCTGAATGTTCACATCTGATATATACACAAGAACCATACGCCTTTTCGGAAGCGTCACCGAATACATGAAATTGAATAGAATTCGCTTGCCGTAGTTCATAACAAATACAGCGGTTAATGTGCAAAGCCTTTACAGCAGATAGGCTAGACACTAAATTATTCCAATAATCACAAAAATTATTATCTAACGGATCATCCCAGTCTAAAGGATTTTCACACAACTTTTGAAAACATAGCTTAAACAGTAATACAATAGGTGATATTAAACCAACTGGATCAAAGAATTTCGCAGTTGTACTAAGAACCTGTCTTTTAGTTAAAGTTGCATTAACAATCATACTTGACAAAATTTTATCAAATTCGAATTGAAACATATCAGCGCTATTATCCCACTTTTGACCTAAAACACTGTTACAATCAAAATTTGAATTCTGAACAAAATCATTATAACCTGTATCGTCTTCGATTACATCAGTCTCCATTTTCTTAACATCAAATTCTACTTCAGGAAAATCACTGGACTCATGCAGCATAGACATTAACACTTGCGAATTACTACACCATTTTCTCATATTGAATCCACCCTGATTTAAACATAATTTAACTAATTTACATAAATCATAAGCAGAGTTTACATTATCTGCCCCAGAAGCAAAATCATCAACATACAATGACTTAAGAATATTATTCAAAATTTCAAAGTTATCATCCATAGAATTACTTAAGTGATAACGAAGGGTTGCATTTAAAATGAACGGACTTGAAGTCACTCCAAAGACCACTCTATTAAATCTAAACACTTTAATTTTAGGTGACTCGCTAAATGGATCATCAACCCATAAGAATCTAAGAAAGTCTCGATGCTCTTTATAAATGGCAATGTTCAAAAATGCCTTCTGTATGTCAGCAGTCAGAGCGATGGAATTCATTCTAAAACGAAGGAGAATATCGAAAATAAGCGGATTTAAAGAAGGGCCCGAGTATAAACACTCATTAAGACTAGGTCCACTTGTTTTACACGAGGCATCATACACAACTCTTAACTTAGTTGTGTCCTTATCTAAGCGTAAAACTTCTCTGTGCGGAATATAATGTATTGATCCAGAATTAATTATTACATCATCATCATTTACAATATCAATAATACCTTCAGATAATTGTTCATTAATTATTCTATCATATTCTTTAAGAACATCCGGCTTACTATTAAGTCGATACAAAAGAGATGATAAGCGTTTAACACACGTAGAATAATTATCAGATATTTTAAGATGATTTTCTTTAAATGGTAACTTCACTTCATACCTTTTACCCTCAAATGTGATATTATCATTAAAATCTGACAAAACACTAGATTCGTCATTACGAATACCCAAAGATTCAAGCTCCCAAAACTTATTCAACTCAGACTTAATTGAAGATACATCACAATTGTCATCAGATACAGAACTAACGTGCAATACATGCGTATGACTTAAATTAATAGTACATTGGTCACTACTCGAATTATTAATTACAGGGCCAGACAGCACCCACCCAAGTTTCGTCAACATTGCAACCGGGCCAGGGAACTCCCCCCGTCTCGTTTCGCCACAAAAGAAATTCCAATAGAAATCTGCCCCGATTAATATATCTACTGCAAAATCAGAAGGCCCAGATGGATTAGCTAATTTCAAACCCCGTAGATGAGGGTACTTTACTAAAGCATTACATGTTAATTGGTCGCTTATGGCATTGCATATAGAAGGTACACAATGCGCTGTAACATACAAATGTAAACCATCATCACCTGCAACAGTAAATTGAACAATATCACATAATCGTAACTTAGGAGTTTCCTCCCCAAAAGTTTTAATAAGTAAATTTTCACGCCCCACAGTTCTTAAATTTAACAATCTACGTGTTTCATCAGTAACATATGTTCTTTGACTACACAAATCAAATACAATGTTCTTATACAATCCCCTAGAATTATCATTATGATTAGCACATACAAAACCTACAGCAGTTTGTAACAAAATAGAATTTTGATCATCTGTACACGTCATGTTAGATGTCACAGTTTGACTCGGTTGTCCGGTTTCAGTTTTATTAACATAACTAGGCCGCCTTAAATTTTGTTCAGGCCTATAAGTACAAATGGCTTTATTGTGTCTTTCTCCGCAGTTAAAGCATTTATAGTCACGATTAGGACAATTTCGTAACACATGTCCAGAGCGCAAACACAAAAAACACTTTGCTTTATGACGTAAAATAGATTTGCGAGCTGAAATGTCGGTAACAGAAGTGCAATTCACAGATGGGTGTTGCTGAGTACAAAACACACAGTACGGAACAGGTCTTTGATCTTTACTCGAAAATAAAGTTGAAGCTGTTGAGGGATTAACCCGGTTCGATCTGGATTGAGGACTGTATACGTTGTTCAAAGAATACCCGGATTTCTTGGTAGAATTACTATGCATTAAATCGACTCGCTCTCTAGCTTCAAGTTCAGTTTTTAAAATATCTAAGACCTCGTCCACACTCCAATCTTTAACTCCACGGCTAATAAATAAACGTAACTCTTCAGGAAGTTTATTCATGATAATAGGAATAAGAATATTACCATACGATTCAGACTGTACACCCATAGATTTTAGACTTCGTATCTGGACCTCAATGGTGTCGTATAATCTGCGAATATGTTTAACTTCACAACCACTCGTAACAGATTGTAAATTTAGTAAAACGTCCATATGCCCAGAAATAATAACTTGCTTATTTGCAAACCTATCTTTTAAAAGCTGAATTGCTGCATCATAGTTTTCGCCTATCAAGGACAAACCTGCTACACAAGAAGATGCCGGTCCGTCCAACAGACTCTTTAAATAATTAAATTTCTCAACATTTGAAATGGCACTGTTATTATCTACTGCAGCCTGGAAGCTATCCCAAAAAGGCTGCCACAACTTTGAATCACCAGAAAATCTAGGCAAACACAATTTTGGCAATTTAGTCTTACAGACAAAAGTTTCTTTCAATGAATTACTAGGGCTACTCAAATCAGAATTATCAGCTATACTGGTACTCAATTTTTCACTGGCCTTCTCATTCTTATGTAAACAAAATTTGATTTTATATAAAGTTCTATTAATAGTGTCCGCAAATTCACTTGATTCAAAAATATCATTACCCACTTCATCTTCGTCTTCAATATCTTCCAATACTTTTTCATCGTAAGATGCTAAAACAACTTTCTTTTCCGTTAAAGAAATTCTGTATCCTTCTAAACTTTCAACTGAAGAAGGAGATCCATCAAATTCGGCTAATAATTCTTGAACACTTTGAATAATTCGGGTAACAAAGGCCCTATGTCCCCCTCTGATGCGTTTGTTTTTCTTGGCCACATCACTACGCCTGTCTGCGTCGTTACTGGTCGTAGACATGATAATAAATGTCAATACTTTATAGGATTAAGATAATAAGGTCGACTGGCACATGAACTTAACTCAAGAGATTGACTGACATAACTGTATCCGTCTCGTCGGACCATGTTTTGGATTATAGAAACGATACTCGATTATATAGGAAACATGTTTATTAAAGGCTGTTGCCTTTCTATACTCAGTACTCACATCTTGACTATACAAGATTTTACAAAGAAAAACACATGGTTTCAAAATATGGCTGCCAACTCAACTTCTTACAACATTTTTTAACTCCAAAAAAAAGAGAGTCAAAAGAAAACAAGAGTTGTCTCCCTTCAATCATTAATCATTTCAGAACACTACCCTTGAAAACCTTTTAAAAAAACCGGATAGGGTGGGTTTGTGCTACACGCACAAACACACAAAACCGAAGAATTAAATTTGCTGCACACTACCTTGGCAACAGAAGCAGAACTTCCAGAACTAAATTTCAAAATTGTTCGATTCTGAAGATGTCCAGACATTGATCAAGGTAATCACCCTTAAAAGCTGTGAACTTGGCTCTAATCAAACAAACCTGCTTCTTGAATACCTAAATGAATTGCTGCCAGTAATTACCAAAATCATCAACACATCTATGTCTGCTTGACACGTTCCTAAGTTATTTAAACAAATTTGGAACGGGACAACCTTTATGATGAATTCCATTCAGGTTACAGAACTTGTCATAGCACAGCAGTCACTAGTGACAATCGCCTTGTTGCAGATGATGGTAATGTCAGCAGTCTAATTCTGCATTCGATACCACCCATCACATCATCATTACCAGGAATCTACAACAGTCACCTGGTACCAACGAAACAGCACTCTGTTGCTTCAGATCATACCTACAGGATCGGACTGAGACTCTCAATTAACGAATCAAAGTCTGAGTCCGAAGTTCTTCAGAGACGAGTACCCCTGGAATCGGTACTCGACCCAATCCTCAATACACGAGATCACTCAGTACGCCCATGATAACCAGCACCATGCTGCTTTTACTGCCAACGAATCTTCAAAACTAAGTCAGCCTCAAATCGAAAAATCGGAAAATCGGAAAATCTAACATAAAGCCACCCTATACTGTCAAAAATATTGGCGTTTGGTTTCATCAGCAGCTCAATGTGGATCATTTTTTAACTTAGTTTTGTCCGGCAACAAATATGCCTCTCACCGTATCAGCAGCAGCCATGCTTGTAATGTCCCTCGTCATATCGCGTCTTAATTATTACATCGCAGCATCCTACCAAGATCACAAGATCAACTACAACCCATCCAGAACTCAGCTACCCGGATCATCTTCAGGATTCGTTAATTTGATTATATTACACCAATACCACAGAAACTCCACTGGCTTCATATAAAATCAAGAACAGAATAGAAAACTCTCCTATGGACAGCTACAAAATTAATATTTTTGAGACCTAGCCCAATTTTACTATTGTCAATTACTGCATAAATATGCACCACCCAGAACTCCGAGATCTCAAAACCAAATACTATAGAACAAGAAACTTTATAAAAATAATAGAAATATACATGAAACAAACAAAGGATACAAACATGTACATAATTATACAAAGTTACAAAACTTTACAAAGACATATAAACGAATTGTATACAAAAGCTCCTAAACATTTTAAAATTTCTATATTTTTATTCATCATTAGTATTTTAAATTGTTGTAAATCATTCAGTTTATAAAAATTTGGTTCGCGAACTAGAATTAATCTGAACAGTTCTTTTCTTTTTTCGTCATGTATTTTGCAATTTGTTATCAAATGAACACCGTCTTCAACCTCCTGACATATATTACACAACCGATCGTTTAAATATCTCCATGTTTCAATTTTCAATTTGTGTGCGCTTATTCTTAGATTTGTTAGTGCTTTTCTGTGTTGTCGATTTCTTATCGCATCTAAATAATTTTCATAATTTATATCATTTTTTATATACATGTATTACTTATAGGAAGTTCCATCTAGGCTTTTGTTATTATTTATTTTTTTGGACAATAAATTATTGTAATACGATTTTAAACCTATATTTGATTTTATAAATTCACAATTTTTAATAAATGAAAACCAGCTATATCTTCCGTCTGCATGCATCTCTTGATTTTCAATTAAAGCAAGTCTTGTTAAATTTGAAGTAGGTAGTTTTGTAATTCGTTCATAATTTATAAGTGCTAAACTTTTAATAAAGCTTTCAATTGGCTAACAGTTCTTTGCTTATTGTTATGGAACAATCTACCGTAGAATATTAATTTAGCAAAAACCGTACAGAATTTAAAAACCCGGCGTAAGATACAACCTTTCAAGAAAGGTTTTATAGGATAGTTCTCACATGCTCACAGAGCAGACTTTTTATTATTGATATATATTGGGTTTGTAGTGCGTCTATATATTATAGCAATTCCCCTTACGCCCCCCTCTCTTTTGCATGGCATTTTAACATTGACGGAATTGGGGAAGATATATACTAGTCTGAGACCTGGTATAACAAGCTACTGGTATAAATCAGTGATTCCAAGTAATTTCTACTCGTGGCCCCTCGGAATTAATTGACAAATATCGAGGACCTCTGCATCCATATTAGGGTCGTAAGAATTCAAGGCGCGGACCTCCACTGTATTTATAAAACAACGATGAACCCTGACATGGGTCATGTAATCTGTAAATCAAATTATGAAACTTTACGAATAAAACTCGATGTATTTCATCAGGTCAAAACATAGCACCCCGCAAATCCGATTACACCCCACCCCCTCCTCCAAAAGAAAACAAATAGGGTACAGTTGGTGTCGTACAGGTAATTCTTTTTATTTTGATATGAATTTTACAAATACACTTGACAGCAAAATCTGTGCGAACTGCTCTCCAAAGTCACGCTAGTCGCGATGCGATGGTGGCTATTGTTCGGCCGGCTACTCCTGGTTGAACTGAAGCAAACAAAGAACTAGATGAAATATGGAAAATCTGTAATTTAATCAGATGTGGTCATTGCTTGGCTTAATAACCACCTGTTACAACCGGCACCATCAAAGGCTTACAAATAACAGGTAATTAGTCGACCTGCTGATTAAAATCCCAAGAATTAAGATCCAGATTAAAAATAATAAACGCTGTGAATATTTATTGTATCATTAATATAAAGAAAATAAGGGATTTAACGATACGGGCTAAGGAACCAGCGTGGTTAATGGAAATATTGAAGTCGATATATCAAATGTTTTCGGAAATATTAATCCAATGTGTGTGAAGAAGTATAGTAAATATTGCAGTAAATGGTAGGAATTTTTTGTGTCCGTTTTAATCATGTTTTACTGATACTGCTTATGTTTCTTAATCTATGCAAAATCAAATAAAAAAGTTTGAATTCTTCAAAATTTGCTGCAGAATAGTTTATAGAGATAATGCCCGGCCAATAGGTCTTCTGGCATGGCAAGTCTATTATGAACACAGTAGTGCTTGCTTTAGATTTGAAATGGACGGATTTGAGATTTAAGTCGACGATAATTGTTAAGAGGTCAGATATCAAGTGATCCCAAGAGTTCTCGGATGACCTCCGAGGGTAAGGTGAGACTATGATGCAGGTGCGTACACACACGCAATGTTGCCTTTACCAGTGCCGGTAACGCGCCAGCAATTAGACCAATTATTAGCATGCAATATTGTCTTTAACAGGCAAAGACATAACGGGACCTTTAATTAAGGGGTGACAGATTGAACTCGACCCTTAAACCAGCCCCTTAAAACCCCATATCGGCCATCTTAACAGTTCGGTAGATGGTTAATTAAAGGCTACCTTAGATAAATAATAATCTAAAAGTAATAAAACATAAAGAGTGAGAGTGAAAGATAATAAAACCTATTGCCGCCACATATAAAAACAAAGGCCGCATATGGAGCATATGAACAAACAAAATACGCCATTGTTTGTTAATTGAATTAATTATGATCGATTGTATATTAATTATTCATGTGCGTGCACGAATGATAAATGGTATTTGATCTGTATTTGTGAAAGATTGTGGATCTATTTGCACAACTAACTGTTATTAATTCCTCTTATTTGCTTTGTACTTCATTGAACAAGGAATTCTTTATCGGTATTTCTTATCATTGCTTTTCTTGCTGTTAATAACTTCTACTTCCTGGGAGCGTCATGGTTGAATAATTATATGCCTAACTATAAGCTTCAATGGAAAAAAAAATCGTACCCAACCACTGCTGATCATATGCAGAGGCGTAGCCGTGAAATATATATTGGGGGGGGGGTGCAACCCTAACCCTAACCCCCACCCATTTTTTAAAACCCCAAAAATATATAAACAAACACCATGTGGCCATGCGGCCCATGCTGTCTACCAAGACACCGTGTGCAAAAGCATTATGGTTACGTTGCTGGCTGGGCGAGCGATAAATATTTGGTTTAGGCGGTTATGTTTTTGGGTACCTACATGCGATTCACTCTGATAAGTGGCAGAAAAAAATTAACAAAATGTTACTGACAGGCTAACTAGACACAATTTTATGGAATAGAGGTACTTTTCACTTCACACATGTTTCCAAGATGATTCTCTTTGTGTTTTATTTTATCAGTATAAACCATATTGGGATATGTACAGGTTTTATACAGATAGAATCTTAACTAATCATAATAATTGTTGTAAATAAATAGGAGTTTGGGCCTACTATGTAATTTTTTTATTTTTTTTTTTTTTGGGGGGGGGGGGGGCAAGTATATTCAATAAATTTCAGTGCAATACCGTTATAAAAGTACATCAAGGAGCTCATATGATCATGGGCGTCACACAGGGGGGAGGGGGGGTCCAAGTATATTCGATATAAGAATAGGCCATAGTGCCGCTGCCCTGCATTGGTCGAGAAAGTTCATCAGGATTTTCCGATGTCTAGTCGTTCTTATGGGACGAAATAAGAATAGGCCATAGTGCCGCTGCTCTTGCAAAATTTCCCTCATAGCACTCTGTATAGAGTATAATGTCCTCTTCATTTGCCCAGTCGGAGCAGAACAGTAGGACGTTAAAGCCCATTTCACTTCATTTTGCCAAATAACACTCAAACAAGGGTTTAAGGACACGTGCTCTATAGTTCGCTATATGGTAAAGACTTCTGCAAAGTATTTTAATAAAAATATACCATACATTAGACAAGAAAGTGTCAAGTGGATATTAATTCATTGCTCTCTCATCGGTACGCTATAATCGCAAACATAGAATTATCAATCTTATGGCCAGCTCCATTAACATACAGTGAAGTAAACGATGGAAAGATGTTGTTGGTAGAAGTTTTATTAGGCTTTAAGAAGAACGTCCAAACTCCAAACCGCGTGTACAATTTTGGCGCCAAATTGAACTCTTCCCTCGTAATTCCGATAATCATGTGCATACACTATAGGTGATCTACAATACTACGTACATAAAACCTATATCTTGTCATGACCTTGTCTTACATGTACTATATACAGGTATATGAAACAATGAAAAACATTTACTAACTCCTTTGAGATCAAACTGACATTATAGTGCAATGCCCATGCTTAATAGGAAAGATGTAATCAAGTTACCGAGTTTCTGACCAATCAAAAACCAGTTTTCCAGGGGAAAAATGTTGATGTTTACGCTAAGTCATGACCGAGAATATTTACTACAAACGTAAATGCGTGTACTAAATAACCATAAAATGATTGGTTATAACTATACCTATGCATGTTTTTTTAAGCCAAAAAAATAAAAGTTTGTCCGAAAAAACACACAAAACGGTACGAAAATAAATTAATACATTTACTGCGCATGCAATCACATGATGCATCACGCTCTTTCCTTCCTTATGTACGTTTTCTCCTATTTACGCCTGTAACCCAATTCTTTGAGATAGTTTGCACTCCATGACCCCATCTTGGCAGTTATACAATTAACGCTAACATTGATATCAACAAGACAATCTCCCTATGCTCTGAAAGGTTGTATTCTTTATATGTAAAATTTGGAAAATTTGAATTTCCCGCGTCTGTTCAACGTGTATTCCTATTGGTTGATTTAAAAGTTGCAGTTCCTGCATGGACCTGCTATTCTGGCAGTTGCCTATATGGCAGGTGGAACCATGGAACAATGATATAGGTCGTTGCTAACGCTTTATTGATAGTCAGTAATGAGAATTTGGAAAACTGTGCAACATTGAGAAAGTATAATGAAAGGCGTTCACCGTTATTTGTATTTTTCGAACAATCAGGTGGTGCTGATTTGTTTATATTATCTGCACAGAATTATAAATGTTCTTACATTTTTAATTTATTATATTTTGTGGATTCAAAATGGCTCAAATTTCGACCAGTAGCTTAAAGTACACATAGTACACACAGCACTGAGTTCACTAAGAAAGGGCGATAACTCTTAGACATGGATCAATAATGGACAAATTTAATATAGAATGGAATAATTGTGCAAAAAATATTTATTCTGAAAATGTCTTATCAATCCAAACTTTGAGTACGGGGTCATTACCCCGATTAAAATCCGAACTGGAGGCTGACGCCTTGAAAAAACCATGACATGACCGTGTCATTTTAGGCGATTTTTCTGCTACGGTAATGAGTTGCACATTAACCAGAACGTCTGCATCTTAGGTACTAACAATAAATCAGGTGCGGATTAAGGCATCGGTCAACGGAGGTTAGACGTTCCGAAGGGCCCCAGTAAGAGGGGGTTTGGGGCCGTCCCCGGGGAATTTTGAAAATTACATCGCCGTAGACGCGATTTAGAGCCCTTTCCCGTCGGTTTAAATACAAACTGGAACCGATTCTGTCAAAAACAAATGACACTGGGTTTTAAAGCCTTGACCTGCATCAACCGGTCTAATGAAGACGGACATACGCCATGCAGTGTGCTATGAGCGAAATTTTGCCCGATAAAGACGTATAATAGCTTTAATTTGATAGCGGCGTTGCAATGTTCAGTCACCCACTCCTTGAAAACAAAAATGACTCGTAAAATACCGCACCAATTAATGGACAATATATTCACATAACAAGTTTCTTTCATTGCTTTCGAAAATGTTGATGACTGCCTCGATAAATGTTATTTCAATTGTTGGATAAATTTGTTTGAAAGAAATTAAGCAGAGCAAATGTTTAAATTTTATTTGTTGTTATTAGCATTCTAAAAATTAATATTTTTGAAAATATCACTGAGGAGGCCTCGCAGTACCTGTGGGCAGGTTTCAAAGCTCTGTAACTTTTAACGACTCTTTTACATTGAATTAATGGATCGTTATCTTTAACGGAGCTGGAAGCCCCGTTAATTTTAACATTTCGTTAACTTGCTGTTATATTTAACGGAGGTGTTGTGCTCCGTCAGGGGCGCCGGAACGACACGAGGGCCAGGGTACCAAAAGATTGAGGGGGGGGGGTGAAATTTGTCAATTCCAAGAACGCTGTTTAGAGCGCCTTTATCCTCCCATGAACTCGATTAATCATTTCATTACAAATTTTAAGCGTACCAGGCGCGGTACCAGCTACGGCACGCTTCGCTTTTTTGTAGTGTAAACGGGTCAAACGTAAGCGTGTCACGCCTGGTACGGTGCCAATCTGACCCACTGAAGTGAGGTGGTCTCGGAACGGTACCAGGACCGGCTCGCTTTATATTTTCGTCGTGTAAACGCTAACCGGTCTGAGCACGGATTACTGCGCATGCGCCAAATAAACCTTGACCTTTTCCCCGCAAACTTTGAGAGCTCTGTCATCAGTTCTGTCAAAATGGCTGCTCAAACTAAATCAACCATCATAATTGTTTTCATCTGGGTAATTTGTATAGGGACTGAAATTAACTTTTCTGTGAAGAGTTTCACATTTAGCGTGCTTGGCACGGTTCTGAGACCGGTAATTTTAGAGTAATGTAAACGGGTCAATTTCTTGAAATTTATCGCGGCCTGGTACCGTGACCAGAACGGCACGCTTATCGCGGCCAAGTGTAAACAGGGCTTATAGACATCTTGGCAAGGCATGCACTGATAGCTGATCATAGCCCCGTTTACACTTGGCCGCGATAAGCGTGCCGCTCTGGGGGTGAAAAGGGGGCATATTCTGGTCATTGTCCGTCACCCTTACAGCAATGAAATGGAATTGGTATGTCAGTATATGGTAGATATATAGATATATTTTGCAAAAACATGTACAATACATGTATAATAAAAATAAAATTATATATAAAGCATATTTGGAGGCTTCTTTAATATTGGGGTCACTGACTGCAGCCTAGTCAGCCCCACCCCACTCCTACCTTTAATCCTAATTGAGAGAGAGAGAGAGAGAGAGAGAGAGAGAGACATGGGGTTTAACGTCCACTCGACACAAACTAGGTCATTTCGGGACTAACATATGGTTTAATTTTATTTCAATAATTCGCTTGCGCGTAGGGGTCTTTAGCAGTGGGAGGAAACCGGAGGACCCGGAGAAAACCCACGAGGTTGGACAGGCGACCCTACTCCTTGTCACGTACAACCGGGGATTCGAAACCACGCCAGTCGACTCAATGACAGACTTTATGATACAGCGCGCGCACGCTAACCATTCAGCCATCCAACCCCCCTAATCCGAATTGAGACTCACAACGGTGCAAGTAGCCTAAATGTTGGTCAGACACTAAACGCTATAGATCTAAATAAATGAAGTTTGATATAAAATAAATTAATCTACTTGATAACCCTAGATAGATTATAATTACTTTGTTATGGCTTCAAGTATATCTGGTAATTATATTTATAGTGAATATTTACATCTGTCTCACAACACTTCACATATCCTTTCATCTATATAAGTAGATCTGTGTCTTGACATACTTCTCAGAAAGTACCCAAACTACCTTCAAATTGTCTAATTTTAAATTACACGAAGCCTCTTCTACTTGTATTTTTTTCTGATCAATGCCAAAATATAATACAAAATGTCAACCGATGTTATAATCAAATCTTAAACAAAGATGTCAGAATGATTAATAATTCAATTTATTTGCCAATTTGGCTAAGAAATAATGTTTTTCTTTCACAATTCGTATTTTGCTGTCAAAATTTCTGTTGAAGTAAATTTACTATAGTTATGACATCGTAATCTATTATATATCTCTATGAAGTCACGGGAGCACGTGCGGCGGGGAATGTTAAGCGCGTGTCTAGGAATGCGTTTATTTATTGAGTGTACCGGGATTATCAATTTATCCACATCTCTTTTGTCAAAATTTGAGTATATCTCAAGAGAGATGAAGTTAGTCACCTGATAAATTCGTCTTGTGAAGGGTTTCATTCAACACCATATTATGAGTATTTAATGTTGGCGAAGTTAAAAGATGGCGGGAATTAACATTCTGACGTATTCATTTATTACAAGGCATTATTGATGAGGTAATTTTCATTCATGATATTTTGGCACTTAACCATCTCGTTACAAGTCAATTAAACAAAACAATTCCCTATCAACCACTAAATCATTTCACTGAAACCAAAACCGCCAATTCATTATTCGGCCTATAGGAGCCTTTATGGGGGTCGCCTTTGACGTCGTTTTCGGTCATGGGCCGTGCCTGGCCTTATTTACTAACTGAAAATATTTTTGAGTGAAAAACCCCTCTTACCAATAGTATGAATTGCTTAAAATGGAAACGAAAACTATTTCCTTGTAGGCAAAAGGTTTACCGACCTGTACAGTTTATATTAGGGTATATTTCTTTTTGCATAGAATAAACCATATTATCCTTAATATTGACACAGTTTCATTCAAATGAATTTGCATACTATTTCCTCAAATTCCCCATGGAACATTTTGATATTTTTTAAAATTATAGGCAATATGGAAGGCGCCATAGGCTCACCCGGGGAAATTTCACAGGGGACGGCGTCAGAATTAATTTGCCCTGGAAATGAGTTATGGTGTCCTAGGCTTATTTCCAAATAAGCACAACAAAGGTCCACATATTTATACTGGATATAGAATAAGCACTTTACTAATAATACATGTACGACATTTTCTTTTGACATCATTATTATCTATGGTTTTATATTTCACACGTTATTTTGGCATAATTACCATATTAGTTTAATATTTAGAAACTTGACACCAGTGCGGTACGTTGGTTAGAAAGGTTAAATATTCACCATAAACTATAGATCGATAAGCTTGTTCTGACAAAAGTCATAAATTTACAGCTCCAATTTCAAATCGAAAATGTTTTCGGCTGAAGTCATACATTTACTATCTGCAGATATAGTGGTATGACGGAAAGACCATTGGGAAACGTCTATTGACATTCTCATTGGCAAAAAGGGATAATAGTAATAATTGCGAAGTTTGAAAATTGACAATTTGTTTGTCCGGTGTCTCCTATCGCCCCCGGGTCGTCGTGTCTCCAAGCAGATAAAACAAGAGGATGGGCATCGCTGCAGCGTAATGAGCTAAAACGGGAAATGTGAACGAAATTAAAGAGAACTATATTTCGATTGTCGAATTTATACCTAATATTGTTTGTTTAAACTCAATCTATAGTAACGATTTACTATATACAAGTAAGTTAAATATTTATTCGCCCTATAAAATCGCCTTAATTATTTTATAAACGTCCGAAATTTAATCTCTATATTTGACCATTTCTTGACCATCCAGGTCGTGTGACCAATAATCAATGGTATAAAATAACACACATTCCATCTTGTTGACGGAGACTCAAATGTTTGAAATGAATAGCTGAAATCGAGGTTTGGTTAAGTCCTGGTTAAAAACTCACCTTTATGATTACAACTTGGCTCATTTGCCAAATTTGTATCTCTCACCATATTATCGGCCTGCACTCATACAGCCTTTCATAATTGACCATTCTAATACCAAACTAATTCGTTAAAAGGGGAATGAGGGTAAAAGTAATTTGAATAATTTATTTTCTTTCTTATATTTCTTGTATGCTTTCTGTACTGTGTGACTTAAGTTAATACAATTGTTTTGGAAATAAAGAATAATATGAGAGTACAGTAAATCGTAACAAAAGCCCATTTTAAGATAAATAATTCATTCATCCAGCATTTCAATTCTACTTGATTAACTGTATTCTATCACAGTACATGAAAATAACATTCAATCGTCCATTATTGTCGGTGTCTGTTTTATCCAGTTGTGGCATTGTGTGTTTAGAAGTGTTTGTGGTCATTTTCATCTTATTTTTTCAATAAAATTCTTAAACAGTTTAACATTTCATTTAGTTATTTCAATGAAACCCTTAAATAATTAAGATACGTGATCATTCATAACCGTAAGTTCTTTTATTTTCCAATTTATGTCTAAAATCCTTTTGACAGCAGTGTCTGAATAATTGATTAATTATTGTATCTGTAAGAACTGTCATATAGATGTTTTTGTTTTTTAAACTTAAAACACTTAATACATCTTAGCTCGCTTATAAATAAATGATATATTAACGTTTCTGCTAAATCTTTATGTTAAAGGAGAGATACTGAAACCCCTTTCTAAGCAACGAGAATAATTTACAGATGAATTATTCAAGATTTAGATAAAGAGCTGGTCGTTCGTACTATAATAGTTCAAAAATAGATAATGCAAAATGAATATAGTGAAAATGTTATTCAAGCCACTTTATTCTGGGCGAAGTTAACACCGTTTGAAGTTTTGACAAAGTGTGGCATAGATTGTTTATTATCGAGACCGAGTCTGGCTTCGCGATTTTTAAATTAAATCATTAAATGGCGACCGCATTTTAATCCGCTTAAATCTTCACAACCCGATATTATAGAGAGTCTAAATAATAGTTTATATAATAAAGACCTGCAATAGACAGATGTAGCTCTTACATAATGCATCTTTAAGCATCGGTCTGAATTAGTTCAAATCAATCGAATAATTATCGGAGCCAATGTTCAGCTATCACGGATTTGTTGCAATACACAAGTCTTGAACAGGGATTTAAAGAGTTTAATTCTTTAATGTGACATTATTTTGCAAACGTTACGGTTTAACAAGTCGAATATAAGAAAGACACCTGTTTATTGCCTGATATGACAGAACACTCGGTCCTAATGTTTGGATTATTATGAGAACATAGAACAGTATGGTGTCAGCTGGCCCAATATCATCCTTTCATAGTCATACAATATTATTCCATCGTATAGTAATAATTTATGATTCAATCATTTCAAGTACCGTTAAAGTAAAGCTCTTTGCCATGGTTCATTGGTCAAGTACACGCTCTAGTTGAGAAAGCGGCGCAAATCTCGGAGATCAGTTATAGTTACTAACTTACTTAGCTTAGCTGTACAGCGGATTGCAGTTCCCATGAGTACCTTGACAACGTGCACCAAAAGGAAATCCAGTCTACAACCCGCAAGATTACCCACCGTCCCCACCCCGTAAGTAGTATAGTTTTCATAGTGAAACAAAACAGACGTACAAAGGAAAGATCTAAAGCTCGTGGGGGGTTGGATGGCCGAATGGTTAGCACGAGCGCGCTGTATCATTAGGCCTGTCATTGAGTCAACTGGCGTGTTTTCGAATCCCCGGTTGTACGTGACAAGGAGTAGGGTTTTCTCCGGGTTCTTCGGTTTCCTCCCACTGCTAAATACCCCTACGCGCAAGCGAAATATTGATCCCCCAATGACCTAGTCTGTGTCGAGTGGACGTTAAACCCCATCTCTCTCTCTCTCTCTCTCTCTCTAAAGCTCGTAGACCCATAGGCCTATCTTACAGATTTTGTGGTGCTTATATGTTTTTTTTTCTTATTTCAATTGCAGTAATTATATGAATGTATATAACCGTCAATTACCCAGTCACATTATTGCATAACTAAAACAACGAAGGAATTCAAATAGGACCAACACCAATGGACCACTTTTAAAGGCCTGCGATCAGTTTGATCAATGGCTTAACATGAACTCATTAAACATGAGTTTTCTTTTTACTATTATTATAAGCTTGTTGGTCTGTTTTCAAGTCTACGAGCTAGAACAATAAATATACAGCACATATTACGACGGAATTCTTTTATCGGGAGTGTCGTGTCAGATGAGATGAAGTCATGCATACTACAGTGTCAAGATAACGTTATTATTTCTTAAACATTCTTGGCAATCTGCCTGTCAGCGCACGTGTTTCTCACTTCCGCTTATATAACTATCGGCGATGAAAGACATTGTTTGAGTTATCTGCCCATGTCATACTCATACCAGAAGTGGTAATAATTAAATCGTCATATTCTAATTAGTTATATTGTTACAAACACTTACCTTCTCCTTATTGACGTTGCAGGAGACCTAATCGACGTTTGAAGTGAAGTTTAAGTACTGCCATCATCCTGGTTTTATTGAGTTGTCCCTCTGATTTTATAGTCCATCAAAATGTGTTCCATTGTCAATTATTATCCGTTAAATTGGCTCAGACCAATTTACACCACAAATCGTTATGTAACTCTAATTATAGGTTCTACCTGAAAATACAGGCATGTTCTGTTCAAATTGCAAATGATTTCTTGAATTGTATAGCCATTTGGGATGTGATACCTGCGAAAGCTGCGTTCATTTCTGTCTGTGAATACAGATACATGTATTTGAAAGCAAATTGACTGTATATTTCGTGAGATGCAATATTCTGTATAATGATTTAAAGCTGTTCAGAAATGTCCATGGACATCAGAATATTCATATACGGACTAGCGCAGTTAAATAAACTCCTCGATACCAAGATATGAATCTTTATAGGACCGATGTACATTATGTGCAGTGAAATGCATTCGATAATTAGTGATATGCAAATTAAAGACGGCCATCCTCTAAATAAAGTGATAATGTACACGTTAACCAGATTATCAGCAAGTTTAGAAAATCATATCTACAGAGATGATGTTGGTAGTTACCAGCCTTAGTTTATTTTTTGGCACGTTTGATTTCATTGGTGAAATTTTAAGAACTTAATTAGGATATTATAGCCTATGATAATAGTTATATCACTGTGACAAGCTGGGTAAATTTCACATAATTCATGCCTCGTCAAGTGTTCAATGAGTATGTTCGGTGAGATAAAAGAAAGGTGTAAATGCTATTTAATTATATAATACATTTGAAATGACATAAGCGGCGCTAGGACGTCACATGGCGTTAATGGCGTCGTTTGTCCGTGAAATATAGAACGTTAGTTGGAGAATGGATTAAATGCTTGTTAATTATGTCATAGATTATAAAGTTGACAAATAATTACAAATAAAACACTGGTAGGGTTGCCACGTGTCGCTTACGTCGTCAAGAGGCACGGAAAGTCAAAATTAGCACCGATGAGACTTTGGTATTCTTGAATTGTCATCGAAATAATAGTGATTAAGCCTACCTTATTAGCGTCTGAATGCTTACGCATTACTAACGCGTCTAGCTTAGATGGTTGGCCAGATGAAGACGAGCGCATGCCATGCAGTGTGCTATGAGGGAAACTTATCCCGGACAGCGGCGCTACGGCCTACTCTTATAAAAAAATTCCAACTTCCAATGGATCTTTTATGTCTACGCCAATGTCTACCCCAGTTTTCGTCCCATACTAACGACTATACGTTGTCCCTTGTTAGGCCCTCTGTCCTGCACCACTGACAAGGGAACCACGCCAGTAAATCCCACTGAACTTTCTCGGCCAACGCAGGGATCGAACACGGCACCTCTGGGTCAGCGAGCCAACGTCTTATTCACTGAGCCTCCGTGGCTCCCAAGATTCAAATAAAGCAGCACCGGATAAAATTAAAGTTATAAAGGGGTCAAAAATACACATATATACTAAAACATATTCATTTCTTTACACATGCTAAATACTGAAACATATTCATTTCTTATTATGACAGCCAGATCTTACGACTGGGTGTCTTCCATCATAGTAATAGTAATGGTAACCCCAATTAAAGGTGAAAATTGGCTAAAATCGTAAATCAGAAATGTTTGTACAAATGAAGTCAGCTAGAGCAAGTGCACGGGGCCCTGGAAAATGCGGGACCAGTAGCATATTGACTAGTTTAATGCTAAGCTAATCCGGCACAAAAAGAAAGGACCACTTTACAGACGGTTTAAAGATTTATATTTGCATGGTTGGCTTAGAATTAGCAAGTTTTGACAGCTTCTTCCATTGGATTGTTTTACCATCAGGTTGGAACGACTGTACTAAACCTTTATGATATATCAATAGAATCGAAGCCGAGGACCTGACTATATAGCTGAATAGTGAAGCAGATTTTGAAAAATAAAATGGCTATTTCAATAGTTCCCGAAAAGATGTTATTGTCTTGGGCTGCTAAAACAACACAAAAAACACACACCGGATCATTTGAAAGTGTCAAAACAAACCCGATCTATAAAGTTACTACCATCGTAAAAACGACCTTGAGTTTTTGTGAAGGTCGTCCGTGTCACCTCTTTGTGCAGTGTCAATATTGGATGTGCCGTGTGCTCGTTTTAAACCTATGTTGACAGATCAGCTCCAGAATAAACAAAAACGGAAGTAATTTGTTGACCTTTTCAATGACAATAGGGAGGTCAACATGGCAATAGGCCAAAACCTGAAGGTTAAGAGACAAATCCATTTTTAAATCTTTTTATCCCATTTGGCATTATCTATCTGCACATAGACTGCTTGTTTTGTGCAGTTGTTTTCTTTAGCGGTTTAAAGGCCGCTTCACTCATAATGTTTCTAACAGTTTCTATACAACTCTCATTTAAACAATAAATATAACAAAACACAGTCACATTAAAGCGAATTGGGCGATAATGATAACTGGAATGATAATCATCATAGAGATACAGTTTTGTAGTTTACAGGGGATTTCGCCCATTTCTGAAATGACGTTTGGCGACTTCAAATAAAAAAAGTTATCTGCTTTTGAAATTAAATACATAGTTTCCGGTAAAACACAGTGATGTATGCATCGGGATATACCTTTTCAACGTACGGGCTATGCGTTATTAAAATACCGAGCTTTACATACGGAAATACTTAGGGTATAGATACAGATTAGAATGATATTGTAAAAACTAGAAACTTTCTGGCAAAATGTTTAAAGTATCGATTCCTGCTGTTTGTGTCGCGTTTGTGTGTTTTTGTCTTTGTGTGTTTTAAGATTATTGCCCAGTAAGTTTCACGAAATCTTAAAGGGGCGGTTCAAATAAAATGTTCGAAATGGCATGCCTTCTTAGACTGCAAATTGGATTGTTGCGAAAATTTCATTTTGATATAAAAGTTCATAAACGTCTTTTAGATGTAAAGAAGAACCATATATGAGTAAAAAGAAGGGTCGTTTGCTTAAATTTCCTTAAAATTAAGTGATTCTCGTTACATTGGATTGAGTTAATCTGGAGTGTGATGTAGAGTACGGTATGGTAATCTTTTTTATAAGAATGCAAATAGCATCAGTATCTTAAAATACAGACTGTGTATTTTTGTATTCTTAAAGAACAATCATATAGACCTGTTTGCCGACTGTATTAATAAAGAAAACGTCCTAGTTCCTACTTTTTTTCCCCTACTTGAGTTTCGAAAACATCCTGAGATGCTTATTGAATTTATTATATTCTAATAACACCCCTTCTCAGAAAGAAATCCTCCAAATAATGGCGACAAATCTTCCTAAAAACGGGTATGAAATATTCATAAATTTAATATAGGCTTATATATTTCTATTGTGATCTCTGGTTAATATCCAGTTTAAAAAAAACCCAAAATACCCAGCAAATTGTCTGTGTGACGATGTTAGTTACATATTCTGTATTAACCATTAATATCTAGCTCGTTTTTCTTGACCGGCGGGTTTGCCACGTGCATCTAATTATCTGCTCTAATGAACGTGCCGACATGCTCTGTCACGTGCAATTAAGAATGACTATGTATATTTCTGTCCACCTGATGTCCGAAACTATTTGATTGATGTTCTTTGCCAGAGTATGTGACATGCGGTCGTCCAGTCATGATATGTGTCAGTTTACATTAATTACAAATTATCGCCCCTTGTCAAAAAGGCGTCGACGTGGGTTGTCGTTCCGGCTGTCCAGATGATGCGAACGTTTGAGAATGGGAAAATCAACAGGATGATATTTACTCCGGGATACGAAACGATCTTTTTAAAACTAGGTTTGTGTTACACCAAAACTATTCGACGATATGCGAATAGTTTTGATGATCGATAGGGTAATATTTACTGCGGGATACGAAACGAAATATCTCTTTTCAAAACTAAGTTTTTAAAATAAACTGTTAGACGATATGCGAAGAGTTTTGCCGCTTAAAGATGCATTATGTAAGAGCGACATCTGTGTATTGCAGGTCTTTTTTTTCTGGCTTCAAATATTACTCTCTTGGCCATCGGGTTGCTCAGATTTTTAAATCATACCTTCGCTCAGAAAAAGAACTTTGGCTGAAATTTTTAATATATTTATATTTCATTATCTAATTTTTCACTATTATAGCAAGGACATTCAGCTCTTTATTGATTCTTATATAATGCATCTTTAACTTTAAATATTTTTTTTAAATACAAATTGAACATAACAGATTGATCAACTGAAAAATACCCATTTTAATGTATATTGGTATCAGAAGAAATCAAATTATTAATAAAAACAAATAATTATTATCAATTAATTTCTTTTAACGGTCCATATAAACCTGTCATGTCAATCACTCGACAGTTTCCGTCCATTATCTGATTCCCGTTTATGACGTTTTAGCCTTCCGGCACAGATATCAGCGATATTTGATAACTATGTTATGAAATTTAAAGTAAACCACGCCTTTATACCCGTCTTTAAAATCTTTTAGTCAGTTCTATGAAGGTGACAATGATGTGAATAAAGTTCAACCTATAGTTTGCGTCGGGTGCTCACTGCTCATTAAGTGTCATGTATATTGTTATATTTTTGACACCGATTTCAGAGCAATTCATTTGAGGTTGGAAATCATTAAAATTGTTGTTTGTTAAATGGAAGGCCAGTTATGTTGACTCTGTCCATAACAAAGGTCAATGATCTTTAACGTGATCTCGGTGTTATAAATGTTTTTTTTTCCGTTCCAAACCACTGAAACCGAGATCGAACACGACACCTACAGGTTACTGAACCAGCGCCGAGCCATTGTGCCCCCCCCCCTTTCCATGACCCATTATATCCCAGAGTGGATGTTCCTTCAAGAATAAAATATACTTTTACTGCGCTTTTGTATTTTGGCCCTTTTGAACCAGACCAACACATTTTAATATAAAAAAATCTCCCACAAGTCAAAAGCTACACTACATCAAAAACTGTACCAATTATTTTCATATAGCATTAATTAGCATGTTAACTGTTTACAACTTCATGGTGACAAAATCTAATTTAATAGTTCAATACACTCATGACATAACACAGCAGAAACCACTGTTTCACTAAAGTTTATTTCCGGCTCTTCTTGGTTATTTCCGCCAAAGCCCACATTAACAGCCTTATTTATATTTATCTATATTTTATCATATATTGTATTTATAACACGCAGATTGTTAATCTGAAGCGTGTATTAATTGTTTTGACATATATAGCACATTTCCTAGTTTTGTCAGGAAATAAAAGTTAGATTACACTTGAGGACTCTGAACACCCACGTGAAACAACCCAGTATATATATCTACGTTTATCTTCTTTTAAATAAATGTATTTATTTGTATGTTTTTGTTTAGCGAACTAATGTTTAAGAAGAACTACGATAATATCTTTTACTTGAAACTTTTCTTTGGAATCTGTTTGCCTATGTGAGAAAGAGTTGTAACTAAGACACGAACATCTTGACTAGGGAGACACTTAAAAGAATTAAAAAATTGGAGGGCAGATTTTAACATTGCTCAGGAGAAGAATTAAAATCCCTATTCCAAGAAAAGCCCCTTTAAAGAAAGATATAAAAATTTGTTTTGCATACGCGTGATAGTATTTAATAGTTGTTTATACCTGTGATTTTCATGTCGGCTCAGATCAAAGAGTCACCTTCTGGTCCTTACCCTTTCAATAAACAAATTATTAACAATATTATCGATTACTTGACTTTCTTCATCTTAACAAATAAAACAAATTTTATAATAAAACAAACATTTTCACATCAAATTGTAAATCTGGCGATTAGAAGAACCTGCGCTTGAGCAGAAACGTAAACAGTGAAGCGTGGGAAAGCGCGCGTGCAATGCGCGTGATGGCCAGAACGTGCCCAGGAGGAGACAATAGAAAGGTAACAATAAGAAGTATAAAGGGGGGAAAGCAGGTTTAAACATTGAAAGGTACATAACTAACGGTAAATCACGTGTCAGTCATGTTTGTTATCGACTTGTTCATTGACTGTTGGTTTGTTTACATGATAAATAACACTGGTTATTATAATAAACAATATAATATTAACACAATGATTAAATCAACTACATCACTGTCATCAAATAGTTTTTGTACGACCGCTTGTTTCTTCATTAGACGCGGTTTCTTTGGAATGAACGTCTCTTGGGTTGACGGTCGTACAATTCCACAGCCTCTGCAAAGATTTTTAATTTATCGAAAGATGTTGATAATTTATGTATTTAATAAAGATGGGTGGACTACGGAGTTATTAGTTATCCTGTATTATTATGCATGAAAATAAAATAAACTGGAATTAAAAATAAGCTATTGATGCAATATCTCTTGCGATATCATCCTTCGATTATATTAGGAAAAGAGAAAGTTTCATTGTTGCTTGGATAAGGTTTTACGAGGTGCCTAGTGCACGACATCCGTCACAATCTAAAGCTAATACAGCTATGCTTTCGACCTGGATATTAAAAGCATACATTTAGTGGTTTAGGTACAAAAGTAATGGCAATGTTTATTATTTGCACATTAAAATGATAATTTGATTCTGTTTAGTGATACAGTTAGTCGGTGATGGTCAGTTTTTAAAGTTATATTTTACGTCTTTAATGAATTGGAACACCTGTTGGGTCTATTAACATATACCGTTATAGAAATATCGATATTATTTATTCACAGTCTTTGAACATAGCGGATCATATTGCTGTTGGTGTCGTTGTTTTTTCATACCCCCCGTGGTCAAGTTATTCCACTGCTGTGCAATTATTAGAAATCAACGAGCCTTTTGGGACTTAAGCGTTAATTATGGGTCCAAAACATTTACAAAAATGAAAGAACGTGTCTATGTTTAAACTGTTTTAATTAAGTGTCTGGGTCGGTAATTGTCCGAAACGACAAGTGACCACAAATTAACAACATATTTCACGTTATGCGACCATTCATTCTGCTTCATTGAACTAAATGTCGACAGATTGACACAGCATGACGCCATATTAGCTGTGACGTGTTTAAATCGCGCTAGAAACCTTACAATTCAGCAGGTTCTCGTCACTCACAGGACTAATGGAAGTAGACGTTTTCATCAAGAGCATTAGTGTTCCTGGCTCTTTGTGTCTGGCATCATTTTATGCGAGGCTACCAATGACCGCCCTCATATTATATGACTTATAATTTACACGTTTTAATAGAAAGAGAATATAATTAATTAAATATAAAAAAAAACATGTTGGTTGGTACCACCTACTGATTCTGTGATAAGGGCGTCTTAAATGTATTTTTGTATGATAGTTAAAGGCAAAACAAGGCGTTGAATATTTGCATCAATTTCATTAAAAAACAAAATATCAAAGATTAAGCAATTTAATTGTTATAATTGATAAGAGAATAGGCGCGTCCTTTAAATGACACTGTTGGCTATTTTCGACACCGACTAGAATATTTTAATAGATTCATAAGATTTGGGCGTGTATATAACCTTTTTAGTTCTTTTTTTTAATTTTTTTATTTTTCCAACTCTGTATTTATAAAAATACACAGTATCACCTTGATGTAGTGACCATAGCTTTCAACTACATATAGATGTATAGATGTAATTACGTTTTGTTTCATCCTTTCATATTCCATCAGAACAATAACACCGAAACGAAATAGAAATTTTAAGAGGCATGTTGCAAGAAATGTAATTTGAAATATCCTATGTAAAGAAATTTTGCCTATTTACATGTAAGTAATATCATAATATAAACCTTAAAGCAATACTACATACCTCATCGTAGAATATTTTCGACCTTTATGGGGTTTGGAATTTAAAGGGACGTAGTGCCAAAACTCGAGGACGTGCCCCCCCCTCTCTCTCTGATTAAGGTGTGACAATATCGATACCATGTCCAAAAATCCTAATGATCAAGAAATATAGTCGTATGTCAATGACGTTGCATAATGCTAGCTTCCCATTATCATGATTCGCGCTACGATTGAAATCGTGGTTTTAATCGTGGAGTAATAGTGGTGATCCTATCAGGTCCTATCATATATTGAGGTCAGTCGTAGCAATCGTGTTGATCGTATCGAAACGTATCTGCACGTGCCAGATCGTGAACTAAATTGGGACAATCCTATCGTAACGCATCGCACGACAGTGGAAATCTAGCATTATCAAATATTCTAGCATGATGGTAAGGCACTATGGAACCAATTTCCTAATATAACTTGCGAAATCCATTAGAAACAGGCTGTAAATCAATTTCGGTTAAATAAACAAAGCAATCGGTAGTATTGTTTCATCATCTAGAAATTAACAGAGTCTAAAACTTAATTCATCATAAGCTGCGTTCACACTAGGGGTTTAATCTGAATTGAATTCAGAATAAAGTCTTATTCCGGACTTTGGCGTCACACTCAATTCGATAAAAACCGAACTGAATCTGAATTAACGAATCCGTATATTTTTCCGAATTCAACCCGAGAAAATTATTCCGAATTGGGTTATTCGCAGTCAAGATTTGAGTGTGACACGCTTGATTCAGATCAACAGTTTTACCGGAAACATAACTTTACGCGCATGTTGGGATGTAGCCTATGTAGCTGTAGCCCTTTGTCCTGAAACAAATACTGCGGTAACATAACTAGCTAACGATAGGTTGTCAAAAAACGAACCATGCGCCCACAGCAGCTAAGTCCTCCAAGCAGTCAACAAGGGTTGTGGCATACTTTTTCTTTTGCCAATAATGCAAACATTTACAACACACTTAATTTTGATTATGAGTTCTGCCCTATACTAACATTCAATATCATGGGCCATAAC
The DNA here is from genome assembly GCF_932274485.2 of Patella vulgata. Lineage (NCBI taxonomy): Eukaryota > Metazoa > Mollusca > Gastropoda > Patellidae > Patella > Patella vulgata. The sequence goes on from NC_065883.2 coordinate 29,829,698, forward strand.
TCTGGCAGTAATTATCGTAAATCGTTCAAAATCAAATGGCTTCTTCATCCATGACCTTAAATACTGTGCATAAATATCATGGGCCATAACTCTGGCAGTAATTATCGAAAATCGTTCAAATTCAATCTGTTTCTTTATCCATGACCTTAAAACACTGTGCATACATTTAATTCAATCAGATATTAACATTAGCCTCTAGCGCGTCGGACGGGGCGACGACAATATACGACCACATTTCAATGTGGGCATATAAAAATCCAAATACAAAGATAGGTGTGTTCAGATAACAGCTGAACATCCACGGTCTAGACCTTGTGGACAGGGAAGGTAAGCTTTAGTCGTTTTGGGTCTGGTGAAGTCTAGTCTCTAGCATGTATTGCATATAGCTGGATAAAAATCCCTTACATTACATAACGAGTTGGCAGTTCTCACTGTAATAGTTAAAATCTAGATAATGTAAAGGCAATTTGCTGAAAATTTCATTCAAATTGCTCCACTATGAAGCGAGAACTAAGCGGTTGAAATTTCCGGCTAGCCTTGCTCATCATTACTAAAGTCAGTATGATAAACACCATAGTCTCGATTATCCATTTAATCATCAAATCGTGAAGGAAAGTTATGCATAATATCGGCTCAGGCAGGCTAGCGATACCATCTAGTTGGTTATAGTCTGGATAAGTTAATTAATGTCTAATTAATAATTTAGATAACATTTCAGAGCTAAAGAAAGACAGATTTAGCTCTTGCATAATGTATGTTTATGTATGTTTAGTGCTGAAAAGATTTGAATTATGAAATGGGAGCCACGATGGTTCAGTGAGTAAGAAATGCTTCTTCGCTAGAACAAAGTCAAGCGTGAAGTACATGCACATACTTGTTGATGTATAGCAAACGCTACCAAAAGAGTAATCATCCCCATTCGCATTTGATTTTGGTGCCAACGAAATCGTGCCCGGCGCTGCATGGCAAGGTGTCGAAGATGTAAGACCTGGCGTCGCTGATGTAGCCTTGCTTGCCTCAGGAAATTAAACATAAGCAACCTAAGATCACCAATACGAATGTCTGGCGCATCCATCTTGGATATGAATGACCATCACTGCGCCTTCAGTGTGGCGTTTTTCATTCTGAATTCAATCCGAATAAACTGTAATATGACGCACCGCTTTTAAACCGGGAAAAACCAATCCGAATTCAGGAGGCCGGTCTCCGGAATTCGAGTTGAATGCGCATGTAGTGTGAACGCAGCTTAAGGGCTATAGAGCAAACCAGCAATCGGATTAAAAAAAAAAGATACTATTTCGAATCGTTTTTTATAATTCAAATTTCAGTTTACTTGTCGTGACTACACCATGTAGTGGAGACCATGGAAAGTATGTTAATCATATTGGGCAAACTAGTATAAAATATGATTATTTACGTGTTTGTAAATATCTGCAAGATCCCTTCTATCTCTCGATTGTACCTCCAACGTTTGCTGCTGTATTCTGTATTTCAATATTAAAGGGACGTAGATTGGTTTATCGTTATTTCTTCGTAACAAACACCCAAATATCAATAACTTAAACAGACTTATGATTATAGAGAGGGTTAATTGACATATCAAGACAGAGTAATATGACTTAACACACTTGAAGACGAGAGCCGTGATGGAAGGAAGTTGATTTATATTGATTAGTTAATAAACCCCGGCTACCTGAGCTTAACTAGGCCACACACTGTTATAAATAGGTCGTGTATAATTAATTAAGCCAACAGGAGATGAGCAGTAAATATCTATTAATAAATCTGACGTCATTTATTAAAGCAATACAATGTGATAATGGATTTACAATGCTTGAATTTTATACATTAATGTTTAGCTATAGGAAATACAGCCAAATGTCTCCTGGGCGCTGCTTCAACACTAATTGGCTCATTTTGAAACCAACTTGTTCATTAACTTTTTTGTTCGTTTTTTTTTTGGGGGGGGGGGGGGTAGTGGTTCAGTAAATATAATACATGGCGTATGTCTATCGTTCATTAGCTCCGTTGGTGCAAAAAAGCAGGACTTTGAACTCCATTTCATCATTTTATGTATTACCTTTTAGTACGGCCACTATTATTATTATATAGCGCTATCTTCCACATACGTGTTCAAGTGCGCTTTACAATAAATACATGTATGGAAAATATAAAAATCAGTAAAAAATAATAATATCTATAAAAACAGTAAAGAAAACCCCTAAAGATCTATAAAATCAGTACAAAAATAAATAAATAAATATCTATAAAATAAAAAAAAAAACCAAAACATAAATATAAAATATCTATAAAATTATAAAATGAGTAAAAATGAATAAATGTCTATAAAATCAGTCAAACCAGTAACATATAGATATCTACAAAACGAGTAAAATATAAATACCTATAAACTATTTAAATATAAATATATATATAAGAACAGAAAAATACACATATGGTGAAGATTTAAAATTAATTCAACAATTAAAAGCCCCTTGGAATAAATAGTTTTTAAGTTTAGATTAAAAAGTTGTTAATGATGTACAACTGCGGATACTAAAAGGCAAGAAATTCTACTGCTTTGGTGCCTGAAACGTCGCCAATAGAAATATCAATATTATCTGAATTTTGTGTTTGAACTGTTGGTGAGTAATTAAAAGATACTTGATTTTATCACCGTTCAGCTTTAAAAAGTGGTTGACATCCATTGTCGTATTTCATTGATACAAGATTCTAAAATATACTTAGTTAAAACAAAACCATCTTTAACAATTGGTTTGAAAGAGATATACAACTGCGTATCATCTGCATAAAGATGATACTGGCTATTATACTTTTTAACTATTTTACCCAAGGGCAAGGTATACAAGCTGAACAGAATTGGACCCAAAACAGAGCCCCCTGGGACACCGTATAAAAGACCAACATCTTCAGACAATTTGCCACTGACAACAATAGATTGTTTTCTATCTAAGAAGGTTGATGGCAGCAGAGCCAGATATACCGAAATCAGATAGTAAACGAGAAATTAGAAGTATCAAAGGCAGCCGACAGGTCTAGCAATATAAGGAGAACACAATTATGATTGTCTAGTGAATTTAGAATGACATTTTGAACTCTGGCAAGAGCAGTCTCTGTGCAGTGATGCTTGCGATATGCACTTTGAAATACTGCAAGAAGGCTGTTGTCAGAAATGTAAGGTTTTTTTTTATTGATAAGCTATGCATTTCTCAAGGATTTTCGACACTTCCTGTAACGATTCGGGTCAAGAGTTGGCTTTTTTTATTAAAGGAACAACGATTGCGGTTTTGAAAACATCTGAAAAAATAGCACATTCGATTGCACAACTGATCAAGTGAGTTACTGAAGGGAGTATACGATCGATGCATTCTTTTAGAAGCCAGGTAGGTAACGGATCAGGGGTGCGGGATTTAGAATTTGATGAACAGATTTGATGAACTTTTCAATTTCACGATCTGCAACAAGTGAGAAAGTTTCTAGATTATAGTTTACGTTAGACAGGACAGCTTTAAAGTGCCCCCACAACCACTCTGACAATTTCTTTTTAAATAAAATAAAAGAAATAATAGTAAATGGAAGTGGGAAGTAATAATTAAGAAAGTCAGGGACTTTACTAGTTCAACATGACTTTTCTGACAGATACCGTAAGGTACCCGCGACATCAAGGAGCGATCTGTAAACTTTTCGCGGCCATTATCAAGTCTTTCTAAAACGAGTTACTATCACACGGTGTCTACTAAGATTTATCTATATGTTTAAATAATTATCTGACATTTATAAGAGACATGTTGTTGTAGAATATCTATACAATCATCATTATAATTAACTGATAAACATATTGATGACGTTAACGGTGTTGACCAGTGTTCTATAATTAAAGTTTAAAACAAGGTGAACTCGACGTATATTCAAAACATTAAGTGCAACGAACGTTATTACCTATATGTACTAACCCCTGGACTTGTGACTGTGTTGGTGACATTAGACCTCGAGGGTAACTTCTATCCAGTAGCCTTCCACTTCTGAAATCCACATCTATACCATAGTTCAGGTTACTTATAAGTATTGCCGAGTGTTGTAAACGAGGAAATCTTCATTTCTTAATGTTGACGGACAAGACGGGACGTTAATTTATACGCGGATTTCCCAAGCCAATTTACATGTAGTTTGTGGATGTGGTCACCGGAGTTATCACCCATGTTGAAATACAAAATTACAATATATACTGAATATGGCCATTTGTTTTCCGAAACTTTCTAGGTTAAACTTTGTTGAAGCACCGATATATGTTTGAGTGTTGGTACATTGCTGTATGTAGCAGAGTAACAGACAAATTTAGGTTTACTGTAAAATTTGCTGGGACCCGGTATGAGACATGCGTTGGTTCAGAATGATTGTTCATATTATAAAACAAACAACTTCCCTTCTCATTGTTCTACTTTCGGTTTTTCAAAATATTGACACAAAGGGTTATATAAACATACACTATGAGTTTGGTGACCTTAACGGACGATTATTGACACGCCGTTTATAATTAGAGCACATTAGTCACAAACAGCAGGCAAGACATAAACTGTATTGTTATTACAAATTTAATAACGCATAATTATAATCGTTTAGAATGAACTACAACACACATTTAAGGAATGATAATGGGCTGTTTCATTCGTAGTCATTTCAGAAAATCTATTTGATTGCATTGCCATTTCAATATCCAACACTCTTATTTTTTTTTTGTAAAATTTCTCTCTTCATGAGCAATATCTATGTTTTTGGTTTTTTTTAAATTAATCCTAATTCGTCGTCATGATTAATGTTTGTTTATAATAAAGCAAGAATTATGGGATTTATTGCGGGAAGGGGCGCTACTCTTACTTGACTTGGCCAAAGATACTGGATAATTAGGCCACAGATCACTAATGATTTCCCATTGACTTTAATGTAAATTCTCGTCTCTTAGACCGATTCTAACTTTTTTTCCAAATTTTCGTTGGGTAGAACGCTTTCTACCACAGATGGAGCAACATGTGGCGGCGACCTCTTGCCCAAAAGCACGTATGGGGTTCTTCATGAAAAACTTTAGATACACAAGCTGGAAGTATAGAGACAAATAAACATGCAATGTTCGGCCCCGCATTTCAACCTAACCAGCCTCACAACTCTTGTATCCTTCCGCCTCAAAATCATGAATATTCACCAAAACCTGACAGAAAATGTTTTTTCAAACCATTTTCTTCGATTCTACACCAAAAAGTCATCAAAAATCGCCATGCAAAAGGGGCTAAACGGGAAAGGGAGAAAAGACTAAAAAAACCTGTCGCTCTACGGGTGACGGCGTAGGAATATTTGGTGAGCTGTGTCCATCAACCACATAAAAACCAAACTCTCGGTTATGCATTGTCAATGGAACTTTTCGTCAAGTATTGACAACGGTCCCAGACCCTCCGATTAAAAACATAAAAGGTGAAGTACTTTCAGTCAGCTTACTTTGAACGTTGCCGCTCAGTGAAATAATCCATTTGAAATGAAAATGGTGTTTATTGATCCACGTTTCTACGCCAACCGGGATAATGAAGACATTCATACGGAATGCAGCATACAGTGAAGAAAATTTCGCCTAGATAGCAGTGCTACGACAAATTCATATTTAATTTTAAACTGGTTGTTGGTCGTTAACGTTCTGTGAATGGTATACACATAAGACCGGGTTATAGTTCCATCCGAACGACTATACGAGTCCATATTTGATAAAATAGGCTGCAATATGGCGGAATGAATGCTCATGGTGATAGCCTAGACGTGTCAAATGTCGGACAATGGTAAGCTCATTAGCGATTACTGCACGCAATGATCATCCAGCGTATCTAATTTGTGTGTCAGATCAGAATTAGGTTTACTAAATTCAGGGCACCAGATGCGTCTCGATAAGTTATGATCTGCAATGTATCGATGATGGATAATATATAAATTCTAATTATTTTGAATATTTAAATATTTTGATTTTACACCTTTATTTAACTGAAATCAAATATATAACTATTATTGTCTGAAATGTCGTATTACCACTTATCATTTGAGAAGTTCTATTGTATTCGAACAAAAAGAAGAGGGGTAAGCTGATGTAATAAAAACACTATCTCTGCATAATTATTATCATGCCAGTCTCTAGTAGAGAGACTTTTCACCCTTTACCAGCACATTTAATAGACCATACGTCAAAATTAACGTCCGTTTGAAAGGACAAATCTGCACTACAAAGAAAATGAAAAGTCCATAATTTCATCTGAACATATGATCCACATCTCCAAGGTGCAATATCCCGACATAATGTTCTCATTAACGATTTGATTTAAAAAATTAGGAGTATTATTTAAAGGGCCCCTTTATGTGTCGATCACGGAAATAAAAAGTGAAAAAAAAAGTTCCACTTCTCAAAAGTGCAATATCCTTCTTTTAATTATCTTAAATTCTAGATTTATGAAGAATATTAGGATCATTTTTCTCCCATTGTAATATTCAAACCTTCACACCGTGTTATTTATTAATATAATTGTATTTTATCTTTCTGGAAAACAGAATGTTTATTTTTCTCTAAGGAACATTGAAAAGTTATATTTCTCTTTAACTTATAATTAGAGATGGTTTTATTCAGAGTTGAGCTTTTTGAACAAGACATAAATAATACAAATTGCATCGAATGTCGAGATAATAGGCGCCAGTTCATTAAAATCAGATTTCAGCAGATATTTACAGCAGTCTGAATCCAAGTAAACTGATATTAACGATTCCCTTGAGAATTCTTCAGAAAGACGTTGCAAAGAGAAGATGTTGTCTGGATGCTACAATTGAATGTTAACAGTTCAACATAATTTTGAAAGATTTTGAACTTCTCGAGTGTTGGGTACCCCCCCACCCCGCCCGCCCTCTCTACGATATTTAATACTACTTCCCACACCTTTTAGTATACAAGAAATCCAAATTTGTATACCTAGTTGACATATAGTCGCGGACCTCGTGTAGGTGTAATCTTTAACCAAAACCCATTGTGATGAGCTGGAAAATCTTCGCGCACAAGTGGTCTCTTTCACTAAGGAATCTGGTATAAGTTAGAGACTGCTGAATAGTCGTTACAAAACACGAAAGCCGGGAAACGACAATGGGACAAAATAACATTGTCGGTTTTTCCGAATAGGAAAAATATCGGCAATATATAAAGTAACCAATGCTACCTTCATTATCATTTCTTTCTATTTAAATTATTCAATACTTTATAATTATTATTCATGAATAATTAGTTGATTGTCCGTGAAATATTATTTCTTTCGGCGAACAACTTCGATGTAGGCGTCTTTGATCCACGATATGCTAATGCGCATATATTAATAACCAAAGATATTCAGGTAGTTAAACAATACCTAATCGGTATATCCCAACGTTTATAATAAAAGTATGAATAAACCCCACAATAACTGGGCCGTGAATAATTAATGAGCAACACTGACACACATTCTTATATCAATAAAACCAATGAACTGGTACATTTTATATCTAATAAAAAAGATTAATAAAAAAGAATTAAAAAAAAAGGTTTATAAAAAAAAGTATCATATTGATCAAAATGTGTGTAACAGCCTGTGGAATGCACGTGTGTCCTTTTTATACGTGTTAACAGTACATTGCCTACACGATAATATCATTACATTAATCATACATGGAGAAAATAAACAAAAATAAATCAGAGCAAACGATTTTATGACACGGGCTTCTTAAAAATGTATTATGCGAGAGCTAAATCTTCCTATTGAAGGTATTTCTTTTGTTTTCAAATGTTATATAAATCATTATTTACAAATTTGCTAACATAACATGCCTATAATCAACTCTCTAGAACCTCTGATGACCGAGATTTAAATGGATTTTAACATCCGCGAAACCTAAAAATATAACGATAAAATGGACAATCGAGGCTAAGCCTCGGTTGTCAATCAGCGTTGCTACGATAATGGACGATTTACGCTATATCTTCAAACAGTTATAACTTCGCTCAGAATAAAGTACTTTGAATGAAATTTTAAATATATTCATTTTTCATCATCTATTTTGAACTATTATAGTAAGAACACCCAGTTCTCTAGCTATCTAAATATTATATAATGCATCTTTAAGTTTGTTTAAAGGGCACACAAAGTAAACGTAAATGAAATGTGCTTAAGGCTCAATACAACTTCTGTTGTAACTGAATAATATGTCGAAAATCTTTGTTCTGGTCAACAAATTGTACTATTTTACAATATTTCAATTAATTGGTGATACAAATTTCATCTTAACACACCTAATTTAAAAAAATTCAACTAAATGATTTGAAAAGCCTGACGTAAAGCTTTTCAAATGTTACTTGGATTAAAAAATATTTTTGAACTCTTTGGACAAGTAAAATAGGATTTAATGGATAATTTACACAACAGGTAGGACACTAACACATCTAGTACTTAGAATAAGGCTATTTTTTATTTTCTGGAGCTGTCAAGCCAGCAAGAGTGTTATTGTCCCTTTAAAGGTTTTGTGTTTTGACACAACAACAAATCCATTCAAAACTAGTTGAAATAAATTTACGCAATTTAATGTTTATTGACTATCAACTAATGCAGATAAATACAGAGTTATTACCCTTTATGAAGTTGAAAAAATCTTATGCTCGGTGTATGTTTCCTTGTCCCGAAAACTATCGTTACTTTAGCATCTGTATGTCAAATTTTATTTTAAATAACGTTTAAGAAAGGACAAGACTAAATTTCCTTAAATGTTATGTGTATTGTAAGGAATTGGTTTGATTTATATATCAAACTTCCAAATTGTTCATAAAATCTGACGAATGTAACTTGAGGAAAAGTTAAACTTTATGACTTGGGCAACATCTTGAACAGAACTTTAAAACAACAATAAAAACATTAAATGTGGAATCTGAATACAGATTAGTGATATCTAATGGCCAGCTTAAATGCACAATGGGGACATTAGACTTAAGTGTCGAATTCTCTTGTTGACTGTAAATCGAATGACCCCCTATTACCCCCGATGATACAGATCTACCATTTTCCATCTACACAATTTAAGGGGAGAAGGTTATAGTGAAATGAAATGAATAGATCATAGTAAATCAACCATTTGCAATAATAATCTGATCAAAGTATTTATTTCGTTTTATCTTTCGTATTTTATATTTAACCAGATGCAATTTCACTTTAACACCTGACAGTTGTGATATATATACATGTATATGTAATATACATATCCTGAGATCATTAGGACCCAAGACGCGTTAGCGTCGCGGGTTTTAATGTAAAATCTCAGGACATGTCTATTGCACAATAACACCCCTCTAAATGTGAAAAAGAAAGTGTTTATCGACATTGTAACATGCTATTTTAGCATTTTAAAACAAATTACTAAAACAGAGGGGTGTTATTGTCCAGTCGACAGTGTCTAATTGACCATCAAAACGCAAGATTAACCCTTAAACATATTACAATTATAAATAATGTCTGGGCGGGAATTAATATTTTACTCCGCCACAAGCTGTCACAAAGATAATTATTTTGTATGCTCATCTAAATTAAGACAACCCCAAGAAATCAATTATTTTGCTTTTTTTATATGTAAAATGTTCTTGCAATTATTATCTCTTCGTAAAATACACTGTCAAATCCGTATTAATTTTATTTTTTCATATCTGTTAATCCTTATTACAATAATTCAGTTCTATGCATATAACCAATGCTTTTGTTACAATTGTCTAAGAGAACATCTTTTCAATAAGAAAAAGCGTCATTGGTCTCCTGGAGTATTGTGGTTTTAATTAATATAACCATAATTTCTCATTTCCATTCATTGCTACCGAATTATTATCGAAACCAAACTATTTATAAGATTAAATGTGTATTTTTAAGCTGTATAGTGGATATTTTATGCCCTCAGTCCAATTTTAGTACGATATTATCAAGTTGATTTATTCACCCTTCGCCTTTGTTTAAACCCTGTCTTCTATGTTTTTATCGGGCGCACAACTAAAATTTGTGACTTTAGGTGTAGCGATTAATAGTGCATTTTATCAGTAATTATTTCCGAGGGGGATTTTCGGACGAAGGTACGCCAACGTCCATTTTGAATGCATGCACATTTTATTTACCTTTGAACGTCGTCCCCAATTGCACATAAATCATGCGAAACGGAATAAAATGAGCAACGGACATTCAAAATGGAATAATTAAGATTTTTGTACTTAATTAACCGAGTCGTTTTCAAAGTAAACGTCAAGATTGACATTAACATGACAATTTCCATTGAAAGAAAATAAAAAAAGGAGTACTTTGTCCAAAAGACGAATGTCAAAGAGATGAAACTATTTTTAAAACACTGACACCTTAAAGAAACCTGGAAAAAAACAATATTTATTTTTATCTCTGCGCATTCTTTGTGTCACGTGCCAGGTCTCTCTGGAGGCACGCGACATAATCTCGCCATATCTCACGGGAGTAATTGTAAGGTCAATAAAGGCGCCTGGTTATTAAATGTAAGTCGATATGACTGAAAGGGAATGACAAATGTATCTTTCTGAACAAAAAGAAATAAAAAAATGAGAAAAAAAAGATAACATAGCTTGTTAATATTCTCTAGTTTCGTTTTATTTGTTCAGTTCGGTGTTTTTATGTATTTCATAATATACTTGTGGAAGAACCAACTCGTCTAGTGTACATTTTATTACTCATTATGATCAGGTTAAAACATTTGATTGCTCATTATGATCAAGGTTAAAACATTTGATTGCTCATTATGAACAACTTTAAAGATTTTGCGAAATAGAATTTGAAATAAATACATAAAGTCCGTAGTGCCAAATTATTAACAGAGTTATAAAAAATATTCCTTTTATTTATTATTGTATTTTGCTATATCAGATAACATTAAAAATTTGATCATGTTTTGTATAAATTATACTTGTAAATGGGTAGGTCGAGGGCACGCACGTAAGTAGAACTGAAGAGAAGCAATTACCGAAACGGAATAAACTATCGCTTACAGGTGTACGTGTGGTCCGTTTTGACAGTGTTATTTGGCAAAAGGGAGAAGCTGATTTTTTATGACATGTGTCGACCACCCAAAACTTTGTACTCTCGTTCAACCAAACTCTAATTTAATATACAGCCACTTCCATTCTGGATGCGCAAGTCTAGGTGAATTCCTGATGTCACCTTTTATCTACGTCAGCCTGTCAATCAAAGACAGTAAATAGAAACCCTCTGCCTTATCATTCTATCGACGCACTAGAGATTATCTCGAATTCTTTTTTTTCCTTTTCTCGTAACTTTTCTTAGAAAAATTGTCCGTAACCTTTCAAAACTTATTTTTGGTTAGTTCTTTTTAAAATTCTAAAAGGTTCATCATGTAATCTTTTTTCGAACCGTACAGTAATATTCAATTAGAGAAAAATTTAAAAGAAAGGGAAAAGTTATGAAAACTGTGACGCAACTTCCGTTTTACCCATTTTTCATGAGTACATATTTGGACACAGCTCACCAAATATTCATACGCCATCACCGAATGTAGGGCGAAAGTTATTTTTAGTCTTTCTCTCCCTTCCCTTTTTCCCCATTTTGCATGGCGATTTTTGTTGACTTTTTGGTGTAGAATCGAAGAAAAGGGTTTGAAAATACACTGTCTGCCAGGTTTTGGCCAATATTCATGATTATGAGACGGAAGGATACAAGAGTTGAGAGGTTGGCTCAGTTGAAATGAAGAGCCGAAAATTACATGTTTACTTGTCTCTACTTTCAGCTTGTGTATCTCAAGTTTTTTTCATGAATAACCTCATACGTGCTTTTCGGCAAAAGGTTGCCACATGTTGCTCCATCTGTGGTAGAAAGCGTTCTACCCAACGGAAATTTGGGAAAAACATTAAAATTAACATTAAAGTCAATGGGGAAATCATTAGTGATCTTTGAACATTTTAAATATATCTATATTTTATACATGTAGATCATTTTAAATTTGAATGATTTCAAGTCTATGTCTTTTTGCAAAAGGTAGGGCAAATTTTATTTGAGGTCACGGTGGCTAAGTGGGTAAGACGCTGGCTCGCTTGTCCGAAGGTCGGGTGTTCTATTCCTGCATTGGCCGAGAAAGTTCATCCAGATTTTCCGGCGTGGTTCCCTCTTGTCAGTGATGCAGGACGGAGGGCCTGACAAGGACAGCTGTCTAGTCGTTTGGATGGGAGGAAAAACCGAGGTCCCGTGTACACATTGTCGTGCACGTAAAAGGTCCCTTGACAGTCGGAATTCGATATAAGAGTAGGCCGTACTGCCGCTGCCCGGGAAAAGTTTCCCTCTTAGCACACTGTATGACGTATGCCCGTCTTCATTAGCCCAGCATAGGAGCAGAAGAGTAGGACGTTAAACCCCATTTCATTTCATTTCTATTTTATTTTGCAAGTGCTGGTAGTTCTCACTATAATAGTTAAAAACTAGATAATGTAAAGGGAATTTGCTGAAAATTTCAGTCAAATTGATCCACCCTGAACCGAGTATTTAGCGATTGAATTTTGGGATTAGCCTCGATCATCATTACTAAAGTCGAATATCCATTTTTTGATTTAATCAGAAGCAGTAGACCGGGTTCTAATCCAGTAAATATCGCAGGCTAGCGATGACATTGAGTTTGATTATGGTCTGGATAAGTTAATTAAAGTAGCTAAGTCTCTAACTCAATATCATCCAAAGTCTTCAACATTGAAAGCCCGAATTATTTATCAATTTAAATCAACATTGATGTTGTGATCTTACCGGGAAAAGATGGACTTCTGATATCCAATATTTAAGACAAAAGAAACATTTTACCTTTGGCACACGAATCGTGTACCATAATGCGTTTCAGTGCCATTTCTAATACGGGACTCGAAGAACGAGGCTAGGCATATTCCACAAGTCACGTCAAATGGTGACGTCATATTCTTATCTGGAGAACATGCGCAACAAATACTATCGGTGTAGACTGGAATAACCAGACACTAGAGATTGCCATTCGATTGAGACTTCTGGTGTATTTGGCCGAATATAACTGATTTGAAATTAGGGTAAAAACGGAAACGATTGAATGTAAATCAGTTTATATGCATTCATATTACATTATTATATGCGTTACGACTCATTTGTGTCAATTTCTAGGTCCCAAATATTAGCTACATAGCTCCTTTAATGTCTAATTAATAATTTAGATAACATTTCAGGCCCAAAGAAAGACCTGCAATAGGCAGATTTAGCTACTTGCATAATGTATGTTTAAGAAATTTGTTAAAAATTTGAGCCCAAGAAGGCAACCTCCTTTGTTATAAATGAGATTCACAGCTCAACCCAAAACAGATGACCATCAAACTAATTATGCAAAATATCATAGAAGTGTTAACAATATTAAAGCTAGGAAATTATTCACAGGTGGCGCTTCTAAACCAATATGGTACCCAAAGGTTTAATACTCCTCTAGGTTTTAAGACTTTTACCGCTTTAATTATTAATAACGGTTTAAATTATCACACAACTACAAATTATAAAGTCATAAAAATGACGTGCTTCTTGATTTCAAGGATTTTGTTTTTAGCTTTCATAATTTGTCTTTGTAAAGATACCCGAAACTAGAGACAGAAGTTACAAAGTTAGTGAAACCGGATATGGTTGATTTACACCATTTGGATTTTATTCTGCTTTAGGGTAATATGTGAAATGATGTTTCATTGATAGTTGTCACTCTTCTTAATCCATAGGTCATTACCCCAAACATCTATGTTAATGACTCTTGTTATACTAATTATAACAATGTATTGCATATGTTTAGTTACTTAGTAGACTAAGCGAAATAACATATTAGAAATATTAAAGAAATATATTTTAGAGTTTTTATATAGTGCCATTTCTACAAAGAGTGCTCAAACTCCTAGGTAAAAAATATGCATGAAATAAACAAACAAAAGATTCACAAATGTTAAAAGCCGAACAATCACAAATGTTAAAAGTAAAAGTAAAAGTAAAATATAAATTGACACCGAAAAGGTTGTTAAAAATAGGATACAGTCATATAACGCTTAGATAATTAATCATAAGCTGTGCTTTAACACTTATTTTGAAATTTGATAAAGTATCGCTGCTGCAAACGAACCACGGTATCTGCGCAGCAAAAAAAAAAAAAAAAAATAAACCCAAAAAAAACAGCATCATATTATTTCTATTGTGTTTTTGTTATTTTTGTTGTTGTTTGTTATTTTTGTTGTTGTTTTTATTTAAAATCGTTGAATTGATTTTTTTGGCTGTAATACTAATTGTTCGGTAGTTAGAAATCGGGTCGTGCTTTAATAAATATAACCAATGATCTCGAATGAGGAGTAGACGCCTCTTATCAGTCATAACTATTTTCCAGCCCAGTTTCGCTTTTTTACACGTAAACAGGAAATTTCCGTGAAATTTAGGGATAAAATGTTTTATTCCCTTCTATAATGGACTTAATTCTGTTATTTTACGGAATAAACGGTGGAATGACAAGGAAGTTCCTTGAAATTTAAGGATAAAATGTTTTATTCCGTTCTGTAATGGACTTAAGTCTGTTATTTTACGGGATAAACGGTGCAACGATAAGTTATCGTATACATATATAATCATTCCTAATAATTATCATGTTATATTATTCATTTCAATTTATTAACCATAATATGAAGAATCATATTTTGTAAAGTTTGGTATATTAATTGTCATGTATATCTAATTTCCATTATTTATAAGATCTATAAAGTATATTGTTATTCATCATACGGAAATCAGATTGTAAGTATTTTCATAAATATATCAAAATATATTTTAATGCTGCGCGTATGTAGTTTGTAATATCTGGTAATCAAGCACGCTTAAATCAGGACAGTGCAACCGGTTGGCCAGTGTAAGTCGGTTTGTCTCTATGGCAGAGGCTACATACCTGCGAACTGATAATACCGCAAACTTACATCTGAAAGCCTCCAACCACTGACGAGAAGCGGTTTGTGATACCTTGCTCTCGATTCTTATATTAGCGAAAAGAGGTTACGTTTAAAGATTATCTGTGGTATCACTTCGGTGGAAGCGGACGTTAAATAAAGCTATTTCACGCACGCGTATAAAGTCAATGGTTAATTCAATGAAATTTTTATCACCTTCATCGTCAAGAAACAATTTACCAGGATTTTTTTCTTCTGTATTTGAAAATGGAATTTATGTTAATTGAGGGAATTTCTGTAAATTACAGGAAAAACAAATACGGATAAAATTTTCCTGGTAATTTTTGTTTCCGGAATTTTTTACGTTTTTTTCACGGAAATTTTTGTTACAGTGTAGGGCGTTAAACTCCATTTCATTTTATTTGTCTTTTGATATAACTTTTAAGGGCCTCTACTACCTTTATTTATACTGTCAGCAATCACCCCTTTGATACACGTATGCGTGTGTGTGCAGTCTTTATTGGTCTCTGATGTCCGGGCAAAATTCCCTCATAGCGCACTGTATGGCGTATTCTCGTCTTCATTAGGCTAGTGCGAGGAGGGAAGTGGGACGTTAAAACCCAATAACATTTCTTATCTTTGTTGATCATATTCCAAACTATCAAGATGTAAAGCATGGGCATCGACGATGACTGTTAACCGCATTCAACATCAAGGTCAACATAATCGTTTGTGATATGGCATACGGCAATGTTGAATTCGGACAAGTCTGTTTTCAAATTTCTAAAACAAGCCCTTGTTAGAACTTCTGTCAAATTATATTGTATAAATTAATACATATTTTATGTGTGTATGTTCTTTTAGTAAAAAACATAATCTTTAATACTAGATTTTGATGGTGTTCGATCCCTGCATTGACCGAGAAAGTTCATCCAGATATTCCGGCGTGGTTCCCCCTTGTCAGTGATGCAGGACGGAGGGCCTGACAAGGACAGCTGTCTAGTCCTTCGGATGAGACGAAAAACCGAGGTCCCGTGTATACATTGGAATTCACGTAAAAGATCCCTTGGCAGTTGGAATTCGATATAAGAGTAGGCGATAGTGCCGTTGCCCGGGCAAAATTTCCCTCATAGCACACTGTATGGCGTATGCCCGTCTTCATTAGCCCAGCATAGGAGCAGAAGAGTAGGACGTTAAACCCCATTTCATTTCATTGGAACTTTAATAAGAACATGTCGAATAACTACGAGCATGTGCGTGTATGAAACTACTTAACCTGAGATAAAGGAATCTTTCTCACGTGTTATGGTTGATCTATATTGGCTGCTGATGTAATCCAACAAAAACGAATTTTTCAAACTACACCAATAAAATATTTATCTTCCCAAGGCTGATTTTTGTCTTTAAAGCGCTATTTACGTATCATCGATTGTCAAGAAAAAACATAAATGAACGAAGACAGCATTTTGTCAGTACCTGTCCGCCCTATTTATGGAACCCCAGTGAAAGGATTGATAACAAAATGTCGTTATCTAATTTGGATCTTTACTTTGTTTTAGTTGACTTGTTCATGTAAAGTAGATCTAAAACAAGCCAGCAAAGAATATGTAAATAAATAAGAAATGAGGCTTAGCGTCCTATTTTCTGTACCAACAGTGCAATGAGGGAGAAGATTTACCCGGCCCCACCATGGCTCCCAAGATATGCAACTACTGATGAAAATATTCGTACCAATAATAGCAAAGTATTTCATAAAAACAATAATATTGTATAACATACCAAGGTGGGAAAAACGACATAGATAAATCGGTAATCATATTACATTACCATTATTAAGCGTACCAGGAACGGTTCCGAGAACGGAACGGTTAAATTTTAAGAAGTGTAAGAGGGTCAAACGTAAGCGGTGCCATTCTGATAACGGTTCCAATCTGGACCACTGAACCCAACACATCATTAATTGTGAACACAGCAAGTAGGTTATATTCATGATTGCACTGGTTGGGCGATGATACTGGTTAAATAAAAACATAGCCTCATTTTACGTATTTACATACAGATAAGACAACCAGCTGTTGATTCATCGTGACTTATTCCTAGTAATCCATTGACCTCAAAATACACTAGGTCATGTCAGAGGATCGTGCCAGATACTGTTTGACGTCACCATGTAGACGTGAAATACAACCAATGATAAATAAACCCGGTTAATAATCAATCCTTTAGTGGCATGGCGAATGTCAATTAATTTATATCGTGTTGTTATGTAATTACAGATAATTAATTTGATCACTTAAGTTCCGAGTTATTGAGTTTAAATGTAATAAAATGTGAGTACTTACAAACAAATAAATATACATACCTATATTAAATCAAAAGAAAGCATTTGTTTGTTGGATTGTTCGTTCATAATAACCAGTTTTTTTTTTGTGAACAACACATTTAATAGTACTATTTATTTTCTTTGTGTTTAATGCAGTATATATGATGAAACTCTACGGACTATTTTTTATTCGCACAACTCCATGTAACAACTAATATACTCTAATACAAGATATGCGAACATTTTAATAATGCTAAAAATGCGAATGATCCTCATGATGGGTCCATAATTATCCTCCTATCGTTTTGAGTTATTTAGTCCAGTAATGTCATTTCGAAATAATTTAATTGGGGTTTTACATTTTGAATTGTGTTATAAAAATGATCTTTAAAACAGCATGTAACAACTTTTCCAGTTCAAATATTCTTAAACAGACTGGTGTGTCTGTAGATTCGAAGATGATCTTTGTTAAATTCCATTGAAAAACGACTATTCTAGATTAAATACAATTGTTCTCGATGTTTACGGTCGTGAGCTTATTTTGATCTTAAGCAATTCGTAGATGTTGTTAATCAAATATTGTTAGTCGGTTGTGACAAATGTTCCGCACAAACAAAATTTAATTCCTGGAATGATTATCACTAACTTAATTAGCAATGTGATATTTTAATCAAGTATTTTATATTTAGGTAACGATCATAAAATTACCTTGAAGTTTAGTGATTTGCCGACCTCGACCACAGGCGAGACCCCCAGGCAGTTGACATGCTACATGCTAATTGGTGGGAACGGTTCCTGATTCTACAAATACCATGCCTACTTTAGAAACAATTACAGGAATAGTTAACACTTACTCAAGAATATGTAGGAAATTTATATCACACAGTTTCATAATTGTTTTGACGTTTATTTTTTTGTCGACCGATCGACTGAAGCGAAGTGACCCCGGTTTGTATTCGCTAAGGTCCATTACAGGGAGGTGATTGTGGATGACAAGAGGGGGACTGATCTCTGAATGTTCGGTTTCTTCGGATCTATCCATGGGTAAATAGTAATAATAGTCATGCGAACAAACAAAATGTTTTGGTTGCCAGTTGCCTCAACACCATACCACACACTAGTCTATCCTCTGTCTTTGTCTGTCTCTAAGTTTAAAACACAAACTTGATTTTCTTCACACTAATACTTTGGGAAAATATAAATATTATGCACCAACATGTTATCAAGAAGAAAAATTTAACCATAATATGAAAGATGGATGGGGTCATCTTACAATTGCGAATTTATTATATCAGGCAGGAAATGTTCAAGAGCACGAGTTCACTCAAAGACCGATACCTCTAAAACTCTACGAGAATGTTGACAATGCACTGCATTAAAATAAAATAATGTCTTTATTATCTGTTGATTTAAATACACGCTTTACTTGTAATGTTAATTCGAAGTCTATCGTTTGATGTAAGCCAGGGAACATGGCGAATATTCTGATAAGCTCTCCTGGGAGTTTGATTTATGTGAAAGAGTTCAGTACAAACACATAAATTGTGCACATGCTAGCTATTAAATTTAGTGGACGACGAATTTGTAGTAGTTTTAAGACGACAAATTTGTAGCAGTTTTAAGTAGAGAATCTTATACGTGGGTCCCGAAATACTGTTCAACCCATCAGCTGTATCCCGCATGTTTAGAAAATAAGCGACAATTTAAGCTTCAGTTCTAAATCGAATAAGGGGTTTGGCGGCCGAATGGTGTGACGCGTGCGCTTTAGATCATAGGGTATGTTATGGAGTCAAGTTGAGTAGAACCACTGGTCTGTCCTCCTGGAGTTTCTCTGAATCCTAAAGTTTCATCCTACTGCTAAATACTCCTACGCGCAAGAGAATTACTGAAATAAAATTGTACCCTATATTCCTTCCGAAATGACCTAGTCTGAGTTGAGTGAACGTTAAACCCCATCTCTCCCCTACCACCATCACCGAATCGAATAAATTAGCCTTGGCTGCTATAGTAAAATGTGATGGAGTACAAAAGCATAAACAGAACATAAAATAATAGTAAATAAATTTGGACTTCTCGTTACATTCCGTCTTTCACGACATGAGTAGTTTCAATTTTGAAGTTAGTTATGAGGATTTCTACAAGCAGAATGTACGCCATGTTGTAACCAGCGGCGTGGCCAGCTGTAAAGAAGTGCGCAGGCTAGGGAGGGGGCGATGGAGGGGGCGGGGGGAGGGGGTATTATTTCGCCGAACCGGAAGGGTGCAGATTTAATTAATGGAAATCTCTCTAAAATTATTGAACCTATGATGCGGAGGATAAACAAGGTCCCCATTTTGTTGTGGACAATGAACAAGACGCCCATCTTGCT
Organism: Patella vulgata; assembly: GCF_932274485.2. Classification (NCBI taxonomy): domain Eukaryota; kingdom Metazoa; phylum Mollusca; class Gastropoda; family Patellidae; genus Patella; species Patella vulgata. Next base: position 29,849,417 of record NC_065883.2, read on the forward strand.
GAGGACAATGGGCAAGGTTCCCACCCCGGTGGTTTGGACTTAGATTTTGGAAGTCGAAGCTCTCTAGATAGAACTTAGACTGGGGATCAAAGACCACATCAACTCAGTCAGTGTTCAACAATCCCTTTAAGCAGCTTGTTTCTAAGATATATCAATGAACAAGACGACCATCTTGCTGGGGACAATGAGCAAGGTTGTCATCCCGGTGGTTCTGGGAGTCGAAGCTCTCTAGATAGAATTTAGGCTGTGGGTCAAAGACCAACAATTCCTGTTAAACAGCCTGTCTGTAAGATATATCATTTGAATTTAAGGGATTTTCTGATCTTCAAGCTTACTGTTTACAATAATGTTTTGTGTAATGTGAACTTTAGCCCAACTCTAATTTGGGTATATGTGTGGCAAATAACAAAATGTAAACATTGGCAATGAATGGGTGTGACTTTTAAAAACAAAAAGTTACCATATGTCTCCAAATATTTCCTTCCTGGCACTACACATTAATATTTATTTCTCGTAAATTAGTTTTTTTTCTATATTTGTTTAAACAGACAGTCTTGCACTAAGTTGTCAAATTGCCAGGTATATATTACTTGATCAGCTGTTATGACCATGTTCTTTGACACAGATTTCACATATATGTTGCACGTACTTTACACGTTCATTGTAAGGCGAGGTTCTTACTTAAAGCGATTAGACCACAAACTTTCTTTTATAAAACCTTTTCAAACTTATGCTCACTGGTATTAATTAAGAGTTCTCGAATAATAATTTGACTCCCCAATTCATTTAACAGAGGCCTTGAATACAAAAAGTACAATACATATGGAAAGTTAAGGGCTGTCAACACTAATACCCCGTTCAGATGGACATAAAAAACCCACAACAGTTACATTTAGCTATGTTATTTGTCTTAGGTAGGAAACCTGGTCAATTAAGCTAGCTTAATTTCTTCTTCTGTTCCAATAGAAGCTTTAAAATCGTATTGAAATATTATCGCATTTGGTCATCGAACGGTCTTTTCAGCGTCCACCGTTATTCAATTCTTGAAATGAAATGAATTGGGGTTAAACGTCCTACTGTTCTGCTCCTATGCTGGGCTAATGAAGACGAGCATACGCAATACAGTGTGCTATGAGGGAAATTTTGCCCGGGCAGCGGCACTATCGCCTACTCTTATATCGAATTCCAACTGCCAAGGGATCTTTTACGTGCATTCCAATGTATACACGGGACCTCGGTTGTTCGTCTCATCCGAAGAACTAGACAGCTTTCCTTGTCAGGCCCTCCGTCCTGCGATTCGAATCTTAGCAATACTGTAGTCCCGAGTTCAGTGTCACATACTACGCAATGACATTTCCCTCTTAAATGTTACGAAAAACTAATGTTTCAGTTGCGCAAACTTGTGTTAAAATCGTCTGTGATCTTCAGTAAAATCACTAACAACACTGTGTTCCTTTAACAAGTTCATCTGTGGTCGCTTAAACTTACAAAACCGATGTGAATTTGTGTAATTGAGAATAAAATTATGCCTGAAGTCGTGTGGTTAGGGCGAGATGGTTATTTTGTAACCGGAGTAGACAATTGACATTTTAAACACCACTACTTTACTGCCAGAAAAACAGCAATAAATCAGGAGTTATCTACCATTTTAATCAGATCGTCTCTCCAGGTGTCGCTATTAGATTTCTAGTGAGATCTTATTTGTTTAGATTAGTCACTGCCTTCAGCTTTCATATTACAGTTATGCTCAGTTTATGGATGGCCCGGACACACAAAATAATTCATATGGCCGGAAATAGACAATATTAGTCATTCACGTTATCAGAGGCAAATTTTACCAACGTTTCCAGATGATCTTCTGGCGTTATTTGCACAGGCTCACGTTGTTAACAGTAATTGCATTCACCTTGACGTTTGTCTTAAATCACGAATAAGGTCTATGGTTAAATCTAGTATTTGTAGAGGATTTTGCCACTTATTTTGGAATTACTATGACTGCCTGTATATTATTGTGGGTAATGTGTTTCTGGTCTAAACCAAAGGGGCCCTTTCCAACTGACACGAAAACAGAATGTAACACTTGTTACCTGACTTAGATTTCCAAAAAAACAGTTAATCGTAGGTCATCTGGGATTAGAAGAGTTATCAGTAAGCACGTTGGAATTAAGACAGGTGCATTTCAATAAGTTAACATGTTAAAAGCCTTAGTAAATTTCCATTCAATACAATCTGATTAAAACACAGATCCTATTTCGTTTCGTTTTGTATAGTTTAAAATTTCATTTTAATTGTCTTCACAACACTAGGACCTGGAAGAGTTGTTATATAACAGGAGTTCTAGTTGATGTGAGGAATTAGCCAATGAAACGGTCAGTTCTTGGCGTGCTCTGCACGGAACTGTGGGTAAACCCCTAGAAACGTCAACGCTGATTGATTAATTAATGTCTGACGTCATACTCATAGGGTCAAAAGTCGGTCGAATGGCCACTGATGCGACCTCCCAGGACACCTGGTCAGATCTTCATGTAGTGCAGGCCATCGAAAGTATAAAAAAACGAAACGAAATATAGATCTGTATTTTAATCAGATTGTATTCAATATTACAACAAAAAAAAACGTTGTCTATGGCAAAATTTGTTAGTTATAAGAACTAGTGGAATCCATATGAATATATTAGGTTTTTTACAAAGAGCAGCAGATCGCCACAACGATTAACCAAACTTACCGCTTGTTTTTACTTAGAATCTATCTCAAAATATTGTTAATTAAGTACAGTTAGGTGATGCATGTGTTCATAAGATATTATGTCAATCAGGGATACTTCCTCAACCCATGTGCAATCCTTTAATTCAGTTTAGGAAGCGGGAGCAAATGGACAGCAAATAGATACGAAGAACAAAACATAACAATTTTTATTTTATGATCAGTAGTGGAATACCGCGTTTTATCAGTGAAATAAAAGTGTTATTCCACTGGCTAGCAAGTAGTCCATGTTGTTTTTACCTAAAATGATTGTAAAATCATAAAATAAATAGAACATTTGTCGTTTTGTCGTGAATAACATATTTTATTTCATCTCTAAGCAAGAAAACGTTTATATTTTCACTCATGCTACGCATTCGTGAAAATATAAGTTTTCTTGCTTCTCGATGAAATAAAATATGTTATTCACTCTAAAACGACAAATATCCTCTATATAATCCTAAAAGAGATAATTTAATATTGACCCGATTTTCCTCTGGTGTTTGATTTCGAATGAATTTTAAAATTTATGTGAGCTAAATTGGTGCAGTATTCACCGAGAAGATTCTATGTTTTGCTAGACTGAACCCGTCTTGAAGAAACAACTCTTGCACATAATTACTCATAATTTTAATTTCTCCGTTGGTATTTTCCCCGGTGATGTGATTACGATGTAGAGGGATTGAGGGGTGGGGGTGTAATGGTATCTATAAATGCGGGAAACAGGTAATAATTGAGTTTTTGCATTATACTCTTTTTATTTCCATGTTTGTTAAGACGTTTAACGATATGCATCACACCTTCAGCGCAAATTAGAAATTTTGCTGTCTTTTCCCCCCATAATAATGAAGGTACCGATGAAAGATGTTGTCCAGGTGTAACGGGATTTACTCTATTATGATGTATGGGAGATTAATGAAGTCTGAAATGGTTTGACTTGAGGCGTGTTTATGAAAGTAAAAACATTATATAAACAAATGAAACATAAAGAATTGGTTTATTGTCTGAAAAATCTACAAAAATTCAACTTTTGTTTAACTACTCCCCTAACTTTCTCGTTTCAGTCCAACAATAAAATGAACTAAATGTATATTTACCCAAGAAGTGTGGCAAACTCTGGTAAATAAAGAAAGACATTAATTGGATTGTCTAGCAACACAATATGCAGACATTTTAAGGCTCCTCTTCAATGTTTATATTTCGTTTCGTTTAGATCAGCCGTCATTTTTTGGACTGACAATGGCGTAAAAAAATATGTAGTATTCGAACGCTTGTGCTAAAGAAAGCGATGGAACTGAATGCGAATTTAGCTTAGCGCCTCGTTAATGCTGTACATAGCCCATATCAACATCGGATTATTTAAAACCCCTGTGACGCTCCAACCGCGACCCGAAAGGTATGAAAGCTCATTAAGGTCTCCTAGAACGATTTGGTATGACCGGTGTTTCGTGGATTTCACAATTTCCAGCGATGTCTGGGTGCTTTGGTAAAAACGTTTAAAGTCCGAGAACGCAAAGCGGTCGACAGTTGATCGTAGAGTTTGACATGGGTATTAGTATTAGATATCATTACTACCAATGTGCTCTTGTAAAGGACCCAATTACCCCCCCCCCCCACACACACACCCACCCCACCGGATTGTTCAATAAATGGATATCGTTTGCATTGTTAACTATATACATCCTCGTGTGATAATTATTTTAATATGAAAACGTCAATGAAAAAGGTTCTATTTAACGACGTGTGACTTTTATTATTACACGGTACCTAATGCATATGTGACCTATTGACACCTGGGGTTAATTATTTCTATGGCCGTTCAATAGATTTTACAGTTAATTCATTATAACGAAGTCTTTAATTAATCTGATCTCTTAAATTAAGACCGCTTTTATAAAGTATTCATTCTACGGTTGCTGACTGAATTAAGGGTTCAATTAAAAGTTAACCATGATTGTCTGGAAGCAGACGTTAAAAAGGTCACTAGCTGGATGTTCTACAGTTGCAGGGAAATCACATCTTCATTTCGATGTACCTGTTAAATTCCATTGAATACTGCTGGTTCGATGTCTTAATATTCAACTTTTATAGCGCTGCGCGATATTGCCTAGCCATTCGGATGGTTCGTAAAGCAGAGGCTCAGCCGGGTACACACAACAAAAAAAAAACCGTTGACAGTTGGAATTCGCCTCCCAAGCATATAAACACGTGACCGTAGAAGAAAAATAACTATATGTGTGGAAGCTTGTCTTGTGGATGCCATGGAACATGTAATCACAGAAATCTAATTAGTTTTTTGTTCGCTTCAAGACAAATTTTATTATTATGTTGATGTTTCGTTACTTTTCATTCATTCATTTCTGATTTTCATATACTAGTTCAATAAATGTGTAGACATCTTAACGTACACAGACGAATCCCTTTCATGCGAATTTAAATCTTTAGCGCATGACCATAAATCCTCTTTAATCTTGTTTAATGTTCAAACACGTGATCTTAAATTAGACGTCAGTCAGGATAAAGACCACTGAGAGTGACCACAAGATGGAACATCATAATTCTATTAATATCCCGTGCTAGCCGCTCGAGACTTATCACTGTAACAAATCCACTCAGTCCTCAACAGTTTTGGTAAAATCCAGGCAGATAAGGACGATCTAGTATTAATTGTTAATTGTCACCAACAATCATTAATAATTACTGGAAATAACCATTTAATCCCATCTCTCCCCCCTTTAGTTTACATTTTTTTTTTTACTTTAATACCATATTACTGCACGGTCTGATATTGATAATGGTCTCTGGCAATACCGTATAATGTGCTTATGCCATAAAAAATGATGGATTCAGTAGCCAGAGCGCATTGACAGCAATTTGTTTATTTGACAGCTCTAGAGATTCTTTCTTAAAGGAACTAAATCGCTAATATTTGGGACCTAGAAATTGACACAAATGAGTCGCAACGCATATAATAATGTAATATGAATATATATAAACTGATTTACATTCAATCATTTCCGTTTTTACTCTAATTTCAAGCAGTTATGTTCGTCGAAATACGCCGGAAGTAAACTGTTTATTAAATATTGGATATCAGAAGCCCATCTTCTCTCGGTAAGATCATAACATCAATGTTGATTTAAATTGACAAATAAATAGTGTGTTCAATGTCGAAGACTTTGGATGGTATTGAGTAAGAGAATTAGCTACTTTAAACCTCAAATCGGTTAACTTTTCAGGATTGTGTATTTTTGACAAGACGATAACTTCCGTTTATTTTCTTTTTTCCTTCTTTCCTTCGTGTACTTTGTGACGCTTAGATCGATTTGTCAGTACAGCTGTGGGCATGGGTTCGAATCCCATTGTGGAACATAACGATATTCATGTCCGCAACACAATGAGATTAACGCCCGCGCAAACCATGCGAAAGAGCACGATAAAATTCGTATGGAATCAAGAAGTCTCCGAAAAAGTTCTATGATTCATTAAGATGCCTCGTGCTTCTTGGATTATTCTCCACGTGATTTAACAATTAGATTACATGGCAGTTAAGATAAAATCTTTGAAGAGTGATCAGAAAAATGAACACCATTATTGGATAACAGAATATATTTTATTCATAGGAAATACTCACCATGTTACCGTGTACACTAATCAATTCAGCCATATCATATACATTCTTAAAGTACCAAGTGAAGCTTGTAGGATATTGCAAGGAATTTAAATGTGAACCTTTAAATTTGAAATCAGATAGGATTTATACTGTTAGGCGCGACAGTCACAAATAAATGTGACAGTATGTTAGATGTCAGAAAAAAACAAGAATGTAACAAAAAGGATACTTTTGTAAATTAACTGTAACGTACAATTTTAAACAAAAACTAACTGGCAATTAGAAAAGTTTAATGAGCGTGATACATTACTGGTTCGCCACTAACAAATTCCATGTGCATAGATACATTTTCTAGTAAAACATGTGTATATCTGATTGGATCAAATGACGGGAACTCAAACTTTAAACACGATCTAATTTCCAGAGTAATGGAGCATCGCATTTTTTGTTACCAATGGCGATCTCCAATTAAGTCTCTTTAAGGTGATTCATAATAGAAGCTCTCGAGAATCCGGTTACTTCCAGTAAATTAATACATACAGATCACATCATAGAAATCAATATAATAACTACATAATAAACGCATATAAATCATATTAAACTCATTGTTTGTATCAAAGATCCACATTTATTATATTTATAAAATGTTTTAAAGGGGGGCTGTTGGTATTAAGTTGTCTAGTATACGAAATTCTGAACAAATATTTTAGCTATAGTTTTGACATTTTGGAAATGTTCAATGTTAAAAATGTTAGAATTCCTGCTTTTTGCTGCACGCTTAGTTAATGTCGCAAATATTTTGTTCTCTTCCGTATCGTATATTTACAAATTGAGGAAATATGATATTCCACATTCGCATTAGTCTTTCATATTAACATTATCAGAAGCTCATAAATCGCGATATGGCTTTTTACTACAAAAGCAAATCTGATCAAACGTAGCGATAAAACTATCCCGTAACTGAGCTCATGGAGTATTTAATCCCCTTCTAATAACCACCGAACTAATTACACCATTTCAAAATGGCGACAACTGAAATCTACACCTCATAAAACCATTATCTCAGTCACGTGACTGTCTTTATATTTTGGATCTGATTCAATTTAGAACATTGGTTAATGGAAGCTGGTTTCCGGAAGAATAGTATTCGGTTCCTATCAATGACAGTAAATCACATACAGATCCGAAAGTTCTGTCTCGTGGGCTGTCCGGCACCTGCAATCGAGCCTCGTGTTGATATTTACCGGTAATTAATGAATAATTAACATAGTTCGTCGTGCTCGTGCTGCTTAATTCAACATCTTAAATTTCACACGATGGTCAATGAGAAACAATGGCCACTTCTGGTCCTGATTTATGTGATCGGGATAAAGATGGACTGGTCAAGCTTGGTGATAAGATAGTCAGAGATTAAATATTTGACACACACATCTCACAGTTTCCAACATGGATTAATAAACTATTTACCTGTCAAAATCAATTTTTATCGTCTGAATTCATTAAACAAGGAAGCACTCAACGGTAGCCCCTTCCGTTTTGCTAAAAAAAGAAAGAAAAAAAAGGCCAACGGTGTTTGGCAATTCGCGCATTTTTTAAAAAAATATTTGCCATGTAGTTTTGTAGTCGTCTAATTTGAAACAAATTTTGGCTCTTCGTACATTTATCTCTACAATACTCACCCTATCGTGACAGAGTACTATTATTTTGAAGATAAAGTTTAAAAAACATCTAATGATATCGAGATTATCATCAGATAATAAAACTAAATTTTGAATTACAGTGATTTGAGACGCCCTGACAAACCGAATTAGCGTTGATATGTCACATGGAATTTCTGTAGATTCTGATGACATCATGGGGGCGCGTCTAGACGGTCAAAGTCCGCGTTCGATATGGTTCGAAAGTGTTTTAACGTGACCCCTGAAAGATGTAGTATATGATGCATGTACATCTTTTTTTTTACTTCCGTTGCGTTACTCGTGTAAATCCGTTATGCAAGATACTGGACCTGTAATTTGGGGTTTCAATAGTCCGATAGGCCACGGGTCATCTCATAAAACACACCTCAATAATTCTCGCCATGATATGTCTACCATTTTGTTTCTGTTTGGCTCTGTCCCGTGGTAATATGTAATAGATTATGAAAATGAAGGTGACAAAAATGCGACGGGGTATTGATATGGACCTCTAACCCGTGAAAACAAACTAACGTAAATATAACAAAAACAGACATACTTTATAAAGATCCCCCTAGACCCACTTTAAACGCTCTATAAAAAGTTGTCTAGTCAAATTTTTCTTCTGTATTAAAGATAAAATACCATTCTAAAATTGTTCACTTAATATTCTGGAAATAATCGTACTGAAGTTAAATGAGGAGATAAAATCGTTAATGGGTTGTGTGGTGCTATGATAAAAACTTTAGTCTAAATTGTAGAAATTATTCTATGCTTGCATCATGTTCCAAATAGCATGCAATTATTACGTTTCCATTTCCGTAAACAAACAAAAAACTCTAATTAATTAAAATTAGACACTTAAGTTTTCTTTCCGATATCATGAGTGGATTTGATAGACAAGTATCCAGTAACTTTGATGCTTCTGTGCAATTTGACGCCACTAAACTAAGACCGCCTGTACGAGGCTATAAGAAAAGTACTGTCGTTTCCTGTTGTCCTTCCTTAACGTCATTTCCTGTGATCAGATTACAATCAAAGTTGATGTTACACGTACGCTTTAGTCCATCTAACTGATAACATTACTTTACTTCTACTTCAAAAAATCAAACTATATGTAAATAAGTGTGTCTGTACAGGCCCTGAATCGAAATAACGGAGTTGCTAACACTGCTACTAGACAGTGTCCCGACATATACGTCAATGATAACTAAGTAAAAAAAAAAGAAAAAAAAACCCACGCCAATTAGTAGTGGGTGTTGTGCATGCGACAGTACAATATGTATCATCTTTTAGTAACAGCTTATAACATTAATTTGTCATTCTACGGACATGACCTTGAATGTACATTTTGAATGGTACTATAATACTACGTCTACTAACGATATCCAAGTCCCCCCAAAAAACACTCTAATTAGTGGTGAGTGTTATACATGAGACCGTATATGCTTCATCTTTTGGTAACAGTTTATGTGTCCTTCTACAGACATGCATGAACATTTTGAATGGAACTATATTATTATTACAAGATATTGAAAATCACGTCATCATTGTCTAGGTCATATTGAAACCCCTGGAGTGAATTGGTCAGCACCAAAATTCGGAAAACATTCTTTATTAAAACCATGCCTAACCACCGAAATAGCCGAGACGAATACATTTGTCTCTTTGCTAGTTTCTTTTCAATAGCTAAGATGTATTGCAGATTAGTAATTGTGCATTCTTTTGTCAATACATTGTTTGAGCCATTATTTTCTTTAAAAGTTCAAAACCAAATAAATGTGCGTCTCTGACATCATATCTATTAGCTTAATGTACAGTGGTTTACTGTTACAAGTAGAATGTTGCATGACTAAGTTACTTAATATAGTAACAAGTTACACGTGGCGTCAACCAGCATGTACGATAGAATACACGAAATGAACTGTCAAATATCAATGTCGACGAACTCCAGTGCTTTGTGATAAAACCAGGAGTATCCGGTGTATAAAGATACTCTGCCTTGTGTAATTATGTCAATTATTGCTTCTGAAATCGTTAAAGGGCAGTGGTATTCCTGTCTTTGCATTGTCGAAATTGTGTAGTTTACCCTTGCAAAGTTGCAGGGGTAATTCTAGTATTGGACTTTAGCTATTGAGGGGTGTTGGATTGCTGGATGGTTAGCGCGTGCGCGTTGTATCATAAGGTCTGTCATTGAGTCAACTGGCATGGTTTCGATTCCCCGTTTGTACGTGACAAGGAGTAGGGTCACCTGTCCAACCTTATGGGTTTTCTCCTGGCCCTCCGGTTTCACCCCATTGCTAAAGACCCCTACGCGCAAGCAAATTATTGAAATAAAATTGAACCATATGTTAGTCCCGAAATGACCTGGTTTGTGTCGAGTGGGCGTTAACCCCCCTCTCTCTCTCTCTCTCTCTCTCTCTCTGGTTTATTATTGCACAGCATTGGCGGCAAAAAAAAGTAAATCAGAGGATTGCTATAAATATATGAGACACAGAGGGAAGGCCCATTACACATCAAAATGTAGATAACATATGTCTATATGTCTGTATGTCTATATATGAGATGACAATATTGACGCCGTGTTTACTAAAATATAAACCGACAATGATTACAATCAGCTAATCCGCAGATAACATCTACAGTCATATCATCATACTAACATGTGTATGTATATATACACCAACAATATTTCTTAGCTTAAAACGCTCCCTTCCACTAATCGTTTGATAACATCTATAGGCGTATCATAATATTTACAAACCAACACACGCAATATTTCATAGCATTAATCATGATTCATATCATGGGGTTATTACTGTCTTGTTCTCCTGCTTCGTTACATTTGTCAACTGCAAATTTCCACTAACGTTTCCTTTTAACCGTTTGTTTTAAAGATAAACATTATGCAAGACCTAAATCTCAACAATCTGCCTATTACAGGCATTTTTTCTGGCTGCAAATGTTATAAAAATTCATCCAGATGACAGGCCCATGATTAAATCTCTAGACCATCCAATGGCTTAGATATTTAGTGGATTAGAAAATATCCACCATATCATCGTTAAACGTCAATATGGACGCCACTAACAGAGACTAGTTGAATGATTGAAAATCGAGACTTTGGTTATCGTCGTAGCAGTGGTACTTGACAATTGAGACTATTATTAGAGTATTTTTTGTCAAAACTTCAAATCTTCCTAACTTCGCTCAGAATAACGTAATTTGACTAAAATTTCAATATAGGCGTATTCCCCTTTCCTTATCTAATTTTAAACTATTATAGCAAATAGGGGCAGCTCTTTATCAAGATCTTGCATGAAACAAACCTTTCCGCCCATTTCCGAGCTAAAACTAGATGTCAGCAAAAGTCATAATTAAGATATTAAAAAGCAAGGACAGGAGTCGTTAACTGCTGATCAATTCGTCTCGGGTTGTATCTTCGAAAACTCGCGGAGTGCGGGATGATGTTGAATATAGGTTTACTACCACAAGTCATGGGTTCGACCCTACTCGTATACGTCAGGCGGATATCCAGCCCCTTTAGATAGCGGGGGTCAGCTTATAAATAAACCCTTAAATCCACTTACAAATCGTCAACGATTTTAAGTCAGTTTAACTCTCAAACACCAAAACACAAAAAATTAGAGGTCAGTAAATTAATCGTCTGAGAGTATCAATAATGTAAGAAGATGCATTTGATCTGTATTAAAATACGAGACGTTACCAGGCGTGTAAAGATGACTGTGTTTTCTGCCTCGGTGAAGATCAATTAAAACTGAAATGTTCGTGATATAAACATCAGCCGTCAATTGGCGCCTTAATACCCATACAGTATGTAAACAACTTAGAAAAAAGGCATCGTCTTGTCTATAGAGCTATAGTACTTATATCAATTATTTATATTTTTAAAGCTGCCAATAAACGTTTAAGTGGCTTTTTAAAGTTATGATGTTTGGTCCGTTACTTAAAATATGTAATAGATTTTATCTCATTTTCAGAAGAAGTAATGCACTTGTGCAAATTTCCACCCAACAAATAAAATTAGTGTGAACATTATGATCCTATAATAAAAAACAAAAATGCAACATAAATTGTTAATTATGTGATTCCATTCCAAAGGATTAATTATTCTCCCTAGACTATACAATAAATAAGTCGAAATATGAAGAACCGGTATACTCTGCGTCCTGAATGACAAAATTCAAATACAGTAAATCTTTTAAGGTGTGTTTTTCGTCTCATCCGAAGGACTGACAAGGACGGCTGTCAAGTCCTTCGGATGAGACGAAAAACCGAGGTCCCGTGTATACATTGGAATGCACGTAAAAAATCTCTTGGCAGTTGGAATTCGATATAAGAGTAGGCGATAGTGCCGCTGCCCGGGCAAAATTTCCCTCATAGCACACTGTATGGCGTATGCCCGTTTTCATTAGCCCAGTATATAGGAGCAGAACAGTATGACTGGAATAACCAGACGCTAAAGATTGCCATTCAATTGAGACTTCTGGCGTATTTCGCCGAACATAACTGATTAGAAATTACAGTAAAAACAGAAACGGTTGAATGTAAATCAGTTTATATACATTCACATTACATTATTATATGCGTTGCGACTCATTTGTATCAATTTCTAGGTCCCCAATATTAGCGATTTAGCTCCTTTAACACAGCCCCCCCCCCCCCGCTCTCTCTCTCTCCCCAGATGTCCTATATATTGTTGTTTTTGTGAATAAAAAACCCCAACAATCTACATGAGATGTTTGTGGTCAAACTGAAAACGTGGGCCAGAAAAATATTTGACAGCTTACTCATTTCAATGGGGAAATTTTCACGCTACACGTGGTAGTGATTTGGTAACGAGACAGTTAGTCTGACAGACTACGCTCTTCTGGAAAGAAGTTTCGGGTATCAAATTTTCTCTTTATCTCGAAGAGCTTCTTATGTCACGTAACGTGTTTATTTTTCTTACCAACGACTCCTTCTCAGACTATGCCAACAACAACTTGGTCAGCAGACGTCATGATTCTCGAGCAGACGTATCTTTTCTTTGCCGCCAATTTTATATATTTTTTAGACGTATATTGATTGTTTAACGAGAGATGGTTTATTGACAGTGTTACAAGATACACGACATAAATTTAAAGGTCTGCTTCATTGAGTTTAATTCTTCAACTACGGAATTATGGCCTCTTCAAAAACAAAAAAAAATTGATTAAATGCATAAGTACTGGTGGAAATAGTATTGCGCCTCTTCAAATAAATTTTGATTAAATGCAATTGCATAGTGCACTGGTGGACATAGTATTGTGCCCCATAATACGCGAGTCCATCATTTCCTAAACGAACCGTCAATACATCATCATTAAATTCGTTTCAAGAGATGCGTAGGGCCTAAATACTTGGCCGCTATAAGCGTTTTGTTCTCGGAACTGTTTCAGAAATTTGTACCGTTTACATTACTATACAATAACCGTCCTCGGAACCGTTCCTGACCTGCTAAATGTGGAACTCTTCCCAAACATGTTACCCGAACGAAAACAAATGTTGGCGGCTAAAAGGGCCGCTATTTTTAAATAATAAAATAATAAAACTTAATATTGACGCATACACAGAATACCGTTTAACCCGTTTAGACAAATACACATATATTTCTAAAAAAATAACCGTTCAGTTCCCTGAACCGTTCCGGGCACGTTTAAAAATGGAAATCTAAACGATTAACGGTGAAGACAAATAGACAATAATATGGCCGGAATTCCATCTGCCTGGAGATCAGTTACTTTCACCGTCGTCCATTTCGTTCCATTCGAAAAAAGAATTGCCAGTAACATGTTTATGGACTTTTCAGGCTGTAACACTTAATTAGGTAAAAACTGTCTGGATCCTTCGATCCTTCGAATCACCAAAAATTGGCCGACGTTTAACATTCATGCCGGAACATAAGAGACTCAATTATTACAGTATGTTCCTAGAAATTTCGATGCAAAACCCACCAGTGTACCCTTACTTTTGAACACCATGCGACTATTTAATGAGTAGTGTTGTTTATTGAGAGAGTAATTAAATAACTTGATTTGTAACATACAGTACACAATCTCAGCTATTGACACTTGTCATTGTTTAATAACAAAACATCGTCAACACCAATTTTGTTTTTTATGCCGCCATATTGTTTTTTTATAACGTGGTATTGTATACCGCGATATTGTTTTAGAGCGGCCATATTGTTTTCCATCGGTCTTATATTTTTAACGCCTGCTTAGCGACCCTCACGACGGAAATCAGTGTCAGTTTTTCACTGATTGTATCGTTGTAAAGATTGTTTGTTATGCAAATAATCAGGTTTTGTATCCCAAATTGCTAAAGATGTTCTTTGTACTAAAAGATTCTGCCAACTTTAGTGTTTATTCCTTTGATATTTGATATATGATTAAAGTGTAGGTTTTTTTTTCGTCTGTTAGATAACGCGGGCAATCAGGCTACATTTGTTGTATCCACTTGTGTGGGGGTGGGTGGCCGAATGGTTAACGCGTGCGCGTTGGATCAGAAGGTCTGTCATTGGGTCAAATGGCGTGGTTCGATTCTCCGCTTGTTAGGAGTAGGGTAGCGTGTCCAACGTCGTGGGGTTTCTCCGGGTCCTACGGTTTCCTCCAACAGCTAAAGACCTTTACGCGCAAGCGACTCATTAAAATAAAATTGAACCTTATGTTAGTCAAGAAATGGCCTAGTTTGTGTCAAGTGGACGTTAAATCTCGAGTGTTGGGTAGCGCCCCCCCCCCCCCCCCGCCTCTCCCCCCTCTCTCTCTCGCGCCCTCTCTGTCTCTCTCTCCCTCCCTCTCTCTCATTTCCGTATGTTACTGTTAATGAGGCGAGTTAGTGAGGCCTCAATATTTTCTGTAACTGTGCGCCGAGTTGTAAAAAATGACAAATCTCCCTGGATCAATATGATGGGTTGTTTTTTTTAAAAAAAATAGTTTGTTTGCCTTTGTTACAAGTTACCTGAATTCTTTCAAAAATTCATATATTATTATCTTATCTAAATGACCTTCTCGTACTTGTTTTAAAATGACAAAAACAATCAACACAGAAGTAGGCTTGCGTTGTAAGTAAACGTTAGGATGTGGCGTCACCGTGATCTTAAATGACATTTACACAGTGGTAAAAAAAAAGGGATTTTGAATTACGACTGTATAACAGTTTGGTTCAGACACCTAGCTTTTCTAACGACCGAGTCCCGTACATCACTTTGGTAACGTAGGAAACCGCCCGATATTCTTTAAAATTTAATAAATTCGCATAATTAATTAATTATCTAATATAGCAATAATGGTGTTTTTATGCATCACACAATTCATGGCATTTTCTAATAGACAGTGATGCATAACTTCCGGGCAAAGACCAACACTATACGAACACAACACAACATAGAACATAGAACGGGTAAGTGAAATAGCGCTTAAAGCCGTCATTTAAAAAAAACAAAAAAAACAAAACAAATTCACGAAGTACGAGAATAAACGGAATATCAAACCCTGCAGAACATGTCTCCCACAGATAAACAGAGACTGATATCAAGAGTGTCGGAAAGAGCAATTATGACCTGTTTGGTGCGCAACACACGTCACAACTTGCATTAGCCCAAAGCAGTGAGCACTGTTTTTTAATTCTTTAATTCACAAGCATTCTATATTTCAAAAATATATACACTGACCTCTGGTTGACCTTTGTAAAACATCACGTTGTACAGGTGTTCTCTTCTGTCACTTGTAATACGAGTCTATTGTTAGACAAGTTTTACTGGTGTATAAAGTTGCCACATAAGGTATAATTAAAATAATCACTGTATCGTCTTTGAGAATGTAATTAAGGGTAATTTGTCTGAATGATGAATGAATCGCTAACACACGTGTATTAGTATTAGTCTATACTAAGATACGTGTTTATTAAAGTAACAACGGACATGAGAAACGTGTTCTAGGTAACGAGTCTTAATGTAATGAACTACGAATAGAAACAAAGATCATAACAAGCGCTATTTAGAGCTTAATGCAAAAGTTCAACTGCAATGACAAGTCCGTCTTCAATATCCCGGTTGGTACAGTACAGTAGGACATTCAACCCCATTGCATTTTGAAAATTTGAAAACTTCGAGCCAGAGACATTATGATCGAGAGGTAACCACGGCCCACTTTTGATTGAAAATAATGATAAAAGAAATACAGGCGTGCTATATAAACCAGGAGCCGGCCATGCCGTCTACTGTCCTGCACCAACCAGGTCAAGGAAGACGGGCATACACCATGCAGTGTGTGCGATGTAGGAAATATAAATATTGCTCGGACAGCGGTGTTTCCGCCTACTCTTCATGGAATTTCAACTATCAAGGGTTACGTTAGTTGCACGCCAACGTTTATACGGAAACTCTATTTTTCGTCCCATTCGAATGACTAGACACGCGGAGAATTTTTTGCACTTGTTAGCAAATATTGCCCTGCAAAATTCTGCTATGCATTGGTTAATTGGGCCTAATACAATCGTTTGTCATGACGTAACGTTATGTAAACATTTGGTCCAATTTGAAGCTCTATTTTTAAAAGCGTAATGATATTATAACGCAGTTAGCTATTGGTTGTTAATCGGACTATTGACCAGTCATAATTTGAAACATAAATTTGCTTCTATTACAGCAGTGTTAAGTGGGATTAGCTCTAATCAAACGAAACACAGTGAGGAGTATGCATTTTTTGGACGATATGAACCCGTGTATCCCTAGATATCGGCATGGGAACCGAAAGTGCTTAGATTTTATTGACCACAGAGTGGTAAATATTTTGATTCTTAAAAGTGCAAAATATAAGTGCAAAATACACTTAAAACTGCCAAATGTTCTCGGGGCCCAACACTTATTTTATTTTAAATCCTTTATATTTTTATGAAATTTAGCACAATAATTTATTAGAAATAAACGATCGAAATGTTTTCTATGTAAGCTACGAATTTTCATTGTTTGTATAATTTGTTGTACTGAAAGCTGCAGCCTGCAGAAAAACACGTTTTATTGTTAACAGTTTCTTCACTGAAAAATGTTTTTATTGTTTAATAATAAAAATAAAATAAGAACATTTAATTTTGATGCATAAATTTCCAGACGACCAACTTAAACAATCGTAAAAAAACAATCAAATGTTTATTAAAACAACATGTCGATACAAGTGGCTTTATTACTTATGGTGTTCTGTTTGAAATGCTTGTTTCGTACTCTTTTATTGAAAATAAACATGCTTAAGACTGTTTTTTTTATATTTTAAATTTAATTTATTTGTTTGCCTTTAGCTTGGAACTATCTGAGCATAAAACATAATATGTGTTCCATATTTATATTTTTATAAACAAATTTTCTAAAGATATAAGGTCAATCAACTTTCGTGTGAATGACAACGCGTGTTTAGCCTTTAGCTGTCAGAACAAAGTGTTTTGTTGCGCTTACTTTACGCATCATTAAGAAAGTTATTAAGAATTTAGCTATTCACTAGTTGAGTGTCAATATATATATATTAACTCCATAATTACAGATTAATGGCAGTTAACAGACAGATTAGTGTAACATAGAACAATTGTAAAACGTGCAGAAACACACAAAAGAACTAGACATCGAGTCACCCGATAGTTAGAGGTTGTGTTTGTCAGAAAAAAAATTGTGAACGTAACTTTAATTGCTGAATGTAACTGAGTGAAAGGAAAGAATAGAGTTTACCGTCATTTCGACACATTACTTCGAGCATTTTGAGATAATATGAACATTGGTTTATTGATTCGTGTACAATGCTCGTAGTGTGTGTGTGTGTGTGTGGGGGGGGGGGGGGCGTTTTCCTTCTCATCGCCGATTTCCAACAGTTCTTTTATGTACAACATAACCTGTGATAGGTTAACGCTTAAAACTATACATTATGGATCAGCAGCGCCTTTTGAGTGGTCTTTTACATTTCCCGAAAGATTCCTGCAAGCCCCAGAAGAAGAGAACCATACAATATGTTTTGAACCAATGCAGAGTGATCGTGTGGACGAGGCTCTAAACACTCTGAACCCTTCGCCGCAGCTCTGCCCAATAACTTTGCATTAGTCATCATAATTGAAGATCTTCATTTTATACCTGTATATCTCCTTTATAAACAGGTGTGGTTACCTTCGACAGACTTAACTGTAATTAAAAGTAAGTAGTACAAGTGAGTCACGTATACAAGTATCACAGGTAACAACAATAAATCACAAGGGTCACATAACCGATACGTAGACGGCATTTACACGTAGTCTTAAAGATACATTATATTAGAACTTAAAATTCTATATAGATGTTAATTAGGCATTTATTCACATGACGAGTCCATAATCAACTCTCAAGGCCATCGGATGGTCGTGATATTAAATGAGTTCGAACACATTCGCCAATTAATAATGGATAATCAAGATTTTGTTTATTATCGTAGTCATGGTACTTGACAATCCAGATTATCTTGTCAAAACTTCAAACACTCATAACTTCGCTCAGAACAAAGTAAGTGGACTGAAATTTTCAATATATTTATATTTATTATCAAATTTTGAACTATTATGATTTTCTAAATCATGCATAATGCATCTTTAAAGATACCTTCACGCGTAAAAACTGGGTGATTTGATGATATATTTGGGTAAAACATATTCAAACTACTTAATCTATTAAAAATTTGCTTCAAATCCTTTTCGAAACATTGTAATTTCGAGAAAATACCCCAAGCTTTAAAAAAAACTATTAAAAGAAGTCATGTTTGTGTCATGTGACTTGACTGACGCTGTACCTAGGAACGACTGCTAAGCCGAAGGAGAATTCGGTGCATATAAAAGACGATGGTGTCTTTATGCGCTGTCCATTTATCCTAAATGTTCAACCTTAAGTAAATTGTCGAATTCCCCTGCCCACATCTTTTTCCGTGATTTTTATCTTAGAAACTGCTGTACGTCTTTCACTTTTTCCACGTCCGCTCACCATCAAGTTTTTCAACATGCACATCAAGGCATCAAGCGCTTCCGAACACCAAGAGGTCAGAGAATCGACGCGTGCAACCTTTGACGCCACTCGAGCAGACAGCTCTTAATCGTCAGACTGCTGATAGTGACACGTTTTGTCCTGTACGTGCTACATGGGTGTTGTTCAATGCATCCAGTATTTTTCTAGTAAGATTGAGTGTCTCTACTTTCCACACATATCAAAACTTCCATACTTTTATAGGAAATAACTTCACTAAAAATTACCTTTGTGGGAAGTATCTTTAACCTGTTTGCTGTTCTGTCTGCCAGTACGCACGTGTAGAATACATCTACATGTAACACTTACCTACAGATCTTATCGCATGACAAGTGGTGAAAAATAATACCATGACAGCATTAATTTCCGCTTTTACATTTTAATAGGCCACAGTATAAAACTAAGCCGCATTTTGTTTCATAGTCAATGGCTCTTGAATTATCAAAAGACAATCGTAGCGGAAGCCGAAATTAAATGTTATGGGGTTTAACGGCATTACTTTTCTCCCCCAAGCGAGAAAAAGATGAGGATCCTTTGCGCTAAGGTCTAATAATATTTAGATTTTCAGTGGCATACAAAGAACCTCGTTTTTTCGTTCTATACGAACGACTAGTCGCTTTTCATTTCCACGAGCTATAAGATCCAACGAAGTGTCTAACCATTCACGAAAGCATTTCTTTTCAATGCAATAAGTTGTCATATTATCATTTCTCCTCGTCGTCTAAATCAAGCGTATATTACCCAATTAATGCCGTCCAATGACGTCTGCATCTCTCTTATTGTGAAGAACGGGTATGGTTAGAGCTGTAAAACCCGAGTAAGAATGCAATCACTGGCTAATACATTAACGGAGATATAAATGGGTTTAACGTCCACATAATACATGCTAGGTCATTTCGAAACTAACATATGGTACAATTCAATAATTCACATGCGAGGGCACCAGAGGACCCAGTTGGGAAGGCAAAACTTCTCTTCACGCACAAGCTTGGGATGGAGACCATGCCACTCAATAATAGAAATGAAATGGGCTTTAACGTCATATATACGTTCTGCTCCGACTGGGCTAATGAAGACGGGACTCAATAACAGACAATACCATGAAAAGCGCACGCATTAGACCAATCTCTAGAAACAGATACATGTATATTATTTTGGCCTAGGATATAGTCCGCTATAATCAGATAATGATGTATAAAAACTGATCAACTGACACCTGGTTGATGTTTATTTTATTTAACTATCTTATAGTCTATTAAAACACCAGACATAAAACTATAGACAATATAATCAGGTCAACAGCTGATCTTCTGAACCAACCAGACAAACTTATTGTTATGACTGGTCATAATTATGGAATATTAAAAATATATTTAATTTGTACGAGGGTCGGAGTCGGATCATAGCTTGTTTATGTTTGCATAAATTGTCTGAACAATTATTTTGACGGTCATTAGGATATCGGACCACTTGGGCGTCGGACTAGAAACTTCCCTCACTCATAAAAAACCCGAAATAAAATGAACGAATGCATGAAAGGGGGTTTTACATCCTGTACCAAATGGGTTAATGAAGATGGGCATGCGCCATACAGTCTGCAATGAGATAAATTTTGCCCGGATATTGGTGCTACTGTCTACTCTTGTTTAGATTTCCAAGGGTGTCAAGGGTTCATTGCAAGGCTCACCGTCCCACAGCACCGACACGAGAAACCACGTTGTAAGTACCGATTAACTTTCTCAAACAACACGGGATCGAACCTTGAACTTTCTGGTTAGCAAGTCAGTGCCTTTATTTCGGAGCCATCGCAGCTCTATACTTTCCTAGTCAGAGGATAGGATCATCAACTAATAGATATAGCAGGATGGATATTTAATAAGACTGGAATAGTTTGCGATGTTTGCATCTATATATCGGATAAGTAGTTGATATTCTGATGAAATTGTCCTATGTATGCATAATTATAATAAAATGTGGTTGCATCAGTTGGGACTGTACTGGTGGGTCTTGTTATGGGTTATGTTTCACCAAGTAGTTGTTCGTGCCCTACTTTTCTATTCTACCCGGGCTAATAGGGAGAGTGTGCTACATCGGCTCTTATTTCGAATTCCAACTGTCAAGGGTTCTTTTACGTACACGCGAATTAGTACACAGGACCTAGATTTTTCGTCTCATTCAAACAACTAGACGCTGTTCCTTGCCAAGCTTAACGGGTTAGGCAGTCAGTGCCTTATTCAATGAGTCACCGCGGCTCCCCATTCTTTATAAAACATTTGTTAGCCATACATCCATGGAAAATCAAAAAAAGCCATGTACGTTGTTAGACATCGCTAAGATCCAGAAAGATAAAATAAAAATCTAATTCAATTTTAGACAAATTACACATATTGCATGTATTGTACAAAATTTATTCACGCGTGTGGATAACTCGAACAATTTGCCTGACAGATCAAAAAATACTGCTATTATACTGATCATGTTCACGTGAAAAACATGTTAAAAACCACGTCCATCTTTCTGGAAAAAAAAATTGGAAAAAACAGTTAATGTTCTTATTCTCCATTTGTTTCTTGAACACGATATTAAGAACTATAATAACTGCTGCTCGTTTTGTCCAATTATTTATATCTAACATAAAAATCCTCTTTAGTAATTGGTAATTGACAAAAACACATATTTCATAGAAATTATTTCGCTCCAACACATTCTAAAACCAATTATTGTATAATTAATCATTTTCTACAAACACGAATCTATTGTTTTTCCGTTTCATCAATGATTCTGTGCAGGAAAGATTTTTTCGTGTTCTAAGAATAATATGATCTTGCTATCATTGTTTGGGTGAAACGCATATTCCGTGGTAGTTATACAATAAAATGGAATTTTACTGCCTTGAACTCAGACAATGTTAATATATTACTAGTACCTCTTTAACGTAGATTAAATTAAATTGTTCATTCAGTTTGACTTTAATTCGATTAGTAGTGGACCAACTCCAGACTCGGGTTTAACTTGGTTCGGTACCTGGTGGTGCATGTGATTCTAGTCTAGACGCATCAGTTATGTATGTATTTAGTTTCTCTGTTGCACCTGTTTAATAATAACCGATAAATGATTTATCATGTTGCTTCACCTAAAACATTATGGAATACCATAAATGAATTTAATAGAAGCCAGGTTTCATCAATGATTCACCTGTCATTATCAAGCACAATGTTGTTGAAAATCATATTAAATCAGACAGTTGCATTCCATAAAGTTTGTGGTTTTATCTAAGATCGCATTTTTTTGTCACTAAAACAACTAAGGTACCGAGAAAAACTGATTACCTAGACAAACTACGAATTTAAGGTGTCGACATTGTTTTTAATAATATTTAATAAGCAGAAAGATATCCATCTCATTGAAGGTTAAATATGTTGTAAATTAAATAATGTTCCACTCTAATGTACCCCATAAACCCAGCAAGGTCAACATTATATTTTTAATGACCGTAATTGATTTCAAAATTTCAAATGTTAGTTGAATATCTGACCTATCGAAAAGAAGATCAACAGGTGAATAGTTTGAATATTACATGTTGGTAGATATGACAGTCTGGATATCAAAAGCTAAAACTTTCTCTTTCTTTTTACTCCATACTATTGCGACTTCAATTCAAGTACATATAATTTTGTTTGATAATTTTATGTACTCTATAAACGTGCGTACAAGATGAATTTTTAAAAAAAATAATAATTATTATTCGTGTGTGTTTCTGGTAGATTAATTATATCCCACATGCATATATCTGTTGACATTATAATATTGGATTGGGTGGTTTTCTTGAACTAATTGAAACCGAATGAAGACCTTTAATGGCGAACTAGTTCAGTTTAATGGTTCTCTTATGAATTCTAATACGTTAATGTATTAAACCACGAAAACAACAACAACTGGTCCCTAAAACATCTTACCAGACAGCTTAATTATTTATCATTTTTTGATCGCTGTTTTCTTTTTATTAAAGCACTAACTTATATTTAATTATAATCAAAGAGACATTAAACTTGTTAAGGTGATGGTAACATGTTAGAGATGTGATAACATCTGGGAAAGATCTAGACCAGAATAGTAGTTTGTTTAATCAAAGCTCTATTAAAGGATCTGTTTCTCTTCAGTTAGATGTAATATGTTATTACTATTATATAAACCTATGTACTCACACGGTATATATTTATCTTAAACCTGCTTTATGTTACTCTTTGTTGCATATTTCGTTCGAGGACAATTTTTATATCCATCGATTTTACGTATGTGATAGAATTTGTAAAGCACGCCAAATATTTTAACATTCAGATCTTTGCTGCGGTTGATCTGTAACAACGATTTGAAAAATCCAGAGGTTACACAATAAAAGAAATCGGTTATTGTTACTGACGAGAGTACGGGGTGGTAATGCATGGACTTAGTTGGGGTTTTTTTTGTTTTGTTTTTAAAAAAATCTCGTGGCAGTCATTTCTTTTTATGAATAGTTTGTTTCAAACTGATTTCTTTTCATAGTTTCATATAACAGCTCGTTTTACTCGAAAATCGTGTGTGTGGCTGTTACAACTCTTCAGAAAAATAGTCCATGCCTAATAGCGGTTATCGCTCCCTACTTCCGTCGGTACTACGATAACTGATTACCTTTATGTGCGTCATTTCCGAATTCTTCAAATCATTGTTTCGGAACAACTGTAGCAACTATGTTAAAATTATATTTGGATTTTTAAAACCATTTCTATCACATATTACGTAAAATTTGTGGATACAAAAATTATTATTATTATTATTATTACGAATTTGTTTATGGCGTCATATCCACATGCTTGCTCAAAAGTACTTATATTACCTATAACTAAGGATGTGAAAATGTAACTTAAATAAAAAAAAAACAAAAACAACACCAAATACAGTAAAATCGGAAGTTCGCCTTGCTTTATTCTTGATTCGTATTTCGTTAAACGGTCCTTTAAGATGATGATCCAAGCATATGTGATACGAGAAAAGATGTTAATTGTTTGTATATTATGATTCTCATTATATAATACCAATTAAATTATAGTTAAGTCTGATAAAGATCTTCGTTTAATATTAACAACTGACTCATAAAATACAAATAAAAACAAAACCTCGCCAGACACTTTAATTGCCAGTCTATAAATCCAGTAAGAAACTAGAACATAATGTTCTGTCCCATTCCAACCACATAAACTGTCCATTATTGATATGGATAAAATGGTGTAATTGAGTTTGCAGAACAAATTATATTTTTCCAGAACGTACATCACCGTACTCGCGCACTTATCCAATTGACATATCTGACAATAATACTAATAATTGCCCAATGTTCGAGAAATAAGAGAACTAGACTCTTGATTAGACTGACCCAGGGTCAATAAGGACCTCAACAGGGATGGCATGTGCAGTGCTAAGAAGAGAAGTGCGGCGTTCTCGTTTGACAGTTTGAATTATAAGAAAAGTTGGCGGAAAGTCCACTATATGGGCAACTTATTATTTCTTGCAATGCCCCCTCCCCCTTTCAATACTGGAATGTGCAAGTTCTGCCACCACAATGTGCATTTCGTAAATACATGCAATTGCTATCTGACATTTCTCTTCGACTGAATTTATATGACTAGAAGTTTTACTTATAAATTTATATTAAGAAAGATTGTGTTGGAACAATCAGTTGATTAGCCTACTATATCAGGCATTTCTTTATCTTTTAAAAGGATAAATAGCTTTGAAACGATGTAAATGTCCAACATGTGGTATAAAAAATACGTCATTACCTTAAAAATAATAAATAACTCAATAACAACCGTCATACAGGATTGAAAAAAAAACAACTCAAAATTAAAAAAAAAATGAACGAGATGCTAGACCTAATTATTTTATTCCATCCTATTAGAGACAAGGGCGCTAACCCCTGGAAAGACTTGAAAAATCTCGAAATCCATAGTCGAAAGTCCTGTACCCTGACCGATGGAATACTCACCTCAACCCACAACGAAAAAGAAATTACACTGATTAAATTAATTAGCAAATATTTGCGACGCATAATTCTGTTTTTGTTTTTTGTCTTTATGTAACCCTCTAAAACATTTCACTGTGCAACCAACGAATAACGTTTTTTTTATTTTTTTTTGGAAAAATCATAACCAGCAATTTCTGTTGCAATTTTGGATTTTCAATTATATTATTAAATATTGATTTTCAGAATGATATTGAAAAGGTCATAAGACTTTGATTCAACGGATTAAACCATTGTTCTTTTATTCTAGGAATTTCTTGTTTGAATTGCAATACAATGTGTTTACCAATCCTACACGAATTGTATGAAACTGTGAGCGGTATGTAAAATATGCCCACATTAAGTGATTTATTTCATGCCAATATGTAGTTTATCATAGAATTTTTATTTTATACTGATGCCTTGAATAGAATCTAATAATAGTTGAATAGATTTACCTGCGTCGGTTACACATTCTAGGAATTCTTTTATTTAATTAACATTGTTTATATACAACACCATTTAAAGCGGCCATTTCGCTATAACTTTAAATATATTATTTGTCTTGGAAAAGTTTTGTGTATTAGCTTATGTGGGATGGGGATGGGGGTGATAATTTGTCTTAAAAGTGCTAAATTAAAGTGTTGGGGTGAGTTGGGGCAGTGAAGGTTAGGGGCGAGAACCTTAGTGAAACTACCGATTAAATAATCCAGGATGTATTATAACACTAAATCAAATGGGGTTTAACGTCCTATTTTTCTGCACCAACCGGGATAATGCAGACGCGCATATTGCATGCAATGTGCTATGATTGAACTTTTGCCCGGGCAGCTGTGCTACATCCTACTCTTATTTCGAATTCCAACTGTCCAGGGTTCTTGTACGTACATGCCAAGACGCGGGACCAATTGTTTTTCGTTCCATCCGAACGACAAGATGATGTTCCCTGCCAGGCCATGCATCGTGGTATAATAGTATACCAGTCCAAAATTACGTCGTTTTAATTCACATATTCCTATTAAAATTCTCTTTTACCAAGGGAGTATATTGGAAATATCAGTCAAATTACTTTATCATGAGCGAAGTTTTGATAAGAATAAAGTATAGTCTTAATTTTCATTGCTATCATGGTTACGATAATAAACAGAGCGTCGATTATCCGTTTTTACTATAAATTATTAAAAAGAGCTCGCGTTTCAACCCGTTAAAAATCACGATCACCAGATGGTTTAAAAAGTTGATTATGGGCTCGGTATAATATAAATAAATGTTTTATTAATAATTTATATCACATTTTCGAGACCAATAGCTCTTAAATAATTCATCTTTAATCAACCGTTGTTGTCTTTTGACCGACTCATTGATTTTTAACGTTTGCTTCCACAGTAGTGATGTCTGGGACATCTACTAGTTAAATTATATGTTATGTGTATGGGCCTTAATGTTGTCAAGATGCATATTTCATATATATTGACCTAGATAGAAGTTCCTAGTACAATCTAGTTCACTAGAACTTACTGCATTCCACTAAATGAAATCAATAACTATGTAACAAACAAATGACTAAGGAATATAGGATAGAATAGTATTATGTCAAATGGCATATTTTAATGATTAATCATCATTTTAATTCTTTGACATACCCAATAGCGTCCGTAACGCATTGTTTATAATTATGCTACTATAGCCAGACAATCCACATGAATAATACGATAAAAAGTTTAAATGCATACATTCTAGCGGTTAATTAAAAAAAAAAAATCTGTGGACGATCCCAACGACTAATAATTTTTACTTCAACGACTATACATGGTGCCTTTCCAGGCCCTCTGTCCTGTACCACTGGAAAAGGGGAACCACACTGGAAAATCGGACGCACTTTTTCGGACAACGCAGGAATCGAACACATGACATCCAGGTTAGCGAACCAATGCCTTATTCAATGAGCCACCGTGGCTCCATGATAAACCTTAGTATTCCCTCTTATCAATCGGACAAGCAAACTATAAAAAAGTGAACCGAAATATGTTTTAATCAGAATGTCTTAGCATAGGATTTGAAAAGGAAATTAAATATGACACTTTTACATAGCTTGTTAAGTAACTCTAAAGAACACCGGGGGTGGGGGGTGGATGGCCGAATGGTTAGCACGTGCGCGCTGCGCTGTATCATACGGTCTGTCATTGAGTCAACTGGCGTGGTTTCGAATCCCCGGTTGTACGTGACAAGGAGTAGGGTCGCCTGTCCAATCTCGTGGGTTTTCTCCGGGTCCTCCGGTTTCCTCCCACTGCTAAAGACCCCTACGCGCAAGCGAATTATTGAAATAAAATTGAACCATGTGTTAGTCCCAAAATGATCTAGTTTTTGTCGAGTGGACGTTAAACCCCATTTCTCTCTCTCTCTCTAAAGAACACATTTTTAAGTCATCAAAGATACGTCACAGTAAATTTCCATCTGAATATAGTTAATTTTGTTATTGTTGTTTGCACATCATTTAGCTATTACCAGAGTACATGTTAATGAACTCGATGTCAGTGAACTACATGCGGAGGATTTGCTATAGTCTAGTGAGGAGTGTCGACCTTACCTTTTGGCCACCATGTTTCTTAAGATAGACGTGGGCAAAAAAGATGGGGGGGGGGGGCTTACTCTCACTAAAACATCGCGTACCATTTCTCATTAACATAGTTAATATGCAGTGTTTATATTTGCCAAAGAATGTATGTTAATCTGTATATATAAGTATTTTGTTGCATATCAAAGAAGCCTTATTTTTACAGTCTTAAGTGGTTTTAGTTCACGAAGTACAGTAAACATAACTTTCATACTTGAGATAGCTTGCATTATAATTATCATAATACAATAAAAAATCTTAATTCTTATTAATTGGAAATATTAAATTCTTTATATTGACAAAGTGATTGGAAATTACAGTTATTGACTGATCAAACTGATAAATAAATTGTTCGCTGGTTCAGTAGCATGGTTTCCTCATACCTTATAAAATATTTACTAGTTAGGCTAAATGTCTCTAATTGAATTAGTCTGTCCAAATTTCCCCCATAGCACACTATATAGCGTATGCCCGCCTGCATTAGCCTGATTGGTGCAAAAAGGTAGGACTTTAAACCCCATTTCAGTCCATTTCTAAGTAAATTACTATACTTTGAACATATTTTGGGGGAGCCGTGGTGGCTCAGTTAGTAAGACATTGACTCGTTAACCTAGGGTACCCCTGTTCAATCCCGGTGTGGCCAAGAAAATCCGTTGGGATTTTCCGATGTGCTACCCCATTGTCAAGCAAATTGTTCGAGTCAGCCACACGTGTGAATAAATTTTGAACAAAACAGTAATATGATTTTTTTTTATCTTTCTGGATTTTAGCGTTGTCTAACAATATATATACCTTTTTTATTTTCCATAATGGATAACGAGGGATCTACAGAGAATAGGGGGCCGCGGTGGCTCAGTGAGTAAGGAACAGGCTAACTAATCTGGAGGTCCCGGGGTCGATCCAGGTATTGACCAAGAAAGTTCCTCGGAATATTCCGTGGTGTCGGACAGAGGGCTGGCAAGGACGATAACCCGGGGGCCTGTGCACACATTGACCTGTACGTAAAAGAACCCGTGACAGTATGACGTATGCCCGCCTTGATTAGTCCCGTTGGTACAGTAGGACGTCAAACCCCAATTCATTTCACATATTTTTTGTGTGAGAAGTCGCTAACTATATATATATATGAAAGACATGTTTTTTCATAGCTGTAGTTGGTAAAAAAGCTTCCCTTTAATGTCATATACGGTATAGTCGTTCGGATGGGACGATAACCCGGGGACCTGTAACATGAAAGATATGTTTTCCATAGCTGTAGTTTGGAAATAACTTTACTGTTTTGTAAATGGTTTATTATCTCCTGTAGACATAATTAAGCTACATTATGTTGACAAGTCTAGCACAATTAATTCCCGACACATTTTAATAGTTTCGCAAGCAGTCTGTCTACAAGATTAAAGAAGACAGCGGAAATAATCAGACAGTACGAGCAATAAACCTCCACCAATAAAAAATTCGCCATTGTTCTTACGTTAAAACGTTAATATTGTCGTCTGCTAGTTACAATATAACACCACCATGACAATTTCCTTATTTGGAAAACCGCCAGTATCGATCAGATCAGACGACATGCAAAAGAAAAGGAGGCGAAAAAATCTGTGTCAAAGGTGTGAATAACATCTTCTTTTATTGACTATTAGATAACATACGTCAAAAGGAAAATAAACTCCTAATAAAATCGATCTCTTTGTAGTAAACATCTACAAGACACTCGTACGGACATGCGAAAATCAATAAGAAGACAAGCGACCTGTAAAGCGAGACAATTGTTTCGGAAGCCAGTTGCCAATTGCGCGCGTGGTACCGTGGTAACTTCGATTACAGCACCTGGATGAACCCATGAAGATGTTTCTCGCCGAAACGATCAATAAGAGACGTCTAAGCCGGATAAAAGCGAGGAAAAACGAACCCAAACAAACCGCGTAGTGTCTGTACTTTCGTCTGGCGTGATCTATATACATGATAGATAGCTAGGTTTTTTTTTTATCAACCTGTATTTATTGCTTGGAATGTCCTCACGCGTCGGTTTGGTTACTAAATGGGACGTGTTTTTATGACGTTAATCGGGTATCAGATTGTTCGATTAATCTCGTGAAATTATTCGGATTTTTCTTGGGTGACATAAGAATTATTTTCAGGCATTCCTGCAATCACACAAAAATGTAAATATCACACCGAAAATAGCTCAGCTTGTAGCAGAAATAAAACGATTAAGCCGCCATGGGCGAGATTCCTTTCTTTTAAAGTTTGGAAAATCTATTTTTATGACGTCTATGGAGTATTTGAGTGAAGTTTTTCCCTACTTGTTAAAGATTCTATAATAGATAGAACCATTTATAACCGGGTATTATCAGCATTCGATATTTATTTTATGTAGTAAATGAAAATGAAAAATCTTGATGAATAAAAGGACAAAGTTGACCCTTATGCTATATTTATTTGATTATTTTTTTTTTTGTTTTTTTGTTCTTGTTGCTGTAGTAGTATTTTATGGAAGTGCAAGCAGCATAGTCATCCATGCAAGCGAAGCAAATTGATAAGTCTGAGTCAGTTACCTACGTGCAGATACGCATAATATTATTTATATATTATTAATGCCTACCGATAGACAATCAGTTAATAGAATTAGACATACCAGTTCTAGTCTAATAATTTTATTGACATTTCTGTATGCATTATTATTGTCTTTGCAAAATGGCAGAGTTGACGCTTATATAAGAATAAGAAGTCTAGTGTTTTATGGAATTGTCAAACCAAGCAAATTGATAATCTGTATCAGCGCAAACTATAGCCTATGCTACTTAAACAGGCATGATAATATTGTTTACGCATTATTAAAGCATGTCGACAGACAATCAATTAATAGAATTAGACATACCAGTTCTAGTCTAATTTTATAATTCAACAGCTTGCCTCATTGTTGTCTGTGCGAATATAAATTGTTATAGTTGGCCTAGGGGTTGTTTTTAAAATATTATAAAGCCCATCTGAAGTTTAAATGTGGGGTCTTTGTATGATGTAGGAAACATCAAGAGCCTCTTTCATTTCGAAAATATTTGAAAACGTCTGTAAAAGAAACTCTGACATTGGTAAGGGTAGTATGTTAGGCCTATTAAGGAAATCCTTGCTCGACTTTAATACTCTAGTGCCGTGGGCTTGTCTTAGAATTAATTAATGGCAATTTTTTGGAAATCTACCAACTAATCGAATCCTACAAACCTCCACATTTCGCAAATGAAAGGTTTAAAAACTTTTTTTTCTTAAATTGGCTGGCTACTAACAAAATAAATTTGGTTAAACAGTCCGGGAAATGATAGATAGATAGATAAGCAATAGTTATTTTTAAAGCACAATGGCTTAAACTGTTAGGATTTATACATTAATATGCAGATTCAACAATTACTATGATTAAAAGCTGATTTATGATGACAAATTATTCTGGTTTGCATAGGCACCTGAACATCTTAAGTTTCTAAATCGTCTATGGTAAAATCATCATTCGTTATGACTTAGTAACGCATAGCTGTAGTGTCAACAGCGACAAGTCTATGTGGGTTAAAAGTTGTAGCCTTTGACAAGTTAATGTCGTAGTTTCCGTCCGATTGACTTTGTAGTTCCGGTCGGATTAACAGTGTCGCTATGGTCTGTCTGGACTATGTGGGCTTTCGTGGAAACAGTAGGAATGTAAAAACATTTATTGTAAGCCGACCTTGTAGTTGAACGCTTCATTCCACCAAATAATAATGTGTTTTGTCTGTAAGAAATTATCTGATAAATTCAAGGTTCTGATCCACAACGATATCCATGGGCGTTGTTAATTCAAAAAGTTGCATGAAGAATGGGTCTGGAGAAAAATGACTATACATGTATATGTATACATAAACGTTAGTTGGCCAACACGTGTCTCCCTGAATTGCATCAAATGGATTATAAGCTTATGTATTTGAGTAATATAAAGGATATTATTTGGAACAAGTGTTCACATTAATTTCAATATTTGTTAATTGTATATTACGTCATGTTATACGAATCTTCCAAGAACACTTAATTGATAGCATTTTCCATCAAGGGCACATATAACTGGATGTCGAGTGAGAAGTTCGCTTAGTTTATTAATTGGTTTTAACACTTTAAATTGTTATGTTCATTTGCTAAACATTTTCTGCTAATCGTGATTTTTTTTTGTTCTGGTAATGTTACAAGCAACAATATTGTTCCTTGTTAACCTTTTCTCCAGATTAATATTATCGTCGCATTGTTCAGTTTTATCTTTTCGGAACGTCCCGTTATCGATACCCTTCATTCCTGAAAATTTTCTGATTAATGAGTCTTTGATCATTTTGGGTTCTAAGAGGAAATTTGGCATTTGTCTTTGAAGGGTGTTCAGTTTACATTAAGCGTATGACATCGGATACTCTCCGCGGTCCGGTGCTCTGTCCTTTGATGTTTTCTGACTAATTATTCATTTTTGTTTTTAAAAAAAGACGATGATTTTAACACTGGTTAATCTCGAGTTGAGTTCTTTTTTATCACGTCTTGTTGTCATGTCCCTGAACTCGTTTTTCAAGACGAACGAAAAGTACTGAAAATTGATGATGCACAAGAGTCTGGTTTATCGAGAGTACAGAATTCAACGTCAGTTGGTTTGACTTGATTGATCGGTTGGTAGCGATCGGCACCCCGAGATGTCGACTTGAGGAGACTCAATTTACTCGAATTAATCATTTGTTTAACAACTGGTCGCCATCTTGCCCCGCTGATCACACCCCCGAGATTTTTATATCTCTATGGCGAACAGAAATCAAACTTAATCCTAGTCTCAAAGTGACAAATTTAATTTCTACAAGTCAATTTTTGTATTTTTCTGACAAATTATTCCATTTTTCTGAAGAAATACGATATTCCCGATCACAAGAGTTCGTCATTTGTTAGATAAAAATCACAATTAGTAATGGCGGCGATGTTTAATGTGAATACATCTGTTTTTTTGTGACGTTGATTGGTGTTTCTAACCACAAGGCAATTCAAAACTTGTTACTAAGAACAAGGGTGGCCAACGACAGGCACGATATTAAAGGGGACAGTAAGTGCACTGGGGAAATTCACATCAATTTTATATTATACGTTTGATGCATTATACGATCAAAATGTTACGACTAACATAATAGTAATATGATTGAAATTCTAAGAAAAATTATTATGGAGAGAGAAATTAGATTTTAGATTTATAACCTGATGCGCAATGGTTATTGACTAATCTGACAATTTCACTAAGAGAAAGACACCCTCTCTATTAGTTTGTAATAACATTATATTTGTCTTAATTCTGTTGCGTGTAAAGTTGTATTCTTGCCCCGTATAATATGACAAACCGTGTCAATATAAAATTACATCAGAATTTGTTTGTTCTTAAAACAATTACCTGTGTCTAAACTTTGATACCGTCAAACCCCATCTGTCAAATGATCAACGAATGTGCAATTTGAAATTTAACGGGTGTACAAATCATTTTATAATACTTTATAGTTTTAATCTTTTTACCAATATTTCCAAACCCTTATTCTAGAAATATGATATGATCAGATACGTTCCGACGCTATTGCCCCTATTGAGTCCACAATCGGATACGTTTCGATACGATCATAAGGAACCGATGCGCTCTTTTTAGTTAGGATATGGTTGTAGTCGCGATGTCTTTCATGATCGGGATCGCGAGTGATCACGATTTGAGCTACGATTGGACCCCGATGGGTACATATACAGCCCGAACTTCCACAAAGATCACAGTGCATTTAAACAGAGCGTGGTGTTTGTCTTGTCGAAGGCTGATCCCGATCACCACGATTTGGAAGCACGATTAGATGCGATTTGTCGCGCTTTGTTACGATCTGAAGCGATGAACACGAATGAAAATTAAGCATGTTGATCGTAGAAGATTTTTGAACCGTCCAAAACATTTCTACAATCAACACGATTGCTACGACTGACCCCAAGATTTGATAAGGTATGATAGGATCACTAGGATTACTCCACGATTAAAACCAAGACTTCACTCGTAGCGCGAATCGTGATAGTGGGAACCTAGCATTAGCTACAAATTAAAAGCCAGTTGTTATGCTCGCGGTTCTTTAAGTAATTCCCCCGTCAGACCGGGGTGGCGTCCTTACTGTGCTGCTACGGTGACGGAAAATGGTCTCAGAGCATGTAGTGGTAAAAGCGTGGTGGAAACGCCAGATATCTTGCTGTGGTCTCCATGGCCGCCAACGATCTCCGAGTCACGGCCTTTGTTTTGAGCATGTTCAAAACAAACGCCAAGGTTCTGCGATCTGACCTGGGAAGTTTTGAGAACGCGGTTGGGTCGCGATGGTCGCGAGACAAGCGTGGCAACATCTCCATCAACGTAGTACACACGCAGTACACACGTGGCAAAGACGCTGCGAAAATTGTAATTCCGAGTCCTTACGGCGTTTATGGAGTTCTTAATACGACCCTGGCGCGGTTACCAAGCGTGCATTACGCTCCTATGACGACCATGCTTTTCATGTGCGACTTGCTATTAAAGCAGGGGATTCAAAGTTCATAAACAAAGTTCTTGAAATTTCCAAAAATCTAACTAGCTTATAAATTCGCGTGATCCGTGGTAGAAACGCACATGCAGTCGCGATACACGTAGAAGACATATGGTAAGAACCCCTATTAGCGTGCTTAGAGCCCCGCGGGTTCGCCGTTGCCAGATAGACACGCCATAAGCGCAGACAGGTCGCGGTATAATCGCACAAGTGGCGTTAAGAACGCGTCTTGTTTTCAAGTTTGTAATTTTTGGGGACATTTTCTCGTGTTGTGTTCACGTTTGTGTGTATTTTCTGGTCGCCGTACGGGCGTAGCAGCACATTAAGGACGCGACCCCGGTCTGACAGGGGCATTACCAATAATCGTCGTAAAATTATCGAACGTTCTGCACATTTCCAGCAACAGACACGGAAGTTTCGATTGCATTACTGGACACAAACTAAGTCATTTAGGAACTAACACACGGTACAATATTATATCAACAAGTGGCGTACCAGCTTATCATCCCGGTTTTGATTTTTTCAAGCGAGTAGATTGAAAAATACGTTATCCATGGACACTTTACATTTTATTATAAAATGTGTCAAGAGTGTAAATTATATTAATGTACATATGACCTATATAAATATATAAGTGTTTTATAATGATGTTATTATCAGTTTATTGTATACAAGTGGTACCTGGAATGATTAATGGATATCAGTGGTGGCCATAGTTTATCATCGTTTTCTTTGATTTAATAAACTGCATACCATCTTTTAGTTTCTTATCATCAAAACATTTACATCTTTCAGACGTTTTAACTTTTTAATAGTCTTCAAATATAGGTTAATATAGATAGGGACGTTTTGCCTTTTTTGTTTGAAGAACATAACCGTTTGAAAGAAACAGTCAAAGAGAAGATATTGGGCGTTTTTCCTGATTTTGTTCAAATGCCTTTGCTTTGGGTTACAATCATATGCCCATAGAAATGGTATAACGATCATTATATACGCATTAACCATACCCACACTTGACAACTACATTATAATTACTTAGTACTTCTCAGACCTACTCCCAATCTTAAAATTCAATCACGGTCAGCTTCAGAGAGATCGACAGTGCTTTCAAGGTATAGTCAGATTGTTGTCAACGCGCCCATGCTACTGTAGCTATTATTATATAATACAATATACAGAACATTGTTAAAACCAAATCTTCTTTTATAAGGTCACAAAGTTCAACCTTTTGTAAGCAAAAGTAGAGGAAAGAGTATTCAAATATCGTATTAATAACGGTTGATGACAGTTAACAATTAACAATAGATGGTTCTTATCTAGTTGGATTTTACGAAAACCTGGGTTGTGTGATATAAAAGGACTGTTGTATTAAATCTTTATCTGTTAAACATCACCAACACGGCCATCGAGTAAGCTGTTCGGAAGTGCATCGCCGACATTTACAGAAATCTCGTAACAATGCAGTGATTGCTTCCTAGAGGCGGTCGGTTTTCGTGTTTAGTATAGAAATCTGAATAAGGAGACTAATCACAATCAACACGTCCATAGCTTTAGGAATGTTGATGACAATAGGAAGGAGTTAAAGAACCCTGTATTGGGTTGTATTTGATTTAAGTTTCTAAAAAAAAAAATACTTTGCATTAACCTGTACAAAATTTCTCCACAACTACCTAATGATTTTATTTATTTTGTACTTTTTCATAATTCAAATATAGATCGAAATTGATTTGGATCAATAAAGTTTTAAAACTACGCTGTCTAGTCTTTTAGAAAGCAGTATGCTAAATGGACATTTTTCTCAGTCATTTGCTTTAATTTTAGTGTTACTTTATGTTCTGTGTATTGAATGTTAGCATGTTGTCAGTTGATTCGAAGTAGCAATGTTTCATTAAGATCGATCATAATTCTTTGTCAGATATCCGACTATTTTAATATGTAAAACTAGGCCGATATAGCATACCTTTATCATTTGTAGAATTGAGTTGTTTAGGCTACAAGTCAAATATGATTACACCATCGGCACCATTTTGTCTCACACTTGTTCAAAATGGCGACAGCTAAAGATCTTTCTTTTACTCAATATCAGACCTAGATTATATAATCAAATGATGAATCGTCTGCTGCCAAATGAGGGCAACAAGTTAAATAACTAATGGTTTTCTAATTTACCGTGATTTACCAACGTGTCGTTTATTTCTCATTTTTGATACAACTAAACCAAATAACCTCGAAAACAGATCGCCCTCGTTAAGGCTGTGCCGTAAATCGGAGCAATGGGTGTAGTCGAACCAAACACGGCTCTTAATGGCACGGCACGAACTGAAGTACTGCACCCGAAAATGGAAATAAATAAACTCGTGATAGACTCTTGAGTTCATGAGGTAAAATTGAGTTCGGTATGCAGTAGAGGACGGGTGCGGCCAGAAACTAACTAACTTATAGTTATATATTCCTTCAACGCGCCTGTTTCAGAAAATATTTTACGTTTCTTCTTCCATTATTTTATGAATTGATCTCAATTCTAACAACTAGTTTAAATATATTTTTAAACAATTTTTATAGCCCAACCGGAACTGTCACCGTATATTGTAGTCGATGGGTTCTATCTGTTCGTTCACAACTGCCCGTGGGAGCACTATCAAAAATATATATCTGTCCACATTTAAGGTATTCAGATGTCAATGCTTGTCTTAGTGATTACGATTGTCACAGAAGCTCTAATAGCATGTTAGGGTCAGAATTCTATTTATATGCAATTTTTATTAACTTCATCCAATTATGGTGAAATGTACATCTAATAATTGAGCATCGTTTATTTCAGTTTCTAACCAGTATAATTACTTGTCTGTGCTTTTTGGATAAATCCTAGGACTTTATAAATGTTTTAATGTTACAGGGTTTTTTTTTTTCAAAAATGAAAAATGAACGAGAAGATTTTTAATCACGATAAACTTATATCAATATTGATAATTGATATATATGATTGTTTCAAGAAATAATTAAATACCAACTTTCAGTTCGGATTGGAAAACAAAGCGGCTTCAAGACGTGTGTTTCGTTGACTGATAAACCTAACTGCCTTATACAGAACTATACGCCAGTGTTGATTTGTAAAGCTTAATCGTCATTGAGATGTTTAATCGATTGAGTAATGCATTTTTAAGAATCGATCTTCGGATAAATAATCTAAACAAACGGAAGTCATGAACTGGTAATTTTATTTTTATTAAATTTTATATAATATTCTCACAGTTTCAGTTCAGGTGTATCTTATTTTGTTTTGTTCTTAAATTTTACAGGACAAAAACCTAACTGAAATCTTTGGGGTTTGGGATGGCTCTATATTGTCGCGCTTCGAGCTGTAGCTGGCCGGTCATCTCTGTTTTTTGGTCGTTTTGAACCCACGTGTGGCTTGGAGACAGGGGTGCCTTCTCAATTTCTAGGGTTTACTCCGCGTATTCCGGTTCCCTCCAACAGGAAATACCCCTGCGCGTGCGCTGAATGTACCATAGTAAGACACTTGTCTGTAATATCACCCTTAGTGAAAGTGGACGTTAAAACCCTAGTGAAATCCGTATATGGTAGATTAAATTTACATTTGTATAATTAATCTTCTTCTTGTGTTAGATGTAGCAAATAAACATCTCTAAATCAAATTAGACTAATCGGGGATTTTCTTTAAGCTTCCCTATTTTGCTTTCTTGTCCTAGATTTAAATATTTATTACATTAATAACACAGATGTTCTAGACTTATGAACTTTTTCCCAGCCATGATATAAAACAAGACTCGTCTTTGGTGGTGTTTAAAATATTTAAAAATGTGTTACATTCTCGTTAATTATTTATTTATTTATGACACCTATTGAAAAGGGTAGTTGTTTCCTGCTGGGTGGGACGGA
Organism: Patella vulgata; assembly: GCF_932274485.2. NCBI lineage: Eukaryota > Metazoa > Mollusca > Gastropoda > Patellidae > Patella > Patella vulgata. Next base: position 29,887,633 of record NC_065883.2, read on the forward strand.
TGTAATCAGATCATTTTACATAGAATACAATCAGCAAGATGATAAATAAGTTAATCTAGAGGATTAGGGGTATTGTTCCCGAGAGTTTCATTAACCTAAATTACATATTGGCTTACCTGTTCGGTAATTCTGTTCACGGTGTCTCTCACCAGCAGGCTATCAGTATTAAATATTAATCTTAAGGAGTCAGAGACTATTCCTAGGTGATCTGACGTTCAACAGTTGGAAATGGAAGTTTACAAATCAAGGTACATTTTCCCCATATAATATAAAATTGGATTTCTCACAAAAAGTATTATTTCGAACATTACCGGACCGGTGAAATCAAGCATAGTGAATTTCAGAAAATGTGAGGTGCCATTATGGTTTGTGGCGTGACGTCACGCCATATTTTCAGAAAACCGTTCATACTTTTAACATTTATATTTTATCTTAAAGTTACCACTGTTTAATAATAATTTTAAGATTAAATGAGGGCTACACATATTTATATTTTAAATAATTATTATTCTGTTGAGTCGTACAATGTATTTTAATTTAATTTTGAATTATCTAACGTTTTTATCTCAAATAAAAACGAATGCTGTACTCTCACACTTTACATTCAAGCATAATCGAACTTAACCATTCGTCGAAATACCAAATTCAATGGACGAGTTCTGTAACATCAAGTAACGACAGCAAATTGATTCGCCAAAATTGAAAAATCCCATAATTAAAGTTGTATCAGGTGTTATACAGTGGTGGATTTAGGGATGGGTCATTCTTTAATCAACTAAATATCAACTATCAACCAACGGTTGCTTGCTAGCTTTGCTCACAAAGATCAACTGACCCGATCCATTTTTCCTATTGGTTGTATATAGAGATAGTATAGAGGTATATTTCTCCCAGTTGAGCTTTTACCAACCTAAAATTTATTTTGAATTCATTTCGTAAAATTCTTGGGATGACATATTTAAAAATAGAAGAGCAATCACTTCCGATTAAATATATTGTCCATCACAGTTGTGGAAGTATAGCCGTAAACCATGCAGTCGATCAAATTAAATAGTGTGTGATTTTGACAATAAAGTCACAGTATACTGTTAATATATTAACTATTAATGTTAATGGTTCTATTGTAGAGACATGGGAGTCAGAGGTTAAACTGACAATAGTCTAGAATGACATCAGCTGCCATTCCAGGGAATTCTCGTCCCTTTGATAGATATATTATCATTGTCATATGTGACAGTTTATTGGTCAATTGAGATAAATAGTCCTACGAGAAGGTAAAATATGTGTTATAGTCTTTATTTAAGTACTAATTCTTCTGTCCCGAAATATTATTCTCTGTTTATTGCTGGCAGTCAATGAAATAATAATATTTAAATAAACCAGACGCTGGACAGAACTGACCATTACTTAAAAACATGTAACTATTACATTCCATTACCATTACCCCAACCCTGAAACTGGAACAGTCATATTGAATGGTACTAATATTAAGGGACATTCAAAATGACGGCTTCCATTGATGGTGTTACTACCTCTTCTGAATCCGAGGAAATGTTATTAATACGTGGGCCGAAAGGCGCTGCTTGTAAGAAGTTGGCCGCCTTCATTAGCCCAGTCGGAGCAGAACAGTAGGACGTTAAACCAAATTTCATTTCATTTGTAAAAAGTTGAACTATGGTAGTTTTCATCTACATGCCGTCATTTTAAAATCTCTTCAGATCATGCGAGTTTTCTTTGATTTTATTACCTAGTTTGTTCTCTTCTGAAACTAGAACGATTCTATTATAAGAACAATTAAATGAAATAAGCACATGATTAGGGCACCATGGAAAGTGGGACAACACAAAGGTGTTTTTTCCGGTGTCGGATTTACCATAGTGTCAATGGTGCAGTCAAAAATCAGAAACTCTAGCTAAAGCTAGTTTGATTTCAGCATATATGTACATGTAAGTTTATTTCATTTCGAAAGATACAATTTCTCTTACGGTTCAGTGTTGTTTGAATTTTGAATTACTTAATTTATAGGCCCATCATTAGTTTTTCGGTGCTTGGGGACTCCGAAGGTCTATATCTAGCCAATGTATGAGAAACTATGGATTTATAAATGTGAATGACATTAACGTTTTTTTAACGTCGCATTTCTATTTAATATTCGATAAAATAAAGAAACACAATAAAGCATTTTTTTTTTCAAATCTAAAATCAGTGAAAATATTGTATATTTATATTTATATGTCAATATTTTAGTACTGAAACAATTATAGGAATCCCATATGTTTCAGGGAATATCCATTATTGGCTTAATATCTTAGTACTTGTTGGGTGACGTGTACATTTCCCACGTGTAGTACCTTCTCTCATATCAATTCTGTACGTATCGACAGTGATATATGAAGTAAACGTTATCGACGGTTATTGACAGACTCCAAGTCCATTTTTAGGACGGCTGTCTTTTCAATGAGATCTCATAAATCTCCATAACGAGGTATTACGAGAGTTGGGGCATTGTGCCATAATTGGATTATATGTTGTTAGATCAATTTAAACTGATATAAAGAGACAGAATTACATCGTAGTAAACCTGATTTTGTTTCTGTGGGGCAAGTACACACGTTCTAGTTCCAGAAGTACTTTAGGATAGGTCAATTTCAATTAAATCACTCGGTAAATGAAAAGAAAACGAAGTATTATGGTTATTCGTAGTAAAGGGCTTGATTAACTTCATCTCCCAATCCCAAAAGATATTTATAATCTCTGTTCCGGAAATGACGCCATATTCAATTGTCGGTACACATTTCGGTTAATCTACCAGTAGTATTCAAATGAATCGATTTTTTCAAATAGATAATTTTATACTGAGTATCACACAAAAATCAAAGATCATTTTTACGAAATCAAACCCCTTAAAGTGGACGCAGTTAAATTTCAATATATTCAAACATGTTTCAATAATTCACCAGTTTCCAAAACTGAACTTGTTCTACTGACCCTAATTTTCCATTTTGTAATATTTATTCAGTGAGAATATGTAGATTATACGTTCCACTGTGTTTAATTAAACATGGCTAACGAGAACATCACCATGAAATTTATCTACTTTAGAATACTTATGAAAATATATTTATTTCATATTCATTTATGTCATTTATTATCTTCTTACAATATTGTGTTTCTTTAACCCACTTTAGATAAATTGATGATGCGTAAAAGTAATATGTTCTGTTTATTTAGCAGTAATAGATGTCACTATGGTTAATTGAAAATGGCTAATGGGAACATCATTTTGCCTATATTTCATTGTACCATTCCATTCATATATCTATATGAACGGGCTATATGTTTCTTTAACCTAATTTGATTTATTAATAATACTAATACATATAAATTCCCATAAAAAAAATGTAAGATATAGTTATGTTATATTAAGGGCAATAGGCTACTACGACATAACGTGTAATTAGAATGATTAGGCTGACCTTAAAAATATCTTTGATTCGCCTAACGCGACCGACTAACTAAAACCACCCCCGACTTAAATTATTTTATTGCACTTTTCCGCGATCTTTTTATTTTATTTTGTGTGTCAACCTGAAATATATCACGAGAGTTATTTCCCTTTACTATGGCTATGGTTTGATTCATTATTGAAACTGGTTGATCAAGACGAAAGCGTCATAGGTGTCGCTTCTCAACAAAATGGTTGCAGACGAAAGCACGTCCATTCCCACGAAATGATTCTGCCTCTATGTCTGTGTGGCGTCGTTTTAAACATGACGAAGATATTTTCAATATCCGTTTTCGAGAAAAATGAAGGCACGATCGTTAAAAACGTGTTGAAGGGGTTTCACACTTAGAGTTCGTGGCAAATCGTGTGCGAGTCTCGGAGTCGTGCATCACGAAAAATCCCGATGTCATACTCATTGATTTGTTTGACAATAAAAAAGACGAATGTTTCCCCCCAGAAAATTATCAAGCTGTCAAATTAGCTCTTTAAAAAAAAATCTGAAAAAAACCCCGACCTACCGACCCTTCTCCTCGATTGTGGGTCGGGTTTGGCGAAACAAAGATATTTTTAAGGTCAGCCTTAATTCACAGAAAATAGTATTTACGCAAAGAAATTTATTTACTTTAATTTGTATTGCTCGTATTTCATAATGGCATTTGTCTTCTAGTAATACGATTCTTTGCTAATTCAATTTATTAATGTTTATAATAACTCTTGTTAAAAATGCTATAAGATCTTTACGTGTGTTATGTTTATAGGATACTAGGCTAAATCAGATCGACATTGTTAATTGTATCTTGTTAGTAAAACCATCATTCAGGTAATAAATAATTTTAGTGTGAAACAATCCATTTATTTTATGTCATTGTATTCGTTTATGACACGAGTTCACCTTTCAGAGAGAAATATATTTGTGATCAGTGCAGCATTTAGGCATATACTAAACAAGTTATAGAGACCCGCAATATACAGAGGCCTAAAAAATTACATTTATTTCAGATGTTTTATTGTTTAATTTGTTTGTTGTCTTTGTGAGACCTTCTGGGCCGTTTTAAATAGGACCCCAAGCTTTATATATCCTAGGCTATCGCCAAGTCCAAATGAGGCACAGTTGTAATCTAGGTTAAAGTTAAAATAATATAAGCAATAGTCACTACCATATCCTAACAAAGCTAACATTAATTTTTTTTTATATATATTAGAATAATTATCTAGCGTTAAATAGTTTCAACGTTGTGTTTAAACAACACATTAAAACACGTATTTGTTGATGTCATTATGGGAACTGTCAATGGCTTGTAGGCTTGTCATGTGAATAAATGTCTAAATAATAGTTTATATAACATTTGGAGCCAACATAAAGAGCTGCAATAGGCAGATTTAGTTTTACATATGCATATTTAAAGATGCATTATGTAAGATTCGATAGAGAGCTGAAACTTCTCACTAATGAAAAAGGAATATGTTAAAATTACTTCACACTGGGTCGAGTAATCGGCGATGCAATGACAGTGTAGCCTCGATTGTCATTGCTACCGTTGTTACGATAATACACAAAGTCTCGAATATCCGTTTTTACGTTAAATCATCAACCGCAAAACGTATTTAAATCTACATAAAATCGGAGTCATCCGATGGCATCGAGGGTTGATTATGGTCTTGGTATTAATTAATGTCTAATTAATAATATCCTAAAGAAAGACCTACAATAGGCAGCTTTAGCTCTAGAATAATGCCTGTTTAATTAGCGACGAAACGATTACTTGTGAATGGTATGCAATGTGTTCTACAAACAATCATTATCTTCTTAAATAAAAAAAAACCTTTTCATATTGTATATGTGTTAAAATTGAGCAAATATGCCTATATTATGTTTACATTACAATAAAATATTTGTATTCAAATTGAAATCAATAACAACAGATGTCAATTTCGTTTCGTTGTTTTATAATGGATGTGGTAGTCTAAAACCCGGATAAAAAATTAAAAATTTAATATCTTATATCATATCAAACATTTGTTATTTCGCGATATATTGTTTTAACCCAATAAAATATAATTTTGTACGTTTGGCCCTATAACATAGTAAATATTTCATCTAATGATAATGTGGTATTGGTTAATTGAGCCGTGTAAATATTACCCATATCTCTCGTGATATATATCACATTTTATGTGAACGTTTATATTTCACAATGTATTATTTTAACCCATTATTATGTGTTTGTTGTACTGACCCAGATATGAGAGGATTATTTATTCAGTCATGATGTGGTCATGGCTTATTACAAATTGTAGGCCTACCTTTTTTGTGGGCGTGGCAGATCGGGCAGATTTTAAGTGGTCAGATTAGGGACGTGCCCCACTGAAACCAGTCAGATTTGATATTTTTAGAATCAGCTCATACATAGCTAACATTTGGCACCAATTTCAACTATATTACTTATGAGGTAAATTTTGGCCCCCGTCGGCACTTCTTAAGGCAGTCAGAAAAAGACTGGGTGTTTTGAATCTGCCCTAGCAGCCAAAAAATATGGTCAAACCTTCTATTACTTATGAGGCAGTTTTTTCGTCACTGGCTCTTGGACTATTAGTATTGCAATAAGTTATATTGGGTGTGGAGCGATCCATACTGGCGAGTGTTTTTTTAAAAAAATCAGAGATATGATAATATACGTTAATTTGAAATGTGCTAATTTTGTGAACGCGCACGATGTCAACGAGAAATTTAGTGTCCCATGGTTCATACGACAACCCAAGTTACAAAATGTGACATGTAAGTTTCTTTCCCAGTACAGGGGGGGGGGGGCAGGGGCCCTGAATGGTTAGCGCGTGTGCACTGCATCATAAGGTCTGTCATTGAGTCAACTGGCGTGGTTTCGATTCCCAGATTGTACGTGACAAGGAGTAGGGTCGCCTTTCCAAATTCGTGGGTTTTTCTCCGGGTTCCTCCGGTTTCCCACCACTGCTAAAGACCCCTACGCGCAAGCGAATTATTGATATAAAATTGAACCATATATTAGTCAAAAACTGCAAAAATGCTTGTTTATTAGTAATTTTGTTACAATAGATGGTATTTTGCATGTTTTTCAGCTTCGGCGGTGCTAAAAAGCTGTGGAATCACTGTAAATGTTTCATTTGCATCTAACCATTCAATTTCATCATGTATTTTCATATCTGATGATATATAGTCCAGAAAGAGTAAAAGTACTGCGAGGAAAGAACTTTTCGGAGAGATTTACAAAGAGGAGCACATCTTTATTATGACGGGAAAAATACAGACTGGTATATTCGTGATTGGTAGGATGCGTCATTTGTGCAAAACAGAGAAAGGAAAAGCGATCATTAGTAGAGACGATGCTAGCAAAGAATTGTATACAAAAAAAATGTCTACCCTGTAAAAGAAAGATCCATATCTAAAAAGATTAGAAAAGACTATGAAATGTTATTGAGTCTGAGAAAGAGTAAGGGGATGAATCGCGAATCAGAAGTGAGAAAATGTCACATTGCGCGTACGATATATAACATACTTACCAGATTTATGATGTAGAAACAGAGATAGAAATCATATATTATTATGTATAATAGTTACAGCGGGTAATTATTGTATGGGATTTATTTACACAATACTGTTATTATAGAGACAACTGTTGTCTGAAAGTTGCCAAAATGAATTCTGTTCATAATGGCTTTACAAAGGGCAGTGTACCAACAGTATAGTAATTTAATGAGTAGAATTCATGTTCTCATTATAATAAAGAGTTTTAGAAGTCAATATTCTGTTATTATTTAAGCGTAAAGAACGAACTGAGTTAATTGTTACAGTGCACTAAACTACATGTACTGCCCCCAATTTACCCAGTTTCTAACTCTCGTAATTTCTAAGAATTAGTTCTTCTGACCCGAATAGAGTTGGACAGTTTGATATACTAATAATATATATATACAGCAAATTCCTATATTTTTCTTTTTTCTTTTCTTTTTTCTGTTTCGTCCTTTATAAACGGATTCTGGGTGATACTATGGTTTAAATTATATCAGGCGTAGGATTCAAAAGCGTGTGTCTTTTACCCAACACCATCTTAACACACATGGTTAGTCCTCCATGTCTGTATCTTCACCCCACCCCCTTTCTCCCCCCCCCCCTTCGTCTGACCGACGACACCACCTTAACACACATGGTAAGTCTTCCATGTCTGTTTCTTCACACCCCCACTCCCCACCGCCTTCGTCTGACCGATGATGCCTTGTTTACTGAATAGGCCAATGTACCAAAATCGTTGTGTTCATATCGTCGGCTCTTGCTCACTCCAAGCCTTACACTATAAACCTCAGAATGCCTCGTTCGGCATTTTTGTCCAAACGTGACAAAAACGTATTAAATTTTTTGCCATAATATTGCCAAGTTGTAACGTGGTAAAAACAAAATGCCACGTTTTTCTGGAGTTCCAAAACGTATTTTTTTTTTTTTAAAATTGCCATGTTTTTGGAACGAGGTATTTTGTCCAGAACGAGGCTGATCACAAGATTGGATACACGATTTTTCAAAAGAGTTGGGGGTGGGATTCAGCCAAACCAAATATGCTGTTCCTGTTTTTATATAATTAACGACGGGTTTAAGATGAAAACGTATCATGTCTATTGAGTTAGTTGCTCGGTCCAAAGGTAGAAGATTTTAATGGCTTTTAACACAAAATTAAGCAGTTTTATTCTCCAACATATAGTCCAGATCGACCCTTTATATAAGAAGCCCGACGTAGGCCGGTCACCTGAAGGATGTAAATGTAATTATCATTTTTAATATAGTTGTTCGCATCGCCCCGCTTTGCATGTCATTATATAAACATAAATTGTGTCTATTTCATTTTTCGATTGATTTTAATTTAATTGCTTTTGCAATTTTTATACATACAACTGAGTGTCAATTACATAAAATTTCATGAGATATATTAAATATAATATCGTTTATTATGTAAAAAAGGAACAGCATATTTGTAATTAATAATATTCAAAGGCCTAAAAAACAATTATTGAGTTCGCTCCGCTTTGAACTTTGCTGTTTTTCATTTCTCATATCTCTTTGTTGGAAATACTGTGTGAACATATGAAACTGCAACAAAGAATGTAACAAACTTTTTTATGCAACGAATGTCATTTCTAGTCGACTTTGCCTTATGTTTTTTTCTCTACATAATCGCTTGAAAGTGTCACCAAAAATGTTACGCTGTCCTCGATACGCTCGATGAACCCCACCCCAACCCTTTTGAAAAATCATGTATCCAACCTTGTGAACAACCTCGTTCTGGTCAAAATACCTCGTTCCAAAAACATGGCAATTTAAAAAAAAAATACGTTTTGGAACTCCAGACAAACGTGGCATTTTGTTTTTACCACGTTACAACGTGGCAAAATTGTGGCAAAAATTTTATTAGCACGTTTTTGCCACGTTTGGACAAAAATGCCGACCGGGGCATTCTGAGGTTTATAGTGTTATGTTAAAGAAGGATTAACAGTGAAATGGCTTCTGTTGGAGGGGGAACTAGCTCTCCATGAGGATTTTCTTTTTTCTTGTGTACATAATATTGGTAAGAAAATTTCGAAGAGTTTATCGGTTACTATACTACGTTATTTATAATTTATACCCACATTTCCAACTCTCTGAAATGAAATAGGGTTTAACGTCCTAATTTTCGGTACCAATCAGTCTAATGAGAACGGACACGCGCCATGTAGTGTGCTATAAGGGATTGTTACCAAGGCAGTGGCGTTACCGCCTACTCTTCTTCCAGTTCCAACGCAAGGGTTCTTTTACGTGCACGACAACGCGTAAACGGGAGGGGATCACGGTGCCTTGATTGGGTAAGACGCTGATTCGTTAGTCTGAAGGTCGGGTGTTCAATCCCTGCATTGGCCCAGAAAGTTCATCCAGATTTTCTGGCGTGGTTCTAGACCAGGACAGCTGTCTAGTCGTTCGGATGGAACGAAAAACCGAGGTCCCATGTACCCATTGGCGTGCACGTAAAAGATCCCTTGACAGTTGGAATTCGATTAAGAGTAGGCCGTAGTGCCGCTGTCCGGGCAAAATTTCCCTCATAGCACACTGTATGGCGTATGCCCGTCTTCATTAGCCCAGTTCGGAGCAGAACAGTAGGACGTTAAACCCCATTTCATTTCATTTCATTGCGTAAACGAGACCTCGATTGTTCATTTTATCTAATCAACTTACTAGCCACTGTTGCTTGCCACCGACAAGCGGAATCAACGCTGTAAAATCTCGAGCAACTTTCTCGGCAAACAATGCATGGGATTAAACCCGGGACCTCTTGGTTAGAGACACGTCTTCATTAGCCTAGCCGGAGGAAAACAGTGGAATGTTAAACCCCATTTCATTTCATTTCATTTCTTGGTTAGACAGCACGCGCCTTAACGAGACCAGTCATTCACTCCCTCGCTGATTTACCATCCTTTCACATTTTCATAACCCAGCCCCTGTTCAATACTATCCCATGCATGTAACGTTTGACTCGGACACACAGACTCCAATACAGACAAAAACAACAATTTTTAGCATTATATATTTTTATTTAACAAACATAGAAGCCAAGTCATTAAAATATTGGTATACAAAAGTTGGGAAGGCAAAATATTCAAAATCTACCATTTTTGGAATATTTCGATCACGTGATCGAGAACATCTGGATTTTTTTTATAATTTGGCTGGACCACGTGACCGGAAGTACAAAAATATTACCGGAATTACAAAGATATGCGATTATCTGGAAATATTTCACATAGTTAATGCTCTGACATGCGCAATGATGAATAATAATACTAAGCAGGAACTAGCATGTTGATGAGTAGATGAAGGTATCATGCATGACAACGAGGCAAAATGTCACAAAAGATATTTCAGTGGGAATTTTCAAAATAACGAAATTCCACACTCTTTTACCGAGCATTTATTTTAATTAACATTTAGGATCAGAAAACGTTAAATGATGCTCGCCTTGAATGTCCAGGAGCCATTTTCACGAAATTTCAAAAGTAACCAAATTCGTTTAAAAAATCGAGAAAATGGCTCTATATTTTACAAAAAGTTCAAACATTTCAAAAAGTTTGCATAGTTGGTAGATGTTGATGCAAATTTGGTCACAATTTGTCATTAATAAATCAAGGCGATTGTCAAGATTAACAAGAGACAGCGAAAGTAGACAATGAGAAATGATAATGTTTCGTCATGAGAATACGTAAAAAACGCTTCATGTACAATTAAGTTAAACCAATTGACTCTAAATCAGAAATTTTCAGTTCAATTTAGCTTAATATTCATAAACACGATTTTTGATACAGACGTTTGATTGATTTCAATGTTTTCACATTTCCTGCATACATGTTATTTATATACATTTTGAATAAGTCGAACTGAAAATATATTTTAAAATGGATTAGATAATCTATGTCATCAATCAATGTGCGATTTGATTTGAATTTAGACACGAACATCCAGTTGATAGGATATCGATTATGAGCATTTGACCGGATGGTCGAGACAGTTTGGTGCTACAAAAATAACATAATAATAATATAAAAAAATAGAAAGAAAAAAAAGAAAGTAATAAAGTTATCGAAAATGAAAAATAATGTGATTATTAGATTCTCCAATAATGCATTCAAATCTGTTGCGTATTATTAATTGTAAATCAGTAGAAATGAACATAAAAAATATCAATGCATAAATTCCAAAAAAATTAAAATGGACGCGATTTTCTGTCAAAATTTATCAAAAATAAAATAAACTCATCCAATGCATAACCGTCATTCAACCGACGCATAACCTAACATTCTCCATTTAGAAAAAAAAAATATTGATTTGATTCTACATAAATATACAAATATCCGTACAATTCCAAACTATCAATAGCCATGCCTAACATTCTCCAATAAAAAAGCGACTATCAAATTTGATTCTTTCTAAAAATTCAAATATCCATACAAATCCAAAGTATCAATTATTTTGGCAGCCCATGCAGTTTATTTCAATCATTCGTTTTAGTTTTATCGCATAAAAATGTATTGAAGGGTGTCAGTTATAATGTCCAATGTTAATGAAAAGAAAGGATCTTTTTTCTTTTATTATCCTTGTAAATAAATCTCAATTTGTACATCACCTAAAATATAACTCGTTTAAAATACGGGTAATATTAAAATCAGTTTCTACGATTTGCAGACCACTCTCGGTAGTCCATGCTACATAAGTTACATCGTTGGCCAGTGAGTGTGGGACTGAGACCAAGCGAACATACCAACAAAAAGCAGATGTCGCCCCCCTCACCCCCCCCCCCCCTCCAAATGAATTGACAACACATTTTAACTAGTTGCATATTAATCTCGTATAGTAAAGCATTGGGCAATCAAATTCAGTCGAAGCAGAAAATGCTCAGTAATGAATTGAGGCAAAGATTTGATATACCATATTTCATTGCTCTCACCCAATTAGAACCAAAGTTTTCGTACTTTAAAGTCCCAGTCAATAAAATCGTTCCTCCTATTTAGTCAAGGCATTCACATATTATACACCTACATCAAGTTTGGACATTCTACCTTATTTAGAAGAAAAGTTATTGTGTTCCAAAGTCTCGATCAATCAAGAAGAAATGCTTATCATTAGAATCAAAGTTATCGTGCCCGACCAATCACATTGTTTACAACTCTGCTTAACCTGATGCTCATTGTCGAACATGGTCAAGGTATTACAAATAAAGACTATCGTGTCCCAAAGTATAGGCTAATCAAATTGCTTATTTAAGAGGACAGACAGACAAACATACTGACGGACCCATTTTGAAAGTCCCCTGCTTTCTTCAAAAGGCGAGGGACAATAAATTTGCCAGACCCGAGCAAGTACTAAACCATGTCAAAACATATTATTTGCAACTCGCTTTTAACTTCTAATGCTCAATATCGTATTATATTATATACCAATTAATCAATTAATTAATCAACAAGGCAATGTATATACAAATAACAAAAATATTTTTGTGAAATACTCTTTTTTTTTAAATTTTATGAAAACTTGTAAAAATTATAGAAACTTATAATAGTCAAACAATATCCAGCTTAAAACAGATTCGTAGAAATCAGCCAAGCGCCATTTTCTTACTAAAAGTGACAACTAGACGCTAGAATAAAAATAATATTTAAAAATATTATCATGCGCTCATCGCTCGTCGAATCCAATCAAAATGCGCCAACTTGTAGCTGGAGTAGACAATTCAAGGTTGAATACGTAGCTGTTCTATGCACACTCTATGCCAGAAAAACGCATGCTGGGCTGTTTCCAAGAAACGATGCTCTGTAATATTGTATTCTATTAGAAGTATCTATAAACAGTAAAAAATCCAATATTTCAACACAACCAATTCAGACTTCGTATTTACAATTATTTAATACATCTTTATTTATAGTAACATTATCTATTTATAGCAACATAATCCATAATCAAGCCATGCTTACACGACCAGACATTTGTACGACCAGTTATTTCTCGAGATATATGACCAACACGATTTTCAATCTTCTGGTCAACCTTGCAAGGTAGTTCATATTATATTAAAATATAACGTGGATACTATTGTGACTGTTCGTGTAAATAGAGCTTAAGAAAACGAATTATCAAAATACATATACAATTAATGTGAAACGAAAATTTACAAATCAAAATTTCAAATAACAGTCAATTTTACCAATAAGGGGTATTTCACATATGTATTATCATGGATTCAAATTATTTTATTTCAATGACCATACATGAATTCTTTATTTTTCAAGTCAAAATAAAGATTAGTCAATTAAACATTTGTTTTCTTTCCGTTTAAATTTTACAGTAATTAGTAATGTAATGTCGTCGTATACAATTTCACAAAATAATACTTTGTATTACCATGGAAACTTAGAAATACTTATAATGCAAACATCATATGAGCCTCTCTTTGACTTAAGAGCCACACAAAACATATCCTTTAATATATCACGTGATACGTAAACATTAACCATTGAGATCATGAGAAAACTTAATTTCCTTAATTGGTAAATACTACCAAATATGGATAAAAAGAAACAAAATTACAAACAAACTATAAATAAATAAATAACTATTATTTGAATCAACTTGTGACTAGATTTCAATAAACATTTGATCATTCGTAATACAGTCGATTATTTCATTTGTTCTATTAATAATATGGGCCCAGGATGATGTCATGAATAACTATAAACGAAAGAAGAGGGTTTTTTTTATTGAAATTAGTTAGTTGTTTTTGTTTATTTTTTATTTTTATTTTAAAAAGATGTCTTTCTCTTTGTATAAATATGTATAATTTTTAAATGATAAAGTTTGGTTGTTTATAATAAACATTTGGTGTTTTTATATTTTGGCACTTGGTTCTACAAAGTTAAATACTGTAATATGAACTGCATGACTTAGAATTACTATATTATAATGAATAATAAACGCACCTGCTTAAGCGACAACCTGTAAGACTAAGGTCGTTGCGATACTATTTTCGTTTGTACAAACTAGCTTTTAGTCTAGTTCAAGTTCAATACACAACTTGGTGGTTTAATAAAACTGTTATTAACTAGTAATGCGAAATCTTTATTTTCATCTAAGACTTAGCAAGGTGTCCACATTATGATGTTAAATAAGTGAGAACGAACAAAAGTTCTGCTGAACACAGTTCTAACTGACTCTTTTAGATAACCAATGAAACTTATTACACAAACCGACAAAAAAATCAGGTTTCAGCAATGGTCGGTTAGCTAATAAATATCGCACCAATAATCCATGGGGCGATTTAATCAATAACATATGGAAACAAAATAATAAACAATCGATTCGATATTTCAAATACAAAAAACAAACAAACAAACAAAATCTACGAATATTAATTGTCAAACGTCTAAATAAAGTGGAATGCTTTTCAAATCAAATGATTTACACTTTTGGTGGATATAGGTGAAAGGGGACTGAAAAATTCTAATGCAATGTTTGAACGTCTTTATAGGCGCAAACTTGTTTATGGATCAAAAATTGTTTTGTTCTTATTCGGATACATATCTGATTTCAACAATTCTCAGGATTATTAAAATGTCTACTTTCGATTTTATTCACGATTCTGCCAGAACTCTTTCGGAGATTCAAAACTAAAACCGAATATTTCGCATACTAAACGTGTTTAAACATCGGCATAAAATATGGGATGGAATGGGAAGGGATCAAATCGTGATTATATGGGTGCATATTGAATAATATACTGTCAATTGTATGATTACGATATGGATGACACAAAATAAAATATAATATTCTATAAACAAACAAATACTACACTGTTTTCATATTTACTTTGTTTTTAAATAATAAGCTTCAAAACTAGTCGCTTACACCCACTTTAACTCTACAAAATTCCGTCAAATCCGGTCGAAGATCGATTAGATATTGCTTACATTTGACTGTTCGATATTCCACCAATTAATATTTTGAGATCAAGCTACTAGTTAAATAACATTGACCTGATACAATTCTATACTAAATTTGATCTGCATCGCCTTAGGAGGAATTATTTTAAGTCTCGCGAGATCTTACGAAAGTGTTTCTCGAAAAACACGAGATCACATTGTCAGCCATTTTAAATTTATGTCTTCGCGAAAATATGTCGCAAAATTTAAAGGTCTACATATAACACCAATAACTGGCTTAATAACAATGATTTATCATTCCGCCATTTTGTGACAGAATTTCGTCTCTCCGGCGTCTTCGTGAGATCACAATAATCGGCCATGATGAATTTAATTTGATTTCAAAAAGACCGAAACGAGATCGATTAGGGAAAGAGGTTTTCGACATATAGATGCATGTTCGTTTTGCATAATTAGATTCCACCATATACGTTTTATATGGGGTAACTGCCATTTGATAATTTTTAATTTTGCATGCCATTTAATCTATTTAAGGCTTCGTATGGTTGGATGATACGCCCTTCTCGGATCATATTCGTTGTTAGTTGTTACATATTTAGAGTCAGATAACCTCAGTGCTGACTTTTTGAGCAATATGTAAAATGGTGACGTGCTTTTCCTCCTTTTATTTGATTTAAAATTCTGGGCAAACTGAACTCTGTATTTTAATCATTTGAGACATATCGATGTGCCTTATAAACGTATGATGTGAACTGAACATACTATAAGATTATGTGTTATTTGACACACAATTCATAAATAAAAATAAATCGTATTTCGTTTCGCTTTTTGTTGTTTCACTTAATAAAACGAAACTTAATCATAACTGAGAATATAAGGACCACCGCATACACATTGTTTACGAGCACTTAATTATTCAAAACAAAGATAATAACGTAATATTTCTTTAAAGTTGGCTCTTTCAAACAATTTGTAATTCTATCAGGTGTCAAAAAAGAATACATAATGGTATTATAAGAGTTTTCTCTGGGATGAATAGAAAATATTACAATTAAACATAATGAACTTATACGTTACAGTTTGAATCTTATTAGATAATTCCAATAGTTATTAAATTTGACTAGACACATACGTATCCAATGAATGGGTATTATGTGTTCTTATAATTACCCCGTTGTCTTATTTCTTAGCAATGTACCTTACAGTTATTCAGGGATATAGGAATATTTACAAATATACGAGATCGTTTATGGCTAATACAAAATTTGCTTTTATTGAGCAAAAAACATAAACTAGTAGTAATAGAGCAAATACTAACAAATTCAAATCTCAATGCATGAATCATGAAACATTGTTATCAAATGTAATTCACTTCAAAATTATGTAAACAATTTGCAAAAATATTTTCATTTAATTCTTTGCATAGCACCTCTGGATTAAATGTTGAAATTCATTTAGGTGGTATGATGGAATCCTTGTTGAATCGTCTACCCGACCAGCGAGGCCTGGGAGTTATCTCCTCAGGGGGCGCACTGGACTGCCAAGTTGTAAAATAACTTGAGAGTTATCGTACTTGTTGAGTTGGTAGTATGAGTCGTCCCTAGGGTTTGTCTAGCCCCTGGGGGTCGGAATAATGATCGTTTCAACTGGGATCATCGCGTTCGTCTAGAGGACTCGGCGACCGTAGGAACATACTTCGAAAAGTGTCGACGAATCCCGAAAAATAGTTCCTATGGGCACCTGGGAAGGAATTTGATGGCACCATTTCAAACACTGAATTCTGAAAGAAAAAAAAATCAAAATATGAAATAAGCAACCAAGAGACGCAAACCACATAATACATGACAGTTTAATGTCTTTTTTTTCAGATATTGTCATATTGATATCTAGTTCCTTAAAAATACAACAATATAGATCAAGCTTGTCTATATTACAAAAGCGCAAGTCACCTAGTCACCCAAACGATAAATAGTCAAAGACACCTTTTGGAAGGCGCCGAGAGCTTTTATGTGCACTGTTAAAGTTGAACTTCTGAGTTCTCGGTCATTGATAACTTTACCTCGTGGGGCTAAAGTTTCGGTCGGGCTTGATAACTAAATAATTTTTGTTGAAGATCCCTTGGGACCGCCAAATCCCCTTCGTTGTTGAAATGTCATTTAGAGCACGTGCTAACAGTCGACCACCTTATTCAATTATATTTAATTGGATCAAATGACCAATCAAGGGTTAACTAAACATTTAAAGTGTGACCATATTACTATCCGGTGACATGCACGCGAGGTCAGTGTACAAGTCATAAATACCAGTAAACAGATTTAATAACTGATTGCAGCGACATCTGTTGACAGGAAATGAAATCCAAGATGAAGAGTAAAAACAATATGATGGTATTAAGTGTCAATAAATGTCATAAAATAATCACTTTTTGATGTTTTTATTTCATTTTCCTTTCATGAAAATCTTTTTCAGTTCTCGTTTTGTTTTGAATTTTTGTCTTTAAAGAGGCATATGATATGCATGAGTGTATATTTGTCTTAAGTCGACGCCATATCATCTTCCTAGTTTTAATAAGTTACAGTTTATGAACAGTCATAAATCCGAGAAAATGACAGAGCGGCGACTTCTTTGTAAGATACTTTGAGTGAGGTTTGTGTTGAAAGTACACGCTTTGTCAAGCTAAATTTAATGGCCGTTATAACATTCTCCTCTTGAATTAGAATATCTTTCATTTACGGAAATTTTACTACTTGAATTAATCGGATTGTGTGAAAAACCTCAAGTGGATTTTAAAGGTAATACAAATAATTTGAGCAAATAATCGCTACATGAGAGATAAACCCTTGACTTTCAGTGGTAAATCAATATCATATTATCACGCGTGATTTTCCCTCACATGGCACTTTGAGTTTCCCCGCTGTTTTTATACAAGCTGTCCTGCCGGAGTGTTTAGCGACAGGGGAACAATGAAAAGGTCAACACGCGCATTGCACGATCATGTTTGTTCTCTCCTTTTCAATCAATGAAACATAAAACGATTATTCTATCATTTTTTTTTATATTTGTTGCATTTTTATACACTCGGTAACAAAAGGCTCTAAGATGTTTCCTTTGTAATTCGAATCCGTTAATATGATACGCATGCCCAGTTTTTGTGACACGTGCATGCTAATTAGAGAGGGTGAAAGATGCCTATTAGTCTTTCATCCTATTTATGTGTATTTTATATGACATACTATATAGCACGTGTAAAACCCCAATGACCTGTGTATTTAAAGTAACTAATGGTCCGCGCACAACTTTGTCTTTATTTCATAAAAAGTAATTAATAATTATACGATGAAATTTGTAACAGTATAATTTTTAAAATGTCTTTCACAAATTCGTTGACATATTTAATGTGTCTTGGGTTTTCAAACATATTTGGTTTTTACATAATATAAATAAATCCTGAACCAACAATTCTTTGAAGATACCGACATCAAATTATAACGAGTGCAAAGGGGTTTATTCAAAACATTAATATTATTTTTATAACCAGGCGCATCTGTACTGCCTTTTGTGTTCCACTTTTCTCCGCCCAGGTAACTTTATGTTATGATTTTAATACATGTAACACACGGTTGGCGTGATGTAATGAATGATTGAACTTCTCTTTAAAAGTGTTCATTTCCTCGTCATAACTGAATCTATTTATAGATCTGATGTCAATAAGTCATCAAACGATGAGATAATTTATACATTAATTAGTCATACATACATAAGATATTATAACGCATTATATTTATTTTACGATCAGTACAATCTCATAACTTAACCAAAGCTGTTAATAGTATTTGTATTTTATTTTAAAACTTCTAAAGTGTTTCATTAGATCCGAATGATATTTCTAGGCGCTTGAAAAATGTTTATAATGTTCAGCAATTTGGGACAAGAAATAAGCTAAGAAAACGAAAAGTTTTATCTAATGTTCTTTCCCAGTTGATTTTCAATGCCCTTTTGAGAAAATGACGATCTTCCTCTAATGTTATTTTGTTTCAGTGTGATTTGGTAAAGGAAATTTTCCATGTAATTTCTTATAGGCATGGGCACAGAAAGAAGTGAAGTGTCAAGTGAAGATCGAAGAATTGGTCTGACTTTTTCATGATAAAAACTTAACAATTATTTCGTAAGAAGAAGCAAGTAGCCATTTGTAAACATAGGATTTAGTTTTGAACTCGACTTAGGAACAGTAGGGGGTGCCAATCCTGTTTCTTTTGTATCTCAGTCCAGCGTGAAACATAAAATACTTGTATATGTTCTATTGAAAAACATTGAGGAGGGCAAGGAACAGTAACTCTCAATGTCATGTCTGGGAGAACGAATCTGACATGGGATACACTCGGCCAACCTCAGCAGATTTCAGTACCCTACATCTGCTAGATGTAGACATGTAGAGTAACGGAATCTGCCGAGGTTTGCCGAGTGACATGGGATAGTGCACTGTTTATTTTAAATGTATACATTAGAAGCTTAATAATCTTATCATCTACATCGGTATACATATTTTATATTAATTTAAACTCTACGAATCTCATTGAACTTCTTTAATAATATGGAGAAAAAAAAACAAATACATTTTTTTAAAGAAAATTAAAACCGTTTGATTTATCTCTTATGATCAATCATAATATGTAAGTTTGTAAATAACCTACTGGAGATTTTAGATGCTGGTCTTAAAAATATAAATGAAATGAAATGAAATGAAATGGGATATAATAACGTCCTACAGTTCTGTTCCGTAAAAAATATAAATATCATAAAATGACATAGCAGTTTAAATGTGGCACCCCATCACACACATATGCTCCATGTATCTATGTGTTTATTTATTTTCTTGCGCAAAATATCGACAAAATCACACTTAAACTTATCAATGTGCACTCAATGCTATCAGATTTTCCTGGTTCTCACGCCTAAAATGTCGATTAACCAGTAAGGATTTCTTTAGTAAGCGGACGTCTTGATATTCTCGACTATTTACTACCACGGTTTACGTCATATGCACCGAATAACCTCTAGTATATGCATAGATGTGTAATTATTAATAATTGCTAATAAGCAGGTACTTATAATATAAACATGTGTTGTACCTATTTACCATATAATTGCATCAATAAAATCAATTTGGGTTTATTTCATTATAACTTACTAGAATATTTAGTTCGAAGTCAAATTATCGAGAAAATGTGTAAAAATGTATAAATTCTTTTCCGCAAATGATTTCTTGACATCTGAAAAAGTGTGCCATGTGTGTGTGTTCTTGCCCCCCAAAAATGATTGTGGTTCCAATTGATAAAAAAATATAACCCATTTGCTTTAGAAATGTATTTGTATTGGCACGTGATGAACAAGTGCACTTGGTTGTTTTTTTTTCGTTTTAATACCGTATATTAAAACAAATATATTTATAGCCATTATAACAATGATCGTATAATAACACTGACTATTTGAATACAAACCATAAACCTCTTTGTTCGAAAAGATTATGACAACTCAATGTGCGTAAGTATAGAAAAAAACTTAACTTTTACGGGAGAATTGGATTTCCTACTCAATAGAATAATTAATTAACCAGAAATGATCTTCTCATTGTGACCACCATTTAATTTTGGAGTTAATATTTTATAATATTATTCACCGTTAGAGGATTTATTGAAATATTTCCATAAGTTTTTGTTTTTTGGAAGGATGAAATACTTTACCGTTAATGAAGTGTGGTGTTTTGTTATTCGATAATTGTACCTGATTGTATACATGTAGCTAAATATTGTTATTCATCTTTTATTAAGTATTGACAAAGAAATTAGTCGTCACGCATGACCGATCTTCAAACAGTGGCAACTTAAAACTTGAATATTTGATTTGTTGTCAGAATTTTTAAATTATTCACCAGAATGTTCTTTATTGAAAACGATTCAATTCAAAATTGTGTTGGTTTTTAGAATAAGAAATGTCACTGTTTTATGTTTGTAAGCTCATGTCTTCTATACAAAGAAGGCTGATATAAGTAAATACAAACAAACAATTAACCTAAAAATTTCACCGAATTTTGTTTAAGTAGAAACAAATAGGGGTCAAAGAATATTGCACTGTTGCAATTAAGTAATGTTGAACCAAAACGGTTAAAGATAATATGTTGCCAGACAATGAAACACACGCCCACAGCAGCCAAATCATCCGACGGTTAACAAGGGTTGTGGCATATTCAAAATTTTGTAGGTAATGGGGGCATTTACAAGACAATTTCATACAGATCCGATTATAATTTTCGTCCTTTGAGGATTCACGAGGTTCCACAAACTGAGACAAGGTCCTTAACTCTGGAAGTAACATATAAAAATTGTTGAAATTCGACAGCCATTTTCGTTTTACTAATTTAAATAATGCATATAAATTTCATATATATCGAATGATGACTTGTTGTTCGAGCGTTCACGTTGTCCAACAAAGTAAATCAAGGCCAATAACTCGAGAAGTAATTATTTGACAGAGAGAGAGAGAGAGAGAGGGAGAGAGAGAGAGAGAGAGAGTTTAACGTCCACTCGACACAGACTAGATCATTTCGGGACAAACACATGGTTTAATTTTATTTCAATAATTCGCTTGCGCGTAGGGGTCTGTAGCTGTGGGAGGAAACCGGGGGCCCAGAGAAAACCCACGAGGTTGGACAGGCAACCCTACTCCTTGTCATGTACAACCTGGGATTCGAAACCAGAATTTCAATAGGGCCATAACTCTAGACGTAATTAACGGAAATGGCTTCTTCGTTTCACTAATTTAAATAATTCAAATAAATTTCATACAGATCGGGTGACTTTTATCGTTCACAGGATTCAACAAAGTGAAACAATGGTCATAACTCTAGATGTAATTACCGGAAATTGCTGAAATTCAATATGATTTTGCTTTTCACTAATTTAAATAATGCATAAAAATCATACAGATCGGATGATAACTTTTGTTGTTGGAGCGTTCACAGGGTTCGACAAAGTGAAACAAGGGCCATAACTCTAGACTAATGTACGGAAATTGCTGAAATTCAAGAGGCTTCTTCGTTTCACTAATTCGAAGAATGCAAATAAATTTCATACAGATCGGATGATAATTTTTGTCGATAGAGCGTTCACAAGGTGCAATAAAGTGAAACAAGGGCCAAAACGTCAGAAGAAATTAACGGAAATTATTGAAAAAAAATAAGATTCTTTATCTCACTGATGTAAACAACACATATCAATTTCAAAACAATCAGATGATAAATGTTGTCTGTAGAGTGTTCACAAGAAAATGTGGACGACGGATCGACAATATACGACCACATTCAAGATCATTATTATCCTATTTGCGCATTATATTTTTACAAACCTACACACTAATGTAGTTCATATGTTTATCTAAATATAGGTTTTCTATAGATAGTAACTACGGGATGTGTATTTATGTAATATATTAAATGTCAAGTGGATAAGGTCAATTACATTGACATGGATTGACTAATAACAAGTAAACAAACTCCTAAAAAGTGCACACAGATTAACTACGCTCACCCATTCACACAACAAAATCTGTCGATGAGTGTAAATCTAGAAAAGAGTGTGCATGTGGGGGTGGGGTGGGCGGTGTCTTTGGTGAGAAGCAAATGGCCCGTTTTTAGTCGAATGATTT
The DNA here is from genome assembly GCF_932274485.2 of Patella vulgata. Classification (NCBI taxonomy): domain Eukaryota; kingdom Metazoa; phylum Mollusca; class Gastropoda; family Patellidae; genus Patella; species Patella vulgata. The sequence continues at coordinate 29,910,314 of NC_065883.2, forward strand.
CACAACTAAACATAGTCGATTTTCTTAATCATGGAAAACGAAGTCTGTTGTATTGATGTCATCATAATATACACGCCAAGTTTCGATAAACAAGAGCAGATAACTCACCGATCGACGTCTTCTGTGGCTATAGTTCTGATTGAATTCATCACTCAATCTTCTTAATTCCCTTCCAACTTCTAACTCTCGCTGATTTCTCAATGTCTGCATATCAGGGAGGGATATAGAGCGGTCCCGTGGGAGATGGGGGATAATATCTGGTAATGGACCTTGTGGATGCGATAAATCTCTGACGTCTTCACTATCTGAATAATGACGTAATGTACTGACCGCTGTTCCTGTACCTGAAAAATATCAATGGGAAAATATAATTTTACTTTCAAAAAGACGTCATTATGTGTATCTTAAAAATGTATGGTCATAAATCGAGAAGAAAAAAAACGACTGCAATAAAAAAAAAAAATAATAATTATCAAAAACAAAATCTGTTAATACCAATACAAATGTTTCCCTTTTTTCATTTTTCATACAGCTTATCTGTAGTTCAAACAAACAAATTGACAAACAGTGAAATTGATTTTCCTCGTTTAAAAATATATTATTATTCAAATTGAAGTTATTTATAAACATTACGACAGTATATTTAATTTAATTCTAGAATGTAGGTTAAATATACGATACTATTGATTTTAAATATACATTAGATCTACAATAAATTTATAATTTGTATGGAATTTTAAAAAAAAAATCTAATTTCGTTACGTTATTCAACTGTAACAGTTAATATTTTACGCATTTTTATTCAGTAAATATAAACTTTTTTTTCTTTTGCAAATCCAAATATATACCATATCAACGTTCAATATTTGACTTTTCGCGGCAACATTTAGTTGCTAAGCAATGCGACTTCCTACTTTATTTGGAATTACGATAACACATCTTACATGTGTTACGCCATTTTGGAAAAATCGTGACAAAATCTGTATAAAGATTCAAAAATTTGTATTTAGGATCTAGGTCAGTATTAAAGATTTATCTTCATTTTCCATAAGGTGTTGTGGAACGTAGGCAACCTTTAGCAACACAGTTTTTACAAGAAATGTGGCATTAAAATTAAGCGAGTCCTACAAATGTGACATTAAAGTTAAATAAATCCTACTAATGTAAAAAAAATAGGCTTTTGCTTTGAATTTGACGAATCGGTCAAATGATCTGGTACATGCCACAAGCATTTTAAACATTTTTAGTGTTGGTAGGCTACTAGTTAGTTATTATAGACAACATCATGCAGCTATCAACAATATAAGATTATATATCATTCTTATTTGTCTGGTATTTTACACGTGTGTGCATACTGCGCACATGGAATCGTTTTTCGCTTGAGAACATTTTCAAGGTATCTTGATCTTTTGACAGGTAACGTTTAGGTACCATAGACTAAGTTATCAGGGCACTATAGTCTCGGTTATCAGTACAAGAGATGCAGCAGCTGGCGTTTTACCAAACATTGGCACTAAAACCGTGAGAACGAAGACTGAGTATTTTCCCACTGCTTTTCATCTTATAGTGCATTCCACAACTAACTCATCACTAGCCAACGTTTTACAAAAAAATATTATCTATATCTAGAATAGATTGTTTTACATCGGTCAGAAAAAATATATACCATTCCAAAACTACAGGTAACAATGCTGGCTTTTACTTAAAGAGCAGGCCCAGATTTCGTATGGTTGCCACTGATAAAAGAGCGTTCAAGTTTCTGCGCAAACCGGGATAAGGAAGACGGGTCAAATTATTCACTAGCCGTTCGGAAAAGATAGCTGGTTTGGTAAACATTAACCCTTCGGGGCATTCATTATTATTATATGTTAAGATGGCTATCCATACTAACGTTACGTGGAACTGGTGTAATTCAGCAACGATCAAACAGTGGTATCAACTAAAATATATCTGCACAGGTTCCATCTTGAATTAGGAAATTTTATACCCCTATAAACTGTATAAATCGGTCAGAAAGAAATATTTTCAAATGCGTATACTGAATTCCGTTTCTTTGCAATTGTAAGAATTTAAACTACAATCAGCCAGTTAGTTGCTTATTTACAGACATAGATTCAGATGCAAGCAGACGTAAAACCTCAACCAGCCTGTCCTATTTTAGCACCTACCAGACGCCGCCACCAGCCTCTACATGCAGATCGATTGTACGACGTAGTCTTGAAACAGTTCCAACAATTACAAAACAATCAACAAATAAAAGAAGATAAATAAAAAGAAGAAAGCAAATTAAGAATTTAGGCAATACTCTTATCTTAGTTTGATGACAGGTGAAACGTTTGAATAGATTATGAGAGAGTTACTGTTTGTTATGAATTATGATAGAGAAAACAGAAAGAATGTGAGAATTGCCAGGAATTGTAAATAAATAAATTAAGTGAGATAATGAAAATAACCGAGCGTAGATAAGACAAGAGTTGATATATTTAAAGTGGATGATGTAAATATTACGACCAGGAGAGTATACAAGTGAAAGGGCGTAATTTGATAATATAACGTCAGCTCCTGGGATGATTACCAAACGAATGTCTTTAAGGCATATAGTCTAACTGTTTAGATCTATATACACGTACATGTACTTGACCTAGTGACTTCAAAATGTTTAGCAAACTTATAAATTAATCTAAAGGGCACAAACGAGAGTATGGGTTAATAAGCTGTACGAATTAATGTCTACACAAGTAGGTCATTTACACTTTAGACTTATCACTTATTAGAGAACATCTGATAACACTGAATAATCGGAAACCAGTCCATCGAGAATGTTCCCAATTAGTCAATCCACCCCTGTGTTGATAATTGGTCTGCATGCAGTTATCCCAAACGGCTACCTGACATGTCTTGTTATAATAACAGACACAAAGTTGGTTGATCGACATTTTGATTCTTAAATCGACGATTTAGTTTGAAAACACTAACCATGCTTCTAGAATTTTGAGAAGTATTTACTATTCTGCTATTTAATTAAACCGGAGAAAAAAGTTTATTTAGTCTATTGGTGTATGAAAGATATAAAATGGATTAGAACCGTATTACAAAACAGTATACTAATTATTGAATATGGCGTCCATTCAGGTAAGAGATCTATTATCAAAGTAGATAGTTCTATGTGTATATAATGGCACAGTTAGAACTGTTTAACGGCAATAGATAAACAAACTTGTGATTTCAACCAACATCCATTTTTCAGCAACTCAAAAAGTTTATTGAAATTCTCAAAAACCACAGAATTGTGATAGTATCTTCTAGTTTGATCGGCCAGTGACAGTTACACGTGTGAATTATTTATAGAATGTTAGTCTATAACGGTAAAAATACAAACAGTTTTAACAGCTGACTGAAAACAGAGCCGACTTTTTCCCCAGTTCGTCATCGTTTTCTCACGACCCGCGGTTTTAAAATGTTTTACTTGGAAAATATTTTGGAACAATTAAAACATGGCTCGTTACTTTATAGAACACTAACCACAGTTTGTCAAATAAATAAAATAAACGAGTGTTTTCACTAAGAGACATTCTGATGATTTGATACTGCATGGGAAAAGGCAAAGTTGATATGCAAAAATATTCCAAGCAAAGAATTGCTTGTCTGGTGAAAACCGATACATGAACGGAAGTTCACACAAGTGTCCAAAGAGAGAGAGAGAGAGAGAGAGAGAGAGAGAGAGAGAGAGAGATGGGGTTTAACGTCCACTCGACACAAACTAGGTCATTTCGGGACTAACATATGGTTTAGTTTTTTTCTTTCAATAATTCGAATGCACGTATGGGTCTTTAGCAGTGGGAGGAAACCGGAGGACCCGGAGAAAACCACGAGGTAGGACAGGCGACCCTACTCCTTGTCACGTACAACCGTGAATTCGAAACCACGCCAGTTGACTCAATGACAGACCTTATGTTACAGCGCGCACGTGCTAACCATTCGGCCATCCAACCCCCAAGTGTCCAAAGTGTTGAACTGTTTTAATTATATTTGTGACTGTCGTTTGTCTATTCGGGGTTGGAGGCTGCACAGGGGCTGTCTCGGGCTGAACTTTCGGGTGGCGTTGGAATACTAGCCCCGATCCACGGAACTCCTATGGAAGCGTGGCAAGGCTCTATCTGTGCAACGCTGACAGAATAATAAATCTAAATGAGATGTGTTGAAATTTATCAATTTATTTTAAAAAATTAAGGCAAATCTGCTTTGCGCTTTTTCATTTTCCTTGTACACATATAATGTTCTAACGTCAAATATCAATACATTTGCAACTGAAACGCAATACTACGTATAGGTTATTCCGTGTATAACAAAACAACTTGGTTCTTTTGATGATACAAAATTTGCACAGGATAGTGAATTGTCAAGAGATGGGAAATAAATTATTAAATTCATTAGTTCAAATAAGGTAACAGGCGGCCAGTTTTATGACCGGTATGAAAAATAGATCTAACACCGACGTTTCGTATTAATCACGTGCGCTTGAAAATGGCGGGAAAACTTCTGACCTCTGAATCTCTAAAGACTCATAAAGAAAGGACATATCACCATAAATTACAATTAATAATACATAATTGGCATTTTATATTATTTAATTCCGATCAGATATATTTCATATCTATCAAACTTGACACACATTGCTAGAACATTAGCAAATAATCTGTCACCTACATATTATTACATGGCAAATATATACACGTATTCAGTCTGATGTATCTCTTAATAACTTTGATATCACCCTAGGTGGGAGCAGCAGTAAAGTTTGGATAAACTGAACTATATTCCATTGTGATTTTTTGTGAACACAGATAATCCTAGATATCACCCTCATTAATATTAATCTGTTAGTTTAGACACATTTGCTATAAATTATTTATACGTGACAATCGGGTCACATATGAAATACATTGAGACATTCTAACCGTAGACACGTACATCACATCTCCAAATCAACAAATTAGTTAGACAATTATGACAATTAATACAATCTTAATGTCAGATCGATTTATTGTCTGTAGGTTTTCGGATCAATTTATTATTAATGTATAGACATTGGACTCAATACAAGACGTGTACATATTCATTAATTTTTATTAGTGACAAATAAATACAGATTCGTTTTGCAACCGGGGTTTCGATATCATTTAATGAGGTCAATATATTTCAGGCATGTGTCTACTTCACTTCGATCGCGACCTCTTTTCACATTATAATCACAAGCGTGTAAGCGATAAGTCCTTTTGGGGAGCGATGGCATGTTCCTGCTTTTAGAGACCCCTAGCCAAAACATATATAACATGATAGTATTTGCAACACGTGCATGCGCACATACACACTCCATTAGATCCAACATAACCCTAGCATCTGAGACAAAAGTCTTCGATAGCTTTGAAGTTCGAATAGTCACCATGTGTCATGTCCAAGCGTGACTCTAGGGCCATTCAACCTAAATGAATTGGGTACCACTATTTATCAAATCTAGTTAAGATAGATGCATTAATTAATTACGTGTGCCTAAAGTACATGCATTAACAAGCAAGCTAATCTCCGCATATGAGGAAAATCTAATGAAATGGGGTTTAGCGTCCTACTGTTCTGCTTCGAATGGGCTAATGACGACGGCGAATTGAAGAAACTTGACATGTTCGAGTTATAGGTGTACTCCTATTTGAATAAAAGTATGAACAAGATATGATACATGTACAATAAAATACGAAATGTTAGCTGTATGATTTTGTCAAGTAAATAAAAAATAATAAACATATCCTGTCCCGTTATTTATATCTAAAGAAGCAAAGCGATAATTCAGGTTATTCACATTTAAATTCCACTGCTTTAATCTTCTACCCTTGAATGTTTTGTTTATGTATGTATAAGATAACCTAATAAATGTTGAATATATCATGTGCCATCAACCTGCTGACCAGATATATGTATAACCCTAATCTCTAGAGGATTAGTAACCAGAGGAGTAACCCTACTTGATCTATTAACTAATTATATTTATTTACAGTGTAAATAGGGTAAATGGACCAGTGGAACAGTTTGATTAATAATATACAATAAAGCATTGTTATCTAAGTGAGTCAGTTCAGTTGATTGACATAATACTGCCATACAACCTTACATATTCTATAGCAACAGGTCATTACGCATCATCCCCACAACCCCTTTCTTTGAATTGTAAGTTTGTTCAGGTTCGATTTCATAGTCCAGAAGAGAGAGGGAGAAACGGGGTTAACATTCACTACAGTACCCCCAACATAACCTATGGCATCAAAGAAAGGAGTATATCCATGCAAAATGTTCTTTCGGAAGAAGAAGAAGAAGAAGAAGAATTGTTTTATTTATGTGTCACACATTGTACAATAGCAATACAAATACGATCTTAAAAAAAAATATAAGTGTACAATGTCCGGTCTTTAAGGCCTACGAGACACAACAAGCATGATAGATCATCTACATTCGAAGATAATAAATAAATACATGTAAGTAACAAAGATAAAAAAAAAAAAAATTTGAAACGTACTAACAATAACATTTTGTTATTACGTGTTCTTTAATATGTTAGCAATCACGATATAAATCGTTAAAAATAACAAATAGGCATATAAAATAATAGTGATCGAAATGTCATCATATGTTAAAATATTTTCTATGATAAAACATTTTTTTAACAATGGCAGCTAGGACTTTTACAAGGCGCGAATTGATCATTAGGGAACATAGCTTGTTAGTTGGTATCAATGTTACGAAATGTGGGTTTACGGTGGCTGCGGCGTTCCATAACTTTCGTCTCAGATCGGAGAACAATATAAAATTTGAAACAATAATCTTGGCAATCAAGGGTTACTAAAAGAAAAACGAACAAAAACACAGACGCACACGTGTCATTGGCCTTTCGGACAGGAGTTAACAGTCAACGTTTTATAAAACCATAATTATTACATATGATTAATAATCAGACAAACTCAACATGATTCGAAATTTGTGTTACAGCCTAAACATTAGGTTCTTCAACTTCCTTTTCGACCATTCAATGCCGAGTGATGTCATTGACTAAGACCGGATGAGGTCATTTATAAACGTATGTCATACACTATAATTTCCTGATCTTGTTTTCTTGTCAAAACGACTGTCAGTTAATTTTATTAATCAAAAGGCGCATTAAGAAAACAATAACCCTACTGTTTAGTGTTTATGAAATTAGCCCTACTACATGTATCTAGTAATCTGTAGCTGAAAGGAATATAAAATAATCCGCTTTTTTGTCATTGTTTACAAAAGTCACTCAACCCTAAAATATTGTATGTAGAACTTTATTCTCGCGGTGGGCCGCCCGTGGTTATTCATTATAGCGACGGGCTGTCCAATTTAAATCTGAGCCAGTGCTATTTGTAAAGTTTTTCAAAGAATAAGGTATTCCTAGCAATTACACTGTACTATCAACTGAATTTTTTTTAGAATGTTAAAATTATGTCGACAGTGTCTATAAAAGTATAATGGGAAACTTTATTATGTAAAAAAAAAAAAAAAAAAAAAAAATGAAATGGGTTTCACGTCCTACTTTTCTGCTCCGACTGGGCCAAAAAGACGGGCATACGCCATGAGGGAAATTTTGGTCGGACAGCGGCGCTACGTCCTACTCTTAAATCGAATTCCAATTGCCAAGGTATCTTATATGTGCACGCCAATGTGTACACGGGACCTCGGTTTTTCGTGCCATCCCAACCGACTAGCGAGCCAACGTCTCACCCACTGAGCCACCGTGGCTACCACGAAGAAATGAGGCCACCAGGTGTAACAAATATTGTCCCAGGTGTGAATTTTAATTTCTGTCGAATTAGAAAAACTTAAACGCTGGTTCGAACGATTGAAAAATCTTCAAACATAAATAAATACATTATTGGATTTTAATTTACGTGTGTATTGGTTTCTGCGACGCTCGCGTGGACCTCGCGAGTTGTGACTATTAACCAATCAAATGACATAAGACAAATATAGCAGCATAACAAATCCCGACAACCTTCTTGTGTTTACAAATAATGGTGTATTTTGGCGGCTGATGTAAGATTTTAATCTATTATTCAATACACGTAAAACGGACGAGTAGACTCGTGCAGACGGCATTATCAGTAGCAGACGACTAGAACTACTTTGCTTTTCCAATTTTTGAAAAAAATATTTGTTTTGGCAGACAGTTTAAAATAAAATAAAATATTTAAACATAAATTTTTAAAATGTGGTTTTGGCAAACATTTACCGTTTAATCATTTTTTTGTTCTTTCTACAATTTAAACTGAAATCTTATCCACGGGACACTCATAAAGATATCATGGCACAGATCCGGCGCTCGTGCTGGCAACGTGCCACCCTGGTGACACACGACACTAGTCTGTCAACTAACAAATCAACCTCTTAAAAAATCATTGGGCAAGTAAAACTTGGGCAGTTTCAATTTGTGGCCAATTTATAACAAGTACAGTAAACTAATGTCGGGTTTAAGTTAACCGAGTCTCCATGTTTGAGTCAACATTGGTTTAAGGGACAAGAAATTGGGCCAAGTTATTATTCACTGTCCTCAATCCAAAACTTTTCAAGTTTAATCTACCAGAAAAATATATTATTTTAAAAACACATTTTTAGTTTTAATTTCAATTTTTAAGTCCGTAGATCTAAAATTTGATCAGGTTGCGACTTCATCTCTTGCCTTCATGAAATATTGTCAGGTCAAATTAATGCGGTTATACATTGTAGACTTTCATGGTATTGGCGGGTCAAACAGAGAACTTGCTTACTTCACAGAGAGAGAAAAAATAAAACAAACTATATGAAACCCATCAGAAATATAACGTACAAGGTGTCAAAACTTTACAACCTTGTCATCAACGTGTGTCATCTATGTTTTGGCAGTTCGCTGACGATAGTCGGAAAATATTGACAAAAAACGGGGATAAAAACTGCACGAGAGCGAAATCAATGTAAGCTAACTTTCGACACACGCCAAACTTAAACAATGATCCAGTAACAAACAGCTTTTACTCTAAAGCAAATTTTAACACCATTTATTTCTAGTTCGGATCAATTTTACTACTCCATTTTACAAACAGCCATGCAGGTGTTCTGACACATTTTGGCGAGTTTTCCGACGTCTTTCTAACCCGGAAATCTTCCATATGACGTCAAACATGGTAAACGTTAGAAATGATACTGTTCATGTAATCGGATATTTGAAAACCCCTTTTTCGTATTAAACAAATACAAGAAATAATTTTTTAATCATCGAGTTTTTCATATAATTTGGAAAACTTTCCATTCAAAATCTGGAGAGGTGCCGTACCTATGTAAACGACAAGATAAAACATGCATGCGTGTAACTACAGAAATGCGCGTTCTTCTTAAGTGAATTTCATGTCCAATTGTCATTGATCTGATACACATTATGTGGTTTAATCATTCAGACTATAAATTAAATTATTTGTGAATGAAAATATGTATTCTTAATTTACCTTTTATCACAGCATGCGCACAAATCAACAACGGTGTAACATATTGACACTTCAAGCATGCACGTGCGTTTGGAAAATTGAACTTTGCGGGATGCAGATGGTAAGCATGTCCATTCAAGTCTAATCACTTATTGTGGTGTATATTACCGTTTAACTTTAGTTTTTCACTGTATAGAATTTGTACGACAACTGTAAATGAACACGACACTTCCTATATGCACGTGCATGATTGTTATAATAAACTAAGACGATGCCCATCTGAGCAGTAACATGTCAACGAGGACACCTGAGCCGGCACATCTGTGAACTGCTGTTCACATGCACATGCGGTTGTGCAGCACGCATTCTAGCGCATGCCGTATACGTTTACTGCGGTTTAATCTCATTTATTTCTTAACAGAAATTAATGGTTTTGAAAAATTTGGTTCGAAAAAAATGCATGTGAATTACATGTATTTTGAAACTCGAACCACACAAACAACCACCACATGAACGTGTGGTTGATTTGACACATGCCGTATGATGTCCCATAATTACAACAGTAAATTTCGTTAATTTTGTATTTTTTAGTTGATTTTTTCCTAAGAAAAGCGGTATTTTTACAATGCCACACACAATACATGAATAATTATTAAGAAGAAGCAGTTTATTTCCAAACATTATTTGAGATCATATGACAGATCGGATGGTGGTTTCCGCATGGCCGACTGTCTGACACAATAATACACCAGAAATAATTAAAATCGCCTTGTTTTTTTAAAAAAAAAAAATGAAATACTTAAAACCACAGATTCGTTGTAGTTTGAAACTAGTAATTTTATTGTTTGTGGCCTGTTAGTGACACGTTTTCTATGTCAATTAAAACATTTAATTATATGTATTTCAACTTTCAAGTACAGGAAGTATAACAAAAAGTGCACCCGTTAACATCTACTAATTTATCATCGAATTGGAAACTGCTTGCATAACGTACACGTGTACGTGAGATTCCATTCTACTTGTAACAACACATGTAATAATTGGTGGTCTTGATGTATGTATCGGATCACTTGATGTCACTTATGGCAACACGATACATGTCATAATATAAGTATTGGGGTCACAATAAACAGAAATTACAAAATATATCATAAACCTGTATGTACTTAATATAGACTTTTGGAAAGTGGAATTTTTCCCATCCGTATCACGTATCCGTATCGTCACGTATCGTGACGATATAAGAGTAGGTCGTAGCGCCGCTGTCCGGACAAAATTTCCCTCATTGCACACTGTATGGCGTAAACCCGTCGGAGCAGACCAGTAGGACGTTACGCTCCATTTCATTTCATTTCATTTCATTTCATACATGTACCTGGGACTATGTATATGTCCACTATACATGCGTGTTGTCTTGTCAGCAATTAGTTCCTTTAGGAACTGTCTGTTCTATCAGAGACAGTTCCTAAAGGAACTAGTCAGCAATGAAATTATGTATGGGTTTAAAGATATATTGTCCTAAAAGTATTTATCGGGTGGTTATTTCCAATAAAAGTATGGCAAATTTGGTATATATGGAAAGTATAGAAACCCAATCTTACTAGAAAAATACTGGATTACTCGAAAAAAAATCCATGGGGCAAGCACTGGGCAAAAATGTCACGTTATCACTAACTGGCAACCCGACTTTTGTCTGTCAGCTTATTGTGTGCTAGCTTGACTGAGGGAGTTCTCCGTATGCTACCCTGGCCGTGTTTCTCTTTATTGTACATACAAGCTGAAGGCATAGGAGATAGTAAACACTCCCCTACGTTTACTCTATAATCGTTTATTATCAATGAATACAGGTAGGTATACGTGTATATAAAACTTCACAAGACATAATGTAGACTTGGTTACTCCCTTTTTTTTGCGTCGTTAGATTAGAAAATCGGGTAATCTCTTTACTACATGTAGCAGCCTATGCTGTACTGGATGTGTATACTTAAAATAGTATTTCGGTTATAAATAGTACATGACTGGTTGGCGTTTTTATGTACATGTAGCTTTTTTTTTATCTAGGTTAGTGTGTTTAGTAGCAATACATGTATATTCTGAACAGATTTAAAATGTTGCATGTGCATTTGCACAAGTCCGAATAAATAATAAATCTGTGAAAAAAATCCCAGATATGTGCATTCATGTTTTATACATCGTCGGTGTCATTCTGAAACCCCGATCAACAAAATTTTAGGAGAAACAAAAGACTTCATAACTTTTCAGATACTTGGCGGATTTGTTTAAAATTTTATTTTTGTACATTTAAAAAAATGTTCTGGCAAATATAAACTGTCATCTGTTCGTTCTTAAGATTTTCACCCCCAAATCTGTTATTTTTTCTTACGACATATGAGGTTTCTGAACGTTTCTGTACTAGAACTGTGTGATGTATGAGCTTTTGTTTTCGCGTTGCTAGAGGTAAATTGGGCATACAAATGAAGGGATATCATATTGTATTACACCAGTCCCTAGTTGATATCTCAGTAGGTACATGTAGGTAGGAACGGTAAGTTACGTGCGAATTTCGGCAACAGGTAGGTGTAGATGCAACGTAGATCTAGAAGATCATTACCTTGAAGGATATTGAAGCCGGGTTAGGCTAAGAATACCGCTGACGGGTAGGCCTAAAAGCCCAGTAGGGTACGGTACTTGAGGGTTATTGCCTAACAGGTAGGTATAGATAAGTTACTTGATGGGTACAGCCCACAGGTAGGTCTAGATGCACAATCGGGTATTGCACACAGCCAGGCCCTCGCACCCAGTCGGGTAAGTTACCTGAGGCTTATTGCCCACAGGTAGGTCTGGATGCTCAGTAGGGTAGATTACTCGCGGGGTATTAACCACGGGTAGGCCTTATAGATATTCAATCGGGTAAGTTTCCTGGGGGTTATTGTCCACAGGTAGGTCAAGATAATCAGTATGGTAACTTACGCGAAGGGTATGACCAACAGTTAGATACAGTTATTCAGTAGGGTAACTTACTTGAGGGGCATGGCCAACAGGTAGGTTTAGTTGTTCAGTGGGCTATTTTATTTTAGGGGTACTGCTCACAGATAGGTCAAAATGCTCTGTGGGGTAACTTACTTGAGGGGTGTTGACAACAATATGAGAATTGTAGACTGACTCCGCGAATTTTGTTTGATTGGAAACTACAAAAATCACTAAATAGGATTCATTTGACGTTGCCCGGTAGTAATGACTTGGTATCGCTATTGCCTTATTTTGTTGCTAAAATAGATAATCTACACCTTAAAAACAATAAAGAAATGTTATTATTTACTCCCTATAAATTACGCCTACTATGACACATCTTATTACAATAATTATCCTGCGATTTGTTATCATATACACCGCTTTAAGGCCTTTAACATCGTCATCGATAATACGTTGCCGAGATACGAGCATTTAGAAAAGAACAAAATCAGGCCAATGATTGTGATACGAGGTTTGGTCACACGCTAATAAAATGGGAACTATTTATCACAGAACTCTGATTTTTTTTACATTTTATGTTAATGAATTAAATTATGCAAAACAGATTTTGGAATGACACCGACGACATGAATATTTAACTTTGAGGAAAAGATTGTCAAGTTGCAGTAACAGAAGATATGTCCGCAATTAGTGTTTTAATCCTGGTGCAAGTAGATCAAATATACATGTTCTGCTGACGGATACACCAAAATCCCGAAAAGCTTTAGTACGTTAAGGAAATGGTCGTGTCATTGTATGCAATGCTAAGGCATGGAATATTGTCCGTGCAGCGTCGTTTCCAGGTACTTTTAATCAAATTCCAACTAACAACGACTCTTTTACGCACACGCCATTATGTACAATGGCGGATAGTGGACCCAGGGTTTTCGTCCCACCTCAGCAGTAACCGGACTTGAAAAATCCAGGGATTCGATCTACATTATCGATATAGTTTATGCATGTGATCTATAGCCTTTAATTTAAGGGTGCATCACGTAAGATTTAGATAAAGAGCTACCCATGCTATTATAGTTCGAAAATTGATAATTTCATTCAAATTATCTATTGCGAGCGAAGATATTTGCCTTTGAAGGTTTAACTAGATGTGTGCATTAAATATACATTATATGCAAGAGCTAAATCTTCCTATTGCAGGTTTTTCTTTAGGCCTGAAATGTTATCTAAATTAATTAACTTATCTAGATCATAATCAACTCTCGATGTCATCGCTAGCCTGCGATATTTACAGGAGTAGGATCCGATTTGCTGCTCAACTTTTATTCATGATTAAATCATGAAATGGATAATCGAGACTATGTTTTTTATCGTACCGACTTTAGTAATGATGATCGAGGCTAGGCCGAAAATTCAATCGCTAAATTCTCGGTTCATGCAGAGTGGATCAATTTGACTGAAATTTTCAGCAAATATTCTTTACATTATCTAGTTTTAACTATTATAGTGAGAACTGCCGGCCCTTTATCTAATCTCCCATAATGTATCTTTATTTAATTGCAACCACCGTACTTGTTCGTAGCTAAGTCTCGCTTCTCCATTTTAAAATTAAATCAAAACATGGCTGAACCGTTCTACTCTACTTAATATCGGAGATATCCTATGGTATTGTCATGTTAATGAATGTCTAATTAATAGTTTATATAACATTTCAGGTCTAAAGAAAGACATGCCATAGGCAGATTTAGCTCTTGAATAACGTATCTTTAATAATACGTACACCAGACAAGTAAAGCATGTTATATCAAGTTATATAATATGATATATCTGCCTGTTAAAGTCATAATACACACCCTGTTAATATATTTATCATATTAGGCAAATCTCCAAATATACAATCTTCAAACGCCACTAACTACTTAAGCACGTGCATTCTCACAACAAATACCAGGCGATGAATTGAAATTAATAACGGTTTAAAGTCTTATATCTCTGCACAAAGGGGTTCTTTTCGTGCACGCCAATGTGTACACGGAACCTCGGGTTTACGTACCATCCGAACGACTAGACGCATTTTTCTTACCAGGCCCTCACGAAAAAGAACCATTGCCAGTTGGAATTCAATTACGCGGTGAAACATACATACATATTTATCCGAAATAGATAAACACACTTGTTTTGTCCTCAGCAATGTTCACCTCAATTAAATAATACGATAATTGTTGATATCATTACTCAAATCAAATAACAATGAGGCATCGTTATGTCGAACCAATACATGTACAAAATGAACATCTGGGTAACTGTTACATGGAGACCATGACCCAATATTGCTGAATCAGATGTAGAAATAGAAAAACCTATAAGTGTGGGTCAGTTATCGCGGTCTGTTGTAGGTTGTCAAATCATCGATAACGTTCTATACATCGAAAGGCAGTTCGAACACGACTATCATGGTTTCTAATTTTAAACCAATATTGTTTTGATTAGTTTCTCTGTAGAAGGTCGACGTAATAAATAACAATAGTTCACAAAATAAAGTATTCAGTCAGCCGCTTAACTCAGATATCAGGCAGAAAATACGCAATGACGCTGTTAAGACGATAAATTGATTCTACAGTACAGCCAGAGTGGTCGCCCTTTTAGATTTACCGTTATTTGTCTAGTCGTTCTTGATAACTGTGTTAATTGCGATTTTTTTTTTTCAGACTATTTCTGTTGAATTAAACTTAACATTTACCTTGCAACTTTCACAAGTATTTATAACCCAGCCGATGCATGATACGGTTATGGATTATTATCAACATGCAAATAAAATATCTTTAAAAAAGCATAAAACTACAATAAAAAAAAATCTACAGATGAGAAGTAGTAGTGGTACCGGGTGTTCTAGAAAACGTAAGTACGTCCTGGCTCACACACGGCACCCGAAACTACGCCTTTATAACAAAGTGGTTCGATAAAGTCGTAGTTAGATATTTGATCAAAATTAAAAATACATACAATACATGTATATTGAATTATTATTATTGTGCTATTTAATCTCGTTATACCCGAGGTGAACGATCTCTTGTTAAATGAATATGCTTAAATCCATTGTACATACAGTGACAACTTATTGTTGATTATGCTTCTAAATTTTGACATGTCGTACATTATACATGTACATTCTAAACAGCAAATTGTGAATGTTTTGTTAAATAATACTTCGTTCTACTTCAAAGTACATGTACATAAAACCGCTAAATGTTGTAATACAGTATATCTTTAATTAATTTTTCTCAAACTTGTATCAGAAAAATTTACGAATTTAATTACAACATAATTCCCCTCACCTCAACAAAACCAACCGTCGTGAAGGTTCTATTTATTTTACGGCAGGTGGGTGTGGCGTAGCAAAATTGGTTAAAAATAAGAAAGGAATTGCCTTACCTCGGACTCGTAATGTCATAACTGGATCCGTTAAAACATGATGCACCATTTGTGATAAGATGTGCGGTGTTTGGGTAGCAACTGTTCTGTTAAATCGTCTATCATTTGTTCCTACAGCTGGCAATAAAAACGGTGACGGTACTCCATTCATATAAGCTATATTAGCTATTGGCGGTGAAAGAGGCACAGCCATAGGTAATGATGATTGTCTGTTTAATAATACTTCATTTCTCCGCACTGTCTCACTATCACGTTCGTTCTCTTCATTCATATCGTCCCTCAATCCATCAACCTCGTCCATAAAGGGAGAATCGTCTCCCTCTTCGTCATCTTCCATAAATAAAAGTTCAGAATTTTCTAACTCGTCACGTTGTATATCGTTAGATGATACGGAGCGGGTTCGACCCCCAACAGCCCCCTCTTGAATTTGACTGTCTTCTTCGTCAAATGTAAAATGCGCGTGATGAGAGAAAGGGGCTGGGGAATTATCTGTTATATATCCAGAGTCACGTTTTCCTCCGGCTAGAGGAGAATTTCTGTCCACGGGTATTCCACTGAATCGGGGTATGCTCGCTGTAGATTTCGGGACGTCACGTGCAGGGGAATTCCCCTTTTTATCTCCTGGCGTCAAACATGATTGGGCGTGTCCTGAACTTTCTTTACGTATTTTCTCTTCACTTGTATTTGTATCCATCGCACACACTATTCACAAATTTACTTTAAAGTCACAAATAATCTTTTCGCTGAAAACAAAAAGTATTGCATTAATTTCACAATAAGCAGTCTGATTATGAAAAAAACCTCATTAAACAAGAAATAAACTGATGATGAAACGATGATAATAAAATAACTGGAACTGGTTGTGAAGCACGCAAAACGTTGATCTAAAACTAATAAAAAAAACCTATGGTCATCAATGTAGAACACAATACTATATGTCTAAGTATGGACAAAACTGAAGTATAAACAGATCACTTAGATAATCAATGTTTATATATTTTTGATACAACAATATATGACCACGTGCCAAGTTCTTCAAAATCATCAACAATTATAAACACACAAGAGCGAGATTACCACGTGCTGTCTAAAATTAGCCAAAGATTAAAAACCAGAAAGTCCAATTTTAGAATGAGCGAATGTTGGGTTCAAAGGCGATTATACAACTTAATAAATGTAGTTTTAAAAGTCATGTCTCTAATTTAAGTGTTGTGGCGAACTTCCATTCCGGGGCAACGCCCAAAGACGCAGTCATAAGCTATTGATAGTAATAATTTATGCTGATGTTATTTTATGATTATGTTAAGTTTTCCCCGAAGGTTTCCTAATAATGAAAGAATAATATTAATATTATAAAACCATTTTATAATATCCATAATCTAAATGAATTGTAAAAATAGCCTTTAAAAATGAACAGATTAACTTCAAACCTTACATATCAAGTACTTCCAATTTACTATGTACTTGTAATCAAAACAATTATAAAAAAAAAGTTTCGCAAACTTTTCAGACTACGAGAAAATATGAAAATCATGTAATAATGAAGTTTAAATTTAATTTATTATTTTTTTTTTTTCTATAATCACGTCTACCAAATTTGCAAAAAAAAAACTGGATCAATTTGGGTCATATTATACACATGTACTAATATGGTATCAAACCTGTTGCGTCTTCAAACCAAGTTTATGATTGTTTCGTTATTGTCATTTAATGGATGATGCGACGACGCCTACGTATTTAACTAAGGAGCCACTAGAAATTATTCAAACTGCAAATGTAAACATTGCAGTTTGGTGATTCATAACACGGTGTAATAAAACATAACACTCGCGTAAAGTCACTCGCTTTCCCCTTGACGTTTAGTGAGTAATTGGTTAGATGGAATGATAATATTATATTATCATTTATTGAATAAAAAGGACGAGAATTAAGCCTTACCTTAAAAACGTCTTATTAGCACCAATTTAGAGCTATTTTGTAGCACATTGGAATGTCCTCGTAGTCCTATAGTAGTTCTGTGTTTGGAAACATGACGTAATCAGTTCACAAGTAAAACTATCCAATCGTCAACGTTAATAATAGAACGTGCCTGAACATGCATCCACTCCATATCACACGTGATAGTTCAACTCCCGTCTGTCCCTTTCGAGAATTTCCAAAATGTTTTATAGAAATGAAATATCAGATTGCGATAGCTGTTATAAACGATATACACGTTGCAATTGTAGTCACGAGCTATCACTCTATCACTTCGCGCGTATCTAATCTGAATACGTTCTGTCACCGTGCACGCGGTTTTTGTTTACAACTGGAACACAACATAACCTCTCACCTCACGTGATCTCATTTGCATGCGACCTTTGACAGGTTAACTGTATCGAGAAAATGGCGGGCGAGTTCAAGATAGATATTGCTCGCGCGAACCGACTGTTGCCGAGGCCATAGTGATTGGAAATGCCGCGCACAAGCGCGTTCTGTAAGACTGTCCGGTATGTGTAGTTGCTAGCTTAGCCACAAAATTAATATTATGCAGCTTACTTGGGTCAGGGACAAACTGTTCACCTCAAATCGTATGTTTTTTTTCGGCAAGAGCCCAGACTCGGTCCAGACGAATGTCAACAAAAGCACGTTGTCGACTGGTATAATTGTTTACTATAAATAAACCTGTAGCCTACATCAGTATTGGATGACTGGAATTGGTTCTCTTAGTTAGGATTAGCAACAGAGTGTTGTAGATCAGACTATTGTCTGCAGATAAAATATTGATTGGTCTTGAATAGCAAATTACAATTTACAGCATCATTCATTTGATAACTTATCTAGATTATTTCAATTTTCATTCATGTTTTTCTTGAGTTGCTGCCAAAGCTGGGGATTGATGCCCTGTTCCTCATTTAATTTAATAATGATTTATACCAAACTGTTACACCAGTCCTCAAATCAATATATCATAAAAATAGGCTTACAAAATGAAGTAAGATAGATTATTCCGATAAATTATTTAACATTTTATTTGGTATTATTCAATTGGTAAGAAAAAAAAAATTTTGCTACCTCTACATCTAAAAATAATTTTACACAATAAAAAAAACTTTTAATTAAAATCCATTTAAATCCGTGTTTGTCCCAAATTTTCAGATTGATATTTACATTTAGATTGTAGATTATCTAATTTACATTATGTAAGTGCTAAATCTGCTTATTGCAGGCCTTTCTTTTGGCCTCCAATGTTACATAAAATATAACTATGACATTTAATAATTATTCACATAACTCACTAGATCGTTGGATGGTCGTGATTTTTAATGGATTGACACATAATTGCCATTTTGTAATGATAATCGAGACTACTACTTAAGAGGAAAGACTCCTACACACGAAAGTGAATTACTGAAATAAAGTTGTAACTTTTAAGCTACATGTTAGTCCCAAAAATGATCTGGTTTGTTTCGAGTAGATGTTCAACTTTCTCTTAAAGAAGCATTATGTAAGATTTAGAAAAAGAGCTGGCTCGTTCTTGCTACAATTGTTTAAAAATAATAATAGAAAAGGAATATTGAAAATTTCAGTGAAATTACTTTATTCTGTGTGAAGTTTTAATAAAAATAGTCTCAATTTTCATTGCTACATTTGTTATGATAATTTCAATCAATTATTTCAATAATTCGCTTGTGTGTGTTGAGGACTTTACTCTTTAGCAGTGGGAGAAAATCAGAGGACCCAGCGGTCAGGCAAGCAAAGAACTGGCATTTTCCAACTTCAAAGTGAAATTTTTCCTTTTTCTGACATTAATTTGTATTACTGTTTTTATATTAATATTGGAGTCAAGAACATAGGCAGTTAGCTACCAATGTTATGATGCCAGTATCTTCTTTATCAGATAGTCTCAAAATGACCTATTTGTTTCTACTAGACTGGAGATTAATGGAAAATTTTATTGATTAAGTCTAGAAGCTTATTGAGTGATTGCTGTCTCCAGGATACTAGTGTAATTGACCCAACTACAGTTAAATCTATGGCCTTAGTGACTACCGACTGTAAGC
Source organism: Patella vulgata (assembly GCF_932274485.2). NCBI lineage: Eukaryota > Metazoa > Mollusca > Gastropoda > Patellidae > Patella > Patella vulgata. The sequence goes on from NC_065883.2 coordinate 29,930,280, forward strand.
TGTATGTCATGGCATGTCAGTGACGTCATGTGATGTCACTTCGCCTGTTCATTGGAGATAATAAGAAACAGCTGTTATGTGTTTTGTTTTAATATATTGTACAGTAATTCACTGGGCTAGGAGTAGGGTAATATGAATCCTTCTTGGGGATGACTTGAGAATAATGTTACATATGTGTGTGTGTGTATTAATAAAGTATGGAATCCAAAGGGTTAAAGGGTTTTGAGAATTTTCACATAGAATCTGGCCATGACACTGTTCAAGAGCTGAATCATTTATTTTTTCAAAGATGTATGATCTTTGCCCTTACTATAAACTATAAGTCATTTACACATACATTTAGATGCACATTGTGCACTAAACAAAAAAACGACATACAAAATGTAAGCTTAAACATACATTATGCAAGAGCAAAATCGGCCTATTGTAGGTCATTCTTTAGGCCTGAAATGTTATAAAAACTTAGACATTAATTAACTTATCCAGACCATAATCAGCTCTTGATGTCAAGGCTTGCCTGCGATATTTGTTGAATTACAGTCCGATTTGCTGCAAAACTTTCCTTCGTGATTAACGATTAAATGGATAATCAAGACTATTAGTTTTGTCGTATCGACTTCAGTAATGATGATCGAGGCTAAGCGGAACTTTCATCCGCTTAGTTCTCGGTTCATAGTGGATCAATATGACTGATATTTTCAGCAAGTTGCCTTTACATTATGTAGTTTTTAACTATTATAGTGAGAACTGCCAACTCGTTATCTAATCTCCCATAATGTATCTTGAATGATAAGTGTTCTGTATATACTATTATTAAATTTTTCACTGGCATTGCATAGAAATTCAATCAAGTTCTGAAGTTTGAATGAATCCTAGTATGGACTGAGAAAAATCTTCTGGATGTTTGTCAGGGGTGGAACTGGCAGGGCTTACAAGGAAAAAATGCCTAGTTGTTAGTATGGGATTGAAATTGAAAGGTCAAAGGCTGTGATTTATAATTGAGTGGTTTGGGAACTGAACTCTCAAGTTTGAAACCTGGTATGGGCTGAAAAAAAAAAATGGATATTTGTCAGGTTTGGCACTGATCTATATAATAAGGTGGTTAAGAAAGAATCTGAGTGTCAAGTATGTAAAACTATGTGTCATGTGTCATGGATTCCTTTTTCTTTGAAATGTTAACCTTGTCCTTGTTGGATTTTACGTCAGTTTCTTTGGCAAATTATGATTGGTTAAGAAATGCTTTAACAAGCAGTCAGTTACCATTGACAAATTAACACACCATTAACCAGATCCATTATTATGTTTATATACGGTTATAAAAAAATTGATTGACAATTGCTGCTAAATACGTCACCATTTTTATAACAGAAAGTAGAACCCGAAGAAAGCTTTTGAATTGGTTCATAGACTACAGGCGTTCTAGTTAGACACAAAACTCAAGCATTGATTGTAGATTTATCAGACAAACCATGGCAAGAAGTATGATTATCCCTATCCTTCTTTCAACCCTCCAAATAGCCGTAAACAAGACTAAAGACATGTCTGACAATATATTGATAAATGTAGGTAAATTAAAAATTTATCAAACTAAATTATAATATCTAGGCTCCTTTACTTTAAGACGTTTTTGGACTACACAATTTTTTTTCTCTTTTTTTTTTTATGAAATGTATGGGTACTTTTGCAATCTGGTTAAAACACAGATCCTATTTCGTTTTGTTTTTATAGTTCAAAATTTTGTTTTACTTGTCTTTATATTACTACACTTGGATCTGGAAGTGTTGTTATTTAACTCGCGTTCTGCTTGAAATGAGGGATCAGCCAATCAAATGGTCTGTCGAATCGAGCGTTTGAACTTTTTTGCATGGAACTGTGGGTAATCCACTAGTAACGTCAATGCTGATTGGTTAATCAAATGTCTGACGTCATAGGGTCACAAGTCGGTCTTTTGACCCCTAACGTGACCTATGGCTATAACTTGTCAGATCTTCATGTAGTGTAGGCCATCGAAAGTATAAAAAAACGAAACGAAATATAGATCTGTATTTTAATCAGATTGGGTACTTTTGTAAACTTTGGTTGTTTTGTGTGAATTATACGATCAGTTAAAAAGGCAAATACAACGATATGAAGGTATTTTGTTGTTGTAACCAGTATTAAGAAATCGAAAATAACAACATTTACATTTGTACTAATGAAATATTTAAGATTACTTCATTTTCCCTCCCTTGATAATCCGTGACATTCTGAACATTAATGTAGGGATGAAAGTTTTATGGCATGTTTGGTCTACTCTTTGATACACATATAAATAGTATATCAATAAGCATTATGTCAAATGGTGAAAGTAATAATATCTCTTTGAATTTAAGTCCATTGTATAAATGATATTACCTAATTATTCAATGTGTAGTCTACAGTATAATTCATGCTTTGCTGCCACCTACTAGATTTCTTCTATTACCGTAATATTGCTGTATTCCATGGAATGACTTTGAGGAAAATAACACTATAATTTAATATTTTGCTGCCACTTGCTAGATATCTCCTATATGACAAGTTTAAGTCCAAAGTATAAAAGATATTACCTAATTAGTCTACTAAAATAATTCATATTCTGCTGCCACCTGCTAAATTCTGCTAGTAATACTGCTACATTCCTTGGAAAACTTTGACTTGGATATGCGCATACCTTCAGGAACTCAAGTAATAACAGAACCCGTACACATGCTTTAATATCCAAACAAAACACAAAATAGTGAAAAATTTTGAGACCATATCATTATGTATGCAAAATTGTGTTTTGATTCGCCATATGACTTTGATTTCCTGATTCCATGATCAAATCTGTCCCATCAAATCTACTGTTATTAAAATTCTTAGAATGCTAGTAAGTCTTCTCTTGGGAGATGTTTGAGCTAAGTTTTATAATTGAATAAAGTTTAAAATCTAATTTGATTCTGAACATTAATACTCATACCTACATGTAAATCATTTTTTGGGAGGTAATATTTCTCAGGAGTTATTGCTATCTTTTCACCTGATTTATACTTGAATTTTTGTAGGTCTTTAGATGATTTGGTACACCTTGATCCAGTGGAAAAACAGTTTGTTACCCAAGCAACTGTAGGTTTACACAGACTTTATAAACAGATTAGTACTGGTAACAGTCAAGGTACCCAATGTAAGTTATGACAGTATTGATTTTCAGTGTCACAAAACATGTTTTACTAGGGGTGTGAAAACAAAAATTGGAATATAAGTTTTGCAAAGTGGATTCTTCACAATATGAAATTTGACATACAATGTTTTAACTCTACTTCATTATGTTTGCAAATACTAAATAGTCTTCTTCATTCCATTTCTGTCAAATGAAATGAAATGAAATGAAATGGGGTTTAACGTCCTACTGTTCTGCTCCTAACCTGGGCTAATGAAGACGGGCATACGCCATACAGTGTGCTATGAGGGAAATTTTGCCCGGGCAGCGGCGCTATGGCCTACTCTTATATCGAATTCCAACTGCTAAGGGATCTTTTACGTGATGCCAATGTGTACACGGGACCTCGGTTTTCCGTCCCATCCGAACAACTAGACAGCTGTCCTTGTCAGGCCCTCCACTCCATCCTGCATCACTGACAAGGGGAAACCACGGCGGAAAATCTGGGTGAACTTTCTCGGCCAATGCAGGGATCGAACACCCGACCTGCAGGCTAGCGAGCCAGCGTCTTACCCACTTAGCCACGTGATCCCCCATTTATGTCAAACTAAACTTTCTATCGCATCATTTCATTACCAACTTGTACCATTAAAGTAATATTCTGTAAGATTTATTTTGGATCCCAGATGGCCATTGAATCATACAGTGTATGTTACATAGGTAATTACTGATCTATATATATGTACTCACATGTTAATGTGGCTGTATGTTGTTGCCCCTGTCTATTTATCCCTTTGTTTCACTATTCAATTGGATGAATTATCAAAAAGTAAGAATATGGATTTCACTCTACAGGTGATAGTAGTAGTTTTAGAGAACTTGTCAGTCTTATCAATTTTAAAAAAAAAAAAAAATCCCCAAAAGTCACTTGCTTAGACAGTTCAGATCCCTATTGCACCAGTCATTTTGTTAGCAATTGCTTGTAAACATTCTGCAGGTCAAAAGTTGTAGAGAATTTTTTTTTCAAAACATTCAAGTAGTGACAACTTTTATAAATAACCGCTCAGAAGCCTAAGCTGCTAATAGACTATATTTTGTTTCCTGACAACCTATCTTTGCTAGCTATTTTTTTGTGTTAGAAGACTGTACTCAGGAACCTTTGGAACATTTTAATTGGCCAAGTTGTGGCCAACTAATAATATTTTACTAAACATATTTTGCAGATTCAAGCAATAGAACAGATGAACAGGGAAGATTCAAGCCAGTTATTGATGATGTTTTGGCAAATAGATATCAAATCAAGAAAACATTGCAATCTCAGGGTCAATCAGCAGTTATTGTTAAAGCTAAGGTAGAGATAACCATGTATTCTCTCTAAAGCCCCCTGTCCTCCTTTTATCGTAATCCAAGTTGGTATCGTAACATCGGTTGGTGTACTATATATCCATCTGGGTTCCTGTGTGGACATTGGATCTTTATTCTATTAAAAATAGGCCAATGTTTTCGCAAACTGACAGAAGTAGTGTGTTAACGATGGGTGCGGATATCCTTTTTGGGAGCTCTTTGTATATTGAATACTAGAATGATGTAAATCTTACCATTCATGGTAAAAGGAGTAACAGGTACTTTTCTGTTTTCGCTGTTTCCCAACCAACCATAAATCCAAGCTTTCATTATTATTAAACATTTTTTCAGGATTTATATGGTGAGGAAGAGGATGTGATAATAAAAATATTACATGTTGTATATTATAAGATAGGTATACAGGAAACACATTGTTTGTTACGTCTACAATCAACAGATCATTGCAATTCATTACATATAGTTAGATTAAAGGTAAGCATATACTGCTAAACTCTTGAAAACCAGTGCACATCTTTAGTTCTTCAGGTTGTCAATACACCAAGTCATGTATCAACATTTGTTACCCGGTATGATTTATTTATAGATATTTTCAAGTACTGGTATTAGCCCTTTTATTTCAGTAACAAAGTTTGCATCAGATGGCAAAAATTGAATTTGTGATAGACAATTGAATTTGTGATAAATAATTGAATTTGTTAAAGGATATTATGTTTTTCAGAAGTGTTGAATTTCTTATTTCTTTTCTCATCCAGACAACTTTCAAATATGGTCCACATTTTTGTATGGTATTTGAAGCTTTGAATCCTGAGCCAATTACAGTGACTTTTTCAAACAAAACTTGGAGTGTTTCAAAGGTTTGTTACTGAATTATTACTGTGTATATTATGATATTGAATTTGATCTTTATCTTAATAAGTAACCCTCTTTCTACTGACTTTGACAGTGGATATAAATTGAACTTATGGCATATTCAACGCATTATTTAGAGTCACCTCTTGACTGCTGTGTAAATACTTTATATCAAGAATCAAGCTTTAAATGAACAGATACAATAAATTAAGATGGTGACTTCAGGATGAGTATACTTTAAAAATAGACTAGAACTTTGTCTTTTTTGTTATTGTTTGGTTTATTTTAAAATATAAACAGCCAACAACATCAGGCTTCTATTGGTGGTTAATTGTGTTTGTGTATTTCAGAAATTATGTGAAATACGGAAATTAACGTTCAAACTACTACAAATATTGAGTTGTCTCAAACAGCAAAATACGATACATGCTGATTTAAAACCTGAAAATATTCTTCTTCAAAATGGTGAGTAGATGAATTATTGTGTTTTACAGAAATGGATATTACTAATTTGTATGTGTTGGATTAATTGTTTTATTTTTCATTCCCTAGAGGATGACATGCATTCTGTAAGAGTGATAGATTTCGGTAATGCTATTCACCATGTACATAAAGAAGTTTCCTTGTATTATCAGAACTTTGAACTTCAGACCCTTCTGTATAGAGCACCAGAGGTAGGATACACTCCCTATTTTTTTGAGTATTTCTAAATTTAATAGTGTAGGCCCTGTAAGCCATATGGGTGGAAATGTAAGGGAGTTAACTCCAGTTTTCTTGTCTGACTGGTTAAGCAAGCCTCTCCACATTGACCACAATGTATAATCATGCCATTTCTTGGCCTGTAACAGTCATTGTTGTTTGTATTTTAGAGGAGAGCCGAATAAAGCCCCCCCTTATTGAACAAACTGAAAAAATCGCTCCCTTAAAAAAACTTTCACAGTTTCAATAAGAATAGTGATTTAGAAATTAAGAAGCGTGGTCTGATATTAAGGAGAGTAATTAGTTGTGTGTATGGGAAATGGTTCTGAAGATCAAAAACTGCATGTCAGGGGTCATTCCTGGTTACATAAATGATAATAAATAATAGCACTAGTAGTTGTACTGTCAATTCAAACTTTTGGTATCGTCTTAAACTACTTTCGATGTTCCAATAGAAATACTTGTCGACATTTCTAAATATATATAGCTTGTATAAATTTTGTTTAAAAACATAACCCCTATTCAAAATATAATCATCAACACTCGAAAATTCCATCAAAATATAATCTATTTCTTCCCAAATTATTCCCAATGGAAATTTTCACGTGCCATCTCTCGTAATTTCTCACGTCTCGTGAGAGTTCTACTTTACACTTTGGTTAAATTAAAAAATGATGCATAGGCACCATCTATTTTTAGCAACATATTCATCGGAATTTTATTACCAGGTGCAATCACATTATACACTAATCGAATACACCAAATAAATGTTCATAATGATGGCGATCAGAATGTGAGTCTTTCACACTCTTTTAAAAAAAGAATACATATTTCCATGATTTACAAATAAGGAAAGCGATTTTTCAATTTTAAGGCGAGGGAGATAATCGACATTCAGTTGCGCAGCAGAGCTCAGTAGCGATCGCGCACCTAAAAAAACAATGACTGCTATAACATTATTTAAACATTCTGACTACCTTAATCTTTATGACAACAAAGCGCTCAACATGACAATTATTTCGTAAAGATATGGAAGGGGGTTGACTATCTTGGGTTTTCTTCTATAAGATCAAAAGAATCTATAGGCTGTGACACTCGAGTTCTGAATCGGCTACATATGCCAGATGGTACCGTTTGTCTTAAAAATTGACCAAAATTTTCTCTGAATCACTCGTCAAATTGCACGCCCTAAAACTAGCATATTTTTCCCAATCCCGATATCGAACATGGCAGTTGTTTATTGTCTTGTGAATTTTGCACATTCAGGAAATAATGTAAGGGAGCCAACTACTATAAATGACTGTCTTAAAATTGTGGAGTAAATGATAAAAGGGTTATCTCCCTTGAATAAATGGGACGGAGAGTGTACATAATTAAGGATTACTGGAAAACTATTAAAATACAGGTTATAGAAGCTATGCATATCAATGAACTTGCTCTTACAGCTTGAGATTTGATGATAATCAGAGTTTTGGAAGTGAGTTCATTTCAAATGGATGAAAAGTGTAATTATATTAACATGTTACAAATCTTGAATTTTGAATCATAAATTATAAATTAATAGTAACCTCCCTGTCCAATATAGATACATAATTGTTAAGTACACAACAGATGTTCTTAGAGGGTCTTTTCCATGATGATCAGGCAATTGATGGAATTATAATTAATCCGTTCATATCGGCCAAAAAATGGAAAAAATCATAATTTACTGTTTAATTTTAATGAAAATAAAAAAATAAATGAATGGAATACCAAAGTTGAGCCTTTTACCATTGATAGACACATGTACAAGCAACATTACCACCAAATTTCAAATATTTCCAAATTTTAAGAATTTTGTCTGATATAAAACCAATACACCAAATCAAGTCATAGAATAGTAGGTTGAAGACTTGCGAATGGGTACCCCGATTCAAAAGGCCATATACCCGTTAATATTGATGTTAGAGTCATACTACTTTGCAGTTTTACATAAGTCTGTATGTACTATAACTAAGATATATTTTGTGCCACGCCTTTCGAAGAAATCGGGGGACTATTAAAATGTCTGTCTGTCACAAAATAACTTTCCTTCTAATTGAGCTAGAATGTTTAAACTTGGTATAGGTGTTTATTAGACCAATGCCTTGATGGAGTTCGAAGATGAGCATTTTCTGCTTAGGGTAAGCAGAGATATTCAATTTGATTGGTTGATGCTCTGGGACCACGATAACTTTAGTTCTAATTAACTGAGAGTGATAAAATTTCTAATTAGACTAGCTTTGGGACAAGATTCTAACTGATGGAGAGTGATGAAACTTAGTTTAGTGTATAGTTTCACTCATTACCAGTTACTTGAAAACCGAAGTTTGATAGTGAACATTTTATGCTTAGGCTAAGCATAGATAATCAGTTTGATTAATTGATACTTTTGAAAAAGATAATTAATGTGCAATTAATTAATATGTGTTATCTGATTTCTTTTGGATTTTGGCAGGGGACATCAGCCTCACTCTGAGGGTGTCATCCGACAAATTTCTTGGTATTTGGTCCATTTGACATAGAGTATAGACTGACCCAAAAGTAAACTGTTTGAGTATCTCTGTTATTGATTGCCAAGTTTGATATGAAACGATAATTTTATAGATATTATTTTTATTTATATGGAATGATTTTAATAGTTATATTTTATAATATCAGGTAATGTATGGTATACCATTTGGATCCGAAGTAGATATGTGGTCTCTTGGCTGTATTTTAGCTGAATTATTTCTGACGGTTCCACTTTTTGATGGTAAAAATAAAAATGATATTCTAAATAAGGTAAACATTAGAATGTTGTCTAAATCTGTTTCAAGTTTATTCTTGGGAGGTTAATGATTACTACATAGCTTGTTTTGTGTATAGTTCAAGATGGAATTATGTTATGAAATATAGACAAAGATGGAATATTGTCATGAAATATAGACAAAGAGAGAATGTTGTTATGATATATAGACATAGAGGGAATGTTATATGAAATATAAAACAAAGAGAGAATATTGGCATGAAATATAAACAAGCGTTAATATCGATTAATAATATGGAAACTCTGTTGTGCCAATGTAAATTGAAATAATTTATTTATTTTGTTATCAATTTTGTAATAAATTATATGTTTGAAATTGTTAATTTCCCTTTTTTTTAAAAAAATAGATATCAGAATTATTAGGACCATTTCCGTCGGATATGTTTCAAAGAGGAAAATTTTACAATGAATTTCATCAGTTTATCGGAAAATATCAACAAGCTGACGGTAAGTTAATATTGAGTGTTAGTTAGAGCATTACTGGTAGTCTATTTCAAAAATAAAGCAAGGCCACATAGAAAAAAATATTCTGTTTGTCAGATAATCATTCCAAAAAAAAAAATGATGCAGGAGTGAGGTTTTTAGTTTGTCAAAGAATCATGTGGCTAAATGGCTTATCACAAACATCTCATTTCAAAGTTCTACATTAAGATTACGGTATTCATTGTTTTTCTAAGAATTTACCTATATATGCAAAGGTGAATTCAAGTTTATCTACAAGCAGTAATTAATTGTCGCTTCAGTCTATGGATGAAAGCACAGATTTTGTAGTCCTAATGCAAATGCTGCCTTTTTATACCTCACATTTTCATTGTCCATCCATCCGTCCACAATTTGTTTCTGGACACTCTGCAGGTCACAATTCTTATCCGATTTTGAAGAAACTTGAAATATAGGTTTATCTCCAAAAGATCTTGGTTCCTTTAGATACTGGCATGTATCAGATCGAAACTTCATAGAATGTGGACCCTGATTGTACGAAAGGTCACAATTTTTATCTGATTTAGATGAAACTTAAAACGTGTTTATTTTCCAAAGATTGAGTTTAAATTTCGTAAAAATCGGAACTAAACTGCACGAAAAAATGGCCGCTCCTTGAACGCAAATAGTGTAAAAGTATGTAATACCAACGTTGTGGACCTGCTAGAGGTTACAATTTTTGTCCGAATTTGTTGAAACTTAAAATATATGTTTATATCCCAAGGATCTCCGTTCTTTTCGATATTCACGCATATCGGATCGTAACATCCTGGATTATGACCCCTCATTATACAAAAAATCCAGTTTTTAGCTTGTGAACCCTCTAGAGGTCACAATTTTTATCCAATTTTAAAAAAAACCATTTCAATATATCAGTGTTATATCCCAATGACGGTTGAATTCGAACTTCGTTAAGATCAATCCGAAACTGCCCGACGAAATGGCCGCTCCTTGTACACAAATAGTGTAAAAGTATGTAATACCAAGGTTGTGGGCCCTCTCTTAGAGGTCAGAATTTTTATACGCCCACATTGAAATGTGGTAGTATATTGTAGTCACCCAGTTCATCCGTCCGTCCAGCATCCACAATTGCTTGTGGACGCTCTATGGGCTAAAGTTAATACCCAATTGACTTTAAATTTATACCTAATGTTTTAGATCATGAGACGAAGAATCCTATTGATTTTCAACATTTTTCGATAATTACTGCCCTTGATCCCTTTGAAATATCTTGTGGATGCTCTAGATGCTAAAGTTAACATCTGATTGATTTTAAATTTATACACAGTGTTTGAGGTCATGAGATGAAGAAGCCAGAGTTATGGCCCTTGATTACTTTATGTGTCTTTGCTTGGCAACCTATCTTTATCTCATTTTGATGATTCCTTTTGATATTTGCACATATCTGATTGTAACTTCCTGGATTATGTGTCACCTGATTGTACGAAAAATCACTTTTTTTTTTAGCTTGTTTTCTGTCCATCTCTTGCAAAATGTGGGCGTATCTTGCATGGCAACCGCTTGTTATTTTTTCATTTAATGTAGTAGTTAGTAGAATAATTATCATCCATGAAAAAATAGAATTAAAAGATTTTTAAAAATTAATTGGATGATTTGAAGGTCACCATTTCCAGAAAACAAGGTGTTAATTTAATATTGTGCAATTCCATTTGGTGCTCAATAACAATTATCAGAGTTGTGTACTTGAAAATTCCCAGTTTCAACAATAAATATTCAATGAAGTTACTTTGTAATTTCCATTTTGTATTGTTCTTGGTTGCTCGATAGATGTCTCTCATATTAAAGTTGGGCTAATCTCTTATATCAAAGAGAATGTTGTTTATTTGAAATTTGAATTATAATCAAATTATTTTGCCTTTCATATTTATATTAATGATTTTACATGTAATGAAAAAGAGTTTATTTCGTTCTTATTCATTGTTTTTTTTTTACAGCAACATTGATATTGTTAAAACATCTAAATGGTTGCTATGACTACACATTTGCAAATTTTTTATGTGGTTTATTGAAGTATGACCCTGATGAACGATTGACACCAATACAAGCTCTACAACACCCATTTTTAGGCTCTGAATTTAATATGGGAGTTAATTTACAGGCTAAAAGTAATTTATTTTTTGTTCATTTATTCTTTATTTCTTATGTAATAAAACTGTATATTAAACAACTGGATAAATTGGACAAATAGGAAAAGTCAGGATGTGAAACCAACAGTGGTGTAAATATATTCATCAGAACTATTTTCATTGCTAAAGTTGGGCACACAATTTTACAGCCCTAATTGTCAAGATATATTTACAGGCTATTTTTTATTCACTATACATCAAAATCATTGTGCTAGAACTAATCTTGTCAGGGATCTCTCTTGATCAATTGAATATTACAGACAGGAATCAATCACACATTTAAAGTGTAGTCCAATTGTTTGATTGTATATGAAAAATAGTAGGGATTAACTTAGTGAATTTTGTGAAGCTAATAAATTCTGTGTTTCTAAAGTTCTGTTCTTTTTTTCCCCAAAGGTTGTTTAGAGAAGTCATTTCCTTTGAAGTCTGACCTCTACCATGAACGCCCAAGAATATCTTCAGAAATTAGACGTCAAAATCCAAACTCTTACGATCTTCTATGTCTAGGAACATCTAGTCCTGAGCCTGATGTGAGAGTAGCAGTTATTTGTCCAGTCGTCAAAAGACCAAAAGCAAATAAAAGCAGGACAAGAATTCAACAAAATACCCACTCAAACAGCAGCACAAATTCTTTCATTCCCATTAATAGACAAGATGAATTGTTAGAAGAATTTCAAGTGTGGTCTCGAGAATTCAATGGTAACACAAGAACTAACCAGCTCTCTCCACATGTACCTGAAGATGAAGATAACGATAGAATTAGAGTTGAACTAATGGAGCAAGGCAGACAGCAATCGGAATTTGAAATACTCAGCAGACAAGTTACCAGTTCAAATCCAAAGGTGTCAAACAAGAAAATTGAAAGATCAAATATAACAAAGAAACATGATATTGATAAGCAAGCCAAAGTTTCAGGAAATTGCTGTCCTGGGAATGATGGCATTATTAGATCCAATTCAGTACCTGCGTCCAGGAACATATCATCAACAAACAATCCTAATCAGAATGAAGAAGGCATCTGTTCAGATAAATGTATATGTGTTAATTTAGGCTCCTTCAAAGATACTATAAACATTTCTTTAAACTGTGCTTCCCATATAAACCCCAAAGCACATAAAAATGAAATTGGTAGCAGAGTATCATTTGATAAGTTTAGACGATATGAGACCTTAAGAATGTGTTGTGATCAAACAATTGAGTTACCTGAAGAAATAAGTTCACCAGATCAAACTTCAAAGTCTAGAACTGAAAACAGACCATTTATGAAAGTGTTCCAGAATCAACAAATGAGTGGTATGTTTTCGAATAGTTCTTGTAAACACATTTTGGAAAATGAAAGAGGAGGAACCAATTCTGTTAGGAAGAGACAGATGACCAGAGATTCCCAAGACTTTAAAAGATGTTCTTCTATTGAATGGGATGATAATGACACAAGAAGGGGACTTGCTTTTGGAAATTGTGACTCAAGAGATGACAAGAGGGCAAAAATTTGTTCAAAACCTTCTTGTGATAACTCAACAATTAATAACAGAAGACATTCCTGTTTGAATACTGCTGCATATTCAAGATCTGGTGAGAGAAATAAGTTACATCGAAATCATTTTGAAAATGCCATGATGGATCAAAAGAAAAGATGTCACAAATATTCAGAGAACCACAAAATAGATGAACAATGTTTTGCCGATGGACATACTTCTGGAGGCCAAACAGTGTACCCAAGAAGACAGGTGATTTCTTCAGAGTTTTGTGATGATAACATAGTATATCACAAAACATATCACACGAATTCTTTGAAAGATTCCAGGAACTCCACAAAAGACAAACTGACGAGACACTGCTCTTCTGGAAGTAATTCTGAAATCTCACCAAAACAAAAAAATACTTATTCTAATGCTTACCCAGAAGACCTAATAGCGGATCAAAGCACAATTACACATACTGCTTTTGAATCTGATTCTGAAAACTCTTCATTTAGTATTATGAAAGAAGACAGACTACCATCAGCAGTCAATTCTTCTTCAGACACAGATGAGGCAAATATTGAAGGGACATATTTTTTCATAGAAAATGAAGGAAAATCATTGACTATTGATAATAGATCAAAAATAACAGATCATCAAATACAAAATAAACATAAAGAAGCATCAACACTTCATAAACGGAATTTACCCCAAGAAACATTCCCATTGCAATCCTCTATCATGTATGGCGACCCAAAAGTATCTCCAGCTACTCCCAGTGAACGATCTGGCCTACACAATAAGAATATTTTTGAAATGGATCAATCTGGTATTGTAGTTGCTTCAAGGAAACGGAACCACCACAAAAGTGCTAATACAGTTCTTTCAGGGCCTCTTCTGTCCCAAACAGTTACTTCATCCAAATCAGCTATAAACGAACCTTTCATAGAATTGGGCCCAACAGAATCAAATTCAAAGACAATAACTAATCAGCATAAAAAGACGATTACACCTAAAGTAAAATCTTTTATTAAAAGGCCCAGGATATCATATTCTTGTGAGGCAATTGTTTTAGGAAACACCAAAGACGTTGATAGAAAAGATGGACAAGCACAGTTGTCTATTGATAGGCACCCAGCTGTTGGTCCCTCCCAAACAACAACTGGGAAGTCACATAACTATCATGTTAGAACTAAGAATGCTATTGATTTAGTTAAAAATGATTCTGATTCATCTGGTGACACAGGCCAGTGCCCACCTTCATATACAGCTTCGACAAGAAATAATTTACCAGGACGATCACAAAACATCAGTTCTCATGCTGCAGTTAAAAATGAATCTTTTGGCAGTCCCTTGAAATTGCACAAACGTGGTTGCCATGTAGAAGTATTACCAAAAAGAACTCCCATTGAAAGGAACTCCCTTTACACTAAGTCTGTAAATATTGGAAGTAAAAATAACATAGATTCGTCTATCAAGGAGGGTTCAAAATACAGGAGACTAAAATCTATATACAACTCTTCAGAATACCACATTGTGAACTGTGAGGATGAACAGATGTTGATGCATCCAAACATCCGAATTAAAAATAATGGTTCTGTTTTGGAGAGCAGTGACACTTCACATATTACTCCAAGACCTTTAAGAAAACGGATAGAAAGCAAGTCAAAAGAATTGGACCCAAATGTTGCTTTATATGGAAACTGTGTTTATTATGCTCAGAATTTATACAAACATATAAGCTGATATTATTTTGGTGGGTCCAAATTAAATTATTCATGCAGTATTACAAGATAATTTAGTCATTAGCAATGAAGTTGTATACAAACCAGATTTATTAATTGCTCCCCGCCTTTCAGAGAAAACAGTATCATTGAAATGTGCTTGTCTGTTCATCTGTCTGTGACACCTTTTGGAAAACAATAACTCTGTTTATAATCCCTCCCCACCAACACCCCAAAAAACACATTGTCTCAGTAGCCTGGGAAACCTTGTGAAAAATTTCCTGGATCCACCCCTGTTTACTGGTCTTACTTAAAATTCTATATCCCGGTAAAATTACAATTTTGAGCATTTTCTCATTGTGAAAAGATAAAAGTCAACGAGGCAAAATCTTATGAGTGTGTGGTAATTTGCCAATTGAACAATAAAACTTGCACTGTCAGTACTATGCAAATTAATTTTTTTTTTTCAACTCACTTGAGGCAAAGCCGGTTTAACTGACAGGACAGGAATTATTAGTGAGCAGAAATTCGGCCCTGTATCTGTTATCACTCGTCACATCAGTCAGTTATATAGAGGTATGACTTGTGTTCCTTTGGCGTTCGTCACTTCCAATTCAGGAAACCTGTATTACTCAGCTATCGTAGCAATGATCTCTGTGTTAAAATTTTATTTGGAAAGTGTTTAATTAGTTCTATCACATATGTGATAATGACTGACACCAATATTGTCCTTTAATTGATCTCACATATGAATCAAATCTGTTTTAAGAATCAAAATGAACTAATCGATGGTTTAAAATATTTTAATGAATTATTGTGATGTCAAAAGTAAGAATTAACTTATAATTTTTCATTTTTTTGATGGTGATAAATTAATTTAAAAGTTTAATTTGTTTTGAGAGAGATTTTAGATATCTTGTTTCTTTCAAATTTGTTCCAGACATATATTATTACTTTTTAGGAATGGATTCATATTTTCACACTTTAAATGTAGAGTGTAAAAATGTTCAAGATTGCAATAGATATTAAATATAAAATTATTATAATTTTATAGAATAGCTGATTGTAACTTATAAAATATTCAGATAATATTTGTGGCATAAAATGTAAGAACAAAGCTTCTATAGATCTGATCTTTTTCATTAGGTAAATGATAAAAACGGTCAAATCATCCTTTTGAATATAATATATATTACATAGTAGTAGTTATCAATAGAATTGTGTATTTGATATCTATAAATTTGTGCCTTATGTCTGTAGCATTAGTATTTTGTTATTCATAAACTTGTGTCCTGTTATGTCTATAGCATTAGTGTTTGTTGTATACAGCATTAGTATTTGATATCTATAAATTTGTGCTATATGTCTAGTATTTTGTTATTCATAAAATTGTGTCCTGTTAATGTCTATAGCAATAATGTTTGTTATCCATTAAATTGTGTCCTGTAATATGTTGATGATATCAGTTGTTATCCGTAGAATTGTATTTGGCAGTGGGTTCCGTTTTCAATCGGATTATTTATAATAATGCTATTCATTATTAATTAAGAAAAAATAAAAAACATTTTATGATTTGTCTAGAACATGTTTTTGTTTGTTGCATTATACCTGCTGTCCCCAGTATTTCCGCATGGCTGTTGTCGCATTTTGTCCGTCTACAAGGGGGTACTTATTAGCCGCGGAGAACGAAGTTGAAGGGAGAGATATCGAATTGGGCTCCATCCGTTTATCCGCCCCGCATTCGTTTATGGAGATATCAGGAACTACTGAAGATAGCTTTACATCCTGCCGACGTCCACAAGCAACCGACGTCCACAATTGCTTGTGGACGCTCTAGAGGCTAAAGTCACTATACGGTTGACTACACTATCTGTGGTTATCAGACCAAGAATCCTATTGATTTTCAACGATCTCTGATAATTACTGCAAGAGTTATGGCTCTTGGCCACTTTGAGAAATCTTGTGGACGTTTTAGAGGTTAAAATTATTATCCGATTGACTTTAATTGATACATATTGGTTACGGTCATGAGGCGAAAAAGCGTATTGTTTTTAACTATTACTGCCAGAGTTATGGCCCTTGATGACTTTGAAAAATCTTGTGGCCGCTCTTGAGGCTTAAGTTATTATCTTATTGACTTCAAAGTCTAGACATTGGTTAAAGTTATAAGACGATGAATCCTATTGATTTTCACTTGTTTCCGTTAATTACTGACAGAGTTATGCAACTTTATCACTTTGAAAAATCTTCTGGGCACTGTGAAGTCTAAGGTTAACCTCTGATTCAAATTTATTCACATTGGTTAAGTCATGAAACGAAGAAGTCTTATCGATTTTTTTTTAACGATTTACGATCATTACTACCAGAGCTGTGCGCCTTTACATTTTTGAAAAATCTTGTGGCCGCTGTAGAGACCGAAGTTATCACCCAACTGACTTTAAATTTATACACAGTATTGAAGGTCTAGAGGAAAAGATGTCTGTTGGTTTTCAGAGTTATTGCTCTTGATGGCGTACTCTAGAGACCAAGTTATTATCGGATTGACTTTAAATTTGTACACAATGTTTACGGTCGGTCATTGAGACAACGAAGCCCATAGAGTTCCGATAATTACTGCTAGATCACTTTGAAAAATCTTGTGGACGCTTCCGAGACCAAATTTATCATCCGATTGATTTTAAATTTATTCGCAGTTTTTAAGATCATGGAAAAACGAAGCCTATTTATATCCAATGGCTTCTAGCAAATTGTGACTGAGTTATGGGCCTTGATTTTCAACGATTTCTGATAAATAGGACAGCTAAATTACATGTTCTGCATACTAAATGTTAGCAGGGGCAGAACTAGAAGCCAAACAAATTCTAATGTTTTTTCATAATTACTTAATGTGTTGTAAATGTTTTAATTACCGACAAAAGAAAAAAAAAGAGTATGCGACAACCCTTGTTGACTGTCCAGACGACTTAGCTGATGTGGGCTGATGTTTCGTTGCCTGGCAACCTATCTTTTAGATCATACAATGATGATTGTGTTTCCATTGAAACGTATTATTTTTGGTATACAGTTATTATTCTGGAATCTATCTAAGAAACTGATTTGCTTAAATATGAAGCCATTATAGTAATTGTGCTATTTTCTAATGACCACTCGGGTCTGAGTGGATGAATCATGGATATCTTCTGGTGCCTTTTGTCAATGGGAATGTTACAGTTTAAATGAGAAAAAAATGCCAATGTAAACAAATTTGACTTACTTTTTGGTATAACTTTATAAAACATAATGTAGTAGTTATGAGTAGTTGTGCCTTTTGATTATTGGAAATTTCTGGTCACATTACTATGCAACGTAGGCCTATGGTACGGGTGATAATTATTAGTCCATGTAATGTTGGCCTATACTTTTTGGGGGTCACGGTGGGTAAGACGCTGACTCGCTAGCCTGGAGGTCGGGTGTTCGATCCCTGCAGTGGACGAGAAAGGTCATCCAGATTTTCCAGCGTGGTTCCCCCTTGTCAGTGACGGAGGGCCTGACAAGGACGGCTGTCTAGTCGTTCGGAGGGGACGAAAACCCGAGATCCCGTGTACACATTGACAGTTGGAATTCGATATAAGAGTATATGGCGTATGCCCGTCTTCATTAGCCTAGTTCGTAGCAGAACAGTAGGACGTTAAATCCCATTTCATTTCTTATAATTTGTGTTGCCAATTCTATCTGCAGTTACTTCCCTTTTACCAATGAAATATACTAGATCTATTAGATCGGCTTGAATTTCTCCACTTTCGCATGTTTCCTGATCACAACACAGAAAATTGTGGTGATTAATTATAGGGTGGGGGTTGGAATGGTTTTTAATTTAATAGAAGTATTAGTAATCATGGTGCAATATGAACTGATTGGAAGATGTGATTTCAGTCAATTGCCGTTACATAAAATCATTTACGCTTGGCTTATGGGACACAAAAAACGGTAAAAATTTAAAATACCCCAAATATAGTCAAAATTGATCATTGAATTCTTATTAAATAATTCACACGAAACCGATTGTTTTGATTTTTTAAATGGCAGTTATGACCAGTCTATGGTAGAATTTGCCCAGAGCTATGTCGGTTTTTAACCAAAATGTTTAGGCCCTTTCTTCTATAACCCTTTTAAATAAACCGTCGTCATCTTTACGTTCCGTTGAATATTAATCCAAGGTGGGAGATTATCTGTTGCTATTAATTTGTTTTCTTTACTATATGTTAATTAGCGCGGATTAAGTTGTGGCTAATATGATTTTCCCGTAAAATGCAAATGACGACCCGTGGCTTTAATATACACACTTATTACCCATGATTCGTGAAAACCAACCTCGTCATCCAGGAAGGTCATTATTTAAACAGATTTTGACAACGCAAACATGTTTACTAGGATCCAATCCTTTTTAGACAGTTTCAATTGCAGACCGAATGGATTGTTTTTATTATTAATTTAATGTCCTCTGGAAATCTCATAAAATCATTCACCGTAGGCAGATTAATCTGAATGCTTGAACCATAGTCAATTTACTACACGTATAATTATTAAAGAATGGATATCAACAACAAGCTGTAGCAAAGCTGGATATCACCATACAGGTATACTTGGATAGACGGGACTTTAGTCAATTGGCGATAGAATACTCAATTTAATGTTCAGAAAAGATTATTTAGAGTGCGTATGTTTTTTTTGTTGTTGTTTTTTTTATTTACTTTAAAGGACAATATTGGTGCCAGTCATTATCACATATGTGATAGAGTTGGTTAAACACATTCCAAATATAATTTTAACACAGAGATCATTGCTACGATAGCTGAGTAATACAGGTTTCCTGAATCGGAAGTGACGAACGCCAAAGAAAAACACGAGTAATCCCGATGTGACGAGTGATAACAGATACACGGCCGAATTTCTGCTCACTAATAATTCCTTGGAAGACCAAAAGTTGCTATATGGGACTGGAAGAGGATACCACTGACAATTCAGTAAAGCAGTTGAATGTCATTAGATAAGAGAACACGAGATTAATAGAAATAGTCCGTACATTCCCTTGTTTATATTCAGTCTATACCTTATAAAAACATGGTAATGCACGGACTTTTTGTTTTTCTTTCGTGTCCTCTTATCTAGTGGCAGTCAATTCTTTTAATGAATTGTCAGATATCCTCTCACAGTCTCACACAAAAACTTTTGGTCTTCCAAGGAATTATTAGTGAGCAGAAATTCGGCCGTGTATCTGTGTTATCTGTTATCACTCGTCACATCAGTCAGTTATATAGAGGTATGACTCGTGTTTTCCTTTGGCGTTCGTCACTTCCGATTCAGGAAACCTGTATTACTCAGCTATCGTAGCAATGATCTCTGTGTTAAAATTATATTTGGAATGTGTTTAACCAGCTCTATCACATATGTGATAATGACTGGCACCAATATTGTCCTTTAAGTCGTGGGTAAAAGTCGTGGCCACTTTTTTTCAGATGCTATGCCCTTTACCTTAGCTTTCCAGTTTTGATAGGCACCACTTGACCATATTGGATCTTATTGATTTCTGTTAAGCACAAAGACCATATCTACCAATATCTTAGCTTCTAAACCACTTAGGATCGTAATCTTGATTTCTAAGCCTACATTTCCAGGTTAAGGTATAAAATTATACCACAGAAAAGATACCATTTCCTCCAAATATATTATGGCGGCCATCTTGGATCTCCAAAATAACCGTAATGTAAAAACCTTTTATTAACACAGACAAAAAACACGCGCATATACGTTGAAGACTCACTTAAGTATGCTCTTATGTAGTCTAGTCAATGGAAATATTGCAAAGTTCAGTGCACTGCCATTGTACCTTTCTGTCTGCATGAACACGTATCACCAAACCCTTCTTGACTCGTGTAGCTACATTTGACTAGTTCACTGCAGGGTGTGGAGGTAACCGGTAATATGGTCCACACAGGGACCCACGAATGACTGTCCTTATCGAGAATCAATCCCAGGGCATTTCTCCCAATGAACTCTGCAGTTGACCATGGAATATGTTTTCATGGACCCTCAAATATAGGTTTATGCACCAAAAATTGAGGATCTTAACTATGACAGAAGCAGAGATATTCGTAGATATCGGTTTTTGCATGGTGGAAATCTTGAGGATAATGTATTTGGGCGAAGTGGTGCCCACACCCATCTCAAATTTAGTACTAAACTGCACGATTAAAATATTACAGCAAAGATACGACAAAGTAAATATATTGTCGCATGATTGTGGTAACGCCGTGTTATCGACATATCGCCTTGGTATTGTTCTACAAAATACACAAAAAAATAGTTAATGTTGCTTGAATTATTGTTGGAATTCATTTCATCATGAAAGATTAAATATAAATAGTGTTGGTTCAAAAACGATCTATGAAAAATATCGATTAATTTAACCATTGTTTTTCCAAATAATGAAATGTTTTACCATCAAAGTTAAATTATTCTTCATATCAGTTTGGTTATCTAGAATTGCATCTGTATAACACATGTTAGTTAGCTATGTTTTGGTTCTGGTACTGTAAATTTACTATTCAGATCCAATGCCTTATAACATTTATTCCCAAGCAAGTTCTTATCATTTTATATAATATTATATATTTAAAAGACAAACCATATCATTTTAAGTCATCTTTGTGTATAATATCACAGTCTCTTTGATGTTCTGATTCTGGAAGGGTGCTGGCTAAATAAACTCAGTCGTCCCTGACTTAAGTTAATATGTCTTCCCGATATAAATGATATCTACATGCGAACGACAGTTAACATATTTAACAGCGCGAGAAACTCAACCACGAAGGAAATGAAATGAGGTTAAACGTCCTACTTTTCTGCACCAACCGGGATAATGAAGACATGCGTGCAATGCGTCATGAAGGAAATTGTGCCTGTCAAACTCACAGTTGAAATTCGATGAAGAAATGCCACGGTCCATTGGAAATTTCCGTCATATCACTCTGCATAGCGTATGCCTATCTTCAATAGTCCGATTGGTTCGGAAAAGTAGGAAATTGAAATGAAATGAAGTGGGGTTTAACGTCCAACTGCTCTGCTCCGGGAGCCACAGTGACTAAGACGCTGCCTCGCTAGCCTGGACGTCGCGGGTTCGCCCCTGGTTGTGGCCGAGAAAATTCATCAATATTTTCCGGCGTGGTTCCCCATGTCAGGGGTGCAGGAAGGAGGGCCTGACAAGGACAGCTGTCTAGTCGTTCGGATGGGACGAAAAAAAATCGAGGTCCCGTGTATACATTGGCGTGCACGTAAATTGGCAATTGCAATTCGATATAAGAGTCGACCGTAGCGCCGCTGTCCGGACAAAATTTTACTCATAACACACTGAATGGTGTAAGCCCGTCTTTATTAGCCCAGCCTGAGCAGAACAGTAGGACGTTAAACTGCATTTCATTTCATTTCGTTCTGCTCTGACTGGGCATAAAAATATATTCAATATGAGAGTAGGCCGTAGGTTATGCCCAGTCCATAGAAATATATACTGACGTGAATGTCCACCGTATGACGTCAGTATATTCAATGGACTGGCCTAATGAAGACGGACATACCCTATACAATGTACTATGAGGGAAACTTTACCCGGATAGCGGCGCTACGGCCTACTCTCATATTGAATTCCAACTGTCAAGGGTCTTTTACGTGCACGCCAATATGTAAATGGGCCTCAGTTTTTCGTACCATCCGAACGACTATACGATATCCCTTACAAGCCCCCCCCCCCCCGTCCTGCATCACTGTCAAAGAAGAATCACTCCGGAGAATGGGGTTTAATGTTCTACTTTTCTGGTAGTCACGATGACTCAGTGAGTAAGACGTTGGCTCGCTAACGTTGAGGTCTCGTGTTCTATCACTGTGTTGGCCGAGAAAGCTTATCGGGAACTTTCCAGCGTGATTCCTCTTTACAGTGGTACATGACAGAGGGCCTGGCAGGAGATAACGTATAGCCTTTTGGATCGGACGAAAAATCGAGGTTTCGTGTACATATAAGTATGCAACGTAAAAGACCCCCTGAAAGTTGGAATTCAATATAAGAGTAGGCCGTAGTGCCGCTATCCGGGCAAAGTTTCCCTCGCAGTACACTGTATAGCGTATGCCCGTCTTCATTAGCCCAGTCAGAGCAGAACAGTAGGACATTAAACACAATTACATTTCATTCAATTTTCCAACTTTTCTGCGCCAATCCAATCTGATTAAAATACAGATCTATATTTCGTTTCGTTTTTTATACTTTCGATGGCCTACACTACATGTAGTAAAGACAAGTAAAACGAAATTTTGAACTATAAAAACGAAACGAAATTTTGAACTATAAAAACGAAACGAAATAGGTTCTGTGTTTAAACCAGATTGGCACCAATCGAGCTATTGAAGATAGGCATACGCTATACAGAGCGCTATGACGGAAATTATCAATGAACCGTGGCATTTCTTCATCTATATTCAACTGTAAATGATTCTTTTATGTGCACGCCAATGTGTACACAGGAGCTTGTTTTTTTGTCCTATCTACACAACTAGAAACTGTACTTTCCCATACCCTTTGTCCTGCACTACCGACAGGGAGAAACAAAGCTGCAAAATCTCGGAGAACTTTCTTGACCAACACCAGGATCAGTGTTTAAAATCATAGTACGAGAGGAATATGGCCGATAACCCGACATCTCGACGTTTTAACCCGACAATACGACATTTTACGCGACATTACGACATTTTTAATGTCGTGTTGTCCGGTGAAAATGTCGTATTGTCGGGTTAAAAATGTGATGTCGGGTTGTCGTGGTGCCGGGTTAAAATGTCGTGATGTCGGGTTGTCGCCTTATGAAGGGCGACACCACGACATGATACCAATCAGCCACCATAGTTTTTTCCCACAGCTAAAAAAAACAAAACCCTATCAGGATTTAGCACTAGTCAAGAGAGGTAAGGCACTACTAAACAGGTAAATAAAGGAGTAGCGGCACTAATTATTCCGGTGAATATGGCACTCCTTCTGCGCATGCCCATTTCTGTTATTTTTTAAGTCTAGAATTGATGAAAGGAGTTATTTTCTTTCAATTGAATATTAGCGAATATTTCAGGGGGTAGACGCACATAAAGGTTAGACTCCGCGATCAGTAAGATGAACACCTATTGTGGCATGCATGGAATTAAGATTGAGGGTGCTAATCGGAACACATCAAAGCACCCTTATCGACAATCCAACATTGTGAACCTCGAACCGATTTGGGTAAATGTTAGTTCTGTGCAAGGACAACTTCTTCAAAATTGCGGACCAAAACACAGTTGCAGTAGATTTGAAAACATTTTTTAATAGAAAGTTTGAAAAAACGAATTTCCGATGACAGCCTTGATAGCGCATTAGCGCCATTTTTACCAAAAAAGTGGAGATAATTCTAATCAACTACTGGCGATAAACACGGCACTGACAGTTTAATCGATTTGAATGACAGAACGGCTAAAAAGATTAAATTTTGGAATTATTTATTACCATCATATGTGAATATCTTGTTTATTTACACGTGCGTTTCTAAAAAGATGCACGTTAATATGTGTTTATTTGTTAACAAGAAAATGATGGCTGATATGTTATTTAGAAAATCCTAGAAAAGGCAAAAAGGGGATAAATTACTTGACATTTACCCCTAAAGTTATTTTAATGGAGTGTTTATTTACACGGAAAGAGGGAAATAGTGTTTTATCTTTAGTAATCTTTGATATATAAGATCTTATGTCGACATTAAGAATTTCGAGAAAGATATTTACATCGTCGAGTTTGTTATTCTTATAATTAAAAGTGTACAATATATTATTTATCTAAAGATATTTATATCTGTTATTGAAAGAAACCGAAATAAAAATGAAATTCCTACATATAATGTCACTCATATTATGGTAACTGTTTTGGTTTCGGTCGGGTCGGGTTGTTGAAAAATTACATTCCAATATCGAATTTCAGTTAATTCTTAATCTTACTTGACCCCAAAATGCCGATACCCAACAAACATTTGTTGCATTAGTGAATGGATCAATTTGAATCTGCACTTGATCTTGGGCCAATTATTACGAAGAAATTTTAGTTTAGTCTAATAATCAGTATACGGGACAAACGGACACCACAAAGTTAAAGAATCTAATGGCTGTTACGTCATTTTCGTAGGTAATTTCCCCAATTCATCCCCTGAGAAATTCTGCTTCATTATCTCGAATAGAATATGCAATCCCCTTTCTTAGATTCTAGACCAAAAGGTCAACAATTTTAATAAAATAGTTATTTTGTTTTCCTTGTAAATAATGATTGTATATTTTCAGACTTTCTATATCCTTTACATATTACTACAGGGATATGGTCAACACGTGACCCCGGTTGTTATGGAACCACGTGCATCAATAGCAACAGCTACGACAACATAATGACATGATCCATAATTACACGGTCTGCCACTTGGGAGATAATTAGGTTATGTTCCTCACGGGACAAATAACCAAACAAATTCCAAGTAATCCTGACATTTTAGGCAGAAAAACATCCCTGTTTGTAGCATGGAGTAGCCATCATCTGCATCCACGTTTTGTGTAACCCTCCGTAGAAATTCTCAATCTACTGTCAAATGTTAAACTTGATTTATTGTTGGTAAATTCTTTATTTTAATTTATATTTGCCAATTTAATTTATATTAATGGACAACAGAAGGCATAATATAAATGTTTAAAAAAATTGAATTAGGCTTATATTCCCATAATTTTATTTCTAGCCGAATTCTATCAATTACCTTCCCCATCTGTAGTTTACACAAAGTGTCAAAGACGACTAGTTTCCTGATAATATCGTCATGATGTTTATATTTTACACATGCTATCGTTCAATATTCTAATCTACATGTGGTTTACACATTAATTATAGAAGGTAAAGTTATAAGGTGGTCAGCAGGGAGCGTTGTTGTGTCCGAATGATATATCTTGTTATGCGAATGATATGAAACATAGAACAGTAAAACTTAAGCTAAAGGAAACTTGTTGTGGTATTTCTAGACTAACGTATGGTCATTTCATTCGATTATGTTTGCATTTCGACGGATTGTAACTCTTTTTCGCATTCTAACTAATTGTTAAAGGCATTTGGAAGATTAGACACACATTGGCACATTCTTATTAGCTCCATGGGCGTTGCACTAGGCACATAAAACGTTATGGGCGTTAATCAAGATCCACGAATAAAACGTTAAATTAAAAGTACACAGACCAAAAACATGTCGGCCACGCGAATTGTCAAATGTGCGACACCCATCACTATTTTGTGAAGCCGTATCACATACCCGAGACATTCGTCACGAGCCTAATTAAAATGTTTACTTATTCAATAAAGATAGAATTCTCAAATGAGTTCAAATGTACGACATCTGTCATTATATTTTTGTGAAGCAAAACCACTTGGGACCTACCCGGACATTCTCTATTAACCCGAATTAAAACCGTTCATTTATTTAATAATAACTGAACAAATCATAATCACACTTATAACTAGAAGCCAGTTTGTGCTTTACCACCTGTTTAAAATGAAGAACAATTACGCGCTTTCTTCTACCACTGTATCAAAACTAAACTCCGTCCTTATATTAGCCGGTTGGTAAAAAAAAAAAAATCAGGAAATTTAACTCCATTGCATTACAAAAATAAATCTATTCATTTATAAAATCAATCGGTGGGGAATAAATGGCCGAACAAAATAAATACCAATAATATGATGTCGATTCTCTCAATACGAACAAATACCACACAGGCTGGTCAAACTAACGTGATGTGGAACAAATTGCAACAAAAGTTTTTTTTCTATTGACTCATTATGATGCCCTAAGTAAGGAAAAGAAAGTTTACCAAAATAGGAGTCCAAATAAGGACAGGGAGCGGGGTCAAATCCAAGATGGCGGCTGTCGACCAAAAATCGCAAATATCTCTAAAACTGTTGGGTAGACACGATAAATGTATTGCGGACAGATATATGGAAGTCGGTACCATTCAGCGAGTCCAAAAATGGCGACGTTAGATCTCTATGACGTTACTGTGACGCCACAACGGCATTATATCAGACGGCACATTTCTTCCAAAATTGGTCAATTTATGCATATTAACAGCAGAAACAAATGTTGATTGAGAAAAGAGTGTATGTCCATTATGGGTTGATAAAGAAGAACAATGTGTTACAAATACGGTGGAGGCTAAAAGTATATATATATATATATACTCTTTAAAAAAAAAGTCGAGGATATTGAAATGCAAATACCCATGCAGGTTGTGAAATGATAAATAGTCATGGACACTTGACATGTTTTGAGAGTCTGTTCGCCCCAACAGAACCACTGAGCTCACGTGCGACACGCAATAGCGCCATAAACGTGGGAGGGGTTCATTGTCAAATTTGACACTTCAAGGAAGGGTTGATGAAAACTGCCGCTTGCTGGTTTATCCTACCCATGTTTGCTTTCCTATCGGTTGTTGCAAGAGGAGTGGGTCAGATTGGCCCAAATCGTGATTGGACGGTTGATTAGGAGCATGCCACGTCGAATTGCTGAATGTCTGAGGATTGGTGGAGCAATTACTCATTATTAAGACAAAAATCAAAAACGTCCATTTTCACTTTTGACAGTGTATCTCTTTGCGAGTGAAATGGGGCCGTCCGATAAGCCGCCCATATGAACTGTTTATGTGCATGTGTAGGCAATTGACCTGTTATTGACATACACTGGTTACCTCTAATAAAAACAGCAGTGCATTTCCGAAGTTTTGTATTGTTTCTGAATATCCCCTACTTTTTTTAAGAGTATATATACTGATGCATGGTCGATATGTGAGGCCTACTATTAGAATTACAGTAGCTGTCAATTGTTGACAAAAATAGCCTACATCCGACTAGGTTTCATCAGTGATCATTGATGGGAATTTTGCCCTGCGGTGGCGCAACGGTCTACTCTTATATCGAATTCCAACTGCCAAGGGGTTTCTTACTGCAGAGGTGCATAAAAGGTTGAATGAACAGGGCCGACCAATTTTGACTTTTGGCCCACTGAGCAGAAGTAGGTTAATCCCAAAAATCATCAGAAGGATTTATAAATTTGACACAGGTGTAGGCCTACTCGAGATGTGTTAGAAAACCAATTTTGGCGGTAATGTGAACAGCGCCCCCTGGTAGTGCACTTTAAAGAGTTACGTTTTGGGGATCCTGACCATGTGGACAGACAGGAAGCCTATACCAGAGAGTTCAAAAAGGTGAAAATTGGTCTACCCATTCGTTTACGTTTGACCGCTGGCTCTAGCTGAAAGTCTGGTGGGATGTATTTTTCTTGTTGAGCAAGGGTAATGGCAGTTTAAGTCCTGTAATGGAAATAAAGCAAGGCACGTGAGCCTGGGGGGGGGGGGCAGCTGTGACACTTGTCTATGGGCCCAGAGCCTACAGGGTCCCGGGAGGAAATGCCGAGTAATGTTTAAAAAAACATAAGTTAGTATAAACTAGGCTAATACTTATTGAAATATAGTATAACTCCAATCCTAACTTTTGGCCTAAAACACCCTTCAACAAAATTGGAGATGATTTCAGCTTCGATAATATTACAAAAATAAAGTTTCAGACAACCTTAGTGTTACACGAGACAAATTCATCATTGCTTCTACTTATTCGTCTTCGTAATTTTACGGCACTGAAATCCTTGATTTTGTGTGTTTTGCGAGGCTTTTAATCCGAAGTAATGATATTTGTGAAAATTAGCTCCCTCAATTTACTTATCATTTTTGACATCAATGACAAGGGGGAACAAGGCTGGAAAATCCAAAGGAACGTTGTCGGTCAACACCAGGATCGAACAAGGGGCCTCCTGGTTAGTGAGGCAATGCCACATTCACTGACCTTGTTGAAAAATAAGAAATTTTCATAGGCTGAGATTGGGGTAACACTAGCATGGCACAGATTCACTTCATGTGTAATTAAAAGCTAAGGTCAAAACAGTTTTATTGTTATGTTAAAAAATTAAAGTATTTGTCTCACCGAACCATATAATTCTCCACTTATATGTCAATAGAACAAACTAACTGATGAACATGGTCAATTTTGCATTTTACAAAATAAACTCTTTTTGCTAATCTGGACATTAGATTAATACTAATATTGTACTATCTTGCATGGACAAAGGCCTTCAACAACCAATAAAAAGAGCAAATAATAAATTTATTTACAATTAGTTTATATTTGGGGGAAACGAAGCAGTTTATTTATTAGATTAAGTTGTTGTTCGTAGTATAATATGTTCCTATACATTATAGCGAGAGTAAACCCACCAGGTTCAGAAGACGCCCCTGTCTCCATGTCACATACGCTCGCACCAGGAATTGAAACCTCGACCGCAAGCCCGGTCAATTAAAGCTCGAACCGTGACACTCTAGACCACTAGGTCATCCCAAACCCCAAGATTATGTACCCTTATGTGACCCCCTTTTCTCAATTTAGATCATTTCTGGACTAACATATAGTTCAATTTTATTTCAATAATTTGCTTGCGTGTAGGGGTCTTTGGCCTTGGGAGGATCGGAAGGAAACCCACAAGATTGGAAGGCGACACAACTCTTTTGTCACTACTACCAGCGGCGAATCGAAACCACGTCACTTGACTCAATGACAGACCTTATGATCTAACGCGCACATATATTCATTAATATCACCGAGTATATAGGTAGTAAATATAACTAACAATTTATGTTGTACTTCAGACATGGACCTCCGTGCTATCTATCGTTAAGACCTACATGCTATCAAAAGCACTAAGATGTCTATAATTGTAATTCTCTCGAGACCAACGAGAAAAAATAATAAATTGTTAAAGAAAATTTGAAATAAGTGAGAAGATGTCGGGAGTTTTTGTGAGAGAACAGGTGAATGGCGTATAAAACAGATGTTTTCACAAGCTAGCACTCGTTCTGGGAGTTTCTTGTGACTATTTTTAGATATGATCTCAAAAGATGTTAATAAATTCAAGATTTATATTAGAGCTATACAACGAAGGCCAATATATGCGCTAATTTTAAAACTTTTACGTATCACAGTTGTCATTAGTTCTGTAAGTGTAATTCATCAAATATTTCTCTTATCAGTTATGCCCCCTTGGAATAATTTAAACGCCCACGAGTGTACGGAAATACAATTAATGACTAAACAAAAGAGGAACTATTATACTGATGACGTACCATGTCTTTTAACAGGGCTGTTACCGTTTTTGTTTTGTCTTCTTGACGATAACAGGAATGGGTCTCGGGATTATCACCGTTTACAATAATATCATTTTGCTTTAAAGTACTCAATTCCAGATCAGTTTTTGTTGTTTGTTAATCCTGTATAAACTTTTAATATCCCAATATCCTCCATTCATTTATCTGCCCGCCTTTATGAATCCCAGTAATACCCGTGACGTGGGCCGATCATTAGTATGATTAATACATATATAAACATAACATGTATGCAATTCAAAGGACCTTAACTATCGTCATGCTCGTCTTCGGCATGATAGGATACAAACATATGCAATATCATGTATCCACCCCCAAAAGCCAACCATTACGATTAATTTACTTTTAAATTAAATGCCGAAGTAAATCTTGAATTCGATAATATGAGCCTATAATATTACCAACAATCCAACAGTCAGGCTGATGTCCGCCGCTGCAATCCCAATATAAATAGATGACACATATTAATTAATTGCGCATTTATCTTTTTGAAAAGTATCGAGCAATCAAATTGATTATCTATACTAATTCTAAGCAAAAAATATTCACGATTGAACTCAGTCAAGGTTTTGAAGTGCCTGGTAGTGAAACTTTACATTAAGTTTCACCACTATCCATAAATTGCTTATCGACAATTAGCCAAAGCCAAAAATTCTCATCATCGAACGCAGTAAGGTATTGATATAATGAATCTATACTCTGAGTTTCATCAATCTCGCCCAATTAGAATCAAAGTCTCAATCAATCAAACTGCTTATCTCTGCTTAGCATTAGTGAAAAATGCGCATGATTGAACACTGTCAAGACAGACAGACAGAACACAACTGAAAAGGTATGCTCTAGCACAATAATATGTACTTTCATTAACACCCGACAATTCTTGCATGCTATTTTATTACATACCCTATTCGTTATTATACGTTATTTTCGTTCTAATTTCAGACCAGAAATATGTTCAGTTAGTTGATTTACATTAGATTTTTACAGAATTTATTATTACCGCTATGCGACAGGACGTTTTATCATGGTATCTGGTTTCTGTTCATCAACAAAAGACACCGGAATTAAGAATCCCAATCTCAATTAATGAAATTACTTCAGCAAATATTGCTTCATGCGCAATGCGTTTGGGGACATTTGGAGACATGGGTGTGTTTCTGTCTGATATTTTTCGCATTACAATAGATAATACAACACCTATAAATCAGACGGCCATTTCAAATTTTGTATTCACTGCACTTCCAACATAATAACATTTATTACAAATATAGCAACCGCAGAAAAGGTGACCACATAAGAATAAGACATCAATCAAATTCAGCTGAAACAAAAGCAATATGTAATTTCGTTTGTGGCAAACTAGCATTGCAAGATCGTTTATGGTAAATTAATATTAAACATACATTATGCAAGAGCTAAATCTGCCTATTGCAGGTCTTTCTTAAGGCCTGAAATGTTATCTAAATTATTAATTAGACATTAATTTAACTTATCCAGACCATAATCATCTCTCGATGTCATCGCTAGCGTGCGATGTTTATTGGATTAGGTTCCGATTTGCTGTTCGACTTCCATTCAAGATTTAATGATGAAATGGATAATCGAGACTATGTTTTTTATCGCATCGATTTTAGTAATGATGATCGAGGCTAGGTCCAAAATTCAATCGCTAAAATCTCGGTTCAGAGTGGATCAATTTGACTGAAAATTTCAGCAAATTTCCTTTACATTATCTAGTTTTGAACTATTATAGTGAGAACTGTCAGCTCTTTATCTAATCTCCCATAATGTATCTTTAATACATCTCTACTAAATAAAAATTCGATTTGAAATTTAAAGTGTATGGGATTTATTTGACGAGAGACAAAAAAGATGAATTGGCGTGGGTTTATCCGCCCGATACATAATAATGTCATTACATAACAAGGATCGGTTATTGGATGTTTTTTTTTAATCTGTTATTAAACACCAATAAATCTATTATTTTACGATTGGGATCATTTAGTGTGTACGCGTAATTTACGTCGGCGGCAAATTGTTATTTGTAGTTCGTGACATGTCACATTGAACAATGACTATTACTACTCATTCTTCTAGATATAGATCTATTATAATATTTATAGGTTAATCAGCATCTAAAAAATATAAATAACAATTGTGCTACGTCTCTTTATAGTCTTATATTTACGACAATCGTCGAACAGACTTGTTCTATAATTAGCTCATTTCCAATACTTCCTAGCTAGTTTTTACCATTGGCGATTCCTTCTTTCACTTCAGTCAAAGGATAAACGCGAATATCAAAGACCCCCTTCATGCACGGCGGAGATCCCCCCGGCTACGATTTCAATCTTTACTAAAGATGAAAAATTAACCAATTAATTCAGCGTTAAAACATTATTCACACTGGGCTATATTTAGACACTTCTACGGGGCAATCCGATAACGTGACGTAGTTGTGACGTCATAATTCAGCCGGAGCCCCTAGCAAGTCACTCAACCTGAAAACGTTTAAGAAATCTCTCTTGATTTTTAAATTAGGTTCCACCAAACACGTAAAGTTTATGATATCTTTGTAGTCTATCTAGCATCTAGAATAAACGTTTATCTAATAATAAATAAGCAGAGCCGAAAAAAGGATGAGGATGTTTTTAGTTTTGAGTTGATAATTGGAAGGATATTGTTTGATTTGAAAATAATCATTTTTTTTTATATAGAATAGATTAAGAGGTTAAATAGATTAAGAATTATTTTAAGTTTTATCAAAGCACAAAATTGTAATTTTACAAAAAAACTTCCCCAAATAAAAACAACATCTCAAGTTAAATAACAGCGTGTCGTAAGAAATATAAGATTATTTATACTGACGTCTGACCTTCTGATTAAAAATAACCCAGTTAAACAACAAAAATATAAATTGTGTCTTCTTACATAACAGGAGGGTCAAGGGTGAGAGAGAGAGAGAGAGAGGGAGAGAGATGCATGCGTTTATTGACTTCGATTTCAGACGCACCTGAAGACCGTTTTTGCAAAGTCTACACCTCTTGCTTGACTCTCTGATATATTTTAGCTTGTTAAGTTGACCGTACACAACTGCAATCATTATAGTTCTGAGCCAATCCAGTTGTCCATTATTGAAGTTACTGTCTAGAATCCACACTGTGCTACTGTCTGTTCTTCTAAGTTGTACCCGAGATTTGCCATACTTAGAAACTACTCGTATCGGATTTTCATTTCGCATGACCCCCTAGTTTGTGGCTTGAAGCTCGGCTTCCAAGTCCTCAGAACATCCTGGTAGGGAGCCGAACGTCATTATTACTTAGAATATTCATTAACAATTACTGCCAAAATGTGAACCTCTAGATCAAACCGTTTTCAATAGCAATTGGCCTTACAAATTAACATTTTAATATGGTAAACATGAAAAGTAAGCTGGGTAAGCTGGGTAAGCTCACTTTATTCAGGTCACTAGTGTATACGTGTCTTTAAAAGCCCATTTCGTTTCATTGTTTTTGTTACTTCAAAAAGTTACTTTGAATATTGCGATCAATTAGAATTTCCAGAAAACGGCCTGTGGCACTTATCTAGTTAGGACTTTCACACTGTATATAAAACGTCAAGGACTCTGGAACACTTTGTTCGTTAACTATGTTTTTATATCTTTATAACATCCATAATGCAAAGGTTACATACATGAAACTACATACACGGCTATGACATTAAATATATTTTCCATGTCACTTAGCGCGTGTTCTGTGGCGAGAGCCAATCCGGACTCTAAGCCGAGGAGGCTGTGGGTTTGATGTCCCCTAGGATCTCTAAATAATGTCTTCACCCATAGCCTCTAAGCCGAGGAGGCTGTGGGTATAACGTCTCCTAGGATCTCAAAATGGTGTCTGTTTCCCAGTCTCTAAGCCGAGGAGGCTGTATGAACGCCCTTCTGAGAATACTAAATGATGTTCTAAGTTAAATTTAACCCCGCTGTTTCTTATATAGAAAGTATAGATACGTCAGCTATTAGGGCGAGACAATAACCCTTTTTGGGTAAGTGTTTCGTATGGGCACCTTTTTACGTCAACATTATTCTATGTAATCTGTGCACGAGATGACTGGACCATAGTACCCTACTTTCAGCAATTGATGGTGGCAGGAAATGTCTGTAAGTTAGTCTAAGAAACTTGAATCTTGCAAAACACCTACATTTCTCGTTGTCACCCGTTTGTTAAACCACTCCAATATATTAAACAGAGCACCTTTCATAGGACTAAAATACCCTCTATAATATTACATAATATGTTGCATTTCTGATTAACCTGCTTTCCAGTGAATTTGGTACTGAAGGAGAATTTTTATAGAATAGTATCTTAGTCTGAGATTTAAAGATATAATTATGTTTTTCCAATAACGTTAGCAGCAACAGATTTCAACATTCTTACTCGCCACATCAACAATTTCAGTCATGCTAGGCCGCTGATATTATCAATATTGAAGTCGTCCTAAAGGGACCATAAACCTTAAAAGTCTGTCTTACATTTACCATACTGTTGCCAACATTAATGCATTTAAAATCTATTTTATTTCTTCTGCAAGATATTGTTTAATAATTTATATGTCGTTTATTAAAGGAGAAAAATTTTCACTTATGTCCCATTAAACAATCTCGCCAAGTTTTAAAACAAAATGCATGAAGAACTTTGTCATGCATCGCTTTCACAAGCTTTAAAAATCAACACGTGAGTCGACAGATAACTCTGAAAAACGTGCTAGAAATTTAGGACTACAGCCAACAGTCCTAAAATAAATAGATGACAGCTATTAATAAATTGCAAATTTATCTTTTTTAAAAGTATCGAGCAATCAAACTGATTTAGTAATGAAACTTTACACTACGTTTCATCATTCCCCGTGAGTTAGAATCAAAGTTATCTTGCCCCAAAGCATCGACCAATACAATTGCTTAGCTCCGCTTTGCTTTAGCGGAAAATGTTAATCATTGAACCCAGTCCAGACTTTCACGTAATGAACATCTACACCGAGTTTAAACAATCTATCTCAATTAAATGCATAGCTGTTATGTTCCAAAGTCTTGACCAATTAAGTAAGTAGAAGGTATGGATATAATGAACTGTCATGGTATTCACCAAGTTTGAACATTATATCTAAACTAAGAGAGTTATTGTCCCATAAAGTGTGACGGACAGACAGACGGAAGGGCAGACCCATTTTTGAAAGTTTTGAAAGCCAAAATATTACAGGAAAGATAACTCTATCAATATTTCAAATTCGACATAGAATAAATGTTGTGGGTGGTAAAACTGAAAAGAAATGGGGTTTAACGTCCTACTGTTCTGCTCCTAACCTGGGCTAATGAAGACGGGCATACGCCATACAGTGTGCTATGAGGGAAATTTTGCCCGGGCAGCGGCGCTACGGCCTACTCTTATATCGAATTCCAACTGCCAAGGGATCCTTTACGTGCACGCCAATGTGTACACGGGACCTCGGTTTTTCGTCCCATCCGAACAACTAGACAGCTGTCCTTGTCAGGCCCTCCGTCCTGCATCACTGACAGGGAAGAACACGCCGGAAAATCTGGATGAACTTTCTCGGCCAATGCAGGGATCGAACACCCCACCTCCAGGCTAGCGAGCCAGCGTCCTACCCACTTAGCCACGTGATCCCCCGTTGTGGGTGGTTCAACAGTCTATAATTAGAAGGAAATTCTAACAAGCAAAATTGACGACCATTTGATGTTTGTTTTTCTGTCTTGTTTCTTTTAATTGATTAAAGTAATTGGTAAAGTTATTGATGGTATTAGCTGCCAGTCCACTCAATATTGCCCACTAGACTCATTTCACAGAGGTGTGGTTTTAATAGTTTAAAGTGACGACTATATATTTCGAAAGATACCCAGCGTTATATAAATATCATAGGCATTCTCCTAAAAGATGTATTATCGTGTTCAACAAAAAAGACATGAAACTGGGTTAATGAAGACAGTCAACAAAAAAGTTATAATTATTTAAAATAACCCCAGACCCACCATCTTGATATGAACATCCGAGAACTGGCTTGTATTTTACAATTAATCTGTTCAAATCCTGCATACCACCTTACTTGAACACCCCAGATATAGCCTCGAATCCCAAAAATATATTTTACCAATGCCCTAATGCTGCTTTAAACGACTGTACATAGACAGAAGGGTAGATTCAAAGTGGGATAGTACAACATAGTTTAAAACACAACTAAAATTGATAGACTTAATATTTATTTGCTGTCGATCGTGTATCTCTTGTTTGAGCAATTCTAAAATATCACGAGTACGATACATCCGTGTTTCAGAGCAAGT
The DNA here is from genome assembly GCF_932274485.2 of Patella vulgata. Taxonomy (NCBI): domain Eukaryota; kingdom Metazoa; phylum Mollusca; class Gastropoda; family Patellidae; genus Patella; species Patella vulgata. Next base: position 29,966,670 of record NC_065883.2, read on the forward strand.
AGCTTAATTTAAATAAAACAAATATTTGAACAGACCATGGACATAAACAATCATCCATGTAGGGCGACAATGTCGTACCTTATCATATTTATAATGTTCTACTGCCTTATATTTATAGACGAGGTTTAGAATGTTCTAGTTTTCCAGATATTGTATATCTGTACGCGAGGCAGTGAACGCATCTTTATTATCGACAGGCAATGAACTTTTTAGGTGGGGGCAGAGGGTTCTCTCCGCCCGGACGAAGGAGGGTACCGGGGTCCTGCCCAATGATGGCAAGATGACACATTGGGGCTCTCTTCTTGGGGTTTAGGGGTCCGAGAGTCCTTTCCCTGAGAAATTTTTGAAATTTCGACCCGAAATGGTGGTCTGTTGGGTATGTCCCGGGCGGGAAGTCATATACTTAGTTCTAAGCAGAAAAAAACTATCTCAGAGAGGGGGCCAATGGGAAGGGGGTCCCACTTCCAGTTCAGGCCCGATGATATCGGTTCGTGATTCTTGTCAAGGGAGCTGGTTGAGTGAGAAACGGAGCCCGACGGAAATATTGGACAATTAACAAGTCCGCTACCTGTCAAACAGACATAAGATTTCAGGTTTGAGGTAATATAATGGAAACCTTTCTAATATCAACTTCCCGATGCCAACCCAATGTGGACGGTCGCGGAACACACGGAATCATCAAGTCATAACCCCAATGTACTCTCTATCGCGTTCAAACTGATTTCGTTAAAGCGGGGGGGGGGGTAACTTTAGGGCATTGCGTGGTACAGAAAAACAAAAGCTTCACTCAAAATTTGTAACAAAATACGTTACAAACTACACCGTATTAAGTTAAGATTTTCAGTAGTAAGAATAAGTTCGTGGAAAAACGCTTTGGACAGTCTTGTCAGTCTATATTGGAAGTAGCGTGGTACAGCGAGGTGAAATTCAATGAACCCAAACCACGTACACCATACAATAATCCATTAACCAAGTAAATGTCTCCGGGGTATTGAATAGCATCTGTATAAAATGAAATAGATGAAAGCTCGCAGGTTGAGTGTTTGAAAAGTACAATATTGTGTTGGAAATCATTTTATTTAATACCATTATCGGGCAAATTCCGTTCCTCGGATACAAACCTGCAAACTGTAAATTGAGTGTTGCAAGATTTGATGGCATGGGCGTAAGAGACCACACTGATCGGGTGGCCATGTTGCACGCAGATTTTAAAGGGGTGGTATCTTAACAAATAGAATTATCTTTCAAAGCCTACAGTTTTTACATTTTGCGATTAACATACCCTATTTTATATTTTAATGGTTACCTGTGCTTTGAGTTGGGGAGGGGAGGGGATTTTATAAATTAGCAATATCCACTGGGTTAATATATATACTAAACAGCAAAAAACAAAAACAAAAAAAACAAAAAAAAACGTCAGTACGATTTCAAAATCAGAGAGGCACTTTAATCAAATCATTCTAGAAAACGACTTAGTAAATGGATCAAAGCAATTATTTGTGAACAGTATGTTGACACATTGGTGATTAATTCATCACAATTCCGAGACATGACGAGAAGGTTTATAGTCTGTACACAGTCTATACATCAGTATCTGGTGTGTCCACTGCGAGTGTCAATAACAGCAGCGCAGCGTCTGTGCTCGCAGTGGACCAGATGATTGATGAACGCCATTGGCACCTGGAACCACACTCTCAGAAAAACCTGGCGCAATCCATCGGCTTTGTTTGGTCTCGGTACGACGTTATTAAGTCTCCTCTAAATTTCATCCCAAAGATGTTCAATCGGGTTTAAGTCCAGACTAAGGACTGGCCAGTGCATAACGTTGACACCGTTCTGTTGTTGAAAGTCCCGAGTAACTCTGGCGGTGTGGGCACGGGCGTTGTCATGCTGGAAAACATTGTTTCGATGACGTGCGAAATGTGGTATGACGTGGGGTCTGAGAGCTTGATCGATGTAGCGCACTGCTGTGATGCCGCCTCCTCTCCCTGGACCAAGATTTTGGAACACCATAGGACCCACGCTCTGGTTCAGGCCGATTCCACCCAAAACCATTATGCTTGGACCTCCCCATGAGTCTAGTTCCACGACACATTGGTCAGAATAACGCTGGTCACGTCGACCCATATTCTGGTCCTGCCATCTGCAGTTGATACGTAATACCGACTCTCATCTGTACAGAACAGCTCTCCATTGCCTGTGTCGTCAGTTCTGGTGTTGTTGGGCAAACTGTAGACGTTCACGTCGATGGCGAGGGGTGAGGATCGGTCCACGGTAAGGTCTACGACAACGGATGTTCTCTCTGGTGAGACGTCGGCGCACAGTATCGGTACTGGTGGGTCTTCCGTGTGTTCCCACTGTCTGATGTGCTGTCTCAGATGCCCGTGTGAAGGGATTCTGCACGTGCTGTCGCACAACATGGCGCTCTTGTCGCCTTGTGGTAACCCTTGGTCTACCAGTTCGGGGGCGATCATCTGTGGTGTTGGTGGCTCGAAAGCGTTGCTGATGCCTGTAGATAGTCCGAACATTGACCTGGTTAGCAACAGCTTGGGCAGTGTGTCTAGCGTGCGTCGAGTCTTCCAAGCGCCTGGTTCCTCTGAGCTGTCGTGAGTCGTGGCAGGCTGCTGACGTTGTAGTGTGAATGATTCAACCAGGTATGGGGGTGCATTTTAAAAGGGATGGTCCCGTTGAACAGCACGTGCGGCATGAGTTACATGAAAATCATGGAGAACACATTACCATCTCAGAAGTCAGGTTCAAGTCTGTGTTTGGGAAGGAGCCTTATTGCTCAGGTAAAGTTGGAGATGTGGTCACAAATATACAATAAAAGTTTTAAGGAATGCGTCTATTCAGAGTGAAATATCAACCTGACGTTTCTTTTGCTGCTTAGTATATTAAAGATGCATTTTGTAAGAGCTAAATCTGCCTAAATATGTTTTTATTTTGGCTTAAAATGTTGTATAAATTATTATTTAGAGGTTAATTTATTCACATGCCAAGACCATAATCAACTCTCTAGAACATCGGACGGTTTTGATTTTCAACGGATTTAAACACGACTGCCTGTTAGTAATGTAAGTTAGAAATGGATAATCGGGACTTTGTTTATTACTTTGTCTAGACTATGCTGTTCTTCAAAAGGCCAAAACTCAGCTCAGAATGAAATGAGTTGACTGTAATTTTCAACATATTCTCTATTGATTATCTTCTTTTGAACTATTATAGCGAGAACTGTCTGTCCTTTATATAAATCTTACGTAATGCATCTTTACGGTCATCTGCAAATTTATGGAATCTTACAAGAAGCGCATTGCTCAAGTACACTGATCCTATTTCGTTTCTTCTTTGATGGCTAAATTTTAAGGGATTGGGGGTGGCAGTGATTTTCATTTTGTAATTTCTTCGCAGTCGGTACAGTTATTTTCGGTTTGATGTTATTCGACTATACCGTTACATCCCTGATATACCTTTGAGTAATTATTATTCATAAATACACAGATACCTTATGGAATCTACTGTTAAAACAACAATTTGATTATTAAATATCAATCTGGATTCCTTCCAGGAGTTTGAATAATGCACCGATTGCTTGAAATGTATGATCACATATGCAACCTCCTAGATAAGAAATTGTGATTAGCAAATGCTTCTGACAAAGTATCACTGATACTTAGCAAATCATCTTATATTAAGCATACAAAATCTGGGGTCTCACAGTACGATAGTAAATGAACGTTATTTTGGTAGCCAATATTAAAATGCAGATCTATTATTTGGTTTCGTTTGTTTATATAGCTTCGATGGCCTCCACTACATGAACATCTGACCGGTCGTAGTGGGAGGCCGCGTCGCGGGTCAGACGAGCGGCTTTTAACCATATGACGTCAGGCAATCAATTAACCAATCCGCGTCGGTGTTTCGAGTGGGTATTCGAAAATACAACTTTTACCTTAATTTGTTTTCTATCGCTGCGAATGTCGACACATAGTTCCACGTGTCATACAATAGGAACTCGACTGAACAGACAATTTGATTGGCGAATCCCTCCCGCCAAGCAGAACGCGACGTATTTAATAACTCTTTCAGATTCTAGTGCTGTCAAGTACATCGAAATTTTTAGCCAGTGTTTTAATTATTGTTTGGTAGCCTACAAATTTAAAAATTAGAGTTTTCAAACGATGTACTTGAGAAATGCGGTTGCTTGTAAGAATCAATAAACTTGCAGATGACCGTAAAGATGCAATACGTAAGATTTATATAAAGATCGTGCAGTTCTCGCTATAATAGTTCAAAAGAAGATAATCAATAGAGAATATGTTGAAAATTACAGTCAACTTATTTCATTTTGAGCTGAGTTATAGCCGTTTGAAGAACAGCATAGTCTAGACAAAGTAATAAACAAAGTCCCGATTATCCATTTCTAACTTACATTATTAACAGGCAATTGTGTTTAAATCCGCTGAAAATCAAAACCGTCCGATATTCTAGAGAGTTGATTAAGGTCTTGACATGTGAATACATTAATGATTTAGCTCTTACAAAATGCATCTAATATAACATGCATTAACTCAGTGGGTATTGCTAATTTATACCCCCAGCCCCCAACTCAAAGCACACGTGACCATGAAAAAAAAATAGTGTATGATAATCACAAAATGAGACAACTGTAGACTTTGAAGGATAATTCGATTTGTTAAGATAACACAAAGAATTTTTAGAATATTATTAGTGTCATTGACATTGAAAACTTTCAATAAATAACCTTTGCATTTTTTATTCTCCCTTTCTTCTTTGCAAATTCTTGTTGTTCAACACCACAAAGAACAATGCAAGTATCTTCTTCTATTCAATACGTGTAGTTAATAATAACGACACCCATTGGCTTAATTGGGTTCAATCCTTTATTATGCTAAAAGTCAACATCTTTTATTAGGAAAAAAACAAAGTTGATCAATACTTTGAAGGTGGGTGTATAGCGTGACAATTTTAAAAATGTATATGAATAGACTGCATTGTTTGTCTCCGCTTGGAAGTATGAGGGCCGAAGAAAGGTTTGGATTCTTTTAGTTGACAGCAGCGCTTTTCCATGCATAATGGATAAGGTCAAAAGTAATTTTAGGCAGCGATTTTTTTCGACCTTTAGGATAAAGGTTCATATGAGTAGAAGGCGGCTGGGATTGAATTTGAGCGCAATCGTTTTTCTGTCGGGGTCATTTAATTATCATAACTTTGTCTGCTGCCTAGAGGCCACAATTTATGACGTCCCTTTCCCAACTTTAAGATAATGATACTTATGAGTAGACGACAATTGGGGTTATGGCCCTTTAAGTTGCATTATTTTGTTTGTCCGCTCTCCACAATTTTTGACGAACCGTTTTCAATACTTAAGATTATGAATCTTATGAGTAGACGACAATTAGAATTGAATTTGAGCAAAATCGCTTTTTTTTTTGTTTCAGAGTTATGGTCCGTAGGATAATGATTGTTATGAGAAGATGACATTTGGAATTAATTTTGAGCGCAATCGCTATATTTGCTTTCTTTCGATATTGGCATAAATCGGACGTCATGGATTATTGCCCCTGATTGTACGGAAAATAAGGTTTTAATTGTACGAAGAATCGCGTTTTTATTTAAACCGTTAAAATATATCACTGTCACGACGGTCCGATAAAATGGCCGCTCCCTATACGGAAATAATGTAAAAGTATATGATACCAATTATGTGATACCAGGTATCAATTATTTTTATCCGATTTTCACGAAACTTAAGATATATTTTTATATCCCAAAGATCTCCGTTCCTTTCGATATTCGCGCATATCAGACCTTAACTTCCTAGATTATAGCCCCTGGTCACTTTTTCTGTCAAGCTTTCAATTATAGCCATATATTATACATTTATAATGTTCATAATGTGGTTAAAACCATATTGTGCGTGCTATAAAAATCAAAGATACGAATATTTACTGATTATATCTATACAACGACACACTAAAAAATAACCACCAAATAATAAATAAATGGACGGAAACATGGCGTGTGACCTATAACCCTGTCAAAACAATAACACATTGGACTTAATTTTCATAACAATTTTATATGGAACAGCCATTAGTGACCAAATTAGTAAATTGCCATCGTTCATTAAAATTTCCCTCTCCTCTCTCTCGTTTATATTATAATAGATAAGTACACGACTAAAACACAGTATTTGTCCAGTTTTCAATTTTTTGATGTTATATACAATTTGGAAACAACTTCCAGAACTTACAGTCCATCTCTTATATTCAACATTTGTAATAATGACCTCCCCCAAAGACCACCAAATTTCAAGTCAATATATACTAATGTCCAAAAGAAAGTATACACACTAAAAACATGACTTAAGTTTTGTTTAAATGGGAAAAAGGTGGTAAAACTACACTGAACATGTCTCGCGCGTCCAAACTCAATATTTCTAAGCAAATAAACGGCAAAACAAATGGACATTGTACCCAAATACCGCATACAATGGAAAAACGACTTTGTTTGAAGCAGGACGAAATGCACAGTGTATACTTTCTTTTGGACATTGTATATATCTCCGTTGCTGAGTTACGGCAATAAACGTGTCCCAAACATAACCATTTTTTGTTGTTACGCTGTCTCACTTCAATAAATTGTATTTTGAAACTCAGATTAATTGTGACCTCTAGAGGGTCCACAACCTTCGTATTACATACTTTTACACAATTTGCGTTCAAAGAGCGACCATTTTGTCAGGCAGTTTGGTTTCGATTTTCCGAATTCGAATTCAACCTTCATTAAGGTGGAATGGTGATATATTAAAACGGTTTTTAAAATGGGATAAAAATTGTGACCTCTAGGGGGACCCCAAGCTAAAAACGCGATTTTTCGTAAATCAATGGTCATAATTCAGGACGTTACGATATGATATGTGCGAATATCGAAAGAAACCAAGATTGTTGGGTTATAAACATGTATTTCAAGTTTCCTAAAAATCGGATCAAAATCTGACCTCTTGATGGTCCACAAACTTGATATACCATATTAATTCTACACTATTTGCGTACGAGGGACGGCCATTTTGTCACGAAATTCGAACTCACCCAACATGACGATGTAACGATGATATATTCGAACGTTTTTTTTTTAAATCGGATAATAATTGTAACCTTTAGAGGGACCACAAGCTAAAAACGCGATTTTTCGTACAATCAGAGGTCACAATTCAGGAAGTTACGATCCGATATGCGCGAATACGCAAAAGGGATCAAGATCTTTGGGTTATAAACATGCATATTAAGATTCATCAAAAGCGAACGAAAACTGTGCCCTATAGAGTGTCCACAAGCTAAAAACGTGATTTTTCGTACAATCAGGGGCCATAATCCATGAAGTTATGGTCCGATACTTGCCAATATCGAAAGGAACCGAGATCTTTGGGAGATAATGTAAATTATGTCGCACGGATGAGAGTCAACGTAATGGCGGGGAAAACGACACGCTCCTCAGCTTACATATTCCAATAAAATAAACAACGACTACTGAAATGATTAACAATATATATTGGGAAACAAATTAAATACACAAGAACTATAATGTGATCCAATTTACAAACTGAAAGTATGTCAACAATGGCAATTGTTCAATGCAGTACAAATTCCTAAAAACCACACAGTTATCCGAATGCTAAACCGCTAAAAACACGCTCCACTATCTTCAACAGAAGATTTAATGACTAACACTCATCAGCCAAGAAAAACTCACAAATTACTCACTTAACTGTTGAAGAACAAACCTAACGTTTGTGTGGTGTGGTTTTCATGCGAAAATCGCCACGAAGGTTATAAAAAGACTCCAACGCCAATCATGTCCTATCTCGACTCCATCACTCACAACCCCCCACATAGTCACACCTAAAATTTGGACCTGGAACATGTTCATAAGATTAACACCGCAATTAACAAAATGTAGCAATTTACATGGTAGCCAGCCAGAGATAAACCCATATTTCTAGTTTCGTCAAAATCGGATAAAATTTGTAGAGTGTCCACAAACAAATTGTGGACGGACGGACAGGGGCGACGGCATAATACGTCCACATGAAAATGTGGGCATATAAACACAATTAAAACACTTCCAGTTAAAAATGTCAACCGTTCTGATATACGCCATTTCACGGTAAATCGAAAATTATTTTTCACTCAAGCAACACAGACTTTCAAAGCGTGAAAGGCTCAATACCACTCTTGTTGTAACTGAATAATATGTCCCAATCTTTATTCTGGTCAATAAATTGTACTATTTTACAATATTCCAATTAATTGATGATACAAATTTTATCTTAACACACCTAATTTAAAAAATTGGAAAAATTCAACTAAATGATTTGAAAAGCCTAACGTAAAGCTTGTCAAATGTGACTTGGTTTTAAAAATATTTTCGAACCCTCTGGACAAGTAAAATAGGATTTAATGGATAATTCACACAACAGGTAGGATATTTAAACATCTAATACTTAGAATAAGGCTATTATATTTATTTTAAGGAGCTGTCAAGCCAGCAAGAGTGTTATTGTCCCTTTAATATAGATATTGAAAAAAAGGCAATTGGTAACAAAATTATGAAGAATCACGCTACTGGCCCCGGGTGGGTACAACGATTTACATAAAATATAAATAATGATTTGTCAAATAAAATTTTGTTTACAAAAAAATAATAAAATAAAACAATAATGCCAATAATTTTACTGAAACACGCAATGGATGTTTTTTTTTTTACGGGTAATCTGACTATTGTTAGTATGTGAATTCGAATTGATTTGGTCTTTTTATCCTCCAGAGGTGCAATAAATTAGTAATTTACTAGTAACGGACGTAGATTAGAATGAATATTTAGGCGAATAAAAACGGTAAGACTATACATTGTTTTGACTTGCAGGGTCACAAATTCCTAAGACTTATAATTGCTTATCGCCCCGCGTGCCTTTTCGTTCATATATTTGAAGATCCGTTTCTCTACTTTTTGCGATGCTTCTTACGTTTAGATGCACGAAAGGAGACTAAATAAACTTTTAAAATATAGCTGTCAGTCTTGAAATAAACACTATGAGTTTTACAAAAGCTAACAATTTTGTTAATAAATTTTAGAAGCAATGGAAACGCACCACTGATTTTACTGATGTTGCTGACGATACACATTGAATGCAATGCGAAATGTAATGAAGACTGGATATTTACACATCCACTGGGACAATAACAACTTTACAGTGAAACATAGGCTAGCAGTGAAAAATCAAAACTCAGCAACGTTTGTCCACACAGGCCCAGAAACGTGGAGGTAAAGCCTCTCGTTGTTGTGCCGATTCCTGTGGCGCTGGCACTTATGCCTTCTTCAATTAACGCAATTATACTGACCTATTGCAGCTTTTTAAAATCGAATTTCCGTAGAATTTAATTTTTCTGTGTTTGAGAGAATTGATCTCTAGTCATTTACGCTATCGCGAAAGCATAATTTTCGCGTGTTATCGTCGTGATCTGATGAAGCATGGTTAAAGTGTTTCTCTCAAATGAGATTTACAATCATCCATTTATAAAAGTAGTGCGTTTTCACTAAGGCTTAGTATATGTCAAATAGATTTTAATCCTTGCTTTCGGGGCCAGTTTATATGTATGCATCTTTCACCGGTGGTATGGATCTGGGCATTGTGGCTGCCGGGCATTCTCCACTCATTTTATAAGCCAATGAACGTTTGTGGATTTGAAATATTTAACACGTATATAAATGGCTAAGCATGTTCAGCCATCCCATTGGCATTACTGTATTATATTGTAAACAAATATCCTTGCTTTCGGGGCCAGTTTATATGTATACATCTTTCACCGGTGGTATGGATCTGGGCATTGTGGCTGCCGGGCATTCTCCACTCATTTTATAAGCCAATGAACGTTTGTGGATTTGAAATATTTAACACGTATATAAATGGCTAAGCATGTTCAGCCATCCCATTGGCATTACTGTATTATATTGTAAACAAATAACGGATGTACAGAACAAAAATATTAAAAGCAGCACCACCCTGCTTTCTGCTACTGGTAATAGGTGGCGTAATGCGGGTGGTATCAGTGATGTGTACGGGATAATCGGAAATGATGGATTCAAAAGTTAAATTTATAATAACGACGGTGAGACAGAAACATATTTTATGGAGCTAGATAACCTCAAATCAGCGGTATTTAGATTGAAAAGGTCAGTTATTGGGATTGTTAAAAAATTGATATGCAGTTAGATCAACGTTATACAGCCATATAAGCGTCACCTACTAGAAATCGAGGTCAAACGGCTCATTACATAAGTGTAACAGATATAGTGCTACTTGCTAATTAACACTTTTGTAATAATATCTTTATAAGCTAGTGTGTTAACGATTATAACTAATTCGAGGATTTTAAAGGACAGGGGGAATATGAGATTTAGAGTATGCCCTGATAAGGAACACAAGCAACAGATGAAACTGCATCTTGCATCGATCAGAAAGGGAGATAATTGGAGTGCTGGCTGAAAAATTCTGATCCTGAAAAGGATCAATTGGGTTGAAACAAACCTTTGCCACTAACAGACACTATAGTCTCTGAATCATTCAATGATTGTATTATTGTGTTCGTGCCAGCCAAACTTGTGAACCTACCCATTGAAATCGCCAGAAATGGACAAAACTGACTATAGGACAGTATTCAAGTACCTACAACTGAAAGGAAATGAAATGAAATGAAATGGGGTTTAACGTCCTACTGTTTTGCTCCGAACTGGGGCAACTGAAAGGACTAACCCAAACATAGATACATGCCAACATGGTCTCCACATTAGGGGATGATGGCCCCTCCTTTTTCCTTTTTCACAGTAAAAAAGTGGGCTGCGGAATTTAGGCCTGGCAGAGAGAGCCTTGGCGAAGACCCGCGCCATGGAAGGCCATCAGCAGCAATCATTCAAAAAAAAAAAACCCGGTGCATGACATAATGATGGCTGATCGACGAGCTGCCTAGTCGTTCGGATGGGACGAAAAACCGAGGTCCCGTGTACACATTGGCGTGCACGTAAAAGATCCCTTGGCAGTTTGAATTCGATATAAGAGTAGGCCGTAGCGCCGCTGCCCGTCCTCAATTAGCCCAGGTTAGGTGCAGAAGAGTAGGACGTTAAACCCTATTTCATTTCATTTCATTTACCACTATCTATATTTCATAATACACTTAATGATTTTGGGGGGAATATGTAATTCACATTTTACTTAAACCATATTATTTAGTTATTAAAGGAAACCTCTTGTAGATGTGTACTCTCTGTGGCCACACACGCCATGTATAAGACATTTAATAGGACTAGATTCAGTCTCCCGTAACAGGTGGTCTGGCAGAGAAATTAATTCATTTATGTAGAATGTTGTTTGATTTGCCGTTTTGTACAATATATAAAACGGTTCTATATTGCGATGTGGCATTTAAAGTAAGCATAGTATTGTATTGTTTTTTGCCACTGCTACTCGATTTTGACGATATCATCCTCTGGATGTTTTGTTTTGGCTACTAGGCCGGTATTTTATGTTTACACACTAAGAGGGTCAATTATTTTCCCCGACTTCACAATAGTGGTGCATCTGTATTGCGTGCGTAGTACCGTACCCCCCCACCCCACCCAAGTATCTTTATGGTCGCTGAACCCCCCCCCCCCCCAATCTCGCGAGAATTGTCTGTTTCGGTATGCGATTAATTAAAGTTGCAATTGGAACTTATTCAACGTTCAAACATTAAAGGGGAAAATCAAATAATCTTTATAATCCTCAATAATTCCATGGTAATATATCAGAACGAAAGAACGATATCAAATTTCGGTCAGATTTTTATTAAAGAAACTAGCAGATAGCTGTTGGGGTAGGACATGGGAGATTTTAACCAAAAGAGGGAGAGAGAGGGTGGTTTGGGCGTGGGCTTAGGTTTACAACATAATATATTCTATGCTTTTTACGGCTTTAAGTACATCCCTGTACAGTGCTATTTTCCTTTTCGTGGGTTAAGAATATCGGATTGACTTTTCAAAATTTCAACCGACTCGATCAAATTAGGGTTGGTTTTTCGATGTTTTGAACTGATTTTATTTCGTTTCCAGTCGCGTTATTCAAGAGTCGATTAAGTGTATAATGGGTTGGCTTTTTCGAGTATTACACGAAGCTTCGACGAGTATCAAGTCATACATTTATGTTTAATATCATCTAGAATCAAAATAGTTTCCACAATGCTCAAAAGTTTAATCATTTTATACTATAATATAAATAAACTATAAATAACCTGCAACTGCTGGACTTCTCTTTTAACTTACTTTATTTGCTAACAATATTCTGCTATTTCAAATTATACATTTGATACATTTATCAAATTATATTTATTCAGGCTTTATGGTTATAAAATCACATGTAATATTTTAACAATTTAAGAGACGAAGTACATGATCAATCCCCGTGAAAATAAGTTATTTTCGGTGTCAAAGAAGAAAATAAGATCAAATATTATTCAGAGACGTCAAATGGACATCAATCGTGCTTTTTAGTCATGAAATCAGATTATTTTTTCCAAACAAAATGAAATTAAAGCCTTCATATTTTAATTGTTCACAAATCGTGGGCGGAAAAATAGGTAGAGCTTTGTCTTCTCGAATCGAAGTACATACCATCGTTTCACGTGGCTCGGGGATTCAAAAACCAAATTTTCACCAAAATAAGTGGCTCAGTACATGTTCTATTCAATGTCTGATTAAAATAAGACCTTTACTTCTATAAATTGATATTATACGTTTGTCAAATTATACTCGGAAGATGATGTAAAACAATATGGCTTACTTAAAAAACTTTCTTGTATTATTACCTAATATTATTTATAATCCATTGTCGTGGTAATCTGGTATTCGAGTCTGTATAAAAATGTATGGCATTTGTGTAAAAATTATTTAAGGGCAGCCAGCTAGCTTATGATTTGATGTATACCTGAATGGAGAAAAAGGTTGGGATCCAACTATATAACAAAGGAAAACTGACAGTACTGAAGAAAGGAAATTTTATTCTGTCAAATTCATGAATATTAGGTTTTAGGACATTCACAAGAATTATCAGTGACCTGAAAGTCAGCCGTGTAGTACACTCTTCTTTGTTTTGCGTCACTTCCGATTCTTCAAATCTGTATTACGGATTAACCAAACAAAGATTAAAGTGTTTAACCAGTTTGGCGATCAGAGGAGACCCATGATTTCTAGCAGGTCGCGTATAATCGCGGTACAAATTTGATGAAATTACTTCAACTAGTATCCAGGAACCACAGACCCGGCAACTACACGACGTCGATACAATCAAACAAGATCTCAACGCGACCCAAGAAGACCTTAACACGACCGAACGCGATCCCGATGCAATGCAACAAGACAATGTGATGTTCACTTTTGAATATCCAGACACGATATGAAACTACAAGCCTATTTCTGATCATGCTCATATTAAACTCTGCAGAGGTTGTGATGGATCTGGACAGGAGCTGTACAGTATTTGGGCTGAAGCGAGTTTGTCGTGTTGGGGCCGTGATTAGGTCGAGTAGGTCTTATCAAGGTCTTGTTGGATCTGCGATGAAGCGAATTGGTCCTAGAGTTGATGCGTTTTCAACAAGACCTGCCCCCGATTCACCAAGACCTGACGGCGACCTTCGCGATTCAAGAAGACCTTCTCCAGTCGCAACAGGTCGTGCTTTGGTGTGATGGGGGCTTAAGCGTTTGAAATGTACACTGGCACTTAACACGATTGGATTGGCTTTTGTGAATGCTTTTGAATTTAAGGTTTGGGGATTTTACAACTATATAGGAAAATTAAACATTTTTAGCATCAGGACGGACAATGATAATGATGATGGTACATGATCTGTGGGCCTACATGCTATTATTAATCTGTGATAGTGATATGCTTATATCTCTGTGTTTTGAGCAATTGCTAAACCCCAAAGGTCTTCATTAATAAATTAGTGAGTAATGATTCACGCGCCCTCTTGAGACTTGTCATTCATTCGCTTTATCAACCAATCAATAAGAGATTTTATAGTTGGCCCCTGACTATTATGGTATTGCCATATATGGATATGAAGCAGTCTTCATTAACACGACCCTGGTGAATTAAGCGGGAAATGATGGATATTACGATGTCATTGAATAGTCTTTTACAACATGGACCAATAAAGTGTAATTTATTCAGACACAGACAATAAAATAAATGAACTTGTCCACGTAATGGCAGTCGCCAATGATCAAATGTCAGTTCTTTGAAGAAACAACCCGATAATATGGTATATATTACATCGTGCCATTGTATGTATAGTGGTGGGTGTGGGTGATCTTTATTTCTGGAAAGAATTACGGACCACAGGCTACTCAATTGTCTTCCTGGGGAGAAAGGACAAAGGAAAGTTTTATTCTCTAATTTACCCAAATTATCAATACATACATTTTTAAGGTTTTATGTGCAATATATTATCCAAAATCTCTCCGTATTGACAAAATGTTACTGTCATATGCTAGGTGTTGTGAGCGACAGGCTTTGACATGTATTTAACTTCTCCTTTTTATTTAAGAAACAAACAATTTTAAACAAGTTTTTCTGAAGGAGATCAAAATAACACCCAAGTACTTTGTATAAATCTTGCCAGAAATTAAGAAAATTGATTAAGCCGTTCTCGGTTTCTAAATTCGTTAGTTGTTTTCACACTGGATAATTGTGTCAACAATGCGTAGAGACACTACTAATAGATTACTAGATGTGGGCGCATGGTTATTGTTTCTAAGTAAACAGATCATCGGATATCATAAAGCGGAAGTTAATGGAGTGTTTATGTATTTCGGTGCACCGAAGAACAATTTTTTTGGAAATCTGAGATGAAGTTTTCTTTCACATCTTTATTGATCTGGGCTATTTTTAGATTTAAAATTCCATATTTAGCATGTTATAAGAAGGTATTGCTACAGTTGTAATTGTTAGTCGGCGCGATTGGATTTAACTACTTGTCAACACGGTCTTAAAGGTCATGTCCAGATTAACATTGTTTTAACCTAACCGAACATTGTTCATTAAACATGGTTAGAAACTAGTTTACATGGAACCCCGTTTAAATCTGCCGCACCATGGTACCCAGCTCTCGGATTTGTGTTCCTTGTGATATAAGCTTACCAAAAATGTATAGGTTGTTTAGATGCAAGATACGAAATTGTGTTTCTAAGCAACCTATAAATTTTGGCTGCAGGCCTAGTTAGGAGGAGATACTAATCACATAAGTTAAAACAAGATGATGTTAATACCTAGGAAAAAATGCTACTACAACAGGGAATTTTGTTTCTACACCTTTAAGGATCGTTTATACTGAGAGCGAATGCTAACGTCGCATTTCATTGATTATCTCCTATGTGGATGAAGTCATGCATACTGACGCTGAGAGCGGACGATTTACTGTTCTCGCTGGAAAAATGGCGGATATAATCTCCAGAGCGAATCTTTGACTAGCCCGAGTGCAAGGTCAAAAAGCAAGAATGAAAAAAATTGTGAATTCGTCCATTTCATCTGCGAATTTCCGCAAGTATTGCCTCTTTCATTACGAACGATGATTCACGTGTTCACGTTTGCGGTAGCTTATGAAAAGGGCGCTTTACTTATGTAATTTACGCAGGCTTTAAAATCCAATAGATAGACCTAGAATGTTCATACATCCTTATATAACATTATCTTGCAAAAGTTCATAAGTGATGTTACTACGTGTTCCGGACCTTCGGTCGAAACACTTATTGTTTTCGTAAGTGTTTTTATTATTTTTTTTAGGGCGTCGGGGCTTTCGTCAGTGTTTGCAGCCAAAACTGTGCATGGTGGAAACATTCTGCTAACGTAGATGTCGTTGGCCTCCGTGCATCTATTTATGAAATATAAATTGGGTTGTTTTTGACAAACAAGAAGTGTTTTAGGAATGGGACAAAAAATAATACCAGATTGCCTATATCTTGTTTATTTCTCAGCAGATCTTCGTCGGGTTTTCCTTTTTCTATTCTTTGGACGAATTCCATAGGGGCTCTGACTGGCGGTATATCGAAATTCGGAAGTTCGCTCAATTAATTTTAGCATAAAAGTTTTGCGAAAGTTTCCCTCGGCATTTTTTCGACATTCAAGATGGCGTACCTCCGTTAGTAATTGAGGTATCAAATTACTTGGAAGGCATAAGGAACACATTAATGCTTTCAACCTTGTGGGGGCACGGTGGCTAAGTAGGTAAGAATCTGGCTCGCTATCCTGGAGGTCGGGTGTCAGGGATGCAGGACGGAGGGCCTGACAAGGACAGCTGTCTAGTCGTTCCGATGGGACGAAAAAACGAGGTTCCGTGTATACACTGGCGTGCACGTAAAAGATCCTTTGGCAGTTGCAATTCGATATAAGAGTAGACACAATTTCCCTGATAGCACACTGCATGGGGTATGCCCGTCTTCATTAGCCAAGTTCGGAGCAGAACAGTAGGACGTTAAATCCCATTTCATTTCATTTCTTTCAAAATGGTATATTAAAAAATTTTGTGACGGCTTCCGGAAACTACCAAGGCCTTCCGATATTTCCCCAACATAAATAGTTCTCTCCATTTTAAAAATAGACCAAAAATGATATATGGTGGTGTTAGCCCGAGATAATATCTTTCATTTTCAGAGACCTTGTCCATATTGGATTTTACAACAAAAAAAACAAACAAAAAAAACACAACAAATTCAAATCGATATTCATTCGGCATTTTGATTACGATTGTCAAAAACTTTTTTGTTTACTTCCGGTTTCACTTATTTCGTTCGACTTTTCACCTTTATCTGGTGAACTAACCTTTCAATGACCCTATACCTTTGTATACATTATGATGACCCTGATGTCTACTAACAATTAATATAAAAAGTTCGGTTTTGAAGTATAACAGTTCAAAATTACATCTTTTTTACCACTTTAATATGTATTGGATGTTACTGTACTCAATAATTCATGGCGTAACTTGATTGTTGACATGACCTGGCGTACCGATACACGTGAGTACGTTTTCGGAATTCTAGTTATATTAGTAATTTATGTCACTCTGATGTATTTCGAATATCTTATAACCGGTAATAACGGTAAACGAAGCTAAATAAAGCAGTTTTACATTTATAGGAAATAACTGTAATTATATATGTCATTCCTCCTTTTATTTAGATCAATTTCAAAGAAAAACAATAATGATGTTTTCTTCTTCTAGCATCATTTGACAAATTTCAAGGCCAATCTTCGAGTATATATCCGGAAGTGACGAAATATGAAACACCACTGTTGATTGAATGTAAGGTCATTCGTTTGATGTATAGTTTTCTTGTTTTCTATTCAAAACTATTTCACCCGTATATCGATATCACCAGGAACAATTTGGATTAACAAAGTACACACTGTAATAGATATTCACTTGTAGATTATTTATAAAATATAAATGCATGTATCTATATAATATGACAGGGAGAATATAATATTTCTTATTAAAAAATAGTTGAATATTTATCAATTTATATTGTGATGTTAATCTAGTCTACGCGTCCAATATTTCCCGCGATCCGGTTAAATTTTAGACCCAGATTATGTTATTTCGGTCCCATTTTTCTCTCCATTAACATCTAAAGACATATAAAATGTTTAATTTCATATACAGCCAATCTAACTCCATAATTTCAAAAGATTAAGAGGAAGTTTCGGTATCAAGGTTTTTAGTCGGTCAATAGGTTTGGGGTCGGTCGATCTACCGATAACATTTTAAACGAGGCCCTAGGACATTAAAGGGATTAAAATCTAATTAGAGTGTTAATATAGTAACGCAGTAATTACACTATGGTTAATAACTAACTATTCGTCTAGTTTAAACCTGGGATTATTATATATTTACAATAATGGGCACCTTTAAGCGTAAAAGTTTTCTTCGTTTTAGTATTTTAACTGACAAATAACAGAAAGGAAGTATTATCTTCTAAGAATTTTTACCAGGTCATATATAACTGGTTCTACAGCAAATGATAAAGATGTGCGCGGGGACTTAAGTGTCGTCGATAAGAAAATATCTTAAATCGTTACCTTGGTGACGTAATATAGTTGTCGCCCGTGAGCTGACATTAAATAATGTCGTACAACTGACGCCATTTCACTTAGTTTATCACATAGGTACAGAAACATTACCTGTTAACTGATATCTTAACACTAATTAAACTGCATTGATTGTTTTAATTGTTAATACCTTACATTCCTTTAATTCCTTTTATTTAATTGTCTTACCTTAGGGCAATGACTAAAGGTGTGTTCACACGGGGGTTAGTTTGAGCTGAATTCAGAGTAGTCTTATTCCGGAATTGGGAGTTACACTCAATTCGTTAAAATCAGAACTGAATCTGAAATAACGAATCCGATTATTTTTCCGAATTCAATTTGGAACAACTATTCCGAATCGGGGATTTCGCAGTCAAAATTTGAGTGTAGCGCGCTTGATTCAGAACCGAATAACTATGCGCGCACGTTCACTTCTACATCCGTTTTATCGCTTGGAGGGAAATATTATGTGTATGAAACTGCTGATGTTAATATGGCAAACAACCAAGGTACGGTTTTGGTTAAGGCGGAGATACTACCAGTTCCCCCCCCCCCCCCAAAAAAAAAGAAGAAAAAACAGATTAACGGCAAAAAGTAACAGTTTTTGATTTTTTTTTAAAATAATCGTCAATTTTCTCTTTGATATGGCTTGTAATATGTCCTTTATAAGGTTATCAGAGTCACTGAACTTGAAAATAACTTCACAAATGATAATAGTTTCAGAATGAAACGGGGCAATCGTCAATCTTTCTCTTGGATTGGCTTATAATAGCAAAATGTAATATTTTTTGAAGGCAACTGAAATTGACCGGCTCAGGAATATAGCTGTTGGTCAATTGGCCATGTGTAGAACTTACTAGTAAGTTAATTAGCAAACCAAGAAATTAGAATTTCGAATAATTTAACCTTAAAACATAATAAATGCAGTTGAATTCCTTGTTTTTGTGTGTAAATATGTGGCACCCCATGAACAATACAATGAAGCAACTAGAATTGATCATACTGGATCTCACAGATCACTAGACAGGATTTAACATTCTCCACATTTGCTTCCATCAAAGCGGAGAGGTATTTTAATTTCATCTCCTATGCCTTTTCACGATTTTTACTGGAGTGAGAATCATTTATGATATATCTAGTTGTTAAGAATTTATGTTCTATTCGTTCAAAAATGGTAATGGGATCCCTTTTTACATCGAAAACTCCAATGTCCGGTAACTTTTGTGGTATAGTCTAGATATATAATCCACAGATCATTTTCGTCAGTGTTGTATTTCACAATAAGTTGAAAGTTTAAAAAGAATCGTTGCGAAGATAATTTGAAATGCATTTACGACTAGGCATCACAAAAGTAATGTCGACCAATTTCCTCTTTCGATTTAGGCAGTCATAGGATTTAATGGCATCATCATTGTCGCTGCTGAGGTCTTCTATTTCTTCTTATACGTTCGTTGGCTAGTGTCCATTGCTGACGTAAAACAGTATTTGCGATTGTTACAGTAATTCCAATGAGGTGGATGGTTGTGACATCACATTAGCACAGAGGAAATCGTGAGACATGACTTTTGGATACCTAGTAGTGAATGCATTTCAAATCATCTCCGTGATGATTATTTTTAAACTTAGAACTTGCTGTGAAATAAATTTTACACTTTGAACTTTTTGTGAAATACATCACTGACAAATATGAATTCATGGATACTGTCTATCTAGGGATACCATAAAAGGTTGCCAGACATAGTCTTAAAAGTAAAAACGGATCACAATACCATTTCTGAATCAGAAATGAAATGCAATGTGGTTTAACAACCTACTGTTCGGTACTAACTATGTAAATAAAGATGGCTATTGGCCATGATGTGTGCTATGAGGAAACATTTGCCCAGACAGTGACTCTACGCCTACTCCTATTTCGAATTCCAACTGTCAAGGTTTCTTTATGCGCAAGTCAACGTGTACTCGGGTCTTGGTTTTTGCTGTTTTCCGAAGGGCTAGACAGTTTCCTGCGAGGACCTCTGTTCTTCACCACGACAAGGGAATTCAAGCTGGAAAATCCTGAGGTAATTTCTCGGCAAACACAGGTATCGAACTCCCGGACCTCGTTGTTAGCGCTGTATCATAAAGCCTGTCATTGAGTCAACTGGTGTGGTTTCGAATCCTCGGTTGTACGTGACAAGGGGTAGGGTCGCCTGTCCGATCTCGTGGGTTTTCTCCGGGTCCTCCGGTTTCCCCCCACTGCTAAAGACCCCTACGCGCAAGCGAATTATTGAAATAAAATTAGTCCCGAAATGACCTAGTTTGTGTTGAGTGGACGTTAAACCCCATTCTCTCTCTCTCTCTCTCTCTCTCTCTCTCTCTCGTTGTTAGCGAGCCAGTGCCTTAGTCACCGAGCCACTGTTTCTTATCATTTTTGAACAAACATAATAGGTACATTCTTAACAACTGGATATATATGCAAAGACATAGGAGATGAAATTAAACTGCCTCACTGTTTTGCTGGAATAATTTTAAATCTTGCTTTCTGATCTGCGAGATCCAATATAATTAATTCCAGTTGCCCCCCAAAAACCTATTACACTTTGTTATTACAAGCCAATCGAAGAGAAAGGTTAAATATTGTCCCGGTTTTTTCGTAACCAATAATCTACGATTTTCAATATTAATTTTTGAGTTAATATTCAAGTTCAGTGATCCTGAAAACCTGATAAAGTACGTATTACAAGCCATAGAAAACAGGGAAAGTCTTGCCGCCATCTTGGAGTTTGGAAACTCTTTTCTTTTGGCGGTCGTATTTAAGTTCAGTGGCACCGTAAAACCTTTAAATGGCATATTAGAAGTCATATCAAACAGTAAAATGACAATTAATTATCCGAAAAATCGACCATTTTAGGCAAAGTTTGGCTGCCATTTTGAAATTTCCGCCATCTTGGATTTGGGAAAACTAATCTAAGAGATTTTTTTAAGTTCAATGACTACGAAAACCCTATGATACATTACAAGCCATAATATGCGTGATACTCGCCGATCCTATTGAGAAATTCATTTTGGAAATCGGACCGACCCCAACCGAAACTGATGTCACAGACGTGAGCGTATTTATAAGGCCCGTAGCTAGCCTTTTCATTGGACGCAATACGGAGCAAACGACCAACACCCCCCCCCCCCCGCACCCCGCTTGGCACGGGCCTGTTTATTGATGTCATATTAATTGAAACAAAAATAACAAAACGTTGCTTTTTTCAGAATAATCTGTTAATTTGGAAAATGTATGAATCATTCAACAACATGTATCATATACCAGCAGATGTAGAATTGTATTGCAAACATATTACTTAGCAATAGAATAGGTGAATTTGTTGAGGTGTTAATGCAGATTTTCCCGACCCACTCAATTTCAAAGAAATAGTCGTGGCTATTTTTAAAGATGGCCGCCAAAATGGCATTTTGCAAATTGACCCAGAAGTCCTTCAATCAATTATAAATGGACACTTCAGACACCAGGCTAACTAAAAATCATGGTTGAATCTATTCAACAAGTTGGTAATGATACTCCAAAATCCGAGGCCTGTAACCACACTAATGAGCAGTGAATATTCCCTCGGTCTCTACAATCACTGACAGGGATGACATCGATGCGTCTTATTGAGCCCCCAATATTAACTTTTTTACTTCTACAAATTAAATTCTAGAACTTTTTTTTTATTAAGAATTAAAAAAATAAATAAAGGTGTTTAAATGGGGATATTAAAATGCAAATACCTATGCAGGTTGTGATATGATAAATAGTCATGGACACTTGACATGCTTTGAGAGTATGTTTACAGATGAAGAACTTATCGCCCCAACAGAACCACTAAGCTGCACATGCTACACACAATAGCGCCATACACGTGGGAGGGGTTCATTGTCAAATTTGACACTTTAAGGAAGGGTTGATGAAAACTGCCGCGTGCTGGTTTATCTATCTATGTTTGCATTCATATCGGTTCTTGCATAAGATTTACTGTTTAGCGTATCTTTGCTTTAGTGTGTTACGTTTAATTTGATCGGGAGACGTGTTCGTCAACGTCAACCGACAACACTGCAAGAATTGGCCGTGGCACTGCAAGAGAAGTGGGTCAGATTGCTCCAAATCGTGATTGGACAATTGATTAGGAGCATGCCACGACGAATTGCTGAATGTCTGAGGATTGGTGGAGCAATTACTCATTATTAAGACAAAAATCAAAACGTCCATTTTCACTTTTGACGGTGTATCTCTTTGCGAGTGAAATGGGGCCATCAGATAAGCCACCCATATGAACTGTTTATGTTCATGTGTAGGCAATTGGCATGTTATTAACATACACTGGTTACCTCTAATAAAAACAGCAGTGCATTTCCGCAGTTTTGTATTGTTTCTGAATATCCCCTACTTTTTTGGAAGAGTATATGATGAAAGCAGTCATACACTGAGAAACAGATTGGTCTGTCACATGGACTAATATTGTTATGTATAAATAGTTTTAAAATTTCTTTACCGACTGTATTGCAGTGTGTCAAATTTAGTTTAGAGTAAGCGCTCCAAGAAGCGTAAATACATTAACCTGTCTATAGACCTTGAGGAGCATTTAGCAAGTGGAGCATAATAACAAGCCGCTGACATGCAAGATACTCCCACATTTTGCAAGAGATGAACTTTTTTTAAAAATCAAATAAAAATTGTGACCTCTAGAGGAACCATAAGCTAAAAACGTAATTTATCGTACAATCAGCGGCCATAATCCTGAAAGTTAGGGTCCGATATGCGCGAATATCGTAAGGATCCGATATCTTTTGGGATATAAACATATCGGATAAACATTGTGACCTGTGGAGGGACCACGACCTTGGTGTTACATAATTTTACACCATTTGCGTACAGGGAGCGGCAAATTTGTCGGACAATTTCGGTCCGATTTTCTCAAAATTCGAACTCGACCGTCGTAACAGTGATATATTTGAATGGGTTTAAACAACAATAATAAATGTTTTCTACGATACACTGTTAAAATTATATGTATATTTACAGTTATAAGTATAGTAAATAATACAGTGTCGGATTTGTTAAATCACATGGTTTGTTAACTTACATTTAAAACGATGTAAGTGCATATGAATACAGGGCTTATGTAAGATTACATCAAAATGGATGTAGTAATACAAACATATGTTAGTTTACTGTATACTAACAGATATGCCATTTGAAATATCATTTTTACAGAAAATTGTAAATTTACTGTCAAATAGTGGTCATATCGGTTATTCCCCCTTTGACCACATATCAAATATTTAGTGTTCTGTCAGTCAGTTTAGTCGATCCATTTTAGAGAAATAGACTAATCAAAATCTGAATGCACCGAACTGGCAAATAAAGACAGACATGTGCCATACATGTGACATTTTGCTTGGACTGTGTCATGCCACCTACTGTTTCCATTGTAAGAAGCAGAACAGTGGGACATTAAACCCCATTTCATTTAATTTCTTTACATTATCGAATCTTATTTCACATGCTCGACTCGACTGAAAGGTCCGCAAAACTTTCTGTGTTCGCAAGGATCGAACCTAGGACTAATTAGTCAAGCGGGGACAAACACATTCCTTTTAGTAATTTTACGTTGCAAATTACATAATATGTAATTCTACAATAGTAATGAAGTATTATTACATAAACTCTGTCAAAATACACAACATGGGGTATTTTTTAACGTTTTTGTACCAATTTATGTAAATTAACATCATGGTAATTTTACATATATTCCATTTACAGATATGTAATTTTACCTTGGATGTGTAATAACTAGAGGTAGAGTTACATTACAGACTGAAATAACATGCAATGTTAAAATAAAGTTATATTTCTGCCTGTTAAAAAAGCGTCAAAGTACATAATAATTTTAAAGGACACAAATGGGTCGCAACGCATATAATAATATGAATGTATGTAAACTGATTTACATTAGAAAGTTTATGTTTTTACTCTAATTTGAAATCAGTTATGTTCGGCGGAATACGCCAGAAGTCTCAATCGATTGACAATCTCTCGCCTCTGGTTATTCCAGTCTACATCGGTAGTATTTATTGTGAATGCTCTCCAGATAAGAATATGGCGTCACCGTTTTATACGACTTGTGGAATATGTCTAGCCCCGTTCTTCGAGTTCCTTGTTATAAATGGCGTTGAAACGCATCCTGGGAATCGTGTACCAATGGTAAAATGTTTATTTTGTCCTAAATATTGGATATCAGAAGCCCATCTTTTTCCGGTAAGATCACAACATCAATGTTGATTTAAATTGACAAATAATTTGTGTTTTCAATGTCGAAGACTGGATGATATTGAGTTAAAGACTTAGCTACTTTAACAGTGTAACTCGTATATTATGATATATGAACATAATACGTGTCTAGTAAATTTGTTACTTTCTATTTTTAAACGGATGTAATAAAAAACGCCATCTTATTCGCTTATAAAAGCATGCCAGTTTCATTACTGCCTTGTAATGAAACTAGGTTGCTTTTATAACCGAATATTAAAACAAATTGCAACAGAATTAATTTCATTGGAATGCATTTCAGTATACCTAAACCAAATCTCAAAATGTTCCAAAATATTTTTGGTGTAAAGGGGTGAAATTGCGTAATATGCTAATTAGCATAATTTCGTGTTTCAAAAATTGACTTAATGCTATAACCTGGCTATCAAATGTTCAAATTTGGTGGAAATTGTGTCTAAACCTATGTTTTCGTAGCCAGGGAGGCAAATAAACACATTTTAAAAAAATAATCACTTTATTACATAATTCACAATATACGCAAATTAACAACCGCCATCAGTGAAAAACTTGTCCCCCGCCCCCTTCTCCTTGTCACGTACAACCTGGGAATAAAAACCACTCCAGTTGACTCAATGACAGACCGTATGACACAGCGCGCACGTTCTAACCATTCGCCACCCACACACACCATCGAAAACGAACACTGGACGTCATAACAAAATACATCCCATTGAATAACTGTTTTATGACAATAAGAGAAACGTTTATTGATGGACACAATTAAAAAAAGTTACTTAAATATTTGTTTGAAAAAGATACCACCTGCTTATTCGTAAAACGGTGTTATTGTCTTTTCAGGAAAAGCCTTAATGTCGGGCTTACTTTAAGTGACAGCAATGATACGCTTTTCAGTTTCTGTGTCATGTAAGCCCAGAATTATAGCCATGAAACAAAGCTAACATTGTCAATTAGCACCGCCAAATCTGTCCCAAAAGTATTGTCATTTCGAATCGAGAGGCGGAACCGGAAGACACGAAGGTGTTGGATTTTTACTCTCAATTGACATGGATTTCCGGTTAAAAGAAATGTAATAAAAGACCAATCAGCAACTGGATTAATTGTGTCTTTTATTTGCTACCATACCAGAAATCCGGTTTTCTAGAATTACATTCATTAACAATACGAACGTTTCAGTTGCTTGTCTGCTGTTCTAAGTATAGATATCTTTTGACATAAAATCAAGTAATAACAATATTTCTAACCCTGCTTTTCTACATCACCATAACATCCAGTGAAGTACCACTCAATATTTTAAATTGTCAACCTTCAGGGGACTATTGATCATTGTGCAGTCATTGTTCTAAGGGTTTTTCGTATATCAGTGTAATCACTCGCATCAACATCCACATATCAATTATTTTGGTTATAACACAAATCAAATCTCATCTTCGTGGGATGTTGTCATTATCAAAACCTCATCAAATCGTTGTAAATACTCCACAACAATCTATTCTTTTACCATTTGTATTTATTTCAGTGAAAGGGGTCGTTGATAACATTTCATCAATTTTCATTTTCTTGCAACGTTTGTATTATTAAAACCCACTAATCACTGTGTATACTCCACAACAACTTATCCATTAATCAATTAGTCAATTTTTTAGGTTAATTGGTATTATTACTTATTAGCGTACAATTAAATCAGATTACCATTAGGTACACGTAATTAAGTTACATCCCTGGTTTGTCATCATTAACTTTAGCATTGTGGTGTACATGTATATATTGTCCTGTCATATTTTCATTTTTTATCATAGCTTGATAATGACTAGAGAAGCCTAGTCGAAACGTCGCTCAGTAAAAAGCAGTAATTGTATTCCATAGAATTGTGACCTGTATAATAACAAAGAAGTGTTGAAAGAGACATCTATGGTTGAGGTTTTTGTTTTCAAGGCGAAAAATTATACTAATACTATCATCTATACCTTTTATGATTGAATTGTTTGTGAACTCAATCTGATGTATAGTTCGTTTCGTTTTTTTATACCTTCGATGGCCTCCACTACTTGTAGATCTGAGCGGTTGTAGTGGGAAGTCGCATCAGGGGCTTTTTCCCCTACGACGTCAGATATTTGATTAACAAATCAGCGTTGATGTTTCAAGTGGGTATTTGGAAATACAACTTTGTCTTCGCTGCGAATGTCTATCCACAGGTCCGTGCACGCCAAGAACTCCCCCCAACAGACCATTTGATAAGCTAATTCTTCACAATAATCAGACAAAACCAAACTAAATATGATCTGTGTTTTAATCAGATTGTAAGTGAACTATACAGTGTGGGTAATTTTCACAAGAGTTGTATTCAACAATAATCGGTAATGGTGCATGTATTAAAAATGCATAAATGTAAGGTTTTAGATAACAAGTATTCAACAATAATCGGCAATGGTGCATGTATTAAAAATGCATAAATGTAAGGTTTTAGATAACAAATATGTCGAAAATTTCATATTACTTTATTCTGAAGATTTGACAAGAAATAGGCTAAATATTTTCGATTGTCACGCACCATTGGCACGATAATAAACAGAGTCTAAATTGTCAGTCCTTATTCAGTCTTCGTAACCGGCGTCCATATTAACTTTCATCGAAGATATAGCAGGCATTGAATAAAAAAATATTTTGTTACTTCAATATGCTCACATTCATATTTTTTGTGGCATAATACCACATCATGACTCGTACTAGAACTACACAATGTCTTTTGAGTTATATTCCTTATTGTTAGTTTTCATTTTTGAGTGAAGTCTGTATCACTACAGGCCCGGGGTCCATTCACTTGATTTGATATTTGTTTAGTTTTTGCAGTGTTTATATTTTGTATTGTCCGCAGGTTTATCTTGTAGATTATTGTTGTGCGGTCCTTCTATCCGGACTATCGCCATTGAAGTGACGACTACTGTCATGATCTGTCGCATTAGTTTTTTTTTATTTCGAGTGAAGCCTGTACCATAACAATCTGTACAGCGCAGTGGACGCTTGGCGACGTGAAGTGAGCTTCTTGTTCGTTGTTCGGTATTCGCGAATAACGAACTGGTTTGTTGTTCGTTATTCACAAGATATGGAATTAGTAATATAATAAAGGCACTTTTATAGAGAATACGCCGGGAGTGGGGTTTTATTAGCCTAAATGGTTCATAGTCTTGGGAAAAAGAATCTAACAACCTGTCTTTCTACTCGAACAACAAGCTGTTTCATATTGGTGAATAACGAACAACGAGCTGGTCTGTTGTTCGGTATTCGCGAAGAACGAACAACGAGCTGGTTTGTTGTTCGTTATTCACCAGATATAGAATTAGTAATATAATAAAGGCACTTTTAGAGAGATTATGCCGGGAGTGGGTTTTTATTAGCCTTATTGGTTCATAAATCTTCAAAGTCTTGGGAAAAAGATTCTAACAACCTGCCTTTCTACTCGAACAATGAGCAATTTCATATTGGTGAATAACGAACAACGAGCTGGTTTGTTGTTCGTTATTCACCAGATATGGAATTAGTAATATAATAAAGGAACTCTTGTATGGAATACGCCGGGAGTGGGTTTTTATGAGCCTAATTGGATTATAAAACTTCAAAGTCTTGGGAAATAGATTCTAACAACCCCTCTTTCTACCCGAACAACGAGCTGTTTCATATTGGAGAATAACGGACAACGAGCCAGTTTGTTGTTCGGTATTCGCGAATAACGAACAACGAGCTGGTTTGTTGTTCGTTATTCACCAGATATGGAATTAGTAATATAATAAAGGCACTTTTAGAGAGAGTGGGTTTTCATTAGCCTAATTGGATCCTAAATCTTCAAAGTCTTGGGGAAAAGATTCTAACAACCTGTTTTTCTACTCGAACAACAGTTTCATATTGGTGAATAACGAACAAAGAGCTAGTTGGTGAGCAGGGTTGTTGTTCGTTATTCACCAGATATTGAATTAGTAATATAATAAAGGCACTTTTGTAGGGAATACGCCGGGAGAGTTTTTATGTGCCTAATGGCTTTTAAAACTTCAAAGTCTTGGGACAAAGATTGCAACAACCCCTCTTTCTATCCGAACAACGAGCAGTTTCATCTTGACGAGCAACGAGCTGGTTTGTTGTTCGCTATTCACCAGATATGAAATTGGTAATATAATAAAGGCACTTTTAGAGAGATTATGCCGGGAGTAGGTTTTTATTAGCCTAATTGGTTCATAAATATTCAAAGTCTTGGGAAAAAGATTCTAACAACCTCTTTTCTACTCGAACAACGAACAATTTCATATTGGTGAACAACGAACAACGAGCTAGTTTGTTGTTCTGTATTCGCGAATAACGAACAACGAGCTGGTTTGTTCGTTATTCAACAGATATGGAATTAGTAATATAATAAAGGAAATTTTGTATGGAATACGCTGGGAGTGGGGTTTTATGAGCCTAATTGGATTAACGAACAGCGAGGGGATATTCAGAAATAATACAAAACTGCGGAAATTCACTGCTGTTTTTATTAGAGGTAACCAGTGTATGTTAATAACAGACCAATTGCCTACACATGAACATAATCAGTTCATATGGGAGGCTTATCTGACGGCCCCATTTCACTCGCAAAGAGATACACTGTCAAAAGTGAAAATGCTCCACCAATCCTCAGACATTTAGCAATTCGTCGTGGCATGCTCCTAATCAACCGTCCAATCACGATTTGGGGCAATCTGACCCACTCCTCTTGCAGTGCCGCTGCTAATTCTTGCAGTGTTGTCGGTTGACGTTGACGTCGACGAACACGTCTCCCGATCAAATTAAACGTAACACACTAAAGCAAAGATACGCTTAACAGTAAATCTTAAGCAAGAACCGATAGGAAAGCAAACATGGATAGGATAAACCAGCAAGCGGCAGTTTTCATCAACCCTTCCTTGAAGTGTCAAATTTGATAATGAACCCTTCCCACGTGTATTGCGCTATTGCGTGTCGCACATGCAGCTCAATGGTTCTGTTGGGCCGATAAGTTCTTTATTTGTGAACATACTCTCAAAGCATGTCTATTTATCATATCACAACCTGCATAGGCATTTGCATTTCAATATCCCCTACTTTTTTTTTGAAGAGTATATATAACATTTGAAGCACGGACAGGCAGGCAGGTTTATTAAGAGAGCCAGAAATCCAACACACGCGATTAGAAATCAGAATACATTGTGCACGGAACAGACATTAACAAGCAAACAATACACGAAATATTAATTGGGCTGCTCACAATGAACCCTAAATTTGCCCCGCCCGTGCCCCTATCAAAGCGATTAC
Organism: Patella vulgata; assembly: GCF_932274485.2. NCBI lineage: Eukaryota > Metazoa > Mollusca > Gastropoda > Patellidae > Patella > Patella vulgata. Next base: position 29,996,501 of record NC_065883.2, read on the forward strand.
TTTATTTGAAGACATTGGTCCACGCACTGTACATGGAGCATACCTATCACATTTTGTTTAGTAGAGGAAAGCAAAACAAGTAGGAGAATGTCTGAAATTTTACTTTATGGGGGTTTTGGTCCGCCTTTATTGGCCTCATCAACCCCCATCAACAAATCCAAATGCCTACCACCACAGTGATAAACTAATCGAACTTAGCTGATATCCATATGTAGTACTATTTGGTAATTTATGCGAAGTTACATTTGGAAAATTACCATTATATACGTCATCATAATTAATTACGTAACATTTGACCAATTAAATAATATCAATTTCTGGCGAGTTTGGATGGGAGTGAGATTGGGAGAATGACTTTATTGTAATCTATGCTTGTAACCTATGCATCCAGTGTAGAAACGAACTGTATTATTGTTATTCCTGTAACCATGAACTGAGTACACTGAGAATAGATTTACAACGTTTAAAATGGAGTCCTAAGTAAAGAATTACAAATAAAACCAGACACAATACTAGACGATCACAAGGCTAATGAAATGTGCAGCAGAGAAGAGAGTATGCGTCACACGTCGGATGTGGGGAGTTTTTTTGAGTGTTACCAGCGACGCATAGCACAGCATAGTGCCACATAAAACTGTTCTGGGGAGGAAGGTCAACAGACGACAGACAGGGAGTATGAATATTCAATTTAGATGCCATTGCAACAACTTTCTGTGTAGGGAGAATACAAATATGTTATATAGACAAAGTATTTATTTAACCAATTTTCTTTCAATCAAATGCAGTGCCGCTCTTTAATCGAAATTTTAGACACACTTAGCCTCCTTTGTGCAGTTCTCGTCCAGACGCCAATGCAGTGGTCACAGTCTGTGTATTGCAGCAGTTATTTATCAAGTAGTATTCCTTCAAAGTGACCGTGCACAAGTTACAAACAGTCGTCACACCACACGTGTTTGACACACGGGCAATAACTCTGCCAGAAACACATAACATTTCTCTGAACATTGAAAGTAATTTTATCATGACAAAAGTTAATAAGGTCTGTCCAGTTTATATTCACAGCTGGAAGAGCTTATTTATTCATTTGATATGAGAGTCAATCGATATTAATATACTTGTAAGCTACCCATACATATAATGCCTACTGGTCTACATAATGCTGTGCGGCTCGCCTCCACACCATAAAATGCTTGTGTGGCATAAAAGACCATCACGGCAGGTGTGTGATAGTAGACAATGCAAAGAACATTAAAAGAACACGCGCTGTTATTTCTCTGTACCAACTTATTGTTTGAATGATAAATATGTTTTATGACGTCATTACGGTGAGATATATCGACGTCGTTCATTAGAGTGTGTATTTAACAAGTTGAATTATGATCTACAAATATAGATGTATAACTAACGGGTTGACGAAACGTGACCTTCTCTAATTGGTTATTATCTAAAGATAACAGCCGTTAAACGTATTCTTGGCTAAAATTTAGAAAATATTTTATATTACATGTTCGTCTGATGTGATAGTTACGTCATATTTCACAATTAACAAGATGTGTCTGTCTGTCAAACCTGTTAAATTATATCAAATTTCAACTTTTCGAAAATATTTATAAATATGTTCTACCGACCATAATCTGGTCATTTGTTGAACGCTCTAAACCAATTTTTATCTGCAAATGTGATATTTGTAAGAATCCACCCAGATTGTCTAATAAGACCGCCATAATAAGTTATATTAAACAAGTGAATTGTTATAAGATATCCATAATAAGTTATATTAAATAAATGAATTATTATATAGTGTCAAGAACTAAGTATGCGGTTGATAGCTGGCGGGTGCACTACTGACAACTGGCGGGTAACGTGAACGCTAATCCATTCCTCGCCTTTCAAGTGTACCAATAATCCGAAAACCGTCGCTATCCCTAGCCAGTTTTGTGGCTATTTCGAGAAGTGTTGACCATGGGAAGTTCTAGAACGAAGATGCCCTATTTGAGTTGGTCACTTCGAACTACGAAACGAAACTAAAACAAAATCGAGTAAAGTGAAGTAGATAAGAAACGGGTAAAACTGAAAGTGACGAGGGCAGGGGTGCGATCCACAAAGTGATAATAATGCCCGCATGGGTGTTCGTTGTTCGGGGCTAAAGCTTCCTGTAAAGTTTTTGGAAACATGTAAGCATTTTCTCTTAATGGTTTGAAAATGTGTTTTCATCGACAGTTATGGATATCTAGGATGCAAACTGCATATAAAGTCTATGGCTAGGTATTACGAACAAGCCAACAGTGTGACTGAAGTCCCCGGCCTCAATCCCAATATAAAAAAATAATATATTAATCAAATTAACATTTATCGTTTTGTAATACACCGAGCAGCCAAACTGTTTATCCAAACTTAGCCTAAGCATAAAATGATCATAATTGAACTTAACCAAGGTTTTGATATAGTGAAACTATACACCACGTTTAATCTTTCTCAATCACTCAGAGTTAAAGCTCTTGTTTATCTCTGCTTGGCCTTATACTAAACGGAAAAAACCCCCAAAAAACGTCCGTACGATTTCAAAATCAGAGCGGCACTTTAATCAAATCATTCTAGAAAACAACTTATTAAATGGATCAAAGCAATTTTTTGTGAACAGTATGTAGACACATTAGTGATTAATTCATCACAATTCCAAGACATTACGAGAAGGTTTAGAGTCTGTACACAGTCTATACATCAGTATCTGGTGTGTCCACTGCGAACGTCAATAACAGCAATGCAGCGTTTGTACATGGAGTGGGCCAGACGATTAATGAACGCCATTGGTACCTGGAACCAATTTAAGTCCGGCCTAAGGGCTGGTCAGTGCATAACGTTGACACCATTCTGCTCCAAAGTCTCGACCAATCCAATTGCTTAGCGCTTTGTTCAACCAGAGTGGAAAATGCTCATTATCGAACTTATAGGTGTGCTGTCCGAAAGCTTATAACACCTGGAATATAAATCAGAATGTTCCCAGAAAAATGTTTGCACTAACTCGATTTCGGGCCTTATGAAAATCGTCATAATTGTCAAGTAAATGATATAATTATATAAACAGTAAGACATTCGATTTTTTCCCCTTCATTACAATTGCCACTCCCTTAAAGATACATTATGGGAGATAAGATAAAGAGATGGCAGTTCTCGCTATAATAGTTAAAAACTAGATAGTGTAAAGGTAATTTGCTGAAAATTTCAGTCAAATTGATCCACTATGAGCCGAGAAAGAAGCGGCTGAAATTTTTGCTTAGTCTCGGTCATCATTACTAAAATCATTAATATAAACAGCATAGTCTCGATTATCCACTTATATTGATTTAATTATCAATAGAGGTTAGCGGCATATAGGAATCTAATCCAGCCAACATCGAAGGCTAGCCTTGACATCGAGAGTTTATTATGGTCTGGATAAGTTAATTAATGTCTAATTGATAATTTAGATAACATTTCAGGCCTAAGAAAGACTTGTAATAAGCAGATTTTGCTCTTGCATAATGCATGTTTAAAATATAATTTAGAGGGTTTTTTTTTCAAATATCTCTTTTAATGAGAAAATAACATATTTATAGATTCTTTGTATCACATCAAATATTTGTTAGGAATTTAGCCTCAAATCTATCTGAACTAAAGATTTACATATACGAGTATAAATACTGTTTTAAGAGACCTTGCATAGCCCCTGGTCTGTTGTTCAATCCGATTCAGTTTGTTGAATCAATATTGTTTTCCGAACGACTGGATACTGTCCTTTCCAGCCCCCTCCCGCCCTGTACCACTGACAAGGGGAAACCGCACCTGAGCTGTGTTGTACATATCTGTGTAAACACTCCTATTATAATTCATTATTTTAGAACCGGATACTCGTCTCAGACCATTGGAAATGGCATTTCCGGGCTTTTAGTTTTCGAAATTTTCAGGTGGAGGGCATCCGACCCCCATGTTCCTGAAGAAACGACTGCGAGTTTTACAACATCTGGACGTTGCTAGATTAATTTATAGCTACGTTATCTGCAGACATGTGAACAGTAGCGTCCAATCAGAGGTTGTGACATAGTGAACTTCACGGAAACCTTGACATTGAACGGACCTTAAACTTTGCAACTCGATTATCACAGGTAGACATTTTAGCCTGAAAGCGTGAGACTTGGTATTCGCGATGAACGAGGAATATGATATGCAGGGTAGTGTTTTAAGTTTCCAAAACATGTATAACAGCTACGAAGACCTTGTCGCGAAATTGTGTTTCGAAGCAAACTAGAAAGTTTGGCTGCAGGTCTATTAGTTTCGTCACTTTCACTCACTTATAATCAAAGATATCGTGTCCCAAAGCATCGATCAATTAAATTTATTCTACGTAAGGCCGTCTGGCACACTGTCCGGCAGCGTGAACCCCTCACAGTAGCAGCAATCAATACGGGAGGCGTGCAATCTTGCAGATGTTTCGGGATAATGCACAGGTCCTTGTTGAGGCACAGCCACGAGTTGCCGTCGTGCAGGCAGCCCTGGATTAGCCATTAGACAAAATAAGCAACTGCTTAGTCCTCATTGAAAGGAGGACCCCACACACGTTTTTTTTCCAGTGCCAGATTTACAATTGACCTAGGAGCAAATGCTGCATCCCAACGAGGGCCCACAGTGATATATGCTTTATGCTGAAATATTTTATTGTTTAGGATTGTATTTATTTTAAATTACATTGGGTTTACCATAATCTTTGCAGTGCCTCCTCTAAAGTTCTTTCTCCGACCCTGTTTCCAAGCCTTTGCCGATCTCTAGTGGACCGTCTCTGCTTAAAAAAAAACATCGACCACATCTCCGGATAAAATTGTGATTATGCCCACCTATATTTTTGGGCGACGCCTCTGGTTCTCCTATCTTTTTAATTAACGCGATGGCGCGCTCTCGGTGTACCCTTCTTGCCATATATTTCATTCAAACATGCCCAAGGGTGTGGAATATTGATGACAGAGTCTCGTGTTCACAATCTGTTGTTCTTCGGTTAAACTACACGGATGTTGTGTTTCAAAACTGGTTAACGTTTGGGAACGTCTAAAATAAGTATGTCACAAAACATATTACAGATACACGGGAACAAAAAACCGCGTATCTAGAGGCAAAAATATATATAGCTAACGTGTAAACGGTAAAGACTGATAAAAATGAAATATCCAAAATTTATAAATACGACCTTTAAAGGAAACGATGGCCCAGCTCTGCAATTGTTCCCATAATACTTTATATAGCCATAATATGAAATAAAATATACCCTAAACACCCCCAGACCAGTTAGATATAATAAGAAACATAGCTACTGTGTGTTAAATCTGTGTGGCACAGTACAGCGGTAGTCGCGTATTAATCATATAAGTTCTTGTATAAGTGTAAAAGCTAACAGTTTGGACCAACTTTGTTAGTTATGTGGTGTTCGTTATTTTGCTTTAAGCTGGAACAGTGAAGAATATTGTACAGTTTGATATGCAACAGCAGATCCGAAATGTGTTAAAACATGTTGGGCATCTTTCCATTCGGTTTATAACACCAAAATTTAAACCAAAGTCGAAATATTGTTGTGTCAAAAGCAAAGGATTCCGAATTGAATTGTAATTTAATTTTACTTGAAATTTTGTCGAAGCAAGTTGGTATCGCAATTTATTAGAAGTCGGTCGTTTTTGTATCATTTGTGTTTGATGTGAAGTGATGACCTGTCTAGTGACAAACTATTGTGTTAAATGATTTACAAATTAGATTACGTCAAGATATAATCCGGATTTCAACGAGGTTTGGAATAAAAAAAACGGAAAAACAAACTGGAGTCATTTTATTGCTCTGTTAACAAAGCAGTTGAAGGTTTCATCACCTGGGGTGTTATAATATGGTTACTGGTGCTTATGTGATACAATTCGAATAGCAATATTTTTTATGCAATGTAGATGTTTATTTAATTGCCAAACTAGTGTAACATTATCTAAAAACTACAGCTGTAAATCTTTTTCCAGTTCTTAAAATTGTATAAGTGCCAGATTTATTCTAGAATTATGAATTAATTAAACATTGTGATTTTAAAAGGACGTGTTGCTCTGGAATTGATAAATAACCCAATCGCCATTACAAGCAAACCGATCCATAGAATTCCTTTCTTCATAGTTCCGTAAATTTTTATTCAAACTTTTATTATCTAATGAAGATTTATTCTATCAAAGTTAGCTTTTATCTAATAAAGATAAATCGTGTCGCTGTGTGCATGGACGACTTTAGGATTTGTAAATGTATTTATTGAAACATAAATGAATTGTAAAGATGGAAAGAATTTCATACTACTGTTATGGGCGTATGGAATCACTCAGATTTTTATATTAAGTGGAATTGTTAGCAAACAGATGTGTTATGTTACATGCTAACTCTTACTAGCTCGAAATTATTATTGGATTGTGGTAATAAAATCAAACCACCCCCGCCAATGATGATCAAACGCCTATGATACGATTCCAATACTTGCTTTCACAATCCCAGGCAATACACATTATTAGCAAACTAACCCAACTAGCAGACTCGTTAAGTACGTGTAGAAATAGGAAGAAGGTGTGTTTAATAGCAAATGATTCTTTCGCGCGCTTTTTGCCACTTTCCGTCTATAAAATAACGAATCGAGTGGTGTACGTACCGTTGTAGTTTTGCATTACAAGATAAAGATCAAAAGATTTATGACCATTATGTTTTAGAATTTATACGTTTATAAGGGTAGATTTAAGCTCCACTGACACTTGCAAGCCGACGTACGCGTATCCCCACGTTTGGTGGTGGATGGGACGGCAGAAGGCGGGAATGAGTGTTTAGCGGCGTGCAGGCAGGAACTGAGACACGCTCTAATGATGTGAGATATTATTACAAAGCATGGTAGAGTAGAGTATGAAGTGTGGGAGTTATCATCAAGAAGGAGTTGTAGTGACGAATCATCGTCATTTAAACATATAAACTTGTAGAATGTTCATTCCAATATGAAAACGTCGTTAGGATGGCTGAAGTGACAGTGATAGTCGTGTTCCAAATGTTATTGTCGCTACTTGCGATTTGTGAGTGCTTGCCCTTGACACTACCTAACTCAAGTGCCAGGAGAGCTCCGCCGGGGCCTGTCATCGGCGAAGACTTTCCATCAATACAATTACCTAAACTTGCCAACTACTATACAGAATTATTAAAAAGGAATATGAGAGACATTGAAACGCAAACGTCAGAAAGTTCTAAAAACTTTGAAGATGACCAAAATTCAATAGTTTCGTGGAATGATTTTTTGACATTTTTAAATCTGAACTTACCTAATATTAAACACAAGCGAAAACTATCTCAGGAAAAACGATTAAAACAAAACAGCGAAAAATTAAACGCTTTAGTGGCTTCAGATTCTCGCGTTTTACCTTATAAATCTAATATAAACCACAAGTCTACTCAAAGTGACACTCAAAGTATGGATTCTATTCCATCGGACTTTACAAAGGACGTTCCTTCTACAAACAGCAGTGGTGCCCTATTGCACAAACATCCTCGAACTAAACGGAGTCTTTTCAGCCGTTTCCCTAACTTTATGTATAGTCCACCTTTAGAACTCGACTTTACCTACACGCACGTGGTAGCATGTTTGCATTCAGACAGGTATTATTGTTTGAATGGGGGACGATGTGTTTATGTTGGGGCTTTGGACATCAAAACGTGCAGGTAAGAACACATTTTAATTTTAAACATGTTTCTGATTTCATATTTTCGATTCAATAGACTATTTTAGTTTGGGGCTAGAATTAGATGGATATTCTTTAATCCAAATGGGGGGTTGGGTGGCTGAATGGTTAGCACGTGCGTGCTGTATCATAAGGCCTGTCATTGAGTCAACTGGTGTGGTTTCGAATCCCCGGTTGTACGTAACAAGGGGTAGGGCGCCTGTCCAACCTCGTGGGTTTTCTCCGGGTCCTCCGGTTTCCTCCCACTGCTAAAGACCCCTACGCGCAAGCGAATTATTGAAATACAATTAAACCATGTGTTAGTCCCGAAATGACCTATTTTGTGTCGAGTGGACGTTAAACCCCATTTCTCCCCCTCTCTCTTAATCCAAATTTGAGAACGGAGCGTATTCCATGATTTTGATGAATGGAAATTTCAGAAAAAATTATTCCTTGATTTTTTACTTTTTTAAAATTTTGAATATGACCAAAAATATGATTGTTTTGGACTCCATACCAACAACCCAAAGGGTGAGACGCTTATTCTATTAACGCCCAAGTGTCTATATGATGCAAGTTATGGAGATACGATACCAAGAAATCCATACCAATAGCCCAAAGGGCGAGAAGCTTATTATACCAAAGCCCAAGTGTATATATTTATAATTTGATGCAAGGTATGGACATACAGAACCAAGCAATCCATAACTTGATAACTGAAGCCATTAAGATATGGAATCGACGTTTCACTTATTCCAACTATCATGATAATTTGTTTTAACTAATAACCCAACATGCAGATCGTTTTTCATACATAATAAAAACCAAGAACTGGGTTTAGAGTAACGTATCTTATTAATGATCATGACTTAATATGGAAGTACTTTACAAATGTACACTTATATGTCTGACATGTCACTAGCAAAAATGTGTGGCTGGTTAGGAACTCTAATCGTATGTCCTGCATGTTTTACATAACTTTTAAGTTCTGTAGAATGCAAGTTCGCCACGTGCAATATCTGACACCTCTTTGACCGATCCTTTATTTAATTTACATCCAGTGGTGATATTTTCCTTTAAATTAGAATTAGTAACTTTTCTAGATCTTTTCGAGACTAAGATATACGTCGATCGAAAATTCAAATAACCATTCTTAATATATGCTCTAACTAAAACCATGTGAACATTTGAAAATGAAATGAAATGGGGTTTAACGGCCTACTGTTCTGCTCCTAACCTGGGCTAATGAAGACGGGCATACGCCATACAGTGTGCTATGAGGGAAATTTTGCCCGGGCAGCGGCGCCACGACCTACTCTTATATCGAATTCCAACTGCCAAGGGATATTTTACGTGCACGCCAATATGTACACGGGACCTCGGTTTTTTCGCCCCATCCGAACGACTAGACAGCTGTCCTTGTCAGGCCCTCGATCCTGCATCACTCACAAGGGGAATCCACGCCGGAAAATCTCAATGAACTTTCTCGGCCAATGCAGGGATCGAACACCCGACCTCCAGGCTAGCGAGCCAGCGTCTTACCCACTTAGCCAAGTGATCCCCCATGAACATTTGAAGTTTGAAAAACTGAAACCACTATCATCAGTACAGCCTTGAAATAAGAGAGCATATACATGTTACAGAAAGTTACATATTATGACCATCTTTTTCAAAGAAAAACATTTTATTATACAATTGCATAATTACTTTCACATTTTTCTTTATGTAAAATCTATGATGTAGACGAGTGGCGCTGATTTACGAACCAAGTGGGCTGGGTTCGATCTCGGTGTTGTCGATAAAATTGTTTGTGGTGCAGAACTGGGGGCAAGGAAAGACGTCTAGACGTTCGGATGAGACGAAAAATGAGCACCCCGTGTATAACGTTGGCAGCACTATAAAGATCCCCCGACAGATGGAAATCGAAATAAGAGTAGGTCATAGTGCAATGCATGGCGTACACAAATGAAATGGGGTTTAACGTCCTACTGTTCTGTTCCTACTGAGCTAATGAAGACGGGATGGCGCATACCTGTCTTCATTATCCCGGTTAGGACATTAAAGCACCTTTGATCTACAGTTAAAAAAAACTTAAGGTTATCAGGATGACGTTTTCCATGCACTATCTGCGGTTAGGATATGGATTAACAAGCAGAATGTTACTAAAAAGCCTAAAAGATGTATGTTATAGGAAGGTATACTGAGTTTAAGAGTGGCATTGTGTGAAATGGTTATGACAGAGGAGTTCCACAAATTCCAAATCTCTATTCAGACATTTGCCGAATGTAATATTGGTAATATATAAAGAAAAAACACAGTTAACGTTTATTATAGCTATTTGTACAGTGAAAGGGGGTGAATTGAGTTTTTCAGATGGGTATCCATTATCGCATTAACAGACAACAAGTGTCGAGAATTTAACATTTTCAAACTAGGGACATCAAAAACAAATGGTTTAATATGTCACTGGTATCCAGTGGGTGGGGTTTAGAGGAGACATCCCAGACATAAACCAAACAACTGCCAGGTAGATTTGAGGACGAGCTTCTTGAATAACAATCCCCTTATCTATAACTGCGGCACGTGCGCAATTCTTATGGTGAAATAATAACGCACTGACTGGCAAGTGTAGGAAATGTACACCCACACATGGTGATTTTAAAATCCTCCCTGGCACCATATAAAGTAAAGTTAAATCGTGTGGATTACATACTGTATGGTTACACAACATAGTAATCCGACGGTATAAACCTTTCTATAATGGGATAAACTTCTACATTAGACCATTTTAAATCTTACCCTTTTTTGTCTCTCTTAGATTTACATCTCCTCTACTAAGTTATTCTATTGTGTGCTCCGCAGGCTAATAAAAACGGGCATACGCCATACCCGTATTTCGATTTCGGGAATCTTTAACGTGCTAATATTTTTCATAACACCCGCAAGGCTAGATACTTTTCCTTGCCAGGCCATTCGTCCTGACAAAAATCCACCAGGCTGGACAATATCTTGGAACTTTCTTGATCCTTGGACTGCCAGGTTAGTGAGCCAAAGCCATACCCACTGAACCACAATGACTCCCCGATATTCATATATAAACATTTCATTAGAAACAGCGTTTGCGTTTCTTATTCAACTGTCCGGCTATTCTATTGTGTACCCTTCTAATATGCATTTTCTAGACTGAGTCTTAATTGTAATCGAAGATTGATTAGAATTATTATTGCAACCCGTGGGAATTAGAATTAAAATATCACCATTTGGTATGTGGAATGTAGACATGTTTTTATTCTCCGTTAATTCTCTAATTTCTCTTCACTTTGCGATTTTTCTAACAGATGGATTGCGGAATTTGCTTGATCCACCTAGTCCACGATCGCCCAGTCGCTTAGGTGTACACATGGACCAGGTTTCTTGACAGGGTACATTTTGGCCAGAATCACACGCTGTTTATCCTTACAAATTTTGAAAGTCCTTAAATATTTTCGCAACCGAATTTGTACCCGTGAAATCTTTCTGATAAGGACTATTTGGGCTGCTATGCCTGAAAGGGGTCGATGATGACACATGTATGATGTTGACTAATCAGTGTTTGTGATGACTAAACACGTGTAGTATTTAATGACGAGAGGTGTGACTGGATGCCGTTTCTAAACTTAACTGGAATCATGACGATGTTAATCCACTCAATTGATTTTTGCAAATGGACTGTAGTAACTGGATATGTTTGACTACAGTGTTATAAAAACCAGGTAACTAAAAACGTGCAGTTTTCCGATATTGTTATCTGTATTTTTGATGAATCGCTTGTGCTTTTTAATCCAAGTATGACATATATACTCACGATATAATAACGTGTCGTGCTGACAGGACGTGAGTTTATCTCAAGATGCATGGTCACGGTTATATCACATAATTATTCCTACAAAATTCATCTAATTGTCAAGACTATACAGTAGTTATCTAGATCTGCTTATTGCACAGAAATTTCACTTCCGGGTATTTCTTTCTCGTTTTTTGATCTATAGACTCTACTCCCAATTAAATATTGTATTAGGCCTTGTCATCCTGTGTTAATGTCACGACTATATAATTTAATAATCATGATTCTGCAATAACGGCACATTATACGTAATTATATGGTTTCGCTAATTTATTGTTTTTATACTTTAAGTACATATTCGATACACATTCACTCGGCACCACAATTGTAACAGTGTTATGATGTTATTCTAATGCGGTGGACACACTAGCCGAATCGTTCGGCCGAATCAATCGGCGTCGAAATTAGCCTAGTGTGTCCACTGTCATTCGGCCGAATTTCTAATATCTGTGGCTGGGTCTACGAGCTTCTATACCAACTTAGCCCTACCCAAAACTAGTTAGCTGCTATTAACACCAGTTACCCATTTAACCTGTTTCTGAAATCTGAGTCCACGAGCTTCTATACTATTTTCTAGTACACGATATACAGATTACTAAATGTACCAGAATGAATCAGTTGGAGTTGTCTATTGAGATTTCAAAAGCAGAGAAATGGTGCGTGTTCATTGCGAAAAATTCGGGATGTTGACCTCACTACCTTGGGTTTCCATTTCAAAGGTTTTATAACGTCAATCAACAGCGACATCATTATAAACCGTTACAAGTGATGACTCCGTGCCAGCTTATCATATTAGAAGTCATATAATTTTACAAAGTAATCAATTCTTCATAGGAATTGATTACAATGGAATTTAAAGTCCCCGCATTTTTTGACTACCATGTGGTAAATTTAATTTCCACGGACAGCGGCGTTTTTGCCTACTCTTCATCGGATTCCCACCGCCAAGGGTTCTTTAATATGAACACTCTGAGTTTTTATTACTATCCGGAAGACTAGACACCCTTGGTGCAGCTCTTGACCAGCGTGTAAATGAAGCGAAATGGTGCTTAACGTAATGTGCTACTTGTCTGCACCAACCGGGATACAGAAGAGGCGGGCCATGCAGTGTACTTTCAGGGAAACGTTGCCCGGACAACTGTATTTCCGTTTACTTTGCACGAAATTCCAACTGTCGAAGGTTCCTTACCCCATGCCGGGACAACTGTATTTCCGTTTACTTTGCACGAAATTCCAACTGTCGAAGGTTCCTTACCCCATACAGAAGCACTGGACGCCTTTTCCCTGTCAGGCAACAAGACTAGAAAATATCGAGGAACTTTCTCGACCAACAAGGGGATCGAACACAGAGCTGACATGTGAGAATCGGGACTCTAATCAAGAAGTCAATGAAGAACTGGACGAATACCGCGAGCCCAAACTTTCAAAACATTTCCGTACACTTTAAATATACACCTAGAAGATAGTCTCCACCAGCAATGATTAGTAATATTTAACGATCGGCTGGTTATCTATGTAATCATTCTGATGTCAGTATCTATTATACACCCACCAGCAGGAGAGGAAACTGCCTACCTCTAGATCTTCAGAATGTAAAGCTTTATATTTAGTGTACTTATATAATGGATCGGGGAATGTGTCTCAAAATATGAATGTGCAATGTAATAAAACATGGCTGTGATCTAATTAAATACCCAGACGTTACACAGCATTTCATTGCATACAATTTTTTAGGATATAGCTAGTTGAAACAATGTTAGTAAATTTTAAGTGGAGTGCTTGAAACAGTACTCTGCTAACTCGATTTGTCGAAGTTAATATTTACGTTTTAATGGAACATGCATGTTGAGTGGGATTAATTTCCCGAGGATTAAGTTCTCCGACAATTGTTCTTTTGATACATTGTGTAAGTTACACGCCTCGGCCGGAAATAGGTGTGTAAACGCCACCTACTGTCGGAAATTGAAATATCTATAATGATTTTGTGATGTAGAACACAGGCCTACGTCATTCATGACAGGTCTTTTGTTTTTGGTCAGAAAAAGGAAAAAAAAAAAAACAATTGTAAATGCTGCGTTTGATACTTCCGCAAGTTCCGCCCATTTCCCCCGACTTCACAAAGTGTACAATTTTATATTTCTAAACTTCAAAAGCTCTTCGGATTCAATATAACTAACTTGTTTATATTTTACATTATCAGTAGTTATTATGCAAGGCAATACGGGGGTCATTTTTGTCAGTGTTAAATATCATCCCTATTAGACAATTTTTTTAGAACCATAATCTAATTAATCCGGTTTAAACATTACAGTTGATTAACAAGTAGTTGAATTTTGACGAAGAAAATAATTTAATCTTTTGTTTACGACTGCCATAAAATTCTTTCGCAATTCAGTCAAAGTTTAACAACCATAACACCGCTTAATTCGGTCTATACTGATACGCGTTGCAAAACATATATAACATAATAATATTAGACACTGCCTTCAACTTTTAACCGACAGAACTTTGAAGATACCACTTGATACCAGGGCCCTGTTGCACGAAATTTTAGCTAAGATAAAATCAAAATTTTAGTAATTTAATTGGATAATATTAGATTGATCTTAGTGCTTAACCAATCAAAATTGAAGTATCTACTAAAATTTGGATTTTATCTTTAATTAAAGCGAGAATTTCAAATTTTCTAAGAAAGTCAAAACAAAATTATTTCTATGTCTTTTGCTCAATAGGTTATCAAATCACTATTATACGATCCTGGGCATTATTTCCCACACTTAATAATCTATGACACAGGACTGTTTTGCTATTGACAACATGGGGCAGCCATATTCCAACGTTGGAATTTGAAGTTAAAAATGATATTTTTGCCAATTTCTCAGCTGGCAATAGCAAATTATAGGATTAATAGGATTATTCTTTAACAAGGTAGGACTGTTTATGGATACCATCTATTTTAGGGCTTTATTTTAATACAATTTAAAAATATAACTTGAAAATTTGCAATTGCAACTTTAAAGAGTTCAAGAAACAGGACCAAGGTTTATCTCCGAGAAGGGTGTACTGGCAGGTTCGAGAAAATAACAGCTTTAGTTATGTCGAAAAGGACTTGATCGTCTATTTATGTGCGTTCATGTCTTACTGTTTGTGGATTGTATCTTCTTCTCATGAAGGTATGTTAGGCCCACCATACATTAGCAAGATAAGTCACTCATCCATGTATCGGCACAGTCACCATGCTATATTATCAAGTTATTCCCTTTGGCGAGGCTATGGAACTTCAAAGTCAATATGCTAAAATCAAGTCCTTGATTAAATCTAATCTCAGTAACAGCTATCGTTGTCTTCCTGTTCATAGTTCTGATTTCCTACACTATAACAAAAATATAACATACATTCATAGCAGGTACTTCTCAGTATGAATTGTATGAACAGACGTGCAAAACCGCGTCATTTGGACAATAGAGTATGAATACTCCCCCCCCCCCCACCCAACCAGACGTCGATTGTAAAACTTGCCATAAGGCTTATGGAAATCAACAATAAATAACGTTTTTTTCTATATCAGGCGTGCAGTGAATAAGATAAAACTAGCGCTATTAATTATGGAGTAGGCCATTTCGTTCGAGATGATATTGTTTCGGAATGCTCATCGATGTTGAAATCGGATATAATCCCGTAATTAGTGATACTAATGATCATAAGGATGAGGATGATAATTGGCTTACACTGTTACAGTAGATTTTATTTTGTGCTGTGCTGTATACAGATCATACACCAAGGTAGTATCCCTTCGGGACGCTGGTGCGCACACCAATTGTTCGGTCATTATGATAATAATAAAATAATGAAGGGCGCTTCAATCAATTATAAAAGGAATATTGCTATCACGACATGATTTTGTTCCACAGAATAACAGCTCGCAAAATTATGGTCGAACAAAATACCTATCATATCCTAATCCCATAGAGATTCTATCAGCATTATTATTTGAAAGACATCGAATATTCGCGAGCATGAGATGGTGGTCATTCCTTCAGTTAGGAAATTGTACTCATAATTTACATTTAAGGTAACAACACAATTGTAACAGGGTGAGGGAGTTCAAGTTAAACAATACTTGTCCGATCGCTAACCTGCTGTGTCACCAAAGTCAATATGATTATATTAGGTTGGCCGATTGTTGACCGCAGTATCACCAACATTCAATATGATATTCATTGTGTAGTTCTTTATTTTATATAGTTAATATCAATAATATATGTACATGCACGTTTTAATTAACTTCTTAAGATATCAAAGTTTGGTATAAATTAGCTGAGGTTTTGAGACAAATCAGAGTGGAGCTTTCGAGCCCACCCGAGCAGGGTCTCTCTGTTTCGAGAAGACGGAGAGCGCACAGACAGGCGTATGGACTCACCCGAGTTCAACCGCTGCCTTGGCAGAGAGGCGGAATGGTAGAGTTAACATATTTATGTACCGTCTTGATGAGTTCCTGTATATATTCTAAGAACCTGTATTGCTGTTGTAGTTATGTAGATGTGTTGTATTCTGTTCCGATGTAAATAAACCATATATTTATTAAACTAACCTCTGTTATCACTAAAAAAGTGTTACACAATATAAACATCATGATAAACAGCAGTTAAATATCACCTGTTTACCTTTCATAACATGAATGCAATGGTCACATGGTGGATCAACGTAAAACAAAATTACGGTGTCATAATTGGAGAATTCCAAAACAGTTCACTAAGTGCCAAGCAGAATTTCAGTTCTGAAATACCATTTTAAAAATGATACAAGAAGTGTGACATAAATTTCAGTTCTGAAATACCATTTTAAAAATGATACAAGAAGTGTGACATAGCAAATGATGATAAAACACGATTAAAGGTTTGAGTGACACTGCTCGGGGTTTAATATACAATTAAAATTTCTATTAAAATAACGACTTGTAGTCAGTTTGAGTAATTAGATTTTTAAATGTCAAGGTTGAAAAGTATTTGAAGTAAATGATGTGTATTTTGATTCCGTGTATTTGTGTAACACTGATATAGTGGCGTATGTCCATTTCTAGATATAATACTGATATTGGATCACACTTGCTGTTATTTATTGCCTTAAATACGTGACAAAGCTGGTTACAATTCAGGGGTGTGGTTCCCGATACAAGGTAACAGACAATAATTAAGTGTGAAAACTATATGAGTGATAGAAAGTCACCGTGTGACTAAACCAATCGCAATATTTTAAAAATGATCTAGAATTCTACGATTTAATGTGTAGATCGTTTACAATTTAAAAACAAATACGAGAGTTCTGTGGACCAGGTGCCAACCGAACATGGATGTTCCATTAATTTGTCTCACAAGTTTACCGTGTCTCACTCGCTAATCAGGACAGGCCTACAACCGATAAATAGATCTCGGGAAGATAAACAGCTGGGAGCTTACAGTCTCAAAGTTGCCGACTCCGGCGGAATCAAAAGCTGTGGGGATCACGAGAGAAAAGTTTAAGGCACTGCCTTAATAAGAAATCTTTAAGGCAACAAAATTTACCCCCACCCCCATCATTCTTCTCAATAAAACGCAGACATTGCTGATGGACGTGGTGTACTGCCGTTGTGGATTACCGAATGTAACCACATTAAGTTATTTTCAGTTATGTACCTTAAATAAACCTACATTAATAAACTAGAAACACTGGTGTCAATAGACGTATTAATTGTAACCCAGAATAAAGTTAGAAAAAATACCTTATTAAATACAATCCATCAAACGACATTTGAACTACTCAAATATAATTTAGAGTGGTAAGATAGATTGTTTTTATTCAGGGATTATTGACTCAATCCAATTCGGATGAGTGAACTACAAGTGGCAAAATAATAGCATTTATAATCCTGAAATGAAAAAAATGTACTTAAAGTTGAAAACATCTATTGCCTCGGGTTGCACATAACTAATATTTTACAAACAATGGTGAAATCAAATGAAATGTTTAAACATACATTATGCAAGAGCTAAATCTCCCAATTGCAGGGCTTTCTAAGGCCTGAAATGTTACCTAAATTATTAATTAGACATTAATAAACTTATCCAGACCATAATCAACTCTCGATGACATCACTAGCCTGCGATATTTACTGGATTAGGACCCGGTCTGCTGCTTCTGGTTAAATCAAAAAATGGATAACCGAGACTATGTTGTTTTTTTTATCTTACCGACTTTAGTAATGATGATCGAGGTTAGGCCCAAAATTCAAACGCTAAATACTCGGGTAAGGGTGGATCAATTTGACTGAAATTGTTAACAAATTTCCTTTACATTATCTAGTTTTTATCTATTATAGTGAGAACTACCAGCTCTTTATCTAATCTCCCATAATGTATCTTTAACGTTCTACTCTTCAGTGCCATCCGGGCAAATGAAGACGGGACAAACAATGGGATATAGTAGAATGCAAACAATAAAACAAAACAGCTTTATCAATGTATGTATACTTTTGAACAATACGAAAATTAACGGCATCTATTAACCATGGGTCGAATTTGAAATATCCAGATTGCCGGTTTAACAGAAATATAATATACCATTGCGAGAAATATAAGATGTACAGTCGGCTTTAACAATTCTTGATTTAGATTAAAAAAATGAGCTAATGTAACTTATGGCTTTGGGGGATCCAATCTCAAAAGTGGTACCCATCAAATAGCTCCCTAGGTAGAGTTCATTGCATGCGAAACTCTTTATTCCACATTCCGTCCAGTACAGTGGAATGAGACCTTTGACTTGATAGTGGGACCGTAAATAGTTTTTCTAAAAGATGACTGGAATAAGGGTTTGGGTAGAGAGGTGGAATATATATTTTAACCTTGTAATGGAGCAGTGGCTTCCACCTTGTAAGTTAAGTGGGCTTTCGGGGTTTTTTGTTAACATTCACAACAAGGTTCGAAATAAGCCGGGGCCAAATATTGTCATAGCTGTAAGGTGCTGGGTCTATTCAATAATGAAGTGAACTATTATTAAATAATTCGTTATAGACAACTGATCGTGTCCAATGGATGCTCAAGGGTATAGCAGCTGCATGTCGGGTTGATCCCATACGATGATCGACAAGGGCATTGATGTCTGATCACCAAGAGAGTGAATAGCGCGAGTTTCTCCATCCCTATAGCTACACTTATATAATAAAAATGACCTGGTGACCCAAGATCTTTTGGCAGCCCTCTTGACCCCAGCTTCCGAAACTAAATTTAGAACCGAGATGTTTTGTTGCAAAATAAAACAAATCAAAACCATATTTTTGACCTAGATTCATGAGTGTTTATTATTTCTTGACTTACATTATATCATCTTCGTATTAATGTCGGTATTAACAACATATTATCTGTACGCTCCTTGGTGTTTCCTCGTCGGTTAAAAAAACGATTAGTGCGTATACCGTTTCACTCGGCAACATTAAGACGATATTGGGAAAATAAAGCCTCGCGTGGTAATGTCTGGTAACGACAAAAAAACCCAAAAAAACAGTGTACAGTGCACTCACTATTTTCTCTCGAACGTCTTTATCTTTCTTACTTGTAAAAATATAAACAATTTTATATTGGTCTTATGTATCAATTACATGGAGAATAAATACGATGTAATGAAATATCTTTTTTTTGTGTTTGTAAAAGTGTGCAGTTTGTCGATTATGGCCGCATCAGAGTGCACTCCGTCATGTTGTTTTCCAGTAATCACAATTTTTAACCGATGTCATTGGACGGTTGAGGGGCTGTAGAATCATTAAGAACAGCATGGTAAGGTGTCATGGGGCGAAGACTGATGCTTTTGGGTCATTAAAAACAATATGGCAATGGATCCTGGATGAGTTTGGGCGCAAGGATCCTTTTGAAATGGATCCTAGGGTAGGCATTTGAGCTGTGGAATATTTAAGAAACGGACCCTGGGTAAGCTATGGAGATCAAGGATGTTTAAGAACACCGGGGAAACTGTTTAAAAAGGGGGCAGTGTTGTTATGGAACTTGAGAGAAGGTGCTGTGTCATGTAGTCAGTAAAAGAGAACATTTAAGACCTGTGGGGCCTTTTAAGTTCAGAAATAGTGTGGAAATGAATCATGTAGTAACTGTTGGACATGTGCGCGTCGAAATGCATCTTAGTTCAGACAATAAATGATTATTAAATACGCGACTGCTTACCCTTTCATGGACTTATTTGGGGACTATATTTTAATCATGCGTTGGTTAGTAATTAGTGTGATTAACTTTGACATTAGTGGGCGTTATAAAGCGCCTTGTAAGGTTACTGTCTAAATTTATATAATTCCGATTTGAAAGTAAAATGATGTTGATATTGCTTAGAGCTATTGGTTATTGTTGTCAAGGAAAAGATGAAATATTAAGGGCAAAACCAGCTAAAGAAAAATAATATTAATAAATCAGTGATGACTTTACTTTTTTCATAGCCTATAAAAGTCTAAAGTTCAAGAAAAAACAATAACTCAAATTTCTGTTATATATTATATAAAAGAATACCTACTAATCAGTCAGAAATTAGATCCCAAGTCACGATAATCATGGGGGACGAATAGTAATTGTTTTCGCTTCCACAAAGCGCAGTTACCCGCAGTTAGCCAGCTTCCTATTTAGATCATGTATACAGCATTTACTATCAGTGCAATTTGTATTTGAGTGGCAGTTTCTACAAGTTTTCATCTTAAGTTAATAATCTTATCACGTCTAATCCAAAATATTTTTCATACCGTACCGATGGTTCAACCACTTTAATGTAGAAAGTAAAATTTACGATGTCTTTTAACCTGCCATGACAAACTCAATTTTGCGTGAAATTAAGAATATCTCTATTCCAATATATAACATGAGGTTTAATGTGTGCGATATTGTTTAAAGTATTATTTAAAAATTAATTTACGGTAAATAGCAGAGGCGGATCAAGACTCTGGTGGGCCCTACTCAGCTCGAACAGCTGGGCCCTTTGTGGAACTAGTTTGCTGTAGTAAAATAAGACCGCTTAATTTGCCGCTTTTTTCAGCATTTCAGGTTCATGTTTTTTCTGTTCTCTCCTCTCCTCTCCCATCCACACCTTTGCCTTTGGGACATATCAACGGCGAACCGGCCAACGTCGAAATGACACGGCCTTCACGTAATGAAAAAAAAAGAAATTTTAAGAGAAAATCGCAAAAACCTTTTTTTAAAATGAAAGCGAAACCGGATGCCAGGCTAATGCAAGGCGAGCGTGTGACAAGTCTTCCAGATGGAGCGATCGATTACTCTAAAGCTCATCTCGAGCGCTATGATGTCACTGACCGTGTGGGCTTCTTTCCTCATAGTGAACGGCCGACACAACCGAGTAAGGTTCGTGAAATTTAAAAAGGTCGTCAAAAATTTTATGGGCCCTATTTTTTCTTGGGCCCTAGGCAGTTGCCTACACTGCCTATGGGGAATCCGCCTCTGGTAAATTGGCATACGTCTACATTTCTGTGGTATCACTTTTGTAGAACGGGGTTGCCGCGCCCATAACACCGCTTAACCGATAACGTCGATTGCATTTCTGGAGCATTATCTAATTTTAACCCTTTTTTAAAATTCAATGTTTCATTACTATTTGATACACCCTCACCCTCTTACATTTTGTATTTGACGTCAGTGCTTTCAAAGATTGTCGGGAAAGTCCACCGAAATCTTTATTGAAATATCTTGTTGTCGAAGTATAATTCTTTTTCCGATTCAAAGTTTCGCCCTCCCTAATTTTCTTTTATTTCATATTTGACGCCAGCGCTTTCAAAGATAGTCGAGAAAATGCTTATTATTAATGAAATGTCGCCCAGCCTTGCACATAAGGAATATTGATGTGATGATTGCTTACTTTGGTTCCTGAATTTGCGAAAGTGTCATTTCTGATTTTCTAGTCATAATTGTGGGCGTAGTGCTGGATGGTGGTGGTTCTGGTAGCCCATGATAATAGTAGTAGTTGATCAGGTTGATATTTATTTCAGTGATAATTTTGACACGGTAAACAGCCACTTTCTAATTAAATGGTTTTAATCTGCGTTTAAAGCTATCAAAATTCAGCTCTGTTGACAGTTACCCTGTGTTTATCACACACATAAATACTTGCTATATAAACATGTTTTATATTAATTAACTCGGATTATTTTTGAATACAAGGTTTGTTAACAAGTCTCAAGTAAATTTCTTTGACCTATACATATTTGTTTATTTCTGTCGTGATTTTTAAACTGAAAACGTGTCCGCATTATAAGTGGATGTATTAACTCCGGGATCCTTTCAAGGCGTATTGACAAGCCGTCTAAATATAAACTCTAGTTCTATACTCATCTTCTATGGCACCATTCAAGTAATTTGCAGGAACTTGTGAATAGCCTGATTGATTTCATTGTATCGATTTCTAATCGATACAGGAATCGTGGGTGGTTGGAAAACAAAAGGGTTGACAAGTTGATATCTGGTATTCCTCGAGATTTTGATCGAATCCGGGGTTAATTATACACTTAACAACCAAATAAACATTATAAAACTCGCCTCGTGTTGATACTACACGTGATTATAAGCAACAATCTACAAGGGAGATGAGAAAACACTTCAAAATGATTAGGCAGGACAGCTATTAAGACAAAATTGATTGATTTTCAGCAATTACTAAGATTATGACAATACGATTTGAATTATCCCATAATAATTTGACCAGTACATGCTTAAACAGACTGAAATTAATTTTAATAGAATAGGCAAGTGTACAAGTAATTGGGTTCGAATCGTAGTGCTTATAAATGTGATGTATAGATCTCTCTTCTACCATCCAAATCGCTCCAAATAACTAAAAGTATGCAGTGACGGGTGTAATGTAGAAGGAAGGGCGTTGAACCCCGGATACCACCAAGTGCTTCAGGGATAGGTACCTTTGTCGATTTACTAGACCAAACTTTCGCATTCGAATTACAAAAACTCTGGAGTCTGAGCGAAACACAGCATTGCAGTAAATCTAAGTATTGTGACGTTGACGAGATTCTACTCCCACCTGAATCATGATGTCGAGGTTGTATTAGATCCTGATTAAAAGATAATTCATCACAGCAAATGGTATTATACGGTATGCTTTCCACTTCTTTACTAAAACACTGAGAAACCAAAAACAAATTGATTTTAAATACGACACCATCTGATGTTTATTTTGGCTTCTTTCGTCTTGTCTTCATTCTATAATTTGTAGGCAACCCTGTTGATCTCAATGGTAAATTCAGATTCAAGATTTGTTATTTTTAACGAAACGATATAGCCATTAAGTATATACCAGATGTGTGTTTCCATTGATATATCGTAAGAAAAGAAGACTTTTTTACTATAACATCATTTATGTGCAGAGAAATAAACAAATTATATAAATCTGTGTAAACGGGCGGTATGATTTACGGTTTGTGTACAGACTGGGTTATGGACTATAAAGTACACTTTTCAAGGTCATCTATCAGATTATATTCTGTCTGTATACTTTCGGTAACACTCATTTTAAAAAAATATATATTTCAGTACAGCTTTTCCTAGTCTTATACCCCATCCATCCCTTGAGGTAGATTTCGACTTTCTATGTTGCTAAACGTTATATCGGCCTTTCTTTAACTTTGAAGTAGTATGTAGATGAGGTTAAGTATGTAAATTGAATATAAAATAACACGAGATGGCACTACAATGAAGTGAAATGAAATGGGGTTTAACGTCCTACTCGGTAAAGATATGTAGCTGGAAAAGCGGCCAGTTCCTATGAAGTCTTCTACTTTAATAAAGTTATGTCTTGTTATAAATGTGTGGTTTAAGAAGTTTTAATTCACCTTATACAGAACACCTCCCCTAGAGATGAGTGAAACCAGACAACTAAATGAGTCTACAAACTAATAGCGAGGGTCGATAACTCTAAGGTTATCGTCACCAGGTGGTATATCTAGCAAAACAAATTACATTATATTACAGGCATCAGTGTAAGTTAAAGGAGCACGGTAGCTATTTCATTGTTGGTGGCATCCAGTTTATAATTTCTACCACTGAGCAAAGTCCACCTATCATTCATTTATTCATATAGATCTTTGCAACCCTTTCAGTTGGTTTCCTTTATTCTTTAACATTTCCGCCGAGATTTGTAAATGTTAATTAACGGAATCAGTGGGTAAGTGAAAGAGGCGCATCATGGGTTCAGATGCTTTGTGCCCCCTTGAGTTTTAGTACCCAATTCAGTATGGGTTTCAACGCTATTGGCAGATTCTTATCTTCATTACTTCATAATCATATTGCTCGACCAGTGTCAAACATGTACCATGACTCTGAAATGCTAAAAATTAACTCTACAATACTCCACACATCCCAATGTTTCCGGAGATATATTGTATATATACTCTTCAAAAAAAGTAGGGGATATTCAGAAACAATACAAAACTGCGGAAATGCACTGCTGTTTTTATTAGAGGTAACCAGTGTATGTTAATAACATGCCAATTGCCTACACATGAACATAAACAGTTCATATGGGCGGCTTATTTGACCGCCCCATTTCACTCGCAAAGAGATACACCGTCAAAAGTGAAAATGGACGTTTTTTTATTTTTGTCTTCATAATGAGTAATCCTCAGACATTCAGCAATTCGTCGTGGCATGCTCCGAATCAACCGTTCAATCCTGATTTGGGGCAATCTGACCCACTCCTCTTGCAGTGCCACGGCCAATTCTTGCAGTGTTGTCGGTTGACGTTGACGTCGACGAACACGTCTCCCGATCAAATTAAACGTAACACACTAAAGTAAAGATAAGCTAAACAGTAAATCTTATGCAAGAACCGATAGGAAAGCAAACATGGATAGATAACTCAGCACGCGGCAGTTTTCATCAACCTTTTCTTGAAGTGTCAAATTTGACAATGAACCCCTCGCACGTGAATGGCGCTATTGCGTGTCGCATGTGCAGCTCAGTGGTTCTGTTGGAGCGATAAGTTCTTCATCTGTGAACATACTCTCAAAGCATGTCAAGTGTCCATGACATTTTTATCATATCACAACCTGCATAGGTATTTGCATTTGAAGAGTATATTACAGACCTGTAAAACTTGTCATTTAGTCTGAAGTTGGGACATCACAACCTCCAAATACCTCAATGACAAATCACGAACCTAAAATGATACCCTACTCCTTTAACGTGAACATTTGGGGAACAGGAAAAAATCAAGATTCAGATCTTGCGCTCTTTATTAAATAATCTTCCTCTTAACCTAACCTTGGCCCGTTAAGACAATAAACAAAAACTTAATAAAGTAAACAGCTTGATAAAGGCTATTGAGTTCTTACAAATACCAGAAACTGTGTGTGAAACTTTTGGCAAACTTTGATAGTATCAGTAAGTAAAATCTTGTATAAAAAGGTTGTCAGATTCATTGATGGCTAACTTGCCCTAGAATGTTTTTAGTGAGTTAGACAGAATTGATCAGTTATTATTATCTGCTCGAAGTTTGGGCAGTATTGAAGCATAACATACGGAAATGAAATGAGATTTAACATCCTACTTTTCAGCACCAACCCGGCTAGTGAAGATGAGTACACACCTTGCAATATGCAATGAGGACATCGGCGTTTCCGCATACTCGTCATCGAATTCGAACTACCAAGCGTTTCTTTTTACGTGCACGCCAATGTGTTCAAGGGACCTCGGCTTTTCGTCCCTCCGACCCGCCCCATTAACAAAATGAAACCACGTTGGGGAAATGATCATGGGAGGTTTACATGAGCTTACATGATGGAATCCGTTTATACGTTTGCCCCTGTTTGTGGCATTCGACGCTAGGTTTAGAGCTATGAGCAGAGTTTTTACCAGACACGTCCATTTCACCCCTGCATAGACACACCAATGAAATAAAATCATTACAGGCACATATACGAAATTAAAAAATGTTAAATAAGTGTATACTCACTGATGAAAAAAGTGTATATTTATTTTGATATCTCAGTTCGTGTTACTAGTGCTACTATTGATGCGTACTAACTTGACTATGGGACTCAAAGTGAACTATATATATTGTCAGTGTTAGGAAAGAAACATAAGCCACCAGCACACTTAATCTAATAATATCCAGACTAGATATCAATAAATCTCCAATAACTAGTCTCCCAAACAAGTTAAATTGCAATCTACAGTAATTACAGATTATAGTTTCTACAGTTATAACTAGTACTCATTGACATGAACCTGCACAAAATCTTTTTTTTAAATTTTTTGTTTGTTTTCGTCGACCAAAATCGTGTGGACACGAGGAACGCTGTCTATTTTTGGCTAGTTGCGTCTCTTATCTTCGAACATTGAAAAAACTTGGTTTATCTAAAAATGTTTTATGCTAGGTTTAATTTTTCGCATTGTGTTAGTTCTTTGTTTTCCTAATCCATGTTGCAATCACTGAAGATTTTCATCGATTACTGAGCATACACATGTCTCTCCTTGGGACACTTCTTCTTTTTTCGTAGGGTTTAACATCCGCTTAAACTGGTGATATTCTTCGGAGAGTCGATTTGTTTTTTATGGTGGCTGATTGGTATCATGTCGTGATGTCGTGGTGTTGCCCTCCATAAGGCGACAACTCGACATAACGACATGTTAACCCGACATCACGACAACCCGACATCACGACATTTTAACCCAACAATACGACATTTTCACCCGACACCACGACATTAAAAATGTAACGTCGCGTAAAAATGTCGTATTGTCGGGTTAAAATGTCGTGGTGTCGGGTTATCGGCCATATTCTCTCAATACTATGATTATATACACTGATCCTGGTGTTGGTCAAGAAAGTTCCCCGGGATTTTGCAGCGTGGTTTCTCCCTGTCGGTAGTGCAGGACAAAGGGCCAGGCCAAGAACAGTGTGTCTAGTATTGTAGATGGGACAAAAAAAACCAAGCTCCTGTGTACACATTGACGTGCACGTAAAAGAATCACGACATTTTTAATGTCGTGCTGTCGAGTGAAAATGTCGCATTGTCGGGTGAAAATGTAGTAATGTCGAGTTGTGGATTGATGGAAGACAACACCACGACATCACGACATGATACCAATCCGCCACCATAGTTTTTAAAGGTGGGTAGTGGCGGCGTGGATAAAGCGAATTATAAATTTATATACATATTATTAATATAATTCATTATTTTTCTACTCAAAGTATCTCTTTAAAACGTAGATATATGTGAGTGGGTTGGGTGATTGCTGCACGTTCTGACTCTAATGCATCAAGTTTAACTGTCAAATTACTTATAAAAATAAAATCTTCTTTCTATATAAATATACATTACAGCTCTACTAACTTACATTTAATGAGAATAAAATGAAAATTTGAAAAGTAAACCAACTAAACGCCCCCATATCAGATTTATACCAATATCTTTTTTTCTTATCTAACGCCCATATATTATGGTGGATTGTTTTTTATATTTGTAAAATGATAGATACTGCCTGATATACACTACCCAATTAACTGAAAGTCACGGTCCTGTTTTAAACCCCAATATCCCAAGAAAATAGGACGTGACTAAATATTACATAATTTAAACAACGCCAGCCTAAAAACAAATAATGGGAAACTCCCGAAATTATAATTGATATCCTACAAACTATTTATAGCTTAGTTAATTGCGGTCTTGTAATTTTAGAAAGGCGTCTAAAACAGAATATATAAGCGAATTATTGAAATAAAATTTACCATGTGTTAGTCCCGAAGTGACTCTCTTGATACAGAATAGCCTATGAATTAAATCAGATGGTAGCTATAGTCCTTCGTCTTTATTAGTCCGTTTGGTGCTGGAAAGTTAAACCCCATTTCAACCATTCAAACTCTATTTTAAACTTTATTTATTTATTTATAGTCAAACATATATAACTGCTTACATTTCTGAACATCAGTTCTTAGCATAGCCTAATTTGGTAGAATATTTTCAAATATACTGTAAGCGGCTCCAAGTACATCATCACCGGTCCAGTAAAGTAACAAATTTGCTTATGAATTTATAATCATAACTATGTAGGAGTATCAAATAGCCTAAAACTACCAATTTGGCCACAATTTAAAACTTTAAATGAAAATATGCATTTGGATCGGCTGATGGCACATTAAGTACAGATTGTAATAGAACTGTTCAAATATCTTGGAAAAAAACCTTCAGATTAAAGAAACGCCTCTCTTTGATTTTGTCTCGGGTATTAAAGACATACAGCGGTACATAGTTGTGGTAAATTAAAAACCGTTTAAAGTACTTTCTCACCCGCTATTTAATTTGGCTTAAATCGTAAAGATACGAATTTATGACGTCAGACGCTGATCTGTTCAATTATTGGTACGTCAGAGACAAAACAGGGGGTACCAGCGGCAAACGGATAGGCTGCCGTCGATCGTTGTCAATAAATTGAATTTTACACTAAAAAAGGAAGATTGGTTTTAAATTCCTTATAAAAATGCCAAAATGTTGTATTTTCAGACACATATAGCACTTCTATAAATCGGGTTATCCCTTTCATTATTTTGGGTTATATTTAGATATCCGATGGAACATTTCTGATAAGCCAACAATAGAAATGGCCTTTAATGTTATAAAAGACAATTTGGATTCAAATAACGCTTTCTTTAGAATCAATTTTTCCGTGATCTACGTGACATTTTCTGTAGGCCTAATTATATCATTATAAGGACTCGAATATTTTAGTCAAATTTTGAGAATTATCATGCGAGTTCACCACTCTCTTAGCGATCATGATCATAATTAGTGTGGGAGCCACGGTAACTCAGTGAGTAGGACGTCGGTCTCGTTTTCGATACCTGTCTGGTTTCCCCTTATCAGTGGTGCAAGACGGAGGACCTGGCAAGGGACAACGTAGTTTAGTCGTTAGGTTGGGACGAAAAACCGAGGTCCCGAGAAGATTTTTCCTGGGAGATTTACTAAAGCAGAGATTTTAAAAATGGTTGGTTTCAGAAATTATTAATGAAGTGGCCCAAACATGGATTGCGTGTAGGACTGCCAAGCCCGAGTTCCTATTTTGTGATCTCCAGTTCTGTGTAGCGAAACCCTGTCTCCTAGTGAGACTGAGTATAATTGTTTTCTGTGAATTGTGACTGTTTAATATAAACTAAGTAAAGTCTAACATCTGTTAGTAATGGATTAGTTTATACAAGTTACTAAACATAACCATTAGTTATATGATATGTTTTACATACAATAATATATATTGTATAACAGTCTAACAGGTGCCGCTTTATAGAATATGCAGTACAGCCAGTCTAAATCCTGTATTCTAGTTTACGGATTCTTACAGAAACAAGGAAATGGGGTTTATTACACAGACGACACAAACTTGGAAATTTCGGGCTAAAAATGGTTTAATTTCGTTTCATTAATTTGCTTGCGCGTTGAGGTATTTGGCAGTGGAAAAAGACCAAGTAGAAAACCCATGAGGTTGGATAGCCGACCCTACACCTTGTCACGCCCATGCATAGAATCGAAACCACGCCACTTAACTCTATGACAGACCCTATGAACTAAAGATAAGACGTTACATACCCCCCCCCCCCACACACACACACACACACTCGCACGTGTTCTTATAAAACGTATACTATGCAAAAAGCAATTGGTCCTCAATGTG
Source organism: Patella vulgata (assembly GCF_932274485.2). Lineage (NCBI taxonomy): Eukaryota > Metazoa > Mollusca > Gastropoda > Patellidae > Patella > Patella vulgata. The sequence continues at coordinate 30,025,825 of NC_065883.2, forward strand.
CAGGGAGTTATCGTTAACTTACAATATAATTGTCCCCCGCCTTTTGAAGAAAGCAGGGGACTATTAAAATGGGTCCGTCTGTCTGTCTGTCCGTCTGTCTGTGTCTGTCCGTCACACATTTTGGGACACAATAGCTCTCCTTCTAATTGAGCTAGAATGTTCCAACTTGGTGTAGGTACATGTTTATTAGGTCAATGCCTTGATGGAGTTCGAAGATGAGCATTTTCTGCTTAGGGTAAGCATAAATAAGCAATTTGATTGATTGATGCTTTGGGACACGATAACTTTAGTTCTAATTAAGTGAGAGTGATGAAACTTGGTGTATAGTTTTTTTTTCATCAATACCCCGACTAAGTTGAATAATGAGCATCTATTTTCTGCTCAGGGTAAACAGATCGATAAGCAATTTGATTGGTCGAGACTTTGGAACACAATAACTCGCATTCTAATTGAGCTAGAATGTTCACACTTGGCGTAGGCGTTTATTGGGTGAATGCCTTGATGGAGTTCGAAGATGAACATTTTCTGCCTAGGGTAAGCAGAGATAAGCAATTTGATTGGTTGATGCTTTGGTTTTATAGTTTTATCACTTCAATACATTAACTAAGTTCGATAATGAGAATTTTCTGCTCAGGGTAAGCAGAGCAATAAGCAATTTGATTGATCGAGACTTTGGAACACAATAACTCTCCTTCTAATTGAGGTAGAATGTTCAAACTTGATGTAGACGTTCAAGAGATGAATGCCTTGATGAAGTTCGATGATAAGCAATCTGATTGATTGATGCTTTGGGGCACGATAACTTTGGTTTTAATTAAGTGAGAGTGATGAAACTCTCGAGTATGAATTCATTTTATCAATGCTTTAGGACAACATAGAGAGTGACGAAACTTAGTGTATAGTTGTAGTCAGTTTGATTGCTTGATACCTTTGAAAAAAATAAATGTGCTATTAATTAATATTTGTCATCTATTTATTTTGGAATTTCGGATGGGGACATCAGCCTCACTGTTGGGTTGTTAGAACGATAGTTAGAACCACCAGCTATGTCAACAGATCTGTGGTTTTAATACGAAAGTATACCATACGTTTGTTTCTTATTAGAGGAGTCACGTGGATGGGGGCAGTATTAAACGGGTTTATGTGCGGGGTTTTTTTTCGAATATATAAAAAAAAACAACAATGGAATAGCCTCCGTCGGTACCTTTCTGTTGGCTATAATGCATTGCGTTAATAAATAATTTTAGATCGTTACACAATTTGTGAATAAGCGGGGCTTATTCGGTGTACGAAAACCATCCAAAATTAATTGAGACTATGGAACATGTTACAAAGATTTCGCGAAATCAACTCATTTATTGGAATGGGCATTATATTATACCTACATCTTTTCTACAATCTGAACAGAATAAGAACAAGAGTATCGCTACACCATTCCTACTTTGATTGATATTGTACTTTTTAAAGTGAAGAGCATGAAATATGAAATGGCTGCGATGACTATATGACAAAAGGCAAAGAAGGCTAGGTGCTGGGTTTGTTTTTCAAAATTTACAGAATAAATATTAACAAAAGGTGGGTATAACACCGCCAATGGTGTTGGAGCATGCACCAAAATAAATAGTTGCTGCCTTTGCGGTATAAGGAATAAATATGCATAGTTCTAAGATAATCCATTCAGAATTGCAGCATGTAAACGATAAACACAAAAATTGGGCGCGACTCTGGGTGTTGGATATGGAACAATATAAATAGGTACAAACCTGTTATTGAAATGATAAATTTTGCCCAGGCAGCGGTAGTATTGCCTGCTCTTATATCGAATTCCAACTGCCAAGGGATCTTTAACGTGCACGCCAATGTACACACGGGACCTCGGTTTTGCGTCCCATCCGAACGACTAGACAGCTGTCCATTTACGTGCACGCCAACTTGTACAGGGTCTCCGCCCTGCACCACTGACAAGGAGAAACCGCGTCGGAAAATTCCGACGAACTTTCTCGGCCAATGCAGGGATCGAACACTTACTCACTTACCCACCGTGGCTCCCTAAAAAAAGTGGGTGTGGTATCACAAAATAAACAGTTGCTATCCTTACAGTATAAGGAATAATTATGGCAAGTTGCAAGATGATTCATTCAGAATTTCAGCATGTAGACAAAAAACACAAAAATTGGGCGTGGCTCTGTCCCTGGGGGTTGAACATGGACCAATATAAATAGGTACAACCCTGTAATGGATCATACTAAATTGGATCCAAATATGTTAATAATTGCAACCTGTAGATTATTTACCGACAAAATAATCCATTCAGAATTATGGCCTTCAGACGCTAAACACGAAAATTGGGCATGGCTCTGCCCCTGGGGTCGGGACATCCACCACCAAAATCAATAGTTGCCGCCCTGAGGTTATTAGGAATACATATGCCAAGTTTGAAAATGATTCATTCAAAATTGCGGCCAGTATAAAATAAACACAAAAATTGGGCGTGGCTCCGCCCCTAGGGGTCGGGGCATGCACTAAAATCAATAATTGCCGTCCTTAGGCTATAAGGAATACATATACCAAGTTCCAAGGCGATCCAATAAAACTGTGGCCTGTAGGCAACACACAGACACACAAAGAAAAATTGGGTGTGACTTAGCCCCTGGGAGGTAGGGCATTCACGAAAAACAATAGGGATCATCCTTAGGGTATAAGGAATAGGTATGCAAAGGTTCAAAAGGATCTATTAAGAATTGCGGCCTGTAGGCGACACAAAGACACACACAAAAAATGGGGCTGCCCCAGGGGGTCGGGCAAGCACCATTAATAATAGTGTTCATCCTTAAGATATAAGGAATAAGCACGAAAAGTTTTCAAGGCGATCCATTAAGAATTGCGGTCTGTAGGCGACACATAAACCGAAAATGGGCGTGGGGTGATCGTTATGGTATAAGGATTAGGTATGCAAAGTTTCAAGATGATTCGTTATGAAACCCGCCCTGTAGATGACAGACAGATACAAAAAAAATGGGCGTGGCCCTGTCCGTCGGGGGTCGGGTATGCACCTAAATCAATAGGGGTCATCCTTCGGGTATATGGAATAAGTATACAATGTTTCAAGACATCCATTAAGGATTTCGCCCTGTACTCAAACATCCATACACATATAAAGACAGGGGCGCATTATGAATGCAGACGTATAAAAATGACGAACTCATGCATGCTAGATCCTTTCTAGTCTGACTGTTAAAGTGAAAGATATAGATGATAATATTTAATTATTTCGAATCACCAAGGAATTATTAAAATAGGCCCGTGCATTTGCCCGTTTGTCACAGTGTTTGGGACATGCTTCTGGTTGAGCTAGAATGTTCAAACTTGGAATATTTGTTCATTAGGTGAATATCTTGACTGAGTTCGGTGATGAGCCTATTTAGACCAAGAGCCAGTGACGAAAAAACTGCCTCATAAGTAATAGAAGGTTTGACCATATTAATTGGCAGCTATTGATAGGGCATATTCAAAACATCCAGTCTTACAAGGTTTCAGTGGGGCATTTGGCTGGGAAGGGCAGATAAAAAGAGCCAAAAAGGGCTAAAATTTGCCTCATAAGTAATAGGATCAGAATTAGTTCTATAATGTTGCCATACAATCATGTATCCAACCTTGTGAACAGCCTCGTTATGGTCAAAATACCTCGTTCCAAAAACATGGCAATTTAAAAAAAAAACGTTTTGGAACTCCAGACAAACGTGTCATTTTGTTTTTACCACGTTACAACGTGGCAAAATTGTGGCAAAAATTTTATTAGCACGTTTTTGCCACGTTTGGACGAAAATGCCGAACGAGGCATTCTGAGATTTATAGTGCTATGTCACAAGTCTTTGCATTTATCGTTGATTTTCCGAGAACACCTCTTTAATGGCCTCCTCAACATTCATTCTATTGTTATAAATGACATTTCCTTTAGTATTTGATGATAATAATGTCAATTTCTCTGATTCAAAGTAATTCACTATCTTCCTTTCAAAATTAAAAATAGTAAAATCACCAAATATATTATTATCTTTGCTGCTATCCTCCGAAAACAGATTTGCAATGTACTGATTATACAGTTCTTTTGTTGTGTATACGTTTTCTTCTTCAATAATAGATTTTTGTAAAAAAAAGATAATGCCATGAAATAATGAAATAATGTAATATTATATTTAAAGGAGATAAATCGATATTCTTTGGCACCTGGAAATGGACACAAATGGGTCACATCACTTATAATAATGTAATATGAATGTATATAAACTGATTTACATTCAATCGTTTTTGTTTTACTGTAATTTCTAATCACTTATGTTAGCCGAAATAAGCGACGAGTCCGAATTGAATGGCAGTCTTTGGCATCTGGTTATTCCAGTCTACGCTGGTAGTATTCTCCTACATGGGATATGTTTAGCCTCGTTCATCGCGTCGCTTCATACAAATGTTGGATATCAGAAACCCAACTGTTCAAGGGTAAGATATCAACATCAATGTTGATTTAAATTGACCATTAATGTAGAAAATGTAGAATGATACCACTTAAATTGGAGGTCAGTCGTGCTGTATTGAATTTCAACTATGTTGTTGAAAACTGCAAATTAATAGTGGGGGCGTCAAACTATTCAGCATGAGTATTCAACCTTTGGGTGGGTAGTGACAATTAAGTGGTCAGATTAGGAGTTTGCCCCACAGAAACCCATCAGATATTATATTTTTTTAACCGACTAATACATAGTTAACATTTGGCACCAGTTTCAGTCACATTACTTATGAGGCAAATTTTTACCCGATTTGTGGGTGTGGCAGATTAGGCACATTTAAGTGGTCAGATTAGGGGTTTGCCCCAATGAAACCAGTCAGATTTGATATTTTTAGAACAGTCTCATAATTAGCTAACATTTGGCACCAATTTCAATCTTATTACTTATGAGGCATTTTTGGGCCCCCGTCCACACTTTTTAGGGCAGTCAGAAAGGGGCGTGGCCCCATTTTTTCCGGTCAGATTTTGCATTTCAAAACTATTTCTGATCGTATTACCTATGATGCAAATTTGGACCTTTTTTGTGGGCGTGGCAGATCGTGCAGATTTTAAGTGGTCAGATTAGGGACATGCCCCACTGAAACCAGTCAGATTTGATATTTTTAGAATCGGCTCATACATAGCTAACATTTGGCACCAATTTCAACTATATTACTTATGAGGCAAATTTTGGCCCCCGTCGGCATTTTTAAGCCAGTCAGAAAAGGGCATGGCCCCACTTTTTCCGGTCAGATTTATATTTTTTATATTCATACATTGTATGGCAACATTTTAGAAATAATTCTGATCCTATTACTTATGAGGCAAATTTTAGCCCTTTTTGGCCCTTTTTATCTGCCCCTCCCAGCCAAATGCCCCACTGGAACCTCGTAAGACTGGGTGTTTTGAATTTGCCCTATCAATAGCTGCCAATCAATATGGTCAAACCTTCTATTACTTATGAGGCAGTTTTTTCGTCACTGGCTGTTGGACTAATAGGGTCAGCTGAGATTTATAAACAAATGCTTTAACATGATGTTGTTGTTATGTTCATGTCTTGATTGAGATCAGAGAGATCATTACATCAATGGCTTGACTAAGTCTCTTTGTAGGCTTGTTCTACGTTTAAATAATTTAACTACAGAGCTATATAAACGAGCAATGCATCAATTCTTCCCATATTCGAGGTTTAAGACTAATAACATTATGTGACCTTCATTAGTACAAAAGCTTTGAATATTCACCAGAAAAGACAACAAAAAACCCACAAAATGAATTTATATAGTTGGCCATAACTCAATTTGTTCAACCACTGGAACATAAAAATACATCCCACGTATTTGTCTTTTTTTTTTCAAATACATAGATTATTATATTATCAAAAATTACATTTATATTTTTCAAATTATAACACAGATAAAAAAAATAGCAGTATCTTGAATATTACTAGTCTGTTAGGAGCATTACTACTCCATTGAATTAAAGGAAATACAGATTTCGGAATAACACTATTCCTTGAAGTCTTGAATTTAACATGAAGATAGTATTGATCAACTATTTCAATATCATTATTTTAAATCCTAAGAGGCGACATTTGAGTTAAAATTTTAACTTAACCGATAAAGACATCATACACAATCACATTTTGGATTTACTGTCTGAATAATTGGACGATTATATTATAATCCGTTGACTTTAAGTTCATATGATGCATTACAATTCCTGCTGTTTGTAGTCAACATTAATATTGACGTCTGTTTTGGCTGTTTTACATTCCTTTAAAAGACACATGGAGGCCAGAAATTGTCGCATTTTATATTTTTGGTAGCCACCTGCATAACCAATTTCTTTCTTTCTTTCTTTTTTTTACCATTTTTTTTATAAAGAACAAAATTCCATTTAAGATCTTTTTTTCTATAGCTTTAAATAATCAGATTCTTGAGTATTTCTAAATATAAAGCTTTTTTCATTTTGCACTCAGCTTCCGCTACTTATTATTTATTTGTCCACCGCGAAGGGAAGGGGTGGGGTGAGTCAAGTGGCTGGTTTACCTAATCTCGTCGGTTCCATCCCAATGTTTAAAGAACCCTACGCGCAAGCGAATTATTAAAATAAACTAGTTTGTGGACGGATCTCTCGTTCGCTCTCTCTCTCTTTCTCTCTCTCTCTCTCTCTCTCTCTCTCTGACCACGTGTTACTGGCAGTATTTATAAATATCTATTAACTGCTTTGACCCACATGATTGGGTAAAATGAATCTTTTTCATGTATTTTCGGTTTCTTTATTTTTTGCCCCCAAAAGACATCTGTAAAGTGAATCATGCACGTGTATTACAGCAGTAGAATTTGTTTTCAATATGTCCGCCTTGTTGTGTCTACTGTGAGGATTATGGCGGGTTTTTCATAGCTAATGGGATTTTAATAAGTTCCTGAAAAGATCGACTAATGTAGAGCAGGTGAATAATCTGAACCACCTGGACGATAAAATAAGAGAAACTTCACGTAATTAAAGAAATACAATTATGTGTATTTTCTATCAAATATATGGCAGCAACGTAAACTTGTCATAGTACAGAATCATTCTCATAGTGAGTGCAGTGGCTAAGGTGTCAGCAGGTATTTCTGAAATAGTAAAACTGACCCCCCCCCCCATGTTCCCTACTACAAATAGTAGCTATGAGGGCAATGTCAAGAGTTTGTGAAATATGACGCTATGACAAGTATTTCAATCGTATACTTGTTTCGTTTTCTGGAAACGTGTCTTCGTGTAAATGACGGATAATCTAAATATTTAAATCACATCAATAATGCGGAGATCCATGTCTAACCATATAACTCTACAATATAACTTACCAAATCAACCAAATTGCCATAATTTATATAATATGTAGAAAAAAAAGTCCGTAAAGAGTTTAATGTTTTGGTGCTTTGAAACTATTGTCGAAAAAATAATGGAAAATAGAAAACTGGAAACATGAAGGTCACATTTTGTCAACAAACTACAAAAGAGAAAGAGAAAGAAAATATTAAGAGATGAATAAGTAATCAGATTTTGACATTTTAATATAAAAATGTTATTTTGTAGCTAGTCAAAGAACATACGTATTTTAAAGTAATGGTGGCCATATGTCTTTTGTTTGTCTTTACAGCTGTGTACATTACGCCACCAAGAATTTCGTAATAAAATGAATGTGACAAACGAAAGTCTGAAACGATTTGGAAACTGAGATTCAAATAAATTATATCCCTTGTTCAATATACATTACAATACTTTTATTGGCATTAAAGGGTAAAAGTGCTCAAATTTGAAAAAAAATTTAACTTGACTAGAATAATAAAACACAACGTCCATTGGAAAACATCTAGATTATAATAGAATCATTCTTCTGAAATACTACAAGGAAAGATTATTTTGTCAACCTTCAAATTTCAACGATATTAAATGGCTAGTTTAATATATCCACAATATGCATATTATTTCCCTCGTTTGACATAGGTATTCGAAGTCAATAATTTCTTATTGTTGCAATGGGGTTTCCAAATTTGTGTATGGGCTTTCATAGATTACATGTGAATGGAGGTACATTGAGCTGTACAATTCACTTTAGTCGACAAGGATACACTGATCTTGACCATTACACATTTTTCATCGCCATCTTGTCTACTGTTGTACTGACTATGATCAGAAACCATAATCTATTACAATGTGAAGTCTTAGAATATGTATTTGAAAGTTTATTTCTGTTTACTACTATTTAGAGAAAATTAAGTGGAACTTGGAGCATTGTCAAGAAATTTGAGGACAAGATGCATAAATTATGGAAAAGTAATGACAACAAAGAACAGTTTCTGATAATTCAGATATTTCAGAACATCTTACCGAATCTGTATAGGCTGTAAATGATAAAGAAATTAATAAAGAATTCTTTAGATAGCCCACTTTTTGTCTTCTGGAACTTCTTCAACTGGAGCATGGTCAAATAGCGGAAAGAGGTATTATTCATTTCGTGCCGTCAATCGAAACAATGGTCCCCGTTGGGCCTGTGATGAAATGACTGTATCCACGCAAGAAAATTTACTTAAGGCCGCCATTTTGTAAGACCACATGGTATTTTAGCTTGCGCTGATTAGCCAAACAAAAAAATTGCCCCACGAGAAGTTGTTTGCCGCCATATTTACACAGCTATTGATGTCCGATGTTAGAGCGGCGAGCAATTGGCAGTAATGCCCACACGTGAATTATGTCCTGCAATTATTGCGCAATTAAAGTTAAGAGGCATTGTCGATGTAAATGGGTATCGGCTATGTTAAAGATGAAGTGAAAATTTGTTTATTAGTAGTTAAACATATTCGTTCAATATGTTATGTCAAAGTTATAACATTTATCTCGCACCATTTCCAGTTCTTTATAAGTTTCAGATGGTTGTTAGGGTCGCCACAATGCCACAGAGTTTATAATGAGAAACATTATTTCTATCGTTTGGAGGATAGTTGTTGACACTTATTTTTTCAGTAGGTTCCCATAGTTGTGTATGGGCTTCCTTAGATTACGCGTAAGTGCATGTTTATAATGAGAAACGTTATTTCTATCGTTTGGAGGATAATTGTTAACAATTATTGCTTCAATAGGGTTTCCATAGTTGTGTATGAGCTTCCGTAGATTACGGGTAAGTGCATGTGTATTGATCTGGTTGTTAGTGTCGCCACAATTACACTATTGTGTTTTATTTTTTTTATATTTTTTTTATTTTATTTTTTATTTTACTGTGAAGTAAATGGTTTATAATGAGAAGTTATAAAGTACTGTCTAGTTTAATATATCTACAATAGCCGTTATGAAAAAAAGTACTTGCAGCGTAATGTATCACCTTAGTTCTAAAACTTTGTAATAGCATTACAAACAAACAAACACGCAGGGAGTTATTAATTTAGCCATTCTTTCAATGATAAACGTGTTGTTTTGATGTTTTTAGGAAGATATAAAATGTGGAAGATGTCCCTGTCGCTTGCTATTTAAAAGATCCAGCAGTATTCTGTGTTACAGAGGTATTTAAGAAGAGGTACTGATATGAACAAGTCACGTTGTAGAACAAACAAAAGCAATACGATGTGATCGGCCCTATATTAATGACCAACAAGGGAGTTCTTTAGTCAAAAGTGACCGATAAGGAATTATATGTTATACAGATATGCATATTCTACATACCGTATCCCAAATTTCAATGATTTCATAAACAGAATTGACAAAATTATGGAATCTTATTATTTTATTTTATGAAGCAATTTCAATTATGGCTGTCACGGGAACAACGGAAGAATGTCTGAACGGAACGAGTAAAACAAAGTCCAATTACTTTATATAATACGATGTTTATGACAACAGCACACACATATAAATAGGCATGCTTAATTGACATTGAAAATCATTGTAAAGATCGTTCGTCTATTATTTCAATGAATGAATAAAAATTGTGCCAATTGTGCCGAACCCTATTTCATAGTGACGATAACACGAAATGCCATATTAATAATTCATTTTAGCTACGACATTTTCTGATATTTGGTATCGTGTTAAAGGCTCAATACCACTCTTGTTGTAACTGAATAATATGTCCCAATCTTTATTCTGGTCAACAAATTGTACTATTTTACAATATTCCAATTAATTGATGATGCAAATTTCATCTTAACACACCTTATTTAAAAATTTTTAAAAATTCAACTAAATGATTTGAAAAGCCTGACGTAAAGCTTTTCAAATGTGACTTGGATTTAAAAATATTTTTGAACCCCTTGGACAAGTAAAATAGGATTTAATGGATAATTTACACAACAGGTAGGACACTAACACATCTAGTACTTAGAATAAGGCTATTTTTTTATTTTCTGGAGCTGTCAAGCCAGCAAGAGTGTTATTGTCCCAATTGTGCCGAACCCTATTTCATAGTGACGATAACACGAAATGCCATATTAATAATTCATTTTAGCTACGACATTTTCTGATATTTGGTATCGTGTTAAAGGCTCAATACCACTCTTGTTGTAACTGAATAATATGTCCCAATCTTTATTCTGGTCAACAAATTGTACTATTTTACAATATTCCAATTAATTGATGATGCAAATTTCATCTTAACACACCTTATTTAAAAATTTTTAAAAATTCAACTAAATGATTTGAAAAGCCTGACGTAAAGCTTTTCAAATGTGACTTGGATTTAAAAATATTTTTGAACCCCTTGGACAAGTAAAATAGGATTTAATGGATAATTTACACAACAGGTAGGACACTAACACATCTAGTACTTAGAATAAGGCTATTTTTTTATTTTCTGGAGCTGTCAAGCCAGCAAGAGTGTTATTGTCCCTTTAAAAAAAATCCTATTTCACTGACTAAAAGTCAAGGCTGGAAGAACTTTCCGTCGTTTCAGGTGTTTAGCCATGTATGTGAAAAGGTATGTTAGGCTTACCTATGTCCCATAATGCTTTGCGGCTAAACCATTTCACCCGAATAGGGTGGATCGTTTGGTTAAGAGGGACTTATTATATGCTTATCAAATGAAGGTAATCCAAATGCGCCCATATTTGTTCAAATTAGTGTGATCGATGAAATGGTTGGGACATGTTGACTTTGTATTGGATCATAGCGTATCTTTTGAAATATAAAATGACATCTGTGATTATCTGCACAACAAAAAGCTTGGTGTGCAAGAATTTAATCGGTTGTAACTTGGAAGGGCATTGAATCAAATGGAAGTAAATGGGTCATCAGGTTATAATTATTCAACCGTGGTATTCAATTGTTTCCACTCATATTGTTCTTTTTTGAAGCTCAATAAATGATTATAAATGACAACAAATGAAAGCTAAGTAAATCAATATATATATAGTAATGCGTCGTATCAGCATTTTTTGTGCACAATGTTAAAGGACAATGTTGGTATCATCCATATTATGTTAAACAACTGGTTAAACGCATTCCAAATATAATTTTGAGACAGATCATTGCTACGGTAGATGGGTAACGAAGATTTGAACAAAGGGGAAGTGACGCAAAAAATTGAAAACACGAGCGATAGCAGATATAAGTCAATTTTCAGCTCACTTTTAATTGACGAAAAGTTGTTATTTGAGACTGTGAGAGGATATCTGATGATAAAACGAGAAAAATAGAGAAAGTCTATGCAATACCTTGTTTTTAATAAATAGAGAATGAATAAAAACAAGGGAATGGACGGACCTTTTCCTTGTTTTTCTCGTTTTCTAGAGACAGTCAATTCTTTTATGATCTCTGTGTTAAAATTATATTTGAAATGTGTTTAACCGGTTCTATCATAATGTGATAATGGTTGACACCCGCAACATTGTCCTTTTATACGTTAGTATAATATATAGAGGTCATTAGTGTACACATAAAATAATATTATGCTACAATTCATCACTAAATTAGTAAAATCCATCATTATTATAACACAATCCATTATTTATATTGATGGTGTATACTGAGGCAATAAAATATGAAAAGCTGCAACTGTCTCCAATTATAAACCAGTCATTTACTAAATGGTGTTTCACATAGAAATTGACATCATTTATTTACTCAATAAAGAGAATAATTTTATTAGTAAGAGATATTGACTATCATTATTTTATTGAAAGAATTCAGATGATTTTGTTAATAGCTCGTAACTCTATCGTATAAAGAATAATACAGGCCATGATAGGGCGGTAATTCTTCATTGGCTTGTTAACCTGGATGTCCCTCCCGTGTTCGTGTTCATAGGGGGTTTCCGGTGCGATTCCCCCTTGTCAGTGATGCAGGACGGATGCTCTGCCAAAGGGAGAGAGAGAGAGAACTGGGGTTTAACGTCCACTCGACAGAAACTAGGTCATTTCGGGACTAACACATGGTTCAATTTTATTTCAATCATTCGCTTGCGCGTAGGGGTCTTTAGCAGTGGGAGGAAACCGGGGGACCCGGAGAAAACCCACGAGGTTGGACAGGCGACTCTACTCCTTGTCACGTACATGTCTGACAAAGTACAACGTGTAGTCGTTCGGATGTCACGGAAAACCGAGGGCCCGTCTACACATTGGAGTTCACGTAAAAGAAGAAAATATCGAAATAAGATTAGGTCGTAGTGCCGCTGTCCGGGCCAAGGTTCCCTCATAACACATTGTATGCCGTTTTCATTACCCCAGTCGGTGCAGAATAGTAGGCCGTTAAACCCCATTTCAATTTCATTCGGCATTCTCTTTAAGAGTCTTTGTAGTCTTTTCGTGGTAGGGTGTGGTGGGGTGGGGGAGGGGTATGTATTAGGTGACATTTTAGAAAATGTTAGAAAATAGAAAATGTCCTAAAATAACCTAGTTCGGTGTATGTGGCGGGGATGGGTGGGGGGGGGGGGTAATTAATATGTTATCTTTATAGCTTACTACGAGTAAAATGGATTTAACATGTTATCTGATACTTGACGACGATGGACAAATAATTAATAAATCAATGTTAATCGATGTTGTATCTTTTTGCAATTTTTAAAATTACCAATGCCATTATTTAGAATCCAGAAAACCAACCTGTGAAAACGATGAAAATACGAGATCAGGATAGACCAATTACACAAATAGCTTACGACTTTATCACTATAAATGATGAACACGCCGTATATTGACTGCAAATAACCATTAAACAAGTGTCATGAAGCCGATTCGAATAGAGTATATTTGGGAGATTGTGACGTGGAAATCTTTTTTTAGTAAGACAACTGTGGTATATAGCAGTAAATGGTCGGTATCAAGAGGGTGGTTACTATTTTTGGTATCCCAAGGGATCCCAGTAGGATATAGCCGATTAAATTAGGGTAATAACAACAAATTAATCTAATAGATTAGCACTACCTGTTATGATCTCCTGTGACTCTTTATGGCCGGCATAATAGATGAAACAGAATAAAAGGTTACAGAGTTCAAAACATCTATGTAAATAATAAATTAAGACAGACAATTTGTTGCGATTTTGACACCAAAATATAAAGAAATGGACTATTCAGAATCCAGTTTGCGACATAAAGCTGAAATGAGGATTTATAATCTGACTACGTGGCACCTTCCTCGGCACCGGATTTACCTATAGGATTGGCAGGCTGAGGTCTAGGTCCCCAGGATCACGGAGGCCTCCGGCCAATGTGTGTATAGTATTAAAGAGGCAATATTCAATAGCTAAATCTGTCTATTACAGGTCTTTCTTTATACCTTTGAAGGAATGTTATATAAATTATTAATAAGTCATTTACTAACTTACGGTACCAAGACCATACTCAACTCTCGATGCCATCGGATGCTCGAGATTTTTAACTGATTCAAATACGATTGATAGTTGATGATTAATTTAAAATTGATAATCGAGACTTTGTTTGTTATTCTAACAATGGTAGCAATGACAATCGAGACTACACTGTTCTTCTAACGGCGATAACTCGGCTCAGAATGAAGTAATTTGACTAAATAAACTTTTCAACATATTCTCTTTTCATTGTCTATTTCTTAACTACGTGTATTACATCGAGAACTGTCATCGCTTTATCTAAATCTTACATAATGCCTTTTTAATGACACTGTCATAACCGTTTATTACACGCACTGTAGACTTAAACATCCGCCATCATCTGACCTTGCTCATTTGTTTAAAACACACTCTCATCTTCATCTAGTCGAGAGGGTAGGGGATTTGGAGGGGTCTCATACGTGGAATAGCCTTAAGCCCCATTCATCCACATGCGACATTAACCTTCCTTCTACTGCGTCTCCTATAGACATCTTCGTATCTTTGACCGGAGTTGCACAGGACACAGAATGAAAACGTATCTGGTACGGCTCTATTACGGATAGTTGATAGCATAATATGTCTTATCACATGCTTATTCATAGTAGAGACATGATGTATGTTTTAGCCTGAAATTTGGTATTTGAAAATCATGTACATACTAAAACGCCGCCATCACAATATCCTGTGTCCAATTAGCGTCGCACCAATAAGCATCTGACCAATGAGAATCGTACTAATAAGCATCATAACAATGAGATTAGTACCAAAGAGTGGACCATATTTATCCACATTTACACTACGAAAATGGAACGGCATTCAGTCCGGACCATGAATCGTCCAGCAAGAATGTCAGCCAGTGGTGTAGTAAAAAGGTCAACATAATTGTACCAACTCCAAGCCCCATCTAATAGTGTAATTGCAATACCGATTATTTTAACTGTACTATGAAGAGTTCTACACATAACCAAGCCGAGAACAGATTTGACACAAGGTTCAAGTACTTGAATTTTAGAGGGCCTGATCCGGATCTAGTGTACCTGGTTTTATAGGATTCGCTTTGACTTTCGCAATTGTGTATTAATTTGTTTCACTAGTAAACAATGGCACGTCGACTTAAAGAACGTATTGTTATCGTTGATGTAAGACTGTTTTTATACCACTTCGGTATGACGGCTAATTATTATAAACCTGATAACCCAGACACTCACAGATTAAAAGGTTAGACGCATAATAAGCAATTGGTGAAAGAAGAGATACCGGGGTCTTGCTGGTTCTAACATTGTAATTACTTTTGCAATACTTGTATTAGGGCTTGCGTAAAATATGCTAGTTTAAAATATAAATACCGAACATTATAATCTATCGGGACTATTCGAAGACAAAGAGGCCATTAAACGAAATTATATCGGGTTTAACGTCCTAATTTCTTGCTCCGTCAAGACTAATGAAGACGGACATGCGCCATGCAGTGGGCTATATCGGGGGAGGGGGGCATTTTACCCGGGCAGCGGCGATACGGCCTGCTTGTGTTTAGAAAGCCGACTGTCAAGGGTTTATTTACTTGCACGCCAACGTGTACACTGAACCTCGTTTTATTTCCTAGTCCTGCACCACTGGCACACCCAAACCACGCGAGATAACTCCAGGGAACTTTCTTGTTTAAAACCCGAATCTAACCCAGACCTCTAGGTTAGAAAGCCATGCCCTAACTCACTCAAGCACCGCGGCTCCCTCAATAAAATGAAAAGCAAAATAGTAAGCGAACTTCCTAATGGTAAATTAACAAAATAGTAATACCCAATAGTGGTGCACACAATGTAACTCCCATTAATACTTCGATTTATGTATTAAATCTGCTGATTTATGACCCCAAGAATGCCATCTACAAAATTCTCTATTCCTAGTAAAGGTTGAACTAACAGCACTTGTATTGTGTTGGGGAATTACCTAAAGCATTATATATTTATTGTCGAAAAACTCTATAAGCTCGCATTGTTTTAAAAGTCCATTAGAAACACGCCATCTATCAAAAGCGCTACAATCAACAACATTTTTGAATTGGTAAAGAAACCTATGTATAATATCCGGTATAATATTTCTATTTTAACAATTATTAGACTGTCATGCCATTAATGATAAACTAGAACATTTCGTGTTAAAAAACAATTCGTTTTAAAATAACCAAAGTTTATGCATTACCGTGTGATATTGACAGGTTGTTTTTATGACAGATCTATATTTATGGAACATGTATACATGGATTAGACAATGAAAAACAACGGTCATAAACCCTATTCACATTGGACCTTGGATAAAATGTGGTCTCGGGTCGAGACCAGATTCCGAGAGAAAAATGTGTTGACTCTGAGGAATTCATTTAGAAGTAAACATTCGATCTATCGAAAAATGTGACTACAACTTCCGTTCATTCGATTAATTAAAATTGGTGCGACCTAGAGAAAAACTTTGTTTTTCTACTTTATTTTTGCACTTCAGTGCAGCGATAGAAGACAATTTATGCGCCAGAATATACACGCATTGACTTCTTGGTCAGTGGAAAACAGGGATATTACAAATTGTGGATCACTATAACGTGTCTGTGGCGTACTATCGTTGTAGATCTGTTTGGTTCAACCTAATGTTTCCGTTTTATCATACTCGGCAGTGTATTTTATTTCATGTTGATACACACCACTACTTTCTATCTAGTATATTCTTTCTCTCTCATTCGGCAGCCCCCTTGCTGTCGTTACTTAATTTTGCCGGCCTGGCCTGCTGTACTGTTGAACAGTGGATTTGACCACTGGTTAACAATGATTTAGTGCTTAATTTTGGACCAGGAAATGTTCCCCAAGAGCTATCTATCCCTCCCGTTGTTGCTCTTCTTGGGAGCCACGCTCTTCGAACAAAAAGTCCCAGGCATGAAACTGCATGATTGCTCCTTTGACGGTTGCGCTTCGATTGACTTACGATGATGATACCATCCTCGGTTCCTGTTCCATACAGCACTTTCGTACTATTTTATATACAAAAACTTGTAATTATCGGATAAACACGTAGTTAATCATATAAAACAGTAGAGCGGCGTGACAAATTGTAATGTTCGTGTATCAAAAACAATTGACATCGTCTTTGATCGCCGTATTTAGTTGTGTGTCCAGCAATAGGTGCGTGGTAATTATTTTGTCCAAACTGTTGGGATAGAGTTAACCATTCCTTGAAAATTGCCAGAACAATATTATGTAAGAATTTATTTTACAGTGAAATAATGGCACAATCAATTGACAAGATAAGGATTAGGAAAGGTCATTACTAAGGTAAAGGGTGGCGTTATGTTGGCACTTTATACACCATTAACCTTCCTGTTAGATTAAGATATATCATGGTTTGGATAAGCAAAGTTCAAATCAAAGAATGATGTGTGAATTCACAGATTAGTGGAAATGCGATTCTAGACACCGCTCACTTCTTTTTGTTGTTCTTTATGGGGGATCTCTTATTGCGACAGTTAGGTTAAAAAGTAAATTAATCAGACTTTTGAATGATTGCAAAAACATCAAGTGGTTCTTTTGTCAGGATAAAAGATGCATTATGCAAGGGCTAAATCTAATTATTTCAGATTCTTTTTCTAGCTTTATTACAAGCCCATCATAATGGAGACCTTAGGTCATCGGATGGCTGAGATATTGTATGGATAAGATCACCCGCGTCATATAATGTCAATTGGGATCTAGTTTATTATCATGACAATGGTACTTGAAAATATTAAACTATAACAGCAAGAATGACCAGCTCATTATCTAATCTTAAAGTAGCTAAGTCTCTAACTCAATATCATCCAAAATCTTCGACATTGAAAACACGAATTAATTGTCGGTTTAAATCAACATTGATGTTGTGATCTTACCGGGAAAAGATGGGCTTCTGATATCCAATATTTATGACAAAATAAACATTTTACAATTGGTACACGAATAAGGGAGTGGAATGTCAAACGGTGACGCTATATTCTTATCTGGAGAGCATGCCCAATAAATACTATCGGCTTAGACTGTAATAAACAAACGCTGGAGATTAAAATTCGATTTAGAATACTGGCGTATTTCGCCGAAACTAACTGATTAGAGATTACAGTAAAAACAGAAACGATTGAATGTAAATCAATTTATATACATTCATATTACATTATTGTATGCGCTGCCACCCATTTGTGTCAATTTCTAGGTCCCAAATATTAACGACTTAGCTCCATTAAATAATGCATATTTAGTTTTGATTGTTTTATGCCAATATATCTGTGTGTATGAATAGATAAATAAAGGGTGTGTAATTGCATAATAACAACAGAGTTTACAATGTTGTGCCTTTCAAGGGCGTGATTACAAGAAATACGGGTGGTCATCCAGCGGAAAAAATGGCTGCTTCAATGGACGCTTAAGAAAAGGCATGGATATTTTGATGATATATGTTTATTTATTTCAGGTGCCCCGTCGGATATACTGGATTAAGATGTGAAATGATAGATAAAGATTACTTACTGGCGTTATTAACAAACGCTATAATCATCAGCTGAAACAATGGCGACTATACAACTACATTTAACATAAGGTACAGTATATTGTTTAAAATTACCGTAAAATTGTGAGAAACTCAACCGATGAATTACCGGTATTAGATATTTTTATGCTGTGTTTCACAAATAACTTTTTGGTTCAAATTCGCGTGGTCTCTTAGTAGATCAGCATTCCGGGAGGGGGGGGGGGGGTAGCCTTGCTGAAAAGTGTACCAATTTTCACCTATATGGTATCATTGCATGCATATCTGGTATTATCAGAATGTAAGACTACCGGGTATCTGTTGTCTGTTGGCGGGTGAGGGCTGTGATTCTAGACTAGCTCAAAAGTGTACCACATCAAATGGCACACAGTGTATTTTACATCTTCAAGTATTACCAAAACACTCTGACAGACATTTCTAGTGGTGGGATACCGCCACAGGAATCAAGAATGACTACTGCCAGACTGTTTGTGTGGTGGGGTACCCCTGACGGACACGCCCAAAATACCGCCACCCTACCCCAACTAGGCTAGAGTAGGTGAAGTCCGTATCACCTAAAATTGCTTGGAAATTGTTCAGCACCAACAAAGGGATCCTGAAAGACACGCCCAAAATGCCACGGCCCGCAACTGGGCTAGATTAGCTGAAGTGTGTACCACCTAAAAGTTCTTGGAAATTGTTCAGGATCACACTGCCCATCGCTAGGGAGATTGTGTGGTGAGGTTCTCCAACCCGACTTGACAGCCAAGCGTCCCATTCCCAAACATTTGGCTTTATCAGCTGGGTCAGACTTATTGAGAATTTTGGGTATTACATATTTTTATGAATATGTAATATCTATTAAGGATTAAGTAATCGTATGAAGAATAATAAATAGTTGTTCAATCCAGTGACCACTGACATGCATCAACATCGATTAGGAGAAAGTCCGGTGGCCAAACCCCATTTTAAGCCTTGACATGGAAATATAGTCCATCTAATGTTTCTAGGTAGAATATGTGTAGATTTATAATCCGGATGATGCCACCCCATTGGAAATTTAAATATTCTGGTTGTTTAGTGGGGTAAAATATGTGTCAGATTCTCTTGGACCTCGGTTTGAAGATGGTTTCCATAAGAAATCAACCCACTGAATCCATTGAGCCTGGTATTCCCCCTAAAAGTGATGGCTAATTCCGCTAGGAGGCCAAATTCAAACTGGAGGCTCATTTTGGAGGGAAACTGATAAAGTTCACTAAAAAGGTGTGTACTATATTGAAATGTGGGTTTTGGGTGGATTGTATATGTTTAATATGTGTAGATTCAGAATCTAGATGATACCACCCAGACAGATTCTCTCGGACCTCGGTATGAAGGTGGTGCCAGAATTTGACCCGCTGAATCTAAAGAACTTGCGTATTCCTTAGGGGCCAAACTAAAAATGGGGGCTCATTTAGGAGGGAAACTCACGAATTCCCGAAAAAAGGTGTGCAATATATAAAAATATGGGTTTTCGGTGTCATTTAATTCATATAAACATAAAAACGTGTATTCCAGTTTGAGATCATATTCAAAATGGCGGCCATTTTTGTTGAGACAAATCGATGTTAGTAATGTATTAAAGTGTAAGTTTTCGGATTTGCTGAATTCATATCTGAATGGCGAAATATGTCATGACCGAACGAAACGCCAATATGGTTTCCAAATTCAACAAAATAACTAAGTTTAGCAGACCATGGAAGAAAATAGTATCCGTAATATCACAGAACTAAGAGCACACATTACAATGCCATACGAACAGAAGCTACGGAGAGCGAATTGTAAAGCATACACTATGATCCACTATGACACCCGTCCATGTCACCTTTACAGGCGGAATAAGGGATGGAAAATGTTTGCCTGCATTATACAAAACCCCATCTTTACCGGTGCGTAAGAGTGACCTAATGACTGCCAAGACAACGTTCACCCCCGTTTCAGACTGTTCTATCGATTGCGAGTATTCCAGTGATTCAATCGAGGTTACGTTAGACTTATATGTGAGGCTGGACAAGTCCCAGTTAGCTTTTATAAACATTTGTTTTCAACTCACGATGGTCTGATAATTGATTGTGCTTGACCGGCATAATTTGTGTCCTTATAAGAATACAAGGAGAAGACAATTATCGGGTTGGAATACCTTTTGGTCGGAACATGTTTATATTTGAAATAATTGACAACGGAAATCTGTATTTCAGTATATTACACACTGTTTTAGGGAGCTCGCATTGTGAATTTGGCCCGTTAGCGGGATTAGCCGTCACTTTTAGGAGGAATACCCAAGCTCAATGGATTCAGCGGGACGGATTTTGATATAGAAACCACCTTCATACCGAGGTCCGAGAGAATCTGTCAAGAATTTCACCTCACTAAATTAAAGTATATAACTAGAAAATGTCTCATGACGGTCATTTTGGATATTTAAATTTTCCCTTTGTGGCATCATCCGGATTCTGAATCTACACATATTGAAGATACATAATCAACCGAAAACCTACGTTTCAATATATTACACACCTGTTTTAGGGAACTTTATATTGTCAGAATGTTTATGTAATAGTTGAAGATGTAAGGTTCACTGCTGTACCATTTTCATGTGGTACACTTTAGAGCTAATCTAGCTCAAGAATTCATGCCCAGAATCTCAGCCCTCACAGCCACGGCCACCACCAGATACCCGGCAGACTTATATTCTGATGATAGCAGACATGTACAGATACCATATAGATACAAATTGGTACACTATTCAGCTAGGGTGACCTTATGGGCTCTTGGTCTATAGGATAGTGTTGTAAATATGTGAAGTACAGTTAATCCTTACCAGTGACCCAAATACAATGTTTAATGACAAATTCCTCGAAAGGGGAAACAGAAAGACACCTCTAGACAAGGAATAGGTCGCCTGTTCAACCTCGTTGGATTCCTCCGGGTCCCCCTGTTTCCTCCCACAGTTAAAGATCCCTACGCGCATTCGAATTATTGAAATAAAATTGAACCATATGTTGGGCCCGAAAAGACCTAGTTTGTGTCCAGTGCACATTAAAATAAAACTACCTAGTTTGTGGACGTTATCTCTCTCTCTCTCTCTCTCTCTCTCTCTCTCTCTCTTACTGCTATCACTACTACTACTTCCTACTGCTACGTAGTATACTGTCAGCATTGGATTACACACAAAACCAAGCTTTTAACTTCATTGATACTAATCTTGTGACGCGTTTTATTAGGTTTCGTTGATAAATATTTTATCAGTTTGGTATCTTAAAAATGTATTTAACTATTTTCCTTCAAAAGAAGGGATTATAAAGTGAATAAAAACATCTTTAAAAAATTATAAATTAAAACATGTACAAACCGTTATAATCATAACGATATGTTATACACAGTTAAAATAGTCAGTTAAAATCAACACACAGATGTGTTTAAATCCAGTTTTCGGTTTTAAAAGATCACTAAGTGGGTAAGGCGCTGATTCATTTTTACAAAAACAGGCACTGGTCCTGGTGATGACCGAGAAAGTTCTTCGGCATTTTTCTGCGTCCTATCCCCAAGCACCTGGCAAGGAACACTGGCTAGTCGTTTGGGTTGGACGATAAACCGGGGTACTGTGTACACATTGGCATGCACGTGAAAGAATCCTTGATAGTTGGCATTTGATAGTTGATCGTATTGACGCTGTCGGGCCAAATTTCCACCATAGCGCATTTAATTTCTATTACGTTTAATCGCTACATTATCTGTGGTAAATCTTAACACAAGCCCAGCTTCTAATTATTTTATGAGCTAAGAATATCAGATCAGGTTCCTGTTACCCATAGTTAAGTGTGCGTTACAAATTCTTTCTCGTAAAACCATTGAGCGACCCTTTATAACACATTCAATTTTTAGTGTATCATTTTAACATTTTCTGTTAATGTACATTTTATAGAATAATCCTGCGTGGGTTTAAATCATAAATACATCAAAGGCCGATTGTCAGACGAATGGAGTAAGAAAGATGATTTTTGCAAACTTGTACCAAAATCTGATAAATGCCATTCTCAAGTTTTTACAAAGCTACTTTTCTTTGATTATTGCTGCGTGATAGCCCAGTGGCGCCGCTTAGCGACATTGTACAGAAACACAGTTTCAAAGATAAAAGTAAAGGTGGATAGAATATTTTGACAATGTTTCTAGAACATGTCTAAAAACCTAAAGTAGAATACTATCACACACAATTTGAAATGAGTTTTATTAATGTTAAGTAGGGTGAAAATTACGATAAATTCACGGTGGTGGGTTTCTTCAAAGTTGATTTTACACATTATCAGATATATGGCACTTTGGTTTTCAAACTGTTACATTAAATGGTCGGAAGTACGTCGACAAAGAACGAATCGTGTGCGACGACTTGTTGATATGCCCTTTGTTGTTTCCGGTCTCCTTTGGTGGCGTCATTTCGTTCCATTTTCAACAATGGTGGTCATTCGGAATTCTCTGAACGTCAGATTGATTATTACGTAAACATTTAGGTTTAACCGAAGACCCCTAGTTCACTTTACACAATTTTCTAATTTAAAATAGAGTATACAACATCGCTTTTTTAAAATTTGGTCGGGATTTTAATAATATACCATAATATCAACATAGAATTGAACTGCTTCTTGTCTATTATGATAACCTCTTAGGGCATATTAACTAAATGTTAAATACCGGGGTGGTAATGACTTTTCGCGCCATGACTAAATTGTGTGCTGAATACCCGGTATACTATATCCGGTCTAGCGTGACGATATTCATTCAATTTCATTTTAATGTTATGAATCAGGGTGGTCAACATTTACATCAGAAAGGTCGTTCGTCAAGAAAAGTTTGGCTAAACCAGACTTCAATAGAGTCTATAAACATTATTTTGCATGAATAACAAAACTACAAAACTGATTAATGCAACACATCTAACCAAGTACAGAATACTAATACGCATTTTCTCACAAAGATTGGTATACTTGTCAATTTTGAAAACAAGTACGAGCACATATGGACCTGAAACCGAGTATGATGTTGGAATCGAAGAGCGTCAATGAATGTGTTATTGCCCAGGGAACAAGCATTTGAAGTTTCATTTCGATCGTATTTGAATTGTCGGAACCCTAGCCTTTTTTCGAAGAGGGTCGCTTTTGGACTAATTCCTGATCCAAGAATGATTGTAATATGTAAGAATGCATTTGCATGTTCCGTATTAAATGGGCACATGTTTGAAAATCTGAGTGTTGGTCAGCAATTCTGGTATTATCCAACACCAGGAAGTAAGTTACAATTAGTTAAACACGAAGTCTTTGAATTGCGCGAGAAATGAATTAATGTGTTGATGAGTTTAAATTGAAAAAACGACGTCCTTAGATTATAGTCAATATAAGTGGTTAGTACGCAGACAATAAAAATGAAAATGTTATCTTATAGATCCCGTATCATTACTTATAAACCTAATGGAACACTTTTATTTTGACATAAGCTTATCTCGGCGAAGTAAAGCTATTTGTACTGAGGCAGGAAGCAATGAATTTCTGCAAAGTTCTGGTAGGACAAACAGAAATATGTTTCCTACATCAATTATTGTGTTTTTTTATGGTATGGGACACGATAAGATATTCTATACAATTGTCCACAAATTTAAAATTGCCAGTAAATGTTAGTAAAAGATATCCCAAATTGTAAGTTTTACCCATTTGTAATTCAATTTAGTGATATTTTAAAAGTGAACTTTGTCTTAAATAGTGAGTGTATACTGCCATGGCATATTGTATGGTCGTATTATGGCACTTTTGATCGGATCAAAGAGAGATTAATTCATATGTTCCATCTCGGCATTAAAGGACCACTAAGACTCAAACAAATTCACACAACCTTTATTTGACCTTCAAACACTTTAAGATCTTTCTGTTGAAAATGTTAAAAGAAATAACAAAAACATATGCAGTGGTTTAATGTAAGTTTTGTCCCTTTTTTTTCTCCTTTTTTTTAAATGTCGACCCGATGTGAATTTTTGTAACAAATTTTTTAAAGAAAATACGTATTTGAACTATTCCAAACTTTTACTCAAGTACTGGTGAATGGTTTCACTGTTTGTTCATACACGAAAGAAATACAATTATATTTAAATACTGTGACGGGGGTCGACAGAGATCACGTGGTCTTATATTTCTACTGTTTATTTGTTGTTAATAGCTACCATGTGTTGTCAAGACAACATTTACAAGACATTTCACACATTTTAAAAATAATTTAAATTTCAGGATGTAAAGAGTTTAAAAATCAATTCAGCTTATATGAGACTTTATTCCATTATTTTGTTATTTCCCCACTGTTCTCGTCAGTTTTTCATCTTGCCCCGTTGCTTTCAGTACTCTTCAATCAGCAAATTGTTTTTCAAGAATTATATCTTCAATGAGTTTGTGGATGGCTCGGTGGTTCGATGGGCAAGGCACTGGCACGCTAATCTGGAGTTTACAGGTTCGATCCTGGTGTTTCCCTGGATTTTCCGGCGTGGTTTCCCCCTTGTTAGTGATGCAGGGCGGAGACCCTGTACAAGTTAGTGTGCACGTAAAAGAACCCTTGAATGGAATTCGGAGTAATAGTTGGCCGTACCGCCGCTATCCAGGCAACATTTCCCTCATTGTGCACTGCACAGCGTATGCCTGTCTTCAGTAGCGTTGATGGAGCAGAAACGTAGGACGTTATACTCCATTTCATTGCATGTCAGTGTGTATATATAAAATATTACCTGGATTCATTTTATACATAAATAAGGTACTTCTGATTGTTTAAATAGATGTCCTTTGTCAGTGAAACATCTGGGGTAGACAGTATACATTAGTCTTTCATTATTGTCCAACTAGACTCATTAATTGATTAAGCGTTTTAACGACTTCTTGTAAGTAGGCGAGTAAATTAAAAATCTCCTATCCTGTTAGTTTTTAGACTCACAAAAATAAAAACACCTGTGCTGGCGTGGTCTAATTTATTATCCGTCTGGTCCGTGTATAGCGCTTAATCAACTGCGATTATTATACAGGCTCTTTAAACCCAAACTGATCAGCAGTAAATATTCCTTTGGCCCCAAATATGTCTGAGGGGGGTGAAATGAAATGAAATGAAATGAAATGGGGTTTAACGTCCTACTGTTCTCCTCCTTAACTGGGTTAATGAAGACGGGCATACGTCATACAGTGTGCTATGAGGGACATTTTGCCCGGGCAGCAGCGCTACGGCCTAACCTTATATCGAATTTCAACTGCCAAGGGATCTTTTACGTGCACGCCAATATGTACACGGGACCTCGGTTTTTCGTACCATCCGAACGACAAGACAGCTGTCTTTGTCAGGCCCTCCGTCCTGCATCACTGACAAGGGGAAACCACGCTGGAAAATCTGGATGAACTTTCTCGGCCAATGCAGGGATCGAACAACCGACCTCCACCCTAACGAGCCAGTGTCTTACCCACTTAGGTGTTATATGGGACTGTAAGAGGATGCCTGACAATTCAATAAAGTAATTGAATGTCATTAGATAAGAGAACACGAGAAAAATAGAAACAGTCCGTACATTCCCTTGTTTATATTCATTCTATACCTTATAAAAACATGGTAATGCACGGACTTTTTCTGTTTTTCTTTCGTGTTCTCTTATCTAGTTGCAGTCAATTCTTTTTATGAATTGTCAGATATCCTCTCACAGTCTCACACAAAAACTTTTGGTCTTGGAAGGATTTATTAGTGAGCAGAAATTCGCCCATGTATCTGTTATCACTCGTCACTTCAGTCAGTTATATAGAGGGATGCCTTGTGTTTTCCTTTGGCGTTCGCCACTTCCGATTCAGGAAACCTATATTACTCAGCTATCGTAGCAATGATCTCTGTGTTAAAATCATATTTGTAACGTGTTTAATTAGTTCTATCACATATGTGATAATGACTGACACCAATATTGTCCTTTAACACATAGACCTATACTTCACGTGAACTTAAAGGTTTTCGCTGTCTAACGGCACCTACTCCTACACGTCAGTGCAGATGTTTTTAGAAGAAAAAAAATCCCACTGTCTTTGCTGCGATCGATGTTGATAAGGTTGGAATGGCAACGTTAATTTTATTCATTATCGCCAGTTAATGGCGCAAGCATGATTTTAAAGCCCGCAACATTGTATTATTATCAGTTGTCAATTTAATGGACTATTGACAGATATATTTCAGTCAATAAAACTGGTTACTTCTGTTTGAAAGATACTTACATGTATTTGTCCCGACCCAATGTAACTGTCTGAAACTCTGATAAAGGTTCGCAGAAATGCAGACTTAACCATAAATCTCACAATATTACGCTATAAAAGAACATGGACAGTTGCTGACATTGCAAGTGTTCGTCGCGAAGGGTTAAACAATGTAATTCCTTAAATGAGCTTCAAAACTACCTTACGCAAATCCAGCTATCATTTTTGAACAACTCAAGATTTTGGGTTGACGCTGCTCTTTAGATTTTGGTGTTTGACTTGTATGTCCGTAAATCCATCAACGGATATTATGTGAAATCTGTGACCCCAATGACACGGTTGCTTACACCTGTAATGTGATCCCTATGACACAGTTGCTTACACCTGTAATGTGATCCCTATGACACAGTTCGTTTACATAAATATTGCAACGGCGCCCATAATGTTAAAACTTATAAACGTATTGACATGTTAGGTCCCATGTGATGGTTGCAATTAACTCGCACGTTAACTGGAATTTATGGTCACTTCGCCTAGTGGAATTGTTGCCTCACTGATATACCCAGTTGCGTTGGTTTCTTCTGAAACCCCGGAAATAACAGTCCAAAGATCCTGAGGCATGTCGGATTTTTCGATCACAGTTTTGTACGTGACCAGACGTAGAGTCGTCTACCTACCTCTGTGGGTTTCTCTGGGTATATCTGAACACATCATCCCAATACTCGTATGTTAGACGGTGATGTGTCATGGGTCACATATTTGTCGCGAGTAGAAGAACATGCATATCACACAGGGTTGGTGTTAGGACAATAAAATTATGTTTTTAAAGAATTAAACTTTGGAAGCTACGGCGAAGACAATAGTGTATATGTTTCCGCATTGTTGAGAATCTTGCTTTGAAACGCCACACGTGTAGTGGAATGAAATGAAATGGGATTTAACGACCTATTTTTCTGCACCAATCGGGGTAATGAAGATTGGCACAATTTGGCCTGGACAGCGTCTAGGTGTCATTTTAGCACCCCCAGACCCCTGTCCTACACCACTGCCAAGGGGAATACATACGTTTAGTATCCAGTGTCGTTTGTGTTAGAGTTTAGGCGTGGGGGAGTTCTTTGCGAGGGGTAACTTATCAGGATTTGGTAGCTGCATAGCATGCCGAGAGAACTAATGACATGGAAATTTCTGTTCCAAAAGAGTCTTGATAAATTTGTCGTGTTTCGTATTTTCCAGTAAAACGACCAGACTTTCAAGTGCACTAACACGTTGTTGACATGTCACAAAAACCTACTGCATCATTTGTTATTTTGAATTTGCTCGATGGTCAAATACAAACTGATTTGGTAGAAGAAAAAAAGACAATTGAATCTGAAATAGAACGCGGTTGATAAAACGTTCGGTTTCATTTTTCCACTCAATTTCCAAACCACGAAATGTCAGGAGCAAACAATATATCATGCAGGAAGGTCATTCTTTATATAGCTTCAGTAAAGAATAATGTGAAATCCACTTTTAAAGGCATAATTAAGGACGGGACGCATTTTAAAGGGTTGGCTTAAATTATTGCCGTTCTTTAATTTTGTCTAATTCATCCATTGACTTTTGCAATTTGCAATTTGGCTAGGGTTGATTGTTTTCTTCCTTTCAAATCTTGAGTTAAAAGAAAACGAAAGTAAAAAGGAAAATTCTTATCTAAAAGGGTATTTTAATGGTGGAAACCTATAACTTTAAAAATTTAATCTGCAAAAAATAATTCTACTTACATTTACAGTTACAGATTTCACCATAATGCTTTTAGATAAGAATTTTCCCTTTTATTTTTGATAATATAGCATTTTGAACCAGATGCCCCACCATACTTGGTGGGAATGTGCATTCTCGACTTAAAATGATGAATTAAGTATTTTTTTCCGAAAGTTCCATCGATCTTTGGGTCTTAAAAACGTATGTTCCCAAAGCCAAATATTACCTTAACAAATATGACTACGAAATAAGCGAATCGTTAGGATAGGTTATGTAAACAAGCGTTTTAAAATAAATGCTTCCATATATTGGTTGCAGGCATGTGCATTAATATATACATATAGAGTGCGTGTTTTTATATGATATCATTTGAGGTTGTATAACAGTTTCGTGTATTGTTTCTTTTTCGTGTCAGGAAATCGGCTTTATTTTTGGCAATTTCGTTACTTACTTTTAATGTAAACGTTCTTTTTTAGCATTTCAACCAACGTTTTGCTATGTTACTCACTCTTTGAGGTCCTTTCCGTCGACTTTTCTTCTCTCATAAATTGAAATACAACAACGGTGGGCGTATCAAAAACGCAGACCGGCTGTATATCCAAAACGAAATATAGGTTCGACGTTCTAAGATTAATACAATATGTGGCTTTCGTTTCAGTGCCTGCGTCTCATATCATTTTTCAATTGTTTTTCCATACTATAATAATAATAACGTAAATAATAATAAACTAAACCAGACCTTGAAATCCACGTTTTATGAGTTGTTTGACAGCACAACACAAATACGTTATTACGTTTAACAGTCGGTTGATAAATCACAACAAACATTCAACATGCGGAACGAAATTGCATTGATAGAAACACAGCCCGACAAAAAATAATACGGAACGAAAATATATGTAATGGTTGAGACGGCGATTGCATTTTAAGATGTACTTACTTACAAGGTTAATGCGATATTGAAAGACTCTTTTACGACGTCTTGTTTATATTTTATACTGCATACCAAGACATAACAATCCGAAGTGAACCGTTAGAATACTACAAAAGAGAGAGAGAGAGATGTATTTGCGCCCCGGGGTCTTTAGCATACCGGAGCACCCAGAGAAAATCAACGAGGTTAGATAGGTGATCCTTCTCCTTTATACATACACGCCTGAGATCGAAACCAGATACACTTGACTCAAGGGCAGACACCTTAAAAGCTTATGTGGAAGACCACTCGGCCACCCAACTTCCTTACTAGGTCTATATAAATGACTGTTAATTTAAAGACAACATTGGTCTGCACTATCTGGTACACTGCTTTATTCCATTCCATATTTTTTATTCTGGTGTTCCTAGTTAATAGTCTAATATCTTTTATTTTTAAGGACCAGACATACATGTATGATGACGTTACCAAAATGAGGGTGTTTTGTGACCAGCTTATGATGACGTCACCAACACAGAGAAACGAAGTGGAGTAGAGATGCATGCTGCGTGACGATGTGTAAAACGGAAAGTGAAACGAAATTCCACTTAATAAAAAGACCCCCGAAAACAAGAATTCAAAAAGTATATATATTGAACAATTAAACAACAGCACCCCTCGGCTTTAATCAGCTTCATGCAAACATTTAATTTACCTGTGAACATGGTGCGTTTGACCAACTAAATTCAAGATATGAATTTATGGAATGTTTTTGACCAATGACCCAGTCAATAATGTGATTTCCGATTGACGGAGGAAAATGAGACATACTTTCTTCGCGCATGATCTGTTGATATAGACAATTACTTAGACATAGTAAGGAACGACGACGTTACGGAACATGCGCAAAAAGGACGGGTGAATTTCGGATGTACCATAAAAATGTCAGTGCAATGTAAACTTTTAATTAGTTTACATATTATTAACATAACTACAATGAAAAGGAGGTGGCGCGGATATAAGGTACATCCGGGTATTAAGAATGGCAGGTAGTATTTGATAGTTAGCAGAATGATATCGACAATCCCTGAGTAGGGAGAGATAGATCAAAAGACATAGTTTTTGTTTTCATCTCCTTATTTTATATAACTTCATTTTTTTTTTTAATTTATGTTTATTTTTCTGGTAACAATGTATTTTACTAACCCGTTGTTTTTTTCTTGCTTTTTATCCAATTCTATTTGTATGTGTTGAAAAATTGAGGAATTTTAGTGTTATTCGCGAGCCATCTTATTTTATAGGGCACTAGAATTTAATAACGTGCCTATGTGTGTGTGTATGTTTTTTGTTGGTTTTTTTTGTTTTTTTTTTTCGAAGGAGAAGTGGCGCGGGGCGGGGGTGGGGGTGGCATAACATTTCAGCATCTGACATTTAGAACAAAGTATTAACTCTGCTCTGAAGCACGTCTTTATGTTAAAGGGCGTGTGCCTCTTTTCTTTGGAACATTAAAACTGACGAAATGGGTCTAAAAGCACAATTTAATGGTCTAAAAGCACATATGGTCTAAAAGCACATATTAATGTAGTATGAATGTATATAAAGTGATTTATAATACATTTTTAAAATATATATTGTAATTTTTAACCAATGAATCAGTCCAAATTGAACGACAGTCGTTTCAGTCTGCTTAGTTCATTCTACATGGGTCTTTTTAGTTTTGTTGTTATTTTTACCCCCCGCGTTGCCGTCTGGGATATGTTTTCAGGCGGCGTTAGAAACCTTTATATCCATAGAATACACGACTCGTGCACTGATTAAAATATGTTCATTATGTCTTAAATATTGGATAGTATAGGATCCCATATTTTCACGGCAAAATAACAACATCAATATTGATTGAAATGGACCAATATTGAATTCTAATTCATGTTTTTAATTTCGACTATTATGGAAAATATTAAATTAGAAGTTTAGATCCTTATATCAACCCAGACCTAATTATTGAAAATCAAAATGTGTTTTTTTGGTTGCGCTTCAGAGACGAATCAATCGTATTCCTTGAAAGTTTAAAAGTCAATCGTCGAGTGTTTCATGTCATTCAGCATAACCATATGTAATTGTCTTTGAATGTTAATTGTGTTATAGCCGTGAACACGGAGAGCGTAACGATGGCTACTTCTTTAATATTGATATACTTAACGGTCTGCTAAATGTCATCCTCATACCTTAAAAGTCATTGGATAAATCTCTGATATAATTGCTACTTACCAACCCTGCATAAATGATAACATGACACCAACAAAAGATGGGGGTGCAGGGGTTAATCACGCAAAAAATCAAATCAGATAATTACTAAATAATCAAAATTCTACAAACCAAAGGAATCCTGGAAGAAAATGTTTGTTAAGCGTGGTCATTAAGTGTTATTTATTGGAAATCTTGTATAAAATATGTCATCCGACAGAAACACATATAAATAATGATCTTGATTTTAAATTCGTTTGCTATTTAATTACGTTATTGAAGACATACTATAGCTTTGTTGTTTTGATAGACCTAATATATGTAATATTCTTATACAGCAGAATGATAATTTGATGGGTCTACCACACCATAATTTCTTGCAGAGGTTTGGTGATGCCCGAGGTCAACTCCTTGATTGTTTGCCCCCAATAATCATGCATACATTTTTTAAAATTCAAATTAAGTACAACATAAGCTAAGATGGGCAATTTCACATTTTTAAAAACTTAATTTGAATTTCACTATTTGAAATGGATGGCCGCCACTTCCCCCACTCCCTCCCTCTATCTATCTCTCTCTCTCTCTCTCTCTCTCTGCACGTAACTGTTCGATCGTTGTGTGAATGATTCTGGAAGTCGTAAATTGTAAAATCTGTTTTATATCAAAATCCACTTACCCGTTATAAATGGAAAATACTTCTTGAAATTGTAAGATCAGATTGCACACTAACATTATATTAATTGACCGGGGACTATAGGAAACTATTTCGTCCCGTCATTGTTTTGATTCAGTTTATATTTAAAAATGCTTCGATATTATACGTTGAACCCCATCTCATTTCAATTCATTTGTTTAGACGCTATTTCACACGTTATGAATTAAAAAAGTACTTCTTGAAAGATTTTATTTTAAACTAACCTAATGTTAATTGACTGGGGACTTTGAATCTATTTCGTCCCGTCATTGTTTTCATTTCAATTTATAGTTTTAAATGCTTAGATCATATTATGCTCGATCACTTGTTCCTTTGATTGGTTGATTTGATTCTTATTGGATTTGAATATTATTGAAAAACGGATTTGAATTCAAAACACTACAACGGAATTAATATTTTAAGGTGTTGTTTCATTAACCTCATGGTAGGCCTCTGAATCGGACACTGACTTTATAACCGTTTTCATTTTTTCGTCGTACACTACCGTTGTCTCTGTCTTTCTGTGGTCCATATTTCCTCGAGGACCCTTTCGTGACATAGGCATTGTTTATATTAGATACTGTATAAAAACAAACATATCATTACGGCCCTTGGAAACTATATTTTGAGGAAGATTGTTGATATTCAACAGTTATGGAAAATACTAATTAATTGGACGCAATTGTTTCACTAAATTGCGACTGTTTTTTAGTGGTCCGAACGACAAAGCTGTTGATATTTGTTTTGTTGTCAGGTAATCTTTCTTTTAATAGTGTTATAACATGTTATTTATAAATATCATCCCTATACTGTAAAGGTGTATATAGCTTGCAATGATTAACGTTTTGTGCGTGTCATTGGTTCCAATGAACAGTTACGTCTTTTTCAGGCTGGACTGGGCGCATGAATGCTAAAATCCAATCCTTTCTTTTGGCTTATTTAAATTTAGTTGATTAAAACAAATCACAAATTATAGTAATACTTGTTGTAAATTGTGAAAAAATCCAAATATTTGACTTTGTGTTCTGTTTATCTGTTCGTTCGTCCATTTTAATGTTTGTTATGTTATTGTGTAAATAATGAAAGCGTTGTGAAATAAAATTATATATCCAGTTCTTTAAACATTACTTTGTTTTCTGTTTATATTGCCGTGTTAAGGAGGCATTATCACATTTAACTAGAAACTAAATATTAAATTGCATTCAAATCATCTTATGGCACACCTAATTAGCAACAATGCAAGGACTGAATTTCGCTCTCGATGTAACAACTGTACATGGGGGGGGGGGCTGAATGGTTAGCGTGCGCGCGATGTATCATAAAGTCTGTCATTGAGTCGACTGGCGTGGTTTCGAATCCTCGGTTGTACGTGACAAGGAGTAGGGTCGCCTGTCCAACCTCGCGGGTTTTCTCCGGGCCCCGGTTTTCTCCTACTGCTAAAGACCCCTATGCGCAAGCGAATTATTGAAATAAAACTAAAACCATATGTTAGTCCCGAAATGACCTAGTTTGTGTCGAGTGGAAGTTAAACCCCATCTCTCTCTCTTTCTCTCTCTCGCTCTCTCTCTCTCTCTCTCTCTCTCACACACACACACAATTGTACATATTCAGAGTATACTTTCCTATCCACTTCTCTAAGTTGGATGGCTTGTTTGGGATATGGGAACTGGTGTTTTAACTGCGGCCCTGTGAATAAGGATGTCTAGGTTTGGCTTCCGGTGTTTCCCGATAAGGTTCCTCAGTGGTGCAAGACGGAGGCCATGACAAGGAACAGCATGTAATGGCTCTGCTGGAACGAATAACCGAGGTCCGGTGTACACGTTTCGGTGCACATAAAAGAACTTTAGACAGTTGGAATTCGAAATAACAGTGGGTTATTGCGCCACTGTCCGGGCAAAATTTCCCTCATAACAAACTGAAGCACGTATTCATTAGAACATTTGCTGCAGAAAAGTAGGAAGTACGGTGGCGATATACTCCCCACTGGGAAGGGGGTAGATATAACGGGAAATATTTAGTGGTGATGATGAGCATGGGATCGAGTGTGTGTTGGGGGGGGGGGGGGGTCCGTTCCGTCACTGCAGCTTTGGATGGGCTGTAAAAACGAACAAATGGATATCTTTATTCCGCAAGTTTATCATTAAAAAATGCACAAGATTATACAACTTAAAACATCGGTTGAGACGTGTTCGATTGTATTATCTGGAAGCGCTCGAGTTAACTATCTCGAGCGCTCGACTTAGTATCTCAAGCGCTCGACTTAGTATCTCGAGCGCTCAAGATATTATTTTTGTGGCGTGCCGTAATTCAGCCACCGTACTGACGTTCCAGTTGACCGTTGATTTAAAAGGGGTTCGAAGTTTTCAACATGCAGACTAAATTAATCCCCTGCAAGCTATCTACTCGGATAAAAACAACCACCCCCCGCCAATCCTTGCAGGATAGAAAACTCATTCCAAACTAGTGCATGTTTCTCTCACTGCAAACAAAGTTATCATATATCCTTGACAACTCATATTGTCCATTATCAAAACCCCAAACCGCTAGCTATGTGCTCTGCATCGCCATGTCGTGTATCTGCTAAACACCTACAAACAAACCGATACGCACCAATATCTTAATTCTCACTCATGCCACCCCTCTCATACCAAACGAAACATTCCATATAATCTAGCCAGGAGAGTATGTACAATTGTTTCAAGTTCTATCATCAAAATTCAGCGACTATCAGAACTGAAAGCTTTTCTATTGAAACAAGAATACCCACGTGCTCTCATAGAGAACGCAAAAAAGTGGGCCTTAGGTTTAGATCAAAGGAAACTAAGGTTACCAAAAGCGCCATCAAATTGTGAAAAACGAAACGTTGCTCTTGTGACATTTAATCCTCCACAAGAAGATGGGAAGTCCTTGATAAACCAAAATTCTCACATTTTAAAGAACAGTGAAGTTATGACTAATATCTTATCAAAGACTAAGATTATCAATAGTCTGAAACAACCCAGAAATCTAGCTAGATTATTAACATCCTCAAAATTTGATAGCATTCAAATGACACCAGCGGTAACGAAATGTGGGGGAAAAAGATGCAAAACTTACAAAATATTAATCAAGGGATCCTCCATCCAGATTACTGTAGACAAACTTTTCCACATCCAACAATCTATGAATTGCAAAACCAGTTATGTATTCTATACGATTGTTTGCCCTGGTTGTAATGGACGGTATATCGGGAAAACTATTATTATGCTCAGAACCTCCATCGTCAACATATCCTGAATCCACAATATAAGATGATTCCACTAAGTGGCCATTTAGATGCTTGGGATGGACGAGAGTTTAAAGTGTTCCCGTTATATAAATTAAATAGCAATAACAACGATTTACTAGAGGCCAAAGGATCATATTTTATTGAAAACTATCGGCCAGAGTTAAATGCAAAATTGTGAAGTGTTGTATTGTATTATCATTGTAGTCTGGGGGGGTTGGATGGCTGAATGGTTAGCGTGCGCGCGCTGTATCATAAAGTCTGTTATTGAGTCGACTGGCGTGGTTTCGAATCCCCGGTTGTACGTGACAAGGAGTAGGGTCGCCTGTCCAACCTCGTGGGTTTTCTCCGGGTCCTCCGGTTTCCTCCCACTGCTAAAGACCCCTACGCGCAAGCGAATTATTGAAATAAAATTAATCCATGTTAGTCCCGAAATGACCTAGTTTGTGTCGAGTGGACGTTAAACCCCATTTCTCTCTCTCTCTCTCATTGTAGTCTAAGTTATAATTTCGAACAAAAACGCAATTATTTCCCGGGCCCTCGCAAGCACACCTCCACCACGCACAACAGTGCCCGTCAGACCTCTAGTTTATTTACTGGCGACCTAAATAACGCTCTCACCTGAATGGCCGTTCGGGTTTTAATGACCTTCGGTCTTGCATCGTCCTCGATTATTATTGTATTTCTAACATCAATGTACATAACAAGGTTTCTAAAGCTATTGACTTCTCTAAAAAAAAAGATCGATATGAAAATATTGTTTATAAAACAGAAATTTGTCCAATAATATTCTAATTGTGAAACCAATGATACAAGTAATTGTATTTAAATCCAGTGATGCCTTAAATGTCACCGGAAGAAAAAAGTCTCCAAATAAACACTACACATCATTACACTAATAAAAACATGGTGTTTTAAAAGTATCGATCACATTTTTGTCGCGCAGATGTCGCCGTATTTCTAACCATAAATCCTATATAGAATAATTTTATAAACCCGAGTTACATAACTTTATAAACTGATTATTATTTAAATATATCTTATAACTAATGTAATGGATCTATGTAATTACATTCGTATTTGAATATCATTTTGAAAACTAAAAAAAAAAGCAATATTGTGTTATTAAATCTGACTAAACTACTGATCTAAATTGCGATTGTTTTGTTTTTATATGGATGAATTTTAATTGACTGGCGGTAACCATT
This sequence comes from Patella vulgata, assembly GCF_932274485.2. NCBI lineage: Eukaryota > Metazoa > Mollusca > Gastropoda > Patellidae > Patella > Patella vulgata. Next base: position 30,062,577 of record NC_065883.2, read on the forward strand.
AATATTTAAAGGGCGTATAGCTCTAACTCAAAAGTATCAATATTGGTCTATTTAATCTATATTGCTGCTGTTGATGTTTGCTATCTAACCCTGGAAATATGGTATCTCTTTGTATCCAATATTTAGGACGCAATGCAAATTTTAAAATCAATTCCCAACGTCGGGGTTCTCTGTTGTCTCCGAGCGCCAGTTATAAGGGGAAGACTTGATGAACAAAACTAAAACATATCCCACAAGTCAATACGGAAGTAATTAGCAATGCCTGATCAACAAACGATAATAAGAAAAACAGGTGCAAACGACCAGGAGCAATTAAAAAAATAGTGGATATTACACTTTCGCCTATTTTAAGGTTCCAAAGAATTGAATTATACGCCCTTAAGCTTTTGGACATAGACTAGGAACTGTCTCCAGGTTGACTTTAATTTTAAATACATTTTCTTTTTAAATACGTACTTCAAAGAGCCCAACATGTAACACGCATCCGATGAAAACAATGAAGCGGTCTGGCCATCTTGATTATTTCTATCTATAGGCTGTGGCGCCATTTTCGTCTCTAAACCATAACAGTTCATCAAAACCTCACAAAAAATGTAAACTCAGACACTCGTTTGTTTTTTTTTATTTAAGGCTAAAAAGTCATCAAACGTGAAAAAGTAAAGAATTGCTATAAACAGACGAATTACATTCATAAAATCAGCGGAAACAATTGCTATAGGCTTTGTCCTTTTGAGAGAAGACCTCCACATAATCTCCTTTTGATTCTCGTGTTAATATTGTCTCTTTGCCCGGCTCCAATTTTTTCCCGCAGTATCTTGCAAACACACGAGGTTGGACAAGTGACACTACTCCTTCTTACTAATAGCCGAGTTGCCAAACCCCATTTTAATGTTTTTTGGTGGATTATACATCTTCATTATGTGTAGGGGGTGGGGTGGATAGCTGAATGGTTAGCGTACGCGCGCTGTATCATAAAGTCTGTCATTGAGTCGACTGGCTTGGTTTCGAATCCCCGGTTGTACGTGACAAGGAGTAGGGTCGCCTGTCCAACCTCGTGGGTTTTCTCCGGGTCCTCCGGTTTCCTCCCACTGCTAAACCTAAAGACCCCTATGTGCAAGCGAATTATTGAAATAAAATTAAACCATATGTTAGTCCCAAAATGACCTAGTTGTGTCGAGTGGACGTTAAACCCCATTTCTCTCTCTCTCTCATTATGTGTAGATTCAGAATCCGGATGATACCACCCATCACCCTTGGGGAAATTTAAATACCCAAGATGGCCGCCACGAGTCATTTTCTGTTGGGTTTTTTTTTTTTTTTGGTTTTTTTTTTAGTGGATAAAATGGGTGACAGATTCTCTCGTACGTCGGTTTGAAGAGGTTTGTGTAAGAATTCGATCCGCTGAATCCAGTGAGCTTGGGTATTCCTCCTATATGTAATGGCTAATTCGCTAGGGGGCCATATTCAAAATGGAGGCTTATTTTGGCAAGACATAACGATATTAGTAATGTATTAAACTATAGCTTTTCGGGTTTGCCGAATTCATCTGAATGGCGAAATGTGCCATGACCGAACGAAACGCCAATATGGTTCCCAAATTCATCAAACTAAGTTTAGTAGACCATGGACGAAAATAGAACCGGTAATGTAACCAGCGGCTGCCAGGCAGTATACGCCCACATTTTTAAGAGATGGATAGAAAACAAGCTAAACGAAAGTGATTTTTCCTACAATCAAGGGTCATAATTCAGGAAATTACAATTCGATATGCGCAAATATCGAAAGGAACCAAGATCTTTGAGTTATAAACTTACATTTCAAGTTTCAACAAAACGGATAAAAATTGTGACCTCTATAGGGTCCACAACCTTGATATACCATATTTTTACGCTATTTGAGAACGAGGGGCGGCCATTTTGTCTGTCAGTTTTGGGCCAATTTTCACGAAATTCGAACTCAGTCGTCCTTAGGGTGTAACGGTGATATAATAATACGGTTTTTTTTAAATCGGATAAAAATTATGACCTCTATAGGGTCCACAAGCTAAAAACGCGATTTTTCGTACAATCAGGGGCCATAATTTCAAGTTTCAACAAAATCGGATAAAAATTGTGACCTCTATAGGGTCCACAACCCTGATATATCATATTTTTACGCTATTTGAGAACGAGGGGCGGCCATTTTGTCTGTCAGTTTTGGGCCAATTTTCACGAAATTCGAACTCAGTCGTTCTTAGGGTGTAACGGTGATATAATAATACGTTCCGATTTTCACGAAATTCGAACTCAGCCGTCCTTAGGGTGTAACGGTGACATATTAACACGTTTTTTTAAATCGGATAAAAAATTATGACCTCTATAAGGTCCACAAGCCAAAAAACGCGTTTTTGCGTACAATCAGGGGCAATAATTCATGAAGTTACGGTCCGATATGCGCGAATATCGAAAAGAACCCAGATCTTTGTGTTATAAACTTACATTTCAAGTTTCAACAAAATCGGATAAAAATTGTGACCTCTATAGGGTCCACAACCTTGATATACCATATTTTCACGCTATTTGAGAACGAACGGCTCCCATGTTGTCTGTCAGTTTTGGGCCGATTTTCACGAAATTCGAACTCGACCGTCCTTAGGGTTTAACGGTGATATAATAATACGGTTTTTCAAATCGGATAAAAATTATGACCTCTATAAGGTCCACAAGCCAAAAAACGCGTTTTACGTACAATCAGGGGCTATAATTCAGGAAGTTAATGTCCGATATGCGCGAATATCGAAAGGAATCGAGATCTTTAGGTTATAAACTTACATTTCAAGTTTCAACAAAATCGGATAAAAATTGTGACCTCTACAGTGTTCACAAGCCAAAAACGTGATTTTTCGTACACTCAGGGGCCATAATCCATGAAGTTACGGTCCGATAGATGCCAATATCGAAAGAAACCGAGATCTTAGGGTGATAAACCTATATTTCAAGTTTCATTGAAATCGGATAAAAATTGTGACCTGTAGACTGTTCAAAAACAATTGTGGACGGACGGACGGGGGCGACGACAATATACATCCACGTGAAAATGTGGGCGTATAAAAATGTATGTATCACAGGACAAAGAGCACAAATTACAGGGCCATACGAACAAAAGCTACGGAGGTCGAATTGTCAAGCATAAATTATGATCACTATGACCCCGTCCGTGTCACCTTTTCTACTAAAAAACAGTGGAATAAGGAATGGAAAATGTTTGTCAGTGTGATACAAAAGTCCAGCCTTGCCGGCGCAAGACAAATGTTACCCGCGTTGCATGACACGAATGGGATAGGAAGAATCACGTTGTTCTACCGATTGCGAGTATTCCAGTGATTTAAGAGAGGGTGAGTTAGACAAATACGTGAGGTTGCACAAGACAAATATGCGTGAGCCCCATTTAGCAATTAGAAACATTTGCTTTTAACTCACGATGGTCCGATAGTTGATTGTGTTTGACCGTGTATAATTTGTGTCCTTATAAGAATATATAAGGGGAAGAATATTATCGAGTTGGAATACCTTTATGGTTATATCTGAGGAAATTGACAACGAAAACCTATATTTCAATACATTATACACCTTTTTAGGGAACTTTATAAGTTTCCTGGAGGAATACCCAAGATCATTGGATTTAGCGAGTCAAATTCTTACAGAATCCATCTTCATACTGAGGTCCGAGAGAATTTGTTCCGAATTTTACCACATTAAGTTAGAGTAAATAACCCAAAAATGCCTCATAAAGGCCATTTTAAATATCTTAATTTCCCCAAGGATGCCATCATCCGGATTCTGAAACTACACATATTGAAGATACCGAGAAAGTTCATCCAGAATTTTGGGCGTGGTTTCCCCTTGTCAGTGATGCAGGACGGAGGGCCTGACAAGGACAGTTGTCTAGTCCTTCGGATGAGACGAAAAATCGAGGTCCCGTGTATATATTGGAATGCACGTAAAAGATCCCCTGGCAGTTGGAATTCGATATAAGAGTAGGCGATAGTGCCGCTGCCTGGACAAATATTCCCTCATAGCACACTGCATGGCGTATGTCATGGCCCAGTTAAGGAGCAGAACAGTAGGACGTTAAACCACATTTCATTTCATTTCTTTTAGGGAACTTTATAGGTTTCCTGCCAAAATAAGCCACCACTGTTTTGAATTTGGCCCCCTAGCGGAATTACCCTTCACTTTTAGGAAAAATATTAAAGCTCATTGGATTAAGCGGGCCGAATTCTTATAGAAACCATCTTCAAACCGAAGTCCAAGAGAATCTGCCACACATTTTACCCACTAAAAAGCCAGAAAATGCCTGGCATCATCCGGATTCTGAATCTACACATACTGAAGATATATAACCCATCAAAAACATTAAGTGGACTATATTTCCAGGTTTGTCGACCTGCTGCCGGACTAAAACTATAAGGGTTTGACAAAAATAGCAATACAGCTAAGCAACAATAATGGGCGTTTCAACCATGTAACTAATGACCTTATTATTATCCCCATTTTCAGGGCGTAGTCAGGCAGACTTTTAAAGTGATCTGACTTGGGGAAAGCCCCCAAAGTTTTGGTTAGATTTTTGAAAATATTTTCCATGTATACATCTTCGTTTCTGTTAAGTTTCAGCCATGTTACTGATGACCATATTATTAGCCCCGTGAGGAGATATTGGGTCTGACTTGGGGAGAGCCCCGGAAATTTTGGGGTTAGATTTGTGAAATAATTACTCCAGCTATGGATACCTTTGCTGATTGATACTTGTATGGACAGCCACTACAAATATGGTGGTGGGTGGGGGGCGGGCGCTGGCCAAACCTTTTGTAACTGATGACCATATTATTTTGTCATTATCTCTTGGACTAGTAGGGACTCTCATTGGTTGCGCTACCGAGATATTCGGTCAGATGCGAATATGATTCTGCGTTCAACAACAAACCCAACTTTATACAAAAACAAAGCCACGAAAGGCATAACATTTCTCCGATAACAGGATTTATCATAATAGTTATTTTCTCTTTAGTTTTTAATTCACAAATAACTCTTCATTAAAAATTAAAACACCACGTGTGTACATCGTATAAGTTTCATTGAGTACATATACTCATGTCAAGCAGTCAAAAATAAACCCTAAATCTAAATATACGCATGCCTCTTGCTGTTTGATGGCGCTATTAATATCAGCTTTTGCTTGATCACATGTCAAACTAAGAATTTGTCTATTTTATTCAAATAAATGGGGAATCTGGCATGCGTGTTTATCTCGGCATGTCGTAAATTCAAGGAATATTTGTGTAATATGTTCCCAGTGGTGTCAGTATTGAATGTCCTTCACAGATTTAAACTTGCGATTTTATAACAAAGCAGTATTCAATATTCCCTGTACTGTTGAACAGCTTTCTGCGTTGAACAGTGCTAGAGTGATGTATCTCTTACGAATTTGCGCTCAGCCAAGTAATCAAATGATTAATTTACTAAATATTAAATGTGTACAATCGAATCGGGGTCGGATTAAGATTTAGAGTAATATAAACTAAGGTACTGTGTACAATTTGGTTGTGCACGTAATCGGGAGAAGAATAAGCGCAAGCGTCCCTGTTCCTGCAAGATTATGTTAGTTTCATAATGAAATTGACGTTGTGTTAAGCCCCATTTCATTCAACTGACAGTATTATATTTCAGAGAAACGTCAAAATAATATACTAAATATTAAAATCAGCCCAAAGTTTCTTAATTCCCTAGAATTTCAGAATTTCCTAGAACTAATTTCTAAAAGTGTACAATTGTTAATTGGACCTATTCTTTTGAAATAAAGACACGTTTTATTCTTTATTCCTGGTCATGCCCAGAGGCTTGTCTAACTTCTTATCTCTGCCAATAGCGACATCGGTGGGAATTCATCTAAATAAATGCCAAAGCTGTATGATATTCCGGACCATTTCCCCGGTTTCTATTAGAAATTCATTTCAGAAGGCAGCAAAGCCATAGGATGTGTTAAGACAATGCCTAAGACCAATTGTACAGCGAATATTTGTCTCTTTCCCAATGTGTAATTGCATTGTTTCTGTTTCTGGAGAAATTTTCCATCTTTGCATTGGTTCATGATGAGACAAAAATTGACATATTAAAGAAGAAATCCCAGATATATGGTAAATAATAAAACTGGTGCTTGTTGTTTGTGTGCTAGGAGAAATGACAACACCCAGTTGACAGGTGGAGCCAAACACTAGCACTCCTTTTACTTTCGGCTCAATATTTGAGTGAAGGTGGTGTTGGCAATAACCTCTGGATAAAGTTTACAAACTGTACATCAAATAGTCAGTCAATGGAAAATTTAGACCAACCTCCCTGCCTGGCACCTCTAAACTGTTTTGGCAATAGTCTCCACGTTAGCTTTTTTTGCAAAATCCTCCACATTTGTATATTCAATTTCAATAATTCGCTTGCAAGCATGGGTCTTTCCTAGTAGGAGACACGTACATATCCTGTTTACCAGGTCCCCATTTCATGCATGTGTGTGGATTGAACGCCTGGCTTATGTATTGATGACAGGCCTCATCATGTGCAGTGCAACTCCCCTCAAACTAATCAAATAAGAAAGTTGGCCGATGTAAACCAAATATGCGGTTTCATGGAACTTTATCAAGTACATCCTATTCTGGACTTTGAATTAACGAAGGCCGAAAATTAAAGATACATTATGGTAGATAAGATGAAGAGATGGCAGTTCTCGTTATAATAGTTAAAAACTAGATAGTGTAAAGGTAATTTGCTGAAATTTTCAGTCAAATTGATCCACTATGAGCCGAGAAAGAAGCGGGTGAAACTTTTGCATAGTCTCGGTCGTCATTACTAAAATCATTAATATAAACAGCATAGTCTCAATTATCCACTTTTTCTGATTTAATTATCACTGGCCGTTAGCGGCATATAGGAATCTAATCCAGCCAACATCGAAGGCTAGCCTTGACATCGAGAGTTTATTATGGTCTCGATAAGTTAATTAATGTCTAATTGATAATTTAGATAACATTTCAGGCCTAAAGAAAGACTTGTAATAAGCAGATTTTGGTCTTGCATAATGCATGTTTAATATAAGAAGTACTATATGGCTAACTTTTATTAATGAAATTAAAATGAATATAAATTTACTATTTTTCTATAAACTGTGTCAGGTATTCTAGAAAGCTACTCGTCAATTTCTCGTCTTTCAATTAATAAAATCCTGAAATATACTATTAATAGTCTTCTATATACAGTGTGCATATTATTTGGTATATATTTATAGATGCCCACCCGTCTCAGATCGCGTAAATATTTTTGTTTTTATATCGCGTTGATAGCGTACAATCGACCTCCATGAGATAAACTTTGTTCTAAGGGGAGATAAGCATGGCTAATAAACGTCTGGTCGAGGTGATTATCAAGTCATTAATATTATCCTAGCCAAGAAGAGGCCACATTAAGATAATAAACGAAGCTATGTAATAGAAATTTGAAATATGGCATACCTTACAGTGTTAGATGTTTAATCACACAGAACATTTTGGATCCCCAAGCTCGATGCCTTGCTATTGTGTCCTTGAATAGTAATCTTTATCCAAGTATTCCATTTTACCGATGGAGAGTGCGAGGTAAATACGAATGTAGCAAGGTAATAATAAAATTAACAATATATATATATATATATATATATATATATATAGCTCATAGAAACATCGTATTCCAGAAGATAAAAATGATATATCAAGGTTGTGGACCCCCTAGAGGACACAATTTTCATCCGATTTTAATGAAACTTGAAATACATGTTTATATCCCAAAGATCTTGGTTCATTCCTATATTCACACATATCGGATCGTAACTTCGTAAATAATGGCCCTTGATTGTCCGAAAAATCGCGTTTTTCGCTTGTGGTCCCTCTAAAGGTCACAATTTGTATCCGATTGAAAAAAAAACCAAAACACCATTGAATATATCACCGTTACATCGTGAAAATGGGACCAAAACTGTCAGACAAAAGGGCCGCCCCTCGTGCGCAAATATTGTAAATATATGGTATATCAAGGTTGTGGACCCTCTAGACGTCACAATTTTGATCCGATTTTGATGGAACTTGAAATATATCTTTATACCTCAAAGAGTTTGGTTCCTTTCGATATTCGCGCATATCAGACCGTAACTTCCCGAATTATGGCCCTTGATTGTACGAAAATTCGCATTTTGTTTAGCTTGTTCTCTGTCCATCTCTTGCAAAATATGGTCGTATCTTGCCTGGCATCCGCTGGTTACTTAATGCAGTAATTATAAGACACACGGAAGGTATTCGCATTGCATATTTCATTTGATTGCATTTGTGAATAGTGAATAATATTGAATTTAGAGCTAAATTAAGAACCCGGTTTATTAGCCACTAAGTATATGTAAAATGTAAAATAATGAAGTTTCCCTAAGGGGAGTTAATCTAGAAATAAAATATAATTTAAAAAGCGAAGCGCAGTTTTTTTTTAAAGAGCTACGTCGTGTTAAAAAGTCGACGTCGCTTTTGCGGCGCGGTAAATGGCTGGAATAGAACAACATCAGACAGAAGTAAAGAATATGATTCAAAGAGCGAACCGATGGTGTACTTTTGGATCGGTTATATAGCTGACAAGTTGAAGCCTGGATGCTAGAACCAGATTTAAATCCACCATCTATGACATAGATGGTTATCGTTGGTGATCTATAATATATAGGATATGTTTACCCTTTATTGATATAAAATACAAATTTGGGCTTTTGATATTCCAATTGGAAGATACACAGTCTTCAAATTTATAACCACGATAATACTACATACTATTCTAGATACAGCTCAATTTCGACCTTTAATCGATTCGTTTTCGCTTTGGAAACCAATTACTACCATTCGCATTGTCTTTTTGTCACTTTAGTCACGAATTGAAATTGAAACTCCAGATCTGAAACCCCTGGTATCAGATTTCCAGGAATGTCGGACATTTTGAAATCACTCCAGGGTTCTTTTTATCATACATTATTGTTTCTGACCAAAATACGGTTTGACACAAATTGAATTAAATCTTGGCATATTCAACCAGGGTTAAATACGGATATTATTCTATTCAAAGTTTGTATTATTCAAACACAAGAAGAGTAGAAAAACACCCGTTAAAAAAAACAAATATAATAATATTTGTCATGCTTTTAATTATACACAAAATCCTTTACGTGTTTCAATATCTTTTCATCTGTCAAACTGAAAATGAAAAGATCTTGAAGAAATATGAAGTAATAAAACCGTGAAAAAAGTTTCACGAATCAAAATGAAAGTATTGCGGAAAAAATATAACACCTTCCAATAGAAAACGGAAACACAATATTCCAAAGTTGACAAATACTTTTTTCTTTAATAATAGAAAATGATCAAGTTCTTCTAACTAACTGTGTATCATTTAGAATATGTCTAAGACCTGTTCATACGGGATGTGTTGTTAAAAAGTAGGATTATAATTGTCCACGCGCGTTTTAGTTTTTTTCCCACTGCCATCACAAAACTCCATATCATTATTTTGTCACCTGCAGTAGCAATTGTTGACATTTCTTTGTCAAGCGATCAATATGTTTATTTTTTTTTAAAAAAAATTCTTCTGTGGAGGTTTGAACAATATTAAATATAGGTTGTCGAAACCCAGGAAAGAAAATATATACACCCACGAACAAAATTGTCTTCGTGGTCACACATAGAATAAATAGATGAAAAAATTGAACATATTTCATATAGAATCAGTCTGAAATGTTAAACCAGATTTCGTAATCATTTGATTTAAAAATGAGACGTTTTTACTGAAATAGCTGAGAAATTGATCAGATGCTTTCTTTTACCAAATAAATGAAATGAAATGGAGCTTATCGTCCTACATTTCTGCACCATCTGAGCTAATCAGGACAGGCATACGTATGCAGTGTGCTATGAGGAAAAGTGGCACTGCGGCATACGCTATGCAGTGTGCTATGAGGAAAAGTGGCACTGCGGCCTACTCTCATTTCGAATTACAACTGTCAAGGGTTCTTTTACGTGCACTCCAATGCTTACACGTTACCTCGGTATTTCCTCCCATCCGAACGACTATGTGTTGTCCATTATCAGGCCCTCTGTCCTACACCAATGACAAGAGGGAGCCACACCAAAAAATCCCGATGAACTTTTGGAGCTAAAGCAGGGATCGAACACGGGGCCTCCAGGTTAGCGAGCAAAGATCTTACTCATTGAGCCACTGTTGTCCCATCTTTTGGCAATTAAAATCACATTAAAATGTGTAATACAATTTTGTAATCACGGGACATATATGTGAAGGTCACCATTACACATCGTTGAATCATGGATGTTCCTTTTTCAAATTTGACCCACCGATCAAATTTTCTTAAAGATTAAAAAAAATAACTGTAATCACTTAATTAGACTTAATAAATTTACATTTTCAATGTGACCAGGAAGATCGCTCTACAAATTTTATGATCTAAAAACACTTTCAAATTCAATAGGGCACTTTTTTAAGCCTAATAATAGGTTATCTAAAGAGTGTTAACATGAATTTGTGCAGGCGGGCGAACAGATAGGGTGACGAAAGTATTATAATAATTAATATCAAAATCAAAGCAGTATACATTTTTCCTTCGGTCATCAAAACCCAAGTTACCGTCTGTTTTTAATCATTTCAGTGTCATCTAACAATAATAATTTTATGTCCTTGTCAATCAATTCCAAGATCAAACTATTATAAATAAAACTAAAGCTTGGGAAAGACATGTAAGAATTGTATTGTAAGTATGCGTTGTCGAGAAAATTTTAATTTTGTTGTAATATCGCAATATCATGATCATCATTAGCTGTAGCCAATCATGCTTGTACCATTGTACATCAGTGGTAAAATTTGTTTTCTCTTTATCTAAACCGCCATGATGATGACGATGACTAGAATAATTTCAAAAGACAATAAAACGACAAAGTTGATCATCACAAATTCTCTTCCAGTTACACATTAGATATGATCAAGGGGGGGGGGGGACGAACCCTGGAACCCGGAACATTTCATTACCAAACGAAATAAATAATTACAAACAGTTTACTGTACCAGTGTTATTTCGATGAAGGCTGTAACTAGGGGTAATATGATGACAATATGGAAAAATTGACTACCTACATCAAAGCTGCATAAATATTAATTGTTCATGAAGTTTAGTGAATCGTCCAAAGACGTTCGTTCTACGATCAGGACTGTTCTCTTTGAATACCTTGGCGACATGAAGGGTACATTATGCACCGCACACGCCATCAAGTGGTCCAGTCGGTTTTGCGTCATGGAGTTGCGCAGCCAAGTTTTGATACGCTGAAGGATCGCTCGGTTGAGCATGATCTAGCATTGTTCAGCAGTGTGAGATGAGACGAGCTTCGACAGAAGGGAACATCTGCCTCACTTCAGATGACATAATGAGGAACGCTTCGTGCACAAGTAAAATAGATTTGGTCAAAAACTGGCGCTTGAAGAATGACAATTCTTGTTTCAAGTCCCGATTCAGTTCCAGATACGTAGAAACAAGCTCACCATCATATGGATATAAACCTGAAAATCTGTCCTGGCGATCAAAATCATGGGTGGGGGGGAGGTGACAGAGACCTATTCGTGAATGCAAATATCGATGAGGATCTATCCAAAGCCTGAAGAAAACTAGGATCAAAAGGCATTCTTTTCCGATAATTCTGACAGTGAACTCTGATTGAAGGTTTTCGGTCTAGGCTGGTCAAACTAATATTTGACGTAGAACAAATTGCAACAAAAGGTTTTTTGATTTCTATTGACTCATTATGATGTCCTAAGTAAGGAAAAGCAAGTTTACCAAAATCGGAGTCCAAATAAGGACAGGGGGCGTGGCCAAATCCAAGATGGCGGCTGTCGATCAAAAATTGCAAATATCTCTAAAACTATTGGATTTAGACACCATAAATGTATTACGAACAGATAGGAAGTCGGTATCAGCGAGTCCACAAATTGCGGCGTTATGTCTCTATGACGTCATGACGTCATTGCGATGTCACAACGGCATGTCAGACGTCGCATTTCTTCCAAAATTAGTCCATTTACACATCTTAACAGCAGAAACGAATGCTGGTGCATGCCTATTATGTTGGGTTGATAAAGAAGAACAATGTGTTACAATTACGGAGAGGGGGTGGGGAGCTAAAAGTATAACTAATGCTGCATTGCCGATAGGTGATACTATTAGAGTAGCTGCAGGAACACGGATTCATTTCAATTGTTGAAGAAATGAAATGAAATGAGGTTATACATCTTATTGTTCTGCTCCGATTTGGCTCCCTTTGTGTTCTATGAGGGAATTTGCCCTGCAATGGCGCAACAGCCTACTCATATATCGGATTCCATCCGCCAAGAGGTCTTTTACTGGAGAAGTAGTGCATCAAAAGGTGAATGGGTGGGGCTGATCTATATTTTGACACCAGTTTCGTAGATGTACCCGAGATGTGTTACCAAACCAACTTTCGCGGTAATGTTAACAGCACACCCCCCCCCCCCTTCGGTGGTGTCCACAAAAGCATTACTTTATAGTGGCGTTTTGTGGGTCCAGATCATATGTGGACAGATAGGAACTGAATACCATAGAGTCCAAAAAAGGTGAAAATCGGTCGGCCCTATCCATGCAACATTCAATGCACTTCCACAGTACAAGCACAAAATGGGTTTCAAACATTGAGTCGCTGGGCTACTTAATGTCGCTTGTTTTTTGTTTTTTTTATCTATTTGGCCACTACATCGTCGCTCTCATTCGGCTTCATCCTCAAAATTGATTCTATCGTCTTTATACTAGTTATGTTAGGCCACATTTTGAAGAAGTTCTAATATTTGTCCCTATAAATTTTCTGGTTATTTATCTTAGAAGTCGGTTTGAAGGTTGGTTTTTATAAGATGACTCGCTGAATCCAAGGAGCTTGGGCATCCCCCCGCTCCCAAAAGTGACGGCAAATTCAAAATCATAAAGTCCCCTGTATAGTTTTTCGTGGTCTCCTAATTCAGGTATTAACATAAAATATGTTCCACCCAAAGGTATTCCAATATGACCACTATATTCGCATTGGCGGTCACGATTGGCGGGACATTTCGAAATGAAATGGGGTAACATCCTACAGTTCTGCCCCAACTGGGATAATGAGGACGGAGTAGTAATGTGATGGTGTAATACGTTAAAGGGCAATATTGGTGCCAGTCATTATCACATATGTGATAGAGCTGGTTAAACACATTCCAAATATAATTTTAACACAGAGATCATTGCTACGATAGCTGAGTAATACAGGTTTCCTGAATCGGAAGTGACGAACGCCAAAGGAAAACACGAGTCATCTCTCCATATAACTGACTGTTGTGTGAGATTGTGAGAGGATATCTGACAATTCATAAAAAGAATTGACTGCCACTAGATAAATGAACACGAAAGAAAAAGTCCGTGCATTACCATGTTTTTATAAGGTATAGAATGAATATAAACAAGGGAATGTACGGGCTATTTCTATTTTTCTCGTGTTCTCGTGTGGTATTGACTTCCTGTCTGTCCACATGAACGGGACCCCCAAAACGTAACTTTTTAAGTGTAGCTTTTAGGAACACTACCAGGGGGCGCTTTTCGCATTACAGTCAAAATTGTTTTTTATACACTAACATTTTCATGTGGACGTATATTGTCGTCGCCCCTGTCCGTCTGTCCACAATTGTTTGTGGACAGTCTACAGGTCACAATTTTTATCCGATTTCAACAAAACTTGAAATATAGGTTTTATCTCCCCAAGATCTTGGTTCTTTTCGATATTGGCATGTATCGGATCATAACTTCATGGATTATGGCCCCTGATTTATGAAAAATCGCGTTTTTAGCTTCTGGACCCTATAGAGGTCACAATTTTTATCCGATTTAAAAAAAACGTTTTAGTATATCACCGTTACACCCTAAGGACGGTTGAGGCCGAATTTCGTGAAAATGACAGACAAAATTTTTTTAATGGCTGCCCCTCGTTCTCAAATTGCGTAAAAATATGGTATATCAAGGTTGTGGGCCCTCTAGAGGTGACAATTTTCTTCTGATTTTGATGAAACTTGAAATGTAAGTTTATAACCCAAAGATCTTGGTTCCTTTCGATATTTGCGCATATCGGATCGTGACTTCCTGAATTATGGCCCCTGGTTGTACGAAAAATCAATTTTTGTTTAGCTTGTTCTCTATGCATCTCTTGCATTTTTGTCAACAATTGAAATGAATCTGTGTTCCTGCGGCTACTGTAATAGTATCACCTTTCGACAATGCAGCAATATTTATATACTTTTAGCTTCCTTCTACGTTATTGTAACACATTGTTCTTCTTTATCAACCCATAATGGGCATATCCTCTTCTCTGAATCAGCATTTGTTTCTACTGCTAACATGCAAAAATGGACTAATTTTGGAAGAAATGCGACGTCTGATATGCCGTTGTGACGTCACAGTAACGTCATGACGTCGTAGAGACATAACGTCGGCACTTTTGGACTCGCTGGTACCGACTTTCTATCTGTCCGCAATACATTTATGGTATCTAAATCCAATAGTTTTAGAGATACGTGTATTTGCAATTTTTGACCGACAGCCGCCATCTTGGATTTGGCCACGCCCCCTGTCCTTATTTGGACTCTTATTTTGGTAAACTTTCTTTTCCTTACTTAGGACATTATAATGAGTCAATAGAAAACAAAAAACCTTTTGTTGCAATTTGTTCTACGTACGTTTGACCCGCCTAATATGTTCAGAGAAGGATTTGACCGACTGTTTTAAGTGGACTGTACCCAAAACTACTTTATAAAGGAACTCTTGGGCGATAAATACTTTCAAGTCTAGAAGTGTGTGGACGGAAAGAAAACTCTGAAAGATATCTTAGACATGGAGTATGGATAACCGATTTAAATATGCCGATAAATACGCCGTCTATTTTGGTCCTGAA
The DNA here is from genome assembly GCF_932274485.2 of Patella vulgata. Classification (NCBI taxonomy): domain Eukaryota; kingdom Metazoa; phylum Mollusca; class Gastropoda; family Patellidae; genus Patella; species Patella vulgata. Next base: position 30,077,641 of record NC_065883.2, read on the forward strand.
TGTTACAAACTGTTCCATAACAATTTTTAATTGTCAAAAGAATAAAAATTTATTTCTGTGTTTTTGTATTATTTCGATCATCTACGTCATCAGCGGTTGATATGAGCCGAATATATCGACCTGAGATGACGTCATTAGCGGTTGATATGAAATATCAACCTGTCATGACGTCATCAGCGGTTGATATCAACGAATATAATATCAACCTATGACGACGTCATGACAGGTTGTTATGAGATATAACTGCTATGAACATCAAAGAAAAAACTACCGCCAGTTGTATATGCTATATTTATCTCCCTTTTTGAAAGGCTTTACTTGAGGTCATAAGTGAGTATAAGACTTAGCTGGTATTAAATTAAGTCCAAAATAGTTATCAGGTAGCCTATGAATGTTAATTAATTGTCGCTTATTATACTTATATTTGAATACTGAACGTAATATAATCCCAATTCAGAAAATGGCATTTCGGAAAAATAAATCATATCAGAAAGACGCGTTGGGTTTCAGAGGATGATCACATAACAGTGCGTCAATATAAGTATTATACAATGTGTATATAGCAATGTATGTATGTGTATATATAAATATGGGGTCTATTTTACATTCAGTAATATACTCTTTTTTCAGCTTGTCAATCAAAGATTATATTTTAATTACAAAAGAATAAGTTTCTAAATATACTGGTAGGTCAAATGGAAAAAAAGGAAATGTCAAACCACCAAAGGCATATTATAATCCCAGGTTAAAAACGTTTCCGTGTTCGATTTAATCCATATAATAATATTAATGTGCTCAAGTTTTAATTTCCCTGTCTGTCAGCGAAAGTGGTAGGCTATTAAATTGGAGCTTTGCATAACACTCTTTAAAACGCGATAACATTATTTCTTTGAAGTACAATCATTTTACTCCTAAAAAAAAGTTCGTGTGTATCTATATACATGTAATTAAATTTGGGGATCACGTGGCTCGCTAGCCTGGAGGTCGGGTGTTCGATCCCTGCATTGGCCGAGAAAGTTCATACAGATTTTCCGGCGTGGTTTCCCCTTGTCAGTGATGCAGGACGGAGGGCCTGACAAGGACAGCTGTCTAGTCGTTCGGATGGGACCAAACCCGAGGTCCCGTGTACATATTGGCGTGTACGTAAAAGATCCCTTGACAGTTGGAATTCGATATAAGAGTAGGCCGTAGTGCCGCTGTCCGGGCAAAATTTTCCTCATAGCACACTGTATGGTGTATGCCCGTCTTCATTAGCCCAGTTCTGAGCAGAACAGTAGGACGTTAAACCCCATTTCATTTCATTTCATAATTAAATTTACTACAGCCTCTAACTTTACTTCTAGTAAATGACATGGGATAAAACGTCACACACCTAATTTCGAACATCACCACCATCTTTGCTCATTTAATGGGTATACTGCATTGTGAAACACATTAATTTTACCTCTTGTAACGCATTGGACCGATTGGTCGATTCTTTGAACGCAATAACTTTATTGAACAAACATGGACTATGCCTTTATTATCACGGTTAGCCGGGCAATCTTAAACTTTTTTTTTCATTTCCCAGGCCCAATAACCCGGTCTTGATTTCCCCTATCGACAAATTCCAACACTGACATTTCGGTATACTTTTCAAGACTATTACTCAGTAATTGCGCTCTTAATGCGAGAACATTGCTTATACACACACAACGAAAAAAAAGGGATTTTACTACCAACCGACTCTTTTTTGTTAGGGCGTGGCAAGCGGGGAATTTTTCTTAGTTCCAACCGCAAGGGCATCCACACATATGGGAAGGTATGATTAATCAAAGAAGCCATCCACTAATTGTAGCACACCGCGTGTACACTAATGACATGACTTTTTAAATCAGATTTTAAATTTCTCCGATGTAATTATTGTGATTGACGAGCGAACAGTTTTCTTTTTCACTGGAGACAATATGACATGAAATTGAGTTTCCTTACGTTCCATCAATTCGAATAAATAAAATGGGAATGCAAAGACAGGAATTGTAATCTGGACTTATATAGAGCCTGAAAACGTCAAAATCGCATGAAGACGAGGTTACGAAATGGCCGTTTGCAGGCACCCATATTTACACTGTACATGCCAAATATCAGAGCTGACCGAGCCATCTGGGGATTTTGGATCTATTTATGCCAAATGTCATATTGGTATGCATTGTGGCTAAATGCAATAAAAATAAATCTATTCCAAATTCAGATCTTCGCATTATGCATTTCAGCGATTGCGTAGAGCATGTTAAAACTGTCAGTACAAAAGCTAATCTAAACTTTCCAAAATTCTTAATTTCCAGATTCCTCGGATGAATAGATGAATCCATAAAAAGGTGAAAACTAGTGTGCACAGGTTAATGAGGTTTGTTCAACACAAATGACACAATTGTAATATAAATCACGAAAGATAAAGAGATAAATTGATGTGAAATACTGACCAATTTCACCATTGTTGTCATATTATATCATAACCTCTTTACATAGTAATACAGTCCCAGTAGAATATCATTAATGGATTTCAAATATCGAGGGAGTGCTATCAAACAGTAGAAAAGCGGATTTAATAATTACCGTTCCATTAAACGTATTGAGATGTATCCATGGACACATCACAATAATTTTAATATAAAACAAAACATACCACAGTTAATAAATATTGTAGATATTCGAATATCAATTGGTTTTGTGAACACATAATATACGCTTTAATGGGTTATCAAGCGGCGAAGATCCTTCGAGCTGTGAAACGGTTGTTTTTAAATCTACAACGGAAATTTAAAGAGGGATTTAAAACTTTTCATATCGAATATAAAGAGGCAGTGGCGCTTTGTGGGTCTTTGGGCCTTTTGGTAAAAATAAATAAATTTCGATTTGATGCCAAATATGCCAAGATATTGCTCACTTTCAGATATAACTTCTAATTTACTAGTCGTGCAAAGTTTTCGTTGTTTTAAATGAGCTTTAAGAACTTTGACGCCAAATAGCTTATATAGGTCATCGCTTTGATATTTAGGAGAGTCTAGATTTATTTTGAATATGATATTATCAAAGATTAATTACATTTTCTTTGTCTTGGTGACAATGATAATGTATTTCTAAACCCGATAGTTCTTTCCAGATTCAGGAATCTGAGAGGCCGACCGGTGGAAAAGTTTATTTAGCATGACCGTCTTGCGCTGAAAAGTGCATACTGTAAACTTCTGACGATTCAAACCACCTTAACCAACTATGATTACTAACCTATGGATCTTTAGCAGCGGGGAAAACCAACTGTACTCCTTGTCACGTTCGATTGTATGATCGAAAGCACGCCACTTGGCTTAATTGCAGACCTTGTGATGATGTTTAGCGTCCACGCGACACAATCGAATTTATTTCGGGACGAACATAATCGTACAACTGTATTTCAATAATTTTCTAGTGTTTAGGGATCTTTAGCATTGGGCGGAGCATCCGTGGAAAACCCACGAGGTTGGACAAGCAACCTTACTCCTTGTCACGTATCGGATCAAAATCACACCACTTGACTAAATTGCAGACCTTATACTTTTCAAAAGAAAACACTTCCCGATTTGAAAGGTCGTTTAATATTATTTAATATGGCCCGGTTCGTCCTAAGTGTCTTGTTTGTGATATTAAAGGAGCTCGGCCACTTTGGTGTAAAGTCAAAATGATCTTTTATAGCTTGATACGATGTGTTATTTTGATCGGACGAACCATGATAATTATTATTTCGGAAGATTATGCGGAAGTAAGTTTGTTTAGTCTTATTTTATTTTTTTAATACCACACAATCAGGTATATCTCAATAATGACTTCATCTATCTAACCGGTTTGTGATCACACTAAACAAATGAACACAATAAAATCGATCCTTTTTTGTCGTCTCGGCATGGAATGTGTTTAAATAAAATAATCATCTTACTTATTTTAGTACACTGTGTTGAAAATGTCTGTACTAATAATCGTCTTCATCGATAACATAATTATTCACATTTTATTCATTACCAGTACATAATTATAAAAATTATTTGTTTTCTCTTGGGTTTTTTATATAAAAAAAATCCTAAAGTCAAATAATTGTTCCAATCAAAATTGCTGATACAGTTATGAGTATTTTAAGTTTACATTGGTTTCTATTCGGTTCACAAAGCCATCTTTATCTCTCTAATAGCAAGTTAAAATGGTTTTAAAAACCCGGGGATAGTTAAGCCAATTTTACTTTGTTGTCTGAATGCCAAGGTGGGTTATAAAAAACAAAAAACAAGTTTAAAACCCTCAGCTTGCTACCTGTCTGAATGAGGGGGTTTGGGTGGCCGAATGGTTAACGCGTGAGCGTTGCATCATAAGGTCTTTTTTTAATTGAGTCAAGTGGCATGGTTTTGATTCCCCGCTGGTTGGCTACGTGAAAAGAAGTAGGGTCGCCTGTTCAACCTCCGGTTTCCTCCCACTGCTAAATACCCCTAAGCGCAAGCGAATTAATGAAATAATTTTGAACCATATGTTAGTCATATATTCGAGTGGACTTAAACCCCCCTGCCCCCCCCCCCTCTCTCTCTCTCTTTCTCTCTCTCTCTCCTTGTGCCGGGTTCGATTCCGGTTGTTGGCCGAGAATGTTTCTCGATATTTTCCGACTTGGTATCCCAAGTCCCCTTATCAGTAGGAATAAGAAATAAGAGTAGGCCGTAGCGCCGCTGTTCTGGCAAAATTTTCCTCATTCCCCACCTCCATTAGCCCGAATGAAACAGAAAAATATGATGTTGAATCCCCATTTCATTTCAATTACACTACTGATGACATTCCTACAGTAGAAGACATGTTGTTTTACACTACAGAAACACAAATTATATAGTCCGTCAATTAGCCCGGTAAATGAACCGAACAAAACCAGACCCCAAAATTAGTTTCGTATTTATAGATGGTGGGTGTTTTGGTGAAAAAGAATAACCCGAAAATTTCAGTGAAGCGAAGAAAAATCAGACCACCTTGAAATGGTAGCTGATATTTTATTCCTTATCCAGTTTTTTTTAAAAACATTTCAGTTTGTTTTCATTAAATTTTTGTCAGATATTTTTCGTCGAACTTGATCATGGGAGTGTAGATCCGTATCTTATTCTAATCAGATTTGGGTTTTAATTACCATTCAATTAAAATTCCTACGTAGTCGACACATTCTTGAAATACTGCAGTTAAAGGAATTTGAAGGTCATTGAGTTCAAGTAATGCCAGAAACCTTAATCATTTCTAACGGGTAACACAATAAAGTTGTTGATCTCTAATCAAAATCATCAGAACATAGAGATATTAGAATTATGTTCATAATACATTTTTATACGTCCACATTTTTATGTGGACGTATTATGCCGTCGACCCTGTCCGTCCGTCCATAATTTGTTTGTGGACACTCTACAGGTCACAATTTTTATCCGATTTTGACGGACCATAACTTCATGGTTTATGGCCCCTGATTGTACGAAAAATCACGTTTTTAGCTTAGAGGTCACAATTATCCGATTTAGAAAAAAAAAGTTCGAAAATATAACCGTCATAACGTAATGTCGGACCAAAATCGCACCAATACTGACGGACAAAATGGCCGCCCCTCGTACGCAAATAGTGTAAAAATATGGTACATCAAGGTTGTGAACCCTCTAGAGGTCACAATTTGGATTTGATTTTGATGAAACTTTAAATTTATTTTTGTATCACAAAGATCTTGGTTCGCATATCCGAAAGTAACTTCCTGGATTATGGCCCCTGATTGTTCGAAAAATTGCATTTTTAGCTTGTTGACCTGCTAGAAGTCACAACTTGTATTCAATTTTAAAAATCGTTTAAATATATCACCGTTATACCTCAATGAAGGCTGAGTTCGAATTCCGTGAAAATCGGACCAAAACTGCCGGACAAAATGGCCGCCCCTCGTACACTAATAGTGTAAAAACATATGGTATATCAAGGTTGTGGATCCTCTAGAGGCCACAATTTTTATCCGATTTTGATGAAACTTGAAATGTATGTTTATAATCCAAAGGTCTTGTTCCTTTCGATATTTGCGCATTTCGAACCTTAAATTCATGGATGATTATGGTCCCTGATTGTACGAAAAATCAAGCTGTAATACAAAGGTTGCGGACCCACTAGATGTCACAGTCTTTGTTCGATTTTGATGAAACCCTAAAATATATGTTTATGTCCCAAAGACCTCGGTTCCTGTCGATATTCGTGCATATCAGATTATAACTTCGTGGATTATGGCTTGTGGATCCTCTAGAGGTCACAATTTTTATCCAATTTTAAAAACAGTTTAATTATATCACTGTTACACCATAATGAAGGTTGAGTACAAATTTCGGGAAAATAGAATCGAAACTGTCCGACAAAATGGACGTTTTAATTGAAGTTATATAATTATTTCTTTTCGTCTTTATGATTCTGATTTTACCCATAATGTAAGATGTAGCATATAGACCATGTTTTTCACGAGACATCAATGAGTTTATATATATATATAGATCAGTTGACGATGTGTTTCACTGGCTGCTTATCACACAGAAGTAAAAACATGCCTTAATAAAAAAAATGACAGATGCTATATAACATTGAGTCGGGTAAGGTATAAAGTACAAAATATAAAAAGAATGAAAAAGAATTGCAGAATAAATGTCTGTTTCTTTTATCGTCGTAGATATATTTCACCGACTCTTGTGTCTCTGTGTTTGTCAAACTACTTTCTTCCTAATCATCTGATATTATCTTGCCACTGTGTCATTTGGGTGTCCTTTATGCCCCCGTCAGACCGGGTGCCGTCCTTACTGCGCTGCAGCGCCCGTACTGGGCCGTACAGCGACTCGAAAATGCGCATGGTCGCCGGCAAACGTAAACACAACGCGAGAAAATGTCCCCAAAAATTTACAAACTTGAAAAAAGTCGCGTTCTTTATTCCGTCAAACCGGGGTGGCGCCTTTACTGTGCTGCTTCGGCGACAGAAAATGGCCCCAGAGCGCGTCAAGATCGCCGTAAGCGTGGTAAAAGTGTGGTGGAAACGCCAGATATGGCGCTGTGGTCTCGATGGTCGCAAATGATCGCCGAGTCTCGGCGTTTGTTTTGAGCATGTTCAAAACAAACGCTTTGGTTCTGCGATCTGCTCTGGAATGTTGTAATGCCCTCGTCAGACCGGGCTGGCGTCCTTACTGCGCTGCAGCGACCGTGCGGCGATCAGAAAATGCACAAGGTCGCTCTGCGACCATTTTCCGTCGCCGTAGCGTCGCAGTAAGGACGCCACCTCAGTCTAACGGGGGTATTACTATATTCTAAATTTATGGACTGTCCTTTACTATATTGCCCTTTTTGTATTTAGAATGTCCATTACTAGGTTGCCCTTTCCCTGGTACTATAATAGTTATGTTTAATAATATTAGAAGTTGGAACTGAACTCGTTAACTAGTTCAAGTTTATGTTGTACGGAATAATAATATGTAAATAATATATGTAAAGTGATTATAATAGAAGATATTATCAGTACGCGTGTTTTTCATGTTACATATCTGATTGTCAGCTTGTTGATATTACTTGTTTTAAAATGTCATACTTTTTATAAACTTTTCATTATCTTTTTCTACTCCTACTTTCATCTTTCAACAACAGTTTCTACTCATCCAAAGAAACGCCATTAATCACTTTCTACAGGTTAATTCACTTACAATGCTTTTTACCCTGTTTACATCAAATGTTATGTTGATTTCATTTAAAAATGTTTCTATTTATCTTTTGTACCTATTTATTCATCATCAGACAATACGAAAATTGTCACATCATTAATCTTCCGCAGGATCCACAGGGACCTTTCCTTTGTTTTGTTTTTTTGTTTTTTATTTCTAACTAGTGTATCATAAGAAATACAATAAGGTTGAGTTCACATGAAGATCATTATTCGTACGTTACCTTTTGATTCTGATCCACTTGACATATATGGTCGGGTAGCTTAGCAATGTGATCTCAACAATTCTGCTACACTGCTTATCACCCAATCGTATCTTGAAAGATCACGTGATATTTTGCTGTGCCACCTGACGGACTAATCCAATGCTTGTCAGTGTGAATGCAAATGTTAATAACTTTTTATTTTGCATGTTTTACTTCGGGTATTATCATTGTAAACGGTGCCTAAATAATAACCCTAGTACTAGGAAAAGGCAACTTAAATGGAATTGGTCATTAATTTGGATTTTAATGGTCTGATAACCACGCGAATAACAATGTTACATTTTTGTATTTAGAAAACGTGGTTGGTGACTGCGTATGGCCATTGTTCTGGGGTTACCTTTCAACAGCTTCATCATATGGAAGCCGATAAGTACAATTTCACCCCTTCTTTCCTTCAAGTCAACGAGGTGCGAAGGCGAAGCCAATTAAGTAGCCATTCCAAATGGACCTAATCTCGCTCCTCTCCTTCGCTACGAGTAACAGCTCAAAGTCAAGAGGTCCAGTGTGAAGCCAAGAAGTCGAGTCACTTCTTGGCTTGACGCTGACTATTTCCTGCCTTCTTGGCCTCGCCCTGTTAACTCATGGCGAAGCGAACCCGCGAATCAGCGAGATTCTTTTCCTTCGCTTCACTATGAGTCTATAACCGAAAGGTGAATCCAAGAAGCTGCAAAATCATTTAACTTCGTCTTCCAGTTCCAGACAACTCGGACAAAAGACCACTCGGACCAGCTGATAGACCACTCGGGCCAAGACAGAAAAGCCCTTATTCGATCATTTTATATTTTGTCGGATAATTTTCTCAAATAACTGAATTGGGTACTGTGTATTAACACACCAGTGTGACTTAAACTCAGCTGTTCGAAATAAATGTAAATTTTAAGTACATTGCACAAGATGGGTACATAAAGAGAAAATGCGCAAAATAATATTGTTAAAGGGACAATAACACTCTTGCTGGCTTGACAGCTCCAAAAAAAAAAAAAAAAAAAAATAGCCTTATTCTAAGTACTAGATGTGTTAGTGTCCTACCTGTTGTGTAAATTATCCATTAAATCCTAATTTACTTGTCCAGAGGGTTCAAAAATATTTTTAAATCCAAGTCACATTTGAAAAGCTTTACGTCAGACTTTTCAAATCATTTAGTTGGATTTTTCCAATTTTTTAAATTAGGTGTGTTAAGATTAAATTTGTATCATCAATTACTTGGAATATTGTAAAATAGTACAATTTGTTGATCAGAATAAAGATTGGGACATATTATTCAGTTACAACAAGAGTGGTATTGAGCCTTTAATTTAAATGTAGAAACAACATTAGTTCCTGACAATTTGTATTTGACACAATTATTTTCGAATATTTTATAGTTAGTCTTCAGTCAATAAATGCATAAGTAATCTACAGTTTATTTATCATCAGCAACATTTTAATTCAAATGTCAGGTGATTGTATTTCTGAAATGTATATCTTGGCCATTGAAATACAGTCAAAACGTGTAAAGATCAACTCCTTCGCAATGTGAAGATTGGTCAATGTCGAAGGATAATAGAACGCATATTCCCCGAATTTTACAGAGTCAGAGTTGAATTTTTTTGCAAAATGCCCCTTTAAAGAAAAGACAATAAGCCCACATGGTGCATACAATTGAAATTGCATGGCATGTTGGCGCCAAACCAAATCACCCAACCCTCTCCCCAGTTGTCTGATTATCTAATTAAAATAATAATATCATAAATTTCACAAATCATTAAGCCATGATATTAATACAAAGTTATGATAAGTTCGTAACATCTTGACTGCTAAACCACAAGGAATGACCTTCAGAATAGGGCTGGTTTCTCATAGTATATACACCAAATCACTTTATGCCCATGAAATGTTGGTGTACTTTCGTAACCGCAATAAATAATTATGAAAATGTTTCCTTTAATTGACTTCCAACTGCTAACCTCAGAAATCAGTACACAATCTACAATCAAATCTAGACATGTTAAACTAAAGAAACTAGTGTCGGTTGTATTATTCTTGATGCGTTTAAAGGAAGTTACGTACATTTTTCCTATTACTATGATAGTTCTACCACACAATTAAAAGAAAGGGTTTTAATCGTGACACAGATAAGACTAAGCCACTACATTTGACCCGCTCTTATTAATGTGTAATCAGTATGTGGTCCGTCAATCCGACCGAAAAGATACGGTTACAAATTGCAATACAGGACGCAGCAAAGCATTCGTATCATATTATAATTTAACGTAAAACAGGACAAACGGTGAACAAAATGTTCAATTGATAAACTTTTGGTTTCGATGTAAGTGGGTACTAACTTAAAGTAGCTAAGTCTCTTACTCAATATCATCAAAAATCTTCAACATTGGTCTTGTTATCTTTCAGGGAAAAGATGGGCTTCTGATATCCAATATTCAAGACAAAATAAACATTTTACCATTGGTACACGAATTGTGTACCATAATGCGTTTCAGCGCCATTTGGAACAAGGGACTCAAAGAACAGGGCTAGACATATTCCACAAGTCACGTCAAATGGTGACGCTATATTCTTATCTGGAGAGCATGCGCAATAAATACCATCGGTGTGGACTGAAAAAAACAGACCCTAAAGATTGCCATTCACATGAGACTTCTGGCGTATTTCGCCGAACATAACTGATTAGAAATAAAAGTAAAAACAGAAACAATTGAATGTAAATCAGTTTATATACATTCATATTACATTGTTATATGCGTTGCGACCCATTTTTGTCAATTTCTAGGTCCCAAATATTAGTGATTTAGCTCCTTTAAAATATTATTTAATTTTTGATAGATATACTACACTGCAAATGAATACAGTCCATGAATTTAATTATTTATCTTTAAGGAAAGACACGGATAACCACTGTACAATACTGTGTGGGTTTTAATTATGTTAGTTATATTATAAGTATATAAGAAGATGATAGCATTACAACATATGTATCAAACTTATTCAGAAAATTGTATCCACCAAGGTCATATAGATCATCAGCCCAGAGCAAGGTACCAATATCCAAATACGGAAACATTTATTGTGTAGCCTAACATATTTAGATACTGATGACGGCCGGGATCTCCTACCGTGTGTGGCCCTTAGAGGTAAAAAATGAGCGCATCAGTATAAAATACCCAATGCCAGACACATTGCCTGGTGCATAAGGCCCGCCAAACACTCGCAAGATCAAATGTTGGAGGTATAACGTCTAGGACAAAATTTGTTTCGCTTGGATCATTCTATACTCTTATGAGATTGTTAATGTTTTGAAAGTCTTACTTTCCTGCGGTACTTTTGATATGATCTAACTTAATTCTGTTTGATTTAACGCATTTTAGTCCCATTTTAGGTGATCAAGGGTCCACACATAGCATATCTAGTTTTGTGGTGAAAGTATAGCGGACTACACCTTATTTTTCTTCGCATTGTGTTATACGGCTTAAAATTAAATCCTCATGAATTGTTTTTACTGCCATAATATATTCATTAAAATGAGAAGTTATCTTATTTAAAGTTCACATTATAAATTTACCACCAAATTCAGTATGTGCCTAATAGCGCTGTCTGCAGGAATGCGGATTGAAATTATTTACAAGTTGGTGCAGAATTGCGGAAATTTGCATTGTTTTCCTCTGACAAAGATGGCTTTGAAAACGACGATGCGGTGATATTAGTGCATGCAAGCGGAGGAAAACCCTATGCTTATCTATCGACAAACAACTATACTCTGATCCACCGCAAAACATTATTAATTTCTTTGTGACTTGATATATTTTTTTCTAGAAATCAGACTTTTAACTCCCAATTACAATGTAGATGAATACAAGGGGATAATTATCCGAAAAGGACTATAATCTTATTGTAAAGCTTTATTAATTTATTTATTGGCCGAGATTTTCTTTTTCTGCTGCTAGAAATTGGATTTTTAATTCCCAATTAGTGGAATAAAAGGAAATAATTAGCCTTGATAGTATTCCGTTAATTGGTCCTTGATATGTAACAGGTGGCACCTGAAGATGTTCTGATATTTGTGTAAGCCGTCTGCTCAATGTAGAAATTATCCGGTAATATTCGCAGACAACTGGGAGTCATAACTCGACATATACCGCCATGATTATTGTTTTTCTCTTGTAATCCTGTCAGACAATTTGATTTCACTTAATTCTACTTAATAATGTTGGTGGTAGAATGTTTATGGTTAACCCGTATGACTTTGCTACCACAAAGTGCCACGCTACTTAAAACGACGAAGGGAGTTTTCGCTTCGACTATACTTAACACGATGAAGGGAGTTTTCGCCTCGCCTCGACCGTACATGTTTCTATAAAAGACCTACGTGCACTGTTTATTAGCATTTTTTTCCGTTTTACATTATCAAATGGCCATATATAGGATTAAGACCACTAATCAGTCTCTATTGGGGGAGCGGAGCCGTGGTGGCTCAGTTTGTGAAGGGGCTGGCTCGCTAACCTGGGGGTTCCGTGTTGTATCTCGGTGTTGATCGAAATTCTCTCATAGCACACTATATGGGGGTATGCCCATCTTCGTAGATAGAGCAGACAACTACCAGAACGTTATCTCCATTCCATTTTAATTCTGCTCTGTGTGTGTGTGGGGGGGGGGGGGGTACTAGTTTGAGTGCATGTCGTAATAGTAATGGTATAACACATATCTACTGTGCGTTTTAATATATAATACGGTTATCCCATACAAGAACTTAAATCATCTCCCGAATTACATTAACGAGAGGTGGGGTCCTATTTTGACAAAATATTACATTAACTAGGTCCCCACCTATTTAAAATGAAAATTGGTTTAGGGTAACTAGAGTAAATATAAATAAATAAACAATGTCTAGAACTACTGGGATGTAAAGTGGAAACGTTTTAAGGAAAGAATTCATTCTTGTATATTTAGATACGTTACAGAAATATTTCCCTAGACAACACTATTTGACCTTACAAGACTAGAAAGTCAATGTAATGTTGATAATCGTCGCTAGGGGTCGACTGTGGTGCTCTAATGTCATACAGAACAATAGTCAGTTATGTCATTTATATTGTTAAAACACCATTTTCTTAATTCATAACAACGTCTTAACCACAAGCACGTGACAAACAACATATGAAGTCATAACCTCGATTAGTCTTGAATATCACGGCGGCAATTTACATAGATATTGAAGAAAATGTGTTCTGGTTAATTGAGCCAAAGGCGAAGAGTGGCAGCAGTTTTGGGGATTTCGTTTCATAATATTTTTTGCGAACAAGCTGATAGAATTTCACCTGTCAAATAAGCGATAATGAAATGCGTAAAATATTTGGAAAGAATTCGATGACTTTAGTTACGAAAGTTGACTAGAGGTGGCGTTAGAGTGTTGATATATTTAGAGGCAGACGACGAAAGAAACCATACTGTCATTTATCATATAAAATATGATATGTCTTTTAAAACATATTCGTTGGTGACAGTCGTTAATAAAACCGCATTCTGTCGGTACATATTGTCATTTAAAACCAGATTTAGGCTTGTGCAGGCGTACCATACTTTCTAAGGCTGTGAAGGAGTATCGGGCCTTCAAGGAAGGATAGACGGGGTTTGCAGGGCAATGGAGTGAATTGAGCTTTAACGTCCTACTTTTCTGCACCGCTGAGCTATTGATGACGGGTATGTGCTATGAGGGTTCTTTTATGTTCATCCGAAATGAAATGAAATGGGGTTTAACGTCCTGCTGTTCTGCTCCTAAACTGGGCTAATGAAGACGGGCGTACGCCATACAGTGTGCTATGAGGGGAAATTTTGCCCGGGCAGCGGCGCTACGGCCTACTCTTATATTGAATTCCAACTGCCAAGGGATCTTTTACGTGCACGCCAGTGTGTACACGGGACCTCGGTTTTTCGTCCCATCCGAACGACTAGACAGCTGTCCTTGTCAGGCCCTCCGCCCTGCATATGTTCATCCGAAAGATTCCGAACGGTTGCATACTGTTCCTTGTCAAACCCTGGCATGGGGAAGCCATGTTGGGAAATCGCTAAGAACTTTCCCGACGAACACCGGGAGCGAACCCGACACCTGGTTAACGAGCCTGTGCCTTAGGCACTGAGCCACCTCCGCTTCCTTTGCAGGGCACAGTTTCTATATCGGACGTGGGATATACCTAACCTGATACAGTCCCTGTATTAGTACGGCGTTACCGTGTTGGAGTTACGTAGAACACGGGTCGGAATGAAATGTATGACTATTTTACCATGATCCCGTGAAGATGCCGTGAACAGCATCAAAAAGGGATTACAGTGTTGGTCTAGCTACTGATATTTTCCATCTATTTTGAGCTACATAGGGATTGCAATAAATTAGTCATTAATCTATTTCGACATTCATTTTTATTATTCTGACTTTTAGCAACATGGATATAAAATGGCTATAAACATGGTGCTTAATCTAATTGCTCATTTCCTTAGACAATTCTCTACATGAGTCATTTTATCTTATTTTGTCGAGGCAATTAAAACAACACGCCCGCGTCATTTAACTCCAATGACCACGGTTATGTTATAAATTACCAAGGCAGACATTTCAAAATCCTCATTTAATTTACTACCCCCGGCTCACCGTCGCCCATCAGGTCAATATGGTTTGAAATACATAACAAGACAACAGATGTTTTTATCGAGATAATATAGAGCAGGAGCCCGGGGGGTTCAACCTAGCTGAAAAGTTAACCAATTTCTATATGTGCCACTAGGTTCTCTATGGGTCACTGTCACAGGATATGAACGTCTGCCGCGCCCGTTATGGTGGGTCTGGTCAAGAGAGCCAAAACAATTTGACCCAAAAACTAAGCTAGACTAGCTCATTTACTAACCACATGAAACTTGTTGCAAAATGTTCAGCATATCCAGATTTATCCAGAATCACCGATGCCAGACATTTTCAGTGGTGGGGTACCCCCGCCAGACGCCCCTAATTGACCAACCCCAAAGCTAACCTAGACTAGCTCGTTTACTAACTGCATAAAACTTTTTGCAAAATGTTCAGCATATCCACATGTATCACGAATCACCGATGCCAGACATTTTCAGTGGTGGGGTACCCCCGCCAGACGCCCCTAATTGCCCCACCCCCAAAGCTAAGCTACACTAGCTCATTTACTAACCGCATGAAATTTGTGGCAAAATGTTCAGCATATCCACATTTATCCAGAATCACCGATGCCAGACATTTTCAGTGGTGGGGTACCCCCGCCAGACGTCCCTAATTGACCCACCCCAAAAGCTAAGCTAGACTAGCTCGTTTACTAACCGCATAAAACTTTTTGCAAAATGTTCAGCATATCCACATGTATCACGAATCACCGATGCCAGACATTTTCAGAGGTGGGGTATCCCCGCCAGACGCCCCTAATTGCCCCACCCCCAAAGCTTAGCTAGACTAGCTCATTTACTAACAGCATGAAATTTGTTGCAAAATGCTCAGCACATCCACATGTATCAAGAATCACCGATGCCAGACATTTTCAGTGGTGGGGTACCCCCACAAAACGTCCCCAATTGCCCCACCCCAAAAACCTAAGCTAGACTAGCTCATTTACTAACCGCAGGAAACTTGTTGCAAAATATTCAGCATATACACATATATCAAGAATAACCGATGCCAGACATTTTCAGTGGTGGGGTATCCCCGCCAGACGTCCCCAATTGCCCCACCCCACAAGCTAAGCTAGACTAGTCCATTAACTAACCGCATGAAACTTGTTGCAAACTGTTCAGCATATCCACATGTATCGCGAATCACCGATGCCAGACATTTTCAGTGGCCAGACGCCCCTAATTGCCCCAACCCAATATTTAAGCTAGACTAGCTCATACTAACCGCATGAAACTTGTTGCAAACTGTTCAGCATATTTACATGTATCAAGAATGACCACCGTCAGACATTTTCCATTAAGGGATACACACACCCTAAATTAGCGCATCTACTGACCGCACGAAAGTTGTTGCAAAATGTTCAGCACATGCTCATGTATCAGGAAGGAACATTACCAGGCATGTTCATTGGTGGTGTACACCCGCAAGATGTCCCTTATTGCCCCACCCCTCCATCCTCCGACATAATGACAACCGAGAGTTTCTTTCTTATCGGAACTCTTATGGGTAAAGTTTTGACACGTTCACTTAGAAATGAGCCAGACATTTCAGTGGTGGGATATCCCTGTCATACGCTCTTAGTATCAGTTTATGTCCTTTGGATCAGAAATGCAGTGTCACATTCGTTCCCAACAATGATTGTCTCATCGCTGTCACTGCCATGTCTGCTTTTGTCCTTTCGAACATACTGCCTGGTATTGCAGCTCCACTAAACCAAATGGGCTGGCGGGGATCGCCAACCACCTTCCATCCACAATCGGTAGGTGCCAAACCATAACCAGGGCAAGACGCTGAAGCCCATTGCCACGACATGGTCACGTTGATGAGCCTTTGAGCTTCATTTCAAAACATCTTCTTGATGAAAATCGCCAACCATCTTCCATCCACAATCGGTAGGTGCCAAACCATAACCAGGGCAAGACGATGAAGAATGGTACGTAGTGGACTCTTTGGAGTTTCATTTCAAGACATCTTCTTGATGGAGACAGAAAGGCACAGTCAATCCTTTTGACATTTTAAAGTGGGTTCTCCCAAAATAAAACTTTGGATAAATCACTCGGTGAATCAATGTAGACAAACTGATGATAATAGTACTGTCAAGCGACCATTTATATACTATACATCTGGTTTAATTTAAACAGTATTCATTCACACTACAACCTATTTAAGAAAGGTTTTTTTGAGTTATGTGTTATGTGGTGGATACCCCACCACTGAAAATGTCTGGGTCAATTCTAAATAAAAGTATCAAAACATGAACCATAAGAAAGAAACTTACCCTGTGTCCTGTATGTTCTCAGTTGTCATTGTTGTACGTTCGGGGAGGGGGTGGGGAAATTAGGGAAATCTTGCAGATGTACACCACCACTGAATATGTCTGGTAATGTTCGTTACATGATATATGAGCATGTGCTGCGCATTTTGCAACAAGTTTCGTGCCGCCAGTAAATGGACTAATTTAGCTTAGATTTTTTTTTTTTGGGGGGGGGGGGGGATTAGGGACGTCTGGTGGGGTTACCCCACCACCGAAATAGTGTGGCGGTGGTCATTCATAATACATGTGAATATATTGAACATTATGCAAGAAATTTTATGCGGTTAGTAAATGAGCTAGTCAAGCTTAAATATTGGGTTGGGGCAATTAGGGCCTCCGGCGGGGGTACCCCACCACTGAAAATGTCTGGCATCTGTGATTCGCGATACATGTGGATATGCTGAACAGTTTGCAACAACTTTCATGCGGTTAGTAAATGAGCTAGTCTAGCTAAGTTTTAGGGTGGGGCAATTGGGGACGTCTGGCGGGGGTAAATCACCACTGAAAATATCTGCCATCGGTGATTCTTGATACATGTGGATATGCTGAACATTTTGCAAAAAGTTTTATGCGGTTAGTAAACGAGCTAGTCTAGATTAGATTTTAGGGTGGGGCAATTAGGGACGTCTGGCGGGGGTACCCCACCACTGAAAATGTCTGGCATCGGTGATTCTTGATACATGTGGATATACTGAACATTTTGCAACAAATTTCATGCAGTTAGTAAACGAGCTAGTCTAGATTAGATTTTAGGGTTGGGCAATTAGGGACGTTTGGCGGGGTACCCCACCACTGAAAATGTCTGGCATCGGTGATTCTCGATAAATGTGGATATGCTGAACATTTTGCAACAAGTTTCATGTGGTTAGTAAATGAGCTAGTCTAGCTTAGTTTTTGGCTACCTGTTTTTTTAGTCTGGCGGACACGCCCCACCGCCTAAAATGTCTGGCAGTGGGCATTCTAAATACATTTTTATATGCTTAACATTTTGCAGCAAGTTTTACGTGGTTAATAAACGAGCTAGTCTAGCTTAGTTTTTGGATCCTATTTTTTGCCCCTCTTGACCACACCCACCACAACGGGCGCGGCAGACGTTCATATCCTGTGACAGTGACCAATAGGGAACCTAGTGAGGCATATAGAAATTGGTTAGCTTTTCAGCTAGGTTGAACCCCCCGGGCTCCTGGTCTAATAATATCCATGGACAAGCGTCAGAGAGAAGGGGTGCTGTCGATGCTTGTTCCTGACATATTAGAAATTCTGGAAATCTTGCCCGGACACCGACGTTTCCGCTTACTATTTTTCAAATTCCATTCAATCTACAAATATTATTAGTTTTTTTTATCTGAAAACGTAAATTTGATCAAATTAATAAAACGATACCAAAAAAGGTTGTGTTTTCATATCAAACAGATTATTTCTCTGCAAATACACACATGGGTATTAGTAATATCTTGCTAGTGAAGTTGGTTTATTCCCAAGAAATATCCGTTACAGCCCACGCGAGATTACGACCAAATTTAAGGATTAAATTAGCGGAGACTTGGCGAAGCTCTGAACATTTGAGGGATAAAGTGATCAATAGGATTGAACGTTGTGGACTTAAAGGCTCAATGTAGCATAGGACCAATAAACATTTTTCTTATTTAAATTATAACAAAATATATGGGCTGAAAAGTGTTATTTAGATATTAATTTAGACAATTAAAACTAAACTTTGATATCAGTTGATGCAACTGAATTATTATTCAATATTTCAGTAACAATAAAGATGATGGTGTAAAATTAATAAACATACAGAGACAGGGGTGTTCACGTCCACATTATGAATGTCAACGTATAAAAAGTGGTGTTACTTTCGTTAAAGTGGATGATTTGAAAACTTTTTGGACCAATACGCTTTTAATACCACTTTACATTATGCAAATATTAGTGACTCGATGAAGGTTAAAACGACAGATTTGATGGTTTTCAGTCTCGGGTGGTTTCGTACTCAGGGTATATTCTAAAATTTATCATTTACGGTCAGTTTTTCAATACAAAATTCGTACCGGGGTTGGGGGGTAGAGAACTCCTACGGACGCTCTAGAGCGAGGTCCACTAAGGGGGCTGGGCTTATTATATCCTAGACCACGGGCCGTCCCTGCACCTGCTTCCATTTAAAGCTATTCAGTGTCTGGCTATTGAGTTCTTGAAGTGGGTAGAATGGATCTTTATCTATAATCATGTCGAATACATCTTTCTATAAAAGCAGACTGGCTTATTGCACTAGATTGTATAACCTTCTATAATATGTTTGATTGAATCATTGTTTGGTAACAATGATAGTGTCCCCATTAAAACGTGCCATAATACTGTCTCTGTTCTATAATGTTTTCACTAAATGCCTTTTAAAATAGATTATTCAATAGATCACATTTTATTTTGTATGATCTGAAATCCATAGAAGCCTTTAAGCATGATAATCTGGTTATTGACATTTTTTCTTTAAGTCAAATATATTTTTTATTATAAAATAGCAACATGTACACAAACAACAATTTATGCACAAATGAAGCAAAGGAGATTTGGCATCAGTTAAAGCGTAAACATAATCGAAATTAAAAGGAGTTTAACCAGGACAAATTTCATTGATACATGTCGTGTGCCATAGGGGGGGGGGGGGGATTTTCCCAAGGGCTGCGTTGATCCATGTTGTGTGCCATGAGGGGAAATTTTCCCCAGGGCGCTAGAACCTAATCTTATTTCGGTGTCACTGGCGGGAGATATTTACCGCGCTGTCAATAGTATACAGTTTACGTCCCATCTGAAGGACTAGATGTCAGTCCATGCCACTCCCCATGTTTCACCACTGACAAATGAAAACCAGACTGGAAAAATCCGAGGCACGTTCTCGGCCAACACCGTGACCTAATCCATATTCACCGAGTCACCGTAAACGGGCTGCTGATGTGCGTCCATAGTGTTGCATGATGTCCTAAATATCGTCACATGGGTGCAATGTTGATTTTTGTTTTGTTCATCGAAACTGTATAGAATCCCGAAGACAATTGGATTATATTATTTTGTGCTGGTATTATTTGATGATATTTCTATAGGTAGGCATAAGAAAGATTAATAACTAAAGTGTTGAATTTTCCAGCAATAAAAAGGTGACCATTTTGAAGTAATAGTGTCTTTAAATGATACTATACGAATTTCTTCCACTGTTCTAAGGGAGGTAACACTAATAATAAAACACTGCAGCAGGAAAAATCATTAATCAAATACTGACTGCTACTTGTTAGAACCGTTTAGTTTTCTTTTCTTCCTATTTGAATTCATATTTTCTATAAAGTTGGGGGATGTTTATGATTTTGAGACGTTAGGATCAGGGTTGCAGGATACAAATCCTTTTAAAATCAACTTAAATGCGCTCTTAGTGTTTATTTTCGTTGTGTTCCATGAATGGTTAACAAACAAATACATGTATCTAGTATCACGTACAAAAACGAAATGTGTAATCATATTATTAATTTTAAAAGAAGTCATGGCGATTTGAAAATCTGAAGCATTTTTGTGTGACTGTTACTCTGGTTACTAGGAGAAGGGCTGTTACACTGGTCACTTCAGTTGGCGGCCATTTGTAACTAAACTAATTAAGTTATACTGTAATAATTACTAAAAGTTCGTGAATAATTTAACAGAAAAATATCATAAAGGATACTGGTATGAAACGACTTTTGGCTAGAAATAAATGCCAAGGACATAGCTTTCCAAAATATGCATTATGCCATGAATGGTTAGCATTTGTTAAACATATGCAAACATGTTGTTTGTTTTGAAACGGGGTTCGCGCTGGCTCAGTGAGTAAGACGCTGCTCACGGTGTTGACCTAGAAAGTTCCTCGAGGTTTAACACTCTACTAAACTACACCGACTGGGCTAATGAAAACGGGCGTACATCATACATTGTGCCATGAGTGAAATTTTGCCCTTACAGCGGCGCAACGGCCTACTCTTATTTCGAATTTGAACTGTCAACGGTTCTTTTAAGTGCACGGGATTCAATCCCGGACCCCCAGTTGATAAATGATGTTAGAGAAACTTTATAAATCAGATGTCTCTTATATAGTTTATGTCCAAACGCCAATCATGATTATAGGTCACAGGGACCACGCTTACAATATTTATACACTCGTTTTGCTTACCCTGAACATAAAATACTCACCCTAACCCTAACCCAACCCTAGGTATTGATGTAGTGAAACTATACACCAAGTTTCATCACTCTCATTCAATTAGAACCAAAGTTCTCGTGATGCAGGACGAGGGGCCTGACAAGGACAGCTGTCAAGTCGTTCAGGTGGGGCGAAAAACCGAGGCCCCTTGTACACATTGGCGTGCACGTAAAAAATCCCTTGACAATTTTTAATTCGATATAAGAGTAGGCCGTATAGTGCCGCTGTCTGGGCAAAATTTCCCTCATAGCATACTGTATGGCGTATGCCCGTCATCATTAGCCTAGTTCGGAGCAGAACAGTAGGACGTTAAACCCATTTCATTTCACTTCATTTCATTTGGTCCCAAAGTATCAAAGAATCAAATCGCTTATCTCTGCTTACCCTAAGCAGAAAATGCTCATCTTCGAACTCCGTCGGGGTATTCACCTAATAAACACATACACCAAGTTTGAACATTCTACCTCAGTTAGAAGCAGAGTTATTGTGTCCCAAAAGGTGTGACAGATAGACAGACGGACAGACCCATTTTAATAGAAAGAAAGGTATAACGGTGGGAGGAGATGGTAGGACAGATGTACCTGACCCCAACGCTATGTTTGTATTTTATATACAATTAGTCCAGATTGGTCTTAATTCGTATTTATCACGTTGTGAATGTATATCTTTGATCTGGCCGACATACAAAAGTTAATTATCTAATCAGCGTTCTTAATCCATCGAGGACTTCTAACCTCGAAGTGCTAATTAATTTATGATCCTATGTCTGTGCAACTTTTAGTAGGTATTGATTAATCGGAGATTACCGACACGTGTCCACTTGCACAGACACTTGTATCAATACACAAATAAATACTCAAACAAACTGTTATATTCAATTTTGTTGATTATGTCAAACTACATTTTGGAAAGTCGTTGGAATGAAGAAGTTTCTCAAATGAATGTTAATTATAACATTAGAGTTATTACTGTTTTTTCCATGTTTGAAAACAAAATTGATGGCAATTGGAAAAGAAAAACACTGAGCCAGCATCAATTTCTGGATTCCAAGTATAACGAATCATTTCTATTGGTCTGCTGCGACCAGAGACGAAGACGATTCGACGCAGTTGCTTTGTCAGTCACATCCACAAGTACCACCACGAAACTATTTCGTTTCGTAAAAGCCGAAAATTTATTATCACTTGACTTCATAGATGTTCGTATCGCCGTCGCTAACAATTGTACACCCTTCTAGTTGTCTTCATAGAAAGCGGATTGTTATACAGGTTTAGGTTTACTGTTGGCTTACTTCAATTTATTCTGATCAAAAGAACACGGGGAATATGGCTACAGCGACTGTCTTTGTTATGGTATTATAAAACAAATTCTAAATTGGATCTTAAATTAAAATAATATACAAAACAAATTATTCCGTAGTGAATTGTTTTATTTAATTAGGGGATTAAGGAATCAGTCAGGCGTTAATGAATACGCCCCTCGGTTACTGTGACGTTACTGGCGTCTGAGGAGATTAAGAGTATTTTCGTTTTTACGGCAAGTCTATATTTTCGACTTTAAGTGAAAATGGCTGATTGATGTGAACTCGCGGTAAAGTACATATAGAAACCATTGACTACAAGTACAGAAAATTTCGTCTGGTGACCTTATGTGCACTTTAATTAAGAAAGCGGTCTCTTCATAAACTTGAAGCTCAGGTTAAGCGAATGTTTATTGCTGTCGATATTTGCGCTGCATATCTGATGATTCTTCGGTCAGGTCTTCCGTAAAGGATAACATCCGTCAAATAGTAACATTGTCGTAAGATAACTAATAATATCCGGACATAGGGGCCCAGTCTAGACAACCATCGAATGGTTATAATTTCGACAACTAACAGCTCACGCACATTAATATCTTAGCATCATAAACGCGCAATTATAATCTAATTTTAATTGTAATCTCTTTAGTGATGACAGATGTTTTGTATGGGATTGCGTATTATTAAGATTTTATGATACAGCTTCTTTACTTGGCTTGCAATTTTGTACATGTATTTGACTCTGTTGGTAGACAACTCCCATCTGATTAGTTTAGTAGCTAACGGTTTTAAAAGTATGCAGTTCTCATCTTCAGTTGATGTTTTTAGGTTGATTATCTAGACTATTAAAATAATATTTGCTTACGATATCTAATGGGAGAGGTCAATTTAAGTATGTAAAGACATTAGCATAGTTTGTTTTCAGTGGCAGTCTTTAATGCATTTTACATAACATTTATGAAGGTTCTGTTTTAAAAACCTAAAGAATGGCACAACTATATCCATTGGGTTCCCAGTAAGCAAATAGATTTATGATCATTAATCTGAAATGGATTAATGCTTTTGCTTTGGTACTTCATTAGAACCTGGGCTAAATTATTATTCAGAATGATGTTCTGCTGCAAGGGAGGTAACTCCCGAATCACCAGGGATAAGACTATCGTCGATGTTCACTTCAGTGTTAAATACATGACATTTTGACATTCTAATCATCTTAAAGGACAATATTGGTGTCGGCCATTATATGTGATAGAACTGGTTAAACACGTTCCAAATATAATGTTAACACAGAAATCATTGATACTATAGATACGTAACGAAGATTTGAAGAAACGGAAGTTATCGTTCTATATAACTGATTGAAGTGAAATGAAATTGGGTTTAACGCCCTTCTGCTCCAACTGGGCTAATGAAGACAGGCAAACGCTATGAGGGAAATTGTGCCCGGAGAGCGACGCTACGGCCTACTCTTATATCGAATTCCAACTGCCAAATGATCTTTTACGTGTACACGGGACCTTGATTTTTCGTCCCATCCGAACGCCTAGACAGCTGGCCTTGTCAGGCCCTTCACTGACAAGGGCGAGGGGGGGACCACTTCAGAAATCCCGATGAACTTTCTCGGCCAATGCAGGGATCGAACACGACCTCCTGGCTAGCGAGCCAGCGTCTTACCCACTTAGTCACCTGGTTCCCTGAAGTAACTTAATAAAAACATGGTAATGCACGGACCTTTTCTCGAGTGGCTTTCAATTATCATTATTATTTTTATTATTATTTTTTTTTTTTGAATTGTCAGATCTCCTCTCATAGTCTCATATATAACAACTTTTGGTCTTCAAAGGAATTAACAGTGAGCAGAAATTCACCCGTGTATGTGTTATCGCTCGTTACTTCAGTTAGTTATGTCGAAGGATAACTCGTTTGTTTTTTTTTTGCTTTTGCTTTCGACACTTTCCCTTCTTCAAATCTTCGGTACGCATCTGTCGTAGCAATGATCTCTGGCTTAAAATTATATTTGTAACGTGTTTAACCTGGCCCCGAGTGCACAAAGAATTCTCAAACTTAAGTTAGGAATTTACTCAAAATTGTTTGCCTTATTTTATCTAAAATATAGTCCTTTATAAAACCTTTGTTACTTTATTGTATCAAATACATCAATAAGAAACTATGTGCAAAGTTTTGTGTTTCTGGCTGGGTCAAAGATATTTTTCATAAACAGTGATTGAAAGTTTAGTAAATTCTTAACTTAAGTCTGAGAATGCTTTGTGAACCCGGAGCCAGCTCTATCACTTATGTGATAATGGCTGAAACCAACTTTGTCCTTTAATCGTTATAACCACAAAGAGCCCAACACGGATAGAGTTGACCGTTCCGATATTTTACAAGGCTTTGTTAAACGAATTTATAGGCTGTGAGGTGTTTTTAGTAGGTGATTTCTCCTCTGAAAAAAATCTTTTGTTACAGGTCAACACCAGTACTTGTGTTAAAATTATAATACCCAATCTTGTGTTGTTTTCTAATCCATTAACACAAGTTTGTGTTACTTTCTAATACATGTACATTAACACAAGTTTGTGTTTTTGTATTGCGCCAACAGAAACTTGTTTTATATTTTTAACATTAAATGTGTATGTTTCGATAATTACTAAATATTATGTGCTAAGTCGATTTTAAACTATTATTATGCGACTTTGTTAGTTGTAATAATTAGGGTAGGTTTTTTTTCTTGGGGGGGGGGGGGTAAATATTTCTATTCGGGATATGGGATTGGGGGCAGACTTAGCCTATTTAAAACCTCTCTCCCTTAATTTGAATTTTGATGAATTTATTCCAACTTTAAATTGATTTCTATAATATCGTTGCGTTACTTTTCAGTGTATCTATTGCATTATAACAATATAATGAAATAAAAGATCGAATTTTTAGTCTATTATTATAATATTATATATATTATGAACTATTTATATAATTACCTCGAAAAGATTATTTATTGTCAGATCTTGTTTCATTTGATAGGTAGGCACAGTTAGGTAATTACAATGTCTGCACTTGCAAGTGGCTGATTATATTGCTCCAATAAACCCGATATATTAAAGAAATTGCTTGTACGATGTGAAAATTAGAACAATAGTGTTATATTTTGATTTCAAAAAATGTCTGAATGGGGCGTGGAAATAGTTGAGTTAGTCTTTTTATTTAATTTTATTGATTCATTAATCGAAATTGGATATTTATTGCTTACCTGTAAATAACCAATCAAAATGAATTACTTATATATATTTCAGCATTTTGCGATATCACCTGAAGCGAACCTTAACGTATATTGTAGCCATTGTACAGTTAGAGTTACAACAACTAATATTATGTAAAGTTAGTTCAATCCCTCTGAAATTAACTAAACATAAAAATAATAAACTTTTTACATTGTAATATATTTATGATTGTATATATAATATAATACAGTTCGTTAATATAAATAAATAAATCCAGCATAAAATGTATATTTAACAGTCTATACCCCAAAATATTCTTTCATACATATAGGGTTGCGGTATATTACCGATTGTATATATTATTTCACATTGACTTATGTATACAGTATAACCATTGTAAATATAAATAAATAAATAAGTCTATCGTACAATATACATGTAATTATTATATTGAACTGTATATAGGCCTACCACATTAGATTATAAATTTAATGTGTGGTAATTCCATCCTGGATTAGTATCGATTTATTACATACTCTGGTGGCATTTTTAGAACCAACCAAAAACTGATATTGTTGTGAATAAAGTATTTTCAGAAAACAAGAATATCAGGTTTGTGATTATTGTATTTTTTTAATACAATGTATTTGTAACGCGAATTGTTCGTTTCGGTTAAAACAAACTACATGCTTACGGGAGGGGGGAACTGACCAAACAGTATCTTTCGAGGTATTTTATTTGAGGTAGGCTAATTCAATATTCTATCATATCCTCGTGTGCATGATTGTGTTTCTGAGTGATTAGTTATTCAAATAATCATTATCAGACTTCAGTCAGTCCGGGAATT